>NC_064921.1:240374988-245374988 GCF_023897955.1 Schistocerca gregaria
AGGCATATGTTGCTAATAATGTTGTACTGTTTGTCTTATTGCAGATAAATTCCCACAAAAAAGTGAAACAATTTAATACAGACAGTAAGAAGTGGCTCTGAAGAAGATTTACAGTGTTACCAACACATCGAATGGGAAGTGTTTAGGTTAGGAACTGTAAATTGGCGTGGTCTCCAGACCTTCATTTCCTACATATTCCGTCCTCACAATCTTCTTCTGCACAGGAGGACGCTTCATTCGAACCCAAACTCGATATGGTAAAGTCAATTTTGTACGAATTCATGTAAGCGATATGCAAATCTAACAAGTAAATCTCAAGTGTGCACCGAGGTTGAAAAAGGCGAGGCTGGTGTACACAACATAATTGCCACAGGAATTTTCGATCTAAAGAGCGGTGAGTCAACAAACCTGCTTCAGCGAGAGCGACCACCCAGAGAGAGAACAGCTTCAGCCAGAGCGAAGGATAACGACCCCCATGTACGACTTAAAAGCAAATTCCGCTACATTGTGTGGGAGTGCCCAAAAGATGCATTTTTGACGGTCCGACTGCGTAGTTAGTTTTCTCACAAGAGGACAGTATACGCCTAATGGAGATGCTACATATTTCTCCATTGGTCGACTTAATCGACTTAAATGAAACGTCACTCTCCCTTGTAAGAGCAACTCTGATTGGTGGAATATTTCTGACGCAAAGAACCAGAGGAGTGAGGGAAGACATCGAATGATATACCTTTGCAATTTTTCCAGAAAAAGGAGCTGTTCCGTTGTCGCTCTTGGAGCAGGAACACATAACGAGAGCGAGTGCACTCGTACGTGTATGCAAAGAACGAGGAACAAAGTCTCTCCTCAGTACTTCACTGGGAGAGCAACTCTGTCGTTAGCAAATCGGAATGATACTCTATATTGAGTCGCTCGTTATGAAGCGTTGTTCACTGTGTTGGCCACCACACTTACTGTGTGGTATGAACACGGTCAGAGTACTAGTTAAACACATGCGAGCGAATACTGAGACTCATCATGATGGACTGGTTATCTGACTGGTGTACAACGCCAATGGTTAGACTAGGGGCGGATAGGAGTCCTTGACTTCATCAAGGCATAGGAGACTTTGATTAGGGAAGGTCAGTCCAGATAGAAAGAGATAGTTGTGTTATTTTTCAGCAGCGAGCGACGTAGGCAGCAGTCGTCGCATCTCATGGTATTGTGCGCTACAGCGTATGCGAGCCCCATCCGTCTTCCATGACAGTACACTCCATTACATTTTTCATGCGACAGCCTTGACCGTATCTAACAAAGTTATTGAAGTTGTGTAGGCGCGGCCCTCAGCCACTCTGTCTAGTAAATAACATTGTTAAAGAAAAGGGAGAGATGAGCCTTTCCATACTTTGTAAAATAATAGCATTCCTACCCATAAGAGGCAATCTACTATTCCGAAAAGAGCCTGGAAATTTATTATTTTATAACAAAAAGTTTCACTTGATTTCTCAGAATTTTTTTTACACTAAACAATATTTTTCGTTCGTTTAATGGTTTTCTTACACTAACTAGCAATACTCCAGTACCCAAGTATTCCACTAGTTACATAAGAATATAGAATATTTTTGTGTCTTTTCCTTACAGCGGACGATTCCAGAAGATAAATGTTGCTGAATGTTTTTCAATCGGTTCTTGTTGTTACTTTAGGAGCATCCATCTGACTTCTGTAGTAGTTTGAGGTGGAAATTGTTTCTTGCAGGAACCAAAGGGTACGTGTTGGATCAATCCATTGTACAAATTGACAAAACGAAACCGACACACACAGAGAATAAATTGATAGAGCAAGCTGGCTAGATTTTGTCCTTATGGCATTTGAAGACACAGGTGGAATGATAGGGGAAGAAGTAAAGATAAAAGTAGTTAGATGTTGTTTTAGTAAACTAAATATAGGGTTAAACTAGTGACATCAGAGTTTCTTACACTCAATGCGCATCATTAGATTTGTCTCACAGCAGTGTTATACGAACATCTAATGCCTTGTTCTCAGAAATACAATATTTTTATAATTATTTGTTTAATATGGGTACGACCAAGTAAATGTCAAATTGACACAAAAACAAGTGTTTTCAAAATTTTCTATGGTATTTTTATTATATATGTTTTCATACTGAAAGCAATGATATACCAGGGATGTTCCAGTTTTCGTGTGCTCTAGAAAACGAGTCTCATTGTTAGCCACATAAGGCCCAACTCTACATGTAGGGCTTATCCATTTTGTATCTCACTGCGCCATATATAGAACATGTATGCGAAGGTTCGTACGCCAGCTTCGTTTGCCGAAAGTGCGATTTTTAACATATGATGGTTTACTTGCTCTCCTTGTTAGCTACTACAAAGATACTCCCAATCACTGCAAAGACAGAAACCCTAAACCCTACGCACTTATTCTGTTTTCTTCACTAATTCCGCCAAATATTATTCTGAACGTGTCTGCAGTAATGTCAAAAAAATTCCATATTATGCTGTTGCACCATTTTACTTTATTTGTCACTGTCTGCGGTTGCCGACTTGCGATCGGTAAAGTAAGCAGCTTGTAGGTTTCCCATTTCCAATGCAGAAAAGCGGATTCGGCCCTTACTTGCCAGTGGTTACAGACTGAAATTACTGCATCTGTAACAGGACAGCTGACTCGCAGTTATGACTTGCGGCACTGAAGACCACCTTTTAAGGAAGCAGTAACACACACTGAAGTTGTTTGAACTGTATGTACACAAACATGGAACACACCGCGGAACACATAATAGGATGAACTACAGCGGTTATCTAAAAGCCAGCAAAGCCGAAAACCTTATTCGAACAAAAAGTATTAGATAATGGGAGCAAAATGTTTCTGATGAACACATGAAATGTATTTACAGTCCATCGTCTATCACTTGTATAAAGGAATGGCGACAGTGAAAATTTGTGCAGGGCTAGGGCTTGAACCCAGATATCCGGCTTTAGGCGAACGGTCGCCTTAACAACTTTCGGCATGCGTGCACGATTCCCTGCCGGAACCAAACTTCCATATGTCGTCGTTTCTGCGTCACAGCCTATACTCGTGCACACATTATCTAATTTCCGCGTAGGGGAGGACATTTTAATTGAAAGCCGATGCCTGGTTTTGGCGGATACATATTATATTTCATTGCCTACGTGGTTAAGAAAAGAACAGATACATGCATGTCCGAAGTAACATGGCATCGTTTTTGTAAACAAGACAGGCACTGCAGTATCGTTCTGAGAAACTATCAATTTCTGATGTAAGTCGAATGCTTTGTTACGAGCCGCCACTGATTTCAGTGTTAAGTTTTCTCCCAGTTATTTCAAATTTATTTGAAATGAAATCTTTCGATCAAGTCCCCTCTAACTGGGCCCAAATATCAACCAAGCAATAAAGTACTGATTCAACTCGTTACATGTTACAATTTACTGTGCTCTCGTTGTTATTAAAGGTGGCTTTTCACGTGTCGTCCTCACATTCGGATGCAATATTTCAATCGTCTCTGCAGTGAACTACGAACCCTTCCGTTCAGCTCCTGATATATTTGAACAAGAGAGTGCGGTCCGCTGCTCTGTCCTTCAACTGTTAATAATTGGAATGACGTACACGTCACTTTGCAGATGATCACAGACAAAAAGATATAGATGTGGAGGCCAAGGATGAGGTTGTGCTAGACCTACATAGCTTCGACCAGAACACGGCGCTGGAGGTCGCCTTAAATCAGCAGCATATCGTGTCGGTGCCACATCGTATAAGCACCTCATTTCCCAAAGTAATGCAAGGGCAACATCGTCAACCTATCTTTGAAGGTCGCGTCGCAGAGACTGCAGTTGCCCTTGTCCGAAAAGTTGTGTTGGAAGAATGTGTTGCCCAATAGGACAGTTACATCGAACACATCCAATGAGAAAACATCCTGGAGTGGTGAGCCACACACAGCAAACTAGTTCACGTCAAATTGGAGCCCAAGTAGATGTGGACAGAATTGAAAAGATTGCATTTCAAATATCACTGAACCAACTAGTATAACATGTCACGTAGAGGTCATGTAGAGAACATTAACAGTTACTCAGAAACGGCTCATTTGCGAACGCAGGTTTTTTTACAACGGTTTTTCTTCTGTCATCGTATATTTTCTCTGTTGGAAGTTTTCGTTGTTTATTATCACAGTGTGTACAATTTTAGATTGCTGGTCATTGTGAAGTAATTTCGTACATACGTATTCTGCTATATCCTTATGGCTGAGTAATATTTACTATTATAGACGTGGCCTCCACGCTATTTCAATTTCCTCGCCTAACATTACCTTTTAATTCAGTCTCTCTTCCAGTCTAGCCAGCTGCCTTTCACTCTTTGAGAGGTCTGAACGTTTCTTTCAGTGATCAAGTGTCCTTTTCATGGGATTCTTTGCGCTGTCGATAAAGCCACCCAATTATAACTGTGAAATCTCCACGCTTCAAGTATTTCGTGTTACCCCGCACTGGACTTCCCACATTCGGCTCTCACGGCGGTAGAATGTGTGTTCATTTTCCATTAACTCTTTAATCGTTTAACATTTTAACACTGCTCAACAATTCTTCATATACGTTATGCAGCTAACCTAATGTGAAAAAAATATTTGCAACATTAAATCCTCTTGTGAATATTACTGCTATTCTTAAAGATTTGGCATAGTAAAGACGAATTTTCACCGTGGTCGCGTAAACCTGAATATTTTAAAGCAATCAGACTTGTCGGAAACGATTCTGAAATGGAGTCCGAAACACAAAATAGCCAAAATACAGATGAGTACGAGTTCACACTTATAAATGGAAATGTGCAACAAGTTACAACCATTAGAATTGCGGTCGCCTTTCCCAGACGGACATGTACTATTTTGAGCGATACGATTAGTATGCAAATACAGATTTTCACTTTCTAATAAAAACTGACAAAATGTTTCCAACTATAATACAAACATCTTGTTACTCAGATTAAGTATTCATCTTTGCTTTAGCAATGGAAGACAACAAATCTTCACGTCATTATACCAGATTAATTCTGGAATAACTGCGTTAATCATTCAACTGCAACTTCTAAACGATAAAAATGAACAGAGTTCGTAGCTAATACAGTAAGGAACTAAACTTCCCAAGGGTTCAGAGAGGGAGCCTATCCGAGCAAATTTGCATTAGGTACCTGAATTTTCATAAAATATTTAACGTAGTATACTGAAACGGAAAACATACTTTTAAGGACTTGACGAAGCATTGCAACACTGAATCAGTACCAACTTATTGCTACTGATGATGCTACATTCTGCTAAGAGACACCCATGGCTTGGCGGCTCCCGCAAGACTCAGTGGATGTACTCGTTGTATGCACTATTCCTGCGTATGAGTGACATTTTGAAAGTTGGACGTTCATATCCTTTCTTTTGGAAAGTTGGCTATGATTCTGCTGTTGCATGCATACACAAACTCTGAGTCCGAAGTATTACAATCGCTTTTGGTTTCGAGCAAATAGTCGTGAGTAGTCGGACGCAGAATGACATGGAGAGAAGCCACATCAGGAGGGGTCACAGCCAGCTCTAACCGTGCTAGTAGTGTCGGACGAGATTTTGGTATTAATCGAGGGTTTTCGGTAAGCTGCCTTTTCGCTATGCGTAGTTGTTACTTACCTGTGCACTGGGGGGATTTTGTCAGATTCGTGTATGCATATATTGAAAGAAATGTTCATAACTGTGTTGTGACCAGATATGTGATTATCTATTATAGACATAGTGGAATAATTAGTTTTTGCTAATCAAACTGTCGAAGGAAAAGAAAGGTCTGAGCAAAGTTTGTCAGTGTGTGAATCTTCAATTTCCAGAATACAATAAATTAATTTTTTTGACTAAACCCCTCCTGATAGTTTAATTTCTATAAGAAAAAACATATGGATAGTTGCATCAGTAGTTTGAACATGCATTGCACTCTGTATGGATTGCAGTATTTCTTTTGAAAAATTTTAGCACTTTCCTGCACACTGTACGAGGTGCGACAGAAACGTAATGAGACTTTCTTTGCAAGATGTGGCTTGCGTAGGCACAATATCTTTGACGTTGGTCTATAAGCTACTTCTAGTCCAAGCGGCGCATTGATGCAACTGCTCAGTGGTGAGTTGTGCTGTAATAAGTTAACACGTGTTTGTGTCTCTCGTCACGAAAGTGGAATCGCATAATATTGCGCAACGGTATGCCATTTCTTTTTGCGTTAAATTGGGTGAAAACGCGACGATAACTTACGATAAGCTTCAGAAGAATTTGGAGACGAGGTTATATCAAGAGCACAAGTTTCTCGTTGGCATAAAATGTTGAGTTAAGGCGGAACGAATGTTGAAGATGAAGACCGCAGTAGACGACCATCAACCTCACGGATGTCAACTTGGCCTCGGTGCAAGAACTCGTACGATCTGATCGAAGATTATCCGCGAAAATGATTGCAAAAGAGCTGAACATCAGCCGAGAAACGATTCGTCTAATAACAAATGAGTATTTTGGTATGAGAAAGATTTGTGCAAAAATGGCCCCCAAAAGCCTCACACCACGACAGCGAGAAACACGGAAAAATGTGGCAACCAATCTGTTAGACCAAGCGGAAATCAATCCAGAATTGTTGAGCCGTGTTATCACTGATGATGAAAGTTTTTTTTTTTTTTTAAAAAACAATCCAGAGTCTCAAAGGGACCACCTATACCAAAATAAACCTCGCATATCAAAGTCAAAAGTGAACTGCATGCCTGTGTGCTTCTCTGATTCCAAGGGAATTGTTCATAAAGAGTGGGTGCCTCCTGGACAAAAAGTTAACCAAAGTTACTACAAAGAAAGACTTCGTAAAAAGAGTTCTTCGTGTCCCTGCCAACATTGCTGATAATTGGATTCTGCATTATGATAATTCGCCATCCCATACTTCTGTCAGTACAGCAGTTTTTAACTTCAAAACAAATTTCGGTACTATCACAGCCATCTTATTCACCAGATATCGCTCCGTGCGACTTTTTCTGTTTCCAAGAGTCAAAACGGCTGTCAAAGGACACCATTTTCAAACACAAAATGTCCAAAAAGCTGTGAAGAGAGTCTTTGAGGACATTACACGAGAAGAGTTCCAGAAATGTTACCATCAATGGCAGAAGTGTGTGCAAGCAGAAAGAAATTACTTTATGTCGCACCTCGTATAATTATGTGGTTGCAGCTGCAAGATGACGTAAGTTGTCTGTCCCGTGCAGGAGAATTGCATTATAATTTTTGGGAGATGTTAGAGAATATTTTATGAAATCGCAGTCAGATACTTCATGGTTTGTAGGAAGAGTAATTAATTTCTGTTTTTTTGTTCTCTGCTACAATATTGTTATGTCCGATAGTAGCAGGTTCCAGAAAATGTTTGAATACTGACATGCTGGAATAAGTGGTTTAGAAATACAGGTTGTACGGATACATATCAGATTTTATGGTAACGATAACAAAGTTTCACTGGACTGCCTTGCAATTTTTCAACCATAGTATTGTCTGAGTTAGAACTTTACACATTTCTGTACTTCTTTCACCAGGCTAAAAATAATTACAACTTTTTTATGGTAAAACTTTTAATTGTCGTTTGGTACGCTTCTGCCTCCAAAGCACAAAGCGATTTCCCTTCGTTATTTCCTTAACTATTGAAATATTTCTGCTTTTCCATTTCTATACACCAGGGTTGTCTATCCGTGTTAATGGTGAGGAATAGTGTATACTTGGTTACTTGGACGTACACTGGTTAGAACTGTATGATTACACTTATGTCTAAGGCCATGGTTTCATTATTCGAAACTAGTCGCAAAGAAAAATAACTATCATCGTAACTGTGACAAGTATTAAAGAAAACTAAAGATTTTGACAACCCAGGTTGCTAGTCCAACCCTACATCAGTATGTTTGAACTTCATAGATGCTTTTTTTCTAATTTTATTATGATTAAAATGGCTCACTTGGAACTACTTAAACCTAACTAACCTAAGGACATCACACAATGTCCGAGGCAGGCTTCGAACCAGTGACCGTAGCAGCAGCGCGGTTCCGCACTGAAGCGCCTAGATCCGCTCGGCCACAGTGACCTGCTTTTACTATGATTTCTGCACATTGTTGCACTGCTGTACAAAACTTAAGAAACTTAAGCCGCTTTAGGATAATGTGCCACTGCCAGCTACCACAGATCGATAAAACTTTGTCAATACCTAGAAAGAACTGCTACAATATAGTACAGAGGGTAACTCAGAGATACGTTATGAGACGAACAGAACCAACACGTTTATTGAATGAAAGCAATTAAAGTGAGGTCACCACGATTTTTTTATGGTCCGCTGGACACTGCCAAAGGAGACTATGGTTCTTAATGGGGAGCGTTACTACCACTGACAGCAAAGCATGCAACATCCTCCCATGCTATCCACAAGGTTGGCAAGGAGTTCTAATGGTAGGGTGTTCCATCCTCCCAGCGGTACGATTGACAACTGCAATGGTCGTTGGTGCAGGTGGATGTGCTGCAATGTGTGCAACTCATGCCACCTGTTCTCGATGGAATTTAAGTTTGAGGAACGGGCAGGCCATTCCACCTGTCGAATATCCTCTCGCTCCAAGAACTCCTCGACCCGAGTTCTTCAATGGGATCGGGCATTCCCACCCACAGAAATGAAGTCAGGGCCGAATTAACTCGTGTGGGGATTGGGTACAGTGTCGTAGTAACGTTGACCGATGAGAGTGCGTTTGCAAAGATTTGGAAGTCGATGTGCTAATACAACATAATGCCTCGCCACTCCATAACATCAAAACGATTGTGTTTAGCAGTTGTGGACGGACTCTCATAAGGTCAGACTTGAAACACGTGTTGCACCTATGAATTCAAAGTGTTTAAAAGTGCTGTGACGTTGGGTCTGAGTGGGGTACTGTCAATTTGGGGGGGGGGGGGGGGGGGGTTCCACGGGGATCAGTGTTGGGGCCACTCCTGTTCCTTATTTATGTAAATGATATGTTAATATTGTGGGTAACTCTAAAATATTTCTGTTTGCTGATGACACTAGCTTGGTAGTAAAGGATGTTGCGTGCAACATTGGATCTGTTTCAAGTAGTGCAGTACATGACATTGGTTCATGGGTTGTAGAAAATATACTAACGCTAAATCACAGTAAGACTAAGTTTTCTACAGTCTCTAACACACAATTCAACAAAACCTGACGTTTTAATTCCACAGAACTGGCACATGATCAGTGAAACTGAACAATTCAAATTCTTGTGTGTTCAGATAGACAGTAAGCTGTCGTGGTAAGTCAATGTTCAGGATTTTGTTCAAAGACATAATACTGCCATTTTTTCTATTTGAATGGTATCAAAAGTGAGTAATCGTTCGACACGAAAATTAGTCTACTTTGCTTATTTTCATTCACATATGTCGTATGGTGGTATATTTTGGGTAACTCTTCCCATTCTAAAAGTATATTTTTGGCTCAGAAACGGGCGGTTCGGGCAATAAGTGGTGTAAGTTCACGATCGACCCCTGTTCACAAGTCTGGGTATTTTGACATTGGCCTCTATATATATATATATATATATATATATATATATATATATATATACTGTCATTTCGTGTCAACAATATTAGCTTATTCCCAAGAATAAGCAGTTTTCACTCGGTTAATACTCGGCAGAAATCAAACTTGCATTTGTATTGGACTTCCTTAACTCTTGTGCAAAAAGGTGTGCAGTACACTGCTGCATTCATTTTCAGTAAGCTACGACTCGAATTCTTAAATCTTAGCAGTAATCCACAATATTTCAAATCGAAATTGAAGAGTTTCCTCATGGGTCTCTCCTTCTATTCTGTCGAGGAGTTCCATGAAAAATACGCTGATTCTTATTGCATTGTTGATTGCGTTTACTTAAACTTATGGACTGGCTTTTTTCGGGTTTATAAACATTTATTTTTATCTATTATTACGTTCATCTACATTTCATCTACTGACACGTTCCATGACATTGGAGATTTGCTCCTCAATTTGGACCTACGGAACTTGACGTGTAAATAAAATAAAATAAAACATAGAATTGATGGTTTACGTTTCCCAGGCGTTATGCTGTGGGGAGACATAATGTTGAATGAGCATACTGACCTCAAAGTCTATGAACACACTACACTCACCGATCAGCGTCATGGACTGACAGTGCAGCCTTCCTCCTTGCGCATCATTTCAGTAGTGCGTTAGGCCCTAGCTTCATGTTTATAGATGACAGCGCGACCGCATCGAATCCCGCAGCTGACAGAGCTGCTGGAGCGGAGAGGATATTCGGCGAATGGATTGGCCAGCCCATTCCAGCTACTTAGATCCCATCAATCACGCGTGGGATTCGTTGGGGGACGTACTGCAGTACGTCCACACGCACCAAGAACCATCCAGCAGTTGTCGACGGCGTTGATGGAGGAAAGGAACGCAATAGCAAAAGAACTTCATGCCAATCTTGTGGCCACCATGGGAGTACATTGCAGACCCTACTTCGCTATCCGTGGTTATCACACATCACACACCCTGTTAAGAACCAGGTCGCCCATCTCAATGTCCAGGGAACCGTCATAATCGCAATGAGTTCAGTGTAATTACTGTCACTGTATGCTGAAGCGTCAAGTAAACTACTGTAGGCATGCGTATTCAAATACAGATGTATGTAAACAGCCAGAATACGGCGCTGCGGTCGGGAATTCCTATTGGAGACAATATCTGTCTAGCGCAGTTCTTAGATCCGGTACTGCTGCAACAATGGCAGCCTGTCAAGGTTTAAGTGAGTTTGGACGTGGTGCTACAGTCGCCGCACTAGCGATGGGACACAGCATCTGCGAGGTAGCGGTGAAGAGGGGATTTTCCTGTACGATCATTTCACGAGTGTACCGTGAATGTCAGGGATCTGGTAAGATATCAAATCTCCAACATCGGTGCGGCCGGAAGAAACATCCTGCAAGAATCGGACCAAAGACGACTAAAGAGAACCGCTTAACGTGAAAGAAGTGCAACCCTTCCGCAAAGTGCTGCAGATATCAATGCTGGGCTATCAACAAATGTCAGCGTGAGGACTATTGAACGGAAAATCATCGATATGGGCTTTCGGAGCTGATGGCGCACTGTTGTACCCTTGATGACTGCCCATCAACACCGACGTTGGACTGTTGACGGCCGAAAATATGTTGGCTAGTAGGACAAGTCTCGTCTCAAATTGTATCTAGCGGATGGAGACAACCTCACGAATCCATGGACGCTGCATGTCAGCAGGGGACAGTTCGAGCTGGTGGAGGATCTGTAATGGTGTGGGCCGTGTGCAGTTGGAGTGATACGGGCCCTCTGATACGTCTACTTACGACTCTGACAGGTGACCTGTAGGTAAGCATCCTGTCTGAGCCCTTGTGGGCTCTGGCCGAGCGGTTCTAGGCGTTACAGTCTGGAGCCTTGCGACCGCTACGGTCGCAGGTTCGAATCCTGCTTCGGGAATGGATGTGTGTGATGTCCTTAGGTTAGTTAGGTTTCAGTAATTCTAAGTTCTAGGGGGCTGATGCCCACAGCAGTTAAGTCCCATAGTGCTCAGAGCCATTTTGAATCTTGTTGGGCTCATGTTATGCGTTGGTTTAAACCTTGGCTCCTATTAACCGAGCGAGGTGGCGCAGTGGTTAGCACACTGGACTCGCATTCGGGAGGACGACGGTTCAATCCCGTCTCCGGCCATCCTGATTTAGGTTTTCCGTGACTTCCCTAAATCGTTTCAGGCAAATGCCGGGATGGTTCCTTTGAAAGGGCACGGCCGATTTCCTTCCCAATCCTTCCCTAACCCGAGCTTGCGCTCCGTCTCTAGTGACCTCGTTGTCGACGGGACGTTAAACGCTAACCACCACCACCACCACCTTGGCTCCTATTCCGTGTTTGGTTTCCCGCGGTTATTGCAATTATGCTGTTGTTCGCTTACTCCGTGAGAGGCAGCAGTGTTGTATATCGATATTCGCACCTTGTACTGTCTTTGGTCTGGTGCTTCAGTTTCCGGCTGTGCTGTGTACGAGCAGTCGGGCGGTTGGCGTGGAGCACCTAGGAAATCTCCACGGGGCGTTGTTTGCCGTGCCCGCTGGTGTTCTGTACAACGTCGGAGTGTGCGGGGCTGTTGCCATTGCTACGAGGTCCGTGGCTCACTGATCCTGGACAAAAGAGTTGAGTTTGGATTTAATTTACCAGCAAGTCAAGACTGTTCACATTGTGACGTTTGGTTCTCGTTGTTGGCTGTTGGGACATTCCCACGAGCAACAACGTGTGTGTTTTAGTTGGCGAAGGTTTAGCCATTGTTCGGTGCAGTCTAACTGTATTTGGGCATTTGCAATTGAAGTACAACAGCCTACCTTGTGGCCGTTAATGTTTCGGTTACCTGCCATAGCCGTTGACGTGAATTTAGGCAGTGTCCTTTCCTCACCGTGTTGTCGTTGTCCAGCACGGTGTGTAGTTAGACAGCTTAATGTACGCTTGGTTGTGGGCGGCCAGGACTTTTACTTTTGCATTGATCTCCCGATTGTGTGCTGGTCGAGTGGAACGCGAGTTACCTTGTCAGTGGGTCCGTTGGCTGTTTGTTGGTTGGGTTGTAGTCGGATCAAGAACGGTTGGGCCGACTGCCTGTCTCACCCAAGTGAACCTTAGTATTTCAAGTGCTGGCCTACCCGCGAAACTTCTCATCGCAGTTAGCTGCACTGCCTTTCCTTATTTTCTGTTGTGTGTATTTGTATGGCTCATAGGCGACGTTTTGAATTAGAGTTGAATTATTGTTTAGTGGAGTTTTAAGTCATGGGCCTTCAGCCGCTTTAAAGTTCCTTAGCTTGTCAAGTATTACATTACTTGTTGTTTAAATTTATTTTACCTCGAGTTTTAAGTCATGGAGCCTTCAGCCGTTTTTAAATTAAGGGTCTTTGTCTTTCGAGCATGAGACTGACTGGGGCCTTCAGCCTAATTGAGATAAGGCCTTCTGCCTTGTGTTTTTTTATTTAATTTTACCCTGAGTCTTAAATCATGGGGCTTCAACCGTCTTTAAATTAAGGTTGTTGCTTTTAAGTGTTACATTTTGCGCATTCAGCCAAATTGTAGAATTTAGTTAACGTGAGGGCTTCCGCCCTCTAAATATTCTCTTTGACATCTGAATTTCGAGTTCATGGCTTTTAGCCGTTTTCTTTTTGTTAATTTAAGTGGTTGTGACATTGAGGCGTAAGACAGTGTGGCGTATTCAGCCGATAACGAAGTTCAGGAATTCGTACTGTTATGTTTGATCGAATAAATAAAGTTATATGTGTTAGAGTGTAACTGACAGTCGCTCATTTTGGCCCCTTTCCACAATTCCAAATGCATATCCTGTCCTGAAGAGGGGCAGCAGCCTTTTCAGTAGTTACACGGGCAACAGTCTGGATGATTCACTGATCTGGCCTTGTAACACTAACCAAAACGGCCTTGCTGTGCTGGTACTGCTAACAGCTGAAAGCAAGGGGAAACTACGGCCGTAATCTTTCCCGAGGGCATGCAGCTTTACTGTATGGTTAAATGATGATGACGTCCTCTTGGGTAAAATATTCCCGAGGTAAAATAGTCCCCCATTCGGATCTCCGGGCGGGGACTACTCAGGAGGATGTCATTATCAGGAGAAAGAAAACTGGCGTTCTACGGATCGGAGCGTGGAATGTCAGATCCCTTAATCGGGCAGGTAGGTTAGAAAATTTAAAAAGGGGAATGGATAGCCTAAAGTTAGATATGGTGGGGATTAGTGAAGTTCGGTGGCAGGAGGAAAAATACTTCTGGTCAGGTGAATACAGGGTTATAAATACAAAATTAAATAGGGGTAATGCAGGAGTAGGTTTAATAATGAATAGAGCAATAGGAATGCGGGTGAGTTACTACAACCAGCACAGCGAACGCATTGTTGTGGCCAAGATAGATACGAAGCCCACGCGTACCACAGTAATACAATTTCATATGCCAACTAGCTCTGCAGATGACGGACATTGAAGAAATGTATGATGAAATAAAAGAAATTATTCAGATAGTGAAGGGAGATGAAATTTAATAGTAATGGGTAACTGGAATTCGATAGTAGGAAAAGGAAGAGAAGGAAACGTAGTAGGTGAATATGGATTGGGGGTAAGAAATGAAAGAGGAAGCCGCCTGGTGGAATTTTGCACAGAGCACAAATTAATTCTAGCTAACACTTGGTTCAAGAATCATAAAAGAAGGTTGTGTACATAGAGGAAGCCTAAAGATACTGACAGGTTTCAGATAGATTATATAATGGTCAGACAGAGATTTAGGAACCAGATTTTGAATTGTAAGACATTTTTAGGGGCAGATGTGGACTCTGACCACAATCTATTGGTTATGAATTGAAGATTAAAACTGAAAAAACTGCAAAAAGGTGGGAATTTAAGCAGATGGGACCTGGATAAACTGAAAGAACCAGAGGTTGTACGGAGTTTCAGGGAGATCAAAAGGGAATAATTGACAAGAATGGGGGAAAGAAATACAGTAGAATAAGAATGGGTAGCATTGAGGGATGAAGTAGTGAAGGCAGCAGAGGATCAAGTAGGTAAAAAGACGAGGGCTAATAGAAATCCTTGGGTGACAGAAGAAATATTGAATTTAATTGACGAAAGGAGAAAATATAAAAATGCAGTAAATGAAGCAGACAAAAAGGAATACAGACGTCTCAAAAATGAGATCGACAGGAAGTGCAAAATTGCTAATCAGGCATGGATAGAGGACAAATGTAAGGATGTAGAGGCTTATCTCAATAGGGATAAGATAGATATTGCCTGCAGGAAAATTAGAGAGACCTTTGGAGAAAAGAGAATCACTTGTATGAATATCAAAAGCTCAGATGGAAACCCAGTTCTAAGCAAAGAGGGGAAAGCAGAAAGGTGGAAGGAGTATATAAAGGGTCTATACAAGGGCGATCTACTTGAGAGCAATGTTATATAAATGGATGAGGATGTAGATGAAGATGAAGATGAAATGGGAGAGATGATACTGCGTCAAGAGTTTGACTGAGCACTGAAAGACCTGAGTCTAAACAAGGCCTCCGGAGTAGACAACATTCCATTGGAACTATTGACGGCCTTGGGAGAGCCAGTCCTGAAAAAACTCTACCATCTGTGGGGCAAAATATATGAGACAGGCGAAATACCGTCAGACTTCAAGAAGAATGTAATAATTCCAATCCCAAAGAAAGCAGGGGTTGGCAGATGTGAAAATTACCCAACTATCAGTTTAATAAGTGACGGCTGCAAAATACTGACGCGAATTCTTTACAGACGAATGGAAAAACTGATAGCAGCCGATCTAGAGGAAGATCAGTTTGGATTCCGTAGAAATATGGGAATAAGTGAGGCAATAATGACCCTACGACTTATTTTAAAGGGTAGATTACGAAAAGGCAAACTTACGTTCCTAACATTTGTAGACTTAGGGAAAGCATTTGACAATGTTGACTGGAATATTCTCTTTCAAATTCTGAAGGTGGCAGGGGTAAAATACAGGGAGCGAAAGGCAATTTACAATTAGTACAGAAACCAGATGGTAGTTGTAATAGTCGAGGGGCGTGAAAGGGAAGCAGTGGTTGGGAAGGGAGTGAGACAGGGTTGTAGCCTATGCCCGATGTTATTCAATCTGTATATTGAGCAAGCAGTAAAGGAAACAAAAGATAAAATTCGGAGTAGGAAATAAAATCCATGGAGAGGAAATAAAAGCTTTGAGGTTCGCCGATGACATCGTAATTATGTCAGAGACAGCAAAGGACTTGGAAGAGCAGTTGAACGGAATTGACGGTCTCATGAAAGGAGCGTATAAGATGCACATCAAGAAAAGCAAAACGAGGGTAATGGAATGTAGTCGAATAAAGTCGGGTGATGCTGAGGGAATTAGATTAGGAAATGAGACACTTAAAGTAGTAAATGAGTTTTGCTATTTGGGGAGCAATATAACTGATGATGGTCGAAGTAGAGAGGATAGAAAATGTAGACTGGCAATGGCAAGGAAATCGGTTCTGAAGAAGAGAAATTTGTTGACATCGAGTATAGATTTAAGTGTCAGGAAGACATTTCTGAAAGTATTTGTATGGAGTGTAGCCATGTATGGAAGTGAAACATGGACGATAACTAGTTTGGACAAGAAGAGAATAGAAGCTTTCGAAATGTGGTGCTACAGAAGAATGCTGAAGATTAAATGGGTAGATCGCATAACTAATGAGGAAGTATTGAATAGGATTGGGGAGAATAGAAGTTTGTGGCACAACTTGACCAGAAGAAGGGATCGGTTGATAGGACATGTTCTGAGGCATCAAGGGGTCACCAATTTAGTATTGTAGTGCAGCGTGGAGGGTAAAAATCGTAGATGGAGACCAAGAGATGAATACACTAAGCAGATTCAGAATGATGTAGGTTGCAGTAGTTAATGGGAGATGAAGAAGATTGCACAGTATAAAGTAGCATGGAGAGCTGCATCAAACCAGTTTCTGGACTGAAGACCTCAACAACAACAACAACAACAACAACAACAACATCCTGTCCTTAAGGTTTAGCAGAGCGTTTCAATATCTGTATCCATTCACGTCCATTGTGCGTTCCGGCGGACTTGGGCAATTCCAGCAGGACAGTGCGACAACCCACACGTCCAGAATTGCTACAGAGTGGTTTCACGAACACTCTTCACAGTTTCAGCACTTCCGCTGGCTACCAAACTCCCCAGAAGTGAACTTTATTAAACATGTCCCATTAATTTTCGGGTGTGCCGCCGCAAGAAAACTCCTCCTGATATTTCGGCTGTACAACGTCCATCCATCTTCAGAGTGAGGCGCCAGACTGCTGCTCCAGGGCTCGCTTATACTGTTGCACCGCGCGACTGCGCAAGCGGCCACACATGCAAATGCGCCAGAGACGTTGGTCGGTGGCAAGGACGTGCGTAATGCGCGAGTTGTATATATGACTACGCAGTTGATCTGTGCTGACATATCGATATATCATTGTGAGCTGCACTGTGACGGTCTCTATGCGAGTTTATTACAGCAAGCCGGATTCCATGATTTATGAAGATTGAAACCACTATCTATTAATTAAATTCGTCGTCAAGAGAATTTCAGTTGCTTCCTTCACTATCGAGCCCCAAAAGGAGGATGTAGTTGCAAAATTTCGACGTTGTCATACAAAATACTGTGACCATTATCAATACAGTGCTCTGCCACTGCCGACCTGTTAGGTTGTAAAAGTCGTGTGTACCTCCGGTGTTCTGTACATCTTTCTTGGACAGTAGGGGTTGTTTGTCCGATGTAAGAAATTCCACATTCACATGGAATTTTGTAAACTCCAGATTTTCGGAGCAGCAAATCATCTTTGGCGGAGCCCACGAGGGCATCTGTCTTGGGTGGAGGACGAAAAATCACTTTTACTTTGTGTCTGCCGAGAATGCGTCCTATTTTTGATGAGAGGCTACCCACATATGGCAGGAAGGCCATCGATTAAAAGGTTTCTTCATCTTCTTCTGCTTTCTTTGTGGCCTCTTCCGGTTTCATTTTCAGTGTCCTCTGTATTTGTTGTGGAGAGTACCCATTGTCTTCAAACACTCTTTATAAGTGAGAAAGTTCATCTTGCAGACTGCTTTCGTCAGAAATAACATGCGCTCAGTGAGTCAAAGTTCGGAGAACACTCGTTGTCTGGGCAGGATGGTGGCAGCTATTTGCACGTAAATACAGATCGGTGTGCGTCTGCTTCCTATACACGTCATGTCCCAAAGTACCATCCTCTCTGCGCAGGACCAAAACATCCAAGAATGGAAGGCATCCCTCCTTTTCAATTTCCATTGTGAACTTTATTTGATAGTGGAGGGAGTTCAGATGTTTTAAGAAGTCTTGCAAGTTGTTTTTACCATGGAGCCAAACTACAAAGGTGTCATCCACATTCCTCCAGAATACCGTGGGTTTCAAGTCAGCAGATTCAAGCGCCTTCTCCTCGAAGTCCTCCATAAATAAATTGTCCACCAGAGGGGATAAGGGACTACCCATGGCGACTCCATCCGTCTGTTCAATAAATTCGTTGTTAAATAAGAAATATGTGGAGGTCAGAACATGCTTAAATAGAGCTGAAATCTCTTTGTCAAAACTTCTTTCAATAAGTTGTAGAGATTCTGGAAGGAGAACCATTGTAAATACAGACACCACATCAAAACTAACAAATATATCAGACGGGTTCATTTTCAATGATTTCAGTTTAGTAATGAAGGCAGCCGAGTTTCTTATGTGGCGAGTACATTTTCCCACGAGAGGCCTCAACAATGATGCCAAATGTTTGGCAACGTCATAGGTCGGAGAACCTATGTTACTCACTATGGGGCGTAGAGGAACATCTTTCTTGTGGACCTTTCGTAGTCCATAAAGTCTAGGAGGCAATTGATATTCGCTTGACGACGAATTTAATTAATAGAGATAGTGGTTTCTATCTTGAAAAATCATGGAATCCAGCACTTGTTTAATAAACTCGAAAAGAGGTCGTCACAGTGCAGCTCACAATGATATATCGACATGCCAACAAAGATCAACTGCGGAGTCATAGATACAACTCGCGCATTATGCACGTCTCTGCCGCCGACCAACGTCTCTGGCGCATTTGCATCTGTGGCCGCATGCGCAGTCGCGCGGTACAACAGTATAAAAGGACGAAGCGAGCTCTGGAGCGGCAGTCTTGCGGCTCACTCAGAAGATGGCTGAACTTTATACAGCCGAAATATTAGAAGAAGGTGATTTCTTGCGGCTGCACACCCGAAACTTAGTGGAACAGTCTTTGCTCCGCCAAAACCTCAAGCTTCACATTATTGAGCATATCGGGGTTGCCTTGCAACGTGCTGATTAGAAGAGATCTCCATCCCCTCGTAATCTTACGGGTTTATGAACAGCCCTGCAGGATTCATGGTATTATTTCCCTCCAGCACTACTTCAGACATTAGTCGAGACCATGCCACGTCGTGCTGCGGTTAGGGAGGTGTTTCAGTTTAATTGGCTCTTCAGTTTATAAAGATTTCATTTCTGTTCGTCTCATTGCGTTTTTCTTTCAGCTACCTTCTCTATTTTCGCAGTTCTTTCTACGTATGATGAAAGTTTCATCGAGCTGTTTTGCTTGCCAGTGACACATCATACTAATTGTACCTTCATCCTTAAGTTTTGCACATCAGTGTGTAATATACGGTTGAGAAACACGGGCCCCACGAATGATTCGGGCCGCATACGGGCGCCGGCTACAGTTTGCCGACTCGGACCAATCAAGGATCGATAAGGTGTCTTAGTTCCCATTATACTAGGACCTTAAGCACGCAGTCTACCAGGACGACATTTATCACAACTGGAGTGTATACGCGTTCACAGAATACTCCAGTGAAGACGATGCGATTACATGACTATCGTAGTGATACACCAGATGGCGTGAATTTTTTCTCTTCTGTATATGGTTTCTCTCTCTCTCTGCTAGGTAAATGCTGGACTTGTCCACAATCTCCGCTTCAGAAAGCGCGATACAGAAACACTTAAAATACGATCAAGCAGAAAGTTTACACCACTTCTCTAGCTTATATTAGCCAGCGACTGTGGTGGCTTGAAGAGCATCCAGACACAAATTTTAATTCAAATAAGTTTTGCAAATCATGAAAATAGCCAACGCTGTACCAGGGGTTAGGCATAGTGTTCCTTGATGCAAACAGGAACTCTGCTTGCTGATTAACTCGCAAAGGGTAAAACGATAGTAGATCATGCTGTTGTCTGTAATGAAGTACCACCTGCAGAAAAACCTCACAAATACTCAGATCTTCGTAAGGTCCCAAAGCGGCTGAAATACCGAAAAACTTGCTTCGAGTGTTCGCGAAAGTAAAATTCTGCAATCCATAGATAATGAAAGTGTAGTTTCCTGTCACTACAACATCAGTGAGTCACAATAAGGAATAGGTATGTTATAGAAACAGTTGAGAGTAATTATTTTTGGGAATATCGAACGGTTACATTTATGGATTGTATGTCAGGCGATATACTTCGTTTCAATGCAGTATATAGGAAAATAGTCTACATAGGAGATACAGTTCAGCAGTGAGATCCATTCTGATATCTTGCTCAAGTGCGTAAAACCTATAGAAAGAAAGAATGACGGTTTATATCGAACGTATACAAAAGAATGCTCGTAGGTTCGTTTGATATGCTGATTGTTGAATAACATGTGGCAGGACCACAATCATATAAGGAATGTAGAAGTATACCTCAACCTCTCCCGTATCGTTCAACGCTCTCGTATAGACCACAAAGATAATACTCGGCTAACAATCGGGCCCACAGAGGTAGTTAAGCAGTGACCCTCTTTACGTTCCACAAGCGAATTGAACGGGAAGAAATCCTAATAACTGATACAATAGGATGGACGCTCTTTATTGCACTTCACGGCAGTATGTAGACTGTGGATGCAGATGGAGATATTTGACAATACTGCGTGAGGGCTCTGAAGCGAGAGGAAGTCGAAATACATCACTTAAGGACTGTATTGCAAAAGAAAAGTAATTCGTCTTTCATCAGTCTACCCGTCCTACTAATAGGGAAACTATGGGATAAAATATAAATGTATACATGATATATTGAAGCGACGAATGATAATCTGTACCAAAGCCGAAATTCGAACCCAGATTTCCTGCGTGCTAGCCAGATGTGCTAACCACTACGCCACCCTGGTACAGTGGTTTTTTTACAACTACCCGGACTATCCAAGGATGCGTCTCTTCTTATTAGAATTTCCCTTTCGCACCGCATCCCACTAGGTATTCCCCATAAACTCCAACAGCATTGCAGAGTCTCTCCAACTGTATTGGAATAGCACCTCAGCATCAAACAAAACGGGAGAGTCTGCTCTAAACCAAGGCATAGGTGCTTTATAGAAGTGAGACTATTGCTATACATTTTCATTCCTGGCTGAAGTCTGCAAATTACATCATAGCTATATGGAACTTGAAAACGTCTGTATAACCATATAATGTCATTAGATCAGACGTAAGTGGTTGGAACATCCAAATATTAAACGGAACTCCCACCCTCTCACTTCCTGTGGTTCCAAATAAATGCGTGATAGACAAAAATTCAGGTTGGATGAAGATGTACCGTCAGCAGTAGACAGCTATATGGCAGCCTGATCAAATTTCATATTCTGAAGTAGCTCTTCAGTACAACCATTACAAAAGCTGAAACATTCTTACAATGTTTAGTTTCTCTTTTTTTCCACACATCTAAGTGTTTTTAATTTTCTCCTTCTCTGCGCATTTTATATTTTACATATTTTATATTATGCAATAATGCAAAAAGCGCATTGCGTTGCCCTTCATCAACAATGCGTGTCGGTCATAAAGCGCTACGCATGTCCTCTCTAGTGTTGCTTCGTTACAGTGTATGTATTTTACACTCCTGGAAATGGAAAAAAGAACACATTGACACCGGTGTGTCAGACCCACCATACTTGCTCCGGACACTGCGAGAGGGCTGTACAAGCAATGATCACACGCACGGCACAGCGGACACACCAGGAACCGCGGTGTTGGCCGTCGAATGGCGCTAGCTGCGCAGCATTTGTGCACCGCCGCCGTCAGTGTCAGCCAGTTTGCCACGGCATACGGAGCTCCATCGCAGTCTTTAACACTGGTAGCATGCCGCGACAGCGTGGACGTGAACCGTATGTGCAGTTGACGGACTTCGAGCGAGGGCGTATAGTGGGCATGCGGAGGTCGGGTGGACGTACTGCCGAATTGCTCAACACGTGGGGCGTGAGGTCTCCACAGTACATCGATGTTGTCGCCAGTGGTCGGCGGAAGATGCACGTGCCCGTCGACCTGGGACCGGACCGCAGCGACGCACGGATGCACGCCAAGACCGTAGGATCCTACGCAGTGCCGTAGGGGACCGCACCGCCACTTCCCAGCAAATTAGGGACACTGTTGCTCCTGGGGTATCGGCGAGGACCATTCGCAACCGTCTCCATGAAGCTGGGCTACGGTCCCGCACACCGTTAGGCCGTCTTCCGCTCACGCCCCAACATCGTGCAGCCCGCCTCCAGTGGTGTCGCGACAGGCGTGAATGGAGGGACGAATGGAGACGTGTCGTCTTCAGCGATGAGAGTCGCTTCTGCCTT
Organism: Schistocerca gregaria; assembly: GCF_023897955.1. Taxonomy (NCBI): domain Eukaryota; kingdom Metazoa; phylum Arthropoda; class Insecta; order Orthoptera; family Acrididae; genus Schistocerca; species Schistocerca gregaria. The sequence goes on from NC_064921.1 coordinate 240,397,233, forward strand.
GGTGCCAATGATGGTCGTATGCGTGTTTGGCGCCGTGCAGGTGAGCGCCACAATCAGGACTGCATACGACCGAGGCACACAGGGCCAACACCCGGCATCTTGGTGTGGGGAGCGATCTCCTACACTGGCCGTACACCTCTGGTGATCGTCGAGGGGACACTGAATAGTGCACGGTACATCCAAACCGTCATCGAACCCTTGCTGTTCCAACAGGACAATGCACGTCCGCATGTATCCCGTGCCACCCAACGTGCTCTAGAATGTGTAAGTGAACTACCCTGGCCAGCAAGATGTCCGGATCTGTCCCCCATTGAGCATGTTTGGGACTGGATGAATCGTCGTCTAACGCGGTCAGCACGTCCAGCACGAACGCTGGTCCAACTGAGGCGCCAGGTGGAAATGGCATGGCAAGCCGTTCCACAGGACTACATCCAGCACCTCTACGATCGTCTCCATGGGAGAATAGCAGCCTGCATTGCTGCGAAAGGTGGATATACACTGTATAGTGCCGACATTGTGCATGCTGTGTTGCCTGTGTCTATGTGCCTGTGGTTCTGTCAGTGTGATCATGTGATGTATCTGACCCCAGGAATGTGTCAATAAAGTTTCCCCTTCCTGGGACAATGAATTCACGGTGTTCTTATTTCAATTTCCAGGAGTGTATATATCGGTCTGTGGTATCTGTCTAACCTTATGACATTTAGGATCATACTGATTTTATGTCACACAGTTTTAAATTAATTTTGTTGGTACGACACTAAGTATGACTCTACTTGGGCGGTGGCCATTCTTACCGAACTGGTGCTGTAGTCTGCTTGCTATAGCTTTGAATCGCAGGTTGGGAAACTGTATCTCGTGTGCAAATACATTTGTAAAAAACTATATAGCAAAAAATGAAAGAAACGTGAACATTGTATTATGGAAAGATGTCGATGAAGCGATACTGCTAGATGGACTTGTCAGAGAATGAAAGACAAGCTGAAACAAGGGCCGTGAAGTAGACGGCATTCTCACGAAACTATTGAGATTCTTGGGAGAACAAACAATAACCAAACGTTTTCCATATGGTACGTAAGATACATGAGATGGATGGTTTTCTAACATCAAGAAGAATCTAATAATTCAAATAATGGAGTACCTCACGTATCACCGCCATCAATTTGGTAAGTAATGGTTGCAAAATAATATGATGAATTATCAACATGAGAATCGAGAAATAGCTAAAAGACCACTTCGGAGATGTTCGGTCTGAATTCAGGTACGTAAGAATACACGGGGCAACAATGACACTACGTCTTGTGTTAGAAGATAAATCAAAAAATGCGAGCCTACATTTATTTCATTTGTACACTTACAGAAACATTTTGAAATATTTCCATGAATACACTCTCTTCAATTCTGAATGTAGCAAGGATAAAATACTGGAAGCGAAATTTTATATACAAGTTGTACAGCAACCGTACTGCAGCTAAAAGAGGGCGGACATGAGAGGGAAGCACTAATTTAGAAGGCAGTGAGACAGGTTTGTACCCATTCGCATTGTTATTCATCCTATACACAGAGAAAATACCGAAGAAATCAAAGACAAAGTTTGGAAACGGAAGGAAAGTTGACGGAGAGGAAATAAAAGCTCTGGTGTTTGTGCATGATACTGTAAATCGATCAGAGACTTCAAATGTATAGCGTCTTGAGAAGAATGTGTGAGATGAACACCAACAAAAGTAAAACAAGAGCAGCTAAATGCAGTCGAATTGAAACAGAAGATGTTGTGTAAATGACATAGGAAAAAAGACATACTCAAAGTAGTTGACGAGTTTTGCTATTTGGGGCGCAAAATTAGCCAACGACGTCAAAATAATAGAGAATACAAACTGCAAACTCACTATAGCAAGATAAACGTTTTTGGGAAAGAGTTATTTAGACCGTAAAGTAATGCACCTACACTTGTAGACTGCGAACGAAAACAATTAGAAGGATAGGGTGAAAATTAAATTATATTTCTTAAACTTGAAAATCTCAATTTATTTTCCAACATAGTCACCTTTAAGACTACTAAGATTACCATCTTTCTCATAATCTGTAACATGTTGTTTACTTCCGTCAATGAAAAATTCTTCCGGCTTCTATCGAATCCAGGACTAAATACATGCCTTCACCTCATCGTCCGAGGAGTAACGATTGCCCTCCAGGTCTCTCTTGGCCAGGGAAAAAAACACAAATCGCTAGATGGTAGATCGGGGGAGCAAGGAGGGTGTGGAATTGGTTCAAATTTCAGGTTTCGCAGAGCGTCTTTAGTTGCGCACGATGTCTGTCGATGAATGTGGTTGTACTGCAAGATTATTATTCAATAACGAAGCTAACACGTTTCTTGGATATTCCATTATGGTTTGCGATAAGCTTTTGAGTGATTCGCCGATCTTTTTGAATCAAATGTCGACGAGTTTGTTATGCCTTATCGTCTATGACAGTGATCGGATGTCCGCTGCGTGTTCTTGACAATTTACAATCCGTAGATTTATAGAAGAGCTATCAACAGCACCGTCACCATAAACAGCCTTTAAACGACGATGAATCTCACTAGGAGTTACTTTTTCAGTAGCTGAAAATTCGATAACTGTAAACTGTTAACTCGCGTTGACGTAGCACTGGAACACGTCTCCACACATCTGCTACTTAAAATGCATTGGATGAACGCATCTCATTCAAACTGTGCATGCGTGTAGAGGGGAAGTTATCTTTCACATGCCACCAGGCTTGTAACTTATTTCGTTCACGTTCTGCAAGCGTGGCGGTATTACTTTTCAGCCTACCCTCCTGTCAACTGAAGGGTTTACAAGTATTTTCTGAAAGTAGTTATCAACAGTGAATCCTTGTATTCAAGTCAATCCTCCCAGCAGAACATCTTCCGCTCGTCAGTAAAATGGAACATCGATCTCCTAGACCACTTAGTATTTTAAACTATATTTTCTCTCCTCTTTGACTTTTTTACACTTTCACATTGTTTTTATCACTCTTTAAAATACAAATTAACATAACAACAACTTTCTGAACATAACCATTGTTAAAATACCAATAAATGCAAATTTATTACTAGAAAGGACTATAAATTGCACTGTTTGGATGTTTACACTTCACTCGTTGAGAAATACTTTTTTTTTTACATTATTAGTCACAATGTAAAGAAACTGAATACCCATAAGTAATGCAAGAAGAAATGTTAAGGGTTATCTTTCATCGAAAAAGTTTTGCACACTGTTCGCTAACTCCCCAAGCGCATTAGCCTTCACAAGACGTACGCTTGTAGGCAGTTTTCATCTTTTTTGATGCGGGAAATGTCGACTGCTATTTTCCGTTTTCAAGCTTGACCGTTTGTCATGAAGTGTCGTCAACTTTGAATAAAAATGTATTGAGTTGGCTAGTAATTTTCTTTCCTTTTGCTGCTTCATCTTACACAAAAGTCAAAAAAATGTGTTGCATCACCCCGGTTCCTAAAACTATTCAAGACAGACGTTGACTGTGGATATTGTATCACAGAAACAGTCCCTTTGACTGTACAGAGATGTCACTAAACCCGCCCAAAGATGTATACAACTCCGCATGAGCAGCGCCTATTAGACGGAGCGGGTCCGCCAACCGATCAGTTCCTGTCATTCCAGGAAGGAGGTACACAGCTCGTGTTGTCTGTAGTTCAACCATGCCTAGACGGTTAACACCGCGGTTCGATCACTTTCGCATTGGTACTTTGTGGCAGGAAGGGCTCTCAGAAAGGGAAGTGCCCTGGCGTCTCGAACGAAAGCGATGTTGTTCGGACATGGAGGAGATACAGAGAGACAGGAACTGTCGATGACATGCCTCGCTCAGACCGCCCAAGGGCTACTAATGCGGTGGATGACCGCTACCTACTGATTATGGCTCGGAGAAACCCTTACAGCAGCGCCACCGTGTTGAATAATGCTTTCCGTGATGACACAGGACGTCGTGTTATGACTCAGACTGTGCCCATTAGGTTGCATGATGCGCAACTTCACTCCCGACATCTATGGCGTCGTCCATATTTGCGACCAGGACACCATGCACCGATGTGTGTCGCATATGCCTTCAACCTAACACTCGTCGGAGACGTAGTTGGAGGCACGAGACCGCTCGACTAGAGTGGCCAGCATGTTCTCACGACGTGAACCCTATCGAAGATGCCAGGGATAGATTGAAAATGGCTATTTATTGTTGAATTGTCCTACAAGCCACTCTGAGGGATACGCCGAATCACCGTAGAGGAGTCGAGCAATCTGGACCAACAGTGCCTTGATGAACTTGTGGATAGTATGCCACGACGAATACAGGCATGCATCAATGGAAGATGACGTGCTACGAGGTATTAGAGGTACCGGTGTGTACTGCGATGTGGACCACCTCCTCTGGAGGTCTCCCTTTACGGTGGTAAAACATGCAATATGTGGTTGCCATCACTGAGTAAATTATCTTTATGTTGACCCTATTCCAATTTTCTGCACAGGTTCCAGAAATCTCGGCACCGAGGTGTTGCAAAACTTTTTTTGATATGTGTATATATGGAGTAGTAGTTTGTAGATCTTGAGACAGATTGGAGATTGCCAGTCGGTGTTTTGCAAAACTGTGGACAAAATGGAAAGAAACTCTAAATGTGATATGACTTTTTTCTTCAAAAAATCCATAAAGAATACTTGCATTTCATTCAGCCATGGAGACCATGTGTTAAATGGCCAAGTTCTTGTATTACGATTACCAGAATAAACAGAGCACTTCATAGCTGGTGTGTCTTTCCCACTTTTTGTGGCGTTATAAAAAGATGTGATTTCAGATTTACCATTTGAAACATCATTGTAATTGGAATGATGCATTGATGAAATAAGTAGTACTGACTTATTTCTTGGGGGACTTAGGAAAGCAGTGGAAAGTCCCTTGTAAATCCTAAAGGCTACATGCAGTTTCACGATCGCTTCTTACTTGAAATTCCGCTGGTATCTGGTTTCTGTGTCCTATCCAACGTCAAATCGTGAGCTAGTAGCTCCTGACGAATGCTCAAAGAACAAACCCAGTTGTCGCAACTGACATTTATGTTTACAGAGTGACGGATTACAGATGTAGTGGGAACGCAGATTCGTTTTTCTATTATAGAAAGTGTGGCTCAATCACATCCTTTGCAGTGTAGATTTAGACGTTGTAAATATATTCATTACGTGCATTTGCGGGCCAGTGACTTTAATTCCTTATTTGGCAGGTTTATTGGGCATATATATATATGCGCCACCTCCTTCCTTCTGAAAGGTTCCAAAGTTTCATGAAGAAGCACATGCACTCAAGGGCTATAAATTTGCTGGCAGTCCCAAACATACTTGTTAAATAAGTCCGTAACAGCAGCCACTGCATCATATTTCTCTCTATATTTCCTCGTGCCCAATTCATCGAACCAAAATGCTCTAAGCAATATTCGTGATCGCATTTCTCTTATAACTGATCGGAAAATTTGCCTCCGCAAGGCCGAAGCGAAGAAAAGGGATGTTATAGGCTCCCTCTCAGATCTGTATTTGTAAGCAATACGTTCCTTTTGTTCAATAGGAGAATGCATTTTCGTCAATCCTCTCACTCATGTCGTCGGTAAAGAAAAGGAGCCTTGGGTTTTTCCCCCAGTCAGGAAAGAATATTGTATCTTGGATGCTGCTTTTCGCGTCTTAGAACGTATAGAAACTGATGACAATTTGAAACATTTGTTTCTTTCCTCATCTTGGTTTTCATCGTCAGAATGCGTAGATGGGCTAGAAACATCAGTACATAGGCGAGTGTGGAGTCATTAGTCTGCTTCCTATAGAATTTTTGTCAGACTGTAGTTGCACTTCAATTTCTTCCCGAATTGGTGTATTTTTTACTTCTGATATTTCATCATGACTATCATCAGCGGAAGAGTCGTCGTCATTAACTGTTTCATTACATGGATCTAGGATAGTAAGGTCCGCTCCTGGAATGTATACCTCCTTCGAATCCACTCCGAGTCGATTTATTGAAAGAAATTTTGAAAGAGTGGGTGAGCTGCAATTTTTTGTTGTTGAGCGATTTAAAACGTATTTCTAATCTCCCACTGTACACCAATAGAGGAAGTAGGAAAAATTAATTTCAAAGAATTTCTTAAGCGGATGTTTCCCTTTGTGTAACAAATTTGAGCAGTAAATTAGAACGTGTGTGTGAAAAACGCAATAATTAAAATTAAAACGTAACATACGAAATGTTAGCATTTGTTGAATACATAAATATCAACTATGGTGTGCAACCAAAACTTTCAGTTAAACTGATCAAATGCTCCGACAAAGGAACCAAAATTCTTAAGAGGGTGGAGCACCAGTCAAAGAGACCGACTAATACGTGACAATTTAGGAACACCCGATCGAAGAGACTGGCATAAAGCGGATATTCATTTCTAGTCAACTATTAAATCGGTAAATGGTCCCCGGAAGGAGTTATAGCAACAATGAAACGATGATGTAATGAAAGCCAGGCGTAGCGTACCTCCAGTAGGTACGGAGGAACGCACCGTCACAGATACGGCTGCCGGTGCTGCTCAGCAGCCGGGAGGGGGAAAGCGCCCCTGCAGTTGCTGCCAACACGCAGTTCTCGTCAGGGTTTTTGTCAGCCGGCTCTAGCAGCCTCCGCTGGTAAGTTGCCAGAACGAGGGTCTCTTATCTTTCCCCGCTATGAGACTCAACTTCTTCGAACCAAGCATAACTTCCTTTCCTTAGTACGTAGTAAAGACAATAAAGTTTTACACTGCGCAAAGCTGTCAGCCACTTCCGGTAGTATTCTTTGTCTAAAGTCAAGGTCTCCAAGAAGGTTACGACAGCAAGAAAGTTCTCCCGTACTCTGCTGGCATTTTATGTATCCCTGAACGTAGTCTTGAGTTTTCCTTAGATACGTACGACAGAGATACACGTTCCACCATGATAGCAAAAATATACCAAGAAATGCTGCAGGTGCGAAAGAGTACTGTGTGTGAAACTTACATTTTCCCGTGTCTACAAAATGTAGAAAAACCTAAGAAATTTGCGGATGTCATACACTGGTCAGACCAGCAGGATCGTGAAGGACCGATTTATTTATTTATATATTTTTGTCGCCAGTCTTATGACTGGTTTGATGCGGCCCGCCACAAATTCCTCTCCTGTGCCTACCTCTTCATCTCAGAGTACCACTTGCATCCTACTTCCTCAATTATTTGCTGTCTTCCTCTACAGATTTTGCCCCCTACAGCTCCCTCTAGTAGCATGGAAGTCATTTCCTCATGTCTTAACAGATGTACTACCACTCTGTCCCTTTTCTTTAGCCGTGCAGTTCTAGGCGCTTCAGTCTGGAAACGCCTGATCGATACGGTCGCAGGTTCGAATCCTGCCTCGGGCATGGATGCGTGTGATGTCCTTAGGTTAGTTAGGTTTAAGTAGTTCTAAGAGATTCCTTTCCTCTCAGATTCTGCGCAGAACCTTCTCGTTCCTTACCTTATCAGTACACCTAATTTTCAACATCTCTAATGCTTCGATTCTCTTCTGTTTCGGCTTTACCACAGTCCATGTTTCACTACCATTCAATGCCGTACTCAAGACGTCCATTCTCGGATATTTCTTCCTTAAATTAAGCTCCATATTTGATATTCGTAGATTCCTCTTGACCAGGAATGCTTTTGATGTCCTCCTTGCACCTTCACCTACTGCTTGACCATCAATCTTTTGATGTCAAGTTTCTCGCTGTTCTCAATTCCACTATTTCTCATTGCCCTCATCTTTCTTCAATTTACTCTCAGTCCATACTCTGTACTAATTAGGCCGTTCATTCCGTTCAGCAGATCATATAATTCTTCTTCACTTTCATTCATTACAGCAGTGTCATCAGCGAATTGTATCGTTGATATACTTCAACCTAGAATTTTAATCATCACTCCTTCTTCGATGTACACATTGAACCGTAGGCTACGTCCTTGTTCTTTTTTTTTGTCATCAGTCTACTGACTGGTTTGATGCGGCCCGCCCCGATTCCTTTCCTGTGCTAACCTCTTCATCTCAGAGTAGCACTTGCAACCTACGTCCTCAATTATTTGCTTGACGTATTCCAATCTCTGTCTTCCTCTACAGTTTTTGCCCTCTACAGCTCCCTCTAATACCATGGAAGTCATTCCCTCATGTCTTAGCAGATGTCCTATCATCCTGTCCCTTCTCCTTATCAGTGTTTTCCACATATTCCTTTCCTCTCCGATTCTGCGTAGAACCTCCTCGTTCCTTACCTTATCAGTCCACCTAATTTTCAACATTCGTCTATAGCACCACATCTCAAATGCTTCGATTCTCTTCTGTTCCGGTTTTCCCACAGTCCATGTTTCACTACCATACAATGCTGTACTCCAGACGTACATCCTCAGAAATTTCTTCCTCAAATTAAGGCCGGTATTTGATATTAGTGGACTTCTCTTGGCCAGAAATGCCTTTTTTGCCATAGCGAGTCTACTTTTGATGTCCTCCTTGCTCCGTCCGTCATTGGTTATTTTACTCCCTACGTAGTAGAATTCCTTAACTGCCTCGACTTCGTGACCATCAATCCTGATGTTAAGTTTCTCGCTGTTCTCATTTCTACTACTTCTCATTACCTTCGTCATTCTCCGATTTACTCTCAAACCATACTGTGTACTCATTAGACTGTTCATTTCGTTCAGCAGATCATTTAATTCTTCTTAACTTTCACTCAGGATAGCAATGTCATCAGCGAATCGTATCATTGATATCGTTTCACCTTGTATTTTAATTCCACTCCTGAACCTGTCTTTTGTTTCCATCATTGCTTCCTCGATGTACAGATTGAAGAGTAGGGGCGAAAGGCTGGAGCCTTGTCTTACTCCCTTCTTAATACGAGCATTTCGTTCCTGATCGTCCACTCTTATTATTCCCTCTTGGTTGTTGTACATATTGTATATGACCCGTCTCTCCCTATAGCTTACCCCTACTTTTTCGGAATCTCGAACGGCTTGCACCATTTTATATTGTCGAACGCTTTTTCCAGGTCGACAAATCCTATGAACGTGTCTTGATTTTTCTTTAGCCATGCTTCCATTATTAGCCGTAACGTCAGAATTGCCTCTCTCGTGCCTTTACTTTTCCTAAAGCCAAATTTGTCGTCACCTAGCGCATTCTCAATTTTCTTTTCCATTCTTCTGTATATTATTCTTGTCAGCAGCTTCGATGCATGAGCTGTTAAGCTGATTGTGTGATAATTCTCGTACTTGTCAGCTCTTGCCGTCTTCGGAATTGTGTGGATGATGCTTTTCCGAAAGTCAGATGGTATGTCGCCAGACTCATAGATTCTACACATCAACGTGAATAGTCGTTTTGTTGCCACTTCCCCTAATGATTTTAGAAATTCTGATGGAATGTTATCTATCCCTTCTGCCTTATTTGACCGTAAGTCCTCCAAAGCTCTTTTAAATTCCGATTCTAATACTTGATCCCCTATCTCTTCTAAATCGACTCCTGTTTCTTCTTCTGACACATCAGACAAATCTTCACCCTCATAGAGGCTTTCAATGTATTCTTTCCACATATCTGCTCTCTCCTCTGCATTTAAAAGCGTAATTCCCGTTGCACTCTTAATGTTACCACCGTTGCTTTTAATGTCACCAAAGGTTGTTTTCACTTTCCTGTATGCTGAGTCTGTCCTTCCGACAATCATATCTTTTTCGATGTCTTCACATTTTTCCTGCAGCCATTTCGTCTTAGCTTCCCTGCACTTCCTATTTATTTCATTCCTCAGCGACTTGTATTTCTGTATTCCTGATTTTCCCAGAACTTGTTTGTACTTCCTCCTTTCATCAATCAACTGAAGTATATCTTCTGTTACCCATGGTTTCTTCGCAGCCACCTTCTTTGTACTGATTTTTTTTTTCCCCAACTTCTGTGATGGCCCTTTTTAGAGACGTCCATTCCTCTTCAACTGTGTTGCCTACTGCGCTATTCCTTATTGCTGTATCTATAGCGTTAGAGAACTTCAAACCTATCTCGTCATTCCTTAGAACCTCCGTATCCCACTTCTTCACGTATTGATTCTTCCTGACTAATGTCTGGAACTTCAGTCTACTCTTCATCACTACTATATTGTGATCAGAATCTATATCTGCTCCTGGGTACGCCTTACAATCCAGTATCTGATTTCGGAATCTCTGTCTGACCATGATGTAATCTAATTGAAATCTTCCCGTATCTCCCGGCCTTTTCCAAGTATACCTCCTCCTCTTGTGATTCTTGAACAGGTTATTCGCTATTACTAGCTGAAACTTGTTACAGAACTCAAGTAGTCTTTCTCCTCTTTCATTCCTTGTCCCAAGCCCATATTCTCCTGTAACCTTTTCTTCTACTCCTTCCCCTACAACTGCATTCCAGTCGCCCATTACCATTAGATTTTCGTCCCTCTTTACATACTGCATTACCCTTTCAATATCCTCTTACACTTTCTGTATCTGTTCATCTTCAGCTTGCGACGTCGGCATGTATACCTGAACTATCGTTGTCGGTGTTGGACTGCTGTCGATTCTGATTAGAACAACCCGGTCACTGAACTGTTCACAGTAACACACCATCTGCCCTACCTTACTGTTCATAACGAATCCTACACCTGTTATACCATTTTCTGCTGCTGTTGATATTACCCGATACTCATCTGACCAGAAATCCTTGTCTTCTTTCCACTTCACTTCACTGACCCCTACTATATGTAGATTGAGCCTTTGCGTTTCCCTTTTCCGATTTTCTAATTTCCCTACCACGTTCATGCTTCTGACATTCCACGCCCCGACTCGTAGAACATTATCCTTTCGTTGATTATTCAATCTTTTTCTCATGGTAACCTCCCCCTTGGCAGTCCCCTCCCGGAGATCCGAATGGGGAACTATTCCGGAATCTTTTGCCAATGGAGAGATCATCATGACACTTCTTCAACTAGAGGCCACATGTCCTGTGGATACACGTTACGTGTCTTTAATGCAGTGGTTTCCATTGCCTTCTGCATCCTCATGTCGCTGATCATTGCTGATTCTTCCGCCTTTAGCGGCAGTTTCCCACCCTTAGAACAAGAGAGTGCCCTGAACCTCTATCCGCTCCTCCGCCCTCTGCCGTTGGCAGAATGAGAATGACTTCTTATGCCGGAAGTCTCTGGCCGCCAATGCAGATTATTTATTAAAATTTACTCAGTGGCGGGGATCGAACCCTGGACCGAAGACGTTTTGATTATGAACCAAAGACGCTACCCCTAGACCACGGGTACAGCCTTTGTAATACGAGCACTTCGTTCTTGGTCGTTCACTCTCATTATTCCCTCTTGGCTGTTGTACTTATTGTATATGACCAGGCCCTCCCAATAGCTTACCCCTACTGTTTTCAGAATTTCAAACATCTTGCACCATTTTACGCTGTCGAACGCTTTTTCTAGGTCGACAAATTCTGTGATCGTGTATTGATTTTCCTTTTGTTTTGCTTCCATTGTTAACCGCAAGGTCGGAATTGCCTCTCTCGTGCCTTTACCTTTCCTAAAGCCAAACTAAAAATCATTTAGCGCATCCTGAATTTTCCTTTCTTCTGTGTATTACTCCTGTAAGAAACTTAGATGCATGAGCTGTTGATTGTGCGACATTTCTCGCACGTGTCAGCTCTTGCCGTCTTCGGATTCTAAATTCCGATTCTAATACTGGATCTCCTATCTTTTCTAAATCGACTCTTATCTTCTATCACATCTCCCCTTATAGAGGCTTTCAATGTATTCTTTCCACCTATCCGCTCTCTTCTCTGCATTTAACAGGGGAATTCACGTTGCACTCTTAATGTTATCATCCCTGTTTTTAATGTCACCGAAGCTTGCATAGATTTTCCTGTATGCCGAGTCTGTCCTTCCTACAATCATTCCTTTTTCGATGTCTTCACATTTTTCCTGCAGCCACTTCGTATTAGTTTCTCTGCTCTACCTTTCTATTCATAACGAATCCTACTCCCATTATACCATTTTGTGCTGCTGTTGTTATTATCCTATACTCATCTGACCAGATATAATTTCACTTCACTTCACATCACTTCACTTTCCCCTACTACAACTAAATTGAGCCTTTGCACTTCCGTTTGCAGATTTTCTAGTTTTCCTACCTTGTACAAGCTCCTGACATTCTTCGCCCCAGCTAGTAGAACGTTATCCTTTCATAGATTATTCAATCTTTTATCCATTTATTGAGCACTAGAAAAAATGCCTCTCTGTTACTAAATATGAATGGGAATTGAACGTCCATTTCCCTCTCCCCTGAGATTCTACCGTCCCCTCCATCCTCGTATCTTTGTCCATCTCCTCCTCGTTCCTTTCTCTGTGCATCACCTTCCCTTCCCGCTCTCTGTCGTTCTCCACATCCACGCTATCTGCAACATCCCTCTTCCTATGTTCATTTCCACCTTTCCTTCGTCTCTCCTCCTCCTCCTCCTCCTCCTCCTCCTCCCCCCCCCCCCCTCCGTGGCCTTAGAGTCTTGTGTAACGGTGTTTCAACGGAAACCTGGACTAAGAACTGTATGTGTAAATTGTTGAGATTCTTGGTATATGGGTTACGAAAGAATCTCTCCAGCTGCTATGAGTAAAGGAAGCAAATAGTTTTTCGGCAACTCGGTTCCAAGAGTTACGAAACCTGCACAGAAAACTGGAATAGATATCATTTCCGCCATTTTTATTGCTCATGAAAACCACACATTACACGTTGTACCACCATACAGCGAGACCTTCAGAGGTGGTGGTCCAGATTTCTGTACACACCGGTACTTCAAATACCCAGTAGCACGTCCTCTTGCATTGATGCGTGCCTGTAGGCGTCGTGGCATAATATCCACAAGTTCGTCAAGGTACTGTTGGCCCAGATTGTCCCACTCATCACATTCATCAACGACGATTCGGCGTAGATCCCTCAGAGTGGTTTGTAGGTCACATCGTCCATAAACAAACCTTTTCAATCTATCCCTGGCATTTCCTAATTGCCAGAAAAAAAATAATTGTTTAGAACATCTCTCTCTCTCTCTCTCTCTCTCTCTCTCTCTCTCTCTCTCTCACACACACACACACACACACACACACACACACACACACACACACTAATTTATTGTGTAAATAACCTCTCTCTCTCTCACGTACACTATATTTTTGTGCTATATTTCTGTGTAAACAGAAGACGATAGTTTTAAGGGCTATAATTTACTCAAATAACGTAACCTACAATACATTTATTGTGGCAGTAAATGGAACTTCCATCCATACGTCTTCAGACTAGGAGCGATTTCGTCGTTAGGACTTTATGTATTACTCAACATTTTCCAGACATGTAGTCCCCAAAACTTTATACTTACATCAAATTAGTAGCATTCGTAGGAACTACACATGTAAGAAGTGATAGAGCATTCAGAAACAGTATCACTGAATTAAGGCAATTGAAATTTGAAGGCAGTAATAATTCATACACCCAAAAACAAGGTAACTGTAAGCCAGAAAAGCTGACTCTGTGAGTGGAACCTTCAAAAGAACACTTGGCATAAAAATCCAGAAAGAAACAGTAACCAAAGTATACGAAACAACGTATGTAACGAGTTTTTCTTTGGCCAGTGAACAATTAATAATAAAATATTTAGATTATTTTGTGTTCTGACGTAACCACAAGTGTCGCAACGAAGAAGAAGAACGCAAGACCGGAAAAGGTGGGGGAACGACATCGGCCAATGATGCGCTGATTAGGACGGCGCCCCGACAGGAGCGACCTCTGCAAGAAGTGAATATAAGCGCCGCTCCTGCCAGCCTCGACCAGACATAAGTGGAAAGTATTCGAGGGCTAGTAGACGGCGTAGAACCGTTACCAATGACGTGTGTCAACTTCCAGCAACGTTGTGTATAGCAAGAACTCTGATTTATGTCGCAAGTCGCCCATCGCTTGCCACAGCTTTGTAATTAAAGTTAAGTACTGTCAATCTGCTTTACAGAAATAAAACTACTAATTTCATTTGCTTTGCTTGAATTGTTATTACAGAAGAATGCTGAAGATTAGATGGGTAGATCACATAACTAATGAGGAAGTATTGAATAGGACTGGGGAGAAGAGAAGTTTGTGGCACAACTTGACCAGAAGAAGGGATCGGTTGGTAGGACATGTTCTGAAGCATCAAGGGATCACCAATTTAGTATTGGAGGGCAGCGTGGAGGGTAAAAATCGTAGAGGGAGACAAAGAGATGAATACACTAAGCAGATTCAGAAGAATGTAGGTTGCAGTAGGTACTGGGAGATGAAGAAGCTTGCACAAGGTAGAGTAGCATGGAGAGCTGCATCAAACCAGTCTCAGGACTGATGACCACAACAACAACAACAACAACAACAACAACGAATTGTTATATAACATTCCGAGAACGCAGAATACCTTGGGCACCCTCTAAACCAGATAAGTGGGCAAGACCCAACACTTTGAATAATATTTTCGCCTCTGTCTCGCCAACGAGTGGGTCTCTGAAAGCACGCAAATGTAAAATTTGCATAATCAGGGGAACTTTTGTCCGAACTCCCCAGCAATAGTGCTGCATGAAAAGAAATCATGCAATTATGTTCTTTGTGCATTCCACTCATTTCTTATAGACCTGCTCCCGATTTGAAACTTAATACCTACAGGTGTTGCTGTATTTAACCTATATCGCCAGTCTAATGTCCCAGATAGTCAAGAACTTGCTGCGGTGTTTCATAGAGAAGCAATCGATGTTCCAACCACAGATGTACCTCAAAAGCCATTTAAAACGTCTTATTTCTTTAATACCGCTTAAGACATTTCGAGCTAACAGATAATAAATGATTCCTTGCAGATCCAAGCCGGCTGCACCGATTTGCTTGAATTTTGGCTCTTGGTTGTCTAGGGCGTTCCTCTCAGCCTTTCAATATCCGCGACCGATTTTACAATCATAATTGTCATCGTACCACCCTTCTTCATACCTAACAGTAGGTATTTTTTGCCGTTTAAGCTATGAAGTTGGAAACTTTACAAGTTACAAGGACTAAGTAAATTTATTGTTATTTTGCAAAACCGATATGCCACAATGGCAAAACTGGAATCAACGGTTCTCTATTGCCATCTGTCTTACAGGCAGCGTGAGATAAGGTGAAGGATTACCTGAGGGGGGTGCGGGGTGCTGAGGAAAAGTAGCACGACCGCTGCAGGGTGAGAGGGGCAATGTGTACTCTTACCACTTTCAACATCCTACCTCTGTGAAACCGATTTTTCTGTTTTGGCTGTATTCAACACAAAATATAGATCTTACGTAAACACAGGAAAGGCATTCAGAGTGTATTTTTAACATTAAACCCTAATCCGAATAACTTTGCTCCGCAAGTCAGCTCCATTTGACTCACTAATAACTGCTACACTTATTTTTAATTTAGTACTGAAAAATTCTTCATTAAATGCATTGTGCAGTACTAATGCAGTGCAGTATGTAAACGAATTATATCAGTGCCATTGTGAATTTTACTTTTTTTATTACATCTGAATGTAATTTTCTTTCCTTTCGTACCAGTAAATTAATCAGTTTTTGGTTTCATATTTTTCTCTCTTTCAGGAGGGCACGCCCCACAGTTCGAGAAACGATGGCCTAGGGGGCGCGACCACCCACGGTCGCAGTCTGTTCCGCGAAATATCGAATCCTCTGCATGTAATACCTGTGATTATTAAAATTAGGAAGTGAATAATCAATAACTCTTAGCGACATACGAGAATTTGTTTGCAATTCAACAAAACAACATACTGCAATAAATACTGGCCGTCTGTTGCACAGAGTCGCTGCATGGGTAGTCCAGCATAAGATTGCAAGAGAGTGGGGTTACTTTCCAGATCTACTTTGTTTCTGCCGGCACATAACTGTGCAGATTTTAGCACTGTGAACTACGCTCAAGGACATCGGCTGCTAACCAGTGTAGTTCGGTTGCGTCCCCAATGGCGAAGAATTTAGAATGGAAAAAAATGCATTTTCGGCCCGGCTAGGGCCAGTCAATAGTGATTTACGTTAGCGTAGTTTCCAAGGTGTGGATGGTTCATAGAAAGATTACAGAACCGTAATCCGAGTATTTAGGGTGAAGGCCCTACATGGAAACTACTATTTTCATTTTTTACATTATTTGGAATGTAATTAACCGAAATACTATTCAGTATTTAGTATTTTCAAAGAGGGTGACATTTTCCAATTTTGCTGTATTAACTTTGTGTGTTAGTAACTTAATTCAACCTACATTACTGTGAAGATTATACATTAATATTTTCACGTGAGGCATGAAAAGGAAAGGAAAAGGAAAATTTGGGATTGCAAATAAATTTCCAAGAAAGGATTGTGCCTAAGCGTCCACGAGAAAGCTGCAAATAACACTTAAAGAAGGGATTGCAGTTGAAGCCTTCAGGACATTGTATTGCATTAGTTTCACTTTTACACTCGAGGAGACTACTTCAACATACGAGGGCTATTCGGAAAGTAAGGAGCGATAGGTCGCGAAATGGAAACCACAGGGAAAATCAAAAGTTTTATTTGCAACAGTTACCTACAACTTACAGCTACTTATCTCCATAGTCGCGGATCCGACTTCTACGTTCGTCGTAGCGTTGTACCAACTTTCCAATACCCTCGTTATAGAAGGCAGCCGCCAGTGCTTTCCGCCAATTCTCTACGCTGGCCTACAGCTCGTTGTCTGTGCAAAATGTTGGGTTCATGTGAGCAGAGATGAAACTTAGAGGGAGACAATTACGGGCTGTATTGTGGGTAATCAAACATTTACAACTGAAAACGATGCAGGAGCATCTTCATTGATCCCGCACAATGCGACCGAGAACTGTCTTGAAGAAGAAACTGCACGACAGTTATGTAATATTGGCAGCATAGCTTCAGGTGAAATTTCTCACCAGGCCCTCGTACTTGGCGGGAGACACTATCGTTCTTGCCCTGTGTGTTCAGAACTAAAACGACCGTCGTCACGTGATAGACTGGCATACTAGACACACAGCCCAACACACCAGTATAAAAGTTCATTTTGGTATCCACTTCGCGACCTTACTTTCCGAATAACCCTGGTACATTCCACAGTACATAGCCACGCAGCCACGCCAATATTTGGCGAAATTTTGCGTTGTGTGTGGTTTATTGCCAGATGGTGCAGGGACAGAACCCTTTATGAGTTTAAACCAGTTAAAAATAAAAATGCGGCATTCATAAAATGTGCAAGATGCAGGGAAAATATCACTCCAACACGTGCAAATAATGGACCGCAAAATGACCATAACATCTAATTTTAATGGCCGCGGTGGCCAAGCGGTTCTAGGCGCTTCAGTCCTGAACCGTGCGACTGTTACGGTCGCAGGTTCAAATCCTGCCTTGGGGATGGATGTATGTGATGTCCTTAGGTTAGATAGGTTTAAGTGGTTCTAGGTTCTAGTTGACTGATGACCTCAGATCTTAAGTCCCATAGTGCTCAGAGCCATCTGACCCAATATCTAATTTTATATGCGAAGTTCTCGTCTGCGCCTTACAATTACTTTCTGTAAATTTATTTGCAATCAAGTGTTCTGCTTTTCTTTCATTCATTCCTTTTATGAAAATAAGTGTATTAATGTACACAATATTTTGATTTATTTACAATGTAAGTGAAGAAATCTAAAAAAAACGCAAATGTTTGCGTTGTAGGACTTATTCTCACAATCCTCGGATTGCTGATTTGTAATCTGCCCACTGCCCCAGCCACTGCGTGCGGACTGTGCTAACATAAATGGCTTGTGCCTCGATCGACGCGCCCCAAAAACGCTATTTTTTTTTTTTCTGAACGCTTGGCGATCTGGAGCACCTACCTATGTCACTTTCATATAACTGTATGTCTTCCACACAAGATAAATGTAGACAGAATCTGTGATAAACAGGTGGCCCGGTCACCTTGCAAGACTGCAACTTGCCCTTTTGAACCGAACTGTACAAATTTCAACACTGCGGCGTTCCAGCAGCCCAGAACCTGTCCCGGTAATTAACTTCAGACTTTTCGACATTTTCAACAACCAAGTCTCACTGAGGTAGCCCGCGTTTCAGACATTGTTCATCAGACTGCCCGCCCATTCCCTGTATACCATCGCTCTCACTCTACCTCCAAATCCCATACTTTTACTGCGCAAGTACATCGAAATGAAGATAAAACTACGCCTTATGCCCTAAATTGAAACTACAGTCACCGCAGCGTACCGCTTTAAAACCCGCATCTACCAACACCAAACACGGCGACGTTTGCTTTTATTATTCCGTTTCAGCAAACATTTATTATATTTCTCTTATGAGAATTTACTACACATTAATTAATTAAAAAGATATAACTAAAGTGAAGCACAGGTCCATTCGTATGCAAAAGATTTCTCCTTCTATTTCCACTGATGAGGAGCATTTTTTTTTCTAAATGCAGATGCTGTTACTGAATATTCAAATTAATTCGATCTAATACTAAAAACCAGCAAATTTCATGAAATACTCACCATTTACTTTTTTTTTTTATAGATAGCACTGTTAAATATTCTATCCTCTACGACATTCCAAAATTTTCTGATGTGATTTGTTGTTAATTTACTCTAAAATAAACTATTAAACTATATTTCTTTAATGTCAGTACCGCCATTAGACTTGTTTATTTACAGTGCTACATTTACACTTACACAGTTATGATTTTGGCTTTAAAGTGCAATTATTAAGCGTTTTCTGAAAGCATGTTAGACAATAACAGTGAAATACGTAACAAGTGATAAAACCGTATAACAATCCACATTTGTAATGCTTACTTACAAGTGTCATAAACTGCCTAAGAGGCCATATTGTCGTATTAAAATACTCTATTGGACACATTGTGTAAGATTCGATATTTCTGGAAGACCCTACTGTTTTGTTTCATTACTGAGTACACCATCTCTACTGAATGACAGTGGGCTAAGTGTCAAATTGTCTTGGTTAAAGAAATTCCTGTTACAAGGAGGCGACCTTTTTTTTTAATCTTAGGAATCAGTGTCCGGTATGATAGGTAAGGTTAGAAGCATTTTTTTGTGGTTGTTACATCATTACAGTACCTATTATCTTAGAATACAATGAAGTTGGCTGCTCATACACATAAACAGTAACAAACCTCTTGATAACTTCGCTGCATCCATAAATATAAAAGTCCAGCTAGTCAATGGCGTTGTTTACCGTACATTTTAGTAGGTAAATATACAGCTTTGTACGTGAAATTAACACATGGCCAACTGTAAGTTGTGTAATTTTGCCTAAGTTCAGAGTTAAAACAATACAGTGCAATTACTTAATCTACTTACTCATTAATTAACCACTGAGGTTTGAAGCAATATTTATGATGTATGTAAAATCAGGCACGTAAATCCTGTTATATGTGTTGCAACGTTACTTCGGAATAAGTTAAAATAATACAGGTATATGAAACATGCCACGTACGTAAAAGAATTTAAGCAAACAAAAGAATAAAAGTTTTCATGTTAAACAGCACATTTAAATTTAACATACTATAAAGAGTGGGATATCCTAGTATTTGTTAATGATTGATGAGATAGAATTACAAACGTGAGTAGTGGTAGTGATACATGTGGCTATAAACTTGGTGCTATCAATCTTATTTACGTGTTATAGTAGTGACATCTTATTTATATGACATAAAGATGACATAGTAATGTTATCAACTTAACTGGCTATCATATATGAAACACCCTAGTGCGTTATTTCCTATTTCTTAACAACAAAGATAAAAGTAACATTACTGATCATAGTTACTTCTGAAAGAGGTAATAAACAATTGGGAAGAAACAACGTCTAGAATACTATAAGTTCAAATGGCCCTAAGCACTATGGGACTTAGCATCTGAGGTCATGAGTCACCTACACTTAGTACTACTTAAACCTAACTAACCTAGGGACCATCACACAAATCCGTGCTAGACACAGGATTCAGAACCTGCGACCGTAGCATTAGAGAGGTTCCGGACTGAAGCGCCTAGGACCGCTCGGCTACAGCGGCTGGCCAAAATTATAAGTCATTCATTGAAGACTGCAGGCATGTGGAGTGTAAGTGTAAGGGGGGGGGGGGGGGGTGTAGAAGGATGGATGAGGGGGGGGGGCTATAAAATGACTAATTAAATGAAGAAGAAGCTATTGTAGTGGGGTGTTGGCGTCGTGGGGAACAAAAGGGTAAGTAACAAAAGAATAAGAATAAAAATGTGAAGTGAATAAACTTTTTTATAGTTATTGGTATATTCAAATCATTCCTAGTCAAAATAAAAGTACTAACACATAACAACATGTAGAGATCTAGATAAATGAAGAAAAGGGGGGTATTGTAAGAGGAGTGGGGGTGAGCCTTAACCACGAAATAATAATATTTATTATCTTTATTATTTGACAATAGTTATGATTGTTTTAATATGCATCAAAACTGTGTGGGAATGAGGTACGAGGTGTGAAGAGGGGTATTTATTCCTCATAAACGCAGTAAGTCTCAGGGTGAGGAAGGGGTTAGTGAATCAGTGGTTAGCAATCATCCCCAATGGGGGTGATAGGTATGTAAACAATACAGCCAGGTAAGGGGAGAGGGGGATGCTGAAGAGTAAAAGAATCATGCACAATGTCGTGGAATTAAACCCTAATAAACTAGCTATAAAAGCAAAAAGGAACAAAAAACAGAAATATTTCAGATTGTGACCTATCAAGGGAATAGTCCACAAATAGAATATATACTTCTAACAATATAAATTTGGTGGCCACAATACCTAAAAGATGTGTGGTCTAAAATAGAATGTAGAAGTACTACGAAATCACACAAATGTCTTAAAGGAGGGAAAAATGTGAGTGGGAAGGAAAAAGAGGTGAAGGAGGGGGTATGTTCTCATATTTATATTTTAGTGATTGGTATAGTCAAATCACACCTACTCAAAAATAAAATACTAACATATAATAATATATAGAGAGCTAGGTAAATGAAGAAGAGGCTATTGTAAATGGGGTGTGGACTTTTATATTTATGGATGCAGCGAATATTATCGAGAGGTTTTTTACTGTTTATGTTTATGAGCAGGCAACTGCATTGTATACTAAGATAAACAGGTACTGCAAAGATGTAACAACTACCAAAGAAAATAAATTGCTTCTAACCTTTTTTATCCTACTGGACACTGAGTCCAAAGACTAAAAGAAAGTTCACGTGCTTGTAACAGGAATTTCTTTGATCACAACAATTTGACACTTAACCAGCTATCATTCAGTCACGATGGTGTAGTCAGTAATGAAACAAAGCAGTAGACTCTGCCAGAAATATCAACTCCTAGATAATGTATCTAATAGTGTATTTTGATACGACAGTATGTCATCTTAGGCAGTTTATAACACTTGTAAGTAAGCATTATAAATATGGATTGTTATACGGTTTTATTACTTGTTATGTATTTCACTGTTATTGTCTAACCTGCTTTCAGAAAACACTTGATAATGGCAGTCTGAAGCCGAAATCATGATTGTGTAAGAGGAAATGTAACACTGTAAATAAACAAGTCTAATGGCGGTACTTACTTTAAAGAAATATATTATGACTGTGATCCCGCATTGTGAAAAAATATTAAACTACAATTAGAATTATGTCAAATAAAACGCTTGACTTTCGTATATTGAGCAAATTTTCATATATAATTCGCTGGTAAGTGTAGTGTGTCATTGAATGAGATCTTGTTTAAAGTTGTTTTGTTTCTATCGAAGTTATTAATTCCGGAGATAAATTTAAAAATGTGTACTTTACATTTTTAAATGAAAAGCGTTCCAATTTTAAACAGCTGGTATAACTTTTATGAGTCTAACGATGTTTTCGATCAGTGGAGAGGATTGTTTTCATTGTTGTGCCGTGTCCAGTATTAATCTGTACGATTCATGACAAGGAGTAATTCCGTGTAACACTGCAAACTAATTATTTAGAACACTGTTCAGTATACATCATAAAACAAGAGGCTGCACTGCACAGGCACATCACAGTTTCATAGGCTATCAAATGGAAGCATTGCAGAAGTGTAACAGATATTATGGGTTTGCTAGCGTTGGCGACTCAACAGAATTAAAAACAGTCATCTAGAAGTTATGAAATAAAGAGTGACGTTCATAAAACTATCACTCTTCCGCTGAAGAGTGTAAACGCACGGTGAGTGGTGATGAGAACCCGCTAGTAATTCTGGTAATGGCTCGCTTTCAAAGGAAAACAGGTATAGCGTAAAAATGAATGTCATTCGCGACGCTATAAAGTGAGTGATGTACCACGTATATGATTCTTCTTTTGTCCCCTGCCGTGTGGACGTCAACATAAGAGAAAAATGAATGTCACACAACGGAAAAAAATGTCTACGCTTGCTTTCGCTACCACTCATCTGCGATTCTAAAAATTGTGGATTTCCTGAATAAAATCCCATCTCGATGCTGGAAAATAATTTCCGGTAATCACATTACAGTTACGAGTAAGAATGCAAGAAAACACAGAAGATAAAATAGAATATTAAAAGAAATGTTCGTCT
The DNA here is from genome assembly GCF_023897955.1 of Schistocerca gregaria. Classification (NCBI taxonomy): domain Eukaryota; kingdom Metazoa; phylum Arthropoda; class Insecta; order Orthoptera; family Acrididae; genus Schistocerca; species Schistocerca gregaria. Next base: position 240,419,891 of record NC_064921.1, read on the forward strand.
CAAACAAGTCCCAGTGTAACAGTTAGCTTCCAAAGCCGAGGAAAGGCTCAGATAAGTAAACTTCTGTAGATTTGATTAACGACCCTTAGCCTTGTAGGTCTCCCATTCTCGATGATAATTTTTGATCGTTTCTCATGGGCATTGAGACATTTACTGGGTTGGACACAAATTTCGCCAGAGGTTGACACTACGAAGACTGACAACTACAGTAAAAGTTCTGAAAATTACCGACCTACTCAAACCGTTACCCAGTTTGTATGGTTCCAAAACTATCTGAAACATTACGACTGGGTAGCGTAAAAATTAAAATTTGAAGTATAACATTTTAAAATCGCTACTTCAAATATAACTTCTGAATATAGACTATGGTAGATATATAAAACAATAAGCCATACATGGTATGCAACGAATAGTTCTATACAGGGTGATCGGTCCATTCATCGTGACCGGGCCAAATAACTCGCGAAATAAGCGTCAAACGAAAAAACTACAAAGAACGAAACTTGTCTATCTTGACGGGGGAAACCAGATGCCGCTATGGTTGGCCCGCTGGATGGCGCTGCCATTGGTCAAAGGGATATAAACTGCGTGTTTTTAAATAGGAACCCCCATTTTTTACTACATATTCGTGTAATACGTAAAGAAATATTAATGTTTTAGTTCGACCACTTTTTCGCTTTGTGGTAGATGGAGCTGTATTAGTCACAAATATATGGCTCACAATCTTAGACGAACAGTTGGTAAGATGTAGGTTTTTTAAATTAAAATACAGAACGTAGTTATGTTTGAACATTTTATTTCGGTTGTTCCAATGTGATACATATACCTTTGTGAACGTACCATTTCTGAGAGCGCATGTTATTACAGCGTGATTACCTGTAAATACCAAATTAATACAATATATGTTCAAAATGATGTCCGTCAACCTGAATGCATTTGGCAATACGTGTAACGACATTCCTCTCAACAGCGAGTAGTTCGCCTTCAGTAATGTTCGCACATGCATTGACAATGCGCTGACGCATGTTGTCAGGCGTTGTCGGTGGATAACGATAGCAAATATCCTTCAACTTTCCAAACAGAAAGAAATCCGGGGAACGTGCGGGTCATAGTATGGTGCTTCGACGATCAATCCACCTGGCATGAAATATGCTATTCAGTACCGGTTCAACCCCACGCAAGCTATGTGCCAGACATCCATCATGTTGGAAGTACAGTGCTATTCTGTCATGCAGTGAAACATCTTGTAGTAACATCGGTTGAACATTACGTCGGAAATCAGCATACATTGCACCATTTAGATTGTCATCGATAAAATGGGGGCCAATTATCCTTCCTCCCATAATGCAGCACCATACGTTAACCCGCCTAGGTCGCTGATGTTCCACTTGTCGCAGCCATCGTGGATTTTCCGTTGCCCAATAGTGCATATCATGCCGGTTTACGTTACCTGTGTTGGTGAATGACGCTTCGTCGCTAAATAGAAGGCGTGCAAAAAATCTGTCATCATCTCGTAATTTCTCTTGTACCCAGTGGCAGAACTGCACACGATGTTCAAAGTTGTCGCCATGCAATTCCTGGTGCATAGAAATATGGTACGAGTGCAATCGATGTTGATGTACCATTCTCAACACTGACGTTTTTGAGATTCCCGATTCTCGCGCAATTTGTCTGCTACTGATGTGCGTATTAGCCGCGACAGCACCTAAAACACCTACTTGGGCATCTTCATTTGTTGTAAGTTGTGGTTGACGTTTCACATATGGCTCAACACTTCCTGTTTCCTTAAATAACATAACTACCCGGCGAACGGTACGGATACTTGGATGATGTCGTCCAGGATACCGAGTAGCACACATAGCACACTCCCGTTTGGCATTTTGATCGCAATAGCCATACATCAACACGATATCAACCTTTTCCGCAATTGATAAACGGTCCATTTTAACACGGGTAATGTATCACGAAGGAAATACCGTCAACAATGGCGGAATGTTACGTGATACCACTTATACGTTTGTGACTATTACAGCGCCATCTATCACAAAGCGAAAAAAGTGGTCGAACTAAAACATTCATTCTTCTTTACGTACTACACGAACATGTAATAAAAAACTGAGGTTCCTATTAAAAAAAAAAACGCACTTGATATCCGCTTGACCTATGGCAGCGCTATCTAGCGGGGCAACCATAGCGCCATCAGGTTTTCGCCTTTAAGCTAGACAAGTTTCGTTCTTTGTAGTTTTTCGTTTGACGCTTAATTCGTGAGATATTTGGCCGTGAAAGCCTACCGTGTATACTTAAAATTGAGTTAGTTATAGCAAGACTGTCAGGTTACAGAATTTCGTGTAAAACTAGTAGTACAGTTAAACACAGTTCGTTTTTAGTGTTCTGTGTACCTCAATGGGCAAAGCTGAACCCTTACTGAATCACTGTGTTGTCCACCCATCCGTCTGTCTCTGTGGTTGTCTCTCCGATCGTCCAGAACCCTTATTCCGACTAAAGGGTGAACGTATCAAGTAGAAATCTATCTCATATTAAGGAATACGGTTCCTTGCCAGCAAAAAAAGTGAAGTTTGTATGTGTTTGCAATCAAAAGTACGGCTATTTACGTTAAATATTTTGGTACTCGCAAACTCACTAAGCAAAACAGATAGGGTACTTCCCGTTGAACAAGGATCGCGTAATTTGGGGAAAGGCAAGGTTTAACACAATACAACCATAGGAGAGAATCCGTAAACAATTATAAAATGCACTCCGTCTTTAGGCCACGAGGGCCTTCAGGGACCACCCGACCGCCGTGTCATCCTCAGTGGAGGATGCGGATAGGAGAGGCGTGGGGACAGCACACCGCTCTCCCGATCGTGATAATGGTATTCTTGACCGAGGCAGCTACTATTCGGTCTAGTAGCTCATCAATTCGAATCACGAGGCTGAGTGTACCCCAAAAAATGGCAACAGCGCATGGTGGCCCGGATGGTCACCCATTAAAGCGCCGACCACGCCCGACAGCGCTAAACTTCGCTGATCTCACGGGAACCGGTGTATCCACTGCGGCAAGGCCGTTTCCTTGTGAATGTATAGCACGCAAAATATTGTCATTTGTTGTCAGTACTGTCTGTCCACTTCTCCGTCGATGTACAATCATGAAATTTAGGGAGAATGAATGTTTTATAATACAATTAAAGGAAAAAAATTCAGAAAATTTTTGATCTGATATTATATCAAACCATTATGTTTTGGTTTTGTTCTCCGACCGTCAGTAAGTCAGTCCGTATATTAAGACCCCTTTTTCTCAGGAGCGGTTAGACGTAGGAAGTTGAAATTTATGTAAAATACTGAGGTCCATTGTTACTAGGCAGTGCAATAATTGCAAGTTTCTAACACCCAAACTTCCATCTGTCAGACAATCATATCAGTACCAAACGTTGTATGTCGTTGTAGTACCGATCAAAACACCAATGTAGTTTGTTCCGTGTGCTGTCACCCAAGAGAACATGCGTAAACGCTAATTAAAAGTAACACAGAACTACGCAGAAGAGGAAAAGCATATCTGTGATTAATTGCGTTGAAGTTCTCACTTGGAGCATTATTGCAAGGAGGAGCCCAAAGCCGTGACGTGCCACGAGACGATTATGATTATCCATGGAGACAAAATGAGTAACACGTGAATTACTGAATATTAATACTGTAATTAGTTATATTCTGCCCACGATACATTTCACATGTAATGTTTGCAATACTGAATCTTTTGTAATACTTGGCATTATTTTGTACTCTATGGTGACAAATAAACCAACTTCACAAGTTAAAAAAATGAATAAAAAATGAAGGTGAGGTGGCAGAGAGTGAGGTTAAGCAGAACATGGAATCGGTGGGTTCAGGAGGGTAATACGGAACGCCGTGCTGGATCCCAACGGCGACGCATCACTAGCAGTCGAGATCACAGGCATCTTATCCGCATGCCTGTAACGTATCGTGCAGCCTTGTCTCGATCCCTGAGTCAATAGATGGGGCCGTTTGCAAGACAACAACCATCTGCACGAACAGTTCGACGACATTTGCAGCAGCATGGTCTATCAGCTCTGAGACCATGGTTGCGGTTACCCTTGACGATGCATCACAGACAGGAGCGCCTGCGATGGTGTAGTCAGCGAAGAACTTGGGTGCACGAATGGCAAAACGTAATTTTTTCGGATGAATCCAGGCTCTGTTTACAGTATAATGATTGTCGAATCCGTGTTTGGCGACATCGCGGTGAACTCACATTGGAAGCGTGTATTCATCATCGCCATACTGACGTAACACCCGGCGTGATGGTATGGGGTGCCATTGGTTACACGTCTCTGACACCTCTTGTTCGCTTTGACGACACTTTGAACAGTGGACGTTACATTTCAGATGTGTTACGATCCGTGGCTCTACCCTTCATTGGATCCATACTAAATCCTACATTTCAGCAGGATAATGCACGACTACATGATGCAGGTCCTGTACGGGCCTTTCTGGATATAGAAAATGTACGACTGCTGCCCTGGCCAGCACATTCTCCAGATTTCTCACCAATTCAAAACGTTTGGTCAATGGTGGCCGAGCAACTGGCTCGTCACAATACGCCAGTGACTACCCTTGATGAACTGTGGTATCGTGTTGAAGCTGCATGTGCAGGTGTACCTGTACACGCCATCCAAGCTCTGTTTGACTCAATGCCCAGGCGTATCAAGGCCAGAGGTGGTTGTGCACCCAAACTGCATGAGAATATAATCACATGTCAATTATAGTATAATATATTTGTCCAATGAATACCCGTTTATCCTGCGAATTCTTCTTGGTGTAGCAATTTTAATGGCCAGTTGTGTACTTAACCCTAACTAACGTAAGGACATCACACACATACATGCCCGAGGTATGATTCAAACCTGCGACCGTAGCAGCAGCGCGTTTTCGGATAGAAACGCCTAGAACCGCTCGGTCAAAGCGGCTGGCAAATGTCTCAGGTCTTCTCTTATCAATAAAATAGGTTGGTTGGTTGTTGGTTGTTCTGGGGAAGGAGACCAGACAGCGTGGTCATCGGTCTCATCGGATTAGGGAAGGACGGGGAAGGAAGTCGGCCGTGCCCTTTGAAAGGAACCATCCCGGCATTTGCCAGGAGCGATTTAGGGAAATCACGAAAAACCTAAATCAGGATGCCCGGGTGCGGGATTGAACCGTCGTCCTCCCGGATGCGAGTCCAGTGTCTAACCACTGCGCCACCTCACTCGGTAAGAAAATAGGACGTAGTGCAACTACTTCAGGCATAATAAGTTGACTACGAGAAATATGTAAAATGGCAGTATGAATTTTTCGTAACAGATGGATATGGTACACACATTTATTCGTTGCTTCAAGTTACAATTGCCCTTGCCTTGTGTGGAAGGCAAGCGTCGAGAGGCATTTCAAAACTGTGCCTGTAAGTCTGAATCTATATTTTCCCTTATCCTGTGAACTGATAAAAGAAAAATATCAGGAAACATAAAAACCGAATAAATTTTCAGAAAAAAGTGTTCGCAAAACCAGTAGACAAAAATGTGTGTGCCACTCTTCCTTTGTGTCCTATTTATAAAGTGGAAATGAGGAAAACCTGTGAAGGTAGTGAATTCGCAAAGGAATTATTTAGACAAGCTGGAGATGAGTTGCTTCAGAATTTCAAAAACAAGTTTGAAATAGTAGCTGTTACGAAACCCCTTCAATTGTCATCAAGAATGGTCACAAGAAGAGTTCAAACAACGTTTAATAACGTTTCTTCCTCAATTGAAAAGAGACTAAAATGAGTGGTTTTTTTAATGAAATTAGATGAGTCTACTAATGTAACAGACACTACTAAGTTACTTTTTGTAAGGATGATTTTTAATAACTTTAGTGTCGAAGAGAAACTTCTGGAAGTAATTTCTTTGAAAAGCCATATAAAACTACAAGATACTTAGGCACAAGCTTGCAAGCATTGCCATAAGTGGAGATCCAGCCTTAAGACGTTCTAAATTATTTTCTTCTCAGTGCCTAAGAGATGGAATTTGTCCATAGTTTTTAACGTATCACTGTGTTTTACGTAGAAGTCTCCGTGTGGAATGTTTTTAAATCTGATTAACACTATGAAAACTATTATTAAGATAGGCAACAAAATTAGACCTCACTTTCTTCAAGGAAGACGTTTCAATGACTTGGGTAATGAACTGGAACTCATTATTTTTATTAAAAATAAGCACAAACAAGATTGCCTGATGAACGCTTGGAGTTCTGTATTTGACTAAGTGTGACAAGCTATACACGAAATACCATCGATGACAAAAAGAGCTTCGACCTGGAATCGAACTTACAGGAGGAGAATTGCCTTCGGTGTTGAATCTCGCTTCGAAACGGGCTCCGATGAACAGCGAAGACGAGTCCGGAGGCTCTCTGGACAGCGGTTAGATGCCAGCCTATCTGTCGCCCATCATACGGTCCAATTACCAGCAGTGATGGTCTGGGGTGGCACTTCATTTCATAGCAGTTCCCCTCTGGTAGTCATCCGCACCCTTAGAGCACAGCGGTATGTCGACGAGATTCTATACCCCGTCTTCTCGCCCTTCACGGTAAGCCATCCTGGTCTTACACTTCAGCAAATAATGGCTGTGTGAACACAACGAGAGTTCCTACTGCTTGCCTTCGGCTTGCCAAATCCTACCTTCGCCAACAAAGTCACCGGATCTTTCCCAATCAAGAATGTTTCGAAAATTATTGGCAGGGCCCGCCAATTACCTAGGAAATACTACAAGCCAACGAGCCATTTGGACAGAATTTGGCACGATATCCCTCAGGAGGATACCCAACAGCCGGCCAGAGTGGCCGAGCGGTTCTAGGCGCTACAGTCCGGAACCTCGGGCATGGATGGGTGTGATGTCCATAGGTTAGTTAGGTTTAAGTAGTTCTAAGTTCTAGGGGACTGATGACCGCAGCAGTTAAGTCCCATAGTGCTCAGAGCCATTTGAACCATTTTTTGATACCCAACAAATTTATCAATCAGTGCCAATCCGAATAACTGCTTACGTAAGGGCCGTAAGTGGACCAACGTCTTATTGACTTGCTAAATTTGTGAAGCTTTCTCTCTTGAATAAATCATTTACTTTACCTGAAATCGCAATAATTTGTGTGCAGGCGTATGTGCTTTACATCTACCGATTCCTTTCCATTCGGATAATTACTTCATGGTGCGGCGTTTTATTTTTGTCTTAGGGTGTATTTCAAGTTGATTGTTCGTCATAGCCTGGATTCTGATTAATGAAAGTTGGTTTGATCTAACATAATAGATATTTGTGGTCCGAGAGCCTTTTGAAGCAGTTGATCTATTTCATTCAAAATGCGAGAAGAAAATATTTCGATTCTGATAACATTAACGACCCTTTGTTTATCAATCTTTAACTAAAATCTGTATATCTTACAGGGTGACAGTCCACACTTGAGTACGAGAGAAGCGTCCACCTTCAAGCGGCGCAGCGGATGCCCCCTATGATAATCGAAATTGGTGGTGAGTTGTGAGGTAAGTGGACGATCAGCGCCGCTGTACCATGTGGCTCTGGGCTTGTGAGCCATCGAGCCAGAGGTCCTTGCCGAGGAGCAGCTGATGGACGTCCTGCGGCTGATGGTCCGACGAATCCATGAGATGGTGCTGTCTGACGGATAGCAGCAATGGCAGGCTTTGTTGTCCGTTGCGTAGATGCGAGGCGGATGATGGCCTGGAGGCTGGGGCGGAAATCACTGTCGAGGGGCTGAGCGAAGACGTAAGTACCCATCAGCTGACGTGACCACGCGGACGGTAATAGGTGCCTGCAACTGAAGTGGTGTTTACCGCGACCTACAAGCCAAGTATATACGCCACTTGCACCCCAATCGTATGACGACTGCTTGGTGGTAGATAGCTCAGCATTTCTTCTGTTGACAAACAGCCTCCCGAGGTAAGGTACAGGTTGTACCTGGCCAGCGAAGCATATCAGCGAGTGTGGTGACCGAATACATAGAGGTCCAGTCCTGCAATCTGCAAAAGGAACCGCCAGTTATGAGGGATCCGCAGAGTTCTTTGGACACCATGAATTACCTGCACAACTGGCCAGCAGCAAAGCCTAAAATTAAGTAAATCTTGATCCAGGAAACCCATTGTCACTCAGATGTAGGTCTTGGTTGACTGCATGAGAATGACGTCACAGGCTACTAGTACAAAAGCAGTAGACTTAGTTAAAGGAGGCCACTTGGGCAATCGATGTGGTTGTGGGGCCAGTCACGCCGCACTATCGACTGATGTAGCAAGCGGAAGCTTTGGCAGCTACAGATGTACTACAGGTGGCCCTGTGTTACTTCTGCATAGCATGACGCAGTGAGATATTACACTGCTTCACGCTTTTGTTATTATTTTTGCACTAAACGACAAATGACAATCATTATTCGATATTTATATTGTTATTTATGAAGTTCATCATCATCATCATCATCATCATCATCATCATCATCATCATCATCATCATTTAAGACTGATTATGCCTTTCAGCGTTCAGTCTGGAACATAGCCTCATTATCAAATTCCTCCATGATCCCCTATTCAGTGTTAACATTGGTGCCTCTTCTGATTTTAAACCTATTACTTCAAAATCATTCTTAATCGAATCCAGGTACCTTCTCTTGGTCTGCCCCGACTCCTCCTACCCTCTACTGCTGGACCCATGAGTCTCTTGGGTAACCTTGCTTCTCCCATGTGTGTAACATTACCCCACCATCTAAGCCTGTTTGCCCTGACTGCTACATCTATGGAGTTCATTCCCAGTTTTTCTTTGATTTCCTCATTGTGGACACCCTCCTGCCATTGTTCCCATCTACTAGTACCTGCAATCATCCTAGCTACTTTCATATCCGTAACCTCAACCTTGTTGATAAGGTAACCTGAATCCACCCAGCTTTCGCTCCCATACAACAAAGTTGGTCGAAAGATTGAACGGTGCACAGATAACTTAGTCTTGGTACTGACTTTCTTCTTGCAGAAGAGAGTAGATCGCAGCTGAGCGCTCACTGCATTGGCTTTGCTGCACCTTGCTTCCAGTTCTTTTACTATATTGCCATCCTGTGACAATATGCATCCATAAGTACATCCCTAAGTACTAGAAACCGTCCACCTGTTCTAACTTTGTTCCTCCTATTTGGCACTCAATCCGTTTATATTTCTTTCCCACTGACATTACTTTCGTTTTGGAGATGTTAATCTTCATACCATAGTCCTTACATTTCTGATCTAGCTCTGAAATATTACTTTGCAAACTTTCAATCGAATCTGCGATCACAACTAAGTCATCCGCATATGCAAGACTGCTTATTGTGTGTTCACATATTTTAATCTCACCCAGCCAGTCTATTGTTTTCAACATATGATCCATAAATAATATGAACAACAGTGGCGACAGGTTGCAGCCTTGTCTTACCCCTGAAACTACTCTGAACCATGAACTCAATTACCGTCAACTCTAACTGCTGCCTGACTATCCATGTAAAGACCTTTAATTGCTTGCAAAAGTTTGCCTCCTATTCCATAATCTCGTAGAACAGACAATAACTTCCTCCTAGGAACCCGGTCATATGCCTTTTCTAGATCTATAAAGCATAGGTACAATTCCCTGTTCAACTCATAACACTTCTCCATTATTTGCCGTAAGCTAAAGACCTGGTCCTGGCAACCTCTAGGAGGCCTAAATCCACATTGATTTTCATCCAATTTGTCCCCAACTAAAACTCGCACTTTCCTTTCAACAATACCTGAGAAGATTTTACCCACAACGCTGATTAAAGAAATACCTCTGTAGTTGTTACAATCTTTTCTTATTCCATGTTTAAAGATTGATGTGATTACTGCTTTTGTCCAGTCTTGTGGAATCTGTCCCGGCTTCCAGGCCATTTCAATTATCGTGTGTAGCCATTTGAGACCTGCCATTCCACTGTATTTGATGAGTTCTGACTTAATTTCATCCACCCCAGCTGCTTTATTGCACTGCTATCTATTGACCATTTTCTCCACTTCCTCAAATGTGATACTATTTCCATCATCATTCCTATCCCATTCTACCTCGAAATTTTCACCTACATTGAGCAACTCTTCAAAATATTCCCTCCATCTGCCCAAGGCATCCACAGGATTCACCAGCAGTTTTCCTAACCTGTCCAAAATACTTGTCATTTCCTTCTTACCTCCCTTTCGAAGACTTCTAATTACACTCCAGAATGGTTTTCCAGCAGCTTGACCCATAGTCTCCAACCTGTTTCCAAAGTTTTCACAAGATTTCTTCTTGGATGCTGCAATTATCTGTTTCGCTTTGTTTCTTTGTTCAACATAACTTTCTCTGTCTACCTGAGTTCTAGTATGTAGCCATTTTTGATACGCCTTCTTTTTCGTTTTACAAGCTGCCTTGACTGTGTCATTCCACCTAGCTGTTTGCTTCTTCCTGCTTTTACACACTACTGTTCCAAGACATTCTTTAGCCACTTCTAGTACTGTGTCCCTGCACCTTGTCCATTCCTTTTCCAATGCCTGTAATTGACTACATTCTACTAACTGGTACCTTTCTGAGATCGCTGTCATGTATTTGTGTCTTATTTCTTTATCCTGAAGTTTCTCCACTATTATCCTCCTACATATGGACCTGACCTCCTGCATTTCCGGTCTCACAATCCCAATTTCACTGCAGATTAAATAATGATCAGTGTCATCAAAGAATCCCCTGAATACACGAGTGTCCCTCACAGCCTTCCTGATTTCTTGATCTGTTATTATGTAGTCAATGACAGATGTGGTTCCCCTGCCTTCCCAAGTATACTGGTGAATGTTCTTATGTTTAAAAAAGGAGTTTGTGATTACTAAGCCCATACTGGCACAGAAATCCATGAGTTGTTTCCCGTTCCTGTTTGTCTGCATATCCTCTCCAAATTTACCCATAACCTTTTCATACCCTTCTGTTCGATTTCCAATCCTGGCATTAAAATCACCCATGAGCAGAACACTGTCCTTGTCCATTACTCTAACAACTACATCACAGACTGCCTCATAAAAACTATTTATCTGATCTTGATCTGTCCCTTCACAATGCGAATACACTGACACAATCCTAATTTTCTTGCTAGACACTGTCAAATCTATCCACATCAGTCGTTCGTTTACATACCTTATTGCAATTACGCTGACTTCCATTTCTTTCCTGATGTAAAGCCTTACACCTCATTGTGCTATTCCTGCTTTGACTCCTGACAGGTAGACCTTGTATTCTCCCACTTCCTCTTCTTTCTCACCCCTTACCCGAATGTCACTAACAGCTAAAACGTCCAGCCCCATCTTACTTGCAGCCTCTGCCAGCTCTACCTTCGTCCATGAGTAGCCCCCATTGATATTAATAGCTCCCCGTCTCATTACCATTTGTTTGTCAAGTCGTATCTTAGGAGTCCCTGGTTTGTCAGTTAGAGATGGGACTCCGTCACCTCCAAAGGTCCGATTCATTTTGCTCTGATTGTTGCCAGCATCATATTTAAAGTACCAGGGAAGCAGGTTGCTAGCCTTACTTGCCCCAAGTCCCATTGGGTTTTACCTTTAACGGTTGAAGGACTAACCGGTGGATTTGGTAGTCTTTGCCGTATGAGCACAAAGGTGACGACGACTCGGAATATGTCCGAGATGCCCAGCCTTATTCCAAAGTAACTGGCATCCCGACTGTCGGGACCACTTACTTAGCCACTCATACGTTGCCCGTTGTTCACGAACTAGGACAAGACTACAGGAACCCACACCATGAACCACAATGTACAAAGAGAAAAAAAAGACCATTTCAGTCAACATATGAAGCTGTAGACCCGAAACCATGTACAACAAACGACCGAAAGGTAAGTGAAGTTTTCGATGGAAGCGATTGGGAATTCACGACATCCAGAAGCAGATGGTCTCAGTATGCCAACGCCAATCATTTTTGAGAGGTTCATATAGGGCCTGAAGATGACATACCGAATTGCCGATCTGGTAGCGAATAAAATAACTTCTTAATTTTCACGGCTGTTTGGCGAATTTCTACGTCAAGTAAAGAAAGATAAGTATATCCATGGTAGTTGCGGATTTGGGAATCTGTATCACTAGTAGGGGCTCCGATTATTGCAATAGCAAATAAACTCAGTAGAAAGACCTGTACAGGATCTATGCTTGGTTTGGTGATTGGCATAAGTACAGGCAATGCTCCATTATTATTATATGACTAAGTCACTGCAAACAGCCATATCAATTACATTCTTGGAAATAAGCGTACAAAGCGATTTAAAGGGATCTACTGCATAAAACTGTTCTCAACCTGAGGATCATTCGATGAATCTAAAACCCCGTCCGACCGATAATTGAGTATTGCTCTTCTGTCTGTTCGTGGTGGTGGTAAGTTCCTATGGGAACAATCTGCTGAGGTCATGGGTCCCTAGGTCTACACACTACTTAATCTAACTTTAATTTATGCTAAGGACAACACATACACCCATGCCCGAGGGAAGACTCGAACCTCCGAATGGCGCAGCCGCGCGAACCGTGTCAAGGCGCCCCAGGCCGCGCGGCAACCAAGCGCGGCATTCTGTCTGGGAACTTTACCAGTTAGTATTGATAGAGTAAATACGGATCGAAAGAAATGCAGTGTATTTCGTCACGTGTTCATTTAGTGAGGGCGAAAGCACAACGCAGATGCTCGTTGATCTCCTGTGACAGAACGAACGATCCTAGAAGAGTTAATAGATGTATTGCTTTCTCCTACGCAAGTCTCTTGGAAAAAGGATGAAAGTAAAGTGAGATAGATTTGAGCTCAAACGGACAGTTACTAAAAACTGTTTTTCTCTGACAGTATTCGCAGCTTTAACAGGTAATGGGGTGGTGAGAGCGTTACGCAAAGTACCTGACACCAGACATCATAAGGTACAGATGGAAATATACACGTTTGAGAATTAGAACAACTAGAAATTGCCAAGACAGCATTCAAAATATTTCACACGCGAAAAAGTTTCATGACGACGTTCAGCTACATTCTGTTCCCGTGAGTTTCCTGGGATTAACAAACTATGAGGAGTTGTAGGCAATGATACCTAACATGTAAGTAAAGGGTCGGTGGTCAGTGTGCATTAATATACTGTCTTGCTCTATGTGTAAGTAATTCATCCTCATAGTACATTAGTTGCATTTTTTGTTGTATCTTGTATTAGGTTAAGTGCCTTCAGCCAGGACGCCTCTTAACGCCCCCAATCTCATTCGTTGCTCCTTCCTGGTACGTAGTTAGTTGGCCATGAACTGATCACTGAAGGAAACGGAAATGACGTCATCCTTGTTCCTACTATTGTCTCGAGGTAGCGACAACATTGGGCTTACTTGCTGGTGAAACATAGTTCGCACTATCCAGGGTTCCCCATGACTGATGCCCGTCAACTGGCCTACGAGTGCGCGCTAGTGCTTGCCCCTATTCGTTTCTGGTAATCACTGGCTTACCAGCGCCAATAGCTAGGACTGCCCGACGCTGCTCATTTGTTCCTATTTGTGAGTGTGATATTTTACCCGCCGTACTGCTCAAGGTCAATCCAACTTAATTTCGTTTTCATTGAACAATGTGTAGTCACGCATATCTTATCTCAGGAGAGCACAATCGTATCGCTGTATCCTCAAGTGTAATGCCATGATCGTTCGAGGAAAGCAATTTTCATTTGGTCTTAAAAAAATGGCTCTGAGCACTATGGGACTCAACTGCTGTGGTCATCAGTCCCCTAGAACTTAGAACTACTTAAACCTAACTAACCTAAGGACATCACACACATCCATGCCCGAGGCAGGATTCGAACCTGCGACCGTAGCAGTCGCACGGTTACGGACTGCGTGCCTAGAACCGTGAGACCACCGCGGCCGGCTCATTTGGTCTTAGTTGAGACACTTAGTGAATAACATTCTGTACTTAAGGCAGTTTCACACACGAACTTTCGACATCATGCCTCGACACTAGTTTGCATTCGAATGATTAAAATCTAAGCTTTCCAGATGTCACATAATCTTAACATTAGGAGAATAACTCTTTGGTAATCTGACGTAGATGACTCTTGCTCATTTTTCCGTTTTCTTAGAACGTGAAGGACTATATACTTACGGTACAATGCAAAGCCTGTGGAATCGCAAACGCCGTATATGAAATAATCGTTTTTTATTTGACTGGCATTCTTGAATAATACTCTATGGCTACGGACTATGAGAAAAACGAATGTTCTTTGATTATTATGGAAGAGACGTTTCTTTGGGTATCACTTGTCACGACAATGTGTTTATTGGTGAAAAGAACACGACAATAAGCGTATTTCATTTAGTCGAGAAAAGTTGGAAGTATTGACGGGTCTCATTACTAATACCTTCTACAGATTGCTGGTAAGGAACTTCTCAAATGCGTTTTGGCAGAAAATCAGTGAATATATGCTACTCGTCAGTACTTTTTTATTCTTTCTGTTTATTCTTAGCCCTTATTTTGTGGTTATTAACGTATTCATTTCAATTAGTCCTGTATTTCTTCCTCCCGTTCACTGAAAATTATATCTTTCTCCTTGAATTTCAGTTACACTCCCGAACCTTTCTTTTATTTTCGTCATTGTCTTTCGACGTACATATTGAACACTAGGGAGGAAAGAATACATCTGTGTCATACATGCTTTTTAATTGGAGCTCTTATCTCTTTGTCTTCTATTCTTAAAGCTCGCTCTTGGTTGTCGTATGTTTTGTATAATACCCAATTTTCTCTTAAGCTATATGTCTCAGAATTTCCAACATCTTTTATTCACGTAGTCAAACGTTTTTCCTGGGTCGGTAAATCCTGTGAAAGTGTCTCGAGCACACTTAAGTCTTGATTCCATTATCAACAGCAACTTAAGAACTGTTTTTGGTGTATTTAGGTTGCGTAAAGCCACAATGGTTGTCATCTAGATTTCCTTCTTAGTTGTTATTTTGAAAATTATTCTTGACACCAAACTGAAAGCACGAACTGTTAAGCTGGTTGTGCGATAAACGCATTTCTCTGCCTATGTTTCCTTTTACATTTTGCCGATGATCCTCTTCCAAATGTACAGTTATATATCCCCTGTCTCACATATACTATACACTAACTTGTACAGTTATTTAATTGCCAGTTCCCCTGTATGATTTTACAAATTAAAATTATATTTCTTAAACTGAGAGTCATTTTGAGGAACTAATACAGCGTCCTTTCTGTTTATTTGGCC
This sequence comes from Schistocerca gregaria, assembly GCF_023897955.1. Lineage (NCBI taxonomy): Eukaryota > Metazoa > Arthropoda > Insecta > Orthoptera > Acrididae > Schistocerca > Schistocerca gregaria. The sequence goes on from NC_064921.1 coordinate 240,435,191, forward strand.
TGCGTCTCGGTGTGAGTCCGCTTTCATCTTACTGTACCGCAAGAAATCGAAGCCGTCGCGCTGCTCCCCCGCCACCCCCCCCCCCCTCCCCCCGCTCCAATCTCCCTTGTCAGGCGGCCAACTACACGTCGCTGTCGTGATGTATAAAGCATTCCCACCATCCCACCATCCCCCGCCCCTCACCCTTCCGAAGCCACTACGCCTTTCACTGTGAAGGGGAGAGAAAATGCCTTAACCACAAAATGGCTCTGTCAAGACTACAGATTCTTCGCGTATATCATGCAACTGTGAAAGCGAACGCAGCTATACTCACATTCCAATCAGACGCTACATACGTCTCAGTCGTCGGAAAGAAATAATTCTTGAGTTTGGAGAAAACTTCTGCGTTTTTTATTCTATTACGCTGTTCCGGAACCCTAGCTCGTGATTCAAGAGTAAGGGAACATGGGAAAAGTATAAGCAGTGTCCATCAAGTTGATTAGCGGTAATCTGTTAACAAGGCGATTTATGCACAGGTTCATAGAGTGCGTTGCTCCCTTGTCGCACATGACTTCTTCGGCAATCGCCTGGAACAAAGTGTGCAAACTACAATGACATTGTTTCTTTTCTACCAGTGTATGACCACGAAACATTGTCCTCGTAATTTCGATTTCAGTCAATGGTGAACATCTTCAGATCTATTTAAAACATATCCTATAACAAAAAAGTTACGATGGCTACAGTGTACAAAACATTCCTCACCCCCCCCCCCAACCCCCTAAAAAAATACCACTGTGTCCTCAGTGTCTTGTGACATCGTTAGAGTTATTATGTTTGGATATGCCACTGACCAAAATCGAATGTGTGAGGACAAATTTTCTATTACGATAGAATGGAATGAAGGAAATTAATTCTACAATTCCTAGATAATCCTTTTATTATCAGCGACTGTGTCGCATATTATGCAACAATGAATTAAACCCGAATAGATCAAGATGTGACAATAATAGCAAAGAAGTCGATAGCAGTGAAATTTTCTATCTCGTGGTGCAAGCAGATTAACGCTTTCGACATTCGTAAACACAAATTTTTGGTCTTAGAGTGTAGTTCTAATAAGGGAACAGCGCCAGAGATACAATTAAAATACTGCACTTAGTAAAGACTGCAGGAGTGTGAGGATACACTACCCGAATTCGAAGAGCTAGGGAAGCCTTTGGTATTGTAAAGAAAAATAAGAAGTTCACAATCTTTAGAAGACCGACGAACCAACAATTGTAAAATCAAAATGGAAACAATTAATCTGGAAGAAACACAAAATGTAAAATGCTTGTAAGTGAGGGTAGCAGCTCATCACCATTATTTTTCAATTTGGCGAAAGGAACACGTTCGATTATGCACATGGCTCGTCTGACTGGGCATGAGGAAGACAAAGTTGTGGAAACGAACGACCATCCTGCTTAGAAATGAGTATGGCTTAACGATAGACGTAATAAAGGCGAAGGCATCGTCCCGATGCTTAGCCGCTCCAGGGAGTATCGCGAATTTCTACTGTTTCCGAATTTTTCCACTTACATTTTCGTCTTTGATGTTCGAGTGCAAATTGAGCTGATTAGGATCGTTGCCCCAACGGAGGCGGTTTGTTCCTGTACACACTGATTAACAAACCCCTACGCACTACGGGTACTGGGTGTTTCTGTCGTCGTCATCATCATCATCATTTTTGAGAGTGCCTATATTTGACTGTAAAAAGAAAATGAACTGTGTAGAAATCTGGGCTTCGTACGTGCGCTGATGGCCGCGCAGCTGAGCTCCCCACAAACCAAACAACTTCACCTACTCACTACTTTCGAACAGCCAACAAGGTGCACGGGAGAGATATCAGGTGTTCGCTTCTGGTCGAATCTGGAGCGCTGATCCTGGATAGAACACTCACTCTCAGTTCCAACCTCCAGCTGAATATGACGTGCACCGTATACTCGTTTTCCTGTTTGTTACGAACTTGTTTCCGGCTTCAAAACGACACTCTTCCATGACCAGCTTGTCTGGTTAATGGTCTGGATTCCTAAGCGCGCCCAGTTGTATTCCGTACACCAGAATACATAGAATTGTCTTTAAATACGTCTTAATTTTAACGAAGAGCTGCCTTTGTAAGTCCTAATCCACGATCATCCTGACCAGCACCTACTGCACTTAGAGATTACAATAGGAAAATAACGACTTGCTTAACGGAAAAGTTAATTAACGACACGGTAGTGAAAGCGGGAAAGAATGATCGTATATTGGAATCAAGATTAAGCTGGATGACTGAGGCAAGGATGATACCAAGAGGAAATTCGCACATGTGAAGGCAGTTTTACTTTAATAAAAGAGCTCTATTGACAACGCGGAATACGTTTATGGTGGTATATGTCTGGAGTGCAAAAGTCGATCTTAGGCCACTAGAAATCGCACGAAGAAGAAACTGGATACGTCAAATGTGGAGCTCAACAGCGCACATGGTCCACTTTTGGGACGCAATTCAACAATGATTAAAGAATGATATGGATTCGGTTAGCCATTGGTAGGTTTCTCATGCGACACCACGTATGTACACACAGGTCATGCAATACTCTTAAATGATTGGCTGGTAGATTGTGGACACAGTGCTGACGTCCGATAGCGTCCCAGACGTTTCCCATTGGATTCAGATCAGGTGAATTTTGATTCTACGACGTCAGCGTGAGTTCACTATCATCCTCCACTAAGCACGATTCTGGCATTGGCATACGGACCATTATCCTGCTAGAAGAGACCATCGCCTTCGGGTAATGCATAAATCATGATGGGATATAGCTTACTTACAATCATTTACATGTCTTGAGGCCTTCTGTTACGCAAACCCAGGTGAATGTTAATCTTTTAATAACATTGCCCTCAGCAACTTGCATCCGTCGTGCGGTGCATTTTTAGAGCACTTGTTTGCACGATGACGGTGTATCTGGACACGGCTGTCGACCTAGTGTAACAGAAAACGTGGATAATCCGACAAGGCTTCATGTTTATCCTGATCCACTGGCAAATCTTAGCGATATCGTTCTTACTGTTATCGTAATTTACAATGTTGTTGAGTCAGCGTGTGCCGTGAAACCCCATATTCACTGAACGGTGTGATCCGTATACTTTGTGCCTGCACCTATACTGTACTCTGTTGTCAGATCCAACATAAGTTACCGCCTACCCTGCTTCATAGAATGGGCAAGCCTGCGATCTCCACACTCTGTGATGAAGCGCATTGACACCCGGCACTTCGCAGCGTACTCGCGGGTCCATGTCCTCTGACCATTTCTCGTACACTCTAATGACAATAGCACTCAAATAGCCGATCGTTCACAGTTTCCGAGATTCCCCTTCCCAAACGCTGGGTAATAACAATCTTTGTGACTATTCAGTCTTTCCCGGTGGATATGCTACCAACACAATACCACCTAATTATGTAGAGCTGTTGTTTCGATAAATATTGTGGGACTTGCACAGTTATCCAACAGTGAGTCCGAGAAGTATATTTCCGGTCTGCTCTGCGTAAGTCAATAAATGGTTTGAGACACTCAGCCAACCAGTTGCAGGTATGAAGGTTTATTAACTCTTAAACATAGATTCAAAAACTGTAAAATGGTCTTCTTCAGAAGTGCATGGGCATAGTGAGGAAAGTTTTACATCACAGTTACAAAAATAATCAAGATGTGAAGGACATGCAAAACTACCGAGCAGAAATACTGTATAATGAACAAAAATTCCTCACATGTACAATCACATAATAGCGAAAGAGTAGAGAAGCTCATTTCAAGTAACAAGATAGGCGTGACGATGAGTAGAACCAAACAGAATCCACCCAAAAACATTTCCATCAGAGCTGGGCGAAGCGTTAAAGTTTCACATTAAAATGTACATGGAACTAAAAGGCAGTGAAATTGCTCGTATGTGGTTGGTGGCATGAAGCGACTGACAAAGTTCTTTCAGTGTACTATATAGAGAACATCGATAGGTGGCGTACCGGTTCGAAGACGTATGCGCATAGCAACCAGATAGGTAAGTAGCAAGTACCACGTTAGGCAGAAAAATGGGGGAAGTTGAGAGGCAGGCAGAAGTTGTGGAAACTTTAAAAATGCGTTATAACAGTAAAAAGAAGAATAAAAAGAAAAATAGAAAATATTTCTACAAGAAAAGAATAGAATAGAAATTTGTTGAGAATGAATGACAAGACGAGGGCACCAACGAACTGTAACGACATTAACCAGTCTGAAGCACCTGCCTGAAACCTTCAATAAACTGTCGACTCGCAAATTGCCGCTGGTCATTTAACATGTAACCATCCTTATTCAGTGTGTGTTTAATAATTCCATTTCTCCATGTAAGTCTAATTTCTACTCTTTAGCGTCAAAAATTACGTTTTCTCCCAGATCTTTAGAATAATGATTAATAATGAGTGAATGTTCGGAAAGGTGAAACAGTGACTTGCTCAAATCGTCGCTACAATTATTTTCCCAGTCGTATTTACTCCACTGACATACTTTCTCCACCGCGTCGCATGCTACGACCGTTCGCTGCAGCACAGAAATTCTGCAACCGTTTACACTGAGGCTTTACACTTTCTTGTTAAAACTTTTGTCATGTTTGTGAATATCTATGGCTTCCCTGAGCAAACAAGCGTGGTAGCTTTTCCCCACTGCGAGAACCTGCGTGCCGGAGAATTTTAATATGTGGTCGGTCTCACGCAGCACCCACTTCGTCATGGTTGATTTCTCGGCCAACCCAAACTGGTAATATCGTTTTTGCTTGATGAACCCAGTATGGATAGTCGCGTCATTTAAACACAGACTATTCCACGTGTACGCGGTATTCTGTATATTCCCGACACCGTGAACGGTTCTCTATGTGCCGTCTATGACCAGTCACTGCTATCATAACGGTGGTTCACTTTCCCGTTGGAATGGCACGTAGCCTCATCACTAAACACTAAACATGGAGGGAAGTTGTTACACTCTGCAGTATACATCATTATCTGTAATTAAATGTATGTAGTGTTAGTAAATTAATCGCAGTCAGTGAGAAGCTACTACTGTAAATACTACACTCCTGGAAATTGAAATAAGAACACCGTGAATTCATTGTCCCAGGAAGGGGAAACTTTATTGACACATTCCTGGGGTCAGATACATCACATGATCACACTGACAGAACCACAGGCACATAGACACAGGCAACAGAGCATGCACAATGTCGGCACTAGTACAGTGTATATCCACCTTTCGCAGCAATGCAGGCTGCTATTCTCCCATGGAGACGATCGTAGAGATGCTCGATGTAGTCCTGTGGAACGGCTTGCCATGCCATTTCCACCTGGCGCCTCAGTTGGACCAGCGTTCGTGCTGGACGTGCAGACCGCGTGAGACGACGCTTCATCCAGTCCCAAACATGCTCAATGGGGGACAGATCCGGAGATCTTGCTGGCCAGGGAAGTTGACTTACACCTTCTAGAGCACGTTGGGTGGCACGAGATACATGCGAACGTGCATTGTCCTGTTGGAACAGCAAGTTCCCTTGCCGGTCTAGGAATGGTAGAACGATGGGTTCGATGACGGTTTGGAGGTACCGTGCACTATTCAGTGTCCCCTCGACGATCACCAGAGGTGTACGGCCAGTGTAGGAGATCGCTCCCCACATCATGATGCCGGGTGTTGGCCCTGTGTGCCTCGGTCGTATGCAGTCCTGATTGTGGCGCTCACCTGCACGGCGCTAAACACGCATACGACCATCATTGGCACCAAGGCAGAAGCGACTCTCATCGCTGAAGACGACACGTCTCCATTCGTCCCTCCATTCACGCCTGTCGCGACACCACTGGAGGCGGGCTGCACGATGTTGGGGCGTGAGCGGAAGACGGCCTAACGGTGTGCGGGACCGTAGCCCAGCTTCATGGAGACGGTTGCGAATGGTCCTCGCCGATACCCCACGAGCAACAGTGTCTCTAATTTGCTGGGAAGTGGCGGTGCGGTCCCCTACGGCACTGCGTAGGATCCTACGGTCTTGGCGTGCATCCGTGCGTCGCTGAGGTTCGGTCCCAGGTCGACGGGCACGTGCACCTTCCACCGACCACTGGCGACAACATCGATGTACTGTGGAGACCTCACGCCCCACGTGTTGAGCAATTCGGCGGTACGTCCACCCGGCCTCCCGCATGCCCACTATACGCCCTCGCTCAATGTCCGTCAACTGCACTTACGGTTCACGTCCACGCTGTCGCGGCATGCTACCAGTGTTAAAGACTGCGATGGAGCTCCGTATGCCACGGCAAACTGGCTGACACTGACGGCGGCGGTGCACAAATGCTGGGCAGCTAGCGCCATTCGACGGCCAACACCGCGGTTCCTGGTGTGTCCGCTGTGCCGTGCGTTTGATCATTGCTTGTACAGCCCTCTCGCAGTGTCCGGAGCAAGTATGGTGGGTCTGACACACCGGTGTCAATGTGTTCTTTTTTCCATTTCCAGGAGTGTATATCACTGATTCGAGTTCGTTTTCTTTAGCGCTTCTCTTTAGCAGTGCGAGACTTTTCACATTTAGTATTCACCTTTGTGATCTGATCTTCGGACGAACAGGACGCAGACTTAGACGTCTCTCACATTAGCGTGTTTCAAACTGCAGAGAGACGTATATTGAGCTGCGGTATCGCCTCAGAGGCGTGTCATTCATGTGTTACGATAACTTATGAGAAGTTAAATTAAATAAGGCAAACAAAACTGAGTTGGCATTCATTTGCAGTAGAATACCTTTCTTCACTCTGTTATCAATCATTTTTGAATGTTTCTTGATTTTCAAAGCAGCACTCATAATCTGTCTTCCCGCATATATTCGACCTAAAGGAGCTGTGATAAATATGCGAAAAGGGTATTTTTTGCTTTTGCAATTATCTGATATTCACTGAAATACCATTATTACTCTTACATTGTTTTGTTTTTCGTGGGACAATGCACATGCATCTCCACGCCCAGAAATTATTCACGAAGCTGTGTGCCCCCCATATCGAAGGGCTTGCAGAAATTGCATCTTGTACGGTCTGAAGCACAAATGTCGCCGCAAAGCATGGTATGCACACCCACCAGGAATGCCCAACACTTGGTTGACTATATGCGTACACTATGTGATCAAAAGTATCCGGACACCCCCCAAAACATAATTTTTCATATTAGGTGCATTGTGCTGCCAAGTACTGCCAGGTACTCCATATCAGCCGCCTCAGTAGTCATCGGATATAATAATAATAATAATAATAATAATAATAATAATAATAATAATAATAATAATGGCGTGTGACGAGGGCCGCCCGTCGGGTAGACCGCTCGCCTGGTGCATGTCATTCGATGTGACGCCACTTCGGTGACTTGCGCGTCGATGGGGATGAATTTATGATGATTAGGACAACACAACACCCAGTCCCTGAGCGGAGAAAATCTCCGACCCAGTCGCGAATCAAACTCGGGCTATTAGGATTGACAGTCCGCCGCGCTGACCACTCAGCTACCGAGGGCGGACATCGGATATAGTGAGGGAGCAGAATGGGGCGCTCTGCGGAACTCACGGACATAGAACGTGGCAAGGTGATTGGGTATCAATTGTCATACGTTTGTACGCGAGATTTCTACACTCCTAAACATCCCTAGGTCTACTGTTTCCGACGTGATAGTGAAGTGGAAACATGAAGGGACACGTGCAGCACAAAAGCGTACAGGTCGACCTCGTCCGTTGACTGACAGACCGCCGACATTTGAACAGGGTCGTTACGTGTAACAGGCAGACTTCTATCCAGATCATCACACAGTAATTCCAAACTGCATCAGGATCCACTGCAAGTACTGTGACAGTTAGGCAGGAGGTGAGAAAACTTGGATGGTCGAGCAGCTGCTCATAAGCCACACATCAGGCCGGTAGATGTCAAACGACGCCTCGCTTCGTGTACGGAGCGTAAACATTGGACGATTGAAGAGTGGAAAAACGTTGTGTGGAGTGACGAATCACGGTACACAATGCGGCCATCCGAAGGGAGGGTGTGTGTATGACGAATGCCCGGGGAACGTCATCTGCCAGCCAGCGTGTGTAGTGCCAACAGTAAAATTGGGAGCCGGTGGTGTTACATTGATGTTTTAGGCACCTTCTTGCTTCCAACTGCTGAAGAGCAATTCGTGGATGGCGATTGCATCTTTCAACACATGTTCATAATGCATGGCCTGGGGTGGAATGGTGCTACGACAGTACCATCCCTGCAAAGGACTGGACTGCACAGAATCCTGACCTGAATCCTATAGAACACCTTTGGGGTGTTTTGGAACGCCTACTTTGTGCTAGGCGTCGCCGATCGACATCGATCTCCCTCCTCAGTGCAGCAATTCGTGAAGAATGGGATCCCAATCCCCGAGAAACCTTCCAGCACGTAAATGAACATACGCCTGCGAGCTTGAAAGGTGTCATCAAGGCTATGGGTGGGCCAACAACACACTGAATTACAGCATTAACGATGGAGGGCGCCACAAACTTTTAAGTCATTTTCAGCCAGGTGTCGGTATACATTTATCACATAGTGTAAGCCTGTTGAATATGCTCTACGTCTTCACTGAGCACACAGTGTAGCTTGCGCATTTCCCCTGCCAGGTACTCCAAAGTTTCTTATTATGATGTGGTTTTATAATTTCTTAGTTTGATCTAGTCGGCTGAGTATCTTTTATCTGCCTGTGTTTTCACACGCTTTTACATATCAGGGAGAAAAATCACGCTGGAAACGAATGTTTTTTATTCTTGCAGATTGAATTTTCCACACTGAGGCAGAGTGTGCGCTGATATAAAGCTTCCAGGGGGATTCAAGCTGTTCGGTGGACCACCCGCGAATGTCAAGGGTACCTAGTTCGAGTCTCGGCGCGGCACACAATGTTAATTTGCCAGGAAGTTCCATATGACTGACTCTCCACTGCAGAGTGGAAAATTCGATCTGGAAACATCCCTCAGGTTGTGGCTAAGCCATGTCTCCGCAGTACCATTTCTTCCAGGAATGCTAGTCCTGTAAGTTCCACAGTAGAGCTCCTGTGAAATTTGGAGGCTAAGAGATGAGGTACAGGCCCACGTAAAGCTGTGAGGATCAGTCGTGTGTCGTGTCTGGGTAGCTTAGTACCCGGTACGGTATTCCAGTGCGTTCGGTTAGAGTGCTGGCTGCTCTTTGCAATCCAAAAAAGAATCTGATTGAAGTATTTTGCAATGAACTTGAAAGGGTGTCATTTGAAGTCCGCTCAGACCAAATGCCGAGAACAATGATAAACAAAATGAGGGGTAAACGTTGGTAGACCATATTCCCGCGAAAGGCAACGGTTCCGAGGTCGATTCGTGGTCCGGCACACAATTTTCATATGCTGGGATGTTTCATCCTTTTTACGACATTTGATATTCAGCACACTATGTAGCTGTAGGCAAGCGTCCTAAACATAGGTCGTTGGTTGAAATGAATGTACGTGGGTGAATACAGCTGTTATTTCTTTGTTTGACTTTGTAGTAGCTGCATGGGAAACGCAGTTGCAACGCTATGTTCGAAGCCGGGCTGTGGCGCCCCTCATTCGTGACGGTCGTCTACCAAGCATGTAAACGAGTGCCGACGTGGTTGGTTTCCCCGGAACCACCTGCGACAGATGCCATGTTCGAATTTTGAAGCCAGTGGAATATTTTGAGGCTAAGGATAAATGATTTGTCCCTGTTGCCCTCTAATTGGAGGAGACGCCTGCTTTTACTGGCAAATTCATCTTGGTGATTGGTCAATCAGACCCGTTAAAGTTTAATCGATCACGGTACACAGGCGTGAGGCGCTTTGGATTTTGGACTGAACTTACTGGGTTACTGAAGAGACGAGTCGCAGTAAACGGTCGCTGCAGCGTCACTACGTAAATACAACGTGTCGTTTTTGTACGCATACTTGAACGGCTATTTTGGATGGGAGTTAGTTTAAATTTGAGTTACGATCTTCTATAACGATTATTTATATCTTTATGAGCAGTGCGGGGATATCGTGTGTCATATTCCGGCTGTAGTTTTACTTGGATTTAGAGGGAATCTGAAGTTTTTCTCAATACGCCGATATTCACTTCATAACTCTTATAATTCTTTCTGGTACGTATCACAGTTCGAATCTGGCGATTCAATCATTACTCCGTTTTCAGTCTTATGTGAGTCGAAATTTTTGTGGGTGAGCAATCGTGCGTCAATTTTTCACTAACTAGCCAACCCAATCCTTGCTGAATAATGGTGGTCGTTATGTTATCAGAGTTTCTTTGTAAGAGACCATAGTGTTAGGTTTTTTTAAGTATTTCGAGGTGAATTCAGTTCTGTACGACTCTCCACATTTGTGAAGAAATGTTGTTCAGGCGTTATTTAGTTCGTTACGCTTCGCCACAGCAGCCTTCTGTTCATCACGTAATTCGTAAGAGAGAAATACTAGGAAGTACACTGTAACAAGAAAAAAAACTCATACGAAGAAATTATCGAAACGTGGTGGAAATCAGGGTCTAATATATGCAGGTACAGACAAGCAAATGATTACAATTTCAGAAAAATTGGCGCATTTGTTCAAACCAAAGAGTTCACAAACTGAGCAAGTCAATAACGCGTCGGTCCAACTCTGGCCTTCACTCAATCACTTATTCGGCTTGGTATTGACCTACTATGTCGTTGGATGTCCTCCTGATGGATAACGTGCCAACTTCTCTCCAACTGGCGCGTTAGATGGTCAGAATCGCGATATGGTTGGAGGGCCCAGCCCACAAAGCTCCGAACGTTCTCAACTGGGGAGAGAGAAAAAAAAATATAAAAAAATGGTTCAAATGGCTCTGAGCACTATGGGACTTAACGTCTGAGGTCATCAGTCCCCTAGAATTTAGAACTACTTAAACCTAACTAACTTAAGGACACAGCACACACATCCATGCCCGAGGCAGGATTCGAACCTGCGACCGTAGTGGTCGCGCGGTTCCGGACTGTAGCATCTACAACCGCTCGGCCACCCGGCCGGCAGGGAGCGACCCAGCGACCTTGGTGGCCAAGATAGGATTTGTCAAGCATGAAAACAAGCTGTAGAAACTCTCACAGGCATCATATTGGCGTAATGTAAGCTCAGTAGGCACTTCAATTGAAAAGAGATTGACATTTCTAAAAGGGCAATTACAGTAGTTTGAAAGAAACACATAGGTACGAAGAATGTAACAGCGAAGAAATCCTGGGTAACATAGGAAATACTTCAGTTGATCGATGAAAGAAGAAAGTACAGATATACTCAGGGAAATTCGGGAATACAGAAACGCAAGTTACTTTAAATAAGTAGGAAGTCCTGGGAAGCTAAGACGAAATAACTGCAGGGGAAGTATCAAGAAATCGAAAAAACGTGATAGTCGAAAGGACTGATTTAGCACACAGAAAGTCAAAACAATCTTCAATGAAATCAAGGGTGGTAACATTAAGAGTGAATAGGGAATTCCACTGTTAAATGCAGAGGAGACAGCTCATAGGTGGAAAGGGTACACTGAAGACCTCTATGAAGGGTAAGATTTGTCTGATGGGTAACAAGTAGAAACGGAAGTCGATTTAGAAGACATAGGGGATCCAGTATTAGAACTGGAATTTTGGAGGACTTACGACCAAATAAGGCACAAATGATAGATAACATTCCACTAGAATTTCTAAAATCATTGGGTGAAGCGTCAACAAAACGACTGTTCACGTCGGAGAGTAGAATGTATGAGTCTGGCAAAATACCATTTCACTTCCGGAAAAATATCATCCACACAATTCCGAAAACTGCAAGAGCTGACCAGTGCAAGAATTCTCTTACAGTCAGCTTAACAGATCATACACCAAAGTAGCTGACAGGAATAACATAAAGAATAATAGAAATGAAAATTACGGATGTGTTGGATGACGATCACTACGGCTTGAGGAAAGATAAAGGCACCTTAGAGGCAATTCTGACGCGGTTGATGAAGGAGGCAAGACTAAAGACAAATCAAGACTCGTTAATAGGATTTGTCGACCTAGAAAAAGCGTTCGACAATGTAAAATGGCGTAAGATGTTCTAAATTCTGAAAAAAAACAGGGGGAAGCTATAGAGAGCGACGGGTATTATACAATATGTACAACAGCCAAGAATGAATAATAAGAGTGGACGAGTAAGAACGAATTGTTCGGATTAAAAAGGGTGTAAGACAGGGACGCAGACTGTTCGATTTGTACGCCAATGAAGCAATGATGGATATAAAAGAAAGGTTCAGGAGTGTAGTTAAAATTCAAGGTGATAGAATATCAACGATACGTTTTGGTGATGACATTGTTATCCTCAGTGAAAGCAAAGAAAAATTACAATATCTGCTGAATAGAATGAGCAGTCTAATGAGTAGAGTATATGGATTTAGAGTAATTCAGAGATAAGACGAAAGTAATGGGAAGTAGAAGAAATGTTGAACAGAGAGAAACTTAACATCAGGATTGACGATCGTGAAGATAAGGAATTCTGTTCCTAGGCAGTAAAATAACCTAAGACGGCCTGAGCAAGGAGGTCATAAAAAGCTGACTAGCACTGACCAAATGGGAATTCCTGTATGTTTGGAAGACAGGACTGTATGGTAATGAAACATGAACTGTGAGAAAACTGGAACAGAAGAGAATCGAAGCTTCTGAGGTGTGGTGTTTCAGAAGAATGGTGAAAATTGGGTGGACTGATAAGGTGAACAATGAACGGGTTCTGCGAAAAATCGGTGAAGAAAGGAATGTAGGGAAAACTCTGACAAGAAGTAGGAACAGGATGGTAGGACAGAGTAACTTCCATTGTACTCGAGGGAACTGTAGAGGGTAAAAAGCGTAGAGGAAAACAGACATTGTAATACATACAGCAAATAATGGAGGACGTACGTTGCAAATGCTAGTCTGAGATGAAGAGGTTGGCACAGAAGAGGAATTCACGGTGGGTCGAATCAAATCAGTTAGAAGACAAATGAAAAAAAGAAACTCTGGATGCCTTGCCATGAAGGACCAAAAAGAAGAAAAACGAGGGATAGAATACGTCCATGAACCGCTGTGCTGCAAGGGTGCAGCGGGTTACAACCGCAGCTCTCCTGCTACGAAATGAGTCATAACCCAGATCATTACTTCTGGTTGTTGGGCAGTACAGCGGGTGACCGACTGGCTGGTGTCCCTCCGCTGTCCATGGCGTCTTCAGAAACGTCCTCGGTGGCCTTCGGGGCCTGGAAACTCACTGATTACAGTTGTCTTCAGTGATTAGTCCCGTTTTGAACTGAGCCCCATCTACCAATTTCCGTCGCATTTGCCTGATTCCTGCGTAGTGCATCCATTTCTTTTGTCTTAGAATGTATTCAGTAAAGTGTAATCCCTTATTAGTCGATCTGGAGATTACTTGAACATCACCATTGCACGTTTTTTCCTTCTCCATCTACACCTACATCTACATGAATACTCTGCAAAACACATTTACGTGCTGAAATAGGGTTCATCGAACCACTTTCACAATTCTCTATTATTACAATCTCGTATAGCGCTCGGATAGAACGAGCACCTATATATTTCCGTACTAGGTCCGATTTCCCTTATTTTATCATGGTTATCGTTTCTCTCTGTGTAGGTCGATGTCAACAAAGTATTTTCACATTCGGAGGAGAAAGTTGGTGATTGGAATTTCGTGAGACGATTCCGCCGCAACGATATTCTTCAAGTAGAAACTAGGGGTACAATTCACTTTGTATTTGTGAAACATTAGATGATTTTGCTTTCTGGGGCAGACAGACAATGGTGAGCCCAATAACTGCTCAATCGGAAGGTCGGGGCTGAGAAAAGTCTCTGTTATAGACCGAAAGTTCGTCCTACCAAAGAATGACTTTGACATTGGCACCTTTTACAACTTATGTAAGCAACCAGTGCCTTAACGCTAATTGAAAAAAAAAAAAAATCTTCACAAGCTATCATTGCTAAGAAAACCTTTTATTGGATGGCTGGTTTGGACAGAGCTATGATGTCTTTATCGGATCTTGTGCTTATTGAAGTTACACAAAAAAGTGGGATGTGATTACAGTGTAGCTCTGTCGAAACCGGTTAGACAATAAAATGCTTTCATAGCGGCCGCGGCCTGTGAAGTTTTCTTCAGTTACCATACATTGCATATCGCCGCAAACTGTCCAAATGGAGAATTAGAACAGTGTCTGAACTACTGGTGCCATCTTTGAATGTTTTAACATGTATGTGGGGGGGGGGGGGGTGTCCATTGTCGAAATCCCGACCGAAATCACGTCTCACAGTTGTAAATGAAATAAACCTGATCGAGCGATTCTAAGCGCTCCAGTCCCGAACCGCACTGCTGCTACGATCGCAGGATCGAATCATGCCTCGAGCATGGATGTATGCGATGTCCTTAGGTTTACGTAGTTCTACGTCTAGGTAACTGATGGCCTCAGATGTTAAGTCCAGTGCTTAGAGCCATTTGAACCATATGAACCTGTCTAAAAGAGAGCGCAAAAAGCTATTTGCTGCTCCATCATCACCACTCGACTAGACGGAAACTATGGAATGAACATTTGAGCGACCGCGCTAACTGAGCCATGAAGACACCCACCGACAACCACACGAACCATCAACTTACTTCTAGTTTCCATGTTAAATATGCCCCATAAATTTCCTCATTTGTGTAGATATCTGACAATCCTTTTTGAAACACCATATAATGCACCTACTTATATTTATTCAGGATAAGTGATTATATTTGCTATAAAGGGAAAAATCTAAATTTGGGGGAATGAATAAAGTACCTGGAATGCATGTTTCAATTAATAAAAATTCGCAGTTCATTGATATTTACATATTAAGCGAATGAAATCCTCGGGCAATTATTGGTGTAATCGAAAATGGCAGTTTACTCAATACGGTTGATAATTATTGTAACGTATATTGCTTCAGAACTTGTTTTTTTGCGTACTGTTTCATACTGAGCAAACCCGACTGCGTGCGGAGTACAGCTACGCTAAGCGCATTACGTGTACCGGGGACATGAATGGTCTCAAACCGCCGCTACTACGAGATCATTTGGCTGTAATCCGCTGCATTGGGACAGGTTGAATTAATTTACTACACAACGAGGTCGGCCTACAATTAAAGACGATAACACGATACGGTGGCCTCTGTGGAGGAAATGTTAATTGACGTTTAAAGTCAAGAGTACGTTAATGTCATAAATTGCCTACACCTTTTGTAAGTACACAACCTATAGAACAAAGAAGTCTCATGATCTCGAGGAAAAGAAGATGATTTTAGAGTATCATTACTCTGGACAAGACACTGTCGATGTTCATTCGCCATTTTAAATACTTCTCCAAGTAACATCTGAAATTACCAAAGAAGAAACTTTGAAACTTAAAATATATGGAAATATGAAGTTGTTTTCGAAATGAACATTAAGCTAGTCCACATTTCTACATTCTGATTTCCGACATAAGCTAAAAAAATGGTAACACGTCTAGTACCAAATTCCAGGTTCAATAAGAACAATGGTCTTTTGCACATACAGTGGTCATGGGACATGGAGTAGAAGCCGAGAGGCAAACATTGCACACGCTTTCCCCTCCCTCAGAACATGCTCGAGAATGCCTTGAACACTTGATTTGGAGAAGTTCATTTCATTGCTCCATTGTGATTTGGGACACAACTTCGATACACTACAGCCACTACGTTCACTAATTTACAGAAATGAAATCAGTCTAGGAACTTTTTGGACACACGGGTTATACTTCTGGCCACAATAAAAATACAACGCTGTTGCTCTCGAAAATCATATTTTTCGATACTGGTAGTGCTAAAAGAAAGATAAAATAACATAAATGTTGGTAAGCAACAAAAGTGTTCCTTTCAACACTTACCAGTTGTAGATTGAGCACGTCAGGCCAAGATGAAGCTAACTTTCGAAAATTTCTAAGCAATATTAGAATACGGACCACACTATTTCATCAACGAAAATTCGCTACATTCACTTTCGCTTTTACTATCATTCATTATTTACAGCGCAATGTAAGGTACGACCAAACTCCCAGGACTTACGAAATATATATATTATATTGCAATGGGTCCGTAAATGATTTAGTTGTACATTCGAACCCATTTTCTGTAGTTTAATTAGCAATAGGATAAAAACAGCAACAGAGAAAGAGTCACGATACCAAATCTAACTCATCGTGACATCAAATTCCTCATCCTGTGTCACACTGAGTCCAGGATGCCCCAACGTTTCTCACGAGTATTTACACTAAGAACACCGAAGTCGTGGGATACCTACTAATACCGCGTCGGACCTTCTTTTTCCCAGCGCAGAGCAACAACTCGACGTGGGATGGGCTCCATAAATCCCTTGGAAGTCCCCTGCAGAAATACTGAGCCATGCAGTCTCTCTAGCAGTAGGCAATTACGGAAGTGTTGCTAGTGCAAGATTTTGTGCACGAATTGGGCTCTGTATTACGTCCCATCAATGTTCGATTGGATTCATATCGGGCAATGTGGGTGGCCAAATTATTCGCTCGAAATGTCCAGATTTTCATCAAACCAACCACGCATGACCGTGGCCGGTGACACGGCACATGGTCATCCATAAAAATTCCATCAGTACTGGCGAACGGTTCACTTGGACCAGAGGATCAAGAGGCGCTTCAGTCTGGAACCGCTATGGTCGCAGGTTCGAATCCTGCCTCGGAGATGGGTGTGTGTGTGATATCCTTAGGTTAGTTAGGTTTAAGTAGTTATAAGTTCTAGTGGACCGATGACCTCAGATGTTAAGTCCTATAGTGCTCAAAGCCATTTGATCCAGTACAATCTATTTAAACACAGCCCACACCACCATGGAGCCACGACCAGCTTTCACAGTGTATTTTTGACAACTTGGTTCCTTTGCTTCGTGGGGTCTGCTCCACACACGGATTCTAAAATCAGTTCTTACCAACTCAAATTGTGGCTCATCAGAACAAGTCACGGTATCTCCAGGGTCGGACCGATATGGTTACGAACGCAGCAGAGACACTGTAAGCGATATTGTGCTGTTAGCAAAGGCACTCCCTTCGGGAAGAAGAAGTAGTCCAAAAATTGTTACAAATGATCTCGAAGTAGCCGAACATAACCATTTCCAGTCAATGATGGGGTCAGCTGGGCCAGAGAACTCAGTCCACTCCATGTAATCACAGTACACACAACTATGGCTCCACCACGAGCCTGCACAGGGCCCCGTTGACAACTTGGGTGCCCGGCTTCGCAGGGTCTGCACCTCACTCTTACCAACTGAAGTTGGGACTTACCTGACCAGGCAACGGTTTCCGGTCGTCTGGTGTTCAACCTATGTGGGCACGAGCCCAGAAGAGGAGCTGCAGGTGACGTCGTACTATTGGTAAAGTCACTCGCGTCAACCGCCCCTGCCATAGCCAATCAACACAAAACTTCGTGGCACTGTCCTATCGGATTCGTTCGCCGTACATGCCACATTGGTTTCTGCGTTAATCCACGTAATGTCATTTGTCTGTTAGCACTGATAACCCTACGAATATGTCGCTGATCTCTGTCGGTAAGTGAAGACCGTCGGCCACTGCGTTGTTCATGGTGGGAGGTAATACCTGAAATTTGGTATTCTCGGCTAACTGTTGACACTGTGGATCTTGGACTACTGAATTCCCAAACGATTTCAGAAATGGACTATCCCGCGCGTCTAGCTCTAACAACCATTACGGGTTCAAAATCTGTTAATTCGCGTCCTGCGACCAATAATCACGTCGGACACCATTTCTCACGAATCCTATCAGCTCAAATGATAGCTCCGCCAATGTCCTCACTGCTGTTTGATACCTTCTGTACGAAATACCGCCATTTGTAGATGTGCATATTGCAGTTCCGTAACTTCTCAGTTCAGTGTAAAGTGGTATCACAGGCTCCACTTTATGAGCACCAAGCGTTTCTACGTCTTGAACAGAGCTTTCCAATGCGTAACTTCTCGCTCTCTTTCCTCCTCCTCCTCTCTGCATCTATATACTAAAGTGACAAAAGCGATGGTTTAGTTATATGCGACTATACAGATTGCGATAATATCACGTAAACAGGCTATAAAAGGGCAGTGCACTGGCGGAGCTGTCATTTGCACTGAGGTAATATATGTCCAACGTGATTATGGCACCACGATGGGAATTAACATAATTTGAACACGGAATGATAGTTCGAGCTAGACATATGAGACAGTCCATTTCGGAAATAGTTAAGAAATTCAGTATTCAGAGATCCATAATGTCAGCAGTTTGCTGAGAAAATGTAGCCTTCACTTAGCGACCGAGAGCAGAAGCGTTTGCATAGACTTGTCAGTGCTGATAGATAAGAAACAATGCGTGAAATAACCACAGAAATACAGGTGGGCCGTACGACTAAGGCATCCGTCAGCACAGTGCAACGAAATTTGTCGTTAATTGGTTGCGGCAGCAGACAACCGACGCAAGTGGCTTTGCTACTATCACGACGTCACCTGCAGCGCCTCTCGTGCGTTCAGGCCCACATCGGTTGGACACTAGACCATCGGAAACAGTTGCCTGGTCAAATAAGTCCCGATTTCAGTTGGTAAGAGCTGATAGTAGGGTTCGAGTGTGGCGCAGACCCTACGAAGCCATGGAATGAAGTTGTCAACAAGATACTGTGCAAGCTGCTGGTGGCTACATAAGGGTATGGGGTATGTTTACGTGGAATGGTCTGGTTTCAATGGTCTAACTAACGTGATCATTGACTGGAAATGGCTATCTTGAGATACTTGGAAGTTATTTTCAGCCATTCTTGGCCTTCACATTCCCAAACAAAGATGGAATTTTTATGGATGACGACGCGTCATGTCACCAAGAGCGATTGGTTTGTAGAAAATTCTGGGCATTTCTTGAGAATGCTCTGAACACCCAAATCGCCCAACGTGAAACCTACAGAAATTTTATCGAACGTAATCGAGAGATCATTTCGTTCATAAAATCCTGCACCAGCAACACTTTCCCAATTATGGACGGCTATAGAGATAGGCATGGCTCAGTATTTCTGTCGAGGACTTCCAACTACATCTAGTTGCTGCATTACGGGAGGCAAGAGGAAATCCGACACGGTAATAGAAGTTATCCCATGACTTTTGTCGCCTCAGAGTGTATCTCTTACGCGTTAACATGGACACTCACGCTTGATATACGTTGGATATCATTGTATAAACGTGTCACATATGCCTACAGGAGGTAATATTAGTGAAAATGGAAAGAAGGCTTCTTACAAGTATGCATTCGGAAACCAATACGTGTTGAGATATGAAGCGATTTGTTGTTATGAGCTATGTGGAGAAATCGGTGGTTCTTTTATACCCACCCCATTGACAATATGCAGACGTTATAGGAGCGTGTGACCAAAGCAAGTGACGTTATCAGAACTGAGGCACGTCTATTCGAAAGACTGAATGACACACACAAAAAAGGACGTTTGAGGATGCAATATAACCACATGTGCTGCTGTTGCGTAACAGACAGATGGCAATGAGAGGGGTGATGGTCTCATATCTGAACAAGTATAAATTCCCAGACATAATTATAGGAAAGGTTTTTTATTCCAATTAACGGAGTGTAGCTGCTTAATTGAAATTTTTCGCTTTAATATTCCACGTTGAACTTCCTCTTTCTTGTATCTTTCTCCGAACTGATTGTCCATAAATATTTATATGACCGACTACACTTTCCTACAGATCCAATACCCACAACAAGATCCTACCATATATCTCTACCAACCAAGTATTACTCACGTTTATTTTCAAACCCCACTGTTCATATTCTTCTTTAAGCTTTCTCAACGTATAAAATACCTTATCTTCTTCCTTGATGAAAATGACCTGATCGTCAGCGAAATTTGTATTCGAAGTTCCATAGTTTGTACTGCCTTTTTCCAATATTTCACTGCTTCTTGAGACATAAAGGGGGGTAGAGCTAAGGAGCATGCTTCTCTCAGTCCTGATGTAACCTTACGTTTCTGTGATAGCGACTTACAAACTTTAGTCCAAATATTACCTGAATAAAGGTTCTGACGACTTGTACGTAACATTTATGAAAATGAATTTTTTTTTATTAAACAGCTTGTGTACTCGGATCTTTCCGCGCACCCTTCGCGAGCGGAACAAGAAGTGGATAGTGAGGTGGTACAAGGCGTACAGTCCGCCACAAAACACTGTCAGGGTACAGTTGTGGAGTGTTGACTGGAATACACTTTTCCAAATCCTAAAGGTAACAGGGTTAAACTCGGGGAAGCCAAACTTAACAACAAGTAATACAGCAATCACGCTGAGGTTATAGAAGTCAAAGGACATGTAAAGAAGACAGTAGTTAAGTAGGGAGTGAAACATATTTGTAGTTCCAAATATATACATTAGGCAGCCAGAAAAGGAAATGCAGGACAATTTGCTAAAGGAATTAGAGGTCATGAAGAAAAAATTTTTACTTAGATGAAGCTATAATTCTGCTGGATTCGGCACAGGACTTGGAAGAACAGTTGAACGGGGTAGACAATATCTTACACTATGAAGATGAGCGAAACAAAAAGAAAGTTTACCTGAGAACAAAGAAAAATGGCTCAAATGGCTCTAAGCACTATGGGACTTAACATCGAAGGTCATCAGTCCCCCAGACTTTTAACTAATTAAACCTCATTAACCTAAAGACATCACACACAACCATTCCCGAGGCAGGATTCGAACCTGCGACCGTAGCATCCGCGAGGTTCCAGACTGTAGCGCCTAGAACCGCTCGGCCACCGCTGCCGGCCTTACCCGAGATCGTCGGCCGAGGAGCGGTCTCTTGTTATGAAGAATATAATCTATTGGCTAGATAAATTTTATTTGCCCAGATCGCATGAAATATAAATGTGGACTATTAGCTTCGGCTAACTTTAACTACCATCTTCAAATCTGAAAGAATCATTGACATTTATAACAGTAGTTTCAAATTATTTTGCTTTTAATGGTCAAGGTACTGTTAGAAGTACTGAATACGTAAGAAGACCTGAATACATAGGAAATTAACTGATACATAAATAAAAATAATTGTTGAACATCCAACGTCAGTAGTATAATAAAATGCATCAAGAGTGCACATGCCTCACAGGAGCCGTTGCATTAGTGTCGCGTCATACTTCAAATGGTGAAACCCAACATATGGTACACGCTCATAAAAGTTGGTTTTAGAAATACGTTTTGTATACAAAATGTTAGTTGTTGTGTCCATGCTGACAACCATCGGCACACAGCCCAGCAGCTGTCAACCGAATTGTATCGTCTATGCAGATCTAGGTTCTACCATGCTGGAACTAACATAATATCTCTAAACATTTCTACTTTATTCATGTGAGCTGTTTCAAAGAAAGACGAAGCATTTCATGACTTTATCTAAATTGTGCGTTACATATCATAATAGATTTTGGGAATATGAGATAAAATTGTACTATGCAGTTGTGTTGATTACAAAGCCGTGTAAAATCTAGCTCGATGTCTAGGTGCCATTACTGTTGTTTATTGATAGCTACTACATGGGTAGGGGCTTTATGCCACTCGTCTCATAAGGCAAAGTTAGGTTGAGTGTGACTGAGTCTAATTGATTTCTACTGAATGATACAGGTCTTTGGTGGTCATTGGTTTATGCTGCTGGAACTTCGTGATAGGATCGACTCGTATCCTTCAGTAAATCCAGGAGATATAGAACATCGGATACCCATATAAATCTTGTAAAGGTAAGGCTGCATTTCAAAACCAACTAACCGTTCGGCACGATATGGCTTGTAGCACCAGGTCTACATTGTGACTGATCTAACATCTACTATAAACAACAGCTAATTCAGTAATAAAAGCACGGACATTAGCTCAGGTACTTACTACTTATCATAACACTGTATTTATAGTACAAGAGTATAAAATACTGGAGCCTAGGACGCAAAGTGAACGGTGTAGCTTATAATTACGAATGTGGTGTAAAATATTAATGCCAACCGTTATCTAGTCGTTGGTTTAGTGTTGGTAATTGCAATCATACATATTTCTTCGAGATAGCTAGCATCTTCCCATGATTACAGCATGAGCTATACTCGTTACAAATATGACGTGTAGCGCTTGGTCTAGGTAATATAAAGTATAGAAATTATAACAACAGAGTGCTACATAATAAAGGCATGACCATCAGATGGAATAGGTAGCAATCAACAAATAGGTTATAATAATATGCTATTTGTGTATTGGTGCTCCTTCTCATTGGCGAGACGATGTAGCGTTATAGGACATGATCGATTGCGATGAAAAAAATACTTTTTGTTGAATTCGGTTGGATCGTTTAGTATCTTGTTATTGCTATATATCTGCGAGTTTTCTTATAGATTCAGATTCGCTCGTTTGGAAGCTTTACGTAGCACGTCTACATTTTGCTACACAGCTGTGACTTTATGTTTATTGTTTCTTGCAAGCCGGAGTGGCCGAGCGGTTCTAGGCGCTACAGTCTGGAACCGCGCGACCGCGACGGTCGCAGGTTCGAATCCTCCCTCGGGCATGGATGTGTGTGATGTCCTTAGGTTAGTTAGGTTTAAGTAGTTCTAAGTCTAGGGTACTGATGACCTCAGAAGATAAGCCCCATAGTGCTCAGAGCCATTTGAACCATTTATTGTTTCTTATTGTTCTTGTGCTATTTTGGTTTGTGTGTTCATAAGTTCACGGAATCTTGTTGGAAACGAACGTCCTGTCTACCCTATATAAAGTTATCGCGATGAACTCATTTCCATTTGTATATATCTGAACCGGAATAAATATGTCTTATTATCACTAGTATGATGGCTTAATCTTAGTTTGAAGGTGTTTGATGTCCTAAGTGCCACTTTGGCATTTGAATTGTGAAACCTCTGTTCGATTTTATACGATACACTACCTATGTATGTCATAATTACATACTTCATTTGTGTATTATTTTTATTTGGAGCCTGTCTGCTATCGTTACAACGTGAGTTCTGCTTTTTTAATTCGCTGTAAATTTTATTAACCGTATTCTTTCTACAACCATAGAATTTGTTATTTGCTGCAGAACTGCTGGTTCTCTTTTCGTATTTGCGTGATCAACCGGCACCTTGAGGCTCCTACGGATCAATGCGCAAAGGAAGACTATCTTACATATTTCAGGGTGAATGGGCGTAGCGTTTAGAAATAACGTCCGTACCAATGAATATATGTTTACCGTTTAGCTTTCTAATGTGAGACCTGAACTATTTAGAGAATCGCCCTCTTCAAATTCGTACGTAAATGGTATTTTGTGCTCTCAACTGCAGTTAAATATCTGCTGCCGTACCATTAAGCAGTATTAGTATGTCTTCTACACATTTTTTTATAATACACGGTTTTGTATGTCATATCTTTGTGGGTTTGAAAACATTTGTTTTCTAAATTGTTAATAAAGATCTTGGCTAACGTACATGCTAACGAAATTCAGTCGAATTAAAACAGACGATATCGATAGATATTACGAAATGAGAACGGAAAGTAGTGACATTTTGCTATTAGGGCACCAAAGCAGCTGTCGATGGCCGAAGTTCAGAGTGCACACTGGCAGAATGTAGACACACATTTCTGAGGACGTTTTGTTAACGCTGGATACAAATTTGTGTGTTAAGTAGTTTTTGATGGTATTTGTGTGATGTGAGTCTTATATCATAGTAAAAAGTGCGCGATAAATTGTGGCACCGCTTGACTAAAAGTAGCAATCTATTGATAGACACATCCTGTCGGATCTAGGAAGCTGCAATTTGGAACTGGAGAAAAGGAGGAATGCACGATAGTATAAGAGAGAGGGGTGTAGGGGCATGTTAAAAACTGTAGACATGGACCGTGGATTGACTACAAGAATATGAATTACTGTACAAAAGTAAAATTTTATCAGATCGGAAAATCTGGCTATTTCTTTTTCGATAACGACATATTTAAGTGTCCTCGTTAAGCGTGTTTCGCTGTTCACAGGTAGCTGACGTGCTATTCCTGCGGACTGAGAACGGCTGCAGTCTTCTAGACATAAAGAAGAAAGAAACCAAAAGCCTCACTATAGACCATCAAATGCAACAAAGTAGACAAAAACGTAAGTCATTCGCAACGAGTGGATTTGACGAATAAGGGGTCACGTTTTACCATGTAAAACAATTTGATGTTAATTATGTGACGTATACTTGTCAATGGACGCAATAGATAACAGCCTCACGTTCAGGGTCGTCCCTGGATAAATTTGTGAAAAGTTCAGCAGCGTACGTTCACATTTATTCCTGTGTTACTGTTTTCAAAGTCCACTGTAAGCCACTGAAAGAAATACACCACTGCGTTAAAAACGTTTGTCATTGTTTCGATGTCTCCGTAATTAACCTCAGCGCTTTTGGCGTTACGTGGCGCTGAGGATGGATTTAGCAAAGGGGAAAAAAGAGAGAGAATACGTCATAGTAAAATACACGTCTATTTGCATTTGGCAAGAAACTTGGTCCTGTCTTGGTCCATCTATGCTACGTGTAACAATCTCAACATGGAACTTAATGAATTCTTTTCTTCAGTACATTAGGTCTTAACGTACGATGGGACATTACACTGATATCTTGAAGCGGTGGCTGAGAATTTCAGCATGTGCCTAGCCTAGCCGCTGTAATTATTCTCAAATAGGGTGAAGCTGTTGACGGTGTACTGTGCCGTGACAGAACTGCAGAACTCGTGGAGCGTCTTAATACATCAGACGACATTTCACTGGTGGGGTGGTGCTGTCGTTCGGTTCACACTTGGTCAGTCTTGCTGGTAGAGAAAGTTCAGCACGAGACAACGGTAAATATAGTTCCTGTACACTAACACACGTATACCTAGACACATTCTTATATTCGGAACAAAAAAAGTATGAAACATTTAACCGAGGCTGATATTCTAAGTTGGTCTTTAAGAAACAACACGTAGAATAAAGTAATTTTGACAGCATAAAAAATGGTTCAAATGGCTCTGAGCACTATGGGACTTAACATCTATGGTCATCAGTCCCCTAGATCTTAGAACTACTTAAAGCTAACTAACTTAAGAACATCACACAACACCCAGGCAGTGGCAGAGAAAATCCATGACCCCGCCGGGAATAGAACCCGGGAACCCCAGCGCGGGAAGCGAGAACGCTACCGCACGACCACGAGCTGCGGACTTACCGGTTTTGTAGATTTTGTAAATTAGATGGAGTTCATTGCATTTAATGTTCACTTGTTGTCTGACGCTCTAAACACATAACAGCTTATCAGTAAATGTAATGAAACCATAAAGACAGTTAGAAAAATGTCCAAGAGAAGGAAGGCAATAGCATACCAAAATAAAACATTTTAAAAATGTGTCATGAATTAATATGTGGTTGCTACCTGTTCATAAAATGTTTTTTAAATTCCTAGAATGTAACAATTAGTGTGTAATTGTGTACACATTGTAAATATGGTATAATAGCAATTAATTATGCGACAGAAGCTGGTTGATTGTAATATTTTATTTTAACGGACCAGTTTCGAACGTTGCCCTTTGTCAGCTATATTATACAAAAGACTCGTATTTCTTGTAATACGTGACTTACAGATACTGATGATGATGATGATGAGAAACGCTCGAAATTAGTTCGGTAAAATAACGCAGTACCAACAATCTTACTACGAACGAACAGCTTATTGCTACTATGACATATTTACAGGCTACACAAGTTGCAGAGCAGCAAATGTACAAGACAAATAGTATTTTATGACAGTCCCAATCCAACTACATTCCCGTTAGTACTCACAGCTGTACCGGTTTCGTCAAATGTGTGTCATTCTTGTAACCTAAAATGAAACAGACTTCATTTTTCTACAACGAATCTAAGCATTCGGTTTACCGATATGTGTTAACGGAAGTATAGTGCAAGCGAATCTGCAATATTACAAAATTAACTAGGCATGAGCAACTGCTGTGTCTCTGCCTTTATGGATAATGAGATTAAAGCTGATATATGAGTTTAGATGCTGCTTTAGTTGTTATTCACTTCTTAAACCACTTCGGCTGTAGCATCTGCAGTCTTAACTGGTAAGGACTGCACAGAACGGTAACATAGTTTTCGACATTAAGAATTAGTCAAAACTGCTGTCTACAGATATTACGTTAACGTTGTTTGACGCTTTCGGTAGCGTTTGTACTCTACAGGATCTCGTAAAATTGGCGTATAAAGTATTACGGACATCAAGCCACGCTGACGTGTACGCCATCAGAGGAAACTGTTAGCTTCAGAAGAAAGTTTCCGCAGGGCGGAGCGGCCGTCGTCACACTTGCTCTCGAGGCCGCAGAACAGCAGGATTCACCTTGGATGAGACTGAGTGTGTCGTCGTGTCACACAACGTATCAGTGATGTGGTTGTGACGTCGACACACATTCCGAAGCATTCTTTTCTTTTCATACTCAATGCGTCTCGCTAAAGAAACCCCCCGTCGAGGCGGCC
Organism: Schistocerca gregaria; assembly: GCF_023897955.1. Classification (NCBI taxonomy): domain Eukaryota; kingdom Metazoa; phylum Arthropoda; class Insecta; order Orthoptera; family Acrididae; genus Schistocerca; species Schistocerca gregaria. The sequence continues at coordinate 240,461,791 of NC_064921.1, forward strand.
AGAAAAAACACTTCGTGCTTGCTATCACAGCGCTGCTCAAACGCGGCACCACTTACGCTTTCAGAATAAGAACATTTGAAAAAAGTTGGAACATATACAGCCGGAAAAAAATAGTAATAAAGACCGTCTATTGTTTTCTTTTCAAAGATAGAGTGGCCTGCTCGCGCGCGTACGTCCTGAAGCACAGTTTCATCTTCAGGCCTTCAGTTTTGTATTGAATCAGTTTCATGGTGATGTCATCGCCCATAGAAACGAGTATCTTCTGAGGTTGTTGTGATTTAGATTAAAATTCGCGAAACCGTGATAGAATAAATGTTTTTGTTGTAAAGAAAAATAAACCATATCACACCTGTGGAGTTTATTGTTTCTTATCGCCTTTCATAATATATCAGAAGTTCTCTTTCACAGATGATGATTATGGATTAGCTACTGAAAATGCAATATAATGACATCTTTCCCGAGTTTTCCACTCAGTTTACGACTGTTTTCGCCACAAATAGCCACTATGGTTGTGATGAAATCTACAACTGATTTTGATGATATTCCAGGTTTTCCGTTAAGAAATCAATCCTAGAATGTTGCGAGGAAGCTGAAGTTTAGTTGTTGCTTTCGATACCATGGGCTTCGTGACATATCCCAGGAAGTTTTCATTCAAATTATGAAGTAATAGGGAATGCCAGCATAGAACTGATGTGGCGGTAATCGAACTGTAGGGTAATTTCTTCCGATTTCCCATAATAAGTAAAAGCCTGGTACTTATGGCTGCGACTATAACAGTAAATTTTATCACATGCATAAGACGACGATGTCCGTATTTACTTTATTATTGCTACAATTAATAACTACAGTCACAGTATAAACTTTCATGTACACTGAAGGCCGAAACATACGGTATAGGCATGCGTATTCAAATACAGGCAGAATAAGGCGCTTTGGTCGGCAACGCCTATATAAGACAACAAGTGTCTGGCGCAGTTGTTTAAACGGTTACTGCTGCTGCAATCGCCGTTTATCACGCTTTAAGGGAGTTCAGCGTGGCGTTACAGTCGGGGCAGGAGCGATGGGACACAGCATCTCCGAGGTGGCGATGAAGTGGGAGTTTTCCCGTACGATACCATGGGCTTCACAAGTGTACCGTAAATATCAGGAATACGGTAAAACATAAAATCTCTGACATCGCTGCGGCCGGAAAAATATCTTTCGGGACCAACGACGGCTGAAGAGAATCTTTCAGGGTGACAGAAGTGTAACCCTTCCGCAAATTGCGGCAGATTTCAATGCAGAGCCGTCAACGAGTGTTAGCGTGCGAACCATTCAACGAAACATCGACATCGGGTTTTGTAGCGGAAGGCCCACTCGTGTATCCTTGATGACTGCACGACACAAAGCTTTATGCCTCACATGGGCCCGTCAGCACCGACAGTGGACTGTTGATGAATAGACACTTGTTGACTGGTCGGACGAATCTCGTTTCAAATTGTATGGAGCCGATGGACGTGTGCAGATATGGAGACAACCTCATGAATCCGTGTACCCTGCTTGTCAGCAGAGGACTTTTCAAGCTGGTGGAAGCTCTGTAATGGTGTGGGGCGTGTCCAGTTGGAGTGATACAGGGCCCCTGTTACGCGTAGATACGACTCTGACATTTGACACTTACGTAAGTATCCTGTCTGGTCACTTGCACCCATTCACGTCCATTGGGCATTCCGGGTAATTCCAGAAGGAGAAAATGACACACCACAAGTCCAGAATTACTGCAGAGTGGCACCAGAAACGCTCTGCTAAGTTTAAACACTTCCGCTGGGCACCAAAGTCCCCAGACATGGAAATTATGGAGCATATGTGGGTTGCTATTCAGAAGAAATCTCCACCCCCTCGCACTAATACAGAGTTATGGACAGCCCTGCAGAATTCATTGTGTCAATTCGCTCCAGCACTATTTCACACATTAGTCTTGTCCACGCCAAGTCGTGTTGTGGCACTTCAGCGCGCTCGTAGGGGCCCTACACGATATTAGGCAGGTGTATCAGTTTCTTTGGTATTTCAGTGTACTTTTCACGTGTCATGTATCAGTAAGTAAATGTTATTTGTTAATACAACTCCATCAGAAGTACTGCACCAAAGGAACGAACAGCTACCGTGTTGAAAAGGTGAACCGAAACCTTTGGTGATACGAGGTGACTTCAAAAATTAACTTAAGCATTCTTACGATAGACAGTTTTACTGAATGTTGCACTACACTTGCAGATGCGCGACACTGCTTTTCAACGTAGTCACCGTGTCCCTGGAAAGAACAGTCCGAAGTTCCATCAATCTTTCAGTTCCTCGACAGTATAAAGCCCCTGCCTGAGCGCGAAGCGTTCAGAGAACCGCTGTGTGAAGTTCCTCACCGCTGGGAAATCTATTTCGCCACAGGCGTTCTCTCAGTTTGCAGTAAAGATCGAAATAGCATGGTTCAACATCTGAATTGTATACCTGATCGCCATGTCCCATATTTGTACAACATTGATCAAATTGTTGGCACCATTTCACTATCGCTGGACGGGCCATTGCATTTGGTCAGTATACTGCCAGCGTTTCAAGATAAACCTATGTGCAGCCTAGTCGCTTTGCACACGAGAATCGCCCTGTCTCGCATATTTCAACTTACTTAGGCGTATACAGTGCAGCATCGTTTCAACCGCACATTGCGAAGCACCTGTTATCCGCGGCGCAGCAGGACTCTGTCTGCGAGAAACTCGCAGTATCTAATTTCTTCTGACAACGTGCCACTCATCTTGGGTAATCGTCTTAGCGTGGAGCGAAATGTGTAACTTAGTTTCCAAAGTCCCTACGTAAAAAGAACATACAGACAGTTGCGAGTTAATCATCTGATAGAAAACTTAACAGCTGTTCGCTATCACCATCAAAAATATATACAATATATTTTCTGAAGGTGGTACCGAACAGCGCATAAATATTTGCAGACTGCTATATATCAGATCCACCAATACGTGCTGATATAGTAAACGTCCACTACCTGTTTCGGTTATCATCAGGTAGTATAAAATTATTTACACCAACCTGTCTAGTATCGTTATTAATGTGGAGCCAGAAAAGAAAATAAACCGTACCGCTTTTGGTTTCTGACGCCGCAGTAAGGACGATACCGCATTAGATGGTATAATTGGTGTAATGAAAGCTCGGTTAACAGAAATCGGTAGCGAATAATGGTTTGTTCCATCAACCGGCTGCTGTGGTTCTTGAATATTTCTTCAGATGAAACCAAAAAGTTTTCGTCATAACGAATGAAAACGTGTATATAAACACAACGACACACTTGACACAGTAGCAAGCACGCAGTCGGGGAAAGTTAGTCGTCAAATCACATCTTTCGTAGTACGAAACAATTGTCTACACATTTCGTCTGGAGTTGGTTGAACAGCAACATTCACCACGGAACTAACTGGCAGTGCCATTCTAGCCGTACTGTGGTAATAACGAACGAATATTCTGTCATTAAGTACATTCGTAATGTGTATAGCTACCTGCACGATGGTGATGATGCTTCTGCATTGTTTATTACGTAGCGAATGACGTTTCAAATAAAGTCAGCATCAGAGCTAAGATGGCACTGACTAACAAGGACTCAATCGGGGAAAAGCCATTCGTTCAAAACAAATCTCTCTAGAGGCGGCGGAATGGCAATATGCAACAAAAAAAGGAATTAAGAATGCCAGCATAGATGTGGTGTGACGGTTTATTACAATTCGGGATAATTAATTTCAAATATTCTGTCGACGAGTAAACACCTAGTACATGTAGCTCCTACTATAACGTTGGTCTATTTTCCCTAGTGCTTATCGCGTAGCGAATGACAGGAAGTTTTGGTATAAACACGTCGTAACTTACCTGGTGTACCTCACCGGTGCCTCTGTAGCTGTGGCAGTAAATAGACAAATCTGGTTCCTGCAGACTGTTCACCTGGTTTTTCTACTTGTAAACCTGCAGAAATGTTCTATTTCTTATCCGCAGCTTTAGAAACATTTCTCATAGTAGACATAAAGGTCTCCTGAGTATGATACCGTATCATAAAGTAAAAAAACTATACCGGAGAAACCTACGTTTCGGCCACTGTTACAGTGCCCCTCTTCTGGGTCTACGCAGTACGATACTCAGAAAACTTTTGTCTCAACGGACTCTAACCGCACAAGTTTAAGCAATTATAAAATTCTAACAGAACCTACAAAAACCATTTTATTGTTTATTTAGATATATAGTCGATAATGTGGGCTGATTTGGGAATGTCCAAAATCTGCACCAACAGCGATTTGTCACTTCATATTGTGTATCCAGTGTTTATTTTCGTCCTGTTTACTTGTATTCATATATCTGACTGTAAATCTCCTGTTACGTTAAATTAGTCCATTGTCGGTCTCGTGTTACATCGTATCAGGATGTAACTGAAAATATTGCCTACCAATAGTATCATAACATTTTGTATGTCGAGATCGCTGTATGGACGTGTTCCGGAAGCCAGTACATAAAAAAAATAGAAAATTAAAAAACCCACATGTGGTAGTGACTGACAATCACGCTGTTAGGTGGAGAAAGTTACCGATTAAAAAAAAAGGCCTTCAGTACGATGAATTAAATTACAACAGACTTACAATTGAGGCGATGCAACAGCAACTTCGACATGAACGACGCACAGGAGCTGTTAAGTCACAACGTCACACCAGTTACCACTAGAGTGGTCGTCCAGCAGACACACCGTCCGACGCACTCCACCTGTCACTCGCGGCCGACACCTCCGCACGAGACAGCACGCGCACAACACGCGACCGGCGACGCCCCCCACCGCGTGGGAGGACCCGACACGTGGGCGCCCGACACGCCCGGCTCGCGACACCCGACGCCCGACGTCCGCGACGCCGCGAACGACAGACGCTATACGCTCCGGCCGGCCGCGTCCGCGTCGTACCGCGACCCGACCAGCACTGGCCGCCGCGGCGCCTCTCCCTCACACTCACACACACACACTCACACAGCGACTCGACGCCGACGCCTGCGCGCCGTCCCAGCGCCGACGTCCGCTCGGCGGTGCCACGTCTGGCTGACACCTGTCGCAGCCCGGCGCCAAAGCCCGTCTTCCGGTTCGCGAGCGCTGGCAGGTCCACCTACATCCACTTCTTCTAACTGTTCTTGTACTTCTCACCCACAAGGCCTTACCGTCAACTCCAAATGCGATTGAAAATACAGTTTCACTTTCAGGCACCGAAATGATGTTTTTTGACACGAAACTATTGTTCTGCATGACTGTAAAAAGCATGAGGAATCTTCTACACTGACGAGCCAAAGAAACTGGTACACCTGCCTAATACCGCGTAGCGCACCCGGAAGTGCCGCAACATGACGTGACATGGACTCGATTAAAGTCTGAAGTAGTGCTGGAGGGAATTGACACCATGAACTCTGCAGAGTTGTCCATAAATTCATAGGAGTACGAGGGGGATGGAGATCTCTTTTGAAAAGCACATTGCAAGGCATTCTAGAAATCCTCAAAAACTTCCATGTCTGTTCGCGGAGTGTTCCTAGAGCAAGTCTGTATCTCGACGAGTGGGTTGTCGCATTATGGTGTTGGAATTGCCTAAGCCCGTTCGAACGCACAATGTACATGAATGGACGCAGGTGATTAGGCAGGATGCTTACGTATCTGTCACGTACAAGCATCCACCAGCATCCACCAGCATCCACCAGCATCTATCAGCCAGAGTCGTATCTAGACATATCAAGAGTCCCATACCACTCCAACTGCACGCAACCCACACCATTACAGAGCGTGTACCAGCTTGAACAGTCACCTACTGACATGCACGGTCCATTGACTCATGAGGTTGTCTCCCTACCATACCCGTCCATCGAAAACGTGGCTCTAAGCACTATGGGACTTAACATCTGAGGTCATCAGTCCCCTAGAACTTAGAACTAGTTAAACCTAACCAACCTAAGGACATCACACACATCCATGCCCAAGGCAGGACACGAACTAGCAGCACTCGTCCATCCGCTCGATACAATTTGGTGCCGGCTGGAGTGGCCGTGCGGTTCTGGGCGCTGTAGTCTGGAGCCGAGCAACCGCTACGGTCGCAGGTTCGAATCCTGCCTCGGGCATGGATGTGTGTGATGTCCTTAGGTTAGTTAGGTTTAATTAGTTCTAAGTTCTAGGCGACTGATGACCTGAGCAGTTAAGTCGCATAGTACTCAGAGCCATTTGAACCATTTGAACCATACAATTTGGTACGAGACTCGTCTAACCAAGCGACCTGTTTTTAGGCAACTGTACAATGTCGGTACTGACGGGCCAAGGCGAGGCCTAAAGCTCTGTATCGTGCAGTCATCAAGCATACATGAGTGGCCCTTCAGCTCCCAAGGCCCATATGGCTGATATTTTGTTTAATGGTTCGCCTGCTGACACTTGTTGATCAGGCAGCATTGAAATCGGCAGCAGTTTGCAGATGGGTTGCTGTTCTGTCACGTTGAACTATTCCCGTTCTTGCAGGATCTTTCTCCGACCGTAGAGATGTCGGATATTTGATGTTCTACCGGATTCCTGGCATTCACGCTAAATTCGTGAAATGGTCGTATTGGAAAATCCTCACTTCATCGCTAGCTCAGACGTGCTGTGTCCCATCGCTCGTGCGCTAACTATAGCACTACCTTCAAACACATTTAAATCTTGATAACATGCCACTGTAGCAGCAGTAACCGATCTAACGACTGCGCCAGACACTTGTTGTCTTATATAGGCGTTGCCGACCGCAGCGCCGTATTCTGCCTGTTCACATATCTTCGTATTTGAATACGCATGCCCATACCAGTGTCTTTTGCACTTCAGTGTAAATAAGTAGCGTAAAATTAAAACTTTAAAATAAATTTCCTTTTTGTTCTTTCGCTGTTTTACTTGTGTTTCAATTTCCCACACATGATTTTAATGAGTGTAAGGGCACTGATAACCACGAGGTTGAGCGCCCATAAGATATACACACACACACACACACACACACACACACACACACAGAGAGAGAGAGAGAGAGAGAGAGAGAGAGGGGGGGGGGGGGGGTTATCGCTGTCATCTGTGGTCTACGGTGCACCACAATTGTCTCGGAGCACCGTTTTGAACCTAAGCCGTTTTGGAAACCCTTCCACCCTTGATCCGAAAGCCAATGATACCTTTCATCATCAGATAAATCGCTCCATTTCCGCATTACGGTAACGACTCCACTCTTATCTGTGTCGAACATAGGTGGTGGTCACATTAAATGTTCAGGAGCAGAATTAAAAATCAAGGTGAAAGGATGTTAATTGTATGACATTGGTGTCACCAGTGAAAGTGAGGAAAATTTGCAGTACATGTCAAAAGCAACTATAAATATAGTAAGTACAAACTATGGATTGAGAATAAAGCAAATAAATATGAAAGTAATGAGAAGTAGCAGAAATGACATCAGCGATGAATTTTTCCTCATTCTACCGTCACCTGTTTGGGCTATATCATCTGTGCCAGTCATCTCATCCACGGTCATTACCTCTTGTTTCGCAAGTCTATTTTGATGCAGCCAATTGCATCCCAACATCTATTTCTGTTTAGATCTATTGTCTTATGCACTGAATGAACTTTTAATTCGTTTCTGATGCCTTTGTTTGTAAAGTGATCGTCTTTGTTGTACTCTTTAACACTGTGATAATGGGGCCACGATGTAGATAAAGTGAAGGAATCCTTCCATCTTGGAAGAAAAGAAACACATAGCAGACGAAGCAAATGGTTCAATATATATATATATATATATATATATATATATATATATATATATATGTGTGTGTGTGTGTGTGTGTTTGTGTTTATGGAGAAGAATTACTACACCAAGAGCGAGCTGTGAGACAAATTTAACGCTTACAAGAGTGTTTCTACATCTAAAAGATGTCTGTTCATATTTCGCACCGGTCGCAAGGAGGTGTTGCTAGTAGCGCCACTATGGAGGTGGAAATTAGGTTTCATTTAAACACACACTGTAACGGTCGTGAGCATTAGTTAACTTTGAAATTAAATGTGGTGCGTTGATGTCAGTCTTGAAGGTCTTTAAGGTGACAAAGACGCCTCTCTCAACACCACAGTAAATTTGAAGGAGGTCGGGTAATAGCCCTACGAGAAGCTGGATGTACCTTCTGCGATGCTGCAGAAAGATTTGGCAGAGGTGTAGCCACTGTACATGATTGCTGGCAGCGGTGGCAAGGATACCAGACTCGAGTGCCCACATGGCACTACCGAGAGGCAAGACCACTATGTCATATGCCTCTGGGGCATTGTACCGCATCTACCGCAGCAATTTGAGCCTCAATTTACACCATAGTGACCAACAAACTGTAACATACCGTTAATTCACGAACAGCTCCGAACTACACGCCCTGTCACATGCTTTCTATTGATCCGAAAACACCGCCATTTGCCACTTCAGTGGGGCCAAGTATGAGGCCATTGGAGGGAAGGGTGGAGATCTGTTAAACTTTACGATGAAATCTGGTTCTGCCTCAGTGCTAGTGAGGGCCGTGTGATGGTTAGCAGGGAACCAGTTGGGGGCCTACATCCAACTGTCTGCGTGCTAGACACACTGGACTTACGTCAGGAGACTTGCTCTACTATGCGCCGACCGCTGGTGGCCGAGCGGTTCCAGCAGCTTCAGTCTGGAACCGCGCGACCGCTGCGGTCGCAGGTTCAAATCTTGCTTCGGGCATGGATGTGTGTGATGTCCTTAGGTTAGTTACGTTTAAGTAGTTCTAAGTTCTAGGGGACTGATGTCCTCAGAAGTCCCATAATGCTCAGGGATTGTTTTTTTTTTTTTGTTTTTTTTTTTTTTTTTTTTTTTTTTGCTCTGTTATGAGATTTTGTATGACCGCATATCCCACGCAGCCTGACTGCAAATTAGTATATCAGTCTTGTGATTCGATCTGTTGTGCTGCCGTCCATGAACAGCAATCCAGGGAATGTTTACCAATAGGACAACGCTCGCCCAAACACTGTTGTTGTTACCGAAGACAACGCTAGCCCACATACCGCTGTTGTAACCCAACATGCTCTACAGAATGTCAATATGTTGCCTTGGTCTGCTCTATGACCAGATCTGTCTCCAGTCAAGCACATATGGAACATCACCGGATGACATCTCCAGTATCATCTACTACCGCGTTAACTGAACCTGTAATGACCAAGCAACTGTAGCAGGCATGAAACTCCATCCCACAAACCAACATTAGGAAACTTCCTGGCAGATTAAAACTGTGTGCCCGACCGAGACTCGAACTCGGGACCATTGCCTTTCGGCGGGCAAGTGCTCTATCATCTGAGCTACCGAAGCACGACTCACGCCCGATACTTACAGCTTTTACTTCTGACAGTTCCTCGTCTCCTACCTTCCAAACTTTACCGAAGCTCTCCTGCGAATCTTGAATGTAAAGTCTTCTAATAAGTGAACAATGTGCAGTGGTCCCCTCGGTTGGACGGAATAGGGATTGAAGGATTGTTTCCAGTAATTAAGTTCGTTACTGAAACTTCCTGGCAAGTTTCGCAGGAGAGCTTCTGTAAAGTTTGGAAGGTGGGAGACGAGATACTGGCAGAAGTAAAGCTGTGAGTACCGGGCGTGAGTCGTAATTCGGTAGCTCAGATGGTAGAGCACTTTCCCACGAAAGGCCCGAGGTCGAGTCTCGGTCGGACACACAGTTTTAATCTGCCATGAAGTTTCATATCAGCGCACACTCCGCTGCACAGTGAAAATCTCATTCTGTCAACATTAGGAAGATGTACAACATAATTCATGCATGTTGGCATTCAACATTGTGGCGGTTGCACCTGTTGGTAATGTACAAGCATTTCACATTTACATTTTCTTATCTCACACTTGGATACCCGTGGTCTAGGGGAGCCGGCACGGTAGCTCAGCGTGTTCGGTCAGAGGGTTACGTGCCCTCTGTAATAAAAAACTGAGTTAATCGATCATCATCGAACTTGAACGGATGTCTTACGACGTCCGCCCCGAGCAGACACAACGAACAAAATCGAACAAAATGAGAACTAAAAAAAAGAAAAAGAAAAAAAAGGGGGTAGCGTCTTTGATTCATAATCAAAACGTCTTCGGTCCCGGGTTCGATCCCCGCCACTGCCTACATTTTGATAAATAATCAGCATTGGCGGCCGAAGACTTCCGGCATAAGAAGTCAGCCTCATTCTGCCAACGACCTTGTTAAACAGGGCGGAGTAACGGATAGAGGTTCAGGGCACTCTTGTCCTAGGGGTGGGAAATTACCCCTAAAGGCGGAAGAATCAGCAATGATCAACGACATGAGGATGCAGAAGGCAATTGAAACCACTGTATTAAAGACACGTAACGTGTATCCACAGGACATGTGGCCTCTAGTTGAAGAAGTGTCATAATGATCTCTCCATTGGTAAAAGATTCCGGAATAGTCCCCCATTCGGATCTCCGGGAGAGGACTGCCAAGGGGGAGGTTACCATGAGAAAAAGATTGAATAATCAACAGCAGGATAATGTTCTACGAGTCGGGGCGTGGAATGTCAGAAGCTTGAACGTGGTAGGGAAACTAGAAAATCTGAAAAGGGAAATGCAAAGGCTCAATCTAGATTTAGTAGGGGTCAGTGAAGTGAAGTGGAAGGAAGACAAGGATTTCTGGTCAGATGAGTATCGGGTAATATCAACAGCAGCAGAAAATGGTATAACAGGTGTTGGATTCGTTATGAATAGGAAGGTAGGGCAGAGGGTGTGTTACTGTGAACAGTTCAGTGACTGGGTTGTTCTAATCAGAATCGACAGCAGACCATCACCGACAACGATAGTTCAGGTATACATGCCGCCGTCGCAAGCTGAAGATGAACAGATAGAGAAAGTGTATGAGGATATTGAAAGGGTAATGCAGTATGTAAAGGGGGACGAAAATCTAATAGTCATGGGCGACTGGAATGCAGTTGTAGGGGAAGGAGTTGAAGAAAAGGTTACAGGAGAATATGGGCTTGAGACATGGAATGAAAGAGGAGAATGACTAATTGAGTTCTGTAATAAGTTTCAGCTAGTAATAGCGAATACCCTGTTCAAGAATCACAAGAGGAGGAGGAATATTAGGAAAAGGCCGGGAGATACGGGAAGATTTCAATTAGATTGCATCATGGTCAGACAGAGATTCCAAAATCAGATACTGGATTGTAAGGTGTACCCAGGAGCAGATATAGACTCAGATCACAATATAGTTGTGATGAAGAGTAAACTGAAGTTCCAGACATTAGTCAGGAAGAATCAATACGCTAAGAAGTGGGATACGGAAGTTCTAAGGAATGACGAGATACGTTTGAATTTCTCTGGCGCTATAGATACAGCAATAAGGAATAGCGCAGTAGGCAGCACAGTTGAAGAGGAATGGACATCTCTAAAAAGGACCATCACAGAAGCTGGGAAGGAAAACATAGGTACAAAGAAGGTAGCTGCGAAGAAACCATGGGTAACAGAAGAAATACTTCAGTTGATTGATGAAAGGAGGAAGTACAAACATGTTCCGGGAAAATCAGGAATACAGAAATACAAGTCGCTGAGGAATGAAATAAATAGGAAGTGCAGGGAAGCTAAGACGACATGGCTGCAGGAAAAATGTGAAGACATCGAAAAAGATATGATTGTCGGAAGGACAGACTCAGCATACATGAAAGTCAAAACAACCTTTGGTGACATTAAAAGCAACGGTGGTAACATTAAGAGTGCAACGGGAATTCCACTGTTAAATGCAGAGGTGGAAAGAATAGATTGAAAGCCTCTATGAGGGTGAAGATTTGTCTGATGTGATAGAAGAAGAAACAGGAGTCGATTTAGAAGAGATTGGGGATCCAGTATCAGAATCGGAATTTAAAGAGCTTTGGAGGACTTACGGTCAAATAAGGCAGAAGGGATAGATAACATTCCATCAGAATTTCTAAAATCATTAGGGGAAGTGGCAACAACACGACTATTCACGTTGGTGTGCAGAATATATGAGTCTGGCGACATACCATCTGACTTCCGGAAAAGCATCATCCACACAATTCCGAAGACGGCAAGAGCTGTGCCAGAATTATCACACAATCAGCTGAACAGCTCATGCAGCGAAGCTGCTTACAAGAATAATATACAGAAGAATGGAAAAGAAAATTGAGAATGCGCTAGGTGACGACCAATTTGGCTTTAGGAAAAGTAAAGGCACGAGAGAGGCAATTCTGACGTTACGGCTAATAATGGAAGCAAGGCTAAGGAAAAATCAAGACACGTCCATAGGATATGTCGACCTGGAAAAAGTGTTCGACAGTATAAAATGGTGCAAGCTGTTCGAGATTCTGCAAAAAGTAGGGGTAAGCTATAGGGAGAGACGGGTCATATACAATACGTACAACAACCAAGAGGGAATAATAAGAGTGGACGATCAAGAACGAAATACTCGTATTAAGAAGGGAGTACGACAAGGCAGTAGCCTTTCGCCCCTACTCTTCAATCCGTACATCGAGGAAGCAATGATGGAAATAAAAGAATTGTTCAGGAGTGGAATTAAAATACAAGGTGAAAGGATATCAATGATACGATTCGCTGATGACATTGCTATCCTGAGTGAAAGTGAAGAAGAATTAAATGATCTGCTGAACGAAATGAACAGTCTAATGAGTACACAGTATGGTTTGAGAGTAAATCGGAGAAAGACGAAGGTAATGAGAAGTATTAGAAATGAGAACAGCGAGAAACTTCACATCAGGATTGATGGTCACGAAGTCAATGAAGTTAAGGAATTCTGCTACCTAGGCAGTAAAATAACCAATGACGGACGGAGCAAGGAGGACATCAAAAGCAGACTCGCTATGGCGAAAAAGGCATTTCTGGCCCAGAAAAGTCTACTAATATCAAATACCGGCCTTAATTTGAGGAAGAAATTTCTGAGGATGTACGTCTGGAGTACAGCATTGTATGGTAGTGAAACGTGGACTGTGGGAAAACCGGAACAGAAGAGAATCGAAGCATTTGAGACGTGGTGCTATAGACGAATGTTGAAAATTAGGTGGACTGATAAGGTAAGGAATGAGGAGGTTCTACGCAGAATAGGAGAGGAAAGGAATATGTGGAAAACACTGATAAGGAGAAGGGACAGGATGATAGGACATCTGCTAAGACATGAGGGAATGACTTCCATGGTATTAGAGGGAGCTGTAGAGGGCGAAAACTGTAGAGGAAGACAGAGATTGGAATACGTCCAGCAAATAATTGAGGACGTAGGTTGACAGTGCTACTCTGAGATGAAGAGATTAGCACAGGAAAGGAATTCGTGGCGGGCCGCATCAAACCAATCAGCAGACTGATGACAAAAGAACTCACATGTACGTTAACTTGTGATATTGCAATATTAATCACTTAAATATGTTACGTATACAAACGTATCCCAAATTTTTATTATTTTTTGATGCTGCGATCATACGTTTTGTGGTCAAGATTATGAATTGGTTACATATGTGAAGTTACTATTACACCCACCTCGGCATGGAAGCGTATTTTACACAAACAAGTACTCTCAAGCATGTGCTATTCAGGCGACATTCCTTTGTTTGGAATATCTACCACAAGCTTAATACACTCCTGGAAATGGAGAAAAGAACACATTGATACCGGTGTGTCAGACCCACCATACTTGCTCCGGACACTGCGATAGGGCTGTACAAGCAATAATCACACGCACGGCACAGTGGACACACCAGAAACCGCGATGTTGGCCGTCGAATGGCGCTAGCTGCGCAGCATTTGTGCACCGCCGCCGTCAATGTCAGCCAGTTTGCCGTGGCATACGGAGCTCCATCGCAGTCTTTAACACTGGTAGCATGCCGCGACAGCGTGGACGTGAACCATATGTGCAGTTGACGGACTTTGAGCGAGGGCGTATAGTGGGCATGCGGGAGGCCGGGTGGACGTACCGCCGAATTGCTCAACATGTGGGGCGTGAGGTCTCCACAGTACATCGATGTTGTCGCCAGTGGTCTGCGGAAGGTGCACGTGCCCGTCGACCTGGGACCGGACCGCAGCGACGCACGGATGCACGCCAAGACCGTAGGATCCTATGCAGTGCCGTAGAGGACGGCACCGCCACTTCCCAGCAAATTAGGGACACTGTTGCTCCTGGGGTATCGGCGAGGACCATTCGCAACCGTCTCCATGAAGCTGGGCTACGGTCCCGCACACCGTTAGGCCGTCTTCCGCTCACGCCCCAACATCGTGCAGCCCGCCTCCAGTGGTGTCGCGACAGGCGTGAATGGAGGGACGAATGGAGACGTGTCCTCTTCAGCGATGAGAGTCGCTTCTGCCTTGGTGCCAATGATGGTCGTAAGCGTGTTTGGCGCCGTGCAGGTGAGCGCCACAATCAGGACTGCATACGACCGAGGCACACAGGGCCAACACCCGGCATCATGGTGTGGGGAGCGGTCTCCTACACTGGCCGTACACCTCTGGTGATCGTCGAGGGGACACTGAATAGTGCACAGTACATCCAAACCGTCATCGAACCCATCGTTCTACCATTCCTAGACCGGCAAAGGAACTTGCTGTTCCAACAGGACAATGCACGTCCGCATGTATCCCGTGCCACCCAACGTGCTCTAGAAGGTGTAAGTCAACTACCCTGGCCAGGAAGATCTCCGGATCTGTCCCCCATTGAGCATGTTTGGGACTGGATGAAGCGTCGTCTCACGCGGTCTGCACGTCCAGCACGAACGCTGGTCCAACTGAGGCGCCAGGTGGAAATGGCATGGCAAGCCGTTCCACAGGACTACATCCAGCACCTCTACGATCGTCTCCATGGGAGAATAGCAGCCTGCATTGCTGCGAAAGGTGGATATACACTGTACTAGTGCCGACATTGTGCATGCTCTGTTGCCTGTGTCTATGTGCCTGTGGTTCTGTCAGTGTGATCATGTGATGTATCTGACCCCAGGAATGTGTCAATAAAGTTTCCCCTTCCTGGGACAATGAATTCACGGTGTTCTTATTTCAATTTCCAGGAGTGTATTTGACACATCGTTTGCTGTAATTGTAAGTTCTTTCGTTCGACAGATGGTAGCACCAAGCTTGGTGCCCTTTATTCTTATCAGACACATACATTTGTAGAACCAGAGAGGGTATGTTATCCTCGGAACGTCCTTTTCATGCAAATGCTTCAAACTATCACCACAATGAAAACACGTAGTTTCAACACCATTACTCGTATAAAAGTACCCCAACTTTAGTAGCCAAAGGCCACGAATCGAGTGATGCTAATCTAGCCTCCTGCGTGCGGTAATTAAGGCCACACTGATCCTGGTACGGTTTCAGCTGAACTGTCCGGAGGCATCGGTTCTGGAAAGAAATTAGGACATATTGCCATTCTGTGCAGGTGTAACTCACACACACACACAATATATATACACATACACACACATATATATATGGTTACAAGACCATTACCACTCTGCAACTCTAGTAAACTGGAATCACAATGCCCACCGTCACACCATGTGCAGCTGCAGCGGGATCGAAGAACTGACAGCTGAGCACAGCAATACCATGGCTGTTGCGAACTTCAGGAAGGAAGTTCACTTTCCAGACTGTGTGTGTACCTCAGTTTACGTATTGGACGACTGGGCTTTTACCATATCCATAGAGGCTCACAGAAAACGATGGATACAAGTGGAAATAGACTGCTGGCGCTTTGATCGTCATACTGACAGCGCTCCATACTTCATATATATATTTCTGGACTGTGTAAACTGCAGAAACAATTACCCTAGTACATACGCTCACACCACTTCTGATAAAGCTAAATTCAATAAATGTAGCGTAACGCCTAACATCTGATGCCTGTCTCTTGATGCCTGACGCTAAAGCAAGACGATCTTTTTGAGTACACCATTTTACGTCCACCTACCGTTACTATAAACACTTAACAAATGCTGCAACTCACGTTGAATTGAGATATATCGTAAGGACGCCAAGACTTTTTCCGTAAGCACACTTGCTGATTTTTCTTTTTCATATGGCACCACATTCCCATTCTAAGATGTATCTACATCTACATTTACGTGATTACACTCTTATTCACAATATTGCCTGGCAGAGGGTTCACTGAGCCACCTTCAGCTGTCTCTCCCGTTCCACACACTAACATCGCGCGGGAAAAACGAGCACATAAATTTTCCTGTGCGAGGCCTCATTCCTCTTATTTCATCGTGATGATCATTTCTTCATATGTAGCTGGGAGCCAACAGAATGTTTTCGAAATCGGATGTGAAAGCTAGTGATTGAAGTTTCATGAGATGATCTCGTCGCAAAGAAAAACGCCTTTGTTTTAATGATTGCCACTCCATTTCACGTATCAGGTCTGTGCCACTATCTCCCCTATTTCGCGATAGTACGATACAAGCCTCTCTTTGAACTTTTTCGATGTCATCCGTTAGTCCCATCTGATGCGGATCCCACACTGCACAGCAGTACTTCAGAATTGGGCGAACAAGCGTGGTGTGAGCAGTCTGTAAGTGCTCTGCCAAAGAATCGCAGTCTGTGGTTTGCTCTACCCACAACATTATTTATGTGATCGTTCCGATTTAGGTTACTTGTAATTGTAATCCCTAAGTATTTAGTTGAATTTAAAGCCTTATATTTGTGTGACTTTTCACGTAATGGAAGTTTAGCGGATTTCTTTTAGTACTTACGTGAATAACTTCAAACTTTTTTTTATTCACGGTCAATTGTCATTTTTCGCACAGATATCGTATAGATATCTTATCTAAATCATTTTGCAATTCGTTTTGGTTAGCTGATGACTCTACTAGACGCTAAATGACAAAATCTGTAAACAATCTGATAGGGCTACTCAGATTGTCTCCTATGTCGTTAATAACACTCAGGAACAATAGAGCGCCTATAACACTTCTTTAGGGAATACCGAATATTACTTATGTTTTACTAGATGACTTTCTGTCTATTACTTGGGAGAAACATGCTATTTAAAGTCACTAACAATTAGCACAGTGCGATACCTTAACGCAAGTCGTCAGTAACAAACATCGAAACAAATAGCATTGTAGAATCCTACAGTTAAACCTTAAAACTGTAAGATGCGGATACATGCTTGCAAGCAGCTAGATAATATACACTGAAGCACCAAAGAAACTAGTATAGGCATGCTTATTCAAATACAGAGACATGTAAACAGGCAGAAAATTGCGTTGACACGCGTACATAGGACAATAAGCGTCTGGCGCAGTTGCTAAATAGGTTACTGCTGCTACATTTACAGGTTATCAACATTTAAATGAGTCTGAACATGGTGTTATAGTTGGCCCACGAGCGATCCCGTACCACCATTTCACGAGTGTATCGTGAATATCAGGTTAAAATGTCTCTGAGCACTATGGGACTTAACATCTATGGTCATCAGTCCCCTAGAACTTAGAACTACTTAAACCTAACTAGCCTAAGGACATCACACAACACCCAGCCATCACGAGGCAGAGAAAATACCTGACCCCGCCGGGAATCTAACCCGGGAACCAGGGCGTGGAAAGCGAGAACGCTACCGCACGACCACGAGATGCGGGCGAATATAAGGAATCGGTAATACATCGCCAACATCGCTACGGCCTGGAAAAAGTTCCTGCAACTTCCGGACCAAATACAACTGAAGAGAATCGTTCAACCTGGACAGAAGTGCAACCCTTTCGTAAATTACTGCAGGGTCATCAGCAAGTGTCAGCGTGCGAACCATTCAACAAAACATATTCTATCGGGCTTTTGGAGCCGAAGGCCCACTCGTGTACCGTTGATGACTGCACGACATGAAGCTTTACGCCTCACCAAAGCCCGTCAAATCCGAAATTAGACTGTTGATGGCTGGAAACATGTTGCGTGGACGGGAGAGTCTCGTTTCAAATTGTATAGATCGGATGGGCGTGTAAGGGTATGAAGACAACCTCAAGAGTCAATGGACCGTGCATGTCAGCAGGGGACTTTTTAAGCAGGTGGAGCCTCTGTAATGGTGTAGGGCATGTGCAGTTGCTGTGATACAGGACTACTGATACGTCTAGATACGACGCTGACAGGTGACACGTACGTAAGCATCCAGCTTGATCACCTGCATCCATTTATGTCCATTGTGCATTGCGACAGACTTGGGAAATTCCAGCAGTACAATGAGACACCCCACACGTCCAGAATTGCTACAGGGTGGCCCTAGGAATACTATTCTAAGTTTAAGCACTTCCGCTTGCCACCAAATTCCCAGACATGAGCATTATTTAGCATATCTGGGCTTGCTGTTCAGAAGAGAGATCTATCCAAACAATGGTTCAAATGGCTCTGAGCACTATGGGACTTAACATCTTAGGTCATCAGTCCCCCAGAACTTAGAACTACTTGAATCTAACTAACCTAAGTACAGCACACACATCCATGCCCGAGGCAGGTTTCGAACCTGCTAACCTAGAACCGCTCGACCACTCCGGCCGGCAGATCCATCCCGTCGGACCCTTACGGATATATGGTCAGACCTGCAACGTTCATGATGTCAGTTCCGTCCAGCACTACTTCAGGCATTAGTCGACTCCAAGCAACGTAGTGTCGGGCACTTCTACGTGTTCGTGGCAGCCCTACACGATATTAGGCAGATGTACCAGTTTCTTTGGCTCTTCAGTGTATAATAATAATAATAATAATAATAATAATAATAATACGACACTTGTGTAGAATATATGCTTCATGTAGAATACATGAAAGTCAACTACAAAAAGTTGCTGCAATACTTAGATTCTCCTTGCGAAAGAGTTTCCACAGTAGCGAAGATCACCGTGCGGTGGGTTTGTACACAGCGGATTATCTCTCTCTTCGGAATAGGATTCAGAGCTTTGATCGCTGTAAGTGGGCTGATAGTGTTCTGTTAATCGCAGGTAGTAAGGCAACACTTCGTCCTGGCGTGCTGGTACAACACGTTATAACCAGTGGTGCAGCAACATCGCAGAGAGTGGGCAGAGAAGCAAGACAAGGCAAGGCAAGGCAAGGATGTGACTCACAGGTTCGCAGTATCACCTACACAAGTTCAAGATAATAAATGGCGAAGTGTAAGGTTCGAGATGAGATAATGATGCAGTACTCATGCAAATTCCTCACAAGACGACGCCTCTATGCAGCTCAGCTGAAATCTTACTGGGATCAGTGTAGCCTAATCACGGCACGAGGAGGGTGGATAAGCATCATTCGATGAGAAAAGCAGGGCACTCTTACACCGATAATGGTGGTCAAACAACTGGTATTTTCATTGTGGGTGTGGTTTGATGCATTGGCATGAAAAAGATGATCCACGGAACACAACATTCTTTTTGGTCTCCAAATGTAGGCTTCCGCTTCATGCAAAGGGCACTGACTTTGTAAATACTATCTATCGAAAAAAATGTGATGATTTAAGTAAACGAGTGTGTCTAATAAGAAAGCGAAGTCATCTGAACAGCACGATCCAGGCGATTGGTGGCAAATTCATGACCCATATGATGGAAGATTATGTATTTTTCTAACGACTGCTGGGGTTCGTCGGCTGAGCACAAAGGTAGATGCCGTGTGACGAGAAGGTAGCTGCCAGGTGGTACGAAGACTCACTTCCCTGCGGGGATCAACAAAGACACTTCCCTCTGGGCATCAACCAAGGGACTTCGCTAGGCACACCCACAGCGGAGCTTTTTCTGGAGGTGCCAATCATGGTGGAGGCCTTCTGTTTCAATTAATAAAATATTCCGGGCTATTATGCCATGGGCGAAAGGATTTCACTTTCAGACCCGACGTTTCGTCGCCATTTGAGGAACATTTTCAAAGGGTATCGTAGCTTTCTTGAATGTCTGATTCATACTCTGGCTCCCTACTGACAGAGTCAGTACTGACAGACAGTACTAACCGAGTCAGTAGCGACCCATGGTGTGAATCTGACATTCAACATAGCTACGACACCCTTGAAAATGTCTCCGCGGATAGAGACGAATCGTCGGGTTTTACAGTGCAATCCCTTCGACCATGGCATAACAGCTCGGAATATTTATTTAATTTTGACAATTCCGGCCGTGAAAGTTTACGTCTGTTTTTCACCGCTTAGCTGTATCAGCCACCTCTGTGTCCATCTAATAAGTCAAATATCTCTCCTACCAATCTCCAAATTATGTTTAGGTTATTATCTGAAATTATCTGCTTCATACTTATAGAAGTTTTTTGAACTCTATTCGCTTTTCTGTAGTAAACCATTTACGATATCGAAACTGTGTTTCATTCTAGTAGCATATCGATAGGAATAAATGGTTTTATTCGCTAAACGGATATGAAGTAAAACCATGTGCTACTACATAGCCTTGAGTAATTTCTAGTCGAGGGTAACGGATAATTTAGATTGAAGAGCGAAAAGGCAAGTTTACCAGAGTCCAATTACCATTACCAGCGTACTGACCTACCCCTCAGAAAGAAATGATTCAAGGCGACTCCGAAACACAACTCGCTTCTGTGTAATAATTCGGAAGCACATAATCCAGGAATAAACCAGGCCGTGCTACACATTATTACGAAGCTGACCTGAAAGGGCTTTTGTCCGGTAGCACATTCCCGGACGACCACGGCTGCATCGTCCCTGCGCCACGTGACGTTCTCACAGCCTTCATTTTCTGCAGGGCCATTGAAACTTCCCCGCTGTCGCTAGCCGTGACAGCTGTGTGACTGCCCGCAAATGGAAAGCGAACGCCGTTGTGCCTGGTTGTCTGCTGAGGAATTAGGCCCCAATATCATAGCAAACCCAATCGTGACATTCTGGAAGAGATCGCATATCTTTACTAACGTACCTCAGTAAACTTTCTCATCCACGAATGACTTCGTTACTGCAGTAACAGCCTTATCTCTAGTCGCAGTGGAGCCCTCCGCACAAGTTAAGTCGTCAGCGTAGCTGGCAGCCACGCGAAGAAGCCCGGTTCAGTGGTCGGAAGTCTGCAAAGCCGACAGCGGCTGGGGGGAGCGGAGTGCTGACTCGCCTCACTCCATACCGAATTTTCATGGTAGCTTAGTCTAAGGATGACACCGTGGTTGGTCGGTACCGATTGGTCCACCTCAAACCAGAATATCTAGGCTTTAAACGAAGCAAACGAAATTCTAAAATCCGAGAGTAAATCTTCACGTCCATCAGTATATTCTAAACTATTACACCAGTTATTTATGATAGCTGGCGGCATATATCAGTAAAACGAGAGAAATATAAAGTAAAAAGAAGTGGTCGTCAATCTTAAGGTGTCTGCCGAAGAGTAGATATGCGTCTACAGAATCAAATACACTGTCGTTCTAACGGCCAAATACTGGTGAAAAACTTGGCCCATTACCCCACCCACCCGTTCGAACATCTCCGAATTAGGCATCGTTAACAGCCCCTCTTGAGGGGCTATTTTGCACAGCATACATGTTGCACAGCATACATGTCTGAACCTCCCCCCATGAACCATGGACCTTGCCGTTGGTGGGGAGGCTTGCGTGCCTCAGCGATACAGATGGCCCTACCGTAGGTGCAACCACAACGGAGGGGTATCTTTTGAGAGGCCAGACAAACGTATGGTTCCTGAAGAGGGGCAGCAGCCTTTTCAGTAGTTGCAGGGGCAACAGTCTGGATGATTGACTGATCTGGCCTTGCAACATTAACCAAAACGGCCTTGCTGTGCTGGTACTGCGAACGGCTGAAAGCAAGGGGAAACTACAGCCGTAATTTTTCCCGAGGACATGCAGCTTTACTGTATGATTAAATGATGATGGCATCCTCTTGGGTAAAATATTCCGGAGGTAAAATAGTCCCCCATTCGGATCTCCGGGCGGGGACTACTCAGGAGGATGTCGTTATCAGGAGAAAGAAAACTGGCGTTCTACGGATCGGAGCGTGGAATGTCAGATCCCTTAATCGGGCAGGTAGGTTAGAAAATTTAAAAAGGGAAATGGATAGGTTAAAGTTAGATATAGTGGGAATTAGTGAAGTTCGGTGGCAGGAGGAACAAGACTTCTGGTCAGGTGATTACAGGGTTATAAACACAAAATCAAATAGGGGTAATGCAGGAGTAGGTTTAATAATGAATAGGAAAATAGGAATGCGGGTAAGCTACTACAAACAGCATAGTGAACGCATTATTGTGGCCAAGATAGATACGAAGCCCACACCTACTACAGTAGTACAAGTTTATATGCCAACTAGCTCTGCAGATGATGAAGAAATTGAAGAAATGTATGATGAAATAAAAGAAATTATTCAGATAGTGAAGGGAGACGAAAATTTAATAGTAATGGGTGACTGGAATTCGAGTGTAGGAAAAGGGAGAGAAGGAAACATAGTAGGTGAATATGGATTGGGGCTAAGAAATGAAAGAGGAAGCCGCCTAGTGAAATTTTGCACAGAGCACAACTTAATCATAGCTAACACTTGGTTTAAGAATCATGAAAGAAGGTTGTATACGTGGAAGAACCCTGGAGATACCAAAAGGTATCAGATAGATTATATAATGGTAAGACAGAGATTTAGGAACCAGGTTTTAAGTTGTAAGACATTTCCAGGGGCAGATGTGGACTCCGACCACAATCTATTGGTTATGACCTGTAGATTAAAACTGAAGAAACTGCAAAAATGTGGGAAATTAAGGAGATGGGACCTGGATAAACTGAAAGAACCAGAGGTTGTACAGAGTTTTAGGGAGAGCATAAGGGAACAATTGACAGGAATAGGGGAAAGAAATACAGTAGAAGAAGAATGGGTAGCTCTGAGGGATGTAGTAGTGAAGGCAGCAGAGGATAAAGTAGGTACAAAGACGAGGGCTGCTAGAAATCCTTGGGTAACAGAAGAAATATTGAATTTAATTGATGAAAGGAGAAAATATAAAAATGCAGTAAATGAAGCAGGCAAAAAGGAATACAAACGTCTCAAAAATGAGATCGACAGGAAGTGCAAAATGGCTAAACAGGGATGGCTAGAGGACAAATGTAAGGATGTAGAAGCTTATCTCACTAGGGGTAAGATAGATACTGCCTACAGGAAAATTAAAGAGACCTTTGGAGAAAAGAGAACCACGTGTATGAATATCAAGAGCTCAGATGGCAGCCCAGTTCTAAGCAAAGAAGGGAAGGCAGAAAGGTGGAAGGAGTATATAGAAGGTTTATACAAGGGCGATGTACTTGAGGACAATATTATGGAAATGGAAGAGGATGTAGATGAAGACGAAATGGGAGATACGATACTGCGTGAAGAGTTTGACAGAGCACTGAAAGACCTGAGTCGAAACAAGGCCCCCGGAGTAGACAACATTCCATTAGAACTACTGACAGCCTTGGGACAACCAGTCCTGACAAAACTCTGCCAGCTGGTGAGCAAGATGTATGAGACAGGCGAAATACCCTCAGACTTCAAGAAGAATATAATAAGTCCAATCCCAAAGAAAGCAGGTGCTGACGAATGGAAAAACTGGTAGATGCAGACCTCGGGGAGGATCAGTTTGGATTCCGTCGAAATGTTGGGACACGTGAGGCAATACTGACCTTACGACTTATCTTAGAAGAAAGATTAAGAAAAGGCAAACCTACGTTTCTAGCATTTGTAGACTTAGAGAAAGCTTTTGACAATGTTGACTGGAATACTCTTTTTTCAAATTCTAAAGGTGGCAGGGGTAAGATACAGGGAGCGAAAGGCTATTTATAATTTGTACAGAAACCAGATGGCAGTCATAAGAGTCGAGGGGCATGAAAGGGAAGCAGTGGTTGGGAAAGGAGTGAGACAGGGTTGTAGCCTCTCCCCGATGTTATTCAATCTGTATATTGAGCAAGCAGTAAAGGAAACAAAAGAAAAATTTGGAGTAGGTATTAAAATTCATGGAGACGAAGTAAAAACTTTGAGGTTCGCCGATGACATTGTAATTCTGTCAGAGACGGCAAAGGACTTTGAAGAGCAGTTGAACGGAATGGACAGTGTCTTGAAAGGAGGATATAAGATGAACATCAACAAAAGCAAAACGAGGATAATGGAATGTAGTCAAATTAAATCGGGTGATGGTGAGGGAATTAGATTAGGAAATGAGACACTTAAAGTAGTAAAGGAGTTTTGCTATTTAGGAAGTAAAATAACTGATGATGGTCGAAGTAGAGAGGATATAAAATGTAGACTGGCAATGGCAAGGAAAGCGTTTCTGAAGAAGAGAAATTTGTTAACATCGAATATAAATTTATGTATCAGGAAGTCGTTTCTGAAAGTATTTGTTTGGAGTGTAGCCATGTATGGAAGTGAAACATGGACGATAACTAGTTTGGACAAGAAGAGAATAGAAGCTTTCGAAATGTGGTGCTACAGAAGAATACTGAAGATAAGGTGGATAGAGCACGTAACTAATGAGGAGGTATTGAATAGGATTGGGGAGAAGAGAAGTTTGTGGCACAACTTGATTAGAAGAAGGGATCGGTTGGTAGGACATGTTTTGAGGCATCAAGGGATCAGCAATTTATATTGGAGGGCAGCGTGGAGGGTAAAAATCGTAGAGGGAGACCGAGAGATGAGTACACTAAGCAGATTCAGAAGGATGTAGGTTGCAGTAGGTACTGGGAGATGAAGCAGCTTGCACAGGATAGAGTAGCATGGAGAGCTGCATCAAACCAGTCTCAGGACTGAAGACAACAACAACAACAACATGTCTGAAACACGAAAGCAACATAGGCTTACAACTGAAAGCACCAGGCAGTTAACATCTTACCTTTTAACTGCTTTCGAAGCCACTATCTAAGATGGTTTGTATCTTATAGCTAGAAAGGCTTGGACGTAAACTGACAAGTGCTTAACACAAAATTAAAATCAAATCTTATATTGAAATTAATTCATGAATTTTAGGTAGAAGTGGTATTGCTATATTTAGATGCATGACATCGAAACACAACGTAGTTAATATAGCCTTATCAACTAACTCTCTCATAGACTTAATCGACATCGCCTTGCGAAAGGAAATTTTTTCTCATTTTACCTTATGTAATTAGCTTAAGGCTGTCTGGAGAGATCTATCAGTTAATTTGAATGGTTCAAAATGTCTTTCCCCCACCCTCAAAACTTACATAATTTGGCTCTTTTTCGTAGGAAATCCCCTTCGCAGTATTATTTTAACCGAGGCTATCGCACGTATTTGCACCTGAGTATTCGAGGTTCTGCCTGAAGGTAGCTTTCTCGTCTGAGATCACAGATCGTCAACGTACCTACAAATACCTGTCTTCCCCACCGTCTACCACTCTGTAGCTCGGCAGAAGCTTCACGTGTGTCTTTACGAGATTTCTGGTTATGGACCTAACGTAATTAGCTGTAACGCTGTCTTTAGACAACTATCAGGAACACACGATTGCAGTACTTCTGCAGAGGACGTCCACAAAACAGCATAATACCATCCATCATAAGCTATGAATTTTGGTTTTGTCCTTGCAAGTGGAAAGAAAAAATTTAGTCCTCTAGAAATAACTGCAACTTCGTTGTGTACGTTGAGCAAACAATTGACAAAAATTTTCTTAACCCCAGCTTTCTGCCACTCATACATACATACGTTTATTTCTGTCGTCAAAACAAACAACATGTAGTATCCAAAGTGCAGATGTCGTTGTTGACAACTCGATATTTAATATCCTATTGAGAGAAATAGATCGTTGTATTTCCAGAGTGTGACTGTGAGATTGCATGACAAGCTAATGGTAGGCAGTGCACCACTTCAATTACTAAGTGCATAAAGAACTATTTCGGCGTAGCTTCAGAAGTAGAACCCTTTTTATATTTTAATATCATTTTATACGCAACGAATACTTACTTAGTTTATTCGTAATTGTTATAAGTAGTAGTGGCATGTCTGAAAAACAATGTCAACGTTACTGAAGACGCGTCGGCTTTGTTAACGGCGTCTAATTTTAGGAATTAAACTTACTTAAATGTGTACCTAATATATTGAGGATTCGTTGATGTCTATCGTAGCTCATTAGGTTGTTTTTCATGATAACAGGATGTGTCAGAGGCGCCAACAGACTTTCATGTCAGTACAGGCAAAACACTTTTTCCGATAACCCTACATGTGGTTCACAAATTTTGAAGATGGTTTACAAATTTTGAGGACATTGTCATCTGCTGATCATTTTCTCGTACTGGCTTGTACAGTGCACTTCTGGTCAATGTTATAAATATAAATAAAGAAACAGTGTAATTATACTAAAACCTGTTTTTACTTTCCCAGGTTTTACGCTTTCCGCTATTCAAGTTATTTTCTGGAAGTTCCATCGGAAGTCTTATTTTCGTAGTTAATAGTTTTTCTGCCATTAAAAATTTCGTACGGACATCATTTCCCACATTTTACGGTTCCGAACCACTATCACAAGCTTCAAACAAAGGTTTTGAAATCGACTTACGTGAAAACTGTTATATTCTCGCTCATGCGGAACCCGCTAGTTAGTACATGAAACTGTAAGGTATTTTTCAGAATTTAAATTATTATGTATTTTATGAGAAATATAAGTGGGATCTTGACCTACACTTTAAAAATATTTCGTCGCATGTCCGCACTGTAAAATGCAAATAAATGAAGAAAAATAAGATTTCAGTTTGTCTTTCCTTTTAAACGCACGTCGTGTAATACACAAAACAATGTGAAAGAAACAATTGATGTAAGCAAAGCGCGATTACTTTGTACTATTTTCGCAACATTCTTATTGACAAACTCTTCTACACTCGTAATTTTTTGGGATAACATCAACAAAATTACTTCACTTTTCAATTTCGTCTTTAAGTCATTCATAATTCATACGAATTGTTGCAGATTCGTGAAACTTTTTGAATATTGACTGATGTGCTTGTACGTTGACGGAAAAAGAGCACAAACCTTACAAAGTGCTCCCATATCTGTTTTACACCAAACCAGTCATGGATATCATGATAGCCAGTCCTGTCGAAATGTTGTGTTTATGCTAGTCATGGCATTCATGAAACAATTGTTTCTAGATTACCATGTATTCAATAATATCGTGCACTTTAGGAAGAGGAAATCTTTTGCTTTTCAAAGCACCTTTTGAAATCGGAGATGCTGACGTGGACACTACTATACTTTTAATCAAAGATCACGACGCCGGCAGAGGTACTGGCTAGGCATATATTTTGTGAATCAGTACAAGTACTGATTTTTTATTGAGCTACTTGATTCTGACTCACCCTTTTCTTGTGATCTTACTTCACTTTTTCCTTCGGTTTGATTTGACTATGGGGTATAAAAAGATACGAATATCGGTCTTTTCACTCCGTTCAGTATGTTTTTATACCTAACTATATACAAAATACAAAGGAAGCTACGTTCATGCATCATTGCTACCTGCAACTCAACTCACTGCTGACAATGGAAAAATTAAGAGACAACTTCACTCACCGCCAACAATACTCTCGAGCAGTACCGAACAGTTGAGTTTTGTTGGGGCCCATAATAGAGATGTCCATATTCAAATGAGGTGCATATTTGCAGTAGTGATTATGACATTAATGAAATGAAGCCTGCTGTACATCAGTTACTCAATGAATGCCAACCACTGTCAGATCTCAGAGGTTGGCAGTAGTACTAAAGACGATTTCCTACTTCTACTGGCAAGCACCAATACGGGGCCATGCATTACAAATAAACCCCTCTTCAGAAAATGGAAAAAAATAACACAATATGCTACTTCAAATTAGCGTCTGAGAGGCGTTATTTGAATTTTGGAGATATATGGTTTCTGATCAGATGCATCTGGACATCACTATGTACTGCGGAGCTGACGGTTCACTGTCGAGAGAGGCTGATCGCCAGTATAAAAGGAGGCCGGGAATATTGCGTTCTCAGTAGAGAAGCAGTAAAGCAGTAATGGGTCGGTCGGGAGATCTCAGTGACTTCGAACGTAAACATATTAAAAAATGGAAAGCACATGAACACATTTCACAGCAGAGATACAGGTGGGAGGCGATGTTTATGTCAGAATGACAATAGCCCCCATCATAAAGCAGCATCAGTGAGGCAGTGATTTGTGGACAATAACATTCTTGAAATGGACTTGCCTGTGCAGACCAGAATCCAAACGATTCGCCTTCTGGATTAGTTAGAACATTTAATTCGCTCCGCATTCCAGCTCCAGGACTTTTTATCAGTTAGTGTGTAAGCTTTTGTAGAGTTTGTATTGTCTAGCTTATCGGTAAAGACCGGATTTTGTCAAGTAATCATAGTTTCTTATGAGCTACGCATTTTTCACAAATATGTACTAAACTGCCGATTATTCTGAACACACAACTGTGTATTTAATTTTGTGCATTTAGTTTTAAAGGTTCCGTACTGTATCTCTTTGTTCAAGAATGATGTCATTTTTGTGACTACTTCATTTTTTTTATATGTTGGTGTTTAATGTCTATTTGCGACACAACAATTCATTCTCGTAATGTTGACAAGAACAAACAGTTCACACGCCTCTAAGAAAAACGCAAACTGTAGCTCAAGAATATTTATTCGTATATGTTGAAAATAAAGTAACGTTTCATCTGCTTAATGTTATTCTCACGCCACTTACTGCTGTTAACTTGTACCAGGTATGGCCAGTGAAATAAAAGTATCTAGATTTTATATCAGTACTGTACGAAAGATAAAGTCATTTGTGAAATATGGATATTCATGTGTAGGGTTTTCATATTGGTTTTTGAAACCGAAGGAAAATATCGAGCTGCACGCTCCGTTTGTCTCAGAAAATGTTGAAAGGTTTTCCAACTACAAGCACATGTTTCCCGACAACATATTTCCCTTCACTTTCTAAGACCTGTGGATGCTGTCATTCACTGCGGTAGCACTAAGATGGTTATACAAGGTTTTGTACATCATCAAAGAATGACAATTCTTAAGGTACAATTTTTCTATTTTAAATTAATTATCGTGTTAGTTCCCAAGACCTATAAAGTTTTCATTACTCAAGTTAATTTATCTCTTTAAACACGTTCTACATCATTTAACGTCATTTTAATGCTTTTTAGGTCGTATTAGTCGTTATATTCCAGGTATTTTGTGTGATAAAAGTCCATTCGTAAAATAAATTAATTCTCACTAGGGACTGCGCGTACTGGTATCATCATCCCCCCCCCTCCTGCGGCGGCCCTGGAGTGAGTACAGCGAAACTCAAATAAAGCAGTCTGTCAATGGCGGGAGTTGTGCAGTAATACAGAAGAACTGTCGCCTCTTTCTACATAATTTATGTAACAGATCATTCTGCCCTCGCCCGGAAATCTGGACCATCTGATGATATACGCTATATGAGCCTAGAATCGGAATATACTTCGTGGCCGCCACATTGCAGTTACCCAAGGAACGAAATATACCGATCTTCGGCCTCCTGGACGGTCATACATCAGCAGCTCGGCGTGTATTTTTAGATAGAGTTCAGTGGGCAGAAACAAACCTTCACATCAGAGTAGTTTAGTAGCCGACTGTCTACAACCGTAAATGGGACAATGCTTGGGCACATGTTTTTCAAATTGTTAACTTGCTCTGACGAGACAGTTCCAGTGAACAAAGTGAGCACATCGTCAATGTATGGCAGCAAGAAATTCGTCAGTACAGGAAATATCGCAATGTTTCGGCATACACCCCAGTGACGTCATTCGAGCATTCAGCGGCAGTAGTATCCGCCCCCGGTCAGCTCGACAGAATGGCAACCCTAAGGGACGGGTTCGAATCCCGGCTGGGTCGGAGATTTTTCTCGGCTCACGGGCTGGGTATTTTGTTATCATCATCATTTCACCCGCATCGACGCGCAAGTCGCCGAAGTGGCGTCAAATCGAAAGACTTGCACCCGACGGAAGGCCCTAGTCATACGACATTTTTTTATTTGCCGCAATAGCAGCACACAACACATTGAGGATTGCCGTCTCCGGTCGACAACTACAAAGGACGGTCGCTAACCACAAACTTTGTACATAGGTACCCTAAGATGAACGCAGTAGGATTACCCACTGCAACCTAGGAAGTAACTGGTGTAGCAATGGCCGTAAGCAACCGCCTTGACATGATGATTTGACCTCTGGTCAGCCTGTAGACTGTCTTTAAAAAGTACAAACTTTTAGCACCAACAGGCAACCAGAGGAGCTGTGGGCGCTATCAACCGTCTCTACCTCTGCGCAGCCCCATTTTTCTTTCTTTTCACCCTACTTCCTCTTTTATTTGCCGTATGTGTTCCAGTCTTCCCCTTCAGTTTTCAGTTTTTGGCCTTTATAGCTCCCAAATACCATGGACGTTAATCCCTAATGTTCTATCATCCAGTCCCTTCCTTTTGGCAGCGTTTTCTACATGTTTCTTTCTTCACCGATTCTGAGGAGAACTTCCTCCTTCCTTGTCATTTTTAACATTGTTCTTAGCATCCCATCACAAACGCTTCGATTCTTTTCAGTTAGGTTTACCAATTGCCCTTGATTCACTAACCGCCGTCTGCTTCACGTCTGCTGTGCAGCGAGCTACCTTAATTTAAGTATTATCTGTATTTTTCTTACTTGTCACTTCTTCTTCTGCGTGTTTTTGCTTTTAGGAAGCTTTAATAGTAGAGTGCTATTAAGTGTTCCATAGATCTCGTGTGTGTTTCGAATACAGTCAGAGAGTCCCTTTAGTCAGCCATAGTGCTCGTAGTGCTAGTGTTTGTTTTCAATACCGTCCAGAGACAGGTAGTGCTATTTTCCTTGTTTCTACAAGAAGTGGTTAGCAATCACAGTTTAGTCAATAATCAACCGCCTTTAGTGAATTAGCAGTCTAGTTAAAAGCTGATTAACACTCTATAGTAAATTGATTTCTTAGGATGGCTAGGATGTGTGGCTGCTGTGTACGGACGCAGGAGGAGCTGGCCACTCTTCGCGAACAGCTGAGCGTGTTGATGGCCGCGGTCAGCCGTCTTCAGGCTGCTGCCTCGGAGTGTAGCGGCAGTGGGGAGTCTGGTGCGTCGCATGGTGCACCCCAGGTGTTAGATGCTTCACCCACTGTCCCTGCTGTCGAGACATCTTCGCGGGTACCGGGCGCGGTTGGGCCACCCTCTCCCCAAGGGGAGTGGCGGGTTCAGCGGCGTTCGCGGCGCACGAGGCGGAGGGTCAATGTGGAGGCTGGCCGTGTGGCATCGCCCGCTCTGCCTGTGAGTGGACATGTGGCTGCTCCTTCAGCAAGGTCCGAGCAGGCACACGGGGGGAGGGGTTTATTAGTTATTGGGAGCTCCAACGTTAGGCGGGTGATGGAGCCCCTTAGGGAAATAGCGGAAAGGTCGGGGAAGAAGGCCAGTGTTCACTCTGTCTGCTTGCCGGGGGGTCTCATCCGAGATGTGGAGGAGGCCCTACCGGCGGCGATAGAGAGCACTGGGTGCACCCGACTGCAAATTGTTGCTCATGTCGGCACCAATGACTCTTGCCGTCTGGGTTCAGAGGTCATCCTCAGTTCGTACAGGCGGTTGGCGGAGTTGGTGAAGGTGGAAAGCCTCGCTCGCGGGGTGGAATCAGAGCTAACTATTTGTAGTATCGTTCCGAGAACCGATCGCGGTCCTCTGGTTTGGAGCCGAGTGGAAGGCTTAAACCAGAGGCTCAGACGATTCTGCGGAGAGCTGGGGTGCAAATTTCTCGACCTCCGCTATCGGGTGGAGAAATGTAGGGTCCCCCTGAATAGGTCAGGCGTGCACTACACGCCGGAAGCGGCTACGAGGGTAGCGGAGTACGTGTGGAGTGCACATGGGGTTTTTTTAGGTTAGAGAATTCCCTCCCTAGGCCCGACAAGACGCCTCCTGAGACGCGGCAAGGCAGGAGTAGGCAAAATGCAACAAGGAATAACAATTTTAATGTGCTAATAGTAAACTGCAGGAGCGTCTATAGAAAGGTCCCAGAACTGCTCTCACTAATAAACGGTCACAACGCCCATATAGTACTAGGAACAGAAAGTTGGCTGAAACCAGACGTAAACAGTAATGAAATCCTAAACTCTGATTGGAATGTATACCGCAGAGATAGGCTGGACAGTGAAGGGGGAGGCGTGTTTATAGCGATAAGAAGTGCAATAGTATCGAAGGAAATTGACGGAGATTCGAATTGTGAAATGATTTGGGTGAAGGTCACGGTTAAAGCAGGCTCAGACATGGTAATTGGATGTCTCTATAGGCCCCCGGGCTCAGCAGCTGTTGTGGCTCAGCACCTGAAGAATAATTTGGAAAATATTTCGAGTAGATTTCCCCACCATGTTATAGTTCTGGGTGGAGATTTTAATTTGCCGGATATAGACTGGGAGACTCAAACGTTCATAACGGGTGGCAGGGACAAAGAATCCAGTGAAATATTTTTAAGTGCTTTATCTGAAAACTACCTTGAGCAGTTAAACAGAAAACCGACTCGTGGCGATAATATATTAGACCTTCTGGTGACAAACAGACCCGAACTATTTGAATCAGTTAATGCAGAACAGGGAATCAGCGATCATAAAGCGGTTACTGCGTCGATGATTTCAGCCGTAAATAGAAATATTAAAAAAGGTAGGAAGATTTTTCTGTTTAGCAAAAGTGACAAAAAGCAGATTACAGAGTACCTGACGGCTCAACACAAAAGTTTTGTCTCAAGTGCAGATAGTGTTGAGGATCAGTGGACAAAGTTCAAAACCATGGTACAATATGCGTTAGATGAGTATGTGCCAAGCAAGATCGTAAGAGATGGAAAAGAGCCACCGTGGTACAACAACCGAGTTAGAAAACTGCTGCGGAAGCAAAGGGAACTTCACAGCAAACATAAACATAGCCAAAGCCTTGCAGACAAACAAAAATTACGCGAAGCGAAATGTAGTGTGAGGAGGGCTATGCGAGAGGCTTTCAATGAATTCGAAAGTAACGTTCTATGTACTGACTTGGCAGAAAATCCTAAGAAATTTTGGTCCTATGTCAAAGCGGTAGGTGGATCAAAACAAAATGTCCAGACACTCTGTGACCAAAATGGTACTGAAACAGAGGATGACAGACTAAAGGCCGAATTACTAAATGTCTTCTTCCAAAGCTGTTTCACAGAGGAAGACTGCACTGTGCTTCCTTCTCTAGATTGTCGCACAGTTGACAAAATGGTAGATATCGAAGTAGATGACAGAGGGATAGAGAAACAATTAAAATCGCTCAAAAGAGGAAAGGCCGCTGGTCCTGATGGGATACCAGTTCGATTTTACACAGAGTACGCGAAGGAACTTGCCCCCCTTCTTGCAGCGGTGTACCGTAGGTCTCTAGAAGAGCGAAGCGTTCCAAAGGATTGGAAAAGGGCACAGGTCATCCCCGTTCTCAAGAAGGGACGTCGAACAGATGTGCAGAACTATAGACCTATATCTCTAACGTCGATCAGTTGTAGAATTTTGGAACACGTATTATGTTCGAGTATAATGTCTTTTCTGGAGACTAGAAATCTACTCTGTAGGAATCAGCATGGGTTTCGAAAAAGACGATCGTGTGAAACCCAGCTCGCGCTATTCGTCCACGAGACTCAGAGGGCCTTAGACACGAGTTCACAGGTAGATGCCGTGTTTCTTGACTTCCGCAAGGCGTTTGACACAGTTCCCCATAGTCGTTTAATGAACAAAGTAAGAGCATACGGACTATCAGATCAATTGTGTGATTGGATTGAGGAGTTCCTAGATAACAGAACGCAGCACGTCATTCTCAATGGAGAGAAGTCTTCCGAAGTAAGAGTGATTTCAGGTGTGCCGCAGGGGAGTGTCATAGGACCGTTGCTATTCACAATATACATAAATGACCTGGTGGATGACATCGGAAGTTCACTGAGGCTTTTTGCAGATGATGCTGTGGTGTATCGAGAGGTTGCAACAATGGAAAATTGTACTGAAATGCAGGAGGATCTGCAGCGAATTGACGCATGGTGCACGGAATGGCAATTGAATCTCAATGTAGCGAAGTGTAATGTGATGCGAATACATAGAAAGATAGGTCCCTTATCATTTAGCTACAAAATAGCAGGTCAGCAACTGGAAGCAGTTAATTCCATAAATTATCTGGGAGTACGCATTAGGAGTGATTTAAAATGGAATGATCATATAAAGTTGATCGTCGGTAAAGCAGATGCCAGACTGAGATTCATTGGAAGAATCCTAAGGAAATGCAATCCGACAACAAAGGAAGTAGGTTACAGTACGCTTGTTCGCCCAATGCTTGAATACTGCTCAGCAGTGTGGGATCCGCACCAGGTAGGGTTGATAGAAGAGATAGAGAAGATCCAACGGAGAGCAGCGCGCTTCGTTACAGGATCATTTAGTAATTGCGAAAGCGTTACGGAGATGATAGATAAACTCCAGTGGAAGACTCTGCAGGAGAGACGCTCAGTAGCTCGGTACGGGCTTTTGTTGAAGTTTCGAGAACATACCTTCACCGAAGAGTCAAGCAGTATATTGCTCCCTCCTACGTATATCTCGCGAAGAGACCATGAGGATAAAATCAGAGAGATTAGAGCCCACACAGAAGCATACCGACAATCCTTCTTTCCACGTACAATACGAGACTGGAATAGAAGGGAGAACCGATAGAGGTACTCAGGGTACCCTCCGCCACACACCGTCAGGTGGCTTGCGGAGTACGGATGTAGATGTAGATGTAGAACATACAGTGCTGTACTTCAAACTCAAATTGGAAGCAAATTCTTCCTCAAATACCAGTAGACCATTCTGGCTACAATTGCCCTCTTTGCCTGTGGTACTTTGTTTTTTATGTCCTCCTTGCTTCGTCCGTCATGGGGTACCTTGCCTTCCGTAACTTCGCTTATTTCATGATCAACAATTTTGATATTAAGTTTCTCGCTACTCTCATTTATGCAACTACTCATTACTGTCGTTTTCTCAGTTGTTAGTCCGTATCCTGTACTCAGTGAACTGTTCATTCCATTAAACAGATCCCGTAATAGTTACTCACATTCACTGAGGACAGAAATCTCATCAGGGAATCTGATCACTGATATCCTTTCACACTGAATTTTAGTCCCACATTTGAGTGTTTCTTTTACTTTACCGTTGCTTCTTCCACATACAGATTCAACAGTAGAGACGAAAGGGTGCGTTCCTGTCTTAAACGCTATTTAATCCGAGAACCTTGTATATCGCCACCCAAAACGGCCATCCAGCCTACAAACTTCCTCTAAACTGTTGAAACTCTCAGCACCAGGAGAAAACTACGGAGATATGGGAGTAATTAATTCTCTCCATTTGGCCTGCAAATTGCCTCCAGCATGCCTCAGGGAAGTATAATATATCAGCAGCGTGGTGCTCAAAGGAGGCAGGCATGGGAACATCTGTCATTCTCTCTTCACCGACAACGACAGGATTTTTCTAACGCCCGACGATCTTCGTAAAGCACGTCCCAGCATGTCTCAAAGGTTTAACAGGGAGACGTACACTTATGTTTTGGCCAGTAACATGTGAAGATATCGGACGTCTCAGACTCCTACCGAACCACATTCGAGACCTCTTTTCATAATTTTGTGGATGGGTTTGTTTTTCACGAACACAAGGCGCCCACCTGGTGCACATCTTCTTCTAGTAGTCAAGAATGAACTAAATAAAATGATCCAAGACATCTTTTAGAGTGCTTGGGACGAGTTTATACCGCAGTGAGACGTCACGAGAACACTAAGAGGAGCCACTGTTATAGAGTGGGATAGGCTTTGGACAGCAATCTCGCGACGACCTAGCGAACTGTCTGTCAAGGACATTTCAATTATATTACAAAGTGTACATGCTCAAAATTACGTAGTATCAGATTTAATTCATATGTTCAGAGATATGTACAGCACCTACCATATTAAATAACGCAGCAACATGTGGGGGCGAAATCAAATGAATCTTCACGGCTTGAGAGGACACGTGTTATCATTTCCGTTGTTACAAAATCCAGTCAAATGTAAGAAAAACTTGGTAGAATGAACCCACTTACCAGTAAGACATTGTAACCACTCTTGCCGGGAAGCATACAGTAATTCTGTTAGGAAGGGTCTAATAAATCATTTGTATCATCTCCTGTATCAAGCTGGCCCGCAACTGTTCTGACTGATCCTTGATATACCGGAAACTGGCGCTGGCTAGGAGTTCATAGCTGAGGTAATCCCAAGTTCTATGGAGGACAGATCTGGGGATCTTTCAGGCCACAGGAGTACCACAACATCACGCTGACAGTTTATGGTGACACGTGCCAGTGTTTGACGAATTTTGTCCTGTGGAAAAGGGCACCAAAATACTGTTGCATCAGACGTAACACCTGGATACTTAAGATGTGTGGGACGTACCGTGTGCCTTCAGACTTCCGTCTGTCACTAGCACCCACAACTCTAAGTCATACCCGATGACTCCTCACCCCATGTCGCCGGGAGTAACTTCATGCCTCTCCAAAACATTCGATGAACGGAACCTTTCCCCACATCGCAGTCCTCTGTGATGGTGCAGAACTGCGATTCATCGTTGAACACATGACGACGCTATTCATCAGCAGTCTGTGTGTACTTGTTACCACTCCACTCCACCACCCCTTCCTGTTCCGTTGTCGACAGTAGCCTGCACATGAGACGGCAATGCCCTAGTGCGACTTTTGGTGGTGAGACATGGTCAACCTGACCTAATATTCCACACCAGGCCACTCCCACATCCAACGGTAACGCAAATTTCGCCATTGAACGATTCGACCAGCCAAAAGGAGACCCACATTGACACCATTTTCAAACTCTAAGTTGCTGCAGGATGCATCTGTCGTGTAGGCGTAGCATCTTTGATTCATAATCAAAACGGCTTCGATCCCGGGTTCGAATCCCGCCGCTGCTTAAATTTTGATTACTAATCAGCATTGGTGGTCGTAGGCTTCTGGCATAAGAAGTCGCCCCTCATTCTTCCAACGGCCTTGTCAAAGTGGGCGGAGGAGCGGACAGGGGTTCAGAGCACTCTTGTCCTATGGGTGGGAAACTGCCCCGAAAGGCGGAAGAATCAGCAAATATCAACGACATGAGGATGCAGAATTCCATAGAAACCACTGCATTAAAGACACGTAACGTGTATCCACAGGACATGTGGCCTGTAGTTGAAGTGTCATGATGATCTTTCCATTGGCAAAAGATTCCAGAACAGTCCCCCATTCAGATACCTGGAGAGGACTGCCAAAGGGGACGTTGCTATGAGAAAAATATCCAATAATCCACGAAATGATAAAGTTTTTTTCTAATTAACTACTCACCTGAAATCGATGAAACTGGCGTTACTTCTCTACGTAATCAGCCTGCAGACGTACACATTTTTCACAACGCTGACGCCATGATTCCATGGCAGCGGCGAAGGCTTCTTTAGGAGTCTGTTTTGACCACTGGAAAATAGCTGAGGCAATAGCAGCACAGCTGGTGAATGTGCGGCCACGGAGAGTGTCTTTCATTGTTGGAAAAAGCCGAAAGTCACTAGGAGCCAGGTCAGGTGAGTAAGGAGCATGAGGAATCACTTCAAAGTTATCATCACGAAGAAACTATTGCGTAACGTTAGCTCGATGTGCGAGTGCATTCTCTTGGTGAAACTGCACACGCACAGCCCTTCCCGGACGTTTTTGTTGCAGTGCAGGAAGGAATTAGTTCTTCAAAACATTTTCGTTACCGTAGTTCCCTTTGGAATGCAATGGGTAATGATTACGCCCTCGCTGTCCCTGAACATGGACACCAACATTTATTCAGCACTGGCGGTTACCCGTAATTTTTTTGGTGGGTGTGAATGTGTGTGCTTCCGTTGAGCTGACTGGCGCTTTGTTTCTGGATTGAAAAATGACATCCACGTCTCATCCATTGTCACAACTGATGAAAAGAAAGTCCCATTCATGTTGTCGTTGCGCGTCAACATTGCTTGGCAACATGCCACACGGGCAGCCATGTGGTCGTCCGTCAGCATTCGTGGCACCCACCTGGATGACACTTTTCGCATTTTCAGGATGTCATGTAGGATTGTGTGCACAGAACCCACAGAAATGCCAACTCTGGAGGCGATCTGTTCAACAGTCATTCGGCGAACCCCCAAAACAATTCTCTCCACTTTCTCGATCATGTCGTGAGACCGGCTTGTGCGAGCCCGAGGCTGTTTCGGTTTGTTGTCACACCATGTTCTGCCTTCATTAAACTGTCGCACCCACGAACGCACTTTCGACACGTCCATAACTCCATCGCCACATGTCTCCTTCAACTGTCAATGAATTTCAATTGGTTTCACACCACGCAAATTCAGAAAACGAATGATTGCACGCTGTTCAAGTAAGGAAAACGTCGCCATTTTAAGTATTTAAAACGGTTCTCATTCTCGCCGCTGGCGGTAAAATTCCGTCTGCCGTACGGTGCTGCCATCTCTGGGACGTATTGACAATGAACGCGGCCTCATTTTAAAACAATGCGCATGTTTCTATCTCTTTCCAGTCCGGAGAAAAAAATCGGAGGCCTTAGAACTTGAATGCACCTCGTACAACAGCCAAGAGGCAGTAATAAGAGTGGACAACCAAGAACGAAGTGCTCGTAAAGGATACAAGACGAGGATGTAGCCTTTCGCCCCTTCTGTTCAATCTGTACATCGAAGAAGCAATGATGGAAATAAAAGAAAGGTTCAGCAGTGGAATTAAAATTCAAGGTGAAAGCTATCAATGACACCATTCACTGATTTCATTGCTATCCCGAGAGAAAGTGAAGAAGTATTACATGTTCTGCTGAATGTAATGGACAGCCAAATGACTACCAAGTATGGATTGAGACAAAATCGAAGAAAGCCGAATTCAATGACAAGTGGTAGAAATGAGAACAGCGAGATACTGTATCAGGATCGATGGTCATGAAGTAGATGAAGTTAAGGAATTTTGCTACGTGCACAGTAAAATAACTGGTGACAGACGGAGCAATGAGGACGTCAAAAGCAGACTAGTAATGGTAAAAAGGGGGTTCCTGGCCAAGATAAGTCTACTAATATCAAATATCTGGCTTAATTTGAATAAGAAATTTCTGAGAATGTATGTATGGAGTACAGCAGTATATGGTAGTGAAATATAGACTGGGGGGAAAACCGGAACAGAAGAAAATCAAAGCATCTGAGATGTGGTGCTACAGACGAATTTTCAAAATCAGATGGACTGATAAGGTAAGGAATTAAGAGGTTCTGTGGAGAATCGGAGAGTCAAGGAATATGTGGAAAACATTGATAAGGAGAATGGACAGGATGATAGGACATGTAGTAAGACATGGGGGAATGACCTTCATGGTACTAGAGGGTGCTGTAGAATGCAAAGACTGTAGAGGAAGACAGAGATTGGAACACATACAGCTAATAGTTGAGACCGTAGGCTGTAAGCGCTCCTCTGGGACGGAAAGGTTGCCACAGGAGAGGAATTCGTGACGGCCCGAAAGAAACCAGTCAGCGGACTGATTACTCGAACTTTAAAAAAGGAGGTATTTAGTGGATGATGACCCAAAAAAGGAGTTGCTGATAATACTTTCTCAATGTCCTTCACTCATCCTCTGATGCTGTTCGCGCTCCTTATATATCCTACCAGACCTGCTGAAAACACGAACAATGTAATGCACTCCGGTGGCCGATCAGGCTGTCAGAGAGAACTGCAATCCTAGTCAATTACGAGGAACGTTCAGTAAGTAACGCAACACTTTTTTTCCGAAAGAAAGTTGGCTTTATTCAGTATTCTATGCACCATATCATTCCCCACTCCCTTTTGCTATAAAAACATATTTTTCAACATCATCTCCATTCAATGTGACGGCGTTACGTCACGTTACTGGGAGGGCCTGTATACCCTTATGGCTCCAGCCTACTGGTCGGCGTCAGAGCCAACGTATTCTGCCACAGTAATGTTCTCATCATCCGCGTTCTGCTTCCTCTGGACTACATCCTTCACTGAACCAAACAAATGGAAGTCGGAAAGTGCGAGGTTGGGCTGTAGGGCAGGTCGGGAAGAAATGTCGAATGAAGTTTTAGAGCTGCTCTTGGGTGCACAGTGTGAGGCTTTGTACTGTCTATGACAAGGAGAAGGTTGTTTGCGTGTTTTTTGGCGACGAATACGCTGAAATCGTTACTTTAATTTCCAGAGGGTTGCACAATACACTTCAGAGTTTCTCACTGCTCCAAGAACAACATCACGTATAATAACTCTTTCAAATTCCCAAAATTTTACCGGCGGAGGATGCAATTTTGAACTTTCCTTCGGATTTTTGGACAACATGGTAGTGGAGAGAAGCAGCGATTAGTATGATTAAGCAATAATTCAAGAACAGTCTTAATCGCATTTATTATTGTTATAATACCGCCAACTGGTTTCAACCCTACGTAATGGTCATCTTCTGGGCGTTATATGGAGAGGAGTGACACCACCAGCAGTCGACCAATGGTGTAAACGCCCAGAAGATGACCCCCCTACGTCGGGTTGAAACCGGTTGGCGGTATAATAACAATTTTAAAAAAATGCGATTAGGACTGTTCTTTAATTATTGATTTTCTTTAGGAGGAAAGGTGACAGGGCGTGCTTTTTGTTTACGGTTCGATGTGATAAACCCATGTTTTATAGCCTGTAGCGATGTTTGACAAAAAGGTCGGCACGATCAACCTCATAAGGAGTCGGCAACTCCGCACAGGTAGTCCTTCGTTGCTTTTTATGGTTTTCTGTGAGGTGGCTAGGAGCCCAGGGGGCAAACGCGTTTGACTACACGAAATGCTGGACAAGTGTGTCTGCACTACCAACAGAACAAGGTGTTAGATTGTGATCCTACGATCACCTGGAATGAGACTGTTGGCATGTTCCAACATTGCAGGGGTCATAGCAATATTCGGCCGGCCGGTACGAGGGACAATGGACAGGTTTGCGCAACATCTTTCATCATGACAAATGTCTCGCCCAACGACTCGCCGTGCTTTTCTTCACTGACAGCGCTTATGAATATCTGTTGTGTTCTGATTTGCCGCCAAAAGAAACCCAGTGACAGCTCTCTGTTTGATATGCACCTCTGTTACAGGCACCATTATGAAGGCTACGTAAACCGCCGTCACCTATCGCAAGTTCGTGGAACCATAGGAGCTGACGCAACAATTTTCCACGATGTTCCACAACAAATTTCGAATTTTCTCAACCCAAAGTGGCTCAGGAAAGAAATGAGTTGTATTACACATTGAATGCCCCTCACACATTCACGACAATGATAGTACATGTATGAATGTACATCAACGGCCAACCATGTATTTGGGTGCTTTTCTGTCAGGCAGCGTATGTTGGCTGTATGCCAGTGTTTGTATTCCCTTACTGGTTTTCTTTTCTAGAGCTCCCTTTAATGTCATATAAGCTATTTCGTGATATCTTAACACAACTCTTACCAACCAATCACCTT
Source organism: Schistocerca gregaria (assembly GCF_023897955.1). NCBI lineage: Eukaryota > Metazoa > Arthropoda > Insecta > Orthoptera > Acrididae > Schistocerca > Schistocerca gregaria. Next base: position 240,503,332 of record NC_064921.1, read on the forward strand.
TTGTCGGCTACGGAAGTAAGAACCAATACAGACAAGGAAGGAGAGAAGTTGCGATGGCCGTGACAGGAATCTAATATCACCCGTACAAACTTTAATTACTTGGTCACTTTACTGCTAAAAAGAAAATAAACATGACTTAAGATGCTTCCAGCGCCTCCTATATGCATGTACTTTTCACTATTACTACTCGGCTTTCTACTACTCAGTCCTGATGCTCCTGCAATCTGCGACCGAACTGGGCCGACCAGCGATGGGCGTCTGGTTAAATCAGCGTTGACAGGGTGTCTTCCTGGAGGTGCTGAGCGGCCTGCTCTTTCCAGCATTGTCTTGATGCTGTTTCGCGGCGCTGCGCTGGCCGATGTGCAGTAAATGCTTTTGGACTACACGCTTCTTACCACTGCTTTTTACATGTTTCTCTCCTCACCGACTTTTCTAGAAATGTAAAGTCTTATCAGTACACCTAACTTACATCATCATTCTGTAACATCTCAAACAATTCGATTCTCTTATTTTCTGTTTTTGCACAGCCCATTGTCCACTTCAGTCTTCCTTACGTAGTCTGTCAGGCACTATTTTCCATTCAGTGCAGTCACTTTCAATCCAACATTTAATCACGACATCGAACTTTTCTTTCATTTCTTGAACTGTTATGTTGAAGGAAAGTGAAGGTGGAAAACTGCATAACCTACCTTTCGCCCCTCTTAATTCGATCTCTGCACTCTTGGTTTTCCATTCTTGTTGTTTCCCTTGCACATTACCGGCATTTATCTCTGGAGTAGTATTACTTTTTAGAAAATTTCAGATAACTTGTACCACTCGACTTTGAACGCTTTTTCTGGGTTATGTAGAAACACATTTACGAACTGTTAACTCGCTGGAGCAAAGAACTGGGAAAGCACCTTCACTAGGGTGCGGCTCAGTAGAGCAATGTCCCGTAATCTCACCGCCTAGACAAAGTACTGCCCATGACGTGCTGCAGCTATATCGTCAACGTGCTTTCTTTCCTCCAAGCTGACCAATGCAAGAATATTTTGCTGTCGTGAGCTAGACCGATGCTGACAATTGCTGCTGGTCAACAGCTTGACATTCTAAAAAGATCTAAAATAATAGTTTGTCATTCTAAGTTACTGAAAACAATTTTACATTTTTATGTCAAACGAAGAGGTAATGAGCTAAGCATTCAGATGTAAATAAAGTTGGAACTTTAACAAGTAATTACGGGTGGATAGTGTATATGGTTACTAGTAAAGTAGAAAAAGCACCACATCACTAGCGATGCCACAATTTTTCCGCAAATAACGAGCACTCTCTTTGATTAACATTCTCTAGAGTGGATTGACGTCGTATCATTAGCAACATTGTCGTACAAAATCAATATCTAATATCGTTATTTTTGCGCATTGATGTTGCCGCTGAAGAAAATTACTAGCGATTGGTTCCTGGCTATAAATAATATTGCACTCTTGGGGGAAGTAAAAGGTCATATTCACGGAAATAATGCTTACAGTCGATTAATTACATCTACATACATACTCGACAATCCACCATACGGTGCGTGGCGAAGGGTACCTCGTACCACAACTAGCATCTTCTCTCTCTGTTCCACTCCCAAAGAGAACTAGGGAAAAATGACTGCCTATATGCCTCTGTACGAGCCCTGATCTCTTGTTTCTTATATTTGTGGTCTTTCCGCGAAATATAAGTCAGAAGCAGTAAAATTGTACTGCAGTCAGCCTCAAATGCTGGTTCTCTAAGTTTCCTCAGTAGCGATTCACGAAAAGAAAACCTCCTTTTCTCCCGAGATTCCCACCCGAGTTCCTGTAGCATTTCCGTAACACATGCGTGATGATCAAACCTACCAGTAACAAGTCTAGCAGCCCACCTCTGAATTGGTTCTCTATCCTCCCTCAATGCGACCTGATAGAGATTTCAAACGCTCGAGCAGTACTCAAGAATAGTTGCTATTAGTGTTGTAGAAACGGTCTTCTTTACAGATGAACCACATCTTCCCAAAATTCTACCAATGAACCGAAGACGACTATCCGCCTTCCCCACAACTGCCAATACATGCTTGTCCCACTGCATATGCTACGCCTAAATATTTAATCGACGTGACTGTGTCAAGCGCTACACTACCAATGGAGTATTGAAACATTACGGGACTCTTTTTCTATTCCTATGCATTACTTTACATTTATCTATATTTATAGTAAGCTGCCATCTTTTACACCAATCACAAACCCTGTCCAAGTCATCTTGTATCCTCCTACAGTCACTCAACGACGACACCTTCCCGTTCACCACTGCATCATCAGCAAACAGCCGCACATTGCTATCCACCCTATCCAAAAGATCATTTATGTAGATAGAAAACAACAGCGGACCTTCCACACTTCTCTGGGGCACTCCAGATGATACCGTCACCTCCGATGAACACTTACCATCGATCACAACGTACTGCGTTCTATTACTTAAGAAGTATTCGAGCCACTCACATATTTGGGAACCAATCCCATATGCTCGTACCTTAGTTAGGAGTCTGCAGTGGGGCACCGAGTCAAACGCTTTCCGGAAGTCAAGGAATGTGGCATCCGTCTGAGACCCTTCATCTATGATTCGCAATATATTATGTAAAAAAAGGGCGAGTTGCGTTTCACTGGAGTGATGCTTTCTAAAGCCGTCCTGATGCATGGACAGCAACTTCTCTGTCTCAAGAAAATTCATTATATTCGAACTGAGAATACGTTCGAGAATCCTGCAACAAACCGATGTTAAGGACATTGGTCTGTAATTTTGAGGATCCGTCCTTCTACCGTTCTTATATACAGGCGTCACCTGCGCTTTTTTCCAGTCTCTCGGGACTTTACGTTGGGCAAGAGATTCGCGATAAATGCAAGCTAAGTAAAGAGCCAATGCAATAGAGTACTCTCTGTAAAACCGAATAGGAATCCCATCAGGACCTGGCGATTTATTTATTTTCAACTCATTAAGCTGCTTCAAAACCCCAGGGATGTCTATCACTATGTTCTCCATATGGGAATCTGTACGAGACTCAAACGGCGGTGTGTTTGTACAATCCTCCTGCGTGATAGATTTCTCATTTGTAAATTTAAAATTTCAGCTTTCGTTTTGCTGTCTTCCGTTGCCAGGCCAGACTGATCAGTGAGTGACTGGATGGAAGCCTTCGACCCGCTTACCGATTTTACGGAAGACCAGAAATTCCTTGGGTTTTCAGCAAGAACTTTTGCTAAGGTATGACGGTGGTAGTCGTCGTATGCTTCGTACATCGTTCTTTTTACAGCAGCACGAGTATCTACTAACTTTTGCCTGTCCTCATTCTTCTGATCTTTCTTGTACCGCGAGTGCAACTGCCTTTGCTTCCTGAGCATTCTCCGAATTGCGCTGTTAAACCACGGGGATCTTTCCGTCCGTAACCCTCCTTTTCGGCACATGCTTCTCCAATGCGTGATTTACAATGTCTTTAAAATTTGCCCATAATTCTTTCACGTCCATCGTACCGGAAGTAAATGAAGTCGATTCATTTACTAAGTGGGATGCCAACAACTGCTTATTTGCTCTTTCTAGTAAGAATACTCTCCTAGCCTTCTTGACCAATTTTTTAACTTTCGTAACCATAGTGGTAATGACATCATGATCGCTAAGCCCTGTCTTAACACTGACACTGTCGATGAGGTCTGGTCTGTTAGTGGCTACCAGATCTAAAATATTTCTATAAGAAGGCCCTCTGCATATCTTCACGTGTGAAGCTGGTCGTAGGTTGTGTTCCAAAAATGAACAGCATAGACACGGAAGTGATGACACTGTCTGCAGGACCTGACCATCAATTTGCAGGACAATGCTCAAGCACGTACAGTGCAAGCTGTTACTGATTTGCTTGACTGATGGGGCTGCTGAGTGCTGTAACACCTACTGCACACCCCTGACTTAAACCATCGGGAGTTCAACTCGATTTCTAAACTGAAGAAAACAGTTCGCGGCATTCGCTTCAGAACTGCTACAGATTCGTCGGGAAACAGACCGCGCCGCTCCGTTAACACAACTGGCACTGCTAAGAGTATCCTACGACTTCCACATCGCTGGCAAAGGGTTATACACAATGCTTGTGAGTACTTTCATGATCAGTAAAACTTTGAAACACCTATCTGTTTTGTATGTTTTGTACGGGCTGTAAATAAATAGTTACCACTGTTAAAGTTCCAACCCTCGCACAAAATGCATCTGAGAAGTTCCGTAAATGGTTCTGAAAATAAAGGAAACGAGAGTTACGAATAAAATACGTTTACTGGCAGCCAAGGTAGTTACCATTGGCTACCACAAATATCTGACATCGGTTGTAAGGCTGTTGGAAACTGCCACCAAATGCTTCTTGTGGAACCGCTCGAAGCACCGTGGACATGAGCTGTTGGATACCGGCATCGTTACAGGAGATAAGACATTATGCTACCTATACGATCCTGACGCCAAGCGATAGTCAATGTCATGGTATTCTTCGTCTTCTCCACCTCCCGCGGATGTAAATTTATGATGAAGCAAGTCCTTGTTGCAGGAAAAGGCGATAAACGTTGTCTTAATCTTGGATTTTTTTTCTTTTTCTTTTTTTTGGGGGGGGGGGGGGGAGGCAGAGAAGACAACACCATACCTCTTTCACTGTCTCCTGACGTTATTGGTAACATAGAAACTTAATCCAACAACGCGGTGCTGCGAGCGGTTCCACAAGAAGCATTTGATGGCAGTTTCCAACAGCTTTACTATAAAGGCATTTCTGTTGTAAATCTTGTTTCCCTTATGATCTGGGACCATTCACAGAACTTTTCTGGTGCATCTTGTTGAACGTCGTGAAGATTAAGAGGGAAATGATCAAAATGGGCGTGAGGCGGGGTGGAGACTATCATCCCCAGGGTTAAATTTCTGTCACGAAACTATGTTGGTACTTAGAGAAACGTTAAGATGTGGGCTTCAAACTCTAAATGAAAGTCCTTATTGACATTGCTCTCATATATGAATTTAAGGCGGATTTAGTGAGTATGTTGAACAGAACGGAAGAAGTTAGTGAGCGCAAATACGGACTGAAAACAAACCAAAGAAAGGAGAAAGAAATGAGGAACATTAGAAATAGTGTTAACAGAACTATTATATCAAAATTTCGCTAGTAATTAGTAAAGAGACAAAGAGTTGTTCTATTTTGGAAGAAAAACGATGTATGACGCACTAAACGTGCAAGACCATTCTTTGCCCAAGGATGGCTACTCCTAATAAAACTTAGCTTCGGATAGAAACATTTACGTTTCGATCACAATTCGTTTGGAAATGAACCGTGGACTGCAGGAAATCCGTGAAAGAAGGGAACCACGGAGTCTGTTATGAGTAGAGTCGTAATTAGGCTTATTAGACGTTACCGCCATTTTTTGGTTAGCAACGATGTTAATTAATTTTGAGTATAATTTAATTAGTGATTGTATGTGTGTCGCGAGAGCGAACGACAGATACTAAATAGGCAATAATGATGCACCAATATGGCTGCTTTGTACATAATTTTTGTAGTCGTAACATAAACTAATTCATAAGTTTGTAATTTTCGCCAAGATGGCGTTTCCCGTAATTAAGTGGGCCTTTTACGCCGTTTTTACTGTCATTCGCTGATGAACATATAATAGAAGCGCCAGGTAAGCGGTTCTGACGGATGGAATAAGTCAGTGTCCAAAGCCTAAGAAAGAAAGCATCCTGCCCAAAACTGTGCAAATGACTCCTCTGCGTAGTAGGACGTTTATCTGAAGTCCGAGAGGTTTAATAATCACCCCCCCCCCCCCTCAAAGCAGAAACTCTATCACTGGGACTCGGTTCCTCCTGCAGTTAAGACACATTTCCGTGCCTAGACTTCATGTTCCTACCGTTTAGGTACTGTGTTGAGAAAGTTTCAAATGAACTCTGGGGCCACCAGAAGAGCCGATAATTGACTGCTGGTTACTCGGATAAACAGTCAATGACCTTGTAACATTCTAGTTTGGATAATCAGATCATCCACAATTACGACGAGAGCTCGTAATTACGATAACAAAATGGCTCTGAGCACTATGGGACTTAACACCTCAGGTCATCAGTCCCCTAGAACTTAGAACTACTTAAACCTAACTAACCTAACGACATCACACACATCCATGCCCGAGGCAGGATTCGAACCTGCGAACGTAGCGGTCGCGCGGTTCCAGACTGAAGCGCCTAGAACCGCTCGGCCGCCAGAGGCCGGCTCTGGCCACTGATGTGTGAGTAATTTTTCCCACTACGGAGTAGGGGCTGCCGCCATTATCTGACTGTTTTGATGCCGCCTGCGAAGACTTTTTCGTGGGTGCAACCCTCTCCATCACAGATTGGCTTTTTTAGCCAATGCCCTCCACTGTTTGGTTGAAATATACCAGTATATGTATTTGCCTCAAATGGTTTCTTCTAGTAACAAGGGACTCAGTCTCGGATTGCCTGTCATTCTGTTTCTCTTTTCAGTCCGTGATTTACATATATTGGTGTCAACGGGGATTCTGTGAAGAACCTATTCATTTGTTGGAAAAAATGACATTTCCTTTAAGCATTTCAGTGATTTATTTATTATGAATTTCTTTGTATTTTTTGACACAATCACTTTTTATGACACAATCATAGCCGCTTGACCCACAATGGCCATCTTCAGTTTCTGCCGTACGAAAAAATAAAATGCCAATATTAAGAACTGAAACCAAATAATATTTCCACTTCCTCTACTTATGAACTAAGTAAGGTACAAATAGAACAAACGTGTGACATTTAGCTGTCAAACTGAAGATAGTGATAAGAATCACGGTATTATATAGGTACAACTATATATTCCTGCCTCCACACTTTGCACTGTGAGTGCGCATCTTCTATTAGGCAACTGTTTAGTTGTGAAAACCAAAGAATATATTATTTTACGAAAAAAAGTCAGGTACATGTAAAATACAAAAACAGAGTACCACGTATAAAACAGTAATTTATAATAAAAGGAACAAAGGAAAGATCATTATGGGACATAGACACTTTGATTCTCTTCTTTCGGATTTTTCATTCCCTTTCACCCAGAGTTTTAGACCCACTCTTAATCAACTCTCATATTTCAGTCCATACTTATTTGACGTACTGATGAAAAAGTACGCTAGAAAGGCTAATAATTTACCTTATACTTTTACGACATACTGTGTTATAGGCTCAATAGGTTGGTGCATAACTTCGTACCGTTTTTGTTTTGCATTTTGGTGTACCGCTTGCTATGGGTTTGTTTATTGATTGTCCTTTTTTGTGAGTCATTGTTGCTGTCTGAATTGATATATTACCATTTTGTCATTTGTTGATAGTGAGTGAAGCTGTGGTCGCAAGGAGATGGAGTGCCAAGTGGAGAAATCGCAACATTTCCGACGTATACTTCTGTTTGAGTTTGATAGAGAGGTCACAGCAGCGGAAGCATCCAGAAACATTTTCACTGTGTATGTCGATAACGCCATTGAACTGAGCACGGCAAGAAAACGGTTCCCTCGTCTGGAGGAGGATCGTTTTGGCCTTAGTGACTCTCCAGGTTAAGGAAGACATTCGGGGTTTGATGAAGGTCGTTTAAACGCGTTAATCCCCAATGATCCTCGTCATTGTACTCCTGACCTGACAAATGTGATGAACTGTAATCATTTTACCATCGGGCGAAATTTTCTTTCAATGCGGAACGTTCAAAAATCGTGTGTATCGGTACCTCATAATCTAGGTCAAAAATCACAAAATCGGCAGGTGGCCATATTTTCTTCTCTGCTTGCTCGTCATCAATTGGCTCTCAAGCAACCCAGACCATTCCTATACTGTATTGTCACTGGTGAGGCGAAATTTTGTCTTTATGCTAAAGTAAGGAAAAGGAAGGAACGGCTGGCCTCAAACAAAGTAGCAACTCCCCTTACGAAGACCTGCTCGCACCCAAAAAGATTTCATGCGTCTGGTGGAACAGCAATGTTGTGGTGTACAACAAATTACTTCCCCGAAGTGTAGCCTTTACTTCTGACAGATACTGCCAACAACTGTCTCCCAGACCAGGAAGACTGTGTGAAGTGATGCTGCTACACAATAACGTCCGCCTGCTGGACTCACAAAAACACTGTAATGGAGTTGTGTTAGGGAGTCATTCCGCACCCACCTTATCTTGCACCCTCATATTTTTCATTTCCTCCGCTCCCTATCGAACAACCCTTAAGGAACGTCTCTTCCAGATGGAAATTAGTTTCGAACACGAGGAGTTCTTCGCTTCAAAATCACGTGATTTCTACAGTCAAGGAATCCAAAGTTATCCCAGCATTGGCAGACTGTTGTAAGTAGTGAAGGATAGTATATAGTTGTATCAGTTGCGTTTATTGTACTTAACGAAAAACGCTACGAACTTATGGACCAACCTAATATATACTTCGAAACTTCTTCCTCAAGGCCTATGATGATAGAAGTCATCTTTTAGTGAGGAATGCTGTCTTTGCCTGTGCTGCTCTATGCTCTTCATCAGTCATGATATATCTTCATAGTAAAGTACCCGAATTACTTCCACTTCGTCGTTTACGTGGTTCACAACTTTGATATGAGGTATCGCTTATCTCATTTCCGCTGCTGCTCGTTGAATTCGACTCCCAATCCGTATTCTCTGTTCAGTAGACTTAATTCCATTGAACAGGGCTTGTAATTCTTTCTCCCCTTAAAAGGATAGCAATGTCATCAGCGATACTTTTCTTTGATATCGTTCCGAACAGAATTTTCGACCCATCCTTAAACCTTTTTTTTATTTCTCTACACGATTCTTTAATGTACAACTGCAAAAGTACTTGAGAAAGACTGTTACTTTAGCTTACGCCCCTGCGTCTTCCAGTCTACTTACTCATTCTCTTTGTACGTATTGTACATCACCCATAATTCCCTGTAACTATATTTATGAAAATGTCGAACATATTACATGATATCACAGTGTAGAAGAATTATCTACGCCAGAACTACATAGTTTTAGCCAAACTCATCGGTATCTAGTAGATACTCATTTTTTCCATTCTTCTATAGGCTACGCGGCTTAGTCGCTAGGTGAAATCCTCAGTAACTGACCGAAGGAGCCGTGTTCGATTCCCGTTAGCTATTCAGATTTTTTTCTGCGATACAGAGATCTAGAACGGAGTCCACTCTACCTTGTAAGGTCAAATGAAGAGCTGCGTGAACAAAGATGCGGTGGCATCATCAGGAGTCTTCTACTGGCAATGATAACTGGAGGTATTGCCGACATGCTGATCACATGTTCCTCGATCACACGAGGATCAGTCAAATGAAAACGAGACGGATGAGAAAAGAGTAATCGCCACAAACGGTATACATTTATCGCACTGTGAGGATCGATCACTGCCTTCATGGAAAAATGTTTGTGGTTTCCTGCGGAATCGCGATTGTACCAATCGCATATCTTCCTCCGAAGCAAATCGACAGGCACAAGAGTCTTATGGAAATCGCATACGGAGGGATCGGGACTGTGTGGGTGATGTGTAAGGGCTTGTCAGCAAAACTTCTGCAACGCAGTCGAAACAGTTTTGCCATACTGTGGGCGGGCATTATGATGCAACTCAGTGATGGCGTCAGTCAACATGCCTGGGCATTTGGACTTGATGTCGCACTGCAGTTGTTCCAGAATGTCCACCTCCAGTTGTGCGTAAATTGTACTGCAGTGTTCCACAAAGTCAACGAGCATATGGCCCTTGTAGTCAAAGATAAAGGTCATCTAGAATTTCCCGGGGCTGGCGTGGCTGTTCTCTCGACTAACTGCACAAGTTTCGCTGGGCACCCCTAACACACACTCTATACAGTCTGTTTCCCCCACCCCACGCAAATGAGATTTCCATCTTTCTGGAGCCCTACAGACAGAAATTCTTGGCCGACTATTTGCTACTGCCGAAGAGATGCACGCTTGGTTACAATCATTATTCCTTAGGCAGCCGCAATCATTTTCCCACGAAGGCACTGACCGTTCTGCCCGACAATAGGATAAAGTATTAAAAGTTATAGCGATTACTTTTCAAATAATAAACACTTTACTCACTTTGTTTCCACCTGTCTCGTTTTCATTTGATTGTGCCTTATAGATTGCTCCTCATACTGGTTTTTAGGTAACAGTTGTCCAGTCGAAACTGGCCTATGTCCCAATCCCGAATTGTGTCTATATTTTAGAAAACTGGGTGCGTCAACTGTCAAGCTTATAAGTTTATTAGTTATCGCATGTAACTACCTTTGCTCTCTTTGAGCTTGTATGAATGATAATCGTCCCAAAGTTAGATGGTATCCACCAAGTCTCGTAGATGCCACACACTAAACACTAACTTGAAAACTCGTTTCCTTCCTACTCCCCCCCCCCCCCCCCCATTATTTTAGAAATTTTAGTTCACTTTTAACGCTACCTTTCATCTTACTTTTGTTGCAAGACCTTCAAATCTTTTTCAAACTCCGACTCCAATAATGGATGTTATGTCTTCTAGAATCCATGAGTATTTGGACATTTCAAAAGATGGCGCTGGAGAATTTCTTGATAAGAATACAAGTTGCATTTTGAAAAAGCTGCATGTAGCAAAAATTCACAAAACACAAGATATATCAAGGTTACAAAAGTACTTTTCACTAAAGAAGGGAAAAACAGGATAAATTAGAAACGGGCCCAATTTTTTTTATTCCAGTGGTAAGGAATACTCCACTGATGACTAAAGCAATTAGAATAACCTGCCCCTTGCAATTTCATAGAGTCGTTGATTGTATAAAAGTGTCGTGGAGTTGGTCAACCCGGGTTCTCTAACTTCTGTTACCGATTTTAAATGGCCAGTTTATTTGAGTCGTTTTACAAAAACTTTCAGCGATATTCGATACGGGCTCTGTTTTTCAGACATCCTGGAAATGCGTAAGAATATTTTACTAGGTGCAGTTTAATATTTCACGAGTTAAGTAGTTGCGATCCTTGATCCGCACGCTAGAATGCCTCCTTCCAAGGAGAGTAGCGTCATTCTGGAAACCTTCCAAAGCATTTAATTTCGCCTTTTCCTGCTCCTCATCTTCCCTCGTTCTCCTTTTCACACTCCGTTTCTCACTAGAGGCACCCCGTCAGGTACGCTGTCTTTGCGCTCATCAGTGTAGAGTAATCTAAGGAAAACGTTCTCATCCTACACGCAAATTAAAAAATCTACCCGTTTGTGCATTTAGCTGCCTGAATTAGCGCTTGTAACAGAAACATTAGCCGAAATAAAGCTAACTTCATTTTTAAAGAGGGTGTCCTACAACACTGAAAAGCAAGAAAACAGTAAAAGCGCAGTAATAATTTGGAATAAACATTGGCTTATTCTCTGGTGCAATTAATTTCGAGGCCTTTGCAGAGATGACACACGAGATGGAGCGATATATACAAAGATGAGATACAGAAAATGTTACTATGCCTAACACGCTGTAGGACAACCATTGGTATTGAAAATAGCCTGCAGTCGTCCCAGAAGGAAGAAAATACAGGTCACAAATAGTTTTGAAACTGAAGTTCAGGTAACGATGACGGAGGTGGATAGCGACTATGCACTGTCCTCTCCTAAGTAGTTCAAGAAGCTCACTAATATTGGGGTCTGGTAACACTGATGCCATGGTTCATCCCCGTTGTCACAAAACCAGTAGTGGACGAAGTGTGTCATGTGAATAGGGGTGCCGTCGTCTCGAAGCATAGCATGACCATTGGCGAGCAAACGTTGTACCATGATCAGCTAATACTATCACATAATCTTTCGCAGTAAAGCGACTTTACAGTTTGCCATTGTTTCCCGTGGGGCCCGAAACCCCACCATGTTCCTCTATTGGCAGTAAGGCTTGGGAACGGAGTGAGCCACGCGTTAACTAGGCAAGAAGTTAGTGTGAAACGAGACTCACCTACCTAGTGACTTTCTTCCATTGCTGCATAACCCAGGTTTTGTGGCTACGGCACCACTCTTTCCAGTTTCGGGCAATTGCACCACTGTCGTTTGTGTTCGGAATTCAAGCTCGCTCTGAAATTCCCTGCTAATGTAGCTCCCTTAGTGTTGGTTTGGTGCTGACAGAGTTCGAGAGTGTCACATTCAGTTCTATATGACTTCTGCAATTGTCGTCCTCTTATTTTTCGTAACAATCCTCATCAATGATCGTCTGTCAGAATCACTCAACACACACTTTCGTTCCCGCCGAGACTTAGCAGGCGCTTTTCCAGTCTCCCTCTATGGTATGTGTATTGGGTAATTTGGAGTTCTATTTAATGTTGTTGTTGTGGTGTGTAAGTGTTACTGTAAAACATATGAAAATTTAGCAGGGAGAATAACAATATTATTGGAAGGAAATAAATAAACTCTCATGATTCTTATTTATGTGCTCCTGAGCCCGACTATAACAAGTTTCAGTTATTCCATACCTGACATTAAAATAACTAAAATATCACACCACCACCACCACCTCTATCCATAACAACACTGGTGTCGTACATAATTCTATTTAAAGTCACTGATGAATTAGTTTTGGAAAACTTAATCTTACGCACCAGCCACAAACTTATTTCATTACGTAAAGTCTAAGATTGTTCTACTAAATGTTATCTTCACTTTTAATGGCTTTGAGCACTATGGGACTCAACTGCTGTGGTCATTAGTCCCCTAGAACTTACAACTACTTAAACGTAACTAACCTAAGGACATCACACACATCCATGCCCGAGGTAGCAGTCGCACGGTTCCGGACTGCGCGCCTAGAACCGCGAGACCAACGCGACCCTTCACTTTTACAACAAGAAATAATAAATTCCTGTGGGTTTTTGTCCTCAGAGTTCAAGTATTGTAATAACGATCGAAAGAATTAGTGTCTGATTATTTCTACAATTTAAAATTGCCGCTCCATATTCTCACATAATAGCGGAAAACAAAGCACAGTCTGGACTGCTGCGGACACAAAACACATTCATAGTTGGTTATTTAGTAACAAATAAAAGTCCGTTACACTAGAATTCCATTTAGTAAATTATGCGTTATGTTTTTCCTTTGCCCATTTATGACTACATTTTACAATATTTAAAAGAACAGACCTCAGCTTATCTTCGATCTCATCCGCTTCATACAACATAGAGAAGAACATACGGAAGAATTCTACAGACAATTCAAAGCCAATACGCTCTTTTAATTGTATTACCTTCTGTTATGTGGTTATTCTTGGTAGGAAACTGGTTATAAAATAATAAAACATTGCTGTTATTTCACAATATAATAATAATTCCCAATAAAATAATAATTCACAATAAAATAATAATTCACAAAATAATAATTCACAAAATAATAATAATAAGTCCTTTCCCAGTTAAAAGTCATTTCTGGAAAAACATTCGTCAATCCATAGTTCACGAGCACTGTCCCACATATTGGCGACACAAAATATTCGCGTTGACATTACAGATGTAAATATTCGATACGGTGCCTCTTGAAATAGTGCGCCTACCTCGGTTATGGAAGCACCCATCATACATACCAGGACCGACAATTTGCCCACGTTCGAATTCACTTTGGTGTGACACAATGCACTCAGAATTACACAGAACACAGTTATGACCGCGACTGACACTTTTATCGCATGGAGGACGCAGCACAGGTGCCTTTCCTGGTCAAATACAAAAGTGCGACCTGCAAGCTTCCCTAGCATCTGCATTTATGTTCGAGCCGGCATTTGTCGCTGTGGTTCCATATTTTTCCACTCTCCGTATGTACATGGTCAGAGAGTTAAGCTCTTCACCTTAATTTCCTGAACCCTATAAGAAACCTTAATTCCATTTTCATCCAAATTAATTGTGGAAACGTTGTCGCTAAATGACATAGTATAGTCTCTTTTCAAACTATATTAATTACAGAAATATAAGTATCATTTTCTCTTACAAAATAATAATTTACGGTGTTAGTATCGTAGTAACAAAGGAGACGTATTCAAGGGCGTTTAGATCTTCAAAATCCTATCATTAGTTTCGGAGAATACGGAACTGTTGCGTCTAGTTGATGGTGTGCTTCGGCTTCATCCAGCTACGAGAGTCGACTTACGAAAGTGAAATGGTGGAGAAAAGTTTCATTTGAAAGTGGTGCTGATCACATTTGCCCTCATAAGCTCGGACGGACACAACTGGAAGGCCAATGACGTGGCATTAAATGACGATTCACTAGTCGTGAATGGGGGCAGTTCTCCTATTGTTTCTTCGCGAGAGCTTTGAAAGTAAGGTGCACGTCACAAACGATGGTTGCCCAGAATGTAAACCACCGCATTTTCTTTCTAAGCTGAAAGCAATGCCATGGATGTGAGACGTTACGCATACATTACTAGAAGCCTCGTGGATTAGAAGACTCCTGAGTGAGCTCGCCAAGCTTCCGTCAGTTCCGACAGATAGCGTAGCTGTGGACATTTTAAAAATGGCGACCATAGGTGGGGTACGTTACAAGCAACGTGCCGTCGTTGAATTTCTCACTGCAGGGAAAGAAACGATGGGGAATACTCATAAACGCTTGTGCAAAGTCTATGGAGCATCTGCTGTCGACAGAAGTACAGTAACTCGCCGGGCAAGGAGGGTGAGGTCATCAGAAGGCAGTTCGGCGGAGCTCTACGATTTTCAGCGGTCGAGGGATCATCCACGGCTGTCGCACCTGACATGTTGCAGCGAACTGCTGCGAAGATAGACGCATTACGACTCTGCAGTTGGAGCTGCATCTGTCAGTCATCAAAGGGAGTGTGGATGAAATTCTCTGCATTCTTGGATATTCAAAAGTGGGTGCAAGGTGGGTCTAACAGTGTCAAACAGCTGACCAGAAAGCGCACATAAAAATTTGTCTTGATTTGTTGCAACGTTCTGAAGCTGAGGGGGAGGCCTTCTTGTCCCGGAATGTGTCAGGTGATGAAGCCTGGGTTAACGATTTTGAGCCCCAAAAAAGAAAAAAAAAAGACAGTCGATGGAATGGAGCCATTCCCACCCCCCACAGAAGAGGTAGTTCAAATCAACTTCTTCCGCCGGTAAGGTCACGCTTATCGTGTTCTGGGACTGTGAAGGCGTGAATCTCATTGATGTGATGCCAAGAGTCGGTACCATTAATTCAGAATGATATGTCAACACAGTAACAAAACTCAAGACACGCTTCCGGCGACTTTGGCCGCACAGAAACCCAGGAGATGTTTTGCTGCAACACGATAACGCTCGGCCCCACGCAAGTCTGAGAACTGCTGAACATATCGCAGAACAGAGTCGGACAGTGTCACCCCTACAGCCCTGGCCTAGCCCCCTAGGACTTACATTTCTTTTGGGCCATTAGAGGATGTCATTTGTGGAAGAGGAGGTAATTCACACAACGAAGAAAAGAACTGGCTCCGTCACCGGGAGAAGGATTGGTACCGACAGGGCACACAAGCCCCTGTTTCGCGCTGGAGGAAGTGGATAGAACGAGATGGAGATTACGCGTAAAAATGGGGTGTGTAAAGAAAACACCAGTCTTTCGTGTGTGTAATTCTGATCCCGGAAAAAAATGTGGTGCTTTGCTTTCTGGGCAACCCTCGTATTTACTGGATTTGTAAGGGAGATGAGGTACAGTCGTTGTTAAAAAATTACTTTTTTTCATGAGTTTGACGTCAATATACAAAGATGCTGCTTGATCGGCAGTCCCATGCTGTCCGCACACCACGCTGCCATCGATCCGTTCCGAAGACTGACGGGTATTGTAACACCAGGCTGGCCACCAGTGCCCCTTCGCTCTCCACAAATTTCCTTCGCTCATCGCAAGATCGGAAGGTCGCACTACAAACGCAGGTATTCGCCGCTAAAGACCACGCCCTCAATGAAGCGATTGGATGCACCTGGCCATCCTTAAATTTCGGCGTATACGTAGAAAGAGAACACCAATGTCCTGTCCCATGTGGTGTTACTTGCTGTTATTAAGTCGATCATATACCGCTTTGATTACTGCAACTGCAATTTGTGTAATTGGCTATCCCTATATTTGTTACACTTACAGTAACGATGACTTAAAAAAGGGCATAGGCCTCCGATACTAGTCACCATCCATAAATAAAAAATAGATACGTCTCAGTGCAACTTATGACGAAGCTACAACCAGTTACTTCAATTACAAGACAAGTTTCGGACCTGTTTTTCACATGCAGCATGCTGGAAGTCCGTACATACTGATGTGTAAGTAGGGTCCAGAACTTGTAAATATCTATTATCTCACACTTAACAATATGAACACGCCTTCAGTAATGTGTGCTACCGTCTGGGGGTACTTTATGCTAATCAAAAAAAATTATACAATTGCAAACTTCGTTAACAGTAATTGACTTTTACTCACAACACGCTATTTAAACAGATACTGACGTGTAAATGAGGTGCTGAACCTGAAAATTAGATGAAACACGCATCCTGGAACGATATCTACTCCTAAGGCTTACATTTTTGGGTTAACTTCAACTAAAAAATTTGAAAAATGGACCTTTCTAGTTCATTAAAAAATGATGGATATTTTTTCGAAAATTTTAAAATACAACTGAGTAGATTGCAGTATTTTCAAAAGATGGCCCTGCAGTAGCCTCATCCCTGCCACATCCACCACCACCCCATTAGTGCTACGAGGGTAAACGCTGTCGGCCTGCTGCAAATGCGAGAGATTTTCATCACATCTCTGCATCAAGAATGCGCCGGTACAATTGAATCTCCCTCCCCCCTCTCCCTCTCCACCCTCCCCCCCCCCCTCGCCCCCTTAGACCATGTGGCTCTGATTATTCCCAAGTTAACATATATTTAATGTCTGGTTGTTCGGTTTAACAAGAGTGAATACAAATTATGTTGGTGTATGACGCACTGAAATCAATGAAATATGCAAAGTAGAGCAGCTCTGTGCGGTACAAAAGCATTCTGCGGCTGTGCAGGCTGCCTGATGACCCCATTCAGCTTCGGAAACGAATACCGACACGCCAGGCCACCCTTTGATTTCCAGTGGAAGAATCTACATGCCGCGTAAATGAAAGGTGGGATGGTGATATTGTCCTCAAAGTGCCCCAAACGGTTAAATATTTCTGCACAACAGTGAAATGGAGGTGACGCGCGAGTCGTGCGTTGTGTATTATGTCGTTATTTTTATGCTGAAATATATCTTCTACACCTCATTATAGACTTTAGTAGTAATTATCTTTGGTGATAGCTGAAATTCGATTTGATGTGAAAATAAATCCGTAAAACTGGAAATGCAAATAAGAAAAAGACAGAAATCAGTGGATGTGGTATACAGTCTAACCAATGATTATAAGCTTTTTTTTAAAAAAAAAGGGTGGATGATTTATTCAAGAGAAAGAGGTTCATAAATTGAGCAAAATAATAACGCAGTGGGCCATATCTGGTAATTAAGCAAGAAGTTATTCGGCTCGGCATCTACCCTTAAGCAAGCAGTTATTCGGCTTGGCACAGACTGACACAGTTATTGGATGTTCTCCTGAGGGAAATTGTGTTAAATTGTCCGAAGGTGTAATGGCCTGCGTTGCCATTTCGTAGCAGGACCCCTTTAGCTCTCATCGACAGAACCTTTACAGCACAGCGGTTCGTCCTCGATATTCATCACCCCTGTTTTGTGGTCCATCATAGAAAGCCAACCTGGGTTTACATTTCAAAAGGTAATGACCGCCCGCATACCGCGAAAGACACTATTGGTGGCCTTTGTGCTTGTCAAGCCCTACTTGGGCCATCAGGATTGTAGGATCTCTCCCCACGTTAGAAGGTTGGAAGAATTATGGGCAGGGCCATCCAACCAGCTCGGAATTTGACAGTCTGACGCTCTAATTCGACAGATTTTGGCACTATATCCCTCAGGAGGACATCTAAGAACTTTATCAGACTGTACCAAGCCGAATAACAGGTTGCACAAGGGCCAGATGTACTACCGCGATACTGACTCGCTCAATTTGCCTTCCTTCTCCTGAATAAAAGGTCCATTTTTCTGTAACTGTAATCATTTATTCTTCTGTACGTGTACATCGCATCTACCGATTTTCGTCCCATTAGGATAATTCCTCGGGGTGCGCAGCTTTTTTTTTATCCCTTCATAGAGTGTAATAATTTCTTCATCGTACATGCCAGCACACGTATCATTTCACTGATTTTTATACCAGACATTTTCTCGGCTAACAGGTGCCAACGAACGCTTCTCAGTGTTTCTTCCAAGAGAAATTCTGCAACTGCGAATCGCACTGTCACGACTTCCTCTGGCTCCCTTCACAGCCTCGATAAATCTGAATAATGACATAGTTTCCACCAGGCTGATGTTTTAGAATAGTATTTTTTTCGTTGTTAAGAGCTTCCTGAAAAATGTATTACGGCCTCAGAATTAAATGGAAGTGAAAATGTAAAAGCCTCCATGACAGTATAACTGCAGTGGAAGCAAAGCTCTTTCAAAAACAGGGTGGTGGTGATGTCGGTTTGTGGGGCCTTCAACATCGTGGTTATCAGCGCTCGCACAAGTTCCAGACATTCCATTTCCAGTGGCGCCACTACCCGAATGATGATGAGATGATGAGGGTAACACAAACACCCAGTTCCTGGGCGGAGAAAATCTCTGACTCGGTCGGGAATCGAAACCGGGGCCCCGTGATCCAGGGGCAGCAACGCTAGCCACTAGTCCACGAACTGCGGACTCAAAACAGAGTGATTACCGCAGATAAGGATAGTTTAAAGCTCACTCTGGAAACGGGAGCTTGCAAAGCGTGCTATTACGTACAGTAGCCACGCCTACAACTAAAGTTAACACAATTAGTAGCAGACGTAAACAATAAGCACAATAAAAACTAAAACTTATATATGACCGAAGTACAACACAAGGTGACAATGTTGCGCCCTAAAAACTGACCATAATGCATATGACAGCTGAGGTAAGATGTGATTAATGCAGCACCAACCAACATCTTTTATTTTTATTTCCAACACAATATAGCTGCTGCATATGAAACAGACTAGTTAGCCTACGGTAACTCAACAACAAAATGTGATCTTCTTTGGGAAAATGTAAGCAATTCGGCTTGGAGACCATCTGCAAAATATGTTCTGCCGCAATACTTCCACAAGAAAATACAACCAGTAGGTAACGAAATCTCG
This sequence comes from Schistocerca gregaria, assembly GCF_023897955.1. Taxonomy (NCBI): domain Eukaryota; kingdom Metazoa; phylum Arthropoda; class Insecta; order Orthoptera; family Acrididae; genus Schistocerca; species Schistocerca gregaria. The sequence continues at coordinate 240,522,542 of NC_064921.1, forward strand.
GCCACAATGACAGGTCATAAAAAATGGCAGTATCCCAAATCGTCGCTGGATAGAATGCAATTCCTAATGAATCATCACACGTAGTAGTTTCAACACACTCAAGTACTTGAGGAAGGGGACAGTGAAGATCACAGCAAACAAACGTATTGCACAAAAAAGAATATGCCAATTCACTTCTTTAAGTTGTTCAGTGAACTGCATCTCTCCTCGTGCATATTCCCTTCTGCCAGTTCATTTACCATCGACAAGATCCAACAAGTCTTCGTCGACAATAGCTCTGTCTCATCAATCGGCAGCACACCGTGCTATACGTGAGTTCCAAGACACCTGGTGATAAACGACGAGTTGCGAGTGCCGACGCTGTCAGTACAGCAGATTACCAGAGACTCTACGATATGTGGTACAAGGGCACTTACGGTTATTTTCACTTTCTAGCCACTTATCGAACTGTGCTCCTTCTCCATAAGGAGGCATCACCACGACAAGTCTTTACATCATGAACTATGGACCTTGCCGTTGGTGGGGAAGCTTGCGTGCCTCAGCCATACAGATAGCCATACCATAGGTGCAACCACAACGGAGGGGTATCTGTTGAGAGGCCAGACAAACGTGTGGTTCCTGAAGACGGGCAGCAGCCTTTTCAGTAGTTGCAGGAGCAACAGTCAGGATGATTGACTGATCTGGCCTTGTAACATTAACCAAAACGGCCTTGCTGTGCTGGTACTGCGAACGGCTGAAAGCAAGAGGAAACTACAGCCGCAATTTTTTCCGAGAACATGCAGCTTTTCTCTATGGTTAAATGATGATGGCGTCCTCTTTGGTAAAATATTCCGGAGGTAAAATAGTCCGCCATTCGGATCTCCGGGCGGAGACTACTCAAGAAGACGTCGTTATCAGGAGAAAGAAAACTGGTGTTCTGCTGATCGGAGTGCAGAATGTTAGATCCCTTCATCGGGCAGGAACGTTAGAAAATTGAAAAAAAGGGAAATGGATAGGTCAGATATAGTGGAAATTGGTGAAGTTCAGTGGCAGGACGAACAAGACCTCTAGTCAGGTGAATATGTAAGGTGTCACACAAATCCAACACCTTCCATGAAAACCCTGACATGATAAGCAAATCCAGTAGTATGTCACATAGCTCCGAATAAATCGTGACATTAAATTAACCAAAGTAATACGAGTAATGAGTGAGCAAATGGAATACCACAGACTAACACAAGAATTCCTAAATGCATGTCGTACCTTCCCACCGTGAGGCAGACGCAGTTCCGAGGAGAGAAACAAGGACAGAAGCCGAGAGCAGAACCGTGTTACGCTAGAAGGCCCTACGATAACGGACGGAGTGGACACCCACGTCGCTAGCCCACCGCTAAGTCTACCACCCGCACGTTTTAGCGTGAGGCTTTTTCGCGTCTCTGTTACGTCAAGGACCACCCCCCAGCCCATGTTAAAGGCTAGAGCCCTCCAGAAAAACAGTATAGATCTTACGATAACGCTAAAAGGACCACACCACCCGCACGTTTTAGCGTGAGACTTTTTAGCGTCTCTGTTACGTTGCAAACTTTAAAAACATTGCCCCACCACGAAAAGTATAACATTTCTCATTGGATGGACAGAATTTTTGTAGGCGGAGCTTAAGGTTAACATTGAGACCCTGATTGGTCAGATGAAAACATAGCCAGATAGTTTTTTCAAACTAACTTCGGTAAATTGTAGTAAGGAGAAGTTAGGAGAGCTGGTTCCAAGACGGCGAGCTGGATGGCTGCTGCGCCGGCCGCTGCCGCCCTGACGCTGCTTAAACACCGACAAGGTAATGAACGCACGCGATGCCGCATTTTTGAGCGCATAAGGCTTCACTCAGAACTGCAGAAGTCTCATCTGTTACACCCCCTTTTTGCGTAATACTAGTGTCAATCGTTCATTAAAACTCATGGTGTTCACATTTGCCACGTGAAGAACAGATCTGAAACGCGATGATTTTTCTTTTATATAGTTATTGATAAGCCACATCAGCCACTGTAATTTACGCCAAGTTAGATAAGTAATTAAAGATACTTGAGGGTCACTGTAGACCATTTTGATAGTTTTCTCTTTTGCGAAACTTAAATTAAACCTAGATTATAGATGTGATATGGCATAGGTCATCCTTCGATCCATTGTAGAACTTGGAAACCCATTTAGGGAATATTCGTTCACATTTTTGTTTAACGCAGTTGGTTTTTACCATCCTGTATTAAAACATTTCCTTTTATCAATAGTGCAATTTAGAAACGATGTTTTTGAGAGTAGAATAAAATGTCCAATGATAAACTTAACTGCTTCTTTGACGTTATTTTACCAGCTAACTAAAAATAGGAAAGCCTTGAACCCCTTCCACTAAATTTAGTTAGTATTAGGATTCTTTTACAGGTTGTGCAGTGGAGCTGACGCTGAGATCATTAAGTATTTGGTTATACCATCGCTAGTCTCACTGAACTCTTCTGAATTCTACATGTCATGTGTGGTCTGGCGTCTCCTTACCAGCAACAGGTCCCAGGTTCAAACTAGTCAATTCCCTAAAAAAAAAACACGCTCAGAGCGTCGTTGCGCGGAAGTGGTAGGGAGACACGATATAGAACAGACACCACCATGAATGTTTAGAAATACAGTGTTATTAATACAAAATCTATTAGGGGTGATGCTTGACTAGGTTAAATAATAAATAAAAAAATATATGAGTGCGGGTAAGCTACTACAAACAGCATAGTGAACGCATTATTGTGACCAATATAGACACTACAGTAGTAGAAGTTTATATCCCAGCTAGCTCTGCAGATGAAGAAATTGAAAAAATGTATGATGAGATAAAAGAAATTATTCAGGTAGTGAAGGGAGACGAGAATTTAATAGTCGTGGGTGACAGGAATTCGAGAGTAGGAACAGGGAGAGAAGGAAACATAGTGGGTGAATGTGGATTGGGGCTAAGAAATGAAAGAGGAAACCGTCTGGTAGAATTGTGCACAGTTCATAACTTATCCATAGCTAACAATTGGTTCAAGAATCATAAAAGAAGTTGTATACAAGGGAGAATCCTGGAGATACCAGAAGGTATCAGATAGATTATGTATTGGTAAGACAGAGATTTAGGAACGACGTTTTAAATTGTAAGACATTTCCAGGGGCAGATGTAGACTCTGACCACAATCTATTGGTTACGAACTGTAGATTAAAACTGAAAAAACTGCATAAAGGTGGGAATTTGAGGAGATGGAACCTAAACAAACTGATTAAACCAGAAGTTGTACAGAGTTTAAGGGAGAGCATAGGGGAACAATTGACAAGAATGGGGGAAAGAAATATAGTAGAAGAAGAATGGGTAGCTTTGAGGGATGTAGTAGTGAAGACAGCAGAGGATCAAGTTCGTAAAAAGACGAGGGCTAGTAGAAATCCTTGGGTAACAGAAGAAATATTGAATTTAATTAATGAAAGGAGAAAATATAAAAATGCAGTAAATGAAGCAGGCAAAAAGAACATAAACGTCTCAAATATGAGATCGACAGGAAGTGCAAAATGGCTAAGCAGGGATGCCTAGCGGACAAATGTAAGGATGTAGAGGCTTATCTCACTTGGGATAAGATAGATATTGCCTACAAGAAAATTAGAGAGACCTTTGGAGAAAAGAGAATCACTTGTATGAATAGCAAAAGCTCAGATGGAAACCCAGTTCTAAGCAAAGAAGGGAAAGCAGAAAGGTGGAAGGATTATATAGAGGGTCTATACAAGGTCGATGTACTTGAGGACAATATTATGGAAATGGAAGAGGATGTAGATGAAGATGAAGATGAAATGGGAGTTTGACAGAGCACAGAAAGACCTGAGTCGAAACAAGGCCCGGGAGTAGACAACATTCCATTAGAACTCCTGACAGCCTTGGTAGAGCCAGTTCTGAAAAACTCTACCATCTGGTGAGCAGGATATATGAGACAGGCGAAATGCCCTCAGATTTCAAGAAGAATATAATAATTCCAATCCGAAAGAAAGCAGGTGTTGACAAATGTGAAAATTACAGAATTATCAGTTTAATGAGTCACAGCTGCAAAATATTAACACGCATTATTTACAGACGAATGGAAACACTGGTAGAAGCCGACATCGGGGAAGATCAGTTTGGATTCCATAGAAATACTGGAACACGTGAGGCAATACTGACCCTACGACTTATCTAAGAAGCTAGGTTAAGGGAAGGCAAACCTACGTTTCTAGCATTTTTAGACTTAGAGAAAGCTTCTGACAATGTTGACTGGAATGCCCTGTTTCAAATTCTAAAGGTGGCAGGGGTAAAATTCAGGGAGCGAAAGGCTATTTGCAATTTGTACAGAAACCAGATGGCAGTTATAAGAGTCGAGGGACATGACAGGGAGGCAGTGGTTGGGAAGGGAGTGAGACAGTTCTGTAGCCTCTCCCCGATGTTATTCAATCTGTATATTGAGCAAGCAGTAAAGGAAACACAAGAAAAATTCGGAGTAGGTATTAAAATCCATGGAGAAGAAATAAAAACTTTGAAATTCGCCGATGACATTGTAATTCAGTCAGAGACAGCAAAGGACTTGGAAGAGCAGTTGAACGGAATGGACAGTGTCTTGAAAGTAAGTGTTGATTTATGTAAAATCGTCCTACAGACAAAATGAAGACGTTATACAAAGGCTGCACTAGTGTTGCAAGTGAAGTGATTACATTGCGCACCTACCTGAATTGCTGAACTCACGTAAAGACGTAAGTGAAACATATGTAGAAAACATTAACTTTTTGCCACATATGAGTAGCTTAAATAATGTGCAATAGTTACGAATTCATATATCTATAGTTACGTATTAGAATTTGTCATTTGAAATAGTTCCATTTTTGTTATGAAAGTGAGTATCGAACGGAACATCTCTCACAAAAATCCAGGAATCACAGGTAAGAATTATCCTTTTTCTCTTTTTTGCATTACATCTTAGTTTGGACAACATGGAGGTTGGAAAATCGCTTTTCCTCGTGAAGCCAAATGGTGGGAATAGCTTGAAATTGTGGCTGGACTAGCTATGTCGTGGCATTCGCCCACGTCCCACAGGCAACGAACCGAAACTTGGAGAAGGACGCTCCTATTCGTATATAACTTTTTCAGGTGGCCCAGAGGTTACCAACTGCTGTTAATGGAGCAGGAGAAGTGACATGAAGAAGGTGAAGGTGAGTGAGTAGCCCACATTCGGACAGTGATTCAGGAGTGTTGTGAACATGAAACGTAATAACAGTCGTACGGATAACAGTAGACCTATAAAATCACGATTTATTTCTGAAAAAAGAGTTAATTTGGTTAGAAGGCAGTCAGAGGTGGTGCTCTAAGACTACTGAGGAAAAAAATATGTACTGATATATGCAGGGCGAAGATTAGTAAAACCGACAAAATACAGGGAGGAATTCCTGGAAATGGAGGAAAGAGTGTCATGTGAGCTTACTGTAAGCAGCAGAATTCTCTGGTACTCACGCCGGGAACACGCCGGGATGGTGTTTACGTACGGGCAAGCAAATGAAAACGATCATTTGTATATTTTTAATGAATGTTCAACTTGTTATTTTTCCTGTGTGCCAGTTCTGCGACCTTGGTGGTCCCACTTTGCATTTTTAGCGTAAGTATGTTTCACTGGGGACTTTTATGTGGACAGTTCAGTTTTATTAAGCTTTAAGATCTTGTTTTTTAATGAGTTCGTGGTATTATGTGACTGTGTAGCTTTGGGTTGGAAGTGTACAGTGTTACTAGTCTGTTGAGATATGGTTAAACAAGAACGATTGTTTACCATTGATTATTTCACCGTGCCTGCTGTCTATGATTTTGGTTGCGGAGGCAAAACATGATTCTTATTCGTGTTTATGTAATTCAATTAAAGTGAAGTTTTGTATATTGCTTCAGTAAGAGGCCAAATGTCCAAAATGAAGTTTATTATAAAGTCTGTTTTGCGTCAAATTAAAATTGTAGAACAATCACAAACTTGGCCGTTCTGAAACAAGTACCCTCCCAGGAGCATCCACAGCACGCAACATCTGAAGCCCTTTTTAGGTGTTTGTGAGATCAAGGGTACTTTCAGACAGGCGACTGTTCGTAACCAGCTTTGGAGGACCCTGTTCTACAGGTAACTGGGACGAACCCAAGTAAAAGCCCCAGGCAAGAGGCAAGTGGCCCGCCAAAATGGTGTGAGCCAAAGTTCGATAATGTGTGTCCTGCATGACAGCCGCTACCATCCGTATCACCTGCAATCCATGGAGGACACTTTGCACATCTGTTGCGGCGCGGAAGCGACGGGGCTCTGTACATTGTTTTGCACGCACACGCACACCGTCAAGTTCAGGACACTTAGTCAAAGGACCTTCTTCCCTCCATTTCCACCGAGGAATCAGTCCATGCATTTGCCAGATTTATTAATGTTCACCCTGTACAATCGTCTGCCCCAATGGATGCAATATCAACGACACGTCATTCAGCATAAAATATAGTTTTTTTCGTTGCTTAAGTCTGAATTTAATGTATTTTACTTTTCACTGTACTCGGAGCGCTGATTAATATTCTAGGAGTGGCACGAACTGTTTATGCACACGACCATACCGTGTAACATTCCAAGTTAACGCACAATTAAGCACACTGCATCTTGTCCTGTCAGAGGTGGTGATAGTAGTACACAATTTGCATTCCACCCGCAGGGCACTGGCGATAACTGCGTAGGCGAGACGGAACGTCGCTTGTTTATCTGTTCTCACTCCAAGTAGTTTGCAGGTTTCACATCAAACTGTGCAGCGTTGCTCCGAGATATGAATTAGAATATAAACGTTAAGTAGCAAAACAAATGGAATAAGATCATTTAGGGGCTAATGCCAGCCAGCGCGTGTATTAACATGATTCCGTGATACTTCAAACCTTGGAAAGTATTTCACAGAATCTAGTCGGTTACACACTGGATTAGACATGACACATACTTCTGATGGCCAATAACAGCGTTTGAGTGGTGAGTGGCGAGTGCTTTCATATGTTACACTTGCAGTAACGTGGAGCTTGCACGTCATTAGTAAGTCCATTCCTTGTATGTCTGTTCACAATGTTCGTCACTGAAAATCATTGCACCGTATTAGTCTTTAATGACACTGACTTTAATAAATGCACCGTGATACAGGGTGATTCAAAAAGAATACCACAACTTTAAAAATGTGTATTTAATGAAAGAAACATAATATAACCTTCTGTTATACATCATTACGAAGAGTATTTAAAAAGGTTTTTTTTTCACTCAAAAACAAGTTCAGAGATGTTCAATATGGTCCCCTTCAGACACTCGAGAAATATCAACCCGATACTCCAACTCGTTCCACACTCTCTGTAGCACATCAGGCGTAACAGTTTGGATAGCTGCTGTTATTTCTCGTTTCAAATCATCAATGGTGGCTGGGAGAGGTGGCCGAAACACCATATCCTTAACATACCCCCATAAAAAAAAATCGCAGGGGGTAAGATCAGGGCTTCTTGGAGGCCAGCGATGAAGTGCTCTGTCACGGGCTGCCTGGCGGCCGATCCATCGCCTCGGGTAGTTGACGTTCAGGTAGTTACGGACAGATAAGTTCCAATGTGGTGGCGCTCCATCCTGCTGAAATATGAATTATTGTGCTTCTTGTTCGAGCTGAGGGAACAGCCAATTCTCTAACATCTCCAGATACTGTAGTCCAGTTACAGTAGCACCTTCGAAGAAAAAGGGACCAAAAACTTTATTGGCTGAAATGGCACAGAAAACGTTCACCTTAGGCGAGTCACGTTCATACTGAGTTGTTTCCAGCGGATTCTCAGTGCCCCATATACAGACATTGTGACGGTTGATTTTCCCGTTAGTGTGGAAAGTTGCTTCATCGCTAAACACAATCTTTGAAACTTCCATTTGAGCCAGGATAAAATCACAGAAATCGATTCTTTTAATCATATCAGCTGCAAACAGTGCTTGAAACAATTTCAGACGATAAGGTTTCATAACTAACCTTTTTCGTAGGACTCTCCATACAGTTGATTGTGGAATTTCCAGCTCTCTGCTAGCTCTGCGAGTCGATTTTCCTGGGCTGCGAACAAATGCTTGCTGGATGCGTGCTATATTTTCATCACTCGTTCTCGGCCGTCCAGAACTTTTCCCTTTGCACAAACACCCATTCTCTGAAAACTGTTTATACCAACGTTTAATACACCACCTATCAGGAGGTTTAACACCATACTTCGTTCGAAATGCACGCTGAACAACTGTCGTCGATTCACTTCTGCCGTACTCAATAACACAAAAAGCTTTCTGTTGAGCGGTCGCCATCTTAGCATCAACTGGCGCTGACGCCTAGTCAACAGCGCCTCAAGCGAACATATGTACAAATAAATGAAACTTTATAGCTCCCTTAATTCGCCGAAAGATAGTGCTTAGCTCTGCCTTTTGTCGTTGCAGAGTTTTAAATTCCTAAAGTTGTGGTCTTCTTTTTGAATCACCCTGTATTTCTTGGAAAACTATAAAGTTTCTCAATTCACTGAAGTTGAGAACGCAGAAGTATGCGTCTCTGTACTTACTTACTCGTTAGTTGCGTAACATTTTATGTATGCCCTCACCATAGTTGACTAACATTTGCATTCAATACACACGTTACCTGAATCGAAAATAGAAGATGAAATTTTTCCTTCATCAACAAGTCAAATTTCTGCATAGAGGTAGTAGCACCTGTCAGATGTAGAACGTATCAAAGTGATGCTAAATCTCGTGGTATTTGGTAACTGGAATCGTGAATTCCTATGAATGCTAACTGTAATTACCGATTTACATGACATGAATGCGTCTGATTAAATCGTGTGAGTACTACATACACAAAAACATTTCAGAGAATCAGTATCATCACTGAATTATGGTGCAAGGACAGTGTGTCTCCAGTAAAGTAGGTCATACTACACTATACACTCAGAGAAAAAAATACACAAGCGGGGTAGCGAAAAAATGCCACACTTGGCAGTCGACATGCGATTCCTCATCCCAATTCTAGTGTCAATTTCAACCTAGTCCCTCCAATAGGCTAAATAGAAACGTGATTTAAAAATTAAGACCTTGGCAACGCTGTAACAACGCACAGCGTAAGCAAGAACAGGGTTGAGTTGGGGGGGGGGGAGTGGGGGGGGGGGGAGTGAATCAAACAGCCAGGTCATCAGTCTCATCGGATTAGGGAAGAATGGGGAAGGAAGTCGGCCCTTTCAAAGGAACCATTTCGGCATTTGCCTGGAGCGACTTAGGGAAATCACGGAAAACCTAAATCAGGATGGCCGGAAACGGGATTGAACCTTCGGTTGTCAAGCACAGGTAGCATTAACTGTCTGCTGTACTCGTGCTGTCCCATAAACTCAGTCCCACTGGGCAATATCGCTGTGAAGGGGTACACAGACTCGCCGATATTCGAGTCGCGTTCGCGCCAAGCACTTTTTTTTCAGTTAAAGCATCAAATGTTATTCAGTATATGCCTCCACAAAGCAGTAACTTGTGTATTTCTATAACTGTTACGGTTATTTAAACATTACAACATAACATTCTGTACTCAGCGATCGCACCTGAAGATGGCGGCCAGATGGGTCGCGGAAATATCGTGTAGTGGAGACTATCATATTCGGCAGCACACCCATGAAGAGCATAAGCGTAAACATAACATGAACCTGATAGAGACGTAAACGACCTCTTTCTTTTTTCCAAGAGCCAAGAGATAATCATAGGAATTACAGTGACATGACCAGTAAACAGCAAGGTACAGAAACACAATACGCGGGCTACACTAGCTTTCACATTATGCTACGCAGAATAGTTCCCTTCTCGACATTTCATTTCCAAGCTTGTCTTCACAGAGCCGGTAAATACGTGTACGAGGTACTTTCACTTTAGAGATGTTCAAAGCTACCACTTTGCATTTCCAAACACTTCACTGCTCGCAGGGTCATGCTTCTCTGGACCCTACGCAGCTCACATGCATCGACCATTGTTGAAGAGGAATGCACGCGAGCTATTAGATCGTGTACATCAATGGGTGATGTACTACAAATTTGTTACTATGTGTCTCCACAAATAAAAATCTAGTGGATTAAGTTCCGTGTAACGTGGAGGCCAGAACATTAGACCTCCAAAGGCCAATCCATTTCCTGGGCAATGCTTCATTTAAATATTTACGCAATTTGATTCCAAAGAGTGGCGTTGCATCATCATGCTGAAACCACAGCTGTCGTCAAACAAAAAGTGCGAACTTCATCTAATGCGTCAAGTAAAGTGTAGCAAAGAAACGTACGATACAGGGACGCATGTCAGGTAAGCCTAATAAGCTCAGAAGTACTTCTACCACGATTCCAGCTGACAGGTTTATGCCAAAGCGTGCTTGAAAGCAATGTGGGTTGTGTTCCGAGCAATAATGACTGTTGTGGAGGTTGAAAATAGCTTCACGAGTGAAGCTAGATTCATCAGTCCATCAGGTTATATATAAAATATTCGTTGTCTTCCACTTGGTGCTAAACCCGTTCACAAACTTGTTTCGTCAAATGCGGTCTTCTGGCCACTGAGGTTGAGTTAACATGTAATGATATGAGTGCTGTTCCTCATCATGCAACCGTCTTTGAGATATCTGGTACTGCCTTGAAATATCACGATTACTTTGACGAGGTTATTGGCAAACGGTCTGAAGAATCGAGTCTCATGTTTGTGGCACATGTCTAGTCCTTGAGTGACCTTTGTCCATTACTTGTGGATGAAGAACACCGGTTTCCCGAGAGCGCTGCTCCAGGCCACGTAAAACATTATTATCGTGATGGCATCTTTGAGGGCACCACGCAGCACATTCACGAACAGCAGCAGCAGCAGCAGCAGCAGCAACTTGCTTATCGGCCGCACCCAACAACAAAAGATATCGACTCATTCATCGTATGTGTACTCCACTGGGAAGACGCCCTTAGTGAACTTGACAAGACCAGTTATGGTTGTGCGCGGCGAGGTTGGTAAATACATATACATGGTGACTCAAGAGGAAAGGTACATGTTTTGACGGGTGACAGCACTAGTGGTTCTGAATAAAGAACTTGACGTGGATGTATGCCCTCTTCCGAATGGTTTGCGAGGTGGAACACTTTTAATGTACATATTTTCTGTATTATTCATTGTCATTGTTTATAACGTACCACAGTAACATACAGGAACTTGAGACGAACATTTTGATGTAGGACGTTTGTGGTCAATCAAGTCGAAAAACTAACTCTAACTAATAATTCAGAGTCGACACCTAAGTCTACCGCCTTTTTGCCTTACGTAGGAAACACTTCCAACAAGATCGGTCGTATCATACGGAAATACGATGTAAAATATGTTTTCCCACCTCCATATAAAATTTGAGCGCTTTTGAATTCTGTTAAGGATGATCTTGGCCTGCGTAAAGAGGGCGTATATCGCATTTCTCGTAGCTGCGGCATGGCATATATTGGTCAAAGTGTCAGGACCGTCGAGGACCGATGTAATGAGCATAAACGGCACACACGATTACAGCAGCCCAGTAGATCTATTTCCGAACATTGCTTGGATACTGGTCACCCAATGTTATATAACAACACCGAGATATTGGCATGCACGTCCAGCTATTGGCACAGTGTTATTAAGGAGGCACTTCAGATTAAATTTGCGAGCGGCATCGTTAACAGGGATGGAGATTTTTTTTTAAACTCTGTCTGGAATCCGGCTCTCTCTCCCATGTCAAAAAAAAGGAGCACAGAGTCAGTGCTACCTCACCTGCGAATTCGTAGTCTCACTATCGATAGGTCTGAGTTTGGTCATCTTTGGTGGCACTAGTGTTCAGAGTGTGTTATCTTTCCTGCATCAGTCCGAGTACCGAGGTTTTAAATTTGCATGTACGTTGCCTGTCCGTTGCAGTTTGCCTTGAAAATGACGGGGTGTTCTCCGACCGAAACATCGGCGGTCGCTGAGAGTGTTACCTGGCTGAATTCCTGGAAGTTATTTGATACCTGAAACTGGATTACAAAAACCACCTAAGCTACAGAGCACGTGCGTCGGGCGATTTTTCAATATTTTCGTGATGTGTCTGCGCAAACCGTTAGTCCTAGAGAAAAAATAAATACTTTCTTTTGTAGCATATTTCATTCAGTTTAACTGGGTGCTGACACACATTTTCATTGGAGTGTGCTGTTTTCGAGTTACTAAAGAAAATCTACAAAAGGAATATTAAACGTGCTCTATCTCGGAAACCATTCGCAATAGGGCATATGTCCACATGAAGTTTTTCGTTCAGAATCACTAATACCATCACATATCAAAGAATGTACCTCTGCTCCGGACTCACCCTGTATACAATTTCATGGATCCGTCTGTCATAAGATGGGCTATTATCACATGACAAAACGATGTCCTGCTTATAAACGACGCGAACGGTCGTCTAAAAAGTAAGGAAGCAACCTAACGAGGATTCGAACTGCAATTCCATGGTGGACGTGGGTTTGTTATCCCAGCAATCGACTCACAACGGAAACTCACAGGGAAACACTGCCATATGTCAAATAAAAGATCTTGATTAAACTTGGCGAGTGTGTAAAGGAGCCAAATAATGCAATACATGCTTTCGTTTGTGGCCAATATTACTTTTATGGATGAAAAGTCCCCAACGGTCGTATGACATACTAGTTTTGGAGGGAATTTCTTCAAAACAATGATACATATAAAAGTTGATATGCAATTAACTTTCTTGAAAACTATATAATCCAATTTTGTAATAATATCAAGCTACATTCATCCACGTGTAATAAAACTGGTGTCTAACATACAATTTTTAGAAAATTAGCTGTACATAATGCATATCTCATTAAAACATCTAAAATTTATTATTAATCTTCGTATTTATTTTACTTTTGATTGATTTGTGTGTTCAATTGCTCTTTTACTTTTTACGTATATTTTGTTTTGGTTTCTAGGTTACCATTCCACGTAAATGAATACTGTTACTTTAAAATGATAAATAATTCATTATTATCATATAAAATCATTTTAGAAATGGTAATCTGTAAATAAATGCTTAAAACATAACTTTTCTTACGCCATGCACACGAAATGAACGAAATTTTTTCACATAATATGCCAGACAAAAAACACAACGTGGAACAGAACTCGGCAAAATTTCAAATTGTACTAGAGCCTCTCTAAATATCTTTGATTTGTATCAGGCGTACTTTAGTACACTGGTAAGCCTTGGAGAAGGATATTTGATTTTGTACTAGTGACTGACGATTGATTGTATTGTTTCTCAAGTGGAGGCCGACATCATAATCAGTCAAGACAACTAGATTAAAAAAATCTTCTCATCAAGTTCTTCCAAAATCGAAAGCCGTATGTATTTCACGACAGCGCATTTATTGTTGAGTCCTTTACATTCAACTTCATTGCCCTCTAGTACGATGTCCTATAGGGTTCTTCCACGTCGACAGCCGTTTGTTTACCGATTTCGATACTGTCTCAAAGACATTTGCGGCTTCAAAAAGAGATTCTCGAATTCTCTGTGCAATCATAAAATTAGTTTCTTCTAAAATTATGAAAAAGCATGAGGTCAACGTGAAAAGACTTTCAGTATCATACCAGAGGAGAAGGAACTTGTCCATCTGGTGATCCCAAAGGGCACAATGGCAAAGATTTCTGAGACTTATACAGCTTTCGATGTTGGAAGAACTTCGTGAGAAAATTTTCAGACCTAGTTCTGTTGAATAATTGTGTCAATCTACATTTGAGAAACAATATAATCAAACTACACTCAGTACAACCCAGCAGACATAGCATTTGGACTGCATAAGTTGGAGTAATATTTATTTTCAGATATGTTGTATGTATTTAACACTATCGAGAAAAATCCAGCCTTGTCCCCTTTAGTATTATCAGTCATCTTGGGCAAACCGCTCAGAAGTTTCACTTTTTTCAGGCTTTCCTCAGCAAGGTGCTTCTAGTGCATTTGAGGCAAAAAACGCTATTATTAGTTTTAAAGAGAGTTAAATTTTCTACACTTTTCATAATTGACATTTAAAAAAAATTCGGAACAGCTACTGTAATACGATGCTGTAAAAATTTCAAGAATATGCAAAAAAACTACGAATGTGAGTGGTTTCGCCTTAATAACTTTTTGTAGCACAGTTTTATACGGCATGCATAAAAAGCATTGCTGTGAAGGGTTCAATATCCTTCAAGATTCATACAAAATACTTTTAATTACTGCCTACACAAGCCGACAAATGATGTAGGAACAATTTCATTGAAAGTGGACTCGAAACCGAAAATGCTACCCCCTCTGAAAAATAGTATTCCTGATCTAATATTATCTTCTACGCTTTGTGTGTATTTAATAACCACATGTAATTCATGAGGTTCACATAATTCCTAGGGACCAAGTACGTTTTAAAAGAAAAACACCAGTTTCCACCTGTATTACATATACGTATATTTCCAGAAAAATCCAGATTGAAATTTTATTTTGATAATATACACAAAATTTTAAGCTAAAACTTAATTAATTTCTGTTACTTCACGTCAGATGTTGTGGAGGGACATGTTGATGCTGCCGTCTTTTACGGCAGCATGTAAACTATTTTTAAGGTCAGCCGGAAAGAGATGGAGAACATACTGACCATAGTTTCCAGTCTGCAAATCCACATTCTTCTTGTAATCACTGAAAGAAAGGTTTCCACTCTATTTACTCAGCAGGATCAGGAACTATCATCATAAACGAAAGTTTTGAGTTCTAACTGATTAATGTGTACACTAAAAGTTCACACGCACAAATGTAGTAATATTCCCGATAATAATAATAATAATAAAGAGCAACTGATAACAGATGCTGAGGTGACATGCCAAGCTAAAACTAAAAGATCCCTACACTACGCATACATTGATTACCAAAAAGCTTTTGATAGAGAACCCCACTCAGGGTTACTACAGATATTGGAAATATACAAAGTAGATCCTTAATTGATACACTTCCTAAACATAGTAATGAAAAGTTGGAAGACCACACTTAATATCCAAACAAATTCAAATAATATCACATCACAGCCAATACAGATTAAGCATGGAATATACCAAAGAGACTCATTAAGTCCTTTCTGGTTCTGCCTTGCTCTGAACCCACTATCCAACATGCTAAATAATACACATTATGGATATCATATTACTGGAACATACCAACACAAAATCACACATTTGCTATAAATGGATGGTTTAAAACTACTGGCAGCAACAAATCAACAACTCAACCAATTACTAGTAACAGAAGTATTCAGCAATGATATAAATATGGCTTTCGGAACAGACAAATTTAAGAAAAATAGCATAGTCAAGGGACAACACACTAAACAAGAAGATTACTTATTGGATAACCACAGCGACTGCATAGAAGCGATGGAAAAAACATATGCCTCTAAATATCTAGGATACAGACAAAAAATAGGAATAGATAATACAAATATTAAAGACGAACTAAAAGAAAAATATAGACAAAGACTAACAAAAATACTGAAAACAAAATTGACAGCAAGAAAGAAGACAAAAGCTATAAATACTTATGCTATACCAATATTGACCTGTTCATTTGGAGTAGTGAGATGGAGTAACACAGAACTAGAAGCACTCAATACACTTACACGATCATAATGCCACAAATATAGAATACATCACATACATTCAGCAACAGAAAGATTCACATTAAGCAGAAAGGAAGGAGGAAGGGGATTTATCGACATAAAAAAACCTACATTATAGACAGGTGGACAATTTAAGAAAATTCTTTATAGAACGACCAGAAACTAGCAAAATACACAAGGCAATCACTCATATAAATACATCAGCTACACCACTGCAATTTCATAACCACTTGTACAGTCCTTTAGATCACATAACATCAACAGATACAAAGAAAGTAAATTGGAAAATCAAAACACTACATGGCAAGCATCCGTATCATCTAACACAGCCACACATCGATCAAGACGCAACCAACACATGGCTAAGAAAAGGCAATATATATCGTGAGACGGAAGGTTTCATGATTGAAATACAGGGTCAAACAATAAACACCAGATATTACAGCAAGCATATTAATAAAGATCCCAATACCACAACAGATAAGTGCAGACTTTGCGAACAACAAATAGAAACAGTAGATCACATCAGAAGCGGATGTACAATACTAGCAAATACAGAATACACCAGAAGACATGACAATGTAGCAAAAATAATACATCAGCAACTTGACATACAACCTAAACTAATAAAACAATACGTTCCCACATACAAGTATGCACCACAAAATGTACTGGACAATGATGAATACAAATTATACTGGAACAGGACCATTATAACAGATAAAACACCACCACATAACAAAACTGACATCATACTCACAGACATAAAGAAGAAGAAATTAACACATCTAATCGAAATATCCATACCCAATACAACAAATATACAGAAGAAAACAGGAGAAAAAATTGAAAAATACATCCAATTGGCTGAAGAAGTCAAGGACATGTGGCATCAGGATAAAGTTGACATTATACCAATTATAGTATCAACTACACGAGTCATACCACACAATATCCACCAGTACAACAACGCAGTAAAGCTACATCCAAACTTATAAATAGAACTACAGAAATCTGTAATTATTGATACATGTTCAGTTACCCGAAAGTTCCGAAATGCAATGTAACATATACCGTATAGTTAAAAGGAAGTCACGGTTGAAAAAGGTCCGCGTCACTTTCCATTTTTAACCAGACCTAACGTCTGAGAAAGGAAAGAAATAATAATGTCTCTATCAGAAACAGCACTATGGTCAGTTCAGAGGCAACATCCACGTACGTTCCAATTGAAATGGTCTGTCGCCCTGACTTCTAAACAACAAATTTAACTGCTCACCACAAAAAGTGGAAAATTATCTCACCACTTGCCTCACAGCTTTGTTAACATTAAGGGCGGCAGACAAACAGCCACTTCCGCGAAATCTAAGCGATCCAGAACGGTGTACAGTCTGAGCGATTTACTTACTGTTTGTACCGAGAATATGCATTTATCAACAGACTGGCTGTGACGTCATCCGAGGCAGTACGTAAGCTGGCGTTTGACTGACGCGGACAGAGTGATAGCTCGGTGCAAAGTGAGCGTTTTTAGAGATTGAAACGAACCAGCACTGCGTACAGTCCTCGCGAGTTCACTTTCTCGTTTTACCTAACACGCGTTTTTTAGTAGCAGCCTGGCTGTGACGTCATCCGAGGCAGCGCGTAAGCCGACGTTTGACACGCCGACCGTGTGATTGCTATGTGCGAATTGGTGCATCACTGTCTCCTATGCCGTATTTATTTATGGGCGCAGTGGACGTCAGAAGGGAAAATCTGCCGTCATCTGCCGTACGCCCGCCGCAGCACCTAAATGGGTGCTCTCTCGGACGCTTATTACTTAGTAACTCCACCATGGATCGGTTTACAATCTTAGTAATTTTTGTTTGAATGGAGTGAAGTCGGCACGACTGCATTTAAGCTTTGCTGTCTAGAATTTTTAGAACGCAACTGACACTACCACATGACCTCTGAATTACCACTTTAAGAAGCCTTGTGTTGATTTATATTTGCATCAAAGTCTTTAAACATGTTATACCTTTACTGTTTAATTGTTTCAATTACGTTCTCTAATCATAACCTTCTATCGTAAGTATAAATAATACTTATCAATTTAGAAATAAGGAAGTTTTCGTTCCAAATGTATTTTTTAGTAAATTACTTCTAGCTATTAGAGTTAACTTAATGGGGTAACGTATTTAATGTTTTTATATCAGACTGAAGCTTCATACCAATTTTCATCTTTCTGAGTCTAACATTCAGTTCCTCCAATTTTTCGTGAAAACTCGGATTTTGACCAAAATACTGCTCCGAGCAAGTTGAGACTTGCAACAGTTGATTGCGAGATGCATGTGCGCATTCTGAACAATTCTTGGCTTTCTAGCTTTATTATTTAAAGCCCATTTCTGTTATTTAAAACGATGTATTTAGGGGAACATACTCATCTGATCACTCTGAGATTTAACAATGCTAAAGTAAATATACTGAAGCATATATTGGCAAAGATTGGGAAAGCTACTTTAATTTTTTTTTAATTTCTTCCTTGCATGCTACGCACAGGTGCTTTATGACGACATTGGGCTCGTAGCAGTGAACTGGAGTAAGTCCCGGTAAACTCACTCGCCTCTGTATCTCTGAAATAATACTGTGCTTTTTTCACCATAATGTGGATATTGTGTACAGTAAATCACTTCGACTAATAGGCAGTGGAGCTTCTAACACCTTGTCTTCCATGTTGAATTCGACCACTGATACGTTACCGCATGACCCGAATCCGCAATGAAAACCAAGCCAGCCAAGACTTGGGACGCGGAATAGCAGTTGGGAGCTAGGCGCAGGGGAAATTCCATTTCGGAAATTGTTAGGGAATTCAGTATTCCAAGATCCACAGTGTCAAGAGTGTGCCGGGAGTATTAAATTTCAGGCATTACCTCTCTTACCTCTCACTACGGACAACGCAGTGGCCGACGACCTTTAGTTAACGACCGAGATCAATTGCCATTGCGTAGAGTTTTCAGTACTAACAGACAAGCAACAGTGCATGGAATAACCTCAGAAATTAACTGGGACTAAGGCGAACGTTATGATAGTGCGACGGAACTAATGTTAATGGGCTATGGCAGCAGACGACCGACGCTAGTGCCTTTGCTGATAGCTTGACATCGCCTGAAGCGTCTCTCCTGCTATGGTGAGAATATCAGTTGGCCGTCGACGACTCGAAAACCGTAGCCTGGCAAAATGAGTTCCGATTTCTGTTGGTAAGAGGTTACGGTAGCGTACGAGTGTGTTGCTGAACCCACGAAGGGGTGACTCCCTAAAGATGTGGGCTCTTTTTTTTGTGGTTTTAGGGCGCACAACTACAATGGTCATTAGCGCCCAGGCTAAGTTCGGAATGCACCGGGAGGCACAAGGTTAAAACAGCAGCTAAATGGGACAATACTACAAAAGACATAGTAAAAAAAAAAACCTGCATAATCAAATGTCCTTAGACAGGTTTGTCATGTTGATAAAACGAAGAACGCGAGCAGCTGCTCCTGCGTCATCCGCTAAAATGGCGTCCAAAGTACATGGCAGTCCAAGATCAACACACAGTGTATTAATATTCGGACATGACGTTAAAATGTGGCGGACCGTCAGCAATTGCCCAGATGTGCAGAACGGCGCCGGCGCAGCCGTCAGCAGATGGCGATAGCTGAACCGGCAGTGTCGTAGTCGTAACCGGGCCATAACGACCTCCTCCCGCCGAGAGGGGGCGTGAAGAGGACGTCCAAGCCACGGGAAGAGGTTTCAAGGCCCGAAGCTTTTTGTCTGTAAGTGCAGCCCAATCGGCATGCCACAGCGACAAAATGCGCTGAAAAATGACCCTGCTACAATATGATGAAGGGACACAACAAGAAGCTGTCCGAGGCTGGAGGACCGCAGCCTTGGCCACGACATCTGCAGCTTCGTTCCCAGGGATACCGACATGGCTAGAACCCGACATAAGGCTAACCGGAGAACCGTCGTCCATCAGCTGCTGAAGAGAGCGTTGGATCCGGTGCATGAAAGGGTGAACCGGATACGTATCATTGAGGCTCTGGATGGCGCTCAGGGAATCAGAGGAGATGACATAAGCAGAATGTCGATGGCGGCAGATGTAAAGAACAGTCTGGTAGAGGGCAAAGAGCTCAGCTGTGAAGACCGAACAATGGCCATGGAGCCGGTATTTCAAACTCTGTGCCCCGACAATAAAAGAACACCCGACACCGTCATTGGTCTTAGAGCCACCTGTATAAATGCAGGTCATGTTAATGAACTTCGAACGAAGTTCGACAAAACTGGAGTGGTATACCCAACCGGAGGTAACCTCCTTTTGGGGCGAGCTGAGGCCAAGGTGAAAGCGAACCTGAGCCTGGAGCCTAGGTGGCGTTTGGCTCTCCCCCACTAGAAAGGTTGCAGGGAGTGAAAAATTCTGGTGCTGAAGGAGGCGACGAAAGTGAACTCCAGGGGATAGCAGGGCAGAGACGTACAACCCGTATTGACGGTCGAGAGAGTCGTCAAAAAAGGAACGATAAGACGGGTGGTCGGACATTGACAGTAGCCGACAGGCGTAACGACAAAGCAGCATATCGCGCCGGTAGGTGAGTGGCAATTCACCGGCTTCAGCATGAAGACTCTCGACGGGACTAGTATAAAACGCTCCGATCGCAAGCCGTAAACCCCGATGTTGTATGGAGTTGAGGTGGCGTAAGATGGACGGCCGTGAAGAGGAGTATACGAAGTTCCCATAATCTAGCTTGGAGCGGACGATCGACCGATATAAGCCAAATAGGACGGTGCGATCCGCTCCCCACGACATACCACTGAGAACACGGAGGACATTTAGGAAACGGGTACAACGGGCAGCCAAATATGTCATGTGGAGACCAGTTAAGTTTCCTGTCAAATGTAAGGCCTAAAAATTTTGTTGTCTCCACGAATGGGAGAGTAACGGGACCGAGTCGTAAGGACTGTGGGAGAAATTCTTTGTAGCGCCAGAAGTTAATACAGACCGTCTTCTCGGCAGAAAAGCGGAAGCCATTGGCGACACTCCAGGAGTAAAGACGGTCAAGACAATGCTGAAGACAGCGCTCCAGAAAGTATGTACGCTGTGCGCTGCAATAGACGGTAAAATCGTTCACGAAAAGGCAGTCTTATACATCAGCTGGAAGGCTATCACTGATTGGATTGATTGCTATGGCGGAGAGAGAGACGCTCAAAACTGAGCCCTGTGGCACCCCATTCTCCTGGCGAAAGGCGTCGGACAGGGCAGAACCCACACGTACCCTGCACCGTCGATCCATTTAAAAGGCACGAACAGAAATATGGAGGCGACCGCAGAGACCCCATGTATGCATGGTGCGGAGAATGCCCGCCCTCGAACAGGTTTCGTGAGCGTTCTCCAAATCAAAGAACACAGCAGCGGTCGAGAGCTTCCGCAACAAGTTATTCATAATGAAAGTCGAAAAGGTAACCAGATGGTCAACAGCAGAGCGGCGCCTACGAAATCCACATCGTACATTGGTAAGTAGGCGTCGAGATTCGAGCAGCCAAACCAAACGAGGGTTAACCATTCGCTCCATTACCTTACAGACACAGCTGGTAATCGAGATGGGTCGATAACTGGAGGGCAAATGCTTGTCCTTCCCCGGCTTAGGAATCGCTACAACAACAGACCCACGCCAGCATGTGGGAACAAGACCCTCAATCCAGATGCGATTAGAAGTACGAAGAAGAAAACCTTTACCCGCAGGAGAAAGATTCCTCAGCATCTGAATATGAATAGCATCAGGCCCTGGAGCGGAGGACCGTGACGGGGCAAGTGCATTTTTGAGTTCCCGCATGGTGAATGGGGCATTAACTTTCACGATCTTTCACGATTCGAGAAGCAAAAGTTAGGTGGCCTAGCCTCCTCTGCCTGTTTTCGGGGGAGGAAGGCAGGGTGCTAATGAGCGGAGATCGAAACCTCTGCGAAAAAGCGGCCGAAGTCATTGGAGTCATCCGCAGGAGCCACAAGGAAGTCCGCAGGATACCCCAGACAACAGAAGAAGGAGCAAAACTGTTGAAGGTGCTTGTGAAAGCAGCCCAGCTGGCTTTCTTGCTTTCTTTAAAAATACGACGACACTGCGCACGTAATATTTTATAACTGATCCAATTCTCCACTGTAGGGTGGCGTTTAAAGGTGCGTAAAGCACGTAGACGAGCACGCAAAGCGTTTCTACATGCTGCGGTCCACCAGGGGACCTGTACGCGACGTGGAGAAGTAGTAGTGTGAGGGATGGAATATTCAGCAGCAGTGAGAATGACTTCCGTGAGGTGTGCGGCCTGACTATCGAAGCTTGTGAAGGTTTGATCCTGAAAGGTCGCCCTGGAAGAAAAGAGCCTCCAGTCTGCTTTGGAGATGTTCCAACTAGTTGAGCACGAAGAGGGTGTATGATGCAGGAGATGGATAACACACGGGAAGTGGTCTACATCTACATCTACATCTACATCTACATCCGTACTCCGCAAGCCACCTGACGGTGTGTGGCGGAGGGTACCCTGAGTACCTCTATCGGTTCTCCCTTCTATTCCAGTCTCGTATTGTACGTGGAAAGAAGGATTGTCGGTATGCTTCTGTGTGGGCTCTAATCTCTCTGATTTTATCCTCATGGTCTCTTCGCGAGATATACGTAGGAGGGAGCAATATACTGCTTGACTCTTCGGTGAAGGTATGTTCTCGAAACTTCAACAAAAGCCCGTACCGAGCTACTGAGCGTCTCTCCTGCAGAGTCTTCCACTGGAGTTTATCTATCATCTCCGTAACGCTTTCGCAATTACTAAATGATCCTGTAACGAAGCGCGCTGCTCTCCGTTGGATCTTCTCTATCTCTTCTATCAACCCTACCTGGTGCGGATCCCACACTGCTGAGCAGTATTCAAGCATTGGGCGAACAAGCGTACTGTAACCTACTTCCTTTGTTGTCGGATTGCATTTCCTTAGGATTCTTCCAATGAATCTCAGTCTGGCATCTGCTTTACCGACGATCAACTTTATATGATCATTCCATTTTAAATCACTCCTAATGCGTACTCCCAGATAATTTATGGAATTAACTGCTTCCAGTTGCTGACCTGCTATTTTGTAGCTAAATGATAAGGGACCTATCTTTCTATGTATTCGCATCACATTACACTTCGCTACATTGAGATTGAATTGCCATTCCGTGCACCATGCGTCATTTCGCTGCAGATCCTCCTGCATTTCAGTACAATTTTCCATTGTTGCAACCTCTCGATACACCACAGCATCATCTGCAAAAAGCCTCAGTGAACTTCCGATGTCATCCACCAGGTCATTTATGTATATTGTGAATAGCAACGGTCCTATGACACTCCCCTGCGGCACACCTGAAATCACTCTTACTTCGGAAGACTTCTCTCCATTGAGAATGACGTGCTGCGTTCTGTTATCTAGGAACTCCTCAATCCAATCACACAATTGATCTGATAGTCCGTATGCTCTTACTTTGTTCATTAAACGACTATGGGGAACTGTGTCAAACGCCTTGCGGAAGTCAAGAAACACGGCATCTACCTGTGAACCCGTGTCTAAGGCCCTCTGAGTCTCGTGGACGAATAGCGCGAGCTGGGTTTCACACGATCGTCTTTTTCGAAACCCATGCTGATTCCTACAGAGTAGATTTCTAGTCTCCAGAAAAGACATTATACTCGAACATAATACGTGTTCCAAAATTCTACAACTGATCGACGTTAGAGATATAGGTCTATAGTTCTGCACATCTGTTCGACGTCCCTTCTTGAGAACGGGGATGACCTGTGCCCTTTTCCAATCCTTTGGAACGCTTCGCTCTTCTAGAGACCTACGGTACACCGCTGCAAGAAGGGGGGCAAGTTCCTTCGCGTACTCTGTGTAAAATCGAACTGGTATCCCATCAGGACCAGCGGCCTTTCCTCTTTTGAGCGATTTTAATTGTTTCTCTATCCCTCTGTCGTCTACTTCGATATCTACCATTTTGTCAACTGTGCGACAATCTAGAGAAGGAAGCACAGTGCAGTCTTCCTCTGTGAAACAGCTTTGGAAGAAGACATTTAGTAATTCGGCCTTTAGTCTGTCATCCTCTGTTTCAGTACCATTTTGGTCACAGAGTGTCTGGACATTTTGTTTTGATCCACCTACCGCTTTGACATAGGACCAAAATTTCTTAGGATTTTCTGCCAAGTCAGTACATAGAACGTTACTTTCGAATTCATTGAAAGCCTCTCGCATAGCCCTCCTCACACTACATTTCGCTTCGCGTAATTTTTGTTTGTCTGCAAGGCTTTGGCTATGTTTATGTTTGCTGTGAAGTTCCCTTTGCTTCCGCAGCAGTTTTCTAACTCGGTTGTTGTACCACGGTGGCTCTTTTCCATCTCTTACGATCTTGCTTGGCACATACTCATCTAACGCATATTGTACCATGGTTTTGAACTTTGTCCACTGATCCTCAACACTATCTGCACTTGAGACAAAACTTTTGTGTTGAGCCGTCAGGTACTCTGTAATCTGCTTTTTGTCACTTTTGCTAAACAGAAAAATCTTCCTACCTTTTTTAATATTTCTATTTACGGCTGAAATCATCGACGCAGTAACTGCTTTATGATCGCTGATTCCCTGTTCTGCATTAACTGATTCAAATAGTTCGGGTCTGTTTGTCACCAGAAGGTCTAATATATTATCGCCACGAGTCGGTTTTCTGTTTAACTGCTCAAGGTAGTTTTCAGATAAAGCACTTAAAAATATTTCACTGGATTCTTTGTCCCTGCCACCCGTTATGAACGTTTGAGTCTCCCAGTCTATATCCGGCAAATTAAAATCTCCACCCAGAACTATAACATGGTGGGGAAATCTACTCGAAATATTTTCCAAATTATTCTTCAGGTGCTGAGCCACAACAGCTGCTGAGCCCGGGGGCCTATAGAGACATCCAATTACCATGTCTGAGCCTGCTTTAACCGTGACCTTCACCCAAATCATTTCACAATTCGAATCTCCGTCAATTTCCTTCGATACTATTGCACTTCTTATCGCTATAAACACGCCTCCCCTTCACTGTCCAGCCTATCTCTGCGGTATACATTCCAATCAGAGTTTAGGATTTCATTACTGTTTACGTCTGGTTTCAGCCAACTTTCTGTTCCTAGTACTATATGGGCGTTGTGACCGTTTATTAATGAGAGCAGTTCTGGGACCTTTCTATAGACGCTTCTGCAGTTTACTATTAGCACATTAATATTGTTATTCCTTGTTGCATTTTGCCTACTCCTGCCTTGCCGCGTCTCAGGAGGCGTCTTGTCGGGCCTAGGGAGGGAATTCTCTAACCTAAAAAAACCCCATGTGCACTCCACACGTACTCCGCTACCCTCGTAGCCGCTTCCGGCGTGTAGTGCACGCCTGACCTATTCAGGGGGACCCTACATTTCTCCACCCGATAGCGGAGGTCGAGAAATTTGCACCCCAGCTCTCCGCAGAATCGTCTGAGCCTCTGGTTTAAGCCTTCCACTCGGCTCAAACCAGAGGACCGCGATCGGTTCTCGGAACGATACTACAAATAGTTAGCTCTGATTCCACCCCGCGAGCGAGGCTTTCCACCTTCACCAACTCCGCCAACCGCCTGTACGAACTGAGGATGACCTCTGAACCCAGACGGCAAGAGTCATTGGTGCCGACATGAGCAACAATTTGCAGTCGGGTGCACCCAGTGCTCTCTATCGCCGCCGGTAGGGCCTCCTCCACATCTCGGATGAGACCCCCCGGCAAGCAGACAGAGTGAACACTGGCCTTCTTCCCCGACCTTTCCGCTATTTCCCTAAGGGGCTCCATCACCCGCCTAACGTTGGAGCTCCCAATAACTAATAAACCCCTCCCCCCGTGTGCCTGCTCGGACCTTGCTGAAGGAGCAGCCACATGTCCACTCACAGGCAGAGCGGGCGATGCCACACGGCCAGCCTCCACATTGACCCTCCGCCTCGTGCGCCGCGAACGCCGCTGAACCCGCCACTCCCCTTGGGGAGAGGGTGGCCCAACCGCGCCCGGTACCCGCGAAGATGTCTCGACAGCAGGGACAGTGGGTGAAGCATCTAACACCTGGGGTGCACCATGCGACGCACCAGACTCCCCACTGCCGCTACACTCCGAGGCAGCAGCCTGAAGACGGCTGACCGCGGCCATCAACACGCTCAGCTGTTCGCGAAGAGTGGCCAGCTCCTCCTGCGTCCGTACACAGCAGCCACACATCCTAGCCATCCTAAGAAATCAATTTACTATAGAGTGTTAATCAGCTTTTAACTAGACTGCTAATTCACTAAAGGCGGTTGATTATTGACTAAACTGTGATTGCTAACCACTTCTTGTAGAAACAAGGAAAATAGCACTACCTGTCTCTGGACGGTATTGAAAACAAACACTAGCACTACGAGCACTATGGCTGACTAAAGGGACTCTCTGACTGTATTCGAAACACACACGAGATCTATGGAACACTTAATAGCACTCTGCTATTAAAGCTTCCTAAAAGCAAAAACACGCAGAAGAAGAAGTGACAAGTAAGAAAAATACAGATAATACTTAAATTAAGGTAGCTCGCTGCACAGCAGACGTGAAGCAGACGGCGGTTAGGGCGACACTGACACTACTGGCACTATGGCTGACTAAAGGGACTCTCTCTGACTGTATTCAAAACAAACACGAGATCTATGGAACACTTAATAGCACTCTACTATTAAAGCTTCCTAAAAGCAAAAACACGCAGAAGAAGAAGTGACAAGTAAGAAAAATACAGATAATACTTAAATTAAGGTAGCTCGCTGCACAGCAGACCTGAAGCAGACGGCGGTTAGAATATGTATCAGAAAGTGCATACCACTCAAACCGGCGTGCAAGTTGGGTAGTACATACAGAGAGGTCTAAATGGGAATAGGTGTGAGATGTGTCCGAAAGAAAAGTAGGGGCACCAGTATTGAGGCACACAAGATTGAGGTGGTTGAAAAGGCCTGCGAACAAGGAGCCCCTCGGGCAGGATGCTGGAGGGCCCCAAAGGGGATGGTGGGCACTGAAGTCTCCAGTTAACAAAAATGGTGCAGGTAGCTGAGCAATAATTTACGTCTGCCCTGGTAACGGCAGACGACGATGGAGTGTAAACGGTACAAATGAAAATGTAAAAGTGGGGAGAGTAATTCGGACGGCAACTGCCTGCTGGCCGGTGTGCAATGTGATGGGATTGTAGTAAATATCATCCCGGACCAGCAACATAACCCCTCCATGAGCAGGAATACCCGCCACAGGGGGTAGTTCCAAACGCACAGGGGTATAATGTGGCAAGGCAATTTGATCGCATGGGCGTAGCTTCGTTTCCTGGAGAGCTACGACGAGCGGGCAATGCAAGCGGAGCAGCAATTTCAAGTCCTCTCGGTTGGAACGAATGCTGCGAATATTCCAGTGAATAAGTGCCATCGTGAGAAGAAAAAGAAAAAGGAGAAGCAAGAAGGGGTCATCTCGAAGGCCGCTGAGGGCCTGACTTCTAGAGAGCACTGACGCCGCTATCAGTTGGCGGAGAGTCATCGTCCATTGGTTTAATAGGTTCATTGGCCATCTTGTTAAGGTGGCCAGGAGGGGGAGCTTCCTCCGTCGGTGAATGGTCAGATGTTTTGCGACCAGGCGAAACGGATGACTGCCTGGGGCGGCAACCGCTGGGTGGCGCAGGAGAAGAAATGCGCCGTGGCGGAGAAGGAGAACTTTGCTTCCGATGAGCCTTCTTGGAAGGTCGTTTAGTGGAAGTACTGGTCGTTGGCTGGGAGTTCGAGGTACATAGGAAGTCTGCACGGGGCGGTTCCTTCTTGAAGGCCCGTGCATCTGACTTCTGGGTCTTCGTCTCGGCAGAAGTTGATGAAGGTGCTTGTGTCTGAGGGGTGACGGGAGGAAGAGGAGACGGCGACCGGGCGATCTTAGCACTGGCCGAACGGAAGACCGTAGTACTGAAGGTCAGATCTCATGTCTGCGTCGCCACCTCCCTGGTAGTCCGAGGAGAGGCGAGGACAGTACTGTATTTCCCCGCTGGGAGTAGCGTGGGCTTCCTACTAGCAAATAGATTGCGAGCAGCCGAGGTGGACACTTTCCCTTTGACCCAAATTTCCTATATACGCTGCATGGTCGCCCTGACAGATCACACAACAAGGAGACGGAGGTGGACAGTCATCCTCATGGGCATCCCTGCCACAAGTGACGCATTTAGCCGCATTAGGACAAGACTGGAGAGTGTGATTGAAACGCTGACACTGGTAGCAGCTCGTAGGTGTCGGGACATAGGGGCGAACAGAAATAACCTCGTAGCCCGCTTTAATGTACGACGGCAGCTGAACACTATCAAAGGTGACCTTTTTCATGACCCTACGGACAGCCGTCACGCCCTGCTCAGCGAGGAAAGACTGAATCTCCTCGTCAGTCAAGCAGTCGAATGATCTAGTATATACCACACCACGCGACGAATTCAAAGCGTGGTGAGCCTCCACCTGGACAGGGAACGTGTACAGGAGTGTGGCCCGAAGCAGTTTTTGTGCCTGAAAGGCGCTCTCAGTTTCTAGTAACAAGGTACCGTTACGCAACCTGGTACCAGACTTGACCTATCCGGCTATGGCATCTACGTCCTTTTGTATAACGAAAGAGTTGACAGAGGAAAAATCCTTTGCGTCCTCTGATCGAGAAACTACGAGGAACTGTGGGGCAGGCGGTAGTACTTTTATCACTGGTGGCTGGTCAAGTTTCCGTTTTTGGGCAGTTGTCGAGAGAGAAGAAGAGAAATCCATTGCGGATGAATCCCCCATGATTGCCAGCGTCTCTCCGATGGCGGGCTCCTTCCTTGTGGAGACCCTCTAAGAGGGCACTCCCGCCTTAGGTGAATGTTTACACCTCAGGTCACACCTCCCGAGAAACGGACGGAGGGACCAATCGGCATGGTCGGTAGGTGTTAGCTGAGGCAATCACCCCTCCCTGGGCCTGGCCTTTACCAGGGGTATGTGCGTGCCTTACTTGTCTACCTAGGGCGGGGTATTACGCGTTACCCCGTCACCGGCTACGCGTGCGAACGTGTGGGTCGGCCTTCAGCCATGCTCTGGGAGAAGAGGAAAAAGAACAGAGAGAGGGAGAGGAAGGACAGACTGTCTCAAACGCCGAGGCGGAGACCAGAGGGTGGAAAAGGAGGCAAGGAGGATAAGGCAAGGCGAGGAGGAGGAGGAGGAGGAGGAGGAGGAGGAGGAGGAGGAGGCGGCGGCGAGGCCGAGAGGAGGTGGCGGCGAGGCAACGAGAAGATGGCAAGGAGACGAAGGCAAGGGAAAAAGTAAGGAAGTTAGTGACAGGGAGAAGGACAAGGAGAGGAACCAAACAAAGAAAGGAAGGAAGGAAGAAAGCAGAATAAGTGAAAAACCAAAGTGACCTCAAATATAAGCCGTGGAACCGTCCCCTTGAGGGGGAGAGACTCCTTTTAGTCGCCTCTTACGACAGCCAGGAATACTTCTGGCCTATTCTAACCCCCGGACCCGCAGGGGGGAGATGTAGGCTCTGTTCACATGGAATGAACTCTGTCCTCTGGTCTAACAGAAATGGACACTTCCTGAAAGTTGCTAGTTTGGCTGCTTGTAGACCATTTGCAGCCATTCGTGGACTTCATCGTTGCTTGGTAATATGGAATATTTTTGGCAATGCGATATGTCACTGAGCGGCAATTTGTCGCGATTGATTTGAAGAATATTCGGAAAGTTTATGTGAATGATTGATCCACCCAGATCGCCCAACATAAATCCAATCGAACATTTATTTTGGACGTAACTGAGAGGTCAGTTCGCACATAAAATCCTGCACTGGAAATACTCTGGCAATTAGGGACGGCCGCAGAGACAGCAATGCTCAATATTTCTGCTTGGCGGCTTCGAACAGCTTGTTGAGTCCATGGCACTTCGAGCTGATGCACTACGCCGGGCTGAAAGAAGTCTTACATGATTTTGGGAGGTATTCATTAACTTTTGGCACCTCAGTGCATTTGTTGCCACTAGTCTTTTTTTGGATTGACTTAAAATCATCTTCAGCAAATCCTGTGGAGCTGGTTCTCTGATCATTGGCACTGGCGTTAGACAACCAATATAGTTCTTCCAGCCCAACTTGAGGTCCTCTTTTTCATAACCCGTTCATGTCAGAACATGCAGGTAAGTTTTATATACATGATATTGAACTGCAACCCTTGTTGGAGGTAGGCGTGCTAATCTTATTTTGTGCTCTTAGCAGCTTTACAGAGGCGAAGATATCACAACGCATTCTCAGTGGTTTTCGAGACATCTGCGTAAAGTGCCACAAGGAAATTTTCAGTTCCTTTCACGTCTTCCCTTCTTATGCAGCTGAATCTTTGAAAATGTAAATACTTTGCCGCAGAGAAGCATCTCTATCAGATGTAGAGCAAAATTTTGTTTCGACCTGTCCAAATAGAGCGGTGGTGTTATCGCAGCCATTTATCGCATGATGAAATGGCCTGTATTCCACAATATCCTTATATCTGAAGGAAGTTATGGAATACAGTGCGTCTCCTATGTTATCTTATACGTATTTGCAGAAGAATTTATTGTTTGACATTAAAGCCGTAACTAAAACCCAACTGAGCAGTGGATTCTTCAACAGCAATGGAATGCAGGGAGAACTTTATGTTCTATCGCCAGCTTGCGGACCATCTGTGCTCTCTGCATTTAGTTCTGAAGATGACAGATGAAGCTTCCTTTTTCCTTTTTTCTTGTTTTTCATTCTATAACAATTCATTCTTTCCAATCTGTGGAAATATGGAACCATCAAACGGAACTTCTCCACAATACTGTTGCTTCTTTCTGCGCGTTTTCAGGGATACCCATCGAAGATCACCACTGCATTTTGATCATTGTATAGCTGAACTTAAGTAACAAATCTTTTAAAAATGGCAGAAACACATTTGCTCCTATTCCAGTGAACTCTGAGTAGGAGGTAGCCACCATATACTACGCCACCTTTGGTCTTTCCCATTATGTATGTTATTTGGCAAGAGCATGAAGGCAGAGTAATATGTGAACTTAGTCCCCGTGCAAATTCGTTCAATAAATTACATGAATTTCAATAACTACATGTAGATGCTGCATATATAATGACAAAGATAATATTGCATTCAGGAATACTAGTTATTTACTGAGGATACTACTTTCCGTTTCGAGTCCACTTCCCTAAAATTGATCATGCAGCATTTGCGGCTTGTATAGGGAGTAACAAAATAATTTTACCAATCATGAAGCGAATTAAATCCTCTACAACACTGCTTATTATGGAAAAAATTGCACTGAAGAAACATTATTAACGATAAACTCGTTACATATTAAACTTTGTTA
Source organism: Schistocerca gregaria (assembly GCF_023897955.1). Taxonomy (NCBI): domain Eukaryota; kingdom Metazoa; phylum Arthropoda; class Insecta; order Orthoptera; family Acrididae; genus Schistocerca; species Schistocerca gregaria. The sequence continues at coordinate 240,553,677 of NC_064921.1, forward strand.
ACGTTTATGGAGATTTTTAGGGTTTCGGATCTCAGTAGCTGTTCCGAATTTTCAGGGAGTGTTACAAATGAAACATGCAGAAACTTGATCCTCTCTAAAACTGATAAGAGCACATTTTTGCCTATACTGACAGATAGCAAATTACTGTGAAAAAATTGGAAAAAGTGATATTTATTGGCAGCTTTTCCAGGACAGCCGATATTGTGGCAGAGGGAGAAGGTCTAAAACATGGATTTTTCACGAGAGGCGCCATACATACAACACACCTGAAAATCAAAATTACTCCAACTTTTGCAAACCAACCCCTCTTTCAGAAGTATATCTACTGGACTACTAATACTTAACTGCTTTTTGGCAAGGCTTACTGATGTACTCAAATATGCCTGATACATATCAAAATATTTTGAGGATCACTTGCGAGACTTTGAAACTCTGTTGACTTCAGTTTTATATTTTGTAATCTAGAGGTAGCGTCTTTAATTAGTGATCAAAACGTCCTCGGTCACGGGTTCGAAACCCGCCACCTCTTTAACTTCAATTAATAATCAGCGCTAGCGGCCGAAGACTTCCGGCATAAGAAACCACACTCATGCTGCCAAGTTCCTTGTCAAAGACGGTGGAGGAGCGGGCAGAGGTTCAGGGCACTCTCTTGTCCTTGGTTTGGGAAACTGCCTCTAAGGGTAGTATCAACATCAGCAGAAAATGGAGTGACTGGAGTACGGTTCATTATGACTAGGAACGTAGGGCAGAGAGTATGTTATAGTGAAGCATTCAGTGAAAGGGTTGTTATTGTCAGAATCAACAGAAAACCAACATCGACAACGATAATTCTTCACGGGTTTGCAGAAGGATCGTGTCGTCGTCCGGACACAATATTTTGGCGGGCCAGCTGGCCGCCATCTTCAAATGAGTTAATGCTTGTGCACTGCCTCGCCGGAACTGAATTCGAGCCACAACTGCGGAAACCTTCATAAACCAACAGACAGAGCGCGAGATGATGGAAAGCGCCCCCTGGCGTCAAGTAGACACGCAGCGCGCCGGTGGGAGAAGACGGCAGAAACGATAAATCGCATGAACACTAGTTTGAAGAATCGAATGATCGAAAAGAAAACCGTTGTCGTTTAGTGTTGGAGAAAAGCGAATTCCAAATCTTACTTACACGGAAAACCTTTATCCCTGTTAATAATATTACTTGATAATCTAATTTCAATGGATTTTTTAAGAACATTTTCTCAATAGTTAGAAGCAGGAGAGATCAATTGTGTCTTGTCATACATCATCCTGTGTCCTTCGTTATGGCAGTGTTCTGCCACTGCCGACTTTTCAGTCTGGTACAACCGAGTGTGCCGATGATGTTCCACTCAACGGCCCGGAATAGCTAGAATAGTTTGACCAATATACTTGTTTCCACAGTGACACGGAATTTTATAAAGCCGGGGCTTCCTCAAGCCCAAATTAACTTTGACTGAGCCAAGACGGGCTCTAGTCTTGGCCACCGGCGTAAAATCACTTTTAATATCACATTTTCTTAAAATTCTTGAAATTTAGGATGGCATACTTCCCGCAAACGGTAAATAAGGAACAGCTTCAAAAGTATCCTCTACTGGCTCCTGTGACGGACCAAACTGAAAAGCACGTCATATTTGTTGTTCCGTATATCCATTCTGCTTAAAAACAATCTTCAAATGATCAAGTTCATCTTTCAAACGTTCCTAGTCAGAGATGGCATAAGCTCTTTTCACCAAGTCCGCAAAACTCCACTACGTTGGTGTGGTGGATGGATGACAGCTGGTCGCATGAATATAGTGGTCAGTATGAGTAGGCTTCCGATACACACTATGTTCAAAAGTCCCATCGTTCTTTCTTTGAACTAATATATCAATAAATGAAAGATTACCATCACCTTCAATTTCCATAGTAAATTGAATACTCGGGGCTGACAAGTGCGAGAATTATCGCACAGTCAGCTTAACAGCTCATGCATCCAAGTCACTGACAAGAGTATTGTACAGAAGAATGTAAAAGAAAATTGAGAATGTGTTTGGAAAGATAAAGGCACGAGAGAGACAATGCTGACGTTGCTGTTGATAATGGAAGCAAACCTACCGAAAAATCAAGACACTTTCATAGGATTTTCCGTCCTGGAAAAAGCTCTCAACAAAGTAAAAACAATGTAAAAATAGGGGTTATAAATAGGGAGGGACGGATAATAGACAATACGCACAAGAGCCAACTGGGGATAAAAAGAGTCGACGACCAAGAAAGACTTGCTAGGATTAAAAAGGATGTAAGGCAGGGATGTAATCTTTCACCCCTACTGATCAATTGTTCGATCTATACATCGAAGCAGCCATCACGAAAATGAAAGAAAGGTTCAGAAGTGGAATTAAAATTCAAGGTGAAAAGATATCAGTGATACGATTCGCTGTGATATCGCTATCCTGAGTAAAAGCGAAGAAGAGTTACATGATCTCCTGAATAAAATGAACTGTCTATTGAGTACAAAACTTGGATTGAGAGTAAACCGAAGAAAGACGAAAGTAACTGGATGTAACAGAAATGAGAGCAGCAAGAAACTTAACATCACAACTGATGGTCACGAAGTAGATGACATTAAGGAATTTTACTCCATAGGCAGCAAAATAACCAGTGACGTACGAACGAAGGAGGGCATCAAAAGGAGACTATTAAAAAAAGGGCTTCCCTGGCAAAGAGAAGTCTACTAGTATCAAACATAGGCCTTAACTTGACGAAGAAATTTCTGAGAGCGTACGTTTAGAGCACAGCTTTGCATGGTAGTGAAACATCGGCAGTGTTAAAATCAGAACAGAACAGAATCGAGGCATTTGAGGTGTAGTGCTACAGACGAGTGTTGAAAATTAGGTGGATTGATAAGGTAAGGAATGAAGAGGTCCTGCGCAGAATCGGAGAGGAAAGAAATACGTGGAAAACAATGACAAGGAGAAGGGACAGGATGATAGATCTATAGTACTGGAGAGAACTGTAGAGGGCAAACAGTATTGAGGAAGTGAGGAATTAGAATATATCCAGCAAATAGTTGATGACGTAAGTTTCACGTACTTGTCTGACATGAAGAGGTCGACGCAGGGGGCGAATTCATGGCGGGCCGAATCAGACCAGTCAGAAGACTGATGACCGAAAACAGAAATCGGTTAGTATCTACTCTAAGTCATCTTGTTGAGTGGTATGAAGGTGATCTGATTCATACGTTTTCAAATGGTTAGTCTACATGGGTGCACTTATTTTTGTTGCGTGGCTGGCCAGGATCAGTGAGCTCACTGACAAACTGTATTTCAGCTGCTTGGTTGAGTTTTCCATGGTCCATGGCTGTAGTAAACAAATCCAAGGTGACGTCTTTACAACCTACTCGCATGCCGCTTGATAGTGGAGGGGTATATTACTGCAAACCCTTTTGACCAAAAGGTCATGCTCGCTAAGCGTTTGGTTATTTGCTTGTATATGACGAGGAATGGTTGTGCACACTTCAGTTCCCCCAGCCTGAATTGCAGCAAGGCCTGTACTTAATAGGTTGCAAGAATCTAGCATCGAAATGCCCTAAGTCTCGGTACGCGTGTAAACTCACTAGTTCTCCAGTACTATCTAGTTGATAAAGCAATCAATTGATCACCAGTATCTCAAATGCTAGTTGTCGATAAATCATTTAACCTTAATGCGAATGGCCGTTTCCACACCAAATTTCACATGAACCGCACTTACGGACCTGTTGCACTCTTGGCACAACCATTTCGTTTCATACATTCCGACATTAAACCTTAAAAGATCGTGTTCCATGCCCCTACATTTCAGCAAGACCGAGCCGAAAAGGCTGCTTTTGTCCCATGTGGTGTGTTGTTTAATGTGAACACCCTCAGAGTGAAACTCAGTAATGTTCTCCCTACACTCATGGCTTCGTCACCAATTGAGTGGTCATGCCACGTTTGGTTTCGCTGTCTAAAATTGTGATTTCAATCTAGCCTATCCCAACGATGACAGTCGTCATTATTTTCAATTTTCAAGTGAACCAGGGAAATGTGTCTGCGTGACCTGCATGTGGTATTTGAATTATAGCAATCACACGTTCTGTGACAGTTTCTTTTGTGTTCAGAATGTTGATTATTAACACCGCACAGTCGCACCCTGTTGGCTATGCGCTCTCCTCCTGTTCTCATATCCTTACATATTAAACCGATATCGTCCACTACACACAAGAACGGAGCCAGATCTTCATTCGTTGCATTCGGTAGATTATCCCATATCACGATTGGCAACTTAACTTCCAGAATTCGCAGTACCTCTCGAGTTGCAATTGTCTCACCCAATACTTTATTTTATTCACGTATTTTCTTGAATGCCTGATGATCGGTTCTTTAGGAACGTTGAAATGCCTCATATGTCCACATGTTCCTGTAGGTTCTGTGACCCAGATGGACGTGTCGTATTGCATGATTCCACTCAAATTTCATTCTCTTTACCTCACTCCATGAGAAGACGTAATATGTCACTAAACGGCTGTATCAACACTACAGGATTGTCCTCTAACACAGATAGGAGTGATACCAAATCCGTGAAACGCGTTCGTAGTAACACTTTTGTTCTTCACCTGTTCCAGCTAGCGGTATAGAAATACCGTTCGGTTCAGATACATTGTTGCTGAAGATAACAGATAAATGAACACTTTATTATGTGATAAATTTTTTTTAAACGGTGGTAACCTTTTCCATACAGATTTGCATCAATCCTTCATGCGTTTGGCAACGGAATCTTTTATACCATATACTATGGCTGAAAAGGTTTGCATCCATACCTCATGGTCCCTTTCTTTCCGTTTCAGTTGACTGGAAAGGATTTCGCCGACTCTTTTGTAGGTCTCTTACCTGAATGCACGGAATACAGCTTCATTTCGAAAAACTTATTTTCGATTATTTAGACTAGTTTTTCTTCTTTCCCTTGCAGCCTGTTGGCTGTTTCTTGCTTCATCTTCTCCAGGTGACGATGAAACCGTTCTGTTATTAGTTTCTAATGCTCAGCGGTGAGACTTTCTAGTTGGCCTACTATTTCAGCCTGCGCCCTTACATTTCCTCATTTGATCCGTTATTGTGTATTTACAATTTCATTAATTTGTGTTACTATGTTTACTTGCGCCTTGGACGATTCGCCCTGAGCTCAGGCAATTTCTTGCTGAGCAAGAGTAATTTTGTTAATTTAAATATTTACATTCACTTGTGCTGTGGACAATTAGCCCTGAGCATCCATAGTTTCTTTAATTTGCGATATTTATTCTCATTTAGTCTATTCTCGTATTAGTGTAACAGTACTTATGGCTACAATGAGTCTTCCGATTTTTCTCAACATCTCGTCAATTTGACTAGCAGGAGCTATAACTTGCTTCTAATTATCAGAATGAGATTCCATTGTTACTGATAATTGAGAAGACTAAACACTAACATAAATATACCAAGTAATAGCAACTTTCAAACTGCAGAGGCACCCTAGTCTATATAACATGTTGTTTCACGTGGGAAATCTCCTCACTGTAGGCAAACACCGCGCTATGGCACACACAAAATGAAACAACCTAGTGGCGCTTCTTTTAATACCACGCAATTACGTGGGCTACGAGTGGCTATCAAAAAATAATACTGAGATTATCGACTTTAAGAAAGTTTCTACACACTAAAAAGGGTGGGAGAAAATTAATACTAGTGCTCAGTGCAGGCAGGTGACTAGTGATAAAAGGCAAACACTTATTTTTTTATGAATCCAACGACGGATATCTCCGTGCACTCATATTTGGAATCGGGGTTTCATGTTAGAAAAATAAAACAATACATGCAGAAGACACAATAATCGATAATTTTAATAGAGTTACTAATGTAGTGTTTGGGCGTTTTAACGCTTTGTTGTCAATTTGGTAATGGAAAATAACAATAGTAATAATGGCATATAAGTTGCAAGGAGTTTACTTTTGAAAATACTTAGAGCGTCACAGTAAATATTACTGCAATCGAAGATTGGATGTAAGTTTTACACGAAATGTAGTAATGAACATTGACTTCGTAGAACTATACAATACATCTGCTTGAAAATACGCCAAAAGCTACACTGTTTACTTTACAGCTACTCTTCAACTCATTAGTGCAGATATGTGAGTGCACTCTGGAATAGTACAACACCATTAGTCCAGTATTATCAACATTTACGATAAAGGGGAAATTCTGTAAGTATTCCATAATTAATGCCCATGCAACAACACAAGAATCCGAAGAAGAAGAGAAAGAAGTATTCTATGAATCATTGGAAAGGGCATATGATAAGTGCCCAGGGCATGATATTTAAATAATAACCGGAGACCTAAATGCTCACGTTGGGAAAGGACAGATTTATAGACCGATAATTTGCCCCCACAGCAAATATGCAACAAGTAATGAGAACAGAACAAGGCCTATACTGTTCGAAAGATCTAGGAATATGGTAACAGGATCAACACTGTTCCCCCATAAAGAAATATATAAGGGAACATGAAACTCGCCGGATGGAAACACAGTAAACCCGATCGATCATGTGTTGATATATGTGAGACACAAATTGGACCTACTGGACATGGGAAGTCTCAGAGTCTCAAACATAGATACAGATCATTTTCTGGTACGGTCACGGGTGAAGGCATCTAAAGCAGCCAAAGGAGTCCGAACCAGACGCAGAAATTAGCAACTTTAGAATCAGTGGGAGTTAGAGAACAGTATCAGGACAAGGTAACTCAGACTCTGGAAAACGTTGGAGAATATAACAACATCTTACATCAGTGGGAAGCGATAAAAAAGACAGTTGAGGCATCGGCAAGAGAGATACTTGGAACTGGGACAAGACATGTAAGGCTATCATGGTTTGATACTGAATGCGAAGTAGCAACTGAAGAAAAGAACGAAGCATATAGAAGGGCACTGCGATCATACTGTACGTGGAGGATAGTAGAAGAATACAGAGGAAAACGGAGGATTAAAGAAAAAAAGAGAATGGATGAAAGCAAGTGTCAAAGAAAAGCTCATGAGAAGCAAAGCCGAGACTGGGAATATAGTAAGTGAAGAGAAGGGGATATGCGTAAGATGGGGCAAGTATTTTGAAAGTTTCTTCGCTCCTAGAATAACTATACCAGGGAATCCAATAGAAACGAATGGGGAAGAGGACCCAGACAACAACACTGCCCCTCCAAATATAGAAGTGAAAACTGCAATGAAGAAATTTAAAAATTATAAAGCGGCAGGGATCACACGACTTTTCTGGGATATAAAAAATTCTCAAATATACTATTCAACAGAATCCTCCCAATCATGCAGAGGGAGATGACGCCATACCAATGCGGATTTCTCCCCGGTAAGTCGTCTATAGATCAAATATTCACGTTAAGACAAATCCTGGAATAAATAAACGAATATGGGGTTGGCATGCATCACCTCTTTATAGATCTCAAAGCAGCTTATGATAGCATAAATAGAGAGCAGATATATCAAGCTCTAGATGAACTGGGAATCTCTAGAAAGTTGGTAAGGCTTGTGAGAAAGATAATGAGCGTAACACAAGGTAGTACAAGAAGAGGAGGAATGATGTCCAACACATTGAGTATTAAAACCGGAGTGCGACAAGGGGATACATAGACGTGTGTTCTCTTTAATGCCGCCTTGAAGAGGATGATGAGAAACCCAAACCTTCTGAATATGGGAACGACCTTCTATAAATCAGTGCAGATACTGGCCTACGCGGATGACATAGATATAGTAGCAAGAACTCAAAAAGTAATGAAAGACACATTTACGGCTCTCTAACAGGCTAGTAAGAAAATGGGGTAAGTAATTAATGAACAAAAAACAAAATATGGCAGGTGGAAAAGCACATAGAGAAAATACGCCACATGCAATAACAATGGGCCATTATACGTTCGAGAGAGTTGAACATTTCAAGTACCTGGGCTCGTCACTTACCCGCCTAAATGATACCTCCTACGAAATTAAGTAGAGATTAACCGCCAATAGAGCATATTTTCCCTAACAAGACTTCTATCTTCAAGGCTCCTGAATATTACCACTAAATTAACTATCTATAAATCACTTATACGACCAGTGCTTACAGGTTGTTGTTGTTGTTGTTGTTGTTGTGGTCTTCAGTCCAGAGACTGGTTTGATGCAGCTCTCCATGCTACTCTATCCTGTGCAAGGTTTATCATCTCCCAGTACCTACTGCAACCTACATCCTTCTGAATCCGTTTAGTGGATTCATCTCTTGGTCTCCTAAGATTTTTACCCTCCACGCTGCCCTCCAATGCTAAATTTGTGATCCATTAGTGCCTCAGAATATTCCCTACCAACAGATCCCTTCTTCTAATCAAGTTGTGCCTCAAATTTCTCTTCTCTCTAATTCTATTCAATACCTCATCATTAGTTATGTGACCTACCCATATAATCTTCAGCATTCTTGTGTAGCATCACATTGAGAAAGCTTCTATTCTCTTCTGGTCTAAACTATTTGTCGTCCACGTTTCACTTTCATTCATGACTACACTCCATACAAATACTTTCAGGAACGACTTCCTGACACTTAAATCTATACCCGATGTTAACAAATTTCTCTTATTCAGAAACGCTTTTCATGCCATTGCCAGTCTACATTCTATATCCTCTCTACTTCGACCATCATCAGTTATTTTGATTCCCAAATAGCAAACCTCATTTAGTACTTTAAGCATCTAATTTCCTAATTTAATTCCCGCAGTATCACCAAATTTAATTAGACGACATTCCATTATCCTCGTTTTGCTTTTGTTGATTTTCATCGAATATCCTCCTTTCAAGGCGCAGTCCATTCCGTCCAGCTGCTCTTCAGTTCCTTTGCTGTCTCTGACAGAATTACAATGTCATCGGCGAACCTCAAAGTTTTTATTCCTTCTCCTTCGATTTTAATTCCTACTACGAATTTTCTTTGGTTTCCTTCAGTGCTTGCTCAATATAGAGATTGAATAAAATCGGGCATAGGCTACAACCCTGTCTCACTCCCTTTCTAACCACTGCTTCCCTTTCATGACCCTAGAATCTTATAACTGCCGTCTGCTTTCTGTCCAAATTGTAAATAGCCTTTTGCTCCCTACATTTTACCCCTGCCACCTTCAGAATTTGAAAGAGTATTCCAGTCAAAACTGTCAAAAGCTTTCTCCAAGTCTACAAATGCTAGAAACGTAGGTTTGCCTTTCCTTACTCTTTCTTATACGATAAATCGTAAGGTCAGTATTGCCTCACGTGTTCCAATATTTCTATGGAATCCAAACTAATCTTTCCCGAGGTCGGCTTCTACCAGTATTTACATTCGTCTGCAAAGCATTCGCTTTAATATTTTGCAGCTGTGGCTTATTAAACTGATATTTCGATATTTTTCACATCTGTCAACACCTACTTCCTTTGGGATTGGAATTATTATATTCTTCTTGAAGTCTGCTCGTTAGTTGGTAGAGATTTGTTATGCCTGGCTCTTCCAAGGCTGTCAGTAGTTCTAATTGAATGTTGTCTACTCCTGGGCCCTTGTATCGATTTAGGTCTTACAGTGCTCTGTCAAACTCTTAACGCAGTATCGTATCTGATATTTCATCTTCATCTACATCCTCTTACATTTCCATGATATAGTCCCCAAGAACATCGCCCTTGTATAGACCCTCTATACACTCGTTCCACTTTTCTGCTTTCCCTTCTGTGCTTAGATCTTGGTGTCCAGCTAAGCTCTTGATATTCATGCAACTGGTTCTCTTTTCTCCAAAGCTCTCTTATTTTCCTGTAGGCAGTATATCTTACCCCTAGTGATATGCGCCTCTACATCCTTAAATTTGTCCTCTAGGCATCCCTGCTTAGCCATTTGGCACTTCCTATCGATCTCATTTTTTAGACTTTTGTATTCCTTTTTGCTTGCTTCATTTACTTCATTTTTATATTTTCTCCTTTCATCTATTAAATTCAGTATCTCTTCTGTTAACCAAGGATTTCAATTAGCCCTCGTCTTTTTACCTACTTGATCCTATGCTGCCATCACTATTTCATCCCTCAAAGCTACCCATTCTTCTTCTACTGTATTTCATTCCCCCATTCCTGTCAATTGTTCCCTCATGCTCACCCTGAAATGCCGTACAACCTCTGGTTTAGTCAGTTTATCCAGATCCCATCTCCTCAAATTCCCATCTTTTTAGTTTCTTCACTTTTTATCTACAGTTCATAACCAATAGTTTGTGATCAGAGTCCACATCTGCCCCTGGAAATGTGTTACAATTAAAACCCGGTTCCTGAATCTCTGCCTTACCATTATATTATCTGAGACCCTCCAGTATTTCCAGGCTTCTACCATGTATACAACCTTCTTTTATGATTCTTGAACCAAGTGTTAGTTATGATTAAGTTATGCTCTGTGTAGAATTCTACCAGGCGGCTTCCTCTTTCATTCCTTACTCCCAGTCCATATTCACCTACTACTTTGCCTTCTCTTCGTTTTCCTACAATAGAATTCCAGTCCCCCATGACTATTGAATTTTCCTCTCCCTTCACTCTCTGAATAATTTCTTTTATTTCATCATACATTTCTTCAATGTCTTCGTCATGTGTGGAGCTAGTTGCCCTGTAACTTTGTACTATTGTGGTAGGCGTGGGTTTCGTGTCTATCTTGGCTACAATAAAGCGTTCCCTATGCTGTTCGTAGTAGCTCAAGCGCGCTTCCGTTTTTTATTCATTATTAAACCTACTCCTGCATTGCCCCTATTTGATTTTGTCTGTATAACCCTGTAGTCACCTGTCCAGAAGTTTTGTGCCACCTGCCACCGAACTTCACTAATTCCCACTATATCTAACTTTAACCTATCCATTTCCATTTTTGAATTTTCTACCCTACCTGCCCCATTAAGGAATCTGGCATCCCACGCTCTGATCCGTAGAACGCCAATTTTCTTTCTCCTGATAACAACGTTCTTCTAAGTAGTCCCCGCCCGGAGATCCGAATGAAGGACTATTTTACCTCCGGAATATTTTACCCAAGAGGACGCCATCATCATTTAACAGTACAGTAAAGCTGTATGCTCTAGGGAAAAATTACGGCTGTATTTTCCCCTTGCTTTCAGCCATTTGCAGTACCAGCAAAACAAGGCCGTTCTGATTAGTGTTTCAAGGCCATATCAGTAAATCATTCAGACTGTTGCCCCTGTAACTATTGAAAAGGTTGCTGCCCGTCTTCAGTCACCAGACGTTTGTCTGGCCTCTCAGCAGATAGCCCTCCGTTGTGGTTGCACCTAGGGTACGGCTATCTGTATCGCTGAGGCACGCAAGCCCCCCCACCAACGGTAAGGTCCATGGTTCATGGGGAGATTGCTTACATATGCCTCTGAAACCGGAACAATAACAACTAAAGACGTTGAAATACTGAGTACATGTGAATGAAAAGTAGTTAGCCGAATTATCGGCCCAGCCTGTGAAATAGGGAGCTGAAGGAGAAGATACAACTATGAGTTGTATAAAATATACAAGACCAACCCATCATGAAGGTAGTAAAATCATCCAGACTGAGGTGGGCGGGACATGTGGCTCCCATGAATGATACAGAAGTACCAAAAAGAATAGTCCAAGGAAAACCAGGAGCGCAGAGAAGATGTGGTCGATCAAGAGCCAGATCGGAAGATTGAGTAATTGAAGAGCTTAAAAACATGGGCTATAGAAACTGGAGAGTATTGGCAAAAGACAGAGAGAATTAGAAATAAACTGTAGAAGAACCCCAGGCTCATCCTGAGCTGTAGAGCCAAGAAAGAAGAAGAAAGAATTTAATCTTGCTTTCCTGAACATGTTTCGTGCTATACGACGGATTCCTTTACATTATGACTTGTAATCTTGGCTTAACAGTAGAGCAGTTCAAGTAACACTTCTATACGATCCAATAGTGACATAGAGCAATGGCACAGCCGATACAGTTCACTCAGATGCTAACTCAAGATGATGATCCAGAAGAAAGGAGAAGAGAAAATCGAATAAATATGAATGAAATTCCTTACATTAAATTGCTGTCTTTTACTTATGTAAATAAGTATCTGGACGTGGAAGCAATTAATTAAATGTTCTGTTGATGCCATGAACCTTTGTAGGTGTAAATAAAATGTAGAGTCACAAATTTCCTCGCGCTCAGTTGTACACATTTAGCGGAACTGCGAATAGCCGCGCGAGTGTCTACTTTTCACATATCTGTTCCGAGATGCGTCTTCCCGTTATTTGTGGTTGTACACTGTTTTTTTCCTGTCTACTATTATTGTCGTTTGCACATATATTTTATACTTGTTTTAGGCCATGTACATTGCGAGTCATTTTAATTTTGTTTCATAAAGCTTACGACGATAATGTACCCACACCAGTTGTGTAACCACACTCTTTTGGGGAAAAATGTATATCCAGTGCAGTTGTAGGACCTTTTTCATTTACGTTTTACTCCGGTGTGTTATTGTGTTTACAGATGCAGTTAACAATGCGAAAACTCGAAACTAGCTAGTAGTGCTTAATAAAGTACAATTTAAAACAACAGCATGGTGGAAACGATCTCATTCATCACGTTCTCACTTTCGTCATCTGCGAAGAAAGAAGTGAAGTAATTGCAAGGCAGTTACACCAAGGGGACCTCCGTCACAAGCAGACAGCTTTTAAACGAAGTGTGCAGATATGCATGGAATTCAACGCAACACCACTCTCATTCGATGGCCGAGGACGACCCTGGACATATGGTGTAGAGACGAAGAGGAATGTGTTGCAAATTGTTGCAGATGAGAGTAGCATAAGCGTTAGGTCTCTCAGCAACGCATGAGCAATAACACGAGGTTCCGTTTGAAGTGCTGTCCAGATACCATATACGAGAACGAGTATTTCTGCCACAAGACTAACAACTGAGCCCGAAAGTTATGAAATGCAGGACTAGCATAAACGAGCTCGAGAAATACGGGTGAGGGTACAGTGTATTTCCACAAGGACACCTACAAAGATTTAAATATTTGGTCCCTGTGGAATTTCTCCCCTGTACTTGTAATTTCAGAGCTTGTATTCCGTTCTCAAGGAACAGCCGACGACAGGATGTTGAACGTAAACCGCGCTTTTTACAAATGAAAATATGGTATATGCATGGCGAAGCTGTGCCCTCTTCTGCACTACAACGCGACACCGAACTTCCAGTTACATTCCACTGAACAGATGGCGCAGTCATAAGACGTTGAATTCACATTTGTGGGGACGAATGCTGAGATGGGCATCCGGCAATACAGACCTAGGTGTACATGTCGTTACCGTCGGGAAGGTACATTCGAAATGACACGGCGGGAATCTCATTCACTGGTGTAGAATTGTCTTCAGTGATGAGTGTCGAACTGAGCAGCGAGACACCTGAAACGCCGGTGGGATACGAACTGGACTGTCACCCGCCATGCGACCCGATAGCCGGGAGTGGCCAAGGGCGGCATTTCATTTCACTAACGACCCTTTTGGTTTTCACCCGGGGTACCGTTACAGCCCAGAGATACGTCTAAGGAAAAAGGTTGATCGCCTTCTAAATGTTCGTTGCCCATGCGGTAAAACTACAGCATCAAGAGCGATGTTTTAATTTAAGACGTTTCGGTTTTCACTTCTTACTGTATGGTTTGTGAATAATCCGAAACGAATAAAACCAACATCATCAACTACAAAAGTTTTACAAAGATGACAACATATACTTAACAAATTAACTAATTTGTAAAGCTGTCTGAAGTTAGAACCTGTTTTATAGCAGAGGGTTCGATGCTTTAAGAGGGAGGATATCACTGATTAAATTTTTATGTTCTTTCTTTTCTTTCTGTAATGCAACAGTTTCCTTTTATGGAGGATAGGGCCGAAGATTGGGGTTTAAGGTCTCTTCCACACCGATGTTATTGATGGTGTACTGAATCGTAGTGGAGGTGGATGCGGAAGGAAATCGGCCGTGCCCTGTCAAAGGAACCTTCGCGCCGTTTACTTTAAGTATTGTAGCGAAACCACGGAAAACCTAAATCTGTATGGTTGAAGGGCGACCAGAGCCATCATCCTCATGATTGTGTCCTCCTTATCACTGCGACATCTCGCTCCGTCAGGAGTCACCTGAAATCCCATGTCTATGATGGCTTAATTCTCGGAACACTAACTTCTGGTGGATAATACGACACTGATGTGACCTTACGTGAAGCGATACAGCCCTATTGCTTCCTTTTGAACAACTACTCCATCTGTTCAATGTGCACAGCAAAGCGGTCATTTCCGAAAGTACTTTTCAAATTCATTTTGTAATTCATGACTGCTAACATTTTATGTTGCAGTTCTTTGTATTTGTTCATTAATATATTTGAGATGCCCTGCTAAACCCGCAGGACAGGATGGGTGTTTAAGTTGTGTAAAGGGAACAAAATAAGCAGCTGCTGTCAGTTACACTCTAACATACAACGTTTCACTTGATCAAACATTACAAGAGCCAAGAAAATTAAAAAGAAAAACAGCTTTAGTTTTGGGACTTAATTAGCGGCTGAATGCGCCGTACAATCTCATGCCTTAAGGGCAAGACCACTTTAATTTAAAAACGGCTCAAAGTCAATAACTTAAAGCTCAACCAAAATCATAAATGTATAAGGCAAAGCCTTATCTTAAAACAGTTCCTTAATTAGGCTGAAGGCCCAAACCATGTGACGCCTTAAGGGCAAAACAATCTTAATCTAAAAATCGGCTAGAAGCCATACAAGTACAAACAAAAGGACAAGACAAGTAGTACACCCGAGGGCACTCAGAAGTTCCGAGGGTCGGCCTGGAATTCAGACACTAACGCTCCCTTAGGTGAGACAGGCAGTTGGCCCAACCATTGTCGATCTGACGACAATCCAACTGACAGACTGTCAACGGACCCACCGAAAAGGTAACCTCCGCTTCACCCGACCCGATACAACAGGAAGTTCAATGGATCAACGTAGAAGTTATTGGCGCTCACAACGAATTATACATTGATCTGTCAAACTACACACCTTGCTGGACAGCGACAACACGATGAGGAAAATACACTGCCTGAATTTACGTCTACGGCCAGGGCAGGTAACCGGAACGTCAACGGGGGCAAGGCAAAAGATTCCGCGGGTGCACTTCAATTCAAATAACCAAGTACAGTGGAACTCCACCGGAGGGTGCCTATATTTTGCCAACTTGAAAATACACGTTGTTGCTCCCGGGAATGTCCCAACAGCCGGCAACAAAATCTAAACGACTCAATGTCGTGATTTGCTGGTAGATTAAGTCGGAACTTAGCTTTCATGTCCAGGATCGGTGAGCCACGAACCTTGTAGCAATGGGAATAGCACCACACACTCTGACATTGCACAGAGGCTGCAGGCATGCCCGGTCAAACCACGCGCCGTGGAGATTTCCTCTCTGTTCCACGCTAACCGACCAACTGCTCAGGCCCGGAAACGGTGAAAGGACCAAGTATACGTCGGCCGATGAGACGACCAACCGAACGATCAACCAACGGTCATCCCGCTCCAATCTCCCTCCGTCGGACAGTTCACGAGTGTCGCCAGCGGTCGGCGAACACTGGCTGTCGGCGCCTCACCGACGCTCCGTCCCCCGACTTACTGTTGCTGTGTCCCGACTGCACTGCTGGTCCATCCCGAACTGGC
Source organism: Schistocerca gregaria (assembly GCF_023897955.1). Lineage (NCBI taxonomy): Eukaryota > Metazoa > Arthropoda > Insecta > Orthoptera > Acrididae > Schistocerca > Schistocerca gregaria. The sequence continues at coordinate 240,569,404 of NC_064921.1, forward strand.
TGCCAGACACACGACGACCCGGAAATACTATCGGTGGCTCTAGAGATAGTGCGACAGTGCACTTACCGATACGCGCTGCTGCTGGCGCTCACGAGCAAGTGAGGCAGGAAGTTAGTGAAGCCAATAAACGGAATAAGAAAACGAGGAGACAGTACGGTAATAGAAGATGAAAAACGATAAATGACATGAACGCGAGCCGTTCACGGCTCAATGATGTACAAATATTAATAGGAAATAAATAAGTGGCGGAGATACTCTCTCTGGCAAAAAAAGGAAAACATACAGAAGACGAGGAGAAAATGAGATGACACTTTTCGAATTGAGAAGTTAGGTGATGTTAGTGGAGTACTTACCAAATCGACTCAAATTTGCAAATGAACTGGCTGTGTGAGCCCACTTACTAGTGTGAACCCCTTCTAGAATAGATACATGCACTGATTCCTTTGTGAAGGGTGCCATACAGCCGTTGTAATCGCTCTAAAGGCATGCTGCCCCTCAACTGTTGTACCCCGTCCTTGATATCCATGACTTACCCTGCTGCAGTCAGAGTTCCCTGAATCCCTACTACTCGTCACACTCAATGGCATTCCATATCATGATGCCAGGAGTAACTCCACTGTGGTTCTTCAAAACGTTGAAGCAGGTGACATCTCCTCAGGTTGTGAGTAGGATTTTTAGATTTTTATGTTGGTAACGTCACGTAGCGCTCTATATGAGAATCACTGGCTGTGCTGTGTGTAGTCTGTGGCTAGCTGGCATTGTTTGAATACTTGCTATTGTAGTGTTGGGCAGTTGGATGTGAACAGCGCGTAGCGTTGCGCTGTTGGAGGTGAGCAGTGGTGGATGTGGGGAGAGACATTGCAGAATTTTGAGAGTGGACGATCTGGACGTGTGTCCATCAGAGACAGTAAATTTTTAAGACTGGATGTCATGCACTTATAAATACACATATGACTTTTGAACACTATTAAGGTAAATACATTGTATGTTCTCTAACAAAATCTTTCATTTGCTAACTATACCTATCAGTAGTTAGTGCCTTCAGTAGTTAAAATCTTTTATTTAGCTGGCAGTATTGGCGCTCGCTGTATTGCAGTAGTTCGGGTAACGAAGATTTTAGTGAGGCAAGTGATTCAAGAAAGGTATAGGTTATTATTAGTCAGGGCCATTCTTTTGTAGGGATTATTGATAGATTGCGTTGCGTTAAAAAATATTGTGTGTCAGTTTAGAGTTGATCAGAATAAGTAGAGAGAGAAATGTTTGTGTACGTTCAGTACTGATCTGCAGTTTAAAAATCAAATAACGTAAGGGGTTTACCAGCACAGTAATTCATAAATTTTTCTAAGGGGCGTTTCAAGGTCACCGCCATCCTGGCCGACTGTGCTCTCCTGGGATAGTGCAAGAACCATGTTTTATCACTTAGCACAAGACAGCACCATTCACCAGCAGCCCATGATCCCGGTAGTGATGTTACCAGGGGCCTACGTGTGGGGTGATAAATCGCTGGTTCGTCTGTTACTATTCTTCGACCTCTGGGGCGGGATGACACAATGTTCTCGAATGGCGAGCCAGATGTAAAGAAGGCAACGTTGTGCATATTACGGTGATCCTCCCTTGTTGTCAGTAGTGGTGGACTGCGACGTTAACAAGGTGTATACCTAACTTCACTTTCCTAGACAGTCCAGCATCGGGCCAAGGTGACATCTGAATGCCCCACAAAATTGGGTATTGCACCATTCAACCAACCAGCTGCAGTTAGATCCAAAATTATTCCCCTCTCAAGCTTTGTCTGGTGCTGACAACACTGCCTGACACGAGTACGCAGCATTTCTCCGTCCTTCACACTGATCACTTGAAACGTCCCCGTTGGAAAAATTTATAAATGACAGTGCTGGTAAACCTCTTACATTATTTGATTTTCAAACAGTTGAGCAAAACTGAACGTACTCAGACATTTCTATCTTTACTTATTCTGATCAACACTAAACAGACACACAATATTTTTAGCGCAACGCACTCTGACTTTCAAAAATCACAACAAAAGAATGACACTGACTAAGAATAACCTATACCTTTCATGAATCACTTGTAGTTGTTGTTGTTGTTGTTGTGTCTTCAGTCCGGAGACTGGTTTGATGCAGCTCTCGATGCTACTCTATCTTGTGCAAGTTTCTTCATCTCCCAGTACCTACTGGAACCTAGATCCTTCTGAATCTGCTTAGTGTAGTCACCTCTTGGTCTCCCTCTACGATTTTTACCCTCCACGCTGCCCTCCAATACCAAATTGGTGATCCCTTGATGCCTCAGAACATGTCCTACCAACCGATCCCTTCTTCTGGTCAAGTTGTGCCACAAACTTCTATTCTCCCCAATCCTATTCAATACTTCCTCATTAGTTATGTGATCTACCCATCTAATCTTCAGCATTCTTGTGTAGCACCACATTTCGAAAGCTTCTATTCTCTTCTTTTCCAAACTAGTTATCGTCCATGTTTCACTTCCATACATGGCTACACTCCATACAAATACTTTCAGATATGTCTTCCTGACACTTAAATCTATACTCGGTGTTAACAAATTTCTCTTCTTCTGAAACGCTTTCCTTGCCATTTTCAGTCTACATTTGATATCCTCTCTACTTCGACCATCATCAGTTATTTTGCTCCCCAAATAGCAAAACTCCTTTACTACTTTAAGTGTCTCATTTCATAATCTAATTCCCTCAGCATCACCCGACTTTATTCGACTACATCCCATTACCCTCGTTTTGCTTTTGTTGATGTGCATCTTATATCCTCCTTTCAAAACATTATACATTCCGTTCAACTGCTCTTCCAAGTCCTTTGCTGTCTCTGACAGAATTACGATGTCATCGGCGAACCTCAAAGTTTTTATTTCTTCTCCATGGATTTTAATACCTACTCCGAATTTTTCTTTTGTTTACTTCACTGCTTGCTCAATATACAGATTGAATAACATCGGGCAGAGCCTACAACCCTGTCTCACTCCCATCCCAGCCACTACTTCCCTTACCGGTCCCTCGACTCTTATAACTGCCACCTGCTTTCTGTACAAATTGTAAGTAGCCTTTCGCTCCCTGCATTTTATCCCTGTCACCTACAGAATTTTGAAAGGGAGTATTCCAGTCAAAGTTGTCAAAAGCTTTCTCTAAGTCTACAAATGCTAGAAACGTAGGTTTGCCTTTTCTTAATCTAGCTTCTAAGATAAGTCGTAGGGACAGTATTGCCTCACGTGTTCCAACATTTCTACGGAATCCAAATTGATCTTCCCCGAGGTCGGATTCTACTGGTTTTTCCATTCGTCTGTAGAGAATTCGCGTTAGTATTTTGCAGCTGTGACTTATTAAACTGATAGTTCGGTAATTTTCACATCTGTCAACACCTGCTTTCTTTGGGATTGGAATTATTATATTCTTCTTGAAGTCTGATGGTATTTCGCCTGTCTCATACATCTTGCTCACCAGATGGTAGAGTTTTGTCAGGACTGGCTCTCCCAAGGCCGTCAGTAGTTCCAAAGGAATGTTGTCTACTCCCACGGCCTTGTTTAGACTCAGGTCTTTCAGTGCTCTGTCAAACTCTTCACGCAATATTGTATCTCCCATTTCATCTTCATCTACGTCTTCTTCCATTTCCATAATATTGTCCTCAAGTACATCGCCCTTGTATAGACCCTCTATATACTCCTCCCACCTTTCCGCTTTCCCATTTTTGCTAAGAACTGGGTTTCTATCTGAGCTCTTGATATCATACAAGTGGCTCTCTTTTCTCCAAAGGTCTCTTTAATTTTCCTGTAGGCAGTATATATTTTGCCCCTAGTGAGATAAGCCTCTACATCCTTACATTTGTCCTCTAGCCATCCCTGCTTAGCCGTTTTGCTCTTCCTGTCGATCTCGTTTTTGAGACGTTTGTATTCTTTTTTACCTGCTTCATTTACTGCATTTTGATATTTTCTCCTTTCATCAACTAAATTCAATATTTCTTTTGTTACCCAAGGATTTCTACTAGCCTTCGTCTTTTTACCTACTTGATCCTCTGCTGCCTTCACTACTACATCCCTCAAAGCTACCCATTCTTCTTCTACCGTATTTCTTTCCCCCATTCCTGTCAATTGCTCTGTTATGCTCTCCTTGAAACTCTGTACAACCTCTGGTTCTTTTAGTTTATCCAGGTGCCATCTCCTTAAATTGCTACCTTTTTGGAGTTTCTTTAGTTTTAATCTACAGGTTATAACCAATAAATCTTCGTTACTCGAACTACTGTAATGCGGCGTTCGCCAGTACTGCCAGCTAAAGACAAGGTTCTAACTAGTGAAGGCACTAACTACTGACAGGTATAGTTAGCAAATGAAATATTTTGATGAAGAACTCATATATATATATATATATATATATATATATATATATATATATATATATATATATATATATATATATAGAGTTCATGACATCCAATCTTACAAATTTCCTTTTTCTGACGGACACACGTCCAGATCGTCCGCTCTCAAAACTCTGCCATCTCTCTCCCCCCACATCCACCACTGCTGGCCGCTCATCTCGAACTGGGCAGCGCTATGCGCTATGCACATCCAACTGTCCAACAATACAATAGCGAATATTCCAACAACGCAAACCAGCCACAGATAGCACACAACACCATCAGTGATTTTCATACAGAGCGCTACGTGGCGTTACCAACATAAAAACCTAAACAGCCTACTTACACAGTCAGAATATTCACGTCCCTTAATTACCCTATTAGACATGGTAATGCCGCAAACACGAATGGCGTCGATGTACTCTGATAGCCTTTCTATCTGTTACAGAGAATTTCAACTCTTACCAATTACACACCACTCAACGATATGTGCGCACACCAAGTTACATTGATATATGACCTTGTTTCCTTGGTGCTTCACTTTTTTCCAAGCTGTGTGTTAATACATTTCCTTCTCACATGCCTGCTATTCCAGATGCAGACTACCATATTAAGAAATAAGCGACACTGCCTTTGCTCGCATTCAATTACACAGGCCGTCTCATGAAACCGCGGTCCCCTGCACGATAACCTGTGGTGCTAACTATTAAAATATGCTCTTGTTCAATGTAATATATGGTAACATAGTAATTTTTGGGGCTACGTGTGTGATGCAATGTGGCACGAGAGATTGTGGCTGGCTCTCTGCATGTAATGCTTACCTAATAGGACGTGCCATCTCTCCATTATTAGCTTTCACTTCTGGTACAGACTGGTTATCACTCATTTCTAGTGTTCACACGTCTCACTTTATTGTTCATATAGGCACGATGGCGATCATTTCTTGTTGGTACTTGAAATCTGGATAAGATAGGTGGAGTGGTACGCTGCCTTGGTAATGTGATTGTTTCCGTTTAACCTTTTTCGGCTACATGTACGCTTAAAGCCGTCTGGGCGCTCTACCTACATTGCATACGTGTACGCCTAGCAGGTAGAACGGCTAGACAAGGGGCATTCATGTACGTCCGCGTGCGGGAGCAGGTCAACGTGCACAACAGAATGTAGTGCGTGTTACAGCCAGCGTGGTCTTTACCTACTCTACTACTACGTTTCTAGCATTTGTAGACATAGAGAAAGCTTTTGACAATGTTGATTGGAATACTCTCTTTCAAATTCTGAAGGTAGCAGGGGTAAAATACAGGGAGCGAAAGCCTATTTACAATTTGTACAGAAACCAGATGGCAGTCATAAGTGTCGAGGGGCATGAAAGGGAAGCAGTGGTTGGGAAAGGAGTGAGACAGGGTTGTAGCCTCTCCCCGATATTATTCAATCTGTATATTGAGCAAGCAGTGAAGGAAAGAAAAGAAAAATTCGGAGTAGGTATTAAAATCCATGGAGAAGAAATAAAAACTTTGAGGTGCGCCGATGACATCGTAATTCTGTCAGAGACAGCAAAGGACTTGGAAGAGCAGTTGAACGGAATGAATAGTGTCTTGAAAGGAGCGTATAAGATGAACATCAACAAAAGAAAAACGAGGGTAATGGAATGTAGTCGAATAAAGTCGGGTGATGCTGAGGGAATTAGATTATGAAATGAGACACTTAAACTAGTAAATGAGTTTTGCTATTTGGGGAGCAAAATAACTGATGATGGTCGAAGTAGAGAGGATATCAAATGTAGACTGAAAAAGGCAAGGAAAGCGTTTCAGAAGAAGAGAAATTTGTTAACATCGAGTATAGATTTAAGTGTCAGGAAGACATTCCTGAAATTATTTGTATGGAGTGTAGCCATGTATGGCAGTGAAACATTGACGATAACTAGTTTGGACAAGAAGAGAATAGAAGCTTTCGAAATGTGGTGCTACAGAAGAATGCTGAAGATTAGATGGGTAGATCACTTAACTAATGTGGAAGTATTGAATAGGATTGGGGAGAATAGAAGTTTGTGGCACAACTTGACCAGAAGAAGGGATCGGTTGGTAGGACATGTTCTGAGGCATCAAGGGATCACCAATTTAGTATTGTAGGGCAGCGTGGAGGGTAAAAATCGTAGAGGGAGACCAAGAGATCAATACAGTAAGCAGATTCAGAAGGACGTAGGTTGCAGTAGGTACTGGGAGATTGTGGCGTCGCAACTAGTGCGAGCGCAGTTTTCTATCAAATATTTACTGTGAAATGTAGACAGACTGTAAAGTAGCCATCAGATTAGCATATGTGCTGTAGCGGGCAGATTACCGGTGTCCGTTCGTCTGACGTCACGACCATATGGCATGTCTGTACCGTGAGAATGTAAGACCTGTGCGCTAACTAGCCGCGTGTATAACGTGGAACTTTCATCTTTAATAACTTCTAACTGAGGAACCTGAGGAAATTAAAAGTTAATATACTAGTTTCTGTTATGAATAAAAATAAGTCATCCAAATTTGAGCTTTGAAACCTGCATATTTTGGAAATTAGAAAAATCTTACAGAAAACGCAAATTTCTACAATTTTCGAGTCTAAATAAATACCATTATGTATAGATCACCTTCAGTGACCATCCAACTATGAAACAAAATCACCTTCTGTGCTTTTGTATTTATTTTGAGAATTTTACTTTTAGAAATTCACCTATAACTTTGTTAAAACCATAAATGTTTTGAATTTTTGTGAACAGTTATTTTATATGAGTAGGTGAGAGTGAATGAGTGTGCCTGAGTGAATGAAAGAGGGACATTCGCCATTCTTTGCAAGTGTATAAAATCTAGGTTGGAACTCGCAAGTGTTCAGACGATGTAACCGTGGGAACAGAGTCGCCAGTGGTTCCCCATCTTAGTGAATGTCGGATGTCCAAGAGTGTATGGTATTGTACAAGCAGCCAGAACGTTCGCGAGTATTTAAATAATTTCTGGAAATAAAGTAAAGTCTAGTTTTCCTTTCGGTTTGTTAAATTATACAGTAAATTTTGTGTAACAAGAAATCATGACGTAAATGAGTCAGAAGTCATGACTGGTGCGTGCTAGATTTTGGCGCGAGGCGCACCCAAAGAGTTAATTCTGATTGGCTGTGTGATGTGTGAGCCAATGAGATGCGAGGACGGTTAGCAGACTAGGAGAGTGGGTCGCGAGTGGATGAGGGGTCGCGAAGGAACTGTGATCGAGAAGAGACATGCTTGATGTGTCCTCGCGAATAATGTGTAAAATGAAGTCATAAAACGGCTTCATCGGTTCGGTACTGTGCGATTTGAGACTGGAAGAGTCCAGTAACGCGTAGTGTGAGTTTGAGCGAGTTGTGACTTTTCGTTCCGCGAAAGACGCGAGTAACTTTAATAATTAAAAGCGTGGCGGTACTTCGTAAACTTTTACTAAGTGCTTATGGCGAGCATTAACGTTAAAAAACGAACTATTATTGAACATCGACTGCAAACGTATATGTTAGAAAATCGTCTGTGTTGCAGTTAAGTAAATTCCGTAACTTTGAAAGCTAATTCTGGCGGGGTTTGAGTGTGGATAGAATTGTGAACTGAACTTTCTTCAAACGTAGATTAGCGGGCTGATGATCAGGCTTAAAGACAATAAAGAGCTTAAATAGAATTACCAACTTCGCGTTTCTCGTTTGAGTAAACAATTACTACCATTCCAATAACTCAATTTATTTAGGAAGATTGCTCATAGATTGTATTTCAGCAAACATGTATCGCGGCCTCCGGTGAGCGGCTATTAAATTGCAGTTTCTTCAACACTGCTTTTCTGCAATTTTTCCAGTAGCTGCTATCAGGAGAGGCGAGTGCAGCAACTACCTAAGAAACGAGGTAGGTGGATTTTCTTTCAGGGAAAGGAAACTGCGCGATAAGAGCCTGACCCGTCGCAAGTGGTGCATCGGCCGGGAAATAAAAATAGTAAATTCCAGTGAATTTCAAAAAAAAGCAGTAGTGACAATTACCGGACAATACAGAAGTGCTCGCTATGTGTAGGAACTGTGTAGCGTACAAATTGATATCGCCACGTGAATAGGAAGGACAGTGAAAGTGTCCGTGAACTGTAATGTGTTGTACGGAACGGAAGAATTTTTCGGTGACTACGCGCCGATTGGAATAGCAGTCTACGACGGCGTCTGGCAGACGACGAGCTACGGAGACTACGCAGAGGCGACGACAGCAGTGGCAGTTGGCAGCGCTGATTCGAGCGGGGGCCCGGAAACTGGTACAGCATTGCAGTGTATGGTGAACGGACCCGCAGTTTCATCTAGCAGCAACGCAGCACGCCGAAGCACAAAGTTAAGTACAGTGCTTTTGAAAACTTTGTGTGTTTGTGGAGTCAAACTGAGAAAAATGGCTGAGTTTCAACCAAGTGACAAAAAGGCGGAACTAAGTTGTGATAGTGGGATGGAGACAGGGGAAAATGACCCCATGAATTTTAGTTTAGACGTGTCTCAACCCAATTTCAGTAGTAGTTTGACTGATTCATCCTATGTTAATTATAGTTTGGAGTCAGATCCAAATATGTCAGTGCCCAGTGAGTTACAGTTACCCATGCCGGTAGTTAATGTTAATCGGGACATTGTATCAGCAAATGAGGGGGCGAAGGATAATGTCGCCAGTATGCTGATGAATCTATTAACTAAGATGAACGTGTTGGATTCCAATATGTCAAGTAAGATGGATTCCAGTATGTCAAAATTGGAAACTAATATGTCACAAATGGAAACTAATATGTCAAGTAAAATGGATTCAAAAATGTCTAAATTAGGATCTGATTTAAGTAATGAGATGACTAAAATGGGCGCTGATTTAGATTCCAAAATATCCGATCTCAGAGACTGTTGGAAGCAAGATTTAGCAGTGCTCAGTAGTAAAGTAAATGTTGAAATACAGCAGGTTAAACTAGAATGTACAGAAAATATTGTTCAAGTGCAAAGTGAATTGACGACACGAATCGAACAGGTTACTGAGGATCAACAGCAATTTAAATCCCATGTTGATGCAGAATTAGATAAAGTATGTGAGCACATAAAAGTGGTAGAGAATTCCAATGAAATTAATCATGCCGCCTTAGAATGTAAAGTAAATGATACCAAAATTCGGTGTGAGAAACTTGGAGAGCAAGTTGTAAATAAGGTCAATAATTTAGAGACTCACATAAGCCATTTCAGTGAAAGTGTGAATGAGCAACTTTGTGGGCATGAATGCAGACTAACCAAAGTAGAACAGTGTGTTTCTAACCATAGTGATAGTATAATTTCCAGTGGAATAATTGAATCTACCGAGGTTGCGTATGTTACCCACAGACAGTTTTTAAAATTTGACCCAAGTAAGAACATGCACCCCAGAGAATTTTGGAACGATTTTGAAGACGTTTTGCCGAAAGTATGGAGCGATAAACAAAAGATAGGCTTTATCACTTCAAATTTGATGGGAGAGGCCAGAGTATGGGGGAATTTAGCCTCTGAAAAATACGCGAAATTGTCAGAATTTAAATTAGCGTTCTTTGAGGAATACTGGGGAAAGAGAAAGCAGATGGATGTTCTTAATCGGTTCTGGTCGGGAGAGAAGTATGACCCCAAGAGAGAGGGCATCAAACGATTTGTTCAAAGGTGGGTAACAACTCTGTCCTACCTTAGTAATAAGTTAGAAACAGAACAGATCATATTAGGGGTAGAAAATAAGCTACCGTGGAACTGGAAAACTAAGATCATATCTGCGCCCCGAGATAACATTGACAAGTTCGTACAGTATTTAGAAAGGGTTGAATCCGTCCAAAAAGAAGAAGAAAACATGAGGAGGGAGCATCGCCCGCCTGCTAGGCAGAATGACAATCGCGCGGATGTAAACATTAATAGGATGGGTGTTCAGAGAGGCGGCGGATACCGTGGCAGTTCACGTGGTAGAGGAAGGACATATGTTAACAGGTTCAATGAACGCGAGCAGTATGACAGCGGCCGACAGATGTCAGGAGGTGAGGCGGTCAGCTGGAGGCATAGTGATGACGCACCGCGCTCGGAAAACCATTAATTGTCTACGAGTGTGCTGGCGATCGTAGGCAACAGCGTTTAAAGTTAAATCCGCTGGCAAAACCATTCATAAGAAAGCAGCCTGAACGACCACCTAACATAAATGTTGTTGCTACAAAATTTAGGGAGGATAACGTAAAACAGACAGAGATAGTAGCTTTAAGTCAAGTGGAGGTTAATGAACCAATTAACTGTAAGAATAATCATAAGAAGCCACTTATTGAAGAACTAAGTACTAGTTATAAGGGTAATAATCAGAAAGACATTATGCACAGTAAAACTAATGAAGAGCTGTCGGATAGGGGTGAGAACAGTAATAATGGCAGGGTTGTGACTGTGCTTGATAAGATAATTGATGTTGTAGATAGTTACGAAGAAGAGGATAGATTAGAGGAGGAGGTAGAGGTTAATGACGACGCCTTGGATAGGGTCGTAGAAAAGGAGGTTAATGAGAAAGAGGGGGAAACATTGGAAAAATGTTTTGACTTAGCAATAGTGGATAGGCTAATAGGAGCTGCCACTAGAATTGAGGGTGATAATAAGCATGAAATAAACCCTGTAAGTTTGAATGTGATTGCCACCCAAAAGACAGGCTTCGAAAGGAGAGAAATTGTGCAAGATTTATTGGAGGAAGCAGAACCCAAAATAAATAAAGAGTACTTAGGGCAACCGATAGTAGAGCTAAGAGTATTAAATGAACCAGTTAAATGTTTGATAGATACTGGATCGGAAGTCTGTGCAGTATCCCAGAACTTGGTAAATGAACTCCCTAACAGTAAACAGATTGTTAAGATGCCAGTAAGTGGCTTGAACATTGTAGTAGCAACCGGTAAGACTAAGAAGACAGTAAAACAGGAAGTGTTTCTACCCATAGCATTTAAGGAAGTAGAAATAAGACAGAACTTCTTAGTTATAAATGGACTGAGTGTAGACATATTGGTGGGGGCTGACTTTTTGAATAAATATGAAGGATGGGTGAATTTTTCTACCAATGATGTTATGGTAAAAATTAAGGGTAAACTAATTACTATACCTTTCATCGGTAAGCAGCTATGTGAGGATCCTGAGCAGAATGATTTTCCTATATGTATTTGTAAAACAGAGAAATTCTTGGAGGGCTATAATGAGTACGGTGGCAAAAAAGTAGAGGATCCGTCTGAGCTTGTGAGTGTCAGAAATAGGATCGAGGAGAAATTACTAGAATTAATTGATATTGATGAAGCAAGGAAAAACGATTTAAGACAAATACTAGTCAAACATGCCGAGGTTTTCTCAGATCAACCAGGGCTAGTAAAGGATTATGAGTGTTTTTTGACAGTGCAGAAAGACGCTCATTTCTTCAAAAAACCATTTGCAATCCCAGAAGTACATAAGGAGGCAGTACGTGACTTAATTCAAAATATGTTAGAGTGGGGAATTATTGAAAGGGCTGTTAGTGTGTACAATAACCCGCTAGTCATAGTTCCTAAGAAGGATGGCTCAATTAGACTAGTGTTGGATGCTCGAGCATTAAACAAAATAGTACTACCTGAGAGTGACCGTCCGGAGAATATTGAAGAACTGCTACAAAAGTTTAAAGGTGCTAAGTTCTTTACATCCATGGATGTGACCTGTGGATATTGGAACCTACCGTTAGCAAAGGAATCAAGAAAGTACACGGCATTCTTATTCGAAGGTAGATGTTATCAGTATAAGGTGGTGCCGTTTGGTTTAAATATAAGTGTATGTGCCTTTGTAAGAGCTATGTCGCAGGTATTAGGGGACCATCTACTAAGAAGAATTACAGTGTATGTAGACGACGTTTTGATATCGACACCAACGTGGGAGGAACACTGTATGTTATTGGATGAAGTATTGAGGGCCATAAAATTGGGGGGTATGAAATTGAAGCTAGACAAAACTGAATTTGTGAAGAAAGAAATTAAATTCTTGGGGCACATAGTGAGTGGCGATGGTATCATGCCGGATCCAGAAAAGATTAGAGCAATAAGGGATTATGCTGCACCTACAACACGTAAAGCATTAAAGGGGATGTTTGGTTTGTTTGGGTTTTATAGAAAATTTGTGTCTGGACAATTATTCAATGCACCGTGCCTGCGAGAACTCTTAAAGAAAAATGTAGTTTATAAATGGACTTCTGAGTGTCAGAAGGCGTTTGAAGAATTGAAAGAAGCTCTTATTAATAGTAAGATTTTGAACCATCCCGATTTTTCGAAACCATTTTGTCTGGGATCTGATGCTTGTGGTTACGGGTTAGGAGTTGAACTATTTCAGTTGGAAAAAGAAGGAGAAGAGGAAGTCCACAAGACCATAGCCTTTGCGAGCAGGTCATTGCAACAATCCGAGAAAAATTATAGTATATCTGAACTTGAAGCATTAGCTGTTATTTTCGGCCTGCAAAAATTTGAAAAGTACCTTTTAGGACATGAAATTTGGATCTACACAGACCATAGTGCCCTTACATATTTAGACTCATGTCAGCTAAAACATGCTAGATTAAGAAGGTGGTCCCTGTATTTACAGCAATTTAATTATAAGATGATATACATTAAGGGTTCCGAGAACATCGTGGCGGACGCCTTATCAAGAAGTGTGAAAGATACAGGACAAGAAGGGAAATCTTTAAGAAATACCGATAATAATGAAGTAATGTTGGCCATCATGCAGCTCCAGGACGATGGCTTAATTAAGCGCATTTGTAAGAACCTACGGAGGGAACAGAACCAGGATGACAACATTAAATTAGTAAAGAGTAGATTAGGTCATCCAGACTACCCAAAATTACTGGTCTACTATAAAGTGCATAAAGATGTCTTATTTAGGCGCAGGAAAGACAGTGAGGAGAATTGGAAAATATGTTTTCCGGAGCAACATGTAGATGCACTTATAGACTACGTACATTGTAAGTATGGGCATTATGGCGCTCGTAAATGTATAGCTAAGTTAAGTGAAGTGGTAATTTTTGATAATATGTGGAGAAGGGTGCAACAGCGATTAGAATCCTGTGATCGTTGCCAGAAAGTTAGGGCCAACAATAGAACTATCCAAGGACAGATGTATTCAGTAGAACCACAAAATCGGCTGGATTTAGTAGCTGTAGATTTATTTGGTCCACTACCAGTGTCTAGAGGGGGATGTGAATATGTGTTTGTGATGGTGGATGGGTTTACTAAGTACGTAAAATTTTACCCAATTAAGAAAGCCAACTCTAAAGTATTAGTGAATAAGTTGGAGAAGGACTATTTTGGGAAGATAGGAGTGCCAAAGGCAATATTGTCAGACAATGGGCCCCAGTTTATCTCTAAGAAATTTAGTGAATGTTTACAACAGAGAGGTATCGATCACATAAAAATCTCCGCGTACTTTCCTCAAGGGAACATGTGTGAGCGAATTATGAAGGAGTTAAACAGATTGTGTAGAACATATTGTCATAAAAAACACTCCGCTTGGGCCAATTATATTGAATACTTCGAAGAAGTAATAAACCATCTGAAGCATGAAGCCACAGGATATGCACCAGTAGAGCTAATGTGTGACATTAGGCCGAATAATATTTTATTCGACCTGGTCGAGTTTCCAAATCTCACAGACATAGCCATCGAAGAGAAGGAGAGACTGGCACGTATTAATATAAGAAAGAAGGCCCTGGAAAGAAAGGGAAGGCATGACGCAAGAGCTGATCCCACTAGTTTTCAGGTAGGGGATCTAGTGCTAGTGAAAACTAGGGAAAGATCTAAGAAACTTACGTCAGAAACAAAGAAGTTTACCGATGAGTACGTGGGCCCATTTAGAATCGTAGAGAAGCCTCACCCAAATGCTTATAGACTGGAGTTTGTGAAATCACATAAGGTGTTAGGGCTTAGGAACATTGTGGATTTGAAAAGATATGTTCAAAAGAGAGACGTGGCCAGGAGTGAGTAGATACCTCAGAGAGCTTTGCACTCTTTGCAGAGCTAAGTGCGTGACGAGCACTAGGTCTCGAGTCGTTTGACAATATTTCTTCCACTTTCTTTTCCGTATTGTCAACCTACCTCTTCTTTCATTCAGAACTAAAATTCTATCGTCTTTCCTTCTTCTCTATCGTAGTTTTTAAGTGATAAAGTGTTTAAGTAATGAGTAGGAAAGAACCTCAGTGCAGTATAGGTTAAGCGTAAGGAATGAGTGTAAGAGAAAATCAAAAAGGATTAAGATACCTCAGATAAGTAATAAGTCTCAGTAAAGTAAATGTTTGGCCTAAGGTGTGAGTAATGCCCTTAGAAAGGTAAAATAACTAAGAAATGTAAGAGCCTCAGAAAATATGGTGACGAACATTGAAGCTGTTTGTTAAGTAACAGAACGATATGTTAAGACGTAGCATTAAGCTAATGTTTAGGAAAGGAAATGGAGCAATACAGCAAAACTGTCTGTTCAATGAAGTCAGAGCCTCAGGAGGTGATTTAGTGGTAAAATGAGTAAAGGTACAGTGCAACAAGGTTGACTGTCAAAGGGGTAAAGGAAGTTAAGTTAAAGGGACAGTGCAGCAGGACTGACTGTCAAATGAAGAGAAATATGTGAGAAAAGGAGAAAGAATGAGCATAGTGTTTGGCTAGCTCGATATTAGGAAAAAGTGAGGCTACGAAGGTGAGTAAATAAAAAGCTTAATGTTGGTAACCAGAGGTGGCGTTTGTTGGTAAACAGAGGAGATGTTTGTAAACAAAAGGAAGTGAGGCTACGAATGTAAACAGAGCTGAGGCGACGTTGGTAACTCAGGAGGTGGATGTATGTTAGAAAGTATGGGTAACGAGGTTTCGCAGATTAGTAGGAAACGCTTTAACAAATACTAACCTGAGTGTGTGAAGTATGAGTATGAGAGTTGTAAATTAAACCCGAATGTGACTAGAGAAAACCTGATGTTGACAAGAAATTGAAGTAACTCCAGATATGTGAGATGAGGAAAGTACCCATGACATCGATTCCATTTTTGACCAGAGACACACAAAGCTCCCCAAGTTTGTCGTAGAGATTAGTATAAGGATTGTAGTGTTGATAAATGAATAAGTAAATATGTATTTTTCAGTGTTTAATTTATGATACAGGACTACAGGAGATTGCCTGGAGACAGAATTGTAATATTGATAATTTTGTGTATATTTTATATTGTTGTGTATTGTACAGGAACTGGAGAGTCACCAGTGCTGGCGGAGATTTATTATGTATTTGTGAACTATTTGTAGGAATTGTTTTTCTTAGTATTTCTTATGTAACCATAACTTGTTTGATTATGAGATGAAGAAGTAATTAAAGAGTAAATGTGCCACTTCGGTACTGCATTAGGAAAGTCAATTCACTTTTCACTTTAAAAAAAAAAAAAAAAAAAAAAAAAAAAATTTGAAAATTGTACATACTGTAAAGTAAATTTTATCAAAAATATGAGACTTTAGAGTCAAGCAGATAGCGCCATTTATCGCTGCTGTAGGTTAAGACGTAGCAGTTAGAAAGGGAACTGAGGCCAGCTGATGTTTCAGGTGCGCCGAAGTAAACAGAGGTGGTAGCACGAGACTTGAAATGGACCTCCCAAGCAGGACCCGGTCGAACTACGAGTGCTATCAAAATCTTAAGTGTAAGTGGTAAAAAAGTGACGCTCACCATAGCGATAGTAGTGTTAGTGTGCGTGTGACGTACATCAAGATAGTATTTAGGTTTGTTTTCTCTTTCAGGAATTTGTAAATAGAATTTTGTAATCTGAAAAATTTTTTTTTGAATGATGATAAAAGTGCATGTTTAGATATAAGATGTTTTGTAGGTCGTCAGCCCTAGGTATAAGTGGATGATTGATGTACAGGAACTATAAATGTTAAATAGCTGTTTGAGTAAATCTTTAATAGAAATTTTTTTTAGAAAACTAAAAGTTTGTCATGAATGAAAAAATTTAGTTTCCTCAGGAGGTGTGTGGCGTCGCAACTAGTGCGAGCGCACAGTTTTCTATCAAATATTTACTGTGAAATGTAGACAGACTGTAAAGTAGCCATCAGATTAGCATATGTGCTGTAGCGGGCAGATTACCGGTGTCCGTTCGTCTGACGTCACGACCATATGGCATGTCTGTACCGTGAGAATGTAAGACCTGTGCGCTAACTAGCCGCGTGTATAACGTGGAACTTTCATCTTTAATAACTTCTAACTGAGGAACCTGAGGAAATTAAAAGTTAATATACTAGTTTCTGTTATGAATAAAAATAAGTCATCCAAATTTGAGCTTTGAAACCTGCATATTTTGGAAATTAGAAAAATCTTACAGAAAACGCAAATTTCTACAATTTTCGAGTCTAAATAAATACCATTATGTATAGATCACCTTCAGTGACCATCCAACTATGAAACAAAATCACCTTCTGTGCTTTTGTATTTATTTTGAGAATTTTACTTTTAGAAATTCACCTATAACTTTGTTAAAACCATAAATGTTTTGAATTTTTGTGAACAGTTATTTTATATGAGTAGGTGAGAGTGAATGAGTGTGCCTGAGTGAATGAAAGAGGGACATTCGCCATTCTTTGCAAGTGTATAAAATCTAGGTTGGAACTCGCAAGTGTTCAGACGATGTAACCGTGGGAACAGAGTCGCCAGTGGTTCCCCATCTTAGTGAATGTCGGATGTCCAAGAGTGTATGGTATTGTACAAGCAGCCAGAACGTTCGCGAGTATTTAAATAATTTCTGGAAATAAAGTAAAGTCTAGTTTTCCTTTCGGTTTGTTAAATTATACAGTAAATTTTGTGTAACAAGAAATCATGACGTAAATGAGTCAGAAGTCATGACTGGTGCGTGCTAGATTTTGGCGCGAGGCGCACCCAAAGAGTTAATTCTGATTGGCTGTGTGATGTGTGAGCCAATGAGATGCGAGGACGGTTAGCAGACTAGGAGAGTGGGTCGCGAGTGGATGAGGGGTCGCGAAGGAACTGTGATCGAGAAGAGACATGCTTGATGTGTCCTCGCGAATAATGTGTAAAATGAAGTCATAAAACGGCTTCATCGGTTCGGTACTGTGCGATTTGAGACTGGAAGAGTCCAGTAACGCGTAGTGTGAGTTTGAGCGAGTTGTGACTTTTCGTTCCGCGAAAGACGCGAGTAACTTTAATAATTAAAAGCGTGGCGGTACTTCGTAAACTTTTACTAAGTGCTTATGGCGAGCATTAACGTTAAAAAACGAACTATTATTGAACATCGACTGCAAACGTATATGTTAGAAAATCGTCTGTGTTGCAGTTAAGTAAATTCCGTAACTTTGAAAGCTAATTCTGGCGGGGTTTGAGTGTGGATAGAATTGTGAACTGAACTTTCTTCAAACGTAGATTAGCGGGCTGATGATCAGGCTTAAAGACAATAAAGAGCTTAAATAGAATTACCAACTTCGCGTTTCTCGTTTGAGTAAACAATTACTACCATTCCAATAACTCAATTTATTTAGGAAGATTGCTCATAGATTGTATTTCAGCAAACATGTATCGCGGCCTCCGGTGAGCGGCTATTAAATTGCAGTTTCTTCAACACTGCTTTTCTGCAATTTTTCCAGTAGCTGCTATCAGGAGAGGCGAGTGCAGCAACTACCTAAGAAACGAGGTAGGTGGATTTTCTTTCAGGGAAAGGAAACTGCGCGATAAGAGCCTGACCCGTCGCAAGTGGTGCATCGGCCGGCCTGATAGCAGCTACTGGAAAAATTGCAGAAAAGCAGTGTTGAAGAAACTGCAATTTAATAGCCGCTCACCGGAGGCCGCGATACATGTTTGCTGAAATACAATCTATGAGCAATCTTCCTAAATAGATTGAGTTATTGGAATGGTAGTAATTGTTTACTCAAACGAGAAACGCGAAGTTGGTAATTCTATTTAAGCTCTTTATTGTCTTTAAGCCTGATCATCAGCCCGCTAATCTACGTTTGAAGAAAGTTCAGTTCACAATTCTATCCACACTCAAACCCCGCCAGAATTAGCTTTCAAAGTTACGGAATTTACTTAACTGCAACACAGACGATTTTCTAACATATACGTTTGCAGTCGATGTTCAATAATAGTTCGTTTTTTAACGTTAATGCTCGCCATAAGCACTTAGTAAAAGTTTACGAAGTACCGCCACGCTTTTAATTATTAAAGTTACTCGCGTCTTTCGCGGAACGAAAAGTCACAACTCGCTCAAACTCACACTACGCGTTACTGGACTCTTCCAGTCTCAAATCGCACAGTACCGAACCGATGAAGCCGTTTTATGACTTCATTTTACACATTATTCGCGAGGACACATCAAGCATGTCTCTTCTCGATCACAGTTCCTTCGCGACCCCTCATCCATTCGCGACCCACTCTCCTAGTCTGCTAACCGTCCTCGCATCTCATTGGCTCACACATCACACAGCCAATCAGAATTAACTCTTTGGGTGCGCCTCGCGCCAAAATCTAGCACGCACCAGTCATGACTTCTGACTCATTTACGTCATGATTTCTTGTTACACAAAATTTACTGTATAATTTAACAAACCGAAAGGAAAACTAGACTTTACTTTATTTCCAGAAATTATTTAAATACTCGCGAACGTTCTGGCTGCTTGTACAATACCATACACTCTTGGACATCCGACATTCACTAAGATGGGGAACCACTGGCGACTCTGTTCCCACGGTTACATCGTCTGAACACTTGCGAGTTCCAACCTAGATTTTATACACTTGCAAAGAATGGCGAATGTCCCTCTTTCATTCACTCAGGCACACTCATTCACTCTCACCTACTCATATAAAATAACTGTTCACAAAAATTCAAAACATTTATGGTTTTAACAAAGTTATAGGTGAATTTCTAAAAGTAAAATTCTCAAAATAAATACAAAAGCACAGAAGGTGATTTTGTTTCATAGTTGGATGGTCACTGAAGGTGATCTATACATAATGGTATTTATTTAGACTCGAAAATTGTAGAAATTTGCGTTTTCTGTAAGATTTTTCTAATTTCCAAAATATGCAGGTTTCAAAGCTCAAATTTGGATGACTTATTTTTATTCATAACAGAAACTAGTATATTAACTTTTAATTTCCTCAGGTTCCTCAGTTAGAAGTTATTAAAGATGAAAGTTCCACGTTATACACGCGGCTAGTTAGCGCACAGGTCTTACATTCTCACGGTACAGACATGCCATATGGTCGTGACGTCAGACGAACGGACACCGGTAATCTGCCCGCTACAGCACATATGCTAATCTGATGGCTACTTTACAGTCTGTCTACATTTCACAGTAAATATTTGATAGAAAACTGTGCGCTCGCACTAGTTGCGACGCCACAAGATGAAGAAGCTTGCACAGGATAGAGTAGCATGGAGAGCTTCATCAAACCAGTCTCAGGACTGAAAACCACAACACACGTTTAATTTAACGTAACGCAAAGCATTTCGAGCATTTTCTGCCGATCTTCAGGCGGTTATGCATAGATAAAACTGTTACTTAAATTGTCTCAAACTAGATTAAAACAGATTTTGTTCAGTGTTCGCTACTGGGAGGGCTGTTGGGCTATACGGACAGTACGGTTGGCCAGAAATTTCTGCTAGTGATGTCTTTGCTAGTCTGGAGGTGTGTCCACAAAGCCACCTTCCTCGATGTCGGACTCTCCCTCAGCGATATCTCCATCAGTAAAATAAAACAATGAACGTAAATAAGTTATTCTTCATTGGTGCGTTTCCGGCTACAATATATATGAATATTATTGTAACTGCATTATAAGGTCATTATACAGTGACGGAAATGGAAGGTGCTACACCAGAAAACCTCAAAAAAAAAAAATCATCACAGGAAGCAGCATTCTGGAGTCCCATACCTTTTCAACCCTAGAGTCATAGCGTGCAGACAGAACTAATGCACCAATCGTTATAAGGAGGCAAAATTCTAGCTAGGATGTGGCATGAACGGTAAACTCTACTATCATAGCCTTCAGTTGAAGAGTATTAAATTGCGTATTCCAGCACGACAACACTAGACCCAAAAATGCAGTTCTAACCCAAGACATCGGATTACCCGACGCCGAATAATATAAATTTCAGTGCGCTGGTAATACTTTTCCTTGTTTACGTTTAAGCACTGATAGTAGGTAGTTAGCATGAGCAAAAGTGCTATGACATGTGGAAGGTTGACACGGAGTGGCTCTAAACGTTTTACAGTGTATCACTGAATAAGATAATAGTAACGTAATAGCTCCACTAGTCATCCACACCAACATGCATGCACAATGAAATTCTGTTCATGGGATAATCAAATGGCTGGCCGGAGTGGCCTAGCGGTTCTAGGCGCTACAGTCTGGAACCGCGTGACCGCTACGGTCGCAGGTTCGAATCCTTCCTCGGGCATGGCTGTGTGTGATGTCCTTAGGTTAGTTAGGTTTAATTAGTTCTAAGTTCTAGTTGGCTGATGACCTCAGCAGTTAAGTCCCATAGTGCTCAGAGCCATTTTTTTAATCAAATGATTGCTCGTACAGATAACACAGTGCAGTTACTAAACTCTATAGTTTACTACAATGGCGGAAACAGCACGCTCGTGATGAAATGTTTTGTGATAAAGGGTTGTGAAAATAGTGAATAAAAGAAACCAGTTGTTTATTCTGTGGAATATTTCATCTTTTTCTTTCAAAATGTGAAAGCAAACTGTCAATAGAAACTAAGTTTATAAGTAAATATCACTTAGATGGGTTGGTGCTGTCAATACCCTGTTCAAAAGCCAAGCCATTTTACGTTAATTATTACAGAGTGTCACATCTCTTTCTGTAGTAGCTCCATATATAGTCCTCTTTAAACATTCCTCCATACGTATTTCATCCATCATCGCGGGATGATGTGGTTAAGCACCGAGCACGCCATAGACACAACGAACGGACTGGCACCAAAGACTATTCTCAAAGTTATTACGACAAAGAAAAACTATGTTTAACTAGTGCAGCTCCGGTACAAGTAGAAGTACGAGAAATGTTTTACATACTTTGTTAAAAACCCAATCTACTTTTCAGTACAGTTCAATTTTTGGTTACAGAAATGCTATTATCCGCAGACACTGAAGTGCTCAAACAGAAATGACAATATTTATACAAATATTTGGTTACGTTACTAACTGGATACAACTGTGTCATTACATAGTGGCACTTGTACCATCAGATCATCCTCCGGCCATCAGTCTTAATGACTCAACATTTGTTTCAGGATTTGCAGAAAGTTCCTCAAGATATTTGATTTCATGCTAAGACGAGCACAACACGCCTCAAAGATGGACATTACTTCCAGCTGAAATAAAACTATAATGGTTTGGTATAAATTATGTGAAAAACATCTGCTCGAAGTTTGATAAATATCTGTTGCGGCAACATGTAATAAGCGTTGCTTCACGCAATGGAAAATGGCAAAACAGAGGCACGCCGGCGACCGAGGCGTTGCGAAGTAAGCACGCACAGATAGCCTCGCTGACAGTAGCAGTCTGTCAACAGGCCGACACAAGGACGCACACTGCCCGAGCGCCGAGCAAACCCTGGTGAGTGCTGAGTAAGGGGAAGCGAGGCCAGCATGCTAAGTTAGGCTGCAATATACTGCGGGAGTAATAACAAAAAGCTCACCGAAGGTAAAAAACGTCCTCCTGCCGGATATAAATAGTGGAACGCAGGCGGCAACAGAGAGAAGCTATTAGAAAGCAGTTCGGATCTGAGGACGGACGTGGTCCGTGTACAAATGTTTAATTTTCGTAGGTGACGATTCCGGAAGTCTGATCCACTCCCAGGAGTCATCCGCTCGCCACCAGATGTCAACTTCAGCTCTGGAGGTCGGCCCGAGTTCCGTCGGCACCATGGCTGACTAACTATATCGAGAACGTCCAGCAGGACCGGCCGCAGAGCGGTCTTGGTCATAGGCGCCGCCGGGGACTGACAGCCGGACTTCTCAGCAACCTGGCCTCACGGCGCTTGGTCCATCCATGAAAGGACCTCGCGGACATACGGCAGCTGACCTCGCGGCGACACGGCTCCATGGGCGTGACTGTACTGTGGCGCCGAGCGGCGACGAAGTCATCTCAAGCACAGGGCATCCTCGCTTCAGCGGAGCACTGGTGGCCTCAGGCACTCGGGAGAGTGCGATAAGGGGCGCGCTTTGCGCACATTGTCGGAGAATCTACACAGCAGCAGCCAGGCGGAGGGATCTGCACGGCTGGGCAGTGACGACGAGGGAGAAATTGTAAAGAAACTTTAATAAATTATTGTAAAACTCCACGCCATCTCAGTCTTCGGCGCACCCACTTTGTGTGCTTCTAACAAGGGTTGCGGAAGTAGTAACATATCATAGTGGTGCCACATAGTGTAACTCATTCAATATTCGTCACTGTAGACTCACACAGGTACAATGGAAGCGTTCATACCCACAAGAGTGTGAGACGTCATTCCATCCAGATTTAGACATTCTGTGTTTCCTTTGCGTCGTTTTAGGCAAATGCCGGGATTCTTCTCGTCGAAACGACTTGTTTCGTTTCCTATCCTTCCTCAATCAGATCTTTTGCTATTTTCTCCAGTGACACCGTCGTCGATGAGATGTGAACTCTAGTCTTCCTTTATTCCTTATGTCTGAGCCCTCTCGGCAGTGCTGGCTTCTGTTATTTGGTACACTATCGTGTTATCGTACTTCAGTTTCCAACAGCCCACATTTTCATTGATTTCCTGTTCGCTCACTGACGAGCCACCTTCATATCAGTCTAAAATTTTGCTCTCTGTGTGACAATCATTACACATCGTTATGTTCTGAGAGCTAAGTTGTGTTAAATTAGGTGACTTAGCTGTGAGAATACGACGATGTCTTACGATTGCCACAAGTCGAACAACATCTCAGATTCATCTGAAAATGGGTAGTTAATCAGCCGAAACCGGTAATCAACAAAGAACATTTGCGATCTGGATTTCTATCTACACACGTTTTAAGCCAAGGATCACGTATCTCCCCAGTGATAGAGCCAAAGAATTGACCATTTCTGTCTCTTTCTTACAATTTTAATTAACAGTTTATTAACTTGGTGTGTCTTAGCTTTACATCTCGTTTCATTTGGTTGAAGCCGTTTTCAGTTGACTGATCGTCTCATGTTGACTGTATTTGTCCAGTATCTATTTCTAGAGACTGTGCTTTTCGGGCCTAAAATATTTTTCAATTTTCCCAAAGATGTGTCTTTAACAATCATCTCCTATTGGCTTTACAACGAAATGCTTGCGGTAAGGGCGTCATTCACAATCTGGAAAAGCTACAATCGTTCGCAAAAGTAGTCGGAGAACGTGGTTGTACACTGGCGGTATCTGCTCTGTGCTTCAAAGGAGAGAAACAGAAGCGAGCTTGCAGCCTTTTACGAGCAACACGCATCGTCAGCGGCCGCACAGAGCCGGCGCTCGGCTTTGGCGCGCCGCTAATGCGCCGGCTATTACCGAATGAGTCCAGGGAGCTCACAGCGGCTGCGGCTACAGCTGCAGTGCCCGCCTGCTGTGAGGAGGCAGAAAAAAAGGAACAACGTTGGCGGCGGTGCGGCAGAAAAATACCGACGTTCCCTCCCACCACCCCAGCGGCAGCCCACTGTGCGAGGCCGTAGCACAGGGGACACGAGGGCCGGTGGGGGGCCAAGCAGCGACTGGAGGGCACAGAGCGAGGTGGCGCGTGGCAGCGAATGGAAAGAAAATATCACGTGACCCGCCCTCTGTTGTTTTCATCCACAGAAGACTTAAGTTCCTGTACAAATGTTACACAGAATCTGCATGTCACAGCTGAGCGAAGCAGCGGGTGCCGTGTGTGTGTGTGTGTGTGTGTGTGTGTGTGTGTGTGCCCAGTCGTTCTACCAAGGCAGACTGATAATTCATGTTCCTGTACGAGTAAATCGATAAATGCCCACACTGCACGAAACGAGACTAAAAAGATACGATCCACATTATTCTTGGATGTCACAGTAAGGAAGTCATAATATGTGCTGTAGGGTAAATAGCCAACCCGCTGCCATTGGCGTAGAGTGAGGGGAGACTTAGTGACTGTATTCCTGCTTAAAAAATATGCAATAGTAATTCATAACAAAAATATAAATAACTTTCTACTAAGAGCTCTAAATGTTCGAAGACATCAGTTTTGTAGCCAGCGCCGCCGCACCCTGAGTATTGGTGTGTTTGCCTGCTTGAGACTCAACTACTCCCAGTCTCTGCCTCCCTTCCCTTACCTGGTTGTGTGCGCCTGCACGCTTTAGTGGCATTCTCGGCTCCCCTCCACTCGTCCTCTTCCACGAAGGCCGGTGCGCTGCACTTGCTAGCAGGTATCGAGACTAGTCTCTGCCGCTTCTATACTGGCTTTTTGCCACGGAAGTGAAGTCACGCGGTTTGTGTTCATAGTAATTCTTGTGTGATTTTAGCGCATATTTTCGTTGTGTCGCCAAGATGAGTGAGTAGCCGGCCGTGTGGCCGAGCGGTTCTATGCGCTACGGTCTGGAACCGCGCGACCGCTACTGTCGCAGGTACGAATCCTGCCTCGGGCATGGATGTGTGTGATGTCCTTAGGTTAGTTACGTTTAAGTAGTTCTAAGTTCTAGGGGACTGATGACCTCAGATGTTAAGTCCCATAGTGCTCAGAGCCATTTGAACCTCGAGTGAGCCAGCAAATGAACACCCTATAGAACTTTTATTAAAGACACCTATTTCTACATTAACGAACGAAAAAAGAGCGGATTGAAGGACAAACGCCCTATTCCTGTATGCAGTGTAGTTTTAAGTGAAGCCAAACAAAAACGCACTTTTCAGACACCCTGGTACGAGAAGTATGTTTGGCTGACTGCGAATGCAGTTAATAACAGATTATATTGTTATATATGTCTTTTGTTTGGTGGTGAAAAGGAATAGAGCAGTGACGGCATTTGTACATTAAATAACTTTGACAGGAAAGCACGAAAGCATCAGATATCAAAACGTCACCGGTAGAAGAAAGAACCATTTTAGTTAGTGGGCAAAAGTAGAATTGAGCACGCCCTTTCTGAAGCCGT
This sequence comes from Schistocerca gregaria, assembly GCF_023897955.1. Taxonomy (NCBI): domain Eukaryota; kingdom Metazoa; phylum Arthropoda; class Insecta; order Orthoptera; family Acrididae; genus Schistocerca; species Schistocerca gregaria. Next base: position 240,594,920 of record NC_064921.1, read on the forward strand.
TCGTCTGACGGCAGCGAAATAAAATGAACAAGTTGCATCCAACAGAGTATTGGCTAGTCTCCTCCAGGCAATTGTATTTATTTGTAAACAAGAACTAACCTTTTGCGGCCATCGAGAAGACGAATCCTCTAGCAACTACGGTAACTACCTGGAATTGAGTTTACTAGCTCAAGGAGAGCACTTAATCCGAGGCCATCTGTCATCTTCAACCTTTAAAGGAACTTCTCCAGATATACAGAATGATGTAATAGGAATGATACCTTTGGCAATTTCGTTTAGATTCAGGCTGATGAAACATTAGACACGTCATGCAAGAGTCAAGAGACTATAATATTTAGGTACAGTATTGCAGACAAAATTGAGGAAAGATTCGTTGGATTTTACGATGTTTCTGGAGGTAAAACTGCTGAAGGTTTGTCAAACAGTATTCATGCAGTATTGAAAGAATAGAATGTGGAAGGAAAAGTAGTTAGTCAAACAGATGATGGCGCTTCAGCAATGGAGGGCAGAGGAAGAGTACTACAACAATTGGTGAAGCAGTTCTGTCTGCATGCACTGTGTATTCATCGTTACGCACACCACCTGAATTTGGTACTGTTCCATGCCTCCAAAATCATATGACAAGTACGCATGTTTGTAAGTGATACTACTACATTCCATACGTTCTTCAGCAAATCATCAAAATGAACTTTATTGCTAACATAGAAAGGATTTAAACTGCCATACGTTAGCAACACTCGCTGAAACTTTCGTTCCAGGGCAGTTTCAACAATATCGAGCCATTTCTCCTAGTTATATAGTGCTTTTAATAATATAATTTATGATACAGACTCTCAATGGGACCCAGAATCTTTGAGCTGTGCTGCGGGAATGAAACGACCAGTGGATAATCCTACGTTTGTCTACTTGCATTGCTTCTACCGAGTGTGCTTTGTTTGTGTCGATCATCTCTTTAATGTTCTTCAGTCAAAATCTGTCAGTATAATTGCTTGCCACGACGAAATAAGAACTTTTTTTGAAAAACTTATGACAATTAAGAAAGGAAACATTCGTTGATGAATGCATCAAATGCAGCTTGTGTTTGAATGGCAACTTATCATCCTGTGACAGTCAAAAGAGACCTCTCAGGGCATTAACTTACGAGATAATGGATTTGCAAATTGTTCAGATGGAAAGAAGATTTAAAGACTTTATCCCAAATTCAGCTTGTTGAACTTCTGAACGAAAAGTGTTTCCCAAACTATCAAAAAATATTCCCAAATTTGAAACTGCTTCAGTTATTAGAACAGTATCGTTTTTACGAACAAGAACAACTTGAGCATGAACTGTGTAACATATACACTGATGAGAAAAAAAACACTTATCTCCAAGAATTCTCTTAAAGTAAATTGTCAACAATGATTTAAACTCTGTTTATGACGAAACAACGAAGATCGTGCTTTTGGTTTTGACCCTACTCGCAATTATAGCAAACATAGAACGTAGCATGAGTACTCTTAAACGAGTGAAGAATTATTTAAGAAATTCACTGTCCAACACCCGGTTGTCGTGTTTGAGCAGGTTAGCAATAGAAAAGACACTACCTGGAGAGCTATCTAGTGATCAGATCTTTGTACACCGAGTTATAGACTTATTCGTGTAAAGAAAAGACAGGCGCTTATACTTGTGTACAAGAAAATATAAGTGCTTCTTCTCTTGCTGCTGGAGTTCTACAAATTTGTCATCATTTCTTGAACAAGTTAGTAATTATTGTTATTAATATTATTATTATTGGCGGTGGTACTGGTAGCAGTAGTTGTAGTTGTTTTATTTGATGCATCTTGTTTCATTTGTTTAAATTATTGTTTATTGTACTATTTTGTCTCCCTATAATACCTGTAGAGTCTCCCCAACCTTTACAACCACGCTACGCCACTGCCCGCTACTCTGTTAGAAACTTCGGTAGGCGTTCTCAAGGAGTCTGGAATGGGCAACCAATAAATCTAGATATACTGTTTGCAGAAAACTTTATGTAGACTTTCTGGGCGAGATAACGAGCCAGATGAGATTGGCATCCTTCCAGATATCTACAAGTGTCAACGCAACCGCGTCTGGGATGGGGAGGTGCGCAGGCTTCATATCAAATCTGCTCAGCAGACTAATTACGACTCAGTGGTATGCCGGTAAGACTAGAAGTGGTTTTCCGGAGGTTCCCCACACCCTACTAGGTAAATACCGGACAGGTTCCCAGGTACATACTATGCAAACATTGAGAACAGTTTATCACACTTGCACACAGTATTTACTTAATACGCAGACATATTGCATATACCGCTTCTGCCCTAAGAGAAAGGGGAGGGGGGCGGGGGGTAGCAGGGAGGAGCAAGATGCACAAGACACTGATAATCTTCACTGTTCAGTCTCTCTAATCACAAAGTCAGCATCACCGTCAGAAGATCGGTAACTCAAAACCGAAGCCTCTATCAGGCGGGAGCTCACCCGAGTTGTCGAAAAGCATCGCCTGGGGAGTTACTTGGAAGAAGTTCACACACACTTCTCAGTGTGAAAACACTGGGTAATCTTACAACGGAGTTATGAGTACTCTTTGTGTGGTACAGTGGTTCCCAAACGTTCTTAGATCATTACCCCGCCCTCTACCCCCCTGCCTTCTGTTACCTCCACTCCCCCAAATTATCGCCAACCTTAGCACCTAATTAAACTGTACAATGAAAGACTCTTCTTGGAACATTTTTATTTTTAGAATGATGAACGATATTGTGTGTGTATGTGTGTGTGTGTGTGGGCGCGCGCGACTCCTTGATGACTATTTGAGTATACAAGTTGCTGCATGCCACCTACCGGCAACGTCAGGAACCAAGAGTGTCGGGTGGAAATAAAATTTCAAGATATAGACCCTACTGCGTTCAGTGCTGTATCATACACTCCTTTAAGTTATTTACCCCTTCCACAATCAAAGTTACTTTTGTATAAGCAATTTGTAAACACTACCGGCGAAGCGGATGAGAGGTGGCCGTATAATGTGCTGAAGGTTACCCCAGGCCATTACGTTAGGTGCTGGGCCACATGAGACTGACAGTTGCAGTCTCGCAACGTTAGTTGTCGTACGTACCTCCACAAATGCATATCTCCGTCATGAAGGCGTATGCAAATCCACGACAAAACGGAAAGAAAGACCTGATGCTACTGCTGTGTTCACTGTGTTCGTTAGGCGCACTCTCTCTCTGCTGCCGCTGCAAAGAAGCAGCAGTAATGATCTCTGTGCAGCAAACTGACTCAAGGAAAGTGACGTATTTGTAAGAGTTTGCAAAGGCCGAGTGGAAAATATATCTATTCTCTCAGGCGCTGGTCACGTAGGGCCATTGAAATAGTGCATGGTGTTGAGTACTGCTATCTTCAGCCTGGCTACTTCATTTTCACAGTAGAGTCTTCGGCCAACGGGAGCAGCAATGTCACGGTACAATACATCACAGTTTCGTTGACTATTCTGCCGCTGCCGATTTACAGCACGTGCTGACCTTTCACGGGATCACTCATTATTCTCTTACAAAGAACCGACATTCAAATGCATATTCCAAGTGAGGAGTACGATAAGCCCCGAAAGAAAAACGTATCGCTTAATAATGCAAAAGTCACGACATATCATCTTCAGTAAGAAATTAAGCACATGGGTAACGAATTCGTTCAAAATATATGGGGATGCATGCCGATGAGAACTTTAATTGTAAACAATATGTTGTAAATTTTCTCTAACAATGGAGATCATGCACAGAAACAAGCTGTAGGCAAATTACATGGCGTCTATCATCAAACTTCATACAGGCAACTGTTTCAAAAATTAGGTACACTAACAACAGCCTAGATATCGTATGGAGTTTATTGTGAAGGGTCAGGCACAATTTAGAAACATTAGTAGCATAGTAGCATCCCTAAATGACGTACTGGGAACAAAAATAGCCAGGATTGTATGTAACTTACTCTTGCACAGAAATGATCAGATTTTCCTTGTCAATTAAATGCGATGGCAAATAATGGAAGTTTTAAAACAAAGTGGAAATCATTTCCGCTTGATAACTCTTGGTATTTCACAGACGAGGGAAAATATTCCATATACTTCCCTGCGACGCTAAACGTCTTTTATTTAATTCGCCAGGGATTACGAGATTACGCCGAAATAAAAGGTGAGCCGTATCTGCATACTGCCCATCCCAGTAAATTGTTATATTTTAAACAAGACAGCCATAAGAATGAGGATCTATGAACACCGAAAGATATGTAAGAAGTGACGCAGGAACTTTAATTAGGTCATCCTACCACGTTTCACGTGAAAACTACACTCCAGACACTGTAACGCAAAAAAAAGAAGCAAAAAAAGAAACGAAAAAGCTGGACGACACACCACGAAGGAATTATTCGAATTGGACGTAAATCGGTAGAAGTCATTCACATGTACGTACAAGCAAATGATTACAATTTCAGAAAAAAATTGATGATTTATTGAAAAAGAAACCAGCTTCAGGTATGGAAGAAGTCAATAACTTGTCGGACAACCTCTGGTCCTTACGCAAGCAAGCTTCATATTGACTGATGTAATTGATTGATGTCCTCCTGAGGAGTATCGTTACAAATTCGGTCCAGCTGGCGTGTTAGATCGTCAAAATCCAGAGCTGGTTGGAGGGCCCTTCCCATAATACTCCAAATGCTCTCAGCAAGGGAGAGAACCGTGAACCTTCCTGGTCAAGGTGTGATTTGACAAGTCCAAATGCAAGCCATGTTTGTGTGGGACCTATCTTGCTGAAATATAAGCTCAGGATCGTGCAACGAAACCATTCATTGAAGATCGTCGATGTACCACTGTACTGTTAAGATGCCTAGTGACGAACAAAGGAGTCCTGCTATGAAAACTAATGGCAAAGCAGGCCATCAGTCCTGGTTGTCGGACAGTTTTCGAGTGACAGGTTGGTATCGTATGGTTGCCTGGAACGTCACCAGACACGGCCTCGCTGGTCATCGGGGCTCAGTTCGAAGTGGGAGGCATCACTGAAGATTCAACTCTAGTCAGTGAGATCCCAGGTCCTTCATGGCAAACCACCGTGGGCTTATATTTCAGCAAGATAATGCTCGTCCGCACATAGCGAGATTTTCCATTGTCTGTCTTCGTGCTTGTCAAATTCTATCTTGGCCACCAAGGACGCTAGATCTCCCCCCAGTTGCGAACGTTTGGAGCATTACTGGCAGGGCCCTCCAATCGGATCGGGATTTTGATGATCTAATGCGCCAATTAGACAGAACGTGATACTATATCCTTTAGCAGGTCACCTAACATCTGTGCCAATCAGTTCCAGGAAAAATAACTTTTAAATTGAAATTTTATTTGACCATTCGGCAGATTAATCTGGTGCGGTTTTTCTTTCTTTCTTTTTTTTTTTTTTTTTTTTTTTTTTTTTTTTTTTTTTTTTTTTTTACAGTTATGTATTGACAGGAAACACAAAGAATAACCGATACTCCAGAACTGATGAAGCACCACTTCTGCATGGCAGAAGCAGTCAACACGTGCTAGAGGCCGAGCGAGGTGGCGCAGTGGTTAGACACTGGATTCGCATTCGGGAGGACGACGGTTCAATCCCGCGTCCGGCCACCCTGATTTGGGTTTTCCGCGATTTCCCTGAATCACTCCAGGCAAATGCCGGGATGGTTCCTCTGAAAGGGCACGGCCGACGTCCTTCCCCATCCTTCCCTAATCCGATGAGACCGATGACTACGCTGTCTGGTCTCCTTCCCCAAAAACAACCAACCAATTAACGGGCTAGAGTGATACAGTCGCTGCTGGAATACCAGTTATTCTTCATGTTTTACCGTCCATTTTAATACACTTCGATCAAATGAATATTGCTGTAGACTATTTTGGGATCGCCCAGTCACATAAGCACTTTAAAAATAGTTTTGCTTGTAACGGGAAACAAATCTACTCTGCCGGCCGGGGTGGCCGGGCGGTTCTAGGCCTACAGTCCGGGAACGCGCGACCGCTACGGTCACAGGTTCGAATCCTGCCTTGGGCATGGATGTGTGTGATGTCCTTAGCTTAGTTAGGTTTACGTAGTTTTAGGTTCTAGGGGTCTGATGACCTCAGAAGTTAAGTCCCATAGTACTCAAAACCATTTGAACCATTTTTGAAACCTACTCTTCCCATCTTCACTGGGTGTCGCATGGAAGACGTGGTGAGTAGTATTTGCTTGGACTGACACAAACTACAAGCTACAAAAACGAAACTGCAAATTTAGGTCGAAATGCCATAGAAAATGCCCTTGATGTCTCTTAGGAGAAATAGCAGTAATTCAACATCAATTAATATATCTATGTGAATGTCCGCAAAGTGACTGTTATGTATACAAAAAACAGATGATTCAAAGTAAAAAATGTTATCTATTCAGCCGTAATCGTCGTGCTATACCAGTACTACCAGGTACTGGATGGTACCCGGTTTCTTGTAGTCCTACGTATTTTCCGTAGTTGTAAACACAAACATTCAATGATACTGAATGACACTTACATGTGCAACTACGAGGCAATAGTAGTCGAAGCAGTCAGTGGCATTGTAACAGTTATCACACTGACAGTGTCGCACCAAGGAAATAATTCGAATTTTGAACTCTCCTTGGCAAATAACTACCTTATATCGAGACTTTATTTTCACAGTGAAGACAGCTTGCATGACCAGTGGGACATAAGCGTATCACAATAGGTTATCAGTGAACCAGTGGGAATTTATTACGTACTATTTCTATGTACCACGTGTCAACTTACATTGAGCATACCTTATTAGAAGTGGGAGGATAGAAGAGACTGTCAAATGGTTCAAATGGTTCTGAGCACTATGGGACTTAACATCTGTGGTCATCAGTCCCCTAAACCTTAGAACTACTTGAACCTAACTAACCTAAGGACAACACACAACACCCAGCCATCACGAGGCAGAGAAAATCCCTGACCCCGCCGGGAATCGAACCCGGGAACCTGAGCGCGGGAAGCGAGAACGCTACCGCACGACCACGAGATACGGGCTGAGACTGTCCCATGAAACAGTAATTTGCATGAGATAACAAACAGCTTGTCATTCTGAATGACCTACCGAAATGTCATACGTTTCTATTCATACATACGATCCAAGGGCTCTTCTGCAACTATAAATCATAAACGCAAATACAAAATGATATTTTATTTCATTATCGCTAGACGGGAAAGGTCTTACATCAAGATGATAGCAGTCGGATACACATGTACCACCACTCCCCGTGTTGGAAACGAAACGACAGGAAATATCTCCTTCATAATGTTACTTCGTATTAAAAGAACCATATATTAATCTCTTTCATGTAAAAAAAATTAGTAGTGAAATGTTTAAAATTCCTATCCATTATGAGTGGCCATATAATGCAGTCTTCTCGTCACTGTATAATATGTGCTTGTTATGGAGTATCTCTTGTGGTTGGCTGGTCTTCCCTTTGTACTTTTGGCCACAGTCGTCGTATGTAATTCTGCAGACACAAGCAGGCATGGTGTCCATTGTAATATAATTAACTATATAGGATAGAAGGCTGAAGGTGGTCGAACCATGGGGTATCTATGTCACTACAGTGTGTCGTGTTGGGACGATGTGTGAGGGAGATTTGAGACAGTGGAACGGTACTAGGCTTACTCAGATACTACGCACAATTTAATGTTGACATGCTAAGGATACCTTCTAAGAGACAGTATAAAGACCGTAAACTTGGCAGTTAAAATAAAATAGCTTAGCATATAGTGGACATGCTTCCTGTACTGTGTGTAAGCCATTATTCAATTATGCGAACTTTTCCAGTGCGGAAATTTGGACGAAAACTTCTATTAAATCAAATTCCTCTAACACAATGATAATAAAATTTTATCATTTTCATTGTTTGTTAATTTTTATTAAGGAATGGATTAATATTTTATTTACCTCAAATGTTTAACTAAAACTTAAGCAAGTAGAGTATCAGGAGAAAGAAAACTGGTATTCTAAGGAGCGGAGCGTGGAGTCAGATCACTTAATCGTGCAGGTAGGTTAGAAAATTTAAAAAGGGAAACGGATAGGTTAGAGTTAGATATAGTGGGAATTAGTGACGTTCAGTGGCAGGAAGAACAAGACTTTTGGTCAGGTGAATACAGGGTTTTAAATACAAAATCAAATAGGGGTAATGCAGGAGTAGGTTTAATAATGAATAAAAAAATAGGAGTGCGGGTAAGCTACTACAAGCAGCATAGTGAACGCATTATTGTGGCCAAAATAGACGCGAAGCCCACGCCTACCACAGTAGTACAAGTTTATATGCAAACTATCTCTGCCGATCATGAAGAAATTGATGAAATGTATGATGAGATAAAAGAAATTATTCAGGTAATGAAGGGAGACGAAAATTTAATAGTCATGGGGTGATTGGAGTTCGAGAGTAGGTAAAGAGAGAGATGGAAACACAGGTGAATATGGAAGGGGGTAAGAAATGAAAGAGGAAGCCGTCTGGTAGAATTCTGCACAGTTCATAACTTAATCATAGCTAACAATTGGTTCAAGAATCATAAAAGAAGGTTGTATGCATGGAAGAACCCTGGAGATACTAGAAGGTCTCAGATAGATTATATAATGGCAAGACAGAGGAACCAGGTTTTAAATTGTAATAGATTTCCATGGGCAGATGTGGACTCTGACCACAATCTATTGGTTATGAACTGTAAATTAAAACTGAAAAAACTGCAAAAAGGTGGGAATTTAAGGAGAGGGGACCTGGATAAACTGACTAAACCAGATGTTGTACAGAGTTTCAGGGAGAGCATGAGGGAAAACTGACAGAATTGGGGGAAAGAAGTACAGTAGAAAAAGAATGGGTAGCTCTGCGGGATGAAGTAGTGAAGGCAGCAGAAGATGAATTAGGTAAAAAGACGAGGGCTAGTAGAAATCCTTGGGTAACAGAAGAAATATTGAATTTAATTGATGAAAAGAGAAAAAAGAAAAATGTAGTAAATGATGCAGGCAAAAAGGAATACAAACGTCTTAAAAGTGAGATCGACAGGTTGTGCAAAATGGCTAAGCAGGGATGGTTAGAGGAAAAATGTGAGGATGAAGAGGCTTATCTCACTAGGGGTCATATAGGTACTGCCAACAAGAAAATTAAAGAGACCTTTGGAGAGAAGAGAACCACTTGTATGAATATCAAGAGCTCAGATGGAAACTCAGTTCTAAACAAATAAAGGATAGTAGAAAGGTGAAAGGAGTACATAGAGGGTCTACACAAGGGCGATGTACTTGAGGACAATATTATGGAAATGGAAGAGGATGAAGATGACATGGGAGATATGATACTACGTGGAGAGTTTGACAGAGCACTGAATGACCTAGGTCAAAACAAGGCCCCGGGAGTAGACAGCATTCCATTAAAACTACTGACAGCCTTGGGAGAGCCAGTCCTGACAAAACTCTACCATCTGGTGAGCAAGATGTATGCGACAGGCGCAATACCGTCAGACTTCAAGAACAATATAATAATTCCAATCGCAAAGAAAGCAGGTGTTGTAAAATGTGAGAAATTACCGAAGTATCAGTTTAATTAGTCACAGCTGCAAAATACTAACATGAATTGTATACAGACGAATGGAAATACTGGTAGAAGCCGATCTCGGGGAAGATCAGTTTGGATTCCGTAGACATATTGGAACACGTGAGGCAATACTGAGCCTACGACTTATCATAGAAGCTAGATTAAGAAAAGGCGAACCTACGGTTCTAGCATTTGTAGACTTAGAGAAAGGTTTTGACAACTTTGACTGGAATACTTTCTTTCAAAATGATGAAGGTAACAGGGATAAAATGCAGGGAGTGAAAGGCTATTTACAATTTGTACAGAAACCAGATGGCAGTTATAAGTGTCGAGGGACAGGTAAGGGAAGTAGTGGTTGGGATGGGAGTGAGAGAGGGTTGTAGCCTCTCCCAGATGTTATTCAATCTGTGTATTGAGCAAAGAGTAAAGGAAACAAAAGTAAAATTCAGAGTAGGAATTAAAAAATCCATCGAGAAGAAATAAATATTTTGAGGTTTTCCGATGACATTGTAATTATGCCAGAGACAGCAAAGGACTTGGAAGAGCCGTGGAAGGAATGGACAGTGTCTTGAAAGGAGGATATAAGGTTAACATCAATAAAAGCAAAATGGCGATAATGGAATGCAGTCGAATTAAGTCGGGTGATGCTGGGGGAATTAGATTAGGAAATGAGACACTTAAGCTAGTAAAGGAGTTTTCTTATTTGGGGAGCAAACTAACTGATTATGGTCGTAATAGAGAAGATATAAAATTTAGACTGTTAACGTCGAGTATACGTTTGTGTCAGGAAGCCGTTTCTGAAAGTATTTGTATGGAGTGTAGCCATGTATGGAAGTGAAACAATAGACGATAAATAATTTGGACAAGAAGAGAATAGAAGCTTTCGAAATGTGGTGCTACAAAAGAATGCTGAAGATTAGATGGGTAGATCACATAACTAATGAGGGGGTATTGAATAGAATTGGGGAGAAGAGGAGTTTGTGGCACAACTTGACCAGAAGAAGGGACCGGTTGGTAGGACATGTTCTCAGGCATCAAGGGATCACCGATTTAGCATTGGAGGGAAGCGTGGAGGGTAAAAATCGTAGAGGGAGACCAAGAGATGAATACACTAATCAGATTCAGAAGGATGCTGGTTGCAGTTAGTACTTGCAGATGAAGAAGCTTGCACAGGATAGGGTAGCATGGAGAGCTGCATCAAACCAGTCAAGACTGAAGACCACAACAACAACAACAACAACAACAACAACAAAAATACTGAAATCCAGAAGACTGATGGACTAATATAATAATTAGATTAGTCAAACACTAAAACATTAAAACTCATCCACAAATACCTTGTTTAAGAGAAAACGCGGAAAACTAATTGTCTTAATTCGAAGGTATTATTATGTTAAAAGTCTATGGATTACAGTAATAAATATTTTATTAAGTTAGTGTTAGTTGCAGAATCCGGTTCTATATAAAAAAACTACGTACATTTTGTCTTAAACATTTGTTTTTATTCTTAGTAGTTGGCGCTGTAATTCAAGAAAGTCCATGTTCTCATTTTTGCGTGGAAAGTGGTTACGGATAAATAGAAAATACTTATTTACTTAAAAAATTTTGATTCACCAAAACTAAAACTCTCCCTCTCTCCCCATAGGTGGGGTCAGAGAGAGAGAGAGAGAGAGAGAGAGAGAGAGAGAGAGAGAGAGAGAGAGAGAGACAGAGACAGAGAGAGAGAGAGATTATAGTTTTACAAATGGTGTTGACCCAAATATTAATTTTTTATGCAGATTCAGATAAACACTTTTCACATCTCCCTTTATTATGTTATTGCTTGCTTGTTAGTCTTCTTTATTTCCCCTTGTTTTTAGATGGGAAGACGACTGTAACCTATAGTCAGAATTTCTCGTAGTGTGAATTAAAACTTTGTCACTTAGATTAGAAAAAGAGAAAACGTTGTGTATTAATGATGGTTGGTAGTGATGTTCTGCGCTAGTTGAACATGTGTGATATGACAAAAGTAAAGCTGCTTATTGGAGTTCAGTGCAGTTACTTTTCATTTTTTTCTGAGTAGAAATATTTATAAATACTCTGACAATCTCAAGCGGACCTGAAATTTAATCAGCCCAAGGGGCACGGGGGTGGGGGAGATCACAACAAATTCGTATAGGCGAACAAACTGCCGAATTTCTGGAGATGCTAATCGGTATAAAGGAAAACCTCGAAATTTCCTATGAGTGCATTTCTGCAGAGCACATGCAACTCAGCGGAACGCCGATGCGGTAACACAAGCGCCGACACGAAGGTAAGGGGGCTAGTGCGGCCTTCGAACTCTAGCTGTCTGATCACCGGTTACAATACTACTGCTCCACTTGTAGTAGCCGTTAGTCTGAATCTCGTCTACACCAACAGGGCGGTCGACCATTCAAGTAAAAAACCTGACAAAGTAAGTTTCCTTTCCGACTGCTGTCCTGCATTGTTGGAGAAGAAGTTTTTCTTAGGCGGAAGGGGTGGTACGGCCGAAAAAGAAGAAAGGCGATCTGCAAATCTACCAGTGCCACAAGAAGCTCACTTCCTTTCGGTAGCACCATCTGTGTGTGACAATATCCGGAAGACAGACATGTCGACCGTCTCGTGAAAACAGTAGTTAGATTTTATTATGTTGAGCTCGACACCACACTGCGGGAATACGTTTCTGTGGCATGAACAACGATCACTCGCTACCAGATGTTCTCCTTAGGTTGGCTATTGCAGTGCTAGTGCACTTTTGGGAGCATTCATCGGCAGAAACGCGTCGCTCTGTGCCACATGGTAACGTAGCGCTGGGCTGCACTGCCTGCCAAGACAGGAACGCAGCTTTGTATAGGCAAATACACTGAGTCGACAGGAGTGATGAGGTACCTTTTAAAATCATGTCGGATCTCCTTTTGCCTGACGTAGTGCAGCACCTCGACAGGGCAAGTTCCCAACAAGTTTTGGGAAGACCCTTGCAAAAATATTGAGCCATGGTTACTCTGTAGGCATCCGTAACCACAGAAGTGCTACTGGTGCGGGATTTTGTGCACGAACTGACTTCTCAGTTACGTCCCATAAATGTTCGGTGGGATGCCTGTCGAACGGCATGACTAGCCAGAATATTCGCTCGAATTTTCCATAATACTGTGAAATGGCGCTTTGTCATCTATAATAACACCTTCGTTGTTTAGTAACATGAAGTGCATGAATAGTTGCACATCGTCTCCAGGAACAAAACCATTTTCACCATAGGGTGAAGTCCATTACTTGTACAAACGTACCACACCATTATAGAACCACCACCAGCTGCACAGTGCCTTGTTTACAACCTGGCCTCGTGGGTCTCCGTCACACTCGAACCCTACCACCAACTCTTACCCACTGTATTCGGGATTCACCTGGTTTTCCAGTCGCCTAAGGTCCAAACAATATTGTCACCAGATCACGAGAGGCGCTGCAGGCCATGTCGTGCTGCCATAGCCCATTAGTGCCAAATTTCGCAACACTGTCCTAATAGATACATGCGGGTACGTCACACTTCGATTTCCGCGATTATGTCACGCAGTGTTGCTTGTCTGTTAGCTAGGACAGCTCTACGGGAGCGATGCTGTTCTCGGTCGTTTAAAGTGAAGTCGGTTGGTCACTTTGTTGAGCTTAAAATCTTATGTTCCCGGCACACTCTTGACATTGTGGATCTCGTAATACTGAATTCCCTAGCGATGCGAAATGAAATGAAATGTCTCATGCGTCTAGCGTCATCTACCAATCCAAGTTCAAAGTTTGTTCATTTGGTGGCCATAAGCAAGTCGTGAATCACTCGAGTGCAAATGGCAGCTCCGCCAATTTACTGCCCCTTTATACCTTGTGTACTCGATAATACTGCCATCTATCTAGGGTGGTCCATTGATCGTGACCGGGCCAAATATCTCACGAAATAAGCGTCAAACGAGAAAACTTCAAAGAACGAAACTTGTCTAGCTTGAAGGGGGAAACCAGATGGCGCTATGGTTGGCCCGCTAGATGGCGCTGCCATAGGTCAAAGGGGTACACCTGCGTCATTTTAAATAGGAACCCCCACTTTTTATTTCGTGATCGTGTAGTGTGTAGAGAAATGTCAATATTTTAGTTGGACCACTTTTATCGCTTTGTGATAGATGGCGCTGTAAAAGTCACAAACGTATAAGTGCGTGGTATCATGCCAGTGCGGACGGTATTTGCTTCGTGATACATTACCGGTGTTAAAATGGACCGTTTATCAATTGCGGAAAAGGTCGATATCGTGTTGATGTATGGCTACTGTGATCAAAATGCCGTACTTGCGTGTGCTATGTATGCTGATCGGTATCCTGGACGACATCAAGGTATCCGGACCGTTCGCCGGATAGTTATTTAAGGAAACAGGAAGTGTTCAGCCACATGTGAAACGTCAACCACGACCTGCAACAAATGAAGATGCCCAAGCAGGTGTTTAAGCAGCTGTCGCGGCTAATCCGCACATCTGTAGCAGACAAATTGCGCGAGAATTGGGAATCTCAAAAACGTCGGTATTGAGAATGCTACATCAACATCGATTGCACCCGTACCATATTTTTATGCACCAGGAATTGCATGGCGACGACATTGAACGTCGTGTAGAGTTCTGCCACTGGGCACAAGAGAAATTACGGGACAATGACAAATCTTTTGCAGGCGTTCTATTTAGCAACGATGCGTCATTCACCAACAGCGGTAACATAAACCAGCATAATATGCACTATTGGGCAACGGAAAATCCACGATGGCTGCGACAAGTGGAACATCAGCGACCTTGGCGGGTTAATGTACGGTGCGGCTTATGGGAGAAAGGATAATTGGCCCCCATTTTATCGATGGCAATCTAAATGGTGGAATCTATGCTGATTTCCTACGTGATGTTCTACCGATGTTACTGTAAGATGTTTCACTGCATGACAGGATGGCGATGTACCTCCAACATGATGTATGTCCGGCTCATACGTCTCGTGCGGTTGAAGCGGTATTGAATAGCACATTTCATGGCATGTGGATTGGTCGTCGAAGCACCATACCATGGCCCCCACGTTCACCGGATCTGACGTATCCGGATTTCTTTCTGTGGGGGAAAAATGGTTCAAATGGCTCTGAGCGCTATGGTACTTAACTTCTAAGGTCATCAGTCCCCTAGAACTTAGAACTACTTAAACCTAACTAACCTAAGGACACCAGAAACATCCATGCCCGAGGCAAGATTCGAACCAGCAACTGTAGCCGTCTCGCTGTTCCAAACTGTAACGCCTAGAACCGCTCGGCCATCGCGGCCGGCTGTGTGGGGAAAGTTGACGGATATTTGCTATCGTGATCCACCGGCAACATCTGACAACATGCGTCGGCGCATTGTCAATGCATGTCCGAACATTACGGAAGGGAAACTACTCGCTGTTGAGAGGAATGTCGTTACACGTATTGCCAAATGCATTGAAGTTGACGGACATCATTTTGAGCATTTATTGCATTGATGTGGTATTTACGGGTAATCACGCTGTAACAGCCTGAGTTCTCAGAAATGGTAAGTTCACAAGGGTACATGAATCACTTTGGAACAACCTAAATAAAATGTTCAAACGTACTTATGTTCTGTATTTTAATTTAAAAAACCTACCTGTTACCAACTGTTCGTCTAAATCTGTAAGCCATATGTTTGTGACTATTACAGAACCATCTATCACAAAGCGAAAAAAGTGGTCCATCTAAAACACTCCTATTTCTTTACATATTACACGAATATGTCATAAAAATGGGGGTTCCTATTTAAAGAAACGGAGTTGACATCCGTTTGACCTATGGCAACGCCATCTAGCGGGCCAACCATACCGCCATCTGGTTTCCCCCTTCAAGCTAGACAGGTTTCGTTCTTTGTAGTATTTTCGTTTGATGCTTATTTCATGAGATACTTGGTCCTGTCACTATTAATGGCCCACCCTGTATACAGGGTGTTACAAAAAGGTACGGCCAACCTTTCAGGAAACGTTCCTCACACAAATAAAGAAAAAATGTTACGTGGACATGTGTCCGAAAACGCTTACTTTCCATGTTAGAGATCATTTTAGTTTCGTCAGTATGTACTGTACTTTCTCGATTCACCGCCATGATTTCATACGGGATACTCTACCTGTGCTGCTGGAAAATGTGCCTTTACCAGTACGACACAACATCTGGTTCATGCACGACGGAGCTCCTGCACATTTCAGTCGAAGTGTTTGTACGCTTCTCAACAACAGATTCGGTGACCGATGGATTGGTAGAGGCAGACCAATTCCATGGCCTCCATGCTCTCCTGACCTCAACCCTCTTGACTTTCATTTATGGGGGCATTTGAAAGCTACGCTACCCCGGTACCAAATGTTGGGACTCTTCGTGCTCGTATTGTGGACGGCTGTGATACAATACGCCATTCTCCAGGGCTGCACCAGCGCATCAGGGATTCCATGCGATGGAGGGTGGATGCATGTATTCTCGCTAACGGAGGACATTTTGAAAATTTCCTGTAACTAAGTGTTTGAAGTCACGCTGGTACGTTCTGTTGCTGTGTGTACCTTCAAAAGGTACGCAATGCTGACAAGGACCCGATTGAAGCAGGAGGATATCGACTTTATAAGGGACCACCAGGAGAAAGGGTAATAGAAAATGTTCCCCAATCCGGTGTGGGTTTCTTTGTACATAATAGAATATTGGATTCCATTGAGTATTTGTCATCCATTTGCTTAAGTACGCCATTGTTAACAATTAAGATGGAAAACAAAAGATACACACTGATAAATATTCATGCTCCAACTAATGTTAAAAATAGAACTGACAAGGATGTAACGGCAAAATTCTGGGATGAACTTTATCAGCTAGTAAGGACCATACCGGATACTAACATTAAAATTCTGTTTGGAGACTGCATGCGAATATAGGACGAGAGAAGAAATTTCGAAGTGTGGTGGGGTGATGGCCAGCGTATAAACTCACAAACAAGAACGGGGAACGGTTAATTGAGTTTTATACTACAAATGGATTGTTTTTGAAGACAACAAGGTTTAAGAGGAGACCACATAAGTTAATGACATGGAAATGCCCTACCGTCAAGCTAGGAGAGTTCCAGATAGATCGTGCACCCATGGATCAGAACTTCCACAAGGAAATCTATATTGTTAAAGTGCTGCGCGACGTCGATGTTGATTCAGACCACTATATGTCGAAAATCAAACTGACGCCTAAACGAAAAAGCAAACCTCAAAAGTTAGATACAAAGAGAACATATGACCCTAATTATATATATCAGATATATTACAAGAGATCAAGAATACCTGTCGATCGATTAAAAGCCTTGGCTGAAGAAGTAGCTCCTGAACGAAGAAAGAAACATGAATGGTGGAATGAGGAATGCAATGTAGCGATTCAACAGACGTAAGGCCTGGTTAAATGACCAACAAAAGAACAGAAACCTCCATGGAGGAATTAATAAATGCTAGACGATCAACCACCAAAGAAACTGGAAGGGTGAGAAGGCAATTTCATAAGGACTCGCTAAAATCTATAGAGGATGCTTTCAGTCGCCACAAGACAAAAGATTACTATCAGGCATTAAAACAGTACCATTCGAAATACACTCCACCTACTCTTATGATGACGGATACCAACGGAACGGTAGCACATAACAATTATGACACTTCAATTATATTGCATAAATATTTCAAACAGTTACTAAATAGTGAGGGACCTGCACATCATTTGGAATTTGACCCCTATCCAAGAAACAAAAAGAATTTAGAAAGATTTATACCAACACATCTAGATGAAGTACAAGCAGCGATTAACTAAAAGAAAAATGGTTCAAATGGCTCTCAGCACTATGGGACTTAACATCTATGGTCATCAGTCCCCTAGAACTTAGAACTACTTAAACCTAACTAACCTAAAGACATCACAAACATCCATGCCCGAGGCAGGATTCGAACCTGCGACCGTAGCAGTCCCGCTGTCCGGGACTGCAGCGCCTAGAACCGCACGGCCAACGCGGCCGGCTGACGTCATAAATGTTCTGCAATACTATAAAAATCAAGTAAATAACCTGAAACATTTCTAGCATGTCAGGAGTAATAGCAAATCAATATGTGTTTAATATCAGTTCAATGACTTTAACCATTTTCGAAACTTGGATGTTTTTCTGTAAAAATCATGGCCCAACAGAAAAGAGCTAGAAACTTAAAAATTTATATTTAGATTGCTTTTGCATAATAATTTAGTAGAAACAGTATTCTGGATCTCACAAATTAAAATTTTAGTTGACATTCATAATTTTCTGGTTTTTGTCTTAAAAATTAAGGAAGCAAGGTAGATTAAGTAGGCGAATAAATAAAGCAAGGATGTTTAAATTTAAGTAGAAGGGAGAACCGCTATAATCATAAAAATGTGAGACGTTTTAACAGAATAACTATAAAACTATAGCTATAGCGTATCTCCAAAGAGAAAGTTCAGAGATCGTCTACTTCGTGTAGTGTAATTAAATTAATTCTCTCGCCCAAAATATTTGACTTAGCCACGTCAGACTTTTATTATGATTACTTACCTGTGCTGATTGCACATTTAAATTGAGAGCTTCATCGGCCATAAGCAAAGGAAGCAATGATTTATTCGATAACTTAAAGTGGTGCATTACTAGCCCAGCGCCTAGTCGGGAGAGCAGATTTGATCAGGCGCCCCTTAGCCGTCCGCGCCGGGGCTTTATATATAAGAACGCTGCACGTGAAAAGAAAGGACCCAGTTCTCTCCAGACGCTGATTAGCCCACCACCTATGCCTGGAGTCGCGTCGCGTCGGTATCATGGCTATAAACAGCTTGGGATGCCGTAATAAGTTACTCGGGATATGCGTAACCATGAAATCGTTTTCGAGTGAAGTGTTAATTCTAGGTGACTTTAATTATCTATCTTCAGTTTGCGTATGTCGTATTTTCACGTGCCGCCGCAGGACAGACATTTTACCATTATTTAGCGTGCCATTTGATGAACATTATCATCAAATTATGGCTTCACTTAAACATTTAATTTGAACAGTTATAGTGGCATCAGCGCATTAGACTCTGAACTGCTCTGGTAGTTGGATTGTATGTATTCTGTTTGGTCTGTGACTTTCAGAATATAGTGAACATTTTTGAGAGAATGGTTTATTGATTATGAGTCCCAGAGAATCTCCTAATGTCTCAGAGCTATAAGCTGTAGCTATAAATGTATTTCTCAGATGAAGTGGGCACTAGGAATCCTAATTACAGGCTTCACGTTTTGCGAATCACTTTATGGTTGCCAATATTGTAGTTAGAGAGTCAGTGTCGAGAACGGCAAACAACAGCATAAATACAAAACATTGATTCTATTACTACACTCGCCGCCCCACAACTACACAAAAAAGGAGATAGATCGGATCCAAATAATTACAGGGGTATATCCCTGCTGGAAGTTACTTATTAAATTCTTCCAAGTATCTGTATTTCAGAACTCATGGACTAGACGAATATCACGGAGGCTTTCGTGCAGGATGAAGCTGCCCTGATCAAATTTTTAGTCTGAAATGGATAATGAAGCATCAAAGGTTCAGGAACAAGAAGCTAGTGATCACCTTTTTCAATTTTTAAAAACCTACGATAGTATCCATCGTGAATCTGTACTGTCAATTCTTAAAGAATTTGGTTTACATTAGAAACTTGTCAACCTCGTTGCAGTCACCCTTGGAAATACCAAATCTAGAGTAAGGTTCAGAAATGAATTCTTTGAACGTTTTGAGATTCATATTGGCCTTCGACAAGGCAATGGATTGTCTCCATTATTGTTCAATTATGTGCTGGAGAAAAGCATACCTGAATGGAACAAAATATGCCCACCATGTGTTAAGACTGGAAGAATGATTCGACTTAACTGCCTTCCATTTGCAAATGACTTGGCACTGTTATCAAACATTGTTGATGAAGTAAAGGTTCAGATAGAACAACTAAAACGATTAGCGGTGAAAATTACGTTTGAAGAAACCGAAATGATGCCCAACTTCCCAGTTAACATACCCCATATGATCAAAAAATTGAAGTAGTAAAACAAGTTTAAATATCTTGGCAAAATTATTACCTGGAATGCTTATTAAAGAACACACACACAGTGTAGAATATTAAAACTACAGCGAGCGCAGAGAACTACATGGCCAACCTACAAAAAGCGATCTCTCTCAATAAATGCTAAAATTCGACATTACTCCTCCGTCGTTAAACCGGAAGCAACATACGCACGTGAAACACTACTCAAACTAAATACTGAAGTAGCAACTGACTAACTGCAGAAAGTTGACAGAAGAATACTCCAAATAATTGTTAGTAATGAAACGTCCCCTTTGAAAAATTATACAAGACTGTGCTTAAACTGACACACAATATTTTTAGCGCAACGCAATCTGACTTCCAAAAATCCCTACAAGAGAATGGCCCTGACTAACATTAACCTGTAAGTTTCACAAATCATTTACCTCACAAAAATCTTCGTTACTCAAGCTACTGCAATACAGCGAGCGCCACTACTGCCAGCTAAATAAAAGATTCAAACTACTGAAGGCACTAACTACTGATTGGCATAGTTAGCAAATGAAAGATTTTAATAGAGAACAAACAATGTATTTACCTCACTGGTCATAATATATATAGCAGTTCATGACACCAATTCTTACAAATTTCAAAACTCCGCCATCTCTCTCCCCACGTCCACCACTGCTGGCGGCTCACCAACTGCGCAACGCTACGCGCTGTTAGCATACAGCTGCCGCTTCTCAACACTACAATGGCAGACAACAATGCAAACTAAACACAGACTGCGCACAGCACAGCCAGTGATTTTTCATACCGAGCGCTACGTGGCGTTACCAATAAGAAAACCGAAACAGCCTACTTACAGTAAAAAACATCAAGTAAATGGGCAGTGGAGACTTTTGCCCAATTCAGTAGAGTATAAAGAAAGTGAATCCATTATAGATAGAATGCGGAAAAGAAGGATTGTATTTTTCGGCCACATATCTCGCCTACCTAATACTAGAATCCTGAAGCAACTTTTTGACTACTTCTGGAACAGTAAAACCAAAACCATGTGGTTTAAAGAAGTAAAAAGTGATCTGGATGAACAGGTCAACACCACACGCCAAATTCACGATAGAGAAGAGAAACTGCTTCTGAAGAACAAATACACACGGCTGACATTCATACCATCAAAACGGAATACTTATGTCATATCTGCAGAAGAACGAGCAGCCAGATCACAGCGAATGAAGAAATTTTGGAAAACGAAGATATTGCTGACTACTAAGACCTAAACTTAATCATTGTAGACTCTGTTGTACTATGTCTGATTGTCCAATGTGAGCGTAATCTATGTTAATAAATAAATAAATAAATCCTATCTATGTATCTGTAGTCAACTACAGGGCTTAGGAGCCTCATCTCTCCTTTTCAATCCCCCTCCATTGACTGGCAGAGTCCACATCATTAACCCATACATTGCAATGGAACTGGCACTGCCATCACATTATAAAATCTTACTACTGTCTATTTTCTAATATTTTTTACGAGAGTGCGAGTACCTACTAATTGCCATTTGTATTCTTTATAATTTTATGTGATATATGAGACCTTACTTCCCAAGTATTTTAAAGTATTTGTTTCAGTGGTTTATCATGAATTATTATTTTTGCTCCTAAATTTTCCTTACTATGGAATGCCATTATAGTAGTTTTACTTTTTGGAATTTTCATATTATAATCATTTGCTACCTTGCGCAAGAACCTAGGTGCTCCCTGAAATTTATCTTCTGTGTCGGGTAAGATTATTTGCAAACGGGAGCATATTGACAATTTTTTGTTATTAAGCTTATATTGGGCACTAGGTTATTCTGCCATGTCTTTGTGACGTCTTCCGTGTATATATTAAGTACTGTGGGTGATAAAAACACCCTTGTCTCACTCCTTGACAAACGTTGCTTGCAAACGGACTTCCTTTATATACTTTGATTTTGTTGGGTATATACATACTTCGAAGTACACTGGGGTATACCATTCTTTTCCTAAATTTCTCATAATTTAACTGTGTTAACTTTATCATAATATTTCTCGTAGTCAATACAGGCTATGTACATGAGATGATTGTATTTTACATGTTTTTCAATAATTTGGCAGAGTAGAATGATAATGTCTAAAGAAGATCTTCCCACCCGTTCTCGAAAGTGCCTTTAGCCTGTTATTGCTTTTTCTGTAACTGAGAAAATTCAGAGAACAGGTATTTGAAACTAACTACAGAACGATTCTATTGGTGCCTACAGACCGCGAAGATGAGATACGAGAAATTAGGACTCATACGGAGCCATATAGATAGTCTCTTTTCCCTCGCTCTATTTGCAAGTAGAACAGGAAAGGCAATTACTAGTGGTGGTTCAGGGGCCACTCCGCTAGCGCCATACGTTGGCTTGCCGAGATGTCGGTCTCGATAGGTCATTTTGCTGCCTAGTAAGCACAATTCTGCTTTCTCACTGTTCTTATTTCTGCTACTTCTCATTATTTTCGTCTTTGTGGGATTTTCTCTCAATTCATATTCTGTCCTCATTGGACTCTTCATTCAGTTCAATAGAACCTACAATTCTTTTACACTTACACCAAGGATAACAATGTCGTCAGAAAATTGTAACATTCATATCGTTTCACGAGATGTTAGGTTGACCATACGATAATTCTCGCATTCGTCCCTCTTTCAGTCTTCAGAATTTTTTTCCTATCGACTCGTACGTCGTCTTCTATTACGTCACCAGTAAGTCCTCCCTCCTCACAGAGGCCCTCAACGTACTCTTTCTACCAATACGCTCTCTCCTGTGCATTTAACAGTGGAGTTCCCATTGCATTCTTAGTGTTACCGTCCTAACTTTCAATTTGACGGAATTTGTTTCGACTTCTCTATCTGCTGAATCAGTCCTTCCAACAATTATTTTCTTTCAGAGTTCTTCACAATTCTCATGTAGCCAGTTCTCCTTAACTTATCTGCACTTCTTATTTAATTCGTTTCTAAGTGACCTCTTTTTCTGTATTCTTGAATTTCCGCGAACATTTTAGTACTTTTTTCGTCGGTCAACTGGTTTCTTCTGTTATCCATGATTTATTTGCAGATACCTTCGTTGTACTTATGATATTCATTCCCAATTCTCTGACTGCCCTTTTTAGAGATATCGATTCCTCTTCACCTGAACTGCCTGCTGACCTATTCCTTATCGCAGTATCTACAGTCTCAGAGAATTTCAAGAGTATCTCTTCATTCCTTAGCACTTCCGTACATTACTTCTTATTCTGCTTTCATCATTACTAAACTGTGAGCTGACTCTATATCTGCCCTTGCGTACGCCTTAAAATTCAATATCTGAATTCGGAATCTCTGCCCCGACCTAGATTTAATATAACTGACCGCCCTTTTCCAGTGTTGTTGCCCACTGTTGCACTGCTTATTCAGCGTTACTACTTTTGAGATTCCTTTTAAAATCATAAAATAACCACAGCAAGCCACGTGCAGCTTTATGTGCCCGTTTTAATTTAAAGCTTTTCCAGGGACATGTAATCCACCATTCTGCCTGCAAGTAATTTCTTTGCGAATAGAGCGGATAACACTTAGTGTACTTATTAAAAATCTTTGATCTGAAACGGTAATGGTAATTACTTGTTTTGTAGATAACTTTTCTAAGCTCGTGTATATCCACGCACGCTCAGTAATCTGTATGTTTTATGAAGTTTAAGTGACGTTAATTATTTATCAATTTCTTGGTTAAAAGTCACACAGTTCCGCCGTCGGTTGGGATCTCCTTTAAAGAGGCTTTATATAAACTGACTGGTTTATTGAAGCATTTCATGTATAATAGTTTGCTTTACGTGTGATGTATAGTATCCTGTGGTCTAAGGCGGCTGGTGTTGGCGTTCATTGTGAGCCTGTTAGTCGTTGCTTCCGCAACTACAATCGTTTGCTCATTGCAGTGTTCTAATGATTAACTTCGTGAATTTCCATAACTAAGTAATTTTATAAGTATTTTATGTAAAAAAATTCAATTCGAATTTCACATCCTCTGAGTGATCTGTTTAAGCACTTGACGCTACCGAGCTTGAGCGTTTATTTCTGGGGTCCTTTTCTGATTAATTATATGTTTATTCCTGTGTGTTTGAGCTTTAGATTAAGTAATTATATTGTGCTTATGATTAACTGAAGTAAGCATGAAATTTTATTAGAATAGTGTAAGGAAAACCACTCATAAGCTGGTTTTAAAGTTTAAAGTAAATCGACCACAGCTGAATTTATATATATATATCCACAGTTTCAGTGAAACCAGTATCTTAGCGACTTTACTACTTACATCGTGAACGAGATATTGGGATTTATTGTGTTCATGTTGCTTGTTCTCAAGTTCTCGATGTATATATATGTAATGCTTGCTCAGTGTTTCGAGAACTTGAAAACGAGTGATATGAATACAGGACATGTGGCCTGTGATTGAAAAAGCTTCATGATGGTCCCTCCATTGGCAAAAGATTTCGGAATAATCCCTCATTTAGATCTCCATTAAGGGCGTGCCAAGAGGGCAGTGACCATAAGAAGAAGATTGAATAGCCAATGAAAGGATAATGTTCTATGAGTCATGGTGTGGAACGTCAGCAGCTTGAACGTGGTATGGAAGCTAGAAAATCTCAAAAGGGAAATGAATAGGCTTAGTTTGGATATAATATGGGTGAGTGAAGTGAAATGGAAAGAAAACAAGGTTTTCTGGTCAGTCGAGTAAGGGGTAATATCAACAGCGACAGAAAATTACATATTCGTTATGAGTAGGAATGTTGGACAGACAGTGAGTTACTGTGAACAGTTCAGTGATAGGGTTGTTCTCATCAGAATCGACAGGGAACCTACACCGACAACAACAGTTCAAGTAGGCAAGCGACGTCGCAAGCAGAAGATCAAGAGGTAGGAAAAGTATATGATGATTTCGAAAGAGCAATTCAGTACACAAAGAAGTTGAAACTGTAATAGTCATGGCGGACTGGAAAGTAGTTGTAGGGGAAGGAGTAAAATAAAGGGTGACGGAAGAATATGGGCTTAGTACTAGGAATGAGAGAGAAGAAATACTAACTGTGTTCTGCAATAAATTTCAGTAGTAATAGCGAATACTCTGGTCAAGAATCAAAAGGGGAGTTATTACTGACAGCTCTTTAGAGTTTTAGCGTGCCACTGATCTCAAGGCGAGGGCGAGACATCAATTATACATAAACTGGCCGATGCTCACTGTTTCCAAATGCAGTGCTGTGGCTTCCATAAATAGGTTTTGTGATACAATTGTAAGGTGCCAGGACATGGGCACTTACACGTGAGCTTACCAACATTAGTATTAATAATAAAGGGACTGGCAAGGGCATCAGATCATGACTACTGAATTGCACTCTCGAGCAGTACTCCCTGCTTGTCTGCAGGATTGAGCCACTAACTTAAAGCGTTGGTGAAAAGCGTCGGAAGTTGAGAATTGTGGAATGTAAAGTCTGCAGATGGCCGTAGATCGCCGGGCGGCAGGTAGCGGTCACCGGGAAGTGGGACAATACGGCGCTTTTGGGGGTAGCCCGGCATCCGGAGCCACCTGTGCTGGGCAACAAGCGGCGAAGACAGGAATTTCGTATGCCTAGGGGCGTTATGACCTACTCGATCATTGGGTAGATCTCAGTGGTGGGATTTCGGCGATGATAGAGCGTTCGACATTGGCCGAAATTGAATATTCTTCCGCCGCGTTTTCGTACGCGTGGGAGACGAGCGAATTGTGGAAGGACTTCGCCTTCAGCCATCGAGCGGTACGGACTTGGAGACAGCGTCTTGGCCATCGTATTCGAAGGGAGATATACGGTCTGCATCGCAGCATTGCAACAACGCGTGTTCCGTGCAGAATTCTGCGGTTAGACCTCTTTATGTGCTCAGAAGCGAGATTTTCACCAACGCCTAACCACTTCCAACAACTTACCTAATATTCTCGATCTAGAAGTTATCCTTGCGAGGTGCCCAGTATTTATCAACGCAGCTGCCG
Organism: Schistocerca gregaria; assembly: GCF_023897955.1. Classification (NCBI taxonomy): domain Eukaryota; kingdom Metazoa; phylum Arthropoda; class Insecta; order Orthoptera; family Acrididae; genus Schistocerca; species Schistocerca gregaria. The sequence continues at coordinate 240,620,675 of NC_064921.1, forward strand.
GTAATAAGGGCGCGTAATTGCAAATTGTTAATGTGCCATTCTCAGGAGTGTGTGGGTGGACAAACAGATTCACTTTTTGTTGTACATTTTGTCAGTTATGTGGAATATCAAATTAAAATGCCAATATTACCGTAGAATTATCGACTTCATTGTAGTTAGCATTTACCCTGTCTCAGTAAGCTTCACATGTACTCTAGTCACTGCACAGCTTGCCCAGACGGGAAGGAAAGAAGGTTTGCAGTCTTCTATGTCAGCGACGGACTGATAAGCTTACACAATTATCCAACGATTGCGAGTGCTAGACAGTCCTGAATACAGGATTTAGCACACGCCCCCATTTGTCCAAATTGCATCCACCGCACTGATTTTACTTTGCACCGTGAAGGCCACCACACACTGCTGCTATATCGGTCGCTCCCATCTAAAGTTCAGTGTGACAATAGATACTCGGCACACAGTGCCCCTGTACAACTTCCCGTATGACAACGGGTCTGGTAAGACATCGCCAACTCAAAGCTTTTAAGACTAGTTAACATTTCGGCATAGGCACAAGCAGAGCGCACCAATAGACTCCTCCCGAACCAACCCGCGTACCAACTTCAGCACGATTCGCCTGCTTTCTAGAGGGGAGAGATGCTGTGCATCCACGAGATGGAAGCAAATCTTTGGGATCGACTGAGGACCGGCATCTAAACCACTCGAAAGAAGTATCACCATAACTTGAATATTTTGCGCTTCGTTGATCGGAAATCGAAGCTAAAAGGAAAGCAACATTCTGAATACATTCAAGTCTATTTCAAATCGTGAACGGAAAAATGAGGCTTGCGTACACGGTCAAAGTTACACTGCAATCTTCATTTGTATTAAATACTTAAACCATTAACTGTGCATCACATAAAACTAATAACAGCAGTGTTTCCGGAAAGCCCTTGTTAAATTGAAGCTGATTATGTGGTGCCATCAGACTTAAGCGTAGTGGAAAACATTCATTAGTCTCAGAGAGAAAATGGTGAGCTGGCACGACAATAGGAATAAGTGATCTTAAAGGGGATGCAAAATCAGGAAACTCATTGTAACGGAGATCGACTTATAGACTATATACCGTTCAGTGTACGTGTTCAGGCAGTTTGTATAATATGTAACAACTCTGAATATTTCTGTAAATGCGAAAACTCTGACCTCTGAACACAAAAATAGCTTTCTTCTGAGCACTTGGTGTGAGATCTGCAGTGGTGCTGACTGTACTGCTGCATTTAAGAACAGTTTATTGTAAGTGTTCTTACCCAAAAGTGCCGAAAAACCAGGCAGTCTCTGTGCATAAAGCGAAATGCTCTGGCTGGTCATCGAATCATGTGTCTAGCCCAAACAGCTAAGGATACAAACTTAGGAGCATGAATTTCTCTTACACTGTAGGCGACGATTAAGAAAGGATTTTACAAAGTTCCACCCTGAAGAAATAGACAATAAGGGGTTTTATAGAAAAAATATAAATGAGCATATAACATCGCTGGCCGGGAGGCCTCATCTGGGGAAGTTCGGCCACCAAGTGAGAGTCTCATTTCAGTCGGTGCAATACTGGGTGGCTTGCCCGCCGGCGGTGAGGATGAAATCATGAGGACAACACCACACCCAGTCCCCGAGCCTAGAAAATCTCCAACACGGCCGAGAATCGAGCCATGGCACGCTTGCTTGGGAGGCGAGCACGGTACCACCTTTTTTGTTATCAGATTGATGGTATTTTCATGAAAATCAGACAACCATAGTCAAATCATCATTTAATATCAGCTGCAAAAAGGAAATTAACAAATTAGTTCAAGCACAAACAATTATTAAATTCTGAACGGGAAAACTAACACATTATCCCACCCTTCCTGTGAATTTTCTTTTATATACATGTGGAAGAGAAAAAGTGACAAAACAAAGCAACAAGGGAGGGGACTCAAGCTCAGGGAAGAAACAGGGATCACAGGGGAGCTTAACCAACAACCTGACGGTTAAACACAAAAAAGCATATTCGCAAAAGGTGTTCAGTATCATGGCAACCGCTGCTATTTCCAATGCGCAGTTGTCAGATAAGGGTGAAAAACGCGAGGATCTGGGTCATTCCCCGCTTCAACGACATGGTGAACATAGTAACCCAAGAGCCAAAAAATTGTGTTGGTTTTCGTCTGAGGAAAAAAGGGTACGTCCGGATGCAGGAGAATGTCGTCTCGGAAAGCGGTTTCAGCACATCGAGTAAGGAAAGGTAATTGACGGCGGACCCATAGCCAATGATACCGTCTGCAAGCAACAAGCCTCGGAAGTAAGGTGTCAGTGTGATGACACTCCTCACACTGATCAGAGGCCAATACGAAAAAGACGATCACCAGTAGGTATCAGACGGTGAACGACCATATACCACGTTGAGCTATCCACATCGAGAATACAGGAAGACTGAGACCAGACCATTTTTCAAGACGTTGATAGGGAAGCAAGTTCAACAGGAGAAAGGGGACATGGTGCACCCCAACGGGGTGATAGCATGTTGGTATTAATATGTGTCAACGAAAGTATATTACCACCTAGGATACCGATAGTTGGGAAGTATTCACGAATGTTCCGATATTTAGGATTAATCCGTCCAACATCAACAGGAGGGGTCTGACAGACTGGCCGGAGGTGGGAAAGTAAACGAGAGGTAGGCTAACTGAATGCGGAGCCTGCATACAGGTTAAAACATTGCGGCGGACAGATAATGGTTCAAATGGCTCTGTAAATTATGGGACTTAAAATCGGAGGTCATCAGTCGCCTAAAACTTAGAACTACTTAAACCTAACTAACCTAAGGACATCACACACATCCATGCCCGAGGCAGGATTCGACCGTAGCGGTCGCACGGTTCCAGACTGAAGCGCCTAGAACCGCTCGGCCCCATCGGCCGGCGTGGACAGATAAAATGGACGTCTTCATTTTGATATCGGAAAGACCCAATCCTCCAAGCTTTCGAGGCCTGTTTCAGTCTGCGGGCCATCATCGCGGGAAGCGGGAAGACCTGCGCAACGTGACATACTTTACTGAAGAGGTAGGTTTCTAAAACTCATACCTAATTTCTAAAACCCGTACCTTGTGAAGGAGGCTAATGGGATGGCGTTCATGTTCAAGGATCGCCCCGTGAGCGCGACTCGTAACCACTCGCCAATTTAGTGTCGCCACTTTGATCTGATTGCGATTCACTAAGATCCCCGAGATCTTATGGCGATTGACGACTGTCGCTCAAGTAATGACGACATGATCGAAGCCTCTCAACGGTAGGAACGTGCATTTACGATCATTAATGTGAGCACCAGCAAGACGACAAAATGAATGCAAGGTATCCTTAAGCCTCGGTTTGTCCTCGACATGTCGTACTGAAACCATTACGTCATCGGCGTATGCACGGACCGAAAAAAGTTTCCCCAATATAGTCCATCCAACACAATTACCGGAGCAGTGATACCGGTAAAAAGGCGAATTAAGACCTGTCGAGCATCATTATTAAAGCCGACAGCGGTGAACACTCTCGTTAAAAAATCATGGCTGACACGATCAAACGCTTTTTGGAAATCAAGGGAAAAAAGCCCCTGGGATATTAGCGGCCATTGAAATTACATCGCGACATTCGAGAACAGAAGTCAGTATCGTGCGTCCAGGCACACAGCTTTGTTGGGCGGCAATAAAGTACCGAACAGCTTAGAGAGACGGGTATTAATTGCTCGAGCGACAATTTTATAATAAAAGTGAATGAGAGTAATAGGACGGAGGGAATGAATCGCAAGTTGAGCTGTGGATTTCGGGAGGAGGACCAATTTATATTCCTGAAAAGGAGCAGGAAGGAAGACTCCCCGCGTCACTTCATTCACCATTGACGTTAAGGTGTCACCAATGAGTAGCAAAAATTGAACATAAACATCCTTAGGAATACTGTCTAATCCAGGCGACGTGCGGGACTGACATCCTGTATCATCATCATATATGTCATTCTTGTGAAAGTTACGCAGAAAAGCATCATTTAATTGAGGAGTGACGACGCGATGCAGTTAAGGATGTAAAGTCGTCGAGAGAGTTTTCATCCAAGACATGGGTATCGTACAGATCAGTAAAATAGGTGTAAATAAACTCGAAAATGTCACGGTGAGGGGTGGGCATGCGGCCGTCAACGGTTGTGAGGGAGGCAAGATACACACGTTTCCGGCGCGCCCGTAAACGGATTTGATGGTACAGCGACGTAAAAGGGAACGTGGTTGAGACCTCGTCCGCAGTCCCTCCATTTGAATGTGTTTGACCTGCAGCAATTAGGCTTTGATGCTTTGTATATCAGTGACCCGTAGGGGAGCATGCGTAAGACTATCGTATAGTTGACGCAAAACTGAGTAGTAAAATTCTTTCGTTCGTTGATCATCTGCCACCTTCGCATCTCCAAAACGCGTGAGAGCCCTACGGATTTGTGGTTTAACATGCAGTGAGCACCACGCCACAATAGGTGAGTACCGGTCCATAGTACGATAACTACAAACCCATACGTCCTGCAGGACGACACCAAGAGAAATATCTTGCAAATAGGCTATATTGAGTATCCAGAGGACGAAATAATTTACCGGTTTCCGCTCGTAATTAAACGTGACGGCTACGGGGCAATGATCAGTAAAATAGGCTGGTATCACATCAGCATCCAGATGATGCACATAAAAGGAATCGGAAAGGTAAAAGCGATCAAGGCGACTGCTAGACGTGGGAGTAAAGTACGTATGTCGCACAAGTGTAGGCTAGCGAGAAACCCACACGTCAAGCAGGTGCAAGGAGTGCCCCAGGTCGTCGAGTTCTTCACTGTAATTAAAATTAGGAGACTGATCCACTGGCCGTACAACACAATTGACGTCTCCACCTAAAATAATGGTGGCCTTGGATTTACGAAGCAGGTAAATGATTTCTCATTTATAGAAACTGGAACGTGCGGTAGTACGACCTGTGCCAGAAGGGCATAAAGGAGGAGTAAACAGATCACAAAATGTGCACCCGATCCCCTTTCCCTTGTGGAGTACTTCGAAACCCATCAACGGAATGCTTTACCTATAAACACAGCAGGGCCCGTAGAAAATTCGGAAACTACATTAAAAAAGGTTGAGAACCGAGAAATGGAAAACTGGTCGAATAAGACTTCCTGCAAAAAAACGTCTGCCCCAGATTGCTATACAAACTGTCGCAAAGATGCGAGCCGAAGCTTAGAACATATTCTGTTAATATTCAGAATAATAAATGAGTATTCTTGCATGGAACTTCGACCCAGAAAGAAGAATAAGGTACGGTAGAGATCCGTCACTTGACGGAGCAACATAAGTAACCATACCAGAATCAGTTACCGAACCAGAAACAGAACTACGAAACAGAACCCTCATCTTCCCACTGCTTTCTCTACGGCCCTGAAGCGTCACTCTGTGGCTGTTTAAGGATTCTACTGCAGCTCCGCGGCGCCGACGCTGCCGCGTTCGGTAGTGTGGGATCATCGTAATGTAGGTATCCCGTTTCAGATTGCAAGGGAGAGGCCTCTACATCCCACTCATACGCAGACATGTAATCACGGAGGGACGGTTGCTGAATAACAACGGGATCCACTGGCTCTTGAGTATCAATCAGTTGTTTCATGGGGGAAAGCTGTGACCCAGATGGGGCGACAGAAGTCGCAGAAGGGGGATGGGAAGCAGAGTCTCCGCCACACACCGTTGGGAGGCTTGCGGAGTATAAATGTAGACGAGAAGTGTCCGAGAGAACCGGAGAAGACACGTGGGAATCGGAAGCAGGTTCTCTCACTAGCGTCTCCGAAGGAGTGGCCCCGACAACAAGAAGAAAGCTAGGTAAGGTGTCAGGAATCTTCGGCACAGGTGTGCAAACATCCACTATTTGAGAATGAGAAAGGGGGTCCTTCAGTGGAGACCCATCGCAAGGGTGAGCCAATAGGGAAGGTTCATCTGCCGCATTATCCTATCTTCGGCGACGCTTGTTGTGAGAAATCGTGGATGGCGCATCTGAATTAACGGCATCAACATCAAATGGTTCAAATGGCTCTGAGCACTATCGGACTTAACGTCTGAGGTCATCAGTCCCCTAGAACTTAGAACTAAACTAAAGACATCACACACATCCATGTCCGAGGCAGGATTCGAACCTGCTACCGCAGGGGTTGCGCCGTTCCAGACTGAAGCGCATAGAACCGCTCGGCCACTCCGGCCGGCAGGCATCAACGTCCCGACGCAAGGACAGCGAGGGAAAAATCACGTGCGTTGTCGGTCAACGGATCACTACGTTCCTCAGTAACAGTGAGTGATTCAGTCTTAGATCCCTGTGGGGGAATATCAACTAAAGTCAATTTTTAACGATGTTCGTATGTAGGTTTTAATACCACCACACGCCGCGGACAATTAGTACGGAAATGGCCGGTTTGATTAAAATAATAAAATGTACCTTCTTGGCCACTGTAAGTAATAGGGACCCTATAACCACATACCTGTAGAAGGAATATGTTTTTTGACCACCATTTCCACCGACCGAATACCACTATAGACCTGTAAGCGGTGCTGAGCAGACCTGCGTTCCTTTCGAATATGGCGTATTTCCCCATAAGGAAACAAAACGGGCCTCAGAATAGGTTAGACACCCGGACATTCGTATATATCTATTCTGTATTTGTCAATAGAATCATGGCAGTGGAACCATCACGGTGCATAAAGAGTATCTGAGAACCGTGACGATAAAGTATTCTATCAAACTGAAGCGGCTCAAGAAACTTAACAAAAAAACACATATAAGTCGCTGTCACAATATGCAGTATGCACCTGATCAGTAGTGACTTTAACTATATCGACTAAGGAGTCATGTATCTCCAAAGAACCGGGCTGCACGTGAAGCATGGATTTGTGGAAGGTAAAGCTGACAGTACCTGTACGCGGAATTTTCGTGGGAATCATGGTGGACATCACGGCGCGAGACGACGCAGCGACAGGAAGGGCCGCACGAACACCAAACACTAACCGAAAATCAGCGATGCGGCGCGCACGGAGACCAACGCGACACAAAACGGACACGAGGAAAACACGCAGCGCTACGGTTGAGGTGGAACTAATAGCACAACCTAGTTACCCGACGCGCGAAGCGGAACTGAAGCAGGCTGACTGATTCTTTTGAAAACATGTCGCTATTAAGTGAGTTATGAAACTAGATTAGGTCAATTATGAAGCTAAAACTTTGAAAATTGGTATTTTGTTTCTCAGTCAGAAATAAAAAACTACGTGTCTCAGAATTTTTGTGAATTCAACCCCTAAGGGGGTGAAATAGTGGATGCTAGGCTTTTTTTAAAAAAAAGAAATAATACTGTAAAAATTATTATTAGACTTCTCGGTTGCAAATTAAAAAATAGATGTTTCGTAGTTTTAGGAATAGCTTTGAGCACTATGGGACTTAACTGCTGTGGTCATCAGTCCCCTAGAACTTAGAACTACTTAAACCTAACTAACCTAAGGACATCACATACAGCCATGCCCCAGGCAGGATTCGAACCTGCCACCGTAGTTGTCGCGCGGTTCCAGACTAGCGCCTAGAACCGCTAGGCCACGTAGGTTTAGGAAACTGAAGCCCAATAGAATGAAATGGGGAGGAGGGGGGAAATTACATAAAATATTTCATTAGCAAAGCAGTTTTGAAGCTAAATCTGTGAAAAATTGTATTTGGCTTTTCAGATATATAAAAAAAGTATTTAACTGTTTTTAGGAATTCAACCCAAGGAAGTGAAATAGGGTACAAAACTTTTTGTAAAAGTGTTTTACTATATTAAAAGAAATTTAAATCTAAAACTATGAAAACTAGTATTTGACTTCTTGTTTAGAAATGTACTAGGGAATGAACGTTTCTATGGAAATATCACCATAAAAACTGAAAAGGCAGGCTTAACAAAAACCTCAGACTCCCAGAACATTCGGAAAAGATCATGCTTCCATGACTTTCAATAACGTGAAAAGTTTAGAAGGTATTACAATTTGTGAACTAAGTTAAGAACAGCTATTTAACAATCATCACTAAAAACCGACTTGGTCAGAAGTGCGTAGAAAAGACAGGAAACGAGTGTTCAGTACATCAGTTTTTCAGAAGGCCTAATATGAAATTGTTTTTGTTCTAATTACTACGCAAACGAGAGTGTAGCAATGTCCGCTAAGACAGTGCTAAGACAGTGTATAACAATATCCGAGGCCTTGCAAAATCACAGGATACCTGTGAGTGGCGGTGCCATTAAAAAGAGAAAGCTACCATAGTGTGATCTGTTGCAGACGATGAGCCTACATGTGCAAGCGGTAGCGGCGAAAAAACAGGAAAATTAGGAAAAAGGGCACTGCGACACAAGATTTGTTAATAGTTTACTGTGGTAGAAAACAACTCATTTTACTGAGTAGACTGACTTGTACTGAAATACATTTACCAACATTGTAATTAGAATGTATCGATATTCCAATCCACATGGATACATGACTTAATCCCGTCCACAAAGAACTGAGTTCCGACTTCAGTCGAGACACCACGTAAATTTGCTGTGCGTAGTTCACCAGGCTTAACCGCGAAATCAGCGAAACATCTTCGTCGTACATGAACGCAGTCGTATGCATGTGCAGAGCTTCGCTTAAAGCAATAGCATGTAGAGATCTAACCAACAGATTTGCATGAAGTAAAACAGCAACCTGGAAGTGCTTAGCAGAGTAGAACTAGGACAAATCCAAAAGGCAAACGCACGCGTATCTGGGCAACACTGTGAATTCTTTCGGAAACCTGACTGATTAGCTGTCACAAACCAAAGAGCCTGCCAAGTAACATATTACATGTCCAGCTGGACCAAAATACTGCGCACGGCAGTACACGATCGATACCTGTGTTTATACATGCCTGATTCTTTCGCTAAGACAGGTTAGTGTCATCTTAATGTACACTATGTGATCAGAAGTATTCGGATGCCTGGTTGAAAATGTCTTACAAGTTCGTTGCGCTCTCCATCGGTAATGCTGGTATTCAATACTGTGTTGGCTCAACCTTAGCCTTGATGACACCTTTCACTCTCGCAGGCATACGTTCAATCAAGTGCTGGAAGATTTCTTGGGGAATGGCAGCCCATTTTTCAGGGAGTGCTGCACTGACGGCAGGTTTCGTCGTCGGTTGGTGAGGCCTGGCCCGAAGTCGGCGTTCCAAAACATCCCAAAGGTGGTCTATAGGATTCAGATCAGAACTATGTGCAGACCAGTCCATTACAGGCATGTTACTGTTGTCGAACCACTCCGCCACAGGCCGTGCGTTATGAACAGGTGCTCGATCGTGTTGAAAGATGCAATCGCCATCCCCGAATTACTCTTCAACAGTGGAAATCAAGAAGGTGCTTAAAACATCAATGTAGGCCTCTCCTGTGACAGTGCCACGCAAGACAACAAGGGGTGGAAGGCCTCTCCATGAAAAACATAAAAACATGACCACACCATAACACCACCGCCTCCGAATTTTACTTTTGGCACTAGACACGTTGGCAGATAACGTTCACGGTGCGTTCAGCATACCAACACCCTACCATCGGATCGCCACATTGTGTACCGTGATTCGTCACTCCACACAACGTTTTTCCACTGTTGAATCGTCCAACGTTTGTGCTCCTTACGCCAAGAGAGGCATCGTTTCGCATTTACCACCGTGATGTGTGGCTTATGAGCAGCCGCTCGACCATGAAATCCGTTTTCTCACCTCCCGCATAACTGTCATGTTACATGCACTGGATCCTGGTGCAGTTTGGAATTCCTGTGTGATAGCCTGGATAGATGTCTGCCTGTTACACATTACGACCGTCTTCATCTGTCGGCGGTCTTTGTCAGTCAACAGACGAGGTCGGCCTGTACGCTTTTGTGCTGTACGTGTCCCTCCACGTTTCCACTTCACTATCACATCGCAAACAGTGGACCTAGGGATGTTATGGAGTGTGGAAAACTCGCGTACAGAAGTATGACGTCACCTGACCACCTTCGAAGTCCGTGAGTTCTGCGGAGCGCCCCATTCTGCTCTCTCACGATGCCTCATTACTACTGATGTCGCTGATATGGAGTACCTGGCAGTATCTGGCAGCACAATGCACCTAATATGAAAAACGTATGTTTTTGCGGGTGTTCGGATAGTTTCGATCACATTGTGTATCAGTGAAACGAGTCGAGGTGGAAAGAAGACACGTTCCAGCTGCTCAGTAAACCTGCCTCAAAGTAGGATTTCAAGGTTAGATCGTGCAAACGTTGCTTCTAGGATACTGCCCGCTGAACTGGTATAAATGATGGCGGAGTCTTTCGAAATTTTAATCGAAATCGTGAGACACAAAACACGGAAGATCACGATCACCAACACGAACTAAGAACCGCTACCTACAAACCTTCATAGGTTCTCCTAGGAAAATGAAGGCAACAGGGAGAGCTGTGTCGACATAGAGAACAAGCAGCCGTTTCAATACGGCCGCCGGCCGGGTCGCAGGTTCGAATCCGGCCTCGGGCAAGGATGTGTGTGACGTCCTTAGGTTAGTTAGGTTTAAGTAGTTCTAAGTTCTAGGGGGCTGATGACCTTAGCTGTTAAGTCCCATAGTGCTCAGAGCCATTTGAACCATTTTCAATACGGCCAATTACTGCCCAAGGTGCCATTACGAAGGTACTAGATGGTTAAAATTAAAGTGCTACTCACTAAGGTCTAGTGTTGGCTGTAGCATTCGCATAGGAGTAAAACTTGTCAGATATGCTAATGTGTTAATGGCGAACACATTTACGCTGGAAAACAATTAGTTCCAATATTGGCCACCAGGTATAAATCTGACACTGTGCGCCTTTTATATGAAGGTATGGTACCCAAGCTGTCGTTTGACAAGTCATAACATGAGTGAAGAGTATGGCTATAGAGAAGACTGACCGTACACTGTTAGTGTAACTGTTTTATGTGAACAACATCTATTACAGTGCTGCATTGAGAAAGTATCGCGAAAGAGAGACTATACGCTGTTAGTGTAACTATTTTACGTGAACGGCATCTATTACAGTGCTTCTTTGAGAGAGTCTCGCGAGCTGAAAGGTCTGAGGAGAGGCCTGATAACATTGTTTCAAGACGTAAGATTGGTATGACACCTGGAATAGGAAGGTGTCCTATCCCTGTGGAATTTATTGACAAATTGTTGTTGCTGCAATAGATCAATGCAGCACGAGCCCCGCATAGTGTTAATGTTCGTACAGTGTCAACAGAATTTCCCATTCCATAGTCAGTACGGAAATTTTTCCAATCTATTTTACACTTGTATCTGTAGAAAATCCAGACGGTGCAGCAACTGAAACCTCATGGTCTGTAGCCATGTTCTGGATTTGCTCTTAGGTTTCTGGCAAGCATTAAAATTGATAATATGTGGAGTGGCGAGGCACATTTAAAGCTACAGGGTCCAGTGAATACACAAAACTGCCGAATATCAAGTAATGTTAAACTTCGGGTCTTCCACGGAAAGACATAGCACTTGCCGTATTTGACTGGATTCACAAGCAGCTTTATTCTCGATCCGTTCTTGTTTGAAGAGAATACACCCAGAAGACATGTTAGGATTACCGCGATGTCTACACGTTATCGAGACCTCCTTATACGCCACGTGCTTCTTGCTTTGGAAACCACTGTTTTCATGCAAGACGAGGCAGCGCCTTATGTCCCCCAGTGAAAGATGTGCTTAGTGCAACCTTGTAAAAACTAGTTGTCTCCAGAGGTTTTGCAGATGAAGAGCGTCCAAGATCACCTGATCTCAACCCATGTGACTTTTGGCTCTGAGTATTGTAAGGTGTCAGGCAAATCCAACACCTTCCATGAAAACCCTGACATGATGAGCAAATCCAGTAGTATGTCACATAGCTCCGAATAAATCTTGACATTAAATTAACCAAAGCAATACGAGTAACAAGTGAGCAAATGGAATACCAAAGACTAACACAACAATGCCTAAATGCATGTCGTATTTTCCCACCGTGAGGCCGACGCAGTTCCGAGGGGAGAAACGAGAACAGAAGCCCAGAGCAGAACCGTGTTAAGCTAGAAGGCCCTACGATAAGGGACGGACTGGACACCCACGTCGCCAGCTAACCACTAGCGCCTCACCACCTGCACGTTTCAGCGTGAGACTTTTTCGCGACTCTGTTACGTCAAGGATCACCCTCCAGCCCATGTTAAAAGCTAGAGCCCTCCAGATAAACAGTATAGATGTCACGATAACACAAAAAGGGCCACTACCACCCGCAAGTCTTAGCGTGAGACTTTTTCACGTGTCTGTTACATTAGGACCCCCCCTCCCCCCAACCCCTGTTAAAAGATAGAGCCCTCCAAAAGATCAGTATAGATCTTACGATAACTCTAAAAGGACCACACCAGCTGCAGGTTTTAGCGTGAGACTTTTTCGCGTCTCTGTTACGTTGCAAACCTTAAAAACATTGCCCCAACACGAAAAGTATAACGCTTCCCATTGGATTGATAGAATTTTTGTAGGTGAAACTTAAAATTAACATTGAGACCCTGATTAGTCAGATGAAAACACAGCCAGATAGTTTTTTTTTTTTTTTAAACCAACTTCGGTAAATGGTAGTAAGGAGAAGTTAGGGAGTTGTTTCCGAGAGGGCGAGCTGGACGGAGCTGCGCCGGCCGCCGCCCCCCTGACGAACACCGACAAGGTAATGAACGCACGCGATGCCGCATAACAGCGCATAAAACTTCACTCAGAACTGCAGACGTCTCGTCTGTTACACCTCCTTTTTGCGCAATACTAGTGTCAATCGTAAATTAAAGCTCATGGTGTTCACATTTGCCACTTGAAGTAAAAATCTGAAACGCGATGATTTTTCTGTTATATTGTTACTGAGAAGCCACATGAGTCACTGTAATTTACGACAAGTTAGATAAGTTATTAAAGGTAATTGAGGGTCAATGTAGACCATTTTGATAGTTTTTCTCTTTTGTGAAACTTAATTTAAAAGTAGATTATAGATGTGATATGGCATAGGTAATCCTTCGATCCATTGTAGAACTTGGAATCCCATTCAGGGAATATTCGTTCACATTTTTGTTGAACGCAGTTGGTTTTTACCATCCCGTATTGAAACACTTCCTTTTATCAATAGTGCAATTTATAAACAATGTTTTGTAAGTAGAATAAAATTTCCAGTGGTAAACTTAACTGCTTTTTCGACGTTATTTTACCAGCTAACTAAATATAGGAAAGCCTTGGACCCCTTCCACTAAATTTAGTTACTATTAAGATTATTTTACAGGGAGTGCAGTGGAGCTGACGCTGAGATCATTAAGTATTTGGTTATATCATCGCTAGTCTCACTGAACTCTTCTGAATTCTACATCTCATGTGTGGTCTGGCGTCTCCTTACCAGCAACAGGTCCCAGGTTCAAACTAGTCAATTCCCTAAAAAACACGCTCAGAGCGTCGTTGCGCGGAAGTGGTAGGGAGACACGATATAGAACAAACAGACACCACCATGAATGCTTAGAGTACATCTAAAGGAAAGCGTTTACCAGGGATACGTTCGGTCTGTACCCGATCTGAAGGCCAGTATACCGGAGCATGTTGCTCAGATTCCACCGGAACTGCTGCGAGCAACTATTGACCACGCCATTTTACTGGTGCTGTATCTCGTCGACGTCTCTGGTGGTCCCACTGAAAAAAACTTTGTAAGCAGACGTTAATAATACTAACGACGTAATGTATTTATCACTTATTTGGCCTTTTCTGTCCACGTCCACTTCCTAATCCATTGCATGTGGAAACATGTCTGTACGTCTTTCTGGCATTTTCTGGGTCAGATCTGCATGTGGTCGTTAAAATCTGAATTAATTTTTTCCAGCATAAATCGGTTCCCCATTAACGTTAATCACGACCCATACTGGGCCTCTGTTAGTAGATGCAATTTAATTATAGCCACCCGGTACATGTATTCAATCGCAACGTGACTGAATTACAGACAGGGTGATTTCGGCGGTCACAAATTGAACGTTGCGTGAATACCGTAAAATGTTTGTGGCTTATACATACAATAACAGTAACAATCCAACAGTGCCGCGCTACGGGAAGAAAATGTAATGGAACTTGGATCAATGGCGTCGGGTTCTCTTCAGTAAAGAGTGCTGCATTTACCTGACTCCTGATGGTCATCGTAGATGAGTGCAGAAGCAGCCAAGTACCAACCACCATCAAGGGCACGCAGTTTCACGGCCTAGCAGGGAGCAGGAGAAGTTGTGTTTCGGCCCGGTATTACGCACTAATAATAGCGCCTTCATCTCTATCGACAGTAAAACAAGACAGTACAGTACTGTAACAGGATTCCAACTTACTCTTTAATCCTACCGCCAACTATTCACTTATTGGTTCGTCTCTCAAGACGATAATGCACGAACACACCTCTCTATTGCAGTGTTTGCTTCAAGTATCATACATTGTGAGCTGCACCGCGAAGGTTAACAGTGGTCTTTACGTGGAGTATGCGCTTTCCTATCCAAAGGCAGATTACTGCCTTCTTGTATAAGGCACCATTCTCCTGTGAGTAGGTCACTGGAATGTTTGTACTGTAAATCCTGTCGACTTCTAACGCTGGTTTATGAAACTCGGAAAGCAGTCATCTCGGAGGATTACCACTGGAGCACAGATAAAATTTTTTGCGATTGTAATCAGATTAGCATAGAAATTGATACATCGCCACTCTAGTGAACATTTTTTTTCCAAAAGACAGAATCAACCGACCATCCTGTACCTGCTGTCATGACCCCGGGTGTCGCCGCACACTGGAGGACCGTCATTGCATAGGAAATGCTTGGCTATGACTCTATTACTTTGTAGGTAACGTGGCAAACACAAGGGTTACCCAGAAAATAGTGCGCCACATTTTTTTCTCAGCCGAAAACAATGTTACAAATGCGAAACGTTACGTATGCTTTATTTGAAGTTTCCTGAGTGAGCTCGTCAAGCGTTCGTCATTTCCGATTGATAGCGTAGCTGCAGGACGGTAGGTGATGTACGTTAAAAACAACGTGTCGTCATTAAATTTATCGGTGCAGGGAAAGAGACTGTGGGGAATATTCACAAACGCTTGTGCAAAGTCTATGGAGCATCTGCTATCAACAGACATAGAGTTAGTCGCTGGAGACCGAGGGTGAGGTTATCAGAAGGCGCTTCGGCGGAGCTCCACGATTTGCAGCGGCCGTGAGGCCTATCCACGGCCGTCACACCTCACCTAGTCGGTCTTCCACTTGTTTGGGCCATTAAAGGATGCTACGCTTGGAAGACATTTTGAGTACGATAAGGGAAACACTGGTCCCGTCACCAGGACAAGAATTGGTACCGACAGGACATGCACGCTCACGTTTCGCGCAGGAGGACGTCCTTAGGACGGGATGGAGACTACGTGGAAAAATAGGGTGTGTAGATAAAGCAGTATTCTTTCGTTTGTGTAATTCTCATTGTGTTCAATAAAGAATGTGCATTACTTTCTGGGCAACCCTCGTAGCATCTAAGCATGTAGCAATCCACACGGTGGAGCAATACTATATTGAACGTTACTCAAGAGCAGACATAGATTCTACAGAGGTGCAAAGACAAACACTTCTGTCTGCCTTTCTCTTAGTCAAAAGCACCGGACACTGTTTAGTGAACATTAAATGGTATGTAACCACCCCTTACCCTTATGACTGGTTTGGATGAGGTGTCTCAACTTTTGGCACCTCATTCTTCCTTATAATCTGAGACCTGAGAAGGTAGTGACGTTGCACGCGGGGTCTAACTCATCTCAAAGGTGTCCCATTGGCCTCCAATCTGGACGACGAAAGTCTAGATAAGGGCGAGCGGCAGTCACGGTGGTGTTGCTCAACTTCTCACAGCTTGGTGTCACGTAGACTGTGGGACGATACTTGTACGTAGCCAATAAGATGCGAGAAAAGAAGCAACGAATTTCTAGCACCGAAACAGAAACTCTTATTCGCTGTTATCACAAATATTTGAGCGTTTTTTTTTCCGAACATGTCACAATTACAAGGTTGTATTAGCTTACGACTTAACAGCACTGCTTCAGCTGCAGCAGTAAGTAATCCTTGGAACTTGTCCTCTCGTATCGATCCTCCCTAGCTTGTGCTCTTTGGCCGTTCCTGTCGGAAAGAACTACCGGATTCGCAGGTGGCGATGTCAGCTACGGAAGGAGCATTAAAGTAATAGAGTATGCAGTACAAGAGAGAGTCTCATGAACGAGGAAGCGTAAGTGTGGTGTCCTCGGCTTGTCGATATCGTTGGTGGAGCTGTTGTGTTGTCAGCCGTCCGGCCTGCCTGTGGTGTTTATTCTGTAAGACGGAGTTGGACAGGGCTTCTTAGGAAAGCTGTTACTGGAACGACGTCACTGTAGAATAACGGACTGTAATAGTGAGCTCCTTCTTGGTTCAGCTACGCCATCCTGCTTGTGTAGGCTCTAAGTTTTGTAGACGTTGTCCGTTAAGTTGTGACTGCCGCACGCCCTTTCTGTCTCATTCTTCCCACGTTCTGTACTAGTGGTAACCGCCGATATTGTAGGGTTTATTATTATTATTATTATTATTATTATTATTATTAATGGCAGAATACCTGCAAGCCCCCCCCCCCCCCCCCCTGAACCATAGACCTTGCCGTTGGTAGGGAGGCTTGCGTGACTCAGCGATTCAGATAGCAGTACTGTAGGTGCAACCACAACGGAGGGGTATCTGTTGAGAGGCCAGACAAACGTGTGGTTCCTGAAGAGGGGTAGCAGCGTTTTCAGTAGTTGCAGGGGAAACAGTCTGAAAGATTGACTGATCTGCCCTTGTAACACTAACCAAAACGGCCTTTCTGTGCTGGTACTGCGAACGGCTGAAAGCAAGGGGAAACTACAGCCGTAACATTTCCCGAGGGTATGCAGCTTTACTATATGGTTAATACTCTCTTTCAAATTCTGAAGGTGGCAGGGGTAAAATACGGGGAGTGAAGGGCTATTTACAATTTGTACAGAAACCAGACGGCAGTTATGACAGTCGAGGGACTTGAAAGGGAAGAAGTGGTTGGGAAGCGAGTGAGACAGGATTGTAGCCTCTCTCCGATGTTATTCTATCTGTATATTGAGCAAGCAGTAAAGGAAACAAAAGAAAATTTCGGAGTAGGTATTAAAATCCATGGAGAAGAAATAAAAACTTTAAGATTCGCCGATTACGTTGTAATTCTGTCAGAGACAGCTGAGAACTTTGAAGAGCAGTTTAACGGAATGTACATTGCTTTGAATAGAGGATATAACATGAACATCAACAACAGCAAAACGAGGATAATGGAACGTAGTCGAATTACCTCGAGTGATGCTGAGGGAATTAGATTAGGAAATGAGACACTTAAAGAAGTAAAGGAGTTTTGCTATTTGGGGAGCAAAGTAACTGATGGTGGTCGAAGTAGAGACGATATAAAATGTAGACTGGCAATGGCAAGTAAAGTGTTTCTGAAGAAGTGTTTCTGTTTCCCAAGAATTAGCAGCTTTAACTCAGTTGATACTCTGCAGAAATCCAATCTGTATTTGAATCGCACTTCCTTAAGGATTGTGCGGAAAGGTGTGCAGCATACTTCTGCATTCATTTTTGATAACCTAGCACAAGAATTAGAAAACCTTGGCAGTAATCCACACGCTTTCAAATCGAAACTGAAGTGTTTCCTCATGAGTCACTGCTTCTGTTCTGTTGAGGAGTTCCTTGATAAATTACCCCAATTCTTATGTTATATTATTGATTGCCTTTACTGAAACTTATGGTTTTTATTATTTTTGTTCATAAACATTTTATTTTATCCGTTATTATCTTCATGTTGTAATTTCATGTACTGATAAGTTCCATAAACATGGAGATTTTCTCTCCAATTTCGTCCTACGGAACTAGACGCGTAAATAAAATGAACGAAAGTGCAGATATCTGGCGAGATACTCACATCAAACTTATTCTTTTATTCCCATAAAATTTACATTTATGCGTATAATGTATGTTTGAGCCATTTATTAATTGGGATTCTACTGATTCCTTCCGGCACAGGGGAATGTTGCTGAAAAAACGATCGCTTCGTTTTTATCTACATTTCACCGCCGTCGCAGGACTGATCACAGTTTCGTTAGTGATTTATTAACGTATTGGTTTGGCAGTTCTGCAACTGTTTCGCAATAAATTCCTGTTATTAGAGAAGTGCCCCCTCTCCACTCCTTACAATTTAGTGCCTGTTGTAAATGATCAGTAAACATGAGTTTCTTCTCTTCAAGACTATATCGTGACCTTTGTTTTGTCTACGGTCTCTGTTCCATAAAAGGTGCAAACATTATTTCAATATTAACTTCAGCGTTGTTTTCCTTCTAAATTACATCTGGCGTCAGTAAATTACGAACGATGATACTTCCACGGTAATGAAAATCTGTTCCAAGAGTGCCGCGGCACACACACACAAATACACACAAACACACACACACACACACACACTCACACACACACACACACACACACACACACTCCTGATGGAGAGGGACGGGAAATTCGAGGTGTAACCGGAGTTCGGGACCAAGTATGATGGGAATGCAAACTGTGCATCCTTCTTTCGTGTTCTCTTTCTCTGTGGACGGACGCAGAGTGCTGGGGCCGAAATGAGTGCGGACTGCTGGAGAAAGGCTAGGATTCGATTACGATGTGGCGAGCCGACAAATGGACGGCGAGACGCCCGGACTTTCTGCGTCTTGTCCGATTATCAGCTGCAGCTGGCGCTCTTTCTAGTCTCCCAGACGGCTTCGAATAGCTTTAGCAGCTCTGTTCCTTGCTGTAAATGACTAATGGAGGTACAGAAAGAGTGTGAGGCAGTGTAGATTGTCATCTTATAATAATATGGGAGCAGCATTAGAACTTCCGTTACACCTTACGGAAAAAATTCCACATTTTTGGCTTCCGAGCAAACCATACAGCTAAGTAACAGTCCTAAACGGAGCAGTAAATATGATTTGCCACCTTGCCTGAGGTTTCTTTTCTTTCCATATCTGAATTTGGCCAACTATCGACCGCAAAGAACTTAAGACTTTTAGGCTTTTCTTCTCCAAAAATCTCTTCATTCTTTCAGTTCCTTTTTTCTGCTTCCCAGAAATGATACGTTTGGGCCTCCTGTTCGGAGATTTCTGGTGAGATGATTCTGTCCTGTTAACTCTGCTTGTGAACTTTCTTATACTGTGGACGGTCTGTGGTGTAATTCCAACTTCCGCTGCAATCCTCTTCGACTCATATACCCATATATACTTGGACTTTAATCGCACAATGTAGTTGAATGTCCTATTGGTTATTCTGCATTCAGCCATCATCATCAGTAGAGCTTCAAGCTCCGTTTACCCACTGTGTTCATAATCTTTTCAAAGTACTTGTGGAGCTCTTCGTTTTGACTTTTCTTCTAAGTACCATGAGAAGTCTTCTGTGATGCGATAATTTCCCTCAGAGTATTCCTTTCTGTCTTTTCGGATTCTTGAAGCTATCATTTTTCGTTCAAAATAAGACACTCCGAAGTGTATAATCCTTTCGGTTGTACTACTGTGTTACAACGGCTGAGACTACTACAACCATTTCTTGTTTGTTTGCAGGTTCATCTCACAAATCGTGGTACACGCACGCGGAGTGACGGTCTGAATCCCCGACCGGCCATCCACATCTACGTATTCCGTGGTTTCCCTATATCGATACAACACACAAATGCCAGAATTATTCCTTCCAAAAGGCACGGCCAGTTTCCTTCCACATCCTCAAAAGAATCGCAGCTTGGACTTCTGGCACCGGCCGCGGTGGTCTCGCGGTTCTAGGCACTCAGTCCGGAACCTCGCGACTGCTACGGTCGCTGGTTCGAATCCTGCCTCGTTCATGGATGTGTGTGATGTCCTTAGGTTAGTTAGGTTTAAGTAGTTCTAAGTTCTAGGGGACTAATGACCACAGATGTTAAGTCCCATAGTGCTAAGAACCATTTGGACTTCGTGGCTAATGGCATCAATGTCGACGAAACGCTAAACCTTAATCTTCCTTTTTCTTCTTCTTCTTCTTCTTGAAATTACGCTGACATACTGACGTAGCACATCGCTAGAGGAGCCAAAACAAAACGGCGTAGCCCATAGATGAACTGCAGCACCTGAAGGTAATTAATTTTTTTGCGTTTTGAAGGGGAGCCTTATTGCGACGATTTATTCTTGTCACTTTTTTCGTACATGTCCGAATATGGGTCGAATGGGAAACGTTCTCGGATGGCCAGGACGGTTAAGACGACAACTCGCGCTAAACGAGATATCCGGATGCTAATTCCAGTCTGGCACAAATTTTAACCTGTTGTCGATTCATATCAGTACTCGAACAAAGCTACTGTCATTCAAAACCCTTTCAATGGTGTTCTTTCTGAGTTAGTGAAACTATACGGTCGCAAAGCACCATCATATAAAGAAGATGCTTCTAGTGCAGTCCAAAAAGTTTTAATGGTGAAAAACGAAGTCCCAGAACATCTTCCTGTGGAGAACCAGGTATCGAAATAGATTTTGAGGCCAAGGAGCTCGACGAATGACGTATTGCAATCGAAAGGATAGTGGGAAAAGCGAAAACCAGTCATCATCAGTTTTCGGCATCTTGTAGGACATATTAAATAATGATAACGCTTCCTACCAATCCAAGTAGATCACCTAACCGAGACAGCAGGGAAAATGTCGTAGCTGTGTCACGACAGTCCAGATCACTACTTAATCCGCCTAATCACATTAGATGGTTCCTCGGTGCGTCGCTCACACAGAGAGATAAAGATATTTTTTTTTTAGTCATCAGGCTTCTGACTTGTTTGATAAAGCCCGCCAGAATAACTCTCCTGTGCCAACCTCTTCATCTCAGAGTAGCACTTGCAACCTACGACTGTCAATTATTTGTTGGGTGTACTCCAGTCACTATCTTCCTCTATAGTTTTTACCCTCTATAGCTCCCTGTTGCCTTAACAGATTTCTTGTGAACCTGTCGCTTCTCCTTGTCAGTGTCTTCCCCATATACCGTTCCTCTCCGATTCTGCGCAGAACCTCCTCATTCCTTACCTCACCAATCCAACTAATTTTCAACATACGTCTGTACCATCACATCTCAAATGCGTCGAGTCCTTTCTGTTCCGGTTTTCTCAAAGTCCATGTGGGCCGTGCTGCCGCTCACCTTGGTACTGTTTGTAGGTTTCCGCCATCTGTTGGAGGCCAGATGGTATCGTTTAGTTGGTATGGTTGCAGTTGTTTGTCTCCTTCTCGTGTTGATTGGCGCCACTCGGTTTCGCAAGCGTTGCCTGTCCACTAGTGGCAGCAGTGGCGGTTATCGATATGTAGTAACTGTTGCACTATGTTTGGGACGACGTCGTATTCTTGCCGGATCGTGTGAGTGGCGAACTCGCTTCGGGACGGAGGAGAACTCAGGTCACGCAGCGCGGGGACATGCCAGGACCGCCTGCAGCACGCTTGGACTGCCGGCTGTGTTCACGAGGGTGTACGACTTCGTCGTAAACCGGAACCAGCAAGCTTTAAGATGATTGCATTTCAGTAGAAGTAGAGAAACCTCCCCCACTGTGATATCCCACGATTCACCAGTGATTTGGGTTTGTGTTGCTGCTCATAGTGTCGCCGAGGCGAAGAGCAGCGAGTAGAGTGCTTGGGGATGAAGGATCTGATTAGCTTTCTCGACTTCTTATTACTAATTGTTGCCTTCAACTTGTTACAATTTGTTAAGTTCAACCGGCAGTAAGTTTTATTGCCCCAGTTACCTGCCCTGGGGATTAGTGTATATAACGGCAGTGTACATTTCCTCGCTTTGCCGCAGCTGTCCAGTAAATTATGTAGTTTCGACAGCTTTCTTCTACATCTACATCTACATTTATATTCCGCAAGCCACCCAACTGTGTGGCGGAGGGCACTTTACGTACCTCTGTCATTACCTCCCTTTTCTGTTCCAGTCGCGTATGGTTCGCGAGAAGAACGACTGTCTGAAAGCCTCCTTGCGCGCTCGAATCTCTCTAACTTTACATTCGTGATCTCCTCGGGTGGTATAAGTAGCGGGAAGCAATATATTCGATACCTCATCTAGAAACGCACCCTCTCCCAACCTGGCGAGCAAGCTACACCGCGATGAAGAGCGCCTCTCTTGCAGAGTTTGCCACTTGAGTTTGCTAAACATCTCCGTAACGCTGTCATGGTTACCAAATAACCCTGTGACGAAACGCGCCGCTCTTCTTTGGATCTTCTCCATCTCCTCCGTCAACCCGGTCTGGTACGGATCCCACACTGATGAGCAATACTCAAGGACAGGTCGAACGAGTGTTTTGTAAGCCACCTCCTTTGTTGATGGACTACATTTTCTAAGGATTCACCCAATGAATCTCAACGTGGCACCCGCCTTACCAACAATTAATTTTATATGATCATTCCACTTCAAATCGTTCCGCACGCATACACCCAGATATTTTACAGAAGTAACTGCTACCAGTGTTTGTTCTGCTATCATATAATCATACAATAAAGGATCCTTCTGTCTATGCATTCGCAATACATTACATTTGTCTATCTTAAGAGTCAGTTGCCACTCCCTGCACCAAGTGCCTATGCGCTACAGATCTTCCTGCATTTCGCTACGATTTACTAATGCTGCAACTTCTCTGTATACTACAGCATCATCCGCGAAAAGCCACATGGAACTTACGACACTCTCTACTAGGTCATTTATATATATTGTGAAAAGCAATGGTCCCATAACTCTCCCCTGTGGCACGACAGAGGTTACCTTAACGTCTGTACACGTCTCTCCATTGAGAACAACATGCTGTGTTCTGTTTGCTAAAAACTCTTCAATCCACCCACACAGCTGGTCTGATATTCCGTAGGCTCTTACTTTGTTTATCAGGCAACAGTGCGGAACTGTATCGAACGCCTTCCGGAAGTCAAGGAAAATAGCATCTACCTGGGAGCCTGTATCTAATATTTTCTGGGTCTCATGAACAAATAAAGCGAGTTGGGTCTCACACGATCGCTGTTTCCAGAATCCATGTTGATTCCTACAGAGTAGATTCTGGGTTTCCAAAAACGACATGATACACGAGCAAAAAACATGTTCTAAAATTCTACAACACATCGACGTCAGAGATATAGGTCTATAGTTTTGCGCATCTGCTCGACGACCCTTCTTGAAGACTGGAAGTACCTGTGCTCTTTTCCAATCATTTGGAACCTTCCGTTCCTATAGAGACTTGCGGTACACGGCTGTTAGAAGGGGGGCAAGTTCTTTCGAGTACTCTGTGTAAAAACGAAATGGTATCTCGTCAGGTCAAGTGGACTTTCCTCTGTTGAGTGATTCCAGTTGCTTTTCTATTCCTTCGACACTTATTTCGATGTCATCCATTTTTTCCTTCGTGTGAGGATTTAGAGAAGGAACTGCAGTGCGGTCTTCCTCTGTGAAACAACTTTGGAAAAAGGTGTTTAGTATTTCAGCTTTACGCGTGTCATCCTCTGTTTCAATGCCATCATAATCCCGGAGTGTCTGGATATGCTGTTTCGAGCCACTTACTAATTTAAAGTAAGACCAGAACTTCCTAGGATTTTCTGTCAAGTCGGTACATAGAATGTTACTTTCGAATTCCCTGAACGCTTCACGCATAGCCCTCCTTACGCTACCTTCGACATCGTTTAGCTTCTGTTTGTCTGAGAGGTTTTGGCTAAAATGTCTCAAATGACTCTGAGCATTATGGGACTTAACGTCTGAGGTCATCAGTCCCCTAGAACTTAGAACTACGTAAACCTAGCTAACCTAAGAACATCACACACATCCTTGTCCGAGGCAGGATTCGAACCTGCGAGCGTAGCAGTGGCGCGGTTTCAGACTGAAGCGCCTAGAACCGCTCGGCCACCCCGGCCGGCAGAGGTTTTGGCTGCGTTTAAACTTGCAGTGAAGCTCTCTTTGCTTTCGCAGTTGTTGAACCACGGTGGATTTTTCCCATCCCTCACAGTTTTACTTGGCTCGTACCTGTCTAAAACGCATTTTACAATTGTCTTAAACTTTTTCCATAAACACTTAACATATTCAGTGTCGGAACAGAAATTTTCGTTTTGATCTGTTAGGTAGTCAGACATCTGCCTTCTACTACTCTTGCTAAACATATTTTAGGCCGGTTGGTGATTCTTCTACTCTGGTGGTAATGATATCTTTCTCGTTCCTGGGGCTCTAAACACAATATTCTGGACGTAGTGTAGACCGCCGGTTCCGGCTTTGGCTTGTTCCATCGTTGCACTTGGTTTATCGGACGTCAGGTAGATTCAGCAAGATTATCATTAGTCATCCGTTAATCTTTCACTAATCTGAGTTACCATCTCATGAAGTGAATGCAACTCTTGGCTGCTTATCTCATCGCTCGCGAATGTGTTTGTTGCCAGACTTCCTCAGAGTTTGATTCCTGGAGCACAGTCTGAATCGGTTGCTTGTTTTTTTATTAACTTTTGCTACTGTATTTGCTGTTTTACAGCAGGTTTCAAAAATTTTTATGTTATTTCCGTTTTTGGCGTGAAAGGCCTTCAGCTGTGATTGTGGTAATTTGTCTTAAAATTCTAATTTGGTAATTGTATTTTAGCATCAAGCCTTAAAACCATATTTACTGCCATTCCTGGCATCTGATGTCTTCTGCTGTGTTTGTGGCAAATTACCTTAATATTTCAATACCTGTAATTTGTAAATTGCAGCGAGTTCTTAAACAGTTCTTAATTTATTGATAATCCTGGCGTGTAAGGCCTTCTGCCGAGATCACAGTGCCTTGCTTTTAAAACATTATCTGCTGTATCTGTATTAATGGTGATTTGCTAAATTGTAATTCTCTGCAAACACTATTACTTACAGTATTTTTTATTACTTCATTAATAATGTGTGGTATTTTTTATTTATTGTTGAGTCTGGAATTACTGCTTTAAAATAAATTGTGGGTAATTGTAAAAGGCAACCAATAGTAACTGATTCCGGCCCCGTCCATAATCGTAACCGAATCCTGCCTTCCCTTGACTAACAGGTTTCAACTGGTTGTGTGCTTTCGATTGTAATATCGCCATTTCCGCTACCGTTGGTTTGATTTGTTGAACTCTGTTAGTGTTGTTCGATTTGTGCTCTTGGTATTATGTTCTGTTTTAGGTGATCAACTCTGTAATGGCGATCAGGCAGTGCCCTGGAATCAAACTATTGAGGAAGGACCTCCTCACATACAAGCTGGCGATAATAAGCCAGACTATTGAGGGTAGTGTTCTGGACGTAGCAGCCCACCTACGTGCTACTGTTCTTCAGCCGGTTGACGTCCTGCCGAATGTTGTGGGTGAGACAAAAGCAGCCATTGAGTTATTTTTAAGGCTGTTACGAGTCTTAAGTACAACAGCAACTCTTTAGAGGGCACTGAACCTAGTAGCAGCTGTTTAGACATGATGCAGGCACAGTTGATACATCATGCAAAGGAATCAACCTCTGATTTGGGGTCCTTGATTAATAAAGTGCAGTTTAAGGTCACATGTTTAGAACTTGATGGGGAGAGGCCGGGGGAGCAGGATTTGTTATCTTCCGGGCGGTGTCCTCTGAGGGGTTAACCGGGGCGTTTGCTAAATTGCCTAATCCACTGGTGCATCTGTTTCGGGACAGCACAGAATTAGCAATAGACCAACTCGAGGAAATTCAAAGGTTGTTATGGTAGTTGTTTCGCTTTGAGCAATATGCTGATATGTTTGGTGTTTCTCATGAGGTAATTTGGTCTCTATTGTTATTGTATCCTTTAACTAGAGGCGGATTTAGGACTCTAGTATCCAAGGCCATGGCAGAAGCGTTTTCATTGCCGCAGTTGAAGGAGCTTGCAATCAGCGAAAGATTGAGCACGGGAGTTCGTAAACAGCTCGAGTGTCGCTATAATAGGCAGATGCAGCAAGATTATCGGTAAAACTGGTCTTTTCTTGGGTTATTCGTGGTACACCTTTTTCTTTAAGTTCGCTTCTGGCCAGAAATTTGGGTTCTGTGAGTGTGTTAAACGTAAGGAGCATCGAGATGCCGGTATTCTGGCTGTTGATGCTAAGGTTAGTGAGTTTGATCTTACCAATCTTTCTTCGGAGCAGGCCTCTGAAATAGCGGGTTTTCTGGAGAGCTTCCCAGAGCTTCTCTGCGATAGACTAGGGGTTACTAATGTTCTTGAATACCATATTGGTCTGTCTGACCATGTTCCCATCAGGCAGTCCCCATATCGTCTCTCACCGCCTAAGATGAAGATACTAAGGGGAAAGATCTCCAAAATGGTTGAGCAGGGAGTTATTAGTCTTTCTACTTTCTCCTTATGCCTTCCCTATCTTCCTCGTACCTAAGGATCAGGGGCGGGACTTTCGACCTGTTGTTGACTACCGTCGCCCAAATAAGAAAGTTGTCCTCGAGTCGGTTCCTTTACCTGATCTTAATAACTCTTTTACTTGGTTTGCTGGAGCAAATTGGTTTACAGTGCTCGACCTGAATCAAGCCTGTTGTCAGATTCGCTTAGCCGGAGAATGTAAAAACCTTACAGCATTTTGTACTGATTGGAATCTGTTTGAGATAAATAGGGACCCCTTTGGCTTGGCTACTGGCGCAGCCGTCCTTACTCGTTTGCTGGATAATATTCTTGGAGACTTGAAATTAATCTGTGTTTACTATTACCTGAACTATTTGGTAGTTGATAGTCGTTCGTTTCAAGGGCATTTGTAACAAATCCAGAAAGATTCTGCTAGGTTTCAGGGGGCCGGTTTGACTGTTAAACCCAATAAGGTGGCATTAGTTAGGCAGCAGAGTATTCGCACTGATCGGCAGCGGACTAAGGCCTTGAGAACCCTTCCGCCACCCACTGATAAGTGAGGGATTCCCACGTTCATAGGGATGGCGAATTATTTTAGGCTTGTCAATAATTTTGCCCAGTGGACGGCTCCTTTAAATGAACTGCTCCGAAAAGGAGTGAGTTAAAAATGTTCAAATAAGTGTGAAATCTTATGGTACTTAATTGCTAAGGTCTTCAGTCCCTAAGCTTACACACTACTTAACCTAAACTATCCTAAGGACAAACACACACACCCTCGCCTGAGGGAGTACTAGAACCTCCGCCGGGACCAGCTGCACAGTCCGTGACTGCAGCGCCCAAGACCAGTCGGATAATCCCGCGTGGCGGGTGCGTTTTGAGTGGTGACCTGTTCAAGAAGCCGCGTTTGAGCACATCAAGACGGCTGTAGCCAATCCACCAGTTCTCGGAGTCCTGATTGTAATAAGAAATTTATTGTCAAAATCGACGATTCCAATGCGCGAATTTCTGCCGTCCTCCTCCATTAGTTCGAGGGTAAAAAATGTTCAAATGTGTGTTAAATCTTATGTGACTTAACTGCTAAGGCCATCAGTCCCTAAGCTTACACACTACTTAACTTCAATTATCCTAAGACAAACACACACATCCACGCCCGATGGAGGACTCGAACCTCCGCCGGACCAACCGCACAGTCCATGACTGCAGCGCCCTACACCGCTCGGCTAATCCCGCTCGGCAGTTCGAGGGTGAAAGGCAACCATTGGCATACGTGTCCTGCCGGTTAACCAGGGCCGAGCTTAAATATTCTGTTCACAAATGTGAGGCATTGGCCGCCTTGTTCGCGCTGGATAAGTACCGATTTTTCTCAAACATAGAGTATTTCAGTTAGAGACTGACAATCAAGCCTTAAGCTGAGTGCTAGCCAGGCCGTGTAAAACTGGCCGTATCGCGAGGTGGGCGGTACGCATTTCGGCGTTTCAGTTCGAGGTTAAGCACATGAGAGGCACTGAGAATGCGCTCGCGGACGTACTCAGCCGTTTGTTTTCTGAACAACCATCTCGTAAGAGCGCCCAAGACGCTTCGTAAGGCAATCTTAGTTTTTTGTGTGGTGTTGGACGGTATTCCTCACTTGTTTAGTGATATTTCCTGACCATCAGGATCAGGACCCCACTTTGGGACCCATTAAGAAAAGGCTTTCGGCAGGGTAGCGTTTGAATGAATAAATTAGCAGGAAATGCATTTTGCATAAACGGCTGGGACGTACCAAGGAGATTAAGATCTGCCTACCAGGCGCCCTACACCCTAGTACGCCCCATTTTCCATTATTTTCACTACTCGTTGATTGGCGGGCATTTAGGAACCTATTAGACCTTGAAGAAGATTAAGGAGCATCTGACTTGGCCGTCTATTGCCCGAGACGTTAGAGAAATTGTTTCTCGTTGTCACTTGTGTCGTGTGGCCAAACCGAATAATGCTCGTCAACAGGGGTTTCTTAGTTCTGAGCGTGAATCTTGCCCCATGGACAAACTCTATATCGATTATGTGGGGCCCTTACATCACACCAAAAGAGGCCATCGGTATGTATTAGTTATTATT
Organism: Schistocerca gregaria; assembly: GCF_023897955.1. Lineage (NCBI taxonomy): Eukaryota > Metazoa > Arthropoda > Insecta > Orthoptera > Acrididae > Schistocerca > Schistocerca gregaria. The sequence continues at coordinate 240,649,219 of NC_064921.1, forward strand.
GAAGCATTTCCGAAGTTTAACTGGGTTCTTCCGATCTTAATGTGCCTGCTGCCACCACCATTGCGCATTTAACTACGCATTTAGTGCTTTTGGACCCTCTAAGCAAATCGTTGGTGATAATGCGCCGCCCTTTCTTTCGGCTTCCTTCAAGGTCTTCTATTTTCAAATCGGTGTTAAGGATACTACTACCATTCCATATCACCATTACTCTACCACGCAAACATAGGGGTTAGACTCGTCTGGTATGAGACGTCCCCAGGGTGGGGGGGTTCACCCAGTGGCGAACCGCGCAGTAACCCAGGGTTCGGTGTGGGTGGGCGGGGGGGGGGGGGGGGGGGGTGGTCGTCGTGGGGTTGTGGACCACTGCAGCTGCGGCGGGGACGGAGCCTCTCCGTCGTTTCTAGGTCCCCGGTTAACATATAATACATACAATTCAATACAATACCACTCCGTATTATCCGCAGGGGTCCTTTGCGGAAAGGGTCAATTGCAACCTTAAATCCGTACTCATTATCTTTCATCAGAAGTCTCCTAGTAAGTGGGATTCTAGTGTGTCTTTGCTAAGCTTTGTCTTAAATATCGCCAGACATGAGGCTTTGGAGGCTACTCCGATTTACTTGAAGTTTGCTTATAGTGTTAATTTCCTCCTTTCGAACTTATGGGGGATTCAAGATCTAATTCCTACGGAGATCACCCCTCAGGTCGTCAAAACAACAAAAAAAAAAAAAAAAAAAAACTAGAATTGTGAGAGGCGCAATATTCTTATGGCCCACAACAAACGAGCCTTCAGGGGAAAGCCGAGAGATCAGGTGTGTGGCCGTAATTTTCCTGGGAAGGGGTGCACGTTCGCAACCTTGGTAAGTTTACTCCCCGTTTCCTGGGCTCGTGTACGATTCTGCGGATTTTAGGCCCAGTTAATCTTCTGGTTAAGAACAACCGTACCGTAAAGAAATTGTTTGGTTACGCAGTTAGTTGGTTTTCCTAACACCACCTCCCACGGACCACTGGCGGCAGGCATAGACTGCCGGATGAGAGGGCTGTGGTCACGAGGGTGAACGACTTCGTATTGAACCTCACCCAGCAAGCTTTAAGAAAGTGCATTTCAATTCCAGTAGAGAAACCTCCATCACTGCTAAATCTTGCGATTATTCAGTGACTTGGTTTGGTGTTGCTCCTCACAGTGTCGCTGAGGCGAAGAGCAGCGAGTGAGTGCTTGTGAAGAAGGATCTGATTAGCTTTATCAACTTCTTGTTACCATTTATTGCGTTCAGCTTATTACAATTTGCTAAGTTCAACCAGTTTTATTGCCCCAGTTACCTGCCCTGAGGATCAGTGTATATAACGGCAGTGTACATCTCCTCGCCTTACAACAGCTATCCGGTAAGGCATGTAGTTTCGACAGCTTTCTTGATTATAGGTTGGTGACTCTACTACTCTGGTGGTAATGATATCTTTCTCGTTCCTGGGGCTCTAAACACAGTATTCTGGACGTAGAGCAGACCGCCGGTTCCGGCTTTGGCTTGTTTCATCGTTGCACTTGGTTTATCGGACGTCAGGTAGATTAAGCAAGATTATCATTAGTCATCTGTTAGACTGCCACTAGTCTGAGTTACCATCTTGTGAAGTGAATGCAACTCTTGGCTGCCTGTCTCATCGCTCGCTAAAGTGTTTGTTGCCAGAATTTCTAAGAGGTCGATTCCTAGAGCACAGTCTGGATCAGTTGCTTGTTCTTTTATTAACTTTTGCTACTGTATTTGCTGTTTTACAGCAGGTTTCAAAAATTTTTATGTTATTTCCGTTTTTGGCGTGAAAGGCCTTCAGCTGTGATTGTGGTTATTTGTCTTCAAACTCTAATTAGGTATTTGTATTTTAGCAGTAAGCCTTAAAACATTGTGTACTGCTATTCGTGTCGTGTGATGCCTTCTGCTGTGTTTGTGGCAAATTACCTTAATATTTCAACACCTATAAGTTGTACATTACAGCGGGCTCTTAAACAATTCTTAATTTATTGCCGTTACTGCCGTGTAAGGCCTTCTACCCAGATCACAGTGTCTTCATTTTATAAAACATTATCTGTTGTATCTGTGTTTAATAGTGATTTGCTAAATTGTAACTCACTGGAAACACTAGTACTTACACTTTTGTTTGTTCTTTCATTATTAACATGTTGTATTTTTTTATGTATTGTTGAGTCTGGAATTACTGGTTTAAAAAATTGTGTGTAATTGTAAAATGCAGCCAATAGTAACTGATTCCGGCCCCGTTCACAATCGTAACTGAATCCTGCCTCCCCTTGACTACCAGGTCTCACCATGTTTCTCTACCACATGATACTGTGCTCCAAACGTACATTCTCAGAAATTTCTTCCTCAAATGAAAACTTATGTTTGATACCAGTAGACTTCTCCTGGGCAGGAATACCCTTTTTGCCAGTGCTTTTGATTTTCCCTTTCCTCCATCCGTCGTGGATTATTTTGCTCACTAGGTAGCAGAATTCCTTGAGTTCATGTACTTCGTGACCATCAATCGTGAAGCTAAGCGTCCTTCTGTTCTCATTTCTGCTATTTCTCATTACTTTCGCCTTTCTTCGCTTTACTCTAAATCCATATTCTGTACCCACTAGATTGTTCATTGCGTTTAGCAGATAATGTAATTCTTCTTCACTTTCTCGCAAAATAGCAATGTCATCTGCGATTTGTTTCATCGATATACTTGAATTTTAATTTCAGTCCTGAACCTTTCTTTTATTTCCATCACTGCTTCTTTGATGCACAGATTGAACAGTAGGGGCGAAATACTTCATCCCTGTCTTGGTCGTGCGCTCTTATTATTCCCTCTTGGCTCTTGTACATTTTGTATATTACCCGTTTGTCCCTACAGCTTACCCCTATTTTTCTCAGAATACCAAACATCTTGACCATTTTACAGTGTCGAAAGCTTTTTCCAGGTCAACAGATCCTATGAATGTGTCTTTATTTTTCTTTGGTCTTTCTTCTATTGTGAACCGATACGTCAGAATTGCCTCTCTGACTCCTTTACCTTTTATAAAGCCAAACTGATCATCATCTAACACATCCTCAATTTTCTTTTTCATTCTTCTGAATATTATTCTTGTCAGTAGCTTGGATGTATGACCTGTTAAGATGATTGTCCGAGAATTCTTGCATCAGTCTGCAGTTACCGTCTTCGGAATTGTGTGGATGATATTTTTCCAAAGTCAGATGGTTTTTCATGAGACTGCTACATTCTACACGCCAACGTGAACAGTCGTTTTGTTGCTATTTATCACAATAATTTTAGAAACTCTGATGGAATGTCATCTATCCCTTCTGTCTTATTTGATCTTAAGTCCATCAAATCTTTCTTAAATTCTGATTCTAATAATGGAACCCCTATCCCTTCAAATCGACTCGTGTTTCTCCTGTCACATGACACAGATCGTCCCTTCCCATAGAGGCCTTTTCTGTACTCTCTCCACCTATGCGCTATCTCGTCTGCATTTAACAGTGGAATTTTTGTTGCACTCTTAATGTTACCACCGTTGCTTTTAACTTAACCGACAATCACTTCCGTACCGATTATATCACATTTTTCATGTACCTATCTCGTCTTAGCTTCCCTGCACTTTCTGTTTATTTCATTCTTCAGCAACTTGTATTTCTGTATTGCTGAATTTCCCTGAATATTTTTGTACTTCCTTTCTCATCGATCAACTGAAATATTTCTTCTGTTACCAACGGTTCCTTCGCAGTTACCTTCTTTGTACCTATGTTTTCATTTCCAACTTCTGTGCTTGCCTTTTTAGAGATGTCCGTTCCTCTTCAACCGTACTGCCTACTGAGTTATTCGTTATCGCTGTATCTACAGCCTTAGAGAACTGCAAGCGTATCTCGTCATTTCTTAGTACTTCCGTACCTCGCTTCGTTACGTACTGATTCTTCCTGACAAATGTCTTAAACTTCAGTCCGCTCTTCATCGCTACTACATTGTGATCTGAATCTGTATCTCTCTTCTGGGTACATCTTACAATAATGTACTAGATTTCGGAACCTCTGTCTCGCCATGGAGTTATGTAACTGAAATCTTCAGTATGACCCGGCCTTTTCCAAGTATACCTCCTCCTCTTGTGTTTCTTGTACATAGTATACGTTTTTACTAGCTCAAATTATTTATTACAAAGTGTTAAAAAAGCTTTGAAAACAAGATTGACCAGTGCCGAAAATGGCGAAGATTCCGCAATCATCGGTTGAGGTGATGCTTACGGCAAGCAAAAAGGAATAATAGTGAGATACTGTTAATACTTTCATCCTTCTTTACCTCCTCTGCATTACTGCAGATGACGTGTCACTGAGCACATTTGTACTGTGTATGCAGTACACGTGAGGTGCCTAGTTGTTTCCACTGCCCTGTGTGGAATACGTAAGTTCTTGTACACTTCACTTACGAGCTGTCTTCATGATGATGACGTCCCCAGCGCAGAAAACAGCACGCACTTCGAGGATTCTTTTTCTTGATGCTGATATTAACTTCGCATGGAACTGCTGCTACGAATAAACTATAACCCATTTGGGATGCCACTCGTGTTTTTATTCATATAGGCACGAGAAACTATTCTTGATCACAACGTATTGAACACGTTTTTCCGCAGTCATTATATCTGGCTAAAAGAACATGAAATACATCCTGACACAGACAACATGGCTGTCTGCTGGAACTGTCAGAACTGGAGAATAAAATTACATGAATCAAATACTACTATTACAGACAACATGTCTGTACCTAGCGACGGTCGGAACTGTAGTAAATAAAATTGCATGAAACAAATACTGCTATAACAGACAACATGTCTGTCTACTGGAACGGTCAGAACTGGAGAGCCGGACTGCCCGAGACGCTTCACGCGCCAAGCCAGGAAGTCATGACACGAACGCAACCGAAGTGCATCGGCAGTAATATCGTCAGTCTTTTGATTTAGTAATACTTTGGTTTTAATAATTTTGAAATGAGTGATTGATAGCTGGCTGTTGAGAGACGTAAAAAAAATGAAGTAATTTGGATGACAATTATAATTAATAATAGCAGCTAAAGTTTAACGTTTTGGCGCCCTACCGCCGAACACAGCAGCCAATCACAGAGCAGCAGCATCATTCAGGCGGTCTTTCTCGCGGGAATGGTACCGAATCTAACATCTGTCACCGGTACCTCATCCCACATTGCGTCATCTCTATGCTTCTTGCATCTCCACTTCCGTGTGAATAGCTTCCTGGAGCCTAATATTATGGCTGAATAAGCCTCATATATTACATGCTGAATGTTATTAGCTGCTAAAATGGTCTGGTGCTGATGGATTATTATATTTAGTTTCGCTGTATCGTATCTCCCACCTTACTTTCATCTAAATTTTCTTCTCTTTTTATAATACTGCCTTTAAGTTTATTTCCCTTGTAAGGCCTTCTACATACTCCACCAGCATTTCAGACTTACCGTGTTTGTTTAGTACTGGTTGCCGTCTGAGATTTTCGTATTCATACAGGTGCTTCTATTTTATTCAACGTTTCCCAAAGCCATTCATACTTCTATAGCTTTGCATTTCCCCTCTAGTCATTCACACCCTGCCGTCATACACTTCATGCCACTTTCATTTCTTAGACATCTGTATCCATTTTTTGCCTGCTTGGCTATCGGTTTTGTTATATTTTCTCCTTAAATGAATTAAATTTAATAACTAATACGTTTCTGCTGGTCAGAGTCGCCTTATCTACTTGTTCCTCTGACGCCTTCACTTTTTCACCTTTCAAAGCTATTCACAAGTTCTTTATTTTCCCCTGTATGAGTCTAAGTAGAGTAATGTTGCGTTAATAACTCTCAGCATCCTGTGTTGCTTCAAAATTATCAATGTTCCGTATCCTTAATTTATTAGCTTTCTGTATTTTATTTAGTTTTAATCTGCAATTCATAACTAATAAATTCATTGCCCACATCTTTCCCTAACAACGTTTTGCAGTTTAAAATCTTGTGCCCAAATCTCTGCTTTACGATTACATAATACACTGAAGAACCAAAGAAGCTGGAACACCTGCCTAATTTCATATAGGGCCCCCGCAAGCACACAGAGGTGCCGCAACACGACGTCGCATGGACTCGACTTATGTCTGGAGGGAACTGACACCATGAATCTTGCAGGGCTGTCCATAAATACGCAAGAGTACGAGGGGGTGGAGATCTCTTCTGGACAACACGTTAATAGGCATCTCGATATGCTCACTAATGCTGATGTCTGGGGACTCTGATAGCCAGCAGAAATGTTTAAACTCAGAAGAGTGTTCTTGGAGGGGCTCTGTAGCAATTCTGGACATGCGGGGCGTCCCATTGTTCTGCTTGTTACCCAAGTTCGTCGGAATGCACAGTGGACATGAATCGATGCAGGTGATCAGACTGGATGCCTTTTTACGTGTCACCTGCCAGGGTCTTATCTAGACGTATCACGGGTCCCATATCACTACACCTGCACACGCACCACACCATTACGGAGCCTCTATCAGCTTGAACATCCCCTGCTGCCATGCAGGGTTCAGGGATCCATGACGCTGTCTCCACATCCGTACACGTCCATCCGCGTGATACAATTTGAAACGATACTCGTCCGGCCAGGCAGCACGTATCCAGTCATCAACAGGCCAATGCCCGTGTTGACGGCCCATGCGCGTCGTTAAGCTTCGTGTCGTGCTCTCATCAAGGGTACACGAGTGGGCCTTGAACCCCGCAAGCCCATATCGATGATGTTTCATTCAAGGGTTCGCATGCAGACAGTTGATGATGGTCCATCATTGAAATCTGCAGTAATTTGCGGAAGGGTTGCGCTTCTGTCACGTAGAAGGATCCTCTTCAGTCGTCGTTGGTCCCGTTTCTGCAGGAACTTTTTCCGAGCGTAGCGATGTCGGAAAATTGATGGTTTATCGGATTCCTGATACAGTACACTGGCGAAATGATCGTACGGGCAAATCCCCACTTCATCGCTACCATGGGCATTCTGTGTCCCATCGCTCGTGCCTCGACTACTACACCACGTTCAATCTCACTTAAATGTTGATAAACTGCTATTTCACCGGCAGTAACCGATCTAACAACTGCGTCAGACAGCGCCCTAAATGCCGGTTTACATATCTCTGTATTTGAATACGCATGCCTACACTGGTTTCTTTGTCGCTTCAGTGTGCATGAGAAACTTAAGGTGTCTCTAGTGTGGCGGTAGGGGGCTAAGTTTGGAGCGGTAATGTGCTGGTACTAAAATGAACCTGATGTGATGCTAACATTAAATTAACAACTGTTGTATGAGTTTCCAAACAGTTGACTCAAGACTTACGACAGTAAACAACTTTAAATAAGGTGCTGACATAGGATGCAGTAGAGACACGTGTAGAACCAGTGCAGTGCCCGCATCTCGTGGTCGTACGGTAGCGTTCTCGCTTCCGACGCCCGGGTTCCCGGGTTCGATTCCCGGAGGGGTCAGGGATTTTCTCTGCCTCGTGATGGCTGGATGTTGTGTGATGTCCTGAGGTTGGTTAGGTTTAAGTAGTTCTAAGTTCTAGGGGACTGATGACCATAGATGTTAAGTCCCATAGTGCTCAGAGCAATTTGAACCATTTTTGAACCAGTGCAGTACGCGAAAACAAGTACACAGTCGCTCGTTGCGTAGCTCTGAAAGCTCAGAAGTTCGAAGGAAGTACATTTAACGGCCGTACGACGTACCACACAATTTACTCAAGGCACACAACTACGAACAAAAACGAATAAGGTGAAACGTCCCCTTTGAACAATTATACATGACTGTGCTTAAACTGACACACAATATTTTTTTAGCGCAACGCAATCTGATTTTCAATAATCCCTACAAAGACTGGCCCTGACTAACATTAATGTATACGTTTCACAAATCACTTACCTCACAAAAATGATCAGGTTCTGTTTGTGTAGTAAAATCTTCGTTACTCGAACTACTGCAGTACAGCGAGCGCCACTACTGCCAGCTAAATAAAAGATTCAAACTACTGAAGGCACTAACTACTGATAGGCATAGTTAACAAAAGATTTTGATAGAAAACGAACAATGTATTTACCTCAATAATGTTCAATATATATATATGTATCATTTGCTAACTATGCCTATCAGTAGTTAGTGCCTTCAGTAGTTTGAATCTTTTATTTAGCTGGCAGTAGTGGCGCTCGCTGTACTGCAGTAGTTCGAGTAACGAAGATTTTACAACACAAATAGAGCCTGATCATTATCTTTGTCAACTTCAAAAAGGCGTAGGACTCTATCGACCGGAAAACTCTCTTCAAAATTGTAGCAGAGTACAAAGTGGACAACAAAACACGGGCTATCATAGAGCAAACTTTAACCAACACGACCTCCAAAGTAAAGTTCTGTGGGGAACTATCAGAGCCATTCGAAATTCGCATAGCTGTCCGACAAGGCGATGGCCTCTCACCTCTCCTTGTCAATCTGGTGTTAGATAAGGTCATAAAAGAATGGGAAACATCACAAAAGGGGATAACCTTAGGAAACCTACAGATTAAATGCCTGGCTTTTGCAGACTATTTGGCAATTGTCACGAAAGGTATAAAGGAAACAAAAGATGCTATTGAAAAACTGCACGAAATCGCTTCCAAAACTGGACTACAGATCTCTTACGAAAAGACTCAGGTTATGAGCACAAAGAAAGTCTCATCTCTGAACACAAAGTATGGCACGATTTACAAAACGGCATACTTCAAATACCTCTGTGAAACACTACAAATAACACAACAAAGACTCAAACGAAGAAAGAAAGACTAAACTGGACAAGGCATACAAAGTGGTGTGGAATCATTACAACAGGAAGTCTATCTCACAAAAAGCCAAATTACGCCATTACGACACGGTGGTGCTCCCCGAGGCACCATATGCAGCAGAGACCACACTAATCCTAGGGCATACACGTATCAGACAATTAGAAAAAGTAGAACGGAAAATACTTCGGAAAATATTTAGCACAACTAACAACAATGGAATATGGATCAAGAAACCTACAGAGGAACTATGCAAACATACGGAGACAATCACAGAAAATATTAGAAAGCGCAGACTACAATTCTATGGACACCTATACAGAATGCCATCACATAGGCTGACCAAACAGATGTTTGACTGGGTAACCACTAGAAACAACAAATGGGTGGCAGAATTAGAAAACGACCTGAACCAACTCAACATAACAGGAGACACAATAAACGACAGAATAAAATTCAGAAACTTTATTAAGAAAAGTAAACTACATGAGATACAATGTGACAAACGAACAGGCATAAAATGCACCGAAGAACGCAAGCAAGATCACAGCCAGAAGATGAAAGAAATATGGGCAACCAAAAAGGCAATCAAGATGAAGCCGAAGACACAAAGCAAGACAAGAAGCATGGACAGAGGAAAGGAAACAGAAACACAGAGAGCGAATGAGGGAAGTTTGGACAGCAAGGAAGGCAGCAAAAGGAACTGGCCATGTAGTTTAGTCCAAATGCGCTCTTAAGGGCAAAACACCAGTTGTACTAAAGTGGTGGTATTGGCTTTCAATCTGTACTGTCTACAATAATGTGTTCACTGTGCTGTTCATAGTATCTTACCCTCATTCCCATATTCTGATTCATTATTAGACATACCCCTGCATTAATATTATTCGTTTTTTCTGATAACCATTTAGTCACCCTTATCAGAAATGCTGATCTTCTGCCACTCCACATATCTGATTCTCACAGTATCTCACATAAACTGATTCAATTCTCTTTTAAAATTGTCCAACCTACGTATCCGATTTAGTGGTTAACATTCCACGGCCCGATCCGTGAAATACGGGCTTCGTTTTTGCTGCTGACGCCAGCGTCCTGAGTAATTACCACCCGAAAACCGGACGTATCAATTTGACCTCCTAAATATATTTTGTCAAAGTGGTTGGCGTCAACATTAACCCATACAGTACAACTACATTACCTGGTAAAGTATAACGGTTGTAGTTTCCTCTGTCTTCAGCCGTTCGCAGTATCAGCACAGCAAGGACATTTTGGTCCAAGTTACAAAATTAGGTCAGTTGATCATCCAGACTATTGCCCCTACGGCTATAGAAAAAAAGCTATCGCTCGTTTTAGGACCAGAACGTTCGTTTAGAGTCTTCCATACACCTCTCTAGTGTAGTTGCACCTATGGTATGATTACTTCTGAATGAGTGTAGGAATGTATCAGTTGCCGGCACTATAAAAAAGAAATGTATATGTACTGTGTATAAAAAAAATATACCGCCAAACTTTTAGGGACTGATGAGAGTTGGTTATCGAAGAAACTAGGGATAGAAACCCTTATCCGGAAACTTCTTCCAACGACTATAAGGAACATTAAACTTGCAGATGGAAGCACCTGCTGCTAGGCCGCCCGCTAGTCAGTTTTAACACTGGCGCCTCTGACGTCACTGCTCTTAACGATCTCTTCATCGTGACAGGAGTGAGCGCTTTAGATGCTGTCTAACGTGCTGAATAATGTCAGGTCCATTGCGACGAGTTCCGACTGCTGTCCGTCACCACGGAACAAACTCTTTCTGTATGAAGGGTTGCCAAACAGCGGGCGTTTCCCCTGTACTTTCGACGTTTTCTAGCAAATTCTTGAGGGTATGTTAGTTCCGTCGTAACAATTACAAGAAAATGCGCAATTTTCTCATCAGACGCGCTTCGCTTCATTGAGGTAAAGCATCATCACTAGTCTAAAATAAAAGGTGTTTACAAACTGATTTGCTTTCTTAGTCGAAAAACAGTTCTTTAACTAATTGTTGGTTTTTACTTTCTGCTTCGTTTTTCGCCTTTACCACGGAATGCCATCTGCTAGCACGTCTTTGGTTTCTTTATTCGTTATGCAGTGAAAATCGCGGTCTGATCTTACGCTGCTTTGCATAACTATGCGTTTTTGATGTTTAACACAGCACAGTTCATTGTTTATTTGTCTGTGTCTGAGTGTGTATTCTGTCTTGTCGTGTTGCTAACATTGCCTCCAGTTTACTTTGATATCTGTTTTTTTTTTTCTTTCTCTGTAGTTCATTATGTGTGTATTATTCTATGTAATTACTGCATTCTGTATTTACATTGCGTAAGAGTAATGAAGGTATAGTGATGGAGATTTAATTTTTTGACGTGAGTAGGTGTAAAAGTAGAGATAAGTGGACACAAATGCATAGTAGTATGATGGAGAGAGTGAGATGGAGGAAAAAGTGAGGGCAGAAACTGAAATGAAACTGGGTGGGAGGGGGGGGGGGGGCTTGTGTGCTTTCTTCAATTATTTTATGTAGTGTTTGGTGTCTAGTACTTATCTGGTCATTGAGTAAACGTCTATTTTCTGTTAATGTCTGGTGTACATGGAAATTTTATTGGAAATGGAGGTGTCTCCATTTATTGATTTTTACAATGTTCGTATCTTTTTCAAAAGCGCTTGGTCTATATTACTGACTGCAAGTGTTGAATGATTTCTACATTATTTCAGTGTTCTGATGTGTTCCTTATGTCTGCGTCAACTTCCTTCCAGTCGTCCCAGAGTATATTGCTTCACAGTATATGTAACCGAGCTGATAGATATCTGTCTGGTTTTGATTTTATGCCAAGAACAACCGAAAAATGAAATCATCCTAAGAATCAGTAATGAAAGATACTTCCTCCCTTTCCAGGAAAATTTCCTTATACGCAAAGCATCGCCACGAAATAAATAGTTGTTCAAATTACAAATAGCCGGCTGGTGTGGCGGAACGGTTCTAGGCACTTCAGTCTGGAACAGTGCAACCGCTACGGTCGCAGTTTCGAATCCTGCCTCGGGCATGGATGTATGTGATGTCCTTAGGTTAGTTCGGTTTAAGTAGTTCCAAGTTCTAAGGGACTGATGACCTCAGATATTAAGTCCCAAAGTGGTGAAAGCCATTTGAATCATTTTTTGAAATTTCAAATAAGTATCGGAAACAAGACACTAATAAAATAATTGAGGAAATCACAAAAAAGGAAGGGTTTTTTCCTTTCTTCACCCACTCTCAGTCAGCAGCAACCCCTCCTCTCCAATTTCATTTCACTTCTTGCCCCTCACCTTTTTTCTGCTCCTCGCTATCCATCCCACTAATACGCACTAATGTCCGCTCATCTCTTTTCTTCTCCATATCCCATACCCCTCCTCCGACATACTCTCCACAAAATAAATGAACACCATCATTATTCTTTCATTACTCCTGTTGTTGTTGTTGAACAACACATACGTAATGAAATGAAAAGCTAGTGGCAATGTTAGCAGCACTACAAGAAGATGGAAACGAAAGACGTGCTAGCAGATGACATTTCCTGTTGTAAGCGAAAAAAACAAGCAGAAATTACGGCAAATTAAAACCAACGACTTGTTAACGAACTGTTTCCCGACCGAGAAAACAAATTGTAAATATCTTTAATCACAGTAGTTATAGACCACTGATGATGCTATACTCTAATTAAGCGTAACGCGTCCGACGAGGAAACCATGCATTTTATTGTAGTTGAAACGAGGGAGCAAAAATACCCCCAGGAAATATAAAGCAACTGCAGACATCATGACCACACAAATGAAGAGTTTTGTCTCATAGTTGGATAACGTTTCCGTACTTGGGCTCCCGTATTTCATTTGTTTACCTAGACGCGTTCTAAGGATCTCTAAGTTTGTCGGTGTTACAACACGAAACATTAGTCACCCACAAAATGCAGCTGATATGGATCTGGTACTAGCCCACCTTGTAACCTTTCGTATCCGACGTGAGTCATGCAGCAACGTGTCAGTTGGTCGTATGAAATCATGATGTAAGGGGGTCTGATGTGGAGATACGACACAATGCGAGAAGCAGGTGCCATGTGTGGATGTGCCCGTGATTAGTCCGTGGATGAAGTTGAGTGATTTGATGGGGAATTGTCAAGGTCTCTACAAGGTGTGGTGTGTCACTAACAGCAAAGTAACAGACTTAAGCGTAGTGGTAGTAAAGAGGTGCTAAACGAGAGGAAACAGCGACAAGTGTCACGCCCATTGCATGACAGTCCCACCCACCAGGGATTACTGCTATCAGCGAATGCAGATCTGTCTCAAGCAATTTACGACCGAACATTGCGAGGAGAAATGCACAGAATGGAAATTTGGATTTGAGAACCTAGCTTATTCATTGTGGCATACAGTGATGTAAGTCTTGTGTAGGGAGAACAAAAAAATGGCTCTGAGCACTATGGGACTCAACTGCTGTGGTCATTAGTCCCCTAGAACTTAGAACTACTTAAACCTAACTAACCTAAGGACATCACACACATCCATGCCCGAGGCAGGATTCGAACCTGCGACCGTAGCAGTCGCACGGTTCCGGACTGCGCGCCTAGAACCGCGAGACCACCGCGGTCGGCTAGGGAGAACAACACAACAGTTGGACGGTAGCTGGCTGGTAGCGTGTAGTGTCGTCCGAGGAGTCGCTACTTCCCGTCTTTTCTGCTAGGCGTCCAATGTAGAGACGACCCCATGATGCATGTTGGCATTTCTCCTGTATTTCTTAAAAGACATTACATCAGCCACTGAATGTACAAATTGTTTATTTCACAGTTGCAGTTTCGGCCTTTGGATCATTTTCAAGTAGTACTGCAAAAGGTAAAAGAATACCGAAATGAAGTACAGAGTATATATGCAAGGCAGCACAGACATATCATGCAGAGCATAGTACGTTAAAAAATAGTTCATCACTTACATTTTGCTTCAGTACATGTCAGGCTTTAAGATCTTCTGACACTTACTGACAGCGGTACAAATAACCCGTTGTTCGCCAGTAGAACGTAATGCTAACTTAAATACTTAGATGCTAAAAAACTAAGCTTGATGTGAATGGGAGAAATAATATAATGCTGTTTCCATGAACTGCTTAAAAACAGTAATAAAATGTGGACAGATAGCACAGTTAAAAGAAACTTTAATTACAACTCGAAAAGTACCTTCGCTGGGATGGTGCCGGCCGCTGTGGCCAAGCGGTTCTAGGAGCTGCTATGGTAGCATGTTCGAATCCTGCCTAGGGCATGTATGTGTGTGATGCCGTTAGGTTGGTTAGGTTTAAGTAGTTCTAAGTTCTAGGGGACCTCAGATGTTAAATCCCATATTGCTTAGAGCCATTTGAACCATTTGAGCCGGGTCGGTAGATGAAAAGATGGGTGGGTATGGAGGACGATAGGAGAGTAGTGGTGATAGGGACTGAGGACTGGTAAGAGGTGGGGCACAAGGAGAGAGGGCTGGCTGATACTGGGGGCTGTAGATTGCAGATGTGAAGCGTGTGGGAGGATGCCATCTACAAAGGGAAGCCTTTTCACTCTAGGGATTCAGCAGCATCGAAGAGAGTGTAGCTATGTACATCACGAAATGACGTAAATCACGTGAACTGTCACCTATGTTAACATCCTTGCCATAAATCTATACAAATTAATCTTCTATCACACTGTATACGCATTACAGAGGGTGTCGGCGCGAAAATGCATTCACAAGTCAGGTTGTACATTCTAGAGATAACAGATGTAAGCTTGATATCACAATTTTTTGTGTATCTTTCGACAAAAACCAGCTTTCTGTGTGATTATATAGTAGTAAGATGCAAAGGGAGCCAACGGCCTTGTCGCAGTGGTTACATCGGTTCCCCTCAGATCACCGAAGTCAATCGTGTCGGGCTGGGCTAGCACTTGGATGGGTGACCATCCGGTCTGCCGAGAGCTGTTGGCAAGCTGGGCGAACTCAGCCCTTGTGAGGGAAACTGATGATCTACTCGATTGAGAAGTAGCGGCTCCGGTCTCGGAAACTGACATACTGCCGGGAGCGCGGCATGCTGACCACATACCCCTCCATATCTGCATCTAGTGACACTGATGGGCTGAGGGTAACACGCTGTCGGTCGGTACCGTTGGGCCTCCATGCCCTGTTCGGGAGGAGTTTAGATCAGTTGTAAGATACAAAGGGGATAGGACAACAGTAACAGGGTAGCATGAAAAAACCTATGTTATTCGGTCAACAGGTCTCACACTAGCTTGGGTACTCATGCAGAACGCGGTGACAGTAACCATACATATTACTTTGCTTGCCTGTATATTGCAACTGATGAAAAAACACAGGAGGTTCAAAATACTCGCCAAAGATACAGCCAATAGTGCAGTACAACAAACGGTGACAATACATCTGAATGTGTTATCTGGTAAATATAGGATGTGTCTTTTTACCAGGCACTTAAATGGGGAAAGTAGTTAGGTAAAAGCGTATGCACATGTAATAATAAATTCCAAAGTGCTTAAAACGCTGTCCTGAAAAATGCAAAATTCTGCTGTACTATTAAAATAGATTAGATAAGAAATACTATAAAGATAAAATTAAATTTACAGGATAAAATTATTTTACAAAAATAAAATATATGTAAGCACACTTCTCTTTCTCTTGTAAACAAGGATAAAAATTGCAGTACAAAAGAAAACATCAAGATAACTGATGGAACTTGTCACAGGTATTTATTAAGAACTGGTAAAGTACATCACATAAGAGGTTGTAAAAAGAGATAAAAATAAAACCTTATTGCGCATGTGGTTCTTCCATGTTACCAAGTAAAATCTCCGTTAGCGCCATACGTATTATTAAATTTAGGTGCACACGTTTCTGTAAACTCAGTAAACACACATCAGATGGGAAAGGTCATTCATCTTTATGCCATGTTACTTTTTGTCATTTGCACATAAAATAGACTAGAAGCTATACTAAAATATTCTGTGTCTTAGATTTATCATCTTAGATTTATCATCGACTAAGTTTTCGGTTGGACTAACCTCAGGCACTCTATCTCGACTGGGCCGCTAACTCATTTTCTCCTAATTCCGTAATAAATGTCTGGGAGTTTCTGGAAAGCAGGCGACGTTCCCGCTGTTTAGTACTTGAATAAAACCTTCTTATCGATGAGTTTCTTCAGTTGGATGTATCATACATGAAGAAGATAGGAGACTATTTCCCGACAAACTGAAAAGATTATCAAGGCTAGAAGAATGCCAAATGGTATTAGCGTGATATCTCTTGATTGAGTAGGTAGTTAGCGACTTTGGTTCATATGGCTCTGAGCACTATGGGACTTAACTTCTGAGGTCATCAGTCCCTTAGAACTTAGAACTACTTAAACCTAAACATCCATGCCCGAGGCAGGATTCGAACCTGCGACTGTAGCGGTCGCGGTGTTCCAGACTGTAGCGCCTAGAACCGCTCGGCCACCCCGGCCGGCAGGTAGTGAGGAGCTGGGAGTGAGAGGTGCAGTAAAGAAAAATCATTTGCTCAAAAAATCCAAAAGTTTTATTGGCTCGGGGTCACTACAACTTCAAGAAATAAAATTTACACAAGTTAGTTGCCTCCACTGGCGTTAAAAGGATTTATAAAACATGCTTCAGTGCATCCATTTTACTCTAAGCTGCTGGCCTGTGTCACCGTGTCTTGATGAGCACATCACCAGTTACAATGATGCAGTTCTGCAGATCCTCCAGGGCATTAAACTGGCAGCAGGTTAATCTTTCAGCGGTGCTCCACTCTTGGTGCAGTGAACGCAGAGGACAAACGCGCGCGTTGTACGAGCAGTTGCCATCGGTCTGCCGCTAGCCCGACCCTTCAGACAGCGTGGTGTTCAGGCCAAGGTGTCCTCAGATGCAGCATGCAGAGTGGGACTGCTCTCCGTATGCTAGTCTGAACATGTTGGTGAACTGTAAATGTGTGCACTGACCACCAGCAGCAAGCAGACGCAAAGCCATTAAACGATGAACAGGCACTGAGCATGAAACTGCACTAGCAGTGCTCTTAAAACGGATAGTCGGGTTATACTTCATCCTCTAGTGGCACACCTCATCACTTATTGCTACGTTATGATGTGCAAAGGTAGAGAGGGTAGACCCTTATCGAAACACGCCGATGAACCGCTCACTGATAACTAATTTTTCATCCTCTGTGCTTATTTTTCTTAAATGCTGTATACTGAACAAGAATGGGCAGTTCTGTGAGCGATAAGTGTTTACCTCACCTTTAGGCTCTGAGGCCGGTCAACAGCTATCTGTTTTAAGGTTAACTCTCAATAACTTCTTTTTGATGACTCAAAAATATGTGTTCTATGTCGGGGACATCTGCTTTGGACTCACATGGGATCGGTCCAGTTAGACATGTACAAATTTTTTGTACCAGAAGACTACACCAACATGCGTCACAATCTTACTTGCTAACATACAGTGCAGTAATTTAAAAAATGTCGCAAATTTGCCAAATTTGTTGCTTGTCTTGCGTCCTCTTAGAAAAATTAATTAATTACTGTGCTTAAACTGACACACAATCTCTCTTTAGCGCAAAGCAATCTGACTTTCAAAAATCCCTACAAAAAATGACCCTAACTAACATTAACCTATACGTTTCACAAATCGGTTACCTCACAAAAATCTTGGTTACTCGAACTACTGCAATACAGCGAGCGCCACTACTGCCAGATAAATAAAAGATTCAAACTACAGAAGGCACTAACTACTGATAGGGATAGTTAGCAAATGAAAGATTTTAATAGAGAACAAACAATATATTTACCTTAATAGTCATAATATATATAGCAGTTCATGACATCCATTCTTACAAATTTCAAAACTCCGCCATCTCTCTCCCCACATCGACCACTGCTGGCGGCTCACCTCCAACTGTGCAATGCTACGCGCTGTTCACATCCAGCTGCCAAACATTACAATGGCAGACAACAATGCAAACTAGCCACAGACTGCACACAACACAGCCAGTGATTTTCATACAAAGCGCTACGTGGCGTTACCAATATAAGAACCTAAACAGCCTACTTACAAAATATACACCCCTACTGCAGCTGTAACAGACAGCGCACGTATGACATGGCAGGCACCTATCCCTAGTTGACGGCATGTTGGAAGACGTATAACACGGCTCAATGCGATCGTAATTTGGAAAGCGTATTTCAGTTCCCGTTGATAGTTTCTGACACATTTGCTCACAGTTACTATTCGCTTCAATTTGTAACTTATTCAATATACACAGTAATTATCATCTAAATTTGCAGTATCGCTAAGTGTTAACAATGGAGGTAAATTTGAACTAATTTTCTGTATGTTTTCTTCGTATATGCTTGCTGTCTTTCTGCAGATTCTAGCGTTTCACAGTAATGTGGGATCCAGTTAATATTTTGAACCGTAAAAAAATGAAACGTGAAGGAAATAGTATACAATCGAAAACACCTACATTTTCTGATATCCTACATGTGTATTATTTACTAGATAATTTCTTTGATGTTCATCCGAATGATGTCGACATTTCGTTAGAAATTGTGGAAATATTGGTAGAAACTGGATATAACTGTGACAACTCTATAGATTGTCGTTTGAACAATGATTGTAAGACCAATTGAAATCCAGAGCAAACATACAGTGCCTTCCTAGCCTCCCAAAGACATGTACAGCAATAGCTTTTCGTCACGAATAAAAGGCTGTAAATTTTCAGTGAATCCAAAGAGGGAGAAAACGCTTGAAGTCAAAAAGTCAACTAAGTCGATTTCGTGTGGTAAAATCTGATAATGAATTGTATCAGTGGAAGAAAGATTTACAAGTACGAAATATGCTTTTAAATGAAACTCCAAAAAGTGTGAAACAACATATTCGAAAGATTTGGAACTGTTTGTGAAAGTCTTAGCACTACTGCCACGGGAGATCTCCGTATTACATTTGAGATGAACGTTACCGATTTTGAATCTTCTTTGTCCAGGAAATTACACGGAAAAGAAAGTCAACCAAAGGTGTAGGGGAGATGTCATAAAGACGTTCATACCTGATGAGAAGATGAAACTTTTTGTCACCCATACAACGCTGTGTTTAAAGCCAGTTAGCTAGATTTTGTGCAAGTACTGCATGTAAACTGCAGTGTATCATCTTGAGCGAAGAACAACAGAGTGGCCAATGCAGGCAGTGAATGCTGTGACACATTCATACAGAAGATTTCCAGTGTTAAATATGTATGAGTTACTGTTTCCGCAGTTACATGTTTGTTTTCATGCAGCTCAAATCAAATTAAAGACCAAAAATTTGAGAAAAGGTTGTTTACTTGCCAAAAGCTCGTAATCGACATTGCAAAATCTGGAGAATATTTTTCATGTGGAACGTCTTCTTACCGGTTGCAGAAAAATAATTCGTTGCTTTTGCTGGAGTCTTGGCCTGTAAATAACAATACTTCTTTCTTCGGGAGGACGACAAAAACCTAAGATTGTTTGTATTCCATCCGAAACTAACAGTGTGCGTGAGTCTGTCAATGGAGAAACGTTTCGACGGTGTAAAATATTTATCTGAAAACTGTCGGAGGATATAATTTCCGATAGCTGTTTGGCATTTCAGCTTTATCAGCCGAACAATATTGTTAAACTTCAAACGTTTGTACATTGCACTTTGCGTCACGACTTTTTACGAATTATAGCAGTTATGCCTGGTATACAGGACTTCCACGACCTGTTTCATGCTCCATCCTAATTTATTTTAAATAAAACTAGAAATTACTATGAAGTGGCTGAATGCGTTATTTTTTCTTTTATCAAGTATATCGGGTGAAAGGAAAATGTTTGTTTTCGTTATCCAATAGATACTTCGCATTTTTTAATGAGTGTAGGGAATAAAGAAGGTACCGGTTCTTTGTTAGTAAAACATACGGTACTGAAAGATTACCATAAAAACTGTCCTACAGCAACCATTATAAAATACTTTAAAAAATGGTTCAAATGGCTCTGAGCATTATGGGACTTAACATCTATGGTCATAAGTCCCCTAGAACTTAGAACTATTTAAACCTAACTAACCAAAGGACATCACACAACACCCAGCCATCACGAGGCAGAGAAAATCCTTGATCCCGCCGGGAATCGAACCCGGGAATAAAATACTTCATTTCAACAAATAAAGCCCCAACTGCGGGAAGTCGTCTGCAATGTAACATCATACACTACCTTTATTTTCTTTCTCTGCTAGTCACTCGTGTAACAATTACATCTGAAACAGTTTAGCTGTTGATATGAACTGCAAGTTAATAAAAAAAATTAATGATTTGAAAGATTTTCGGTATGGTTTAGTGGCTAAAATTCGCGTATGTGCTGTTTACACTTCGAGCTATGCGGCGCTACATCCTCTCGTCGCGGCTGGGTTTGCTTGTTCGCCAATTCGCCTGTTAGTCAGGAAGGGCGGTAAAAACCGATGTTATAAGCCGTTCTTCATGCGGCGAGAATTAGTAAGACACGCAGTGCGTCTTAGCAGCTACAGTTTTGACAGTGTATTGCTTTCGGTGTATTCTTCCTGTAAGAGTACGTTTCGTCATGTTGGATGGGACCATGAAATCTTCAGAAAGGAAGGAAAACTGAAGTTTAGTTGGTATGTGCCTTATGTTTTTCAGCATATGCAGTTACACTATCGGATGAAAAGCATCCGGAGATCTTCAACCAGAAATTGAAGTAGGGTGTATCCACACTTCGCCTTTATGACAGATGGAACAGTCAGAGAAGGTGCCTAAATTTCTGGGGCGGGGTGGTAGACCTTTCTTACACAAGAGCTGAAACCAGAGAAAGTAGTGATGTTTAACGCAGTTGTCTGGCGTAAAAATGACGTCATAATTCATCCCTAAGGCGTTCTATTGGACTCAGTTCTGGATTCAGAGCACTTCATTTCAGGAATCTTACTGTCGATAAGCCAATGACTCACAGCTGCTCTTAATGGCCGACCGGTGTGGCCGAGCGGTTCTAGGCACTTCAGTCTGGAACCGCGGCCGCTACGGTCGCAGGTTCGAATCCTGCCACGGGCATGGATGTGTGTGATGTCTTTAGGTTAGTTAGGTTTAAGTAGTTCTAAGTTCTAGGGGACTGATGACCTCAGCTGTTAAGTCCCATAGTGCTCAGAGCCATTATTTTGCTCTTAATGACGCGGTGCATTCTCATGCTCATACAATCATAGTTCCCAATTAGTTTCTCTAATGTATTCAGTACATAATGCTGTAGAATATGTTCATATCCTTCTTTATTAACGTTTTGTCAAGCACAATAAAGGAATGACGTGCTAATCATGAAAAGCATACCCCATACCGTAATACCACCTCCTCCCTAGTAGGCATGTTGCGACGTAACGCACTCCAGGCGTTCGCCAAATGCAGACCAGTCTGACTGCCATAGCGTATAGCATGATTCATCACCCCATATCACTCGTTTCCAGTCATCCATGATCCAGTAACGTCGCACTTTACTCAATTTAGTTTCCGGCAAACACTGTTCGCACTGCTCGACAGTCCATGTCCCTCAGTCAAGAGGTATTGTAATTGTAAACTGTCGAAGCTGCGTTGGTAAAGTACCGGAACTTGAAGCGCTGATAGAAAGTACCGAAGCTGAAATCGTTATAGGTACAGAAAGTTGGCTGAAGCCAGAGATAAACTCTGCCGAAATTTTTACAAAGGTACAGAAGGTGTTTTGAAAGGATAGATTGCATGCTACCGGTGGTGGAGTGTTCGTCGCTGTTAGTAGTAGTTTATCCTGTAGTGAAGTAGAAATGGATAGTTCCTGTGAATTATTATGGGTGGAGGTTACACTCAACAACCGAACTAGATTAATAATTGGCTCCTTTTACCGACCTCCCGACTCAGCAGAATTAGTGGCAGAACAACTGAGAGAAAATTTGGAATACATTTCACATAAATTTTCTCAGCATGTTATAGTCTTAGGTGGAGATTTCAATTTACCAGATATAGACTGGGACACTCAGATGTTTAGGACGGGTGGCAGGGACAGAGCATCGAGTGACATTATACTGGGTGCACTATCCGAAAATTACCTCGAGCAATTAAACAGAGAACCGACACTTGGAGATAACAAACAGACCCGAACATTTCGACTCTGTATGTGCAGAACATGGAGTCAGTTATCATAAGGCCGTTGCAGCATCCCTGAATATGGAAGTTAATAGGAATATAAAAAAAGGGAGGAAGGTTTATCTGTTTAGCAAGAGTAATAGAAGGCAGATTTCAGACTACCTAACAGATCAAAACGAAAATTTCTGTTCCGACACTGACAATGCTGAGTGTTTATGGAAAAAGTTCAAGACAATCGTAAAATGCGTTTCAGACAGGTCCGTGCCGAGTAAAACTGTGAGGGACGGGAAAAACCCACCGTGGTACAACAACAAAGATAGGAAGCAACTGCGAACGCAAAGAAAGCTTCACTCCAAGTTTAAGCGCAGCCAAAACGTCTCAGACAAACAGAAGCTAAACGATGTCAAAGTTAGCGTAAGGATGGCTATGCATGAAGCGTTCAGTGAATTCGAAAGTAAAATTCTATGTACCGACTTGACAGAAAATCCTAGGAAGTTCTGGTCTTACGTTAAATCAGTAAGTGGCTCGAAACAGCATATCCAGACACTCCGGGATGATGATGGCAGTGAAACAGAGGATGACACGCGTAAAGCTGAAATACTAAATTCCTTTTTCCAAAGCTGTTTCACAGAGGAAGACCGCACTGCAGTTCTTTCTCTAAATCCTCGCACAAACGAAAAAATGGCTGACATGGAAATAAGTGTCCAAGGAATAGAAAAGCAACTGAAATCACTCAACAGAGGAAAGTCCACTGGACCTGACGGGATACCAATTCGATTCTACACAGAGTACGCGAAAGAACTTGCCTCCCCCCCCCCCCCCCCATTCTAACAGCTGTGTACCGCAAGTCTCTAGAGGTACGGAAGGTTCCAAATGATTGGAAAAGACTCCCAGTCTACAAGAAGGGTCGTCGAGCAGATGCGCAAAACTATAGACCTATATCCCTGACGTCGATATGTTGTAGAATTTTAGAACATGTTTTTTGCTCGAGTATCATGTCGTTTTTGGAAACCAGGAATCTACTCTGTAGGAATCAACATGGATTCCGGAAACAGCGATCGTGTGAGACCCAACTCGCTTTATTTGTTCATGAGACCCAGAAAATATTAGATACAGGCTGCCAGGTAGATGCTATTTTTCTTGACTTCCGGAAGGCATTCGATACAGTTCCGCACTGTCGCCTGATAAACAAAGTAAGAGCCTACGGAATATCAGACCAGCTGTGTGGCTGGATTGAAGAGTTTTTAGCAAACAGAACACAGCATGTTTTTATCAATGGAGAGATGTCTGCAGACGTTAAAGTAACCTCTGGTGTGCCACAGGGGAGTGTTATGGGACCATTGCTTTTCACAATATATATAAATGACCTAGTAGATAGTGTCGGAAGTTCCATGCGGCTTTTCGTGGATGATGCTGTAGTATACAGAGAAGTTTCAGCATTAGAAAATTGTAGCGAAATGCAGGAAGATCTGCAGCGGATAGGCACTTGGTGTAGGGAGTGGCAACTGACCCTTAACGTAGACAAATGTAATGTATTGCGAATACATAGAAAGAAGGATCCTTTGTTGTATGATTATATGATAGCGGATCAAACACTGGTAGCAGTTACTTCTGTAAAATGTCAGGAAATATGCGTGCGGATCGATTTCAAGTGGAATGATCATATAAAATTAATTGTTGGTAAGGAGGGTACCAGGTTGAGATTCATTGGGAGAGTCCTTAGAAAATGTAGTCCATCAACAAAGCAGGTGGCTTACAAAGCACTCGTTCGACCTATACTTGAGTATTGCTCATCAGTGTGGGATCCGTACCAGACCGGGTTGACGGAGGAGATGGAGAAGATCCAAAGAAGAGTGGCACGTTTCGTCACAGGGTTATTTGGTAACCGTGATAGCGTTACGGAGATGTTTAACAAACTGAAGTGGCAAACTCTGCAAGAGAGGCGCTCTGCATCGCGGTGTAGCTTGCTCGCCGGGTTTCGAGAGGGTGCGTTTCTGGATGAGTTATCGAATATATTGCTTCCCGCTACTTATACCTCCCGAGGAGATAACATATGTAAAATTAGAGAGATTAGAACGCGCAAGGAGGCTTTCAGACAGTCGTTCTTCCCGCGAACCATACGAGACTGGAACAGGAAAGAGAGGTAATGACAGTGGCACGTAAAGTGCCCTCCGCCACACACCGTTGGGTGGCTTGCGGAGTATAAATGTAGGTGTAGGTGTAGATGTAGAAGAGACCGGCCTGGTGTTTATTTAGCTATGGTTATTCCGTTTGCGTTCCCACTTCACAGTTACTTCGCTAATAGTTGCCTTTGGCAATTTCAGCAAGGTTGAAATGTCCACGATGAATCTATCAATATAGTGAGATCCAATAGAGATCACGATCGAACGCACCGATATCTTGTGATCGATCCATTCCCCTGTTATTGCTTCCCTACTCAGAACACTACTGTCATCCTTTTATACCAGCGGGTCCGCCCCTCTCGCCATCCCGTGGCCAATTAGGGGTTAAAAACGGTGTACAGATACTTTAGATACGAGAGCGTGTAAAAGAAAGATGTAGATGATGCAGACAGACTGATCAATAATCGAACTTCTACGAGTAGTGTGGCAAGACCGGCATTGCTCAATGGGGAAAGGCGACACGTTAAGTGCAAAGTTCTCTACCCCTGGTCAGAAACCGACGGTAGCGTGTTCGAAGCGTCTATAACTGACGCCGACGGAACACTGTTCTTAAGAATTCCGGCAACGATATTCATCCACAAGCGTGGCTTCATCAATTCTCTCATTGTTCCCCCCCCCCCCCCCCCCCCCCCAACTGGTCATTAGAGCACAGATTAGAATTGATGTGTGGCTATTTAGAGAATGAACCAGCTGTAAGAATGCGATCGGTCATTCACGATTGCCACAGTGAAGGAGAATTTTACCATGCCTTCCTCTCAGAATATTGGTCTCAAGCCACACAAGACCGAGTAAAACATGGCATCATAATGATGAAAAATTTCGAACAATCTGAATTTTCAAGTCTTGTGAAATATTTTGAAGACATGTTACATAAGAATCAGTATCTTTCAAACCCATACAGCCCGTCAGATCTCATCCGCATTTGCTTAATCAAATTGCCTGAACATTTACGGCATATTATTTTGGCAGGCCGTTGCAAAGACGACATTGAAGCTTTTCAGGGACTCTTACAAGAATTAGAAATTGACACTGACAATCGCAGAACGCGAAAACAGGAACACAACAATTACAGGTCACATCCGTCGCAATTCCGCGATGAAAGAAATAATAACTGGACACGACAAGGCTATTCTCACATCACAAATCGTGACCAAAACAGACACCACCCGTATGACAACCGTTGGCAGAGTAGTAATAATTACAGGGAAAGATCACCTCTCCGCAGTAGTGACTATCACAGAGACGATCAGAGAAACAGAAAATATGGGAACCAAAATAATTATTATCAAGGGAGACAGAATAACTTAAGACGCAACGGTCTAGCGCGCAGTTACGATTCAGAGAGAAATTCTCCACCACGTGACCGACAAGAAAGAAACTATGGAATCTACCGACATGACGACAGACGATATGATCGTAACGACAGACCTGAATTGCAGCAGAACTGGCGGGATTCAAACAGAGCAGGGCCCTCTCGACAAAGTGAATTTGTAGAAGTTAGGTCTCCAAATCCCAATAACGACGCACGCCAACAAAGACACAATAGGCAATGACTCATACCGCTGGCAGCCACAAAACGTACTTATGAAACTGACGACGCAGCTGCCGTAGCTAGTAATGACGTTAAAATGGAAGACATTAGGGACATATTACTCCAGGAACACGACGTAAAACATAACAACATTGCATATCCTGTGATTCACATTACTGTAAATGACGTAAAATTTACGGCAGTACTTGACTCAGGCAGTCCCATTTCAGTAATTAGTGAAACAGCTTTTAGCAAATGCAACAAATCGAAAGATTGACCCACACTTCCGTTACGCAAGATTAAATTACAAGGTGCAGTCATTGGAAAAAGTGTAGATGTACGCCAACAAACCAACTTAGAATTTTTTTGTCAAAGCCACAGCTTCTCTATGAACTTTCTTATTGTTCCATTATTGTCGACGGAAATTAAACTGGGAGTAGACTTTTTGAATGAATACAAAGCAATCTTAAACTTTCGCGATGCTGAAATAAGTTTAGAGAAAGAAGGTAAGTCAATAGCTTTGAAATTTGAAGATTGGCTCTCAAACCAGGACGAGGTAATTAATCGGCTTTACCTTCTGTTATACAACAGTTCGGAATTTTCTACGGAACTAGACACTAACAGTCGCTCTGAAAGTACTGACAGGGGTGATATCGACGGCACATTTGAAACTAATGAGTTCATTCAGAATAAAATTCAAACAATTGAGAATTGTAATGACACTGATAGGCAGGACCTTTTTGAGATTTGAGATTTTACAAGCACATTCCACAGTTTTTACTCACAAAACAGGAACAATCAAGGGATTTCAATACCAATTTCGTGTTCGTGAGCATGCTAAATTTTGTGTTAGACCATACGTAATTCCAGCACATTATAGGGACCGTGTTAGAACAGAAATACAATCTATGCTTGACGAGGGCATTATTGAGCCTGCAGTAAGCTCATACAACAATCCATTACATGTTGTTGAGAAGAAAAATGGATCGATCAGGCTTCTCTTAGATTCGAGACAAATCAATACTATCATTATTCCTGAAACAGACAGGCCGCAAACGTTGGAAAAACTTCTTCAAAATTTTAATGGTGTAAAAGTGTTGTCTTCCATTGATCTCAGATCCAGCTTTTATCAGATCGAACTTCATCCAGAATGTAGAAAATACACAGCTTTCCTTTGTTTGGGCGTTTGTTATCAGTTTCGGAAACTTCCTTTTGGTTTGAACATTTCCTCGGCAGCATTCATTCGCGGGCTAAATTCCATATTACCTGAGCTCTTAAAACGTCACATCACCTTATATGTGGACGATATGCTGATAGCAGAAGCCTCATGGGAACAACATAATCGAATCCTCAACAGCGTGTTACATATTTTTGCAGAATCTGGAATTACAGTTAACTTGGAAAAGTCTGAATACGGTAGGACAAAAGTGAAGTTTTCGGGACATATTATTTCTTCTGAAGGCATTCAGCCGGATCCTGAAACGTTAGAAGCAATCAGAGCCATTCCAGTTCCATCCACAAAAAAACAAGTCCAGAGTTTTCTAGGTCTCGTAAATTTTTACCGTCGTTTTCTGAATATGCAAATTCCAGTTACACCAAAACTTTGTTCTCTCACTGGAAAAAATACTATTTGGAACTGGGACGAACAAACACACTTGGAATTCAATTCTTTGAAAGAATCGATACTTAACGCTCCAATACTAGCTCATCCAGATCTGTCACAAGATTTCTGCCTTAGCACGGATTCTTCTAAAGTCGGTCTTGGTGCCCATTTATTTCAAGAAGCCATAGAAAATGACACTACCGTTCAGAAAACCATTGCTTTTGCTAGCCGAGTGCTAACAAAATCTGAAAAAAAATATTCCGTTACTGAATTAGAAGCTTTAGCTATCATTTGGGCATTTAACAAATTCCGTTTCTTTCTTGATGGTAAGCAGTGATCATCGTGCATTACAACTTCTTATGTCTTCAAAATTAAATCATGACAGGTTAAAACTTTGGGCATTGTTTCTGCAAGAATTCCACTTCACAATAGTCTACATTCCCGCCAAGGAGATTATTGTTGCGGACGCACTGTCACGCGCACCGGCTGGGCTCGAGAAAAGTAACACAGAAAGCAACCTCGAAAAAAATTTCAGTATTCTTTACATTCAGAAAGTCGCCTTTGAAAACTTCATCACCACATCTTTAAAGGACATTGCTCATGAACAAGATAAAGATCCGATTTGGAAAGACATCAAAAGTAAATGGCATGAAAAGACACACACACAGATTCGGCTTTATTATCTGGTTAGAAACAACATACTGTTCAAACGATGCACTGTTGATGACAAGCTATTGATACTTTGCATTCCAGACGATTTTGATAATAAGCTCAATTGGTACATTCATTTCAGCTATGCACATTTTGGTCCACGGAAATGTTATCATATTCTTCGAACGACTTGTTATTTTAAGAATATGGAAAAGAGAATTCGAATAGTCTTGTCTATTTGTAAACTTTGTCAAAAGGCGAAACCATCTACTGTCTCTCAACGTGCTCCATTGTTTCCTATAATTCTTTCTAAATTAAAAGAATTTGCTGCTGTTGATCTCTTGGGACCACTTGTCAGAACATCTAATAGATTTCCGTATGTTCTAGTCGCTGTTGAACTTACTTCAAAATTTGTTTCTTTCACTCCGTTACGTAAAGCCACTGGACGGTCTGTATCCATCGCCTTTGTTAAAAATTTCTTACGTGAAGTTGGACAAGTTAGTAAATTCATTTCAGATAACGGACCGCAATTCAGATCTGCTGTTTGGTCACGCATGCTTCGTAACCATAAAATCAAATCTGTTTTTATTTCATTGTACTCACCACATTGTAACCCGTCTGAACGGATTATGAAAGAAACCAATAAGCTTTGCAGACTTTATTGTCACAGAAAGCATCAGCATTGGGACAGATATTTACACTTATTTCAAAACGTGCTGAATGAAATGCCTCATGACTCCACTGCTTTACCACATGTTCTTGAACTGAAGAATAAAGAACCACCGAACAGAATCAGAGAGCTTGTACCTTTTACGAATACGCGTAAACTTCGACACAAAGACATAACTGATTTGGCTATTAAAAACATAAATTCTGCTGCAGACAAAAGAAAAAAATTACACGGTATAGCAAATGCAAAGAAATTATATATTGGTCAGAAAGTTCACATTAAAGCTCATTCATTGTCACATAAGAAGAAACACTTGAGTCACCAATTCTTTCTAGTTTACAATGGACCTTACAGAATCCGACCTATACCACATGATAATTGCGTTGAAGTTGAAACTCTGCGTACTAGGAAGAGTAAAGGTTTACACCACATTCCACATGTAAAACCGTTTATAGAAAGATAATCTGCTTTTTAACTTTGTCTTTGCCATAAAACATTTCACTTCACATTTCTAGTATGCATTGTCACACTGAGAAACTGTTAACATGCAACAATGTTTCGAAGTTAACTATCCAGTCTAGAACCAAGGGAACATTTTTAAACAGAAATTACGAATGCATGGTTATAGTGGACAGACGACACATTGTTGTTATTTGTACATTCTTGCTTGTTAGTTGTACCATTATGTAACGACTATAAGGCTTACATACTTCGAACATATACTGTTAATGAGATTTTAATGCAACATTTTGGTTTAGTTGAAAAGATATTCTTTACTTGAAGTACTTTCTGTGAGATTAAAGATGACTTAGCATTTGGTTTCTTTGATAGCTACACGATTATATAACGACGCTACTAATGTGTGACACAATTTACATTGTGTTTTTGCGGTGTATCTGTTTTATATCTGCATAGTTTTTCTGAATTCTTCTGGAAAGGAAAACATGTTTTAGTAGTAACTTTGTGGTATAGCTACAATGAGACAGCCTTTTCTGTAGCACAACAATACGTTACAGTACAGTACTTACTTCAGCACGGCAATAAGCGTAGTAACTACGATATCTATACGCAAAGCATTTCACTTTTGTTTATCATGAGGTCAGTACATTGACTTCTGCAGATCTTAGCTTTCGGAGAACGATGACTACGACACTTCCACAGAGATTATCTTACAACAAGACGCACAGTTTAGTGCTACAGTACGCGTATTTGAGTGACTAATTTTTTACTTAAAACATTTATTTTTAAAGTTATTTGAAGTTCAATGATACAAAGGTTTACCGTGATAAATTTCATTCCATTGCTGTAATCTGTAACACCTGAGAATATAATTACATTAATCCTCAGGGGGGTACACGCTTACTTTGTGTACCATGTATTTGGCAAGCACAAGGAGCCCTAGCTAATGTGGTATTTGCTTATACAACGTTACACATCGGTACCATATTTCTCTAACAAAGAATTACACAGCTATCTGATTATTTGACAGAGAAACAAACATCTTTTTACTGCGTCAGTGACACATATTTAAGCAATTACGCAGGTGGATAACTTCACACTTATGAAATTCTATTTCGTCTGTACTTTGTGAACTGTTCATACTTTTTAGGAACCATTGTGATACTATGAGAGGTTTGAATGATGTATTTGGTATGGTATGAAGTACGTTTGAGACAGATGACACTTTTGACATGAGCAGAGAATTTATTTAGGTTTTAAAATTATTGCAGAAAGCTATGACGTTTTTGAGATTTGGCTGAGGTTTTATGATTTTATGATGACGATGTGTATTACGCTGTTGTGGTATGTTTATGATCAATAGGCTGAAGCTATGTGAGGAATTTGATTATGCTACGTATTTCTTATGATTAAATATTGAAGAAGTGTCGACAAATATGTATATGTGTAATAAAGCAAGGAATAGTGAGTAGTGGTTAGGGACTCTGGTTTGTGAAAAAGGATGTTGGAAACCGAGAATCGTACTTTAAGAGTTATGAAATGTGTGTATATGCGTGAATGTATCACTATGCTGGCGAAAATTTTTTGGACGCTATTATATTTAAAGGATTTTGTTTCTACAGATTTGTAACGCAAATTCTTGACCTGTGAAATTTTTTTATATGAGACTGCCACTGTAGCGGAAACTGATGTCGCAAATATTTCGGTAAGAAAGTGACCACCTGCACGTTATGCGTCGTGGGCACCCAGCTGCGCGACAGACACCTGGAAACAAGCCATTAGTGCGTGCCTTTCAGAGGAACAGGTGAAAAAAAAGAGGCCATTATCCTCGCTATTGACATTCCTTTGTAGAAAGCATCGCAAAAACAACACGCTCATTACTTGGAAAAGATACTTTCTTACATCTGCACACCTGATAATGACAAGCGTCTTTCTACGAGAATTGAGAGAATTTGTACTAACTTATGATTTGTCACATGACTATTGAACGATATTTTTATGCTTTGCCTTTCATAGTTGCTTGGTTCATTTGATATCTGTTTTCCAGCTGTGTTACAGCACTGGTTTTATAAAATGAAATTAAATGAATTTGCTAATGTGAAAAGTTTCTGTCAACAGATATGTTAAATAATAATTTTATGATTCTTCAAAAAAAAAGGAGCACTTGGAATGGAAAGAGCAATAAGAAGCGACTAATAAAAGTAACTGAATATACAATTTTCTTTTCAAGTACTTGGTAATTTGTTGTAGCATTAGTTTTTGTAGTGCACCACTTTAATTACATAGACATTAAGATGTGAATATACATTTCTCTTATCTGCATTGTTGTCTTTAGTGTAATATTTTTTCTGCTTGAGCTTTGTCATGTTTAGATATAAGTTATTGTATTTGCTGCTGCTGTTTGCCAGGCATAGTGCTACTAAATTTCACTTTGTATTACTCTGTTAAGTTAGTTTTACTACTGATTTATTTTTCTTGTTGCTGCACATTGGTTCATATCAGTTGTAATGTTGCATTGCTTGGTAATTTAGATTTACTGTAGCTTGCTTTGCCCATTGCCATTTTTTTTGTCATTGCTATTTGTGTTAATTGTTTTGTGCTGCTGCATTGCCTCGTCCCTTAATTTAGCATCTGAGCTCAGTACATTTAAGTTAGCTTATGAGGGGGTAGACTATATAAGAAACTAACTATGATGAATTGGAACAAAAGCATTGAGAAGCTATAAGAAAATGGTTTGGCCAAAAAAGTAGTGTACAATGGAGGAAAACTATTTTTGAAAGAGGATGAGAACAGAATACAGAAAGCATGCTTGGATAGGACTTTTTTTGGCTGGAGCAAATGTTGAAATAAGAGGGACGATCTATAGTATGAAGTTTTGGGTTGGACTGCAGTACCAAATGTTACACTGAAAACAAAACCTGTCCTTCCCTTGTGTTATCCCACTATGTGTTTGTGTATTTATGTTCTACCGGTCTTTATATGTTTATCTGATAAGACTTACGTTGCAGAATTTTTGTAATACTAAGCTACATTCACTATGATGAGGAATACTGTTATCCTCAAATATAATTTGCATTAATAATATGTTATTTACTTTGTAAAGATGTTTACAAATTGTTTATTCTATTTTGTTCTAATGCTAATATGTGAAGCTGATGTTTCAAAAGTTATTCTGATTTTTTATATATGTACTTATGTCGTAATTTTTGTAACACTGATGTATTTGCTATTTCGATTCTTTTGTAAAGCCTGTACTACTGCAAATGTTATCTGTATTGTTATGTTCTTTAATGATACATTTTGTACCTTTGTTATTGTATTCTCATGTTATAAAATTGTAATTGACACCAGTTCATCAAATTAAGTAACTTGTAAATTACATTTCACTGCACACGTTTCTGTCGGTCATAGTATATGGACAATATGTGAGAAGTAGTGACTGATAGTGTTTGCACATGTGTTAATAATTCAGTAAGGGACTGGATAACAGCATTGCTGGTTCTAAGGACATTTCAAAAACAATTTTTGTGAGTGCACAAGTGGTGGTTACGGACTTGCTATATTATCCGTAAGACTCTTAAATGGTGATTGTGCGCCTGCACAGTCAAACAGATGGCTGCTGGCCATCTCTACAAGGACTACAGTGGGTCTACACCTTTGAGGACCCACCAATACCATTATTTCTACAAGGACTGCAGTGGGTCTGCACGTCTGGTGGCCCACCAATAGTAATCTCTACCAGGACTACAGTGGGTCTGCTCTGTGATGACCTACCTACCGATAGTCTTCAACGTTGACTGTCTCTGCTGTGGCCCAATACCTGTCTGCATGTCAAGAGTCAGCACTGTCTTTCGTTGGAAGGACAACACTACTTCTTCAAGACTGCTTAGAAATCCACTACTTCCAAGTGCGATTTCTTTTATTGCTCAGACTTTGAAAAAAAAAACACTGCAATTTTACTGTGATGAACGATCAGGACTGTCTTTATGGACTGTGAGAAAATTTTAGCTTCTGACCAACATTGTATCAATAAGTGTGTGCATTTGATATCTTTGTTATAGTAATTATGAAAAATTTTATCAAATCATTATTGGCCACTGCCCAAAACAATTTGTAAAATTTTTTTATGGGGAGCATGGGGGCTATGTAAGTAGGCTGTTTAGGGGATTTTATTGGTAACGCCGCCGCCACGTAGCGCTCTGTATGAAAATCACTGGCTGTGCCGTGTGCAGTCTTTGGCTGGTTTGCATTGTTGTCTGCCATTGTAGTGTTGGGCAGCGGCAGCTGGATGTGAACAGCGCATAGCGTTGCGCAGTTGGAGGTGAGCCGCCAGCAGTGGTGGATGTGGGGAGAGAGATGGCGGAGTTTTCAAATTTGTAAGAATGGATGTCATGAACTGACTATTGACGTAAATACATTGTTTGTTCTCTATTAAAATCTTTCATTTGCTAACTATGCCTATCAGTAGTTAGTGCCTTCAGTAGTTTGAATCTTTTATTTAGCTGGCAGTAATGGCGCTCGCTGTATTGCAGTAGCTTGAGTAACGAAGATTTTTGTGAGGTAAGTGATTTGTGAAACGTATAGGTTAATGTTAGTCAGGGCCATTCTTTCGTAGGGATTTTTGGAAGTCAGATTGCGTTGCGCTAAAAATATTGTGTGTCAGCTTAAGCACAGTCTTGTATAATTTTTCTAAGGAGACGTTTCAAGTGTTTGCAGCAATTCTGATGTAACTGAGTCACTGGAGACCTCGACACTACCAACAGGGGTCCATCATTTATCGTTAACACCTTCGATCGCTCTGGCAGGGCGAGCAAGTCGATCAGTTCCAGGGCTGAAATTATCTTTGGTAGGTCCCACAGAAAGAGCGTTCTACCTTTCTTCATCGCATTCAGTTCCTGGTTCTGGTTCCGCCTCTCGTTCTCCGACGCCAACACCGGCTGGTGAAGTCGTGCGTCACATTTTACAGCAACGGCGTTGACGGCGTCTACACTGCTTAGGAGAAAAAGTCAAGGAATGATTAACTGTCTACGTAACTTCTCAAACGTAAACTCCATGGAGCATATGAAAATGCTAGAGTAGTAGTTGTGTGAGACAAGTAGAACGGCCACCAGAGTGCATTAGCGTTATTCGTGTCTGTTGTTGTCATCAGGTATGGTAGGACATAAAAGGGGCTTGAACAGCGTCAGCTTTTGAGTGATCAGTGTGAAGAGCACTGTGATGCTGTATATTCTTATAATAATCAGCACGTGACAGAGTTCGAAAGAAGTCTCTTCGTGTGTCTCCATTTGGCCAGCTGGTCAAATTTTTGGGACATTCGGATTTGACATTGGTCCATGTTGGACTGAAATGGAACATGGGGGTAGGCTTACTCGTCATCAATGTTCCCGTCGACCACTTCTGACCACCACAAGGGTGAATCGGCATGTAGTGCACCGTGCCCAATGCAGTACCGTCACATGTGCGCCTGACATCAGAGAGCAAGTAATCCGTTCCATACAGTATCTAGTGCTTATGATCGGAGACTGTGAACACCTGGAATCGTCCCATGCATATGCTGATGTTAACACCACAACACAAGCTGCTACGTTTGCAGTGGTGTCGTGACCAAGAGGCATGGATTGCTAATGAGGATCCGCATTTTGTACAGCGATGAATCATGGTTTTGCACTATACTGGATGATTATTGTCGGCGAGTATGGCGGTATTCGCTGATGGAATTTCTATCCTGAGTAAAAGAGAAGAAGAATTATATGTGTTAAGTGGAGTAAAATATATAGCACAGAGTATGGACTGAAAGTAAATCGAAGAAAAACAAAATTAAAAAGAAGTAGCAAAATGAGAACAGTGAGAATTTTAACGTCAGAACTCATGATAAAAAAGTAGATGAAGTTAAGGGATTCTGCTACCCAGGCAGCATAATAACCCATGATTTGTGGGGAAAGAACGATATAAAAAAAAACTAGTACTGGCAGAAAGGACCTATGTCAAACATAGGCTTCAATTTGAGGAAGAAATTTCTGAGAACGTGCGTTTGGAGCACAGAATTGTATGGTAGTCAAACATGAACTATAGGAAAACCGGAATAGAAGGGAATGAAGCATTTGAGATGTGGTGCCACTGGTGAATGTTAAAAATTAAGTGGACTGGTAAGGTAAGGAATGAGAAGGTTTTCCACTGAATCGGCAACGAAAGGGACATACGGAAAATACAGGCAAGAAGAAGCGATAGGATGATAGGACATATGTGAAAAAGTCATAGGATAACTTCCATTCTACTAGAAGGAAGACTGGAATAGATCCAGAAAATAATTGATGACGTAGTTTGTAAGTGATACAACGAGTTAAAAAGCCGGTACAGGAGAGGAATTCGTGGCAGACCGCAGCAAACCTGTCATTATAATGATGATTAAAATAATAATAACAATGATGATGATAATAAAATTAATAGTAATAACAAAGGCGGCGACCTGTTCGGACTTCAGATTCTTCCATTATTTTGGAGAGGCACAGCGTAGCTACGAGGCGTATTTGGAGAGTAAGATCCGATTACACGCGAAATGGAACCAATGTGAAAATCCGACGGAACTTTGCACACATGTGTTGAGCAGTGTTTTTACTACGCCTGTCGATCGCTTCACATCGCTCTTTTCAGTTCAGAGCGCAATGTGATCACGCAGAAATGCTGAAAACAACAGTGGCTCCTGCCAAGTATGTAGATCTGGTGTGAGATTTCGCCTGAAGCTATGCAGCCCACATAACATAGATGTCATGCATTTCTTTCTTCAACACGTTTTGAGCCACATTCTGCAGGGACTATCAAGTCGCTCCTGCGGCGTTTTCGATGGGAGGTGTCTGATCACCCACAATACAACCCTCAAGTGGCTCCCTCCGTTGTTCATCTCTGCTGATACAAACCGCTGACTAAGAAGACAACATTTAGGCACAGCCAACGAAAGGCAATCAGCGTAGAGAATTGGCCGAAAGCACAGGCGGCTGCTTCCTGTGACGAGGGTATTGGAAAGTTTGTACAACGCCACTACAAACGTCTTAGCCGGAGCGGCGACTATTTCGAGGGGTAGCTGGAAGGTGTGGCAAACCGTTGCGAATCAAAAAATTTTGATTTCACTGTGGTTTTCATTTCGCGATCGATCGGAGCTTATTTTCCGAACAGCCCTCGTATTTCTGGTGTCATTGTGTAGGAAGCTATCGGGTTTGACTTCAGGCAGTGATTGAAGGAATCCTGACGGCTCGGCGATATATTACGAGAATCTGGCGTCCTCGTGTGTTACTTTTCATGCGACAGTAAACTGGTGCCGTTTTTCAACAGGACAGTGCTCGTCCGCACATGCTAGGTGTCTCTATGAAATGTCTGTATGATGCTGCGGTATTCTTGTGGCCAGTGAAATCGCTAGATCTGTTTTCGATGTGGAAGCACCTCAGACGTCGACTATGTTCCACTGCCATTATCCAGGATATCGAAGATATATTACGACATATAGCCGGAAGCTTGCACCAGGCGCGGATGTAACTGTTTCTTGATATCCTACCTAAATGGCTCTGAGCCCTATAGGACTTAACATCTGAGGTCATCAGTCCCCCTAGAACTTAGAACTACTTAAACCTAACTCAATTATTTGCTTGATGTATTCCAATCTCTGTCTTCCTCTACAGTTTTTACCCTCTACAGCTCCCTCTAGTACCATGGAAGTCATTCCCTCATGTCTTAGCAGATGTCCTATCATCCTGTCCCTTCATTCAACATTCGTCTATAGCACCACATCTCAAATGCTTCGATTCTCTTCTGTTCCGGTTTTCCCACAGTCCATGTTTCACTACCATACAATGCTGTACGCCAGACGTATATCCTCAGAAATTTCTTCCTCAAATTAAGGCCGTTATTTGATATTAGTAGACTTCTCTTGGCCAGAAATGCCTTTTTTGCCATAGCGAGTCTGCTTTTGATGTTCTCCTTGCTCCGTCCGTCATTGGTTATTTTACTGCCTAGGTAACAGAATTCCTTAACTTCATTGACTTCGTGACCATCAATCCTGAAGTTAAGTTTCTCGCTATTCTCATTTCTACTACTTCTCATTACCTTCGTCTTTCTCCGATTTACTCTCAAACCATACTGTGTACTCATTAGACTGTTCATTCCGTTCAGCAGATCATTTAATTCTTCTTCACTTTCACTCAGGATAGCAATGTCATCAGCGAATCGTATCATCGATATCCTTTAATCTCGTATTTTAATTCCACTCCTGAACCTTTATTTTATTTCCATCGTTGCTTCCTCGATGTACAGATTGAAGAGTAGGGGCGAAAGGCCCTTACACCCTTCTTAATACGAGCATTTCGTTCTTGATGGTCCACTCTTGTATATGACCCGTCTCTCCCTATAGCTTACCCTACTTTTCTCAGAATCCTGAATAGCTTGCACCATTTTATATTGCCGAACGCTTTTTCCAGGTCGACAAATCCTATGAACGTGTCTTGATTTTTCTTTAGCCTTGCTTCCATTATTAGCCGTAACGTCAGAATTGCCTCTCTCGTGCCTTTACTTTTCCTAAGGCCAAACTGATCGTCACCTAGCGCATTATCAATTTTCTTTTCCATTCTTCTGTATATTATTCTTGTAAGCAGCTTCGATGCATGAGCTGTTAAGCTGATTGTGCGATAATTCTCGCACTTGTCAGCTCTTGCCGTCTTCAGAATTGTGTGGATGATGCTTTTTCGAAAGTCAGATGGTATGTCGCCAGACTCATATATTCTACACACCAACGTGAATAGTCGTGTTGTTGCCACTTCCCCTAATGATTTTAGAAATTCTGATGGAATGTTATCTATCCCTTCTGCCTTATTTGACCGTAAGTCCTCCAAAGCTCTTTTAAATTCCGACTCTAATACTGGGTCCCCTATCTCTTCTAAATCGACTCCTGTTTCTTCTTCTATCACATCAGACAAATCTTCACCCTCATAGAGGCTTCCAATGTATTCTTTCCACCTATCTGCTCTCTCCTCTGCATTTTAGAGTGAAATTCCCGTTGCACTCTTAATGTTACCACCGTTGCTTTTAATGTCACCAAAGGTTGTTTTGACTTTCCTGTATGCTGAGTCTGTCCTTCCGACAATCACATCTTTTTCGATGTCTTCACATTTTTCCTGCCATCATTTCGTCTTAGCTTCCCTGCACTTCCTATTTATTTCATTCGTCAGCGACTTGTATTTCTGTATTCCTGATTTTCCCGGAACATGTTTGTACTTCCTCCTTTCATCAATCAACTGAAGTATTTCTTCTGTTACCCATGGTTTCTCCGCAGCTACCTTCTTTGTACCTATGTTTTCCTTCCCAACTTCTGTGATGGCCCTTTTTAGAGATGTCCATTCCTCTTCAACTTTGCTGCCTACTGCGCTATTCCTTATTGCTGTATCTGTAGCGTTAGAGAACTTCAAACGTATCTCGTCATTCCTTAGAACTTCCGTATCCCACTTCTTTGCGTATTGATTCTTCCTGACTATGTCTTGAACTTCAGCCTGCTCTTCATCACCACTATATT
This sequence comes from Schistocerca gregaria, assembly GCF_023897955.1. Taxonomy (NCBI): domain Eukaryota; kingdom Metazoa; phylum Arthropoda; class Insecta; order Orthoptera; family Acrididae; genus Schistocerca; species Schistocerca gregaria. The sequence continues at coordinate 240,687,854 of NC_064921.1, forward strand.
GTGATCTGAGTCTATATCTGCTCCTGGGTACGCCTTACAATCGAGTATCTGATTTCAGAATCTCTGTCTGACCATGATGTAACCTAATTGAAATCATCCCGTATCTCCCGGCCTTTTCCAAGTATAACTCCTCCTCTTGTGATTCTTGAACAGGGTATTCGTTATTACTAGCTGAAACTTGTTACAGAACTCAATTAGTCTTTCTCCTCTTTCATTCCTTGTCCCAAGCCCATATTCTCCTACCCAACCTAATTAGTTCTTGCACCTGGGTCAGAGAAGTCATACTGAGGAGTGGGCTCATACTGCCAAGTTCTTTCTAAATTTGCGTAGATTTTGTAATCATTGAGAGACACCACCACATTCCCTCTCAACCCGTGGAGATTAATTTCGTCTATTCCTCATAGGTATTTCACTTTTTTGTGAGGCACATCAGTTGCGAAGTCAATAAACTACAGCACCGCAGATCGACTACTTTGCTGTATCTTTTGTAAATCAGGACGTCGCCCAGATCCGACTGGCGCCAGACGAGAGCGGCCTAGTTGACGAGGCGGGCATACCCTCGGCAGGGGCAAGGCGAGGCTTCAGCAGATGGCAGCGCGCCGGTCCGGCGGCGAAGGCCCACCCTTGGCGCACAGTGCCGGCAGAGGCAGCCGGCGCTTGTTATCAGCGCAGCCGGCGCGGAACCGCCAGATTGCGGCCGCAGTCTCCAGGGACCGCGGCGGTCCCAGGCACCGCCCAGGGCGCCGTAGCTCGCTACTCGCTTCCTGCCCTCTTTCATTTCCTGCCTCACCGTATTCCAGCTTTCATTGCACACTGCCATTTCTCGTTCGTAGTCCGGCCTTGGCACTGCTTGGCCGAGCGTCGTTCGCTAGTAGAATCTTCAACATGCATTCGACTTTCTCTATCAGCGTGCTCGCGTATGTTGGTCGTCAGACGTGCCGCGAAATTCTCCTCTTTGCTCGTCCCAATTACAGAGAGCAGGTTTAATAAAAGAAGGAATGAACATTGCTTACGACTTTTTGTATGTACTGCAGCTCAACTACACGGTCCAGTCACATTATTGTGGCCACCAGCTATGTTCGACGCAGATGTATAATAACCACTCACAGACAGCAGGTGGCAGTCGGTGTTGTAATGGAGAAACGGTACGATTTAACGGACGTCCAAAAGCACATCATCTTTGGTATTCGAACGAAGGGTCGAAGCTTTCGGAAGCAGCTAAGTTTGTAAACCTTCGTGTATTCATAATTGAAACGGATGACTTGGGACGTCAGCTAGTATAATATATGTTAAAATGACGTAATTCCTCCAGCTGTATTAAGGTGTTGGTTTTATTGGCAACTAGTTTCGATGTTGTAACATCATCATCTTCAGGCCCATACTTGTTGACAGCAACCGTATGTGTGTAAAACTAATAGTCAGTGGTGAGATAGGCGTGTTCTAACACTAGAAGCCAGTGGTGAGATAGGCGTTTTATGCTCCATTGGACAGGTAGCTATCTACGTGTATGGCCGTATATGAATTTCCGGGCCAGAGGATGGTTTCGATCTGGGAAATGTCTTCGTGGCATTCCCAGGGTGACCTCGTCCATCTACAAGACACGATGAATCAACACAAATATCAAGATTTTAAACATGGCTGAAACAGCAAGTGTTGAAATTCTTCACTATAAAGTATAACAGCCAAAATATTTATATATACCGAAACCTTGGTCTAGAATTTTAATAAATCTTTATCCTGCAACTGTTTTGGCTGTTATCCTCTATCGTGAAGAATTTCAACAGTTGCTGTTTCAGCCATGTTTAAAATCTTGAAATATGTACCTGCCCAGGTTTCAAAGGCTGTTTCGAAATACATGGACATCTCATTTAAAATACTGAAAACAGGTATAGCTATTGACTTTACTAAACTGTGTGAGAGACGCCATTTGACACCGAATTACGTGAAGGCTTTTATCAATGTGAAACAGTGTAACCAGGTTCCGTCTACTAAAGCAAAACCGGTGAAACAAATTATGAGTGACAGAATCAGTGACCTTCATAAGAAGAAAGATAAACTAAATGAAGAAGCTTATTCTCTGTATCTCTTGATTACTAGAACTTTTAAAGATTATTTTAACTTTCACGTAGACAGTATTTGGCATGGTGTTAATGAGTGGTTACAGAATCGTAGGGTTGAAATTCAGCGTCGGCACGGTTTTAAACTTCAGAAGCTAGAAAATGCTATGCCTAAATCTAATGTTGTTCATGCACAAAAAACTGTTGATTGCGAACACAAATTTTTTGACAGAGTACTAAATAAAACTTCCATAAGCTTTACTCCTCAAGAAAACGCCATGCTAGCGAGAGGTTTTGAATACAATTTCATGCCTAGTCTTAACGACCCTAAAATGGTGGATAATTTTATTGTTGACCTTAAAGTTGGTCTTGACTGTAAAAACAGAAAAATCCCAACAAAATAGGATTGCTCATGAATGTACACAATTTTAGAAAGAGAGGTCAATTCGGTAAAAAACAATGACTTTAAACAGTGAGAGGGTAGCATTATTACTAGTATTAACCGTAAATTAAAAAATAATGAGTCTCTTATCATTAAATCTGATAAAGGAAATTCGCTTGTTGTAACCTATAAAAGTGAATATATTGCTAAAACTTTAGCTTTTTTCGAAGAAAATGGGATATTCGAAATCGAGCAGGATCCTACCCGTACATTACAAAGGCAAATTAGGAACATTTTAGGAAAAATTAAACATTTTATGAAGGAGTTTCAAAAGAAAACTTTAATTAATATGAACCCTAGAGCACCTACCCTTAGAAGTCAGTTTAAGATACACAAAAGCCAACACCCAATACGTCCGATCGTTAACGGAATAAAGAGTCCACATCATAAATTAGCGAGATTCTTACACACTAAAATTAAAGAAGCCTTTGTTCTTGGAAACAATTGTTCTGTTAAAAATAGTGCTGACGTAATAAACAAGCTAAAAGCGGTAGAGATCGCTTCCCCCTCTCATTTGGTTTCTTTTGACGTCGTAAGTTTACACACTAATGTTCCAATGGATATAAATCTTAAGATTATTGAAGATAACATTCGACAACATAGAACTTTAAGTGATTTGCAATTTTCGGAACTTATGTCACTACTGCAGGTTGTACTAGATTACAGTTACTTTCAGTTTAATGGCAAAATGTATGAGCAACCATTTGGCTTAGCCATGGGTTGCCCGTTATCTGGTGTCTTAGCTGACATCTTTGTGAATGCGTTAGAAGAAAATTTCTTCAAAAATAATCCTGTGTTGGGTATTATGATTTCTTTTTATGATCGTTTTGTTGATGGCATACTCATAATATTTCAAGGGAGTGACCAAGATCTACAACAACTGTTTCATGTTTTTAACAGTTTTCACGAGAAAATGAATTTCACACAAGAGATACAAAACAATGAGAGAAAACTCCATTTCCTTGACTTGAAACTTAAGTTATCTGATAACACTATTAGCTTCGACATTTTTCGTAAAGAAACTTTTTCTGCTAATATTATCCCAGTAGATTCTTGTCATCCTCAAACTCACAAAATCGCCTACTTTCATTCTGCAGTTCATCGTGCTGTGAGCACACCTTTAGAACAGAATTGTTTAGAAAAAGAAATACCTTTATTAAAATCAATGGCTTTAACAATGTATACGAACCTAAATTAATTGACCAAATTGTTAAGAAAAAAAAGCTGTAAAATGTTCAACCTTAGGAGATAACAGGGCGAAAAACAATGAGGGTAATAACTTTACTTCTATTCCATTTTGGGGGAACGTATCATATAAGATAAGAAGACTTTTACAGAAACAATACGGTTACAGAGTTGCCTTTCCCGTAAATAATAGCCTTAAGCAAAAAGTAATTCATATTATTGGACCACGGAAAGAACTTGGCACTAAATCCGGTGTATACAGAATTACTTGCAACGACTGCCCAAACTATTACATTGGACAGACAGGTAGACCCATTAAAGTAAGGTATAAAGAACACATGCTAGGTAAAAATGGGGAAAACGTACATAATTCCACTTTTGTCGAACATCTATGGCTCCTACAGCATACGCCACGTAAACTGGATGACGTAGAATTGCTTCATGAAGCGAATAAGGGTTACAAACTGGACTTGCTCGAAGAATTAGAGATTTTCAAGCATCTGTCTCAAAAAGATGGTTTTGTTTTTAATACACAGGTGCAGGTTAGAAACAAATCTTTTTTAGACAGTTTCAAACCCGTCCTTGCCTTAATGTAATATAATCTGGCTGACTAGAAGTTAGTTTTCTTGCTTGTTGATGCCGGTCAAATGAGCTTTTTCTGTCTTGTTGGGATTTTACGTATTTATGATGTTTGCTGTTTTTGATTTTCGGTGTGTATGTGTGGTTAATTGTCTAGTATGTTTTTATTCTCAACGACAGATGGTTTCGTTTTACTGTAACATTTTGGTTGTTTCCGCTAGTACGTATTTCACCGCCTACCTTACGCGAGATTCTCGCGCATTTCACTAGTGCCCTCTGTCGTTAGATGTGTTCCATAGCGCAATCTTCATCTGTTTGACACTACGACACAGGTAAATTGGTTCCATATTTTCTATTTTACATAAGTGGTTTTAAATGGTCTGATGTTTTATTTATTAAGACAGAAGGTTCGAATTAGCACAACTTATATTAATTTTGTTGCGCTTATGTAGGTATCCATGGATTTTAATATGCGTGAGTGTCTGGCACATACCACAAGTGCCCTCTCTCGGCGAAACCATCTGCCCTAGTGCTAAACTGTTTGCATTGACCTTGTGCCCATAATCATGTTGTACAAATGGAGCAGATGTCTTAATGGTGGTGCCTTTGGCACAATTGTTTTCTTAATCTCCATAGCATGATGTAATTTTAGTAAGTAACTAAAAGATTTTGTGCCTGTATTACTCGGGCAATTTCACTGTTACTTAAGCTTTAGTGTTTCTCATTTCCGATCCTTCATCAGGGCTATTTCCAGCGCCTCCCCCTCCCAGTTGACTAACTTCACGATGACATCTACCTTCCTTCCAACTATAACCTGTCCTTGTCCCCCCCTCCCTCCCCAGAGCCCCCTTTTTCCTCTCCCCTCCTTCTCCCAGAGCGGATTTTCCTCCTCCCCCCTCCCTCTGAGACCCTGCACCCCATCCTTGCCTCTTTTCTTCCCACATTCCTCCCCACCTGGCCCTCTTCAGCACGGCCCCCACCCCTCTCCCCCTCTCTTCCCCTCCCTCCCTCCCTCCCTCCCTCCCTACCTTCTTCCGGTCTCCCTCATCTCCATGCGCCTGGAAGATCCTCCGTTTTGATCATCGTCAGTGTGCCACATCAGTGTTGTGTTTAGTGCTGTTTCTCCTGTGTGTCTAGAGGTGTGATTTTAATTGTGTGCTGCCTTGAGGTTCGCTGTCAGTGTTTGTTATGTGCTACACCATCCGTCGATACTTTTTATGCTCCAGTCATACTGTGCCTTGCGTTCTTTTAATTGTCGCAGTGCGTGGCTTTTTGTGTGTGCTACTTTCAAACAGTTTTTTATCACCATTTTACAGTCGCCCCTTCTTTGGTCTATTGCCTTCCATGATGTTCCCCCTTTTTTATATCTATGTTCACCATATTTTCCCCTTTGTATGTTTTTCACTGTCTTCTATTGTTTGTTCTATGTCCTTCCGCTGAAAAGCAGTGCATATGCTGCTGCCAGCCCATCCCGATAGGGAATTGAAATACAATAAAGAAAAAAAAATCATTTCCGATGCTAAGGTTTTGCTAATGAAAGTGTCTTCCTGTTCAGGATTTTTGACTTCTGATGAAGGTATATTTATATATACCGAAACCTTGGTAAAGAACTTTAATAAATCTTTATCCTGCAACTGTTTTGGCTGTCATACTTTATCGTGATCAAAACAAATAATCATCTATCCTTGAGTACCATGTCCAGCTTTACCGGCAGTTTGATTTTTTGTCGGATCAGTGCCATCAACCAGCAGGACAATGCAATACGCCACACAGCTCACAATGTACATGCGTCATTTGAGGAGAACCAGGATGACTTTACCATACTCCTGGGGTCACCAAACTCCCCGGACACAAACAAAGTCGTGAATCAGTGGGACCATCTCGATCGGGCTGCTTGCGCCATGGATCCTGCCCATAACACTGGAGTCTACATGGTTTCTCATCGCTGACGGTACATTCCAGAGAATTACTCTCTTCCTACTGGTGTCGCGGTGCAAAAGTTGGTTATTCACCCTTGTAACTTGATGGGACCGGGTAGTAACATTGCTTATTCGTTACAAACATTGCGACTGCAATTTGTTAGTGACAGCCGTTTACTAGTGACGCATTTCATCAACAGCTACAGCCACGTACACGTCTACGAGCCACCTTATTGTGCATGGCGGAGAGTGTCATGTATTTCAAATACTCATAAACGTTCCCATGATACTTCCAAATGAGAGGAGGGAGAAACGACAACCTGTATGCTTCAGCTATGAACCCTGATTTCTCTTATCTTGTCTTCCCGTATAACACACGAAATGTACCTTGGTGGCATTAGTATCTTTATGCAGGCTGTCGCAAATGCTTTTTCTTTAAACTCTCTCGATAGCGTTCGGCGAAAAGAATGTCTTCACAACCCGCGACATTGTTGTGTATGAAGTGATCGAAGAAGTGAACAATTTTTTTTGTTTCAAACGTATGCACTGTTTTCAGGATATGTTTTAAACAGATCAGAAGGTGATAACTGCTGATAGTAATCGATAGTCTGTGGACTGAATATTTTATGATCATATACTGGAATAAAAGGAGCTAAAAACCTCTTCCGTCTTCCAGAGGTGCCCAATTTGATTTCATGCAGCATTTCCACAGTACTCGCCTGTTGATCGAAGCGACCTGGTAACATGTCTAGCAGCACGTCTCTCAACTGCTTCGATGTATTCCTTCAGTTCGACCTGGTGAACATCTCAAATTGTCGATCAGTAGTCGAGAAGGGGGCGCACTAATGTTCTTCCCCCCCCCCCCCCCCCCGGAAAAATTAAAAATGTAAGTCGACCATTAGCTTTCTTTGCTCTATTTCATATCGCTTTGGAACGTTTGGGCTAGTGTTAACGACTGTGCCAAGCAGCACAGCACTAACACTATATTCCAACACTACAGGGTTTCCCCCTCTTCTTTTGCATTAATTTACATTTTTCTATACTTAGAGAAAGTTATCGCTCATCATAGCAAAAAGATTTTCCAAGTCATCCCGTACCCTCCAAAATTAACTTAAAGGTGGCACTTTTCCATCCACTACAGTGTCATCAACAAACAACCGCAGACTGCTGCTCATACTCTGTATTAGGTCCTCTATGTACATAAGGAACAAGAGAGATTCTGTTAGACTTCCCTCCGGCACTCCGAACCTTACCCTTGTCTCTGATAAACACTCACCATACAGCATAACGTGCTGTGCCCTATTACTTAAAAACTTTCCGAAACACTCACTTATCTGAGAACCTATTCTGTATTCATGGACCATTGTCAACATTCTGGAAAGTGGCACTGTCACATGCTTTCAGAAAATTATGTTTGGTTGTGGAGTGCTCTACTATGAGGTTATCAGCACCCGTACAATTTCCCAATATTCACACACTCCAGTCTCGTCACTTCCACGAATGATGATGAAATGATGATAACAACACAAACACACAGTCCCCGGTAGAAGAAAATCTCCAACCCAGCTGGGATTCGAACCCTTGACCCCGCGATCCAGGGGCGGCAGCGCTATCCACTACACCACTACACGACGAGCTGCGGAGAATCTTCCTGATGCTCTTCGTCTATGGTTCACACGATATTTTGCGAAATGCTTTCTAAAAGTCCACGGTAAATGATAACATCCAAACAGTTGCAGGTTAAAGATTTATTGAAATCCTTGACCATGGTTTCGGTATAGCTAAATATCAGAGGCATAAACACTCTAAAATCACATCCTCCAGTAGATATACATAAAACAACCTTGCCAAAGTCTTTTTAAAAGTGCTGATTTGCGGGTAGAAACTTTTCTCTCTCAAGTAACTGTACTACATTTGAACGTAATGTATGCTGAAGAATTCTGCAGCAAACCGATGGTAATAAAGGATAATTTTACAGATCCGTTCTTTTACCCTTGTTCTACGCTCAAGAATTGTGTTGTAAACCAGCGTTAAGGATATTGGTTAGTAATTCTACAGTTTCATTCTTTTACCTTTGATATATACTGGGGTTACTTGGCTTCTTTTCCACTCACAAGGAAATTCGATGATAAATGCAAGCTAAATATGGGGCGAGTGCCAAAGTGTACTTTCTGCAAAGCCACTAGTGCTCATCAACAGCTATCAAGGTACACAAATCACTTAAATATTACAGTAATTACTCTACTATTAGCTACATTGTAGCTTATTTTATTCCGTACCACTGCCTTCATTAGCTCCAGACACAAAAATGGAAATACACGATAAATTGGCCTATTTTTCCAGCCAGGAAGATCGAGAAGACCGTGTATGGGGGCAATATTGCGTACACAAGGTACAACAGGGCAGTGCATTGGCAGAGCTCGCCTTTTCACTCAGGTGACTCACCTGAAAAGAATTCCGACGTGATTATGGCCGCACGACGAGAATTAATAGACTTTTAACGCGGAATGGTAGTTGTACCTACACGCATGGGTCATTCCACTTCGGAAATCGTTGAGGAATTCAATATTCCGAGATCTACAGTGTCAAGAGTGTACTCAGAATGACAAAATTTTTGGCATCGTCTCTCACCAAGTACAACGCAGTGGCCGCCGGCCTCCACTTAGCGACCGAGACCAGGGGCGTCTGCGTAATTTTGTCAGTGCTAACAGAGAAGTAACATTGAATAAAACAACGCTAGATGTATCCGTTTGGACAATGCGTCAAAATTTGGCGTTATTGGGCTATGGCAGCAGACGAATGACTTGAATGCTTTAGCTAACACCACGACATCACCTTCTCTCGTTCTCATATCTGTTGGACTCTAGTCTATTGTAAAACCGTGGCTTGGTCAGACGGGTACCGATTTCAATTAGTAAGACCTGATGGCTGGGTTGGAGTGTGGTGCAGACGTCACGAGGCCATGGACATATATTCTCAACATGGCATTATGCAAGCTGGTAGTGGCTCCACAATAGTGTGGGTTGTGTACACATGGAATGAACTAGGTCCTCTGGTCCAGCTGAATCCATTATTGACTGGAAATGGCAGATAATTTTCTGCCATTCATGGACTTCCTGTTCCCAAGTAACGATGGAATTTCTAATGATATGAGTGAACAATGACACTGGACCACAAATGTTTGTGAATGGTATGAAGAACATTGTGGACAGATCTAGCGAATGATTTGGCCAAGATCAAATGGGTCAAATGGCTCTGAGCACTATGGGACTCAACTGCTGTGGTCATCAGTCCCCTAGAACTTAGAACTACTTAAAACTAACTAACCTATGGACATCACACACATCCATGCCCGAGGCAGGATTCGCACCTGCGACCGTAGCAGTCGCACGGTTCCGGACTGCGCTCCTAGAACCGCGAGATCACCGTGGCCGGCTGGCCAAGATAGTCCGACATGAGTCCCAATGAACATTGATGAGGCATAATCGAGAAGTCAGCTCGTGCACAGGCAACAATTTCGCAATTATGAACGACTATAGAATCAACAAGGCTCAATATTTCTAGATGAAATTTCCAGCGGCTTGCTGAGTCCATACCAAGTCGACTTGCAGCATTACGCCAGGGAAAAGAAGGTCAGTCACGATGTCAGGAGGTATCCCACGATTTCCGACACCTCAGTGCATTTTATTATCGTTGTTGCAGATCTGCACGCTTCCAAAAAGCTGCCAGCGGTAGTAGCAACAGCTGCCTTAGCAACTGAGCTCGCCGAGCTGTGGCGTTCGAGCAGCAGCATTAGTCACAGCACCAGTAGCAGCAGAAGCAGCAAAGCAACAGACTGCATTTTAACCCTCCTACCTGCTGACGTTCGATCTACCCAGCCAGCAGCAGCAAAAGCATTGACACTGCAGTCGAGTGCTGCTACTAACTACTAGCAGAACGCTGCCACAGCTGTTCGCTAATACGTACAATTTAACAGCAAGTGGTTCAAAGCGTATGACTATGGGGCTAGCACCAGACAGAAATTTTGAGGTTGTCATCTACATAGCGAATGAGCAGTGAAGTGGTACTAAAGCACATTACACGTGGACAGACTTAGACTACTCGTGAGGTGTGGTTGAATACATGGGAGGAAAAATGACTGACAATTGTAGTTCACTGCTTACACCAATTAATGCTGAAATGTTAAAAGGCGAAGGAGCAATAGTGGACATGTATAGAGAGGCAATGCTCGAGTTAAGAGCTGACGGTGCCAGCCGTATACATCAACCATTCAAGTGTAGTGAATTTACGATAACTGTATTGAGCATTAATGATAGTGTCACAAAGACTGCGTTACTGGCGGCAATATGTTAGAGCAGTATTCCATGAATTTATTACCTGTTTGTGCGCCTACAAAGTGAAGTTAGACCAGCTACATCACTGTATTAACACATTTACTCCGCATGTACCACAGTTCATAAAAATTGAACACGTAAGTGAGAACTCTGTGGACGCTGAATATGCTGACCCGATGACAATGTGCATAATTGCTCCAATAGGATCAAAAAATAATACAAGCCGAATTCAAGTCGTATAAACATGAAGTATGTGGGCAGTAATGTGCATGAATATGTGTGTATATGTGTACAAATAAAAATAAATGTTATATAAAAATGATTTCCTTTTTGTGACACCTATCATCACCATCATCAATATATTAATACACAAAAAACTAGTAGATTTACATGGGGTACTTGATTAAGTGAATAAGAACGAGAGTATTATGAAAAACAACAACACAGTTTTTTCTACCAATTTTTCATATTTAGAGTTTATACACAACACTTTTTTTTTGTAGAATAAACTTGATTCATTCAACAATATATATAAACATTATTTTTTGATGAATAAAGAATTTTTTTCTAATTTAGAACACCTGCAAAACGCTTATTGCTAATACAGAGACAATTTTCAGTACATATACTTATTTACTCCAGCAACAGCAACAAGAAAACCACAAGCACGCACACACACACACACACACACACACACACACACACACACACACACACACACACACACACGCGCGCGCGCGCGCACACACACACACACACACACACACACACATACACACACACACACACACACACACATACACACACACACACACACACACACACACACACACACACACACACACACAGAGAGACAGACACACACGCTCGTGCGCGCCTACGCACAAACACATACGAAAACTCAATCTACCCCGTACATAGTGTGAGTATGGAAGTGATCTGAACCCCTCCCAACAGATGAACCGTTTGTCTTCATGCCGGGGCAGCCGCATTTTCAGTGTGGTATGTACCTAATGGCCTCCCGTTACAAGGATTACTTGGCGGTCCATGTGTGGAGCAGAACTTCCTCGAGAAGACAGCTCCTGTAACTTTCGATCGTAAGTTCCTTGAGGCCGCAAGTTGCACACCTTAGTCCCTAAAAACCAAATTTTACGTTCTTCCTACAATATTGCTACTCCACTATTGGCGAAATTTTGTTATTTGCTATTCGTCCTGCTCCAGCAATTTTAGTGACAAGCAAAGTAAATAATTTTAGTTTGTATTTGGATTTAGAGACTCTATCGCACTACTGTATGGATATTGGGTCTAGACTTAAGTCTCTCACTGGTCAGAAACAGTTTGACGAGCTTGTAAGGGTGTTGCAGGGTAGGTTGTCCTGAGAAATAATTGTTAAGAAAGAAATTCGATACAATGCGACATTTAGGAATTAATTAGTTAGCCAATCAGGCCGCTGCGCACCCAAATTCAAGCAGCCGGCCGGACACAATTTGTCTCTGTAGTTCACACTGGCCGGCAGCGGCGACCGAGCGGTTCTAGGCTCTTCAGTCCGGAACCGTGCGACTGCTATGGTCACAGATTCGAATCTTGCCTCGGGCGTAGATGTGTGTGATGTCCTTAGGTTAGTTAGGTTTAAGTAGTTCTAAGTTCTAGGGGACTGATGACCACAGATGTTAAGTCACATAGTGCTCAGAGCTATTTGAATCAAGTTCACATTGCGTAGACGATAACGCACGAGACTGCTCATACTATGACTCGGGTTCCATCCTTAGTAATTCCCCACGTCCTATTTCTGCATCGCTCTGTTGTTCGGTTTTAGGAGACCATAGGACGAACACGTTTGGAGATACGGTCACTGGAGGGCCGCTTGAATTTGCTCGCAACGGCGTTATTCGTCAACTTCAGCGTTAATTAACTCAGAAACGACGCAACGGATCGAATTTTTCCTTACGAATTATTTTTCAGCACAACATGAGCTTGATATGTGATACCTGAGCTTCTCCTGGCGTAAACTATGTTCAAAGTACTTACGGGCATTCTGCCAGGTTGAATTTTCGACAACTGCCGATATTTCGGCGGATGCACACTCCGCCATTTTCAAGGCTTAACTGCAACGACCAGACGAAGTGCAGAAAACACGAGAGCTCGGTTCTGCGAGTCTAACAGAAAAGATGACACACACCTAAACAAAAGCCACCAAAGATGAACGAAGTCAGAGCTATCGATAGTAAGAAACTATGGACTGGTAGTTGAGGAAACGTTAACACTGTCCCTATGTGTTTTTAACAAGTGAAAGAGCAGGATTCCAGGCCGAGTTTAAACAAAAGCCTCCATCCCTATTCACAAGGTTGCTAGCCAATTTAATTTCAACAGACTCCTTAATCACACTATCCCAGTAGCCGGACGTGCATGCTAATATCTCGGTATTATTATACCACATGGGGTGACCAGTGTCCAAACAATGTTCGGCAATAGCAGATTTGCTAGGCTGCTGTAGTCGCGTGTGCCGTTTATGTTCAATACACCGGTCCTCCACGGTCCTGATGATCTGACCAATGTATGCCATGCCACAGCTACAGGGAATGCGATAAACACCTGCCTTACGTAAACCAAGATCATCCTTAACAGACCCCAAAAGCGCTTTAATCTTAGACGGAGGTCGGAAAACACATTTCACATTGTATTTCCGTAAAATACGACCTATCTTGTTTGAAGTGCTTCCTATGTAGGGCAAAAAGGCAATAGATTTAGGAGTCAACTGAGAATTATCATCAGTCACCTGGCGCACAATTGGTTGATATCGCAACGCCCGTTCAATCTGTCTTTCACTATACCCATTGTGGCGGAAGGTAGCCTCAAGATGGGCCAGCTCAGCAGGCAAAGTCTCAACGTCGGAGATGACATGTGCCCTGTGTACCAGGGTACGAAGTACCCCTTCACGTTGGGCCGGATGATGACAACTGTCCGCCTGCAGATACAAGTCAGTGTGAGTACGCTTCCTATAAACTGCATGTCCCAACGATCCATCCACCTTCCTCGTAACCAAAACGTCAAGAAAGGGAAGGCAACCATCCTCTTCCACCTCCATGGTAAAACGAATGTTGGGGTGGATCGAGTTTAGATGTTCTAAAAAGGCATTCAAATTCTCCCTGCAATGCGGCCAAACAACAAAAGTATCGTCAACGTATCTGAAAAAAACAGGCAGGTTTCAATGGCGCCGACTCCAATGCACGCTCCTCGAAGTCTTCCATGAACAGATTTGCAATCACAGGAGATAACGGGCTACCCATCGCAACTCCATCTGTCTGCTCGTAATACTGGTCATTGAATAAGAAATACGTGGACGTCAACCCATGTCGAAACAAATTAGTTAGTTCAAATCCAAACTTCACTTCAATTAACCGCAACGAATCAGACAAAGGAACACGAGTTGTCGAAAATTCAACCTGGCTGAATGCCCGTAAGTACTTTGAGCTTGATATCTTACTGCCATAAAAACGAAGGAGCCATTTACACATCTCAGTTCCTTCCTACGCTGTATCCCTTCGTCGCATAGAGCCTAAACAGAGAGATTGTAAGACAAATGCGTTACACATACACTCTAAGGGAAAAAGAAAAAATAACGCAACAAGAAATAAATTTCCGTATGGAGCGGAGTGCAGTAGATGTGATGTATGGTGTACGTATACCGATAAACCGGTGGTTACAATTTAAGAAAAAATGGACTATTTGTTCAAGAGAAGGAGCTTCACAAATTGAGCAAGTAAATAAAGCGTTGGTCTACCCCAGATTCTTATGCAAGAAATGATTCGGATTAGCATTGATTGACAGGTTTGGCGGATGTTCTCCTGAAAGACATCGTCACAAATTCTGTTCAACAGGCGCGTTAGAAAGTCAGAATCCCTGCTCGTGGCAAGGCTCTTCTCCACAGGTTCTCAGATGAGGAGAGATCTGGCTAGCTTGCTGGCCGACGTAGGGTTTGGCAAGCACGAAGATTGGCAGTAGGATCTCTCCATGTGCGGGCGGGTATTGTCTTGCTGTCGGCCCAGAATGGTTTGTCATGGAGGACAACAAAATGGGGAGTAGAATTTCGTCTGCTTACCACTGTCCTGTAAAGATGCCGCGGATGACATCCAAAAGAATCGTGCTGTGAAAGTAGCTGGCGCACCGACCAGCAGTCCTGGTTGCTGGGCGGTATGGTGGGTGGCAGTCACATAATTCCACTGCTGACCGGGCCGTCTCCAGACACATTTTCACTGGTTATCGGGGCTCAGTTCGCGGCAGGATTTATCGATGAAGACAATTCTACTCCAGTCAATGTGATTCCAGCCGAAGGGATATTTGTATGAGCTTGGAGCATACTTGTTTTGCCAAAGCAACGATTCCCAACATATAACACCTACAGAGTCTACGGCTCTGGCGTGAAGTTATGCGGTCACCTGTCACAGCTTTCTGTCTTTCTGCTTTGTCACTGTTAATTTGATATGGCCCTTGGCACTATGTCACGGTAAAAGTTTGTCATATCAGCGGGTACTCGCTGACCAGTATAACCCACTTCCATGGACTCTTATTCATGGCAGTGTGTTTATTTTATTAGGCCACGCAAAAAAAAAAAAAAATCGTATCACTTAGTATGATACACATTTTTCTAGAGAGAAAGCCAGGAATTTGAGAGAATCTGCAAACATAATATTGTAGTGATGTTCCATGGCTACAGATTTAGTAAGTACTTCGTACTTCTCCACGTTTGTCACAATTACGGGAACATGGCCTTTGGTTTATTTCACCACGTTCAGTTTCTTCCAGTTTTTGAATAGGCTCAGAAATATAAAATGAGTATTATAATTCATCAGATTGTGAAGCATTACAGGCAGTGTCAAATTAGGTATAGAGTTTAAATTATAAGTAGTATGTGCAAATCACGGAAATGCGCCGGTAAAATGACGACGATGGCTGTGTTTCACAACAATCTGCTTTACAGGTTCCTCGTAGATGTGGAAAATTTCTGCTTCCCGAAACGCTACTTCCTTTTCAATGCTGATACTCGTCTGCATGTTTCGAAACAAGTAACTGCATTCGGCAATTAGATACAGCAGTTTACCAAACTGTTCCATACTGTAAGCACCTTAGTACAGCAGACACTGAAAATTCCTCACTGTGGATACATTGTCTATAATAAGAGAGGTTCTTTTGAGCACGGCGCCAGTTCATGCATGTCAGATTGTTCAGATACTTTTGATCATGGCTACAATTTATACAATTCAGATACTTGTAAACATGGAACCAATACACGCATTTTAGATTACCCAGATACCTTAGAAAATGGTTCTGCTTTATGCAATTCATGTGAGTATAGCACAGTTTTTATGGACATTTTACACGTAGAAAATAATGTAAGGTAGACTCTTTATGTGTTTCTGACAAATAATTCAGTTTTTTAGATAATTTTTAATATGGTGCAAGCTTACATAGTTCAGGTTCACGTCGTTCGCATACTTTGGAACACTGCCAATATGGGCGCACTGGCGCCACACACTGACTGGATGTTTCGCCTTAATAATGGGCAAAATGCTGGACTATAATTGGGAGCTCTAATTTGTATGTGTGTGGTCTTTGTTTGTGTGCGTGTGTGTGTGTGTGTGTGTGTGTGTGTGTGTGTGTGTGTGTGAGAGAGAGAGAGAGAGAGAGAGAGGGAGAGAGAGAGATGAATTTTATTGGCGAGGTTTACTGGTGAGCCAGAAGTTTTGCTGACGAACTTGTGTATCAGACAGTGCATGTCACCCCTACATGTAGGCAGCTAGTGCACGTGACGTCATGGGTATGACACGGACCTGCAGGTGTGACGTCATGAGGCTTCAAGGTTGGTCAAAGTGGACCATGCAGTAGGTACCGTATTTAAACGATATGAATTGCATTGATAGGCGCAATGCCCAAAAGTATATGAACTACTTATTGGTTCAAATGGCTCTGAGCACTATGGGACTTAACAGCTGTGGTCATCAGTCCCCTAGAACGTAGAACTACTTAAATCTAACTAACCTAAGGACATCACACACATCCATGCCCGAGGCAGGATTCGAACCTGCGACCGTAGCAGTCACACGGTTCCGGACTGCGCACCTAGAACCGCGAGACCACCGCGGCCGGCGAACTACTTATTCGTCATACATAAAAATAATGATAATACTCTTATAACTTACCGTAATTACACGCCTAACATATCTATCAAAACCACGTAAAGTGTGTAACAACAGTTTTTCCACGTTTAAAATCTGTTAAACTTGATGTGACAATACTGATCTAATTTAGATATTGAGCTGCACTTTGCAACAAGTAAACTTCATTGTATCAAACTTGGTGCAAGAAACAATGGAGAACCAAATTAAGTATTTCCACTCCTAAATTGTTTGTATTACTGATCCGTAACAGTAGTAACACATGTGGCACTAGTGATCTAACTTACAGTTTACGTGCAGTAGTTTGCAAGGACTTCCTATGCCGTCACATTGATTTTCTCTGGTGCGCTATCCTTGGCAATCGAACACGATCGTGTAAATGTTTCTCGATAAGAAAGTATAGCCGATAGTAACCCCACAAAAAAAACTTGAGAAATTCTCTTATCTGCCTTGTGCAGTGTGCACATAACAGTGACGAGAAGACAATTCAGATGAAAGTCTACTCATAACTTTAGAAAATACAAATGCATGTATGTCGACTGAGTGAAATGTGCCATTCTTGGAGATTCCATCAATGTACATGCACAGACAAATGTGTTTTAGTAGGTGAAATAGAACAGGATATTGGGCGACGTCATGTTCAGTTTATTCTACCCGATCGACGATTCGACGCCTCTGCTGGGATGGGATCTTCCTCACGACTTTCTTGTGTTCACAATTAGCTGAACACTGCCAAGGGGCTTTTCCCACGCTTATACGGTTCAAATTTTCAAATGTGTGTGAATTCCTAAGGGACCAAACTGCTGATGTCATCGGTCCCTAGACTTACCCACTACTGAAACTAACTTATGCTAAGAACAACACACACAGCCATGCCCATGGGAGGACTCGAGCCTCCTGCGGGAGGGGCCGTGCAATCCGTCTCCAACCGCGCGGCCACTGCGCGCGGCCGCCTATACGGAAGGAATGGTGTCATTGGATTACATTCTTCTGCCAAGTATTGATGAGCCATTATCACTTGAATCAAAGCTATATGGGCTTATGATGAAGAAGAGGATTGTTGCATAAAATTATTCTGGCTGATATTGGTGGTCCACTGTCAGTGGCTGGAAAACGGAGCAGGCAGAGAATGAGGTTACGGGATTGAGGATGTTTATCAAAATATTATTGTCATCCAGCAGAAGTGGTTTTCTGGTCATTGTATTACTCACGTTACCTGGATTTGATTTTACTTCTCTGATTGTGGGAAGCTGTGAAGCTGGTATCCTGTATTTGAATTTTCTATTGAAGCTACATTCGTTCATGAAAATCTCTGATTTTACTTCTATAAATGTTGATTTCCTTAGCCACTTTCTACGTCTTGGCGGCATTTCTCCTGATTTCACACTTCATTTTACCTGTGTGTGGTGTTTGTATTCACTAATAGTTTCTTTTACAAGTCCTCGTTGTATTCTGGTGCTGTTGCTAGAACAATAAAATATTTGGCTGATGATTTACTCATTACTATGTTTCTATTATATGGTAATAGGGTAGGTGGTAGCAAACCACAAAAAAGTTCAGTTTTTCTAACATTGTGATCAGTGAAAGATAGATTTTCCTGCGATATCAAATGGAATTCGTCTATTGGGTTGTTAATTGTAGCTCTCCAAATTCCAGCTCCATCTGATTATTAATTACTGAGAAATTTACAATTTAGCGAAAACAATTGCGGGGTTTTACCACACAAAATTCGGTTAAATATCGCTGTGGCGGTCTCTGTCCCATTTCAGATAAAAGCGATAAAAAAGGATGATTCCATAATAAAATCACTTTAAATAACCCCTTGTAACATGATTGTATAGTAGCCATGTTACCTAACACAATGAAACTTCCTGGCAGATTAAAACTGTGTGCCCGACCGAGACTCGAACTTGCCTTTTTCGGGCAAGTGCTCTGCCGTCTGAACTACCCAAGCACGACTGAAGCCCCTTCCTCACAGCTTTACTTCCTCCAGTACCTCGTCTCCTACCTGCCAGGAAGTTTCATAGCAGCGCACACTCCGCTGTAGAGTGAACATCTCATTCTGGCTACCTAACACAAAATTGAACTTAAAAAACTCATCAATTTGAACATAATGCAAAAACGTACTTGTAGAACAAATATACTTTCTACTTCAAGATAGAGCTATTAACAGGGCGATATGAAAGAGCTCAATGACCGAGGCTAAACTGTCTATGTCCGGAGTAAATAGTGTACTTTGTTAGTTTCTCTGAGCAAGTTATTAAGTTAAGGAACTTTACAGTGTTCATCCCTATAGCTTTCACAATTTTATTATCACAGTGCCAGTGCCAGTGAATGCCTTTTATAGTATCTCGGTAAATTTGTAGGCTCCTGGAAGTTTTTCGCAAAAAGCACCCTGATAGCCGGAAAGAGTTCTTAGTTTTTACTGCACTTTTACTACAGCGACGTCATTAAATGATGAGGGAATCTGATTCTTCCACGCTCTTGTTCAACTTCTTCGGATACATCTTTGCCGAATAGTAAGTCCATATCTACATCTGAGCTGCTGTAATAAACTGAGGAGTCTGAATGTGACTCTGAAGGATAATTGTCTGGTTGTTTGAGCAGTCTCCTTACTTTTTTTACTGATGTAGTAAAATCTAGCTTACGTCATGTTGTTTCATTAATGTGTTTTTTTTTTTTTTTTTTGTTTCCGTGGCAAGTCCGGCGCCTAATTTCATTTATAATTTATTGGGTGTCGCCCTTTCAATGCTTTGCCACAACGTTTGGTCTCAATCTTTGTTTTTGGAGCAGAATCACATATTCAAGTGAGATAATCTCACACAGTGTTGCTTGAAAGTCATATTTTGCGGGGGTTATCATTGAAAGTGTTTGTATGGAGTGTAGCCATGTATGGAAGTGAAACATGGACGATAAATAGTTTGGACAAGAAGAGAATAGAAGATTTCGGAATGTGGTGCTACATAACAATGCTGAAGACTAGATGGGTAGATCACATAACGAATGAGGAAGTATTGAATAGGATTGGGGAGAAGTTTGTAGCGCAGCTCGACCAGAAGAAGGGATCGGTTGGTATGACATGTTCTGAGGCATCAAGGGATCACCAATTTAGTATTGGAGGGCAGCGTGGAGGGTAAAAATCGTAGAGGGAGACCAAGAGAGGAATACACTAAGCAGATTCAGAAGGATGTAGGTTGCAGCAGGTACTGGGAGATGAAGAAGCTTGCACAGGATAGAGTAGCAAGGAGAGCTGCTTCAAATCAGTCTCAGGACTGAAGACCACAACAACAACATCATTGAAGAATTATCGTCACATTGTTGGAGCTGCGGGAATTGGCCGGCCGCGGTGGCCGCGCGGTTCTAGACGCTTCAGCCGGAACCGCGCAACTGCTACGGTAGGAGGTTCGAATCCTGCCTCGGACATGGATGTGTGTGATGTCCTTAGATTAATTAGGTTTACGTAGTTCTAAGTTCTATGGCACCTCAGATGATAAGACCCATAGTGCACAGAGCCATTTGAAAATTTGCGGGGATTGTCCTAAAATACTTGCTGGGATTAGCCTAATTTCGCGATTTTATGACAAACGCGTCGTTGTTTATTGTGTGGAGCAAACTGGAACAATTATTTCCACGTAAACATGAAGTTTAATGAAGTAGTTTCAACGAGTAATTAGTTTAAAAAATGGTTCAAATGGCTCTGAGCACTATGGGACTTAACAGCTGTGGTCATCAGTCCCCGAGAACTTAGAACTACTTAAACCTAACCTAAGGACATCACACACATCCATGCCCGAGGCAGGATTCGAACCTGCGACCATAGCAGTCGCACGGTTCCGGACTGCGCGCATAGAACCGCAGGAACACCGCGGCCGGCGAGTAATTAGTTATTCTTCTCTTCATACCCTACATTATAAAACATTCAAGTAAAAATCAGAAAAGTTACATGTAAGTTGTTAAAGACACACTTATCTTATTTTCTCAGTTCTGAAGCGACCTGCTGGGATGAACTTTCATGGAACATTACTTTAAGACAAACCTGTCAGTTGATGGTCAACTCCGGAATTGATGGCAGTCAGTTAAAAAATTCGGTACATGTTTTTACCTTTCTCCGGACTTTATCCCCACCTGCCCAATGGGGGCAAATGAAAGTTTATCTCTAATCCTATTCGGACTCAAAATGAGGAATTTCATGGAATGGAAAAGATTGTTCCTATTCTTAACGTTGGTAGGAAAAGAATATTGGTAGGGATTTTTTTCACTATAAAGGAGAAGTAAGACAACTCTGTAAACAGGGTATGAACCCACTAATTTAATTATCTTACCTTTTTATAATATTGCATTAATGTATCGATAAACATTAGTGTTTGATACTAAAGGAGCCCATATAATTCTTTCTGCTGTCCTATTAAATGTAGGTGTATAGAAAGTCCGAGAAAACACTGGGACATAGTGTATCCACCAATACAAATATGTGACTGAATGCCACTTGAAATCACAGCCCAGGTCAGAAGCAACGCAGTGGTCAACACTGAATTCAAGTGCCTTCCACATCCGACACAGCAAGAGTTTGGAATCGGAGTTCGATTTCTCAAATAAGACAACGAAGGGCAACGGCTACAATGTGGTTTTTGGATAGGAGGGGTTTTCGAACGATATTTTATTAATTATTGAGCTGTGCACGGCTCGAGTTTATCCCATTTATTGTTTGTCGTAGTCTATTATGGTACTACCGCCTCGTTCTCGTATTCCATCTA
This sequence comes from Schistocerca gregaria, assembly GCF_023897955.1. Lineage (NCBI taxonomy): Eukaryota > Metazoa > Arthropoda > Insecta > Orthoptera > Acrididae > Schistocerca > Schistocerca gregaria. The sequence continues at coordinate 240,709,297 of NC_064921.1, forward strand.
CTGTTGTCACTAACTTCCTGCCTTACCTGCCTGTGAGTGGCAGCAGCAGCGCGTATGGATAAGTGCACTGCCGTACCATCTCTGGAGCGATCGAAAGTATTTACGGGTCGTCGTGTGTCTGGCGGCCAGGTCGGGACGGATCAGCAGTGCAGTCGGGACACAGCAACAGTAAGTCGGGGGACGGAGCGCTGGTGAGGTGCCGACAGCCAGTGCTCGCCGACCGCTGGCGACACACTTATGAACTGTCCGACGGAGGGAGATTGGAGCGGGACGACCGTTGATTGGTCGTTGGGTTGGTCGTCTCATCGGCAGAAGTATACTTGGTCCTTTCACCGTTTCCGAGCGTGGGAAGTTGATCGGTTGGCATCGAGCAGGGAGGAAATCTCCGCACCGCGTGGTTTGGCCGGGCCAGCTGGCGGCGTCTACGTGCGGTCGGAGTGCGTGGTACTGTTTCCATTGCTACGAGGTCCGTGGCTTACCGATCCTGGACAAGAAACTTGAGTTTTGACTTAATCTACTAGAAAATCACGACTGTTCACATTGTGTCGTCTGGATTTCATTGTCGGCGGTTGGGACATTCCCGTGAGGAACAACACATGTTTTCAATTTGGCTAATTTCAGCCACCCTCTGGTGGAGAACTGTACTTGGTTATTTTGAATTTAAGTGTACCAGCAGAATCTTCTGTCTTGTGGCCGTTAACATTCCTGTTACCTGCCCTGGCCGTTGACTTAAATTCAGGCAGTGTATTGTCCTCATTTTGTTATCGCTATTCAACATGGTATGTAGTTCGAGAGCTCAGTGTTTATAATTGGTTGTGGGCGCCAAATTTTTTACGTTATTCCATTGAAATCCCTGTTGTGTGCTCATCGGGTGGGGCGGAAGTTATCTTGTCGGTGGGTCCGCTGACTGTCTGTCGTTTGGGTTGTCGTCGGATCGAGAATGGTTAGGCCGACAGCTGGTCTTACCTAAGCGAGCATTAGGGACTGAATTCCAGGCCGACCCTCGGAAACTTCTGAGCGCCCTTGGGTGTACTGCCTTTTCTTATTTGTTCTCGTTGTTTTGATGTGTATGGCTTCTAGCTGATTTTAAAATTAAGGTTGTTTTGCCCTTAACGAGTAAAACTGTTTGCGCCTTCAGCCTAATTCAAAGAACTGTTTTAAGGTAAGGCCTTTGACCTTTAAAAATTTATTTTTGTATGTCTTGAGAGATGGGTTTTCAGCCGATTTTTTTTAAATTAAAGTTGTTATGCTCTTAAGGTGTAAGGTTGTTTAGGCCTTCAGCCTAATTGAAAGACCTTATTGAAGATAAGGCATTATGCGTTTTTTAAATTTCTTATTTTGGTTTGAGTCTTAAGTTATTGGCTTTCAGGCGATTTTAAATTAAAGTGGTCTTGCCCTTAAGGCATGATATTGTGTGGCGATTTCAGCTTGTAAATTAATCTAGTTTTTTTTTTAATTTTCTTGTAATATCTGGTCAAATAAAGTTGTATGTTCGAGTGTAACTGTCAGCCGCTTATTTTGGTCCCTTTCCACATCTTAAACTACGTGTCCTGTCCTGCGAGTTTAGCAGGGCATCTCAATCATGCTAATATGTAGGAAAAGGAATCGTCACCTCATTCTGTTAGGTTACCGTTAATTTGCAAAGTTACTGATCACAGCAGTAGAATTCTTTTGAAATATGATATACAGAAAGCGTTTCATAGCAAAATGAAATGAAGGGCTCTTTCGCGGCGACGCGACGCGGACGTACCTGATTGCATGCAAACTGTGGGAATGTATGGAGAGTATATATAAGAGAAACTGGAAAGACTGTAATATACCGTATTAAAGAACATAAATGCCACGTGTGGTTAGACCAAAGTGTGTTCTACAGTAGCAGAACATCAAGAGTACAGCAGCCAAGTCACTGATTTCGACAACGGACGTCTCCTATTCAAGAAAACCAACATTCTTGGAAAAAAAGTCCGAGATGCGATTGAGATTTCCAATAACTACTGTAATTTAGAGAAGCTGGGTATAGACTTCCATTTTAGTAGCTTCCCACCACGCAACCATGGTGCACGACGAATGCAGAGAACGAACAGAAAGCTATTTGTGCCGCATGACAATCATATTTTGGTAAACATTCCCTTCTCTATCTCTGCCTGTTCTGCTTTTTATCCAACGACCGGTAATCTACCGATAGAAGTCTGTTCATCAATCCCACTTGTTCAGCATAAGCGTGAAAAGACCTCTGTCATAAGGGAATGGAACACTGCTCCCTGGCTGTGTTAAGAGCATCATGAAGAAGACCCCAGAATTGGGTCGAAACGTAGATCATGCAGAATGTGACCAAACATCCAAGAAGTTTTTATCTTCAGTGACAACGGCCACTATGCTAGCAGTCTTACATAAATACACTCCTGGAAATTGAAATAACAACACCGTGAATTCATTGTCCCAGGAAGGGGAAACTTTATTGACACATTCCAGGGGTCAGATACATGATCACACTGACAGAACCACAGGCACATAAACACAAGCAACAGAGCATGCACAATGTCGGCACTAGTACAGTGTATATCCACCTTTCGGAGCAATGCAGGATGCTATTCTCCCATGGAGACGATCGTAGAGATGCTGGATGTAGTCCTGCGGAACGGCTTGCCATGCAATTTCCACCTGGCACCTCAGTTGGACCAGCGTTCGAGCTGGACGTGCAGACCGCGTGAGACGACGCTTCATCCAGTCCCAAACATGCTCAATGGGGGACAGATACGGAGATCTTGCTGGCCAGGGTAGTTGACTTACACCTTCTAGAGCACTTTGGGTGGCACGGGATACATGCGGACGTGCATTGTCCTGTTGGAACAGCAAGTTCCCTTGCCGGTCTAGGAATGGTAGAACGATAGGTTCGATGACGGTTTGGATGTACCGTGCACTATTCAGTGTCCCCTCGACGATCACCAGAGGTGTACGGCCAGTGTAGGAGATCGCTCCCCACACCATGATGCCGGTGTTGGCCCTGTGTGCCTCGGTCGTATGCAGTCCTGATTGTGGCGCTCACCTGCACGGCGCCAAACACGCATACGACCATCATTGGCACTAAGGCAGAAGCGACTCTCATCGCTGAAGACGACACGTCTCCATTCGTCCCTCCATTCACGCCTGTCGCGACACCAGTGGAGGCGGGCTGCACGATGTTGGGGCGTGAGCGGAAGACGGCCTAACGGTGTGCGGGACCGTAGCCCAGCTTCATGGAGACGGTTGCGAATGGTCCTCGCCGATACCCCAGGAGCAACAGTGTCCCTAATTTGCTGGGAAGTGGCGGTGCGGTCCCCTACGGCACTGCGTAGGATCCTATGGTCTTGGCGTGCATCCGTGCGTCGCTGCGGTCCGGTCCCATGTCGACGGGCACGTGCACCTTCCGCCGACCACTGGCGACAACATCGATGTACTGTGGAGACCTCACGCCCCACGTGTTGAGCAATTCGGCGGTACGTCCACCCGGCCTCCCGCATGCCCACTATACGCCCTCGCTCAAAGTCCGTCAACTGCACATACTGTTCACGTCCACGCTGCCGCGGCATGCTACCAGTGTTAAAGACTGCGATGGAGCTCCGTATGCCACGGCAAACTGGCTGACACTGACGGCGCCGGTGCACATATGCTGCGCAGCTAGCGCCATTTGACGGCCAACACCGCGGTTCCTGGTGTATCCGCTGTGCCGTGCGTGTGATCATTGCTTGTACAGCCCTCTCGCAGAGCCCGGAGCAAGTATGGTGGGTCTGACACACCGGTGTCAATGTGTTCTTTTTTCCATTTCCAGGAGTGTATGTATTACATCAATTGTTAAAACTATTCTTCGGTTTCTTATTTCCTAGAAGTGTAATATCGTCTGTGCTGCGTGACAGCGTTAAGTTAGTCGTTGCGAAGTGCACACTCTTTGACATAAAACCTGACCGGCGGCTGGCCGCCGCAGAGTCTTAAGTCGGCACCGATCGCGATAGGGGACAAATAAATGGCTACGCTGATAATACTCTTTAAGTGGAGCTATCTGTACAAACTGGCAACACTGTAGGCAGTGACAGTCCCTGGAGGAAGTCATGTCTTCTGTTCAAGAATTTGTGCCACGTCTAGGTCCGTATTCTAGCAATAAACCGAGCGTTGTATGAGTGCAACGTCACTCCGTCAAAACTGTTCTTTGCTAGAGATTTTATAGCACCTTCGTTGTGAATGCAGAAGTCTTGGAAGCACAGCCATAATATATACCGCTCTCTGACACATGGATAGTAACAGTTCCGTCCAATATCATTTCTGCGAAACATTTCTTGTCAGACTGTGTGTCTGCTGCATGCGCCAGAGCTCTCTGGGACCCACTTGCTGGCAACTGGCAGTGACTGCGATGGCGGTGCTGCACTCCGTCGTCATTGTCAAAAGAATCACCTACTGACCATTGATCCGTGAAGTATAAAATGCTTTACTTTTGTTGAGTGATGCTCCCCAAAAGATGTCCACGATTCGAACTTCTCACTCTATAGCAACGGAGGCAAATGGACAGTTTTTATATGATGAGTACTATATTGGACTAATATGCAAGACGTGAGTGTGGCTCAGAACAAACTTTATTCTTTGTGATCCAATCAGAATGCTTCACTACGTTGCTGAACGTTATTAATGCTTTATAGCTCGTTTCTTTTCATTTCAAAAGCGATTCCTCATGCAATTTTTCGTCAAATATTCATATGTTCCCGTCAAGCCACAGTTGGTAAATGTGGTGTAATATGTTTTACTGTCGTCGTCTGATTTCTTACGGTAAATGTACGCGATAAACTGAGTAAATACCCTACATTGCCCTGCATGCTCTATAGCAACGCTGGAAGTTCAAGTATGAATTCATGGAGAATTTAAGGCTGATCGAAGATGATATTTAAGATATTCCATTATATTTACTATCAACCAAGTTTCCCATTTTTAAGCTAACCACAGTGGAAGGAAGTTGGTAACACCAGTCTCTGCATACTTCTACAGAGGTCTCAAAATGCTATTACTCGGATTTATAACAAACGAACTACATCCACTTTGTAATTATTCTCTGAGATATGGGTCCCACGTGGCAATCAAAACTCAGGTCCGCGAAGTTGACGGTCAAGTCGAAGCTCTTCAGAGACCTTAGTGTAGTTGAAGAAACTTGTTATTCACAAGGCAGATATCTATGACAATTACTACAGTTTACTGAGCCGAGTTTGTGAGAAAAGTTAGCGTGTTCAAGTTTTCAACAGATTTTGTTAAAGAATTTCTTCTATCGATTTCTAGTTCCATAAAATAAAAAAGAACATGGGAACCTATTGTACTTTGGTCTGCACTACGATAAGAACTGACAACTCAGACTGCCCGTGCATGTTCGTAACTGAGCCCACAAGCCGCTGCTTGGAGAAAGCTCCAATCACAGCGGTACTGGTTACTGAGCCTCATAACGCAACGTTAAACGTAAGAATAATTGTTACCTATATGAAGTACGGCATTCCTGAAATCTATAAATTAAATTTTCTGTTAAAATAAGCTTTCTGCGTAGGGTAACCACAGCTCAGACAAGCTGTGAATAACAATAAAAAACACTCAGCACTCAGCAACACTCTAAATTATCATAAAATTTATAACGACTGAAAAGTCAAGAATGATGAGGTGTTTACAAACGCCATATACTTATATGAAGATACTTTACTCCCATCTACCAGCTTCTGTTAGTATAGGAGAATCTTTAGGTTTATCCTCCAAGAATACAAAACAAAGTGCGAAATTTTATGAAATGGTAGACAAAAAAAGAACTAAAGGTATTGCTTTCATTCAACAAAAAACAACGACAGGCACTTACAACTGTTATACTTCTACCTTGTAAATAGACAGAGTCCTCGTTTTCGGGAAACTGTCCACATTAAAATTCAAACCATACTGGCAAGTTGTCATAATAAAACTGTGCGCACCCAGAAGATGTTAGCGAAAAGTTTACAAAGCGTCACTGCTGAATGAGCCAAGGATAGGAAAAAGCGGGAAAGGAACGAATAATGAATGAGACACTATTCCCAAAAGTTAAATAACGTCTAGGCCAAATACTGTATAAACTTGAAGATACCATTCAATAATTAATACTATTGTATAGAACCGAAACATCGAGAGTGGAAGAAATTTGAAGAATTGCTTGCCGTATAACTTCCTGTCGGACATATGACAGCGGTATGAAATGGATTTAAGTAACAATATCCTGTACGATGTGCATACATCCGCCATATTGCTAACAGGCCGATGTGGTGAAAGCAAGACATCGAGGACAGCAATATACTGGAAGTCGGAAGGTCGCTCCGCCGAATAGGGTTCAAATGGCCCTGAGCACTATGGGACTTAATATCTGAGGTCATCAGTCCCTAGAACGTAGAACTACTTAAACCTAACTAACCTAAGGACGTCACACACATCCATGCCCGAATCAGGATTCGAACCTGCGACCGTAGTGGTCGCGTGGTTCCAGACTGTAGCGCCGAGTAGGGAAAACAAAGTAAACACATGAATAGCTGGATGGAGGAATCTTTTCCTAATTACGATTTCCTGCTTACAGCTGTTCACATGTTTCCTTTGTTTTAGTCTTCAGCAGCGGTATGATATGGAAATGCCGTGTTGCTAGGGCCTCCCTTCGGGTAGACCGGTACAAGTCTTTCGAGTTGACGCCACTTCGGCGACTTCCGTTTCGATGGGGATGAAATTATGATGATAAGGACAACACAACCCCCAGTCCCTGAGAGAATAAAATCTCAGACCCAGCCGGGAATCGAACCCGTGCCGTTAAGAGCTGACCACTCAGCTACCAACGGCGGACACCAAAATGATATTTTAGAGGGTTCTCTAGTATACAGTATATTTCTCTGTTATTCACATAAATTTTCTGTCTCCGTGTCTCATTATCCATTAAGCCTACTACGAATCACAGGTAGTCAAAATAGAAAGGAAATACCAAGTGAATTTGGAGGAACAGTTCAGAACCGTATGCAAAAGTACAAGCAGTATCTCGCCAAATCTTAGCTGTGCTTGAGGTAGCTATGTAGCGAAATGTTTGTCGTGCTCTTACTATACGGGCTCAAAGATTGCCTGTGTGTGTGTGTGGGGGGGGGGGATGTGTTTACCTTTTATGCAGCGTTTTCTCCTCATACTTCCTAATGTCGCATTTCACGCTAACTATAATTAAGGCAGTTGTTTAGATTAAATCTGCAATTTCTCATTATCGAAGCTCTCCATCGTGGGAGAGAACTGTTGTCGGTGTTATGCAATTCCATAGTAGATCTGGTGATAGAATTACCTCAAAATACACACGAATAAAACACTTATTTTGATAGTTTGCAGTGAAAACTTATTTCAGTAGATTAAATTACAATTGGAAATCAGCTTTCCCCCACCATCACGAAAGGCTAAGATATCAAACACTTTGCCACTCGAAATCACATGTGTCTACAAGCAGTCTTGTTCTGCATACAAATAAAATTTCACGACTACCACAAGAATGCAGATGTATGTTGATGAAGGTGGAAGCAGGTTCTTGCAGTTTACACTTTTATATTAATACATATAACGCAGATTAAGTAGGCTGCTCATGGCTTTCGTGTTGCACCCCTTTTGTCTTGTCCGTAAGAGATGAAAAGAATCCAAATCCGTTTCACTTCTGACTCCTTCAAATCCGTCCAGTGACCTTTTTTGTATGTTCTGCTTGGTATTCGTAAAGCTAGCCATTATGTGTGTTCCCACGAGGTACTGGACCGAGGTTGCCGGAAGGCTTGCGGATTTTATTAGCAGTCGCGTGTTACACATGAGACTCGCTTTCTATGTTACTTTACGTAGCTGTGTAGCAAGAGGGGACCCTAATTTATCCATTGTCATAACTCATTCGAACAACAGCAAAACAAATTTGTCAGACGTATTCTTCCATTTACCAATACTTCAACATAACCAACACCCGTGCGAATGGTAAACCAAGGCCGTGGTCACAAATTTGTATCTATCTGTATCGATGGCAGAGTGTATACTACATGATCGATTGTTGAGAATATATTTCGACATGTATTTATCTGTTTTCATCGGCTTAAGTCAGTAGAAATTGTTAAAGAATTATGGCTGCGCCGCCGGTCTTCCAGTCATCCATTGTCGTCTGTTGTTATTGGGATTTTCCTATTGCCCTGGAAACAAGACACCGATATAAACATGCTTATTCTGAGTGGCGTAACATCTACTACTCCATATCTCCACTTTCACTGATCATATGTACTGTTACGAAATAGGGATAGGAAAGCTCTTGCAAGTGAACGAATGACAGAAGTAACAGTAACAATAACAACAATGAATGTAGTTTATTACATGACAGAAGAAGAGTAACAGTTGGAAATAAAAATAAATAAAAATGGCTGATAGTTCAGTTCGTGAAATGTAAAGGTTTTCTTAGCATTTTGTTTCTGAATTCTGTTCTGGATATTTGCAGACAAAAAAAGATAAGAAACTGAAGTTATACACATCGGTAGTCCAACAAGATCTGACTTCTTGCCTTGGATCACGAGACGACCATGACAGCACGTAGCGAATATGACACTGCATCGTTTAGCTCGCCGTCATTGTTTTAGTGGTGGTTAATGCAGACAGGTCACAACATGAAATACAAAACCAATTGAGATATAAGCATGGACTGACATTCCTGTGGTCTAGAAAGTAAATTTATGATATCGATGCAATATAAACACGATAACTATTACTTCATAAGTATTAAAATAGAATATAACGAGAATGTAGCAGGATCAATCTACCCCAGTACCGAAAGCAAGTCACCGAACGAGGCGGCACAGTGGTTAGCACAATGGAGTCGCATTCTGAAAGACGACGGTTCGAACCAGCGTCCGGCCATCCACATTTAGGTTTTCCGTGATTTTTCCGGATCGCTACAGGCAAATGCCAGGATGGTTCCTTGGAAAGGACACGGCCGATTTCCTTCCCCATCGTTGACGCCATCCGAGCCTCTGCTCCGTCTCTAATGACCGCGATGTCGACGGGGGGTTAAACCCAATCTTCCTCCCTTCCGAAAGTGAGGTGCCGAATACCGTCAGCAGCATTTTCAAGTCTCAGCTGCACTAACAAAACCAAGAACTTCACTGAAAAATAACAGTCGAGATCCAAATATACTCAAGGGAAATATAAGAGCATCTCAAAGTGTATCTTATATCATGGTTGTCACCTTGAAACACAGTTGCAGAGTAGATGTTCCTCGAATGGGTGCCTAATGGCAACATTGATATGTGAGAGCAGCAGGAAAGTAGGTTTGAACGCACACCGAGAGATCTTTAAGTTGATTTGTTCAAAAAATGCTAAATGTCGATTTAAGATGGAAAACAAAGAATAATTTTCAGGCTAGTTATCTTAAATAGAATAACCTAGCACATAGTCCATTCTATACTTTAAACAATTTTTATACGGAATTATTTTGCTTTCTTCCCTGAAATCACAATTCTCCATTCTGTCAGTTCCATGTATGATCTCTAGAATTATTAATTATGAGCTCCATACATCATCTTTTATGTATTTTCTATTCTTAAGGAAGTTTATTATTAAGGTCTTCCATTATACTTCTATTTTACAGTCGTATTCCTCTAGGCATGGTGTTATACCCCCGCCCCTCCCCCGCTTGTCTGAAAATAAAATAATAACTGTATCTTAGGTTCTTCTATCTTGCACTTGTAAAATTACATTTAAAGATGCTACCCAATTTTCTTTGCAGCTGTTGATTATACTGTCCCTCTGTAGTCTTATTTGCTGACGCACATGCACCAGTTTTCCTTATCGGCGATGGCGCTGGTTCACCTCACTTCCAGTCCACCCCGATAGCTGAATAGTTATCCCCCCCCCCTCAAAAAAAAAGATGGTATAGCGCTCGCTTAGCATGTGAGAGGTACCGGGATCGATACCCGACACCTGCAGAAAAATTTCTACCATGCGTTTCTCAATATTTACCAGCCCTTTAAAAATAAAAAATAAAAACGAAGAAAAAGAGAAAAAAAGTAGTCAGCGTGGCGGACTGCCGTCCTAATGGGCCCGGGTTTCATTCCCGCCTGGGTCGGAGATTTTCTCCGCTCAGTGACTGGGTGTTGTGTTGTCTTCATCATCATTTCATCCCCATCCGGCGCGCAGGTCGCCCAATGTGGCGTCGAATGTCATAAGACCCGCACTAAGGCGGTAGGACCTGCCCCATAAGGGGCCTCCCGGCCAATGACGCCGAACGCTCATTTCAGTATCTCACTTCCAGTCTTGGTAGTCACTGAGTCTGTTATGTTGTCACGATGATGTTGCGCCTTTGGTATGTCTATACAGTATTTTAATTTTCCCGTTCTCAAGACATTCTTTTATCTAGGTGATGGCCTTTGTAAGCTACGTTTTATCTCGACCTTTGTTACCCATCGTACATACAGCCTCTGGAACCGCCAGGTTATCCGAGCGCACTAACGCGCTGCTTCCTGGACTCGGGTAGGCGCGCCGGCCCCAGATCGAATCCGCCCGGCGAAGTAACGACGAGGGCCGGTGTGCCAGCCAGCCTGGATGTGGTCTTTAGGCGGTTTCCCACATCCCACTAAGTGAATACCGGGCTGGTCCCCACGTCCCGCCCCACTTACACGGCTCGCAGACATCTGAACACTTTCGCACTATTCCATGGATTACACTAGTCACAGACAGCAGGGGTACACTAATTCCTTCCCGAGGGGTACGGGGTGGCGGCAGGAAGGGAATCAGACCACCCGTTCAACTAACATTGCCACATCCGATTAACCATGCCGACCCTGTGTGAAAAACGGCGCAAGCTAAAGAAAGAAGAAAGAAGAAGTACATACAGCCTCTGCTTTACGAGATTTATTTTACCTCACCAGGTGAACGTAGGTTTCCTCACTTACACGTATCATTTGTTTTACACTTTTACATCTGCCTGGTTTACCACTTTGTCGTTATTCTAGATTTCTGTTTCGTGATATATTCCCCGCTCTCTGCCTTTCCCTAGTCCTTTTAACTAGGTGGTCTATTGTGAAAGCAACGTTTTACCTAAACTTGAGTTCCGATACCTGTGGTACAATCACACAGGCTCTCCATGAGATTTACCGAACGAGGTGGGGCAGTGGGCAGTGGTTAACACACTAAACTCGCTGTCGGGGGGACGACGGCTCAATTCAGCATCCGACCATCCTGATTTCGGTTTTCCGTGATTTCCCTAAATGCCGGGATGGTTCCTTTGAAAGGGCACGGCCGATTTCTTTCCCCAGTCTTCTGTAACCCGATGGAACCGACGACCTCCCTGTTTTGTCCCCTACCCGAGATGAATCAACTAACATCGATGTGATTTATTTTACCTTACCAGGTTACTATAGATTTCATCACCTACACATGTAATTTGTTTTATACCTTTACATACATCTGATTTACCCCTTTATCCTCATTCTAGATATCCTGTATCAGAATTATGGTTCCTGCCTTCTGCCGTAATTTAAGTTGGACTACTGACCCTTTGACAGTTGAACATGTTTATCACAATTAGACGGAGAATGTAGGGCCATCTACTGGTTATCGCTTGAACTATGTTATGAAATAAATGTGAGTACGTAATTGTCCTCTATAGTTTCAGGTATATTTCAACGACATTTTTACCGAAACAGAACTTTTGTACAGTTTCCTCTTGTTTATATATTGAAGTATACCTGAATAAGTGGCTCTAACACGTGCACCCGTTTTCTTATTGCATCATAAACAAATATTTATCACACAGCTGAAGTGGTCTTTTTCATCAAGATAAAATTCACAGAAAATTCTCGCGACGAGGTTACTTTCTGTGTGAAATCTTGGTATAGTATATGTTTAATCTGGTGATGATGTAGAAATGTTTTCCATATGCAGCTAGTGAACTTTGTTGCGTTGTCAGACAGCAAGACGGCAGGCTTGCCAAATCTTTCAATCACCGGACCTGCCTTGGTAGACCTTCTGGCATAAAATTTAATATATGTCAAAAAATATTGTAAAATACTACTACACACTTAACTCCAACTCTGTCTCAAGGCAACGATCTAGCAGTATCAACTGAAATGACTTGTAATTGTTCTGTTCTCAAGATAGGATGCAGCTTTGTACGATACACGGGTTTGATGGTTTTTGTTTTCTATAGTATGATACATGTTTAAAGTACCTGTTGTATACGTATTCTCTTGCTGCGAAAATTGCTATACAGATTCATCTTTCTACTACATTTTGCTGCCGCATAATGCCTACATATGCGGTGAATGCAGCCAATTACGTCATTCTCATCCGCGGCTGGAATACAAACACACCATTTGCCACATCGTACATATCTTCTATAGAACAGAACCTTATGATGTATTTTATAATGTTGGTTTAATTTTTCAGCAGAATTTTGTGAAATCAGTGATTTAATTTCCCATCAACACTTATTAAACTTCTGCAAATCAGCAGTATTTTTACACATATCTAAAAAAATACTGCTTTAATTACTGTCTTTCATTAGTAATATTATATAATGTGTGGTTTGTTCTACAAGTTCTGATGAATCAGATAAATCTTGTGGTGGACGCAATAAGGTGTCTGTTACTATAGTACCTTTTCCAAAACTATGTATTATTTCAAAACTGTGCACATCGACGGTTCTGTAATTTTCCACTCGAGCATTGCCATATTTCTGGACACTACCCACATGATCCATGGGATGAGGTTTGTATTCTGACAGTACATTTCATGGGGGTGGACTTCCATGTGATATTGTTACATTCTAATAATATCCGTTTATTTTCTCGGAAACAGTACTATGTACTTCAAAAGCAAATCCCTTAACAGTGCCTGTTGCAACGAGTCAATGGCTGTCTATAATCTTATCCTTTACTTCGTTATGCCCAACAGAGCAGCAGTGGGGAGACGTGCTATTGGTATGTGTAGCTTAAATTTCAATCAACTTTATCTTCTCAGCTTTAGCAGTACTTATCATGCTCACTCTTTGTTTTCATTAAATCAACAGGAATGCTTTTCATAGCGATGTTCAGAAAACATTGAGGTTAGTCGATAACTGCTTCATGCTTTCTTTGAAATTCTATGTCAAAAATTTACTTCCTAGCTAGGAACAAGCGAATCACGGCTCCATTTACAACTTCAACATGCATCTGAATTTCGACATTTCGCTACATGTCATTGATTACTGCAACAATCTTACAATTGTGTACTGGGAATGTTGGTATCTTTGTCGTCTCATGAATCTTACTAAACGAAATCGCTGGCGTAACATTCACGAAAGCACTTGAGTCCAGAACCACTGTAGACAGTATTTTTCCCATGATATCACGTACGAAGCTTGAACTATTTCTTTTCTGTTATCATGGCATTGATAGTGGTCAGTAGTTAATTCGTCTTTAATATCTATATCATTTTTCTATCGCACTTCGTTTACTGAATTAGTTATTCTGCTCCCATTCACCCCATGACCATCATTGAAAGATGTAATGCGTCCAAATTTAGTTAGTTGAACTCGTCGTTGTGGGGTGGGATACTTCCACCACCTCAGTAACATTTACGGTGGGGGGGGGGGGGGGGGGATGTTCGCCAATTTGAATGTTGTACGGCTTTGTACAGGACCTTTTTGCATGTGAGTATTGCTCTTGTCTGGTTTATTACTGTTTCCCATTTGGGAATTCCACCTGTTTTTATACATCTCATTGTGCCACTGCCCTACACCGTTACCATAGTGACCAGGGTGATATCTGTTATCATTTCTTCTTTCCCTAATAAAATATGGTGGACTATATTCAAAGTGCCGAGCAATGTGTGGCCCTTTACTCTGCCGAAACTGTAAAACTGCACATGCGGTGGAGTGGACTGAGTCGCAGCGCTGTTGCTATTGTTTTTATTAGTAATATAGGTTGTGAACGCGTGAAATACTTTGTTTTCGAATAAGGATTCGTTTTAAAAAACCGACGATAAAGAAGGGCTTTCCCACACCCGATAATACATTTGGCTGGGTAACAGACCTGTATGCTTAGCTCCATTTGTATACACTTCGTGTGAGATTAACATTTTTATGATATATTCCAACAGCAGATGGTGTGTCTTGAAATGTCTGCTTAACAACAGACAGATTCTTTTGTTTGCTATTAATATGTGATGTGACACTGTCTTGCCACTCTCGTAAATATTTACTCAAGCCACTTTCAAATGGGTTTAATTGAGTTTTAACTATTTCTCCCAAAGCGCCCTTTTGAGCCAAGACTTGGCAAAAGAATGTTGTACTACATGTGGCACTTCTGAATCTAATGTGTCATTATGGCTAGGTAAGACCTCATCGGGCACTGTATCTTCTTTAGGTAACACATTATCTAGCTTCGTTAGCATTTCACTTTGCTAAGATGATATTTCGTTGTACGTAGATGGCATTTCATTTAGTTTAAAGGACAGTTGGAAAACTGGAAAGAAAGAGAATCAAATCATTTGAGATATGATGCTGCAGACGAATGCTGAAAATCAGGTGGACTGGTAAAGTAAGGTATGAGGAGGTTCTGCGCAGAATCGGAGACGAAAGGGACATACGAAAAATACTGCAAGAGGATGGGACAGGATGATAAGACATTTGTTAAAAAGTCAGGGAATAACTTTCATCATACTAGAAGAAGCCGTTAAGGATAAAAACCGTGGAGGGTTGGCACAGGAGAGGAAATCGTTGTGAGACGCATTAAACCAGGCAAAAGACTGGTGGCTCAAAAGAAAAAAAAAATGGAATCTTGAACAAAACCAACCTGCCTTGGTAAAAAAGTGTATTGTATTACTTATTGAACGCCCAGCGTGTACTTTGCCTTTGACAAAATAATAAAACCGCTGTCTTTAGCGGAATCTAGCCGTTCACCACACTGGAACGACGGCCTAGGCTGTATCGGTGGTCTGGACCTGGATTTCCTGTGGTCGTGGCAGTCTGCAGTACCGTGTCAAACAGGAGATACTGGCATACGCACACACCGGTGGTCGTCGTGACAGCAGCTGAGGTACTGGGGGATGGTGCCACGGCCCCTGTATGTTGCACTGGCAACGCATTTTTTTTTCTGTGTGTTGGATTGGCTAACCAAGGAGTACCCTCGGAATGCAGGCAGTAGTAAGGAGTGCGAGGAGCCACATCTACTTGTGCTAGGAGCGGTGACAGCTGTGGAGTTGGTGAACATGTTGTGGGTTTGTGTCGGACCTCAACATTCAAATGGTTCAAATGGCTCTAAGCACTACGAGACTTAACATCTGAGGTCATCAGTCCCTTAGACTTAGAACTACTTAAACCTAACTAACGTAAGGACACCACATACATCCATGCTGAAACAAGATTCGAAAAAATGGTTCAAATGGCTCTGAGCACTATGGGAGTTAACACCTAAGGTCATCAGTCCCCTAGAACTTAGAACTACTTAAACCTAATTAACCTAGGGACATCGCACACACCCATGCCCGAGGCAGGATTCGAACCTGCGACTGTGGCGGTCGCGCGGTTCCAGACTGTAGCGCCTAGAACCGCTCGGCCTCCTCGTCCGGCGCAGGATTCGAACCTCCGACCGTAGTAGCAGCGCGGTTCCGGACTGAAGCGCCTAGAATCGCTGGAATACAGCGGCCGGCTGTGTCGGACCTCATTCGCAGATCGCCCAGATATGTCTTTTATGGGCATGGCTAGGAAAGTCGCTGACCGCAGTGATCTGCAAATGGTGCCGCAGGAGTGGTGGCGGGAGTGAGTCTGTTGATGGCCAACAAGCAAGAGGGACTGGGACCGAGAGTGCTGTCAATCTGGGCACGACTGCGTATGAGTCGCAGCAGTCAATGCGGTGGTTATAGACATCGTGTTCTTGGGGAGCAGATGATGTGTTTTGCGTGTCAGGACAGCAGCTCACAGCCGGAGACTAGAACGATGCAGAGATTAGTTTCCGAATAATCGTGTAGAGCACAAAGATTGGTCCGTTTCTGGTCCACAGCCGTCAGTGATAATCCCACAGTCCTTGGCAGAGCAATTGTAGTTGTGGCGGTTTTGCTGCACTATGAAGCTGTTACCAACTGTGTCAAGTAAATTACTGTATGGTATGGTGGGGCCATCGTGCATTATATTTGTTGCGTTGTGATCATATTGCTCTCGGAAAGATTGAGGTTTCATCATTTTGTAATAGTTACAAGTTACTACATAGTGTTCTGCGTTTCTACGTCTGTGTAGTAGTGTTGTCCCTTAGCAGCTATTTGGTAGACGTGGAGGTCCATGGTAGAAATGGGTAGATGTTTCAGTGACAGTCTCCTGCCTCAGCCAGTGAAATTGATTCCTATTGTAAAGTTATTATTGGATGCTTCTGGTTCCCTTTTTTGTTTTGACCAGTTGAAAAGTCACCTGAACTGAGTGGCACCCTTCTGGTTGCGCTCTTTGTATAGTCACTTGGGCTGAGACTGTCTAAGAAATACCTGGGCTTCCTTAGAATATATTTTTGTTGAAGTATTATATTACTGTCTCCATTTTAAATAAGAGTATTCGAGAATTCTGTGTATGGGAAGAATATTTTTTGTTTCTGATTTGAGGACAATTTGTATCAATTCCAATGGTTATTATTCACGTGTGTATCCGATTTATGATATATGACTGCTAATAAATGATATTTAAAATATGTCCAGGTTTGCACTAATGCCAGACCAATCTGCACTCCACTAAGAACTGCAATACATATTCCATCAGTTGAAAGACAGCAAAAATAAGAGCGATCTGAAAAATCCAAAGGTTAAAAGTATGTAGTGCGATTGCGTATATCAAACAGCTTGCTATGCGCTGCGTGTTGACCTGACAGTTCCAACCTGCATGGCCTCGGACAGTTCATTCAGACATTACCCAGCTGCCATCCACACTGAATGGTGTCTGAAGAGGTTATCCAGTGCACATGTGTGTGATATGAAGGATAGTCTGCCATCCTGAGGCAGACATTTGGATTTTAGCTGTAGATCGTGAGTATGTAGAGAATATCAATATTGAATAAATAGTCCATTTGTTTCTGAAACTTTAATCGTTTCTTTGCCCGTACACGTACATCACATCTACTGTATTCCGCTCCATTCGGATATTTCCTTAGTGGTGTGTTGTTTATTTCTTTTTTCCTTAGAGTCTATGTGTAACGCATTTGTCTCGCAGGCTCTCTGTTTATGATCTATACGACGAAGGGGCACAGCGTAGGAAAGAAATGAGAAGTGTAAATGGTTGCATCGTTTTTATGGCAGTAACATATCAGGCTTTTGTTGTGCTGATAAAAAATTGTTAAGGAACAAATTCGATACGTTGTGCCGTCCTGAACTCATAACAGCAGCTCCATATATTTCTTCCCAACGTGTTACTAGCTCCACACTCCCATTTTTCGTACTTCATATGTATGCTCTCCAAACAGAAACACAATGTGTAACACACACGGTGAAAGGTATAAATCATTCATCAGCTAAAGAATTAAAAGTGGATGATTACCGAGCACGTAGTATACTAAATGGCGGTAGACGATGACAGAAGCTTTATAATCTACGATAAAGTGAACATCATAGTGCCGGCTCATTTTCCAGGAGAGATGGCTGGTGAGCGGTGTAGGTGATTAAAAAGTGGTGTAAAGGTGAAATACTGACTGTTAATGCCACGTATTGAAATTGTAACCTATATGTGGTGATAATATGATGTTCATAAATTGTCATCTTTATGTTTAAATGCATTACAGCAACGAAAATACGACGCACTGGTTGTAGATGTGACAGGAAAATGTGATTGTAACACACTGGCTACAGATGTAGAAAAGTTTTGATTGGAGTGTTACGTAATGACACATTTCTATATTATGATCTACAAACCTGAGTGTTTTTCTTGTGATCTATACCCATAATATCAATCTGAATCTGCGTGCCAGACAGACAAGTTCAGTATTTGCCGTCCCAAACTGCAAGGCGAACAATTACACTGTTACCATCACCGTTAGATGGAAATGATGTAATGTATCCTCGCCCAATCTTGTTTTAGTAAGCTCTCGAATTGTTTCATTTTCGTGGCGGTAAGATTCTAAGCTACAGTTGGGACATCTGAATATCTGTAACGCAAGTGGCTTAGAAGCCCTTTGACTTGACCTTCTTCGAAGTAATGGCGAAGCCTTAGAAGGAAGTTGAGAAATATATTTAGCTGTTTCACTTTTACGGCAATAACATACCATGCTGTATTGCTTAGACGTTCCTTCATTCCTTATTTCCAATAACGGAGGAGTGGCTTCAGAAATTGTTGGAGAAATTTGACTGGCTGTTGATTTTTGTGGGAGATACTGAGCTGTGTCTGAGAGAGCTTAATATGTGTAATTCGTTTGTCTTAGAAGCTTCTGATTAGTCTGATCCCAAAAACGTGCTGTCGCTTAGGAAAGGGGTGAGAAGGAGAATGGCTACGGCTGAGGAAGGTGGCAAGGGGAAGGTTTGGGGGGAGCAGACTAGTTGTAAAGATTTTGGGCTTGAGGGCGAAAATGGAATGTGGGGTTATGGGAATGAATGAGGAACATGAGGGAGAGGAGAGGGTGCAGCGGGATGGGAAAGAGGTCGATGGTACAGTTCGTGGTCAAAAAATTTGCTCCAACCTCCCCATTGCCTTCTATTTAAACTTCAAAATTGCCTTCGTTAAGAGCAAATTTATGACTTTTTCCCGTTTCATATTGCCCGTTACGATTAGTGTTACCCACCAAATCTTTATTCGGTGTTATAGAGACTAGTAATCTTGTAATAGGATACTATTGGATTACCTCTCTTTGTTGTGAGTATTATCTTCAATTTAACCATATCTAAAGAGACCTGCCATTCATTGCATCAAGCTGGTTAAATATTTATACAGCTCCTCACGATCGTCCAAAATTATTTTCCTACAGACAACGGGATCATCAGTGAACATCACAGTACTGCCGATATGATCAGACGGATATGTCAAGTGTGTTGAATACATCAAATACGCCACCGAGTATTTCTTGAATTAGCAAATATTATTTCTGCCAATATACATCTACAGATCTGAATAGTAGCCGAAAACACTATAAGGCAGCAGACGCACCAGTCGGACTACGTTGGAAGATTCTGCATAAGAAATCCTCAGATCCTAAGTGACCAAATGCTCGTTGAAGTCCTATCGATCCTAGCTCAGGGAACCTACGAATAACTGACGAACGTAACACTACTAAATCCTCAGTGAAAGTTGTACTAATGATAATGTAAGGAAGCCTGCATGATTAAAGACTGCCAAGGATGAGTTCTAAATTTATTTTAAGCCACCACAGCGTTGCGGCAGACGCCAATTTTCAAGTGGCAGCCACATGTACGAAAGCGCGTACATTCCTCGTAAAGAAACAAATTCTTCAATTGACACAATTCAGACGTGTACATCAGTGAAACACCTTTGCCTGTCTATAAAACCTTTGCACGAATGAGCAGCAGGACACTGAAAGGCAGGGTGAGTGTGGGAACTGAACGACTTCGAACATAAATTTACGTATGTGCGAAAGCTTCGCGAAGAAGTTCATTCACGCAGTCACCTTCTGTGCAGATTCTGCGAAAGAGGCATTGTTCTTCACGTAGTGGTTTGTCGTCAAACTTTTGAAAACATACGCAGCAAGAAGAGCTTAGCAAAGTTTTACTTCCTCTTACATATATTTCGTGAAATGATTTGGACGGTAAAATTCATATGACGAATTATGACCAAGCGTAGAATTCGCGATCGTAACAGTAATAGGACTGCATTGTAACCGAAAGTGTAATTCGCTATATAACGTAAGATAATTTCTGGAATATTTCATTTCAGCGACTGTGAGACCTCTTGTCCTTGGGGAGACTAGCAGGAAATAGGCGAGTGTACATTATGACAGCACAATTCCCGATCACTGAATGACTAGTTATTACGGTGACTTTCCATAAAATAATTTTGTTGTAATGAGTTTAGCGGAAGTGTAGCAGTCAATATTTCCATGGTAACAACTATTTTGTATTGTGTGCAGCAGCTTATCTTCTTGGTTCTGATACGTCGTAGCCGTAGTATATTCACAGTATTTGTCTATGACGTATGTTCATCTTTAACCGAGTACGCACGCTCCTTCACGTTGCGCCACAAAGGAGGAAGAGTCCCCCAGAGGGGAAATATCCGGAGATCATGGTGCGGAGAAGATGAGGCCTGCGCCTCATATCTGAGATTAAAAAATTAGTTATTTAGAAATTCCTATGCGCCCACAGCACTCTGGTATTGTGAGGAATGGGCTGTGAACGAATGGGTTGTGGGGAGGAGGAGGCATAGTGAAATGAAATGTTAGTTGACGAACAATCACAAGTGAACGACATTACCGTTCGCTTTTTGAGAAGTTTAAAAGGGAATTAAGTGTTCATGTTCGTCGCTTCCCCCTAAGTTAAATGTGTTTGGACAGATGTTATTGGTGGTTTTATTATTGGGAATAAAGTGCTCATGTTTGTCTCTACCTCCTTAGTAAGATACATTTGAAAGGTTTTTATTGGTGGATTTATTATTGTTTCCTCCATGGCATACTAATGTATTTTAATTAAATTTTTTAGTCATTAACAATGAACTTTGGTTAACAATGAAAATAAACGGGTTAATTACGCCGGCTAGAGAAATATAATTAACTGCATCATAATGTACTCATTCCCACAGAATGTAAAAATCTTTGACTATAGCTAAATTCTAGGCAGTTAGTATTTAATTAAAATGTCAGTAATATTTACAATAATTTCCCTGTTATAAACTAACACCATTATGTGTGACAGTCATTTTTTTCATGGTATATGTCGATGATTTAAACCGCCATTTTAATATGAAGTAGTGTACGACTAGGTTTTCTTTTTACAGATGTACAAATTTGTCTTAAACTTCTTTTCGATACAAATACGTAATTGTTTGTCACTTGTTATCATAATACGGCACTGAAATCTTACACTACAACCAACAAAACTAGAACTAATCATATTACAAGATGTTTCAGAGAAAATGAGGATCATTTTGAAAACGCATTTACAACATTGAACAATACAAAACTATGAAACAAAAACAGTCCTACAGATGTAAAAATACAGTGCACTGTAAGTCAAACATTATTGTCGGATTACATTGCGAAACAATGATGCCGAGAATGTGTTTATAAAAAAAAATGGCTCTGAGCTTTATGCGACTTAACTTCTGAAGTCATCAGTCGCCTACAACTTAGAACTAATTAAACCTAACTAACCTAAGGACATCCCACACATCCATGCCTGAGGTAGGATTCGAAACTGCGACCGGAGCGGTTTCTCGGCTCCACACTGTAGCGCCTAGAACCACACGGCCACTCCGGCTAGCAATGTGTTTACACCTTAAGAATTCTTCCTCAAAGATAAACCTTCTTTTTGTTTTTTAAAAATTGCTGATATACATATATATTTCGGCTTATTTGTTAATCTATCAGTTTTTCGTGATTTTGGCGTTTATGCTAAGTTTTCATAATTTCAGTCAGTAAATGTCTGATGTACTAAATTGTAACGAAAGTTATTAGGTGTATACTTGAGATTTTCTTAGAAGAGTTTCGCTTCTAGTGTAAGACTTCACTGCCGCACTGTAATAGTGACTGACACAAATACTCTTATATGTATCGAAATATGGGTCACAAAGCTGTTTCACAGAGGAAGACCGCACTACAGTTCATTCTCTAAATCCTCGCACGAAAGAAAAAATGGCTAACATTGAAATAAGTGTCCAAGGAACAGAAAAGCAACTGAAGTAACTCAACAGAGGAACATCCACTGGACCTGACGGGATACCAATTCGATTCTACACAGAGTACGCGAAAGAACTTGCCCCCTTCGAACAGCCGTGTACCGCAAGTCTCTAGAGGAACGGAAGGTTCCAAATGATTGGAAAAGAGCACAGGTAGTCCCAGTTTTCAAGAAGGCTCGTCGAGCAGATGCGCAAAACTATAGGCCTATATCTCTGACGTCGATGTGTTGTAGAATTTTAGAACATGTTTTTTGCTCGAGTATCATGGCGTTTTTGGAAACCCAGAATCTACGCTGTAGGAATCAACATGGATTCCGGAAACAGCGATCGTGTGAAACCCAACTCACTTTATTTGTTCATAAGACCCAGAAAATACTAGATACAGGCTCCCAGGTAGGTGCCATTTTCCTTGACTTCCGGAAGGAGTTCGATACAGTTCCGCACGGTCGCCTGATAAACAAAGTAAGAGCCTACGGAATATCAGACCAGCTGTGTGGGTGGATTGAAGAGTTTTTAGCAAACAGAACACAGCATGTTGTTCTCAATGGAGAGACGTCTACAGACGTTAAAGTAACCTCTGGCGTGCCACAGGGGAGAATTATGGGACCATTGCTTTTCACGATATATATAAATGACCTAGTAGATAGTGTCGTAAGTTCCATGTGGCTTTTCGCGGATGATGCTGTAGTATACAGAGAAGTTGCAGCATTAGTAAATCGTAGCGAAATGCAGGAAGATCTGCAGCGCATAGGCACTTGGTGCAGGGAGTGGCAACTGACTCTTAAGATAGACAAATGTAATGTATTGCGAACGCATAGACAGAAGGATCCTTTATTGTATGATTATATGATAGCAGAACAAACACTGGTAGCAGTTACTTCTGTAAAATATCTGGGCGTATGCGTGCGGAACGATTTGAAGTGGAATGATCATATAAAATTAATTGTTGGTAAGGCGGGTGCCACGTTGAGATTCATTGGGAGAGTCTTTAGAAAATGTAGTCCATGAACAAAGGTGGTGGCTTGCAAAACACTCGTTCGACCTATACTTCAGTTTTGCTCATCAGTGTGGGATCCGTACCCGGTCCGGTTGACAGAGGAGATAGAGAAGATCCAAAGAAGAGCGGCGCGTTTCGTCACAGGGTTATCTGGTAAGCGTGATAGCGTTACGGAGATGTTTAGCAAACTCAAGTGGTAGATTCTGCAAGAGAGGCGCTCTGCATTGCGGTGTAGCTTGCTGTCCAGGTTTAGAGAGGGTGCGTTTCTGGATGAGGTATTGAGGATATTGCATCCTCCTACTTATACCTACCGAGGAGATCACGAATGTATAATTAGAGAGATTCGAGAGCGCACCGAGGCTTTCCGGGAGTCGTTCTTCCCGCGAACTATACGCGACTGGAACAAGAAAGGGAGGTAATGACAGTGGCACGTAAAATGCCCTCCGCCACACACCGTTGGGTGGCTTGCGGGGTATTAATGTAGATGTAGATGTAGCACTTTATCCAGAAAAAGAAATTCTGATGTAATTCATTTGTCTACCCGAAAAGAAAGATCTAAGACCTCAAAATATTTTGTACAACAAGGTAAAGTAACTGACATGATTAAAAGTTTTAATTGGCATCATAACCAGACTCAATTTCATAATCACATTTGGACATTGATGATATAAAGTAATATGCGGAGCTTGTTAATGATGACCTCAGGGTCACTTTCAGCTATTACTTTGAGGCAACCGGATCATTGGAAGTTGTTCTTTTACGATGTGATAAGGAATACCACTCAATTCATGATAAGACGATCACAGCACTGCATTGATATCAATGGTCATCATTTCGAACACCCTCTAAAAATGGCGATCATGCCACCCTTTTGAACTTCGAAGACCTTACTGTTACACATCATTGGATCCGTCTCGATAGCCACTATTATAAAATATGTACCAAACTATAGCTGTTGTTGTTGTGGTCTTCAGTCCTGAGACTGGTTTGATGCAGCTCTCCATGCTAGTCTATCCTGTGCAAGCTTCTTCATCTCCCAGTACCTACTGCAACCTACATCCTTCTGAATCTGCTTAGTGTACTCATCTCTCGGTCTCCCTCTACGATTTTTGCCCTCCACACTGCCCTCCAATGCTAAATTTGTGGTCCCTTGATGCCTCAAAACATGTCCTACCAACCGATCCCTTCTTCTAGTCAAGTTGTGCCACAAACTTCTCTTCTCCCCAATCCTATTCAATACCTCCTCATTAGTTACGTGATCTATCCACCTTATCTTCAGTATTCTTCTATAGCACCACATTTCGAAAGCTTCTATTCTCTTCTTGTCCAAACTAGTTATCGTCCATGTTTCACTTCCATACATGGCTACACTCCAAACAAATATTTTCAGAAAGACTTCCTGACACTTAAATCTATATTCGATGTTAACAAATTTCTCTTCTTCAGAAACGCTTTGCTTGCCATTGCCAGTCTACATTTTATATCCTCTCTACTTCGACCATCATCAGTTATTTTACTTCCTAAATAGCAAAACTCCTTTACTACTTTAAGTGTCTCATTTCCTAATCTAATTCCCTCAGCATCACCCGATTTAATTTGACTACATTCCATTATCCTCGTTTTGCTTTTGTTAATGTTCATCTTATATCCTCCTTTCAAGACACTGTCCATTCCGTTCAACTGCTCTTCCAAGTCCTTTGCCGTCTCTGACAGAATTACAATGTCATCGGCGAACCTCAAAGTTTTTACTTCGTCTCCATGAATTTTAATACCTACTCCAAATTTTTCTTTTGTTTCCTTTACTGCTTGCTCAATATACAGATTGAATAACATCGGGGAGAGGCTACAACCCTGTCTCACTCCTTTTCCAACCACTGCTTCCCTTTCATGCCCCTCGACTCTTATGACTGGTTTCTGTACAAATTGTAAATAGCCTTTCGCTCCCTGTATTTTACCCCTGCCACCTTTAGAATTTGAAAAAGAGTATTCCAGTCAACATTGTCAGAAGCTTTCTCTAAGTCTACAAATGCTAGAAACGTAGGTTTGCCTTTTCTTAATCTTTCTTCTAAGATAAGTCGTAAGGTCAGTATTGCCTCACGTGTTCCAACATTTCGACGGAATCCAAACTGATCCTCCCCGAGGTCTGCATCTACCAGTTTTTCCATTCGTCTGTAAAGAATTCGCGTTAGTATTTTGCAGCCGTGGCTTATTAAACTGATAGTTCGGTAATTTTCACGTCTGTCAGCACCTGCTTTCTTTGGGATTGGAATTATTATATTCTTCTTGAAGTCTGAGGGTATTTCACCTGTCTCATACATCTTGCTCACCAGCTGGTAGAGTTTTATCATGACTGGCTCTCCCAAGGCCGTCAGTAGTTCTAATGGAATGTTGTTTACTCCGGGGGCCTTGTTTCGACTCAGGTCTTTCAGTGCTCTGTCAAACTCTTCACGCAGTATCGTATCACCAATTTCGTCTTCATCTACATCCTCTTCCATTTCCATAATATTGTCCTCAAGTACATCACCCTTGTATAAACCTTCTATATACTCCTTCCACCTTTCTGCCTTCTCTTCTTTGCTTAGAACTGGGTTGCCATCTGAGCTCTTGATATTCATACACGTGGTTCTCTTCTCTCCAAAGGTCTCTCTAATTTTCCTGTATGCAGTATCTATCTTACCCCTAGTGAGATAAGCTTCTACATCCTTACATTTGTCCTCTAGCCATCCCTGTTTAGCCATTTTGCACTTCCTGTCGATCTCATTTTTGAGACGTTTGTATTCCTTTTTGCCTGCTTCATTTACTGCATTTTTATATTTTCTCCTTTCATCAATTAAATTCAATATTTCTTCTGTTACCCAAGGATTTCTAGCAGCCCTCGTCTTTTTACCTACTTTATCCTCTGCTGCCTTCACTACTTCATCCCTCAGAGCTACCCATTCTTCTTCTACTGTATTTCTTTCCCCTATTCCTGTCAATTGTTCCCTTATGCTCTCCCTGAAACTCTGTACAACCTCTGGTTGTTTCAGTTTATCCAGGTCCCATCTCCTTAATTTCCCACATTTTTGCAGTTTCTTCAGTTTTAATCTACAGGTCATAACCAATAGATTGTGGTCAGAGTCCACATCTGCCCCTGGAAATGTCTTACAACTTAAAACCTGGTTCCTAAATCTCTGTCTTACCATTATATAATCTATCTGATACCTTTTAGTATCTCCAGGGTTCTTCCACGTATACAACCTTCTTTCATGATTCTTAAACCAAGTGTTACCTATGACTAAGTTGTGCTCTGTACAAAATTCTACTAGGCGGCTTCCTCTTTCATTTCTTAGCCCCAATCCATATTCACCTACTATGTTTCCTTCTCTCCCTTTTCCTACACTCGAATTCCAGTCACCCATTACTATTAAATTTTCGTCTCCCTCCACTATCTGAATAATTTCTTTTATTTCATGGTACATTTCTTCAATTTCTTCGTCATCTGCAGAGCTAGTTGGCATATAAACTTGTACTACTGTAGTAGGTGTGGGCTTCGTATCTATCTTGGCCACAATAATGCGTTCACTATGCTGTTTGTAGTAGCTTACCCGCATTCCTATTTTCCTATTCATTATTAAACCTACTCCTGCATTACCCCTATTTGATTTTGTGTTTATAACCCTGTAATCACCTGACCAGAAGTCTTGTTCCTCCTGCCACCGAACTTCACTGATTCCCACTATATCTAACTTTAACCTATCCATTTCCCTTTTTAAATTTTCTAACCTACCTGCCCGATTAAGGGATCTGACATTCCACCCTCCGATCCGTAGAACGCCAGTTTTATTTCTCCTGATAACGACATCCTCCTGAGTAGTCCCCGCCCGGAGATCCGAATGGGGGCCTATTTTACCTCCGGAATATTTTACCCAAGAGGATGCCATCATCATTTAATCATACAGTAAAGCTGCATGTCCTCGGGAAAAATTACGGCTGTAGTTTCCCCTTGCTTTCAGCCGTTCGCAGTACCAGCACAGCAACGCCGTTTTGGTTAATGTTTCAAGGCCAGATCAGTCAATCATCCAGACTGTTGCCCCCGCAACTACTGAAAAGGCTGCTGCCCCTCTTCAGGAACCACACGTTTGTCTGGCCTCTCAACAGATACCCCTCCGTTGTGGTTGCACCTACGGTACGGCCATCTGTATCGCTGAGGCACGTAAGCCTCCCCACCAACGGCAAGGTCCATGGTTCATGGGGGGGCAAACTATAGCACCCCCTTAAAAAAAACTATAGCACCCCCTTAAAAAAATAAAGTTAACCTTTATATCTCTGAAGCCATCCCACCTAGCAACAAAAAACCAACGTCATATTACGGCATTTGTCCCACAAACTTTTCAGCTCCTGTCATACTTTCAGAGTTATTATTGGTGAAAATAGTGACTCACCGTTTATATAAATCTACTTCTACATCTACATGACTACTCTGCAATTCACATTTAAGTGCTTGGCAGAGGGTTCATCGAACCACAATCATACTATCTCTCTACTATTCCACTCCCGAACAGCGAGCGGGAAAAACGAACACCTAAACCTTTCTGTTCGAGCTCTGATTTCTCGTATTTTATTTTGATGATCATTCCTACCTATGTAGGTTGGGCCCAACAAAATATTTTCGCATTCGGAAGAGAAATTTGGTGACTGAAATTTCGTAAAAAGGTCTCGCCGCGACGGAAAACGTCTATGCTGTAATGACTTCCATCCCAACTCGTGTATCATATCTGCCACACTCTCTCCCCTATAACGTGATAATACAAAACGAGCTGCCCTTTTTTGCACCCTTTCGATGTCCTCCGTCAATCCTACCTGGTAAGGATCCCACACCGCGCAGCAATATTCTAACAGAGGACGAACGAGTGTAGTGTAAGCTGTCTCTTTAGGGGACTTGTTGCATCTTCTAAGTGTCCTGCCAATGAAACGCAACCTTTGGCTCGCCTTCCCGACAATATTATCTATGTGGTCCTTCCAACTGAAGTTGTTCGTAATTTTAACACCCAGGTACTTAGTTGAATTGACAGCCTTGAGAATTGTACTATTTATCGAGTAATCGAATTCCAACGAATTTCTTTTGGAACTCATGTGGATCATCTCACACTTTTCGTTATTTAGCGTCAACTGCCACCTGACACACCATACAGCAATCTTTTCTAAATCGCTTTGCAACTGATACTGGTCTTCGGATGACCTTACTAGACGGTAAATTACAGAATCATCTGCGAACAATCTAAGAGAACTGCTCAGATTGTTGCCCAGGTCATTTATATAGATCAGGAACAGCAGAGGTCCCAGGACGCTTCCCTGGGGAACACCTGATATCACTTCACGTTGTAGAAAGCGTTGGGTACTCCCTAAGGCTGTTTGCAGGTGGAGCGGTCGTCTGCAACAAAGTAGCAAAGCCGGGAGATAGTACCGATTTGTAGAATGACTTCCAGAGAATTCGTGAATGGTGCAGGCTCTGACAGTTGCCCATGAGCGTAAATAAATGTAACATATTGCGCATACATGCGAAAAACATTTCACTACTGTGTAGCTACACTATCGATGACAAACGGCTGGTACAATATCTAGGAGCAACTATCGAAAGCGACCTTAAGCAGGATGACCACATAAAGCATGCGTTGGGAAAAATAGATGCTTAACTCAGGTTCATGAGAAGAATCTTAAGGAAATGTAAGTCATCCACGAAGCAAGTGGCTTATAAGGCGCTTTTTCGACAGATTCTTGAGTATTATTCAACTATCTAGGGTTCCTAACATATGGGATTGGTAGAAGAGAGAGATAGATAGAGAGAGAGAGAGAGAGAGAGAGAGAGAGAGAGAGGATCCAATGAAGAATAGCAAGTTTCGTCAAGGGTTGCGTTATAGAGATGCTCAACAAACCCAGTTAGCAGACGTTACAACTGAGACGCTGTACATCACGTAGAGGTTGAGTACTGAAATTTCGAGAGAACACTTTCAGGGAAGAGTCGGCCAACAAGTTGCTTAGTCCCACATATGTATCACGTAATAATGTTGAGGAGGAATTTCGAGAAATTTGAGCCAATACAGAGGCTTACTGTCAGTCATTCTTCTCACGCGCTATTCGCGGGTGGATCAGAGTTGGTGGGCTCAGTAGTAGCACCACACGCCATTAGATGGCTTGCCGAGTATGAAGTGGGTGTAGATATTTTGGACGTGAAACAGTTTGTCGTCCGCTGGATTCAATAACTGTTGACACTGATTCACAAAGAACGCCGAACTGAGACAGCTGTGGAAATGATGACAGAGGAGCAGAGAAAGCAGTGGAGTGTGGATTTTTCACCACCCTTAAAGACCGTGGACCCACCATAGTTGGGCTGAATGTTGTTGGCGGCTGTAAATGAGTGTTGCTAACAGATTATGCTTGTGAGGGACAAATCATCACAGGGGCATTCTAGCTACCTCCTCACCAGGTTACGGGGGGCTGTCAAGACGAAGTTGCCCAGGAAGCACTCTGAGGGGTGTATTTGCTCCACTACATCGCCTTCGCTCTACACGGAGGACATAATCATACATGGTTCTTCTTTCGGCTATCAGACTTTGCCTCAACCTTGAATTCTCCTGATTTGGCACCAAGCGGCTTCATCCTCTTTCTTCGTATGAAGATACCTATCCGTGGCAGGCATTTACGGATTAAGGACGAGGGAACCACCGGTGTGTAACATTTCCTGAGCAGCCAAACTGCAAGTGCTACAACTAACACTAAGTTGCAAGTCATTCATCACTGAAACAAATGAAGCATCAACATGCGGGGGAGGATGAACCACCAGCACCAAGTTCTATGCCAACAGCTTTATTTTTAACTAAAGTTACGAAAATTAAAATCTTTAGTGTTGTTAGGCCGCGTCATACTTCCTCTCAAATAATCCACGTTTCGACCCCTTCTGCCGGGATCTTCATCAGGATCTTCCGATGTCCACTATTGCTAGAACACTATCAGAGATCACTGTCACGTCCTCTTATAAAGGGGACATTTCTCGCGTTTGTGCTGGAGAACTGGGAGTGTTATTTAAAATTATTGTGGCTGCCGTTGGTGGGCCATCATCATAGGCTCCTATTCACTCTTTATTTTTTCTGAAGTGATAAAATTTGATGACTGTTCCTCGTAGTAGTTCGTTTTTCTTTCGTTAACCTATCCGAGTCGGTGTTGGGGACAGCATCGTCAGTCGCGTCTGCCACATGCTGCTTCACCGCTATCTGCCCGATCACTGTCCCAACCCTTCCTTCTTCCTCCAATTACTCTGTAGTAATCAGTTTTGTTCTTACATCCATATTTTTTTACTTAAAGCCTTAAAGGATAGATTTTCCGTCTCAACTGCGATTCTTTCCAATAACTAGAAAAAAGTGCAGGCAATTCTAGTTTAGAGGAAGGGTCGTCGGACACATGTGCGTAATTACACCCTTTTTCGATGACATCAATATGTTTTACACAGATGCAGTCACATGACATCTTTGGGAAACGAAATTTTCCTCTATAAAAATAAATATGGATTCTAAGAATAGGTATCTGGCGCTACATAGGTCACTCTGTTCATTCACAGTCCACGTCGCGGACTGAGCGAGGTGGCGAAATGGTTCGCACAAAGAACTCATATTCTGAAGAACGGTAGTTCAAATCTGCGTCCCATCATACTGATTTAGTTTCTCCGTGATACCCCTAAAGTTCTCCAGGCTACTGCCGTGTTGTTTCATTTGAAAAAGGCACTGGCGATTTCTTTCCCATTCTTGAAACAATTCGAGCTTGTGCTCCGTCTGTAACGACCACTATGTCGACGGGACGTAAAAGCGTAATCTTTCCTCCTTCCTCCTTCCTCCTTCCACGGCCGCCTAGACAAAGCCAGCGGACACAGTGTTACTTCACTGATGGAATACAGTGCATGCGGTTCAGCACTGTTGTTTAGTGGACAAATTGAAAGCTTACCGGCTATTTCATTTCTTTTGTGAATGGGTTCTATATCTATATAAATATTCCACAGACCACTGTGCAGTGTCTGGCAGAGGTTACATCTTGCCAACGTTCTCATTTTAATTCCTATTGCATATACGTATTGGGAAAATGCCTACCTATGTGCATCAGTCCCCACGGAACCATACGCATTGCTGAATTGAGGTGGCTCGGTTGCCTCTTCAGATCGCTGTACAAGAGGTACAACCACACTAGAGACGTATCTGTGAAGCTGTGAAGAACGAGACATCATGTGGTTCCCGAAGAATGTTGCAGGAGCTACAGGGCTACTAGTCTGAATGGTTCACTGATCTGGCCTCATTCCTCATACCACTTGCAAACATAGCATTTCTACGTTGCTACCGCGAATGGATGAAAGCAAGTGGAAATAGAGCCGTTTCCGAGGACATGAGGCTCTACTGTATGGTTAAATGATGATGGCATGGTAAAATTGTCTCGCAGTCGGATCTCTAGGCGGGAATTACGCAAGAGGATGTTTTCATCAGCAGAAACAAAAGTGGCACTCGGAGGATGGGAGCACGTAATGTTTAAGCTCTCAACAGAGTAGGTAGGCTACAGAATTTACAGAGGGAAATGTACAGTTTGAAGTTAGATGTGGTGAGTATTAGTGAAGTCCTGTGGTAGGAGGAACCGTACACCAGGTCATTAAGCAGGTGTTTACCAACATACAATCAAGTAGAGGCAATGCAGGAAAAACGTCTAATAATTACAAAGAAAATAGGAATGCGGGTAAACTAATGTGAATAGTACAATGATTCATTACAGTAGCCAAGATGGACACAGAGCCAACACCTATCACAGTTTTGTAATGTCTATATGCGTAACAGTATCACATATAATGTTCTGAGGCATCAAGGGATCACAAATTTAGCATTGGACGGCAGTGTGGAGGATAAGAATCGTAGAGGGAGACCAAGACATGAATACACTGAGCAGATTCAGAAGGATGTAGGTTGCAGTAAGTACTGGGAGATGAAGAAGCTTGCACAGGATAGGGTAGTATGGAGAGTTGCATCAAACCGGTTTCAGGACTGAAGACCACAACAGCAACATCACATATAGTGAAGATATTCAAAAGATTTGTGATTATATTAAATAAATTAAAAATGTTGTTTAGAGAAACGAAAATGTAACTGTGAATGGGTTGTGGACTTTGACGATGGGAAATGGACAACAATGAAAAATAATAGAATACGAACCAGCGGAATGAAAGGGGAAACCACCTGTTACAATTTGGCACAATTTAATCATTGCTAATACTTGGATAAAAGTCATGAAAGAAAGTTGTATACAGTGCAGAGATCTGAAGACAGAGAATGTTTGAATCATTAACTATTTGTTGTCATCCTCAGTTGCCTATAATATTAATTTTGTAATTATGGCTATAAATTTGCCAAATCACAAATGAATAACACAAATTGCTCTGGCATTGCGCGTTTCGCATATATATATACATATAATGATTTGTTAAGAGTCATGGGATAGCGATATGCAGATATACAAGTGGCGGTAGTATCGCTTACACAAGGTTTAAAAGGGCAGTTCATTGGCGGAGCTGTAACTTGTATTCAACTAATTCATGTGAAAAGGTATTCGACATCATTGTGGCCGCACGACAGGAAATAGCAGACTTTGAAAGCGGAACGGTAACTGAGGCTAGACGCATGGAACATTCTGTATCGGAAATCGTTAGGGAATTCAGTATTCCGAGATCCACATTGTCAAGAGAGTGCCGAAAATACCCAATTTCCGGCATTACCTCTCACACCACGAACGACCGAGAGGACCGGCGTTTGCGTGGAGTTTTCAGAGTGCTAAGAGACAAGGAACTCTGCGAGAAATAACCGCAGAGGCCAATGTGAGGCGTACGACGAACCTATCTGTTAGTACATTGGGGTGCAATTTGGCGTTAATGGGCTATGGCAGCAGACGACGTAGCCAGCAGTACCTCTCCTACGGCGATTGGACGCTAGACGACTGGAAACCGAGGCCTGGTCAGATGAGTCGCGATTTCAGTTGGTAAGAGCAAACGGAAAGGTTCAAATATGGATCAGATCCCACGAGCAGATCCCCAAGCTATGAACAAAGCACTGTGCAGATTGATGGTGGCTACATAATGGTGCGGGCCGTTTTTAAATGGAGTGGACTCGGTCCTCCAGTCCAACTGAACCTATTATTGACGTGAAATGGTTACCTTCCATTATGGGAGACCTCTTTCAGCCATTTATAGACTCTCTGTTTCCAAAGCTGTTCCACAGAGGAGGACCGCACTGCAGTTCATTCTCTAAATCCGCGCACGAACAAAAAAATGGCTGACATCGAAATAACTGTCAAAGGAATAGAAAAGCAACTGGAATCACTGAACAGAGGAAATTCCACTGGACCTGACGAAATACCAATTCGATTCTATACAGAGTACGCGAAAGAACTTGCCCCCTTCGAACAGCCGTGTGCCGCAAGTCTCTACTGGAACGGAAGGTTCCAAATGATTGGAAAAGAGCACAGGTAGTCCAAGTCATCAAGAAGGGTCGTCGAGCAGATGCGCAAAACTATAGACCTATATCTCTGACGTCGATGTGTTGTAGAATTTTAGAACATGTTTTTTGCTCGAGTATCATGACGTTTTTGGAAACCAGGAATCTACCTTGTAGGAATCAACATGGATTCCGGAAACAGCGATCGTGTGAAACCCAACTCACTTTATTTGTTCATGAGACCCAGAAAATATTAGATACAGGCTCCCAGGTAGATGCTATTTTCCTTGACTTCCGGAAGGCGTTCGATACAGTTCCGCACTGTCACCTCATAAACAGAGTAAGAGCCTACGGAATATCAGACCAGCTGTGTAGCTGGATTGAAGTGTTTTTAGCAAACAGAACACAGAATGTTGCTATCAATGGAGAGACGTCTACAGTCGTTAAAGTAACCTCTCGCGTGCAACAGGGGAGTGTTATGGGACCATTGTTTTTCACAGTATATATAAATGACATAGTTGATAGTGTCGGAAGATCCATGCGGGTTTTCGCGGATGATACTGTAGTATACACAGAAGTTGCAGCATTAGAAAATTGTAGCGAAATGCAGGAAGATCTGCAGCAGATAGGCACTTGGTACAGGGAGTGGCAACTGACCTTTAACATAGACAAATGTAATGTATTGCGAATACATAGAAAGAAGGATCCTTTATTGTATGATTATATGATAGCGGAACAAACACTGGTAGCAGTTACTTCTGTAAAATACCTGGGAGTATGCGTACGGAATTATTTGAGGTGGAATGAGGATATAAAATTAATTGTTGGTAAGGCGAGTGCCAGGTTGAGATTCATTGGGAGAGTCTTTAGAAAATGTAGTCCATTAACAAAGAAGGTGGCTTGCAAAACACTCGTTCGACCTATACTTGAGTATTGCTCATCAGTGTGGGATCTGTACCAGATTGGGTTGACGGAGAAGATAGAGAAGATCCAAAGAAGAGCGGCACGTTTCGTCACAGGGTAATTTGGTAAGTGTGATGGCGTTACGGAGATGTTTAGCAAACTCATGTGGCAGACTCTGCAAGAGAGGCGCTCTGCATCGCGGTGTAGCTTGCTGTCCAGGGTGGTGCGTTTCTGGATGAGGTATCGAATATATTGCTTCCCCCTACTTATACCTCCCGAG
Source organism: Schistocerca gregaria (assembly GCF_023897955.1). NCBI lineage: Eukaryota > Metazoa > Arthropoda > Insecta > Orthoptera > Acrididae > Schistocerca > Schistocerca gregaria. The sequence continues at coordinate 240,743,805 of NC_064921.1, forward strand.
GAGATCACGAACGTAAAATTAGAGAGATTAGAGCGCGCACGGAGGCTTTCAGACAGTCGTTCTTCCCGCGAACCATACGCGACTGGAACAGGAAAGGGAAGGTAATGACAGTGGCACGTAAAGTGCCCTCCGCCACACACCGTTGGCTGGCTTGCGGAGAATAAATGTAGATGTAGCTGCAGATGTAGAAACCACGAAGGAATTGTTCTGGATGACAATGTGCCATGGGACCGGTCCACAGTCGTTCACGATTGTTTTGAAGAACATTTGGGACGATTCATCTTGATGCTATTTCTTCAAGTGCCACACCCTATGGCATTGAAGTTCACTTGGAAGTGTCTTTCAAGTATTGCAGAAAACAAACTCGGTGTCGTAATTCAGTGAATACAAACGATAAAAATTACTAGCGAAAGACAAGAAATTCGCCATGTTATACGCTGTAGCGTGGCGTGAACCACACCTCAATATATTTATTTATGCTGGGTATATGTTGGGTGACATGTCTTAGCTGCCTTACCCTGCATACGGGGTGAATCACCTAAAATTTGTACCGCAAATATTGCGGGGGTGGGAAGTGTTATTGATGTGATTTTTCACATAATGACTTGGTGGTCAAGGGCTCGTATTGTTAGCCAATAAACGAACTGTAATAATACTTACAAAGTGTATGTTTTCTGCAAGAATACACTCTATTAAATGGAACACTACCTATTGACATTGACGAACTGTGGTAAATTAGAATGTCACTGGTGTTTGTTGCAGGATTCTAGTGTGAGTCGTCTACTAGACATCGTATTTTGATAAATTTGCACACGACACTTGTTTGCACCATTTCAACTTCGGTAGTTGCTAGGTACAGTGTTGTTATATTTGCTTACAGTGCACCTTCTGTGTTCCTTGGGTGCAATACGTCTTGTTAGTCAGTTAGTGTGTGGCAGCCCAAGTACTAGACCGTGACTGGACGATGAGATTTATCAATTTAGAAAAAAGCCTAACACGATCGTGGTGAAATGAGAGTGTAGGGAGCATGCAGTTCATCATTGTACGGTGTATGCGGCAAGATATTCCAATAGATGCCAATCATCTCGGCAAATGTTTAACAATCTCTTCAAAAATATCCGCGAAAGGGGTAGTGTAACACCTAGACAAAGTAACAGAAGAGGGATTAAATTAATGTTCTTGCACCTATTGCATTCACCATCGGCACAGGTTCCACCCCTATCACATATCTCTCCATCAAGAGCTCCATCAATAGTGAGAGTATGGACATTAAGACATGATACTCGAGACGTATCATGTATATTGTTTACTGATTGAGCTATCGTTATCAATCATGGTCATGTAAACAACCGAAATTTCCACTGTTGGTCTGTTGACAGTCCCCATTGGTTTCGTCGGATGGAATGTCAGCGTCTAAGGAATGTAAACGTTTAGTATCGGATAGTGAACGATCAGGTCTTAGGCCCGATTTTCGTAGGCGGAACACTGAACACGTACAAATATCGCAGCCCCTAACTATCCGCCTTCCACGGATGCTAAAAGACCTTCGTCTGAAGACTACCCTGAACCTATGTTATGAACATGATGGCTGCCAGTCCGTATTGCTAGATGTACTACAGCATATCTGTACTAATTATCCCCAAATCGTTGGATTGGACGCAGGACTCGCAATCTTGGTCGGCCCGTTCCCGAGATTTGACGTCTGTAGACGTTTTACTGTGGGGAAAGCTGAAAAACGCTGACTAGAAGGACATACTAACTACACCCGATGATGTGCAACGACGTATTGCTGCAACTTGCTCGGACAGCTTCGCACGCGTGCAGCAGTCGTTCCATACCTTAATGGAAGCGTGTATTGCCGTTCTCTGTGGTCATTTTCAACACAACCCTTGATGGTCAATTGTCTTGTCAGTGGTCAGAATCCACGTGTGTGGACTTCTTCTTTAGTGCATGCTACCACGACTATTCTACAGCTGTTGTTGTGGGAACTTTTCAAAATACGATATCTCGCAAACGACTCGCAAGAGAATCCGGCAACAAACAACTCTGACATTCTGAGTTACCCTACTTTTATTTTGTTGATGTCAATAGGCGGTGTTTTAATCGGGATAATGCATGTTTGCACAAAATACACTTTCTTAGTATAATTACAATTTGTTGATTGCCTGGCAATATGAGGATCTGACTACCAATCCATTATGTGAGAATCTCACATCAATAGCACTTTCCATTTCCGCAACATTTGCGGGGCACGTTCTGGGTGATTCGCCCTGTATGTGCAGCGTAGTCAGAAACAGTCTGAAACACTTGTAATGGTGTTACAGGGTAGGTCATACTGAGAAATAATTGTTAAGGAAAAGACTCGATACGTTGCGCCGGTTCGAAGATTTTAACATTCTGATTTAGCGGATCAGGTCGTCGCGTGAGGAAATTCAAACTGTCTGCCACATATTGTCTTGCCAAGCATGTTCTTCGTTTGGTTTCCCCCAATAGAACAAACGTAGCCTTCGCTCACCTAGCTCAAATTTATCACTTCCGGAAACGGCACATTTTAACTGGTAATGGGAATTTAAGCAAACGGTAATTCACGGACACCAGACGTCTGTGCATTACCACATTTTAGAGCTTGCAATTGCTTGAATTGCGCACCCAGCGCCCTGATTGGCTAACTTCATCACTAAATAAATCGGAAACGGCACAACTTACTGAATTTTCTTCTTAACAATAATTTTCAGCACAACTTACTTACAACACTCTTACTAGCTTTTCAGACTCTCTCTCTTATCACGCTGTACAAACTCATTAAATCAGGGAGAACTTTATGACCAGTGCCCACTGCTAGACCAAATGCAGTCTGGTGGATTTTTTACGGCGGTCGTCGTCTTCCTGCTCGCAACTCCCTTTGTTTCCTATTTTTGGAATCTTCTTCCTGAACTCCCTTTGAATTCATCGTGTCACTAACACATAGCATCAGTCTTCTAGGTGGTCTTTCACGTTTTCTTTGATCAGCTGCTGTCCATTTATAGATTCTGTTATCCATTCGTCGGAGATGGCCACACCAAGACAAAATTTTGCCAATAACATCGAGAATAATGTTTTTTTCGTCTATAATTGCACGGATTCTTTCATTTCTGACATGTTTCACGTTAGAGACGAGGCAGATTCTTCGCCGAAAATTCGTCTCAAAGGACATGAATTTATTTTCCTCCTTTTTGGTTACCTCCCACATTTCAGCGCCATATGTGGTGATACTCTCTACGATTAACTTGTACAAGCTGTACTTCGTTTTCTTTGTAATCTTGTCACTCTATAAGAAGGAGTTAAGTATTTCTGGTCTAGCTGGCCGGCGTGGCCGAGCGGCTCTGGCCGCTTCAGTCTGGAACCGAGTGACTGCTCCGGTCGCAGGTTTGAATCCTGCCTCGGGCATGTATGAGTGTGATGTCCTTAAGTTAGTTAGGTTTAAGAAGTTCTAAGTTCTAGGGGACTGATGACCTCAGAAGTTAAGTTCCTTAGTGCTCAGAGACATCTGAACCATATTTCTGGTGTAGCTTTACTTGTGATAACTTGTGTGATTCTGTTGTACATATGACGCCCAAGTATTAAACTGTAGAGACATTTTCAGTTTAGTAGAATCCTTCACCCAAATTTTCTCGTTTATCGCCACACAGTGCCACGTAATCCGTCTTTTTTGCGTTTATTGTCAGACCCAAATTTCGAGTATTCCTCGAGCAGTTTCCTGTTCGTGTAAGTGGAGTCGTCTTTACGTCGCCCTATCAGGATCTGGTCATCCACTAAATACGAAGTTCTCAGTGCTTGTGGCAGTACAGTGACATTTAATGACTTAATACATTTGAAGATTACAGAACCAGCGTATACAAGACTGTCACTACAGATGGAGACCGTGTCTCATTTCTTCTCATATTATCTTGTTTTACCCTCAGAAAATAATACTGCCGGACTCACTTGCACGGGGTAGGCGGCTAAAATCCGCGTACGGCCAACCAGATTTAGGTCCTTCGTGATTTCCTTAAACCGCCTAAAATTCCGGGATGATTCCTTTCGAAGTACACTACCGATTTCTTTTGACCACCATCGTGCTCCGTCTTTAACGATCGCGTTGTAGACAAGACGTAAAATTTTAACCTTGCTTCCTTTCTGGCTTCATACACTACTGGCCATTAAAATTGCTACACCAAGAAGAAATGCAGATGATTAACGGGTATTCGTTGGACAAATACGTTATACTAGAAGTGACATGTGATTACATTTTCACGGTATTGGGGTGCAGTTTGGGTGCATGGATCCTGAGAAATAAGTACCCAGAACGATCACCTCTGGCCGTAATAACGGCCTTGATACGCCTGGGCATAGAGCCAAACAGAGCTTGGATGGCGTGTACAGGGACAGCTGCCCATGCACCTTCAACACGATACCACAGTTCATCAAGAGTAGTGACTGGCGCATTGTAACGAGCCAGTTACTCGGCCACCTTTGACCAGACGTTTTCAGTTGGCGAGAGATCTGGAGAATGTGCTGGCCAGGGCAGCAGTCGAACATTTTCTGTATCCAGAGAGGCCCGTACAGGACCTGCAGATGCGGTCGTTCATTATCCTGCTGAAATATAGGGTTTCGCAGGGATAGAATGAAGGGTAGAGCCACGGGTCGTAACATATCTGAAATGTAACGTCCACTGTTCAAAGTGCCGTCAATGCAAACAAGAGGTGACCGAGACGTGTAACCAATGGCACCCCAAACCATCACCCCGGGTGAGAAGACAGTATGGCGATGACGAATAAAGGCTTCCAATGTGCGTTCTCCGTGATCCACCATCATGATGCTGTAAACAGAACCTGGATCCATCCGAAAAAATGACGTTTTGCCATTCGTGTACCCAGGTTCGTCGTTGAGTACACCATCGCAGGCGTACCTGTGTGTGATGCAGCGTCAAGGGTAACCGCACCCACGGTCTCCGAGCTGATAGTCCATGCTGCTGCAAACGCCGTCGAACTGTTCGTGCAGATGGTTGTTGTCTTGCAAACGTCCCCATCCGATGACTCAGGGATCGAGACGTGGCTGCACTATCCGTTACAGCCATGCGGATAAGATGCCTGTCATCTCGACTGCTAGTGATACGAGGCCGTTGGGATCCAGCACGGCGTTCCCTACTACCCTCCTAAACCCACCGTTTCCATATTCTGCTAACAGTAATTGCATCTCGACCAACACGATCAGTAATGTCGCGATACGATAAACCGCAATAGCGATAGGCTACAATCCGACTTTATCAAAGTCGGAAACGTGATGGTACGCATTTCTCTTCCTTACATGAAGCATCACGACAACGTTTCACCAGGCAACGCCGGTCAGCTCCTGTTTGTGTATGCGGAATCGGTTTAAAACGTTCCTCGTGTCAGCACGTTGTATTTGTCGGCAATGTCGCCAACCTTGTGTGAATGCTCTGAAAAGCTAATCATTTGCAAATCACAGCATCTTCTTCGTGTCGGTTAAATTTAGCATCTGTAGCACGTCATCTTCGTGGTGTAGCAATTTTAATGGCCAGTAGTGTAATTTAACTCGGTACAAATAGTGAGGGCTTCAGACGACTGGAGACAGCCGTGAATGACTGTAAGTCATGTGTGTAACATTCGGTAGTTTCATTAATTCATCTCTTGCTCATGTTTGGATTGTACTTCCGTTACAGACGCCAAATGCTATGCACAGCGCAGCCACCCTTAGAAAATACATGGAACTATACGGGCTCACGTAGGAATATTTTATGATGTCGCATGACAAATTCCGCAATTTTTCAAACGAAACTGACCCAGAAAAAAATGCGTTGCATTACGTATTGAACGACCATCGTATATGTTGCGAAATGACCATGTCGAGGAAATTCGAGAAATATGAGGTAATACAGACGCACCCCCCCCCCCCCCCCCTCCCCCGCCACTGGTATGTGGCCTTCTTTGGAGTATGCTGAAGCTGTAGACATATTCACAGGACAACGCACCCGTAAGCCTTAGGGCAGAACTTTGGTGCCCCGCACTCGAAACAGCAGCAGTGACGGTTACAGCCTCCGACACGGGCCTCGGCTTGGCGTGCTGTGCCTCGCCACGCATCGTGTGCGACACGGCCGCACATCAAACCCGCCCACTCACTGCGGCAGCGTCCGTCACAGCCGCAGCGTCAGCAGCAGCAGCGGAGGACGCACGGCGCGGAGCGGGGCCGCTTTATTGGAAATGCCACCCAGACTGCGGGAGGCCGGCCCGGGCCCGGATCGCGCCCTCAGACCGCGCGCGGCTACTCCCCGCAAACTCTGGCACGTCCTTCTGGCAGCAGCGCGGCGGTCGGTAACTCCGAGACTCTGACGACAGCATGTAACGACAGCAGCCACACATATACATCAGATGACCCACGCAGGGGCGCATACTAAATTGTTAAGTCCAGTACAAGTGCCTACTTGTAAAATGTCCACAGAGACATGGCTGTGAACAAGACCACGGTGGGCCGTTAGGTGATCTGCCATCACGGCGACAAGGTCGCATAAAACTGATCTCTCGCGAGCCGGCCGTCCGCAAGCAGCTGTGACTCCTGCAGTGTTGGAACGTGCGGACACTCTCAGAATACAAACGAGCGTCCGCCTCTTCATGACACAGCAAAGCCTCACACAAGTGTTCTTCGTTGTATTGTGTAGTCTTAATGACTGGGACATTTACGGACTTCACAGTATATTACCGTCCGGCTCCTTACCAGCTTACACAGGCTGTACTGACTTTAGTACAAATATTTATCTTACAGCTTTCCAGCGTTTGCGACATTGTTCGGTCTCGTATGTCAGTTCCTTACATACTATATTCCATATTTTTGTTTTTCTTGTACGACAAATATTTTATCCACATATCCAGACCATATCTGATAATATTCGGTACAGAATATGGCGTTAGCTCATATTTACATATTTTGATTCTGTTGTCGACTTTATCTAGTTTGAGCCCATTAGAAACTTTTCTACTTACTTTTGGGGAGAATTTGGTATTTTGTTTGTATATAGTACGAACGATTAACTTTTCATGTGGTTAACTGTCCAGATGTTTTTCTGTTACTTCATGAATTGATACAGTTGAGGTAGACTAGTAACACACTTTTTGCTATGGTATGATGTAGATGGTATGGATTTACCTTTTTGTCGGTGTGTTTAGTACATTAATATTTGTCTGTATGTTCGCTAATTAGCCCTCCAACTTTAATGCATGTGACATTTTCTGGCATATTATATTATTGACAGGTTTCTACGTGGTTTCAAAAGTTGCACAAATGTTTGCGTAAGTGGTTATCGTACACATTAAACCTTTTTGCGACATCACCCAGCAGTGCACTTGGTTTCATGCATGTGTTTTGGTTTGTCTTACGACATAAGTATTATCTTCACAAATCTTGGCGATATTTGACCATATTTGACAAAGAGTGTATGCGTAGGACATATATATTTTTTGCGATTTTGTGTTTTGTGTTTGTTGACAGCTTTGTCTGAATAGGTTTAGACGATTACATACATATTATTACTATTCTTCATCGATATCTAATTCTTGGAGGTAACAGTGTATACATAGCCTATGAAATTTTGTTCACCTTTAATGTTACTGGTAACTTATCATGTGATGTACAGTTTCTGTAAGTTATGTAGATTTATTTTATCATTTTATGTCATTACGTGAGTTACATAGTTGTCGTGTTTGATATTTGTTTTGTGGCAATACGTGATATTGGGACATATTCACAAATAAATGTTATTCACCCTGAATAGCTTCTTGTGCGAGTTTTTCATATATTCTGCATATATTATGATGTAGGTAGTCTTCTATATTTAGTCTTTTGACATGTTAGATAGGTACCCCCCTGTACGGTTTGTACATCTGCATTTTATAAGTTTGAAATGACATACAGATGTGTTTGTATTGTCATTTTGATAGCTCTACTTATATTGACACAAAGATGATGTTGATTCTGTCCTCGGGCAAGGGCTACTTATACGTAGATATATAATTCTTCGGTTTGTTTATTCCTATGTTGTTGTTTCTTTCATACATTTATTATTTTATATAGTTATTCATGTAAATTAGTAAGTTACTCCTGGTTTTTACAGTTTAGTGTATCGTCCAACTAACCAGTTTCAATCATTAAATTTTTAATTAATGATTTTATTAGTAAACAGTATATTTGTAAAACGTATAGAGTGGATATTCGTTAAGGTTTTTCCATACATGATTCTATTTTTAGATATATCACAATAGATCTACCTGTTTGTTTTATCAGTTAATGACTACTGCAAGTTCAATTGTATAGTATTGTACTTGATTAGTATTCTATTTTAACCTGTTTCTATATTTACGTGGTTGGTACGTAAATGATGCTATCATTACTATCTATACATACAGGTCTGAAACGACCGAAACTATTTGCTATATAATAAATAACATGGAAAAAGTGGCAGGAGGTGTTTCACTTTATTATACATTCTAATTCTTTCAGAGGCAACAGAGAACTTGGAAGAGCAGTTGATAGAAATGGACAGCGTGCCGAGTCAAGAGCAGCCACTGTTATGATGCATCCAAACACCCCTGCTCCCGCCTACATCTCTGAGTGCTGGGTGGTGCTGCTGGCAGTGCGTTTGTGGCACCTCCTAAACGAAGCTCCTACAGTCTGCTCGGAATCACAACTCATATTCTCTTTCCCCATCAGCTTTGAAACTGTAGCCTCCATCTAGGGAGGCCCTCTGCTGGCACCCTGGACATATCTAGTTTTTGGCCATGGGTCATCAGCAGCGACACCCACCATCGCGTAGTCCATTGTGGTCGGGTTTGTGAGCATGGTGTACTTCGTTGCATGCACAAAAGTATTGTATTTAAGCGGAGTTCAGTTATATGAAAAGTCGCACTGAGGTAACAAGGGTGAAGGGCTTCCTCCTACTACAGCGTCTGACTTCCTTTCGGCGTGTCGTAGTACAGCAAGACAACGTGAGAGGGATTTAACAAGTTGTTAGAATCTCCTATGCTGCCTCTACAGCCGTCCATACTTACGGAAGTGTTTCCGGTGATGGAGTTTGTGGACGAACTGATCTCTCGATTATGTCTCAAATATTCTATGGTATTTGTGTTGGGCGATCTGGGTGGCCAAATCAGTCGCTTGAACTGTCCAGAATTCTCTTCAAATCAATCGCTAACAATAGTGGCCCCACAACATGGCGCTTTGTCATCCATAAACGTCCCAATCTAGATGGTTTAAGATGGTCTCCAAGTACTCGAAAATAATCATTTCCAGTCAATGATCGGTTCAGTTGGACCAGAGGACCCAGTCCACTCCGTGTGATCACAGCCTTCACCATTATGGAGCCACCAACAACTTGCACAGTGCCTTGTTGACAACTTGAGTCCATTATTTATGGGGGTTTGCGCCACACTCTAACCTTACCATCAGCTCTTACCAACTAAAATCGGCACTCTTTTGACCAGGCCACACTTGTCCAGTCGTCTAGAGTCCCACCGATATGGTCATGAGCCCAGTAGAGTCTTTGCATGTCGTGCTGTTAGCAAAGGCAGTGGCGTCCGTCATGTGTTGCCATAATTCTTCAACGCCAAATTTCGACCCACTGTCATAAGGGACACGTTCGTCATACTTCTCTCAATAATCTCTGTGGTTACATCAGGCAGCTCTGCTTCCTTGTTAGCACTGACAACTGTACGCGAATGCCACTGCCCTCGGTCGTTAAGCGAAGCCCCTTGGCCACTGTGTGCTCTGTGGTGAGAGGTATGCCAGTTTGGTATTCTCAGCACCCTCGAGACATTCTGGATGTCGGAGTACTGAATTCCCTAATGATTCCCGAATTGCAATGTCCCATGCCTCTTGCTCCAGCTACCATTCTACGTTAAATTCAAAGGGTACACTACCGCCCGACATTGAAAATAGGTACAACATTCTTCGTTATTCTTGTCACAATAAGATATTTTTTGTAATAGTAACTCAATTTCACTTAATACACCGAAGCCGGATACCAATGTAGGAAAGAAGGAAAATTTATTTATTTAATTGATCACATGTTCACTCCCACAAAATAAATCCCTACATCCAGTTTGTGATACCTGTGAAATGAAGGAATGTATGGTCGTCTGCTAACCGCAGATAGTGAATGTGCAATATATGATCATCTTGGAGACGCTCCTTTCGTCACCTTTGGTGTAACCAAAGAGATGAAATTTACCTGAGCTTTGTGCGCCTGAAATGTGGCTGTCATACGGTAGCATGGTACTCACCCACCTCGGCGGAGGTGCGAGATGACCTGAAGAACGGCCATGTTTCAGCACTCTGGCGCTGGATCTTGTGTTGGTAAGGTCTTAGGTGTGCTCCGTAAAGACAAAAGAGTGGAGAGCATGGTACGCATATGAAATACTTAAGAGTAGTTTGGAATAATTATTTCTCTATTTCAGGAATTTTTGGGGGAGAATTAAATGACAGGCAGGTAATATTAAGGGGATCGTAGTAATCTTCGGAAGTGACCAACGGTCACAATGAAACCACGTGTAGCATAAGTTCAAACACTTGCGAGTGCTAGTACTAATTTGAAATACTTGCGAGTGCTAAAGTTAAGCTGAATTATTGGCGTGTGTACTATAAGTTGAAAATATTTTAGAAATGGCGTGTGCAGGATTTGAAATTAGAGACGAGCACTTCCACATGGTGAGTACTGTGTGAGTGTCAATGTGTGTATGAGACAAAGGATAAATAAAGTACTTGTCCAAGGTATCGGTTGAGGACTCGCGTGTGTGACGAATATGATCTTAATATTACTTTGCGTGTTATGTTTCCGTGTGACGCTAGATTCAAACTCTAATACTCTGAGAGAGAAGCAAGATGCGTCAGCCGTCTATCCAGCAATGTCACTTGGCTTGCATTGCACAGAAAGACGTTCATATATCCTCCGGATTTCGTAGTAGGAAAGAAGAGTTACGAAGTGGGGCAGTGTCGTGTGAAACTGGGATGAACACTAATGGAAGTGGGGAAGCTGAACGTGAAGTGATTCTAACGTTGTGACTATTCTTTGTGATGTATTTTATGTTGCCAGTGTGATGTATTTCATGTAATTTAAGTATGTGCGGTTTGCACGGGAGAGTAGCAAGATAGATTCAGAGGCAGTGGGTTATGCATGTTCCGTTTTGTACCGCTCGGTCTGGAGTATATTTTCGTGATGATGGTTGTGACAGTCGAAGTGTGAGATATCGCAAAACATCCACTATCCTATCCAGAAAGTGCACTGTAGCGTTAGATAATTATGAGACTGTAAGATAGAGAATCACCAATGTAAAGCCATGCTCACTGGGCGGTGTTTCTTATGTGTAATTGTTGTATAAAATGTAACAGTGTGTTTATGTTATCGAAAAAAAAAGATAGTGAAAAGAAAAACATTGGTGGCCTTGTTCTTCGAATAGTGTGTAGTCCTGATATACAGAATTTATAATGTGTGCGCAATTCATATTCAGTGCGATGGCCACGTGTTGATCATAGCCGTTGGGTAAGAACGAAAATGTGGTATTGCCAGAGCGTAGTGAACTGAGTTGTGTAAATTCCTAATAGTCAGATGTGCGTTATCCGTTTCTGTTGCGTAATATTCAAACAGGAGAATAATTTGTAGCTTAATTGAGGGTACTAGGTCTCATAATCAGTCATTGATGTTACTTGAGAACTAATAATAAATCCACTCGCTTGACAGACCACTCATCTTGCAGGCTTGACTGCTTGATGCCACAGTATGAGCAAGGCTTGTGGGTGCCTCTCAAAATGTCTGTTAATTCCAGTCGTACGGTCACAGTCACGTCTGAAACCTTTTCACATGATTCACCTGAGTAAAAATGTCAGGTCCACCAATTCACTGTCCTTTTATACCTTGTCTATGCGATCCTATCGCGGTCCGTATACGTGCATATCGTTATCCCATGACTTCTGTTACCTCTGGGTAGAATAAGCGTAATGTATGCTGTGTTGATAATTACGGATGGCTGTTAACTACACTCCTGGAAATTGAAATAAGAACACCGTGAATTCATTGTCCCAGGAAGGGGAGACTTTATTGACACATTCCTGGGATCAGATACATCACATGATCACACTGACAGAACCACAGGCACATAGACACAGGCAACAGAGCATGCACAATGTCGGCACTAGTACAGTGTATATCCACCTTTCGCAGCAATGCAGACTGCTGTTCTCCCACGGAGACGATCGTAGAGATGCTGGATGTAGTCCTGTGGAACGGCTTGCCATGCCATTTCCACCTGGCGCCTCAGTTGGACCAGCGTTCGTGCTGGACGTGCAGACCACGTGAGACGCCGCTTCATCCAGTCCCAAACATGCTCAATGGGGGACAGATCCGGAGATCTTGCTGGCCAGGGTAGTTGACTTACACCTTCTAGAGCACGTTGGGTGGCACGGGATACATGCGCACGTGCATGGTCCTGTTGGAACAGCAAGTTCCCTTGCCGGTCTAGGAATGGTAGAACGATGGGTTCGATGACGGTTTGGATGTACCGTGCACTATTCAGTGTCCCCTCGACGATCACCAGAGGTGTACGGCCAGTGTAGGAGATCGCTCCCCACACCATGATGCCGGGTGTTGGCCCTGGCCCTGTGTGCCTCGGTCGTATGCAGTCCTGATTGTGGCGCTCACCTGCACGGCGCCAAACACGCATACGACCATCATTGGCACCAAGGCAGAAGCGACTCTCATCGCTGAAGACGACACGTCTCCATTCGTCCCTCCATTCACGTCTGTCGCGACACCACTGGAGGCGGGCTGCACGATGTTGGGGAGTGAGCCTAAGACGGCCTAACGGCGTGCGGGACCGTAGCCCAGCTTCATGGAGACGGTTGCGAATGGTCCTCGCCGATACCCCAGGAGCAACAGTGTCCCTAATTTGCTGGGAAGTGGCGGTGCGGTCCCCTACGGCACTGCGTAGGATCCTACGGTCTTGGCGTGCATCCATGCGTCGCTGCGGTCCGGTCCCAGGTCGACGGGCACGTGCACCTTCCGCCAACCACTGGCGACAACATCGATGTGCTGTGGAGACCTCACGCCCCACGTGTTGAGCAATTCGGCGGTACGTCCACCCGGCCTACCGCATGCCCACTATACGCCCTCTCTCAAAGTCCGTCAACTGCACATACGGTTCACGTCTACGCTGTCGCGGCATGCTACCAGTGTTAAAGACTGCGATGGAGCTCCGTATGCCACAGCAAACTGGCTGACACTGACGGCGGCGGTGCACAAATGCTGCGCAGCTAGCGCCATTCGACGGCCAACACCGCGGTTCCTGGTGTGTCCGCTGTGCCGTGCGTGTGATCATTGCTTGTACAGCCCTCTCGCAGTGTCCGGAGCAAGTATGGTGGGTCTGACACACCGGTATCAATGTGTTCTTTTTTTCCATTTCCAGGAGTGTATGTAAAAAACTTTTTTTATTTATTGATATTTCATGTCACGACAGTATATTCTATTGAGGGATAATGGGGATCTATGAATTTGTGTTACTGTGTTTTTTTATGGTGGTTTTCATAAATTGTTGTATTTACTTTTTGTAATTGCTGAGGAAGCTGCGGAGGTGTGTCCATTTAACTGTTTAAAATTATATGTCTTAACTTGACTGATTGAGAGTTTTGAAAAGCGAATTACTAGAGTCACAATGATACAACAAATTTCGTAGCTGTGAACCACAAGAAAAATTGTGCACGGAGTTTCGTGACTGAGCATCAACCAGTAATCTCAGGTTCATCACATTTGCACCTCGAAGTGCAGAAAATTTGTATCCAACAAATGACGTAAATACAATGATATCACTTTAATATGTCAGTTGAAGTCCATGTCCGCCGGCCTCTGTGGGCGAGCGGTTCTAGGCGCTTCAGTCCGGAACCAGGCTGCTACTACGGTCGCAGGTTCGAATCCTGCCTCGGGCATGGATGTGTGTGATGTCCTTAGGTTTCAGTAGTTCTAAATCTAGGGGAATGATGTTCTCAGATGAAAGTCTCATAGTGCTTACGCCCATTTTTGAAGTCCGTGTCCAGCAGCACCGGAAAGATTCACTATGTGATCAAATGTATCCGGACACCCACCAAAACAAACTTTTTTCATATTAGGTGCGTCGTGCTGCCACCTACTGCCCGGTACTCTATCTCAGTGAGCTCAGTACTCATTAGACATCGTGAGAGAGCAGAATGGGGAGCTTGGCGAAACTCACGGACTTCGATCGTGGTCAGGTGATTGGGTGTCACTTGTCATACGTCTGTACTCGAGATTTCCACACTCCTAAACATCCTTATGTCCACTGTTTCCTATATGATAGGGAAGTGGACACGTACAGCACAAAAGCGTGCATGCCGACCTCGCCTGTTGACTGACAGAGAAATAATGGTTCAAATGGCTCTGAGCACTATGGGACTCAACTGCTGTGGTCATTAGTCCCCTAGAACTTAGAACTACTTAAACATCACACACATCCATGCCCGAGGCATGATTCGAACCTGCGACCGTAGCAGTCGCACGGTTCCGGACTGCGCGCCTAGAACCGCGAGACCACCGCGGCCGGCGACTGACAGAGACCGCCGACAGTTAAAGAGGGTGGTAACGTGCAATAGGCACTGCATCATGATCCAGTGCAAGTCCTATGACAGTTAGATAACTTTGATTTCATGGTAGAGCTGCTGCCTCGCATTACGCCGGTAAATGCCAAACGACGCCTCACTTGGACGATTGAACAGTGGAAAAACGGAATGTGGAGTGACGAATCACGGTACACAATGTGGCTATCCGATGGTAGGGTGTGGGTATGACGAATGCCAGGTGAAAGTTATCTGTCAGCTTGTATAGTGCCAACAGTAAAATTCGGAGGTGGTGGTGTTGTAGTGTGGTCGTGTTTCCAATGCAGGGGGCTTGCACCTTCGGGGATGGCGACTGCATTTTTCAACACGATCGAGTACCTGTTCATAATGCATGGCCTGTGGCGGAGTTTGTACACGACAATAACATCTCTGTAATGGACTGGCTTGCACAGAGTCCTGACCTGCATCCTAAAGAACACCTTTGGGATGTTTTGTAACGCCGACTTCGTGCCAGGCCTCACCGACAGACATCGATACATCTCCTCAGTGCCGAACTCCGTGATGAATTAACTGCCACTCCCCAAGAAACCTTCTAGTACCTGATTAAACGTATGCCTGCGAGAGTGGAAACTGTCAACAAGGCTAAGGGTGGGCCAGCACCATACTGAATTCCTGCATTACCGATGGAGGACGCAACGAACTTTTAAGTCATTTTCAGCCAGGTGTCCGGATTCATTTGATCACATAATATAGGTCACGAGTCAGGACTCCCGATAGCATATATTCGGCCAACGACCACCAAACTTCTTCTTCTTCTTCCATCCCAAAACGCATCCGACCGGAATAGATGTTTCGATAACGACCGCTTCACGAGTGCCGAAAAGTGGATGATCTGTAGAGGAGAATTAATATGACAAAAGCTGGCACGGTATGATGTATCATGCAGAGTAACTTGCTGTGACAGTGCGAGAGAGAGAGAGAGAGACAAAGATATTGTTAATTACTCTGTGGCGGTCAGCGCTCACATAATTTTTCTTAGGATATAGAGCTTTTCTTCTTGTTAAGACTAATTTTATAAGAAGAGAGTCATTCTTGTAATGTAAAAATCGACGCAATTGCGACATTTTGATTCGCATCGAAAAATATATGTGTATATGGAAGGAAATCAGTTAAGAGAAGAATAAAATATTGTTCATTTCAAGAAGGTACGTGTTATTCTACAAATTCTACAACGAGTGTATACTTCTTTTGTGACTTAACAATAAATACCAGCTTGAGAACAGTTCCGACGGGAGCGTTCAGTTCTAGTGAAATAGTTCGATGCTTTCTTCGAAAAAGAAGTCACTTTCTGGATCATTCAAATCCACAATTGTACCTGGAAATTTCTCAGAACTGAAAGCAATCTGATTTCTATGCAACAGAGCCCCGAAGAATATTTCTCCGTACTTTGGTTACCACTTTCAGCTCAACACTGTATCTATAGCAGCTGGAGCAGATTCCTACAACAGCGGAAGCGTGTAATAGCTATTATTTTCAAACATCGCCCTGTGTACGCTGAATGTATTTACCCACAATAGTGAACATCCAGTTATTCACGCACATAGAAAGACAATACATGGTGGTGTGGGAAACATCTCAGTATAAAGGTCCTGTAGAGCTGAACAGTAATTAGCCTAGCAAGAGTAGTAAATAATTTTTTTTTTTCAAAAGAGCTTTTATAATGGCTCAACCTCCCTCACCAAAGCATTAACCTGGCTGATATCAATCGTGGAAAGTTTCCCTACGGTCATGTTGCGCACTAGAATATTGTCAGGGCTCAAGAATTTGGGCACCCCAGAAAGCGGGGACGCAATTTCACCGTGGGACCGTCCTCTACCTTGACCCAATACCAAAACTCCATACGCACACGAAATCCCTTCATTTAATTTTAAAAGGACACTTTCTCTGATTAAACCGACGAATCTGCCTCCTAGGCACTAGCTCGATGTTGCATTTAGCCCTCTTCCAGTAACGCTAGATAACCTCGGGACCAATGTCCTTGGACAGAATTTTATCCAGCGACCATAAGGTAACCAATGGTGAGTAGAGGGGATATGTGAAGATGCTAGTGTCACTTTGATGGCTTCATGTTCAGAAGAGTTAAAGGTAACAGTTAGAGAACAGAAGCATCCCACCTTTTCTTGCCTTTCAGAAGGTAAGTAATCATGGCGGACTTGAGGTTCCTGTTACATTACTCAGTAAAGGAGGGCTGGGGATAATACAGAGTGCTGGTTATGTGGTGCATCGTATTTCCAAAGCAAAACTTCTTTAATTCTCTGGAACCAAAACCTGGAGCGTTGTCGCTCACCAAGGACTTACGAGATCCAACTGTCGAAAATATCGAGGTCTGATGTTTAATGGTTAAGGCTGGGGACCAATCAGGCAAACCGATTACCACCAGAATATAATGTTTCCATTCTTCAATCCGAGACAGGAAGCCGATATAATCAATGTACAACTTATGCATAGGATGTTCCTCACGGCTGGAATGCCAGAGCCCTTATCGCGTATTCGGATAGGGTTTCGCCACATTACATTTTCGGTACTCCCCCACCAAACGCAGAACATTCCTGTACAAGCAGGGCCATGTGACTTGTTGCTTAATCTTTGACATTGTTTCATGCACACTCAAATCCCACCACAGAGTCGTGGAAAGAGTTAGCACGTATCAACTCCTTCGGTAGACAAATATTAAGACATTTACCTCTCTTTTACTCACGGCATACCAGTTCATTGTGCAGTATTTATCCCTCAGCTTGCTCCCCTTCAAGCAATTTGCATTTAATCGGATTAATAACGGAATCAAACTCTTGTTTCTGCTTCAGATCTGCAAATAGAGACGGTAACTCATTCAGAACGGTCCCAACGCATCCTGCAGGTCGAGTTTCAAAACGTCTGTGATCAGAACCATTCTCTTCAAACAAGCGATAGCAGAGCGGTCTTAGGCGCTGCAGTCATTGACTATGTGGCTGGTCCCGGCGGAGGTTAGAGTCCTCCCTAGGGCATGGGTGTGTGTGTGTGTGCTTGTCCTTAGGATAATATAGGTTAAGTGGTGTGTTAGCTTAGGGACTGATGACCTTAGCAGTTAAGTCCGATAAGATTTCCCACACTGAACGTTTGAACAAACAAGCGACTTAGGGAGACGGCAGTTTGATTCTCCGTATTCCTGATGTGCTTAATCGTAAACCGGAAGTAGGAAATGCTGACGGCCCAGCGACATTCCTCCCCATCTCTCGGGGGCGCCCAACATCCAGCTCAAGCCCTGGTTGTCCGTCTCAAGTTTGAACTGCCTATGCTCCAAATAAAGCTTAAATTTCTCCAAGGCGAAAAGTACTGCAAGTGTCTTCCATTCAAAAACAGAATATTTGAGTTCAGCCGGCGACAATATCTTAGAGGCATAGGCTATCAGGCGTCGCTGCCCCTCACATTCTTGTAAAAGCGCCGTCACAACACCAGAATTAGGTGCATTAGTCTGATCAATAAAGGGCAGCTCAAAGTCAGGAATTGCTAGGACGGGCCGATTACTCAAGGCTTCTTTAATCGCTTCATACGCGACTTGCTCACTTTCACCGCAAACGAAAGCTTCCCCCTTCCTTCGTAAGTTATTAAGGGAAGTTACTAAGGGAACTGAGCAAAATATAGCCTGAACTTGTGAGCAAAATTAGCCGTGTTGACGAAACGGGCTGCCTCCGTTTTGTTCCTGGGAGGAGAAAACCTGCGCAAACCGTCTTTACGCTCTTGATCGATCCCGACACTCTGAGCAGAAACTAAATGCTCCAAGAAGAATATCTGAGGATGGGCTGAACTAATTTTGTGAGGCAAGTTTCTCGCATATAACACGAGACTTGTTCAAAGTGCTACATGTGCTCATCAAAGGTGGCACTATAAACAACCACATCATATAAATAATTATAAACACATTTGAACTTAAGGTCACCAAAGAAATAATCCAGAAGACGAGATAACAGGGCGTCTCTGGTCGAAAACCCTAAAGGGACTATTAAAATCGTATAAAATCCAATCAGTGCAAAAAGCAGTGACATATTTGGAATCTTCAATTAAGAGAATCTGGTGATCTGCGAGATTCAGATCCAAAACTTTAAAGAAACGCTCACCAGAAAACCAGATCAAACAATCTTGAGGATCTGGCAAAGGGACAGCTCTCAAGACAACCTTCACATTCAGTACTCTATAATCAACAACCGGATGGTAATCTCACCCTTGCCTTTTATGAATTAGGAACCGGAAACTGGGAGAGGCATAGGAGACGTAGAGGGCCTAATTACCCTATATAGCATCATGCCATTAATCAACCCCTTAAGATTATCATTTTGGGAGACGAGAGCCTATACGGTGATAGTCTCACAGGTACTTCATCTGCTAAACGGATTTTTTACTCAGTTTTGTTGTTGACACTCAGTTTATCAGTTAAGACATCAGGAAAACGCTCAAGAAGACGCAATAACTTTCTGTACTGGGCAGCCCCCTGATGGCGGAGGTCAAAATCGGACGCTTGGGTCTGCACAAATTTAACCCTGGGAAACCTTTGGCCAGAACATAACGCTCTCCTGACTCAAGGACTAAATTTTATGAAAATAATGCCACCAGTGTAATGCAAAACAAGCTCTGTTTTTTGTATTAAATCACAACCTAACAATAAATTAACGAAAGATCCCTAACCACCTAAAGATTAAAGTGCACTAGAACCCCAGAATGTTTAATTTCCCCCCCGCATTTCACCTACATAGGTAATTTCTGCTACTGACAGCCAGATATCTATGAGATGATGCATGCAAGGGAGGCATTCGACAGAGCGCTCTAAATTCGATGTACCTTTTGTAGTAGTAATGAAACACTACTAACAGAGTCGAGTAAGGAACACACGTGCTCCTGGTTTAATTGCGCACAAACATTAGGTAGTGTCTGCCCTGTAATTGACCTAGTATGACCTCAATGCTTGGGCGGTCTTGGCCGGCTGGCTACCACCCGCTTCTCATTGCGTCTGCTGTTTGGACAAGGCCCACGCTTAACCGGACAGTCCCGTGCTAAATAATCACCATCACCGAATAGGAAACACGATCTGGTTTTGGATTGAAAGGGAAAAAGGTAATATCACTTCTCAGAGCTAGCGCTAGCGCGAGATCCCGGCTCACTAAGTTTACTACGACTTTCGACAGCGAACCGCAACCCGTTAATAGGAGCCGCCTCATCTACTTCTGCAAGGGACGTGGGTCTACCTACGTCCGGTCCTCCGGTTTTAAATACACTAAGATAATGTGCACAATATCATTTTCAGTGACCCGTGACCAGAAATTCCAAGGCACTAACTGCTTCGCCGACTTTTCAAGTAATCAGCTAAGTTTTCTGGAACGATTGCACATATCAAAAGTGCTTCCGCTCTTGCTACATTTTAACACGTTGCAGCAATTTAAGCTGGATCACTCGGTTCCTCAAATCCCGCAGTGAACCGTGGTTTTGCAATACTTCGGAAAAAAACTCTACGCAGTCGCCCTGAGTTAAAGGGTACAATGACTGAAAAACAACCCGCCGCGAAACACTTGATGCGTCAGCGTTATGTTGAAAACGAACAGTAGACTACAGAAAATTTCAACTTGAGCAAAGCATTCAAAACATATTACTGTAATTCCTTTCAATAAATGAACGATGGCATTAGGCACTCTGGAAAAGTGTTCAACTGGCATAGAACGCCCTCACTTTCCCGCTAAAGAATTGGCGCTCGCCATTGACAAACAGACGCAAGCGGTACTTCACAGCTTCCCTCGTCCTGATATAACCCGAGAATAGGCACGGCCATCTGTACTCACTGACCTAGTTAATGAACCGGTCAACCACAACAGTATCTTCCTCAATTCAATCGCTTCAAGTCCTTAAGATGATCACTCCTATGCCTAAGCTCCGCCCGCACAAGGTGTAACTGTTTACGAGCCGGTTGATTATCCTGAAGGAAACCCAGGGCTTGACGAACTCAAGGGTACTCAAGAAATAACAATGAATCGTAGGACCTACCTCACAAATGCTGTTGGACGTGAGCAGTTGATCAAGAACAAGACGCAACCGAGCTGCCAGGACAGCGAAGCTTCCTAGACACGATTTCTGGCTTGTCCTCAATTCATATAGCAAGTTTTCTCGGCACAGAAAATATATTCCCGAGTAAGTTCTGACCTCCATAACTGCAAGATATGAACCTGAAACAGTGGAAAAAATGGGAAATGTGTATAAGATACAGAAAGTCAATTCAGAAAACAATAAAGGATGAATAAAGGTAGCTTGCCGGAAACGGAATACTCTGCCACACCTGTTAAACCAGAGCAACCACGCTCTGAGGCAATCATTTGATAAGGGGATACATCTGTGCTTCACAAAATGCCCACAAAGGGCTAAGTGGAAGGACTGTACCTTGGCGGAGGGAGAACTTCATTCACTTTCTATTGCACGCAAAGTTTATTCATGTAAACAATTAATTCAAATAACAGTTATAATGAAAAAGTTTGTCAAATGAGTGGTTACCAGATATCTAAATAAGCATAAGTTTGCACTTGAGATAATAATTCTGATACAGATGCAGTCAGTGAAAGCAACAAACTAGGATTAAATAACAATTCCCTGAACGGCTTGCCATTACAGTCATTGCTAGTCACACATCAGACGACAGCTGCCGATTTTCGCTAATGCAACTTTCATGAGAGTATTGTACTATGATTAACGGTAGTATGATAGGAATCAATCGTTACAGATCAAACGGCAGAAGCCAATTTGCGCTAATGCAAATTTCATGGAATTATAGTAATGTGATAACAATAAAATGCTTTCAGTGGTGTCTCGAGGATTAGACTGAAGACAAACTGTAGAGTGACAAAACTGACGTACAGACAGTGAACGACACGCTTGACAAATGCATTCGCAACGTACACGTACAGAAATTCTTTTTAAGTTTGTGAGCCTTGGGCCAGACAAGGACACTTATAAATATAGCTGAGACCCAGGCACCAACCAGGTACTGACACGAACGCCGCACACAACAGCCAGTTGTCCCGCTCCATCACCGATTGTCACCCCGACCAGCAGTGCGATGTGAGGTATACAAGTCTCAGACTAACTTTGTTTCACAGGTACTCCCTCAAACAGTATTAACTTCAAAACAGGCAACTGTTGTTGGGAGTTCCTGTAGCATAAACGAAATATTAGAGTCTACTAAAAAAAATTACAGGGAAGGGGCCGAAGGCGTAGATCAAACCCACAACCCAAGCTCAGGGATGCAACAAATTGTAATAAATTACGATCCAATAAATTGCGTGTCCCAACATGATAACGACCGCGCTACAACTTAAATTCCTTAACTATGTTGTACTACCCTAATAAACCTTGTGGAGTGCGGCGCCTAGAACAATATTTGGTAAAATAACATCAAATTAATAGCAAAACACTGCCTCCAAGCAGTAACCAAATTACACTCAGACCCCAGGTATTTTAAATAAGCAATTTAAACCACGCTAACATATGATTACCCCAAGAAAAGTTATAAAATGATAAACTTATAATAGTTACATCTCCTTAATGGACCCAAACATTCCATACTCCGCAGAAAAAGCTGGTCGAATGACCATAAGTTGTTACATCACTCTGTTCAGTAATACACAGTGCTTTCCGAAACAAACTGAAATAAAGAAATATACTGAAGCGCCGAAGAAACTGATATAGGCATGCGTGTTCCAATATAGAGATACGTAAGCAGCGGGAATGGCTCTGAGCACTACGGGACTTAACATCAATGGTCATCAGTCCCCTAGAACTTAGAACTACTTAAACCTAACTAGCCTAAGGACATCACACAACACCCAGTCATCACGAGGCAGAGAAAATCCCTGATCCCGCCGGGAATCGAACCCGGGAACCCGGGCGTGGGAAGTGAGAACGCTACCGCACGACCACGAGCTGCGGATGCAGCGGGAGTACGGCGGTGGGGTCGGCAATGCGTATACAAGACAACAAGTGTCTAACACAGTTGTTGGATCGGTTACTACCGCTACAATGGTAGGTTCTCAAGATATAAACGAGTTTGAACGTGGTGTTATAGTCGGCGCAAGAGCGATGGGACACAGCATCTTCGCGTTAGCAATGAGGTGGGAATTTTCCCGTACGACCATTTCAAAAGTATGCCGTGAATATGAGGAATCCGGTAAAAAATAAAATCTCCGACATCACTGCGGCCGGAAAAAGATCCTGCAAGAACGGGCCAACGCCGACTAAAGAGAATCATTCAACGTGACATAAATGCAACCCTTCGACAAACTGCTGCAGATTTCAATGCTGGGCATCAACGAGAGTCAGCTTGCGAACCATTCAACGAAACACCAATCGATATGGGCCTTAGGAGCCGAAGGCCTACTCGTGTACCCTTGAAGATTGCACGACACAAAACTTTACGCCCATCAACACCTACTGTACTGACTGCTGATGACTGGCCGGACGAGACTGGTTTCAAATTGTATCGAGCGATTGGACATGTACGGGTATGGAGACAACCTCATCAATCCATGGACCCTGCACGGCAGCCGGGGACTATACAAGCTGGTGGAGGCTCTGCAATCGTATGGGGCATGTGACGTTGGAGTGATATTGGACCGATGGAACGTTTAGATACGACTCTGACAGTGACACGTACTTACGCAGCCTATCTGATCACCTGCATCCATCACGTCCATTGCGCATTTAGACGGACTAGGGCAATTCCAGCACGATAATGCGACACACAACAAGTTCAGAACTGCTACAGAGTGGCTGCAGGAGCACTCTTCTGTCTCTAAACACTGCCGCTGGCCACCAAACTCCCGAGACATGAACATTATTGAGCTTTTCAGAAGAGATCTCGAATCCCTCCTACTGCATGATTTATGGTGTCAATTCCCTGCAGCACATTAGTCGAGTCAATGCCAGGCAGTGTTTCGGCACTTGTGCGTGCTCTCAGGGACCCTACACGAACTAAGGCTTGTGTACCAGTTTCTGTTGCTCTTCAGTGTAATACACAGTAAGACCCGAGATTCAAGTGGTAAACCAGAATATCGACGCAATCAGACGCCAAGACAATGATATCACCTTATTATGTCAGTTGAAGCCTGTGTGCAACATCACCGGAAACGTAGGTCACGAGTCAAGACCCCAACAACATGTACTCGGCTAACGACCACCAAACTTCTTCGCTACGCAGCCCATCCCAAAATGCCCCAATACAGCCAGCGCCGACCTGAATGGACATTTTCATAGCGACAGTCTTCGCCACCAAGGCTGCCTCTCGTGTCCACTACCGACCACACGACATTACTAACTGTCCCACACTCTACATATTCTCTCCGCCGATTCTCTCTAGGGTGCGCCACCTCGCGAGCGCTTCACGAGCGCCGAAGGGTACGAACTCGGGAGGATAACTGATACCACGAAAATTAGCACGGCTCAGAAGTTTTTTAAACGTGGTGCCACGAAATAATGCTGAAGGTTAGGTGGGTAGATCGAACCAATTATGAGAAAGTACTAAATCTGTTTGTGGAAAACAAGCTTATGCCACCCCATGCCACCATTTACCTAAAACAAGATACTGGCTGAAGGGAGACAACCTGATGCACGAAGGCGTAGGTACTTCGGTACTGGACGGAAGTGTGAGGTTTAAAGTTATTGAGAGTCGTCAAGGAGTGTACACAGTAAGCCGGTTAAAATAGATGTGGGGGTTAAAATTATTGAGGGCGGTCTAGGAATGCACACAGTAATCCGGTTTAAAATGGATGTTGTTTTGCAGTAGTTATTCGGAGATGAAAGAGGCGTACACGGGATAGAATAACATGAAGAGATGCAAGAAACTAGTCTTCTGACTGAAGACCACAACAACAATAGGCCTAGATGGCTCACTCATTTTGACACTATTTTCGGTTTTTTCGCCATATTCAGACTCTGTAGCACATTAAACAATATAATACCAACAATCTTCTTTTTTCGACTAATGTTTCCGTCACCTGTGTCATTTGTCTACAGATACCTTCGTTGCCTCTGACTGCACAGTCTTGATTCCTAGGTGACGGAATTGTGCCGTGATGGGCTCGACACCGTGGAATTTGTGCTGTAATGGGCACAGCGCACTTTAGGTCGTAGCTGCCAAAAGAGGTAACTGAGCGATACATAGGGTACTGTTGTCCTGTCCTTGACAAACGGTGAACGGATACGTGCCATCCGGGGCGTTTTCTCCGGCTGAATTCGAGTGGATAGCAGCCAGGAGGCCGTCATGACTGCGTTGGTTTGGACCACACTGACGTGTCTGTCGCAGTGGCTTTCGATGTAGCAGTACGGGTACATCTGGTCACTTGTTGCTCTAAGTAAACACACTAAGTCATTTCAGCTGTACCACGACAGCCACCTGCTACTGGCAGCCTTTAGAAGAGGCATCTTGCGTTAATGTTTTGTTTGTGGGATATTGTTCAAGTTCCTGCTTCTATTTTTTGTACGACATACGTAATTAATGTATGATTTTCAAAATAGTTTAATGTGAGAGTGGTTATTATTTTTAATTGTTTGTAATTCTCTCAGAGTTACATGTTTTGATTCGTTTTCATTTGAATCAAGCAAGGCGGGCCCGTGGAAATATTTTAATTACTTTTGTAATTAATAAATGTTGTGAATTTTATTTTAAAAACTGCTCGCATTGAACGTAATTCCTCCACTCCCCTTCTACCCAGTACCAACAGTTGTTTCGAGTTATACACTACTGCGTCGTTGCCAGCTTTGATTGTAACGAAGTTGTTATTCTACTTTTTCACTTATATTCATCAATCTCGTCTTCCTTTTGTTTACAGTAAAACCATATTCCGTTCTACATCTACATCTACATCTACATCTAACTTCACAATAATTCTCTATTACTCCAGTCCCTAAAGCGAGCGGAAAAAACGAACACCTGCGTGCAAGCTCTGACTTCTCTTATTTTATTACGATGATCGTTTCTCCCTTTGTAGGTCGGTGTCAACAAATATTTTCGCGTTCGGAGGAGAATGTTGGTGATTGAAATTTCGCGAGAAGATTCCGCGCAACGAAAAGCCATTGTTTTAATGATGTCCACCGCAAATCCTGTATCATTTCAGTGACTCTCGTCTACTTCAAGATAATATAAAACTTGCTGGCCTTCGTAGGACTTTCTCGATGTACTCCGTCAATTCTATTCTACGTGGATACGATCCCACACCGTGCAGCAGTATTCTAAA
The DNA here is from genome assembly GCF_023897955.1 of Schistocerca gregaria. Taxonomy (NCBI): domain Eukaryota; kingdom Metazoa; phylum Arthropoda; class Insecta; order Orthoptera; family Acrididae; genus Schistocerca; species Schistocerca gregaria. Next base: position 240,769,745 of record NC_064921.1, read on the forward strand.
AGAGGACTGACAAGCCTAGTGTTGGCAGTCTCTTTAGTAGATCTGTTACATTTTCTAAGCGTCCGGCCAACAAAACACAGTTTGGTTTGCCTTTCCCACTACATTTTCTATGTGTTCTTTTCAATTTAAGTTGTTCGTAATTTTAATTCCTAGTTATTTTGTTGATCTTACTGCCTTTAGATTTGACTGATTTATCTTGTAAATGAAGTTTAACGGATTCCTTTTAGCACTCATGTGTATGACCTCTCATCCTTCATTATTTGGGGCCAACTGCCAATTTGTGCTCCATACAAATCCTTTTCCAAATCATTTTGTAAATTACTTTGATCCTCTGATGACTTTAATAGTCGATAAACGACAATAACATCTGCAAACAACTTAAGACAGCAGTTCGGAGTGTATCCTACATCGTGTTTATAGGTACGGAACAGCGAAGAGCCTATAACACTACTTTGGGGAACACCAGATATCAGTTCTGTTTCGCTCGATGACTTTCCGCCAGTTACTACGAACTATGACCTATGGGACAGGATATCGCTAATCCAGTCACATAACTGAGACGATATTCCAGAAGCACGCAATTTCACTACAAGCCGCTTGTGTGAGACAATGTCAAAAGCTTTCTAATAATATAGAAATACAGAATCAATTAGAAATACCTTTCCAGTAGCTCTCGGCGCTTCCTGTGTGTAAAGAGCTAGTTGTCTTTCAGAAGAACGTTTTCTAAATCCGTGTTCACTGTGTGTCAGTAGACCGTTATCTTCGAGGTTATTCATAGGAATGAGGGTTAGGCGTAAAGTTTATTTATCACCCTGAAAAAATATGATTATGTAATTACTTTTTGTCCGAAGTACTTTGTGTTGGTAGTGCTGAATAGCTTTGATAAAGGTTATGAACTATATGTTTTTCACTTATATGAAACACGAGCGATTTTGGTCAGCAATATGGCCACCCTCGGGTCACCTCTGCAAGTAAAGAATGATATTTATAAGACAATTTGTATATAATTGTACACAACGTTCATTCGATATTTCTCCTTTGGTACGGGTGACGTGAGGATGGTCAGTGTAACAGTTCTAGTGGGTGGAAGGAGGAGGTTGAAGTTGCTTGTGACACATTCTGTTGAAATTCTACATCCAACAAACGTATCTTGAAAAATTGTACTAAAGCTCCCTCTAACACTTTCTTTACTACAAGGTTTCGAATAGAAAAATTCCCAGTAATTGTTACTTACAGATGAACTCACGCACAGTTATAATAGAATACAAATGACTTCCCCTACAATTATAATATAACGAACACCAATCTCTCTATTCCAATTGACAGTCGGGTGTAATTTAATAACTTGGACATCAAGCTAGAACCAAATCATTAGTTTCAGAAAGTACGCCTCGTTCTACCATGAAAGATTTTGACTGAGGGTCCATTGCAATACACTCGAACATCGGACAATATGACGTTGTACATGCCCATCAGCTGGTTCAAACAGCGAGACAAATCGTTGCTTTTCTGTACGATACTTCTCGCAACATTGTTTTCATTAGTCAGAAAGGGGGTCAGTCCCCGTAAACCTCAGGCAACTACAACCAACGCACTGTCGCTTAGACACAGATATCATCGGGCTCTGTTCAGTGCAGTAAACCGCCAAAGCAGCCACACATATACCTCAGACGACCACGCAGCGGTGCATACCAAATTGTAAGTCCAGCGTGCAAGCTATCTATACTACTGGCCATTAAAATTGTCACACCACGAAGATGACGTGCTACAGACGCGAATTGTGACCGATAGGAAGAAGATGCTGTGATATGCAAATGATTAGCTTTTCAGAGCATTCACACATGGTTGGCGCCGGTGGCGACACATACAACGTGCTGACATGACGAAGGTTTCCAACCGATTTCTCATACACAAACAGCAGTTGACCGGCCTTGCCTGGTGAAACGTTGTTGTGAAGCCTCGTGTAAGGAGGAGAAATGCGCACCATCACGTTTCCGACTTTGATAAAGGTCGGATTGTAGCCTATCGCGGTTGTGGTTTATCGTATAACGACATTGCTGCTCGCGTTGGTAGAGATTCTATAACAGTTAGCAGAATATGGAATCGGTGGGTTGAGGAGGGTAATACGGAACTCCGTGCTGGATCCCAACGGCCTCGTATCACTGGCAGTCGAGATGACAGGCACCTTATCCGCATGGCTGTAACGGATCGTGCAGCCACGCCTCGTTCCCTGAGTCAACAGATGGGGACGTTTGCAAGAGAACAACCATCTGCACGAACAGTTCGACGACGTTTGCAGCTGCAAGGACTATCAGCTCGGAGACCATGACGCTGCATCACACACAGGAGCGCCTGTGATGGTGTACTCAAAGACGAACCTGGGTGCACGAATGGCAAAACGTCATTTTTTCGAATGAATCCAGATTCTGTTTACAGCATCATGATGGTCGCATCTGTGTTTGGTGACATCGCGGTGAATGTACATTTGAAGCGTGTATTCGTCATCGCCATACTGGTGTATCACCCGGCGTGATGGTATGAGGTGCTATTGGTTACACGTCTCGGTCAGCTCTTGTTCGTATTGACGGCCCTTTGAACTGTGGACGTTACGACCCGTGGCTCTACCCTTCATTCGAACCCTGCGAAACCCTACATTTCACCAGGATTATGCACGACCGCATGTTGCAGGTCCTGTACGGGCCTCTCTGGATACAGAAAATGCTCGACTGGTGCCCTGGCCAGCACATTCTCCAGATCTCTCACCAACTGAAAACGTCTGGTCAATGGTGGCCGAGCAACTGGCTTGTCACAATACGCCTGTCACTACTCTTGATGAACTGTGGTTGGTTGGTTGTTTGGGGAAGGTGACCAGACAGCGTGGTCATCGGTCTCATCGGTGTACGGAAGGATGGGGAAGGAAGTCGGCCGTGCCCTTTCAGAGGAACCATCCCGGCATTTGCCTGAAGTGATTTACGGAAATCACGGAAAACCTAAATTAGGATGGCCGGACGCGGGATTGAACCGTCGTCCTCCCGAACGCGAGTCCAGTGCCTTACCACTGCGCCACCTCGCTCGGTGATGAACTGTGGTATCGTGTTGAAGCTGCAATGGCAACTCTACCTGTACATGCCATCCAAGCTCTGTTTGACTCAATGCCCAGACGTATCAATGCCGTTATTATGGCCAGAGGTGGTTGTTCTGGGTACTGATTTCTCAGGATCTATGAACCCAAATTGGGTGAAAATATAATCACATGTCAGTTCTAGTATAATATATTTGTGCAATGAATACCAGTTTGTCATCTGCATTTCTTCTTGGTGTAGCAATTTTAATGGCCAGTAGAGTACAGTATATTGCCCAGCCAGTATACAAAATAACACTGATGTTTGGCGGTAATCGCCCTGCCACCATTACGGACGAAATATCTGCTGTGAGGCGGCTCAGATGGCAGCGTCCTACGTGGAGAGCGGGTTGACTTCTCGTAGTCTCAGGGCGAATGCTGGATGTAAAGGACGGTCCACCGACGTGCCCAGCTGCAGTAAGGCGGCACCACGGTCGCTCCGCTCGCAGCGAGGACACCGGCGATTCAGTGCGGTCGGCACAGTCAGATTCCAGGACCTAAACTGATCGTCTCAAATAAAAATAAAAGAAATGCGACTGTGTATTACACGACGCAAAGTTTAATATTTGTACCGACTTAAGTCGTCACTCAGCCACGCGAACAGAGCTGCGACTGCAGCTGCCCCACGCTATGATGGCGCTGTCGTCCCGTATAGCGCACACCAGCGCTGGCGCGGATCGGCTTGCAAGGCCAGTTGGAAACGTCGAACAGAAATGCGACACGATCGAGCGAGTAACATGGAAAGAGATCTCTAGAGTACCACCGAGCAGCCGCACACGACAGATTTGAACCGACGCCTGGTTAGCCACGGCCGATAGCAAATTGTGGTGTGACAAAAGTGAAAGTACGTGACTCACAGGTCTCTTTGCTATAGAGCAAGCTATTCCTGGCTGTTACTGGAAAGCACGAACTGGGGCAAGGTTGAATGCACAGGGGCAGTCATAAAGTTTTAGTTACCACATCGAAAAGGTAAAGCTGCAAAAGAAACTGTTAGACGCTTTCATATTGACTGAGTGTGTCACGCCGGCGACATTGTATAGAGTGTGCCATGCTAATTTTACATTGGGGAGACAGCACTAACAGAATTCTGGAAGGAACATGGGACGTAAAGAGGTTTGATTTCAGATATTTTTCTTTCTTACTCGCTTCATGGAAGACTGCTGGTGGATGAGTATGGGTTTTTAGAACTCAGTGCATCATAGTGGCAGAGGAAAAAACGTACAGTAGGGTTAAGAACGTCTGATTACCTTTCAGTGGGTAGCAAAAACTTCTCCAGCCCTGAAACGTCGCGTTACAACGCGCATGACAAAGATGCGTTTTGCGTGAGCGAGATGGCTAACTGTAAGAAAAATCTCTCCACTCCGAGTTAATTTGGAAATGAGGAAGAGGCCTTTGCTAGATCGAGATGTCAAAACGCAGGATCACCAAGGAGGGAATCACTGGCGTGTTCAAATTCCAACGAAAATTCCTTCCCACCACCCGGTAGAGAGCTAGTTTTGGTCTGAGCGAAATTCAGGACTCAGGTGTTTCAAACCCACCAGTCATCTCTTGCCTCTCGACCTGCAGCCGAGCACCGTTCTGGAAAAGACTAGAATGACGACAGTGGGATGCAGTGTTGTAAACCTAAGCAATGACAGGAAATTTAAAAATCTAACGAGTTTAATCCTCCCTTGGATGCCAAAATAACACTCGTGAAAGTTGGGCGGCGGGGGGAGGGGGGAGGGGGGGATGATGGACGAGTAAACAAGGTGTAGATTCAAATGAGAGTCAAATAGTTCTAAGCACTATGGGATTTAACATAAGAGGTCATCAATCCCCTAGACTTAGAACTATGTAAACCTAACTAATCTAAGGACATCACACACATCCATGCCTGATGCAGGATTATAACCTGCGGCCGTGGCAGCCGCGTGGTTCAGGACTGAAGTGCCTAGAGCCGCTCGGCCACTGCAGCCGGTTTCAAATGAGGATTTAAAATTAATGTCAGACGGGAAAGATTACAACTGGTCATTTTATAAATAAACGCATTTTGCTTTCCTCTACTTATAAGGACCGTGGAACGACCCGACTGGAGCTTGCGATTATTGGGGGGAGAGCGACCTAATGCGTCGAGGATGCAGAAAGTATGAAGCGCTGAGGGATCGCCGAGACTATGGACGCAGCGTGGCTACTGACAGCTGCCGTAAGTGTGCCTTTGTGGTGGATGAACTCTTCAGTAGGTTTCGGAAGACGATATTTAGTCCATGGTAGGTCAATGTGATTTCAGGAAATGTATAGGCACCAGAGAGGCTCTTCTGACGTTACGGTTGATAATTGAAGCAAGACTAAAGAAAAATCAAGACATGTTCAAAGGATTTGTCGACCTGAAAAACAATTCGACAATTTCCAGTGCTGCAACTTGTACGAAACACTGCGGAAGTATGCTATTTGGGTTTTCTTATTGGTAACGCCACGTAGCGCTATGTATGAAAAATCCATGGCTGTGCTGTGTGCAGTCTGTGGCTAGTTTGCATTGTTGTCTGCCATTGTAGTGTTGGGCAGATGGATGTGAACAGCGCGTAGCGTTGCGCAGTTGGGGGTGAGCCGCCAGCAGTGGTGGATGTGGGGGGAGAGAGATGGCGGAGTTGTGAGAGCGGATGATCTGGACAGGGACAGTAACTTTGTAAGACTGGATGTCATAAACTGATACATATAATATGCCTTTTGAACAATAGTAAGGTAAATACATTGTTTTTTCTACAAAAATCTTTCATTTGCTAACTATGCCTATCAGTAATTAATGCCTTCAGTAGTTTGAATCTTTTATTTAGCTGGCAGTAGTGGCGCTCGCTGTATTGCAGTAGTTCGAGTAACGAAGATTTTTGGTCAGGTAACTGATTTGTGAAAGATATAGTTTGATGTTAGTCAGGGCCATTCTCTTGTAGGGATTATTGAAAGTCAGATTCCGTTGCGCTAAAAATATTGTGTGTCAGATTAAACACAGTCATGTTCAATTTTTCAAACGGGACGTTTCAACTGTGGAAAATAGAGGTAAATTATGGGAGAGATGGGTTATATAAAACGCGTACAAGAGCCAAGAGGAAATAATAACCGTCGAAGATCAAGAACGAAGTGCTCGGATTAAAAAGATTCTAAGACAGGGATGTAGGTCTTCGCCCATACCGTTCAGTCTGTACATCGAAGTCGGCAGCTGTAGACGAGAAGTTCCAGGCGCTTCAATCCGGAACCACGCTGCTGCTACGGTCGCAGGTTCGAATCCAGCCGCGAAGGCATTTACATTGTGCGAAAATTCAATAATAACGGCCTAGGTGGCGGTTTAATTGCTCAGTCTAATTTCTGAAGTGGCAGGAAGGAAGCTGTCTGGAGGAACATACATATATTAACACTCCATTTACCTATCGCATGGCTAGTTATTTTAAATCCATTAGATGCTCGATGGAATAACTGTCAACTTAGTTTTTTCTAATAGGATGAATATTACAAGCAGAACAGTAGGCTTCCGAGACACGACATGAATTTTGTTAGTTTTCCGGGACTTGCCTGTATCCTGGAACTCTGAGAAACAGCATCTTAGGACGCCACTACAGGAACCTAAGCAAACTAAGCACAGGCGATTGACGAAGCGGTGAAATTTGTTTTCTGCATTTAAAGGCGAATGATGCTATCCTTGCTAAGATGGTGTGAGTGTAGGAAAGTTACCACAGAGAGTTACTTGGTTTAGACGCTTACAGAGTGAACAAACAAGTCTGGACGACGAAGAAGGAAGTGGTAGTGTCTCTGAAAAACTGGCAAGAGTAGTGGAGGATCTGATGCTAGAAAACAGATGAAACACAATCGAGGCGTTAGTGGAAAAAATCAGTCATGTAAAACTGTTTTGATCATATAAGCAATCATTTATATTCATACGTGAAAACCCTAATTTCGTACCATTCGTTCAAATGGTTCAAATGGCTCTGAGCACTATGGGACTTAACAGCGGAGGTCATCAGTCCCCTAGAACTTAAAACTACTTAAACCTAACTAACCTAAGGACATCCCATGCCCGAGGCAGGATTCGAACCTGCTACCGTAGCGGTCGCGCGGTTCCAGACTGAAGCGCCTAGAACCGCTCGGCCACTCCGGCCGGCCGTACCATTCGTCTTTGATTTCATTTAATTATTGATATGTGGTGCGCGTACTGTAAGACCTTCGGTACACACACCATCAGATTATTTGACTTGTCGCTTTAACGAAGTAGGCGAGTGTCAGCAATATGTCTCGTGGACTTATCGTGGCGTGTTTATCTTCTGCCGTTAGGTCAATTGATAGAAATGCCACTTGCCCGCTTAGTGTATCAGATTGACGGTGACCAACTTTAAACAGAAATTGATTAATTTTCACACATATTTATTAAAATAATAACAAGCATAAAAATAACTTAACTTGGTTCTGGATGCTATTTACAATTGACAATCTGAAGTTCCTTTGGTCTTGGTACGTTAATCTTATTCTCACATATCTCTGATACTTGACAAAGTGTCTAATCATTTATCTTCATGGCTGTGTATAGGAATACGGTAATCTTATTAGGCGCAGACTGAAACTTGACTACAGACAAATGCAGACTGATGCGGATTGACTGATCGGAGGTCTGTACACTCGTTACAATACCTCGCGCGTTCAGGTATCACTGCGCGAGTGTGATCCGCGAGGAGAAAAGGTTCTACTTAGCAGCAATCTCATGGGCTGCGTTACATATTAATACGCGGATCGGCGGAAGCAGAATTTAGTCCGTCTCTTAGACAGCGCCATCTCGTAGTGCGAAGACGGACGAGCGCTACGCCTGCGCTGTTGTGCTTGGCGGGGCGCGCTCTAGTGGGAAAGTTGTGTACGCGCTGACTACGCGTAACTATGAACACAACATGATATCAATGGTGTAACAGAAATTAGGTAACGTACCTGTAGACATATAGTTTCTTTCAGTAACTATAAAATTTTACCATCAGTGAGAGGTGTGGGCTCCGTCGTAGGTTTGTGAGTAGTGGGTTACGGTGTGGGATTTGTTCAAAGTATTTTCATTCGGGGAAATACACTGAGGAAGCCAGTGGGCATTCTATCGATATCCTCTCCTGAGAATGCGGAATCTGTAGCAAATAGAGGAGCAGGAGCGTAAGATCTGTGTCCTTCAGGTGCAGTTTCAACGCACAAAGAAGGAACTAGATAGGTTGAGGAGGGTGAAGGGTGGTGGGGAATGGGAACTGGCAGTTGGCAAGAAGGCAGCTACGGGAGGAGGTATTCAGCCAGTTATACTTTCCGTATATGCAATATATTTGACTAATTGCTGTCAGAGTTGAGTGGAGAGGAGCCTTTTGTAGCTGTAAATGCAGGGAACATTCAGCAGTCCTCAACACTTATGAGGACTAGGTCAGTTGCAAAATCTAACAAAAAGAAGAAGGTTCTGCTGCTAGGTCGTTCGCACGGTAAAGGTGTGGGCCAGCAGTTGCAAGAAGTTGGAAATTTGTGGTTAGGACTATGGGACCAAACTGCTGTGATCATCGGTCCCTAGGGTTACGCACTACTTAATCTAACTTAAACTAACTTACTGTAAGGACAATACATACACCCATGCCCAAGGGAGGTCTCGAACCTCCGAGGGGAGAGCCGCGCGAACCATGACAAGGAGCCCTAGACGACACAGCTACCCCTCACAGCTGCAAGAAGGGTTGGAGGGTGAGTACCAGGTCGTCAGCATTGTGAAGCCTAATTCAGGGTAGGCTCACGTGACTGACAGCATGGGGGAGTTATGTAGGAATTTTACGAAGGAGGATCAGGCAGTGATGGTGTGTGGAGCAGGAAACAGTCTTGATAGGGACGTGGAATATGATGTAGGTGGTGATCTGGTAAAGATATCTGCTCAAACTGGCGGCACTAACGTGCATTCCGAGCAACTGTTTCAGCGTCATGATCGGCCTCATCTTAATATGGCTGTTAAGCGCGTTAACATGGGGCTTTAGAGGGGGCTGATGGCAGAGGGCATGGCTCACATTTCAGTCGTGCCAGTTCAGTCTACCAGTAGATCCGGTTCCACTAGGCATGACCTGTATAGCAATAAGTATGGGAAGGAAAGGTGACAGTGTAGTGGGTAATGGTGGGCTTATTCATGGAAAAACTCCTGTAGTAGTTGATGTTAGAACTCCATCTTTTTTAGGTTGATGTCATCTGATAGGTATATCTTCTAAAGAAAGCCCCTCTAACTAACGGCTATCCTTCAGAGGACGTCATGTTTCCAGGTAGAGGAGAAATTAGTATATTTCATCAAAATGTAAGAGATAAAGAGATAAAGTTGGTGAACTGCTATAGATGTTGACTCTGAAATTATTGGTACATTGGAGCACCACTTAAATAATTTGACAATTTAGAGGCTTCCTTTACCAAGATATACATTATCTGGCTGTTTTTCAAGAAGTTCCTGGGGGTTGGGGTAGTGGCTATGTACATAAAAAACAGTATTCCATTTGAGTCCAAAGACGTACCATGGCACTGCACCGAACACATTTTTGAATGTAGTGCAGGGGCAGTTGAATTTAGTGAAACTAAACTTCTAATTGTTGTTGTTTATAGGAATTTCTGCTCAAGCTAGAGAGGGTTCTTGATTCACTTTGTAGGGAGTAGCAGAAATTATTTATATATGTAGTGACTTCAACATAAATTTGTGTATGGTGGTGTAAGAAAAGGATGGTGGTAGATCTTCTAAATTCATATGATATATTGCAGACTGTTTTCTCCAAACAGGGTGCGGGGGTACAGTAGCAGTCATAGACAATCTTTTATTCACTGTCCATTACTAGATGGGTATTCTGTTAGTGAAAGGGTGAATGGTCTTTCAGGCCATGGTGCATAAATTTTAACACTAAAAGGCTTTTGTACACAAAAATGTCACATGTAAATATAAACTATGTAAAAAAAGTTAATCCAGCAGCAATACAGAGTTTTTTAAATATTGTCAAGGAGCAAGAGTGGCAGGATGTTTATAGTGCCAATAACATAGATGATAAATATAATGCTTTCCTTAACATATTTCTCATGCTCTTTGAGAGTTGCTTTCCATTAGAACGTTCTAAACGTGGTATTAGCGGTAATAGGCAGCCCGTGTGACTGACTAGTGGGATAAGGGTATCATGTAGAAAAAGTAGGAATAATATCAAAATGTTATAATTAGTCACAATCAAAATACAGTAGCCCATTACAAACAGTATTTTAAGGTGCTTATAACTGTTATTACGAAGGAAAACAGTATGTGGTATGCAAATAGAATATTAAATTCACAGGATAAAGTTAAAATCATATGGTAAGTTGTGAAGGAAGTGTCTGGTCAGCAGCACAAGGTCGACAATATAAAGTCAGTTTGTAGTAAGAATAATTCTGTCACTGATAAATCATATACACGTACAGTATTTTCTGAGCACTGCTGATGAATTAAATAAAAATTTAGTTTCTTCATGGAATCATATACCTATCTTGGCAAATGCCTTTCCGAGATTGATGTCTGAAAGAGTCCTCTGTGATAAGACAAGGGGGGGATTGAGTTAATTATCAAATCACTGAATATTAAGGAGTCTTATGGATATGATGGAGTGCCTAGCAGAGTATTCAAGTCCTGTGCTCTGGGTTAGCCCTGTATTTAGCCATATTTCAATTTTTTTTCTTTAGGAATGGTCAGGTTCCTGAACGATTAAAGTACTCAGTAATAAAGCCGCTTTATAAAAAGGGAGAAAGAGATAATGGAGACAATTTTAGACCTGTTTATATGCCATCAGGTTTGCTAAAGTTATTGAAAAGGCTATGTACGTAAGGATAATTGATCATCTATATCACACAATTTGCTATCAAATGCACAGTTCTGCTTTAGAAGTCGTTTAACAACTGAAAATGCTATGTTCTCTTCCCTCTGTGAGGTATAGGGTGGGTTAAACAAAAGTTTTCGAACGTTAGGCATATTTTTTTTTATTTAAATAAGGGCTTTGATTTTGTTGATCACAAAATACTGCTCCTGAGTTTGGCCATTACGGAATATGGGGAGTAGCTCGAAATTGGTTCACGTCTTACTTTAGCAACAGACAGAAAAAGGTAATTTATCACAATTTTGAAAATGGCTCTGATGTGGGGTCTGAGTGGGGTATGTCTAAGTATTGGGTGCCCCAGGGATCACTGTTGGGGCCACTCCTGTTCCTTATTTATATAAATGATTTGCACTCTAGTATTACGGGTAACTCTAAAATATTTCTCTTTGCTGATGACACTAGCTTGTTTGTAAAGGATGTTGTGTGCAACATTGCCTTGGTTTCAAATAATGCAGTTCATGACCTAAGTTCATGGCTTGTAGAAAATAAACTAATGCGAAATCACAGTAAGACTCAATTTTTATAGTTTCTAACACACAATTCATCAAAATCTGACGCTTTAATTTCACAGAATGGGCATATGATTAGCGTAACTGGACACTTCAAATTCCTAGTTGTTCTGATAAATAGTAAACTGTCGTGGAAAGCCCATGTTCCGGATCTTGTTCAAAGACTTACTGCTGCCATTTTTACTATTCGAACGGTATCTGTAGTGAGTGATCGTTCGCACCAAAATTAGTCTACTTTACTTATTTTTATTTCCTTATGTCGTATGGTACTATATTTTGCGATAGCTGTTCCCATTCTAAACGGAAATTTTTGTCTCAGGAACGGGCGGTTCGGGCAATAAGTGGTGTAAGTTCACAAACATTTTGTCGACCCTTGTTCGAGAGTCTGGGTATTTTGACATTGACCTCTCAATTTATATATTCCTTACTCTCATTTCTTGTTAACAATATTAGCTTATTCCCAAGAATAAGTAGCTTTCACTCAGTTAATACTCGGCAGAAATCAAACCTGCATTTGGATCGTACTGCCTTAACTCTTGTCCAGAAAGGTGTGCATTATATGGCTGCATTCATTTTCAGTAAGCTGGAAACGTGCTGCCGCTACAGTCGCTGGTTCGAATCCTGCCTCGGGCATGGATGTGTGTCATGTCCTTAGGTTAGTTAGGTTTAAGCAGTTCTAAGTTCTAAGGGACTGATGACCTCAGAAGTTAGGTCCCATACTGCTCTGAGTCATTTGAACCATCAATTACCTAGCAATTAAATTCAAAAGTCTTAGCAGTAATCCATGTGTTTTCAAATCGAAACTGATGAGTTTCCTCATGGCTCACTCCTTCTATTCTGTCGAGCGGTTCCTTGAAAAATTAATTTGATTCTTTTTGTATTGTTGATTGGGTTTACTTAAAATAATGGACTGACTTTTTTGGATTGAGTAACATTTTATTTTTATCTGTTATTACTTTTATGTTGTAATTTCATGTACTGATGTTTTGTGTAAAAATTTCTTTCACAGTGAGTAGTTATTAATGTGGGCAAAGATGATGTTAACTTTACTCAAGTCATGGTATGGTGTGTGATCAACATCCAATGAAGCTTGTTCTTCATAAATCATGATATCTTCAAATAATTACTGTATTATATTTCTAACTAGATAGTAACAGCATTTAATACAAATAGCTGAAATCTGCACATAATTAATTCAGCATGGATCATCTTTTCAGTTGTTGAATTTCCCATGGAAGCATGCATACAATTTATGATATTCTCTTATACCAGTTTTATTAAGTGCAAGGCATCAGACTGAAGTATTCTGCATGCTGTCTACAGGCAAACGCTGTATGCCATGAACAAAATCTAACTGCAGCAATAGCACTGACAGAATCACGTGAATAACAATTGTTAAATGAAAATTATTTTGGCCAAAGGAAACATATTTCAGGGAAAAGACTTTGTAATGGTAGTCTGCATTGCGTTTCAAAAAATATAAGGTGGGCATGTGGAAACAGTATTTAAAGATGAGTGCTACAAGACCATAGAGATTTACTGAAATACTACCTTCTCCCTGAGAAATTAACTTAATGGAAAGTTCTCATACAACATACTTATTAAAAATACAGCCTGGCCCCAAATTTAAAGAACTAAGTTAGTGTCTCAGACACAAACTAACCAACTTCAGACATCAGTCTACCAATTGTTTTTGCTCATGACAATGATTTGTAATATAAAGTTGGTTTCCTTCTTTCTATGTAATGTCATTAAATTAATTTACTTAAACTCTAGATCATTCTATTCTTCTTCCTTAAGCTGTTAAGGTGAAAGAACTAGATCACCATGCTAAGAAGTAACAAATTCATTGTTACATTTTACCTTACACTTATTTTCTGATTTTATTTCATTCGCGCATTTTTTACAGTTTATCACTATATTTTGTTCTTCTACATTTTCTGTACACCAGTCAGGCCATTACGTTCACATAGATGCTCTTATTTCTGGTAGAATGATTATTTGTTAACGTGTTTCTAATGTTAGGAATTTATGATATTTTGTGTTTTAATACAACTTATTTTGTATTATCTAATGCTTATATACCTTTGCAAAAGTAGACATAATGTCTAATGGGATAGTAGCCAGCAGTGATTGTATAATGTTACTTATAATCCGTCTTCATGGTAAATTTTTTTTATTCATATGACCAGTTTCGGTTCATTCAAAACCATCTTCAGATCTAATATTTCAGTTACAAGAGTAACCCGTCCAAAGCCAGCAACTGTCACATGTTGCGTCACATGTGACATCTGAAGATGGTTCTAATGAACCGAAACCGGTCATATGCAATGTTGCAATCAAGACATTATAAGCAAGCTTATATACCTGTAGTAAATTTCATTTCATTAGGTTTCATTACCCATTACATTTCTTGTTTATCTGTTGCCTACAGAAATATGAAAATTAATCAATTGAATTTTCTCTTCTCGATAAATCTGGAGGAGCGATCTGCTTCAGTTGGTAAAAAAAAAAGTTCAGTAGCCAACACCACAGAAATTCTTCTTCATTTTTGAACCTGTATAGAAAAATTAAGATAAATTTATATGACATTTGCTACTGAATATTATTTACTGTATTAATGATTATAAATTGTTAATATCGTATGGGATAAACAAATATGGCTCTCAAGTCCTAAGATGCAGTTGTAGAACTGCGACCATTAAATGATGACGTGTCTTGATCATAGTTTACTCTTGCCATGAAACTTTCTCTTTAACAGCAGTTTACATTATATACATGTATTTCCGTTCCCAGAAACATTGACGATAGGCAGGTTCATTCATTTGTTTCAGTATCATGTTTAATTTTCACAATGATATGCTACTTCTTTTTGAGCGACTATTAGTTGTTTCTGTGCGAATAGAGTGTAATTCTTAAACTATAATATTATTTCATTAAATAAGCTATAGTCAGTTTTCTCTATTTGTTTTATGAAAATATCATTCGTGACACTTACAGGCAGATTAAAACTGTGTGCCACACCGAGACTCGAACTCAGGACTTGCCTTTGGCGGGGAAGTGCTCTTCCGGCTAAGAGGTCGGATCGAGAGTCATGTTTGGGTAGCTCAGTCTCTAGAGCACTTGCCAGTGAGAGATAAAGGCCCCGTCTTCCTCTCTAGTTGTGGCACACAGTTTTATTCTGCTAGAAAGTTTCATATCAGCGCAAATTGCGCTGCATAGTGAAAATTTCATTGTGTAGTATTCTCCATGTACATTGATCAGGTTACACTGTTCTCATTCCAGTTTAGTTAGGCATGTGGCTGTAATATTACTATGCACACCACTACGACTGATCTAACCAGGTTACCATATACAAGCAAGAAGAACTGTGTCGTGCACTGCCACAAACCTGTTGTGGAAGAAAGGAAAGTGTCATTCATGCCAGACTTATTATAAATACTGAATTTAGTGTTGGCCTTCAGCAGAGAAGTCACAACTTGCATATCTCTTTAACATTGTGTCTACATGCACCCAGAACGTGTGTCATAAAATTCATATTTGAAACTGAAAGGATTAAACTTTTCCTTGTGTGGTCGGGTCATTTCCTGTGTTGTTGCAGGTACACTGAGGTTGCCTAGGACACAGCAGGAGCTGTCCGGTCGGGCAAGACCGTGGCTAGCTACTGGCCGCAGGCCGTGCTGTATTTCGTTATGTCTGAGGACGCCGTGAATGGCCCTCGGAGCTAGCCGGGACAATGGCGGCTGGCTTCTCGTCTCGCAGCTAATCAGCTGGCGCGCCTGCGCGGGCGCGCCTCTTGTGGCGGTGCGCGCCTGCAGCGTAGGCAACCGCGGACTACGGCCGACCGCGCGAGCACAGCGGGCAGACGTGCGCGGTGCCGGCGGCGCCGCATCACAAGGAGCACTCGAGTGCCGCCGAGAGAGGACACTCGTGTCCCTGGCTGCGTGCGTAATTAAATCCAACCGCAGATAGAACACGTCTCTCAATTAGCTCCGTCTCACGGTCACTTCTAGCAGCGCGCAGAGATCCATTTAGACTGGGATTTTACTGCAGTCATCAGGAAATGTATATGGAGGTTCCCCACCCACTGAAGAGGGCATTGGGAGTCTGATTCGCTACGTAATGATTATAAACAAAAAACTTAAAACTATCACTGGTGTCACTAGAAATTGTAGCGATTTGCACCAGACAGCGTGCAACAACTATACTCATCATAACTGCCGGAAACGTGACGATGTGGGCTGGTTCTAAGAGCCAGACACTTTACGTGGGTGTATACACACATGAGGTAAACGTCGCGAACGTTCTTTCCAGTAACCACCTCTCTCTCGCGCAGTCGTGTACCTGATACAGAAGATACCACACGGTTGTGCATTCCATGATGATCTTGATGAATAGCGTTCGCATGTGGAATGTGTATTACTTGTAATCACTAGAAATGTGAAACTAACGCAGCGCGACTAAAGTAGAAAGAATCACACGTCTGCAATATGTTCGTCTCTCTCCATGCACGTCCACCATCAGACTGACACACTCCCTTCTCGTGACGACGCCACCGTTCTCAAAGAGTAGCCACAGAGGCCATCAAGAACAACGCTTCCTTATAAGAGACAGTAATGGCCTACAAAAATTATTTCTTAGTCATTTGACGTGATAGAACACGCACCCAGGGCGTGGTCAAGGCGCAGCATGCGTGACCAAGTAGCGATCATCTCATTCTTCACGACATACACTTTCCATACAAATCATTATTTGGATGCAGCAACTGTCTCCCAATAAACCAACATTGTTTTTGGGATTTGCAAATCTCAGTGCAGGACCTGTTGGCCGGATACCTTAAACTCGCTACAGAAATTTCAGTATATTTAATTTAGCTGGTTCCTACATCTTTACGAACTCGAATACACGCGTCGAATACACTCTTCGAATTTATAAAACTGCTACAGAAAACAAACATCAGTCACAAGAGTCGAAGGACATGAAAAGAAATCAATAGTTGACAAGAGGCTGTGACAGATTTGTAACGTGTCCCTGTTGTTACTCAATCCGTACATTGAAAAATCAGGAAGAAATTTAAAAAAGGAACTGAAGTTCAGGTTGAAGATGTAAAACCTTTAACGTTTGGCGAGGAAATTCTGTTGTTGTTAGAGACGGTAAAGCATGTGGACGAGCATGTGAGCAAAAGAGGTCATAAAGTTAATGTCAATAAAAGTTTGACAAATGAATGGAGTATGGTAAAATCAAGTCAACTGACACTGACGTAAATAAAGAGAAAATAAAACACAGACTTGTACTAGCAATAAATGTATTTCTAACAAAGACAAATCTGTTAATGTCGAATGTAAAATGAAGTGTAAGGTCTTTACTGATGATTTTCGAACTGGTGTACCGATGCATGGAAGTGAAAAGTGAATGCACACAGCACAGAGAAAAACAACAATTCAGTCTTCCATATGTGGTACTACAGAAGGATGTCGAAAATTAGATGGATACACAGAATAATTGAGTCAGGACATACTAATCCAGATTGAGAACGAAGGATATTTTAGCCCTAACTGGACCAACATGAGGGATAACACACATCCTGAATCATCCAGGAATCGTCAGGTTGCTACAGGATGGAAGTACTGGGGGAAAACACGCTGGAGGGAGACAAAGTCTTTACCATAGTCAGCATGTTTAAATGAGTTGGGTGTATTAGTTATGCAGAAATGAAATTATTTGTACAGAACACACTAGCTTGAAGATGAGCACCAAACCAGTTTTCTGATTGAATAAGGCAACTGTAACAAGGTCGTGGGTGAAATTCGCGAGTCTGGGTCAAATTCCCTCAGATTTACAAAAAAAGTAACGATGACACCTCCAAAGAAAGGAAGATAGATTTGAAAATTACCTCAAATGAGCTTAATTTTACGCCCTTCAATAATATTAGAGTACTTTATCGATACATTTAAGGAGAAATTGAAAGTGGGCTAAGAGAGAACAAGTCAACCTTTAAGTAAATGTATTCAAGAAGGAATTTTAGTACTTCCGCTGATAATGTAGAGCGGATTTCGGAAAAACATGGAATCATATTTTGCAGTCGTAAAATTCGTATGTGCTTTGGATGACGTCGAATGGGATAAATTTTCAGTTGTTATTGTGATATCAGGTACAGTGAAAGAAGTATTATCGGCTCTTTTTGTGCGAACGAGACTGTACTACTCAGCACTGACGAAGCAAAACAAGAGGCCAAAGTTACTCATTTTTGCAACCGGTTTTCAGTTTGTAAACTGAAGGTGCAATAAGAAAACTGAAAGACTATTTCGTTGCGAGTCATTTGCCATACAAAATCAGCTTAAAATAGTTTGCTGACCACATATCAATGGTCGTCGAAAAAATAAAGGAAGAAACTTCGGGTATTTAATTAAATTACGCGTGTGCTAGCAAACAGATTTTATCGATGTCAATACATAAAAATTGAAAACCTAAGAAGCAGAATAAGGAAGGAAGAAATAAGAAAGACAAAATACCAAAAATTACATGTCGCAAAGAGGTGTCTGTAGAATGAAACATACGCTTACTTCGAAAAATATAAAACTCGAGACCAGATAGAAAATTCATGGAAAGCTATGTTCTAATCACAGCTCTATACGGGTGCGAAACATGGACAAAGGGGAAGGCAGAAGTTAAACGATGATACCGAAAGAATGAAAGGCCGGACACATCTTACGACACTGAATGTTGCTGAAAACTTTAGGCCCGAGTAAGGAAATAATCTCAGGAATAGGGCTAGATACGAGTATTTAACACTAACAGTGACGTTTGACTCTTACCTTTTTTCTGAAATGAAGAGGATAGATTGCTAGCAACAAGTCTGGAATACTGTTTCAAACTAACTTTACTTTTAATGACCAAAATAAAAATTTGAAGAGTACCTATCGAATGGCTCAGTGGGGCAGCAAAATTTTGATTTTCAGTATTTCATATAATGACAGACCGAAATTAAAATTTAAAAAAATTAAATCCTATAGTAATCTCTGCATCAAACCAGTCTCAGGACTGAAGACCACAACAGCAGCATGGTAATCTAGTTATTAAGAGATAGAAACATGTCTTAAGGGTTTAACGCAGTAAAGCAAGTATTACAGTACTTCTTTAGAAAGCTCGACTGAATGTGCACAAACGCCCAGCTTATTATCATGCAGTGTTTAAAAATGAGAGCCCACACTGACTTATAACAAGCTTCACACAAAATTTCAAACCTTTACGAAAGTTTTTCTCTCCCACACAGAATGAAAAAAGGAGAAAAGGTTATTGATTATTACATTTTCGCTCTACATGCAGTTAAATTGCCGCATCAGGCACGATATTCCAATTTATTACCTCTTTACTGCAAATGCTATTCGCAAAACATTTTGCACACAGTGTCTGCATACACCATTAAACGTACCTGCAAAGTTATATCATTGTGCGACACGTAATTTCGGAGATATGATCTCATAAACATTGAGATTCGTGAAAAATTAGCTTTTGCTTAAAATCGAGAGCAAATTACCTAAACTATAGTCATCCAACGTTTGATAATAACGGCACATAACGACTTCCAATTACCTTTATGCATAATTCAAAACCTTTTCCAAACTTTTGCTCGCTTACACGCTTAACGTAAAATATTTAACACAATTACTCATTAATAAGGCAATTAGGATATTAAGGCCCTTAAAACAGAATCGGGGTACAGTAGTTGTCTCGTAATTACCGTATTACGAGGTGCATTCAAGTTCTAAGGCCTCCGATTTTTTTCTCCGGACTGGAAAGAGATAGAAACATGCGCATTGTTTTAAAATGAGGCAGCGTTCATTGTCAATACGTCTCAGAGATGGCAGCACCGTACGGCAGACGGAATTTTACCGCCAGCTGCGAGAATGAGAACTGTTTTAAATACTGAAAATGGCGACGTTTTCCTTACTTCAACAGCGTGCAATCATTCGTTTTCTGAATTTGCTTGGTGTGAAACAAATTGAAATTCATCAACAGTTGAAGGAGACATGTGGTGATGGAGTTATGGATGTGTCGAAAGTGCGTTCGTGGGTGCGACAGTATAATGAAGGTAGAACATCGTGTGACAACAAACCGAAACAACCTCGGGCTCGCACAAGCCGGTCTGATTACATGATCGAGAAAGTGGAGAGAATTGTTTTGGGGGATCGCCGAATGACTGTTGAACAGATCGCCTCCAGAGTTGGCATTTCTGTGGGTTCTGTGCACGCAATCCTGCATGACGTCCTGTAAATGCGAAAAGTGTCATCCAGTTGGGTGCCACGAATGCTGACGGACGACCACATGGCTGCCCGTGTGGCATGTTGCCAAGCAATGTTGAGGCGCAACGACAGCATGAATGGGACTTTCTTTTCGTCGGTTGTGACAATGGATGAGACGTGGATGCCATTTTTCAATCCAGAAACAAAGCGCCAGTCAGCTCAATGGGAGCACACAGATTCACCACCACCAAAAAAATTTTGTGTAACCGCCAGTGCTGAAAAAATGATGGTGTCCATGTTCTGGGACAGCGAGGGCGTAATCCTTACCCATTGGGTTCCAAAGGGCACTACGGTAACAGGTGCATCCTACGAAAATGTTTTGAAGAACAAATTCCTTCCTGCACTGCAACAAAAACGTCTGGGAAGGGCTGCGCGTGTGCTGTTTCACCAAGACAACCCTCCCGCACATCGAGCTAACATTACGCAACAGTTTCTTCGTGATAACAACTTTGAAGTGATTCCTCATGCTCCCTACTCACCTGACCTGGCTCCTAGTGACTTTTGGCTATTTCCAACAATGAAAGACACTCTCCGTGGTCGCACATTCACCAGCCGTGCTGCTATTGCCTCAGCGATTTTCCACTGGTCAAAACAGACTCCTAATGAAGCCTTCGCCGCTGCTATGGAATCATGGCGTCAGCATTGTGAAAAATGTGGACATCTGCAGGGCGATTACGTCGAGAAGTAACGCCAGCTTCATCGATTTCGGGTGAGTAGTTAGTTAGAAAAAAAATCGGAGGCCTTATAAATTGAATGCACCTCGTAACTACAAAGTATATAGTAATGTTTACGCTCAGTAGTATAATCGTTTCACCCTACTCTAATTGTTGATGAAATGTCATGACCACAGCCTACGTACTG
The DNA here is from genome assembly GCF_023897955.1 of Schistocerca gregaria. Lineage (NCBI taxonomy): Eukaryota > Metazoa > Arthropoda > Insecta > Orthoptera > Acrididae > Schistocerca > Schistocerca gregaria. The sequence goes on from NC_064921.1 coordinate 240,790,419, forward strand.
TTGTGCAAATTGTAATTGGTCTGTTACATCAGTATATCTTACAGTGGGACAGGGGATGCAATGAATTGTAGAATATTTTTAGATTCGTCCCTTGAAATCAATAATTGACCTTATTAAATTTATCTTATAGATGCTACTACTATGCTGTTGTTTTCTACAACCTATATGTCATCTTAAATTGTAATTAGAGATAATGAACAGGGACTATATATATATATATATATATATATATATATATATATATATATATATATATATCTTCGCTGTTCTTTGATATAGCACAGCACGTACCAATGTAAGTCACACAGAAAAGGAAAGGAGTGGAATTAAAATGTATATTTAGGAAAGGGATGAAGGAACCTGTCAGAGTGGTCAGAAACTACCGAATTTGTTAGAGATTTTAACCGTCGAATGCTACTTTTTTTATGTAGCACCATCAGCTCGAGGGGTAAATTAGGTACAGTCTTTTCAATGAATAATTATGGACTTTCAATAGGATTTGTGTATTTCATACACTATTAATATATTCTGACTTATATAGTTTATTGTACGCTGATTTTACGTTTTAAGTTATCAAATTTTTTTAACATCCCATTGCGTATATTGGATTATTATAAGCACCTAAAAATTACAATACGACTGGCATTTAGCTCGCCGGCGGGCGCTCCAGCGTCACAAGCGACATCCGTCAATTGAACACCTTATCGCCTTCAAACGTCTGCGTGCGCGAGCCCGCCGCGTTATCCGCCACAGCAAGCAGGAGTGCTGGGAGCGGTATGTGTCCACCATTGGCCTCCATGTCACTCCATCGCAGGTCTGGACCAAGATTCGACGCCTCTATGGCTATCGGACCCCTGTCAGCGTCCCTGCGCTCTCACTGAATGGAGCAGTTTGTACTGACTCCGACGTCATTGCAAACCACTTGGCAGAGCACTTTGCCCTGAATTCCGCTTCTGCCAACTACCCCATGGGCTTCCGCTCCATTAAAGAGCGGATAGAACGTCGGAGTCTTTCTTTTCGCACCCACCATCCTGAATTGTACAATGTTCCATTCAGTGAGTGGGAATTTCGCAGTGCCCTCGCCGCTTGTCCTGATACCGCTCCTGGGCCAGATAGCATCCACTCTCAGATGCTGAAACACCTTTCAGTGGACTGCCAGCGAAGCCTTCTCGACCTTTACAACCGCACTTGGGTCGTGGGTGAGTTTCCGTCGCAATGGCGGGAATGTCTTGTTGTCCCCATTCTGAAACCGGGGAAGAACCCTTTAGAGGTGGAGAGCTACCGTCCAATTAGCCTCACCAACGTTCTTTCCAAGTTGCTTGAACGGATGGTGAGCCGGCGCTTGAATTGGGTACTGGAGTCTCGGCGCCTTCTGGCTCCGTCTCAGGGTGGGTTCCGTAAAGGCCGCACCGCCGCAGACAATCTGGTGAGCCTCGAGTCGGCCATCCGTAGTGCCTTTGCCCGCCGTCAGCATCTGGTCGCTGTCTTTTTCGTCATGTGGAAGGCGTATGATACGACATGGCGTACGCTTCATGGATGGGGTCTTCGGGGCCCTCTGCCGATCTATATCCGCAATTTTCTGTCGTATCGTATCTTCCGTGTGCACGTCGCGGCCTCATATAGTTCCTCCCAAGTCCAGTAGAACGGTGTGCCACAGGGTTCTGTTCTCAGTGTGTGTATGTTTTTAATAGCTATTAACGGGCTCGCTGCGGCCGTGGGAAATACTGTCTCCGCTTCCCTGTATGCTGACGACTTCTGCCTTTGCTACAGCTCTATTGGCATTGCTGCTGCTGAACGTCGGCTACAGGGCGCTATCTGCAAGACGCAGTCTTGGGCAGTAGCGCATGGTTTTCAGTTTTCCGCAGCCAAGACCTGCGTTATACATTTCTGCCGGCGACGCACTGTTCACCCGGAGCCGCGGCTTTATCTTGACGGCGAGCTTCTTCCAGTGGTAGAGTCACATAGGTTTTTGGGGGTGGTTTTTGATGCCCGGTTGACTAGGCTGCCTCATATTCGGCAGCTTAAACAGGCGTGTTGGCGGCATCTAAATGCTATGCGATGCCTGAGCCACACCAGGTGGGGCGCCGAACGTTCTACTCTCCTACGTCTTTACCAGGCGTTAATCCAGTCTCTTCTGGACTATGGGAGTCTGGCTTATGGATCAGCATCTCCATCTTCGTTGCGGGTGCTGGACCCAATACTACACAGCGGGATACGCCTTGCCACTGGTGCCTTCCGGACCAGCCCTGTGGACAACATACTAGTGGAGGCAGGTGTCCCTCCCCTGCGGTTACGACGCCAACGTTTCCTGGCTGCTTATGCTGCCCACGTTTTTAGCTTGCCTGGGCATCCCAACTACCGTCTCCTGAAAAGCTCCCTGCGCTTTTAACAGACGACTCTGCTATGGCTGACTTAGTTTTACGTTTTATTCGGTCAGGGGGGTTTTATCGTTTAATCTGAGTGTTTCTGTTTCGTTTTATTGTATTGTGTTGATTCTGGCCTTTGGCCTACGATTTTAAACTGATTTTTTAATGTGTTCTTGGTGGTTGGCTTTTCCTTATTTATCCCTATGGTCGGCCAAGCACCGCCACACTTTGTGTGGTTTTACTTTGTTTTGCCTTTTCTTTGTCTGAGTATCTCTTGTCCTGTGTCGTCTGCCGTCTTTCCTGTTGTTCGTTTTTCTGCTCTTTAGGAGGTTTTAGTTTTTTTTTTCCTTGGAACAAGGGACCGATGACCGTAGTAGTCTGGTCCCTTTAATCCCACAAACCAACCAACGACGGGCATTTAAAAAGTAATGCAACACATTCATTTCTCAGTCAGTTTCGGTTGAAAGATTGCGGAATTTGTTGTGGTACGTTGTGGGATATCCCCTCTTCAACCCTATACTCGTAGTTACATGAAATTCTGATAGGTAGCGGCGCTATATGTAGCACTCAAAATGGCGTCTGGAACGGAGGTGCGTTCGAAGGAGAGGTACCATTCAGTTTCTTCTGGTGGAAAATCAGAACATCGCAGATGTTCATAGGCGCTTGCAGAATTTCTACGGCGATCTGGCAGTGAACAAAAACACGGTGAGTATATGGGCTAGGAATCTGTCATCATCGCAACAAGATCGCGCAAACCTGTTTGATCTGCAGCGTGCTGTGCGGCCGCACAGGCCTGTGACTTATGCATTGTTTAAACTTGAGAACAGAGCATCCGAGCTGATGGACTGATCACAACAAAATACCTCACTGCTCAACTGAACGTCTCTGTTGGCAGTGCTGACACACTCGTCCACCACTTGTTGTATTCAGAGGTGTGTGCCTGCTGCGTTCCGCGCTGCTTAGCAGAAGACCATAAAGAACATCGAAGGACTATCTGTGCGTAAGTGCTTGCGCATTACCAGGCTGATCGTCACAATTTTTTGTCGAACTCGTCACAGGCGATGAAACATAGGTTCATCTCGTTTCAACCGGAAACAACAGGTCAATCCATGGAGTAGTGCCAAACCAAGTGTCCTCCAAAGAAATTGCCTTATTAGTTTAATTATGGCAAAAAATTTAATGATAGAAACTTCGTTTTTAACACATTTAGACTGTCACCTTGTGGCTGCTAGTTAACCTCATTATTTCTTGGAAATAAATCTGTTAAATAAACATTGTCTGGTTTCCATTTCGTTAAATTCTCTTATGAAAGTCGATTTCTAGTATCCAAAATGTCAGGAAGAGGCTCGAAAAGTGAGGAAAACCATGTCAACAGAAGCCATTTCACACCCTCCATTTTAAGGAACGATCCGTCAAAGTTCTCGGCATTTTCATCCCATTAGTGATTACGCAAAGAACCTAGAATTGAACTCTTTGCTTCGAATTTTGCTTGTTGGGCTAATGAGAAATCGAAAAGAATGATGCAATTTTCCATTTACATTTTTAGCAACTAAATGTTATCGACGGATGACGCAGTGTATGGTGAACGCTCTAAGTACATTTTGTTATAATGGATTATAATTTCACGATAGCTTCCAAATGTGGCAGGTGATCCATCTGCTGCCTCTGGTATTATATTTGATAAAGGGATTGCTTTGTCCATTAAATAAACTTTCAGATGATTAAATTTAAATTCATATATTTTCTCGCCAAGGACAACTATTCATGGCTTTCTTGTACCGTAGTAAAACTAACACATGCCAATAATAATGCTTCATTACCAAGTATAGTGGACTAGTCGAGGAATAGGGAGAAATGTATGTTTTTCAAATAACTGCACGAAACGTTTTCGATATCATAACTCATATCGTCAGCACGTCTTTGAAGTGGGTTATTGGTTGTTCAGGAAACATTCCCTTTCGAAATACACAATGTCGCCACTATCATTCCCTGCTATTCACCGGTTTCTTCGTCGGAGGGATGAATAAGGCATCACTGTTCACCCTCCCTTACCCAAACAAGTGTATGCAACAAAAACGAAGGGGACATGCCAAGAGGGTTGAATAGGGGACAATATGTGCTACCGACTCATAGTAACACATTGTGATGGTAAGCTAAAACATGTTGTAAGTTTGTTGTTGTTATTTTGATCTTCAGTCCTGAGACTGATTTGATGCAGCTCTCCATGTTACTCTGTCGTGTGCAAGCCTCTTCATCTCCCAGTACCTTCTGAATCTGCTTAGTGTATTCATCTCTTAGTCTCCCTCTACGACTTTTACCCTCCACGCTGCCCTCCAATTTTAAATTGGTGATCCCTTGATGCCTCAGAACATGTCCTATCAACCGACCCCTTCTTCTAGTCAAGTTGTGCAACATACTTCTCTTCTCCCCAATCCTATTCAATACCTACTCATTAGTTTTGTGATCTACCCATCCAATCTTCAGCATTACTCTGTAGCACCACATTTGGAAAGTTTATATCCTCTTCTAGTCCAAACTATTTATCGTCCATGTTTCACTTCCGTACATGGCTACACTCCATACAAATACTTTCAGAAACTGCTTCCTGACACTTAAATGTATACTCGATGTTAACAAATTTCTCTTCTTCAGAAACGCTTTCCTTGCCATTTTAAGTCTACATTTGATATCCTCTCTACTTCGACCATCATCAGTTATTTTGCTCCCCAAATAGCAAAACTCCTTTACTACTTTAAGTGTCTCATTTCCTAATCCAATTCCCTCAGCATCACCGGACTTAATTCGACTACATTCCATTATCCTCATTTTGCTTTTGTTGATGTGCATCTTATATCCTCCTTTCAAAACATTATCCATTCCGTTCAACTGCTCATCCACGTCCTTTGCTGTGTCTGACAGAATTACAATGTCATCGGCAAACCTCGAAGTTTTTTTTCTTCTTCATGGATTTTAATACCTACTCCGAATTTTTCTTTTGTTTCCTTTACTGGTTGCTCAATATACAGATTGAATAACATCGAGGAAAGGCTACAACCTTGTGTCACTCCCTTCCCACAGTTGTTAGTTTATATTGATTATTTCTTTGTTTGCTATAACAAACAAACTGTAGATCATTCATCAGTGAAATGCTTTGTCATGGTGATGTTCGTGCTCAATATGTTGTCAATTTTAAGGCAACGTTCTCAAGCTTGGTTAAGAGTCTCGTGTAGTATTGATCTGAATGGTCATAATTTTGATAAAATATGGAAGAGATGCTGAGCTATGTAGAGTAATTTTAAAAAAATCCGTATCAACATCATATGTTCCTCAGAGTTTACTACAAATATTGACACTGCAAAAATAATATTTTCTGTAATCAGTACTGTACAGCTTCAGTGTACGGAAATACAGAAAGCTGCCAGAGCGCGTATTTAGTGATGGACAACCAGCAACTGGCAGAAGTAAAGCACTGAGGGATCCGTGTATCGTGCTTGCATGGCTCAGTCGGTAGAGCACTTGTCCGGGAACCGTATTGTCCAGAATATGATATCATTTTCTTTTGAGATGTGAAGAAATACCTTTTCTTCATCAAGAGCAAGAAATACCTACATTTAGTTGACCATTTTTTTTCTTTACTGTAGCTCTTTTCTTTATTTATGAAGTTGGAAGAACGACAACATTTTTATTTTATTTTATTATTTCAGCATTATTATTTTATCATCAGTCTAGCGTTGTCTTTTAATCTACCAGGAAGTTCCTATCAGCACACACTTAGTGTAGAGTGAAAATTCGCTATGGAAACTATTCCCCACTCCACTCTGGAAACTATTCCCCAGGCTGTGATTTAGCCATATCTCCTCGATCTCCTTTCCTTCACAAGTGCTAGATCTGTAAGCCATGCAGGATATATCCTTTGAAGGTTGAAACGTAGGAAATGAGGTGCTGGTGGAAGGAAAGCTGTCATGGACCAGCAAGAGAAGCACTTTGATAGCTCGGACAGCAGAGCAAATCTCTGCGAAAGACAAGGTTCCGCGGTTCAGTGCTGGACCGGCACACACTTTTATTCTGCCAGGAAGTTCCAAATCAGTAACTGTCCGTAAACAAATACACACTAGACTCTTTTAGTAGTTCCGTGACGCCATTCTTTAATGAAGGTAATTAAAAAAGACGCTGTATACAATGGCATTCCATAATCATTCAAGAACAGCACCAGAAATCTATAAAATTAATTTGGGGGTGGAATAACCGATAGAAAGCTACTTTGGGGCCGTGGCGCCATGAAGTTAGTAGACTGTTCTGTATGGTGCCACTAGCTCAAGGTTAGTATAGCCTATCCTTCTTGCCAATATCTCTGAGGGAGAGTTGGTATCTGTGGGTTGTCGATATATATACGGGTTCGCTGGCCCGACAGAGGCCGTGGAGGCCCACGTCCCTACTGTCGCCATCCACCGCCACCGTCTTATCTTACCCCCACAGGCCGTCCTCCTCCTCCGTGAATCCCGCCGTCTCTACCGTGCCTTCCACATACGTGACCCGGACACACTACGACGCCACTGGCAACTCCAGCGACACATTCGTAAATTGCTCGCGGCCAAGAAACGCCGGGACTGGTGACAGACATGCACCCGTTTAACTGCTACCCTACCTATCAACTCGTCCAAGTTCAGGTCAGCCTTCCGTCGCCGTACCGGAACAGACAAATTGTTACTTACCCTCCCCCTACTATCCTCTTCTCCATGATGATCACCCCTTCCCTGACACCTTTAGTAAGGCCAATCACTTTGCCTCCTACCTGTCTCATGTATTTTCCATCCCCGATGATCCCAAGTTCGACTACTCCCTCTTCCCGGATGTCCGCGATCGAACTGACACCTCAGTCCCTCCCCTCGCACCTGGTTTCCATTACTTGGACAACATTACACACACGGAACTCAATGGCCCCATCACTACACAGGGTCCCATTGCTACATTCCGCAAAAAACGCAACACCGCTCCTGGTCACGATCGTGTCACCTACCATCACCTTCGTGAAGCTACTGTCTCTTTCCTCTCCACCTTGGCCAGGCTCTACAGTGTAGTCCTGTCCACCGGTTACTACCCCGACCCGTGGAAAACCTCCCATGTCCTGATGTTCCTTAAACCTGCCAAACAGCCGTCCGCCGTCTCTTCCTATCGTCCCATCAGCCTTACCTCAGTCTTCAGCAAGGTCCTGGAATCTATCCTCACCCGACACATGCACCAGCATCTCCGCCAGCACCGCCACCTTCCCGTTAACCAGTGTGGCTTTCGGCCGTCCTTCTCTTCCGACGACCTTCTCTTCACCTCACTCATCTCCTTTCCGACCAGCTTAATTCCCGTCGCTCCGCTATCTTCCTCTCCCTGGATCTCGAACGAGCTTATGACCGTGTATGGCATTTGAGTCTCCTCTTCAAGCTCCAAAGCTTCGCCCTTACCATTAACTACGTCCGTCTGATCGGCTCCTTCCTCTCTCACCGTCCTTCCTACATCACCATCCATAACATGGATTCCTACACCTTTATCCCCTCCACTGGTGTGCCCCAAGGCTCCGTCCTCTCCCCTCTTCTGTACCTTTCTTATACGGCGGACATGCGGCCGTTGTCACCCCCGCCACCTTCTCCAGTTTGCCGTTGACACCGCCTTCCTTGCCCTTGCCCCCACCCTGCAGGGCTCCCAACACCTTCTCCAATCCCATCTTGACTGGTTCACCGCTTGGTGCAACCAGTGGTTGCTCAAGGTCAATCCCTCCAAAACACAGGCGATCATTGTAGGCAAAACCACCCCTTCCTTCCGCCTCCTTGATTTCTATCTCACCGTCTATGGCCGTCCTATCGCCCTCACTCCCATCCTCAAGTACCTTGGCGTCACCCTCGACATTCGCCTCTCCTGGACCCCCCCATCACCAGACAATCCAAGCCAAGGCACACTCCCGACTCCATCTCCTCAAGCTCTTTTCGGGCTGTACGTGGGGTCTGACCCCTTATCCTTTATTACCCCCATCCGGCCTGGATCTCCGACCCCCTACCTTTTATAAATCCCTTCAAATCTTTGAACGCCATGCTCTTCGCCTCGCCTATCGCATCCATCTCCCCTCCCGCCTGCGGATCCTGTATGATCTCATTCCGTTCCCTCACCTCATCCTTTTCCTTGAAAGGATACGGATCCTGTACACCTCCCGCAAACTCGACCCTCCTCTCCCACTTGTCTCGCCCATCCTCTCACACCCCCAACTACTGCCACACCTGTATTCCCACGTCCCACTCTGTCTCCATCTCTCCACCCTCCTTACCCTCTCCCAAGGTGGCTTCCGCCAGCTCCCCATCCCTGATGATGTCCTCCTCCCCTCCTATCAACTTTGATCCTCCCTGCCCCTACTTCCTGTGTCCTCTCTTTTAGGCACCCTCCCTTCTCTTTCCTTTTCCCCTGTCCCCATCCCCCACCCCTCTTCCTCTGGGCTCCCCCCTCCCCTTTTCCTCCCCTCCCCCTCTTTTCCCTGCCCATGGCAACTGCTCTCCCCTCTCCCTCTCCCACCCCCCTCTCCTCCTTTCTTTGCAGGTCCCTGGACTCGTACACGGTTAGTGAACATTCGCGCCCTGCAGATCGACGCCTCGTGTTTCTGTGTGTGCCGTCGTTTTGTGCTTAAGTGGTTCAGTGTTATTCGTTCGTGCACCTATGTTCACGTGTGACAATTTTCGTGTATGTCTGTGTCCAAGTGTCTGAACAACTTTTATCTTGGACTCTACGCCCGTGAACGGCTCCATGTATTTTAAAAATTGTTTGTATCCGTTTATATGTCCACCGTATTTTTATCTCACATTGTCATCATTTGTATCTTGTATGTTTCTCTGTGGCCGATGAGTTGGCGTAGTATGCTGCTGCAGGCCTGCCTGTAAACAAGTTTGAAAATAACAATAAAGATAAAAAAACCGAGAAAGGAGGCTCCAAATTTTGGGATTGGTGGTGGCGTCGCGACTAGAGGCGGTCACGAGGTCCGAGCGGCCGAAGCCACGACCTACGCAAGGAGGACCTGCGCATGGTAAAGATACCGGAGTACTTCACCGGGGTCAGCGCCGACTACAAGCAACAGTCCGACATCCCGCCGGTTGGTTGGCAACATTCGTGTCGGACGACCGCTCGTGGCCTGGCTGCTCTCTTCTTCCTAGCTTTCATCGGCACCACTCAGCAACCGCCGCGACGGACCGTGGATCCATGGAAGTGCTTGCTGATCAAGGGAAGTAACGTTCTGTAATCCTCGTGGTGACTGGTGGCATTGTCTACTCGAGCTCATAATTATTTTCTGGTTTGTACTCGACCCTCAGAGGTTTACTCGATCAGCTCTTTGGTTGTAAATATAAACAGTAGTTTTGTACTAGACATTAATTGTCGTTCGAAAATTTGTTCTGATTTTATATTGCTCTTCCTTTCTATTTTATACCAGATCATTAATGTTTTAATGAATCAGCTATTGGTCGGAAATACAGTCGGAACAATTTTACCAAGGCACAGATTGCCTTTAAACAAACAGGGGCTTTATGGTTAAATTTAGATGTTAACAGGTTCAATTCCTTGACTGTAATTATATTTCAGACAATCTCAACTACCTGTTGTACTAAGCTGTGCGTTCCTGTCTTGGAAGACCACGTCATTAGTGGTGTATTTTTAACTGGATCCTGTGGTTCCACCGGGTGAGTTCTGCTGTAATAACTGCTCATACGTAATGTTTTAAAACGTTCTATCAGATCGGCCTTCATTACTAAGAAACAATTTAACATTTGACATATTAACAGCCAACTGTCACCAGGGCTTTAGTCACAATAAGATTGTCAAAAGGGACGGGTTGAGATCCAGTTGCAACTTGGTTGCTGATGAAATGATAAGGTTCGTCGCTTTAAAGCAAGCCTTACCATTCTTATAACTTTTTTTTAAATTTGTTTAATCTTAAAGCATATGTGCGCATCATAACATGGAACCTATCGGTATACAGTTTCCAAATTTTTAAAAAAAATTACGTCATCTATGTAAGTAATTGAAACACTCTTGTCATCAATAATACTTACGTTTTCAAATGTTGTAGAAGGGCATTTAATAACGGGGAGGCTGCATGTCCGGTCGTCTTGTTATTATTGCTATGTTGTTCTTGTTTTGATTTCTCTTGTATAACCTTCTTCATTTCACAAATTTGTTAATTTGTAAAGAAAAAAAAATTATGATTATATATTGTTCAACAAACAGGTTGTGTGAAAATAAAGTTATATTAGTGGGTCCTCCCATCCACGTTTCCTTTAATACTAGTAAATACCACGTCTCAACTTTTAGTCACGTTTAAACCAATAGATAACATATACACACACTTAGTTTCGAACTAGAATGATAGTATTATGCAAACTGTAGGGATTAAGTAGTCATTGCAAACAAAAATAGTTAACAACAGAAATAATACAGTGACTGGTGTGAACCATATAATTTTTAACGTATTTAGGAGCAAAAGAATGTCACATTCTTATGTATAATTCAACTGCATTCCTTGCTCTACAGACCACTCTCCCTCTGTCGGAGGAAGTCAAACAAATGTGCTGTCCTACTGCACTAAATGTAAGCGAACACGCAGCTCATGTACGGTTCGCGTGTTTACTCGTGTGCGTGCAGCCCATCAATGTGTGCCCTACTGTAGTATCAAGCGGACAATGTGCCAATGACGATACTCAGACGCTCCTAATGAAAGCACGTTGAAAAATAAATTAGTCACCCACAGGAGACATCACGCTTGTACAGCGTCTATTCACTCTGATAGCGTCAATTACAACACAAAGACACTCCACAAGTTTCTTCAGGTGCTCTGCATCTAGCTGAAGCAACTCCTTGATGATTAGACCCAACAGAGCTAAAAAATTGTGGCCGTTTTGATTCCTATGTTTCACCCGCACTTCCAAATATTTCACGCTATTTTCTGTGAAACTAACAATGGCTATTTAGCGTGCGGTGTGGGGCACTTGCGTGATCCTCAAACCAAGAACTTGTGCTAGCAGACGTGTAAACATGGCTGCGGTCATCTTGGAAGACGAGTTTCTCCAGAACATGAAGGTGTCTAAGGAAGACAAATGTTTTCATCTCCATATACATACATACGTTGGCCACAATGGAATCGTTCTGTAGTCAACTTCAATTGCCGTTTCTCTAGTTTTACTAGTGTTTCGCAAATAGAACGTCGCCTTCTCTCCATGGATACCCCTTGGAGGTCATGGATTACTTCCGTAATACTTACACGGTGGCGATACAGTTCACCGGTAACAAATGTAGTAGCACTTATCAAAATTGCTTCGATTTCTTCCTTTAACCTGATGTGGTAGGACTCCCAAACTCTCGAGCAGTACCCAAGAATGGGTCGCACTTGTGTTCTGTATTTTACTAACGTTATTCAAATAATCCGATATTGACCGTTCTACTGCCTGACACCGTCTTTACGTGCTCTTCCATTCCGTATCGCTTTGCAATAATACGCCTAGATACTTAATCTACGTGACTGTGTCAAGCAGCATACTACTAATTCTGTATTCGAACATAAAAGGATTGTTTCCCCACTCATCTAAATTGGCACTTTTCTGCATTTATAATAAGCTGCCATTCATCAAAGCAACTACAAACTTTGTGTAACTCATCTTGTATTTTCCTAGAGACACTCATCGACAACTTCTTCCCTTATGTAACGTCATCAGCGGAGAGCAGCAAATTGCTGCTCACCCTGTTCATCAAATCATTTGTGTTATAGAGAACAACAACTGTCTTATTACACTTTTTAAGACATTTCTGACGATACCCTTGTCTCTGATGAGCACTCCTGTCTAGGACAACGTACTGTGTCCTATTACTTAAAAAGTCTTCGAGTCACTCATGGGCTTGGGAACCTAATCCGTGCGCATGGACCTTCGTCAGCAGTCTGCTGTGGGCACCGTGGCAAACGCTTTCCAGGAACCTAGGACTACAGAATCTGCCTACTGGCCTGTGGTATCAATGTTCGATACCACACTTGTTAGGGGTTGCAGTTATCGACCGCGGTCCGTACTAATATCGCTGTACCCGGGAGTTGACACTAGCGCCTCTCTGTGGCTTGCAACAAGTCTCTAACAATGGTTGAAATGGCTCTGAGCATAATGTGACTTAACTTCTGAGGTCATCAGTCCCCTAGAACAAAGAACTACTTAAACCTAACTAACCTAAGGACATCACACACATCCATGCCTGAGGCAGGATTCGAACCTGCGACCATCGCCGTCGCGTGGTTGAGACTGAAGCGCCTAGAACCGCTCGGCCACAACGGCCGACTAACAAGTCTCTAACGTGCGCATGGCCACTTTTGCTCGGGACGTCAAGTAGTAGAGCCTTCACGTGATAGGATGCAACCTCTAACAAGGCGCTTAGTTCAAATATGACCTATATAGCTGTCTGTTTGTAATTATATTCATCCTGACTATGAAAACTCCTGTACCACCAGTTAAGTACAATATTATTTTTTTACCAACGACTTCTAATTATTTTAGTCACTGCAGACCCAGACCATGCGCCCAGCTCCTTATCGACTTTACTGACAAACCTGCTGTATATGCAAAGAAGAGATTTGTATGTTCGTATTTATCACTGGCCACCAGTCATTCACATTAGAGACGATTCGTTCGTCGTTATCATAACATGCCCTTCATTCATGGTTCGCAGGATACGATGTGAGAATAGGGAAATTTGACATTCGCACGAGCGAAGTTTGGCTGATTTTTTTTTACAGAATGTTTACCGTCTGACGGTAATATGTAGCAACTCAGAACACGTTAGATACTTCTGCAGAAAGTGGATGTTAAGGATATTGGTTTGTAATTTTTACGTGCTCGTTCTGTTACCCTTCTTGTATACTTGCGTCATCTCGCCTCTTTCCAGTCGCGTGGGACTTTGTGTTAGGCGAGAGATTCGTGATAAATGCTAGCTAACTGAGGGTAAGGGTCCAATGTCGTAGAGTAATTTCTGTAAAACCGAGCTGGGATTCCATCCACTCCTGGCGACTCATTTGTTTTCGACTGTTTACTATAGCTTCTCTGCCTGTTACTATGCCCTCCATAATGTTGAAATAAACCTCCTGATTGACATTCAGGGTAAGCTGAATGAGTAAGCCTCAAATCATGGTACGAAAAACACCTCCAAACATTACATAGAAATCGCGGCGTGTACTACACTTTCCACACAATGCCGGGTAAACGCCTCGTTGGGCTATCGATGCATTCGGCGTCGTGCGTTTGAAAAGAGAGAAAATCGCGACTTGTCGGACGTCAGTGGTGGTCCCGACTTGTGATGTTTGGCTCACTGAAGGCGTGAAGCACTATGTGTCGTTGTGTGAGAAATGCCCTTACGTGATGTTCCCGAATACATATACTAATTGCGTGCAGTTCCCTTCGCAGTTATCTCTCGGAAGCTGCGGTAGTCCTACATTAACTGACAAGGCGTGGCAATCGCCTGTGATCCCTGTCAGGTAGGATTCTTTTATAAATACTGTTCTTACAATGTGTGTTGATACATCACTTCTTGCAGCCACCAAAAAATAGAACAAGTCCTTTTATCATGGGTACGTCCAAAAACGACATTTCCTCTCTGACACGCTGTCACATCGACAGACGTTACTACATTGAATCGACACAGCCGTCTGTCACACACACAACACTTCTTTGATGTGACTTTCTTCAGCGGCGGAGAGTCGCATGAACGTCTCGCGTCAGTTATGTGCTGTCCACAGTTCGCCAAGGCGGTCAGTAAGTTAATTAAGAAGGTGACTTATCTCCTAATCTTTTGTCCAGCAAGCTTAGTAACGCCAAACCGTTGGAGCAGAAGTACGGTTCCAAGAACGATGAAAAGTATCCTAACATTGCCTAGCCCTCATTTCACATGTTACAGGTCAGCTAATGGTGTCGACGAAAACTGCGACGTAATGCGGCTTTTGATTGCAAGATTTTTTTAGATGATAAAGCATCGTTTACAAACCATGAACAAATGAGTCTTCGCCACGTTCGCTACTGGACGTTTTCCTGAGAGGACTGTTCAAACAACCACATTGGTCTTCCAACGGTGGTGCAGGCTTTTCAAGGCCAACAACTATGATACCTATTTTACCGATGCAGCGTGAAACAGCCTGAACTATCTACAGTTTCTAATAAGTATGCTGTCGTGCAGGATGGGTGTGTATGAGGAATTGGTGGGTATCCAAGACAGTTGCCTAACTGGGTATGTAAGTACCAAAATTAATCTGTTAATAACCCTTTGGTATTTTTGAGGGATACATATGGCGAACCTAAGGCAGTCGCCATAGTTAGAAGTCACAGTTATGGCCCAAGTTCCAGAGGGAAGCTAGGACAGTTAAAGTGGAACGTGATAACAGTTCCGTAGCCAGTTGTCAATATAATAATCTCTGTCCCGGGAGTCAACTGCCAGCGTCAGAAGTCCCATGTGATCCTTTCCTATCAGGCAAGGATTACGACCGACGCTTCGCCAAGGCGTCATTCCATAAGGTATATTCACTGCGGGAACCCAGCTGAGCGCAGCATCATGTGCTACGACAGTGATCAGCATGTGATTGGCCTCTCAACAGCAACGAACTTGAATGAGATTTTCGCTCTGCAGTGGAGTGTGCGGTGATATGAAACTTCCTGGCAGATTAAAACGGTGCCCGACCGAGACTCGAACTCGGGACCTTTGCTTTTGGCGGGCAAGTGCTCTACCATCTGAGCTACCGAAGCACGACTCACGCCCCGTACTCACAGTTTTACTTCTGCCAGTATCTCGTCTCCCACCTTCCAAACTTTACAGATGCTCTCCTGCGAGACTTGCAGAGTTCGAGTCTCGGTCGTGCACACAGTTTTAATCTGCCAGGAAGTTTCAGCAACGAACTTAATTACTGAAACCAATCCTTAAATCCCTATTCCGTCCAACCGAGGGGTCCACTGCAACTTTCTTCACTTATTATAAGACTTTACATTCAACACAAGGCTTTCCATTTGGTACCAACACATCAGATACCCCGCCCATTCTATACATGACGTTGGGAGATCGAATGATTGGTGCTCTGGGAAGTACAAAATGGCTAGCATGCACACACACAACACCTGGAAACTCTGAATTTTTATTTGTATCGAAAATTACATCAAGTGGTTTACAAGGAAACACACACGATTCCTGGGATGCCATATCTTACATTTGTAGCCCTGTGCTGCGATATCTCCTGATGAAATTCAACTTTTAGTATTCTCTGTCAAGAATCGATTTACAGCATGTGTCAATGACCAAGGTGTCTAGTGCAACCAATTGCAAAACAATAACAATAATCACACGTACATTACATATGTGTTTGTTTACATTTGGTACAGCAGAGCATATAAACTCTCGGCAATGACACACAGTAGCAGTTCGCCCGCTATCGTTTGCTGTTTGATTCGGAAGATTTGTCTGTCAAAGCCCTAGAGGACTTGGCGTATAAATTTTCTTATAAGAACTGGCTACATGTCTCTATTGTTTGGATTCACCACAAAAATCACATCCGCCTCCTGATCAAAAGCATTTTTTTTCTGCAGAACAAGTTTTCTCCGATGCTGTGAGACATTTACTTTTAGCGAAACGAAGTTTTTCTGTTCGAGGTGTTTCTGTTTTATTTTGTCTCTTACAATAGGTTTTCCTATTCCTCTTTGTCGTTTCGTTTTAGTTCGCAAGCATTGCGCGCGAGTTATGAGAAGAGAATTTACGATTTTCGGACTTTTTATTCCGTCGACTGACTACAATTTTAGCGGATTACATGTCGAAAACGTGTGTCCTGGCATGCTCACGGAATGGACTTTTAGCTCTTTCGTAGAGGTTCCTGGCAGGGCTTCGTTCTCTGGACTACTGTCTGCAGTAGTGTTATTATCTTCGATGATCTTAAATGCAATCTCTTGGAGTTACACGAGGAGAAGTGAAATCCTCCACCGAAAAAACTTTAGGACTGTACTGTCATATTCAACACCTAACTGCATACTCCGCAAGCCACAACACGGTGCATGGCAGAGGGCACCTTGTAACCCTGCAATTCATTCCCTTTTCTGTTGCACTCGAAAATGGAGGTAAAGATTTTTTATATGCCTCCGTGCTAGCCCTAAATTTTATTATCTTGTGTTTGTTGTTTTACGCTAAATGTACCATGGCGGCAGCAGAATCGATCTGCTGTCAGACACAAATGCCGGGTCTTTAAGTTTTCTAAATAGTTTTTTGCGAAAAGAACTTGATCTTCTGTCCAATGACTCTCATTTGCGTTTACAGAACATTTCCGCAATACTCTTGTGTTGATCCTACTTACCGGTAATAAATCTAGCAGCACCGGTCTAATTTCCTGTTGGTTACCTTTAATACCACCTGATAAGGATCCCAGATACTCGGCTACACTTTCTTATAATTCTCCCATTCACTTTCCCTACTGTCTACTCCAGGAGCTTACTCCATTTATAGTGTTTCTCCTAGATATTTAATCTACGTGACTGTGTCAAGCCACATACCTGAATACCGTATTAGACCATCACAGAAACGTATCCTTACTCATCCATGTTAACTTACTTTTTTTTCAATATCTGGAGCATCATAAATTGTGTCTGTCTAGTATCTTCCTACAGACATTCAATGATGACATTTTCCTGCACATTACAACGTCATCAACAAAGTCTAGTAGACTTTTACTCACCGTATCCGCCACATCCCTTATGTATATAGGGAACAAGAGCAATTATATCACATTTCCCTGGACCACTCCTGGCGATTGTCTTGTCTCTGAAACCATATTACCCTCGTATGAAATTAGTTGCTACCTTCTCTGCTGTTGCTGTTCGGCAGTAAGAAAGAGCCGTGCTAAGTGGTCAGGCCAAGCTATTTCCGCCTTTTTAAGCTGAGTAGCAATGGAGTAAAATGCATGGAAATGTGTGATTATAATCTACAGCCATTGAATTATAATATAAAACATTTTAATTAGCTTAGAACCAAAGTACGTACTTTCAAAATTCTGTTTCCACTAAGTGGCAAAATGGTCATTTTGGCCTACATGAGCAAAAAAGAAATGGCCCCTTAGTTTTAAACTGAAAGAAAGAGGGAGAATAAAACGTTTTGAAAATGACCTAAATATATTTCATTGTGAAACACCATTCTATTTATTTACACTTTTCACACATAAAATGTGTGTTCCTCCACTCCCGTACAGAGTTCGTGGGCCCTGAGTGCTAAATCCTCTGCTATGCTGGCATAGAATTAGGAAATTCTTGTTCACAGCACGTGCACTCTGTCTCTTCATCGTCGTCGTCAAAAAGAGCTCTTCTAGGAACGGGTTTACTGCTCTTAGCACTCTTCTTCTTACTCCTTGTTACTGCTTTCCGTTTTCCCGTCTCTTTATTTTCTTATTCTTCTCCTTCTTTATTTACCGTTTCTAGGTCACTCTTACAAGTACTTGCTGTAATTATCGCCACGGAGCCTTTGTTTCGGCTGCTGCTGTAAAGTTTTCTCCCTACACAATACGGCGAGAAGCCACCGTCGAAGTGGCCACGTTGCCTGCTTTGAGGCCTTTGCACAAAAGCTCTACACGGTTTAATAACCTGACCGAACTTCAATAACTGAAATAGACTACGGAATCAAGATGTAACGCTTTCAACTCAGTTTCGTATCAGTTACATTCTATCTTCATAAAAAGGCCGGCCGCGGTGGCCGAGCTGTTCCAGGGGCTTCAGCCCAGAACAGCGCGACTGCTACGGTCTCAGGTTCGAATCCTGCCTTGGGCATGGATGTGTGTGATGTCCTTGGGTTCGTTAGGCTTAAGTAGTTCTAAGTTCTAGGGGCCTGATGACCTCAGATGTTAAGTCCCATAGTGCTCAGAGCTATTTGAACCATTTTTTAGATAACAAATACACAAAATGACCACTTACTTTACATCAGGCAAAACTTATTTTAACTCTGGGGAGCGACACAGCAGATTGGTTGCATTTAATGTGGTGACTGGGCCCGCCAGGAAAATAAATTAAGCGTTCCCCAGGGTCCCAGTGTTCACTTTGCCCTCCGAGGCCACTTTGCTGGGCTCTCCCTTAAGAAGTTCTGAAAAAACCGAAGCAGCTGTGAATGTTCTTGCTAGTGTCGTTAGATCCCCCCATCTGGCTGACAACTGCTGCTGCGTGCACAATGGAGGATTAACCCGTAGGCTTAACAGAAAACGTAGTAAGTTAAATCTCTTATATTACGTGGTGGTTATGTTACATTCGATCTGTGCCTTACATGAACACTAAGAAAGAGGCACACAGTGTCTGGTCGTTATGCCGCTATGCTCGGCTACAATGGCTGCTGAATGCTAGTTTATCACTTGTTACAGCCAACACAGAGGAAAGTATACGCTAATAGTCGGAGACGAAGTACACTCCTTAGCGAACATTCCATATAAGTATTACGAACTCTCCTTACATGTATTACAACCGAACAAAATTTGAGAAAGTAATAATTAACGTGTCTTTAACTAAGACCTAAAGTAGCTCATGCGAGATACCTGACAGCTATAGTTTCAAATCAAAAAACACAAACGTGTCAATACGTTTCTAGATCACTGAATTAAGTTTCACAAACAAAACGACTTTTCTCTATTAATCGCACTTGTTGCGACACATTTCTATTACATTTTCATTCCTTCGATATAAAAGGTGGTTATAATTTCCTGGATGACACAATACGTCGGGTGTCGTAGGTACGGTCACGAATTTAATCCACTGTAAATGCGTCAAACATGGGTCGCCACGCCTGACATATTTTTCCGCTTGTAAGCGACACTGGACATCGGAGCGGCTATCAGTTCACTGGAGAAGCCTTTGGTGTTTTCTGTCCATTAATCCCTCCCTTGTCATTCCTGTCTGCCTTGCACGTAGGACTCTGTGAATAGCACTGTGAGCACACAGTGTACAACAATAAAAGGAATGGAGACAGTATGTCACACATGAGCGGTGTGAAAGAAAATGTTACAACAGCCCGTATGACACCTTATGTGTGTGTGATGTGTGAAAATATGATGGGTTATTAGCATTACAGACGAACAACTAATGTACTACAAACCGAAGCTGTTGTGAGTCTTAAAACCGAGTGCCATGGGGAAAGAAGATTACCGTTTAACATCCTGTCAACGACAAGGTAATTAAAGATAGATAGATGGATAACGGAGGATATTACTTTTATCGTTTCGAAGCAAAGACACTATTAACACTATTGTGAAGACATAAATTACATCACTACCTGAACGTGCTGCCTGGATTATTTGCCTTTTCGCTTTCGTTACTAATTACTAACTTACCAGAACTGCGAGCATTTAGTTTTTATTAGCCATGATAGAAAAATTGTCAGAACCGTTTGAGGTAGAATGCACAAACTATTTCTTACAGCATACTTACAGCTGTTTCAGCTTTACGACTACTACAGGAAACATGTTTCCTTTATTCGTCAGTTCGATAGCTTTATGTGGTTTATGAGGATCTCAGCGAATTCTAGACACGAACTGAAGAGCTGTATCCCCTTCTGTTAGTTATACCGAGCGACAAACGATTTTCATCCTCATGCTCGCCATGAACAAAAATGTGTGGCTAATATCCTAAGTACAGAAGTAGAAGGGCTACCCTATACACACGTAAATGTGGTAATTTGAATATCGGTGTAGACTCGTAGTCGGGAGACTACACAACATCCATAGCCCAGTCTTAAATCTACATCTGAATCTTCGCAAGTCACTTTCAATATGTAGTTGAGGGAGCTGTTGACACCGCAGAGCTCTGCTTCCTTTTCTGTTCCAGGCAGAAACGGTACGCCGAATGAGAGACTGTCAGTATGATTCCATGTGAAATTCACGCTATGTACACCACTGGCCATTAAAATTGCTACACCACGAAGATGAGGTTGATATTGTTTTTGTTGTGGACTTCAGATTGGTTTGATGCAGTTCTCCATGCTACTCTATCGTGTGCAAGTTTCTTCATCTCCGAGTAACTACTTAAACTTACATCATTTGACCATGCCATTCAATTCCTTTTTTTTCCTTCCTTAAATATGGTACTAATAGATGCCAATTTTACTAGAGAAAAAAATTTATAATGAAACATAAACTATGTTCTAATTTTTTGCCATCCATTACTATTAGGGATATAAATAACTTTTACTACCTGATGTGTACTTCCAACTTAATGAGTCATATTTTTTGTATATTTTGATGTATACTCTTTTCTATATTCTCTTTGTTAGACTTAGGAAAACAAATTCTTATGACCGTATATGTATGTGCTTTGTTGAAAGAAATATTCTATCATTAACTTATTACTACATTAACTTATTACTACACATATTTCTATAATCAAATTTTCCCCTTACGCCAAGTCCAAATGACTTAACGAGGTAGGAAAATTTTAAGGAACCCAGTGGAGGGTTATGTAAGACGTGTATATTTCTATTGTCTATTGTCAAACCACAATTTCTGAAAGATGTATATATTTCATTAATAGGATTAAGTAGGAATAATTAATATTTGTCATGTTGGAAATAATTGTGGTAACAGGGACTGTCTCCACCAAACTATTGTTGGCAGGAGAGACCGCACATTAATATACACTACTGACCATTAAAATTGCTACACCACGAAGATGACGTGCTACAGACGCGAAATTTAACCGACAGGAAGAAGATGCTGTAATATGCAAATGAATAGCTTCTCAGAGCATTCACACAAGGTTGGCGCCGGTGGCGACACCTACAGCGTGCTCACTTGAGGAAAGTTTCCAACCGATTTCTCATACACAAACAGCAGTTGACCAGCGTTGCCTGGTGAAACGTTGTTGTGATGCCTCGTGTAAGGAGGAGAAATACGTACAATCACTTTTCCGACTTTGATAAAGGTCGCATTGCAGCCTATCGCGATTTCGGTTTACCGTATCGCGACCTTGCTCCTCGCGTTGGTCGAGATCCAATGACTATTTGCAGAATATGGTATCTTTGGTTTTAGTAGGGTAATACGGAACGCCGTGCTGGAGCCCAACGGCCTCGTATAACTAGCAGTTGAGACGACAGGCATCTTATCCGATTGGCTGTAACGGATCGTGCACCCACGTCTCGATCCCTGAGTCAACAGATGGGAAAGTTTGCAAGACAGCAACCATCTGCACGAACAGTTTCACGACGTTTGCAGCAGCATGGACTATCAGCTCGGAGACCATGGGAGCGGTTACCCTTTGCCGCTGCATGACAGACAGGAGCGCCTGCGATGGTTTACTCAACGACGAACCTGGATGCACGAATGGCAAAACGTGTCCATGTTCTGTTTACAGCATGTTGTTGGTTGGAAGCTCTTATTCGTCATCGCCATACTGGCGTATCACCAGGCGTGATGGTATGGGATGCCATTGGTTACACACCTCGGTCACCTCTTTTCGGATTGACGGCACTTTGAACATTGGACGTTACTTTTCAGATGTGTTACTACCCGTGGCTGTACCCTTCATTCGATCCCTGCCAAACCCTACATTTCAGCAGGATAATGCACGACCTATGTTGCAGGTCCTGTGCGGGCCTTTCTGGATACAGGAAATGTTCGATTGCTGGCCTGGCCAGCACATTCTCCCGATCTCTCACCAATTGAAAACGTCTAGTCAATGGTGGCTGGGCGAATGGCTCGTCACAATACGCCAGTCACTGCTCTTGATGAACTGTGGCATCGTGTTGAAGCTGTATGGGCAGCTGTACCTGTACACGCCATCTAAGCTGTGTTTGACTCAATGCCCAGGCGTATCAAGGCCGTATGTCAACAGTACTTTTTATTTTTTCTACACATAGCAACTAATGACATAAAATGCGCTTGCACACATAACACAATAAAACTTCCTATCATCATAATTCTTATCAAATTTTAATGAAGATTACACCTATTCATCCTGTACGATACCTCACCAAATTCTCTGATCAGAAGTATTGGGACATTCCTATGTAATGTGAAATTGGCCACTAGATAGCAGAGGCATTCGGGCAAATACAAGGAAGTTGGGGAGTTGTCAGTTTTCGCCAGAGAAGCAGTACCAGCAGAATTAGTCTGGCAGGACAGCTTAATGACTTCGAAGAAGGAGTAGTCATTGGATGTCTCTTAAGTAACAAATCTATTTGAGATGTTACAAGCCTTCTAAGGCTGCTGAAGTTGATTGTTGGTGATGTGACAGAAAAGTGGAAAAGCGAAGGAACAACTCCGAACAGGCAGTTATCAGTACTCACGAACAGGAAGCATCGAACATCGATGACACAGGTTGTAAAAATCGCAAGAAATCAGTTGAAGGGATTATTCGTGTATTCCAAAGTGCTATCAGCAGTCTAATTGTACAATGACTGTACCTAGAGAGTTACAAAAAATGAGATACAATGGTCGAGCAATTCATTGTAAGCCATATTCCTGCAGTAAAAGCTAAGGAGCTTGGTTTGATGTAAAGAGCGATGACACCATACAGTGGACTAATGGACGTGAGTTATTTGTATCAAGAATGTCGCTGTAGCCTGTGACAACCTGATGGAAGTGTTTGGGTTTGGGAACACCTGGAGAACGCTACCTGCCATCATGTGTAGAGCCAGTAATAAACAACAGAGGAGTTTCTTTTATAGTATAGAGGTGTTTTCGTGAGATGGATGTGGTATCATTACTGCACTTAAGGAAATGCTAAATGTGTAAGAATATGAAGACATTTTCCAGCGTTTGTTACTGGGTACAGTGGATGAACAGTTAGAAGACGATCATTGTTTGTATCAGCAAGACAACACAACGACTTATAATGCAGTATCTGTGGACAAACGAAAATTCCTTAAATAGACTGATCACCCCAGCTTCCCACCCTGAGCCCAGTGGAATGTGTTTTTTGATGAGTTAGAACGTCGACTTCACTCTGGATTCCCTAGCTATCCCCCCCCCCCCCCCCCTCACTCTCTGCTGTTGAGAAGGAATAGGCTGCACACGCATTCAGACACTTCACTGAAACTTTACCCTGCAGAGTTCAGAATGTCATAACGGTGAAGGTACCTGCATACTTCTGGTCAGATAATATATTTTCTTCACTTCTGTTATTCTACAACTTGTTTCTATCATACCTCTCACTGGTATACACTGAAACTAGTTGAAACAGACAATAAACAGTAATAACACCAAATTTTGTATGCCACATTCCACATCGTTTCCTGCATATCCTACTGGGTCCTTGGTCACTGTAGAGGGCATTGTAATTGGTAACTTCTTCTGTAGTTTGTAAACTAAAAACTTTATTAGAAGTGTGAAAAGATCTATGATATTCGATGGAAGCATAGGACACCCTGACAAAGCCCCCATGTACTACTTTCAGCGAACAGTGGACACTGACACATGCCTCCTACGTATGTACCTTGTAACAGTAGACGTACTAGCGACTCAGAGGCGTGGCCCAGCCTCTCTATCGGCGACGGTCCCCCTTCTGCTCGGTCACAAAGACTAGCGGGAAGCGCAGTGAGAGGAGCCGTCTGGCCGCGTCCTGGCAGGGTCGCCAGCAGCGCCCTGTGCTGTGCCGGACAGCGCTACCTTCGACCGGCGGATCGTCGCGTCTTGCCCGGGAACGCCAGGAAGCCGACCAAAGGCTTCCTTCCCGCCTGCCCGCAGTTCCGTGGTCGAAGCCTGCACGGCGGCAATGGCAGCGGCGCACACAAAGAGAAGACGGCTGCAGAGGTTGGCGGAGACACGCAGAACGGTCGGTGCCTGCAGTCACTAACAACCTCAAAATCGTTTCGTGGAACCGCACCAGTATGACGTATTATATAGCTGCTTGTAACGAAGTTAGAGAATGAAGCTAATGGTAAATTCTTCAACCCTATTTTTCTCCTTCAAGGTTACCGGACTTTCAGGTAATTTCATACAGTCCTCGGTTTCATCCCATATACTGCATAATAACTTCTCCTTTCACAGAGAGTTTCCGTGGCGATGACAAAAAGGAACTATGGGGAAGGAAAATATATAGCAGTTTGAGACAAGGAATTGAGGAATGACATTGAGTCGAAAATTGTGAAGCGAAACCTGTAACAGAATAACTTATGCGAACCGAATACACTTATAAGCAGCAGTTCTGCATGGTATGTATTTGACAAGTTCTTGGTAGGTTTGCGAAGGTCTATGGCATAGGATTTCTACCCGCAGGTCACGCAATTCCGTGATACTCTGTCACCAGATCTGCCCCAGTTCGTCGCGCATCCTGCTTTTGAAAGCCTCCATGTTCTGTGATGGGGCACGGAATTCCTGTGCCGTCTACACGAACACGATTATGGGCCCATGGAGGTCTACTTTTTTATTTTGATGTTTATTATACTAACCATCCATACATAAAAATAGGTCTGCCTGAATCGACAATCGTTTTCGACTAGACGGCATCGTGTATTTATCAGTCGCTATCCGCTGTACAGACAATTATGCCTCTGACTGACGTGTAATTTGGACAACCATTCACTTTGTCCGTGTCGTCACGTGATGTGACTACAGATTAAACTATGAACATAGATATCGTCAACTTTCTTGTAAGTAAGGGACTTTTCCGGGCACTGAGTTTGATTAGAAGCTGGATGTAAGGAACGCCTTCTGGAAATCTAGAGTAATGGAAACTATTTTTGATTCCTGTCGAAAGCACGCATTACTTCGTGAGAGTACAAACCCAATCGTGTTTCACAACAACGATGTTTGCTGAATCCATGTGTCGATAAATCGTTTTCTTCAAGGTTATTCAAAATGCTCGAATAAAGTACACATTCCAAAATTCTACAGCAAATGGACGTCAGTGATACGGGTCTGTAATTCAGTGAACTACCTCTACTTACTTTCTTGTGTACTCGTGTGACCTCTCCAATTTTCTAGTCAATCGGTACAGATTTTTTGCCGAGTTAGTGGTTGTATTTTCCACCTAAACATGGATCTACTTCAACAGTATACTCCGAAAGGAACCCGCATAGAAAGATGTGACTTTATTATGCGATTTAAGTTGCTTCCCAATACATAAATTATTTACTTCTAAGTTACTCGTGTTGCCAGCTATTCTTGATTGGAACTCTGGAATATTTTCTCAGTCTTATTTGGTAAAGGAATTCCGGAAAAAAGTGTTTAGTAACTTCCCATTACGGCGTTTTCATCGTTAATAGTATCATCGCTTTGGCTCAGTAAAGGAGTTCATCGCGTCTTGCCGGTGATGTACTTTACATACGATCAAAATCTCCACCAAAATTCGACTACTGTCTCCAAATAATCGACCACACATACTCTTCCATATCATGTAGTAATGTAAAACGTGCGTCCCTATTCTCCCGCAGAATCGTCAGCTAATCTGTTTGATTATTAAGTAAATAAATACCACTTCATTTGCTAGTTATAATTGTATTAGGTCCACGAACAAATTCATCCATTCAAAGAGATAGTTTTCAGAGTGGCTCTGAAATCTGCAGCGTAAAGAAGCTACATAAAAATCAATAATGACTGCTGAAAGTGGAGCTACTTGATTAGCATACTACAAAAGATACCTAATTGGTTACATTTTGACTTTGCTCCTCTACAGCCCTTACGACTGTAACCTTTGTGGATGTCCTGCCAGATTTCGAGACGTAGTATCGTTGTTGAAAATATTAAGATTATCTCGCACTGAAGTCTGCGGTAAATTTGGAACCTCTGTAAAATATCACCGATCTTAGAGATACTGCGTTGTTATAAATGTGGCATGCTTTTTACGTTGCTTCGGCAACCGTGTCCCGAGTGTTTCGTGCAGCATGAGATTTATGTACTATGAATCTCTAAAATTACGTTAATACTGTGTCTTTCAGTAGAACATACATCTGGTCTATGCTTACATAGTCCGTTTGGAAAACATGGAAATCGACTCATTGGAAAACGTCAAGAGAATTTAGCAAAAAACATTCAGCAGAAATTCAGACGAAACTGTTGCCTATCACCTATCTTTGTCAACATGTCGAGGGCAGATTTAAGTCACCACCACTATAATTGTATTAGTAGGTTACCTTCCCAATAAATCAATTCTTCAATGTTATTTGTTTATTTATTTATTTTACTGCCATTCGAAACTAGTTTCAGCTGAACTGTGATGTTCATAATCACGATACAAGAAACTCAAGATACTGTTCACGTACATTTCGCCTACTAGCCAAGTCATGCATTCTCCCGCAAAGGCATGGTATTCAAGAAGCTATCACTTGATATAAACTAAGAAACTGAGAATTCCTACCAATTAAAACACAAATTAAATACAAATTAATTTGGTTACCCATTGTATATGGAGTTATATGAACATCTATATCAAGAATAAAAAGATTTGTTACTTACATGGCCGGAACGATTGTTTGTTGTAAAGCTATAAGTGAAATAGTAGGCCCTAATGCACTGTAAACAGTACTCTGGATTTACTGCTGTGCGTAACTATTTAATTGGAAAACTAATGTAATCAAATAGATATTAAGCAATCAGTAGCATGTATTCAAATATCAAATATTTTGTGTAGCTTTGTAGGCAGAAAGTTTTTCAAAGAATCAGTTTTCTCTCTAATTTACTTGATTATATTTAACTGGCATGGACATGAAAGCCACTAAGCAGAGTATTGATAGATAGTTCAATGTTAATAAACACTGACATCTGAAATTTTGTTGCCTTTTTTAATTTAAATCTTTAGTAGATCCAGACTCCTGAATATTCTCCTTCTTCATGTGATATGCGGAACACGTAGAATGACAGTTTTGTTGCAGGTCAAACTTTGTGCTTGGTGCTACAAGCAGAGTCAACGACCTTCCTATATGCCCTGAGAAGTGAAACATGGACTGTGGGGAAACCAGTAACTGAAGAGAATTTAAGCATTTGAGATGTGTGGTGCATGCGAATGTTGGAAATTCGGAGGACTAATAAGGTAAGGAATGAGGGGCCTCTACGCAAAATCGGCAAGTAAAGGAATATATGGGAAACACTAATAAGAAGAAGAGACACGATGGTAGGAAATCTGTTAAGAAAATGGTTCAAATGGCTTTGAGCACTATGGGACTTAACATCTATGGTCATCAGTCCCCTAGAACTTAGAACAAACCTAACTAACCTAAGGACATCACACAACACCCAGCCACCACGAGGCAGAGAAAATCCCTGACCCCGCCGGGAATCGAACCCCGGAACCCGGGCGTGGGAAGCGAGATCCATACTTCACGACCACGAGATGCGGGCTATTTGTTAAGACTTCGCTGAATTACTTCCATGGTACTAGAGGGAGCTGTAGAGGGTAAAAAATGTCGAAGGATGCAGAGATCTTAATATATCCAGGAAACAATTGATGACTTGTGTTACAGTTGCTACTCTGAGATGAAGATGTTGGCAAAATAGAGATATTCGTGACTACGTCAAAACAGTCAGAATACTGATGACTCAGAACGAAAGAGGTAAAACTAACCTCTGTGTATTGTCCACTTCTAAGTATGTATCCGCTTTTTCTGAAACGCGGTATCACCGATTTCTTATAAACAGTTGCACGTGTTCTTACTTTGGTGTTCTGTTCAGTTATAGGGTAGTTTAACTTTTCCTGAGTTTGAGGCAGTGACTTCATAACTTTATCTTAATGTTACCTGGGTCAAGCGCAGGTAAACGCAAGTTCAGACTAATCAGGAGACGTTAGTTTCACACAGTTCTTATTCTCAGTGACGTCACTATGGATCAACGTTCTCTGTACACAGTTTTATAGAAGTCGTACCAAGTATGATGCCAAGAAGGGAACTCTTATTGATTTTCTTGCCCGTACGAAATGTTTGCCGACAGGCCGAATTTTACGGAAAAAGGAGAAGGAACATTAGTGTTTAACATCCAATCGGGAGAGAGATCGTTGGAGACCGAAAACAAGTTCGTTTTGCTTAATGATGAGGAAGGAAATCGTCAATGACATTTGTCTGGAGTGATTTGGGGATACCACGGAAAACCTGAACAAGAGTGCACGTACGAATTATAAGAGACTGTTTTTCAGCAAACACAGATTTCAAAGTTTTCAAAGGAGAAAAAATTTCTGGATTCATGATTCTGCAGAAGAGATAGAGTAACTTCTGGGCAAATTGAAATCCTTGGGATTTACCAGCTATGTACTAATGTTACCAAAGTTAGTAGGTGTTTTAGTTCCTTTGTTACTATAATTTACTTTTTCGTTCATTTGTGCGCTAGAAGAAATAAACCTGTTGATGGAATTGCTTATAATTGTTTTATAATCTTTGATTGGTACGAATTTTCGGCGCTAGTATCACATTTATTGCTACTTTAGCACCGTAAACTGTACTATTAATGAGCTTCTTAGGGAGCTGTTACATGCAGTACGTCATTGAAACTACATGGTGCCAAATAAGACAAGTGGAACCTCGAAAAGCGGCGATTATTGTATGAAGTTTAACACAGCTGTGGAAAATGAATTGAAAGATTCAATTTTCAGGCCGGGAGGTTCCGTATGACAACATTCCGTTATAAGATAGCTACAAAAGGTTTGGAACTAGTTCAAGAAATTATTGATCGCGATGCTTTGGAGCCAGCGAACACAAGGCGATAGCTCGTACTCCATTTCAAAGCAGGATTGAATGTATAGAATGAATTACAGCGCTGATACTACAAACCCACTGTAGAAGAAAAATGTCTCTGAGACACGTGGACGTGTTTGTTGTGTTAACGAGAGATGGCTGTTGCATACGTGTCTTAGCTCTCGAACACACATCAAGTAAGCTGCACGTCACTGCATGCCGGCATGTCTGCTTGAAACTGCAAATAGGAAAATATTACAAAACTACCATGCAAAAAATATGATCTCGAAACTGAAACACAACTGAAAGGTGTGAAATACTCATTAGTAGTTACCAACGACGACTACTGGGAATGTTGATGAATCAACTAGTCAGTATATAAATCGATCAACTTACAGTTCCCATTATAAACTAATGTAAATTGACATTATTGGCCAAAGATGACACACGCTTCATTTTCGATGGTAAAGTTATCAATCAATTTTACGAGGCTAATTTCGAGAGGGCAGGGTTTGTCAGCAGTTGTATGAGCAATAAAAATGATTTAGCGGTAAAATATTGGTTGTGGATGTAATTGTAACCTAAATTTTATATACATGGAACAAAAATTTTCCATAATATGAGTTACACAGTGATCTATCCCTCTAGCTCAAAAAGTTTCGAGACTGGGTTCGTAATAAACAGAAAAAGTGAAGGTGGTGGTTCGAATTGTTCAACTGTTGTACATAGTATCGCTTAAGTTGACTGCTATGTGAAACTGACAGAAAAGTCCTACTTGGGATTGTTGCTCAACTCGCACTCATATTGGCCAAAATATCCGTTACGTCGTCAGAGTTTTGACCTTTCGTGGGAATTTTGTTAGTCTGTCGTTTCGTAGGTAGATTCGTGTCGATAACCTAAAGTCTTGTCACCTGTGATGATTTTTTCAACTAAAGAATTTCCCATATTTTGCAATTCAGTTAAGTGGCAGAAGGATTTCAGATGTTATTTTTGCGCAGGATACATTGTGTGCCGAATGAATTTGCACACACTTTTCTCATCTTCAAAAATTTCCGGAGAATCTCTTAAGCACTTGATTTAGATATATTGTTCTATTGCGATTTGTATCACAACAACGTTGAGAAACTGCAGCCACACAGCCATTACTTACCAGACGCTCACAGCTTGCTGGTTGTTATTTACAGTTATTAGTTCGAACTGCCCCTTATTACCGCGCTTATATTACTTAAGCGCCAGAAATGGATCAGCTTTTGAGACGAACCGTGTATAGTAAACGGTGTACAACTACCACGCCTTTTTGAACCTGAAGTATCGAGAATTACGTAATTACCATCGCCAGTGGATGCGCACACTGTCATGCTCTGTCAGCACTTTCCATAGGAAGCTCTCTTTTTCATATTTACAGCAGTAAAATACTGTGTTATGATTCAGAAGAATTTGAAAAATGTGATTGGATGGTGAAATACCGAGCTGTAATCTGTGTTGTGTGGTCTGCTTTGAATGTGGGTATTAGCGTAGATGCTCTCTGACTCGCATACTACAAATAAAGGGACGTGGTTTAAGAAGAGGTGAAGAAGATGTGGCATAAGCAGGGAGGAGTGGAAGGGAGGAGGGGGAAGGGGATGAAGGAACAAATAAGAAGGTGAAGAGTATGCAGAGGGGTGCAGAGAGGGTTTAGGGAAGAAGGAGTACGAGTGGAGAGTGAAGGATAGGGAGAGTAAGGGGAAGTGTAAGACGGAGGGTGTATGAGAACTGAAGCTCAAGGTCAAAGCGCAAATCTGATCTACACAACATTCTTACACAACATTCCACAAATCGTAGTGAAAGCTCACGATACTACTTGCACGTTATGCTTTGAAAAGTACAAATTGTCTACACAATATATTTGGTACCATTATCTAAAGTTTACGTTTGGGAATTAATCGTCCTCTATCTTGTTTCTTCATTCAGTTCGCTTTCTGGCATTAGTACTCACTTTTCAGACATTTAGAAAATACTGTAGTCAAAAGACTTCGTACTGCACACTCTGATGAGAGACCAACGGATATCACTGCCTCGGTTTCAGCTTTCTTTTCCAGTTGAACACTCTTTTTTCACTACGTCCGTGTCAGTAACTTTCAATCTGCGGTTGTAGAGACAACGTTAATTAAATATTTTGTGGATTTTATCATCATTTACACACTCATCAAAAAATGTTTTGCATCATCTCGGTTCCGAGAGTTCCGGAACCTGTACAGAAAATTGGAATAGAGATCAACATAAACATCATTTCCACCCTTTCTATTGCTCATAAGAACTACACATTGCATGTTGTACCACCATACAGCGAGCCCTCCAGAGGTGATGGTCCAGATTGCTGTACATATCGGTACCTAAAATACCCAGTAGCACGTGTTCTTGCATTGATGCATGCCTGTATTCGTCGTGGCATACTATCCTCAAGTTCATCAAAGCACTATTGGTCGAGATTGTCCCACTCCTCAACGGCGATTCGGCGTAGACCAAAAAATGGTTCAAATGGCTCTGAGCTCTGTGGGACTTAACATCTATGGTCATCAGTCCCCTAGAACTTAGAACTACTTAAACCTAACTAACCTAAGGACAACACACAACACCCTGCCACCACGAGGCAGAGAAAATCCCTGCCCCCGCCGGGAATCGAACCCGAGAACCCGTGCGCGGGAAGCGAGAACGCTACCGCACGACCACGAGACGCGGGCTCGACGTAAGTCCCTCGTGGTGGTTGGTGGGTCATGTAGTCCATAAACAGCCCTTTTCAATCTACATCTGCATCTACATGGATACTCTGCAAAATACATTTAAGTGCCTGGCAGAGGGTTCATCGAACCACCTTCACAATTCTCCGTTATCCCAGTCTCGTATAGCGCGCGGAAAGAACGAACACCTATATCTTTCAGTACGAGCTCTGAGTTCCCTTATTTTATCCTGGTGATCGTTTCTCCCTATGTCGGTTGGTGACAACTAACTATTTTTGAATTCAGAGGAGAAATATTATGATTGGAATTTCGTGAGAAGATTCCGTCGCAACGAAAAACGCCTTTGTTTTAATAATGTCCGGCTCAAATCTTGTATCTTTTCAGTGACACTCTCTCCCATATTTCGCGATACTACAAAACGTGCTGCCCTTCTTTGTACTTTTTCGATGTACTCCGTCAGTCCTATGTGGTAAGGATCCTACACCGCGCAGTAGTATTCTAAAAGAGGATGGACAAGCGTAGTGGAGGCAGTCTCCTTAGTAGATTTGTTACATTTTCTAAATGTCCTGCCAACAAAACGCAGTATTTTGTTAGCCTTCCCCACAACCTTTCCTATGTGTTCTTTCCAATTTAATTTGTTCGTAATTGTAATTCCTAAGTATTTAGTAGTATTTTTGGCCTTTATATTCGAATGATTTATTGTGTATCCGAAGTTTAACGGATTTATTTTAGCACTCATGTAGATGACCTCACAGTTTTCGTTATTTAGGGTCAACTGCCAATTTTTGCACCATTCACATATGTTTTCTAAATCGTTTTGCAGTTGGTTTTGATCTTCTGATGCCTTTATTAGTCGATAAACGACAGCGTTATCTGCAAACAACCTAAGACGGCTGCTTAGACTGTCTCCCAAATCGTTTATATAGATAAGCAACAGTAAAGGGCATATAACACTATCTTGCGGAACGCCAGAAATCACTTCTGGTTTACTCGATGACTTTCCGACTGTAACCTCTCTAACAGGAAGTCACAAATCCGGTCACATAACTGACACGATATTCCATAAGCACGCAGTTTCACTCTAAGCCACTTGTGTAGAACATATTCAAAAGCCTTCTAAAAATCCAGAACTACGAAATCGATCTGAAATCCCTTGTCAATAGCATTCAACACCTCATGCGAATAAAGAGCTAGTTGTATTTCACAACAACGATGTTTTCTAAACCCATGTTGACTGTGTGTCAATAGACCGTATTCTTCGAGGTAACTCATAATGTTCGAACACAATATATGTTTCATAATCCTGCTGCATATCGACGTTAATGATATGGATCTGTAATTTAGGTATTACTCCTACTACTTTTCTTGAATATTGTTGTGACCTGTGCAACTTTCCAGTCTTTCGGTACGGATCTTCCGTCGAGCGAACAGTTGTATATGATTGTCAATTATGGAGGTAATGCATCAGCATACTCTGAAGGGAAACTAACTGGTCTACAGTCTGGGCCAGAAGACTTGCTTTTATTAAATGATTTAAGTTGCTTCACTACTCCGAGGATGTTTACTCCTACGTTACTCGTGTTGGCAGCTGTTCTTTATTCGAATTCTGGAATATTTGCTTCGTCTTCATTTGTGAAGGCATTTCGAAAGGCTGTGTTTTGTAACTCCGCTTTGGCAGGACTGTCTACGACAGTATCTCCATTGCTACTGCACAGAGAAGGTATTGATTGTTTCATGCCGCTAACGTACTTCACATACGACCAGAATCTCTTTGGATTTTCTATCAGGTTTCGAGACAAAGTTTCGTTGTGAAAATTATTATAAGTATCTCCCATTGCAGTCCGCACTAAATTTCGAGCTTCTGCAAAATATCGCCAATCTTGGGGACTTTGCGACCTTTTAAATTTGGAATGTTTGTTTCGTTGTTTCTGCAACAGCGTTCTGACCCATTTTGTGTACCAAGGAGTCGTTTGTCCAATTATTTGTTATAAATCTCTCAATTGCTGCCGCTATTATTTCTCGGAATTCAAGTCACACCTTTTCTGCACTTATATCATTAATTTGGAAGGAGTGGAAATTGTCTCTCAGGAAGGCGTCAAGTGAATTTTTATCTGCTTTTTTGAATAATTATATTTTTCGTTTATTTTTGGAGATTTTGGGGGTTACAATTTCAATATCGCTACGACAACCCTCATCATCATCATCATCATCATTTAATACTGATTATGCCTTTCAGCGTTCAGTCTGGAGCATAGCCCCCTTATAAAATTCCTCCACGATCCCCTATTCGGTGCTAATATTGGTGCCTCTTCTGATGTTAAACCTATTACTTCAAAATCCTTCTTAACCGAATCCAGGTACCTTCTCCTTGGTCTGCCCCGACTCCTGCTACCCTCTACTGCTGAACCCATGAGTCTCTTGGGTAACCATGCTTCTCCCATGCGTGTAACATGACCCCACCATCTAAGCCTGTTTGCCCTGACTGCTACATGTATAGAGTTCATTCCCAGTTTTTTTTTTATTTCCTCATTGTGGACACCCTCCTGCCATTGTTCCCATCTACTAGCACCTGCAATCATCCTAGCTACTTTCATATCCGTAACCTCAATCTTGTTGATAAGGTAACCCGAATCCACCCAGCTTTCGCTCCCATACAACAAAATTTTTCCGTCATCATTCCTATCCCATTCTACCTCGAAATCTGAAACATTACTGACTGTATTTTCACCTACATTGATCAACTCTTCAAAATATTCCCTCCATCTGCCCAATGCATCCACAGGATTCACCAGCAGTTTTCCTGCCTGTCCAAAATACTTGCCATTTCCTTCTTACCTCCCTTTCGAAGACTGCTAATTACACTCCAGAATGGTTTTCCAGCAGCTTGACCCATAGTCTCCAAACTGTTTCCAAAGTCTTCCCAAGATTTCTTCTTGGATGCTGCAATTATCTGTTTGGCTTTGTTTCTTTCTTCAACATAACTTTCTCTGTCTACCTGAGTTCTAGTATGTAGCTATTTTTATACGCCTTCTTTTTCCTTTTACAAGCTGCCTTGACTGTGTCATTCCACCAAGCTGTTTGCTTCTTCCTGCTTTTACACACTACTGTTCCAAGACATTCTTTAGCCACTTCTAGTACTGTGTCCCTGTACCTTGTCCATTCCTTTCCAATGACTGTAATTGACTACATTCTACTACCTGGTATCTTTCTGAGATCGCTATTATGTACTTGTGCCTGATTTCTTTATCCCGAAGTTCCTCCTCTCTTATCCTCATACATATGGACCTCACCACCTGCACATTCGGCCTCACAATCCCAATTTCACTGCAGATTAAATAATGATCAGTGTCATCAAAGAATCCCCTGAATACACGTGTGTCCCTCACAGCCTTCCTGAATTCCTGATCTGTTATTATATAGTCAATGAAAGATCTGGTTCCCCTGCCTTCCCAAGTATACCGGTGAATGTTCTTATGTTTAAAAAAGGAGTTTGTGATTACTAAGCCCATACTGGCACAGAAATCCAAGAGTTGTTTCCCGTTCCTGTTGGCCTTCATATCCTCTCCAAATTTACCTATAACTTTTTCATACCCTTCTGTTCGATTTCCAATCCTGGCATTAAAATCACCCATGAGCAGAACACTGTTCTTGTCCTTTACTCTAACAACTACATCACTGAGTGCCTCATAAAAACTATCCATCTTATCTTGATCTGTCCCTTCACAATGCGAATATACTGACACTATCCTAATTTTCTTGATAGACACTGTCAAATCTATCCACATCAGTCGTTCGTTTACATACCTTATTGCAACTACGCTGGGTTCCATTTCTTTCCTGATGTAAAGCCCTACACCCCATTGTGCTATTCCTGCTTTGACTCCTGACAGGTAAACCTTGTATTCTCCCACTTCTTCTTCTTTCTCACCCCTTACCCGAATGTCACTAACAGCTAAAACGTCCAGCCCCATCTTACTTGCAGCCTCTGCCAGCTCTACCTTCTTCCCAGAGTAGCGCCCATTGATATTAATAGCTCCCCATCTCATTACCATTTGTTTGCCAAGTCGTACCTTAGGAGTCCCTGGTTTGTCAGTTAGAGGTGGGACTCCGTCACCTCCAAAGGTCCAAGGCATTTTGCTCTGATTGTTACCAGCATCATATTTAAAGTACCAGGGAAGCAGGTTGCTAGCCTTACTTGCCCTGAGTTCCATTGGGTATTACCGCTAACGGTTGAGGGACTAACCGGTGGATTTGGCAGTCTTTGCCGTATGAGCAGAAAGGTGACCACGACTCAGAATATGTCCGAGATGCCCTGCCTTATT
This sequence comes from Schistocerca gregaria, assembly GCF_023897955.1. Classification (NCBI taxonomy): domain Eukaryota; kingdom Metazoa; phylum Arthropoda; class Insecta; order Orthoptera; family Acrididae; genus Schistocerca; species Schistocerca gregaria. The sequence continues at coordinate 240,826,458 of NC_064921.1, forward strand.
GCAAAGTAACTGGTATCCCGACTGTCGGGACCACTTACTTGGCCACTCATACGATGCCCGTGGTTCATGAACTAGGACATGACTACAGGAACCCACACCATGAACCACAACCCTGTGTTCATTAATTCCTGTATCCGTTTTGATGCTCGGTATTAACACAGGACTATTTGTTACTAAGAGGTCAAGTGTGTTTTCACAACCGTTTACTGTTCGCATGGGCTCATGAAGTAACTGCTCGAAGTCATTTTCAGAGAATGCGTTTAGCACAATTTCGGATGATGCTTTATGCGTGCCTCCGAAATTAAACATGTATTTTCGCCAAGATATAGATCGTAAATTAAAGTCACCGCCACCAACTATAATCGGATGAGCCGGCTACGTGTATGAAATAAAACTCAAGTTTTCTTTAAACTTTTCAGCAACTGTATCATCTGAATTGGGAGGTCGGTGGAAGGATCCAATATTGTTTTTTTCTGGTTGCCAGCAGTGACTGCCCATACTCTCACAGGAACTATCTACTTAAACTTCGCGACAAGATAAACTACTTCTAACTGCAACAAACATGCCACCGCCATCCGCGTGTTCAGTAGGGTTCATGTGTGGAGAACATGCTGGCCGAGCGATGTCGTTAACCTTAAGGAAGTCATTCATCAGATGTGCACGATGGGGGCGTGAATTGTCGTCCATGACGACGAACTACTCGCCAATATGCAGCCGATATGGTTGCACTATCGGTGGGAGGATGGCATTCACTTATAGTACAGCTGTTACGGCGGCTTTCATGACAACCAGCGGCGTACGTCGGCCCCATATAATACCACCCCAAAACAGCAGGGAACCTCCACCTTGCTGCACTCGTTGGACAGTGTGTCTAACGCGTTCAGCCTGACCGGGTTACCTCCAAACGCGTCTCCGACGATTTTCTGATTGAATGCTTATGCGACACTCATCGGTGAAGAGAAGTGATGCCAATCCTGAACGGTCCATTCGGCACGTTGATGGACCCATCTGTACCGCGCTGTATGGTGTCGTGGTTTCAAAGATGGATCTCGCCATGGATGTCGGGAGTGAAGTTGCGCATTATGCAGCCTATTGTGCACAGTTTGAGTCATAACACGACCTCTTGTGGCTGCACGAAAAGCATTATTCAGTATGGTGGCGTTGTTGTCAGGGTTCCTCCGAGACATAATCCGTAGGTAGCTGTCATTCACTGCAGTAGAATCCCTCGGGTGGCCTGAGCGACGCATGTTATCGACAGTTCCTGTCTCTCTGTATATCCTCCATGTCCGAACAACATTGCTTTGGTTCACTCCGAGACGCATGGACACTTCCCTTGTTGAGAGCCCTTCCTGACACAAAGTAACAATGCGGACGCGATCGAACCGCGCTATTGACCGTCTAGGCATGGTTGAACAACACGAGCTGTGTACCTCCCCCATGTTGGAATCACTGGAACGTATTAGCTGTCATATCCCCTCCGTCTAATAAGCGCTGCTGATGCATGGTTGTTTACGTCTTTGGGCGGGTTTAGTGACATCTCTGAACAGTCAAAGGGCCTGTATCTCTGATATAATATCCACGGTCAACGTCTGTCCTCATCAGTTCTGGGCACTGGGATGATAAAAATCTTTTTTTATGTGTGTAACTTCTCAACCAGAACTAAATATTACAAGAGCGGCCTGACGAGCAGCAAATTCACATTAGCCAATCCTTAAATCTTCAAAGCCACTTACGGCAGAGGGCGTCGCAATTTCGTGCCATGAACGAACTGTTTTTCTTATTTCACATTGTCGTAAGTCTTACAAGAAACGTGGATTGCATCGAGTACATTCAGGAATTTCTAGAAACTAATATTTCTGAACTGTGGATGTGTTAACGGATAAAATCTGGTATTTATTTGAAGATGAAATTATAAACACCAGAACAGTATATAGCGATGTAGGACACGTCGTATTCTGGCGGTAAAACTAAGTCGCTTAAATAATAGTATTGCAATGCAGCCACTTTTCACTGATGTGTTACGGGCTAGTAAATTGTGGCTGCAGAGGTTTGTGTGCAAGAAACTGTGGTACGAATTCTTCACTACCGCAGCAAGTGCAGAATGAAGAATGCCTACTCAACAGGGACATTCTTTATGACTTGTAGTTTTCAATACAGTACTTTGGCGTCAGCAGTCCAGGAGTTGGTCGTGGTTAGTAGGTACCGTGTGCTGAGACAGCGGCAGCTGGCAGCGGCGGTAATATAGTTGATGCAAGTCGTCAGTTTGGTGCTGTATAGTCAAGTCAGGTGACAGAGTATCGCCGGCGCTCTGTGTCTCTGGTGGAAATGCACAGGTCACATCTCAAACCCAGGACCTTCAGAGACTGGCTTAAGTGTCAAGCGATGGTAGCAATAGAGCGGATTTGCCCCTACGTATCCAGCTAGAGATGCAAAGACATCACTGGTCGAATACACGATGCTACTACCGGCTGATCTGGGAGCATTTGCACTCCCTCAGACTCCATTCACCTAAACAGTTGTGGAAATACCACGTAACTCTACACCATGTAGCAAAGATTAAACTGTTTCTTCTTTTTAGAGTGTGTGCCGAAGAGTGATCGTATGTGGCGATTTTTGCTTCTGGATTGGCAAGAGCGTGAGCGTTTCACTTTATTTATCTATTGCACATTCAAAGGTACTGAGTCCTTCAGTCCTTTGTAAAGATGGTTGTTACAGAGAATGTTGGCTAGTTAGAGGCGGAGGTGGACTTGTTGAGGTTGATGGTCCCTCAACGATGCTGGTCTCGTGGGATCGTATTTAGTGCTGTAAGCACATTGTATTTGTGCCATTGTTGGAGCAGGACTTGGCCAACAGTGGCTAGCTTTTGGAACAATTTCGTTACCTGATCTTTGATCTTGTCTACCATTTCGTGATAAAGGGGGGTTGGCCCACTCCATTGTACTTTGTCTACACCCCTAATTTATAAGTTAAAATATTTATAAATATGTTTTGTAATATTCTTACTCAAATACTAGTGATAATATTACGATAGTGTGTGCATTTTACACAAGATGTCAGCTCTGCATAAACGGAACTCCCCTTTAAAACTTTATTATTGAGATGATGCTATATACTGTTCTGATTGTATTGTAATAACTAATTTCACTAGAAATTGTAAGTGTAACATTTCATACAGCCAGCTACCCATAAAATCATTGAAAACTAATATATTAAATTTAAGGAAAGTCTCCTTTCACTACAAAGAATATTTACCCCAGATTTCAGGAATATAATTATTTTTGCTCATACTTAATTAGTTTAGCAGGTATTGTTAATAAAAGACTTGAGCTAGTGAAAAATTTCGGATTTCTAGGATTTAGTCACATGCTTTTGTTAATCTGAAATTTCTGCATCCAATGACACCTATATAATGTGACTACGCCACCAACTAAGAACTATATATTTTTCAACAACTAAATTTCATCATTCAGTATGAATCCCTATGCGTATATATAGTTTGATTCTGTACATTTTAATAGCTACTTTTCACATCTAATGTTTATTAAACAAACTCGACCATAGTTTCAAATTCCAGTTATGGATTAGTATTTTAACCTAAGTGATTATCAGAGTGTAAATTAATAACCAAGATTGCTTAATATTCTAGCGAGATTCTTTATACGGCCTACCCTCGCGTCATTTAAGTGAGTTTACGTTCAATCTTAGTTTTGACTTCATTGCAATTAGTATGTGTTGCTTTCACAATTCTTAGAACTGCATCGAGCGCGTCATTGGATTACGTTCGTTATTCCTTCGCATGACGTTTCGGTTGCAGAAAAGTGTGCAAGCATCTCGTATTTGTGTTTATTTACATCAGCCTTGGGATCCGTTACATTGCAAAACAATGTTGAATAAGCAGTACAGTTAGAACTCATATGCAACTTGTGAGCAGTATCTGTTAGAATGCGAGTGTAGCGTTTTGAATATATGTACTTTTACTTATTGCCACTGTATGTTGTGGGAAGATTATAAACGTTTCATGTAGTAGTAATACACTTCAGAAATGCTTCGACTGGTTGTTAATGAACTGTTATTGTCACTATAAGTAATGATTTGTAATAGTCACGTTTGTAAAGACTAGAAAAAAACGTAACTTTTAAAGTTATTTTGCGTGATCCGCAAATGACCGTTTACGTTACGTGTTGCAAAAGTTTAAACTGAGCGAGACCTGGTCATTATAGGAAATTAGTGACATAAATAAAAATAGGAAGTCTTTTCTGTGTGAAAATAGAAAGTTACTGTTTGACTTTTCATTTAGTTGGTCATAGAATCTTGCCACATATATTTTCAAATGCTGAACCAGCGTGTGTATGGAGCTACCAATAGCAGATACTTCTGCAGGTAGGTGCTGAAAGTGACAAGGTAGTCTTTTCTTATTTGCTGGTGTATTTCGCGTGTTCTGGCCCGCCTAGGAGCGTGATTCACAAATTTAAACACTTTTTTTTGGAGTGGCTGTGATCATGGTATATTGGTTGCGCAAGTATCGAACGAAGTTTAACCACAAAGGAGCAACGGTTGTATCGCTGCCTTGTACAACTTCAACTTAGTTGACTGGTAGATGTTGCGTCTGGTGAAGAAGAACGTCAGGGTCCGAAACACCTTGATGGTATTCAGTTTACTTTCCTGAATATGTGGTGCATAAGTCATGCCTTGGTCCAGTATGGTCTCCGGGTATTTAACCCGTGGGGACCAAGGTATTTGCTGGTACGCGATATTCACTTGCGTCTTTAATACAGACCTTTTCTTGGTAAACACTATTGCCGCTGTTTTGGTGGGGTTGAGAGTAATCTTACTTGTTTTTTGCTCAGTCTTCCGTGATGTCAGTATCCGTTGCATCCTCGTTATGAGCTGTTCGATGTTCCTTCCCAAAGTGAGGGAGGCTGCATCGTCCCCGTCAAAACGTACGGTGACATGTGGTTACGCCAGAAGATTGTTGGTACACTCGTTGATCACGGACCACTGTATTGTGCCTGCTTAATGTATTTCACGCTGAACTTTTTGCCACCAACCTGAACAAACAATCTTCTGTCTTGTGGAGAACTGTCGAGTAGTTTAACATGGCATTCAATAAGTGTGGTTTGATCGATAAATTCGATTATTAGTCGGTCCCGCCATACGTGATCATAGGCCTTCTCTACATCTACATCTACATACATACTCCGCAATCCACCATACGGTGCGGGGTGGAGGGTACCTCGTACTACAACTAACATCTTCTCTCCCTGTTCCACTTCCAGACAGAACGAGGGATAAATGTCCGCCTATATGCCTCTGTACGATCCCTAATCTCTCTTATCTTATCTTGGTGGTCTTTCCGCGAAATGTAAGTTGGTGACAGTAAAATTGCACTGCAGTCAGCCTCAAATGCTGGTTCTCTAAATTTCCTCAGTAGCGATTCACGAGAAGAACGCCTCCTTTCCTCTAGAGACTCCCACGCGAGTTCCTGAAGCATTTCAGTAACACTCGCGTGATGATCAAACCTACTAGTACCAAATCTAGCAGCCCGCCTCTGAATTGCTTCTATGTCCTCCCTCAGTCTGACCTGATAGGGATCCCAAACGCTCGAGCAGTACTCAAGAATGGGTCGTATTAGTGTTTTATAAGCGGTCTCCTTTACAGGTGAACCACATCTTCCCAAAATTCTACCAATGAACCGAAAACGTCTATCCGCCTTCCCCACAACTGCCATTACATGCTTGTCCCACTTCATATCGCTCTGCAATGTTATGCCCAAATATTTAATCGACGTGACTGTGTCAAGAGCAACACTACTAATGGAGTATTCAAACATTACAGGATTCTTTTTCCTTTTCATCTCCAATAATTTACATTTACCTACATTTAGAGTTAGCTGCCATTCTTTACACCAATCACAAATCCTGTTCAAGTCATCTTGTATCCTCTTACAGTGACTCAAGGACGACACCTTCCCGTACACCACAGCATCATCAGCAAACAGCTGCTCATTGCTATCCACCCTATCCAAAAGATCATTTACGTAGACAGAAAACAACAGCGGACCTACCATACTTCCCTGGGGCACTCCAGATGATACCCTCACTTCCGATGAACACTCACCATCGAGGACAAAGTACTGGGTTCTATAAGTTAAAAAGTCTTCGAGCCACTCACATACTTGGGAACCAATCCCATACGCTCGTACCTTAGTTAGGAGTCTGCAGCGGGGCACCGGGTCAAGCGCTTTCCGGAAGTCAAGGAATGTGGCATCCGTCTGATACGCTTCATCTATGGTTCGCAAGATATCATGTGAAAAAAGGGCGAGTTACGTTTCGCAGGAGCGATGCTTTCTAAAGCCGTGCTGATGCACGGACAGCAACTTCCCTGTCTCAAGGAAATTCATTATATTCGACTGAGAATATGTTCGAGAATCCTGCAACAAACCGATGTTAAGGACATTGGTCTGCAATTTTGAGGATCCGTCCTTCTACCCTTCTTATATACAGGCGTCACCTGCGCTTTTTTCCATTCGCTCGGGACTCGCGATAAATGCAAGCTAAGTAAGGAGCCAATTCAGTAGAGTACTCTCTGTAAAACCGAATTGGAATAACATCAGGTCCTGGCGATTTAATTATTTTCAATCCATTCAGCTGTTTCACAACCCCAGGGATGTCTATCACTATGTCCTCCATACCGGAATCTGTACGAGACTCAAACGGCGGTATGTTTGTACGATCCTCCTGCGTAAAAGATTTCTCAAATGATAAATTTAAAATTTCAGCTTTCGCTTTGCTGTCTTCCGTTGCCAGGCCAGACTGATCAGTGAGTGACTGGATGGAAGCCTTCGACCCACTTACCGATTTGACGTAAGATCAGAATTTCTTTGGGTTTTCAGCAAGATCTTTTGCTAAGGTATGATGGTGGTAGTCGTTGTATGCTTCACGCATCGCTCTTTTTACAGCAGCACGAACCTCTACTAACTTTTGCCTGTCCTCGTTCTCCCGATCTTTCTTGTACCGCGAGTGCAACTACCTTTGCTTTCTGAGCATCCTCCGAATTGAGCTGCTAAACCGCGGTGGGTCTTTTCCGTCCGTAATCCACTTTTTCGACACATACTTGTCCAATGCGTGATTTACAATGTCTTTAAAATTTGCCCATAATTCTTTCACGTCTATCGTACCGGAAGTAAATGAAGTCGATTCATTTACTAAGTGGGATTCTAACAACTGCTTATCTGCTCTTTCTAGTAAGAATACTCTTCTAGCCTTTTTGACCGACTTTTAAACCTTTGGAACCAGAGTCGTAATGACAACATCATGATCACTAATGCCTGTCTCAACACCGTCGATGAGGTCTGGTCTGTTCGCGGCTACCAGATCTAAAATACACTCCTGGAAATTGAAATAAGAACACCGTGAATTCATTGTCCCAGAAAGGGGAAACTTTATTGACACATTCCTGGGGTCGGATGCATCACATGATCACACTGACAGAACCACAGGCACATAGACACAGGCAACAGAGCATGCACAATGTCGGCACTAGTACAGTGCATATCCACCTTTCGCAGCAATGCAGGCTGCTATTCTCCCATGGAGACGATCGTAGACATGCTGGATGTAGTCCTGTGGAACGGCTTGCCATGCCATTTCCACCTGGCGCATCAGTTGGACCAGCGTTCGTGCTGGACGTTCAAACCGCGTGAGACGACGCTTCATCCAGTCCTAAACATGCTCAATGGGGGACAGATCCGGAGATCTTGCTGACCAGGATAGTTGACTTACACCTTCTAGAGCACGTTGGGTGGCACGGGATACATGCGGACGTGCATTGTCCTGTTGGAACAGCAAGTTCCCTTGCCGGTCTAGGAATGGTAGAACTATGGGTTCGATGACGGTTTGGATGCACCGTGCAATATTCAGTGTCCCCTCGACGATCACCAGAGGTGTACGGCCAGTGTAGGAGATCGCTCCCCACACCATGATGCCGGGTGTTGGCCCTGTGTGCCTCGGTCGTATGCAGTCCTGATTGTGGCGCTCACCTGCACGGCGCCAAACACGCATACGACCATCATTGGCACCAAGGCAGAAGCGACTCTCATCGCTGAAGATGACACGTCTCCATTCGTCCCTCCATTCACACCTGTCGCGACACCACTGGAGGCGGGCTGCACGATGTTGGGGCTTGAGCGAAAGACGGCCTAACGGTGTGCGGGACCGCAGCCCAGCTTCATGGAGACGGTTGCGAATGGTCCTCGCCGATACCCCAGGAGCAACAGTGTCCCTAATTTGCTGGGAAATGGCGGTGCGGTCCCCTACGGCACTGAGTAGGATCCTACGGTCTTGGCGAGCATCCGTGCGTCGCTGCGGTCCGGTCCCAGGTCGACGGGCACGTGCACCTTCCGCCGACCACTGGCGACAACATCGATGTACTGTGGAGACCTCACGCCCCACGTGTTGAGCAATTCGGCGGTACGTCCACCCGGCCTCCCGCATGCCCACTATACGCCCTCGCTCAAAGTCCGTCAACTGCACATACGGTTCATGTCCACGCTGTCGCGGCATGCTACCAGTATTAAAGACTGCGATGGAGCTCCGTATGCCACGGCAAACTGGCTGACACTGACGGCGGCGGTGCACAAATGCTGCGCAGCTAGCGCCATTCGACGGCCAACACCGCGGTTCCTGGTGTGTCCGCTGTGCCGTGCGTGTGATCATTGCTTGTACAGCCCTCTCGCAGTGTCCGGAGCAAGTATGGTGGATCTGACACACCGGTGTCAATGTGTTCTTTTTTCCATTTCCAGGAGTGTATTTCCATTACGCGTTGGCTGTCGATTTAGCTCCTCAAGACAGTTTTCGGATAATGTATTCAAAAGTAATTCACACGACGGCTTATCAGTACCACCTGTAATGAATCCATAGACCTCCCAGTCTATACTAGGTAGGTCGAAGTCGTTGTTGTTTTTTGTTGTTGTTGTTGTCTTCAGTCCTGAGACTGGTTTGATAACAGCTCTCCATGCTGCTCTATCCTGTGCAAGCTTCTTCATCTCCCAGTACTTACTGCAACCTACATCCTTCTGAATCCCCTTAGTGTATTCATCTCTTGGTCTGCCTCTACGATTTTTACCCTACATGCTGCCCTCCAATGCTACATTTGTGATCCCTTGATGCCTCAGAACATGTCCTACCAACCGGGCCTTTCTTCATGTGAAGTTGTGCCACAAACTCCTCTTCTCCCCAATTCTATTCAATACCTCCTCATTAGTTATGTGATCTACCCATCTAATCTTCAGCATTCTTCTCTAGCACTACATTTCGAAAGCTTCTATTCTATTCTTGTCCAAAATATTTATCACCCTTCCTTCACTTCCATACATGGATAGACTCAATACAAATAATTTCAGAAACGACTTCCTGACACTTAAATCTATACTCGATGTTAACAAATTTCTCTTCTTCAGAAACGCTTTCCTTGCCATTGCCAGTCTACATTTGATATCCTCTCTACTTCGACCATCATCAGTTATTTTGCTCCCCAAATAGAATAACTCATTTACTACTTTAAGTGTCTCATTTCCTAATCTAATTCCCTCAGCATCACCCGACTTAATTCGACTACTTCCCATTATCCTCGTTTTGCTTTTGTTGATGTTCGTCTTATATCCTCCTTTCAAGACATTGTCCATTCCCTTCCACAGCTCTTCCAAGTCCTTTGTTGTCTCTGACAGAATTACAATGTCATCGGCGAATCTCAACGTTTTTATTTCTTCTCCATGGACTTCAATACCTACTCCGAACTTATCTTTTGTTTCCTTTCCTGCTTGCTCAATATACAGATTGAATAACATCGGGGAGAGACTACAACCCAGTCTCACTCCCTTCCCAACCACTGCTTCCCTTTCATGTCCCTCGACTCTTATAACTGCCATTGCTTGATGTACAAATTTTAAATAGCCTTTCGCTCCCTGTATTTTACCCCAGCCACCTTCAGAATTTCAAAGAGAGTATTCCAGTCAACATTGTCAAAAGCTTTCTCTAAGTCTACAAATGCTAGAAACATAGGTTTGCCTTTCCTTAATCTTTCTACTAAGATAAGTCGTAGGGTCAGTATTGCCTCACGTGTTCCAACATTTCTACGGAATCCAAACTGATTTTCCTCGAGGTCGGCTTCTACCAGTTATTCCATTCGTCTGTAAAGGATTCGCGTTAGTATTTTGCAGCTGTGACTTTTTAAACTTAGTCCGGTAATTTTCACATGTGTCAACACCTGCTTTCTTTGGGATTGGAATTATTATAGACTTCTTGAAGTCTGAGGGTGTTTCATATGTCTCATACATCTAGCTCACCAGGTGGTAGAGTATTGTCAGGACTGGCTCTCCCAAGGCCGTCAGTAGTTCTAAAGGAATGTTGTCTACTTGTTTCTACTTAGGTCTTTCAGTGCTCTGTCAAACTCTTCACTCAGTATCATATCTCCCATTTCATCTTCATCTACATCCTCTTCCATTTCCATAATACTGTCCTCAAGTACATCGCCCTTGTATAATCCCTCTATATACTCCTTCCACCTTTCTGCTTCCCCATCTTTGCTTAGAACTGGGTTTCCATCTTAACTCTTGATATGCATACAAGTGGCTCTCTTTTCTCCAAAGGTCCCTTTAATTTTCCTGTACGCAGTATCTATTTTACCCCTAGTGAGATAAGCCTCTACATCCTTACATTTGTCCTCTGGCCACCCCTTCTTAGCCATTTTGAACTTTCTGTCGATCTCATTTTTTGAGACGTTGTATTCCTTTTTGCCTGCTTCATTTACTGCGTTTTTATATTTTCTCCTTTCATCAGTTAAATTCAATATTTCTTCTGTTACCCAAAGATTTCTACTAGCCCTCGTCTTTTTACCTTCTTGATCCTCTGCTGCCTTCACTACTTCATCCCTCAGAGCTACCCTTTCTTCTTCTGCTGTATTTCTTTCCCTCATTCCTGTCAATTGTTCCCTCATGCTGTCCCTGAAACTCTGTACAATCTCTGGTTCTTTCAGTTTATCCATGTCCCATCTCCTTAAATTCCCATCTTTTTGCAGTTTCTTCAGTTTTAATCTACAGTTCATAACCAACAGATTGTGGTCAGAGTCCACATCTGCCCCTGGAAATGTCTTACAATTTAAAACCTGGTTCCTAAATCTCTGTCTTACCATTATATAATCTATCTGATACATTCAAGTTTCTACAGGATTCTTCCATGTACACAACCTTCTTTTATGATTCTTGAAAAAAGTGTTAGCTATGATTAAGTTATGCTCTGTGTAAAATTCTACCAGACGGCTTCCTCTTTCATTTATCTCCCCCAATCCATAATCACCCACTATGCTTCCTTTTCTCCCTTTTCCTACTCCCGATTTCCAGTCACCCATGACTACTAAATTTTCGTCTCCGTTCACTACCTGAATAATTTCTTTTATCTCATCATACATTTCATCAATTTCTTCATCATCTGCAGAGCTAGTTGGCACATAAACTTGTACTACTGTAGTAGGCACGGACTTCGTGTCTATCTTGGCCACAATAATGCGTTCACTATGCTGTTGGTAGTAGCTTACTCGCACTCCTATTTTTTTTATTCATTATTAAACCTACTCTTGCATTACCCCTATTTGATTTTGTATTTATAACCCTGTATTTACCTGACCAGAAGTCTTGTTCCTCCTGCCACCGAAATTCAATAATTCTCACTATATCTAATTGCAACCTATCCATTTCCCTTTATAAATTTTCTAACCTACCTGCCCGATTAAGGGATCTTTCATTCCACGCTCCATTCCGCAGAACGCCAGTTTTCATTCTCCTGATAACGACGTCCTCCTGAGTAGTCCCCGCCCGGAGACCCGAATGGGGGACTATTTTACCTCCGGAATATTTTACCCAAGAGGATGCCATCATCATTTAACCGTACAGTAAAGCTGCATGCCCTCTGGAAAAAATACGGCTGTAGTTTCCCCTTGCTTTCAGCCGTTTTGGTTAGTGTTGCAAGGCCAGATCAGTCAATCATCCAGACTGTTGCCCCTGCAACTACTGAAAAGGCTGCTGCCCCTCTTCAGGAACGACTGCAATGAAGACACCACCTCCTACGCTGTCTAATCTGTCTTTCCGATACACGTTCCAACCCTCACTAATTATTTCAGAACTTCCTATCTCAGGGTTCAGCCAGGTCTCAGTCCCGAGAATAATTTGCGTGCTACACGCTTCCTGGAGGGCAGTAAACTCAGGAACTTTATTCCGAACATTCTGAAAATTTACTGCTAATATCTTGATAGCTGAAGTGTCTTTATACAGAGCTCGTCCTGATTTCCCTGCCTGCACGTCGACTGGCGAGTGTTCATGAGAACACCTCGCGCTGCTTCCTAGCCTAAAAAAAAGCCATGTACACGCCACAAGTACTCGGCTACCCGAGTAACCGCTTAATTTGTGTAGTGCACACACGCTTAGGAGACAAAAGTCATAGGGGTACCTTCTAATGTGTGCCGGATCTCCTTTTGGCTGGTGTAGTGCAGGCGACTCGACATTATATAGACTCCACAAGTCGTCGGAAACCCCTTGCAGAAACAGGGAGCCTTCCGTAATTGCGCAAGTGTTGCCAATGCAAAGTTTGCGCACAAACCGACCACTAGCTTATATACAATAAATGTTTTATTGGACTCATAACGGGTTGATCTGGGTGGCCAAATCGTTATCTCGAACTATCCAGAATGCCCTTCAAATGAATTGCAAGAAATTGTGGGTGGGTTACAAGGGGTATTGTCATCCATAAAAAATATCCATCGTTGTTTGGGAAGATGAAGTCCATGAATGGCTGCAAATAATCTCCAAGTAGCCGAAGGTAACAGTTTCTAGTCAATGATCAGTTCTGTAGGACCAGAGGACCCAGTCCTTTCCACGTAAACACAGCTTACACCATGATGGAGCCACGACCAGCTTTCACAGGCCCTTGTTGACAAATCTGTGCATGGGATCGTGGGGTCTCAAACTTAGCATCAGTTCTTACCAGCTGAAATCTGGACTCATCGGATATGTTCACGAGCTCAGGAGAGGCGCTGCAGGCGATGTCGTGCTGTTATCAAAGACACTGGCGTCGGTCGTCTGCCACCTGCTGTGTCCTCGTTGCCACTGTTGTGTCTTGAATCACAGGAATGAAGGGGGAGGATTTTGTTTGGTGGCTGGTATCCTCTTTCTACAACACAAATGCACTCATGTATGAAAGGGTTATTTATTTATAGAAACCGGAAGCTACTTTACTTTAAGCGTCCATGTGTTGTGGTACAAGGTCGTCAATGATAGTCCACGTTAGTCACACTGCTGGTGAAATACAAGCACCACTATGCGTTGGGTGTCACATGCGAGTTAGTGCACCAGCGACTGAGCCAAGCACCCGGGCAGTGTGGCCGAGCAGTTCTCGGGGCTTCAGTCTAGAACCGCACGACCGCTACGGTCGCAGGTTCAAATCCTGCTTCGGGCATGTATGTGTGTGATGTCCTTAGGTTAGTTAGGTTTACGTAGTTCTACGTTCTAGGGGACTGACGACCTCATCAGTTAATTTCCATAGTGCTCAGCGCTATTTGAACCATTTATATTTTGCTGAGCCAGTGACTGCGACTGAGGCTGACTGACTGGTCAGCGGAGGTGGCCTAAATATTTGCGTTCGACAGGGCGTTGGCGCCAGGTTGCTTGCAAGACTGACTTTGGCCTCTCTCCTGATGGATGTGCTTGGTCCAGCGCCTACTTAAGATCTTCTTGCTACATCTTTGCCGACCAGTCTGCTGGCGACAGCTTACCCTAGCACATTCCTCTCCCCACAAATGCCACACTGTTGACGTGTAGGGAGGATGCAAACGACAATGGGGAGGGAGGCAGGACGCTGGATGTACAAATGAGCTGGAAGCTGTGACTGTGGAGGATGGTGCACACCCAACTGTGCCCTGCCATCTGGTTTCCGGCACCAGGAACATCCTCTGGAAAACAGCTCCTGGACACTGCCATAGCCCCTTAACGCCAAATTTCGCCGCCCTCTCCTAACGGACACGTTTTTTCTGACATTATTTCAAGCAGTGTTGCTTGTCTGTTAGCACTGACAACTGTATGCTAACACTGCTGCTCTCGGTTCTTAGGTGAAGACCGTCGGTCACTGCGTAGTCCATGCTAAGGAGTAACGCTACTCTTAACTCTGTGGTTCTCGGAATACTGAATTCGCTAACGACTTCCGAAACGGAAAGCCTCATATGTCTAGCTTCGGCTACCATTCCGCGTTCAAAGTCTGTTAATTGCCGTTGTGCGACTGTAATCACTTCAGAAACGTTTTCCCATGAAGCACCAGAATACAACTGACAGATCAGCCATGCAAATGCCCTCTTATACCTTGTGCAAGTAATACTACCGCCATCTTTATATGCGTGTATCGCTTGCCATTACTTTATCACGTCAGTGTAGGATAATCTGAAACTTGACAATTGTTATCTTACTGTAGACATGCCCGAGTATGAACAGTGATTCTATCAAAGTCGTGCTTTAATTACACTAATTGTTGGTAAAATATTTATGCTGGCTGTTTTAGCCGATTCACCCTGTATTTTGTAATATTTGGGGTAAGATCTTATGGGACCAAACTGCTGAGGTCATCGGTCCCTAAGCCTACACACTATGTAATCTAACTTAACGAACTTATGCTAAGGAGAAAACACACACCCACGCAAGAGGGAGGACTCGAACTTCTGACGGGGGGAGCCGCGCTCATAGTGGAAAGGCGCCTCAGGCCACGCGGCTACCCAGCGCGGCTCACTGTCTGTCTGCAGATGTTAAACGTAGATTGCCTCAGCCACTGTACTAGTTCGCCCGGTCCGCAACAGAAGAATGTCGCCGAAGGCCGTCGTCCCCGAGTACATTTAAACTCTGACGGGATTACGCTACTCCTCAGCGGCGGCGCCCAGCAGCTCCAGCGGCAGATAACATCGCAGGCTGTATGTGTTTTCGCACGGCAGGCACCGACCCCGGGACAGGCCAAAGCCGCAAGCCGCTAACGGTCGCCGCTATCTGGCGCCAGATTGTGCTGCACGCCGGGCGAGCCTGCGGCACGATAACGCAGCAGCCGTGCGCCGCAAAAAAAAAGGCTAAGGGTGAGGTGGGGTGAGGCGGTCAAGGGGTGGCGAAAAAACAACGCCGTGTTGCCAGGGCCCGCGCTAATTCTGGGAGCGGCCAGAAGTGCGCTCTTGCCGGCCGGCTTTACCTCTGCATGTTTTCTTTCTCTTTTTTTCTTTTTTTTTGCGCTAAGGACTCTCGTCGAGGAATCCGTAATAGAGTGGCCAGTGACCACCGCAGCCGTAGGGACTAATTCCACAAACTGAGCTTCAAGAGCAGCTGCAGAGTTTCTCTTTTAATGTACGGTACGGCCACAGAAGGACCTGCGCTGCACTTTGATTACGGCAAATTATTGTTGGCACTATCCCTTTTTTTTCATTTTATGCTGTATGACTGTAATTCAGATTAATGTTAGAACATCTACAGTGGACAAAATTTATTTGACAGATATCTATGAATTGCATTCGTTACTAGTACTTGTTTTGCATGGCATAGTGCGCAATGGTATGTAGAGTGCGTTAACTATCGTCTTAGGAAAGCTGGACAGGGGCACAAATGATTAGCGGACAAGTTTACACGGCAAACAAAAGATTTAACTAAGTTGTATTTCTCCAAGTGTACGAACACTCATTACAAATAACGCAGCAAGAGGTAAGTTCCGGTATTACAGCAGCAACAACGATGTGAATCTCTGAATTAATCCTGAATGATGTCATAGCGAAGAGGCTCCATGAGCATGTGGGACGAGCGACTGGCGCCGGCCTCTCTGTAGTGCGGTGGCAGAGGGCGGTCGTAGCCCAGAGATGCTGGATGCGTGGCTCAGTGGGCACGCATTATTGGACCCGCCGGGTCCTGCAACACCGTTATGGCATCTTGCAGCTCCACTGTCAACTGTACGACGCCTGTGGGTTGGTATGAGTAATCACCGCTAGTGCTGACACATTCAATTTGCCGAAAATTAGGACCTACAGTTCGATGGTTTACAAAATTGGTGGGACAAAGACCTAATATCCAGTCACATTTATGTGACTACAGCATATGTTAGACGTCAGCGATAACAATCACTCCTAGATGGTAGGTGGCAACAGTAGCAGTGAAGTGTACATAGAGCATGTCAGAAAGACGACGGAAACAGTCCAGTCTTTGTCGTTATGAGGAAAAGGAGACATTTACCTGAAGTTCAAAAGGGCAAGCTCATTGGCTTCTGAGCCACGGTTGGAAGCATTTCTGGAATGGCTAAGTTTGTAAACTGTTCGAGTGCTGCTGTGGGTAAAGTATGATGTGGGTGGCAAAATAGCGCTATTCCAAATCGGTGTTGAGATGAGTACAGGCAAATAGACGTGCAATTGTTGAGTAACTGACCACCCAGGGGAACTAAGGGGCTGCCAACAGTGTTTCTTCAACGACCGTCCAGCGAACAAAAACGGTTCACATGGCTCTGAGCACTTGAGGTCACCAGTCCCCTAGAATTTAGAACTACTTAAACCTAACTAACCTAAGGAGAGCACACACATCCATGCCCGAGGCAGGATTCGAACCTGCGACCGTATCGGTCGCTCTGTTCCAGACTGTAGCGCCTACAACCGCTCGGACACTCCGGTTGGCCGTTCAGCGAACAATGCTGTATAACATTAGAACACTTGAAAATAGCATTGTAAAGCTGAAATCATGATCGTGTAAATGTAACACTACCAATAGAAAGCAGTTTAATGGCGGTACTGACTTTAAAGTCCTTGATTGACATATCCTTCTGTCCGACAATATTCCAGTTAGGCAGTCACCATACAGCCTCTCACCTCCTAAGGTGAAGATACTTAAGACTAAGATATCTCAGATGCTCCAACAAGGAGTAATTAGACCTTCTACATCTGCTTATGCCTCCCCAATATTTCTTGTATCTAAAGATCAGGGGCGTGATTTCAGACCTGTGGTTGACTACCGCCGTTTGTACGCTAATGTTGTCCTTGAATATGTGCCCCTACCTGATCTGAATAATTATTTCACTTGGTTCACTGGCGCTAATTGGTTTACGGTTCTTTATTTGAATCGGGCCTATTATTAGATCCCATTGGCTGAAGAGTGTAAATGTGTTACTGCATTTTCTAGTGATTGGAACTTGTTCGAGTTCAAGAGAGTCACTTTTAGTCTAGCAACTGGAGCTGCTGTGCTTGTTCGTTTGTTGGATAATGTCCTTGGTGACTTGAAGTCTGTCTGCATGTATAATTATTTGGACGACTTGGTTATCGACAGTCGTTCGTTTGAGAATATTTGGAGCATGATCAGCGAGATTGAGATTGCAGGGAACCGGGCTGACCGTTAAGCCTAGTAAGGTCACGCTAACCAAGCAGCAGGTATCTTTCTTAGGTCATATAACGTCAGGTCAGAGTATTCTCGTTGACCAAGAGAGAAGTAAAGCCTTACGGGAGTTGCCTACACCTACTGATAAGAGGGGGATTGCTAAATTCAGAGGCATGGCTAATTATTTCAGGCGTTTTCTTTCCAATTTCGCTCAGTTGGCAGCACCCTTAAATCAGTTACGCCGGAGGGGCGCCCGTTTTGAATGGGGACCCTCCCAGGAGGCTGCCTTTGAGCATTTTAAGGCAGCGATATCCAGTCCTCCGGTCCTTGGGGTACCCGATTTTAATAAAAAGTTTTCTTGTTCAAACTGACGCTTCTAATTCTGGGGTATCAGCTGTTCTCCTCCAGGAGTTTGAGGGGCAGAGACAGCCATTAGTCTACGCGTCTCGGCGGTCAACTGATGCCGAACTCAAGTATTCTGTCTACGAATGCTAGGCTTTGGCCGTTTTGTTTTGCATTAGAAAAGTACCGCTTCTATCTTCAACATCGGGTTTTTCAGTTAGAAACCGACAATCAGGCTTTGAGCTGCGTGTTAGTTAGGCCGCGTGAAACTGGTCGTATTGCCAGGTGGGCAGTACGCATTTCGGCATTTCAATTTGAAGTTAATCATGTGAAGGCCTCTCAAAATATGCTTGCGGCTGTCCTCAGCCGGATGTTCACCGAAACTAAATTTAGTGAGAAAACCCATCATGTATAAGGAGATGGTCTTAATTGTATGGCGTTGGGTGAAATTCCCTTTTTGTTTGAAGATGTGAGCATCAGCATCAGGACCTTGTTTTGGCCCCCATTAATCAACGTGCGTTGGCAGAAGAGCTGTCGGATGAGTGTGTTATTAAGAGTGGTATTCCCTGTAAGAGGGTGGGGGAGGCTAAGCAGTGCAAGATCTGTTTGCCTGTAACTTTGGTGCGCCCGGTTATTCGTTATTTTCATGATTCATTTGTCAGCGTTCATTTGGGTACTTATAAGAGTAGCCAAAAAATCAAGGAGCATTTAACTTGGCCCTCTACGGATCGGGATGTGAGAGAGATGATATCCCAATGCCGTGTAATGTAGACAAACCCAAGAATGATCTTCAGGAGGGTTTTTTGAGTTCTGAGCGAGAATCGTGTCCTATGCACAAGCTCTATATTGACTATTTAGGACATTTACCTCGTACTAAGAAGGGTCATCGATATGTAATAGTTATTATCGATGCGTTCTCCAGATTTACTTGGCTCCTCTCGACCCGTAACGTTACCGTGGCCACCAGTATTTATCATTTAACCAATTTTCAGTATTTTTGGCACAACCAAGCAGCTTGTTAAAGATAATGCTCCCGCTTTTCTTTCGGCTCCTTTCAAGGCCTTCTGTTTTCATAACGTGTCAGGCATACCCCTACCACCCAGTATTACCACCAGGGGTCTTTTGCGGAGAGAGTTAATCGAAATCTTATGTCCGCGTTGATTATTTATACTTCAGAAAACTCCTAGTAAATGGGACTCGAGTCTTCCCGGGCTTAGTTTTGCCTTTAATACCGCCAGTCATGAAGCCTTGCGAGCTACGCCCACCTCCTTGATCTTTTCCTATCCGGTTAATTCCCCTCTTCCAAACTTGTTGGGAATTCAAGATTTTATTCCAGGCGATATCAGTCCTCGTGTTATTAAGGAAAACTGAAACCGGTCCAGGCGGAATATACTCAGAGCCCATAATAAACAAGCTCAGCGTTATAATCGCCATCGAGAAACCATTAAGGGCACGCCAGGGGATCAAATTTATGTCCGCCATTGCCTGGAGACGCAGGTGTGTGGCGAGGATTTTGTTAATTTACTCCTCGTTTTCTGGGACCTTGCACTATAATGCATATTTTAGGCACAATAAACTGTCGGTCAAGGAGGACAGTTAAGGTAGCTAAGTGGTTGAATTACCTCCTTCCTGTGTTAAGTTTGAGGGGGTGAAGGTTGAGTCGTGGCTGGCTCATGCTATGTGCTTCATTAAACCTTCGTTGCGATTCTGTGACAGCCTCCAGCACTTATCGCGATTATGCTGTTATCCTCTCCTTGTGCAGGTGGCAGCAGCGGTGTGTATCGATATTCGCACCTTGGACTATCTTTGACCTGGCGCCTATAGTTTCCGGCTGTGCTGTGTGCGAGCAGTCGGTCGGTTGGCGTGGAGCAGCGAGGAAATTCCCGCGGGAAGCGGTTTGGCCGGGGCCACTGGCGGTCTCTACGCGGTGTGGGAGTGTGTGGGGCTGTTCCCATTGCTACGAGGTCTGTGGCTCACCGACCCTGGACACCAAAGTTGAGTTTTGATTTAATCTACCAGCAAGTCAAGACTGTTCGTTCACATTGCGTCGTTTGGAGGTCATTGTCGGCTGTTGGGATATTCCCTCGAGCAACAATATAGTTTTCAAGTTGGAAAGTTCTAGACACCCTCCAGTGGAGCTTCACTGTATTTGGTTATTAGAATTGAAGTCCACTAGTGGAATCTTCCGCCTTGTGATCGTTAAAATTCCGGTTACCTGCCTTGGCCGTTGACTTAAATTTCTGGCAGTGTAGTTTCCTCATCTTGTTGTTGCTGTCCAGCACGGTGTGTAGTTTGACAGCTCCACATGTTATTGGTTGTGAGCGCCAATATCTTCTAAGTTGTTCCGCTGAACTCCCTGTTATGCCCTGGTTGGGTGAGGTGAAAGTTATCTATCCTATAGGTGGGTCCGTTGACTGTCGGTCGGTTGGGCTGTCGTCGGATCGTGAATGGTAGGCCCGACTGCCTGTCTCACCTAAGCGAGCATTAGTGTTGGAATTCCAGGCAGATCCTCGAACATCTGATCGTCCTTGGGCTTTTATTTGTTCTTGTTGTTTGTACTTGTATGGCTTCTAGCCTATTTTTAAAAAATTACGGTTGTTTTGCCCTTAAGGCCTAAGTCCTTTAGGCCTTCAGCCTAATTTAAAAAACTGTTTCACGTAAGACCTATGGCATTTTAAGGGTTCTCGAATTTTAAGTTTTGGGCCTTCAGTCGATTTTGAGTTTGAGTTGTTTTGCTCTTAAGGTCTTCTGCCTAAATTAAAGAACTGTTTCACGTAAAGCCTTTGGTATTAAAAAAGTTAATGTTATCGAATTTTAAGTGTTAGGCCTTCAGCCAATTTGAATTTAACTTGTTTGCTCTTGAAGTGTCTGATTCTTTGAGCCTTCAGCATAACTAAAGAACTGTTTTAAAATAAGGCTTTGCCTTTTAAATTTCTGTTTTGTTTGACTTTTGCCTCATTAAGAACTTTGATTTTATCCATACTGTATCAGAGGTCGTGGTTGCGAATGTCAATGTTAAAAAGTATATTGGCTCAACCACTTGTTTATAGTGTAAAACACTAAGATTTGCGCGTTCCGGAAGTCAAGCATCCATCAACAGAATAATAAAAAGTAAAAGAACCTGTTAAAATGGAACATGTACCAGGCACAATCAAATTGATAATAAAATTAAAACATCGTGGCTACTTCTCTTGTTGCAGCCGTGTCTTCCAAGATGCATCTTCAAATAGTCGTCAAAATATAAAAAACTCTAAAATGGTGTCGCCTACGATGTTCAACATCTAACCACATGGCTCTCTCCTCTATCGTCGTAAACCGCCCGTGCGTCTTCGTTGATACCAAACACCACGTAGCCAAACACGACACCGAAACGCGAGTGAGCTCACGCGCAAGTAAACAAGGAAGTCACATAGATGTCTATACATACAGATAATGTATACATGTTCCAAGGACCTCATGAAATGATGGTATCCTGCTAATTGCTAAAAATGTAGTTACTGAAAGAAACCAGTGAAATGTTTGAAAAAGTTATTTGTATCACCAGTTAGCTGTTCATTCAGTGTGTTCTGATTATCCACGCTATGTATCGTAATTTCCATCTGTTCTAGCAGATCCAGCTTTTTGCCTTTGTCCTCTCTATGTAAAATAACGAGATCCTGGTCTATTCCCAACATGGGGTGTCCCGTTTCCCAAATATGCGTGGCTGCAGCTGACTTTTCGAAATTATTAAGCCGGAAAGCATAGCTATGTTCGTTATTTTACATAGACATATAAATTTCTGATTATGCTTGCATTTTAAGTTATTGGCCTTCAGCCGTTTTTAAATAAACGTGGCTTCCAGCTGGTAATTAAATCCCAAAGTTTAAGCTGTGTGTTATAAAAAAAAAACTTTTTTGGGCTCTTGTAATGTTTGATCAAATAATACAGTTGTATGTTCGAGTGTAACTGACAGCCCCTTATTTTAGCCCCTTTCCACAATTTAAAGTACCTGTCCTGTCCTGTCCACTTGTTTAAGTGTGTGGCATTTACATGAAATACTCTTATATGCGTTTTCTGATTTTTCACTTGTCTGATTTTTGAGCAGGATGAGGCACCGAAACTAAAAATGAAATGACATTTCTTAAAAGACAACATAGCCGCCGTTGACTGTATAAAATATTTATTGTTCCTATTGAAGTTTCGGTCTTATGGCCATTTCCAAGTAACACAGCAAAAATTACATTCTGTCAGAATATAAAACTATCTGACATGAGTACATGTCGTCGTCAAAATGCAGTCTTTTGAATGTGAGAGTCTCACAAGATCCGATGAGTACGACACTTATTACATCGTAATATGTTGTTAAATTTATACTGAACTGTCGATGTTACCATCGTTCGAATAATCTATCACACATACAAATTCATGTTGTCAGCGCACATGAACTTGTATGTATGATAGATTATTAGAATGGTGGTAACTTCGGCAGTTCAGTATATACTTAACAACATATTACGATGTAATAAGTGTCGTAATCATCGGATCTTGTGGGATTCTTACAGTCATAAGGTTGCATTTTGACAACACGTACTCAGTAACTTTTGCAGTGTTACTTGAAAATGGCCATAAGGCCGAAACTGTAGTAGTAACAATAAATATTTTATGCAGTCAACGGCGAATATGATGTATTTTAAGAAATATTATACGACTGTGAATCCCGACCATGAGAAGTTAATGAAATGAGATTGATTTCCATCCGTTCCTGCTTCGCTTTATCCCCGTGTGAAGCAAGGGAAGGCTTCCTAGTCTTTTGCACGCAGACAAAAATTGCAGTCAGCTTGTCTCAAGGAGCAATTCTTCCTTTCATGGGTGACAAAGCATTTCACACGTGACTTCGCTTTGCGCGGAGCTGGGGAAGTGTAATTAATGTTGCGCCGTGGCAGCGGATGCTGCATGTAGTGTGTCCAGCCTTGTTTCTGCGCATCGTACTTGCGCCGGGGCTGTGGCTGGAGTACGTGTTATTTACCTAAAGTGAAGCGATAACTGGCAGACAGAAGCCTTGCTCGGCTATGTCTTGAGCTTTGCGTGCATCGATAACTTAAAGTACTTCACTGCGGGTACAGTTCCGACGCTTAATGATTTCGGCAATCAATCTCTGATATGACAGATTGAATTTACGGTCTCTAGTCAACCACGTAAATTCATATTACATTCTTTATAGGACTGGTATGACGATGTTGGGTCAAGAAAAATTTATACTCTGTAGAAGTAACATGTATTTGACTCTCAAAAAATTCGACTTATCTTGCAATTATGACCTCGTAGGGCAAAGTTTGGGGCTCACCGAGTGGAAAGAATTGCAATAGGAAGTGGTAGATGTACACTCTTATAAATGAAAAGGAAAATGCACGGCGAGATTCACAGGTATTTATTCGGCGTCGAAATTTTGATGCAGCTGTGTTATGTATTCTTTCCGTGTTTGCTTCATCTCATTCTGCTGTCGGAAGGGCGGAGGCGGCAGAGCTTCTGGGGCGTTTTCCTGCTGCGCTGCTTCTGGTTATATGAGGCGAAACTGCTGCCAGATGTTCTAATATTTGTTAACTCTGAAACTAAACAAGATGTATTAGACGCTGCTCTGATGTTGCTCTACCTACTTGGCCACGCTGTTTTCTTATTTCATGTTATAAGCACAGAAGAGTAAAAACAATGGTACACCTGCCTAATATCGTGAAGTGCCCCCGTGACCACACAGAAGTGCCACAACACGATTTGGCATGGACTTGACTAATGTCTGAAGTAGTGTTGAATTGACACCATGCATCCTGCAGTGCTGTCCATAAATCCGTAAGGGTACGAGGGGCTGGGCATCTCTTCTAAACAACACGTTGCAAGGGATCCCATATATGCTTAATAATGTTCATGCCTGGTGAGTTTGGTGGCCATCGGAAGTGTTTAAACCCAGAAGAGTTTTCCTGGAGCCATTCTGTAGCAGTTCTGGACGTGTGGGGTGTCGGATTTCCCTACTGGAATTGCCCAAGTCCATCCTAACACACAAGAACATGAATGGACGCAGGTGATCAGACATGATGCTTACGCATGTGTCACCTGTCACAGTCATATCTACACATGTCAGGGCTTCCATATCACACCGACTGCACACGACCCACACCATTACAGTCTGTACCACATTGGAAAGTCCACTGCTGATATGCAGGTTCCATGGATTCATGAGGTTGTCTCCATACCCGTACGCGTCCAGTCGCTCGATACAATTTGAACCGAGTCTCGTCCGACCAGGCAACACGTTTCCAGTCATCAACAGACCAAAATCGGTGTTGGCGGGATCAGGCGAAGCGTAAAGCTTTGTGTCATGCAGTCATCAAGGGTACACGAGTGAGCTTTCGACTCCGAAAGCCCATACTGATGATGTTTCGTTGAATGGTTCGCGCGCTGACTCCTGTTGATGGCCCAGAACTGAAATCTACAGCAATTTGAGAAAGGGTTGCACTTCTCTCGTATTGAACGGTTCCCTTCAGTCATCGTTCGTTGCATTCGTACAAGATCTTTCTCCTGCCGCATCGTTGTCGGAGATTTGATGTTTTACCGGATTCCTAATATTCACGGGACAGTCCTGAAATGGTCGTACGGGAAAATCTCCTCTTCATCGCCACCTCGGAGGTGCTGTGTCCCATCGCTCGTGCGTGACTATAACACAACGTTCAAACTCACTTAAATCATGATAACCTGCCATTGTAGCAGCAGTAACCCATCTACAACTACGCTAGAAACTTGATGTCTTTCATAGGCGTTAAGGACCGCAGGGCCGTATTCTGCCTGTTTACATATCTCTGTATTTGAATATGCATGCCTATACCACATTCTCTGGCTCTTTAGTGTATTTCAACTAATGCGTGTCAACTTAATATACATACCCACACAAAAAAAAAAATAATTCAACAGAAAGAAAACAATTGTCTTCCTCTGTTGTCCAAAGCTCCTTGATCCACTTTCCTTTTGTTCACCACCAGTGTGATATCTTTTTCTTTGGTGTGTGGTTCTTTATTGGATACAGGATCGAGGAATGGATGCTATTCATGAGCAGAGAATTCAGGTATTAATATACTCTACATCTAATATCAAACATAGTGGCATGGAAGGTAAGCAGTGTTTGAGAAGGGAGTGAGACAGTGTTGTAGACTACCCCCGATGTTATTCAATCTGTGCATTGAACAAGGAGTAAAGGAAACCCAAGAAAAATTTCGAATAGGAATTAAAATCCAGTGAAAAGAAATAAAAACCCTGAGGTTTGCAGATGACATTGTAATTCTGTCACACACAGCAAAGAACTTGGAAGAACAGTTGAACGGAATGGACAGTGTCTTAAAAGGAGGGTATAAGATGAACATCAACAAAAGGGGAACGAGGATAGTGGAATGTATTCGAATTAAATCAGGTGATTCTGAGAGAATTAGATCAGGAAATGAGACAGTTAAAATAGTAGAATAGTTTTGCTGTTTGGGTAGCAAACTAACTGAGAATGGTCGAAGTAGTGAGGATACAAAATATAGACCGACGATGGCAAAGAAAGTGCGTCTGAAGAAGAGAAATTTGTTAACATCGAATATAGATTTCAGTGTCAGTTTTCTGCAAGTACTTGTATGGAGTGCAGCCAGGTATGGACGTGAAACATGGACGATAAACAGTTTAGACAAGAAGAGGATAGAAGCTTTTGAAATGGGACGGCACAGAAAAATGCTGAAGATTAGATGGGTAGCTCACGTAACTAATGAGGAGGTACTTAATAGAATTGAGGAAAAGAAGAATTTGTGCCACAACTTGGCTAGAAGAAGGGATCGGTTGGTACGACACGTTGTGAGGCGTAAGAGATCACCAGATTACTTCTGGAGGGAAGCGTGGAGCGTAAAAATCGCTGAGGGAGACCAAGAGATGAATACACTAAGCAGGTTCAGAAGGATGTAAGTTACAGTAATTACTCGGAGATGAAGAGGCTTACACACGATAGAGGAGCAGGGAGAACTGCATCAAACCAATCTGAATACCATTAGAATAACAATATCAAATAGTAAAAATAATATAAAAATTTTCCTATAGTAGCAGCGTCAGCTGCTAATAATAAATTTCAATGTAGAAATACATACAGATGTAAAAGATTTATTCATCTTTTCCTTTTCAATATAATGCCTATTCAGAAGATGTCGACATTTACCACTATGAAAATCTGTAAATGTGATTCAGCTGGCAAACAAAGAAAATGGGGTCAGTCCACGACAGTTCGAACGTATGTACACCCGCGACTGGAGCTCCGGAGAACGGATGCTTGTATCTCATTAACAGCGGCGAAATCGTTAACGGCAGTGTCCTCGTGCGGCGGCGGCGTAACTGGCGGCGGGCGTATTTGAAAGTGCGACCGACCGGATGGCGGCCGATAGCGCAGTTAAATGACTATTGTGATTTGCTTTCATTAATACATTTTAGTTATGAAGCCGCTTTTAGACGGAATGGAAGCAACAACACACAAATTATCATTGATAGCCATATGATAAAGCCACATGCTAAAGTGAAAACCATTTTCCAAGTTCGGTTATTGATCGCTGTTTGTTGCGGCATGATCGTTAACATATTGATAGGTCCCACTCGCTTTACATGAGCGAATGACGGGACCGAATTACTTTTATTCTTTGGCAAATGCATTTGTTGCCAACATTGGGGACGTTCCTGTGTCCACATGGACTGCTGCAATGTCCTTCCACTATGACAGACGCTCTCCACATTTTATCACAAATATGAGAGAGCATCTCAACGGGAGACACTTAAATCGCTGCACTGGTCCTAGTAGTACAACAAAGTGATCACCAAGATCGCCATATATTACGCCATTAGCTGCATGTTTATTTATGGGGGACCGATGAACTCTGAGGCGTACAAACTAAAGGTGAATATGCGGAAAGAACTGCTTCGTCGTGCCATGTACGCTACTTTCCTATTTAGGGAACGTAAATATACAATCAGACGTGCTACACATGCTCTGCTACGAGTGAAAAATGCAATGAAGTTGATGGTTGGATATTCGAACATATATTGTTAACTGCACAACAGATGTAATGTGACATGTACTATAATCTTTAAAGGAAATAGAAAAAACTATCAAGAAACTCGAGCACAGAAACTAAAGAGAGCCTACGGTCGAACACACCAACTTTACAACAAAAAGGGCATTTCCATGCCTGCAAAAATCAGGCACTACAGCTCTCTCATTAAACCCGAGGTGCTATACGCAACAGAAACCTTGTAACTCCATAACAAGATGCTGTTACAAAATCTGTAAAAAGGAGAACGAAAGATCATTAGGAAAATCCTTGTACCCCGAAAAACTGAAGCTGGATATAGACTGAAAACCATCAAAACTACAGAGAAAATTTCAAAAATTGCTGCTGACATTAGGAAAAGACGTCTAAAATTCTATGGAAACATGTAGACTCACTCGTCAGATACTCACAGCCACTGAAAACCTTAAAGGTATTACATGAGCCGAACAAGTACGAAGAGACCTTACTGATGCTCAACCTACCATTCAGGAGACTGCAGACCGTAACATCTACAGAAACAAAATAGACAAGTGGAAACTCCAGCCAGAGACAAGAGCCAAAAAGATCGGTACAAACTGGACGGATGAAAGAAAGAAAGCCATGAGCAAGAAAATGAAGGTCTCGTGGAAAAACTGCAGGTGGAACTGTAGAAGCTTCACGAGATTCACAGAGGGTCTGCTACGTGTACAATAATAATGATAATAATAATCCTTAAAGGTGAATGCGTTAACAACAAGTCTTTTTCAATTGATACTTCGTAAAGATCATGTTGTAATTTTTAATAACTGTTGTACATGTGCAAAACATGACAATGTATTGAATAATACAGAAAATAAATAACAACGTGTATTAAATGTCTTCTACCTCTGAAATAGTTCCCAATAGGGCATATGTCCGCATAGAGATTTTTTTGCTTCAAGTGACCGTTCCTGTCATATCCCTGAATATTAACCATACCTCCTGTAACGCCCTGTAGTTCGAATTGTTAACAACGCCCAAACTTGGAACGTATTGGCGTCCTGCATACGACTTACGCTGGACGGGTCATAACGACCCTGAAAACTGGGACATCCAGCGAAAATCGGGACGTCCAACAACAATATTCACCATAATTGGCCAGGACGTTTCTTGCCAGTACGGCAAGGCACGCCTGAAACACAACAGCAGACCAGATGGGAAACCGATGCCGCATTCAGGGCGTGAACCATTGTCAGGTGACGTGCTTTACACCTTACAGGCAGATAACTCAATAGCAACCCTGTTCTTTTCCAATGACGAGTATTCAGCAAGTTGTGACGCTACTGAAGTTTGCGCCAGTATCTTCCGCATTAAGCTCACTCTGACAGAGGTCATCGACATGACTGAACTATGCGTCGGTGCCCGTCGTGAGTCACCAACAATCTTTTAACCCGGCTATCAGGTCGCAACCGTCTTCACGAGATCGCCTGCCGCTGGTTCACGGCTACAGGTAGGAGCTTCCAACTCCACGTCGCTGGGGTCCAACGGCACAAGATATAGCGGCACATCACCGGTCCAGGATTCATCATCAGACATCACTGCCCATTTGCTACATTGGCCCCTTCCTATAGCCACCTGAGCTAGGATGCTACTACATCATCCTAACACAGCAACAGCCAGCCACTGGAATGTGTTGAAAGGCAAGGCCATTTGCCACCTTGCTGTCTCTCCGACAAGACGTTACTGCAGTGCAACCACACCAATGTGCGCTGGTCCAGAGTTGAAAGCACCTCACTTTTAGTCTGTTTACTGCAGGCATACTGTATTACATCTGTTTATGGTCAACAGTCAGAAACTTTGCCAACACTTGGTTGCCTTTTTCATCTACGACTCAGCTCACCTCCAGCAGAGAACTACTCACCCACTCCATTCTTCCTAGCACCACTGCACACCTAGACCTATTCTCCCATGAAAACAATCGTCGACGTTCAGATCTTCATTTATGTATACTATAAACCACCTTGATGTGCATAGTGGAGGGAACTTAACACTGGTGCTACATATTAGCGTTTCGTCCTATTCTATTCACGTACGGAGCACGGGAAGAATGATTGTTGAAATATATCTTTGTGCACTGTAATTAGTCTAACGTTGTCTTTGCGGTATCACGGGAGAGACACGTACGTGAATAAAGTAAAAAATGTCTGCAGACTTTTCAGTTACACTGGCTCTATTAATTTTGTAAGCATACATTCGCAGGGTAATTGGAACGTGTGTTCAGATATCTGCCAATTCAGGTTCTTCAACATTTCCGCGACGTTCTCCCGCCAATCGAACAAATCTGTCACCATTCCTGCAGCCGTCTTTTGTATACGTTCAGTATCCCCTTTTAGTTCTGTTTGGTATGAGTCCCACACACTAAAGCAGGCTTGGGCAAGCTTCCGTGACTCGCGAGCTAGCGATAGTAGAAACAGACTGGTTAAAAACTATTCCGCTATTTTAGTTGTGTACAGCCAGTATTTTTCGATTTTTGGTTGCTCTCGGTTGTAAGAGGTGGTTTTTTACCTAATAACTGAGTAAAAAAACCAAAATATCATTTAGCAATGAAATCAGAAAAAAATGTCATTTTAGAAAAGGAATAAATTTTATTTCTAATACGTGCAGTGGTCTGAAATAATGGGCTGTTATAGAGAGCAGGAAAAGTGATCAGTTTTATTTCATAACAATGACGATAGGAACGAGCAACAAACACATGGCATAAGAATTGGCACAGCATTGCTGAGACAACAATGGCACAGTTGCCGTGTGCCGTGTTACTCGTGTAGGTGCAGTGTGAAAAACTTGGCCCCTCCTGATCCACGCCATAGATTCTCACTGGCGTCGCCGGACATCCATTGTATTGCAGAATGTTACAAACTCTAGTCAGGAAGTATTTGAGGAACAAAGGTAACAATGAAGTACAATGCTCCATTTGCTTTAAAAGATTAACGATTTGTCTGGCATTTCTACGAAATTATTAAATATACTGACAGTAATAAATTGAAAATTTAACAATAATTCCAGGATGAAATTTTCAATCTAAAGCGGAGTATGCTGATTTGAAACTTGCAGGCAGATTAAAACTCTGTGCCCGACCGAGACTCGAGCTCGTGATGTTCGCTTACCGCGGGTAAGTGCTCTACCGAGCTGTCCAAGCACGACTCAGGACCCATCCCGACAGGCAGGACATGTGCTACTGGTGGAATTGAAGCTGTGCGGGGAGTCGTGAGTCGTGCTTGTGTAGCTCGGATGGTAGACACTCACGAAAGGCGAAGGTCACGAGATCGAGTATCGGTTCGGCACACAGTTTTAATCTGAAGAATAATTATTAAATAAATTGAAGTTGGCGGGGTTGCGGGAGGAGAGGAGAGGAAAAGGAAGGAACTAATATATCAGCTGCAGCGGGACTTTAAGAGGAATCAGCGGCGATGAGTGAAAATGAGTGGCGCACGAGGATTTGAACCGTGAATCGGCTGCTTACTAAGTACTTGCGTTAACCACTGCGTCATCCGGACAGTGTTTATTGCAAATGCTCGCACTATGTCGGTGAACCGAGGTAATGCTCAGTTCCTTAGAAAATCAAAATTACAATCTCACCACAGTTATTTAAAGGAAATAGGAATCCCGGAATCACTGGTGATGGAGAAGCTTGTGATTGTTTCACAACTTTTATTTGACTCAAATCAGGCCTTGTTATAAACTTCAGTTCGGAAATAAGCCCTCTTACTTATGCAATATACAAATCGTCACTTTAATTGAATTCCATTAACAGGAATAAGAATCACATTTTGCATCGCAACCAAAATCATAGATAGTAGGCACGGTGAGTAATCAATCATAACCAATGGTTCTTGTTTAACCATATCTCAAAAGACTAGTAACACTATACACTTACAACCCAAAGTTACACAACCACATAATACCACAACTACAGTTAAAAAACAAAAAAATAAGAAAATCTTAAAGTTTAATAAAACGGACTGCCCACATAAAGGTCCACTGTGAGATATGCTCATACTAAAAATGCAAAGTGGGCCAACCAAAGTCGCAAAACTGGCACGCAGGAAAAATTACATGTTGCACATTCATTAAAGATACACAAATGATTAACATAAGTGTTAAATAAGGATGGCTAGTAATAATTCGACCAGTAAAATGACTTATAGAAACGCTAATATTAACAAAGTGGCCTCACGTAACTAACGGACATAATGACTCGGAATGTTTCGCAAATTGCTCTTAACTTTAGAGAACAGCGTTAAGGCCCACACCAGTATTTGGAAGCAACAACGCTACGGCCGGCAGGCAATACGAGCGTTCACACCCCACGGCTTGTACACAGGCCCACTAGTAGGCGGGATATACCGGGTGATCAAAAAGTCAGTATAAGTTTGAAAGCTTAATAAACCACGGAATAATGTAGATAGAGACTTAAAAACTGACACACATGCTTGGAATAACATGGGGGTTTATTGGAACCGACAAAAAAGTTCACAAAATTTCCGACACATGCTCGTCGTTTGGTGATGCTCGTGTGCTGAGCCGCCACTTTCGCCATGCTTGGCTTCCCAGGTCCCCAGACCTCAGTCCGTGCGATTATTGGCTTTGGGGTTACCTGAAGCGGAAGTGTATCGTGATCCACCGACATCTCTAGGGATGCTGAAAGACAACATCCGACGCCAATGCCTCACCATAACTCCGCACATGCTTTACGGTGCTGGTCACAACATTATTCCTCGACTACAGCTATTGCTGAGTAATGATGGTGGACACATTGAGCATTTCCTGTAAAGAATATCATCTTTGCTTTGTCTTACTTTGTTATGCTAATTATAGCTATTCTGATCAGATGAAGCGCCATCTGTTGGACATTTTCTGAACTTTTGTATTTCTTTGGTTCTAATAAAACCCCATGTCATTCCAAGCATGTGTATCAATTTGTACCTCTCTATCTACATTAATAAGTGATTTATTCAGTTTTCAAATTTGTACTGACTTTTTGATCAACCGATATATATATATATATATATATATATATATATATATATATATATATATATATATATATACACCGTGAATTCATTGTCCCAGGAAGGGGAAACTTTATTGACACATTCCTGGGGTCAGATACATCACATGATCACACTGACAGAACCACACGCACATAGACACAGGCAACAGAGCATGCACAATGTCGGTACTAGTACAGTGTATATCCACCTTTCGCAGCAATGCAGGCTGCTATTCTCCCATGGAGACGATCGTAGAGATGCTGGATGTAGTCCTGTGGAACGACTTGCCATGCCATTTCCACCTGGCGCCTCAGTTGGACCAGCGTTCGTGCTGGACGTGCAGACCGCGTGAGACGACGCTTCATCCAGTCCCAAACATGCTCAATGGGGGACAGATCCGGAGATCTTGCTGGCCAGGGTAGTTGACTTACACCTTCTAGAGCACGTTGCGTGGCACGGGATACATGCGGACGTGCATTGTCCTGTTGGAACAGCAAGTTCCCTTGCCGGTCTAGGAATGGTAGAACGATGGGTTCGATGACGGTTTGGATGTACCGTGCACTATTCAGAGTCCCCTCGACGATCACCAGAGGTGTACGGCCAGTGTAGGAGATCGCTCCCCACACCATGATGCCGGGTGTTGACCCTGTGTGCCTCGGTCGTATGCAGTCCTGATTGTGGCGCTCACCTGCATGGCGCCAAACACGCATACGACCATCATTGGCACCAAGGCAGAAGCGACTCTCATCGCTGAAGACGACACGTCTCCATTCGTCCCTCCATTCACGCCTGTCGCGACACCACTGGAGGCGGGCTGCACGATGTTGGGGCGTGAGCGGAAGACGGCCTAACGGTGTGCGGGACCGTAGCCCAGTTTCATGGAGACGGTTGCGAATGGTCCTCGCCGATACCCCAGGAGCAACAGTGTCCCTAATTTGCTGGGAAGTGGCGGTGCGGTCCCCTACGGCACTGCGTAGGATCCTACGGTCTTGGCGTGCATCTGTGCGTCGCTGCGGTCCGGTCCCAGGTCGACGGGCACGTACACCTTCCGCCGACCACTGGCGACAACATCGATGTACTGTGGAGACCTCACGCCCCACGTGTTGAGCAATTCGGCGGTACGTCCACCCGACCTCCCGCATGCCCACTATACGCCCTCTCTCAAAGTCCGTCAACTGCACATACGGTTCACGTCCACGCTGTGTCGGCATGCTACCAGTGTTAAAGACTGCGATGGAGCTCCGTATGCCACGGCAAACTGGCTGACACTGACGGCGGCGGAGCACAAATGCTGCGCAGCTAGCGCCATTCGACGGCCAACACCGCGGTTCCTGGTGTGTCCGCTGTGCCGTGCGTGTGATCATTGCTTGTACAGCCCTCTCGCAGTGTCCGGAGCAAGTATGGTGGGTCTGACACACCAGTGTCAATGTGTTCTTTTTTCCATTTCCAGGAGTATATATATATATATATATATATATATATATATATATATATATATATATATATATATATATAGTTAGTCCGACCGGCCTCACAGTGAGTGGTCCTGACAAGAATCCATAACCGCACCGACGCCAGGAAACGACAGGACATAAAAAATGGCCCATCAGCACAAATAGATTGCAATGAAAAGATGGTCAAATCACAGCCACACTGGAATATATAAAGGCCATACCCTAAATTCTTATGGAGCAATACTCTTACATTACCTTTCTCCCAGTAAATTAGCAGGTAACTTAGAGATCAGTTCCAGTTGTCTTAAGGTACTTACAATATTAAACAAACGTACCAAATCCTGCCGTGAGAAATAATTAAACCATTAAATCTACGGTTGCCGGGCGTGTACACAACCGCAACCGATCCCAGAGCGGTCAATATGTCCTAAAACGAGTTAAGATTTGCATGAAAACTACTTAAAGCACACACTCCACGTATGATGAGAAACGAAATGAGGAACATCAGCCACCTTAAAATAGCCACTGTGTAACCAAGTTCAGA
The DNA here is from genome assembly GCF_023897955.1 of Schistocerca gregaria. Taxonomy (NCBI): domain Eukaryota; kingdom Metazoa; phylum Arthropoda; class Insecta; order Orthoptera; family Acrididae; genus Schistocerca; species Schistocerca gregaria. The sequence continues at coordinate 240,860,306 of NC_064921.1, forward strand.
ACCATCTCCGGCAGTTACCCATGCGACAATATGTTTCAACAATCTTCATAGCTAAACACATAATAAAAGTCATTCGTAACTTGGAGCTTGCAAATTACGAGGCGGTGAGTACGGCGAGGCCAATGCACCGGGGTTAGAAACGCAGGCTTGTTTTCAACACAAGTTTGCTCGTTGATCTCCGACCGGAGACTCCCTCGTCACACGTTCACCCGGAAAACCGTCGGGGGGAGCAGTCAAAGATAGCATGACAGCCGAATATCGATATTAGCGTTGTAAGTGAACACCCTAGCGCCAGCCGCCACGCCTCACTCGCTATCTCGGCATCCTTCCTGGCCAACCCACCGAACGCTACCTACCGCAGTCCCCGTCCATGCTTTAAAATTTTAATTCCCACTTCGAGGTCGAAGGTTAATGTGCATCCTCACTGAAGGTTGTGTATTGATTGCCCATCGAGGTGAATCAATTACATCATTGCATTCTGTCTGTTTTTCGGCCACTTCCGCAAGAAGACATCACACGTTCATCTGCTACCAGTATATACATACACTATGTTATTAAAAGTACCCGGACACTCCCAAAAATATGATTTTCTCATATTAGGTGCACTGTGCTGCCACCTACTGCCAGGTACTCTACATCAGCGACCTCAGTAGTCACTAGACATCGTGAGAGATCGGAATGGAGCGTTCCGTGGAACTCACGGATTACGAACGTGGTCAGATGATTGTCACTATTGTTATACATCTGTACGAGAGATTTCCACACTCCCAAATATCCCTTTGGCTCACTCTTTCCGATGAGATAGTGAAGTGGAAACGTGAAGGGACGAGTACAGGCCGACCTCGTCTGTCGACTGACAGAGACCGCCGACAGTTGAAGAGTGTCGTAGTATGTAATAGGCAGACATCTATCCAAACCATCACACAGGAATTCTAAACCGCATGAAGATCCACTGCAAGTACTATTACAGTTAGACAGGAGGTGAGAAAACTTGAATTTGGTCGAGCGGCTGCTCATAAGCCACACATCACACCGGTAAATGCCAAACGACGCCTCGGTTCGAGTAAGGAGCGTAAATATTTAACAAATGAAAACGTGGTGTGGAGTGACGAATCACGGTACATAATGTGGCGATCCGGTGGCAGGGTGTGGGTATGGCGAATGCCCGGTTAACGTCATCTGCCAGATTGTGTAGTGCCAACAGTAAAATTAGGAGGCGGTGGTGTTATGGTGTGATCGCGATTTTCAGGGATGGGGCTTGTGCCCCTTGTTGTTTCGCGTGACACTATCACAGCGAAGGCCTGCATTGATGTTTTAAGCACCTTCTTGCTTCCCACTGTTGAAAAGCAATTCGGAGATGGCCAGTGCATCTTGCAACACGATCGAGCACCTGTTCACAATGCACGGCCTGTGGCGGATTAGTTACACGAAAATAACATCCCTGCACGGAATCCTGACCTGAAAGCTATAGTACACCTTCGGGATGTTTTTCAACGCCGACTTCGTGCCAGGCCTCACCAATCGACATCGTTACCTCTCCTCAGTGCAGCACTCCGTCAAGAATGGGCTGCCACTCCCCAAGAAACTTTCCAGTACCGACCGAATGTATGCCTGCGGAGTGGAAGCTGTCATCAAGGCTAAGGGTAGGCCAACACCATATTGAATTCCAGCACCACCGGTAGAGGGCGCCACGAACTTGCAAGTAAATTTCAGCCAGGTCTCCGGATACTTTTGATCACATTGTGTAGTATGACTTTATCTGCTTGTAACTTTGGAAACGAACAAATTAGCACAAAAAACGGAGCCCTAACAAATCAGCACGAAAAATAGAGTTCTTCTATTTTAGTTATCAGCCATTAGTAGTGATTATTTATCACTTTTCGAGAAAAGCAGCGAACGGTGGAAAAAATTGACACATCAAAAAAGATTTGCATCACACCAGTTCCCAGAACTCCTGAAGATAGACGCTGACTGTGGATATTGTATCGCAGATACAATCCCGTTGACTGTTCAGTGATGTCACTAAACACGTCCAAAGATGTAAATAACCATGCATGAGCAGCGCCTGTTAGACAGAGGGAATGTGACAGCCGATCAATTTCAGTCATTCCACCAGGTAGAGGTACTCGGCTCGTGTTGTCTGTAGTTCAACCATACCTAGACAGCCAATACAGCGGTTCGATCGCGTCCGCAGAAAGAGAAGCGTCTAGGCGCCTTGGAGTGAACCAAAGCGATGTTCTTCTGACATGGAAGAGATACAGGAACTGTCCATGACTTGTCTCTCTCAGGCCGCCCAAGGGCTACTACCGCAGTGGATAACCGCTACCTACGGATTGTTACGACCCAAACTGGGCGCAATAGGCTGCATGATGCGTAACTTCCCTACCAACGCCCATGGCGAGGTCCATCTTTGCAATCACGACGCCATGCTGCGCGGTGCAGATGGGCCCAACAACATGCCGAATGGACCGCTCATGATTGGCATCACTTTATCTGCACCAATGATTGTCGCGTGTGCCTTCAACCAGACAATCGTCGCAGACATATTTGGAGGCAACCCGGTCAGGCTGAACGCCTTAGACACACTATCCAGTGAGTGCAGCAACGTGGAGGTTTCCTGCTGTTTTTGGGTGGCATTGTGTAGGGCTGACGTACGGCGTTGTTGGTTGTGAAGGCACCGTAACGGTTGTACGATATGTGAAATCCATCCTACAATCGATAGTGCAACCATATCGGCAGCATATTGGAGAGACATTCGTCTTCATGGACGACAATTGGCGCCCCTTCTTGCATATCTTGTCAGTGACTTCCTTCAGGATAACGACATCACTTGACTAGAGTGGCCAGCATGTACTCCAGACATGAACCCTATCGAACATTCCTGGGATGGACTGAAAAGGGCTGTTTATGGAAGAAGTAACCTACCAACCACTCTGAGGGATCTACGCCGATTCGGCGTTGAGTTGTGGGACTATCTGGACCAACAGAACCTTGATGAACTCGTGGATAGTATGCTACGACGACTGTAGGCTTACATCAATGAAAGAGGACGTGCTACTTGGTATTAGAGGTACCTGTGTGTACAGCAATCTGGACCACCACTTCTGAAGGTCTCGCTATATGGTGGTACAACATGCAATGTGTGGTTTTCATGAGCAATAAAAATGGTGGAAATGCTGCTTATGTTGATATCTATTCCAATTTTCTGTACAGGTTCCGGAACTCTCGGAACCGAGGTGATGCAAAACTTTTTTTATGCGTGTAATTTCTCTTCCATTTGCCTGTTTAATGTACTATTGTGATTCAATGTACCTTGTAACAGAAGTTTTTGAAACTGGAATTTATTTCAATCTTAATTAGTTTTCTACGTTTATTGCGGGAAACAATAGGAATGAAAAACCGAACATCGGTTGTTTCAGGAACCGATTACTATGAGCAGTTTTAACAGTTCCTCGTCACGTGACGTGGCAGCAAGTCTCCTGGTGCATGAATATAAAAACTATAGCGTTAATGACGTTATGATCACGGAGTAACGCACCGATATGAATGGTACCCACTTACCGCTGTTCAAATCAGCACATTTCGCGAGTAGATAGCTATCGCCTCTTATCAAAATTGTACAAATATAGGCAGTAACAAGTAAGTAAAGTGTGTGTGTGTTTGGTCAGCTCTTATACCTGCACCTCTTCGAGGTAGTGAGCTATTTCCCCCGCTCTCCGCTCATACATGAGAATATGGGCCACAACTTTGCGCTCAGACTGAAAACGTATTTCTCTGTGTTGTTCAAATCTAGCGGCGACGAAATGGCAATGCGTACGGCCGCACTAAGCAAAACTTTCACTGGTCTGTGCAGTGAGCTGCAAACCTGAGGTGAACCGAGCGTCGGAGTAATATGCGAATGCCTCGCTGTCTCTTCCACGAATTTCTCCGCGGGCCGAAATGAAACCATTTGCCAAGTAACATGTAGTTTGTAGACTACATTTCCCCAGCATCCTGTAAATGAACCGACGTCTGTCACCTGCCTTACCCAGAGCTGAGCTTACGCGATGAATCTATTTATACCCCTACTAATTTTTACACCCCCTTATTTGTGCGAGTCGACTAATTCCATTTCTGTCTCATAGATATTGTAGTTTTTAAGGTATTACTTTTCCGCTTTTTGCCAAGTGTATACTTCAACATTTCTGTACATTTGAAGCAACTAGCAAACTTATACATCATCGTCAAACATTACAGTGATGCAAGCTAAGAACCTTAGCATCACAATGGAATCTTTTTGAGTATGAGTGCGTATTTCTCCAGCCATTTGCACATTGTAATTCTTTATTTAAGTGTTAGGATGCAATTTCCGAAGGTTTTTGCCTGGAGTGTAGCCTTGTATGGAAGTGAAACGTGGACGATAAACAATTCAGACAAGAACGGAGTAGAAGTTTTGGGAATGTGGTGGAACAGAAGAATACCGAAGACGGGATAGATAGATCGAGTAAGATCGAATAACTAATAAAGAAGCACTGAATCATACTGGAAGTAATGCATTCCACAACTATACTAAAAGAAGGGAGCAGTTAATAGTACAAATCCTCAGGAATCGAGCAATCATCAATTTGGTGCTGGAAGGAAGTGTGAGGGTTGTAAATTGTAGACGCAGACTAAAGGGTAACTGCTGTAACCAGGTTCAAATGGGTATAGGTTGCTGCAGTTACGCAGAGATGAAAAAACTTGCACTAGATTACCATGGAGAGATGTATCGAACTGGTCTTTGAACTGAGGACCACAATGACAACACGCTCGGTATACACAGCTGCATCTTATGTAGAAGTCTTTGTTTGTTACTAATATTGTCTGCTGGTCATCAATAGACGAAAACGACAATAAATATCCCACTGCATTACCGCGGGGCGCGTCTAACTTTTTCTACTTCTGTCGATGATGCTCCAAGATGACGTGCAGTGTACTGCCTACCAAGAACTCCTCAGTCTAATCACAATCTTTTTTATACTCTATGTTAATGCACTGCCATTAACATGCCGCGCGGGATTAGCCGAGCGGTCTCAGGCGCTGCAGACATGGACTGTGCGGCTGGTCCTCGCGGAGGTTCGAGTCCTCCCTCGGGCATGGGTGTGTGTATTTGTCCTTAGGATAATTTAGGTTAAGTAGTGTGTAAGCTTAGGGACTGATGACCTTAGCAGTTAAGTCCCATAAGATTTCACACACATTTCAACAATTTTTTATTAACAAACATTCCGGTACCTAGTCAGGTGCTTTTCAAAAATCGGAAGCATGCAGTATATCATACAGCTGATTGCTTTGATCCTTAATATTCTGCATGTCATGTAATAATGGGGCTAGTCAGCTCTCGCGTGGTCGATGATTTCCGAATCCACACAGGTTGACATGGGAAAGGTCATTTTGTCCGAGACATTTGCGTTTGAGATCAGAGTAGACCTGCAGCGAAAAATTTGTCGATAAACGAATGAGTTGCTAATATAATGCTGAACACCTGAACTAGTTGTGAGTTGCTCAGAGCAGACGAATATTAGTGGGTGCCGGATCATGAATGAAAGGGGGATCTAGACCACTGAAAGGTAGCTTTCTATTGTCTCAGTTTGTTCTCCATCAAGAGCAACGTAAGCACCACGTATCACAAACATGGGCCCACTAGGTGCATGGAGAGTGGAGGAAACTCTACGGCGAAGAGCCATTCACGCGCCCGCAACAACACTACAGAAATAACCGTGTTCCAGATTCTTTACTCAGAATTCTCTTGTCATACCTATAAACGAGCTAGATTACTGAATTTGTTTCAAGCGAGGCGCTTAAAAAGGGCATGATTCGCCATTAAAAACGCCAAATGCTAGTGTATCTCGGGCTCTGAGGGTTCCGTGCACACTTAATTATGCATATACAGGGTGTTTCAAAAATGAGCGGTATATTTGAAACGGCAATACAAACTAGACGAGCAGCGATAGAAATACACCATTTGTTGCAATATGCTTGGGACAACAGTACATTTTCAGGCGGACATACTTTCGAAATTACAGTAGTTACAATTTTCTACAGCAGATGGCGCTGCAAGTGATGTGAAAGAGATAGAAGACAACGCAGTCTGTGGGTGCGCCATTCTGTACGTCGTCTTTCTGCTGTAAGCGTGTGCTGTTCACAACGTGCAAGTGTACTGTGGACAACATGGTTTATTCCTTAGAACAGAGGATTTTTCTGGTGTTGGAATTCCACCGCCTAGAACACAGTGTTGTTGCAACAAGACGAAGTTTTCAACGGAGGTTTAGTGTAACCAAAGGACCGAAAAGCGATACAATAAAGGATCTGTTTGAAAAATTTCAACGGACTGGGAACGTGACGGATGAACGTGCTGGAAAGGTAGGGCGACCGCGTACGGCAACCACAGAGGGCAACGTGTAGCTAGTGCAGCAGGTGACCCAAAGGCGGCCTCGGGTTTCCGTTCGCCGTGTTGCAGCTGCGGTCCAAATGACGCAAACGTCAACGTATCGTCTCATGCGCCAGAGTTTTACACCTCTATCCATACAAAATTCAAACGCAGCAACCCCTCAGCGCCGCTACCATTGCTGCACGAGAGACAATCGCTAACGATATAGTGCACAGGATTGATGACGGCGATATGCATGTGGGCAGCATTTGGTTTACTGATGAAGCTTATTTTTACCTGGACGGCTTCGTCAATAAACAGAACTGGCGCATATGGGGAACCGAAAAGCCCCATGTTGCAGTCACATCGTCCCTGCATCCTCAAAAAGTACTGGTCTGGGCCGCCATTTCTTCCAAAGGTATCATTGGCCCATTTTTCAGATCCGAAACGATTACTGCATCACGCTATCTGGACATTCTTCGTGAATTTGTGGCGGTACAAACTGCCTTAGACGACACTGCGAACACCTCGTGGTTTATGCAAGATGGTGCCCGGCCACATCGCACGGCCGACGTCTTTAATTTCCTGAATGAATATTTCGATGATCGTGTGATTGCTTTGGGCTATCCGAAACATACAGGAGGTGGCGTGGATTGGCCTCCCTATTCGCCAGACATGAACCCCTGTGACTCCTTTCTGTGGGGACACTTGAAAGACCAGGTGTACCGCCAGAATCCAGAAACAATTGAGCAGCTGAAGCAGTACATCTCATCTGCATGTGACGCCATTCCGCCAGACACGTTGTCAAAGGTTTCGGGTAATTTCATTCAGAGACTACGCCATATTATTGCTACGAATGGTGGATATGTGGAAAATATCGTACTATAGAGTTTCCCAGACCGCAGCGCCATCTGTTGTTGACAATTGTAACTACTGTAATTTCGAAAGTTTGTCTGCCTGAAAATGTACTGTTGTCCCAAGAATATTGCAACAAACGGTGTATTTCTATCGCTGCTCGTTTAGTTTGTATTGGCGTTTCAAATATACGAGTCATTTTTGAAACACCCTGTAGATAGTTCTTCTATCCCGGGATTCGAGAATCCAGACGATTTTTGTCTGTTATCGATATCCATACTGCCAAGATGTGTGTCACGGAAATTCCGAGGATTTCGTGTGCTACAATTACAGATTAGCCAGTTTCGGTTTCTTCCTTTACTTGTACTGTGAAATCTTGCTTATTGCCAAATTTCATGATTGTGGGTCAATGATAAGTACAAATAACTTTCTGGGGAGGGCAACCACAGTTCAGAGATATTGTGAATAACAATAACAACAATCAACACTCAAGAACCATTCAAATTACCATAAAAATTGTAACAACTGAAAAACCAAGAATGATGAGGTTTTCTAAAAGTCGCATAGCTGTACAAAGGTGCTTTACTTGCAGCTACCGGTTTCACATCAGTAAACACCCATCTTCAGGTTTATCGGTCAAAAACACAACCAAAGTTTTCCAATGGTAGAAAACAGTGCTTAAATTTCCGTTATGCAGATGGAAAATTACGGTGTCCCGTCTTTCGGGAAGTTATACACGTAAAGAGTCAAACCACATTCGTCATTATCATAATAAAACTGAGTACACCCAAAAGATGCTCGTTGGCAGACCCATGTGGTGTAAGCATCCCGTGTTTGCTAGCAACATGCTGGACGGCGATAGGCCACAGTACCAAAGAGGGAAACAAAGTAAACACACAGACAGCTGCAAGGAGAATATAATAACTACGAGAACAGCTGTTGGGCTCTGTATTTCAAAATTTTCACGCTGTGATTTGTATTCTTGATAGATAAACTTGAAGGTGCGTTATACGGACGCGAAACCGATAGTTGCCAATAAAGAACCTTCATTAAGCTAGACGGCTTTTTCAAACACCTCATCATTCTTGACTTTTTAATTGTTATAATTTGTACGATAGTTTCTATGGTTATTAAGCTTTGAATGTTGTTATTGTTGTTCATTACGAGACGTACCCTATAGATTTCCATGAGTGAGTTTGCATTTATCAAGATATATGGCATAAATGGTACTGAGCTAGAAGCTTGAATTTCATACACTGCCAAGGGGTTGTAGATCTTAGTAAAATTTAATCCTGATACGTCTGCCTGTTCTTGAGAAAAAAGATTCTTAACAGTCGGATTTGATTTGATCGAGGAACTAATGAAGTAAACAAAGCAAAGGTTCAAGAGTGGAATTAAAACTGTGAGGGAAAGTTTATTTGTCAGTGATAAGATTCGCTAATGACATTGCTATCTTCAATGAAAGTGAATAAGAGATAATAACAACAAACAACGCTCAAGATCAGAGAGAGATGGGAAGAGGAGATGGACAGACGGATGGAACGAGGTGGACATGAGAGCGGAGAGGAGGAGACAGACAGATAGAGGGGCCAAGAGAAGAGGAGAGAGAGAGGACAGTAGAAGGTGATTACGAGTAGCGTGAGCTGCACTGAGATCGAACGTAAATAATCTTCTAGCTGCGGCAGCCTATATAAGCTCTATACCTACATCTCTCATTCGTTTCTCCGACAGGTAGCGACTGTCCTTACTTGTTGTTCCGACGTGAGGTACCTGCTGCGACACATTACTTTCTTCTTCGGACGACACCACAGAGAGACTTACATTCTTCTCTACTTTCATGGTGCACATAAAGTTCAAGACTCCTTGGCCGTCCTTGCTCAATATCTGTGGTGGCAATTGGTAAAAGTTTTGAGCTTGAACTGCATATAACGTCTACTACACGTGCAACGGGGAGTTTTATGAACAAATAGATTAAATGGCCTCTGGGACTGCACACCCCAACATGGAACATTCTGAGGAGGTGGCGTTTTAAACCACCTGTCAAAAACTAAGCACTTCTTCTGCACTATATACTTGTAATCTGGGGCGTGGCAGATGGGCTCTGAACATTAAACTCTCTATGGAAATAGGGAAAAATGGAATGCTACGTTTCTTTGTTTTACTTGCTATGAAACCCTTGAAAGCGGCGGGCGATCTCAACCCATACGCAGGAGTAACTAACTGTTTCCTCCAAATATAGGGTTCACCGACCAATGTCGAGTCTCACAGAATAGTCTAGTGTGATATTTGTTTTATTGATGAATATTACCAGCTGATAATAATCATAAGATAGAAAGGCACAAAGAGTCACCAGTATTCCAGTACTAACCACACCACCCTACCTCGCACTGAATGCTGCCACCACACAGGAGCGCTGCTCAGTCGCTGCTGGAGAATATGATCCCTCCCCTCCTTCAACTCAGAATAGCACTTGCAACCTCTGTCCTCAGTTATTTCCTGGATGTATTCCAGTATCTGTTTTCCCTTTCAGTTTGCGCGCTCTACAGCTCCCTACAGTCCCACAGAAGTTATTCCGTGATGCCTTAACAGATGTCCTGTCACCTTGTCCTCCTGGCTAGCGTTTTTCATACGTTTCTTTCCTCGCCAATTCTCCGAAGAACTCTGTAACTCCTTATCTTATCAGCCCACATAATTTTCTACATTTTTCTGTAGCACCAGATCTCAAATACTTCAATTCTTTTCTTTTCCGGTTCTCTTATAGTCCATGTCTCATTACCATGCAATGCTGTGCCCCAAACGTACCTTCTCAGAAATGTTTTTCTCAGATCAAAGCCAATTTTTGATACGAGTTGACTTGTCTTGGCAAGGAATGCCCTTTTTGCCAGTGCTTGTCCGCTTTCTATGTCCTCCTTTCTCCACCCAACACGCGTTATCTCGCTGTCTAGGTAGCAGAATTCCTTAACTACATCTGCTTTGTGATCACTAATCCCACTGTTAAATTTCTCGTTGTTCTCCCTTCTGCTACTTCTCATTACTTTCGTTTTTCTTCGATTTACTCTTAGTCCATATTCTGTACTCATTAGAATGTTCATTCCATTCACCTAATCATGTAATTCTTCTTCACTTTCACTGAGAATCGCAATGTCATCAGCGAATCTTGACCCTTTCATCTTGAACATTCTATTAAATGCGTGATTTCTTCTTTGATGTATAAATTGAGCAATAGGGACGAAAGACTACACCACTGTAGAAATTACAAAACCTTTAAAATTACATTTAAGAAAAAACTTGAGAAAATATTCTTAAGAAATTTTTTCTGAAAGCTTGACATTAAATCCAAGCCTTATCACAGTTGTTTAATAAGGTAAAAATGTAGCTTGTAACAATACATTCCAAAATTGAAGCCTTAGAAACCAACAGAAATTATTAAGGCTATTAACGTCCGACATCCACTGGCAAGTAGAAGAGATCACAAGTGAGTATGGAAAACAAGCAACCCAAGTAAACAGGCTGATGACATGCTTATATGATAAACAATCAGTTCGTCGTGCAGACAAGGTGCCCTGTAGGGCCGAAATAAGTTCTTCCTTTCTTCCTTTTGTTTAAGAATAACACACAACCTGGTTGGCCAGCTGAGTTAACAATAGAAGGATAGCACCCGTAATTTTGACGGGTATTCTACTTCTGAGGAGTTATTTCTCCTAAATGGATTCTTCTACTGGTCCCATTTTCTATTATTTTTATAATTATTTATTATTTAGACGTCTGAAAAGGGTTAACCCAGTAGGACCATTTTGAAAAGAATCCCAAACAACTCCTACTACAAGGACCGAAATGCGTCATTTAGACGGGCACCGAAACGTGAATAATAGCTTCCGGACATGTCCAAAGCTATTGCTGTTTACCACCATAATTTGATCATAGTCTTCTGCAGACCCTTTGTCGATCATCAATTAAGCTTTGTTGCTCAAGTGGCGCAGTTTGTGTTGTCCACATTGTAGTTGTTTCGTAATGGCAGTTCAAAGATGCGGTTTGTCTGATGAAAAAATTAAAAAATATTTGAGGTCAATGTCAGATGGTGAATCCAAAGGAGAAGATCCTCGTGATGTTTGTGAGGCTGATGAACTACGAGAAGATGATGCTGCAAGCACTATCGATGATGAGGAATATATTCCTCCCATCAATGAAATCAGTAACTCTTCAGATAGCGATGTTGTAACTACTGGACAAGAGAAAGCCGAGAAGTTGCAAACCATTGTTGCTTTACCTATAGCAGGTACGCTTATATAGCCAATCTATTATTATTTCATATTTTATCGCAACTGATATTTCAGCAAGCATTATAAATGTTTTCTATTTTGCAGTATTATAATTTGAAATTCATAGTTCTTGTTGTGACTGAATTGTTCTATTGTATACTGTATATTCAGGTACGTACATCAAACAGCAAGTGTGTGCTTATCTCCAGCTAACAGCAGTAGAGGCGTTCGTGGCAGAGTGAAAGGAAAAATTCTGTTTGAAAGAAATCATTCCAGTGGGAGTAGTGAGACAGCTAACAACGGAACAACATGGACGGTTACACCTACGAAAGCTGTTCGTAGAAGACGTCCACAGCAGCATATCTTGAAGATAGCATCGGGTCCACAGGCTATGCGAAGGTGTTTTTCAGGAAAGGTATATATTCTAGTGCACGGAGATGGCTAGTTGATGACAGCATGCTTAAAAGTATAAAGAAGTGTACAGAAAATAGAGCACGCCAAGTGGTACATGATTATGATAGGACCATTAGCTTCGATGCAATAGAAGCCGCAATATCACTGGGATATTTACGGGGCGTATATGAAGCATTAACTTTCCGTTGAAGCTGTTATGGTCGAATACATGGGGACCAGAATTTTTTCAGGACACAATGAGTAGAAAAAAGCTCACCGAAATTTTGCGTTTTATGCGATTTGACGAAAAGAGCACTGGTTCATATAGACTAAAGACAGATCGTTTTGAACCTGCTACCCCTGTTGGAATACATTCATTGTCAATATCTTTCTGTGATATATTCCAGGTGAAAATATGACTGTGGATGAGTAATTGTTTCCATGCAAGCCTAGACGCTTTTTCATTCAATACATGAGGGATAAACCAGACAAATTTGTAATAAAGTTTTGGCTTGCAGTTCATACGAATTCTAACTATCTGGTGAATGTGTTTCCTTACCTAGGCAAAAATGAGCAGCATCCCACAGGTGTTCCCCTTGCAGAACATGTTGTAAAGTGTCTTACGCAGCCTTTTGCTTCCACAGGAAGAAAAATAACCTGCGACAGTTTTTTCACAGCGAAATGCCTTACAGAAAATTTGAAGCGTAAGACTACAAGCATAGTAGGCACAATGAATAAATCTGGAAAGGAAATACCTCGATCAGCAAAATCCGCTGTAGCACCTTCGCATATAACTATTCTTTATATGTCAGGTGATGTGACTCCAACACGTGCGCATCTCCGCTGGCGCGCCACCAAGGCCATGCGATAAGAGTGTTTACATAACCAAACTGTTGCATCCTTTAGCCTCCGGTTCTAGATGTACCCTTGTCCGCTTAGTGGCTGACGCTACAGATTTTTATTTATGGAAATATACAGTACAATCACCAACAAATTTTACATATTCCCATACACCTTTACCTTTTATCCAAATAAATTCAGATTCATTAGGATTCAATTTTCTTTCGCTACGTGTATACAACACAAGTGGAGAAGTAGAATCATAAGCAAATTTACCAAAGTCTTTATTATCATTTTCAAACATATGATAAGTGCGTCTTACTATGGCAACTGTCAACCATCCGTTCCCGTGAGAGAAGGTATTGTCTATGTCCAAACTAAAGTTAAGAGTACATCCCAGAAACACACATGGTCCATCAACTAGCGCGTTGGCGGCGACATTCTTCACGAGGATGCGATTTTTCTTGTCACCTGTTGTTGTTGTTGTTAGTTCGATGTTTTCTATATTTTTGTATACTGTTGTGCGACGACGAGGTCGATATCTCCTGTATAGCATGCTGGCGGCTTTCAATGCAGTTGCCTGTGCAGCAGCAAGTCGCAGACTGAGCGTAGCGAGAGAGCTAAAATTTGTTGGTGATTGTACTGTATATTTCCATAAATAAAGATATGTAGCGTCAGCCACTATCCCGACAAGGGTACATCTAGAACCGGAGGCTCAAGGATGCAACAGTTTTGTTATGCAAACACTCTTATCGCATGGCCTTGGCGGCGCGCCAGCGGAGACGCGCACACCTAAAGTGACTAGTGTGCGCGTCCGGGATAACGTTCCGCTGGCCACCGCGAAAACTCTAAGTCCCTCATCTACGGTCAAAGTTTTCGCACGCTATATAAGCGAGCGCGCTCTCGCGCTACCCTCAGTCTGCGTCTTGCTGCTGCACAGGCAACTGCATTGAACGCCGCCAACATGCCGTACAGGAGATACCGACCTCGTCGTCACACAACAGTATACAAAAATATAGGAAACATCGAACTAACAACAACAAGAGGTGACAAGAAGAATCGCATCCCAGTGAAGAGTGTCACCGCCAACGCGCTAGTTGATGGACCACGTGTGTTTCTGGGATGCACTCTTAATTTTAGTTTCGACGACGTTGATACCTCCTGTGTTTGTTTTGAATACAGTCAGAGAGAGTCCCTTTAGTCAACCATAGTGCCAGTAGTGCTAGTGTTTGTTTTCAATACAGTCCAGAGACAGGTAGTGCTATTTTCATTGTTTTCTACAAGAAGTGGCTAGCAACCACAGTTTACTCAATAATCAGCCGCCTTTAGTGCATTATCAGTCTAGTTAGAGGTTGATTAACTCTCTACAGTAAATAGATTTCGTAGGAGGGATAGGATGTGTGACTGCTGTGTACGGACGCAGGAGGAGCTGGCCACAGTTCGCGAACAGCTGAACGTGTTGATGGCCGCGGTCAGCCGTCTTCAGGCTGCTGCCTCGGAGTGTAGCGGCAGTGGGGAGTCTGGTGCGTCGCAAGGTACACCCCAGGTCTTACATGCTTCACCCACTGTCCCTGCTGTCGAGACATCTTCGCGGGTACCGGGCGCGGTTGGGCCTCCCTCTCCCCAAGGGGAGTGGCGGGTTCAGCGGCGTTCGCGGCACACGAGGCGGAGGGTCAATGTGGAGGCTGGCCGTGTGGCATCGCCCGCTCTGCCTGTGAGTGGACATGTGGCTGCTCCTTCAGCAAGGTCCGAGCAGGCACACGGGGGGAGGGGTTTATTAGTTATTGGGAGCTCCAACGTTAGGCGGGTGACGGAGCCCCTTAGGGAAATAGCGGAAAGGTCGGGGAAGAAGGCCAGTGTTCACTCTGTGTGCTTGCCGGGGGGTCTCATCCGAGATGTGGAGGAGTCCCTGCCGGCGGCGGTACAGAACACTGGGTGCACCCGACTGCAAATTGTTGCTCAAGTCGGCACCAAAGACTCCTTCCGTCTGGGTTCAGAGGTCATCCTCAGTTCGTACAGGCGGTTGGCGGAATTGGTGAAGGCGGAATGCCTCGCTCGCGGGGTAGAATCAGAGCTAACTATTTGTAGTATCGTTCCCAGAACCGATCGCGGTCCTCTGGTTTGGAGCCGAGTGGAAGGCTTAAACCAGAGGCTTAGACGATTCTGCGGAGATCTGTGGTGCAAATTTCTCGACCTCCGCTATCGGGTGGAGAAATGTAGGGTCCCCCTGAATAGGTTAGGCGTGCTCTACACGCCGGAAGCGGCTACAAGGGTATCGGAATACGTGTGGAGTGCACATGGGGGTTTTTTAGGTTAGAGAATTCCCTCCCTAGGCCCGACAAGACGCCTCCTGAGACGCGGCAAGGCAGGAGTAGGCAAAATACAACAGTGATTAACAATATTAATGTGCTAATAGTAAACCGGAACAGAAGAGAATCGAAGCATTTCACATGTGGTGCTATAGACGAATGTTAAAAATTAGATGGACTGATAAGGTAAGGAATGAGGAGGTTCTATGCAGAATCGGAGAGGAAAGGAATATGTGGAAAACACTGATAAGGAGAAGGGACAGGATGATAGGACATCTGCTAAGACTTGAGGGAATGACTTCCATGGTACTAGAGGGAGCTGTAGAGGGCAAAAACTGTAGAGGAAGACAGAGATTGGAATACGACAAGCAAATAATTGAGGACGTAGGTTGCAAGTGCTACTCTGAGATGAAGAGGTTAGCACAGAAAAGGAATTCGTGGCGGGCCACATCAAACCCGTCAGTAGACTGACGGAAAAAAATAATAGTAAACTGCAGGGCGTCTATGGAAAGGTCCCAGAACTGCTCTCATTAATAAACGGTCACAACGCCCATATAGTACTAGGGACAAAAAGTTGACTGAAACCAGACGTAAACAGTAATGAAATCCTAAACTCAGATTGGAATGTATACCGCAGAGACAGGCTGGACAGTGAAGGGAGAGGCGTGTTTATAGCGATAAGAAGTGCAACAGTATCGAAGGACATTGACGGAGATCCGAAATGTGAAATGGTTTGTGTGAAGGTCACGGTTAAAGCGGGTTCAAACATGGTAATTGGATGTCTCTATAGGCCCCCAGACTCAGCAGCTGTTGCGGCTGTGCACCTGAAGGATAATTTGGAAAATATTACGAGTAGATTTCCCCACCATATTATAGTTCTGGGTGGAGATTTTTATTTGCCGGATATAGACTGGGAGACTCGAACGTTCATAACGGGTGGCAGAGACAAAGAATCCAGTCAAATTTTTTTAAGTGCTTTATCTAAAAACTACCTTGAGCGGTTAAACAGAGAACCGACTCGTGGTTATAACATATTAGACCTTCTGGTGACAAACAGATCCGAACTATTTGAAACAGTTAACGCAAAACAGGGAGGCAGCGATCACAAAGCGGTTACTGCATCGATGATTTCAGCCGTAAATAGAAATATTAAAAAAGGTAGGAAGATTTTTCTGTTTAGCAAAAGTGACAAAAAGCAGATTACTGAGTACCTGACGGCTAAACACAAAAGTTTTGTCTCAAGTACAGATAGTGTTGAGGATCAGTGGACAAAGTTCAAAACCATCGTACAATATGCGTTAGATGAGTATCTGCCAAGCAAGATCGTAATAGATGGAAAAGAGCCACCGCGGTACAACAACCGAGTTAGAAAACTGCTGCGGAAGCAAAGGGAACTTCACAGCAAACATAAACATAGCGAAAGCCTTGCAGACAAACAAAAATTACGCGAAACGAAATGTAGTGTGATGAGGGCTATGCGAGGGGCGTTCAATGAATTCGAAAGTAAAGATCTATGTACTGACTTGGTAGAAAATCCTAAGAAATTTTGGTCTTATGTCAAAGCGGTAGGTGGATCAAAACAAAATGTCCAGACACTCTGTGACCAAAATGGTACTGAAACAGAGGATGACAGACTAAAGGCCGAAATACTAAATGTCTTTTTCCAAAGCTGTTTCACAGAGGAAGACTGCACTGTAGTTACTTCTCTAGATTGTCGCACAGATAACAAAATTGTAGATATCGAAATAGACGACAGAGGGAGAGAGAAACAATTAAAATCGCTCAAAAGAGGAAAGCCCGCTGGACCTGATGCTATACCAGTTCGATTTTACACAGAGTACGCGAGGGAACTTGCCCCCCTTCTTGCAGCGGTGTACCGTAGGTCTCTAGAAGAGCGTAGTGTTCCAAAGGATTGGCAAAGGGCACAGGTCATCCCCGTTTTCAAGAACGGACGTCGAACAGATGTGCATAACTATTGACCTATATCTCTAACGTCGATCAATTGTAGAATTTTGGAAAACATATTACGTTCGAGTATAATGACTTTTCTGGAGACTAGAAATCTACTCTGTAGGAATCAGCATGGGTTTCGAAAAAGACTATCGTGTGAAACCCAGCTCGCGCTATTCGTCCACGAGACTCAGAGGGCCATAGACACGGGTTCACAGATAGATGCCGCGTTTCTTGACTTCCGCAAGGCGTTCGATACAGTTACCCATAGTCGTTTAATGAACAAAGTAAGAACATATGGACTATCAGACCAATTGTGTGATTGAATCGAAGAGTTCCTAGATAACAGAACGCAGCATGTCATTCTCAATGGAGAGAAGTCTTCCGAAGTAAGAGTGATTTCAGAAGTGCCGCAGGGGAGTGTCATAGGACCGTTGCTATTCACAATATACATAAATGACCTTGTGGATGACATCGGAAGTTCACTGAGGCTTTTTTCAGATGATGCTGTGGTGTATCGAGAGGTTGTAACAATGGAAAATTGTACTGAAATGCAGGAGGATCTGCAGTGAATTGACGTATGGTGCACGGAATGGCAATTGAATCTCAATGTAGACAAGTGTAATGTGATGCGAATACATAGAAAGGAAGATCCCTTACCATTTAGTTACAATATAGCAGGTCAGCAATTGGAAGCTGTTAATTCCATAAATTATCTAGGAGTACTCATTAGGAGTGATTTAAAATGGAATGATCATATAAAGTTGATCGTCGGTAAAGCAGATGCCAGACTGAGCTTCATTGGAAGAATCCTAAGGAAATGCAATCCGAAAACAAAGGAAGTAGGTTACAGTACGCTTGTTCGCCCACTGCTTCAATACTGCTCAGCAGTGTGGGATCCGTACCAGATAGGGTTGATAGAAGAGATAGAGAAGATCCAACGGAGAGCAGCGCCCTCCGTTACAGCATAATTTAGTAATCGAGAAAGCGTTACGGAGATGATAGATAAACTCCATTGTAAGACTCTGCAGGAGAGACGCTCAGTAGCTAGGTACGGGCTTTTGTTAAAGTTTCGAGAACATACCTTCACCGAAGAGTCAAGCAGTATATTGCTCCCTGCTACGTATATCTCGCGAAGAGACCATGAGGATTAAATCAGAGAGATTAGAGCCCACACAGAAGCATACCGACAATCCTTCTTTCCACGAACAATACGAGACTGGGATAGAAGGGAGGACCGATAGAGGTACTCAGGGTACCCTCCGCCGCACACCATCAGGTGGCTTGCGGACTATGGATGTAGATGTAGATGTAGATGCTATCAGGGGAAAAAGAACAAAATCTGCTTAGTTTCAGTTCAATGCATGACACAGTAACTATCGATGAACGACATCCAGAAAAGCTACTAGAGTCAGTGTCCTACTACAATTACACCAAGTGTGGCGTTGGCGCAATCGATCAAATGGCTCGGCTTTACAGTGTGAAGTGCGTATGCAGTATATGACCCATGCAGGTTTTTTTCAATGCCTTGGAATTAGCAACTATAAAAGCTTCAGTACTCCATAAGGAAGTAGAGGAGAAAAATTAAGATTCTCGCTTTAGTAAGTTAACAAAGGAAGCAACCACTTTAGGCTTAAACATTTGTTTTACTCAAGGCCCCTTTAGCGGAACTCACAAAATAAAACTATTTTTTACTCAAGCTATCCTGCAAGATATAAATTACTAGTTAACAAGTTTAAAAAATTACAACACCAAAAGACGCTGGAGAAAATTTGGAAAAAGCGAGCTGTGCCCTGAAATCACGTTATGTACCGTTTAATTTAGATAGCGGCAGTTTGCGCTGCCATACACGGGCAAGAGGCTTTACACAGCCAGTGCAATAGTAAAAAATTTCGCTGTAAAATGTCTTGACAGGAATCACTTCAAATGATCTCAAAAAGTGCTTTACATTTGGCAAGTAAGAGAACAGAGTCTCCACATGTAAACTATAACAGTTGTGACAGTAATTTAATGCTCACCATAATTTCCAAGAAGTAGGAACATAAGTTAACAACCTCCCCATTAATGGCTGCAGTCGATTGAGCATAACCAACAGTCGCCCTTTCGTTCCGTATTTCGGAACTGGCTGACAGGAGACCAACCCGATGCTTCTTCCGAATAATGCAAATCCCAGTACAAGTAGGCGCACAAGCAACGCAACGAAATAACTTCTACATAGGACGTTGTCTTCGGATCCGGCCGGCCCAGGACATCATGTAACTTGCCCTGAATAACATTCCAGATGTAGCAGCCAGCCAAGGATCTTATTGGCCCCGCGTTACAGCGTTTACTACCCACCGTCGCCACACAGAGGGCTTGACACACGATCAGTCACAGACACCGTCCCCGCGGTCGCGCTGAACCCTTTCGTGGTTGATCGGTCATATATCTCCCACTAACTTTGAGCGCCAGTTCGAGAGTCGGGATATTGTTACCGAGCTCTGCACGGTGCTGCCATCTAGGGACGACTGTAGTGAACCTAAGAAAACAATCGGGACTGCACTGCATAGGCAATAGAGAAGCGGTGACTACTTTTGTTGACTGGCGTGTATATATGGCCGCTGCAACGCCACTTATTTGTGTCATTCTTCAGTTTTCATCATTTCTCACTTCCCAGCGATGTCTGAAGTAAGTAATTCATCTTATTATTAACTTAATAATCATTTTTAGTACAAATACAGCGTGGAATGTACTTCTCAGCAACTGTACTATCTTATAATCGAAATAAAATTAGTGGGACACATGTGTCCCAGCAGACATTATTTGTCAAGATTAGCAAGACAATTGATTAACGGATATTCATCCAGGAAAAAGAGGGGATCAATGCCCACTTTCTTCCCATCAAAGAGAGGAGTCTCTAAGTGTGCCAGATGACGTCCGGCTCGCGAACGTAGGCAAACATGTACCGAAAGACAGTGGCACTAGGAAGCGATGAAGATTGTGCAGCACAAACTCTAAAGAGAAGAGAACAAATGCTGTTTACACTGCTTGTGGTGTACCACTCTGTTCCACACCATGTTTTTCGAAGTTTCATGGCATATAAAGTTCTGTAAGTATTGATCTTGTATCATGAAAACTGAAATGTAATGAATATTTTTTACACTGGCTCTACACAAATAAAAAGATTACATGCATGTATAATTTGTAGTTATTTTATTCTCTGCCAAATCCTGTTTATGGCTGAAAAAATAAAATTACAAACTCAGTCAGTCAGCAGAAAAGGTATCTTGCGTTGGTTCATGGGACATGTGTGTCCCACTTCCTGTTGTGAAAAATGGAGAACTTGGTGGTGAAAATATAATAATGGGACTGAAAATAGACTGTTATCACCTGAATATTTTAAAAATCTGTAAAAAATGAATTTTATCCATGAAAGGGTTAAATCATCATCGTCACTGCGCTTCCCGCTGGTGGAGGAAATTCGCTCTTATTCCACCACCGATAGTGATTTTGATAACCAGAAAGGTTCTATCGATATTGAATCACATCACGAGGTACACGCACGGCACAGTATATTTCGCACCATCCTACTATTCTTTCGTTCCAACGATCCCGTCAGTTCCACTTCGGTAATTCACCTCCTGATTTAAGCAGTGGTACCACACTTATCCCGTAAAAATCCATGCAATAATCATAGGAGAAAATGATAGAGCTTTCCGACCGTGAAATTTCTACCACACAGTACCCTTCTTTCGTCCCAACGATCCCAACAACTCCTGCCCCCTAAGTTCAGCTCCTGATTTAAACAGTGGTACTGCTTGATCTATCCCGTAAAAATCCACTCATTAATTATAGGAGAAACTGCTCGAGTTTTCCGACCCTGAAACCTCTACGCGGACGGTACACAACCGTCTACTCTAAAACGTTTGACAGTCACCTGGTCAAATCTAACTAAGAACTATTACCTTCTAAGCAGCTAAACAAAATGCCAAAGCAGACTAAAACTGCTTTTCTATAGAAAGAGGTAGCTAATTCTCGCAAACACATCTAGAAGAGCATCAAACTGAATTTATCTACGCAAATTGACATCCGAAAAACTTTCTGCAGCACAAGGACTCCTGCAAAATGGAATCTCGCTATCGTCGAGATCTCTGACCTGCGTCAATCGCCGCGTCCTATCCCCCCATCTCCACACTCTACGTCTTTTCCCATAATAATTTCAGCAGCCCTGCCATCTCAGGTCGAGCACTTTCTATTGTCACCTGCCCATTGATCAACTACTGTAAAATACGACCTGTCTCTTCCATCCCAAATGAGGGCTACAAGCCACTCTTTTAGTGCACGATTGCGATACTTTCCACCTCAACTATCTCCTGAACTACCATCTCTTGACCCTTGTTAACACACACTCAATATTCTGTTTTCGTACCACTTCCTCTCTAATCCCGGCAGAATCCTAATTCTTAACCTGAAAAGATATTACAGGGAGCCTACAGTGTCATCATCAAGCATTTTTCCTCTTATCTATGTATTTTATGTACTTTTACTAGTCTTACTCAAAGGCTGAAGTGAGACAGCTCGGTCGCTGATAGAAATAATCCACTCTTCTCCTCTCCTTGTGCGTAAATAATAAATCAGTAAAAAATGTGGTAACTTTCTATCCTCCAGATGACAGAATTATGACTCTCGAATTACATCGGTGGTACATGCTCCATTTTCTTCCTTGTACAAAATAATGAGGTTAAGACGACTTGGAAAACTATTGCTGGTGTTGAACTTAAAGCTGGAGGTGGGGGATACTCCCTGTATTAATTTGTATGAAAAATATTTGTAGTACTTGGTCACAGAAGGCATTTTCAGACGGTCTAAATTAAGCTATATACTCGTCAGTCTTTTAATGTGACCGTATCTGAATGACTGTATGGCACTGGTTGCGCCAAGTCAGACTGTTTGATGGAAATTGTTATTAAGGGAACCACAATTAATAGAAAGATAGCTAGGGAATTAGGAAGCGCAGTGTTTGTAATACTGACTTTGAGAATATACGTTGAAGTTGAAGTGAACTCAGAGTAACTTCTTACCAGTCGAAGTGCCTTTGTATCACTTACTACTTTTTTTTTTTTTCAAATGTCTTCTGCTTCACCTAATTGCATTATTTTGTACGAAAAGTAAAAATTTTGTTGCCTCTGTGGTTTCTACACTCCTGGAAATTGAAATAAGAACACCGTGAATTCATTGTCCCAGGAAGGGGAAACTTTATTGACACATTCCTGGGATCAGATACATCACATGATCACAC
This sequence comes from Schistocerca gregaria, assembly GCF_023897955.1. Lineage (NCBI taxonomy): Eukaryota > Metazoa > Arthropoda > Insecta > Orthoptera > Acrididae > Schistocerca > Schistocerca gregaria. The sequence goes on from NC_064921.1 coordinate 240,882,575, forward strand.
TGACAGAACCACACGCACACAGACACAGGCAACAGAGCATGCACAATGTCGGCACTAGTACAGTGTATATCCACCTTTCGCAGCAATGCAGGCTGCTATTCTCCCATGGAGACGATCGTAGAGATGCTGGATGTAGTCCTGTGGAACGGCTTGCCATGCCATTTCCACCTGGCGCCTCAGTTGGACCAGCGTTCGTGCTGGACGTGCAGACCACGTGAGACGACGCCTCATCCAGTCCCAAACATGCTCAATGGGGGACAGGTCCGGAGATCTTGCTGGCCAGGGTAGTTGACTTACACCTTCTAGAGCACGTTGGGTGGCAGGGGATACATGAGGACGTGCATTGTCCTGTTGGAACAGCAAGTTCCCTTGCCGGTCTAGGAATGGTAGAACGATGGGTTCGATGACGGTTTGGATGTACCGTGCACTATTCAGTGTCCCCTCGACGATCACCAGAGGTGTACGGCCAGTGTAGGAGATCGCTCCCCACACCATGATGCCGGGTGTTGACCCTGTGTGCCTGGGTCGTATGCAGTCCTGATTGTGGCGCTCACCTGCACGGCGCCAAACAATCATACGACCATCATTGGCACCAAGGCAGAAGCGACTCTCATCGCTGAAGACGACACGTCTCCATTCGTCCCTCCATTCACGCCTGTCGCGACACCACTGGAGGCGGGCTGCACGATGTTGGGGCGTGAGCGGAAGACGGCCTAACGGTGTGCGGGACCGTAGCCCAGCTTCATGGAGACGGTTGCGAATGGTCCTCGCCGATACCCCAGGAGCAACAGTGTCCCTAATTTTCTGGGAAGTGGCGGTGCGGTCCCCTACGGCACTGCGTAGGATCCTACGGTCTTGGCGTGCATCCGTGCGTCGCTGCGGTCCGGTCCCAGGTCGACGGGCACGTGCACCTTCCGCCGACCACTGGCGACAACATCGATGTACTGTGGAGACCTCACGCCCCACGTGTTGAGCAATTCGGCGGTACGTCCACCCAGCCTCCCGCATGCCCACTATACGCCCTCGCTCAAAGTCCGTCAACTGCACATACGGTTCACGTCCACGCTGTCGCGGCATGCTACCAGTGTTAAAGACTGCGATGGAGCTGCGTATGCCACGGCAAACTGGCTGACACTGACGGCGGCGGTGCACAAATGCTGCGCAGCTAGCGCCATTCGACGGCCAACACCGCGGTTCCTGGTGTGTCCGCTGTGCCGTGCGTGTGATCATTGCTTGTACAGCCCTCTCGCAGTGTCCGGAGCAAGTATGGCGGGTCTGACACACCGGTGTCAATGTGTTCTTTTTTCCATTTCCAGGAGTGTAGTTAGTATTTCAGTTGTCTTTACACCTTCATGAAAGCTCTCAATTATTGTAATTGCGTTGGTTGTAAATGGAGTTTCTGGCGATAATGATTGAAGTTCAACAATTCCATGTCCATACAAATATCTTGATATTTCAAAGTCATCCTGCAATACTGAATTAACACTCTTCGTTTTTACTTCTTATGGAGACCTGATTTCCTTCCGGCATGATTGAAATTTACCCAGAGCATTAGATTCAGGAAAAATACTGCTTTTTAAGGCTGGGATTAAGTTACCCTTAATGACTGTGTAACTTTGTACCAGTACTGCGAAAGAAATTTTACTCTAATATGGCGTAGTTGGTGTACATTTCAATTTTCGAAGCACTCAGTAACAATAGATGTAAATTATTATGATGTCTGTTGTGATGTGTAACTTCATTTGTGTCCAGAATTTAAAAAAAATGGAAAAAGGGATAAAAATTTACTCCGATCGACTGTACTTAGTAAGTAGGTTTTGTTCATATTTTGAGTAAGAATTAAGGACTGTGAATATTCAGAATATTTCATGCAGTGAAAGATATTTCTTGATTCGAATAATACTGCGTGAAATTAAGGAAAAATATTTACTCTTTGGAAAAAACTATAAACTCTTAGATTGTTGAACATTCCTGACGTATGCAGTCAGACGGATACTTATGCCAAATAAATGGACTTTTAAATAATTATCCGTTGCGTATTTTCGTTATTTCATATGTTACGTTCCAGTTTGATAAACGTTTCACACGAGTCGGAAATGTTTTATCGATGAAGCACTCGGGAACGGGAAATGGGGACAGCAGTTCAAACTAATGTTTTCATCCTTTTTAAGTATTTAAGTGAAATGTAACGGACTACGTACGGCTATATATAACAGGTAAATGACGTGAAACATTAGCCTACGAGCTGGAGTGATATACGAATAACGTCTTGTGTGTTTATTTAATTTTACATAAAACTAAAATAAATGGATACGTTTGCTTTCTTTCGAAAGGCATTGTGTGATTTTTCGTAATAAAATATAGAGGCCGAAAATTATCTCCCTTTTTTAACATAGTTGAGAAGAACATCCCTCCGTCAAGAATTCCATATTCTACCATTAGACAATCTTCTGCCGTAACTCGTCTGTGTTACCTCACCTTGGCATCATTTCTTTACTGCTAAATGGTGATAAAAGGTCAGCAGATACGCAGTCGATGACACAACAGTAATTGGTAAACGTTGCGTCGTTCTGTAATAGCGTATATCGGCTGAATTACAAGTTAATTCTTGTCTTACCAGACCTACCGTTACATCTAAGTGTCTCCAACTTTTCAGTCAATCCAAAAGGGAACATTGATTTCTTTACACTCTCAGTTAATGTTGTCTTTCTCCATTTTCACGCGGCACTATGCGACTTGTGATAGGATTAACACACTGGCATTCTCCGATATAGCGGCTCTAATTAACCGAGCTACGACGTCCATCATTCGATGTGATATGCGTTTCCCGTTTTGCCTCACTTGTGTCTGGTCACTTTGGAGTTCGATTATTGCTCTGACGACTGCATTTCCAATTTCAACGCTGAGTGAGTCCTGTCACACAAGCCAAAAACCATTCGTACCGTAGACGTTGTCGACCTTAATTAACGCTTTACAATGATAGCATGCAAGAGCACAGAACCTATCGCCCGTTAGGCTATCATAGGTGAAGTGCTAGTCATTACGCTGGAATGTCTAATCAGGTAACTCAGGAGGATATCAATAGGCATTCCAGTGTAATGACCAGCACTTCACCTATGATTGCCTATTGGGCAATGGGTTTTGTACTGACATCATTGAAGAGGGAAGGGAGTGGTAGTGATGTAATTTACTTGAAACCTGATAACGTTTACGTGAAAAAGTGCAATTTTGAGAGTATATTGAATAAAATTCCTGACAAATGTTGGATCATTAGCAATAAAATTACGGCAAGTAACGTCGGTCTCTACACACACTGTCTACCTCTACGAAACATACAGATAAACCATTATGTATCACTGGGTAGACTTTTTTCACGTTAACAGCTGCAATCTGCCTTGGTTTCAGTTATGAACGTCGTACTTACTTGACCGGTTACATAAGGTCCCATATATCGACTTACATACAAACTCTTCGCTTTGAACGAGTGTATTGGGTCATTCCAAACTTTTTTGTTAATGGCGCTAGGCAACTGCCATACAGCTATTGTTCGCTTTTATACAGGTATATTACCAGCATCAAAACTTACGTCACTGTAGGGTAAGTCCGGAAAAGTTGGACCACTGAGTGAGATGAACCAGTGGTGTATTTCACAAACGTGCCGCTGGAGTGCAGCTGCCGCTATATGCAAGGAAGCTCTTTACTGAACAAACGTGGTGCATGTGTGTTGCTGTAAGTTTCGTGTTAGTTCTGGGGAAAAATTACATTCTCTATTCCGGTAAGCCCAAAACTTTTATTGTGTAGTTACATAATTTTGGAATTAAAACTAAATTTGCACAATATTGAGGTAGTTTTGTCACTGCGAGCTTAACAAATATATAGAGATGAAACTAACATATAATAGGCATCGAGTTCATTGCGCACAGACAGAAGTCTGTGTAGTTACATAATTTTGGAATTAAAACTAAATTTGCACATTATTGAGGTAGTTTTGTCACTGCGAGCTTAACAAATATATAGAGATGAAACTAACATATAATAGGCATCGAGTTCATTGCGCACAGACAGAAGTCGGGGAGGTCCATATCTCCAGACAGTAGGAAGAAAGGGACCACTGTTATTTGGGAGAGATGGACAACTTGGTTTAATTTGAGAGAGATAGAGGACAATTAAATTTAACTTCAAGGCAAGAGCAATAATTCCACTGGTGATGGCCGTAGTCTCAGATTATACTTATTTGTTGGAAGATATGTCCGTGCCGTGCAGAATCCTGTACACAAGCCAACCAACGAGTTCACAGGTCATCAAAGGACCTATTGAACAAAGCACACCAAAAGAGCAGCAAATCAAATCCCTTCACTGACACAAATTCGGACATCGCTCGTACTAAACCTAAAGCTTACAAGATTACAGCCTCCAACTAATTGCTCCTACGCCATCACAGACAAAACGTTTGGAAGAAAAATCACCTGTTCTTCTATTGAAAATACTATAAATTTTAAAAGAAAGGCAGCAACTATATCCGAAGGGCTAAACATTGCTGAAAACATTGAAACTGAAAATAAAAAGTAGGATAAAAAAAGAAAGCAAACAGAAAAGACACAAAAAGATCACCAAAGGGAAATTCTAGAGGGAAATACTAGTCAAGATAAAAACAGACTGAAGGAGCTCACAGTATTCATCAGGTGCAGAGTTTGTAGCAGATTACCAAAAAAACTTTGATGAATGAGATGAGGATAAATGTGCTGTTTGTGGTGAACTCTATTACGAAAATAATAGATGTGATGTGGTTTTATTGGGTTTGGCCGTGCGGTTCTAGGCGCTTCAGTCCGGAACCGCGGGACTGTTACGGTCGCAGGTTCGAATCCTGCCTCGGGCATGGATGTTTGCGATGTCCTTAGGTTCGGTAGGTTTAAGTAGTTCTAAGTTCTATGGGACTGACCACCTAAGATGTTAAGTCCCATAGTGCTCAGAGCCATTTTTTATTGTGTTGCCAACATCTGGTTACTAGAGTAACTGCAGTGTTGGGATAACGAGAGGCTTATGTTTGAACAAAACAAACAATCCATTAGTAAAGTTGATGTTTAATCAAGATTTGTAATAAAGTAATAAAATTGCTTTGGACTAAAATATTTAATAATATAATTATGTATTCATGACAACATATTGCAAACAAAAATATGAAATTTTTTTGTATGATCCATCTTTCCCAGTACATTGGTCCATCTCACCCAGACACCTATTCATTTCATCTTATCCCTTCCACTTTAAGTGGAAGTGCCTCAGTAATACACTACTGGCCATTAAAATTTCTACACCACGATGATGACGTGCTACAGACCCGAAATTTAACCGACAGGAAGAAGATGCTGTGATACGCAAATGATTAGCTTTTCAGAGCATTCACACAGGGTTGGCGCAGGTGGCGATACCTACAACGTGCTGACATGAGGAAAGTTTCCAACCGATTTCTCATGCACAAACAGCAGTTGACCGGCGTTGCCTGGGGAAAGGTTGTTGTAATGCCTCGTGTAAGAAGAAGAAATGCGTACCATCACGTTTCCGACTTTGATAAATATCGGATTGTAGCGTATGGCGATTGCGGTTAATCGTATCGCGACATTTCTGCTCGCGTTCTTCGAGATCCAATGACTGTTAGCAGAATATGGAATCGGTGGGTTCAAGAGGGTAATACGGAACGCCGTGCTGGATCCCAAAGGTCTCTTATCACTAGCAGTCGAGATGACAGGCATCTTATCCGTATGGCTGTAACGGATCGTGCAGCCACGTCTCAATCCCTGAGTCAACAGATGGGGACGTTTGCAAGACAACAACCATCTGCACGAACAGTTAGACGACGTTTGCAGCCGCATGGACTATCAGCTCGGAGACCATGGCTGCGGTTACCCTTGACGCTGCATCACAGACAGGAGCGCCTGCGATGGTGTACTCAACGACGAACCTGAATGCGTGAATGGCAAAACGTCACGAATCCAGGTTCTGTTTACAGCATCATGATGATCGCAACCGTGTTTGGCGACATCACGGTGAACGCTCATTGGAAGCGTGTATTCGTCATCGTCATACTGGCGTATCACCCGGCGTGATGGTATGGGGTGCCATTGGTTACACGTCTCGGTCACCTCTTGTTCGCACTGACGGCACTTTGAACGGTGGACGTTACATTTCAGATGTGTTACGATCCGTGGCTCTACCCTTCATTCAATCCCTGCGAAACCCTACATTTCAGCAGGATAATACGCGACCTATGTTGCAGGTCCTGTATGGGCCTTTCTGGATAGACAAAATGTTCGACTGCTGCCCTGGCCATCACTTTCTCCAGATATCTCACCAATTGGAAACGTCTGGTCAATAGTGGCCGAGCAACTGGCTCGTCACAATACGCCAGTCACTAATCTTGATGAAATGTGGTATTGTGTTGAAGCTGCATGGGCAGCTGTACCTGTACACGCCATCCAAGCTCTGTTTGACTCAATCCGCAGGCGTATCAAGGCCGTTATTACGGCCAGAGGTGATTGTTCTGGTTACTAATTTCTCAGGATCTATGACCCAATTTGCGTGAAACTGTAATCACATGTCAGTTCTAGTGTAATATATTTTTACAATGAATACCCGTTTATCATCTACATTTCTTCTTTGTGTAGCAATTTTAATGGCCAGTAGTGTATATTTACATAAGCTTCTATGACACACTATATCAACATGCTACCAGAATTCGATAAAAAACCTAAGCAACATAAAAATTTTATGCTGAAGCACTAAAGTGATTCAACCCTCCCCGACTACATTTAAGTAATTAAAAGTTTTGTTGCACAAAGGAGGTAGCTAACATTTTCTGCCTTCATGGTAAATCCAAATAAACTTTTTAAAAACCAATAATTCTGGGTTCTGTGAAAATTTTCTTTCTGATGGAGCTCCTTGAGCGTTATTTCATATTAGAACTGCATTTTCACTCACAAATATGTCTTATTGATCTCATGGCAGGTGCCTTATTTTTTGTGTTAGCTCTTCCTTGTCGCTAAACAGGCCGTCTGTCTACTTTGCTGGAAACACGTTTCATAAAAAAATATGCAATCCCAACCACAACATTCTAGCTAATTAAAACTTCAACTGAAATACGGCATTTTTATTACCTTTACTGACAGAATTCCTTTTTTGCAATGTTTCAGAATCCACATCCATTGCGAGTGGTTCGTAAATTGTATTGTCTGTGTTTAGGCAGTCGGAGAACGACTTAACATTTTGTGCGACGTGTTTGCTGGCTGTTTCCACTACCATTATATACTCTGCAATGGCGAGTGCGAGGGACTGCAAGTATGTTTGCTTAAGTCATTTAACTGTTTCGCTGTCAAACTGTATTATGATTTTGTTACAGAGCAGTCCAATATCCTCATTACATTCCCTACACTGATGTCGGACGTTTCAGAAATGAAAACTTGTTTTGAAAGCATCTCCAAAATTACATGAAGAGTTCTCAAGAAAATGCTTGAAGTAGGCCAACGGAATTAAAAATCATTTCTTGAGTATCTCCATTCAAAGAAAAAACGTTTCCTTCGTTTTTCTCTTTAATTTGAACGTATTCACTCGATATAAAAACTCTATTTCCTTCCTCGCTTTTCAATGTTTACCAACGCACAATCGTAGATAATAAAGTTGTGACGCGTTTCTGAGAACCCGTGACGACTTAATGAATGGGCCGACATTAATTAAGAAAAAACTGGGATTGCACGGACTCCTAATTTTTATTTTGGAAGACGTAACCCATGAATAAACAAAGCACCTTCCCATTTTCTCTCAGTACTGAATGTGTATATTGGTGCAAACTAAAAGCATGGAGACACGACTGAAAATCATTCCGTTCTTAATAAAATTTTCTTTCATGTGGGGGCACATAGCCGTATATTCGTTAAGAACCATTTTGAAGTATTCCACATCGGCTGTTTTTTTCACAGGTGTTCTGTTTGTCATTCCTTGTACCATCGGTCAAAGTCGGCCTTGCAGGCCATTTTCAAGCGCACTATGTGTCGATGTATTACAAATTGTTATCCTGTTAATCGCCGTTTATTGTGCAACACATCGACACGTAATTCGCTTGAAAATGGTTCGTAAGACCGACACTGGCCAATAGTGGAAGATGTAATAAACTGAATACCTGCGAAAAAACAGCCGAGATGGAATACTTCAAAATGACCTCTGAGTTAATAAAGTTGTTGTGTAAAGTAGATGAAAAAAAAAAGAAAAACAGTTTGATGCAACAAAGAGGTAGCTGTGGACACACCCCTTTCTTGAAACAAACTAAAGAGACAAGCGGCTTCGCCCCCTGGGTACCAAGCAGGGCCTCTTTAAGATGCATGGTACACAAGCCACTACTTGAGGCGCAAGCTGAGAGTGACACTAGAGGTGACACAAAACTGACATTTCCATATCATAATTAGGAGCGGCTGCCTCGGGTACCAAGTGGAGGTTGGCTCCAGTGACAATAAAGTGCAAAATTTGTATAAAATGGGTATCATAATTAGTAACGACAACTTGGTCGGTGAAAATTAATGAGGGAAAAGAGCTGAAGGGAAGCGGAGCCCAACATGATAAGGCGCTTAAGTGGAAAAGTGTTCTGGAACCGAATTTCGTAACAAGACAAGTAATGTCTGGAGCTACATATTTCTCTAACAGAATGGAAGAGTTTATTTTGTACACATTACGTATGTATCGCTGCCAACTCCTGCAGGACTAACCTACGTCACTCATTCAGCAACAGCCTTGAGTTAAAATTAATGAGAAGGGAAATAGGCCAGGTCATACCTGAATCTTACCAGCTGTGAAGTGGCTGCGGTACAGCGTAAAGTATGAGTATCACTGAAGCATTGCGCTGGGTATTGACTGTCAGTATGCAGTTTGTTTCTTCCGCTTTCCCACAGTATTAGATGTGAGTTAGGTAGTGGGCAGCAGTTACGAGGAAACTGATACTTTTTCTGAATCACAGCAAACAACACAGTGCTCTGAATCATTTTACAAGAAATGAGAGACGAATGTCAATTCAAGATCAGTACTGATAATCGTCCATCTGATTGCAAAGGACAGAAATTAAAATTTTTTCTGCGATCACTGGAAACAGAAAACCGTTCCAGGCGGCCACAATGTACGCTTTATGGAGTTGCAACAAGCCGGACAAACAGTGAGTTGTCGTAAATTATAAAACACGAGACACACCTGTCCAACTTCACCGAGCTATCTGTTTACGGGTGCGACAGCAGAGGTCATTGGCTCCTGTGTGTAGGGACTTAATTCCTCTGGACAGGTTGGCATTAACTTAGCGCACGCTAAGGATTAATGCAGTAGAAGGGCCCCAGAAGACCACTTGAAGTTCAAGTGCATTTTTATACATCTCCATATCTACTTCGTAAGATAAGGTACGATGCACGATAGAGGGCAAATAGATTATCAGATTCAAATTCCGCCTTCCTAGTCGATTCATAATGGTACGCGGAAAAAAGTGGTCGATGAACTTATGCATGTGAGCCGAAATATCCATTATTTTATCGTCGAGATTACTGTACGACATATATGTTGGAGGAGGTAAAGAGATTACAGCTCTCCGAGACACTCAGCACCCTTATTTAGCGTCTCCCATTAGAGATTTGTGAACGTCTCTGCGACACTCCCACACTGATTAATCGAATCCATGACAGGGTGCTCATATTTTCTTTCAGTTCTCCCTATGTCTTCCTTGCACTCCGTCTTCAGGCCACAAGTGGCCCATCGGGACCATCCGACCGCCGTGTCATCCTCACTAAGGATGCGGATAGGAGGGGCGTATGGTCAGCACACGGATCTCCCGGTCGTTACGATGGTGCTCTTTGACCGGAGCCGCTACTATTCGGTCGTCAATTGGCCCCACGAGACTGAGTGCACCCCGAGAAATGACAACAGCGCCTTGTGGCCCGGATGGTCACCCATCCAAGTGCCGGCTACGCCCGACAGCGCTTAACTTCGGTGGTCTGACGGGAACCGGTGTATCCACTGCGCCAAGGCCGTTACCTTTATGTCTTCCTTGAATACAATAATAATCAAAAGTTGATTGAACCAGTGAGCTTTCGTGCGTAAGTTATGCTTCCTTACTATACTTCCAATAAATTTTGGTCTGTTGGTGACATTATCTATTGCGGAGTGAAACGGTGTACCGAATTGTAGATTATTTGCGGCCTTTACATTACACCTTTGTAGAGAGTCATCTACCTGTCCTTCCACTAGGTGCTGATCGCTTTCAGATTTTCAAATCAGAGAAAAAAAGTTGTACTACCTCATGTGTTTCATAGCTCCATCCATAATGCACGCTCCACTGCGCCCAAGAGATCATTAAGTGAGCGATGTGACGCGAAATAGCAGTATAATTAATTCCAGCACTTGTCGGTTACTCAAATGGAATCAGCTATGATCAAGTATACTGTAAACTATGGTTCACCTGGGAACAGAGAGCTGTGAATATCGTTTAACATCCTTACACCTATGCGCAGTATTTTATCCTTTCACCTTGATTCAGGCGGCAGCAGGAAACGGCGCGCTGTTGGCGAGAAGTGGTGTCCTGCGGAAGGTGTATGTTCTGACGCGTCTACGAAAATATGTGAACTGCCATTCTGATTATCAGAATTACTTATTAGAGCCGTGAAATCCAGCAGATTTCAGTATGAAGTGCACTTGTTCGCTGGTCTTGTCAAACAAATCTGACTAATAGGCACGACGGTTCGTACTGGACTTGTCAAGCGTCAGATGGCCGACTCAGGACGAGTAGGTTGATTGCCGTGACACACGATATGTCAGAGGTGACATGCAGTGTGCACTGTCAGTACAATTGGAAATTGGAACTGTCTCCTAGTCCACCACAAGATACAGACCACAAGTGTCACCCAAGAGAGATAGACCTGAAGTTCTCCAGCAAGGGAAGACCAGATAACCAAGAAGCCAAAGAATCACATCTACTTTCCACCAAGCCTCGTTACAGGAGCCGAATTATCAAAACTGAACCCCCCCCCCCTTGCACAAACAAGTCTAACTATCCTCTCTTCTTTTAAACTCTCTTGTTGATTGTTGGCGTCGCAGCCAATCCAGAGATGGCATGGGGGGTTCCCAGGCGGAGGAAGCAATCCCCTGCTTTGCATATGTTGAGAGGAGCCAATCAATGATCCCCAATCTCTCTTGTCTGAAAAAGAATATTTTAGGCTAAGCAGGTGTCGTTAAACTTGGTCATGTTTTTTTCAAGAAACATCTATCTAGATGGGACCACAGTCCCTCACTTGTGGAGAGATTTATTCTTTCTGGGCTGGAATTTCGATTAGTTTGCTTCGTGTATTGCTCACTATAAATCTTAATGTGCATACCAGCCAATTAATAATTCAAGATGTACTTGACGTTTTTGCTCTTTGTGTTTTTCTTTATTGCATTCTAGATTGTCTCAGTATATTCTCTCAGTGCCTTTTATAATTACATTTTAACTACGTATTTGTGATGGTCGTAACTTCAGTTACAGATCGACAGACTTGCCACGCCCACTTTGATAACATCAAATGATTGGAAACCTTATGGGTTTTGCTTTCTTTGTCTCAATATAAATTTATGGGTACTTGGTGTATACTGATTTTACATACCCTCTGCGTAATCCTCTGTAACCCTTGGTCTATCTTTGCCATACTCACAACGTCCCCTTTTATAACAGTCTGAGCTGTGTACATAGCATACACAGATATATAAATAAGCTTTCTTTCAGCGCAGATGTAAGGTAATTGAACCATTATACAAGTACAAGAGATGCATGAACGGACAGAGCACAGAGAATGTCCGTCGCGCATCATTACAGGTCCAACTCAAAATTTCTAATCCCAGGACACATTTCAGCGACGAAAGTCACATTAAGGCCAAAGTTAAATGTTTTCCAGAAACAATTTCAGTGCATTCTGACGCATATAGTTCAGATCACATTAGGGTCTCCTTTAGAAGCGTTCTTTTTAAATTATAGGTACAGGCTTTCCTTTCAATTGTAATGGGACAAATATTTAGATTTTTTTATCACACAACCGGAAGATTTCTAGTTGCTGTGATCGTGAGTCGCAACACCTGGAGGATAGTCTTCCTTCCACAACTGTACGGTACACAGGAAAAACGACTCCGTCAGCAAATACTAGCGGTCGACTGAAGAGGTCGCTAGCATGGCGAAATTACTCTGCCCGACAAAAAAAGTGAGACACCAAGAAGACATGGTCGGAAGTCAATATGAAAGCTTCTTAGTAAGTACTGTCTGTCTCAGAGAAAACTATACATTCATTTCGAAAACTTTCCTCTCATTTTTCCATCATTTTTTAGATAACGTATTCAATTGCTGAGGAAAGGTGACTGTTGGTAGGCCCTGTGTAGTGGATGTCAATAGTATCGTGAAATAAAACTTTAAAATCCAAGAAAATGCAAATTATAAATAAAGAAGATGAATCTAATGAACTTCCAAACGAAATTAATTGCGTGCTCATTGAAAATTATACAACTACAGCTCAATACCGAAGCACATTATAATCGATGCATTATATTTAGTGTAATGTTACACTAAGAATGTCAACCAAAATAAATTACTATTCCTTTCGGAAGAAGAAAGTTGTTTGTAATTACCAACATTGTTCACTGAAAATTAGTTTGAAACTACCAAAACTGTTCACTGAAAATTAATATCCTTGCTAGCACGACACCTAACAACCGTGATTGCACATTGTTTGCACCTAAATGCAAGGTGAGATCTCATTTTTTTACAAACTCAACTGCACGCTATTATACCTAAAATACGAACGCTCTAGCGCTGCACAACTGACTGACTAGAAAGTAAAATGCAAATAAAACTAAACACAGAGTCAAGGATCTCATTTGCTTCTCATTTATTTTCCTCATTCTTCTTTGTCCCAGTACAATACAGCCGAGTTATGCACAATAGCAGAAAACACATCTACATCTACATGGATAGCCTGCAAATCAGATTTAAGTGCCTGGCAGAAGATTTATCTAACCACCTTCACAATTCTCCATTATTCCAATCTTGTAAAGAGCGCGGAAAGAACGAACAACTATATCCTTCCGTACGAGCTTTAATTTCACTTATTTTGTTATGGAGATCGTTTCTCCCTCAGTAGGTCGGCGTCAACAAAATATTTTCGCATTCGGAGGAGAAAATTGGTGATTGGAATTTCGTGAGTATATTCCTTCGCAACGAAAAACGCCTTTGTTTTAATGATATCCATTCCAAATCCTGTATCACTTAAGTGACACTCTCTGTCCTATTTCGTGATAATACAAAACGTGCTGCCCTTCTTTGATCTTTTTCGATGTACTCCGTGAATCCTAAATCGTAACGATCCCACACCGCGCGGCAGTATTCTTAAAGAAGACTGACAAGTGTAGTGTAGGCAGTCTCCTTAGTAGATCTGTTACATTTTCTAAGTGTCCTGCCAACAAAACGCAGTCTTTGGTTAGCCTTCCCCACAACATTTTCTATGTGTTCCTTCCAATTTAAGTTTTTAGCAATTGTGATTCCTAGGTATTTAGTTTAATTTACGGCCGTTATATTTGACTGATCTGTCGTGTAACCGAAGTTGAACGGATTCCTTTATCACTCATGTTGATGACCTCACACTTTTCGTTATTTAGAGTCAACTGCCAACTCTAACACCATTCAGATATCTTTTCTAAATCGTTTTGCAGTTTATTTTGATCTTCTTGTGACTTTATTAGTCGATGAACGACAGCGTCATCTGCAAAAAACAACCTAAGACGGCTGCTCAGATTGCCTCCCAAATCATTTATACTGATAAGTAACAGCAAAGAGCCTATAACACTACCTGGGGGGACGATGACTTTCCGTCAGTTACTACGAACTGTGACTTCTCTGACAAGAAATCGCGCATCCAGTAACATAACTAAAACGGTATTACATAAGGATGTAATTTAAAAAATGGCTCTGAGCACTATGCGACTTAACTTCTGAGGTCATCAGTCGCCTAGAACTTAGAATTAATCAAACTTAACTAACTTAAGACATCACACACATGTTTGCCCGAGGCAGGACTCGAACCTGCGACCCGGCAGTCGCTCGGTTCCAGACTGCAGCGCCTAGAACCGCTCGATGCAATTTAACTACAAGCCACTGGTGCCGTAGTGTCAAAAGCCTTCCGGAAATCCAGAAATACGGAATAGATCTAAAATGCCTTCTCAATAGCACTCAGCACTTCATGCGAGTAATTCACAAGAACGATGTTTTCAATATCCGTGTTGACTGTGTGTCAATAGACCGTTTTCTTCGAGGCAGTTCATAGTATTCGAACACAATATATGTTCCAAAATCCTGCTGCATATCGACGTTAATGATATGGGCCTGTAATTTATTTGATTACTCCAACTATATTTATTGAATATTGTTGTGATCTGTGCAACTTCCCAGTCTTTGGGTACAGGTCTTTCGTAGAGCGAACGATTGTATATGATTGCTAAGTATGGAGTTATTGCATCAACACACTCTGAGAGGAACCTAACTGGTATAAAAAATGATTCAAATGGCTCTGAGCACTATGGGACTTAACATCTATGGTCATCAGTCCCCTAGAACTTAGAACTACTTAAACCTAGCTAACCTAAGGACATCACACAACACCCAGCCATCACTAACTGCTATACATTGTGGACGAGAAGACCTGCTTTTATTAAATGACTTAAGTTGTTTCACTACTTCGAGGATATCTACTTCTACGTTTCTCAAAAAACGGCTCTGAGCACTATGCGACTTAACTCCTGAAGTAATCAGTCGCCTAGAACTTAGAACTAATTAAACCTAACCAACCTAAGTACATCACACTCATCCATGCCCGAGGCAGGATTCGAATCTGCGACCGTAGCGGTCGTTCGGCTCCAGACTGAGGAACCTAGAACCGCAAGGCCACTCCGGCCAGCTACGTTTCTCATGTTGGCAGCTATTCTTGATATGAATTCTGGAATATTTACTTCGTCTTCTTTTGCGAAGGCATTTCGGAACGTTGTGTTTAGTAACTTTGCTTTGACAGCACTGTCTTCGGTAGTATCCCCATTGCTATCGCGCAGAGAAGACATTGATTGTGTCTAGCCGCTAGCATTCTTCACATACGACCACAATCTCTTTCGATTTCATGCCAGGTTTCGAGGCAAAGTTTCGTTGCGGAAACTATTATAAGCATTTCGTATTGAAGTCCGCGCTAAATCTCGAGCATCTGCAAAAGGTCACCAGTCTTGGAGATATTCCGCCTGTTTTAGAGTTGGCATGTTTTTTTTCCTTACAGGTGTAGCCTCATACTCAGACACACCATCAACTTTTATATAAGTGATTAGAACTGCAATTCTCTGTGATGAGTAAAGTGGTCACCAGAGTACATTAGAGTAGTTACGAAGCCTAACCTGGTAGGGTATATAAACGAGTGTGAGTAGCGTCACATGATGAGTGATCACTGTGAAGTACAGAGGCATGACGCGCCCTCTTGAGAAGCAACATTATCTATTTGTGATAGAGTTTTCCAGAGGACACATTCTGGGTCTCCGCTTGGCCTGCTAGTCGTAACGTACAATGTCCAGATTTGTGGGGCACTCGGATGTAACAGTGGCCCGATGTGGGACCGTATGGGCTTGTGAGAGGAGGAATCCTCGTTGGCAAGTTTCCGGTTGACCACATCTGACCACCACTAGGGAGGACCGACGTATTGTGCACCAATGGAATTGTGCCATCCAGGAACAAGTAATGGACTTCCTGCAACATGCTGTGCACCGTAGGTCGTAGACTAGCTGCAAGCGGACTAGGAAATTCCAACCCATGAATAGGCTGTCATTAACACCACAAAACGAACGATTGCGTTTGTAGTGAAGCCGCGAACTAGGAGGATGGACTGCTGATGAATGCCTTCGCATAGCGTTCAGCGACCACTCTCTCTTCCGCAATACCCTAGATAACAAACATCAGTGAGAATGGTGGCAACCTCGGAAGAGGGTCCATTCTTACAATGTTTTCGAGAAACACAGCAGTGTTACCTCTGAAATTGTGTGGTGTGCCGTCATGTGTGACTTCAGGTCATGGATGGTAGTGATTAGGGAACTTTGACGGCACAGACATCCAGCTTTCTCGTATTTTACATCACACTAGGAGCGTGGAAATCTCGCGTAGAGACGTGTGACACATATGACATCCAATCACCTGACCACGTTCGAAGTCCGTGACTTCCGCGGAGCGTCCCATTCTGCTCTCTCACGATGTTTAATGACTACGGAGGTCGCTGAAATGTAGTACCTAGCAGTAAGTGGCAGCACAATGCACGTAATATGAAAAAGGTATTTTCGGGAGTGCCGGATACACATAGTACATATTCGTCTTGTGTAAAAGCTATTCAAAGGGCAGAGTAGTATCTACTAAACGATTGCGAATACGTATTTTCCTATGTGTTTTATATCTCCTCTGTTTACTACTAGTGCCCACTGATTTCTTCTTCCTCCGTTCCATGGAAAAGCGTGCATAAAATACCTTTTCGTTTCTATTACTCATGTTTATAGTTTGTTTCATTCAACAATAAGGTATGTTGCATTCCTGACAAACTTTTAATTCATTTATAGGCGACCATTAATTCAATATAAGCATATTTTTTATTAGAGTATTATGAGTCAATATATGTTTATTATCATTTCCATTGGGTAATGAATATAGAATTTAAATAAAAATAAGAAAATAGTTTTTACTTACGAGATTCGAAGCACAGACTTCTCCATCACCAAACTATGACCGGTAATTATGTTAACAAGCAGGATATGTTTTATAGTTACCAGAGCTCGAAAATCCCACTGCTTTAGGAAATTTATGTCAGGATGTTATCTTTCAAATCCTTGAAATTGAAGAAATTGAAGTGTCTAATCCCTCCTCGTCAGGTATAAGCTCATATTTACTTCCTCAGGCGCGAAATCTTTGTAGCCTCGTGTTTGACCAACGTGCAGACACAGAGTACACAACAAATCAAAAAAACAATATTCCAACAGCGAAAAGCACTGCGAACATACGAATCGAAAGATACCCGCGGACGAAATACACTCCTGGAAATGGAAAAAAGAACACATTGACACCGGTGTGTCAGACCCACCATACTTGCTCCGGTCACTGCGAGAGGGCTGTACAAGCAATGATCACACGCACGGCACAGCGGACACACCAGGAACCACGGTGTTGGCCGTCGAATGGCGCTAGCTGCGCAGCATTTGTGCACCGCCGCCGTCAGTGTCAGCCAGTTTGCCGTGGCATACGGAGCTCCATCGCAGTCTTTAACACTGGTAGCATGCCGCGACAGCGTGGACGTGAGCCGTATGTGCAGTTAACGGACTTTGAGCGAGGGCGTATAGTGGGCATGCGGGAGGCCGGGTGGACATACCGCCGAATTGCTCAACACGTGGGGCGTGAGGTCTCCACAGTACATCGATGTTGTCGCCAGTGGTCGGCGGAAGGTGCACGTGCCCGTCGACCTGGGCCCGGACCGCAGCGACGCACGGATGCACGCCAAGACCGTGGGATCCTACGCAGTGCCTTAGGGGACCGCACCGCCACTTCCCAGCAAATTAGGGACACTGTTGCTCCTGGGGTATCGGCGAGGACTATTCGCTACCGTCTCCATGAAGCTGGGCTACGGTCCCGCACACCGTTAGGCCGTCTTCCGCTCACGCCCCAACATCGTGCAGCCCGCCTCCAGTGGTGTCGCGACAGGCGTGAATGGAGGGACGAATGGAGACGTGTCGTCTTCAGCGATGAGAGTCGCTTCTGCCTTGGTGCCAATGATGGTCGTATGCGTGTTTGGCGCCGTGCAGGTGAGCGCCACAATCAGGACTGCATACGACCGAGGCACACAGGGCCAGCACCCGGCATCATGGTGTGGGGAGCGATCTCCTACACTGGCCGTACACCTCTGGTGATCGTCGAGGGGACACTGAATAGTGCACGGTACATCCAAACCGTCATCGAACCCATCGTTCTACCATTCCTAGACCGACAAGGGAACTTGCTGTTCCAACAGGACAATGCACGTCCGCATGTATCCCGTGCCACCCAACGTGCTCTAGAAGGTGTAAGTCAACTACCCTGGCCAGCAAGATCTCCGGATCTGTCCCTCATTGAGCATGTTTGGGACTGGATGAAGCGTCGTCTCACGCGGTCTGCACGTCCAGCACGAACGCTGGTCCAACTGAGGCGCCAGGTGGAAATGGCATGGCAAGCCGTTCCACAGGATTACATCCAGCATCTCTACGATCGTCTCCATGGGAGAATAGCAGCCTGCATTGCTGCGAAAGGTGGATATACACTGTACTAGTGCCGACATTGTGCATGCTCTGTTGCCTGTGTCTATGTGCCTGTGGTTCTGTCACTGTGATCATGTGATTTATCTGACCCCAGGAATGTGTCAATAAAGTTTTCTCTTCCTGGGACAATGAATTCACGGTGTTCTTATTTCAATTTCCAGGAGTGTATGTGGTCACAGCTGATGAGTCAGTCACTACCCTCCGCCACGCAACGTATGGTGGACTGCGGAGCATGTATGAAGATGTAGATGTAGTATGGTGCTGCCATTTTTCAACAGAAATATGTTCGTCTACCCATAGCACGTGTCTCTATGCACAGTCAGTGTGATGCTGAGATGCTTACGTGTCCATCAAAGACCCCTGATCAGTTCCCGATAGAAAATGTGCGGGCCAGTTCGGGTGTCATTCACGACGCACCACATTTTTGAGGGCCATCTTGTCTCTTGAACATCTACATCTGCTTTATGAGACTGTTCTGAACCGAATCAGCGCATATATTTCGGCCACAGGGTGCAACACCGTTCTGCAAAGTGAGACTCGAGTTGTTGTCTCTGAAATAACATCACATACCCTCTCACCCTCATACGTCCTCCCCTGTTGTGTGACAAACTATTTTCTTTTTAGTCTAGCTGCTAAGTTAATAAACTAAACTACACGCCTTGGTGTATTTATTCCCGTGCAGAGCTTAGTAACACTGCACACCAGAACATAAGCCGAGCCCGCTGCTTTAACCAGCGCAATGTTTCTAGGTTGGTTCCGGCGAGATTTCCACCGTGAATTAGCCAGAGTCTCAGTTCCGGCCGCCGTCGGCGCCGCCACTCAAGTATCATCGCGGACCACTTGTTTAAAGAAGGATCCTCCGCTCTTCGCCAAAGTGAGGCAGCGCTGCAGCAGTCCTTACATCGGACAGAAGATTGCATCGTGCCAAAACTGGACTTGTCCAGAGAAGGACTGTCACAGCCTAGGAATCTTGTATAACGATCTCGTGAAGGTCAGTAATTATGTGTCATTGAATGCACGTGTGTTTTGAAAACAGAAATGTTGTCATTTCACTTGTTGTGCTTATAGGTGTGGGAGTAGCACCCTTGTTTACACTGACATCTGTGGTACATTAGTGTTTTATCTCAACATACACGTTGACGACGACCCACAATACAACACTGGTGACGCTATGCTACATATTTATAGATAACAGTTTTAAAATAGTCAGTGCAGTAAGGGGACAGGAGAGGGACAGAATGGTAGGTATTTGAAGACACGTATCTCTACGTCTAGCCGTACCGTAGGTACAACCACAACGGAGGGGTATCTGTTCAGAGGCCAGACGAACGTGTGGTTCTGGAAGAGGGGCAGCAGCCTTTTCAGTAGTTGCCGGGGCAACAGTCTGGATGATTGACTGATCTGGCCTTGTAACAATAACCAAAACGGCCTTGCTGTGCTGGTACTGCGAACGGCTGAAAGCAAGGGGAAACTACGGCCGTAATTTTTCCCGAGGGCGTGCAGCTATACTGTATGGTTAAATGATGATGGCGTCCTCTTGGGTCAAATATTCCGCAGGTAAAATAGTCCCCCATTCGGGTTCTCCGGACTGGGACTGCTCAAGAGGATGTCGTTATCAGGAGAAAGAAAACTGGCGTTCTACGGATCGGAGCGTGGAATGTCAGATACCTTAATCGGGCAGGTAGGTTAGAAAATTTAAAAAGGGAAATGGACAGGTTAAAGTTAGATATAGTGGGAATTAGTGAAGTTCGGTGGCAGGAGGAGCAAGACCTCTGGTCAGTTGACTACAGGGTTATAAACACAAAATCAAATAGGGGTAAGGCAGGAGTAGGTTTAATAATGAATAGGAAAATAGGAATGCGGGTAAGCTACTACAAACAGCATAGTGAATGCATTATTGTGGCCAAGATAGATACGAAGTCCGTGCCTACTACAGTAGTACAAGTTTATATGCCAACTAGCTCTGCAGATGACGAAGAAATTGATGAAATGTATGATGAAATAAAAGAAATTATTCAGGTAGTGAAGGGAGACGAAAATTTAATAGTCATGGGTGACTGGAATTCGAGTGTAGGAAAAGGGAGAGAAGGAAACGTAGTAGGTGGATATGGATTGGGGCTAAGAAATGAAAGAGGAAGCCACCTGGTAGAATTTTGCGCAGAGCACAACTTAGTCATAGCTAACACTTGGTTTAAGAATCATGAAAGAAGGTTGTATACATGGAAGAACCCTAGAGATACTAAAAGGTATCAGATAGATTATATAATGGTAAGACAGAGATTTAGGAACCAGGTTTTAAATTGTAAGACATTTCCAGGGGCAGATGTGGACTCTGACCACAATCTATTGGTTATGACCAGTAGATTAAAACTGAAGAAACTGCAAAAAGGTGGGAATTTAAGGAGATGAGACCTGGATAAACTGAAAGAACCAGAGGTTGTACAGAGTTTCAGGGAGAGCATAAGGGAACAATTGTCGGGAATGGGGGAAAGAAATACAGTAGAAGAAGAATGGGTAGCTTTGAGGGATGAAGTAGTGAAGGCAGCAGAGGATCAAATAGGTAAAAAGACGAGGGCTAGTAAAAATCCTTGGGTAACAGAAGAAATATTGAATTTAATTGATGAAAGGAGAAAATATACAAATGCAATAAATGAAGCAGGCAAAAAGGAATACAAACGTCTCAAAAATGAGATCGACAGGAAATGCAAAATGGCTAAGCAGGGGTGGCTAGAGGACAAATGTAAGGATGTAGAGGCTTATCTCACTAGGGGTAAGATAGATACTGCCTACAGGAAAATTAAAGAGGCCTTTGGAGATAAGATAACCACTTGTATGAACATCAAGAGCTCAGATGGAAACCCAATTCTAAGCAAAGAAAGGAAAGCAGAAAGGTGGAAGGAGTATATAGGGGGTCTATACAAGGGCGATGTACTTGAGGACAATATTATGGAAATGGAAGAGGATGTAGATGAAGATGAAATGGGAGATACGATACTGCGTGAAGAGTTTGACAGAACACTGAAAGACCTGAGTCGAAACAAGGCCCCCGGAGTGGACAATATTCCATTGGAACTACTGACGGCCTTGGGAGAGCCAGTCCTGACAAAACTCTACCATCTGGTGAGCAAGATGTATGAGACAGGCGAAATACCCTCAGACTTCAAGAAGAATATAATAATTCCAATCACAAAGAAAGCAGGTGTTGACAGGTGTGAAAATTCCCGAACAATCAGTTTAATAAGCCACAGATGCAAAACACTAACACGAATTCTTTACAGACGAATGGAAAAACTAGTAGAAGCCGACCTCGGGGAAGATCAGTTTGGATTCCGTAGAAATACTGGAACACGTGAGGCAATAGTGACCTTACGACTTATCTTAGAAGAAAGATTAAGGAAAGGCAAACCTACGTTTCTAGCATTTGTAGACTTAGAGAAAGCTTTTGACAATGTTGACTGGAATACTCTCTTTCAAATTCTAAAGGTGGCAGTGGTAAAATACAGAGAGCGAAAGGCTATTTACAATTTGTACAGAAACCAGATGGCAGTTATAAGAGTCGAGGGGCATGAAAGGGAAGCAGTGGTTGGGAAGGGAGTGAGACAGGGTTGTAGCCTCTCCCCGATGTTATTGAATCTGTATATTGAGCAAGCAGTAAAGGAAACAAAAGAAAAATTCGGAGTAGGTATTAAAATCCATGGAGAAGAAACAAAAACTTTGAGGTTCGCCGATAACATTGTAATTCGGTCAGAGACAGCTAGATACTTGGAAGAGCAGTTGAAAGGAATGGACAGTGTCTTGAGAGGAGTATATAAGATGAACATCAACAAAAGCAGAACGAGGATAATGGAATGTAGTTGAATTAAGTAGAGTGATGCTGAGGGAATTAGATTAGCAAATGAGACACTTAAAGTAGTAAAGCAGTTTTGCTATTTGGGGAGCAAAATAACTGATGATGGTCGAAGTAGAGAGGATATAAAATGTAGACTGGCAATGGCAAGGAAAGCGTTTCTGAAGAAGAGAAATTTGTTAACATCGAGTATAGATTTAAGTGTCAGGAAGTCTTTTCTGAAAGTATTTGTATGGAGTGTAGCAATGTATGGGAGTGAAACATGTACGATAAATAGTTTAGACAAGAAGAGAATAGAAGCTTTTGAGATGTGGTGTTACAGAAGAATGCTGAAGATTAGATGGGTAGATCACATAACTAATGAGGAAGTATTGAATAGGATTGGGGAGAAGAGAAGTTTGTGGCACAACTTGACGAGAAGAAGGGATCGGCTGCTAGGGACATGTCCTGAGGCATCAAGGAATCACCAATTTAGTATTGGAGGGCAGTGTGGAGTGTAAAAATCGCAGAGGGAAACCAAGAGATGAATACTCTAAGCAGATTCAGAAGGATGTAGGTTGCAGTAGGTACTGGGAGATGAAGAAGCTTGCACAGGATAGAGTAGCATGGAGAGCTGCATCAAACCAGTCTCGGGACTGAAGACCACAACAACAACAACAATCTCTACGTCGCGTGTAGGGGTGGGGAAAGGGGAATAGAGTTAGAGAGGACACGTATAGTGCAGTTGCCTCCGTAGAGGATGAACATCCGACACCGGGTTCCTGCGCTAATGAGGTGCATGTTGCCGCAGCAACCCATTTTGGAGTGTAGTGGTTCATTCTCCGTGAGTAGCAAATCTTCGCTTAATTTTATCTCTCATGTGTCCTATCCTTAACAGAATACTGAACTTAACATTGTTATACGTTACATACTTACACAATAAGAATATATGCAGTTTTCCTGTGTCCGTGAACAGCCAAAAGACAGTATTTGTTTCTTCCATTGCCGCCCATCTTGTAGCTCTGGAATCGATTCCTAGTCACAATATTGCTGTCTAACGTATTATACCAAATGTCAGCGGTTGCTATATAAGGTAAAAATTATGTTACCGACAATCTCTGGGAGGCTGCACCTGCCACTGGAACAAATATCTTTCCATGATGTCATATTTCCCTTGCAGGATTTTTTAAATCGGTAGAGCGAGTTTTCTATGGATGAAAATTAATTAAGCTAACAAATTCTGGGAGGTGGTATAGGACAATGTAAACACTTTTTTCTAACGTGTTTTCCTCTCGTAACAAAAGTAACAAACATTAATTCTTTATTACTAAGACACAACAACATTAACACAACAAAATAACTTCATTTACAGTAGAGGTTCAAAAAGAGAGGTTACACCGGTGAGTCACGTTCTGTCTTCGCACAGCCAAAGGTCGCAGGCGTGTCCATAATTATTCCTACTGCTCCTGCCGCTATTCGGACAATCAGGTCATTTTCTGATTCAAGAGGGGTTTCGTAGACAGGGCTGCACATCTCTCCTCACACAAAATAGGTCCAGTGGTGTCAAATCAGAAGATCGAGTAGGCCTTGATACAGCAACACCACTATCATTCCAGTTTTCGGAAAATTGTTGGTTCAAGGATCGACGCTGAGGGCAGCTAAAATATGCTGGCACAATAGGAGCTGTCTTGCAACAAGTGATACAACATCCAGCTACTCTGCCAATACTCTGGCGAGGAAATTGTAATAATGCCTTTCATATAATGTCCTAGGTGAAAGGTGTAGTCAATTAAACAGTCACCAACAACACCTGCCCGGGCATTCACGTAGAACTGCAATTTGTGAGCGCCAGTAAATTTGGCATGTGGATTAACCTCTCTTAAGAAATGCGAATTCTTTATGTTGGAGACCCCATCACGTTCTAAGGATACTTCCTCTGTAGATAATACAGAGTTCGGAAGTGTAGGATGCATGTGACACTGTTCTAGGTTCCACTGCGAAAACTGTGCTGCGAGTGGATAATCTGGCCCAGGTTGTCCACACGCTCTAAGTTAAATGGATTAAAACTGCTCATCAAGGACGTTTTTTACGTTCGCCTGATTCGTCCCCATGTTAAGCGCAATTGCATGGGTGCTGAGAGCCATTACGCTCTCTACCGAATTAAATAATGCTAACAGGTAATTATGACAGTCGAGAAAAATATTTATTTTGGTGCCACGTGCTACCTCCCAGAATTTGTCGGTGTAAGCAAATTTCACCTTGTATTTTATCAGTGTTAATTTGTGGCATTCAACCGTTTTAATCACACAAATCACAATTCAACAGTACATCTCGAGAGGCAGTGTGCTGTGACGTTACTGTCACAATGTGACTTTAGTGTCAGGTACCTCTGTGCAACATTACGTCATTTTTACACGGTTGTTGCGCAGTTACATAGTGAGTAGCCGGGAGCAGTGTGTCTGACAAGGGAACATCCCCATCGCACCCCTCTCAGATTTAGTTATAAGGTGGCACAGTGGATAGGCCTTGAAAAACTAAACACAGATCAATCAAGAAACCAGGAAGAAAATGTGTGGAACTATGAAAAAATAAGCAAAATATACAAACTGAGTAGCCATGAGCATCAAAAGCAACATGAATGTCAGTATGAACTCAGGGCCGCCGTGGTCCCGTGATTAACACGAGCAGCTGCGGAGCGTAAGGTCCTTGTATCAAGTCCTCCCTCGAGTGAGAATTTTAATTTTTTTATTTTCAGTTTATGTGACAAACTCTTATGTGTTTATCACTTTTTTGTGAGTGATTATCACATCCACAAGAAAACCTAAACCGGCAAGGTAGAAGAATCTTTTTACCCATTCACCAAGTGTACAAGTTAGGTGGGTCGACAACATATTCCTGTCATGTGACACACATGCCGTCACCAGTATCATATAGAATATATCAGATATGTTTTCCTGTGGAGAAATCAGTTGGCCTATGACCTTTTGATCAAATGTTTTCGGTTACCATCGGAGAGGCACATCCTTCCGTCTACTAATCGCACGGTTTTGCGGTGCTGTCGCAAAACATGACACTAAACTTACTACAGTGAACAGAGACGTCAATGAACGAACGGACAGATCATAACTTTGGGAAAATAAAAAAAAATAAACTTTTCACTCGGGGGAAGACTTGAACCAAGGATCTCTCTTTCCGCTGTTGCTCACGCTAACCACGGGACCACCGTGGCGCTGACTTCATACTGGCATTGATGTTACTTATCTTATACATGGACTACTTAGTTTGTATATTTACTTTATTTCTTTCACAGTTCCACACAACTTCTTTCTGTTTTCTCGATTGATCTGTGTTCAGTTTTTCAAGGCCTATGCACTGTGCCAACTTATAACTAAATCTGAGAGGGGTGCGATGGGGAGGTTCCCTTGTGAGAAGGCTGTTCTACGTTCGCTACCGGTGTCGGCAGAAAGACAATCCGTGAGTTTCATTAAGTCGAGCAGGTCCACTTTGGTGGGAATGGGGAGTTCGCGTAACTCCGACAATGAGGCTCTCCGAGGTTATTGGAAGAACCGTTGGCGCCTGCACCTTTGAGGTCATTGTGCATCACGGCTACCCCACAGCCCTCAGACAATAACTGAGCATGACAGTTTTTTTCTTTCCAGTACAGCTTCGAAGGTTCAGACGACATGGCACCACGCCGCCAGCGTGGCAGCCTCTGCTGCGTTCACTCCAAAAATTTGTTTCAGCCACTAGCATTGCATAGCTCTGGCCAGAGTTTTTGACGCATAAAGTTAACTAAACATTAAGACACTAGTTCGGCCGGATGCCAACTTCGTGTTCAAGAATGTGCGTATTGTACCCATAGGAGGTAAATTATGTGCACTCTCCCCTGATTTTTCATGAAGGTAATAACGATTCGTGCTTGTCACATTGGCAAAGGTATCCCCTCCACGTAGAACTTTTTAAAGAGTTTAGAGCCATGAAACTGGATTCTGGGCAACCAGTTTAGGGCCATCATGGGGAGAGCATTCTACTCCAGGGTGATCGGTTGTCATCTCCGGCCACCGTTTCGTTCTGGTTGTTGCATGGCATCAGAGTCAATGTTTCATCAAGAGGCTAGAAATATTCACTGTGGTCTCTTGGTACAACGTTGTCTCTAATTATGCTAGCCGTCCAGATAGACAGGTCTTGTTGCGCTGCCGGCCGCGGTGGCCGTGCGGTTCTGGCGCTGCAGTCCGGAACCGCGGGATTGCTATGGTCGCAGGTTCGAATCCTGCCTCGGGTGTGTGTGAGATGTCCTTAGGTTAGTTGGGTTTAAGTAGTTCTAAGTTCTAGGGGACTTATGACCTAAGATGTTGAGTCCCATAGTGCTCAGACGAATTTTTGTTTCTTATTGTGCTGGTTCCATAGATTCTTACAGTCTTCAACAGGTTTTGATTCGTCCCACTGTGTTAGCGTCATTTTGTAATTTAATTTCAAGTTTGCTGACTTTACTCTCAATGTGTCTCATGTCAAGCATTAGAGCAAATAAATGACTGTAAATCTCAGTCTTGACTTAGATTTCAAGATCCTTTAGCTTGTCGCGCAACTTCTCCTGGTTAAGTAGTCCACTGGAAAAAGAGTTATAACCAGTTCTACGCATAGCTGGTTCACTTCACTGCGACTGCGTTGCCTTTTCATATTGGACTACTACAAGCATAACTTACAATTTTGTCTAAGTAACGAGCATTTAACTCGCTCGATTTTCATCAGTACGACGTAGTTCCTCCAGATATTATTTTTTTCAGAGCAACAAACGTTGTATTCGCTCCTCCTGCATCACTAAACCGTTGTTGTGTGAAAGGAATGGGCATTGCATCACCGGACATACCGGTGAACGGTTAAGTGCTCATCATCAGGTTATCGACAAACAGTATGCAGGACCTTCAAAGAAGTACTACATATTCCTCCAGGAGGTATTATTGGTGAAAACTAGAAGAAAAGTTCGAATAATTATATGCCCATAAATCAATACCAATTGATATATGGGCTGCTTTGCTAGTCACGAGTAATGTCTACTATTCCGTGGTGTAGGCCGGGAACGGCATAGTAAATTACCATTAACAACATACGTGTAAATAAATATCGAGCAGTCATGAAAGTGAGGAATCAGAATCGCTACAGTTTTAATGTTTGGGCAAGAACTGTAGATGACAGACTCATTGGCCATACACAATACCCAGCAGATTAGCAGCTGCTGTGTATCACCGAATTCTGCTCAGTGAATTATCAGCATTATTGGAGAACCCTTGCAGAACAACCACTGTGCATTATGCACGACGGAGCAGCTCCCCACTTTCCATGACTCGTGCGACGCTACATCACCGCAGCATTTTGTGACCAATGTATTGTTCGGAAACATCCGGTAGCACGGCATTCCCATTCACTGGATCTGAATCCGTTGGAGATCTGGCTATGGCTATATTTTAAGACATTGGTGTATGCCAAACCCATCTAGACTGCTAAGACGTTACGGATGCATGTGGCCAATTAATGTGACGGAATCCCAAATGGAGTCGGGTGTAATTGAATTAGTACGACGAAGGCCTGAAGGATGTATCAGAAAGCGTGGTAACCAAATTTACCGCTTTCTAAGGGGTCTTCTTTATAAGAGACGGACGGGAATGAGAAGACAGATTGACTCATATGTCGACAGGTATCCATTTACGGACACCTAGCTCGGCGGGATTAGCCGAGCGGTCTCGGCGCTGCAGTCAGGAACTGTGCGGCTAGTCCTGGAGGAGGTTCGAGACCTCCCTCGGGTATGGATGTGTGTGTTTGTCCTTAGGATACTTTAGGTTAAGTAGTGTGTAAGCTTAGGGACTGATGACCTTAGCAGTTAACTCTTATCTGATTTCACACACACACGGAAACCTAATCATAGGAACTGTTCATGAACTTTTTACCATTACTACCTCCAGTAGGAAAATGTGACACTTTTTCTTAATTTCACTTTTTTAAGCATTCAGTATTTGCTCAGAATACTGCTGTAAGTCCCAGAAAGTAGAATCGAACAGATGCCTTGTCATCCAGACCATTTCCATTTCTCTTAACGTCATCGATTAGTCTTGCGGAGAATTCGTCGAATAACATTAATCTGGCCACTGTCATGTATTCATTTATTTCACCTAGCTATATAAACACAATAATAACCAATGGACCATACCAGAGGGAAAATGACCTATGTGTGTGTGTGTGTGTGTATGTGTGTGTGTGTGTGTGTGTGTGTGTCGGGGAGGGAGGGGACGAGACTACTATCACGCACTGTACCCTAATTTAAATACGTCGACTGAAATGCAGTATATGCATATCTGCTCCACTCATGAAACAGGAAAGAAAATAACCTGTATTCAGGTCTACTTCGAAGTGTAAATATGTGTCAACAATAAACAGGTGTGAGTGATCATTGGTAGCAGCAGTTACAATGCCTCGCTTTGTACATTTTGCTGTCAGCGTCCTATGAGCAACTTGCGCTAATCATCGCGTCACTCTTCGCCATTGAACCTCTATTTCTTTGCAGACGTACAACTCCCTTTTCTCTCCCTTTTCTCTTCCCCTTTGTTTTTTTGTTTGATTCACTGGCAGGTGCTTTCACAAGTTGAACAATTCCCGAGGACAAAACACGGGACTTGGCTGGTGGCGCGACACAGGGACAATACGGCAAACGGACAAAACCACTCCAAGCCCGATTAGCTGCCTAGCCTACAATATTGTACGCGTCCGGTGCGGGCAAAACACGGCGGCCGCTTTACGTATTCACGACTCGCGTAACGCCGGTTGGCTGCGAAGTTATTACTCTTCGTGAACGGCGGTGGGATGAGCTTCCCGCAGAAACCGCTGTGTTCGCGAGATACGAAACATTATTCACACAACTTCTCCAAACTGTTGATTAAAGAGAATGTACCGGAAACGATGCAGTTGCCTCAACTTGCACGAAAAGGTTACAGTACTAACTAAAAACCTAGTGGTCTAGGGGTTGCGTCTTTGATTAGTAAAGAAAACTATCTTGGTCACGGGCTCTAAACCCGCCACCGTTTAAACTTTGATTAATTATCAGCTCTGGCGGCCGAAGACTTTCGGCATCAGATGTGACCCTCATTCTGACAACGGCATCGTCAAAGAGGTCGGGGGAGCTAACAGAGGTTCAGGGCCTCTCTAGTCCGTGGGGTGGGAAAGGACGGAAGAGTCAGTAATGATCAACGGCATGACGATGCAGAAGGCTAAGATAACCGCTGAACTAAAGACACACAACGTGTATCCACTGAAAACGTGGCCTGCAATTGTAAAAGTGTCATGATGATCTCTCCATTGGGAAAAGATTCCGGAATAGTCCCCTATTCGGATCTCCAGGAGGGAACTGCCAAAAGGATATCATACTGCCGGCTGTTGTGGCCGAGAGGTTCTAGGCGCTTCAGTCCGGAACCACGTGGCTGCTACGGTCGCAGGTTCGAATCCTGCCTCGGGGATGGATGTGTGTGATGTCCTTAGGTTAGTTAGGTTTAAGTAGTTCTAAGTTCTAGGGGACTGATGACCTCAGTTGTTAAGTCCCATAGTACTTAGAGCCATTTGAACCGCTGTGATAATGTTCTACGAGTCGGGGCGTGTAATGTCAGAAGCTTGAAAGTGTTACGCAAGCTAGAAAATCTGACAAGCGAAATGCAGTGGTTCACTCTCGATATAGTAGGGGTCAGTGAAGTGAAACGGAAAGAAGAGAAGTATTTCTGGTCAGATGAGTATAGGGTAATGTCAGCACTGCGCAAAACGGTATAACGGCAGTAGGATTCGTTGTGAATAGGAAGGTAGGACAGAGAGTGTGTTATTGTGAACAGTTCAGTGATAGAATTGTTATTATCTGAATCGACAGCAAACTAAAGCCGACAACGACAGTTCAGCCACACATGCCAACTTCGCAATCTGAGGATGAACAGATAGAGATCTGATGGTCATGGGGGACTCGAATGCGGTTGTAAGGGAGGGAGTAGAAGAAGAGGATAAAGGAAAATATGGATGTGCTACTAAGAATGAGAGATGAGAAAGATTAATTGAGTTCTGTGATAAATTTCAGCTCGTTGTGTTAAATATGCTGTTCAAGAATCATAAGTGGAGGAGGCATACTTCGAAAAGGCCGGGTGACATGGGAAGGTTTCAGTTATACTGTATCATGGTCAGACAGAGATTCCCAAGTCAGATATTGGATTGCAAGCCAGACCCAAAGCAGATATAGACTCAGATCACAATGTAGTAGTGATGAAAAGTAGACTGAAATTTAAGAGATAAGTCAGGAAGAATCAATATACAAAGAAGTGGGATACGGAACTCTAAGGAATGACGAGACACGCTTTAAGTTCTGTAAGGCGATAGATACACCAATAAGGACTTGCTCAGTAGGCAGTACAGTTGAAGAGGAATGGACATCTCTAAAAAGGGCAATCTCTGAAGTTTTAAAGAAAAACATAGGTACAATGAAGTTAAATGCGAAGATACCAAGGGTAACAGAAGATTTACTACATTTGATCGATGAAAGAAGGGAACTACAACAACGCTGAGGGAAATTCAGGAATACAGAAATACAAGGTGCTGAGAAATGAAATAAATAATAAGTGCAGAGAAGTTAAGACGAAATGGCTGCATGAAAATGTGAAGAAATCGAAAAAGAAATGATCGTCAGAAGGACTGGCTCAGCCTAAGTCAAAAAAACATTCGGTAAAATTAAAAGCAAGGGTCGAAACATCAAGAGTGCAACGGGAATTTCACTGTTAAATGCAGCGGAAAGCGAGAATAGGTGGAAAGAGTTCATAGAAGGCCTATAGGAGTGGGAGTATTTGTCTGAGGTGATAGAAAAAGAAACAGGAGGCGATTTAGAAGAGATAGGGATCCAGTGTTAGAATCAGAATTTAAGAAAGCTTTGCAGTACTTAATACCAAATAACGCTGATGGATAGATAACATTCCATCAGCATTTCTAATATCATTGGGGGAAGTGGAAACAAAACGACTATTCACGTTGGTATATAGAATGTATGTTTCTGGTGACATACCATCTGACATTCGGAAAAATACCATCCACACAAATCCGAAGACTGCAAGAGTCGACAAGTGCGAGGATTATCGCATAATCAACTTAACAGCTCATGCACACAAGTTGCTGACGAGAATAATATACAGGGGGAGGAGAGGAGAAGATTAGTGATCACCGTCCTGTCGACAACGAGGTCATTAGAGACGTAGCACAAGGTCGGATTAGTGAAGGATAGGGACGGAAATCGACCGTGCCGTTTCGAAGGAACCATCCACACACTTGAATGAAGCGATTTAGTGAAATCATGGAAAACCTAAATGAGGATGGCTGGATGCGGGTTTGAACCGTTCTCCTTCCGAATGTGAATCCAGTGGCTAACCACTGCGCCACCTCACTCGGTAATATCACACAGAAGAATGGAAAAGAAAATTAAGGTTGTGTTACATGACGATCAGTTTGGCTTTAGGAAAGGTAAAGGCACCAGAAAGGCAATTCTGACGTTGCGGGTGGTAATGGAAGCAAGACTAAATAAAAATTATGACACCTTGATAGGATTTGTCAACCTAGAAAAAGCATTCGACAATGTAAAATGGTTCAAGATGCTCCAAATTCTAACAAAAATGAGGGTATGTTATAGGGAGAGACAGGTAACATACAATACGTACAAGAGCTAACAGGGAATAACAATACACTACTGGTCATTAAAATTGCTACACGACGAAGATGAAGTGCTACAGTCACGAAATTTAATCGACAGGAAGAAGATGCTGTGATATGCAAATGATTATCTTTTCAGAGCATTCACACAAGGTTGACGCCGGTGGCGACACCTACAACGTGCTAACATGAGAAAAGTTTCCAACCAATTTCTCATACACAAACAGCAATTGACCGTCGTTGCCTGTTGAAACATTGTTGTGATGTCTCGTGTAAGGTGGAGAAATGCATACCATCACCTTTCCGAGTATGATAAACGATAGGTTCTAGCCTATCGCGATTGCGGTTAATCGTATCGCGACATTGCTGCTCGCGTTGGTCGAGATCCAATGACTGTTAGCAGAATGTGGAGTCGGTGGGATCAGGAGGATAATACGGAACGCCGTGCTGGATCCCAACAGCCTCGTATCACTAGCAGTCGAGATGACAGACATCTTATCCGCATGGCTGTAACGGATCGTGCAGCCACGTCTCGATCCGTGAGTCAACAGATGGGGACGATTCCAAGACAACAACCATCTGCACGAACAGTTAGACGACGTCTGCAGCAGCATGGACTATCAGTTCGAAGACCATGTCTGCGGTTACTCTTGACGCTGCATCACAGACAGGAGCGCCTGCAATGGTGTACTCAACGACGAACCTCGGTGCACGAATGGTAAAACGTCATTTTTTCGGATGAATCCATGTTCTGTTTACAGCATCATGATGGCTGCATCCGTGTCTGGCAACATCGTGGTGAACCCACATTGGAAGTGCGTATTCGTCATCGCCATACTGGCGTATCACCCGGCTTGATGGTATGGGGTGCCATTGGTTACACGTCTCGGTCACCTCTTGTTCGCATTGACGGCACTTTGAATAGTGGACTTCACATTTCAGATGTGTTACTACCCGTGGCTCTTCCCTACATTCGATCCCTGCGAAACCCTACAGTTCAACAGGATAAAGCACGACCGCATATTACAGGTCCTGTACGGACCGTTCTGGATACAGAAAATGTTCGACTGCTGGCCTGGCCAGTACATTCTCCGGGTCTCTTACCAATGGAAAACGTCTGGTCAGTGGTGGCCGAGCAACTACCTCGTCACAATACGCCAGTCACTACTCTTGATGAACTGTGGTACGGTGTTTAAGCTGCATGGGCAGCTGGACCTGTACACGCCATCCAAGCTCTGTTTGACTCAATGCCGAGGCGTATCAAGGCCTTTATTACGGCCAGAGGTGGTTGTTCTGGGTACTGATTCCTCAGGATCTATGCACCCAAATTGCGTGAATATGTAATCACATGTCAGTTCTAGTATAATATATTTGTCCAATGAATACCCGTTTATCATCTGCATTTCTTCTTGTGTAGCAATTTAGATGGCCAGCTGTGTAATAAGAGCGGGCGAACAACAACAAAGTTCTCGGATTAAAAAGGGTGTAAGAGAGGGATGTAATCTTTTACCACCTACTGTTCAATCTCTAAACCGAAGAAGCAATGATGGAAATAAAAGAAAGGTTCAGGAGTGGAATTAAAGTTCAAAGTGAAAGGATATCAATGATACGATTCACTGACGACATTGCTATCTTAAGGTAAAATAAAGAGTAATTTTATGATCTGCTGAATGGAATGAACAGTGTAATGAGTACATAATATGAATGGGAGTAAACCGAAGAAGAGCGAAAGTAATTAGAAGTAGCAGAGATAAGGACAGTTGGAAACTTAACATAGGGATTTATGGTCACGAAGTTAAGGAATTCTAGTACCTAGCCAGCAAAATAACTCATGATGGATGGAGCAAGGAGGACAACAAAGCAGACTAGCCCTGGCAAGAAGGGCATTCATAGCCAAAAGAAGTCTACTAGTATCAAACATAGCCCTAAATTTGAGGAAGAAATTTCTGAGAAAGAACGTCTCGAGTACAACTTTGTCTGGCAGCGAAACATGGACTGTGGTAAAACCAGAACAGAAGAAACGTAAGCATATGAGATGTGGTGCAACAGACGAATGTTGAAAATTAGGTTAGATGATAAGGTAAGGAATGAGGGAGTTCTGCGCAGAATCGGAGAGGAAAGGAATATATGGAGAACACCGATAAGGAGAAGGGACTGGAATATGGTACACCTTTTAAAGCTTCAGGGAATGGTTATCAGGTACTAGATGGGCTGTAGAGAGCAAAAACTGTAGAGTCGTAGAAGAAGACAAAGAGGAACTCGTGGCGAGCCACATGGCCGCATCGAACCAGTCAGAAAACTGATGACTAAGAAAAAAAAGAATACTAATTCAAAATATTACTTTCGGTCCCCATATCGATATGTACACGTATGGAGATCGTGTGTCCCTCCCATTAGAGATCAAGCTCACTTTCTCAGATATTTTGGCAGATGTTTGCTATTTAGTTTCTAGGATGTTTGGTGTCAGCCCAAATAAGTACTGTTCCCCACGTCTTTCAGGTGAGTCCTAATGTCGATGTGGAGCGTCGGGCTTTTTACCATTACTAACTAAATGTGTGTTACACTTCATCCATGGTTTGCAGAATATCATGTAAGAGAGGGAAAGTCGAGTTTTACATAAATCCGTGTTAAATCGCGGACAGAAAGTTTTCCGTCTCAAGGGAATTGATTATGTTGGAACTGAGAGCAGCTGCGGACTCCAGACCGACCGCCAGCCGCCGACGATCCTACGCTTGAGACAACGATGCTTGCCGCTGCTTGTGTCGACCGGTGTGGCCGAGCGGTTCTAGGCGCTTCAGTCTGGAACCGTGCGACCGCCACGGTCGCAGGTTCAAATCCTGCCTCGGGAATGTATGTGTGTGATGTCCTTAGGTTAGTTAGGTTTAAGTAGTTCTAAGTTCTAGTGGACTGATGACCTCAGATGTTAAGTCCCATAGTGCTCAGAGCCATTTGAACCTTGCCGCTGCAGCTGCCCAGCGTACAACGCCATATTACGCGTACACCGGGATCATAGCCACTGCTTTCGCACCTGTATCTACGTCTCAACGGGACCCGATCCTACAGCCTCATGATACAGTCCCACTGATCATCCATGGGGCCTCCCTCCTCATTACCACTATCGACGTTCATGGGCTTCGTCGAAGTAAGCTCTCGCTATACTTTGTCAGAGCAGGACGTTTCAGTTGTAGTGAAGTATGGGCCTTTGATCCTCTAGTACTGAGGTGTTTATTCCAGAGGGCCGATATCAATCATCACCTTGATACACCACTCAGCCAACAATGCTTCACATTCCACCTTACAATATTTGTTCCCAAATGGCTATGCTGTGTTTCAAGAAAACAGGGTACCTGGTTGTTGTTTTAGGGGAGGAGACCTGACAGCGAGGTCATCGGTCTCATCGTATTACGGAAGGGTGGGGAAGGAAGTCGGCAGTGCCCTTTCAAAGGAACCATCCCGGCATTTGCCTGGAGCGATTTAGGGAAATCAGGGAAAACCTAAATCAGGATGGTCAGACGCGGGATTGAACCGTCGTCCTCCCGAATGCGAGTCCAGTATGCTAGCCACTGCGCCAGCTCATGAATATCAACGGGTGCACCTACCCTGGCCACCACAGTCACCAGAACTCACCCTATTGAGCCTTTGCGTTCTATTTTGTAGAGAAGGTTTCGAGATCCCTACCCACCTCCATCATCGTTACATCAGCTTACCACTGTTTATCAGGAAGATGATATAAATTGTCTTCAAAACCATACAGGATCTCTATTTATGCATTCTGAGACGACTGTAAGTTGTTCTGAATGCCAAATCGTTCCCTAAACCATAGTAGGCATGGTGCCAACGGCCTTGCTGCAGTGGTAACACCGGTTCCCGTCAGATCACCTAAGTTCAATGGTGGTGGACAGGTGACCGCCCGGTCAGCCGAGCGCTTTTGGCAATTGGGGTGCACTCAGCTCGTAAAGCCAGTCAAGGAGCTACTTGACTGAAAAGTAGTGGCTCCTTTCACGAAAGCTGACAACGGCCGGTAGAGTGGTGCTGACCACATGGACCTCCATATCCACATCCAGTGACGCCTATCGGCTGAGTCTTGAGGATGAGACGACGGTCGGTTACTATCTTTAGGCCTCCCAAGGCCTCTTAGGATGGAGTTACTAGGCGTGGCAACATATTCTGTTTAGGTCTTCCTATATTTTTGTCCGTTTCCAGCGCTTACAGTTATATTCCGTAAGACCCGTTCAGCAATTCAGATAATGTATTGCAAATGTAGTAATTTGAGATTGATGTCGGCAGAGGGAAACTCATCATTGATTACTGCTTCCACAAAATAAGCTCTATTTCAGGAATATCAGGTAATTCACTGACCGTAACAATTGCAGCATCAAAAAAAAATAATATTTAGTTACGATTTTTCGGGAATACTGGGTGTTTGAAAAAGAATTCCCTAGTTTGAAGTTTAAATTTAATAAGGAAATTAATGAAAAATTATATCTATGAGTATATATCATGAAAGAGAATTACTTCAAGTTTTGTTTAATGTTAGTAGACGTCAACGTGAGATCCATTTGTTGCCTCGTACATGTCCCGATGCAGTGAATATCATTAGTTCCTCTTCTTTCCTTTCCTTTCTGCCCTTCTCTCCAATCAGCTCACACAATAAATATCATATCAGGTAAGCTGTACAAAA
This sequence comes from Schistocerca gregaria, assembly GCF_023897955.1. Lineage (NCBI taxonomy): Eukaryota > Metazoa > Arthropoda > Insecta > Orthoptera > Acrididae > Schistocerca > Schistocerca gregaria. The sequence continues at coordinate 240,919,180 of NC_064921.1, forward strand.
CCATTTGAGGTACGAAGAAAGCCGCCTAGGTATTGGAATGTTACTGAAAAACACATAAAGCAGGAGGAAAAGTAATACTACAGAAACATGCTAAATACTTTAGTGAGTGTCTATGAGGAATACATTTCCTCAAAACTAAAACATTGCTTTGAATATTGTATTTCATAAGGAAGGTTAAATACGAGAATATTATTTATAGGCTACACCAATCGGGATCATCTCTGCAATAAACAAGATATTGATTGAAATACAGCAATAACCTACGTTTCGAAGTATAACAGTATTAATAGCTGTTCAGACACAATATATGTTTACGAAGTATATACACATGCCACAACTTCGTTAGCCATGTGCTCATACTAGTAATAAATTCAAAACTAAAAGTGAAGTTACGCAAGAAAATCCCATATCTCCAAAAATTTTCTCATTTAAACAATAGCAAGTTTTCAGATCTGTAAGTTGTTGAAAAGAAGACGGAATACGCTTTAAAAGAAGATGTCTGTATCATATTCGATTTCCTGATTCCACTGCACTAAGTATTGTTAGGGCAAATAATCTGCAACAGTTAATGGAACAGTGTAATGGAACAAGTTAAAAACCACGCAAGTAAATAGAATATAATAAATCTTAAGTAGTGAATAAATAACACATTAAAAAGAAAATAGCACAAAATAGTAACGAAGTCATAGAACAACTTGAATAATGTTTGTTTTAAGGCAGATGAATACAGTGACTGAAAGGACAGCAGTTTGAATAAACAGGTGAGTAAACGTGACCTAAAATGCTATTTACAACTAAGTAAGATTTTCAAAATCCAGTTCCCAACGTGCCTGAGAAGGAAAATGTACAGTTGTCCAATGTTATTAATTTCGACTTATTGTCTATTGACTATCCGAAAACTGTGGAAAAAAAGAACAAGCGCCATATTTATGACTGTGGTAAAAATGCAGCTGTGTGAAAAATGTAGCAGTGAAGTTGTAATGGAAGACGTCATTGAGCCGTGGCGCCATTAAGTTAACAGACTGTTCTTTCTGCGCCAATTGGTATCTGTGCGTTGTGTCCTCAGAAGCTCTTTGCTTACCGGTATACACTCCTGAAAATTGAAATAAGAACACCGTGAATTCATTGTCCCAGGAAGGGAAAACTTTATTGACACATTCCTGGGGGCAGATACATCACATGATCACACTGACAGAACCACAGGCACATAGACACAGGCAACAGAGCATGCACAATGTCGGCACTAGTACAGTGTATATCCACCTTTCGCAGCAATGCAGGCTGCTATTCTCCCATGGAGACGATCGTAGAGATGCTGGATGTAGTCCTGTGGAACGGCTTGCCATGCCATTTCAACCTGGCGCCTCAGTTGGACCAGCGTTCGTGCTGGACGTGCAGACCGCGTGAGACGACGCTTCATCCAGTCCCAAACATGCTCAATGGGGGACAGATCCGGAGATGTTGCTGGCCAGGGTAGTTGACTTACACCTTCTAGAGCACGTTGGGTGGCACGGGATACATGCGGACGTGCGTTGTCCTGTTGGAACAGCAAGTTCCCTTGCCAGTCTAGGTATGGTAGAACGATGGGTTCGATGACGGTTTGGATGTACCGTGCACTATTCAGTGTCCCCTCGACGATCACCAGAGGTGTACGGCCAGTGTAGGAGATCGCTCCCCACACCATGATGCCGGGTGTTGGCCCTGTGTGCCTCGGTCGTATGCAGTCCTGATTGTGGCGCTCACCTGCACGGCGCCAAACACGCATACGACCATCATTGGCAGAAAGGCAGAAGCGACTCTCATCGCTGAAGACGACACGTCTCCATTCGTCCCTCCATTCACGCCTGTCGCGACACCACTGGAGGCGGGCTGCACGATGTTGGGGCGTGAGCGGAAGACGGCCTAACGGTGTGCGGGACCGTAGCCCAGCTTCATGGAGACGGTTGCGAATGGTCCTCGCCGATACCCCAGGAGCAATAGTGTCCCTAATTTGCTGGGAAGTGGCGGTGCGGTCCCCTACGGCACTACGTAGGATCCTACGGTCTTGGCGTGCATCCGTGCGTCGCTGCGGTCCGGTCCCAGGTCGACGGGCACGTGCACCTCCCGCCGACCACTGGCGACAACATCGATGTACTGTGGAGACCTCACGCCCCACGTGTTGAGCAATTCGGCGGTACGTCCACCCGGTCTCCCGCATGCCCACTATACGCCCTCGCTCAAAGTCCGTCAACTGCACATACGGTTCACGTCCACGCTGTCGCGGCATGCTACCAGAGTTAAAGACTGCGATGGAGCTCCGTACGCCACGGCAAACTGGCTGACACTAACAGCGGCGGTGCACAAATGCTGCGCAGCTAACGCCATTCGACGGCCAACACCGCGGTTCCTGGTGTGTCCGCTGTGCCGTGCGTGTGATCATTGCTTGTACAGCCCTCTCGTAGTGTCTGGAGCAAGTATGGTGGGTCTGACACACCGGTGTCAATGTGTTCTTTTTTCCATTTCCAGGAGTGTAAATACAGGTTCGCTGGCCCGAGGAACGGAGACACCAAGTTTGGGGATTGGCGGTAGCGCCGCGACCAGAGGCGATCACGAGGTCCGAGCGGCCGAAGCCTCGATGTGCGCAAGGAGGGCCTGCGCACAGCGAAGATACCGGAGCACTTCAGAGGGGTCAGCGCCGACTACAAGCAGCAGGCCGACATCCCGTCGGTTGGTTGGCAGCATTTGTGTCTTCCTGGCAGTCATCGCACCACCCAGTAACCGCCACGATGCACCGAGGATCCATGGGACGGGGAGTAATCACCCTCGTGGTGATTGGTATCACTATCTGCCCAACCTCCTAATTATTTTCTGGTTTGTACCCGACCCTGAGAGTTTTACTCGATCGGCTCTTTGGTCGTGAATATACCGTACTAGACAATAAATGTCGTTTGAAAATTTGTTCTGATATTATATTGCCCTTCCTTTCTAGTTTATATCCGATCATTAATGTTTTAATGAATCAGCTCCTTAGCGGAAATACAGTCGGAACAATTCGTACCTAGGCACAGGTTGCCGTTAAGCAAACAGGGTCTTGTGGTTAGATTTAGATGTTAACCGGTTCAATTCCTTGAGTGTAATTGTATTTGAGGTAATCTGAACTACCTGTTGTACAAAGCTGTTCGTTCCTGTCTTTGAAAGACAGGGTCATTTTTCTTTTGTAATATGTGCTCATACGTAATGTTTTAAAACGTTCCTTCAGAGTAGCCATCATAACTGAGAAACCATATAAATTTTGACTATTAACAGCCAGCTGTCACCAGGGCTTTAGTCAGAATAAGATTGTCAAAAGCGACGGATCGGGATTCAGTTGCATCTTGGTTACTAATTCAAATGAAAAGGTGGTTCGCTTTGAAGCAAACCTTATCATTGTCAGAATTGTTTCCTAATTTGTTTAACCTTTAAGCGGCCATGACACGAAGCGCGCGGCCCCTCCTGCCGGAAGTTCTAGTCCTCCCTCGGTCATGGATGGGTGTGTGTGGTCCTTAGCGTTAAGTTAGTTTAAGTAGTGTGTAAGTCTAGGGATCGATGACCTCAGAAGTTTGGTCCCTTAGGAATTCACACACATTTGAACATTTTTTAACTTTTAAGCATAGGTGCGCATTTTAACCCTGAACATTTCGACATACAGTTTCCAAATAAGTAAATAAAATTTACGTCAGCTGTTTGAGTAATTGAAACACTCTTTTCATCAGTATTATTTATATGCGTTCATGTGTTGCAGAAGGGCATTTAATAACAGAAACTGTGTACAGCGCGTTACTAAGCACATCTGTTTCACTCGATAACGGGTGGACTGCAGATCCGGGCCCTTGTAATTATCTGGTTCTTCTTGTTTTGATTTCTCTTGTAAAAGCTTATTCATCTCACAATTTTTTTTTTTATTTTGAAAGACGACAAATTTATGAGTATATATTGTTAAATAAACAGTTTGTGTGAATAGAAATTTATATTGGTGGGTCCTCCCTTCCGCGTTTTCCTTAATACCAGTAAATTCCACGTCTCAGTCATTATAAACCTTCGTGGCATCATGGATGCCTAGATTTGTTGATCACTTACTGGGAACTACAGGTGGTATTAAAAGCAGCAGAGTGTGACAAAAAGCTGATGGTGATGATTTAAACTTTTACAGAAAAATAACAGAAGTCACAAATTATTGTATGCCTTTTAATTCATATTCTAATGTGACTCCTGTTACTGACAACAGAACGAAAAACAAATTTCTATTGAGGTTTTGGTGGCTGTATAGAGTTTCGTGCTAGAATGAACCTAAAATTCAAATCTTTGACTTTGATTCCTTCCTTGCCCTACATCCCGTTTACCACTGCGACATTCCCTTAATTTCCTTTACACATAGTTTACTGGAAATCCTGTTTGAAACATGTGTCATAGCACAGGCGCATGTCCAAAGCGTGTATAAAACCGTATATATTTCTAAAGACATCTCTTTGGCATAGAAGGGTGACAATAAAGATGTATATTCCTCTCTGTCCATAATGTTGACACAATTCTAAAGATGGAGCATAATGAGAACTGCCTGTCAGCAGGAAAAATTCCGCTGAGGTATTATGATGGTTACCACGATATTATTTGTCAGAGTTCTTAATAGACTATAGGTCAGTTGCATGTTAGAGATTTTTGCAGAATAAAATTTTCATCTTGAGCAGACAGGGTAAGAAATCACAATTCTCACGATAACTAGTTACAAATGAGAACAATCCACAAGATATATGAAAATTCACTCTTGGCCTCGCTATTTATGGAAACCAACGAATACTTCGTTGAGCTGTTCTGGCGTCATGGTCGACCACACCTTGATGGAGCTGTGAAGCAAATCAGTGTGGATTAGGGATGGTTCCGAGGACAGCCAACTTTGCTCATATTTCTCTGGTGTCCATCGAGACTATCAATAGATGGGTTTCCACTAGACATGGCCTACACCTAAACAGGACTGAGAAGGGAAGATTGGTACAGTTCATTCATGAAAGTATAGAGAATGGATCCTGGGCCACACACGGTCAAATACCTGTGGTCACAGGTAGGAAAAGTAGGTCTTTATTTAGGATAAATACCTGAAAAATTTACCGTGCTTAAAGAGTATCTCGAACAGTTTTAAAAATACTGAAACAATCACTCACAAGACAGATTTTAACACTTCAACTATCACACATACCAGATATCACAAAGAAAAACAAACCACTGGAAATAATCTTCCATCAAAGCATGCAATCAATAAAAAATAAAATACAACTATTAAACGTTGAGCTCCAATCTTTGAACTGAACAGTAGTTTGTGTTACTGATCGCTGGTGTAGAGACACAGAAATCCAATACGCAGCATTATCATTGTATGAAAGGGCAAACTCTTACTGCAGATCTGCTTCAACAGGTGGAGGATCAGGCATCTGCATCATAAAAGGAACACAGGTCAAATCAAGACATGATCTCAGTACAACAAGTGAAGACAAACACTTTGAAATATCAACTATTGAATTATCAGGGCTTGATATCACTAAGAATTTAATCATTTTGTGTGTGTATAGATCTCCCACTGGTAGGTTGGACACTTTTTTCAATAAATTACAAGAAATTCTAGATAAAGTCCCAAGTACAAAGATCAATATAATTCTTTTTAGGGACATTAACATCAACACTAATATCATAAATGAATCCCACAGCACCCTCATAAATATCCTTCAAAGTTTTGGCATGCCCCTATTGGTCAATAGTGCAACTAGGGTTACTACAATGACTGCGTCAGTAATTGACCATGTGGCAACAAATATGGATAGGGAAAAGTTTGATTTACCTGAAAAAGATCTCGGAATATCAGACCATCTCTGTCAACTAACAACAGTAAAATCGGGCATCGAATCATTCCTTCAACTATAAGCCTACAAACGACATCTATCAGAAATCAAAATAAAATATTTTTTAAAAGAACTAATAATACAAAGCTGAAATGAAGCGTATCAGGAAACCAATGTGGGTATGAAATTCTCTAAATTCTCCACATTATGTAAATTGAACTTTCAAAAGGCATTTCCAAAAGAATGCGTGTCTGTATCAAGCTCTCACAAAAATAGATGGATAACAGCAGGTATAAAGAAACCGTACCATATATTTAAATACCTCACTCCCACGAAAAGAGTCACAATGATCCAGCACTGTACAATTTCTATTATAGTTACAAAAAGAACTATAGGAAGGTACTGATTGCTGCAAAAAAGTCATTTAATTACAGCATAAAATATAATGCAGAGAATAGTTGCAAAGCAGTCTAGGATGTTATAAAAAAGGAAATTGGGACAGACAAACACGCTCAGAATAACATACTGCTAAGACAAGGGGATAAGGTCATAAATGATCCACAACACTTAGCTAATTCTGTAAACGAGCATTTTTGAAGCAATACAGAGAACTTATAGCAAAAATTCCCCAATACAAATATTACAACAATAAATAATGTTGCACAAAATACAATGATGATACTTCCAACCACAGAGAATGAAATCAATAAAAATGTTCGAGAACTAAAGAATAAAAAGTAAGTAGGCTTTGGTCAAGTACCAAAGTGTGCACTGAAACAATGCATAGAGACTGTCAAAGGCCTCTTAACAAATATAATAAATGAATCCTTCACACCAAGGACATTTCCAGAGCAGTTCAAACAGGCAAGAGTTGTACCTCTGCTTAAGAAAGGTATGCAAAGACAAAGAAAATTACTGGCCCATTTCCCTAATGTCACCGTTCTAAGAAATAATAGAAGCGATTATGAAAGACAGGTTAATGAATTACCTGAATAAATACGATCTTTTAAGCGGAAAAAATATGGAAGCCATAGGTGAATTCATAAAAGTTGTATCTATAGATCTTGACAAAGATGAGTGCCGCAGAGGCCTATTTTTGTATCTTTCTAAGGCCTTTGATACAGTCGGCCACAAGATTCTATTAATTAGAAGCGTTAGGAATAAGAGGCGTAGCTAATGACTGGTTTCTATCATACAGAGCAGATAGGGCGCAAAAAGTACAGGTAACACATAATTCAAATAGATCTAAACATTTAGTAAAACACTTATCAGAACCAAAATACTTGTAAGTAGGCTGTTTAGGTTTTTTTTATTGGTAACGCCACACAGCGCTCTGTATGAAAATCACTGGCTGTGCTGTGTGCAGTCTGTGGCTGGTTTGCATTGTTGTAATACTCGCCATTGTAGTGTTGGGTAGCTGGATGTTAACAGCGCGTATCGTTGCGCACTTGGAGTTGAGCCGCCAGCAGTAGTGGATGTGGGGAGAGATATGGCGGAGTTTTGAAATTTGTAAGACTGGATGTCATGAACTGCTATATATATTATAACTATTTAGGTTTTAAATTGTTTTTCCAGGGGCAGATGTGGACTCTGACTACAATCTATTAGTTATGACCTTCAGATTAAAACTGAAGAAACTGCAAAAAGGTGAGAATTTAAAGGGATGGGACCTGTATAAATTAAAAGAACTAGAGGTTGTACAGAGTTTCAGGGAGAGCATAAGGGAGCAATTGACAGGAATGGGGTAAAGAAATACAGTAGAAGAAGAATGAGTAGCTTTGAGGGATGAAGTAGTGAAGGCAGCAGAGGACCAAGTACGTAAAAAGACGAGGGTTAGTAGAAATCCTTGGGTAACAGAAGAAATATTAAATTTAATTGATGAAAGGAGAAAATATAAAAATGCAGTAAATGAAGCAGGCAAAAAGGAATACAAACGTCTCAAAAATGAGATCGACAGGAAGTGCAAAATGGCTAAGCAGGGATCGCTAGAGGGCAAATGTAAGGATGTAGATGCTTATCGCACTAGGGGTAAGATAGATACTGAATACATGAAGATTATAGAGACCTTTGGAGATTAGAGAACCACTTGTATGAACATCAAGAGCTCAGATGGAAACCCGGTTCTAAGCAAAGAAGGGAAAGCAGAAAGGTGGAAGGAGTATATAGAGGGATTATACAAGGGTGATGTACTCGAGAACAATATTATGGAAATGGAAGAGGATGTATATGAAGATGAAATGGGAGATATGATACTGCGTGAAGACTTTGACAGAGCACTGAAAGACCTGAGTCGAAACAAGGCCCCAGGAGTAGACAACATTCCATTAGAACTACTGACAGCCTTGGCAGAGCCAGTCCTGACAAAACTCTACCATCTGGTGAGCAAGATGTATGAGACAGGCGAAATACCCTCAGACTTCAAGAAGAATATAATAATTCCAATCCCAAAGAAAGCAGGTGTTGACACATGTGAAAATTACCGAATCATCAGTTTAATAAACCACAGCTGCAAAATGCTAACACGAATTCTTTACAGACGTATGGAAAAACTAGTAGACGCCGACATCGGGGTAGATCAGTTTGGATTCCGTAGAAATACTGGAATACGTGAGGCAATACTGACCTTACGACTTATCTTAGAAGAAAGATTCAGGAAAGGCAAACCTACGTTTCTAGCATTTGTAGACTTAGAGAAAGCTTTTGACAATCTTGACAGGAATACTCTCTTTCAAATTCTAAAGGTGGCAGGGGTAACATACAGAAAGCGAAATGCTATTTACAGTTTGTACAGAAACCAGATGGCAGTTATAAGAGTCGATGGACATGAAAGGGAAGCAGTGGTTGGGAAGGGAGTAAGACAGGGTAGTAGGATCTTCCCTATGTTATTCAATCTGTATATTGAGCAATCAGTAAAGGAAACAAAAGAAAAATTCGGAGTAGGCGTTAAAATCCATTGAGAAGAAATAAAAACGTTGAGATTTGCCCATGACATTGTAATTCTGTCAGAGACAGCAAAGGACTTGGAAGAGCAGTTGAATGGAATAGACAGTGTCTTGAAAGGAGGATATAAGATGAACATTAACAAAAGCAAAACGAGAATAATGGAATGTAGTCGAATTAAGTCGGGTGATGTTGAGGGAATTAGATTAGGAAACAAGACGCTTAAAGTAGTAAAGGAGTTTTGTTATTTTGGGAACAAAATTACTGATGATGGCCGGAGAGGATATAAAATGTAGACTGGCAATGACAAGGAAAGCGTTTCTGAGGAAGAGAAATTTGTTAACATCGAGTATTGATTTAAGTGCCAGGAAGTCATTTATGAAAGTATTTGTATGGAGTATAGCTATGTATGGAAGTGAAACGTGGACGATAAATACACTCCTGGAAATTGAAATAAGAACACCGTGAATTCATTGTCCGAGGAAGGGGAAACTTTATTGAGACGTTCCTGGGGTCAGATACATCACATGATCACACTGACAGAACTACAGGCACATAGACACAGGCAACAGAGTATGCACAATGTCGGTACTAGTACAGTGTATATCCACCTTTCGCAGCAATGCAGGCTGCTATTCTCCCATGGAGACGATCGTAGAGATGCTGGATGTAGTCCTGTGGAACGGCTTGCCATACCATTTCCACCTGGCGCCTCAGTTGGACCAGCGTTCGTGCTGGACGTGCAGACCGCGTGAGAGGACACTTCATCCAGTCCCAAACATGCTCAATGGGGGACAGATCCGGAGATCTTGCTGGCCATGGTAGTTGACTTACACCTTCTAGAGCACGTTGGGTGGCACGGGATACATGCGGACGTGCATTGTCCTGTTGGAACAGCAAGTTCCCTTGCCGGTCTAGGAATGGTAGAACGATGGGTTCGATGACGGTTTGGATGTACCGTGCACTATTCAGTGTCCCCTCGACGATCACCAGAGGTGTACGGCCAGTGTAGGAGATCGCTCCCCACACCATGATGCCGGGTGTTGGCCCTGTGTGCCTCGGTCGTATGCAGTCCTGATTGTGGCGCTCACCTGCACGGCGCCAAACATGCATACGACCATCATTGGCACCATGGCAGAAGCGACTCTCATCGCTGAAGACGACACGTCTCCATTCGTCTCTCCATTCACGCCTGTCGCGACACCACTGGAGGCGGGCTGCACGATGTTGGGGCGTGAGCGGAAGACGGCCTAACGGTGTGCGGGACCGTAGCCCAGCTTCATGGAGACGGTTGCGAATGGTCCTCGCCGATACCCCAGGAGCAACAGTGTCCCTAATTTGCTGGGAAGTGGCGGTGCGGTCCCCTACGGCACTGCATAGGATCCTACGGTCTTGGCGTGCATCCGTGCGTCGCTGCGGTCCGGTCCCAGGTCGACGGGCACGTGCACCTTCCGCCGACCACTGGCGACAACATCGATGTACTGTGGAGACCTCACGCCCCACGTGTTGAGCAATTCGGCGGTACGTCCACCCGGCCTCCCGCATGCCCACTATACGCCCTCGCTCAAAGTCCGTCAACTGCACATACGGTTCACGTCCACGCTGTCGCGCCATGCTACCAGTGTTAAAGACTGCGATGGAGCTCCGTATGCCACGGCAAACTGGCTGACACTGACGGCGGCGGTGCACAAATGCTGCGCAGCTAGCGCCATTCGACGGCCAACACCGCGGTTCCTGGTGTGTCCGCTGTGTCGTGCGTGTGATCATTGCTTGTACAGCCCTCTCGCAGTGTCCGGAGTAAGTATGGTTGGTCTGACACACCGGTGTCAATGTGTTCTTTTTTCCATTTCCAGGAGTGTAGTTTGGACAAGAAGAGAATAGACGCTTTCGAAATGTGGTGCTACAGAAGAGTGCTGAAGATTAGATGGGTAGATCACATAACTAATGAGGAGGTATTGAATAGAATTGGGGAGAAGTTTGTGGCATAACTTGACCAGAAGAAGGGATCGGTTGTTAGGACATGTTCTGAGGCATCAAGGGATCACCAATTTAGTATTTGAGGGCAGCATGGTGGGTAAAAATCGCAGAGGGAGACCAAGAGATGAATACACTAAGGAGATTCAGATGGATATAGGTTGCAGTATGTACTGGGAGATGAAGAGGCTTGCTCAGGATAGAGTAGCATGGAGAGCTGCAACAAACCAGTCTCAGGACTGAAGACCACAATACGAAACTGGTGAAGTACCTCACGTCTTAGAAACTGGCGAGCAGATCTTCTACCACTTCTGAACAGTCTCCTCCTTTTCAGCCACGTGCACACAGCGCTTTACACCATCTAACTTCCGACTGTTAGTACCTCACTGAGAAACCGTTAATTTTATTCCCCATCTCAACATCTGGTCGATCTCTACTTCTACTGCTTACCTTTTTGCTGCAGATATCCGTTATGACTTTGCGTTGGTCTAACGTTACTTTGAGATGGTAATCGTAAATAGTTGTTTCTGCACCACTGCAGCGTACAAGGAAAGGTTGTATATTATCTGCTCCTGCTCGTCACTAAGTGAGTAGCTGTCTTGAGCGACCTTATCATGCATTAGTTCGCTGACATGAGACACAACGCTGGCGGTCTGAGTCTTTTCGTAGTCGTTCTTCCAGTGAGAGAGGACACTAGCTGCATCTCCGCGAGTGACCAACTGATAATAAAGCAGCTTTTCACGTTCCGTTCACATCGGTCCTACTGTGTCGGCTTTATTCCTCACATAAAGGCAACAGCGTTTTGTTGTTACTGTGGTCTGTACAGGCTGCGCACAACTCACTCACAGTCAGTAACCACTTCAGACTCCAGTCTACAGGGTGTCCGTATTTAAACTTCTAGTGTCAAAATGTTGTAGAAACAGAACCACTGCTCAGAATGACGTCAAATGATGAGCGTATTATTGTCGCAAGAGGAAACGTCATGGAAAAAAAAAATCATGAAAATTTTACCAATGAATATCGCTGTAACCGTCTTAACGTAAATGGGGATGCCGAAGGTATTAGATGATTAACAACACGACCGCTATGGTTTGAGTTACAGATTAAACCAGAGGTACTGTTCAATGTGCATGACCTCAGAACATTGGTAGTCCACAGTTGTGTCACTCTTACTTAAGTAAGCCGATCCATCACGGCCAGGTCGTACCACATCGAAAGAGGAAAATCGGTTTTTAACTGTCCTGAGGCCAAAAACTGCATAAAAACCAAAATGAGAACGGTTTCTGATTGTTGTGAAACTGGCACAAGACGTGTTAATTACTTTAATCATCGTTTTCTGCCTCAAACTGAAATGCAGAAACAATACGTTCCACAACAGATACGAGTGTTTGGGAGTCACGTTTAGGATGCGTTGCGCAATGCATGCCTTCACTTAGGGTACGTTTGTGAATGGAGCACTGAACACAACATCTTTCACAATAGCCACAGAAAAAGTCGCATGGTTTAAGATCAGGTGATCCGGACGGCCAGGCTGCAGTGAAACGGCGACTCATAATTGCTGAATTTCCTGCTCGTGCTCCAGCAGCTTGACTGGCTGTGCAATGCGTGGATGAGGCCATCTCACATATAAATTAATCTACTGACACATTCACGCTGTTGAAGGTTGGAACGAGTTTGGTGCACGAAAACTCCCATGGCGTTCACCAGCGACAGTACAAGCAACACGACCTGCAGAACTCACCTCCACCAGACAGTACAGCCCAACGATAAACAAAGCCATCAGCCCACACCACATAGACACCTTTGCAGAATGAAGTGGTGCAGGCTAATGTGCGTGCGGACTTTCCGTTGCCCATATCCTGAAATTCTGCGTATTGACATTTTCTTGAAGAAGGAAATGCGCTTCGTCTGTCCACAGAATGTTCCATAATGATTCATTGCCCACTTCCGTGCTAGCAAGATTTTCCAGAGCGAGCGTTAGTCATGCTGGCAGGTCTGCAGAAAGTAAGTCCTGAACATGGGTGATTTTGTATGGGCTGCCATGCAGCATATGCACCAGACTCATAGGCATGTCCAACGTATGTGTAATTCTCCGTGCACTTCATATTCGCACACTACCGCTCGATTCCGCCTTCAGTGTTGTGGCCATATCTTCGACAGACATTGGATTAACTGCTTCCCGCCCTCCCCCACACTACTCTTCAAAAAAATCTATCTTTTCGAATTTCATTATCGTTTTCTCCACACCCTTAGCAGCTGACGGGACAATGGCTTTTTTCATACTCTTGAGTGTCCAAAATTTTTGCACGGCTACTGTGGCACTGTCATCGTTCTTGTATAAGAGGTTTAGCAGCAGTGCGCGATCCCTCATGGAGACAGTCATGTTAACACGTTCGCTGCCATCGGCGCACCAGGGCGCCAGGCCGATACTGGTGCACATGCCGTGGACGCGCCTGCGAAGCTGTTGCGAAGCGCCACGGTTTAGTCGGGCACAGCTATTGGGTGTGGTTTATTGCGCAGGCACTCTAAGAACGTATTGTTTTCTATTTTTATGGGTGCGGTTCGCATTTTTTCCTCTGTTGTGGGACTGAAAATGGAAAACAATTCGTGACACGGCGGGCCCTTCGGAATCTAAGAAACGTAAAATACGGGACACAATAAACGTACAAAAAGTAACGGTTGCGGAATTATTACGAATATTAGAAGAATGCGATTCGGAAACGGAATTGGCCAGTGGGGAGGACGGGTGGGAATCCAGTGAAGAGTCTGGCGGATCCGAGTTTGCTTTAGGTGAGGCTGAAGAAATGCCTGTGAATCCAAGCGACAGGAAAACGGCAGAAGTAGTAACGTAGCTGATACAAGTGCTGCACCGGAAAGCGAGCCAATTAGAATGGTAAGTTGCCCGTTTATAATAAATGAGGGCCTGATAATTCAACCAACGGGCGTTTATGAAGTATACCTGCTTGAATATGACAGCTTCAAACACCTTTACTAAAGCAGATAAAATAATAACTTAACAAACTTAAAAGCTATGGATAACAGAGAAGAAGCCTGGCAAAATATAACGAACGTCGTTTATAGACTAGCCGGAGAACCTCTCGGAAAAAGGAAGAGTAAGGAGAAGTAAATGCCGAAAAATTTGGAAAGCTGTCAAAGAGGAAAGTGATGCGTATACAAAGTACTTACGCAACCACACGCCTGAGAAAAGCAACACTACACTACCGGAAAATAAAATGTAGCAACGTCAAGTACAGGATCATTGCATTGAAAAGTTAGGAGACAGGTAGTTTATCATTTTAGGGCCAAATGAAATACACATACCGCCATTCATTTTTACGCGGAGCGGTATCTTCAACTTTCATAACAGTCATTTTTGGGGTAGTATGCTCAATCCCCATGGTATGGTGACAGCGAGTAATGAGCATCGGTACACCCGGAATGTGTGGGCCGGGATAATTGACCACTGTATTTTGGGACTAGTCTCTCTTAGACGTCACCCAACAGGTCGCAACTATCGGCGTTTCTTGCGGGTGACTTTGCCTCCCCTGCTGGAAGAAGTGCCACTGATGATTCGAAGGCTGCTACATGATGGTGCTCCAACCCACCTCGCCGCATTCGCAATCGTGTCCTCCCTTGTCGATGGATTGGACGAGGGAGCCCAGTTCCATGGCCTGCTCGTACACCGGATCTCAGTCCCTGCGATTTCTGGTTATGGGTCCACCTCAAAAGTATCGTGTACGCAGAGCCCATTCCAGACGCGGAGACACTCGATCAGCGTACTCATGCTGCGTTTGACACTGAACGGATGCACACTGGCCGATGTGAACGTGTGAGACAGAACATGCTACGGGGTGTACAGACACAAGGAAACCGTTTTCTACACATAATGTAACTGTCACTGCATGGTACAGAGCATATTACACCGCAGTCTCTGTAAAAAAAAAAAAAAAATCGTGTGGCATTGTTCGCCGGGAGGCGCCGAGCGGGGAAGTTCGGCAACCGGGTTGCAAGTCTTATTTCAGTCGATGCCACACTGGACGACCTGCGTGTCGGTGATGTTGATGAAAAAGTTAATAAAAGCTTTCTGGTTCCGTATCCTCTAATCGATCAATCCCTACAGTTTGTGTGGAAAAATGACCCTGTATACCAGTGAACGTGTCTGCAAAATTATATAATTGTACAAAGCATAGTTAAGGATTTACCTCGCTATAAACATTTATATACGCACTATAAGGGTCCTCAGCAATGTCCAACGAACTTCAAGCATAATTTCAAATCTTTTATAAGCTGTTCCTCATTTACGTAGTTCGAGTCAAATGTTTAACTCATTTCCAAAGTAATCAGATGTTCGAAGCTGTTTTACACATGGAATCGGGCTTCAGTGGATGCCTATCTATGACGAGAATCAGTTGTACTGTCAGACGAGTGCCCACTGACGCCAGCTGTAATCGTTGACCGATGGGTATCATAAAACCTGCTTCTTGGCAGGCTTGCATTTCCCACTGCAGCGAACTTGTGCCAAAGCCATAGGGATGAAATAAAGTTTGAAACTTCCTGGCAGATTAAAACTGTGTGCCGGACAGGGACTTGGAGCCATAACTTTTATCTTTTGCGGGAAAGTGCTGTATCAACTGGTCTCCCTAAGCACAATCCATGACCGGCGTTCACACCTTTACTTGTGCCAGTACCTCGTCTCCTATCTTCCAAACTTCACGGAAGTTCTCCTGCATAATATGCGGGACGAATACTTCCGGAAGAAAGAATGTTTGGAAGGTAGCAGATGAGGTATTGGCGCACGTAAAGGTGTGAACACTGGTTAGGGATCGTGCTGTCGTAGGTCAGTTGGCAGAATACTTGCCCGTGAAAGTCGAAGGCCTCGGATTCCAGTCACCTGCAGGCATACAGATTCCATATGTTTCACCTTCTATCACGCCAGGGACGACTGGAAAGCGTCTACTTGCAGCAGGACTAACGTTAGGCGTCTCTAGCCAGATTACCACTGGAACCAAGAGGCCGCCAAGCACGGTTACTCTGGCGGCGTGAGCGAGTCGGTTAGAGAATGGACTGGAGCTCTGTAGTCTTCAGTGATGAGATTAGATTCTGTCTGTGATCGACCTACACGTGCATAGCCTAGACCAGGTGAGCTGCCTATTCCAGAGTGCATTCGCCCACGACACACGGGTCCCTTTACACACTTCATGCTATGGAGTCCAATCAGTTGCAACTAGCAGTCGCATTCGGTTTTTCTACATGATAAAGTAACCAGTGCCCGCTGAACTGCAGTGGCTGTTATCCTCATTCTACTGCCATTTCTTCGACAAGAAGGTGATGTAATTTTTCAGTAGGACAACGCGTTTGCTCATACTGCTACTGCGAAACAACATTCACCTGGAAACATTCATTTTGTGTTGTACAACGACTGTTCTGGACAGCAAGATCACCAGACCTCTCGCGAATAGAACGCTATGAGACACGGTGAAACGGGAAGTCAATCGTTTTTCAGTTTGTACGAGAAACATTGACGAGCAGCAACAAAAGTCGCGATATTCTTGGGACAGTCTATCGCAGGACGACATTCGGCAGCCTTATGATGGTTTTCATGCGAGAATACCGGTCTGCGTTCCTACCAAATGGGGTCCTCTATGTACTGATGGAACTATTTGGCCACTGTTTACTTCGGTATGTGCATTTCATTTGGCCCTAAAATGATAAACTACCTGTCTCCTAACTTTTCAATGCAATGATCCTGTACTTGACGTTGTTACATTTTATTTTCCGGTAGTGTAGTGTTGCTTTTCTCAGGCGTGTGGTTGCGTAAGTACTTTGTATACGCATCACTTTCCTCTTTGACAGCTTTCCAAATTTTTCGGCATTTTCTTCTCCTTACTCTTCCTTTTTCCGAGAGGTTCTCCTGCTAGTCTATAAACGACGTTCGTTAGATTTTGCCAGGCTTCTTATCTGTTATCTATAGCTTTTAAGTTTGTTAAGTTATTATTTTATCTGCTTTGGTGAAGATGTTTGAAGCTGTCCTCTTCAAGCAGGTATACTTCATAAACGCTTTTATCTTGTTGTTACTGCCGTTTCATAAAATCATATATTCTGCAAAGAGTAAAAAATGATCTCATCTGTTATAGTCTTCTCTATAAACTCTTGTGCCCCGTAGTTCACCTGCTAACTCATCATTTACGAAGATGTAATCAGTTATTAATCTAAGATCTTTACTGGTTCAAATAGAATTAAATAGTCTCTGTACCTCTGTTCTTAACTTTTTAGTTTCTAATTTTTGAACTATTGTAAGTGAAAAAATCTCTTAACATTTTTCCATTTTTATTGAAAATGTGTCCTCAAAAGCCATATACTATTCTTTGCTGGTATATCTCTCATTCTGATATTGTGGGGGACAGTATTATGCTATGAGAGACATTCACCTGCATCTTCATTGAACCTGTGGTAGCAATCTTTGGCACCGTGGCAGCTGTAGACTACATGGCCACTATGACAGACTGTGGCGTCCCGGAGCGGAGTGTTAGACGTTGCTATGTTACGGGGGAGCTTACCTCACTCTTATCTACTACTGAGTTGCTATTCGTGGGCAGCTGCTTGAACACCTCCGACATCGGCGACCTACTAAAGCCGCAATGTTTCAAAGATACAGGACTCGGTGAAGGAAACCAGGTTCTATTCACAAGAACTAAATGTACAAGTAAGAATAGGACGGTTTCTCCGGCACAAACTAGCCGAGCTCCATACTACTGCCGTATCTCCGTAGCTCGCTACTGCGGCTGTGAACTCATCCTGAGTTAGACGGTCGAGGCGGGTAGGTGCCGGCTGGCACTTCCTCAGAGAAGGCGGCGACGCTGCTGATAACAGAGTAACTGAGTACTAACCGACAGAGAGTGCTTTTTTGCCCTCCTATTTATATGACGCTTCCCTTGGCCAGTTTCCCCGCACAATACTACCGCGACCTTCCTTGTGTTTGTTACCCGGCACAGAGGAGTCGGCCCGAGGTTTTTCTCATTTACACAATGGGACTCCATATCCGGGCTGGCTGCCGGTGCTCAATCGAGACTTTAGAATACTTGTAACCAACTAACACGAGTGTCAGTTACAATATCAATTAAACTTATTGAGGTTTACGACAAGACAACCTGCAACTTTTCATGTTTGATGTCTCCCCTACGGAAAAGCTACCAGCAGGATACCTGTCCCCGTTAAAAGACCAGGATCGTGTTCCATTGGATTATGGAGCTTGACAGGCAACCGACGTAGATGGCTTTGCCACCAAATTTGTACCATCTGAATTGGATTCTATTGGGTGCCTTCTCAGCACCTACAAAACCTTAGGCAGTAAACTAACGGGAACTGCGCGATTTGTGCGCCACACACTTCCGGAAATCTACCAACGACATGTGTAATCCATGCCATGCAAAATCGCAAAAGTACGCGCTGCAGGTGTGGACCAACACGCTATCAAGCAGGCAGTAGAAATGTTTTGCTTCATATGTGTATACTACGTATTACAGGGATATTATTTTGCACCATCACCTTAAAGTATTCTCTCGGGAGCAAATATCCCATTCACTAAGCTTTTACTGGTGTATCCCACGTCAAAACCCCTGCTGGGTTGTCCGCCCTTCTCTCAGAAGTGCCGTGCAGTTTCGACCCACATGAAGGCGAAGCAAGAGCAGCGAGTACTTCGGCGGTCTTCTACAAAGACCGCCAGCCGTGGACACACTACTTTACGAGTCTCCAATAGGTGCGCTACTCAGATAGAGGGATGACGTGACTCTGCCTGAGAAGCCAATGAGAGGATGAGTGATAACGCTTGGCGAATTCAGCCGAATGCGTGCATCCTCAGTATCAATCCGTGTGGCTATTTAACTCGCGCCCCAGCGAGCTAACAGCAGTCATCGTCTTGAATCGGCAGCCTACAGTCTTCATCTGGAGTCTTCAATCCATGTATACAGGGTGTTACAAAAAGGTACGGCCAAACTTTCAGGAAACATTCCTCATACACAAAGAAAGAAACGATGTTATGTGGATATGTGTCCGGAAACGCTTACTTTCCATGTTAGAGCTCATTTTATTACTTCTCTTCAAATCACATTAATCATGGAATGGAAACACACAGCAACAGAACGTACCAGCATGACTTCAAACACTTTGTTACAGGAAATGTTCAGAATGTCCTCCGTTAGCGAGGATACATGCATCCACCCTCCGTCGCATGGAATTGCTGATGCGCTGATGCAGCCCTGGAGTATGGCGTGTTGTATCACAGCCGTCCACAATACGAGCACGAAGAGTCTCTACCTTTGGTACCGGGGTTGCGTAGACAAGAGCTTTCAAATGACCCCATAAATGAAAGTCAAGAGGGTTGAGGTCAGGAGAGCGTGGAGGCCATGGAATTGGTCCGCCACTACCAATCCATCGGGCCGGGATGGTTCCTTTGAAAGGGCACGGCCGATTTCCTTCCCAATCCTTCCCTAACCCGAGCTTGCGCTCCGTCTTTAATGACCTCGTTGTCGACGGGACGTTAAACACTAACCACCACCACCACCACCACCAATGCATCGGTCACCGAATCTGTTGTTGAGAAGCGTACGAACAGTTCGACTGAAATGTGCACGAGCTCCATCGCGCATGAACCACATGTTGTGTCGTACTTTTAAAGGCACATGTTATAGCAGCACAGGTAGAGTATCCCGTATGAAATCATGATAACGTGCTCCATTGAGCGTAGGTGGACGAAACTAAAATGAGCTCTAACATGGAAACTAAGCGTTTCCGGACACATGTCCACATAACATCTTTTCTTTATTTGTGTGTGAGGAATGTTTCCTGAAAGTTTGGCCGTACCTTTTTGTAAAACCCTGTATAGTAACCGCCGCAGCCAGACTTAGCTCAGGACATTGTTTACATCTGAGAGTGACCATACGGTGCAATGGACAGGATGTATTTTGGCTAGTGTTGTACCTGAACTGTCACGTGGTGTAGTGTTTGGTAATACAGAAATGTTCGTCAACATTGCACTACGAGACTCCCGAACTGAACGGTGGCATAGTCGAACCTGGGACAGTGGCACAGTGTCGAGCAAGAATCAGGAGATCGTACGCTACTAAACACTGGCGCAGCGCTCGAACAGGAATTTCGAACACAAGCAGCACTCGCATTCGGCCACAAACGTCGAACCTACAAGAGCAGTCACCGACAGCAATACGAGACGACATGCACCAGTGGCAGTCGACACGGAATGCCAAACCTTTTCAGAACCCGCAGTCGTACATGGACTGTACCGACGCGTATTTCAAATCTTCGAGAGCACACGAGGCTGTGTGTTATTCTACAGTGTTGTGCAAAATAGGTATTGGAAAGTTTTTGCCTACTACCATGTAATATGGGGAAGTAGATTAGTGTTATCATATTTACGCTGTAGAGGAAAACTGAACTTTAATACAGGTTTTTAAAGTGCTTTCCTTCTGCAGCAATGAATGTGTAGAGCCTTGAAGTGATTTATGTTATGATTATCGAAAGAAGAGCATTTTAGAGGAGACGAATGTCACTGGAAATTGCCATACCAATAACCTACCGTGTTGCAGGTGCTTCTTTTAAGATTCTGTCCTTCCGATAACCTCTTAAGAAATAACCACACGGAATGAGATCTAAACTGTAAAGAGGCAGTTCTACACCTCGTCTAGTGGATGCAAAGATGTACAGAGTAACAATGTTATCTGTTTTCTGAAGGAAACCGAAGGTGTCCGCAGTACTGTGCAGACATCCTCCATTCTGCATGAACCAGTAGTTTCGCTACAAATTCATGAGCCAGTACCTGTCCGCATTTGTCTTTGACAGGCTCGTCAAGAAAAATGGGCTCAGTAATGGTTTGTGCACTGATTGCATAGCCAAAAGTGACTTTCTGTTGATAAGGGGGACCAGCAGTTTGAACCTGGGGATTCTGAATAGGCTAGTGGCGCCAGTCCTCTTTGTTGACGTACCCATGGAGACGAAAGTGTGCCGCACCACTAAACCAGATCTGATTCGTATGGACTGTTACATTTCCAAAGGCCTCAGTCATCTCATTTGCAAAAGAATATTGGCTACATAAATCCCTATCATTGAAAAGTCGGCACTGTGGAATTTTGTGAGGGGAATAGGTTAATTTGCTCTTTTACTGTCATCTGGAAAGACCGTAGTGCCATCCTGAATTTCTGTGCTACATGCCGTGTTTATGTAGTGGCCGCCTCACCGAATAAGTTTCACACTCGTTCCACATTCTCCAGTGTACAGCTGAGGCTGGTCGTCCTGACTGGCCCTTCGTGGATTTATTTAGGGATCCGGTCTTTACGAAACACATTGCACAAAATCAATATCAGAGGACGCTTGAATTTGGTCATCAACGTTCGATTTCAGTTCTGTACAGTAATCTCACCGAGAAATAGTCATTCCACATTGTGCTCATCTTGGACCAACTGTGTTGTTGAATGCACGTCTCACCACAACGATACGTCCAGAATTTGCGTAACATGTCTTTACGATCAACAAACGCTGTTCCAATATCAGTGCTTCCAATCTGAAACATGAATTGGGACATCGATAAGTTATTTATAGAAGTTCATAACAACAATAAAACAATAAATAAATTACAAGGAGAATCATTTACAGTACACATTTAAAACACAGTAGATAAATACTTCCTAGCAACTATTTTGCGCCACGGTGTATGTTTGGTGACTAAGAATTTTGTACTTGAAGACAGTCAGTTGTCGTAATGGGCCGAGATACCTTTATATGACTATGGAACTTTTTTGTGCTGCATTTCCTACTTAAGACTCTTCTTTAAGTACAAGTTAAGTACAAGTTCATCCAGAAATTTTGACTAAGAACTGTGTTCTGTTAGTTTCAGATGGCGGAACAAGCTGACCTATGTGTTCCTTTAGCAGCCCATTAGTGCTATCCAGAATAAGCTATTACGAAGGCTAGATGGGCGGGCCAACAGCGAAAGGAAGTCTGGCGGACGTCACCGACGTTCCACTCACCTACGCAGCTAAGTAAACTTGGTCCAGCTACAGCGCCAGACTGGAGCAACACTTCATGGCACACAGGACTACATTTTTGATGTTATCAAACGGGCTACCTTGTTTGCTGCGCTCAGATATAAGGACTGACGCAATAGTTGTTTCCGGATAATGACAAATATATGTCCGGATATGCAGAGGTAAAGACGAAGAGATCGAATATGTTGATAGTTGGCCAACGTTTCTAATGGCGGCAGTACACCAAAAGTTCTGTTGGACTTGTAAGAAACTTGGCCAACCTTTCAGTGAATGGGTAGCAATGCTACAGAGTCTCTGTAGGAATTGTAAATTCAGTGTGAAAATCAGGACTGTAATTTTTCCTATATCGATACAGCGGTCAGGGGCATGTTCACCGTTCCACGGAATGATCTCCCCGCTTAAATAACCTCTGGTCGACGAATGTTTGTTTGTCTGTCTGGATTTCCAATAAACAAAGAAAACAGAGAAGGCTCTCAATCACGGGAGAACCGAAGTTTTTAAGAAGGAATTCCACAGGAAAGGCAAATCTTTCCTGCCCTTGGTACGGCAAGATTTGTCGCCACTATGAAAGAAAGGCGAAACCAGCCAAACTGACGGGCGGGGGAGCGAGGAGCCGAGACGCAGCTAGTTTCTCTCCTTCACTTGGAAGAGGTCCGTATTCGTCGGAAGTTAGCCAGCTAAAGTGAAGTCTTGTGGCCCGTTCTTCGTTACTCTTGATATACGTTGGTGTTATTGTAAGAACATGAAGTGTTTACTCTGTCGAAATAAGGAGTACAAGGCAGAGATTTTTCTGCAGAAGCAAAGCCGCAGCGTTAAATACTCTTCTTGAGTGAGAGACGCTGAACATATGGAGGATGACTTCAGAATAAGCTTTATTCCTGAAGGCACTAATGCAGTTTTCGTTGATATCGAACTCGATGGACTAAATGAGCAATTTCATGTCATTACAGGTCCCTCTAAAACTATCATAAATAGTACTAGCTACGATTTTATTGACTTTCCAGAGCTGACCAACTTTCAAGACACTCTGGCGAGTTATACCGATCTGCCGCTCCAAATTAAACATTGTTTTATAGTGACTGCCTGGTATAAAACATACATATGCACGCACCGCTGTTGACCATTCAATCTGATACATCTGTCAACGTAATGGGACTTGATCGTTTTCAGTTTGGTTCACAGTTCAGCATTCGGCCTGAGAAATCCATGTCACGAATGGAGAGGTGTAATGTACACAAGCTAAGCAACCTACAACGCCGCACCACCAAAATATTTTTTTTGAGCGAAGGTAACGGGCACTGGAGTAGGCTAAGTCAGGCCGTTTCTGGGGACTAGTTGGCTTTTTCTTTTGGATACCCATACTAGCTAACCTCACGCCGTCAGGAAGAGCAGTAAAGGGGCGCCACAAATGGGCTGCACCCTTAAACAGATCTTCGTAGTGGAATGGCTTCAAACAGTTACAATTACAGAAAATTGGGGCAAGTTTTCAGCTCAAAAATTCGAGCCTTTCTGCATGGCTCATGTAGTTAAGAACCTTCGTAGCACGCCATTTCATCCTCAGATGATCAGGGTAACGGAACGCTTAGTTTAGACAATCAGAGTTCAAATGAAAAAACTTGCTGTTAACTACGCTTTAAAGGACGCCTGCAAGATGTTTCTTTCTTCTTACAGAAACTGTCCCCACTGGGAAGCAAGTCCCACAGAGACGCTGCACGGACGGAATAGGGGGACTCTTCTGTCCATAACTGCATCTCGTCCTCTGGTACACACTATCGCCACTCGGTTTGGAAGCAAGCACAGCATTTTTAGGTGGATGCTTACGGCTCCAGTTCCGAGATACGATACTGAACTAAGGAGTGGTATGCTGGTACCACGGTCTACCACTTGGGCAATGTGATTTGTGTCTTACGGACTGAAAAAGAGAATACGCGATGCAAATATGTTGAGCAGCGCTGACCAAGTGTTGACACTTTTCCTCTTTCCAGGAGCTATAGGCCTGTATCAGACTCACGTGAGAAAAACACTTTTTCCCTCGATGGGGAAAGGAGAGCCGCAGAACTGCATCAGCCCACTAGTGCCATGCCTGCCACCACCAGAACCGATGGACTCTGATGGACTCTGTATCCAGCAGAGAAGACATAGATTCCAGCATGGAGCTGGGCTTCGTCCACCAACCCCAGCCGCAGCCGGAAGAATAGCTTTCGACTCTCTCCACTTGGGAAGAGTGATGATGTGTCTCACACCACAACCCCTAATGGTTGTTTGCTCACGGATGACATGCGATTTCGGCGAGTACGTTATCAGTTTTCACAGAGGCAGCTAGTGTCGTCTGCATTACTTCGTACGTCTCCGTCATGAGCACCAATCCGGCATGGGTATGACATCACTCTGCCAGAGTAGCCAAGAAGCGAACACGTGATGTAGCTCAGTGGCCAGATCCAGTCGAAAGAATTCTCAGTACCAGTCCGTGCGCCTATTTAGCTCGCGCTCTCCGACCACAGTTTTCATCTGGAGTCTTCAGTCTACAGTCAAGCTGTCGCTGCAGCAGGACCGCTCAGTGACATCGGTAAGACAGTGTTTATTCCTCGAGAGTTATAACATGGCACACTGGACTAAGTCTGAGCTAGGAGATATTCAGACTAGTACCTGAACTGGATGTTTGGTTTTGTGTTGGGTAAAGAAAGAGTGTTTATTAACATTGTATTAATTGTTTGACAGTGGTGTTTCAGAAACCCCGCCAGTAATCAGTGGTGCAGTCGAAGCTACTATTGAACATTTAACACTTCTGAAATGCATCCTGGAAGCCTCTGTTAGGCCACCCCTTCTACTTTATTGTCATCTGGGGAAGAGAAAAAAGTCTCTTGGAGGAGTATGGCGGATAGGGAAGAAGTGACATCTTACTTTTATTGAAACAAATCCAGAAAAATATGGGCCTTATGCGGTCGTGCTGTGCCAAGTCCTTCGTACGCCATTTTTGCGGACGTTTTCTCCTCATATCCTTCCTCAAATACCGGCTGGTTATGATTAAACTTCCCCTATTTACCACGTTGTTACACGGAAACTAATTACCGTACGAGGGCCGTACTTGGTAGCATTAATGTCAAGGACATGGGGAAGTGAAATAATGTATAATGCAGAATTAAATCAGTTTAAACACTCTTGATGTAGTGCCACGGTACATCATACCATTACATGCCGGTGCCATTACTGTTACAAAAGGGGCTCAATATGACGCCCATCAGTGTCCAGAAGAGCCTGAGAGCGCAGTATTCCATTCTGCACAGCAGACCGAAGGATGATCGTGGGTATGCTGCCTACCTATCTTGATATGCTGCGCTTCAGATCAGCGTATGTGTCAATGTTCCTCTGGTAAATACTGTCCTTCAGGTAGACCCACAACCAGAAATCACACGGAGTGAGGTAAGGTAATAGTGCCGGCAAAGCATTTGAAAATGATCGACTCATAGTTCGATCGTTTCCAAATGTGTTTCAGAGAAGCAGGTGAACTTCACGAGCGATGTGCGGTGGGGTCCCATCTTGCACGATAACTAGTTCAATGCGTCTCTCTCCTGTAGGGCGAGCCGGCCGCGGTGGCCGAGCGGTTCTAGGCGCTTCAGTCCGGAACCGCGTGACTGCTACGGTCGCAGGTTCGAATCCTGCCTCAGGCATGGGTGTGTGTGATGTCCTTAGGTTAGTTAGGTTTAAGTAGTTCTAAGTTCTAGGGTACTGATGACCTCAGATGTTAAGTCCCATATTGCTCAGAGCCATTTGAACCATCCTGTAGGGCGGGTACGACATACTGGGGATGCATATCACAATAACGCTGGCCAGTCACACTGCACGTCTTTGGTACTTGAGCGCCAACCTGATAAAAAAAAAAATAGGTCAATGATGAACATAGTCGTGAAGCCACACCATATGGTGATACATTCACCGTACAAAGAAACTTCATTCACAGTGACTAGAGGTGAAATCCGCGCACTCAGCCGTTCTGTATATTCACCTCACCCGTCAGAGGAAAATAAACTTTGTCCGTTAATAGGATGGTCCAGGTCCAGCCTTCGTCAACTTCAATCCTTGAGAAAAAGTGGAGAGGGAAGTCAACAAGCCGTTGTGCGTCCTGTGGTGCAAGCTGCTGTACGGTATGGATCCTTTACGGATGCCATTTCAGAATGGTTCGAAACACCTTCCGTACAGTGGTGCACGGGATATTCAACTGTTGTGACACAGCACGCGCACTGCTGACGATCAGAAACTGAGCGCAGACTTGTCTGCCATAGCAACAGCGATTTCATCAAACACCTGTGGTTCAACCGGTCCTCGGTCTCTTCCCGGAGCGACGCCGGGTTCTCCAGTTGATTCGAACTTCTTCATCATGCTCCGCACAGCATGTGGAGAAAGACGACCCATCCGTAATCCTTTCCGCCAGCGACATTCTCGAAGTGCAGCTGCAGCATTACTGTTGTTTGGATAATAGAGCTCCACCTATAATGCCCTGATCCTTTTGTCCAGCATGTCGACATGTCACCAAGTCCACTGCTTCTGGGTAGGTGTGTGAGACTATGAATCACGATGACTGATCACGGCACCTGGTAACCATAGTTGGACGGTGGCACACCCAATACTCTGTACATTAATGCTGCCAAGTTTGGTACTCGTAGGGCAGTGTTAAATAGGGAAAGTTTAGTTACAACCACCCGATATATTAACACGTCGCGTGCAACTTATTGTCCGTCTGTCCAGAATGGACGATTACTTTACGAACAATCGCATCAAAGTAGAAAAGACACACCAAAAAGAACTTGATGTTACTCATGACATCTCGAGCTTTTTAACACCGAGGTAATGAAGTTCTCTACCACTGTGGCGATTGCTGTTTAGTTTCAGGCTCATAGTCTTAAAACCAACAGTCATCGCCAGTGAGAGTCTTTAAAAGCAATTTTGGTTCGTCTTCAAGCAGTTAATTCCCCATAGACTTCCACACGATCTTTCGTCTGGTCGTCGTGAAGTAATCGTGATACAAATTGCGCCACAAATTAAAACTTCTCACAAAATTTCTTTGGTGTCCACCAAAACGTAGCACAAGGTGTCTTCAAGTTCCGTCCATCATCTTACAGTAGCAGATCCCTCACTTTCTGGTATGAGGCCAGACCGCCAAACCGAAACGGTAGGCGCCATCAGTCGACGGTGATCGAGAGTTGTCTAATTTCAACGTTTAATGCGATTGTGTATTGGTTTTGTCAAGTATAGAAACAAAACTTCATTGAGACGCGCTGCCCCTCCAGGTCAGCCATCGTAAAACCGCAGTGTCACGATAACAAGTCCATTAAATGTTCTCACTGTCACCCGTCGAAAGCAATAACGTCGCAGACACTTAAAACAATTTTCCAGGAGGTTGTGTGAAGCCTAGCGGTATTTTAGCACATTCGTAGACACTTGCGTGCAAAATGCACGTTTCAGAAGCTTTTAGATACCAACACCTACTTTTGTTTCATGGTTAATTTATGTTGTACCGTTATTACGTACCACTTCCATAGGGCACTTAATTTTTACGACAGTTACGTCATAAACAGCTACAGAAATATTGCCTACTTCCAGTACTTAAAACACATTGTTCTGCCTTACCAGTTCTTCCATCGACAGTTTAAGTGATCGTTGTAATAACTTGTCTGTTGTAGCCCCATTAACGATCTTCTGTATCGAGCTCCCTGGTACCATGTGCCTGCCTCCTCAGTTATGAGCTGACAGCACGATGTCTCTCGATGCAATCAACGTCGCCTGAGGACGCTATGCTACAGGGAGAAGCAAGGCTAACATAATAACCTCGTTGCTTTATGCCACGAGACGCTCTGGATGGTTTAATCCCGTTAATATCCGCCTAAGTGAAGCGTTCCGCAGCGATTTCCAGCGACAACCATCCTCCTGGAGCAATATTGTCTTCATCTGCCGCACTTAATGGAGATTAACGCATAACTGGCAGTGATGTGGCTGTGAATACATCGAAGACGCACGTTTGAAGCTAGAAACAGTGCGATCTATTTCTCTTTGTTTATTTTGTTATCTAGCAAGGATGGGAGTTAAGTGTGATGATCTTCAATTCTCATTTACGACGTTGACAATGAAATTACAACGGGCAGCCATCACCTTTAGTCACCTCGAAAAAATTATGTTACTTAATTAAGATATTGTTTTTTCTCATGTAGATTGTTTTTGTGGCACCACATTTTCAATTATGTAACGAAATCTATACATTAATCAGGTGATTCGGAGGCACGTGCCAATGATCTGCAACTAGCTTTTGAGTTATGACTCAATTTCAATCAATTCCTTTATTTTCCTTTACTTCACTGCTTAAGTATAAGAGACTGTACTTACTGTTTTAAGTTCCGTCTTTAACGTAGGATAATCGTACAGACATAACGTCGTTTGACCATCACACGGAGTCCCGTATGGATGACGTAGCAGTTAGCATCCCTGCCGTAGAGAAAAAACTGAAACAGTCGCAAACAAATAAGTTGCCTGGACCGAATGGAATCCCAACTCGGTTTTAGAAAGAGTACTCGACGGTGTTGCCCTCTTACGGATCTCCACGCGATTAGAAAAAAGTACAGATTACTTCTCTATATAAGAAGGTAAAGAAATGGACCCGCGAAATTGCGGACTAATACCCTTAACATCGGCTTGATGCAAAATTCTAGAAAATATTTTCAGTTCGATTATAATAAGTTTACTTGAGACCAAAAAGCTCACGTTCGCGAATCGGCAATGCTTAGAAAGCAACGCTCGTATGAAACTCTGCTTGTTCTTTTCCCACATGATATACTCCGAACTATGGATGAAGGACAACAAGCAGACAGCATAAGTCTAGAGTTCCGAAAGGCGTTTGACACCGTGTCCCACTGCAGTGCTGGCACACGGAAGAGGTTCGCAGATATGTGTATGGCTCGAAGACTTCTTAAGTGATAGAACCCATTACGTTTTCCTCGACGGCGAGTGTTCATCAGAGACAAGGATATCGTCACCAGTGCCCAAGGGAAGTGTGATGCCGCCGTTGTTACTTTCTATATACATAAATGATCTGGCAGATATGGTGGACAGCAATCTACGGTTGTTTACTGATGATGCTGTTGTGTACGGGAAGGAGTCGAACATGAGTGACAGGAGAAGGATATTAGGTGGCTGAGACAAAATTCGTACTTGTTGTGATGAATGACAGCTGGCTATAAATCAGGAAAAATGTAAGTTAATGCTGATAAGTAGGAAAAACAAACACATAATGTTGGAGTCGAGCATTAGTAGTGTCTATCTTGACACAGTCACGACGTTTAAATATCTCGGCCTAACGTTGCGAAGCAATATGAAAGGAAACGAGCATGCAAAAATTGTAGTATGGTAGGCGAATGGTCTACTTTGGTTTATTGGGAGAATTTTGCGAACGTGTGGTTCATCTTAAAGAAGACCGTATACAGGACGGTAATTCGTCCTGTGCTTCAGTGCAGCTCGAGTGTTTGGGATCTGGACCAGGTCAGGTTAAAGGAGGACGTCGAAGCAATTCAAAGGTGGACAGCTAGATTTGTTACTGGCAGGTTCGAACAACATACAAGGAATGCGGAGATGCTTCGGGAATTCAAATGGGAATCCCTGAAGGGAAGGCGGTGCACTTTTCGGAGAACACTGTTGAGAAAATTTAGAGAACCGGCATTTTAGGCTGACTGGTGAAAGCTCCTATTGCCGGCAACGTACATTTCGCTTTAAGGACGACGAAGATAAGATACGAGAAATAAGGACTTACACGGAGGCATACAGACAATGGTTTTTCCATCGGTCTGTCTTCGAGTGGAACGGGAAAGAAAACGATTTGTAGTGATGCAGGGCACCCCCCGCCATGCACCATACGGTGGCTTGCGGCGTATATATGCAGACGTAGACGTAGATGTTGACGTAGATGTAGATTGATCAAGACATCACTAATCCTGTAATAGATATGGTAACATTATACATTTCTATCGTTTCTTTTATTATAGAAGCCCAGTAAGTCGATGTGTGGGAGACGATCTTAGTTTTCTGAAGACAGATCCTTTGTCTGTCTTTATGGCAGTGTTCCGTCGTCATTAACTTTTCCACATTTCTGTACTTTGTTTGTCACTTATGTTCAGTGCAGCTCTTGGCTACACTGGAGATTGTGTGCCCTACGAAATTTTCGCCACATTC
The DNA here is from genome assembly GCF_023897955.1 of Schistocerca gregaria. NCBI lineage: Eukaryota > Metazoa > Arthropoda > Insecta > Orthoptera > Acrididae > Schistocerca > Schistocerca gregaria. The sequence continues at coordinate 240,949,205 of NC_064921.1, forward strand.
ACATCGCACGTGATAGGCACCAGGTACTCTCACATCCAGGACATCTTACACTGGGCCCATCGACACCTTAATTTTCCGCAGAAGTCCATATAGTCTCGGTTTACTGCCTCACTGTCCATTATTCAAAGATGCATTTGGGAATTCCACGCTCCAAGTGACGTCACTTCTCCAATAGAAGTTATAGTTGCAATCGATGTAGTCCCACCTAAGACCAGCTTGAACGCCATGTAATATAAAGAAAAAGAATTCTTTCCCAGCAGGCAGTCATCTCCTGTCGAAGATGTTGGTAATCATCTTGAAAACCTCGAGTCTTATCTCAGATGTGAACACCGAGTAGTTTTTATACAGGGTCGGTAGTGCCAGGCGTATATTAATTATTTGCGTAGAGTGCTATACGCATCAAGAGTGTTGGGGGCAGCTTAAGCTGTGTTTGTTTATTTTCATTTGGATTATATGAAACAATGACGGTTGATTCACATTCCCTGTTCCCAATTACCGCCCCCTGCTCTCTATCTCTCTCTCTCTCTCTCTCTCTCTCTCTCTCTCTCTCTCTCTCTCTCTAAATTAACCGATCAGTTGGTATAGCGATAAATTGCGAGTCTGGAGACAGTAAAGTCGCAGGATAGGATCCCGGTGAGACACCAGAATTTTTCAGTCTGCCGCTATGCTAACTTTCGTTTCTCAGTGAGGTGGGGACAGACAAGGGCGCGCTGATGGCTGAAGTTGCAAGCAATTGAAATAATTTGAAAGCATTCCGCTGATCATCCCTCTTGATGGACTCCCTGCACTCACGGCATACGAATTTAGCATCTTACCACCCCGTTTTTAATCAGTCAAACGTAAGCTTCACCTTTATCTTCTTTTTCGTCAAGACGCGGCAATCATATGACTAAAGAAAGACACTTACCTGGCAAGTTAAAAGGCCGTTACAGACAAACATATGGAACACCAGAACACTTTGTGACTCGATTCACAATTTCCTAGCAGTCAGTACATCTTTCTTAAAAGACGAAAATCATCAGGTTGTAAAGTGATCTCTGGAGTACCGCAAGGGAATGTTAAAGGGCCGTAAGTTTACAATATACGCGAGCGACCTGCTGGTTAACGTACGGGGCTCCATAAAGGTGTTCTCGGACGCTGTTATTGTATACAGGAAAGCTACAACACCGTACAGCTGTTGCGAAATGCAGAAAGATCTGCAGAGCGTCTACACTTCGCGCAGAACGTGCCAATTTACGCTCATCGTAAATAAATGTAACACTTTTCTCATAAATAGTCGGAAAGATCCAATGCGGTACGGTTACACTATTGGCGAAGAATTATTGCAAAAAGTAACGAGCGTAAAACAGGCTTCTGTCCAAAACTTAAGGACGAAAGTAAGTGCCACAGCCAGGTAACTTAGCTCTATGGAACTTGGACCTTACGTAAACAAAACTACTACGGAATAGAAGGTAACTGAAAAAAAACACGTAATGAGACGAACAGGAATGACACTTTTATTCGAAGACAGCAATTATATTGAAGTCATCGCTATTTATTATGGTTGCCAGGACGTTATAAAAGACGAGACATGATTCTTAATAGGGTGTATGATGGGCACTACCAGCAATGTATGCTCTGCAAAGTTCTCCCAAGTTGGCCATGAGGTTAGTAAGGGTCTCTGGTGGTAGGACGTTCCATTACTCTACTAGTGCGGCTGACGGCTGCTGGATGGTCGTTGGTGCAAGTGGGCGTGCTAGATTACGTGTTCCCAAATGTATGTCACGCATGCTCGATGAGATTTACGTCGGACGAACGGGCAGTCCAGTCCGTTCACTGAATATCCTCTCGCTCAAAGAGCCTCACCACATGCGGTATTCTATGTGGTCGCGCATAGTTATCCACAGAAATGAAGTCAGGGCCTAATGCATCCCTGAAAAGACGCACGTGGGGAAGGAGTACGTTTAACGTCGTTGACCAGTGACTGTCCTGCGTTAAAACATTTGAAGGTCAATACGTACGTCGAATAATATGCCTGGGCACAACCACCAAAACGATAGTGTCGACAATGTTTCTGGGTGCATAACGTATTACCAGCTCTAACTACAAGTGGCGACGTCCAGAATCACTACTGAGATTGATCTGATGTCATCCAAGGAGATCATGCAGCACATTCGACGTCGGTCCTATCCACATGTTCTTACAAGGGAAACTCCCCATCTAACCCCCATCAGATTTAGTGGTGAGATGGCCCAGTGGATATCCCGTCACAAACAGAACACAGATCAAGGATGAAAACTGGAAGAAGATGTACAGAACTGTGAAAAAAATAGAAACAGTGGCCCTTCCAAGAGCAAGAAGTGCAACAAAGAGCAACATGGGACAGCAGCGGCTTCATGGCTAAGCGGTTAAAGTGTCTGCCGGCATGATAGATCAGCGTGTTCGGTCACAGAGCTGGTTGGTATTTGTAACAAAAAAAACTGAGTGAAAGGATCAACAACGAACTTCAACGGATGTCAAGACACGTCTGCAACGGCCAACTACAACGATCATCCACGAAAAAAAAAAAATCGTTTTGGAAAGCCAAGCGGGCGGCGTCTTCAAAACTCCCGCCTGCTAGTTTTTTTTTCCACACATTATGAACTATCCGTCCTGTCATTGAAACGGCGTTGTCTTTCCGTAGCCTTGGCAGTTGTCATAAACATGAATCATGTTGTAAGAACACGTTACCGCCAAAATTAAATGTGACAAATAGTGAGAACAGGCGAGGTTACACATAGGCGTCTCACAGGAATAAAAACTACAAGTAAACGGGTGTGAACTATGTTACAACAAAGGAATTCAAGATTCAAGATTTCCAAAACAGAACGCAACATCAGAAACATTAAAAACGTACGTTTTGACAAAGCACAGAGAAACTGTGTGATTGTGAAGCTGTTGCGTTCATTTGTTGCAGCTTAAGCGACAAACTACTATGATTTCATCAATTCCTTGGGAGAGATAACATCCACATTCGTACGAACACCTATATCGGGTAGGGAGGCATATCTCACTCACTTACCAGTCGTACAAATTAAGTAATCGATAAGAGATTCCTATCATGTGACACAAATACTGTCGCGAACGCCGTTCATGTTGTTCTCTTTCTGTAGTGTTGGCAGCTGTCAAAGTTTTCCTTTGGAGGACTTGGTTGACTTGTCGCCTTGTCATAAAACCTTTGCAGTTCCCATTACAAAGCAACTTCGTTTCGGCTGTTAACATAGTAGTTGTGAAAAATCAATTGTCATTATAGGTCCGTAGCTTACGCCTCGCCGTTGCAAACAGACGCTACACCACGACGCATACACAGATTTGAACACTGCGAATAGTGAATAAAAAATACATGAGAAAGGTTTTAACATTGCCTGTCCACATCGTAGTCTAATACGGTAACCACTTTTTTCCTATTTTTATTTTTAATTTTATTTTTTGGTGTTGTTATGTGTAAATGGATCAGTTAGTGGGGTGGCGGAGGCAAGGTAGGCAGCGGTCGCAATCCGAGGCCTGGCCACGATGTCTTCTCCCTCCCATCCTGGGGATGTGGTACAAAGGATGCAATGGGTGTATTACTGTAATTTTTTTTCTCATTTTTTTTATTTATTTTTAATTTTCTTATTTTATTGTAATTTTTATTTTTTTACAGTAAGTAACTGAAACTAGTGAGTACACTTGTTGCGTCGAGTTGCGGACATAACAAAAAACATGCTTATAGTTGCAGCAAAGGGCATAAAGAAAGAGAGCAAAGTATGGGGCTAAGGAAGCCATGAAACAAAACCTAAGGGTGGAATCCATACTACCATTAACCAGTGCTACATCGTGCACCGGATGGGAAACACAAACTGCGAAGACCTTTTCGCACCGGGGACACAAGAGGAAATGTGGTAAATACTGCTATAGAGTGCGAGGGGTCACGACGAAACTCTCCATCTTCTGTATCATCCAGGTACGACTTATGGCAATGACCAAGGTAAATCCCACGTTGTACCGTGTAGTGTTCTATCACCGTCTTGCAATTTTAGCTTCTCTTACCCGTGATGTTCCAGCACTCCACAAATAATTGGAAAAATATTGTCGATACTTTGGGTTACGGAGGATTTTGCTATGTCTTTCCTGCTAATAGTTCCAAAAGTACTTAGTGCCGTCTTGAAACAAATAATGCACTGTATGTCCACGAAGCCACGTCTTGGCATTAGTTTTCGTGCGTGGTTAATACGCTATAATTCAGCGTCACTCGAAGGAAGTGTGCTGACATTTACTTCACTAAGTGCCACACTGCTGTAGGCTCATCGTTGTCTTGAACGCCACAGCTCGTGCACGTGGGTGAGTGTACCATATGGCTAGCATGTAGGCTTGATCTGGTCATCTGCTTACCGTTGACTGTGATATACCACAGCGCCGTGACGTCAGTGTCCAGTGTTACGTGGCGAATTGTCCTCCATACTAATCGCCAGATGACATTCTGGTACTTCCTCTCCGCGACCTTATCGAGTTGTTGTCGTTGCAGGACCCGATAAACCGTCTTTCAGTGTGGCCGAGCGGTTCTAGGCGCTTCAGTCCGGAACCGCGCGACCGCTACGCTTGCAGTTTCGAATCCTGCCTCGGGTATGGATATATGTATGATGTCCTTAGGTTAGTTAGGTTTATGTAGTTCTATGTTCTAGGGGACTGATGACCTTAGAAGTTAAGTCCCATAGTGCTCAGAGCCATTTGAACCATTTTTTGAACTATTTGAAACCGTCTTTGACGTCGCCAGTTGAGTCGCTGTCAAGGCAAATCGATCGTAACTGAGTTCGAAGTAAAAGACACAGATGTAGAAGAGTGAGGGGGGGACGTGGTGTACTGGCACAGGTGGCAACAGGGAGGGCGGTGCTGGTTCTTCTATTAACAAACTCGTCAGAATGTTAGGACGGCGGTGCCATAGTTTGACTAACGTGCTCACAAATAGGGCTACCGCTCTGATGAAGAACGTGATAAAGGCCAAGCCCTCCCCGATCCGGGGGCAGGGTAAGAGTCTCATATTTGACCTTGAAAAGCATTCCTGAACTCAGGAAGGACCCAAAAGTAGCCAGTATACGGCGAGCTAATATCGCCGGTATAGGTAATATCTGGGCGATGTGCGGAATGCGTGACGCTAAAAGTGTGTTGACATATTGGGTCCGTCGGACGATGTCCAGGGCTCGAAGGCGGTTGTTGGCTCTCCCAGTCCGAACATTTCATAAAAACCATCGAAAGTCGTGAGCAGCGATTCGTCGTACATCGTCTGTAAACTCAATGCCGAGACATTTCAAAGTATCTCTGAGCTGGAAGGGGGTGACGCTGTCCTCAGACGATCCGACCCCGATGTTCATTACCACCGATTTTGCGACGTTGATACGACTACCAGTGGCCATGCTATATGTCGCGGTTGACAATCACCAGGTCGTCAGCGTACGCTTTACATTGGAAAGAGAGGCCTCGTAACGTCACACGTGTTAGCCGTTGGCGCAGGCCGCATAGGAGTGGTTCCATGGCCACATCGTACAGTAAAGTGGACAGAGGGCAGCCTTGGCGTATCGATCAAGAAATGGTGAGGGTCTGCGTAGGTCAGCCGTTGACGATCACCATGGATCTCGCGTCACGGAGTAGTCGCATGACGACAGTGACGAATTGCTGTGGGTACCGCATGTGTTGTAGGACCGCTTCCAAATAGTCGCAGTCCACGGAGTCGAAAGCTTGACTAAAATCTATTGCCGCCAGTGCACTCTTCAGACGACATGACCTCGCCAGTGAGATCAAGTCACGATATTCACTGAGTGATGTTTGAATATTATTGTCGCCTTCTAATGACGTTTGATCGGGTGAGATGACGTTTCGTAAGGTCTGGTGTATCCGCGACGCCGACACTCGAGAAAAGATCTTAAAGTTGCACTTCAATAGCGTCAATGGGCGGTAGTCCTGCAGCCGTGAGCCGCCGGACAACCATGCCCGAGGCAGGATTCGAACCTGCGGCCGTAGCAGTCGCGTGGTTCCGGACTGAAGCGCCTAGGACCGCTCGGCCACCATGGCCGGGGGGTGGTTTGAAACAGGAAAACTCATCCCTTCCACAAGGGCCCCAGGAACCGGTACTTCCGGCGGTAGTAGTTAGCGACAGATGTCCGTCCAACGGGTGGCTAATGAGTATTGAAAAGTCCGGTAAAATTCTAAGGGGAAGCCATCAGGACCCGGAGACTTGTTGACAGCTCCTTTGCTAATGGCGTCGATCACTTCTTCTTCCGTAATTTCTTCCATCAAGGCCGCTTCCATTGCCGCGGCGACGGTGCCGTAAATCGTCTGAGAGACGTCCTCCAGTGTAGTCGGATCAGGGGTCAGCGATCATAGAACGCTGTGTTTATATCTTGTGGGGTGGTGAGACGACGACCGTCCTCCGTGTCGATAAAGCGCGTCAGCGCTCGTTGGCGTCGTTTACGTTCACGAAGTACGTGGAACATCGACGGGCGTTCGCTCGGTATCCGATCCTGCGTCCTCGAGCAAATGACCACTTTCTCTAGGTGGCGTCGCATATTAGCGATGATCTGAGCCTTAGCACGGTGGACCGCTGTTTGTCGTTCCGGAGACGGCACCATAGCATCGCAGTCGCGCAGTACCCTGAAGTAAAAATCGAGTGTATGTCTACGCCAAGCCGCGTGGTCGCGAGCGTAGGTTATCAACGTTCGCCTCAGTGCAGGTTTGGCGCAGTCCAACCACCAGCGGATCGTTGTGGGATATGCAGGGAGGCGATTTTCACACGAATGCCACGTATCCTCAACGGCTTGACGGCAATCCGGGTACGACAGGTGAGCGATGTTTAATTTCCACGGGCTGCGGCTTCTCCACATTTGTTGCCGCCGCAGGGTGACGGCACAAATTTAAGCTGAGTGCTACGAGAAAGATGCAGGCTACAGTTTTGCAACAGTGGAAATAGAACGTGAGACATGAATCCGGTCGATGCGACTGCAAGAGTGACTCGCGAAGTGTGTGAATCCCGGTCGGTGGCAGTGAAGATGTTCCCAAGTGTCGACCATCTGCAGGTCTCGAATTAGCGCCTTGAGTTCTGGGCACGGGTTATGCCGTGGGACTTGGTCTTTGGGTGTGAGTACGCAATTGTAGTCAAACACCAAATGGTCGTGGCGGACTTGGAAGAGCGGGCCGGCGTCTTCCTCAAAGAATCGTGAACGTTCGCGACGCGCGTCCGTCTCGGAAGGTGCGTAGATATTGATAAGGCGGACACCTAGTACTGTGAGTGCCATTCCTCTTGCCCCAGGCAGAAGGAGGATATCGTCCGCCACTATTTCTTCCCGAAGAACTACAGCGACCACTGCTGCCTGTGGGGAAAGCTGGAGAGACGCAAGCATCGTAACCGTACATGCCTGGAGAAGGACTATATCGATGGAAGCAGAGTTCAACATATCCTGAATCAAGGATAACTTAGGGCACGTACGTATAGTGTTGATGTTTATAATCGCAACGCGATAAGTTTGAGGTCTATCCATAGCACCTGTGTTGGCCCTCAATACCCTTGTAAGGCTGTCTCGTCACTGTATCTGATGGCGGGAAAGGATCAATACTGGGGGGGGGGGCAAATTCTCTCCACGATGGGCAAGGAGTTTTCCTCACTGTCGTCCGCCCAGTCGCCATGAAATACTATCGGCTGTTGATGGATGTTTGTGGCTGCCGCTGCACTCGGCGCTCACTCCATCGGCTCTACTGTCTGGGAATTGGCAGGGGCTGTCTGTTTGTGATCCTGTGCTCTGTGGGGTCGGACGGACTGAAGCCGTCACCATGGCGATCTGTTGGGTGGGATGTTACTGCGGCCTCTGTACCGCTGGTACCGTCGTCGGAGTGTCCACAGGCCATGTCAGACAATCGCTGTAAACACTCATCAGATGGAGCACGCCGCTGACTTGTGTTTCCGCGGGGAACGCTGTTTACGGACGTGTGTTTCAGTATCCGAATGTGGGTCGATTTTTTCAGCTGCTCCGGTGTCTGGAAGAAAAGTCGCTGTCGGCACAACCCGTGGGTCGATGTCCATCCCGGCATCCATGCATTCTGTCGGTGGATGATTATCTTCAGGTGGGGGCGCCGTTGTAGAGGCCGGATCCGATACTCCAGAGTCCATCATGGTCTCGCTATCGGGGGCGGCTATCGGACGAATGTGGTCACCATCGGCAAGGGTTGCTGCCCGTGCAACCTCAACATAATTGAGAGGAAGAATCGTCACCGTAGAAGGAGGCATAGATTCACCTGTCTGGATTTGAGTAAGCCGTCGTCGGAGACAATTCGACCGTGCGTGCCCTTCTTTGCCACAACCGGAGAAAGTGCGTGGCTGACCGTCATACATAATGATTGCCCTTCATCCACCGATGACAAGATATTATGGTACATGTTTGACCAGTCAATTTTGATCTGTCGTACCCCGTTAAGAACCGAGTACGTTGTAAAGGTGGTCCATTGGCTGACCACTTTTCCGTAAGGCTGGGAAACCGCGGTGACTACGTCCGGTGGTACTTCGAAAGGGAATTCGAAGACTCCTATCGTACGGAGGCTAAGCCCCGCGTGATCGATAGACCCAGTATGGCCATCAGAATGTTTGAATTTAATACCGTTCTCATGAGCGCGCACGATTCTGTTGCACACCTCGTCACTTACTAATATGATGTAGACAACACTGCTCGTGAAGAGAAATGGATACCAATTACGTCCCGCGGTTCAATTTTAACATCGTCATGTAGAAAACGTTCCACGTCGAAAGTTCGCGGTCGTGCATGATCGGGTAGAAAACTGCTCTTGGTGGTGGTTTGTCTGTATGCGTGTGCCAATTGCGTCGGTAGTGATGGACTATTAACAAGCGACGACGAAGTAGTAAACAACTACGTGCATTCGCGACCACGCGGACGGGACGTAAACAAGACGTCCTCGCCTCAGCGCTGCGGAAAGCAGACGTAACCACTCAACCACAACGACATTGCTTTTGCATGCTCCTGTATATTATTGCAGTACTTTTCCTTGGACGGTTCACTGTTTCTATTTTGCTTCTTTTTCTTTCACAGTCCGTGTACACCTTCTTCCTGCCTTCAAGCTCTATCTGTGTTCGGTTTTTAACGGACTGTCCACTGGGCCCTCTTACCACTTAATATGAGGGGGCTGCGATGGGGAGTTTCCCTTAGTAGTGGAACAAGGGGGGCACCACCCCAGGTGGGCACCACCCCAGAGTAGGTCACCACAAGTACCGTTATCCAATATGGCGGCCATGACGCAAGTACATGACGTCATGTGACGCCAGCTGATGATGCAATTTGTCAGCTGATGAAGCGAGTACCGTTATCCAAGATGGCGGCTTTTGGTGCGAAGAAAGCTCAACAGGGCTACCTCCACTAACCTAAGATAGTGCCATGCCCACTGGCAGCGAGTTTGAAGTTTGGAGCAGAGATAGCTCAATTGCGCTACCTCTACTAAAGAGAACAGCAGGAAAGAAAGGGCTACCTCCACTAACCTAAGTCACATCGTCCTAGGAACTGAACTCAATTCTTTATTTAAATAATTAAGAGCAGTACAACCATCAAGTGTATTCTCCATTCTCTTGGAAGAGTTTACGAATTTTGCTCTAACAGCTTGCTCCTTCAGCTGAGGCAAGTTAGTATGGTATTGGCGTTCAAATCGAATATAATTTTTATACATTTGTTTAAATTTGCTTAAATTTGATAAAATTTGTTTAAATTTGATTAAATTTGTTTAAATTTATTTACTACCTACAGCATTAGTGTCATGTTACTGCCACAAGCCGCTGAGATATCGATTGCTGTATTACATGCATTGGACATAAGTCCTTATTTAAACAATTAGAACCGCTACTGTCATCAAATGTGTTTGCCACACTTTTGGAAAATTTGCATAAATTTTGATGAGGGAGGTTACTGTGGTGTCGCCCCCACTAGAGGCTGGTCATTCATATAGGCAATAAAAGGTGTTCGCTGCACTTCCAAGTACCTAGTTTCAACTATTTTTCAAGGTCGTCCCACAACATCTCCTACATACATCGAATTACGGATCTCACCTAGTTTATTCGCCAGCGGTCTGGAGGGGAGGACGATTGATGTGAAAAAAGCAATCAGCCTGCTCTACGCTGCTGGAGAAAGAAGGGAGTGTACTTTATTTATTTTTTTGAACAATTTATTTAGCTACGCATTGCACCTAATTTATTTATTACGCTGGTGCTAAACACTCACCCTAACGTACTTAGAGTCACTACATACAGTTTACAGAACTCCTCCTACACAATAATACATTACACTGATGTGCTGAGACGCAAACAACTAGCAATTTACGAAGACGCACAGTGATTAGCAGCTGGACTAGCATTTGGGAGGACCTTAGTTGGGTCACACTTTCGGCCCCGTCCGGATTTACGTTTCCCATGATTTCCCTAAATCGCTCGAGGCAAATGCCGGGATGGTTCCTTTGAAAGGGCACGGCCGACTTCCTCCCTTGTCCTTCCATAACCCCATGAGGCCGATGACCTCACTGTCCGGTCTCCTCCCTGAAACAACCCAACTCCTAAATTACCGAAATAAACCAGTACATACCGAGCAGACGTGCTAGGTACTCGTAGATCACCGAAATAATGCATGCAAACAAGGTCATAACGCAAAATCAGAAGAAAATAATTCTGTGCACAAACACTCACTGAAAGTAAAAAGCCCAACTTATCAACTACTCGAACCCTGATTCTAACAGATGGAAAGCCTAAGTGCACCCCCCCCCCCCCCCAACGCATGGAAACTCTACACATGCAGGAGAGGAAGGACAGGTTAGCGTACTTTATTTATTTTGTTCGGGAAAATGAGCATTCCTTCGCAGAATAACTTTCTAAATTTGTGGAATATTGTTTATAAAGTGTGTGCTTGTGTTCTGGGATGTGTAAAGTAGATGACTATTTCCTGTGGTAAGGAAGGCTTGGATTTGATGTGGAATACTGTGATAGAAATGGGAAGAGTATGTCAAGTGATAAGAATGTTATAGATATTTCTATTTCCAGAGCCTTAAGCAGGGTGTATTTCTGATACTACTTTCATTGTCGAATGTCATTCAGTTGTAAGTATAACGACCAAATATATATGTGTTCGATTTGGTAGGATTATTCTGCGTATCCGTAGCCTGTGGTGTGAATGATGCAAGTTTCCCACTAACGGTTGGAGATCATCCAAATGGAGAGGACTATTGCAATGTGGGAATGTGTTTGAGTTAACCAAATAGTCGTCTAGACGACCGAATATCGAACTAATACTTAGCGTGTGTTGGATAGCTTTCTTGATCAAATGGGAATTTGACAAGATTGAATATGAATGTGTATTTATTCCATTATTATGTAAGTTGTTCGGTCGAGGGCTTCTTCGCGTTTGCCTTCTTTATTTAGTTGAGAGGAGGTCGACTGTGCTGTGTGCTCCTAACAGGTGGAAGACACGTTTTCCGGTTGTCTAGATATGAGAAAGACGTTACTTCACTTTTTAAATTATGGGGTGTGATTTGGAATCTGCTAAATCACGGAAATCTGTATTCGTGAGTGGAAATATCGGTTTAGACGTAAATGTGTGATAAGTTTCTAAGTCGAACGTGAAACTCTACATAGATTTTTTTCTCATAAAAATAAAGTCACTCCCTTCTCTCTCCAGCAGCCTAGAGCAGGCTGATTGCTTTTTTCACATCAATCGTCCTCCCCCCCAGACCACTGGCGAATAAACTAGGTGAGTTCCGTAATTCGATGTGTGCAGGAGATGTGGATGGACGACCTTGAGAAGTAGTTGAAACTAGGTACTTGGAAGTGCAGCGAAAACCTTTTCTTGCTTATGTGAATGACCAGCCTCTTGTGGGGACGACAGCACACTAACTTTCCACATCAAAATTCATGCAAAATTTCCAAGAGTGTGGCAAACACATTTGAAGACGGTAGCGGTTCTAATTGTTTAAATAAGGACTTATGTCCAGTGCATCTAATGCAGCTATCGATATCTCAGCCTGTTGTAGCAGTAACACGAAACTAATGCTGCACGTAGATAATAAATTTAAACAAATTTTATTTGAATTGAATGAGCAGCGTCTAGTGGAGTCAACACAATACTGACTTGCCTCAGCTGTAGGACTAAGCTCTTAGAGCAAACTTAACATCCATTTTATGCAACAGGATGGCGAACAGATTTGATGGTGGTACTGCTTCTAATTGTTGAAATAAAGACTTATGTCCAGAGCTGAATAAGTGCATGTAATACAGCAATCGATATCTCAGCGTCTTGTGGCGGTAACACGACACTGATGCTGTAGGTATATAATAAATTTAAACAAATTTAATCAAATTTAAAGAAATTTTAACAAACTCAAGCAAATTCAAACAAACTTATAAAAAAATATTGGAATTGAACAGCAAAACCATATTAACATGTCTCAGCTGCAGGAGGAAGCTCTTAGAGCAAGATTCGTGAACTTTTCCAACACGATGGGGAACGGACTTGATGGTGGTACTGTGTCTAATTGTTTAAATAATGTCACATGTCCAGTTCCTACAAAGAGGTGACTTAGGTTAGTGGAGGTAGCCCTTTCTTTCCCGCAATTTTATTAGGTCAATAAAGGTAGCGCAATTGAGCTATCTCCCCTCCAAAATTCAAACTTGCAGCCAGGGGTGCTTGGCACTTTCTTAGGTTAGTAGAGTTAGCGCAATTGTGCCATCTTCCCACCAAAAGCTGGCTTTGTAGGATATCTGTAATTGCATCATCAGCTGACATCAATCGTCTCATCAGCTAACGTCATGTGACGTCACGTACTTGCGTCATGGCCGCTATCTTGGGTAACGGTACTTGGGGTGACCTACTTAAGGATGGTGACTGCCTGGATTGGTGCCCCCCTTGCTCCACTACTACCCTTGTTATCATCACCGAAAACGGCGCTGCCGATGTATTGGTGTCAACGGAACGTTACGTATCAGTCGGAGGGCAGAGAGACCACTGCCACGCAGTCGCCTTTCGACTGTGGAACGTGAGATTGCGTGCCTTGCAGTCCTGTTACAGGTTGTTGCAGTTGCGCCCTGTGTTTGAGATGTGTTCCTTATGGCCTATTGTACGATGTAGCGGTCATCGGATGCCGTTGTTGATCGAGACCGACCACCTCCTCCCCTTCAGGTAGCAGTTACTCTGGTCCAGAACGCTCCCAACTCACGCGAGACGATTCTGTGAACAATACCAAACTCTTGGGAAACACTCGTTACGTCACAGCTCGTCCTTCTTCCAGTTTCCCGATGTTGTGAAGTCATCCAGATGTTGCCGCCGGGCAACTCTGGTCCAGAACGTTCCCAACTCACGCGAGACGATTCTGTGAACAATACCAAACTCTTGGGAAACACTCGTTACGTCACAGCTCGTCCTTCTTCCAGTTTCCCGACGTTGTGAAGTCATCCAGATGTTGCCGCAGGGCCGTGTTGTAGTGAAGAAGATCATCACCACAATGCACCGTAACTACTGGTTCATAGACACGTGCTGTCTTTTCCCGTACCTTCAACTGCCTCATGTTGCGCGACCAGCTCCATTTGGCGCTATAGCTCCCCTTACTCCACGCCAGGTTCAGCTTTCTGTTCGGGACCGGAATACCTCTTGCAACCTGCTCCCAAACTTTCATTCATTTCAACTGAGTTATTATGATGTTCCTTTACTTATCTCGTCTTTCAGAGTGTTTAGGAACATTTGTCCGGAGATACCTAAATTGGAACTACCACATAAAACTAGCTGTAGGAAAAGCAGTCACACTGAGATTAATTAGAAGAATCCTGGGAAAGCGTGATTCATCCACGAACGAAGTGGCGTACATAATAGACGCAGACCTGTTCAAAGTAAGGGGTGAGTGTCAGGGATCCTTACCAGGTAAGTTTAAGACACCATACAGGGAAGGCGCTAAGAAGAACGGCGTTCGTCGTGTCGGTTTCATTAAATAAGCACGAGGACGTCACCGTGATTCTCATCAATTTCCAATGGCTGATGCTGCAAGAAATGCATTGTAAATCACAGTTAGATATCCGAAAACAAATTATCAGAGGAGTCAGGCTACATACTAATTCATCCACATACATATCACGTCTTCATCGCAATACAACAGATATGTTAGATCGCATGTAGAGGTTTAACGGGAGTAGTTCTTCTTGTGAGCGTATAAAGGAATATACAACTGTGGTACTTCGTGTACCTCCCGCCACACACCGTAGGACCACTTGTTGAGTATGAATTAACAGGTATATTTTGACTTGGCGCATATGTTCGTCTTTGCAGTTGGTGCTTTATGAGCCTGAGCTTACCTCACAACCGTACCTTTGTCCCCAAAAGTACCGTATAGGTTTGAGCTGCAAAGATTCAGGGAGTGACATCGTTTTGACGGGGAGTGGAATTCATATCTAAGTGAGTCGGACTGTTCTTAAATGACCTTGGGCCGATTACAGCACACTTTCGCTTAGACCAAGATCTCTGGCACTCGCTCCAGACATCATGTTTAATTTACCTTCCTTTTACTGGATACTTGAGGGACTCGTGAACTGGGAGGAGAACATCTGATACACACTGCACAGCAAAACGATCATGATCTACATTATTCGGGGATGCATTACGTGTTACCATCTTTTGCCATAAGAGGACACGTCCAGCACTGTCGAACAGGACCGTTTTGGCAGTTTTGGTGTGAGGAGGCATAACGTTGCACGCGCGGCGCTTCGAACATTGCAGCTGGAAAAGCTCTTGTAACTTGAGGATATTCGGTGAATGGATGTCGGTATGTACTAGTGGCCATCAGCAGTCGTCACCCGCGCTGGTGCCGAACTGGAACACCCTACCACAAAAACTTCTTACTCACCATGTGGGAGCGTGTCGTAGAGGACGCACTACTATACGTAGTGATCGCACAAGCTGTTAACAACCGTGTCCAGGATTTTGTACTGTCCGGGGAAACATCACGAATCGTGGCGACTTCAGTGTAATTATTGTCTTAGAATAGATAGTCGTTTCTGTTCATTTCATTGTATTCGTATATTTCTTTTAACTTCCTGGGTAAAGTTTATAGCTTATTTTTTATGTTAGGTGAAACTGAGTTGTCGTACTTTATATTTGTGTACAGAGTATTTTCCAAAATAACAGTCGATATGTTAGACCACAGAGGTTATGATTACAGTGAGAAGTGAGTGAGAGAGCTGGGTGTTGTTCACGCTACTGAGCGCTCTGGAAGTAGCTACCAGAACAGAGAGATGCTAATGCAGAGAATTTCTTTAATATGATTGTGTTGAGAAGTGCGAAGGAATTTGGGCAATGTTGTTGCTGCATTGATTGCTCGTGCGTCATTGCTGTAATTTACCGTCTAGTACAATCATCAGACGATCAATTCCAATAACAAAATGATCAACAGACAATTTCTGTATGGTGTGAAAACTGGAAATTGGCACTAAACAAATAAAAGTGCGAGGTCATCCACATGGATACTAAAAGAAATCCGTTAAATTTTGGGTATACGACAAATCACACAAATCTAAGGACTGTCAGTTGCACTAAATACCTAGAAATTACAATTACGAGCAACTTAAATTGGAAAGACCACATAGATAATATTGTGGGGAAGGCGAAACAAAGACTGCGCTTTGTTGACAAAACACTTAGAAGATGCGACAAACCCACTACAGAGACAGTCTACATTACACTTGTCCGTCCTCTGCTGAAATATTGCTGCGCGGTGTGGGATCCTTACCAGGTAGGGTTGACGGAGGACATCGAAAAAGTGCAAAGAAGGTCAGCTCGTTTCGCGTTATCGCGCAATAAGGGTGAGAATGTCAATGATATGATACACGACTTGGGATGGCAGTCAGTGAAACAAACGCGGTTTTCTTTGCGGCGATATCTACACTCCTGGAAATGGAAAACAGAACACATTGACACCGGTGTGTCACACCCACCATACTTGCTCCGGACACTGCGAGAGGGCTGTACAAGCAATGATCACACGCACGGCACAGCGGACACACCAGGAACCGCGGTGTTGGCCGTCGAATGGCGCTAGCTGCGCAGCATTTGTGCACCGCCGCCGTCAGTGTCAGCCAGTTTGCCGTGGCATACGGAGCTCTATCGCAGTCTTTAACACTGGTAGCATGCCGCGACAGCGTGGACGTGAACCGTATGTGCAGTTGACGGCCTTTGAGCGAGGGCGTATAGTGGGCATGCGGGAGGCCGGGTGGACGTACCGCCGAATTGCTCAACACGTGGGGCGTGAGGTCTCCACAGTACATCGATGTTGTCGCCAGTGGTCGGCGGAAGGTGCACGTGCCCGTCGACCTGGGACCGGACCGCAGCGACGCACGGATGCACGCCAAGACCGTAGGATCCTACGCAGTGCCGTAGGGGACCGCACCGCCACTTCAAGAAAATTAGGGACACTGTTGCTCCTGGGGTATCGGCAAGGACCATTCGCAACCGTCTCCATGAAGCTGGGCTACGGTCCCGCACACCGTTAGGCCGTCTTCCGCTCACGCCCCAACATCGTGCAGCCCGCCTCCAGTGGTGTCGCGACAGGCGTGAATGGAGGGACGAATGGAGACGTGTCGTCTTCAGCGATGAGAGTCGCTTCTGCCTTGGTGCCAATGATGATCGTATGCGTGTTTGGCGCCGTGCAGGTGAGCGTCACAATCAGGACTGCATACGACCGAGGCACACAGGGCCAACACCCGGCATCATGGTGTGGGGAGCGATCTCCTATACTGGCCGTACACCTCTGGTGATCGTCGAGGGGACACTGAATAGTGCACGGTACATACAAACCGTCATCGAACCCATCGTTCTACCATTCCTAGACCGGCAAGGGAACTTGCTGTTCCAGCAGGACAATGCACGTCCGCATGTATCCCGTGTCACCCAACGTGTTCTAGAAGGTGTAAGTCAACTACCCTGGCCAGCAAGATCTCCGGATCTGTCCCCCATTGAGCATGTTTGGGACTGGATGAAGCGTCGTCTCACGCGGTCTGCACGTCCAGCACGAACGCTGGTCCAACTGAGGCGCCAGGTGGAAATGGCATTGCAAGCCGTTCCACAGGACTACATCCAGCATCTCTACGATCGTCTCCATGGGAGAATAGCAGCCTGCATTGCTGCGAAAGGTGGATATACAGTGCCGACATTGTGCATGCTCTGTTGCCTGTGTCTATGTGCCTGTGGTTCTGTCAGTGTGATCATGTGATGTATCTGACCCCAGGAATGTGTCAATAAAGTTTCCCCTTCCTGGGACAATGAATTCACGGTGTTCTTATTTCAATTTCCAGGAGTGTATATATGAAATTTCAGTCACCAACTTTCTCTTCCGAATGCGAAAACATTTCGTTGACACGCAGCTACATAGGGAGAACTGACCGTAATAATAAAATAAGAAATCAGAGCTCGAACGGACAGATTTAGGTACTCCTTTTTCCCACGCTCCATTCGAGAGTGGAATGGTAGAGAAGTAGCATGAAAATGGTTCGATGAAGCCTCTGCCACGCACTTAAGTGTGAATTGCAGAGTAACCATGTAGATGTAGAAGTAGATGGAGATTTATCATGAAAGTAAGAAAGGCAAATATTTAATATTACTGTTCTGATTTGCGTCGGAACAGTTAGCTTGATTGTCCAGACGCGATTAATTAAAGTTATTTGCTGACATAAAATTTCAGAGTCATCACTCCTTCACAATTTCATTAATCAATTTCGTGGCAGATTTACATTGTTTATAAGTAGTGTCTTTCATAAAGCCGGCCGGGGTGGCCGAGCGGTTCTAGGCGCTACAGTGTGGAACCGCGCGACCGCTACGGTCGGCAGGTTCGAATCCTGCCTCGGGCATGGATGTGTGTGATGTCCTTAGGTTAGTTAGGTTTAAGTAGTTCTAAGTTCTAGGATACTGATGACCTCAGATGTTAAGTCCCATAGTGCTCAGAGCCATTTGAACCATATTTCATAAAGATGTTTGCAACTGTTATGGAGTCAGTGTTTCACAATACTGTTTTTGAATGCTAGTCTTTTTTCAACCATTCAGTAAGTTTAGTTTATTCCACCATCTTCTCACTAGAGTTTTGATTCGTAAATGTGTGTCACCACATTGTACTGAGTGGAATAAAATCACTTAAAACATAAAGCATGATGGACGTAGCACAGTTTCTTTTCCTTGTGTTGCACTTGGCAAGGCTTTTCTTTAGCTGGTTTTGCAGCTGCGGTGCGTTTTAATTTTCACTGCGTTACAGCAGTACCGAATTTCTTTTGTCACAAGGTAAGTCATGAAATTTGTTATGCCCACTTTGACGTCAGTTGGGACACAATAAAACCGTTAACAGTCAAGCTTTGAATTTCAAAATTATTATGGGGTTCAGTTCAGTGAAGTTTAGTCCAGATCTCATTTCCTTTCACAGGCAGTCCTACTCTCACTATGCAGAGTTACATATGCGTATGTGTCATTTAGTGTTACGGATTTTGCTTAATCAGTTTGTGTACGTAAAATTACAGGGAATTTTAATAAACCCGTTTTGGACGTTTATTCTTCCAAATTACCATCTGTAATTTGGAAAATTATTTTTATTGTGTTAAAGTTGGAACTGTAAGACTTCACGCATTATAGCACTCTTCACTGCACTGCACGATACAGAATATCACAGCGTTGCTTATGTAGTACGCAGTTTTACGTACTCTAATTATTTTTCGTAAAAGTTAATTGCACTACAGTTCTACAGTTGCAGATGGATTTAGCGACTCCTTATCATATAGAGTTTACGTAAGCACGCCACTTGCATTTTCTAGGTTCATGTTACTACACAGACACGCTTGAAAGTTAAAGAAGAGGAAACCGTTTACATACAAAACAAACAACAAACTATGATGTCAAAAAGAACAGTCACATTTTGTGTAGCACACTGAAGCAGCTCATTCTACGTATGGTCCAAGTTTCATCAAGCTGTGTTACATGGCTCTGTCACATCATACAAAAGTTACTTTCGTCCTGCACTTTGGATGCCAGTATACCGTGTGTCTCTCCTGCGGGTTCTAAGAAGAATTTTCCCTAGTGTTTCAGCAGATATTTGCAAGTTCACTTTTGCAACGTGTAGCTGGAATCATCCCCAAAAAAAACCTGCTTATTGCGTCTTTCATATGACGCCCATTACAATCAAAATGAAATTAAATTGGAATTAAACGTGCTCATAGAGCGGTCCCAAATGAGTATAGTGCGTTATTCGTTGTATCGACATGTGTTAACAGGAGCAATAAAACATGAAACATAATGAGTACTCCAGCAGCTACTGAGCAGCTCTGTTATATGGCGGTAGCATTCAGCGCATGCCTGGGCAGTTTACTGTCCCTGTCAGTTAATACACATCCAAAAAACGAATATCTTACGAGGCTAACCTTAGATAGCTCTGTCAAATTAACTAGTAAAATTTTACTTAAAAAATTATTTTGTTTGTTATGGGAAACCGACGCATTCCATCGCCGTTGGGTGTCGCATGAAAGAAGCAATGAGCAGGATTTTTTTTTTTTTTTTAAATGACTCCGGCTGCACGTTGCAAAACCTAAATTGCAAATATCTGCCGAAAAAGCAGGCAGAGAAAATGCACATGACGACTCTTATGAGAGAGACCATGTATATGGCATACAAGCATATAATCTTTAATTTGACTCCACACTGAAACTTAATAAGGTTTTCTAAAACCGAAAGGAGAACGATAGTTTCCACAGATTAAAAATTTGAGTCGCGCAGTGAGATTTAATTAAGTAGATTTCTGGATGTTTATGGGATGCTGTGCAAATTGAAGGTGGTGAATCATTTCAAGATGGTTTATAGCTTCAAACTGATGGAACTGTTTGAGATAGTGGACTACATTGGGGACGTCGTATTTCTTGAAGGCTGTAAATACATACAAATTGGTGTTTAGTAGGTGGAGACACTGATGAGAGATAGATGTGCGCTGATAGTGAATTTTCTGGAGACAGCAAATCTGGTGAGTACAAGTGAGACTGCTTCGGTAGTGAGACTGTTGTAACAATCATATCTGTACATTCGGTGGATATACTGGAGTAAACTGACCTAGTGGAAGCTGTGGCGTTGTTGGATGCTGTGGACTTTGAAGAAATCAACTTGTATGAGCAGCTGTTCATCTTCGCTGCTGTGAAACACATCTCATGTACTGAACAAGTGCTCTTAACCCCAAAGATTTAAATTTAGAGCCCTTGTTTAGTGGATATTATTTTCTTGTTTTGGTCCATACTATCGATACTGAAATTTTGTTGGTTACGTTCTGGTTCACCCTGCTTTTTTTTTCTATGGAACATGACTATTGAATTGCCCTGTATGTTTAATGTACTCACGGAAAAAACACCAAAAAATAACTAACATTCGGTAATGAAATTTCGGGAATACATCTCTCCATGTAACACATGTAAGTGATTAACATTGCAAGATCACAGATTAATGTAAGAGCGAGATAAACCACTGCGAAAGTGAAATGCTGGTACATTAATAAACTTGTAACCTCCAGAACGTCGACTGAAAGCATTCAAAGGTTCATCCACTGTCTTTTGCACATGTCGGATTTCAGTTTCTAGGATGAAGTTCTATGTCTGTTGCATTTTGTCGGTGCATACTGGGTCGGTTAACGCTGTTTATGGATCATGCTGGAGCTGGAGTTGTTGTCTGATGATATCCCATATTGGAGACAGATCGGGTGATCGAGAAGGCCGAGGAAACATGTCAAGACGCTGTAGAACATGTTGGGTTACAAGAGCGGTGCGTGATCGGGCGTTGTCCTGTTGTAAAATACCCCTCAGAATGCTGTTCATGAATGTCAGCACAACAGCTCATCACCTGATTGACATATTGATTTGCATTCGGGATACAGGGGATGACCATACGACACAGCACCCCAGACTCCAGGTATAGGTCCACTGCGTCCAGCACGCAGGCACGTTGGTTGCTGGCTCTCAATTGACCTCCTCCTAACTAAGCCATCTCTGGCACCGAGGCAGAATCAGTTTCCATCGTAAAACACAATGCCCTCCACTGGGATCTCGCTGGACCCCTTTGAAATCTCGAATGATGACGGTGTGGGGTCAGTGGAATGCACACTAATGGCGTTTCCTTGAAGTTACCGATTTGTAGAAGTTTTTGTATCAATGTGTAGCCAACTACTGCTCAAATTGCTGTTGCAGATGCAGTTCGAAGATGCAGAGTCGTACACCGAACGCGATGGTTTTCCCCCTCGGTAGCGCCATGGGGCCCTCCAGAGCCTAATCAACCTGCGACAGTACATTCTCGTGAGCACCGCCGTCAGCAGTAATGTATTGTGGCTACTTTTATGCCTGATCTTTCAGCAATATCGCAGGAGCCACACCCAGCTTATTGTAGCCCTATAACACGATCTCGTTCAAACTCAGTGAGGGGCGCATTCGTCGTCGTAAGGGTATTATCGGCCAACATCAACTCCCCACTTCCAATTTCAAAGGTAAATAACGTCCACCACGCTACACTGTGTATCTAAAGGAAATCTTACTACCATTGAAACCTGGTAGTCAAGGGAAGGCAGGATTCGGTTACGAGTTTGGACAGGGTCGTAATAAGTTGTTATTGGTTGCCTTTTACCAGTAATTCCAGACTCAACAATAAATAAAAGTATCACACGTTATTAATGAAGGAACAAAGAACGGTGTAAACAATAGTGTTTTCAGTTATTTACAATTTAGCAAATCACTATTAAATACAGATACAGGAAATAATGTTTTAAAAGCAAGCCACTGTGATCTGGGCTGAAGGCCTTACACTCCAGGAATAACAATAAATTAAGAATTGTTTAAAACTCGCTGCAACTTACAAATTACAAGTATTGAAATATTAAAGGCAAGTCGCCACAGACACAGCAAAAGATATAAGACGCCACGAATGGCAGTAAATAAGGTTTTAAGGCTTACTGCTAAAAGACAAATACCAAATTAGAATTTTAAGGCAAGTGATCACAATCATGACTGAATGCCTTACATGCCAAGAACGGGAGCAATATAAAAAAATTAGAAACCTGCTGTAAAACAGCAAATACAATAGCAAAGATTAATTAAAAAACAAGCAACTGATCAACAAACATGTGAAATAAGATGATAGTAAACTTTGTAACACAACCCTTAACATCCACTGAACACTACACTGCTAGATTTATTCCAGAAGGCGACCAGAACTATTAACTAGACAAATATAACTTTTAATGTAGGCGTTATAAGGTATTGTAATACATAATACAATAATAAAACACAAGGACCAGTACATAAGTACCTTTAAGGGTATTGAGGCAGATTATACCCAGCGAAGGCGTGGGCTGAAGGAGCGTTACACTAAACTACTAGCCATCAGATCTCCTTTTAGAACACAAATATCTTACAAGAACCAAGGGGCCACAGACGGTGCTCCAGGAATCTACCTCTGAGAAGGTCTTGCAACAAACACTTCCACGAGCGATGAAAGAGGCAGCCAAGAGTTGCATTCACTTCACAAGATGGTAACTCCGACTAGTGTCGGTTTAACGTATGACTAATGATAATCTTGCTGAAGCTACTTGAACGCAGTAAATATTAATAAGAAGTCGAGGAAAGCTAATCAGATCCACTTCCCCCAAGCACCCCGCTTGCTGCTCTTCACCTCAGTGCCACTACGAGCAACATCACGAACTCAAGTCACTGGGCAATGGCGAGATATCACAATAGTGGAAGTTTCTCTACTTGGATTGAAATGCACTCATCTTAAAGCTTGCTGGATCCAGTTTACCACGAGGTCGTGGACCCTCGTGACCACAGCCCTTCCATCCAGCAGTCCATGCATCCCACCAGTGTTCCTGGTGTGTTCTCGTACAGTGCGGACCTGACCCTTCATGAGTCCCCAACCAAACTCGCACACTCAGACGACCAGTAAAAAGAACAGGCGACGCTTGCGAAACCGAGTGGCGCCAGGCAACACGGTAAGAAGACAAATCACTGCAATCATGCCAACTAAACGATACCATCTGGCCTCCAAGAGAGGGCGTAAACCTACGAACAGCACCAACGCGCACCGCAGCACGGCTCATCCGTTGTCAAAGCGCCACTGTTATGCAACTGGCGCGAAATTTTAATAGACATCATCTTTCAGTTATAGAAACATGCCTACCAACTTTCCTTTATGCCACGCAACTCCTTCTTTGGGCTTGAGATTTTTTTTCGTTAGTGTATTTGTAACAACCTGTTGGCAGTGTAGTTCATTAATCCAAAGCCAAATAAAGGAAAGCAACAGTGCATGCCTCCCAGAATGGAAGGAACGTAGCATCGACAGCATGGTTATCTATAGCCTTCTAAATTTCAATGGCGAAGAAAGAGTATTTACTTTCGCATGATCTGTTCTTTTTTTTTCTAATCTCTGTTGATTCTCATAGACAAGGTTTATACTCTCCAAAGCGTAGTAATCCACAGAAACGTTTCTTGAACTACCTATGTGGAAAGCGGAGTCTGAAGTGATATTTCAACTCTTGGCTAAAACCTGTTCCTACTGCAAACCGGAGCGCTGAGCGATACTACAGCAGAGACGCAAACAGCTGCCCTGAACAGCTGTGTGACGGACGTGCCGAGTAGCGCAACACTGTGGCGGTGCCCCAATTACTGCGCTGTGGACGGCGCGGCCAGAGGGCGGCGCGCTGCAGGGCTAATCCGCGCGTGGCGCCTGCATTAGTTATCAGGCTCGCCACCAGGACGCGCGAGGAAGCTCTGCGCATGTTGTGGCGCCCCTGCGAACCGCGGCAGCTGCCACAGCCGCGCCGGTGTCCGCCTCTGCGGCAGCTCAACCACCAGGGAGCGTTTCAAAACGAGGTCTTCCTGCCTGACGTGTGTACACGCTGGTGTTGTACAGGTGCTTCATCCTCTCCAGCGTCAGTGTCGGCTTGATATCTCATGTGCATCTACATTTACATCTAAATCCACATGACTGGTCTGCATTTCACACTTAAGTGCTTGACACAAAGCTCATAGAAAGATTTACAGACTATATCTCAAACATATGGTTCTCGAATTACATGCGGGAGAAACGACCACCTATATTTTAAGTGCAAGTCTAGATTTCCCTTATTGCATCAGAATGATCATTTCTGTTGATGTCCCATGTGCACTACTGGAAATTAAAATTGCTAGAACAAGAAAAAGTACAGATGACAATCTGGTATTCATTGGTCAAATATATTAAATATATATACTGGAACTGATATATGATTACATTTTCACGCAATTTGGGTGCATAGATCCTGAGAAATCAGTACACAGAACAACCAAATCTGGCCATAATAACAGCCTTGATACGCCTGGGGATTGAGTCAAACAGGGCTTGGATGGCGTGTACAGGAACAGCTGCCCATGCAGCTTCAACACGATACCACAGTTCACCAAGAGTAGTGACTGGCGTGTTGTGACGAGCCAGTTGCTCGGCCACAATTGACCAGACGTTTCCAATTGGTGGGAGATTCGTTGACTCAGGGATCGAGAAGTGGCTGCACTATCCGTTACAGCCATGCGAATAAGATGCCTTCCATCTCGACTGCTAGTTATACGACGCCGTTGGGATCCAGCACGGCGTTCCGTATTACTCTCCTGAACTCAACGATGCCATATTCTGCTAACAGTCATTGGATGTCGACCAACGGAAGCAGTAATGTCGCGATACGATAAACCGCAATCGCGATAGGCTACAATCCGACTTTCATCAAAGTCGGAAACGTGATGGTACGCACTTCTTCTCCTTACGCGAGGCATCTCAACAACGTTTCACCAGGCTACGCCGGTCAACTGCTGTTTGTGTATGAGAAGTCTGTTTGAAACTTTCCTCATGTCAGCACGTTGTGGGTGTCACCACCGGCGCCAACCTTGTGTGAATGCTTTGAAAAGCTAATCATTTGCATATCACAGCATCTTCCTTCTGTCGGTTAAATTTCGCGTCTGTAGCACTTCATCTTCTTGGTGTAGTAATTTTAATGGCCAGTAGTGCAGGTGTGAGTCAACAAAATGTGAGTGCTATTCGGAAAGTAAGTTCCGATCGGTCGTGAAATGGAAACCGCAGTGAAACTCAAACACGTTTTATTTGTAGCACTTAGCTACACCTCGCAGCTACTTCTCTACATAGTTGCAGCTCCGACTGAGACATTTGTTGCAGTATTGTACCATATTTCCAATGCCCACGTCGTAGAAGGCAGCAGCCTATGTTTCCTGCCAATTCCTTACACTAATCTGCAGCTTCTTGTGTGTGCCAAAATTTTTTTATATCCAGTGGTTCATTTGAGCAAAGATGGAAATCAGACGGGATCACGTCCGGGCTGTACTGTGGATGAACGCTGCAGGAACGTTCTCAATGCCCCTGCAGTGTGCGGCAGTGAATTGTCATGGAGAACAAAATGTTTGACAATTACGTTGTATGGGCTGCATGAAATCAGGCGAAATTTCCCACAGACGCTAATAGTTGGCGGGAGACAGTATTTTCTAGGTAAATCTTACGTTCTCACTGGCACTCACAACTGGAAAGAGCGATGTGAAGCGATTGACGGGCATACCAGAGACTGTCCATCACGTCTATGCAAAGCGTCATCAAATTTTCATTGTGGTATCCATTTCCCAATCGATCTGACCTTAATTTCCGAATAGGCCTCGTATTTTCGCATTCGGAGGAGAAAATTGATGACTGAAAGTTCTTGAAAAGACCTCGCTGCAACTAATAGCGCCTTTGTTTTAATGATAGCCAACGAAATTGGCTTATAGTATTTGTGACACTGTCTCATATTTGGTTTAACCCAAAACGAGCTACTCTTCGTTGAACTTTTTCGATGCCCTTCGTTAATCATATCTCGTTCTGATGCCATCCGCAAACCTCAAAGCTTTTATTTCTCTTCCCTGGACTTAAATTCTTACTCCAAATTTTTCTTTTGTTTCCTTTACTGCTTGCTCAATATACAGATTCAATAACATCGGGGATTGGCTACAACATTGTCTCACTTCATTCTCTCCCTTTAGTGCCCCTCGACCCCTATAACTGCCATCTGTTTTCTGTACAAATTGTAAATAACCTTTCGCTCCCTGCATTTTACGCCTGCAACATAAAAAAAGCAATGGACATTATGAACTGCAGTTAACTATTTGATTAAGTTATACGAGGACTGAAAGTGTCTGAACTTAATGACAACCGTCTAAAATTGGTAATACGTGCGTGTTACAGGACGGCATATTAATGTCACAATATTCGTTTACTCTCTGTTCGAGTTGGAACCAAACTGAAGGCAAACATAGCCAACACTACTACCAGGAAGTTTTAGATGGCGCTAGTGTTACACTTGTATTGAAGCTCGCGTCCGCGACAAATGGGCTCGTCGCATTTAAGTAAGAAAGGCTCAGAGCGTCTTTATCAATCATTACAGGCAACATTATACATGACAATAAGAAAATATATAGTCGTTACCCAAATACAACGGCTTATGTCGTGCGTTCTAATGGCTACCATCAAAACGCTTACACATTTAGAATAATATGAAAAACAACGAAAACTGCTCGTCTTGCCGTTAATTTAATACAAATGACAATAACACAGGAGTAATAAAAACGGCATCTTACAGCTATGAATTATTATAAACGTTTTGTTATGCGCAACAAAATTAGGATCTTCATGCCTTATAATCGCACATCCCTTTCGAGCGAACAAATTGTGGTTTATTACTAAGGAGAAAATACACTACTGCACATTAAAATTGCTACACCAAGAGGAAATGCAGATAATAAACGGGTATTCATTGGACAAATATACACTCCTGGAAATTGAAATAAGAACACCGTGAATTCATTGTCCCAGGAAGGGGAAGCTTTATTGACACATTCCTGGGGTCAGATACATCACATGATCACACTGACAGAACCACAGGCACATAGACACAGGCAACAGAGCATGCACAATGTCGGCACTAGTACAGTGTATATCCACCTTTCGCAGCAATGCAGGCTGCTATTCTCCCATGGAGACGATCGTAGAGATGCTGGATGTAGTCCTGTGGAACGGCTTGCCATGCCATTTCCACCTGGCACCTCAGTTGGACCGCGTTCGTGCTGGACGTGCAGACCGCGTGAGACGACACTTCATCCAGTCCCAAACATGCTCAATGGCGGACAGATCCGGAGATCTTGCTGGCCAGGGTAGTTGACTTACACCTTCTAGAGCACGTTGGGTGGCACGGGATACATGCGGACGTGCATTGTCCTGTTGGAACAGCAAGTTCCCTTGCCGGTCTAGGAATGGTAGAACGATGGGTTCGATGACGGTTTAGATGTACCGTGCACTATTCAGTGTCCCATCGACGATCACCAGAGGTGTACGGCCAGTGTAGGAGATCGCTCCCCACACCATGATGCCGGGTGTTTGCCCTGTGTGCCTCGGTCATATGCAATCCTGATTGTGGCGCTCACCTGCACGGCGCCAAACACGCATACGACCATCATTGGCACCAAGGCAGAAGCGACTCTCATCGCTGAAGACGACACGTCTCCATTCGTCCCTCCATTCACACCTGTCGCGACACCACTGGAGGCGGGCTCCACGATGTTGGGGCGTGAGCGGATGACGGCCTAACGGTGTGCGGGACCGTAGCCCAGCTTCATGGAGACGGTTGCGAATGGTCCTCGCCGATACCCCAGGAGCAACAGTGTCCCTAATTTGCTGGGAAGTGGCGGTGCGGTTCCCTACGGCACTGCGTAGGATCGTACGGTCTTGGCGTGCATCCGTGCGTCGCTGCGGTCCGGTCCCAGGTCGACGGGAACGTACACCTTCCGCCGACCACTGGCGACAACATCGATGTACTGTGGAGACCTTACGCCCCACGTGTTGAGCAATTCGGCGGTACGTCCACCCGGCCTCCCGCATGCCCACTATACGCCCTCTCTCAAAGTGCGTCAACTGCACATACGGTTCACGTCCACGCTGTCGCGGCATGCTACCAGTGTTAAAGACTGTGATGGAGCTCCGTATGCCACGGCAAACTGGCTGACACTGACGGCGGCGGTGCACAAATGCTGCGCAGCTAGCGCCATTCGACGGCCAACACCGCGGTTCCTGGTGTGTCCGCTGTGCCGTGCGTGTGATCATTGCTTGTACAGCCCTCTCGCAGTGTCCGGAGCAAGTATGGTGGGTCTGACACACCGATGTCAATGTGTTCTTTTTTCCATTTCCAGGAGTGTATTATACTAGAACTGACATGTGATTACATTTTCACGCAATTTAAGAGCATAAATCCTGAGAAATCAGTACCCAGAACAACCACCTCTGGCCGTAATAAAGGCTTTGATAAGACTGGGCATTAAGTCAATCAGAGCCTGGATGGCGTATACAGGCACAGCTTCCCATGCAACTCCAACACGATACTACAGTTCATCAAGAGTAGTGACTGGCGTATAGTAACGAGCCAGTTGCTCGGCCACCATTGACCAGACGTTTTCAATTGGTGAGAGATCTGTACACTGTGCTGGCCAGGGCAGCAGTCGAACATTTTCTGTTCAAATGGTTCAAATGGCTCTGAGCACTATGGGACTTAACATCTATGGTCATCAGTCCCCTAGAACTTAGAACTACTTAAACCTAACTAACCTAAGCACAACACACAACACACAGGCATCACGAGACAGAGAAAATCCCTGACCCCGCCGGGAATCGAAACCGGGAACTCGGGCGCGGGAAGCGAGAACGCTACCGCACGACCACGAGATGCGGGCAACATTTTCTGTAACCAGAAAGGCGCGTACAGGACCTGCAACATGCTGTCGTGGATTATCCTGCTGAAATGTAGGGTTCCGCAGGGATCGAATGAAGGGTAGAGCCACGGGTCGTAACACATCTGAAATGTAACGTACATTGTTCAAAGTGCCGTCAATGCGAGGAAGAGGTGACCGAGACGTGTAACCAATGGCACCCCATACCATCACTCCGGGTGATACGCCAGTATGGCGATAACGAATACTCGCTTCCAATGTGCGTTCACAACGATGTCGCCCAACACGGATGCGACCATCGTGATGCTGTAAGCAGAACCTTGATTCATCCGGAAAAATGACGTTTTGCCATTCGTGCACCAAGGTTCGTCGTTGAGTACACCATCGCAGGCTCTCCTGTCTGTGATGCACCGTCAAGACTAACTGCAGCCATGGTCTCCTAGCTGATAGTCCATGCGGCTGCAAACGTCGTCCAACAGTTCGTGCAGATGGTTGTTGTCTTGCAAACGTCCCCATCTATTGACTCAGGGATCGAGAAGCGGCTGCGCGATCCGTTACAGCCATACGGATAAGATGCCTGTCATCTTGACTGCTAGTGATACGAGGCTATTGGGATTGAGCACGGCGTTCCGTATTACCCCCCTGAACCCATAGATTCCATACTCTGCTAACAGTAATTAGATCTAGACCAATGCGAGCAGCAATGTCGCGATACGATAAACCGTAATAGCGATAGGCTACAGTCCGACCTTTATCAAAGTCGGAAACGTGATGGTACCCATTTCTCCTCCTACCACGAGGCACCACAACAACGTTTCACTAGGCAACGCCGGTCAACTGCTGTTTGTGTATGAGAAATCGGTTGGAAACTTTCCTCATGTCAGCACGTTGTAGGTGTCGCCACCGGCGGCAACCTTAAGTGAATGCTCTGAAGAGCTACTCATTTTAATATCACAGCATCTTCTTCCTGTCGGTTAAATTTCGCGTCTGTAGAACTTCAACTTCGTGGCGTAGCAATTTTAATGGCCAGTAGTGCAGCAATACGGAAACTTAAGAATTTTACATAGATTCAACCATAATGTGTGATCAAAGAACTATTGAACAGAGGGTCTAACCATAAATGGAGGCACATGTCAGTATTTTAACATCGTCATCTGACTTAATTTTTAGCTGCATGTTGTCATCTATTACGCGTCGCATTCGAGTGCTGTTACGTCCTTCACAGTGCGTTCTCGTCATGAAACGTTGTTCGATAGGTCAGGCTATGATCAGCGTTTCCTACTTATCTACTACGAGAGTACCAAACTCGGTTTCGGCATTTGACTTTATAAAAACGTGGAACGAAAGTCTACTAACCATTACAGTAGGCCTGCATGTCATTTCTTCTTCATGTTGAAAGGAAACTACTGGGGCACACTTGTATGTGGCACCCGAATATGATGAGAACATTAATGCAAGCTAAACCTAAACTATGATAGTATAAACGATGTATATCTCTGATATGCTTTATAAACCGGATCCTTGCCTGCACGAACGCAGAGCCCAAGGTACTGTTTCTGGTCTGAGATTTTAGTGTTCTAGCAAGAGAACACTTGGTGCACAGTGGTAGATTGCTGTCTGTGAGCGAAGGACGATGGAGTAAGCAGTTTTTGTGGTGTACCGTGTGAAGCCACCAACTGTTAATATAGGAATTACGAAACATTTAAGCAGAAGTCTGCTCACAAGCAAGGCAAATATGTTAAATAACTATGATTTTTGTTTTTCCGGTGCGTTAATATAGATGAGATTCTGATAATATGTAATTGTTGAGTAACCCCAGAATGTACGTAAACTGGTTTGATAAAAAAGTCTAGTTAGATATTTCACTTTTGTAATGCTTCTAAGGTTTGTTTACAGAGTAATATGTAAACTGATGATTTTCATTTGTGTTGGATTAGTGAGGTTAGATAATACTTGCTGAATAAATCTCATTATTCGTGATTTAGTTAGGAAAAAGATGTATTTTTCTGATTAAATTCAATTGTCAACTGTTTTGAAAAGACAAACTTCACTTGCTAAATAAAAAAAAAAAACTGCCTTTGTAATTCACCACAATCAGTACTGCCTCCCTGTCCAGCTCATATGTTTGTCAAAGAAGTTGGACTATTCATAAATGTTTTCATTTGTCAGCCAAAGCAATTTCAAGTGCATTTCAAAGTATTACAGCCAGCATTGCACACCGCTCAGCCTGTGGCTGGCATATTTTATTTTTTTCATGAGCGACCGGAACATATTGCGTTCCACAGTTGCTGCTTTAGAGGTAAGACAATTTAATTTATTTGTTATGTACACAGGGACCAAATTTATCAGTTTCGGAAAGGGTCAAAGGATACAGTGCCTAAGGAGCTGAATGTATTTTGCAGTGACTTTATTTTTTATTGGTATTGGGAGTTGCATTGTCCCAACAGTTCGTATAAAGATTTTGCTAAAAATAACACAGTGTAAGCTATAATATCCCTTCCCCAATTTAATTGCAATAATGTACTTATTCCCTCTGGAATGAATTTGTACTGTACTGGGCGACTGTGCAGATAATAACATTTTTTTAAAAATAACCAAGAATATTATGAATGTTTGTGAAGTTAACCGCAGGACTTTTCCTAACAAAAATCTTCAAGATTCTCTGGAAATAATAATAATAATAATAATTATTATTATTATTATTATTGTATCTCCAGAAATAGAGATTCGCTGAAGGAAGAATTCTTCTTCCGAATCTCGGCGATGTCGAACTCGGGACTCCACAGCTGCAGCGATCGGCGATTTAGTATTGATGGTTCGACACAATCTCAAAGAAAAACGGGAGGGGAATGAAAATTGCAGCGGGTCCTTAATCACTGTAGCGAAAGTAAATCCACGTCCGGGTTATTGAATGTTACTTTTGAGAAAGATGGTAACGTGTTGTTATAAATTCAATGCAGGGTCTTGAAATTATTTTCGCTACAGAATGTAAATGGTGCTGGTAAACCTTAAACATACATAATGTCCAACGTGAATTGTCGATATTTTTAAAAGATCGATTTACGTTCTCTTGTTCTGTTGTCTTCGATGATGATTATATTCGCCTTTTATTCATCAAGATGAGCTCTTTGGAATTACAATGGTTTTTAATCCTTCCACCTTTTCTATATAGACACCAAACATTAAAGTCACCATTCTGATTTCAATGGCGGACTATCCCTTTCCTACAGCAACATATTCCTCACTCTACTCCCGCTAGGAAGACAACACAAAACAAAACAAAATTAGAAATTAGATCCACGTCGGCTAACAAAGCCAGAGAAGCAATGTACAACAGTCTCTTTTTAGCACCGCTGCTGCCACTCGCAGCAGCTATATCTTTGAGGATCAGTATTACCGTCGCAGTTTTAGTGTATGAAACAATGTGTAGCTTTATCGGTCTGTCTAGATGAAATGTACAAAAGAACAAGTATGCAGTACATTACAAAATTTATATGAAGTTAACATATGACTACTACCAGCTCTTAACAAAAATTTTTAAAAAATTCCGCCACTTTGACACTTTCATCACTTTTCGCACAGGCATCGTATGACAGAGAACACAATGAAATATCAAACTCTCGACGTGATACTACAAAGGGCGCCACTTCCACATACAACACGCTACACGATTACTCAAGTTATGGATCCAGTCCACGGTTCAGACATTTATTCAAAAAGTTCATTTAAAGAACCTTATTTATTTGTTATGTGTGCAGTTCATTCAACGAAATCGTAAACTGTTTCTTTTTTAAAAGAACGGTACAATTTCGTGAACAGTCTGCTTTTTAAAATTATTTGAACCATAAACATCAGTGCCATGGACCCGGTTGGTGTCTGTACATAGTCTTCTTTCTGTTATGAACTAACAGCAAAAATATTTGTAGAATACTCCGTCGGTTCATGGAGGAATTAAGACATTAAAAACTTCAATACACAGTACCGTGTTTTACGTGCTATAAGATGCACATTTTTCTTCGAAAAACTGCCTCCAAAATTCAGGTGCGTCTTCTACTTGAAATTGATATAAAAATGCCCTGTGTTTGCTTTAAAATTACTGCTATTCTTAAAAATTACAATGTGTTCGATGCCGCGGGAAACCTTTCTCTATCTGGCAACATTGAATACTACTAGCAGCAGCAGTGCACCGTTGCGACGAACGTGAGTTGCGGGGATTCACAAGCTTGCTAACTCTGTCTCCCTCCCGCCCTGCCATCACAAATCCAGAACATTCTTTGCAGTCTACGGTGCCAGTGGACTTGAATTGAAAGTGAATTGTGTTATCGGCAACAGCACAATATTTTTGTTAGTAATTAGTTTCATAATGAAAAAAGTAAACTGTATTCATATGATACGGGCTATAAATTGAAACTAACAGCATATGTTGCACAACATGCAGCTGAGCGGCATTTGGTCCAGAAAAAGCTATTCGCTATTCACGGGCTCATAAAAAAGAACTGAAAAAATGAGGAAGATTAAATGTGCAAATAGAGGACTGAATGCAAGTGTTCAAAACTAGGAGATGAAGTACAGAAATGGATTCAAGGACAGCCTGAAAATGGGATTTGAATTAATATAAAAACGATTCAAATACACGTTGGTAAGCCAGCTCAGTAGAGTGACTTAACAGACTTTCAGGATGGCATTTTGAAATTGGTTTGTGCTACACATTTACGATGCGTCATGAACTCAGAATGCGAACAAAACCTATATATCTCATAAAATGCCACAAGAGTATGAAAAGAAAGCATTGTCTTTTCATCGAAAGAAAACCAGTATGGAAGCAAGCCAAATAGCGAATATGGACGGAAGTCCTCTGGCATTTCTTCTGCCGCCTAACAGAACTGTTGCCATAAAAGTCGCTAAATCTGTAACTGTAAAGTAAGTGTACATCAAAAATCCATTACACGGTCGTCCTTTCGTGCTATGCTGTCGGTACTAAACTTAATCCAATGATGATTTTCAAGCGCAAAGCAATGCCAATACCTTCAAATACCACCAGGTTTTGTTGTTCACGTACATCACAAGGCTTTGGTAGACGAGGCTGGCATGAAATTATGAAGTCACATAGTGCGTGAGAGAAGGAAAAGTACTTTTTGAAGTACAGTAGTCTTCTTGTACTAGATCAGTTAACTAGTCATTTGAAAAAATCTGTGAGAAAGAAAGCGAGACAGGGAAATACAAAGTACGCTGTTATTCCGGGAGGACTTACTTCACAACTTCGACCTCTTGATATCTCGATAAACAAACCGTTTAAACTGTACATGAGAGAGGAATGGAACAAATGTATGATGAATGAGACACAACATGAATTCACGCCGAAGGGAGTTTTAAAACGACTCACAATCTAAAAAGTGTGTCAGTGGATAAAACAAGCGTGGTCTAGAGTGAAAGAAGACACTATTCTTAAATCTTTCAAGAAGTGCGGCAGTGAGGACCATCTTATATATGAAGAGGACGAGGTGGACAACGAAGAGAGAGGAGAAGAAGAAAAGGAAGAAGCAGAACATGAAGAAGAAGAAAGGTCAGGGAGAAAGGTAAGATGAGGATTTTCAGGGGTTTTAATAGCCATTTCGGTTTTATGAACTAAGAATTTCTATTAGTAAATAGTAAATATTAAAAAAATGTTTAAAAATTAAGGTAGTCTTATAGTCCGTAGCGTTTTATAGTCCGTAGTGTTTTATAGTCCTTAAAATACGGTATTCATGTTTCACAGTAGTATTTATTTGATAGTTAATTACGAACCGGCTTTCACTTCTTTTAGGCAATTGTCAGATAAGTTAATACTGAACAGATAATTCCACACAAATTCTGCTTGAGTTCATAGCTGTACAAAGATTGTTGTGCACAGATATGTCACATTTTATGAATATATCGATACACATTACAAGCATGGTGTACTAGTCAAAGAGACTCTCAAAAAATAAATCATATATTACAGAACATTAAAATATTAAAACTGCATGATGTATAAGCTAAATATGTTGGACAAGTAAATAAAGGCACACACTATTACGTAATATAAAGCAAGTGGTAAGTATGATGAACATCCTGAAGAGTGGCGAGGGGGGTGGGGGTGGGGGGTGCCAAGGTGGAGAAAGCAGACTATGAAAAGTAGGCTTGGAACAGTTACAGCAAGCTTATTATGTAATGGTGACTGCTGTTACTTTGGTAAGGGAGAGTGATGGAACCTGGTCCTAAATGGCCCAACCCAGCGCCATTACTCACCCTCACTAAAGTAGCAGCAACCAGTCATTACTTCTCTCACCATTAGATAACGATCTTGTTACAAATGTTCCTCACCTGCATTCCGTACACTTCTTTTTCCTCACCGCCCCTTTTTTCGACCTGTTCATCACATTCACCAGCTTCTCTATATTAAATAGTAGTCTGTGCTATTATTCACTTGTAAGCATATTTAGTTTATACATTAATGTAGTTTTAATATTTGAATGTACTGTATTGTATGACTTATTTGTTGAGTGTCTCTTTGAGTAATACATTATGCTAGCACTGTGTATGGGTAAAGGAGTAAAATATGACATATATTTTCACAACAATCTTTGTACAGCTATGAACTCTTGCTGAAGATGCGTGGACCATCCGTTCAGTACTATTTGATCTGATAATGGCCAAACAAACGAAAGCCAGTTCATAATGAGTTAAATAAATATTATTGTGAAACAAGAATACCGTATTTTAAGTACTATAAAGCGCTACGTACTTTAAGACTCACCTTATGTCATTATTTGCTCATGCAACATATTTGATAGGTAGTCGTCGAGTTTAT
This sequence comes from Schistocerca gregaria, assembly GCF_023897955.1. Taxonomy (NCBI): domain Eukaryota; kingdom Metazoa; phylum Arthropoda; class Insecta; order Orthoptera; family Acrididae; genus Schistocerca; species Schistocerca gregaria. Next base: position 240,984,874 of record NC_064921.1, read on the forward strand.
GGTGACGATGATGCCGCTAATGTCATCACTCCCACGTATGCATATAATGCATGCTTAGCATTTTGTATGTACTTTTTTATTCACACTAACAGGTACTGAAAAACAAAAACAAAAAACAAAAAAATTGGTACGTGCTAGTCCCAGTACGGCTAGGGGGCTAGTGTGTCGAAAAGGAATAGCCATACCATGTGCACGTAAATTTATCTGATGACCAAAGTTCAATATGAGTGAATGTAGAAATTTTAGCGTCATACCTGCTGTGCAGACAGACAATACCCAGTTGTCTATACATCATATCTCAATGTTATTGGATGACACTGGCTTGCAGTGTGGTATCGAGCGTATACCGCTGTCATTGTCGATTTCACTGTGTGTGTGCGCGCGCGCGGCGACGCGCGTGTGTGCGTGTGTGTGTGTGTGTGTGTGTGTGTGTGTGTGTGTGTGTGTGTGTGTGTGTGTCTGTGTCTGTGTCTGTGTGTATTTACAATATTTGCAGACTAATAGTTATAGCTACTATGAGTCGTATAGTTTTTGGTTGTTTAATACCACCAAGTAAATTTGGCAACAGTAAGCCATTAGCGCTTATTTTCTCCTGGGTAACAGGTCAGATGTCGAAGTGTGTGGACACATGGATGCAAAATGGTTAATCTGTACTGTCAGGCGTAGTCCACTTAATGGTGCAGTTATGACTATGCAAAAACATCAGGTCGTAAATTATATGACGTGTTTCCAGCAAGCTTGTTGGATGCAGAGAAAGAAACAGTCAACAGTCTGATATGTGTATACATTAAGGCATCATATATAACAATATTTGCACTTATACTTGCTACACGCCATATACGTGGGGACAAAGTCAAAGCTAAATTATGGTCCCATATAAAAATGCTCTCATGCTCCGTAGTATGTCACGAAATAAGAGCTTACTGGGCATATATACGGAACATTCTGTACGTATCTAAGTTTTGGATGGGTAAATATGCAAATTTACCTGCTTGCCCTATGGACTCATAGTGTTCAATAGTAACCCCATCGTATTTGAATTCTATTGGGCGACATTCGCTTGCAGTATCTGTTTGACTGATTTCTGCTGTTGCTACGTATGTAGTGCACACGTACTTTTTAGCGGTATTCGAATACTGCATCACTCAAAACAATCTAATATTAGTCGTTTTCACGTGACTTAAACCTAATACTCAAAAGGATATTAAAGTGCACTGTATTTAATATATTGTGTGTACTGATTTATTGAAACACAACGAAGTATGACTGCATCAACCCGCAGCTTATTACAGTGCTGTCTGAAGAGGCCTGCACATTATTACCCTAAATTTTCCTCCTGGAAAGCCCAAAGTATTTATTGTATCTGTGATCGGATTGGTCCATTCTTCCCAAAATCCACTTCATTCCCTTAGGTGCCATAAGCAACGTCTCCAAAGTGTTCTCTGTATTACCTGTTACACATTTTGTGGCAATTAAATACTGTCCAAAGCCAGTCCTATTAATAGAGCGAATGTGCACCTTATACCTCATTAATAAGCTTCAGCCATTTTGAGCAATTTAATAGCTTTCGCATTATCCAATTGTGCCTTACATACTCCTAATAATCCATACTTTGATTTCTTGCTCCTACCTTTATCTACAATTTTGTGACTTAATCTGTTTTTTTAGTGGAAATGCAATTCCACATTTCTTCGGAAATATGTGTATTAGTTTTTGAGAAAAGGGGGAATGATACTGGAGAACGATAAGTTTTTTGAAAATGGAATTGACTACACGGCTTTTAAATCCATTGGACAACGCTACTTACTTCAAAATATTTAGTTCACTTTATGCTCCTCCTCCTGCGTCTTTTTCTTGGAGTCTCGAATGAAAAGGAAGGAGCAGTCTTCCCGAAAATCTCCTACGTCACCTTCCAAGGACTCGTGGCCATTCTGAAAAAGACAAAGGGAGGTTTAGTATATAGTGAAATCTTGCAGCCTGAGGGAATAAAAAAGTGCAACAGTAAAAACCAAAGAGTGCACGCTTTCACAGTCCGAAGTTGCATTGAATCCATGGAACCACCAAATTTGTTTCTCTCTTAGCACGATTTTATCAAGGTTGTGCTAGGATATGCCGATTCTACATAAATTTTAAAACACAAGAACAACTTTATCTGCAAAGAAAGGTTGAAATTAGACATTATGTAGGCAAATTTCCATAACTAACGTCGGCATGAGTCCGTGATCTTAGGCAGAGATGTGAACACATCGCGACGGGATTGTTGCGTGGATGCGATTAAACAGTTCGATTTGCTGAACTTGTTAGAGATTGTAAATTCTTTCCGAGTGGTTTTAGCCTCTAATGACGTCTCCATCATTGGAAGACGAAATGTCAGGCAGTGAAATATGCCTTGGAACGCGGCCTAATATCCATCAAACAAACATCACCAGAACGTAAAAACCCAGTTTGTGATAGCGTAGATGAAGCACCGTGTACACTTTCACAAAAAGACGCTCCATGAAACTCCTATCTCCAGTGTTTGCGATATCTGCTACTCACAGGTCACGAGTTTCGGCGATTTTCCAGGGACGCTCACACACCTTCCAAGTTCCCTGCTAGTAGTCCCTGCGTATTTATAACATGCAGTAGTGCATATTTTGCTCTCACCTGTAGTTCTCAACCTCGCATATCAAATAGAGTGCACGAATAACTATGAACACTCTTTTTTTTATCTTCACTCTACGCATTTAAGAGCATTGTATCTCCACTACTAGGTGGATTCCTTTATTTAACACGACATTGATGTTACTTACTTACAATTTTCTGAGCAACTTGTGGCTTTATCTTTCTGTGCTGAGTTGCAGCTTTCTATAAATTAATTTACGTTATAAACTTCAATCGAGATATACGTAATAATAAACGCTTACTGTTTTCAATCTTTTTCTTTCGATTTTTTATAACAGAAACTGCTTATTTGTACCATAAAATGTCTACAATCAAGGTACAGTCGTATTTTTCATCTCCAGAGATATCTATGGAGAAGATGACATTCTTAACAAATGGTTCAAATGGCTCTGAGCACTATGGAACTTAAAATCTGAGGCCATCAGTCCCCTAGAACTTAGAACTACTTAAACCAAACTAACATAAGTACATCATACACAACCATGCCCGAGGCAGTATTCGCACCTGCGAACGCAGCAGTCGCCCAGTTCCAGCCTGAAGGGCCTAGAACCGATCGGCCACCGCAGCCAGCCATTCGTAACAGCGAGTGACATTTTAACACATGCTGATTGTTCTGATGGAATATGTGTATGTGTGTTATCCAGTATTTATATATATATACACATTTCGTAAACCATGAACCGATTCCACAGACCGAACGTGAGGAGAGGGTTTAGTGTAATTGTTTAATACAAACCATACAAAAATGCACGGAAGTATGTTTTTTAACACAAACCTACGTTTTTTAATGGAACCACGTTAGTTTTGTTAGCAGATCTAAACATATAAACAAATACGTAATCAGTGCCGTTTGTTGCATTGTAAAATGTTAATTACATCCGGAAATATTGTAACCTAAAGTTGACGCTTGAAACCTCCGACGTTCAGTTGCGTGTTGTACCAAACACGATCCACGGTCGGCGAGCAGAATCTGCAGGGACATGTTTACGATGACGACCGTGTTTACGAGTGTGGCTGTAGTGCACTGTTGTGGTTTGGTCTAGCTGTCACAGTGTCCGCATGTAGCGCTTTCTGCTATTGTTATTCTGCATTCGTCTCCGCACGCAGACCAACTGTAGTACACCGTGTTACCAGACGTCTGTGATAGTGTAGTGTTGTAGGAGCTGCGACCTTGGTGTATTCGAACTCTGAAAAGACGGAGGTGATACTCATCTACGGCGAGTGTCGACGAAATGCAGCTGAAGCCTGCAGGGTGTATGCAGAACGGTACCCGGACAGAGAGCATCCAACGTGCCGCACATTGCGAAACATCTACCGCCAACTGTATGCAACAGGTATGGTCGTAGCACGCAAACGGGTCCGTAACAAGCCCGTCACAGGAGAAGCGGGTGCAGCTGGTGTATTAGCTGCTGTTGCCATAAACCCACACATGAGTACACGGGACATTGCGAGAGCCGGTGGACTGAGTCAAAGTAGTGTCATGCGCATACTGCATCGTCACCGCTTTAACCCGTTTCATGTGTCGCTAGATCAGCAATTACATGGTGATGACTTTAATCATCGAGTGCAATTCTGTCAATGGGCATTAACAGAAAATGCGATGCAGTTCTACCTGTTTACCGATGAAGCCGGTTTCACAAACCACGGGGCAGTGAATCTACGGAACATGCATTACTGGTCCGTGGACAATCCTCGCTGGCTCAGACAGGTAGATCGACAGCGACCGTGGACTGTAAATGTATGGTGCGGAATCATTGGCGACCGCCTCATTGGTCCTCACTTCATTGCAGGGGCTCAAACAGCCGCAACGTATCGCGTTTCTACAGAATGATCAGCCAACGTTGCTTGAAAATGTCCCACTGGATACGCGTCGACGTATGTGGTATCAGCATGATGGTGCACCTGCACATTCCGCAATTAACAGTAGGCTGACCCTTGACAGGATGTTCGACGGGCGTTTCATAGGACGTGGAGGACACATAAATTGGCCAGACCGTTCTCCTGATCTTACACCTCTGGACTTCTTTCTGTGGGGTACGTTAAAGGAGAATATGTACCGTGATGTGCGTACAACCCCAGAGGATATGAAACAACGTATTGTGGCAGCCTGCGGCGACATTAAAACAGATGTACTACGGCGTGTACGACATTCATTGCGCCAGAGATTGCAATTGTGTGCAGCAAATGATGGAGATCACATTGAACATCTATTGGCCTGACATGTCGGGACACACTCTATTCCACTCCGTAATTGAAAACGGAAACCACATGTGTACGCGTACCTTACTCCTCATGTGCGTCAATGAAAAAGACCAATAAAAAGGTGTTAGCATGTGGACGTAATGTGCTGTTCCAGTCTCTTCTGTACCTTAGATCCATCACCGTTCCTTTTGGATCCCTACGTAATTCGGTACTCTCCGATAAACACGATCGAACAGCAGAGGAGTGGTACTCAAGCGTCAACTTTAGGTGACAATATCTCCGGATGTAATTAACATTTTATAATACAACAAACGGCACTGATAACGTATTTATTTATTTGTTCCGATGTGCTAGCAAAACGAACGGGGTTGCATGTAAAAAAACGTAGGTTTGTGTTAAAAAACATACTTCCGTGCATTTTTTAATGGTTTGTATTAACCACTTACACTAGCCCCTCTCCTCACGTTCTGTTTGGGGAATCGATTAATCAGTATTCGATGTGGTTTACGAAATATATCCAGCGGTATATATATATATATATATATATATATATATATATATATATATATATATATATATATGTGTGTGTGTGTGTGTGTGTGTGTGTGTGTGTGGACATATGTTATGTGCACATGTGTCCGGAAATGCTTACTTTCCATGTTAGAGCTCATTTTATTACTTCTCTTCAAATCACATTAATCATGGAATGGAAACACACAGCAACAGAACGTACCAGCATGACTTGAAACACTTTGTCACAGGAAATGTTCAGAATGTTCTCCGTTAGCGAGGATACATGCATCCATCCTCCGTCGCATGGAATCCCTGATGCGCTGATGCAGCCCTGGAGAATGGCGTAATGTATCACAGCCGTCCACAATACGAGCACGAAGAGTCTCTACATTTGGTACCGGGGTTGGGTAGACAAGAGGATTCTAATGCCCCCATAAATGTAAGTCAAGAGGGTTGAGGTCAGGAGAGCGTGGAGGCCATGGAATTGGTCCGCCTCTACCAATCCATCGGTCACCGAATCTGTTGTTGAAAAGCGTACAAACACTTCGACTGAAATGTCCCGGAGCTCCATCGTGCATGAACCACATGTTGTGTCGTACTTGTAAAGGCACATGTTCTAGCAGTACAGGTAGAGTATCCCGTATGAAATCATGATAACGTGCTCCATTGAGCGTAGGTGGAAGAACATGGGGCCCAATCAAGACATCACCAACAATGCCTGCCCAAACGTCCACAGAAAATCTGTGTTGATGACGTGATTGCACAATTGCGTGCGGATTCTCGTTAGACCACACATGGTGATTGTGAAAATTTACAATTTGATCACGTTGGAATGAAGCCCCATCCGCAAAGAGAACATTTGCACTGAAATGAGGATTAACACATTGTTGGATGAACCATTCGCAGAAGTGTACCCGTGAAGGCCAGTCAGCTGCTAATAGTGCCTGCATACGCTGTACATGGTACGGAAACAACTGGTTCTCCCGTATCACTCTCCATACAGTAACGTGGTCAACGTTACCTTGTACAGCAGCAACTTCTCTGACGCTGACTTAAGGGTTATCGTCAACTGCACGAAGAATAGCCTCGTCCATTGCAGGTGTCCTCGTCGTTCTAGGTCTTCCCCAGTCGCGAGTCATAGGCTGCAATGTTCCATGCTCCCTAAGACGCCGATCAATTGCTTCGAATGTCTTACTGTCGGGACACCTTTGTTCTGGAATTCTGTCTCGATACAAACGTACCGCGCCACGGCTATTGCCCCGTGCTAATCCATACATCAAACGGGCATTGCCAACTCCGCATTTGTAGACATTGCAGTGACTGCAAAGCCACATTCGTGATGAACACTAACCTGTTGATGTCACGTACTGATGTGCTTGATGCTAGTACTGTAGACCAATGAGTCGGATGTCAACACAAGCACCGAAGTCAACATTACCTTCCTTCAATTGGGCCAACTGGCGGTGAATCGAGGAAGTACAGTACATACTGACGAAACTAAAATGAGCTCTAACATGGACATTAAGCGTTTCCGGACACATGTCCTCATAACATATTTTCTTTATTTGTGTGTGAGGAATGTTTCCTGAAAGTTTGGCCGTACCTTTTTGCAACACCCTGTATATATGGAGCGCATTTTACCGACATGGCACACATCATCATACTCATAAGTGTCAGAATTACTTGAATTACTCATTTAGATATACAAAATTGTTATCTCAATTCACTGCTATACAACACTACTCTCTGCGTGTCAATGATTCTAGACGTCAAACTTTATCATGATATTCGAAACATCAAAATGCACGTTGTTAGCAATGAGACCTTCTTTAATGCCAATAAATAACTGACGTTTAAAAAATGTTACCACTATCATTAATAGAAGACAACTAATATCTATAACTGTATCACACAAATAATTTAGTAGTGTTTTGTCTTTTGGTGAATAACAGATTCTACAAGAATATCTGAACTCCAAAGAGCTGTGATATTTCGGAGTACTCCAAAAGATTTCCCAGCCACCTATTACCCGTCGTTCTCTTGGCGAATGGTTTTACATAAATTGATTTATGTTCTGACTAGTTAGCAAATCATCTATTAACAGCGTTAACACTGCTTGACAACCTCAACATCAATAGCATATTGACAGTAAATCACTGTACTCATCATGTCAGTGGGTGCGCATATTTTTACTTGAAATAACGTATCATATGTTTTGGATGTGGATTCGAAGCAAACAAGTAACCGGTTAGTAACTGAACAAGATGAACTGTTATACAGGGTGGTTATAATTAAGCTATCGCTGCATGAGAGGACCCTCATGATAGGTGAGTGATTGTAGGAGAATTAATTTTGTGGAAACATTTGTAGGACGTGCAGAAGAGAAAGAACGAATGAGTCATTGAAGGAAACACATTTTAATTTCCACATGAGAAAGATAATATTTGTTAACTGCAAACCATGTTCATGATCCACTTTATAGGCGTTGATCCATGAGATGAGCATCTGCATCCATGATGCCCTGGAACTGCTCTAGAGATCGCTCTATTGCTGTCCGAAATACCTCAGGTGAGATGTTGTCCTTCGCCCTCGCTATGTTTCTCAACCTCGAAAGTGTTAGTGTCCCATTGATAAATTCTAACTTAAAGGTAAGCCGGCCGCGGTGGTCGTGTGGTTCTAGGCGCTGCAGTTCGGAACCGCGGGGCTGCTACGGTCGCAGGTTCGAATCCTGCCTCGGGCATGGATGTGTGTGATGTCCTTACGTTAGTTAGGTTTAAATAGTTCTAAGTTCTAGGAGACTGATGACCTAAGATGTTAATCCCCATAGTACTCAGAGCCATTTGAACCTTTTTTTTTTTTTTTTTTTTTTTTTTTGTTAAAGGTAGCCCCACAGACAGAAATCATACGGGTTCAGATCTCATTATCTTGGTGGCCATGCAGTTTGGAACCATCGATCGATGATTCTGTTTCCTCCAGACATGTTACGTTGTAACCGAGTGACCTCATGAGCAATATGAGGAGGAGCTCCATCGTGCATCAAAACAATAGAGCCCATAGCACCTGTTTCCGGGAGAGCGGGGCTCTCATGTTGACGAGGCAGATCAGGGTAGCGTGTTCCGTTCATTCCGCACGAAGTCCGTGTTCCTCCCACGGCGTCGTACCACTAAGGGCGCGTAAGGGCAAGCCATGTCATTATTGACAACTCAATCAAGCAGCACACTGACTCAACATGTTTCCTATAAAACGGGGTGCTACACTGGCTCAAGATTAATTATAGCCACCCTCCAGGCCGACGTTTTTCACCAGTAGCGACATGTTTGAACATGTAATGATGACTTTTAAAAGTGTTAACTAACCGGTAAATGATGGAACTGTACCCCGATGGTGTAAAAATCCCGCGAAAGGGGGATGCTAGGGCTCAATCCAGTCCAGCAAGAATATTTTCGAAATCTCACGTTCAAATAAAATAGGTAGGTACCGAATTCAGACCTCACGTGAACATCAGTTTATCAACTGAAATAAAACTTTGATTGTAATAAAGCTTACTGATGACAAAGTTCTTACATGCACCGATTTCTGAAACCGTCACGGCCCATTCTATACAGAGGTGACGGAAGTCATGGGATAGCGATCTGCACATATACAGATGGTGATGTTTTTGTGTATACAAGACATTAAAGGGCAGTGCATTGACAGAGTTGTCATTTGTAATCAGGTGATTCATGTGAAAAGGGGTCCAAAATTATTATGGTCACACGACGAGCATTAAAAGCCTTTCAACCCGGAATTTTAGTTGGAGCTAGACGCATTGAACATTCCATCTCCTAAATCATTGCGGAGTTCAATATTCCGAGATACACAGTAACAAGGATGTGCCGACAATACCAAATTTCAGGCGTTACCTCACACCACGGATACGCAATGACCGACGGCCTTCACTGAGAGCAGCGACTTTTGCTTAGCGTTGTCACTGGTAACAGACAAGTAAATATGGGACGAACGACAAACATACCTGCTGTAAGCGTGCGGCAAAATTTGGCATTAATGGCCTTTGGCAGCAGACGACCGACTCGAGCGCCTTTGCTAACAGCACGATGTCGCCTGCAGCACCTCTCCTGGAATCGTGGCCATAGACTGCTGGAACCCCGTGGTCTGGTCAGATGAGTCCAGATTTCAGTTGATAAGCGTTAATGGCAGGGTTAGAGTGTGGCGCAAACCCCACAAGGCGTGGACCGAAGTTGTCATCAGACACTGTGCAAGCTGGTGGTGACTCCACGTTGGCGCTTACGTGGAATGGACTGGGTTCTCCGGTCCAGCTGAACCGATCATTATCTGGAAGGTGTTATGTTCGCATTTGAAACATTCATGGACTTCATGTTCCCATGATATTGCTCCATGTCACAATTGTTTGGTACTAGTTTGAAGAAGATTCTGGACAATTTGAGAGAATGGTTTGGCCATCCAAATCGTCCGATATGAATCACGTAGAGCATTTATGATAAATAATCCAGATATCAGTTCGTACACAAAATACTACACCAGCAATACTTCCGCAATTATGAACGGCTATAGAGGCAGCATGGTTCACTATTTCTGCAGGTGACTTCCAACTACTTGTTGAGTCCAAGCCACGTCGAGCTGATACACAACACCAGGCAACAGGAGATACGACGAGATATTAGGAGGTATCCTATAACTTTAGTCACCTCAGTGTAAACCGACTCTGCTCATGTAAGAAATGTAAGTATATCTTATTTTATGTAGATCTGGAACTACATTCAACCCTACGGTCTTCATTTCAGGTTACCAGAGGCGAAGAGGGCCTGTTGGTACCTGTTGATAACTGACGCTTGAGTGTGAATAGAACCCAGACCTTGGGCACACCAAACTAACTGCAATGCGACAGACCACCAATCTCCACATTCGAATGGTCTTGATTTTGTCATAACGCAGTATGCACCACACGTGATGCAAATTCTGACTTCCTGAGTCCCAGGAGGTGGCTGATAGCCTGTACAATATGTTCATACCCTTCTTCAACGGCATCGTTATTTACTAGCTGTATTCACCACTCAGTGCGTACTTTCAACGTTATTTTATATAATCACATAATGACCATCTTTACAGACTGCAACACTGTAGGATGAAGATGTTTCTACGGCAAGTGTTGCTTTTGAGTCTTGTTGGCAGTGTATCAGTTCCGGGTCTTGAAGTAAACGTCGCGCAGTGTAAAAAACAGTTGCGTCTAGTGCCTTTTTGGATTTTCCCTGATACCTTAACATATCTCGAATCATCCTGTCCCTTCTTCTTGTCTGTGTTTTTTCTTACCTACAAAAAAGCATATTATTACTGTTCATTATATTATTTCATAAATTTGTTATATTGTTTCCATTATACGATAGCATGATTTTGCGTTATCAGCAGAAGATGACAAATGTTACGATCTAGAAAAATAAAATTAATACCGTAGCATAGCGATCACTATAACATTTTTCTGACTTTGATAACGGTTTTGGCAGAAGTAACACGAGTTTTTTTCCATATAATACAGATAATTTAGATGTGAGAATCGGAAGTCAGTGACATGATGGAAGTATTGTCATTGGGAAGTGCATTTAAAAATGTAAGTTGTATCGGCAATAGTGCGATGTGTAATAGATTGCACTGCAATATTGTATTTATCTGCTGATATAAGGTAGCGACTTTCAATTAAAACGGCTTTCCCTGTATGGGAATTAGACAGTGCGTGCACGCGTACAGCTTGAGATGCCAGAACGACGACATACAGAAGTGTATGACTGGGCATGGGTCGAGCGCACATAGCCAAAGCAACTCGTATAAAGTAGGAAATCCGGTTTCGAGTCCCACATGGCACAAATTTTCATTGTCGTCATTCCCTTTACTGCTGCAGTTTATGTGTATTTGCAGCTGCGAATACATTTCATATAGTGTCAACTGTGTTTTGTAATGTTGTAGAACTATTCTTTTTATATTTCGATAAATTTAATGTGTGTTATAATGAGAGGACTACATGCCGCCGCCTAACATGTCAGTTCTATCAATATTGCCAGTAAGATAGCCACATGTACAGTATTTTGAAAAATAATGTAGTCCAATTAGATGTGGAAATATTTGAGTACCAAATGTGCCTCGCAAATTCTGGTACAGATATCGAAGTTTAGTTACAGTTACTAGTTCCCCTGTTTGTTTTATCAGTAGTGAGGCCATATGAACAATACGTATTTCGATAATTAATTAAGATAACTTACCTATGGAAATATTTAATTCAGGGGTCCAGTTCTGTCTTGCGAAGTGTGGTACAGATATCAAACTTCAGTACCTAACAAACCTGTAAGTCACATGCTATAATGCAGGCCACATGTATTTTGGCAAGTATTATATGCAGTTTAGATGGGGAAATATTTAATTTTAATAATCGTTATGCCTAGCGAATTGTGGTGCAGATACTGCAATTTAGACTTTGACAAGTGCTTCTTAACCTGTAAATTTTGTCAGTAATACCAATTTGTTAGCATGAACAATTAAGTTACAATGGTTGTGCCATATGTGTTTTGTGCCTGAAACTTTACGCAGTTTGAGAAATACTTGCACCTTGGTGCAAGATCGAACTTTTGTTCATGATTACAGACCTGAATTTATACTTGTGTGTTACAATAATCAACTTGCGTGTTTACTAAACTTAAAATTATTACGCATTATCTTAAATAATTTTATTTTGGTGTAATAATGGTATTTTCGAATCATCAGCATTTCATATCAGTGTGGAAGCTTGTTCCATCATGGTCTCTGATGAGGTTGTGTTACATGCAAGCATTCTGAATTGGCGTATTACAAAGTTCTCCTTGTGTATCACGGAAAAATGTGCTTCATGTGGTGTAATACATAAAAGATTTCACCAAAATGCACCATCTGGTATTGGCACTGCGGACGTTGAAGGCCCGCCACAGGAGACTGATTCACTTAGATGGGTGTTATGGGGGTATCGCAGCCGCACAGCGGTGTGCTCGCACAGCCAGAGCCCACTATCTCCCCGCGTAAATAGGGCGGCTAATAGCGTCCCAGGCGGCCGGTGTATAGACAGCTGCCCTGCGTATAACGGGTCATTTCAGTGCTGGCATTCAATGTTGTCGGATCTATCTTTGCTCTACTGAGCCTCATTGTCGTATGGGTTGTTTTTCCTTGTCCGTTCTGTCTGTCACGTTTTGCTCGCCTACCGTTAGTTTGTGTTTCCCTTCCGCAGGCAGCTCTGCCGCCTGGCAGCTTCCTGTGTTTCTCCACTTCTTCTAAAGCTCCGAAGCGTGCACCGATATCGAGCTACCCGTGTATGTGGTGCAGTGTCGAACAATGTGATGTCAGTGCATAGAACACCAGTGGAACAAAACCTAAGGTGTGTCCAACATAAAAAGCTATTAAAAAAGCAATATTAGCCAGGCAATAATATAAATAATGTTTTTCTAGTGTACAACGGTACGCTAATCTTCTTCGCCCTAAAACTGTATTTTGCAGGAAAGTGATCTGCCGACTGTGTTATCCAAGCATGTCTCACGCCCCTTCCCCACATCTTTACTTCCTCCTGTGTCTCATTTGGGAGGTAGGAGATGATACCGATGGACGTGTGAAGAGGAGTCGTGCGGCGTCTTTGGGTAGCTCAGTCGGCAGAGGACTTGCGTCCTGAGTTCGAATCTCGACACGGCGCTCAGTTTTAAATCTGCCAGGATGTTTCAATAACATAGCCAAGTTAGACAAGGATGTAGGGTTGTGGCACTTCATTTGAAAGACCACAGTCATGTTTAGGAGTACAGTACATCTTAACCCTTAACTGACGCAATAATTGCACTTTCCCAGTATGTGATACATATCTTTAGCTGACACGTGTCTTTAGAACAATAACACAAACAATCTAGATGTGGAAAAATTTAACTGTACTCTCCATTATACCTTGCAGTGAATGTGTTACAACTATCCAACTTCCCGTATAGTGCAGTGCAGCTTACCCTATCGCTTAGATCAAAAGAGTCAAGTCTATTATGATAGACATTGAAGATGTGGAACTACTAAAAGTTACTCCACTTGTGTGTTTTTTCAGACGTAGATATAACATTGTGGCGTTTGACATAAACAAGCATAAATACTTTTTTACAGACATTTTAGATGTGGAAATACTAAAAGTATACAAGTATTATCATTGTCTTCACGACTTTTGGGAGTAGGAATAACATTGTGTGTGCTTACATATTTTTGATGAGCATTTTAGGTTTGAAAATACTGTAACTTACTGTAAGCTGTCAATATCGTTAAATATTTTTGGAATGGTTAAAATGTCTCTAAGTACTATGGGACTTAACGTCTGAAGTCATCAGTCCCCTAGAACTAACAACTACGTAAACCTAACTAACGTAAGAGTGCCGGCCGCGGTGGCCGTGCGGTTCTAGGCTCTCAGTCCGGAACCAAGTGACTGCTACGGTCGCAGGTTCGAATCCTGCCTCGGGCATGGATGTGTGTGATGTCCTTAGGTTAGTTAGGTTTAAGTAGTTCTAAGTTCTAGGAGATTGACGACCACAGATGTTAAGTCCCATTGTGCTCAGAGCCATTTGAACCATTTTTTTAACCTAATAGCATCACACTCATACATGCCGAGGCAGGATTCGAACCTGTGACCGGAGCACCAGCGCGGTTCCGGATTGAAGCGCCTAGAACCACTCGGCCACAGCGGGCGGCAAATTTTTTGACAAACAATTGAGACGTGGAATTATTGGCAGTATACAAGTCCTGATAATGTCTTGACGTGTTGTAGATAAGGATATAGCATTGTGTTCGTGCTTTTATGTTTTTCTAAGGCGTTTTACACGTGAAAGTGAGCCGGAGCAAGATATAATCTAGGCAGAGAATTAACTACTGTGGCTGGTGCACCAACCACCCTGTGTGTACCTTTCAGGCAGTTTCCCTTGCTCGTTTAGGCAAATCCTGGACTGGTACTATTTTTCGCCTGGGACTAGGGGATACGTATACAGTTGAAGTACGATCACACAAAGAACAGATTGACACAACTCATAGACAGAAGTCACAGTCTGCCACAAGTTGCCTAGTGAAGGGGGCAAAAATAGATGGAGAGAATGTTAAAGTAATGATAAAGAGCAAATTTCATTTTAGACAATCTAATTTCAGCCAAAATTTATTGATTATTCAGTGTACAAGAATAATTTCATTTTCTCGATTCTCTTACTTCGCTTCACTTGGATGTGAAGGCCGAAACTCTGAACACGAAAATACTAGTAATTTAATCAGCCCATAAATTCAAATTTGTTAGTTCTCGATAGTGAAGCTGCACACTGGTCCTGTGGTGAAGTCTGGAGCTCCCTCCAGCAGACCGCTACGGTAGCAGGTTCGAATCCTGCCTCGGGCATGGATGTATGTGATGTCCTTAGGTTAGTTAGGTTTAACTAGTTCTAAGCTCTGAGGGACTAATGACCTCAGAAGTTGAGTCCCATAGTGCTCAGAGCCATTTGAACCAACCAGAATATTAAGAGTAGGAGGGCATCGTAACGTTGTCTTTCTTTTAGGCGTAGAGGTATTCATCTTCTTGTTGATTTGGAGACGAATTCCGAGGATTTTGATTAATACCTGATTGAGTTTTTACTTTAATTCTGTGCTTGCAATATATTCTTTTTTTTACCTTTACATGATTTTATTATTTGTAAATGGTGCTTATATTCTCTTCTTGCGAATGTTCGCATTTCTGGGTCTTTGAATACCAATCTCGAGAAAGCTTCGGGCTCTTCAAAAAGAAAGTGTTCGTTGCCCAGTATGTTTCTGCAGATTACGCGCCGACTCTTATGTCCTCGATTCAGTCAGTCTTCTGTGGAACGGAAAAGCAGAGAAATCAGTAACGTTTTGAAAGCTTCGTGGTAACGCACCTTACTTAAAATTATATATGAGAAAATTATAAAACAGGGCATGCAGCGTGCTCTTTTCTTCACTGTCATAGTGACTTTATAGTAATAATCAACAGATTAATTAGTTTTATTCTGTTACTTCCACTGATAAATAAGTATGCTGGTCTTCACAGAGCAGTGACATGATGATGTCATGTTGTCTGTACAGTTGATGGAAGCAATGATGACAGAAATCCTGAACATTGGATGCTGACATCGGAGATGCTGATACCATCAATTCCAGGAATTCTAATGCTATGTCAGCGAAATGCTATTCAGAATGCTCCTTTATCCTTTAATACCGACTTTTGGACTGTTGCGG
Source organism: Schistocerca gregaria (assembly GCF_023897955.1). NCBI lineage: Eukaryota > Metazoa > Arthropoda > Insecta > Orthoptera > Acrididae > Schistocerca > Schistocerca gregaria. Next base: position 241,000,528 of record NC_064921.1, read on the forward strand.
ATTGTTTTCAGTGCAACACAGATACAAAGCTAATTGAGGAAAGAAAACAAACGAAATGCAAAAACTCTGTAAGGAGCTGCCAGAGAAAGTGGGTGTCTTTTACCAAAATACTCAGAAGGTATCACTGAACAACCTCTGAAAGTCTGTACTTGATTTATGGGTTACCCTAATATAAATTGATCTGAATTTGTTAGACCTCCCTCTTTTTATTCTTTGAACGACGTTAAATCTCTGCACATCTCCCATCTTATCTGTCCGAACTGTGTGTCAAACCATCAGGAATAGTTCAGCTTGTAAACCGAAACGACCAAAAGCACACAATGTAAGTATGCTGCCATTTTATCACACATGTGGCACCTTTCTCTTGGTAGATATCTTTCCGTTAATTTACGTTCACACTACTGTGTTCCCCTTTCACGATGGTTATGTAGAGTGCGATTTTGTACAACTAAATGTTAGGTAACGGTTTAAAAACCCTAAACTGGTTATGGAGAGAAGAAGAAGTTTCATTAAATACGGCCTAAGTCGATCAATCTCGCATTCATTTAATACATTTATGGCTGCGGTACCCATTATTGTGAAGACAGTTTGTGTTACCTATGTACACATGTCTTTCCATTGCATTAGCTGAGTATAATGCTAATGCTACATCCTTCCTAGTGTGATACTATTATTTCCTTTCCACTCGAGAACATAAGACCAATTCAAAAGTGTACAAACCCACTCCAAAAGCGGAAAGTGGAGAAAATCTAATACAGAGCATCTCCTTGAGAAGAAACTGGGAGATTTTAATGACTGTAATAAAGAAACAAACTTCTGTTGTGTGACAATGAAATGTATGTGAATAAAATCGCAAAGGGTCTTTCTTGACTTGCGCTAGGCGTTCGATACAGTTCCCTACAATCGTTCAATGAACAAAATAAGAGCATATGAACTATCAGACCAATTGTGTGATTGGATTGAAGAGTTCCTATATAACAGAACGCAGCATGTCATTCTCAATGGAGAGAAGTCTTCCGAAGTAAGAGTCATTTCAGATGTGCCGCGGGGGAGTGTCGTAGGACCGTTGCTACTCACATTATACATAAATGACCTTTTGGATGACATCGGAAGTTCACTGAGGCTTTTTGCGGATGATGCTGTGGTATATCGAGAGGTTGTAACAATGGAAAATTGTACTGAAATGCAGGAGGATCTGCAGGGAATGGCAATTGAATCTCAATGTAGACAAGTGTAATGTGCTGCGAATACATAGAAAGAAAGATCCTTTATCATTTAGCTACAATATAGCAAGTCAGCAACTGGAAGCAGTTAATGCCATAAATTATCTGGGAGTACGCATTAGGAGTGATTTAAAATGTAATGATCACATAAAGTTGATCGTCGGTAAAGCAGATGCCGGACTGAGATTCATTGGAAGAATACTAAGGAAATGCAATCCGAAGACAAAGGAAGTAGGTTACAGTACGCTTGTTCACCCGCTGCTTGAATACTGCTCAGCAGTGTGGGATCCGTACGAGATAGGGTTGATAGAAGAGATAGAGAAGATCCAACGGAGAGCAGCGCGCTTCGTTACAGGATCATTTAGTAATCGCGAAAGCGTTACGGAGATGATAGATAAATTCCAGTGGAAGACTGTGCAGGAGAGACGCTCAGTAGCTCGGTACGGGCTTTTGTTGAAGTTTCGAGAACATACCTTCACCGAAGAGTCAAGCAGTATATTGCTCCCTCCTACGTGTATCTCGCGAAGAGACCATGAGGATAAAATCAGAGAGATTAGAGCCCATACAGCGGCATACGACAATACTTCTTGCCACGAACAATACGAGACTGGAATAGAAGGGGGTACCCTCCGCCACACACCGCCAGGTGGCTTGCGGAGTATGGATGTAGATGTAGATGTAGAAAGGGTCCCTGTAAGAACGCTCACTCCCCTCCATCCCTCCCCCCTCCCCCCTCCCCATTCCCCCCTCCCCCGTCCCCCACACTTATTACATCCTCAGTGCCAGTTGCACACCTTTTTTGAGGCACTATTGCAACAGTATAGTGCCACGCAGCTACATAAATCCCCCCCACCCATCATACATTTCAAACTGGAGAGTGTCACGGCATATGGTTATTAATGGTAATGAATCGGCGAAAGTAGCAGCCAAGGAGGTGTGCCATGTATCTCAGATACTGAACTGTTTCTGTTCCGACACTGACAATGTGTTTATGGAAAAAGTTTAAGGCAATTGTAAAATGCGTTTTAAACAGGTACGTGCCGAGTAAAACTGTGAGTGACGGGAAAAACCCACCGTGGTTCAACAACAAAGTTAGGAAACTACTGCGGAAGCAAAGAGAGCTTCACTCCAAGTTTAAACGCAGCCAAAACCTCTCAGACAAACAGAACCTAAACGATGTCAAAGTTACCGTAAGGAGGGCTATGCGTGAAGCGTTCAGTGAATTAGAAAGTAAAATTCTATGTACCGACTTGACAGAAAATCCTAGGAAGTTCTGGTCTTACGTTAAATCAGTAAGTGGCTCGAAACAGCATATCCAGACACTCCGGGATGATGATGGCTTTGAAACAGAGGATGACACGCGTAAAGCTGAAATACTAAACATCTTTTTCCAAAGCTGTTTCACAGAGGAAGTCCGCACTGCAGTTCCTTCTCTAAATCCTCGCACAAATGAAAAATGGCTGACATCGAAATAAGTGTCCAAGGAATAGAAAAGCAACGGAAATCACTAAACAGAGGAAAGTCCACTGCACCTGCTGGATTACCAATTCGATTCTACACAAAGTATGCGAAAGAACTTGCCCCTCTTCTAACAGCCGTGTACCGCAAGTCTCTACTGGAACGGAAGGTTCCAAATGATTGGAAAAGAGCACAGTTAGTCCCAGTCTTCAAGAAGGGTCGTCGAGCAGATGCGCAAAACTATAGACCTATATCTCTGACGTCGATCTGTTGTAGAATTTTAGATGTTTTTTGCTCGAGTATCATGTCGTTTTTGGAAACCCAGAATCTACTCTGTAGGAATCAATATGGATTCGGGAAAACAGCGATCGTGTGAGACCACACTCGCTTTATTTGTTCATGAGACCCAGAAATTATTAGATACAGGCTCCCAGGTAGATGCTATTTTCCTAGACTGCCGGAAGGCGTTCGATACAGTTCCGCACTGTCACCTGATAAACAAAGTAAGAGCCTAGGGAATATCAGACCAGCTGCGTGGTGGATTGAAGAGTTTTTAGCAAACGGAACACGGCATGTTGTTATCAATGGAGAGACATCTACAGACGTTAAAGTAACCTCTGGCGTGCCACAGGGGAGTGTTATGGGACCATTGCTTTTCACAATATATATAAATGACCTAGTAGATAGTGTCGGAAGTTCCATGCGGCTTTTCGCGGATGATGCTGTGGTATACAGAGAAGTTTCAGCATTAGAAAATTGTAGCGAAATGCAGGAAGATCTGCAGCGGATAGGCACTTGGTGTAGGGAGTGGCAACTGACCTCCAACATAGACAAATGTAATGTATTGCGAATACATAGAAGGAAGGATCCTTTATTGTATGATTATATGATAGCGGAACAAACACTGGTAGCAGTTACTTCTGTTAAATATCTGGGAGTATGCGTGCGGAACGATTTGAAATGGAATGATCATATAAAATTAGTTGTTGGTAAGGCGGGTACCAGGTTGAGATTCATTGGGAGAGTCCTTAGAAAATGTAGTCCATCAACAAAGGACGTGGCTTACAAAACACTCGTTCGCCTTATATTTGAGTATTGCTCATCAGTGTGGGATCCGTACCAGATCGGGTTGACGGAGGAGATAGAGAAGATCCCAAGAAGAGCGGCGCGTTTCGTCACAGGGTTATTTGGTAACCGTGATAGCGTTACGGAGATGTTTAACAAACTCAAGTGGCAGACTCTGCAAGAGAGGCGCTCTGCATCGCGGTGTAGCTTGCTCGCCAGGTTTCGAGAGGGTGCGTTTCTGGATGAGGTATCGAATATACTGCTTCCCCCTACTTATACCTCCCGTGGAGATCACGAATGTAAAATTAGAGAGATTCAAGCGCGCACGGAGGCTTTCAGACAGTCGTTCTTCCCGCGAACCATACGCGACTGGAACAGAAAAGGGAGGTAAAGACAGTGGCATGTAAAGTGCTTTCCCCCACACACCGTTGGGTGGCTTGCGAAGTATGAATGTAGATGTAGATGTAGAAGTAGAAGTGTTCCACACCCAACGTGCTATCGCCCCACTGTTGAGGTACAGAGTCATGCATCGATGGGAAGAAGAGTGGCATGGAGTAACAGATAATTAGCTGCGTCTAGTAAAGTCCACAACATGTCCATGGTGTACGTTCTTCCAGCCACGCAGACAGGATGAGGTCCTCCTCTGTCATCTTTGAATGGTACACGGTCCTACGATGGATGGATTTTTATTCCAGTGAGAGGACACTCTCATGTGTGGCACTTGTGGCGCGGAGATAATGGCGTCACATTTTAGTAGAATATATTTTATATTCAGAGGAGAAGGCAATAGCTCATTTGTCAAGGAGTTGCACTCTGTTTCAAATAACACAGATTTGTGCGGTGTCTACCTTGTATCCTAAAATTAATAGGGCGACTGTTTTAATGTACTACTAGGTTGGCTGCGTCATCCATCTTCTTTGCAAGTATCCTTGAGAAACTATTTTACCTTTTCTCTTGTCTACAATCACTGATAGTGTCTACGCGCGGGTCCGACGTATACTAGCGGACCGTGGCCGATTTAAAGGCTACCACCTAGCAAGTGTGGTGTCTGGCGGTTATACCACAGTTTTACTGACACTTTTGGAATAGATGACAATTTTAATGGTCTCTTACATAGTGTGATAGAGACAGAAAGAGAGTGAGTCTGATTTTATCTCAGATTGGTTTTTATTTCTTTGAACGAATTTTCTACATTTTAACCACATTCGGTACTAATTTAAGTGTGGGCGCTAACCTTGTCATTGAGATCACCAAACCCGCAAACATACATTGAAACACACACAAAAATCCATACAGCTTCACAATGGACATACCCGTGTATGGAGAATTCGAATAGGGAAAACGTTGCCACATTCATTCACCATCCTCAGATGTACCCATCACCTGGTGCGATCTCCCCCGATTCGTATAGCCATTATCTTGAACGGCAGCTGTTACGTTACGGACTCGTTAAGGCTCGTTACGCTGCCCTGTATTGGATTACTCTGGGACGTTATTTTTCAACTAGATAATGCATGAACACATATTGCCCATTCCGTCCTGATCTACGTCGATAGCGTGGGTATTCGACTGTTGCCCATCCCAGCAAATCCTCCAGACCTCTCACCTATGACACCTAGTCATATGGTGCCAAGAGATGGGCAGCCACCACTAGCCTGCCACTACGATTGATGAACTTTGCCATAAATTTGGAGCAGTATAAAACGACGAACCCTTGCGAGCTCAACTCGAATTCCAGGTTAGCCAGTTTTGTAGTTGTAAGTGTAAACTCAGTGTACTAAATGTTCCTCTGCACATCCAGATCACGTACAAATTTAATATTGCATTCCTACTACCGTTATATACGCAAATATAAAATTGCGTTGTTTTTAATATGGGCATCACCGCATGGGCGGAAAGAGGGGGCAGGTCTGTCCCTCCCGCCATATTATTTTAAACATAATTACAGCTCTTTAATATCAGTTGACGAAAAATAACACTATAGAACTTAATGAACTTTAGAAGTAGGAATGTATTTGAATAATTGATATGTGCTTTAACGTCTTAAATATCGAATACTTGGCCAAGATTCTTTTTTTTTTTTTTTGTCATCGGTCTTCTGATTTATTTGATGTATCCCCTCGAATTCCTCTCCTGTGCCAACCCCTTCATCTCCGAGTAGCACTTGCAACCTACATCCTCAATTATTTGCCGGATGCAAATCTCTATTTTCCACTCTCTGGCCTCCTTTACAGTTTTTACGCTCTGCAGCTCCTTCTAGTGGTACGGAACTTATTCCCTGACCTCGTAACATATGGCCTGTGAACCTATCACCCTTTCCATTCTTCTTGTCAGTGTTTTCAACATATTCCTTTCCTCGCCGACTCTGCAGAGAACCTTCTCATTACTTACCTTATCACTCAACATAATTTTCTGTCTGGAACCGCGCGACCGCTACGGTCGCAGGTTCGAATCCTGCTCGGGCATGAATGTGTGTGATGTGCTTATGTTAGTTAGGTTTAAGTAGTTCTAAGTTCTAGGGGACTAATGACCTCAGATGTTAAGTCCCATAGTGCTCAGAGACATTTGAACCATTTGAACCTAATTTTCAACACTCGTCGGTGGCACAAGATCTCATGTGCTTCGATTCTCCTTTGTTCGGGTTTTCCCACAGTTCATGTTTCACTACGATCCAATGCTGAGCTCCAGATGCACGTTCTCGGAAATATATTCCCCTAATTAATGTCTATGTCTGATACTAGTAGATTTCTCTAGAACAGAAAAGCACTTTTTTGCCAGTGTTTGTCTGTTAGTTTGCTTTTTATGTCTTCCTTGGGTTACTTTGCTGCCCAGGTAGCATAAATCCTTAACTTCATCTACATTGTGATCAGCGATCCTGATGTTAAGTTAGTCGCTGTTCACATTCCTTCTACTTCTCATCACTTTTGTCTTTCTTCGGTTTACTCTCACAATCCATATTCTGCACTCATTAGACTGTCCATTCCAATCAGCATATCCTGTAATTGTTCTTCACTGTCACTGACGGTAGCAATGTCTTCAGCGAATCTTATCATTGATATCCTTTCACCTTGAATTTTAATCCTGCTCTTGAACCTTTCTATTATTTCCGTCGTGGGTTCTTTGTTGTATAGATTGAACAATTGGGGTGAAAGACTACATCCCTGACTCACACCCTTCGTAAACCGAGCACTTTGTTTTGGTCTTCCACTCTTACGTTCCTCCTTTCGTCGTGTTCTTACTGTATATTACGCGTCTTTCCGTACAGTTTATCCTTATTTTTCGCATAATTTCCAACACCTTGGCCCATTTGACATTGTCGAACGCCTTTTCCATGTCGACAGATTCCATGAACGTGTCTTGAGTTTTTATTAGTCGTGCTTCTATTATCAACTGCAACGTTGGAATTGCCTCTCTGGTACTTCCTTTCCTAAAGCCAAACTGATCGTCATCTAACATGTCCCAATTTTCTTTTCCTTCAAAACGTTGTTGGAGAAAAAAGGGACAAAAGGATAGCTCCACACCAAGAAGTCTATCTTCAGTCTATGAAAACAGATCTTGAACTCTTTCAAGTAGGATAGGGGGTAACATGCCTGAAACAGACGAAATATCTTTTGGTTTCCATGAAAAAATACAGTAAGTACAAGTATTATTAGCAAATGCTGAAGCACTGGTAAGACTTTTGCTTGTGTACTCAGCTTCAAGCTGTGAAGCGGAGCGCAGTTTTACTGTAACTGAACAACTACCTGACTTCAACAATGACTCAGCGGGGGTTAGTTATCTGGCAGTTTGTAGTGTTGCTAGAATATTTGTATCCAGTTGTGACAACAGGAGAAATCTATAGGTTTCATAGTTTCCCGTCTGAGTTGTAAAAGTATTTTTAATAATTGAGAAATAAACTCTATAAAATTGTGCACGTAGCACGCTATTTTTCTTACCTTTCTAATAAAAGGAAAGCAGTTTTTAAAATAAAAAGCTACTCAATGTGAAATATGTTTCACGATTGCTTGAGACATATTAATTATAATCATTCATACATTGTCGATAAATAAATTATATTACTTTTTATATTCGATAATCGCCAAATACGTTTAATCCAGTGCTAAAATGGCACGCTTTAGGAGCTTGAAGTGCCACTGAAATATTAGGTTGGCTTTTTCCCCATACGTTCAATAAAAGCAACAGAGAATTTAGTTTTCAATAATATATTCTCCTTCACTGTTTGCCAACAGTCTGGCAACGTTGGGGTAACTTTCGATTCCGTGACTGTAGAAATCACGTGGTTCTGAGGTGAAGAAGTCGTCCAGCCATTTTCGCAGGGCATTGTCATCCGGAATGGAAGTTCCTTGATGGTTGCTCGTTAGAGAATGGGATAGGTGAAAATCTAAGCGTACAACATCAGCTGAATAAGAGAGGTATGGGATGACTTCCCAACCCAATTGTTGTATAGTGTTGCTTGTCAGTCTCGCTAAATGCTGGCGGGTGTTAGGAGGGAGCAGCATCACTTCACGCAGTCTTCCTTGCGGTTGTTCCTGATTTGTGTCTGCAAGACGTCTCAGTTGCTGACAGTAAATGCCAACAGTGATGGTTACACCACAGGAAAGCAATTCGTAGGACGCAACACCGTTACTCTTCGAAGAGATGCATCACATTACTTTTTTTGTTTTTTTATGGGTGCACGCAGGTCTTTGTACTGGGAGTCGCTGCTTTGTGTGGACACAGCCATTCCTTTCTTTTTCTCATGTTAGCATGAAGGCACTATTTCTCTTCACCAGTAACGGAACAGGATACAAATGATCGGTATTGTTCACGATCCCGTTGACGACGAGCCAGCAGATGTGCACATGTGGTCACCTCCTGATTTTTGTGGTCTTGGGTTAGAGTATGCGGTACACATACCTGGTTTCTGAACGTTCCCCATTGATGCAACTGTCACACGAAGGTGGAATGATCACAGTGCTTCACATTTGCCAGTTCTCGAGTACAATGACGTGCATCATTGTGTACTAAAGCGTCTAAACGACCTTCATCAGACCCCGAAGGTCTTCCTCTACTTGGAGAGACACTACCTCCATGTACGGCTCAAGTGTTTCTGGCTGCCGTCGGTACTGTCACCCCCTTTGTTGGACTCAAACAGAAGAATATGTCAGAAATGTTCCGATTTCTGCACTTGTCACTCCATTTTCTTGCGACCACACCTGCACTCCCTATCTCCAAATGACAAAATGACAATATGTAAACACAAGCAGCAACAGTGAACTACAAAAAAAAAAAAAAAAAAAATGATTATCGATCAATAAAACCAAACCAACCGGAATGCTACATCCAGAACAAATATGCTACTAACTTACACACCATCGTGATACCTGATCTGAAATATTCACAATGTTCCAAAAGTGAAGTCCTAAATTTTTCATCTTTTCAAGGGTACTCAAGTTTAGACCCCCTTGTGAAGTGTATGCTATCTATTGTGTCGTCGTCGTCCCTCTCCTTCCCCTCCCCCTCCCCCCCCCCCCTCCCCCCTGTGCCCAGCAGTGTACTACTGATTGGTTTGACGCATAAAAGGATTCGTAATCAGACGCAACGCTCATGTTCGTCGGGTGAAAAATCACTGTACTCACAGAATTTACGAGGAATCACCTGATGCTTGCTTCTGAAAACACCACGCCACCGCAACTCGGTTCCCATTGTGCCGAATCGTCCACTACGCGGTGGCACTCACTCGCCTCCCACCTGTGGCTGGAAACACATAAGACTGTCCGCTGTTGGGTGCTCACCTCGGAGACTCGAGCGCTCCGAAAGCACAAAACCAAAAGTTGCGTACTATTATGGAAAACATTTGGCAATGGCGTGGGCGGCGCGCTGGCTTTCGCACTCGCAGCTAAATCACTACTTTCTGGCGCGGAGTGATAAATCAGGATGGTAGGCAGAGAGGAGCCGGTGTTAGAGCGTGTCTGAGCACAGCGCGCATTAGCAAAACACGCCGCTGATTTATTTAGGCCACCCGAGGCCAAAGGAAGTAGGGGCGACGGGGGGTGGGGGTTGGTGTGTTGGAAGCGGACGAGAGAGTTAGCGCAGCTGAGGCGCCACCGGGCGGAAAGTACGGCAGCGTTCGTTTGATATTCCCCGGAATCCAGAGATACTTTTTATTTTTCGTCCCTCTCATTCTCTTTTCAAAGCAACAGCAGAGGAGAGGAGAATGCGATTTGCAAAACAACAGTATCAGGTTGCTGGCTGGAGCTGTTAGCTAGACCACAAAATGTCGTTACATTTCGCGACCGTAACTACTGTACAGCTCTTGGTAACACAGTTAAAGTGAAAAAAATCATACGTACCATATAGGCAATTAAATACTATCGAGTATCAATCACAAATTTTATTTAACAATTCGTAAAAATCAAACTGACTAATGTCTTTACTATGTCCGCTATTTGATCCAAAGTTCTTCATAATGAATAAATGCGGTAGCGTTGTACTTTGTTTGGATAAAATCGTACAAACAACCACGGTTTCAGGATATAAATCCCATCTTCAGGCACTACAAAAACAAGGAAAACAAAATTTCATAAAATTAATTTATTCGTACAAACAACTACGGTTTCAGGATATAAATCCCATCTTCAGGCACTACAAAATCAAGGGAAACTAAATTTCATAAAATTAATTTATTCGTACAAACAACTACGGTTTCAGAATATAAATCCCATCTTCAGGCACTACAAAATCAAGGGAAACTAAATTTCATGAAATTAATTAATATTAAAAGGGCACATACGAATGTGAACATCAGGTAACAACTTGGTTGCGTAAGAAAAAGCTGTACCTGTCATATAAGAAATCCAGCAAATGTGTCAAGTTGCATGCGGGATCGATGCGCTTGAGGCCTGAAAGGTCTCTCTGAGTCAACCAGTACCAGTAAATACCGCATAACCGAAAAATCACGAATGTAATAAACACACATTGCAAGCCGTATGTAACATATTACCCAGTTGCGAACGATTAGACATGAGGCGTAGGCTTAAGAAATTAAAGTGAAGTTTTATTGTTTGCTCTGTTTAAATCTTTTTTAGCTCATGCTAAGCTTAAGTGGCTTTAGCGCTATTAGCAACGGGTGGTTTTTGTGAGGAAAAGCGGGGGTGCGGCTGTATTGTTAGTTAAATTTCTTCGATGGTCCCTTCCACCCTAGGTATTAGTTCAAGTGGCGGCCATTCTCTGACATATATACACTCATGTTCAAAAGAAACAGGACACCTTAGACAGTTAGAGGATGTACTTTCATGCTAGCAGGACATTTACATTAGTATGTTCTGCAGAAATGATTAGCATTTCAATTTCCTCGGTTCATCACGTGTCCTGTTGTCTAGTAGGCCCCTGTCCGCCATGGGTCTTGATAACATGTTCCACGCGTGACGACATCGACGCGTATAAGGCGCGAAAGACATTCTGTGGTATAGCCTTTTTGCTGTATTCACCTGGTTCTAAAGTTCATCTTTGGTGGTTAACACTGGGTCACAGCGCTGCACTCGTAATTTCACCATGTTGTTATTGCTGTCGTTGTGGTCTTCAGACCTGAGACTGGTTTGATGCAGCTCTCCATGCTACTCTATCCTGTGCAAGCTTCTTCATCTCCCAGTACCTACTGCAACCTACATCTTTCTGAATCTGCTTGATGTATTCATCTCTTGGTCTCCCTCTACGATTTTTACTCTCTACGCCGGCCTCCAATACTAAATAGGTGATCCCTAGATGCCTCAGAACATGTCCTACCAACCGATCCCTTCTTCTCATCAAGTTGTAACACAAGCTCCTCTTCTCTCCAATTCTATTCAATACCTCCTCATTAGTTATGTGATCAACCCATCTAATCTTCAGCATTCTTCTGTAGCACCACATTTCGAAAGCTTCTATTCTCTTCTTGTCTAAACTATTTATCGTCCATGTTTCACTTCCATACATGGCTACACTCCATACAAATACTTTCAGAAACTACTTCCTGACACTTAAATCTATACTCGATGTTAACAAATTTCTCTTCTTCAGAAACGCTTTCCTTGCCATTGCCAGCCTACATTTGATATCCTCTCTACTTCGACCATCATCAGTTACTTTGCTCCCCAAATAGCAAAACTCCTTTACTACTTTAAGCGTCTCCTTTCCTAATCTAATTCCCTCAGCATCACCCGACTTAATTCGACTACATTCCATTATCCTCGTTTTGCTTTTGTTGATGTTCATCTTATATCCTCCTTTCAAGACACTATCCATTCCGTTCAACTGTTCTTCCAAGTCCTTTGCTGTCTCTGACAGAATTACAATGTCATCGGCGAACCTAAAAGTTTTTATTTGTTCTCCATGGATTTTGATACCTACTCCGAATTTTTCTTTTCTTTCCTTCACTGCTTGCTCAATATACATATTGAATAACATCGTGGAGAGGTTACAACCCTGTCCCACTCCCTTCCCAACCACTGCTTCCCTTTCATGCCCCTCGACTCTTATAACTGCCATTTGGTTTCTATACAAATCGTAAATAGCCTTTCGCTCTCTGTATTTTAAACCTGCCACCTTCAGAATTCGAAAGAGAGTATTCCTGTCAGCATTGTCAAAAGCTTCCTCTAAGTCTACAAATACTAGAAACGTAGGTATGCCTTTCCTTAATCTAGCTTCTAAGATAAGTCTTAGGGTCTGTATTGCCTCACGTGTTCCAATATTTCTACGGAATCCAAACTGATCTTCTCCTAGATCGCTTCTACTAGTTTTTCCATTCGTCTGTAAAGAATTTCACCATGCACCATACATTTTTGATTGGCGACAAGTCCGGTGAAGGGCTGATTGGCGACAAGACCGGTGAAGGGCCAGGGAAAAAGGCTGACATTTTGTGACACCGAGAAGGCACGTGTTCGTGCAGCAATGTGCACTGTCCTGCTGAGAAACGGCGTCTGGGGGTGTTGTGCAGAAGAGGTAAGGATACGTGTTGCAGGATGTTATTCACTTAGGCCACACTCGTCACAGTGCCCTGGATACACACCCACTTTGATTTGGGGTTGTACCCAGTAGCAATCCACACCGCAAGTCCTTGAGCTGGCACTGTATGTCTTTATGTCTTGTGTGAATGGATTCACTGTGATGGCGTTCCCCCTGTCTGCGGCGAACCAAAATGAGATCATCATTTTCAAACAAGCAGAATGTGGATTCTTACGAAAACACTGTCTGATGCCATTCGTGTCCCCAGTGACGTCGTTCCATACACCATTGCCTTCTACCATGTTTTTGCACATTCGTCAAAGGTAGGCGGAGAAGTGGATGAAGCGCACTTAACCCATGCTGTAAAAAGAGTGACGAACTGTCGTTCATGATCGCATACGATGTGTTACACAGACCACTGATAGTGTACGATATTGTTCATTGTTCCGCTGTAGCGCCAGAGCTGATCTGTCCCGCAGTGCCATTAGAATGAGGTGTCAATCTTCTAGCCGGCCGCTGTGGCGGAGCGTTTGTAGGTGCTTCAGTCTGGAGCCGCGAAACCGCTACGCTTGCAGCTCGAATCATGCCTCGGGCATGGGTGTGTGTGAAGTCCTTAGGTTAGTTATTTTTAAGTAGTTCTAAGTTCTAGGGGACTGATGACCACAGTTGTTTAGTCCCACAGTGCTCAAAGTCATTTGAACCATTTGATTTTGTCGATCTTCTCAAGGCGTGGTCTGGGTGGTGCGAAATTACCGATCTCGTCGTGTTCTACGTCCTTCAGTGAACCATTCTGCACGCACCCGTCGCACTGCCTTAACATTTCGTCCCACAGGAGCAGCAATTTCTCCGATCCTGATGGATGCATCACATTCTCTCATGCCAATAATGCGCACTATTTCAAACTCACTGATTTGAAGGTACAGTTCGCGCATGCGTCTGCAAGGCATCCTAAACGTCTTGTCATGTCACACTCATCCATTACTTACGGTCTGCAGCGACGACGAGAGCCGCAGACACATTTTAGCGGTAGGTGGTGTTTAGCCAGGATATCGATGCTGACCTTGAACCCACAGACCGACATGGTTCAAATGGTAATCATTTCAGCAGAAAATGCTAAAGTACATGTCTTTTGAATATGAACGTCCTATCTCCAGTCGTTCAAGGTGTTGTTTTTCTGAATATGAATGCTCGTACACAGGAGTCTCACTGCGGTTCCTTCAGTCGTGACTGGTTTTGCTGGCCTTCCACGATGTGCGGCGGAATGGACACTTGTATGGCAAGCTACTTTCGAGTTCACAAATTTATATCTTCATTTTTGTTTCTTAAGCCTATTTCACGTGTCTAGTGGTTCGCAGTTGGTTTACTGGTTACATTAGGCTGGCAATGTATGCTTATTTGCTGTTACATTCATGTGTTTTCGTTTGAACTCCGTTTACCCGGTATGACACTCAGACACTGAGAGAATCTTTATTTTTTTTATTAAAAATGAAATTCATCCAGCTGCACTCAAGATTTTTTATTTACTTCGCTACTAGTTTCGACGTTGCGTCAACACCATCTTCAGGCCCGTACACTTTGATGAAATCAGTTGTGTGTGGTTCAAACTAGAAGTCCGCGGTGAGATCAACAGGTGCTCCACATAGATGGCGGGCAGTAGCTAGTTAGTGAGACTAGTTACGGACTTCTAGACTGAGCGACACACAACTAATTTCATCAAAGGGTACGGGCCTGAAGATGGCGTTGACGCAACGTCTAAACTAGTAGCGAAGTAAATAAAAAATCTGGAGTACAGATGGAGGAATTTCATTTTTAATAAAAATTATATCAGCTGTGTTCCACCTTCCTCCAGTTTAAATATGGATGTACGAAGACTGAGAGAATTTTTTATGCGTCACCCCACAAGGGATCTCCCATCCTACTTGATAAATTTTCTGGATTTTTTACATGACTGGTACTGTACCCAAATAAGGTATTGCCTGATGTTCACATTTGAATGGGCGTGTCCAACGTTATTTAATTTTATGAAGACTCCCTCTTAGTTTTCCATTTTTTGCAGCACCCGAAAGTGGGATTTACATCCTGAAACTCGGGTCGTGTGTACGATTTCAACCAAACAAAGGATTTGTCAAGTGCAAATCGAGCGTATTTATTCGTCACGAAAAATTTTAGCAACAGTTGTGGATGTCTCGCAAAGAGTATATTGATCAGAACTGTCTGGAAACACAGTGTAATGTTGAACAGAGAACTAAATGTCACTAGAAGTTGACTCACATTTCACACCTACTAAAACTGGCCAGGTCGACTGCTGCTGATGTGATGCTGAACTAGAAAAGCGAAGAAACAACAGCAGTTACATCGAGGCCGGAAAGACCATATACTGACGGGCAGGCACACACGAGCACTGTGGAAAGTAGTTGTAAAAGACAGTATGACATCAGCAGAAGAAATCACTCTTGAGATACAAAGTGCCACCAGCAGTCCAGCTAACGCGACTATGCCTATTGAGTTAAAAAGAATGGAATACAGTGGCCGAGCAGCACTTCATAAGCCATGCATTCCTGCTGTGAATGTCAAGCGACACTTGAGGTGGTCTGAAGAACGAAGCCAGTGGACAATGAAACACTGGAAACGAGTGACGTTTCTCGCTATACTATGGCAGTCGGATGGACAGGTTTAAATTTGACAGATACCTGTAGAATGCTACGTCACATCATCAGTAGTAGCAATAACGATGAACGACTACAAAGGAGTTGGTTCCATGGAATGGGTGTGTTTTACGAGGTTGTGGTGTTCCCCTCTATTATGCTTAATATAATGCTAAATGCTTAAGGATATGTTCTCATTTTACAGTTCTGAAACCATGACTGTTTCAACATTGCAGCGTTTATGAGCAAATGACTTGCGGGATATAAGTTTCTTTGAATGTATTGGCCATCACAGAGTCCCCAACTGAACGTTCTGGGGTGTGTTGGAACGTCTACTATGCTTCAGACCCTAACGCCCAAGATCGCTACTTTCTCTGATTTCGGCTCTTGAGGAAGAATAAGTGGCTATTCGTCCACAAACATTCCGACACCTCATTAAAGTGTGCCCAGAAAAGCCCAAGGAGTTATAAAGCAGAAGGGAGGACACACACTTGAAATCAATGTCAATTAACAGGTGCAGTGATCAGAGATTGTATTCGCCGTTGGAAGCGACTTATTTTTTCCAAAAAGCGAATGATTTGAAACTTCCTGGCAGATTAAAACTGCGTGCCGATCTTTACTCAGACCCGAGACCTTTGATATTTGCTGGTAAGCGCTCTGTCGATTAATTGATTTATCTTTATTTCATTTTTCTTCTTTGGTATTCTTTTCCCATATAATGTCCAGAGCGCCATCCATTAGGCTTTAAGTCTGAAATTGATCTTCTCGTAATCCTTTAATTAGGTATTAGAAAACAAACATAAAAGACATATACAGGGTGTTTCAAAAATGCCGTTTCAAATATACCGGTCATTTTTGAAACACCCTGTAAATTATAAATCAAGCCTTTGCATTAAAGAAGTAAATGCCATCTCTTTGAATGGAAAATTGTGAAAAAGAAGTCCACCTAAAAAACGAACCGAAGTGCGTTCTTTCTTACGATGACTTGAATTTCCTATTTTGTTTGTGTATGATGTAATACCCAAAGCTAATGACTTTTGCTTTGTTGTTATTGATTGTCTGTGTTCATTTTGGACATTACAATGAAGCCTAAATGATTAGAGAGTGAAGAAAATAGCACACACTGTTCCATAATGCCGCACTGATGGTGATTTAAACTTTTTGTGATACAGCAATTTCATTTAAAAAAAACTGCCATAATTATCCTTCTGTTTCTTTGTCATGGCTACGTTGTGATACTATGTGGTAGATACAGACAGAAGTCGTCTTTTTATCTCGTATCTGGTGTAAGGATGTAATGTAATTGAGATTGCCAATTGACGGCATTTCTTTTCGTGTTCCATAACACTGCAAAAGTCTGTATGCATAACTCTGTTTGGTGCTGTACTGAATGTACAAGCTAATTTTAGTCTATTTTTGCCAGACAGCTCTTACCTTTTTACAAAGATATCTGCTCATCAGTAACCATTAAGCCGCAAGAAGCACAAGGCCACGACTCTATTAGGTGGATAGCTTGGAGTTTGAAGTTGGCAGAAATTTTCCTATTCATGGCCTCGTACCAAGTTGCTTTCACATTCGAAGGTAAATCTTGGTGATGGATACTTTCCCAAATCTCCTTCGCGGCGTAATGAAAGTATTCTTGTTCAATCATATTTCTGTTCTTACCTTCCACTGAATTCTGATACACGAGCGACGTTCAATAAGGTTTTTTTCTGAAAGCAGGTTGTTTTTATTCAGGATTACAACACACCATATTATTCCCATTCTATTGGCTTAAAAAGAAACCCTATTTGTCTACGATCTCTTCCTTACGCCACCACACTTGGAGGACCTGTGTCACTCTAGTGATCTATGACCGAGGCAACGTCTTGGTCCATCAACATCCTCCCCATCATCCACGTACTGCTTGTTTATTGTGTATTAAACCGAGCACCTGGAAACGAAGGGGAGGCTTCGTCTCGTCATAGCCCTCAGTGGTTCACAACCCTATAGCCCCAAATATTTGTGTGACAGTGTAATTATGGTGTACGTGTACATGGAGACATTGTTTGCACAACAGTCACCAACGTAGTATACCTGAGACAGGATAAGGGGAAACAGCCAGTATTGGCCGAGGCAGCTGGGAAACCACCTTAAAAACCATCCTCAGGCTGGTCGACACACCGGGCCTCGACACTAATCTGCAGGGCGGTTCGTGTTGGGGACCGGCATGCCTTCCTGCTCGAGAAACAGTGCACTAGATGGCGCAGTTATCCGGACAGGCACGTACTGCTTACTCCGAAGTGCATCCTTCATTGCGCCAAACAGATGTTAGCAGAATGGATGAGGAAGAAGAGTCCAATTAAGTATTGTGAGCTCCTCTCGGGTGCGCAGATTTGTCTGAGGCCTCGCGTTGTCATGGATAAGAATTTAATTTCCATTTTTATGGTGATGAACATGGTGAAGTGGTTCCTTCAGTACCCTGAAGGTAGCATGCGTCCATCACCTCGGATGAGAGTGTCCACACATTCCAACATTGCAGGAGTCACAGCTGCGTGTGGCCGCAAGCATGCAGGAAATCGGACAGGTTTGCGCGACCTCGTTGCCATGATGACAGACGTGCTTTTTTCACTGCCAGACAGCTGTAGATGTTCTGCAAGCTCTTTTGAATATCTGCGATACTCTGGTTTTACACGAAACTAAATTCAGTCACAGCTAACTGCTTGGAAGGCACCTCCGGTACAGACGCCATTTTGAAGGTTATGTATAGGCCACCACATACCGGAACTTCATGAAATTATAGGGGCTGAGGCAGCAGTATTCTACGATGTCCCACAACAGTTTCCGCAATTACTCAGACGAAATTTGCCGTAAAAAAAATGTGTTGCACTAATTATTCATTGATAACTTCGATGTACATTGTCTACAATTAACGAGTAATTTGCACCTGAAAGGCCTGCTAAAACGTGGCAGGTAGATCATCTGTATTAATCTACTTTCTGAGACTGTCAGATGCTACAACATTACGTTTCCTTTGAAGATTTCTGACCATTCCTACCTGTGCATTGTTATCAAAAGCACTACGAGAGATTACTTGTGCAAAATGTCTCAATATTCATTCTTTAATTTCATTTTTCGTGTTTAAAACGCTTCTGATCACTTTAACTTCTATTTTCCTTTTCACCGACTTATTTTCGAGTGGAACGTGAGACATTGACGTTTCATAGCAATAACTGTGTCCTGCCTTCTCGAGCTAACCTCGTGACCTTAACGTTTGAGCTTAAGAGCTAAGATTCTCAATGTTATTTTCTTCATCTGGACATAGTTTTCGATCGCTGGTGCATGTAGTTAATGGAAGTCTCGCAAACACTGGTAGTAAAAGTTAATGGTTTTGTTATGCCAAAAACATTTTTCTTAATCTCGATTTGGTGTACTGAAGTCACGATGTGAAAGTCGAGTTATAAGAAATGAACTTACCGTCACACTCCTCCAATGTACTGCTAAAACGCTTGTGTTATTCATGGCATCTCGCAGGTGTGCAGCATTTAATTTCCAGAACATTGTATTCGGTGGGTTTTTTGTCATCCCATATTTAATGTGGTTGCATAAGCGGCGTGGTCGGGACAGCTTGTTGGCCACTCTCCAGTTTTCAGCTTCCTGTCCTTCAAGTTGCTAGTGGGGTAGATCTTCTCTACTGAGTCGCTGAGGTATTCGTAATAAAATCCAGGCAAATGGCTGTCTTCTGTGTTCACATATGTCAGGCAGGCCAAACGTCTTTTCTGGGTATGCTAACACTATGGGTGTGTTAAAATTTATGACTTAATCTTTGAAACACAGATCACAGTTATTAACTCTCCTACAAATATGATATTTCAATTGTGCTCTCCGCACAGGGGAACAATTGCGTGTTTGAAAAACTTTGCTCTATTGCGTGCATTGCTACTTCCAGACAGTGCTTATTTATTAAATACTCTCGTCTTACAGATTACGCAAATAACATCTCCACCACTAGGTAAAGTATCAACATCTTTAATAATAAAAACAACTGACTTCTCTAGTTATCTTCCATGACCCGAGTTAAAAACAGTATTATACTCTCTTACGTGATTTAATTCGATGTCTTTTACGCCTTGAAGCAAATCAAAGTCGATATAGGTGGCATATGAAAGGTCTTTCATTCTTTTTAGCTTAAGTGAACGTAGTGGACTTTATAATGTTCCCTGGTGCTGCTACGCTTCACCGTATATGACACCAGGTGAAACGCCGCCTTCTCTTTAGCTGGTTATTGTACTATGTGTTAATACTGCATTGACGGTCGCCTTTAATAACAGCTGTAAGATCGACCTGCTCCGTCAGTTCCAACTTGACTTCCTGCCGTGCTCGATAACTTCTTTCCTTTGTGAATGGGCTGCGTCATTTTCTTTTATTTTCTCTTACAGCTTGCTATGATACCGAGGGGTGGGATTCAGTGTTACAGGACTGCCAGTATGTACCTGAAAGCAAAAACATAAAATTAATGCACAATTTCATTTTCTTTCTATCCGATAATTAAAACCTGGTCTAGTTTGAGAAGGATGAGACAGATAGTTGGGTATGGTTCTATTGTACGAGCTAAAGAATCCGCCGTAGGCAGAACTAAAGTCGCTAATTTTCCATAAACATAGTTTACTGGAGAAAAAATAGTATGCTCGTCTATTCCGAAGAACCAAACACAATTAACACTAAAAAAGTGACTGACAGACTGAAGGCCTTCGTTCAGCAACCCGCGTCTCGTACTTGGTCCATTTCTTCACACACTAATATTTGAGAAGTTCCACAAGAGTTCACTTTTAATACATGCACAGTTATACAGATCCTTGGAAAAACAACATACAGTCAACGGTCCACCATAGTCCGTGAACCATGTTACGACATCCAACTACGTACAATGGACCATCAGAGGTGATCCAGACGCCAGGCGGTGTACGTCGAGGAGGCAGCTGGACGGCAGCAGGCAGCTATGTCACAATGGAGCGGATGTCCATCTGTACCTCTGGCTCGACGTGAAATTGATGTGTACATTGGTGTGTGGGCCTAAATACTGTCTCGCGAAAGGATATCGCAGGAGCTATTCTAGGTCTCATGGGTCGTGGATGCAAATAGCCCCCCCTCCTCCCCCGCAGTCTGAGACCCCTGGTAGCACTGCTACGGGCACCTAGTGGAACTGCTGCGAATCTGTTTTCTGGTGCAGAGTGGTTGCGTCGAATTTAGGCAACCCGCGACGTTATAGTGCCAAAAGGGTTGTGGCAACAGGTGGAACTCCGTAACACGTCAAGAATGATCCTGTTATCTGTTTGAAGCAAAGTGGGAATCCTAAATCAAGATGATCTGTTGAGGCTACAGAATTCTTCCTACTTCTTACAATATCGTTTCAGTTTATCCATAGTGTCCAATACTGATTTAATTATACATTATTGCAAAGAAATTGGTGAAACATATAAAAACCTAATGTTACACTGCTGTCTCATTACTCACATTTGATTCCAGACATGCCTCATGCACAAAATTTCAGAATGCACTTTACAGCAGATATTATCAGTTGACAGCACAACTTAGAGGGCAACGACTGGTTTCAGTTTTGTGAACCGAAACCTCCCGTTGGCTATCTGCAAACTTGAGTTAGTGTCCCTCCATAATATGTGAAATATTTAACATGAGAAGAGGTACACAATAAGTTTCCCCAGGAGAGAAAAGCAAACGTAGTGCGGAAATGTTGAGACAAACGATAAAAATTATTATTATTATTTACTTGTCTTAAATTTTTCTTCTGTCTTATCTTCGTAATCATCACTAAGTACAAGTGTTTCTTCATAGACCTTAGATATAAGTTTGTTTTGATTGTCACTTTAATCTCCTTGGGCAATGTACTGAACAATTATTATTTCTAGGTGGAAAATGCTATTTTCAGTTTTTTGTTTCTTCTTACCATAAGATTGTAGACAAATAAGACGTGTTCTTTTAATATAAGTTGATTTTCATAGGCAAAAGAAACTCTATTAACGCCATTTCATTGCAACGTGGAAGTCTATACATTAATCTACTTTGCAACACGATTCTCAGTAATGTTACTGAGGGGCGTTATAAAGAACATCCAACTCTGAAATGACTTACTGAGGCAGTTATAGGAGGCTGTAAGCTTAGATTGGACTGCGAACTATGGTGCAATTGAGCATTTTTCACATTAACATTCGTTATCAGAAGTGAAAGAGAGAAGTGAGAGATAAAAATGTTTGAACTAATCACTGATCGAACGGCGATTAGGCACATAACCACTACGACATAATTTTTTTCTTCCTGTTGCTACAGCCTACCATTCCCTTACAAAAGATGCCTTCGCGCGTTTGCTTTTTCTGCCATGTAAATCACTTTAAACGCAATGCTCCCCTAAATGATTCATCATCCGCATAGAACTCATTCCACTCGTTTCGATGGGTGCCCTTGTCTACGAGGCTGAGAGTGTTGCAATCTATGGACCTGCAACAAAACAGCACTTAACAACACACCCACACACGTACACACACACACACACACACACACACACACACACACACACATACACACACACACACACACACACACACATACTCGCGCGAGCATATTGATATGACTTGCTGCTTAATAGTGCGTGGGACCACCTTTAGAACGAAATATTTGTTAATTCAGTCGTCAATCTTGAATGTTAAAGTTAAGAAACGTTTTTTAGCCTCCTGTTGTCGGGTGTGGTCTGTGTTTCGGTGAGCTGAGGCAGCAGACAACCGAGGCACTGGCTTCCCTTTAGATTACAAGTTTGGCCTACGGGCGGTGGACTTCGCCTAAGCTCGTGTGTTCCTCTTCAGTAGCGTTTGATGGGTCCAGTTTTCGGTGACCTACTCGATGTGGGGTTGTAAACGGATCCACGACTTGGTTCAAAGTTAAGTTTTACTTCCCTCGGTCTGGTCCAACGTTCGTGGTTAAACTTCGGCCTTACAAGCTTGGCCCTTGCTTCTGTTATTACACATTTATGATTGTACGAAGTTGTAACTTTCTATTCCCTAAAAGCCCATCTTACAAGCCAATGGGAATTTGAATAATTTCGTGGTTCGCTCTGCAAGGTTCTCTAGTCTAGTAATTTGCAAGATTGCCCAAGTTACGTTTTAATAAATATGTTCTAAATATTCGTGTTAAAAATGGGCTGTGTGTCCACTGTTATTTTACACGTAATGTTAAAGTATTGGAATTGAAAGGGTCTTAAATATCGTGTCTTAAGTAGAGTTGTTTTATTAAAGGTATGGTGAAATTCAGCCTTAGTGGCGTTTCTCAATGTTTATGGGAGATCGTCGGCTAATGATTTATTAGCTTGCTTATGGTTTAATGTAATGAGTGTTTTGTAAATAATCTTGTCTGAGTGGCGTCTGTCCAGTTTGGTTCAAAAAATGGCTCTGAGCACTATGGGACTCAACTGCTGTGGTCATTAGTCCCCTAGAACTTAGAACTACTTAAACCTAACTAACCTAAGGACATCACACACATCCATGCCCGAGGCAGGATTCGAACCTGCGACCGTAGCAGTCGCACGGTTCCGGACTGCGCGCCTAGAACTGCTAGACCACCGCGGCCGGCTCTGTGAAGTTTATGTGAGATTGTTTCTGGTAGTTAGATTTAAAGGTTAAACAAAGCAGGTGTTAAGTAGAAACGTTCCAGAGATACAAGAAAAAAATTGGAAAACAAAGCTCAGCTAGAAGAAAAATTCTTTGCGGTTTGCAGATAGTTATTCTTTCATAGACGGCAGTGGCCTTGAAAGAGCAGCTACATGGAGTGGACATTGTCTTACAAAAAATTATAATCGGAATATCAATAGAACCAAACAAGGGTGACAGAAGATAGCCTAAACAAAGCAGGCGATCCAGAGGAGCTCAGATTAGCAAGTGAGGCACTAAAAGTAGTGGATGACGAACTGAAGAGCATACAAAATCATCACTGACAATAGAAAGAAAAGAATTTCTGAAGTAGCTAAATTTGCTAACAATTAACATAAATTTAACTGTTAGAAAGACTTTTCGAAAGATATGATTCTATAGCGTGGCGTTTTGCGGAAATTGACGATGAGAAGCAGACAGGAAAAGAATAGAAAACTTTGAAATATGGGATTGTAGAATAATCATGAAGATTAGATGTGGAAATCGAATGACTGATGAATAAGTACTGAACTGAACTGACAGGTTTATATGACACAGCTTGAGGCATCAGGTTATCGTATATATAAGAATTATAGAGGAAGTGGGTTCAGATTTATGTAGGTTACAGAAATACGTGAAGATGAAGAGCCTCGCACAGGATAGCTTGGAGTGCTGCGTTGGACTGAGGTCTACAACGACTGTGTTTAAACTGAAGCAGAGAATGAGAGGGGGTCATTAGGCACACCTTCAGAGGTTTACCTGTATGTAAGCTCTGCTGGTCAATAATTAAATTCCCCTTGCTTGAATCAGACTAGTTGAGTCATAGTATCCTCGAAATACACGACAAGAGTGAAACTGGAAACATAAAAACTTAGTACCTATCAGAGATGAAAAATGCATTATGTTTGGCCGTAGCATTTTGAAGTAAAAATCCGTAGACGAATTGACGATAAATTAGAATGAGTATCTATTTGTAAAGTCACAATCACTTGCACCATCCTCGTTTGTAATGGAT
Organism: Schistocerca gregaria; assembly: GCF_023897955.1. Classification (NCBI taxonomy): domain Eukaryota; kingdom Metazoa; phylum Arthropoda; class Insecta; order Orthoptera; family Acrididae; genus Schistocerca; species Schistocerca gregaria. The sequence continues at coordinate 241,024,568 of NC_064921.1, forward strand.
TTAAACAGCTGTACCTATGAAATCACTAAGAAACGACGTATCCTCTTCTTTCCTTTTACGACACAGCATTTTCCTCTTGAAAAGCTACGTTCATTCAGTAGGTACCGTATAACACAATTGGGGAGCATTTTACTGTCGATATGCGGACTCAGGCAACAAAGTGAGAGCTGCAGAGTCACATTTTTTGAGAGAGGCACAGGTCTTTCAGAATTCCCAATGTAAATTCAGATTTTTGGGCCGTCAGCTCTCGTAAGCTGATTACCCGAAACAAACTGAACGCAGAGGCAAATTTTAATATCCCTTGTGATTGGAAGCTGGTATTAAAAGTAATTGGTTTAGGGTCACCCGACGGCCGACACGTCGCTACTAACTCCATTACTCGGTACAATGCCCACGTTGCAAATAAACGATTCAGGGGCATTCTGAAGTGAGAGAGACCACAGAAAAACTCTGTGCGGTCGTGGCTGTCGCGTGCGGGAGAGGATTCGTGGAGGCCAGTAGAGGGGCTGGCGTCCTGCCCAGTTTCACAGCTCTGATGCAGCAGCTCAGAAGGCCAGAGTTTTCGCACTAAGGTGACTTGCGCGAGGTGCTCTTCGAGCGGTGGTCAGTACAACTAGATGTTTATTTAAGGAAAATTATTCGATATCTTGCAGAAATGCACCATTCTGGTCATTTCTATCAATAAAGCGAACAGCTGGTAATAGCATTGTCGAGTAATCACATAAGGGCAGTGTCTATTTAATAACTTATTTATTTACTCTCTTTCGGAGCTAATAAGAAAGGTTACAAAGTGATTCCACATTACTGAAACGATGGCTGCTAACTACACTGCTTGACAACTGCTAAGGAACAGAGACAGGAATAACCACGGGCAACGAAGGACGACGTAACACAGTGCATATGAAATAGAGGTAGAACAGTATATTTGCATCGGAAAATGGGAAGATTTAACCACACGTGGAAGCAAGATAACAGACATAAATAACGTTCTTGTTCGACACAGATTAGACTCCCAGCATAAAGGTCGGTATCTGGCTCACAGTTAAGGAATGCTGGGCCCTAATGCACATTTTGCTCCTGTTATTCACGCTGGCTACCAAATGGTTGAGGAGTCACTGAGGGATATTGTCCCACTTCTATCTCAATGCGGAACTGACTGCTTTAGCATGCTATTCATGTTTCTATTTGCACACGCTTTATATGTGCACGTACTTGTCCGATCTCCCATATCTATGTTGCGTTTCTGCTATTTGACTGATATTGGTTCACATCCCGTCTTATTTATATTATTCAGTCTATCGGTCCTTTATTCGTACACTCATATTTTGCGTAGGATCGGTCCTCAATATTTTAACATATCAGTGCCTGCCGGTGTGGCCGAGCGGTTCTAGGTGCTTCAGTCTGGAACCCCGCGACCGCTACGGTCGCAGGTTCGATCCTGCCTCGGGCATGGATGTGTGTGATGTCCTTAGGTTAGTTAGGTTTAAGTTGTTCTAAGTTCTAGGGGACTGATGACCTCAGCAGTTAAGTCCCATAGTGCTCAGAGCCATTTGAACCATTTAACATATCAGTGTTTTTCATAAAGTGAAATAATAGTTAAATCGACAGCCTAGCTGCAAACAGGAGTTGATATACATCACTGGGGACACGTTGAAATTGTGTGCCCCGACCGGGATTCGAAGCGGAGATCTCCTGCTTACATGGCAGACACTCTATCCATTTGAGCGACCAAGGGCACAGAGTATAGCGCGACTGCAGGGACTTATCCCTTGCACGCTCCCCGTGAGACCCACATTCCCAACATGTCCACACCACTACATTCGTAGTGCGCCTAATAGATGTTTGCCCATCACACTCATTACTCGTGATAGATTAATCTAGCAAGTACCGTACGAGTTCGGGCATAGTGTGTGCGTTCGCACAAAAGGTCAATGGCCAGGTAGCCATATTTTAACTATATACGAAGACAGTATCTGTTCCCGAAAGAACAGGTAAACTATTTGATTTGATGCTATTAAAGTTTATACCCACAGACAAGGTTTTTACTACCATGATATTCCTATTACATTGTATAGTGATGGCTAGTGCAAGGGTTGACTGAGTTTTAGAGTTCATTTCCTCTATGCTTCTATAACAGCACACACAGCTTAAAAGTTTACGTTGTTTATGACTACTGATTTTAAGTGTTTTTTACCTTTCCTAATTTTTGAAACTTAATTTTTTGGTCGATATGACGCACCTGTAGTAGGACTTATCAATCGGAGCTACATACTACGAAAAAGAAAACTTTTTAGATTTTCTGGCTGTTCTTTGACATAAATGCAGGGTGCATTTCTTGTTTTCTAGTCTTTATAATGGTTTTTGCATTCCTTCACAATTCAGGTAGTACTGATAGAGTTGGTTTGCATTTACCATGTTTATCCATATTTCGGTTCCTTATTTTTTAACGTTTATATATTGAGGCTGAGTCTGACTTCAGAGCATTTCGTTACTGTACAGCCAATGTATGTGATACCATTGTCTGTACGACGTGAGTCAGCGTATTTTTTCGTAATTACAACTCTATTAGAACTTGTATTTAATTCGTATGGAATGTTACCACTGTATTGTAAGCTGTTTTTGTTAATACAGTTAATGGGTACATAGTAATTCTGTCACCAATGTTTGTATGGAAAGCATTTTATTTTATTATCTTCATATCTTTGATCTCTCTTTTCATATTTTTTGCAAATTTGTATGTGCAGTTAATTTATCTGAAATAGTGACAACTGATGTTGCATATCAGATTTGTTGTCTTTTGTAAGCTTGATTTTCTCGACTTATACAGGGGCGAGAAGACAGTGCCAACGAGGCGCAGAAACTAGTACTCAAATAAAATAATTCATAAAACCACGGCTGTCGATATCTATATTCTTCAAGAGTTCGAAAAATTTCTGTAGCATTGTTCGCAATATCGTTCGCTACTAGTGCTGGACTACGGATGTTCGTAATGTGTTGTCGACATCTTGGCACCACAAAACCAGTGTACCATGGCTGTGTCGGTATAGATCAAAGGAACAGTGTTCCTGGCCTGCTACCACTAATTGCAGCTACGCAACGCTAACGTTCATTTTCGGTCTGGCTGTAGTGTTGCACGCTGTCTTTACATATGTTCTTTTAAAAAATATAGTGGACAAGAAGAAAATTTTACGAACTTGACAGTCTCTATGAGGCAAAGACATGATTCTAGAATGTTCGAAATCATAGTTGTAAAAATATTAAACAGAAGCATTGTCTCCATACAAAAAGAAAAATGCTGAATTGCTTTGCACCAGTAGCACAGTCGTAGATAAAAGAACTTAAAGCTCTCATTTCTCAATACCGCAGCAACAACGACTACAGGATTCATTATCTGCCTTTAAAAAAATTTGTCATCAGCAAGTTATGTGAGGTGCCGCCATACGAAATGGTGATGACAACTAAAAATTTGGACAACGCTTTGTATGTGGCAGAAACAAATGTATGTAGGAGGCAGCAGTCAGTAGTAAACGTGGGTGTGACGCAGGCATCATCAACTGCAGACTGTAAGTGTGAGTAACACCGACAATGAAGACATTTTCTTTACTCAAGATAATGTAAAAGTGAGCAAATGAAAGTATTTCGTTTGACTTGAGTCTGATACTGTTTCAGTAAATTGAAACAAGGCCCATGGAGTAGAAGATATTCCCTCGGAATTATCATTGGGAGAGCCTGCCATTAGAAAAGTATTGCACTTGATATGAAGATACAGGACACTGGCGAAATATCCTCGTATCTTAAGAAGAATGTAATAATTCCATTTCCAAAACAGTCAGGTACCGACGTCTGAAAATCGCTGATCTATGAGTCTAACAAAATGCTCTCAGACCTAAAGAATAATCCAATAATTCTAATTCGAAAGAAGGAAGGTCTGATGTGTGAACATTAATGATACTATATTAATTTAGTAAGCCATGGTTGCAAGAATACTGACACTTATTACTTACAGGTGAATGAGAAAACTGGTAGTGGCCGACTTCGGCAAAGATCAGTTTGAGACCCTGAGAAATGTAGGAAGACGCTAGGCTATAGGTTAAAGAAAAGAAAATCTATATAGGGGTAATTAGTGAACTGGAGAGGAGCTAGGATCTGGGTTTAGTAAGGTGCTGAAACAAAAGAAAGAAAATCATTTATTTATTTACCACAGAGTCCGGTTTTTAATTTACACATGTAAGTTGAACTTGTTCGTACCCAACTTTTATCAAAAAAATTTAAACAACAATTTCTGTAACAAGGATGTCTGCCCATTTAGCTGGGTAGTCAGCGCGTCTGACTGCCGTCTGGAGTTTGATTTCCGGACGGCTCGCAGATTTTTCTCTGGGGGACTGTGTGTTGTGTTGTCCTCGTCATCATTTCACCATCATTGACACGCAGGTCGCCCAGTGTGGCGTCAAGTGAGATGACTTACAACTCGGCGGCCGTCCTCATTCCGGCGGGGGTACCATAACATCATTTTCATCATTCCTTTTAACAGCAATTTCTGTAATATGTTTTAAAAGGTCCTTGAACATAAAATAATGTACACGTCGTTGAAGCAGGAAGGGCAGACTACAACATGAACAATTACTAAATGCGTAGACAGAATTACTAGTAAAAATTAAAAGAAAAAAATACATGCACAGCTCTAAAGCAAGCGGTGACTGATGTGTCACTGGTTTGAACAACCACGGAAAGTCGAAAAATTTCAAATGACCAAGTTTGTGAAGTAGATTTTTGCGTAAACAAATATCAGTCACACAGATGAGAAAATTATAGACACCACTGTAAAGGAGCTAAAAGGACTTACTGTTTCACTGTATGTGTAATCATAGAACACAGAAAAATTACCGTCTGTGAACCAGACTGAGAGCGCTACCAACAACTTTTATGAGTAAAAAAAGCCCAGGCAACCAAGGACCCATATAACGTGAATCAGACAATTACAGTAACTGCTCAACTTAAGTCGACCTCTCAGATAACTATTCGAAACATTCTAAAACATATACGGATAGTACACATTACATTTACACAGCAAGTCAATGGTTGCCGGTACCCGGACTCGAATGACAACAGAGACATGAGAGCACACAAATGAGTCGATTTGGCCCATTAGTTCCAAAAACCAGAAATATATACCGAAGATGCTTAAATACAGGAAATGGGACTGACGCTTTAATTTAGAGAATATATACGCCTTCTGAAACCGATGCTCTCTTAAGAATTATTTGGACAGTTTCTTACCTCGAGGATGGTGATCCACATGAAGGCATCGGCCAAACAGGGCCAATAGTACAATCTGAATTAGTTCACTGCTAAATAACAAATGACACTCAGAAGTAACTGCAGAAGGGGGCGGGGGGGGGGGGGGGGGTGGGGGAGTATCCTGGCCAACGCCTAAGGACCACAAGGTATGGTGCTCACAGTCGGTCCTGTATCAGGTTAAGGGGAATCATGGACGGTGTTTTTGGTCTTGTCCAACAGCCAAGGCGGCAGGAGCACATCCCAAGTCCGACTCCAGAATATGGCTCGTCACCGCAGAGGCAAGACAAATTCGAAACTTCGATGTAGTTGAAGGCTCGGATTCGAAGTGAACATCGGCCGAACAGATACGATGAGTGACAAGCACGGCTCTCAGGTAAAAGCCGATACCAAGCGAGGCTCCAACAAAACAGACAAACTTCGGACCACCTGAGACGCTAAGGAAACGGCAGCTAAGTAGCGCTAGGCAAAGAGTCCCCACAAGCACAGGAAACAATATAATCCTGCGAACGGCTCATTTGATTAAGAGAAAATTTTTATGTTGACTGGGATACACTGTTATAAGAATCGGAAGACATGAAAGAGAAGTAATAGTTGTGAAGGAATTGCTTTACAGTTCCAATTAACCCCAATGTTATTCAGTCTGTAAATTGGGCAAACTGTAAAAGAGAACAAGCCTAAAATTGAAAAAGAAATCAAAATTCAGGGACATAAAATAAACACTCTGAGGTCTGCCGACGACATTGTAATCTTATAAGGCAAAAAGACTTGGGAAAAGAAGTCAAAAGTAATGGATAGTGTATTGAAAAGATGTCTAGTAAAGTGCGTCCAGTGAAATTTGCACCCATAAAAGGTCGAAGAAAGAGCACTAAAAATCAACATGTCCGAACTCCATGACTTCCCTGGCAAATACATAGGCCGAGGTCCCTTGCGTGGTGATTTACTTTATAATAACTACCGATGAAACACTGAAAAGGTTTGAGTAGGTACTGTAAAGACCAAATATTTACAATCGGAAATTATCATAACGTATTTTATTTTCTGTCGGTCACAGGCACAAAATTTCAGAAATTACAAAGGAAAACATGAAACGAAATTTCAAACGCCAAAATTGAAAATCGTGCCTCTTATACTTGGTAAGCAAACTATAAAATAAGTAATGTAAGAGAAGCAGTAACTCAAATAAAGCTTCAGGAAAGAATTTCAGTTGGATGAAATATAAAGCATAGGTAAAGTAGAACCAGTCACTAATATCTTGGCTAAACTATACAGTAGAATGAACTGTAAAAATTTGCAATAACTGTAAGAGTTAATAAAACAGAAAAATCATACAGCTTGGCAAGAAACATGAGCAACTAGAAATTCATATCAGAAGAAATAAAAGTGGAAAACTGTACGGAAATGGTAAGACTATTAAATATATAAGCATGCGAATGTTTAACCATCAACCACAAGCTAGACAGAAAAGAGGTACTCGAAAGATGAATTATTAGAAAACTAATGTGTGCAATACAAATTGCGGGTGGCAGGGAAATGAGAAGTAACCAGGAGACTATGAAAATATAGAGAAAATATCGGAATTAACGGGGAAGCGAAAATTAGTCATCTTTCGACACCTCTAGTGAACGAATGAGTACAGGCTACTGTTACAAGCAATCCTGTATTTGCAGAGAGAGGAATCCCCTGTATTACAGAAGAAAGAAAAGAATTAGAAAGAAGTAACATCGAAGAATCAGGAATGTCAGAGGGAAACTCTTTCAAGTTTATAATACTAACTTTAAAAGGCTTTCAAGACAGAAGAAATAAGAAATTGGGAACGAGAGAAGGAAGGGAAAGACAATATGAGGACAAAGTAATTAAGTAACTGAACCCAAAATCAATTTTTATAAAAAAAGTGTTGTTGCTGAAAACCAGGCTGTTAATAATAACACACTCATAGACAGAGCAGTACATAAATTAATATACACTGTGTAATTGTAAACTTTGAGGCAATGGTCATCTAAAGAAATAAACTAGAGAATAAAAATGACAATAAATGAAAAGCACCTGTTTGCTTTTGTTCTACAATATTATTTTTATTGCTAACCGGTTTTCGGCTTAGAAGGCCATCTTCAGAAGATGGCCTTGTAAGCCGAAAACCGGTTAGCAATAAAAATAATATTGTAGAAGAAAAGCAAACTAGTGCTTTTCATTTATTATTATAATGTTGTTCTACCAAGAACCGACGGAAGATTTGTTGTTCTACCAAGAACCGACGGAAGATTCTGTTAATATAATAAAAATGATATTATGTTATTTTAGTTCATACCTAAACTCCAGTGCGTTCACTTTGTGTTTGAGATTTAAGGATTTAAACTGTTTTCTATGCCTTATAATCATTTCATAATGAGTGGCTATGAGTTCTCCTTCTGGCTACGATTTCTCTAAATTCGAGTTTATGTAGCAGTTGCTGTAGTATCTGTAATTTAGCTGTAATTTGTGCAAAGCTGGAATTGAGTGTGATTGTCATATAATCCAGCCGCCGCAGGTGTGACCCACGACAAGAGCCATTTGCACCACTGAAAAATGGTTACTTTCGTGTTCCAGTACAGTACTGTCACTCTCATTCCATGTCGCGTGTAGGAGACAAAAATGTAGCTTTTAAGAAACAGTGAAATGATAATTTCACTTTGACCCACATATCAACTCCTTACAATAAATAAGCGATGAAATGTATTGTGCATTTTGTTATGTGACAAGATATTCCAGCTAGCATATTGCGTTACTTGTAATATAGCATAAATAATTTATAATTGTAATATAGGAAAACGCATACCAAGAAGGATTTGTGCGACATAAATGAAAGTTGGTAGGCGTGCTTCTACATCTGAATGATGACGTCTATTCAGATTTCGCGCCAGATGTACAATAGTGGCGCAAGTAGCGCCACTATGAGGATGCAATTCGTTTGCTCTTTAACGGCCGCGAGTGAAAGTTACCTTTTAAACTGGATGTGGGCGGTTGTCAGTTAGAAATGCCCTTGAGGTGAGAAAGACGCAATTATTAACACCTACTGAGTTTGAACGAGGTGGTGTAAGAGGGCTGCGAGGAACTGATTGTTCCTTCGGCGATACTGGAGAAAGACTTGACAGGAATGTAGTCACTATACATGATAGCTCGCACCGGAGATCACGAGAATGTATGGTCGCAAGAAGAACGGATTCTGAATACCCATGTGACACTACCGGAGGGCACCACAGTGACACAACGAATTGTTACAAATCTGTTACTTCAAAGAGAGCTCCTAGGCAGATGCCCTCTAGCGTGCATTCCATTGACATCAAACAACCACCATTTGCGACTTCAGCAGTATCAAGCGAGAGCTCATTGGGGGACAGGGTGGAGGTCTGCTGTGTTTTCTGATGAAAGCTGGGTTGTAACTCGTTGCCAGTGATGGCTGTGTGTGGCTTAGAAGGAGGCGGGTTGAGGGCCTGCAAATAATCTGCCTGTATGCTACACACACTGGACCTGGACCTGGAGTTATGGTGTGAGATGCGATTTTGCACGACAGCAGGGCACTCTCACAGTTATTCCAAACAGCCTCTCTACAAATTTGTACGTCTGTCTGGTAATTCGATCTGTTCTGCTGTCATTTATGAACAGCATTCCCGGGAATGTTTTCTAACAGGATAACTCTCGCACACATACCGCTGTTGTAACCGAAAATGCTCTACAAGATGTCAGTATGTTGCCTTTGCCTGCTCCATCACGATATCTGTCTCCAATCGAGCACGTATGGGGCATTATCGTACAATTCCAGCGTCATCTACAAACGCCATTAACCGTCTCTGTATTGTCCGACTCAGTACAACAGGCATTGAACTCTATCCGCCAAATTGACATGCACAACTCCTGCACGCTTGCATGCTTCTCTTCAACATTCGGGCAGTTACACCGGCCATTAATGTACCAGCATTTCATATTTGCAATGACCTAACACGCGCTCACTTTAACCTACGAACTTGCAATAAAGTTAGTCACTTAAATACGTTACCTGGATAAATGTATTATCGAAATTTCATTACTCTATATTAATGCTTGTTGCGCAATGTACGTTACAAAACTTTTATTTGATTTCTAATGTTTTTGTTCAATAAGTTACTATTATTTCATATTATTCTTCAGTTTCGTATCAAGATCGCGAGCGACGTCAACAGCCGAACTTCTCTGCGGAAGTGGTGAACAATGCCGGCCACAGCGACAATTTACGCGATAGCTAGCATCTGCAAGAACATCCCGCTATTCAGTCTTGCAGACCTCAGACTCCAGCCTGAATTAGACTTACATTTTTGAAAGACTATAATGTACGTGCAATTCAAATGTCATGTAGTGTCGCTTCACTTCTAGTTGAGTCTTGATCGACCTCATATGCACTGTTATTGCGTGCTACAGAACGTATGTGCATCCGTATAGGTGACGAAGATAAATTATATTGCGTTGAGAGAGCTTTTGCTGTGCTATGAAGATATATTCTATGAAAATTAAGTGCTTTTATATACTGGATGGTAATACCCTTCGAAGCATACACGCTTAAATTAAATATTTTCATAAATACTACAGAGAAGTACCTGTGGAAACATTTGTTTAAGAGCCGCTCAAGAAGGATAAAGAGTATTTCTGCAATTAGGCTGAAATTAATTCTCTAAGAAAGAAAAAGAGTCATCTACACGAGACTTACTGGGAAATAAACGGAATTTGGCCTTTTGTTACTACAATAAACAAAAAACATTTCTCTACATTCCTAGGTCGTAGAGACTGAACTAAATCTTCGGAAACCAGACGTAACGCCGCAGTTCCTAATGGTAAATTAAAACTTGAACTACAATTTTTGTTGCTATAACTTTCGAGAGGAATATTTATTCCAAAAGTTGTTTCAGAAGAGGAATCCGCAAGAGTTGAAGAACTTCGAATAAAATAAAGATTACGTACAACGATTTTAGAAGTCAGAATAAAAAAGAGCTCTGCTTATGGACTTCTCTGTTTTCTCGATTCTCAGTGCTGTCGTAATAATCTGCTTTAGCCAACAACAGTTCTGTTTCCATTTCAACAGAATGAGCTCTTTGTACAGATCTACTTTCAAGTTTGTGCACATGATTCACTATATTACCCCAAGCAGTTTGGACAACACTCCAGAAAACGTAGTAGAACATCTGTAAATTATCGGATGACACGTACTAAAATATTGTGTTATGCAGTAGACGAGTGTATTTCTTGTAGATACGCAACGTTTCTTCCTCATCCGTGCAGGACATCATCAAGAGGGTTTGTGTCTTTCATGGAAGTCCTATTCGCAGTTATTCCCCCCCCCCCCTCCTACACCTGCTGCCACCCCCCCCCCCCTCTACTTTCACCATATCACCACGGATGGGTTCCTCTAAGAAATAAGTTTGACCGCTCATAGTAGCCCAGAATAGTTTAATAGGTGTGTCATTTCTGGAAGTGAAAAGACACATTTTTCAATAATTTATTAGTGTGTAATATTTTCCAAATTCTTGTGATCTTAAGTACAATTTCACGTTTTACACTAGACTGATTTGATAAATCTGTCGTAAGACTTGCCATTACGCGGACTTCCCACATTATTGTCCTCCAGCCATTCAGCAACAGAACCACTTTTGTGTTTAACAGATTTCGTCTAACCGAATTTGTCGCCATGCGATATTTAACCTGACCTATAACAACTGCAGATATTACGTAACGTTTCGAGAAAGCCCCTGAAACACTAATCGTAGGGTCCAGTGTTCATCTTAGAATGGCAGTATAATTTCCAGTGTGGCATGTCATAGTTCTCTTCCCACATTCGGACGCGAAAGAGGTCACAGTGACAGTTACAGGTAAAGCCTGGTATGTGGTATTGTCGGCACACTCTTGACGCTGTGGATCTCCGAGATGGAATGTGCTATACGTCTGGCTCCAGCTAACATTCCACGTTCAGTGTCTACTAATTACCGACGTGAGGCCATAATTTCGTCGGACATCTTTTCACATGAACCACCCGAGTACAAATGACAGCTCGCCAATGCTCCGCAGCTTTACACCCTGTGTACGCGATACTACCGCCATGTCTATAAGTGCATATCACTATCCCATGACTTATATTACATCAGTGTAAAGCTGATTAAGGAGCGTTCATTAAATCAGAGAAGATGGAAAAAGTGTATGGAATGAGGATAAAAACAGGAAAGAGAAGTGACGAGTATCAGTAGACATGAAAGATTGGTCAGAGTATCGCTTGCAGGAAAAAGTATGAAAGAACACCGGTGCTAAAGAAATTTCGTGACAGGCAACGGAAACAGAGTGGTGGAGGTAAGTAGTTCAGTATATGCGTGTAGAGTGAAAAAGTGAAAGATTTTATGACAGCAAGAAGAATTCCGATGAAACTATGAAAGAGTTTCTTGGAGTATGAAACTGCACGGAAACGTATCATGAGCAGTCAAAAAGATTGAGAAAAAATACTCGGATAGTTCAGAAATGATTGTTTAATGAAATACCGAAAGTGAGGATGACGAATAAAGAAGTACTCCTAAGACTAGGAAAGGAAAGAAAACTGGTGGAAGTGATAATTCTGGCCAATAGATCTCAGCTGGGAAACGTATTCCTAGGAAACTGCCTTTGACCACGGTGACAAAAGGAAAGATTTCGGGCAAGGAAGAGAGATGAAGATGAAGACTTGGAACGCTGGATGATATTGAGAAAATAGAGAAGTTGTTACCAACAGATCAAGGAAGAGATAGTGAGGAGAGCAAAAGTGGAGAACGTCCTGTCGTAAAACAGATATGCTGAAAAAGAAAATAGAAGACTATTAGACACCAACGTTCTTTCCGCTCATTATTTTGGATAGTTCTCAGGGAGAGGCAGGCTGGGGTCAGGAATAATTCTGATGCATGTTGCCATCAACACACTTTACACACAGGAGGACAGTTGTAAATGTCGACATATTTCCGTATTAGCTACTAGGAAGCAAACGTGTTTTACACGCTCTGTCTGACAATGGACCAGAAAGGAAGGATACTCCATGTAAAGTGGAATACGAAGCGCCCTTTTCCGAGCATCTCGCACTAATTTGCAGAGTGTGCACGTAGATGGAGATGTAGTTGAGTTCCTCGCAGCGCCTCCATTAGCCGACGTTGCTCCCCGCCGGTTTCGAGGGCTTTCAGGTGCGCATAGTCGGCGCGGGCAGTACGTGCCAGGGACAGCATTTCCATTAGGCAGCCCTCGCTTAGAGGTGGCGTCGACTAGCTCTTGGCACAAGTTCTCACAACACTCCTACAGTTCTTTCCACGACTCCAGCTCTGCTTGTATCCTAGAGCAACCCGTTACTCCCCTTCACACAGCTATTGCACGTGCAATTCTGCGATTCTAGTTCGTCACCTACCTTTTAACTGCCTGGATGACTACATCGAGGTCACATCTACAGACTAGAACCTTCAAGGGTCTACTCGAACTCTGAAATGTTCGCTCAGCTGCTTTGCGTGAGCGAGAGGGCAATTACACCTTGTACATCTTGGCGAAAGTGGCCCAAGATGACTACATTGAGGTGGAGCTATTGGTTCCGCCTCATTTCTGTGTCACATTGTACTCTGTGACAATGATTTTATATGACGTGTTAGTCATTCCTGTAAGTGTAGCGTCGTACAGTGAGCCTCTGGAAAGGGAATGAACACCACTGTCTTTTTTATTAAATTATCTCGTTTTGTACATACTTATGTTGCTAAAAATTATAGTACGCGTGTTTGTTTTGATTGTGGGGGTCGTCTGCAGATCAGTTGTAGCTCAGAGAAGCACGCTTTACTTAGTGACAACATAACTCCTATGGGGAACTGTCAAAGATGCGCCTGTAGCGGTAGAAATGACAATTAAATCAAGTACCTACGCTGCCGACAGGAATTGATATACATCAACGGTGACAGTTGAAAATGTGTGCCCCGACCGGGACCCGAACTCGGGATCTCCTGCTTACATGGCAGACGCTCTATCCATCTGAGCCACCGAGGATATGTCCGAAAGAACAGATACCATCCATCTTCATATGATTAAGGCTAACCGGCCATTGACCTTCTTCTTCTGTGCAGGTGAACACGCATTGCCCGAACTCTTACGGGTCTCGGTAAGATTGTCTGCCGCGAATAACGAGTGTGATGGGCAGGGACACTACGAATGTAGTGTGTGGACATTAAGTTGGAAATGTTGGTCCCACGGGGAGCATGCCAGGGATAAGTCCTTGCAGTCACACTATCCTCTTTGCCCTCGGTGGCTCAGATAGACAGAGCGTCTGCCTTGTGAACAGGAGATTCCAGGTTCGGGTCCCGGTCGGGGCACACATTTTCAACTGTCCACACTGTTGCACGTCAACGTCTGTCGGCAGCGTAGGGTCTTGGTTTGATTATCATTTCATTCTAGAGCGCTTCATGGTCCCCGATGGTATCTCTGTTCTTTCGGACATGACCGAAAGAACAGACACCATCTTCATATTCATGTAGCAGTAGAAACTTAGGATTTACAGGGTCCCCCACCAGCTCTCCCTCAGAGAAGAGCATTGAATTTATCTGTAAAATTACAACAAAAGGTGGTTGTCATTTAACCCCGACTATAATAGTACTGAAAAATAAAGGATTAGTGATCTTAACAATTTTTCAACAATTATAGTCACGGTTATGTGGCGACCACCTTAACAGATCAGTAATCTTTACAACAATCTTCATACGTGGCGTAGGGATAGCCACTTTGGTTCGTAACTAAACCGTCTTCACTCCCGCGTTCGAAACTCGCCACCGTTTAAATTTAATAATCACCAAGGGCAGCCGAAGGCTCAAAATGGCTCTGAGCACTATGGGACTCAACATCTGAGGTCATCAGTTCCCTAGAACTTAGAGATACTTAAACCTAACTAACCTAAGGACACCACACACATCCATGCCCGAGGCAGGATTCGAACCTGCGACGGTAGCGGTCGAGCTGTTCCAGATCAGACTGAAGCACCTAGAACCGCTCGGCTACTCCAGCCGGCGAAGGCCGAAGGTCTCCGGCATAAGAAATCATCCTCGTTCTGCCAACGGCCTTGTCAAAGAGGGCGGAGAAGCGGCAATTTCTTGTCCTTGTGGTGGGAAATTGCCCCTAAATTCTGAAGAATCATCAATTGTCAACAGCATGAGGATGCAGTAAACAATGGAAACCACTACATTAAAGACGAAAAACCGCAGCTCGTGGTCTCGCGGTAGCGTTCTCGCTTCCCGAGCACGGGGTCCCGGGTTCGATTCCCGGCGGGGTCAGGGATTTTTCACCTGCCTCGTGATGACTGGGTGTTTGTGTCGTCTTCATCATCATCATCAATCATCCCCATTACGGTCGGAGGAAGGCAATGGCAAACCACCTCCACTAGAACCTTGCCTAGTATGGCGGCGCGGGTCTCCCGCGTCGCTCCCCTACGCTCGGTAAACGGAGTATGGGACTCATCATCATCATCATCAACCTGTATCCGCAGGACATGCGTAACCGAAAAAGTGTCATGATGATCTCTCCGTTGGCAAGAGATTCCGGAATAGTCCCCACTTCGGATCTCCGTGAGGAGACAGCACAGTGGGAAGGTGTCCATGAGAAAAAGATTGAATAAGCAACCAAAGAATAAAGTTCTACAAGTCCGGGTGTGGAATGTCAGAGCCTTAGTGTGGTATGGAAGCAAGAAAATTTGAATAGGAAAGGCCAGAAGATACCGGAAGATTTCAGTCAGATTACATCATGGTCAGACATAGATTCCGATATCAGATACTGGATTGTAAAGCGTACCCAGGAGCAGATATAGACTCAGCTCACAAAACAGTAGTGATGAAGAGTAGGCTGAAGTTTAAGAGATTAGTCTTGAAGAATTAATACGCAAAGAAGTGGGATACGAAATTACTAAGCAATAACGAGATACGCTTGAAGTTCTCTGAGGCCTTAGATACAGCAATAAGGAATAGCTCAGTAGGCAGTGTAGTTCAAGAGGAATGAACATCTTACGGGCAATCACGGAAGGTAACTGCGAAGAAACCATGGATAGAAGAAGTACTTCAGTTGATCCACGAAAAAATGAAGTACAAAAGTTTTCAGGGAAATTTCGGAATACGGAAATACAAGTTGCTGAGGCATGAAATAAATAGGAAGTGCAGGGAAGCTTAGACAAAAAGAAATGATCGCCGGCAGGACTGACTCAGCTTATAGGAAAGTCAACACAACCTTCGGTGAAATTAAAAGCAAGGGTGGTATCATTAAGAGCGCATCGGGAACTCCAAATAAACGTAGGCTTCCGTGGCCATTCTCACACTCAATAAAATTTTTCTGGGTTTGTGACCACTCTGTCAATATATGTATAAAACTACCGACGTTTCGGTCCCTCTTGCAAGCGACCTTCTTCAGGGTATTTTACTTAAACAAAACTACGGTAGTTTTATATATATATATATATATATATATATATATATATATATATATATATATTGACAGTGCGGCCACAAACCAGAACAAAATTTATTTAATGGGAATTCCAATGTTAAATCAAGAGGAAAGAGTATACAGAAGGCCTCTATGAGAGGTAAGAATTGCTTGATGTGATAGAAGAAGAAACAGGAGTCGATTTAGAAGAGATAGGGCATCCAGTAATAGAATCTTAATTTAAGAGAGTTTAGGAGGACTTAAGAGCTGGTGCAGAAGGGATAGATAATATTCCATCAGATATTCTAAACTGACTGTGGTAGTAGCAACAAGACGACTAATCACGTTGATGTGTAGAATGTATGAATGTGACGACGTACCATCTGACTTCTGTAAAAATATCATCCACATAACTCCAAAGACTGCAAGAGCTGACAAGTGCGAGAACTACTACACAATCAGCTTAAAAGTTCCTGCATCCAAGATGCTGACAGGAACAATATACATAAGAATGGAGAAGAAAACTGAGGAGGTGTTAGATGACGATCAGTTTGGCTTTAGAAAAGGTAAAGCAGCCAGAGAGGCAGTGCTGTATTGAGGTTGATAACGGAAGCAAGAGAAAAGAAAAATCAAGAGATGTTCATAGTATTTGTTTAACTAGAAAAAGCGTTCGAAAATGTAAAATTGTGCAAGGTGAAACTTCCTGGCAGATGAAAACTGCGTGCAGACCGAGGCTCAAACTCGGGACCTTTGCCTTTCGAGGGCAAGTGCTCTACCATCTGAGGTATCCAAGCACGGCTCACGACCCTCCCTCACAGCTTCAATTTTGCCAGTACGTCGCGTCCTACCTTCCAAACTTCACAGAAGCTGTTCCGGTGCTGAGAGAAAATCACATTCATAATGGTGCAAGATGTTCGATATTCTGAGAAAAGTAGGGGTCAGCTATAGGGACAGACGGGTTATAAACAATGTATACAAGAACCAAGAGGGAATATAAGAGTAGACGACCAAGAACGAAGTGCTCTGAATAAAAAGTGTGTAAGACAGGAATTAAGTCTTTCGCCCCTGTAATTCGAAGAAGCAATGATGGAAACTAAAGAAAGGTTCTTGAGTGGAATTAAAATTTAAGGTGAAAGGATATCAATGATACGATTCGCTGAAAGTCTTGCTATCCTGAGTGAAAGAGAAGAAGAATTGGATGATATGCTGAATGTAATGAAGAGTCTAATGAGTACAGGATATGGACTGAGAGCAAATCGAAGAAAGATGAAAGTAAAGAGAAGTATTAGTAATGAGAACAGCGAGAAACTTAACATCATGATGTATGGTCACGAAGTAGATGAACCTAAGGAATTCTGCTACCTAGACAGATAGAGCAAGGAGGACATCAAAGACAGACCAGCACTGGCAAAAAGGGCATTCCTGGCCGAGAGAAGTCTATTAGTATAAAACACAGGCCTTAATTTGAGGAAGAAATTTCTGAGAATATACGTCTGGAGCACAGCACATGGACTGTGGGAAAACCAAAACAGAACAGAATCGAGGTATGTGAGATGCAGTGTTGCAGACGATTGTTGAAAAGTAGTTGGACTGATAAGGTAAGGAATGAGGAGGTTCTGCGCAGAATCGGAGAGGAAAGGAATGTATGGTAAACACTGACACAGAGAAGGGACAGGATGACAGAACATCCGTTAAAACTTCAGGAAATGACTTCCATGGTACTAGAGGGAACTGTAGAGGGCAGAAACTGCAGAGGAAGACAGAGATTGTAATACATCCTGCAACGTTTGTGATATCCTCCATCCCAGTGGGGACGTAATTCAGATGAATTACTAAAGCGGTAAAATAGCCGGCACGACTCCGTCAAGTTATATTTCACGTAAATCTGCAGGCTTTCGTGGCCGTTATCACTACAGTTAAAATCTTTTGGGTTATTGGGCCACCTCATATTTCTACTAAAATGATCGACGTTTCGACCCGTCTGCTGGGAAATATGATGCGGCCTAATAACCCAGAAGATTTTAACTTAAGTTATATTTTGTTCAGTCGTTATGTTTTGTGCTATTTTGTCAGTCGCTAGATACGAGGGGCGTTGAATAGGTAGTGCAACACATTTGTTTTCTCTGCCAAAGTCGGCTGACAAAAAGTGGAATTTGCTGTGGAAACCCGCTTCAGTCATTAGTTTCATGAAGGCACAGTAGAAGGTGGCACTATTCGTAGCTTTCAAAATGGCATCTGTTAGGGGGATGCATTCCCAGGAGGGAACTGTCATTCAGTTTCTTCGGTCAGAAAACCAGAGCTTCTCAGATATTTATAGGCGCTTTGCAAAAGGTCTACGGAGACCAGGCAGTGAACAAAAGCGTGGTGAGTCGTTGGGCGATGCGTTTGTCATCGTCGGAGCAAGGTGTGCATACCTCTTCGATCTCCCGCGTACCAGCCGGCTGTACTCAACTGTGACTCCTGCAATGCTCGAACATGCGGGCACTTTCATTCTAGGTGACCGACGGATCACACTCAAACCAAATCTTTGTTGGTACTTCTGACACAGTCGTCCACCAGCTAGGGCTGTCAAAGGTCTGTGCCGCCTAACGAAAGACCCTGAAGGGCAACTAAAGACCATCAGTGCGGAATAGTTTTACCGTTGCGAGGCTGATCGTGACAATGTTTTGTCATCACTTCGAACGGGAAACAGAACGGCAATTCATGGAGCGGTGCCACGATACCTCTCCTCCGAACGCAAAGTTCAAAGCAGCTACCGCACAGAGCAAAGTCATGGCGGCAGTCTGCTGGGACTCTGAAGGGATTATTCTGTTTGATGTTGTGCTCCATAGTACAACGATCAACTCTGAAGTATGTTGTAATACCCTCAGGAAATGGAGGAGGTGTCTTCAGTGTGTTCGTCGCCAGCCACCAGAAAGCAAACTTCTCCTCCATGACAACACAAGGCTGCACCCATGTCTGCACACCCAATAGGAGACCACAAAACTTCATTGAACTACTCTTCCTCATCCAGCCTACATTCCTGCACTCGCCCCCTTGCCGGACCAATGAAAGATTGACTCTGCGGAAAGCAGTACGTGGATGATGGGGAGGTTATTCATGCAGCAAGGCGTTGGCTCCGAGGTCAACAAGTATAGTGGTACCATGTGGGCATACAGGACCTCCCAGTTAAGTGGCGTAAGTCCGTCGCATTGAACGGAGTTATGTTGACAAATAGGGTTTTGTAGCCATAAGAGTGCAGAATAATATGGTTTATTGGAATCTTGAATAAAACCAATCTGCCTTCAGAAATAAATGTGTTGCATTACCTATTGAACGACCCTCGTATTATTCAGTACAGGTTCATGCCAGAGACGTGAAACTTAATGTCGATGATAATGTGTTTCCCATTTGCATGAGTACTTCCATTTTTTTTCGTTGAAATATATAGACCCTTGAGTAACGCAAGTTCTAAGCGTAAATTATAAATAATCGATTGTACTGCATACGAAAAGTGTTGGCAATGTGGGCCAAATAAACCATATACGGTGAGTCCATTGTTTGTATGAGCATCTACTTAACGTAACCCGTGAAACTAATTGATGATTACAGAGGCCGTGCACGCGTCGTGTATTTTAAGTTCTCATCGCGAAAGAAATTGAACTACGGAAACAAAAAGAAGTATTTGCTAAGACATACTGAGCACGCCGTCACACGTGAAGAGTAACACGTTGTGACGATGCACGTTGTGCTTTATCAGCAGTGAAGACATCTGCAAAACCGTAACACATTAGTAAGTATACTTACACGAAGCACACTTGTAACAGAGTTCTACGTAACTTTGAATATTTTACGTCCTTCTGTGGAGCTTAGATTCATACAAATGATAGGTAGTGTTCCTTTTTTCCAGAATTGTTATTTCACTCCCTTCGCTCCATAAGGGTGCCAACGATACAATAAACATTCCGCTCCTCAACCAAGCAACACATCGAAAAATATCGAAATTCTTCTCATTAAAAAAATAAAAAACAACAAGAACTCTGCGGCATTGCACTTTCACTTACAGTCTGACAGTCTTAAAGACCTGCATTGGATGAGAAGTATTATGGAATATGTTCCATAGGATCAGGGGTAGGGGGAGGGGTAGGCAGGAGTAGAGGTGTCAGAGGGTGAGAAGTAGTATTCTGTGTTGGTAGGGCAAAGGATACAGAGGAAAGGGACGCAGGTGGATGGAGATTGAGAGAAGAGCGCTGATGTGGAATCGAAAAAGTATTGGGCGGATCTCATTGTTTGGGAGAGGGAGTTGGCTGAAGTTGCGTTGGGATAGGACACATTAATTATTTTATATTAGTTTTCGACTATTCTCTTTTGAGAGAGCGATTGAACTTGAGTAGTCATGATTTCTCCTTTCTTCGTTCTTCACAAATTCTTTTCATAAGTTCACTGTGTTCTCTCTTCCGTTCTTCCGACCATCTTTTTCCCGTTCTGTTCTCCGTGTGTTCTTGTTTAAGTGTGTGTTTCTTTATGATGTTTCTAAACTGTTCTCTACTGTTTATGTTGTCTTGTGTGATTTCCAGTTCATTAATGTCTTCTTCTGTTTCAGTGATCCATTTTGTCTTGCTTTTGGTCTTATTCACTATCTTAAAGATTAGCGTTGTGGGCCTGGTTTTATTCATCTTGCTGATATGTCCATAAAATTTCATCCTTCTCTTTCTAATGGTGTCTGTTATTGATTCTATGTCTTTGTAAATCTCTCTAGTTGGCCTCTTCGTCCTAATATATGTATATGTATTTGAACATTGATAATCATTGGTACTGTCATGCAAATTTCTATGAAATGTTCTTGACTGCAGTCTTCAACATTAATAATCGTAAGCCCATAGATACACTTGAGCTTGGAGCGAGCTCTGAATGGCGGTTGCTTAAAAGGATGTGTCCGCCTATCGGAGTTTCTTGCAGTGAGCTCATTTTAATTCCACGTCTTCTGGTGGCGTATATACGACGGCTGTCCAGAAAGTAAGTTACGATCGGTCGCGAAATGGAAACGACTATGAAAATCCGATAAAGCTTTGCAAAGAAGTGTTGGGCAGTGTCTCTAGTATGACTCTAGGTAGAATTATGTCACTCTTTTCATTCCTGAGCTCTTAGTGAGCGCGTACAGATGTTATAAAAATAGTGTCTCCAGCCAAGTACGAGGGCCTGGTGAGAATTTTCCCCTGAAGCTATGCAACCAACATTACATAACTGTCGTGCTGTTTCTTCTTCAAGACAATTCTCAGCCTCATTCTGCAAGGGCAATGAAGATGTTCCTGCATCGTTTCAATTGGAAATGTTTGGTTACTCACAATACAACCCGTAATTGTCTCCCACTCAGTTTCATCTCTGCTCAAACGAACTGCTGACTATGAAGACAACATTTTGGCACAGACAACGAGCGTTAGGCCAGCGTAGCGAATTGGCGGAGAGCACTGTCGGCTGCCGTCTATGATGAAGGTATTGGAAAGTTGGTACAAAGCTACGACGAATGTCTGAGTGAGAACGACGACTACGTAGAGAAGTAGCTGAAAGGTGTAGCCAACTGTTTCAAATGAAACATTTCTGATTTTCACTGTGATTTTCATTTCGCGATCAATCGTAACTGATTTTCTGGACAGCCCTCGTACGTACGTGCCCCTCATCGCAGACAGCGAGCGATGGAAGGGTGGCCTCTGCCACCGGCGCGTTAGTGGGAGATTTAAGCGGGCTGCTCACATTAATGTGACCACCACCCATATTCGACGTCATCGTGCAATAACCCCTCACAAAAGGCAGGGGGCAGAACTAGTAATGGAGGTATATAGCACGTCGGGAGGAAGCGGAAAACGGTGCAATCGCTGTCGTAACGCGGAAACGGAGCGTTTTATCTGACAAACATGGGCACAATTATCGGCTTTTGGGACAAGTGTAGAAACATTTCCGAAACGACGTTGTTTATAAATTGGTCGCATGTCACCGTGGTTCAAGTATACCGTGAAGGCAAAACGGCACTATCCAAAACCAGCCCTAAGGAAACTGTTGTGCACCACAGGCCGTAGATAACGTGGGGTGAACGACGGCTGCGGAGATGTGTAAGGGCGAATAGCGATGCAGCTATTGAGTATCTAACCACCTAGGTGAATCAAGGGACTACCAACATTGTCTCCTCAACGACTGTTCAGCGACAGATTCCGCATATGGGCCTATCCAGCAGGTGCTTAGTTCATACACTCATGCTGATTGCTGTCCTTCGGCTATGAAGGCTGCAATTTTCATGCCAACACGGCAACTGGACGTCCGCTGAGTGGCAACAGTTGGCCTTTTGAGACGAAATACTTTTTACGCTCCATTGGACAGTTGGCCTTTGGGTGTAAGGCCCTACAACAGTCGCCGGAGACGTCCAGGCTAGAGAAAGGAGCGCCATAGTGTGAGGAAAGTTTTCGTGCAATTCCCTGGGTAATCTCGTACAATGCACCAACATAGTTATGTATCTACCCTTGGGAACCACGTCCACGGCCACATGCACTTCGTTTTACCTCAGTGCGATAGCATCGACCAGCAGGACATTGCAACGTGTCACACACGTCTCAATGTGCGTGCTTGGTTCGAAGAGTACCAGGGTAAGGTGTCAGGCAAATGCAACACCTTCCATGAAAACCCTGACATGATAAGCAAATCCAGTAGTATGTCACATAGCTCCGAATAAATCGTGACATTAAATTAAGCAAAGTAATACGACTAACGAGTGAGCAAATGGAATGCCACAGACTAACACAAGAATGCCTAAATGCATCTCATACTTACCCACCGTGAGACAGACGCAGTTCCGAGGGGAGAAACGAGAACAGAAGCTGAGAGCAGAACCATGTTAAGCTAGAAGGTCCTACAATAAGGGATGGATACTCACGTCGACAGCTAACCCACAGGACCACCCTCAGCCCATGTTAAAAGCTGGAGCCCTCCAGAAGAACAGTATAGATCTTATGATAACACTAAAAGGGCCACACCAGATGCAGGTTTTAGCGTGAGAGTTTTTCGCGTCTCTGTTACGTTGCAAACTTTAAAAACATTGCCCCACCACGAAAAGTGTGACGTTTCTCATTGGATAGACAGAATTTTTGTAGGCGGAGCTTAAGGTTCACATTGAGACCCTGATTGGTCAGATGAAAACACGGCCAGATAGGTTTTTTTACACCAACTTCGGTAGATTGTAGTAAGGATAAGTTAGAAAGGAGTTGCTTCCGAGATGGCGAGATGCATGGAGCCTTCGCCGGCCGCCGCCCCCTGATGAACACCGACAAGGTAATGAACGCACACGATGCCGCATTTTTGAGCGCATAAGGCTTCACTCAGAACTGCAGAAGTCTCATCTGTTACATCCCCTTTTTACGTTATACTAGTGTCGATCTTCAATTGAAGCTCACGGTATTCACATCTGCTACGTAAGTTAAAATCTGAAACGCAATGATTTTTCTGTTATATAATTACTGAGAAGCCACATCAGCCACTGTAATTTACGACAAGTTAGATAAGTAATGAAAGACAATTGAGGGTCACTGTAGACCATTTTGATAGTTTTCTCTTTTGTGAAACTTAATTTAAACCTAGATTATAGATGTGATATGGCACAGGTCATCCTTCGATCCATTGTAGAACTTGGAAACCCATTCAGGGAATATTCGTTCACATTTTTGTTGAACGCAGTTGGTTTGTATTATCCTGTATTAAAATATTTCCTTTTATCAATAGTGCAATTTATAAACAATATTTTGTGAGTAGAATAAAATTTCCAATGGTAAACTTAACTGCTTTTTCGACGTTATTTTACCAGCTAACTAAAAATAGGAAAGCCTTGAACCCCTTCCACTAAATTTAATTATTATTAAGATTCTTTTACAGGGAGTGCAGTGGAGCTGACGCTGAAATCATTAAGTATTTGGTTATATCATCGCTAGTCTCACTGAACTCTTCTGAACTCTACATGCCATGTGTGGTCTGGCGTCTCCTTACCAGTAACAGGTCCCAGTTTCAAACTAGTCAATTCCCTAAAAAGCACTCTCAGAGCGTCTTTGCGCGAAAGTGGTAGGGAGACACGACTTAGAACAAACAGAAACCACGCAGAATGTTAGACCAGAGTGACTCTAACGTATTCCCTTATGCATAAAACTCCCTAATTGCGAGTGCATGGGACCACATCGGTCGGGCTGTTGGCTCAATGGGTCCTCAACCGAGAAATCTAGCGCAGCTGGCCAGGGCATTGTAGGCGGCATGGCTCTACATCTCTGTCAGTCCCTTCTGAACCCAGCTGACTCTCTTCCTGCACATCTCGCAGTTGTCCGTGCTGCAAAAAAGTGGTTATTCTGGTTACTGACAGGCGGTCACATTAATGTTACGTGACAGTGTGAAAGCGACCTCTCTCTCCTACCCGTGAGCGACGCGCTGTGGGCGAGCTGTGGTCGACACCGCATGTTTTACCTTTGACCCACTTTAACAGCCGACGTCAAAACCTACTGAATATGTGAACATAGAATATATTCGCATGAATATGAATATTACGTTACTAATAGAATACAAAATATACCCTTCTCGGTTAAATACTCATACATTGTCTCAGGAAAACCGACGGACACCATTCAATCGTCGGATGTTGATACCTAAACGGTGCATTTGTCTCTGCACTGATGTCTCTGTACTGTTACTGGCGTCTCACATCCAAATCTGCGACGATGTCACTCAAAACTGACCGCTGTTCGCCACTAACGTCTCTGCGAAGGTTCGTGAAACAATTATGGTCGTCCTTTCAGGTGGTTTACGATTGTGGAGATATAGTCTGTAGATCTTGAAGATCCACCCCAGTCTCTGATGATTTCTGAAACAATCTTTCAATAGTCTCCGATATGCTGTGGACCATGTATCCTGCGGCAGGTATCATTCCACGTTCAAATCTGACAATCTTTACCGCAACTACTGGCCACAGATTTATGCAGTGACAGTATTAGTATGTTTCGTGATTAATGAACACAATTTTAAATACCTTTGAGTGTTATCTTTTAAGGCACTTTGCTTCCCTTCCTCCTCCTCTGCCCCTTGCTCCCCACCCCTTCTCCCTGTCCCTCTCTCAGATCCTGCGTACTCTTGGCCTCAGTATTCGCCCATTGCATCCTTTGCCATCTCGAGAAGGTCAACAACGGAGCCCTTATTTTACTTTCTTCGCTCCCTTCTAGTATCCATGTCTTGCTTCCACGTGTTAATGTACAACAAAAACAGTTTTGATGAAGCTGACTGGTCAGTTTTTCAGGTGTTTATTTTTCCAAAAATTTGATGAATCTATATGCTACACCACCGTTACTCTTCCAAATTTTGTTTATGACCTGTGAGTGTTAATCAGTCATGATGTCAATGGTAACAATGTTTTTTTCCTGAAAAATTACCATCAAACTTGGTAAAATTCGCTATATATTTTCCCTGCTGTTCTATACGCGACTCTTAGTGAACGAACATAACGAAATTAAGATCTACTTCAAAAGTGTTACATCTCGAAAAGCAGAAAACCTACAGAATAAGCTCTGTAGTTATTTGCAGACGATGGACGAAATTTGAAAATTTTTGTATGTTTACAGTACATTACAAAGTGCCGAAGTTTGTAAGGCATACATGTAATTAAAATTACCAGGAATATTTTTCGGAGAGTAGACAAGGAGATTCTGAAAAAAATGTTACCATATTTCGTCACGTGTTCTTCTTCAGCTACTTACATACTAATTTTCGTGTAAGTATCCAGATTAATTTCGTCAATTAGGCCCTGCTTAAAAACTCTCTTATATCTGAGGGAAACTACTAAAAATATGTGAAATAGCCATCTCACTGCTGTAATCAAGATCTCAGCTTAGTTTATAACGTTTAGTAATACAGTTCTTAATATAAAATTCTGATCTGTTGCAAAAAGGTTCATATTAACCAAGCAGACAAACTGAAGGAAAATTCTAAGCTCTTCAAGAGCACAAACAAGAGCGTTCGACTGACTGCAGTTTTCATCTCCTTTTTTGTTCGCTGTTTAACCTGTTTCTGTCTGAAACCGTTGTTTTATTAGTATTAACTTTATGTTGAAGTATCAGTACCTTTAGCATGAAACTGCTTATGCTGTTGCAAGACAGAGACAACTAGTGATACGTTGTGGTACTTCTATGAAAGTAGTGCATTGAAGCAGTGACTAACAGCATTCTAGGCAACTGTCGACGCGGAGATTGTGCTACGTGACTGTAGGATGTTGTGACAGGCGGCATTTTTTATAGTGGGCATACTGAGGAGATCATTGAGAGCGAAAATAAGTATATCTTAAGTTACTGTGATGAAAATTTGAATTTTATGAATGGTTCGGAAATGAAACCACTGAGGCAGCATGTAGATTTCATATAAATTTGTTAAACTATAGGCCCATTTTTGCTAGTTTTTTTGGAACTAAAATTTGCATCATGGTTTATGAATTCACGGAAGTTTCGAGATGGGGGATGGTGTCTACGAAAATTCGAATTTGCTTTCAAATATATCTTGTGAAACGATGGGTGGTTGAAAACAGTGTTTCCTAGTGGTTCCAAAGTGAAATTACCTCTTCAAACAAATTTTGCCACTTCTGTCTCTGTATTCTTTGTCTACTATGTTAATATCGCCAAAATTTTATAATTAGATACCAAATTGAAACCATCTTCATAAAGAAAGATAATGTTTACTTTCTCCAAATATCTTCTTGTTATGATAATGAATGTTAATTTTGTGAAAAATGTTAAAAAAATTTTTTCCGAATATTTGTGACTCAAAGTGTAACAGCAACCAGTTTCAAACCCTCTAATTTTCTCTCTCGTCTTTTTATCACACACAAAGATTCTAGTTTTGGTACCTTCTTTCATTCATTGTGCTTGGACATATCGAACACTGGCAAACTAAGATCTTTAAAATGATAGTATCACACTGTGCCAAGGCCATCTTTGACGCCTAATTCTACTGTGTGCTCGACAAACATACGGCCGATAAAGCATCTGCTTCCTGCTTCCAGCAAGAGCTTTTAGTGTTCGAAGTTACAAGTTCAGCCAAGCTGGTAAGTATGAAGCAGAGTTCTTACGCCCCCTGTTGGTTTTTTTTGTCTGATTATTTTTGTCATTTCCCAAAAAATTTGTCAGTCTAACGATCCATAATTTTACCTCGTCAAACTTGCCGATTATCTGGTCTGTTATGTAAGATACAAACACTAACTGTTTTTCGCTCCTTTATTACATGTATGTTGGATGGAGCTCAGTTTCTGTTTTAGTACACATATTATTCATGCTACTGTTTCCTTTTCAGTGCTCTGATTCGTTAATTCCTATGCAATTTATTTTATTACTCACAGATGTGCACTAGGGGTTTCGTGATATTCTTTTTTTTATGTAAGAGGAAATTTCACAGGTCTCTCGTAGCTCGTTCGCAGCATCCAGCATTTCCAACAAAGTTTTACACGTGCTCCACAGAGGTCGACTATTCATGTCAGTGTTTTGTGAAGACGTTTGTGTTTGAAGTCATAGAGGCTTCAATTATTACTTACCTTTCACGCTTGCGTTAAACAATAATTTGTAAGGTTTCATAAATTCAATCTGGGCGTTGTGTACAGTGATAAAGCAATGTACCAATTCAGTGAAAATGTAAACCGTTTGATCTTAGCAATATGGGGAACACAGCAGCCATATTCCACAGTCGAGCACGAGTTTTTGCAGTCATTTGCGGTATTTTGTCGCCTTCTTTTTTGTGGAAAAGACCGTTATAGGTATCACGTACTGGATATGTTAAGAGATCTTGTTTCTTCCATTGTTAATTTCATTTTTCAGAAAGACTGAGCACTAGTGCGCTGGCTCGTACTATTAACACCTTTCCTTAACGATGTCCTACAACAACGACGGTTGGGGTATACGGCAGACGTACAGATCTCGCATGTGACCATTGGTCTCGAGGGCCATCTGATCCCGCGCCATGTTAAGTTATTATTTATGTGTTTGTGAAAGACCCCGCCTGTGTGCCACCCCTTCGAACAACTTTGGGTGCACTGCGACTCCACGTAGAAGTAGCCGAGAGTGCAGTAAGTACAGACATGCTCGTAAAAGTATGTAACAAGTTTCACTATCGATCGGCTGTTCGTCGTGCTTCCGTTGGAGAACACACTAAACATTTGAAGAAGGCAAGTGAAAACTTTTAGCCTAAACGTAACTCTACAAATGATCTCAAGGGTGCATGTGCATGTATATACCGGATGAAATTATTGAACTATATGAAAAAAACGCAAATTAGTTACACTCACTTTATTAACCGTGTAAACGTCATTAAGCTGTGACATTTTCGATATGACTGCCGTAATTGGTGATCATGCGGCGCAGACGAATAGCGAAATTCTGCACGACCCGGTGAAGTGTCGGAATATGGATGCTATCGATGACATCCTGAATGGCTGTTTTCAGCTCAGCAATGGTTTTGGGGTTATTGCTGTACACCTTGTCTTTAATACAGGCCCGCAAAAAGGAGTCGCATGTGTTCAGATCCGGAGAATATGGCGGTCAAGTTAGGCCCATGCCAGTGGCCTCTGGTTACCCCATAGAGAGAATGCGGTCCCCAAAGTGCTCCTCCAGGACATCAAACACTCTCCTGATTCGCTGGAATTGAGCTCAGAACCACATATTGTTGAAGTCGGTGTCACTTTGAATAACCTAAACCTTCACGTACCGTTCGCTAGTCATCAAGGAATATCGCACCGATTATTCCGTTACAGGCTATTGCACACCACATAGTCACCCAATGAGGGTGAAGACACTTCTCGATCGTGAAATGCGGATTCTCAGTACCCCAAACGCGCCAATTTTGCTTATTGACGAACTCATGCAAATAAAAGTGGGTTTCGTCGCTGAACCATCATACTATTTCCCATCATGCCGCTCGGCCCTCCGTGCGGTTTCAACGTCCTAAAGCAAACCGTTCAGAAGCTATGAGCATTTTATTTCATGTAATTCAGTAATTGTCACCCTATAAAAAGATATAACCCAGTAGAATCCGACGATTCTTTTGAAAATAAAATCTTGGTTATCTTGTGTCTAAACCGAAATTCACACCAAGATTCTGTCTTCATTAATGTAGAAGATATGCTCTTGTGAAACCGGATTAATGATTTTGAAACACCCTGCGTGCTGCCTATTTACGAGTGTGCCTAATATATTTTTCTCACTATCCTACTGCCACCAGATATAGATAAAATAAAGTTTATTCTTTTTATTTCATCAGAATCATCATCATCATCATCAACGTCGTCAAGGATTAGGTCCTCTGTGGGGGACGTCCAACGTTTCTCTTTCTTATTGGGTTATACTGTGTTGCAGCTTGAGTTAGCCTGTTGTTAGACACGTTGGACATGGCCATTCCAGTTCAGATGGTATTTTTCAGTTGTATTTGTAATGGCTTCAACAATTAGTTGTTGTGTAATTTTCGGTTTTCTTTTTTTCTTGTGGACCAATAATGAATATACCACCACAAGCCACATAGCGGAGCAACTTCACCTCTGATGATTCGATTTGTCGTCAGTGATCAGATTCGCTTCCAAAGAGCAGCAAAGAACAACGCTGTTACTTTGTAAAGATTAATTAATGATTCATTCTATATTTTAATGTGCGTTGTATATTTCCACAGAAACACCTGAATCTGGGCAATGCATCATTTGACTTGGGTGATTTAAAATTGCGCCCTAAATATTTGAACCTCGCTTACTTGTTCAGTTATTCGTCCCTCAATAACATTTTTGGCTCTTTTGGGTTCCAATCCTTGAAATGCCATCACTTTTCTTTTATCTGTCGACATTCTCATTCAGTATTTAGCGCTAATTTCACTCTAATTATATTCTGTAATTTGAACTCCTTCTTCTCCTATTATACACTGATATTTATCAAACAGTATCGTCATAAAATTAAAATTATTTTTTCGTAATTGACGATTTAGTATAATCAATTATCTATGAATTGCATAGTTAATACAAACATTGAAAACGGCAGGGAACAGTGGGCGGCCATGTCCAACTTCTTGATTAATGTGGGCAATTTGGTCCCACTCCATACAATACGAATCGTTATTTTTTCATAACATCTGAATTGCCGAAATCAGACTTGCTAGAACACTCATTTCTTTCAGTGATTCCTAAGCAGTTTTCTTTTTTCGTTTTGTCAAATGCATTTTTATAATTGATAAAAACATAAAAATGCGGCAATCTAAATTCTCTTCGTTTTTCGTGTACTGTGTGGAAGTGGAAAGACAATCAGAACATGCTCTCCTTTTTTAAAAACCATGTCATACCTCTAAAATACATGTTCCCTCTATAAGTGTCAATCTGTCGTTTACAGTTTCAGCATGTGATACGTAGCAGTTAATTGCTGGACTGACAAGACTGTCCTTTTGTTCCCAGAATGTTCTTTTATTCATTTGGTTTGAGTCTGATTGCAGCTAGTTCATGTATGCTCACGAACAGAGGAAGCAACATTCAGTGGTTGGAAAGATTAGGATGTCAATTAGCATCTTACTTCTCTCTAACTATATACTGGTAGTTGCACGCAAATCTTTTGCTAACTTTCGTGAATGGAGGGCTGCATACCAAAGCAACACCTGAGGATTTTGTTTTTCCTCAACTGAGCCACGTCTCGTTCTGCCCTTGAGAGCGACGACGCTTCGTGGCTTACGGTCGGGTAGTATTTCTCGATGTACCACAGTCTGACACAACAGTCGCGATTCTCCGTCTCTTTTTTGTCACCCACAGCGATTGCAGCGCGCTGACCGACAAGGAAGTTGTACTGTTGAGTTCGGCGAGATCTTGTGAAAGCGAATCGTAATTGTATATAATAGTCTGCACAATTGTTTTTACAAACTGGAGGGACTGAAACGCAATAAATCGCTGCAACAAGAAGGAGACATCACACTTGCCTTCTTTATAGGTTTAACGAACAAAGGAGGGGTGAACCGCTTCATTACACAACAGTTTATTTACGATTTTCTCGTAACCTTCGGATATTTACTAGAGAATGTCGTCTTCTTTGAGAACAGAAAACTGCTAGTAAACAGCTGAAGGCATGACATTTTTCGAAAAGGCGTCGTGCATCTATCCAGCAACTCGAAGTTTTCTTCGTTAGACTTCAGTCAAACCAGTGAATGTGGAACTAGGTAACGTGTATATAATGCAATGCCTACATTATTTAACGTAGCAGACAAGCTACCACAACAGTTGCTGAAGAAAAAAGTCACACAGACGTTATAATAAAAGAACAAAACCAATAAAACTGTTTACCAACACATAAGAAACCAGTTCCACAGTTGTTGCTGCATCTGAGCACTGTTTGCACTGTAGTAAGCTTCAATTATACTCATATTCGTAAGTATTTCTTCATAATTAAACTGCAGCATATGTCACTGAATCAAGGATATTCGGCTATGATCATTCACGTCTGACAATTTAATAATGCTTGGACCACAAAAATTTAATTATTACTTCACCAATTAACTAGAAAAATTATTAAAAACAAACTTTAATTTTACGGCTGCCTTCTCGTCGCTTGGGGCGTTAGTGTCGCACCAACTGTCAGATGGTAACAATTTTCACAGGAGTGAGTGTCGCCACTGTATATGCTGGACTGTGACTATACTTCGTTTATCATAAGAATAAACCTGATGTAAACAAACAGAAATGCGATGATTGGTTTGCAACCGCAGCACACGTACAGCATTATTGTTACCGTGTTGGAAATGGGTCCCACTTACATATTATATATCTTATTATTTTGTTACTGTAAATGAAGTTTTAAGATATTCTACTGCATTAACAACCATCAAAGTTTTTCTTAATAGTACTTAAGCTACGTAGTTTTTCTTTCAAAAAGGATGTACAGTCGCGATCTCTGTAAACTCTAGTTCTAGTCTGATCGTCTCGCTGTTAGTATGTACGTACTGGGAAAATGGCTCCGTAGTGAAACGCAACACCGTTAGAAATTGGCGTAAAACGGGTTTTAATTGACGTTTGTCACATGACTACTGAGAAAATCGGCTTTTACTAGACTAGACGCGTGGTTTCATGCCGGCACTGTAGCTCAGCGTGTTCGATCAGAGGATGAGCTACCCTCTATAGTCAAAAAATAAGTGAAAAGATAAAAAAACTGAGTGATTGCATCAACGATGAACTTTAACAGGTATCGTGGGATGTTTGTCAAGAACGAGTGCAACAAACAATAACGAACAAAATGAGCTCTCGACAAAAAGAAAATATCGGTAGCATTGAGAATTGGTAATCATGTATTATGTGCATCACTATTTCGAATCTCGCTCTGGCGTTTCCTTCGATTTCGATGCCTTTTTTTCGTTCAGTTACAATCCCTACATCATTTTAATATAATTATTCATCAAATAGATGCTAATTAGCACTTATCTAATAATCGTTCTTTGTGAAAATGCTCGTTTTCTTATTTATAATTATATACCAGACACAAAATTCAAGTTTTCATTGCAAATATGAACTTGTTGTTACTAAAGGTTATTCAGATTAAGGAGATATTACCACGTAAATTTTCGAGAGAAAAATAGAAAGTCAAATATGCTTTATTTGTAGGGTTTCCGTTGTTTGCACCACAGATGTGGTCTCACACGAGCCTGAGTGATAATCACCGTAGAAACATGGAAAACAATCATTTTCACGGCATCGAGCACAATGTGAAGATGCATTTTTACAGTTGCCACTGCACCACTGCAATCTGAACCGAATAAAATTGTTCGCTATTAAAAACAGTCTTGATGACGATTTATTTATCAAGGTGACCGATTTCGACCACTACTGTGGTCATCTTCAGACCATTGAGAAGGAACCTCTTTCTGTTGGAGAATCACTACTTGTGTGTACTTCATTTATCAAGGTGACCGGTTTCGACCACTACTGTGGTCATCTTCAGACCATTCAAAGAGGTTCCTACTCAATGGTCTGAAGATGACCACAGTAGTGGTCGAAACCGGTCACCTTGATATATAAATCGTCATCAATACTGTTTTTAATAGTAAATATTTGTAAGACATTGATCACTGCCACTCCCAAAATGTATTCAAAAGTATCGAATTAAATTGATCTAGACCCAAGTTAATGGATTTGTTGGGAGAAATAACAGGACATTTAAGCTGCCACAAGTAATAGAAGTAATGCACGTAGCTTCGTCACTCGCCATTGTCAAACACTGGCGAGGTACACAACAGCATTTCTTGAAAGAAAAGGAGAAAATGTGACGCTCTCGTGGCTTCGTGGATTCTGTTGCTGAGGTCTCCTCGTTATCAACGTAGCAGTGTTCCGGAACTGAATTTTATTCCTCGGGTTAGAATACATCAGGAATTCAGAGATTACTAGACGAATGCCTGTAAGAAATTCAGTGGCTACAGTATTTGACTATACGATGTAATCCCTACAATAGGCTTTTACGTCACACTTGGCTCACGCAGAAAAGTTTCCCCGTGTTTAAGTTAGGAATTTTCGTCACTCTTGTTTGTAATTAGAATACTGTGTTAGCTAAGAATGAGGGCATGATAATTTTTCAGTCTAGTGCCCTAAGAAGCATATTGTCGGAGTTGCGCCGTACAGTAGTTCGTTCTGTTAACAAACTGAATGACAGTCAAAGCTATATAATTTCCCTGCTCGTCTCTTTTTTGCGTCTTAACTGCTACTGTTCACATCACTGCTGGTTATTAGGACAGCTGGCTCACCAGTGTTGCCCAAGTTAAACGCACTGGTAAGCTATTATCCCGTATTATTGCTGAGTCGATGTACGTGTAACTCATTATTTTCGTACTTGAATGTATTCGCGAAAGCTTGGCTGCCTTTCCACGTGAAATGAAATCCAATAAGATTCTAGCAAACGCGGAAAAATACACAGCGTAATGTTTACATCAGGTTTATTCTCATGATGTACGCAGTACACATGCAGTTCGGTGCATTTCCAGTAGATCAGACAACATAGCGGGAGATCAGATCGGACGACTCTATGAGTTTAGCAGGTCGGCTCAGCGAAGCATAACTGGTTCACAAAGGAAATTTGTTTTCAAATTCAAACGTCCTCCAAGAAGCAAGTGGTGTGAGATGGTGGGCACCTCGTGGGCCCATGGCAAAACGCAAGGTCCGAGTCTTCACATGGGACAGTTCAGTCAGTTTGTTGTACATTCAGAACGAGACTCCTTATTGCTTAACAGTGTTAATGTAGCAGAGGAACGAAACCGTGCGCTGGCTTAAAGAAAGTCCAAAATGTGGAGCCAGCGGGCTGACCAGAGAGAGAATTCGATATCAGGATGGGGAAGTAAGGAAGACTTCTTCAGGACTGAATCCTCCCATCGAAAAACATTGCAAACTCAGAAACTGTTGATTTATTTACGACCTTAGCAATGGGCAGAGTTTTATAAAACCATCTGACTGGCGCACTGAAGGCACATAGACACTGAATAGAGAATCGGTCTCGAGAACAAGGCGAACATGACTTCACCGCCAAGAACCCTGTAGAACACTTCTTCACCGAGAACCAAAGCGGGTCGACATTTTCCCCGCAAGCAACACTTAACAGCAGATCGCGACTTCTGTTCCAATACGTGTAGAGTCCAGTAAAGAGACGCAAGGTTAGTAAAATGAGTGAGGAGAGTCAGAAGTTAATGGTGGGCATGATTTAAGGATTGAGCAACTTTCGGACCTTATTATTTGATGGAGAGTTCGGGGGCACATTCAAGCTTATTTCTTGATGTAGTATGATCGTATTAGATAACCAACCTTTAAGCGTAGTCATGCAATCACTGCACCAATACCAATTCTACAGATTGTTTATGAGGTGACAAACCTTCACAACACCTTTTATTATGGCCTTTGCCGAAACTTCTGTATTACTCACGTTCAGTAATCATTTAACGCCGTACTGGCAATTTCTGATCTTCCGTCAGATCGCACATTGAATTCATCTCTATATTTTATGACCACCATTTTTATTAAATTAATTTGATTTGGAATTCTGTTACATTTGATAATTAGATAACCTCCTTGGCACTAATTAAATATATTACTAAATGGTCAGCCAAATTCACGTGCCTCATTAGGGCCGGTTTGTAATAATTAAACTAGCTGACAAACCTGGCATTGCCCGGGTATTGATTTTGCCCGTTTTAAATTACGAACAAAAACAAAAAAATATCGAAAAAGTTTTATTTCCAAGTATTCGTGAAAACACCTGTGACATTATGAAATAGCCGTACAAAGAAATATGCATAATGAAAAATGTATAAATACAGTCAACAAATTAAGAATCATAGTCCAGATAGTTACTGTACGTCTACAAGGCGAGCTGCTTCGCGTGTCTACAAGGTGACGCCAACGCCTCTTCATAGCTCACAGACGGCTGATGTTTTCGCCTGCAGCCGTTTGTGCTTAGCAGTTGAAAGTAGTCAAAAGCGCTACCAGATGTCAGAGATTTCCTTACTTTACTCGACTGTTCCAGTTTCTTAGAAGTAAAATTAAAACATCATGCATGACGCGGCAATTTTCTCGCATCTCTTTGTTTATGTCATCATATTTCTGGAACTATGTGTCATAGAATGGTATAACTTAGTAGTTACATTCAGCGGCATATTTAGATTCTTACTGCAAAATATACTCAGAATAAACTTAGTAGAAAAGAAGATATAAATTTAAACGTCAACCACAATGTAGCAGTGTTTCACACTTCTGTTTATTTATGACGTCATAACTGACCTGTGTATGTTAGATAGGTGGTTCTTACCCCCAAACCGATTGCTGTCTGCCATTAAAGGATATGCGTACCAAGTTTACTTGAGATCGCTCCAGTGGTTTAGGACGAGATGTGGAACATACACGAGCACACACATACATACGTATATCCATATTCATGATCCATTTTTAAAGTAAGTATGGATCTATCCATTGCGCACGGTTCAGTTAACTGACATGGGCCTAAGGAAGTTCAACCATGTCACAAACGACCGACGTCTAGTAATACAGAACTAATGTTTCACTCTTCAGCGGAGCGTGTGCTGACATGAAATTTCCTGGCAGAGTAAACCTGTTTGCCGGACCGGGACTCGAAGGCGGGATCTTTGCTTTTTGCAGGAAAGTCCTCTGTCCGATGAGCTCCCCGAGCACGACTCTCGACCTCTCCTTCCAGCAAGTCTGGAAGGTGGGACACGAGGTACTGGCGAAAGTACAGCAGTGAGGATGGGTCGTGAGTCGTGATCGGGTAGCTCAGCTGGTGGAGCACTTGTCCACGAAACGCAAAAGCTCCGTTCGGGCACACAACTACCAGGAAGTTTTAGCATACGGTTTGTAACAGGAATTTGGCAGTTATTCGGCAACTTTCGCACTGCGATTTATGGAACTTGTTGCCAACAGGGCATACCAAAGTTTCATTCGATTCATCTGGCACATTACCGCTCAGCCAGCATATATTCATAAAATTTTAAAGTCTATGCTATAATTGGTCAGATGCATACTTAATAACTTCCACGTTTACATTGCGAGTACTCGGCGACTTTTTGTTTTTTCTTTCTTGGATCACATGTTGATTTTCTACCATTCTTATCAGATCCGCAGATTCAATAGTTCTGGTGTTTATTTCTGGTTCTACTTCGTTATCAATCCATAAACGTTTAAAGTACTTTATCCGCTCTCTTTCTGATATTATATTTATTTATTTATTTATTTATGCATTTATTTTACCTGGCAAGATTAGGGCCTTCAGGTCCTCTCTTACACCTAACCAGGCATACTCAGATTGAACGAGTTACAGTTTCTACATAACATTAAGGACATATAGCCTATTATGCAGTATTGATGTTAAAGAAAAAAATAGATATTATAACAGTAGTACAATGATAATGATCAGAATAAAAATAATTATAACAATCAATAATAATAATAATAATAATAATAGTAATAATAATAATAATAACAATAATAGTAATAATAATAATAATAATAATAATGACTATGTATATGAAAGTAAACATACTTTTCTTTTCTGAATGTCAGTCCCATTGTTAGTTGGGAATTTTCTCATTATGTTCTTGCAGCTTGTGAGTTATTCTCATCGAGCAGAGACATAAGACGATAGAATGGGGTGAAAGAGATATATAAGAGGTAGATAGGTTAGAGGAAGAGAAATAGAACGGTAAAATTCGAAGCTGTGATGGAGAGGAGAAAGAAAGAGATGGGAGGGGCACAAGAATGGTGGCTATACCGTCCCTAATACGTAAGTTTTGAGTTCCCTCTTGAATGTTGAGTAGTTCTGGATAAGACGCAGATCACAGGGGAGCGCGTTCCATAGTCGTATGGCGAGATGGAGAATGACACGGAGAAAGATTTTGTGTTATGTAAAGGTACAGCCAAGATGATAGACGTATCCGATCTGGTGTTGCGATTGTGGAATGATGATAGGTGTTTAATGTGAGAAGATAAGTATTGGGGGCACCAGTGGCTAAGAAATCGATGAAGTAAGCACGTCGTGTGGAGATCGCGTGCCGTATGTGGGCGTATCCAACCTAGCTGAGAGTATGAAAGACTGATATGATCATACAACCGAATATTGCACACGTATCTAACGCAAGCATTCATCACTAGCTCGAGGCATCTAGAATTTTCACTTTTTGTGCCGTGTTAAACTACATCGCAGTAGTAAAGATTAGGCAAGACTAGTGTTTGGACTAATTTTTGTTTAACATGGGTTGGAAATATTTTTCTAAATTTTTGAATTGCATGTAGGGAGGAGAGCGATTTCCGGCAAGCTGTGACTGTTTGTTCTTCCCAGTTTAGGTGTTCATCCAAGATTATTCCAAGGTTTTTTTCTGTTTTTTGGTATGGTAGTTGGGTAGCATTGAGGAGTATTTTCGGGACTGTTTCGCGAAAGTACCGGCTGATTAACTTTGGATGAGATATAAGTATGACCCGTGATTTCTTGGGGTTTAGTTTCAGACCTAGGTTCTGTGCCCATCGAGAAACAGAGCAAAGATCTGCGTTCATACTCGCTACTGCGCCAGCAATGTTTTTGGGGCTTGCACTTATGTATAGTTGGATGTCGTCGGCATAAAGATGGTAGTTGCAGGAGTGAATCACTGAAGAAATATCATTAATGTACAGTGAGAAGATTAGTGGACCAAGGACGGAGCCTTGGGGAACTCCAGAGCGCACGTTTTTCCATGATGACTTTTCCGACCCACAAATGACTTGTTGACTTCTGTTTTTGAGGTAGCTGTCGAACCAGTGTATTGCGCTGTTTGAGAAATTCAGCTGTTTCATTTTAATTAGTAATATATCGAAGTCAACTGTGTCAAAAGCCTTGCTAAAGTCAAGCAGTGTTAGGATAGCAGCTTCACG
Organism: Schistocerca gregaria; assembly: GCF_023897955.1. Lineage (NCBI taxonomy): Eukaryota > Metazoa > Arthropoda > Insecta > Orthoptera > Acrididae > Schistocerca > Schistocerca gregaria. Next base: position 241,062,735 of record NC_064921.1, read on the forward strand.
TCTGTCCATAGCATGTTTAATGTCATCAGTTACTTGATTAATGCGGTTGCTGTACTATGGTGCTTTCGAAAGCCTGACTGATATTCGTCATGGATGTTATGAGTTTTGAGGTAATCCGTCAGTTGTTCATGGACGATGTACTCTAGGGCTTTAGAAATTGCAGGTAGTATGCTGATCGGCCTGTAGTCACCTGGCGACTTAGGGTTGTCAGTCTTGGGTATAGGCTTAATTAAACTTTGCTTCCACTCAGTAGGATATGTACTACTGACAAGAGACAGGTTGAAGATGTCTGTGATAACTGGAATAATAGTGTCTACGACGTTCTTAATCATGCCAATGCTCACTCCATCATTTCCTACTGCCTCGGAAGAGATTCTCATAATTGCCTTGTGTACTGTGCCGGTAGTGACATGTTTTAGGAAAAACTTTTCTCTCTAGAGATTGATATCTTGGGGCTGGTAATTTGTCGCTGCGTGGCAGTTTGCAGCTGTTGAGAAGAAATCGTTTAATTCTTCTGCAGACGCTTGATAAACAGCGTCAGATCTTCGCTTCCCTATACCGAAACTGCGCAGCTTTTTCCACAGTGCAGCAGGTTTTGATATGCCGCATACGACAGAGCGGGCATGTCTGATTTTGGCATTCCTCACGCTTTGCTTGGTTCTGTTTCGGAGTTTCCTATAAGCTTCGTACGCCTCGTGAGTTGGGTTACGCTTGAAGGCCCTATGTGCACGTTTATTCATTAACTGGCGTCATGCAGTGGTGAGCCACGGAGCGGGAGCTCTCTTTACCTTAACAGTGCGTTGAGGAGCATGTTTATCATACAGTGCAATAATTTTGCGACATAATTGCCGAATTTTTTCGTCTAAGGTCGGTTCATTGCTTATATCATGCCAAGGGATGTCTGAGCAATCCTTTTGAAGAGCGTCATGGTTAACATTTTTTAAGTTTCTGTAGGTTACCAGGTGAGATTTTTCTTTGGTAGTATGCATTGAGTAATTTAAGAATATCACGTCATGAGCAGAGAGTCCTGGAGCGGATGTCTGATTGGCGCGGATTATTTTATCTGGTCGCTTTGTTGCTATTATATCTATGATTGTGTGGCTGTGTGGCGTGTGATGAGTTGGGTCCAGCGGTGTTAAACTCATATCATTGGAGTGGAACAGTCGCCTTAGTTTTTCGGCAGAGGGAGATTTTAACTGTAAGTCGATGTTTGTGTCGCCCATAATGATTATGTGTTCATACTGTGTCACGAGTGAGGACAGGGCAGACTGAAAGGAGGACATGGCACCGACGTTTGGAGGTTTATAGATTACTCCAATTAGAAGTTTCTGATTTGATGTATTTATTTCGAAAAACAAGAACTCTGCTTCTCCTTCGCCCTTTGCATCCGATGTGCATAGCACAGTAGGTGTCAGATCAGAGCGAACATAGGCACCCACACCACCCCCGCGTCGTGTTTCACGATCTGCCCTTAGGAGAGAGTAACCAGCGATTCGGATAGCGTCGGAAGAAATGTTTGGTTTCAACCAAGTTTCAGAGACGAGGATAATGTGGAACAGCGATTGGCAGAACAGGTCACAGAACTCGTCGGAGTGAGCCGTTAGCGACTGCGCGTTCGCGTGGGCCACAAAGAGCCCGCCGCCGGAACCGGTCCGTCCCATTGTGGCCGCCTGTAGGGCCGAGCGCGCTCCGTTTACTGCTGGCCGGAAGAGGGACAAAAGCTGGATTTCGCGGGGCAAGACATATTTACAGGTGTGTCCAAGGTCGTGACTGACTCAAGCGTCTGTGGACTAAAGGTGAAAAACACGCTGGAAGTATCGAAGAAGGGAGTGAAAAGAAAGATGGAAAGTGGCAGTAGTAGTTACGAAAAAGATAGTAGTAGTAGTAGTGGTAGTGTCGAAGATGAAAATAACATATATAGAAAGGCGGTTGTAAGGAGATTCCTGTTAATGGAGAATGTTAATTCCCATTTGACTGACAATGTGAATATACATGAGCACTTATAATAGACAAATAAAGAAACAATATTTTTGTGAAACAATTGACTGATTTTAAATAGAGGAAATAACGGAGCAGTATTTAAGCTAAAAAATGAAAAGAAAGAATAAAAAATTAACTTATATTAGACAGATTACAATATGAGACTTTGTGTCTCGCGAGATTTCGCTCAGTCTTTCAGTTTGAACATGTTTCTCACCCTTTTCCTCCCTCCTTCCATCTTTACTACGATCCTGCCGTCCTGGGTCCATACATTTTGAAGGCCTAACTGTGTGACCGTAGCGTTCAAAACTTTTAGTCTTTCGCGCGTCAGATCTTCCCTCAGGGTAACCCCACTCTTGGCGAGTTTTCTTTTCTGAGCAAACACTTCAGCTCTTTTCCGGTAAGACACAAATTTAATTATTATTGGCCTGGGTTTCATGGCACCTGGTATCCTGCGCCCAACACGGTGGCTTCTGTCAATATCGCCCACGTCGATCTGCACGCCAAGTTTCTCACGCACGAGGCTAATGGCCAGGTCGTCGGTGTTTTCGCGATCGTTTTCAGCTACCCCGAACAAGCGCAAGCTGTTCCTTCGCTGATACTGCTCAATTTCATCGGTGGCAGCAGACAGTTTAGCCTCTAGGTCGGTGGCTTTTTTCTCTTGTGCGGCCAGGGACTTTCTAAGAGACTGGATTTCGGTGCTGTTGCGCCCGACAGACTCTTGTAGTTTGTCCACGACCGCGGCCGTCACAGAGTCCGTGATGGATTGCACGATTACGTCTAGCGTGTCTTTGCTGTGCAGCGCCGCACTCACCTGGGACCGGACGAGCTCCCCGATGTCGGGAAGCGGGGCCTCACCTGCCGCCGGAGACCGGGCGCCCGCGCCCGCGCTGCCTGCGCCCCTGTAGCCTCGCCTGGAGCCGCTTACTCGTGCTCTTCCCATTTTTCACTCACTTATCACTTATCACTTGTGGTAATCAACGGAGAACAATACACCACGGCAAGTAACACTTGTTTAGTCAGATGCACACGTTGTGGACTTCCGCACTTCTCTGTAACACCTTCAATGAGCGGAAAAGAGCAAAGTGTCTCGTTTTTATTTTTCAAGTGCTTCGTTAGTCTGTATGGTCTGTTTTGTTTTCCATGAGTATAATTCTCTATTTCCCTCACATATTTATCCCAACTTTCCCATTTACTTATCGTTATTCCAGTTATAGAAAATTTCTTTTTCCTCATTCCTGATGTTTCAGGGGCTGCATGCGCTGTAATTTCTTTAATAGTATTCCTTTCTGCATCTATGTTGTTATTTTCTGGTTTCATTTATCATTTATCATTTAGTCTACTTTGCTATAATGGTTATACACTATATTCTTGGATTAGGTGCACCTTGTAAGTTCTTACATCCAACTGACTGTGTGACGGAGGTTTTTCCCATCTGTTTTAATAAATTATGTCAGTTCTTACTAAAGTGATCTGACGAACGAAACATGCAAGCTTCTGTAGAGTTGTGTCTTTTATTCTTTCTCTTTTTATTTGCCGGAATATAGTACAATCTACCATTAAAGCTGTATCTCGAGGTGCCAATGTAAATTTATGGATGTCAAGATGTCTAAAAAAACGTGTTTGTTATTCATAGTACATTACATTTGGCAGATTCTACTATTTCTTTTCCACTGTTATTCACCATTGTTTCAATTTCTATACATATCGTATCCTTAACAGATCTCTAACCCACCTGGGCGCTTAAGTCTCCCTTCAGAAGTTGTACAGATGCTAGACTGATACCCTGTGATTGGTACTGAAACTTTTGACGCCTTATTCCTAAAGCGAAGATTTTGCTTCTATTTTTGTGAACTTCACGTGGTTGGGTTTTGGCAGGGAAGCCCATTGTTTCTGCCTTACCTTCGGTTATACGCTGGCTAGTTTCTTTTTTAATGTTTGCGCATTTTCTTTATATACGTAACGCTGTAGCTTCGAGTAGAGGAGTCATTAAAGCTCTTTACAACTTGTTTTCAAAAAAGGAATTGAATAATAACAATAACTGAATGTACAGGGGGTCCTAGAAGTAATGGTCAGGGACATATCAGGAACGATCATTCGAAAAAAGAAGGCTAGTAACCACTGGCTCTAAAACGCATGCCTTTAGGGCTATGAGCATAAAACACTCCATGGGTTTTACGGTAATAGCATTTCCATCCTAAAATGGTACCCCTTTGGTAGGATTTGATGTTGATCGTGATGGTGAGTACTAACGGAAATGTAATCGAATTGTAATTTTTTTTTAATGAAGGTTTAGGTTTTGAAAGGCATGGAACAGATATTCTAGCGCGAATCGAACGAACAGTGTTATAGGTGAAAAGTAAAAGCTGTCTCATGCAAATAAATACGGTCTACAACCTAATTAGGCAAAACTATTTTCAAGTAAATATATAGAAAACATAGTAAAATAATAGCTGGATTCAATGTCACTTGAATTATAAATCTCTTTGTAAAGTCTACGTCTACATGAACATGGATATTCCGCAAAATAGACTTAAATGTCTGGCAGAAGGTTCATCGAACCAGCTTCACATTAATTCTCTATTACTCCGTTCTAGAATGGCGCGAGGAAAAAAATCAAACACCTATATCTCTCCGTACGAGTTCTGATTTCCCGTACTTTATTATGATGATCGTTTCTCCCTATGTAGGTCGACGTCATCAAGATAGTTTCGCATTCGGAGCAGAAAATTGGTGGTTTAAATCTGGTGAGAAGGTTCCGCGGCAACGAGAAACGGATATTTATAGTGATAGCCACATGAAATACTGTATCACGTCCGTGACACTCTCTCCCTTATTTCTCTATGATATAAAACGTCTTTCCAAACTTTGAACTTCCTCGACGCACTCCGTTAATCCTATCTGGTGAGGATTCAACCCCACCCAGCAGTACACCAAAAGAGGACGGACAGGCGTGATGTAGATAGCCTCTTTAGTAGGTCCGTTGCATCTTCTAAGTGTTCTGCCAATAAAACGCAGTGTTTGGCTAGCCTTTCTCACAATAATTTTCTGTGTGTCCTTTCCATTTGTTCGTCATTGTAATTCCTAGGCATTTAGTTGAAATTACGACCATTAGATTTGATTGATTTATCGTGTAACCAAAGTTTAACGGATTCCTTTCAACCTCATGTGAATGATTTCACACTTTTTGTTATTTAGGGTCAATTTACAATTTTCACACCATACAAATATCTTTTCTAAATCGTTGTGCAATTGGCTTTGATCTTGTGATGACTTCACTAGACGATAAACGACAGTACCATCTGCCTTTTGAATTAAAAGTTAAATTAAAAAATTTATAAAGATGCGGTTTATTTCTTGTCAAGTTATTCATTCAGCCACTAATTAAGAGACTAATGATTAGCCTACCTTTGCACGGTGATGCGATTCGCTGATGACATTGCTGTCTTCAGTGAAAGAGAAGAAGAATTACATGATCTCCTGAATGGAATGAACAGTCTAATGAGTGTAGTATATGAGTTGAGAGTAAATCGAAGAAAGACGAAAGTGTTGAGAAGTAGCAGAAATGAGACCAGCGAGAGAACGTCAGGATTGATGTTCATGAAGTAGATGAAGTTAAGGAATTCTGCTACCTAGGCAGCTAAACAACCAATATTGGACGGAGCAGGGAGGACATCAAAAGCAGGCTAACAATAACAAAGAGGAATTTCTGGCCAAGAGAAGTCTGCTAATCTCAAACATAGGCCTTAATTTGTGAGAATGTACGTTTCGAGCACAGCATTGTATGGTAGTGGAACAAGGACTGTGAGAAAACCGGAACAGAAGAGAATCGAAGAATTTGAGATGTGGTGCTACACACGAATGTTGAAAATTAGATGGACTCATAAGCTAAGGAATGAAGAAGTTCACATAATCGGAGAGGAAAGGAACGTGTGGAAAACATTGACAAGAAGAATGGAAGAATGGACAGGATGATAGGGCATCTGTTAAGACATCAGAGAATGACTTCCATGGATGTAGAGGGAGCTGTAAAGGCTAAAAACTGTAGAGAAAGACAGAGAGTGGAATACATACAGCAATAAGTTAAGGACGAGGATTTAAAGTGCTACTTTGAGAGTTAAAGGTTGCCACAGGAGAAGAATTCGTGGCGGGCCGCATCAAACAAGTCATAAGACTGATAACTCAGAAAAAAGATCACTTACACTTTCAAATGTATAAATGTTTCTAAAAAAATTAATGTATCGTGCACAAAGTTTCAATGTAAAATTGCTAACCAACTAACTCAACATAGAGTAACCCAGAATCTGTTGCGTTTAATGACGGGCTGTTGGACTAAGGTTTCTAACGTGACACAGTAACGATTCATACATAAACTCGAACATACAAATAAGAAAAAAAAATGGTTCAAATGGCTCTGAGCACTATGGGACTTAACATCTTAGGTCATCAGTCCCCTAGAACTACTTAAACCTCACTAGCCTAATTACAGCACACACATCCATGCCCGAGGCAGGATTCGAACCTGCGACCATAGAGGCCACGCGGTTCCAAACTGAAGCGCCTAGAATCGCTCGGCCACACTGGCCGGCTACAAATAAGAGCTAGGGGTAGGCCTTTGAAGGACAATAGTGGTTTTTGTAACCAAAGGTTTACTTTGCAGAAAATATGTATTATGCAGTGATTTTAATAATAACTGAAATTCATTTAAATTATATATTTTTAGAAGCTTATTCTTTTTTAGCACTTTGATAACCACGCTGAGCACTTCAAAGAAAAAGTTAACAAACCATTTAAGAAAATTGTTACTCCACGACATTTAACAAGACTTTTAATCAATATTGACTGTATAGTTCATAAGCTTTAAAAAAGCTCGGAATATTTCAGGAACAGGAAAAGTACCCATTCAAGTTAAATGATTAAGGGTAAAGCAGGATTCACGACATAAACTTGAACACTTGTTTTCTGTAGCACTGGGAAACTTATGGTCGCTCTATGTAAATGTAAATTTAATATCTACTTAGCGTGCAGGTGGCTGCAGGGTGCTCATTTATGGCATCAGAATAAGGTCGTATGATGAAATCATATGCTCTGTAAAACATCTTCTTGGCATCGGAATTTCACGTTTCAGCGAAAGCCAATAAATGACATAACAGAAATAATAATCCACATCCGAGGCATATATTTTTTCCACTTCTGCTGCAATCTTTACCTCGCTAAGTACTCGGAATGTTAGCTCGTCAGATGCCGGCCACAAACTGTAAGTGCTGCAAAGTCTTCTCACGTCGCTTAGCACCAAACCATGTTTTACACTTCCGGTTAAGCTCTTTCTTTGCCGAGAGTCTTCCTTCCAGCATTTACTTCATATACAATACTACAGTTTGTAAGCACGAACCAGTTATACACATAGAAATTTCGTAATTATGTATACCATGAAAGGACATAGCTTTAAAAAGGACATTTACAAAAATATTTCTTATTACATAAAGGATAAAAGTAATTTTTATTCGGTTTAAGTCAAAAGAATTTGTGTAACACAGATATTACAGTATCTATAGGAAACACAGTCATTACATAATCGAGCCCAGACGGAGGTGTTACAAGCACTAGTTCAACTTCGATACTGTGAAACAAATCTCTTCTAATGCAAGCTCTTTGCTTTTATTTCGAGAGGTATGGACCAAAAAAAGAAAAAAAATGTGCAGTAAAAATTAAAAATGGGCTTTACAGTGCGTACCGTAAGAGATATGACCACTCGGTCATCTTCCGTACTGTGAAACACATCTCTACTACTGAACAAGTGCTCCTCCCAAAATACGGAAAGCAAAGAGCCTGCTGCAGAGGAGATTGGAATCGTAGTATCTAAGATGAAGAAGTGCTCATACCTCTTAACCTAAACATTTTAGAAGCCATGTTTACTAGAATTTTTCGCTTCAAATGATCATTCCTGTCAGGTCCCTGAATACTGACGACTCCCCTTGGGACACCATGTATTAAGACAAGCAACTCATAAATTTCTGCCATTCGATGTACAAAGTTTTGTACAACTTCTTGGAAGCCAGTCTTTAGAACACGTGTGTGTTTGATTTTGGAAGTTTAGTCGAATCGGCATGTATGTAACGAAGTGCGAGAAAGAAACCATGTTAGCGCGCTTGTAACTCGGGACAAGCTGGTTGTTGGCTGTTGAGAGTTATTGTTTATTCGTATTATACCGGAGAAAATTATATTTCACTGTTACTATGATGAAAATTCACTCCTGGAAATTGAAATAAGAACACCGTGAATTCATTGTCCCAGGAAGGGGAAACTTTATTGACACATTCCTGGGATCAGATACATCACATGATCACACTGACAGAACCACAGGCACATAGACACAGGCAACAGAGCATGCACAATGTCGGCACTAGTACAGTGTATATCCACCTTTCGCAGCAAAGCAGGCTGCTGTTCTCCAATGGAGGCGATCGTAGAGATGCTGGATGTAGTCCTGTGGAACGGCTTGCCATGCCATTTCCACCTGGCGCCTCAGTTGGACCAGCGTTCGTGCTGGACTTGCAGACCGCGTGAGATGACGCTTCATCCAGTCGCAAACATGCTCAATGGGGGACAGATGCGGAGATCTTGTAGGCCAGGGTAGTTGACTTACATCTTCTAGAGCACGTTGGGTGGCATGGGATACATGCGGACGTGCATTGTCCTGTTGGAACAGCAAGTTCAGTTGCCGGTCTAGGAATGGTAGGACGATGGGATCTATGACGGTTTGGATGTACCGTGCACTATTCAGTGTCCCCTCGACGATCACCAGAGGTGTACGGCCAGTGTAGGAGATCGCTCCCCACACCATGATGCCGGGTGTTGGCCCTGTGTGCCTCGGTCGTATGCAGTCCTGATTGTGGCGCTCACCTGCACGGCGCCAAACACGCATACGACCATCATTGGCACCAAGGCAGAAGCGACTCTCATCGCTGAAGACGACACGTCTCCATTCGTCCCTCCATTCACGCCTGTCACGACACCACTGGAGGCGGGCTGCACGATGTTGGGGCGTGAGCGGAAGACGGCCTAACGGTGTGCGGGACCGTAGCCCAGCTTCATGGAGACGGTTGCGAATGGTCCTCGCCGATACCCCAGGAGCAACAGTGTCCCTAATTTGCTGGGAAGTGGCGGTGCGGTCCCCTACGGCACTGCGTAGGATCCTACGGTCTTGTCGTGCATCCGTGCGTCGCTGCGGTCCGGTCCCAGGTCGACGGGCACGTGCACCTTCCGCCGACCACTGGCGACAACATCGATGTACTGTGGAGACCTCACGCCTCACGTGTTGAGCAATTCGGCGGTACGTCCACCCGGCCTCCCGCATGCCCACTATACGCCCTCGCTGAAAGTCCGTCAACTGCACATACGGTTCACGTCCACGCTGTCGCGGCATGTAAGTCAACTACCCTGGCCAACAAGATCTCCGCATCTGTCCCCCATTGAGCATGTTTGCGACTGGATGAAGTGTCGTCTCACGCGGTCTGCACGTCCAGCACGAACGCTGCTCCAACTGAGGCGCCAGGTGGAAATGGCATGGCAAGCCGTTCCACAGGACTACATCCAGCATCTCTACGATCGCCTCCATGGGAGAATAGCAGCCTGCATTGCTGCGAAAGGTGGATATACACTGTACTAGTGCCGACATTGTGCATGCTCTGTTGCCTGTGTCTATGTGCCTGTGGTTCTGTCAGTGTGATCATGTGATGTATCTGACTCCAGGAATGTGACAATAAAGTTTCCCCTTCCTGTGACAAGGAATTCAAGGTGTTCTCATTTCAATTTCCAGGAGTGTAGTTTAGGGGCGGCTACATTTAAGCTTGCGCCCCAGCTGATTTCGTTTCAGACTTTATCTGTCCTTGACAGGCTACCTTCTCTATAGCTGCAACATCTGCACTCATGCTCAGATAGTTTCGGTCCGACAAGGGAAGTCTGTCCCCCCAGTGCCCGTGATGCCCTATCCGCCACCTGGAGCGGCTTCCGTGGTGAGTCTAGCCAATTCTTCATTATTTAGTCCATGTAGAGCAAATCGTTCGAGAAAAGCTAGTGAATAACTCAGAACAGTACAAGTCACAGTGGCAATAAACACACATATACAGGTTCAACAGTGACGGCTGTAAAGTAAGTGATGTTCAAAAGTACTGGCACAAATTACAAATACGCTTCTGTAATCGATGGCAAGAATGTAACGTAATCCAGTAAATAATAATACAATAGCCTCGAATATTAAACAGACATACTTTTTAACAAACCTCCAGTATGCTGCAGGCGAAATAGGTAATCAGCTTTTCGTTTATTGAAATAAATGGTTGAAAGTCGTATAAATTTATATTGAGAAGCATCCTTTATTTATTCGTGGAGATTACGTTCGGGCATTATGTCCATTTTCAAAGCATTCTACAAAAACAAAGTTAAAATACATGTTAGAGTAATTACAAGGAAGAGGTATGAACACAGACGATAGTTCATGTTATATGAAAAACTACATGAAAGGCTACATACCGTACTACTAACTAATTAAAATTCAGTCAAATACGCATGCTTGGAAACCGCCGCAGCAAACATTTCATAACGGTAATAAAGATCGTTCAATATCAGTAACAGAATACGCTGAGTAGTACAGACAGAACTGATGCTCGAAGTCACCAGCGCTTACCAGGTAAAAGCGCCAGAAGCGCCTAGGAGCCGTGGTCGCAAACGACCACACTGTTTATCTCAACAAATTTTCTTTAACTGCATGATAAAGTTACAAATTATTCATTGACAAATGAAATAAACTGAAATCCGTCTTTGGTCTTAATCGACACAAACTCCATTAAAATAACAGCGAACCATTTGAAAATATGGCCCCACACAGCGTAATTTGCAAGCTACATAACCAAGATGTAGTGGAAACTGCCAGCATGCGAAACAATTAAAAAAATTACATTATAGAATAAAATAAAATACAAATATGCCCACAGTATTCATGAAAGACTCTATAGTGTCACAGACGGCTTAACATGTAATTACAGTGAAATATTGTACAAAATCATCTCCATAATTAAGATTTTGAAGATGGAGATACTTGCATTTTATTAAATTCTGTATTCTAATTCTAGTTTATTATTTTTTTCACCAGCTGGAACATAGTCGCGAATATGATCCAATACTGTCAAATGATTTTTATTCCATCTAGGACATGGTGCAGAACAGATCTGATGATGGTCATTATTGACTGAAACCGGTCATCGTCAAAGGAATTGATGTTGTGATCAAAGACTTGAATAAAAACATTTGACATAATTGTTTTTTGGAGTTTGAGTCAATTAAGATCAAAGAGTGGTTTAATTTAATTTATTTGTGTCTGTGTAATTTTTAATGTTATCATTACAACTGAAGAAAATTTGTTGAGATAAACAGTTTGGTCTTTTGCGAGTACCGTTACTAGCCACCTCTGGCACATTTACGTGGTAACTACTGATGTCTTTGAGCATTAGTTCATCTGTACTGCTCAGCATAGATTGTTATTGTATGTTGAACTACCTGTTTTGCCGTTCTGGATTGTCTGCCATGGTTCTTCCCAACCAGGTGTATTTTAATTAGTTATGAACATGTTATTTAAACTTTCACGTAACCTTTCATGTAACGGGAACTAAAGCTTGTATTCAAGCCTCTTTCGCCTAATTACTGTAACATCTATTCTAACTTTGCTTTTGTAGGATGGTTTGAAAATGAACTTAATGTCCAAAGCTACCAGTAAATAAAGGATATTCTTAATGCGAATTTCTACAGAATTCCCACCATTTATTTCAGCAAAGTCTTCTATCCCCGATAGAGGTGGTGAGATCATAATAGGCTATGCCACGACCAGTTACAGAATGGGTGAATGCTGAAGACAAAATGGAATGCAACTTGCATAAAAACAAGTGCCGTATGCTTGCCAATCGGTTCCATTGACTTTCTGACATCCGATAAAGATTGATCCGAGCCTTAATGAAGGGCTTTATCTTCCAACGCTTTCGATGATATGTAACTGTTGCAGTTCAGACGTCTGACATTAAACAGCGATTATGCCTTAAGAAGCGCAACGTGCGACGTATGAAACGCCCCCTTTGGAAAATTATTAATGACTGTGCTGATAAAACATCTTACGTTATTTGATTTTCAAACAGCTGAGCAAAACTGAACGTACTCTGACATTTCTCTCTTTACTTATTCTGATCAACAATAAACTGACACACAATACTTTTAGCGCAAGGGAGTCTGATTTTCAATAATCCCTACAAAAGAATGGCCCTGAATAACTATAACTTATACACTTCATGAATCACTTACCTCACAAAAATCTTCGTTACTCCAACTAGTGCAATACAGCGAGCGCCAATACTGCAAGCTAAATAAAAGATTCTAACTACTGAAGACACTAACTACTGATAGGCATAGTTAGCAAATGAAAGATTTTGATAGCCTTGATTACCTTTGAAATTGGACGTGGTGAGTTAATCTTAGTCAGTAATGCCTTTAAGGCGACAACGAAGCCTTTATCAGCAACTCACTGAGTTTGAACGAGGTTGTGTAATAGGGCTACGAGAAGCTGGATGTTCCTTCGCGATAGTGCAAAAAGACTTGGTAGGAATGTAGCCACTGTACATGATCGCTGACAGCGGTGGTCACGAGAATGATTGGTAAGAAGACTGGGCTCCAGACAGCCATATGGCACTACGGAGAGGGAGGACCACCGTGTTCGGTGTATGCGTCTGGCGTGTCATCCTGCATTTTCAGCAGGAAGATAAGCGGCAGTTGGCACCACAGCGGCACAATGAACTATTACAAATCGGTTATTTCAAGGGCAGATGCCCTGTAACGCGCATTTCACCGACCCCAAACTACCGCCATTTGAGACTTCAAGTGAGAGTTCACTGAAAGTTATGCTGAAGGTCTGGTGAGTTTTGTGATGAAAACTGGTCCTACTACTGTGCCAGTGATCGCTATGTGTTGGTTAGAAGGAGGCCATTTGAGGGCCTGCACCCAGCCTGTCTAAGTGCTGGACACGCTGGACTTACAACCTGGAGTTATACCGTCTGGCGTTCGATTTCGTATGACAGCAGACCCAGTCTAGTTATTGGAACCGATGTCATGCCAATCACGATCAGCATTCCAGGGGGCGTTTTGCTAAGAGCATAACAGGACTGTTTCCAATTGGGCACATACGGGACATCATGAAGCGACAACTTCAGCGTCATCCACAGACAGGATTAACCATCACTGTACTGATCGACCAAGTGCAACAACCGTGTAACTACAGCCTACTGGAGTATAGTCTGTCGATTTCAACTTCTCCGGATAGTTGATGAACTACGATTGAAGGTTTACTTTGCATTAAATATACTCGCTGACAAGAGCATAGTGAGCCGTGCGCTGCTCGTATTCCCGCCATCATGTGTTTTACACCCTGTTTTTAACGTACTTCCACCTCACTATGTTAATTTAAATTACTACTGTCGCTGAGTTGCTGCTTTGCCCGACTGTGAGAGGCGTTAGCAGCACGTATCGTTATATCTCCTCTTGTAGTATCTTTGCTTGTCTGCAATTATTTCCCGGTCGTTGTCTGTCGTAAGCGAGATCAGGTCGGGAGTTTGGGCTGCCAGTCAATTGGAACGCGTCGGGAATGCAGTCCGGACGTGCCAGTCGGGGAGCTGCAATGCGGCACTAGGGCAGTCGGGTTGGAGCTGTGAGGTCTGCAGCCGGCCTGTGTGGCCGTGCGGTTCTAGGCGCTTCAGTCTGGAACCGCGAGACTGCTAAGGCCGCAGGTTCGAATCCTGCCTCGGGCATCGATGTGTGTGATGTCCTTAGGTTAGTTAGGTTTAAGTAGTCCTAAGTTCTAGGGGACTGATGACCTCAGATGTTATGTCCCATAGTTCTCAGAGACATTTGAACCATTTGTGAGGTCTGCGTCGGCATGGCTCGCCGGACCACTGCCGCCACGCATCACTTGAGCCAGGCCACGCTCTTGGTGGACTGTCGGTCGGTCGTCCTACCGGGCGACGCGTTTTGGCTCGCCGATCGTTCATGAGTCGGTTGTGTGTGTGCATCGACTCCCAATTTTTCTTCGTGTGTGCTTAGTTAAGGTTGGGTATCGTTCAGGTCTTCGTGCAGGTATTTGTCAGGTTGTGTGTGTAGAGGCGTTATTTTCACTCACGATGATTTTAGATGTCGGCATTTTGAGGCCGTCTGTCAGTTGCTGCGGACCAGGGAAGTTATCTCCGCGTGGGGCAGTCGGTTGGGTCCGCTGACGGTCCCTGCTCAGTGTCGGAGCATGTGTGGAGCTGTCCGATCGCTACGAGCTTCGTGGTTTTCACCGACCCAGGACGTCAAAATTGAGTACTGGTTTCAAGTACCCAAGTCACGTCCATTCATGTTGGGTGGTTCGTTACGTTGATGTGCCCTCGGGGAGGTTTTCCTCTGAGCAACACCGAGTGTCTGATTGCTGAAATTTAGCCGCTAAGCGGGGGAATTAATTATATTGATTGACTACAATTCAAGTGCACCAGCGGATTATTCTGCCTTGTGGCCGTTAGTGGTCCAGTTACCTGCCGTGGCCACTAACGTAATTTCAGGCACTGTCCTTTGCTCTCCTGTTGTCGCTGTCCAACACATTGCCAAATACCAAGGCACACAGTGTGTCACCAGAAATTTGTGAAAGTGCAAGCCTTGTGAACCCTTACATCATTTATGATTATAAAAATACAATGAATAACGCATTGAGAAAGCATAAGTAGCTACCCCACGAGTACCAACTAATAGAAATTCAGCGACCATAATACGCCCAGAATGTAGCTTTAATTTGCTCGTAAGACAAATAGTATCGATGATCGAAGGTCTTCCAAAACACGTCTAATATTAATGAATGCTTCATTATCCACAGGTAATATGCTGCCAATACAGAGTACATCCCCTCCGTCTCGCTTTCAGTCTTTTGTCGTAGGTTGTTTCTTGCTCGAAGTTTTGTGGTGGCTTTAGTTAGGTATCGTTCACAGTTTAATGCTCTGCCACTGGTTACACGGGGGTGTCGCAGTATCATTGTAGGAAAGAAAGATATTCTAAAAATTTACTGTAAGTTTATAATTGGTCAGTCTGCCTGTTAAAGTGAAATATGAGATGTGTGAGAAAAATAATAAGACTCATTTTTTGTCGGCCAAAGCATTTTTTTTTTCCTAACAGCAGTGTTGTCCCCCACAAAGCTATTACCCTCGGCAGTTATATATCGGCGGAGTAGTTGTTCTCGGTGTTGGAAGAAGTACTGAATGACTGCAACTGGTAGGATCCTCAACACGTCATCACATTCTTTTGAATGTCGTTCTAAGACATTTTACAATTCCTATGAAATACGGAAGTCACACGGACGCATATCAGGTGAGTATGGAGGATGTGGAACAACGGGAATGCTGTTTGAGGTCAGATATTCCCTAATTTAAGTGGCCATATGGCATCGGCCGTCCGCTTGTCTATTATGTCCAGTCCCACTCGATTCATCCTTTTCTTGAGCCTTCCAAGGACATCTTTGTAAAACACTTAGTTGACAGTTTTTGTCCTGGAGGAACAAATTCGGTCTGATCTCACAAGAGTACGCACCTGTTCGGCATTTTCCTCGATTTTTGATGTTGATTGTCGCCCTGAGCAAGGTTCAACGTCTTCTCGGCCTTCCAAAAATGACTTGTTCCAGTGGAAGCCTTGAGAGTCTTGACAAGCAGTGTTCCCCGTAGCCCTGTTTCAACTTTTCAAAGGGCACAATCACGGATTACCCAAGTTTCACACAAAGCTCAATGGTATAACGTTGCTCTAAACTCCGCTTTGTAAGACACACAAAAAAAACACGTCTTCACTGCTGGCGCTCTCAAAAATCACGTGATGGTTGTAGGCAGCTGAAACGAGGACAGAGTATATGTAATGGATGAACGCAGCGGTCTACACGATTAGAACAACCCAGCGTTGCAAGATCGCTCGCAGTGTTGTCAGTTCCATTACTTATCTGACATACCTTTAAATGTAATTTCTGTTTTAGTTTGGATGAGTTGAAGACTCCATTCGCATATGTATTGTGCAAGAGAGCTTAAATCCTTTGACAATAGTTCCTATATTGTTTGTGTGAGGAATGTGTGTGAAACACAGATTGAAAGAGAGAATGGATGCTTGAGGAAGCCCAGTATTGAGTTCCCTTTGTTCGCTCCTTCCATTACTTATGATGATTTCAAAAACCTGTGGCTCAGAACTTGTTAGTATGTGGGCTGCATTTTGCCGGGTAGTATGAAGTTTAAGACACCTAGGCGGGAAGATTCAATATGCAAAGAAATGGAAGTACTAAGACATGAAGAGATATACTTGAAACTCTCTGAGACTATAGATACTGCGATAAAGAGTAGCTCAGTAGGCAGTTCAATAGATGTAAAATGGACATGTCCAAATATAATGAACACAGAAAAAAACTGCGAAGAAAGACGTAGATACAAGGAAGGAAACATAACAATGACATCAGATGATCGACGAAAAAAGGATGTATAAAAATGTGTAGGGACGTTAAGAAATACTGAGATAAAATTCACTTAGACATGAAATAAATAGGAAGTGCAGGGAAGCTGAGGTGAAATGACTATATTAAAAATATGAAGAAATCTAAAAAGAAATGAGTGACGAAAGGAGTGACCCATTATATAGAAAAATCAAAACATCATACAGTGAAATTCAAAGCAAGAGCTGTAACATGAAGAGTGCAATGGTAATTCCACTGTTAAATGTGAAGGAGAGACCTGGCAGGTGGAAAGAGTACACTGAAGCCATTTATGAGTGAGAGGACCTGTCTCATGACGTGATCAACGAAGAAACAAGTGTCGACAGGGAAGAGATAGGGAATCAAGTGTTACAATCAGAGTATAAAAGAATTTTGAATGACTTAAGATGAAATAAGGCACGAGGGATAGATATCATCCATCAGAAATCAATAAGGAAAGTGGCAACAAAACGACCAATCACGTTGCTATGTAAAATATATGACACTGACCATACACTGTCAGACTTTGGGAAAAACACCACCCACACAATTCTGATGGAGTAAGAGCCAACAAAAGCGAGAATTATCGGACAACAAGCTTGATGGCTCATCCGTCCAAGTTGCTCACAGAAATAACATACGGAAGAATGGGAAAGAAAATTGAGGATCTGTGGGGTGATGATCAGTTTGGCTTTAGGAAAGGTAAAGATACGAGAGAGGCAGTTCTGACGTTGTGGTTGATAATGGAAGCAAGGCCGAAGAAAACTAAAAACACGTTCATAGGATTAGTCGACCTGGAAAAAGCATTCGACAGTGTAAAATAGTGAAAGATGTACGTATAGGTAAAGACGGTTAGTATACAATACTTACAAGAGCCAAGAGGGGACAATAACATTGGAAGATCATGGGCGAAGTGTTCGGATTAAAAAGGGTGTAAATCAGGGATGTCGCCTTTACCCCTATTATTTAATCTGTATGTCGAAGGTGCACTGACGGAAATAAAAGAAAGGTTCAGGAGTACGATCAAAATTCAGGGTGAAAGGACGATAAGATTCGCTGATGACATTGCTATCCCGAGTGAAAGTGAAGAAGAACTATGGCATGTGCTGAATGGAACGAACAATTTATTGAATAAATAATAGGGGTGGTGAGTAAATCGAAGAAAGACGAATGTAATGAGAAATAGCAAAAATTCGTAACATCAGAATTGGGTCTAACAAAGTAGACGAACTTAAGGAATTCTAATACCTAGGCAACAAAAAAACGGATAAAGGACGTAGCGTGGATGTCATAGCACTGGCGAAAACGGTATTCCGGGCCAAGTGGAGTCTACTAGTATCAAACATAAGACTTAATTTGAGGAAGAAATTTCTAAAGATGTATGTTTGGAGCACAGCATTTTTGGTAGTGAGACATGGCCTGTGGAAAAAGTGGAACAGAAGAGAATCGAAGCATTTGAGATGCGGGACTATCAGAAGAATGTTGAAAATTCGGTACCCTGAGAAAGTAAAGAATGAGGAGCTTCTCTGTAGAATCGACTAGGAAAAGGATACATGGACAGACAGATAAGAAGAAGGGACAGGATGGCAAGACATCTGCTAAGACATTAAGAAATAACTTCCATGGTGCTAGAGAGACCATGGAAGCGAGTGCTAAAAAAAATTTTCTATCGATGGAAGACGCAGAGACCATAGAAATCATAGGTTTAGCGGCTCCACCACAAGCGGCGGTGAGTATCCCACGAAACCTATGGCCACCTAAATCGGCCTCCGGGAGACTAAAAAGGTGACCGCAGAGCAAGAGGAAAGCACTTTCTGTCGAGCAGCTACTTCAAGTCGCCACTTCTCAGCCCCGCCGCCGCTGCAATCAGCACGACATTGATGGGCCCCGATGGATCCTGCCGAATTCGTCGTGTCTCGCTACTGCCGAGGAATTTTGTCAGCAATAATCGGCTACAGGAGGTAGACTCAGAAACATTCCTCTATATATCTCCTCTACCGTGGCCTTAGTCGTGTGAAAAACTAATGAAAGTTTTAAATTTTGTACATGACTGGAGTACCAACGGTAGAATGAAATCTTCTTGTAGAAACAGTAAACAGCCAATCACCTGTAAATTGGAATTCAACGTTTATAAAAATATCTTCTTCAGAAGGAAATAAAAGCAACTTAAACAAGTTAGCAGTGAAAACACGTTAACATATAAACAGGTAGAAAGATATCTCGTTAGGAAACCAAAAACTTAATCAGACTTACTGGATTACATGTTACAACAGACGTACGCTAAACTACAGCTGAAGGCGGCAGTGAAATATAAAATTTCACCTCATAATAAATTAAAAATGCACAACGTGGTTGCTGACGTGTGTTATTTCCTCACCAATATACAGCTAGTGCACTAGCGTCACGTACGCAAAGCTTGCGCCAAGGAAAGCTTTTGCGAAGAGAGGGCTCTAGTGGTCTGCGGAAGGAGGGTGCACAATAGTGAATCATACTTTATCGTACTAAACTTGCTTCAAAGGTTAAAATTAAAATTATGACATTAATAACCAGCTCAAATTTAGCTGTGTACATATTTAAAATTAATAAAATGACAATAAAAAATAAGTTAGTATGTAAAAAAGATAATTGTTGCACTGTGTTATTTGTTATCATTTTATTACGTGATGCTAGTGCACTAGCTGTACATTAGTGAGAAAACACCATCTGCATTTTTAATTTATTATTCAGGTAAAATTTTGTATTTGACTGACGCATGTCGGCTACATTTTAACATACTTCTATCACAACATGTAATCCAGTAAGTCATAATAAGTCCTTATTTTCCTGTTAGTAACGAGGTGTGATGATACGCCTTTAATTTGCTTCGATAATCTATGTTCGTTACTGAATAAGACGTTTTTGTGAACGTTGAAACGATGGTAAAGAGGTTTCAATAAATCTTCCAATCCACAACTGATTGGCTGTCTACTGTTTCTACAAGAAAGCTAATGAAAGTGGCTCAGGTTATGATCAAGTGTCACTGACCATCCAGTAAGAGATGCTGAACTGCAACTTCATATGTCACTACCATCCACTACTTTTGTGGTGGACACAGCAGATATGGTGGGTGGAAAGTTCCAATTTAAGCCTCCACACAGTGTCACAATCTTCTTCCAAATGACGAACATAATGCATGGCTTTAGTTGCTATCGGATAGCCGCCTCTCAGTGTGTTATCAGCGAGAGCACCTAATCTGTGCAACTTCTTTTTGCTCAGAAAAATCTTGCTTCATAAATTCAGCAAATCTTACATATGAAATTTCTCATTCCATTATCGGCTTAAAGCAAACATATATTTCTCAGAAAACGTGAAAAGACAGAAATATAGTAATACTAAAATTTGCTATATTTATGAAGTTCCATACGATAAGTCAATGATACACTCCTGGAAATTGAAATAAGAACACCGTGAATTCATTGTCCCAGGAAGGGGAAACTTTATTGACACATTCCTGGGGTCAGATACATCACATGATCACACTGACAGAATCACAGGCACATAGACACAGGCAACAGAGCATGCACAAAGTCGGCACTAGTACAGTGTATATCCACCTTTCGCAGCAATGCAGGCTGCTATTCTCCCATGGAGACGATCGTAGAGAGGCTGGATGAAGTTCTGTGGAACGGTTTGCCATGCCATTTCCACCTGGCGCCTCAGTTGGGCCAGCGTTCGTGCTGGACGTGCAGACCGCGTGAGACGACGCTTCATCCAGTCCCCAACATGCTCAATGGGGGACAGATCCGGAGATCTTGCTGGCCAGGGTAGTTGACTTACACCTTCTAGAGCACGTTGGGTGGCACGGGATACATGAGGACGTGCATTGTCCTGTTGGAACAGCTAGTTCCCTTGTCGGTCTAGGAATGGTAGAACGATGGGTTCGATGACGGTTTGGATGTACCGTACACTATTCAGTGTCCCCTCGACGATCACCAGAGGTGTACGGCCAGTGTAGGAGATCGCTCCCCACACCATGATGCCGGGTGTTGGCCCTGTGTGCCTCGGTCGTATGCAGTCCTGATTGTGGCGCTCACCTGCACGGCGCCAAACACACATACGACCATCATTGGCACCAAGGCAGAAGCGACTCTCATCGCTGAAGACGACACGTCTCCATTCGTCCCTCCATTCACGCCTGTCGCGACACCACTGGAGGCGGGCTGCACGATGTTGGGGCGTGAGCGGAAGACGGCCTAACGGTGTGCGGGACCGTAGCCCAGCTTTATGGAGACGGTTGCGAATGGTCCTCGCCGATACCCCAGGAGCAACAGTGTCCCTAATTTGCTGGGAAGTGGCGGTGCGGTCCCCTACGGCACTGCGTAGGATCCTACGGTCTTGGCGTGAATCCGTGCGTCGCTGCGGTCCGGTCCCAGGTCGACGGGCACGTGCACCTTCCGCCGACCACTAGCGACAACATCGATGTACTGTGGAGACCTCGCGCCCCAAGTGTTGAGCAATTCGGTGGTACGTCCACCCGGCCTCCCGCATGCCCACTATATGCCCTCGGTCAAAGTCCGTCAACTGCACATACGGTTCACGTCCACGCTGTCGCGGCATGCTACCAGTGTTAAAGACTGCGATGGAGCTCCGTATGCCACGGCAAACTGGCTGACACTGACGGCGGCGGTGCACAAATGCTGCGCAGCTAGCGCCATTCGACGGCCAACACCGCGGTTCCTGGTGTGTCCGCTGTGCCGTGCGTGTGATCATTGCTTGTACAGCCCTCCCGCAGTGTCCGGAGCAAGTATGGTGGGTCTGACATACCGGTGTCAATGTGTTCTTTTTTCCATTTCCAGGAGTGTAGTTGTGGCAAATGATTTGTAACTCCGAAATGCTCAAATAAGTTAATGGAAGGTAATTATTAACTCTACTTCAAGAAATTTTGTCACTTGTGAAAGAAGTTAGTGCTTTTCTCAGAGATTCTATCACTCACGTTCGATATCGATTAAATAAGAGATAGCAGTCATGCCGTCCATGAGTAATGGAAAAAATCTTGGGGGACTGGGGAATTTATGAAATTATGGTGAGTGTTCGCATGCTTTTTAGCAAGTCTGGGTGGTTCTTTCTAGAACTAATGTCGAAATGTCTGTTTGAGAGCAGCAAAAAGAAATGGACAAGTAAAGTAACACCTTACATTTGCTGAACACCTGATGGCTACAGCCAACTAAGCTTGGTGATCTCTGCATCTTACATTGTACTCATAAAGATAAAAAGTTTAGTTAACTGAAAGAACTGGAAATCTTTAGACATACATATATGATCGACGAAAAATTTCTGTACCATCAACTGACTAGTCTCAACCGATGCTATTAGATTCAATGACAGTTATTAAAATTTTTCATAAAATTGATAATGCTCTTCTAATGGGTTACATTTTGGTTTTATTAATTTCCCTCTTTCTCACCGAAATGATTCATCGTAAGACATTGTGCTTTTAAAGTCGAGTCGGAACTTGCTGTTTTAAGAATCTGTTTTATCCCCATTTATCGGGATGATGCCCATCTTTCGTTGTTATCTTACAGTTTTAATACTTATGTCTGATGTAACTGTGGGCAACCATGTTCTGATTAATTGCAACCGCTTCACTTCATTACAATGAATCAAATATTCTTAGTCCTTTTTTGTACGCAGTAAACGTGCTGACTGCCACATAACTGCTGTGTGCGCCACCTTTGTGCGTCCTCTGCAGACATTTTATGCAAGCCTCATTGCGTTGCTCGTCTGCGATCACGCTTGACGCTCCTGCCGTGAACTTACGGCGGCATCTCTGTGTGTTACTTTAAATGTGTTCTCTATTATGTGAGTTTGGCCCGCTGGTACGACTTTGTTAACGTAAGTCTCGCTCAATTTGATTGTTTATTTAGATTTTTATCCCGTAGTTACACGATGTTATTTTACCTGTTATTGACAAAGTCTGTGCGAGGTCATCTGATTCGACGTGTGCTTCAATCTAACATTTCGCCACTTCATAGTTTTTAAGATGTTATAAAAGGGGGGGGGGATTCGTGCTTCAGTCTAGCTCAGAGACGTTTTATGGTTTGTCATATGTTTTAAAAAGGAAACCTTAAGGTCAGTAAAAATTCTTTATTCTCACTGAGAATCGTGCAAGTTAGGACCATACCCAAATTTTTGCTTATTTTGTCATCCCTCTAGATAATCCCTGTAAGTAATTTGAAGATACCCAACTACGGAGAAACGCATTGTTAATAAAATAATAAACTGTAACGATGATTTAAAGTTTGGTTAACTATTTAGTAAATGTTGTTGTTGTTGTCTTCAGTCCTGAGACTGTTTTGATGTAGCTCTCCATGCTACTCTATCCTGTGCAAGCTGCTTCATCTCCCAGTACCTACTGCAACCCACATCCTTTTGAATCTGCTTAGTGTACTCATCTCTCGGTCTCCCTCTACGATTTTTACCCTACACGCTGCCCTCCAACGCTAAATTTGTGATCCCTTGATGCCTCAAAACATGTCCTACCAACCGATCCCTTCTTCTAGTCAAGTTGTGCCACAAACTTCTCTTCTCCCCAATCCTATTCAATACCTCCTCATTAGTTACGTGATCTATCCACCTTATCTTCAGTATTCTTCTGTAGCACCACATTTCGAAAGCTTCTATTCTCTTCTTGTCTGAACTAGTAATCGTCCATGTTTCACTTCCGTACATGGCTACACTCCAAACAAATACTTTCAGAAACGACTTCCTGATACATAAATCTATACTCGATGTTAACAAATTTCTCTTCTTCAGAAACGCTTTCCTTGCCATTGCCAGTCTACATTTTATATCCTCTCTACTTCGACCATCATCAGTTATTTTACTTCCTAAATAGCAAAACTCCTTTACTACTTGAAGTGTCTCATTTCCTAATCTAATTCCCTCAGCATCACCCGATTTAATTTGACTACATTCCATTATCCTCGTTTTGCTTTTGTTGATGTTCATCTTATATCCTCCTTTCAAGACACCGTCCATTCCGTTCAACTGCTCTTCCAAGTCCTTTGCCGTCTCTGACAGAATTACAATGTCATCGGCGAACCTCAAAGTTTTTGCTTCGTCTCCATGAATTTTAATACCTACTCCAAATTTTTCTTTTGTTTCCTTTACTGCTTGCTCAATATACAGATTGAATAACATCGGGGAGAGGCTACAACCCTGTCTCACTCCTTTCCCCACCACTGTTTCCCTTTCATGCCCCTCGACTCTTATTACTGCCATCTGGTTTCTGTACAAATTGTAAATAGCCTTTCGCTCCCTGTATTTTACCGCTGCCACCTTCAGAATTTGAAAAAGAGTATTCCAGTCAACATTGTCAAAAGCTTTCTCTAAGTCTACAAATGCTAGAAACGTAGGTTTGCCTTTTCTTAATCTTTCTTCTAAGATAAGTCGCAAGGTCAGTATTGCCTCACGTGTTCCAACATTTCGACGGAATCCAAACTGATCCTCCCCGAGGTCCGCATCTACCAGTTTTTCCATTCGTCTGTAAAGAATTCGCGTTAGTATTTTGCAGCTGTGACTTATTAAACTGATAGTTCGGTAATCTTCACATCTGTCAGCACCTGCTTTCTTTGGGATTGGAATTATTATATTCTTCTTGAAGTCTCAGGGTATTTCGCCTGTCTCATACATCTTGCTCACCAGCTGGTAGAGTTTTGTCATGACTGGCTCTCCCAAGGCCGTCAGTAGTTCTAATGGAATGTTGTCTACTCCGGGGGCCTTGTTTCGACTCAGGTCTTTCAGTGCTCTGTCAAACTCTTCACGCAGTATCGTATCTCCCATTTCGTCTTCATCTACATCCTCTTCCATTTCCATAATATTGTCCTCAAGTACATCACCCTTGTATAAACCTGCTATATACTCCTTCCACCTTTCTGCCTTCCCTTCTTTGCTTAGAACTGTGTTGCCATCTGAGCTCTTGATATTCATACAAGTGGTTCTCTTCTCTCCAAAGGTCTCTTTAACTTTCCTGTAGGCAGTATCTATCTTACCCCTAGTGAGATAAGCTTCTACATCCTTACATTTGTCCTCTAGCCATCCCTGTTTAGCCATTTTGCACTTCCTGTCGATCTCATTTTTGAGACGTCTGTATTCCTTTTTCCCTGCTTCATTTACTGCATTTTTGTATTTTCTCCTTTCATCAATTAAATTCAATATTTCTTCTGTTACCCAAGGATTTCTAGCAGCCCTCGTCTTTTTACCTACTTTATCCTCTGCTGCCTTCACTACTTCATCCCTCAGAGCTACCCATTCTTCTTCTACTGTATTTCTTTCCCCTATTCCTATCAATTGTCTACTTATGCTCTCCCTGAAACTCTGTACAACCTCTGGTTCTTTCAGTTTATCCAGGTCCCATCTCCTTAATTTCCCACATTTTTGCAGTTTCTTCAGTTTTAATCTACAGGTCATAACCAATAGATTGTGGTCCGAGTCCACATCTGCCCCTGGCAATGTCTTACAACTTAAAACCTGGTTCCTAAATCTCTGTCTTACCATTATATAATCTATTTGATACCTTTTAGTATCTCCAGGGTTCTTCCACGTATACATCCTTCTTTCATGATTCTTAAACCAAGTGTTAGCTATGATTAAGTTGTGCTCCGTGCAAAATTCTACTAGGCGGCTTCCTCTTTCATTTCTTAGCGCCAATCCATATTCACCTACTATGTTTCCTTCTCTCCCTTTTCCTACACTCGAATTCCAGTCACCCATTACTATTAAATTTTCGTCTCCCTTCACTATCTGAACAATTTCTTTTATTTCATCGTACATTTCTTCAATTTCTTCATCTTCTGCAGAGCTAGTTGGCATATAAATTTGTACTACTGTAGTAGGTGTGGGCTTCGTATCTATCTTGGCCACAATAATGCGTTCACTATGCTGTTTGTAGTAGCTTACCCCCATTCCTATTTTCCTATTCATTATTAAACCTACTCCTGCATTACCCCTATTTGATTTTGTCTGTATTACCCTGTAGTCACCTGACCAGAAGCCTTGTGCCACCTGCCGCCGAACTTCACTAATTCCCACTATATCTAACTTTAACCTATCCATTTCCCTTTTTAAATTTTCTAACCTACCTGCCCGATTAAGGGATCTGACATTCCACGCTCCGATCCGTAGAACGCCAGCTTTCTTTCTCCTGATAACGACATCCTCCTGAGTAGTCCCCGCCCGGAGATCCGAATGGGGGACTATTTTACCTCCGGAATATTTTACCCAAGAGGATGCCATCATCATTTAATCATACAGTAAAGCTGCATGTCCTCGGGAAAAATTACGGCTGTAGTTTCCCCTTGCTTTCAGCCGTTCGCAGTACCAGCACAGCAAGGCCGTTTTGGTTAATGTTGCAAGGCCAGATCAGTCAATCATCCAGACTGTTGCCCCTGCAACTACTGAAAAGGCTGCTGCCCCTCTTCAGGAACCACACGTTTGTCTGGCCTCTCAACAGATACCCCTCCGTTGTGGTTGCACCTACGGTACGGCCATCTGTATCGCTGAGGCACGCAAGCCTCCCCACCAACGGCAAGGTCCATGGTTCATGGGGGCCTCGTATATTGCTAGTCGGCCTTTAAATCATTTCAGTTGCCACGAAATTAATCCTTCAATTTATGTGACTTATTTAGTAAATAAGTAAATAAGTCACATAAATTGAAGGATTAATTTCGTGGCAACTGAAATGATTTAAAGGCCGACTAGCAATATACGAGGCTTCGAAAGAACTGGAGAGCTCTCTTGTACGCTTCTGTACAATCATCAACTCAATTTCAAATTATTTAAGAGATTAAAGAAGTTAGCCGACAGTTCTTTTCAAAAGCCTTGTTCTTCATGAGACCGCCAGAACCCACCCGAAAGGGCTGTTGCATGGAGAGATCTTCTGGCGATTTCCGATAAAAAAAAATTAGCGTCAAGGCCCCTAAGAAATATGCCTCCACAACCACATCGTCAATTTTTCGTGTCTGGCAACTTTAGGAATCAGATTCACCCCCATTTTCCGTGTACAAAGACTGCCATCTCCTGCTACAGCTCAACATCGATAATCTGTGGAAGTAACGACTGCTTACAACATTCTTCCAGGAATGAGGTAATCAAAAGGACGAATCTGATGTGATTCTCTTTCATATTCTTTATTTCACCCTATGCGGCTTATGTTAGTTCAGTGTCGGATAAACAGTTCTACGGAAGTGATTCCATGTTATAAGACTACTGGAGACGAGCCCTTGGTCTCCAGAAATGGTATGAGCATCTAGGATCGATCGCAAGGATTAAATCGTAGTATGGTTCAAATGGCTCTGAGCACTGTGGGACGTAACTTCTGAGGTCATCAGTCCCCTAGAACTTAGAACCACTTAAACCTAACTAACCTAAAGACATCACACACATCCATGCCGGAGGCAGGATTCGAACCTGCGACCTTAGAGGCCAAATTGTAGTATGACTTCCTTTGCAAGCTGTATGGTTCTTTAGTATATACCGGGACGAGGAACAAATGAACAGAGAATTCAAATATTAATGTATTTTGCATTTAATATTAAATATCAAAAATAATGCATATCTTTGTTAATGTAGTTGCAGCGTCAGGTCCTAACAGTAAATCTGAATGTAGAAATATATACAGACACAAAATATTTATAAATCTGCCACTCTTCAATACAATGTCTATTCAGATGATGTCGAGCCGTGGCTGCTATGAAAGTCTGTAAGTGAAATTCTCGTGGCAAACGCACTAAAATGGGTCGAGTGCATGAATGTTAGAACTTAAGTAGACCATCCGCTGGAGGCGCATCTCAGTGCCAGCGGCGTATTCGTTCATGGCAGCGCTCTCATGCCGCGGTGGCGACTGCAGGATACGCGGCGGCGTAAATGGCACCGCCTATTTTTATACTGAAAATCGGTATGGTTTCCGATTTTTCACGCTCCTGCTCCGCTTGCCGTTACCCAGATGGTTCATGCCAGGCTTTGGGCACAGGTCTGAATCCCTACCGATGGAATCTTCATGACAATAAATGAGCGCTTGTGACCAGCCTCCCTTTCCCTCGCAGTTCTGTCTGCATAAGCTTCATCTCAGTTGGCGATCACGAAGTATAACAAGTTGAGAAATTCTGCTACTTAGGCAGCGAAGAAGGCCATAATGGACGAAGAAAGGAGAACACAAAAAACAGAGTAGCGCTGGAGAATAGGCCATTCCTGGCCAACAGAAGTCTACTAGTATCAAACGTATGACTTAACTTCAGGAAGAAATTTCTGAGAATGTATGTTTGGAGCACAGCGTCGAATCGTAGTGAAACATGGACTGCGAGAAAACGAGAACAGTAGAGAATGTGGTCCTACAGAAGAATATTTAAAATTATATGGACTGATAAGGTATGGCCCGCATCTCGTGGTCGTGCGGTAGCGTTCTCGCTTCCCACGCCCGGGTTCCCGGGTTCGATTCCCGGCGGGGTCAGGGATTTTCTCTCCCTGTGTGTTGTGTGATGTCCTTAGGTTAGTTAGGTTTAAGTAGTTCTAAGTTCTAGAGGACTGATGACCTAAGATGTTAAGTCCCATAGTCCTCAGAGCCATTTGAACCATTTGATAAGGTATGAAACGAGGAAGTAAATATAATGTAAGAAACACAGACAAGGAGAAGGGACAGACTCTTAGTGCTACTCTGAGGAGAAAAGCTTGGCACAGGAGAGGAATTCGTGGCGAGCTGCATCAAACTAGTCAATGGCTGATGGCTCAAAAATTTTGGGCAGAGGTAATTCTCTCACCCTCGTGGCTAGTCGATGCATTTTCTGAGACCTGCTTCAATTGCTCAGTGTACCGTACATATTTAATGTATCAAATTTAACAACTATTTTGAATTGATGAGTAACAAATATTCTTAATTAGTAAATAACGTAACACGCCGAAGACAGACCTAGTAGTTGACCTTTGTTCTTCCAACCTTTTATAAACTAAGAAGTAATAAAACATTTCCATTCAAAGCAACAAAACGTTATGTACATTTATTTAATTCTAACTCTATGGTTTCTCCTTCTTGCGTCTGTTATATCCTACGTAATACTTTTACGAAATGAAATTACTTTTTAGGCGTCTGCAAAACAACTGTTGATTTTGATGCGAAGTCTGTGCTCCTGATTGTATTCACCCTCACGTTAGCTCATACAGCATTGTGATTAGCCCTCCCCACCCCTCCATTTTCTCAGGCATTAAAACTGATTCAACGAGGATCAAGCACGTTGGTGCGCTCTTGCATAAACCACACCCCAACAAAATGGTATTCAGGAAAACTGAACTGTACGTTAGCGCCTAGCTCCGGAGCAGTGGGTAGTGGAGAAGAGGATTAAGTTCAGCGC
The DNA here is from genome assembly GCF_023897955.1 of Schistocerca gregaria. Taxonomy (NCBI): domain Eukaryota; kingdom Metazoa; phylum Arthropoda; class Insecta; order Orthoptera; family Acrididae; genus Schistocerca; species Schistocerca gregaria. The sequence goes on from NC_064921.1 coordinate 241,091,652, forward strand.
ACCGTTGAAGAGGAAATCAGTGGAAATGGAGTTATTTCTTTTTCAAACCGTGGGAATTCACTCTCTTCCCATCCACGCAACCAAGATTATACGCGCTCGTCAATTAACCCCGTCGTCAGTTTAGGGGTGCTTTGCGAATAGCAGATATCCATCTGTGTACTCCTGCGCTCGCTGAATCCCACCACTCACGATGGGCAGCGGACATAAGCCTTCGGCGGCACGTGTTCCCCAGGGAACGCCCGTCCGATAGCGGATAATGGCTATTGGGCGAGCCACGCAGCTAATGACAATTCAGAGCTGTTTCTAGGTGTACTGGCGTCACGCTTCGTCCTACATGTTTGCCCGCTACGGCTTGCTCTAGTACAATGTATATTATTCGATGGCGAATTTGCACTTGTCCTACCGTCCTGTACTTACTTCTGTGCAGTTCTCTCCACTTACTCCTTTCCTCGCTGATCCGGCAAGCACTTCCTTCATTTCTCATCAGTCCACTTGATTATGTTTTTCTAACATCACACTTCTATTCTTCGATTCTCCTCTTTCCCAGTTTTCCCGCAGTCCATGCCTCACTTCCACACGATACTGTTCATTACAGTTTTAGCCTTTTTTACAAAATTAAGACCCATGTTCGATGCTGGCTGACTTGTTTTGGCGAGGACTACTGTGTTTCATGCATAACTTTACTTCAAACGTCCCAAATATGGTGTTAAGTTCTTCATTAATCTCATTCCACTGTGCTACTATGAAGAGATAAGTGAGAATATTCTTTTAGTTAAGTTTCCAGAATTTTAGTAGATTTACAACTTAATTTTACTTACAATTTCTAAAAAATTATTAAGTATTGCATTTTGTAACTGAACCCTCCATAAAGCTTAGCCATACTACTAGAGATGGTTAGATGTAGGCTATTTCGTGTTGCGGTGACGTTCGTTTTCTCATCATGTGAGAATCGAAAACTATATTCCGAAAGGGAACTCAAAGTAAAGATCGTAAAGCCTAATGGGATAACTTTTAGTGCACAGTATTTGTAAAATTGTGATACACGTGCTGACGCAACTGAACATCAATAAACGCAAACGGACTACAATAACCACTAAAAGCTAAAAGTTGTTTGTTGCTTACCTTATTATTCATTATTATCTTTTGGGTGATAGTAGTAGTAGCATTACTAGTAGTAATAGAGTTATTCTGTGCATCACTTTTTTTAGGGACATAGGACATGCTATAGAGAGGGAGAACGAAAGAGAAAAAGGGAGAAAGTATACGAAATTCTAAGTGGGCGCCAAACCCACTTGAGAGCAAGTGAACACCAATGGAGACTAGACACTCAACAACGTTTACGCTATATCTTGGCAAAGTGAAAAGTGTTATTTACAGACGAATTTTTGCGTTTACATGTAATATTAATATAATGTTACTATTGATACAGTAATAATAATATTACTCACGTAAATTAAAATGAAAAAGTTTTTACCAAAAAGCGAAACGTAAGTAATAGTAAATATATGCACGAAATATCTTGATACAACGACATTACATTTAGATATGAAGTGATACAGTAACTCAACAACCAAATTCACATTAACGTCACTAAGTTGCAGCTGATAAGCTAAAGAGGGTCTTGCACAACTGTATAATATATAATTAAGTTAATCACAACAACAAACAAAAACTGCCTTTCGGCTAGATTTTGGAAGGTTAGGGAAGGTTAGTTGAAAGATGTTCACAACTCACAGATTACGATAAGGAAAACTGGATAACAATGATATAAAAGTTCTGAAGCATATTGGGTTATATAAAAAAAAAAACTTTTTTTCATAACAGGTGGACCTTATATCTGACAATTTTAACTGCGAACACAACAAACGCAATAGCATCAAATATAACTCATGAATATATTATTAATTTTGGTGATTTACTCATTTTTATCCATATTTTCCCACTTCCTATTCTCATAAATGTAATTATGTATCAGATTCCTGTCATGCTGTCGAAATCTATAGATTTTGTTTTGAAGGGAACAGCTGTTCCATCTATTTCTGGCATACCATTCTGTTTTATAAAATAAATCGATTATAATACAGTTCATTTATGGTTCTTCTTACGTGTCTGGAAATAATTCTCTTGTATAATCTTTGAAGCTTCTCATGACGAATCGAGTGATGTCGAAAAGTGAGACCCTAAAATATGTGGATATAGTGGTAGTATGATTTAAGGTATCTACATGTTGGTCAGCATCAGGTCCGTCTACATTTACTCCTCATACATGTGAAACAGCTTGTATAGATGTGTCCTTCTATATTTTCCCTGAAACCACATCCTTAAATGAAAAACTTTCATATTTCGCATGTTAAATTTGGTGGGCGAATGTAGTACTCAAAACAGAAGTCATTCGACCGATTAGCATATGAGTGTGGCGTCAACTACCATCATACACAAATATTATCGGAAGCTACGGGCTGTGCTCTTGTTTTGGCTGCACAAATGATTATCTAACTCCCATTTTTAGAGCAAATACATTAAATGAATAAGATGAAAGATCTTCCTAATGCTTTCAAATGACTGTATTTATATACATTTACACTACTAAGAGGTAAATTTCGTTGGTCTCATTGTTATAGCGATGATTACTTTATAAGAGCATTCGCTTTGGAACCAGTTGAGAATACGTTTAGCAGTATTGTAGGAAGTAAGTGAGACCCCTCTGGAAGAGAAGAATCAGTGATGACAAGATGCATCTGTCATGTCCAAAACTTTACCGTGAGTGGGAGTTTATTGTGTGAACAAAATACAGTACCATAGCTTATGGCTGATATAAGACAGCCTTTACAGAAGTTTCTGATCCCTCCGAGAGCAGGTGGAATGGAGTCTACGTCACGCCTTGGTGGCTTTGAAATATAGATGCCCCTGCCGAAAGAGACTTTCCGCTGGATAAAGATGTGTGGCCCACTGGTGTATTTTGAAAGATGCACCTGGGTCCTACAGCAGGTACGAGTGAAATGTATCTTGAACTACACACACACACACACGCGCGGGCGCGCGCGCGCGTGCTCGCTGACAAACAGGCGGAGAGAGAGAGAGAGAGAGAGAGAGAGAGAGAGAGAGAGAGAGAGAAGAGAGAGACAGACAGACAGACGGAACTAGGGGAGAACATTCGACCATTAAATGATGAAGAGTAAAATGGAAGCTGTCAACAGAACTCTTATTGATTCTGCTTCTGGAAACACATTCTGCATTAGTAGCTAATTAATGCACCCAACACAATCTGAAATTATGAAAAATTATTGATTCGATGATCATTCGTCCAAAACTTAAACGTGGGTGGGAGTTTATTTTGTGAACAAAATACAGTACCATAGCTTGTAGCTGTTAAAAGACAATGCAGGAATCCCAGCCAGAGAGAAAGAAGAGAGAGACAGACAGACAGACGGAACTAGGGAGAACATTCGACCATTAAATGATGAAGAGTAAAATGGAAGCTGTCAACAGAACTCTTATTGATTCTGCTTCTGGAAACACATCCTGCATTAGTAGCTAATTAATGCACCCAACACAATCTGAAATTATGAAAAATTATTGATTCGATGATCATTCGTCCAAAACTTAAACGTGGGTGGGAGTTTATTTTGTGAACAAAATACAGTACCATAGCTTGTAGCTGTTAAAAGACAATGCAGGAATCCCAGCCAAAATAGCAAAATTTTGAGGTACTGTAAGCTTCTCCAAATATTGAGATCGGCTATTCTGAAATAATAGATCCTAATATGAGGATGCATATCGTCATTGTCTTGCATGTAAGGATACGGCATTTGCCTCTAGTGTCCGTCGACATTGGTCTCGCCTTGCTTTCTGGCTGTAGTTCTGGATTTACTTGGGTTGTTCTTTATCTTTCATGTATGAATTCAGACATTTCCTCTTTAATACCTTGAAAGTTCAGCTCATTTCGATTGTTTCCTTTTTTGTTAAATCTTTTCTTGTGCCCACGTTCCCACCTCAAGAATGTCATATCTGCTGAATCACAATCTGAAAGAAGGGAGAGACATTTATAAGGAAAACGGTGGGCACAATTTTAATGATGACAAAATAGGCAGATGCCTAATCCCTGTATGCTTAATTGCTTCATAATGCTAGAGGTATCCACCTTGTCCGTATAAAGTGTTCATACAGAAATAGAAACTTACTTTCCTTGTATAGCACCGATACAAATAACTCTGCTCTCACTTTTATCCATTTAATGGAGCGATGAAGAGATGTCGTTAGTTAAATATTTTTGTTCATTAAACAGACTGAAAAGTGACAGCACTGACTAACTAATGTAGATCTGTAACTATCCTGCTGTAAGGAGATATTGCCGAAAGTTCATTATTTTGTAGTAAAACTATTTCAGTATTCACAAGTATTCGCAAGAATTCCTCACGAAATTTTTCCTCACACAATTAACTACCTTCCATAGCTTAATATCTGCAAATAAAAAGCTTTCATGAGTCTCGAAGTGTTACTTATTTTACGTGGCTACTTATCAGTTAACTGTCACGCAACTTGTTTCGTAATATCATATGCACAACCCCATAGTCAATGTAGACGACCCTTTAACGCTAAGTAATAACCGCAGATAATGTTCATCACTACCAATCTTCTCCTGCTTGCCTTTTATTATGGTGAGGTCCTGTCGTTTTCTGCAGCCATGGAGAGCTTTTTGTAGCTGGCTCGCAGCAATGGAGTCTACTTAAAGAGACATGGAGAGTCAAATTCGTTCAGAGCTGAAATCTGCCCTTGAGAGCAGGTGAAGACACAGAATTCGCTTCGTCCCAATTCCCTGCAGTGGGCACCTAAGGGGGCAGCAGTCTGCCGTAAAAACAGTCTTGTTCCAGACATTGAGACGCCTTCCTTCAGGAAGGATAAAGGTCTAAGCCAGGTGCAGACTTCAGAAGTGGTAGAGCGTGAGAGTCGCCGTTTCTCTTGGCAGCCACTCCTCGTAAGAACGCTCGTTTAAAATCCTAGCAAACCGACCTTTTAATTGGCTCATAATAGTTATTCCTGTAGAGTGTGTGCTTTCTCATATGTGCCTACACATAAGCCTTTCGATTCGTTAGCTTCAGAATTGTGTCATGCAGTGGGAGAGGTTTTCTGATTTCTTCCCCACACTATGGCACAATTGGTGAATCGTAACAAAATCCATAGTAGTTGGAGGCTCTTTAACTTATTTACAAGAATATTATTGGGTGGAACTCGCAAGGTCTTCTGCACTTAGCCAGCAAGTTCCCTACACTGGCAAAAACAGCAAAGTTTCAGAGTGTTAAGACAGAGGACACTTCCTGCTGGGACACGGACCACTGAACAGTTACTGCTACGTGATCGATGAGTAAAGATCTGCTTCTGGAAGAATGATGACACGAGTCTTGCTGTCTTATAGGAGGTATGAGAAAAGTAATGACGCTAACAACACTGCAAGAGATCTGGCAACGCTGTGTTGTTCCACTTGTGTGTCCATCCTTTATAGATGTTCAGTCCGAGTCATTCCTACAGCAACCATGTGATTTTTGATAGCGTCATCAGTGAAGTTGTGTTTTTGTTGTGTGCTAATTTAGAGCAACGTTATGTAATCATTGTATTAAGCTAGTGTAATTCACGAGTGTAACTTTTGAAAAGTTGAAACAGATCCAAGGGGAACATTTCCTACGAAGAGAACAATGTTTTCGCTGGCACAAATTTTTGGAAGGCCGACAACACGTTGAAGATTAATCTCGTTCAAGGACAACAACTTCAAAATCCGATGAATACGTTGGTCCTGTGTCTGCTCTTGTGAAATCAGACGCGTAACAGTAAGAATGATGGGTAACCTGTTAAGCACTTTCACCGTACATCAAATTTTGACCGAAGTTTAGCACATGTGAAAGCTTTGTGCCAAACTGCTGCTGAAAAACGTTATAACTAAGCAGAAGGACAATCGAAGAAAAGGTGCGCTGATCTTACCAGAGATTGTACAGAGTTTCAGGGAGAGCATAAGGGAACAATTGACAGGAATAGGGGAAAGAAATACAGTAGAAGAAGAATGGGTAGCTCTGAGGGATGTAGTAGTGAAGGCAGCAGAGGATAAAGTAGGTACAAAGACGAGGGCTGCTAGAAATCCTTGGGTAACAGAAGAAATATTGAATTTAATTGATGAAAAGAGAAAATATAAAAATGCAGTAAATGAAGCAGGCAAAAAGGAATACAAACGTCCCAAAAATGAGATCGACCGGAAGTGCAAAATGGCTAAACAGGGATGGCTAGAGGACAAATGTAAGGATGTAGAAGTTTATCTCACTAGGGGTAAGATAGATACTGCCTACAGGAAAATTAAAGAGACCTTTGGAGAGAAGAGAACCAAGTGTATGAATATCAAGAGCTCAGATGGCAGCCCAGTTCTAAGCAAAGAAGGGAAGGCAGAAAGGTGGAAGGAGTATATAGAAGGTTTATACAAGGGCGATGTACTTGAGGACAATATTATGGAAATGGAAGAGGATGTAGATGAAGACGAAATGGGAGATACGATACTGCGTGAAGAGTTTGACAGAGCACTGAAAGACCTGAGTCGAAACAAGGCCCCCGGAGTAGACAACATTCCATTAGAACTACTGACGGCCTTGGGACAACCAGTCCTGAGAAAACTCTACCAGCTGGTGAGCAAGATGTATGAGACAGGCCAAATACCCTCAGACTTCAAGAAGAATATAATAATTCCAATCCCAAAGAAAGCAGGTGCTGACAGATGTGAAAATTACCGAACTATCAGTTTAATAAGCCACGGCTGCAAAATACTAACGCGAATTCTTTACAGACGAATGGAAAAACTGGTAGAAGCAGACCTCGGGGAGGATCAGTTTGGATTCCGTCGAAATGTTGGAACACGTGAGGCAATACTGACCTTACGACTTATCTTAGAAGAAAGATTAAGAAAAGGCAAACCTACGTTTCTAGCATTTGTAGACTTAGAGAAAGCTTTTGACAATGTTGACTGGAATACTCTTTTTCAAATTCTAAAGGTGGCAGGGGTAAAATACAGGGAGCGAAAGGCTATTTATAATTTGTACGGAAACCAGATGGCAGTCATAAGAGTCGAGGGGCATGAAAGGGAAGCAGTGGTTGGGAAAGGAGTGAGACAGGGTTGTAGCCTCTCCCCGATGTTATTCAATCTGTATATTGAGCAAGCAGTAAAGGAAACAAAAGAAAAATTTGGAGTAGGTATTAAAATTCATGGAGACGAAGTAAAAACTTTGAGGTTCGCCGATGACATTGTAATTCTGTCAGAGACGGCAAAGGACTTGGAAGAGCAGTTGAACGGAATGGACAGTGTCTTGAAAGGAGGATATAAGATGAGCATTAACAAAAGAAAAACGAGGATAATGGAATGTAGTCAAATTAAATCGGGTGATGCTGAGGGAATTAGATTGGGAAATGAGACACTTATAGTAGTAAAGGAGTTTTGCTATTTAGGAAGTAAAATAACTGATGATGGTCGAAGTAGAGAGGATATAAAATGTAGACTGGCAATGGCAAGGAAAGCGTTTCTGAAGAAGAGAAATTTGTTAACATCGAATATAGATTTATGTATCAGGAAGTCGTTTCTGAAAGTATTTGTTTGGAGTGTAGCCATGTATGGAAGTGAAACATGGACGATAACTAGTTTGGACAAGAAGAGAATAGAAGCTTTCGAAATGTGGTGCTACAGAAGAATACTGAAGATAAGGTGGATAGATCACGTAACTAATGAGGAGGTATTGAATAGGATTGGGGAGAAGAGAAGTTTGTGGCACAACTTGACTAGAAGAAGGGATCGGTTGGTAGGACATGTTTTGAGGCATCAAGGGATCACAAATTTAGCATTGGAGGGCAGCGTGGAGGGTAAAAATCGTAGAGGGAGACCGAGAGATGAGTACACTAAGCAGATTCAGAAGGATGTAGGTTGCAGTAGGTACTGGGAGATGAAGCAGCTTGCACAGGATAGAGTAGCATGGAGAGCTGCATCAAACCAGTCTCAGGACTGAAGACAACAACAACGATCTTTTTGAAGCCCTACCGGCAATTAAATCTCATGATTATGCTTTTATTGTGCTCCTCGACCTGTTCAAGGTTACATTTTAGGATTAGAACATCACAGTTTGTAATTCATTTGTTGATGTGTTACACAAATAAACTGAAATTGCTACAGAGACATTTTTTCCTGTCATAGATGGATGATCCCACTGCTTATTAACATATCTACGTGTGGTGTGGTCCCCATATTTACTTGCTTGATTAGGCCACGCCTATTAATCTTCATTCACTAAGACTTTTCCGTTGCACCACATTGTTTTCTTCATTAAATTTGTATGATCTTATGTAAAGCTTCCTTTTCTTTGTAGATTACCAGTTATCGGCCTTATAACGTATTATTGGTGTGCTAAACACCTCACCTTGTGCTAAATAGCTCAACTGGTATCCCATAGTTACATAGCACAGATTAAATATTTGTGCAAAAATCATAATGAAATACGTCTTTCATTTAACAAAATACTTTCGGACTATCATGCTGTCTTCGGGAAAAACCGCAAAGCTCTGAAATTGATAATACTAACATCTTATTCGTTGTGCTCAATATATCCCTCATGTGGAGGTATATTGATCCGGTTTTTAAGGAACGAAAATGAAATGTTTAAGTACGCAACATGGAAACCAAACATGATTTACGTAGTCGTGATGTTAGCTGAAAGTGTGTGTATAGTGCATGTACAAACTGCAGTACCCAGTACTGAGAAATTAATCTACCTGGGTCAGAATAACAAAGTGATTGACAGACCTGGAATGGGCAATGTTGACTGTTCACTGTTACTTGCTCCTCAATATCGTCACTTCAACAAGAGCTGCGCAATTAACGTAAGTACTAAATTGCTTCATATATTTTACATTAATTAGCAGCACTTTTTGTGACTTGCAAAATTATAATGTCTTATCACTTTGCCACTTACTCTGTTATCTGCAAACGTTCTTTTGCACATTATCAATAAAGCTCGACAAAGAAACAAAGCATGTAGTGAAAAAGAATCATAACAATAGCTGCAGTTGTCATCCAAGGAGCAATATGACAGCACAGAAAAATTCACAATGTGTGACAGAGGTCTGCTGGCCGTTGTGGCCGAGCGCTTCTAGGCGCTTCAGTCTGGAGCTGCGCGGCCGTTACGGTCGCAGGTTCGAATCTTGCCTCAGGCATGGATGTTTGTGATGTCCTTTAGGTTTAAGTAGTTCTAAGTTCTAGGGTACTGATGACCTCCGATGTTAAGTCCCATAGTTCTCAGAGCCATTTGAACCATTTGACAGAGTTCATTATTTCGTTGCCTGTTGCTATGGTACCTCTTTTGTAAACAAATAGTTGTCAGTCACTTCGTTATTCTTATCTGGGTGTAGATTTTCATTTTATGAAGCAAATCCGTTGCAAAAATGTATAAACAAAACATTATTGCAAACTAGGGATAAACCAAGTATGTTTGCGATCTTGTTAATAGATGTTAAAAGATGAAATATCACTTAGAACACAAAATTTTCATCCTTTTCTTAGAAACTTAAGAGAAAAACTTACTAAACAAATAGTAAAAATAAAAAAAGATTTTGGGTTTCTGTGGTTTCCCCAAACAACTTCCTACAAATGTTGGGTGATTCCTACTGTCATAGCTGACCACCTGCGCTTTTCATTAAAACAGACGTGTAAGAAAGATTTTTGTTCTTAATGTGTAACAGCCTTGCATGTGGTCATTGTCTGTGTGTTGTGATCTTCTGTGTTGTTTAAGTCTTGTGTGAAGGTCTCCTGTTCATTCTAATTCCATATATTTATTTATTTATTGTTTTAGTATCTCTATCACACATGTACCATAACGACTTTACACTGTTCATTGTTTTATTGCGTTTAGCTCTTTTGTTTAGTTCCGTTTGCTTATGAGTGTTCCGTTTGGAGTTTCTGTTCCTAATGTCAATTTATGGTTGTGTGTTGTTTATTTCATTGCATAGCTGTATTATGTGTGTATGTGTTTCATCAATCAGTCATATCATGTCATCGATATACTGGTATCAATATATTACTTTCTACTTTATGGTTTCATTATGTAACTGAAGATTTTACTCTCTACGTTTTTTATGAATATTTTGGTGATCCCATTGGCAGTCTCTTGGGGATAAATCAGTGTATTTGTCTGGTGTGTTTCGTTGTTAGTTAAGTTCTTGTGTGACAGTGTTGACTGTTTCATCTATTGGAATATACGTGAACACTGATGTGATATCAGATTATATTAGGCTTGCTGTGTCTGGTAGCATTATTCATTCTGTCTAGTGATTTCTTTTAGTTTTCCAGGTTCCTATAGTATTCAAAGATGTATATTTTCTTTACTAATAGTGTTTATGTTGCGTTGTTTGATAGGATGGAGAATTTTTGTAATTAATGACTGGTCTCAGTAGAATATTTTGTTTGTACACTTGTTTTAGAAAATTCAGAGTGAGTACTTTAGAATTTTTCTGTGTCATTCTTTTTATATGTCCTTTTGTGAATGTATTTTTGACGTTTTTCAGTTTTTGTTGAATACTTTTTGATACCTTCCTGTTTGGTGATATTTGTTCTTCAGAATATCTGGTGTTTTATACACGCATTCCTTTTCATTCACGCCCAATAAAATTAATGGGAATAACTGTCTTGTTTTATGTTGAGATTTCATAGCTAGAGTGATAACCGCCAAATAAAATGAGTAGTGGGAACATTTCAGAGACTTCTCTAAACAATACTAGCTATGAATTAATTCAGTACACCTTCAAAAATCATTTGAAACGCTTATAAAGTTCTTGAGCAAAAGGATATTTCTAAATATATTTCTAACAGGACACACAGTTTCAACGATATATTCTCTGTTGATCAACAGGAATAACAGAGGTCGCCTGAGGAAGTATATATAAACGACAGCATCCACAGAAATGAAGTTTAAAGTACTTCTCTATTGTAGAAACGTGTTCTGCATTACGATTATTAACATCGACGCTAAATTGTTTTATGATACGAAGTCACGTTGATCTTTGAAAGATCAGGTGGCCGCGATATTCCATAAACTGCAGAATTTCAGTTCATTTAAATCTACAAGGTGATTCAGCTGCCCCTACCTTTGTGTTTTATGCAACCTGCAACACATTGAAAAAACGTAATTGCGAGATTTTCATATTCTCTCGCACGCTACATGCAAACTATTAGTCATACAGAAGAAATGAACATAATTGTTTTGTAGGAAATGGAAGACAGTTAAATTTTTTGCTGGGGTCTGGTTTTGCAGGAGGCCGCGGTTTTCGAGTTATTCAAGAAAAGTATATTCGAAGGGCATTTTTTAAGGTTTTCTTGAATAATTCGAGAACTAGGGCTCCTGGTGAAAATGTATCCAAGTAGAAAATTTAACTAGATTAATTTTCCTATGAAGAGATCCTGTTCAGTCTATCAGTATGACTAACAGCTTGCACGTAGCAAGTGAGAGAATATGAAAATCTAGCACATTGTTTTTGAAGGTGCCGCAAGATACTTAAAATCCATAGGTAAGGGCAGCTGGATCACCCTGTAGTTTGTTTGTTTTATCACTAGATGACACTAAAAAGACCCTTCGGTTGTATTATACAATGTGTTGTAAGAACAGCAACCAACCATTAACGTGATAACATTTTTCTTTGCGGCATTTTATTGTTTCTTGCCATTCTAAACATTCATGGTGGTGTCTGATTGTTCTATATCGTGTCTCCCTACCACTTTCGCGCAACGACGCTCTGAGCGTGTTTTTTAGGGAATTTACTAGTTTGAACTTGGGACTTGTTGCTGGTAAGGAGACGTCAGATCACACATGACATGTAGAATTCAGAAAAGTTCAGTGAGACTAGCGATGATATAATCAAATACTTAATGATCTCGGCGTCAGCTCCACTGCACTCCCTGTAAAAGAATCTTAATACTAACTAAATTTAGTGGAAGGGGTTCAAGGCTTTCCTATTTTTAGTTAGCTGGTAAAATAACGTCGAAGAAGCAGTTAAGTTTACCATTGGAAATATTATTCTACTCACAAAACATTGTTTATAAATTGCACTATTGATAAAAGGAAGTGTTTTAATACAGGATGGTAAAAACCAACTGCGTTCAACAAAAATGTGAACGAATATTCCCTGAATGGGTTTCCAAGTTCTACAATGGATCTAAGGATGACCTATGCCATATCACATCTATAATCTAGGTTTAAATTAAGTTTCACAAAAGAGAAAACTATCGAAATGGTCTACAGTGACCCTCAATTATCTTTAATTACTTATCTAACTTGTCTTAAATTACAGTGGCTGATGTGGCTTCTCAATAATTATATAACAGAGAAATCATCGCGTTTCAGATTTTTACTTCAAGTGGCAAATGTGAACACCATGAGATTTAATTTACAGTCGACACTAGTATTACGCAGAAAAGGGGGTGTAACAGATGAGACTTCTGCAGTTCTGAGTGAAGCCTTATGCGCTCAAAAATGCGGCATCGCGTGCGTTCATTACCTTGTCGGTGTTTAGGCAGCGTCAGGGCAGCGGCGGGCAGCACAGCTCCGCTCACCTCGCCATTTCGGAAGCAATTCTCTTAACTTCTCCTTGCTACAATTTACCGAAGTTGGTTTAAAAAAAACTATCTGGCTCTGTTTTCATCTGACCAATCAGGGTCTCAATGTTAACCTTAAGCTCCGCCTACAAAAATTCTATCTATCCAATGAGAAACGTTATACTTTTCGTGGTGGGGCAATGTTTTTAAAGTTTGCAACGTAACAGAGACGCGAAAAACTCTCACGCTAAAACCTGCAGCTGGTGTGGTCCTTTTAGCGTTATCGTAAGATCTATACTGTTCTTCTGGAGGGCTCTATCTTTTAACATGGGCTGGGGAGTGGTCCTAATGTAACAGACACGCGAAAAGGCTCACGCTAAAACTTGCGGGTGGTAGTGGCCCTTTTTGTGTTATCGTAAGATCTATACTGTTTTTCTGGAGGGCTCTAGCTTTTAACATGGGCTGGGGTGTGGTCCTTGACGTAACAGAGACGAGAAAAAGTCTCACGCTAAAATGTGCGGGTGGTAGTCTTAGAGGTAGGCTGCCGACGTGGGTGTCCAGTCCGTCCCTTATCGTAGGGCCTTCTAGCTTAACACGGTTCTGCTCTCGGCTTCTGTTCTCGTTTCTCCCCTCGGAATTGCGTCGGTTTCACGGTGGGAAGGTATGACATGCATTTAGGCATTCTTGTGTTAGTCTGTGGTATTCCATTTGCTCACTCATTACTCGTATTACTTTGGTTAATTTAATGTCACGATATATTCGTATGTGCCATACTACCTGATTTGCTTATCATGTCAGGGTTTTCATGGTAGGTGTTGGATTTCCCTGACACCTTACACCATTACCAGTTTAGAACATTTAATTCATCATCAGACTGATGCATTGTATTTGCAGGACGAAGCATTAAATCAGTTGTTAAACGCTTTGTATGTCATGGTGCCACAAAGCAAAACATTTCAAACAAAGAAATATTCAAAACTAAAAAGTAAGAATACATTCAAGTTGAAATCGGTATACAGAAGTGTTAGACAGGAATCAAATTCCTAGAAAAAAGGGGCCTCATAGGAAGATGCATACCATGCTGTTTATAATAACAGCAGTGTTACTTATTAAGGACATCGTGCCTTAGCAAGGTGTTCTTATTTCGTTCTTACTACACACATTCTAACATTTTGCATCAACTATTTTTTTCTGATTGAGCAGAAAACTGATGTCTACCATAACATAATTTAGTAGAAGTTGAATTATCAAATATGATTTCTTAAACTTGATGCATATAATCGTTTTCATTAACTTAATTTTACATTTCTTAAATACACATGCATCTCTCTTACCTGGCCACGTAAGTATGAAGCTATTTTGTAAGCGGATGACAGTATAGGTGTTCTGTTGTCGTATTACAATCTACCAACTACTAACCTCACGATGTTTTCCTTTAACACATTTTCTTGTTTCTCTCTATTACCAGTTTTGAACAATTTATTCATCATTGGTGCTTGCTTTGCGTTTACAAGACAAACAAGTAATTACCTGTTGAATAAGTTGCGATACATTGTGCCGCATGCCGAAAACATCTCAAACTAATGAATATTCGAAAAGGAAATGAAAGTAGACGATAAATTCAAGTTGTAGATTGCTCTACAGATATCATCAAACCTTAAATATTGTCAAAAACTTACTCTAAGCCTACAAATATAAATGCGGGTAACCTTTGTTCAGTCTGTCTTCAAAGATAAGTCTTCGTGTCAGTATTGCCTCGTGTGGTCCTACATTGATCATCTACTCAAACTGGTCTTCTCTGAGGTCATTCTGTTCTAATGTAAATAATTCGTATCACTATTTTGCAACCGTAACATATTAAAGCGATTATTTGATAACATTCACACCTGTCAGCTCCCACTTCTTATGGGATATAGCCAATTAAATATTAACATTGGCTGATATATTTAACACATGCTGGTATAAACAATGACATAGAATATTTGTAATTAATGTTTGACATAGGATACATAAATATTGGTCAGATTCTCTGAGGGTGGTTTATGAGATTAGACGCTCTGGTCTTAAGCAGAACGTGACCTTAGAAAGGCCTAGCACAGTCGCTTTCCAGGAGTAAAGAATGTCATCCTGATGTAGTGCCGATTATAAATTCTGGAGAGCATACATATCCATCTCCATAACCATCAGCTTCCCAGGCCAGATCTCGAAGTTTTGTCAACAACCGCTTATCCTGACTAAATTTTCTCTCCGCAGCGGAGCGTGCAGTGATTTTGAGTAGTTGTCGGAGCACTAGCCTGAGAAAGGCAAAGGATCCAAGGTCGAATCCCGGTCTGGCACGAAGTTCTAATATGCCAGGAAGGTTTTAATCGGCGCACACTGCACTGTAAAATCGAAATGAATTCTGTAAACTACCCGTTAGGCTATGACTGAACCATTTCACAACAATATCCTTTGTTCCCTGAGCACCAGTCCCACAAGGTAGGCGGTAGAACTTTGTGGAATTTGGAAAGTAGGAGAAGAAGAACTAGTGGAAGTGTAGCTGGTGTGCGCAGACCTTGAGAAGTACTTCGATAGCTTAGTCGGAAGGGCACTTGCCCGCGAAAAGCAAAGTGTCCGAACATCGGTCCGGCACAACAGTTTTCATCTGTCAGGATGTTCCATCATTAATCTGGTGTTCTCCTGAAACCAACGTTAGAGCACATTTCTCACAGTGACCAGCCCACTTCTCCGATCCGCCCCGAGAAGCAGAGGGGAAAGCAGCTGACTGTACGCCTTTGTACATTTTGTAGTCTCTATTCCTTTGCGCTTAGGATCCCTATAAAAAAGCCTTGAATGGTCAGTTACGTTATTGTGTTCAAAGCTATTTCTCTAGGAGAAGTATTTCGTTCGTCCAATGGTTGAATTTCACTTTCCCAGTAATATTACCCCATTACTCCTGCTTTTAAACTAGCCATTCTTTACGGAGGAAACAATTTGGTTCAATAACAGAACTAAAGTAGCTAATCGTGACTAATCACACATCACTTTCTGACAGGGAGTCGGATATAGGGTTGTACCGTGTTTTTGAATCTGACATCTAAAAAGAGTAGCAATGTAGTGATGGAAGAACCTGGTTTCATGGTACAGTATATAATGGTGCTAAGAATTAACCAATGGTACATTGGCAATTCACAGATATAATTCCCCTTGTGGCCCAGAAAACAGATAAGGTGCCATTAAGAAATATGAAGATGAGAATAAAATTATTTTGTCACGTTACATCGATGTATTTCGCGGCCTTGATAAAGTCTTGGGGGAAGGATGTAGTTTAAATGAGTAACAGTGTTAAAAAAAATTTAGAGTAAAATGATAAAATGTTTTTATAATTTCAGTTTGAAATATACACACACAATAAAAGTACATATGTGGGATCCGTTCTTTATGACATGTCCGACATAACAGACATGATTTTGGTCCATCAGCTACTGTGAATTAAGACACAAAAGAATTACAGACATTGTCTGCGAGTGACCATTGATTCAAATCAATGGGGAAAGTTGATAATTAGAGAAACTTTGTCAGACGTATGTGGCTGGCTGATCAGTGACCAAAAAAGGATGCAACAGCCCCTCTGTAATTACTGACACTTCTAATTTAACAGTTTAGGTACGTGTCTGGACAGCTCGTTCGTCTGGTCGTCGGATAAGGTTGAGGACAGGTCGCCATTTAAATTTACTGCTGTCCTCACGTTAGAATGTAATACCCATTCTGTTAAAATATGATGTCACGAAATATACAGTCCACAAAGTTCAAAACAAACACAGTCATGATATTCGTTAAGGTTTCGGAATTCCAGTGGGATGACGCCGACACCTTGATACGAAATTTTTCAGCTGTCAATCAGGCAGCCATCCTCAGGTGAGTCTTACATTTTTTTTCTTTTCTTTAGCAGCTGTCATTGCCAACGTATGAGATGCGAGCGGGCTGTTGTAGTTGTTCTTTCCAGGCAAATAATCCAGTAGGCTAGTTGTAAGGCAGAGGGTCTCCCATTTGAGAATAATTGGGCGAGCGTGTCCAGTTCTGGCATTCATCCAACAACCGGGGGAAAATTTTCGGAAACCTCGCCCGAAACCGGAGGCTTTAGCTATTTGAAATTTTAATTTATCTCTGGGACAATATTGGTCACCGTCGATGATAATTTTTTTTTAAAATTTAGTATGAATGTGTGACTTGCACCGCTGTATTTGGATCGTGTTGCAGAAATGTCTAGGAACCAAAGCTAAGTGTACACGGAAAGTGGCAGTGGTGCTGCAGGCGCATGGGTTACCGCAGCATGATCGCTCTCTGTCGAGTTCAGCAGCCTCTGTGGAGTAATGCTCCCTGTGTGACGCTCGCCCCCTCCACGTATTTACGGGTCCCCAGAAGAAAATCTCAGTTGTAAAAGTTCTGAAATTAAATGTCTCAATTTAGAGCATTAAGACGTGGAATCTTGTTTTAGAAGGAAAGTATTTGCATTTCAACGGACATATTTTTATGAAATTTTGATTACCGGATCATTAAGTACCTTTCAGTTTGCTGGGGAGTGCCGTTTTTCTGCAAGACTCTGAAAACGTGCTATAGATGTCACTGTTGACCCCACTGCAGGAGCCAAACACAATGCAGATATCTTAACTGTACATGCGAATGAGAACTTTCTATAATATACTGCCGGTCGGGGTGGCCGAGCGGTTCTAGGCGCTACAGTCTGGAACCGCGGGACCGCTACGGTCACAGGTTAGAATCCTGCCTCGGGCATGAATGTGTGTGACGTTCTTAGGTTAGTTAGGTTAAGTAGTTCTAAGTTCTAGGGGACTGATGACCTCAGAAGTTAAGTCCCATAATGCTCAGGGCCATTTGAACCATTTTTATAATATACCCAAAACAGTACGAATGACTAGAAAACGCCGAATAAAGGAAAACAAGGTTTTCAGGGCAGGTAATTGGAAGTTGCGGTACAGAAAATGGCCCAGAGATCATCATTGTGCGTGTGTTTGTGTGTGTGTGTGTGTGTGTGTGTGTGTGTATGTGTGCGTGTGTGTAGTGATTGAATGTTATGAAGCAATGTGTGTATAGTGTGGGCAGGGACTGATAGTGAGATATGAGTGAACAATGTGGCAATACATTATTTAATAAGTTATTTGTAAAAAAATTATTGTATACCAGGAGTAAATCTAATGATTGTCTCTAACTAGAAGTCTGTAAATATATGTGTATACGAATTAGCTTATTTTAAATTGATCTAAATTTGTAACTACTTTGACATGTCCTATAATCTTGTAATAAGAGATCTACGGATGAATAAAGGTATTACTACTACTACTACTACTACTACTACTGATCATAGGGTAAATGTGGGTAGAGACGCCGCGCACGCTGTACATATAGGTTCCCACCGTTGCCACCAGATGGCAGTGTGCATGCTACATTATTTTCTTTGTAATAACCACTGTGTGTGGATGTGATGCAAGTCACACGAAAGTTACGCAAATTGTAGTCGGTATACAAAGATGAGTTCATGTTTCCTTATGACAAAGTTTTTCCTTGTGTTCATATATCGTATATTAAGTCGTTTCAGATGCTTAATCAGCCATTATTCGTACGGGAGAAGTCATAACCACGACTGGACTGATACTTGGCAGAGCTGCCGAACAGCAATCTGGTGGGGATACCTCATCTCTATGAGATTTTATAACTGACCTGAAAACATTCCACACTAGTCAGAGGATACCACTGTTGCCTCATGATTTTGTAAATATGTAAGTTACTTTATTTCTTACATTGTTAACGTTATTGTGATTGCATATAATTCTATTATTTATAGAAATACACAAATATTTATGACATGTCTACTCAATATAAAAGGAAGGGCGCTGCAAAGAGAGCTCTGTGGACAGAGGATAATTTTAAAAAATCTGTAAAACGGCTGAAAACAAAGGAAATTCAGGGAGGCAGAGAGGCACCATGGTATTCCGGCACGAACCTTAAAACGAAGAATGAAGTTCTGCAGTCCGTAATAAGGCACACTGTGTCCAGCACGTATAGCTATTTGAATAATTACCCAAGTCAAATTAATAATCAGTAATACTTTCAAATTATATTTAATCAAAATAAATATTGATGTCATTTATTATCTGCAATAACTGGTTTAGTTCGAGAAATTTATTTCCTTTTTATTTCTCAAACTTAAGTTTATTTGTGTCACGAGACGAGAAGAAATTGGTTACCCATATTGAGGCTCTTACATCAGCTGGGTCCGCGCCTTACAGGTTGACAGACTTGCATACAGACCGGCGAAGGAAATGGGACTACGAAATAAATTCAACAGCGAATCTGAAACTTTGAGTTTCTACCGGTTAAATTATTTCAGACGTGGAAATGCAGGACTGGGTGTGTGCCAATTTGAGGGTCCTTTCTTATCAAGAGCAGAAGGAATGAATAAGGAAATTGTTGGTGGTAATTTTGAAGCATTGACATAAGTACTGAAGGAAAATAATTTATTTTTTTTGTAAGCCAGAAAATGTTTTTAATATGAGTGACTACGGAAAGGCAAACAACCAACCTGGTTCTGTGAAGACGGAGAAAGTACCAAATCTATTCATGTACTAACGTCAGAAGAGAAAGGCGAAAATTTACCTGTTCTGGCTTCTTGTAATGCTGCAGGTCAATTTATGCCTCGTGTTCTGATATTTAAGGCGGTAACCAAGAAAGCGGATTTTGCTGATGTCTTGCCTCCATGTTCTGGCGTACACATGAACCCAAAGTCATCGTACGTTAGTACAGACTTGTTCACGGATCATTACCTGAAACAAAAGCCATCATGACAGGCCGTTTACATTTTACGCGGACACGCCTCTCACAGCAGAACTCCGCAGTTGTTTCAGACAGCTGTTGACAACGATGTAATGATTTGACTATCTAGTCACTGCAATTGTGCTTTGCAGCCTGTCGACATGACATTTTTTGCCCCTAAAAACATACGTCCGGAAAGAAACTTCATAATGAGTTGCATAGGTCAGTCAAAGGAAAATCGCTCGATATCGAATGTGTCGACTAATCGGTGCAACTTGGAGTAAAGCCACGTTTTCAGGAATGGCGCTCAGTGACCTTCAAGCCACGGGAATTTGTCTCTCTAACCCAAACCGAGTACCTGAACACTTCTTCTCAATGTCACGCACAAGTAATTCATCATCACCATAACAAACTTCCAGTTCTATGGGCTCCTCACCTACTCCTGCTGATTCTTCCCGGAATTCTCCACAACCTTCCACATCTACTATGTCACCTGATAACATGACACCAATGAAACCTCTCCAGAAAATAAGCCCGATACCGAAACTACCCAAATCAACGTCAGTAAGACGAAAGCTCAACCCAAAGCACTTACTGACGGATGCTACAAACGAAGAGAAGCGTGAAAAAGAAAGCCCAATGAAATTAAGGAAGGAAAACAAAAGGAAAAGGTGAAACAATATCATCTGTCACTTCACGAGGTGGGACGCGACTAGCTAAGAGGACCACTGCAGAAACTGGAAAGAACCCAATAAATTTGGAAACAAACTGCTGCTCTGGGGAAAATCATTTCCTAACTACCAAAAAATATGCCTGGATACAGTGTGTGAGTTTAAACCAGCGGCTCCACGAAACATACTTTCCATATGTAGACATGTATGTAGATTGTGGCAGGAAAGATGCTAGAGGACAAAGCAGTAAGGAACATACTACTCGTATCAACATTTGTACCTTGTACGCTGCAAATCAAAATTAAAATATTACGTAAAGTAATGTTGGAAATTGCGATTCAGTTCATGTTACTACTCAGTTGTATGCATATAATTGTCTTGTTGTATATTATAATGATCAGTTGCATTAAAATTGCAGAAATCAGCTTAAATCTTATTCTGTTATTAATTATTTCACATGCTCCATCTCTCCCGAGAAAAGTTGGCATCTCTACCGGGTTCCAAACAGAGACGCCACTTACGCAACAATTCATTTGCTGCTCCTTTACTCCCTTTTATTTTCCCTTACCGAGGTTTTTCTCATATGTGATGTATCATCAAACCGGCCATCGAGGACCTTTTAGATAATGTGCCGACCTCACAATGCTCCTCCATAGGTGGCGATCTTGTGCACTCTGGATCCGGTTGTCACTGACTCCTAGCTGGTAAAGGTCTTTCTGGAGCTCACCCTCCCATCGCATTCTGGGTCTACAAATTGGGCGGGTACCATCAGGTCTTCCCATATGTACGACTTTTGCTCGATAGTTGTCTGGCCTTCTAGCAATGTGACCTGCCAAGCTTATTCTCCGCGCTTTCAGTTTTTGAACGATTTTCGGTTGCCTCATCAGCTCATACAATTCTTGGTTTTGTTCTACGTCTCCACGAGGTCCTTTCCTGGAGAGGCCCAAAGGCCCTTCTCATAATTGTTCTTTCGAAGACCAACAAGTTTTCTTCACCCTTCTTTGTTGTACTTATGGTTTCTGTCCTATGCCACAATACTGGCTGCCATTATCACGGCACTGTAAGTTATAAGTTTGGTCTTAACTGACAGATTCTTGGATTACATTATCTGCTTTAGTCTGAAGTAAGTTTTAGACCCCTTCACAATACGCTGGTTTATTTCCTGTTTTAAAATATTTTGTCTGTTGGGCCATGTACCAAGGTATTTAAAATTTTCCACTTTTGCAAATTTCCATGTCGCTACCTGTAACGGGATGTCATTAGAAGCTTCTCTTGAAACCTCCATTACTTCCGTTTTGTCCGCATTAATCCGTTACCCCATTGTACTTGCATTTTGCGCTATGTCCTCTACATTTTCTGCAATCTTTTCCTCTGATTCTGCTAGAACTGCGATGTCCTCTGCATATGCGATCAAATGAAAAAAATAAAATTACGCTAAATCAGTCTGCAACAATATTTAAAGTGATTCTGTCGTAATATAACAAAAGATATAAAATGTACGGTATATGTACCGGATTTACCTTATAACTACACATTCTGTAGTAGTGATAAACGTTATGTCAGTCACATTTCTGAAGCTGTCCACAGGTTCAGCAGTATCTTAGCCGGCGTTCTGCCATGCGTAACGAAATTTTGGTCTACGAGGGTTGGAACTTTAATAGTGGCAACTATTAATTTACAGCTCGTACAAAATAGATACGTGTTAGAAAGTTCTACTGACCTTCAAAGTAGTCAACTGCATTGTGTATAACTCGTTGCCAGCGATGTGGAAGTCGTAGGATACTCTTTGCAGTGCCAGTTGTGTTGACAGTTCGAGCGGCGCGGTCTATTGTCCGACGAATTTGTAGCAGTTCTGAGGCGAATGCCGTGAAGCGTTTCCTTCAGTTCAGAAATCGAGTTGAACTTAAGAGGGCTTAAGTCAGGGGAGTGCAGTAGGTGGTATAGCACTTAGTAGCCCCATCAGTCAAACAAATCACTAACAGCTCGCACTGTACATGCTTGAGCATTGTCCTGGAAAATGATGGCCAGGCCCTGCAGAAAGTGTCATCACTTCTGTATCTAAGCTGGTCGTAGGCTGTGTTCCAAAAATGAACGGCATGGCTCTTTGAAGCCAAAATCATGATCGTGTGAGTGTAAATGTAACACTGTAAGTAAATAACAGTCTAATGTCGGTACTGGCCTTAAAGAAATATACTATGACTGTGGCCCCGCATTATGAAAAAAAATATTAAATGCTTAATGTCTCATTGATCCAAGTGAATGACAAGAATAATATACACCAGCACGGAAAAGAAAACTGAGGAACTGTTTAGATGACCATCAGTTTGGATTTAGGAAACGTAATGTCACTTCAGGGGCGATTCTGACATTGCTTTTGATAGTGGAAGCAAGACTGAGGAAAAATGAACGCGCCTTCGTAGGATTTGCCGACCTGAAAAAAGCATTTGACAGGGTCAAATGGTGCTAGATATTCAAAATTCTGAGAAAAATGGGGAAAGCTATAGAGAAAGACGGGTGATATACAACACTCACAAGAATCACGAGGGAACAATGAGAATATCAAGGACAACCAAGTGCTCAGATTAAAAAGGATGTTTTCTGTGGTCCCTATTGTCCAATCTATACCTCGAAGAAGCGATGACGGAAATAAAAGAAAGATTCAAGAAAGAGATTAAAATTCAAGGTGAAAGGATATCAATGAATGATAAGTTGATGACTACGCTATCCTCAGTGAAAGTGAAGAAGAATTACAGCATCTGTTGAATGGAATGGTCTATTGAGTAGAGAATATGAACTGAGGGTAAGTAGATGAAAGACAGAAGTAATTGGAAGTAGAAGAAGTGAGGATAGCGAGAAACGTATCGTCAGGATTGCTGATCGCGAAGTATATGAAGGAATTCTGACACCTAGGCAGAAAAATAACGAATGATGGGCGAAGCAAAGGAGACATAAAAGTAGACTAGCACTGACCAAAAGGACATACCTGGCCATAAGAAGTCTGCTACTACGAAACATAGGTCTTACTTTGAGGAAGACGTTTCTGAGTATGTGCGATAGCAACACGGCTTTGTATGGTGGTGAAACATGGACTGTGGGAAAACCGGAGCAGAACTGAATCGAACAATCTATGGACTCATAAGGCAAGGAATGAGGAGGCTCTCCTTAGAATCAGGGAGGGAAGGAATATGTGGAAAATACTGACAATAAGAAATGACAGGATGATAGGACATCTGTTAAGCCTTCAGCGAATAATTTCCATGGTGCTGGAGAGAACTGTGGCGGATGAAAATTGTAGAGGAATAAAAGGATTGAGATACAGTCAAAAATAATTGAGGACGTAGATTGCAAATGCTGCCTGAAATGAAAATATTGGCACGGGAGAGGAATTCGTGTATGGAGTCATCAGGCCAGTTAGGAGACCGATGACAAAGAAAACAGTAAAATTGTATTCCATAGACACCTCTGCAATTTTGCACTGCTGCCAAGGATTACGTGATCATTTTGGCTTATCGGGTCCATACCATGATGGAACATTGTTTCTTACTCAATGAGTCGTGCTATTTTCCAACGACCGGGTCCGCTGTTCACACAGCTCACACGGCTCAGAACTGATTTTGTGAGCACGGGTGTGAAGTGTCGCATTCCCTCTGGCCACAACAGTCACCAAATCATAGTAGTTTTGAGTCTTTGTTATATAGTGTCGAATGAAGGGTGCATGGTCGCTACCCGCCTCTATCATCGTCACCTGAACTTACTATTTTGCAGGTAGAATGGTGTAAGATTCCCTTAAAAACCATATAGGACCAGCATCTATCTTTTCCGGATGACTGTTTTGAATAGCAATACCGTATTAGACATGGTAATGCGGTGTGTTTTGGTGTTTTCATATTTTTATCCACCAGCTGTAAATATGGACTGCAGCCTAAATCTGAAATCTTTCCACCTGTTGACCATGATTTCCGAATAACTAACGCAGTTAGCCGTTTCATTTTGTCCCATGACGCGATTACCGCGTCGAGGAAATACACTCTATAACAAAAACAAACAAAAAAAACCATCGCCACACGAGGAAGGATTTAGCCGAAAGGGACTACGGAATTTTCGGAAAATTTGGATGATTTATTCAAGACAAAGAGTTTTACAAACTGAGCAAGTCAATAAAACGCTGATCCATCCTTATGCAAGCAGTTATTTGGTCTGACACTGATCGACAGAGTTTTTGAATGTCGTCCTCAGAGATATCGTTCGAAATTCTGCCCTACTGGCACGTTAGATCGCTAAATCCGGAGCTGGTTAGGGGGCACTGTCCATAACGCTCCAAGCGTTCTCAATTGGGGACAGATGCGGCGACCTTGCTGGCCAAGGTGGGATTTGACAAGTGCAAAGACAAGCATTAGAAACTCTTGCCGTGTAAGACCGGGACGGCTTGTTATGAAGGGCAACAAAACGAGGCGTAGAATATCGTCGACGTACCGCTGTGCTGTAAGAGCTCCGCGGAAGGCAGCCAAAGAGGTCCTACCATAAGAAGGAGTGGCTCTCCAGACAATCACTCCTGGTTGTCGGACTGCATGGCGGGTGAAAGTCACGTCGGTATCCCACTGCAGTCCGGGGCGTCTCCAGACACTTCTTCGGTCTTTAATTGGATTGACTGAAGTACAATTGTCTTCAGTAGTGAGCTCTCCTTCGTACTGAGAGCTAATGACCAGAGAAGACGTGTTCTTTCAAGAAAATCATTTAAAATTTGTAAGTAAGCATATTTTTAATGGTTCAGAACTAGTAATTTTTGGGGCTACTTAAAAGTCTCCATTGGTCTTCCAAAGTATCAAATATACTATGTACCACCAGGTGTAGCCCCTCCCGTCCCTACAAACTATCGTTTGGGTACCACTGCTCAGTTACATGTCTAAACATGACGACTGATCGGTACGACCATGCAATCTGACTGTACCAGCCACGGAAACGTGCATTGATTTCAGACGAAGGCAGTGCTCTTGCTGTGGGAGTTATTTAAAATCTCGAGTTTCGAAGAAAATGATTGACTACTGGGATCGCTCCATTTGCACCGGTTGACCAGCTGCGTTAGTTTCCCACACACTGACTTCTTCTAATGGCCGGAATGGTTTCTATTGACACTCTTTGGTGTATACATTTATAAGAACTATTAAAACTAGGCGCAGAGGATTCCCCTACAACGAAAAGGGGCTTCTTGCTGAAAATTACTAACTTCTGAACGAATTACTACTCCGAGCATCAAAAATTATGGACAAACTCTCAACACTGACGGATCATTATTGTCTAATTGGTATCTTTCAATCATCCTCACGACACATATACTACCACGAAACACATTACAGTTAAAATTAATTAATATCAATGCTAGCCTAAAAGTCTTGCTAATTTTTGATTGTCCTAATTGTAATCTGACGGTAATAATTTGCACCTCTGAAGAGTGTAGCATCACAGCCAGACTGGGATTTGAACCGCCATCCCTCGGAATAGAAACTCAGTATCTTAACTCTGCGCCTCCTCACTCTGTCAGTGTGTTCGTACATCTGACACTTGAGCAGATGAGCTGCATCATAATAATCATCATCATCTCATCATCACCATCATCGAAAGCCATTTGATATTTATTGCTGGATATAAGCCTCTTACGGACTTCTTTGTGTGTTACTCTTTTACATCACACGATTCATACCACTTATGCATGTGTTTCAATGTAATCTACAACGGTCTTATCTTATAGGCGTCTTACAATCTCTTCTACTCAGAATATGCGACTTTTTTTTCAAATGTTCAAATTTGTGAGTAACCTTACGGGACTTGATTGCTAAGGTCATCAGTCCCTAAGCTTACACACTACTTAACCAAAATTATCCTAAGGACAAACACGCACACCCATGCCCGAGGGAGGAATCGAACCTCTACCGGGACCAGCC
This sequence comes from Schistocerca gregaria, assembly GCF_023897955.1. Lineage (NCBI taxonomy): Eukaryota > Metazoa > Arthropoda > Insecta > Orthoptera > Acrididae > Schistocerca > Schistocerca gregaria. Next base: position 241,117,667 of record NC_064921.1, read on the forward strand.
GCACAGTCCATGACTGCAGCGCCTTAGATCGCTTTCTTACGCTTCCTTTTCAAAATGTTTCAATGGTAGTGATTTTTACGTTACAGTCCAAAATTACGAGACAAACTATTCCATTGGCAAAATATGCGAGCGTTACTATGACATCTTACTGAAACTTTCGAGCTTCTTTCGCGTAGGAGTTCTTTGACTTTGATGACTGATGTCTCGATGTTGTAGCCGTAAACTCTATAGTTATCTTACGTGGAAATACTCTGCATAACTGTTTCTTCAACTTCTTCAATGACAGCTTCCGAAACGATCCTTACACTCCCCTATCCTTAAACGAGTAACAATTATTGCAGCAATTTCAAGTACTTTCTGGCAGGTATCTGGTTGGTGTGCACCAGACCCATGGAATAGTCTAATTAAGCTCTATAAGTTGTGTTCGAAGGCCTGCCTGATTGAAGATCACTTTTGAATCTGAATAAAGCTCCCAAACTCTACATTCAGCCTAGACAACGATCTCCGCAGGTTCCTTCAAGAATTCTTAATTTTCAGAATGCCATTTCCACTTTCACGGTAATTTACACGTTACTCTTTGTTTTCGTCATTCTTGTCAGTCTTTCCCACACACTTCTTTCCTCACCGATTCTGCGGAGAACCTCCTCATTCCTTCGTTCATTAGTCCACTAAATTTTCAACATTCTTCCATTGCATCCCATTTCAAATTCTTCGAGTCTCTGTTGTTCCGGTTTTCCCACAGTCTATGTCTTACTGTTGTACAATACTGTGGTCCAAACGCACATTCTCAGAAATTTCCTCCCAATATTAATACTTGTATTTGAAGCTAGTAATCTCTCTTGGCTAGGAATGCTTTTTTTACACTGCTCTTCTGCTTTTTACATTCTCATTTCTAAGTCCGTCATTCGTTATTTTGCTGCCTGCCAGTTTAATAAGCCACGGCTGCAAAATACTAACACGAATTCTTTACTGACGAATGGAAAAACTGGTAGAAGCCGACCTCGGGGAAGATCAGTTGGGATTCCGTAGAAATGTTGGAACACGTGAGCCAATACTGACCCTACGACTTATCTTAGAAAATAGTTTAAGTAAAGGCAAACCTACGGTTCTAGCATTTGTTGACTTAGAGAAAGATTCTGACAATGTTGACTGGAATTCTCTCTTTCAAATTCTGCAGGTGGCAGGGGTAAAATACAGGGAGTGAAAGGCTGTTTACAATTTGTACAGAAATCATATGGCAGTTATAAGAGTCGAGGGGCATGGAAGGGAAACAATGGCTGGGAAGGGAGTGAGACAGAATTGTAGCCTCTCCCCGATGTTATTGAATCTGTATATTGAGCAAGCAGTAAACGAAACAAAAGAAAAATTCGGAATTAAAATCCATGGAGGAGAAATAAAAACTTTGAGGTTCGCGGTGACATTGTAATTCTCTCAGAGAAAGCAAAGGACCTGGAAGAGCAGCTGAGCGGAATGGACAGTGTCTTGAAAGGAGGGTATAAGACGAGCATCAACAAACTGAGGATAATGGAATGTTGTCGAATTAAATCAGGTGATGCTGAGGGTATTAGATTAGGAAATGAGACGCTTAAAGTAGTAAATGAGTTTTGCTATTTGAGGAGCAAAATAGCTCCTTATGGTCGAAGTAGAAAGGATATAAAATGTATACTGGTAATGGCAAGGAAAGCGTTTCTGAAGAAGAGAAATTTGTTAACATCGATTATAGATTTAAGTGTCAGGAAGTCGTTTCTGAAAGTATTTGTATGTGGTGTAGCCATGTATGGAAGTGAAACGTGGACGATTCATAGTTTGGACAAGAAGAGAATAGAAGCTTTCGAAATGTGGTGCTACAGAAGAATGCTGAAGATTAGATGGGTAGATCACATAACTAATGAGGAGATATTGTATAAAGTTAGGGAGAAGAGAAATTTGTGGCACAGCTTGAGTAGAAGAAGGGACCCGTTGGTAGGACATGTTCTGAGGCATCAAGGGATCAACAATTTAGTATTGGAGGGCAGCGTGGAGGGTCAAAATCGTAGAGGGAGACCAAGATATGAATACACTAAGCAGATTAAGAAGGATGTAGGTTGCAGTATTTACTGGGAGATGAAGAAGGTTGCACAGGATAGAGTAGCGTAGAGATCTGAATCAAACGCGTCTCTGGACTCAAGACGACAACAACAAAAACATGTGTTATTTGAGACAACTTGGCTTTCGTTGTTTTGAAAGTGACTGTGTGTGTGAAAATTGTCAGTTCTATCGTTACGTGTTTTTTTTTTTTTTTCGAAGTTCTCATTTTACTATTTACCATCATCTTCTACACTGGTCTTATCACATTTTTGAGCGGGCGCTAAAGACTTTGCTGTCGTGCACCCACTGAAACTGCTCATGATTAAAAAAAAAGTATAATTCATACCTAAAGTCGCGTTTTACCAATTTCCATTTTCTTAATGTTAAGTATCACTGCTACTTTTGTTTCATTTAAGAATCGGTTCATTTCAAATTATAATTGTTTAATTTCCAGATTTTTTCTCCTCATTGGTATAAGATCTTAGAAAGTTGGTTCTTTTGGTGATAGTAGGGACGAACAGTACGCTAATTTCTCAATTATATTACTTTTGGTTTAGTATGTCTGAGAAAATGGGCATTACACAAGCAAAAATGTAAGGTGCATAAAACATTTAAAAATATATCTACGATATTCACATTACATTAAGTACCATATGTAAAACGTATCATAAAAGTAGTCGTTTACCGTCGGTTGTTTTCTTGTTGTTCATTTTGCTTATTTTAGTGCTGACTATGCCTTCTATTCCTCCTTTGGATCTTCACACATTTATATCCACATTTTTTTACTCGCATGACATCAAAGTTTCGAAGTGCCGACATTTAATAAAATTTTCTTTTCACACCCATTCCCTCCAGGATTAATTGAGAAGGTATGTGACCACCACTGAAAGCAGTAACTGAACACGCCAACATATGCATGATCTTTGGTAGACATTTTGGTTTAAAGGCATTTTCCCTTCTAACAACATTAAGTGATTAATTTGTGTTCTGAACTGAATATAATTAACTCTCTGAAACAGGAGAGGGATACAGGGAATCTCTTTAATCCATTGCAATTCGAATTTCATAATTCAGTACACGTAAAGGCTGAAAATCTGTAAGAGGTATTCCCTTTATCCAAAATTGCAAATAACTGAAGTGTGATTTTTTGACGCCCCTTTAAACTGGTAATGAGCACTAATGCATACACTTCTTCTCAGGCACTTCAGAAACGTAGTGTTGTATACTAGAAAGAGCACAATAGAAAATATATTTTCCTCTCTTTATAGTTTTATCCGTCCATTCCGTCGTCGACCAAAACTGAGCAAACACAAAAACCTGGTTCTGCGATTATCTTATTAATTTGTAGAATTTTATTCTTGCTGTGTTAGTTATGATCTACTGCTATCTTATTACTATGGGCTTGAACGCTTTCATTCTCTATTAATCATATATACGCTGAAGCGCCAAAGAAACCGGTATAGGCATGCATATTCAAACACAGGAGAGGCAGAATCCGGCGCTGTGGTCGGCAACGCCTATATAAGACAACAAGTATATGGCGCAGTTGTTAGATCGATTGCTGCTGCGACAATGTGCAGGTTACCATTATTTAAGTGAGTTTCAACATGGTGTTACAGTCAGCGCACGAGCGATTCGACGTAGCTTCTCCCAGGTACCAATGAAGTGGGGATTTTACCGTACGACAATTTCACGAGTGAACCGTAAATATCAGGAATCCGGTAAAACATCAAATATCCAACATCGCTGCGGCCGGAAAAAGACCATGCAAGAACGGTACCAGCACCGACTGAAGAGAATAGCTCAACGTGACAGAACTGCGGCCCTTCCGCATATTGCTTCAGATTTCCATGCTGGGTCTTCAAAAAGTGTGAGCATGCGAACCATTCAACGGAACATCGTCGATATGGGCTTCCGGAGCCGAAGGCCATTCGTGTACCCTTGATGCCTGCTGGACACAAAGCTTTATGCCTCGCCTGGGCCCGTCAACGCCGACATTGGACTGTTGATGACGAAACATGTTGCCTGGTAAACGATCCTCGTTTCATGTTGTATCGAGCGGATGGACGCATATGGGTATAGAGACAACCTCACGAATACATGGACGCAGTATGTCATCAGGGGACTGTTCAACCTGGTGGAGGTTCTGTAATGAGTGAGGCGTATCCAATTGAAGTGATTTGGGACCCCTGAAACGTGTAGATACGTTTGTGACAGGTGACACGTACGTAAGTATCCTGTCTGATCACCTTCATCCATTCATGTCCATTGAACATTCCGACGTCCTTGGGCAATTTGAGCAGTACAATGTGAGTCCACACGTTCAGAATTGCTACAGAGTGGCTCTAGAAACGTTCTTCCGAGTAAAAACACTTTCGCTGGCCACCAAACTCCCGAGACATGAAAATTATTGAGCAAATGTGTTATGGCTTGGAACGTGCTGTTCAGAGATCTCCACCCCTTCGTATCCCTAAAGGATCTATGAAATGCCCTGCAAGATTTATGGTGTCAGTTATATATGCTTAATAGAGAACCAAACAAAAGCAGAAATGAAAATGGTTCTGGTACCGTCCTTTGAAACGCATTTAATCATCGCGTAACTCATGTACTGAGAGATAAATGAAATTGGACGTTATATCACTTTCAGTTTCCTGACGCAAAAGACCAATGTGCCATCTGCATACAGTGCAAGCTTCCGCGGTCTGTTTTTTGGTACGTCAGCAGTGAAAGGAATGTACAGAATGGCACCAGTACCGACCTGTGCGGCGTTGAGATCGCAGTCTGATAAAACTGCATGCTAGACGCGCTCGTGTACTGTTGGTCTGTGGAGTTATGTCTGGATCCTACAACTGAGGAAGAGTGGCTGAATACAAGGTGGCTGTTGGGTGTGCCTAACGTAAATGGAACTTTTCATTTGTAGACTGCAACAAAGTATGACCATAGGATGTGCATGACACTTTGAGAAAGGTCGAATTATTCGCATGAGGGAAGTGACAGCATCATTCCGGCAGATCACGCAGTTGACTGTAGAGCAAAGACTGCTGAACGAGTGGAGGCGAGATGGTCTCAGCAGGACAACCCTGTGGCAAGAAGAGGGGGCGCAGGTACTTCGAGAAGAACAGGGTGTTTCAAAAACAGTCTACGTATTAGAAAGTATTATGTTGGAAAAACTATAGATCGCTGTACCACGCCTGTTAGTGGAGGAACGAATACACTAGATATCGGTTGTGTGCAGTTTGTTTGGTTACCATCACATGTTGCAAAATGGCTACTCCGCAGCCGAAATCTTTTTGTGTTCTCGTGTTTGCGAAGTGTAATTCCGTCATTACAGTGCAAAGACGTTACAGGGTGAGGTACCAAACTTATCCTCCGAACGGATGGAACATTCTGAGATGGTATCGACAGTTTGTAGAACCAGAATGTGTGTGTAAAGTCCTGACCGCCCTTGTGTTGCCGACAAAAATGTTGCACGGATTCAGACCACTTTCCAACGAAGCCCCACAAGATTGACTAGCCCTATCAGTCGGGAGTTACAGCTGCCTACAACGTACCCGTGGTCTAGGGGTCTTACCGTTTTAGCCGGCACGGTAGCTCAGCGTGATCGGTCAGAGGGTTAGATGCCCTCTGTAATAAAAAAACTGAGTTAATCGATCAACGACGAACTTAAACGGGTGTCTTACGACGTCCGCAACGAGCAGATAAAACAAACGAAAGCGAACAAAATTAGATTTTAAAAAACGGGGTAGCGTCTTTGATTCATAATCAAAACATCTTCGGTCCCGGGTTCGATCCCCGCCACTGCCTAAATTTTGATAAATAATCAGCATTTGCGGCCGAATACTTCCGGCATAAGAAGTCATCCTCATTCTGCCAACGGCCTTGTCAAAGAGGGCGGAGGAGCGGATAGAGGTTCAGGGCACTCTCTTGTCCTAGGGGTGGGAAATTGCCCCTAAAGGCGCAATGATCAACGACATGAGGATGCAGAAGGCAATGGAAACGACTGCATTAAAGACACGTAACGTGTATCCACAGGAGATGTGGCCTGTAGTTGAAGAAGTGTCATGATGATCTCACCATTGGCAAAAGATTCCGGAATAGTCCCCCATTCGGATCCCCGGGAGGGGACTGCCAAGGGGGAGGTTATCATGAGAAAAAGATTGAATAATCAACGAAAGGATAATGTACTACGAGTCGGAGCGTGGAATGTCAGAAGCATGAACGTGGTAGGGAAACTAGAAAATCTGAAAAGGGAAATGCAAAGACTCAATCTAGATATAGTAGGGGTCAGTGATGTGAAGTGGAAGGAAGACAAGGATTTCTGGTCAGATGAGTATCGGGTAATATCAACAGCAGCAGAAAATGGTATAACAGGTGTAGGATTCGTTATGAATAGGAAGGTAGGGCAGAGGGTGTGTTACTGTGAACAGTTCAGTGACCGGGTTGTTCTAATCAGAATCCACAGCAGACCAACACCGACAACGATAGTTCAGGTATACATGCCGACGTCGCAAGCTGAAGATGAACAAATAGAGAAAGTGTATGAGGATATTGAAAGGGTAATGCAGTATGCAAAGGGGGACGAAAATCTAATAGTCATGGGCGACTGGAATGCAGTTGTAGGGGAAGGAGTAGAAGAAAAGGTTACAGGAGAATATGGGCTTGGGACAAGGAATGAAAGAGGAGAAAGACTAATTGAGTTCTGTAACACGTTTCAGCTAGTAATACCGAATACCCTGTTCCAGAATCACAAGAGGAGGAGGTATACTTGGAAAAGATCGGGAGAAACGGGAATATTTCAATTGGATTACATCATGGTCAGACAGAGACTCCGAAATCAGATAATGGATTGTAAGGCGTACCCAGGAGCAGATATAGACTCAGATCACAATATAGTAGTGATGAAGAGTAGGCTGAAGTTCAAGACATTAGTCAGGAAGAATCAATACGCTAATAAGTGGGATACGGAAGTTCTAAGGAATGACGAGATACGTTTGAAGTTCTCTAACGCTATAGATACAGCAATAAGGAATAGCGCAGTAGGCAACACAGTTGAAGAGGAATGGACGTCTCTAAAAAGGGCCATCACAGAAGTTGGGAAGGAAAACATAGTTACAAAGAAGGTAGCTGCGAAGAAACCATGGGTAACAGAAGAAATATTTCAGTTGATTGATGAAAGGAGGAAGTACAAACATGTTCCGGGAAAAGCAGGAATACAGAAATACAAGTCGCTGAGGAATGAAATAAATAGGAAGTGCAGGGAAGCTAAGACGAAATGGCTCCAGGAAAAATGTGAAGACATCGAAAAAGATATGATTGTCGGAAGGACAGACTCAGCATACAGGAAAGTCAAAACAACCTTTGCTGACATTAAAAGCAACGGTGGTAACATTAAGAGTGCAACGGGAATTCCACTATTAAATGCAGAGGACAGAACAGATAGGTGGAAAGAATACATTGAAAGCCTCTATGAGGGTGAAGATTTGTCTGATGTGATAGAAGAAGAAACAGGAGGAGATTTAGAAGAGATAGGGGATCCAGTATTAAAAGAGCTTTGGAGGACTTACGGTCAAATAAGGCAGAAGCGATAGATAACATTCCATCAGAATTTCTAAAATCATTAGGGGAAGTGGCAACAAAAGGACTATTCAAGTTGGTGTGTAGAATATATGAGTCTGGCGACATACCATCTGACTTTCGGAAAAGCATCATCCACACAGTTCCGAAGACGGCAAGAGCTGACAAGTGCGAGAATTATCGCACAATCAGCTTAACAGCTCATGAATCGAAGCTGCTTACAAGAGTAATATACAGAAGAATGGGAAAGAAAATTGAGAATGCGCTAGGTGACGATCAGTTTGGCTTTAGGAAAAGTGAGGGCACGAGAGAGGCAATTCTGAAGTTACGGCTAATAATGGAAAGAAGGCTAAAGAAAAATCAAGACACGTTCATAGGATTTGTCGACCTGGAAAAAGCGTTCGACAATATAAAATGGTGCAAGCTGTTCATGATTCTGAAAAAAGTAGCGGTAAGCTATAGGGAGAGACGGGTCATATACAATATGTACAACAACTAAGAGGGAATAAATAAGAGTGGACGATCAAAAACGAAGTGCTCGTATTAAGAAGGGAGTAAGACAAGGCTGTAGCCCTTCGCCCCTACTCTTCAATCTGTACATCGAGGAAGCAATGATGGAAATAAAAGAACGTTCAGGAGTGGAATTAAAATACAAGGTGAAAGGATATCAATGATACGATTCGCTGATGACATTGCTATCCTGAGTGAAAGTGAAGAAGAATTAAATGATCTGCTGAACGGAATGAACAGTCTAATGAGTACACAGTATGGTTTGAGAGTAAATCGGAGAAAGACGAAGGTAATGAGAAGTAGTAGAAATGAGAACAGCGAGAAACTTAACATCGGGATTGATGGTCACAAAGTCAATGAAGTTACGGAATTCTGCTACCTAGGCAGTAAAATAACCAATGACGGACGGAGCAAGGAGGACATCAAAAGCAGACTCGCTATGGCAAAAAAAGGCATTTCTGGCCAAGAGAAGTCTACTAATATCAAATACCGGCCTTAATTTGAGGAAGAAATTTCTGAGGATGTACGTCTGGAGTACAGCATGGTATGGTAGTGAAACATGGACTGTGGGAAAACCGGAACAGAAGAGAATCGAAGCATTTTAGATGTGGTGCTATAGACGAATGTTGAAAATTAGGTGGACTGAAGGAAGGAATGAAGAGGTTCTACGCAGAATCGGAGAGGAAAGAAATATGTGGAAAACACTGATAAGGAGAAGGCACAGGATGATAGGACATCTGCTAAGACATGAGGGAATGACTTCCATGGTACTAGAGGGAGCTGTAGAGGGCAGAAACTGTAGAGGAAGACAGAGATTGGAATACTTCAAGCAAATAATTGAGGACGTAGGTTGCAAGTGCAACTCTGAGATGAAGAGGTTAGCACAGGAAAGGAATTCGTGGCGAGCCGCATCAAACCAGTCAGTAGACTGATGACCAAAAAAAAAAAAAAAAAACAAGTACAATTTGGCGAGGAGGCGATTGGCTAAGAAGCCGCAAAAGTTACACCTGTTACAGGCTCTACGTCGTGGCGACAAACGAAAATGTGTGACATTTTCTCACGAGTTTCAGAATGCTGTTGAGGATGATAACACTTTCGCACAATGGATCGCGTTCGTTGATGAAGTGACATTCCATGTTAGTGGGAAAGTAAAGAAAAATAGTGTTCGAATTTGGATCCTATAGAATCGTCATGCACTCAATTAACATGTACGAGATTCACCCAAAGTCAATGTCTTTTGTGCAATACCCCACTCATCTGTTAAAGACCCATTCTTCTTTGATGGAAACACGGTTAACGGTCAGCAGTACATTTGCTATGTTACAGAAGTGCTTGTTTCCTAGGCTGGACGGGTAAAACTTCATTTTTCAGCAAGACGGGGCACCCTACACAGGAGTCACCAAGTGCGTTAATATCTGAATGTAACACTACGAAGTCGTTAGATTGATCTTCAAAGATTGGTCGTCAAACAGTAGGCGACTTAGCACTTCTCAGCTGACCTCCACGGTCACCAGATTTGCCTCCCCCCCCCCCTTGACTACTTCACGTGAGGTTTCGTTAAAGACAACGTTTATGTACCACCAGTCCCACAGAACCTGGAAAAGTTGAAGAATTTGATCCATACTGGGCATGCTAACCTGAGCAGAGGAGGAATTTCTATGTGATATTGTTCGTGTCGCTTGAGGAAGACACATCAAACACCTATAATCTAAACAGGATCCATTTAGAAATATATATCCCAAGCTTCGTAGTTGTATGCGTTACAGTTTAACAAATATATGCGTTCGAAGCACCCTGCACATTACTATTGCTTGCTATTGCTTGGCCGACTCTGACGATTAGAAGTACGACAACTGATGCATTATGGGCAGAATTAAGAGTCGGCGTCACTACGAAGCTTCGCTATTGAGACTCCGAGTCGCCATGCATTGCCTGCCACTGGCACTGTACCACAGACAACACAGATTCACATAGTGTACAACCAAAGTCAAACAGAGAACTGTATGGCGTTCTCTGGTGTTCTGTAACGAATCTCTCTTCTGTTTATAGACGTCAGATCGACGCCAACATGTCCATAAACGTGCCGGCAAGAGATCAAAGGAAGCATCGACTCTCGAAACACATACCTCTTCAACTCTTGGGTCATGATGTGGGGAGATATCCGATTTGATGTGGTAAACACTGAAGGGAGCTTAATGCTTGCCAGTACAAGGCAAGAACAGTAAACTTTGCTGTCATAACCTTCAATATCAGGGTACCAGTTGGTATTTTGCAGCAAGATAGTGCAAAACCTTCACTACCTTTTCCACAACACATCCTTTATTGCGATGGCTGGTGCCCCACTGTCACCCAGAGAACATCTCTGGGACACAATGGGAAGACATATACTTTAATATTAATTTGTAGTTCGTAGTCTGACACAGCATGTCCTTTAGGCGTGGCAGGAAATGTTTAAAGATGACATTCTGAGACTGCTTCTTACAAGGGAGCATTCGTGCCTGTGGGGGTCACACCACGCACTGATGTCAATGATGGATGTAATTAGGAATAAAGTGCAAGTTTAATCAAATGGCTCAAATGGCTCTGAGCACTATGGGACATAACATCTGAGCTCATAAGTCCCATAGACTTAGAACTACTTAAACCTAGGTAACCTAAGGTCATCACACACATCCACGCCCGAGGCAGGATACGAACCTGCGACCGAAGCAACAGCGTGGTTCCGGACTGAAGCGCCTAGAACCACTCGGCCACAACGGCCGGCCAAATTTAATCACTTAAGTACCATTATGTGTGATGCACATCTCCACAGAGCTTGACACATACCGAACTTGTGCAATTGGCACTAAACAGAGAAAAGTGCGAGGTCATCCAAATGGGTACTAAAAGAAATCTGATAAATTTTGGGTATACGATAAATCGCACAAATATAAGAGCTGTCAATTCGACTAAACGCCTAGGAATTACAATTACGAGCAACTTAAATTGGAAAGACCACGTAGATAATATTGTGGAGAAGTCGAAACAAAGACCGCACTTTGTTGGGAGAACACTTAGAAGATGCGACAAACGCAGTAAAGAGAGCCTACATTACACTTGTCTGTCCTTTGCTGGAATATTGCTGCGCGCTGTGGGATCCTTACCAGGTAGGATTGACAGAAGACATCGAGAAAGTGCAAAGAAGGGCAGTTCGTTTCGTGTTATCGCGCAATAGGGGTGAGAGTGTCACTGATATGATACGCGAGTTGGGGTGGCAGTCACTGAAACAAAGGCGGTTTTTCTTTGCGGCGAGATCTATTTACGAATTTTCAGTCACCAGCTTTCTCTTTCGAATGTGAATATATTTCGTTGACACCCACCTACTTAGGGAGAAATGATCATAATAATAAAATAACAAAATCAGAACTCGAACGGAAAGATTTAGTGGTTCCTTTTTCCCACGCGCCATTCGAATGTGGAATGGTAGAGAAGTAGTGTGAAAATGGTTCGATGAACCCTCTGCCAGGCACTAAAGTGTGAATTGCAGAGTAACCACGTAGGTGTAGATGTTCATTTGTGAAACATTTTCCGTTTCTATCAGGGTACGTTCACAGCAACATAATGTCCTACTCTGGCCGTAAGGACCACCTCGTACAACAAAGGCAGAGGTTACAAAGAAACCAGCCGGCAGAAGATGCTCTGCAGCCTCCAGCGGAGAGGACGCAAGGGCTGTCCTCGGCATCCGTCTCAATCTGGCTCTGAGCGCGCCTGCGGTACACCAGCTGCGACGCGCGCATCCGTCTCCCCTGGCCAGGACTGCTGCAACCGGGGCGCCGCTTTTTCTTTGTTCCCCGCTACTGATGAACTGCCAAGAAATCTTCCACCTACTGGTTAGCCCAAGCTAACTCATGCGTCAAGTTTTATTCGACTTCGCCTCATACAATGCTAAATACATGGTGTTTCAAAAAGGTACTGACAAACTTTCAGGAAACATTCCTCACACACGAAGAAAGAAAATATATTATGTGGGCATGTGTCCGGAAACGCTTACTTTCCATGTTAGAGTTCATTTTATTACTTCTCTTCAAATCACATTAATCATGGAATGGAAACACACAGCAACAGAACGTACCAGCGTGACTTCAAAGACTTTGTTACAGGAAATGTTCAGAAAGTCCTCCGTTAGCGAGGATACAGGGTGTTTCAAAAATGACCGGTATATTTGAAACGGCAATACAAACTAAACGAGCAGCGATAGAAATACACCATTTGTTGCAATATGCTTGGGACAACAGTACATTTTCAGGCAGACAAACTTTCGAAATTACAGTAGTCACAATTATCAACAACAGATGGCACTGCGGTCTGGGAAACTCTATAGTACGATATTTTCCACATATCCACCATGCGTAGCAATAATATGGCGTAGTCTCTGAATGAAATTACCCGAAACGTTTGACAACATGTCTGGCGGAATAGCTTCACATGCAGATGAGATGTACTGCTTCAGCTGTTCAATTGTTTCTGGATTCTGGCGGTACACCTGGTCTTTCAAGTGTCCCCACAGAAAGAAGTCACAGGGGTTCATGTCTGGCGAATAGGGAGGCCAATCCACGCCACCTCCTATATGTTTCGGATAGCCCAAAGCAATCACACGATCATCGAAATATTCATTCAGGAAATTAAAGACGTCGGCCGTGCGATGTGGCCGGGCACCATCTTGCATAAACCACGAGGTGTTCGCAGTGTCGTCTAAGGCAGTTTGTACCGCCACAAATTCACGAAGAATGTCCAGATAGCGTATTGCAGTAATCGTTTCAGATCTGAAAAATGGGCCAATGATTCCTTTGGAAGAAATGGCGGCCCAGACCAGTACTTTTTGAGGATGCAGGGACGATGGGACTGTAACATGGGGCATTTCGGTTCCCCATATGCGCCAGTTCTGTTGATTGACGAAGCCGTGCAGGTAAAAATAAGCTTCGCCAGTAAACCAAATGCTGCCCACATGCATACCGCCGTCATCAATCCTGTGCACTATATCGTTAGCGAATGTCTCTCGTGCAGCAATGGTTGCGGCGCTGAGGGGTTGTCGCGTTTGAATTTTGTATGGATAGAGGTGTAAACCCTGGCGCATGAGACGATACGTGGACGTTGGCGTCATTTGGACCGCAGCTGCAACACGGCGAACGGAAACCCGAGGCCGCTGTTGGGCCACCTGCTGCACTAACAGCGCGTTGCCTTCTGTCGTTGCCGTACGTGGTCGTCCTACCTTTCCAGCACGTTCATCCGTCACGTTCCCAGTCCATTGAAATTTTTCAAACAGATCCTTTATTGTATCGCTTTTCGGTCCTTTGGTTACATTAAACCTCCGTTGAAAACTTCGTCTTGTTGCAACAACACTGTGTTCTAGGCGGTGGAATTCCAACGCCAGAAAAATCCTCTGTTCTAAGGAATAAACCATGTTGTCCACAGCACACTTGCACGTTGTGAACAGCAAACGATTACAGGAGAAAGACGACATACAGAATGGCGCACCCAGAAACTGCGTTGTCTTCTATATCTTTCACATCACTTGTAGCGCCATCTGTTGTTGAAAATTGTAACTACTGTAATTTCGAAAGTTTTCCGCCTGAAAATGTACTGTTGTTCCAAGCATATTGCAACAAACGGTGTATTTCTATCGCTGCTCGTTTAGTTTTTATTGCCGTTTCAAATATACCGGTAATTTTTAAACACCATGTACATGCGTCCTCCATCCATCGCATGGAATCCCTGATGCGCTGATGCAGCCCTGGAGAAAGGCGTATTGTATCACAGCCGTCCACAATACGAGCACGAAGAGACTCTACATTTGGTACCGGGGTTGCGTAGACAAGAGCTTCAAAAGCCCCCGTAAATGAAAGTCAAGAGGGTTGAGGTCAGGAGAGCGTGGAGGCCATGTAATTGGTCCTCCTCTACCAATCCATCGGTCACCGAATCGGTTGCTGAGAAGCGTACGAACACTTCGACTGAAATGTCCCGGAGCTCCATGGTGCATGAACCACATGTTGTGTTGTGTTTGTAAAGGCACATGTTCTAGCAGCACAGGTAGAGTATCCAGTATGAAATCATGATAACGTGCTCCATTGAGCGTAGGTGGAAGAACATGGGGCCCAATCAAGACATCACCAGCAATGCCTGCCCAAACGTTCACAGAAAATCTGTGTTGATGACGTGATTGCACAATTGCGTGCGGATTCTCGTCAGCCCACACATGTTGACTGTGAAAATTTACAATTTGATCACGTTGGAATGAAGCCTCATCCGTAAAGAGAACATTTGCACTGAAATGAGGATTGACACATTGTTGGATGGACCATTCGCTGAAGTGTATCCGTCGAGGCCAATCAGCTGCTGATAGTGCCTGCACACGCTGTACTTGGTACGGAAACAACTAGTTCTCCCGTAGCACTCTCCATACAGTGACGTGGTCAACGTTACCTTGTACAGCAGCAACTTCTCTGACGCTGACATTAGGGTTATCGTCAACTGCACGAAGAATTGCCTCGTCCATTGCAGGTGTCCTCGTCGTTCTAGGTCTTGCACAGTCGCTAGTCATAGGATGGAATGTTCCGTGCTCCCTAAGACGCCGATCAATTGCTTCGAACGTCTTCCTGTCGGGACACCTTCGTTCTAGAAATCTGTCTCGATACAAACGTACAGCGCCACCGCTATTGCCCCGTGCTAATCCATACATCAAATGGGCATCTGCCAACTCCGCATTTGTAAACATTGCACTGACTGCAAAACCACGTTTGTGATGAACACTAGCCTGTTGATACTACGTACTGATGCGCTTGATGCTAGTACTGTAGAGCAATGAGTCGCATGTCAACACAAGCACCGAAGTCAACATTACCTTCCTTCAATTGGGCCAATTGGCGGTGAATCGAGGAAGTACAGTACATACTGACGGAACTAAAATGAGCTCTAACATGGAAATTAAGCGTTTCCGGACACTTGTCCACATAACATCTTTTCTTTATTTGTATGTGAGGAATGTTTCCTGAAAGTTTGGCCGTACCTTTTTGTAACACTTTGTATATAGATCCAAGACGGCAGAAGAAAGATACTAATTGATCGAAACGACTTTTTTCTGACGAAGGTGCCGGGTTGTGCTTTAAACTTTAAACGTGCTACCGACAGGGCAATGCATATTTCAGAATACTCGCGCCTGACGAACGAACCTGGTCAAATAAGTCATATAGTTAGTGATGTGTGACTATGATATGCACATTAACTAATCAATCTCACTGATCTTCTCTAGAATGGAACTGTAAATTTGCCTGTTGCCTCTGTAACTTCCCGCGCTCACAGACTGCTTGAGCTACTTGCTCGAAGTGAAAGGGAGCATAATGTCTTTCAAAAAGCATGATTTAATAATTAATTACATAGGATAGACGAGGTATTACCTATGCTTATTGCGTTCTTACATCGTCTGGCGACCACAGCCAGAAAATGATGACCACCTACCCAACAGCCAATATGTCCACCTTTGGCACGGATAAGAGCGGTGATGGGTCGTGACACGGAAGCTGTGAGGCCTTGGTAGGCCACTGCCTCGGGAGAAGTGATCGTCATGAGGGGGTGTACGTAGTCTGCTGCCAGTGTAAGACACGCCTTGGTCGCTCTGCCATAACGCCAACGTGCCCATATCTGTCGTAGTTGCCGATTTCGTTTTGTTAACACTGGGACATGCTGATATATATATATATATATATATATATATATATATATATATATATATATTTGTGTGTATGTAAATATGATTATTTATATTATTTTGGTTTTTTTAATAATTTTTGTTGAACTCATTTGAGATAGATGGCAATATTTAAAAATCAGTGAATAAATTATACCATGATAAGGTGGCATCGGACATATACTTTGAGAATTTCGCCGGCCGCGGTGGTCTAGCGGTTCTAGGCGCTCAGTCCGGAACCGCGTGACTGCTACGGTCGCAGGTTCGAATCCTGCATCGGGCATGGATGTGTGTGATGTTCTTAGGTTAGTTAGGTTTATGTAGTTCTAAGTTCTAGGGGACTGATGACCATAGATGTTAAGTCCCATAGTGCTCAGAGCCATTTTTTTGAGAATTTCGTCGCCGTAAGAAGGAGTTTCGTGGGCCAAGTTATTTCTGAGCTAAAATGAGATAAATACAGAGTTTACATATCATGTTGAAATTTTAGGATCATTGATTAAACAAATAATGAAATCACAACAGCGTAAATTATAACTATAATTACTCAAGTGCACTGTGCTGCTTACACTGGGAATACAATATTAATCACTAGTGATATGTTGATTATCCGCACGTCAGTATCTCGTCCGTGCGCAGTGGAAATTTCCTTATATAATTACTAGAATGCGCGAGTATGCGCCCTGCAGTACGCAGTGACTTTTTGTAAAATTATAGAGTTTAAATTAGAGCGGCCAATCTAACACGTGAGGTTCTCCCTCGACTCCATTCCAGAACAGGTAACAGAAGAAGTAATTAACATCCTTTCTGTGTCTCACCAGCGATCAAATGCGACCGCGCACAAGATAATTTGCATTGGCTTTCATGCTTTGTTAAACAGGGCTCTTTGATTTTAAAAAAAATGGATTTACATGCTATGGCTAAATATCTGCCTTTAAAATGCGTGAATCGTAGGCTCCATCGTTAGGAACATTCAGTGCACTTTGATGTGTTCAGACGCACTTGTACTCCGCTAGGCATTAAACTCTGATTTTAGTTCCGCCACAGTTCGCGCCTGTCCTGTTTTACCAGTCTGCCCAGCCTACGACGTCCGTCGTCAGTAATAAGGGGTCGTTGCCCAATCCCACGATGTTTGGACGTGGTTTCAACTCTGTTTCGCCACGTGTTGAACACACCACAGCATTCATCGTAAACACGACAAGTTTTGCAGTTTCCGAAATGCTCGTGCCGAGCCTCCGGGCCATCGCAATCTGCTCTTGCGCAAACTCAGATAGATCGCGCCCCTTCCCCATTCCACACGTGGACAGCGCTGTCAGTTACACTACTAGTACATGCACCGTGCGCGTGTCTGTGAGTAGCAGTCATTCCTCGCCATGTGACGCTGATATTGTTTGGACGGGATTATATCGACTGTAGGTCGGTGGTCACAATGTTCTGGCAGATCAGTGTAAATAAATCGGTCAGTAACTTCCCTGGTGCTTGTGTTAATCTGTGTTAACACGAGTGTTAATCTGAAACCAAGAGGTTGGCATATGAGTGTCCCTAACAAATCAGTCACATGAACGAATACGCAAAAGTGTTCCTCTTTCATTTAAGGAAGCTATTTTCATTTGCAGCAATCTATTTCTGGTATATTCTTTGCCTTGGCCACTCTGTATAATCTTACGTCGTAGATAAAAGAATTCTATCACTTCTTCCACTAATGTGTCTTTCCTAATTACGGTGTTAAGCGTATCGTTAGCGTGTTTTCCATTCTTCTATATCACTTCTTCCTTGTTTACTATTAAGCCATGTTATTTACTAAGTGTGCTGACCATTCCGTTCAACATGCCGGCCAGAGTTGCCGTGCGGTTCTAGGCGCTACAGTCTGGAACCGAGCGACCGCTACGGTGGCAGGTTCGAATCCTGCCTCGAGCATGGATGTGTGTGATGTCCTTAGGTTAGTTATGTTTAATTAGTTCTAAGTTCTAGGCGACTGATGGCCTGAGAAGTTAAGTCGCATAGTGCTCAGAGCCATTTGAACCATCCGTTCAACAGGTCCCCTACGAACCGGAGAGAAGAGCCAGCCATTTGTCACTTTAGTAGTCTTGCCGCTCTTATATAAGTGTCAGTCAAAGGGAAACGACACAGATTGAAAAAATAATTGTACTGCTTATTATTTTGAAAGTGTAGTTGATAATAAATTAGTGTGCAAAATCAAAGCAGCAAACGTAAATTTTCCAAGGTTGGGTTTATTTTGGCACAAAACAGTACAAAAAGGTTATAGAAACAACGTAAAGACTACAGAAAGTAACCAACTGAAACATGCATAACGTTAGACAAAAGTGTTCTTCGTTTTTTTCTCAACTTAACGGATTTGCACACACATTCTGACAACTGGTCAACGTGCTCAGTATGTGGTGTGATCACCCATGCCACCAATAAAGCTCAGACAACGACGGGGCATGTTGTGAATGATGTCTTCAATCTCACGTTGAGGCACGTTCATTCTTCCTTCCTAACGCGTACCAGACATGCTATGTAGGATTCAAATCGGGAGAGCGAGCAGACCACGTGTAACATCTCCCGTTTCCAAAAGAACATCAACACTAGTGCTCTATGAGGTCGAGCATTATCGTCCATCAGAACGAAGTCTGAGCCCACAGCACCTCGCAGCAATCGCGCATAAGATCCCAATGGTACCTGCAGGAATTAAATCTTGCTGATCCAACTGTACAATTTCATGAAGAGGTGTTCAAGTGGTCAACATAATCCCTGCCCACACCATAAGGGATCCTCCTCTACATCGGTCTCTTTCCACAACGATTGGTGTTCCACGTGCCCTCCAAATGCATCCGTCGAGACTCACTCTCCAGAGCAAATAGGGACTCATCTGTGAAAAGAACCCCACCGTTCGACCGTCCAGGTGGCATGTTAACGGCTCCAGACATTCCCATCTGTGGAGACAGCAGATAGCAGGTCTCCAAGGTCACTCTTCTGAAGCCTACAATATATCGTTTCCCTTGATACAACACATCCAGGGAATGCTGCGAGGTCAGATGCCTGTTGCAGTGCAGTACTAAGGTGGTACCGTGGTGCCCTTACAGCCAAATACCGGTCCACTCTTTCTTATGTTAAACGTGGTCAGCGCTGTCTTGGTCTCTGGGATGCAGTTTCGATATCTATAAACAATAGAAAATTCTCATTACGCCATCGAGCCACATCAGATTGCGAGTCTCCTTTGCGAGTCTCATGTTTCCATTCTTCCCATGGTCCTCCACAGAAGTGAGACTGTAGGCGTTTTCTCTATGCCACATTGCACCGTCTGTTACTGTGTACATTGCGATTATGGATGTAGGACTACCCTGCAAATACTACACCGCTTGATAGGTGCCCTGACGTTGTCCGTTGATCGTAATGTCATCTCCCGTGCAGAAGACGATTGTATCGAGATCTGTTGACAGCTTGCACGATTACATTTTGAAGTAGACACAGGACGGCAAAATAGCAGTTTTATGCTTTAATTGTAGACACCAGTGTATATATAACCGTTTGCGAGACTATACGGTCTCTTATTGGCAAGGTAACTTAGACTACATCGCAGAAGATTCACTAGGAAGACTTTGCACATTTCATATACAATCCCGACCTCCCCCTTGCGATTTCCATATTTTTGGACCATACAAGAAATATATTCGTGGTCGTCAATTTGCTTCAGAAGGCGAGCTGAGCAGACGCACCACCAGCGGTAGCAGAGCAGCAGTTGCCTAAAACACAGTAATTTAGTTTAGTTTCTGTTTTGTTTCACTTTTTTTTCGCGTGCTTAAGTGAACTATACCTTTGTATTTTAATGTGGAGACTAGTGGTTAGAAAATTACTGTAAGTTTTTGTTTCTGCGTAAATCTCGGCGCATATCCTCGTGCAAGGCGGCTTCCTAGCGTAATTTTCCCGCTGTCAGAACGCCACGTCACGCCACTAACTTTAAATCTCGTGCTGGTACTCAACATATAATTTAGATGAGCGCATTCCAGTACGCATACTTCTCTCGTGCAATAGTTTTCGGGTAAACAGAGTTTCTGGCAGCAGGTAACTGCAGATGCATCCACTACAGTAGAAAAATTTATTTCTGCTTAAGAGCTTGCCTCCTCAGGGCATGGTGAGAAATCTACAGAGCAGTTTTTAGTATTTGTTTATTCTCCTCGCTGTAATTTGCGTATACAGGGTGAAAAGTATTTAAACCGACAAACTCTGTGAGGTTGTAGGGGACATCAAAACAAATATTTTTCCTAATGCCATTTTTTCTATGAGGAGTATTTAAACCGGTAGAGGAAGATTTTTCTTATGGCAAATTAACTAAACGAACACTTTTTCCATTTTTTTTATTACCAAGAGACAACGCATTTACACAACCCAATTCAGTTACAGTAGATTTTCAAAAATTCTTCCATTGACACGTAAACAAAGGTTACATCGTAGGATCATGTTCTGTCTGTCACGGGCAAAATCCCCAGGAGCATCCTGAATTGTTCCTGTTGCTGCTACTATCCTGGCAATCAGATCCTATTCTGCTGCAACAGGAGTTGCGTAAACAAGGTTGCTCATCTCTCTCCACACAAAAAACTCCAAAGGGGACATATCTGGAGATCGAGCAGGACAATCCACGTTTCTGGGAACCGTCTGTCCAGGAATCGACGCACATGACGACTGAAATGGGCCGGCGTCCCGTCATGTTGGAACCACATGCGTTGTCTTGTATGGACCAGGACGTCTTCCAGCAATTCTGGCAATGCTCTCGCGAGAAAATTGTAATAGTGCCTGCCATTTAATGTCCTAGGTAGCAGATACGGCCCAATTAAACAGTCCCCAACAACACCGACCCACAGATTAACGAAGAACCGCACTTGATGAGCGCTAGTGATTGTAGCATGTGGGTCATCCTCACTCCAAACATGCGAATTGTGGATATTGAAGACTCCCTAACGCCCGAACGGTGCTTCATCGGTAAACAACACAGAGGATTGAAATTCAGGATGCAATTCACACTGTTTCAGGCACCACTGCGAAAACTGTGCTCTGGGTGAATTATCAACTGGTTCCAGGTTGTGGACACGCTGTAAGTGAAATGGACGTAACAATTGCTCTCGAAGGACTGTTCGGCTGATTCATCCCCATGTTATATGCAATTGAACGAATGCTGATTGAAGGATCCCGCTCCGCATGCTGCAACACAGCTTCTTCAAATTGCAGTGTTCTTACCGTGCGACGGCGTCCCTGCCCAGGTAATCTACTAAATGATCCGGTCTCACGCAGACGTTGGTACACAGCTGCAGAGGTCGTATGATGCGGGATACGGCGATTAGGATATTGTTGTTGCTAAACCCGCTTTGCTGCTATCCGTTGTGGTGTGCTACGTATTACGCACCAACCATATCAGTGTACTCACTCCAAGTGTGTCGCTGCATTAGGAAACAGAGACAATGCACTACTACACTGGTGGACAGCAGTATGCACACAACTGAAGAGCGTAAAACGCCCTCTAACAGCTGAAGATCGTAATACGGCCTCTAACAACTGAAGAGCGTAATACGGCCTCCACAGATTTAAATAATCCTCACAAGAGAAAATGACATTGGGGAAAAATATTTGTTTTTATGTCCCCTATAACCCCCAAGAGTTTGTCGGTTTAAATACTTTTCACCCTGTATTCCCAACTCAGTAGCACCATTTGATATCTTATATCTACCTTTACACACCACGATGTGGGCAGCGACTGTACTTGTTATGAGTGGACACAAAGAGACCTGGCTGCTGTCCGTAAACAGTTGGAAGCAGCCTTGGCGGCGGTCGACATGGTTCTGGCTAATGCTCAAAGTTGCAGCGTCAATGGGGCGCTAGGGAGGAGGCCTTAGACACCTTTAGTGCCATTGGAGCCCCCTGGTGACCCGGGTGTCGTGGCATCCTATAATACGCAACATCTGTCCTCACTCGAGAATGGATGGCACACAGTGGCGGGTTCGCGTATCACTGGGCGGAAGGGGAAGGAGGAAGCAAGTCACGCGGCTGGCTCCCTACACCTTAGCAACAGGTACGGTGTGCTACCCAGAGTGGATGATAACTCTGAGCCAGCACGGGATGCCTCTCCTGTTGGGCCAGTAGTCGATTTTCCCGTCCAGTCTGGACAAGTGCGGAGGGAGGGTATGCTTGTCATTGGGAGCCCCTCAGGGAAACAGCATGCAAGGCGGGAAAGAATGTCAGTGCGCTCTGTATGTTTGTCGGAGTGAATCGTGCGTGATATGGGACAGGCAGTGCCGTGGCTATCGAGCGCAATGTTTGCAACCGGCTGTATGTAGAGGCACATGTCGCCATGAATGACGCCTGCCGCTTGATATCCGAGGACACACACTGCTCCTTTCGGCGAATGTACGATATGGTGAAAGCAACAAGCATCGCAGGCGTTGTGCACCCTAAGCTGTCTGTTTGTAGCATCGTACCTAAGGGTGGCCGCTGTCCTCCGCTTTCGAACAGAGTGGAAGGTCTAAATCAGAAGCTCGTCAGAGGACTCTGCGACGGTATCGGATGCGAATTTCTCATTCTCTGTTATCGGGAACAGAATTGTAGGGTTCCCCTTTATAGGCCAGGCGTGCACTACACGCAAGAAGCAGCTACTAGGGTAGCCGAATACGTGTGGCGTGCACACGGGGCATTTTTAGGTCAGAGTATCAAAGACGATTTGCCTGATGTATTAACCACAATGTCCACAGAGAACGCTCTTCGTCTCAGATCAGAGATAGAAGTAGTTAATATGATTTGAGTAAACTGCAGGAGCATCCAAGGAAAGGTTCCAAAATAGTATAGCTTACTGAAGGTTGTAATGTACATATAATATTACGAACAGAAAGTTAGTTGAAACCACATGTTAATGACAACGAAATCCTGAGTTTACACTGAAATATGTATCGTAAGTGTAGACCAATGGTGGTGGCGCGTTAGTTGCAGTAAAGAATTCGATAAAATCTAGTAGGGTTATCATGGATTCTGCTTGTGAATTAATCTGTGTGGAGTTAAGTACAGTAGATAGGTCAAAACTGGTAATCAGATGCTTTTATAGAACGACCGAGTCAGAAGCTAAAGTGGTAGAGCGTTTCAGACAAAACTTTCAGAACATCATTAATTATTTTCCTGATCATGCTGTTGTCATACGGGGTGATTTCAACTTACTGGGTATTGATTGGGATTGTCACGATATCAAAACTGGTGTCAGAGACTGGGATTCATGTGACACTGTTTTGAATATCTCGTCCGAAAATTACTTTGAGCAGATGAATAGAGAGCGAAATGGCGAAGGTAACGTCTTAGTCCTTTTGGAAACAAGCTGACCTGAACTTATCGAATCACTTAACATAGAAGAATGCATCAGTGATCGTAAGGCTGAGACAACAGGTCTTAAAAGGATGTGACGAAAGGTATACCGATATTTTTGCTTAGCGAGAGTGACAGGATACAAATTTTTAGAGTACCTGAGGAATCAGCATCAGATATTCGGTGATGAGAAGGAGATGCGAAAAACAAATGGAAAAAATTCAAAGAAACCGTGCATTATGCCCTAGACAAGTATGTTCCGAGTAAGGTCTTAAAGGATGGAAAGACGCCCACGGTTTACAACCATGCTGGAAAACCACTACGTAAACAAAGAGAACTTCATCTCATATTCAAGAGAAGTAAAAACCTAGCTGACAAACAAACGCTTAACGGCGCGAAAATGAGTGTAAGGAGGGCAATGAGAGAAACATCATTGGACTTTTAAAATAAAACTTGGTCATCCGATCTGAGATAAAAACATTAAGCGGTTTAGATCTTATATAAGAACAGTAAGTCCGTCAAATCATCTATTCATTCACACAGTGACCATACTGGCACCGAAAAGGAAGGTGACAGATAGAAGGCCGAAATACTAAATTCATCCTCCCGAAATTGTTTCTCCGTGGAAGATCGTAGCACGGTCCCTGCTTTTAGTCATCGTATGAACGTCAAAATGGCAGATATTGAGATAAACGTTCGCGGAATAGAAAAACAACAGTAACCTAGTAGTGGAAAAGAATCAGGACCAGATGAGACACCTACAAGATTCTATGAAGATTATGCTAAAAAACTTTCTCCCCTTCTAGAGTAATTTATCGTAGATCGTTTGACCTAACTATTGGAAGAAAGCGCTGGTCATTCCTGTTTCCAAGAAGGGCCGTAGGACAGATGCATACATTTACAAACCTATGTCAGTATGTTGTAGAATTATGGAACATGTTTGATGCTCCAGAATTATGACGTTCTTGGAGAAGGAAAGTCTGCTATATAAAAATCAACATGGATTCCGCTAACAAAGAACTTGCGAAACTCAGTTCGCTCTGTTCCTCCACGAGATCCACAGCGCAGTAGGCAATGGCGTAGAAGTTGACGCCTTGTTCCTTGACGTCAGGAAGGAATTTGACACCGTCCCACACTGCAGTTTAGTGAAAAAATACGAGCTTATCGAGTTGCGGAGCAGATATCCGACTGGATTCAAGACTTCCTCGTAAACAGAACTCAGCACGTCACTCATCACGGAACAAGATCGACAGATCTAAAGGCAATTTCCGGAATACCCCAAGGAAGTATGATAGGACCGTTACTGTTTACAATATATTTAAATGATCTGATAGAAATCTTCGGATGCTCTCTAAGGCTGTTCGCAGATGTTGGGCTGGCCTACAACGAAGTATCAACGTCAGAAGTTGGTAAGGATCTGCAGAATGACCTCCAGAGAATTGATGAAGAGTGTAGTATCTGGCAGTTGACCCTCGACGTAAATAAATGAAACATATTGCACGTATTAAAAGAAATCCACTACTGTATATCTACATTATTGATTGCAATCCGTTGATAATAGTATCTGCCCTATAATATCTACGAGTAACTGTCCAGAGCGACCTCAAGAAGAGATAGTGAAGATCCAACGAAGAGAGGCATGTTTCGTCACGGCGTCGTTTAATCGATAAGACAGCGTTATAGAGATACTCAACAGACTCCATTAGGAGACGGTCCGAGAGAGGCGTTGTGCATCACGGTGAGATCACAACTGAAATTTCGAGAGAGCCTATACAAGAAGAGTCGGACAATTTATATGCTTCCCCCCATCCCCACACAAGTCTAGCATAACGAGGAATCAGAGCCCGTACAGAGGCTTACCGACAATAATTTTTCCCACGTACTATTTCCGAGTGGAACAGGGTCGGAGGACACAATTAAAGGTACAAAAAGTACCCTCCGGCAGCCCGCCTGGCTAGCCGCGCGGTCTAAAGCGGTGCTTCCCGGATGGTAAGTACAGTTGAAGAGGAATAGACATCTCTAAAAACACCACCACAGATATTGGAAAGAAAAACATAGGTACAAAGAAGGTAACTGAGAAGATATCATGGGCAACAGAAGAAATACCTCAGTTGATCGATGAAAAGGAGAAGTACAAAAATGTTCCGGGAAGCTCATGAATACAGAGTAGAAATCGCTGAGGAGAGAAATAAATAGGAAGTGCAGGGAATCTAAGACGAAATAGCTGCATGAAAAATTAAATGACATCGGAACAGAAATGATTGTCGGAAAGACTGGCTCAGCATACAGGAAAGGCAAAACAGCCTTCGGTGACATTAAAAGCAAAGATGGTAACATTAAGAGTGCAACGAGACTTCCACTGTTGAATGCAGAGGAGAGAGCGGGTATTTGGAAAGGATACATGATAGCCTCTATGAGGGGGAAGATATGTCTGATGTGATAGAAGAGGAAACAAGTGTTTATTTAGAAGAAATAGGGCATTCAGTATTAGAAACAGAATTTAAAAGAGCTTTGGAGGACTTAAAAAACTAATGAGGTGGAAGGGATAGGTAACATTCCATCAAAGTTTGTAAAGTCATTGGTCATTGGGGAAGTGGTA
This sequence comes from Schistocerca gregaria, assembly GCF_023897955.1. NCBI lineage: Eukaryota > Metazoa > Arthropoda > Insecta > Orthoptera > Acrididae > Schistocerca > Schistocerca gregaria. Next base: position 241,143,472 of record NC_064921.1, read on the forward strand.
ACAAAACGACTATTCACGTTGGTGTGCGGAATCTATGAGTCTGGTGACATACCATCTGACTTTCGGAAAAATATCATCCACATAATTCCGAAGACTGCAAGATCTGACAGGTGCGACAATTATCGCTCAATCAGCTTAATAGCTCATGCATCCAAGTTGCTGACGAGAATAATATACAAAAGAAAAGTGCTCAAATTGAAAAGGGTGTAAGACAGGGATATAGTCTTTCGTCCCTTCTGTTCCATCTATACATCGAAGAAGCAGTGATGGAATTAAAAGAAAGGTTCAGAAGTGGAATTAAAATTCAAGGTGAAAGGATAATAATGATAAGAGTCGCTGATGACATTGCTATCCTGAGTGGAAGTGAAGAAGAATTACTTCATCTCGTAAATGGGATGGACAGTCTAATGAGTACAGAATATGGATTGAGAGTAGATCGAAGAAAGACGAAAGTAAAGAGAAATAGCAGATATGAGTTCAATGAGAAACTTAACGTCAGAATTGACGGTCACTAAGTAGATGAAGTTAAGGAATTCTGCTACCTAGGCAGTAAAATAATCAGTGCAGACGGAGCTAGGAGGACATCAAAATCAGACTAGCAATGGCTGAAAGGGCATTCCTGGCTAAGAGAATTCTACTAGTATCAATCATAGGCCTTAATTTGAGGAAGACATTTATGAAAATGTACGTACAGCACTGTAAGGTAGTGAAACACAGATTATGGAAAAAGAGGAACAAAAGAAAATCGAAGCATTTGAGATGTGATGCTACAGACGAATGTTGAAAATTGTGTGGACTGATAAGGTAAGGAATGAGAAGGTTCTGCACAGAATCGGAGACTAAAGGAGTATGTGGAAAACACTGATAAGGAAAAGAGACAGGATGATAGGACATCTGTTAAGACATGAGGGAATGACTTCCATGGCACTAGAGGGAGCTGTAGATGGCAAAAACTCTTGAGGAAGTCAGAGATTGAAATACATCCAGTAAATAATTGAGGACATAGGTTGTAAGTGCTACTCTGAGATGAAGAGGTTAGCACAAGAGATGAATTGGTGGCCGTCTGCATCAAACCAGTCAGAAGACTGATGACCCTAAAAAAATTTTCTTTATAACAAATGCTCAACATGTCAGCCATCATTCATCAACAATACCTGTGCTCGAGGGATGTTAGGAACATCACTAAACAGCCTATTAGTAGGTATGGGTAGGAATTGCGTAGGATGACTTTTAGCATACCCAATTAGATCGGATGATTGTGGCAACCAATAACCACAGGGTCTGAGCAAGGCAGAGAGATCATGCAATATTAATGGGGCAAATGGGTTTCTCGGACACTTTTGTACATCAAATTGATATGCAAATGAAATTGTGAGAGCTGATTGATTTATGACCTTACACTATAATTCTGCTAAGCAGTTTCTGATGTAAAAAAATGGTTCAAATGGCTCTGAGCAGTATGGGTCTTAACGTCTGAGGTCATCAGTCCCCTAGAAGATAGAACTACTTAAACCTAACTAACCTAAGGACATCACACACATCCATGCCCGAGGCAGTAGCGGTCGCGTGGTTCCAGACTGTAGCTCCTAGAACCACTCGGTCACTCAGGCCGGCTTTTCATGTAATCTCACACCCCACCTCACCCCAGAGGTCTCTTAACCTATTGTTACGCTAATTTATTTATTTATTTATGATCCTCCGGAGACAATTCATCCCTCTGAGAAACCGTCTAGCCCTCCATCCTCTTCCACCACACCACTGGAGATGGGGACAACATTTTGTCACCCCTCCTACTTCTGTTCTCCCTTCTGGGAGATGTGCCAGCCTTCACCTACAGTCCCCCACTTTACCCCTTACCACCCCACCTGCAAATTTTGGCATACAAAGTTGCAGCTCCTGGCATTTTTCGTTAAGCTCCAAGACAGCAGCTTCTTTCTGTGCCTCCTCATGTAACTTCCTGAATATCTCTAGCAGTCTATGAATACTCTTTCTAACTTCTCGTACTTTAGAAGTTAGTCCCAGTTTCCAGTTATGATTAGTCGGCGATCCAAGTGTTTAGTGGTTGCTTCAGGATTGCACTTCTGATTTCTGCGATGACATGCAGTAGCATCACGAATACAATTATTCTTTGCAGTGTCCCTACTGTTAAGCATCTGGAGGAAATGAATGCCCATGAATTCCCAGCCCTTCTTCAAAAAAAGATTCCACATAACAAATATAACAAATGACTCACACAAATATTTTATTAACCGCAACATACAATACAAATATACTACTACAAAACAAAGAAGGGAATAAAATAACATAGGAAGGTACACTGTAAACTAATTCCTCGTTCTAATGTCATATGGTGCTGTATGTGTAGCACAAGTAACCTGGCAGCACATTCTTTTTAACCTTCTTTGCTTTTTGATTTGCTGTGGTAATATTGCCAGAATTGGCCTTAAAGTTTCTATTTACACCATAGAATTTAGTAGGTTACTGTATTTTGACTGTGACTGGTGAGCACATCTCTATAACCTGATATAGATCATTCTGTTTCGTTAAAAATTTCTTGGTTTTCCCTTTCGGCGTTAACAGACTGGCAATCGACAGCCATTGGCCGACTCTGAAACGTTAAAGCTGACTTTTCCATTCTCCCATATGTTCTTGTCACTTCAGTGCTTTTTATTGGCTCATCGAACTCTTTCCCTTACCTCACGTATTCATTTTGCGTTTCTTCACTGACGCAACGTCGGCTCCTAATTTCTATTTTAGTATATGAAAGGGACACAGCATTTTTCTTCTGCAGACTACGTCATAAGGCGGGACACCAATACTAATATGGAATTAGGAATTAGATACACTGATGACATAACCAAGGTATGTGTCCCAATCTGCATGGCGACTCTTGACGTAGTGACTCGACATGTTAGATGAACATGTTCTGTATGATGTTCGTTTGCTTGCGGTTGCAATGACCTTGCCCCAAATGTTTGTAATGCTGCACCCTTTCTGTTCGAAGTACCTTCATTTGTATTTGTCCCCAGTTTGTAAATAACTTCGTAAGCGAACACATTCAAGGGCCCACCTGGTTAATCTGCCAGAGGGCTCCTTAAAGCTCAGAAGCCACTTGAAGGAAGCGTGATCCGTTACTACTTCGAATTTCTGGCCACATGCGTAACATCTAAAGTATGTGAACCCATAGATCACCACTAATATTTTTTCCAGGCAGCATGGAGCAATGAAGTCCAAGCACAGCCGACAGGCAGCAGTCTGGTATTTTAAGTCTTCAAATAGGAACCAAGAAGCACACGGGGATTTTCGAGCATACTTACCTCCCCAATTTACGAGACTGTCATTCCAATGCGATCGGTGTTGCAGATGGAATGACCAGACGCTGAAGACGAGATGTCTGAAACGGCCTATATTATTTAAAGCCAGGCATCACGTCACTGTAGCAAGTTAGGCGCCCATTTGCCCTCGTTTGACCAGAGGTGTCAGCAGTCCTGTCCACAACACAGAGCCTCAGTCACGGATGTTTTTATTCTGCCTCTGCATTTCTCATCAATACCAGAACGGCAAGGATGATGATGAGTTGGGTTGAGGGGACGCTCGACATCGCGGTCATCAGCGTCCTGACGAAAAGTCAACACGAAATCTCGTGGGTGGGGACGAAGGCTGTGCCCACAGGCAGAGCAGTTTATAACGTACTAAAGTCTGCCGACCTTCCCCACCAGTTAAGGGATGAGGCCTGATAGTTCACAAAATTTCACCACTCTGTTAATACTGGTATCGGTATCTGCGAGGACGGTGGGCAGATCTCCAGCGAGACCAAGGGCTGCCCTAACATCAGTGTACAGGACACACGTAGCCACAATATGCTGAACTGAAAGCGGCACGCCACAAACTTCACAGAAAGGTGGATCCTCTCCCGGAGGAGGAAGGAGGACGGCTTGGAGAGGCAGAGCTCAGATATTGCATGTTATTACTCCATGTCGCAGAGTCTGTGGAATGACGTTATGAGTGATGTCATGCTGCACCGTTTGCGCTTCTTGCTATGGCTCTGATCGCTGTGTGCCAATGTGTTAGGAGTGTGGCCTAGCTTCTGCAACATCGGCACTCTCCGTGTTCTCTAGATTATGATTGCGACACACGGTCCGTGTCCGACTTGGTCGCTTTACCATCTGTGTTGAGCAACTGCTTCGAAAATTTATTAGTGCATCTGGGAACAGTGTTACTGTGCAACAACAGGCTGAGTGGACAGAGGGACGTTCTAGAAGGACTTAAACGCAGACAAATCTCTACGCTATCCACTATCGAATCCATGACCGACACGGGCGGAGTCTATGGGCTCCCTCCTCTAAACCACCAAGGACAGAAACAGCCCATAAATAGCCTTACCAAATCGTTGCCGTAAATAAAACTTAAATGAAAAATAGAGCAGCTCTTCCGGAACATAGTAGTCGTGTTTGAGCGAGTTGAATGAAATGTATGATTATGCATGTGTTGCATACTGCCTTTCTCTGCATCTCCAGGTACCCCAAACGAAGTGACAATCTTAAAGCAGTTCTGAACAGAGAGTAGCCAGTAACGCTTAACTATATTACTAAATGGCTAACCCGACGCACGGTGCACGAAGTGTGATGCCAGCTGTAGGTTGTCTCTCTAATGTCTCCCAGGGAAGATAAAATTTTCATTTTCAGTATGTCATATAGTTATTGGTCGAATTTAAAAATTTAAACCGTAGTCATAATCAAAGCATTAAGAAGAATAATCTTATGTTAAAGGATTAGAAAAATTAATCAAGTAATGAACGTAAAAACTGAGTAGATGTATTATGGCAGTGTAACTAACAGCCCGAAAAATCATCCAGACAATTTCTACCCTTTATTTAAGTTTGAGAGCACTTAGCGACATAATGTCAAACCTCTACGAAACGTTTTCTGGCTGACATCCCCCACAAAACAATGAAGTGAAAAAGTTTATCTCTTACCATACTTGCACCGTTATTGCAGAAAATATTCAGAATCAGGTATGACTTTGTGATTTATTTTTTGTTTAGTAGTAATTCTATTCCCAATACATTTTTCAAACAGTGTGCAAATGCAGGATGTTTCTGTAAGAGTGTGCAAAAATTTAATAGGGCATAAAGGATGCTCCACTGTACAATTTGAGGTAGGGAACCTGGGACTGGAAATGCCAGCTTAAGGGCATAACAGGAATAAAATCACATTGCTGTGTACGTTTATTTACATTGTTGTTGTTGTTGTGGTCTTCAGTCCTGAGACTGGTTTGATGCAGCACTATCATGTGCAAGCTTCTTCATCTCCCAGTACCTACTGCAGCCTACATCCTTCTGAATCTGCTCGTTTATTTACATTGTTGTTGTTGTTGTGGTCTTCAGTCCTGAGACTGGTTTGATGCAGCACTATCATGTGCAAGCTTCTTCATCTCCCAGTACCTACTGCAGCCTACATCCTTCTGAATCTGCTCAATGTATTCATCTCTTGGTCTCCCTCTACGATTTTTACCCTCCACGCTGCCCTCCAATACTAAATTAGTGATCCCTCGATGTCTCAGAACATGTCCTGCCAACCGATCACCTCTTGTAGTCAAGTTGAGCCACAAGCTCCTCTTCTCCCCAGTTCTGTTCAATACTTCCTCATTAGTTATGTGATTTACCCATCTAATCTTCAGCATTCTTCTGTAGCACCACATTTCGAAAGCTTCTATTCTCTTCTTGTCTAAACTATTTATCGTCCACGTTTCACTTCCATACATGGCTACACTCCATACAAATACTTTCAGAAACGCCTCCCTGACATTTCAATCTATACCCGATTTACATTAGTTAACTGCATTTAAATTAGTTAATTGCAAATAAGCCAGCCGTTGTGGCCGAGTGGTTCTAGGCGCTTCGGTCTGGAACCACGCGACCGCTATGGCCGCAGGTTCGAATCCTGCCTCGGGCATGGATGTGTGTGATGTCCTTAGGTTAGTTAGGTTTAAGTAGTTCTAAGTTCTAGGGGACTGATGACCTCATATGTAATGTCCTATAGTGCTCACAGCCATTTGAACCATTTGAACCAGTACTCCAAGCAAATACTACCAGTGAGGTTCGAGTCCTCCCTCGGGCACGGGTGTGAGTGTTGTCCTTAGCGTTAAGTTAGTTCAAGTAGTGTGTAAGTCTAGGGACCTATGACCTCAGCAGTTTGGTCCCTTAGGAATTCACACATATATACTTCCAGTCACACAATGAACGTACCATTTGTACTTTATCTTACAAAATGTGCTGAAACTGACGGCCAACATCCTCAATGCCTCGGCGAACAGTATTCTGACGCATCCTGTCAAATATCCCTGGTGTGCTAGTGAATCACATCACAGGCAGCTGCAATTCTGGCAATTAATTATGTCTCCGTATCCACTGGGGTCTGATACACAAGTGACTTTTGGCATCCCCATGGAAAATAATTGAAGGATTCAGGTCAGGTGATCTCGCAGGCCATGGAATAGGACCTTCCCCTCCAAACCAGCGACCAGGAAATACTGTACCGGTACTGCTCCATCGCATCCCACTGTACGTCTCTGAATACCAGTGAGTGATGAACGGGTCTGCCGTCGATTCACAGCACGTTCTGTCATTGGACAATGTAAATACCATACAGCAGAACTACCTCATGGACAAATAAAGGAAACACAACCATTATCATGACTTCTGTTAATCAGGCTCGTCCTACTTGTTTCCTTGCAGGAAATAAAGAACGTACATGTCAATAAGGCGGCTGGAGTGGCCGAGCGGTTCTAGGCGCTACAGTCGGGGACCGCGCGGCCTCTACGGTAGCAGGTTCGGATCCTGCCTCGGGCATGGATGTGTGTGATGTCCTTAGGTTAGTTAGGTTTAAGTAGTTCTAAGTTCTAGGGGACTGATGACCTCAGAAGTTAAGTCCCATACTGCTCAGAGCCATTTGAACCATTTTAGGATTAAGTAGTTCTATGTTCTAGGAGACTGATGACTTCAGAAGTTAAGTCCCATAGTGCTCAGAGCCATTTGAACCATTTGAGGGCGGTTTGAAAAGTCTGGTAAATTTCCAGGAAAGAATGGAACGTTTTCGTTGCGCCTTCAAGATTGGTAATCTTGATTATGCCAAGGGTTGTATGAAGAATTTGAAAAATGTACAGCGCACAGTTCATTGTCCACAGCCATTTCAATTGGTCATTATGTCGACTGACGTTGAAAATGGAGAAAAATGCGTTCCGCGCTGTTATTAAACATTTTCATTTGAAGTGTTGGTCTGCCACAACTCAAAACGGAGTTGGATGAAGTTCAAGTGGACTCTGTACCATCATTCAAGACGATTTACGATTTAATTGTGGCTTAATAAATGTAAACGTGGTGGGACGAGCACCAAGGACGAAGGGCGCTTCACCCGTTCAATTGAGGTCACCACAGAGAAAACCGACATACAATAATTCATGAGATTTCTGAGGTCGTAGATATTGCGTCTGAACTAGTGCATAATATCCTGCACGGATAATTGGGTATCAAGAAGCTGTGTGCGAGATGGTCCCCACGATTGTTCAGTCCACCAAATGCATATCCGGCACAACATCTGAACACAATGTCTGGCGATGTTTAATCGCAATCCGCATGAGTTTGCGCCGATTTATGACTGTTAATGAAACCTGGATCCGTCATTACACAGCAGAGTCAAAACATCAATCAAAACAATGGACAAAGGCTGATAAAAGTTCACCGAAAAAGGCAAAGACCAATTTGTCAGCTGGTAAGATGATAGCCACTGGAATTTTTTTCTGTTTTTTGTTTTTGTGATTTCCAAGAATAATGCTCATAGAATATTTGGGAAAGGTAGAACCATAACTCAACCCTATTATACTTCATTGTTGGATCGTTAGAGATTTGCGTTGACTGAAAAAAGACCACGGTTGAAAGCAGAAACTTTACTGAGATAATAATGTACAATCCCAAACATCGGCGACAATAATGGCATCAGAACGTGAACTGGTCTTTGAATTGGATCCTCAACCAGCCTCTTCACCAGAGTTAGCCCCAAGTGATTTCTTCCTGTTCCCTAACTTGAAAAATTGGCTTTATGGGATAAACTTCCATCAAATTAGGAAACTTAAAATCCATTCAAAAGCTGAGATCACACAAAATATTTTTTATTCAAGACAACCAGTTTCAACGGCCTTAGCTGTCATCTTGAAGTCTTAAATTTTTTTGTAGTAAAAATTTTTCATTTTACGCTGAACAACATGCGCAAGATGTCAACTGGATAAAACTCAGAACATTATAAACGTTTGTCATCGCTAAAATAAGCACACAGCAAGTTGTCCAAAAGGCCATGTCCATACACATACTGAGCATGGCCATATCCATATACACTCCTGGAAATTGAAATAAGAACACCGTGAATTCATTGTCCCAGGAAGGGGAAACTTTATTGACACATTCCTGGGGTCAGATACATCACATGATCACACTGACAGAACCACAGGCACATAGACACAGGCAACAGAGCATGCACAATGTCGGCACTAGTACAGTGTATATCCATCTTTCGCAGCAATGCAGGCTGCTATTCTCCCATGGAGACAATCGTAGAGATGCTAGATGTAGTCCTGTGGAACGGCTTGCCATGCCATTTCCACCTGGCGACTCAGTTGGACCAGCGTTCGTGCTGGACGTGCAGACCGCGTGAGACGACGCTTCATCCAGTCCCAAACATGCTCAATGGGGGACAGATCCGGAGATCTTGCTGGCCAGGGTAGTTGACTTACACCTTCTAGAGCACGTTGGGTGGCACGGGATACATGCGGACGTGCAGTGTCCTGTTGGAACAGCAAGTTCCCTTGCCGGTCTAGGAATGGTAGAAAGATGGGTTCGATGACGGTTTGGATGTACCATGCACTATTCAGTGTCCCCTCGACGATCACCAGAGGTGTACGGCCAGTGTAGGAGATGGCTCCCCACACCATGATGCCGGGTGTAGGCCCTGTGTTCCTCGGTCGTATGCAGTCCTGATTGTGGCGCTCACCTGCACGGCGCCAAACACGCATACGACCATCATTGGGACTAAGGCAGAAGCGACTCTCATCGCTGAAGACGACACGTCTCCATTCGTCGCGACACCACTGGAGGCGGGCTGCACGATGTTGGGGCGTTTGCGGAAGACGGCCTAACGGTGTGCGGGACCGTAGCCCAGCTACATGGAGACGGTTGCGAATGGTCCTCGCCGATACCCCAGCAGCAACAGTGTCCCTAATTTGCTGGGAAGTAGCGGTGCGGTCCCCTACGGCACTGCGTAGGATCCTACGGTCTTGGCGTGCATCCGTGCGTCGCTGCGGTCCGGTCCCAGGTCGACGGGCACGTGCACCTTCCGCCGACCACTGGCGACAACATCGATGTACTGTGGAGACCTCACGCCCCACGTGTTGAGCAATTCGGCGGTACGTCCACCCGGCCTCCCGCATGCCCACTATACGCCCGCGCTCAAAGTCCGTCAACTGCACATACGGTTCACGTCCACGCTGTCGCGGCATGCTACCAGTGTTAAAGACTGCGATGGAGCTCCGTATGCCACGGCAAACTGGCTGACACTGACGGCGGCGGTGCACAAATGCTGCGCAGCTAGCGCCATTCGACGGCCAACACCCCGGTTCCTGGTGTGTCCGCTGTGCCGTGGGTGTGATCATTGCTTGTACAGCCCTCTCGCAGTGTCTGGAGCAAGTATGGTGGGTCTGACACACCGGTGTCAATGTGTTCTTTTTTCCATTTCCAGGAGTGTACATATTCCACGTCGCCTTTTTAGGCAAGGTGTCGTGTGTTATTAAACATTTTAGCGATGGCAAAAGTGTATAATGTGCTGAGTTTTATCCAATTGACATCTTGTCTCTGAGGTTCAGCGTAAAATGAACATTTTTTACTACAAAAAAGTTTAAGACCCCAAGGTGACACCTACGACTGTTAAAATAAAAATTAAATAAAAAATATTTTGTGCGTTCTTGGCTTTTGAATGGGCTGTAACAGTTAGAACAGATCGCCCTTCAGACAAATGAGGAAATAATAGTTGTAGTCAGCGCATATTTAGTTGAGTTTGGAACTACACTACTGATCATTAAAATTGCTACACCAAGAAGAAATGCAAATGATAAAAGGGTATTCATTGGACAAATATGTTATACTAGAACTGACATGTGATTACATTTTCACGATATTTTGGTGCATAGACCCTGAGAAATCAGTTCCCAGAACAACCACCTCTGGCCGTAATAACGACCTTGATACGCCTGGGCATTGAGTCAAACAGAGCTTGGATGGTGTGCACAGCTACAGCTGCCCATACAGCTTCAACACGATACCACAGTTCGTCAAGAGTAGTGACTGGCGTATTGTGACGAGCCAGTTGCTCGGCCACCATTGACCAGACGTTTTCAGTTGGTGAGAGATCTGGAGAATGTGCTGGCCAGGGCAGCAGTCGAACATTTTCTGTATCCAGAAAGGCCCGTAGAGGACTTGCAACATGCGGTAGTGCATTATCCTGCTGAAATGTAGGGTTTCGCAGGGATCGAATGAAGGGTAGATCCACGGGTCGTAACACATCTGACATGTAACGTCCACTGTTCAAAGTGCCGTCAATGCGAACAAGAGGTGACTTAGATGTGTAACCAAGGGCACCCCATACCAGCACGCCAGGTTATACGCCAGTATGGCGATGACGAATACACCTTCCAACGTGCGTTCAGTGCGATGTCGCGAAACACGGATGCGATCATCATGATGCTGTAAATAGTACCTTGGTTCATCCGAAAAAATGACGTTTTGCCATTCGTGCACCCAGGTTCGTCGTTGAGTACACCATCGCAGGCGCACCTGTCTGTGATGCAACGTCAAGAGTAACCGCAGCCATGGTCTCCGAGCTAATAGTCCATGCTGCTGCAAACATCGCTGAACTGTTCGTGCAGATGGTTGTTGTATTACAAACGTCCCCATCTGTTGACTCAGGGATCGAGACGTGGCTGCACGATCCGTTACAGCAATGCAGGTAAGATGCCTGTCATCTGGACTAGTAGTGATACAAGGTCGTTGGGAGCCAGCACGGCGTTCCGTATTACCCTACTAAAACCAACGATACCATATTCTGCAAACAGTCATTGGATCTCGACCAACGCGAGGAGCAAGGTCGCGATACGGTAAACCGAAATCGCGATAGGCTGCAATGCGACCTTTATCAAAGTCGGAAAAGTGATTGTACGTATTTCTCCTCCTTACCCGAGGCATCACAACAACGTTTCACCAGGCAACGCCGCTCAACTGCTGTTTGTGTATGAGAAATCGGTTGGAAACTTTCCTCATGTCAGCACGTTGTATGTGTCGTCACCGGCGCCGAGCTTGTGTGAATGCTCTGAAAAGCTTATCATGTGCATATCAGAGCATCTTCTTACTGTCGGTTAAATTTCGCGTCTGTAGGACGTCGTCTTCGTGGTGTAGCAATTTTTATTGGCAGTAGTGTATATTTGCGATGCGATGAAAATGCTGTAGGATCGATGGGCCAAGTGTATACACCTCAAAAGGGTACCATGTCTAGAAGTAAGGTGAGTTGTTTGAGAAACAAACATTTTAGTGCTTTTTTACCAGACGTCTCAAACCAGCCTCTTTTTTTAAAACATGAAACTCGTCTACGGTATCTGCGGTGCTCCCTGCTACTGTTGCACCACAAATACGAGCTCGCAAGTGGCGCGAGACGTCCCACGTGCCCAAAGAGCGCCACGCTTCTCGCGTTCCGGGATCACTTCAGAGAGGAAGGCGGGGTCGTCCTATTGGAGCAGTCCCCGATACTCCCACGCTGTTCGGCGCGCCTCCCCTTCACTACACCCCCACCACAGCACACAGCAAGACACACCACTGCGCCGTCCGCACAGTGGCAGTTCCGACCGATCCGGTTGCGGCCGGCGTCGCTGCGCGGCTATTGAAACAAAAGTTCGGCGGACGTCGAGTGGCGAGAACAAAGCGAGAAAAAGGCTCGGCGTGGCCGGAAAAGAAAAATAAAAAGGGGCAGGGTGGCGTGGCGCGCGCCGCCCGGGGAAACTTTGTATTGCCGTCCGCGCCGGATATGAGTCCACAGCCATTTCGTCGCGGACGCGGGAGCCGGTCAGGTGAAGGTGGATGTCGAGGGCCACGGTGGAGGGGGTAGGGGGTAGGGGGCAGGGGGGGGGGGAGAGAGTTGAGAACGTGCCGCAATAGCGATTGCGAACGAGTCGGGGGGGGGGGGGGGGGCACAGGATACATTCGAATTCAGCGCTGTCGTCGCGCGCGCTCTGCTAATTTACCTCCAGATTTATGAGCCCTGCTTCGAAATAAAAAAGCCCGAGCACAAAGGGAATGCCGCACAGGAGGAAAGTGAAAGCGATGCGAATGCCCTTTCTGACATCCCCTGGCGGGTTTCGAAGGCAGCCAGTCTCCGTGTTCCAGTACACGTGAGGCTTTCCTTCAGATCGCAAGCTGATTTTCAATAAATGCGAGGCGCTACATTTAGCGCTATTTCCGTATTTCGTTTGACCCGTTTTTCCAGTTCAATCAAACGCATTCAAATGAAACAAATTAGCTCGGTCGCGATGAAATCAAGGGAGATTCATTGTAATGGAATGGTATCGGGGAAAGCCATTCAGTAATACTGGAAGCGCTACGTCTTGTGTACGACTTCGTACACAATGGTAAGAAGAGTGGTGTAGTAACTGTTATCGTAGGAAAGCTGGACATGAGCAGAAATGATTAGAGAACAAGCTAATCACAGTAAACGAAAGATTTCTCCAATTGAACGAGGACTCATTACTAAGAAGGCACTAATATTAAAAAAGGTAGGAAGATTTTTCTGTTTAGCAAAAGTGACAAAAAACAGATTTCAGAATACCTGATGGCTCGACACAAAAGTTTTGTCTCAAGTACAGATAGTGTTGAGGATCAATGGACAAAGTTAAAAACCATCGTACAATATTTGTTAGATGAGTATGTGCCAAGCAAGATCGTAAGAGATGGAAAAGAGCCACCGTGGCACAACAACCGAGTTGGAAAACTGCTGTGGAAGCAAAGGGAACTTCACAGCAAACACAAACATAGCAAAGCCTTGCAGACTAACAAAAACTACGCGAATCGAAATGTAGTGTGAGGAGGGCTATGCGAGAGGCGTTCAATGAGTTCTGATTTACTGACTTGGCAGAAAATCCTAAGAAATTTTGGTCTTACGTCAACAAAATGTCCAGACACTCTGTGACCAAAATGGTACTGAAACAGAGGATGACAGACTAAAGGCCGAAATACTAAATGTATTTTTCGAAAGCTGTTTCACAGAGGAACACTGCACTGTAGTTCCTTCTCTAGATTGTCGCACAGATGACAAAATGGTAGTTATCGAAATAGACGACAGAGGGATAGAGAAACAATTAAAATCGCTCAAAAGAGGAAAGGCCGCTGGACCTGATAGGATACCAGTTCGATTTTCCACAGAGTACGCGAAGGAACTTGCCCCCCTTCTTGAAGCGGTGTAGGTCTCTAGAGGAGCGTAGCGTTCCAAAAGTTTGGAAAAGGGAACAGCTCATCCTCGTTTTCAAGAAGGGACGTCGAACAGATGTGGAGAACTATAGAACTGTATCTCTAACGTCGATCAGCTGTAGGATTTTGGAACACGTATTATGTTCGAGTATAATAACTTTTCTGGAGACTAGAAATCTACTCTGTAGGAATCAGCATGGGTTTCGAAAAAGACGATCGTGTGAAACCCAGCTCGCGCTATCCGTCCACGAGACTCAGAGGGCTATAGACACGGGTTCCCAGGTACATGCTGTGTTTCTTGACTTCCGAAAGACGTTCGATACAGTTCCCCACAGTCGTTTAATGAAAGTAAGAGCATACGGACTATCAGACCAATTGTGTGATTGGATCGAAGAGTTCCTACATAACAGAACGCAGCATGTCATTCTCAATGGAGAGAAGTCTTCCGAAGTAAGAGTGATTTCAGGTGTGCCACAGGGGAGTGTCGTTCACAATATACGTAAATGACCTTGTGGATGACATCGGAAGTTCACTGAGGCTTTTTGCGGATGATGCTGTGGTATATCGAGACGTTGTAACAATGGAAAATTGTACTGAAATGCAGGAGAATCTGCAGCGAATTAACGCATGGTGCACGGAATGGCAATTGAATCTCAATGTAGCAAGTGTAATGTGCTGCGAATACATATAAAGAAAGATCCCTTATCACTTAGCTACAAAATAGCAGGTCAGCAACTGGAAGCAGTTGATTCCATAAATTATCTGGGAGTACGCATAAGGAGTGATTTAAAATGAAATGATCATATAAAGTTGATCGTCGGTAAAGGAGATACCAGACTGAGACTCATTGGAAGAATCCTAAGGAAATGCAATCCGAAAACAAAGGAAGACAGTTACAGTACGCTTGTTCGCCCAATGCTTGAATACTGCTCAGTCGTGTGGGATCCGTACCAGATAGGATTGATAGAAGAGATAGAGAATACCCAACGGAGAACAGCGCGCTTCGTTACATGATCATTTAGTAATCGTAAAAGCGTTACGGAGATGATAGATAAACTCCACTGGAAACTTCTGCAGGAGAGACGCTCAGTAGCTCGGTATGGGCTTTTGTTGAAGTTTCGAGAAGATACCTTCACAGAGGAGTCCAGCAGTATATTGCTCCCTCCTACGTATATCTCGCGAAGAGACCACGAGAGAGATTAGAGCCCACACAGAGGCATACCGACAATCCTTCTTTCCACGAACAATACGAGACTGGAATAGAAGGGAGAACCGATAGAGGTACTCAGGGTACCCTCCGCCACACACCATCAGGTGGCTTGCCGACTATGGATGTAGATGTAGAAGAAACAGAGTCAAGCTATCACAGTGTCAGCTATGATGAGGCGCCATAAAGTTAGTACAAACGATGGTGTCGGAGCAATGAGGCTCCACGTACAAGTGTGCTTGCTGGCGGCAGAGGACGCCGACAGTCTAGTGCCACTGAAGACGTGGATCAGTTGGCGCACACCTTTGGGTGTGCGACCTCTATCGGCGTCAAACGGAAATTTGCAATTCTACTACCAACTGTGGGACGTAGAGGGGATGGTATCGATACGTTATATCACGCTATACAGGGTAGTACAAAAAGGTACAGCCAAACTTTCAGGAAACATTCCTCACACACAAAGAAAAGATGTTATGTGGACATGTGTCCGGAAAACGCTTAATTTCCATGTTAGAGCTCATTTTAGTTCTGTCAGTATGTACTGTACTTCCTCGATTCACCGCCAGTTGGCCCAATTGAAGGAAGGTAATGTTGACTTCGCTGCTTGTGTTGACATGCGACTCATTGCTCTACAGTACTAGCATCAAGCACATCAGTACGTAGCATCAACAAGTTAGTGCTCATCACGAACGTGGTTTTGCAGTCAGTCCAATGTTTACAAATGCGGAGTTGGCAGATGCCCATTTGATGTATGGATTAGCACGGGGCAATAACGGTGGCGCGGTACGTTTGTATCGAGACAGATTTCCAGAACGAAGGTGTCCCGCAATGGACGAGGCATTTCTTCGTGCAGTTGACGATAACCCTAATGTCAGCGTCAGAGAAGTTGCTGCTGTACAAGGTAACGTTGACCAAGTCACTGTATGGAGAGTGCTACAGGAGAACCAGTTGTTTCCGTACCATGTATAGCGTGTGTAGGCACTATCAGCAGCTGATTGGCCTCTACGGGTACACTTCTGCGAATGGTTCATCCAACAATGTGTCAATCCTCATTTTAGTGCAAATGTTCTCTTTACGGATGAGGCTTCATTCCAACGTGATCAAATTGTAATTTTTCACAATCAACATATGTGGGCTGACGAGAATCCGCACGCAATTGTGCAATCACGTCATCAACACAGATTTTCTGTGATCGTTTGGGCCGGCATTGTTGGTGATGTCTTGATTCGGCCCCATGTTCTTCCACCTACGCTCAATGGAGCACGTTATCATGATTTCATACGGGATACTCTACCTGTGCTGCTAGAACATGTGCCTTTACAAGTACGACACAACATGTGGTTCATGCACGATGGAGCTTCTGCACATTTCAGTCGAAGCGTTCGTACGCTTCTCAGCAACAGATTTGGTGACCGATGGATTGGTAGAGGCGGACCAATTCCATGGCCTCCACGCTCTCCTGACCTCAACCCTCTTGACTTTCATTTATGGGGGCATTTGAATTAAACGACTGTTTCATTCTCAATAAGGGAGCTAGACAAGGTGATTCTCTTTCCACAATGCTTTTCAATTTGATCTTAGAAGCAATTATACGAAAATTTTACTATCTGGACACATTGTAAGTTTAGATTTTTATGTTGGTAACGCCACATAGCGCTCTATGAAAATCACTGACTATGCTGTGTGCAGTCTGTGGCTGGTTGGCATTGTTGCAATATTCGCTATTGTAGTGCTGGGCAGTTGGATGTGAACAGCACATTGGAGGTGAGCCGCCAGCAGTGGTGGATGTGGGGAGAGAGATGGCAGATTTTTACGATAGGACGATCTGGACGTGCGTCCGCCAGAAGGAGTAAATTTGTAATACTGGATAACATGGACTGATATATATATATATATATATATATATATATATATATATATATATATATATATATATATATATATGACTCTTGAACATTTCTAAGGTAAATACATTGTTTGTTCTCTATCAGAATCTTTCATTTGTAACTATGCCTATCAGGAGTTAGTGCTTTCAGTAGTTAGAATCTTTTATTTAGCTGGCAGTAGTGCTGGTCGCTGTATTGCAGTAATTCGAGTAACGAAGATTTTTGTGAGGTAAGTGATTCATGAAAGTTATAGGTTATTGTTAGTCAGGGCCATTCTTTTGTAGGTATTATTAAAAGTCACATTGCGTTGCGCTAACGATATTGTGTGTCAGTTTAGTGTTGATCAGAATAAGTAAAGAGAGAAATGTCTGAGTACGTTCAGTTATGCTCAGCTGTTTGAAAATCAAGTAATGTAAGAGGTTTATCAGCACAGTAATTCATTAACATTTCAAAGGGGAGGTTTCAACATAGGTATAAGGACCACACAGTTGGCTGCATACGCTGATGACGTTACAGTTCTTAGTAGATAAAGAGAGTAGTGATGGAACTAAGAAAACAGCATAGGGAACTAGAAATTACTGAAACAAAAACTAAATATGTGAAATTCCATAGGAAAAAGCACAACAAACTGGATAACGGATCAGCAGAAGGTTTTAATTCTCAGAATGTAGAGGATTTTGAATATTTAGGGGCTAAGGTTAATAAAGTAAATTCAATGTCCACTGAAGTGGTAATAAGTGTTATCATGCATTTAAAAAGCTAATGAAACGTAGATTGGTAAGCCGCCAGCTCAAAATGGCTGTATATAAGCTTATACTTAGGCCAGTGATTACATACGGAGGTGAAGTATGGACGCTAACCAGCACCAATGAACAAAATCTCAGAGTGTTTGAACGAAGAATACTAAGGAAAATTTATGTAGGGATCCGAAATAACGGTGGTACCCGGAGAGCAGGTACCAGTTATGAGTTGGATCGTCTCATACCAGGAGCTGATTTTGTAAGGCTAATTCAAAGTAAAAGAATAGACTAGCTGGGACTTCTCTTAAGGATGCAGTACACAAGAAATACGAAGAAGGTTTTCCAATGTAAACCGATAGGAAGAAGATTAAAAGGAAGACAGTTTAAACGATGGCTGGACGATGCGGAAGAAAACATTAGAGCTCTGGGAATCAGAGGATGGAAAAGGAAAGTAAACGAGAGGGAAGAATGGGAGTAAATCATTAAGAAGGCAAAGACAAACGTAAGGTTGTGAATCAAGAAGAAGAAGAAGGAGAGTGGGAGAGCCAGGCCAGAACAAGTTAAAAGAAGTAATTTTTCAAACACTATTCACAATTAAATAACAAATTTCAACAAATACTTATTTCTAAAAGTCATTTTACACATAATTTGTAATCGAATTATTTGCTCCTTGATTGTAAACGTTTTCGAAAGGAATACGATATCAACTTCAGAACGAGATCTTTAAAAGGGCGCCATTACAGACGGTCACAACGCGGATGACCTAGCCACCTAACAGGATCGCCCAACAAACACAACTAGAAGGGCAGTTACAATCAAATCACTATAACAGAGAAAAAACTGAGATAAGATTTCAGTTATAAACAGACAAAAAATTTCGTTTAGTTTTAATCAGAAGCTTTAAAATATTAAACCGCGGCACAGTAGAAAAGTCAATTAAATGTTATAATATTTGAATTTACTAAGTTCTGCCTGACGCAAACGGTCATAAATAATTTAAATCATGAAATCTTCAATAAAATTCCAAGATGATTCCATGGGACTCTAGTTTGAATGGTACTGGTAATTAATTATCACAAATATTTAAAAAATGAACTAACTTAAAGCATAAATACCTGTTCAAAGTTTAATAACTATGACGAATTCAGAATGGCAACGCCCATTTGTGAAGCAAAAATTGTACTGAACCGGTTAACCGCAATTCAGTGACAAATTTTGTATAACTGTCTTTCAGCGAGAAGCTGGCGTTTGTGGATTAAACCACCTAATGCAACAAATGTTAAACCACCACTGCAATGAGCCATTATGACTCAAAATCTGACCCAGACTGCACAGCAGCTTTACAACTTAAAAAGCATATAAACTTATACAAGTTAAGAAGGGCTTCCAGTTAATTTACTCAATGTAATTCTTAAAATTAACGATAACGGACGGCTGGAACAGCTTTTAATTCCAAAATAGTATCTGCGAATATATTTTGACTGATTTTATTAAGCCTTGCGTTGCAGATACCCATACTGACAACTCCCAGCAGAGTTCGAATATGAGGATAATAACTTACCGTTTCAATTTATAACACTTCCTATAATACAGTTCAACAACATAATCCTATAGAATTTACGATCTAAGAAACTAAGTCACACAACGGCATACCACTTAACTACTGGAGCGGCACGGTACACAAGAAACAGAACGTTCACCAAAGTAACTGTAGTCTTGACAAAAATGGCCAGGTGGGTTAATACATGCACAGGCAAGGTGACAACAAAGTGCGTGTAACTCAGAGCAAGGCGCGCCACACGGCACATCTGAATAGGGATGCCCTTTAATCATGCATGTGACTCAGTGTACGATCCACATGGGCTAGCCGCCCAAAATCCACTCTCACAACCACAATCAACAACTGGCCCTGGCTCGCTACGCTTGCACTCGGTATGGCGGCTCACTTCCTGGCGCATAGCAGAGGCGTCACTACGCGACTACCCAGCTTCCGGTTCGAGATAAAAGATCTATGACAGTGACTGCGCCATAAATAGCAGGAGGCCCACCATTATGGGGTAAGCCAGACGAACAAGTGGTATACCCTCCACCACAATAGCTACTGTACGTATTACAATACGTGCGGCCTTTATTACCTGCAGACTTCTCTCTACGTTGACAGTTTTACCGCTAGTTCGTCGCACTGAAGCCCTGAAATATCTGTCACCCATGCTGTTCCCAGACGAGGCTGACTTTACGAAGGGTATTATCGTCATCCTTTGCAAGGCTCATCTATGAGCTACAGAGTATCCCCAGTGTATGGCGGTAGCGAACCATCAGCACCGATTTAGCCTGAGTACGTGGGCGGGGATTATTGGCGAGTTCCTAGCGGTCCAGTCATCCTTCTGCAATGACTCACAGTCCTATCTCTACATCCTGCGACCTCCTCTGCTGTCATTTGTCTTATCTGAAATGCAAACTTGCTCCTCTTTTGACGGATGATAGCTAGGGTACTGGGCGCCTGGTGTGGTAAGCGGTAGCGCGATGACCCAGTTTTAATATTTAAACACATTCATTAAACAACAGCGTACATTGGCACTTGCCGCTTAATGTCTTTAAAATGCCAGAAATTAATACTCAATGGCTCTTGTAGTTTATATCCTTAATTGACACAGGCGATAACGGTGAGATTACCTAAGACAACTTATGGCCATTAGTCTTGCAATGAAATCCAAGACATAAAATGTAATCAATAAAGGTCAAAAATTGTTTGATTATAGCTAAGGTAAACGGACACTAGTCTCTGAAAGACGTTAAAGAAAATTTAAATATATATTTCGGGCACTAGTACCTTCAAATATTAAATAATTTTTAATATAGCATAGATAAATCGGGTGGCAGCCCCTTACAAAGATTACTGAGTAACAACAATTAATACAGAAGAATCAGAAAGTATATGTTAGGCACTAGGCCCTTCAAATATTATGAAATTTCAATGTGTGAAAGCTACAGCGGGCACTAGCCCTTCAATGATTAAAAAAACCTGATGCAGAAAAATCTGCACACTGATGTCGGGCACCAGCCTCTTCAAATATAAACAAATTCTTATAGACAGTCGCTACTGCCCGCAGCAAAATACCACGTAAGTACTATTTGCCACGTATTTAACGGCCACAACACATTATGTAAGCAGCCAGATTACATTCTAAAACAGAGAAACAGATTACACATGTCAAAGAAAAGACGGAGCACAAAGCCTGCTTAATGAAAAATTATTTTAAAAAAAGGAAAACCGGTTTATCACTTGGTACTGTTCGGCACAGGTGGTAGAGTTAAACTAGAGCAGTGCCTGGCTCAAGCAGAACGTTGAGAGTTGGAACAACATGGAAGTCCGAGAATACTAACACCCGTCAAACAGCATTTGCCTTTCAGAACATAGCTTCAGAAACTGAACTCTCAGTTATTGTACACTCTCACTTGATAATGATCGAGCACAGGACTTTATCACAACTAGGTTGCTGAGTAATACAACGGTTCTCACCATAATTCCTTCCAACAGAAACGCTGACAAGTTCCGTGAGCCACAACTAACTACTACGTTCTGTCCGTCCCGATAGCTGGATGGTCAGCATGACGGACTGCCGTCCTAAGGGACCTGGATTCGATTCCCGGCTGGGTCGGGAATTTTCTCCGCTCAGGGACTGGATGTTGTGTTGTCTTCATCATCATTTGATCCCCAGCCGGTGCGCAGGTCCCCCAACGTGGTGTCGAATGTAATGAGACCTCCGTGCACCAAGGCAGCCGGACATGCCCCGTAAGGGGCCTCCAGGGCAATGACGCCAAACGCTCATTTCCATTTACTACGTGCTGCATCGGGCGTCGTCCTCTGGCGCGCCAGCAGACACTTGGGTTACATTCCATTCATCCCCCCCCCCTCTCCCCCCTAGCCGGGAAGTCTCTCCTGGCCAAATTGTCGACCTGTACCTGCGACGCTCCGCCCGTGGCTCCCTCTGGCGAGCGCCGACCTCACCTGCAGGCAAACCACCTTCTTTCGACTGCGCACTACGTGCCTCCAGCCGACCAATGCATCATGAATCTTTGACTACAACCGCGCTGAATATCGATACATCGCGCCACATGTATCAGTATAATGGGTAATGTGTGAAGCTAAACCACTAGTACAGACGGTGCAGTCCCACTTGCCTGGTGTGTTTTCGTGTGTGCTTTCAACCATCGAACTTATGCTGTTAAAGATCTTTTATCTCCAATTTCAAATGGGTATAACTCCCTTGGAATCCTTTCCCAGACATATGTTCTTAAGACCTTTCTTTCCCTTTATCTTCTGAACGATCATTTCCTGTAGTTTGTCGTCTTTTACCAAAATTAGCCTGTATCTGATCATGGTAGGATAAGATCCAAGAAACCCATTCCTGAAGTTGTCATATTATCACACAGCACTCCGGCAACTCGATATTTCAAATGCTGAAATGTGTGTGAAATCTTATACGACTTAACTGCTAAGGTCGTCAGTCCCTAAGTTTACACACTACTTAACCTAAATTAGCCTAAGGACAAACACACACACCCATGCCTGAGGGAGGACTCGAACCTGGACATTTCCTGTGAAATGCGTCTGCAACACGATTGGCAAAATACTGTTCAGTAATAAAAGCGCGTTGCAGTTGAGAAAACAGTACTTTCACCAAACAACGACCTCAGCAATTTCGCAGACGTCATTTGACTTACATCAGTTACACAGGCGTCTTTGTTCGTAATAACAATGCTGCTATCTTTCACTTGCTGATCGAACGAATCCAATGCAATTTATGTTTACAGACACTTTTATTTTCACTTACACGCGTTTCCTATCGCACTGTAGTTAGAAGGAGAAGCCAGTTAGGATCACTCCGCAAGGCGTATTCAGATAGTCGAATGAAAAATCGCCTTTACGCGGAATTTTTCAGTATGTAGAAACTTTAAGGCACAAATTTTTATATAAAGGTCAGACAGACATCTAGTATAAACTGGCAGTTGTTACAACATCCAGCAAAACGCAAACAAACGTTGTAGCGCTCCTTCCGTCCGCAGCTTCAGTGACGTTGGGCGGTCCCACTAGCAGCTGCGTCCAGCAGCTACACACACACTACACCGTGAACCAATCAACAACTTTGCAAGCCACCATGTGGTGCATGCTGGAGGCTGTCTTGTACGAGTACCATTGCCTTGTACGAGTACCATTGCCTTGTACGAGTACCATTGCCATTGGTTTCTTGTTGCACTCACACGTGGAACGAGGGGGAAGTGTCTGTCTATTAGCTGTTTCAAAGCATCAGTAAATTGAGGATCTCTCGCAAAGCGTCATTTTAGTTACGATTTCTAAAAATAAAAAGACACGAAACGTATTGGTACGTAAAGAATTCCTGAAGTTAATGTTTCTGTGTTATACCCTTCTAATGCCACGGCATAATTAATGTCTGTAATCTATCAGAAGAGCGTCTTTTGGGGCAGTTTGCTTGCTAGATATCAAATAATAACATTTGTACACAACAGTCTTTAGGCACTGTATGCGATACACGGAAAGCTGTCGTAGCTGTAGCATAGACGATAGCAAAAACAGACATAATGTCTTATGGCATAACAGCAATCAGTGATTTTATAATGTTACTTAAAAACCGTCTTGATTGCAATTTTTTTTAAATTAATATGACCGGTTTCGATTCATTCAGAACCATCTTCAGATCTGATATTTCAGTTACAGGAGTAACCCGTCCAAATCCAACAATTTTCCCATGCTGCGCCACATGCAGGAAGCATGTGAAAATTGCTGGATTTGGACGGGTTACTATTGTAACTGAAATATCAGATCTGAAGATGGTTCTGAATGAACCGAAACCGGTCATATGAATTTAAAAAAAAAATTTAAAAATCGCAATCAAAAGGTTTTTAAGTAACATTATAGACGATAGCGTTGTGGGTACGAGAGTAGTGAGCAGAAAAATTGCAGAATCACGTCCACCGTATTCAAATTTGTTTTCCACCATTTTCTAAAAGATTCTTGGACTTTTTTATTAATTTAACGGGAGTACTGTCTTGAAAGTTGATGTCATTTATTATAAACGATGTACTGTATTTACAGCAGTTCTTCTCCTAAAGGCCAACGACCGACTAGAAGGTTTCCCATAGCTTGATATCTTAACACGACCGCCAGTCTACGTCTGAAGATAAACACAGTTGCACACTGGAAGTTTTTGCTCGTGAGAAACTTTGTGCAAAATATATATACCTATCTGCGATTATGAACTGGCTCATGTTTGTGTATGCAGGTAAATATCTTTTTCAGTGATGCTGAGCAGTTTCGAAAAAATCTCCTCTTCCAATTCGAACGAAGTCCTGAAACGAAACTCGATCTTTAAATCTGTGTAATGAAATACTTTATTTCAGTGTATCAGTAGCCAATGCGACATCTAGAGCATAGATACCGAAAACTATAAGATGAAGTATGTTATTTCAGAGTGCTCGCAGTCAATGCGACTTCGAGGATATGGCTATTACACATTCGCAATCTGATGTCATATACTATACCTTAACTATACCAAATTTAAAACCGAAAATGGGATGAATATTCATTTGAGTTAACGAATAACATCTGCTAGTATGTATCTCAGATCGTTGTACAGCTTTACGTAGTATTCCTCAAACAATAGTTCGCTGTTCGTGTCATCGACGAGACCAGACTCTTCTTGGAAATTTTCTCCACTGTTGTTCGACAATTGCTAACTGAATTAACACAATTATTTTACGTGCGTTCATTTTCGTAAAGAAAGTGTGTGGTTTTTTAGGAGCCCAATAACGCAAACAACCGACGCTGGAGAGCGCTGAGAGTGCAAATCACGTTAACCACCTGGCAAGGTGGATGTCCTGTCCACATCAACCTCAACGTTAGCTTCTTCGTCTTCCCTGAGGGCGGCTTTACGCGATACACGCGCTCATGGATGTACAACTATTCAGTCTCCAGTCTCATACATTCTACACACCAACGTGAACATTCATTTGCTATTTCCCTCAATCGCAGTAGAAATTCCGAAGCAACATTATTAAGCCCTTTTGCCTTATTTGATCACAAGTCTTAGAAAACTTTATTGGACTCTGACTCTAGTACTGTATCCCCTATATCTTCTATATTGATTCCCATTTGTTCTTCTGTCATGTCATAAACCAAGTCATCTCCCTCATAGAGTCCTTCAATGTACCATTTCCATCCATCCTCTCTCTCCCTTGCCTTTAACAGTAGAGTTCCCCCTCACATTCTTAATGTTGATGTCTTTGGTGTTAATTTTACTGAAGGCTGTTTTGACTTCATTGTGTGCTCAATAATTTCTTACAACTACCATTTCTTTTTCGATTTCTTCAGAATTTTCCTGCAGCCATTTGGTCTTGGCTTCCCTGCACTTGCTGTTTGTTTCACTCCTGAGTAATTTATATTGCCGTATACCTCTCTTTCCTTGAAAATTTTTGTACTGCCTTCTTGTTTGTTACTCATGCTTTCTTTGCCGTTACTTTCCATGAAAATATATTTGTCTGTCCAAATAGTCTGATTGCTTCTTTTATAGATGTCTATTCCTCTTCAACTATAATGCCTACTTATCGTAGTATCCACATCTTTAGCGAAACTCAAACGAATCTAATCATTTCTCATTGCTTCGATAGCCCAATTCTTTCCACGTTGCTTCTTCTCAATGATTTTCTTAGGCTTCAAAATACTCTTCATCATTACTAAATTGTTATCTCAATTTATATCCAGTACAGGATACTACTTAAGGGCCGACATCTGATTTAGAAATCTTTTCTGAGCATGCAGTAATCTACTTGGAATCTTTCCGTGTCTCCTGGTCATTTCTAAGTGTACCTCACCCTGTTGTAATTTCTTGAGCAGTGTATTTTCCATTACCAGCTGAAATGTATTGCTGGGGTCAATTATTCTCCTCCCTCACTCCCATTACCAAACCTGAATTCTCCCATAACTCTTTCTTCCCTTCCTTCCTCTACAATCTCACTCCAATTGCCCATGATTATTAGATCTTCATCTTCCTTTACATCCTACATTACCTATGTAACATACTTACATAATTTTTCCATCTCTTAATTTTCTGCTTCTCATATCGGCATCTATATCTGAACTATTGATGTTGGCGTTGGTTTGCTGCCAGTTCTATGAGAAAAATATTATCACTGAACTATTCGCAGTAACTCCCTCTCCACCCTAACATCCTATTCATGATAAATCCTGCTCCCCATATAGCTATTGATGTCATCCTATATTCGTCTGACCAGAAATCCTTCTTTCCATTTCAGTTCACTGGTCCCCCTCTGATACTAGACTGCGCGTTTCGCTTTTCAGATTTTCTATCTTTCCTACCACATTCAAACTTCTGACATTCCATGTCACCTTTTCGTTGGTTTTTCAATCTTCTTATCGTAGCTACCTCCCCACTGACAGTCCGTCCTGGAGATTTGAATATGGGAATAACCCAGAATCTTTTGTCAGGGGAGAGATCATCGTGGCAGTTTTTCAGTTACGTGCCTGTGGACACACGTTACCTGTCTTTGATGTAGTGGTTTCCATTGATTTCTGCGACCTCATATTATTGGTCATTGGCGATCGTTCCACGTATTAGTGGCAGTTAAATCCCAAGAGCAATAGTCTGCTCAGTTCGTTGTCCACTCCTCTGCCCCTTTTGACAAGACCATTCGGAGAACGAGGGTTATTTCTTATATTGGAAGTTACCGTTAGCTATTCTGGTAATTTTTATTCATTATATTTAGTAGTGACTGTGTTTGAACGCTACACCCTGGCCGTTTGTAACACGAGCTAAATACACTGTCCCAAGACCATAGGTCACATATTGGCAAAGTAGTATTTTTAAATGGTGTGTTTCTTTCGAGAAACTCTCGCTGATGTTGGACGTAGAAAGCCGAAGGCTGGTTCTCATCGAAACATAAAATAAATGGTACTATGTACACTGTCCGTCTAAAGTTTCGAGACTTATCTCATGCGTGTGTTTCTTTCTCATGGTGTGTTTCTTTCGAGAAACTCTCGCTGATGTTGGACGTAGAAAGTCGAAAGCTGGTTCTCATCGAAACATAAAATAAATGGTACTATGTACACTGTCCGTCTAAAGTTTCGAGACTTATCTCATGCGTCAGCGACGTGACTGCTGCGGCAGACTGAACTAACTACTGTAAACAACAGATGTGCATTCGACTAGTCAGTGCTGAGCAGTCAGTGTTCGGTAGTTCTTAAACGTTATTGTGTCACAAACCGGAATACAGTATCTATGAATCTCTAAGTCAAGTCTTAAAGACATTCTCCAAAATGTTTTGAAGGAGAAAAATTATGAGCAAAATTTATCCCTCTTAACTTGACTCTCCAATATTACAACGACACATGGAGTCTACCGCAACTTGACTGAAATGCGAAAGGCGGAGAATTATTTGCGAGAAAATACCATCATGGTTTCTAAGACTTGGATTCAACATACTACAAAAGAACAATGAACAGAAAACAGCCTGAAAGGTCAAAGCTTTAAAGGTATAACAGACATTCAAGACAGTGTAATGTGCTAGTTGAACAACATTCAAAGGACTTTTGTGATATTTTCCCGTAATCCTATGACCTTTCTAGGCATTGAAATCATATGATGTGGAACGTCTGAGGCGTTAAAATCATCATCTTAACGATACTGTAATTTTTTCTAAACCCAGGCTTCAACCTTTTAGATTGAAAGATATTTCATTTTTTAAGAATAAATCTTCGCCACAAACGGATTTCATTGTGATTATAAAACGTAATAACTATGCTCCTACTCAATGACATCCAGCACTGAGCTGTGCGAAAGATGACTCATTCCTTGCTGAGAGAGGAAGGTATTTGTCAAGAATCCAGTCTTGGAGAACGCTTTGTGTAGGGGTACACGTCTTCGGTCTTTAGTTCGATCCCCACCGTCCCTTAAATTGTGAATTGTGAATAGACATCATTAGAAATCGTGGCCTAAGACATCTGGCATAAGGAATCATCCGGTTTCAGTCAACGCCTTATCAAAGAGGGCGTAGGAGCGGATAGAGGTTTTTGCCCTTGGAGTGGGAAACTGACTTAGAGGCTGAAGGACCAACAATGATCAATGGAAGGAGGATGCAGGAAGCAATGGAAACCACTGCATTAAATACACATAAAGTTTATCCACAGGACATGTGGCGTGCAATTTTGAAACAATGTCGTTATGATCTCTCCATTGGCTAAAGATCCCGGAATAGTCCCCCATTCGGATCTCTGGGAGGGGACCGCCAATGGAGAGATGACCGTGAGAGAAAGATTGGATAACCAGCAAAAGGATAATGTTTGAACTATGGGGGACAAGAATGCAGTTGTAGGAGAAGCGGTAGAAGAAAAGGTTACAGGAAAATGTGGGCTTTGGGTAAGGAACGAGAGACTAGAAAGACATGTTAAGTTCTGTAATAAATTTCATCAAGTAACAGTGAATACTCCGTTCAACAATCAAAAGAGGACAAGGTATACTTGGAAAAGGCCGGGAGATAGGGGAAGATTTCACTTATTTTACATCGTGGTCAGATAGAGATTCCGAAATCAGAAACTGGATTTTAAGGCATACTCACGAACAGATATAGACTCACATCACTATTTAGTAGTGATGAAGTGTAGGCTGAAGCTTAAGAGATAAGTGAGGAACAATCAAATATACAAAGAAGTGGGAGACGGAAGTACTAAGCAATGACGAAATACGCTTGAAGTTCTCTACAGCTAAAGATACAGCAATAAGGAATATCTCAGTAGGTAATACAGTTGAAAAGGAATGGACATCTTAAAAAGCGCAATCGCAGAAGCTTTAAACAAAAACAAAGGTACAAAGAAGGTAACTGCGAAGAAACCATGGATAACAGATGAAATACTTCAGCTGATCGATGAAAGAAGGAAATACAATAACGCTCAGGGAAATGCAGGCATACAGAAATACAAGTCGTTTAGGACTTAAATAAATAGGAAGTGCAGAGAAATTAAGGAGAAATTGCTGCAAGGAAAATGTGAAGCCATCGAAACAGAACTGATTATTGGAAGGACGAATTACGCGTCCAGGTAAGTCAAAACAACTTTCAGTAAAATTGAAAGCAATTGCGGTAAAATTAAGAGTTCAACGGGAATTTCACTGTTAAATGCAGCGGAGAGAGCAGATAGGTTGAAAGAGTACACTGAAGGCTTCTATGAGGGAGAAGCCTTGTCTAATGATGTCATAGAAGAAGAAACAGGAGTCGAAAGGGAAGAGATAGGCGATCCGGTATTACAATCAGAATTTATGAGAGCTTTGGAAGACTTATGATATAGTAAAAAATAAGGCAGGCGGGATATATAACATTCCATCATAATTTCTTAAATAATTGGGGAGAGTGGCAACAAAATTACTATTCACTTTGGTGTGTAGAATGTATGACTCTGGTGATATACCATCTGACTTTCACATACAATCCCGAAGTTAGCAATAACCGACAAGTGCGAGAATCATCGTACAATCAGTTTAACAGCTCATGCATTCAAGTTGCTGACAAGAATAATATACAGAAGAATGGAAAAGAAAATAGAGTATTTGCCAGATGATGATCATTTTGGTTTTAGGAAAGGCATTAGTGAGGTAGTTCTGACGCTGCGGTTAATAAAGGAAGCAAGACTGAAGAAAAATCGAGACAGGTTCATTGGATTTGTTGACCTGGAACAAGCGTTCGACAATGTAAAATGGTGAAAGATGTCTGAAACTCTGGGAAAACAGGGGTAAGCTCAAGGGGAAGGTGGGTTATGTACAATATTCACAAGAACAGAGAGGGAACAATAAGACTGTGAGACCAGGAACAAAGTGCTAGAATTAAAAAGGGTGTAAGACATAGATGTAGTCTTTCGTCCCCATTGTTCAGTCTATACAACGAAGAATCAATGAGAGAAATAAAAGAAAGATTCAATAGTGGGATTAAAATTCAGCATGAAAGGATATCAATGATAATATTCGCTGACGACATTGCTATCCTCAATGAAAGTGAAGGACTGCAGAATGAGTCGAATGGAATGAAGATTCTGATGAGTACAGAATATGGATTGAGAGTAAATCGAAGAAACTCTAAAGCAATGACATGTAGCAGAAATGAAGAAAGCGAGAAATGTAACATTACAATTGGGGATCACGAAACAGACGAAGCAAAGAAGTTCTACTACCTAGGCTACAAGATAACCTATTACTACTTAGTAAGGAAGTCTTCAAAAGCAGACTAGAACTGACGAAAAAGGCATTACTGGCCAGGAGAAGTCTGTTAGTATGAAACATAGGTCTTGAGGAAGAAATTTCTGAGAATGTACACTGTACGCTCAAAAGTATTCGGAGACCTGATTAAATCGCTTACAAGTTCGTGACGTCCTCCGTCGGTAATGCAGGAATTCAGTACAGTGTTAGCCCACGGTAATGCAGGAATTCAATATGGCGTTGGCCCACCCTTAGCCTCGATGACAGCTTCGACTCTCGCAGGCATACGTTCAGTCAGGTGCTGGAAGGTTTCTTGGGGAATGGCAGCCCATTCTTCACGGAGTGCTGCACTGAAGAGAGGTATCAATGTCGGTTTGTGTAGCCTGACACGAAGTCGGCGTTCCAAAACATCCCAATGTGTTCTATGGGATTCAGCTCAGGACTCTGTGCAAGCCAGTTCATTACAGAGATGTTACTGTGGTGTAACCACTCCGCCACAGGCCGTGCGTTATGATCGTGTTGACAGGTGCAATAGCCATTCTCTAATTGCTCTTCAGAAGTGGGAAGCAAGAAGGTGCTTAAAACATCAATGTAGGCGTGTGCTGTGATAGTGCCACGCAAAACAACAATGGGTGCAAGCCCCTTTCATGAAAAACACGATCACACCATAACACCACCGGCTCCGAATTTTACTATTGGCACTACGCACGCTGGCAGTTAACGTTCACCGGGCATTCGCCATATCCACATCCGGCAGCCGGCAGGTGTGGCCGAGCGGTTCTAGGCGCTTCATTCTGTAACGGCGTGACCGCTACGGTCGCAGGTTCGAATCCTTCCGCGGGTATGGATGTGTGTGATGTCCTTAGGTTAGTTAGGTTTAAGTAGTTCTAAGTTCTAGGCTAGTGTTCAGAGCCATTTGAACCATTCCTACATCATGCCTTCGGATCGCTACATTGTGTACCGTGATTCGTCACTCGACACAACGTTTGTCCACTGTTCAGTGCCCAATGATAAGGCACCTTACACCAAGCGAAGCGTTGTTTGGTGCTTGCCGACGTTATGTGTGGCTTACGAACACTGATCAGCGACGAGACCGGCGCCTGTAGTATCTCTGACATCAGTACGATCGATTTCCTAGTACACAGGCTTGTCTTGGGGCTCGGGCCGGCTCGGGACATAAGCGAGTGCCGACCGCGAGTAAAGGGGTATAACGTTTCGAGAACGGAAGGCGGTGGTGCGCGAGTCGGAGATTGGCTGGTGGGCAGAAGCGAAAACGGCGTACGTGAGACCAGGTTGCGGTTATCACGTGACTATACTGGAGGCGGAGGGAGGATCTGTGTTTCAGTGAGCTGAGGAGCTGAGGCAACGGGCAACCCAAGCGCAGAGCATCCCTTTAGATTACAAGTTTGGCTTACGGACGGTGGACTTCGCCTGAGCTCGTGTGTTCCTCTTCGGTAGAGTTTACTGGGTTCACATTTCGGTGGCCTACTCGATGTGGGGTTGCAAACGGAGCCACGTCTTGGTTTGAAGTTAAGTATTATTACTTCCCTCTGCCGGTTCCACCGTTCGTGGTTAAACTTCGGCCTTACAAGCTTGAAACTTACTTCTGTTTTTACACATCGATGACTGTACAAAGCTGTAACTTTCTATGCCCTAAAAGCCCATCTTACAAGCGAATGGGCATTTGAATAATTTCGTGATTCGCTGTGCATGATTCTCTAGTCTAGTAATTTGCAAGACTGCCCAAGTTACGCTTTTATAAAATTGTTCTAAGTATTCGTGTTAAACTTGAGGCTGTGTGTCCAATGTTATTTTACACGTAATGTTGAAGTATTTGAATTGAAAGGGTCTTAAATATCGTGTCTTAACTAGAGGTTTTTTTTAAGTTATGGTCGAATTCAGCCTTAGTGGCTTCTGCCAATTTTTATATAAGATCTTTGCTAATGGTTTATTAGTTTATTAATGATTTTATGCAATGAGAGAGTTTCTTAAATATTTTGCCTGAATGGCGTTTCTCAATGTTTGTGGGAGATAGTTGGCTAATGATTCATTAACTTGCTTATGATTTTATGTAATGAGTGTTTCTTAAATAATCTTGCCTGAGTGGCGTCTGTCAAATTTTATGTGAGATTGTTTTTGGTACTTAAAAACGCATTGAAACTGAAATGTTCACTTTATTGGGTCAACTCTTTTACTACCTTTATATTTAAGGTTAAACCAAGCAGGTGTTCAGTAAAAAGGTACCAATGGTAGCAGACCTTTGACATATAGCGCGGGGGGGGGGGGGGGGTGAGTGAACAGATAGACCATCTGATTCACTGCTGATGATGTCATCATGCCTGCCTATATAAGCGAGAAACCGTAACAGACCCGGCAGTGAACTCCTGACGACGATGGCGGAGATGGTCATCGAAAGCTTGAGGGTGTTATTCGAATTGACGCGGCTTCAAAACCGAGAACGTTTTATTCAGTTCGAATATTGGCTTGAAATTTCAGGAAGCAAGTACATCATGGTCTCACGAGCTTGTCTGGGTATCTCGCACCTTCGGTGCGAACACCTTCTCTACGAATTAAACGTCAGGAGCGCGCCAACGGTCGGTAGTGTCGTCGAATTGGCCGCCCGTCTTCGCACAGCTGTTGGCACCCCGGTTTCGCTGTCGCCTACAACATCTCAAGAGGTGGGTGAAATTTTCGCTCGTTTGACTAATTCAGTGAGGAAATTCAAAGTGCCGTTTCATTCCTTGAGTCGGTGCATCCCAGATACAGTCAAATTGTTCGTGTACAAGCCCATATGGCGCATTATTTAAATTGTATCTCGGATTTGTCAACCATCCAACTTACTGAGGCTCAGGCAAAAGCCCATTCGGTCCTTACCAGTAAAATTCAACAATTACAAACTAGCGTAATCGCCTTAAGTTTAGAGGGGGGAGGTATGGGTTGTGAACCCAGTGTCAATAATCCACTCGTTGAGACACGAGGAAGTTCTAACCATATGAATAATTTTGCGAAATTGCTCTATCCGATAATGGTGTTCCGTGATACAAAGGAATTGATGGTTGATCAGCTATATCGAATTCAATCGTTGTTGTGGTTATTAGTGCAGTTGCAAAATTACTCATATGCTTTAAAGGCAGAACCTTCTGTGTTATTGGCATTGTTGCTTCCATTAGCTAAAGGTCCCCTCATTGAAATTATTTCTGAAATATTGCAAGCTCAAGGCACACTGGAACAGTTACGGAGCCAAATAGTAGCGCGAAAGTTATCTGTGCGTGTGCGTCCGCGTTTGGAAGCTGAATTTTACTGGATGGAGGGGCAGGATGAATAGCTGCGCAGTATTTTGATCGTGTCAGGGTAGCGTTAGTGGCTTTGGATATGACAGTCTCAGATGGGAAGGCGCTAGGCCATGTGCTGGAGGGCATGCGTCCCTATGGTCCCCATGATAGGTCGCGCTTGGCCTTTGTGCAGCGTCCTGATTCGTTTAGACAATTTCAACAAATGATTGATTCAATAGAGTCAGTAGCCTTATTGGATGAACAGCGCCTGGCTATGGTTGAGAGAGAAAGGAGAGTCGGGGCAGTGGATGATAAGGAGATTGCAGCGAATGATTCAAAGAAAGATGTATTGTGTTGATTTCCTTGCCGGGAACCTTGTCATTTCGTTCGGATTGCCCGATTCCGAGAGAACGGTGTCGTGACACCTGACGCCAGAGGAAAAGGCGCTGTAGAAAGAGGAACTGGCCTTTGAATTTTAAGCAGTCAGAGAACCTTCAGTTGCGCCTGTCCAATGTATTTGTACTTCTCTTGGTCAGGAACCTGTTTGTGCTCTCCTGGACTCCGGGAGTTCAGTGTCCCTCACAGATCGGCAATGATATCTCGAATTTCGACATGTATATAAATTTTCCATTTCACTTCCATCTAAGCAGATATGTCGGATCGCGAATGGGCGCGAGTTACCTCTAAGGGGTGAAGTGCGAGGGCATGTACAAATTGGAAAATTATCGTGGCCTCACCCTTTTATGATCGCGCAGGATTTACACATTCTGGCCATTTTAGGGTGTGATTTTGGATTACGCTAATGGTATGTGCTGTTTTCAATTTGCGCCACAGGTAAAACTTCCTTTCTGTGATTGTAGGAGATGGGCCGGTGTTAATTTAATTTGTGAGGA
Source organism: Schistocerca gregaria (assembly GCF_023897955.1). Lineage (NCBI taxonomy): Eukaryota > Metazoa > Arthropoda > Insecta > Orthoptera > Acrididae > Schistocerca > Schistocerca gregaria. Next base: position 241,177,297 of record NC_064921.1, read on the forward strand.
GTCGAGTGATTATAAAGTGGATCATGTGCCACCCGAGCAGGGAGAGCGTCTTCTCCGGTTGCTTCGCCATCATCCGCAGGTTCTGTCGGACAAATTGGGGGTGACTCATTTAAATGAGTATCAAATTTGTGTGCTCCGGGCGCCGTATCTGTTGTCTCCTCCCAACATGCGCATCCTAAGGTAAAAGGTAGAGCGAATGCGACATGACGGGATCATAAGATCTTCGACATTTCCGTACACTTCTCCTTCCTTCCTTGTTCCGAAAGGCACTGGTCAAGATTACCGCGCAGTAGTAGACTACCGGATGTTGAATAAGAAACTCGTTTTAGAGTAGGTACCATGAACCATGGACCTTGCTGTTGCTGGGGAGGCTTGCGTGCCTCAGCGATACAGATAGCCGTACCGTAGGTACAACCACAACGGAGGGGTATCTGTTGAGCGGACAGACAAACGTGTGGATTCTGAAGAGGGGCAGCAGCCTTTTCAGTAGTTGCAAGGGCAACAGTCTGGATGATTGCCTGAACTGGCCTTGTAACAATAACCAAAATGGCCTTGCTGTGCTGGTACTGCGAACGGCTGAAAGCAAGGGGAAACTACGGCCGTAATTTTCCGCGAGGGCATGCACCTTTACTGTATGATTAAATGATGATGGTGTCCTCTTGGGTAAAATATTCCGGAGGTAAAATAGTCCCCCATTCGGATCTCCGCGTGGGGACTACTCAAAAGGATGTCGTTATCAGGAGAAAGAAAACTGGCGTTCTACGGATCGGAACGTGGAATGTCAGATCCCTTAATCAGGCGGGTAGGTTAGAAAATTTAAAAATTGAAATGGATAGGTTAAAGTTAGATATAGTGGGAATTAGTGAAGTTCGGTGGAAGGAGGAACAAGACTTCTGGTCAGGTGACTAAAGTGTTATAAACACAAAATGAAATAGGGGTAATGCAGGAGTAGGTTTAATAATGAATAGGAAAATAGGAATGCGGATAAGCTACTACAAACAGCATAGTGAACGCATTATTGTGGCCAAGATAGATACGAAGCCCACACCTACTATAGTAGTACAAGTTTATATGCCAACTAGCTCTGCAGATGACGAAGAAATTGAAGATATGTATGATGAAATTAAAGAAATTATTCAGACAGTGAAGGGAGACGAAAATTTAATAGTCATGGGTGACTGAAATTCGAGTGTAGGAAAAGGGAGTGAAGGAAACGTAGTAGGTGAATATGGATTGGGGCTAAGAAATGAAAGAGGAAGCCGCCTGGTAGAATTTTGCACAGAGCACAACTTAATCATAGCTAACACATGGTTTAAGAACCATGAAAGAAGGATGTATACATGAAAGAACCCTGAAAATACTAAAAGGTACCAGATAGATTATATAATGGTGAGACAGAGATTTAGGAACCAGGTTTTAAATTGTAAGACATTTCCAGGAGCAGATGTGGACTCTGACCACAATCTATTGGTTATGACATGTAGATTAAAACTGAAGAAACTGCAAAAAGGTGGGAATTTAAGGAGATGGGACCTGGATAAACTGAAAGAACCAGTGGTTGTACAGAGTTTCAGGGAGAGCATAAGGGAACAATTGACAGGAATGGGGGAAAGAAATACAGTAAAAGAAGAATGGGTAGCTTTGAGGGATGAAGTAGTGAAGGCAGCAGAGGATCAAGTAGGTAAAAAGACGAGGGCTAGTAGAAATCCTTGGGTAACAGAAGAAATATTGAGTTTAATTGATGAAAGGAGAAAATATACAAATGCAGTGAATGAAGCAGGCAAAAAGGAATACAAACGTCTCAAAAATGAGATCGACAGGAAGTGCAAAATGGGTAAGCAGGGATGGCTAGAGGACAAATGTAAGGATGTAGAGGCTTGTCTCACTAGGATAGATACTGCCTACAGGAAAATTAAAGAGACCTTTGGGAGTTAAGAGAACCACTTGTATGAATATCAAGAGCTCAGACGGAAACCCAGTAATAACCAAAGAAGGGAAAGCAGAAAAGTGGAAGGAGTATATAGAGGGTCTATACAGGGGCAATGTTCTTGAGGACAATATTTTGGAAACGGAATAGGATGTAGATGAAGATGAAATGGGAGATACGATACTGAGTGAAGAGTTGACAGAGCACTGAAAGACCTGAGTCGAAACAAGGCCCCGGGAGTAGACAACATTCCATTAGAACTACTGACAGCCTTGGGAGAGCCAGTCCTGACAAAACTCTACCATCTGGTGAGCAAGATGTATGAGACAGGCGAAATACACCTCAGACTTCAAGAAGAATATAATAATTCCAATCCCAAAGAAAGCAGGTGTTGACAGATGTGAAAATTACCGAACTATCAGTTTAATAAGTGACAGCTGCAAAATACTAACACGAATTCTTTACAGACGAATGGAAGAACTAGTAGAAGCCGACCTCGGGGAAGATCAGTTTGGATTCCGTAGAAATACTGGAACATCTGAGGCAATACTGACCTTACGACTTATATAAGAAGAAAGATTAAGGAAAGGCAAACCTACGTTTCTAGCATTTGTAGACTTAGAGAAAGCTTTTGACAATGTTGACTGGAATACTCTCTTTCAAATTCTAAAGGTGGCAGGGGTAAAATACAGAGAGCGAAAAGCTATTTACAATTTGTACAGAAACCAGATGGCAGTTATAAGAGTCGAGGGACATGAAAGGGAAGCAGTGGTTGGGAAGGGAGTAAGACAGGGTTGTAGCCTCTCCCCGTTGTTATTCAATCTGTATTTTGAGCAAGCAGTAAAGGAAACAAAAGAAAAATTCGGAGTAGGTATTAAAATCCATGGAGAAGAAATAAAAACTTTGAGATTCACCGATGACATTGTAATTCAGTCGGAGACAGCAAAGGACTTGGAAGAGCAGTTCAATGGAATGGACAGTGTCTTGAAAGGAGGATATAAGATGAAGATCAACAAAAGCAAAACGAGGATAACGGAATGTAGTCGAATTAAGTCGGGTGATGCTGAGGGAATTAGATTTTGAAATGAGACACTTAAAGTAGTAAATGAGTTTTGCTATTTGGGGAGCAAAATAACTGATGATGGTCGAAGTAGAGAGGATATAAAGTGTAGACTGGCAATGGCAAGGAATGTGTTTCTGAAGAAGAAAAATTTGTTAACATCGAGTATAGATTTAAGTGTCAGGAAGTCGTTTCTGAGTGTATTTGTATTTAGTGTAGCCATGTATGGAAGTGAAACATGGACGATAAATAGTTCGGACACGAAGAGAATAGAAGCTTTCGAAATGTGGTGCTACAGATGAATGCTGAAGGTTAGATGGGTAGATCACATAACTAATGAGGAAGTATTGAATAGGATTGGGGAGAAGAGAAGTTTGTGGCACAACTTGACCAGAAGAAGGGATCGGTTGGTAGGACATGTTCTGAGGCATCAAGGGATCACCAATTTAGTATTGGAGGGCAGCGTGGAGGGTAAAAATCGTAGAGGTAGACCAAGAGATGAATACACTAAGCAGATTCAGAAGGATGTAGGTTGCAGTAGGTACTGGGAGATGAAGAAGCTTGCACAGGATAGAGTAGCATGGAGAGCTGCATCAAACCAGTCTCAGGACTGAAGACCACAACAACACAACAAAAACAACACCGTTGGCAGATCTGCATAATTACTTTACATTGTTTTACGGCGCAGATTGCTTTACGGTACTCGACTTCAACCAAGCGTATTACCAAATTCCCCTCGCGGAATGTTCCAAGTCGGTGACTGCCCTCTGCACCGACTGGAACTTGTTCAATCGTGTGCCCTTCGGGTTGTCTACGGGTGCCGCGGTATTTTCCAGGTTACTGGATGCAGTGTCAGGAGACCTGAAATTTGTATGTGTTTACAACTGTCTGGACGATGTCGTGGGTTACAGTAGGTACACTTACAACACCTTCACCAAGTGTTATCTAGGTTGCGTTCGGCAGGACTCGCCGTGAAGCCTGCAAAGGTAATCCTATGTAGGTCACGAATCTCCTTTTTAGGGCATTTTGTTTCAGGGGTGGGGAGGCAGACAGATCAGGAGCGGACTAAGGCTTTGAAGGATTTCCCATGCCCACGCAGTAAGAAAGAAATAACACGTTTTGTAGGGATACCAATTTTTTTTTCGCAAGTTTATTTCTAGCTTTTGCGCAAATGGCCGCCCCTTTGAAAGGCTTACGCAAGAAGAGCTGCGAGTTTTCTTGGGGTGTTAGCCATCAGGCTGTGTTTGAGGCCATAGCCGCATGTTTTCGGAAGGGAGTGAAGATCCGAGTGACCCCCTGGAGGGTATCTCGTCCAGTAACGTTATGTTGGCACAGCTGATTAAAGGAGAAACAGGCTCAGGACACCTTCTGGGGCGTTATTAGAGAAAAATTGATTGCTGGGCAAACCATGAAAGATTATTGCCTTAAGGAGGGCGTCCAGTGCAAACAGGCGGGCACGGGTCCCGACTGCAAGATTTGTTTGCCTGCTGAATTTGTCCCGCTCATATTCAGTTGTTTCCATAATTTGGTGGTTGGCGGACACTTTGGTCTATTTAAGACACTGGCCGAAGTCCCTCGAGAAATTCTACAGACCATCGTTATGTACGGACGTCCGACGACTTGTAGCACAATGTCACTTAAGTATCAAGGCTAGGCCTGATTCCGGGGCTTAGAAAGGACTTTTCCAGTCATGTAGGGAAGAATACCCTTTAGACAAGGTATACAATGATTATATTGGTTCTTTGCCTCGTACTAAGCAGGGCCAAACGTATATCCTGGTAATAGTCGATGCTTTCACTACATTTTGTTGGTTACTGCCGGCCGGAGTGGCCATGCATTTCTAGGCGCTACAGTCTGGAACCGAGCGACCGCTACGGTATCCGGTTCGAATCCTGCCTCGGGCATGGATGTGTGTGATGTTAGTTAGTTAGGTTTAATTAGTTCTAAGTTCTAGGCGACTGATGATCTCAGAAGTTAAGTCGCATAGTGCTCAGAGCTACTTGAACCATTGTTGGTTACCGCCGACACGGGGGATCACGGCGGACATTAACATTCAGCAACTGTCTCGTATGATGTCATGATTTGGTCCACCCAAGGTCCTAGTCAGTAACAATGCCCCTGCCTTTACTTGGAAAGGATTTAGGGGATTTTGCTTCGGGCAGGGCATCAGACATATTACAACCACCCCTTATTACCCCAAAGCCTAGTTCGCGGATCGGGCTAATCGCAATTTGAAATCAGTCCCTATAATCTATCACGCGAACAACCCATAAAGTGGATTATCTAAATCAGGCCTTCAATTCGGCCAAGCACGAAGTCACTCGCGCGTCTCCTGTGGAGCTAATGTACGCTTATGAGCTTAACGCCCTATTATCCATAACACCGGATATCATAGCGAGAATTGGAGGCGCGCGAGGAACACTATCCAGATCGAGCATAACCGACAGGCAGCGTGTTATAACAGAGGCAGGAGACCCTTTACTGGCAAGGTGAGGGACCGCGTGTGCGTTAAAGTTCTAGTGGGCGGCCTTGACAAGGTAGCTAGTCGCAAGCTAAAACCACGTTTCCAGGCACCTTGCCGGATAATCAAGGTTTGGAGCGCGGTAAATTTAGAGGTTAAAGAGGTATCTTCAGGCAAGCTTTTCCGGGTTCACCTATTGTAACCTCCCCACAAAATAAAATAATATGAATAATATTCTCATTAAGCGTAACTACCCAACAGTGAAAATATAATACAATGTGACAAACCTATAACCTTTCAATAATTGACAGTCAATTTAACCTGGTAAATTTTGGACATCAGCAATGCTGCGTCATGGCCCTGATACATCATTCTGAATAAACTGAAAAATCTTACCTTAATTAGGTCGTCGGATAACGCGTATATATATGCTCCTATAAGAAATTTTCCTGGCGCAGCTAAGTGCAATGCTGGCCGATAGATTTGTCTTATATAAAAGGAAAGAACTGATTTTTCTTTTCAATAATCGGGATGGCCAAGGATTAGAGAAATTAGTGAATTCTTTAAATTGAGATGAATGTCAAAAGTTACTTTTTATGAAAAAGATTATTATTAACAGATTTTTTTTAAAACATTTACATGGGACTTGATGTAACAATACTACATATGCGCGAGGCTGCTTTTACCTTATCCTACAACGCTCAGGCTCCGCCATCGCTGCACACAACCGGCCCAGCCAACACGATACACCAGACGCGACTGCTCGCTAGCAACAACTTATTCCTACTGCAGTCAATACTGCTCTTTGGTCTCAGATTCTCTTCTAGCTTACATATCGCAGGCAGCGCGTGAGTAATACATCGAAGTTACATCAGCTCGAGTGCGCTAGCAACAAACTCTTGAATCATGGACCTCTTACACTATGTCAAATAAAAGCTGCCTGATATCTCCCTCGATTCATGGTTCCTTCCTTGTCTGTCCTTGTCGGTCTGGATTGAGGGAGGAGGCTATGTTCGCGTTATGGGGGAGGAGGGGGGCAGATTGAGTCGTGGTGGTGGGGGGGGGGGGGGCCGCGCCAGCAGTGTCTCTGACGTGAGTACGATCGATTTCCTAGTACATAGGTTTGTCTTGGGCCTACGGCCGGCTCGTGACATAATCGAGTGCCTACCGCGAGTAAAGGGGAACAAAGCTTTGAGAACGGAAAGCGGCGGTGCGCGAGTCGTCGATTGGCTGGCGGACAGAAACGAAGACGGCGTGCCTGAGGCCGGGAGGAGGTTATCACGTGACTATACTGAAGGCGGCGGGAGTTGGCCGGCGCTATGCATTCTCCGGCATCCTCGTGAGCTGTAGATGTTCCCGCTTCCTAGGAGGGACACGCTGTTAAGGTCTTGTGAAGTGATAGTCTGACATCTCCGAAAAATCGCCCAAGCATCAAGACACCCAGTAAGTACTCTAATTACTAAGAGCGCTGACTGAACTGTGATTGTGATCGCTCTTGGTATAGTAAGACGTTGGCTAACGCGTGATGTTTTGTGTGTTCGATTTCATTTGATGCTTCTTACTAAGCGTGTGCTCTGCTTCCTCGTAATATTCATGTATTTGCAGAATGTTAGTTCATTAGCTACTATCAGCAAGTGTTTAATTTGCTTACGATATCGGTTAATCCATGTCAATATGTCCCCTTTTGGAAATCTTGAGCTTTTATTTCTAAAGGCTACCGTGTTGAGCTTTGCAGGCCCACTTAAGGTGGCCAATATGTGTGTCATTAAGTTCTAGAAGTGTCGGTTCTCGTGAGCCAGTTCATTTCACATACTTAGCGTTTTTTTAACAGGAAATGTGTCACTTAAAGGAAGGACTTGCGAGTGAAATTATTTGTTGTTTAGCCTTGATTTTATAGAGTTAATTGACTGGTCAGTCTTGAATAAGTTAAGAAAAGCTTTTTGGCCTCATGTTGTTGCGTGTGGTTTGTTTTTCAGTGATCTGAGGCAGCGGGCAACCGAAGCGCAGAGATTCCCTTTAGATTGCAAGTTTGGCTTACGGGCAGTGGACTTCGCCTGAGCTGATGTGTTCCTCTCCGGTAGAGTTTGCTGGGTTCACATTTCGGTGGCCTACTCGATGTAGGGTTGCAAACGGAGCCACGTTTTGTTTCGAAGTTAAGTATTGCTTCCCTCAGTCGGTTCCACTGTTAGTGGTTAAACTTCGGCCTTACAAGCTTGGGCCTTACTACTGTTGTTACACATTGATTATTATACAAAGTTGTAACTTTCTATGCCCTAAAAGCCCATCTTACAAGCCAATGGGCATTTGAATAATTTCGTGATTCGCTCTACAAGGTTCTCTAGCCCAGTAATTTGCAAGATTGCCCAAGTTACGTTTGAATAAATATGTTCTAAGTATCCGTGTTAAAATTTAGGCTGTATGTCCAATGTTATTTTACATGTAATGTTAAAGTTTTGGAATTGAAAGGGTCTTAAAAAAGGTGTCTTAACTAGAGTTGTTTTGTTAAAACAAATGGTCAAATTCAGCCTTAATGGCGTTTCTCAATGTTTATGGGAGATCGTTGGCTAACGATTTATTAAGTTGCTTATGACTTTATGTATTGAGGGTTTCATAAATAATCTTGCCTGAGTGGCGTCTGTCAGTTTTTATGTGAGGTTGTTTTAGGTAGTTAATAAACACATTGGAAATGAAATGTTCACTTTATTGAGTCAGCCCATCCACTCCCTTTAGATTTTAAGGTTAAACTAAGCAGGAGCTACGTAAAAAACGTTCCAAGCACCCTCTCACCTCCAGCATAGCTGCAATAGTACTTGCTGTGGATCCTGATGTAGTTTTGGAATTCCTCTGTGGTGGTCTGGATATATGTCTGCCTATTACACATTACGACCCACTTCAACTGTCGACGATCTCTGTCAGTCAACAGACGAGGTCGGCCTGTACGCTTCTGTAGTGTACTTGTCCCTTAATTTTTTCACTTCGCTATCACATAGGAAACAGCGGATCTAGGGCTGTTTAGAAATGTGGAAATCTCGCGTACAGACGTATGACACAAGTGACATCCAATCACCTGGCCACGTTCGAAGTCCGTGAGTTCCGCGGAGCGCCCCATTCTGCTCTGTCACGAAGTGTAATGACTACTGAGGTTGCTGATATGGAGTATCGCAGTAGGTGGCAGCACAATGCACCTAATATGAAAAACGTATGTTATTGGGGTGTCCGGATACTTTGGATCACATAGTGTACGTTTGGGGCACAATATCGTATGGTAGTGAGACATGGACTGTGGGAAATCCAGAACAGAAATGCATCGAAGCCTTTGAGATGTGGTGCTACAGAAGGATGTTGAAAATTAGGTAGACTTACAATGTAAGAAATGAGGAGGTTCCCAGCAGAATCGCCGAGAAAAATAGCACATGGGAAACACTGACAAGAAAAAGGGACAGAATGATAGGACTTCTGTCAAGGGATCAAGGGATATCTTTCATGGTACTAGAAGGAGGTGTTGTAAAAATTGTAGAGTAAGACTGAGATTAGAGTACATTTAGCAAATAATCGAGGGCATAGAGTGCGACTGATACGATGAAAAGGTTGGCATAGGAGGCGAATTCGTGGCGGGTCGCATCAAAGCAAACAGAAGACTGATGACACACACACACACACACACACACACACACACACACACACACACACACACAAATCTAATAGTCCCGGGCGACTGGAATGCGGTTGTAGGGAACGGAGTAGAAGAAATGGTTACGGGATAATATAGACTTGTTACTATGAATGAGAGAGGAGAAACTCTACTTGAGTTCAGCAATAATTTCAGCTAATAATGGCCAATGCTCTCTTCAACAATCACAAGAGGAGGTTGTATTTAGCAAAGGACGGGAGATACGGGAAGGTTTCTGTATGATTACATCAAGGTCAGGCAGGTATTCCGAATTCAAATACTGGATTGTAAGGCAAACTCAACAGCAAATATAAACTGAGATCACAATTTACTAGTGATGAAGAGTAGGCTGAAGATTAAGAGGCTAGTCAGGAAGAATCAAGGAAGTGGGATACAGAGGTATTAAGGAATGAAGAGATATGCATGAAGTTCTCTGACGCTATGGATACTGCAAAATGAATACCTCAGTAGGCAGTTCAGTTGAAGAGGAATCGATAGCTCTAAAAAGTTTGACCACAGAAAGTGGACAGAAAACATATGTGCAAAGAAGGTATCTGCGAAGAAACCGTGGATAATAGAAGAAATTTTTCGGCTAATCGATGTATCTGCCGAGAAATCATGGCTAACAGAAGAAATACTTAGGTAATCGATGAAACATGAAGCACAATAATGATATACAGAAACACATGACACTTAGGATTGTATTAAATAGGAAGTGCAGGGGAGCTAAAGCGAAATGGCTGCTTGAAAAATGTGAAGAAATCGAAAAAGAAATGATAGTCGTAAGGACTGATTCAGCATATAGAAAAGTAGAAACAACCTTCGGTGAAACTAAAAAGATGGGTGGTAACATTAAGAATTCAATGGGGATTCCACTGTTGAAATGAAATGTGTGACGAGGGCCTCCCATCGGGTAGACCGCTTCCCTGGTGCAAGTCTATCGATTTGACGCCACTTCGGCGACTTGTGCGTCGATGGGGATGAAATGATGATGATTAGGACAACACAACAACCAGTCCCTGAGCGGAGAAAATCTCCGACGCAGCCGGGAATCGAACCCGGGCCCTTAGGATTGAGATTCTGTCGCGCTGACCACTCAGCTACTATCCTCGTTTTGCTTTATACTTCAACGGAAAATAATTAGTAAGCCCTCTTAGAGATTTCCAATTCACTCAGGATTGCAATAGTGCGTGTGAAGTAGATGGCATGATTACACATACAGATAAATAGCATACAGTATTCAGAGCTCCCAGGTATCGACCCATGCTCGAACACCCACATTAGTACGTGGTGTACTCTCCATGGAAGGCAATCCTCGTGCTGTCTCTGGTACACAGTCCATCGTACAGATGACGAATACTGTCTTGGGATATTTTGTGCCAAGCCTGCTCGACCCGTTCACGTAGTTCAGTATGAGTTGGTTGACTAATCGCACGAGTCACTTCTCGTCCCATCATATCCCACACGCACTCAATTGGGGACTGTTGGGGGATGGGGGGGGGGGGGGAGGGGAAGAGACCAAAACATCGAGAGGTTATCAGTCTTAGCGGGTTACGGAAGGATGGGGAAGCAAGTCACCGTGCCCTGTCAGAGGAACCCTTCCGACATTTTCCTGAAGCAGTTTAGGGAAATCACGGAAAACCTAAATCCGGATGGCCAGACGCGGGATTGAACCGTCGTCTTCCCGAATGCGTATCCAGTGTGCTAACCACTGCGCCACCTCGCTCGGTGAGGATTGTGCTGCCCAGGGAAGTTGCTGTACTTTTTCTGTATTGTTTCCATAAGGTTAGGTTCAACAGTATTAAAGTATTTTCAAAAATGCATTTTAACCCTCACCTGTTTATTTATCCCATTAATCATCTATCGGTTTCGGTTATTAACCATGATCCAGGATGTAGGGTAGATCTAATAGGACAAATAAATAGCTGATGGTTAAAATGCATTAAAAAAGGACAGGTTCGACAGGGAGTGTGTGGACGAGCATTATCCTTGTAGAAACGTCATTCGGCACTTACCAAGCACTGGTACCCACTCCTCCAGAACCAGAAAACATGAACGAGAGTTCTAGTTTACCGCAACCAGACTGTGGGGTCTGATGTGAGGCCAGCGTATCTTGGACGAATGCACTCTATGAGCAAGTGTTCAGCAGATCTCAGATGTACGCACAAGCGACCATCACTTACATACAGGCAGAATCTGCTATCATCACTGAAGAACACGGCACGCCATTCCATCTTCCAAGTGATTCTCTGACGTGTACGTCAATGCTGTGGCGTGAGTGTGCCTGTAGACCCACTGCAGTAATCGGTTCGCTATAGCTCGTGTTGACACGTCTGGGCCCACAGGTCCTCTTATCCGTACTGTGGTAGCTGCAGGATCTGCCACTGCTGCCGTTACGATACGACTATCCTGGCAGGGGTATACGCTGCGGGGACTTCCAGAACCTCGTCTACGGCTGTGAGAATGTTCAAGTGTTCAAGTGACCACTGCACAACTGATGCAGCACGTCCAACTTGTGTGGCAGTTCTCTCAAAGTATCATCTCGACACTCGAAATTTGACCCCTTCTACATCGACATCTACATCTACGTACATACTCCGTAATCCACCATACGGTGCGTAGCGGAGGGTACCTCGTACCACAACTAGCATCTTCTCTCCATGTTCCACTCCCAAACAGAACGAGGGAAAAATGGCTGCCTATATGCCTCTGTACGAGCCCTAATCTCTCTTATTTTATCTTTATGGTCTTTCCGCGAAATATAAGTTGGCGGCAGTAAAATTGTGGTGCAGTCAGCCTCAAATGCTGGTTCTCTAAAGTTCCTCAGTAGCGATTCACGAAAAGAACGCCTCCTTTCCTCCAGAGACTCCCATCTGAGTTCCTGAAGCATTTCCGTAACACTCGCGTGATGATCAAACCCTTCAAACTCACCCAATCCGCTAAAGGAAGAATGAGTGCGTTTTCTTGGCCTGGTTGCCCTCTTGCTTCACACGATGGACCACTGTGAGCCCTCCGGCTGTGAGTATCGCCTATAAAAGAGTAGATGCCGATGGCGCTCTGGTAGCTACGTAACTACGCTGTCTGTCTATGGACGACGTTGAAATCATTGTCAGTACATCCCAGGTGGCATATGCCTTTCTTGGTGTACTAAGCATTTCTTTCAGGGCAGTGCAATTCCATCATGTTCAGTGAAACATTGTTTCAGAGGAAGTTCGTGGAGACTTTTTAGCAACATCGGCAAACGGTAGTAGTAGTTCTTGCAGTTTGTCTCATTACCACCTTCCCTCAACACTCGGCTTTCCGCTTCTGCCAAGGGAACCTCCCCATAGCACCCCCCTCAGATTTAGTTATAAGTTGGCACAGTGGATAGACCTTGAAAAACTGAACACAGATCAATCGAAAAAACAGGAAGAAGTTGTGTGGAACCATGAAAAAAAAAGCAAAATATACAAACTGAGTAGTCCATGCGCAAGATAGGCAACATAAAGAATACTGTGAGTTTAGGAGCGCTGTGGTCTCGTGGTTAGCGTGAGCAACTGCGGTACGAGAAGTCCTTCATTCAAGTCTTCCCTCGAACGAAATTTTTTTTTTTTTATTTTCAGACATTTATCAAAGTTCAGGCACTCACGCATAATCAACTTCGCTCTCCAAAATTCCAGGACATGTTCAGATTTGCTTGGACACATGCAGGATTTGATGGTCTACACACGGAAAAACGTTAAAAACATATGTTTTGACAGAGCACTGGCAAAACTGTGTGACTGTGAAACTGTTGCATTCATTTGTTGCAGTTTATGTGACAAACTCTTATGTTTTCATCACTTTTTTGGGAGTGATTATCACATCCACAAGAAAACATAAATCGGGCGAGGTAGAAGAATCTTTTTACCCATTTGCCAAGTGTACAAGTTAGGTGGGTCGACAACATATTTTTGTCATAGGACGCACATGCCATCACCAGTGTCATATAGAATATATCAGAAGTGTTTTCCTGTTGACCTATGATCTTGCGATCAAATGTTTTCGGTTCCCATTGGAGAGGCACGTCCTTTCGTCTAGTAATCGCACGGTTTTGCAGTGCGGTCGCAAAACACAGACACTATACTTATTACAGTGAACAGAGACGTCAATGAACGAACGGATAGATCATAACTTTGGGAAAATAAAAAATTAAACTTCTTACTCGAAGCAATACTTGAACCAAGGACTTTTCGTACCGCAGTTGCTCACGCTAACCACGACACCACAGCGCTCCTAAACTCGGAGTTTCCTTTATGTTGCCTATGTTGCGCATGGACTAGTCAGTTTGTATATTTTGCTTATTTTTTTCATAGTTCCACACAACTTCTTCCTGTTTTCTCGATTGATCTGTGTTCAGTTTTTCAAGGCCTATCCACTGTGCCAACTTATAACTAAATCTGAGGGGGGTGCGATGGGGAGGTTCCCTTGTGAGCACTGTGAGAAAGGGGGGTTTGGGGGCTGGGTGGTGGAGACAACGTATTCTGACTCCGTACGGCGAGATTAACAACGGGTGGCGCAGTACAGCAGGCACAGCACAGTATGTTTTGCAGGGAGAGGCATTTTTTCGGCTGCGCAGAATTTCCGGACGCCACGCTGGAGGCAGCTTTACCGGCGGCGCGGCGGTGCGGAACAATAATCTGTTCGCCAGCCTGGAGGCGAGGAGGCCGCCTCTGGCGGTGGCTGCCCGCGCAGCGGCGGAAGCCGGCGTGATGCGCGACCGGAGGAGTCAGCGCGGAGGCGGCGCAGCTGCGGGCGCAGGCCGCGGCCTCCGAGGCCGCATCTGCATACGGGAAGCCGTGCGTCTCGCTGCGCCGGCGGCGCTCCTTCCGGAAGAGCGGCGGCAGCGGACGCAGGTAGTCCCTGCTACAAGTTGCGGCCGGAAGTGAGCCGAGGGCCCGCTGCCGGGACCAAGACAGGCCACGTGGCAACTTGCCTTCATCTCGAGACCTCTGCAAAGTAAAATGGAAGAACGCACGAAAATGTTCCGGGTTCTGACCGTTTAGAACTTTATGGAACGTCATAATGGCTACCATTCTCCTACATGAAGCATAGCTGATTGATGATTGAGGTACTGACCGCAGCTTGTGGTGTTGCGGTAGTGTTCTCGCTTCGTGTGCGTGAGATCCTGGGTCTGATTCCGGGCGGTGTAAGGGATTTTATCTGCCTTGAGATCTACATCTACATGATTACTCTGCAATTCACATTTAAGTGCTTGGCAGAGGGTTCATCGAACCACAATAAAACTACCTACCATTCCACTCCCGAACAGCGCGCGGGAGAAACGAACACCTAAACCTTTCTGTTCGAGCTCTGATTTCTCTTATTTTATTTTGATGATCATTCCTACCTATGTAGGTTGGGCTCAACAAAATATTTTCGCATTCGGAAGAGAAAGTTGGTGACTGAAATTTCGTAAATAGATCTCGCCGCGACGAAAAACGTCTTTGCTTTAATGACTTCCATCCCAACTCGCGTATCATATCTGCCACACTCTCTCCCCTATTACGTGATAATACAAAACGAGCTGCCCATTTTTGCACCCTTTCGATGTCCTCCGTCAATCCCACCTGGTAAGGATCTCACACCGCGCAGCAATATTCTAACAGAGGACGAACGAGTGTAGTGTAAGCTGTGTCTTTAGTGGACTTGTTGCATCTTCTAAGTGTCCTGCCAATGAAACGCAACCTTTGGCTCGCCTTCCCCACAATATTACCTATGTGGTCTTTCCAACTGAAGTTGTTCGTCATTTTTACAACCAGGTACTTAGTTGAATTGACAGCCTTGAGAATTGTACTATTTATCGAGTAATCGAATTCCAACGGATTTCTTTTGGAACTCATGTGGATCACCTCACACTTTTCGTTATTTAGCGTCAACTGCCACCTGCCACACCATACAGAAATCTTTTCTAAACCGCTTTGCAACTGATACTAGTCTTCGGATGACCTTACTAGACTGTTAATTACAGCATCATCTGCGAACAACCTAAGAGAACTGCTCAGATTGTCACCCAGGTCATTTATATAGATGAGGAACAGCAGAGGTCCCAGGACGCTTCCCTGGGGAACACCTGACATGACTTCAGTTTTACTCGATGATTTGCCGTCTATTAGCACGAACTGCGACCTTCCTGACAAGAAATCACGAATCCAGTGATGACTGGATGTTGTGTGTCTTTCATCATCAGTTCATCATCATTGACTAGCAAGTTGCCGAAGTGGCATCAACTAAAAAGGACTTGCAACACGGCCGCCAAACTCCCCAGCATGAGGCCTCCCGGCCAACAATGCCATACGATCATTTCATTCCATTGATTTACCGGAACGTTCCAACAAGTATTGAAGACGTACGGTCCTTAAACTGTAGTCACTGGACAAATAAACTGCCTGACGATTCCTAAGAAACAGATACAATGTAGATCAGGAACAATCACTGGCAATGATGGACGACGTGAAGCACAGTACACACATAATAGAGGTTGAGGGGTATGATTATTATGGAAAATAGTATACAGTTCCACACATGGGAAAGCAGGATGACAGTTATAAATAACATTCTTTTACAAACAATTCATACTCAAAGATAAGCAATATGCCGTCGACGCGCATTAATTCACGTTTTGCATCAGTTATTCACGCTTCCTACAAAACTTGAAACCTGGTAGTCAAGGGCAGGCAGTTGTCGACGGGACGTTAAACACTAACCACCACCATCAAGGGCAGGCAGGATTCAGTAACGATTGTGGACGGGGCCGTAATCAGTTACTATTGGTTGACTTTTACAGCTACACACAATTTATTTTAAACCAGTAATTCCAGATTCAACAATAAATAAAAAACCACACGTTATTAATGAACGAATAAACAACTGTGTAAATAATAGTGTTTTCATTGAGTTACAATTTAGCAAATCACCATTGAAAACAGATACATCAGATACTGTTTTAAAAGCAAACCACTGTGATCTGGGCAGAAGCCGTTACACGCCAGGAATGGCAATAAATTAAGATTTGTTTAAAACTCGCTGCAACTTACAAATTACAGGTATTGAAATATTAAAGGTAAGTTGCCACAAACACAGCAGAAGGCATCAGAAGCCAGGAATGGCAGTAATTAAGGTTTTAAAAGCCTACTGCGTAAATACAAATACCAAATTAAAATTTTAAGGCAAGTGACAAAAATCACGGCTGAAGGCCTTACACGCCAACAATGCCAATAAATTAAGAATTGTTTACGAAATCGCTGAAATTTGCAACTTGCAGGTACTGAAATATTAAAGGTAAGTCGCCACAAACACAGCAGAAGGTATCAGACACCAGGAATGGCAGTAAATAAGGTTTTAAGGCTTACTGCTAATATACAAATACCAAACTAGAATCTTAAGGCAAATGATCACAATCGCGGCTGAAGTCCTTACAAGCCAGGAACGGCGATAATATAAAAATTTAGAAATCTGCTGTAAAACAACAAACATAATAGTAAAGGTTAATTAAAGAAACAAGCAATCACCAAATGCGTGAAATAAGATGATAGTAAACTTTGTAACACAAACCTTAACATTCACTGAACACTACACCGCTAGATTTATTCCAGAAGACGAGCAGAACTATTAACTAGACATATATAACCTTTAATGTAAGACATTACAAGGTGTTGTAATAACTAGTACAATAATAAAAAAAAAACAAGGACCAGTAGATAAGTTCCTTAAAGGGTATTGAGCCAGATTATATCTGCAGTAGTCGTGGACTGAAGGACCGTTACGTGGAACTACTGGCCATCAGACCTCCTTTTAGAACACACATATCTTACAATAACCAAGGTGCCACAAACAGTGCTCCAGGAGTTGACCTCTGAGAAGGTCCGGCAACCAACACTTTGGCGAGGGATGAGATAGGCAGCCAAGAGTTGCATTCACTTCACAAGATGGTAACTCAGACTAGTGGCAGTCTAACGAATGATTAATGATAATCTTGCTGAAGCTACCTTACGTCCGATAAACCAAAATGCAACGATGGAACAATACGATCAGCAACGCGAAGCCAAGTCACTGGAGAATCCCGAGATATCATAATGGTGGAGGTTTCTCTATTTGGATTGAAATGCACTCATCTTAAAGTTCGGTGGATCCTGTGTACGACGAGACAGCTCTTCCATCCGGCAGTCGAAGCGCGCCGCCAGTGGTACTGGCGTGTTCGCCCATTGTGTCGACGTTGCTCCTCCTGAGTCCCAAACCGAACTCGCCCACTAAAATTATCCACAAAACAACGGCGTCGCCCCACAGATAAGGCAACCGTTACCACTATCGGATAAGCAACGCTTGCGAAACCGAGTGGTGCCAGTCAGCATATGAAGACAAACAACAGCATCCATGCCAACTAAACGCTACCGTCTGGCCTCCAACAGACGGCGGAAACCTACAAACAGCACCAACGCCAGCCGCATTACGGCTGAAAACTGTTGAGGAGCCCTTAGGGGATAATGTCCCACTTTCCACTCACTTCGGCTTTGTGTTCTTGCACAGTTCAGGGAACAGGATTTCCTTGAATAGCGTCTGCCGAAAACAGCCCGAACGTGCTCTCTAGGTTTTTTTAATCGTCTGTGTAGTACATAGGCCATTCCATACGTTCAAAATATCTTCAATTTCCAGTCTGTTAGACACTTTGGTGGTCCTGTGTGGGTGGGCATTGTCGTACCTAAACAGAAAATCGGGTTCCACCGCATACCTAAACAGACGGACGTGACCCAATATAGTACTCCTGCGAAGTAATGGTATCTCGCGCAAAGATATGCAGCGGTGTTCGGTGAGTGTACATAATGCCTTCCCACACCATACAGATGTCGTTCGTAAACGTTCTGTAATGTGTACCGTGTTCCCCTTTTTCATCACACTAACTGGTTGGCACAATCACTTGCCACAGTGTAGCGGGTTTCGTCAGAGAACGTCACTTTGTACCACTATTGCTGTCCCCAAACAATGTGCCCCCTACAGCAACAAACTCTTTCTCCATGTTGGTGTGATTGAAGTGGGATGCGAGCTTCCAGGTACACAACCAGGCGTGATTTCGTCGGCCTGGAATGTTTCCGGAGGTGACGTGTATACCGGTAGTGGTTGCAACGTCTACTGCGATCATCCTAGGACTGAGATGATGATGTTTGGTTTTTGGGGCGCTTAACTGCGCGGTCATCAGCGCCCGTGCAGAATCCCTATCTGTACACAGTCCAATCTAGCCACTTTCATGAATGATGATGGAATGAGGGAGGACATCACAAACACACAGTCCCCGGGCAGAGAAAATCCCCAACCCGGCCGGGAATCGACCCCGTGACCCCGTGATACAGAGGTAGCAACACTAGCCACTAGACCACGAGCTCCGGACTGGGAGGACTACGTATCGATCCTCTTGCAGCACGGTGGTCCCTTTGCAAAAGCTGGCATGTTTTCGGAAAGCATTTCCACCTTCAGCGGCCTTTCTTAAACGCGATATGATAGTTTCGGACATACCCATTACTGTGGCTACAGCAGTGACACTTTGACGGCCTTCGAGACGTCCAACTGTTCGCCACGATCATAAGCACTCAAATGATGTCTAACAGACATATGAGTATTGCCGTACCACGCAGAAAGTCAGAATATTCGGTTCCATAACGACCTTAGTCAAACACCGTACCGTCCGCAGCTCGTGGTCGTGTGTAGCGTTCTCGCTTCCCGCGCCCGGGTTCCCGGGTTCGATTCCAGGCGGGGTCAGAGATTTTCTCTGCCTCGTGATTTAGAGACGCGCGAAATTTGGCACGTACTTCGATGCGAGATGCCTTTAATAGGTTCCACAACGAAACATTGTCTCGAAATTTGGTAGAAAATCCGAAGAAATTCTGGTCGTATGTAAAGTACACAAGCGGCAAGACGCAGTCAATACCTTCGCTGCGCAGTGCCGATGGTACTGTTATCGACGACTGTGCCGCTAAAGCGGAGTTATTGAACGCAGTTTTCCGAAATTCCTTCACCAGGGAAGACGAATGGAATATTCCAGAATTTGAAACACGAACAGCTGCTAGCATGAGTTTCTTAGAAGTAGATACCTTAGGGGTTGCGAAGCAACTCAAATCGCTTGATACGGGCAAGTCTTCAGGTCCAGATTGTATACCGATTAGGTTCCTTTCAGATTACGCTGATACTATAGCTCCCTACTTAGCACTCATATACAACCGCTCGCTCACCGATAGATCTGTACCTACAGATTGGAAAATTGCGCAGGTCGCACCAGTGTTCAAGAAGGGTAGTAGGAGTAATCCATTTAACTACAGACCTATATCATTGACGTCGGTTTGCAGTAGGGTTTTGGAGCATATACTGTATTCAAACATTATGAATCACCTCGAAGGGAACGATCTATTGACACGTAATCAGCATGGCTTCAGAAAACATCGCTCTTGTGCAACGCAGCTAGCTCTTTATTCGCACGAAGTAATGGCCGCTATCGACAGGGGATCTCAAGTTGATTCCGTATTTCTAGATTTCCGGAAAGCTTTTGACACCGTTCCTCACAAGCGACTTCTAATCAAGCTGCGGAGCTATGGGGTATCGTCTCAGTTGTGCGACTGGATTCGTGATTTCCTGTCAGGAAGGTCGCAGTTCGTAGTAATAGACGGCAAATCATCGAGTAAAACTGAAGTGATATCAGGTGTTCCCCAGGGAAGCGTCCTGGGACATCTACTGTTCCTGATCTATATAAATGACCTGGGTGACAATCTGAGCAGTTCTCTTAGGTTGTTCGCAGATGATGCTGTAATTTACCGTCTAGTAAGGTCATCCGAAGACCAGTATCAGTTGCAAAGCGATTTAGAAAAGATTGCTGTATGGTGTGTCAGGTGGCAGTTGACGCTAAATAACGAAAAGTGTGAGATGATCCACATGAGTTCCAAAAGAAATCCGTTGGAATTCGATTACTCGATAAATAGTACAATTCTCAAGGCTGTCAATTCAACTAAGTACCTGGGTGTTAAAATTACGAACAACTTCAGTTGGAAGGACCACATAGATAATATTGTCGGGAAGGCGAGCCAAAGGTTGCGTTTCATTGGCAGGACACTTAGAAGATGCAACAAGTCCACTAAAGAGACAGCTTACACTACACTCGTTCGTCCTCTGTTAGAATATTGCTGCGCGGTGTGGGATCCTTACCAGGTGGGATTGACGGAGGACATCGAGAGGGTGCAAAGAAGGGCAGCTCGTTTTGTATTATCGCGTTATAGGGGAGAGAGTGTGGCAGATATGATACACGAGTTGGGATGGAAGTCATTACAGCATAGACGTTTTTCGTCGCGGCGAGAGCTTTTTACGAAATTTCAGTCACCAACTTTCTCTTCCGAATGCGAAAATATTTTGTTGAGCCCAACCTACATAGGTAGGAATGATCATCAAAATAAAATAAGAGAAATCAGAGCTCGAACAGAAAGGTTTAGGTGTTCGTTTTTCCCGCTCGCTGTTCGGGAGTGGAATAGTAGAGAGATAGTATGATTGTGGTTCGATGAACCCTCTGCCAAGCACTTAAATGTGAATTGCAGAGTTGTCATGTAGATGTAGATGTAGATGTGATGACTGGGTGTTATGTGATATCCTTAGGTTTAAGTAGTTCTAAGTTCTGGGGGACTGATGACCATAGATATTAAGTCCCATAGTTCTCAGAGCCATTTGAACCATAGCCAAACACCGTACCGCCTGAACTGTCGAATGCATACAGAGTGTTTGTGCACAGGCTTCGCTGGAATTAACACCTCCCGTCCACTTAATTTCGTTTTGCTATCATTGGTGTTCGGTAACAATTGTCGGTTTTTCCGTGGCACTTGTCAAACAGTGTATTTACTCACCACAGTAAAGGTGTGATGCTTTGGGGTGCTATAGCTCATACAGAACTCAGAACTGGTACCAGATGATCTTTTGCTCTTCTTCTTGTTGTTCCGATTATCAGTCCGAAGACTGATTTGATGCGGTTCCTCCGCGGTAGTCTATGCTGTGCAGGATTCTTGATCCCTGGACAACAATTGTGGTCATTAGTCTTCTGACTGGTTACACGCAGCGGTCCACGAATTCCTATCCAGCAACCTACGTCCATTTTAACGTGCTTTTTTGTACATACCTACGCCACACACACACCTGTCTATGTACGTACCTATGCCATACACACACAACTTTCTCCATTACCTTCTGACTATTCTTTCATGTCTCAGGACGTGTCCTATTAATCGGTCCCTTCTTTTACTTAAGTTCTGCAATAAATTTCTTTTTTCGCAATTCGATTCAGTACCTCCGCATTACCTATTCCATCTACCTATCTACTCTTCAGCAGTCTTCTTTACAACGACATTTCAAAAAGTATTCTCTTCTTGTCCGAACTGCTTATCATCCACGTTTAACTTCCGTACAGTGCTACACTCTAGACATATACCTCCAGAAAAGACTTCCTCGTACTTAAATTTATATTAGGTGTTGAACAACTTTTGTTTCACAGAAACGGCTTTCTTCCTACTTCCCGTCTGTATTTTTATATCCTTCTCACTTTTGTCATCATTAGTTATTTTGCTGTCCAGATAGTAAAACTCATCTACTACTTTTATTGTCTCATTTTCTAATCTAGTTACCTCAATTTCAGCTGAATTAATTCGACAACTTTTCATTACCCTTGTTTTACTTTTGTTGATACTCATCTTATAATCGTTTTCAAGACATTATCCATTACATTCATTCAACTGCTTTCGACTGGGACACAATTATAACGTCGTCGGTAAGCCACAAAGTGTTTATTTCTTTTCCAAATCTTCAATTCTCTATCCGCATTTCCCCTTGGTTTTCTTTATTGCGTCCTCATTCTATAGCTTCAACTACGTTTGCGGTAGGCTATAAATCTTTCTCACTCCCTTCTCAATCACAGATTCCCTTTCTTGTCCTTTGACTGCAGTCTGGTCCCTGTACAATATGTAAATAACCCTTTGTTCCCTGTATCTTACCACAGTTGTCTTCAATCCATAAACACAGGATGGAATAGGACATGGAAAACATGGAAGAGCGAATCTAGAACAGCAGCGTCATTTGTCGTGTGAATGATTACAGTTACTTAGCCGCCTCATAGTAGCCTGAATAAATAAATACAATAATCAGAAAGAATTATGTGCAAGAGAGCAAGGTTAATTAGTTGCTTACAGTAATAATCGGCTTTAACAAATGATTTTACGTCAATAAGCCACAAAACACAACGTCAGAATGTACATAAAACAGTAAAAAAAGCATTTTTTCTCGACTGATCTGTGTTCATTTTTTTCAAGGCCTATCCACTGTGCTAACTTATAACTAAATCTGAGGGGCGGGTGTGATGGGGAGGTTCCCTTGTTAGTAACATCGACCATAACAATAGGCTTGCCATGGTGGAGTGACACTGACCAACTGCTACGTTTGTTACCCTGCGTGGTACAGTTTTATGCTGAGTGCAGATATCCTTGTCTCGCAATCTTCTTGTTATACTGTCCTACACGTCATCACACAATGACTACCACCCTATGGGTGATAAAGCAATACATCACGAAGGCTTATTACTTCTGCTAATTGATTGGGTAGCAACAATAAGGTCACAGCGGCGAATAAAACTTCATAATGAGTCAAACAACACAGAAATTGGATACAAGTCAATATTTAACGGATCTGAAACTCATAACTGTTCCTTCCAGTTACGTCGTAACTGACCGTTTCGGTCTCTTGGACGTTCCTTCCAGAAATTGAGAGGAAGGAACGATGTGACTGGAGGAGAAATATCCCTTACGATGGTAACTTTACTTTGAGACCACCTACAGTGGCCACTAAAAACCATTGACTCATGACGTAATCAAACTGGAGTACATAAACCACTCGCTGAAATACAAAATATGCAACATTAAAGTCATGTATAAACTGCAATTGGCTCATGACATCGCATTCGTTGGCTTAGTCAATTTGTGCCTACAGTGAAACTTCCATCATGGCCTAGTTCGAGCTATATTACAGATCAGCCAGTCACAGCTACCAACATTCCAAATGTAGCGTATGATTTGGGTGGAGTGGGTTTGGGGCTGAGGGTTGTCCACGCGTGGGCTTACTTTCACAACCACTATTTCTTAAACAAAAATATCTGTCACAAGTATTAAAAAATAGCAGTTTATCAAACTGATTTCAAATATATGGCCCAGTTGTAGTTTCTGTAGCACTTGGCATTACAAGATCACCCTACATGCATTAAAACTCATTCAACAAAATAATAAAACAATTTGAAACTAACACTATCCCAGTAACGGTAAAACTGGGCCAATAACAAGAACACAGATATATCCGGCCTCGGGGACGAAAATAAAATATGCGAAACATGAAAAACAGCCATCAGTTAGAAGCAACTTAATATAAAAACTACTCAGAATATCTGTTCTCAGACTATACAATTGAGGATTCATATAGGTTCACGTATGAAATACCATGTCCGAAAGAACAGATACCATCTTAGTATATATATAGTTAAGGCTCACCGGCCACTTGAGCATCTTCTTCTTCTGTGCGAATGCACAAGCAGTGCCCGAACTCTTAGGGAATCGGCAACGCGACGCGAGTAATGAGTGTAATGGGCGGGGGCACTACGAATGTAGTGCGGGACAACACGTTGAGAATGTGGGTTTCACGGGAGGCGTGCCAGAGAGAAATCCCTGCAGTCGCGCTGTACTCTGTGGTCACGGTGTTTCAGATTAGCCGGCACGGTAACTCAGCGTGTTCGGTCAGAGGGTTAGCTGCCCTCTGCAATAAAAAAACTGAGTTAATGGAACAAGGACGAACTGAAATGGGTGTCTTGAAACGTCCGCACCGAGCAGAACAAAAACGAACAAAATGAGATTTTTAAAAAAAAAAAAAAAAAAAGATGGATAGAGCGTCTGCCATGTAAGCAGAAGATCCCGGGCTCGCGGGTCCCGGTCAGGGCACACATTTTCATCTGTCCCCGTTGACGTATGTCAACACCTGTAAGCAGCTAAGGGTGCTCACTTAATTGTAATTTCATTATAACAACCTGCATGCCCGAAAGAACAATACCATCTTAGCATATTAAATATCATCGATTAAGAATGGCTCGAAAGATTTGGTTGATTTTTTTGTTGTCTCCGTAATTGTGGATGGTAATGTATTTTCGACTTTAAAAAAAACTGCGTTCAGTTTGGCAGTTCTGCTGACACATCTTTTCATAACAGCAGTTATATAAGAGGAATGCTGTTGAACGATTTTTTACAAATTTTTACACGAGACTCTAGTGAACGTTCGAACAGACATAAGCTGTATATGTTTGTAATATGTATCTTATGTACATATACTATATGTCTTTTATAAAAAGCGGAAGGGTAGTTACTAAAAATCTTGAAGTGTTCTTGACCGTCTTACTTCAAATTATTACACGATACTCTAACAAGCATTGGGATGGACATAAGCAGATAAGCTATATAATTTGTAATATGTGTAATATATACACATATATGGAACATATTGAGGGGGGAAACGTTGTTACCACAAACGTCGAAAAGTTCTTGACAGATCTGCTTTCACACGATACTCTAATGAGCATTCAGATATGTTGTTGTTGTGGTCTTCAGTCCTGAAACTGGTCTGATGCAGCTCTCCATGCTACTCTATCCTGTGCAAGCTTCTTCATCTCCCAGTACCTACTGCAACCTACATCCTTCTGAATCTGCTTAGTGTAGTCAGCTCTTGGTCTCCCTCTACGATTTTTACCCTCCACGCTGCCCTCCAATACTTAATTGGTGATCCCTTGATGCCTCAGAACATGTCCTACCAACCGATCCCTTCTTCTAGTCAAGTTGTGCCACAAACTTCTCCCCAATCCGATTCAATACTTCCTCATTAGTTATGTGATCTACCCATCTAATCTTCAGCATTCTTCTGTAGCACCACATTTCCAAAGCTTCTATTCTCTTCTTGTCCAAACTTTTTATCGTCCATGATTCACTTCCATACATGGCTACACGCCATACAAATACTTTCAGAAATGACTTCCTGACACTTAAATCTATACTCGATGTTAAGAAAACTTTTCTTCAGAAACGCTTTCCTTGCCATTGCCAGTCTATATTTTATATCCTCTCTACTTCGACCATCATCAGTCATTTTGCTCCCCAAATAGCAAAACTCCTTTACTACTTTAAGTGTCTCACTTCCTAATCTAATTCTCTGAGCATCACCCGACTTAATTCGACTACATTCCATTATCCTCGTTTTGCTTTTGTTGATGGTCATCTTATATCCTCCTTTCAAGACAGTATCTGTTCCGTTCAACTGCTCTTCCAAGTCCTTTGCTGTCTCTGACAGAATTACTATGTCATCGGCGAACCTCAAAGTTTTTATTTCTTCTCCGTGGATTTTAATATCTACTCCGAATTTTTCTTTTGTTTCCTTTATTGCGTGCTCAATACACAGATTGAATAACATCGGGGATAGGCTACAGACCTGTCTCACTCCTTTCCCAACCACTGCTTCCCTTTCATGTCCCTCGACTCTTATAACTGCCATCTGGTTTCTGTACAAATTGTAAATAGCCTCTCGCTCGCTCTATTTTACCCCTGACACCTTCAGAATTTGAAAGAGAGTATTCCAGTCAACATTGTCAAAAGCTTTCTCTAAGTCTACAAATGCTAGAAACGTAGCTTTGCCCTTCCTTAATCTAGCTTCTAAGATAAGTCGTACGGTCAGTATTGCCTCACGTGTTCCAACATTTCTACGGAATCCAAACTGATCTTCCCCGAGGTCGGCTTCTACTAGTTTTTCCAATCCTCTGTAAAGAACTCTCGTTAGTATTTTTCAGCTGTGACTTATTAAACTGATAGTTCGGTAATTTTCACATCTGTCAACACCTGCTTTCTTTGGGATTGGAATTATTTATTCTTCTTGAAGTCTGAGGGTATTTCGCCTGTCTCATACATCTTGCTCACCAGATGGTAGAGTTTCGTCAGGACTGGCTCTCCCAAGGCCG
The DNA here is from genome assembly GCF_023897955.1 of Schistocerca gregaria. Classification (NCBI taxonomy): domain Eukaryota; kingdom Metazoa; phylum Arthropoda; class Insecta; order Orthoptera; family Acrididae; genus Schistocerca; species Schistocerca gregaria. The sequence continues at coordinate 241,203,477 of NC_064921.1, forward strand.
TCAGTAGTTCTGATGGAATGTTGTCTACTCCCGGGGCCTTGTTTCGACTCAGGGCTTTCAGTGCTCTGTCAAATTCTTCAGGCAGTATCGTATCTCCCATTTCATCTTCATCTACATCCTCTTCCATTTCCATAATATTGTCCTCAAGTACATTGCCCTTGTATAGACCCTCTATATACTACTTCCACCTTTCTGCTTTCCCTTCTTTGGTTAGAACTGGGTTTCCATCTGACCTCTTAATATTTATACAAGTGGTCCTCTTTTCTCCAAGGGTCTCTTTAATTTTCCTGTAGGCAGTATCTATCTTACCCCTAGTGAGATAAGCCTCTACATCCTTACATTTGTCCTCTAGCCATCCCTGCTTAGCCATTTTGCACTTCTTGTCGCTGTCATTTTTGAGACGTTTGTATTCCTTTTTGCTTGCTTCATTTACTGCATTTTTATATTTTCTCCTTTTATCAATTAAATTCAATATTTCTTCTGTTACCCAAGGATTTCTACTAGCCCTCGTCTTTTTACCTACTTGATCCTCTGCTGCCTTCACTACTTCATCCCCCAAAGCTACCCATTCTTCTTCTATTGTATTTCTTTCCCCCATTCCTGTCAATTGCTACCTTATGCTCTCTTTGAAACTCCGTACAACCTCTGGTTCTTTAAGTTTATCCAGGTCCCATCTCCTTAAATTTCCACCTTTTTGCAGTTTCTTCTGTTTTAATCTGCAGGTCGTAACCAATAGATTGTGGTCAGAGTCCACATCTGCCCCTGGAAATGTCTTACAATTTAAAACCTGGTTCCTAAATCTCTGTCGTACCATTATATAATCTATCTGAAACCTGTCAGTATCTCCAGGCTTCTTCCATGTATACAGCCTTCTTTTATGATTCTTGAACCAAGTGTTACATATGATTAAGTTGTGCTCTGTGCAAAATTCTACCAGGCGGCTTCCTCTTTCATTTCTTAGCCCCAGTCCATATTCACCTACTACGCTTCCTTCTCTCCCTTTTCCTACTACCGAATTCCAGTCACCCATGACTATTAAATTTTCGTCACCCTTCACTATCTGAATAATTTCTTTTATTTGATCATACATTTCTTCAATTTCTTCGTCATCTGCAGAGCTAGTTGGCATATAAACTTGTACTACTGTAGTAGGTGTGGGCTTCGTATCTATCTTGGCCACAATAATGCGTTCACTGTGTTGTTTGAAGTAGCTTACCCGCATTCCTATTTTTCTATTCATTATTAAACCTACTCAAGCATTACCCTTATTTGATTTTGTGTTTATAACCCTGTAACCACCTGACCAGAAGTCTTGTTCCTCCTTCCACCGAACTTCACTAATTCCCACTATATCTAACTTTAACCTAACCATTTCCCTTTTTAAATTTTCTAACCTACCTGCCCGGTTAAGGGATCATACATTCCACGCTCCGACCCTTAGAATGCCAGTTTTCTTTCTCCTGATATACAGTATTCTCGGATATACAGTATATGTATAGTGGTTCATGGTGTGGATTCCTGTAATCATGTCCTAGTTCATGAACCACGGGCAACGTTTGAGTGGCCAAGTAAGTGGTCCCGACAGTCGGGATACCAGTTACTTTGGAATAAGGCTGGGCATCTCGAACATATTCTGAGCCGTGGTCACCTTGTGCTCATACGGCAAAGACTACGAAATCCACCGGTTAGTCCCTCAACCGTTAGGGGTAAAACTCAATGGGACTCGGGGCTGGTAAGGCTAGCAACCTGCTTCCCTGGTACTTTAAATATGATGCTGGCAACAATCAGAGCAAAATGCCTCGGACCTTTGGAGGTGACGGAGTCCCACCTGTAACTGACAAACCAGGAACTCCTAAGATACGACTTGGCAAACAAATGGTAATGTGATGGGCAGCTATTAATATCAATGGGGGCTACTCTGGGAAGAAGGTAGAGCTGGCAGAGGCTGCAAGTAAGTTGGGGCTGGACGTTTTAGCTGTTAGTGACATTCGGTTATGGATGAGAAAGAAGACAAAGTGGGAGAATACAAGGTCTATCTGTCAGGAGTCAAAACAGGAACAGCACAATGGGGTGTGGGGCCTTACATCAGGACAGAAATGGAACCCAGCGTATTTGCAGTAAGGTATGTAAACTAACAACTGATGTGGATAGATTTGACAGTGTCTAGCAAGAAAATTAGGATTGTGTCAGTATATTCGCATTGTGAAGGGACAGATCAAGGTCAGATGGATAGTTTTTATGAGGCACTCAGTGATGTAGTTGTTAGAGTGCAGGACAAGGACAGTGTTCTGCTCATGGGTGACTGTTCGCAGATGATGCTGTAATTTACCGTCTAGTAAGGTCATCCGAAGACCAGTATCAGTTGCAAAGCGATTTAGAAAAGATTGCTGTATGGTGTGTCAGGTGGCAGTTGACGCTAAATAACGAAAAGTGTGAGATGATGCACATGAGTTCCAAAAGAAATCCGTTGGAATTCGATTACTCGATAAATAGTACAATTCTCAAGGCTGTCAATTCAAATAAGTACCTGGGTGTTAAAATTACGAACAACTTCAGTTGGAAGGACCACATAGATAATATTGTCGGGAAGGCGAGCCAAAGGTTGCGTATCATTGGCAGGACACTTAGAAGATGCAACAAGTCCACTAAAGAGACAGCTTACACTACACTCGTTCGTTCTCTGTTAGAATATTGCTGCGCGGTGTGGGATCCTTACCAGGTGGGATTGACGGAGGACATCGAAAGGGTGCAAAAAAGGGCAGCTCGTTTTGTATTATCACGTTATAGGGGAGAGAGTGTGGCAGATATGATACACGAGTTGGGATGGAAGTCATTAAAGCATAGACGTTTTTCGTCGCGGCGAGACCTTTTTACGAAATTTCAGTCACCAACTTTCTCTTCCGAATGCGAAAATATTTTGTTGAGCCCAACCTACATAGGTAGGAATGATCATCAAAAGAAAATAAGAGAAATCAGAGCTCGAACAGAAAGGTTTAGGTGTTCGTTTTTCCCGCTCGCTGTTCGGGAGTGGAATAGTAGAGAGATAGTATGATTGTGGTTCGATGAACCCTCTGCCAAGCACTTAAATGTGAATTGCAGAGTAGTCATGTAGATGTAGATGTAGATTTTAATGCCAGGATTGGAAATGGAACAGAAGGGTATGAAAAGGTTATGGGTAAATTTGGAGAGAATATGGAGGCCAACAGGAACGGGAAACAACTCTTGGATCTCTGTGCCAGTATGGTCTTAGTAATCACAAACTCCTTTTTTAAACATAAGAACATTCACTGGTGGACTTGGGAAGGCAGGGGAACCAGATCTGTCATTGACTATATAATAACAGATCAGGAATTCAGGAAGGCTGTGAGGGACACACGTGTGTTCAGGGGATTCTTTGATGACACTGATCATTATTTAATCTGCAGTGAAATTGGGATTGTGAGGCCGAAAGTGCAGGAGGTCAGGTCCATATGTAGGAGGATAAGAGTGGAGAAACTTCAGGATAAGGAAATCAGGCACAAGTACATGACAGCGATCTCAGAAAGGTACCAGTTACTAGAATGTAGTCAATTACAGGCATTGGAAAAGGAATGGACAAGGTGCAGGGACACAGTACTAGAAGTGGCTAAAGAATGTCTTGGAACAGTAGTGTGTAAAAGTAGGATGAAGCAAACAGCTTGGTGGAATGACACAGTCAAGGCAGCCTGTAAAAGGAAAAAGAAGGCGTATCAAAAATGGCTATATACTATAACTCAGGTAGACAGAGAAAGTTATGTTGAAGAAAGGAACAAAACCAAACAGATAATTGCAGCATCCAAGAAGAAATCTTGGGAAGACTTTGGAAACAGGTTGGAGACTATGGGTCAAGCTGCTGGAAAACCATTCTGGAGTGTGATTAGTAGTCTTCGAAAGGGAGGTAAAAAGGAGATGACAAGTATTCTGGACAGCTCAGGAAAACTGCTGGTGGATGCCTTGGGCAGATGGAGTTGCTGTATGTAAGTGAAAATACGATCAGTAATGTTTCAGATTTTGAGGTAGAATGGGATAGGAATGATGATGGAAATAGGATCACATTTGAGGAAGTGGAGAAATTGGTTAGTCGATTGCAGTGCAATAAAGCAGCTGGGGTGGATGAAATACAGTGGAATGTCAGGTCTTAAATGGCTACACACGATAATTGAAATGGCCTGGGATTCGGGACAAGTTCCATCAGACTGGACAAAAGCAGTAATCACATCAATCTTTAAACATGGAAACAGAAAAGATTGTAACAACTACAGAGGTATCTCTTTAATCAGCGTTGTGGGTAAAATCTTCTCAGGTATTGTTGAAAGGAAAGTGCGAGTATTAGTTGAGGACCAACTGGATGAAAATCCGTGTGGGTTTAAGCCTTTTAGAGGTTGTCAGGACCAGATCTTTATCTTACGGCAAATAATGGAGAAGTCTTATGAGTGGAACAGGGAATTATATCTATGCTTTATAGATCTAGAAAAGGCATATGACCAGGTTCCTAGGAGGAAGTTATTGTCTGTTCTACGAGATTATGGAATAGGAGGCAAACTTTTGCAAGCAATCAAAGGTCTTTACATGGATAGTCAGGCAGCAGTTAGAGTTGACGGTAAATTGAGTTCATGGTTCAGAGTAGTTTCAGGGGTAAGACAAGGCTGCAACCTGTCTCCACTGTTGTTCATATTATCTATGGATCATATGTTGAAAACAATAGACTGGCTGGGTGAGATTAAGATATGTGAACACAAAATAAGCAGTCTTGCATATGCCGATGACGTAGTTGCGATGGCAGATTCGATTGAAAGTTTGCAAAGTAATATTTCAGAACTGGATCAGAAATGTAAGGACTATGGTATGAAAATTAGTATCTCCAAAACGAAAGTAATGTCAGTAGGAAAGAAATATAAACGGATTGAGTGCCAAGTAGGAGGAACAAAGTTAGAACAGGTGGACGGTTTCAAGTACTTAGGATGCATATTCTCACAGGATGGCAACATAGTGGAAGAACTGGAAGCGAGGTGTAGCAAAGCTAATGCGGTGAGCGCTCAGCTACGATCCACTCTCTTCTGCAAGAAGAAAGTCAGTACCAAGACTTATTTATCTGTGCACCGCTCAATCTTTCGACCAACTTTGTTGTATGGGAGCGAAATTGAGTGGATTCAGGTTACCTTATCAACAAGGTTGAGGTTACTGATATGAAAGTAGCTAGGATGATTGCAGGTACTAGTAGATGGGAACAATGGCAGGAGGGTGTCCACAATGAGGAAATCAAAGAAAAACTGGGAATGAAGTCTATAGATGTAGCAGTCAGGGCAAACAGGCTTAGATGTTGGGGTCATGTTACACGCATGGGAGAAGCAAGGTTACCCAAGAGACACATGGGTTCAGCAGTAGAGGGTAGGAGGAGTCGGGGCAGACCAAGGAGAAGGTTAAGAATGATTTTGAAGTAATAGGTTTAACATCAGAAGAGGCACCAATGTTAGCACTGAACAGGGGATAATGGAGGAATTTGATAAGGGGGCTATGCTCCAGACTGAACGCTGAAAGGCATAATCAGTCTTCAATGATGATGATGTATATATCAAGGGAAAACGTTTTTACCAAAAATCCTGAAAATATTTACTTCAAATTTTTACACGATACTCTACTGAACATTTACACAGAAATGGACACAGGAAGGTGGGAGGAGAAGAGGGACAGGAGAGGGGGGGGGGGGGGAGGTTGTGCGCAGCGACATGGCGGGAAGGGGAGACGCAAGGAGAGAGGGGGGGGGGGGAATAGGAAGATGGGAAGAGAAAGAGGGGGGGGGGGTCAAGGAATGTAGGATCTATATGCAACTCCCATACATATTTAGCAACGGAAAAACATTGCCGGCTTCGCTAGTCTCTAATAAAATGGAAAACTACATCTACTAACCAATCCCTACACCAGCTACTCACTGCTAGCAACGCTACTATCAACCACTTACAGTACTCTCTACTCAAAATCAGCAGTTACCGTCCTCTGTCCAAAAATATACAGGGTGATCCATCTAACACTACCACTGGAAACGCCTCCCAAACTACAACAAACACTGAATAACAAATTCCGAAGACCGAAAGTGAGGAGAGGGCCTGCTGTAATTGGTTGACACAAGCTATTGAGAAATGCATGGAAGTATGATTTTCAACACATACTTACATTTTTTAAATGGAAATCTGTTATTATTTTTAGCACAACTGAAAACAGAAAAAAATATTTAATCAATGCCGTTTCTTACATTGTAAAATGTTAATTACATCGAGAGTAATTTTTGACGTAAGGTTGGCGCTTGATTAGCTCCTCAGCAGTTCAATCATGTGTATCGGAGAGAACCGAATTAATTAGGGATACAAAAAGAACAGTGATGTAAGGTAGGTACAGAAGAGACATGAACGGCACTTTACGTCCACGTGGTAACATTTTTATTAGTTTTTTTCTCTGGAGAATACTGTACGTCACTGAATTGTTAGAGGAAAATGCACATTAACATGAGAATGTAGTTAAACTTACAAATTTGTTTCTTGTTTTCAATTACAGAATGTAAAAGAGTGTGTCCTGACATTTCAGACCACTAAATGTTCAAAGTGGTGCCCATCATTTGCTGCACACACTTGCAAATCTACCGGGTAATGAATGTCTTACACGACGCAGTACATCTAGTGTAACGTTGGCACAGGCTGCCTGAATACGATGTTTCATATGTTTCTGGGGTTGTAGGCACACCACGGTACTAGTTCTCCTTTAACGTACCAGACAGAAAGAAATCTAAAAGCATAAGATTAGGACAACGGACTAGCCACTTTATGCGTCCGCCACGTCCTATGAAACGCCCGTCGAACATTCTGTCAAGGGTCAGCCTAGTGCTCATTGCAGAATGTGCAAGAGCATCATCATGTTGATACCACATACTCTACACGTTTCCAGTGGGACATTTTCTAGCAACGTTGGCAGATCATTTTGTAGAAACTCTATGTATTTTGCAGACGTTTGGGTGCCTTCAAAGAAGTGAGGACCAACGAGATGGTCGCCAATTACTTCGCGCCACACATTTACATTCCACGATCGCAGTCACTCTACTTTGTCGAAGCCAACGAGGATTGTTCACGGACCAGTAATGCATGTTTCGTAAATTCACTGCACCGTCGTTTGTGAAACCTGCTTCATCGGCAAACGGGTAGAACTGCAACGCATTGTCGGCAGCCCGTGGTCGTGCGGTAGCGTTCTCGCTTCCTACGCCCGGGTTCCCGGGTTCGATTACCGGCGGGGTCAGGGATTTTCTCTGCCTAATGATGACTGGGTGTTGTGTGATGTCCTTAGGTTAGTTAGGTTTAAGTAGTTCTAAGTTCTAGGGGACTGATGACCTCAGATGTTAAGCCCAATAGTGTTCAGAGCCATTTTAAGTGTTTGTTTCTATTTTCAGTTGTGCTAAAATAAGAACAGGTTTCCATCTGAACAAAAAACTATGTTTTGAAAATCATACTTCCATGCATTTCTCAATGGCTTGTGTTAATCAATTCTACCAGACCCTCTCCTCTATTTCGGTCTGTGGAATTGGTTGTTCAGTGTTTGTTGTGGTTTGGGAGCTGTTTCCAGTGACAATGTTAGATGACCCACTCTGTGTATGCAATCTTGCTTCCGCTCACAGCGTAATGATTGCAAACGTGATTTACATAGACCTCGTTTCAAAATAATCAACTCAAGTTCAGCAAGTAGACAAATACCTTAAAGCAAAACACATGTGCAACGTGCAACGTCACTGGCAGAATCGTTACACTCAGTGCACACTGCTCGCACCGCTCACGGTACACTACAATTATTATACTGACTGACTGCTGCTTGCACCTCTCACTGTCTGCTGTAAACAGCTCCGAGTCATATCAACAGACCAAATGCTACTGTCGGTCACCGATTCATACGCTTAGTGCTCCTCGTGTAATGTGGATACCTCTGCCTGTGGATCTGCTGGACTCGCCATCCTCTCTTCCGGGAAGGACACCAACCGCCCCCCCACCCCCCTGGCCTGCCGTGTCCACAGTCTGCGGTCACGGCCCGCGTCGAGCGTTAGTGGATTCAAATTTTCTGGTCCGCGGCACACCAGCTCTGCAGTACATTTCGTACTCGTTTGCTGTCCACGGACAGACGGCGCGCTGACTCGCCCCGTCCTCGCACCTTCGCCCACAGTGCTTCTGCCATCAATGCCCCTCTGTCGGCCCGCAACACCGATAAGCCGCCAGTACTTCTCTTTGGCAGCGGGCGAAACTAAAGTGCCTCTTGACACGGAAAAAGAAGGACGATCATAAAGCATTCTTTTCGATCTGTGTTCGCGTCTGAATGACGTCACCAAAATCAACGTTATGACGCAACGTGCCATAGCCAGTGTCACATTCTGGCATTAGCATCCTTTTTATAATTTACGGGTCGGGGGGGGGGGGGGGGGGTGATATGTCAGTCCTCTGACTGCTTTGATGTTGCGTGCTAGAGATTCCTCTACAGTGTGACATCTTCTCAGAATAACTCTTACGCCATCTCTGTCTGCTCCTACAGTTTGTGCTGTCTATGGCTTCCTCTAGCAGAATGGAACTTATTCCCCGATGTCTCTAATCATATGGTCTGTCATCCCGTCCCTTTCGGTAGTCAATGTTTTAAACCACTTTTCTTTCCTCATCAATTCACTTGATGAGCTCATTTCATACTTTATCAGTCTACTGTATTTTCAGCATGATTCTTGGATACCACATGTTAAACTCTTTGATTCCTTTATCTTCCAGTTTTTCCATAGTCCATGATTTACCTCCATGCTATTTTGTGTCCATACGTAACTTCTTAGAAATTTCTTGCTCAATTAACCTGTGTTACTCCGTTCCCTATTTCATTTGTTTGTTTATTTAAGCTGATCTGATTAGGTCCGTCACATATACAGTACCTCCTTTTTTATCACAGTTAACTAAGAAATAGCAATTTTAATATTAAAAATAGTATTAAAATGATCTGAGTGTCTATAGACAAAGTGAGTAAATAATAACTACTATGATCTCATAAGATAATGCTGGCAGCACTTTCGCAACTGTTGCTGGCACTAATTATAATACTTCTTATAATAATATTAATGGTAACAATAACAACAGTAATGGCAATAATAATAATGATAGTAGGAAACAAAAAAAGAATTTGTATATGTACAGATAGATGTTTTCTGATACAGCGAGTTCTGGGAAAAGGAAATTTATGAAGACTTCACCAGCTATGAACACCGGGAAATGAGGAAAGTTTGACTCGAAACAAGGATATACAGGCGTAACGAGCACGTATAACGACAAAGGTAGTCATTGTTGTTGCTTTAGTATGTATGTCATTAAAAGTCTTCTGGAGCTGGAGATGTTATTCAGTTCTCTCGTTCTTTAGTTTTTTTATCATGTCATATTATATGCTCATTAGACCTTTCATTTCATTCTGCAGGTCCCATAATTCATCCTCAGCTCCACCGAAAACTTTCTTTTCTTCCCATCATAAGTTTTTCCATCTACAAGTTGAACAGAAGTCAATGTAACAGGAAAATGCGTTTACTTCAGCCTTTTGTTACAATGAATGGAAAATTCAGTCACTCAATAAGAGTGATTACTTACAAAACTGTTATGCGACTAGTCCTGCAATATTGATCACGTGTGCCAAACCAGTACATAGTACGTCTAAAAGAGTATACTAAACGTAGACAAAGATAAGCAACATGAAAGGCCATAAATTTGTTGGTCCACGGGAGAGAGACACAGAAATGTCTGGTGGCAGAACCCTGAAGATAGACGCCAATAACTATGTCAATAAAGCCTGCTTACAAAGTGCCAAGTATTAATATTGTGTGAGAAACCTAAGAAAATACTGCAGCTTCCAATATGTTGCACCCGTACAGACGTCAGCGACGAAGTTAAACTAATTACTCACGAAAGAGGCATATAATCAGTCATTCTTCCAGCAGTCCGCAATCAATCGGAACTGGAATAAATTCTAAAAGATGTACGTAAAATAGACATTAATCACCCTTCATCTTAATGGTATGAAATCAATCAATTAGCAGACCGCACGACGTTTTTACCCAAATGTTGTCTAGATATGTAGACGTACAAATGACGGTAAATAATATTTTAACAATAGTAGCTTTTAATCAAGGAAATTTTCCTTTCTTTTACAAAAATGTCTGTACATCTTACTCAATCAAATGATGTCGACCTCTGAATTTTGAAGCGACCAACACATAAAGATAACTCGGAAACACGTACGTAATTTCAAAATTACTTCTGCGACTGCAACCAAAATGTATTTGTTGCCCGCAAAAGCTGTGAAGTTTATTTAGCAGCAAGTGGTAAATTTCCATATTTTATCACTAAAGCACACAGATATTGGCGAGACACTATTCAAATAACTACACATATCATTGGTAATGGGCCGTTTTAGAACTGCATACAGACCATTTTTTCGTTTGAAATAAACTAACGCAGTCCGCTATATCTCTGTACAGTTTCTAGTGTTTTTATCCTGTATTAATTGTATACTTACAAAACGTAATTCACGCGAATCAACAACAGCAGATTTAAGATCTGATGGTATTTAAAGGTTGAATTATTTGCAAAGATATTCTGAATTCGTTTTGTCAAATATTATGAGAACTAATTGCATAATATGCCAGGGCTACATAAATTCGAATTATTTTCTGTATCGTTGTATAGTTCAACGTATGTACGTAGTCAAACACCACAGACTAACATTTTATTTTCTGCTGTTAGTAGAAAATAAAGCAGCAGTCCAACAGTCTGCTCATTATGAGTATTTTTACTATCAGTTTTAATACTAAAAAGCTGAACAATTAAACATTACAATCTTTGGGAAACATGTATGAGGTACTATTTGCAGAAGAGAGTATTTTGTGAGCATACTACTAATATACCACCAGCAAACTATGAAAACCATTCTTATATTCGCAAGGGATTTTCGGACAGACATCTACATATAATTTTTAAGCCCATTTTCACAAACACTATAGTTTTCAAGTATCTTCTCATTTGCATAATTTTATTTTCTCTATTATAAGTTACAATGTGAATTTAGCTTAATCATGATATAATGTCGATGTATGGTTGTTCACTGTCTTTATTCACCGCATTACACATGGTCTTAACTCGTTTGCTTGAGATGCTAATTTATGATCTTGAATGGAACTATCTGTATCTGTTTATCACATACCGTAACTAATGTAACAATTTTCAGAACAGTATACATGTAACAATGCCTTTTTTTTATTTTGCTTATCAGGTAGCGTACCGTTTCGCTGAGTATCATGGGGTAATCCCTCTAAAGAGGCGTGGATTGGACTTGAAGTTTAGTATTTCTTTAAACAAGTTTACGTTTGATCTCTAGTAACTTCCTACGGTCGCAGGTTCGAATCCTGCCTCGGGCATGGATGTGTGTGATGTCCTTATGTTAGTTAGGTTTAAGTAGTTCTAAGTTCTAGGTGACTAATGACCACAGCAGTTGAGTCCCATAGTGCTCAGACCCATTTTTTTCTAGTAACTTCGCACATCATGCACGATGTAATGCAGATATTATTCATGAAGCTACCATCACTGACGGCGCTGGTTCAGTAGAACACAGAGGTTACATCTGAAAGCATTCGGCTTACGCCAAACGCTTCCACGGCTTTGGAATCTGCTGAATTCCCAGAAACCTTTCGAAATGCTATCAGCAATATCCCTGGAAGCAGGAGGAATTGATGGAGAACGTATCAGTGTATCAGCAATTCATCAACAGTGACGTAAAATGCATGTGATCTTTTTCGGAAGATTGACACGTTCTGTTTTCAGTGACAGGATAGTGCCGAGGGTCCCATTAAACATGAAAATAAATACAAAGAAAAGGTAAAAAAATCTATAAAGCCTACATGCACATGTGCCGTAAGATTCTTCATTTTAGAGACTTGCAGAAAATATTAGATTTGATTTCATTTCTTTCTAATTATGTTGAAGACAGAGAAATAAGGACGCTTTTTTTGCATTACGAAAGAAATGACATGATATATTTTTGAAGGATAAAAATTTAGAAACGTTAAAATGATTGTACTACAAACTCCAAAATTCATATAGTTCCTAATTTTATTGAGTGAACGACGTCTTTTACAACACGTTAGCTATTATCGTAAGCTGCGACGTACTCACGAATAATTATAAACAGTGTTCCCCTATGTCTGCAGGTCCGAAAATGGTCACCACTGATCGAAATCGGTGGTATCGATGGTCTGAGGACAGTTTTTTGTGATCATTGACTACAATAAAAGAAACAAACACTATCTTCATCGCAATACTGAATGCAGTCAGCTGTCTCACAGATTATCTTGCCGACTACTGACAGAACAAGGAAGTTTAACAATCGCATTATCGACATCTTGATTGGTCAGGATATTTACAACCAAGGTTAATTTGTTTGTTGAATAATTATTTGTGATAAACAGACTTTGATGGTTTAATTCGAGGTCAACTGACTTAGATACTTTGTAGGTGATTGCAATCACCTCATACATCGGTGCTAAATATGTTCCATGGTCTTAAGTTACCATTACACCAAAATATTCTTTGTTCTAAAAACACACCCACTTTTATCTATATCTGTGATACATCAGTGAAAACATCCTTCCCATTAACTTAAAACAAATTGTATCTTCTCCTGAATGAAGTTTTGTGGCAATATCTCTGTTTGCATCCACAAATATTCATACACTATGCATCATGTATCTCCATGGTGTCTCTATTTCTATCCATAGTGTTGCGTAGTGTAAGAAATGTAGTGTCAAGGGACACATACTGACATCATTACGCGTCACAACGTTGTCCCTCCCCCCCCCCCCCCCCCCGCCCCCCACGCCCGCCCCCTCAAAAAAAGGACATGAAACACAAAAATGAGAAACTTGAATAAAATGTACTATTACAGTATTTGACAGTCAGGCATGCCAGCTGCACATTTCACCTATATAGACATAATTAGGTGAAAGAAAACAGCAGAAAAATCCGGTTATAAAAATTGTGTCATTATTTTTTTTCTCAAGAACTTCACGTTAAATTTATTTTTTAATTTTTTCTACATCATGATAAAAATATTATTTATCTATTCTAAGCTTTCAGAACCACCTGCGGCCGGAGAATGGCCTGCGCTCATGGTATATAAAAAGAGAAATCAGCGTCATATTAACAGAAAGCCTTTCTCTCAGAGCTTCCCCTCAGAGTTTCCCTTACCCAGAGGCGCCAGAGATTCTCTTTCCCTCTCTCTGTGAACCATTTGTTGGAGGGCAGTGGCCGAATAAGCGTGTGTAGCTGTAAAATTGGCCACTAGAGCTGTGAAAGAATGCCGGCGGTGACGTCATTTTAATTTCATGTCTCTGGTCTGTATAGTTAATATAACACTGAACCTTTCACTTATGTGATTCAGAGTTCGGTGGAGCATATCCGAACTACGTAAACAAGCTCAAAATTTTTAGTGAACACAGTAGTGAACATAGTAGTGAACAACGCCTCTAAATCATTGTTACCAGAGCTATTAAGCACACGCAGTTTTCCTTGATGTTTCGGCTTTCATATACACATTACTTCACTGAACGAGAATAAATTTTCCAGAAATAAGATTAAATAACTCCAGGCTCACAGTTCCGCTCAATATATCTGGGATATTGTCGACAGAATGATGGATATGGTAACTCCTTCCTCTCACTCTCAATAGGGAACCCGTCCGCCCCACAGCCAGTTCACTGTCACATAGGCTTTTCAACGCTTCGAACCCAATTCGTCTGGAGTATTTCATTGTCTTCAAGAACTCGTTCACCAGAACGCTGTCTACGCCTTTTCCATATTACGAGGAATGAAACACATATTCATTGAAGTCCGTCTCCTTCCTCTCGCTACATGCCTAGTCTTTTTCCATTTCAGTGGCATAAGTCACCTTGACAACGTCAACCCCTGACATGGATTCGTACGCTTTCCCTCCCTTGTAGCCTAACAGGAACATGATGATTTGAAACATCGTGCCAAATGTGAGTTCAGTGTGCTAACCACTATGCTAACTCATTCGGTGACGTTACAGAGAATTACAGGCCAAGCCTAGAAGCAATGTCTCCGCCGCGCAACACTGGTATCTCTCTCTCTCTCTCTCTCTCTCTGTCTCGGGTTACCCGTGCAAAGACCGACACTACGGGGAGAATTCACTCGTGTGCAGCCAGTTCAGTCTTAGGATGAACCATGACAACGTTTGTCCGTCCGCCCAGGAACCGATGTCGACGTGTTGGTAACAAGTTGCCGCTGGCCACCAGCATAGATTCGGTCTCCACTCTAGTTTGCCCCACTGCTGGTCGCACGGCTACTAGCTCTGCCACCGCTGTGCGACGGCCATTATTGCTTTCTCTGCTCTCTTCCTTCCTCACTGCCTCTCCACCTCCAGCTGTTCTGTAGGCATGCACCAGACTGGATGGTCGGTCCTACTTCCAGGCCACAGGGCACTGGAACACCCCCTGGTGTTCTCAGGACAACTCTGGGCGGCCGTCTCTTCCCGCCACTGGAATAAGATCATCCGCGTGCCGGTGCTCTCCGTCCGGCTCCCAAGTGCTCCGTCCACCTGGCTCGCTGATCAATCCCTGTTCTTTGCCTGTTCATGCTAAGCGTCATCAGTGATCTATATAAAGAAAGTTATTTAACTATACATATTTTGATACATCTGTAGTGATTCTTCGTTGTTGTTTTGGCCTTTCAGTCTCAAGACTAGTTTGATACAGATCTCCATGCTAGTCTATCTTGTGCAGACCTCTTCATCTCCGTTTAACTACTGCATTCTACATCCATTTGAACCTGCTTATTGTATCCGTCTCTTTGTCTCCCTCTACAACTTTTATTCTCCACACTTCCCTCCAGTACTAGATTCATGATTCCTTCATGTCTCAGAATGTTTTACATCAGCCGATTCGTTCTTTTAATCAAGTTATGCTACAAGTCCATTCAGCACTTCCTTCTTAGTAAATCGATCTACCCACCTAACCTTTACCCTTTCTCGGTAACATGACATTTAAAAAGTTTTTGTTGTCCTTTTGTCTGAACTCCTTATCGTCCACATTTAACTTCTATACAAGGCTGCATTCCAGACAAATGCTTTCAGAGAATATACTTAGATTTATATTCCATTTTCACAAATTTTTCTTCTTCATAAACGCTTCTCTTGCCATCGCCAGTCTACATTTTATATGCTCTCGTTTTTGTCACCGTCATTTAACTGCCCAAACAGTTAAAGTCATCTACTATTTTTAGTGTCTCATTCCCTAATCTAACTCCTTTAGCATTACTTAATTCGATTACATTCCATTACTCTTGTTTGGTTTTTGTTGATATTCACCTTACATTCTCCTTTCAAGACACTGTCCATTTCGTTCTACTGTTCTTCCATGTCCTATGCTGTCTCTGACAGGTCGGCAAACTTCGAAGCTTTTATTTCTTCTCCCTGAACTTCACCTCCTTTCTTAAATTCCTCTTCAGTTTCCTTTGCTGCTTGTTCATTTTACGGGTTGAATACCATCGTGGATAGGCTGAAATCCTGTCTCACTCCCCCCCCCCCCCCCTACCACTGATTCTCTTCCGTGCCCTTCAACTTTCGTAACTGCAGTCTGGTTGCCGTACAAGTTGTATACAACCATTCACTCAATGTATTTTACCCCTGATACCTCCTGCTTTCAAGAAGTGTGTTCCAGTCAACATTGTCAAACTCTCTCTCCAACACTACAAATGCTATAAACGCAGGTTTTCCTTTCTTTACCTCCTCTTCTAAGGCACGTTGAAGAGTCAGTATTGCCTCGCCAACATTTATCTACAACCCAAACTCCCACCTCATACATCTTGCACGCCAGATTGAACTGCTTTGTCATGAAAGGCTTTCTCAAGACCTTATTTTGGCTTAGGTCTTTCAGCCAACTGTCACATTATTCTTGCAAAATCAAATCACCCATCTCATCTACATATATGACCCTTTCCCTTTCTATAATACTATAATATTGCCTCCATCTCCTTTCTTTGCCTAATACTGGTTTTCCATCTGAATTCTTGATATTCATTGAGCTGCTGCTGCTTTCTCCAAAGGCCTCTCTAATTTTCCTGTAGGCAGTATCTATCTTTCTGCTAGTGAAACATGCTTCCAAGTCCTTATCTTTGGCCTCTTGTCATTCCTACTTAGCCGTCTTGCACTTACTGTCACTCTCTCTTTATAGGCGCATTATGCACTACTGAACTCTACAACAATACGCAAAACAACAAATAACAATACAGTGCACAAAATGAAACTGTATTCTTTCCATTTAATGGGAGGTATGAAGTTTTTCGAAGTCCAGTCTTTTGCGGTATTTTGTCTTTGTAGCTGCTGTGATGAAAATCCCACTTTACACAAGATTGTTGTTGGGAGTGGGAGAAGTTCAGAGACTGTGTGGCACGTTAGGGGTATTCATCACGAAGCCTGTACCAAAAATCATCAATTGACGCTGTTCTGGATAATGATGTCATTCGCAAAAAGGATACATAGGCTTAGTGTGTCAAATGTCCTGGATTCTGCAAATACGGTGCAAAAGGATTCTCAACCCATGGATTAATTGTCAATTTTGTATTCTACTCATCAGAAAAATAAGTCTCAAAATATGCATTCATATCATGCAGACATTTGAACAATTTTTAACTATTTCGTTTTTAATTCTGCTGTCCCATCAACGAACACGAACAATGTTAAGTCATTTCAGTTCTCTCTTATCAACACAAACAATCCAAAAATCTAAAATTTTTGAAGGCATTATTTTGTTAGTACTGAAAACTGTTGTCTGTTGTCCTTGTAAAAACAGACTTACTTTATTAATTTTTTCAAATATATCTACTAAAGAAGCTGGTATGAACAATCAGCACATCGCTCAAATGGTCTTTTAATTTAACAGAAATGTCAGTCATAGGAGCTTGTAATTCAGCTCTCAGTTGGGATAATCTTATTAAGATTTCACTTCGCAATAACTGTTCTTTCTTACAAGATAAGGTAGAGCACTAGTATTTTATGTCTGCTCCCATAACTGTCACACAATATTGAAAACAACCTACAATTAAGAGGGCATGATTTAAAGTAACTGATAATTTTTCTGCTACATAAAGAAACTGTTATTTACTTGGTGGCATGTTTTTTATAGTTATTTGTACAGGACACAATGGTTGGAAGTACAGTTTGGCGCTTTGCTCTTTTACAATGAAACCACTCTTGCTGATTTACCAGTCGTTGCCTTTGCCCCATTTGTACAAATACCGATACAACCGTTCCAGTCGAGATGGTTTGTTTCAAAAGCATTGTAAATCGTGTTAAAAATTTCTTTTCCGGTAGTGTCAGTTGATGGCAATGTACGCATAAGTAAGTCTTCTTCATGTGAATGTTCGTATGGGAATTGTAGATCTACAAGCAAAATGGCTAGTCCAGCAGCATCTTTCTATGTCTTCTTTGCCCTCATGTGTAATGCGACAGCTGACCAAGTACGATGCCTCCATGGCTTTCTCGTTCACAGCCTGGTTCACATACTTCATAGTTTTTTCACTTCGTAATCACTGTTCTTTCTTACAATCTTTCTTGCGATCTTTCTTGCAATCAGGGTGAATAGCTTCCAATGTTAAAAGTGCATCTTAGCAGGTACCGTAGAGCTATTCAGAAGTAGCTTGCTACGTAACATGCAGAGACATGTGGTGTTACAATCAACAAATCCGATGCTGGAGTAGAATTCGTTTCACTTTTCGTTTTTTTTTCTCCTTTAGTGAGTTGTTAGATACCTTTGGGCTTGAAATCACGAAGTATGCAACTTCTTGAATATCATAGTTTTGATCAGAAATTCTTGAGGTCGATGTGACACCTTCTAGGTAAACTACCTTTGAACTTCCTAGTCAACATTTTGTTGCAACACTTTTAATCCAGTGCTACATTCCATGTTATAAAATCACAGTTTAATTTTACGATATGACAAAGATAAAATAAATCGTCATAAGATAAAGAATTTTATAACTGTAGTTGATTGGTTGGTTGGTTTGGGGAAGGAGACCAGACAACGAGGTCATCGGTCCCCTCAGATTAGGGAAGGAAGGGGAAGGAAGTCGGTAGTGCCCTTTGAAAGGAACCATCCCGGCATTTGCCTGGAGCGATTTAAGGAAATCATGGAAAGCCTAAATCAGGATGGCCGGACGCAGGATTGAACCATCGTCCTCCCGCGACTGTAGTTAATGACAAAAACGAATCCAAGAGAGGTGCATGGATTCGCCATGCCGAATTCTATTTTTCTGGACTCAACGTTACAATCATATGCTCCAGTATGAACTATGAGAGAGAGGATGATTCACTTTTACTGTACTCCATATCTAAGGGTACAATGTAATGCTGCTTTTTATACCCAAGACATCCTTTTTGTGATGTGAGATGAAGTTACCACCATGAGTAGGCATTCATGGGAGCATGAACGTTGTGAATGCATACTGGAGCTTTGTAGTGGCTCTCCTTCGAATAGTATTTTCTGGGGTTGAGAACAAGTTGACAGTTTAGTCATCAACAGTCAATCATACAGTGGACGTGTGGGGTTTGAAATCCTCATGCAGCTATTAGGGAAAGAGACATGTTGAAGCACTTCCTGGGGACAGAATTCCGGGCCCAAGAATTTCTGCAGACAATGCATTTGGTTGAAGAGACGGAAAAGGGGCCTACCATTAGGTGCCTCTTGCCACAGCAGGGGTATGGGGTGCAAGAGAAATCTAGGGTGCTGGTACAACTATTTTATTTAAATCCCTAGCATTCAACACAAGTCTCACACATTCATCTCGCTTAATAACTACATTTAATGGATTGTTGTACTCTCAGCTTTCTCAGTAATTCCCCAATTAAGCATTTTCTGGATTAAGTCCGTTACTGCTTCGCTACGCTTTTCTGCAACTCATATAGGTTTTCTGAAAAACTGTGTGTCTGCTTTCACACTCAAACAAAATTCATTCTCGCTTACTAATCCAGGATGATCTCGCAAATCATTTTTATGCTTAAGCGAAACCTCTTTAAATTCTTCCATATGACTTTCATTTAATGCAGGTATTTCTTCTACTTTCCCTTCTGTATCGTCCTATACAACCAGTAGCATTTCTGGATCAAATCCCATTTTCTCAGTGCCTTATTCATTATACTCTTCCATATACTCCCCTCTAATGGAAAAATTGCCACCCTCCTCAGTAGTTAGAATCTTTATCCTAGAAAATGGTATAATTTATTTCTTCCCTGTATTTCCAACGCTACGGAATCCTGATTGAAATCTAGCTTTTCTTTGGATTTATTGAGGAAGACCACCCCTATCAACATGCCGACACTTTATCACTGAATTATGAGGAGGTTGTGATGCAACTGTATACCTTTCCTGTGACTACCATTGTTTGAATCCCCATAATATGTATTATAACTATTTCCTCCTTGTTTGGCAAAGCAGCTAACCACTTTTGACTAACAGCACAAAGATCACTGCCACTCTCAGCTATACACTGCACTTCTTCCTCTTGTAACACTAACTTAACTACAGGTTGTTCTGCCTTCTCCTGACTGCTGTGGACTTCAAGTTCATCTACAAAATCGTATACAACTTCTCTTCTCTCAAAACCTTCCCCAAGCCTAGAGATTACACAGATATCTGTAGGTTTATTTTCAATATTTATCCTTTTAGTAGCAGTCAGTCTGTCCACTAATGACAAATCAAAACACTCTGACACATCATCTTTTTCTTCCTGAACCTCCTCCAATCCATTACATAACAGACCCTCCTCTCCGTATGGTCATCCCCAGCACGTCTCTCTGCCCTTACTACAAACAAATACTTGTAAATCACCTAAATACTGCAATTCTATACTATCTGTGCTGTCCCCTTCTTCTTGAACAGAGTCCTTGTCTGTTTCATTGCACACATTTCCCTGATGATTTGAACCATTTATCATCTGTAGACACACATATCAAATCCTCATTACTGCAGTCTTCCTATTCAGAAAGTTACCTAAGCAACCATTAAATACAAATTTTTTATGTTATTTGCCTCATTTGTCTCATTCATACTGCCCATATCATTACTTCCTAGTTCAGCCACTTCTTCATTACACGTTACTAAAGGAGTTACTAGCGATTTTAAATTACCATTTCGGGTACTGCAAACTCTAGCATCTTCACAGGCAGGATCTAGTTTCCCATACTCCATGATACTGCACTCTCTTCCACTCCCACATCCCGTTGTCCATTTTGGAAATCTCTATTGTCATATCCTGAAGATCGCAGTCTATTAGCACAGCCTTGATTGGAGTTAGTCCGCTTATCTGCGCCAGCCCCTTGCACCTCTTCCCCTACCATTACCTCGTAACACACACACTCTGTTTACATGCACATTCGGTCGAGGTTCTGCATTATTCGGAAGCCTAAAGTTTCTATCAGCTTGCTCCTCCTCCTGCATTAATCTCTCTACTCTCTCCAGATATTTAATAAATTTATTAAGAGCGTTCCTGGTATCAGCAATTATTTTGTCACGCCTGTTCTTACGCAGCTTCCCATCTACACCCATTCTCATCTACTCTGGCTCTAATTTGTTAGTGAGATACGTTAAATTAGCAACCCACTTCAAAGCAAATATTTTCACATTCTCTTTTCTGGGATTATTCTTCTCTCCATCCCAGAAACACATTTGCAGCTCATCCGCTTTGGTTTACCGCAATATTCTGTGAAAAATGCATCTTTAAATTTTTCCAAAGTACACTCCTGGAAATTGAAATAAGAACACCGTGAATTCATTGTCCCAGGAAGGGGAAACTTTATTGACACATTCCTGGGGTCAGATACATCACATGATCACACTGACAGAACCACAGGCACATAGACACAGGCAACAGAGCATGCACAATGTCGGCACTAGTACAGTGTATATCCACCTTTCGCAGCAATGCAGGCTGCTATTCTCCCACGGAGACGATCGTAGAGATGCTGGATGTAGTCCTGTGGAACGGCTTGCCATGCCATTTCTACCTGGCGCCTCAGTTGGACCAGCGTTCGTGCTGGACGTGCACACCGCGTGAGACGACGCTTCATCCAGTCCCAAACATGCCCAATGGGGGACAGATCCGGAGATCTTGCTGGCCAGGGTAGTTGACTTACACCTTCTAGAGCACGTTGGGTCGCACGGGATACATGCGGACGTGCATTGTCCTGTTGGAACAGCAAGTTCCCTTGCCGGTCTAGGAATGGTAGAACGATGGGTTCGATGACGGTTTGGATGTACCGTGCACTATTCAGTGTCCCCTCGACGATCACCAGAGGTGTACGGCCAGTGTAGGAGATCGCTCCCCACACCATGGTGCCGGGTGTTGGCCCTGTGTGCCTCGGTCGTATGCAGTCCTGATTGTGGCGCTCACCTGCACGGCGCCAAACACGCATTCGACCATCATTGGCACCAAGGCAGAAGCGACTCTCATCGCTGAAGACGACACGTCTCCATTCGTCCCTCCATTCACGCCTGTAGCAACACCACTGGAGGCGGGCTGCACGATGTTGGGGCGTGAGCGGAAGACGGCCTAACGGTGTGCGGGACCGTAGCCCAGCTTCATGGAGACGGTTGCGAATGTTCCTCGCCGATACCCCAGGAGCAACAGTGTCCCTAATTTGCTGGGAAGTGGCGGTGCGGTCCCCTACGGCACTGCGTAGGATCCAACGGTCTTGGCGTGCATCCGTGCGTCGCTGCGGTCCGGTCCCAGGTCGACGGGCACGTGCACCTTCCGCCGACCACTGGCGACAACATCGACGTACTGTGGAGACCTCACGCCCCACGTGTTGAGCAATTCGGTGGTACGTCCACCCGGCCTCCCGCATGCCCACTATACGCGATCGCTCAAAGTCCACGCTGTCGCAGCATACTACCAGTGTTAAAGACTGCGACGGAGCTCCGTATGCCACGGCAAGCTGGCTGACACTGACGGCGGCGGTGCACAAATGCTGCGCAGCTAGCGCCATTCGACGGCCAACACCGCGGTTCCTGGTGTGTCCGCTGTACCGTGCGTGTGATCATTGCTTGTACAGCCCTCTCGCAGTGTCCGGAGCAAGTACGGTGGGTCTGACACACCGGTGTCAATGTGTTCTTTTTTCCATTTCCAGGAGTGTATTATATCACTCAGTAGCATTCACGCACCAGGTCCTAGCTTCCCCCGTAAATTTTGACGAAATGAGACCGATCTTTTGCCTATCGGTGCACAATCTTGGTAACACATTTTCAAAATACGTTCCAAAATTCCTTTGGATACATACATCCAGTAGGATCGAAACGTACGAACAGTCTGTTAGTAATGTAAGCTACTTGAGCCGACTACCACCCACACTGTTAGTACCAACATTTATTAATATTCTACTTTAGTTATACTGTTGTTATGATCATACAATTCATTTGTTACCACCAACATAGGATTAGTCAATTGATCTATGTCAGTTTCTACTTCTTCTACACAGACAGACACAACCTTTATAGCTTTTAAACAACTTTCTTCATTGATTTTACTATTCAAAATTGTATGTTTACTTTCACATACATCTAGAACTGCAGCTATTTTCTACACTACTTTCTGAACATTTTCTTGGATCTGACCGATTCTTTGCTTGCTTTCATTAGATACCGTTTCCAATGTCTGGCTTAATTCCTTTCTTACAGCTCAGCTTTCCTCAACCTCAGAAACTTCAACCTTTCATCAAAAACTTTCAATTCTTATCACCACATTTCCTTCAGATTAGAAGCCTGGTTTTTAACTTAGTTTCAGTTTCAACTCTGAGCTATTTAAACTCACCAGCTAACTTGATAATAATACCAGACTGCGGTTTAAGCTCACTAGCTAAACAATTTATATCACCAAACTGCTGATTAAACTCACTACCTAAACCATTAATAGTACTGGACTGCTGATCAATTTTCCTATGAATTATTTTTACGTGTTTCATTGATGCTAAATATGAATTCTTTACACTTTCCTGATCAGTTTGCTTTACTTGCATCATATAAAGTTTGGTATCTGCCTCTCTTGTCACCTGTTTATTTAGGTCGACCTGGTCCATGTCCAATAAATCAGAATCACTAAATTCACTCAATCTACTGTTAAAATCGCTGGTACCCTCTCCTCTAGTTCCATTGGTTAGTGCATTTTGTACCTATATCTCTCTCACAATTTTAGATTACTGTTTTTAATTAGGAACTGAAGCATCATTAATTTCTAATTCACCCAAATTTGTCTATCCTGTAAAGCTTGTCTGACTGGCGCTTCCATCAAACTGTATCATTTCCTCTCCTTCGAAACTACAGAATTAAAAAGTTTTTTGATACAAGCAAACAACATATGAACTAAATTTATCTCTTATTTGTCAGTTGTAGTCTCGGCTCGTTGGAACTGTGGTCCGTTCTGCGCCTCTAGGTATTCCCGTTCGTGGGCTCCTATCTGCCGCTAATACCGTCACTGCAGTTGTTGAGATAGCTGCTGCTGCTGCATCCATCCTTCTACCAGCTAACTTCTCAGCGCTTGTTCTGTCCTAGTACGATGCCCTTCTTCTTCCCGCTGTAGGATTGCAGTTCTAGTTGTTGTGTCCTACTTTTTCACTTTCTCACGCCCTATTCCATTCTGTCCTTTGCATTGTTCGACACTGTTCATTTTAACATTTATTCTCGACCAAAGTTCTCTTCGCTTCAGCTTTTTATTCTTCCTGACCCGTGACGCAACATTTGAAGCGATGTGGAGTTTTCTGCTGTGTTTAAAACTCCACTCACCTTATGGTGAATCTCTTCTCACACGCACGTGTCCTTGTACTTAATGAAATTGACTTCTCACAAGGAGAAAGCTATAGAAAAAACAGCTGTCGGTGGAAGGTTAATAATAGTTAAATGAAAGTACTTATGTGCGTCAAATTTCACTCTCTTACGGTAAGCTTGCTTACACCAGTTATTACCAAGCCTTAGTGGCTCTGAGCACTATGGGACTTGACATCTGAGGTCATCAGTCCTCTAGAACTTAGAACTACTTAAACCGAACTAACCTAAGGACATCACACACATCCATGCCCGAGGCAGGATTCGAAACTGCGACCGTAGCGGTCGCGCGGTTCCAGACTGTAGCGCCTAGAACCACTCGGCCACTCCGGCCGGCACCAAGCCTTAGTCTAAATTGTACAAAGTCTGAAAAGTCCACACACACACACACACACACACACACACACAGAGAGAGAGAGAGAGAGAGAGAGAGAGACCCATACACATCTTTTATAACCTTAGCAAGTGTTTGGTATTTATTATTTTCCTTTGCGAAAGCTTACAAACGGATTGTTTCTTTTAGAACAGCACGCTCAAATGTTGCTATAATCAGCCTCACGTAAAAGAATGTGCACGAGTAAGCCTCACGCCACAGAATTTTGCTATTTAAAGTCTCACCAAAAGTTCTGAGTTGTACACCGTGCATTGAATCGACCTCTCTTCAACACTTTAGGCACTTCTCAAACATTTTGGTACCGAAATATCGCAATATTAATAACATCTATCGGAACATCTGTCAACAGGTCTGATCACTATGAGATCCAAGCCTCGACTCTACTTATCTCTCTAAACAAAATATGCGCGAATATACTCTGATTGGCAGAGAAACATCACAGTCAATCGGTAAGCAGCATCAAACCCGCTCAATCCCGAGTGAATATACAGAACCAAGTAAAATCTCTCACTGAATAAGAACAGTAAATTACCATAAATAACTTTCCAAAACTCGCAAATATAAAATTAATTCCCTCTCAACAAAACTACTTTACCGAAATCGTAGTTAATTTCCCCAGTACAATGAACTGACGAAACAGTTTATGACGAATTCCTCGGTACAAATGACTAACACAACACGTCATTCTCGAAAATTCCACACATGACCAGTTACTTCAATGTATTGTACATGATATAAACTTCACGTTCACACCTTTATTCACACTCATAACTTAGTATAGTTATAACAGTAGTTAATAAACAATTAGAAAATAAAACAAACACAGCTGCAAATGAAAGTGACAGTATTTTGACTGCAGCTCAGTATCCAATAGATACCATAGATAGCATAGAAACTACCTACTCCCGAGAATCTGACACACCTGTCCTGCGGGTGACTCATACTGGACGTCTGTTCAGTGCTGTTGTGATAATAGGAACGATGTAAGGCGCTAGCCTCATGGACTGCATGCAAGTAGCACTTTACTGAAAATTGTTTCCAGATACTCCGCCAACACATACTTCTCTGTCGTTTCTCAAAATTAAGGACAGGAAAGCTTCATTTACCACAGGTTTTGGCGTGTACCTAGTATTTCACATTGCCGCTTTCTTTGAAAGTAAGGAAGAGTGTAAATACCTCATCGTAGTTTGGCTGAAAAGGATAACTTTCTAACTATAACTATGGTGATGATATTTAATATAAGATGTATAATGATGTACGTTTTCTTTGTTATATTACCACAGGTTGAATCAAAATCTTGTCTGTGAACGCCAGTATAGATTTTGTGAAAGTCTCTCAGTCTCTATAAATTCTAGACAAAGTTGTAAACCTCACTCGTTGTTTCGTTCTGTAATTTTGGCCAGGACTTGAGAGTGGTCCAGCTCACTACATGCCCTTGTAAAGCAGCTTGCTCTCTTGACTGATTAAAAATCAGAGTTTCCCCATGATCGTGGCCATAAAGACGAATGGGTGCCTGCGACTTCCTCATAGTTTGTCCGGCCACTTTGTTGTGTAGTGGAATAATTGCGGCATTGTACCAGTTTTGTGGAATTATATTCTCTCGCGACCTTTGTCTGAATAATGTTGTAACTTGTTTCTCGACATTATCTTTTATTCATTATGTTTTAGCCTTACAAAGATATGTGAAGTCACAAATGCAAAGGTTCAAGTGAACAGCTTTGGACGTTTAGTCCTGTTTAGGCCTCTTGTCTTGTGTCCAGGAGACATAACCATAACGAAGCACTGTCATTGCAGGGGGAGAGGGGGTCTGCGTGCTCTGATAAGGCTGGGGTCTAAGTCATCGGTAGCCTAGCTGCTTGTTGGGCCACCCTTGACGAATAGGTCCTGGCTGAGGAGTCAGAGGATGTGTGCCCTGCAGTAACCTGTCATTCCCTTTCCTTTCCTTGTGTGCAAGAGCCGATGGGTGAACTAAGTAACGCAGGGTCTCTTGTTATCCTTCGTCATTGCTTTTCCATCTTCTTAACCAAAAAGTAGGATGAGCTCTGAAGGGTGGTTAGGCAGATCTTCCTAGGGAAAGAATAACCTGATAACAAATTCTGGTCCTCCAGTTTGGGGGTTGTGTGTGTGTGTGTGTGTGTGTGTGTGTGTGTGTGTGTGTGTGTGTGTGTGTGCGTGTGTGTGTGTGTGTGTGTGTCTTGATCTTGCGGGCACCCAACGGCGAGGTCATCCGCGCTATACACTCATTAAAACGAACGAATGTGGAAATAATCTGTAAAACTGTTGCACACTCATGCACCTGAAATGACCAGTCACTCAATCTCACATGCGGTAAAGCAACTTACAAAGAAGAAAAGTGACTATACGTGAAATTAAAACAAAAAGAAAAAAATATAAAGCTAAAAGAAAAGTACGGGGAAGTGTGACTGGCTGACCACTTACAAAAATCTTGGGTGAGCCAGCCATCCTGTTCACACATTAAAACCATCCCCCTAAAATTCACAAAACTATAGAACTAGAACGACGTTCATTTCATTGCCACTTTAAACAGAGCTTAGATCCGGTGGCAAGTCGGCCGCAGCCCGCTGGTCGGAAAATAAAACAAATCCTTCATATAAATAAAACCTAGTCCATTAAAATGTGGTGCATTGGAGGGTCGTCTCGCCAGGGCAGGAAGCCATGCGTCATAGGGCTGTGGCATATGCGAAGACAAGTAAAAAGACCTCGTCCCACTGACGTGGCTGGAAGGAGGTATGCCACGACCGTGTTGTGGAGTTTACTAGATGGAACTTATTTTCTGCCATTTCTAGCCACTCCTCTTCCCATCAACAAATGATTTTATATCTCAGCGGCGAGGTGATATCATGCAATGGGATGGCACACTGAAGTAAGTGAGGGTCACGACACGTCTCCTTGGCTGCTAGATCCTCCCTTTCGTTCCGGCAACACTCATTTGCCATGGTACCCAGCAGAAAGACACCTCCTTCCCCAGTACAAATTTAAGGTGAGAGTGAAGAGCACTCAGGGAATCGGAACAAGACAAGAAATTTAGCAGTGGGGGAGTGTCTCATCTGCTCGAGTGCCCGCAAAAGCGCACCTAATAGTCTCCATCGAAGACAGTAAATTCTTGAGGCAGTCTGATCTGTGGAAACTACAGAGCAACGAACTGAGGCCCGCTCTTTAGACCCATCCGTAAACACAGCCCATATAAAATGATACAAAATATCTCCTGTACTGCACCAAATCTAAATTCAGTCCGAGCCTGCAGTAACCAGGGTGGCAGACGGTTAAAATCCTAGAGATGTGGTCGTACTTGCTCCACACCGAGTGACACCAGCAAACGCGTCACACATATCCCAAACGGTATTGCGACTCGTGTACTGTTGTAGAAAAGGCGTTCTAGAGGCAGACGAGCAACAGTACTGTATACAGGTGAAGTTGGAGCTGCACCATGAGTAGCTGCCGCCGGATGGTGAGTGGCGGTTCCCCAGCCTCAGCACAGAGATTGGTTATGGGGCTGCACCCGTGGCACGTCTAATCCCATCCCCTCCTGGTGGACAGCGTCAGTGATCTTCAAATCATGCGTCGCCGATCCGTACACCGTGCGCCTGTAGTACAGCTGGGAAAGTACGAAAACCCTATAAAACTGGAGCAGACGCGCCCTGTCTGTTGCGCAACGCTTGTGGCTAAGGCACTTTATAACATTCAGTGGCTTGAGAGTTCTGACTTTCAGGCCTCTCAGGTGTGGCAAACAAAACAAAAATGAGGCCCAGAAACCTCACTAAGTTTATAAAATGTAGCATGATATTCCTCATATACAACGATTGAAATGAACACGCACACCTATCCAGAAAAAACTGAAACCCTGTCTTTGCAGCGCATTCCTCTAACCTCTGCAATAAACTGCAACTGACGGCTCGCTTTTTCAACACTGAGGAGGAACAGAAAACATCTAAATCGCCCACAAATAAGGAGCACTGTACAGGACTCCTTACCATGGATGTGGTACTGTTTATGGCTATGGCAAAGAGGGTAACACTTAAAACATTGTCCTGAGGGACAACATTCTCCTGCTCAAAACAATCGTATAGCATGTCACCAACTCGGGTCCTAAAAGGCCGCTGACACAGGGAAGACCGTAGGATGATGGTGAGTTGGCCACGAAGTTAAGGCGATACTCCTGTAACTACTGGGACACGTGTGGCCCTTCCCTGGTTTGAAGAGAGGTAACAAAATTGCCTCCCTCCACGAGATGGGGAAGTTGCCAGTCTGCCGTATAAGATGGAAACATTCGAGGAAGTTTTCTTTGACGCTGCTGGCAAATGTCGTAGCATGCAGAAACGGATTTGGTCATGACTGGGTGGAGAGTCAGGAATCTCAGACAGCACCGGCTTCAGCTTCCTCGTGGAGAAAGGGGAGTTGTAGGACTCAGAACAGTTTGATCTGAAGTCCAGCTTCCCCCTCCCGGCAGTCACAAAGTCGCTGACGAAACACTGGGTTCTGACTTGCATTGGCAATAGCGTTTGCAAAACGCTCAGTCAATGTTTCAGCGATATCTGAAGACAGTTTCAGTACTGCTGCTTTTGGCAAAAGACTGTTAACCGGAATGCTCCAAATGGCTTACCACACTTTCGTAAAACAAATGGAGCGGGTTATAGAGTCCAGGAACGTACTCCTTAATGATGTGTCGAGTCTTGGACCTTGCGACTTGAAAGGTCTTGAAGTTTGTTGACCAGCATTTAAACTGTTGAACTGCAACCCTCTCCTAGATTACTGAACATCACTCATCTATTCACCAAGTTACAGGTCGCCTCCTAAGTTTACCTGAGGACTCTTGGATTGCTAGATTAGTGGCACAATGAATCACTCATGTAATGTGGTCTACCCATTCCTGGATGCTGTTGCGACGTTCAAGCACAGCCAGCTGGCTGAACATCGCCCAGTTATCCTCAGCGATCATCCATTTCTGTGGCTTCTGTTCAACCAGTCCTCCATCCAGTAGGTGGATCCACAGTGGGAAGTTGTCACTGGAATGAAGGTCATAAGTTGCTCCCCATTGTGTTGAGTGTGCAGGGACTGGAAAACAGAAAGAGAGGTTGATGGCTGAGGATGACCCAGCAGCATCCGAGAAGAGAGTGGGATTGTCCTTGTTGAGCATGCACAGTTCCTGATTCTTCATGAGGTACTCCAAGACTCCACCCCTGGGGAAAGTATAGGTTGAGCCCCATAATATATTATGGGCACTGAAATTACTTAGTGGGATATACGGGCATTGAGTTGCTCAACAAGGACTGCAATAGCCTCAGAGTCCACGGCATGCTGCGGATGTAAATACAGGGAGCAGGTAGTGATCTTCTGACCCACATGAGTAGTAATGCCTACTACTTTTAGGTAAGTAACCAAGGAGACAGTAGAGGAGTGGTATGTGATGACAAACACAGCAATTCCTCCCTTAGCTCTGTCCCCAGTCAGGTCATCTTTTCGGTGGAAGAATAATCCGATTGCACAGGAGCATCAGTAGCTTTGAAATGTGTTTCCTGTAAACACAACCACTGGGGCCATACCGTTGCTCGGAGTTTCGGTTCCTCCACATTAGTCCTGAACCCATTCTTTCATATTCCACTGTAGCATAAAAGCCATCTATCAGGGCAACAGTACTTTCACTTTGTGTTTCCATTGGGGTGCGGAGCTGACAGCATGTGGAGTTTTGGCCTTGAGTCAATTGGTTGACACAGTCAGACTTCGCAGTCCGTTGACTCTGAAGCATAATCAGCGGAGCTCTCATGTCGCATAGTATCGACGGTACCTGATGATTTACCGTCTATTTTCGCCTGTGGTGGAAGCTTTCCATTTGCTGTTTTAGTCTGGGAGAGCTTTGGAGGAGCTACTGCAGCAGTGGTGGAGGCAGTGCCGGACATTTTACTGGGCTCTGGCTTTGGATGTACTGGAAGGTCAGCAGTGGTGGCAATTGGCGCTTTATTTGACGTTTGCGGGAGAGCTATGGACTCTGAAACAACTGCAGCTTGTCATTTGCACATACAAATACTGGTAGTTGTTCTGACATTAGCAACCATCGTTTGTGCAGAAGCGTTGGCTGTCAAATAGGTTTTTTAAGGGCCAAGGCAAAATATGTAGTGAATGTGGGAGGCTGGGTGGCCTTATAGATCTTCTTGTCCTCCCCATATGGGATGCGTATCAATGCCTTTATCTTCTGTAACTTCCGTTTTCAAGGAAGACCTACAATCACTACTCCTCACAGGATTAACCCCAGAGCAACTTACATACTTTGGAGGAGAGGAGCAGCCAACACCTTCATGAGCGGCCTTGCCACGTTTGCCACAATTGGCTTCATCTTTATGTCTTAACTTTGTGTGCCCAAAGCGCTGGCATGTAAAACAGCGCATTGAGATAGGGACACTTGGCTGTATGCTTAGACGAAGTATATCTGCCTTGACATGCTTTGGGAGTTTGCTCCTATTGAAGGCAAGTATGAAGGAGTCAGATTTTAAGGGACCCCCATCAACCCTTTTCAGTGTATTTTGTACATCAACTATCCCTTCCTGAACCCACTCATCCTTGAAATCCTCCTTTAGAATGTCGACAAGATCTCTTCAGTTCACAACACTTTCGCTAAGTTCAAGCTGTTCTGGAGCTCCGTTTCTATACCCTACTCCCAAAGGCACTTAGCTTTCTGTTCAAGAAAGACGTAAAGTGCACACATATATACACCTATACATTCATCTAAGAGATCCGCTCAACTTTTATTGAGAACATGTTTTCCTGTCATTTTTTATAATGTCTCTTGGTTTCTTTTGTAGTGCAGTTTTATTAGTTTCCTAATAACTGCACGGCACAATTAGTATTTCTGTCACACAGTATGAACATTTATTGTAGGCACAGCACGTGTCCTTATTAAACCAGCATTTCATCTTTGTTTTGCTCAAGTCTTTTGGCTGCTTATAACGGTGCCGCGTACTCGACACTTCGTTTCGACGTCAAGTCTGTCTTGCATAACTGGGGATTGACATAGAGATTAGTCCCATGGAAGCCGTAAACAGACAGTGAGTGCTACCACATAGCGCCCAAAGTGTGCAAGTGAAGTTTTCACATTCTTTAAATCGTCCGTTGGTGAAATGGTCCGGTTTCACGCAAAATTTCACTATTCCAGAAAATTCCTTACTTCATTGACAAACGTTTATTTGATCTTTAAGAGAGTCGCAAACACTTCATCATAGATTCTGCTTAAAGTTTTCACTTCAGAATTTTTTTTCGTGTATAACACAGTCACATAAACAGTTCGTCCCTGCGGAAATAGTCATTTGTAATGAAACGAAATATCTCTTAGAAATATTTACATAAAAGTATTAGTATTTTACATTCATCTTTACATTACTCCCTAACGTTTTGTAGAAATACTTATATTTCATATTTCTGAAGGGTTAATAAATAGTTAGAGAGAGGTTAAGTCGATTTAGTTTTAAGAATTTTGGATCCTATAAGTTCATCATTGTTTAAAGCTTGGAAAACAGGCATTGCCTTAGACTTCCTCTACGATTTTTACCCTCCACGCTGCCCTCCAAATACTAAATTGATGGTCCCTTGATGCCTCAGAACATGTCCTACCAACTGATCCCTTCTTCTAGTCAAGTTGTGACACAAACTCCTCCTCTCCCCAATTCTATTCAATTCCGCCTTATTAGTTATGTGGTCTACCCATCTACTCTTCAGCATTCATCTGTAGCACCACATTTCGAAAGCTTCTATTCTCTTCGTGTCCGAACTATTTATCGTCCATGTTTCACTTCCATACATGGCTACACTAAATACAAATACTCTCAGAAACGACTTCCTGACACTTAAATCTATACTCGATGTTAACAAATTTCTCTTCTTCAGAAACACTATCCTTGCTATTGTCAGTCTACATTTTATATCCTCTCTACTTTGAACATCATCAGATATTTTGCTCCACAAATACCAAAACTCCTTTACTATTTTAAGTATCTCCTTCCCTAATCTAATTCCCTCAGTATCACCTGAGGTAACTCGACTGCATTACATTATCCTCGTTTTGCTTTTGTTGGTGTTCATCTTATATCGTCCTTCCAAGACACTGCCCATTCCATGCAACTGCTCTTTCAAGTCCTTTGCTGCCTCTGACAGAATTACAATGTCATCGGCGAACCTTAAAGTTTTTATTTCTTCTTCATCGATTTTAATACCTACTCTGAATTTTTAGTTTGTTTGCTTTATTGCGTGCTCAACACACAGATTGAATAACATCGGGGAGAGGCTACAACCCTGTCTCACTCCCTTCCCAACTACTGCTTCCCTTTCATGTATCTCGACTCTTATAACTGCCATCTGGTTTTTGTACAAATTGTAAATAGCCTTTCGCTCCCTGTATTTTACCCCTGCCACCTTTAGAATTTGGAAGAGAGTACTCCAGTAAACATTGTCAAAAGCTTTCTTCTCTAAGTCTACAAATGCTAGAAACATAGGTTTGCCTTTTCTTAATCTAGCTTCTAAGATAAGTCGTAGGGTCAGTATTGCCTCACGTGATCCAGTATTTCTACGGAATCCAAACTGATCTTCCCCTAGGTCGGCTTCTACCAGTTCTTCCATTCGTCTGTAAAGAATTCGCGTTAGTATTTTGCAGCTGTGACTTATTAAACTGATGATTCGGTAATTTTCACATCTGTCAACACCTGATTTCTTTGGGATTGGAATTATTATATTCTTCTTGAAGTCTGAGGGTATTTCGCCTGTCTCATACATTTTGCTCACCAGATGGTAGAGTTTTGTCAGTAATGGCTCTCCCAAGGCTGTCAGTAGTTCTAACGGATTGTTGTCTACTCCCGGGGTCTTGTTTCGATTTAGGTCTTTCAGTGCTCTGTCAGATTCTTCACGAAGTATCATGTCTCCCATTTCATCTTCGTCTACATCCTCTTCCATTTCCATAATATTGCCCTCGAATACCTCACCCTTGTATACACCCTCTATTTACTCCTTCCACCTTTCTGCTTTCCCTTCTTTGTTTAGAACTGGGTTTCCATCTGAGCCCCTGATATTCAGACAAGTGGTTCCCTTTTCTCCAAAGGTCTCTTTAATTTTCCTGTAGGCAGTATCTATCTTACCCCTAGTGATATAAGCCTCTACACCCTAACATTTGTCCTCTAGCCATTTCTGCTTAGCCATTTTGCATCTCCTGTCGATTAATTTTTGAGACGTTTATATTCCTTTTTGCCTGCTTCATTTACTGCAGTTTTATATTTTCTCCTTTCATCAATTAAATAAAATATTTCTTCTGTCACCCAAGGATTTCTACTAGCCCTACTTGATCCACTGCTGCCTTCACTACTTATTTAGTAAATTATAGCACAACTGCAACTAAAATATTGGTACCAGCTGGAATATGTACATTTTACTTTCAGTGCTCTTCTCGCGAGCTCACATTAGTTTCATTCAATTCAGTGCTACAATTAAATAACAATTTCTTTGTACAGTACAGCAGAATTTAATTTAAGTTCAGTAGGATTGTTCAGTAGAATTTTCAGACTAATATGTACACACTCTTATATCAAATGGTTATCGTCTGACAGGTAATGATTACTCAAAAAATCAGAAGTACTTCTTTTAACTTTCTTTAAAAGCAAAGCAAGAGTCTCAATAAAGATAAAACCTTACATTGGCACATTAGTGTTCCTTCTTCCCACGTGTCTAGTAATGTCACCCAGTGGTATACTGCACACGCAGTGAATAGTGTTGCAAAGTAATTTTGTTCTTTCAGATAAGTTCCGCTGCACAAGAGCTCCTTTGCATACTTAATTTTGGATAAACTGTTTAGTATGTTAGGCTTTACTTAACAAAATAATAACATGTTACAGAAAGGCAACTTAAATAGTAAAGTATCATTCAGTATTTCCCTTACAGATTCTTCGTCATTTCAGAATATGTAGCATAAGACAGTGATTTCTATTTTCTGTTCATATTCACAGTTATAAAATGGTGTATATTATGTTTTTCGCAAGTAAATCATCAGTGAAAAGTCCCTCAAGTTTCCTCAGTCCAAAGAATACAATAATTACTATTACTCATGAAGATAATTTTTCTGGTGACTGTAAAAACCTATAATCTCTTTGATTTAGGAAAAGTCAAAAGGTAACAGCCTGGATGTGATATCCTAATTATTCCATGGGGTACTGCGTACAGCAGTTGCCATTCGCTATTTCTTTTCTGCAGTGCAGAAGATTTGGGATGTGATTTCAGTAATAGCTTTTCTCCAACCAAATATTTCTGTACATTACCTAACTTTTTGTAATATGTGTTTTTCCTGATTCTTGCACGGTCAGTGAGTGCAATCAGTGTGTTTCTCACCTTTTCTCCAATGTGGGTTATTGTTTAAGCAGGCTTGGTGGTGGATTCATCCACCAGTTGATTTCTTTATCGTCATTCAGCACTTCTGATAGTGTGTATGGTAATATGTAAATTGGCAAGTTATTTACAATATGTTCAGATGGTTCAATAAATTCCACACAGCGAATTAGTTGTGTACTTGCCTAAGGGGTTATAAATTTGTTCAATTTCAGGACATGCTAAAGGGCACTATGTGTATGGTACCAGAATATCACAATGTGCCTAATGAACCGTGTATTTACTTTCAAAATCTTTTCTTAAGAATCTACTTTATTTGCTATCTATTCATCAAGAACATTAACACATTTAATCACACTATGTGAGCGTGGAAGTAGTTGCCAGGGAGTAACTGATGAAATCAAAATGAAATTGCTTTTAACAAATGGGAATTTTATTCCTAAAAGCTATTTTTAAGAAACAGAATTAAAATTATAAGCAGAAATAACCCTCTAAATATCTAGTTACAATTTATTCAGAGGCAGGAAGAAACTAATTTTTGAGTGTATGAGCTATCGGGCTGAGAACCTTGCCGCTCCCTTTTGACACGGCCGTAGTCACGACCGCTCACAACAACCTCCAAAAGACTACACAGGTGCAAAGCTGCAACACACCAGATTACCTTAGAGTAAAAGTTTTAACAATTCACACAAGCTATGCACCCCCCCCCCCCCCCCCCCCCCCGGCCCCCGTAGGATGGATTGAAATGGTACAAAACACTAAAATTAAAAGATTAACTTACCAGAGAAGGTGCAACTTGATTTTAACTTTTAAGAAAAGTCGGTGGAAGGGTGGCAACTTTATATACTAAAATGACCATTTAAATAAGAGCTCATTAATTGCAGTCTTACATAAAATTATACAACCTTGGCCAAACATGCTCTACAGCACGCATATACCGTCTCTCAAGATGATAGGCAAGATAAAAACATATTTCAGGAATTAGGCCGTTACAACTCAAGCAATAAATTCGTGAACACACCCAGTCCAATAAACATAACAGAGGCAGCTACACTCCTGGAAATTGAAAAAAGAACACATTGACACCGGTGTGTCAGACCCACCATACTTGCTCCGGACACTGCGAAAGGGCTGTACAAGCAATGATCACACGCACGGCACAGCGGACACACCAGGAATCGCGGTGTTGGCCGTCGAATGGCGCTAGCTGCGCAGCATTTGTGCACCGCCGCCGTCAGTATCAGCCAGTTTGCCGTGGCATACGGAGCTCCATCGCAGTCTTTAACACTGGTAGCATGCCGCGACAGCGTGGACGTGAACCGTATGTGCAGTTGACGGACTTTGAGCGAGGGCGTATAGTGGGCATGCGGGAGGCCGGGTGGACGTACCGCCGAATTGCTCAACACGTGGGGCGTGAGGTCTCCACAGTACATCGATGTTGTCGCCAGTGGTCGGCGGAATGTGCACGTGCCCGTCGACCTCGGACCGGACCGCAGCGACGCACGGATTCACGCCAAGACCGTAGGATCCTACGCAGTGCTGTAGAGGACCGCACCGCCACTTCCCAGCAAATTAGGGACACTGTTGCTCCTGGGGTATCGGCGAGGACCATTCGCAACCGTCTCCATGAAGCTGGGTTACGGTCCCGCACACCGTTAGGCCCTCTTCCGCTCACGCCCCAACATCGTGCAGCCCGCCTCCAGTGGTGTCGCGACAGGCGTGAATGGAGGGACGAATGGAGACGTGTCGTCTTCAGTGATGAGAGTCGCTTCTGCCTTGGTGCCAATGATGGTCGTATGCGTGTTTGGCGCCGTGCAGGTGAGCGCCACAATCAGGACTGCATACGACCGAGGAACACAGGGCCAACACCCGGCATCATGGTGTGGGGAGCGATCTCCTACACTGGCCGTACACCTCTGGTGATCGTCGAGGGGACACTGAATAGTGCACGGTACATCCAAACCGTCATCGAACCCATCGTTCTACCATTCCTAGACCGGCAAGGGAACTTGCTGTTCCAACAGGACAATGCACGTCCACATGTATCCCGTGCCACCCAACGTGCTCTAGAAGGTGTAAGTCAACTACCCTGGCCAGCAAGATCTCCGGATCTGTCCCCCATTGAGCATGTTTGGGACTGGATGAAGTGTCGTCTCACGCGGTCTGCACGTCCAGCACGAACGCTGGTCCAACTGAGGCGCCAGGTGGATATGGCATGGCAAGCCGTTCCACAGGACTACATCCAGCATCTCTACGATCGTCTCCATGGGAGAATAGCAGCCTGCATTGCTGCGAAAGGTGGATATACACTTACTAGTGCCGACATTGTGCATGCTCTGTTGCCTGTGTCTATGTGCCTGTGGTTCTGTCAGTGTGATCATGTGATGTATCTGACCCCAGGAATGTGTCAATAAAGTTTCCCCTTCCTGGGACAATGAATTCACGGTGTTCTTATTTCAATTTCCAGGAGTATATTAACGAACGGCAGATTGATAGGGAGATTACCGAACAACCTGAACCGCAGGCAGCTCTAACCCGCCCCTACTCCACAAGGGAAAAACAGACCATCCAATTCTTAAATAACCACCTTCCCGCAGGTGGCCAAACGGAGAAGAATGTTGGGATGATCCCAAAACAAAGCGGCTGGTGACCTCACCAAGAAAACAAGTAGAATATAACAAGTAGATGAAACAACATGTGATCAATCACTTAACTTCTAATAAACTGCGATTTCTGGCGAAGACCTGGCGTAGCACCCCCAAAACGCTCTCCCGAACCTGCCGCTTCAACGGACGCAGGAAGGCGCGCCGATCTCCCCTCACGGCGTCGCAGCTCGCAACGGCCAGACCGATGTCATGGGTCGACTCCTATTGCTCTCGTGTCGGCCGCAAAGCCACTACCCCTCGCGGCCCAGTCTTGTAAGAAATCTTTCGATTTGTTGCGTGTGAATCTTGACGCATTGTGTGTTAAAAACGTGACAGGCTTGGCAACTGTCAGTATATCATTGAGAATCCTTCTAACGATGGCAGACACTGTTGTCAACTTTGTAGCATATATCTTGAGATATTTAGTAAAAAGGATCATATAGAGCTACCTCGTGAACAAGGCACAGGTTTATTAACATCGATTTATACGATCTGTAATGGTTGTGTTGTTATGTGTAAAGTAATTCTGTGTAGCAGTATTTATTAGTAGGTTTTGCTTTCTGACAGAGGAGACACGTTTTTAATAGCTGCTCAACATACGTTTGCATATTTGGAAAGTACCAATATTTAGTAGAACTGTACTGAGTTCAGACTGAATGCGTATGCCAAACTGAAGTGTCTCTACAAGCATCAGGAATACACACACACACCAGCTATCTTCATAAACATAATGTTTGTAGAATTGCTGTAAAATCGTCTCAGGTGGGGTTCGTGTAGGGAGAGTCCTTATTTGACGCCACCTTGGATCTGCATGTTGCAGTGTACTCATGTTGCGCATCCAGTACCAAGGGAACTTTGCCATTGTGTATTCATGCTAGTAATGGACTCCAGTAGAGGGAATGAGATGGTTGAATCATCTTCCATAGTAGCATTTCTCTGTCGACAGCCTCCCGTTTCATCCATGTACTGCAGTAGGATTTACGGCAAATCGTGTCATGTGGCATTACGACCATGAGGTAAACATATGTATTTGTTTTATCGGATTTATGCTTGAAAACTTATATGTATTTCAAAGAACATCTGTTAATTCTAATAGCTGTTGTGCATGAAGACAAGAAGATGCCACTACCTTATCATGTGTACAGGTTTTGTTATTGTTTCTTTGATCATAGTGAATCTTCTGTTACACTCTTTGCCAATAAAAACCTGATTTTGATTCCCTTGTCATGCTTACTATGTTTTACTAGGGTTTATAGTAAGTCACCTTTTACATCCCAGCCTTCGATGGATAAGTAGCACTTAACCAAAGAAAACTCTAAGCTTCAGATATACGACATTTTTGTACCGAACAGGTCGGCACTTTGCCTACTTTTGTAAACTTGTTAAATAAATTCTGTGGTAAGACATTAATAGAGGCATCAGTATCCTATCCAATTGCCTTAGAAACTTTTCTCACTATGGCGCGTATTGGGGCTTGTACTAATACATACACTCCTGGAAATTGAAATAAGAACACCGTGAATTCATTGTCCCAGGAAGGGGAAACTTTATTGACACATTCCTGGGGTCAGATACATCACATGATCACACTGACAGAACTACAGGCACATAGACACAGGCAACAGAGCATGCACAATGTCGGCACTAGTACAGTGTATATCCACCTTTCGCAGCAATGCAGGCTGCTATTCCCCCATGGAGACGATCGTAGAGATGCTGGATGTAGTCCTGTGGAACGGCTTGCCACGCCATTTCCACCTGGCGCCTCAGTTGGACCAGCGTTCGTGCTGGACGTGCAGACCGCGTGAGACGACGCTTCATCCAGTCCCAAACATGCTCAATGGGGGACAGATCCGGAGATCTTGCTGGCCAGGGTAGTTGACTTACACCTTCTAGAGCACGTTGGGTGGCACGGGATACATGCGGACGTGCATTGTCCTGTTGGAACAGCAAGTTCCCTTGCCGGTCTAGGAATGGTAGAACGATCGGTTCGATGACGGTTTGGATGTACCGTGCACTAGTCAGTGTCCCCTCGACGATCACCAGAGGTGTACGGCCAGTGTAGGAGATTGCTCCCCACACCATGATGCTGGGTGTTGGCCCTGTGTGCCTCGGTCGTATGCAGTCATCGCTGAAGACGACACGTCTCCATTCGTCCCTCCATTCTCGCCTGTCGCGACACCACTGGAGGCGGGCTGCACGACGTTGGGGCGTGAGCGCGACCGTAGCCCAGCTTCATGGAGACGGTTGCGAATGGTCCTCGCCGATACCCCAGGAGCAACAGTGTCCCTAATTTGCTGGGAAGTGACGGTGCGGTCCCCTACGGAACTGCGTAGGATCCTACGGTCTTGGCGTGCATCCGTGCGTCGCTGCGGTCCGGTCCCAAGTCGACGGGTACGTGCACCTTCCACCGACCACTGGCGACAACATCGATGTACTGTGGAGACCTCACGCCCCATGTGTTGAGCAATTCGGCGGTACGTCCACCCGGCCTCCCGCATGCCCACTATACGCCCTCGCTCAAAGTCCGTCAGCTGCACATACGGTTCACGTCCACGCTGTCGCGGCATGCTACCAGTGTTAAAGAGTGCGATGGAGCTCCGTATGCCACGACAAACTGGCTGGCACTGACGGCGGCGGTGCACAAATGCTGCGCAGCTAGCGCCATTCGACGGCCAACACCGCGGTTCCTGGTGTGTCCGCTGTGCCGTGCGTGTGATCGTTGCTTGTACAGCCCTCTCGCAGTGTCCGGCGCAAGTATGGTGGGTCTGACACACCGGTGTCAATGTGTTCTTTTTTCCATTTCCAGGAGTGTAGGTATGTGCATACACTATGTGATCGGATGTATCCGGACACCTGGCTGAAAATGACTTACAAGTTCGTGGCGCCATCGGTAATGTTGGAATTCAGTATGGTGTTGGCACACCCTTAGCCTTGACGACAGCTTCCACTCTCGCAGGCTTACGATCAATCAGGTACTGGAATGTTTCTTGGGGAATGACAGCCCATTCTTCACGGAGTGCTGCACTGAGGAGAGTTATAGATGTCGGTCGATGAGGGCTGGCACGAAGCCGGCGTTCCAAAACATCCAAAAGGATTTCTATAGGATTTAGGTCAGTACTGTGCAGGCCAGTTCATTACAGGGGTGTTATTGTCGTGTAACGACTCCGCCACAGACCGTGCATTGCGAATGGTGCCATCCCCGAATTGCTCTTCAACAATGGGAACGCAAAACAACAAGGATTCCAAGCCCCCTCCATGAAAAACACGACCACACCGTAACACCACCGCCGGTTCGATTTTAAACATTTTAGAAGAAATGGAAATCATCCGCAGCATTTGCCGTTATCTGTCTGGCATTTTGAACGAGCAAACTGCTCTTAAGCACGCAGTCTTGCTGAATAACTTTTCTTTTTTGAAGCAGCGTTCAGCCTCTTTTCCCTTCTGGTTCCTGATTACTGTACCCCCACATAAGTATATTTCTTAATTGGGTCAGTGTTTTTTTCCCATTATTTTGTGGCCTTCAGTAGGCTTCACGAATGTACGGCATATGCCTGTTTCCTAGGTCCGCAAGTTCTACCCAGTTCATTTTACAGAGCTGTAAAATTATCCTCTCTTAATAGAAGTTTCCATGTTTTTCTTTTTATCCTTGGACTATGTCGCATTATTGTATTGCATCATAATTTATGTTGTCACTAATTTAAAATTTACGTGTCTTTCATGATGTAAAATGCGTCTCAGGTCTCATCTCATCTAAGCCTCGATTAGTTGTCAAATGTTAGTTAGCAGGTTTTAAATTGACCC
Organism: Schistocerca gregaria; assembly: GCF_023897955.1. Lineage (NCBI taxonomy): Eukaryota > Metazoa > Arthropoda > Insecta > Orthoptera > Acrididae > Schistocerca > Schistocerca gregaria. Next base: position 241,244,629 of record NC_064921.1, read on the forward strand.
CACTTTTACTGTGTTCTTTTAGTGCTATTGCTGCTAGCTATTAATTGACATATTACTTCTGACAGTGTGGACTGTAAGGTTTCGCTACTTTCCCTTCTGGTCAGCAACGAGGGCTTCTAAATAGGAGTGGCACATGTGTACGTTCTTTTAACTGATGACTGTGGCGCATTGTTTCCCGTTGCCACTTACATATCATCCACTAAATTAAAACATACTAGCCACCCATGCAAAGGGCAAGCATCATTGCATTTTATGGATTACATATAAATTTTATATCTTAGCTTCCACTCAGTTTTAATACAGTTTTGTGCTGACTTTTTCAACATGCTCCTTTACTACGCATAATGCACTTTTAACTTTTTACTGTATTTTTATGTAATTTTTTTTTTTTTGTTTTTCCTTCATTTTAAATGTAAGCCACTAATTCAAATTGTGAACGGCCGGGCCAGTGGTCAACAGATGGCAGCACTTTTGCCGCTCTGGTTTACCAGTTTGCTTCCTCCTTTGCATCCGTTACTCCATCACAGAACAAGAAAGAAGAGAAAAGCAACTCCCATGTTAAAAGTGGGAAACACAGACCGACAGCACCGCCTCAAATGGTACAGAGATGAACTAAAATCAGAAAACATTGCGGGTGTCATTCCCCCCCCCTAGTTTACTTACGTTGGAGATTTTTCTTTTTCTTTTAATTCTATTACCTTATTTTTCTGGGCGTGCTATGTAATTATTTTGGCTGGCATCATAATAAAATAATTGAAACACAGCTATAGCACACTGTACTACAGCAGAGAGAAACATATTCAGTAATATTTTCAGTCTATTTTTGACGTTTCCGTCTGACAGACAAGAAAACATGATAGGAGTATCGACTGTCAGGCGCAAACGTCAAAAATAGTCTTTTAAATTGACATGCTTATATTGTTATCTATCAACATGTAAAAGCTCCAGCATGTTTTAGGGTTCATAAGAACCAGATGCAACAATTGAAACTGAGAGTAAGTCGAAACATTCTTGTAGTGTAAATACTTGAAGCAAAAGGAAAATAACATTGTAGAAGTTAAAATGGACTACAGATATTCCTGAATAATATCATAATATTTACGTCATACAATCTGCTGGACCAATGGAGAGAAAGCCTATTATTAAGAGAATAAGCATCAGTTAATGAGGTTCAATTAAGAAATATTTATCACAGTATTAATTAATGAAGAATTCTAAAATTTGTTACAACTCTATTTCAGGACTATAAATTCTGAGTAACTGCCCAGCAAACTTGCACTACTGACCAATAATTTCTTACTACTGTAAATGCTTCAACACAAAAAAGAAAACATCAATATCAAGTACCAAAAGCAGGAAAGGAGGATAAAAACAGTGAAATGAAACAAAACTTACTTTTTATTTCTCAAGCTCTCAAGAAAAATTTTCTTTTAACTGTTATAAAGCTTTAAACCGTTTATTGAATTTGTCTTTAACAATATCAAGTCTTTAGTTATTGATAGTGTGTTTCCAATCTTTCACATACTTGTAAAGCAATATAGGTAAACATTGTCTTAAAATATACTTTTCAGAAAAATGCTCCTTGCAAAATGTTATTTCCTCTGGAAACTTCAACGGTGAATAGAATTTATTTCCTGGTGTCCACATTTGTCTAAGAATGCATACAACTGACTATTAACATTTGCTACAAAGGACATTAAGCTGTAACTAGCATACAATAATTTTGGGTTTAAAGCATCATATTCTTTGAAACTTGTAAATAAATGATGCTCTGTGGGTGTTGGTGAGAACAGAGTTTTTTTACAGTCACTACAGTTGGTTTCAGGTGTTACACGCATCTTTCTTAGAATGTAACCAGCTACATATACTAGTTCTTGACTGCCATTTCTTACATCAGCCCCACTACTACCAGCAGCAGCTTCATTATCAGCAAGGGCACAATATAAAGCACTTTGATCCATAATGGAATGGTCTGTTGTGGAGTCAAGAAAGCTGTCATCACTAGCTCCCAAAAATTGCCTTAAATTGCTTAATGGCATGCAACTATCATCCTCACAATTTCCTAGTAAATTTGTAAGTAAGGACATGTTACTGACTATAACTGTTTTCAATGGTGATTTGAACTGAAAGCAAGTTGGGTGGGTGTTTGCAACATCATGCTGCCTGGCACAACAAAATACATTCACCATTGGGTCTTGATTGAAAGCCCTCATATCTTAAAAAGTAAAGCCATTTCTTTAAATCTGTTCCAAATGAACATCAGTGATCTTATTGTAGTTTGCCAACCACTTATGAAACTGAACATATTTGTCTTATCTCTCCCTGTGCCTAGCTCCAACACTTTCCAATTTTCCATTTCCTTTACCAGACTGTACCACATTAAGACTTCCAATCTTGTGAATATCAATAGGAACTGTTCAGTGAAACAAATAAATAATCCATCTTCTCAACAAATTCTGCATTGTATATTGCATCAGCAGGTAAGATATTAAATGTCACATAAGTTTTAATAACTGCAGCAACTGTATGACTAAGCAGGGCTGCAGCTACCTTGACATTAATTTTAGTAAAAGAATCCTTTGATTCAAAATGATTCCTGTGTAGTTTTGGCAATGTCTTAAACATCTTCTGCTCATCCAGAAGAAAAGCCCTGTGAATATATTCAAAGTTGGTCTCTTTTTTAAACCCAAATTGTATTTTATTTCGTAGCAGAGCATTTCTAGTAATTTTAATAGATGCGGGACACCATACATGACTGCAATAGGTTCATCTCTGACTACAAAATGAAATGGACTGGACTCTGTAGATTTCTCACAGCAGAGTTCCTTCAGTTCTCTCTGGCTGGTTGCACCCTGGTCACAAACTGTACAAACTACCTTTAGCCCTATATCTTGCAATTGCCTTATGCCATATGTAGTAAGACATTTTAAAGTGATACTTGAAACTGAGTTTTGAGTGAAATAATAAGCAATAACCTGCTTCCAGCTTCTATGTATGCCCCTAACCATGAAAACTAATGCATGATTTGCATGAATATTTGACCTTCATAAATGCCCTAAATCTTGAAACCCTGAAATTTCTTGTTTGCTTGCATTATAATAAAACCCTCTATCTAAAGACGTTTCATCAACGACAAAGCACAATACATGTTCATCACTTCAACTTCTGCTTTCATTACATTCATGACTGAAGTATTCAATCCTGGTTCAAAAGGTATAGAAGACAATAGACATTTCAGATACCTCAGAAAAGGAAGATAAAAGTGAACTGAAAAATATTTGTATAGGAGGGGACTTCGTTTGTATAAGGATAAAGAAAATACTTTGTCCTCGGGTGTCCATCGCCTTGAATTTGCTGATCGATGAGTATTTCGTAATTGGCTGTTTATGAAATCTTTGGTAACAGAGTTTAAATTAGATTCTATGATAGAGAAAGTATTGCTGACATATAAATCTTTAAGTGCCTTCAGTTCTGATTTTTCATTATGTAGCTTTGCTTTCAGTTTTGATAGACTTGAAACTTCCTGGCAGATTAAAACTGTGTGCCCGACCGAGACTCGAACACGGGACCTTTGCCTTTCGCGGGCAAGTGCTCTACCATCTGAGCTACCGCAGCACTTAGAATATTCCGTAGGACTGTCTGGTATCACTTACGCATTGACATCGGTTTCACAGTACCTAGCTCGACGAGCTGATTTGAAATGTTTTTAAACATAAAAAAATATGATTTTTTTGTTTTTATGTGTATTCCTGCGAGTAAAAACTATTTTCTGTGTCTTGTTATTTCCAGTACGACACATGAAGATGGACGTATAAGAGCCCGCAACCGGTTGTGTGATAATAGAAGATGCCAAAATATGCCAAATAACCTGCACCGCCCTTCGTCTGCGACTGTGAAAAAACGTCTGACTCTCAACCAACACCAGCAATGTGAATAAACAATTCTGTACCTGAAGATGATCGTGTAAAGCACCGAAACGCGTAGTGACAAAATAAACAAGCAACTTACGCAGAAACTGTTTTACTTGAATTGGTCAACAGTGGCAGTCTCCATAATCCCATCACTTTCGAAAGAAGTATTCATAATAAAATGTTATTTTCTTACACCAGGAATTTTATTCTGTCTGTTTTTCATAGTTGGTAAGGTTGTTGATATTACTCAACTACTCAGGGCAGTACCGATGAGTTCCAGACTTGAGAACATGTTTATACAGCTCCGAATGTATTCAACATTTTTCGATTTTCCTGATACATCGAAGTGTCTAACATTACTGGCTCACACAATGTGCCACGCGGGATTAGCCGAGCGGTCTGAAGCGCTGCAGTCATGGACTTTGCGGCTGGTCCCGGCGGAGGTTCGAGTCCTCCCTCGGGCATGGGTGTGTGTGTTTGTCCTTAGGATAATTTAGGTTAATTAGTGTGTAAGCTTAGGGACTGATGACCTTAGCAGCTAAGTCCCATAAGATTTCACATACACATTTCACACAGTGTGCCATGAATTTTTCCGTGTAAGTAACAGATTCCAAATTAAAGGAAAAAAATCTCTTCAATTGTCGGTATTTCTCCCATTTATGCTACTATGAATTGGAACTTGGAGAGGTGCATTGCGCTCTGTTATGTGTCAGATTTCTGTGTATCATCTAATTGGATTGGGTTGGGTTGTTTGGGGGAAGAGACCAAACAGCGAGGTCATCGGTCTCATCGGATTAGGGAAGGACGGCGAAGGAAGTCGGCCGTGCCCTTTCAAAGGAACCATCCCGGCATTTGCCTATAGTGATTTACGGGCCGGACGCGGTATTGAACCGTCGTCCTCCAGAATGCGAGTCCAGTGTGCTAACCACTACGCCACCTCGCTCGGTGGGTATCATCTAGTGTTTGCGCAACCGTCTTCTGAAAACCTGACTGTACTTATAAATAACCCCGTATTCAAAATAGCCGGTCGCAGGTCCCACAGGCAACACAACGTCGGTCAGCGTCCAGGACACAGGACACCAAGCTCAGTTAGACGGATTGGGTGGCAAAGACTCACAAGCATTTATCAAGCACTTTTGCAGCAGCCAAAGGAATGACAATCTCATCAACAGATCGTTTAATCTTAGAATTCCTTCTTTCTATCAAAAGGACCGTTGTTTTCTCCACTGAGCATTTTACCTTTTGTCGTCTTTGTTCAAATAAGATTAATAAATACTTTGCATTTTAGAATCGAAATTCGCTACAAGTTTCGTTACACCAACAAGACCCTACTTTTGAACATCTGTAACAAAACGAGCTACAGGTCTTCAATTCTCCTAATTGGACGAAAAGCAGCGTAAAAGTAACCTTAGCGCGGAAAGGGTATTAAATGATTACCTTCCCAAGTCGGCAGCCCACTCCTCTGGCTGAGAGCGCGTTTATCGCGAGAGGGAGGCAGCGCAAAGCGCAGCCAGGGATTGCCCCATGCCGCATCGATTCGGCCTCTGGGGCTACAAAGGGCTCGCCAATTATTTACAGCGCGGCTGGAGACGGCGATCGCTTTAGGAATTGGGGTCCCCCGATTCCGATGAGGGGTGGGGGGTAGCGAACGCGGGGGCGGGTGGGGGTGGGGGGGGTGGGGGGAGTGGAGTATCACAAAGATTAACGCTCGCCAACTTCCGCTCACCACATTAATACTGCACGCCGACTGCAAGTGCAGAGTTCTCCAGGACCGGGCCGTGCTGCCACTTTAGTTCATTCAGTTACCGTGCGCAGCGCGGGCGTTTCCTCGCTGAACTTGGCGGGCCCATTCAGACGCCGAGGCGGACTATAAGTTGCTCAGTTATTCTGCAGCACTTTCTGTCGCAGTGTGAGCCGCTCGCAAGGACAGCCTTTCCGGGGTCGCGTTCATTAGTCACCTGTTGCAGTGGCACGACCTTCTTCAGTGTAGACAAAGTAGCGTAATCAATTTGCGCTACGTACGTGATAAGCGTGAAGCGCCTTCTCAAAAGGACTTGCTACTAAACTGAAGATCGTCCTAAGACTTGTACTGCGGATACTGGTACAAAAACTTTTCTTTATATGTTAAACGAGATATCAAGTGACCTGTCTGAGAATGCAGTTTGTCTGTAGCGTAGTTGATTTCGTTGCCATGTTAATCACAGATAGCAGATAACTGTTGAGTCGGCGAATATAACAATCTCTGACTCACGAAATAATTCAAATAGTTACTTTAAATCATTTTTTCCGTGATAACTTAAGGAGCAACACCACTGTAACGGCCTTGAAAATGTTTCTTTGACAATTTTTATTTTGCGGAAGGAAACGTGATAGAGACATAATACTTGTAGTAGAGACTGAAAATATGTTAACTAAATTACAGAAAAATTGTCGTAAAATATTACAAAATGGCAACACCGTAGCAATAGTCCGGAGGCATATTGAATTTGAGACGATCTGCGGCACGCACTGTAACTGGTGCCAGTTTAAATCCGGAAAAAAGAAAAAATCTACATAATCTACATGGGTGTAGCTAGTGGACAACCAAGGGAATTTTACAGATATAAATTTTTATGTATTTGGCGAGTGTTTGAATAAAGTAGTTCAATTTTCACCAAAAACAGGACAGTCACTTACTAATAAATATTACTCAAATTAACTAATTGAAAGTCCCCTACGGGGTTAATTTTGAAATGTTATATCAAAGTTTTAATTTAAATTTCAAATAAAAAGATTAAACTTGTTGGAGTTATGCAGAGCGCCGTTTTGAAAAATCATATTCCGAGAAAGCGCGTTTGGAAGTTTTGAAATGCGTTGTAGACATGAACAAATGAAAAAATTCTACATTTAGAAAACTCTTATAACCAATCCGCTATCCTAGGACTGACATGTCGTACTGTTGCCGCTGCGATCGAAATCAAATCCATTAGTTTATTATAAAGCGATTGAAATATCGGTCGTGACAAGTCTATGAATGCACAAAACGTAATTCCGGTCAGCCCTGCTCCAAGCAAGGACATTGCTAGAACGATTCTACGGTTGATTTCACATGTGTTCCGTATAAACTTACTAATTGTAACACCAACCTCTGGACAGTTTGGACAAGCAATAGTTATTGTGAAGCCTAGGCCTTGAGGACTTCGATCTTGCAACGTGATGACTGCACTGCACGTTTTACATTTCACGTGTTGAGAAACAACAGAGAAACAGCAACAAAATTTATAATTCTATAGCTCAATCCGTAATTCACATCAAAATCTCGGTCACTGTCTTATAATTTCTTAGCAGCGGCGCTGACTCTATCCGAACAGCTCTCAGCTACATAGCTATTCTTTGCACACTCTGATGACGTATTGCTTCGAAGCCGCTTTGGATACGATGTTTTCGTACCATTTCTGTCCGAGTATGCTTTCTTACCACTTCTATGCTTTCTTACCACACTATACAGTATACCTTCTGTATACTGTATACTATAAGACACAAGTAAACTACACTCACGCTCATAAATTAAGGATAATTGCAGAATGTGGTGCCACACAACGTGGCACTACATAAAACTGGCGCTAATACCATAGGCACATAGAGAACACACACGACACAGATCTGTAAGTCCACGGTATTGGTGATAAGTTGAGAAAACCGTCCCGAAACACATGTGCTACAAAACTCCACTGCTTCCCCCGACATCAAGATGCAAAGGTACACAGGCCGCTTGACTGGTTGGCATACTCTGGATCAGGTGGTCGAGGAGCTGCTCAGGTATAGCCTCCCATACTTGCACCAGTGCCTGTCGGAGCTCCTGAAGACGTGCAGCGATACGTCGACCGAGAGCATCCCAGACGTTCTCGATGGGGTTTAGGTCCGGATAAGAGGCAGGCCACTCCGTTCGCCAGATATCTTCTGTTTTAAGGTACTCCTGCACCATGGCAGGTCGGTGGGTCCGTGCGTTGTCATATATGAAGAGGAAGGTGGACCCACTGCACCCCTGACAAGGCGGACATACTGGTGCAAAATGACGTCCCGACACACTTGTGCTGTTACAGTTCCTCTGTCGAAGACATGCAGGGGTGTACGTGCACCAGTCATAATCCCACCACACACCATCAAACCACGACCTACATACAGGTCCCTTTCAAGGACATTAAGGGGTTTGTATCTGCTTCCTGGTTCAAGCCAGATGAAAACCCAGCGAGAATCACTGTTCAGGTTACACCTGAACTCGTTCGTGAACAGAACCTGGGACGACTGTTCCAATGACCATGTCCTGTGTTCTTGGCACCAGGCTTTACAGGCTCTCCTGTGACCAGGAGTCAGTGTAACGCATCTTGCAGGTCTCCGAGAGAATAAACCATGTTTGTTCAGTCGTCTGTGTCTGGAGACAACTATTCCAGTGGCCACGGTAAGGTCCCGAGCAAGGCTACCTGCAGTTCTCCGGCGCCATCTGCTGACACTGATGGGTGAGATATCGGTCTTCTTGTGGTGTTGTACACTGTGGCGTCGTACACTGTGGTGTTGTACACTGTACTGTAGCACCTAGACGTCATCAACATGTATTCTTTGAGCCATTTTCAACACACAGTCACCATTAGCACGTCTGAAAACGTCTGCACACTTACTCGCTGCACCCTACTCTGATATGCACCAACACACCTCTGCGTATGTGGACTGCTGCCCCCGCGCGACGACTGCAGTTCAAATGCACCGCATGGTCATACCCCGAGGTGATTTAAACCCTCAAACCGCCAACCAGAGCGTTGTTTCACCATGTATCAACATTATCCTTTATTTATGAGCATTATTGCATAATAAGTCAATACTGCACACAAAAATCAAGATTCGAAGCGGAAAAGTTATCTTTTCGTAAACATACTGCCGTTTTCTGAACCCAAGGTAACTTATTGTAGTTTTTATAGGGTTTCAGCTAAACAAAAACACTGCAGGGGTACCGAGTTGACACAGATAGGCCGCTTCGGGTTATCTGAGTCGATAGAGGAGGAGCTCGAAATTCCATAGAACAATTTTTTTCGATAATTAGACTTTTGACCTGATATTTTAGAAGGTTCAAAGCATCTTTCACGCCAATAAAATAAGATTTTTTATAATTATATACTGGTGTTATGCTTTAAATTACTTTTCATTGATATGCAATGACTTGTTTGTATTCTTTAAAAAATCTAAGTGTTCATAATTAAAATATTGCACTCGTAACAGTTCAAAACCAGAGATTAACGAAGTCTTCATTTGAGTGTCGAAACTGAGTTCTAGTTTTAAGTCAGTAATATCAATTCATTGAAGTATATTTAACAGTTTTCAGTATATCTTCAGTTAAGTAATTTCAGAAATAAATCACCGCAACACGTTGATATTCATTTTTACACTTTCAACAGATTTATTCTACAGAACAGTATATACTGCGTAGCAACGTAATGAAAATATTACGTTGTTGAATTTACAAGCTTAGGCAACCGTGGCTACATCAGAAATTACACAATATTTTCGTAACAGAATATAGGTTCCTCATTTTTTCCTTGTTACACTTGTAATTATCATTGAAGTCTGGACTTGATTGGGGTCGTCTTCTTGCGAAGTCTGCCTGTCGACCAGGCTTTCTTCAGCAAAAAAATAGCAAGAAAATCTCTCCCCCACTGCCAAATCCCTTGTAGAAACAAAAGGAAAATAACACATTTTGCAGCAAGTGTATAATATAGTGCATGTAGTAACATAGTTAATTAATTATTGAACAAACATAATAAAGTCATTTACTAAGCACTGCTGGAGCGGCAGAACTCGGCATGAATTAGCTTTCCAGCCGGCACTGTGTGAATGTTTGCTGAGTTGGATACGCCCTTTTTGGACTGTAAAGTACTTTAATGGAACGCTTTCCTGAGTCTAATATCAGTATCTTCCACTGAAATCTTTTTATTCGAAGTACAGAAGACGAGAAAAAATAAATGTACGTTTCAAACAACTGCAGGTTTTCTGCTTTTGAAATATTATGGCTAGTGGAGATAAACAAGAAAGACGAAAGTAATGAGGAGTGGCAGAAATGAGATTTTCTATCAAATTAACAAGAAAATAGAGGACAATGGCGTAGACAAAGTGAAGGAATTCTGCTACGATGGTACGAAAGTCTCAGAATGACGGATGAAGCAAGCGAAACATAAAAAAGCAGATGAGGACAGACAAAGAGTGCATCCGTAGCCAAAAGAAGTCTACTGGTATCCAGTACAGCCTTTGTTTGAGCAAAATATTTCTGAGAGTGTACGTATGGCGCACACTCCTACATGATAGAGAATTATGGACTGTAGGAAGCATCGGAAAAGAAGAGGATCGAAGCGTTTGTAATCTGATGTTACAGCGGGATGTTGTAAATTAGGTGGACTGGTACGGTAAAATATAAGGAATTTCTCCACATAATTGGCAAGGTGAGGAACATGTAGATATTAAGTAGAAGAAAGGACAGCATAACAGGACATGTGTTAAGATATTAGGAATAACTTTTATAGTACTGGAGGGAGATGTAAAGGATAAAAAGTGTAGGGAAAAATTGCATTGTATCAAAAGAAACAAATCAGGAGTGTGAGTGCAAATGCAAGGTTAGCATCAAACCAGTTCTAACATTCTGCGTGGTGTCTGTTTGTTCTATGTCGTGTCTCCCTACCACTTTCGCGTAACGACGCTCTGAGAGTGTTTTTCAGGGAATTGACTAGTTTGAATCTGGGACCTGTTGCTGGTAAGGAGACGCCAGACCATACATGACATGTAGAGTTCAGAAGAGTTTAGTGAGACTAGCGATGATATAACCAAGTACTTAATGATTTCAGCGACAGCTCCACTGCACGCCCTGTAAAAGAACCTTAATACTAACTAAATTTAGTGGAAGGGGTTCAAGGCTTTTCTATTTTTAGTTAGCTGGTAAAATAACGTCGAAAAAGCATTTAAGTTTACCATTGGAAATGTTATTCTACTCACAAAATATTGTTTATAAATTGCAGTATTGATAAAAGGAAATGTTTTAATACAGGATGATAGAAACCAACTGCGTTCAACAAAAATGTGACCGAATATTCCCTGAATGGGTTTCCGAGTTCTACAATGAATCGAAGGATGACATATGCCATATCACATCTATAATCTAGGTTTAAATTAAGTTTCACAAAAGAGAAAACTATCAAAATAGTCTACAGTGACCCTCAATTATCTTTAATTACTTATCTAACTTGTCGTAAATTACAGTGGCTGATGTGGCTTCTCAATAATTATATAACAGAGAAATCATCGTGTTTCAGATTTTAACTTACGTAGAAAATGTGAATAAAATGGGATTTAATTGACGATCGATTCTAGTATTACGTAAAAAGGGGATGTAACAGACGAGACTTCTGCAGTTCTGAGTGAAGCCATATGCGCTCAAAAATGCGGCATCGCATGCGTTCATTGCCTTGTCGGTGTTCGTGAGGGGGCAGCGGCCCGCATAGCACCATACAGCTCGCCGTCTCGGAAGCAACTCTCCTCTAACTTCTCCTTACTACAGTTTACCGAAATTGGCTTACAAAAAACTATCTGGCTGTGTTTTCATCTGAGTAATCAGGATCTCAATGTTAACCTTAAGCTCCACCTACAAAAATTCTGTCTGTCCAATGAGAAACGTTATACTTTCCGTGGTGGGCAATGTTTTCAACGTTTGCAACGTAACAGAGACGCGAAAAAGTCTCATGCTAAAACTTGCGGCTGGTTTGGCCCTTTTAGTGTTATCGTTAGATCTATACTGTTCTTCTGGAGAGCTCTAGCTTTTAACATGTGCTGGGGGTGGTCCTGGTGGTTAGCTAGCGACGTGGGTGTCCATCCCTTATCGTAGGGCCTTCTAGCTCAACACGGTTCTGCTCTCGGCTACTGTTCTCGTTTCTCCCCTCGGAACTCCGTCTGTCTCAGGGTGGTAAGGTATGACATGCATTTAGGTATTCTTGTGTTAGTCTGTGGTATTCCATTTGCTCACTCGTTACTCGTATTACTTTGGTTAAATTAATGTCATGATTTATTCGGAGCTATGTGACAAACTACTGGATTTGCTTATCATGTCAGGGTTTTCATGGAAGGTGTTGGATTTGCCTGCCCCCTTACACAGTCAGAATACTGATGTGCCTCCTCACCACTAAAAACAGCAACTAATAACAAAATATGTAAAAAGATATATTAGTGACAGTTGTTCAGTCCCTAACTGTACCAACTCACCACAAAATTTTAAGCTCACCGGAAAAACTATAAGGCGCAATCAAACAGTTCCCGTTTGAGGGCGGTGCTGCAGCATATAAGCAACGCAGTGGTATTCCAATGCAGGTGTATAGGAATCGACATGAGGCAAGGAATTATTGTGCCATTCGTGAGCTATAGTGACGTTATTACTAATGAAACTTCCTGGCAGATTAAAACTGTGTGCCCGACCGAGACTCGAACTCGGTCGGGCACACAGTTTTAATCTGCCAGGAAGTTTCATATCAGCGCACACTCCGCTGCAGAGTGAAAATCTCATTCTGGAAACATCCCCCAGGCTGTGGCTAAGCCATGTCTCCGTAATATCCTTTCTTTCAGGAGTGCTAGTTCTGCAAGGTTCGCAGGAGAGCTTCTGTAAAGTTTGGAAGGTAGGAGACGAGGTACTGGCAGAAGTAAAGCTGTGAGTACCAGCCGTGAGTCGTGCTTCGGTAGCTCAGATGGTAGAGCACTTGCCCGCGAAAGGCAAAGGTCCCGAGTTCGAGTCTCGGTCGGGCACACAGTTTTAATCTGCCAGGAAGTTTCATATCAGCGCACACTCCGCTGCAGAGTGAAAATCTCATTCTGGTTATTACCAATGTCCAAACAAAACCAACGCCCTGTTACTCCTTTCCTGGCTGCCGAAGGGCAAACACCGGCGGACATCGATCGGAAAATGAAGAGTATGCATGGGGCAGCATCTCTGTCGAAAACCACCGTTGTGGAATGGTGCGCCAAGTGCACCCTCTTTTTGATTACCGGAGGGCACTGCTTATTGATTTCATGTAATATGGTGTCTCCATCGCTGAGGAGAAATTGCGGCTTTCCGTCTAGGCGAAACATCCAGGGAAAACTGCGACAAGGGCTGCTCATGTTTCGTGACAACGCACGTCCCCATATTTCAAACTTTTTAACTCAGAAGTTACGCCAAGTCCAGTGGGAGGCAGTCGGGCACCCGGCCTATAGCCCTGTTCTCCCCCATGCGATATCATGCCCGCGATCCCTTAATAAAAAAGCCTTGAAGGGTCAGCGATATCTGTCGAACAAGCATGTGGAGCACGCGTTTCCAGAAGACTTCTTCACGCAGCAGGACATAGTAAATTCCCAGACAGGTATCTTCAACAAGGTGCGTTGGTGAGATGATTACGTCACTGCTCAGGGCGATTTTGCCCGATTTGCATACCGATTCTGGACTGTACGGCCTTCGAACTGAGACTTACTAATGGCCTCTTACATTAGTCTCCTCCTTAAATGAACCCACTGGTTCCGTTAGGGCAGTGTAGATGGTGTAAAATTGCTTCGAGACGGGCATGCGACCCTTCGCTGCTAACATAAGTCATGGTAGTATAGTGTTGCCAGACGGATGTATAGAATCAACAGACTGGCAGAAAAGTCATTGTGTCTGGATGTGCCAAACGACCACACCGTGAATGAAGCTGTCTGTCCAATTTGTTCGGTATGAATGCAGAATCTTTAAAGTGTCTACAAAGTATGGCGCAACACATGCAGCCATGTAACAATGAGCCAAACGTCACATAAACTGGACAGTAAATAACTGGAAGTGTGTAATGTGATCTGGCGAGTTGTGGTTTAGTCTCTGTTCAAGTGCTCCAATGTGTCGACTGTGCCTACGGCCCAGTAAGGCGTTTAAGCTCTAGTGTGTCGAGAGTGTAGGTAGCTCTACGATGTCTAGGGGGTTCCTTGTTTGCATCATTCGCCTACTCTTTCGGCTTACTGTGTACCTGAGTCAGGGAGTTTATTCCAGAACTCTCGAGGACTGATTGTTGCCCTTTTTAGGGTTCCATATCTCAGTCCGTAAAACCGGAATCCGTATACTATCAATTTCTTGTCCTTCTGTCTGTCTGTCTGTCCGGCTGTTCAAAATACTCTTTCTCAGGAACGGTTACACGTATCGAGTTGAAATGTATGTCACATATTAAGGTCTACGATTCCTTCGTGATGAAACAAATGGAAGCATGTAAGTCAATGCAGTCAAAAGATACGGACATTTATGTCACATATATTGATACTCGCGAACTCATTCATCAACACAGGTTCTCGTTGACATAGAACTATGAAATTTGGAAAGAAGCAAGGTTTCGCACTACAACCAAGTCAAAATAGGAAAATTGTTAATTTGTAATACTATCGCATGGAAGAATTTTTTTTCATTTGCTATCAGACCGTCTGTTTGTCCGTCCGTCTGTTAAGACCCCTTTTTCTAAGGGACGGGTAGACTCATCGAGTCAATGCAATAATTTATGTCACATATTTTGATACAAAGTCACTCATTAAAAGCAATATTATGATGTCCAATCATGGAATTTGGCAAGGTTTCGCTATACAAGTTAAGGGAAAAAATCTAAAAACTGTTAATTTGTAATTACATCTCATGAAAAATTTCTTTTATCGTTTTTTATTCGACTAAAAACGTGAAATAAAACCGTTCTCGAAAGTCTTCTTATCCCTGGGACCAATATCTTGCCAGTTTCGAAAACGATAACAGTCAAAAGTCGTCGAAGATCTCTATTCCCGAACACTCACACCAGATCTATTTTTTTACAGTATGTTGTAAGATAACAACAGTGTCCTTGACTCCCGTGCCTTTATTGTCTCTGTAAGTCACCCAACCTTAATCCCACAGAATATGTCTGGGCCTATTTGTAACAGCGAGTGAAATACAACAGTCAGCATCACCACAGTTTTGTAGCTGTGTGGAACCTGATTACCGTTGAGTTTGATACGGCTTATCTGAGGAGGTTTGTAGACTCTCTTCCACGCCCAACAAACAAACCATTATCGAGTCTTCGCTGGAGATTACTATTTTTTTGGAGGTTGCTTATAAGTATATGCAAATGAAATATTGAAATCAAAACTACAAATATTCGTCTTCAGGACAGGTTCGCGATCGTTACTAACCTAAAACTGTCCACATTCAGCCTTCAGATTCCTTGCGTTTATTTCCACATGACCGGTTTCGGGCCTGTTGCTCATCCTCAGGTCTACAACAAAAAATTAAATTACAATTGATTCAAACTATAAATGGTTTAAGATTTATGTCTAGAAAGGTTCAAGATTCTAAAAAATTACAACAATCGTGCAATACACGATTTGTTACAGTTGCAGGGTAACACGTCGAATACGGAACTGAAGGTTCGCTGTCACAACTAACTATAAACGAGACTTCTGCGTCTTTATAAAAGTTTTCTGGGAAACCTTATTGTTGTAACACCTACTGTGCTGAAAAACGCCCTAATAACTAAAACATTTGAAATACTGATACGGATTTAATAACATTAAAATATTTTTAAAAAGTGTTGTTTGTAATCATATTTAATTCTTACACTTCGTCGTTATTCCCAAATTTATTACTGTGAGGATTAGTAATCGTTCTGCAACAGCGGCACGTGTAGAACCGCAATGGGGAAATTGCATGGGTAAGACTGGGATCAGGCAAGCATACAAGAATAAGGAAAAGTAATCTGGGAGGATTCAAACGCCAGTCAGCTTTAGATACATTTCTGTCGTCTTACAATTAGTAGTAGTAGTAGTAGTAGTAGTAGCAGTAGTAGCTTTATTCATCTGTAGATCTCTTTCTACAAGGATATAGACCATGTCAAAGTATTTGCGAACAGCAATGTAATTTCGGCTTTGTTAATGTGAAAATTGAGAAGACTGTATGATATACTAAAATGAGACAGAACATACTAGCGTGACAGCAAAAACTCTGCAACAACAATCTTCAAACTTATTTAGATCAATTCAACCATGAGAACATAAAATGTGACAATTTCAGCTTCAAGGAACCAGACCACTAGACAAGAAGAGGTGGAGCCAACTCTACACAAAAAGCTAAGTGATCTAGGAAGTTTATCGTAAACTTCGCTTACTTATTTAGATCAATTCAACCATGAGAACATAAAATGTGACAATTTCAGCTTCAAGAAACCAGACCACTAGACAAGAAGAGCTGGAGCCAACTCTACACAAAAAGCTAAGTGATCTAGGAAGTTTATCGTAAACTTCGCTCCTCTCAAATTTTTCATAAAAGACTTTGCTTATTGTGGACAATAAATGGAATCGGGAAGGAGTGAGGGGGGGAGGGGGATTACCTTTATTTACTATCTACTAGTTGCCACATCCTGCACAAACGATGAACGTTCTAAAGACCTTGATCCATCGAACACATACCATTTCATATGCCAGTAGCCTCCAAATGGAGCTGGAACACCTGCAGACTGTGTTCTTGCACAAGGGATATTCGCCTCATCAGACGTACAAGTAGCAGAACAAGGAAGAGGATGAAACCTTCAAATATAGGCAAACGTCTCAACTAAAACAGGCAGAATACTAAGAAGACATAAAGTTAAACTAATCTGTCAACTTCTTTCCAAAATAACAGCGCTTTTGTAACCTGCTAAACACGACATAGAGTTGCACAGGATTCAATGTGAATGCGGCAAATGTCATGTAGGGCAAACGACGCGCGCTGTGCAGGATCGCATTATAGGACGTCAGCGGCCTACTCGCCTTCTTCAAGCGACGAAGTCCGTTACCGCTGAGCACTGTATTTTCACTGTCAAAATAAATAACAGGTAACTGTTTAAAAGTAAGAGTGAGCCATTTAAAAGTAACATCACATCTATAAATCGAAACATTCCAGCATGCTAAAAGAATTAAACGTAACCGAAAGTGCAACAGAATTAACAGGACAATGAGTATTAATTATAATCTCGATAATCGTTTACACATTCGGAGTAGAATCTCAGAGGTGCCATTTCCCGTGGCCTTCCTGTAAGAGGTTCTTGTTTTCCTGTGGCGGAGCTTGCGGAAGAGTACTGGTGCACACGACTTCACGCCAAGCTGTTGCGGCGCACGGCACTCGTCAGAGTAGCAGCTTTCTGAATACATCAAATTAAGTATCGAGTTACAAGCGTTCTTCTCGTTTAACAGTAGTCCTAATCCTGGTTGTCGTTTTCAATATACAAATATTTCTATTTCGTCCAGTAGGTTTAATGGAAATGGAAATGCCGTGCGGCTAGCGCCTCCCGTCGGGTAGGCCGTTCGCCTGGTGCAGGTCTTTCGATTGGACGCCACTTCGGCGACCTGCGCGTCGATGAGGATGAAACGATGATGATTAGGACAACACAACACCCAGTCCCTGAGCGGAGAAAATCTCCGTCCCAGCCGGGAATCGAACCCTTAGGATTGACAGTCTGTCACGCTGACCACTCAGCTACCGGGGCAGACAGTAGGTTCAATGACTGACACTCTGGTACCTTACGCAACACTTCCATATTATCCTCTATATTTCCTGCCGCAGGTTTATCTATATTCAAATGTCTACCGAGGCCGGCCGGCGTGGCCAAGTGGTTCTAGGCGTTTCAGTCTGGAGCCATGCGACCGCTACGGTCGCAGGTTCAAATCCTGCCTCACGTAGGGGTGTGTGCTGTCCTTATGTTAGTTGGGTTTAAGTACTTCTAAGTTCTAGGGGACTTATGACCTCAGCTGTTACGTCCCATAGTGCTCAGAGCCATGTGAACCATTTTTTGTCTACCGAGTGTGCTCTTATTTTAAATATTTGTGTGTTCTCTAAGCGAGTCCTGAAATTCCTTCCTGTCTATCCAACATAAAACTGATCACAGTCTTGGCTGTTGATCCTGTAAACACCATATTCTAAATATTTGTTTGCTGTTTGGGCAAACTTGGTGGCGTTGCCTAGAACCAACTGCACCGTCCGATTGGAATCAAATTTTTACTTTGGTTTTTCCGAAGGCTTGTGCAATTCTGTCGGAAAATGCACTATTCTACGACACAGCAACAGACCTCTTGCCCTCTGTATCTACTGTATCCTCCTTGTCATCTGTTTTCACCTTAAACTTGTTATAAAGTTTCATTACATCACGGTCCATTTACCCTGGCTACTAGTTAAATCACATTTAACTCTTCCACTTCATCGTTATGGGTGGGTGGTAGTTTTGGCGTCCTGTTGATCATGGCTTTAAAGCCGGTGTGACGAAGATTGCGGCTCGCGGGCCGTGCCCTAACACGAATGCTATAGCGCTCACATTTTCCCCACCACCGATGCTGCGCTGACTGAGAGTGAGTAGGGGGAAGATGGAAAGCTGCGAAGCAGCCGCATTTAAATGGCAGTTCAGTCGCACTGAAAAAGACTTATTTTTCATATTTCACATTTATCAACAACGTAGGTAAAAAGCAAAACACACTTTCAATACTGTTTGATTTTTTTACGAGCTGAAGACGTAAAATAAATTTTATCTCGTACAAATTGTTGGTTCATGTTGCTCTGTATTTTACAGTTAAAAAAAAAGTCTCTCACACAGAACTGTCGCTCGAAATATTGTAATACATTTGAAACTTCATTGTGGAGACGTAGAAACTCTACCTAAGGGAAATCAATGTACAAGTCCTGCACAATTTTAACGTGAAACGATTTGTTCTATAAAATTTCAGGTGGACTGCCGGATGTCTGTAACTTGCTGGTACGATATTTCGGGACAGAATCTTCTGGCCATCTTCAGGTAAATAATGACGACCAATACACTGAGCTCCCATATTAATTTTTTTCTTTATTTTACAATTCCCCCTCTGGGGTGGGCTAACAGCAGCATAGTAGCTGCTCTTCAACCGAAGTATGTAACAGATGATATTTAAAACAATATGAAGGATAAACTATGGCGGTACATAGATATAAAAAGGGCGAACATTATGGAAGAGACCGTACAAAACAGGGGTGACTATAAAAATGGAGATAAAAATCTAAAAACGTATTTTACACAGAAAAAACACACGCTGAAGGACTAAAAGAACACAAGGCAAAGTACGGCCAGAGCATAAATGTTGCCATGGGTGGCACAGCACAGAACAATCACGGGCAGCAACACTATGTACAAGTCAGACATGTGATTAAATCCACAGCACTTGACAGCACTATAAATGGCACTGAACACAACAATGATGTAGCACACTGATGACAAAGAACAAACGAGGAGGATCTGCCAAGGGTAGGAATACAAGGCAGAAGGGAAGGAAGAGGGGTAAGGTGTGGTGCTAGAGGGGGGACAAGAAAGGGTGATGGGGTTCGTGGAGCGCCGAAGGGGGGTCGGGGAGGGAAGGATGGGAGAGGAAAACAGTTGAGGAGGGAGTGCAGAGACTGAGAGGGAGGGAAGGAGGAAAACCTCTCTGGGGAAGGAGGGTAGGGGAAGGGCAGGTCCTAGGGAGTGTGGGGCAAGGCTAGGCTACAGTTGGTACGAGTGGTAGACGTCACAGCGAATTTCATGATCTGTGAGGGGGAGATGGTGGAAATTGCCCTGATGAAGGATATGGAGGTTGTGGAGGTGGAGAGAGGGAGGGTTACAGCGATAGAGGTGTGGCAACAGGCGCAGGGTGCAGAGGAATGAGGATACCAGGGGATGGGGCGGAGGGGATCAAGCTTGCAGATGATGTAAAGGGTCTGGATATGTTGGAAAGAAAGGAGGAGTTGGGGGAATGGAATGAGGCTATACAGGAGCCGTGTGGGGGATGGAAGGTGGATACAAAGGGCAAGGTAGAGCATCTAGCATTCAAGGATTGGGATGGCTTTATAAATGGGGGGGGGGGGGCGCAGAGATCCAGGCTATGATGGTGTAACAGAGGATTGGACAGATGAGGGATTTGTAGGTGTGGAGGATGGTGCAAGGATGCAATCCCCATGCATGGCCACACAGGATTTTCAGGAGGTAGAGGAAAGTATGGGCTTTTTGCTGGATGCTCAGGAGATGAGGGTTCCAGGTGAGGGGTGAGCTGGATGGAATGACCATAAATGGTTAGATATAAAGCATAGAGATGGTAGGAGTCATTGATGTGTCCTATGATGATTGCCTGAGTCCTGGAGTGATTGATACAAGGGAACCACTAGTTGCACAAAGTGGTGAACTGGTAAAGGTGTGTTTGGAGGGTGCGTTGGGACCACTGAAGGGTAGGACAGAGAGCCACAAAGGTGGTGAAATCAGCATATTACTGTAGGAGGTCCACAGGTAGGGGTGGCTTGGGTGTATTGGTGGTGTACAGGAGATAGAGGAGAGGAGAGAGAACAGAGCCTTGGTGGTTGCCGATGATGGGATGAAAGATACAGGAGTTGGTATCATGGAGGGTGACATATGAAGGACGGAGTGAGAGGAAGGAAGTGACCAGATGGACAAAATTGATAGGCAGGGTGTAGGTTTGGAGTTTAAAGAGAAGACCGGGATGCCATACGCAGTTGGCAGTTGTAAGCATTCTGGAGGTTGAGGGAAACACAAAAGGTGGAGCAACTTGGAGGGATAAAAGATGGATGAGGTTAAGCAGTTGGTCTATGGCGGAGAAGAAGGGTTGCAAGCCGCACTGGGTTAGGGGTTAGGAGGTGGTGTTGATTAAGGCAGTGATGGATACAATGGGAGAGGATGGATTCAAAGACCTTACTGAAGACAGACATGACGCAGGTGGGACTATAGGAAGAGGTGGTGGAAGGGGCTTTGTTAGGTTTGAGGAACAGGAGGATGCAGGAAGTCTTTCACAGGTTGATGTAAGAGCCAGTGGAGAGGATGACATTGCATGAAGTGGCAAGAGGAGTCAGGAAGAAGAAGGGCCATTCTTTTAGTTTACAGAAGGTGACCCAGTTGTGACCAGGGGCTGTGTTTTGTCTGCAGGATAAGTCTAATGCCTTGTGCTGTGATTGGGGTGTTGATGGCAAAGAGGGTGAGTGCCCAAGTACTAGAGACTGGGAGCGAGTGGAGCGACGGAGGTATCAGCGTGTTCCATTAAAAGCGAATAATCAAGGTGGGGATAATCAGAAATGGAAAAGTCCTCAGAAAGGTGGGAAGTGAAACGGTTGGCCTTGCTGAGGTTGTCGGTAATGGGGCAGTTATTATGGAGAAGGGGTTAATGGCGTGTGGAATGGGAGTCAGTAAGGCAATGGGAGGTCTACCAGTATTTGGAGGATGAAATTCCAGTGAAATCCAGACTTTTGTAGCTGCTTTGAGGCGTTGATAAATACCAACAGACAAGGTTGAAAATGTGTGTCCTGACCGGGACTCGAACCCAGGATCTCCTGCTTACATGGCAGACTGAACCATCGAGGACCTGCGATTGCAGTGACTTACCTCTGGCTCACTCCCTGTGAAACCCAAATTTCCAACTAATTGTCCACAAACTACATCTGTATTGCCCCTGTCCGCTATACTCTTTAATCGCGGTTGTCAATCTACCGAATCCCGTAAGAGTTTGAGCGCTGTGAGTGCATCTCAGCTGGAGATGATCATTGGACAGTAAGCCTCACCTATATGAATAAGATGTCAGAAAGAACAGACACCATTGATGATTTTGCAGCTCTCAAAGAATGAAATTAGAGTGCAATCCAGACTTTTGTCACTGGTTACAAGCATTGATAAATATCAGCGGGGACATCTGAAAATGTGTGCCCTGACCAGCTCTTGAACCCAGGATCTCCTGTTTGGATGGCAGACTGAGCCATCGAGGACCTGAAATTGCAGTGACTTATCTCTGGCACACTAACTGTGAAACCTAAATTTCGAACTAATTGTCCACACACAATATTTGTAGTGTCCCTGCTGACTATTGATCAGAATTTAATCAGCGGCGGGATTCGAATGCGGGACTGAATACGTTTTGATTATGAATCAAAGACATTACTCGTAGACCATGGGGGCGGGGTCTTTGGAGGAAAATGTTTAAGAAACGGATGATGTCTTCAGTCTTGGGGGGAATGGATATAGGGAATTGTTTGGGTGGATGGGGGGGGGGGGGGGATGGCTGGTCGATGGCAAGGACGTGGACGGTAAGCTAAGGGGTGATGAGAGGGGTTTGGCCTCACATTTCTGGGGGTATATGGGATGAGGTCCATTACAGGTGGTACAGGAAGGACGAGTGGCGAGGTTGGGACAGTTTTTGAGAAAATGGGAGACCTTGCAATGGGGACAGGTGGGGGGTTTTTACAGTTGGGGATCAGTTGATCATTACACATTAGGCAGTGCTGGTAGCGGTAGGATTGGGGAGGGAATTTGGAGGATTCAACTGGGTGTCAGCGGTGAAAGATCAAGGCATCCTGGGTGAGGAGGTGGTAGATGGAGTGGCAGACTTCGAAAAGATCTGCATGAAGTAAGTGGGACTGGGGCATTGTGGATATGGGGGCAAAGTGGATTTCAAGGGTAGGGTAAGAGTATAGTTCAGCCTGCACCTCATTCTCCCTGATCACCAGGCTGAGCTTGGTGATCATGTTGGTGTAGGTTGGAGGGCGATGGGGAGCTTGGGGCTGGAGAGGAGAGGAAGAGGAGAGGAAGGATGGCAGGGATGCGTGGGGGCCAAGCAT
The DNA here is from genome assembly GCF_023897955.1 of Schistocerca gregaria. Classification (NCBI taxonomy): domain Eukaryota; kingdom Metazoa; phylum Arthropoda; class Insecta; order Orthoptera; family Acrididae; genus Schistocerca; species Schistocerca gregaria. The sequence continues at coordinate 241,267,192 of NC_064921.1, forward strand.
GATGCATGGGAGTTTACGGAGGAGGTCCGTATGAAAGTAGGGAAAATCAGTTGGGAGATGGGAGCACTGACTGTTTACGACAGCGCCGGCGAATGTGTGGTGTTCTAGTTGCGGTGCACATGCATTGCTTGAGCGTATGCGCTTCTACTGGGTGCTGTTCAGCATGCCCTCCGTGGTGAAAGCTTGATTTTTTTATATCAAAACGACTGTGTTCGCAGGACAACTCCGATTAAGCAGAGCACGAAGTTTTTCTATAATAGGGCCATTTGCAGAATTTAACTGGAAACCACTGCCTCGATTCACAAATAACTCAGACAGTCGTATTGCCACTATTTAACTGATGACTGAGCTCCTAAAGTTTGCCACATGGGTCACAATTTTTTGTTTCATTGCATTTCATCAAATATCACTTGTACACAATTACGTTTTTTTTTATTTTACCAGGCTAAGAGTTTCCTGTCATTACTCTTTACACGCTTTATGAGGATGTTTTCACGTATTGTATGTCAGTTCTTGTTTTACTGCTCGACGCTCTTTTTACCATATGAAATAATTTTAATGAATGATTCTACCTATTACATTTACGATACTGGTTACTCATGTACCCTTGAATTCGTGTCCTCCTCTGGTTCAGTTATTTGTATAAACACAAGACCCATCCAGGCCATTATGAAGACCTACTATGTACGTAGATATAGAGAGTGATTCAGCTTTCGCTCGCTACGTCCATACCGTTAGTCCTATACAAAAAACGAACAAAATCTTCTTGTAGGAAATTCAATGCAGCTACATTTTGTACCAGAATCCGTTTTCGGTGGAAGCCCCGGTTTTCGAGTTATTCAAGAAAAATGCGTTTGAAGGTTACCTTTGTTTGGTTTCCTTACATAATTCGAAAACTATGGCCTCTAGCGGAAACATATCCCAGTAAAAAATTTAACTACAATAATTGTTCTACAAAAAATTTCCTGTTCAATATTTCTCTGTAGAACTAATAATATGCAAATAGCGAGGCAGGGAGGGCTGAATCACCCTGTATAGATTGACGTTGACATTTCCATCAGAACCTTTGTACTGTGTACTGGTATGCTTATAAAGTTCAGACCCATGAACAATATGACAACGTTATCGGACCGCAAAGGCATAGAGGAATATCATCAATCAAGAATAGCGGTAGCTTACTCTTGGGCAACATTTTCACGGTGTGTTTGAATAGACATTTAACTGACGTTCATAAACATAGTAAGTTCGGAAAGCACACGATCTAACATTTGTGATGTGTGATTCATCATTTAGCTAAGCTACGGGCACTGGGCATGCTTGTTTCAGTTTGTAAGCATAACACTTCCACGGAAAGAATCTGAATATTAACAGACACACAGCATTAACATTAGAGTGATAAGCTACCAGCTCCTCAAGCAAACTGCGAACTTACCTTCTGTTCTGAAAGATCATGAAAAGAAAATGGGCGAAGCGTATTACTTTCTGCAGGTGTTAAAACACGTATAAATAATAGTTCAGGAAAAATTCTGTCATTCCTAAACATAGAGTGAACATTTGTGGAATAGCTAGGCACTGATTGCAAAGTGTAGTCGGCCGGGAAGCGTCAAAATTTGAAAATAATGGCAAGGGGTCACGAAAAAGACTTAGAACCTTTGAGTAGAAATGTATGTAATGCATTCAAAGCACGGTTGCGCCACCATGAAACACTCAGCACATAACATGTTGTACAAGGCGTCACTGACAGTGAAGTAATCTATAAACATCTGAGTGAACTGAAAGAAGCTCATTAAGCGAAAATGCGATGAGTGCAAACAGCCCAGCATTCGGATGGATTAACGAGAACCCAATTCCACACCATGAATCGGAAACCATCCATCTTACTAAGCTAGGAACGTAACATCTAACAACAGAAAGCACTCCCTAAAGTTGTGGAAATACTGCGAGATCACCAAGACAAGCCTTGCAGTTTAAACCATGATGCCTGCTAGTGAATTACAGACACAGACTTCTCTTGCACTCATATCGCACACAGCTATAAGGCTTCTGCCTAGAAATTTGGAAATTTGTGTTAAGGTCTTATGGGACCAAGCTGCTGAGGTCACCGGTCCCTAAGCTAACACACTACTTAAACTAACTTACGCTAAGGACGACACAGACACCCATGCCCGAAGGAGGACTCGAACCTCTGATGCCGGCCGATGTGGCCGAACGGTCCTAGGCGCTTCAGTCCGGAACCGCGCAGCTGCTACGGTCGCAGCTTCGAATCCTACCTCCGGCATCGATGTGTGGGATGTCCTTAGGTTAGTTAGGTTTAAGTAGTTCTAAGTCTAGTGCACTGATGAACTCAGATGTTAAGTCCCATAGTGCTTAAAGCTTTCTGAACTATTTTTGAACCTCCGACGGGGATGAGCCACCGTGACAAAACACCTGAGACCGCTCGGCTATCCCGCAAGCTTCTGCCTATGCCAAGTCTCAGTGCCCAAATAACCTCTGCTTTCAGAATGAGATTTTCACTCTGCAGTGGAGTGTGCGCTGATATGAAACTTCCTGGCAAATTGAAACTGGGTGCCGGACCGAGATTCGAACTCCGGACCTTTGCCTTTCGCACACTGGACTCGCTTTCGGGAGGACGACGGTTCAATCCCGTCTCCGGCCATCCTGATTTAGGTTTTCCGTGATTTCCCTAAATCGTTTCAGGCAAATGCCGGGATGGTTCCTTTGAAAGGGCACGGCCGATTTCCTTCCCAATCCTTCCCTAACCCGAGCTTGCGCTCCGTCTCTAATGTCCTCGTTGTCGACGGGACGTTAAACACTAACGACCACCACCACCACCTTTGCCTTTCGCGGGCAAGTGCTCTACCATCTGAGCTATCCAAGCACGACTCTCGCTCCGTTCTGACAGTTTTAATCTGCCAGGAAGTTTCATTTCAGTGAAAATCTCATTCTGGAAACATCCTCCCAGGCTGTGGCTAAGCCATGTCTTCGCAATATCCTTTCTTTCGGGAGTGCTAGTTCTGCAAGGTTCGCAGGAGAGCTTCTGTAAAGTTTGGAATGTAGAAGACGAGGTACCGGCAGAAGTAAAGCTGTGAGGACGGGGCTTGAGTCGTGCTTGGGTAGCTGAGATGGTAGAGCACTTACTCAAAGCTCGTACTGAGCGTGTCAAAGACAGTCATGCTTTCAAAACTCGAAAGGCTGGTAAAGAATATATATCTGCAGAGTGTCTCAATTTACGAACGCACAAGATAAGACGACTTTTATCCACATGTTACAAAAATAACTTTTACATGTCATAGATGCTACCAGAAAACACTCCAACACGGAAAAACTTCAGAATCATGTTGTATTCTATTGCGAAATCTAGGTTAAACTTCAGTGATATAGACGCCTCTAGTTTTCAAAACGCAACTCAGGAAGACATGGCGCGATACATGAAATACGCATCTGTGTCTACTTACACTCTCCGCAAGCCACGGTATGGTGCGTGGCGGAAGGTGACCTGTACCACCACTACTGAGTTCCTGCGCTTGAAATTTCGCATTTAAGCACTCTTTCACGCAAGATAATCGTGGAAACATTCCGTCGTTTGACCATCGCATAGACGCCCGTGTGAAGGATATAAAAATGATCATCGTTGGTGTAGGGAAACAAATGAAAGACCTGAAAGCAAGTAAGTCCCCAAGTTCTGATGCAAACCGAATTCGGTTTTACAAAGATTACAGCATTTTCTCCATACTTACCTTGCTTTTATTGCGAATCTCCCGCCTAGCGCAGAGTCTGAAGCGACTGGGAAAAAGCTCAGGTGGCTCCTTTGTATAAGAATGGTAGAAGAGCGGACCAGAAAAATTACAGACCAATACCTATAACATCGGTGTGCTGCAGAATCCTTGATCACAAACTCATTTCCAACGTAATACATTTCATTGGAAGGGAAAAGATTCTGTTCAAAAATAGGCACAGTTTTACAAAGCAACGCTCGTGTGAAATTCAGCTAGCCCTTTTCTCACATGAGATCCTAAGAACCTTGGATGAAAGGCAACAGACGGATTCCACGTTCGTAGATTTCTGTAAAGCACTCGATACGGTGCCACACTGCCGACTGTTAGCAAACGTAGAAGCGTACGGAATAAGTTCCCAGGTATGTGAGTGGCTCGAAGACTTCACAAGTAACAGAACCCAGTATGTTGTCCTCAACGGCGAGTGCCGAGTGTTCATCAGAGACAAGAGTACAATCAGTAATGCACAAGAAAGTGCGTTAACACCGCCACTATTTTTTTTTTCTACATAAATGTTCTTGCGGAAAGGGTAAGCACCAATCAGTGGATATTTGCTGATGAAGCTGTGGTGTGTGAGAAGGTGTCGTCGTTGTGTGACTGGAAGGATGCAACATGACTTTAAGAAAATTCTAGTTACATTAATGAATGACAGCCAGCTCTAAATGTAAAAAAGTACATTAATGCACATGATTAGAAAAAACAAACCCATAATGCTTGACTACAGTATTAGTAGTGTGCTGCTCGACACATCACGCCGACTAAACATCTGGGCATAACATTGCAAAGCAGTATGACATGACCATGTAAGGGCTGTAGTAGGGAAGGCAGGTTGACGGCTTCGGAACTGGGAGAATTTTGGGAAATTATGGTTCATCTGTAAAGGAAACACATATCGTACTTTACTGCGACCCATCGTTGAACACTGTTCGAGTGTCTGAGATCCGATGTAGGTTAGTTAAAGGAGGATATTGGAGCAATTCAGAGACAGGCTGCGACATTTGTTACCGGTGCGTTGTAATAACAAACAACTATTACGGAATTGCTTCGGAAACTCAAATGGGAATCACTAGGAGGAAGGCGACGTTGTTTTCGAGGAGCAATATTGAGAAAATTCAGAGAACCGGTACTTGAGGCTAACTAAGAAGTACTGTAGTGCCGCCAATGTACATTTCGAGTACGGACCACGAAGGTGAGATTAGATAGAGCAGGGTTCCTACAACGGCATATAGACCTACTCGTTCTTCACATTACTCACTTTTGCATAAAAACAGGTTTGCAAAGTGGTAGCTACTGCCCAATCCGTACAAACGTTCTGTGTTTAATATTACAGTATTTAAGAACATTTTATAAACGTCTGAAGATAAACTGTCATTTTGAAGTTGAACGGCTTGTATGCTACCTGTGGAAGAGCTTTGCCCGTACCCCCCTACCACTGCCCCCTCCTCATTTTTTTCCCTCTAACGCGGCCGTCACCACCACTTCGGGGCGTCCCACAGTTTTAGAATGTCAGCTCTGTACCGATAAGGTGAAAAGTTCGTACGTTATTCTTGAAACCGGAAGCAAAAAACACACACTGGACAGAGATAATACAGAAGTCACGTCAATGGCAACGGGCAGATCAGCAACTCAACATATTCTATGGAAAACTGTGAGCAGTAAATCTTTGGGGCCAGTAACGTAGCTCGAGAACGCCTTATGGAGGCCGTAAAATTTTACGCTCCCTTTTCTCGACTTTCGCTTCATAAATCTTGCACTGTGCTCAGGTTTACTCGTGTAAGCTCACAACTTCTGCGTGCTGCATGGCTGTGACGCATGTGCTGCCTCTGAACCAACTCCTGCCTTAACATATGGAAGTACCAACGTTCATGTTTACAAACATGATTCAAAATAATGGAGCAGTTTATGTTCGGAACAAATAAACTTTGTTGTATTGACCATTTGTGCACCGCGTTTTATTAGTGAAGTTTACATTTACATACTCTGAAAGCTGCATTATAGTGTGTGACGATGGACACTTTACACTGAGGTGATATATGTCAGTGGGATACTTCCCAATGTCGTGTCGAACCTGCTTTTACCCGAAATAGTGCAGTAGTGGCAATGACTCAACAATTCGTTGGAAGTCCCCTGCAGAAATATTGAGGCATGCTGCCTCTATAGTTGTCCATAACTAAGAAAGCATTGTCAGCGCAGGACTTTGTGAACGAACTAACCTCACGATTATGTCTCATAAATGTTCGACGGGATTCATGTCGGGTGATCTGGGTGGTCAAATCTTTCGCTCGAATTCTACAGCACTGTCTTCAAACCAGTCTCAAACTATTGTGGCCCAGTGACTTGGCGCACTGACAACCATAAAAATTCCGTCGTTGTTGGGGAACATGAAGTCTATGACTGGCTGCAAATGGCCTAATTTGGTTCATTTGGACCAGTGGACCCATATAAACATTGCCCACAACATTGTGGAGCCACTACAAGCTTGCACCCGTGTTGCTGTGTGTTTTACTGTGAACAGTTCAGTGATAGGTTTGTTGTTATCAGAATCGACATCAAACCAACACCGACAACGACAGTTCAGGCATACATGCCGACGTCGCAAGCTGAAGATGAAGAGTCAGAGAAAGTGTATGAGGATATTGAAAAAGTAATGCAGAATGTAAAGGGATATGAAAATCTAATAGTATGGGAGACTGGAATGCAGTTGTAGGGGAAGAAGTAGAAAAAAAGGTTACAGCGGAATATGGGATTGGGACAAGAAATGGGAGAGGATAGAGACTAATTGAGTTATATAACAAGTTTCGGCTAGTAATAGCGAAAGCTCCATTCATGAATCACAAAAGGAGCAGGTATACTTGGAAAAGGCCTGGTGATATTGGAAGATTTCGTTAGATTACAGGCAGAGATTCCGAAATCAGATACTGCATTGTACAGCGTACCCAGGAGCAGGCATAGGACCGCTCGGCGACAGAGGGCGACACTGACAAGGAGAAGGGACAGGATGATAGGACATCTGTTAAGACATGGGGGAATGACTTCCATGGTACTAGAGGAAGCTGTAGAGGGCAAAAACTAAAGAGGAAGACAGAGATTGGAATACATCGAGCAAAAATTGAGGAGGTAGGTAGCAAATGCTACTCTGAGATGAAGAGGTTAGCTGGTTCATTAACCGTAACCACATTATCCACTCTCAACTGAGCCACCTCACCTACTAACGACTGCATCGCTTTTTCACTGGTGACACCTCATGACTGATTTTGCCTCTGCATCTATTATCCACGATAAAAATTACACTACATCAGAAGAATATGCACAGAACAGATAAACCCGAAGTGTTCCACCAAGTTACTTCCTCTCTCTAACCATGAGCCACCTGGATTCTCAACATTGCCTAGCCGTGCTGAAAACTATTATATGTACAGCAGTTTCGCTACTGATTCAGCACAGGGCGCAGAATTCTCGATTAAATTACATTGAGTGCAATGTACATGTACTAAGCTTTCAACTTTACAATCTCTCCTAAAATGAGACAGATCTGCAGGTTCCTCTGGTTTCACAAATGCAAATGTAAAATCCCAACTTCGAAACTTCGAATCCATGATTACCACAACACAAGAAAAAAGTAGTCTCACTCACCCCAATGACGACACTGTGGTCTGTGTCTCAAACAATACAGGGTGTTACAAAAAGGTACGGTCAAACTTTCAGGAAACATTCCTCACATACAAATAAAGAGAAGATGTTATGTGGACATGTGTCTGGAAATGCTTAATTTCCATGTTAGACCTCATTTTAGTTTCGTTAGTATGTACTGTACTCCCTCGATTCACCGCCAATTGGCCCAATTGAAGGAAGGTAATGTTGACTTCGGTGCTTGTGTTGACATGCGACTCATTGCTGTACAGTACTACCAACAAGAACATCAGTACGTAGCATCAACAGGTTAGAGTTCATCACGAACGTGGTTTTGCAGTCAGTGCAATGTTTACAAATGCGGCGTTCGCAGATGGCCATTTAATGTATGGATTAGCACAGGGCAATAGCCGTGGCGCGGTACGTTTCTATCGAGACAGATTTCCAGAACGAAGATGTCCCAACAGAAAGACGTTCAAAGCAACTGATCGGTGTCTTAGGGAGCACGGAACACTCCAGCCTATGACTCGCGACTGGGGAAGACCTAGAACGACGAGGACACCTGCCATGGACGAGGCAATTTTTCGTGCAGTTGATAACCCTAATGTCAGCGCCAGAGAAGTTCGTGCTGTACAAGGTAACGTTGACCACGTCACTGTATGGAGAGTGCTACGGGAGAACACAGATTTTCTGTGAACGTTTGAGCAGGCATTGTTGGTGATGTGTTGATTGGACCCCATGTTCTTCCACCTTCGCTCAATGGAGCACGTTATCATGATTTCATACGGGACCCTCTACCTGTGCTGCCAGAACATGTGCCTTTACAACTACGACACAACATGTGGTTCATGCACGATGGAGCTCCTGCGCATTTCAGTCGAAGTGTTCGTATGCTTCTCAACAACAGATGTGGTGACCGATGGATTGTTAGAGGCGGACCAATTCCATGGCCTCCACGCTCTCCTGACCTCAACCCTCTTGACTCATTTATGGGGGCATTTGAAAGCTCTTGTCTACGCAATCCCGTTATCAAATGTAGAGACTCTTCGTGCTCGTATTGTGGATGGCTGTGATACAATACGCCATTCTCCAGGGCTGCATCAGCGCATCAGGGATTCCATGCGACGGAGGGCGGATGGATGTATCCTCGCTAACGGAGGACATTTTGATCATTTCCTGTAACGAAGTGTTTGAAGTCACGCTGGTACGTTCTGTTGCTGTGTGTTTCCATTCCATGATTAATGTGGTTTGAAGAGAAGTAATAAAATGAGCTTTAACATGGAACGTAAGCGTTTCCGGACACATGTCCACGTAACATATTTTCTTTCTTTGTGTGTGAGGAATGTTTCCTGAAAGTTTGGCCGTACCTTTTTGTAACACCCTGTATACTGCAGGCGTGGCACACCATCCGCTTTGATTGCTGCGACGTCCGACCTCCTGACGCCAATCTGTTTGCAATACTCTGTAGTGGCACCTGTGTAGGGGTTTTTGGATGCACTGTGATGCTGTAGGTAGTGGGGAACCAATGAGAACATTGTGGACAATTTTTACTTATTATATCCTCATTCCTACACGAGGCAGGCACACATCCCCTCTTAAGCTCTGGATGGTACAGTTGGTGTTGGCTGAGAGGACGACGCCCGGAGATGCTGCATCAGGACTCCAGCCCAGCGGTGAAGGTAAGGCCACGGCCGGTTGCGACAGTAGCTCTTCTCGGCGGAGCGGCAGCAGCCCCGCTCCTCTTCGCTCCGTGGTGGTGGGGATGGCCGCGCACGAGTTTCGAACTGCGCCCCTCAGGCAGTGCGGACGGCAGTGCTCTGGCGTTGTGGTATGGCTTCTTGGCAATGACCAAGTCCCCGAATCGAATGACCTCAAATTCCTACTCATATATGCTTCGCTGCTGCCCATATGTTTCTCTAAAACCGCGTTTGTAGTCACGTCCCCCATAACAAAGAGACTCGCTCGAGTATGGTGGCAACGACCCGCTTACTACATCATTCTTTGCTGCGGGGTTGTTTACCACTGACAGCTGTCCTCGCTTCGCTACTCACTTGTGCATCTGTCATTGTGGCCTACACGTCGGCATAGCGTGGCTGACGCTCAGCACTGTTAACGCAGTACTCTGCAGCGGCCTCCATGCTGCTTTCAGTCAGTTTTTGTTTTTTGTCATCAGTCTTCTGATCGGTTTGATGCAGCCGCCACGAATACCTCTCCAGTATCCTGGAATTCTGCAGTCGCTTGGAGGACGCTTTCCTGGGATCCATAATTCAGCCCCTGGTTTGGTTTAGACACGTTGATGACATCTTTACGATGTGGACTCATGGCGAGGCGACCTGCTACAACTCCTGGAATCTCTGAATACCTTCTCTCCGTCAAATTTCACGTGGTCCTATTCCGAATCCCATGCCACTTCCGTTCATGTTGATCTCGTCCTCACCGAAAGCCACCTACACACTTCCATCCACATTAGACATACCAACAGGCAACAGTACTTACATTTTGACAGTGGCCATCTTTTCCATGTCAAACGTTCCCTCACATACAGCCTTCGCATCCGAGGCAAACGTGTTTGTTCCCATGCAGACTCTTTACAGCAGTATACCACCATTCTCACCTCAGTCTTTACTGCACGTAATTACCCCACCAGACTAGTTAAAAAGCAATTCCCCGAGCCACCACATCTAAACTTTGTGCTGCCGATCCCTCCAAAAACTTCTTCGGAGCACACCACTGGTGACTCAGCATTATCCTGGTCCGGAATGTGTTAATCAGGTACTTCGACATGGCCATGGCTTCCCAAAATCATTCCCCTGAAATGACATCCATTCTGTCCGAAATTTTGCCCACCACACCTATAATTTCTTTCCGTCGCCCTCCAAATCTCAACAGTATTCTTGTCAGAACCTATGCTCCTTCTGCACTGATCACCCAATCCTCTGGCTCCAGCCCTTGCGATCGGCTCCGCCGTAAAACTTGCCTTGTGCACCCTCTTACCACTACCTATAGCAGCACTGTTAACTGGCAAAACATATACTATCAAAGGGAGAGCCACCTGTGAAACGACACACGTCATATACCAGCTATTATGTAAGCTGGCCTCCTGTGCACTATCCACACAGTTCTTGGTGTATCGATTCACATCATCCTTCCTTCCTTTCCACCAGTACTTCCCTACCACCCTTTTATTTGTCGCCCAGCTTCCACCATGGCCTGACAAAATGCGATCATGCATCTCACGAAACGTATCCAATTTTAACTTGGCCGCCACTACCACTCAAGGTTCTAATTTTGGCTCTCTGCACAATAATCCATCATGCATATCAAATTGATGGTGTTCCTTGTACTGCCTACATTCCTCGCCCGTGTTCTGTGCTGTTCGCCATTCCACAAGATCATGACCCAGTGCTTTTCTTACAGCTATCATTCTGCCTATCTCATCTGCATTTCCATGTTTCCTTCCCTGCTTCTGGATTACTTTGTACTCAAATCCATTGAGTTTTGTTAATCTGCTAGACCAGGTCCTTCAAGCCTAGTAACCACTTTAAAGCTACATGGCCCATTACCACCTTAAACGTCCTGTTGCACATATAACATTGTAAGTACGGTATTCCATACACCAGACTAAGCATCTCTGTTTCCGTTCTATAGAAATTTCTTTCTGCGGCATTCAGTGGTGTCGATGCAGAGGCAAAGGATGTTCTTGGCCGTCGACCTCCTGGCTCAAAACGCAGCCAAGCGAATAGTTTGACGCATCAAATGATAAACTAAATTCTGTCTGAACGTCAGGAAACACCGAAATTGGCCTCGATATCAACAACTACTTTAACTCGTCAAATGTTGCCTGACATTTCTACAGCCACATCGACTTAAGCCCTTTCTTCAAAAATTGCCTAAGTGATCTTGCAGTATCTGCGTATCCCTTCACGAACCTTCTATAATAATTCATGAGACAGAGGTAAGATTGTAGCTCCCTTGTATTTCTTGGTCCTGGAAAATGTTGCATTGTTTGTATCAACATGGGATCAGTCATTACACAAGCCTTATTGATGATATGACCCAAACGCTTCACTTTATCCAGCACAAAGTGGCATTTTTCAGCGTTGAGTGTGAGATGCGCTGCTTGTAATCTGCTACTACTTTTTTAGACGTTGTCTATGTTCCTGCATGTCCCTTGAATGGACGATTATGTGATCAGAATATACTAAGCACTAAGCGCTGTCGACCGCAGTACTCTGTGGTGGTCTCCATGCTACTTTCAGCCACTTACACTACAGATTTAATACTTTTAACTAAAATACTGGGTAGTGTCACTACACGTTGTTGTCAGACATGAGGCTAAGTTTTGTGTAGGCTTTATAAGTATTACATATTGTACATAATTAAGTGATATATAATACAATAACGTCACCATCACTTAGATTTTTAAAAAAAAGGTCAAAGGAAATTTTTATTTTCATATTTTCGAACGGACTAATAAGCAAACATGAAACAAATGCAAATGAAGCCTTATCTGATTATTCACTAAGACATAAATGGAGATGCACATGCGTGGGCTTCAGGTCTCACTTATCATGAAAAATTACTAGTCTTTGCTTTGTATTTTCTTTCCCTTTTCTTTGACAAAAACATTTTATTGGTAAATATACATATTTTGCTTGAAATAGTATACTGTACCTGTTAATGTACAGTGAAAATAGAATTCTTAATGTTAATATTTCTGAAAGATATGATTTCCAGTATCAGTTTTTAATAATTTTCTACTATCAGTAAATACATCTTTACGTTTTGTGATGTGTTTCAAAACAATTATTTTTCACAATACATAAATGCATTCCACATTTGACTCACATGTCCCTTATTTTGGAGTTGCAGCGGGGTTTCCTGCATTTCGAGGTTGCCTCAACAAATTTTGGTATTTTTCCAACATTGTCAAGACTAACTTTTGAAATTGGCGGCAACACAACTTCTCTTGGTTTTTCATCCACATCTTCTGCATTATATACATATTCCCTGTCAGAGGAATTCACTGTTCGAGGACGCCCTCTTCTCCTAGCTAGTGGCACATCTCAACTGTTGTTATTCTTTACCAGTCAGTTTCATCGATATAAGCAGGACAGTCGTCAGTGGAAAAGAGAGTTCGTCATCTTCCCCATCATGACGAAGTCCCATACTCCATGCCAGAGGTAGGGGAACGATGCGGGAGACCCGCACCGCCGTAGTAGGCAAGGTCCTAGTGGAGGTGGTTTGCCATTGCCTTCCGCCGCCCGTAATGGCGATGAATGATGATGATGAAGACGACACAACACCACCCAGTCATCCCGAGGCAGGGAAAATCCCTGACCCCGCCGGGAATCGAACCCGGGACTCCGTCCTCGGGAAGCGACAACGCTACAGCGAGACCACGAGCAGCGGACCATCGTCCCCATCAGATAACTCCATATTTCTATCATTAAGAAGAGCTTCTAATTTCTCACCAGTTACTATTTCATGCACTTCCGCAGAATGTAGAAATAACGGTTATTTCAGTATTCCGTTATTGAAGACCAGACTGAAAGTAGCAGATTTGCAGTATGGTCTGAGGTCCACGTACGAGGACCGTCAGATAACGCGTTATTTCATCGGAACGTACAAAATTTATGCAAATATGACCTAATTCTTAACATCTAGAATAGTTATCGGATGTTAAATAAAAAATACAGATTCTCTGTTTAATATTTATTTACATACCTGTTCGATTAGTAGAGGTAACCATTTCCCGCTTACGGCCAGCTGTAACTTAACATGTGAACCGTTCCTTGCAAGGTGCTGCCGGTTGGTTTTGTAACTAAGAACTAGACGATGCACACTTGCGGAACATCGGTCTATAAGCAGAAAAATACTCCTATTCACGGAGAAAAAAAAATGAACGAAGTTCCACATGTGTGGACTCAAGGAATGAAGAGGTTAAACCTATTCGGAGGAAACTGGTTATTCTTCCCTTACACTTTTCATGGTGGTGTATATTTTATCCCACCCGGATAACTGTGCGTGTTAACATTCCATGTCAAGGATCTGAGTAGGTTTGCTAGAACGGATAACGTAGTTCCAGTGGATTACCGTTCGTGTGCCGGTCAGTCTGGATGTGCTTTAAAGTGGTTTCCCACATCCGACTTAGGCGAAAATCGAGCTGGTACTATAATCCCATTTTCTATTTCGTGAATAATTAAATTTTACTTGTTTTAGTTGTTAGTGAAAAGAGAAAGCGATACAATCGGCACAATTGACGATTGTTGGTCCGTTACTAACAGAGTAATGCGTGACTGTTAAGAATATATGAGAATTTCAACGCTAGTATTTGCTTTGCGTAGTAATGTTTGTTCTAAAAGGATCAGATTTCGTGAAAGGAATTTTAAAATAAACGCAAGTTCTTGATTGATCGTGGAATGCGCATTTAAGGCAGCAGCAATGGCGGCCAACCGACCCCATCATCGCATTGTAACACCGAGCTTCATTAGGCGCTTAGCATTGTAACACTGTGAGAACATTTAAAACATATTAAACAAAAGTAATACAGATTTGAATCGTACCGCCGGCCGGTGTGGCCAAGCGGTTCTAGGCGCTTCAGTCGCAGCTTCGAATTCTGCCTCGGGCATGGATGTGTAAGATGTCCTTAGGTTAGTTAGGTTTAATTAGTTCTAAGTTCTAGGGGACTGATGACCTCAGATGTTAAGTCCCGTAGTGCTCAGAGCCATTTGAACCATTTTCTGAATCGTACGTAATTAACCTAAATATATTTTGAGATGCATCATATAGAACACCTGTTATGACTGTCACATGTACTCATGGTAAAAGACGACACACACCTTAGTAATCACAAGATTCCAGCCAAAATCGACGTATGTAGACCGCTGTGTCCATTTTTTGGCTCTACTAGCAAACACGGATCAGCTGTTCAGTTGCCTCTGCGTTGTATGAATCTGTTCACAGCATTAGCGCCGATTACAGTTTTAAAATGAGTGCGGGCACTGCGCAGCACAGTTTTTGTAAATGGATGACGTAGTTCACGTTACGATATTACGACTGGTAACTGTGCACAAATGTGAACCATATTTGTCTTTATGGTATGTGATTTTCGTAATGAGCCACAGCGTTGTATTACGGTATATTTCTACTTTCAGTGTATCATTCGTCATTTTATCACCTAACGATAACGTTACGTACGATTCAGAAAATGGTTCAAATGGCTCTGAGCACTATGCGACTTAACATCTGAGGTCATCAGTCCCCTACAACTTAGAACTAATTAAACCTAACTAACCTAAGGACATCACACACATCCATGCCCGAGGCAGAATTCGAACCTGCGACTGAAGCGCCTAGAACCGCTCGGCCACACCATTATGTGAAGAAGTAACATTCCATTACGTGTGTGTTAATTCAGTTACTTCAGTTAACAGATTCAGGACAGTTTAAGGATGTAATGTTACTTATATACTATTTTATTTGTGATATAGAAACCTCTTGATAGTCAGACGACTGAAACTGGTTGCATTAATAATTGTACCAACAACTCAGAGCGGAAATATGACATTTTTCAAATAATTGAACAAATACAAGAAGTACATAGACAGTGCATAATATACAAAAATCACAATTCACGACGTAGCCTAGACCGCTTGTACATCAAATTAAATATCAGTATTTCGGAGTTTTTATACATTCTCTAGCATGTCTACACCCGCTGTTCAGGATATTGTTACAGTTCATCAAATCACCTTCTGCTTTCCATACAGACACGAAGGGCGCCAAGGAAAAAGTGATATAAAAAGAACTGAGCGAGATCCATCTGCTGTTTTAAAACTGAAAGATAACGAAAATATTCCCCAGAGATTACAATTTCTAGATCATCGCAGACCTTGAGAAGCTGTGGATTACTTGTCATGTTGCAGTACCTAACTTCCGCCTCAGTTACATCATTTGCAAACAGTTGGAAGACGTTCGCACGCTCTCAAAACGACAACGTTATGCGCTGACACTTGGGGTACATATGTTCCCTCCTCGGCGCGAAGGCATCAGGCCATCCCTTAAATTAGTGATGCCAAATCAATCCATAATTTGAGCATCTCTGCGTATATGAGAGTCAAAGACAAAGAAAAATATTAAGAAATTTCTGTGTGTTTTAAAAACTAGTCACGTCACATGTAGATGGTTTAGCATACTTCGTTGGTTATGCCCATCTCGTACCCTAAAACGGAAGAAGGTCTTCTGTCATGTGGTATTTGCAAATGAACTGTGTTTCTTTAATGTCTTAACAGTTTCACCCTTCCTGAAACTGGAAATATGCGTTAGTTGCCAATAGCTTCCATTTCGAAATGTTTTTAACCTACAACAATTTTAATAATACTTCTTAATTTGATTTCACTTATTGGTTATTGGTGTGTAATAGAGTAGTAATGTCACACATGAAGCATTAAGTACTGTACTGACAAGATTTTTCCCGATTGCTACTCTTTTAAATTTCAATAGAATGCTTGTTCCTAGGCAGGTGACTTGATGTATCTTGAAACATTCAAAATGGTAAAGAACAGAAATCAGTCGTCATTTCCAATCTAGCTTTGCTATACCAGGCCCAGACTTCAGCTATTGACTAGCCATTATCACTGCTAAGAATACAAGAAGTACATAGACAGTGCATAATATACAAAAATCACAATTCACGATTTAGCCTAGACCGCTCGTACATCAAATTAAATATCATTCTCTAGCACGTCTACACCCGCTGTTCAGGATCTTGATACAGTTCATCAAAGATTGATAATGAAGGCAGGCTCTGCAAAGAATTCCGTTTGTTTGTGTTGCACCGTCTATATGAATTACATAATACATAACCTTCATAATAAAGCAATTATAATCTCTAATAAAATTTAAAAGTCGCCTATGAATAAAATAAAATAAAATACAAGTAAGATTATGGACGTTGCTGTGCTAAGTAACTGCTGCAAGTAACAGTCAATGCTAGAAGATATAAAAATGCCGTATTCTCTCCTTGTGAGTCAGTTATTTTGTGATCTATAAAAGCACAGGTAAAATTACATACATGAAATTTTGAAACAGCTAGGAGGCACATGATATATGCTGTGACTATTAGAATTAATCTGAATATCTTTTTTTTCCTTTTTTTGATATTGGTTTAGCCTACTAAGGACCACATGAAGTAGCTTATGTATTCATTCTTTACTCCTTTGTTTCTTTCCAGTTATTTTTCATTGTGTCTTCTGTCCGTATTGCACCATTCTTTTTCTTTGTTTTCTCCTGGAATCTTTTACTTTTGCTCTGAACCTTTGTCTTTCTCCTATTTCTTCCTCCACTATATCCCTTTCCCTCAGGTCTGCTTTAACTTCTTTTACCACGTCATTGATGTTTTGGGGTTTCTGTCAAAGAATTTTAAAATTCTTTTTGTTATCCTGTTTTCGTTCGGTCTTCTTACGTGCCTGCAATTCTTCTCTTCTTTATCGTGTCTAACAGTCGCACTACTTTTTCATGAACTTCTTTATTACTTCCCAATTTCCATTTCCCATTCGCATAGTTTGGCCCCTATATTTTCCTCATTATTTTCCTTTCCTTCTTTTGTATTTCACCTGATTGTTTGGCTGTATTTAACGAAAGGCATTTTGATACATATAGGAATTCTGGTTTTATGACATTATTGTAGTACTGAAGTTCTGCATTTAGGGAAATAGTTTTCTTGTAAAATAGGCCTTTTGTTAGCCGAAAAGCCACCTCCATTTTCCCCGCCCTTGCTAGGCTAGCTTCTTCGTTCGGCATTTGGTTGTACATATTTAAATTTTGTAGCCTTTTTCATTCCACGCATTTTGGTGCCTCCTACACATCTGTCATGTACTCTATTTTTTCAAAAGATATATGTAAGCCTGTTTTTAAAGCTATCTCTTGCAGGAGATTTTCTGCGCTGTTGCATTTATTATAGATTCAGCAAAGATGTCATCTACAAAGGCCTGACAATCAAAACTCGGATTTTCCATTTTCCGTTTTACTTATTTTAATCGGCGTGACGCGTTATGTTACTCATACTACTTAATAGTTCATCGATGGCGCCAGATATCACCGAACTAAGTCGTTGATGCGATTTTCCAGATTTAGAGAATATTGCTGCTGTGGCACTTCATACACATTTTAAATTACAAGCACAATAAATATAAAATACTGTATTGCCGTTACTAACAGTGTAGGTGTACCTAAAACAATGCAGGGTGTTACAAGAAAGGTACGGCCAAACTTTCAGGAAACATTCCTCAAACACAAAGAAAGAAAATATGTTATGAAACGCTTACTTCCCATATCAGAGCTCATTTTCTTACTTCTCTTCAAATCACATTAATCTTGGAATGGAAGCACACAGCAACAGAACACACCAGTGTGACTTCAAACAATTTGTTACAGGAAATGTTCAAAATGTCCTCCGTTAGCGAGGATACATGCGTCCACCCTCCGTCGCATGGAATCCCTGATGCGCTGATGCAGCGCTGGAGAGTGGCGTATTGTATCACAGCCATCCAAAATACGAGCACGAAGAGTCTCTACATTTGGTACCGGGGTTGCGTAGACAAGAGCTTTCAAATGCCCCAATAAATGAAAGTCAAGAGGGTTGAGGTCAGGAGAGCGTGGAGGCCATGGAATTGGTCCGCCTCTACCAATCCATCGGTCACCGAATCTGTTGTTGAGAAGCGTACGAACACTTCGACTGAAAAGTGCAGGAGCTCCATCGTGCATGAACCACATGTTGTGTCGTACTTGTAAAGGCACATGTTCTAGCAGCACAGGTAGAGTATCCCGTATGAAATCATGATAACGTGCTCCATTGAGCGTAGGTGGAAGAACATGAGGCCAAATTAAGACATCACCAACAATGCCTGCCCAAACGTTCACAGAAAATCTGTGTTGAAGACGTGATTGTATAATTGCGTGCGGATTCTCGTCAGCCCACATATGTTGATTATGAAAATTTACAGTTTGATCGCGTTGGAAAGAAGCCTCATCCGTAAAGAGAACATTTGCACTGAAATGAGGATTGACACATTGTTGGATGAACCATTCGCAGAAGTGTACCCGTGGAGGCCATCAGCTGCTGATAGTGCCTGCACACGGTGTACTTAGTACGGAAACAACTGGTTCTCCCGTAGCACTCTCCATACAGTGACGTGGTCAACGTTACCTTGTGCGGCAGCAACTTCTCTGTCGCTGACATTAAGGTTATCGTCAACTGCACGAAGAATTGCCTCGTCCATTGCAGGTGTCCTCGCCGTTCTAGGTATTCCCCAGTCCCGAGTCATAGGCTGGAGTGTTCCGTGCTCCCTAAGACGCCGATCAATTGCTGCGAACGTCTTCCTGTCGGGAAACCTTCTTTCTGGAAATCTGTCTCGATACAAACGTACCGCGCCACGGCTATTGCTCCGTGCTAATCCATACATCAAATGGCCATCTGCCAACTCCGCGTTTGTAAATATTGCACTGACTGCAAAACCAGGTTCGTGATGAACACTAACCTGTTGATGCTACGTACTAATGTGCTTGTTGGTAGTACTGTAGAGCAATGAATCGCATGTCAACACAAGCACCGAAGTCAACATTACTTTCCTTCGATTGGGCCATCTGGCGTTGAATCGAGGAAGTACAGTACATCCTGACGAAACTAAAATGAGGTCTAACATGGAAATTAAGCGTTTCCGGACACTTGTCCACATAACGTTTGGTCTTACCTGTTTGTAACACCCTGTAAAGCATGGGAAAAGTTCTTAGATTCAATATTATAACCATGGAACTCGTACAGTAATACGTCAATTGGTGCTACATATTGGCAAGAAGTCAGTACCTATTGCTATTCTTTACCATTTTTAAAAATTATATCATTCCTAATGGAATGTAATTTGATGTACCTTGAAACAGTTTTTCACGTTCTGAAAAACCTTATTTTTCCGGGATAATTCTTTTCGTTTCAGGAAAAGGCTGCAGCACACAAAATGGAATAAGAAAATACACTCCTGGAAATGGAAAAAAGAACACATTGACACCGGTGTGTCAGACCCACCATACTTGCTCCGGACACTGCGAGAGGGCTGTACAAGCAATGATCACACGCATGGCACAGCGGACACACCAGGAACCGCGGTGTTGGCCGTCGAATGGCGCTAGCTGCGCAGCATATGTGCACCGCCGCCGTCAGTGTCAGCCAGTTTGCCTTGGCATACGGAGCTCCATCGCAGTCTGGTAGCATGCCGCGACAGCGTGGACGTGAACCGTATGTGCAGTTGACGGACTTTGAGCGAGGGCGTATAGTGGGCATGCGGGAGGCCGGGTGGACGTACCGCCGAATTGCTCAACACGTGGGGCGTGAGGTCTCCACAGTACATCGATGTCGTCGCCAGTGGTCGGCGGAAGGTGCACGTGCCCGTCGACCTGGGACCGGACCGCAGCGACGCACGGATGCACGCCAAGACCGTAGGATCCTACGCAGTGCCGTAGGGGACCGCACCGCCACTTCCCAGCAAATTAGGGACACTGTTGCTCCTAGGGTATCGGCGATGACCATTCGCAACCGTCTCCATGAAGCTGGGATACGGTCCCGCACACCGTTAGGCCGTCTTCCGCTCACGCCCCAACATCGTGCAGCCCACCTCCAGTGGGCGTGAATGGAGGGACGAATGGAGACGTGTCGTCTTCAGCGATGAGAGTCGCTTCTGCCTTGGTGCCAATGATGGTCGTATGCGTGTTTGGCGCCGTGCAGGTGAGCGCCACAATCAGGACTGCATACGACCGAGGCACACAGGGCCAACATCCGGCATCATGGTGTGGGGAGCGATCTCCTACACTGGCCGTACACCTCTGGTGATCGTCGAGGGGACACTGAATAGTGCATGGTACATCCAAACCGTCATCGAACCCATCGTTCTACCATTCCTAGACCGGCAAGGGAACTTGCTGTTCCAACAGGACAGTGCACGTCCGCATGTATCCCGTGCCACCCAACGTGCTCTAGAACGTGTAAGTCAACTACCCTGGCCAGCAAGATCTCCCGATCTGTCCCCCATTGAGCATGTTTGGGACTGGATGAAGTGTCGTCTATCGCGGTGTGCACGTCCAGCACAAACGCTGGTCCAACTGAGGCGCCAGGTGGAAATGTCATGGCAAGCCGTTCCACAGGACTACATCCAGCATCTCTACGATCGTCTCCATGGGAGAATAGCAGCCTGCATTGCTGCGAAAGGTGGATATACACTGTACTAGTGCCGACATTGTGCATGCTCTGTTGCCTGTGTCTATGTGCCTGTGGTTCTGTCAGTGTGATCATGTGATGTATCTGACCCCAGGAATGTGTCAATAAAGTTTCCCCTTCCTGGCACA
Source organism: Schistocerca gregaria (assembly GCF_023897955.1). Taxonomy (NCBI): domain Eukaryota; kingdom Metazoa; phylum Arthropoda; class Insecta; order Orthoptera; family Acrididae; genus Schistocerca; species Schistocerca gregaria. The sequence goes on from NC_064921.1 coordinate 241,287,990, forward strand.
ATGAATTCACGGTGTTCTTATTTCAATTTCCAGGAGTGTATATTTAACTCCTGGCTGGAGTTTCAACACTCCCCAAACAGAGTCTTAGCCACTGCGTGTCTCCTTATTAGTAAGCCCCACAGAAGCTACCGAACACACACTTCTCACTGGCAAACCGGAAGGTACGAGTGTGGAAAGTGGGTGACGCGGAGGTCGCGGTTAGCCGGCGGTGCGCTGCGGACGCATCGGCACGCCCACGGGTGTCTGGCAGACCTGAGGCGAATGTCCGTGATCGGAATTCGGAGCGCGACGAGCAGTCGGCAGCTCTAAATCGTGCGTGACGGGCAAGCAAACTGAGTGTCGGTGTTGGCAGCGGCACCGATATGTGGCTGCAAGGGGAAAAAAACGCTCGGGGGCTGTGGGCGTGTTTATCGTGTGCTAGCGGCGCTGCTCGCATCCACGGGCCGTACTTTTTTTGATAACTCGGACTGCGCGTGAATCATCCGTTCGTTACGTCCAATTTTTTTCCGTTTTTCGAGGTAACACTGTTTCTATTATTATTTTATTTCTCTTTCACCTCTTCCATCTCCACGCACCTTCGCTGCCTTCACGTTTACATATAGTTTTTACCTATCGTGAATTTTTCTCTCTGCAATTGGGGTGTGTGTTGTTTAGGAACTTCCTGGCTGATTAAGCTGCCTGTTGGAACGGAACTCTAAACCAGACTATCCAGTCACGACTCGGGGCCCACCCTAGAAGCTTTAGTTCCCCCTGTACCTCATCTCCTGCCTTTCAGAGTTCAATAGCATATCTTGCAGGACTGTACTCTTCAAAGAAACATTAGGTTCCGCATTCGAGTCTCTATCAGATACAGTTTTAATCTGCCAGAGGGTCGCATCTAGTTTTGTGTGCTGGAAGTATAAAATGTGATAAAACTCGTCCTTTTAAGTAAATTGTATAAAATTTCGTGAGTGAGTGTCAACTTAAGTTTGTTGGAGGCAGCGTTAGGAGCGGGGATGAAGTGGAGACGATCTGGGCCGAAATTATTTCATATATTTTACCAAAAATAAAATATTCGCGAAGACTGAGCTTTAATATTACAGTTCAGAACTCAGTTTTCCTTTACAATTAAACGTCACATACTCTTACTTCATATTCCAGTTTCAAAAGACAGCATGCTACAAAAGTAACAGCCTAACAGTTTGATGGCAACACACATGAACTCAAGCTCAAATTAGAAGTTTTACACGCTAACTAACTTAGGAAAAGACAGTTTCAGAACTGGCATCAATTTCATGGATCTTAGGTAACAACTATACAAGTTAAAGCCTTAGTTATAACACTGATCTGTCCTTTCGCGAGTCTTGACGTAATTAAATTTCACAAAAATAAACTTGCAGTTACCATATAAATTATAAAAACTTGTAAAAGTCGTTATAGCAAGGTTCAGTGCAGTGAACAGATTTTACAAACAGCAACAACAGCTAGTGAACCCTTTAAAATTGAAAGATTGATAACACAAATACCAAACCTCAGGCACCCAGGCTTTTCGAGTAGCGTTGTCTATAGGATTACCTCATTACAAAAAGTATTAGCTCGAAGAAAACAGTAGTGACAGATTACAATTAAATAGAGATTATCTGTAACTAACACTAAGTCTAGCTTACAGCATGTCAAATTAAAAGCGAGATTAGAGCCTCGCTCCAAATAACACGACACAGGTTTGTATCATACTATCAAATGGCTGCCTCCTGGATTTATAACAAAACATCAGTCATCAAGCTGGCCTTGGCGATACGTTAAGAAGGAATAACATTTGGGTAGATGTACTTTAAGCACACATTTCTTAAAGAGGCAACCATCACAAGTAAAACATAAGGGATGACACTAGTTACGTGCAGCAGCTTTTGATTTGAATCTTAACAAAACATGATCACAGCATTGTTCCGACATCGGCATAACAATAAACATGACTCAGCTTTCAGATGTAAGTATAAGAAGCACAAAAATTTATAAGAAGCACAAAAATTCTCACCGCTTTCTGGAGGACTCCGTAGAAGAATGCCACCGGTACATAGCTTAGGTCTGTAAACCAGCTAGAATTAACGCGGTGGTGACAGGATAGCAGAGTAATAGTGACCGACAAGACTCCCACAATAGTCTGCCACAACATCACCAATTCATTGCAGGCTCCACAAGAGTCCACTATGCAGAAACCCAAAACAACACACAGTCTCTTGATTTGAAGATAATACAGCCGTTGGAGACACACGTGCCTCTAGTAGCGGCAATCCGCACCGCGCTACTACCTCAGGCGCACCACAGCCGACTGCCAGGCCCCTGTCGCACTCCGCATCACTCGCGACACCTCGCTGGGAGCCACCGGACAGCCCACAGCGCTACTGTCGAAGAGGAGATCACAGACCCATTTCTCTATTTAGTATGCGGAAGGGGCCACACGTAATTAACAAAAAAAGTTTTCCATGGGCTGCTCCGCACTGTCTGGACCTACTTTTCCTCTCTTGGAATTAGGATTACGCCTTGCTCAATTACACTCCTCACTTTGGCTGACCAACTGTCTAAAGCTGTCTAAAGCTGGCCACGTTAAACTCTCTTTAATTTTCATAATAGTTTTAAAAGTACTCAGGTGTCCAGGCAAAGACCCTCATGGATACACTTAAATATAGCTGGAACTAAGTCACATGGTGAACATATCTTACAATTTGCTCAATAGCATGGAATCAACTCTCCTGCCTCCTGCCTGCTCTTAATAACTTGAACCATTCAAGACCAAATAACACCGCTAAACCCTCCAGTTCCTAGACTGAATATGTTTTTCTGCGTCAGAGAACGCAATATAAACTGGTTCTCGAAATTCGTTATCCCTAAAACAAGCGTATTGGCTAGGGCAGTCTTTAGAGTGTCAAATGAAACCTGTTGCCACGATCTATAACTAAAAGGTTCGCCTTTCCGTCGCGACTGATTAAGGGGGGCGGCTAACCGTACAAAATTTGGATCAAATTTCGGAAAAAAATCCGTCATATCTATCTTGCAATATCCGTTTTTGCTTCTTGGAACAGGGAACTTTTTTACTGCTAGGGTTCGTTGTTGATCAATACGTACTACTTCAGCAGAAACTATATTATACAGGAATGAAATTTCTGAGCGCACTAAGTTAACTCGGAATGACTGACCTCACGATGCCACTCAAACACCTGAGCAATATACAAGAAGTAATCTTCAAAGTCACTACCATAAATTACAACGTCATCGAGATAACTGTACACCCACTTATGTTTGAGGTCTCCCAGTACGAACGCGGCCACTCTCGTGGCCAGACCAAAGGGGACCCGGTTGTATTCGAACAAATCCCATTCTGTCAGAAATGCAGATATTTGATGCTACGCTCGGTTTCAAACAAGGACGGAAAATGCTTCGCCCCAAAAAAACTAACCAAAACAATTGTGCGCCTCAGGATGCTGAACAGATTCGACAACAACCTTTTGGTTGAGTTCCCTATAGTCCACTACTCGAAGATTACCTTGTCCTTGAGGTCATCATCTTACGTATAATGTTCACCATTCCCTCAACTTTTAAGTGAATATAAACTAAAGGTAGACTGACGGACGGACACCTTACCTGACAACTGTGCGGTGCAGTAGACTTTATTGGCGACCCCCAACAGTTCGTCAGTTCTTCCACTTTAACACCTTCAGCAAAGCCTTCCTCCGTTGAGAACTCAAGTCGGACGAGTCAATCTTGGAACAGCTGGTCTGCACGGTACCTGTTTTGGGTCGACACTGTTGTTGACATCAAAGACACCTGACATCTACCCGAAATTTAAACCGAAGGCAGCGTCAACATAGTCTAACACACAACCCATTTTTCTAAGGGAGTCTCACTAAAGGATGACACTCAGAACCAAGCTCCTTACAACATTAAACTGAAAAGGCCAACTTAACTCTTGAATGTTAACATTAAGAACAACCCTTCCTAATGCTGGGGTAACTTCTTTGTTTACAGTTCGACAAACTAAATCCTACTTCAGAACCTGAGGACCCTTGGAAAGAAGCACAATTTGTTGGTACTCAGAGTTCGTCAATGAGTGAAAGGTTACTACAAGACTCTTGTAAGGGACAAACAGCTTCCCGCGAATAGCGGCACAAATTAGAGGGAGAGTGGTGCACGCGTTTCCCTTCACCTTACGTATCTTTCTGATAAAGTTATTGACATTATTACACCACCTCACCTTTCTCTGGCACCAGCTCTTTTCCCCTTACTCTAATTTTTGTTACAATCACGCGCAAATTGTCTTCCTTCGTGACAACGAAAACATACGCAACTCTTTTCAGAACAGAATGATCCTTTACTCTGACCATCGCCGTCTTTTCCTAATATACTCGATGGTAAATCCTCTTTAATGGCTTCCATAATCACCATTTTAAGTTTGTCTACAACAAGAGGGTAGATAATTTGTAGTACTATCGTATCCGACACCCGCAAAACATAACTCAATTTTTTTTTAATCACATTCTCAGCAAAAGTAATTGAATTACTTGCTCACTGGCCTCTACAGAAAGAATAGAATTGCCTTCTAAGAGAGCGGAAAAAGGATTTGGTAACTTCTCATTCCTTCTCCAACTGTCTGTACTATTAGCAACACTAGCAGGCTTATTCAGCGTTTCACTCGTCTGATCAGGAGCGTGAGCACCTTCCCCGCTTTCGTTAAAATGCCAGTTCAAAAAACTTCTTTCCAATTTCATTGCTTTGTCTCTTCGTTTATGAATAAACTCTTTCTATTTAACGTCAGCTACTAACACTTCAACATCTTGAATAGGGTTAACCAAATGATTTACTTGTGGCTGAATTAGAAATACCTACTCCCGGCTAGGAATACTCCCCGGCAACAACATAATAATAGCCTGCGCGTAATGAAAGATGCTGCAATAACAAGAACGTGCCTAGTCACCCGACCAACTGTCTCGCTATTGATAACACGGCTGCGCTCCAGCACTCTGCTCAGACGTTGCTCCAATTTCGCTACGTTACCATCAAATATTTCTGCGTGGGTGGCGAGCTTATACTCCAGTTGTGCCTTGTTCAAATAATATATACCCAGCATATTCCTAGCTTTCATAATTTACCTGGGAAAAACCTGAAACGCGAGAAACAGATACAGTAAGCTCATTCACCAATAGAATAACATTTAAGCTTGTGCTACCACAACACGGGATCAGAACTCCACCACCTCCACTCTGTTACCATTGTAGTGGTAGAAGCGGGAAGGAAGTGGTAAGGTGCTGGGTCGAAATTACTTTATACAGTTTTTACAAAACAGATTAACTACACGAAGACTAGGCATTAATATTAAATATCAAAACTTAGTTTTCCTTCACAATTAAACGTCACATAACCTTAATTTATAGTGCAATTTTTAATGACAGTATGTTACAAAAGTAACAACTGAATAGTCTGATGGCAAGGTATAAGAAATCAGGCTAAAATTACAAGTTTCATACGCTCACTAACTTAGGAAAGAAGGTTTCAAAACTACATCAGTTTCATAAAGTTCAGGTGACAACTATACGACTTGAAGCCTTAATTAGGAAACTTAGCTGTGCTTTCTCGAATTCCGACGCAAATAAATTTCGGAAGAATGAAGTTGCTATTATCATAAAAATTATTAAACATTGTAAAATGCGTTATAGCAAAGTTCTCTGCTGAATGGAGATTTCAAAAAGAACAACAACAATTACTTCACTTCAGATAGCGAACACTTTAAAACGTAAACTTCATGCACACAGCCTTTTCAAACAGTGTCTACCAGTAGGAGATGATGCATCTCATTAGAAACAGTGTTAGAGCCAAGAAAACAGTAGTCACAGCTAACAATTAAATTGCGAATTTATGTAACGAAGACCACGTAATAATTACCACTGACTACCTTACAGCATGACAAATTAAAAACCAGATAACTTAAAAGCCTGGTTCCAAATAACGTCGTACAGATACAGGCTGCAGTGTCGAATGGCTGCCTCCTGGGTTTTTAAAAAAACATCAGTCATCAAGGTGGCCTTGGCGATGCATTAACAAAGAAGAACATTTGTAACATCCTGGCAGATCAAAACTGTGTGTCGGACCGATACTCGAACTCGGGACCTTGCCTTTCGCGGGCAAGTGCTCTACCAACTTTTTTTAATTTTTTTTTTTAGTCACCAAAAACAGTAACGTAAATGGCTACAATGAAATGATATAAATAAGGTGACATAATTGCAGTCATAAATTACAGCATTCAACAAATGAGTCTTTAGCAGCAGTAGCACAATTTAGCACCTTCACTGTCACCTTCAACTGGTGGCAGTCCAGCAGCACATTTTCTTCTTCTGCAGCCGGTTCCTCATCATCACTTCCCAGACTCAAATTAATCATTCAGTAAATCCTTGCTGTGTGTTCCTTCCAGGGTAAATTACGTGGACAGAAGAGCAGTCCCGAACTGTGACATCGCAAAATACTTCACTGCCTTGTTAGTTTTGTCAGTTCCAGCCTTCTAAACGCATCTATAGGGAGTTCAAGATCTTCCTTTATATCAGACACCAGATGTTTCTCACCATATTCTTGTATCTGCTGTACTGATTTATTTTTCATATGTGACTTACAGGTGAGGTTAGAGTCGGGAACGTGACCCAATCCATTAACTCTCTACTAGGAATCCAGTTCCTAACCTATACACATTCGGTTGAAGACAATTCGGAGCATGTTACCATATTTCTTATTGTGATTCTGATATTTGAGTATTTTCTCAAATTCATTTTCCATATACATCTTGTATTCAATATGTTCATCGCTCCCAATATTGTTAAAAACGTAACTTGTATATTTGCCCATTAACCAAATCACTGCGTTATTTTTTGCCTGAAGGTAGTAACTTTCCTCTGGTCTGAAGAAAATGTGAGTCGGTACATTGTTTGCTGAAGTTCTTGTTATTTGAGCCATTTTCACCCTGGTCCACCTCCAGTTGATAATCTTATCTCCACATGTGTAACGATGAGGCACACTATCAACGAGGTTGCACTTGCTGCAGAGGTTAGTGTCAAACCGATGGCAAAGAGACGCTCATTAGTGCTGATGATGGTACTGACTACCTTGTACCACGCTGTTCTCACGTCAGACGAAAGAACATCACGAGTGATGTTTTTCCAGCATGCTATTCCAGCATGTTTGGTTTCTATGTTATTTTTCATTTCATTTTTCCGTCTTTCAGCTAAAATCGCCTTTGCTGTAACGTTTTTGGAGTTTAAAATCTTTTTGCTAAGATAACTTAGTTCAAGATAATACTCCCTAGTGTGTTTCAGCTTAAAACTTATTTTTTGTATATTTATCGGCGGCTCTACACTTTCTCGCCTGACAATATCGTATAGTTTTGCTGTAATGCACCGTGGATCATTACACATTATACCACCTGAGCTACCCACGCACGACTCACGCCCCGTCCTCACAGCTTTACTTCGGCCAGTACCTCGTCTCCTACCTTCCAAACTTTACAGAAACTCTTCTGCGAACCTTGCAGAACTAGCACTCCTGAAAAAAGGATATTGCGGAGACATGGCTTAGCCACAGGCTGGGGAATGTTTCCAGAATGAGATTTTCACTCTGCAGCGGAGTGTGCGCTGATATGAAACTTCCTGGCAGATCAAAACTGTGTGCCGGACCGAGACTCGAACACGGCACCTGGCAGAAGTAAAGCTGTGAGGACGGAGCGTGGCTCGTGCTTCGGTAGCTCAGTTGGTAGAGCACTTGCCCGCGAAAGGCAAAGGTCCCGAGTTCGAGTCTCGGTCCGGCACACATTTTTGATCTGCCAGGAAGTTTCATATCAGCGCACACTCCGCTGCAGAGTGAAAATCACATTCTAAGGACATTTGGGTAGATGTACCTGAAACATGTATTTCTTACCTCAAGCAACCAACGTAACTAAAGCGTAAGGGATGACACATATACAGTTGTTACGTGCAGTAGCTACTGATTGGAATCTCAACAAAACGCGACCAGGTTGCGGTCACAGCAGTGTTCAAACGTTGACATGAGAACAAACATAGCTCGGCTTTCAGACGTAACCAGGGTGCGGGAACAGTACAATTAGTACAAAAATTCTCAACGCTTTCTGGAGAGCTCCGTAGAAGAATACCACCGGTACATAGCTTAGGCCTCTGAACCAGCTAGAATCAACATGGTGGTGACAGGATACCGGAGTAAGAATAACTGACAAGACTCCTACAATAGTCTGCCACAATGTCACCAATTCATTGCAGGCTCCACAAGAGTCCACTACACAGAAATCCAAAAGAACACAAAGTCTTCTGATCAGCTCGTCGGGTTTCTAATAGACCCCTCACAGACAGACGTACCTCTATCAATGGTAACGTGGACCAAGCTGCTACCTGAAACACACAACGGCCGACTGGTCTGGCGCCTGTCGCCGCAGTCCGTATCACTCGCGCCACATCGCTGGGAGCCACCGCACAACCCATAGCGCTATGTTCGAAGAGAAAATCACGACAACGCACACGAGCCCAAACAGCGTCCTGCTCGCTGTTCAAGAAACCCTCTGACTGGAAAATTTTGGGAGAATAGTTATCTAAGAAGTTAGAAGACGCAGCAAAATCATCGCAGAGGAATTTGGCGGTCGGCTGGGGAGGTACGTGAGCTGTTCGTAAAGTAAGGTCCGATCGGTCGAGATATAGAAACCACAATCAATATAAAAAAAAAATTATTCGCAATCGTTAGCCACACCTTCCATCTACCTCTCTAAATAGTCGCCGCTCCGACTTAGACATTTGTCGTGGCGTTGTACGAACATTCCAGTACCCTCGTCACTGAAAGCAGCCTGTATTTTCCGCCAATTCTCTACGCTGGTCTGCCTTTCGTTGCTTGTCCCAAAATGTTGTCTTCGTCTCCAGCGGTTCATGTGAGCAGAGGTGAACATTGGAGGGAGCCAATTAATGGTTGTGTTGTGGGTGGTTAGGCACTTCCCATCGAGAAAGCTTCAGGAGAGTCTTCATTTCCTCTGCAGAATACGGCTGACAATTGTCTTGAAGAAAGAAAAGCTTGACATTTATGTTGTGTGGGCTGCATAGCTTCAGGCGAAAGTGCTCAGCAGATCCACGTACTTGGCAGGAGACACTGTTGTTTTAGGCATTTCTGCGTGATCACTTTGCGCTCTGAACTGAAAAGAGTGGCGTGAAGCGATCGACAGGCACACTAAAGGCACTGCCCAACACATCTGTGCAAAGTTCCACTGGATTCTCACGGTGGTGTCCATTTCGCACCTATTGGACCTTACTTTCCGAATACCCCTCGTAAAATCTTCTGGGTTGCTAAGACACGACATATATCTTCTATACGACTGACGTTTCGAGCCCTCTGCTCGGATGTTCTTCAAGGTCTTGTGATCTCCACAGTTGACTGATTGCTGTCAGAGACCAGCGTCGTCTTCTCTCATAAAGAAGGATTTTACTAGCGGATTATTGATTAAAATCCGTGTGGCTACCACAGGTAGGCCGTCGTCATTGTATAGTAAATGGAGTTCTCTGTGCTAATGCTGAAAAAACTGTGCTACTAGCTAAAATTCTTGTTGCTACCGTAGGCGGGCCATAGTCATTGGATAGAAAGCAATTTTCCAGCACTTATTCTGCAATAATTGATTAAAATTCTTCCTGCTGCTATTTCTGGGCCACCATCATTTGCTAGATGCAAAACGGGCGAAGCAAAAGAGAGGGAAATGCTTGTCATAGATATTATCCAACCGCGCATTATTCCATTTGACCTCGTGTGCCCGTTACGGGAAACACGCGGTGAGGTTACAGTAACAAGCACAGTGGTCACTTAGGAAAATAAATCGCAGTGTGAGTGATTTTAAAACTGCTGCGTATACACTATGATGTGGCTCAGCGTATCATAGTGAAATGTCACGATAAAATCTCACGATAAGTCTACCGAAGCTCCCTCGCTCCCTGGTGTAATAATATTGTGGTTTGGTTGACTAATAGCTTCCTGGACGTTGTCTGCACTGCTCGCACGCTGCAGTCGCGTATTCGCTTCCTGGAGGCGGGTAACCACGAAGCCGGAAGCCTATAGCTGTTCTCTCAATTGAAGTTTCATTCCTTCTTAGAAAGTTCAGTCAGTTCTCAGACTTCTCCTCTATAAATGTTTCCTTAGCCAGCATACTTATGTTACTGAAATCGATGTCAAGACCACAGTTTTCTGATGTTCCGCTACCACAAATTTCACATTTATTTTAAACCTGTATTCCTAATATGTTCTTTAACAGTCATTCCCGTTTAGCCTATACAGGGTGTCACAAAAACCTAACGCCAACCCTCAGGAAACATTCCTAAAACACAAATAAAGAAAAGATGTTATTGGGGACATGTGTCCGGAAACGCTTAATTTCCATGTTAGAGCTCATTTTAGTTTCGTCAGCATGTACTGTACTTCCTCGATTCACCGCCAGTTGGCCCAATTGAAGGAAGGTAATGTTGACTTCGGTGCTTGTATTGACATGCGACTCATTGCTCTACAGTACTAGCATCAAGCACATCAGTACGTAGCATCAACAGGTTAGTGTACACCACGAACGTGGTTTTGCAGTCAGTGCAGTGTTTACAAGTGCGGAGTTGGCAGATGCCAATTTGATGTATGGATTAGCACGGGGCAATAGCCGTGGCGCGGTACGTTTGTATCGAGACAGATTTCCAGAACGAAAGTGTCCCGACAGGAAGACGTTCGAAGCAATTGATCGGCGTCTTAGGGAGCACGGAACACTCCAGCCTATGACTCGCGACTGGGGAAGACCTAAAGCGGCGAGGACACCTGCAATGGACGAGGCAATTCTTCGTGCAGTTGACAATAACCTTAATGTCAGCGTCAGAGAGGTTGCTGCCGCACAAGGTAACGTTGACCACGTCACTGTATGGAGAGTGCTACGGGAGAACCAGTTGTTTCCGTACCATGTACACCGTGTCCAGGCACTATCAGCAGCTGATTGGCCTCCACGGGTACACTTCTGCGAATGGTTCATCCAACAATGTGTCAATCCTCATATCAGTGCAAATGTTCTCTTTACGGATGAGGCTTCTTTCCAACGTGATCAAACTGTAAATTTTCATAATCAACATGTGTGGGCTGACGAGAATCCGCACGCAATTATACAATCACGTCTTCAACACAGATTTTCTGTGAACGTTTGGGCAGGCATTGTTGGTGATGTCTTGATTTGGCCTCATGTTCTTCCACCTACGCTCAATGGAGCACGTTATCATGATTTCATACAGGATACTCTACCTGTGCTGCTAGAACATGTGCCTTTACAAGTACGACACAACATGTGGTTCATGCACGATGAAGCTCCTGCACATTTCAGTCGATGTGTTCGTAGGCTTCTCAACAACAAGTCCATGGCCTCCATGCTCTCCTGACCTCAAACCTCTTGACTTTTATTTATGGGGGCATTTGAAAGCTCTTGTCTACGCAACCCCGGTACCAAATGTAGAGACTCTTCGTGTTCGTATTGTGGACGGCTGTGACACAATACGCCATTCTACAGGGTTGCATCAGCGCATCAGGGATTCCATGCGACGGAGGGTGGATGCATGTATCCTCGCTAACGGAGGACATTTTGAACATTTCCTGTAACAAAGTGTCTGAAGTCACGCTGGTACGTTCTGTTGCTGTGTGGTTCCATTCCATATTTAATGTGATTTGAAGAAAAGTAATAAAATGAGCTCTAACATGGAAAGTAAGCGTTTCCGGATACATGTCCACATAACTTATTTTCTTTCTTTCTGTGTGTGGAATGTTTCCTGAAAGTTTGGCCGTACCTTTTTGTAACACCCTTTACACACTCTGCCACAGTCATTTCATAGACGTCAGCAGTGTGGAGGTTATCAGGTTTAACCGTTTTGTGTCGGAAAAAGTCTTTTATTTCGCTTTGATTTGAGAAGGAGATCTTTTTACATTTGCGTAGAGTTCTGCCTATGCAGTGATTGACCCCGGAACAAACGGTAGCTTATCAGCATGGGGAAGCGGTTTCTCGTCATTCCTTTTAGCGTAATTAATATTCGGTTCTACGGATAAACAATCGTATACATCAGCCTTCATTGTCTTCTTTAAAAAATCCAACTCTAACTACGCCGGCTGGAGTGGCCGTGCGGTTCTAGGCGCTATAGTTTGGAGCCGAGCGACCGCTTCGGTAGGAGGTTCGAATCCTGCCTCGGGCATGGATGTGTGTGATGTCCTTAGGTTAAGTTAGGTCTAATTAGTTCTAAGTTCTAGGCGATTGATGACCTCAGAAGTTAAGTCGCATAGTGCTCAGAGCCATTTGAACCACCTCTGACTGCAAGCTGTTGTCGTCGCTGAAGCGGAAGGCACGTGAAGAGACTGGGGTGGTTGGTAATTCGAAGTGGCATCTAAATATCTATTTTTATTCGTAAGATTTCTCTCCTGAGTCCTACAGTGTTGTCAGATCTTTTATATATCAACGCGTCTAGAGACGGGAGACCGACCTCACTCTTAACAAAAATGGTTCAAATGGCTCTGAGCACTATGGGACATCTGTGGTCATCAGTCCCCTAGAATGTAGAACTACTTAAACCTAAATAACCTAAGGACATGAAACACATCCATGCCCGAGGCAGGATTCGAACCTGCGACCGCACTCTTAACCTCCAAGCTAAAGTTGATTTTACAGTGTGTCTCGTTTAACATATTCCGAAACGCGTAAAGCTTTCCTTCGCTGTGTGGCCATATTACAAAATGATATGTCATCCATATAGTGGGAGGCTTTAAAGGCGCATTACTTAATGTCTGTTACTCAAAATGTTCCATAAAAATCTCAGCTGCTACTGGCGACAAGGGTGAACGCATAGCAACACCGTCAGTCTATTCATAAAATTCTCCTCTGTATTTAAAACGCCTCGATCGAAGACATGTTTCTTCACTTCGCTCAGAAGCCGTGTAACAATGGGGAGTGTAGTATTCAAGAAACTAACCTCTTAAGCCTAGCCAGACTGCGTTATCCCGACAACGTTAAACTTATCAACTTTATTGAAAAACCATGGAACCAATGGAGGCTACCTGTTGTGCCGTGATTTAGCAGCGCAAAAGAGGTTCCGCCCCACTCGCCAGCTGGTTCCAGCGCTGTTGGTGAGTTCCCACACCGGCAGAGAGCACGTTAAACCCCGAAGTAGCTAATATCACAGCGACATGAGTGGCAGCCGACAACAAGAGTCTGGGGTCTGGAAGCGATGTGACCATACCTTGTATCCAGGACGGGCGGGGGGGGGGGGGGGGGGGGGCGTAGGCAGCAGCGGCAGGACAACACTTCAGTGCGGAGTTGGTCTTGTTTACGTCCCGGAGTGACTGCTTATGGAGTTTCCCGTCGAACAGGGGCTCGTAGATAACGTCTGGGTTATAGAATCTCGGTCATCAAACTGACAACGCTAGCGAGTGGCTCCGTATGCAAGAGACAAAGAGGCATGATCTGACATTTAAAAAATCAGAAGCTTAGTCTTATGTACTGCTGTTTCAGCACCATTTATTTTGTAATACGGGGAGGGATTTAATTTGTCTTTTGATTTTCCAGTTTTTTTAATTATTTCTTTCCCTATTTTCTTTTTCGTTGCTGCGGGGGGGGGGGGGGGGGGAGGAGGGGAAATACACAACTCCAGCATTTGCCTTACGTCTGAGGGAAACCCCCTAAATAACAATTTGTCCATTTTATTTGGACTGTTGAGCTCCGTGGCCGTGGATAATAATATTTCACTGAAAAAATACGGCAAACCAGCCACTTTTTAATGCGTTTTTTATTTACGCCAATATGCATTTCGGGTTTGCACCCATCTTCAGCTGGCAAATTACATGGATCTTCAGTTACTTCAGTAGTACAATCTCGACAGCAGTTTGGATGCTGCAGCAGGCCTGTGCTTTTGCATGTTCATCTTATACCCTCCTTTCAAAACACTGTCCATTCCGTTCAACTGCTCTTCCAAGAAGAACAATGTCATCGGCGAACCTCAAAGTTTTTATTTCTTCTCCATGGATTTTAATACCCACTTCGAACTTTTTTTGTTTTTTTTTTTTTTTTTTTTTTTTCACTGCTTGCTCAATATACAGATTGAATAACATCGGGAATCGGCTACAACCCTGTCTCACTCCCGTTCCAACCACTGCTTCCCTTTCATACCCCTCAACTCTTATATCTGCCATCTCGTTTCTGTACAGATTGTAAATAGCCTTTCGCTCCCTGTATTTTATCCCTACGACCTCCAGAATTTGAAAGAGAGTATTCCAATCAACATTGTCAAAAGCTTTCTCTTAAGTCTACAAGTGCTAGAAACGTAGGTTTGCCTTTCCTTAATCTTTCTTCTAAGATAAGTCGTAAAGTCAGTATTGCCTCACGTGTTCCAACATTTCTACGGAATACAAACTGATATACCCCGAGGTCGGCTTCTATTAGTTCCTCCATTCATCTGTAAAGAATTCGCGTTAGTATTTTGCAGCTGAGACGTATTAAACCTGCTTTCTTTGGGATTGGAATTATTATATTCTTCTTGAAGTCTGAGAGTATGTCACCTGTCTCATATATCTTGCTCACCAGATGGTAGAGTTCTGTCAGGACTAACTATCCCAAGGCTGTCAGTAGTTCTAATGGAATGTTGTCTACTCCGGGGGCCTTGTTTCGACTCAGGTCTTTCAGTGCTCTGTCAAACTCTTCACGCAGTATCATATCTCCCATTTCATCTTCATCTACATCTTCTTCCATTTCCATAATATTGTCCTCAAGTACATCGCCCTTGTATAGACCCTCTATACTCCTTCCATCTTTCTGCTTTCCCTTCTTTGCTTAGAACTGGGTTTCCTTCAAAGCTCTTGATCTTCATGCAAGTGGTTCTCCTTTCTCCAAAGGTCTCTTTGATTTTCCTGTAGGCAGTATCTATTTAACCCCTAGTGAGATAAACATTTACATCCTTACATTTGTTCTCTAGCCATCCCTGCTTAGCCATTTTGCACTTCCTGACGATATTTTTGAGACCTTTTTATTCCTTTTTGCCTGCTTCTTTTACTGCATTTTTGTATTGTCTACTTTCATCAATTAAATTCAATATTTCTTCTGTTACCCAAGGGTTTCTATTAGCCCTCCTCTTTTTACCTATTTCATCCTCTGCTGCCTTCACTTCTTCATCCCTCAAAGCTACCCATTCTTCTTCTACTGTGTTTCTTTCCCCCATTCCTGTCAATTGTTCCCTTATGTTCTCCCTGAAACTCTGTACAACCTCTGGTTTAGTCAGTTCATCCACGTCCCATCCCCTTAAATTCCCACCTTTTTGCAGCTTCTTCAGTTTTAGTCTACAGTTCATAACCAACAAATTGTGGTTAGAGTCCACATCTGCCGCTGCAAATGTCTTACAATTTAAAACCTGGTTCCTAAATCTCTGTCTTACCATTATATAATCTATCTGATACCTTTTAGTATCTCCAGGGTTCTTCCATGTATACAACCTCCTTTCATGATTCTTAAACCAAATGTTAGCTATGATTAAGTTATGCTCTGCGCAAAATTCTACCAGGCGGCTTCCTCTTTCATTTCTTAGCCCCAATCCATATTCACCTACTATGTTTCGTTCTCTCCCTTTTCCTACTCTTGAGTTCCAGTCACCCATGACTATTCAGTTTTCGTCTCCCTTCACTATCTGAATAATTTCTTCTATCTCATCATACATTTCATCAATTTCTTCGTCATCTGCAGAGCTAATAGGCATATAAACTGTTCTACTGTAGCAGGCGTGGCTTCGTGTCTATCTTGGCCACAATAATGCGTTCACTATGCTGTTTGTAGTAGCTAACCCGCACTCCTATTTTTTATTCATTATTAAACCTACTGCTGCATTACCCCTGTTTGATTTTGTATTTATAACACTGTATTCACCTGACCAAAAGTCTTGTTCTTCCTGCCACTGAACTTCACTAATTCCCACTATATCTAACTTTAACCTACCCATTTCCCTTTTTAAATTTTCTAACCTACCTGCTCGATTAAGGGATCTGACATTCCACGCTTCGATCTGTAGAACGCCAGTTTTCTTTCTCCTGATAACGACGTCTTCTTGAGTGGTCCCCTCCCGGAGATCCGAATGGGGGACTATTTTACCTCCGGAATATTTTACGCAAGAGGGCGCCATCATCATTTAACCATACAGTAAAGCTGCATGCCCTCGGGAAAAATTACGGCTGTAGTTTCCCCTTGCTTTCAGCCGTTCGCAGTACCAGAACAGATAGGCCATTTTTCTTAGTGTTACGAGGCCAGTTCAGGCAATCATCCAGACTGTTGCCGTGCAATTACTGAAAAGGCTGCTGCCCCTCTTCAGGAACCACACATTTGTCTGACCTCTCAACCGATACCCCTCCGTTGTGATTGCACCTACGGTACGGCTAACTGTATCGTTGATGCACGCAAGCCTCCCCACCAACGGCAAGGTCCGTGGTTCATGGGGGCAGGAGATTATAACTAATGGCTGAGAAATGCAATTACAATCGAAGAATTGTACCGGTTGACATCTAAATCTAACCACAAGGCCCCTGTTTTGTTTAACGGCAACCTGTGCCTTAGTAAAAATGTTCCGGCTATATTTGCGACCAGGAATGATTCATTAGAATATTAATAATCGGGTATCAACCAGAAAATAATAAGGTAAGGCAATATAATTGCTGGACAAATTTTTAATCACGACCAAAGAGCAGACAGAGCAAAACTCTGAGGGTCGGGTACAAACCAGAAAATAATTAGGAGGTTGGGCAGACAGTGATACCAATCACCACGAGGGTGTTTACTCCCCATTATCAGCAAGCAGCGCCTTGGATCCTCGATGCATCGTGGCGGTTACTGGGTGGTGCGATGACTGCCAGGAAGAAGGGGGCACGCAGGCCACGAGCGGTCGTCCGACATAAATGTTGCCAACCAACCGACGGGATGTCGGCCTGCTGCTTGTAGTTGACGCTGACCTCGGTAAATTACTCCGGTATCTTAGCTCTGCGCAGGCTCTCCTTGCGCAGCTCGCACCTCAGCCGCACCGACCTCGTGACCACCTCTTGTCACGACGCTACCGCCAATCCCCAAACATCGTCCCTCGCACTCGGGCTTTCCTTTATTGAATTTCGATTCCCCCCGAAGGGGGCGGGCTGGCAGCAGCTTAGTCCGCTGCTTTTCAGCCTACAGAATTTTTAAAACATAAGAAGATAAAAAACGATAAAAGCAGGCGATAAAACGGTGACTTAAATTGTGAAACGGCGAACGGCGGAAAACTGTGGAAAGTTAAAACAAACAAAGTAGGGCGGATGCTAATAAAATACACAGGAAGCAGACAGGTAAAATAGTAGACAGACAAGTAAAAAACACGGCGACAGACTGAAACTTCCTGGCAGATTAAAACTGTGTGCCCGACCCAGACTCGAACTCGGGTCCTTTGCCTTTCGCTGGCAAGTGCTCTACCCTCAGAGCTACCGAAGCACCACTCAAGCCCGGTACTCACAGCTTTACTTCTGCCAGTATCTCGTCTCCTACCTTCCAAACTTTACAGAAGCTCTCCTGCGGACCTTGTAGAACTAGCACTCCTGAAAGAAAGGATATTGCACAGACTTGTCTTGTATATTGTGAGTAATAAATGAATAGGTTAAGTCTGATTTGTCTTTGTCAGGAAAAATTCTGTAGGTCACTGTTTAATAAAAAAATAATTAAAGAGGCAGTTTCACAATCCTCTCTCATTCTCTTCAGAAACGCTGCCGCCCTTTCATATTAACTAACTTTTTTGCCATCAGGAACCGATGTTAAAAGTGACTGTAGATTGTAAGGAAGGAGAGGCTCGAATCTTTTCTCTAGTTATCATGTGTTCTTCACATTGATGTGTTTGATTGTTTGTGTGGGGTATCGTTGTGATTACCATTCAGCAGTGAAAACTATTGGGCAGAACTCGACATCATCACAGAAATAGCAAAAAACAACGGATATAATAGTAATTTAGATACAAAATTAAAGAAGCACAGTCAATAACCACGATAGACATTCAGAGACAAATAACAACACAAGGAAACACCACACAAACAAACACATATAGTGACTTAGCAATAACAAACCAAAGAATACATGTGCACGAGAAAGAAGATTAATCATGATGCGCTATACCATACAGACAAAAACTCATACATAAAATAACCAATATTTTCAAAATGCTAGGCATAAACACTGCATTTAAAACAGACAATTTAGTCAAACAGTACATTCCAAAAATAACAAAAGACACATATATTTACTAGAAAGCAGGAATACGTCAACTACCATACAACACATGCGATGGAAAGTTTATAGGACAAACCAGTGAAACATTCGACACTCGATACAAAAAAAAATCAGATCATGGAAATGAGGGACATGCCACTCAACTTTTACTGAATATATCAGAGAAACGAATCACAAGCCTGTTACAAGAGAGAAAGACATGAACATGGTTAAATAACGAAGGACCACTACTCACATTACAAGAAAATTATCACATATTCAAAACAGAGGCAGAAAATTGAAAATGGCTCTGAGCACTATGTGACGTAACAGCTATGGTCATCAGTCCCCTAGAACTTAGAACTACTTAAACCTAACTAACCTAAGGACATCACACACACCCATGCCCGAGGCAGGACTCGAACCTGCGACCGTAGCGGTCGCGCGGTTCCAGACTGTAGCGCCTAGAACCGCTTGGCCACGCCAGCCGGCCCCATAGAAGATTAGGCGGTCACAAATGGGTTCCTCTCCTAGGTGTATAACTGAAAAACAAAAGCTTGAACACACACACACACACACACAGACATGTTCACAAACCTACATCAAAATAAGTACAGCCAAGCAAAAAGCAGTTGAAATCAAAGACTTGGAAAGGTAGAATCACTTACAAAAACCAATGAATCTCCAGACTCAGAAAATTGCACTTAAAGGACTATGTTTCGAAAACAAAGTGAGTACAAGATAAATTCAAACTTTCGACCAGTTTTGCACATGAGTGAAAGCTGCTTGTATTGCAAATAGAAGAAGCTGATCCGCAACTATCTTTCCATTTCATTATAAAATCCCCCCATGAACTGTTTAAAAGTTGCCTTGTTAAAAAGGTAACGCGACTGGACTTTCAGGTAAAATAAAAAGAAAATCGTCAACATGCAAAAAGCGTCTTCCTTTCTTTTTTTAACTATTGCAATTTATAGTATTTCCATGCTTGAAGGTACCATTCTGCATTTTCATTTAAAGGGCTGCCAACACACCGTACATAGGCCTTGAGTCGGCAGAGCAAGTATTCAGAACGCGACGTACAGGTATGACCTGTCCTTTGGGGCTTCATAAGTTAACAAATGTCTTTGACGACTATCTGACCATCGATGAAGAGGTAATTAGAGACGTACTGAGAGGTTGCATTTGTCCCCAAGTGACCTCAGTAGCTCATGGCCCATGAAGAAATGTACGGCATGGAAGAGACTAGCTACCTGATGATTATCATGATGCACACAGCGCTCGCGTAGGGTACTAGTGCAAGTTTCCCCGATATTGTCTGTGACTGAATGCCAACCTTTACAAGGTATCGTATAATCACCACGGGAACAACACATTATGCCCATAACCACTGTATAAATTTCCGGAAGGCTACTAAAATTCTGCCCTTAATATTTTGTATGGACAATACGACACTGATGTAGTTTACTCACTCTAAGTTTAATAAATGAAGTATCCCTTTAAAGTACGCGAAAATGTCCTCTAGATGGAAAAAAAACGTTTAAACTGTTGCCTAGAGCCGATGACTGAGACATTAGTTATAGTTAGAGACCAAAGACCACGGACTTCTTCAGATCCCAGTATCAGTCACAGTTGGGGCCGCACGGCCAGTTAAAGCCTCAGGTCACGTAGCAGGCATCCATACAGAAGGCTTCTGCCGAAATGGTAAAAAAGGGCGGATTCTATTTAAAAACAGATTCGACGTGAGCTGACTGCAGAGCGCAGAATTTTCCAACTGGTTCGCACAATATATCAATTATGCATCTACCCGCTTTGCATTTTATATGAGACCAAGATAAAAAAAAATTGTGTTTGTGTGGGCTCCCAATAAGTCCTCAAATAACAAGGGTATGCGTCCTAATCTAATCCAGTTCGTTCCATATTAAAGAACGTCGCTGCAGCCAGTGCGTGTCACGTTAGCAATGAAAATAACACTGCAGCTGCCACATAAGAAGAGTTCTTAATGCACACTCTTGTTATCGCAGTGATGATAACGTTTCTAAAATAGAATAACAAATAGAAAAAATAAAATAATTTCCGATGTCCTGCTATATTGTGAGCGATCGCGTTCACCTGCCCGACAGTTGTTTCTATGATTCAGGAAGAAAGCAGTTTAGAAACTAGGGATATTCGTACTCAGAGGGAACCGACGATGTGCATACAAAGATTTAGCTCTGTTATAGTGCGTTGGGCGTCTACGAATTATACACGTCGCTATGGATGCTCCAAAATGGTTCAAATGGCTCTGAGCACAATGGGACTTAACATCTGAGGTCATCAGTCACCTATAACTTAGAACTACTTAAACGTAACTAATTTAAGGACATCACACACATCCATGCCCGAGGCAAGATTCGAAACGGCGACCGTAGCGGTCGCGCGGTTCCAGACTGAAGCGCCTAGAACCGCTCGGCTACACCAGCCGGCATGGGTGGTCCCATGGGCTCTGAAACTGGAGGCTGATATATCAGTACTCCACACATTCTACCTATACTTTTTTCTTGAAGCAATCTATGAAGATACTTAGCTGCTCAGACTACTTGTCACTGCAATCAGAGCGGATCAGACTTCGAGACGTTGAGGTTTATGTGCTTCCTCTTGGTGGCACCACGCCACTGATATTTTTGCTGTAAATGTTTGATTCACATAAATCCTATTTTATCGAATTCCAATAAAAATCAATGTCTGTTTTATTTACGTACGTATTCACTTCTCAGAATGTGCAGATTGAATCTCCACTTCTTTTTCAAAATAATCTTAATCTCTTCTTCCAGGCCATTAGGTCACTGCTAAATTTATTTATTTTGCTGTTTCTTCCAGCAGTTTCCAACACGAATTCCTGATACCTAATATTTATGAGTGATTTTCACATTAAAAGTACAGCCTTAAGTCAAAACTGGTATCACACAGTTTATATACTTTCCACTTCACAAACGTTCAGCATCTCACACTGTAAATTTTGCGTAGTTCGCCAAACGCATTCCCACTTATTGTCATTCTTCTATTTTTTTATGTGTTTCCAGACGGCGCACTTAACATGCCCTCTCCCCCCTCCCCCCTCCCCCCCCCTGAAGAAAAACATGAATGCTTATCAGCCGATACCAGTGATTTGATGGTTAATTTGTGCCATTTTCCTTTCATTGCCTAGATAAGTCAGTGTTTTAATCGTGTTATGATTTATTTTCAGAATAATTTTCAAATTTAGTCTATAAATATTTTCCATTCGTTGTTGATGTTTATCCGCAGTGGAGGCGAATAGTCAGATGCCATCACAAAAATGAAGTGGTTCAGGTACATCCCTTGAACACTAGCTAGCCTTCTTCGTTGTGATAAGATACAACTGAAGTGAAAGAGAACGCACGTGATTGAATTAATGATCATATTGTTATTCTTTTGTTTACTGCACAACAACCACTGCATTATATTCACATCTTCCAGTTTCTCTGAAATTGCCTCTGTTATGAGGCTTCATATGCTGCAACACTAAACTCAACATCACTGTATGCCACAGTTGAAATTGATAAGCAAACCAATGATTGCCGCCCAACAATCGGATTATTTTTTTCCCAAATTTAGGCAGCAGAACTTCCCTTCAAGAGAACGAGATTAGTTTTGGTAATTTGCAGTCACCTTTATTTGCCTCCTTATGTCAATTCTGCGTTTTTCACACTCTTGTTAAGTCCATTAAAGCTGTATCACCATTGCGTATTTTCTTTCGAGCAAAAAAAAAGTGTCAAAAAATTCCTCTTTTCCAAAAGGGAGTAAACCGAATTTTAGGAACTATTATCACCACTCAAACTGTGTTAATGTCAGAGTGGTAGTTTGTATTCATTGCAGTAGCTTCATTCATTTCGGGTCCCACAGTCACAAATTTATTGAAGGAGAATTGTGTTTTCCACCATGGTTGTTGTACAATCTCTTCTTTAATTATACAGGGTGATTATAATTAAACTTTAAAAACGCTGTAGAAATAACAAATTGCAACGGAATATTATCGGAGAAGGGGGAAAACCTATGACAGAAGAAAAAAAATAGTGTGAAAATTGATCAGTAGATGGCGCTGTATGTGTCAGAATACGTAAATGAAAACACTTGTCATGCGCACGACCCATTTAAGTTGGTGTAAACACGCCAAGGTATACGGCTTTTTCTCCTTTCACATCTGCGACGTTCGCCATGACTGTATCAATGGAGGATGGCGCACTGCTTGTAAAGCTGTATTACAAGAATGATGACTGTGCACACGTCGCTCTGCAGAATTTCCGGACACTGAAAGGTATGAAAAAAAGGCGTTGGTCCGATGACTGCCGGCGGTCTGGAGAAAATGATTCGGAAATTCGAAAATACGAGTTCTTTTGTTGTGAAAACTGGTAGATGGAGGAAACGAAATGATTAGACGTCAGTGGAAGCAGTGGCGACATCAATGCAGGAGGAATCGAGTGATGGTGTGCAAACATGTTGCGCACGAAGAATTGCCCGAACATTAGACATACCCGTGTGAACGGTGCATAAAATCCTACGAAAAATCCTTCTTTGCTATCCATTCGAAATTACCCATGTGCGCGAGTTGCTTCCTGTTGACCTGTCAGCAAGAGAGACCTTCGCTTTAGGATGGACAATGATTGGCCGTGGAAGATTTTGTGGACAGACAAAGCCTACTTCCATCTGAATGGATGAGTCAATACACATAATTGTCGAATATCCTGAAACGGTCACTGTGTGGTGCGGA
The DNA here is from genome assembly GCF_023897955.1 of Schistocerca gregaria. NCBI lineage: Eukaryota > Metazoa > Arthropoda > Insecta > Orthoptera > Acrididae > Schistocerca > Schistocerca gregaria. Next base: position 241,311,056 of record NC_064921.1, read on the forward strand.
TTTACGACATCATTTATCGTAGGGCCGTACTTTTTCGAAGAGACGTGTGCTTCCGGTCCTGTTACCTGTACCGTCACCGGTAAGCGCTGTGAGTGTCTTTTGAGCAGCCACGTCATTCCAGCTCTCCAACAGCGTGCATGTGTGAATGGGATCGTTTTTATGCAAGATGGCGCACCTCCGCACATTGAAAATCCAGTTAGCAGCTGCTGAAGAGACATTTCGGAAATGCTAGAATTATCGGCCTCCATTTCCCCACAGCCTGGCCGCCTCGATCACCTGATCTTGATCCGTGTGACTTCTGGCTGTGGGGCTATCTGAAAGATGTGTTCAGTGCTCCGATTGCAAACGTAGCTACATTGAAGGCACGCATTGCACAACACATTCTGAACGTGACCCCGGAAACATTTCGATCAGTTGTGGAAGATGCTGTTTGTCGATTTCAACTTCTTGCCGAAAACGAAGGACAGCATACTGAACATGGAAATTAATAATCCGATTTTATATTGATTGATGATTTTTATGCGGTGTTTGGCATCAGGGCAATTAAAAACCGATGTGATTGATGCTTTCTATGCGGTTTTTGGACTCATGACATTAAAAACCGATGTGATTGATGCTTTCTATGCGGTTTTTGGACTCATGACAAAAATCGATGTGACTGATGCTTTTTATGCATTTTTTGGCCTCAGGGAAATTAAAAACCGATTTTTCCCATTCGAAGTGATATGACCTTGCCGTGGTCGGTGGGCTTACCTAACTAGCAGTATCACACCAGTACACCCATGCACACTGAGTAGTACAGTTTATTTAACGTCAGACGTACACCTTAGGCATTGTTGTAAACTGCATTTGCCTTTTTGTAGTCGACCACTATTAAATTATGATACTTACAGCTACATTTATTGCTACATTTAGTAACTATTTATTTTTCTTCTCCCATACGTTTTCCCCTTCTCCGATAACATTCTTTGCAATTTGACGTCATTCTGACCAGTGCTATTATTTCAACAGCGGTTTGAAAGTTGAAGTTTAATTATAATCATCCAGTACATAAATTGAAGCCGCCCTTTCGTGTCCCTCTGCATGTGCAGACTAATCTTAGGAACTGCTTTAGGATTCGGTTTTTACTACTAGACACACGGAATGATGAGGAAGGTTTCTGCGTATAATTTGTAAATATTTCGTACAGTTTGTCTGAATTATGGCGAGTTGAAGTTTAATTGTGAAAACGACGCCGTTGCCACCTAGAACGTGGCTGGAGTAATTCGACAGAGGAGTAGTTACTTCAGACAGCGGAAAACGTCACACAATTTGAGTCTGGTGTGGTGGACTAGCACTATAGGATATAGTTAGAAACTAAAAGGTTGTAGAATGCAATCCCAGTTTGCTCACTTCTTTTCACTCTGCCATTTAACCTAGCATTCATCTCTCAACCATATGGAGATTCTACAAAAACGAAACGCGGCTCGAATTGCCCCCCGTCATAACGTAGCTCTCGCTTTCCATGTTGGAAAACTGAGTAGGGTCATGCAAGACGCCTTAGTGACATCCAGCTGAGCCAATCGTTTCAGAATAACTGCATACCCAAAATAAAATGCGGATCTAAAACTGAAACGTCCCCTTTGAAAAAATTATCCACGACTGTGCTTAAACTGACACACAATAGTTTTTTAGCGCAACGCAATCTGACTTCCAAAAATCCCTACGAAAGAATGGCCCTGACTAGCATTAACCTATACGTTTCACAAATCACTTAACTCACAAAAATCTTCGTTACTCAAGCTACTGCAATACAGCGAGCGCCACTACTGCCAGCTAAATAAAAGATTCAAACTACTGAAGGCACTAACTACTGATAGGCATAGTTAGCAAATGAAAGATTTTAATAGAGAACAAACAATGTATTTTCCTCACTAGTCATAATATATATAGCAGTTCATGACACCAATTCTTACAAATTTCAAAACTCCGCCATCTCTCTCCCCACGTCCACCACTGCTGGGGGCTCACCTCCAACTGCGCAACGCTACACGCTGTTAGCATCCAGCTGCCGCTGCCCGACACTACAATGGCAGACAACAATGCAAACCAGCCACAGACTGCACAGGGCACAGCCAGTGATTTTCATACAGAGCGCTACGTGGCGGCGGCGTTAGCAATAAAAAAAACCTAAACAGCCTACTTACATAGCCCCCATGCTCCCCACAAAAAAATTTACAAATTGTTTTGGGCAGTGGCCAATACAGATTTGAAAAAAATTTTCATAATTACAATGACAAAGAAATGAAATGCACACACTTATCGATACAATGTTGGTCAAAAGCTAAAATTTTCTCCCAGTCCATAAAGACAGTCCTGATCATTCATCAAAGTAAAATTGCAGTGTTTTTCTCAAAGTCTGAGTAGTGAAAGAAAATGAACACGGAAGTAGTGGATTTCCATGCAGTCTTGAAGAAGTAGTGTTGTCCTTCCAACGGCAAGACAGTGCTGACTCTTGACATGCAGACAGGTAATGGGCCACAACAGAGCAAACCCACAGCAGAGTCAGTCGAAGTTTTGAAGAATATTGGTAGGTAGGTCAACACAGAGTAGAACCATTACAGTCCAGGTAGAGATTACAGTATTGGTGGGCCACCAGAGGTGCAGACCCACTGCAGTCCTTGTGGAAATAATGGTATTGGTGGGTCATCAAAGGTGTAGACCCACTGTAGTCATTGTAGAGATGGCCAGCAGCCATCTGCTTGACTGTGCAGGCGCACAATCACCATTGAAGAGTCCTCAATAGTCATAATATATATAGCAGTTCATGACATCCAATCTTACAAATTTCAAAACTCCGCCATCTCTCTCCCCACGTCCACCACTGCTGGCGGCTCACCTCCAACTGCGCAACGCTACACGCTGTTAGCATCCAGCTGCCGTTGCCCAACACTACAATGGCAGACAACAATGCAAACCAGCCACAGACTGCACAGGGCACAGCCAGTGATTTTCATACAGAGCGCTACGTGGCGGCGGCGTTAGCAATAAAAAAAACCTAAACAGCCTACTTACAAAACCTGTAGTTTTGAATTCTTTATGCAAAACAGTTCAGTAAGTTCTTCCAACATCTTTATGCTTTCCTTCAATGAAACCTATATGTGGACATAGTCCTTTTCGTGACAAGGCGAAGACGCCTGTCATGGAGTCCACGACAAAGAGTTACCACAACGAGTCTCAACATCGCATCACAATGCGTACTAACCTTGAGAATAGGAGTGTTGTAACACGAGTTATACATGTCCATTGTGCGTGTTTTTATTTATTTATTTTATTTGTGCCACCTCTGCCAGCCTCCGTCACATATTGAATCACTCACACACATACACTCATGATTATCTTATAGTATTTACATTGGTTGTAAACATGTTAATTGCATCACGAGGTACTGTCGCCGGGCCGAGTGGCCGAGCGGTTCTAGGCACTACAGTCTGGAACCGAGCGACCGCTACGGTCGCAGGTTCGAATCCTGCCTGGGGCATGGATGTGTGTGATGTCCTTAGGTTAGTTTGGTTTAAGTAGTTGCAAGTTCTATGGGACTGATGACCTCATATGTTAAGTCCCATAGTGCTCAGAGCCATTTGACCCATTTTTGTCAGTGCTGTCAGACAAGCAGCTCTGCGTGAAATAACCGCTGAAATCAACGTGGGACGTACGATAACGTATCCATTAGGGCAGGGTGGCGTTGACGTTAATGGGCTATGGCAGCAGACGATCGACGCAATTGCCTTTGCCAGCAGCAGGACATCGCCTGCAGTGCCTCTCCTGGGCTTGTGACCATACCACTTCTTTCGTAGTCGACTGGAAAACCGTAACCTAGCCTGATGAGTCTCAATTTCAGTTGTTATGAGCAGATGGTATGAGCTAACACTGTGCAAGCCGGTCGTGGCCCAAAATGGTGTAGTGTGTGTTTCGATGGAATGGGCTGAGTTTCTGGTCCAAATGAACGGATCATTGGCTGGAAATATGTTCATTTACATGGAGATGCACTTCATATTCCTAAACAACGAGGGAATTTTTGTGGATGACAACGCGTCGTGTCACCGCGATAGGTTTGAAGAACATCCTGGACAGTTGGAGGGAATGATTTGGAAACCCGAATCGCCCGACATGAATCCCATTTAGCATTTACGAGAAATAATCTCCAAAATCCTGCACCATAACACTTTCGCCATTATGTACGGCCTTACAGAAAGCATGGTAATATTTCTCCAGGGAACTTCCAACGACTTTTGGAGACGGTGTCACGTGGATTTGCTGCACTACCCCGTGCAAAAGACGGTCCAAGACTATATTAGGAGGTATCCCAGAACTTTTGTTACTTCAGTTTATATGGGACACACAATATTGACGCCTCCAGACAATTTTCCTGCCGTGCGTTAGTTATATCACGTAATTTAAATAAAAGCGATGATATTCGCTCACTTAACTTCACTCTCTGAATAATTTTATTCGTAGCCCGTAAACAAAATACGCTACGCCAGTCAGGGCGTAGATACCCGTGCGTAGCCGGGTCAGATCGGTAGGAACTGTTATTTCCAAAACGATTAGCTGATTTCTGCTGTTAGCCATTTTCAAATACGCAACATTATATTCTCAAGAAAACGAGCATGAACGGCGTCCTATAGTCTCGACGCTTACCGTGCGAGGTGGCGGAGCGTTAGCACGCTGGAGTCGCATTCGCACGGACGACGCTTCAAATCCACGTCCGCCCATCCAAATTTAGGTTCTCCATAACTTCAGTAAATCTCTCCACACCAACGCTCGGATGGTTCTTTTGAAACAGCAAACCGATTTCCTTCCCCATCCTTGAAACATTCTGAGCGATGGCTCCGTCTCTAATGACCTCGATATGACGTGAAACCGTAATCTTCCATTTTTCTTCGTCAAAGCTTATAACATCTACATCTATACTCCGCGAGCCACCTCACCGTGCCTGACGGATGGTACTTTATGTACGAGTGTCACTTCGCAGTTTTTCTTTCATAGAGGTGGAACCCTCCACGCCCACACCGGCATGATGGCCAACACAATAGGTCTACTGCCGTCTCTGCATAAGGGTTAGTATTCACTAAAGTGAGGTGTCGCATGATAATGGGTACTGCGATGTTTGTGTAAGTCTGGTTAGGGTTAACCATTAATACGCGCTCATCTGGAGATAGATTGGGTCGAAATCGAACGAAGGGTAGCGGTTTGAAGGACAGAGGAAAAAAAGTTCCAAGGCAAGGGCCAAGGGAAAAAAACCTCTGCGGTAGTTAGGTCGGGTGGTAAGAGCAGTAGCGGTTGTCTTGCTGCCTGCGATAGGTCGTGCAAGCATAGACTTTGTTAGTAGTGGGTATCATGAATGTGCCGGCCGGTGTGGCCGTGCTGTTCTAGGCGCTTCAGTCTGGAACCGCGTGACCGCTGCGGTCGCAGGTTCGAATCCTGCATTGGGCATGGATGTGTGTGATGTCCTTACGTTAGCTAGGTTTAAGTAGTTCTACGTTCTAGGGGACTGATGACCAAAGATGTTAAGTCCCATAGTGCTCAGAGCCATTTGAACCAATCATGCATGTCGATACCTTGACGTTTTGCGGTTGTGCTGCTCGGCGGCTGGCGCTGGGTGCTGGTGCAGAGTCCTCTCGTCGGTGTCCCTGCTGAGGCCTGTTGGTCGGCTCTAATGGCAGCTGGTAGTTACCAGTGTTGCTGATATGCGGGGGCTTGCCGACGTTTGTCGCTTGTTTGCGTATGTTAGTTTACCATAGGTGGCTATGCCCTAGCTAGCAGTGTCTTTGGCCGCTTGTGCTTCCACCTGTGGTTGTGATCGTAGTTTCCCAGAGTGAGGATGAAAGGATGGTTCGAGTGTCTAGAGTTCCTGTACAGTCGTGTGGCGTGTTTTTTGAATACTTCCTTGAGGGTATCAAACCGGCATTCATGGTGAAGATCCACGGTGCGTGTGTAGCGTGGAGCGTTGCTAATGATTCGTAGCACCTTGTTCTGTATGATCTGCAGGCGGCGCAGTCGTGTAGGAGGTGCATATCCCCAGACGGGAGCTGCGTACCTCATCAGAGGTCTAATCAGTGTCATGTATATGGACACCCTCCTATTCAGTGTGCTTTCCCTCTTGAGCTTTGAGTAGAGCTGTTTGAGCCTCGCGTGCGCTCGGTTGGCAAAGTACCCGATGTGATCCCCCCATGTCAGTTTCCGGTCCAGCCAGACACCAAGGTATCTGACTTTCTCGCGGAAACGTATTGGGCGTGTATGCAGTGTTATCGGTCTACAGTGTTAATGTATGCGCTTTAGTTTCGGTCTGCGTGTGAGCAGAACTGCTTCGCTCTTGTCGACGTTTACTTTAATACGCCATCGCTCCAACCAAGGCTCAGCTGTTCTGAGTGCTGTCTGTATCCGTGAATTGATGTTCGACGGTTTCCAATCTTGCGCAAGGATGGCGGTGTCATCCGCGTAGACGGCTAACATTGTGTTTTGTGTTGCTGCGAAGTCATTAATGTACAGGTTAAACAAAATGGACCCTAGGAGTCTGCAGCTCGTGGACGTGCGGTAGCGTTCTCGCTTCCCGCGCCCGGGTTCCCGGGATCGATTTCCGGCGGGGTCAGGGATTTTCTCTGTCTCGTGATGACTGGGTGTTGTGTGCTGTCCTTAGGTTAGTTAGGTTTAAGTAGTTCTAAGTTCTAGGGACTGATGACCATAGATGTTAAGTCCCATAGTGCTCAGAGCAATGGGCCCTAGCATGCTTCCTTGGGGTACTCCAGCTTGGATACAGTGTTGTGTTGATTGTTTATCCTGCACGTTACATCTACATCTATACTCCGCAAGCCACCAAAAGGTGTGTGGCGGAGGGCACTTTACGTGCCACTGTCATTACCTCCCTTTACTGTTCCAGTCGCGTATGGTTCGCGGAACAAACGACTGTCTGAAAGCCTCCGTGCGTGCTCGAATCTCTAATTTTACATGCGTGATCTCCTCGGGAGTATAAGTAGGGCGAAGCAATATATCCGATACCTCATCCAGAAACGCACCCTCTCGATACCTGGCGAGCAAGCTACTCCGCGATGAAGAGCGCCTCTCTTGCAGAGTCTGCCACTTGAGTTTGCTAAACATCTCCGTAACCCTATCACGACTACCAAATAACCCTATGACGAAACCCTTTTGATCTTCTCAATCTCCTCCGTCAACCCGATCTGGTACACAGCTGATCTGATTTCCGTAGGCTCTTACTTTGTTTATCAGGCGACAGTGCGGAACTGTATCGAACGCCTTCCGGAAGTCAAGAAAAATAGCATCTACCTGGGAGCCTGTATCTAATATTTTCTGGGTCTCATGAACAAATAAACCGAGTTGGGTCTCACACGATCGCTGTTTCCGGAATCCATGTTGATTCCCACAGAGTAGATTCTGGGTTTCCAAAAACGACATGTTACTCGAGCAAAAAACATGTTCTAAAATTCTACAACAGATCGACGTCAGAGTTTTGCGCATCTGCTCGACGACCTTTCTTGAAGACTGGGACTACCTGTGGTCTTTTCAAACCATTTGGGACCTTCCGTTCCTTTAGAGACTTGCGGTACACGGCTGTTAGCAGAGGGACCTAGTTCTTTCGCGTACTTTGTGTAGAATCGAACTGGTATCCCGTCAGGTCCAGTGGACTTTCCTCTGTTGAATGATTCCCGTTACTTTTCTATTCCTTGGACACTTACTTCGATGTCAGCCGTTTTTTCGTTTGTGCGAGGATTTAGAGAAGGAACTGCAGTGCAGTCTTCCTCTGTGAAACAGCTTTGGAAAAAGGTGTTTAGTATTTCAGCTTTACGCGTGTCATCCTCTGTTTCAATGCCATGATCATCCCGGAGTATCTGGATATGCTGTTTCGAGCCACTTACTGATTTAACGTAAGACCAGAACTTCCTAGGATTTTCTGTCAAGTCGGTACATAGAATTTTACTTTCGAATTCAGTGAACGCCTCACGCATAGCCCTCCTTACGCTAACTTTGACATCGTTTAGCTTCTGTTTGTCTGAGAGGTTTTGGCTGCGTTTAAACCTGGAGTGAAGCTCTCTTTGCTTTCGTAGTAGTTTCCTAACTTTGTTGTTGTACCACGGTGGGTCCTTCACAGTTTTACTCGGCACGTACCTGTTTAAAACGCATTTTACGATTGCCTTGAACTTTTTCCATAAACACTCAACATTGTCAGTGTCGGAACAGAAATTTTCGTTTTGATCTGTTAGGTAGTCTGAAATCTGCCTTCTATTACTCTTGCTAAACAGGTAAATCTTCCTCCCTTTTTTTATATTCTTATTAACTTCCATATTCAGGAATGCTGCAACGGCCTTGTGATCACTGATTCCCTGTTCTGCACATACAGAGTCGAAAAGTTCGGCTCTGTTTGTTATCAGTAGGTCCAAGATGTTATCTCCACGATACGGTTCTCTGTTTAATTGCTCGAGGTAATTTTCGGATCGTGCACTCAGTATAATGTTACTCGATGCTCTGTCCCTACCACCCGTCCTAAACATCTGAGTGTCCCAGTATATGTCTGGTAAATTGAAATCTCCACCCAAGACTATAACATGCTGAGAAAATTTATGTGAAATGAATTCCAAATTTTCTCTCAGTTGTTCTGCCACTAATGCTGCTGAGTTGGGAGGTCCGTAAAAGGAGCCAATTATTAACCTAGCTCGGTTGTTGAGTGTTACCTCCACCCACAATTCGCAGGAACTATCCACTTCTACTTCACTACAGGATAAACTACTACTAAAAGCGACGAACACTCCACCACCGGTTGCATGCAATCTGTTGTTGTTGTTGTGGTCTTCAGTCCTGAGACTGGTTTGATGCAGCTCTCCATGCTACTCTATCCTGTGCAAGCTTCTTCATCTCCCAGTACCTACTGCAACCTACATCCTTCTGAATCTGCTTAGTGTACCCATCTCTCGGTCTCCCTCTACGATTTTTGCCCTCCACACTGCCCTCCAATGCTAAATTTGTGATCCCTTGATGCCTCAAAACATGTCCTACCAACCGATCCCTTCTTCTAGTCAAGTTGTGCCACAAACTTCTCTTCTCCCCAATCTTATTCAATACCTCCTCATTAGTTACGTGATCTATCCACCTTATCTTCAGTATTCTTCTGTAGCACCACATTTCGAAAGCTTCTATTCTCTTCTTGTCCAAACTAGTTATCGTCCATGTTTCACTTCCATACATGGCTACACTCCAAACAAATATTTTCAGAAATGACTTCCTGACACTTAAATCTATATTCGATGTTAACAAATTTCTCTTCTTCAGAAACGCTTTCCTTGCCATTGCCAGTCTACATTTTATATCCTCTCTACTTCGACCATCATCAGTTATTTTACTTCCTAAATAGCAAAACTCCTTTACTACTTTAAGTGTCTCATTTCCTAATCTAATTCCCTCAGCATCACCCGATTTAATTGGACTACATTCCATTATCCTCGTTTTGCTTTTGTTGATGTTCATCTTATATCCTCCTTTCAAGACACTGTCCATTCCGTTCAACTGCTCTTCCAAGTCCTTTGCAGTCTCTGACAGAATTACAATGTCATCGGCGAACCTCAAAGTTTTTACTTCGTCTCCATGAATTTTAATACCTACTCCAAATTTTTCTTTTGTTTCCTTTACTGCTTGCTCAATATACAGATTGAATAACATCGGGGAGAGGCTACAACCCTGTCTCACTCCTTTCCCAACCACTGCTTCCCTTTCATGCCCCTCGACTCTTATGACTGCCATCTGGTTTCTGTACAAATTGTAAATAGCCTTTCGCTCCCTGTATTTTACCCCTGCCACCTTTAGAATTTGAAAAAGAGTATTCCAGTCAACATTGTCAAAAGCTTTCTCTAAGTCTACAAATGCTAGAAACGTAGGTTTGCCTTTTCTTAATCTTTCTTCTAAGATAAGTCGTAAGGTCAGTATTGCCTCACGTGTTCCAACATTTCGACGGAATCCAAACTGATCCTCCCCTAGGTCCGCATCTACCAGTTTTTCCATTCGTCTGTAAAGAATTCGCGTTAGTATTTTGCAGCTGTGACTTATTAAACTGATAGTTCGGTAATTTTCACATCTGTCAGCACCTGCTTTCTTTGGGATTGGAATTATTATATTCTTCTTGAAGTCTGAGGGTATTTGGCCTGTCTCATACATCTTGCTCACCAGCTGGTAGAGTTTTGTCATGACTGGCTCTCCCAAGGCCGTCAGTAGTTCTAATGGAATGTTGTCTACTCCGGGGGCCTTGTTCCGACTCAGGTCTTTCAGTGCTCTGTCAAACTCTTCACGCAATATCGTATCACCCATTTCGTCTTCATCTACATCCTCTTCCATTTCCATAATATTGTCCTCAAGTACATCGCCCTTGTATAAACCTTCTATATACTCCTTCCACCTTTCTGCCTTCCCTTCTTTGCTTAGAACTGGGTTGCCATCTGAGCTCTTGATATTCATACACGTGGTTCTCTTCTCTCCAAAGGTCTCTTTAATTTTCCTGTAGGCAGTATCTATCTTACCCCTAGTGAGATAAGCCTCTACATCCTTACATTTATCCTCTAGCCATCCCTGTTTAGCCATTTTGCACTTCCTCTCGATCTCATTTTTGAGACGTTTGTATTCCTTTTTGCCTGCTTCATTTACTGCATTTTTATATTTTCTCCTTTCATCAATTAAATTCAATATTTCTTCTGTTACCCAAGGATTTCTAGCAGCCCTCGTCTTTTTACCTACTTTATCCTCTGCTGCCTTCACTACTTCATCCCTCAGAGCTACCCATTCTTCTTCTGCTGTATTTCTTTCCCCTATTCCTGTCAATTGTTCCCTTATGCTCTCCCTGAAACTCTGTACAACCTCTGGTTCTTTCAGTTTATCCAGGTCCCATCTCCTTAATTTCCCACATTTTTGCAGTTTCTTCAGTTTTAATCTACAGGTCATAACCAATAGATTGTGGTCAGAGTCCACATCTGCCCCTGGAAATGTCTTACAACCCAAAACCTGGTTCCTAAATCTCTGTCTTACCATTATATAATCTATCTGATACCTTTTAGTATCTCCAGGGTTCTTCCACGTATACAACCTTCTTTCATGATTCTTAAACCAAGTGTTACCTATGACTAAGTTGTGCTCTGTACAAAATTCTACTAGGCGGCTTCCTCTTTCATTTCTTAGCCCCAATCCATATTCACCTACTATGTTTCCTTCTCTCCCTTTTCCTACACTCGAATTCCAGTCACCCATTACTATTAAATTTTCGTCTCCCTTCACTATCTGAATAATTTCTTTTATTTCATCGTACATTTCTTCAATTTCTTCGTCATCTGCAGAGCTAGTTGGCATATAAACTTGTACTACTGTAGTAGGTGTGGGCTTCGTATCTATCTTGGCCACAATAATGCGTTCACTATGCTGTTTGTAGTAGCTTACCCGCATTCCTATTTTCCTATTCATTATTAAACCTACTCCTGCATTACCCCTATTTCATTTTGTGTTTATAACCCTGTAATCACCTGACCAGAAGTCTTGTTCCTCCTGCCACCGAACTTCACTAATTCCCACTATATCTAACTTTAACCTATCCATTTCCCTTTTTAAATTTTCTAACCTACCTGCCCGATTAAGGGATCTGACATTCCACGCTCCGATCCGTAGAACGCCAGTTTTCTTTCTCCTGATAACGACATCCTCCTGAGTAGTCCCCGCCCGGAGATCCGAATGGGGGACTATTTTACCTCCGGAATATTTTACCCAAGAGGATGCCATCATCATTTAATCATACAGTAAAGCTGCATGTCCTCGGGAAAAATTACGGCTGTAGTTTCCCCTTGCTTTCAGCCGTTCGCAGTACCAGCACAGCAACGCCGTTTTGGTTAATGTTGCAAGGCCAAATCAGTCAATCATCCAGACTGTTGCCCCTGCAACTACTGAAAAGGCTGCTGCCCCTCTTCAGGAACCACACGTTTGTCTGGCCTCTCAACAGATACCCCTCCGTTGTGGTTGCACCTACGGTACGGCCATCTGTATCGCTGAGGCACGCAAGCCTCCCCACCAACAGCAAGGTCCATGGTTCATGGGGGTGGCAATCTATCCTTTCTAAACACCGTCTGTATCTTTGTAAAAATTTCGACAGAATTTATCTCTGGTTTCAGCCAGCTTTCTGTACCTATAACGATTTCAGCTTCGGTGCTTTCTATCAGCGCTTGAAGTTCCGGTGCTTTACCAACGCATCTTCGACAGTTTACAATTACGATACCGATTGCTGCTTTGTCCCCGCATGTCCTGACTTTGCCCCGCACCCGTTGAGGCTGTTGCCCTTTCTGTACTTGCCCGAGGCCATCTAACCTAAAAAACCGCCCAATCCACGCCACACAGCCCCTGCTACCCGTGTAGCTGCTTGTTGCGTGTAGTGGACTCCTGACCTATCCAGCGGAACCCGAAACCCCACCTCCGTATGGCGCAAGTCGAGGAATCTGCAGCCCACACGGTCGCAGGACCGTCTCAGCCTCTGATTCAGACCCTCCACTCGGCTCTGTACCAAAGGTCCGCAGTCAGTCCTGTCAACGATGCCGCAGATGGTGAGCTCTGCTTTCATCCCGATAGCGAGACTGGCAGTCTTCACCAAATCAGATAGCCGCCGGAAGCCAGAGAGGATTTCCTCCGATCCATAGCGACACACATCATTGGTGCCGACATGAGCGACCACCTGCAGGTGGGTGCACCCTGTACCCTTCATGGCATCCGGGAGGACCCTTTCCACATCTGGATTGACTCCCCCCGGTATGCACATAGAGTGCACATAGGTTTTCTTCCCCTCTCTTGCTGCCGTATTCCTAAGCGGCCCCATTACGCGCCTGACGTTGGAGCTCCCAACTACCAGTAAGCCCACCCTCTGCGACCGCCCTGATCTTGCAGACTGAGGGGCAACCTCTGGAACAGGACAAGCAGCCATGTCAGGCCAAAGAACAGTATCAGCCTGAGACAGAGCCTGAAACCGGTTCGTCAGACAAACTGGAGCGGCTTTTCGTTCAGCCCTCCGGAATGTCTTTCGCCCTTTGCCACACCTTGAGACGACCTCCCACTCTACCACAGGTGAGGGATCAGCCTCAATGCGGGCAGTATCCCGGGCAACCACAGTCGTAGTCCGATCGGGGGATGCGTGGGACGAGCTGGCCGTCCCCGACAAACCCCCATCCGCACCCCCACAGTGATGCCCATTGGCAACAGCCTCAAGCTGTGTAACTGAAGCCGACACTGCCTGAAGCTGGGAGCGAAGGGATGCCAACTCAGCCTGCGTCCGAACACAGCAGTTGCAGTCCCTATCCATGCTAAAAACTGTTGTGCAAAGAACGTCTGAACTAATCTACAAAGGGCGCAAACAAATCGACACAAAATTTATACTGTTATTAAAATACAAGATTGCATAGTAAATGCAGTAATGCTGCGACTTGCGCACTGCTGACACACTGCTCGGCGGCGGAAGGAGACAACGCGATTTTACACTATTCAGGTACTAAAACACGATGCTACAACTCTCAAATACTATAATACGCCCGAAATTTATGAATTAAACAATGCAATTACCAAAAACACGCAAAGAAATTAAGAATTAAACTATGTAACAAATGAGTGAGCTAGGAGTATACGACTTGCTGCTGCAGCTGCTTATCCAACGGCGGCAGGGAGCACACTGACTGTGACCAACCGACACTGGCCGTTCAAAACAAAAACAGAAGAGAAACGACTACGCGAATTTACACTATTCAGGTACAAAAACGCGATGCTAAACTCTCAAATACCATAATACGGCAGAAATTTATGAGTTAAACAATGCAAGTACCAAAAACACGCAAAGTTAGTGTTGAAACATCTGTTCGTGAGATATGAGTGAATGAGACGTACGAGTCCGTCTGGGAAACCAGCTTCACTTAGTTTGCGTATGAGTCCGTTGTGCCAGAGACGGTCGAAAGCCTTTTAGATGTCCAGGAACACGGCCCCTGTGGCTTTGTTCATGTTGTAGGCGTGTGTTATATGTTCGACTACGCGGAGGAGTTGTGTTGTCGAGTGGTGATTTCTGAAGCCGAATTGCTACGGTCTTAGGGTGTCACTGGCGATGCAATGCCTAGTGATACCTTTTAATATTACCTTCTCAACAATCTTGCTGAGCTAACATAGCAGACTGATGGGTCGGTAATTTTCTGGGAGGGAATGATCTTTCCCTGGCTTCCTGAACATCAGGACCTTGGCCGCCTTCCAAAAGTCAGGGAAGTGTTTCAGGATGGCATTCGTTAAGTGTGTAAGGTATTCTACGGCTTTATCCGTGAACTCCTGGAGGACATGGTTTTGAATACCATCAGCCCCAGGGGCTTTTCTAGCGTTGGTGTGCTTGATAGCCCATGTGATTTCATTTGTGCTAGTACGTCTAATTTCGTTGTGCGAGGGCCGGGCTACAAGTCGTGTAACCTCCTGGTCCGTTTCAAGTGTGAATACTGGGTCTGAGGGAACCAGATTCGGCATGAAAGATGCTGCAAGTGTTGTGGCCATAAGCTCTGCCTTCTCCGTCGCGGAGTAGGCTGGTCCGTCTGGTCCTTGTTACGTGGGAATGTAATGTTTCTCCCTGGTGAAGTGTCTGGTCACCTGCCATACGCCAGGACGTGTGGTATCTAGCCCAGCGAGTTTGTGTCCCCATTGTTTGTTTCTGAATGTTTGTATTTTATCCCGTATTATGCCATGGAATCTTTTGACGTGCAGTTTATAGAACGGGCGCCTGGTACGCTGCCAGTATCTCCTGAGACGGTTCCTCATTGAGATAAGGCCCAGGATCTCCTGGGGCAGGGCCGTCGAGTGTTGTCTTGGTGTTGTATATGGAATGGCGTCAGTCATTGCGTCTTGGACGGCAGTTGTGAGAGCCTCCACAGCCTCACTGATTTGCTGTGTGTCGTTAACTTCGTGGGTGTCAGGAATGCGACTATCAAGCGCTTCCTTGAACAGTGTCCAATTCGCGCGCTTGTAGTTAAGCATCCTGCGTGGTTCGATGTCCTGCAGTGTTTCTTCCATGTGCAGTATTACAGGCATGGGTTCTGACTCCAGATCGTTTTCAACCGTAAGGTTGAGTGTGCATGTGATGCCCTTTATGAGGGCTATGTCTAACACGTCTGGCCTATGTCGCGCCTGTGTAGGCACGAACGTGGGAACGTCCGGCCCAAGTATAATGTAGTTTCGGCCTAGTGCGTGTTCGTACAGTTTCTTGCCGTTGGAGGTTCGTATTCGTGAGTTCCAATCGGGGTGTTTCGCGTTTAGGTCTCCAGCGGCGATTACCCGCGGTGCTATGTTGAGTACTGTGCTGATATCGCGTGTTACTATGTTTTTAGGAGGATTGTATATCGACACCAGTGTGGTGTTGGCTCCGTTGAACTTGACCCTGACGGCCGTGGCCTCTAATCTTTCAAGCTCAGGGAGCTCTATGTTCGTGTATGTCTCTGTGTATGACGATTGCCGTGCCGCCTCCACTCCTGCCATCCGCTCGGTCGGTACGATAGACGCAATACCCTGGGACGTTCAGTTGTTTGCGAGGCGTAAGCAGTGTTTCGTTCACAAGAGCGATTCGGATACCCTTTCGCTCCATGAACGCGGCCATTTCGGCTTTTTTGATTGCGACCCCGTTGGCATTCCAAAACAGGATCTGTGAGTTTGTGTTAGCGTCTTGGTTTCGGGAATGGTGTGGCGTATTATCCATGTAGTAGTGTAAAAAGTGGTGTGATAGTGGCTTGGAAGCCAGTCCAGTTGAGCGTGCTCGACATGAACTGCATGAAGAATTGTGAGATACACCCCATAATCTTCGTGACTATTTCGGTGGTCGTGCGTCCAGGGAATAATATTTCCATTATTCTCTGGAATGTTGACATAATGTTGGGCATGTCGGCCTGTGTGTTGTTGGTCGTGTTAGCGGCCGCTTGTTCCTGTGTTGGCGTCTGGTGAGGGCTAGCCTGTGTGTCGGCTGTTCGTGTGACAGTTGTGGGCGCCTGTGTATTCTCTGTGCAGAGTGGATGTGTTGTGTGGGTTGTCGAGTTGCTGTCCGGATTGTGTTCGTGAGTGTTGGTGTACTTGTTGTGGTGTGGTCGTGTTCCTCCTGTTGCGGTTGTTTCTCCTTCTCCTCCTCTGGCGCAGTGGTTGCCCCTGTATTGGTACGTCTTCTGTAGCCTGTGGTGGGCTGCAGTCCGCGGTCTCAGGGGGTAGGGTGGTGTTGTTGCTGGTGTCGTGTGGTGTTCCCGGTGCTGTTGTGGTGTTAGGTGTTGTGTTTGTCTGTTGTGTGAATGTTGCTGGGGGTGTTTGTTATGCGTGTCCTGAGCTCTGGGGCTCCTCTGACCGTCCCGCTCTGCTGGGGCTGCCAGGAACCACTCCAGCGAAGGATACTCCACTTCTTACTGGGCGCGGGGGCGGTTTCGGAACTGTGATGGAGGTAGGTTTAGCGTGTTTGGCTATTTTGCTCCTCAGGGCTGCTTTGTATGCAATGAACCCCCTGTAGTTTGCCGGATGGGCAGCACCACAGTTGGCGCACTTGCGAGGTGCTGTATGGGGGAGTTTGCAGTGTTGCGTTGTGTGACCGCCAGCGCAAATGCGGCAGCGGGGAGCGAGACCGCATCATGTACCCGCGAGCGCAAAGCGCTGGCAGTTATTGCCTTGTTGGGGGGGGGGGGGGGCATTGTAGATCTCTACATCGACGACCATGTGAAGAAAAACTTTAACTTCAACAGGTCGCGCGACTTCGCCTTGTCGCCCAATTCCGACATGTAGTTGTGCGACGGTACTGTGTCGGTCGGGGTTCGTGAATCTATCCCCTTGATCACGTGCTGCTGTGTCTTTTCAAGGACTGTTCTGTACGTGAAGTGCTCTACCTTCCTTTCTTTAAGAAAGTCTTGCAGATTCGAGTAATCTGACTTGTTTGCCACATACAGTGTGGCGTGTTCCCCAGTGTGCTTTGAGTAGTATTTTGCGGGGTTGTGTTTCTTGTTAAATTCCTTGTTTAGGAGACTGAGGTCTCTGTAGTTGTGTATGATGACTGGTGGGAAGCCAGTCGCGGTATTGTTTGGGTTCTGCGTAGCTGCTTGTGTGTTTGTCGATGCTGCAGTCGCAGGGTTGTTCCTGTTGGTCCCTGTGTTGCCTTTGTTTCTAATTTGCGGTGTGGTTGGAGTTGGCAACAGCACTCGTCTGTTGCCTCGTGAGTTTGTGGGCTCACTTGTTTGTGTGTTTGGCGGCTGTTTGCATCTTGGACCGACCTGCTGCCACGGTCCGTCTTCTTCAGTGTTAGTGCGTCCTCCGTCGGCTCTGGCTCCGGTTCCGTCGGTGCCTGTGCCGCCAGAGGTTCAAATGGCTGTGAGCACTATGGGACTTAACATCTATGGTCATTAGCCCCCTAGAACTTAGAACTACTTAAACCTAAGGACATCACACAACACCCAGCCATCACGAGGCAGAGAAAATCCCTGACCCCGCCGGGAATCGAACATGGGAACCCGGGCGTGGGAAGCGAGAACGCTACCGCACGACCACGAGATGCGGGCCGCCAGAGGTGAAAGAGAGGGCATGTCCTTCGTGTTTGCAGCAAGCGCTTGTGTGTGTGGTGTGGGTGTTGCTGTCTGCGTGTGTTCATTGTCCATCAGCTCTGCGATCAGCTCTTGCTTTCCACGATCTGCTTGTCCTTCAAGGCAACCTGCTCTTGGAAGGTGGACAGTGGGACGGAAATATTCCAGACGCGAATGGTTCGCAGGTTCCGTGTGGGTTCCAACCCCTTTGATTTGACCTCATGGTCTTTCCGCAAGATATACGTAAGAAGAAGCAATATGTTTGTTGACTCTTCTAGGAACGTACGCTCTTGGAACTTTAACAGTAAACCACACCGTATCCACAACCCCGCCTCGCTGCGTCTTCCACTACAGTTACCTGAGCACGTCGTTGACGCTTTCGCAGTGACTAAATTGTAAGACGTCCATGACTAAGGAATTTATTGCTAGTGCACTCGAGCAGATGTAATTTCGATGCTGGCCGGGGTGGGCGAGCGGTTCTAGGCGCTACAGTCTGGAACCGCACGACCACTACGGTCGCAGAATCGAATTCTGCCTCGGGCATGAATGTGTGTGATGTCTTTAGGTTAGTTAGGTTTAAGTAGTTCTAAGTTCTAGGGGACTGATGACCTTAGAAGTTAAGTCCCAAAGTGCTCAGAGCCATTTGAAGCATTTGTAATTTCGATGGATTGCTCACGCGCTGCCTGCGATATGTAAGCTATTAGAGAATTTCAGACCAGAGAGCAGTGTCGTATGCAGTAAGAGCAGTGTCAATAGGAGTAAGTAGTAGCTAGCAGTCGGGTGTATGGCGTTGGCGGGACCGGTCGTGGGGAGCGATAGTGGTGCCTGAGCGATGTAGTGTAAGGTAAAAGCTTTCGCTCGCATATGTAGTTTGTTGCAACTAAATTTGTAGTATTGTTATATCAAGTCCCATGTAAATGTTTCAAAAAATCTTTTAATAATAATCTTTTTTAACTTTTTTATAAAATTAACTTTTTGACAATCATTGACCTGAATTTAAAGAATTTACTAATTTCTGCAATCCATGGTCGTCCCGATTATCGTAAAGAAAAATCACTTGTTTCTTTATATACATGACAAATCTAGCGGCCAACATTGCACTGGGCTGTGCCAGAAAAATTTCGTATAGGAGCAGATATATACGCGTTATCCGGAGACTGCATTGAGGTAAGAATTTTCAATTTATTCAGTATGACCTTTCAGGACCATGACGCAGCACTGTTGACGTCCAAATTTACCACTTTAGATTCACAGTCAGTTAATTATGGAAAGGTTATATGTGAGGCACAATTTTATTGAGAGATTAGTCACACGATACTATTCGTAGGTTACGGAATTTTTTTGTTGGGAGGTTACAAAATAAACATGTAACAAAGGGTACTGCTCTTCTTTGGATCTTTTCTGTTTCCTCTATCAATCCTATCTGGCACGGTGTTAACATTGACGAGCACTACTGAAATATGAGTCGAATGAGTCTTTTGTCAGCTATCTCCTTCGTTAGTGGCCTACATTTCCTAAGGAGTCTCCCAATGAATCTGTATGCGAGCTCGTTTTCCTAAGCGTACTGCTTCCAGTGATTTTTCTGCAATCGTGCAATCATACCATGACAGCTATGTATACACAACACGTTGCATTTGTTTATGTGGAGGGTCATTTACCAGTTCCAGCGCATAAGTGCCGATTCTCTTCAGGTCTTCCTGCATTTTACTACAATTTGCTACCGTAGTGACTTCTCTGTATGCAACAGCATCGTCCGCGAAACCATCACTGAACTTCCGGCGTTATCGACTAGGTAATTTAGGTACAATGAGAAAAGTAATGGTCCTATCACAATCCCTTGGGCTACGCCCGAAGTTACTTTCACGTCTGAAGATTTCTTTCCGTTGAGAACGAGATGCTCCGTTTTGTTTTCTAGAAACTCATCAGTCTAATCACGCAGTTCGTCTGATATTCTGTAGGCTCTCATTTTGCTCATTAGTTGGTACTGCGGAACTGCATCAAACGGTTTTTGGAAGTCAAACGCTTTCCGGAAGTAAAGGAACACAGCATATCCCTGTGTACCTCTATGTGCTGCTGTCTGAGTCTCGTGGACGAACAGTGAGCTGGGTATCACACAATAACATGTAGTTTCGAAGCCCGTATTTAATATGTTTCAATTTTGAAAATGACCTTTCTGCGCAAACGTTTGTGATTAGAAGTGAGAAGATACATTCTTAGAGCGATCTCGATACTATGAAAATAATCTTCGACATTTTATGAGTTCTGGTTTGGATCAAATGACTGACGTAGCAATGGAGTCGCGCTGCTTAGGTTTACAGGTATATGTAATGACATTCCAATGAACAAAGTTTCATGCTTTTATTACACACAAATATTTCAACAAAACTGAAGAGGTCAATCCGCAGCTAGCCTTACAAGAAAATCCACAAAACAGTTTTGTCACACCGTTTGTGGGTCTTTCTTCAATACAACTTCTAAAATTAATGAGCAGATACAATTTGAATTTTAACTTTCTTCATCCATTCACCTTTACCAAACAACGAATATTAACACAGCAGCTAATGAACCAGCATTACAAAAGTACTTGGAATCAACTAAAACAACTTTCCAGTTGTGGTCTGGGTTCACCATCCTGCATTTAGAATAAACAATTTCAAAAGGGCCCACAGATAATCTTTACATAAGGAACAAATCCCATTAATTAACGATGACGTACGGATGATACCAGCTCACGGCGAAATCGAACTCGTTTATCATTCTATTAAAAATTTTAGCTGCGTTCCCAAGTGAAATACCTCGCGTGTGGCCGTGTGTCGCTGGTAATTTGACACTAGGGAGTACCAGTCAGGGGAGGTCAATGTTGACCCTATTTATATCGGCTGCCCGCAAAAAAAATCTTCCAAGTAAATCGATAAAAAATAATTATTAGACCTGGAACGTCTCTTCTGCCGTTTTGCAACAGATTCCAGTGGCGGCAAGTCGGGGTGCAGGTTGCAGATCGTAATCGTCATACAGTAAGCTTAGGCATATGTAAACATAATGCCATCTAAGTAACAGTCCGTTTGTGATTGTATCATTAGGCTATTCTCGACTGAATGCGTAAGCTTACGAGCCCAGTTCTTGTCATTTGTGGCAAATTTTCGGATTTAACGTAAAGAAATCTGCGGCTGACCCTCATAAAATGCAGCGTGAACGTAAAATTTATGTTGAGGCACCTATTAATGAAAGAAAATACAGGGAACGGTTTTAACGCTTCGAGAACGGTGATTCTAAGACTTAAGACCGGCATATCGGTGGAAGAGAAGGTTTCCGAAGCTATTCAAGCCAACGGACACAATGACATGAGATCGTTACCGGAAGGAGTTGTGTTTGAGCCGAGCACTGAAAGACAAACGGCCACAACACTGCAGTAGAATTGAAAAGGTTCAAAAATGTTCAAATGTGTGTGAAATCTTATGGGACGTAACTGCTAAGGTCATCAGTCCCTAAGCTTACACACTACTTAACCTAAATTATCCTAAGGAAAAACACACACATCCATGCCCGAGTGAGGACTCGAACCTCCGCCGGGACCAGCCGCACAGTCCATGAATGCACCTACCAAGACCGCTCGGCTAATCCCGCGCGGCATGAAAAGGTGATTTTGCAGCATGACGATGACCGACCCCATGCAAACCAGGTCAAAACGTACATGGAAACTTTGAATTGAGAAGAATTACCCGACCTGCCGTATTCTCCAGACATTCCTCCCTCTGACTACCTCCTTCTTCGATAAGCACTTCAGCACTCCTGGTCGTATGAACAAGAGCAAAATTGGACTGTTTCACGGATCTCCTCAAAAGACTCCCAGTTCTTCCGCAGCGGGATTCTTACGCTGCCCAAAAGATGGGAGAAACTGGTGGCTAACGATGGCCAATACTCTGAGGGGTTCAGAGAAAAAACACCGGAAGCAAAGTAGTAGTCATAATATGTCTACCTCATTTGCAACTATAAGGGGTTCTCACACCACGGTACTACGACGACGTTTCTGTTTAAAATTTTTGTAGTGACGGCTTCTAGGCTGCACGTCTAGAAGGCTTGGGCGTAAATGCCACCCTGAGTTTAGTTAAAACCCAAACTTTTTTCCATGTTGTTGATGGTACTTTTAGTTAAAAGTACAGTAGACATGAGGCTCACAGGACAATCAATATTTCTTTTGAAATACTATTTTCAAGCGTCTTTCTTCGTATTTCGAACACTGCTCGATACGCCAACTGTCATTACTTATAAAACGTCTTTACTTTCTTGTTTACTCACTGTCTGAATAAAATTTGCATCCAACATTTAATATGGTGAAGGATACTGACCAAGGTAGCAACTTTACGGAGAGGGGAGAGTACTGGGCTCCAATAGAGTAAGGCTTTTATACAATAAGTGATTTTATTTTTCAGAAAATTTGGCACAATCTTCTGAAAGACATATTGCAGTTATTTTAACACATTTCAAACGAAGTACTTTGAACCAGCCAGCAATCGAGATGAAATAAAAAATTATTTTAAAGTCCTTTACCACTGAGTTTGCCCTAACTGAGCAATTACAATTATCAAAGATGTTTTAAAAACAATAAAAGGATAAAGTAACACGCTTCAATAACAGACTTAAATTTCTGGTACTAGCAAGATTGACAGACAAGTTTCAAAACAAATAACAAGAGATAATCAGCTCCTCAGTAGCATGGACACTCAATCAACACATCAAATAACCTCGGCTCCATACGGATGGTGTGTGTGTGTGTGTGTGTGTGTGTGTGTGTGTCTGTGTGTGTGTGCGCACATGTGTTACAAGTTACGAATAGAACTAGCGCCAATGGGCCACTTGATTACAACATACAGAAAGGACAGAAACACACATGCCATTCACTTGAATAGAGAAGAAATGGAACACTCAATGGACGTTAAAACATGAAACGAGTGCCAAGATTAAGCTGTTCTTGGCAGTACACTGGATTTAACTATCCGAAGACACAATCCTAACCAGCTTATGTAACGTCTGTGCCTATTTGGCTCGTAGTTTACGTTAACAGTCTTCTGGAAACTAACCAGAATACAAATTAGTTTCACCATAAGTAAAGCCACTTAAAACAATCTTAAACAGAAATACTTCTCTATAAATGTAGGCTTCCGCGGCCATTGTCACATGCAATAAAATTTTTCTGGGTTTGTGCTCGCATTGGCAATATATATAAAACTACTGACGTTTCGGTCCCTGTTGCAAGCGACCTTCTTCAGGCATCTAAACGCCGGAATTTTTATATATATTGAGGAATCGATAAAAATTTTACTGGAAAAAATACTTCTAATGTAGGCAAAGCGCAGCCAGGGACGGTACAATCAAAACGGGTCTCTCACAGAACAATACGCACTGACTCAGATTAACAAATGAAGGCCAACCACACCCAATTCTGCTGCTCACATGAGATGGCCGTAAATTACCAGTAAATACGCCTTAGCAACCTGGAAACCAAGTTTAAACCTTGTCTGGCAGAAGCCTCCAACGTAAACGATGCAACACGCTGCCAAACGACACTTCTCGATAACACCACTCCTCACGATGAACCACACACTGATAAACAAAAAAAAAAAAAAAATGTTCAAATGTGTGTGAAGTATTATGGGACGTAACTGCTAAGGTCATCAGTCCCTAAGCTTACACACTACTTAACCTAAATTATCCTAAGGACAAAAACACACACCCAAGCCCGAGGGAGGACTCGCACCTCCACCGGAACCAGCCGCACAGTCCATAACTGCAGCGCCCTAGACCGCTCGGCTAACCACACGCGCCAACTGATAAACAGTCGCCACAATCCGTCCACTGCAATGCGTGGCGCCTCTGTACCCTTATACACCAGGCGGCGTACCAAACAATGGCTCTAGCAGAAGACCCAGCGCACAAGACCCTCCTCTCTCCCTGTGCAGTTTGACATTAAATCCTCATTTTTCCTCTTCACGCACCTCTTGCAGGCCCACGGAGAAGACCACAGCGCCAAGGCGCATCAGTATGGGTTTTTGACCGCTCTCATCAGGTATCGATACGTACATTATTTTTCTTGAAACTTCCTGGCAGATTAAAACTGTGTGCCGGACCGAGACTCGAACTCGGGACCTTTCCCGCGAAAGGCAAAGGTCCAGAGTTCGAGTCTCGGTCCAGCACACAGTTTTAATCTGCCAGGAAGTTTCATATCAGCGCACACTCCGCTGCAGAGTGGAAGTCTCACTCTGGATTATTTTTCTTATAACCATTGGAAGAATGTGTAACTTCGTCTATTACAAAAATTCTTGTGACTCATTGCATCGTAGGACTCTCTTCCAAATTCTGAAAGATCAAAGTCTGGACCTAAAAACCACTGAAGTTATTGGTTTCTAAGGTAAAATTCAAGAAAGAAATTTCGGAACATTTTCAGATTAGAAAAGGAGCGAGGAGGGCGATGGAATATTTCCATTGCTTTTCAACTGCGTCTTTAAAAAGGAATCCAAGAATTCCATAAACTAAACTCATAGCTGAAAATTGAAACCGGTTAAATTAGGAAGAACCAACATTAGAACAGACTGCCCAGCTATCTGGATATTCTTTGCCAGGACACTAAAATAAAACAAAAAACAAATAGAATTTCATAAAGAAACAGCAGCAACAGTAGGTCTTGAAATAACGTTTTAAAAGCGAAAAATCTTGTCCAGCAACAACCTGGAAACCAATATTCTAAGAATTAAATTTGGGAAAATGGAGTGAGTTTCTCATTTCCAATACTTACGTGAAATCATTCAGTAATATGACCTGGAAAAACTGGTTGTGATATTCGTTGTCACAAGACAGAAACAGTTTTCATTCTTACAAGAGACAGTTATAATTTTAAAAAAATGGATCTCAAATACACAATACAATTGTGACATCAGAGCGTATTTATGGGGTTGAGACATGTATCTTAAATAGAAATACAGGCATTAAAGTAGTCCAAAAGAAAGAACCAACAGTAGGCACTTAGGCTAAAACTATACAGTACAAGAAATGTAAAGGTTAAGAGCAAATAAAGAAATTGAAAAGTACGAGAACATACGGAAAAGTAATCCCTTCAAGTTTTATGTGAAAATTCGTATAGATTTTTAAATAAAACTAACATTTTTGTCATTCCCCATGTTTACCCTAACGTCTATAGATTTATTTCTCAAAACAGTCACCCTCACGACGAACACATTTCTCCCAACGAAAGACCAGTTTGTTGTTATCGCCACTGTAGTATGTTTAACCTTGTTGACGGAGTCATAATCTCACCTCTTTTTGCACCGGTTCATTACTAACTAGATAAAGTCCTCGAAGATCTTCTTTAAGTTCTGGAAAGAGATAAAAATCGGATGGGGCCATGTCGAGACTGTATGGGAAACGATCGGTGACAACCCAAGGTTCCTAATTGTTGCAGTTGTCGCAGCGCTTGTGTGTGGTCTGGCATTGTTATACTAAAGGAGTTGGTACTCTTGTGTGGACGAATTCTTAGAATTCGTGCTTTGAATTTTCTGAGGTTCTCTCACGCAATTCATAGTTACATTACACATCTCCAAATTACACGCTACAATACGGAGTCCGCTAGTTGTAGAAGGTAGCAGCGAACCGGGAGAGTCGACAGATTAATATGCGTGACGTGTAATACCTCAACCGATATCGTTAAAAGAATAAATAATTCGATGGCTATACTTTTCACCACGCACTAGTGTACCATCACATATTCGGATAAGAAAAACGCAAGGAAAAATTGTATGGGCATATTAACGTGATACACAAGTAAATATATAGATAAAAATTTGTGGATGGTCTGGCAGAAACACCCAAGAAAGTAACAACTTAGATTGAAGAGCAGAAAGGATTTCACTCTGAGATAATGAAAGCTAAAATAAACTGCTGAAAATACCCTATGATGCTCACCATGTGTTCCACTGGATATTTTGTATAAGACCTTGGATGGATCTTGATGAACAAGATCGAGGATAGAGTTAAGGAAGGCTCTTTGGTTCGGTTGTGTGTGGTTGGTGTGTGGCGCAGAAGGGGTGGGAGGGTAGCGGGTTCAAAAATGGTTCAAATGGCTCTGAGCACTATGGGACTTAACATCTGAGGCCATCAGTCACCTAGACGTAGAACTACTTAGACCTAACTATACCTAAGGACATCACACATCTATGCCCGAGGCAGGATTCAAACCTGCGACCGTAGCAGCAGCGCCATTCCGGACTGAAGAGCCTAGAACCGCTCGCCCAAAACGGCCGGCAGGTATCGGGTTATTATACATTAGGTATTGTACGAATTTCACTTGAAGAATCAGAACTAGTAGAAGTAAAAGGTGGCCAGTTACCTTATGGAGATAGTGTTCGAACTGCATGAGACAGAAGGCCAGCCAGCATCCCAAATTTGAGTGGGAGACATAACTCTATTTCTACTGATGTAGAATTGTACATTGAATGCGATACCACCAGAATACACATTTGAAAGAACGAGAGACATTTTTATAGTTCAATAATAAAGATCACCAAGCACAAAAATAATTAAACTGCTCAATAGAATCCTGTAGTACCTGCATATCAGTTAAGTCCCATACTGCTCAGAGCCAGAGCCTGCATATCTGAGAACGTGTATGAACTTAGACTCAAGGCTAGCTGGAAATGAGAGTGCACAGCTTAGCTCTTATGTAATATCAAAATGTGCTGATGTGTGACATTTAAGTCCGCGTTGTTCCACCTCTTGCATTATGTTACCTACTTCAGTCTGCTCAATCTCTTCAACGGTGGCCCTCCAGGTTCTCTTGTAGCACAGAATAACGTACTTTGCGTAGCTAACAAAAAAATTCAGACGTCTTCCCTGACCGCAATAAGAAGAGGAAAGCAACTGGAGCCATAACGAGCAGGTGGAGTTTCAACAAGGGGAGCCCGCCGACGTTGCAAGTACTACAGGCAGACCACGAGCCAAGGTGGACAGTCCAAACACCAAAGTACGGGCAAAGCAGAAAGATGGAACAACCGTCTCCATGTCCGCGCAATAGCGGTGTTATGAGCTGGACAGAAGAAACCAGTACCGTAGTATGACAAGTACGGGCCTTTCCCGTATAAATATTGGTGGTGAACTATTCTCTACTGGAACAGGAAAGGGGTACACAAAGTAACCCCCCCCCCTTCCACATACCATAGGGGGGCTTGCGGAGTACAGATGCAGATGTAGAAGATGGCGCAAGTGTGTGGGATCTATTCCAAATAGGACTAGCGAGGGTACTGAATATATACAAAGCAGAGCAGCTTGAATGATCACGGTACTGTAAGACTGGTGCGAGAGTAAATAAAAACGTAGTGAGCCGTGCCTGGCTCGTGTTATGCTTTGAATTACACCGCAGTTGCTATTCTGTGATTAGTCTCCTCGTTTATCGCGATTATGCTGTTATCCTGTCTCTCCGCGAGTGGTGGCATCACCCTTGTAGTATCTTTGGCCTCGCGCTTTTAGTTTCCGTCTGTGCCGTGTGCCGGCAGTTGGTCGGTTGGTGTGGAGCACCGACGAAGTCTCCGTGGCGCGTGTCTGGCCGGGGGTAGCTGGCGGCGTCCACGCGCGGTCGGAGTGTGAGGGGCTGTTCCCACTGCTACGAGGTCCGTGGCTCATCGATCCCGGACACGAAAGTTGAGTCTTTACTTAATCTACCAGCCAGCCCCAACTGTTCACATTCTGTCGTCTGAATTACGTTGGGACGTTCCCGCGAGCAACAACGTATGTTTTCAAGTTAGCGAAATTCTAGCCGCCCTCCTGTGAAGTTTAACTTGACTTGATTATTATTGAATTGATGTGCACTAGCAGAATCTTCTGCCTTGTGGCTGTTAACGTTACGGTTACCTGCCCTGGCCGTTGACATAAATTCAGGCAGTGTGTTTTCCTCGTCGTGTTGTGGCTGTCCAGCATGGCGTGTAGTTTGACTGTAAGTAGGCTGTTTAGGTTTTTTTTATTGGTAACGCCGCCGCCACGTAGAGCTCTGTATGAAAATCACTGGCTGTGCCGTGTGCAGTCTGTGGCTGGTTGGCATTGTTGTAATACTCGCCATTGTAGTGTTGGGCAGCGGCAGCTGGATGTTAACAGCGCGCAGCGTTGCGCAGTTGGAGGTGAGCCGCCAGCAATGGTGGACATGGGGAGAGAGATGGCGGAGTTTTGAAATTTGTAAGAATTGGTGTCATGAACTGCTATATATATTATGACTAGTGAGGTAAATACATTGTTTGTTCTCTATTAAAATCTTTAATTTGCTAACTATGCCTATCAGTAGTTAGTGCCTTCAGTAGTTTGAATCTTTTATTTAGCTGGCAGTCGTGGCGCTCGCTGTATAGCAGTAGCTTGAGTAACGAAGATTTTTGTGAGGTAAGTGATTTGTGAAACGTATAGGTTAATGCTAGTCAGGGCCATTCTTTCGTAGGGATTTTTGGAAGTCAGACTGCGTTGCGCTAAAAACTATTGTGTGTCAGTTTAAGCACAGTCTTCTATAATTTTTCTAAGGGGACGTTTCATGACGGCTGAATGTGTAATTCGTTGTGGGCGCCGATACCTTCTGCGTTGTTCCATTGAACTCCCTGTTGTGTGCTGGTCGAGTGGAGCGGAAGTTATCCTCTCGCTTGTTCCGCTGATTGTCTTTTTTTTAAAAAAAAAAAGAATCGCATTTTGTTCGTTTTCGTTCGTTTCATCTGCTCGGGGCGGACGTCGTGAGACACCCGCTTAAGTTCGTCGTTGATCGATTAACTCAGTTTTTTTTTTTTTTTTTTTTTTTTTTAATACGGAGGGTAGCTAACCCTCTGACCGAACACGCTGAGCTGCCATGCCGGCAACTGTCTGGTGGTTGGGTTGCCGTCGGCTGGGAATTGTTGAGCCGTCTGCCCGTCTCACCTAAGCGAGCGGTACTGTTTGAATACCAGACCGACCCTTGGAAATTTCTGAGCGCCGTATGATGTGCTGCCTTTTCTTATTTGTCCTTGTTGATTGCTTATGTATGGCCTTCAGCCGGTTTTAAATTAAAGTTGTTTTGACCTTGAGGAGTGAGATTGAATGGCGTATTAAGCCGGGAATTAAGTTCTAAAATTAATATTCGGGTTACTCTGTTTTTAATGTTTTCTATACTCTTGAAATGTTTGTCAAATGAATAAAATAATATCTTCGAGTGCAACTGACAGCCACTCATTTTGTCCCCTTTCCACAAATGAAACTATCCGTCGTGTCCTGTAGGTATAACAGCGGAACTAACGTAATGTAAGTAGGCTGTTTAGGTTTTTATGTTGGTAACATCACGTAACGCTCTGTATGAAAATCACTGGCTGTGCTGGGGCAGTCTGTGGCTGGTTGGCATTGTTGGAATATTCACAATTGTGGTGTTGGGCAGTTGGATGTGAACAACGCGTAGCGTTGCGCAGTTGGAGGTGAGCAGCCAGCAGTGATGGATGTGGGGAGAGAGAAGGCAGGATTTTGAGAGCCGGCGATCTGGATGTGTGTCCATCAGAAAGAGTAAATTTGTAATACTGTATATCATGAACTGATACATATATGATGACTTTTGAATATTAT
Organism: Schistocerca gregaria; assembly: GCF_023897955.1. Classification (NCBI taxonomy): domain Eukaryota; kingdom Metazoa; phylum Arthropoda; class Insecta; order Orthoptera; family Acrididae; genus Schistocerca; species Schistocerca gregaria. The sequence goes on from NC_064921.1 coordinate 241,340,275, forward strand.
TAAGCTAAATACATTGTTTGTTCTCTATCAAAATCTTTCATTTGCTAACGATGCCTATCAGTAGTTAGTGCCTTCAGTAGTTAGAATCCTTTATTTAGCTGGCAGTATTGGCCCTCGCTGTATTGCAGTAGTTCGAGTAACGAAGATTTTTGTGAGGTAAGTGATTCATGAAAGGTATAGGTTATTGTTAGTCACGGTCATTCTTTTGTAGGGATTATTGAAAGTCAGATTTCGTTGCGCTAAAAATATTGTGTCAGTTTAGAGATGATCAGAATATGTGAAAAGAGAAATGTCTGAATACGTTCAGTGTTGCTCAGCTGTTTGAAAATCAAACAACCTAAGGGGATTACCAGCACAGTAATTCATAAATTTTTCTAAGCGGACGCTTCAGTAGTAAGTCTCAACTGGCAGACTCGAAGGTACATATCTATTATCCTACGAAATCCTCCTTATATAGTTTCAAGAACCAGTCTGAAGTGAGATACCAGTAAACCCTCGATTCTTTGATGAATTGAAAACCCCAAGCAGATGTAAATACACTCCTGGAAATTGAAATAAGAACACCGTGAATTCATTGTCCCAGGAAGGGGAAACTTTATTGACACATTCCTGGGGTCAGATACATCACATGATCACACTGACAGAACCACAGGCACATATACACAGGCAACAGAGCATGCACAATGTCGGCACTAGTACAGTGTATATCCACCTTTCGCAGCAATGCAGGCTGCTATTCTCCCATGGAGACGATCGTAGAGATGCTGGATGTAGTCCTGTGGAACGGCTTGCCATGCCATTTCCACCTGGCGCCTCAGTTGGACCAGCGTTCGTGCTGGACGTGCAGACCGCGTGAGACGACGCTTCATCCACTCCCAAACATGCTCAATGGGGGACAGATCCGGAGATCTTGCTGGCCAGAGTAGTTGACTTACACCTTCTAGAGCACGTTGGGTGGCACGGGATACATGCGGACGTGCATTGTCCTGTTGGAACAGCAAGATCCCTCGCCGGTCTAGGAATGATAGAACGATGGGTTCGATGACGGTTTGGATGTACCGTGCACTATTCAGTGTCCCCTCGACGATCACCAGAGGTGTACGGCCAGGTAGGAGATCGCTCCCCACACCATGATGCCGGGTGTTGGCCCTGTGTGTCTCGGTCGTATGCAGTCCTGATTGTGGCGCCCACCTGCACGGCGCCAAACACGCATACGACCATCATTGGCACCAAGGCAGAAGCGACTCTCATCGCTGAAGACGACACGTCTCCATTCGTCCCTCCATTCACGCCTGTCGCGACACCACTGGAGGCGGGCTGCACGATGTTGGGGCGTGAGCGGAAGACGGCCTAACGGTGTGCGGGACCGTAGCCCAGCTTCATGGAGACGGTTGCGAATGGTCCTCGCCGATACCCCAGGAGCAACAGTGTCCCTAATTTGCTTGGAAGTGGCGGTGCGGTCCCCTACGGCACTGCGTAGGATCCTACGGTCTTGGCGTGCATCTGTGCGTCGCTGCGGTCCGGTCCCAGGTCGAAGGGCACGTGCACCTTCCGCCGACCACTGGCGACATCATCGATGTACTGTGGAGACCTCACGCCCCACGTGTTGAGCAATTCGGCGGTACGTCCACCCGGCCTCCCGCATGCCCACTATACGCCCCCGCTCAAAGTCCGTCAAGTGCACATACGGTTCACGTCCACGCTGTCGCGGCATGCTACCAGTGTTAAAGACTGCGATGGAGCTCCGTATGCCACGGCAAACTGGCTGACACTGACGGCGGCGGTGCACAAATGCTGCGCAGCTAGCGCCATTCGACGGCCAATACCGCGGTTCCTGGTGTGTCCGCTGTGCCGTGCGTGTGATCATTGCTTGTACAGCCCTCTCGCAGTGTCCGGAGCAAGTATGGTGGGTCTGACACACCGGTGTCAATGTGTTCTTTTTTCCATTTCCAGGAGTGTATTTTCATGGGATATACCTTAGTCTACAGTCGATCTGCGTGGAGGAGGGGCTTCTATGTAACAAGAATTTCACCCTAGGTCTTAGACTTGTTAGCCACAGCACTATCATCCGGGCAGCGTACCATGGGAAGTACTCGGGTGCCTTTGATCAGCGGGCCTCGTGGTGGTCTGCCTCACGGACAGACTTGCAGCCGCTCTTCCCTTGTTGCGGCGTCCGCTGTCGATTTCACTGTCTTGTGGGCACATTCCATTTCTGCTGGCCTCTCTCTTGTCAGGATGCCGCTGAGAGATTCAGCACTACTACACAAACTTCATTCAGAACTGCCGGCAGCCGCTGACAGCATAACTGACGTCCGCAGTCATCTCGCCGTCTCAGCGCCCTTCTGCCACCACTGTTGCCATTGTGCCTCCCGCGCGGAACCCGCGCTGAAATCGCATACCTGAGGGGCGGACGCTACTTCTACTTTGCTGCAATGGAGAGCTTGGATCGTCGTCGCATCCTTTGTGTACTATTGAACTATAAATGTTCGGCTCTTCATCGCTGTTTTACTAATAACCATCAGGCCTTAGACAGGCGTCCCCTTACCAAGCCACTATTCACCCATTTCCTAGGGTGGTGGTCCAATCGTGTCCTGACCTCGTTGGGTGGAACAGGAAAGGAAATCACTTATACTGGTACAAGATACTTTCCACCATGCATCGTACTGTGACTTCCAGAGTATATATGCTTAGAAGCAGATGTAGATATAGCTCAGAAAAACGACGGGTACTTGAACGTTTCGTCTTTGGTAGCCTTCGAATGAAGACTTTTTTTTATTTTCCTTTCCGGCCAAATAAAGACCACGTTAGGATAACTATTTAGTTCTCCTTCTTTCTTCTCTTAAACTCTTCCATTTACTCAGGAAGAGCTTTCTTTCTCCCATTTAACCATTGTACTACAGTTGTTTTTCTTTTTGTTTCTACCTTCCTGGACACCTTTGAATTTCTTGATTTCCAGTCTGAATTAGTGCCTCCTGTAAAATTTGCAGTTTTTAAGTCCTTTTTTGTTTTGCTTCTCCGTTTATTTTCTTTGCCTCTTTTTCTGTTTTGAAAGAATGTGCGGACCCACTTTGTCAATATGTCTTCCTTCATTCTCTTTAGATACCCATTCAGCGTAGCTCGCCTTTTCTGGGCTCATCTATTAATTTATGGCAGAATGAGTATTTTCTCTGGGTCTCAGAACCAAACTGCCGTCTATTGCACCTAATAATTTTCGCAACATTCTTCTTTCTGTTCGAAGTTTTGCATCCAGATAATAGTACCTTTTCCGACCCATAGAATACTTTTGGTTCTATATGCGTATAATAATGTCTCGATTTAACATCTTTGGAAAAACTTTTTTACTGCCCCTACCGTACAGGTTTCTCGCTTTCTGATATGCTTCTGTCGTTTTTTCAGTTCTGATTTTTATTTTGCTTCTTTTTCCTTTTCATGTTTGTATATTCAATTACATATTTAAAGTAGCCTGATTCCTTGATGTTGCCATATCTTGTTTTTAAAATTCTTGGTAATAACCTTCATTGGCTATGTTTTCTGTCTCTTCAGAAGATAAATCTAAGACAAAAAAGACAAAAAGAAGAAAACAACCCATCACGAAGGCTATCCGACGAGACGGAAATCGGTAAATGTAATGTGCATGAACAGACAAGCAAAAGATGACTACAGTTTCAGAAAAATTGGATAATTCATTCAAAAGAAAGGGCTCCACAAATTGATCAAGTCAATAATACGTTATTCCACCTCTGGCCTTTATGCAAGCTGATTTTCAACTTAGCATTGATTAACAGAGTTGTGGGATGTCCTCCCGAGAAACGTCGTGCTAAATTCTGTCCAATTGGGGTGTTAGATCCTGAAATTACGGAGTTGGTTGTAGGGCCCTGTCCATAATGCAACACAGCTTCTCAGCCGGGGAGAGATTTCGCGCCCCTGATGGGCAAGGTAGGGTTTGGGAAACCATATTGGGCTTGCTTTTCAGCAAGATAATGCCCGTCCACACACCGTGAGAGCCTCTGTTGTCTACGTTCGTGCTTGCCAAACCATACCTCGAGCAGCAAGGTCGCCGGATCTCTTCCCAGTTATAACGTCGGGAGCACTAAGGCAGGGCCCTCCAAGCAGCTCGTGATTTTGACCATCTAACGCGTATTTGGGCATAATTTTGCTCGACTATCGCGTTATTGATTTACTTAATTCATAAAGCTCTTTTTAAATAAATAGTCATATCCACGGTGTTCGTTTTTTTTCAGACCTATCTTTCCTTCGTAATTTCTAGTGTTTCCTTGCATTCTGTGAGGTTCCGTTTATTATTACGAAACCGTCTGCATAGGAAAAACAGTTTATTGTTTCTTTCAATCTACCCAGCAGTTTTCAACGTTTTGTTTCTCTTAAAACTGTTTCTAGCTCAGAGCTGAATAATAGTGGTGACAAATCGTTTTCTTGTCTCACTATTGACACGATTTGGAAGGAGCTAGAAACTGTCCCAAGATATTTAACATTAGATGCTTTCTTTGTAAGAGTTTGTTTCTTTATTTCCAGAGTTTTTCTGTTTACCATAACTCCATTCAAGGTTCTGAGGAGGCAGTCTCTATCGAATACTACACCTTTTTAAAATCAACATATGTTGGGACAATCCTGTCTGGTATTTTCTTATTTATTATTTACAATTAGCTCTTGACAGTATCTGCAAATACTAAATCCAGCTTGATACTCTCCAGTTCTTTTTTATTTACTTGATGATTTAGATTGTCCAGAATAACTTTCGGTACGAGTTTGTATTGTAAAGGTAGTAATGAAATTCCTCTGTAATGTTTTGCATCTGTTTTGTCCCTTCAAAGCTGTGTTTCCTTTTTCTGGAACTGTTTCCGTGTTCCTCGCCTTATCTACTTATTCTTCCCTAACTATAACACGCAGAGCTCCACCAGATTTTAGAATATCTGCTGTGAGACCATCTTCTCTTGAAGCTTTGTTGTGTTTTAATTGTTTGATGTTATTTTTAATGACATCGATGCTTGGAGAGTTTGAGTTTTTTTATTTCAAATACAATACTTTTAATCCTTTCTGTGAGGTTCTCAACAATGCTCCCTTTCTTCAGTTTGTTTTGGAAGTCACATTCCGTTTCCTCCAAAGTTGCGTTATTACTTCTCTTAATCGGACTGGTTTGTTTCATGCTTTTATGTTTTGGAATAAATTGCATATCGATCTCAGTTGGGTAGATACGTCACTTAACTTACGTTCCCCTCTTGACTCTAATGTTCTTTAGCTATTGATAATTATATTTGGAGATGGCAACATGATCAATCTGAAATTTTCTCAAGCTGGTGTTCGGTAACATCCAAGGTTTTTCCTTTATACGCAGTTGTTGAAATGTGTGATTTGAAGATCGAATGACTTGTACATATATAATGACCTTGAGGGATTCGTTTTAGTATTATTTTTACTGGGTAGTTTTCAATAACTTTTCACAATGATTTGTTCTTACCTTGTCGGGCCCTGAAGTCCCCATTGCGATTGTTATGTTGATTTGTGAACTTCCTGCAGCTTGTTTTCCAGGTTCTTTCTGGCGCTTCCTTTTTTGTATCGGATATTCTTGTTGTCTTCACTTGTTGGTGTGCGTCATTTGAATATAGAGCAACACTTACTCTTGCATTTCATTATGAAAACAGACAGTCTTTCAGTGAAGAATTCAAAATCAACAATATTTAGGTTTATACTTTGAAAACTGTGAAAGCTTTTCCAGAAATTCTGAGAGTTGCACGGAAAGTATAACAGCCAACTTACCTTTAAAATTTTAGTTCTCCTTATCTATTGAAAGGCCATCAGTATCTTTTGTTTCTTGGGTGGCTAGTAGCTACTCCAGGAATATAAGATTTGCTTGGGATTCCGAACTTTGCAGTGGGAGTTAAGATTTATTGCTGCAAATTTATATTTCCTGTTAAACTTCCGATTACAACGATTTTCAGGACCCCCAAACTGTTCCCTGCGTTATGGTACGTACGCTCCAGAATCTGCTCTCAATCCTTTCAGGAGTGGTGACGCCTGGAGTAATATTGGTTTTATCATCATACGTCATAGTTCTCCTATTTTTGCAACGTAGGTAGACATCCACCTACCAGAGTTAAAACAAAAACTGGTAGTTTTAATGTGTACTTTGGCAGCCGCATCTAACATGGGGTACAAATGCCGATCAGACAGCGCCCAGTTCGTGAACTAATATGATTGGGTTTAATTTCTAGCTTTTACGTTAGCCCTAAGAACAGGGCCGTCTCTTCCGTCAGTTCAGCCCTACCAATGAACCTCATTTCCGCCCTCACACCCGTTGAGGTCTTCATCATTACCCTAGTAATGAGCCCTCATGAGGTACTGTCACCTTGGCCAGGTGAACCAAGGTTTTTTTCTGAGCAGAGCTTGGGACCGACTATTGCGGATTTACTGATCATTATTATTATTATTATTATTATTATTATTATTTCTTTCCTTTTTCAGACGTTATGTCTGGTTGAAAATGGAAAGTGACTCGAACCTTGATCAAGCGTGACTTCCTTTTAACTGTACAGTATATGTTACATTGCAATTGGGAACTTTCGGGTAATTGAACATGTATCAATAATTACAGATTTCTGTAGTTGTATATATACGTTTGGATGTAGCTGTATTGCGTTGATTTACTGGTGGATATTGTGTGATATGACTCCTGTAGATGGTAGTATAATTGGTATGTCAACTTTATCCTGATGCCACATGTCCTTGAGTTCCTCAGCCAGTTGGATGTATTTTTCAGTTTTTTCTCCTGTTTTCTTCTGTATATTTGTTGTATTCGGAATGGATATTTCGATTAGTTGTGTCAATTTCTTCTTTCTATTGGTAAGTATGATGTCAGGTTTGTTATGTGGTGTTGTTTTATCTGTTATAATGGTTCTGTTCCAGTATAATTTCTATTCATAATTCTCCCATACATTTTGTGGTGGATACTTGTATGGGGTAACGTGTTGTTTTATAAGTTTATGTTGTATGGCAAGTTGTTGTTGTATTATTTTTGCTACATTGTCATGTCTTCTTGGGTATTCTGTATTTGCTAGTATTGTACATCCGCTTGTGATGTGATCTATTGTTTCTATTTGTTGTTTGCAAAGTCTACATTTATCTGTTGTGGTATTGGGATCTTTAATAAGATGCTTGCTGTAATATCTGGTGTTTATTGTTTGATCCTGTACTGCAACATGAATCCTTCTGTCTCACTCTATATATTGTCTTTTCTTAACAATGTGTTGGATGCGTCTTGATCGATGTGGGGCTGTGTTAGATGATATGGGTGCTTGCCATGTATTGTTTTCTTTTTCCAATTTGCTTTCTTCGTATCTGTTCATGTTATGTGATCTAAAGGGTTGTAGAAGTGGTTATGAAATTGCAGTGGTGTAGCCGACCTATTTATATGAGTGATTGCTTTTGTATTATTATTATTATTATTATTATTATTATTATTATTATTATTATTTGATGACTGATTAATTCGGAGCCGTTGGACTATGTCTTTGTGGTATGCTCTGTTTCAAAAACAAATACTCTCATAGTGCTAATCGTTGTACGTTCCGCAGAGCGAAGGGTTGCAATGGGTAACACACTGAAACAGTCTGGCCATCCAAATGTAGGTTTCCCTGCTCCGCAAATGACGGGATGACTCTTCTGAAAAGAACACGGTCGATTTGCTTCCCTATCCATCCCCAATGCGAGCTTCTAATCCGACTAACGCACATCCTCCTGCCTGAAACGAGATTAATCTGGCAGTCAAACCAAACTACAGATAATGCCCTTCTGTCTAAATCTGGCATTATCAGGCAATTAAACTAAACACTGTGTACTTAATATTTCACAGAGCTAATTTAATTTTAATGAAAATCGATGTGGTTGCGTCATAATATGCCTTGTCGCATTGTTATTATGACAAACAGATGCGGGGGAGTCAATTATGATTGATAGTGCCACTTTAGATTACACTGCAGACAGAAATCCGTTCAAAATATCGCTTGCTGTCAGCGTCGTTTCTGTCCGAGTTCTCATCTAGCCTCCCTGTTCTACTAGTGCACTGAAAGTGGAGCTCCATGAACATCTTGATACAACAGGTATTTCCAGACCTATGCAATACGTTGATTAAAATTTCACTCTTATGTGAGCTTACATGCAGTATTATGTGTACAAAACTAGTCCTATAGATAAAGAGAGGTGTGAGTAATTTATTACCATTGAGTGTGTCTAATGTTATCGTAGAAGCGGTCCATTGTTTTTCACATCCCATTTCATAAGTTTATCTTTCCTTGAATTAGCACTGCTAGACACCGTTTTCTGTCATGTCTATCACATACAGATGTTTGGAGAAGGATTTTCTGCTGGACAATTGTTTTTTATTCTGTTGTGGGAATCAGCATGAATCAAGCCCCAGTCTAGTCATCTGACTGAGATGAGGAAATGGCGACGTGACCACAGGTTAGAGGAATTGCTTCTCTTTTTTTCTTTAGGAGCTGGGGCATAGTTCTTTGCCCTTTCTTTATGTTGGCACGCGGGAACAGGTCTCTACGGCAGAAGCCAGTCATACCACCTTTCTTAAAACCTTGTCCTATGGATGGCTCTGCAGAATACAGTGCAGGTGTTTCTAGAACTTTCATCGTTCAGAGGCAGCACAGCAGCAATGGCTGCCCATGCTCTTTCAGCTTCCCTGGTTGACTCAGCATCACACGCTTTTTAACAAGCACCTCCATAAAGAGCTGATCCGGAGCACTGCGTCTGCAGGAGGTATCTGAAATTTTTCGCTAGTCTCACTCGGTCATAGCCAGGCGATGAGGATCCAAGATTGTGATGGAACGTGGTTTTAGATATTAAGGTGGACTGAGATTCTGTAAGCGAGATAGCATTTAAACCTGGTGGTATCAGGTGATTTTATTTTGCCTGTGAATATTACTTTTTTTCTAGTGGGACTTCATGAATTAGAATTGTAGTTTGCCTCTGTAATACGTCACTTGGTTACTGTGAAACCGGCGGCTAACTTCGTAATATTTCTCTCTCGTAATCGTCACATTCAGCTAGGTGGCCATAGGATCAATTCTGTTCCCTCTAGAATCAACGTTGAACAAGTTTTATGAATTTTTTTGCCACCGAATTGAAAGCCATGTGTTCGCTGGCCATTCTGATTTCGACTGTAACCAACTTAGTTGGAAAGATCTCAGACGTAGGAGCCTATCGAACCAGATTAGTAACGGTATACACTGAGGTGACAAAAGTCATGCGATACATCCTAATGCCCTGTGTAGTCAGCAACTAGATGTGGGAAGGATTGAACAAGCCGTTTTAAGCCCCCTGCAGAAATAGTGAGCCATGCTCCCTTTATTGCTGTCGGAGCAAGAGGTTGTGCGCGAACTGACCTCTCGAGTAAGTCACGTAAGTGTTCGATGGTATCCATGTCGGGCCATCTGGGTGACCAAATCATTAACTCGAACTGTCCAGAATGTTCTTCAAACCAATCGCGAACAACTGTGGCCCGGTGATAAGACGCATTGTCATCCATAAAAATTACCTCATTGTTTGGGAACATGAAGCCCATGACCAGTCCATTTCATGTAAACACAGCCAACGCTATTATGGAGATACAACCAGCTTACACAGTGCCTTGTTGACAACTTCAATCCACGATTTCGTGGGGTCTGCGCCACACTCAGCCTTCCCATCGGCTCCTACCAGCTCCAATCGGGACGCATCTGACCAGTGACCAGGCCGCTGTTTTCCAGTCGTCTAAGATCCAACCGATATGGTCACGAGCCCAGGAGAGGCGCTGCAGGCACTCGCGTCGGTCTTCAGGTACCATAGCCCATTAACGCCAAATTTCACTGGGTAAGTTCGTCATAGTTCGCACGCTGATTTCTGCGGTCATTTGAAGCAGTGTTGCTTGTATGTTAGCACCTTCAGCTCTATGCAAACGCCAGTGTTCTCGGTCGTTAAGTGATGGTCGTTGGCCACTGCGTTTTCTGTGTTAAGACGTAGTGTCTCAAATGTGGTACTCTCGGCACATTCTTGACGCTTTATATCTTGTAAAATTGAATCCCTCACGATTTCCGAAAGGGTATGTTTCGTATCCCGCCTGGAAGGCAGCGCGTGGGTCTGCTCCTGAAAAATGAATGGGTAGGCCGAATGTGGTGAGGTAAGAAGCTCGGTACAGCTTTTTACATGAAAGCACATGTCATTATTAGTCAATGACATACGTAACTTTACAACTGAAGGGCCAGTAGATGCAAAACCGTATTCCCGTTGTAAGTAGTACAAAGTCTCAATAGCAAGCTGAGGTTGAAGCTATGTTTCCAGGCCGCCTGCTCTTGATGAAATGGGTGAGAATCTGCAGCGAAGCTCGTAGGGCTGGACAGCGCCTGCTAGAGGGCGCTGCCGTCGGTGTCGGCATCGTAATGCCAACCTACGCCGTGGCATCGTAGCTATCCATACCACAGTATGTCTCATGCGTCTATCTGCAATCACCATTTCGCGTTCAAAGTCCGTTAATTCCCGTCGCGCGGCCATAATCATGTTGGAAACCTTTCCACATGAATCACCTAAGTACAGGAGACAGCTCCGACAATGTAGCCCTTTTACAGCTTGTGTACGCCATACTGCTGCCACCGTATATGTGCATATCGCTATGCCATTACTTCTGTCACCTCAGTGTAATGTGAATTAACCACCAATACCTGAAATGTATCATAGTTGGGGATTATGGGCTCTAACCTCTTGTTGATTTCTCTCTCTCTGGAATCCCCATATCAGTGCGCGACCGTAGTTGCAATCTAGTAGATCATTCTTCCAAACGTATGAAGAGGAAAAATTTTGGAAATTTGTGGTAAGTTCCTATGGGACCAAACGGCTGAGATCAACGGTCCCTTGTCTTACACACTACTTAATCTAACTAAAACTAGCTTACGCTAAGGAAAACACACTCATCCATGCCTGGCAGAGGACTCGAATCTCAGACTGTCAGTATAGTCCGTCGGGAACAGATTGGCTTGACATCCCACGCTTCCATGCGTCGTTTATCGTTGAAACCAAACCACGGACAACTGAGACGCGTAGAGCGAGAGCCAAGTCTGGCATGGTGTGCCATCCTGTGGTGTTTAGCGATAAGTCTCGCGTCTGTTTGTGGCCGTCAGATAGACGCCAACACGTTCATAATTAATTCAGTGAAAGGTTATAGGAAGTAGCGATTCCCGAGGTCCATACTTCTGGGGCTCCTGGAACAATGATGTGTGTAACTATTTGGTTGGGACATATGCTTGTAGAGTTTTTCCATACGTTTAATAAACAAAATAGATACACGTAACAGAGACGTTAGTCATCAATAACGTATTCTCCCTCACTATTTACAATAGTCTGTCAAGGCTGGGGTAACTTTCCGAATCCACGACTGTAGAAATCATGTGGTTCTGAGGCGAAGACCTCGTCGAGCCATGTTCGGAGTGCATTTTCGTCCGGAAAGGTAGTTCCTTGAAGTTTGTTAGATAGAGACTAGAATAGTTGAAAATCTGAGAGCACAAGGTCAGGTGAAAAAAGGGGGAGTGACTTTGCAAATCCAACTCCTGTACAGTGATTTTCGTCAGCCTAGCTGGATGCGGCCTGGCGTTATCGTGGAGCAAGTACGCCGACTACGTGGGTGCGCTGGGCCTCGAACACACACAGACATAATTTTTAGTTTGGAAAAAAATAAAATAAATATTTCACAATTGCCTTTACCAATAAATGATGGACTATTAAAACACTGATTTCTGACCCATAAATCATATCTGTGTTTCAGATGTCTTCGTGCAAAGACGACCAAGCAATACTCTCCCCCGTCCCTTACCTTTCTCTGGCCAAGTCAAAGACACTCCCGAGAATAACAGTCGTACAACGCCGTGAATGGCATCCTGTCTTTTCGGTCTGCTTTTACTGAAACGTTCCCTTAGAAATATTATACATGACTGTGCTTAAACTGACACACAATATTTTTAGCGCAACGCAATCTGACTTTCGATAATCCCTACAAAAGACTGGCCCTGACTAACATTACCTATACCTTTCACAAAAATCTTCGTTACTCGAACTACTGCAATACAGCGAACGCCACTACTGCCAGCTAAATAAAAGATTCAAACTACGGAAGGCACTAACTACTGATAGGCATAGTTAGCAAATGAAAGATTTTAATAGAGAACAAACAATGTATTTACCTTAATAGTCATCAAAAGTCATAATATATATAGCAGTTCATGACATCCAGTCTTACAAATGTATTGTCTCTGATGGACACACGTCCAGATTATCCATTCTCAAAACTCCGCCATCTCACTTTCCCACATCCACCACTGCTGGCGGCTCACCTCCAACGGCACAACGCTACACGCTGTTAACAGCCAACAGCCCAATACTACAATGGCAAATTCCAACAATGCCACCCAGCCACGGACTGCACACAGCACAGCCAGTGATTTTCATACAGAGCGCTACGTGGCGTTACCATTAAAAAAACCTAAACAGCCTACCTACATCATGTTTCGTTTTAAGTGACATGCTACAATATGTCCACTCCATCTACATCTACATACACACTACACGAGCCACCGCACTTTGCGTGATGGAGGGTATGCCGTACCACAACCGGTCGTTTCCCTTCAGGCTCCACCCCATAGAGCGAGGGAAAAACGTCTGCATGCCTCCGTTTGAGTCGTCAGGCCTCTGGTTTTATGCGGACCACCATGAACTCCGCTCCTGTGCTAATCTATTCACCTCAGATTATCATTTGCAACGTACAACCCCAATTATTTCCTTCACATATTCCATTCTCTGTCTTCCTCCAGAGTTTTTGCCCTCTGCAGCTACCTCTAGTACCATGGAAGTCATTACCTGATGTCTTAGCAGATTTCCTATCATCCTGTCCCTTCTTCTTGTCAGTGTTTTCCAGATATTCCATTCCTCTCCGATTCTGGACAGAACATCCTCATCCCTTATCTTATCAGTCCACTCAATTTTCAACACTCATCTGTAGCATGAAAACACACAAGTATACGTCACACAGTGTAGGAATTGTTCCATTTCATTTCGTAGCAGTCATTTCGGTAATCTCTGTCATAACTAAAAAATATGATCAGTAGCAGGGCAGTTGCAAAAATCTATATAAAGCATGCAGTGCGATGATAGAGCGCTGAGGGCACATATACCATGTAACGGCAGCAGGGTAAAGCAAGGCCGCATAACGCTGTAAGGTGCTGCAACCAGCGTGCGAAGTACGCAACCAATAATCTGTGTGTTTTTAATGTATAGCTGTAAATAATGTTTTTTTGTATTAATCTCTATATATTGTTGAGCAGATCTTAGTTTTAAAAGTATTATGAACCTTTGTAATTAAAGCTGTAACGAGTATTGGCTTTAGGATTAAGTTAAAATCTAAAAGAACTTCCCCGCGGAAGGGTAGGCGGGAGAAACGTTCTAATACAAAGTTACAGAACAGTTCTCTTTGTGAGACGAAAGGGCTGTCAAGCAGCGAGTGGTGCAATGCCCAAGTACTGTATTGTGTGGTGATTAAAATGAGCGCATTGTCAAACGGCCTCGGATGGAAGGGAAATTAGTGCCACACATAATCCTACAGTATTAAGCAGTTATTTTGCCAACCGAACAAAAGTGATTATGTTATTATGAGGACCAGTAGGGAATCGTTGTTTGCTGTGAAGGAGACAGACATTACATTGCAGCATTACCCACTGTACTGCCCAAATATTAAGATGGGAATTACCACTTGGAAGCCAGCTGCTAAACCATCCATCGGTGGAAAAATCTCGGCAGAGGCTGGAATACGTTGCTCAACACCATAAAAGGACTGAATTATTTATTTCTATCCTGAAGTTCAGTATATTCTATTTTTCATAGTGACGGACAGATTGTGAAAGTCATGATTCGTTGTCCTCCTGCACAAGCTAAGTGTTTAAAGGCAACAAGCTTTATCACAGTGTTGTTATTTCAGTAGATGTTTAGTGTGTACTTTTCATATACTGCGATATTTAATCAGCAATATTTTCAGGCCATAAGTTTGTTATGTTTGCCTACATAAAGTTCTTAAAATTATTATTGCTGTATTAAGCAAAGCATCAGATTGTGTACAAAGTGCCAGCCACTTTACTACATTGCCAAGCATAATAAAAACAGTTGCAGAAGAATATTACTGTGGTGCTCAGAACATACGATTTTACTGATTCATGGCGTGTGACAAGCTAAATTTATGTTTCAGAAAAAGTGCAGGAATGTGTTCTTGTTACGTTCCACTAAAGAACCATCAGTTCAAAAATTCTTCACGCTGATAATTATCAGGAAACATCAGTGTAAAAACACTTTCAGACAGTGGTCAATTTTTTGTAAAGATAATGTTAAAGAAAGATGTTTATTAGTTACAAAAATGACAAATAACACCACTACAGTAGCTATGCATCTTCAGTGCTTAGCAGGATCTTTTCACTCAACATTTCAATATTGTTTTGCATAAAAGTGCCTCAAGTTTAATGTAGATTTATTCTGTACTGATGAAAGTGTCTTTTGCTGCGGTAACGAAAGTAATACACATGTAGGATCCATATTGTCCACAAGCAGTGTATGTCGCTATTTCAAAATGGTTATGACTTATATTGTATGCTCTCCTCCACCTTGTTTGCTTCTCAACTTATTATATCGTTTCCAATGATTCAGAATTAAAGGTTGTGTGGTAAGAGCTTAGCGCTGATGTGCTTAGAGCGTTCAGCGAAAACAACACTGAGGTCTTACTGCATGCGAGTGTCCGTCCATTATAATTACGAGTCATTTACAGGCGAAAATTGATCCATATTAGAACTATGTGGGGTATCGCAAGCACCACATCTCAAATGCTTCGATCCCCTTCCGTTCCGATTTTCCCTTAGTCCATATTTCACTACCATACAATGCTGCGCTCCAAACGTAAATTCTCAGAAATTTCTTCCTCAAATGAGTCTTATGTTTGATACCAGTAGACTTATTTTGGCTCTTTTTACCAGGGCTAGTCTCCTTTTGATATTCTCCTTGCTCAGTCCGTCATTGGTTATTTTGCTGCCTAGGCTGTAGAATTCCTTAACTTCATCCGCTTCGTGACCATGAATCCAGATGTTAAGTTCCTCGCTCTTCTCATTTCTGTTACTTCTCCTTACTTCGTCTTTCTTCGATTTACTCTCAGTCCATATTCGGTACTCATTGGATTGTTTACTCCATTCAGCAGATCATGTAATTCTTCTTCACTTTCACTCTAGGTAACAATGTCATCAGCGAATCATTTCACGGATAATCTTTCCCCTTGAATTTTAATCCCACTCCTGAACCTTTCTTTTATTTCTATCATTGTTTCTTTGATGTACAGATTGAACAGTAGGAGCGATAGACTACAACCCTGTCTTACACCCTTTTTAATCTAAGCACTTCGTTCTTGGTTGTCCACTCTTATTATTCCCTCTTGGCTCTTCTACATGTTGTATATTACCTACCTCTCCCTATAGCTCAGCACCATTTTTCTCAAAATTTCGAACATTGTAAGTAGACTGTTTAGGTTTTTATATTAGTAACGCCACGTAGCGCTATGTATGAAAATCGCTGGCTATGCTGTGTGCAGTCTGTGGCTGGGTGGCATTGTTGTAATATTCGCTATTGTAGTGTTGGGCTGTTGGCTGTTAACAGCGCGTAAAGTTGCGCAGTTGGAGGTGAGCCGCCAGCAGTGGTGGATGTGGGGAAGTGAGATGGAGGATTTTTGAGAGCGGATGATCTGGCCGCGTGTCCATCAGAAACAGTACATCTGTAAGAATGTATGTCATGAACTGCTATATATATTATGACTTTTGAACACTATTAAGGTAAATACATTGTTTGTTCTCTATCCAAATCTTTCATTTGCTAGCTGTGCCTATCAGTAGTTAGTGCCTTCAGTAGTTTGAATCATTTACTTAGTTGGCAGTAGTGGCGCTCGCTGTATTGCAGTAGTTCGAGTAACGAAGATTTTTGTGAGGTAAGTGATTTGTGAAAGGTATAGGTTAATGTTAGTTAGGGCCATTCGTTTGTAGGGATTATTGAAAGTCAGACTGCGTTGCGCTAAAAAAAATTGTGTGTCAGTTCAGTGTTGATCAGAATAGGTAAAGAGCGAAATGTCTGGGTGCGTTCAGTTTTGCTCAGCTGTTTGAAAATCAAATAATGTAAGAGATTTATCAGCATAGTAATTAATTAATTTTTCAAAGGGGACGTTACACAATCTTGTCCTGAAGCGATCGCAAGCAATCTTTAAAACACCGCTGCCCGTATTCACGAATGCTGCTTCGATAACGGTGCCTCGTCTTAGTGGCAACTCTTCAGAATACGCACCAAACACAGTCGTCGAGGTGGTTCAAAGCCGGGCTACTCCGGAGCCAGAACTCCTTTGGCCAGAATATGTGAACGTCATCTCAGAGCCACTTTTGTACTAAAAGGCTCGCCATGAGGTCCTCCTCTGCCGTCTCAAGCATTGTTGGCTCTCTGACATCCAATACTTCTGTCAATTTCCTTAGCGATTGCCCCAGTTCTTCCAAAATCAGTGCCTGAAGCTTTTCGATTACTGCAGCAGTTAGTGACACGTGTTTCCGCGAATGAGGTTTCCTCGCCGGGTTAGCGGAACCTTCCCCAGACTTCCCCGAAGCATTATACTTGGCCACAGTATCGTAAACAGTTTATCTCGGGTAACCGAAAAATCGAACTGTTTCAGTGGACGAACGCCTAGAGCGGAGACTTTCGATACTCGCGGCTCTCCGGTTGAACTCTGCATTGTCCGTGACATCTCCGCCATTTGAGTTTCTGATTGTGTACGAAAGGCCTACGGCTTTCAAAAACATCATCTCTACCTCTGGCGGAACAACTATATGGCGGGAACTCAAATTGAAATTTGTCCGGATTTAAGCGCCGCACCCTGTATAGCATAATAGAGCAATTGAAGTTCGTGAATAAAATTATAGGGTGGCGAATGATTATGAGCTGTCACTTTGTGTAGGACTTATATATTATGAGAAATGTTTTGTCTCAGTTTCAAGCGAAACTGGTTTCAACCGAATTTGTAGTGACAGCCCTTGAGAATCATGTTATTAAACGGAATGACTAATTTTAATGTCTAACGGGTATCATCAGCCTAATGCGGAATTCAGAACTGAAAGAAAAATCAAACAAGCAGACAAAATATCAACAGAACTGTTGTCATCAGGCAACCAGGAAGTTTACACATCACTAACCAAAGGAAAATTAAAACAACGAGCAAGCGTTAGTAAAACATTTGTAAATCACCTTGATTCTTCTGATGAAGTTAAAGACTGATTAGAGAAAACATTATGACCACCGCCCACCGCGAGGTTGAATCCTTCCTGTGGTGTTGCGGCGTATGAGGCAGTAAGAAAGAATGTAAACGGAAGAGAGACGAATTGGCAGTTATTCTAGTGAAGATATGGGCCGCAAATGGGGAAATCCACCGATATAAGCGGTTTTGAGAAAGGGCACGTTGTTACTGCTCTGCGGCTGGAAACGAGAATCTCTGAAACGTCGAAGCTGGTCAGCTGTTGCTGTACTGCTGTCGTGAGCACATATGGAAAGTGGTTGAATAATAACGAGTAGGCCGTATGGTATTGGACGACCACGTCTCACCACAAAACGTAGAGCTCGGAGGATCCCCCGCTGTGTAATCCGGAATAGGCAGCGATCTGTGGCAGATCTGAAGACAGAAAACAATGCTGGTACGGTCAAAGTGTTTCGGAGCACACCGATCAAAGGACACTGTTCTACATGGAGCTCCACATTCCACGACCCCTCCGTGTTCCTGTGTTGACCGAATCACGTCATCAGTTATGACTGCAGTGGCCACAGCATCACTGAATTTTCACCGTGGATCAATAGAAAAGTATCGCCTATCGAATGAATCGCATTTCTTGTTACAAAAGGTCGATGTTTTGGTCCTTATATCAAGCGAATGGCTGCACTAAACGTACAGTATGCCACAGATGCACTCAGGTAAGGGCAGATTTATGCTATGGGGTACATTGAGTTGGGATTCCATGGGATCAATGGTGATCGTCGAAGGAATCATGACAGCAGTCAACTACATGAACATTACTGCTGGCCACCTGCATTTCTTCATGTTTGAAGTCTCCCCCTATGGCGATGACATCTTCCTGCAGGATAACTGTGTTGTAAGATGAGAATCGTCCTACAGTGGTTTGAAGGGCAGTATAGTGAATTCACATTGATGTCTTGGCCAGCAAATGTGCCTGGTCTGTACTCAATGGAACACATTTCGGGCGTCAACTGCGTAAACGTAGAGCACCATCCCGTAATTTGGGGGAATCGCTTGACCCACACGTCGACGTCTTGTGCCACATATT
Organism: Schistocerca gregaria; assembly: GCF_023897955.1. Classification (NCBI taxonomy): domain Eukaryota; kingdom Metazoa; phylum Arthropoda; class Insecta; order Orthoptera; family Acrididae; genus Schistocerca; species Schistocerca gregaria. The sequence goes on from NC_064921.1 coordinate 241,358,706, forward strand.
TCTGGAATCCTGTCATGCACTCGTAGAATCCATGACTAGCAGAATCTCTGTTCTATTGTGTTTGAAAAGTGGGACAACACGCTATTAAACAGGTAGTCATAATGCTTTGGCTCATCGGCGTTCTATCTGCCTCCAGTGCAGACCATCTTCAACAGGTAATGGAATCGCCTCCTATTGTCATGAGGACTACCAACCACCCTACCCTCTTTGTTGCGAGTTCCGAAACCACTCCAAGAAAATGTTTTAACAGCCGTGTACTTCTGTCGGTCAACCTCAGGGGTAGAATGCAGATAGTTTCATTGGCCATTTCTTGTTCCTGCTAATAGTACTCCTTTAAAATGGTTCAAATGGTTCTGAGCACTACGGGACTTAACATCTATGGTCATCAGTCCCCTAGAACTTACAACTTCTTAAACCTAACTAACCTAAGGACATCACACAACACCCAGTCATCACGAGGCAGAGAAAATCCCTGACCCCGACGGGAATGGAACCCAGGAACCCGGGCGCGGGAAGCGAGAACGCTACCGCACGACCACGAGCTGCGGACAGTTGTTGTTGTTGTTGTCTTCAGTCCTGAGACTGGTTTGATGCAGCTCTCCATGCTACTCTATCCTGTGCAAGCTGCTTCATCTCCCAGTACCTACTGCAACCTACATCCTTCTGAATCTGCTTAGTGTACTCATCTCTCGGTCTCCCTCTACGATTTTTACCCTCCACGCTGCCCTCCAATGCTAAATTTGTGATCCCTTGATGCCTCAAAACATGTCCTACCAACCGATCCCTTCTTCTAGTCAAGTTGTGCCACAAACTTCTCTTCTCCCCAATCCTATTCAATACCTCCTCATTAGTTACGTGATCTATCCACCTTATCTTCAGTATTCTTCTGTAGCACCACATTTCGAAAGCTTCTATTCTCTTCTTGTCCAAACTAGTTATCGTCCATGTTTCACTTCCATACATGGCTACACTCCAAACAAATACTTTCAGAAACGACTTCCTGGTACATAAATCGATATTCGATGTTAACAAATTTCTCTTCTTCAGAAACGCTTTCCTTGCCATTGCCAGTCTACATTTTAAATCCTCTCTACTTCGACCATCATCAGTTATTTTACTTCCTAAATAGCAAAACTCCTTTACTACTTTAAGTGTCTCATTTCCTAATCTAATTCCCTCAGCATCACCCGATTTAATTTGACTACATTCCATTATTCTCGTTTTGCTTTTGTTAATGTTCATCTTATATCCTCCTTTCAAGACACTGTCCATTCCATTCAACTGCTCTTCCAAGTCCTTTGCCGTCTCTGACAGAATTACAATGTCATCGGCGAACCTCAAAGTTTTTACTTCGTCTCCATGAATTTTAATACCTACTCCAAATTTTTCTTTTGTTTCCTTTACTGCTTGCTCAATATACAGATTGAATAACATCGGGGAGAGGCTACAACCCTGTCTCACTCCTTTCCCAACCACTGCTTCCCTTTCATGCCCCTCGACTCTTATTACTGCCATCTGGTTTCTGTACAAATTATAAATAGCCTTTCGCTCCCTGTATTTTACCCCTGCCACCTTTAGAATTTGAAGAAGAGTATTCCAGTCAACATTGTCAAAAGCTTTCTCTAAGTCTACAAATGCTAGAAACGTAGGTTTGCCTTTTCTTAATCTTTCTTCTAAGATAAGTCGTAAGGTCAGTATTGCCTCACGTGTTCCAACATTTCGACGGAATCCAAACTGATCCTCCCCAAGGTCTGCATCTACCAGTTTTTCCATTCGTCTGTAAAGAATTCGCGTTAGTATTTTGCAGCCGTGGCTTATTAAACTGATAGTTCGGTAATTTTCACATCTGTCAGCACCTGCTTTCTTTGGGATTGGAATTATTATATTCTTCTTGAAGTCTGCGGGTATTTCGCCAGTCTCATACATCTTGCTCACCAGCTGGTAGAGTTTTGTCAGGACTGGTTGTCCCTAGGCCGTCAGTAGTTCTAATGGAATGTTGTCTACTCCGGGGGCCTTGTTTCGACTCAGATCTTTCAGTGCTCTGTCAAACTCTTCACGCAGTATCGTATCTCCCATTTCGTCTTCATCTACATCCTCTTCCATTTCCATAATATTGTCCTCAAGTACATCGCCCTTGTATAAACCTTCTATATACTCCTTCCACCTTTCTGCCTTCCCTTCTTTGCTTAGAACTGGGCTGCCATCTGAGCTCTTGATATTCATACACGTGGTTCTCTTCTCTCCAAAGGTCTCTTTAATTTTCCTGTAGGCAGTATCTATCTTACCCCTAGTGAGATAAGCTTCTACATCCTTACATTTGTCCTCTAGCCATCCCTGTTTAGCCATTTTGCACTTCCTGTCGATCTCATTTTTGAGACGTTTGTACTGCGGACAGTACTCCTTTAAAAACTGTGTGTGAAATCGCATGGGACTTAACTGCTAAGGTCATCAGTCTCTAAGCCTACACACTACTGAACCTAAATTATCCTAAGGACAAACACACACACCCATGCCCGAGGGAACTTCCGCTGGGACCAGCCGCGCAGTCCAAGACTGCAGCGCCCTAGACCGCTCGGCTAATCCCGCGCGGCTGTACTCCTTTATAAAGCGCACTCCACGCCAGGGATTCTCAAAAGTTTATTTCCGAAAGGAGCTGAAGAGCATGTGCCATTAGAAACAGTAGTAGGTCATAACCCAGTTAGAAGGATTATGGAAAGACCACGGCACCATGTCCAGGCTGATTAACGTCACCGTCTCACAGTGACCGGAGACTGGAGTCCACAGTGCCCAGAAAAATGAATCTGCAGGCTCTGCCAGGAATTACGTTGTTTCTCTAAAAATTGACTGTAACGAAGTTGATTCCAATTTCAATTGAAAGGAAACGACATATGAAAGATGGTAGTGTGAAAAGAGTTACGTCAACTAATAGCTAAGATACGGCGATAAGCCTCTAGTACCTAAGAGGAACACTGGAAACTGCTGAATACAGTTTTACAGATATTCAGGAGATAAAAAAGACGAAAAGACTGTTAAGATGTGTGTGAATTTCTAAGTGACTAAACTGCTTAGGTCATCGCTCCCTAGACTTACACACTACTTAAGCTAACTTAAACTACCTTATGCTAAGAACAACACACACACCCATCCCCGAGGGAGGACTCGAACCTCCGGCGGGAGGGGCCGTGCATTCCGTGACATGACGCCTCAAACCGCTCTGCCACTCCGCATGCTGAAAACACTGTTAAGGCTGTTTCGTTAAAGTACAGTGATACAAATAATCTTGAGTTTCCATTTCATATATTTAACATTGTGGAAGACACAATTTATAAAAGTATGTGTTAATTAATTGAAACTAAGATTTAAACAAGTCAATATATATCAAAAAAGACGTATAAAATACGCCATTGCTTACCATGAAACTGCTAGAGCGTCAGATGTGATCATCTCAGTCACTTCGATTCAGTAACTGATACGCGAACACTGTCCGCCATATAAAACTCATTACTGAACGTTTGGCGTTTATGTGGAGACGTGTGCATCATATTAGATCAGTGGAGGATATGGCACTGTTGTTTTGACCAGGAAGTCAACAATCGTTATGTTATCTTTCAAGTCCGGTGCTCACGCTTGTGCTTACACGAGACGGAATTACTGTGAAAAACGAAAGGAGTATCCGCAAACTGCCATCGACTTGGACGAAGGACGTAGAAATCGTCATTTTTGTCGATTTGTCGCTACAGTTTCAACATTTTAATGTATTGCCAAGTCTAAAACACACGGTAAAAAAAAAAAAAAAGGCTCAATGCTCTATGGGACTCAACATCTGAGGTCATCACTCCCGTAGACTTAGAACTACTTAAACCTAACTTACCTAACGACATCACACACATCCATGCCCGAGGCAGGATTCGAACCTGCAACAGTAGCAGCAGCGCGGTTCCGCACTGAAGCGCCTAGAACCGCTTGGCCATAGGGCCCGGCAAAACACACGGTAACTTGACGGAATAACGCACTACAACTACTTTTGTTAGCTGAAGTGGAACTGATTATTTCAACTCCCCTGAGGATAGAACAGGCTATAATGGTACTTTCCGTTAACTTTAAGCCAGACTCCAGCGAGCTACAAGTAAGGTAAGGCAAGTCGCGATTGGAAAAGTGCGGACGTACAAACGTAATTGGATCCACCGCAGCATGACTGGATTGCGAGAGGGGGACAGGAGAAAGGAAGCGACTAGCGGCCAACGGCGAGCCACCGGGTTTTCTGCCTGCCTGCCCGCTTAAACGGAACGAGTGCGCTGTCTACAGCAAGCGTTAACTGACTGGAAAACCCGCTGATCGTTTAAGGGCGCCGTGAGACTCTGACGGCAGTGAAGCACACAACCATTTCATGCAACATATGCAGCATTTGCATACCTTGTTGCAAAATTAGATTATACGAGTAAGAGTTATTATTTGGTCAAATGTTTGAGCCGAGAAACGGATTTTTGTCCAAATTTTCATAGCCAAACAAAGAGTCAGTAACGGGCAAATGGCGTATCATACCTTCCAGTAAGGCGTCTAGTTATGAAAAAAAAGAAAGAAAAGAAAAGTTTAATACTGTCCATTATGGATGTGAGGTAACGGTAGCTAGTGTTTTCACTGTAGTATTCAACAGTAATTTTCGCCGTACTTACAGTTCAGCAGTGTCATCAAGTTGTAAAACTTATACATAATTGATTGACCAATTCATACAGTGTGACAGATGTTTACATACAGCCTATAAAACGATTAAAATATAAACTCAATGATGAGTCTAAGTTGCATCTTCTGTTGCATGTAGAGGAATTCCCGCTAAAATTACATACCAATTTGGATCTTCCTGGCACATTGAAACTGTGTGCAGGACCGAGATTCGAACTCGGGAACTTTGCCTTTCGCGGGCAAGTGCTCTGCCAGCTTTTTTTTCCCGTTATGGTTCGTTGTATTTCATCGTAGCGGACGTCACATGACAACCGTTGAAGTTCGTTGTTGACCTTTTCACTAAGTTTTTTTTTATTATTTTTTTTTTCAGAGGCCAGCCAGCTCTCTGACCGAAAGCGCTTTTTTTTCTTCTTCTTTTGTTCGTTTCATCTGCTCGTGGCGGACGTCGTAAGACACCCTTTTCAGTGCCTTGTTGATCCATTAACTAAGTTGTTTTTTTTTTCTTTTTTTTCTTACAAAGGGCAGCTAACCCTCTGACCGAACACGCTGAGCTACCGTACCGGCTGACAGCTGAGCTACCCAAGCACGCCTCATGCCCCGTCCTCACAGCTTCACTCCTACCAGTACCTCGTTTCATTCTGGATACATACCATTTTGTTTTTAGGTCGTTATTGCTTCAAAAACTATGATGTTAAATAAAATTTGTATCATGACTGTGCCTCATAAACTTGTGGCTTTCACTATCTTACTGCCATGATTTTAAAGTAGTATAAACTTTGACATTCTTGTAAAAAGTGAATAATATGTCATTTTAGACCGATGTCAGGATAAAATGACATAATAGTAAGGAAAAGTAAGAAATTCATATAAACATAAGGTATCTGATAAATTTAATAGAATTGTACTTAAGAACAAATAAAAGACTATTGCTGAATCAATTCTTCAACAGCATCAATTAAGGTATCCCAGTTCAGTTGTACAAAAAGTCAGGACTGAAAGTAGAATTGCAAATTTTAATTCATGAAACAACACAATTGGTTCGGTTTTGAAAAACTAATTCTCAAAAATCCCATCTATTTGCAGACATCACAACGTTTTCCTGTTTGTGGCTTACTCCAGCACATTCAGTATGTCCCCACAAATTACACTGCTGACACCTTAACCGCTTAACCTGTGTTCTCCACGTTTTGAATACGAGTATAGTTCCAAGCAACACCAACAGTCACAATCACTGTTGTCACCAAAAACGTCTTTTCCGTACAGTATTTCTTTTCCAAACCTACGTTTCCTCTTTGCTTTTACCTTTGCACTGCGTTCTTTTTTCTCGCGTTTGTCTTCAAGTGTGTGTTCAAGTTGTTTTACGTAGGGGATGTTACTGAGCACAGCAGCTGTCTTGTTTTTTGTTGTTTTCTTTGCAGTACATCTCCAAATGATCTGGGAGGAACGGGTCTGATGTGTGCCACTGCCACTTGAGTTGGAATCACATTCACATCCACGGAATCAACATCCTTATTTGGTTCTTTGTCTTTCGTTTCACTAACAGGAGTGGTCGACTCAGCAGACACTCCATATGTCCTTGGAAATTAACAATCTGGAATATCTGTAGTTGCTTCTGGCACAAAGAGGTGTTCTGGGATTATGTCTCAGTTACGAGGCCAGAGCCTAGTGTGTTGAAGTCATTAAGTGCATTAGCAAGGGTTGCTGGTTTCCCATGGGCTTTAGTAAATAGAGGACTCATTTGATACTTGGAAACTGTTCTTCCTGGATTACACTTAACCATTTTGTTACCTCTTGATCAAAATAAGTTTTTAGCTGACCAAAAGATGAGACAGCTATTGGCTGTAGCCTATGGGTGTAGTGTACAGGCGGCCTATCTGACCGAGCGGTTCTAGGCGCTTCAGTCCGAAGCCGCATTGCTGCTACGGTCTCAGATTCGAATCCTGCCTCGGGCATGGATGTGTGTCATGTCCTTAGGTTAGTTAGGTTTAAGTAGTTCTAAGTCTACGGGAGTGATGACCTCAGTTGTTAAGTCCCATAGTGCTTAGAGCCATTTGAGCCATTTTTGTAGTGTGCAGGAAAACAGAGCTTAATGATACCGTTCTCCTCATCAAAACAGATAGCTTCAATATTCTTACGGCGTGTATCCATCTAGCATGAGGATTACTAAAGCGCTTCATAAAAAAATGCTTGAGCCACTGGAAGAAAATCACATGTGATGCGACCCTTTTCGGAGGCAGCTCCAGTATTTCCTAGCGGAGCCCTGTAGTTAACACTTTTTCCAATTTTTTCGTGGATAAACAACATTGCTGGGACAAAGCAAGAGAAAATCACGCAGCAGACTACAGTAACATGAACAGATATGTCTGCACTGGCTATTGCGCCCACCTGCTTTTTTCTTCTCTGTGCGAATACTTTCAAAGATTTCTGGACACTTCTCAGTTCACATTTATCAACATTATAAATGTTACAGGGCGAAATACCTTCACTTTCCATTACTTCTTCGAAAATCTAAAAAATTTTTTGGACAACAGGTTTGTTAAAACCGGCTGCCGCAGTCACAGATATTGCCTCAGGCTTCCGTAGTCTAATGTCTAGGTTTCGCTTTAAGACGCCAGTAACCCTGTCCCACCCAATCACCTTCTTTTCCTTGTTGAATATGCGCTGAATACAATTTTTCTCGATTCTTTTGATTGTAAGATCTCACCTTCTTCATAGTCATACCAGACACGCGTGACTAATAGCTTGCAGTGTTGTATCAGTTCACGCTCCAATGCTCTGTTCAAAGTTGGCTGGAATCTATCCAATGCTTTCTGAACACCGTTGAAGATATTGTTTGTTTCTAGATCGTTTCTAAGCGTAGCCTGGGAAACTCTTGGCCACTGGCAGAGGTCGTCGATTCCAATGTAAGACGAGGACACGCAGTCCAATGCGTTTTTATTTCATTTTATTTTGTGAACGCTGCAGTTGTGTTGGTGAAATTTGTAGCCTTATCTATATAAAGATATTAAGGCTCACCGGCCTTTGACCTGCCTCTTCTGTGCGGATGCACACGCATTGCCCTGGGACTCGGTACGATTGTCTGCCGCGAGTAATGAGTGTAAAGGTCAGGGGCACTACGAATGTAGTGTGTGGACTTTAAGTTGGGAATGTGGGTCTCACGGGGAGCGTTCAAGGGATAAGTCCCTGCAGTCGCTCTATCCGCTGTGTTTTCGGGGGCTCAGATGGATGTAAGCAGAAGATATAGGGTTCGAGTCCCGGTCGGGGCACACATTTTCAACTGTCCCCGTTGATGTATATCAACGCCTGTCGACAGCTTAAGGTCTTGTTTTCATTATCATTTCTAATTGTATCTGGCGGGACTCTTGAATTTGCGTGCACAACGGCCTGATTGACTAATTCCAATGCTAATTAACGCGGAAACGGAGCAAGGTATCGGATATTTTTCTTGGCAACTATTTCTCAGAGCAACCTACCCTGTAACATCCTTCCAAGCTTTTAAAACTGTTTCTTGCAACCGTGTTTATTACACTTCACCAGGTCAAAATTAGTACCCAGGGAAAAACCGAAATATCTCACCTCTTATCACTGTTACCTGACGTGTTATCCAAGTTTCCTTGAGTTCATGCGAGATCCTCAGCGGGGCAGAGAAATGTAGGAGTTATTAACAGAAATTTCGGACGGCCCCCGTACTACGACCTGCTGCGTTACAGGCGAACGACAGGGGGGGGGGGGGGGGAATGGGGGGGGGGGCGGGAACACGTCTCCAGACGGATCAGCACGCACGCAGAATGCGTTCTGCACACCCTGCCCCTCCGGTATTCCCAGCACGACTGCAGCAGGCCCCAGCCGACAACACATTACAGCGGGACTGTACTCTCATTGAATATCTTGTCGCTACCTTCCTCACATTACTTTCTTTAGCACACTCACAGCTGAACTCATTCGAGGGATGAGAGGTAACCGCTTTTGGTGATCTATTTCACAGCTACGGTTCGCGATACTGCATCGTATTCGTGCTCGATCTGCACATAAGTAACTTTATTATATTTCCCTACACTTGGTATTTCGCTTATAGACACGCCTGCCTTAGTGCCACGAAACTCCTAAATGGAAAAAGAAAAAAATATCATTCTGCATAAAAATTGTGTAAATGTTTTCTGTTTGTCTTTGTATACGAAGTAATTGCTTTTAAGTATATTACGTAGAAGGAACGAACCATCAAGATAGTGAACTAAACCAGTGCAGGAACTCACTTAAGTGATACGTGATCGCCGACCCACTGTCAGTCTGTGAACCGCTTTGATGTTCTCTTCCATGTTTTCGAAACTAGCGCCAGTTTCTTCGTGACTACGTAGATACTGCACCGAACATGTGGTGTAATCATTTCTTTTGTCAGAGTCTACATTTACATACATACTCTCTACATCAACATACGGTACATAGCAGATGTTACAGTGTACCACTACTAGTTATTCCGTTTCCTATTCTACTTGCAAATGGAGCGAGGAAAGAAAGACTGTTGATACGCTTTCGTGTGAGCCCTAACATCTCTTGCCTTGTCTTCAGATCCTTGCGCGAGATGTATGTTTGTGGCAGAAGAATCAGTCTGAAGTCTGTCGCAAATGCTGGCTCTCTAAACTTTTTCAAAAGTGAAATGAAACTATGTACTTCCAGAGACCTTGTTTGAGACTAGAAAAGCTCTCTGGCCCCATATAGTTTCATTTGACTAAAGCACCTGGGTTTCAGGCAGGATCCCCTGTTCCTTTCGATGCTGAGGTGATATTCCAATACAGTTGGCAATCCTCTGCAATTCCGTTTCAGATTAAGGGGTATACCACGCGGTCTGAGGCGTAAATTGGAATTTTGATTGAGAAGGAAGGCGTGCTAGGGTAGTCTGCGCAGTTGTGCAAAGACACTGAGCCAGGGTGGCGTAGTTGCCAGCGAATATGCCTAGTGACCAGGGGACTCTGGTTCGAATCACGGCATTGGTACAAATATTCATTCGTAGTTTCACATATACATCGTTCCTTCTATGTCTTCCTTTAATCCGATGCTGTGGGGATCCCAAACATTCTAGCAGTAGTCAAGAATGTGTTGAACAAGTTTTTACTACGCTGTGTCCTTTATAGCTCGATCTCACTTTCCTGGAATTGCCCAATAAACCAAAGCGGACTATTCTTCTTTCCTACAACTAACCTTACCTGCTCGTTCCATTCCATGTCCCTTCACGTTACGTCTAGATATTTGACTGACATGACTGTTTCAAGTACCTCACCACTAACACTGCATACGAACATTATGGGATTGTTTTTCCTATGTATCTACATTAATTTATACTTTCCTCCTTTAAAGCAAACTATTACCGATCAAAAGAAATCCTGTCGAAGTCAATCTGTACCCTCTAACAGTCCTTTAACGGCGTCATTCTACCCCTAACACAACATCGTCATCACCGAACAGTCACAAATTACGGCTCACCCTCTCCGTCAGATCTATATGTATCTAGAGAACAAAGTCGCTCCCATAACACTTCCCTCTCCCGACGATACCTTTATCTCCCATCGACACTCACCCTCTGGAAAAAATTTCTGGGTTCTATTAAATAATCTTCCGAAAATATCGCGTATCTGAGAACCTTTCCTTTATTCTCGGAGATTCGTTAACTGTCTGTGTTGCTGCACTGTGTCAAACACTTTTCGGAAATCTAGGGATATGATGACCGTTGCTATGGTTCGCAGTATATCGTGCGAGAAAGTGGCATTTTGAGACTCGCACCAGCACAAGAGCACATTCATTTCTTCATACACACTAAAGAGCCATGAATACTGCAGGGCTGTAAATAAATCCGTAAGGTGTGAAGAGATCCTCTGAATTGCACTCTGCAGGGCATCCCAGATATGATCAATAACGTTCGTGTCTGGGGAGTTTGATGGCCAGAGGAAGTGTTTAAACTGAGAAGAGTGTTCCTGGAGCCACTCTGTAGCAATTCTGGGCATGTGGTGTGTCGCATTATCCTGCTGGAATTGCTCAAGTCCATCAGAATGCACAGTAGACATGAATGGATGCAGATGATCAGACAGAATGTGTCACCTGTCAGAGTCGTATCTAGACATATCAGGGCTTCCATATCACTCCACACGCCCCACACCCATTACAAGGACTCCACAATCTTGAACAGTCTCCTGCTGAAATGGAGGGTCCATGGATTCATGAGATTGTCTCCATACACGTTCGAACGTTCGATACAATTTGAAACGAGACTCGTCCGACCAGGCAACATGTTTCCCCTCATCAACAGTCCAATGTAGGTGATGACGGCCCAGGCGAGGGGTAAAGCTTTGTGTCGTGCAGTCGACTCCAGAAGCCAAAATCGGTGAGGTTTCGTTGAACGGTACCCGCACTGACACTTGTTGATGGCCCAGCAATGAAATCTGCAGCAGTTTGTGAAAGGGTTCACCGAGTCTCTTCAGTCGTTGTTGGTCCCGTTCTTGCAGGACCTTTTTTCGGCTGCAGCGATGTCGGAGATTTGATGTTTTACTGGAGTCCTTATTTCCACGGTACAATCGTGAAATAGTCGTACGGGAAAATTCCCACTTCATCGCTACCTCGGATATGCTGTGTCCCATTGCTCGTGCGCCGACTATATCATCACGTTCAACCTCACTTGAATCTTGATACACTGTCGTTGCAGCAGCAGTAACCGATCTAACAACTGCGCCAGACACTTGTCTTATGTAGGCGTTGCCGACCGCAGCGCCATATTCTGACTGTTTATATATCTCAGTATTTGAATATCCATGCACATACCAGTTTCTTTGGCGCTCCAGTATAGAAAGGCATTTGATAGCGTCTGTAGAAGAAAGATCTGAGAAGCACTGGAAAAGAAGGGATTGGAAAAAAAAAGACAACAAGTGTAGGAGATGCACTGTGTAAGTCTGAGATTGAGTGGAAGTGCGAAATGAAAGGACGGATTGGTTCTAGCAACTAAATAGTAAGAAATAGGGCAGTGCATTGTCACCTCTCCTCTTCATTGTGGTTTTGGAGTAGATAATGACTAAGGTGGCAAAAAAAGAACACAAGATGAAAGTAGTGGCCGGTCGAGGATGACCTGATGACGTGAGGAAACAGGGAGGAGGAGATTCAGTAACAGCTGAATACCTGGGAAGAAACTGCGAGACTGTATGGAATGAAATTTAATATAAACAAATGTGAGACCCTAGTTACAGCTAGAAACAAACGTAGACAAACTAGCCAAATAAGGACTGGAAGTGAAGAACTGAAGAAGGTGGAAAGTGTCAAGAACTTGAGAAGTGTGATAGAAGAAAATGGAAGAAATGAGAAAGAGATAAATGAATGTGGCAGAGAAGCAGTAGCAGCCCTGCAAAGTGTTAGTAGCTTAGTTTGAAACAAAGACCTCCCGCAATTACATCCTAATACTGACATATGCATCGGAAACATGGGTAACAAAGGAAAGAGATGCAAGCGGTTTACGGGCATGTGAAATTTACCACAGAAGTTGGATAGGAGTAACTGGGAGAGACAGGATGATAAATGAAAGAGAAAGGAAAATGGCGAAAGAGGAACCCTTGCCGAGCAGGATAGAAACATCAGGGCTAAGATGGTATGGACACTTAACGAGAAGATACGTGAAATGGAGATGTGAAGGAAACGACCAAGAGGAAGGCCGAGGGATAGGTGTCTGAAAGATGTGGAGAAGCGAGTTGGAAAAAAAGAACGAGGACTGGACCTGAGTGAACACAGGAAGATGGTGGCAGATTAGGACTAGATGACGAGGTTTATATCCTAAACAGACCCAGCGTGGGGCTGGAACCTGCTCAAGATGATGATGATGATGATGATGATGATGACGGTGATGAACGACATTTTCTAAATCCATGTTGATTTTTTGATAGCATCTTTTCTATCTCAAGAAAATATATTATAATCGAAATTTGCAGCAGACCGACGTATGGATATTGGTATGTAACTTTATGGGCCTGTTATTTAACCCTTTCTTATTTAGGGGTGTCACATCTTCTTTTTTCTAGTCTCACAGGACTTTCCGTTGGGCGAGACATTCGCCATAAATGCAAGCTACGTTATGTGATACTGCCGAAGAGTATCCTCTTTAAAACCGGACTGGGGTTCCATTCGGATGTGGCGACTCATTTGTTTTTACCTCTATCAGCGCATTACAACGCCAGCGATGACTACTCCTATACCCTCCGCATGTGTGTGTGTGCGGCCGTCGAACAAATTGTACTATTATTTTTCCTAAAACATTTCCTGAATGCGAAATTTAAACGTTCACTTTTCCTTCTGCTGTCTTCTATTGCCACACCTGACTGGTCTACGAGTGACCAAATAAAATACTTCGAGCTGCTTAGCGATTTTACGTATGACGAGAACTTTCTATGATTTTGGCAAATCATTCGCTGACAGATGACGGTGTAAGTTTCTGTATTCATCGAGCGTCGATCTTTTTGTGGACTCCCGAATTTCTACTAATATTTTTGCTTTACGAGGTGCCTCAGCCTCTAGAAATATTATGAATGGGAGCATGGTCCGTATTAGGCTGGGTGCATTGTTTTTAATTTTTTGTTAGCCGGACTATCGGCCGATTTTGGCAATCACGCCAAGCACACGTGGATGAGCATCGCTCGATGCACATCATGAACGTGCCACATCTTTTGTGATGTGTGCTGTAATGCTCATTCACGTGTGATTGAGAATGACGTAATAGTCGAAATCTGCCGATAACACAACTAGAAAAAAATAAATAAAAACAATACAGTCTAATACAGCCCATGCTTTCATTCATGAAATTTCTACTAACTTTTGGCTGACGAGAATATAACAGTTTCTGTTTTATCAACGTTTTTAGAATTTCGTTGTCGAATCATAGCGGGGCTTTTGCGTCCTTAATCCACTTACATGGCCCTTCTGTTGTTCCCCTTTACTGCTCGCTCCAGTATCAAGTTAAGCTGCTTTTAACTATGTTACAAGTATCTCACAAATCTGTCGTTTCATCTGAGTGGTCTCTAGACCTTTTCCAACACAAATTCCTTTTACTTCTTCATCTCATACCTGTTCTTTTTATTACTTCTTCGTTTTATATCTGCCTTTAATTTTTAAATTTTGACTACAATATTACGTCTAGAATGCTTACTATGACCTCTTTTGTGTATTTCCAATAGTCGGCGCTTCAAAAATCCATACAATGCTGTGTTCAAATCGATTACTTTCTCTTCTTTTCCATAGTTCCTACTTCAATGTCTGATACCAGTAGAGCTCTTTTACTGAAGTGCGGTTTCTTCAACTGTGGCAAGCTTCTCCAGACGTCTACTTCGTTCACCCATCCTGCTTAACCGTGCATCCTGTGTAGAAGAAATATTTGTCTTCTTCTGAGACGAGCTTTGATTTTAAACGAATCGTTATTCTCCTTTGTGCTACTCTGTTTGTTAATCTTTAAGCCACATTCGGTGTTAAAATTGACATTTGTATTAGTGACAGAAGACTGATAGTGCATCACAACAACAAGGACGGACAAAGTGAAAAGTGGGAAGAAAAATGTTCGAAACACAATAAAATGATTTTGTTTCGTAAATACAGCGGTAGTGCGCTTCCATGTGACCTGATGAGAGGAAACGCCGATGCCAACTAAAAACACGAAGAACTGTAAGTAATCATTTATTTACATTAAAAGTGAGAAGTGAGCTGTTTTATAATCTACGAATAATACATATCGAAATAAAGGCGTATCACAACTTTATCATTATAAATCCCATTTATGATGTCTTAAAGGGAAAAAAGGCGAAACGCGTCTGGGAGAATAAAAATAGTGGAGCAAGAGAAAGCGTTTTTTACTTACGAAACAAATAAAATGAAGGTATCTCTGAAAGTAATTTGTCGTTGGATATTCTTAATTGATTGCAAGATTCTTTTCCAAAATATGTGAAACTGACCTAAATACTAGTTGCCAAAAGGTTGAATGCATGAAATGTGTTCTGCTCAACAATACCTTCATGCATTCATGGTGGCTCTATAACATTTATATTGTGTTGTATTGTAGCAGAGGTTGAAAATACCGCTTCAGTTGTAAATTACTTTATTTTCACACAACCGGTTTCGGTCTGTTATAAGCCCTTCCTCAGGTGTCGTAGCTGTACTGTGGTTCCCGAGCACCTGGTACATGCGGCGTTCGGGGACCACAGCACAGCTACGACACCTGAGGATGGGCTTATAGCAGTCCGAAACCGGGTGTGTGAAAAATTAAGTAATTTACAACTGAAACTGTATTTTCAACCTCTACTATAATGCTCAGTTGCAGATGTTCTGCCAACAGGATTGTTTGTATCGTATTGTATTGAACCGGGGATCTAGAAACAACGGAGAGGCTTCGTCCCTTCGTAGCCCTCACGAGGTGAGGACGTCTGCTCGCCACCGCCGAATTTGTCCAGTTTCGTGGTACATGTAGGGCGTGGTGAGACGTGAAAGTGAGAACATCCCTTGGCCAAATGTTTAGGACATAAAAGGAATTTAGATACGGGTCTACTACCATGTGCATGTTATGAATTGTCTCTGTGTCAATTAGTTCGGGAAGTTGTGTCTGGATCACCGGTAAGAGAACGGATTTGTGTTGAAAAAGTCCTGGGTTCGCCTCCGCTCAATGATAAGTATTTTTGTGATCCTTTTTCAAAATCCGGTAAACTGAGAACAGATTTGCACAAGAAATATTTAACGGGTGTGATGAAGCCCTAAGCGCAAGAGAATAAATATCTTGTGTTGATTGACTCGTGGAGAGGACAAACAAACCCTCAAACATACGACAAACTGTTCAACGATGAAGACGGATTGCCAATATGCAGTATCAAAATAAATCCCCCGTAACGTACGCCACTAGTACAACCCTGTGATGTATGCTTTTATCGTCAGGTAAAAAAAAAAAAAATCTAATATAAATGTCAAAACTGCACTTCCCTCAACGAGAAAGAAGAAGAAAACACTTCCCGAGAAGCTTGCATCAAATTACATTCCATTACACCTCACCAACTATCGTCGCACGTAATCATCGACATTCTGCGTTACGGGTGGTTTGCTGCTGGACTGTGCGATGAAAGAAGCTGTTTTCAGAAGGTCAGTCAAGTTTTGTTTTTCTATGCATACATTAAAAAAACAATGTCACTGCAAAAAGGCTGCGTTTATAGAGTGCGCAAGTTGAGGTCTAAATAATTGCTTCCCCTGTTTCTTTGATGAATATCACCCTGGTAAATGTGATTGATCAACTGCAAGAAATTTGGATGTATCGATTTAATATACGACGTTCCCGGGTACGGTTTAACTACAATCCTTTTTTAAATGTTTGCAGTCTCGCATTTCGTTCTATGCCTATACTTACTGTGCTTATATAAATTAATAAAATAACGTAGATGTTGTTGCGGTTAATTGTGATGTCAGTAGCGTACGCACTGCCAAGGAGCACAAAAATTTTTGAAACCGGGCGGAATCGAACCTACATCCCTTTCCTGGCGAATCCGATGTCTTACCGCATTTTTCCATTTTTTTTCCAGCTATTATCAAATTGCTTATTATAGTGACATAGACATAAAGATAACATTGTACATTACTGGAAGCCTTTGCGAAAACGAAACATTTCTTGAAAGTCATGTTCGTCGTTTGATGGTACGCGTTTTCCATAGATCAGATTTTCTCCCGTTTGCCATGTTCTGAATCGCATCATCGAAAATCGGAGTTCACATGACGGTTCTTCTGAGGAAGTTGGCGTGTGTGTCTTAGTAATTGTTGATGCGTAGTAGCTTGTGATGCTGGTCGAAGATGTACGTCCAAAAATCTCCTTCACTCCTTTCTTTACTGGACAGTAGGTAAAATACTGCGTGTCCCTTCAACCAGTTGACGGTACTGTTCTTCGAGGCGGGGTGTAGTTCTTCCGGGTATAAAAGGCACGTTGGCGTTATCAAATACGGCGGTTTTCTCCGCATAGTTGCTAATTTTTTTCTAATTGACAACCATATGCTATTTGCATTTCCATGGAAAAATTGATGTTATAATCTGTCTCAATCAGGTTGCAAGTGGTACACAAAGGTGAACCTGCCAGATGAATGAAATGCAGTATCGAGTTCGTTGGAAATTTCCTATTCATAAAGCAATATCACAATGACCGCACTTTTGTTGCTAAATACATGTGGTGTATATTCCTCCAGATAGAATGCCAAGAGTGACCGACTTCTTTTTTCGTATAATGTTCTTGGTGTGAAAGTTTATTAAGTTTCGGTTGATTTTCTTGACTTTGATGATATCTTCCTCGGGTGTTCCCATTCTAATGTAGCTATATTATGCGAAGAAATGTTTTAGGTGGTAAAGTTCATTTGGGACGTGGTAACGACAATTGTGGCATTCTGGCTGGCAGGCGCTGTTATTAACAGAAACGTGCCAACACTATTGACTGACCGCTTCCACAGTTTATATGTTTTACAGACATACAATGCTTCTGCTTTATTGTACACGTCTGTAAGATTCAATTCACTGTTGTCAGTCGGTAGAGACAACGTTTGGTATTTGACTTTGAAGATGTGGTCGCGGCTGGGGAAGTGGCCAAAAGCAGCCAAAATCCCGTTCGCCACTGTCCTCGTCATTGGCAGTGCTTGCGCCACGCAATTTATTTTAGAGGATAAATAGATATTCAAGAGTGCCACTCTTTCTATCTCACCGCTGATCCAAACACCGCTTGCTAAACACATTGTCACAGGGACAATTGATAAGGTGGACTTGGTGATAGATCCGTATGAAAATTCCTTTTATATCCTAAAAGCTTGGCGATCTGGAGTTTTCACTTGGTGCACTTTCTTGTATCAGCATGTCCTACATGTACCATGAATTTGGACGAATTCGGCGATGACGAATAGGCGTCCTCTCCTTGTCAGTAGTTCACAACCCCACAGCAGGCCACAGTAGTCCACCCACCCCACCGCCGCCCCAAATCGAACACTGGGATATTGTGCTATTCTTCCCCCTGTGGTACCCCCTGGGAACGTCTCATACCAGGCGAGTGAAACCCCAAATGTTGGCGTGGTAGAATAATTATGGTGTACACGTATGTGGAAATGGTGTTTTTGCACGGCAATCGCCGACACAATATAACTGAGGCGGAATAAGGAGATCAGCCCGCATTCGCCGAGGTAGATGGGAAACCGCCTTAAAAACCACCCACAGGAGGGCCGGCACACCAGACCTCGCCTTAATCCGCCGGGCGGATTCGTGCCGGGGACCGACATGCCTCCCCACTCGGGAAGCAGCGCGTTAGGTGGCGCGGCTAGCTGGGTGAGCACAATGCTATACAGGATGAGTCACTAACTATTGCCACCAATAATAACTCCGCAAGTAAGACAGGAGCTGAAAAGTTTGTGTGAAAAAGTTGCACGGGACAACGAGGGCCATAATATAACTTCGGTTTTTTGTTGCTAGGTGGAATCGCTTCAGACTTATGAAGGTCATTTTTTTTATTTTTAGTGAGATGCCATAGTTTGGTACTCATTTTCTGATAGCGACTATCGAAACGAATCCAATTATGCGAAACAATAAGGTCTTTGAAGGTCAACGAAGGTCACAAATGTAGCATGAACGTACATTTACAGAAGGTGTTCGAAGTGATGACCATTGGTATCAATGCAGTGCTGCAATCTTCTTATCATGGAT
This sequence comes from Schistocerca gregaria, assembly GCF_023897955.1. Lineage (NCBI taxonomy): Eukaryota > Metazoa > Arthropoda > Insecta > Orthoptera > Acrididae > Schistocerca > Schistocerca gregaria. The sequence continues at coordinate 241,377,099 of NC_064921.1, forward strand.
TGAGTGGTATTCCTTATCACTTCGGCACTTATCGAAGCACATGCTCAGACAATTCTCTCTCGTATTTTGTGCAAATAGTAAATATTCACCGAATACGGCGTATCCATCTAATGTGCCATTGACATTTAAACACCATTCGAAATACAACACTAATAGCAACGGTAAGATTAGTATCGTCCAATAAAGCGAATGTAAATGATGTTTTCCTTTTTCTAACTTTTAGATGAAAAATAGTGAGTTTTAAAGTTTTTTAAGCATTTTAGAGTCTTATGATCAACATTAGAACCCAGAAAACCGGACTCTCGATAGCTCGACACCCCGGGGAACTCGGCAACCCTGACACGTTTATTGGCTTTGGAAAAAGAAACAAAACGTGAACAGGCAAGGTATTTTCGCAAAAAGCTAATTTAATTTACAGTAATAATCATGCTTATAGACTATTACAGAGCAGTAAATATATAGCTCTGAAAAGACTAAATTATATTTAAATAAATTCTAAATTATCATTAAAAGAATAAAACATAAAATATTGCTGTCGCTCGGTGATAGCACTTTCATTAATAAGTGAAACAGCTAATTTAAGCTTACTTTGAATAAAGCTCAGGATTCATTAACTAAAAACAATATCTCAAAATTAATGCTTTAATACAGTTAATAAAGTTAATACTGTATGCCTAATACTTTCAGTCAAAAAGTATGTACATAGCGGGTTTTAATTGGGTCTTACACCCTAAGGATATTTAAGTATTTGAAAATAACTAATACAGTATTATAGTAGTGTAGTAATACAGTACTTAACTAAAACTAATATTTCGAAACTGAAAATTTAACATTAAGTGTGTATTTAATTCTCTATTTTATGAAGATTTTTAATATTGCTCTAAATGCAATTATTAGGGCTAGTGTCTTTAGAAAGATGCAAATGTCGACCGTCTGACTGGTTTACTGAAATACGAAGTCGTTGGGACTGGTCCGATATCCAATTCATTCAAAACATCTCGGTGGGCATGAAGAACAGCCCAGTTGTTCAATCGCTTCTGTCCCATTGTTGATCGGAGATATGACTTCAGACGTCTAAGGGACCTAAATGACCGTTCTGCTGTTGCTGTCGTGATTGGAACTACTTGGAGAAGCTTAATTCACTTCACTACTTCACATAACATTTCTTAAACTGCAGGCTCTTGTGTAATGTACTTTCTTACACCACGCATGTTCTTTAAGGCCACTTGTTTTTTGCTATCGATATAGGCTAACATATTCAAGTGTGAGCGCAGTCACTCAATGTCTAGGTCATTTTGAAAAACTCAGTTGATTTTTCCAATTTTTTTTTCACCGCTGTTTACTAAAAGCAAACACTCTTGTTCAAATGCAATGATCTGTGTGGGTTCAGTTGAAGCAAATCGCTCAGGAATGCAAGATTGCACCGTTTCACAAACTTCAATGTAAACAGCTCTGTAGTATTCCTCTGCGGTTTTGAAAGTGTTCGTTGTTTTCATACTTCTTTGGTATACTTCGATTACCAGGAAGCGAAGGATCATCAACTTGTGAAGGGTTTTCTCTTAAACGCAATCCCCAAAAGTATTCAAAACTATCAAGTCTTCCATTCAATACACAAATCATGCCCTCATATACACTCCTGGAAATGGAAAAAAGAACACATTGACACCGGTGTGTCAGACGCCCCATACTTGCTCCGCACACTGCGAGAAGGCTGTACAAGCAATGATCACACGCACGGCACAGCGGACACACCAGGAACCGCGGTGTTGGCCGTCGAATGGCGCTAGCTGCGCAGCATTTGTGCACCGCCGCCGTCAGTGTCAGCCAGTTTGCTGTGGCATACGGAGCTCCATCGCAGTCTTTAACACTGGTAGCATGCCGCGACAGCGTGGACGTGAACCGTAAGTGCAGTTGACGGACTTTGAGCGAGGGCGTATAGTGGGCATGCGGGAGGCCGGGTGGACGTACCGCCGAATTGCTCAACACGTGGGGCGTGAGGTCTCCACAGTACATCGATGTTGTCGCCAGTGGTCGGCGGAAGGTGCACGTGCCCGTCGACCTGGGACCGGACTGCAGCGACGCACGGATGCACGCCAAGACCATAGGATCCTACGCAGTGCCGTAAGGGACCGCACCGCCACTTCCCAGCAAATTAGGGACACTGTTGCTCCTGGGGTATCGGCGAGGACCATTCGCAACCGTCTCCATGAAGCTGGGCTACGGTCCCTCATACCGTTAGGCCGTCTTCCGCTCACGCCCCAACATCGTGCAGGCCGCCTCCAGTGGTGTCGCGACAGGCGTGAATGGAGGGACGAATGGAGACGTGTCGTCTTCAGCGATGAGAGTCGCTTCTGCCTTGGTGCCAATGATGGTCGTATGCGTGTTTGGCGCCGTGCAGGTGAGCGCCACAATCAGGACTGCATACGACCGAGGCACACAGGGCCAACACCCGGCATCATGGTGTGGGGAGCGATCTCCTACACTGGCCGTACACCTCTGGTGATCGTCGAGGGGACACTGAATAGTGCACGGTACATCCAAACCGTCATCGAACCCATCGTTCTACCATTTCTAGACCGGCAAGAGACCTTGTTGTTCCAACAGGACAATGCACGTCCGCATGTATTCCGTGCCACCCAACGTGCTCTAGAAGGTGTAAGTCAACTACCCTGGCCAGCAAGATCTCCGGATCTGTCCCCCATTGAGCATGTTTGGGACTGGATGAAGCGTCGTCTCACGCGGTCTGCACGTCCAGCACGAACGCTGGTCCAACTGAGGCGCCAGGTGGAAATGGCATGGCAAGCCGTTCCACAGGACTACATCCAGCATCTCTACGATCGTCTCCATGGGAGAATAGCAGCGTGCATTGGTGCGAAAGGTCGATATACACTGTACTAGTGCCGACATTGTGCATGCTCTGTTGCCTGTGTCTATGTGCCTGTGGTTCTGTCAGTGTGATCATGTGATGTATCTGACCCCAGCAATGTGTCAATAAAGTTTCCCCTTCCTGGGACAATGAATTCACGGTGTTCTTATTTCAATTTCCAGGAGTGTATTTTTTCCAGATCAGCAACACATAGATGAGGCCATTGTATTTTTTCATTGACACCCTCTACTGGGATCTTTGCATGAAAATATCGACGTAAAAAGAAATAAATCTTGAATTGTAACATTGACTCAAAGTAGCCTTCAATTTGTAACCCTAGAAGTACGCATAGTCCATCGAGTCGGTCAAAGGGATCGTACACCAAATTGGTCGTTGGCGCTCTCACAGCGTGTGCTTCTGAAAAGTTCCATCCTTTTGTTGGATTCCCTTACAGTGTTTATTAAGTCCTTGGCTGAAGCCGTAATATCCTTCATAGATGTAAGATGGCGGTGATTGTCCACAACTGACAAGTCTAAACTGTGAGCAGAGCAGTGCACATAACGTGCTTTTGGTTGTATATCCAAAACTACCTTTTTTTAGTCGTTTGAACTTACCTCTCATATTCGAGCCACCATCATAGCACTGTCCTAAGTTATCCATTTACAAATCAAGACGAGCAAAAACGTCTTTTAAAATACTAAACAGAGTTTGTGATTCAGTGTTGGGTGTCTCGTATAAGCCAATGAAGTCTTCGTTTATGATTAAGGAATCATCGACAGTACGAATGCAAGATGACACTTGCTCGTGAATCGAGGAATCACTTGTTTCGTCAGCCATAATAGAAAAATGTTCAGTCTTCTTGATTGAAGCCAATACCTTTCCCAACACAGACTTTCCTAGTAGATCAATGATCTCGTTTTGATGCTTAGTATTTTGAACAAAATGGTAGTTAAAATAACTTAATTGTAAATCGGGAAGTGACCTAAAAGTCAATTTAAAGATCTCTCGGCGTGTATCTGCACACATGTTTTTGCTGCTTTCGCAGGTCGAATTTTGTCATTAGACTCACATTCGAGAAAGATAAAACATGCAACTGTTTCTCGAATGGGCAGCCCTGTTAGAAGACACGCTTTGTGAAGGCCTTCTGTTTTAGCTTGTATATATTTGTTTAATGTGCGTTGTCGTGCTTATAAACATCTGTGTAGTTTGACTATTTGCTTTTTTGTCATTCTCGAAATGTATAACACCTTCAAAAAAGTGTTTTCGTACTGGTGCGAAGTTCTAGAGTTTCCAAGAATATATTTTGGTTTCAGAGTGGAGCAGTCAGTGGTGGCAGCTGCGGAAGGCGGGAATTTACAAAATACCGTGTCAATGTGGTATGGCCTATATAGGACAGACAACGCGTACAGTGGAAGAGCATTGTACAGAACATTAACTGTGCACTCGTCTACTGCAACCTAGTCAGTCTGCAGTTGCGGGATATTGTATTTCTAAAGAACATTCAATGGATTACGACAAAACTTCGATTTTGGCCAAAGTAACAACTTTTTGTGACTCCATTATCAAAGAATCCGTTGAAATACGCATTGCGGGAAATCTAATGAACCGTGACAGTGGTTACCGATTGGGTAACGCATGGTATCCCGTCATCTCCGAAATTTGCTCGTTACGAAGACGCCAGAAGACTTCGATAACCTTGGCCAGCGACAATACCGACGGCAGTTGAGTATTGCAATTCCACCAGCGAGGGCGCTGCCGCTGGGCGGTGTGACCCTCCTGCCTCCGCGACTGCAACGCATGCGCGGCAGTGCTATCAGCGCACTATATAAGCTGTAGTTACACCGCCGACGCCCCGCGGGTGGCACGCGTGGAGTTGGCACTCTATGCTGACGACATGGCGTTGTTCACCTGCAGCATGAACGCGGCCGAGATGCGCCGCCGCCTCCAGTCGGATGTGACGTCCTGGGCGCCTGGTCCACGAAATGGCGCCTAAAGTTCAACGCTGCAAAGAGCCAGGCTGTCATCTTTAGCAGAAGGAGGCTGCCACCGGACCTACCGCCGGTCACGATTATGGGGGGCCCCATCCCATGGTTGCGGACCGACAAATACCTCGGGGTAACGTTAGACAGACACCTGACGTGGCTGCCACACGTCCGAGATGTCAGAGGGCGGGCAGTGGGGCGCCTTCGTGCGCTTTACCCACTGCTCAACCCTTCATCGACACTTCCTCCACGCCACGGCCTCACCATGTATCTGTCCCTCGTCCTACCGGTACTGGAATATGCGGCCGTGATGTGGGGTAACGCGGCAGCGACGCACATTGCGACGCTCCAACGCGTGCAAAATAGGGCACTGCGACTTGATCTCCACAAGCCGCCTCGCTACCTGGCGAGGCTGCTCCATGAGGAAGCGGGCATCCCTTTTCTGCGGGATCGCTTCCGGCAAATCGCCAGAGTGTTCTACAGCAATGCAGAACACTCTGGCGTCGCCTGATTCGTGGTCTGGGTCGCCAGGTCCACCACAGGCCAACGACACGCGGCCAGACCTACTACGAGAGTAATTTCTCTCGCAGCCCGATGTAGGAAAAAATGGCGTCACAATAAATGATGCCCAGTGAGGACAGCTCACCCCGTTAGGTCAAACCGCACCCCAAAGAGGTCACTGCAGGAACAGCAGCTCCGCTGCTTAACCTGACCCTACACCTGGCATATGTAGCCAGAGTTTTACAGCGAGCTAGCGGCTTCGTCAGTCCTCATTCGGCTCGCCTGAAGATAGCTGGCAGTTGTGCAGCCGAAATATCGTACAATGAAGTTTACGACGACCGGCTGCAAGCCCGAAATCTTTTTGTACATTTGATTCGCCGGGAAAATTTCAAATTTTACATCAAACGCCTTTACTGGGAGGAGATGGCCTCAAATGTAAGAAGGTTCGACAAGCTACGTGGTAATAGAGCAGAGCTTTTAAGTTCTTTAAGTTTTTTTAAGAGATGTCGGGACCATGGCATAATACCCAAATTTGCCAGAAAGACACCTTTTAGTAAGACGACTACTGCACGGAAGAAGAAGGCGAGCCGTGCTGTTGTAAAGAATTTGTTATACAAGACGAAGGTTGGATGACATCTCAGAAGAATTGTTCCATCTACACTTGAAGATTGCAGCTCTTGTTTATCCTATATCATGGGACTGGGTGGATGGAGTTGCACCTACACCAAGCGCAGTACATTTGTTAGTTTCGTAAGTGGTGTTGAACAAGCTGTACGTCGCCTTCCTATGGACGCTGCTGAAGAAATAAGAAGGGAAACTGGTCGGGTTCTTCTGAAAGCTTCTCCCCAGCGCAGTAATATAACAGCTGAAGAAAGAGCTGCACTACGGAACCTTCGAGAAGACGAGGAAATAGTGATGCTTAAGGCTGATAAAGGTAGTTCTACCGTTTTGTTACCTCGTGAGTTGTTATTGGGGCAAAATGTATAGTCTACTTAGTGATACTATGTATCGGAGAATTGATCAAGACCCAACAGCACGTGTGTAACGGAAAACGTGTGCACGTTTGAACTCTTCTGCGCTAGCTCCAGATACCATCAAGCGTTTAAGACCACATGGCAGCGTACCACAGAGACTGTATGGTCTTCCTGAAGTGCATAAAGAAGGTCTGCATTTACGGCCTATAGTGAGTAATATTGACGCAACCATATATGATTTAGCCAAGCATCTAGCTTCTTTGCTGAGACCATTTGTTTGCAAATGTTCACATCATATACGGAACTCTGCTGATTTTATTAACAGACTGGCGGCTCTCCACTTAAGTAGTTCGGATCTTCTAGTGAGTTTTGATGTAGTTTCCCTTTTCACAAAAGTACCTCTTTCGGATTCCTTGATTTTAATTGGTCAACAGTTTGAATCGGATATTACTGCTTTGTTTCGACATGCTCTTTCCTCAACTTATTTTATGTTTAACCAGGAATATTTTGAATAGTCTGACGGTGCCGCCATTGGCAGCCCACAATCTCCTCTGGTAGCTAATCTTTTTATGGAGGATTTTGAGGAGAGAGCACTTGAATCAGCGGTTTATAAACCAACTGTTTTTTGGAGATACGTCTATGACACTTTCATAGTGTGGTCCAACGGAGAAGAAAATTTAATGGAGTTTTTTCATTATCTCAACTCCACCCATGAGAATATTCGATTTACTATGCAACTAGAGAAAGATGGCTGCTTTCCACTACTGTACGTTTTAGTTAAACGGAAGAGTGACGCCACTATGGGACATTCTGTCTATCGTAAGCCCACTCACACTGATTTGTATTTGCATTCTTCAAGTTGCCATCACCCATCTCAGACCATGAATGTACTTAAAACCCTTGTGCACAGGGAACACACGGTGTCGGATGCAGAGAATTTGCCTAAGGAACGTGCACATTTGAGGACGACGTTCAGAGACAATGGGTACTCGATCCGGCAAATTAACAGGGCCTTCTCAACCTGAGCCAGGAACCGGGAAGTGGTTAAAGAGGAGAACGCGCCAGCCAAGACCCTAGCTTTTCTTCCCTTCGTTGGAAATATCTCCTTCAAGATAACGAGAATTTTTAATAATTTTCATATAAAAGAGGTTTTTCGTCCGCCTTCTAAGATTTCGGATTTGCTGGGATCAGTGAAGAATAATTTGTTAATGCGGAAGGCGGGTATTTACAAAATACCGTATCAGTGTGGTATGACCTACATAGGACAGACAACGCGTACAGTGGGAGAGCGTTGTACGGAACATCAACATTGCACTCGCCTACTGCAAACCAGTAAGTCCGCAGTTGAGGAACATTTTATTTCCAACGGACATTCAATGGTGTACGACAAAACTTCAATTTTGGCCACAGCAACAACTTTTTGGGACTCCATTACCAAAGAATCCGTTGAAATACTCATTGCGGGAAATCTAATGAACCGTAACAGTGGTTACCGACTGGATAACGCATGGAATTCCGTCATCTCCGAAATTTGATCGAGACAATGACGCCAGAAGACATCGATAGCTGCAGCCAGCGACAATAGCGACGGCAGCTATTGCAGTTCCACCAGCGAGGGCGCTGTCGCTGGGCGGTGTGGCCCTTCTACCTCCGCGACTGCAACGCATGCGCGGCAGTACCATCAGCGCACTATATAAGACGGAGCGGAGAACGTCTTCGTCAGTCCTCGTTGGGCTCACCTGAAGATGGCTGGCAGTTGTGCAGCCGAAATATCGTGCGATGAAGTTTACGAGGACCAGCTGCAAGCCCGAAATATTTTTGAACAATTAACGAGAGTGGTCAAAGCTGAGGGAGGATCCTTGAGGCAACTAAAGAGGTTGGAATAACTAGGAGAAACAAGGAAAGAAAGAGAGGTGAGGAACATTTAAATCAAAACCATTATGCAGCTGTAATGTATAAAGATCAACAAAGGTGTTCTATTGACTCCAGGTATTCCATAGATTCCAAGTACTGGATGGCAAATAGAACATGTAATATACTGATATTCACAGAAAATTGTAATAAAGTCAATACGAGAACTAATGTGATTAACTTTATATTAAAACGTTCAACGAGAAGCGCTCCTATTGTCCTACGATTTTCGTCCTACTAAAAGTTCACGTTTCTTATTAGAGTCACATAAACTTTATGAAAGTTGTCGGTAGTTTTTCAGGCTTTCATAGGCACGTTATCTTGCAGCAGATACTTTCTGGTGAATCTCTACAGCCAACCAACTCTTCTGGAAACTGGAGAGTTACCAAAGCACGCGAGTTCCTGTGCCAGGCTAACGTGCAACGAGGTACCCTGCTTACTTTGTTATTGACGAGCGTAACACAATTAAGCCGCTAACTCCATGCTCAGACCTGTGTCTTGATGCAGGAAGACAAATTAATATTCAGCGACTGACGCGTCCTCAGCGTGGCTTGGATGTAACGTTATGAAGAACAGGGGCGTGCAAGTTATCCCAAGTTAACGACACAGCAGGCACAATCCAAAACCGAGCAAGCCTCTTTCACTGCTAGCAAATGGTAGTGCTCCAGACTCCCTCGAAAACAGATTACACCACCTCTCTGAAACTATGGAAGCTTGATTTATGTGCGGCTTTACATAAAAATAACAAACTAACAATGTCTAGGAGTCGCAAGAAGGTTTGTTTCGTCTATCTCTCGGAAATTGTTAAGAGTTTAGAAAATAAATAAATTCGCCATAATATTTAGGCAGCATATCTGGATAATGATATGCTGTCGAAAGGCGCTGATTAGCTGTTTTGTTTCAATGACAAATTTATTTTAAACCGTCGTGATTTGAACCAATGAGATCCGTTGATTACTTGGTCGCCGGTACTGTGCTACTTATCTTACAGTGGAACATTTCCTCCGCCTTATTTGACCTTGTCCTCTCAGTGTCTTGGCACATGCTCTAGTGTGTGTGTGTGTGTGTGTGTGTGTGTGTGTGTGTGTGTGTGTTGGCACATGCTCTAGAGTGCGTGTGTGTGTGTGTGTGTGTGTGTGTGTGTGTGCGTGTGTGTGTGTATGCTGGTTGATCGTCTAAATGTCGAGTGGCCTCCAGTTAAAAGTGACGTTAACTTCTCCAGATATCCTATTACCTATTCTATTTGTCATGTACTCTGGTGAGGCAAGGCACTTACGCCATTCTCAACCAATTCTCGTCCTGATCTGACTGTCAGTTAAATTTTTAAATTGTCTGAGATCACGACAAAATAATTGCCCTCCTCAAATATTTGGAAATGTTGCGCGGTGTCCTATAAAGAAATATAATGAAATGTAACCGAAAAATGGTCAAACTGGTGACCGGCTTTCTCATAAAAATATGTATTACACAACACGAAGAAATAAAAGAAAAGGAAAAACCGACAGATACCTTGCTAAGGCATGCCGTGTAGTCCAGTGAACACAAAAAATTCTTTTTAATAAATTGTAATTGAATATGATTGCGTTGTTGAAATGTCTGTGCTTATCTTAATTTTTCTTGGCAATCGGACTTCGCTGACCTTCTAGTTGAAGTTGCAGGCGTCGGACTCCGGGAACAACGGCGCTTGTCGTAATCACGAAAATACTCTTCCTGTAATTTTCTTCTTCCCTTACTTCAATAAATAAAAAATACTTGATACTGTTTTTCCCTATAATATTATTCACGCACAGATGTGATACATGGAGCTCGCAATACTTCATATCTAAGATCGCACATCTTCATCGTCTTTCTACATACGAGAGAGTCTGACTGTGTCTGTCTAAAACCAAAAACTGTACAAAAAAACTTTCGATTTATCGGCGCCTTACAGCGTATTCGTAATTAACAACTTTGCTAATGCTTCTGTTTGATCGGTGCTTCATTTTTGTTTTGTTCTTAAATAAATATTAACCTTGCGGAATCCTGGGGGTCTTTCGTCATGTACTTATACAGTGGCAAGTAAACATGCTGGTGGTTTTTATTCTCATTTTTGGGCTACGCACATTATATGGGCACGAGAACACACAGAAGCGTGCGCGCAGTGTCCGTAGCTCTCAGCAGATGGCGTCAGCGAGCTATGAAGTACTGTTTAATCGCCAAATAAAAGCAGCGGTTCAATAGCAAAAGATGAGAACTATTCAAGTCATGTATAAAACTGATATAAAACTAATCATATTAAAAAATTTGGGTAACCTTTTTATCATGCTGTTTTGGCTCACAACTATAAATAGATTACCCACAATTTTAATACTATTAGTTTCGTATTAGTTTTCTACACTCCTGGAAATGGAAAAAAGAACACATTGACACCGGTGTGTCAGACCCACCATATTTGCTCCGGACACTGCGAGAGGGCTGTACAAGCAATGATCACACGTACGGCACAGCGGACACACCAGGAACTGCGGTGTTGGCCGTCGAATGGCGCTAGCTGCGCAGCATTTGTGCACCGCCGCCGTCAGTGTCAGCCAGTTTGCCGTGGCATACGGAGCTCCATCGCAGTCTTTAACACTGGTAGCATGCCGCGACAGCGTGGACGTGAACCGTATGTGCAGTTCACGGACTTTGAGCGAGGGCGTATAGTGGGCATGCGGGAGGCCGGGTGGACGTACGGCCGAATTGCTCAACACGTGGGGCGTGAGGTCTCCACAGTACATCGATGTTGTCGCCAGTGGTCGGCGGAAGGTGCACGTGCCCGTCGACCTGGGACCGGACCGCAGCGACGCACGGATGCACGCCAAGACCGTAGGATCCTACGCAGTGCCGTAGGGGACCGCACCGCCACTTCCCAGCAAATTAGGGACACTGTTGCTCCTGGGGTATCGGCGAGCACCATCCGCAACCATGAAGCTGGTCTACGGTCCCGCACACCGTTAGGCCGTCTTCCGCTCACGCCCCAACATCGTGCAGCCCGCCTCCAGTGGTGTAGCGACAGGCGTGAATGGAGGCACGAATGGAGACGTGTCGGCTTCAGCGATGAGAGTCGCTTCTGCCTTGGTGCCAATGATGGTCGTATGCGTGTTTGGCGCTGTGCAGATGAGCGCCACAATCAGGACTGTATACGACCGAGGCACACAGGGCCAACACCCAGCATCATGGTGTGGGGAGCGATCTCCTACACTGGCCGTACACCTCTGGTGATCGTCGAGGGGACACTGAATAGAGCACGGTACATCCAAACCGTCATCGAACCCATCGTTCTACCATTCCTAGACCGGCAAGGGAACTTGCTGTTCCAACAGGACAATGCACGTCCGCATGTATCCCGTGCCACCCAACGTGCTCTAGAAGGTGTAAGTCAACTACCCTGGCCAGCAAGATCTCGGGATCTGTCCCCCATTGAGCATGTTTGGGACTGGATGAAGCGTCGTCTCACGCGGTCTGCAAGTCCAGCACGAACGCTGGTCCAACTGAGGTGCCAGGTGGAAATGGCATGGCAAGCCGTTCCACAGGACTACATCCAGCATCTCTACGATCGTCTCCATGGGAGAATAGCAGCCTGCATTGCTGCGAAAGGTGGATGTACACTGTACTAGTGCCGACATTGTGCATGCTCTGTTACCTGTGTCTATGTGCCTGTGGTTCTGTCAGTGTGATCATGTGATGTATCTGACCCCAGGAATGTGTCAATAAAGTTTCCCCTTCCTGGGACAATGAATTCACGGTGTTCTTATTTCAATTTCCAGGAGGCTAGTTTGACACAGGACATCACAGCAGACTTCCCCTACGTGTTCCAGTGTTGGCCTAGTGACATGGCCAGTTACGACTCCAGTGGGTATGAGGTCATCGAGATTGGACTGTGGATCAAGTGAAACTTGTCGCCTAATATGCTGAATCACGTTTCCTGCTATAGCAGGTCAATGGTCGGTGTCACCCAGTCGAATAGTTGCTCGAGACATGAATGCGCCAAAGAAGTAGGCCGTTGGGGGCAGAATTATGCTATGGAGGACATTCACTTAGACTTACATGTTAATGGATGGCATCATGACAGACTTGGACAGGGTGGACATTGTTGTTGCCCGTATGCATCCCTTCATGCTTGATGTCATCCACGACAGCGATCGTATCGCCCAGCAGGAGAACTCCCTGCCGCAAGGTCAGAACCGTAACACAGTAGTTTGAGAAGAATTGCAGTGAAGTCACAATTCACCTGATCTGGGCCCGAAGGAACGTCTCTGGGACACTAACGCGCTCCCTCTACACGCTCACTGATCACCAGTCCAGTATTTACATTAATTGTGTAAGCTGTGGGTAGACCTCTGATGCCACATACCTCCAGAAACCTACCAAAAATTTGTCTAATTCATCCTGCGCAGAATCGCTGCTGTATTGCGTCTTGAAAGTGTACGGACACACAATTAAGTAGCTGGTCATAATGTTTTCGTTCACTTCCCTGATTCACCCATCATGAATAATTTTGCTTCCTATACTAGAAAATTCTTTCATTTCTTGTACTACTGTGTCGCTCCCAATTTATATGTTAAACAAGTTATTATTCTCCTTTATACTAATCTTCATTGTCTTTAACTAAGTTTTCGTTATCCTTAAACCATATTCGGCGATTTCCTTTCAATACGTTTTCTAATACAGAGGAATGCTGAAGATTAGATGGATAGATCACATAACTAATGAGGAAGTATTGAATAGGATTGGGGAGAAGAGAAGTTTTTGGCACAACTTGACCAGAAGAAGGGATCGGTTGGTAGGACATGTTCTGAGGCATCAAGGGATCACCAATTTAGCATTGAAGGGCAGTGTGGAGGGTAAAAATCTTAGAGGGAGACCAAGAGATGAATACACTAAGCAGATTCAGAAGGATGTAGGATGCAGTAGGTACTGGGAGATGAAGGAGCTTGGACAGGATAGAGTAGCATGGAGAGCTGCATCAAACCAGTCTCAGGACTGAAGATCACAACAACAGGTTTTCTAAGTCTCCCTTACTGCTGGCGAGAGGGCTCTGGCGTCTGGTAATGTTGAAACGTCCCCTTAGAAAAATTAATTAATTACTGTGCTGCTAAACCTCTACGTAATTTGATTTTCAACTAGCTGAGAAAAACTGAACGTAATCAGACATTACTCTCTTGACTTATTCTGATCAACACTAAAGTGACACACATTATTTTTAGTGCAACGCAATCTGACTTTCAAAAATCGCCACAAAAGAATGGCCCTGACTAACAATAATCTATACCTTTCATGAATCACTTACCTCACAACAATCTTCTTACTCGAACTACTGCAATACAGCGAGAGCCACTAATGCCATCTATACTGATAGGCATAGTCAGCAAATTAAAGAGTGTGATAGAGAACAAACAATGTGTTTACCTTAATAATGTTCAAAAGTCAGTTCATGATATCTAGTATTACAAATTTACTCTTCCTGGCGGACACAAGTCCAGATCGTCCGCTCTTAAAATTCTGCCATCTCTCTCCCCACATCAACCACAGCTAGCGGCTCACCTCCAACTGCGCAATGCTACGCGCTCTTAAAATTCTGCCATCTCTCTCCCTACATCAACCACAGCTAGCGGCTCACCTCCAACTGCGCAATGCTACGCGCTGTTCACATACATCTGCCCAACACTACAATAGCGCATATTCCAACAATGCAAACCAGCCACAGACTTCAAACAGCACAGCCAGTGATTTTCATATACAGGGTGTTACAAAAAGGTACGGCGAAACTTTCAGGAAACATTCCTCACACACAAATAAAGAAAAGATGTGCCTTTACAAGTACGACACAACATGTGGTTCATGCACGATGGGGCTCCTGCATATTTCAGTCGAAGTGTTCGTACGCTTCTCAACAACAGATTCGGTGACCGTTGGATTGGTAGAGGCGGACCAATTCCATGGCCTCCACGCTCTCCTGACCTCAACCCCCTTGACTTTCATTTATGGGGGCAATTGAAAACTCTTGTCTACGCAACCCCGGTACCAAATGTAGAGACTCTTCGTGCTCGTATTGTGGACGGCTGTGATACAATCCGCCATTCTCCAGGGCTGCATCAGCGCATCAGGGATTCCGTGCGACTTTGGGTAGATGCATGTATCCTCGCTAAGGGAGGACATTTTGAACATTTTCTGTAACAAAGTGTTTGAAGTCACGCTGGTTCGTTCTGTTGCTGTGTGTTTCCATTCCATGATTAATGTGATTTGAAGAGAAGTAATAAAACGAGCTCTAACATGGAAAGTAAGCATTTCCGGACACATGTCAGCATAACATATTGTCTTTCTTTGTGAGTGAGGAATGTTTCCTGAAAGTTTGGCCGTACCTTTTTGTAACACCTTGTAGAGCGCTACGTGACGTTACCAACATAAAAACCTAAACAGCGTACTTACAACGTTAGCATTGTAAGCCGCTCTTTTTGGACTTTCATTGCCCTTATAAATTGTCTTACACATCGCACATCGCTTCTTCGTCACATATGTTAAAATACATTGGTGATACGTCGCATGGACCATGAACCATGGACGTTTCCGTTGGTGGGGAGGCTTGCGTGCCTCAGCGACACAGATGGCCGTACCGTAGGTGCAACCACAACGGTGGGGTATCTGTTGAGAGGCCAGACAAACATGTGGTTCCTGAAGAGGGGCAGCAGCCTTTACAGTAGTTGCAGGGGCAACAGTCTGGATGATTGACTGATCTGGCCTTGTAGCATTAACCAAAACGGCCTTGCTGTGCTGGTACTGCGAACGGCTGAAAGCAAGGGGAAACTACGGCCGCAATTGCAGCTTTACTGTATGATTAAATGATGATGGCGTCCTCTTGGGTAAAATATTCCGGAGGTAAAATAGTCCCCCGTTCGGATCTCCGGGCGGGGACTACTCAGGAGGACGTCGTTATCAGGAGAAAGAAAACTGGCGTTCTACGGATCGCAGCGTGGAATGTCAGATCCCTTAATCGGGCAGGTATGGTAGAAAATTTAAAAAGGGAAATGGATAGGTTAAAGTTAGATATAGTGGGAATTAGTGAAGTTCGGTGGCAGGAGGAACAAGACTTTTGGTCAGGTGAATACAGTGTTATAAATACAGAATCAAATAGGGGTAATGCAGGAGTAGGTTTAATAATAAATAAAAAAAATAGGAGTGCGGGTAAGCTACTACAAACAGCATTGTGAACGCATTATTGTGGCCAAGATAGACACGAAGCCCACGCCTACTACAGTAGAACAGTTTATATCCCTACTAGCTCTGCAGATGACGAAGAAATTGAAGAAATGTATGATGAGATAGAAGAAATTATTCAGGTAGTGAAGAGAGACGAAAATTGGTCATGGGTGACTGGAATTCAAGAGTAGGAAAAGGGAGAGAAGGAAACATAGTAGGTGAATATGGATTGGGGCTAAGAAATGAAAGATGAAGCCGCCTGGTAGAATTTTGCGCAGAGCATAACTTAATCATAGCGAACATTTGGTTTAAGAATCATGAAAGGAGGTTGTATACATGGAAGAACCCTGGAGATACTAAAAGGTATCAGATAGATTATATAATGGTAAGACAGAGGTTTAGGAACCAGGTTTTAAATTGTAAGACATTTGCAGGGGCAGATGTGGACTCTGACCTCAATCTATTGGTTATGACCTGTAGATTAAAACTGATGAAACTGCAAAAAGGTGGGAATTTAAGGAGATGGGACGTGGATGAACTGACTAAACCAGAGGTTGTACAGAGTTTCAGGGAGAAAATAAGGGGGGAATGGGGGAAAGAAACACAGTAAAAGAAGAATGGGTAGCTTTGAGGGATGAAGTAGTGAAGGCAGCAGAGGATGAAATAGGTAAAAAGAGGA
Source organism: Schistocerca gregaria (assembly GCF_023897955.1). Taxonomy (NCBI): domain Eukaryota; kingdom Metazoa; phylum Arthropoda; class Insecta; order Orthoptera; family Acrididae; genus Schistocerca; species Schistocerca gregaria. The sequence goes on from NC_064921.1 coordinate 241,393,227, forward strand.
GGACTAGTAGAAACCCTTGGGTAACAGAAGAAATATTGAATTTAATTGATGAAAGTAGACAATACAAAAATGCAGTAAAAGAAGCAGGCAAAAAGGAATAAAAACGTCTCAAAAATATCGTCAGGAAGTGCAAAATGGCTAAGCAGGGATGGCTAGAGGACAAATGTAAGGATGTAGATGTTTATCTCACTAGGGGTTAAATAGATACTGCCTAAAGGAAAATCAAAGAGACCTTTGGAGAAAGGAGAACCACTTGCATGAATATCAAGAGCTTTGAATGAAACCCATTTCTAAGCAAAGAAGGGAAAGCAGAAAGATGGAAGGAGTATAGAGGGTCTATACAAGGACAATATTATGGAAATGGAAGAAGATGTAGATGAAGATGAAATGGGAGATATGATACTACGTGACGAGTTTGACAGAGCACTGAAAGACCTGAGTCGAAACAAGGCCCCCGGAGTAGACAACATTCCACTAGAACTACTGACAGCCTTGGGATAGTTAGTCCTGACAGAACTCTACTATCTGGTGAGCAAGATATATGAGACAGGCGACATACTCTCAGACTTCAAGAAGAATATAATAATTCCAATCCCAAAGAAAGCAGGTTTAATACGTCTCAGCTGCAAAACACTAACGCGAATTCTTTACAGATGAATGGAGGAACTAATAGAAGCCGACCTCGGGGAATATCAGTTTGTATTCCGTAGAAATGTTGGAACACGTGAGGCAATACTGACCCTACAGCTTATGTTAGAAGAAGGATTAAGGAAAGGCAAACCTACGTTTCTAGCACTTGCAGACTTAGAGAAAGCTTTTGACACTGTTGATTGGAATACACTTTTTCAAATTCTGGAGGTGGTAGGGATAAAATACAGGAAGCGAAAGGCTATTTACAATTTGTACAGAAAGCAGATGGCAGTTATTAGATTCGAGGGGCATGAAAGGGAAGCAGTGGTTGGGAAAGCAGTGAGACAGGGTTGTAGCCTCTCCTCGATGTTATTGAATCTGTATATTGAGCAAGCAGTAAAGGAAACAAAAGAAAAGTTCGAAGTCGGTATTAAAATTCATGGAGAAGAAATAAAAACTTTGAGGTTCGCCGATGACATTGTAATTCTGTCAGAGACAGCAAAGGACCTGGAAGAGCAGTTGAACGGAATGGACAGTGTCTTGAAATGAGGATACAAGATGAACATCAACAAAAGCAAAACGAGGATAATGGAATATAGTCAAATTAAGTCGGGTGATGCTGAGGGATTTAGATTAGGAAATGAGACACTTAAAGTAGTAAAGGAGTTTTGCTATTTAGGAAGTAAAATAACTGATGATGGTAGAAGTAGAGAGGATATAAAATGTAGACTGGCAATGGCAAGGAAATCGTTTCTGAAGAAGAGAAATTTGTTAACATCGAGTATAGATTTAAGTGTCAGGAACTCGTTTCTGAAAGTATTTGTGTGGAATGTAGCCATGTGTGGAAGTGAAACATGGACGATAACTAGTTTGGACAAGAAGAGAACAGAAGCTTTCGAAATGTGGTGCTACAGAAGAATGTTGAAGATAAGGTGGGTAGATCACGTAACTAATGAGGAGGTATTGTATAGGATTGGGGAGAAAGAAGTTTGTGGCACAACATGACTACAAGAAGGAATCGGTTGGTAGGACATGTTTTGAGGCATCAAGGGATCACAGATTTAGCATTGGAGGGCTGCGTGGAGGGTAAAAATCGTAGAGGGAGACCAAGAGATGAATACACTAAACAGATTCAGAAGGATGTAGGTTTCAGTAGGTACTGGGAGATGAAGAAGCTTGCACAGGACAGAGTAGCATGGAGAGCTGCATCAAACAGTCTCAGGACTGAAGACCACAACAAGACAACAACAACATACGTCGCAAACCCACCTGACATCCTTTTTAACAAGAACTCGTCTTTTTGACCTTGAACATTTATCGCTCCAATTTGAATTTCTTAGATGATGTACTTTATTCGTCTGGCTTTGAACAACTCATTCCAGTGCAGTCTGTGCACTCATAGTCTAGGGCTCACATTCCCACTTCACGCATCGGGCGAATATTTGTCCTAGTTCCGTCTTCTACAGTAGCGCCGTGTGTCTTCCTTGTCCTCAGTTGAGTCTCACGTGATTACTTGCGCGCATCACGTTGCTGTTTCTCGTCTAGCGTCTGTTGTTCCTGCAGCCCTGCGTGGCGTTGTCTTGAGCCATGATGTTTAACATGGTTCCTATACCCATTTCACATACAAGCATTCTCAGCTTCAGTTTTGAATATTCCAAGCGGCATATGCGGCCTGGCTGTGTAAAGATACATGGCTGGTTGGCGGACAATATTAACGTTACTGGAGATCAGGTGCACACCGCATACTTTGTTTCGGAATTACACGTTTTTTGTTACATTTTTTGACCCGATGCAGGTTGACAGGATACTATTATGCCGCGATTCTCAGGTGCCCTTTACTCATTGTGATGGTTCCACTAGCATGGTTCTATAAGTTCGCAGTTTTAATTTCCACCTGAGGTAGATGACAGTTTTATGAGGTCCTTATCGGTATATATCACATATTCCAAAAGAAGGGGCAAAGTGAACGTTTGAGGGAATAAAGCTCGTGATCGTCCCCCGCTACACTATGCCGGCCCCTTCATAGAAAACACGCGTCGCAGTACGTAGGACAACAATACAGTTGACGAGCCTTTTGCCTTGGCTCGCCCTTCGTATAGCCCTCCATTGAAGACTTCCCCTCTCTGGCGTGAATTTGTGGTTGACAACTCCATGGGGCCTTCCGCACTAGATTAGGTGGTTGCTGATAAGTCATCTGGCGATCCTTCCGTCATCGAGGCCGCCCCCGTCGGCGGAGACCCCACTTGTCTCCACCGGCTCTATCGGAAACCTCTCCTATTGTCTCTGCTCATCAAACTGCGTCTGCGCTTTCTATCGCGAACTCCGTGTCACAATGTCTTGACCGTAACCAGATTGACTCCGAAGACGTTACTCAACAAATCTCGTTACACGAATCCTTGTTCGTCCACGAGTGGGGTACGGTGGTATCCCCCTACAACTACATTTACATTTATACTCCGCAAGCCACCCAACGGTGTGTGGCTGAAATGGAATTTTTGTATGAGCCACCCACGCAACAGCAGAAACAAAGTATCCAGCCTGAGGAAGTCACGTCACGGAAGAAGAAAAAAACAGTTGGAAGTTAGGGGAAATGTTCACACTTTTTCCCCTTCTGCCATAGATACTGGCACACAGCTCTCTCACATAATGATTTTGTAATTTCGTAGATTTTGCTCCGGTTCAATTGTCTATGCAAGCATATACTTCCCTCACTTTCAATATTAACAGGGGTGGTTCTGAACTCCAACTCGCCGCTTTGCGACATTTTATGTGTGATTCTGTTGCAGATGTTATTTTTTTGCAGGAAGGATAATTTGATCGGTTTTCACTTTCTGCTTTTTTTTAATGAGGCTTCCGACCTTTCTGCGAGCACTGTCTTCTTTTATAGGGAAGGACTTCCATTACGAGATTTCGAAGTTCTCGATGAGTATAGGGGTATGAGATGTGCATTTTGTGATCTCACTTCACGTCTTCTCTACGCTCCTTGTCACTGCGGTTGTTCTATGGAACGTTCGCTATTCTACAAGGAGGAAATCATTTACCTACTTCTTAAATTCCCGACAGAGATTCTATTGGATGGTGATTTTAACTGTGTTCTCCGGCCTATGGATCATCTCCTAATTTTACTTTTAGTGAAGAACTCGATGACATGGTGCGGTCCTTGCACTTACTAGACGTATGATTTTGGCAATATTCCACACTTGACCGATACACTTTTTTATTGCCACCTCTACCAATCAGCTTGACCGCTTTTGCCTTTCTGATTCGTTGTGCGGACAGCTTTTGGACGTTAACGCGATACTGGCTTGTTTTCCTTACCATTGTGCCTGAGCTGTCATATGTAATTATGTGCGGCAGCCGCTGAAATTGTATCGTCTTCCCTCGGTGCTCAGTATAGTCCGTCAACAAGACCATTCCCTTTGTGCCGTCGCTCAGGAAGTGTGTCCTTCGCTCTCGTGCTTTAGAACGGAAGTCATCTATTGTGGAATGGTGGACACTGCTAGCCAAACCACAAATTGGTAACGTTCTCATGTGTTTTGCTGTTGTGAAGGTGTCAGACGTCCGGCAGATCCAAGAATTTTATTATTCTGTTTTACTTCAGCCTTTCGATATCTCTAGGCAAGCTCCACTACGGATTATGGGTGTGAGGCGAATTAAAGCCAGATTTCCACTGCTAAAGCAATTGCAGATGGACAGACTTTGGACGAGATCTCGACCAAGTTTCTTTTTACAAGATTTCTGACATCCTCAGCGTGGGGACGATCTGTAGTGTTATGAACACTGAATAAATTTTCAGCTGCCAATATCGATAAAATCATTTATTTATACAGATGACTGATTTCGGCAGATCTCTGTTGTCATTTCGAATCTGCAAAGGTGGGACCGAATATACAAGGATACAGAAACTAATATAACAGCTTACATAATTACATCCAAAATTTTCCCCTACATGGACTAACAACATTTCTGCGTTCACATCATTACACAGTCATCTCCTTCAGCACACTAAGTGGTGAGATACAATATACGTCCATGCTGATATCGCGATCTATACTAGAAGTCGGCATGTTAATTTTAAAATAACAGTTATCTACACACAAATTATTACACCGATTACAAGATCTCACATTCATCACCACTTCACAACTGACAGATCACGCCGTAAACATGCTCAGTGATACGTAAGTACATCATATGATGCAGTTGTAGCAGACGATATTGTCATCTCATATTAGATTTAGACATGCAGCTACTATTCCATATAATTACATAGACTTAGGCCTGATGACATTGCTATCCTGAGTGAAAGTGAAGAAGAATTAAATGATCCGCTGAACGGAATGAACAGTCTAATGAGTGCACAGTATGGTTTGAGAGTAAATCGGAGAAGACGAAGGTAATGAGAAGTAGTAGAAATGAGAACAGCGAGAAACTTAACATCAGGATTGACGGTCACGAAGTCAATGAAGTTAAGGAATTTTGCTACCTAGGCAGTAAAATAACCAATGACGGACGGAGCAAGGAGGACATCAAAAGCAGACTCTCTATGGCAAAAAAGGCATTTCTGGCCAAGAGAAGTCTACTAATATCAAATAGCGGCCTTAATTTGACAAAGAAATTTCTGAGGATGTACGTCTGGAGTACAGCATGGTAGTGAAACATGGACTATGGGAAAACCGGAACAGCAGAGAATCGAAGCATTTGAGATGTGGTGCTATAGACGAATGTTGAAAATTAGGTGGACTGATAAGGTAAGGAATGAGGAGCTTCTACGCAGAATCGGAGAGGGAAGGAATATGTGGAAAACACTGATAAGGAGAAGGGACAGGATGATAGCACATCTGCTAAGACATGAGGGAATGACTTCCATGGTAGTATAGGGAGCTGTAGAAGGCAAAAACTGTAGAGGAAGACAGAGATTGGAATACGTCAAGCAAATAATTGAGGACGTAGGTTGCAAGTGCTACTCTGAGACGAAGAGGTTGGCAAAGGAAAGGAATTCGTGGCGGGCCGCATCAAACCAGTCAGTAGACTGATGACCAAAAAAAAAGGCCTAAATAATCACCGTAGCTTATAAGCCAAGTCACCATTGTAAATGATTCAAAAACACGTCTATAAAAACATGTCCTACATTCATGAAACATAATTTATACATGAACCTTTACATATCATTCTAGTAAATTTCTAAAAACCTTTTTAATAATTCTTTACTAAATTTTCCTTTATACAAAATCACAATCAGTGAGATAACCTACGATCACCTAAAAGCTCTCTACGCACAACTAATGGTATCATATGTAGGCTGATTTTATGCATCCAGGAATAACTCGATATCTGCAGACACAAATAAGATATTTCATCAAGAATACATTCAACGTATGTTAACAATAAAGGGGCTATTTAATGTTTGTGCTTCTGTTCTCAACAGCGATGTTTACATTCGCTTATCCATGACAACACATCACTCGAGGTGTAGGTGGAATGTCTTCATAAACCTGTGCTAGATGAAATATGTTCACGTGATACGCGTAATGTATGATTAATGTCAAAATGACATCACTGAAACAGAATATAGCCAGTGTCTAAACATTCATAGTGGTGTCTGTTTGTTCTATATCGTGTCTCCCTACCACTTTCGCGCAACGACGCTCTTAGCGTGTTTTTTAGGGAATTGACTAGTTTGAACCTGAGACCTGTTGCTGGTAAGGAGACGCCAGACCACACATGACATGTAGAGTTCAGAAGAGTTTAGTGAGACTAGCCAAGATATAACCAAATACTTAATGATTTCAGTGACAGCTCCACTGCACTCCCTGTTATAGAATCTTAATACTAACTAAATTTAGTGGAAGGGGTTCAAGGCTTTCCTATTTATAGTTAGCTGGTAAAATAACGTCGAAAAAGCAGTTAAGTTTACCATTGGAAATTTTATTCTGCTCACAAAACATTGTTTATAAATTGCACTGTTGATAAAAGGAAGTGTTTTAATACAGGATGGTAAAAACCAACTGCGTTCAACAAAAAAGTGAACGAATATTCCCTGAATGGGTTTCCAAGTTCTACAATGGATTGAAGGATGACCTATGCCATATCACATCTATAATATAGGTCTAAATTAAGTTTCACAAAAGAGAAAAACTATCAAAATGGTCTACAGTGACCCTCGATTATCTTTAATAACATATCTAACTTGTAAATTACAGTGGCTGATGTGGCTTCTCAATAACTATATAACAGAAAAATCATCGCGTTTCAGATTTTTACTTCAAGTGGCAAATGTGAACACCATGAGCTTTAATTTACGATCGACACTAGTATTACGCAAAAAGGAGGTGTAACAGACGAGACTTCTGCAGTTCTGAGTGAAGTTTTATGAACTTTTATGCGGCATTGCGTGCGTTCATTACCTTGTCGGTGTTCGTCAGGGGGGGGGGGGGGGGGGGAGGTGGCGGCGGCCGGCGCAGCTCCGTCCAGCTCGCCCTCTCGGAAACAACTCCATAACTTCTCCTTACTACAATTTACCGAAGTTGGTTTTCAAAAAAAACTATCTGGCTGTGTTTTCATCTGACCAATCAGGGTCTCAATGTTAATCTTAAGCTCCGCCTACAAAAATTCTGTCTACCTAATGAGAAACGTTATACTTTTTGCAGTGGGGCAATGTTTTTAAAGTTTGCAACGTAATAGAGACGCGAAAAATTCTCACGCTAAAACCTGCAGGTGGTGTGGTCCTTTTAGCGTTATCGTAAGATCTATACTATTCTTATGGAAGGCTGGGGGGCGGTCCTAATGTAACGGACACGCGAAAAAGTCTCACGCTGAAACTTGCAGGTGGTAGTCTTAGAGTTAGGCTGGCGATGTGGGTGTCCAGTCCGTCCCTTATCGTAGGGCCTTCTAGCTTAACACGGTTCTGCTCTCGGCTTCTGTTCTCGTTTCTCCCCTCGGACCTTCGTCCGTCTCACAGTGGGAAGGTACGACATGCATTTAGGCATTCTTGTGTTAGTCTGTGGTATTCCATTTGCTCACTCGTTACTCGTATTACTTAGGTTAATTTAATGTCACGATTTATTCGGAGCTATGTGACATACTACTGGATTGGCTTATGTCAGACACCTTACAAGTGTCCAATTCATCATAATTTTAAAACCCTTTTGTACAACAAATCCTTTTTTCATAAATAGTTGCCTTAAGGATTTGTTGAAAGAAACGTTTATATATTATCATGATTTGGACACTGGCCATATTTTGTTATGTGATGGCATTTTGACATTGGCCATGTAAGATGACTATCGCGTGAACATGACTGGGTGACTTGAATTCGACAGTAGGAAAAGGATGAGAATGAAACGTAGCAGGTGAATATGCATTGGGGCTAAGAAATCAAAGTGGAAGCCGCCTGGTAGAATTTTGCACAAAGCATAACTTAATCATAGCTAACACTTGGTTCAAGAATCATGAAAGAAAGTTGTATACATGGAAGAACTCTGGAGATACTAGGTTTCAGATAGATTATGTAACTAGAGGTTTAGGAACTAGGTTTTAAATTCTAAGACATTTCCAGGGGCAGATGTGGACTCTGATCACAATCTATTGGTTATGACCTGTAGATTAAAACTGAAGAAACTGCAAAAAGGTGGGAATTTAAGGACATTGGATCTGGATAAGCTGAAAGAACAAGAGGTTGTACAGAGTTTCAAAGGCAGCATAAGGGAACAATTGACAGGAATGGGGGAAAGAAACACAGTACCAGAAGAATGGATAGCTCTGAGGGATTAAGTAGTGAATGCAGCAGAGGATAAAATAGGTAAAAAGACGAGGGCTGGTAGAAATCCTTGGGTAACAGAAGAGATACTGAATTTAATTCATGAAAGGAGACAATAAAAAAATCCAGTAAGTGACGCAGGCAAAAAGGAATACAAACGTCTCAAAAATGAGATCGTCATGAAGTGCAAAATGGTTAAGCAGGGATGGCTAGAGGACAAATGTAAGGAGGTAGAGGCTTATCTCACAAGGGGTAAGATAGTTAGTGCCTACAGGAAAATTAAACAGACATTTGGAGAAAAGAGAACCACCCAGTTCTAAGCAAATAAGGGAAAGCAAAAAGGTGGAAGGAGTACATAGAGGGTCTATACAAGGGCGATGTAATTGAGGACAATATTATGGAAATGGAAGATGATGTAGAAGAAGATGAGATGGGAGACACGATATTGCGTGAAGAGTTTGACAGAGCACCAAAAGAAGTGCGTGGAAACAAGGCCCCAGGAGTAGACAACATTCCTTTAGAACTACTGACAGGCTTGGGAGAGCCAGTCCTGACAAAACAAGATATATGGGACAGGTGACAGACCCTCAGACTTCAGGAATAATATAATAATTCCAATGCCAAAGAAAGTAGGTGCTGACAGGTGTGAAAATTACCGAACTATCAGTTTAATAAGTCACAGCTGCAAAATACACTCCTGGAAATTGAAATAAGAACACTGTGAATTCATTGTCCCAGGAAGGGGAAACTTTATTGACACATTCCTGGGGTCAGATACATCCCATGATCACACTGACAGAACCATAGGCACATAGACACAGGCAACAGAGCATGCACAATGTCGGCACTAGTACGGTGTATATCCAACTTTCCCAGCAATGCAGGCTGCTATTCTCCCATGGAGACGATCGTAGAGATGCTGGATGTAGTCCTGTGGAACGGCTTGCCATGCCATTTCCACCTGGCGCCTCAGTTGGACCAGCGTTCGTGCTGGACGTGCAGACCGCGTGAGACGACGCTTCATCCAGTCCCAAACATGCTCAATGGGGGACAGATAAGGAGATCTTGCTGGCCAGGGTGGTTGACTTACACCTTCTAGAGCACGTTGGGTGGCACGGAATACATGCGGACGTGCATAGTCCTGTTGGAACAGCAAGTTCCCTTGCCGGTCTAGGAATGGTAGAACGATGGGTTCGATGACGGTTTGGATGTACCGTGCACTATTCAGTGTCCCCTCGACGATCACCAGAGGTGTACGGCCAGTGTAGGAGATCGCTCCCCACACCATGATGCCGGGTGTTGGCCCTGTGTGCCTCGGTCGTATGCAGTCCTAATTGTGACGCTCACCTGCACGGCGCCAAACACGCATACGACCATCATTGGCACCAAGGCAGAAGCGACTCTCATCGCTGAAGACGACACGTCTCCATTCGTCCCTCCATTCACGCCTGTCGCGACACCACTGGAGGCGGGCTGCACGATGTTGGGGCGTGAGCGGAAGACGGCCTATCGGTGTGCGGGGCCGTAGCCCGGCTTCATGGAGACGGTTGCGAATGGTCCTCGCCGATACCCCAGGAGCAACAGTGTCCCTAATTTGCAGGGAAGTGGCATTGCGGTCCCCTACGGCACTGCGTAGGATCCTACGGTCTTGGCGTGCATCCGTGCGTCGCTGCGGTCCGGTCCCAGGTCGACGGGCACCTTCCGCCGACCACTGGCGACAACATCGATGTACTGTGGAGACTTCACGCCCCACGTGTTGAGCAATTCGGCGGTACGTCCACCCGGCCTCCCGCATGCCCACTATACGCCCTCGCTCAAAGTCCGTCAACTGCACATACGGTTCACGTCCACGCTGTCGCGGCATGCTACCAGTGTTAAAGACTGCGATGGAGCTCCGTATGCCACGGCAAACTGGCTGACACTGACGGCGGCGGTGCACAAATGCTGCGCAGCTAGCGCCATTCGACAGCCAACACCCCGGTTCCTGGTGTGTCCGCTGTGCCGTGGGCGTGATCATTGCTTGTACAGCCCTCTCGCAGTGTCCGGAGCAAATATGGTGGGTCTGACACACCGGTGTCAATGTGTTCTTTTTTCCATTTCCAGGAGTGTACTAATGCGAATTCTTTACAGACGAATGGAAGAACTGGTAGGTGCGGACGTCGGGGAGGATCAGTTTGGATTTCGTAGAAATGTTGGAACAGGTGAGTCAATACTGACCTTACGACTTATCTTAGAAGAAAGATTAAGAATAGGCAAACACACGTTTCTAGCATTTGTAGACTTGGAGAAAGCTTTTGACAATGTTGACTGGAATACTCTCTTTCAAATACTGAAGGTGGCAGCGATGAAATACAGGCAGCGAAAGGGTATTTAGAATTTGTGCAGAAACCAGATGGCAGTTATAAGAGTCGAGGGGCATGAGGGGAAAGCAGAGGTTGGGAAGGGAGTGAGACAGGGTTGTAGCCTCTCGGTGATGCTATTCAGTCTGTATATTGAGCAAGCAGTAAAGGAAAGAAAAGAAAAGTTCGAAGTAGGTATTAAATACCATGGAGAAGAAATAAAATCTTTGAGGTTTGCCGATGACATTGTAATTCTGTCAGAAACAGCAAAGGACTTGGAAGAGCAGTTGAACGGAATGGACAGTGTCTTGAAAGGAGGGTATAAGATGAACATCAACAAAAGCAAAACAAGGATAACGGAATATAGCCGAATTAAGTCGGGTGATGCTGAGGGAATTAGATTAGGAAAAGAGACAGTTAACGTAGTAAAGGAGTTTTGCTATTTGGGGAGCTAAATAACTGATGATGGTCGAAGTAGAGAGGATATAAAATGTATTCTGGCAATGGAAAGGAAAGCGTTTCTGAGGAAGAGATATTTGTTAACATCGAGTCTTGATTTAAGTGTTAGGAAGTCGTTTCTGAAAGTATTTGTATGGAGTGTAGACATGAATGGAAGTGAAACATGGACGATAAATAGTTTAGACAAGAAGAGAATAGAAGCTTTCGAAATGTGGTGCTACAGAAGAATGCTAAAGATTAGATGTGTAGATCACGTAACTAATGAGGAGGTATTGAATAGAATTGGGGAGAAGAGGAACTTGGGGCACAACTTGACGAGAAGACGGGATCGGTTTGTAAGACATGTTCTGAGGCATCAAGGGATCAAAAATTTAGTACTTGAGGGCAGCATGGGGGGTAAAAATAGTAGAGGGAGACCAAGAGATGAATACACTAAGCAGATTCAGAAGGATGTAGGTTCCAGTAGGTACTGGGAGATGAAGAGGCTTGCACAGGATAGAGTATCACGGAGAGCTGCATCAAACCAGTCACACGACTGAAGACCACAACAACAACGAACATCACGTGAACATACCTGTTGTAGCAGAGGCAATGTAAGAATGAGAAGGTAATGCTAGATCATGGGCTCAGTTTAAGAGCGATTGCAATCCCACATGTTTTAATAATTTTACATTGGTTAAATGAAACATTGGAAGAGTGTTCACCTATATATCAAGCAGACAGACTGCATGTAGATGTCAGGTGGCGAAATGCCACCTAGATCTCGAGTGACGTGTTGTCTTGGATAAACTGATGTAAACATTTTAATTGAGAACAAAAGCACAAACATTAAATAACTCCATCATTGTACACATACATTCCCAGAAATCCTGAAGATAGATGTGACTGTGGACATTGTATCACAGACATAAGCCCTTTTACTGATCAGAGATATCACTAAACCCGCCCAAAGATGCACACAACCATGCATGAGCACCTCATATTAGACGGAGGGGGTCCGACAGTCGATCAGTTCCAGTCATTCCACCAGGAAGGAGGTACACGGCTCGTGTTGTCTGTAGTTCAACCATGCCTAGACGGACAAAAGCGCGGTTCGATCACGTCCGCATAGTTACTTTGTGCCAGGAAGGACTCTCAACAAGGTAAGTGCCCAGGCGTCTGGAAGTGAACCAAAGCCATGTTGTTCGGACATGGAGGACATAAAGGGAGACAGGAACTGTCGATGACATGCCTCGCTCAGGCCGCCCAAGAGCTACTACTGCAATGGATGACCGCTACCTACTGGTTATGGGTCGGAGGAAATCTGACAGCAACGCCACCATGTTGAATAATGCTTTTGCTGCAGCCAAAGGACGTCATGTTACAACTCAAACTGTGCGCAATAGGCTGGATAATGCGCAACTTCAATCCCGAGTCCATAACGAGCTCCATCTTTGCAACCACAACACCATGCAGCCCGGTACAGATGGGTCCAACAACATGCAGACTGGGCCGCTAAGGATTGGCATCACATTCTCTTCATCGATGACTGTCGCATATGCCTTCAACCAGACAATCGTCGGAGACGTGTTTGGAGGCAACCCGGTCAAGCTGAACATTTTAGACACACTGTCCAGCGAGTGCAGCAAGGTGGAGGTTCCCTGATATTTTCGGGTGGCATTATGTGGGGCCGACGTTCGCCGCTGGCGGCCATGGAAGTCGTCGTAATGGCTGTGCTATATGTGAATGCTCTTCTCCGACAGATAGTGCAACGATATCGGCGGCATATTTGCGAGGTATTCATCTTCATGGACGACGATTCGCGCCCCCGTTGAGCACATCTTGTAAATGACTTCCTTCAGAATAACGACATCGCTCGACTAGAGCGGCCAGCATGTTCTCCAGACATGGACCCTTTCGAGCATGCTTAGGATAGATTGGAAAGGCCTGATTATGGACGACGTGACCCACCAACCGCTCTGAGGGATCTACACCGAATCGCCGTTGAGGGGTGGGACAATCTGGACCAACAATGCCTTGATGAAATTGTGGATAGTATGCCACGACGAATACAGGCTTGCAACAATGCAAGAGGACGTGCTACTGGCTATTAGAGGTACCGGTGTGTACGGCAGTCTGGACCACCACCTCTGAAGGTCTTGCTGTATAGTGATACAACATGCAATGTGTGGTTTTCATGAGCAATAAAATGGGCGGAAATGATGTTCATGTTGATCTATATTCCAATTTTCTGTACAGGTTCCGGAACTCTCAGAACCGAGGTGATGCAAAACTTTTTTAAAGTATGTATTAAAATCAACATACGTATGATACAATTAGCTGTACCTACACAGCTTTTAAGTGGCTGTAAGTTTTATTGATGGTAAAGAATTATTAACAATCTTTTTAAAATATTTGTAATATTATATAAAAGTTCTTGTATAAATTACGTTTTATGAATGTTGCTCTTCATTTTACAAACCGGTTTTTAAAAATGTAGAATATGACTTGGCTTATACGTTACGATAATAATTTAGGCGTATGTAATTACATGGAATAGTAGCTCTCCATACCAACATGTATATTGTATAGCGCCGCTTAGTGTACTCAAGGAGATGATTGTGTAATGATGTAAACGTAGATATGTTGCTATTCCATCTACTGGAAATTTTGGATGTAATTATGTGAACTGTTATTTTTGATGCTGTAACCCAGTATTTTCAGTCTCATCTTTTGCAGATTCGAAGTTAGCAACAAAAACTGCCTAAAACTCTCGTCTATGGGAATAAGTGATTTTAGCTATCATGACAACTGAAAATTTATCAGTGTTCAAGACGAACTGAACTGACTTCACTATACCATCTAATCCGTATGCGGGGGTGCAGAAAACGAGATTGCATCGCATCTCCCGTTAACGTCCATGTTAGAGCGCCAACGAATCACAGTGACATTTTTAATTTAATTTTTTACTACTTCACTGAACTGCATGACACCCACATTCCGTTTGAAAATTTTCCTAAAGAAATTTCCCCCTTCCTGGATTGCGTCATTAGCCCTGAATTAATGACTTTTTACGCAGGGATGATATATATGATGTTGTTACCACATTTCAGGATATAAAATGTAGACTGGCAATGGAAAGGAAAGCATTTCCGAAGAAGAAAAATTTGTTAACATCGAGTATAGATTTAAGTGTCAGGAAGTCGTTTCTGAAAGTATTTGTATGTAGTGTAGCCATGTATGGAAGTGAAACGTGGATGATAACTAGTTTAGACAAGAAGAGAATAGAAGCTTTCGAAATGTGGTACTACAGAAGAATGCTGAAGATTAGATGGGTAGATCACATAACTAATGAGGAGGTATTGAATAGAATTGGAGAGAAGAGAAATTTGTGGCACAACTTGACTTGAAGAAGAAATCGGTTGGTAGTGCATATTCTGAAGCAGCAAGGGATCAGAAATTTAGTATTGGAGGGCAGCGTGGAGAGTAAAAATCTTAGAGGGAGACCAAGAGATGAATACACTAAACAGATTCAGAAGGATGTAAGGATGTAGGTTGCAGTAGGTACTAGGAGATGAAAAACTTGCACAGGGTAGGGTAGCATAGACAGCTGCATCAAATCAGTCTCAGAACTGAAGATCACAACAACAACAAACAACCACATTTCGTCGATCAAGTCAACTGCACTGGATAATACAGGGTGTTACAAAAAGTTACGGCCAAAATTTCATGAAACATTCCTCACACACAAAGAAACAAAATATGTTATGTGGACATGTGTCCGGAAACGCTTACTGTCCATGTTAGAACTCATTTTATTATTTCTCTTCAAATCACTTTAATCATGGAATGGAAACACACAGCAACAGAACGTATCGGCGTGACTTCAAACACTTTGTTACAGGAAATGTTCAAAATGTCCTCCGTTAGCAAGGATACATGCATCCACCCTCTGTCGCATGGAATCCCGGATGCGCTGATGCAACCCTGGAGAATGGCGTATTGTATCACAGCCGTCCACAATACGAGCATGAAGAGTCTCTACATTTGGTACCGGGGTTGCGTAGACAAGAGCTTTCAAATGCCCCCATAAATGAAAGTCAAGAGGGTTGAGGTCAGGAGAGCGTGGAGGCCATGGAATTGGTCCGCCTCTACCAGTTCAACGGTCACCGAAACTGTTGTTGAGAAGCGTACGAACACTTCGACTGAAATGTGCAGGAGCTCCATCGTGCATGAACCACATGTTGTGTCGTACTTGTAAAGGTACATGTTCTAGCAGCATAGGTAGAGTATCCCGTATGAAATCATGATAACGTGCTCCATTGAGCGTAGGTGGACGAAACTAAAATGAGCTCTAACATGGAAATTAAGCGTATCTGGGCACATGTCCACATAACATCTGTTCTTTATTTGTTTGTGAAGAATGTTTCCTGAATGTTTGGCCTCACCTTTTTGTAACACCCTGCACACCTATTAGAATTTAATGTTCATTTCTAGCCTTCCAAAGGTGACACAGTAACATCGATGGTCATTGAAGTGATGCGGTGTGTCTCCCTTCCTGCTCCTTTCAAAGAAGGTAAAACGGTCCTTATCTCGAGCACCATGGGTCCATCTTCGTCCGATTACTTTCCTAAAGTTGGATTATAAAATCGTCGCTCGAGCTATAAACACCCGTCTTTCTAATTTGCTCTAGGGCCTTGCTTTTTCTCGACCATGTCAGTCAGAGTTTTTTAACGAGTGGGTTACACGCACGGCAACTTCAGTGGTTATGAATGGTAACTTAACCCCTCGCCCCGCCAGCCCCGGATTACGATCCGACGGGGTCTATCCCAGTGAAGCCACTTACCCATGTCACTCTTCGTTTTGCTCTTGGAACCCTTCCTTCGCCTTATTGCTATGAAACTACAAGGTTGGAGTAAACTGCGGGAGTGATTTTCAGTCCGCACGTACACCGATGACGTCATGATTTTACTACGAAATGTTGACGACATTTCAGGGTTTAAGGACACCTAGGACTCTTTTTGTTGCATTACTGGTGCCCACATTGCTGTTACAGGGCTTTGACATGTGGTAATTCCTGGGGGATGGCGGTCGATCGCCGTAAGACATTAGGTATTATAGTGGATTGCAAACCGACCTAAGAGGCGCCACTTAACTAGCGAGAAGTGACGATTCGTGTTCAGGAAGTGATTCTTGAACACGAAGCTGTTTCCCTATCCTCCTTCACCAACTATCCGGTCGATTCCTGTGACGACTACACATATTTCGAGTTCGGAAGGAAGTGGTGGCCAGGCCTCCAAGCTTGCAGGATTAGGTTTTCCCGATGTTAAAGTTAGCCGTTCATCTTGTTCGTACGACATAATGTCTTAACATGTACACGGACGCCGTCTTCCAATACATCTCGTTTATTTTCCCGTCTCCAGCAGATCAGTCCTCCCGTCAAGGTTGGACGGGTTAGCACTAAATCCGGCAAGATTTTATTATTGTCAATTTCTTAGACACTGATATCCTTTGAAAGTCGCACGTCACTACTGAAGTCTTATTAACCTGTCGGGGGGAGAACCATGTTGCCTCTCTCTCCTGTTAGATTCTCCGTCAACACCCAGGAAGACTGTCTGGCCTCATCTTAGTCTTCCTCTATTACCGACGGAAACCGCTTCGTTGTGGTATAGGTTCATTCATCGTTTGACAGCGACTGGCGATCGTCTTTTACTCATAGACGTTCGACCAAAAGATCGAAATCGAATGCCATCGTCTGGCTCCTGGGTCACTATGTTCACTGTGTTGTTAAAGGAGGGAACGGATCTGATCCACGCGTCTTTCACCAATGCCTGGAAACCGCGCATTGTAACTGGCTCCGGTTGCCACGTTATAGAATTCTTTTTGCAAATATGTTGGTTTTTTGTTTTTAATCGACAGGTTGTTGGTTAAATTCCCCTGTGGTTTCTTGTTCCTCCCTGTTTCTCTGCCCAATCACGTGAAGCGTTGTTTTGTTCACTTTTCTTACTTACACGCATGGAATGGAAAAAATAGCAATAGTTGTAAGTTAGCTCCTGATTATTCAGAATCATTCTCTCTTTTTTGTTATCCAGAAAGTGAAGACAAAGGCAACACACAAAGTTAATGTGAAGGCAACATGAAGTGAAGGTGAAGGCAACATGAAGAGAAGGTGAAGGCAACATCAAGTGAAGATGAAGGCAACAAAAAGTAATGAGGATGAAAGCTACACATGGAATTAATGTGAAATGAACACGAAATCAAGACAAAAGCAATACAAAATGAAGGCAAGGGAAACAGAAGTGAAGATGAAGGCAAGACAAAATGAACATGAATTTGAGATGAAGTGTACACATGAAGTGACAGATGTAGCCAACATGAAGCCAACACAAAGTGAAGACCAAGTCAAAGAAAGTGAAGATAAGGTCATCATGTGTTCACATCCTGTTGCATTTGTGTGTTCACCTCGTGTTGTCTTTGCGTATCCACCTTGTGTCTGCTTCATGTGTTCACTTTGTGTTGCCTTGCTCCTTACTTCATATTGTTTTCGTCTTCATATAAAGTCACTTTGTGTCTGCATCACTTTGACTTTATGTGTTGTCTTCATGTGATAAACTTACCTTCACTTCACATTAATTTCGACTTCATTTTGTGTTGCTTTCACCTTCACTTTGTACTGCCTTCATCTTTACTTTGTGTTGACGTCAAGTGTTGCCTTTGTCTTCACTTTGTGTTGCCTTCATTCTCACTTCATATTCACTTCGTATTCACTTCATGTGTTAGCTTCATATGTTACCTTCGTGTGTTCTCTTCGTGTTCATTTCAAGTGTTGACTTCGTGTGTTGGGTTTCGTGTTCACGTCACATTCACTTCATGTATTGCCTTCATGTTTCCCTCGTCTTCACTTCATGTTCACATTGTGTTTACGTCATGTGGTCTCTTCACGTTCACATCACATTCCCTTTATCTGTTGCTTTTGTTGTTTCAGTTGCCTCCATCTGTCTTCATTCATTCACTTGCCTTCGTTTCTTTTCATTCACTAACTTGCCTTAGTTTACCTTTGTTCTCTTCCTTGTTTGACCCTCTTTTCAGCACATTTTTCGTCCTCTTCATGTGGCGGGCAACAAGATTTTCGTTAAAATCGTTCTTCCCTTGAGGTTTGCTTGGCCACAAGTTTTTTATACTTTTCTGGGCCCGAGACTAATTTTATGTCCACTCTGTCTATAGTGCACAACAGACTACGTTTGTCACTCAGTGTAGTCAATAACTTGATTTCGTTGGCGCCATCACAGCTTTATTTTGTGGCAAATACTTGTGATCAAAAGTATCCGGACACTTGGCTGAAAATGAATTACACGTTCTGGCGCCCTCCATCGGTAATGCTGGAATTCAATATGCTGTTGGCCCACCCTTAGCCTTGATGATAGCTTACGCTTTCGCAGACATACGTTCAATCAGGTGCTGGAAGGTTTCTTGGGGAATGGCAGCCCATTCTTCACGGAAAGCTGCACTGAGGAGAGGTACTGATGTCTGTCGGTGAGGCCTGGTACGAAGTCGGTGTTCAAAACCATCCCAAATATGTTCTATAGGATTCAGGTCAGGACTCTGTGCAGGCCAGTTCATTACAGGCATGCTATTGCCGTATAACCACACCGCCACAGGCCGTGCATTGTGAACAGGTGCTCAATAGTGTTGAAAGACGCAATCGCCATCCCTGTATTGCTCTTCAACACTGGGAAACAAGAAGGTGCTTACATCATCAATGTAGGCCTGTGCTGTGATAGTGCCACGCAAAACAACAAGGGGTGTAAGCACCCTCCCATGAACAACACGACCACACCATAACACCACCGCCTCCGAATTTTACTGTTGGCGCTACACTCACTGGCTGATGACGTTCACAGGGCATTTACCCTGCCATCGGATCGCCACATTGTGTACCGTGATTCGTCACGCCACACAACGTTTTCCCACTGTTAAATCGCTCAATGTTTATGCTCCTTGCGCCGAGCGAGGCGTCGTTTGGCATTTACCAGCGTAATGTGTGGCTTATGAGCAGCCGCTCGACCATGAAATCCAAGTTTTCTCGCCTCACTAACTGTCATAGTACTTATGGTGGATCCTGAAGCAGTTAGTAATTCCTGTGGGATGGTCTGGATTGATGTCTGCCGATTACTCATTATGACCCTCTTCTACTGTCGGCGGTCTCTGTCAGTCAACAAACGAGGTCGGCCTGTACGCTTTTGTGCTGTACGTGTACCTTCACGTTTCCACTTCACTATCACATCGGAAACAGTGAACCTCGAGATGTTTAGGAGTGTGAAAATCCCGCCTACAGACGTATGACACAAGTTAGACCCAGTCTCCTGACCACGTTAGAAGTCCGTGAGTTCCGCGGAGCGCCCCATTCTGTTCTCTCGCGATATCCAATGACTACTGAGATCGCTGATGTGGAACTCCTGGCAGTAGGTGGCACCACAATGCACCTGATATTGTAAATGTATGTTTTTGGGGGTGTCCGGACAGTTTTGATCACATAATGTAAGATTCATTTGCATAATGTAGGTTAACTTCAACGATATCTCCAACTGTAGAAGCCCCCGACATTTCACATATTTTCTTAGTATCGAACGAAGTTCGTTCATCCCATTCGAACTCAGTATACGGTAGAAACTGACTCACGTCACAAGATTTTGTACATGGCTGCACGTTCAGAGACCGTGAATAGCTACAATTGAAAGAAAACAGCCCTCGGTCACTATTTTTACGAATTAACCAGGTTTCAACACTGCTAGAAGTGTCTTCCTGAGAATTTAAATTAAAGAATGGTCTATAACGTGGTCACGTTTTTAGTCATAATTCTTTGACCATATTATAGACCATTCTTTAATTTAAATTCTAAGGAAGACACACCTAGCAGTGTTGAAACCTGGTCAATTCGTTAAAAATAGTGACCGAGGGGCTGTTTTCTTTCAATTGTGACTAACGTCATATCTATATAAGTTGTTTGCATCTAGATATGTCAACAACTCTGAAGTCTTCGTTGAGTCGTAGTTCTTCAAACATTTGTTATTCGCCTTGACGTACCCCTTGCACACTGGGGTACTCTTCTTATCCCCTTCTCAACCATTAGAATCATGTCGTAGTTATGCAGAACATCGAGTGGTTGCTTAGTCATTTTCTGCGTTGCATCCCTAGATAATCCTGGGCAGTGCAGTAACAAGAATGATGAAGATAATAAGGTCTAAATATTTTTCGAAATTTTCGAACATGTCAGTTAACAGCAAAACGTCCGTCAAAAGGTAGGCATCACGTTATTCTTCAAGATTTCCAACAATTAACTTTTTGCAAACCAACTGTGCATGCTCGTAATCTCCGTCACTTATGGCACATTCGTTCAACTTGTGAAATTCTTCCTTTGGTGGAAGATGTGTTTCTTCAAATGTATTCCAATAATCCATGTAATCGTAATGGAGAACGTCTTTTTAGTCACTAAGACGACTAATTCCTCTGGAGCCGGCCGCTGTGGCCGAGCGGTTATAGGCGCTTCAGTCCGGAACCGCGCTGGTGCTGCGGTCGCAGGTTCGAATCCTGCCTCTGGCATGGATGTGTGTGATGTCCTTTGGATAATTAGATTTAAACAGTTCTAAGTCTAGGCGACTGATGACCTCAGATGTTAAGTCCCATAGTGCTTAGAGCCATTTTGAATTACTCTGGAAAAATTTTCTGAAGTTTTTCATGCGTCCTTCCTTCAGATTTGATGAAACTTTGTAAAGACTTCGTGTCATGCACCTAAACGTGCCAGTGAGTCTCATCTTCGGATTTTTTGTCTTCTTGCAGAAGCTAATTTACCTCTCTTCGTTGTGTGGGATCAAATCTATATCTTTTGCATCGTAACTAAGCTCATTCACGAACAAATCCGTGCCATATTTCGACAAACTGTGTAGATGAATTGATACAAACATTGGACATTCAATTGTAGATTACACAGACTTCACAGTGGAGCTGTGTATCTTCCAGTCAAATGATCGTGATGAAGACTTTTTTTTCTCGTAAGTAAAGACTTCGACAGAATTAACAGTTTTAGACTTACCGTGTATCGACTGTTCTTCTCGTGTTAGTGACTACGTTTCTTCCGATTTCTTCAAGCTCATTTTTCACCCACTCGGTGAATTTTTTATGGCAGTTTGTTCTTCGATAGACGGCTAGTTCCTCTGTATTGTCCGCTGATGTACTTGATGTAGTAACAATACCCGCTTGGTTCATGTTTTAGATATTTCATCGTGTAGGAGTCTTCTAGTTTTGGTTGACGCTTGTCTGCCTTAAAATCTGCACACATGATGAAAGGGACCTTCGTTGTGTGTTAAGAATTTTTGAAGAATATTTGTTCACCCACCGTCGGTAGTTAGGCCACGAGCGGCTTGCTGACTAAACAATTTGCTATGAGTTCCTCCTACCGAGCGAGGTGGCGCAGTGTTTAGCACACTGGACTCGCATTCGGGAGGACAACGGCCCAAATTCGCAGCCGGCCATCCTGATTTATGTTTTACGTGATTTGCCAGAACCGCATAAGCAAATGCCGAGATGATTCCTTTTAAAGGCATGGCCGATTTCCCTTCCCCATCCTTCTGAAATCCGACCTTGTGATCCACCTCTAATGACCTCGTTGCCAACGAGACGTTAAACACTAATCTCCTCCTGCTCTTTCTCCTCCTCCTCCTCCGAGGGTTCACCCAATTTTTCCTTGCTGTTGAAATTTAGAAGATAAGTGTCACAGATACATTTTGCTTCTTTATGCTTTGAGATCTGTGTACAAACAAGTCGAGATGATCTTTTATCCAGTAGTGGAGGAAGTACATGACTTCTTTGAAATACAGTAAATTCGTGTGTTTTTCTCTCTTGTCCTTCGTTACCTTGAATGGGTACAGAACATATTTTTCATCAAATGAGTAAACATTCACGGCCACGTCGATTTTTCCCTCAGTTGGGAATGTCACCATCTACCACTGGAAATGAGGTATTGGGCATCTTTTCTTCAAGTTCTGCAACAAATTCCTTGCAATTACTCATTATGTCGGGATTTTTGCATTTATTTACGATTTACTTAATTTAATGCTGATGCAACAGCCCATTGAAGACTTTTTAATCGTTGTTTTTCGCGCTGATGCAAGCTTGCTTTGCTCATATTTCTTGCGGAGCGAAGTGGCGTAGTGGTTATCACACTGGACTCGCATTCGGGTGGACCACGTTTCAAACGCGCGTCCGACCATCCTGATTTAGGTTTTCCCTGATTTCTCTAAATAGCTTCAGGTAATGCTGGGATGGTTCCTTTCAAAGGGCACGGCAGACTTCCTCCCTAATCCGATGGGACCGATGACCTCGCTGTTCGGCCCCTTTCCCCTAAGTCAACCAACCAACCTCATATTTCTTCTGGTAGTTTAATATATGATGATCCTCGCAGTGAAACAAAGACTGATTGCTAGTTGAAGGTAAATAATTCTGTTTCGTGTCCCACTTGATCTGCCGGCTTTGAAGATTGACGTCATTTAGAAACTCTCCGTTTTTGCCCTTCTGTAGAGTTTCATTGACACTCTCTCAGTGGTGATAATGTAGTTGTGTGACTGGAAACAAAATTCCATAGTTCTTTCACTTCCTTGCATCCTCTACTCGCAGAAGAGGAAAAGATAGGTCTTCGACCAGTGATTAATTTTTAGTCGATGTTTCTCGATTTTCTGTAATTTCAGAGCTAGATACGTTCAAGAAAAAATTTGGATCAAGCAAGCCTACGTTCTTCTCACAGTTTATCTGGTATAGTCTGTTGGTAAATGCTATGTTGACTAGGTATTTACTTCCTGTTCCTCTTCGTCATTCCTTCCCTAAGGCACTCTCGTGAAATGGAAAGATTTCATCGTTTTTGACGATATCCTTTGACTGTTGAAGTTCATCGCTTCTGCAGACTTCATCTTTTTCATCAAGTTTCTAGTAAATTAGTTGTCTCCAAAGGTTTTTTTTTTTTAATTTTTCTTCGTTCGCACTCAAGCTTACGAATAAATCCTGTACATTCATTTGTTTTCTTAGTCTACTGTATCCCGTAAGGCCTTCAAGGTTACACTAGACACGAAGTTGAGTTACTGTGAATTCTTTCAGTTGATCAGTCATTCACAAGAACAAAAATTTAAGGAAAAATAATTCGACATGTCTGGCATGTACTAGCATATGAAGGGAACTCAAGTAGGAACTTCCCTTTCCGTGTGTAGATAACTCAGACAACGCCGTGGCTCGTGCGTATCAGTATCACGTCTTCCTATTTGTACGGCGAAGGCCCTTTCTTGCTTTTTCAGTGAAAATACTTTGATTTCTCCTTCGTGAACCGTCGTTCAACCTTATCTTAAAAAAATACTTTCTCGATAGAAATTTCGTGTGTTTACGCTTGTTTCTGCATCTACTTGGCTGAAACTTTTAAGTTAGGAAAAATGTGGTTGCAGTCCCAGTATGTTTTTACTACTCTCCTCTTCCCTTTCTCTGTCCATTTCCTTCTCTCTCTCTCTCTCTCTCTCTGTCCATCTCCTCCTCTCGCCACTCTCTATCCATCTCCTCTTCCCCTCCTATCTTGTCCTTTCCCATCTCTCTCCACGTTATCATCCCCGCCCCAGAAGGAGGTCGGTAATTCTTTCTAGATCGTAATAAATACGTCTACCAAGTTTGGTTGAAATCGTTTAGGGTGAGCTTTTTACGCGTATCTTTGTCTGCGTATTCAAAGGTCTCTCACATATTTAACATATTTCATATAAAATAGTGCACATATTTCACCTTTATCTCTAGCGAATTTCGCTCTGCAGTTTCATTTTCACGCAGCCACATGTTCATGGTGTCCTATCTCCTGAACTATGTGTCGTAAGATGACATAATTTTGCAGATACACGGTGACTTATTGAATTATATGAAAACAAATTAATTACAAACTACGACTTTGGAACACTTTATTGAAAATAAAAACGCCGCTACAGATATTCGGATTTAGATTATGACATGTTCAACATTCCTGCCATCATTGGAGATCATATGGTGCAGACGAATAGCGAAATTCTGCATGATCTGCTGATGTGTCGGAGCATCGATGTTGTAGAAGACCTTTTGAATGCCTGTTTTCAATTCAGCAACATTTGTGTGGATATTGCTGTATACCTTGTCTTTAATACAGCTCCACCAAAAGGAATCGCATGTGTTCAGATTCGGAGAATATGGCGACCAATCGAGAACCATCCCAGTGGCCTCTGGATACCCCAAACTGCTGCTCCAGAATATCACTCTCCTGGTTCGACGGACCCGAGCTCCGTCTTGCATGACTCACATCTTGCCGAAATCAGGGTCACTTTGGATAATGGAGATGGACTCATCTTCCAAAACTTTCACGTACTGTTCTGTAGTCATCGTGCCATCAAGGAATATTGCAGGGATTATTCCGAGACTGGACATTCCACACCATACAGTCACACATTGATGGTGAAGTGACTTTTCCATCGTGAAACGCGGATTCTCAGTCCCCCAATGCACCCATTTTGCTTATTGACGAACCCGTCCAAATGAAAGAGGGCTTCGTTACTAAGCCAAACGATACTAATTCCCGTAATGCACCACCACCAACCGTGCAGTTTGACTGCTAACGTGAGCCGTTCAGACGTTATGACCATTTTATTTCATGTAGCCCAATAATTGTCGTCCTTTACATCCAGTGGTATTATGACTACTGTATGCGAAATGTGTTGCGCACAATTGTAGTAGTAGAGAAGTGATAAATTAGAACGAAAAAACGACATAAATGATGGGGCAGTTTTTTACGTATCTAAGGCAGTTTCAGTGCATTACCGGCGAAAATGTAGTAATCGATAGACTTCTTTCGTTCATTGTTATTTATGGTTTTTCAACGAGAAGAAGTTTGTTAAAGGTTTGATATACAGGGTGTTACAAAAAGGTACGGCCAAACTTTCAGGAAACATACATCACACACAAATAAAGAAAAATATGTTATGTGGACATGTTAGAGCTGATTTTAGTTTCGTCAGTATGTACTCTACTTCCTCGATTCACCGCCAGTTGGCCCAGTTGAAGGAAGGTAATATTGACTTCGGTGATTGTGTTGACATGCGACTCATTGCTCTACAATACTAGCATCAAGCACATCAGTACGTAGCATCAACAGGTTAGTGTTCATCACGAACGTGGTTTTGCAGTCAGTGCAATATTTACAAACGCGGAGTTGACAGATGGCCATTTGATGTATGGATTAGCACGGAACAATAGCCGTGGCTCGGTACGCTTGTATCGAGACATAGTTCCAGATCGAAGGTGTCCCGACAGGAAGAAGTTCGAACGATTTGATCGGCGTCTTAGAGAGCACGGAACATTCCAGCCTATGACTCGCGACTGGGGAAGACGTAGAACGACGAGGACACCTGCAATGGACGAGGCAATTCTTCGTGCAGTTGACGATAACCATAATGTCAGCGTCGGAGAAGTTGCTGCTGTACAAGGTAACGTTGGCCACGCCACTGTAAGGAGAATGCTGCTGGAGAACCAGTTGTTTCCGTACCATGTACAGCGTGTACAGGCACTATCAGCAGCTGATTAGCCTCCACGGGTACACTTCTGCGAATGGTTCATCCAAAAATGTGTCAATCCTCATTACAGTGCAAATGTTCTCTTTACGGATGAGGCTTCTTTCCAACGTGATCAAACTGTAAATTTTCATAATCAACATGTGTAGGCTGACGAGAATCAGTACGCAATTATACAATCACGTCTTCAACACAGATTTTCTGTGAACGTTTGGGCAGGCATTGTTGGTGATGTCTTGATTTGGCCTCATGTTCTTCCACCTACGCTCAATGGAGCACGTTATCATGATTTCATACGGGATACTCTACCGGTGCTGCTAGAACATGTGCCTTTACAAGTACGACACAACATGTGGTTCATGCACGATGGAGCTCCTGCTCATTTCAGTCGAAGTGTTCGTACGCTTCTCAACAACAGATTCGGTGACCGTTGGATTGGTAGAGGCGGACCAATTCCATGGCCTCCACGCTCTCCTGACCTCAACCCTCTTGACTTACATTTATGGGGGCATTTGAAAGCTCTTGTCTACGCAACCCCGGTACCAAATGTAGAGACTCTTCATGCTCGTATTGTGGACGGCTGTGATATAATACGCCGTTCTCCATGGCTGCATCAGCGCATCCGGGATTCCATGCGACGGAGGGTGGATGCATGTATCCTCGCTTACGGTGGACATTTTGAACATTTCCTGTAACAAAGTGTTTGAAGTCACGCTGGTACGTTCTGTTGCTGTGTGTTTCCATTCCATGATTAACGTGATTTGAAGAGAAGTAATAAATGAGCGCTAACATAGAAAGTAAGCGTTTTCGGACACATGTCCACATAACATATTGTCTTTCTTTATGTGTGAGGAATGTTTCCTGAAAGTTTGGCAGTATCTTTTTGTAACATCCTGTATAGACAAGGTTGTGTATGCCTTAATTCAGGGTACAAGCTACCTTCATTTCAAATACCATCCAAATCCGTCCAGCCATTTCAGCGTGAGGGAGTAACAAACATAATAACAGAGCTACTCACAGACTTCCGCATTTATAATACGCTGGGTATAACGGGTATAGGTCCAGGTACTTTCACATGCGGTACGTTATTACATGCACACATCAGTGTCTTGGATGTTTTTTCCTGTGTCGAACAGCCTTCTCACAACATGCGTCACAAACCTCATCTCACCTGATTTTTCTTCCTAGTCATATCTGCACCACTAGGTGGACTACGCCTGTCAATCTAGACTAACCATTTTACGTCCACCTGTCCACACTTTAACACCTGACCTTCTGCGCAGGCGAGACAAAGCATTAATGGCTTTCTCTTGTCACATGTACACTACTGGCCATTAAAATTGCTACACCACGAAGATTACGTCCTACAGGCGCGAAATTTAACCGACAGGAAGAAGATGCTGTGATATGCAAATGATTAGCTATTCAGAGCATTCACACAAGGTTGGCGCCACTGGCGACACCTACAACGTGCTGACATGAGGAAACTTTCCAACCGATTTCTCATACACAAACAGCAGTTGACCGGCGTTGCCTGGTGAAGCGTTGTTGTGATGTCTTGTGTAAGGAGGAGAAATGCGTACCATCACGTTTCCGAATTTGAAGGTCGGATTGTAGCCTATCGCGAATGCGGTTTATCGTATCGCGACATTACTGCTCGCGTTGGTCGAGATCCAATGACTGTTGGCAGAATATGGAATCGGTGGGTTCAGGAGGGTAATACGGAACGCCGTGCTGGATCCCAACGGCCTCGAACCACTAGCAGTCGAGATGACAGGCATCTTATCCGCATGACTGTAACAGATCGTGCAGCCACGTCTCGATCCCTGAGTCAACAGATGGGGACGTTTGTAATACAACAACCATCTGCACGAACAGTTCAGCGATGTCTGCAGCAGCATGTTCTATTAGCTCGGAGACCATGGCTGCGGTTACCCTTGACGTTGCATCACACACAGGTGCGCCTGCGATGGTGTATTCAACGACGAACCTGGGTGCACGAATGGCAAAACGTCATTTTTTAGGATGAACCAAGGTACTATTTACAGCATCATGATGATCGCATCCGTGTTTCGCGACATCGCACTGAACGCACGTTGGAAGGTGTATTCGTCATCGCCATACTGGCGTATCACCTGGCGTGATGGTATGGGGTGCCCTTGGTTACACGTTTCAGTCACCTCTTGTTCGCATTGACGGCACTTTGAACAGTGGCCGTTACATGTCAGATGTGTTACGACCCGTGGATCTACCCTTCATTCGATCCCTGCGAAACCCTACATTTCAGCAGGATAATGCACGACCGCATGTTGCACGTCCTCTACGGGCCTTTCTGGATACAGAAAATGTTCGACTGCTGCCCTGGCCAGCACATTATCCAGATCTCTTACCAATTGAAAACGTCTGATCAATGGTGGCCGAGCAACTGGCTCGTCACAATACGCCAGTCACTACTCTTGACGAACTGTGGTATCGTGTTGAAGTTGTATGGGCAGCTGTAGCTGTGCACACCATCCAAGCTCTGTTTGACTCAATGCCCAGGAGTATCAAGGTCGTTATTATGGCCAGAGGTAGTTGTTCTGGGTGCTGATTTCTCAGGATCTATGCACCCAAATTGCGTGAAAATGTAATCACAAGTCAGGTCTAGTATATTATAATTGTCCAATGAATACCCGTTTATCATCTTCATCTCTTCTTGGTGTAGCAATTTTAATGGCCAGTAGTGTACTTGGAGGTACTACCTAACCTAAAAACATATGACTTGTAATAGCCATGATTACTAGTCTGCAAATGATATAAATACCAATGTAATGTTGTTCGGTACACTGTCGTCATCACCAACAGAAATATTTGGATTTATACCTGTTACACTCTGTATATAAGATTGTCCGATATTTTTAACGTTAATCTCTGTGTTCCTTCTATGTCAATGCGATGATATAGTATTTCCTGAAAATCTAATGATTAGTAATATGTTTAGCAGATCTTTGGCGTAAATTGAAATAATCTCATAGTCCTTACACCTCTCATAGTTTTCAATAGCTCCAAAGGTATATCATCGATTACTGCCACCTTCTCTCAGATCATTTAGAGACCTGAAAATTATGAAATCATACTGAGAGAAAAAAATGCCAGAATGCAAAATGCTGTAGTTTGAGTTCGCTTACTCTGACCGCAAGCTGCAGCAGCTGAGAACTGCTCCCACAGTCCTGAGCTTCATTTGTAATTCAGATTTTCCTACACCTAAGCCGGCAGGTATTAGACTGAGCTCCTCTTTCTCACACCTTTTAGTGGCACAATGACGCTGGCGAAGGAAAAGTTCCGTGTAAAAGCAGAGAGGACGCGAATAGGTGGAAGGTTAGTGGTAACGTGAACGTCTCGAAAACTGTCATCAACTGCACACCGTTTATATTGTAATAAATATACCCTGGTGAAGATATATGTCATAGAGTAACGTCCATCACCAACATACGTCATGCAATGAAATCAGGCTAACAGCTGTTCGTTAGCGTACCGCGATTATTTTGTAGAAGTAGTGAGAGTGACACGGGCTTAGATATTTCAATCAAGTTAATATTCAACCAATAAGTAGCATCTGTTTTCATTCCTAGATGTCTCCCACCAAGCGCTACAGAATAAATTACACTTCTTCACATGAGGCACTGTTTCGCTAACGCCAGCATTCAGAGAGAAATAATTATTTAAATAACAATAAAATTTTAACACAAGTTTTTAAATCTGGAAGAAATGTAATTTACAACGAAGAACGTGAGGCACGTACAGTACACACTTACGATATTGCAGTGTCTGTCTCTAAAAGAAATGCGATGCAACATTTTATCCGCCGATACCAGGTATAGCGGCTTTCGATTAAATGTCTTCCCTGTACGGCAATTACAGAATAATTTGGAGCAAGCAAAGTAAACATATTTGAAAGAGTCGGATAAAAGAATGATCTCTTCTCCTTACATTGAGGACCAAATTACTTATTAGTTTCTTGTGAGCACAGCAACCATTTTCGAAAAGCTATGATGGAATATTGCACCGTCTACGAATGCGTCATGTACATTAGCAACTGCGACAAGAGTTCGTTCCTTCTCTCCTTATGCGTTAACGTACGTCGAATGCTCATCTTGGCAGCAATGTTACTCGAAATTTTCATACTGCGACGCTTAAAATTTTAATTCCTTACTGATCCAAGTCATCTGAGAAATTTATTTACCTACTTTGGGACTATACCAGAGGTTGAAAATACCGCTTCAGTAGTAAATTTCTTTTATTATCACACGACTGGTTTCGGGCTCTCATAAGCCCATCCCCAGGTGTCGCAATAGTGCTGTGGCCTCCGAGCGCCGAGGTGGACGTTTACTAGGCGCGATGTGCCACCTGTGAGCGCAGAACAGGGATTACTCCTTAGCTATTTCCTTGCCTTATTAACCCTCCTATTCGTATCAGTTTTGGTGTGGATATAATGCAAATAAAAAAACTGCAGCGCACAACTGGGAATCGAATACAGGTCCTCCGCATTCCAGCTAGACGTCTTGGCCACTACGCTAGCGGCGGTTTCGTTTAACGGTGCATACCTTACGCGTGTATAAGGGGCAGCTGAAAAATTATCTTTCCTCAATTTCTAGGAGAATATGCGTTTGCGGGCCCCTTACACACCTTAATACCAAACAGAAAAGGAAAAAAACGCCGCACCACGAACGAATTAGCCGAATTGGGCGGAAATCGGTAGATGTGATGTGCATGTGCAGACAAACAAATTATTACAAACTCAGGTAAATTGTATGATTTATTCAAGAGAAGGAGCTTCGCAAATTGAGCAAATGAAAAACGTGTTGGCCCTTATGCACGTAGTTATTTGACTTGGCATTGATTGACAGTGTTATTGGATGTCGTCCTGAGGGAGGTCGTGCCAAATTCTTCCAACTGGGGCGTTAGATCATCAAAATCCCGAGCTGGTTGGAGAACGCTGTCTATAATGCTCCAAACCTTCTCAACTGGGGAGAGATCCGGCGACCTGCTGGTCAAGGTGAGGTTCGTCAAGCACGAAGTTATGCAGTAGAGACTCTCGCTGTCCAGGGCGTCTTCGGATACATCTTTGCTGGTCATTGGGACTCAGTTTGAAGCGCGAGTCATCACTGGAGACAACTGCACTCCAGACAATGAGATTCCAGGCCGAATACGTGTCAGTAGACGCCCCATACAGCGGTGGGATACCAACCTGACTGTTGCCCGCCATACAGCTCGACAAACAGAATTGATGATTCGGGGTGTCTTTTCTTTTCACACAAGGACCACTTTGGTTGTCATCCCTGGCACCCTTGAAGCGTTGTGGTAAGTCGACAACGTTGTACGCCCCGTTTTGTTGGCGTTCATGGCAAACCACCCTGGGCTTATATTTCAGTAAGGCAATGCCTGCCCGCACGTGGTGAGAGTTTCTACTGTCTTCGTCCTCGCCAAATCTCGCCTGATCAGCAAGGTTGCTGGATCTCCCCCTCATTAAGAACCTGTAGAGCACTATGAATAGGGTTCTCCAATCACCTCGGGGTTTTACGATCTAACGCGCCAGTTGGACATAATTTGGCATGATATCCCCCAGAAGGACACCCAACAGCTCTATCAGTCAATACCAGGTCGAATAACTGCTTGCATAAACGCCAAACGTGGCCCAATTTGCTCAATTTGTAATGCTCTTTCTCTCAAATATATCATCGAATTTTTCTGAAATGATAATCATTTGTTTGTATGTTTGTACATGTACGTCATATCTACTGATTTCCGTCCCATTAGGATAATTTCATTGTGATGCGTCGTTTTTTTTTTTTCTTCTTGGTGTATGTTGATAAAAAAGTTTAGTTTTCAACTATCGATCGATCTCCTGAATTCTGAGTCGTCTTCGCGTCGTGAAATTTACGTGTAGTTTTCTCAAAAACGGGGTGTTGAGAAAAAGTAGAACAGGTCTGAGAAAGCTTTGCTCAAGAGCCATTCCCACCCATCGAGCTCTTCCCCCTCCATCTCTACTCGCTTGCGCCATCACGACCAGCTCACAGCTTACGATCGACTTATTAACAGTCTCTTTAACTGTTTCCTCAAAGTATAGGCTGTCTTACGTCCACTTGCTGTCCGACAGGCATCGTTTGCTTTCGGCCATATTTGGTCTCCTTAACAGTGCGCTATCGCTCAGGTTGAAATTTTGGTTGTCAATGGGACTGTTACTCCGGTTTCGATCTGGGTTATTACTGGGCCTAGCTTTCTGTTATGGTTCTTGAGAGTGTCGAAAAGAAGGAACATTGAAAAGCGTGTTTTCAATGTGAAGTAGTCTTATTCTCTTACACAATCCTTATGAAAAACCCCTGTATTTAGTACGCAAAAAATTGCTTATGTCAAAACAGTGTAGAAATCTTGGTCGACATTTCTCGTATCTCCGCGAACCAACGAACAGGCATTGCAAGTAGGCTGTTTAGGTTTTCTTATTGGTAACGCCGCTTAGCGCTCGGTATGAAAAATCACTGGCTGTGCTGTGCGCAGTGTGTGTTTAGTTTGCATTGTTGTCTGCCATTGTAGTGTTGAGCAGAGGCAGCTGGATGCTTACAGCGCGTAGCGTTGCGCAGTTGGAGGTGAGCCGCCAGCAGTGGTGGACGTGGGGAGAGAGATGGCGGAGTTTTGAAATTTGTAAGAATTGGTGTCATGAACTGCTATATATATTATGACTATTAAGGTAAATACATTGTTTGTTCTCTATTAAAATCTTTTATTTGCTAACTGTGCCTATCAGTAGTTAGTGATTTCCGTAGTTTGAATCTTTTAGTTAGCTGGCAGTAGGGGCGCTTGCTGTATTGCAGTAGTTCGAGTAACGAAGATTTTTGTGAGGTAAGTGATTTGTGAAACATATAGATTAATGTTAGTCAGGGCCATTCTCTTGTAGGGATTACTGAAAGTCAGATTGCGTTGCGCAAAAAAAATATTGTGTGTCAGTTTAAGCACAGTCTTGTATAATTTTTCAAAGGGGATGTTTCATATGTCGACCCTTAGCCAAGGATACCTCACTGGAATCTTCTGATTTTTTCTTGTAGTTTGTGTAGTCAGTGTAGCCTTTGTTTATTGCTAACGCGTAGTCATAGAGAGAATTTCCTTTGTAGTTGCAGTCTTTCATTGTTGTACAGTAAAATAGTTGTGGCATGCATGTAGTTTTGCACGAAGTATTTCGCAGCTGCGCTTGCAATTAACTAGATATTATTTTCAGTGCTATGTTAATGTGTTCTCTTATTTTTGTTCTTCAAATTGTGTTTTTCTGTGTTGTCGTGTGAAAAATTGTGACAATAATGGCGTGTGAAAAACGTAACACTAGGCTCCAAAGTAAACTGAGAAATGACAGTGAAGACGAAAGCAGTGTGTTAGCGTCACCATGTAATGAATTCACTAACGTTCAAAGTAGTAATTTGGTAATAGCGCATAGGGAAATGGAGCGGGCTGCAAATCATGGTGTAGGCAGTGAAACAATTAGTGAACAGGGAAGCATTATCGATCGATCGGTCGGCAACAGCTCGCCTCACGATTCCGAAATGACAGGACACAATCTTGCAAATACTGTAGATTCAGATTTTGCGTCCTCACCGTTTTCTCAAATAAATCAGGACACATTTTCTGTTTTTCAAACTGCGAATATTGGCGGTTCAAATGCATTGCCGAATAGCACTAAGGAACATGTTTCAGACACCAGTGCACTGTTATTACAATTAATGCAACAAATGGGACAAAAGCTTCAAAAGTTAGACACAATGGAACAAAATCAGAGACAAACACAGCAACAGTTGGACACAATGGAACATAATCTTCAAACGTTAGACACAATGGAACAAAATCAGAGACAAACACAGCAAAAGCTTCAAACGTTAGACACAATGGAACAAAATCTTCAAACGTTAGACACAATGGAACAAAAGCTTCAAAAGTTAGACACCACACTTGAACAAACACGTGAAGATTTAACTAATGAGTTACATAACATCGAATCGAAATGTCAAAAAGTCTGTAATGACGTAAAAACACAAATTTGTGAGCATTTCCAACCTATTTTTTCGCGTCATGATAATGCATTACAGAATCACGAAGCAGCCATAAAAGAACTGCAAACTATTGTTCATGAAAATCATGAGACCTTGCAAGCTAAAATTGACTCAGTTGCATCTACCGATTCGGTTACGCAACTTGAAAAAACTCAAGCGAACTTAAAGTACACAGTAGATACTCTGAAAATTGGTTCAGAAAGACACACAGAGGAAATAATTTCACTGTCGGATAAAGTAGCCGAACTTTCAGATCAGTTCACTAACTTATCTACGAAGGTAGATGATGATCTGAATGACACAAAACCTGTAGCCTTCACTGACACTGAAGAGTATGAACAAATTAGGAAATTCAAACAGAATCAAAATCAAATCAACACACAGTACAAAAGAGAAATGCGGGAAGTACAAGATCAGTTGGCTCAAGTAATACAAGAATTACATATTTCAGAGGACACTCGCGCCCCAGTATGGGAAGAGGGACATAGCAATACAGAACAACCACAAAATAATAACACAGGGCATTTCGCAAATCATGAAAGTAATTGGCAAGGTGCACCGAATTTTGAGATGGAACCGCCAATACGACGTAACAATGACCGATATGCTACCCGCCGACACGATGATTTTGACTATAAGCTGTTCATTACTACACATAAATTCAAAACATTTAAGAATTCTGGCAACGACATTCATCCACAAGCGTGGCTCCATCAATTCTCTCATTGTTTTCCTCCCAACTGGTCATTAGAACACAGATTAGAATTTATGTGTGGCTACTTAGAGAATGAACCAGCTCTAAGAATGCGATCGGTCATTCACGGTTGCCACAGTGAAGGAGAATTTTACCATGCCTTCCTCTCAGTATATTGGTCCCAAGCCACACAAGACCGAGTAAAACATAGCATCATAATGATGAAACATTTCGAACAATCTGAATTTTCCAGTCTTGTCAAATATTTTGAAGACATGTTACATAAGAATCAGTATCTTTCAAACCTATACAGCCCCTCAGAACTCATCCGCATTTGCTTAATCAAATTACCTGAACATTTATGACAGATTATTTTAGCAGGACGATGCAAAGACGACATTGAAGCTTTTCAGGGACTGTTACAAGAACTGGAAATTGACACTGACAATCGCGGAACGCGAAAACAGGAACACAACAATTACAGGTCACACCTGTCACAATTCCGCGATGACAGAAATAATACACGACAAGGCTATTCGTACAACGTAAATCGTGACCAAAACGGACACCACCCGTATGACAACCGTTGGCAGAGTAGTAATTATTACAGGGAAAGATCACCTCTCCGCGGTAATGACTATCACAGAGACTATCAGAGAAACAGACAATATGGAAACCAAAATAATTATTATCAAGGGAGACGGAATAACTTAAGACGCAACGGTCCAGCGCGCAGTTACGATTCAGGGAGAAATTCTCCACCACGTGACCGACAAGAAAGAAACTATGGAATCTACCGACATGACGACACACGATATGATCGTAACGACAGACCTAAATTGCAGCAGAACTGGCGGGATACAAACAGAGCAGGGCCCTCTCGACAAGGTGAATTTGTAGAAGTTAGGTCTCGTAATCCCATTAACGACTCGCGCCAACAGAGACACAATAGGCAATGACTCATACCGCTGGCAGCCACAAAACGTACGCATGAAACTGACGACGCAGCTGCCGTAGCTAGTAATTACGTAAAAATGGAAGACATTAGGGACATCTTACTCCAGGAACAGGACGTAAAACATAACAACATTGCATATCCTGTGATTCACATTACAGTAAATGACGTAAAATTTACGGCAGTACTTGACTCAGGCAGTCCCATTTCAGTAATTAGTGAAACAGCTTTTAGTAAATGCAGCAAATCGAAAGATTGCCCCACACTTCCGTTACGCAAGATTAAATTACAAGGTGCAGTCATTGGAAAAAGTGTAGATGTACGCCAACAAACCAACTTAGAATTCTTTTATCAAAGCCACAGCTTCTCTATGAATTTTCTTATTGTTCCATTATTGTCGACGGAAATTATACTGGGAGTAGACTTTTTGAATGAAAACAAAGCAATCTTAAACTTTCACGATGCTGAAATAAGTTTAGAGAAAGAAGGTAAGTCAATAGCTTTGAAATTTGAAGATTGGCTCTCAAACCATGACGAGGAAATTAATCGGCTTTACCTTCTGTTAGACAACAGTTCGGAATTTACTACGGAACTAGACACTAACAGTCGCTCTGCAAGTACTGACAGGGATGAAATCGACGGCACAATTGAAACTAATGAGTTAATTCAGAATAAAATTCAAACAATTGAGAATTGTAATGACACTGATAGGCAGGACCTTTTTGAGATTTTACAAGCACATTCCACAGTTTTTACTCACAAAACAGGAACAATCAAGGGATTTCAATACCAATTTCGTGTTCGTGAGCATACTAAATTTTGTGTTAGACCATACGTAATTCCAGCACATTATAGGGACCGTGTTAGAACAGAAATACAATCCATGCTTGACGACGGCATTATTGAGCCTGCAGTAAGCTCGTACAACAATCCATTACATGTTGTTGAGAAGAAAAATGGATCGATCAGGCTTGTCTTAGATTCGAGACAAATCAATACTATCATTATTCCTGAAACAGACAGGCCGCAAACGTTGGAAGAACTTCTTCAAAATTTTAATGGTGTAAAAGTGTTGTCTTCCATTGATCTCAGATCCAGCTTTTATCAGATCGAACTTCATCCAGAATGTAGAAAATACACAGCTTTCCTTTGTTTCGGCGTTTGTTATCAGTTTCGGAAACTTCCTTTTGGTTTGAACATTTCCTCGGCAGCATTCATTCGCGGGTTAAATTCCATATTACCTGAGCTCTTAAAACGTCACATCACCTTATATGTGGACGATATTCTGATAGCAGAAGCCTCATGGGAACAACATAATCGCATCCCCAACAGCGTGTTACATATTTTTGCAGAATCTGGAATTACAGTTAACTTGGAAAATTCTGAATTCGGTAGAACAAAAGTGAAGTTTTTGGGACATATTATTTCTTCTGAAGGCATCCAGCCGGATCCTGAAAAGTTTGAAGCAATCAGAGCTATTCCAATTCCATCCACAAAAAAACAAGTCCGCAGTTTTCTAGGTCTCGTAAATTTTTACCGTCGTTTTCTGAATATGCAAATTCTAGTTACACCAAAACTTTGTTCTCTCACTGGAAAAAATACTATTTGGAACTGGGACGAACAAGCACAGTTGGAATTCAATTCTTTGAAAGAATCGTTACTTAACGCGCCGATACTAGCTCACCCAGATCTCTCACAAGATTTTTGCCTTAGCACGGATTCTTCTAAAGTCAGTCTTGGTGCCCATTTATTTCAAGAAGCCACAGAAAATGACATTACTGTTCAGAAAACCATTGCTTTTGCTAGCCGAGTGCTAACAAAATCTGAAAAAAATTATTCCGTTACTGAATTAGAAGCTTTAGCTATCGTTTGGGCATTTAACAAATTCCGTTTCTTTCTTTATGGTAAGCACGTAAAAGTATACAGTGACCATCGTGCATTACAATTTCTTATGTCTTCAAAATTAAATCATGACAGGTTAAAACGTTGGGCATTGTTTCTGCAAGAATTCCACTTCACAATAGTCTACATTCCCGGCAAGGAGAACATTGTTGCGGACGCACTGTCACGCGCACCGGCTGGGCTTGAGAAAAGTAACACAGAAAGCAACCTCGAGAAAAATTTCAGTATTCTTTACATCCAGAAAGTCGCCTTTGAAAACTTCATCACCACATCTTTAAAAGACATTGCTCATGAACAAGATAAAGATCCAATTTGGAAAGACATCAAAAGTAAATGGCATGAAAAGACACACACACAGATTCGGCATTATTATCTGGTTAGAAACAACATACTGTTCAAACGATGCACTGTTGATGACAAGCTATGGGTACTTTGCATTCCAGACGATTTTGTTAATAAGCTCATTTGGTACATTCATTTCAGCTATTCACATTTTGGTCCACGAAAATGTTATCATATTCTTCGAACGACTTGTTATTTTAACAATATGGAAAAGAGAATTCGAAGAGCCTTGTCTATTTGTAAACTTTGTCAAAAGGCGAAACCATCTACTGTCTCTCATCGTGCTCCATTGTTTCCTATCGTTCCTTCTAAATTAAAGGAATTTGCTGCTGTTGATCTCATGGGACCGCTTGTCAGAACATGTAATGGATTTTCGTACGTTCTAGTCGCTGTTGAACTTACTTCAAAATTTGTTTCTTTCACTCCCTTACGTAAAGCCACTGGACGGTCTGTATCTAACGCCTTTGTTAGAAATTTCTTACGTGAAGTTGGACACGTTAGTAAAGTAATTTCAGATAACGGACCGCAATTCAGATCTGCTGTTTGGTCACGCATGCTTCGTAACCATAAAATCAAATCTGTTTTTATTTCATTGTACTCACCACATTGTAACCCGTCTGAACGGATTATGAAAGAAATCAATAAGCTTTGCAGACTTTATTGTCACAGAAAGCATCAGCATTGGGACAGATATTTACACTTATTTCAAAACGTGCTGAATGAAATGCCTCATGACTCCATTGCTTTACCACCTGTTCTTGTACTGAAGAATAAAGAACCACCAAACAGAATCAGAGAGCTTGTACCTTTTCCGAATACACGTAAACTTCGACACAAAGACATAACTGATTTGGCTATTAAAAATATAAATTCTGCTGCAGACAAAAGGAAAAAATTACACGGTAAAGCAAATGCAAAGAATTATATATTGGTCAGAAAGTTCTCATTAAAGCTCATCCATTGTCACATAAGAAGAAACATTTGAGCCACAAATTCTTTCTTGTTTACAATGGACCTTACAGAATCCGACGTATACCACATGATAATTGCGTTGAAGTTGAAACTCTGCGTACTAGGAAGAGTAAAGGTTTACACCACATTTCACATGTAAAACCGTTTATTGAAAGATAATCTGCTTTTTAACTTTGTCTTTGCCATAAAACATTTCACTTCACATTTCTAGTATGCTTTGTCACACTGAGAAACTGTTAACATGCAACAATGTTTTGAAGTTCACTATCCAGTCTAGAACCTACGGAACATATTTAGACAGTATTTACGAGTGCATTGTTATAGTGAACAGACATCACTGTGTTATTTCGTGTGTACAATCTTGCTTGTTAGTTGCACGATTATGTAACGACTATAAGGCTCACATGCTTAGAACATTTACCAGTATTGCTAATGAGATTTTAATGCAACATTTTGGTTTACTTGAAAATAAATTCTGGATTTAAAGTACTTTCTGTGAGATACCAGATGATACAGTGGTTAGTTTATGTGACAGCTACACGATTTTATCACGACGCTACTAATGAGTGACAATTTACAATGTTGCTTTTGCAGTTTATCTGTTTTATATCTGCACAGTTTTTCTGAATTTTTCTGGAAAGTAAAACATGTTTTAGTAGTAACGTTTGTGGTATAGCTACAATGAGACAGCCTTTTCTGTAGCACAACAATACGTACAGTACAGTACTTACTTCATCACGGCAATAAGCGTAATAACTAAGATATCTATACGCAAAGCATTTCAATTTCGTTTATCATGAGGTAAGTACATTGACTTCTGCAGAACTTAGCTTTCGGAGGACAATAACTACGACACTTCCACAGAGATTGTCTTACAGCAAGACGCACATTTAGCGCTACAGGAAACGCATTAAACTATTTATTTTTCAACATATTTGAATTACAAAGAAAGTTTTCCGTGATACATTGCTGTAATCTGTAACACCTGAGGATATAATTACATTAATCCTCAGGGGGGTACACGCCTACTTTGTGTACCATGTGTTTGGCAAGGACAAGGAGCCCTAGCTAAAATGGTATTTGCTTATACAATTTTACACATTGGTACCATATTTCTCTAACACAGAATTACACAGCTATCTGATCATTTAACTGGGAGAGACAAACATTCATTTTCCTACATAAGTGACAGATGTTTACGTAATTACACAGTTGGATAACTTCACAGTTACGAAATTGAATTTGTCTGTACTTTGTGAAATGTTCATATTTTTTCAGAACCATTGTGATACTATGAGAGCTTTGATTGATGTATTTGGTATGGGATCATGATTTTTAAAGTACGTTTGAGGCAGATGACACTTTTGACATGAGCAGAGAATTTTGAGAGTTGACTGAGGTGTTATGATGTTATTATTACGATGACTATGTGTATTATGCTCCTGAGGTATGTTTTTGATCAATAAGATGATGCTATATGAGGAATTTGATTATGCTACTTATTTGTTATGATGAAAGATTGAAGAAGTGTCGACGAATATGTATATGTGTAAGGAATAATGAGTAGTGGTTAGGGACTTTGATTTGTGAAAAAGGATGTTGGAAACCGAGAGTCGTACTTTAAGAGTTATGAAATGTGTGTATATGCGTGAATGTATCACTATGCTGCCGAAAATTTTTTGGACACTGTTATATTTATAGGATTTTGTTTCTACAGATTTGAAACGCAAATTCTCAATCTGTGAAAATATTTTTATATGAGACTGTCACTGCAGCGGAAACTACTGTCGTAAATTTTTCAGTAAGAAAGGTAAGTGACCACCTGCACGTAATGGGTCGTGGGCACCCAGCTGCGCGACAACCACTTGACAAAAGAATGCCATTAGTGTGTGCCTGTCAGAGGCACAGGTGGAGAAAAAAAAAGAGGCCATTATCCTCGCTATTGACATTCCTTTGTAGAAAGCATCGCAAAAACGAAACGCTCATAACTTGGAAAGATACTTTCTTACATCTGCACACCTGATAATAACAAGCGTCTTTCTACGAGAATTGAGAGAATTTCTACTAACTTATGAAATGCCACATCACTATTGAATGATATTTTTATGCTTTTTACATAAATGCTTATTTCATTTGATATCTGTTTTCCAGCTGTGTTACAGCATTGGTTTTATAAAATAAAAGTAAATGCATTTGCTAATGTGAAAACTTTCTGTCAACAGATCTGTTAAATAATAATTTTATGATCCACATTCTTAAAAAAAAGGAGCACTTGGAAAGGAAAGAACAATAAGAAGGGACTAGTAACAGGAACTGCATACATAATTTTCTTTTCAAGTACTTGGTAATTTATTTAATAGAATAAGTTGTGGTGCACCACTTTAATTACATAGTCATTAAGATGAGTTTATAACTTTCCCTTATCTGCATTGTTGTCTTTAGTGTACTATTTTTTCTGCTTGTGGGTTTGTCATGTTTAGGTATAAGTTATTACATTTATTGCTGCTTGCTATGCTTACTTGCATTTTTTATTCATTGCTGTTTGTGTTAATCGTTTTGTGCTGCTGCATTGCGTCGTCCCTTAGTTTAGCATCTGAGCTCAGTAGATTTTAAGTTAGCTTAAGAGGGGGTAGACTATATAAGAAACTAACTATGATGAATTGGAAGAGAAGCATTGAGAAGCTATATGAAAATGATTTGGCCAAAAAAAAGTAGTGTATAGTGGAGAAAAACTATTTTTGAAAGAGGATGAGAAAAGTACAGAAAGCAGGTATAGATAGGACTTTTTAATGAAGAACGAAGGGAGATCTCCGAGAAGTAAAGAAAGTTTTGTTTGCAAAATACTGCAGTAAAACAAACCCTGCCCTTTCCTTGTGTTATCCCACTATGTGTTTGTGTACCCTTGTGTATTTATGTTCTTCCTGTCTTTAAATGTTTATCTGATAAGACTTATGTTGCAGAATTTTTCTAATACTAAGCTACATTCACTATGATGAGGAATACTGTTATCCTCAAATATAATTTGCATTAATAACATGCTATTTACATTGTAAAGATGTTTACATATTATTTATTCTGCTTTGTTCTAATGCTCATAAGTGAAGTTGATGTTTCAAAAGTTATTCTGATCGTTTATGTATGTACTTATGTCATAATTTTTGTAACATTGATGTATTTGCTATTTCGATTCTATTGTAAAGTCTGTACTACTGCAAATGATATCTGTAGTCTTATGTTCTTTAAAGATGTATTTTGTACCTTTGTTATTGTATTCTTATGTTATAAAATTGTAACTGACATCAGTTCATCAAATTAAGTAACTTGTAAATTACATTTCACTGCACACGTTTCTGTTGGTCATAGTATATGGACAATATGTGAGAAGTAGGGACTGATAGTGTTTGCACATGTGTTAATAACTCAGTAAGGGACTGGATAACAGCATTGCTGGTTCTAAGGACATTTCAAAAACAATTTTTCTGAGTGCACAAGTGGTGGTTATGGACTTGTTATATTATCCGCAAGACTCTTCAGTGGTGATTGTGCGCCTGCACAGTCAAACAGATGGCTGCTGGCCATCTCTACAAAGACTACAGTGGGTCTACACCTTTGATGACCCACCAATACCATTATTTCTACAAGGACTGCAATGGGTCTGCACATCTGGTGGCCCACCAATACCGTAATCTCTACCAGGACTACAGTGGGTCTGCTCTGTGATGACCTACCTACCGATAGTCTTCAATGTCGACTGACTCTGTTGTGGCCCATTACCTGTCTGCATGTCAAGAGTCAGCACTGTCTTTCGTTGGAAGGACAATACTACTTCTTCAAGACTGCATGGAAATCCACTACTTCCATGTGCATTTTCTTTTATTGCTCAGTCTTTGAGAAAAACACTACTATTTTACTGTGATGAATGATCAGGACTGTCTATATGGACTGTGAGAAAATTTTAGCTTTTGACCAACATTGTATCAATAAGTGTGTGCATTTGATATCTTTGTTATAGTAATTATGAAAAATTTCATCAAATCATTATTGGCCACTGCCCAAAACAATTTGTAAAAATTTTTTGTGGGGAGCATGGGGGCTATGTAAGTAGGCTGTTTAGGTTTTCTTATTGGTAACGCCGCTTAGCGCTCGGTATGAAAAATCACTGGCTGTGCTGTGCGCAGTGTGTGTTTAGTTTGCATTGTTGTCTGTCATTGTAGTGTTGAGCAGAGGTAGCTGGATGCTTACAGCGCGTAGCGTTTCACAGTTGGAGGTGAGCCGCCAGCAGTGGTGGATGTGGGGAGAGAGATGGCGGAGTTTTGAAATTTGTAAGAATTGGTGTCATGAACTGCTATATATATTATGACTATTAAGGTAAATACATTGTTTGTTCTCTATTAAGATCTTTTATTTGCTAACTGTGCCTATCAGTAGTTAGTGACTTCCGTAGTTTGAATCTTGTAGTTAGCTGGCAGTAGTGGCGCTTGCTGTATTGCAGTAGTTCGAGTAACGAAGATTTTTGTGAGGTAAGTGATTTGTGAAACATATAGATTAATGTTAGTCAGGGCCATTCTCTTGTAGGGATTACTGAAAGTCAGATTGCATTGCGCAAAAAAAATATTGTGTGTCAGTTTAAGCACAGTCTTGTATAATTTTTCAAAGGGGACGTTGAAGCATTACCCTCATGACGAATGTTACACCATAGTGAAAAAGTTAAAAAAATACAAAGGTTACCAGAATAACAAGTCTTTGACAGAAATATTTTACTGCATGTGTGCGCTTTGTTTGAAATTAGCAATAGATGAGAAATGTTTCAGTGACACTATACCACTGAAAGGACGCCCAAATAGACATGACAAAAGGAGTGTATTACGACGATGTCACTGTAACGTAACACTGAAAAAAGTCGAATTCTTGATAAGCGTCGTAGCATAAAAAAGAAACTAAGCAGTTTAATAGTAAACTGTCTGTCGAGAACATTGATCGAACACGCCGGCCGCGGTGGTCTCGCGGTTCTAGGCTCGCAGTCTGGAACCCTGCGACTGCTACGGTCGCAGGTTCGAATCCTGCCTCGGGCATTCATGTGTGTGATGTCCTTAGGTTAGTTAGGTTTAAGTAGTTCTAAGTTCTAGGGGACTAATAACCACAGCAGTTGAGTCCCATAGTGCTCAGAGCCATTTGAACCATTTGAACCATTGATCGAACATATATGTCAACTGTTAATTTTTATTTACATAACAATGGAGGACTTTTCCGTGCACAAATAAATACTCGCTTCAGTTCCTTTATTTGTAATATTAAATATCAATATTTCTAATGCTGTTAAAATTTATGTTGACTAAATTGGTATTTTCAAAAATGCTTGGTAATTTTTCCATGCGGAAGGCCTTCTCCTTAGTACCTTACAGTGTGCTGCACAACATGTCTACCACATCCGGTAGTGTTTGTATCATCATCAGCACCTACGTAGTTTTGTTCAAAATGTGACACAA
Organism: Schistocerca gregaria; assembly: GCF_023897955.1. NCBI lineage: Eukaryota > Metazoa > Arthropoda > Insecta > Orthoptera > Acrididae > Schistocerca > Schistocerca gregaria. The sequence continues at coordinate 241,437,428 of NC_064921.1, forward strand.
CTGGAGAATGAGTAAAGTGTAGCGGACCAGCCATATTTGGTCGTAAATGTGCGAAGTTAGTAAGAGGACAGCAGCAGTACCACCCAGAGCGAGCGCAGGTGTTGTGTTTTACGAAATGCAACATAGCAGTCGCAATGTTGCTAAGTATGTCACCCTGGTACTGTGTGGAAATAGGTTAACGCAACAGTACTCAAGCAGCAAGGTGACGCAAGCCTTTCCGCGCCGGTGACCGCCGAAATGTTTAACGAATATTCCGCAAGGCGTAGCACAGTCCAAATACGCGTAGGTTGGAAGTGTATATGGGAAAAAAGTTTTCAACATCCAACATCGCATGCATTAATCGTTATCGTTGACACCCAGTTTCGACAGTAGTGTCTGTCATCTCCTGGTCTTCAAGAACTTTTTGCTATAAAACCTGTTTCACTGTGAGTTACACTCAGTGACAGAACTAATGGTATCGCGATATGCACATATACAGATGGCGGTTGTATCGCGTACACAACGAGCAAAAGGGCAGTGCATTGTCGGAGCTGTCATTTGTACTCAGGTGATACATGTGAAAAGGTGTCCGACGTGAATATCGTCTCACGACGGGAATTCACAGACTTTGAACGCGGAATGGTAGGTGGAGATAAATGTATGGAACATTTCATATCGGAAATAGTTAGGGAATTCAATATTCTGACATCCAGAGTGTCAAGAGTGTGCCGAGCACACCACACTTCAGGCATTACCTCTCACCACGTGCAATGCAGAGGCCGACGGCCTTCACTTAACGACCGAGAGCAGCAGCGTTTGCATAGATGTCAGTGCTAATAGACAAGCAATACAGCCTGAAATAACCTCAGAAATAAATCTGGAACATGCGACGAAAATATCCGTTAGGACAGTGCAAAGAAATTTGGCGTTAATGGGCTACGGCAGCAGGCCATAGCTAGCTGCGCAGTCTCCTGGAGCAACTCTCCTGGACTCGCGAATATGGTATATCGGTTGGACTCTAGACGAGCTATAAATGGTGATTTGGTCAGTTGAGTCCCTATTTCACTTGATAAGAGCTGATGGTAGGTTTCGAATTTGGTGCACGCCCCACGAAGCCATAGACACAAGTTTTCCGACAAGGCAGTATGCAAACTGGTGGTGGCTCCATAGCGGTGTAGGCTGTGTTCACATGCAATAGACTGGAGTCTCTGGTGGAGCTGGAACGATCATTGGCTGAAAATTATTATATTCGGCTACTTGGACACAATTTTTAGTCATTCATGGACTTCATGTTACCATGACTATGTGCAAGGTCATTGGCCAACAATTGTTTGCAACTGGTTTGAGGAACATAGTTGACAATTCCAAAGAATGATTTGGCCACCGTGCAGCACGACATGAATCCCAGTGAACATTTATGAGCCATAATTGAGAAGTTCGTGCACAAAATCCTGGACCGACAATACTTTCTCAATTGTGGACGGGTACTGAAGCAGCACGGAGCAATATTTCTACAGGGGACTTCCAAGAATTTGTTGAGTCAATGTCATGACGAGATACTGCACTACGCCGAGCAAAAGGAGGTCCTACACGATAGTGGGGAGCATTCCACGACTTTGTCACCTCAATGTCAGCGAGCCTTTTGTACTAAAATTGATTCTGTCAGCACCATGACTTTAACAGCACGGCGGCTGTGTCACCTGACTACAACATGGGATGCTGATCGGGGACCGCAGTTCGCAGCTTGTCAAATGATTCAAATGGCTCTGAGCATTATGGGACTTAACATCCGAGGTCTTCAGTTCAAATGGTTCAAATGGCTCTGAGCACTATGGGACTTAACATCTATGGCCATCAGTCCCCTAGAAATTAGAACTACTTAAACCTAACTAACGTAAGGACATCACACAGCACCCAGTCATCACGAGGTAGATAAAATCCCTGACCCCGCCGGGAATCGAACCCGGGAACCCGGGTGTGGGAAGGTCATCAGTTCCCTAGAACTTAGAACTACTGAAACCAAACTAACCTAAGGACATCACACACATCCATGCCCTAGGCAGGATTCGAACCTGCGAGCGTTGCAGTGTGAAAACAAGAAGAAGGATATTCAACATCCCACTGATAAAAACATAATTCCAAAGAATTATTGTAATTGTTATTATAAAGATGTTCTCAACATTTATTGCCTATTTGAACTGTTAATTAAGTGTCAGTCATTTTAGCTGTATTAACTGTTAGACTTCTATAATTCTAAATTATACTGCATTTGACTTTTGAGTTTGTTATAGGTTTTGTTAAATATATCTAATTTCCAAGAATGTAATGTGTTTGCAACAGTCAACACCAAAAACTTATAAGTCAAAACCTATCCCCCACAATACGCATTTAATTAGAAATAAAACATTATTAATAAGCATAATTTGAAAATGAAAAGTGATATATACACTCCTGGAAATGGAAAAAAGAACACATTGACACCGGTGTGTCAGACCCACCATACTTGCTCCGGACACTGCGAGAGGGCTGTACAAGCAATGATCACACGCACGGCACAGCGGACACACCAGGAACCGCAGTGTTGGCCGTCGAATGGAGCTAGCTGCGCAGCATTTGTGCACCGCCGCCGTCAGTGTCAGCCAGTTTGCCGTGGCATACGGAGCTCCATCGCAGTCTTTAACACTGGTAGCATGCCGCGACAGCGTGGACGTGAACCGTATGTGCAGTTGATGGACTTTGAGCGAGGGCGTATAGTGGGCATGCGGGAGGCCGGGTAGACGTACCGCCGAAATGCTCAACACGTGGGGCGTGAGGTCTCCACAGTACATCGATGTTGTCGCCAGTGGTCGGCGGAAGGTGCACGTGCCCGTCGACCTGGGACCGGACCGCACCGACGCACGGATGCACGCCAAGACCGTAGGATCCTACGCAGTGCCGTAGCGGACCGCACCGCCACTTCCCAGCAAATTAGGGACACTGTTGCTCCTGGGGTATCGGCCAGGACCATTCGCAACCGTCTCCATGAAGCTGGGCTACGGTCCCGCACACCGTTAGGCCGTCTTCCGCTCACGCCCCAACATCGTGCAGCCCGCCTCCAGTGGTGTCATGACAGGCGTGAATGGAGGGACGAATGGAGACGTGTCGTCTTCAGCGATGAGAGACGCTTCTGCCTTGGTGCCAATGATGGTCGTATGCGAGTTTGGCGCCGTGCAGGTGAGCGCCACAATCAGGACTGCATACGACCGAGGCACACAGGGCCAACACCCGGCATTATGGTGTGGTGGGCGATCTCCTACACTGGCCGTACACCTCTGGTGATCGTCGAGGGGACACTGAATAGTGCATGGTACATCCAAACCGTCATCGAACCCATCGTTCTACCATTCCTAGACCGGCAAGGGAACTTGCTGTTCCAACAGGACAATGCACATCCGCATGTATCCCGTGCCACCCAACGTGCTCTAGAAGGTGTAAGTCAACTACCCTGGCCAGCAAGATCTCCGGATCTGTCCCCCATTGAGCATGTTTGGGACTGGATGAAGCGTCGTCTCACGTGGTCTGCACGTCCAGCACGAACGCTGGTCCAAGTGAGGCACCAGGTGGAAATGGCATGGCAAGCCGTTCCACAGGACTACATCCAGCAACTCTACGATCGTCTCCATGGGAGAACAGCAGCCTGCATTGCTGCTAAATGTGGATACACACTGTACTAGTGCCGACATTGTGCATGCTCTGTTGCCTGTGTCTATGTGCCTGTGGCTCTGTCAGTGTGATCTTGTGATGTATCTGACCCCAGGAATGTGTCAATAAAGTTTCCCCTTCCTGGGACAATGAATTCACGGTGGTCTTATTTCAATTTCCAGGAGTGTATATACGTTTTATTCTACAAAAGTGTCAGAACTCTAAATAACATAGAGGTACTAAAAGAAGCGTGATGCCGCTATAGTTTTACACTACACGTTGTTATGAAACCAGAGTGGGCAGGGTCTTCCGCCTTCTTAAATACCCCAAAACATTAACAAACTACTGTTTGCGTTTTTTACTTGTTCATTATTTCTGTCGTGTGCGCCCACCAACTGCTTTAAATATGAAAAACTCTAGTGATTACGTTAATAACATCGTGTCAGGAAAGTAGCTTCGAACGTTTTTCCCCTCTTTAATGTGTATTTGCTGTAGTAATACGACACATTTGGGCTCGTTACTGTAACTTGTTTCTCGTTGACATGTTTAGAATAATTATGATTATTGAAATGTCGAAAAAACAGAACTGCGTAGAGGTATACCTCCATGCAGTATAAATTATTTTTATTAGATTGTCAGTGTATTAGTTTCACTGTAGTGTACACATCCTCTCACTTTGAAAGCTTATCTATTATGCTTCATTCAGTGTGTGACGAATAATAGCGATTTACAGGGTAAAAAAAAGATATAGTATTTTTTAAAAATGCAATACTATAAATGTGATTAAGGGAATGATCTCAAACGCTTAGCCTCCATAAAATGGGTATTTTTCATTAATGTGTATGTAAGTCATCGTTTTAGTAATCATAGCGCAACCTGTGTAAAATACACGCCTACCTTTCCAACAGTAACCTGTTTGCTTCTTTTCCCGGAATAATTCTCGCCATTAAATCTGTCAGTTTTTTAGGAATAACGAAATATATCCCAATTGGAATGCATGTCTACTTTGATCATCTGCTTCATTTTACTTTTCAATTTCATTTTCAGATTTTCAAAGTAATGAACTGTAACCACGCTTTGTTATATACCAGTAGTTAGTCAGTTACATGCTCCATATATATCCCTCATCAAGACACTAAATGTGATATAACTATAGCAAAGGACAGTTCTTTGGGATTCACGCTAACATAATATTTAATCCTTGTTTTATATCCGTTCTCTGTAGAGCCAATAAATTTGTTTCTCTTAATAACGCTTCATTGATGCCAAAACGTTTTTTCTTGTTTTGTGGGAACCTGACCTTTTGCGTTTTGTCGCTTTTGTGGAAAGGATGCGATATACAAAGAAGGGCAGCATGAATAACCGAAAATTTGTTTGACCCTCGGCATAGCTGAAAAACTGAATTGCCATACTCTTCCGCGTAACATACTTATAAGGTATTAATTGTATTAATTGAGTAACCTATGAATTTACGACTACACAGTGTGTACGTATCATTCCCGTAGAAATGGTGATAGTAAGATTAGACTAATTGTAGCGTGAATAGAAGCAATGAGAGTAATCGTTCTTTCCGTGCTCCATGCTAGAATGGAACAGGAAGAAACCCTACTAAAACCTTTATTTGTCTAGATCGCGAGTTACAAAATATGACTGGTTTTGGTTGCACCATCAGTCATCTTCAGATCAAAAACAGGCAGAAAAAGTATTGTCATAAAAGTTCTATTTACTTACAATACATACAATATAAAAAGAAAATGTAGTGATAAATAACGTACCACAAAATTTTAATAACAAAGAATAACTCGTCATATGTTGTACAATCAAGTGCTGAGTCATTAAAACAAATGTGTGTTTCGTGATGATTTTTGAGATAAAAGCTAGAGTACATTTGGAAGAGGTACGAACACCGTGTGTGAGCGTGCCAGAACTGCGTCAGCTGGACACACTGAGGGGCAAATCGCTCCTTGAAATACCGATGACTAATGAAAGCCTGACATTTGTCTAGGGCCCCCATGCATGTACAGTTATCTAATAAAATTTATCACATTAACACAAATTAAACATTCTGTCTTTCATGTCTCTCATTCAATGATACATCGTCTAATATCCATCCTCACGACTGAAGATAACTTCCAAATGGAATTAAATGCAGTCAAATATCAGCAAATGATGGATATCGTGCTACGTTGGTGAACTCTGGAAGGAAGAGAAATGGGAAACAACATATGCAGTATCTTCTTTGCCCTGTACCTCAAGAAATCAACAAATGGTGCACAATTCTATACTGAGGAAAAGTCTCTCAGGATGTAGCTATAAAGCTTAAATACAGGAACGTAAAAGCATCATTTTATGTGCACCACAGTGTTGGACACTTTTTGGTGAAGACCGCACTCCAGCTTTGTAAAAGAATGGAATGCATAAAATCACTTGTAGCAGTGGCAAACTCTATACAGATCAGTCTGGCAGGGCAGTATGGACACACTTGAGGGAACACCATTGGGGTTGGAAATTTTGGAAAGGACACTATTTTTGCAAACCACCTACTTAAAGGAGGCCATAATTACAAAGTACAACAAGATGTATTACTTCACATCCACAAAGGAAAGAAGATAAACTTTCTTGAAATAATGGAAATTAATAGATATATGTCCATCTGTCCAACTTTAGTGCTGAATGACCAAACACAGTTCCCTCATTTGCAACTTCTAACTGCAGGTACTACTCATAGTACTATCCACGACGTGTTATGAATTATATCTCTTATTCGCAAGCCCCATTTTCCCTTACTTCAGTTACTGTAAACTCTCTCGTCGTGATATAAAGATGCTTTGTATAATCACAGCTGTTTCATATAGCTGCTTTATTTCGCCAGTGTATCTTATCTTTCTGTTATTTAAAACCTATCAAAGAGAAGATTATTTTGTTCAGAGAAAAATTTGAAACAGTTCGCCAAAGTTTATTGTTAAATTTATTTTTCTCTGTGAACAACTGATGTAATTTGTATGTAGATCATTAGCTAACGTGTCACAAATTTTTATCTTAGTTATACAGGGTGATCCATTGATCGTGACCGGGCCAAATATCTCATGAAATAAGCGTCAAACGAAAAAACTACAAAAAACGAAACTTGTCAAGCTTGAAGGGGGAAATCAGACGGTGCTATGGTTGGCCCGCTAGATGGCGCTGCCATAGGTCAAACGGATTTCAACTGCGTTTTTTTAAAATACGAAACCCCATCTTTATTACACATTCGTGTAGTAAGTAAATAAATATGAATGTTTTAGTTGGACCACTTTCTTCGCTTTGTGATAGATGGCGCTGTAATAGTCACAAACATATGGCTCACAATTTTAGACGAACTGTTGATAAAAGGTAGGTTTTTTTTAATTAAAATACAGAATGTAGGTATGTTTAAACATTTTATTTCGGTAGTTCCAATGGGATACATGTACCTTTGGAAACTTATCATTTCTGAGAACGCATGCTGTTACAGCGTGATTACCTGTAAATACCACATGAATGCAATAAATGCTCAAAATGATGTCCGTCAAACTCACTGCATTTGGCAATGCGCGTAACGACATTCCTCTCAACAGCGAGTTGTTCGCCCTCCGTAATGTTCGCACATACAGTGACAATGCGCTGACGCATGTTGTCAGGCGTTGTCGGTGGACCACGATAGCAAATATCCTACAACTTCCCCCACAGAAAGAAATCCGGGGACGTCAGATCCGGTGAATTTGCGGGCCATGGTGTGGTGCTTCGACGACCGATCCACTTGTCATGAAATATGCTATTCAATACCCTTCAACCGCACGAAAGCTGTGTGCCGGGCATCCATCATGTTGGAAGTACATCGCCGATCTGTCATGCAGTGAAACATCTTGTAGTAACAACGGTAGAACATTACGTAGGAAATCAGCATACATTGTACCATTCAGATTGCCATCGATAAAATGGGGGCCAATTATCCTTCCTCCCATAATGCCGCACCATTCATTACCCCGCCAAGGTCGCTGATGTTCCACTTGTCGCAGCCATCGCGGATTTCCCGTTGCCCAAAAGTGCACATTAGACCGGTTTACGTTACCGCTGATGGTAAATGACGCTTCGTCACTAAATAGAACGCGTGCAAAAAATCTGTCATCGTCCCGTAGTTTCTCTTCTGCCCAGTGGCAGAACTGTACACGACGTTCAAAGTCGTCGTCATGGAATTCCTGAATTGCTGGTGGTACGGGTGCAATCGATGTTGATGTAGCATTCTCAACACCGACGTTTTGGAGATTCACGATTCTCGCGCAGTTAGTCAGCTACTGATGTGCGGACTAGCCACGACAGCAGCTAAAACACCTACTTGGACATCATCATTTGTTGCAGGTTGTGGTTGACGTTTCAGATGAGGCTGAACACTTCCTGTTTCCTCAAATAACGTAACTATCCGGCGAACGGTCCTGATACTTAGATGATGTCGTCCAGGATACCGAGCAGCAAACATAGCACACGCTTGTTTGGGATTTTGATCACAATAGCCACACATCAACACGATATCGAAGTTTTCCGCAATTGGTAAACTATCCATTTTAACACGGGTAATGTATCACGAAGCAAATACCGTCCGAACTGGCGGAATGTCACGTGCTAACCACGTACTTAAACGTTTGTGACTATTACAGCGCCAACTATCACAAAGCGAAAAAAGAGTCCAACTGAAACAGCCATATTTCTTTACGTACTACACGAATATGTAATAAAATGAGGGGTCATATTTTAAAAAATGCAGTTGATATCCGTTTGATCTATGACAGCGCCATCTAGCGGGCGAGCCACAGCGCCATCTAGTTTCCCCCTTCAAGTTAGACGAGTTTCGTTGTTTGTAGTTCTTTCGTTTGATGCTAATTTCGTGAGATATTTGGCCCGGTCACTATCAAAGGATCACCCTTTATAATGTTACATGGCGTTTTCACTGAAATATTTCCTGTCGTTTTATTCCTAAATCTATCATCAACATTTTAATCTCTGTAAATGGAGATACTGTGTAGATGCAGTAGTTTAAAATGTTTGATACAACAAAATTTCATTGCCCCACGTATTTATCCGTTTACCTGATGATGAAGAAAAGTCGAAAACCAGTTTGTGAAATAAATAATAAATATTTTAGAATATTACATCAGGGTTATGTGTGTTTTCATTCATGAAGTTAAACAGTATGCAAATGAATGTTGGCATGTTAACTTGCGGTAGCAAAAGGGTTTAACAACTGTAAATAATAAAATGTTGGGAAAGTTAAGAGAAGATAAAATAATAATTCCATAGGGTAGGTGGCTAATTGATATTGGAAGATGCTCCTTAATAAATTACAAAGTAATATACCAATTGAAACGTAAGGTAGAAAGATAGAATGTTGTGCTGTCAAAAAGTGCATTTCACTATAGAAAATTAAGAAATAATGTAACAAATAAAATGCAAAACACAGAAGGGCAGAAAGGTAACATCGCGTCACCGATGGGTTGATTGCGGCCATCAGGGGAAGCTTTCTTCCGGCACGCTATTTCTTTTTGTTTCTCCCAGCCTCATATGCAACCTTCGATAAGTTCAGAAAGGCCTATGCAGAAAAAAGCTAACCGTCTTCCATTCTTCAGTGAGTGCCGTAATCACTCTTTTTTTCTGCATGTCATTGTACCATGAGTATTGGATCGCCAGAGGAGCTTCTTAAAAACTTTAAAATACTCGTTCTGATTAAACGCTGATGTTCATTAGGAATCTGTTCAAGAGAGCACTTTCGCTTCAAAGGGTATCAATTTCCTCTGATATGTCCAGCATCCTTCCTGTAGTTGCTGCACGTAACACTTTCGTGTTACGTTCTGTGTTTGTTGCCGAGTGTTTATTTTGGACGATGTGTGTACCAAAATCTGTTTCATTTTAAAACATGTTTTAAACAACTGTCCTATATGGACTATGTAAAACTGATAATAGTCATAGCTGTTCATTTTATACAGACCTGAATTCAGGAATCTGTGTCATTTAGATCAGAGGGACGGAGTCTAATATTTGTATAATTCTTACAGAATTTCTTGTTTTTTGCGATTTTCCAACTGTGTCTCGCTGGCAAACAATGGCAGATATTTTATCTCAGCACAATGACCAACGTGCACGTGCAGAAGCGGAATACCTCAGGACCGATACTGCAGGGCCCGACCACCTCTCTGACTGACACCTGTGGTCCTGTGTTCCGGTTTACTAACGCCATTAACAGCAAACGAGACGGATTTGGAGCAGGGCGAATGCGACATTGCCCGATATTGTTTATGCGTTCTGTTTATTAGCGGCGCGTAATACTTCATTACACAGTTAATGAACTGTTCCGTTCGCTATGACAGGATTAGCCCGACACAAAACGCGGAACGGTCGCTAAAAGCGCTTTGCGGCACGCGCGGTGAAGCATACAGTGCAGCTGAAAATGTGGACTCGGCTCTCACACGGTGATGTGTACAGTCACATTGTAGTTCTATTAATGTACAAAACCGTAATGGGACGGTTCATTCACGATTTTAGCACCCTCCTTTTTCCAGGCTCACACTCTGCAAAGCGCTACTACTCTGTGCATCACTGCCATGCTGATCTGTTCCCGAATGTAGCTCTGGAAAACTTACGTACTTACTAGATTGGCCTCCCAAATCGCAGTCAATCTTTGGCCTCGCTAATCGGCCTCCTCAGTCTTGTTCAGTTCATATTTTCTTCTCCAACTAGCCACATATTACTCACATCCTTTATGATCCTTTCAGTCCATTTCAGCCGTGTTCTTCCCGTTGGTGTGTTAACTCTGAAGTCTTTTCCACCACCTGCCTGGCGACCTGGCTTCTCGGCTCATTACGTGCCGATACCACTTCAATCTTCTCTCTTTAGTCACTGCTCCAATGTGCAGTGATTTGTACAACGCCTGCAGTTCAGTGTTTTTCCTTTTCTCCAGTAGTCTTCATCCTTCATTAGTCCAAAAATATATCTCACAACAGCATTTTCAAATGTCAGAGTCTCCTTTCTACCTTTTGTATGTGCGTCCAAGTCTCTGCTTGTATAGTACGACAGGTCGTATTACAGTCCTGCAGATCGAAATCTTCATGCATCTCGATAGAAGCTGGGACTTCAGAGGCTTTCGAAGTGCAGTCATTGTTTCCTACCTGAATTCTGGTGATCTCATTCCTGTCACGGTACTGGCCCAAGATATTTGGACACTTTTACCCTTTGAAAGATTTTACTGTCAACATCTCAAAATCTGCCACCGTTCTCTCTGCTCACTACGAGGAATTTGGTGTTATATATATTAATCTTCATGCCTTCTCTGGTCGCCTCTTCTTATGAAACAGATCTTGCCGGTTCTTTCCTGATAAAATTTCACCATCCGCGTAGGCCAGGATCTTGATCTTTTCACCCAGCTGAAGTCCCGTGCCTATGCTTTTCTCGGTGCTCTTCTAGATTAAACAGAGGGGGAAAGGTATTCTCCCTAGCGCACTACAGTCCTCACCTCGAACTTCCACGACAAATTTCCATTTGCTTTCATCGTGCATGTTGTCTCTTGTATACTTTCTTGATTTAGTTTATTATCATGGGAAGTTTCTTGCCATTTGTTGCCACATTACTTGCCTCTTAATATTATCATATGCGTTTTGAAAAGCTACAAAAAGACAGTTAACATCTCTGCGAAATACTGCGTCATTCGATAAGACTTGCTTTATTACATGCAGATGATTTTCCCTCTCCAAGCAATGACAGCAGGAAGCCCAGTACCTTCTCGACGTTTAGTGCCCTCCAGTTCAGCAACAACACACTCAGGATCTTATTAGCTGTACACAATATGTACTTGCCGTATCTCGTCGGGTCTCCTTTACATTAGGGCGGATGATGGACTGCTTCCATAATGTCGGTATGCTTTCTCTTCACCAAATTATACATATCAGGTAGTACATTCTCTCTTGTAGGATATCTCTACCCTCTTTCAGCTTTGCTTCAGATATTCCATCTATTCCCCGTGCCATGTCTTTCCTTTCTTCAGCATTTTTACGACTTCTGTCTTTTCCGTGCTCGGCACTTTGTTCTAACCTGTTGTAACTACACTCCTGGAAATAGAAAAAAGAACACATTGACACCGATGTGTCAGACCCACCATACTTGCTCCGGACACTGCGAGAGGGCTGTACAAGCAATGATCACACGCACAGCACAGCGGACACACCAGGAACCGCGGTGTTGGCCGTCGAATGGCGCTAGCTGCGCAGCATTTGTGCACCGCCGCCGTCAGTGTCAGCCATTTTGCCGTGGCATACGGAGCTCCATCGCAGTCTTTAACACTGGTAGCATGCCGCGACAGCATGCACGTGAACCGTATGTGCAGTTGACGGACTTTGAGCGAGGGCGTATAGTGGGCATGCGGGAGGCCGGGTGGACGTACCGCCGAATTGCTCAACACGTGGGGCGTGAGGTCTCCACAGTACATCGATGTTGTCGCCAGTGGTCGGCGGAAGGTGCACGTGCCCGTCGACCTGGGACCGGACCGCATCGACGCACGGATGCACGCCAAGACCGTAGGATCCTACGCAGTGCCGTAGCGGACCACACCGCCACTTCCCAGCAAATTAGGGACACTGTTGCTCCTGGGGTATCGGCCAGGACCATTCGCAACCGTCTCCATGAAGCTGGGCTACGGTCCCGCACACCGTTAGGCCGTCTTCCGCTCACGCCCCAACATCGTGCAGCCCGCCTCCAGTGGTGTCGCGACAGGCGTGAATGGAGGGACGAATGGAGACGTGTCGTCTTCAGCGATGAGAGTCGCTTCTGCCTTGGTGCCAATGATGGTCGTATGCGAGTTTGGCGCCGTGCAGGTGAGCGCCACAATCAGGACTGCATACGACCGAGGCACACAGGGCCAACACCCGGCATCATGGTGTGGAGAGCGATCTCCTACACTGGCCGTACACCTCTGGTGATCGTCGAGAGGACACTGAATAGTGCACGGTACATCGAACCCATCGTTCTACCATTCCTAGACCGGCAAGGGAACTTGCTGTTCCAACAGGACAATGCACATACGCATGTATCCCGTGCCACCCAACGTGCTCTAGAAGGTGTAAGTCAACTACCCTGGCCAGCAAGATCTCCGGATCTGTCCCCCATTGAGCATGTTTGGGACTGGATGAAGCGTCGTCTCACGCGGTCTGCACGTCCAGCACGAACGCTGGTCCAACTGAGGCGCCAGGTGGAAATGGCATGGAAAGCCGTTCCACAGGACTACATCCAGTATCTCTACGATCGTCTCCATGGGAGTATAGCAGCCTGCATTGCTGCTAAAGGTGGATATACACTGTACTAGTGCCGACATTGTGCATGCTCTGTTGCCTGTGTCTATGTGCCTGTGGTTCTGTCAGTGTGATCTTGTGATGTATCTGACCCCAGGAATGTGTCAATAAAGTTTCCCCTTCCTGGGACAATGAATTCACAGTGTTCTTATTTCAATTTCCAGGAGTGTATTTTGTCTGTACAATTCTTTCTCTTATGTGTCGTAACACTGTTGACTGTTTTGCCCACTTCCAGGAAATTGTAGAAATAGTTTCTCTTCCATTCATTCACAGGTTTTTTTGCCCCGATTGACCTTTGATCACGTCACTCCTTGTGTTACATCTTTTCTTGCAAAATGTTTCAAATGGCTCGGGGCACTATGCGACTTAACTTCAGATGTCATTAAACCTAACTAACCTAAGGACATCACACACATCCATGCCCGAGGCAGGATTCGAACCTGCGACCTTAGCGGTCGCTCGGTTCCATACTGTAGCGCCTAGAACCGCACGGCCTCTCCGGCCGGCTTTTCTTGGAGCCCTGACTCTCCTGTAAAAGTCTCTTATACTACCCAATATTCGATCCCATTCTGCCATTGTTATCTTGTCGTTCATATACCATTGCTTTTCTGCTCGGAGGACTTCCCTTGCCTCTCTAGCTGCTTCCGTGTAACCCAACCTTGTTCGCTTTTCTCTTGCTGGCTGCATCTCTACATCTGTCAATGACCCAGCCTCTGTCTTCTTCCTCTCTCGAATGGTTGAGAGTGTTTGACTGCAATCTTGAGGTCGGACCATAAGTCGTCTACATCATTTCTCTCTTCTCCCTGTCGCAAATCTGTTTCGCGTTTGAATAGCGTATCAGTCCTTTACGTGGTCCGGTCTCAGGGGATGTTCTCGTTTTTCTTTTCTTCTCCTACAGTTACATCATTCTCTCCTTTTACGGATAGTTGTCAACACTCGACAGTGACCTGATTCTATTTCTGCTCCTCTTTGAGATTTTACATTTCCAATTCATTATTGTATCTAGCGTCCACTAGCACGTGGTCTGTTTGGTTGTCAGTGTTTTGGTCGGATGACTTCCAGGTTGCCTTAAAAATGTTTTTGCAAGCAAAATAGGTACACATAACCCTTATGTTTTTTTTTAAAAGTTGGCAGATACACTAATCTCATTCCACTGTTGTTGAAGGAATAGTGTAGACCAGGGATAGTCATTTTATACCTACCGTCTACCTTTGTACTTCTGTTAGTAGTAAAATGGTCTTGCCGCCCACCGGTTCAACAGTAATGGCGATTTTTTACGTAGAGACGTATCTTTTTTTATACACTTCATAAAGCAGAGTTACAGCAAGTTAAAGTCTACAATAAAGACTACTTACCAGATGCTTTATGTCGAACCTTCGCTAAGTTTGACAGAATAAATGTTTATAATACAACTTATTGTAGTTAAATCTGTCTTTTTATTTATACTTAGCATACACAGAACCATGAATACAGATGAAATTACATTTAGAAAATTGCATTAATAATATCTCTGAGGCTGATGCTGTGAAACTAAGTACTTGAAGAACAAACGAAGAACTACTCTTCCAAAAATATTCATGCGGTTTCTTTCTTTGGTCATAATGTGATTAATAATACTAAGGCCTGATTCCACAACATGTAATGTTCGGAAAGTTATCAGTAAACTGAATATCGTTTTCCCCATAATTAGATATACAACAGGCTTTTTTTCTTTTTACTTTGACGTAGGTTTTCATATCCATTACTATCGAATTTATGTTCACATTTATCATCGTACCTAATTTATGACAGTGCTTCTTGACAGTTCGTGTCATCCTCTTCAGTGTTTGTGGTAACATGATTTTTCATCCACTCATACATGTCGAATTTAAAAAGTCTTTTAATCGTTTATCCATGTCCAGTTTAAGTTCGCTGAAGTGGCTACTGAATCTGTAAGAGTCCTGTGGAGTTTCATCATCTTTTAGGAAAGTCTCTTCAATAGATAATAGCAACGTAGTTCAAGTTTGTCAATAGGTAATGATACAGTACATTGACAACTTATAAGGCTTTTTTTTAGCTCCTTGAAGTTGCTGACTGTCATAATTAAATCTGTTGAAAATATATGCGAAATGAAAGACATCATGATTAACTTTTTTTTTACGGTGACACAGACTAGTCTCATTATTACTATCAGAAAACTTTGAGATAGTGTCATACAACGCTACAATACGAGCCAAAGAAGTATGCTTTGACAGACACGAAAATTCTACGCGCAAACGTAGCCTAATAAAATCTTCATTACGATCGGGACAAATCTGCTGAATCGTTCTACAATTTTTTGATTTGCATTTGATGTCGTTTACGGCTCGAATTATTACAGTCAATGATGAATGGAGACATGTATTTAGATGTTTTCTACAACACGATGTCTGTGCACCACAGAATGAATACATGAAGCATTTCGTATTTATTCCTTCAAATAAACAACAAATCCACGATAGCGATCTACAACTGACGCTACCCCATCAGTAGGGCAGCCAACAATGTTGTTCAAAGGAATAATATATTTTGTACAGTATGACTTCGCAGTATTAATATATACATACCTGATGTACCTATAAAGAGGTTTATTGGTAATATCATTTCTTCTCGAAATGTACGGTTTTCATTAAAATAACGTACCTATGCCATCAAACCGCCCAGATAGCCGAGAGCGTTTCAGTGCCGTTCCCGGGATGGGGACGTGCGACTTCCTAGCTCGAACCCGTCCGACGGATTAACAACCAGGGTCGGTGTACCGCCCACTCTGGATGTGGTTTTTCGTCGGTTTCCCACATTCGACTAGGTGAATACTGGGCTCGTGCCCATGTCCCATCTCAGTTCCGTGATTTGCAAACATGTAGAAAACGTTTGTTCATTTCACGTGAATAACACTACACAGTTTGGGTACACACATTCCGTCTCAGAGGATAACGAAGTAGCGACAGGAAAGGCATCCGACGACCTCTTAAACTCACAATGCCAAATCCATTAACAAACATGCTGTCTCTGCACCGATGTGGTAAAAAAGCAAAAGAAAAATAAAGAGTTTTGTATGCCATCAATAAAGCACCATTATCTGCAAGAGTTGCCTCGTCCATCTGCATGGAAAATGAAGGTTTTGAAGAACACACGTTGTTTTCGACATTAACTGCCATTTGTTCAATTTGTCGCTTCAGTACGCTATCGCTTAGGGCCAACGTTTTTGGTATTTCAATGATATACTGACATATTACTGTTGAGATAAACTCTTTCATAGAGACTATGATTACAATCTCTTCAATATTATAGCTTTTACCACTTTTGCAATTAATTGTGACGTGCGATAGGTTGCAATTAATCCGTATTTGAATGCTGCATGTTATTCCTTAAATGATATAACGATTGTTGAATAATTTTGAAATTCTTTATATGTTTCCTCAAAATATTCAATGGGTTTATCCTTATCATTTGGATGCTTTCTAGAACGATGTTCTCACAGTTGCCTTGGCTTCATTTCCTCGTCGTTAATGTTTTATGACACAATAAACATATTGGATGTTGTTTATTTACGAGTACAATAGATTCTATGAAACCCATCTTCAGATACTCTGGCAAACAGCCATGAATGTATTTCTTTACTGAGACATTGGTTCAAAATATTTCATTTGTTTGAAGCTGAAGGCACTAGGTTAACTGAACAAATCTAGCTGCATACTGACCAGCGCGTACGCAAACAACAGAGCCTATGTCACTTTTAAGGCCTTACCGTCGGATCTGTTGCAAATACTCTTCTCTGGTTTTCCGTCCGATCATAATGCGCAAATCTCACGAACAAATTTAACTTCATACTGACCAGTGTAAACGCAAACAAAAGAGCCTGTGTCAATTTTAAAGCTTTCCCGTCGGATATATTGCAAATACTCCTCTCGGATTTGCAGTACGATCGTATTGTGCAAATCCCACAATATTTCTCCGATACAACTGTTCGATATTTTCAGGTGATTGTAGCTGTGCTACCACTGCCACAAGGCGCGACTGATGATGGACGTGGGCCGCGTCAAAATTTATCAGGCCAGGAGCAGGGAATATGTGTTGGTTCAAATGGCTCTAAGCACTATGGGACTTAACATCTGAGGTCATCAGTCCACTAGACTTAGAACTATTTAAAGCTAACTAACCTAAGGACATCACACACATCCATGCCCGAGACAGGATTCGAACCTCCGACCGTAGTGGCAGCACGGTTTCAGACTGAAGCGCCTAGAACCGCTCGGCCACTTCGGAATATGTGTGCGCGGGAATAGGCTCTCATAGTGCCCCCTGCATTTCGCGCGTGCCCTGTGGGCAGCAGTTGTGCTGCCGGAGGCTCCTGTGGTTAAAAGCCTCAGCAGTGAGCTGCACAGAGTCATAAATCGGAAGGTCCTGCTTATTCTGTTTTGATTTAATGGCAGGCAGTGGAGGATTCCAGGCGATGCTCAATTGAAAACCCGCATCCCTGTTGATAAAATTGCCCACCGTCCTGATGATACGAACTGTCTCCTTACAGAGTCCCAGAAAGATAACGCTGAGGATAAAACTTCGTTCTTCTTGTAAAACATGCTCTGTCCCATGTCCAGGCAATGCTCCGCTAACGCTGACTTATCAAGTTGGCCCAGGTATGTATCTTCAACACTACGTCCTCGAGCGGTTCGGCTTGTCCGCGAGACTTGAGAGCAAACAAGGAACTTCCTGGCAGATTAAAACTGTGTGCCGGACCGAGACTCGAACTCAGGACCTTTGCCTTTCTCGGGAAAGTGCTCTACTGACTGAGCTACAAACGCAAGATCCCATGCCTGTGTGGGAAATTTTATATAGGGCAGACATGTCGAACTGTGCAGGAACATTGTGTTGAAAATCGTCGTCATACACGCGTGGGCCAACCCATAAAAGGTAGCAGAACATTCCCTTGGCATGGGGCAGAGCTGTTTAGCAAGAAAAATGAGGTTTTATCCTCAGCGTCTTCTTTCTAGGACAGCGCTTTTAAGGAGGTCGTTCATATCAGTAAAGTGGACACTCTTGTCAGCAGATATGCATGTCTTCAATTAAGCGCCGCTTGGAATCCAGCACTGGCTGCCATTAAATCAAAACAGAAGAAACAAAAACTTGCAATTCATGAATCGACACAGAGCATTGTTGAGGCCTAATTCAGCTTTTAATAGCAAAAGCGTTCGTCAACACAGCCATTTTACACAGCACACGCGCGAGAGGCCTCCCTGCGGCTCCCCCAACGGCCGCCCCACTTATGACGACCAGGAGCGCTATTCTGTATCGTTCATACCGATCGGTGTAGTAGGTTAGTCTCGGTAGTGACGTCATTTTCGGTTCCTTATCGAAATATCCTTTTCAGTAAGCTTCTGAGACTTGTTACCCAACGGTCCTCCCACCGATTTTACGACAATTGTACCGAGAGGCTTTGGATTTCGGTCGGTCTCTGTCTGTCGGCAAGCTATGGTGTATGTACACCTATAATTTGTTATTTTAAACATATTTAGCAGTTTTAGCTTTGGATTTAGTGCTTTAGAGGACGCATCCTGTTGGAAAGTGAGTTCGTAATAGACTATTTTCTTTGTTAGTAATAAGGTTAGGTTGTTACTGTGAATGATTACATGCAAAAAAAAAGTTTTCGGTCAATATTCTCTCAAAATACATGTTACTTTTATGCAAATAAGAGTTTAAACATCATTAAATATCATGACATCGTCTCTGCTTGTATTACATGAGTGTGAACTGACGTTACTAGTGCCGTTGTGTACTTTTTCCCACAAATGGTTTAGTTAATAATTATCGAAACGTGTTTACAACTTTCAAGTAACAATGGAAAGCAATTATGTGAAGCCTGATATTGGAAACCTTCCAAACTATCACGTATTCATGACTTACGCAGCACCGTTTGGCAACGAAGTCAGCGTACGTTCCTCTACACAATACTACAACAATTGAACGTCGCGTTCTTGCTGTTTGGCGTGGCCAAGTGGTTAGCGAGCGTGAATGCAATACTGAAGGTCACGGGTTCGCGCATGGGTGAATGCAAAAACTTCTTTTTTCTCTTCATATATGCAACACGTTCTGAGACAAGATTTTTCTGCAATACTCATTATTACTTACATGTAAGAGCGTACTTCCTCAGTAATGATTTCGTGATTTCTGTGTGTTTAAAATACGAAATATGAAACTACTGTGAGTGAAACAACCGACAGTGGCCTTTATATTTTTACTTGTCAGAAATAATTCATCATTTTTCCCGAATATGTAGCGATTCCCGAGTATGCGGTGAGACAGGAATCTAAGTGCACAACTTAAATTACGAAACATTTTCATTCATGAGATGCTTATTATAAACTTCGACGAACTGGTTTTTTTTTCAGTTTTGTTTTTAAGACCCAAATCGTTGACGCATCACATAGGGAAGTGAGCTACTTAATCTTCTATATCTCTAAGAGCGTGTTATAACCACATTCTGTTTATCTTCTTATTCTTTGAAACTCTCAAAATCAATTTTTTGGGTGTTTTTTAGATGTATTAGTACAACGTGGTACGACACACTATTCCTAACTCATTTTCCGAAACGTAAAATCCAAAACACGATGTCAGTGTGAATGAGAATAAGATGACAAAATGCGGCATTTACGATAATCGGCGGAATACAGTCAAATACGCTATCGTTATTATGCATGCATGGAAACATGCGGTCAGAGAAACTGAAAATTTTTTTATGAATTTCAGCTGAGAATCATGGAAAAAGATATACTGCGTCTGATACTGTTAAGGAGGAGGCAAGGGCGATGAAGACGGGCACGTCAGCTCGATGGAATGCGGCGTCATGCGTTATGGCAACGTAAACGCAATTTTCGGTACTTGGAAGAATAGCGCGCCTGTGTCGTCTGCTAACCAGCCGCTTTGTGTTCGTGGCGCTGTGCGCGCTGCAGTGCGCATGCGCGGATCTGCGGCCGCTTGCTTTTGATTGGCTTGCGCGACACGAACCGATAACAGCGCTTCGGTTCTCTAGACCCGAACGGTATCGCTGCCGAAATGCATACTGAATAACACAGAGACTCTAATTCGAGTACTAGACCGTTCGGTGCTATTGAGTACCGAAGGGATCGGCACAATGGCGGAAAGATACAGAATTGGCACCCAGGGCAAAGGCGAATTATTCAACCAGACATCAACTTTGAGCCATTTCCCCACGTCTTCAAGCCTTCAAAACACAACAGAAGTATTCCTGGAGACGTGGGCTCCACTTTAGGAATCCTGAGAGCAGAATGCAGGGAACTCCACAAATGTCTCATAGGATGGCATTAGGGAGCCTGGGAAACCAAGACGTACGACTTCTTGCTACGAACGGGAGACGAGTGGCAAGTATTGAATAGCCTGTGTCACCAAAAACCACAAAAAACAGCAGTACGCTGTCCAGGTGGCCCGACATACGACCCTCTACCTCCAGCAGAACTGTATGCCGACGCATATCAGCACCAGATAACAACTCTACCTCCACCAACACAAGATGATGAAGCCCTACGCTAGCAGGTTTGGATAGCATTTATGATCTTCCTGAATGCACCAACGCATTTCCGTCCATAGTATGACACTCCAGCGGAAATTAAACAACTCATGTGTAAAACGGTCAATGACTCGCCGGGACATGTCTTGGTCACCAATCGACACCTAAAACATCTCTCCAGAAAGCCTCTCACAAGAACTTTTAACAGTTGTCTTCAGTGTCAAGCTGAACCAAAACACCGCCTTAAAGGACTGCTACCTAAAACTAATTGATAAGCTTCTTCAATCTTTCATCGATGGTGTAGGGGTAGCGTCTGTGAATAGACTAATTGAGAAGGTTCTTCAAACTTTCATCCGTGGTGTAGGGTTAGCGTCTGTAAATAGGAATCAGAACGTCCTCGATCCCGGGTTCGAATCCCGCCATTGTTTAAATTTTGTAATCAGCATTGGCGCCCAAAGATTCTGCAATAAGAATTCACTCTCATTCTGCCAACTACCTTGTCAAAGAGGGCGGAGGAGCAGCCACTGGCTCACTTGTCCTAGGGATGGGAAACTGCCCCTAAAGGCGGAAGACTCAGCAATGGTCAATGGCATGAAGATGCAGAAGGCAATGGAAATCACTGAATTAAAGATATGTAAAGTGCATCCACAGGACATGTGGCCTTTAATTGAAAAAGTGTCATGATGGTCTCTCAATTGGTAAAAGATTGCGGATAGTCCCCAATTCGGATCTCTGGTTGGGGACTGCCAAGGGGAAGGTCACCATAAGAAAAGAGAATAATGTATCAGAGTAGAACGTTCTACGAGTCAGGCCTGAAATCTCAGAAGCTTGAACGTTGTAGGGAAACTAGACAATCTGAATAGGGAAATGCAAAGGCTCACTCTAGATACAGTAGGAATCAGTGAAGTGAAATGGAAAGAAGATAAGGATCTCTGGTCAGACGAGTATAGGGTATAAGCAACAGCAGCACAAAATGATATAACAGGAGAAGGATTCGTTATGAATAGGAAGATAGGGCAGAGAGAGTGTTACTGTGAACAGTTCAGTGATAGGGATGTTCTTATCAGAGTCGAAAGCAAACCAACACCGACAACGATACTTCAGGTATATATGCAGACGTGACAAGCTGAAGATGAAGAGATAGAGGAAGTATATGAGGTTATTCAAAGGGTAGTATAGTACATAAAGGGAGATGAAAATCTGATAGTGATGGGTGACCAGAATGCAGTTGTATGGCAAGGAATAGAAGGGAAGGTTACAGGAGAATATGGGCTTGGGACAAGAAATAAGAGAGGAGAAAGACTAACTGAGTCCTGTAATATATTTCAGCTACTAATAGAAAAGTACTCTGATCAAGAATCACAAGAGGAGGCAGGGAGATACGGAAGATTTCAGTTACATTACATCATGGTCAGACAGAGATTCCGAAATCAGATACTGGATTGTAAGGCGTACCCAGGAGACGACATAAACTCAGATCACACTGTAGTAGTGATAAAGAGTGGGCTGAAGTTTAAGAAATTAGCCAGGAAGAATCAATATGCAAGTATTTGGGACACGGAAGTACTAAGGAATGACGAGATATGTTTGAAGTTCTGTAAGGCTATAGATACAGCATTAACGAATAGCTCAGCAGGCAGTACAATTGAAAAGGAACAGACATCCCTAAAAATGACAATCACAGAAATTGGAAAGAAAAACATAGGTACAACGATGGTAACTGCGAAGAAACCATGGGTAACAGAAGAAATTCCTCAGTTGACGGTTGAAAGAAGGAAATACAAAAATGTTCCTGAAATTCAGGAATATGGAAACACATGTCACTGAGGAATGAAATAAGGAGGATGTGTAGGGAAGCTAAGACGAAGTAGTTGTATGAGAATGTGAAGTAATCGAAAAAGAAATGATTGTCGTAAGGACTGATTCAGTATATAGGAAAGTCAAAACAACCTTCTGTGGTAAGAACAGTTACAGTTGTACCCGTCCTTTATTTACTTAATAACCTGAGAACTTTCAAAATCTATATTCCTAATAGTTAATAAATGTTTAATTATACCTGCATCTGTGTTTTTAGCTGTACTCTCTCAGCACACAGAAAAGCCAAAACAACCTTTGGTAAAAGTAAAATCAAGGATGGTATCATCAAGAGTGCAAAGGAAATATCATAGTTAAATGCAGAGAAGAGAGCGTATAGATGGAAAGGGTACACTGAAAACCTCAGTGAGGGGAAAGATTTGTCTGATGAGATAGAAGAAGAAACACGAGTCGACAGGAAGGAGTTATGGGATTCAGTATTAGAATCAGAATTTAACACAGGTTTGGAGGACTTAAGATAAAATAGGGCAGAAGGGACAGATAACATTCCGTCAGAATTTCTAAAACCATTGAGGGACAGGACAACAAATCGACTATTCAAGTTTGTGTGTAGAATGTACGAGTCTGGCGATATACAATCAGCAATCGTGGCAACATTCAGATCCTCTCCTGAAGAAGGATATGAGAGGTCTCAGCGTTCTTAGTCCGGCTTTGCTCTTTTTTGCGACGTGGTGGGTGAAGGGTAGTTTCGTGTCCAGGTAAACGTCCACGTCTTTTACAACGAATGACCAAGGAGTAGGTTGATTTCCGATGTGGAGCCTTCTCGTCTATGCGCAATTACAATTTCCTGTCTTGAAGGCGTCATCAGTCTTCTGACCGTCACGAATGGAGCAAGGAGAACATCAAATACACACTAGTAATGGAAAAAAGGGCATTCCTGGCCAAGAGAAGTCTTCTAGTATCAAACATAGGCCTTAATTTGAGGAATAAATTTCTTTGAATGTACATCCGGAGTACAGCATTGGATGGTAGTGAAACAAGGACTATGGGAAAACCTGAACAGAAGAGAATCGAAGCATTTCGAATGTGGCGCTACAGACGGAAGTTGAAAATTAGGTCGACTGCTAAAGTAAGGAATGAGGAAGTTCTGCGCGGAATAGGAGAGGAAACGAATATGTGGAAAACATTGTCAAGGAGAAGGAACAGGATGACAGTACATCTGTTAAGACATCAGAGACTGACTTCCTTGGTAGTAGAGGGAGCTTTAGAGAGCAAAAACTGTAGACTGTAGAGGAAGGCAGAGATTGGAATATATCAAGGACATAATTGAGGTTGCAGGTTTCAAGTGCTAATCTGGGATGAAGAGGTTCGCACAGGAGAGGAATTCGTTACGGTCAGAAGTCTGATGACGCCCCCCCCCCCCCCAAAAAAAAGAAGCTTCCTTCAAGACAGGAAATTGTAAGTGCGCATCTACGAGAAGACTCCACATCGGAAATCAACCTACTCCTTGGTCATCTGTTAAAAAAGACGTGGGCGTATACCTGGACACGAAGCGACCCTTCATCCAACACGTCGCAGAAAAGAGGAAAGAGGAAAGTTGGACTTTTACATTGAGGCCTCTTATATCCTTAACCAGGAGTTAAAGATCTGAATGTTGCCACGATGGCAGACGGTATATCGCCACACTCATACATTTTACACACCAACGTGAATAGTCCTTTCGTTGCCACTTCCCCCCCCCCCCCCCCCCCATGATTTTAGAAATTCTAATACTGGATCCCGTAACTGTTCCCTGTCGACTCCTGTTTCTTCTGCTATCTCATCAGACAAATATTTCCCCTCATAGAGCTTTCAATGTACTCTTTCCACCTATCCGCTCTCTCCTCTGCATTCAACAGTGGAATTTCCATTGGACTCTTAATGTTACCACCCTCGCATTTAATGTCATCGAATGTTGTTTTGACTTTCTTGTATGCTGAGTCTGTGCTTTCGACAACATTTCTTTTTCGGTTCTTCACATTTTTCATGCAGCCATTTCGTCTTACCTTTCCCTCGCTTCCTGTTTACTTCATTCCTCAGCGACTTGTATTTCAGTATTTCTGAATTTCCGGGAACATTTTTGTATTTTCTCCTTTCATCGATCAACTTAAGTACTTCTTCAATCACCCATGGTTTCTCTGCAGTTACCATCTTTGTACCTATGTGTTTCTTTCCAACTTCTGTGATGGCCCTTTTCAGATATGTCCATTTCTCTTCAACTGTACTGCCTGCTGTGCTATTCTTTATTGCTGTAGCTTTAGCCTTAGAGAACTTCAACTATATCTATATATGAAGATAGTAACTGTTCGCGAAGGAACAGATTTCATTGATGACCGTGCAGCTTCCCTAGAATAAATGATGATTGATTGAATCCCTCAGCTGCCGACAGGTGTTGTTGATATACCTCGATGGGGACAGCTGGAAATGTGTGCCCCGACCGGGACTCGAACCCTGGATCTCCTGCTTACATGGCAGACGCTCTGTCCACCTGAGTCACCGAGGACACAGACGAATAGCGCGACTGCAGGGACTTACCCCTTACACGCTTCCCGTATCCTCGGTGGCTCAGATGGATAGAGCGTCTGCCATGCAAGCAGGAGATCCCGGTTCGAGTCCCGGTCGGAGCACACATTTTCGACTGTTCCCGTTGACGTATGTCAACGCCTGTATGCAGCTAAACGTAGTGATTTCGTTGTAATTCCATTCAAAAAACGAGCTTCGTGGTAATATATATGGAGATATGAAATGGATACGAACCCCAAACTTTGTCTGAAATTAGGTGTGATAAGCAATGATATCTCTGCTGTTAAAAGGCTCCAGCCCTGTAACGGCCTTCACTGTATCTCCAGTATAGCGCACAATAGGAGCAGTCACCCGACCATTACCACGTTGAGCCGTATCTTTCTGGTGCAGTGTAAAATTCAGAACACATCCGCAAAACACGGACGGCCCTTGCTGAACAACTTGCGCTCCAACATTAGTACCGGTCGTAAGTACTATATTGTCTATGGCCTTATAGACCGTCCGGCGAGGTCTAAATCTCCTCCTATACCGTGGCATCTCTGTTTACGGTCCAACGTTGTTGCACTCGCAAGTGCACGACAAGTGACTCACAGCTAGAAGGAGCCTTATCGAAGCGTTGCCGCAGATGGCCACCTTCACTGGGGTGATAACGTGAGAAGACTTCACCATCAGTGGAGAAGTGTGCCAAACCAGCCGAAGGATTGATAAACAAAACAATAAAATAAGTCGACTAAAATTTTCAAAATTCTGGGAGGAATGGGAACAAATTACCGAGTCAGATAAGTGATGTACACGAACAATTGGGGGTAATAGGAACTGAGTATTAAGCAACACAGTTTCACGTTAGTATGTTGTGCTACAAACGTAACTTCTCTGTGATGTAACAGCTATTTTAATCAAATTGTCATTATTTTCTATTTACAGCTAGGTTAATTAAAATATTATGTGTATTGAAATTTGAAATTGGTACTGACAGAGATACAGCAGCACTAACGACGTGAAATAGATGGGTTGAAAGTTGTGGGGTGTAAGTATATTTTTCTAGGTAACACAAGTTTATTACAAAAGCAAAACTGAGGTGCAGCCGTATTTCATTTATGCACAAGAAATGTGTCTTGTGTTGCTCGGTACTTCTCGGAAGCACTCGGGACAGCGTGACATTTAATTTACAAAGGCGTGCTGAAAAGTAACGCCTTCTAATTTTTTATAGGTAAAATCTTTAAGCTTTTTAAATAAAACAAACTTCATCTTTATTCTTCACCTCTACATATGTATTTCTCAACCAGTCACCTTGACAAGTAACAAATTCCTCACAGACCAGTTCGTTGTCACTGTCACTGTCGACAGGGCCACAGTATCACCTCTGCTTACTCCACTTCATCCCTATCAAAGTGAAGCCCTCTAAGGTGTTCTTAAAGCTTGTTAAACAGGTAAACACTCCAAGCTCTGTCACACACGTTGAGGTCACCACCGCCGTTTCCTTCATTACGAGCACGAACGCCCAACGTCGCACATCACTAATGTCAGTAAACCATCATCACACACCTCTTTGATTCTTTTATGGATTTCAATTGGAGGCATGTTCTCTGGGGTTGTAAACTCAATCACAGCAAGCTGTTTCTCACCCAAAGATATAGTTACGTTACACGGCGCCATGTCACACTATACACTTCGATGCTCTCTAGCGGTAGAGAGTGCAACTTTCATCAGCGAAACGGTAAAGTCCACCGAGTAAGAGGAGTATGCACAACATGTAATACCTTAACCGATGTTGAGAACAAAATGAAATATTCGGAGGCGTTATTTTACAGCACGCCCTCATAGCACTGCGGTGCGGCATTTTTCGATCAGCAAGACTTTCTTCAGTTTGACAGTATTTTGGTGTAAGCACTGTTTACCCTTCGCCGTTTGATCATGGTATAAAAGAAAATCACAAGCCCGGTATCTGTTTGTACAGAAAAAAAGAAGTCTAGCGGTCCATCGTTACAAAGCCTCGAAAACTGAATGGTAGGACAGAAGAGAAGGATAAGAATTCTCAATATCTGTTATGCGATACACAGTAGCACAATATACAGGAACCCCGGATTTTCTATGGAACAACAATACATTTAGCTGACGACGAAAGAGCAAAAAAATTATTACAATCGGATGACGGAATTCATTCTTCTGTACATCAAGAATCACTTTCCGCTAAATTTCCGGGGATTGAGTATGTGATGAAATTGGTTGTACGAATAGTAAATTTTCTGAAGTCACACGTATCATTCCACTGTCAGTGTCAACGGTATTCGGTCGAACTGGATTATGAGTATGTGGTCTTTATATACCGTGCTAGTGCAAAGAACGTTGGTTAAGTCAAGCGGTGGGTCTGAAACAATTTTTCGGCTTAAAACCTGTTATTGTCGAATTTATGAAGCAGGGAGAGCTGGAAAGAAAATTAGAACATTCGGAATGTATTGCAGACCTTGTATCGTAAGTGGACTTGACTGCACACTGCCCACTATAACAACACACCCCAAGATGAGAAACAACTTCTTCCTTTTTTTATTGGGATGCTTTTAAAAAGAAAACCGCATTGTGAAGGAGTGAATTCTGAAACAAAGGCCGTCTTACTCCCTAAGTTCACTGGCGTTAATGAATTCTTTTTGGTTTTGAAAGAATTACAAGGATAGTTTTGTAAGCATTTTGGGAATACTACCAGTCTTACATACGTTTTCGAGACAGTTTGTCGTTTGAGTTGAAGTGCTCCTGCGCGTGTGCAGCTGTAACTCATTGTTCTGCAATGTAATCCCCCTTTAAAAGACAAATTCTTTCACATTAAAACTGGAGCTCTACATTGTTTTCCTCAGGATGAGATTAACGTCTCCATAATGTAGCTGCACACGAACTCCAATATTTCGATCAACATATGTGTGTGAAAGGCTTTTCTTCGATTATGAAACTAAATGTCACAATTACATGGCAACCTGAGTGCAAAAAACTGTGAACTTGTCTGTATCTCCAGAATGATATTTTCACTCTGCAGCGGAGTGTGCACTGATATGAAACTTCCTGGCAGATTAAAACTGTATGCCGGACCGAGACTCGAACTCGGGACCTTTGCCATTTGCGGGCAAGTGCTCTACCCACTTTTTTATATACATTTTTTTTTGCAATGTCAGGCTTACAACCTTGGCTGACATACATTTTGTTGTACTACCGCAGAAATTGTGTCTACAGTGTCCATATGTTGACAAATAGTGGCTAATTAGAAAATTAATTAATTAAGGATATGAAGAAAACTGAAAATGCCCAAATGAAAGGCAGGAAGACATTGCGGATAGTACAGATACAAAAGAAACATGCTCCTGTAGCAATGAAATGAAATGAAATTCGTGTCGGGGGCGACACCTGCTCACGATCCGACGTTCGATAGAGCAAGAGAGCCATCTATCGACTCGTTCTCCAGACGGTGGTGTAAGACTGGGTCGTCTTCTCGAAATTAACTAATGGTCCGTAAGTGTGATCGATGTCTATCTCGGCTTCTTCGTCTATTTCCATCTCCCACCCGTCACACCCCATCTGGCCGGCGGGTCGGTAAATGTAAGTCGCAAGTAATTAGCGAAGTCTTGCCCATATCTCTTATGCTGTTGCAACTTCGTCTTTCCATCCAGGAGAAAATGCCAAAAATCAATTTTGTCCTTTTCCAATTCGTTATACACATAGCTTACCACCATTCCCCGTACCCATGTGACTGCATTGGTTTTTTGGACCGGAAAATAAGATTCTTGGGGGGAAAAAAGTGTGTCTGACGAAATTATGTGAGGGTCGGAGCGTAACAGGAACGCCAATATCTGTTGTGCCAAGTGCCACTCTGGAGCCGTCCCACTACATGCTAAACGATGTTCATCAGTGTCCACTGTTGCGCAGCCTAAACATAGTAGAGTGCCTGCCAAATGTATAGCGTTCCGCCGTTGATTCGTTGCGAACTTCCTATTTACCAGCACATACCATGTTGATCGTACCGACGTTGGGAGGTAAACGTTCCGTATAACGCGCCATATCTGTAGCCAGTTCTTGTGTGGGTACTTCTTTTCCAGGGTATTCCTGGGGCACCGGCGCAGTAAGAGTTGGTATACATCTCGCGTCGTCGATAGTCGTGTTGTTGGGAAGGAATCTCTGACATAGCTAAGCTCCAAAAAAAAAAAAAAAAAACTTGAAATGTGACAGTTTCGGTGAGATATGGCCCACATTGACTGGGGGCAGCATTGAAGTGGGCGCTAGTACATCGGCCAACGCACCCGAAATATTGCTAAATTGACCGCGCCACTGTCGGAAACTCGTACTGACGAATAACGCCCGTGCCTTTTCATAGACGTTCACTAGACCAAGTCGAGCCTCTCCAGGTGGTAGCGTAAGCGTTGTGTATTGGATCTTAAACAGGTGTCCCACACTCACGTAGTTTCCGGAAGTTGCTTGTATCCGTGATGCCATTGTGCACGTTAAAGGCAGGACATGCGCTACGTGAGTGAGTCTCGGTGCTAGGTATACATTAACATAGGTCACCCTCTGAATCATATCCAACGCTCTTAATTTCTGTAACAGCACCAGTGTCCGCATCAGCTTCAATATGCGTCGGTAGTTATCCGCTGCTGTCCGCTGCACATCCGTGTGGAACGTAACACCTAACTAACTAACATGAGCGGGCCTTCCTCCCCCGGTTGTAATCCTCGACCGACATTCATGCAGCGTGATTTCTGTAGATTAAGCACGCTTCCTGCCGCCATCCTGTATCGCTGTATCCATGCCAACGCCGTACGTACTTCTTCGCCTGTCCGTGCCATCAGCATCACATCGTCAGCATAAGCGCGGCAATGAAAGGTCAGTTGTGGCAACGGCACTCCCTCCAACCGTCTTCGTAGGCCATATAGACAGGGTTCCAACCAACTGAGCTACCCAAGCACGACTCACGCCCCGTCCTCACAGCTTTACTTCTGCCAGTATCTCGTCTCCTACCTACCAAACTTTACAGAAGCTCTCCTGCACGAGAGTTTTAATCTGCCAGGAAGTTTGTCTGTATCTGTCCATATGTTCACAATTAGTGCTGGATATAAATCATATGAAGTCCTCATCGCGCCAAAAATACACTCTAAGACAGAAAGAAATGACGCACCACGAAGAAATCATCCGAAAGGGTCGGAAATCGGTAGATGTCATGTGCGTGTACAGAGGAAAAAATGATTACAGTTTCAGAAAACTAGCATGATTTATTCACGAGAAAGGGCCTCACAAATTGAGCTAGTCAATGACGCTATGGTACACCTCTTACCCTTACATAAGCAGCTTTGCGGCGTGCCACTGACTGATAGAGTTGTTAGATGTCCTCCTGAGGCATATCGTGCCAAGTTTGTCCAACTGCTGCAAAAGGTCGTCAAAATACCGAGTGGTCGGAGGACTCTACAAATAATACTGCAGATTCAAGTGGGGAGAGGCAACGGCCTTGCCGCAGTGGATACACCGGTTCTCGTGAGACCACCGAAGTTATGCGCTGTTGGGCGTGGCCGGCACTTGGATGGGTGACCATCCAGCCGCCGTGCGCTGTTGCCGTTTTTCGGTGTGCACTCAGCCTCGTGATGCCAATTGAGGAGCTACTCGACCGATTAGTAGCGGCTTCGGTCAAGAATACCGTTATAACGACCGAGAGAACGGTGTGCTGACCCCACGACCCTCCTATCCGCATCCTCCTCTGAGGATGACGTGGCGGTCGGATGGTCCCTGTAGGCCACTCGTGGCCTGACGACGGAGTGCAAGTGAGGAGAGATCTGGGTATCTTGCTGGCCAAAGTACGGTTTGGCAAGCACGAAGACAAGAAGTATAAACTATCGAGAGGACATTATCTTTCTGAAATGAAAGCCCAGGATGGTTTGCCACGAAGAGCAACAAAACGGGATGCAGAATGTGGTCGGGTCGACGTACCTCTGTATTGTAAGGGCACCGCAGATGACAACAAAAGGTATCCTGTTATGAAAAGAAATGACACGCCAGACCATTACCACGGGTTTTTTGGCTGGTGACAGGTTCGTATCCCACCCTGTCAGGGGAGTCTCCAGACACGTCTTCGCTTATCATCAGAGCTTGTTTCGAATCAGGGCTCAACACTGAATACAATCCTACTCCAAAGAGATTCCAGGCCTGGGATATGTCTCAAGGTGCCCCTGAGAGCGGTGGACTAATGGCCTGAATGTAGCAGACTTACAACCCGGAGTGATAGTCTGGGGTCCCATTTCGTCTCCTAGCAGGACCACTTTTGTCGTCATCCGCGGCACCCTTACAGCACTGCAGTACGTCGACCATATTTCATGCCCAGTTCTGCTGCCCTTTACGGCAAGCCATCCTGGATTTGCAGCAGGATAACGCCCACACATGGTGAGTTTTTCTACTGCTTGTCTTCATGCTTGCCAAACCGTACACTGGTTAGCAAGGACACCGGATCTCTCCAGAATATGGATCGTTTGGAGTATTATGGATAGAGCCCTCCAGTCATCTCGGAACTTCGATGATCTAACGCGCGAATCTGACAGAATTTGGCATGATATCCCTTAGGAGGACATCCAACAACTCTATCAGTTAAAGCCAAGCCGAATAACTGCTTGCGTAAGGGCCAAAGGAGGAACAACGCGTTATTGACTTGCTCAATTAGTGTAGCTCTAATAAATCACTAAATTTTTTTCTGAAATTGTAATTATTTGCTTTTTCTGTACATCTAGAAGCACATCACACCTACCAATTTCCGTCCGAGTAAATTCCTTTGTAGTGCGTCTTTTCTTTGTCACAGTGTAATTTGTGTTTTTTTTTATCTTTGTTGTTAAGAGATACGAAGCATGAGATCAAGTCGTATGCAATGCGATGGCATTGCCATTTAAATGTAGCATTTTCACAGCTTCCCCCTCTTCCTCCTTCCTCGCTCAGTGTGGCGTGGCAGTGGAGGAACGGTGCAGCCGGAAGAGAGAGAGCCTATGGCACACGATCATAAGCCCTACTTGTGTGCAGAATTCTTGGCCTCTCGGGCCTTCTGCCTGAGCTGAGAAATTTTTTTGTGCTCATTTGCCGCTCTGGTCGCGCTCTCTATAAGTCCTTGCCAACCCAGTGGCTAGCATCAAGGGCCTTGAATTCCTTATATAAGACATTGCACTCGGACAAGATCTATATTTCCTGTCCTTTTATTTTCTAATAGAATCAACACTGCAGCAACTCAGTACATGACAGTCCATAACTCACTGTTATGGTCGACGCTAATGTACATATCAATGGCCGAAGCATCTTGTAAGAATGTAAACTTTGGGAGTAAATATCAAACGATATTAAATAACTGAATTTCTACATAGTGCTTTAGTTTCTAGAGCATTTCTGCTTTCTTTGTGCTATCAAGGAGCGAGATTTCGCATTGCACTGAAATTCTATTCAGGAGGACTGCGGATCAAACCCTCGTCCGGCCATCACGATTTAGGTCTTTCTCTAACTCGCTTAATGTGAATGCTGTGAAGCATCCTTTGAAACGGCTCGGCCGATTTCCTTCGCCGTCATCCCCAAGCAGAACTTGTGCTCCGACTCTGATGACCCCCTCATCTACGGGACGTTACAGTCTAAGGTTCCTTTTCTTCCCTTCTTTCGCTGGTTTTGAGTTTAAAGAGACGTGACAGCACTGCGACCTTCTGTGACGTGCCTGATAAATCCAGAAGAGTAACTTGAGAGCAGTGACGTTGTACTGTACAAGCATATTGGTTACACATTATGGAAATTATGTTATTTTTCCTAAATAATATTGTGAGGAACGGAAGGTAAAAGTTTTATGGTACCTCAGTAGCTTCTTTTTAGCAGTGAGGTTACAATTGTAGCAAAATCTTTAAAATAACTTGATGGAATATATTAAAATCAACTATTTATTGTAAACAACAATTAATATTTCTTTGATTAATAATTAACATTAAAGTAGAATAAATAAATAGAAAAACGCACACTTTTATAAAAATTAATTATAATGTTGCTCTGATTACTGCAATAAATTTACTACTTTGAATTTGTTTTAAGGAACAGTATTATTTCTTTTCAATGGGTTTGTCAATGTAGCTTATTGTATTGTATTGTTACGTGTGCATATACAGGAGTGGGAGTGTTGAAGTTGTTATTTTTGGGCAGTCCCTTATAAATGAATTTTTCCCACACAGATAAAAACCTACTGATTTTTCGAAATTAGAAACCAATTGTGAGTATTCATTGCAAATTCACTCTTCAAGTAATAAAATAAATAGTATTCTGAGCTTTGGTGTTGGAAGTCTGATGTTATTTTACTAAACTAGCACTCTGTCGCGGAATTGTATTAATACTAATGATTTAGTTATATTATCCCACATTAGTATAACAGTGCAAGCATTACGAAGTGCAAGAAAGTTTCATAAGAGGAATAAATGTGTTGGGGGAACACATACTAATGCTGAAGTTCACTGTCGATATAGTACTGAAGTCAAAATGAAGACTATTGCAGTAGCACCAAAGAATAATTCGTGGTAGATAAGCCAAGTTAAAACAGTACTACTGAAGGGTGATATACTAGAGAATAGAGCCTTGCTACTCAAAAATATGGACATGTTACAGTAGTAGAAGTACTGATAGACTACTGCTACCTACGAACGAAGAATACACAAAATGGAGCTAGCAAGCAATCAGAAGCAGCTCACTGCCATCGAGGAAGGCTTTCTGTAACGAAATAAATTCTGCTGGTGTCAAATGCTGATGGGAGAAATAAGGAAGACGTTTCAAAACTGTACATCCGGAGACAAAGAAACACAATGTTTCTTATTTGTGACGCTGCAGAAACGCTATTGAAAACTCGGCAAAAATTGAGAGTTATTAGACACAATAGGCGGTTACAGAAAGGTACAATGCACCCGTGGTCTACGGCTAGCGTCTTTGCTTGGTAACAAAAACGTCCTCGGTCCCGGGTTCGAACTCCTCCACTGCTTTTGAATAAAAGTCATCAGCTTTAGCGGCCGAAGACTTCCGACGAAAGAGGTGACCAACATCCTGCTAACGGCCTTGTCAAAGAGGGCAGAGGAGCAGACAGAGGTCCAGGGCACTCTCTGGTCTTTGGGGTGGGAAATTGACATTAAAGGCGGAAAATCAGCAGAGACCAACGGCATGATTACCCAGGAAGCAATGGTAAGCCACTGCAAAGACACATATGTATCAACAGTACGTATGACCTGTAACTTAAAAAGTGTCATGATGATCTCTCCATTGGCAAAAGATTCTGGAATAGTCCCCCATTCAGATCTCCAGAAGTAGATTGCCAAGGGGGAGGTGACCATGAGAAAAAGATTGAATAACCAACTAAAGGATAACGTTCTATCCGCCAGAGCGTGGAATGTCAGAAGCTTGGGCGTGTTGGAGAAGCTACAAAATCTTGAAAGGGAAATGCAAAGGCTCGAGCTAGATATCGTGGAGGACAGTCAAGTCAATACGAAAGAAGAAAAGGATTTCTGATCAGATGAGTATACGACAAAATCAACAGCAGCAGATAATGGAATAAGGGAATACGACTCGTTGTGAATAGGAAGGTATGACAAAGACTGTCTTACTGTGAACAGTTCAATGATATGGTTGTTCTCATAAGAATCGCCAGCAAAAACCAACACTGACAACAATAGCTCACATATACATGCCGAAGTCGCTAGCTAGAGACAGAGAGAGTATGTGAGGATACTAACAGGTAAATCAATATGTAAATTGAGATGAAAGTCTAATAGTCATAGAGGACTGGAATGCGGTTGTAGGAGAAGGAGTAGAAGGTAGGGCTACAGGCGAAATGAGAAAGGAGAAAGGAGAAAGGCTAATTGACTTCTGCAATTAATTTCAGCTAGTAAAAGCGAATACTTTGTTCAAAAATCGCAAGAGAAGGGGGTATACTTGTAAAAGGCCTGAAGATACGGGAAGATTTCGGTGAGATTACATAATGGTCAGGCAGACATTCTAAAATCAGTTATTGGGTTGTAAGGCATTCCCAGGAGCAGATACAGACTCAGATCACAAATTAATAGTGATGAAGAATAAGCTGAAGTTTAAGTGACCAGTCAGGAAGAATCAATACAAAAAGAAGTGGTATACGGAAGTGCTAAGGAATGAAGAGGTACGGTTGGTGTTCTTTAAGCCTGTAGATACTGCGATAAGGAATAACTCAGTAAGCAGTTCCACTGAAGAGAAATGGACGTCTTTAAAAAGGGGAATCACATAAGCAGGAAAGAAAAAAAATGGTTCAAATGGCTCTGAGCACTATGCGACTTAACTTTTGAGGTCACTAGTCGCCTAGGACTTAGAACTAATTAAACATAACTAACTTAAGGACATCACACACATCCATGCCCGAGGCAGGATTCGAACCTGCGACCGTAGCGGTAGCTCGGCTCCAGACTGTAGCGTCTAGAACCGCACGGCCACTCCGGCCGGCTGGAAAGAAAAACATACGTACAAAGAAGGTAACTACAAAGAAACCAAGGTATCAGAAGCAATACTTCGTTTGATAGATGAAAGAAGGAAGTACAAAAACGTTCATGGAACTTCAGGAATACAGAAAAACAAGTCGGTTAGGAATGAAATAAATAGGAAGTGCTGGGAAGTAAGGCGAAATGGCTGCTTGCAAAATGTGAGGAAATAGAAAAAGAAATGTCTGTCGGAAGACCTGACTCAGCATATAGAAAAGTCAAAACAACCTTCAGTGCCATTAAAGGCAAGTGTGGTAACATTAAGAGTCCAGTGGGAAGTCCATTGTTAAATGCAGAGGAGAGAGCGGATCGGTGGAAAGAGCACACTGAAGGCGTCTACGAGGATAAAGACGTCTCTGAGCGTTTGAAGACGAAACAGGAGGCAACAGAGAAGAGATAGGGGATCCAGTATTAGAATCAGAATTTGAAAGAGCATTGTAAAACTTAGGATCAAATAAGGGAGAAGGGATTGATAACATTCTGTCAGAATTTCTGACATCACTGGTTCAATCGGCAATAAAACGACTATTCACTTGAAGCATAGAATGTATCATGGTGTCGATATATCATCCGACTTTTTGGAAAATATCAGCCACACTATTCCGAAAACTACAACAGCTGACAAGTGTGAGTATTATTGCACAATCAGGTTAACAGCTCAAGCATCCAAGCTCCTGGCAAGAATAATATATAGAAGAATGAAGAAGAATGTTGAGGATGTGTTATATGACAATCAGTTTGGCTTTAGGTATTGTAAAGGCACCAGAGAAGCAGTTCTGATGTTACATTAATTATGGAAGTAAGACTAATGGGAAATAAAGACACTTTCTTAAGATTTGTCGACCTGTAAAAAGCGTTTGATATTGTCAAATGGTGCAAACTGTTCGAAATTCTGAGAAAAATAGGTGTAAGCTGTAGGGAGAGACGGTAACATAAAACATGTACAAGAGCTGAGAAGGAATAATATGAGTGGGAGATCAAGAACAACGTGCTAGGATTAAAAAGGGTGTAAGACAGTTCTGTAGTCTTTCGCTCCTACTGTTCTATCTGTCCATCGAACAAGCAATGACAGAAATAAGAGAAAAGTTCAAGAGTGGAATTAAAATTCAAGGTGAAAGGATATCAGTGATAAGATTCGCAGATGACAATGCTGTCCTCAGTGAAAGTGAAGAAGAATTATAGAACTTGCTGAATGGAATGAACGGTCTGTTGAGTACAGAATGTGAACTAAGAGTAAACTGAAGAAAGACGAAAGAAATGAGAAGTAGCAAAAATGAGAACGACGAGAAACGTAACACTAGGATTGATGGTCATGAAGCAGATGAAGTATAGGAACCCATGACAAATGGAGCAAGGAGGACATAAAAAGCACTGGCAAAAAGGGCATTCCTGACCAAGAGAAGTCTAATAGTATCAAACATAGTCCTTAATTTGAATAAGGAATTTCTGAGGATGTACGTTTGGAGCACAGTATCGTATGGTAGTGAAACAGGGACTGTTGGAAAACCGTCTAAACACGCCTCTGGTTGGTAATAAGTGGACGCTATGTTTGCACTGTGTGCATGATTCCACTTAGCGCGCGAAACGCAGTTTGAATGCAATCTGTAAGGAAAAGTGCTATGACTCACCAAGGATTTAGACTTCAAATGAATAGCTGCCATCAATTTTCCTAAAATATTCCAATGAGGTAGGAATGGGACCTCCATCTTAGAATAGACAACAACTATTCCCTGTAATTGTACTTATTGGAATCACTTTTGTACATGTTAGGTCATTACGATGCACAAGAGCAATCTCAGGTATCACCTGTTCAGATTAGGGGACCCTAGTATTAAATTTCGCAAATAACATAAAATATAATACTAAAAAATGCAGGACAGTTTACTGAGAGAAAGATTCTCCGGTAGAAGACTATCCTAATGTCGAGCTGAACAATGTTACCGGCTCTAACAAATTTTGTTCTTTCCCCACAAATGTTAACCATCGATCATACAAGGGAAATAAGTTAATTTCGGGAAATACTACAAGGAGGGCAGGTCTTTCCACTTTGAGCTTCGTATCACTAGAGTAAAAATTGACTTATCACACGACATTTGAATTAAATGTCGTGCTGCGTTCTTTACCTTGTGTTGCACCGCGTCTTCGGCTTGGCTGCTGCCGTGTGTCGTCGGATCTGTAAATCTATCAGAATCCTACACTGAGCCTGGTTGATTCTATATCAGCAAACTTGCCCTACGTTTTCATGAAGTGAAAAACGTCAATTCATCCTACTCTGCTGTTAATGGCTAATCACACGTGCTAGGTTGGCGCGCCGTGTGTTACTCTGCCCCCTCTGTTCTCACAAGAATTTAACTATATTGGCTCTCTTCGTTCTCCGCTCGGGCTATTTACGAAAAGAATTCAGCCAGCTCTTGACTGAATTTTGGAGCCGGGTGAACAAAGTGTTCACACCAGTTTATCTCCTCTGCCTGTCGTCACGTCAGAGAGGGAGCACCCCGGCCATACTCGACGACGTCTCAAGGGAATGTGCCTATCGCAATGGGCAGTTGCGCGTCTCCTCAGCCTAGCGTCCCTCTACAGTGGGATTGGACACTGGATGGAACAGCCAATGGGAATCGCTCTTTCATTTCTAGTAGCCAAGCCTGCCCAATCATCAAATGGTTTAATAGCTACAGTGTCGTATAATTGGCTGGCTTTCAAGTGAACAGCCAGATCTGTTACCCCCTTATTAATACCCCATCATCCACACGAGTGATAAGTTACGTCCTCAGGCGTTGCTCACGTAGTATACTGTTCTTCCCCAGCTCTCTGCCATGCACGTCATCTGTGCTTGATCTTGACTAGGCTGCGGCTCTGCAGGCCATTGTTTCATAGCGTGGCTAGCAAAAACTGGCTTCCCCTCCAGTGATGCCTGCACACTGTTTCAACCTAACTTAAAATGCAAATTTACGTAAGGGAATTATTCTCGTCACTCTCTATGCCATGTGTATTAAATCTCAAACAAGTGAAATATACACACAAAACCCTGTCCCACATTGCAAAAACAGTGTCTTGCATCACTATAAACGACTCGACGTGTAAGGTGTCCAAAATCCTGACGCCTTACAACTGGAACAGAAGAGAATCAAAGCATTTTAAATGTGGTGATACAGATGAATGTTGAACATTAAGTGGACTGGTAAGTTAAATAAAGAAGATGTTCTCCACATAGTCGATGAGGAAAGGAATATATGGATAATACTGACAAGAGGAAGGAAAAGAAATAGCTTAGAATATAAGTTTGGAGCACAGCTTTGTATGGAAGTGAAACCTGGACTGTGGGAAAACCGGAACAGAAGAGAAGCGAAGCATTTGAGAAAAATGGTCTACATACGAATGTTGAAAATTAGGTGGACTGATAAGGTAAGGAATGAGGGGGCTCTGCACAGAATCGGAGGGGAAAGGAATATGTGGAAAACGCTGACAAGCACAAGGGACTGGATAGTAGTATAGCAGTTACAACAACAGGGAATGACTTCCATGGTACTAGAGGGAGCTGTAGAGGGCAAAAATTGTAGATGAAGACAGAGATCGAAATAAATGAAGCAAATAATAAAGGATGTAGGTTGCAGGTACTAGTCTCAGATGAAGAGGTTGACACATGCGATGAATTCGTTGCACGCTGCATCAATCCAGTCAGATAATTGATGACTCAGAAGAAAAAATAAAAAATAAAAAACAAAGACAAGTTAGTTTGCCTCCTACTACGCCATTTATAAATACTTCTGGAATGATAAAAAGTAAAAATTTAAGTTGAAAAAATGGCTGCACAAATAGCAAAGAAGGAGTTAGATTAAAAACAATCAAATTAAACGGCTTAAGGCCAAATAACAAGTGTTAAGTTGCGCGCGGCTCGTGTTCGTGCCGGTTTATAGCTTAACATCTTGTCTTTGCGGTACTGCCGCCTCGTTTGTTATTCGATTTACTGGCGTCACTAAGTTGCTGGCTTGCCTGCCCGTGAGTGGCAGCAGCAGCGCTTATCCATAAGAACACTGCCGTACTATCTTTGGAGCGACCGCTAGTTTTTACAAGTAGTCGTATTTCGCGACGGAGCAGCAGTGAGGTCCGAACAGCCATGGCTCGCCCAACTGTTGCCGACACGCATGAGTTGAGTGGGAGCGACCTTGGTTGGTCGTTCGGTCAGTCATCTCATCGGACGGCGTGTATTTGGTCGCCAACTGCTTCTGAGTTCCCCATGTGTGTCGACTTGTGATTCGTCATTGTTGTCCCACAGTCACTAATTTTAGCATTTTTCGAGTTGTTTGTGTAAGTGTTTTCTTGGAATCCTGTGTAGCTTGTGTGGTTTTGACTGAGCAGCTATTTTAATGCTGTCTGCGTGCTGCATGTGGGCAGTCGGTTGGGACAGAGCAGCGAGGAAGTCTCTGCGGCGCAAGGTCAGGCCGGGACCGCTGTTGGCGTGAACGCGCGGTTGGATTGTGAGGCGCTAGCTGCGAGAGCTGTAAAGTTCGCTGCCCACCGAACCTGGACAATGAAGTTGAGTGATCAATCAATTTGTTATGAAACCTCAGCTGCCGTGACATCTCTTTGTTCATTGTCGTTGTTGCTTCCAGGGCCATTCCGGCTAGCAGCAATGTATAGTGTGTTGAAGTTGGCGAAATCTGCCATCTTCCTCTATGGTCTTTAGCTACTGAATTGGTTGTTACTTATCAGTGAATTGCACCAGTGGTATTTTCCACGTCGTGGCCTTTGATGCCCCAGTTAGCTACCCTGTTCGTTAGCACAGTTTTCCGGCAGTGTCTTTTTCTGAAAATGGTTCAAATGGCTCCGAGCTCTATGGGACTTAACTTCTCAGGTCATCAGTCCCCTAGAACTTAGAACTACTGAAACCTAACAAACCTAAGGACATCACACACATCCATGCCCGAGGCAGAATTCGAACCTGCGCCCGTAGCGGTCGCGCGGCTCCAGACTGTAGCACCTAGAACCGCTCGGCCACTAGGCCGCCGTGTTGATGCTGTTCAGCATGGCGTGTACTTGGACAGCTTTTCAGTTGTTTGTTCATTTTTTCTTAAGAGTGGTCATCGTGCCTTGGCTGTTTTTAGAGATGTTTTTGAAGATGTAGTGCTGCTTGTATCTTCATCCTCGGCTGATATTTTACGTTGTCGTACCACTGGTCGGGCAGGAGAGAATTGATTAAGTTGTTGGTCGGTCCTTCAGCCATCCCTGTGTTGGGTTGTCATCCGATTATTTAACCTTACTCTTGGCTGCCTGTCTCACCTCACCTTACGTTAGAGCTACCTCCTCAGGCCGCCCCTTGGAACACTTCTGAGCACCACGGTTCTGTCGGTTTTAGATTGTGATTTTTATTTCAGTCTGAAGTACTGTGCGAGGTCTTCAGCGGTCTATTAATTTTGTTTTAATTTTAAAATAAGTCCTGCATTTGACTTAAATTAAAATTTGAAGATTGATTTGGTTAAAAACTAAATTTCGCAAGTGTGTTCTAGCTGAAATTCTTGTTATCTAGGCCTTAAGCCCTGAGTTGTTCACTGTCCAGTGTGTGGCCTTCAGCCGAGCTTTTATGTGAAATATTAAAAGACAGCGAACAACTTAAAAATAGTAGAAAAATGAAATCAAAAGAGGAAGTTTAGGCAGTGAGCTCACAATGTCGGTATAATCTTACGAATATAAAGGGAGCACCAAACCTTTTGGGTCAGACTGAAACAGGTGATAGTGGGTCCACAACCGATTACATTGAGATAGGAAAACAATGGTTGGATATGCATATTTATTGTGTTATGGACATCACGGCGCACATCGCATAACAGTAACCTAGGTCGTAATATTTGTTCAAAGCGACGAACGCCAGTCTCAGTGCATCGAATTGCAACGGCTCATGCAGTTCTGCCACACTCTCGCAAAGATCCCGGGTGTCTGTTGTACACTGGAACAGGCAGCTCGTGATAAAAAGCGTACACCCCTGGCCACCAAACAGAGATACTGTACACAACTCACAGCACGTGTGTCATGTAAAGACCCGACGAATCGCACTGGCGCATTAACCCGTGCCGCACCTACATCTCCATTGCTGGTGTCAGTTGTCCACTGCATGAGACAGCTTGTGATGTGTCCATGCTGAGGTGTGTTACTGTGTACGGTTTTATGGTTCAAACTGCCTGCCTCCTGTTATAACAGGATATTTGATTTCCGTTAGCTGCCACAATTTTCACAAACAGCGGAGAACTTCCTATCACAGGCGTATCGGAAATTTGCGATTATAATTACAGCGATGTGTGCTGAGTAATTACAGTTGGATGGGGTCATTGTCTCCAAAATAACATACGGAGTAAATGTTTTGGCTGAGGAGAACGCGACAGACAGGTGTAGAGCACGCTTCCCGCCCCCCCACCCCCCCACCCCCCGCCACCGCGCTGTAATTAAACGTAGAGCGGTCGGCTTTGTGTGTGACCAGTGTTTTATGGCGTTTTCGTCGCTGTTCGCAAATAAATCGCGTGCGGTCTGGTGGGCGGTCTGCTGAAATATGGCGCCCAGAATTTGTCTCACTACTACTGTGGCGCCAGTGCTCGCTGGGGAAGCCGTTTACCATCGACGCGCTTACGATTTGCATCTTCTCTCGTTTTTGTCGGCTCATGCAAATTTATGGTCCACTCCTACGCTGGATTTTGCGCGTGATGATATCGGGACGAGTATAGGAACACGATGCAACACAATACCACCACAATACCACTATCCAATAATTTTCCTAAAACACTTTCAATATATACTGCTTTCCATAAATTAGAGGAAATTACCCAGCAACAAAAACTGGGTAACACGCAACTGAACTGACAAAGTTTTGTTTTAGATATATAGCCGAAACAACACCTGCACACATACAGAAAATATATAAAAGTGTTACACAAAGGACGCGATGGTGAACGCAGTATTATGTAAAGCGAAAAGGAAGTATTAGAAGATGGAATGGGAGATATGAAAGTACTAAATGAATTTAATAACTGATAGACTTAGCACACAGAGCAGACGACATTCTCTCAAGATTAAGAGCTCCTCACAAAACTATTCTACCTCACAAGTGAGATAAGTGAGGCAGGAAAAATACCGTCAAACTTCAAGACTGTAATCATTCCAGTCCGAAAGAAAAAAAAGGTGCTGAGAATTGAAAAAATTACCAGAGCACGAGTTTAATGTCAGAGCTGCAAAATAGTCACAAACGATTATTTACACAATAACGGAAAATATGGTAAAAATCTACCTAGGAGAAGATCGGAAAGGGCTAAAAAGAAATGTAGCAAAACACGGAGTAGTAACCAGCCTACGACATATCTGAAGAAAGGCAAAAGAGAACGAACCTACTTTTATAGTATTTTAAATATTTAGAGGAAATTTCTGACAATGTTTAGTGGAATACACTCTTTGAAATTCTGAAAATTGCAGGGATAAAACATAGGGAGCGAAATGCTGTCAGCAATTTGTACAGAAACCAGGCTGCAGTTATAAGAGCTGAAGGACATTAAATGAAGACCGTGACTCAGAAGGGAATGTAGCCTACTCAGTCTTCACATTGAGCAAGCAGAAAAGGAAACAAAGAAGAAATTTATGGATGAAACTGCAGTACAGACAAAGGAAACGGGGATCAGCGGGATGGTACGGATAGCGTCTTGTATAGAGATTGTAAGATAAAATCAACAAAAGTGAAGTGAGGGTAGTGGTATGTAGTCGAATTAAATCAAACGACGTGGAGGAAATTAAACTATAAATAAGTGACTAAAAGAAGCAAATACGTTTCGCTATTTGGGCAGCAAAATAGTAATGGTAACGGAAACAGAGAGAACAAAAAATGTAGACTGGTAGAAGCACGAAAAGTGTTCTTTAAAAATACAATTTTGTTAACATTGACTAAAAATTTAAATGTTAGGAAGTCTTTTATGAAGATATTTTTGTGGAAGGTACTCTTGTATAGAAGTGGATAATAAACGCTTTAGGCAAGAAGAGAACAGAAGCGTTTTAAATGTTGTAAAGTATGTATGTAGAACTGTAAACGGATCCTAGCCAAGGCTCGACATACGTTATGTACCAAGAATAAAGGGGATGTAACTCTTGTGCACAATTTCTGGTTAAGTCACTTCACAAGGACAACCAAAAATTTAGAAATCACAGGGTCGCCACCAGCCCAAGCCCTTCCTAACAATTAAGAAAAGACCGAACTGGAAATTATCAGTTTAATTAAATTAAGGTTTCATTATAAGAATGCAATTTTTTTCAGAAACTAACAAGATGAACAGCATAGGATGACGTATATAAAAAAAGGGAATAGAAAATTAGTTTGAAAACTGGCATCAATGAGAAAGATAAAGAACGCAGAGTTTACCTTTTACGTAGCACATATATTTCATTACTGAATTTGATGCACATCCAATGAATACCCATGACTGGTGCCTGAACAAAAAAGTTTGATAATTCGCAAAAAATTGTAGAATCGTGCAATTAAAAAGGAGAAACACACAAAAAGGAAGTGGAACACAATAATTCAATCATTCCATCTACATACCCACTGCTGCCCGAAAGGAACAAAGCAACTCCCACACTTTTAATTTCAACCACC
Organism: Schistocerca gregaria; assembly: GCF_023897955.1. Classification (NCBI taxonomy): domain Eukaryota; kingdom Metazoa; phylum Arthropoda; class Insecta; order Orthoptera; family Acrididae; genus Schistocerca; species Schistocerca gregaria. The sequence continues at coordinate 241,481,486 of NC_064921.1, forward strand.
ATCATCGCCGATTTTTCACAAAATAATTATGCCATATCCCGAAAATACGTAACTACACACGCTTCATTTAAGCTAAAGTACTTAAATATAGCATGAATTTAACATAGGGAAATTCTAATTCGACCTACTTCCTAACAGCAGAAACCTTCTCTAGGAGCTACGAACTGTACTCACCAACCGCTAGCTGCACAGAGTCATTTCTCCACCGAGCTTCGCCTAACTACCGGGGAAACGGAAACTACCATAGAGGTAGGTTTCCGCCAGCAACCTGACAGACAAACCAACCTCATACTAAAAGGGGTAAACCTCTCTATTCAGGTACTGAGATCCTAAGCTGGTCATCCTGTGCTACCCTCCAAACGAGAAGCAAACATCAACTGCTCCTAGCAGACGACAACCAACTCAGCGTCCCCCACAAAAGAAACCCGAAACCACACGTAAAGCCGGCCGCGGTGGTCTCGCGGTTCTAGGCGCGCAGTCCGGAACCGTGCGACTGCTACGGTCGCAGGTTCGAATCCTGCCTCGGGCATGGATGTGTGTGATGTCCTTAGGTTAGTTACGTTTAAGTAGTTCTAAGTTCTAGGGGACTGATGACCACAGCAGTTGAGTCCCATAGTGCTCAGAGCCATTTTTTGAACCACACGTAAAATACACCCATTCAGTCACATTCACGCACATTGGTTGGAGTGATGGGATAAAAGCGATAAATACAGGTCATGATTTCCTATGGAATACAAAAATATCAAACATAATATCATTTAATAAGCCTTAGTTTGTTTGCTCAGTCTTTCTGGGAGAGTTAATAAATTAAACCGCAATCAGGAGGTGGACAGAACAGGATGCATAGAATCCAGTGAGACAAGCGCCTTATGAAACGACTCCACAGAGACGTTTCATCACACTGTACCCCCCCCCCCCCCCAAAAAAAAAAGACTGTGGAGGGAACGTTATTGCCATGCTATGACGTTACTCAACAGGCTTTTCATCTTTCCAATTTCACCGCCACTAACACATACGCATAGCCTCTCTGAGAACGAACGAGAGGCTCTAGGAGTCGACAGCCGCGTGTTCCCTGAGCCTGCTAGGAACAATGGGATGTATTGGTGCTGCATGTGACACAGTGGATGGTTTCGCTCGCTGACAGGGGCTACAAACTCTAATGACACGATGAATTCGCTTCAGCATGTTGCTGAAGTAGCAGGTCTCCCGCAGCTTTCCAAAGCACTTCCGTGCACCAAAGTGACCGTAGCTCAAGTGCACATACCGTACCCGTTTGTTCACTAGTTCGTCGGGAATAGCTAATAGCCATCGGGCGTCGTTAACTCCTCGCCTCTTAAACAGAATACCATTCCGCACCAGGTAATGCTGCCTTAGCGCGGCATTGTTCCTGTCATACCATTTCATATTAATGACTCACAACAATTCATCCTTATCTTGCTCGTGGCTAATGTCACTCAGTGAGGCATTGATATGGTTTTCAAATGCAACTCCCTTCACGTACATGATACGAAAAATATTCTCCGCTAAATCATCGCCGGCCGTTGTGGCCGTGCGGTTCTAGGCGCTACAGTGTGGAACTGCGAGACCGCTACAGTCGCAGGTTCGAGCCCTGCCTCGGGCATGGATGTGTGTGGTGTCCTTAGGTTAGTTAGGTTTAAGTAGTTCTAAGTTCTAGTGCACTGACGACCTCAGATGTTGAGTCCCATAGTGCTCAGAGCCATTTGAGCCCTAAATCACCTTTCTCTTTATGTTTGAGCCCTAACGGAACACGTGACAGTGCGTCCGCAATCACATTCATTTCTCCCGGAATGTATTTTGTGGTGAACATACTCTTGGAACAAATCGGTCCACCTGCCTAATCTTCTCTGCCCAATTTTCGCGCTCATTAAAAATTGTAAGGCCCGGTGATCAGTGAAAACTCTCGTCGTTCGGCCGAACAAGTAATAACGAAACTTGAAGGCCAATACGATCGCCAGCGCCTCGAGCTCCGTTACCGAATAATTTCGCTCGCCTCGAGTGAGCACACGGCTGGCGAACGAAATGGTTTTCCATTTCGTGCGTTCCTCTTCTCCACCTGTTTGAAACACCGCTCCCAGACCATTAATCGAGCTGTCCGTCATTAAACAAAAATCTTGATTCAGATCGGGATGTGAAAGCAGGGGTGCGTTGACTAATGCTCTCATTAAGCTTGCATGGGGGCTTAATTATTAAGCAATAGTTTTAGTAGCTGTGTATCCGGTTACGAAGTCTCGTAACCGGTTGGCCCTCACTATTATTAGTACGCAATCTGACTGCATAAAATAACAATAAACAATGAAAGGAATTTTCCGTTAACACAATTGATTAATTAAGTCCCCTGTAACTATAAAAGCTACGAAATAACAAAGCACAAGTGTAACTGTTCTGTGTGTGGTAGTGTGACGTACATGTATCTGGCACGGTTCTTCCTCAATACGACAAGAAATTTTAAACACTATTTACAATGAACTAATTGCAAAACCAGAAGTACTATAATTGCTCATAGAAACCAGAATTACAAGTCTAATACATGAACACGAGCCAGATGCTTTGTTGACTGAACCTGTGACCAAGACGCATTGTCATTAAGGAAATGTGATTTTTTTTTGTTATCTCCACATATATTGACGAAAAATACACTGTGATCATTGCAACTTCTTCCATCTACACATTACACCAACCGAACAGCATCTACTGTCTCGCCCAACAGAACAACAACTGCACACGACATCCTCTGGACTAGTACTGCTCTCTACATCCTCTCAAGAAGTACTGCCCACGGCAACCTCTGAACTACTACTGCCCCAGTGGAGGCGGCGGAACAATAATCTATGGAGCAATCTCTGCCGCTGTGATTCAGTGTAGCCACCTTTCAAGCTATTTAATTCGTTATCTACCTGTTGGTCCCATATCCAGACGGCGTTTTTACTTGTCAGTGAACATAGACGTAGCGTGGATGATAGCCCCACGTTGATAAACCTTTTGTAAAAATTACAGAGCCCTAAAAGTGTCCTCAGTTGTCCTTTTGTTGTGGGAGTTGCACATTCGGCTATAGCCGCGATCTTGTCTGGGTCGGGGCGGATCCCGTCGGCAGAGACATGTCCTAAAAATTTAATGTCTTTGCATCCGAATTGATTTTTCCAGGTTGACGGTTGCCCCAGCCTCTGCAAAGACGTCCGAAAGTCTGTTCAGGACACAGTTATGTTCCTCCCAGGACTTATCAGCAATTAAGATGTCGTCGACATATATCGTAACTCGTGCTTTTAAATAATCCAATAACACAAGAAGGCAGTATATTGCCTGCAGGACTGGTCGAGGGCTATCTGCCAAAAGCTCTATCGGAGGTCGATCGATGCTAATATTTTAAAACCAAGGAAGCGTTGGAGAAGCTCATCCAGGCTTTCTGGTCTGTCCGTTTCCGGCATTATTACAGTATTTGTTTGACGGGAGTCTAACACTAAACGGACATAATTATCCGGCTTTGGCACCACCAGTGAGGGTGAATTGTATGAGCTTCGTGTCGTCTCAATAACACCTTGCTCTAACATCTCTATAACCATCTGTACAGTAGAGCTAAAATAAAAACTGGGTCTTCTGTGGGCTAAATCTTTAATCGTGAATAGAACAATGCGACTTGTTGACACTATTCTCTCTGGCAACATGCCATGTAGGGTCATACGAACACGAGACCACGAGCACAACATAACATTACGGAAACAAGAGATTTCAGTGCAGGAAGTTAGTCGCCAAATTAGCGTAGTTATGTGTCCCACAGGTCATATCCACGTTAAACGCTACGATGTGTAAAATATTAACCAAACAAACATACAACAAACACACATACAAGTAATAAAATGTTCCGGGCTATTATGCCGTGGTCGAATAAATTTCACCTTAAAACCCGACCACGGGTTAATAGCCTGAAACACTTTATTAATTGTGACGTTTCCACCCATGAAAGCTTACATTTTACACACACAAGTACACAAACATATACACACAAAGATACAGTGTGCCAATTATTGAACTACATGGGAAAAAAAAACATAAATTAGTTACAAATTACGGCGTGCACACACTTTATTAAACATTTATACGTCACTATATATATTCGAAGTTAGGTTATGACATGTTCGATATGCCTGCCATTACTGGCGACGATGTGGCGCAACGAATAGCGAAATTTTGCGTGACCCGCTGAAGTATCGGAACATCGTCGTTATCGATGACCTCTTGAATCGCTGTTTTCAGTTCAGCAACGGTTTTGTGGTTATTACTGTACAACTTGTCTGTAATATAGCCCCACAAAAACGAATTCAGATCCGGAGAGTATGGCAGCTAAACGAGGCCCATGCCAGAGCTAGAATGCAGTCCCCAAAGCGTTTCGCCAGGACATGAAACACTCTCCTTCTTCTATGGGGTCGAGCTTCATCTTTCATGAACCACATCTTGTCGAAATCAGGGTCACTTTGGGTAATGGGGATGAAATCATCTTCCAAAACCTTCATGTACTGTTTGGTAGTCACTGTTCCATCAAGGAATATCGCACCGATTATTCCATGACTGGAAATTGCACGTCACACAGTTACCTGTTGAGAGTGAAGAGATTTCTCGATCACAAGGTGTGGATTCTCGGTCCCCTCCCCAAAGCGCCAGTTTTGCTTATTGACGAACCCAACCAAATGAAGAAGGACTTTGTTGTTGAATATACCATGTATGATCATATTAATTCCCACCATGTCCCGCAGCCAATCGTTCAGTTTGAACGTCCTGACGCAAACCGTTCAAAAGTTTTGACGATTTTATTTCATATAGTTCAATAATTGTCACCCTGTATCTACGTAAGCCATTTCCTCAAAGCCACTCATGTACACATTTGACACATGAACTGCAGACATCTCCTCCTCCTCCTCATCCCTTACTGTATTTTCCTCTTCCTTCCTCCCATCTCTCTGCCCACCTCATCCTCCCAGCTCTATAGGTCCATCTCCTCACTCACCCTCAGTCTCGCCATCTCCTCCTCATCCTATCTTTGTCAGTCCCCTCTGCCTCTCTCACTGACCACACCTTCTTCTCCCATCCCCCTGTCCATAATTTCCTTCCATCCTTCTATCCTCCTCCCCCTTTTCTCTGTCCATCTCATCCTCCCCCTCTCTCATTAACAATCTCCTCTGCCCATCAGCACATGTGGGCCCTGCAAAGGGGTCGGAGCGCATGCCAATACTATTCCCACACAACACGTCTGCTTTGCAGGGCAGCCTGCATGTTGGTGGCTGCAATACCATTTCCTGCCTCTGATGTGTAGCCTGCACTGCAAAGCAGGGTGGTAAGGCAGGCCAACACTATTCCCACACAATCCCCATGTCACGCCTATATGTAGCGCTGAAAAAACATCGTTTTTTCCTGTTTCTCTGCAGGTATTGAAGCTAGAAGGCAATAACCCCACAGTGCTGGTACTCATGAGGCCTTCTGTTTCTGTGACAAATTTGGTTGAAATTGTTCAAGGGGTTTGGGAGGACATTCCAGATATATGTACATTCACAAATACACTCTACTTTATTATCCAGGGAGATGTACTCAAAACGTATTTACTTCGATACCTGTTGGCCATTTACATTTACCAGTGTTTATTACTAAGTGACTATCCTGGAACCTACAACCTGGTACCAGCTGCAGTTTGTCTATCTAATGGCTTCCAGAGGCAACAATAATTTTATTGTTGATATTTCACATAATTATCGACAGAACTTGAAACTTAGAATGTTGTCATAATCTTGTCATTAAGAGAGATAATCTTATGTTAAAACAATATGTACTGCAATTAAAAAATGTTTGTTGATCTTGAGGCAGCTACTGATGGCATGCAGATACCTGGACTCTGTTTATTCAGTATTTCAAAATGAGAGCACTTAGTGACTCCCAAAAAAACGTTACACACAGTTTCAAACCTTTTTGAAACGCCACCCTGCACAAAATGATCCTGATGCAGTTTTCATCTACACTGCATTAAGGTGTGAAATGACTGATCAGCCAAATTTTCGTGACGTCTCATGACCGTTTCTGCCGTATTTGTTCAGTTTACTGGTTTAGGTGCATTTTTCATAATGTGGTAGCAATTGTTAATGTAGTTGTCCAGGATTGTGATTACATTTGAAAATGACGACTCTTTGCATCTAAACTAGTTGTGTAACCTTTTTAAAATTTCATTGTTTTAGTGTCTGTGGCCTGACGACTGTTTGTGGTGCCAAATAAACATTTTGAATTTCATTCAGTCTCACTCCTTGCTGACAATTATGTCGATATACAAAAAAGAAAGGTATACACTTTATCGCATTCTACACTTTTGCTGTCATGTAGTAAAACAGCATCACCAGGTATTACGTTTTAATATATTACTTGTTTGCTACTAACTGTATTCACAAGACACTGCACAGACACTATTCAAAATATCATTGCATGTACCTGCAAAGTTACATCACTGTACAACACTTAGTTCAGGTCACATGAAATCATAAACATCTAGATACATGAAAGTTTGATTTGGCTTAAAATAGAGCACAAACTTCCCAGACTATATTCGCCCAGTGTTTGATGAGAGCATTTATCAACTTCCAACTTTAAGCATAATTTCATAACTTTCCCAAACTTTTTCCTCACTTATATATTTAAAGTCAAATATTTGACACATCAACACATTTGTAATTTCTGAAGCTATGTTGTACATGGGAGTTAGATTCTTTCAACAATTGGGGGTTTATGGATTATTTATATTTAATAAATACATTATTGTAAAGAAGGAGTTGTTAAGGAGAAACAGCTTTAATCAACATTTTAAAACATTTCTGCTAACTGTCAGATATTTAATTGCCATGTTTAAATTGCATCTTTACCAATTCTCCTTTTAGCGTTCCACTTTTGAATATTTTTCCTACTGTCACTCAGAAGGACTGCTGATAAAAATTTAGTGAGCAAATGCATTTTGATCCTGTGGTTAATATCTACAAAAACAGACATTATGTTCTTGGAAAAATCAGCAATCTCTGATTGAAAATAGATTTTTATTGTTCATCTTAATTTCATCAATTTTTTAAAAAGTCATCGGTTTCAGTTGTACATGAACTTCCCCCAGATTTGATTGAATCAGATACAAGGATAACACGTCCAGCTATCAGCAAAATTTACTTGCAATATCACAGGATCATCCCGTATTCATCAGTATAAACAACTCAGAGTTCATACACGACCAAAGAAATCAGTGCTCCACTTAACAGATTGCCACTTAACAACTAATACAAACTAAGACACCTTTAAATAACGTACCGCAATGAATTCAGTTAACTTGAAAATGATGGTGCATCGATTAATCCACCAAAAAAACATAAGTTAACCTCTATTACGTAGAACAAGAAACCAGTTAATTAGCCCCTCTGAACTTATCCAGCCTTACAATTTTAGGGTCGTGAATAAACATACCACAAACAGCAATATACAAAAAAAGGGAGAACATGATACTACCCAAGAAATGAACTTACTCCAAAACTCAGTCCTAAAATGTACGCAACTTAACACTAGCCTGGCAATACAAAAGTGAGAAAATCAACAATAAAACCAACCAAAGGATAAGGACAATAATGTAATGGAAATCAAAACCAAAGGCAGATACAAATTCTCACTAAATGCAGCTTAATCAATAAGAGCCTTTCAGCTGAACACTCCAGGCCCAACAGCGACCCTCTGTATTTCACAATCATAACTTTCCTGCAGCTTCAGTTGGTCAGCTACCTGCATTACAAGTTGTCACTGGTCAAGCTACACACATTTTTTTTACAACTGTCATAACCAAAAACAACACACAACAAGCAACTTTTGACTCCTGGTTGTGCTGTATTCCATGACACAGAGAAGGCAAGCACCGTCCACTGCTCCAGCTGAAACGAAGCCACTTGTTGACAGCAAGCCACCATAAGCCTGCTACGCTGCTCTGCCCCTAGCTTCCTGTTTCGCCCTTCCATCTGGATGCTCTCATACGTCAAGTTCCTTGCAGCATACTTGTTCACTTGCCACTCAGGTGTACAGTGGTAACTACACTACTGGCCATTAAAATTTCTACACCACAAAGATGACCTACTACAGACACGAAATTTAACCTACAGGAAGAATATGCTACGATATGCAAATGATTAGCGTTTCAGATCATTCACACAAGGTTGGTGCCGGTGGCGACACCTAGAATGTGCAGACATGAGGAAAGTTTCCAACCGATTTCTCATACACAAACAGCAGTTGACCGGCGTTGCCTGGAGAAACGTTGCTTTGATGCCTCGTGTAAGGAGGAGAAATGCGTACCGTCACGTTTCCGACTTTGATAAAGCTCGGATTTTAGCCCATTGCGATTGCGGTTTATCGTATCGCGACATTGCTGCTCGCGTTGGTCGAGATCCAATGACTATTAGCAGAATATGGAATCGGTGAGTTCAGGAGGGTAATATGGAACGCCATGCAGGATCCCAACGGCCTCGTATCACTAGCAGTCGAGATGACAGGCATCTTATCCGCATGGCTGTAACGGATCGTGCAGCCACGTCTCGATCCTTGAGTCAACAGATTGGGACGTTTGTAAGACAAGAACCATCTGCTCGAACGGTTCGACTACGTTTGCAGCAGCATGGACTATCAGCTCGGAGACCATGGCTGCGGTTACCCTCGACGCTGCATCACAGACAGGAGCGCATGCGATGGTATACTCAATGACGAACCTGGGTGCACGAATCACAAAACGTCATTTTTTCGGATGAATCCAGGGTCTATTTATAGCATCATGATGATATCGCAGTGAACACACGTTGGAACCGTGTATCCGTCATCGCCATACTGGCGTATCACCTGGCGTCGTGGTATGGGGTGCCATTGGTTACACGTCTCGGTCACCTCTTGTTCGCATTGACGACACTTTGAACAGTGGACGTCACATTTCAGATGTGTTACGATCCGTGGCTCTTCATTCGATCCCTGCGAAACCCTACATTTCAGTAGGATAATGCTCGACCGCACGTTACAGGTCCTGTACGTGCCTTTCTGGATGCAGAAAATGTTTGACTGCTGTCCTGGCCAGCACATTCTCCAGATCTCTCACCAACTGAAAACATCTGGTCAATGGTGGTTGAGCAGCTGGCTCGTCACAATACGCCAGTCACTACTCTTGATGAACTGTGGTATCGTTTTGAAGCTGCATGGGCAGCTGTACCTGTACCCGCTATCCAAGCTCTGTTTGACTCAATGCCCAGGCGTATCAAGGCCGTTATTACGGCCGGAGGTGGTTGTTCTGGGTACTGATTTGTCAGAATCTATGCACCCAAACTGCGTGAAAATGTAATCACATGTCAGTTCTAGTATAATATAATTGTCCATTGAATACCCGTTTATCATCTGCATTTTTTCTTGGTGCAGTTTTAATGGCCAGTTGTGTACATGGGCCAGCCACACTAACAGGTGAACTAGCTTCGCCACCGCATTTTGTGTGGCTCTGGCAGCAGACCAACGGTTGTCCACTGCTGTTCATGACTCTTCAGATGCTGGTTCCAATTAATTGATGCTACTTCAGGTCAGTCGGCCATACCGCCCTCCACTGTGACCCTTAGCTACACCTCGCTTCAACATGGCGCTGTTTCCACAAAACCAGCTGATACACACACACCTGGGGCAATAGGAGTGCAAGAGCTACAATGTTACGACTGTTACGTAGAGAGGGAAAACATCTGTATCGTGTACTGCTAATTCGTGGGATACAATAATACAGGTAATTTAGACCTGGAAGTGGCACTTAATTTGAGAGACCACAGTCATGTTTTAGACATCAAGCGTGAGTCACACATTAACTGTTCACTTCCAGTAGGCTACAGTTACCGAACAGTAATTAGCCTGTCTACTTCTTTATGTCAACCATCATTGCTTTCCTGTTTACCGCAGTATTTTAGCCAACATTTGTTTTGTACAGTCACAGGCTTGGTCAGATTCGTTTCTTCACATAGTATAATTTTATTTGTGAAAATAACGTTGTTGACACTTGACATAAACAATGTGTTGTTGACGCATTCTTTGACATACAATTTAGACAACTAAAAAGTGTAATTCACACTCTTTATGTATTTTGACAGGGAAAGAATATTCACGAGACCTTTGTGTGTGAACTTGCATAGATTTGATAAATAAGAATGAAACTTTAGTTGTGTAAATATGTATCCATTGTACCTTACACAAACAGACTGAACGAAACTGTGTGACAAGCACCGTTTAACCCTTTGGCGCCGACGCCGTGATTGTTGCGCCGTGCGCTGTGGCCGAGCGCCAGTCCCGCCCCGCCGTGCCCGCTGTACGGCGAATTTTTCGCGCTGCCCGCGGCGCTACTCTCTTGCATTCACACTCGTAGTGTCATCGCAATTATTGGATTTTATGCTGTATATTTCTTCGGAAAAATGTTTATACAAATCACACATGTTTTTGATACCTTGTATAAATAGTCATTGTTGTAAGGCTGTCCGTTATTGGCGAAATGTAAAAACCGCAAGATATGTTGAAATCAGTTTCTAGGTAGCAGTTTAGAAAATATTGATATACGAATAATGGTGCATAGGTCGAGCGTAGTGCTTCAGCAGTGCACCTGCTGGGCGGTACAGGCCGCAATCGACTGCTGTAGCGCAGTTCAAACGCTGAGCGGCACATTCGTTGCCGACTTCTACAGAAGTTCACCGTAGCGAAAGCGTTAACGCCTAATTTTGGATTTGAAAACAACATTGACACGAGCATTGTTTGTGTGTGTGGTGTGTGTGTGTGTGTGTGTGTGTGTGTGTGTGTGTGTGTGTGTGTGTGTGCACTTACTCATTTTAGACATGGAAATACTGTAAGTTACACCCATTCCATATTTTCTGATATACAACACAGATCATCTGAAATACTTTTGAACGTGTCAAAAAATTCATACCATTTGGATACTTTTCAACATGATGCCGATTTACGCAATTTAGATGAAGCTTACGTATTTCAATAAATAACACTAATCATGAGGACACTTTTGAACATGGCATAAAATTCAGATTGTCTGGATACTTTTACCCTTTACCAAGATGTCGGCTTTGGGGCGAAATTTTAATTGGCTGTTTCGTTTAAATGGCCAGTCAAATACTGGGATGTGATTGGCCGCTGCCTTAAAATGGACAGTATTTTGATCTTCTGCCATTGCTCCAAGAAAAGAGGTGTGGCTTCTTGGATTGTGACATGATTATATCATTGAAAGGAGATCTGACTTATGACATAATGTGTGATGTCATGCTTTCAAGGTCAATAATTGCACGTGGCAGAACCTCGATTCAATAGGTCAAAGTGGCCCAAAGTCGACATAATCCTCCTACTCATGCACGTTATTTACTCATATTTGGTTGGGTTTTTTTATAGTTAGGTAGATCAAACCGACATTCATGAATATTCCTTTAATATCTATAAGGATGACTTCGTAAAGGTTTTATAGGTCCATAGCAGATGAATTTCTGGTTTTGTAATGAACTGCTGCGAAAATATTAAGCTGAAAATTCATAATGTGGAACAGACTCTGATGCAGATAATATGTTTCTATAGTTACAGAAGCTACTATAGTAACTGAAGGTAGTCTGGGTAACACAGTGTCAAATGGACCACTGAGTGCAACGTCTAGTACAAATGCAACATGGAGGGTACACTATTCGCCTGTTCTTGAAGAAGCATTTCGTGAAAGTAGTAATACTGCGATGCAGATACTGAAAATGTGGATTTACATGTGTGGTATAGAGTTAGTTGTGAGCTCCGGTGCCTTGGAAAATATCTTTCTCCTAAGAACATACATTTGCTAAGAAAATTTGAAACTGTGCCAATTTTCTGCAGATTTTTCAGAAATTTTCAACACTGGTTTGGCTACAATTTTGTAGCTGAATCAAATTTCTATGTTCAGCACGGTACAAATTCGAAGCTAAGTGAGGAGGAACCAGAGGCATTTCTTGATATGGTGATAACACTGGTATCTCAGTCTCTTCCTACTCTGCAACCAATCTGAATTTTTGTGTACTGTACCAAAAATTTCCAGTTTTATGCAACTAAAGATATATGTAAAAATACTACACAAATTGCATCTCAATGATAAAAAAAAATCATTCCTGTTTGACAGGCAGCACAAAGCACGCTCAATTGCTAAACCTCTAAATAAGGCTTTTAGTGATGTTTATAGGCCCTTTTGATTCCTTTCTGGCGCGGAAGCATGACTGCTTTCAAAGATGGAAGCTCTTCTGAAGCAGTTATGCAATAGAGAACCTATTTAGAGAGGATCAAAAGTCTGGACAATATATTGTGCACTTGTTGGGTATTCAGATTTATAAAGGAAAAAGATGTAATGGCGAAGGTGGATTTGGGGAAAGAGATATTTAAGACTGTCAATATCAAGGCTATTGGTTATTTTTTGATAACTTCTTCAATTTTATTTTACTCTTTTCATAATTGCTGCAAGTAGGTACATTAACACGTGGAACATTCCGTTCAAAAAGGAAAGAAACATCTGTGTGATGATAGAAAGCTGAAATTGGGTATATCAGGCTTTGCTTGTCCGTATGACATATCTGGATTGAAAGTGGGTTAAAATGTGTGATCATGGGCAGCAGCTTGCTTAATGCTGCAGTAAAGTCACAGATATTGACAAGAAATAAAGAGGGCAAAAGAGAATGTATTCAGTGTCCCAAATCTATAAAAGACTATAACCTATACCATGGGTGGTGTTGGTCTGTTTGACCGGCCGCATCATTCATGTGCACTAACTTGGAAAAAAAAAAAGGATCACTTCGTCCAGAAATGCAAAAGGAATGAAAAAACCAAAAGTCGGTAGGTGACCAGAAGTCGTTTCTATTGGTGTTGAGCCTCAAACATTTACCTTTTCTAGGGACATGACACAGATACGTTAATGATTTTTATACAGTATAATTGTTTCATTGTAAATGTACCTACATTAATCATTTGTCATCGATTTATTTTTTGGAGTTATTGTAGCAAAATTGTAAAACATATTAATAATAATAATATTTACCAGTTTATTTATTTATTTATACGTGTCCAGAACATAACATATTAAATATAACTTATAGTACATAGCATATCATACATAGCATATCACATAGCATATATATTACAAGTATTACAGAGAATATGTGCGTCTTGATATTCCATGTGCTGCCCAGTATTCCGCTGCACAGACTGCCTTATCATTGGCGATAATCAAATCGTCCATGGACACAGGTTCCGGCAGTTTCCTGCAGTTGAGTAGGTGCTGATGGTCTTGATGTTCATCACATTCACATAGTTCGTCCCCTGAGATGTATCCCCATTTCTTCATGTTCTCCTTACATCGAGATACGCCAGTTCTAAGTCTATTGAGTACCTTCCATGTTGTGTATGGGAGATGATGACCTATAGCAAGTTCTTCCTTGGGGTTGTCCCAATATTTCTCTGATGATGAGCTACGCCAGAGTTGTATCCTATGGTCTGCAGGTTATGTCTGGATTGGTCGCGTTGTCTGGAGAAAACTTTTTCTCGAATTGAGTCTTGGCGTTTGATGTTTGCATCCAAACAGGGGGTGTCTCTGATCTGTCTCCTGCTTCTTTCTTTCCACTTCAGCTACTGTTCTCCTTCGGATGTCTAGCGGTGCTACGCCCATGAGGTGGTAGATTTTGTCAACAGGGGTTGCCCGCAAGCAGCCGGTTACAATTCGTCCTGTTTCATTTAGGGCAATATTTACCTGTTTGGCATGGCTGGAGTTCTGCCATACAGGTGCTGCATATTCAGCAGTGGAGAAGCACAAAGCGAGGTCATATGTGCGGAGGACCTGTGGGTGTGCTCCCCAGTTGTTGCCGGTCAGTCTCCTAATAATGTTGTTCCTAGCACTGACTTTCATTTTTGTATCTGTACAGTGGTCCTTGAAGGTAAGGGACCGGTCCAACTTCACTCCGAGGTACTTTGGGGTGTCACAGTGGGCCAGCTGTTGACTTCTCCAGGTTATTCTCAGTTTCCTCCGTGCCTCTCTGTTCCGTAAGTGAAATGCACACACTTGTGTTTTGGAGGGGTTTGGCTTCAGGTAGTTGCTATCGTAGTAGTTAGATAATACCTCAAGACTTGTTGTGAGTTTTTCTTCCACCTCCTCAAAGGTTCTTCCTTGCGCTGCAAGTGCTGTGTCATCTGCATAAATGAAAGATCTTGTGACAGAATTAACAGGCTGGTCATTAGTGTAAATATTAAACAGCAGTGGGGCTAGCACACTTCCTTGGGGGATACCATTTCTCTGTGCCCTCCACCGGCTCCTCTTATTTTGTAGGGTAACAAAGAAACGTCTTTTTTTTTAGTAGGCATCTTATAAACTGTGTTACGAGGAAATCTTTCGTGACGGCATAGATCTTTGTTAACATTTTCCTGTGATTAATGGTATCATATGCAGCAGTAAGATCCACAAAGGTGGCACCGGTGATCTGCCCGCGTTCATATCCATCCTCTATGTACTGTGTCAGGTTCAAGATCTGTCCACAACACTACCTCCCGGGGCGGAACCCAGATTGTTCTCTGATCAGTCTTTGATCGACTTGGTCCGAGGTGCGATTGAGGATCATTCTCTCTAAAACTTTGTGTAGATGACATAGGAGTGATATGGGTCGGAAATTTTTGACATCTGTGGGCTGTTTCAGTAAGGCCACAACTTTGGTTTTTCTCCAGATCTTTGGTATTTACAATGTTGAGACACAGGTGTTAATCATATCTAGAATCCACTTCTTGGTTGCTGGTCCAAACATTTTTATCTGTTCCGTCCTCAAGTCATCTAACCCCGCAGCTTTATTGTTCTTCATTGAGAATACTGCGGTTTCTAATTCTTCCAATGAGAATGGTGTGCCAATATAGTTATTCTCCTCAGTAATTCTCTGGATCTTTGGAGTTGCCGATTTTTTATTAACTTTGCCATTCAGCAGTAACTGATGTGCTATCTGGTTAGGTATTATATCAGAGATGGCCGAGGGAATAGCTGTTGGGTCGTTTCCAAGATTTTTCAGCAATCGCCATGCCTTTCTACTATTTGGTTTCATATCGAGCTGCGTCATAAGATCGCACCATTTTTCTTTCCTTCTAGCTGATATGGCTAGTATAAGTTCTTCACCAACCTGTATTGTTTCTTCAGCAAATGGGTCATCTTCAAAAAGGTGTTCATATTTATTCATAAGTGTTTTTGTATCTTTGTCTAGTCCTGGTATGTAAGTTGTTCCACATCCGCGGGGTATATGCCTACAAGAGACAGCTTTCACCAGCTTTATAAAGCTATCATATTTCTCTGGAGAAGGATCTAGTTCAAAGATTTTGGAATCGAGTTCTTCAGTAAATTTATCCCATTGTGCTCGTTTAAAGTTAAATCTTCTCTTGAAGGGGGGTATAGCTGGGTTTGATGACTGCTTCTATAGTGCAAATAATTGCTCGGTGTTGTGTCCTTCGAATTGAGTCTCCCATTTCTTTCTTCACTTGGTGGGCAACATTTTCACTTGCAAATATGTTATCTGGGTTACATCCACGGCCCCACCTTCCACCCCTGAAGGAGTATGGCAGTTTGGATTTATTAACTTAAGCCCATTACTTTCTACCCAGTTTTCAAGGTCTTCTCCACTTTGATCTGTTTCTCTGTAACCCCATGATACACTGTGGCAGTTAAAATCTCCCATGACCAACTTCACTGGTTGTAGATTGAAATTATCAGGTTCTTTGAAACGGAATACATTATTTGGTGGTTTGTACACTGATGTTACCAGTGAAACTACCATTGCTCCTGATTTATTGGTATGAATGTCTACCATCGAATAACTCATGGTAGACTTTAACACATACAATAAATTGAACTGTTTTATTCATTATTATTACCAAGGAGTATATACTGACCTGCATCTGATTGTTTCGCTGGAAAAAGAGATTTTGTCACTTGAAGGATAAAACCGTTATGTTACCCGAGAGTACGCAGCTCCACTACGTAATTTGGTTATAATGGCATCCTCTTCAGGTAAAATGTCCCTGGAGGTAAAATAATCGCCCCGTAAGGAGGAAGCCGTCATGTTTCTCGAGGAATAATTTGATTGTGAGGGCATCCTCTCAGGGGAAAGTATTCCGGGAGATAAAATAGTCGCCCCTTTCGCATCTCTGGCGGGGACTACTTGAGCGGATACAACGGCCCGTGTCAAGGATCTCAGTAATGTGATCACTCGGATAAGCCGAAAATAATGTAAGATGTCCATATTTGCTCTTGGCATCGAAAATATGACATGTCCGTATGTTTCCCTGTCATGTGCTCGTATTGTTAGCTGCTTCTCAATCACTTCACCGAAACTCCACATTCGACACTCTGATGAAAGAACGTACTACAACACAGCAGCTTCTGCTTTCAGAGATATGACTCTGTATGTGAGAACATACATTGCTTGCAGCAAATGTTTGGATTTTTGCCAAATAATATTCCAATTATGGCTCTCCTGGACCTGCTGGTCAGAACCGCCTGTTAGATGGCACTGTGCTTCTGCAGTCTTTAGATACGTTAATACAAACACCTTTTGCACATAATGCAAAATTTTATGTAAAAATGAAATTGGATTGGGTAGAAGAGACACATCTTCCTATTTTAACATCACTTTTGTCCGGTTCCAACCATTTGAGCTCGGGTATATCTCTTGTGAGATTTCTATTGAGACTGAAAGTAATACAAATAATACAAGTTAGCGTTATATACTAACAGCACTTTTGGCTGCGGGAACATATTATTCATGAAACTAACAGTAATTTCACTTACTAAAATTATACTTCTTACAGATCAGCTTGGGAACGAGTAGAAGAAAAAGTGTGCCGCTAGTTCACAGGATCTGCCGCGAGATGTCAGTTGCTCCGCTTGTGACCCACGGAAATACGTGTTATTACGCCAAACGCTGCACATGAGCTTATTCATTCGCAATATTTATGTAATCATTTGAAAAGTAGATAAATTTAATTAACTTACCTCAGAAGACATCAGTTGTCAGCTAGTTTGGATAGTTTCCGGGCAGTCTTGGAAGTTTTTTAAGACTTCAACTCCTTTTGAATTTGTTTAATACCGGTGAAAAACCGGCATTTCATATAATGAAGAATCAGCTAGGGAACGATGTCCATCACATGATATTCGCACCATCCAACGTTAGATATTTCAACACTTACGTGTTGCAAACTATTGAGGCAATCAGAAAAATGTCACCCCATAAACTGTCCTCACGGAGTTTTACCGCGACTATGTTTTCCACCTGCATAAGAACATTGAAGACGCCTTTCGATGGATATGTGAGCAATGTATTTCCTGTAGAAGAGCCGTAATCTCTAATAGATGTAAGTAAAGAGAATGGGATGTCAGAGGAATTTCCACTTAGAAGGCACAAACACTTGTGGCATTTTACGGCTTTTTTTGCTTGATGCACGGCTTTTTTTGCTTGATGCACCACGTAACCTGCCAGATGATAAACTAAACATTGCTTTCCTGTGGTGCTTTCAAGACTCTCCGGAATATGTTGTGGATTGGGATCAGCTTGTGTGATGTTATGTGGAACACACAACGTTTTTTTTAAATACATCTTCCATTTTTCAGAACTCTGTCTCTGTTCTTTTGCTGCAAATGTCTGCCTAACGTCCGCATTTGGCATACATATGATGTCAATGAAAATTCACATTTATGTTCGCAGTTTCCGCCGGAAGATAGGGCTAGTTTTACAGCAATGTAAACGCACTGTAACATGTGCAAGCTCCAGAAGTCTATTACTGACGGGTGATCATTGCAAATCAGAGACCTTTCAAGTGGGTCCTGATTAAATTTTGCAGTCAAGACATAGCTGAAACCTTTTTCCCATAAATATTCAGATATCTCCAATGTACTTTCAATGGTTACTTTTACAGAGTGGAGAGTTCTTTCGGAAGCTAAGCTGTTATTTTTATCGGCGAGAATGCTTTTCCATTTCATTAATGCTTTGTGAGTCTCTGAATTTTTGTACAATGCATCCTTAGGCAACGAAGAATTAAGTGCGTTCACTAAGTTGTTCATACGTCTAGTGAATGATTCCGTTGATTCACTGCCTTCGAATCCTGTTGCTTTAATTTCCCTGAAGAATTTTATGCCGTTGAATACTGAGTTACTGAATAACTGTTAGGCTAATCTTACAATCATTCGTTCAAATGACGACGGGTTCAAGTGGGTGGAAGTTAACTTGTGGCAAACTTTTAACCCGGCAAATCCTGAGAAATTATCTTCTTGCTAGACTCTATGATAAAAATTATAGTTGATGATACTATCGTTAAAAAGTTCTTCAGTTTTATCACAGAAATTATTTCTTAAGAGCTTTATTGCGTGAACAGCGTCTGAAAATGCCCAAACTCTTCCGGTTTCGTTAACAGGATTTGACACAGAGCAAGTTATTTTTTTTTTTTTTTTGCTACTAATTCCAAGACATTTCCAGAATTTTTTATTCGGCTGACTGCCATCGCAAGTGAATTCAGTAATTCTTGTTCCGGCTTGAATTAATATCTGCAAGACGACGTCGCCAGCAGTTGCATTGCGACTTGCTTACACAGCAACAGGTTGGATCCAGTTACGCACCAGAGGAACAAACCTGAACACCAGAACACCAGAGGAACAAACCTGAACACGAGAGCATGATTGGCAAGTTTATTCTTACAGTCGCCCGGAGTACACTCTCGTAAATTGACGAAACCATCAACTTTCAGGGAATTGTTATTACATTGCTGTTCTTCTTGGAGCTTAATTTCATCAAAAATCAACACACCTAAGCGTTTGTTTTCATCTTGTTCTTCCCGAAAATAATTCTTAATGGCCTCCACAGAGTGTTTATTGACTCCGTATGAGCATTTGAGACCCTTTACTAAGTTTCGAAGATGTATTTCAGAAGGAAGTGGCATCAAACCATGCTTGAAGCAATGTCTGTATCCTACATCTACATTTATGCTCCGCAAGCCACCCAACGGTGTGTAGCGGAGGGTACTTTACGTGCCACTGTCATTACCTCCCTTTCTTGTTCCAGTCGCGTATGGTTCGTGGGAAGAACGACTGCTGGAAAGCCTCCGTGCGCGTTCGAATCTCTCTAATTTTACATTCGTGATCTCCACGGGAGGTATAAGTAGGCGGAAGCAATATATTCGATACCTCATCCAGAAACGCACCCTCTCGAAACCTGGACAGCAAGCTACTCTTGCAGAGTCTACCACTTGAGTTTGCTAAACATCTGCGTAACGCTATCACGGTTACCAAATAACCCTGTGACGAAACGCACCGCTCTTCTTTGGATCTTTTCTATCTCCTCTGTCAACCCGACTTGGTACCGATCCCACACTGATGAGCAATACTCAAGTATTGCCTTTGGTCGACTTAATTTTTAAGATCACGCTGTCCAGAACAAACTCGCCAGCATACCGCATTCCCTTAGTGCTTTTTAATTGCCATTTCTTTGTCATAGTGTCTACTAACATTTTCTGTTTCTTACTCAGTTCGGAATGATCTAGAAGATTTGACTGAGCTGTCTTACGCTTTTCGTCTGAGAGCTGCTTTCGCAGTAGATGGATTTCTGCATTCGCTGTTCTTGGTTTATTACGTAACCGCACAACTTCCAGCTTCATACACTTCAATGTTCTCTTTAGCGAAATGAGCGCAGCACCCGGTTCCTTTCGTACATTTTCCTCGGCAGATGAAACACTAGGAAACATCGGAACTTCGTGTTGAACGTTTTCTTTACACCAGCTACTCTTTCGTGAGTGCTTTACTGGCGGTGGTGTTCTTTTGTCTAATATTTTCGATAGATATTTCGGTACATTTTGAAATAAATGGGGAACTGCACCTGATTTTAGAGACCACCTTTGTCTGGGAATTTTAACTTGTTTACCGTCGAAGATAAACACATCAGCTTTTATAATAAGTTCCTCACAGAAATGCGAAACACACACGAAACAATTGTGAGTTAGAGTTCTGTCTTTCCGAGGAATTTCTCTGACCCATATCGCAAATTCTACTTCGTCGTTTAGAGGCGTAAAAAAAAGTTTACATTTACGTTCTCGGTAGCCAGATCTGAGCGCTGGAATGAAACAAGTCGGCATTTTTTATCCTTCTTCAAACACGAGCAACTATACCCCTAAACATCACAGACTTCTCCTCTTCGACGTTCACTCACAACACCATAAATACACTCTCAAAATAAGCACAGACAATAGCGAAACACACCTTCGGATGAAGCAAAACCGCGCGAACTTGAGTCTCAAGCGACAGTGCAGCTCGTAGTTCGGAGGCACGCCACCCGTCCTATGCTGCCTGTGTTAACGGCCGGGGAGGCAGCACACTTTCTCTTCTACTCGCTATGCTTCTTATTCTGGAAGAAGTGCCCTGACAAATTAAGTATGTTACATCTCAAAGAAAGAAAAAAAAAAACGTTGTGGACATTAACGCCAACATGCATTGGAAAAGTTTGAACAGCAAAAAACGTGTTTCATTTGCAGAACTGACTGGTGAAGGATACTGCTTCTTCCCAACCTGATCTAAAGATGATGTAACCGGAATCGGTAGTCAGATGTTATAGACTAAGGTAATCTGACCTGTGTTAAGACCTAAGTAACAAAACTTGCCGGAAAAGAGAAGGACGCTGGCCTGATAGAAAAATAAGGCAATTCAACTTACTTGGTGTCCAGGGGACAGACACGTTGTCTACGGAAACGATTAGGTGCAAGTTGAAGCTACGAGGGGCATTCAATAAGTAATACAACACAATCTTTTCTGAAAGCATGTTGGTTTGTTTCACGGTTCCAGTACACCATATTATTCCCCCACTCTTATGGCTACTAAACCGAATTTTTCAACATAATCTCCGTTCAACGTTACGGCCTTACGCCACCCTACTGAGACATCCTGTATGCCCGTACGGTACCACTCTGCAGATCAACGCCGGGACGACATCTTGTTGCATTAATAACTTCCCCATTGAGCGGACCATTTACATGGGATTCGGTTAACGAAAAGGGGACATACAATTCAAGGTTTATTTCCCCAAAACAATTAATTAATTGTAATAAATTAGACTGAGGCTTACAAATTACAGTGACACAAACAAATCAAGCTGCTTACAATATGAGGTAATAAAAAAGTTATATGCCACAGGTGAACAGAGAAACTTTTTTGTGTCGTTTGAATCACTACCAAACAATTTGATACATTAACAAATAATCATTGGGCATTAAACTACAAAAATTCACCTATACAGTTAAATTTTATAATGCGAAGCACAAATGTATAATTTACAATTAAATTTTCAGTCGAAGTTACTACTTCCTATGCCTTCTTTAAAATAGTGATAAAAATTCGAAAAGGTATCTCAATTAAAAATGCCTAAAACCCTTAATACAACAACACGTACATGACTAGCTCAAATAATAAATATATGTACGGCAAAGCCCAACATTTGCTTCCTTACATCGAGTATGTTGATTTCAACAGCGCAGACCACATTCAAACTCTAGCCAACATGAGCCGCTTGCCGGTCAAAACATATTACGACTGCGACAGCGGGGAAACTTACATAGGTAATAAAAGAACAAAGGCACCTAGCAATCTTACCAAAATCAGTTTACACGAACGAGGAAGAGAGGGGGGGGACATAATAAATAGCATACGCAAGTGCACTTGCCAAACCTACTACTAAAATTGTAGTATAAAGGATCTCAATTAATGAAAAAATCCGGGATAGGCCCGGCAATATTGCACCTGAGCGCTAGTAGCAAAAATAAGGTTGACAGATACCAAGGTCTGACATCATCTTAGGGCTAACTGGCACAACAAATAAAAGGGAGTAAAAGAAAAAGCAAATGGCAATACCCAAGAATTTAAATACGATTAAGTACACATAAGACTAAAATCAATTGCTAACACCTTGGACGTCATCTTAGGCGTAATTGACACTACAAATAAATAAAGGTAAAAGAACAGGCAAATGACAATGCCCAGCAATTTAAATAAAAATAAGTAAGCACAAGGCTAAAAGCAATTGCTACCAACTTAACAATCACACATAAATATATCAGACTGCTGCCACAACACAAAACGGAACAGGCTAGCGCGCAGTCCCCAGCAAGCCAGAAAACCAACAACACACACTCCAACAACCGAGCCAGCCTGACCACAGTAATTTCAACTCAGAATCAGGGCGAGTGAGCACACCGGGTCCACACAAAACTCACACTGCCAAATAATTCCCACCAACAGGTACGGCTGCCCCCGGGCGAGAAAATTGGGGCGACGACCGGGTACACACCAGCAGGAAACACCAACAACAGCTGAAGTAAGGTGAAACGAACGCCGCCACACAAACCGGACAGAGCAAACACACAGAAAGCCTGCCCTGCAGTCCTTACAACTCCTGGGTGCAGAAACCCAAGCGATATTGTGGCACCCTTTTCAGAGGCGGAGAACCTCGGGCGATCGCGTGCGGTGATCATTTGTTGCCCCCTACAGCACATCACCAACACGCCACACCGCCCAACGGCCAAATCGACGAGGCCCGCCATCAACGAGACCACACCTCCTTGCCGGGGCAGTAGGCAAAACACCACCCGCTCGGAGCGAATCCAACTGCCGAGCCGAGCGCGCGCGGCGCCCGGCGAAAAACCTCCAAAGGGTAGCAGCGGCCTCAGTGCGTGCGCAGGCCGAACCAGACGGAAACAGAAATACAAGTCGCTATCGATAGTACCAGATACGCAACGCACCAGAGAAATGGCACAATCTGCCTTCCCCAAATACTACACTCGGGTGGAAACATTACTGAGTATAAGACGGGCATTTAAGCTGGCTGAGGTGCATCCTGGAAATACGTCCGGAAGAGAGGTCTCTTACCTCAAAGGTAACAGGTCCCAAGATTTTAACAATGCGACAGGGCCACCGAAAGCACGGTGTAAATTTCCCTTCCAAACAGTGTCCATCAGTCTCAGAAATCGTACGGACAAAAACTAAATCACCAATCTTAGCATTAAATGGCCGTCTTCCCTTATTATAACTGTCGGCCTCTTTCTGGTGGGCCGCGAAGGAGTTTCTCCTCGCTCTCTCCCAGTTTTCCTTGAGAATCGCAGGAGTAAATTGCTCAGGAAGAATATCATTGATGGTCCAGAGATTAGAGAGTGGCGAATTGACCTGATAGGCAAACATCAACTTGTTGGGACAAGAGGCGGTGGATTCGTGCCTGGCGGAATTGAACGCCTGATTGAGATAACCTATGGTTGTTTCCCACTTCGAATGGGCCCGAGCGAGATAAATACAAAGAGCCGCCTTCAAATTGCGGTTAACTCTTTCTGCAAATGAAGGACGGGGATAATAAGGGGTGGTGGTAATATACCTAATACCTTGATTAAACCAAAATCCCTTAAAGTGGCGAGACAAAAAGGCCGTCGCGTTATTGGAAACCAAACCCTTTGGGAGTCCAAAACCAGGCGAAAATCTGGGTTAGCTGCTGAATGGTGACAGAGGCAGTAGCTCCAGTGGTATGCCTCAACCAGAGAAAGCGAGAGAAGGCATCAACGGCCACTAAGATGTACTTGTTTCCTCTCTTAGTACGTGGCAAATGTCCAACATAATCAATGTATATACGATCCAAAGAATACTGCTCGCGAGTACACTGTAGCAGACCTTTCCGAGCCCCAGAGTCGGGTTTAGCCTTTTTACAGTCATAACAATTGTTGACGTAAGGCCGGCCGCGGTGGTCTAGCGGTTCTAGGCGCTCAGTCCGGAACCGCGCGACTGCTACGGTCGCAGGTTCGAATCCTGCCTCGGGCATGGATGTGTGTGATGTTCTTAGGTTAGTTAGGTTTAAGTAGTTCTAAGTTCTAGGGGACTGATGACCACAGATGTTAAGTCCCATAGTGCTCAGAGCCATTTGAACTATTTTTGTTCACGTAAGAACGAACATCGCGATACATGCCCTCCCAGAAAAATTTCTCGCGGACCTTCACTAAGGTTTTTAAAAAAAAACCGAGATGACCACCCAGGGCTGAGTTATGAAAATAGTGCAAGACACTCAAAATGAGTCTACTAGGAAGACAAATTTTCCAATCTGCTGCGGGAGCACATTGTTTACAGAGGACCCGCTGACACAAGGAAAAGCCAGACACCCCCTCTCCACTCTGGAGACGAGTATAAATATCACTCCACTTAGAATCCTGTTTCTGTTCTTGAGGTAAATCACAAAATAGATCTGGCACTTCGCTCAGTATGGTGTTAACGGCCACCTCATGTACTTCAACCTCGGGCTCTTCAGTAAACATATGACTCAATGCGTCGGCCACCTCGTTATCGTCACCTCTGATGTGATGAATCCTAGAACGAAATGCCGACAACCTAATAGCCCATCTAGCAATATGACCTGTTTTACGGGGACGAGCCAAGACCCAGCTCAAAGCCTGTTTATCAGTTTCCAAAATGAATTCTCGATGCTCGAGGAAAAGGGCAAATTTCTCAATGACAAACAGAACAGCCAGAGCTTCACATTCGTAAACAGAGTATTTAGTTTCAGTATCAGTAAGACGACGAGAGGCGTAGGCTACAGGACGCCTCTCACCGTTTTCCTCCTGCAGCAAGACAACCGTTATGTCCGCATGAGAAGCATCAGTCTGAACCACAAAGGGGAAATTGAAATCTGGGATCGCTAACACAGGGGGATTGCTAATAGCGGTCTTAAGAGCCAAAAGGGCTTGTTGCTGCTTTTCCCCCCAAGCGAATGGCACATTCTTTTTTCTTAAATAATTAAGAGGAGCAGCCAACTGAGCAAAGTTAGGGACATTCTTACGAAAAAAATTAGCCATGCCAACAAAACGAGCTACTCCGCATCGATCGTGGGTCGGAGGAAAGTGCCTAATGGCTCTGGTTCGCTCCTGGTCAATGTCGACACCTTTGGCTGAAACAATATGCCCTAAAAACGAAATCCTATCTCTACATAGGGTCATATTGGCGGGGCTGACCGTTAACCCGGCGTCTTTAAGCCTTTGAAAGACTTGTTAAAGATGGTGAAGGTGCTCAGGAAAGGATTTACTAAAGACAACATCATCGTCTAAATAATTGTACGCACATTTAAACTTTAAGTCGTGTAGTACATTATCGAGCAAGCGTGAAAGCACAGCTGCATCGGTCGCGAGACCAAAGGGGATACGGCTGAATTCGAACAGGTTCCAGCCCATGAAAAATGCTTTTACTCGCTTCGATGATTCTGCGAGAGGTATTTGGTAATATGCTGGGTTAAGATCCAGTACCGAGAAAACGGTAGAATCCTTGAACCAGCAAAACCAGTTATGTAAATCGGGTAAAGGAACGGACTCCAAAATTACCTTTTTATTAAGTTCGCGATAATCTACCACCGGCCTAAAGTCCTTTTAGTCGTCTTTCGGTACTAAGAGCATCGGAGCAGTATAAGGCGAAGTAGAAGGGCGAATGACTCCCTGTTGTAACATCTTTTCAATCTTTTGCCCAAGAATGCCCATTTTTGGTGGAGAAAGGCGGTAAGGTGCCCAACGGACGGGGACGTTATCAGTTAACTGTATTTCATACTGAATCAGGGCAGTCATACCCAAGCGTTGAGTAATTACCTCAGGAAACTTCTCAATTAATTGCTTAAGTTGGCTAGCAGACAACTGCTCAAGATGATCCAGAACAACACCCGCCTCATCTTGTATAAAGGGTTTTGGTTAGATTCTCGCGATTACAGGAACACAGGGCGATAGAAGTGCCAGTACAGAAATTAAAATAAAAGGTGTTCCCAGAGAAATCCAAGACCAAACACATACGTTGAATGAAATCACAACCCAACATAACCGGAGTGCTTAATTTTTCAGCAATCAAGAAAGGGGTCGGCAATGAAAAACCTTGTATAGAGACCTTTGCCTTCACCAAACCAAAGATAGGTAACCATTGCCCAACCGCGAGCCGACATCTACCTTCATAACCTTTGGATAAAGTAAAACCACACAAACGCCTAAATTCATGCTACCAACGTCTATCAACGACCGACAGAGCGCACCCAGAATCTAAGAGAGCACACAGAGGCTCTTGCCCTATAGCAAGGCATAAATACGGTACTGAGCGCCTTTTCGGGTAGGAAATGGCTCTACAATTAACGGGCCAGTTCCTAACGCGCTTCCTTCTCCTCCCTATGACGTGGCGTCATTGAGAAACACGAGGTTTCCGTTGTACTGGGCACTGAGCTACCAAATCTTCTGAAGAAGCACAACGATAACAACGCCCCTCCCTGGGCTTCTCAACATGAGGCTCAGACAAGCTCTGTGGAGCGCGCAAGGGAGTACCATGGGAGATATGATTCTGATCCCTTTGTCATTCTGCAAAAGCTAGCTCTTGTGCCATATAGATCAGAGCTTTAAACTGCTCCTATGAAGTTGGACGCTCGGGCCAAACATAGGATACCCTATCCTTGTGCCTCATACCTTCAAGTAACATAGCAACTCCCTCCGGTTTCTGAATATCAACGTCCCAGGCTACCCTAGCTACGTTAACTCTTTCAAAATATTGAGCCAAGGTTTCTTCCGCGCCCTGCACCTTCCACAAATAATCAGACAATAACTGATTCTGCATGCGTGCCGAGAAAAACTCAGTGCGAATACGTCTCCTCAATGCCACCAATGATCCCACATTAACAGATACTTAGCCAAGACGGAAGTTAAACGACCCTTAGTTAAAGGGTAAAGCACCGCTAGGATCAGCGGATGTGAAATCTGTAAAGCGTCAGCATGATCTTGCAACTCAACCAGCAGCCAAAGCAGATATTTAAGCTGCTGCAATGAATCAACATCTACACATTGAATCCTGTGAACTAACAAGGATAGCAGATGCGATAAATGGGCAAAACTATTATCGAAGGAAGCTGTCCGATCTCTGACCAAGGAAGCACAAATCGACACATCCAGTGCAGATTGACTACTTTCCTCGTATTGATTCACGATCAAAGATAATGATAACAAGCGCGTCTGCAATGATTGCAACGATGTCAATAGGTCTTCAATTTGTTTCTTACCCTCACCAGATTGACCCACCGACAGAAGATCTATAAGAAACTGCCTATAATGCAAAAGGTGTGCCTGAATACGAGATACCTGTTTCTGAGTGGGTGTCTTTCCCGTAAACAAACCCAGAATGGGCTCTAATTGCTGAAGATTATGTGCTACGTTTGCCAAAGACTAACAGAATGCCGGAAAATTGTCCGCGACAATGTTGACCGGTAATCTGAGCGAAGCGCGCAATCGCGACGCCAACTCGGGAACGGTGCCATCTAAAGCTTGCCGCGAATGCGCAGCTCACTGCGGAGCTGATCGCGTCGCAGATATCCTAGTCCGGGCACTGGCCGGGGACTCGTGACAGCAGTCTGAACTGAAAACACAGTACAAGAACAAACGAGTACAACACCAAACAAGGCCAAAATACTTATGATTAAAGCTATTTGCCTACAAAAACCCCCCCAGAGGAAAGATGGTAGCAAAGCTACCACTGAGCGGTCGATTTGGATAGGATTTGGTTAACGAAAAGAGGACATACAATTCAAGGTTTATTCCCCCAAAACAATTGATTAATTGTAATAAATTTGACTCGGGCTTACAAATTACAGTGACACAAACAAATCAAGCTGCTTACAATATGAGGTAACAAAAATGTTATATGCCACAGGTGAACAGAGAAACTTTTTTGTGTGATTTGAATCACTGCCAAACAATTTGATACGTTAACAAATAATCATTGTGCTTTAAACTACATACTTTCACCTAATACAGTTAAATTTTATAATGCGAAGCACAAATGTATAATTTACAACTAAATTTTCAGTCGAAGTTACTACTTCCTATGCCTTCTTTAAAATAGTGATAAAAATTCGAAAAGGTACCTCAATTAAAAATGCCCTACTACCCTTAACACAACAAACCGTACATGACTAGCTCAAATAATAAATATATGTACGGCAAAGCCCAACATTTGCTTCCTTACATCAAGTTTGCTGATGTCAACAGCGCAGACCACATTCAAACTCTAGCCAACATGAGCCGCTTGCCGGTCAAAACATATTACGACTGCGGCAGCGGGGAAACTTACGTAGGTAATAAAAGAACACAGGCCACCTAGCAATCTTACCAAAATCAGTTTACACGAAGGAGGAAGAGGGGGGGGGGGGGACATAATAAATAGCGTACACAAGTGCACTTGAAAAACCAACTACTAAAATTACAGTATAAAGGATCTCAATTAATGACAAAATCCGGGATAGGCCCGGCAATATTGCACCTGAGCGCTAGTAATAAAAATAAGGTTGACAAATACCAAGGTCTGACATCATCTTAGGGCTAACTGGCACAACAAATACAAGGGAGTAAAAGAAAAAGCAAATGGCAATACCCAAGAATTTAAATAGGATTAAGTACACATGAGGCTAAAAACAATTGCTAACACCTTGGACATCATCCTAGGCGTAAAGGTAAAAGAACAGGCAAATGACAATGCCCAGCAATTTAAATAAAAATAAGTAAGCACAAGGCTGAAAGCAATTGCTAGCAACTTAACAATCACACATAAATATATCAGACTGCTGCCACAACACAAAACGGAACAGGCTAGCGCGCAGTCCCCAGCAAGCCAGAAAACCAACAACACACACTCCAACAACCGAGCCAGCCTGACCACAGTAATTTCAACTCAGAATCAGGGCGAGTGAGCACACCGGGTCCACACAAAACACACACTGCCAAATAATTCCTACCACCAGATACGGCTGACCCCCGGGTGGGAAAAGGGGGGCGACGACCGGGTACACACCAGCAGAAAACACCGACACCCAGACTCCGGCCGAAACGAAATCACGCGGAAAATATAAACAACAGCTGAAGTAAGGTGAACCGAACGCCGCCACACAGACCGGACAGAGCAAACACACAAAAGCCTGCCCTGCAGTCCTTACAACTCCTGGGTGCGGAAACCCAAGCGATATTGTGGCACCCTTTTCAGAGGCGGAGAACCTCGAGCGATCGCGTGCGGTGATCCATTTGTTGTCCCCTACAGCACATCACCAACACGCCACACCGCCCAACGGCCAAATCAAAGAAGCCCGCCAACAACGAGACCGCACCTCCGTCCCGGGGCGTAAGGCGAAACACCACCCGCTCGGTGCGAATCCAAGTGCCGAGACGAGCGTGCGCGGCGCCCCGCGAAAAACGCTCCAGGGGGCAGCAGCCGCCTCAGTGCCTGCGAGGGCCGAACCAGATGGAAACAGAAATACAAGTCGCTATCGATAGTACAGGATACGCAACGCGCCAGAGAAGTGGCACGCCCATCATCCATGTACTTTTTTCCAAGCAGTGCATCATTCATTGGGCCAAACGGATGGAAGTCTGAACGCGCGAGATCGGAGCTGTAGGGTGGATGAGGAAGAACAGTCCAGTGAAGTTTTGCGAGTTCCTGTCGGGTGCGCAGACTTCTGTGAGGGCTTGTGTTTTCAGCCTTTCGGGATGCTAAGTCGTGGTCCAAGAAACTCTTCTGTTCCTGACGTTTCGTCCAGAACTGCGCTGGACATCCTTAGAGGCGTTCCTTCGATGAGTCTTGCCAGCTGACCGGTTGGAGGTCGGAGAGCGACATAAATAGTGTAGGAAAACGGGCGTGATCAAAGTAACATGTGACGAGCAGAGATAATCCTCGTCAGAGATAAAACTTAACTATCGATTGTCGTCTTGTCAAAGATAAAACTGTGTAGCGATTCTGCAGCTCCTCTGAGGATGTGCAGCGCATTCCAGGACGAAACGTCAGGAACAGAACAGTTTCTTGGAGCACGACTTCACATCCTGAGAGGTTCACCAGCAGCCATCTCTTCAGACTACCAGAACACAGTCGCCATGGTTTACCGACTGAGAATGCTGCTTTGAACATTTTCTTCGGGGGAGAGGTGGTGTAGCGCTACTTCATGGATTGCCGTTTCGTTTCCGGTTCGAAGTGGTGAACCCCTGATCCACTGTGTATGACGACGTTAGACAAAAAATTGTCACGATCAGACTCGCAAAGCACTTGCTCTTAATGGGTTTCTGCTAGGCGGGCGGAAACCAACGGGCACAAATCTTTGAGTACCCCAGCTGATAGATGAGTGTGTCAGCACTACTAACAGAGACGTCCAGGTGAGCAGCAAGATGTTTGATTGTGACCCGTGCATCACCTGGCGTGAGGGTATCCGCAGTTCCATCATTGCAGGAGTCACAGCCGTGTGCGGGAGATCGGACAGGTTCGCTCGACGCTGTCGCGATGACGGCACACGCGTCGCCCAACGACTCACCGCGCTGTTTCACTGTCACGTCTCCGCAGCCATCCTGTAAACCCCAATGAATCTCTTCCACGCTCTGGTTATCCGCCAAAAGAAACTCAGTGACAGCTCTCTGCTTAGAACGTACCTCCGCCATTTTGAAGTCTGCCTATAGCGTCGCCGTCAATCGGGACTTCATGAAACTACAGCGGCTGAATCGTGAATATTCCACGATGCCCCGCAACAAATTCCTCATTTCTTCAACCGAAGTTGGTCCAGAAAAATGTGTTGCACTACTTACCTCGTTTATTGTCAAATCAGACGATACATCATAACAACGTCACAGCGATTACAGTCTGGCAGTCAAGAGCAAGTGCTGAGGTGCTATGGATCGAAGTGATAATAAAAGGCTGCGCCGTGTGTTTTGGGTCAAGGAAATAAGATTCGTGCGGCAAGGTGTTCGCATGAGTTTCGGCAGCCCGCATAGACTGGTACCAGTCAACAGCCAGATAGGAGTAGAAGAAAAACGCGTTCAGTGAGATGCAACTTGCTTTAGATGTTCCAAATTATAAAACTGTGCACTTCACAAAAAAAATGTAGTATACTACGACTAAAACATCAGCGAGTCACCACTGGAATTGGTCTCTTCACACAATTTCCTACGTTTAACGGCCTGTAAGGATATGAAATGGAATGATAACATAGGCTCACGGCCTAGGAACAGCAGGTGCCAGAATGCGGTTTATTGGTAGGATCTGCGAAACAGTGTTTCGATAGAGATATTGCTTACAGAACACCCATGCGCCCAAGTGTGTAGGATACGTTCCAAATGCACCGAGCGAGGTGGCGCAGTGGTTAGACACTGGAGTCGCATTCGGGAGGTCGACGGTTCAATCCCGCGTCCGGCCATCCTGATTTAGGTTTTCCGTGATTTCCCTAAATCGCTCCAGACAAATGCCGGGAAGGTTCCTTTCAAAGGGCACGGCCGACTTCCTTCCCCGTCCTTCCCTAATACGATGAGACCGATGACCTCGCTGTCTGGTCTCCTTCCCCAAAACAACCAACGTTCCAAATAGGACTAACGAGAGGTACTAAAGGTAGAAAAAGAAGGGCAGTGCTAATGGCCACAGGTTTGTGTGACGTATGGGAAAGGGTCACTGAGATACCGTAAAACAGGAACAGGCAGTCATTTGAAAACAGACGCCAATATCACGTAAAAGCCTACTTTCAAGGTTTCAAGAATCAATAATTCAGGAAGACGCGCTGAGGTGGCAAAGTCAAGGGATCGTGAATGTACAGATGGAGATGGCCGTAGTGTCGAGTACACAAGGTATAAAAATCCATTGCTTTCGCGGAGTTGTCATTTGTACTTAGGTGACTCATGTGAAAAGGTTTCCGACTTGATTATGGCTGCACGAAGGGAACTAACAGATTTTGAACGCGGAATGGTAGTTGGAACTAGACGCATGAGATACCCCATTTCGGAAATAGTTAGGGAAGTCAATATCCCGAGATCCACAGTGTCAAGACATGAAAATTTTTGAGAAATAGTTCGTTACGGTATATTAAAAAATTTTATAGCTAAATCTATGAAAATCGGAATTTCACTTCTCAATTAGATACAAAGAAATGTGTGTTAGGGGATATTTCAAAGGAAATATCGCCACAAGAACGCAAAAGGTATGATTAACAAAAGTCTTGCCTCCAGCTACAAGACTCGGTTTTTGATAAGAAGTACATTGGGAAAAGACCATGCTTCTATGGCCCTAATTAGCACGAGAATTTTATGTATTGCAATTTGTGAAAAACATAAAAATTAGACTAATCTGTGCAGACCATACAGTCTGCACAGATGAATCAGGCTCTAAGATAGTATACAATATGTACAGGAAACAAGAGGAAACAATAAGAATGAGGGGCTACGAAAATGTGCCTCTGATGAGCAGGTGGCACAACATCAATCGCGTTTCTAGTCCTGGTACCATATATATAATATAGTAAAATACCTAGGTCTCAGTATTTTGCCTTATATCTTAGAAAATCTTAGAAATCTTATCTTAGAAAATAAATTGTTCATCAAATTTTTATCACTATCACAGTTTCCCTCTTTACTAGTTCATTTTCGCCAAAATAAGATAAACAAATATAAAAATATTCAGTGTATAGTTTGATGTCCAAACAGTTCTGGGCAATAAACTCTCTTACTGGCTGTCCACAGATAATCAGCGTTGTAAGAAAATCATACTACTTTCATCTCTTCTTAACAGTTTCTAAAATAACTTAGTATTTATTAATGCCTAGTGAAACGAATGAGTAGAGAGAAATTAACTGTAGCTATTTTTAGGATGATGATGATGTCCCATACTCCTTGACGGAGCGTAGGGGACGATACGGGAGAGCCGCACAGCTGTACTAGGCAAGGTTCTAGTGGAAGTGGTTTGCCATTGCCTTCCTCCTACTATAATGGGGATGAATGAAAATGATGAAGACGTCACAACAACACCCAGTCATCTCGAGGCAGATGAAAATCCCTGACCCCGCCGGAAATCAAACCCGGGACCCCGTGCTCGGGAAGCGATAACGATACCGCTAGACCATGAGCTGCGGATTTTTAGGATACCTCAACTATAATGAGCTACCCCAATTATAAAATAATTTCACTAGAACATTAGCACTTTCCAGTGCTACTGTACAAACGAGGAGCATCAAGTTCTGAACAACAAGCTCAGTAGCTAATTCCGTTTCATTTTTTATTTATTAATTTATTTTTTTTTAGCGTGCGGGAGGAGGTGGAAGAGGGCGAGGGAGAAGGCCCGTAAGAGACAGATCAGAATCTGGTATACGTTTTCAGCCACAGTTCTGTCGATAAGTTTCTCTTGTGATCACCATTCACAACACAAAACAAAGAAATGGAGTAACCGTTGTATTGGCTAAAAAATGAGCTTGATAATAGTGACGCAAAAAAGAAGAACACATTTTAAAATCAGACGCCAATTAACCATTATTTAATGAAGTGATTAATAAGATGCCTTATGGCCTCTTACATATCCTTTTTCGAGGTGTTCGATAGCATACAGTATCGTAAGACACTGATTTCTCCTAGATAACGATGGTATACGTTTATAATCTGCTGAGTTTTATCCACTTGCATCTTGTGCGTGAGGATCAGCATATAATGAACATGTTTTAGAACAAAAAGATGTTTAAGATCTGAACGTGACAGCAAAGACTGTTGAAACTGGTTGTCTTAAATAAATAAATATTTCATGGGATCTTGGCTTTTGAATGGATTTGAACGATCGTATAGTACTTTCAGTTCAGTCTTCACGTCCGTTGCGAGCTCTGGGGAAGTCACATGTGGTCCTAAATACGCCCGATAAGCATTAGGTGCGACAGCCACAAAAGAGTCCATAAATTCCACTGACTTGTTCTTTAAGATGTCATTTACGTCTCCGAGAGTACAAGCGGCAGACAGAAGTACAGATATATGATT
Source organism: Schistocerca gregaria (assembly GCF_023897955.1). Taxonomy (NCBI): domain Eukaryota; kingdom Metazoa; phylum Arthropoda; class Insecta; order Orthoptera; family Acrididae; genus Schistocerca; species Schistocerca gregaria. The sequence goes on from NC_064921.1 coordinate 241,515,401, forward strand.
ATCGGGGCCACTGGAAAACAACGGATAATTGTATCATTGTAAATTGGGGAAAGAAGGAACTGGAAGCATTACGAATATGCTGTTATTGACGACTGTCAAAAATTAAGTGAGCAGACGAAGTACGAAATGAAGAATGTCTAACAATAATACACAAGGACGGCACAGATGCACACAATGACTGTGATATACAAAATAGATTCTAGAAGTGCTGCGGGTAGTAGTTGAATAAGTAGTCGTTACATATACACGGGGTCGGACGGAGAGGAACGCGTTGGTCGCTTTTGACTGAAATGACATTACACTGTCTTCTTGGTATAAATATACCTCAGCGAACGTGCTCCCAGCTCAGATCGGACGAATGCAAAATTTACACTGGTTGTCAAAAATTTGGCCAAAACTATTTTCACACCTGCATTTACCTGCCACTCTGATATTACACAACTGAAGTTGGCGAAAACTTGTACTACTTCGACCTGTACAGGGCGAGTCAAAAGTCCTTGGACACCTTCATAAGTTGTAAGATTAAAGGGAAAATTGAAATGTGATTATGGGGACATAGGTTTTTATGCGGGGCCGCAACTTTTGGAGTGAAAGTCATTCAGGGCCGCCATCTTGAAATCTGCCATTTTGGATTCAAGTCTTTTTTATGGGAGAGGGGGTGTATGGCACATCAGATAACACTAGCTTGAGCTCTGGAATTGAGTGGTGTAATTTGTTTTTACCTATCTTGTACAGTTTAGAGGTTATTAATGTTCAAAGTTGGGAAATTACCTTCATACCGACTGCTACAACACATGTTCTACGTGTTGTCTGTCCTTATATCAAGGTAACTTTGACCATTATTAACTTCTAAACTGTACAAGATAGACAAAAACAAATTACACCACTCAATTCCAGAGCTCAAGCGAGTGTTATTTGATGTGTCGTACACCCCCTTCCCATTAAAAAAAAGACTTGAATCAAAAATGGCGGATTTCAAGATGGCTGCAATGAATGACATTCACTCCAAAAGTTGCGGCGTCACGTGAAACCTATGTTCCCATCATCACATTCAATTTTCCCTTTTTTCTTCCATCTTATGAAGGTGTCCAAGGACTTTTGACTCACGCTGTATTTCTATAAAAATGTTCTACGTGCTTGACTATACCTATGGAATTATAACTGCTGACAAACAGTATTATATCATCGTTATACAAATTCAGAATGTCCTTTGTGAAGTCCAAGCCCCACATGCAGAGTTCCTTAACCATGACCGAGCGATGTGGCGCAGCGGTTAGCACACTGGACTCGCATTCGGGAGGACGACGGTTCAATCCCGCGTCCGGCCATCCTGATTTAGGTTTTCCGTAATTTCCCTAAATCGCTCCAGGCAAATGTCCGGTTGGTTCCTTTGAAAGGGCATGGCCTACTTCCTTCCCCGTCCTTCCCTAATCCGATGAGACCAATGACATCGCTGATTGGTCTCTTACCCCAAGCCCCCAAACAACCCAACCCCCCCCCCCCCCTCTTAACCATGACTAAACGATGTAACCCAGCTCCACCGACGAAATTTCGGAGGTTGTTCAGGGTCCGGGGTCTTTTACAGAGTAACAATGTAATCGTGTTTTATTCTGTTTGTTACCACTAATAGTTTCCTATCTGAGAAAATATCTTCTCAACAGTCCAGAAACTTTGACATACAAACCCGAGACAGAACCGATTGATACTGATTGCAAGCCTGAAGATGAAGGCTAAAGTAAGCGTTACTGTTGTCATATTGTCAACAGCGTGTACCACGAGCGAATGGAACAAGTTTCTTTCCAAACAAGACACACAGCGGGTACAGGTGTTAGAGATGTATACAAATGGCAATAGTATCACGTACACCAAGTGTAAAAGAGGAGTGCATTGGCAGATTTGTCTTTCGTACTCAGGTGATTCATGTGAAAAGGTTTCCGACGTGATATGACGGGAATCAGCAGGCTGGACGCAGAACGGCAGTGGAGCTAGACGCATGCAGCTTTCCATTTCGGAAATCGTTAGGGAATTCGATATTCCGAGAGCCACAGTGTCAAGAGTGTGTCACGAATGCCACATTTTAGGCATTACCTCTCACCAGGGATGTTTTTTCTTCGTTAGTGTGTGATTCTTTATTGCACCTAAGAAAATGGTAAATGCGGAAGGATGTGAACACATTTTATAGCTCTTTGTACTGGGTAAAGCATCTGTGAGGCGATGGTTTGTGGACAGTAACACCCCTCAAATGGTCTAGCCTGCCCTAGTCCTGACCTGAACCCAATAGACTCCTGTAGGGTGATTAGAACGTCGACTTCACTCGAGAATCCAGCGACGGCTCTTAAAGCGGAATGGGCTGTCACTTCTCCACAGACATCCACACACATCACTGAAGTGTCTCAGCAGATTTTAACCCTTCATAAAGGCCGAGGTTAGACGCACCCCATATTATTGTCCACTGACTCTTGTCTACTGACAGATGTTCGGATAATTTTGATCAAATAGTATATTTCTTGAGCTTCTACTTTCATTCTCCCTCTCAGGTTTTGTAGAAGTGTCTGCGTTCCTGAAAGCAACGTAGTGCATTCGAGTCGTGTTGTCAATACCTGAAATACAATAGAAGTTGCCTATGCTACATAAAAGTGATACCTAGCGACAGTTCCTACAAAGTTCTTTAGAGTAGTACCTGTTTTCTGAGGCCTACCAGAGTGAAGTTTCCATTTCACGATAATTGGGGATCTGAGCATGCATAACCCTTCAGTTATCGCTATGGTGGATATCTAAACCAGCAAGTTCCTACAATCGGGCTTCGTTTTTGAATGCAGAGTTTCTCGGTGGATTGAATGATGAATTCTTTATGGGATTCCTAAGTTTCTACTTCATGGTGTTAGGAAAGGATCTGACCTCATGTAACTCTTACGTTATATCCAGGATTTCTGAAAAGAGTAGGCTCCAAGGAAGTGAAAGAAACTTATTGATTACTTTTCCTATTCAGCATCTACATCTATACCCCGTAATCCACCTTATGATGTGTAGCAGTGGGTATTTGCGATACTGCATTCCCTGTTCTGCTCGAGAATGGTGACAGCAGAAATGACCATTACTAAATGGTTCAAATGGCTCTGACCTGAGGTCGTCAGTCCCCTAGAACTTAGAACTACTTAAACCTAACTAACCTAAGGACATCACACACATCCATGCCTGAGGCAGGATTCGATTCTGTGACGTAGCAGTCGCGCGGTTCCATACTGCAGCACCTAGACCCGCTCGACCACTCCGGCCGGCGACCATTAATAAACCTCTTTATGAACAATTTCTCTGATTTTCATGTCGTGGTTATTTCTTGAAACATATGTAGGAGGAAGTAATATGTTGGCCGAGTCTTCTTGGAGCGCATTCTCTCAAAATTTCAACAGAAAACCTTTCCGTGATACACGTCACCGTTCCTGTAGCAACTGGCGCTGTTGTTCGTAGAGCTTCTGCATATCACTCTCATGCTTACTAAGCGATCCAGTGACGAAACGGGCAGCTCTTCCTTGCATCTTCTCTCCAGATAACGAGTAACCTTCAGGAATCGGTCACTCAAGTATTTTGTAAATCACATCGATTATGTTCCTAATATTTCCTAATATTCTTCCAATGGACATTAGCCCGGCATCTAGTTCCCCTGAAATTATTTTTGTGTGGTCATTTGTCTTTAGGCCTCTCCATACGGCTACGCCGAGGTGTCTTGAGGTTGTGTTGCTTGAGGCTTTCTCGATGGACTATAGTGTGTGTCATTTACGATGACGGCCGAGTTTAGTTTTGTTCAGCGCATCTGACGTCACAAAACACAGTGAGGCAATGAACAGAGAACGTGGTTGCTACAGCTCGACTGCAATGCAGAGCATGGACGAGTGTATTCAGTTTTAGAAACGTTCAGTAATAAATAATGTAATTGAACAAAAGCAATGTCTTGATAGCAGACTTTCTTTTATAGACAGTTTGGAAACAGCATTCTTTATGCCAATTGCTTCATATTCTATTAATTTGTTAAATCAAACAAGCAATAAGCCTCCTAATTCAGGCGATAGCAAGGAAAGGTATTTGTGTCATTCTCACCAACCGCTTTTTCGCAATAAAGAACAGCGGAAATTGTTTATTTCCTATTGTACATCGACGAAACGTGAGTAATTCATAGTCAAACAACAGTGTTTGTCGGTATTTTGCGTAATACTTTAGAGCCCTCCAGGAGTTTTGTTGAAGGACGAGCTGTGTTAGCGTGCCGGCATGGTAACTGAGCGTGTCCGGTCAGAGTGTTAGCTGCCCTCTGTAATAAAAAAACTGAGTTAATTGATCAACGACGAACTGAAACGGGTGTCTTGCGACGTACGCAGCGAGTAGATGAAACGAATTTTTTTTTAAAAAGCGTAATGGTTAAGGTGTTTCACTGCTATGCTAAAGGTTCTGAGTTCAAACCTTCTTTGGTGCTTAATATTTTCTTTATTTAAAAACAATATCGAAGTGCCTTAATTCATTAATTTTATTCGTTTGAATGTAATTTTTTGACATTTCTAGTGCTTTCTCTCTTCATTATAATCATAATAAGTTTACGGTTTTTCTAATTTTGGGGCCAATTAGTTTTGGTAAATCGAATGATCAAGTGAGTCAAAGCAGTCGGAACACCATGCGTCTGCACGGGCGAGCAGTGAAGTGATGACACAATGCGGGGAGCACGTCTCTGTAGCAGCGAAAGAAAGGGTTATTGCGGCCATGGTGGCTTTACTTCATAAACTGCGCGCTCCCCCCCCCCCCCCCCCCCTAAACGTAAGTTTGCGAACTATACTATTATATGGAGCTGCTTCTCTTGGCGCGTGCGTCGTCTGCAACTGGCAACGCAGCAATCTCCCGCGTCTGGGTAGGCCAACTTAAAAGAATTGGACTATAGTTGTAAATGTGGTTCTCGGGCGAGACGTCAGATGTCGTGAAATTTCCACAGTATTTCGTCGGTGTAACCGACCGACATTTTGAGGTGCGCTGAGGCCGTGGCCGAAGCCTCCTATTTATGCCAGTCTGAGAAGAAACCGGGCAGACGTGAACGCGCCAAATTCGGTAGCCAGTAGCGCAGGTAGCGAGAGAGAGAGAGAGATAGCGACAATGAACCAATAGCTTCGATGCACGCGCAGAGGCTGTCAATCATAGTCTGCGCTAACGTCTGCCACCCCAGCGCCCTCTGTCGGGAGCTACTTGCCAATATACGTGTCCGCGCTGCCGTGTACCGATCACAGGGCATAAAAGTAAATAGATAGGCCTTCGGACCCCGCGAGGTGTGTCAGGCTTCCCCCTCTCTCTGGGTACGCACAACCACTGAGGTGCTGGTCGCTCCAGGACACACGTACCGCACGATGCGCGCAGAGTGAAATTTCAAGTCATCCGATATGCCTAGAAGAATTGTTTTACGTAGATGAAACAAAGGTAAATCCGTCTCTGCAGTTAGTTTCTCAACAAAACCTTAATTTTTCGTGCAAATGAATAAATAAAACTCACTGTCCTGGGTTTTTCACGTGTTCTCAGCTGTACAGTCTTTCTTATCCGATTTTGAGGAAACTACTTGGTAAGAAAATATTATTTTTCCACATATTATAGCAGCACATTTCGGCCTGATAGTCAACTTGTTTTCTTTTATTTTATCCCCTAGTTATTGCGATACTTCGAAGTAAAGTACATCATGGCCCATATTTTGAAAAGTTTGTGTCGAAATATGTAGTCGCTAGCCAGAGTGCGTTCGGTGGATTTTAGGACATAGGTTACTGCTTAAGAAATGTAGCTAACATAACGATGGAAGGAGAGCGATACTTCTTTCCATTCTCGAGAAAGTACGTGAGATATATTGGAGATTCTCCACGACGAGATTGTTAGCTACGCGACACGTGTGCGCCCATTGCCAACTGCTATGCGGAGTGCGGAGTTACCTCCTGTTCCTATTTTTCGTATGTTACCTATGCAAACCGAAGATGAATACGAAAGAAAAACTTAACGAAATTAAAATACTCCAGGGCTCATCAGCTGATGACGCTGACTGTATGTTTATTGAGTCTTTGGTTTAGAAAACAGTGTTGCCTACATTATATGGTTCACAACATTAGCTACAGTATATTGTTGGATTAATTTGCTCATGTATGTATAACTTGTTCACGTAACCATTACCGTTTTAGCTAAGCGCGCTGCCAACTATTGACATGTTCTGCTGTTGATTATTTCGAATGACGCACGAGGGATGTAGCTGCGCTCAGTCAATACGTAGCACCGTTTCGCATCTGTACTTGGTACAGGTGCAGCAAATAGAACAAATACACGTTCTGTTAACACAAGTATACAGAAAATCTATAAAAATGAACAAGAGGCAGATAAACTTATTTTAAGATAGAACAATGCAGCTATGAGTATGGTAGACAACCGTACTTTCGCTTTTAATATATTTTAGGGGAGAGCGTGGAAAATGAACAAATAAAATAAAAATGGTGTTGCTGCCTAGTAATTAAAGTGTTCGTTTATACTGAAGCGCCAAAGAAACCAGTATAGGCATTGTATTCAAATACAGAGAGATGTAAACAGGCAGAAAACGGCTTTGCTTACGGCAGCGCCTATATAATACAACAGGAGTCTGGTGCAGTTGTTAGACTGGTTACTGCTGCTACAATAGCACGTTATCAAGATTTCAGTGAGTTTGAACGTGGTGTTATAGTCGGCGCACGTGCGATGGCACACAGCATCTCCGTGGTAGCCATGAAGTGCGGATTTTCTTGTACGCTCATTTCAAGAGTGTACCGTAAATATTGGGAATACGGTAAAACACCAAAACTCTGACATCGCTGCTGCCGGGAAAGATCTTGCAAGAACGTGACCAACGTCGATTGAAGAGAATCGTTCAACGAGACAGAACTGCAATCCTTCCGCAAATTGCTGCAGATGTCAATGCTCGGCCATCAACGCGTGTCAACGAGCAAACATTTCAACGAAACATAATCTATATGGGCTTTCGGAGCCGAAGGCCTACTCCTGTGCCTTGATGACTGCAAGACACAAAGCTTTACGCCTAGCCTGAACTCATCAACACCGACATTGGACTGTTGATGACTGGAAACATGTTGCCTGGTCGGACGAGTCTCGTTTAAAATTGTATCGAGCGGATAGAAGTGTACGCGTATGGAGACAGTCTCATGAATCCATGGACGATGTATGTCAGAAGAGGGCTGTTCAAGCTGATGGAGGCTCTATAATGGTGCGCGGCGTGTGCAGTTGGAGTGATATGGGACTCCTGATACGTGTAGATACGACTCTGACAAGTGACGCGTACGTAAGCATCCTGTCTCGTCACCCACATCCATTCCTGTGCATAGTGCATTCCAACGGACTTGGGCAATTTCAGCAGGACAGTGCGACACCCTACACGTCCAGAACTGCTACACAGTGGCTCCAGGAACATTCTTCTGAGTTTATACACTTCAGCTGGCCACCGAACTCCCTAGGTATATCTGGGATGCCTTGCAAGGTGTTGTTCCGAAGAGATCTCCACCCCCCCTCGTACCCTTGCGGATCTATTGACAGTCCTGCAGGTGCCATGGTGTCAATTCGCTGCAGCACTACTTCAGACATTAGTCGAGTCCATGCCATTTTGTTCTGCGGCACTTCTGTGTACTCGCAGGGGCCCTACACGATATTAGGCAGGTGTACCAGTTTCTTTGGCTCTTCAGTGTAACATAATTATTATGTCTGCCCCTGGTAGCTGTGTGGTCAGCGCGACGGAATGTCATACCTAACGGTCCGGGTTCGATTCCCGACTGGGTCGGAGGTTTTCTTCGCTCAGGGACTGGGTGTTGTGTTGTCCTGATCATCATCATTTCATCCCCATCGACACGCAAATCGACGAAGCGGTATCACCTCGAAAGACTCGCACTAGGCGACCGGTCTACCCGACGGGAGCCCTAGCCACAAGACATTTCCCTTTCAACTGCTATTAACATATTCTTCTAGAGAGAAATGTACGAAATTAAAACAAAACTTTTGTTTTACGATCTACTACATGGAGTTGGGTCTCAGATCATATTTTTTAGGTTTCTTCGCACCTTTCTCGTTTTCTCTCGTTGTTCTATGAAAGTGTGCATGTCATGCTATAATTTCGTCCCTCTCAATCAGAAATAATCTATTTTCACGTTTTTTAAAACGCAGCAACGTTTCGATTTTACTTCTCAACAGAACTTAACTACATTATTTATGAGTACTCTTCCATAACTTTTCGATAACGTACATTTGCATTACGACTATCAGTTGTAGCAGACGCTAAGAATTCGCATAAGTAGTGACGCACTATGACTATAATAACGCACTATGGCTATAACGTGACTGTACAATGTCGTGGCGCATACTGCCGAGTGTTGTTGAACGCTTTTGGTCCTGTCTGTATGAAACAAAGTTTAGTTCCGCTTTCTGCCATCGGCAGCTGTAAAATGAAGAAGTTATAGTTACATTGATAACTAACAAACCTAAAGCAAATTCGATTGAAACGAGAAATGAGTTAGTGAGCAAACTAGAAAACACAAAGGCCCAGCAGGGCGACTGGCGCTGCACTAGGCGCTGTAGGTTCCCAAGAGGTGGGGGGGGGGGGGGGGGGGGGCAGACACTCGACCCTCCACTTACTTCTATGCTCTCTGGTCCCATTCTCGCCGTTGTCTTACGAATATCTATGTCGACACCGCAGCGTCGTCAAGGGATGACGGTTACGACCTCAGCAGTGTCTTTGCCGCACCTAAAGAGTCGCGCTGACGAGATATTGTGGAAATTTCACGACGACATCTGACGTCTTAACCGAGAACCTTATTTATAGCTTTGTTGCCAGCTGTATAATCAAACAGTAATGATTCTCTTTGCCTGTTTATGTGCTGTATGTTACACTATGTGATCATAAGTGGTTTTTGTTTTATGTGCATTGTGCTGCCACCTACTGCCAAGTACTCCATATCAGCGACCTCAGTAGTCGTTAGACATCGTGAGACACCAGAATGGGGCCCTCCGCGGAACTCGCGAACTTCGAACGTGGTCCGGTGATTGGGTGTCACTTCTGTCATACGTCTGTACGCGAGATTTCCACACTCCTAAATACCCCTAGGTCCACTGTTTCCGATGTGTTAGTGAAGTGGAAACGTGAAGGGATACGTACAGCAAAAAAGCATACACGCCGACCTCGTCTGTTGACTGACAGTGACTACCGACAGTTAAAGAAGGTCGTAATGCGTGATAGGCAGACGTCTATCCAGACCATCACACAGGAATTCCAAACTGCATTCCAAACTGCATCAGGATTCACTGCATGTACTATGACACTTAGGTGGGAGTCAGAAAACTTGGATTTCATGGTGGAGCTGTTACTCATAAGCCACACATCACGGCGGTAAATGCCAAACGACGCCTCGCTTCGGTTAAGGAGCGTAAACATTGGTCGATTGAACAGTGGAAAAAGAGACGTGGAGTGACGAATCACGGTCCACAATGTGGCGATCCAATGGCAGGGTATGGGTATGGAGCATTCCCGATGAACGTCATCTGCCAGCGTGGTTAGTGACAACAGTAAATTTCGGAGGCAGTGGTGTTACGGAGTGGTTGTGGTTTTCATGGAAGGGGCTAGCACTCCTTCTTGTTTTGCGTGGCACTATCATAGCACAGGTCTACATTGATGTTTCAAGCACCTTCATGCTTCCCACTGTTGAAGAGCAATTCGGGGATGACGACTTCATCTTTCAACACGATCGAGCATCTGTTCATAATACAAGGTATGCGGTGGAGTGGTTAAACGACAATAACATCCCTGTAATGGACTGGCTTGCACGGAGGCCTGACCTGAGTCCTATAGAGCACCTTTGGGATGTTTTGGAAAGCCGACTTGGTACCAAGCCCAACGACCGACATCGATACCTCTCCTCATTGCAGCACTCCGTGAAGAATGGGCTGTCATTCCTCAAGTAATCTTCCAGCACCTGATTGAATGTATGCCTGGGAGAGTGGAAGCTGTCATCAAGGCTAAGGGTGGAACAAAACCATACTGAATTCCAGCATTACCGATGCAGGGCGCCACGAACTCGTAAGTCATTTTCAGCCAAGTGTCCGCATATTTTTGATCACATAGTGTATTTACGATCAAGGTCAACTGCCAGTTCCTGCACGTATTTTGATCCTCTGTTCGTGTCTTGCCGTTGCAACTTTCCGATAGATCATTTTTCTGTATTTAAACTTCAACGGTCCCCCAATACCCCTTTCTGATACGAAATTACCTGCTCATCCTACACAACTGTCGATTTCGTCCTGTTAATAACAGCGTGTAGAGTTCTGTCTCCTACCAAGTCCTGAACCCAGACGCAACACTGGTTCGATGTTCGGTGAGTTGATCTTTGGCCACTAAATGGCAGTACGCGACCGTGTCGAATTACTTTCGAAAACCAAGGACCACAGTATCAACTAGGGCGGCTTCGTTCTAGATTTCACGTGAACGGACGGATTGAATGGTACTTCGTAAGATCTCTTCTTACGGAATCCATATTGATTTTCGTATACCAAATTTTTGTTCTCAAAAATGGTGTAATGCGTGAGTAGAAGAGCAAAAAACAGCTGGACGTAAGAAAATCACTGTTTGTGGAATCTTTGTTGATATCTACAGAGGAGATTTTAAGGTCTATAGAAAGTCTTAAAAACCGGCCGCTGTGGCGGAGCGGTTCTAGGCGCTTCAGTCAGAAACTACGCTGCTGCTACGGTACCAGGTTTGATTTTACTGAACAACATATTAACTTACTGGCCGGCCAGTGTGGCCGAGCGGTTCTAGGCGCTTCAGTCGCTACGGTCGCAGGTTCGAATCTTGCCTCGGGCATGAAATGTGTGTGATGTCCTTAGATTAGTTAGGTTTAAGTAGTTCTAAGTCTAGGGGACTGATGACCTCAGACGTCAAAGTCCCATAATGCTTGGAGCCATTAAAGTCGTAAAACGAGAGTATAAAACGTGTTCTAAAATTTCACAAAAGACAATACGATACAGGCCTATGTATGACCCTCCTAAAAACGAAATGACTTGCACATTCTCCCAATCACTAGGAATGCTTCTCACATCTAGTGCAGTAGAGTCGTATTGGTAGGCTATCATCTCCAGCGCCTTTTCTCCGATGAGTTTATTTTCTGTTCAGTGGACACTTATTTAGAGATCTGTAACTTTGGAGGATGCGCTACGATTGAAAGGAAGAACCTCTGTACGTTCGACCTCAGTGAAACAATTCTGCACAGAGGTAGTATTTCGGTCTCTTCTCAGTCATCCCGTTTCGTCGCCATTATGATCGATGAGCATCTGGACAATCATCTTTGATCCATTTGCTGATTGTACGTAAGATTTTCCGTTCGCTCGATTTTATTTTCGAAAGTGTGGAACGCTTCGCGCATGACTCTCCTTACGTTGACATCCCACAGAGAAGAATTCGTCAGGCCTGGTTTTGACTCTCGAACTTTGTCTGATCAAAAGTACCTGGGTATTTGTCAGTGACATTAATATAGGGTGTGTCGACCCGTCGCCATTTCAATGAAGTATACAGATAGCGATAGTATCGCACACACAAGATATACAAGGGCGGTGTATTAGCGGAGCTGTCATTTGTACTCAGGTGATTCATGTGAAAAGGTTTCCGACGTCATTGTGGCCGCACGATTGGAATTAACGGACTTTGGACGCGAAAAGGTAGTTAGAGCTAGACGCATGGGACATTCTACTTCGGAAAAGGTTAGGGAAATCAATATTCAGAGATCAACAGTGTCCATAGTGCGCCGAGAATTCCAAATTTCTGGTTTTACCTTTTATCAGTGGTAACGGCCTTGCTGCCGTGGATACACCGGTTCCCGTGAGATCACCGAAGTTAAGGTTGTCGGGCGTGGTCGGCACTTGGATGGGTGACCATCCAGGCCGCCATGCGCTGTTGCCATTTTTCGGGGTGCACTCAGCCTCTTGATGCCAATTGAGGAGCTACTCGACCGAATAGTAGCGGCTTCCGTTAAGAATACCATCATAACGGCCGGGAGAGCGGTGTACTGACCCCACGCCCCACCTATCTGCATCCTCCACTGAGGATGATATGGCTGTCGGATGGTCCCGATAGGCTGCTCGTGGCCTGATGACGGAGTAACTTTTATCAGCGAAACGTTTGACGGAGCACTGAAAGACCTATGGCGAAACAAAGCCCCGGGAGTAGACAAAACTCCATTAGAACTAGTGATAGCCTTGAAAAAGCTCATCTGGAGAGCAAGATGTATGAAGCAGGAGAAATACTCTCAAACTTCAAGAAGAACATAATAATTCCAATCCCAAAGAAAGCAAGTGTTGACAGGTGTGAAAATTAATGCAGTTTAATAAGTCACGGCTGCAAAATACTAACACGAATTCTTTACAGACGAATGGAAGAACTGGTAGAAGACGACCTCGTGGAAGATCAGTTGGATTCCGTAGAAATGTTGGAACACGTGAGGCAGTACTGACCCAACGACTTATCTTAAAAGATATATTAAGGAAAGGTAAACCTATTTTTCTAGTATTTGTAGACTTAGAGAAAGCTTTTGACAATGTTGACAGGAATACTCTCTTTCAAATTCTGAAGTTGGCAGAGGTGAAACACAGGGACGAAAGGCTTTTTTACAATTTATACAGAAACCAGATTGCAGCCGGGGGGGGGGGGGGGGGGCACGAAAGGGAAGCAGTGATTGAGAAGGGTGTGAGACAGAGTTGTAGTCTATCATCTATGTTATTCAATCTGTATATTGAGCAAGCACTAAAGGTAACAAAAGAAAAAAATTGAGTAGGGATTAAAATTCATGGAGATGAAATAAAAACTTTGAGGTTTGCTGACGACATTGTAATCCTGTCAGAGATAGCAAATGACCTGGAAGAGCAATTAAACATAATGGACAGTTTCTTGAAAGGAGGATATAAGATGAACATAAACAACAGCTAAACGTGGACAATAGAATGTAGTCGTATTAAATCAGGTAATGTTGAGGGAATTACATTAGGAAATGAGACACTTAAAGTAGTAGATGAGTTTTGCAATTTGGGGAGCAAACTAATTGATGATAGTCGAAACAGGAATTAAAATGTAGACTGGCAATGGCAAGGAAAACGTTTCTGAAGAAGAGAAATACGTTAACATCAAGTGTAGATTTAAGTGTCAGGAAGCCTTCTCTGAAAGTATTTGTATGGGGTGTAGCCATGTATGGAAGTGAAACATGGACGATAAATAATTTAGACGTGAAGAGAATAGAAGTTTTCGAAATGTGGAGCTACAGAACAATGCCGAAAATTAGATGGGTAAATCACGTAACTAATGAGGAGGTACTGGATAGAATGGAGGAGAAGAGGAATTTATGGCACAACTTGACTAGAAGAAGGGATCGGTTGGTAGGACACGTTTTAAGGCATCAACGGATCATCTGTTTAGTACTGGAGGGGAGAGAGGAGGGTAAAAATATTAGAGGGAGGCCAAGGCATGAATACACTTAACAGATTCAGAAGGATGTAGGTTGCAGTAGTTTCTCGGAGATGAAGAAGCTTGCACAGGATAGAGTAGCATGGAGAGCTGTATCAAACCAGTCGCTGGACTGAAGACCACAACAACAACAGCAAAAACCTTTTATCAAGGACAATAGTGGTCTGTGGCGTTTACTTAACACCGACAGCAGCGGCGTTTACGTAGATATGTCATTGCTAACTGACAAACAACACTACGTGAAATAATCGCAGAATCAATGTGGGACGTACGACGAACTTGTCTGCTAGGCCAGTCCGGAGAAATTTGGTGTTAATGGGATATGGCAGTAGACAATCGACACGAGTGCCTTTGCTAACAGCACGACATCGCCTGCGGCGCCGCTCCTGGGCTCGTGACCATAGTGGTTGGACCCAAGTCGCCTGGAAAACCGTGGGCTGGTCAGATGAGTTCCGAATTCAATTGATACGAGGCGATGGTAGGTTAGAGTGTGGCGGAGAGCCCACGTAGCTACAGCCCATGTTCTGAACAAGGCATTCTGCAAGCTGCTGGTGGCTCCATTATGGTGTGGGCTGCGTTTACATGGAACGGACTGGGTCCTCTGGACCGAACGAACCGATCATGAATTGCAAATGGGTATGTTCTGCTACTTGGAGGCCATTTGCAGCCAAACAACGATAGAAGTTTTATGGATGACAATGTGTGATATCATGGGGCCACAACTGTTGGCGACCGGTTTGGAGAACATTCTGGACATGATTTGGTCACCCAGATAGCTCGACATGAATCCTGTCGAACATTTAGGGGCCTTAGTCGAGAGGTCAGTTCGTGCACAAAATCCTGCGCCGGCAACACTTCCGTTATTATGGACAGCTTCACAGGCAGCACGCTCAATATTTCTACAGGTGAAGTTACAACAACTTGCTGAGTCCAAGCCAAGCCGATCTGCTGCACTACGCCGGGCAAAAGTCGGTCTGACATGATCTTAAAAAATGGCTCTGAGCACTATGGGACTTAACATCTGTGGTCAGTCCCGTAGAACTTAGAACTACTTAAACCTAACTAACCTAAGGACATCACACACATCCATGCCCGAGGCAGGATTCGAACCTGCGACAGTAACAGTCGCGCGGTTCCGGACTGCGCGCCTAGAACCGCTAGACAACCGCGGCCGGCTGACATGATCTTAGCAGCTATCCCAGTGACCTTTGTCAGCTCAATGTATGTCTGACTTGACCAGTTCAAATCCCGTTCATTATCCTCCATTGACGCCTGGGACGGTCAAATCCTTGTATTTCCATTGAAGAGTTCTCAGCTAGAAGTTTCTTGATTGCTGGATTTCCTTGACAGAAAGTGATCCTGAAAAGGGTGTTTATCAGATGCCACGACGGGTACCTTGAGTGCAAGGGCTGGTGTTATGCCTGTGCAACGGAAGCGCAGCACGATGATACAGCGCTCAGCTGTTCTCGCAGAAACGGTTAAAACACATCATAGTAGTTTTGTATCACTCGGATGGTTGGTGCATTACACAGCGTTTTGTGTTGTACGTTTTTGTGATTCTTTTTCTTAGAGTCTTTTTATTTGTCTTGTAGGTATAACAGAAATTAAAGTAAGTGCATATTGTTATTCGCCACCAGAACACGCCGGTCACTTTGCCGCGGCGCGATTACGTTCGTCCATTACCGGCACATGACTATGAACTCATTGCAGCAGATCGTCGTTAGGAAAGCCGAGCAGAAACCTACCGTACTGCAGCTCGCACCATGCTGCATACAACATAAATATTCTAAGAATCGGTAAAAGGTCTTAATTTTGAATGAAAGGTGGAAATACTGGCAAAACTTCGGTATATTCTGAACCTTAAGATGTACACGTTCACTGCCAAGCCCGTGCTAATCGTAACTCAGTCATGCACAAACGCTTTTACTCACGTTAGCAAGTTTATGGTAACGTATCTCCCGAAATCTGACCAGCTAAGAAGCACGGATTTTTATTAAATGAAAGTTCACGTCATACTATTAAGTTTATCGGTGTCTAATACACTCAAGCTTTTAGTCACCGATCTGTTCAATATGCCACGCGGAATTACTGTGTTTTCTCATACACAAAATTACTTGAAAAATCCGTACTTTCTAAAAAAAAAAACACAGGAATAAATATGCCTTCACTGTAAAACACTTTTGAAACATGTAGCACAACTAAAATCAGCAAACAATAACTTTATTCGGAGCTAATACTACACACGACCACAGCACTGAAACGCTGGGCTCCGACGCCCTTAGGCTGCTGTAAGCATTCTATATCTCCAAGAGAAAAGACGCGCGAAAAATACTCCGTTCTGACTGGTCAGTTTTCTTTAAGGCCAATAGAAAAACATTATTCTCCCGCGTTTGTCCGCGCTTTTCATGACTAACCAATCAACAAATAACACACTTTCGAACTGTACTGTTTCCCGAAATATATAAACAACAGTCTGATATTTTGTTTTCATTTGCACTCGAATTAGCTTTCCTTTTACCATAAACTTATTTAACATATTCTGATACAAAATTCCTGGATTCACACTGTCTTAAAACTTTCTCACACTAGTTCGTACAGCGTTCATCAGGAGAACAGTCATCTACATGTTTACTTCGAATCACATTCACGCATCATTCACACTACTAAAAGAATATCCAAAACTGTACAAACATAAATAAACAAAAAAGCATTCAAGAAATAGCCAGAACAAGTCACAAAAACATTTTCTTGACCTGTTTCATTACTGTCTCTGTGCACTACTGGACTCTGATGGGTAAAATTCGTAACTATATTATAGTTCTCTCTGTTTAGTCCTGTCCACTACTGTCTTCTAGCAGATGCATATTAGAACTACATACTCGACTGAACCCGCTTAAGACAATGTGTCAGTCATTCTCCCAATACACTGGCTCTAGAAAGGAGCGATATAAGGCACCGCGCCTCACACCCCCTATAATTATAAATTTGTTCCAAAAATTTTAGAATTATACAAATTATCGATCCTGGCTTCAAATTTCAAATCTTTCAGAAAATTCTCATTCTTATAAACTAAAATTAGAAATTGCTTCTTGGCAGTCTACAACTAACCTAGCCTAATCTTTTAATTTCTTTATGAAAAATCATTTCTTACTAGATAAAATTGATACAAATTTTCAAAACAAATTTTATACATTTTAATAACTTTCAACATTTTTTAAATTAATGTTTCATGAAAGACTTTGAAGTTAACTACTTGTTCACTTTTTTATTTAAAGGCACTGCGATTTGTGTCCTTTCATTTACTAATGGTATTTTATCCTTCCTTAGCACCAGCATATCACTTTCATCTTTGCATCACATACATTTCTCTGGTTTTTCATTAAGGGACCCCTGCATTGTAGCGCCCATAATATTCCTCCATTCTCCACATATCTGTCCTTCCAGTGTTTAAATGCAACGTCGTCCCTAAATCCATACTTGCGTCTAACACTAATTTCTTTACACACATCCTAATACAGAGTCACTTATTATCAAACAAATTATTTACAGATTTTATATTTCGTTTAACTTGACTTCAAATGAAACTAAATTAACAGAGTGTTGCTTCTTATTTTACTTTAATCAGCAATATTAAATCTACCGGAATATTTTTTCAAGATTTTATTTCCTTTAGAAGACGTAATGAGTTTTTTTTAACAAATTACTTGCTATTGAAAGAAAAACTTAAAACTTTTTCTTTACTTTAACTCTACCAGAGAACATTTAACTGTGAAAAACATATTTCACACAAAGCAGTTATTTACAAACATTTTGTAATGCATAGTTACCACTTTTATTCATTGTCTCTTTGCATCACCTGTTCCTTGTATTTTTTACCACTACTGAATAGAAATCAAAATTTTTTATTTACAATATATACATAACCTCAACATTCATTCATATTCCTTTCATAATAAATATTCATCACCTTTATCCAGGTATATTTTTAGTCACATTTGTTTAAACTTCCTTTAACTATGTGGCCATTGTGTATTTCTTTTCATCATTACAACATACCTTTTCCTGGCCACTACACTTTCGAGTTCATCACCAAAATCTTCTTTATAAACTGCACTTGTCACATCTGGTTACTTTCGTTTCCCTACATTTCATTTCAGCCTCCAATTTATTTTTACGTATTCCAACAGGATATTACTTCTTATCTGCCATTATTTTAACTGATGCATTAATGCATGGAATAACTTATCATATTACTAAAGTCAATCCTTACTGTCAGCTTTCAGCAGGATAATGCACCCTTTTCTACTTTCCCTTTACGTCATTACCTTCGTACCTTAATTATTTTCTTATGTCGACATACTTGTGTACAATTTGACCCTCACTTCTCTCACCATAAATCTTATTTCGTCATAACACCCTCTGACACTCTCAAACACTTTACCTTCACTGATGGAGAAGAAAATTAAAGATAGATTCAGCTCAGACTGCCAGAAGAGGAAGACTGACAATACGAAAAGAAACTGAAATAGCATTGTCAAAAACTTGAGCACCTGGTGTTCGCCAAACACCTAGCATTGCAGAGGTTGCAGTGCCCTCTGAGGTCTTCAAACTTAGCTCACATCTACCTCTTGACTAATGTATCTTTTCAAATCGATAACATTTCTTAAGCCCAGTGGTTTCCCCGATTTCCAGTATACGAATCTATACGCATTTGGGTGTGGATTTTTCAGTAATCCTAAATGGATTCATATATTCGTGCGTAAACTTTTTCGTCTCTGCAGTAATCTTTTTTGACTTTTCCCTTGTTTTGACTAGTACCAGTTCTCCAATTTGGAAATTCGTTACTGGAGCCTTAGCATATTTTTCATTCCAATGTTTCTTTCATAATGTTTTCTCTAGCAATTTTTTCCTTTACACTTAGTGCCACGTCGTCAATAACAGAAAACTCTATCAATTCAAACAGTACATCATTTGGTCTTACTCCATACATCAGTTCTTATGGAGCAAACCCTGTAACCTCATCCTTTATATTATTGATTACTTCTTCAAAATATTGTATATGTTGTGCCCAAGCCATATGTTTTCTATGGCAATAAGTACGACATAATCTTTTCATTTCCTTCATGATCCTTTCACACATATTTCCTTGTGAAAAGTACGCTGAAATCTTTATGTGCTCTATGTTTCGGCTTTCTAAGCATTCTTTAAATTTATTGGAGACAAATTGCGGGCCATTGTCACAAGATAACTTTCGGGACTCCCGCAAGAAGTAGCCTTTCTGCAATTTATTCACTAATTCTTTCGCATTAGCCTTTTAAATTGGGTGTACATTCTCAAATTTTGTAAACCCATTCACAACCACCTCGAGACACAGGTAATGGACCGAAAATGTCATAGGCTACAAGGTCCAATTTATTTTCTGTCTCAATACTGTACATTTGGCCTTTAATCATTTTATTATTTGCCCTGACTTTTTGGCATCTGTCACACGTTTCAACCCTTGCTTTTACGTGCCTCCACCTATTATTAAGTATCACTGTTTCACTAATTTTGACTACACATTTTCTTGGCCCTAATGCCCAAACTTTTTATGTATGTCGTCAATTAGTAAGTTAATGGCTCTGAGCACTATGTGATTTAACAACTGAGGTCATCAGTCTCCTAGAACTTAGAACTACTTAAACCTAACTAACCTAAGGACATCACACACATCCATGCCCGAGGCAGGATTCGAACCTGCGACCGTAGCGACTGAAGCGCCTAGAACCTCTCGGCCACACTGTCCGGCCAGTAAGTTAATATGTTGTTCAGTAAAATCAAACCTTCCATCACAATCCATATTTTTTTCAATTAGGAATAAAATCTCCTGGTGCATCTTATAATATTCGGCAAATTTAGGATATGCTGGGTCACCTCAAATTATCATCTTTGTTTTGTTTTCTTCTTAGTTCTTTACACACTTTTTTCAACTGTCGCTCTTCATCAGTTTTCTTTATTGTTGCAAATATGAAGATCACTTCTTTGTCTGTCAACATATTTTCATTATTCTCATTATCTTCTACCCCCCCCCCCCCCCCTGGATAATGCATCAACCACCAAATTCTCAGAACCATTTAGTTCATTTCCAGACTGTACTGTTGCAAGTACAATGACCACCCAATTAGTCTGGTGTGTTTCAATTTGCTCGTCTGTAAATATTTCAACGCCCTATGTTCGCTGTATACAATTACTTTGTGTCCCAACAGGTATTGTTTAAATTTTTCCAAGCCAAAAATGATCGCTAATGCCTCTTGTTCCAAAATGAAACAATTTTTCTCAGATTGTTGCAACGATCTGCTTGCAAATGCAATAGTTTTACGAATCACTTCGACTCCTTTTTCATAGACTTGAAACAGCTCTACTGCGACACATCGATCATTAAGAAAAAGGTTTGGAAAAATCGGGATACTGAAGTATTTGGCTTTCACATAAGGCTTTTCTTTAGTTACTCAACTGCAGTTTGACATTTATTGGTCCATTAGTATGATACATCTTTCTTCAACATATTTCTTAAACATGGTGCATTAAATAATTGCCCTGGTAGAAAACACCTGTAAAATCCAATTAATCCGAACATTCCTTTTAAATTCTGTCTACTATTCGTGAATAGCCTTTAATTTTTCCAGGTCTGGCATTATCCCTTTCCCACTAATAATGTGACCTAAAAATTTTAAGTCTTTCTTAGCAAAATCAGTGTTTTCCAATTTCAATTTTAAACCCCTTTTTTAACAGTGTCCACAACTTTTTTTTAACAAAACACAAGTTCTTCCGATGAGGCAGTCGAAATTAAAACATCATGTACATACACTGTTATTTTCCTAAGTAGTTCATCCCTCAACACTTTTGGCATGCTCTGACAAATGCACACACACTTATATTTAAATCAAAGGTTACCACCTTATACTGATAACATATGCCTTCCAATAAAAAAGCAGTATATTTTCTAAATTCATAGTTCAATGGCAGATTCTAGTGAAAACAAATTGTGTGCAAGTACTTCACAATTTCGTTATAATCCCTGATCTTTATATAAAAATGCTAATTGCCGTAATTTCTTTAACCAGTACAAAGGCAGATTAAATTTTAATGAAAATTTAGTAATTTTTTAAATACTGTAGAAGGATTAAAGATTTAGAGGGCCACAATAAGTATGTGTATGATGTGGGAATGGACCTTGAGGAAGATGGTACAATAAGAAAGAGAACAAAAGTAAAAGAGGTGCCAAACTTAGAGGAGGGGACAAATTAAAATAAGTGCTACTAGATCACAAAAACCTGGCTTAATCAGGGAAAATGAATGCTGAACCCGCTAAGACCATCTGTCACTGTGCACGCATGAGTCATTCTCCCAATACACAGGCTCTAGACAGGAGCGATATAAGGCGCCACGCCCCACCTTCTACCATAATACTCAGAAAATATCTCTGAACAATCTCCGAAATTTGGGTAGCGGAAGCTCAGGATCAGCATGTGCGGCGGACCTTGCGAATGGTGGACGTTGCAATCGTTAGAATCAATCTGAGGAGACGGAAGTCTGCACTCCCTTGCCTACTCTGATTGACGGTCGACCATTTGGGAAAAACCTTTCCAATGCAAAGCTTTCCCTGTGACCGCAGTCATGTTGCGCGGGAGAGTAAATTTTTCTGAGACAGAAAACCATCGTATATTTCGAGACAGAAGAAGATAATATTTTGAGGATCTAAGACAATATAACCGCCGCAAGGACGTTTCGTCATATGAGGAAACAAAACTCGAAATGTAATGTAAAACGTATACTAGCCGTCTGAAGATGAACCTGTCAGTTCGAAACCGGTAACAGCACGGTTTAAATAAATAAATAGCAGTATAAAAAGTGGCTGGTTGCTGTAATCTTCTGTGTAAGAGTCATCCTATATTTTTTACACAGCCACGGGCTCAATATGTCAGTTTTTGACAAAATAGTATTCAGATATTCTTTGGTATTACCTCCTAAAGTCACATGCCATTCTGAATGCTGTTTAGTGTGGTCCAGATTGTTCATTGTTTAGACACTGTCCATTATACTTGTCCGGGCTGTTATGCCGTGGTCGGTTGCTGAATTTTGTCTCAATTCCCAACGTTTCGTCTCCGACTGCGGGAGACATCTTCAAGAGGGTCCGTAGGTCGATAGAAGGTCCAACACACCCACTGGCTCGCTTCTGACTGCCGCTAAATTCCGTCTCCGCGAGCTCCCGCGCCGCGGTGTGACGTCACGTGTTTTGAAAACGTCACTGCAATTGGCCGCTGTCCGTCGCCGTCGATCGCCTTTGCCATCACCCAGTAGTGGACGGGTGGTACACATCTTCTGTAACACCGGCATCCATATACCGTTTAATTTCACGCCCTCCTCCTTTCGGTTGAAATTATTTGGGTGTTTAGCGATTTCGATTGCCTCCCTGTAGAGCCTTTCGTAGTATCCGCTTGTGGCCGCTAGTACTTGCGTCTCCTCAGAACGAATATTGTGGTTCCCTGGCTGGAAAACATGCTCCGCAACAGCTGATCGTTCCGTTTCTCCTCTTCTACAGTTTCCCTTGTGCTCTTCCAAACGTTTAGAAACCGATCTTTTAGTTGTACCCACATAAACATCACCACAGCTGCATGGGATCCTATACACTCCAGCTTTTTCCAAAGGTTTGCGAGCGTCCTTAGCAGGCTTAAGGTATTCCGCGGGAGCTCGCGGAGACGGAATTTAGCGGCAGTCAGTAGCGAGCCAGTGGGTGTGTTGGACCTTCTATCGACCTACGGACCCCCTTGAAGATGTCTCCCGCAGTCGGAGACGAAACGTTGGGAATTGAGACAAAATTCATCAACCGACCACGGCATAACAGCCCGGACAAGTATAATGGACATGATATTTCCGGCCGTGAAAGTCTACTGTTTAGACACTACATCAAACATAACCAAGTACCTGTTCGGACAGAATAACATCAGCGTAATTTTGACTCATTCGTCTGCCAGTCTCTCTCCCGATGATCTGGATTAATAGGTTTTACCTATGAAAAATGCGTTTTGGAATTAGAGATAGCTACTTCGCTATAGAGTGGGTCGACAGGTAAGTCAGAATGTTTATTGGTGATTTGGCCTATTCTTCACTATATTTGTAGTGTATTATCTATTTGCGTTATCGCCGGACGCCAGGACAGAGATGTAGCTCTGAATTTTCCAGAAATCAGTCGCACCGCTTCGTCGAGCCATATGTCGATTTTTTGTACATGTATACGACGCATCATGTAACTGCGCTATATTCTCAGACACCGTAGACTAAAGATATTTTGAGATTCCCAAGTTGTTAGCATTACTGTCGGTTTCGTTCTCAGAAGGTGCTCTAATGTATTACTTCTGGTTCTTTTTAACTTCTGGCGTGTGTCTTCGATATTGTGTCTGTACCAAAGTATGCGGCCAAATTTAACCTCCACTAAGTTGAAGTTGTAATTGAAAAACACATTTCCCAAATGAAATTCCTCTGAGCTAATGAACAGATTGAAAACGTAAGTTGCGCAATGAATCCCTTGGAATGGGTCCAGTTCCGATTAAATATTCAAAGATCCTACGAATTTAATTGAGATTTTTTATTACCTCAGAATGGAAATTGAAAGACTACAGTGTGCAGGGTGAAGTGCTATAGATGTGAGGTTTTCACAGAATGGATTGATAGTCAAGAGCTCAGAATGTTAACCAATCAACAGATTGTAATAATAGTTACAAAGTTTTTGTGCAAACTTGTTGTTGTGGTCTTCAGTCCTGAGACTGGTTTGATGCAGTTCTCCATGCTACTCTATCCTGTGCAAGCTTCTTCACCTCCCAGTACCTACTGCAACCTACATCCTTCTGAATCTGCTTAGTGTATTCATCTCTTGGTCTCCCTCTACAATTTTTACCCTCCACGCTGCCCTCCAATGCAAAATTGGTGATCCCTTGATGCCTCAGAACATGTCCTACCAACCGATCCCTTCTTCTGGTCAAGTTGTGCCACAAACTTCTCTTTCCCCAATCCTATTCAATACTTCCTCATTGGTTATGTGATCCACCCATCTAATCTTCAGCATTCTTCTGTAGCACCACATTTCGAAAGCTTCTATTCTCTTCTTGTCCAAACTATTTATCGTATATGTTTCACTTACATACATGGCTACACTCCATACAACTACTTTCAGAAACGACTTCCTGACACATAAATCTACGCTCAATGTTAACAAATTTCTTTTCTTCAGAAACGTTTTGCTTGCCATTGCCAGTCTACATTTGATATCCTCTCTACTTCGACCATCATCAGTTATTTTGCTCCCCAAATAGCAAAACTCCTTTACTACTTTAAGTGTCTCATTTCCTAATCTAATTCCCTCAGCATCATCCCACTTAATTCGACTACATTCCATTATCCTCGTTTTGCTTTTGTTGATGTTCATCTTATACCCTCCTTTCAAGACACTGTCCATTCCGTTCAACTGCTCTTCCAAGTCCTTTGCTGTCTCTGACAGAATTACGATGTCATCGGCAAACCTCAAAGTTTTTATTTCTTCTTCATGGATTTTAATACCTACTCCGAATTTTTCTTTTGTTTCCTTCACTGCTTTCTCAATATACAGATTGAATAACATCGGGGAGAGACTACAACCCTGTCTCACTCCCTTCCCAACCACTGCTTCCCTTTCAAGTCCCTCGACTCTTATAACTGCCACGTGGTTTCTGTACAAATTGTAAATAGCCTTTCGCTCTCTGTATTTTACCCCTGCCACCTATAGAATTTGAAAGAGTATTCCAGTCAACGTTGTCAAAAGCTTTCTCTAAGTCTACAAATGCTAGAAACGTAGGTTTGCCCTTCCTTAATCTAGCTTCTAAGATAAGTCGTAGGGTCAGTATTGCCTCACGTGTTCCAACATTTCTACGGAATCCAAACTGATCTTCCCCGAGGTCGGCTTCTACTAGTTTTTTCCATTCGTCTGTAAAGAATTCGAGTTAGTATTTTGCAGCTGTGACTTATTAAACCGATAGTTCGCTAATTTTCACATCTGTCAACACCTGTTTTCTTAGGATTACAATTATTATATTCTTCTTGAGGTCTGAGGCAATTTCACCTGTCTCATACATCTTGCTCACCAGATGGTAGAGTTTTGTCAGGACTGGCTCTCCCAAGGCTGTCAGTAGTTCCAATGGAATGTTATCTACTCCCGGGGCCTTGTTTCGACTCAGCTCTTCCAATGCTCTGTCAAACTCTTCTCGCAGTATCGTATCTCCCATTTCATCTTCACCTACATCCTCTTCCATTTCCATAATATTGTCCTCAAGTACATCGCCCTTGTATAGACCCTCTATATACTCCTTCCACCTTTCTGTTTTCCCTTCTTTGCTTAGAACTGGGTTTCCATCTGAGCTCTTGATGTTCATACAAGTGGTTCTCTTATCTCCAAAGGTCTCTTTAATTTTCCTGTAGGCAGTATCATCTTACCCCTAATGAGATAAGCCTCCACATCCTTACATTTGTCCTCAAGCAATCCCTGCTTAGCTATTTTGCACTTCCTGTCGATCTCATTTTTCAGACGTTTGTATTCTTTTTTGCCTGCTTCATTTACTACATTTTTATATTTTCTCCTTCATCAATTAAATTCAATATTTCTTCTGTTACCCATTGATTTCTACTAGTCCTCGTCTTTTTACCTACTTGATCCGCTGCTGCCTTCACTACTTCATTCCTCAAAGCTACCCATTATTCTTCTACTGTATTTCTCTCGCCCATTCCTGTCAATTGTTCCCTTATGCTCTCCCTGAAACTCTGTACAGCCTCTGGTTCTTTCAGTTTATCCAGGTCCCACCTCCTTAAATTCCCACCTTTTTGCAGTTTCTTCAGCTTTAATCTACAGTTCATAACCAATGGATTGTGGTCACAGTCCACATCTGCCCCTGGAAATGTCTTACAATTTAAAACCTGGTTCCTAAATCTCTGTCTTGCCATTATATAATCTATCTGAAACTTGTCAGTATCTCCAGGCTTCTTCCATGTATACAGCCTTCTTACACTTTTTAAATGGAACATGTCTGTTGACACTTAGAAACTAAAAGTAGAGTAAATTGGAATGTGAGTGTTGTTGTTGCAGGACTGTGTGCGTGTCGTTCCAGAGATATCGTATTTTGAAAAGATTGCACACCGACACTTGTTTGTGATATTCGACCTCAGTAGTTGCTAGGTACTATATTGTTATATTTGCTTACTGTGTGATTGTCTGTTCCTTGAGTGAACTGCGACTTGCTAGCCAGTTGGTGTGCGACGGTCCAAGCAGTAGTTCGTGAATGGATGATGTGATTTATTAACACTGCACAGAAAACCGACATGCCCATGGTGCATGGAGACTGTAGCAACAATGCAGTTCGTTCTTGTTCCTATGTTGTTGTTATGGTACAATATATCCCAAAAGGCGTTGACCATCTCGGCAGTTGTTCGTCAACCTCTTCAACAAGTTACGTGAAAGTAGCAGAGTAACACCTACACAACATAACAGAAGGAATCAAGTGACGACAAATGAGAGGGATCCGCTCGTTAGCTCCCGCGTAGCTGTACAAGGAAATGGCATGACTCAGGCAAGAGTCCTACACATTCTCAATGGACATATGTTCCACCTCTACCACATCTCACTCCGTCAAGAGCTGCAGGGAAGCGATTATGCGATTATGAGAACCGTGTTAACTTATGTATATGGGCATTGAGACAAGATACTCCAGTTGTATCACGTACATGGTTTGTCATGAAGCCGCATTTACCAATGATGGCCAAGAAAACCGCCGAAACATGCACTATTGTTCTGTTGAGAATCCCCGTTGGCTTCACGAGGTAGAACGTCAGCGTCCATGGAACACTGAACACGCACAGGTATCGCAGCCGCCGAACAGACCATCTTCCACGGTTCCTTGAAGACGTTCCATTGCAGACTATGAGGTATCTGTGCCACGAACATTATGGCTCTCCAGCCAATACTGCACGAAATATTACAGCATGCCTTCACGATTTTTTTCCGAATCGTTGAGCTGGACGTAGAGGGCGTGTACCTTGCCGGCTCATTCTCCGAATTTGACGTATGTAGGCTATTTTCTGTGAAAAAAGGTGAAAGACGCTGCCTACGATAACATACCAACTACACTCAATGATATACAACGACGTATTACTGCAGCCTGCACCGACATCTCCACTGAAATGCTAGCACATGTGCAGCATTACTTCCATACTACATTGGAAAAGTGAATCGCCACTTCCGACGGTCGTTTTGAGCATGACCTATGATGGTCAATTGTCTCGTTACTGGTCAGAATTAACATGACTTGTCTATGCAACCACAGCTATTGACAACTTTTTGAAAATATAATATATCCTAAACGACTCACACCACATTTCTGCAACAAACAGCTCTGACATTCTAATTTACGATATTGTTTTAGTTTGTTAATGTCATTAGACAATGTTCTATCTAAACAAGTTTATGTTCCCACAAAAAATATAAAATTGTTTACCTTTATCACAATTCATGGTGCATAGCAAATGTTTTCTTCCTAATTATTAGCCGGCCGCGGTGGCCGTGCGGTTCTGGCGCTGCAGTCCGGAACCGCGGGGCTGCTACGGTCGCAGGTTCGAATCCTGCCTCGGGCATGGGTGTGTGTGATGTCCTTAGGTTAGTTAGGTTTAAGTAGTTCTAAGTTCTAGGGGACTTATGACCTAAGATGTTGAGTCCCATAGTGCTCAGAGCCATTTGAACCATTTGAACCTAATTATTCGTAGTAATTTGTTGTCCAACAATGTACTGAGAAACAAGTGTCATGCATTGGAATTGTTTTTTTCCTCTACAATGTTGAATTGTTCTACATATCGTATAATTTTGTTCATGCAATACACATGGAGAGGAATTACTTATCTATTTAGTCTGACACTGCATCAACCAAATTCAGATGTACCTTTATTGCAGCAAGATTCACATTCAACATTGGCTGTTGGATATTGGCATTTGACCCATGGTGCCTAAAACCAAAGTAGAATATTATCAGGCCAAGTATATCTCTGTGATATACTTCATCTAAAACTTTAAAAGGCTTCAGTTTTTAATACATTATGCCTCCAAAGTCGGACCCGATTTAGCTTATTTTGGATAACTGGGTGCCTTGTGCTTTATCTGTTTAGTACGCTAAAGTGCCAAAGAAACTGGTATAGGCATGCGTATTCAAATACAGAGATCTCTAAAGATGCAGAATACGGCGCTGTGGTCGGCAACGCCTATATAAGACAACAAATGTCTGGCACGTTAGATCGGTTACTGCTACTACAGTCGCAGCTTATCAAGATTTAAGTGAGCTTGTACGTGGTGTTGCAGTCGGCGCATGAGCGATGGGACACAGCATCTCCGAGGTAGCGACGAAGTGGGGTTTTCCCGTACAACCATGTCACGTCTGTACAGTGAATATCAGGAATCCGTGACAATAGTGCAACCCTTCCGCAAATTGCTGCAGATTTCATTCTGGGTCATCAAAGTGTTAGCAAGTGAACCATTCAACGAAACACCATCGATATGGGCTTTCGGAGCCGGAGACCCACTCGTGTACCCTTAGTGACTGTATGACGCAAGGCTTTACACCTGGCAAGGGCCCGTCAACACCGACACTGGACTGTTGATCACTGGAAACATCTTGCCTGGTCGGGCGAGTCTCGTTTTAGATTGTATCGAGCGGATGGACGTGTACGGGCGTGGAGACAACTTCATGAATCCCTGGACCCCGCATGTCAGCAGGGAACAGTTCAAGCTTGTGGCGGCTCTGTAATGGTATGGAGCGTGTGCAGTTGGAGTGAAATGGAACCCCTGATACGTCTAGATACGACTCTGACAGGTGATCACTTGCATCCATTCAGATCCATATTGCATTCCAACAAACTTGGGCAATTCCAGCAGAACAATGAGACACCCCAGACGTCCAGAATTGCTACGGAGTGGAGTGGCTCCAGGAACACTCGTCTGAGTTTAAATACTGCCACTGGCAACAAGATTCCCCTGACGAGAACATAATTGAGCATAACTGGGATGCCTTGGAAGGTGCTGTTCAGAAGAGATCTGCACTCTTCACACTCTTACGGATTTATGGACAGCCGTGCAGGATTCATCGTGCCAGTTCCCTCCAGCACTACCTCCGACATTAGTCGAGACCATGCCACGTCGTGTTGCGGCACTTCTGATTGCTCGCGGAGGCCCTACACGATGTTAGGCAGGTGTACCAGTTTCTTTGGCTCTTCAGTGTATATTTTGAAACGTCCCCTTAGAAACAATAATGAATTACTGTGCTGGTAAACCCCTTACTTTATTTGATTTTCAAACAGCTGAGCAAAACTGAAGGTACTCAGACATTACTCTCTTTACTTATTCTGATCAACACTAAACTGTCGCACAATATATTTAGCGCAACGCAACCTGACTTTCAAAAATCCCTACAAAAGAATGACCCTGACTAACAATAACCTACACCTTTCATGAATCACTTACCTCACAAAAACCTTCGTTACTTGAACTACTGCAATACAGAGAGCGCCAATACTGCCAGCTAAATAAAAGATTCTAACTACTGAAGGCACTAACTACTGATATACATAGTAAGGAAATGAAAGATTTTGATAGAGAACAAATAATGTATTTACGTTAATAATATTCGAAAGTCATCGTATGTAGATCAGTTCATCATATACAGAATAACAAATTTAGTCTTTCTGATGGACACAAGTCCAGATCGTCCGCTCTCAAAATTCTGCGATCTCTCACCTCACATCTACCAGTGCTGGCGGCTGACCTCCAACTGCGCAACGCTACGCACTTTTCGCTTCCAGCTGCCCAACACTACAATAGAGAATATTCCATCAATGCCAACCAGCCACAGACTGCACACAGCACAGCCAGTGATTTTCATATAGAGCGCTACGTGGCGTTACCAATAGAAAAACCTAAACAGCCTACTTACAATTTTGCCACGTATATTTTCGTGTGTTGTTATATTAAATTCTGATTTGTGTTTGAGAAGTCTCCGAGAGCGTCTAGCAACACATGATAGCCTATACGGTGGATTCCACACAGATGGCAACATCTCAGAACGAATTTAGGATAACTGCAAAACATGGGCATCTTTTAATCAAATGCGCCCTGAACTTTAAGTTTTGAATACCCATAGCCCAAGAAATTGTAGAAGCACTGAGTATCGTTCACCTCTTTCATGTCTAATGCTGTATCACATAATTTATTTTATTTCATGGCGTAACGATTTGGTTGTTCAGCGGTGTAAACGATAAATAAGTCACCCGGCGGGTCTGGCACTGGTTTCTGACCTACTGATGTGTTTGGCCGTCGCTGACCCTTATTTTATTTCAAGTCACTTCTGTATAATCACCGTACAACGAAGAACAATATTCAGAAAAGTGACGCAAAATTAAGTTGTAGTTACGTTATATGTAGAACATGTGCACACAGTAATTTTTAGGATTAACATACGTATACATTGTTATCACTAAAAGAAAGACACTGCACATTGTACCATTTTAAGTCAATTTTTTCCTAGATTAATGCATGTGCAGACAGAACTGAGTGAAATGCAATGTAATTGTCGTTTAAAAGAAAAATTGTTTCGTGTTAAAACTGTTCAGGAGTTCTACGAAGGTTTACTTGGAAAGAGTTTATACGTATTCACAATAAGGTTGCAAACGTTATAGCAATGAAACTTCCTGGCAGATTAAAACTGTATGCCGGACCGAGACTCGAATTAGGGACCTTTGCCTTTCGCGGGCAAGTGCTCTACCAACTGAGCTACCCAAGCACGACTCACGGCCTCTCCTCACTTCTGCCAATATCTCGTCTCCGATCGGCGCACTTCATATCGGCCCACACTCCGATGCAGATGATTCTGGAAACATCCCCCAGGCTGTGGCTAAGCCATGTCTCCGCAATATCCTTTCTTTCAGGAGTGCTAGTTCTGAAAGATCCGCAGGAGAGCTTCTGTAAAGTTTGGAACGTAGGAGACGAGATACTGGCAGAAATAAAGCTGTCAGGAAGGGCCCTGAGTCGTGCTTTGTGAGCTCAGTTCGTCGCCGGCACGGTAGCTCGCCGTGTTCGGTCACAGGGTTGGCTGCCCTTTATAATAAGGAAACTGAGTCAATGGATCAATGACGAACTGAAACGGGGGTCTTGCGACGTCCGCCCCGAACAGATGAAACGAACAAAATGATATAAGAAAAATGTTGTAGAACACTTACCCGAGTTCGAGTCTCGGTCCGGCACACAGTTTTAATCTGCGAGGAAGTTTCATATCGGCGCACACTCCGCTACAGAGCGAAAATCTCATTCTGTTATTGCAATGTTTTGGTCATCATATATATATATATATATATATATATATATATATATATATATATATATGTGTGTGTGTGTGTGTGTGTGTGTGTGTGTGTAAGACCTTTTTCCGATATAAAACTAAATGAGCCAGCAGCCTGTGCCAACCTGAGTGACAAAATTCCTCTTTGCGTCTGTGTGCTATTAGTTTTTGTCTGATATTATCTTCATTATGTCTTCAGCAAAACCAAAAATAATTAAAAAATAGTGAACATTGATTTTGCTTGCGATCTATGTTCTTAAGAAACGTGAAACCAAGCCGCAATCAAGCTGTTCAGCGCTCCCTGAGTGACTGTATTGCCACTTAATGCAACGCATTCGCAGTGTACCCTTCTTCCCCCTCAGAAAGTGTGGTGTGATATGGGCGAAGAGTGCAATCAGGTGACAGAGATTCAGAGTTCTTGGCCGCCCATGCTTTAAACTACATGGTCCAATCACATCATCACCTGTGTTCGACGTAAACGTGCTTTGTCCACTAACAGAAGGCAAATGGCAGCACCAGCGGTGGAGGTTATATAAATTAATTTGAGGTACCGGGAAATAGTGCAGTTGTTGTCAGAATGTGGATACAGAGCGATTTGTCTGACGTCAGGCCTTTGACTTTCGGGCACAGAATGGAAGAATTGCTGAAACGGCTAAGATGGTTGATGCGCCAAAGTGCTTAAAGTATAGAGGAAAGTTGCCTATAATGCGATAGTTCCCTAATATGAGACACCCCAACTGTGCTTATGTTAGGGGTTGCACACTGGTGGAGAGTTTCTTAAACACGTCTATTGTTTGCCAGTCGACGACACAGCGAGTAGGAACCCATAGTTAAGCCGGACACAGTACGTAGTGGTTGATACAAAATTTCTTGTGTTTGGAGTTTTTGCGACATCGGTGTTGAGACAATATTTCAGTTTAGGGGTGAGTGGATATTACTGCAGTCTTTTATTGTTGTTATTTGTAACGGTATTACCTATAATTATTGACAATTAGGTTCATTTTCCAACGAACGTTGTTAGCAAGTACGTGATTCTTTGTGTAAGATGGCGAAATTCCTAATATGTGCTAGTGTGGGGATCCAAATACGCGACAGTGTCGCATATTGCGATACCTATCGCATGTTGGGGTAACTCGTTCTCTCACGATTTTTTATATGTAATTTACGCAATACTATCATGAGATGACAATATTTCATCATTTATTGTAGTAAAATTTTGGCAACTGCGTTTATTATAATTCGATTAAATTATGATAAACAGGGATTACTTTGACTAGTCTTATGATCAGAAATTGGGATGTTTTCTGGAACATGATGGATGCTGCACCTGCAGGATCGATATCAGCTTGTCATCCAAGTGGCTGGATACAAATTCACATTTTTAGTCAATGGTTTGATCATTTTGTGAGTCATGTAAAGCGATCTTCAAATGACCCTGTCATTTTGATTCTTGATGGGCATTATTTCCCCACAAAGAATCTCGACGTGTTAGGTAAAGCACGTGAAAACAATGTTCATGTTGTATGTTTTCTACCTCACTCAACGCATAAAATGCAGCCATTTGACGTCGGATTTATGGGGCCTTTGAAATCCTACTATGCCCAAGAGATAGAAACGTGGTTGGCAAGTAACCCAGGTCGTGTTATCATCTCATTATTAATAGCCAAGTTATTTGGGGCAGCTTACCATGAAAGAGACGCCCAAAACGAAAATGAAACTACTGATGATGATGGTCAAGCTGTCAGCCCGGCAGACATCAGACCTATCCCACACATCGCATAACCACCTGGAGCTGGTCAAATAGGTCTGCTGCGTTACTAACTTCAACTCCTTATGTGAAGCAATTGCAATAATGTAAACAGAAGAAATCAGAGGCTGAACCTAAGAAAGCAGCGAGAAAGTTATTTGGGGAGAAGAGTGGAAAATCTTCCAATCGCAGACATAAAGCAGAAGAATCGTCTAAGTGACTCGGCATCCGACGTCCATCTTGATAACAGTGGGGATTCAGACAGCAGTGATGACGATGATGCACAGTGTCTGTTCTGTACTGGGCGCTTTTCAGAAGGCAAACATGGGGAGAAATGGGCACAGTGCAAGAAATTTTATCGCTGGGCTCACGAAGATTGCGGTGTCACAGAAGACAATTTTGTTTGCTCCAGATGCCGTAATATAAACCTAAGTAGTGTGAAATGAGCGAAGGATAAGAGAAATGAATGCACATGTAAACATATTTTCATATGTCATTATTATGTAATAAAATAATTACAGCAAAATATTATTACTGTCTCATATTAGGAAACCTTCAGCTCATTTCTACGAAATGCCTTGTTTGTGAAGATTTAATAACTACTCTGAAAGATTGTTTATTATTGCAAATATGATAACTGTCTGATAAAATTAAATAATGCAAGATCTTATTACCATTATAAAAAATACAATTGCATTTACTTTTAGGTCTTTCAGATGGGTTTACAAAAGTGTGTCTCATATTAGGCACCTTTCCTCTACTGTGCACGGAAAATTGGCGCTATCCAAAACCAGCAACATTGGTACACCACAGGCCATAGATAACAGGGATGAACCCGACCTTCGAAGCACACCGTTCATCGTACGTTGTTGAAAATGGGGCTCCGCAGCAGACCTTATGTGTTCACACGTTGACCCAGCGACATCGTCAGTCAAGACTGCAGAGGGAACGGAAAGATCGGGACTGGACCGTCGATGAATTGAAACGTGTCAGCTCTTCGGGTGAACCACATGTTTGCTACACTAAGTCAATAGTCGTCTCCACAGACGCTGTCATCGAGCTGATCGGGAGCTCTAAACGTGCAGCATGTTACGGTCGCAGTGTGATGGGAGGAGTATTATGGTACGGGACCTACGGTAGTAATTGAAGACACGATGACAGCTGCGAACCACCCCCATGTCTTTCCCGACAGCGACGTCATCTTTCAGTAGTATAATAATTGTCCGTGTCTCAGAGCCAGAACCGTGCTGTAGTTGTTTATGAAGCATTTTCTTGAACTCACGCTGATGTCCCGGCGACCAAATTCGCCTGATGTAAATCCTATGTTACTCATCTGCGTCGCTATGGGGCACCATCACCGCGTATGCAAATCAACGGTCTGTTATTTACGCGAATTACGTGACCCGTGCGTAGACATCTAATGCCACATACAGTAATGGAAATAAGTATTCATACACTATAGCGTGGAAAAGTAAACTGCCTTTATTGACAATACGAAACCAAAAACACTAATTGGATATGCACTACACACATTGGCCAGTCGCCAATGCAGTTATGCTGGTATATAGAACGAGAATGAACAAGCCTATACAAGTAAAGTTTGGAAGGTAGGAGTCGAGATACTGGCAGAAGTACAGCTGTGAGTACCGACCGTGAGTCGTGCTTCGGTAGCTCAGATGGTAGAGCACTTGCCCGCGAAAGGCAAAGGTCCCGAGTTCGAGTCTCGGTCGGGCACACAGTTTTAATATGCCAGGAAATTTCATATCAGCGCACACACCGCTGCAGAGTGAAAATATCATTCTGGAAACGTCCCTCAGGCTGTGGCTAAGCCATGTCTCCGTAGTATCCTTTCTTTCAGGAGTGCTAGTTCTGCAAGTTTCGCAGAAAGAGCTTCTGTAAAGTTTGGAAGTTGGGAGACGAGATACTGGCAGAAGTAAAGCTGTGAGTACCGGGCGTGAGTCGTGCTTCGGTAGCTCAGATGGTAGAGCACTTGCCCGCGAAAGGCAAAGGTCCCGAGTTCGAGTCTCGGTCGGGCACACAGTTTCAATCTGCCAGGAATTTTCATATCAGCGCACACTCCGCTGCAGAGTGAAATATCATTCTGGAAACCTATACAAAAACAAAATACGAAAACGTCTGCCAAGTTCTCTACTGCGCTGGAAATTAAGTATTCATACACCAACAGATAATGACACTTCAAACAAAGCCAGAACATGTTTAATACTTCGTATGCTTCGTATGCATACCCTTCCCATACTCTATTGTAAGTTCTGTTTGAGAATGTTCATAGACACAAATCTGTCCATGGTACCTTCCACAAACACTAATTTTCCGACACCGGAGGCTGACATACAGCCTCATACCATCACTCCACCACTGCCATGCTTCACCGTGGTTTGAATGTTGTTTCGGTCGAGGGCTGTATTCGGTCTCCTCCAGACCAAGATACTACCATCATTGTGCACGATATTAAATTTTCTTTTATCAATAAACAATACAGTATCCCATAAGTCTGCTGTCTTGGATACATGCTGTTTCGCGAAACCCATCCGCCACTTCCTGTTCTTTTTGCTGATGTAGGGCTTTCGTCTCGGTACCCTAGCTCTGTAGCCCGAACTTTTGAGAATGGTACGAACTGCCATTGGAGTGACGTCCTTTCGGAAGTGGTCATGTACATATGCGGATAGTGCCGACGCTGTCGTTTCCGGGTTTTTCTTGATGATTCATAGTAGCATTCTGGTCTCTCATGTTGTAAGCTTCTGTGGATTGGAGTGTCGTTCACTGTTTATTACTACATGTCCGTCCTTATATCGCTTAATGATAGAATGCACAGTCGTTCGGCTTCGTCCTATGATGTTCGCAATTTCGGCATACGACTTGTGTTGAAGATATTGGGCGACAACGATGTTTCATTCCTCAATGGTCGTGCCTTCCCCTTGCGGCCCATTCTGCTGTTCCACGATACCCACGTCCGACGTGCTATTGCTTCACGGCCACATGACTACACAAGTGTGGAATGCACTCCGGGGCTGCGTCAGCCGTTTGTTTGGTTGAAAGTAGTCCGCTGTATGAGCAAATTTTGCCCTGTCGTAGACCGTGCGGAGAGTAACATATTTTATTTTCCCAGAATAGATTCACGGTTTACGGGAAGCTTCATTACCAAGAACATGGTTATCTGACGCTACATGACCGTACTTATTCGTATCGGCGCTGTGGGTGATTTACTATACCAACACACGATCGTAGTTTGTCACCACCTACTGTATGAATACTTATTTCCATGACTGTATCTCTACAAACCTAACAACTAACTGTCAGATCCTTGACACGCAGATTCAGTGATGTAGTTCGTTCCAAAGACGGACAAAGAAGCTATTAATCAGATGGTCATAATATTTTGGTTCATCAATGCAATGTCACATGTGATAGACCAAGCGAGACTGAAAGTATGTCAGATATCAACTAATTTAAATATGGGGCAGGGCTGGGACTCCTACGTCACTCGCTTCCGAGCGCCGGTGGGCGCGTGCAGGTGGTGAATCCGCACGAGCTGCGAGGGCGCTGTGTGCCACAGGGACACCTGTTAGCCCTAATTAACTGCCCCCGGGCAGCGAGAGTGCGCGGCTGCCTTGCGCCTGGACAGCGCAGTCACAAAGGCGATACCCGCCCACACAAAGCGCCGCTCTGTTTATGGGTGCCGCACTCGGCGAGTAAAGCGTTTGCTGCTCAGCTGAGCTCGCGGGACCTCGTGCTAATGAACCACACTCTGGGGAGGGGATGAAGAGCAGGCCGCTCACACGCTAGTCGTCACGGTACAGCCGGACAGTCATCCACATCTACTTCTACACCTACATCTCTGCAAATTATCACACCTAACAAGGGAAACTCCCCAACGCATCCCCTTCAGGTTTAGTGGTGGGATGGCCCAGTGGATATCCCGTGAAAAACTGAACACAGATCAAGCATGAAAACAGGAAGAACGTGTACTGAACTTTGAAAAAAAAAAGCAAAATAGAAATAGTGAACGGTCCAAGAACAAGAACTGCAACAAATAGCAACCTGAAACAGTAAAGGCGTCGTGAGTAAATGCTCATGATGTTGGACTGCCAAGCCGACAAGCCGTGTTCAGAATTCTCTCGTGTCATTTATTTATTTTCACAACATTATCAACTGTCCGTCGGGTCACTGAAACGTCTGTTCTCTTCCTGTAATCTTGGCAATTGTCATACTACACATTAGTTACAGAATATGCGTCACGTGGTAGAACACGTTACCGTCGCAAGTAAATGTGATGAACAGTGGGAGCAGACGAGATACCACACAGTCGTCTCACAGAAATGAAAACAACAGATAAACTGGTGTGAACTATATTACAGCAGAGGAATTCAAGAGTCAAGATTACCAAAACGGGACACAATTTCAAAAACGTTAAAAACACAAGTTTCGACAGAGCACAGAGAAACTGTGTGATTCATTTGTTGCAGTTTATGTGACAAACTATTATGTTTTCATCATTTCCTTGGGAGTGATCACATTCATATGAATACCTATATCGGGAAAGGAGGCATACCTCACTCACTTACCAATCGTACAAACTAGGTGCGTCGATAAAAGATTCCTCTCACTAGTACCGTGTACGACACACCAGATGTGTTTTCTGGTGAAGGATTCAGTTGACTTGTCGCCTTGTCGACTCAAAAGTTTGTGTTCCCATTCGAAAGCTATTTTGTTTCGGCTGCTACTAGAGTTGTGCAGAATCAACTGTTATTATAGGTCCCTACTTTACTCCTCGTTATTGCTAACGGACGTTACAACACGACACAAACACAAATTTGGACAAAGGGAACAGGGGAAAAAAAAAAGAGTTTGACGCGAGGGAAATTTGAACACGGCTGCCTCGCTTGGTAGTTCAACATTGTAACCCCTTACCCACGTCGCTATTACCCTGCCTGCTCACTCTACATGGCATTTCTTGTTTTTGGACCGTTCACTGTTTCTATTTTGCTTCTTTTTTTCACAGTTCAGAACATCTTATTCCTGTTCCCATGCTTGATCTGTGTTCAGTTTTCGACGAGCTGTCCACTGGGCTCTCTTACCAATAAATCTGAGGGGGGGGGGGGGGAAGGGTACGATAGGTAGCCTTAGGGAGTTTCCTTTGTGAGTAACTGGCAGAGGGTTTATCGAACCACCTTCACAATAATTCTCTGTTGTTCCATTCTGGAATAGTGGGAGGAAAACATGAACACCTATATATTTCCATGCGAGCTCTGATTTCCCTTGTTGTATTATGATGCTCGTTTCTTCCTATATAGTTAGGCGTGAACAAAATATTTTCGCTTTCGGCGGGGCAAAATTGCTAATTGAAATTTCGCGAGAAAATCCCACCGCAACGCGAAACACCTTTGTTTTAAACGTATCCACCCCAAATCCTGTGTCATGTCCGTGTCTCGATGGAACAAAACGTGCTGCCCTTCTTTGACCATTCTCGACGTACTCCGTTAATCCTCTCCGGTAAGGATCCCACACCGCACAGCAGTACTCCAAAAGAGGACGGACATGCGTACTTGAGGCAGTCTCTTTAGTAGATCTGTTGCATCTTCTAAGTCGTTGGTTCGCCTTCCCCACAATATTTTCTGTGTCTTCTTTCAAATTAATTTGTTCACAATTGTAATTTCTGGGTTTTTAGTCGAATTCACGGAATTGATTTATTTATCGTGTAACCGAAAGTATAAAAGATTACTTTTGCACTCATGTAGATGACCTCACACTTTTTGTTATTTAGGATGAATTGCCAATTTTCGCATCGTACATACATCTTTTCTAAATCGTTTTGCAGCTTGTTTTGATCTTCTGATGAGTTTCCTAGATGGTAAACGAAAGCGTCATCTGCAAAAAAAGCTTAAGACGGCTGCTGGGATTGTCTCCTAAATCGTTTATATAGGTAAGGAGCAGCAGAGGGCCTATAACACTACCTTAAGGAACGCCAGAAATCACTTACGTTTTGCTTTATGACTTTTCATCAATTACTACGAACTGTTACCTATCTGACAGGAAATCACGAATCCAGTGGCATAACTGAGACGTTGTTCTATAGTACTTGAATAAATTGTTTGGGTGGTAAAAGTTCTGAACTCAGACTTCATCGTAATCCTAGTTGTATTGTGTCACGTAAATTGACAGGTAGCAGTTGGGTGGTCTGTATGTCATGTGATAGTGTTTGAATGGCCTCAGAGGTCTCAAGGTTGAGTGTAAGGTTGACTAACTCGGCTTGTACGGTCGCGAAGTCCCGTTGCACGTTCTCAAAAGCTTCATATTGGTGGAGTATCATAGTTACAATGCTGCGTATTTGCCTAGTGGATGATAACAGGTTGTCCTCAATATGCGTTAATCGCACTTGTTGGCGTATTAACATCTCGTGATTTCGTTGAGTAAACGTGGACTGATGGGGATGTAGACATTGACAGAGAAAGAGGCTGGAGGAGGAGTTGGACAGAGACAGAGGGAGGAGGAGGACAGAGAGTGGGTAGGAGGAGATGAAAAAATGAGAAGGTGGAGATAAATCGAGGGAGGGAGAAGGAGGAAATGGACAGAGAGATGGGAGAAGAAGAAATAGACCAAGAGATGAGTTAGAAGGACAACGATATAGACAAGGGATGAAGAGAAGGACATAAAGGCTGGCAAATGCGACACAGAAATGGAGAGGATGAGAGAGGTTGGAGATAGATATGGAAATGGACAGGGCTAGCTGGAGGTGGATGGACAGAGAGATGGGAGAGAAGGAATTTCACAGTGAGAGAAGGAGGAGGAGGAGAAGGAGGAGGTGATTGGCAGAGGATGAGATGGACAAAGACGTGGGCAGTAAGATGGTCAAAGATAGGGGGAAGAGATGAACAGAGAGAGGGGGAATTGAGAGAGTGAGGATGAGATGGACAAAGAGAAGTGGGTGGAGATTAGACAGAAAGGAGGAGGAAATGGAAAGATCATGGGGGAGAAGGAGATAAACAGAAATAGGGGGAAAGATGAGGTGGACAGAGGGGGGAAATAGAGAGAGGAGGAGGATGAGATGGACAGAGAGAGGGAGGGGTGGAGGTGATGAAGAAAGTGAGAAGAAGTTTGCAAAGAAATAGGGGTAAAAGGATATGACCAGAGGTAACGTATGGAGGAGATGGACAGAGATGGAGTAGAAGGTGGACAGAGAGAGGTGTACTTAAGTAAACAGAGAAGAGGGAGGAGGAGATCACCAGGGACAGGGGAGACGTGTAGTTGGGAAAAGACAGAACAAGGAGGTTTTCTAAGGATAAAGGGAGACAGCAACGTGTAGAGAGAAGGTGGACAAGATGGAGAGAGGACTGAGGAGGAGATGTACTAAGAGAGGTAGGAGGAAGTATTGGACAAACACAAGGGTCAGGTCAGTTGGAGATAGACAGAGAAGCATGTTAGGAGGACAGTCAAGCAGACGATAAGAGTATGAAAGAGAAAATGGGGAGAAGATGGACTGAGAGAGTAGGAAGGAGATAAACAGAAATGATAGAGGAGTAGGTAGACAGTGAGGGGCCAAGGACATGGGCAGAGAGCGGGAGGAGGAAAAGGTTAGAAAAAGGAGGAAAGGATGTATAGAGAGAGTGCAGAAGAAGACAGACAAAGAGTAGGAGGAGGAGATAGAACAGAGTGGAAGAAGAGAAAGACTGAGACATGGCGAAAGGTATCAGTAGTGATGTGGGAGGAGTAGCACTTGCAACCTACTTCCTCAATTATCTGCTGGATGTATTCCAATCTCTGTCTTCCTCTACCGCTTTTGCCCTCTACAGCTCCCTCTAGTATCATGGAAGTCAATCCCTGATGTCTTAACAGATATCCTACCATTCAGTCCCTTGTGCTTGTCAGCGTTTTCCACATATTCCTGTCCCCTCCGATTCTGTGCAGAACCCCCTCATTGCTTACCATATCAGTCCACCTAATTTTCAACATTCGTATGTAGACCCTTTTTCTCAAATGCTTCGATTCTCTTCTGTTCCGGTTTTCCCACAGTCCATGTTTCACTTCCATACAAAGCTGTGCTCCAAACTTATATTCTAAGCTATTTCTTTTTCAAATTAAGGCCTACGTTTGATATTAGCAGACTTCTCTTGGTCAGGAATGACGTTTTTGCCAGTTCCAGTCTTCTTTTGATGTCCAACTTGCTCCATCCGCCACTGGTTATTTTGCTGCCTACACAGCATAATTCCTTAAGTTTATCTACTTCGTGACGATCAATGGTGATGTTAAGTTTCTCGCTGTTCTCAGTTCTGCTATTTCTCATTACTTTCGTCTTTCCTCGATTTATTTTCAATACATATTCTGCACTCATTATACTGTTCATTCCATTCAACAGATCATGTAATTCTTCATCACTTTTACTCAGGATAGCAATGTCATCAGCGAATCGTATCATTGATATCCCTTCACGTTGAATTTTAATTCTTCTCCTGAACCTTTCATTTATATCCATCACTGCTTCTTCGATGTATAGACAGAATAGTAGGGGTGAAAGACTACATCCCCGTCTTACACCTGAAACGTCCCCTTAGAAAAACTATACAAGACTGTGCTTAAACTGACACACAATATTTTTTTTTTTTTTTTTTTTTTTTTTTTTTGCGCAACGCAATCTGACTTTCAGTAATCCCTACAAGAGAATGGCCCTGACTAACATTAACCTATACGTTTCACAAATCACTTACCTCACAAAAATCTTGCTTACTCGAACTACTGCAATACAGCGAGCGCCACTACTGCCAGCTAAATAAAAGATTCAAACTACTGAAGGCACTAACTACTGATAGGGATAGTTACAAATGAAGAATTTTAATAGAGAACAAACAATGTATTTACCTTCATAGTGTTCAAAAGTCATAATGTATATAGCAGTTCATGACATCCCGTCTTACAAATTTCAAAACTCCGCCATCTCTCTCCCCACATCCACCAGTGCTGGCGGCTCGCCTGCAACTGCGCAACGCTATGCGCTGTTAATAGCCAACTGCCCAACACTACAATAGCGAGTATTACAACAATGCCAACCAGATATCATAGTTATTACGTACCTTACCGTGATCAAGAAAGTAATGTGCTGTTGTCACCTATTGTTGTGCTACGGAAAAGGCTGCCTCATTGTAGCTATACCACAAAAGTTACTACTAAAACATGTTTTACTTTCCAAAAGAATTCAGAAAAACTGTGCAGATGTAAAACAGATATTGTGAAGATATAAAACAGATACAGTGCAAAAGCAATAATATAAATTATACCACTCATTAGTAGTGTCATACGGGTGGTGTCTTTTTTGGTCACGATTTACGTTGTAAGAATAGCCTTGTCGTGTATTATTTTTGTCATCGTGGAATGGTGACAGATGTATCTGTAATTGTTGTGCTCCTGTTTTCGCGTTCCGCGATTGTCAGTGTCAATTTCCAGTTCTTGTAACAGTCCCTGAAAAGCTTCAATGTATGAAACGTCCCCTTTGAACAATTATACATCACTGTGCTTAAATTGACACGCAATCTGACTTTCAGTAATCCCTACAACAGAATGGCCCTGACTAACATTAACCTATACGTTTCACAAATCACTTACCTCACAAAAATCTTGGTTACTCGAACTACGGCAATACAGCGTGCGCCATTACTGCCAGTTAAATAAAAGATTCAAACTACTGAAGGCAATAACTACTGATAGGCATAGTTAGCAAATGAAGGATTTTAATAGAGAACAAACAATGTATTTACCTTAATAGTGTTCAACAGTCATAATGCATATAACAGTTCATGGCATCCCGTCTTACAAATTTCAAAACTCCGCCATCCCTCTCCCCACATGCACCAATGCTGGCGGCTCACCTGACAGGCAACTGCCCAACACTACAATAGCGAGTATTACAACAATGCCAACCAGCCACAGACTGCACACAGCACAGCCAGTGATCTTCATACAGAGCGCTACGTGGCGTTACCAATAAGAAAACCGAAATAGCCTACTTACACACCCTTTTCAATCCGAGCATTTCGTTCTTGGCCGTCCACTCTTATTCCGTCTTGGTTCTTGTACATATTTTATATGACCCGTCTCTCCTTATAGCCTACCCCATTTTTCTCAGAATTTCAAACATCTTGCAGCACTTTAACTACTCGAATACTTTTTTTAGGTCGACAAATCCTATGAACGTGTCTTGATTTTTCTTTATTCTTGCTTCCATTGTGATTCGCAACGTCATAATTGCTTCTATGGTGCCTTTGCCTGTCCTAAGCCAAACTGATCGTCATCTAAGACATCCTCAATTTTCTTTTCCACTTTTCTCTATATTATTCTTGATGGCAACTTGGATGCATGAACTGTTAAGCAGATTGTGCGATAATTCTGGCACTTGTAAGCTCTTGCAGTCTTCGGAATTGTCTGGATGATATTTTTACGAAAGTCAGACGGTACATTGTCAGACTCATATATTCTACACAACAACGTGAATAGTCGCTTTGTTGACACTTCCCGTAACGATTTTAGAAATTATGATGGAATTTTATCGATCCCTTCTGCCTTATTTGATCTTAAGTGCTCCAAAGCTCTATTACATTCTAATACTGGGTCCCGTATCTGTTCTAAATCGTCTCCTGTTTCTTCTACTACCAGATCAGACAAATCTTTCCCCTGATAGAGGTCCTAAATGTAGTCTTTCTACCCGGTCAGTTCTCCTCTGCATTTGAGAATGGAATCCCTGTTGCACTCTTAATGTTACTACCCTTGCTTTTAACTTCACTTAAGGTTGTTTTTACTTTCCTGTACGCTGAATCAGTCCTTCCGCCTATCATTTCTTCTCCGATTTCTTCAAATTTTTAATAATTGCAGCTTCCCTGCACTCC
Organism: Schistocerca gregaria; assembly: GCF_023897955.1. Classification (NCBI taxonomy): domain Eukaryota; kingdom Metazoa; phylum Arthropoda; class Insecta; order Orthoptera; family Acrididae; genus Schistocerca; species Schistocerca gregaria. Next base: position 241,559,003 of record NC_064921.1, read on the forward strand.
TTGTTTATTTCATCCTTCAGAGACTTGTATTTCTGTATTCCGGAATTTCCCTGAACACTTTCGTACTTCCTTCTTTCATCAAACAGCTGCAGTATTTCTTCTGTTACCTGTGGTTTCTTTGCAGTTACCTTCCTTGTACAAATGTTTTTATTTCCAGTTTCTGCGATACCCTTTATAGAAATGTCTAGTCCTCTGCAACTGTACTGCCGACTAGACTATTTTTTATTGCTGTATCTACAGCCTTAGAGAATTTCAAGTGTGTTTCGTCATTCCTTAGCACTTCCATATCCTTCCTGACTTCTTTGCATATTGGTTCCTTCCGACTAATCAGCCTACTATTAATCACTACTACATTGTGATCGGAATCTGTATTTGCTCCTGGGTATGCCTTACAATCCAGAATGTTATTTTGGTTCAGATGGCTCTGAGCACTATGGGACTCAACTTCTGAGGTCATCAATCCCCTCGAACTTAGAACTACTTAAACCTAACTAACCTAAGGACATGACACACATCCATGTCCGAGGCAGGATTCGGACCTGCGACCATATCGGTCTCGCAATTCCAGACTATAGCGCCTAGAACCGCTCGGCCACTCCGGCCGGCTCTGATTTTGGAATCTCTGACTGGCCATGATGTAATCATACTACCCTCTTCCCGTATCACCAGGCGTTTTCCTAGTATACATCCTCCTCGTGTGCTGCAGTTATGGCAGGCAAATGGAGAGGATGAGATGGACAAGAAGAGAGAGGAGAACAAGATAGGCAGGGCGAACAGGGAGAAGGAGGTTGACAGAGAGAGAGGAGCAGGAGATTGATAGAGAGACAATGACGAAAATTTGTAAATTTGTGGTAAGGTCCTATGGGACCACACTGCGGAGCTCATCAGTCCCTAAGTTTATGCACTACTTAACCTAACTTAAACTAACATACGCTAAGGACAACACACACCCCCATGCCCAAGGAAGGACTCGAACCTCCGACAGCGAGAGCCGTGCACGCCGTCACAAGGTGCCTCAAACTATGTGGCTCCCTCACATGCCGCGCAGGATTAGCCGAGCGGCCTAAGGCGCTGCAATCATGGACTGTGCAGCTGGTCCCGGTAAAGGTTTGAGTCCTCCCTTGAGCATGGGTGTGTTTGTTTGTCCTTAGGATAATTTAGGTTAAATAGTGTGTAAGCTTAGGGACTGATGACCTTAACATTTAAGTCGCATAAGATTTCACACACATCTGAACATTTTGTTTTGCTACCCCACATGGCATAGACAATGGAGAAGAAAGGCAGAGAGGGGAGGAGGGGAGAATGGATAGAGAGATTGCCATAAGTGGAAGAGGGAAATGGTCAGAGAGGAAGATGCGGAGATGGGCATTGGATAGTGGATGTGGAGATGCACAGTGAGAGGGGAGGAGCATATGGACAGAGAGGCAGAAGAGGAGGAGTTGGACAGAGAGACTGGGAGGAGAAGATGGATAGGAAGAGGTGTGTAGATGTAGGGGGGGAGTATGTGTTGGACAGAGAGATAGGCAATGAGAAGATAGTCGCAGAGTGAGAAGAAGAAAGTGATGGATAGAGTAGTGGCTACAGAGATGAACAGGGAAATGGAGAAGAGGAAATTGACAAAGAGAGTGGGGATGCAGAGTTCTACAGTGAGAGGTGAGATGCGAAAATGATGGCAGAGAGAGATGTAGGATATGAATAGAGAGAGGTGAATGTGGAAGTTGACAGAGAGAGTGGGAAAGAAAAGTTACACAGGTAGCCAGAAAAATATGGACAAAAATAAGAATGAAGATGAGATGGACAAAGGAGAAAAATCAGAAATTCAGAGGAAGGGGAATATGGAGATGAGTATTGAGTGAGTGGAAAGAGGAAACTGAGACAGGGGACAAGAAAATGGTCAGGAGATGTGCAAGTGGGAGATGGACAGAGAGATGAGGAGAAGATGGACAGAGAGAAGAGAAGAGAAAGGGCTAGGGAGGGGGAGATGAGACATGTTGGACAGAGAGCACTCTAGGGACAGAAAGATGGGGAAGAAGAACATGGACCAGAAAGGAGGGAGGAAGAGATGGACAAAAGAGAAGAAGGGGAAGATAGAGGGTATGGGTGGAAATGATGGAGAGAAAGGCTGAGGTGGAGGAGTTGGACAAAGGGAGAATGGAGGAGGAGACTGACAGTGAAAGGTACGGAGAAGAACAGACAAAGGGAGGATATGGATAAAGGGACAAGGTAGAAATGATGAGAGATCGGAGGAAGAAGAGATGCACAGAGAGAGGAGAAGGGAGTAGTGGACAGAATTTGGCAGGGGGAGATAGACAGAGAAAGTGGGTAGAGGACAGAGAGGGATTAGGAGATGGATAGAGAAATGATTGAGGAGGAGATGGACAAAGAGAGAGGGAAGGTTTGGACAGAGAGTGATGAGAGAAGATAGACAGAGACAGTGGAGAAGTTGATGGACAGAGCCAGGGGAAGGAAATGGACATAGAGAGGAGGAAGAGGAAATGGTCAGAGTGGATAGAGGAGTAGACGGACAGAGAGGTGCAGGAGGAGGATATAGAGGGAGTTAGGAAAAAGATGAACAGAGAGAGAGAGTGTGTGTGAGGAGAGGATGAGCAGTGTCGGCTAGACCATCAGCGAGAGCAGCATTGCTAGGCAAGTACACCGTTCGTTTGTTATATATTTTTACGCGCTTCAAACAGGAGCGACTGCAGTAATGGATAGGAACTGTGATTGTTGTGTACAGATGCGAGCTGAGTTGGCGACCCTTTGCTCACAGCGCCAGGGTGCTTTGGCTTCCGTCACACAGATTGAGGCTGCTGCCAAGGGCGTCACTGTGGGGCAATGAACGCGGGGATGCAAGGGATGTCGAGCTCGTCCCATGTGTCCTCCGATCGGTCCACTGCTGTGGCCGCCCTGCTTACTGCCTGCACTGAGGTTGACCTCTCACCTGTGGTCGAGTGGGATATTATTCAGAAGTCTGACAGGCCGCGAAAAACTTACCTAGGGTCCGATCGTAGGGCATCCCCGGTTCGTTTGATGAACAGGTTTCGGGTGTTATCTGTGGCTGACGATGTCTCTGAGCCGGATACAGTCGTCCACCCTGTTCCAGAGGAAGCTTCTCGGCCATCAAGGCCTGGGCATTCACAGAGGGTGACTTTGCTGGTAGTTGGGAGTTCCAACGTTAGGCGCATAAGGGGGCCCCTTAGGAACATAGCTGCCATGGAGGGGAAGGAAGCCAGTGTTCACTCCGTGTGAATTCCAGGAGGAGTCATTCCGGATGTGGAAAGCGTGCTTCCGGATGACATGAAGAGTACAGGGTGCTGCCATTTGCAGGTGGTGGCTCATGTCAGTACCAATGACGTGTGTCGCTTTGGATCGAAGGAAAATCTGTTCGGTTTCGTGCGGCTAGCGGAAATGATAAAGACTGCAGTCCTGCTTCAGAGATTAAGTTAGAGGTCACCATCTGCAGCATCGTCGATAGAACCGACTGTGATCCTTTGGTGCAGAGCCGAGCGGATGGTCTGAATCAGAGGCTCAGGCGGTTCTGTGACAGTGTAGGCTGCAGATTCCTTGGCTTGCGCCATCGGGTAGTGGGTTTCCAGGTTCCGCTTGATAGGTCAGGAGTCCACCATACACAGGACGCGGCTATACGGGTAGCAGGGGCTGTATGGAAGGGGACTGGGCGGTTTTTTGGGTTAGAGGGGTCTCAGGGAACCACATAAGGGGTGTCCATCTAAAAGTGGGCAGGTAAAACACAGTAAGGTAGTTGTAGAAACGATTGGTATTATAGTTGTAAATTGTCGTACCTGTGTTAGGAAAGAACCAGAGCTCCAAACGCTAATAGAAAGCACTGAAGCTCAAATAGTTGTAGGTACAGAGAACTGGCTAAAGCCGCCAATAAGTTCAGCCGAAATTTTTTCAATCGATCTAACAGTGTTCACAAAGGATAGATTAAATACAGTTGGTGGTGGAGTATTTATCGCTGTCAGGGGTAGTTTGCCTTGTAGCGAAACTGATGTAGATAGTTCGTGTGAAATAGTATGGGTGGTGATTATACCTGACAATCAGAATAAACTATTAACTGGATCGTCTTAGCCGCGCGGGATTAGCCGAGCAGTTTAAGGCGCTGCAGTCATGGACTGTGCAGCTGAACCCGGCGGAGGTTCGAGTCCTCCCTCGGGCATGGGTGTATGTGTTTGTCCTTAGGATAATTTAGGTTAAGTAGTGTGTAAGCTTAGGGACTGGTGACCTTAGCAGTTAAGTTCCATAAGATTTCACACACATCTGAACATCTGATTGTTTTACTGACCCCCTGACTCAGAAGATATAGTTGCTGATCAGTTCAAAGAAAACTTGAGTCTCAATTCAAATACGTATCCCGCTCATACAATTATAGTCGATGGTGACTTAAATCTACCTTTGATATGCTGGAAAAATTTTACGTTTAAAGCCGGCAGCAGGCATAAAACGTCATCCGAAATTGTACTGAATGCTTTCTCAGATAATTGTTTTGAATAATTAGTTCATGAGCGCACTAGAAGCGTAAATGGTTGCGAAAGCATACTTGACCTTTTAGCAACAAATAATCCTGGACAAATAGTGAGTATACAGGGATTAGCGACCAACAGGCAATTCTGCTAGGCTGAATACCGTAACACCTACAACCAACAAAAAGGAAAGCAAATTATATCTGTTTAAAAAGCTGATAAAAAAGCTCTTAACGCCTATTTTAGAGACAGTCTTTACTCCTTCCGATCAGATCATATAAGTGTAGAAAAGTTGTGGAATGTTTTCAAAGAGATAGTATCGGCAGCAATTGAGAGATGTACACCACATAAATTAATAAGTGATGGTACTGATCCCCCATGGTACACAAACCGGGTCAGATAGCTGTTGCAGAAGCAACAAAAAAAGCATGCCAAATTTAAAAAAACACAAAATCCCCAAGATTGGCAAAGTTTTACAGAAGTTCGAAATATGGCTCATACTTCAATGCGAGATGCTTTTAATAATTTCCACAACGAAATTCTGTCTCGAAATCTGACAGGAAACCCAAAGAGATTCTGGTCATATATAAAGCACACCAGTGGCAAGACGCAATCAATACCTTCACTGCGCTATAACAACAGTAAAGTCACTGATGACAGTACCGCTAAAGCAGAGTTATTAAACACGGTTTTTCGAAACTCCTTCACCAAAGAAGACGATGTAAATATTCTTGAATTTCAATCAAGAACAACTGACAAGATGAAAAACTTAGAAGTAGATAACCTGGGAGTAACGAAGCAGCTTCAATCACTTAATAAAGGCAAGGCCTCCGGTCCAGACTGTATACCAGTCAGGATCCTCTCAGAGTATGCTGATAAAATAGCTCCATATTTAGCAATTATATACAACCATTGGCTCACAGGAGGATCCGTACCTATAGACCGGAAAATTGCTCAAGTCACACCGATACCCAAAAGGGGAAGTAGGAGTAATCCGATGAATTATAGACCTATCTCACTAACGTCGATTTGCAGTAGGGTTTTGGAACATTATGAAGTACCTCTAACAAAATGATTTATTGACAAATAGTCAGCACGGTTTCAGAAAATACCGTTCTTGTGAAACACAACTAGCTCTTTATACTAATAAAGTAATAAGTGCTATCGGCAGGGGATGTCAAATTGATTCCATATTTTTTTAGATTTCCAGAATGCTTTCGACACCGTTCCTCACAAGCGTCTTCTAACCAAACTGCGTGCCTACGGAGTATTGCCTCGTTGTGCGACTGAATTCGTGATTTACTGTCAGAAAGGTCACAGTTCGTAGTAGCAGACGGATAATCATCGAGTAAAACAAAAGTAATATCCGGCGTCCCACAAGGAAGTGTTATAGGCCCTCTATTGTTCCTGATCTATATTAAAGACATAGGAGACAATCTGAGTAGCCGTCTTCGATTGTTTGCCGATGATACTGTCATTTGCCGTCTTGTAAAGTCATCAGATGATCAAAACGACTTCCAAAATGATTTAGATGAGATATATGTATGGTGCGAAAAGTGGCAATTGACCCTGAATAAGGAAAAGTGCGAAGTTATTCACATCTACATCTACCTCTACATATACATGACTACTCTGCAATTCACATTTAAGTGCTTGGCAGAGGGTTCATCGAACCACAATCATACTATCTCTCTACTATTCCACTCCCGAACAGCGAGCGGGAAAAACGAACACCTAAACCTTTCTGTTCGAGCTCTGATTTCTCTTATTTTATTTTGATGATCATTCCTACCTATGTAGGTTGGGCTCAACAAAATATTTTCGCATTCGGAAGAGAAAGTTGGTGACTGAAATTTCGTAAAAAGGTCTCGCCGCGACGAAAAACGTCTATGCTGTAATGACTTCCATCCCAACTCGTGTATCATATCTGCCACACTCTCTCCCCTATAACGCGATAATACAAAACGAGCTGCCCTTTTTTGCACCCTTTCGATGTCCTCCGTCAATCCCACCTGGTAAGGATCCCACACCGCGCAGCAATATTCTAACAGAGGACGAACGATTGTAGTGTAAGCTGTCTCTTTAGTGGACTTGTTGCATCTTCTAAGTGTCCTGCCAATGAAACGCAACCTTTGGCTCGCCTTCCCGACAATATTATCTATGTGGTCCTTCCAACTGAAGTTGTTCGTAATTTTAACACCCAGGTACTTAGTTGAATTGACAGCCTTGAGAATTGTACTATTTATCGAGTAATCGAATTCCAACGGATTTCTTTTGGAACTCATGTGGATCATCTCACACTTTTCGTTATTTAGCGTCAACTGCCACCTGACACACCATACAGCAATCTTTTCTAAATCGCTTTGCAGCTGATACTGGTCTTCGGATGACCTTACACCTTACATGAGTACTAAAAGATATCAGCTAAATTTCGATTACGCGATAAGCCACATAAATCTGAAGGCTGTAAATTCAACTAAATACTCAGGGATTACAATTACAAATAACCTAAATTGGAACGATCGCATAGATAATATTGTGGGTAGAGCAAATCAAAGACTGCGATTCATTGGCAGAACACTTAGAAGGTGCAACAGGTCTACTAAAGCGACTGCTTACACCACGCTTGTACGCCCTATTTTGGAGTATTGCTGTGCGGTGTAGGATCCGCATCAGGGTGGACTGACGGACGACATCGAAAAAGTACAAAGAAGGGCAGCTTGTTTTATATTATCGCGAAATAGGGGAGATAGTGTCACAGACATGATACGTGAATTGGAGTGGCAATTATTAAAACAAAGGAGTTTTTCGTTGCGACGGGATCTTCTCATGAAATTTCAATCACCAGTTTTCTCCTCCGGTTGCGAAAGCATTCTGTTGGCACCCATCTACATAGGGAGAAATGATCATCACAATAAAAAATAAGAGAAATCAGGGCTCGCACAGAAAAATTTAAGTGCTCGTTTTTCCCGCGTGTAGTTTGAGAGTGGGACGGTAGGGAGACAGCATGAAGGTGGTTCATTGAACCCTCTGTCAGGCACTTTATTGTGAATAGCAGAGTAATCACGTAGATGTAGATGTAGAACAGAGATGTGGGTGAGGAGATTGGCAAAGAGTGGGGAGGAGGAGGTGAACAGGGAGGGGGAGGAGAAGATAAGCAGCAAAAGGGGGAGATGGACAGTTAGAGGGCAGATGAGGAGACGGACCAGGTGAGGGAAGGGAGTGACGTATATGCAACCAATATATGTGTAACGTAGCTACAGCCAGTATTGCCTATGTTCGTCTGTCAAAATAGACTCGATAAGCGACCTGAGTTATCAGTAAATGGAATCTAACCTGCATAACATTGTGTGCATGTTTTATGAGTGTCAGTTTCACTGTCATTTAAGACCTCAACAGATCGTTACATGGAAAACTTAAAACCAACATCTGGATCATCTATCTGACTGCGTCTTTGAACAAAAATTTGCAAGTGATACAGAATCTGACTTGTGCAATGGAATATACTTAACTAGAGTACACAACATGTTGTGGTGTGTCAGTGTCTCTGTTTTAGCACAAGTTTTGCACTCACCCCTTTAGATGACCGCCTTTTTATATGGCTCAGAGTGGTTCAAATGGCTCTAACACTATGGGACTTCACATCTGAGGTCATCAGTCCCCTAGACTTAGAACTACTTAAACCTAACTAATCTAAGGACATCACACACATCCATGACCAAGGCAGGATTCGAAACTGCGGCCACAGCAGCAGCCTTTTTTACATGTGGATTACAGCAATTCGCAGCGGCATGCAGCAGCGACGGCTAAAGCTTATTGTTACTAAGAATGAATTTAATAAAAAGGTGTTTGATTGGGTCCTGTTAACTACTAAATAACGTTTGAGAAGGGATTTCATTAATTAATTCTATTTAAGACTTCATAATCATCATAAGCAACTAATAATAACGACAATGACAAATGACATAGTGTCAATAGTGGCTGAGTGCCAGATTAACAAATTATTTCAATTTCAAAATTGCATAAACATTTAATAACCACAGCATATTATTTAGATGTTGAGAATAATTATTATTATTTGGAGGATAGGGAGGCTTCTGTCACTGACAAGCAAAACAACTGATTATTGCAATCTCGGACTAACGATCACGAGCCTAACACTGCAATTGCTTTTGCGCTATGCTTGCGAATTTTACCTTTAATTCCTTCTTCAAGCATAGTTGAGCCATCTAGATCTCTCCCAGCCATATAAATGAAATCAGGCCTTGAGTTTGGTAAGATCTGCCATCAACGACGTGAGGGCAGCGTGACACGTCTTCTGTCTCCGAGCTCTCGACAGACACTACTCTTCCATTTTCGCAGACAGACCTCGTCTCACAACAATCATCCCACGTTTCGCCCTGAGATTGTTACTATCGATATCTGAGTGCTTACACAATGCAAAGAATAGGTTAAGTTGGATATATTGTTTTGGGTAATAGAGAGTTTTGACACGCTCCTTACAACAAACAGAGGGCGATGTGGGTAGAGCGCCTGTGAGGACACTGACAGAGAGACAAGGAGGAGGAGATGGACGCAGAGAGGTTGGACATTGAGATGGTCAGTTATGGGAGTGTGGAGGAGTTGGGCGGAGAGAGGGGGTAGAAGAATTCGCGTGGAGAGGGAGCAGAGGAGGAGATGAATAGAAAAGTACTGAGGATCACTGTGAGTATGAACCTTTACTTACCTAAGGGGTGAGACGACGGTAAATACTGATAGACAATTAAACTTAACTTAGGAATGTCCAGAGTAGTTTCACCCTAATTGTATACATCCATTTGTCTTTACTTGTATAAAAATAAAATGTGTTTAACATTGTTTACTTACCGTAACTAGGGAGAAGGAAATGTACAGGGAGAGGAGGGAGCAAGGGTTTGACAGAGAGGGGATAGAGAAGATGGAGTGCGATAAGGTAAGGAGGAGATGGAGAGAAAGATGAGAAGCCATAACACGTAAATGTATTCGATAATGACCCATTTAGAATCTAATCCGTAGTTTTTGTGGTCGTTAGGCTCATTGGTGACGAACTGTTTGATTAGATGACCGACCAAGCACTCAGGAAGATAAAGGTTGTTCATTTTTGTCATCATCCGTGCAGTTTATTCTTTATTTTCTACCGATTTCAGTCACAGTTACTATCCTCACTTGAATAGCGAAAGCTGTACATTAGATGGATACGTAATTCAGATTCAATATAGTCAATTGGAAACCATTTTATGAAGTTGAACTGTTTATTCATCTAATAAACAGCTTCTGTTCTGTGTGAAGATCGTCGCTACTATCGAAACCAGTAGAACATAAGCAATAAATGGTTCAGCTGATGACAAACATGCAATTCATCTCACTGGTGACAGTCCGGTGACACTTCGTCCTTAGGTGTGTGTGTGTGTGTGTGTGTGTGTGTGTGTGTGTTGTGTGTTTGTGTGTGTGTTTGTCTTCGGGTTCTGGAGACATAATATAAAGACAGTAACGTATCAGCTCATCTCTGTAACTGCTGAAAATTTATGCCAAACCGACCAGACGCAGCACATGCGATCTGCATAAAAATAAGACTGCCTAAAGCCCCTATAGCTGAAGGTAGGGCATTGGTGGTGCACGCACTTCTGGGGCAGTCTCAACCAAATTTGGTGTATATATGACTCATTTTTGTACAAAAATACTGTGAGATTAAGATATTTCTATCACCCTAGAGATGGATATTGGAGTGTCAAAGTGATGATAAGCAAAAATTTAATAAAACGAGCTGTTCGTAATTCTTTCCTGTATTTTGTTGACTTGAAATAGCTTGAAGTATGAAGCGCAATTTGTCTATTGTTTGTGCTGTTCAGTGTTTCAACCAAGTCGCGATAATGTGCAAAGCAGTGACCTAATACGTTTGTCAACGTGTCTAGGGACCAAAAATCGTTCCACACGATTGAATACCACAGATCAATTTGACATCCGCTCTAACAGTCGTATGGTCTAAAACAGCAATCAGATACGTGTGTTTGCAATATATCTGACAAACGCGTACGCGGGTGAAGCCGCTGGTAAAAAGTTAGTTTCCAACCAAACTTATTTTCCACTAGCTTACATCAGTTGTTGAAAGACTATATTAAGTAGAAGAAAATTGTCTGCAGCATCGTAAAAAACGTGTTGGTCTACCTTTGGAAAAATGGAAGGCTACATGCTAAAAGGTGCAGATGTCTCATTCAGTTGCCCATGGCTATAAATAGGCCTCTGTTCTTACAAACCGTAGAAAACTTGTGCTATCTGCTAAATAGAAGTCAAGCAAATACCATATTAATCCAACAGCAGCCATATGTAACTACACTACCAGCCATTAAAATTGATAAACCACGAAGATGATGTGCTACAGACGCGAAACTTATCCGACAGGAAGAAGATGATGTGATATGCAAATGATTAGCTTTTCAGAGCATTTACACAAGGTTGGCGTTGGTGGCAACATCTACAACGTGCTGACATGAGGAAAGTTTCCAACCGATTTCTCATACACACACAGCAGTTGATCGGCGTTGCCCGGTGAAACGTTGTTGTGATGCCTAGTGTAAGGAGGAGAAATGCGTACCATCACGTTTTCGACTTTGATAAAGGTCGGATTGTAGCGTATCGCCATTTCGGTTTATCGTATCGAAACATTGCTGCTCGCGTTGGTCGAGATCCAATGACTGTTAGCAGAATATGGAGTCGGTGGGTTCAGGAGGGTAATATGCAACGCCGTGCTTGATCCCAACCGCCTTGTACCACTAGCAGTCGAGATGACAGCCATCTTATCCACGTGGCTGTGCAGCCACGTCTCGATCCCTGAGTCAACAAATGGGGACGTTTGCAAGACAACATACATCTGCACGAACAGTTCGACGACGTTTGCAGCAGCATGGACTATCAGCTCGGAGACCATGGCTGCGGTTACCCTTGACACTGCATCACAGACAGGAGCACCTGAGATGGTGTACTCAGCGACGAACCTAGGTGCACGAATCGTAATTTTTTCGGATGAATCCAGGTTCTGCTTACAGCATAATGTTGGTCGCATCCGTGTTTGGCGACATTGCGCTGAACGCACATTGGGAGGGTGTATTCGTCATTGCCATACTGACGTATCACCCGGCGTGATGGTGTGTGGTGCCATTGGTTACACGTCTCGGACACTTCTTGTTCGCATTGACGGCACTTAGAACAGTGGACGTTACATTTCATATGTGTTACGACCCGTGGCTCGAACCTTCAGTCCATCCCTGCGAAACCCTACATTTCAGCAGGATAATGCACGACCGCATGTTGCAGGTCCTGTACGAGCCTTTCTGGATACAGAAAATATTCGACCGCTGCCCTGACCAGCACATTCTCCAGATCTCTCAACAACTGAAAACGTCTGGTCAATGGTGGCCGAGCAACTGGCTCGTCACAAAACGCCAGTCACAACTCTTGATGAATTGTGGTATCGTGTTGAAGCTGCATGGGCAGCTGTACCTGTACACGCCATCCAAACTCTGTTTGACTCAATGCCCAGGCCTATCAAGGCCTTTATTACGCCAGAGGTGGTTGTTCTGTGTACTGATTCCTCAGGATCTATGCACCCAAATTACGTGAAATTGTAATCACATGTCAGTTCTAGTATAATATATTTATCCAATGAATACCCGTTGATCATCTGCATTTCTTCTTTTTGTAGCAATTTTAATGGCCAGTAGCGTAAGTTAGCAGCTGCTTACTTCAAAACAGTAGCGTTCCATTTAGTTTTCCTTTGTTCGTTTTACCCTTTCTAGGTACAGATTGCTTAGAGATACGTGTGTTCATTTCGTTTTTCTGATACCTCTCCTTTACCTTCAACACGATGAATGAGTGAGTGAACGAATTAATGACTATTTTAAAAAATGGAACCACGCACTTTGAGCTCTCAGAAGCGAGTATTAGTTTGTTTAATTCACTGGATGCCTGAAATGGGTCTCGGTTGGGAAATACAACCTGCACAAGAAAGCTGCACCCTTTCAGATACGAGCAGAATCTTAGAGTAATTGGATCTTTGTTACATGACAAATCCGCCACCGCCCGGGTATTCATTTTGCCAATTTTCTATTCGAAACCTTATATGTACTCCTGGGATAAATCCGTGAGATAATCCCAGTCAGTTTATGCACTGTGGGCGTTGCTGCTTCGCGTGTCTACAACGCGACTTTTACAAAGTCCCTATGGCAACTCCTTTTCTAGCTCTGTAGACAGCTTTTGTTTTCGCCTACAGCCGTTTGCGTTTCGCAGTTGAAAATTGTCAAAAGCGCTGCCAGATGTCAGGGGTATCTTCAAGTTGACTCGACTGTAGGAATGTCTTAGTGGTAAAGAATAAACGTATTAAAACTTCACACATGACTGGGCATTTTCTCACGCATCTCAGTGTTTACGACGCCATATCTCTTGCGCTATGTGTCACACAATGACATTTTTGTATAAAAATATGGCAAATGTGGGTACTGTCAGCGAAATATATTACGAATTGAGTTACTAGCAAAGAAGTAATAAATTTAAAAGTCATGCACGATCTGGCAGTTTTTCAAGCATCTCATTGTTTATGACGTCATATCCCCTGAATTGTGATAGGTAGATGGTTCTTACAGCGATTTTTGCTGATTGTCAGGGATCAAGGAGGAGATGTGAAACATACACTACTGACCATTAAAATTGATACATCACGAAGATGACGTGCTACAGACGCGAAATTTAACCGACAAGAGTAGGATGCTGTGGTATGCTAATGATTAGCTTTTCAGAGCATTCACACAAGGTTGGCGCCGGTGGCGACACCTACAACGTGCTCACATGACGAAAGTTTCCAACCGATTTCTCATACACAAATAGCAGTTAACCACCGTTGCCTGGTGAAATGTTGTTGTGATTCCTCGTGTAAGGAACAGAAATGCGTACCATCACATTCCCAACTTTCATAAAGGTCAGATTGTAGCCTATCGCGATTGCGGATTATCGTATCGCGACATTGCTGCTCGCGTTGGTCGAGATCCAATGACTGTTAGCAGAATATGGAATCGGTGGGTTGAGAAGGTTAACAAGGAACGCTGTGCTGGATCCCAAAGACCGCTTATCACTAGCAGTCGAGATGAAAGGCATCTTATCTGCATGGCTGTAACGGTTCGTGCAGCCACATCTCGATCTCTGAGTCAACAGATGGGGACGTTTGCAAGACAACAACCGCCTACACGAAGAGTTCGACGACGTTTGCAGCAGCATGGACTGTCAGCTCTGAGACCATGGCTGCGGTTACCCCTGACGCTGCGTCACAGACAGGAGCGCCTGCGGCGGTGTACTCAACGACGAACCTGGGTGCACGAATCGCAAAACGTCATTTTTTTTTTGATGAATCCAGGTTCTGTTTACATCATAATGATGGTCGCATCCGTGTTTGGTGACATCGCGGTGAACGCACATTGGAAGCGTGTGTTCGTCATCACTATACTGGTGTATCGCCCGATGTGATGGTATTGGGTGCCATTGGTTACACGTCTCGGACACTTCTTGTTCGCATTGACGGCACTTAGAACAGTGGACGTTACATTTCATATGTGTTACGACCCGTGGCTCGAACCTTCAGTCCATCCCTGCGAAACCCTACATTTCAGCAGGATAATGCACGACCGCATGTTGCAGAAAATGTTCGACCTCTGCCCTGGACAGCACATTCTCCAGATCTATCACCAACTGAAAACGTCAGGTCAATGATGGCCGAGAAACTGGTTAGTCACAATACACCAGTCACTAGTCTTGACGAACTGTGGTATCGTGTTGAAGCTGCATGAGCAGCTATATCTGTACACGCCATCCAAGCTCTGTTTGATTCAATGCCCAGGCGTATCAAGGCCATTATTAAGGCCAGAGGTGGTTGTTCTGGGTACTGATTTCTCAGGATCCATGCACCCAAATTGCGTGAAATTGTAATCACATGTCAGTTCTAGTATAATATATTTGTCCAATGAATACCCATTCATCATCAGGATTTCTCCTTGGTGTAGCAGTTTTAATGGCCAGTAGTGTACAGACATACACACACGCACACATACATACATACATTTTTATAATAAGTATGGATTTCGTCTTCTCTTTAGGACCGCCACAAAAGCATTGACCTCTGCCCAGAACATTTTTCGGGAAAACGTTGAGTGTTTGGTAATTTTTGTGTGTTCGATAGTGACATGTTCATGTCACCCTCTGTATTTTTTCAAGACTCAACTCACTATCAGACATTCCTCTTCACAGCAGCTACCACCGTTTGGTATAATCAATAAATTTGTTAACACGACAATTCACTTTCTTTAAGCGCATTTACTCTGACGGCGCTCCGCATATTCGAGGAATAACCTGGGATATTCGAAAGGCGATCTGAAATCCAGCGGAGTGCAGTCATACGTAAGAAACAACATGAACAGTTTTTTTTAACGAGAACCTCAAAAACACAGCTGACATTTTGCGCAAATACAAGCGCTCCTACACAATAAAAATATATTACATGAAATATACTTTCGTCTGGAAAAGTCGATGCTGCTAAGAACACGTAAAAGAATTCGTATTTACGCTATAAATGAACTGTACAAGAGGAATCAGATGGCGTTGTTAAAAGAAGTAACTGGTAGGCCTACATCCACAAGTGCCAAGTTACACCGCGCTAAACGCAAATGAATGAAATAAACGCAAACAGTTTCTCTTTTAATGTTCCACGGGAAAGTACTCCAAACGTATTCGTCATTTAGTACTCTTTGCCATTCGCTGTTTAATAAACGCAGTTACAGTGATGACGATTCACGTGAAGCGTCATCCGCCCTTGAGTGCTGACTGCCGCCGACCGATTTAGTACGCGCGGCACGCTAACGTGTTAATTATGAGGCGCGAACACGAAGCGCGGCATAATGGAATTGAGCCATTAAGCCGGCGTTTGTTGAATATTTCATAACCTCGGATCATTTACTTGGCGCGAGCGCATGGAGCGCGCGGCGATTCGCAACTGTCACCGAGCGACTCGTCATCTGCTGCCGTTATCGTGCTTAACGGAAACCGAAGTTGTGCATAGCTCGTCGTTTGACCGAAAGGACTTAACGCGCTGACAATGATTACATTATTCAACCTCAACTCAAAAGATTTTATGTGCAGGCTATCTTTTCAAGACACAACTCAACGTCATACATTCCTCTTCACAGCAGCTACCACCGTTTGATTCACGGCGATTCGCAACTGTCGTACCATTTACTAGGCGCGAGCGCATGTAGCGCGCAGAGATTCGCAACTGTCACCGAGTGACTCATCTTCTGCTGTCGTTATCGTGCTTAACGGAAACTGAAGTTGTGCATACCTCGTGTTTGACCGAAATGACTCACCGCTCAGACAATGATTGCATTATTCAACCTCAGCTCAAAAGATGGAAGTGTTGTACTCTTTTATTTTTAATAACCACCACCTTGCGCGTGCAAATGTAAAGCATAAATTTTGTGAATCAGTATGATTCACCCGAGTAAATTGGTTTAGCCCGACTGCAACGTTAAGGCCAAATCACATTAGCCATCAAGTCACATCATGTCCCATCAAAACATTGTGCAGTGCATTTAAAATGGTTGCATCCAGATTGGTCATCCCTTCCCATCATGTCACGACATGGTACCGTCCCGGTTTCTTGGAAAAAAGTTTTGAATGTTTACCTTAACTGTCCGTTGTTGATCACATAACCCCGCAAGCTCATTTCCTCTCGATGCATGGCCATGTGCAGATCTCTGTATTTCGTTTCATCGTAGTTTTCGCAGTTGATATTAGTTGTTTGTTGTTCGTAATTTGTTATAAACTGTTTTGTTTTGTTATTTCTTTTATTAAAATTTATAATAAATGACGAAAGAGTAACTGAAGCAGTGATGAAGCAGACATAATTGTATGACATGAGTGTACAAAATCACCTACCCTTCTATACATACCAGGACCATATTTAATATTTTTGAATGAAATAGACTGCAATGCGGATGCAACCTGTAGTGAAAAAAGTACACTGGCTATAATCACATTTATTAGTAAGTAGAATTTATTTAATGTTGTCAGCCATTTGTTGTGTTTCATAATGAAATGGACTGAAACCTTCAGATACTGCAAGTTGTCTGTTTCAGAATATTTTTGTGGCAGGCTTATTTATTGTTAAGTATCTCTCTCGATTATGTGTGAAGCAGTATACAAGCATCAGTGGTAAATATTTACTAGGTTTCAGTAGCTAACCCCAATACCTGTAATGCACTTGAACTATTGAAAGCCAAATACAGGATGTAAAGAGAACCCATGAATCTTGAAGGAAAACATATGAGAGAGATAATACTGTTGCACAAAAATATGCACTGAACTTACAACTAAACTTAATCCCAATTTTTCACAAGATATGATGGGACTTAGTAAAACTGCGTTCCTTTCAGTTACTCTGGGTGCAATTTGACCTAAGAAATGAAAAAAAAGATATTTCAACTTCCTAAAATATGGAAAGCAGATTCCTCTTCCTTGAACTCATTGTGTGTGTCTACTTTCCCTTTTGTACCAGGTAATGACATTTTTATGTCCCACAGTCTTTTTCTGTCTCGTTCTGCAGTTCTGTCTTCCTTCTCTAACACCTAAGCTACCCCTGCCAGTTGCAAACCATTTGAGTCCAATAAATGTCATTTTCATACAAATGCACACTCCAGTATCCACATATATAAGATGCTGGATTATGAATGTGCGTTTTGCACATAAAAACAGTTGAAAATCGTGCTGATAACAAAGTAATTCCCTCGAAAAACAGTATGTGCTGTGGACAGTCACACGAGTTGAAAACACGTAGCTTGAATTGACTTCAAGTGCTGCGATGAGATTGATGGTGTCAATACTCCTTGACATGAAGGTTCTGTGATGTAATGGTGCCATGATAACCGTGTGAAATGGCCTTTATATTACCATGTAAGAGGAAGTAGATGAATAACTTTATAACATTAAGATAAAGTGCCTGAGACCCGTTTCTTGTCCTAACTGGGTCCCCCATTTTAATTCTAATTGACAGTGCTCCGATCCTGCGAGTGGGGTAGGAATCTCTTCACAGCCCCTCAGTTCACCGTTGGCAGCAATGCAGCTGCTTTGTTCTGTTCATTTTTGCTTTAACATTTTACATATAGGCTTTGTGATAGCTTCATACAGTGTATAATCAACATTATGATTGACAGTGGAATTTACATTACTACATGAGAACAGTGACGAAATAATGCATATTATAATCTGATGCTGTTTATATTATGCCACCTACTGCAGTGTTTTATGAATCTGATGATATGATCTTCCATAGAAAAATTTCAGCAGAAGCTCATGGCAGTATATCATGACCTTCTTCAAATACCAATATTTACTAGTTGTGGAAGTAGTATATTTATGCCAGTTCTGGAAAAAAGAACATTTCAATTAACAATTTAGGTTATAAACCAAGTTAATAATTTCGCAAAATTCCCCAACCAAAATTTTATCTATAGGCCCTACCCACAAAATGAAGACTTCATTTCAAAATGAAGAACAAATTTGACTTATTTAAAAAAACTTAGAACATTACTGTAAATGAAATGTTTAATTCCATTACAATACATAAAAAAAATTTAAAAATTTATTCAAATCCAATAACATGAATTGGATAATCCTTATTTTGTTTTTTACCTTGATAAATAAAATGCAATCTAACAATCACCATCATTTGTGAAGATTTTTTTACAACATTCTGGAAGACTATTTTTATATTTATCATGAAAAATTAATAACACTCTATCACCAATTTAGTTGATAAAATTTCAGCTTTGGAAATTTATGTTTTTATGTTCTGATAATTTAGTGAACACTTCTGTACAACCATGATTATAATTGTTCAGTAAATAGTGTTTCATTGGTACCATTCATGTCATCTCATCTATGAGATGGCATACTGCCAATGGTCTGCATGTTCTCAACACAATATTTTGACATGGTAGAGAGCTCCCATTTCTCGATGTCCTGGTAAAGAGGAAGACAGACAGCACCTTAGGCCACAGTGTGTATAGGAAACCAACACACACTGACTCATATCTACAGGCTGACAGCTGCCATCACCCAGCAGAGAAGCATGGAGTGCTGAGAACACCCATACACTGAGCCAAGACACTCTCTAACCCATACAGACTGACAGCGAAATTAGAATATCTACAAAGACTGTTCACAGATAACAGATACTCCATCAGAGACATCCTCAAAGCACTCCATCCCTACAGAAGACCTGAGGCTACAGGAGAGGAGTAGGGAGAAGAGACCAGGAAAGTAGCTTTTCTACCCTATTCTGGGCCTATATCTGCCAAGATCAGCAGAATCTTGAAGAATAACAATATTAAGAGTGTGTTCTGCCCACCTAACAAGGTAAAGACACTCCTTGGAACTGTCAAGGATGAGTACCACACACCAACCGAGCATAAATATGGGATGTGGTCAGCTCGTAAATCAGTCTCAGGGGACACCTGATGAAGACGCCAAGTTTCGATGTCAAAATATCATGTTGGGAAGATGCAGACCACCAGCAGTATACCTGATTCCACGAGATGACAACAAATCACCGGGAAAGTCTTAGAAATTATGGTACCATTCATGTTCATTTTGTTTTATTTATATAGAAAAAATGTTTCAATTTTTAAAAAATTAAAGCTTTCAGTTTTTATTTTCTCTGGTCTTACACAAATATTTCAAAATAAAATGAAAACAAGAAGTTAACATTCCTTAATTTTCTGTAATTTTTTATTCATTTATGATTAAAAATTTTCTGTAAGCATTCGATATTGTGATTCATTTGTTAAATTCCTTTTACCACACAGAAAAACATATACAACTGTATCATTTGGAATATCTTCATTGAAGGATGCACATCATTTCAATGTTGTTTTTTGAGTAGTTACAGCATTCTTTCTTCTAGATATAAAAATTACATAGATAACATGATTTTCAATAAAATTGAATAAACTCATACTTATATTGTTATTTAATTTGGTTATTCTTTTAAAATCTCTAAAAGAACAGTATGAGTTTAAGAAGTTATTTTGTAGATCACGATTCCACAATTCTCGAGGGAAAAAAAACATCATTTATTCCATTTTAAACCTAGATATTTGGTAATTTTACATGATCAAATAAAGAAGAATCGTTCAACTGACTATTTTTTCGATTAGTTTGGATAAAAACGAAAATAAGTCAGGAATACGAAATTCGGAATGATTAAAGTAATTAGTAATATCTAGTTCAAAATTTCTTTGTCTCTGTAATACAACAAATTCAGTTGTTGGAGGTCAAAGAAGGAAACTAGATTTTTTGGATTTTAAAGTCTTTCTTGTTCTAGTTCAAGTGAATATTCTGTTTCATATTTAAGAAAGGGAACACAAGTCTCCATTCTTTTAACAACAATTTTATCTTCTTTTGTAAGTATAGAAAAATCATTTATAGTAGTCCAATGAAAACTGGAATCATCTTAACCTTTTCCAGAACTGCCAGTGAAAATAACAGTAAATTCACCATCCCACATAATTTCTTTATAATCCTTAAAAAAATTCCTTCAATTCTTGATGGATAAAGAACTTCATTATGTTTGGATTTGATTTTACTATTGTTAAGAAAATGTCC
The DNA here is from genome assembly GCF_023897955.1 of Schistocerca gregaria. Lineage (NCBI taxonomy): Eukaryota > Metazoa > Arthropoda > Insecta > Orthoptera > Acrididae > Schistocerca > Schistocerca gregaria. The sequence continues at coordinate 241,579,198 of NC_064921.1, forward strand.
TTCCGTATATCACTGGATTGGGATCAAGTTCATCAAATAAGAGTTACAGAAGTAATAAAAAGATTTTCGATTCTATATAAAATTTTGGTTCCTTTTTTAATTGTAATAATAATTTCAATAAATTTTTAAAGATAATCATCAATTACTTTGATAATCGATTTCCCATCCTATGCAGAAAACTCCATCCCATCTGTGTGAATATCAGAAGTCTTATAAAGTTATGAACAATTGGGATGAATCCAACCATCACGAAGATAAATATTAATGTCTCTTTCCTTGTTAGGACTATTTAGGTTATTTTGTGTTTTCCATTGACTTGAATTCAGTGACATTGGTTCAGGTGAATCAAGAGAAACATATATTTAGTCATTTCTAAAGCAACTGTTACATCAGCCTGATTAAAGTATATTAAATTAAAATTTAAGTTATTGCTAAATTCTGAATAGTATCAAAAATTGGATACTTTAGGATGGTTTGTTTCATAAATTATTGGACCTCCAATATCAGAATTAGGTTTAAATGAAGCAATAATATTAGTTTCCCAATAAAAATGATCATTATCTTTAACAAACATTTCACCTGCTAAATTAAAAAGTACATTAATTAATTCAAATGGAATGATTTTAGGATCATCTTGACAACAGTTTTGAGTAGCTGATGTAATTGGATTATTAAATCCTACAACTTGAACAACGCAATATTCTTTATCCATAAACATTTTAAAGTCACGTTCACTATCAATTCTATTTAAAATTTTATCGGCTCCAATGTGTATTTAAGGTTATTTGGATTTTTTTATATTTCAGACTATATTGTACATTAGTAATTTCTGTGTCTGTCCATCACAGTGAAGTTTATATTTTTCAGTACAATATTTAGAGTTAAAAAAGCTGAATAAAAGCCAACTAGTAATACATTTTTATACATTTCTCATAGTGCAAAAGTTAATGTTTTTTTAGAACATATAAATTATCACTCAACTGAAAAAAGGTACTAATTTATATTAGTAAAAATTATCTAACTAAATAGAAAACAAAAATAAGAATCAGGAGAACAAATTAAAAAATAAACATGGTAAATGTTTCGCACAATATATTGAATGTGTATTAATAGGACTCAGTGGTTTTGGAAAAACGACACTAATGATTGATAATTATATTCGAGAACCAGGGTGGGTAAATTGGAAAAATTAATCATTTGTATGTTCATTCAGTATCAATATTTTATAAGAAGATGTGGAAAATTGAGGAAAAAGTTAGTTTAAAATAGTTAGTTTAATTGAAAATAATGGTTAAATTAATCTAATAAATGAATGTGAAGATAATTCAGTTATAGTTTTAGATGACTTTATTCTTAAAAATCAAGATATAGATATAGAAAATTTTACTAGAGAAGGACCCAAACAAATAGATTGCTTTTATTTAAGTTAAAAAATTCAAAAATTCAAAAGCAATTATTTAGAGAATTTTAATTTATAATATACTTAGAGAAGATGATACAAATTTAAATCATATTTATAATAAATGTCATGGTGGTGTATTACCATTTGCTGAATTATAGAACTATGCACTAAATGTTAGAATAAAAATGAATTTCGTTTTATAACAATAGATATGACAAGAAACATTAATAATGGTAAATACACAGAAAAGAGTAAAAATTTTAATCATTGAAAAAAAATATTGAACATAAATGTTGGACATAAATCAAAAACAAAAACTTTGAATGTAAACATTAAACATACAACGTAGAACGTCAATGATAAAAATAAATGTTGAATGTAAAATAAAAAAAATCGTTATCACATTTTTTATCCTTAGTAAACGTTAGAAAAATATAATCCTGAAATTGTTAGAAAAGGCAAACGAAGTAGAAAAGTAAAGGAACAGCTAAATGGAGAGTTGAAAACATTGAAAAAACGAGGAATGACATAGTCTGAAAAATTTCAAAAACATCAGTCATTGATATAATTGAAAAGGTAACCAAGGAATTGAAGGATTAGGAGTAAAACTTTTAAAAACAAATGATGAAAATAATGAAGTTGAAAAAAATGGCTCATTATAATTAACATTATTTAGAAGGATTTACTGATATTCCATCAGTTAAACAACATGACAGATTATACATTGAATCAGTGAATCAGAAACAAAAAATTTGTTTGAGAATTGTGACAAAAAACTAAAGATCTTAAAAAATAAATATAAGTGTAAGAAAGTTAGAATTTCTCAATCATGGTGAAGATAATGTTTTGAATTAAGATATCTGTTGGTACTTTTAAATATATATATAGGTAATTGAAAAGTAGAATTCAATTGTGATAAAATAATAACTGGTGAAAAAGAATATTAAGGAACAGACAGATTAATAACCGATTTAACTAGAAAACAAATAACTATGAATGATTTGGGTGGAGAATTTGATTTTGTTGATTTACAAAATCATGATAGAATTTTATTCAACTCAAATGCTGTACATCATAAAAGTAATCCAAATAAAATAAAATCATTAAAGGCAATAAATGTAATAATTTGATTAAAGCAAATGATGTAGAATATTGTCCTAGTTTTTATAAAAGAAATATTAGTGATTCATTTGGTGAAGGTTTAGTAAAATATTCAGGAATACCAATAGAACATATTGGACTGTATGATATTCATTAGTTAATTGGTAGATTAACAGTTATTCATGGAGAAGAATTAGATGGGAATAAAAATCATCTTTGTGAGAAAATATGAGTAACTCAAAGGGTAACTAACAAGTTTATTGATTATATTATTAACAGTCCAAAAGGTATACCTTATTCCATTATGGTTTTTTGAATAATTTACCACACACATTTTGAAAAAGTCAGAAATTTGGAAAAGATTTAATTAATACATTAATTAACAAATTTAATATGGAATCCTTGTACCTGGTTATAATTATTGTGGCCCCAGGACCCAAGTTAGAAGAATGATTAGCTAAAGTGATGAAAGATTTAATCCACTAGTAATTTTTTTCATTGTATATAAATGAAGAATGACACTCATATTTACTCTCTGAAGTGCAAAAAGCTTACAGGAACATGTACTCTTCATAGATTAACAACAAAAAATGGAAAACAAAGAATCGAAAGGATTTGTTCAGTTTAAAAAAATAAAAGGAGTAATTTCGTTAAAAAAATGGTATGTGAAGTTCTAAATATTCATGCACAAATTGGTAATGAATTACATAAACCAATGGGAGAAATACACCATCAGAAAAAGGTTAGAATGATTATAAAAGAAAGAAACTGAAAGTATTATTTCATAACTGGTGTATTAAAATATTTTAGTGTGAAAACTGTGAAAGGAAATTAGAAATTCCTCTTAATATGTTCACAACTGTGGTAATTCAAAAGATTAGAAAATGGCTTTAAATTATCAAAAAAAAGAAAGAGAGTTGAAAAATGTTGACTGTTTTTGTGGAAAATTTGATTGTTAATTATATTTACTAATATTTGGAAAAATACCATTTAGTGAACTAAAATTAAATACTTATTAATTTTTTTAGTCTTCTGTGGACTGTTAAATTCTCATACGAAATCTTTCTCCTCATCTCTTATTTTATTTCAATTTAAATTCTCATAACCATATCATAACGTAATAATTCCATCTTGTAACAGAACAATTTTATTATCATCAGAACATAAAACTATTTTATTAAATTCATGATTGAATCATATAATGAATACTGCTTTTCTACATTGTCTTATTTTTCAGTTAAATATATCTTACAATCATTGAAAGTAACTTCATTCACTGCGAAAGGTTTCTTAACTCTTTTACATTTCTTCTCTTCTTTATCAGCAAATTTTAAAGTAATTTTTTTTGATTTTTAGCTAATGTGTTCTAACAAAATTTTTCCACAATTTTGAGTCTTCATTTTTCTTAAAACACTCATATTTACTTGTGGATGTCTTTATATACCATCTGTTTTTATTTTATTATTTGTCTATTTCTAACATTTTCTGTTGTTTTCCAAAGACTTATAGAAAACTTTATCAAAATCGTACCAGCCTTTTCCTTATTTGTGTTGCACAATTAGTGTATCTGATTCCTCAAATGATAGGATTCCTAGAGGTTTAACATATCTAAAATCTAAAACTTATTTTTCTTTATTATCTAAAGTTGTTATTCATTTATTTCCTTTTTTTTGTGCTCATTGTAAATCTTCATATAAATCATGTAATTTCTTTGGATATTCTAAATCAACTTTCAAAATATAACCATTTTTATAATCAACTACCCAACTAAAATTTTCAAAATGTAAGTGCTGTGAGACTGCCCAATCATTGCATCTAAATAGGCAAAATAATTTGATTGACTTCTTCTAATACTTGAGGATTTCCACCTCGAATTCCTTTATCAAGAAATAAAATCATATCATAATCACACAGTAAATATAATCCAACTTTTGCCATTCTGAATATCGAATTCCAAGACAACCCTGGTGCAAGTAAATACCAAGATTGGTCAAGTTTATAAGATTAAAGACACATATCTGCTAAAATTAAAACATCAGATTTATTATATAATATTTTACATCGATCTAAATTTTTAATATTGAATTTTTTCCAAGTTGTTTTTGCGCTGTTATAAGCTTCATCAGAAATGTTAAATTTATTAAATCTTGATTAAAAACAAACCTTTTAGGTAATTTTAGTTTCTCTTAATTTTTCATTAGAATCCATACATTCATAAGGATAAACTCCTTTTTAATTATAAAATATAATTGATCACCTTCAAAATATTTTTCTCTTTCTCTAAACTGTTTTTTTTTTGTAAGATCAGAGGATAATTTGTCGATACTTGAAGCCATTAATTTAGATGCATCTAAAAATCACAATTTTTTCCATCTACAATATACTTACTAAAAAATATTTTTGGTCTTTATTTGGACGAGGATCACTATCATTATATTCTATTGCTAATTCCTTCAAAAAAAGAAATGAACATTGTACTTTTTAAATTATGAATATAAACTTGAATAAATAAGGAGTTATTAAGATTACAATATTCATGTGAAACTCCTCAATATTTCCATGTTAAATGAGAATTTTCTCTTATTTTTCACCCAAAATAAATTTTTTTCACAAATAAAACAAGGTTCTGAACTTTAAAAATTGATTATATAGTCATTATCATTGGATCATTTCATCCATATGTTTAGTTATTACTCTATATTCTTCTTTTTACAATATAACGAGTTTTTACTGTTTCTTTACCAGTATATGTCACTGAATTTTTAAAAACTGTATATGTAATAGAGTAAATGAATGAAATTTTTAAATGTTTTTTAATTTGTTAATATAAGATTTTTTAGGATTTGGCTGACAAGTGTCAATATATATTAATAAACATTGGAAATCTGTGTAAATTACAAAAGGTACCAATAATGTATTATTATAATTTTTGAATTCAGTTTTTTTCTTACTTTTTACAGGCACATCTACTATTTACTCCGTTATGTTGTCTATAATTATTTTCATTAATGTCTGATTTCTCTTGTGAAAAAAATACCTTAAACATTGATCTCAAAGATAAATTTGATGACCATTTTAAATTGCTTGGAAGTAATTAATATAGATGGATATTATATCAAACAATATTATGGAGAACTTTCCTTTCAAAACAAAAGAATAATTAGATGTTTTTCTTCTTGATTTTGTGTATGGTAACGATTATATATAATCATTTTCTTCTTTATTGCTTTCATATGCATAAACATTAAATGTCATATTTTATTTCTCTCTAATTTTGAAATTTCTGTTAACTGAACTGGGAAATTAACTTTCGGTTTTTCAATACTCTTGTCTAATAATAATCTAATATTTTTATGATTACTATCTCTTTCTGTTTTTTATCTACAGTATATATTGCATATTTTGTATCTTTAATTTTTATCCTTAATTCCCTTTTACAAATCGATATAAGAACAACCAAAAACTGGATTATGTTTATTATCATTTAATTCTAATCTAGTTATATACATTAAAAGACCAACCAGATTTTTTCCTTTGAATTCTTCCATTTCAGTTAATAGTTATTTCACAGATATTTGCTAATAAGCTTCTAAATCAGTTGTCCTTACTAAAAGTTGGTTATCTCATCTTGCCTTTAAATTCTTTTATCTCATCTTGCCTTTTAAAATTACAATAATATTTCACGTTAACTCTAATTTTCGTCTTTGTATTAAAATATTCTTTAATTTGGTGATTATTTTATCTTTAACAAAATTCTTTTAGTACAACAATATCATCATCATTATTAATCCGATAAGTCATTATTTTTTATTTAGAGCAGAAAGTTTTCTATAAATTCATTGAGGTGATCTAAAAATATCTTTAATTTTGAAAATTGAAAGTTCTTAAATTTTTCTTGTAATTTTTTTGTTTAATGTCTCTATACTTATTTACTAGAAGCTCTTGAAAATAATTCTCATAACCATTAATATTAATTGTACCCTCAGATCTATTCCAAATTTTGATTAATTTTTTTCATTAAGTTTAGAATAATTTTTAAAATTTTCGTTTTATCAATTTTACAAAGATCACTTAAAAATTTTTATACAGACCATTATCATTTGTAATTTTCCATGTGATTATTTGATGAGTTCAATTAATTGTCTTTTTCTAAATTAACATTTTTTAATTTTTTTTTCATTTTACAGGTTTGATGAGACTATGTTAAAGACATTTTTATTCAACTTGTTATCGTTATAATTGTTATTAATACTGTCAATAGGATTTACAATAAGACTGATTAATTTTTGTTTATTAAGTTTGGAATAATTCTTTAAATTTTCTGTTTTACAAACTAACTGAAGTTCCTTTACAGTTTTACATTTCAGTTCTCATTTCTCCATTTCATTCTTAATTTCTTTCTTTTTAAAATAATCAATAAATTCTGTCAGATCTTCCCTTATTAAATGAGAGTAACCATTTTCTTCATAATAATTTTCCAAATCTCTATAACTTTATCAATACTTTCCTCTACTATAATTTTCTAAGTTTTTAAATAGTTCAGCTATGCTGTTCATTTGGTTTTGATTGTATTATTATAGAATGAAATTTGCTTTTTTCAATAAAACATTTACAGTTAAATTGAACCTTTGAGATCTTTTGTTTAAATTTAAATAAACGATATAGAGAGGGAAAGTTTTACAGATCTTATTTATAAAGGGTACATATATTAGATTGCTATTTTTAAACAAATCAGATGTTGGTTTTTTCAGTACAGACAAGTGGCATTTGATGATTATTTTTAATAAAGAATAAAATTTATTACAGTTGTAAATTTGAAATGTGAAAAGGAGATTGTTTTTGGAATAGGCAATTAGATTTGGTTGGGAAATACAGTGAAATTAGAAACTAGGTTTATAACCTGGAATTTTTAATTGAAGTGTTCTTTGAGCCATAATTGGCATAAATATACTGCTGGTGGGGTAACAGCTTCTAACAACATTAAAAATTTGCATTTGCACTGCATGATCCGTTTTTCATCAAACAAAAAGCTGATAACTATAGAGTTCTATTTTAATATCCCATTCAGAGGCGTTTAGCCATTTCGCTAGAAGCACTCTGTTGTAACCGCAGAAAAGCCAAGTCTAAATGCAGTTGTTCTCAGACGATACACCAGAAATCATACGGGGAGATAGAGTTAACAGGGGACGCCAGGCGTGTCAGAGGGGTCACAAAAGATAACGACGCAGCCAGATAGCTGAGGCGGCGGTCCAAGCGGCCAGGCAGCTGCGCGTGATAAGCAAGGAAGCAGACTCAGCTCTTAAGATAAACAGGGCGCTCTGGGCAGGTCCCTCAATAAGCAATAACTTGCAGTATCAACACTCTTGGCTAGAGGGAGAAGTCTGGGAACGGAGAGAGAAAGAAAGAGGGCCCCAGGTGGGGACCGCACTACGTCATGAGGAGCCAATGAAGGGCTCAGGACGCAGTGCGTGACCATATAGGGAGAGGCCCCTCTACCCCTCCACCCAGCTTCTGAAGAAAAGTACTGAAGTTAATACTAAAACAATCCCTAATAAGGAAAAGTTGCACTCGACGCTACGTCATGCCAAGCGCTGGCGGGGTCGAAGGGGAAGAGCTAACAAAACTCGGAGGCACGCCGCTCCGGGGATCTCTCTCTCTCTCGGGTTTAGGCAGCGACGGTAGTCAGCGTGAGTAGCAGCCGACTTGGGCTGAGGGCGGGCAGCAGGCAGACAGTTGGAGATAGTCGCCGATGAGCGTTTATGGAGCGACCGCGGGACTCTGACGTAGGGTGCTAGTGTGGGCAGCAAAGTGCTGGAAAGTTCTATCAGTCAGCCAGAACGGTGGAAGTCAGTCACCGTCTCTGTAATGGGCTTGGCTATTCTGTAGGTACAATCACTACGCAGTTAGGGTGATCTGTATTCTTTATGAATAAATTAGAACTTTTATAACGTCCATACGAGTTTACTTCTACCAATATCCTAGCCTTGTACCTTCACACCAGGGAATTTAACATCTTAGCCAGATCAAAAGTCTCCCTCTCAATTAGGTCAACCGGCTAATTCCCGTTTACGAACCGTGTCGCTCAATCCCTCGCAAAACCCACGCTTGGGACGCGACATAAATAAAAGTTTTGGTGCCAGGTGTGGGGTACCACAAAGGCATATAGGCAAAGAGGAGATAGGAGCCAGTAGATTTTGCTACAGCGACTGTGGCAATTAGCAGGAAGTTGTGGCGACTCGCAACTTTCAGCATTAGTAGCCCCACTACGACAGAGTCCAGAGAAGTAGTCCTCGCGGGTGCAGGGCAACGCAGGATAGCGGCAGCACGACGCGGAGCGACGAGGCACAGAGGTGCCTAAGCAGCCAGCGTTCGAGACCGGGGGTCCGGGCCGAGCAGCGGCAGCAGCCGTAGCAGCGGCATCCGAGGCGAGCGACGGGGTCGGCACAGCCCAGCAGAGCGGCGGCCGACGCATCGCGGCAGCGCGGAACAGCGCGGGCATAGAGAGCACAGAGACAGCGCGGAGCAGCGCGGCACAACGCGGGACAACGCGGATCAGCGGAACAGACGGCGCACCACAAGAGAAGCGGTACATATAAAATTATATTAAGAATTTTGTATCTTGTATTGTAAAGTGCTAACATAGTTAAGTTGGTAAGATGGCCCAAACTAACGAAGTTCCGTCATCCTCCAGTAGCGGTAAGATATCAGTGAAAGAAGCCTTGTGTATAGTTCCAAAAGTGTTCGAAGGAAATAAGAGAGATCTTAGGGAGTTTATTGAAAATGTAGACGCTGCATTTGAACTTGTGAAACCGGAGGAACACGAAACGTTACTGAAGTTTGTTAAAGCCAAAATAACCGGAGAGGCCAGATCGAGGCTGCAAGTAAGGGAACGCACGGGGACATGGCAGGAAGTAAAACATGTTCTAGAGGAAAATTATGCGAGTAAGCGTACCATTGACTACTACGCGTGCAAGATATTTCAATCGAGACAGGGACAAGGAGAGCCAATTGCGACATGGGCAAGCCGAATAGATGAAATGCAAAGGGATTTCAGGGAAGCAGTAAGCAGAGTTACGGCTAGGGAGAACTTAAAGGGCGCAATAGAACTGGTTGATTCACTAGGAAGAGCATGCTTTATACAAGGGTTAAGCAATGATAGAATACAGACGATAGTAGGAAGTAGAGGCGATGAAATCACGCTAGCAGCGGCCGTGGAACTAGTATTGCAAGAAGAAATTGCAATACTGTCAATGAAAGAGCGGGGACTAGCCCCAAGAGTAACTTTCAACCGGGGAAAGGAAACGGTGAAGAATACCAGAGATATTAGAGATTTGAAATGTTTCAATTGTGGATTGAGAGGGCACATGGCAAGCAAGTGTAGAAAGAATAGGCCAGAGGGAAGAGTACGGATAATGACGGGCAAAGAATTTACGAATTTTTGTTACGGGTGCGACAAGCCAGGACATACAGACGCGGAATGCCGGGTAAGATTAAGAAAAATTCAGCCGATAGATACAAGAGACTTTAGAGGAAATCATAGGGAAGCTGATGGAGGGTTACGAGAGTGGAGTTGCCCACAATGTAATCTACCAGGGAACTGTGGAGTTCCGTGTACGAGGGTAAAAGACGTTGCTTGTTTCAAGTGTAAGCGGCCGGGACATTACGCGAAAGATTGTCACGCAGGGCCCTGGCACGCATGGAGAAAAGGCAGGGTGCCAGTATCGAGCAAAACCGGTAAAGTGGTGCAGGGAAACTAAGAGGCGGCAAGGCCGCACAGTCGGGCCTTGTTGCGATAGGTAAACCCTCAGTTAGGGTAATCGACTGTGCAACAGAAAATGACGTTTTGGTTTTATACTGCATAGAATTAAAAAGATATTTGAAGTTGCTAATAGACACGGGAGCACAGTTGTGTCTGCTCAAGAGAACGAGTATTCCGATAAATAGTACACTTGCAATTAATGAAGCGGAAAGGCTTCGGCTAAAAGGTGTAACCAGTGAGGCCGTCAGCACAATAGGTACGGTACAGGTACACTTAAGTGTGGACGGTTCTGAGCAAGTAGGGCAAAAATTTCTCGTGTACGGGAGAGGATTAGATATTCCGTACGACGGACTGATAGGCAGAAATTTCTTGACAGAGCATAGAGTTAAGTTAGACTATGCAGGTAAAATAGTGAGACTAAAAGGGCGAGATATACCCTTAGTAGTAGAGGAAGAGCCAAAGGGACATGAGAACGAACAAGATTCAGAAGTAGGCGGGGAAATAGGGCCCCGAGAGGAAAAAATAATGTTATTAAAGGTGGAAGGAAATGTAAAAAGGGGAATCGAAAAGGAAATGATTATTCCTAGGCAGGAGATTGCACAAGGGGTACATGTACCTGAAGCGTTAGTAAAAGTGCGAAATGGGAAATGCATAGTAAGTGCATTAAACTTGTCAGAAGACAGAGTGCAGTTAGGAAACGTCAGGTTAATGACGGAAGAATTAGAAAAAGTAGAGAAAATACGCGAAGTAAAATGTTGTACTAATGTCATAGGAAAGACAGAAAGTCGTACTAGTGTGTTGCGAAGGCAATTAAGAATGGATCATTTGAACGCTGAAGAAAAAAGCGCTCTAGCAGAGATTTGCGCGGAATACGGAGATGTATTTCATCTACCAGGGGACAACCTGTCCTATACTTCCGCAGTGAAGCACAGAATACCGATTGCACCGGAACACGCGGGAAAGGTAGTAAACGCTAGACCGTACAGGATCCCGGAAGCGCAAAAGGAAGTGCTAAGGGAGCAAATAGAGCAGATGCTAAGAGATGACATAATTGTCGAGAGTAAGAGCGCTTGGAACGCACCGTTACTGTTAGTTCCAAAGAAGCTAGACGATAGTGGCAAACAGAAATGGAGAATCGTAGTGGACTACAGACGATTAAATGATATCACTGTAGGCGATGCATTTCCACTACCGAATATCTCCGAGATACTGGATCAGTTAGGGCAAGCTAAGTACTTCTCGACGCTTGACCTCGCAAGCGGGTACCATCAAATATTGACGGACGAGAAGGACAGAGAGAAAACGGCATTTAGCTCAAACTATCAGCATTACGAATACAAACGAATGCCGATGGGACTGAAGGGAGCCCCAGGATGTTTTCAGAGACTGATGAATACAGTCTTGGCAGGTTTACAAGGAGTGAAATGCTTTGTATATCTAGACGACATAGTATGCTATGGGAAAAACCTGCAGGAGCATAACGAAAAGCTCCGGGAAATATTTGACAGGTTGCGAGAGCACAATTTGAAGCTGCAACCAGACAAGTGTGAATTCCTGAGGAAGGAAGTAATCTTCCTAGGTCATTGCATCACTGACAAAGGAATATCACCAGATATGGCGAAGGTGGAGAAGGTGAAGTTCTTCCCACAGCCAAAGACAACTAAGGAACTAAAAGGGTTTCTCGGATTGATAGGTTACTACCGCCGTTTCATTGCTAACTTCAGCAAGATTGCGAAACCTCTCCATGAGCTCTTAAAAAAGGGAGTGGAGTACCGATGGAGCGAACGTCAGAACAATGCGTTCGAAGAACTAAAAGAGAAATTAATAAACCCTCCGTTACTTCAGTACCCTGACTTTACGAAACCGTTCATCATTGCAACGGATGCGAGTAACGCAGCCTTGGGTGCAGTGTTATCGCAAGGTAAGAAGATTGGCGAAGACTTGCCCATCGCATATGCATCCAGAGCATTGAACAAAGCCGAACTAAATTATAGCACAACGGAAAAAGAGTTGTTGGCTATAGTTTACGCAGTAAAACAGTTCAGACCATATGTATATGGCAGAAAGTTCACTGTAGTGACAGACCATAAGCCACTAACGTGGATATTTAGTGTCAAAGATCCGAGTTCGAGACTCCTGAAGTGGAGATTGAAACTCGAGGAGTATGATTATGAAGTAATATACAAGCCAGGAAAGTTAAATAGTAATGCGGATGCGCTGAGTAGAATAAGGCATGAAGGGAAGGAAGAGATAGATGCGAAGCAGAAGGTGGAGACAGAGATCTCGGCAGCAAAAGCAAATGGGGAAGAAAGTTCCGTAAACGTGCGGCAAGCACAAGTGTCGAGTGAAATAGAACAGGAAACGGATAGTGGTGAGGAAATTAGTCCCGAAGAAAAAGAAAATATACTAAAGGAAATGCATGACAATCCCTTGGGAGGTCACCAAGGAATGCACAGGACACTCGAAAGAATTAAAGCATACAAGCAGTGGCGCGGAATGAAGCGTGACATTGAAAATTACATTAGGAAATGCCCATCGTGTCAAAAGAATAAAAACACGCAAATGAAAACTAGGATGCCCTTAGAAATTACAGACACAGCAGAAACAGTATTCGGAAAGTGTGCGATGGATATAGTGGGTCCACTAGATGTATCTAATACAGGAAAAAGGTACATGTTAACATTCCAAGACGATCTGAGTAAATTTACCTTAGCAATCCCAATTGACAAACAAGATGCCGAAACAGTAGCTGAGGCATTTGTGGAAAACGTAGTATTAAGGTATGGAATTCCATCAGTATTATTAACAGATCAAGGGTCTAACTTTCTGAGTGATGTATTTAAAAGTGTATGTAAATTGTTGAAGGTAAAGCGTATAAATACTACAGCGTACCACCCTGAATCAAATGGTGCACTAGAAAGAAGTCATAGAACTATTGTAGAGTATCTCAGACACTTTGTAACAGGAGATCAAAGTTCTTGGGACAAATGGGTACCGTATGCAATTTTTGTGTTCAACACTACACCACACAGCAGCACAGGATACACACCATTTGAATTACTATACGGAAGAAAGGTTAACATACCAGGAGTACTGCAGCAAGAAACACAGCAGGTAAGTTACAATTATGAAATGTATGTAAATAAACTAAGAGCGAGAATGCAGGAAGCCCACAGAGTGGCCAGAGACTCGATTATAAGAAGTAAGAAAATCAGTAAGGAACAGTATGACATGAAACAAAATCCAAAAAACTTCAAGGTAGGAGATAAAGTATTACTGCACGATGAGTCGGTGAGACGGGGTAGATCTCGGAAATTAGATTCACAATGGAGAGGTCCATTTGAAGTAGTAAAAGTGGAAGGTCCTAACGTAGTAATAAAAGTTAAAAGAAATAAGGAAACAAAAGTACATGCCAACAGGCTGAAACAATTCTTTTAAATTTCAGGTATGGCACTCAAGTGGCAGGTCGTGAAATTCGTCATAGTGATAACAGCATACTACATCACTGCATCAGAGCATGCAACAAATGAGTACCAAGTGACGCCATTTCCGAGTTCATCAGGACTATATTACGATAATAGAGGACAGGTAGAAATATACAGTACCACATGGAGAATAGTCACATACGTAAATCTAGATATAATAACAGAAAGGTTTCAGAATGCAGAGAGGTATGGTAGGGCAGCGGTACAAAGGTGCCGAGAAACACTAACACAATTAAATGTAGGATTAATAGAATGCAGGGTACTAGACCAACAAGTAACCCATCATGTGGAAAAAATCACAGGATTGCAACTTTTAGTACAGCAGCTAACGAAACACGAGACCAGAAGGAAGAGAGGAGTATTCAACTTCGTAGGGCAGGTAAGTAAAATACTGTTCGGGACGTTGGACGAAGCAGATGCAGCATACTATAAGGAAAGAATAGACGCTATGGAGAAAAACTCAGAAGGGTTGTTGAGGCTAACAAAGGAACAGGTGGCAGTGGTAAGAGCCACATTGGCGGGAGTAAACAGGACGGTATATACACTAGAGTCAAATGAGCACGTTCTGAAGACAGGTATGCAAAGACTAGAACGATTCATGAAGGAATACGTAAAGGAAACCGATATAGGGTTTAAATGTGTAGCGTCCTTCGCCACAGTAACAGAGCAAGTATTACAACTATCAGCAGTGTTTGGTCAGATCGAAGAGGAATACGAACAAATGATAAATGCCATTGTAAATGCTCAGAAGGGAATACTACAGCCTCATATAATTAATCCAGTCCAAATTGTAAAATACCTAAGTTTAATACGGGAAGAACTAAAAGATGTAAAGTTTCCTGTTCCTCTTACGGAGTCCTCAGGTTATCTATTGTTAAGAATAATTGATTTAGATGTTTTCATCTCGGGTAGCATACTAGGATATGTAATTAATATTCCATTAATAAATAATAACAATTTCAATTTGTATAGAGTACTCCCACTACCAAAAGAAATTCCAAACATGAAAGGTGAATATGTGTACATACAGCCAGAGAAAGAATTCTTACTAATAGATGAATCCAAAAGGCAGTACGCGAAACTTTCTGCGGAGGAACTAAAATGCAAGGAGCTAAGTAAAAATAGGAGACTGTGCAAACAAGCATTCGCCTTGCTGTCAACATTCGACCACGAAGAGTGCGAAGCCAAATTGTTGCAACCGGTAAGAGAAATTCCGGAAGATTGTGTGCGAAAAATAGTCGCACTGAATCAGAGCCTTTGGACTCATCTAAACAGTAACGAATGGCTATATGTAGCACCGAAGGAAGAAGGCTTAACAGTATTATGTGGAAGGGAACAACCAAAGGACCTAGTAATAAAAGGGGTAGGAAAAATTAGTTTTTACAGTAAATGTGAGGGGTATGGCACTAGAGTGTTCATACAAACAGATAGAGTGATTCAGAGTAATGTGACGAAGAAAGACATAGTTCCACAGATCAATCTAGAATTCGATTGTTGCGTGGTAAACAAGGAAAAAAGGAATGTCTCAACGTTAGCATTAGATTTGCCATTGGACCAGGTAATAACACAGTTAGACGACTTGAAAGTCGCAGGAAAAAGACTGGATGATGTCCAGAAGATGGTAGAGAGACAAGAGGAGGAAATGAAGTACTTCAGGTACTTCACACATTACTCCATAACTACGTATGTAGCCATATCAATAGTTATTCTAATCATAATAACATGCTGTTGTAAAAACTATAAATGTTGTAAAGACTGTTTTAAAAGTATATGGAAATATTTTGAAGACAGTGATTGTTGTGGAAAAGTATGTATAAGAAATACCATAGTGAACCAATACCCAGAGACTAGTTCAGCTAGAAGACACAGTAATAAAGAAACTGAAGAGATAGTAATTTATGAAAGATGTGGAAAAGACCAAGGTGATACGGTCGCTTTCAGAAACAGACGTTAAATAACTGTATTTGAAATGTGTAATTGAAATGTAACTGTATTTGAAATATGTAATTGAAATGTAACTGTATTTGAAATATGTAATTGAAATGTAACTGTATTTTAAATGTAATTCTAATTGAAATGTGAATGTATGTATCAATGAAAATGTCTTTTGATTTTAATGCAAATGCTTTTGACATAACTGAATGTTAGGCATGTGTAATGTAATTGTATTATTGTGTGTTTAATGAATTTGACTTTACTAAATGAAAATGAAAAATATAACATATCAGATGCTAATGTAATAAACAAATCTGTAAAGCATGTAATGGAAAAAAAAAGAGTCACAATTGACGCTACTCTGAGGAGTAACGCCAATTTCCCTGGCGGGGGAGGTGTTGTAACCGCAGAAAAGCCAAGTCTAAATGCAGTTGTTCTCAGACGATACACCAGAAATCATACGGGGAGATAGAGTTAACAGGGGACGCCAGGCGTGTCAGAGGGGTCACAAAAGATAACGACGCAGCCAGATAGCTGAGGCGGCGGTCCAAGCGGCCAGGCAGCTGCGCGTGATAAGCAAGGAAGCAGACTCAGCTCTTAAGATAAACAGGGCGCTCTGGGCAGGTCCCTCAATAAGCAATAACTTGCAGTATCAACACTCTTGGCTAGAGGGAGAAGTCTGGGAGCGGAGAGAGAAAGAAAGAGGGCCCCAGGTGGGGACCGCACTACGTCATGAGGAGCCAATGAAGGGCTCAGGACGCAGTGCGTGACCATATAGGGAGAGGCCCCTCTACCCCTCCACCCAGCTTCTGAAGAAAAGTACTGAAGTTAATACTAAAACAATCCCTAATAAGGAAAAGTTGCACTCGACGCTACGTCATGCCAAGCGCTGGCGGGGTCGAAGGGGAAGAGCTAACAAAACTCGGAGGCACGCCGCTCCGGGGATCTCTCTCTCTCTCGGGTTTAGGCAGCGACGGTAGTCAGCGTGAGTAGCAGCCGACTTGGGCTGAGGGCGGGCTGCAGGCAGACAGTTGGAGATAGTCGCCGATGAGCGTTTAGGGAGCGACCGCGGGACTCTGACGTAGGGTGCTAGTGTGGGCAGCAAAGTGCTGGAAAGTTCTATCAGTCAGCCAGAACGGTGGAAGTCAGTCACCGTCTCTGTAATGGGCTTGGCTATTCTGTAGGTACAATCACTACGCAGTTAGGGTGATCTGTATTCTTTATGAATAAATTAGAACTTTTATAACGTCCATACGAGTTTACTTCTACCAACATCCTAGCCTTGTACCTTCACACCAGGGAATTTAACATCTTAGCCAGATCAAAAGTCTCCCTCTCAATTAGGTCAACCGGCTAATTCCCGTTTACGAACCGTGTCGCTCAATCCCTCGCAAAACCCACGCTTGGGACGCGACAACTCGCCTTTTTGCTACACCTGGAATTCTAAATGCATGCACTTCAAAATAATCAAATCCATACTGAGTAAGGATTTAGGAACCAAGCATAATCTATTTTTCTCGTGATATATTTTTATCTGTTCAATCAGAATTGTTTCCATTGATGAGTGATCATTCAACAGAAGTTGTATAATACATTAGCTTTTTATCCATGGTTCTGCCTGTCTACATGTATGCATGTACATTGCAGACATATTGCCTGAATCTCTGCTGCTTCATCAGAACAAGCAAAATAAATTTTAAATATCTTTCCTAATATACTTTCCCTCTTCTACTTCTCTCATTTACTACAGCACTTGCTACCCATCTTCCACCTGCTCCCCCCCTTTCCACTAGCACCTGCCTCCTTACACTGCCTTCCTCTTACAATATGTATATTCCACGTTTCTCCTACATCATACACTCCTACACATTCTCTGAGTCTATCTCCTTCTTCTCCTTTCTCTGTCAATCGCTCCCTTCCCCTCTCTCTATCCATCTCCTTCTGCTGTCTATATCCATCTCCTACTCCTCCTCCCTCACTCCCCACTCTGAGTCTATTCATTTCCCACCTCCACTGCTCTCTGTTCATCTCTTCCCCACTCCTACCCCTCTCTTTCCCCATCTCCTCTCCATCCTCTCACTGTACATCTCCTGTATCCTCCCCACCCTAGCTCAAGCTAGATGGGTCTTACCCAACAGAAATTTTTTCCAGAGAATACGTGTTATGGTACCAAGTCTGGTACACAACGACTCCTTCACACAAGCTAGCATTTCAGTGGAGATCTCCAAGCATGCTGCAGTATGACATCGTTTCATATCATTGTGTGTAGCTGGTACATCCTTGTAAACAGTGTCTTTCAGATTTCTACACAGAAAAAAGTCTAAAGGCGTCAGATCCTAGGAATGGGTTGGCCAAGTTACAGGTTCTCCGCACCCAATCCAACGATTTGGAAACACTGTGTGAAGATATGCTGTTGTACTTCATGCACTATGGAATGGCCAGCCATCGTGTTGGTATCACAGATTCCTCCTAGTCAACAGAGAAATAGCTTTTGCCATCTGTGAAAGATGGTCAAGTAAGAGCTTGAGATACCTGTCTGCATTCAGTGTTCTGTCTATGAAAATGGGCCTATAAGCTGTTGTTTCACTCCCCACACCACACGTTTACATTCCATGGCTGCTGACATTCCACTTGAGAAAAATGGAGAATAACATACCAATAGTGCAGGTTTCAGTAGTGTATTTGGCCATGACTGGTAAATGTGGCTTCATCACTAAAGAAGATACATGATACACTTGGAGTATCATAATGCCTATGTACAGAAGTTAACACAATCCTTCATAACCGTTTCCATATAGCTCTTGATGGATAGAAATGTGTTAGGGATGGAATCTACATTAATGTCAATTGATGATTGACACGTGGTTTCAGGTTAGCATTTTGGAGCACTAATCAAAACATCTTCGGTCCCAGGTTCGAACCCCACTACCTCTTATATTTTGAATAAAAGTCCTCAGCAATGGCGACCGAAGACTTCCATTGTAAGATAGATTACAGGAATTCGCATTTGTAAATTTGAATAACCATCAGCTGTAGAATGGAGTGATGACATGAAAATTTGTGGCATACCAGCGCACGAACCTGAAATTCCTTCTTATGACAAGTGGTCACTGTACTATTTTACTGTCTGTGCTTTACTCACAACCCGACCCCTACTTCCATATGTCATCAACCATGCATGTGTAATTCAGAATAAGACAGGTGCTGCGATATAGTATCCGTTATAAGAAATCAAAGAGGGTGGAGGAGTGAACAGAGGTTCAGAGTACTTTCTTGCCCTTGGGGTGGGAAACTGTAGAAGAGGGTTTAACAATCAGCAATGATAACCAGCAAGAAGATACTGAAGGCAGTGGAAAACACTGCATTAAAGACATATACCCAGTACTGTGTGTCCACAGAACATGCGACCTACAATTGAAAAAAGTGACATGATGATCTCTCCATAGGCAAAAGATTGCGGGCTGGACCCCATTCAGATCTCCAAGAGGGAAGTGCCAAGAGCGATGTGACCACAGGCAAAAAATTGAATAACCAACGAGTCGGGGCACGGACTTCACAAGGTTGAATGTGGTAGGGAAACTTTAAACTTTGAAAAGCAAAACGCTAACGCTCAGTCTAGGAATAGTGGGGGGGTCAGTGAAGTGAAATGGAAAGAAGACAAGGATTTACAGACGAGTAGAGGGTTATAACAAAAGCAGCAGAAAAGGGCATAATGGGAATAGGGTTCGTTCTGAACAGGAAGGTACAGCAGAGAGTGAGTTACTGTAAACAGTTCAGTGATAGGGTTTTTCTCATTAGAATAGACAGCAAAGCAACACTGGAAAAAGTATAAGAGTGTACTGAATGGGTAATTCAGTACATAAAGGGAGATAAAAATCTAATTGTCATCGGAAATTGGGATGCGGCTTCAGGAGAAGGAACAGAAGAAAAGTTATGAGAGAATATGGGATTGGTACTAAAAATGCAGGAGGAGAAAAACTAATTGATCGCTGCAGTAAATTTCAGTTAGTAATAGTGAATACTCTATTCAAGTATAATAAGAGGAGGAGGTATACTTGGAGAAGGCAAGGAGATACAGAAAGATTTCTGTTAGACAACATTACTGTCAGGAAGAGATGCTGGATTGTATGGCATACCCAGGTGAAATATAGACTCAGATCACAATTTACTGGCGATGAAGAGCGGGCTGAAGCTTAAGAGATTATTCAGGAAAATCAGTGTGCAAGGAACTGGAATACGGAAGTACAAAGAAATCATGAGATTCATTTGAAGTTCTCTGAGGCTGTAGATACTACGATAAGGAATACCTCAATAGGCAGTTAATTTGAAGTAGGAATGGACCTCACTAAAAAGGGCAATCACGTCAGTTGGAAACAAAAACATAGATAAAAAGAAAGTAATTGCGAAGAAACCATGGGTAACAAAAGAAATACTTCAGTTTATCAATGAAAGAATCTTCAGCGAAATTCAGGAATACGGAAATAAAAGACAATTAGGAATGAAATAAATAGTAAGTGCAGGGAAGCTAAGTCAAAATAGCTGCAGGAAAAATGTGAAGAAATCGTAAAAGAAATTATTGTAGGAAGAACTGACTCAGCATACAGAAAAATCAAAACAACCTTCGCTGAAATAAATACCAAGGGTGGTAACGTTAAGAGAGTAATGGTAATTCCACTGTTATATGCAGATGAGAGATCAGATAGGTGGAAGCAATACACTGAATGCCTCTGTGATGGGGAAGACTTGTATGATGATTTGATAGGAGAAGAAACAGGAGTCAATATAGAAGAGATAGGGAGTCCAGTATTAATATTAGAATCTGAAAGAGCTTTGGAAAACTTACAGTCGAATTAGGCATTAGGACTAGACAACATTCCTTCAGAATTTCTAAAATTATTGGGGGAAGTGGCAACAAAACGACTATTCGCGATGGTGTGTGAATGTATGAGTCTGGTGATACAGCATATGCCTGTCAGAAGAACATCATCCACACAATTCCGAAGACTGAAAGAGCCGACAAGTGATACAATTATCATGCAATCAGCTTAATAGCTCATGCATCCAAATCGCTGACCAGAATAACAGATATAAAAATGTAAAAGGTAAGTGAATATGTGTTAAATTACTATCAGTTTGGTTTTAGGAAAGGTAAAGGCACTAAAGAGGCAAGTTGCTGTTGATAATGGAAACAACACTGAAGAAACATCAAGACATGTTCATAGGGTTTGTTGACCTTGTAAAGCGTTTGACAACGCAAAATGGCGCAAGATTTTCAAAATTCTGAAAAATAGGGATAAGCTATAGGGAAAGGTGGGTAATATACAATATGTACACGAACCAAGAGTGGACGACCAAGAACAAAGGGTGTAAGACACGAATGTAGTCTTTCACCCTTATTGTTCAATCAAAACATAGGAGAAAGAATGATGGGAAAAAAGAAAGGTTCAAGAGTGGAATTAAAAGTCAAGGTGAAAGGATATCAGTGATCAGATGCGCCGATGACATTGCAGTCCTCTGTGTAAGTGGGGAAGGATTACAGGATGTGCTGAATGGAATGAACAGTCTAAAGAGTAAAGAATATAGATTGAGAATAAATCGAGGAAAGACGAAACTAATGAGAAGTAACAGAAATGAGAACAATGTGAAACTTAACATCAGGATTGGGATCTCGAAGTAAATGAAGTTAAGGAATTCTGCTACTTAGTCTGCAAAATAAAGCATGACAGTTGGAGAAAGGACATCAAAAACAGACTGTCACTAGCAGAAAGAGCATTCCCAGCCAAGAGAAGCCTACTCATATCAAACACTGGCCTTAGTTTAACGAAGAAATTTCTGAGAATGTACAGTCTTAGACATAAAAACTGACTGCCAGCTGGCCGCTACAGAAACTAATGGCTGAGTGCACCAATCTCGATTAACAGTTAACCGCGGTTAAGTCTATATATAATCGTGTTCAACGCAAAATACTGGTGCACCAACATCCATCTAAGTTAAACGAGGGAATCGACTGCCGTTATATTTAACTGGAGCTCTTTCCCAGTTTTCTCGGTATAACCGCGGTTTTGGAAGCATACGCTATTATGAAGGCGGAGCGTTTTAATGTTATGAATGGCACTGAGGAAGAATTGTTATACCTTGACCATTTAAATCGTAGCCGAAACCGTGTTGGAGTGATTGTGGAAATGGGAAACCCTTTTGAAGATTATGGTGGCAGGAAGTTTGAAGAGAGATTTCGGCTGCCAAAAGAAACAGTGTGGTGGTTATTAAACCAAATTAATGATAGGTTAGAATTTCCTAGTGATTGGAATAACCCTACTTCGCCGCTGAACAGACTTTTGATTACCTTAAGGGCATATGCAACAGGTGCACTCAACATTCTTATTGGGGACAACAGTAATTTACATCATACAACAGCACAACGAAGCATCGGTGATGTATCAGACATCATAGCATCAATGTCTCTTCGCATCATAAAATTTCCTACAAAAGAAGAAGTGCGCTCTGTGATGTATGGTTTTAGTCAATTGGACCGATTTCCTGGCGTTCTTGTTACCTTGGATTGTATCCATATAAGAATTCAGTCTCCTGGAGGACATAATGCGGAACTTTTCCGCACTAGGAAATAATATTTTTCCTTTAACTGTCAAACCATTACTGATCACAATTTGTTAATAAGAGATATTGTCGCTCGATGGCCGGGCTCTGTGCGCGACAGTACCATATTTCTCAACTGCGCTTGCAGAGCTCAATTCGGAAAAGGAGAAATACCACAAGGTCACTTATTGGAAGATAGTGGTTATGTATGTAGATCTTACTAGTTAACTCCACTTTTAAATCCGCAAAATGAAACAGAGCATAAATATAACAGGTCTCATATTAAAACTAGAAACTCTGTTGAGAGAAAATATGTCTTATGGAAGAAAATATTTCGCATATTATCTGTAGGAATAAGATGTAATACACAGAAATCAATGTCAATAATTGTGGGTACAGCTGTCTTGCATAATATTGCGAGGAGTACAACCAGTGAAGAACCACCAGAAGATCCAGAAATTTCTCGACTTTTAAATCAGTTACATGACAAGAGAGGCCCTGACATTGAAGAAAACGAACCAGTGCTACCTGGACAGCAGATGTATCGTGATGACACGTTACCAGGAACAGCAGTTCACCGTGCTACAATGAACATTTCCTATAAGGTAACATAAATTCAGACATTGTTCAGAATGAAAAATTACGATTATAGTTACGGGATTTCGACGTATTTTTAATTTTTCTGATTATTTCAGCATGTAATCTGTTTTTTTCTGTTATCTAGGAATGTAAAAGTACTCACTGAACCGGGTGTTTCACTAGAAATTTGAGGTTGTGGCGTGCCAGAGACGGGATGTGCTGCCTAGAGACAATTACCCAGCTGCTGCTTTTCTGAGAGATATTTTTAGTGTGGAACTGTTGATAATTCATTATTAAAGATATGTTTCTCATATCACATTGGTTGTGAAAGCAATGCAATACTCTGTTATTTATATACATGTTTAGTTTCTGTGTATGTACTTGAATTTGAGAGCAAATGACTCAATTACATTTAGAGAGTGTGAGAGTAAAAGCGAGTGGGATAAAATATAAAGGGATAGTTCTTTAGTATGTTCACTATAGATCCTAAACATCTCTTAAATTTCGTACTGTAACAACAAATATGTGAATGTCCAACAGTTTTGCAATATTAAGAGAACACATTGTTTATTATGAGAACCTTTTAGAATAGTGTCTTTTTTACTGCACATCTGCTCACTGTTAATGCAGTCTTAGCACCTAGATTAGCTTAACCTTGTGAATATGCAGTAAACACATAGGCACAAAATAAATAATCATTTGTGTAATAACATAAAATGTCAGTTTGGGATAGTTTGTTTGTTAAATTGTTTCCATATTAATCACTACTCTTTGTTTACAATATGATATGCTTCAAACATAAGTGTTTGCAGCTATGAAGTTGTAGCCCATATCACTTATGTGACCTGGGGTTGTAGATTTCTAGAAAAATTTTGATGCAATGACAAACTGTGCAAAGAATGAATTGTATTGTTAATTCAAGCCAGTCATGCGTGTAGCAGCACATTACATAATATTATTTACAACTGTATTGTATCAAAAAAAAATAGATGAAATTGAAGACAAATTCGTGTTTAGAAATTGCCATCAAAAACAAGTTCTCATTGCTACAAAAGGCAATGGAATTTTGTCAGCAATGTCTAATACTTTGGGAATTAGCGCAAGAGCAATAATTAGTTAAGGAGTGTGCTACTTCAGAAGATAGCGGAACCGTTATGATGTGGGTTGTCTGTAAGAAGAGTCATATGTCAAGTTATTACTGAGAAAAAATCCCCCCCTCACTCTGCCATTGATACTGGTGGAGGTTTATCACATATTTAACGTTAGCCTTTGTAGAAGGGAATTCCTTGTAATAGCATAGTTATGGGTTGTCATCATAAAAAATTAGCAGGTGCAGAGTACTGCTAAGAAAGCCACACATGTTATGCTTACTATAGCAGGTAACAGTGCCCCATCATAGAAATGCATTGCTGAAAATATCTTGCTACAAATTCTGTTGTGATAAAAGCTATGGGCTGAAGTTACAAACATTAACAGGTGCAGTGTATTGCTAGAAAAGCCACACAATGCTATTCTCACTATTGCAGAAAACAGTGCCCCATCATGACAGGTGTTACTGAAAAATACCAAACTACAAATTCTGTTGTGATAAAAGTTATGGGCAGACACTATAAACATTAATAGGTGCAGAGTATTGCTAGAAAAGCCACACAATGCTCTTATCACTGCTGCAAAAAACAGTGGCCCATCATGTAAGCTGTTACTGAAAAATACCAAAGTACAAATTCTGTTGTGATAAAAGTTATGGGCAGACATTATAAACATTATCTGGTGCAGACTATTGCTAGAAAAGACACACAATGCTATTCTCAAAATTGCAGGAAAGAGTGCCCCATCATAGGAATACATTATTGGAAATATCTTGCAACAAAATCTGTTGTGATAAAAGCTGTAAGTTGTCATTATAAACATTAACAGGTGCAGGCCATTGCTAGAGAAGCCACACAATGCTAATCCCACAACTGCAGAAAAGAGTGCCCATATTAGCATTAATGCCTATCTACAAATATTGTTGTGATAAACGTTACAGGTTTCCACCTTACACAGTACCAGGTGTAGAGTATTGCTAGGAAAGCCACATATGCTATGCTTACTTTTGCAGAAAGGACTGCCCATCACAGCAATGTATTTCTCAAAATGCCTCAGTGCAAATTGTATTGTCATAAAAGTTATAGGTTCCCATTGTAAACATTACCAGGTGAAGAGTATTGCTAGAAAAATGGCACACACAAAGTTATGGTTTCGAGCACTTTCCCTCGTAATTTAATATGTGATGATATTTCTAGTATAAATAATGCACAACATGAATAGATTGGGCCTCTTGTATATAACTGTTACAGCACATATGTTAATTTCAAAGTTAGAGTAACAAGGATGCTTTATTACTATTATTTTGTTTCATTAAGTCTATCTCACTGTTAAGACATTTAAGTAGAAATTGGCAACCAACATTATGGCTACAAGCCTGCAACTAACATGTAAACAGCAGTATTGCTAACCTGTTTTTATTTATGAATTAATTCTAATTTTAAGTGTTTGGTTGAAACTTAGTCCAGACCAAATAAGCTACAAGCAGATATTAGGCAGAAATAATTAAAATAGTAGCATCCATCACTAATAGTAAAAACACAGAGAAACAGATTGAACTATGAGACAACTTTAATACCTTAGATAGAATACAACACAGCAGAAAAAAATTACAAAAATTCACTGTCACAGGAAAAAATATTACATATTACTGTCATTTTTCTTCTTCCAGTATTTTGATTTTTGTTTTAGGGCCAGAATCTTTAAACCTTTAATCCTCAGCTCAGTCTTATGTTCTGCATTCATCATGTGTAATCGGACCTCCAGTACTTCCACTCTCTTCTTGCACACATTTTCAATTACTGTTCCCGAATCTGATGGCCATGGTTTTGCAGGCATCCTGCGACGATGCCATGCAATTTTCGGTGTGCAAATGTTTTCTCTGGGTAGATCACGAGACTGCAAAACAGACTGCAGCTGGGTGACATGCACTAGAACATTCTTTGATCTCTCTTTACTTTGTATTACCCCCATTAACCATAGACCTTGACGTTGGTGGGGAGGCTTGCGTGCCTCAGTGATACAGATAGCCGTACCGTAGCTGCAACCACAATGGAGGGGTATCTATTGTGAGGCCGGACAAAAGTGTGATTCCTAAAGAGGGGCAGCAGCCTTTTCAGTACGTGCAGGGGCAACAGTCAGGATGATTGACTGATCTGGCCATGTAACACTAACCAAAACGGCCTTGCTGTGCTGGTACTGCGAATGGCTAGAAGCA
This sequence comes from Schistocerca gregaria, assembly GCF_023897955.1. NCBI lineage: Eukaryota > Metazoa > Arthropoda > Insecta > Orthoptera > Acrididae > Schistocerca > Schistocerca gregaria. The sequence continues at coordinate 241,605,357 of NC_064921.1, forward strand.
AGGGGAAATTACAGCCGTAATTTTTCCTGAGGGCATGCAGCTTTACTGTGTGGTTAAATTATGATGGTGTCCTCTTGGGTAAATATTCCGGAGCTAAAATAGTCCCCATTAGGATCTCCGGGCAGGGACTACTCAAGAGGATGTCGATATCAGGAGAAAGAAAATTGGCATTCTACGGATTGGAGCGTGATATGTCAGATCCCTTAATCTGCATGTAGCTTAGAAAATTTAAAAAGGATAATGGATAGGTCAAAGTTAGAAATAGTGGGAATTAGTGAAGTTTGGTGGCAGGAGGAACAACACTTTTGGTCAGGTGAATACAAGGTTATAAATACAAAATCAAATAGGGGTAATGCAGAAGTAGGTTTAATAATGAATAAATAAATAGGAGTCCGGGTAAGCTACTACAAACAGCATAGTGAACGCATTATTGTGGCCAAGATAGACACGAAGCCCATGCCTACTACAGTAGTACAAGTTTATATGCCAACTAGCTCTGCAGATGATGAAAAAATTGATGAAATGTGATGATATAAAAGAAATTATTCAGGTAGTGAAGTGAGACGAAAATTTAATAGTCATGGGTGGCTGGAATTTGAGAGTAGGAAAAGGGAGAGAAGGAAACATAGTGGGTCAATATAGATTGGGAGAGAGAACTGAAAGAGGAAGCTGCCTGGTAGAATTTTGCACAGAGCATAACTTAATCATACCTAACACTTGGTTTAAGCATCATAAAAGAAGGTTGTATACATGGAAGAATCCTGGAGATACTACAAGGTATCAGATCGATTGTATAATGGTAAGACAGAGATTTAGGAACCAGGTTTTAATCTGCAGGACATTCCCAGAGGCAGATGTGGACTCTGACCCCAATCTATTGGTTATGAACTGTAGATTAAAACTGAAGAAACTGCAAAAGGTGGGAATTTAAGGAGATGGGACCTGGATAAAATGACTAAACCAGAGGTTGTACAGAGTTTCAGGGTGAGCATAAGGGAGCAATTGACAGGAATGGGAGAAAGAAATACAGTAGAAAGAGAATGGGTAGCTCTGAGGGATGAAGTAGTGAAGGCAGCAGAGGATCAAGTACGTAAAAAGACAAGGGCTAGTAGAAATCCTTGGGTAACAGAAGAAATACTGAATTTAATTGATGAAAGGAGAAAATATAAAAATGCAGGAAATGAAGCAGGCAAAAAGGAATACAAACGTCTGAAAAATGAGACCGACAGGAAGTGCAAAATGGCTAAGCAGGGATGGCTAGAGGACAAATGTAAGGAAGTAGAGGCTTATCTCACTAGGGGCAAGATAGATACTGCCTACAGGAAAATTAAAGAGACCTTTGGAGATAGGAGAACCACTTGTATGAATATCAAGAGCTGAGATGGAAACCCAGTTCAAAGCAAAGAAGGGAAAGCAGAAAGGTGGAAGGGGTATACATAGGGTCTATACAAGGTCGATGTACTTGAGGACAATATTATGGAAATGGAAGAGGATGTAGATGAAGATGAAATGGGAGACAACATTCCATTGGAACTACTGACAGCCTTGGGAGAGCCAGTCCTGAAAAAACTCTACCATCTGGTGAGCAAGATGTATGAGACAGGCGAAATACCCTTAGTCTTCAAGAAGAATATAATAATTCCAATCCAAAAAAAGCAGGTGTTTACAGATGTGAAAATTACTGAACTATCAGTTTAATAAGTCACAGCTGCAAAATACTAACATGAATTCTTTACAGGCGAGTGGAAAAACTGGTAGAAGCCGACATCGGCGAAGATCAGTTTGGATTATGCAGAAATGTTGGGACACGTGAGGCAATACTGACCCTACTACTTATCTTAGAAGCTAGATTAAGGAAAGACAAACCTTCATTTCTAGCATTTGTAGACTTAGAGAAAGCTTTTGACAATGTTGACTGGAATACTCTCTTTCGAATTCTTAAGGTTGCAGGGTTAAAATACAGGGAGCGAAAGGCTATTTACAATTTGTACGAAACCAGATGGCAGTTATAAGAGTCGATGGGCATGAAAGGGAAGAAGTGGTTGGGAAGGGAGTGAGACCGGGTTGTTGGCTGTCCCCGAAGTTATTCAATCTGTATATTGAGCAAGCAGTAAAGGAAACAAAAGAAAAATTCGGAGTAGGTATTTAAGTCCATGGAGTAGAAATAAAAACGTTGAGGTCCGCCGATGACATTTCTAATTCTGTCAGAGACACTAAGGGACTTGGAAGAGCAGTTGAACGAAATGGATACTGTCTTGCAAGGAGGATATAAAATGAACATCAGCAAAAGCAAAACGAGGATAATGGAATGTTGTCGAATTAAGTGGGATGATGCTGAGGGAATTAGATTAGGAAATGAGACATTTAAAGTAGTAAAGGAGTTTTGCTATTTGGGGAGCAAAATAACTGATGATGGTCGAAGTAGAGAGGATATAAAATGTAGACTGGCAATGGCACAGAGAGCGTTTCTGAAGAAGAGAAATTTGTTAACATCGAGTATAGATTTAAGTATCAGGAATCGTTTCTGAAAGTATTTGTATGGAGTGTAGCAATGTATGGAAGTGAAACATGGACCATAAATAGTTTGGACAAGAAGAGAATAGAAGCTTTCGAAATGTGGTGCTACAGAAGAATGTTGAAGATAAGGTGGATAGATCACGTAATTAATGAGGAGGTATTGAATAGGATTGGGAAGAAGAGAAGTTTGTGGCACAACTTGACTAGAAGAAGGGATCGGTTGGTAGGACATGTTCTGAGGCATCAAGGGATCACAAATTTAGCATTGGAGGGCTGCGTGGAGGGTAAAAATCGTAAAGGGAGACCAAGAGATGAATACACTAAGCAGATTCAGACGGACGTAGGTTACAGTAAGTACTGGGAGATGAAGAAGCTTGCACAGGATAGAGTAGCATGGAGAGCTGCATCAAACCAGTCTCAGGACAGAAGACAACAACAACAACAACAACGTTAGGTGTGTGGGAAGTGCTAAGTTGTGTGCATTCTGCTAACTCGACAACTGAAGCAGGTGGCGTGTTCTCATTGCATTGCACTTCACTTAACAACATCTACAACCATACTAAACTGTGCATCGGAATCGTAGGCATTTGTTAACGGTTTCATTGAGGAACCATCAATTTCTAACAGTTTTGCCCGATCATGTATCTTGGTTTTTTTCGTAGGTGTATCCCAACCTATTGTATACACTTCTACCTTTTCTTCTGCAAGATCTTTTCGAAGTCTTCTTTTCATGTTTTCATAGCAGGTGATAGATTTCCGTTTAACCATCATGCGGCATTTACATTCAATAGACAAGGTCCTGAAGTCTGGTGTAGGTGTACTGCATACACTAATTCGAAACCACAACAGAGTGACTATTATTGCAGTTTTGCTTGAACGTCATCAGGTCGGTCATTGAGCATTACTACGCAATACTGTTACTGGTGACGAGTTATGATGCCTTTACCGTTAACTTCCTAAAAAGAAATGGAAGTCTGAACCCTACGTAAACTCGAGCAGAGTAGTGTGAACACAATATTTTCCATCTGATAGCTACAAATTTGTGTTTTGCATTACGAATTCTTCCCGAAGGGTTTGTCCATCATAACTGGAATTTGTTGCCAACAACTGAGACACATTTCGGTCGCAGTGTAAGAAAATTGACCGACAAAACTACATCATGTGTGCTACTGCACGATAATGCACTCTGTTGATTTGGGAAACAAAACAGTCCAGGAGCTTGATAGGGAAGTCATCTTACAGGCACCTATATTCATATTGAAGTCGTCTATCAGGCACTTGTCCCCCTGATCGTTTAATCGTAACCTTTTACCTTTTCCGCTCTTGATCGATCAACCGTCAAGGCAGTTCATTTCTAGACGAAAATCGTTAGATCCAGCAGGTTTCTACAGGCATAGAATTGGTAAACTACTGTAGCACTGTCACATTGTTTACATACTGTGGAAGAATATACTGTTGCTGATTAATTTCTGTTTAATGGTTACTGTTATGTTCAATAAACTAATGGAAAACGCAATTACAATATTCACTATACTAGTAGAAATTAAATTCAACTTACTACAGAAACATCAGGACGGACCGAGCGAGGTTGCGCAGTGGTTAGCACACTGGACTCGCATTCGGGAGGACGACGGTTCAATCCCGTCTCCGGCCATCCTGATTTAGGTTTTCCATGATTTCCCTAAATCGTTTCAGGCAAATACCGGGATGGTTCCTTTGAAAGGGCACGGCCGATTTCCTTCCCAATCCTTCCCTAACCCGAGCTTGCGCTCCGTCTCTAATGACCTCTTTGTCGATGGGACGTTAAACACTAACCACCACCACCATCAGGACGGCCGTCTACCACCATAAAGCATTAGGTGCCTGTAACACGATTGTGCCCATTTTAACAATAACCGGTAGGATATTACCAACTTTTGACTTCGAAAAGGTGTGTATTTACGACATGTCCTGTATCATATTCAAGTATTATGAAAATGTGGCACTTCACAGATAAAATTATGTATTCACAACAACAAAAAATATGTCCCCAGAAAACAAAAGTGACATTATGTATATTTGCAGCACCATAAGGATTTTGCTGTGACACTAAGGGGTACTGAAAGGAGGAAGACGACTTTTGCTCGAGCGTTGTATTGCGATTGCTTTATTGAGTTTCTACCTGCCTCCTTGTACCTTTGCTACAAAAAGAATTAAAAACCTAGCTTTCAGCGACACTCGAAAGGCGAACGAAAGCCGCTTGCAATTTGTAGGCAACAAGAACGGTATTTTTTTATTTTTTTATTTTGTTCGTTGTTGATCGTTGTGTTTGGTCGTTGCGGACGTCACATGACATCCATTCAATTTCGTAGCTGATCCTTTCACTCAGTTTTTTTATTACAGAGGCCAATCACCTCTCTGACGGAACACGCTTTTTTTATCTAATTGTGATCGTTTTTGTTCGATACATCTTCTCGGGGCGGCCGTAGCAAGAAACCCGTTTCAGTTCGTCGTTGATGCATTAACTCAGATTTTTTTTTTTTATTACAGAGGGCAGCAAACCCTTTGACCGAACACGTAGAGCTACCATGCCGGCAATTACCTCGGAGCTAGAGGAGAGATGTGGCACAGGTGCCTTACTTATTGGCCCACTACCCTCTATGACAGATAAATCGCAACACAAGAGACATGAGTAGTTGTATTTCCCTTATGGAACGACGTTCGTGGACTCAAAAGCATTAACTTATGTCCTTTTATCACATTTTTATAGAAAATCACTGACATATTCAATTAAATGACACGATAATATCAAGTGAATTTAGCAGGATAGTTCTGTACCATCAAGGAAGTAACTCGTCGGTCACATAGTTGCCATACATATTCCATGTAGTTGCAGTGTTTCAGTTATACTACCAGGAAGGATACCAGCTGATATGTTCTGTGAGTGACCTCAGAAGTGACTATAGCTTCGTCTCACAGCTGTGGGTGGCAAGGCCCGGAATATCCTCATTATATGTCAATGAGTGTTATTCCCATTTCTCTAACTAGGTTTAGAGGCTAGAGTGTAATTACTTGTAACACATCGATGCACTAAGTGCAAACGAAATTAATATTAATAACTACGAAATTAGTTGTGTTTTACTGTCTTAATAGGACTGAAACCTTGAAAGTGTATTCATCAGACGCGATTCACAATTCTGGAGCTTCTCCAGTGATTGAGTTGGCAAATTATCTTTCCTATACGATATTATCATTGAGATCACTGTCATTGGCACACTAGCCAGAAGACAGGCTTGACCTGGCTTCTTGTTGTCAGCTTTCCTGACGGATATTCTGCCTTTGCTCGAAACTTGAAGACTTAAGTTGAATTCGAATATTCCATATGGCGAAAATCTGATGTTTCTATTCTTCCAGCTCTAACATTTAAAAGATAGTTACAATAAGCGGCCGGAAAGCGCCTATGAACCAACAATTAATAAAGCAGTCATAATTAGTGGAATACGACAAACTCCATCTGTCATCTGATAATTGTGAAAATCTACTTTTTTCATCTGCACAACACCGCAGTTCAACTTAAGGGTTTCGTACGATTCCTATACTTAATTTCATTGTGATCGTTTTCAATGGCAGTGGAGGAGGAGCAAAACCATCTGACTTGAAATATACTTTTCCAGCGGGATTTCAATCCTTGGCTACAGTCGCAGTAGTACATTTAGTGAGGTATCAAGAAAGTGAGCATTCACTCACTGCTGTAGTAGAGGCTGAGGCAGAAAGAAGCAGGTTTCCCACAAAGTGAACAATGAGAGACACCCTAACTATCGCATAAAGTAACCAACTCGCAAGCGTAAGGTTTGCAAATCAGTGTCAGGTACTAAACATGAATTGTTCGGAAAATTACAACAATATATAATGAAATGTGTAGGTCAGATGTCAAACACTTTCCGATTGTGTGTGTGTGTGTGTGTGTGTGTGTGTGCGTGTGTGTGTGTGTGTGTGTGTGGCGGCTGTTCTTTCGGACCCTACGATTCAGGAAGAATAGTAGAAATTTTAGCAGGTGGTAGTTTAGACGATTTGCATAAAAAATTCCATATAAATGTGTCCACTTTTTATTAAGTACATAGATACGGCTGTTGGCCTTTACATCAGAAAAGCGCCAGTCATAGTGCATGCTCAGTGGAATTAAGAGAGAGGAGTTCATGTTATTGCAGTGATACAGTGTGACTACAGAAATCATCGTGCGGGTATTACATTAATTCTGCAGGGAATTGCTTGACAAGTATTACCGTCTGCTATGCAGCTGAAATAATTGACTACATAGGTACTCCACGTTGTACTTGGTTAAGCGATCAGCTCGCTGCAATCCTGCCTCTACTGTTCGTAAATACTTGCATACTGACTGTTATTCGACTAAATGTGGGCTAGAATCTGACTCGCATGCATACAACATGGGTTAGCGCCATGGGTTAGAGCTATCACAAAGCAGTGACTAAGGAATGGATGCCATTGAAGTCCCGTTACATTGATGGCAAGATAAATCTTCGCAAATCACCCGTATTGCCTCAGGAAACAATTGCATCTTAAATATACAAAGACAGGTGTTCACACTGTCAAAGGGCGTTGAAATACAATAACGCCGGCAGAAGAAAATTTGTGCCCGACCGGGGTTCAAACTTGGACATCCTGCTTACTAGGGGGACGCGCTGACCATTGCACTATCGGAACACACCGGCCAACCTGCCTGCACCACCTATCTACACACGCTGCTAGTCAAACACAAATTTCCATCTTTGCCGCATACCACATATGCTGTACCCCGCCGTATATTATTCCACTTGCTCGCAGCCACACTGTATTCCCGCGAGGGTGAGGTCAATGACGTGCGTCTAGCTCTAAAATCCTTCTGTGGTCCACCGAGACCTGAATAATTATACAGGGTGTTTCAGGAGGAATACTAAATATTGTAGGAGGTGGTAGTATAGACAAAATGCAGAAAAAGTGACATATAACATGTGTCATTTTTTTATTTTTTTTTATTTTGAGGTCATACAGCTGGGTTCAATGCATTTTCGTTTCGTTTGTTGGTCATTAGAGGACTCTGTTGTCTACACTTCCTTGAAAATGAGTTTCCAGCATTATTGGAAGAGGTTCCTTTGGCTACAAGAAAGCGTATGTTCCTCCAGCATGACGGGGCTCTGCACGTTCTAGTCGTCAGGTGACACATCATGCAAACCTAACATTTCCCGGAAGATGGCTCAGTAGATATGGGTGCTTTCTTGGCCACCAAGGCCTTCGGACCTTATCCCTTTGCATTTTTGCTTGTGTAGATGATGAAAGGCGAAGGCTACAAAGAAAATGTAAAGCCAAGAGTCGATTTGATCGTTCGGGTTATGAATTGTGCAGCCCTCATAAAATAAGGCAAAGACGACCTGAGAAGAGCTACACATGGTGTTATCAAGGGAAGTCAAAAGTGCATTGAAATTGACGGGGGAATTTTTGAAAACAAACTTTGAACGTCCTCATTTACCTTTGTTTTGAGTTTTTTAGGGTTACATACTAACAGCAGTATCTCTGCACTCAATACAAAAAATGGTTCAAATAGCCCTATGCACTATGGGACTTAACACAGAAGGTCATCACTCACCTAGACTTAGAACTACTTAAACCTAACTAACCTAACGACATCACACACATCCCTGCTCGAGGTACGATTCGAACCTGCGACCGTAGTAGCAGCGAGGTTCCGGACTGAATATTGTATAGGAAAGATACTTTGCCAACTCAATCACTGGAGAAGCTCCAAAATTGTGAATCGCGTCTGATGAATACACTTTCAAGGTTTCAGTCCGATTAAGACAGTAAAACACAAATAATTTCGTAGTTATTAATATTAATTTCGTTTCCACTTAGTGCATCGATGTATTACAAGTAATTACACTCTAGACCCTAAACCTAATTACAGAAATGGGAATAACACTCATTGACATATATTGAGGATATTCCGGGCCTGGCCACCCACAGCTTTCAGACGAAGCTATAGTCACTTCTGAGGTCACTCACATAACACATCAGCTGTTATCATTCCTGGTAGTATAACTGAAACATTGGATCAACAGTGATTTAGGATGTGGAACATACATGCATACATAAACACACACATACACACATTTTTAGATATACCAGACCTTTACCCACACCTTCGCCCACCTCCACCCATATCACATACATTGCACAACTCAACATCTCCCTCCCCTCTCGATCCATCTCCTCCTACCCCTCTCTCTGTACATCATCCTCTCCCTTCCCCCTTTCTCTGACTGTCTCCTTCTCCCTCTATATCTCTCCATCTCCTTCTCCCCATCTCTCTCTCCTTCTTCTTTTCCTCCCTCTCTCTGACTGTCTCCTCCTACCCTCTCCCTATGTCTATCTCCACCTCCTCCTTCTCTGTCCCTGCTCCTCCTTCTCCATTTCCCAGTCCTCTTCTGTCTGTCCATTTCCTCCCCCCTCCCAATGTCCATCTACTCATCTCTCCTTCCATCTTCTTCTTCCCCTCTCTTTGTCTGTCTATTCCTCTCCCTCCCTCTGTACATCACCTCCTCCTCTCTCTAACCACTCCTCCTTCTCACTCTGATCATCTCCAGCTGCTCTAATCTCTTCTCATTTCCTCCTCCACCCTCTTTTGGCCTGTCTCCTCCTCCCCACTCTCTCTGTCCATAGGACTGTTGCTATTCACAATATACATAAATGACCTGGTGGATGACATCGGAAGTTGACTGAGGCTTTTTGCAGATGATGCTGTGGTGTATCGAGAGGTTGTAACAATGGAAAATTGTACTGAAATGCAGGAGGATCTGCAGCGAATTGACGCATGGTGCAGGGAATGGCAATTGAATCTCAATGTAGACAAGTGTAGTGTGCTGCGAATACATAGACAGATAGCTCCCTTATCATTTAGCTACAAAATAGCAGGTCAGCAACTGGAAGCAGTTAATCCCATAAATTATCTGGGAGTATGCATTAGGAGTAATTTGAAATGGAATGATCATATAAAGTTGATCGTCGGTAAAGCAGATGCCAGACTGAGATTCATTGGAAGAATCCTAAGGAAATGCAATCCGTAAACAAAGGAAGTAGGTTACAGTACGCTTGTTCGCCCACTGCTTCAATACTGCTCAGCAGTGCGGGATCCGTACCAGATAGGGTTGATAGAAGAGATAGAGAAGATCAAACGGAGAGCAGCGCGCTTCGTTACAGGATCATTTACTAATGGCGAAAGCGTTACGGAGATGATAGATAAACTCCAGTGGAAGACTCTGGAGGAGAGACGCTCAGTAGCTCTGTACGGGCTTTCGTTAAAGTTTCGGGAAAATACCTTCACCGAAGAGTCAAGCAGTATATTGCTCCCTCCTACCTATATCTCTCGAAGAGACCATGAGGATAAAATCAGAGAGATTAGAGCCCACACAGAAGCATACCGACAATCCTTCTTTCCACGAACAATACGAGACTGGAATAGAAGGGAGAATCGATTGATACTCAGGGTACCCTCCGCCACAAACCTTCAGGTGGCTTGCGGAGTATGGATGTAGATGTAGATGTAGAGGTGCTGCTACAAAGAAAACCCAAGCGCAGCCCCCTAACACAATTATACCACCAGAGGTGCTTGAAATTGGCAGTAGCCAATAGGAACGGAGCATCTTCTGAAATTGGGGATATACAGTAAGGTGGGCCCAGCAGTCCCGCAGCTTCAGTTGCAGTTAGTCAATCAGCGTGAAGCACCGTCTGAGATCATCCAGCGGCGCACAGCCACAGTATAAACAGAATAGGAAGGAGGTGCGGAAGAGTAAGTACCCTCTGCTTAACGTCTGAGTACTGTCATGTGAGGCATATCAGTCTGTGCTACTATCATCGCTTGTAGCAGTTTTTCTTCTCTGTTCGTTAGTGGATGCGACGTCCTGCCGCCTATCAGGGTCTGCAACGGCGATGTGCCCCAGCCCGTCGGTACCTAGAGCTGCAACATCTTGGGATCCTGTTGCAAACCTGGTTAGCTTGATGGAGCAGGACAATCAGCTGTTATGGTCGGTTGAAGGTACCCAGCCAGCCCCTGACCCGCTGAAGTGCACCGGGGGTCCTAATCAGCATGACGCAGGTCGGTTACTGCGCTCTACGATGGTACTAAGCACTACACACTGTAAAATTTCGCTAAAAATTATGAAAATATTTGTATAATTGGTGTTGGTGCTGTTCGCCGATTTTTAATATAAAAATTTAGTTTAGATTGAATAGTTAGCTCGAGCCCCCACGTGCTATGGCACGGAAATATATTTGTTTGTTACCCTCAACACTCAGCTTAGTTGAGCGACTCCAGAGATGTGGCTGGTCTCAATGTTTGGCTACGTTTTTCGTCAGAGGGTGCGAGCTCACACCTGTCGTAAACTTAATTTTTAAGGTGAAATATAACATTAAAAAAACAGTGCAGGCAGGTATTGCACAAATTTAAAATATTGAGTCACTCAAGTTGATTTATAATTTGAAAAAGTATTTAATTTCTAATTTTCCACGAATCATCTTCAATGTATTCACTAAATACTTAAAATGGAGTCTGGGGGGCTTTTACGTAAGCACAGCCATTAATAACTGACTCTACAACACTTCACTGTAAAATTCATTTGTAGCGGTCACGGCACACGACTGTCTGTACACAGTTCACAAAATACACTGCTGTCTGCTGTCCTAAACCACTATATTGCGCTCAACTTGATCGTTTTTGAACATCGCTACATACATACTTATCTCCGATCCTGGCTTCCAACCCCATACTACCCCAATATGGGAGGCACGTCCAGCTATTAGCGTGGCTCATACTCAACTCCCCTAAGATGGCCGCTCTATACACCCTCCAAACGACTGCCTAACTCGGAACAATGTTTGAAAAAAGAATTACGAAATTTCTAAAACTAAACACAAAAACACATACGATACATTGAAAAATATGGAAATTTTCTGGGCAATAATTTAAGGTCCAATTTTTGTATCTGCCACAGTTTTTTCACAAATAATGTTCTTGTGGCGTGATTTTGCTTATCAAAGATTTTTGACACTAAACATAAATAAACAAATAAAAATACGTGCTTAATTACTCACCTACCTCTTTAAACTTTAGAATGCTGCCACTAGTTTTGTCTCTTTAAATTTATTTGTTACGAAAAACACAGATTCACTCAATCCAATCCCATATTCTGACCTTTCATCCAAAAATGGTACATATTCTGCTAAATCGGCTACGATTGCTCGATGCAGCTCTACTAGCCGCATCCACAACGCTTTGTTCATATTAATCGGCCAAAGCATTGCCACGATATTAACTTTTGAACTTTCATAAATTTTCAATTTTTATGACAACAGTAACTTTTCAACTATTTCATATTTTGTGGTGCGTCTACATAACTTAGCTTTACATATTTTTATGTCCATGAATGCCAACTCGCTCCTCCATGTCACTCTTAGTTCTTTTTTTATCAATATTTTTCTGATATATAAGTTCCTCCAAGCGCGTAAACACAGAGACACGCTCCACTGCCAAGCTTCTGCTCGGGGTTTTCCAAGGACCCATAATCCGCCCTTAGCAACCGCCAGCCACGTGCTCAGTGTCAGACAACTGTCGCTCTAATCTCCCCCGACAGCTTGTACGCTCACAATTACCCCCACTTCCTACTCCATAAACGCAGTTCATGGTGTCGCAAGTAGCATCAAACCCAATCCGCGAGCTTGGAAAAGAAATAAAACACAAAAATAAACTCTATATATGATATCAGAAAAATCGAAATGAACAAGTCCTTACACTATCTTATACGCCACGCTCCCTACCCTAACTTGACTAAACCTACAATAAATACATTTCTTCATCAGCATTTCCGTAATGACTGGCCAAATTTTGTAAGTAACAAAACATAAACTAATCGAAGGTCGACCAGCAATTTTTCATAAAGTCCTCTAAATATTGTCTTTTTTTTATTTCGATGCACTATATTTCTTAGTAGAAATTACGCAGCACATACAGTAACCACTACACCTTTTGTAGTCTTCTGTGGTGTGCATCTGACCTGCATCAGTGCTGCAGCTCAGACCTCATGCGCCATTTCTCAAGTTCTTCTGCCAGTCAGCTAACCCGATTCTACCAGGAACAAACAAAATTGACGCTATCAATTTCCTACCAGCAAAGGTGTCTAGGTTCCAAGAATTGGTCAGATGTTTACCCGCCCCCATGGCATTAATCGTTGCAACTGTACAGCATTGAGACAAGGTTTCTCTAACCAAAGTGAAACTAAGAAAATATGTGACCATATTAGTACTCAATGTCCCGGCGGAGGTTCGAGTCCTCCCTCGGGCATGGGTGTGTGTGTTTGTCCTTAGAGTAATTTAGTTTAAGTAGTGTGTAAGCTTAGGGACTGTTGACCTTAGCAGTTAAGTCCCATAATATTTCACATACATTTAAACATTTAGTACTCAAAAATTTATTATATAATGGGTTCCATGATAGGTTCCAGCAACAACCCTGTCTCTGGTTTAAACCCAACTGCTGCTCAATGACTAATGAAAATTACAGCACTGCAAACTAAATAAAATCAAATGTATAAAATACCCCATGGCACAACATAATCCACAAATCAGCCTATATTTCCCTGAAACCATGTTATTGTTGTGGTCTTCAGTCCTGAGACTGGTTTGATGCAGCTCTCCATGCTACCCTATCCTCTGCAAGCTTCTTCGTATCCCAGTATCTACTGCAACCTACATCCATCTGAATCTGCTTAGTATATTCATCTCTTGGTCTCCCTCTAAGATTTTTACCCTCCACGCTGCTCTCCGATGCTAAATTTGTGATCCCTTGATGCCTCAGAACGTGTCCTACCAACCGATCCCTTCTCCTCGTCAAGTTGTGCCACAAATTCCTCTTATCCACAATTCTATTCAATACCTCCTCATTAGTTATGTGATCTACCCATCTAATCTTCAGCATTCTTCTGTGGCACCACATTTCGAAAGCTTCTATTCTCTTCTTGTCCAAACTATTTATCGTCCATATTTCACTTCCATACATGGTTACACTCCATACAAATACTTTCCGAAACGACTTTCTGACCCTTAAATCTATACTCGATGTTAACAAATTTCTCTTCTTCAGAAACGTGTTCCTTGCCATTGCCAGTCCACATTTTATATCCTCTCTACTTCGGCCATCATCAGTTATTTTGCTCACCAAACAGCAAAACTCCTTTACTACTTAACGTTTCTCATTTCCTAATCTAATTCCCTCAGCATCACCCGATTTAATTCGACTACATTCCATAGTCCTCGTTTTGCTTTTGTTGATGTTCATCTTATATCCTCCTTTCAAGACACTGTCCATTCCATTCAACTGCCATTCCAAACCTTTGCTGTCTGTGACAGAATTACAATGTCATCAGCGAACGTCAAAGTTTTTATTTCTTCTCCATGTACTTTAATACCTACTCCGATTTTTTCTTTTGTTTCCTTTACTGCTTGCTCAATATACAGATTGAATAACACTGGGAAGAGGCTACAACCCTGTCTCACTCCCTTCCCAACCACTGCTTCCCTTTCATGCCCATCGACTCTTATAACTGCCATCTGGTTTCTGTACAAATTGTAAATAGCCTTTCGCTCCCCGTATTTTACACCTGCCACCTTTAAAATTTGGAAGAGAGTACTCCAGTCAACATTGTCAAAAGCTTTCTTTATGTCTACAAATGCTAGAAATGTAGGTTTGCCTTTCCTTAAGCTTTCTTCTAAGATAAGTCGTAAGGTCAGTACTGCCTCACCTGTTCCAATATTTCTACGGAATCCAAACTGATCTTCCCCGACGTCGGCTTCTACCAGTTTTTCCATTAGTCTGTAAAGAATTCGTGTTAGTATTTTGCAGCTGTGACTTATTAAACTAATAGTTCGGTAATTTTCACATCTGTCAACACCTGCTTTCTTTGTGATTTGAATTATTATATTTTTCTTGAAGTCTGAGGGTACTTCGCCTGTCTCATACAGCTTCCTCACCAGATGGTAGAGTTTTGTCAGGACTGGCTCTCCCAAGGCCGTCAGTAGTTCCAATGGAATGTTGTCTACTCCAGGGGCCTTGTTTCGACTCAGGTCTTTCAGTGCTCTGTCAAACTCTACACGCAGTATCGTATCTCCCATTTCATTTCATCTACATCCTCTTCCAATTCCATAATATTGTCCTCAAGTATATCGCCCTTGTATAGACCCTCTATATACTCCTTCCACCTTTCTGCTTTATCTTCTTTGCTTAGAACTGGGTTTCCGTCCGAGCTCTTGATGTTTATACAAGTGGTTCTCCTATCTCCAAAGGTCTCTTTAATTTTCCTGTAGGCAGTATCTATCTTGCCCCTAGTGAGATAAGCCTCTACTTCCTTACATTTGTCCTCTAGCCATCCCTGCTTAGCCATTTTGCACTTCCTGTCGGTCTCATTTTTCAGACGTTTGTATTCCTTTTTGCCTGCTTCATTTCCTGCATTTTTATATTTTCTCCTTTCATCAATTAAATTCAGTATTTCTTCTGTTACCCAAGGATTTCTACTAGCCCTTGTCTTTTTACGTACTTGATCCTCTGCTGCCTTCACTACTTCATCCCTCAGAGCTACCCATTCTCTTTCTACTGTATTTCTTTCTCCCATTCCTGTCAATTGCTCCCTTATGCTCTCCCTGAAACTCTGTACAACCTCTGGTTTAGTCATTTTATCCAGGTCCCATCTCCTTAAATTCCCACCTTTTGCAGTTTCTTCAGTTTTAATCTACAGTTCATAACCAATAGATTGGGGTCAGAGTCCACATCTGCCTCTGGGAATGTCCTGCAGATTAAAACCTGGTTCCTAAATCTCTGTCTTACCATTATACAATCGATCTGATACCTTGTAGTATCTCCAGGATTCTTCCATGTATACAACCTTCTTTTATGATGCTTAAACCAAGTGTTAGGTATGATTAAGTTATGCTCTGTGCAAAATTCTACCAGGCAGCTTCCTCTTTCAGTTCTCTCTCCCAATCTATATTGACCCACTATGTTTCCTTCTCTCCCTTTTCCTACTCTCAAATTCCAGCCACCCATGATTATTAAATTTTCGTCTCACTTCACTACCTGAATAATTTCTTTTATATCATCACATTTCATCAATTTTTTCATCATCTGCAGAGCTAGTTGGCATATAATCTTGTACTACTGTAGTAGGCGTGGGCTTCATGTCTATCTTGGCCACAATAATGCGTTCACTATGCTGTTTGTAGTAGCTTACCCGGACTCCTATTTATTTATTCATTATTAAACCTACTTCTGCATTACCCCTATTTGATTTTGTATTTATAACCCTGTATTCACCTGACCAAAAGTGTTGTTCCTCCTTCACTAATTCCCACTATTTCTAACTTTGACCTATCCATTATCCTTTTTAAATTTTCTAAGCTACATGCAGGTTAAGGGATCTGACATATCACGCTCCGATCCGTAGAATGCCAATTTTCTTTCTCCTGATATCGACATCCTCTTGAGTAGTCCCTGCCCGGAGATCCTAATGGGGACTATTTTAGCTCTGGAATATTTACCCAAGAGGACACCATCATCATTTAACCATACAGTAAAGCTGCATGCCCTCAGGAAAAATTACGGCTGTAATTTCCCCTTGCTTTCAGCCATTCACAGTACCAGCACAGCAAGGCCGTTTTGGTTAGTGTTACATGGCCAGATCAGTCAATCATCCAGACTGTTGCCCCTGCACATACTGAAAAGGCTGCTGCCCCTCTTTAGGAACCACACTTTTGTCTGGCCTCACAATAGATACCCCTCCATTGTGGTTGCAGCTACGGTACGGCCATCTGTATCGCTGAGGCACGCAAGCCTCCCCACCAACGGCAAGGTCCATGGTTCATGAGGGGCCTGAAACGAAGTAATCATAAAATATAAACCAAAATAAAAACAAATTAGATATTCCCAAAATATAAACATTTCTTCAATGAGTACATATAATATGTATACCATTCAATTCCTTTTCCTCATCAGTCAATCCCATACTGAACTATCTCCATCCATATGCACCAAAAAAAATTTGGTGTGTGACCAGATCACAATCACCACTCATGAAAAATTGAATAAATATTCATATCATTATAAGCAATAAGAAAAATGTCACTCAATGTCCCTCTCTCACATTGTTATCCTATGGCGTACATATAAGTTCTGTGCAGTGACTACAGCTGTTGTAGCCTGTATCACTAGTCATTATGAGAGAATTAGCTGTGTCAACCAGCTACTAAACAACTTCAATTACCACTACATTTTTATCAAGATAAACATGAAAACCACTAGGCCATCTAGAAAACTCTTAAAATTAAACGCATATGTAAATAGTACACAGCAAGGAGTCCCTTGCAAAAAAAAAAAAAAGACTTAGCTAACATACACATGATAAAATATCATCAATATATAAGCACCATTAAGTAAACACCTATTCTTACTATAAAAATAAGGATTCAACCTCATTGCAGTGGCTGTTTGTACAGTCGCAGCTTAGTTACATTCCTGAGTCCCAATGCGTTATGTGACTTAGGATACTCCAACCTGTAAGCATTTGGTTGAGGGCACCTTACCATAATAAATAGGCCACTGTACAATTCAAAAAGCTTTTTGATCTCACCATCTAAATCCTTTGACCACTCTTTTGCCTTTATTAATACTAGGTCACCCTTGTAGGCTTGTAACTTAAATCATTCCTCTGTTTTCTCTGTAAGGCCCCTTTCGCCAGCTGTCCAGTAACTGGCTCCTGTCTCTCTTGTTCAGAAATAGATGTGCCTGGTGGAAATCTCATGGCCTCAGCTATCAAATTGGCTGCGGTTCTGACTGAAGCGCCTAGAACCGCTCGGTCACAACAGTCGGCTACACATCTTGCAACAAACCATAACGCTCTCTCCAAGTTGACCCAGCAACCAGGATATCTTCTGCATAAATTGTCGGTTTCTCATGAGCTCACTTACCAGTACATAACTAAGCACTCTCACGAAGACAGCTACACATATGCATAGTCCAAAAGGAAATACTTTGTACCGGTAGGCCCTGCCTTCAAACAGGAAGGTGGTATACTCTCCGTTTCCCACTGTTAAAGACACCTGCCAAAACCCAGCCATCAAATCCGTAGTTGTTAATAGTGTTACATGTTTGAACCCTAAAATCAGTTCGTCCATGTTTTCATGGTGGTCAGTTCCCCTTATAATTATTTTGTTCAACCTCCTAGCATCTAGAATCAAGCACACCGATTTGTCCTTCTTCTTGCCAATTACTTTTGGGTTCCAATATTTACTTCTGCAATCTTCTACAATTCCCCATTCTAACATACGTTTCAGTTCTCCTCTAACTGCCTCACTCTCTGCCAGTACTATAGACTGTGACCTGACCTTATTTGGCTCATGCGGATTCACCCTGAGTAAATACTCAAAATCAGTCACCTTCCCTGGTTTTTCAGAAAACGCATCTTTAGTTTTACTCAGTAACTGATATAATTCTGCCTTCTCATCCTCAAAAATCCTCTTTCTACCATTTACTTCACTCTTTATCTCTTTCTCAACCTCCATCTCATCCATTAAGCACTGTACGACATGCAAACTAGCCACCAATTCTTGATCATTGAGTGCATTTTTGTATTTAATCCATTTTCTTCCCTTAACAGTATTCAGTTCCACCATTTGGTCCTTACAAGCTACATATTTATCCTCAGACTCTACAATCTCATATTTACTCAGGAATTCAATCCCCAAAACCACATTCATACTTAAATTTGGGATCATCAAATATTAGTGACTAAATACTTCACCACGAATGTTTGCATCGAGAACTACCTGCTTTCTCACTGGTTTACTGAAAGTTCCTGTAGCATATTTAATTCTCACCCCTGTGACTGTAAATTTCACTGTTTCCCTGTTCTTAATATGATCATAAAAGCTCTCTCCCACCCCAGACACAGAACTTTCAGTATCCACCAAACCAGTTTCACAGACCCCTGCCACACCAACAGTTATTACTGGCTGCACCTTTTCAATAAAATCATGATTCAGTTCTGTTTCAGCCAACAAGTCCTCCTCTATCTCTTGTATGTAATCTTTAGTCAAGGTGCACACCTGCTCTTCACTAAAAGATTCAATATCGCTATTCCCTGAAGATATTTCATCAAAGGCCTCTTTAATTCCAGAGTTTCCTACACTCAACCCCTAGCTTTCTAGCAATTCTACATTTTTCTTCTTTCCAGGTCTCTGGTATCAGCTGCTGGTGCAACATTGCAAAATTAATCCAGTCATCAGCATAATAATCACACTCATCTTTCCCCATCCATTCATTATTTAGCTCCTCGTGTATGGCTATCTGTTGTTCATCATTATACACTATGAAATTGTGGATTTCATCAACATCCTCACCTCCTTCACTAATTGTATCATTATTCACGATATTATTATCACCTCTATCATCTTTTCCCATCATAAACACACATTCTTAATCCAGTAACTTAACATCTTTATCCCCATTAACTATTTCCTTGTAAGCATGCTTGAACACCTCACTTTCCCACCATAAATCCCTGATTTGCCTGGCACAATCATGATTGCTAATTTCCCAATCCTCAAGTGCCCATTACTGAAACGATTTTGCCCTGTCTATCCAATCATCAAAATAAAAATAACTATCTTCCTCATTCTCCCATGCTTCCCTGAGAAGATGTGCCTGCCCAGCTTCTTCACTCATACCATTAGCAAGAGGCATAAACTTACTTGAATCAAGAGAATCCCTCACAGTTCCAGCCACAATATCAACACCTGCAGCTCCATTCTGCCCATAAAAACTTCACCCACAACTGTTTTTGTTCAACAGCTATAGGAAGTGTAACCTGCTCACTGGCACATTCCCTGTCGTTACTGGAGTAAGTGCCTCCACATATATTAACAACACATTTTGCAGCCTTGTACCACATATCAACATCATTAACCATGACACCATCTGATACAGTATCTACTGCCTGCTCACTTTTTAATACATTCTCATTGCTGGAGCACATACCTTTCTGTATATCTCCATTTAAAACAACATTTGAATCAGGCACTACGCCCTCCACATAATTTACACCTCCTACCATTGGTAAAAGTTCCATTGCAATCACCTCCTGCTGTCATTCACATACACACTCTCAACATTACAGCACACATTTTCTCCCACAGGTTACACAGCTGATACAGGCTCATTACTTAACATAATTGCCAAGCCAATACTATTTGAATCATTATCCCTCAAATTTTGTCCCTTTTATTTAACAAACCCCCAACATTTATTTCTTCTTACTGATTCCTACATTTCCTGTTGTTTTCACTTCTAAAGGCCCTCCTCCTATCATGCTGATTAAACCACCCTTCAAACATTTCGTCTTTATCCATAACTGCCTCCATTCAACAAATCGTTTCTTCCCTCACTTGATTATTTTTACCATGATCAACAAACCCCCTGTTAGTTTGCCTATAATTCTTATTCCATACTTTCTCTTCCCTTGTTCCACTGCTTTTGCTTTCATTAAAATACCTCCCATTATTTTGCCTAAAACTATTAAAACATCATCCATTATTTCTCCCACAATTATTTTCCCATCTCCTGGTCCTATTTCCTGCATGATTTATTGTCCAAAATTGGACCCTATTTGGAACAAATCTCATTTTAAAGAATTTTGTCCTTGTGGTCCACTTGTATTAACTTCTCCTCTTCCATATCTCTGTTCCTGCATTGGCCTTTCATCACTCCTGTTTCCATTTCCCTATGCCCCTCTGTGATACCTGACAGCATCATTAAATCTTTCCCTTTTATCCCTCCAAGTTTCATTTTGAATTCTAACTGTCTTCTCTTCAATTACCATTCTGCTTTCCTGATCGTGGTTATTACCCCAACTCACATTATTTCTTCTCTCTCCATTATTCCTCTGATTATTCCCTGAATTATTACCCTCTGAGTTTGGCTGGTAGCTCATTGCCTGGTCCATCCTCTCAATACAACCGAAGAAATTTTCTATATAATCTGTTGGACAATGTTCAGTTTCCACTGTACATTTTCAGGCAACCTTCTCCTTAGAGTAGAAATCTCAGTCGAAATTCCCAATGCCTATCCAGATGTACCTACCTTCTTAGTTCCTCCTGACAAAATTATCTCATAATTTCCCTACCTCCTCTGTAAACTGGCCCATTCACAAAATCTGTAATCTGCATTGTTTTGCTTGGCTTCAAGACCTATTTAGAAACATCTTTTCACGTATACTATATGATTTAAATTGTTCACTACATTGATTTACTCATGTCTGAGCAGGACCTCCCAACAATCTTTTTACCAGTTTAATTTTGCTGTTCTCACTCATACCATCAATAAAACAATTCTTGCATGCTGCCAGAAAATCTACAGCATAGTGCTTCATTTCCCTTGAAAAAGTCTTATCACTGGGTACTTGTACCATAGGCCGCCCCATACTTCCATTAGCCCCACAATACTTAATCTACTCTTACCTTTGTCAATTTCTACATTACTGTTTACAGCAACAGCAGCCATATTTTCAATTTCCTTCCTTAGGTCGCTATCTGTCTCTGCCAGTTGACCTAATAATAAAGTTCTGGTTTTAGCACCACTATCCATAATCTTCTGATCCACGTCAATCAGAGCTTGTCTTGTCTCATCGTTCTTTGTGTCACACGACTGCCTGCCTGAATCAATTCTACCCCTTAATTCAACAGCAACTGCATCAATCTTAGCATTCAAATTTCCTTTTACCTCCTCAAATTTTTCTGATAAATCGCCCAATTGATCATTTAATTTTCTGATTTTTGCCCCCAAAGAACTTTCCATAACCCCCATATCAGTTTTTAATTCAGTCTTGAAATCCCCCATATCAGTTTTTGATTCATTTCTGAATTCCCCATTTGGCTAATTAAAGATCTAAACATAGCCACTACACTAGCTTCTGCTTCCTGTCCCTGTCCCTGTGGGCTCTGAGGCTCACTCCCACTCGCTGTAAACTCAACATCACTAGCTGACTACTTTATCTCCATCTCGCTAATTTCGGACTCCATAGCCAAACTGACTATCAGATAGAAAACTGAGAAATTAGTGCACCTGCTGTCAACACTTAGCTTTGTTGAGACTGCTGCTGCGTGAGAACTGCTGCTTGATGCTGTCGGCTGCCGTGCAGTGAGGTGTGGTGCAGGGTTACGTGGAACAACTTCCAGGTTAGCGGAGTAAGCGACCCCAGCTCCGGAGTGTGGCGGCGAAGTCAGCGCGTCGATGTTTGGGGGCCAGCGGTACTTCAACTCCAGCTTTGGTGGTCGACGTCAGACTTAGGGTACTGCTCGGCGATCGGTAAGGCGTTTCTCTCAATCTTCTTCACTTTCCATTTCTGCACTGCCTACCGGGCCTGTTCAGTTACGACAGTACCCAACGAGCCCCCATATTACGATGGTACTGGGCACTACACATCGTAAAAATTAGCTCAAAATGATGAAAATATTTATATAGTTGGTGTTGGCCCTGTTCGCAGATTTTTGATAAAAAAATTTACTTTAGATTGAACAGTTAGCTCGAGCCCCGATGTGGCTGGTCTCAATGTTTGGCTACGTTTTGCGTCATAGGGTGCGAGCTCACACCTGTCGTTAACTCAGTTTTCTTAAGATGAAATAAAATATATAAAAAAAAAACAGTGCAGGCAGTGAAATTTCAAATATTGAGTCACTGAAGTTGAATTTAATTTGAATAAGTAGTTTATTTCTAATTTCTCACTAATCATCTTCTATGAGTAAGTAATTAAAATGCAGACTGAGGGGCGTTTACATAAGCACAGCCGTTAATAACTGATGCTACAACGCTTCACAATAAAATCCACATGTCGCGATCATGGCACTCGATTGTCTGTTCTCAGTTCACAAAATACACTGTTGTCTGCTGTCCTAAGCCATTATATTGCGCTCAACTTGATCGTTTTCGAACGTCGCTACATACATAATATGGGCGGCACGTCTAGATCTTAGCATCGCTCGAACTCAACTCCAGATGGCCGCCCTATACACCCTCGAAGCGACTGCCTAACTCAGAACAATGTTTGACAAAAAAAATTAAGAAAATTCTAAAACTAAACACAAAAACACCTACGATACGTGGAAAAATATTGAAATTTCCTGGGCAATAACAATTTAAGACCAATTTTTGTATCTGCCACAGTTTTTTCACAAACAATGTTCTTGTGGCATGATTTGCTTTTCCCGGATTTTTTATAGTAAACATAAATAAACAAACAAAAGTACGTGCTTAATTCCTCACCTATCTCTTTAAACTTTAGAATGCTGCCACTAGTTTCGTCTCTTTAAATTTATTTGTTACCAAAAACACAGTTTCACTCAGTCCAATCCCATATTCTGACCTCTCATCCAAAAATGGTACATATTCTGCTAAATCGGCTACGATTGCTCGGTGCAGCTCTACTAGCCGCAACCATAAACACTTTGTTCATATTAATCGGCCAAAGCATCGCCACGATATCACCTTTTGAACTTTCATAAATTTACAATTTTATGACAACAATAACTTTTAAACTATTATACATGTTTGTGGTGCGTCTAGATAATTTAGCTTTGCATATTTTTCTGTCCATGAGTGCCAATCGCTCCTCCATGCCACTCTTAGTTCTTTGTTTATCAATATTTCTCTGGTATATAAATTCCTCTAAGCGCGCAAACACAGCCACACGCTCCCCTGCCAAGCTCCCGCTCGGGTTTATCCAAGGCCCCGTAATAGGCCAGTGGCAACCGCCAGCCAGTTGCTCTGTGGCGGAAAACTGCCGCTCTAATGTCCCCCTCCCCCCCCCCCCCCTCCCCAGAGTGTGTACACTCACATATCCATCATACGCGCCATCGCGGAATATTCCAGTGATACTGCATGGGCAAAGTGAGGATGTACTGTATGGGAAGGTACCAGTTAAGTCCTGTGCACTACTACTTTTCGATTCAGTGTATAATTTAACCGATAGTGGTTCGAAAGGTTTACATATTGACACAGAAACAACCACTGGTACAAAGTGGCGTATTGTGATAGGGATCGAGAATGCAGCTAAAAGTGCGGTGTACGGAGGTGGAATGAGATGAACTGTGTTGTGCAAAAGCCTACATCGAGCAGCATTTGACCATCGAGAGTCATCCGAGCCGTCCTCCTCCCGGTATTTACTGTGCTGCTCTAACTCTATTCATTACACTCTGTATGAAATCAGGTGACACGTCCATTTATCTACAGTGCTCCTCTATTAAAAACTTATTCGATCTACAAATGGTGCTATCCAATGTGCTGGAAAGACTGAACAGATGTCGCCTTGTGTTAAAGCTGTGCAGAGAGACATTGCAGAGTATCTGAGTATTAACAGTGTGCATGTAGAGAAATTTGAACACTGGGACAATCTGTTGCTAGCGAAAACTAATGCACTGGCAGTAAGTTTGAAAGAAATACATGCTTCATTCTGTGCTTGGAATAAGACTTTACTTACTAGATTTTGTATAGGTGTTATGATAAAGAAAGAGCCCATTGATGTAGCGCATCCTGTGTATATAACCATGTCTGTGCTTCTTATTTCTTACCTCTCATTATATTGCAAGTACTAACGCAATTGTCACCAGTATTTTCACTGCAAACATGCAACAGCAGAGAATTATGTCATATAACTAAATTCTTTGCAAAATCCCATTTCATGACAGTAGCTGTGATAGTAGGTATCATGGCAGCCTGGTGAAGCACCAAGACTTTGTTGTAAGCGACTGGAGCTGTGACAGAGTGCAATAAGACTGGAAGAAGAAGAATGGCGTACTCATTACCGACAACATACGTGCAATAATTGCAGGTTGTGATATACCTTTTGCATTTCTTACTTTTATGTTTTCATCCTCTTTAAAAGCAAAGAGAAAAGATGAGGTGGTAGTAGCCCAGCGTAGAGCCTGTGCCTACCGTCAGGTATTTTTGACTTTGAGATGTTAAAAGACAGAGCAGTTTTTGTTCTTGTACAAGTTGTTGGAAGGAAGGTTTCGCTCAGTGAGTGAACGAGTGAGAACCGCCATTTTTTAGCGAGTAATTGCAGACCGCCATTGTGTGTATTTTCTATGTGCATCGAACAGAAATATAGTAGTGTTTTATTAACAGAATATTTGTGAGAGTTATTATTATTTCAAGTAGTAATGCAATAAGAAGAACGGAAGCCCACCTGTGTACTTCGGAAAATTTACGGAGATCCGAATATAACAACACAGCCACAGTCAAGGCGACGGCGATCGGACATAATATTAATAATTGGTACGCATAAAATACTATGAAGACGATTTATTTATATAAATATAAACTAAAATGATTCCTTTCCCGTTACAGGCAATGCCTAGCTTATTGTGCTTGTCCTTCATGCCAAAGAATTAATCTCTTTAATTCATCCATTTTAAAAAAGCCACACATTCCAACATTTTATTATCATTCATTCCCTATCCTATTATATTATCATTTTATTATATTATAAAGTGGCGACAAGTGACAGGCACGATACATAGTGGGCAAAACTGTGAGTACTAGTATTGTTAGGAAAATGAATATACATGTATGTTAACAATTTCTTTATGTTCCATGTACGCTGATGATGTGACGGAGACGGTGATGTGATACGGAAAGGAAATAATAAATAAATTAGAAGGAAGAGGACGACAGTACCAAGAACGTACAACAAAGCACAATAGAGGACGTAACAGTTACAAGACAACAATCAGGTAGGACCGCGCAATGCATATAGAAAATGCGTTCCCAGTAAGCATATTAGAAAACCCAAGCACCTATTTCCTAAAATCCAGAACCTAAAGCTTCAGAGATTACCGCTATTGTATTCGAGTAGAGACAATGACATTTCTTTATTAGTACTGAAAATATATTGACCGAACAACAACTGAGATTACAATTACATACAGCTGTATATGCATTTTTAGCGTGAGAAGTACCAGGAAAGTGAAATCTAAAGAGAGAAAATACTGATTTTGATAACTGTAGTGCCTTAAGAGTTTCTATAATGGAGAGTCAAAACAATAAGGAAATGTCATTCGAAAATCAAAATGCCAATGTAGTGGATGTGCATTTACAAAACGAAACAATGAGTGGTTTAGAACTGTTAAGCGGTGATTATTTGGACGCTGGGCGCAACATGCCATTGTTGCATTCGAAGCCCGTGAATACAGAACATTTCATTACCAGCAATACAATAGACGAAATTAATGACAACTCAAGGCAGGAGAATATTTTAAATGAACGTAGTACGCGTAGTACAGACGCAGATGCTGACAGGCGTAGGCCGGAAATGAATAGAGAAGATATGCAAGCATTATTTCGAGCTTTAACAGAAACTATAAAAACTAACATGAACACAATTAATTCAAAGATGTCGAGTTTAGACATAATACAAGCAGACATGACTAACATGAAAGCAGACATGACTAACATGAAAGCAGACATGACCACAGTAAAGTCCGAGATCGCGAAGGTAAATACAAACATGACGCACATTTCAGGCGAGGTACAAAGTTTGCGCACAGAACTCAATAACATGGATACGAAGTTCACACAGCAGATTTCGCAAATCTCCACGGAGGTGGATAGGAAAATTAATGAACAAGTGCAAGTTTCCGTTCATGATATGGGTGAGAAATTAAAAGGCATAATGAGAGAAAATTTTGAGACACTAACACACACATATCGACAGGAGCTATCCGGTATTAGAGAAACCCAAGAGAATTTACAGGCAATGCAAAAGAATACGCAGGTTAACTTAGACAATGTACAATCAGAAGTAGCGAAACTACATTCTTTCTGTGACGACTTGCCAGAAAATGTAGAGAAAATCACAGTGGAGATAGGGTTGAAACGTCCCCTTAGAAAAATTATACACGACTGTGCTTAAACTGACACACAATAGTTTTTTTAGCGCAACGCAATCTAACTTTCAATAATCCCTACAAGAGAATGGCCCTGACTAACATTAACCTATATGTTTCACAAATCACTTACCTCACAAAAATCTTCGTTACTCGAACTACTGCAATACAGCGAGCGCCACTACTGCCAGCTAACTAAAAGATTCAAACTACGGAAGTCACTAACTACTGATAGGCACAGTTAGCAAATGAAAGATTTTAATAGAGAACAAACAATGTATTTACCTTTATAGTCATAATATATATATATCAGTTCATGACACCAATTCTTACAAATTTCAAAACTCCGCCATCTCTCTCCCCACGTCCACCACTTCTGGCGGCTCACCCCCAACTGCGCAACGCTACGCGCTGTTAGCATCCAGCTGCCGCTGCCCAGTACTACAATGGCAGACAACAATGCAAACCAGCTACAGACTGCACACAGCACAGCCAGTGATTTTCTTACAGAGCGCTACGTGGCGTTGGCGTTACCAATAAAAAAAACTTACAGGGTTACTCAAGTTAGAACATAAGAGAATCAACTCAGACATTGTGCAGCTTTACGAAACGGTAAAGAGTAATACAAAGGACGAAAAAACAACGTTCGCAGAAAAATGCGTACGTGAACAGCGCACTTATGTGGAAGCGGTAAAGGAAGTAATGGGGGGAAAGGAAGAAGAAATCTTAAAACGCATAGAACAGGATATCAGACAGGTAGAACAAAGGTTAAGGGACGAAATAGTTAGCAAACAAAGTACGGTAATATCATCGCCGGGGGCGGTAAGCGGAGCGCTAAACAGCCATCCGCCAGTGGGAGGAATGTGGCGCGGACAACAATGCCCAACCCACGCAGCGCGACCGCATGTCGACGCACGACGCGAGCAACGGGCAAAATTTTTGTGAAACAAATATACCGTCACTGCAGGGAAATGCTGTTCCGCCCTCCTGGACAGCGTTGTTAATGGATGAGAGCTTAATAAAACATCGACAGTTTCCCGTATTCTCAAATGAGAAAAAGCGAACGCACCCGGTAGTGTTTGTCCGAGCCTTCAGAAATGTACTGCCTAGGACTTGGACAGAAGCTCAAAAGATCAAATATGTAGTAGGACATACCGAAGGTGATGCCCTTTTGCGGGCTACGGAGATGTCAGAACTTTGCGAGACATATGATCACTTTGAGAATGCATTTTTAGATAAATACTGGTCTACAGCTATCCAGGAGAGGTTAAGACGAGAGGTATTTAACCCAGTACCATATCATTCAAAATTCGGGGGGCTAAGAAACTATTTTGAAACATATCTAAACAAGACCCGTTACTGGAATAATCCGATCTCTCATGTAGATGTATTGAAAATCTTAAAGAACAAGTTACGTGCAAACGTTAGGGAAAAATTAGTAACTGTTCCCGAATATGACCTTGAGTATTTTCTTTCAGTGCTCGACTCAATAGATCTGATTCATGAGGATGGGCAAGCCATGCCTAGTTATCGTAACGGTAATGAACACTACCCAAACGGAAAGAACAACTATGGTAACGGCAATGGATTTGGAAACTATAGTGGTCGTGTGCGTATGAATGAATGGCATCCGTATGCACCGCCGCGTCACAACGACAATCCGTACAATCGGCCTACCCACCAGCCACAGGGTGACCGAGGGTACGAAAATAAATATCAGCCCCATAGGTACGGCAATGGCCGAGACATTATGAATCCGAGGGAAAACTTTGACAACAGGCGACAAGGAAATGCAAATTACCAGGATCGGAATATGCAACACAGGGATCCGAGAGAGAACAGGCAGCCAGTACAATCAAATCGAAACAACCGGGACACGAACTGGCGAGCACGCGAACATACAGTGAACATAGTAGAAATGACGGCAGAGAATGAATCCATACCTTTACCACCCCCAAGCAATAGTAATCGATCGTGACTAGAGGAAGAAGGTAATGAACTGTCAATGTGCCACAGGACCAATATGAGCGACATAAACACTAACACGAACAGAGACGGAAAGGAGGAAGTAGAAACTGAAACAAACCTACACATACAGCACATCCGGAATCTATTTTTAAGGTATGATAAGGACACAGAAATGAAAGAAGACCTGTTTACTGAGGAGAAAGGAACAACACCCAAGGTAAGTGAAATTATTCAAGCAATAATAAAGGTAAAAGTGCGAAACATAGATGTACCCGTTGTTTTGGATACTGGCGCGTCGACAAGCCTCATGTCTACTAGCTTGTTCAAAGAGATAGCGAGGGAAGTAAGTGTACCCACGCTACCCGTGGAGAACTGTAAGATCGTAACGGCAATGGGAAGTAAATCTAAGGTTATAAAATTACAGGCCAGCATACCCATTAGCATGTGTGGTGTAACTTTGCAGTGTACTTTCTTGTTGATAGACAAACTGATAGTGAACTGTATACTTGGTATGGAGGTGTTCAGAAGGTATGGGGTAAAAATAGATATCGGCAGCGGGGAATGTCAATTTCATGTAGGAGAGCGCACACTGACAGTGGACTTAATAAAAACTACAACGACGAATTAGGGTAGGCAGATACCAGATATTGATGTTAAAGTTAGCTACCCTCAAGTCTTAATAGCAAGGGAGACGGAATTTGATGACCCTGGCGGTGAGATCCTAGATGAACAAACAGTAGATAGTAAAATAAGTAAATCCACTTGTCTTAACAATGAACAGCGAAGTGAACTGGCAACATTACTCTTCGAATATCATAACATTTTTCGTAAACAACCCAGTGTTATTAGGGGATATGAATATAAAATGGAAGTGTGCCCGCATGAAACCTATTGTAGAACGTCATATGGCATTCCTTGGGCAAAGAAAGACGCAGTAAGACAAGAAATAGAGCGTATGATTAGGTGGAAGGTGATAGAAACATCGCACTCGCCTTACTGCAGTCTGATTCTCGCAGTTGGTAAAACTGACGGAACGGTGCGGCTGGTGTTACACGCGAGAGAAATAAACAAAATCATCGTTCCTATAAGAACAAGGCCAGAGAATCTAGAAGAGCAGTTATTAAAGTTTCATGGCGTTAAGTATTTAACATCCCTCGATTTGAAAGCTTCGTACTGGCAAATTTTGTTGCATGAAGAGAGTAGAAAGTATACAGCTTTCATAAATGCCGGGAGGAGTTAACCAATTTAGGGTGCTGCCTTTCGGATTAAACGTGAGCGCTGGTGTATTTATTGAAGCATTAGACAAAGTACTTGGACCGGAGTTGCTTAGCCAGGTTACACTCTACGTTGACGATTTATTAATTGCAACTCAAACATGGGATGAACATGTAACTATTCTGGAAAAGGTTTTTCAAAAATTCGATGAATACAATGTCACAGTTAACTTTCGAAAGTCTGAATTCGGAAAGGAAAAAATAAAATTTTTAGGGCATATTATTTCACCAGAAGGGATCTTACCTGACCCCGGTAAATTAGATGCGATACGAAATTTCCCAACACCCTATAATAAGAGACAATTAAAATGTTTTCTTGGAATGGCCTCGTTTTTCAGGAAATTTCTGCCACAACAATTGTTGAACAGTAGCTCGCTGTTAAACCTACTGCGTAGAAATCACAGTTGGCTGTGGACTAAAGAGTGTGAAAGTGATTTTCAACGCATTAAACGGGCACTGATTAATGCACCTATCCTTAAACACCTGGATATGGAGTTGGACTTTTGTTTAAGCACTGATGCTTGCTATCAGGGGCTTGGCGCGTGTCTGTTTCAAATAATAACAAAAGATGGTAAGGAAGAAATGAATGTAATAAGTTTTGCGAATAGAACTCTTACAGAATGTGAAAGATCGTATTCTGTAACTGAACTGGAATTGTTGGCAGTTATTTGGTCCTTTTGTAAATTTCAATATTACCGTTGGGGAAAACATACTAAAGTTTACTGTGATCATCAAGCTTTGTCCTTTCTTCTGACATGTAAGTTGTTACATAAGAGAATAGCGAGGTGGTGCATGTACCTACAGGAGTTTGATTTTGAGGTTGTGTACATAAAAGGGGAACATAATGTTTTGGCAGATGCACTATCACGATTACCACAAGGCCTCACCGATTATCACGACTTAGAGGAACAAACATCTGATTTCAAAGTACTTTTAATAAATGATGGAACTTTTAAACCATATTGTATCAAAATGTGCAAAAACATGCAACGTCTGCAGGAAGAAGACCCGAGATGGAGCAAGGTAATAAGATATTTACAGTCCGGAACACACGAACAGTTAAAGAAGTATTACATTATACATAATAGCGTCCTCTTTCATAGAAGAGATCGGCGAATGGATAAGTGGTGTGTGTGTGCATACCTCAGGAATATGTGGACAACTTAATTCAACACACGCACCGCACGTGGGGACATTATGGAGTGCTAAAGTGTGCTGCAAAAATTGCAACGTATTGTTATTTTCCTAATATGAGGCGACGTATAGAGCAAGTAATCAGACGATATGCGGTGTGTCAGAAGGTCAAACATCAAAATAGGACATGTCTTAATGTACTACACCAAAGCAGCCAAGGGACCTTGTATCTATTGACGCCGCAGGACCTTATCCCCAAGCCCGCGGCGGGGTTAAATACATCGTAGCCTTGTATGACGTTTTTAGTAAGTATCTCCAGCTGTACGCAGTCAAAACGGTTAGGTCTGGACCAATTATAAGACGGATTCTGGAAGACTACATACCACGTATTGGGAAACCGCAAGCGGTTCTAACTGATAATGCTTCAAATTTTACAGGTGACAAATGGAAATCATTTTTAAAATCACAAAACATACGTCATATTTTAGTGTCCAAGTTCCACCAGGAAGCAAGTCCTGTCGAACGATGCTTCCGTGAATTTAACAGGTTTATCCGGACATATATACCGCAGAACCAAAAGAAATGGATAGAATACGTGGGTCCGTTTCAGCAAATAGTAAATCACCTTACCACACACATCAACAGGGTACACACCGGTCGAACTTATGTTTGAAAAGGTGGAACTAGATGAATGGGCAAAACCGATACCTAAATTAGGGCACAAAGACATAGCCTTAGATGACAAAGTACGGCAAGCGCTAATAACACTGGAAAGGTAAGCTCAAATAAGGAAAGGCATTTACGAAAAGAAATTGAAAAACGTAATAGAATTCCAGATTGGACAGGAGGTACTACTAAGAACTCATCCGAAATCATCCAAATTATAGGCATTGAACAAAAAATGGCAATTGTTATATGTTGGTCCGTATATCATTGTTGACAAGCCACATCCTGGGTGCTACTTGATAGGAAATATAAAAAATGGTAAAATAAAAGGCATGTATCCACATAAAGATTTGCGGAAATTTATTAAATGAAAGTGCAAGTCCAATTCTTTCCTTATTTGTTGCGTTAATAAAACCCAAGTAGGTAGGAGGTTTGTCATTCTATGACGAATAAACCGATTGGCGCTCGGTTCCTCTCCAGCTAGGGGGTACAATATTTATATTTTCGTTACCCTCTCCCTCTTCTACTGTCCTGTTTAGTCAATAAGGAATGTTCAATTTTCTTCTACTATCTAAAATGCAGAGATGAGAATGCAACCTAGTCGTTAGAGATTTTTCTTGTAATTTTGGTATTGAGCTTTCTTAAGACTTAAATATCTATAGAAACACAAGAAACTTTTTCATATTCCTTAAGAGAACACTAAATATATGGAAAGAAATAAAACAATTGTACACAATAGTGGACGAGTGAAAATCATTAGATTACGTAGTTACAAAACATAAAAATAATTAAACAAGAGCGACGGAAAAGAAAGGAATTCACAGCGCGCGAGCTTTGAGCTAGCGGCACGTGCGATGAAGAGTACTGAGACGCGCAGCCGCGCTTGAAGCGGAGTGTACTTGTAACAATTACATACGAAGCGGCTAACAGCTGATCGCAGGGGTCGAGTAGGCAAAAAGCACGGTTGAGTTCAGTGTCCTCAGCTAGATGCGCAAAGACACACTGCGCATCGCGACGGAAACCATTCTAGAATTTAAGCGAATCGGCATTCACGCTGCGCTGCCAACTGGACAAAACAAAAGGGACACGAAATGAAGTACTTATCAGCTCATTACTCTAACGTAAATCAGTTACACAAACAAAACGAACACAGACATTTATCCCCAAGATGGAGACTATACTGTAAAGAGCACTAATTTTAAGAGTATATCATTAAGTTAAGCATACGTAGTTTTAAGAAAAGGACCGCATCGGTGCAAGTAAAGTATAAGGAGCGTAGAATACGTTAAAATTGTGAACTTAACATAGGCTATTGAATGTACATAGTTAGAAATAAGTATGAGTATTCAAAGGAGAAGAAAATA
This sequence comes from Schistocerca gregaria, assembly GCF_023897955.1. Lineage (NCBI taxonomy): Eukaryota > Metazoa > Arthropoda > Insecta > Orthoptera > Acrididae > Schistocerca > Schistocerca gregaria. The sequence goes on from NC_064921.1 coordinate 241,638,280, forward strand.
TACACAGATATTCCTATCAGACTATATACAACAGTATTAAGACAAGTTTAAAAGAAAAGTAACAACATGTACACTAAAAGAACACGATTAGCACTGAACTTTATTGAGAACTAAGTGGCTTACATACAGCACGCAAGTCAGCGACGATGGGAAACGTAGAATGAAATATACATATAGAAAATTGCGTGTGACGGAGACGTAAACTACAAAATAACATACCGTACGAGATTTAGCGAGAGGAGCAATTGTGCACTTATAAGACTACACTTCTTTACAGACAACATTAGAATTAGCGAGCGTGACGTATAGGGAGAATACATACCCACAAATTTGCTATTACAGAACTCACTTATGTTAGTTGCTATTAATTACATGGTACCTTATACGAAAAGCATAAGCAGCTGAGTAAAACTGTCAACATGAATCGTACAACTTGCGGGAGATAAGCTAAGTAAATACGAAAACCAACCAATACGCTCACAACGTAATTATACGAACTAAAACAAAATAACTGAGGTAAGTACTGTATGTTTAAAAAAGGAATATACAGAAACAAATTAATTTCACTGCTGGATAATACTTGGAAGTAGAGAGAGTGTGAAAAGTTTTAGATTCGATTGGAGGTATTAATTAGTTAATCTACGTTTGTGGTGACATAACATGCATGAATGAATCTAGGAAGAGAATGAAAGTGTATTAGAGTAATATGAGTTTATTTATATTTGCGAGAAGAAATAAATAGGGCGGTGGTTCTAGTGTAAGAACCCTGTAGGTAATACATGAGTATAAATGGCGATTTATGTGGAAGACTTTTTAATGAATAATTACATGGATATACGGCGATGAATATGAAGATTAATTTTGCAGTGGTACCTAGGAAAGGGCCACGAAGGCGACGTAAGAAAGAATAGATTATATAGTTTCAAGTCTTAGAATGAATGGTTGTATGAGTGTGGAAAGCAAAGTATAATGATGTATGTACGGTAAGTAATTATGAAAACGACCATCTTGAAGAAGCAGTGAAGAATAAAGAAGAAACAGTGGAGTCCATCGTAACAAAGGTACACGCTACATTTAAAGTACACTACAATACAGTGATCTGCTACACAGGCGTCAGAAAGTAAAACAAATTAGTATGAAAAATATTTCTTTAGCGACTAACTGTTACAGCTTGAGCAACTATAAGGTGAATATTAATGAAAATATTATATACGATTCGTATGAGGAACGAGCACAAAATGCAGTGAAACAATATTTTCTACACTGAGTTCTTGACACACGCAGAAGCGAAAACAGTACTTTAACATAAGCACGTTCTTCTTTCGCGGGAATGAATTATGAGTGGAATTACACATGGCAAAATTACAGTAAAAGTATCGGCTACACGTTACCAAGGGTAAACACGTACATGTCGTCGCATCAATAAGGCAGAAATATGACTTGAAATATGTGTACATGAATGTGTAATATTACGACGATTAACAAGCAGTGATGAAGTCAGGATTGTCAAAGGAAAAAACATCCTACACACTCGCTCACAAACGAGCACTTGTAAATATTGTACGTAGTATGGTGGCTATCAAATGCCAAGGATAGAATAAGTACACTAACGACGCACTACAAGTAGCAATCTTAGAAGTAGCTTGATCTCTAAAGCAGACCTTAGCAAATCTTCTTTTTCCATGTAGTGAGTAGTGCTGGAACGTATTTTCTATGTGTTTTTGTGAAGGTATAAACGCGCAGGAGGTCGGGCCTGCAAGTCAAGAGAAGAAAATGCAAATATTCAGAACAAATGAAAGATTCCTTCTAATTTACTTATTAGTGTGTAAAACGATACCAAACATGGAATCCATAAATGAAAACTGAAGGTGAATTGTACATTTAGTTGTCAACTATATTATTGTCAATGTCGAAGTCTATGTAAAATGTATGTATGTACTGCTTTCTGTGTGTATCTGTGAACGTAAAAATGCGCAAGTCGGTCCTGCAAGACAAGAACGAAAAAGGTGCCAACATTCTGAACAAATGCAAGATTCCTTCTAATTTACTTATTGGTGTGTAAGATGCTGTTTAACATGAAGTCCATATACGAAGTGTGAATGTGGACTGTACATTTATTTGCCAACTATATTATTGTCAATGTCGAAGTCTATGTAAAACGTATGTATGTACTGTTTTCTATGTGTAGTTGTGAACGTAAAAACGCGCAGGAGGTCGGTCCTGCAAGAAAGGAACAGGAAACTTAAATATTCAGAATAAATTAAAGATTCCTTCTGATTTGCATATTAGTGTGTAAGATGGTCCATGTCATGGAGTCCATATATGAAATGAGTATGAATTGTAAATTTGTATGTCGACTTTATTATTGTCAACGTTTTTGTCTATGTAAAATGTATGTACTATTGTCAACTTTATGTGAAATTTTATTCTTGAAAAGGAACCATTTATGTATGTATGTGAAGTGCAACGCGACGGACGAGTAAAACACTCGCACGTGTGAAGTAATACAAAAATGTTAAGGCCTAATAATAGTGAAAATAACGGCTGAGCCGTAGTAAGAGCAAACGCTACAATATGGCGAAGTGAATACAGTGAGTGTGATGCGTGTGCGACGGAAAAATGAGAGGAAATCCGTATAACCACGAGTTGTGGTGTGAGGACCGCTGAACTACAATGAACAACGGAAGACAATGCCGAGTTCTGCAGTGCGGCCCTTACCTCACCTTGCTGTGCGAAAACCTCGTCCAGGCGCGAGATGATGTATTGGTGTTCTTCGGGTTGAGCGTTGGAGCTGAATCCGTCGTATCCAGTCTCCGGACTGGAGGGCATATACAACACCGACTTCATGAGCCTGGAGCGACATTACGATGGATGCGCGGGCAGTGCTGCTGCTCACGTGGCGCTCGCGTCACTGCGACAAGCGCGGTAAACAATGAGCTGCTGCTAGCCATAAGCGCAGCGAACAATGAGATAGCGTGTGCTGAAAAGGCAGCTTCTCAGAACGGCCAATGAACCAAAATCCAGTGAGAAAAACAATTTTTAAAACATGGTGAGCACAATTTACGAAATGTAAAAGTTTCCCCCTGTCCATACAGCTTAACAAGTATAATGAAAAATCACAGACTAAGACGCTAGCCCGACATGGACGTACGATTATGTAATATAAATATATGTGAATGTCGTTATGTGATATAAGTGTATGTGAATGTTTTTATATGTATGAATTTGTAATGAACAAGGAAATGAACTTCGAGGACTTACTTGTAGTAGCTTAAGGGTATTAAAACTCCATTGACTTGCACCAAATGACTCAACATGAGCCCCAAGGTAAATAAGGCTACTGTATACTGTCTCACTAAATAAAGAGACTTATTCCCGACAGTATACAGTAGGGGGGCAATTGTGATATACCTTTTGCATTTCTTACTTTTATGTTTTCATCCTCTTTAAAAGCAAAGAGAAAAGATGAGGTGGTAGTAGCCCAGCGTAGAGCCTGTGCCTACCGTCAGGTATTTTTGACTTTCAGATGTTAAAAGACAGAGCAGTTTTTGTTCTTGTACGGGTTGGAAGGAAGGTTTCGCTCAGTGAGTGAACGAGTGAGAACCGCCATTTTTTAGCGAGTAATTGCAGACCGCCATTGTGTGTATTTTCTATGTGCATCGAACAGAAATATAGTAGTGTTTTATTAACAGAATATTTGTGAGAGTTATTATTATTTCAAGTAGTAATGCAATAAGAAGAACGGAAGCCCACCTGTGTACTTCGGAAAATTTACGAAGATCCGAATATAACGACACGGCCACAGTCAAGGAGACGGCGATCGGACATAATATTAATAATTGGTACGTATAAAATACTATGAAGACGATTTATTTATATAAATATAAACTAAAATGATTCCTTTCCCGTTATAGGCAATGCCTAGCTTATTGTGCTTGTCCTTCATGCCAAAGAATTAATCTCTTTAATTCATCCATTTTAAAAAAGCCACACATTCCAACATTTTATTATCATTCATTCCCTATCCTATTATATTATCATTTTATTACATTATAAGGTCCTTCCAACTGCGGCAAGACAAATGTTGCCATGTCACTGCTAACACATGCGGATGGAGCCCGCTTTGAGCATGTATGAGTATTTTCGAAAAAACTGTCCCACCCCAAATACCAGCTATTACAGGATATACTGCAAGGAGTAGATGGTACAATGTACATGATTTTCAGTGAATACAGGGACATCCCTCCACCAGCAAAAGTAAAGCCAAATGCAATGTTTATATTTGATGATGCTGCTGTGAAAAACAAACATAAAATTCGGAGGCATTTCTGTTTCGGTCACTATATGGCTGTTTATGTATTTTATCTGAGTCAGACATAGTCCAGAATCCCAAAACAGCTGGTAAAGAGTGATGCAAACCTAATTATAGCATTCCAACATAACAATCTGAATTTAAAACACATTTACCAGGCTCATGTAGGGACCTATACGTTGTTCAATCACTTTGTGAAGAGATGTGCATATTGCTGGAATCACTCGCAGTACGGGTTGCTCGTTACTGATAAAACAAGAAAACTGAATGATGGCAGATATAGACGGAACTTCCAGGAGTTCTTATATATATAGCCATGCAAAGAGGTGAGTACATCAGCATACGCATCACCATAGATAACTTCACATGCATACTGGGAGCTCAGTTTCATAGGATGGGTGTGCATAGACAAAACATTCACTTGTACATGGACGCGAAAATTCAAACTCTCGAACGTAAAGTTGGAGGCGTACACAAGAAACTAGAGGCGTATTGTAATACTTTTCTGGAATTTAACAATGCACTGAATGAGTGGGTTAATGCAAACTAGAAGAAAGTTACGGAAGGGGGAATAGCCGTTTTTGAGAAGGGGACATTGTATGAACGGATTTACGTAATTCGAAAGATAGTAGGCGACTTAACAGAAGGGAAAACAGTTGATACCGAGAAGGGGGAGCAACATAAGAAGAAGATGAGCGGATATATAAACTCACGCTGCACAGAAGTCCGTTTAGTATGCAACAAGATGTCGACTAAGCATAAAGTCATCGAGGCAAGGACAGCTGTTCGTGATAAGTTACTGTTGCTGAGGATAGGGTACTTTAAAAGGGAGCAGACACTGCGAGAAACCTTTAAACCATTTACTGAATCTCTCGATGAGCTCTCACGACGAAGATAACGCTAGTGCTGAATTAATCCTCACAGCGACGCTAGCATAGACAAAACGTTTGATGTCAGTGGTGAAAAACCATACATGTTGAGCGCACAGCATATAACTTTAAATTAAAAGACACTACAGACCGGCGATATACAGTTTCAAAGAACACCCGGTCTACTGAACCTTATTTTCATAAGACCCAGAAAAACTGTAAACTATTCGCCTAAAGATCTACAAATGTATCGTGAAATATTAATTTTGCCTGATCTACATAAGAATGCAAAATTGAAATACAAATCCATTACAAACCTATATTGGATGATGAAAAAAATAGCAGTGGGGGTATTGATATTCAGCATAAAGAGTGAGCATTCGACTTCCGCAGTATGTATATAACGACGACGCAAATGAGCTAATAAACCGGCTACGACTGCTCATGGCATCAGCTGCCGCTGGTAATACAGCCAATCTGAAAGAAATTATTTCAATAATTTCTGAGCTTAGAGAGAGAAAGAGACTGTAGCTCGAGAACTGCACAAACCAGCACGCGAAAAGTACCCTCGAGGATATGTTATGATTAAAGGTTTGGATGACCTGTGACAGGTGGAAATAGGTAAGGATGTCGCGCGTGTGTTTGAGGGATTGCTGCAGACGAGAACGAATCGAAGCCCAGACAACCTTCAAACAGATCACAGCGTCACGTTTTACAATACGTATTTCAAGACTGTGATGGAGCGGTATGGAGTACATCACTACTCGACGTTCCGCCACTCGAAGGTGATTATCGTGTAACGTCTGGGCAGAACAATGAAAACACAAATGTAACTGCGATTCAGTCTTAGTGGCTCACGCCTGAAGCGAGTATCGTGGAACATCTGAACTGATCAGTGAAAACCCTAATGTGGATGTGACTCAGTCTTCGTGGCTCACACAAATGGACTGATATTCTCCAGCAAATAACTGTACAGTATAACTGAACCAAACATCGCACAATAAAAATGAGACCAATCGTAGTTCATGATAATAGACTTCTAGGTACAGTGTAGTTACTATTAAAATATTAGATCCGCACAAACAGCAGTTTAATGTAGGTGACTTAGTACGTATTTCAAAACACGAGACAGCATTCGAGAAGTTATACATGCCAAACTGGTCAAGTGAGATGTTCACAGTTTCCAAAGTGCTGAGAGCGAGTCTTAGAACTTATCTCTTAAAGCACAGCAGTGATACAGAAACTGTGGGATGCTTTTACAAAAGAGATACTGAAGAGTTCGGAACCAGATCTTTATCTCTTACAGAGTGTCATACCGCTTCGAGGAAACAGACCGTCATGAAATGGCTGTTTTCCCGCATCGCCAAACAGCTGTATCGATGCTGATGATATGCTATATAACAGGGTTTGCTGTCCACAACCATCTCAGTAACATAACAGGATCTCATATAAGAGATGCATTAGAGGAGGAGGCGGTATTCGCGGCAAACTGCCAGTTCAATTACGCATTCCTGGATATAACTATTGTGGACGTGGAACAAAGTTACACAAACGATTAGAACACGGTGATAAGGGGACACATCTGCTCGGAAGCGTTTGTGGAACACTACATCGCATACGCAGCAAATAAAGATTGTCACATCGCCGATCGAATTTTAACTGATAAAGCTAAGGTTATACGTGTGAGTGCAACGCAGTGCAGCATTTGCAGTTGAAAAAACTGTGCATGGTAAAGTTAAGCTGGGCTTGGGTGTGAACAAGATCAGCCAAGACTTGAGCGCTGTACGTAGGGCACTAAGGGAGAAGATGACAAACAAAGCGTGGATGAAAAACTGTATCCTGGCAGCACAGTATACGGCAAAAAGCGCTCTGAAGCAGCAAGGAGCGAGACGAAAAGATCGATTAGGCCACTCTGGGTTCTATCAGTATCCAAATGTCGCGTAGAATTACTCTCTTCCTCATTTCTGCCCTAGCCGGTCTCTCAGCGATGGGTTCACTGGCTGGGCGTGCTGCGGTTACTGTCGGGATAGTCAATACTGCACAAAACTCTCAGGAGAAACTGCAGGAGACACGAAGACAACCGCGTGAAGGAGGCAGCAGCATCGGAAAAGGGCTATGCTTGAAACCATACAAGAAAGGACTAGGTCTCTTCATCAATTAAGAAAAAACCGCCTAGCAGTTCTACCAAACATGGTGCTTACAAATACAGATCTGAAGAAATTCAACATTCCGAGGTGCATTAACAAGGAATACATTACCGAAGACTTTGTGGAAATCAGGAGAATGCGGAATTGAGAATCTGGATGTAGCAGGAGGACCTGGACTCACTTGGTAGCATATGTTAAAAAAAAAGAAATACAAATAACGACTACTATTTCGACTCATTCGGTGACCTGCTTCACAGGCAGAAGACATGTTTTCTACAATTTTTGACGCTAACAAGACTTTAATACATTCCTGTTTGGTCATCTATGCATCATGTTCCTCTTGACTTTTACGAATGATATATAAGAACGGGTATTAAGTATCCATGCACCAGCTTATGTTTCGATGCAATGTCGTACATTCTGACTCTGAAAGAACGATGGTCTGTATTACGTACAAATTACTTCCCTTCAGCTTATGTAAGCATCAGAGATTGGAGTATCGCGCTAATTGGGCTGGAGACATACAAAATCATCACAAACGCACCCAATAAACTGTATTTGGAAATTAATGGTAAAAACGAAATTGTAAAAATTGAACATGGTGCATACGATACTGACGATTTAAACGAAGTTTTAAAACAGTCAGGGAAAGGCAGTGAGCTCCGTGCAAACATCAGTACACTTAAATCTGAAATAAGGACGGTGAATGCATCGATTGACTTTAAGAAGAAAAGTTTAATAGGCCCACTACTGGGTTTCCCAAAGGGGCAGGTTTTGAAGAGGATCCAACAAATTTTTCAAATCTGATCAGACAGTGGATATTCTCCCTGTCAGTACAATCTGTATCGAGTGTAACACTGAAACGAACTCATACCTCGACGATAGGTTGGTTCGTTCAATTTGCGGATTCTTCCCTTCAGTTTGAATAGGATATAAGATTGTTGAGACTCCTACCAGCGCTGTGTACCTTCCAGTGACAGTTCAGACACTGGACTATCTGGATCTGCGTATTGTGGATCAGAATAACTAAGCTGTTGAATTTCGTAGTGAGGAAATCATTGAACGACTACATCTAAGACAAGATGGGGGTAAGGTATAAAACCAACGTATACTACGCATTAGAGCCGCAAGGTGACAACAAGTGTGAACTACGAGTTTGTTAAATCAGTAGGCTTGAAGCCTCGCAGTGACGTCGTCGCTCAATATATCTCACCCAGTGGAATATTACGAGCGAATCATACCCCAAGAATACTTCTCGCATAAACTTTATGTTTCAAAGACATTTAACAAGAACGATGAAGTTAGAATTGTCATACAACACCAGGACGATTTAACTCTTCCATTCAAGTGTTTCACAAATTTGCATGCATAATTTTTTTTTAAAAAAAGGATGGTAGTCGTACAATAGGATCAAAACTTATTACATAATACTTCGGAATTCCTGTTGCAGGAAGTACGATATGAACTTAATGGGATATTAATCGTACACGTAATGATGGCATAGCATCAATACATAAATCATATGTCTTATCATCATCCTCGGATCTGAATGGTATAGAAAATGCAGGATGATTCATAGACGAGCCTGTGGGCAGAACAGCAGAAGAGTACCGCCCATTTACTGCATGCACACCTTTAAAAGTGTTGTATGGTACTTTGAGGACATTCAGGGAACTATTATGAATGCTAAACAAGAATTTATTCTGGTATGGAGTACAACGGATAGCAACTCAGACACTGAAGGAGCTCAAGAGGACAATCAGATCACCATCAATAAAATTATATGGAAAATGCCACACATCACTGTGGCAGACGAGAGCACTTGAAGCTTTTAAAAATTCTGAATACCAGTACATATCTGCCATTAACTCTCCTCTCATGGAAGGTCTTTGAGTATCCAGCGTAACTGACAGCGATCAGGCAAGCACAACCTGTTAAAACCTCTGTGCAGCTGGAAACACCGAGATTCATCATACTTGCATTTCAGACCAATAGAAGGTGGAATTTAGCAAATTATTCCGCCTTATTTGACAGCTGTAATTCAGGATTATATCCATATAACAATTAGCTGCTACAGTGGTTCAGAATGTATACAATCTAGCATTTGACACTTACGCAAGGTTCCATGCTTCTTACTACGAAGGTGCTGAGGTGGAAGTATGCTTACTCAGTCCACGTAAATTCAAGTATCTGCCACCAATCATCGTCATAGACTGTTCTAAGCAGAAAGAGATAATTAAATAAGGACCAATGAATGCAAGAATCGAACCTGAATCCTCATCAAATTTCCCAGAACGAACTTCAACGTTTGCTCATGTTCTACATGCTCGCGTGTTTAACTATAGCTCACTTCATGGTGTTGTGGAGCGTGCTGCATAAATGACCAAGTGCTGTGGCGTACCCAGAGCATTTCACAATGACAAATTGTAGTGTGAACGTCGATTAGATTAGATTAGATTAATACTTGTTCCATAGATCATGAATACGACACTTCGTAATCATGTGGAACGTGTCAGGTTAATAAAAGATGTCTGTACAAGAAATTACATTACACAAAATATTGCATGACACTAATGATTAAGGTTTTTTTTTTACTTAGTTTATATCTAAAAATTCAGCCAATGAGTAGAAGGAGTTGTCATCTAGAAATTCTTTTAATTTATTTTAAAATGTTAGTTGGCTATCTGTCAGGCTTTTGATGCTGTTTGGTAGGTGCCCAAAGGCTTTTGTGGCAGCATAATTTACCCCTTTCTGTGCCAAAGCCAGATTTAACCCTGCATAGTGAAGATCATCCTTCCTCCTGGTGTTATAGGTATGCACACTGCTATTACTTTTGAATTGGGTTGGATTAATATCAACAACTTTCATAAGGGAATATATATACTGTGAGGTTACTGTGAGGATCCCTAGATCCTTAAATAGATGTCTGCAGGATGACCGTGGGTGGGCTCCAGCAATTATTCTGATTACACGTTTTTGTGCAAGGAATACTTTTCTACTCAACGATGAATTACCCCAGAATATGATGCCATACGAAAGCAGTGAATGAAAGTAGGCATAGTAAGCTAATTTACTGAGATTCTTATCACCAAAAGACATTCAATCTTTCTATAATAATGAGTGTAGGCAACTCATATTTAAAGATGAAACTTCCTGGCAGAATAAAAATGTGTGCCCGACCGAGACTCGACTTCGGGACCTTTGCCTTTCGCCGGCAAGTGCTTTACCATCTGAGCTACCGAAGCACGACTCACGCTCGGTACTCACAGCTTTACTTCTGCCAGTATCCGTCTCCTACCTTCCAAAATTTACAGAAGCTCTCCTGCGAACCTTGCAGAACTAGCACTCCTGAAAGAAAGGATATTGCGGAGACATGGCTTAGCCACAGCCTGGGGGATGTTTCCAGAATGAGATTTTCACTCTGCAGCGGAGTGTGCGCTGATATGAAACTTCCTGGCAGATGAAAACTGTGTGCCCGACCGAGACTCGACCTCGGGACCTTTGCTTTTCGCGGGCAAGTGCTCTACCATCTGAGCTACCGAAGCACGACTCACGCCCGGTACTCACAGCTTTACTTCTGCCAGTATCCGTCTCCTACCTTCCAAAATTTACAGAAGCTCTCCTGCGAAACTTGCAGAACTAGCACTCCTGAAAGAAAGGATATTGCGGAGACATGGGTTAGCCACAGCCTGGGGGATGTTTCCAGAATGAGATTTTCACTCTGCAGCGGAGTGTGCACTGATATGAAACTTATTGGCAGATTAAAACTGTGTGCCCGACCGAGACTCGAACTCGGGACATTTGCCTTTCGCGGGCAAGAGCTCTACCATCTGAGCTACCGAAGCACGACTCACGCCCGGTACTCACAGCTTTACTTCTTCCAGTATCCGTCTCCTACCTTCCAAACTTTACAGAAGCTCTCCTGCGAACCTTGCAGAACTAGCACTCTTGAAAGAAAGGATATTGCGGAGACATGTGTTAGCCACAGCCTGGGGGATGTTTCCAGAATGAGATTTTCACTCTGCAGTGGAGTGTGCGCTGATATGAAACTTCCTGGCAGATTAAAACTGTGTGCCCGACCGAGACTCGACCTCGGGACCTTTGCCTTTCGCCGGCAAGTTCTCTACCATCTGAGCTAGCGAAGCACAACTCACGCCCGGTACTCTCAGCTTTACTTCTGCCAGTATCCGTCTCCTACCTTCCAAAACTTTCAGAAGCTCTCCTGCGAACCTTGCAGAACTAGCACTCCTGAAAGAAAGGATATTGCGGAGACATGGCTTAGCCACAGCCTGGGGGATGTTTCCAGAATGAGATTTTCACTCTGCAGCGGAGTGTGCACTGATATGAAACTTCCTGGCAGATGAAAACTGTGTGCCCGACCGAGACTCGACCTCGGGACCTTTGCTTTTCGCGGGCAAGTGCTCTACCATCTGAGCTACCGAAGCACGACTCACTCCCGGTACTCACAGCTTTACTTCTGCCAGTATCCGTCTCCTACCTTCCAAAATTTACAGAAGCTCTCCTGCGAAACTTGCAGAACTAGCACTCCTGAAAGAAAGGATATTGCGGAGACATGGGTTAGCCACAGCCTGGGGGATGTTTCCAGAATGAGATTTTCACTCTGCAGCGGAGTGTGCACTGATATGAAACTTATTGGCAGATTAAAACTGTGTGCCCGACCGAGACTCGAACTCGGGACATTTGCCTTTCGCGGGCAAGAGCTCTACCATCTGAGCTACCGAAGCACGACTCACGCCCGGTACTCACAGCTTTACTTCTTCCAGTATCCGTCTCCTACCTTCCAAACTTTACAGAAACTCTCCTGCGAACCTTGCAGAACTAGCACTCCTGAAAGAAAGGATATTGCGGAGACATGTGTTAGCCACAGCCTGGGGGATGTTTCCAGAATGAGATTTTCACTCTGCAGTGGAGTGTGCGCTGATATGGAACTTCCTGGCAGATTAAAACTGTGTGCCCGACCGAGACTCGACCTCGGGACCTTTGCCTTTCGCCGGCAAGTTCTCTACCATCTGAGCTACCGAAGCACGACTCACGCCCGGTACTCTCAGCTTTACTTCTGCCAGTATCCGTCTCCTACCTTCCAAAACTTTCAGAAGCTCTCCTGCGAACCTTGCAGAACTAGCACTCCTGAAAGAAAGGATATTGCGGAGACATGGCTTAGCCACAGCCTGGGGGATGTTTCCAGAATGAGATTTTCACTCTGCAGTGGAGTGTGCACTGATATGAAACTTCCTGGCAGATTAAAACTGTGTGCCCGACCGAGACTCGAACTCGGGACATTTGCCCTTCGCGGGCAAGTGCTCTACCATCTGAGCCACCGAAGCACGACTCACTCCCGGTACTCACAGCTTTACTTCTGCCAGTATACATCTCCTACCTTCCAAACTTTACAGAAGCTCTTCTGCGAACCTTGCAAAACTAGCACTCCTGAAAGAAAGGATATTGCGGAGACATGGCTTAGCCACAGCCTGGGGGATGTTTCCAGAATGAGATTTTCACTCTGCAGCGGAGTGTGCAATGTATGAAACTTCCTGGAAGATTAAAACTGTGTGCCCGACCGAGACTCCAAATCGGGACCTTTGCCTTTCGCGGGCAAGTGCTCTACCATCTGAGATACCGAAGCACGACTCACCCCCGGTACTCTCAGCTTTACTTCTGCCAGTATCTGTCTCCTACCTTCCAAACTTTACAGAAGCTCTCCTGCGAACCTTGCAGAACTAGCACTCCTGAAAGAAAGGATATTTCGGAGACATGGGTTAGCCACAGCCTGGGGGATGTTTCCAGAATGAGGTTTTCACTCTGCAGCGGAGTGTGCGCTAAAATGAAACTTCCTGGCAGATTAAAACTGTTTGCCCGACCGAAACTCGAACTCGGGACCTTTGCCTTTTGCGTTCAAGTGCTCTACCATCTGAGCTACCGAAGGACGTCTCACGCCCGGTACTCACAGCTTTACTTCTGACAGTATCCGTCTCCTACCTTCCAAACTTTACAGAAGCTCTCCTGCGAACCTTGCAGAACTAGCACTCCTGAAAGAAAGGATATTGCGGAGACATGGCTTAGCCACAGCCTGGGGGATGTTTCCAGAATGAGATTTTCACTCTGCAGCGGAGTGTTCGCTGATATGAAACTTCCTGGCAGATTAAAACTGTGTGCCCGACCGAGACTCGACCTCGGGACCTTTGCCTCTCGCGGGTAATTGCTCTACCATCTGAGCTACCGAAGCACGACTCACGCACGGTACTCACAGCTTTACTTCTGCCAGTATCCGTCTCCTACCTTCCAAACTTTACAGAAGCTCTCCTGCGAACCTTGCAAAACTAGCACTCCTGAAAGAAAGGATATTGCGGAGACATGGCATAGCCACAGCCTGGGGGACGTTTCCAGAATGAGATTTTCACTCTGCAGCGGAGTGTGCGCTGATATGAAACTTCCTGGCAGATTAAAACTGTGTGCCCGACCGAGACTCGAACTCGGGACCTTTGCCTTTCGCGGGCAAGTGCTCTACCATCTTTTTTTTTTTTTTTTTTTTTTTTATTTTGCCTCCCTTCTCCCCACACAGCCCATCCATTCGCTCTCCTTTTATGCCTTCTTCGGCGAGCTTCTATGCTATATCGACTGATTTTTTTTTTTTTTCAAATTTACTGTGACAGTTAGGGAAATGAAATGATGTTTGGCTTCTTCGCCATGTGAGGCTTCTCCTCCGTAGAACTGAAAATTGAAAAATTAAGGCTTCTTGGGAATTAATAAATTGTCACTCTTGCTTCATACTGAAAAAAATTAAACAAAAATAGAAAGATTGTAACTGAGGAACACGTGCAAGAAGCTTCCACTGCATTGTGTGCAACGAAACCACCTTCCGATATTACCGAGATCCTGGAAAATCATCATAGATGAAAGTAGTTGCTGGAGATATGGGGTTCATCCAGCAGTAAGTGTGAAGCCGCAGTGCCGTTTCGGGGTTCTGTCCGAGGCCTTCACGGCTACCGTGGCGGCCCTGGGGCACACGAAGTCCCCACCGTACTTCACCCTCAACAGTGATCCCCTACTTTGGCCTGTGACTACATTTTTCGTAGACGAGGGCTATTAAGATGTTTATCCAATCCCTTGTCTCTGAAACAGAATGTGTAACATGTTACCAAAAGTTTTTTTGTGGTCCCTGCGCGTACATATCTGATAATATTTTGCTCGTTCGTATAATTCGTATTCTAAAACACGGTCATTGCCGTGTTCAGAGATAACGTAATGTACATAATTGCCAAACAACCACAACACAGCATTGGTTTTCTGGACAGGGAAGAAAACACCATCGGGGAAGAGTAATTTTTCAACATTGATCTCAGTACTAACAGTTCTGGTTATAAAGGCTACCCGCCGTTGGAGTCCCCTCCATATTTCGGCGTATCCGCCACAGAGAAAGCGGTGGATCAATGTGTCAACTGCGTCACATCTGGTGCACACAATCGTGTCACTAAGACCAATGGAGTGCAACTTTTCGTTAGTGGAAACTACGTTATTAACAACTCGGTACCAGGTTGCCTGAATGTCGGAAGACAGTTCACGATTACTAATATTTTTCCAAATTCTTTTCCAATCTTTGTCGGGATATCTGCACTCCATTTTGTTGACATGTTCTTTCGTTGTGAAGAGTTCCATTAATCTCCTGCAAGTCCTTGATTGTGGATTCGTGACAATACTGTCCATGTAGCTAATCTCTAAAAAGAACTGGCGAATATATTTCAATTTATAATTAATTCCGCCTATATTTATGGGTGGACGTAAATTTTCTGGCTGTAGGAGTCGATACAGCCTGGCTGTAATACTATGTGGATGTTTTTCTATAATTTGTAGGGTCCTCTTTATATATAACGCCGTAGTCTTCCGCCATATATCTGTTAAACCTAGGCCACCTTCAGCGGAAGGTAACGTAACTGTACCGACTGCTACTCTAAAAATATTCCCTGTCCATATAAATCGGCAAATGATACTCATTATACGTTTGGCAATGGGTTTCGAAACTGGCAATATTTGACCTATATATATAGCTTTTGATAAAATGGACCAATTAATTATTCTGATTCGTTGTTTAATGTTCAGATGTCTGGTCTGATTGAGTATTGTGGCTCCTCTGATTGTATCCAGTACTTTCTTCCAATTGTAGGTCATGGTCTGAAGCGGACATCGGTAAAAGGTGACACCCAGAGCGGTGTGACGATCGACGGAGCGTGCCCATTCCAAACGGACATCTTGAAGACCTTTAAGATTTAAAAACGAACTCTTCACCTCGTTAACCCTAGCGCCTGTAGCTTCACAAAAGATCTGAATATTCGTAGTTAATTTCTCTAAATCTTCGTTACTACGAATAACCACTCCAACGTCATCAGCATATGCATTGGTGACGTTGTTAACGCCAGATATCGTGATGCCCTCAAGATCGACATCGAGTCTCCTTAGTAAAGGCTCCAGTGCAACAACATACAGGAGCATTGACAAAGGACTTCCCTGCGGGACGCCGTTGCGAATTTCAATGGGTGGAGTGAAATGCCCATTTACAGACACTTGTGTTTGGATGCCTTCAACAATGTTAATTAAAACTTGCACAAAATGTTGACTAAAACCCACATAGGTCAACGTTCTGAACAAAAATAAGTGGTTGACCCTGTCAAAAGCCTTTGAGAAGTCGATAAAGGCAAGGCCTCCTGGTGAGGATGACGTTGCAAAAATTGCAGAGACATCCCTATATTCACAAACAGTTTTAAAAATATTCCGCCCCGAGAGACAGGTTTGGTGGTCACCTATGATCTTCTCCATTAGAGGTCTCAGTCTTTCCTTCAGTACACGTGCAATTATTTTATAATCCGAGTTCATCAAACATATTGGTCTCAATTGATTGAGATCTTTAACTGTCGCGTTCCTTCCCTTTGGTATTAGCACAGTTACGCTTTCTTTGAACTCGCGTGGAACAGTAACACCTTGCAACACTTCATTTATCACTTCTGTGAATTGATTACCGATGAGAGGCCAAAATTTACAATAAAACTCTACAGGCAAGCCATCAGGCCCTGGGGACTTACGGGTAGGCGAATATTTAAGTATATCAAACACCTCCTCACATGTGACCGCAGTGGTAAGGGACACATTGTCCTCGTCATTGATAACGTTGTCGATACCTGTAGTTCGTAGCAAATCGTTCGCACAGTCTAGATTATACCGGGTATCAGTATATAACGTACGATAAAATCCATAAACTGCATTTAAAATGTCAGAGTGTTCCGTCAGCACCCGGTTATCGCCCACTCTAAGACAAGCAATAAACGCTCGTCTTCTATTTCTTTCATGTTCGAGTAAGTGGTACAGCGATGCGTTTTCGTCCTCCACCGTTGTCGGGACACGAGATTTAATTTTTAAACCCTCCAGCTGTTGTCGCTTGAGACTTATGAGGTGAGCCTTGATCTTCTTTATTTCAATGAAAACCTCATCAGTCATCTGCTGAGCTGATAGTTCCCTTAAGCATGTATAGTAAAATTCAACGGTATTGCGAGACCACATCGCTCGCTCCCTCCCGTAAGCTATTAGGGATGATCTCAATTTCTTTTTAGCACATGAGGTCCACCACGCAAGGCGAGAGCTGTATTTATGGCGCATACGTAGAGCAGCCTGCCATACCTCCGCTACTGTTCTTGATAGGGCACCCTCGAACAACATATGGGTATTCAGCTTCCATAAGGGGCGACCCCAATACGTTCCTTGCTTCTGAAACCGAATGCTGCATTTCACTGCGAGATGGTCCGAAAAGGTAGTGGGAATTACTTCGATACTACTGATTTTATTTTCCAGGTTTGCTGTGACGTATATTCTGTCTATTCTGCTTTGCGAGCGACTACTGATGTACGTAAATTTGACTAACGTGGGGTATTTGCTTTCCCACACGTCTGTCCACTTCATGTTTGTCACCAAAGCCGCCAGTTCCCTGGAGAAGTTAAAATTTGGTCGCTGATCCTTTTTGTGAAGTACACAATTAAAGTCACCACCGATTAAAGCTTCCGCCGGATTCCCCTTAAGTAAATAGACCATATCGTTCTTAAAAAAAAATTAGTCCTATCATCTCTAGCGTTGTTACCAGAGGGGACATATACATTTAAAACAGTAGTAGTAAAAATTTTACAACTGATGCCCCTCCCATTTTCTAACAGACAGATATCCTTCACATCAATACCATCTTTGACAAGGATCGCAGTCCCACATGTGGCTTCCGGTGCAATATTTAAAATCTCTTGAAAACCTGGGACATAAAAGTTGTGGACATTAAATTCCTGTAGGAGGGCTATATCAGTACCCGACTGGTAAAGGAAATCTTTTAAAGAAGCGACTTTCGTTTCACTGCGAATCCGATTTATATTGATCGTGGTCACATTATATGTCAGTTCCGTTGGCATAGGTGCAGGTAAAAGAAATTGGCTAATGAAGTATACCCCATGCAGAGTCACGTCTGTACCATTCCATTCTGTCTGTCAGAAAGAAAAATAGACATTAAAAAAAAAATTAAATGCCACTAGCATGTGTCAGGTCCATCTCCATTCCGTGGTCGGTGCGATCTTCTTGGGCATCGGCCCAATCAAGTCCTTTTCCTGAGACAGTTCGGTCTAAATCCATAGTAGTGCCGGTCTGCAAACCTGCGACGCCAAGCGGTGCGCGAGGTTGTTGTTGAAGATCATCTGCATCGGCACGACTCATCTCCGCTTCAGTACACTCGTTAACTCGTGCTACTGGGCATTGTTCTCGTAGTCGTTCATTATCCCTTAAATGTTTTAACTTTTCCCGCAATGCAGGAGCTAAACTCTCTGCTGCTTTGTGTGCCAATCTCCTCTTCTTGCCTTTCTTCGAAGATCTCTTCGGCGATCTAGCAGGAGATGAAGTTTGCGACCTGTCAGGAGAAGTACCGGATGATACGTCTGACGTCGCCTGTTCCTTTTTTCGGACAAAGGTCCGCGTATCGCATTCCACAACGGCAGAAGGAGGCGCATCTTTTTCCATGGCTCCCACTGGTAGCAACCCAGTCTCCAATTCTACACTATCGCTCGTTGTGGTTTCCTTGACGCAAGTGTCTTCTGTGGGCGCCAACGTGAAACCAATGTCCAGATTGCTATCTTCGTTCATAGTTCCCGCAGAGTGGATGCCTGAAGCGTCCACTCCTCGGAAGCTAGTGGCAATATCCTCACGTTGGTGGGAATCCTGACGACGCAAGGAAACCTCCGTTGCGGGTATTTGGGGATCTTCGGCCGAGTCCGCGGAAGAACGAGCAACCACAGTGGGAGAGTTGGAAAAAGTTGGCGTCGGCATAGATTCGAGGGGCGCGGAGCTGATCGGCAGACCATCCGCAAATCTAGAGCTTGAAGCCGGAGTATCATCGACAACCGCCCGCGAGGCAGCAGGCTCCCCGCGCACAGGCGGCACCGACTCGCCTCGGCTGCGGAAGTCAGCAGCGGCAGCGTATGACAACTTCATACCAACAACAGGGCCGGAACTCGGCATCTCGTCACGCGGTAACTGCGGGACACGCCTCCGTGAACATTCTGCACGAATATGTTCCGTGGAATTGCATAAAGCGCAAGTCCGCGGTTGCCCATCATAGATAATCAAAGCACGATACCCACAAATATTAAGATAAGAGGGGACATGCTTCTGTAATTCAATCTTAATTTGCCTTACGCTGTTCAAGACAGGAAACATATGAGCTTCAGACCACCTTTCTGCCACATTGGAAATAATTCTGCCATAAGGCCGAAGGGCAACATTAAGTTCTTCGGGCGGAATTTCAAAAGGGAGCTCAAACACTCTGATCGTACGAATCCCGTACCCAGCATGACTAACAGCAACGTCACTCACATTCCCATCAGAATGATTAAACTTCACGCTACCTCCGCAACGATCCACAATGGAACTACATAATTCTGGACTTTTCATCTTCAGATACACAGCATTTGTCACAAACGAGAGATAAACTCCGACAACATCATCACCGTTAATCAATACTTTTTCGATAAACCATGCTTTAATTTCAAATGCTTTAGGTCGAACGAAATTTCGATCGAAAGTAAACTTGATTGTGTCTTTCCTCAAATAATTCGACCTATTCATTCTAGAACTTCATGAATACAAGTGCAACACGAATAGCGGCTTAGCAGCACCACTAACCTCAAACGCAGCGACTCAGCCTGTGTTTACTACAGCCAGACGTCCAGCTCCGCCACACGTCCGTCCCGCTCGGCGGCTGACTCGCAACTAATCTGAGCTACCGAAGCACGACTCACGCCCAGTACTCACAGCTTTATTTCTGCCAGTATCTGTCTCCTATCTTCCAAACTTTACAGAAGCTCTCCTACGAACCTTGCAGAACTAGCACTCCTGAAAGAAAGGATATTGCGGAGACATGGCTTAGCCACAGCCTGGGGGATGTTTCCAGAATGAGATCTCCACTCTGTAGCGGAGTGTGCGCTGATGTGAAACTTCCTGGCAGATTAAAACTGTGTGAGCGACTGAGACTCGAACTCGGGGCCTTTGCCTTTCCCCGGCAAGTGCTCTACCATCTGAGCTACCGAAGCACGACTCACTCCCGGTACTCACAGCTTTACTTCTGCCAGTATCTGTCTCCTACCTTCCAAACTTTACAGAAGCTCTTCTGCGAACCTTGCAGAACTAGCACTCCAGAAAGAAAGGATATTGCGGAGACATGGCTTACCCACAGCCTGGGGGATGTTTCCAGAATGAGATTTTCACTCTGCAGCGGAGTGTGCAATGTATGAAACTTCCTGGAAGATTAAAACTGTGTGCCCGACCGAGACTCCCACTCGGGACCTTTGCCTTTCGCGGGCAAGTGCTCTACCATCTGAGCTACCGAAGCACGACTCACCCCCGGTACTCTCAGCTTTACTTCTGCCAGTATCTGTCTCCTACCTTCCAAACTTTACAGAAGCTCTCCTGCGAACCTTACAGAACTAGCACTCCTGAAAGAAAGGATATTTCGGAGACATGGCATAGCCACAGCCTGGGGGATGTTTCCAGAATGAGATTTTCACTCTGCAGCGGAGTGTGCAATGTATGAAACTTCCTGGAAGATTAAAATTGTGTGCCCGACCGAGACTCCAACTAGGGACCTTTGCCTTTCGCGGGCAAGTGCTCTACCATCTGAGCTACCGAAGCACGACTCACGCCCGGGACTCTCAGCTTTACTTCTGCCAGTATCCATCTCCTACCTTCCGAAATTTACAGAAGCTCTCCTGCGAAACTTGCAGAACTAGCACTCCTGAAAGAAAGGATATTGTGGAGACATGGCTTAGCCACAGCCTCGGGGATGTTTCCAGAATGAGATTTTCACTCTGCAGCGGAGTGTGCGCTGATATGAAACTTCCTGGCAGATTAAAACTGTGTGCCCGACCGAGACTCGAACTAGATACGTTTGCCTTTCGCCGGCAAGTGCTCTACCATCTGAGCTACCAAAGCACGACTCACACCCGGTACTCTCAGCTTTACTTCTGCCAGTATCCGTCTCCTACCTTCCAAACTTTACAGAAGCTTTCCTGCGAACCTTGCAGAACTAGCACTCCTGAAAGAAAGGATATTGCGGAGACATGGCTTAGCCACAGCCTGGGGTATGTTTATAGAGTGAGGTTTTCACTCTGCAGCGGAGTGTGCGCTAAAATGAAACTTCCTGGCAGATTAAAACTGTTTGCCCGCCCGAAACTCGAACTCGGGACCTTTGCCTTTCGCGTTCAAGTGCTCTACCATCTGAGCTACCGAAGGACGTCTCACGCCCGGTACTCACAGCTTTACTTCTGACAGTATCCGTCTCCTACCTTCCAATCTTTACAGAAGCTCTCCTGCGAACCTTGCAGAACTAGCACTCCTGAAAGATAGGATATTGTGGAGATATGGCTTAGCCACAGCCTGGGGGAAGTTTCCAGAATGAGATTTTCAATCTGCAGCGGAGTGTGCACTGTTACGAAACTTCCTGGCAGATGAAAACTGTGTGCCCGACCGAGACTCGAACTCGGGACCTTTGCCTTTCGCGGGCAAGTGCTCTACCATCTGAGCTACCGAAGCACGACTCAAGCATAGTACTCACAGCTTTCCTTCTGCCAGTATCCGTCTCCTACCTTCCAAAATTTACAGAAGCTCCCCTGCGAACCTTGCAGAACTAGCACTCCTGAAAGAAAG
This sequence comes from Schistocerca gregaria, assembly GCF_023897955.1. NCBI lineage: Eukaryota > Metazoa > Arthropoda > Insecta > Orthoptera > Acrididae > Schistocerca > Schistocerca gregaria. The sequence goes on from NC_064921.1 coordinate 241,659,840, forward strand.
GATATTGCGGAGACATGGCTTAGCCACAGCCTGGGGGATGTTTCCAGAATGAGATTTTCACTCTGCAGCGGAGTGTGCGCTGATATGAAACTTCCTGGCAGATTAAAACTGTGTGCCCGACCGAGACTCGACCTCGGGACCTTTGCCTCTCGCGGGTAATTGCTCTACCATCTGAGCTACCGAAGCACGACTCACGCACGGTACTCACAGCTTTACTTCTGCCAGTATCCGTCTCCTACATTCCAAACTTTACAGAAGCTCTCCTGCGAACCTTGCAAAACTAGCACTCCTGAAAGAAAGGATATTGCGGAGACATGGCATAGCCACAGCCTGGGGGACGTTTCCAGAATGAGATTTTCACTCTGCAGCGGAGTGTGCGCTGATGTGAAACTTCCTGGCAGATTAAAACTGTGTTCCCGACCGAGACTCGAACTCGGGGCCTTTGCCTTTCCCCGGCAAGTGCTCTACCATCTGAGCTACCAAAGCAAGACTCACGCCCGGTACTCACAGCTTTACTTCTGCCAGTATCCGTCTCCTACCTTCCAAACTTTACAGAAGCTCTCCTGCGAACCTTGCAGAACTAGCACTCCTGAAAGAAAGGATATTGCGGAGACATATCTTACCCACAGCCTGGGGGATGTTTCCAGAATGAGATTTTCACTCTGCAACGGAGTGAGCACTGATATGAAACTTCGTGGCAGATTAAAACTGTGTGCCCGACCGAGACTCGAACTCGGGACCTTTGCCTTTCGCGGGCAAGTGCTCTACCATCTGAGCTACCGAAGCACAACTCACGCCCGGTACTCACAGCTTTACTTCTGCCAGTATACATCTCCTACCTTCCAAACGTTACAGAAGCTCTCCTGCGAAACTTGCAGCACTAGCACTCCTGAAAGAAAGGATATTGCGGAGACATGGCTTAGCCACAGCCTGGGGGATGTTTCCAGAATGAGATTTTCACTCTGCAGCGGAGTGTGCGCTGATATGAAACTTCCTGGCAGATTAAAACAGTGTTCCCGACCGAGACTCGAACTCGGGACCTTTGCCTTTCGCGGGCAAGTGCTCTACCATCTGAGCTACCGAAGCACGACTCACTCCCAGTACCCACAGCTTTACTTCTGCCAGTATCTGTCTCCTACCTTAAAAAATTTAGAGAAGCTCTCCTGCGAACCTTGCAGAACTAGCACTCCGGAAAGAAAGGATATTGCGGAGACATGGCTTAGCCACAGCCTAGGGGATGTTTCCAGAATGAGATTTTCACTCTGCAGCGGAGTGTGCACTGATATGAAACTTCCTGGCAGATTAAAACTGTGTGCCCGACCGAGACTCGAACTCGGGACCTTTGCCTTTCGCGGGCAAGAGCTCTACCATCTAAGCTACCGAAGAACGACTCACACCCGGTACTCTCAGCTTTACTTCTGCCAGTATCCGTCTCCTACCTTCCAAACTTTACAGAAGCTCTCCTGCGAACCTTGCAGAACTAGCACTCCTGAAAGAAAGGATATTGCGGAGACATGGCTTAGCCACAGCCTGGGGGATGTTTCCAGAATGAGATTTTTAATCATCAGCGGAGTGTGCGCTGATATGAAACTTCCTGGCAGATTAAAACTGTGTGCCCGACCGAGACTCCAAATCGGGACCCTTGCCTTTCGCGGCAAGTGCTCTACCATCTGAGCTACCAAAGCATGACTCACGCCCGGTACTCACAACTTCACTTCTGCCAGTATCTGTCTCCTACCTTCCAAACTTTACAGAAGCTCTCCTGCGAACCTTGCAGAACTAGCATTCCTGAAAGAAAGGATATTGCGGAGACATGGCTTAGCCACAGCCTGGGGGATGTTTCCACAATGAGATTTTCACTCTGCAGCGGAGTGTGCGTTGATATAAATCTTCCTGGCAGATTATAACTCTGTGCCCGACCGAGACTCGAACTCGGGACCTTTGCCTTTCGCGGGCAAGAGCTCTACCATCTGAGCTACCGAAGCACGACTTACGCACGGTACTCACAGCTTTACTTCTGCCAGTATGCGTCTCCTACCTTCCAAACTTTACAGAAGCTCTCCTGCGAACCTTGCAGAACTAGCAATACAGAAAGAAGGGATATTGCGGAGACATGGCTTACCCAGAGCCTGGCGGATGTTTCCAGAATGAGATTTTCACTCTGCAGCGGAGTGTGCACTTATATGAAACTTCCTGGCAGATTAAAACTGTGTGCCCGACCGAGACTCGACCTTGGGACCTTTGCCTTATGCCGGCAAGTGCTCTACCATCTGAGCTACCAAAGCACGACTTACGCCCGGTACTCACAGCCTTACTTCTGCCAGTATCCGTCTCATACCTTCCAAACTTTACAGAAGCTCTCCTGCGAACCTTGCAGAACTAGCACTCCTGAAATAAAGGATATTGCGGAGACATGGGTTAGCCACAGCCTGGGGGATGTTTCCAGAATGAGTTTTTCACTCTGCAGCGGAGTGTGTGCTGATATGAAACTTCCTGGCAGATTAAAACTGTGTGCCCGACCGATACTCCAACTCGGGACCTTTGCTTTTTGCGGGCAATTGCTTTACCATCTGAGCTACCGAAGCACGACTTACGCACGGTACTCACAGCTTTACTTCTGCCAGTATGCGTCTCCTACCTTCCAAACTTTACAGAAGCTCTCCTGCGAACCTTGCAGAACTAGCACTACAGAAAGAAAGGATATTGCGGAGACATGGCTTACCCACAGCCTGGCGGATGTTACCAGAATGAGATTTTCACTCTGCAGCGGAGTGTGCACTGATATGAAACTTCCTGGCCGATTAAAACTGTGTGCCCGACTGAGACTCGAACTCGGGAACTTTGCCTTTCGCGGGCAAGTGCTCTACCATCTGAGCTACCGAAGCACGACTCACGCCCGGTACTCACAGCTTTACTTCTGCCAGTATCTGTCTCCTACCTTCCAAAGTTTACAGAAGCTCTCCTGCGAACCTTGCAGAACTAGCACTCCTGAAAGAAAGGATATTGCGGAGACATGGCTTAGCCACAGCCTGGGGGATGTTTCCAGAATGTAATTTTCACTCTGCAGCGGAGTGTGCACTGATATGAAACTTCCTGGCAGATTAAAACTGTGTGCCCGACCGAGACTCGAACTCGGGACCTTTGCCTTTCGCGGGCATGAGCTCTACCATCTGAGCTACCAAAGCACGACTCACGCCCGGAACTCACAGCTTTACTTCTGCCAGTATCCGTCTCCTACCTTCCAAACTCTACAGAAGCTCTCCTGGAAACCTTGCAGAACTATCACTCCTGAAAGAAAGGATACTGCCGAGACATGGCTTAGCCACAGCCTGGGGGATGTTTCCAGAATGAGATTTTCACTCTGCAGTGGAGTGTGCGCTGATATGAAACTTCCTGGCAGATTAAAACTGTGTGCCCGACCGAGACTCCAAATCGGGACCCTTGCCTTTCGCGGGCAATGCTCTACCATCTGAGATACCAAAGCATGACTCACGAACGGTACTCACAACATCACTTCTGCCAGTATCTGTCTCCTACCTTCCAAACTTTACAGAAGCTCTCCTGCGAACCTTGCAGAACTAGCACTCCTGAAAGAAAGGATATTGCGGAGACATGGCTTAGCCACTGCCTTGGGGATGTTTCCAGAATGAGATTTTCACTCTGCAGCGGAGTGTGCGCTGATATGAAACTTCCTGGCAGATTAAAACTGTGTGCCCGACCGAGACTCCAACTCGGGACCTTTGCTTTTTGCAGGCAATTGCTTTACCATCTGAGCTACCGAAGCACGACTCACGCCCGGTACTCACAGCTTTACTTCTGCCAGTATCTGTCTCCTACCTTCCAAAGTTTACAGAAGCTCTCCTGCGAACCTTGCAGAACTAGCACTCCTGAAAGAAAGGATATTGCGGAGACATGGCTTAGCCACAGCCTGGGGGATGTTTCCAGAATGAGATTTTCACTCTGCAGCGGAGTGTGCGCTGATATGAAACTTATTGGCAGATTAAAACTGTGTGCCCGACCGAGACTCGAACTCAGGACCTTTTCCATTTGCGGGCAAGTGCTCTACCATCTGAGATACCGAAGCACGATTCACGCCCGGTACTCACATTTTTACTTCTGCCAGTTTCCGTCTCCTACCTTCCAAACTTCACAGAAGCTCTCCTGCGAACCTTGCAGAACTAGAACTCCTGAAAGAAAGGATATTGCGGAGACATGGCTTAGCCACAGCCTGAGGGATGTTTCCAGAATGAGATTTTCACTCTGCAGTGGAGTGTGCGCTGATATGAAACTTCCTGGCAGATTAAAACTGTGTGCCCGACCGAGACTCGAACTCGAGACCTTTGCCTTTCTCGGGCAAGTGCTCTACCACCTGAGCTACCAAAGCACGATTCACCCCCGGTACTCACAGCTTTACTTCTGCCACTATCTGTCTCCTACCTTCCAAACTTTACAGAAGCTCTCCTGCGAACCTTGCAGAACTAGCACTCCTGAAAGAAAGGATATTGCGGAGACATGGCTTAGCCACAGCCTGGGGGATGTTTCCAGAATGTAATTTTCACACTGCAGCGGAGTGTGCGCTGATATGAAACTTCCTGGAAGATTAAAACTCAGTGCCCGACAGAGACTCGAACTCGGGACTTTTCCTATCGCGGGCAAGTGCTCTACCATCTGAGCTACCGAAGCACGACTCACACCCGGTACTCACAGCTTTACTTCTGCCAGTATCCGTCTCCTACCTTCCAAACTTTACAGAAGCTCTCCTGCGAACCTTGCAGAACTAGCACTCCTGAAATAAAGGATATTGCGGAGACATGGGTTAGCCACAGCCTGGGGGATGTTTCCAGAATGAGTTTTTCACTCTGCAGCGGAGTGTGTGCTGATATGAAACTTCCTGGCAGATTAAAACTGTGTGCCCGACCGATACTCCAACTCGGGACCTTTGCTTTTTGCGGGCAATTGCTTTACCATCTGAGCTACCGAAGCACGACTTACGCACGGTACTCACAGCTTTACTTCTGCCAGTATGCGTCTCCTACCTTCCAAACTTTACAGAAGCTCTCCTGCGAACCTTGCAGAACTAGCACTACAGAAAGAAAGGATATTGCGGAGACATGGCTTACCCACAGCCTGGCGGATGTTACCAGAATGAGATTTTCACTCTGCAGCGGAGTGTGCACTGATATGAAACTTCCTGGCAGATTAAAACTGTGTGCCCGACTGAGACTCGAACTCGGGACCTTTGCCTTTCGCGGGCAAGTGCTCTACCATCTGAGCTACCGAAGCACGACTCACGCCCGGTACTCACAGCTTTACTTCTGCCAGTATCAGTCTCCTACCTTCCAAAGTTTACAGAAGCTCTCCTGCGAACCTTGCAGAACTAGCACTCCTGAAATAAAGGATATTGCGGAGACATGGCTTAGCCACAGCCTGGGGGATGTTTCCAGAATGAGATTTCCACTCTGCAGCGGAGTGTGCACTGATATGAAACTTCCTGGCAGATTAAAACTGTGTGCCCGACCGAGACTCGAACTCGAGACCTTTGCCTTTCGCGGGCATGAGCTCTACCATCTGAGCTACCAAAGCACGACTCACGCCCGGAACTCACAGCTTTACTTCTGCCAGTATCCGTCTCCTACCTTCCAAACTTTACAGAAGCTCTCCTGCGAACCTTGGTAGCACTCCTGAACTAGCACTCCTGAAAGAAAGGATATTGCGGAGATATGGCTTACCCACACCCTGGGGTATGTTTCCAGAATGAGATTTTCACTCTGCTCTGGAGTGTGCGCTAAAATGAATCTTCCTTGCAGATTAAAACTGTGTGCCCGACCGAGACTCGAACTCGGGACATTTGCCTTTTGCGGGCAAGTGCCCTACCATCTGTGCTACCGAAGCACGACTCACGCCCGGTACTCACAGCTTTACTTCTGACAGTATCCGTCTCCTACCTTCCACACTTTACAGAAGCTCTCCTGCGAACCTTGCAGAACTAGCACTCCTGAAAGAAATGATATTGCGGAGACATGGCTTAGCCACACCCTGGGCGATGTTTCCAGAATGAGATTTTCACTCTGCAGCGGAGTGTGCGCTGATATGAAACTTCCTGGCAGATTAAAACTGTGTGCCCGACCGAGACTCCAAATCGGGACCCTTGCCTTTCGCGGGCAATGCTCTACCATCTGAGATACCAAAGCATGACTCACGAACGGTACTCACAACATCACTTCTGCCAGTATCTGTCTCCTACCTTCCAAACTTTACAGAAGCTCTCCTGCGAACCTTGCAGAACTAGCACTCCTGAAAGAAAGGATATTGCGGAGACATGGCTTAGCCACTGCCTTGGGGATGTTTCCAGAATGAGATTTTCACTCTGCAGCGGAGTGTGCGCTGATATGAAACTTCCTGGCAGATTAAAACTGTGTGCCCGACCGAGACTCCAACTCGGGACCTTTGCTTTTTGCGGGCAATTGCTTTACCATCTGAGCTACCGAAGCACGACTTACGCACGGTACTCACAGCTTTACTTCTGCCATTATGCGTCTCCTACATTCCAAACTTTACAGAAGCTCTCCTGCGAACCTTGCAGAACTAGCACTACAGAAAGAAAGGATATTGCGGAGACATGGCTTACCCACAGCCTGGCGGATGTTACCAGAATGAGATTTTCACTCTGCAGCGGAGTGTGCACTGATATGAAACTTCCTGGCAGATTAAAACTGTGTGCCCGACCGAGACTCGAAGTCGGGACCTTTGCCTTTCGCGGGCAAGTGCTCTACCATCTGAGCTACCGAAGCACGACTCACGCCCGGTACTCACAGCTTTACTTCTGCCAGTATCTGTCTCCTACCTTCCAAAGTTTACAGAAGCTCTCCTGCGAACCTTGCAGAACTAGCACTCCTGAAAGAAAGGATATTGCGGAGACATGGCTTAGCCACAGCCTGGGGGATGTTTCCAGAATGAGATTTCCACTTTGCAGCGGAGTGTGCGCTGATATGAAACTTCCTGGCAGATTAAAACTGTGTGCCCGACCGAGACTCGAACTCAGGACCTTTTCCATTTGCGGGCAAGTGCTCTACCATCTGAGATACCGAAGCACGATTCACGCCCGGTACTCACATCTTTACTTCTGCCAGTTTCCGTCTCCTACCTTCCAAACTTCACAGAAGCTCTCCTGCGAACCTTGCAGAACTAGAACTCCTGAAAGAAAGGATATTGCGGAGACATGGCTTAGCCACAGCCTGGGGGATGTTTCCAGAATGAGATTTTCACTCTGCAGTGGAGTGTGCGCTGATATGAAACTTCCTGGCAGATTAAAACTGTGTGCCCGACCGAGACTCGAACTCGAGTCCTTTGCCTTTCTCGGGCAAGTGCTCTACCACCTGAGCTACCAAAGCACGATTCACCCCCGGTACTCACAGCTTTACTTCTGCCACTATCTGTCTCCTACCTACCAAACTTTACAGAAGCTCTCCTGCGAACCTTGCAGAACTAGCACTCCTGAAAGAAAGGATATTGCGGAGACATGGCTTAGCCACAGCCTGGGGGATGTTTCCAGAATGTAATTTTCACTCTGCAGCGGAGTGTGCGCTGATATGAAACTTCCTGGAAGATTAAAACTCAGTGCCCGACAGAGACTCGAACTCGGGACTTTTCCTATCGCGGGCAAGTGCTCTACCATCTGAGCTACCGAAGCACGACTCACACCCGGTACTCACAGCTTTACTTCTGCCAGTATCCGTCTCCTACCTTCCAAACTTTACAGAAGCTCTCCTGCGAACCTTGCAGAACTAGCACTACAGAAAGAAAGGATATTGCGGAGACATGGCTTACCCACAGCCTGGCGGATGTTACCAGAATGAGATTTTCACTCTGCAGCGGAGTGTGCACTGATATGAAACTTCCTGGCAGATTAAAACTGTGTGCCCGACTGAGACTCGAACTCGGGACCTTTGCCTTTCGCGGGCAAGTGCTCTACCATCTGAGCTACCGAAGCACGACTCACGCCCGGTACTCACAGCTTTACTTCTGCCAGTATCTGTCTCCTACCTTCCAAAGTTTACAGAAGCTCTCCTGCGAACCTTGCAGAACTAGCACTCCTGAAATAAAGGATACTGCGGAGACATGGCTTAGCCACAGCCTGGGGGATGTTTCCAGAATGAGATTTCCACTCTGCAGCGGAGTGTGCACTGATATGAAACTTCCTGGCAGATTAAAACTGTGTGCCCGACCGAGACTCGAACTCGGGACCTTTGCCTTTCGCGGGCAAGAGCTCTACCATCTGAGCTACCAAAGCACGACTCACGCCCGGAACTCACAGCTTTACTTCTGCCAGTATCCGTCTCCTACCTTCCAAACTTTACAGAAGCTCTCCTGCGAACCTTGGTAGCACTCCTGAACTAGCACTCCTGAAAGAAAGGATATTGCGGAGATATGGCTTACCCACACCCTGGGGTATGTTTCCAGAATGAGATTTTCACTCTGCTCTGGAGTGTGCGCTAAAATGAATCTTCCTGGCAGATTAAAACTGTGTGCCCGACCGAGACTCGAACTCGGGACATTTGCCTTTTGCGGGCAAGTGCCCTACCATCTGTGCTACCGAAGCACGACTCACGCCCGGTACTCACAGCTTTACTTCTGCCAGTATCTGTCTCCTACCTTCCACACTTTACAGAAGCTCTCCTGCGAACCTTGCAGAACTAGCACTCCTGAAAGAAATGATATTGCGGAGACATGGCTTAGCCACACCCTGGGCGATGTTTCCAGAATGAGATTTTCACTCTGCAGCGGAGTGTGCGCTGATATGAAACTTCCTGGCAGATTAAAACTGTGTTCCCGAACGAGACTCGAACTCGGGACCTTTGCCTTTCGCGAGCAAGTGCTCTACCATGTGAGCTACCGGAGCACGACTCACGCCCAGTACTCACAGCTTCACTTCTGCCAGTATCCGTCTCCTACCTTCCAAACTCTACAGAAGCTCTCCTGGAAACCTTGCAGAACTATCACTCCTGAAAGAAAGGATATTGCCGAGACATGGCTTAGCCACAGCCTGGGGGATGTTTCCAGAATGAGATTTTCACTCTGCAGTGGAGTGTGCGCTGATATGAAACTTCCTGGCAGATTAAAACTGTGTGCCCGACCGAGACTCCAAATCGGGACCCTTGCCTTTCGCGGGCAATGCTCTACCATCTGAGATACCAAAGCATGACTCACGAACGGTACTCACAACATCACTTCTGCCAGTATCTGTCTCCTACCTTCCAAACTTTACAGAAGCTCTCCTGCGAACCTTGCAGAACTAGCACTCCTGAAAGAAAGGATATTGCGGAGACATGGCTTAGCCACTGCCTTGGGGATGTTTCCAGAATGAGATTTTCACTCTGCAGCGGAGTGTGCGCTGATATGAAACTTCCTGGCAGATTAAAACTGTGTGCCCGACCGAGACTCCAACTCGGGACCTTTGCTTTTTGCGGGCAATTGCTTTACCATCTGAGCTACCGAAGCACGACTTACGCACGGTACTCACAGCTTTACTTCTGCCATTATGCGTCTCCTACATTCCAAACTTTACAGAAGCTCTCCTGCGAACCTTGCAGAACTAGCACTACAGAAAGAAAGGATATTGCGGAGACATGGCTTACCCACAGCCTGGCGGATGTTACCAGAATGAGATTTTCACTCTGCAGCGGAGTGTGCACTGATATGAAACTTCCTGGCAGATTAAAACTGTGTGCCCGACCGAGACTCGAAGTCGGGACCTTTGCCTTTCGCGGGCAAGTGCTCTACCATCTGAGCTACCGAAGCACGACTCACGCCCGGTACTCACAGCTTTACTTCTGCCAGTATCTGTCTCCTACCTTCCAAAGTTTACAGAAGCTCTCCTGCGAACCTTGCAGAACTAGCACTCCTGAAAGAAAGGATATTGCGGAGACATGGCTTAGCCACAGCCTGGGGGATGTTTCCAGAATGAGATTTCCACTTTGCAGCGGAGTGTGCGCTGATATGAAACTTCCTGGCAGATTAAAACTGTGTGCCCGACCGAGACTCGAACTCAGGACCTTTTCCATTTGCGGGCAAGTGCTCTACCATCTGAGATACCGAAGCACGATTCACGCCCGGTACTCACATCTTTACTTCTGCCAGTATCCGTCTCCTACCTTCCAAACTTCACAGAAGCTCTCCTGCGAACCTTGCAGAACTAGAACTCCTGAAAGAAAGGATATTGCGGAGACATGGCTTAGCCACAGCCTGGGGGATGTTTCCAGAATGAGATTTTCACTCTGCAGTGGAGTGTGCGCTGATATGAAACTTCCTGGCAGATTAAAACTGTGTGCCCGACCGAGACTCGAACTCGAGTCCTTTGCCTTTCTCGGGCAAGTGCTCTACCACCTGAGCTACCAAAGCACGATTCACCCCCGGTACTCACAGCTTTACTTCTGCCACTATCTGTCTCCTACCTACCAAACTTTACAGAAGCTCTCCTGCGAACCTTGCAGAACTAGCACTCCTGAAAGAAAGGATATTGCGGAGACATGGCTTAGCCACAGCCTGGGGGATGTTTCCAGAATGTAATTTTCACTCTGCAGCGGAGTGTGCGCTGATATGAAACTTCCTGGAAGATTAAAACTCAGTGCCCGACAGAGACTCGAACTCGGGACTTTTCCTATCGCGGGCAAGTGCTCTACCATCTGAGATACCGAAGCACGACTCACACCCGGTACTCACAGCTTTACTTCTGCCAGTATCCGTCTCCTACCTTCCAAACTTTACAGAAGCTCTCCTGCGAAACTTGCAGAACTAGCACTCCTGAAAGAAAAAATATTTCGGAGACATGGCTTAGCCACAGCCTGGGGGATGTTTCCATAATGAGATTTTCACTCTGCAGCGGAGTGTGCACTGATATGAAACTTCCTGGCAGATTAAAACTGTGTGCCCGACCGAGACTCGAACTCGTGACCTTTGCCTTTCGCGGGCAAGTCCTCTAACATCTGTGCCACCGAAGCACGACTCACACCCGGTACTCACAGCTTTACTTCTGCCATTATCTGTCTCCTACCTTCCAAACTTTACAGAAGCTCTCCTGCGAACCTTGCAGAACTAGCACTCCTGAAAGAAAGGATATTGCGGAGACATGGCTTAGCCACAGCCTGGGGGATGTTTCCAGAATGAGATATTCACTCTGCAGCGGAGTGTGCGCTGTTACGAAACTTCCTGGCAGATTAAAACTGTGTGCCCGACCGAGACTCGAACTCGGGACCTTTGCCTTTCGCGTTCAATTGCTCTACCATCTGAGCTACCGAAGCACGACTCACGCCCGGTACTCACAGCTTTACTTCTGCCAGTATCTGTCTCCTACCTTCCAAACTTTACAGAAGCTCTCCTGCGAACCTTGCAGAACTAGCACTCCTGAAAGAAAGGATATTGCGGAGACATGGCTTAGCCACAGCCTGGGGGATGTTTCCAGAATGAGATTTTCACACTGCAGCGGAGTGTGAGCTGATATGAGACTTCCTGGCAGATTAAAACTCAGTGCCCGACAGAGACTCGAACTCGGTGGGACTTTTCCTTTCACGGGCAAGTGCTCTACCATCTGAGCTACCAAAGCACCACCCACACCCGGTACTCACACCTTTACATCTGCCAGTATCCGTCTCCTACCTACCAAACTTTACAGAAGCTCTCCTACGAAACTTGCAGAACTAGCACTCCTGAAAGAAAGGATATTTCGGACACTTGGCTTAGCCACAGCCTGGAGAATGTTTTCAGAATGAGATTTTCACTCAGCAGCGGATTGTGCGCTGATATGAAACTTCCTGGCAGATTAAAACTGTGTGCCCGACCGAGACTCGAAATTGTGACCTTTGCTTTCGCGTGCAAGTGCTCTACCATCTGAGCTACCGAAGCACGACTCACACCCGGTACTCACAGCTTTACTTCGGCCCTTATCTCTCTCCTACCTTCCAAACTTTACAGAAGCTCTCCTGCGAACGTTGCTGAACTAGCACTCCTGACAGAAAGGATATTGCGGAGACATGGCTTAGCCACAGCCTGGGGGATGTTTCCAGAATGAGATATTCACTCTGCGGCGGAGTGTGCGCTAAAATGAAACTTCCAGGCAGATTAAAACTGTGTGCCCGACCGAGACTCGAACAAGGGACCTTTGCCTTTCGCCGGCATGTGCTCTACCATCTGAGATACCGAAGCACGACTCACGCCCGGTACTCACAGCTTTACTTCTGCCAGTATCCGTCTCCTACCCTCCAAACTTTACAGAAGCTCTCCTGCGAACCTTGCATAACTAGCACGCCTGAAAGAAAGGATATTTCAGAGACCTGGCTTAGCCACAGCCTCGGGATGTTTCCAGAATGAGATTTTCACTCTGCAGCGGAGTGTGCGCTGATATGAAACTTCCTGGCAGATTAAAACTCAGTGCCCGACAGAGACTCGAACTCGGGACTTTTCCTTTCGCGGGCAAGTGCTCTACCATCTGAGCTACCGAAGTACGACTCACGCCCGGTACTCACAGCTTTACTTCTGCCAGTACCCGTCTCCTACATTCCAAACTTTACAGAAGCCCTCCTGCGAACCTTGCAGAACTAGCACTCCTGAAAGAAAGGATAATGCGGAGACATGGCTTAACCACAGCCTGGGGGATGTCTCCAGAATGAGATTTTCACTCTGCAGCGGAGTGTGCGCTGATATGAAACTTCCTGGCAGATTAAAACTGTTTGCCCGACCGAGACTCGAAATCGGGACGTTTGCCTTTCGCGGGCAAGTGCTCCACCATCTGAGCTGCCGATGCAGGAATCACACCCGGTACTCACAGCTTTACTTCTGCCATTATCTGTCTCCTACCTTCCAAACTTTACAACTCTCCTGCGAACCTTGCAGAACTAGCACTCCTGAAAGAAAGGATATTGTGGAGACATGGCTTAGCCACAGCCTGGGGGATGTTTCCAGAATGAGATTTTCACTCTGCAGCGGCGTGTGCGCTGTTACGAAACTTCCTGGCAGATTAAAACTGTGTGCCCGACCGAGACTCGAAATTGGGACCTTTGCCTTTCGCAGGCAAGTGCTCAACCATCTGACCTACCGAAGCACAACTCACCCCCGGTAATCACAGCTTTACTTCTGCCATTATCTGTCTCCTATCTTCCAAACTTTACAGAAGCTCTCCTGCGAACCTTGCAGAACTAGCACTCCTGAAAGAAAGGATATTGCAGAGACATGTCTTAGCCACAGCCTGGGGGATGTTTCCAGAATGAGATTTCCACTCTGCAGCGGAGTGCGCGCTGATATGAAACTTCCTGGCAGATTAAAACTGTGTGCCCGACCGAGACTCGAAATTGGGACCTTTGCCTTTCGCAGGCAAGTGCTCTACCATCCGAGCTACCGAAGCACGACTCACCCCCGGTAATCACAGCTTTACTTCTGCCATTATCTGTCTCCTATCTTCCATACTTTACAGAAGCTCTCCTGCGAACCTTGCAGAACTAGCACTCCTGAAAGAAAGGATATTGCAGAGACATGGCTTAGCCACAGCCTGGGGGATGTTTCCAGAATGTGATTTTCACTCTGCAGCGGAGTGTGCGCTGATATGAAACTTCCTGGCAGATTAAAACTCAGTGCCCGACAGAGACTCGAACTCGGTGGGACTTTTCCTTTCGCGGGCAAGTGCTCTACCATCTGAGCTACCGAAGCACGACTCACACCCGGTACTCACAGCTTTACTTCTGCCAGTATCCGTCTCCTACCTTCCAAACTTTACAGAAGCACTCCTGCGAACCTTGCAGAACTAGCACTCCTTAAAGAAAGGATATTGCGGAGACATGGCTTAGCCACAGCCTGGGGGATGTTTCCAGAATGAGATATTCACTCTGCAGCGGAGTGTGCGCTAAAATGAAACTTCCTGGCAGATTAAAACTGTGTGCCCGACCGAGACTCGAACTCAGGACCTTTCCCTTTCGCGTTCAATTGCTCTACCATCTGAGCTACCGAAGCACGACTCACTCCCGGTACTCACAGCTTTACTTCTGCCAGTATCTGTCTCCTACCTTCCAAACTTTACAGAAGCTCTCCTGCGAACCTTGCAGAACTAGCACTCCTGAAAGAAAGGATATTGCGGAGACATGGCTTAGCCACAGCTTGGGGGATCTTTCCAGAATGAGATATTCACTCTGCAGCGGAGTGTGCGCTGTTACGAAACTTCCTGGCAGATTAAAACTGTGTGCCCGACCGAGACTCGAACTCGGGACCTTTGCCTTTCGCGTTCAATTGCTCTACCATCTGAGCTACCAAAGCACGACTCACGCCCGGTACTCACAGCTTTACTTCTGCCAGTATCTGTCTCCTACCTTCCAAACTTTACAGAAGCTCTCCTGCGAACCTTGCAGAACTAGCACTCCTGAAAGAAAGGATATTGCGGAGACATGGCTCAGCCACAGCCTGGGGGATGTTTCCAGAATGAGATTTTCACACTGCAGCGGAGTGTGAGCTGATATGACACTTCCTGGCAGATTAAAACTCAGTGCCCGACAGAGACTCGAACTCGGTGGGACTTTTCGTTTCACGGGCAAGTGCTCTACCATCTGAGCTACCGAAGCACCACCCACACCCGGTACTCACAGCTTTACATCTGCCAGTATCCGTCTCCTACCTACCAAACTTTACAGAAGCTCTCCTGCGAAACTTGCAGAACTAGCACTCCTGAAAGAAAGGATATTTCGGAGACATGGCTTAGCCACAGCCTGGAGGATGTTTTCAGAATGAGATTTTCACTCAGCAGCGGATTGTGCGCTGATATGAAACTTCCTGGCAGATTAAAACTGTGTGCCCGACCGAGACTCGAAATTGTGACCTTTGCTTTCGCGTGCAAGTGCTCTACCATCTGAGCTACCGAAGCACGACTCACACCCGGTACTCACAGCTTTACTTCTGCCCTTATCTCTCTCCTACCTTCCAAACTTTACAGAAGCTCTCCTGCGAACGTTGCTGAACTAGCACTCCTGAAAGAAAGGATATTGCGGAGACATGGCTTAGCCACAGCCTGGGGGATGTTTCCAGAATGAGATATTCACTCTGCGGCGGAGTGTGCGCTAAATGGAAACTTCCAGGGAGATTAAAACTGTGTGCCCGACCGAGACTCGAACAAGGGACCTTTGCCTTTCGCCGGCATGTGCTCTACCATCTGAGATACCGAAGCAAGACTCACGCCCGGTACTCACAGCTTTACTTCTGCCAGTATCCGTCTCCTACCCTCCAAACTTTACAGAAGCTCTCCTGCGAACCTTGCATAACTAGCACGCCTGAAAGAAAGGATATTGCGGAGACATGGCTTAGCCACAGCCTGGGGGATCTTTCCAGAATGAGATTTTCACTCTGCAGCGGAGTGTTCGCTGATATGAAACTTCCTGGCAGATTAAAACTGTGTGCCCGACCGAGCCTCGAACTCGGGATCTTTGCCTTTCGCGGGCAAGTGCCCTGCCATCTGAGCTACCGAAGCACGACTCACGCCTGGTACTCACAGCTTTACTTCTGCCAGTATCCGTCTCCTACTTTCCACACTTTACAGAAGCTCTCCTGCGAACCTTGCAGAACTATCACTACTGAAAGAAAGGATATTGCTGAGACATGGCTTAGCCACAGCCTGGAGGATGTTTACAGAATGAGATTTTCACTCTGCAGCGGAGTGTGCGCTGATATGAAACTTCCTGGCAGATTAAAACTGTGTGCCCGACCGAGACTCGAACTCGCGACCTTTGCCTTTCGCAGCAAGTGCACTACCATCTGAGCTACCGAAGCACGACTCACACCCGGTACTCACAGCTTTACTTCTGACCTTATCTGTCTCCTACCTTCCAGACTTTACAGAAGCTTTCCTATGAACCTTGCAGAACTAGCACTCCTGAAAGAAAGGATATTTCGGAGACATGGCTTAGCCACAGCCTGGGGGATGTTTCCAGAATGCGATTATCACTCTGCAGCGGAGTGTTCGCTGATATGAAACTTCCTCTCAGATTAAAACTGTGTGCCCGACCGAGACTCGAACTTGGGACCTTTGCCTTTCGCAGGCAAGTGCTCTACCATCCGAGCTACTGAAGCACGACTCACCCCCGGTAATCACAGCTTTACTTCTGCCATTATCTGCCTCCTACCTTCCAAACTTTACAGAAGCTCTCCTGCGAAACTTGCAGAACTAGCACTCCTGAAAGAAAGGATATTGCGGAGACATGGTTTAGCCACAGCCTGGGGGAGGCTTCTAGAATTAGATTTTCACTCTGCAGCGGAGTGTGCACTGATATGAAACTTCCTGGCAGATTAAAACTCAGTGCCCAACAGAGACTCGAACTCGGGACTTTTCCTTCGCGGGCAAGTGCTCTACCATCTGAGCTACCGAAGCACGACTCACACCCGGTACTCACAGCTTTACTTCTGCCAGTGTCCGTCTCCTACCTTCCAAACTTTACAGAAGCTCTCCTGCGAAACTTGCAGAACTAGCACTCCTGAAAGAAAGGATATTTCAGAGACATGGCTTAGCCACAGCCTCGGGATGTTTCCAGAATTAGATTTTCACTCTGCAGCGGAGTGTGGGCTGATATGAAACTTCCTGGCAGATTAAAACTCAGTGCCCGACAGAGACTCGAACTCGGGACTTTTCCTTTCGCGGGCAAGTGCTCTACCATCTGAGCTGCTGAAGCAGGAATCACACCCGGTACTCACAGCTTTACTTCTGCCATTATCTGTCTCCTACCTTCCAAACTTTACAGAAGCTCTCCTGCGAACCTTGCAGAACTAGCACTCTGAAAGAAAGGATATTGTGGAGACATGGCTTAGCCACAGCCTGGGGGATGTTTCCAGAATGAGATTTTCACTCTGCAGCGGCGTGTGCGCTGTTACGAAACTTCCTGGCAGATTAAAACTGTGTGCCCGACCGAGACTCGACATTGGGACCTTTGCCTTTCGCAGGCAAGTGCTCAACCATCTGACCTACCGAAGCACAACTCACCCCCGGTAATCACAGCTTTACTTCTGCCATTATCTGTCTCCTATCTTCCAAACTTTACAGAAGCTCTCCTGCGAACCTTGCAGAACTAGCACTCCTGAAAGGAAGGATATTGCAGAGACATGTCTTAGCCACAGCCTGGGGGATGTTTCCAGAATGAGATTTCCACTCTGCAGCGGAGTGCGCGCTGATATGAAACTTCCTGGCAGATTAAAACTGTGTGCCCGACCGAGACTCGAACTCGGGGCCTTTGCCTTTCGCAAGCAAGTGCTCTACCATCTGAGCTGCCGAAGCACGACTGACACCCAGTACTCACAGCTTTACTTCTGCCATTATCTGTCTCCTACCTTCCAAACTTTACAGAAGCTCTCCTGCGAACTTTGCAGAACTAGCTCTCCTGAAAGAAAGGATATTGCGGAGACATGGATTAGCCACAGCCTGGGGGATGTTTCCAGAATGAGATATACACTCTGCAGCGGAGTGTGCGCTGTTACGAAACATCCTGGCAGATTAAAACTGTGTGCCCGATCGAGACTCGAACAAGGCACCTTTGCCTTTCGCCGGCAAGTGCTCTACCATCTGAGCTACCGAAGCACGACTCACGCCCGGTACTCACGGCTTTACTTCTGCCAGTATCCGTCTCCTACCTTCCAAACTCTACAGAAGCTCTCCTGCGAACCTTGCAGAACTCGCACTCCTGAAAGGGAGGATATTGCGGAGACATGGCTTAGCCACAGCCTGGGGGATGTTTCCAGAATGATATTTTCACTCTGCAGCGGAGTATGCGCTAAAATGAAACTTCCTGGCAGATTAAAACTGTATGCCCGACCGAGACTCGAAATTGGGACCTTTGCATTTCGCAGGCAAGTGCTCAACCATCTGACCTACCGAAACACGACTCACCTCCGGTAATCACAGCTTTACTTCTGCCATTATCTGTCTCCTATCTTCCAAACTTTACAGAAGCTCTCCTGCGAACCTTGCAGAACTAGCACTCCTGAAAGAAAGGATATTGCGGACACATGGCTTAGCCACAGCCTGGGGGATGTTTCCAGAATGATATTTTCACTCTGCAGCGGAGTGTGCGCTAAAATGAAACTTCCTGGCAGATTAAAACTGTGTGCCCGACCGAGACTCGAAATTGGGACCTTTGCGTTTCGCAGGCAAGTGCTCAACCATCTGACCTACCGAAGCACGACTCACCTCCGGTAATCACAGCTTTACTTTTGCCATTATCTGTCTCCTATCTTCTAAACTTTACAGAAGCTCTCCTGCGAACCTTGCAGAACTAGCACTCCTGAAGGAAAGGATATTGCAGAGACATGGCTTTGCCACAGCCTGGGGGATGTTTCCAGAATGAGATTTTCACTCTGCAGCGGAGTGTGCGCTGATATGAAACTTCCTGGCAGATTAAAACTCAGTGCCCGACAGAGACTCGAATTTGGGGCCTTTGCCTTTCGCGGGCAAGTGCTCTACCATCTGAGCTGCCGAAGCACGACTGACACCCAGTACTCACAGCTTTACTTCTGCCATTATCTGTCTCCTACCTTCCAAACTTTACAGAAGCTCTCCTCCGAACCATGCAGAACTAGCACTCCTGAAAGAAAGGATATTGCGGAGACATGGCTTAGCCACAGCCTGGGGATGTTTCCAGAATGAGATATACACTCTGCAGCGGAGTGTGCGCTGATACGAAACTTCCTGGCAGATTAAAACTGTGTGCCCGATCGACACTCGAACAAGGCACCTTTGCCTTTCGCCGGCAAGTGCTCTACCATCTGAGCTACCGAAGCACGACTCACGCCCGGTACTCACGGCTTTACTTCTGCCAGTATCCGTCTCCTACCTTCCAAACTTTACAGAAGCTCTCCTGCGAACCTTGCAGAACTAGCACTCCTGAAAGAAAGGATATTGCGGAGACATGGCTTAGCCACAGCCTGGGGGATGTTTCCAGAATGAGATATTCACTCTGCAGCGGAGTGTGCGCTGTTACGAAACTTCCTGGCAGATTAAAACTGTGTGCCGAAAGAGACTCGAACTCGGGATCTTTGCCTTTCGTGGGCAAGAACTATACCATCAGAGATACCGAAGTACGACTCACACCCAGTACTCACAGCTTTACTTCTGCCATTATCCATCTCCTACCTTTCAAACTTTACAGAAGCTCTATTGCGAACCTTGCAGAACTAGCACTCCTGAAAGGAAGGATATTGCGGAGACATGGGTTAGCCACAGCCTGGGGGATGTTTCCAGAATTAGATTTTCACTCTGCAGCGGAGTGTGCGCTGATATGAAGCTTCCTGGCAGATTAAAACTGTGTGCAAGACCGAGACTCGAACTCGGGACCTTTGCCTTTCGCGGGCAAGTGCTCTACCATCTGAGCTACCGAAGCACGACTCACCCCCGGTACTCACGGCTTTACTTCTGCCAGTATCCGTCTCCTACCTTCCAAACTTTACAGAAGCTCTCCTGCGAACCTTGCAGATCTAGCACTCCTGAAAGAAAGGATATTGCGGAGACATGGCTTAGCCACAGCCTGGGGGATGTTTCCAGAATGAGATTTTCACTCTGCAGCGGAGTGTGCGCTGATATGAAACTTACTGGCAGATTAAAACTGTGTGCCCAACCGAGACTCGAACTCGGGACCTTTTCCTTTCGCGGGCAAGTGCTCTACCATCTGAGCTACCAAAGCACGACTTACGCCCGGTACTCACAGCTTTACTTCTGCCAGTATCCGTCTCCTACCTTCCAAACTTTACAGAAGCTCTCCTGCGAACCTTGCAGAACTAGCACTCCTGAAAGGAAGGATATTGCGGAGACATGGGTTAGCCACAGCCTGGGGGATGTTTCCAGAATGAGATTTTCACTCTGCAGCGGAGTGTGCGCTGATATGAAGCTTCCTGGCAGATTAAAACTGTGTGCCCGACCGAGACTCGAACTCGGGACCTTTGCCTTTCGCGGGCAAGTGCTCTACCATCTGTGCTACTTTTTTTTTTTTTTTTTTTTTTTATAATTTTGACCGAGACTCGAACTCGGGACCTTTGCCTTTCGCGGGCAAGTCCTCTACCATCTGAGCTACCGAAGCACGACTCACGCCCGGTACTCTCAGCTTTACTTCTGCCAGTATCCGTCTCCTACCTTCCAAACTTTACAGAAGCTCTCATGCGAACCTTGCAGAACTAGCACTCCTGAAAGAAAGGATATTGCGGAGACATGGCTTAGCCACAGCCTGGGGGATGTTTCCAGAATGAGATTTTCACTCTTTAGCGGAGTGTGCGCTGATATGAAACTTCCTGGCAGATTAAAACTGTGTGCCCGACCGAGCCTTGAACTCGGGACCTTTTCCTTTCGCGGGCAAGTGCTCTACCATCCCTTTTTTTTTTAATCCCCGACCCACTTGGGAATCGAACTCGGGGCCGTAGGACGGCAATCCATCACGCTGATCACTTTTTTTTTGTTTAATTTAATTTAATTTTATTTTTATTTTTTTTACAGGAAGGCAGGGTAAACAAACATTCTTTTTCGTACAATTGTGCTGTCCTAGGGATAAGAAAAGTATCGAGACAGCAAAAACAATTTAGAAACCAAAAAATCAACACAAAGACCGCCCTCTCTTTTTTTGTTTTTTGTTTTTTGTAACAGCAATAAAGTAAATGACAATCCTAGTCACGAGCGGACCCCCCAGCTATCGGGAGGATTGTGAAAACACTTCCTAAAAAATTGGAAAAATAAGTCCTGTATTTCGTATGACTCCGTATGAGCTCGTGTTGTTTTTGTAAATACATCCAATAATCCATCACGGACTTAATATCGTACGAAAAGAAATATTTCGTCGCATGTCCAGCGATCCAATTGACCGCATATGTCTTTTGTTTGAGAAAAAAGGTCTTATCCGGTAGAAAAAGTACATCCGATGTGATTTCTGTGTAGTTAGTGCGCTGAAGGAAGGCCAATATTCGACGCGTCAGCATCTAGACGTCCCTCGCTGCGCCACACACTAAACCATGTTCTTCCGTTGCTAACAGTCCACAGTTGGTACAAAGAGGAGAATCGACCATATGAATTGTATGTAATCGACTCCAGGTCACAAGTTTCCGGTTTATAAGAATACACCACATCGATCTCGCTGCTGTTGACAGTAATGGAGTATGCACTGCACACCAAATGTGGTTCCACGTTCTCGACGGGTATTTGAATTCCATTACATTGCGGCCATGGTGATCCATCAAGCATCTATAGATCTCCCGAGTCGTGGGTATTCTCGTCGAAGGTAGTTTCAGACGAACATAACTGTAATCAACAAGAAATGAGGCAATGTGTGCAAGTGAAGGCGAAATATTGCCCATCGCAATAGTGGGTTCGTACGAAGGCGGAACAAGTACTTCTATCAGAGCTGACGTTATGGTATGCCTTCTTTGTTGCCAATTTCGTATCATCGCTCGCATGTAGAGCGCCAGAGCTTTGTTTCTCACGTTTGTGAGGTTGAGGCCACCGTTCCGGAACTGTAGCGTTAACGTATCATATTTGATCTTAAATAAAATCCCAGTACTAACATAGTAACCAAAGGCAGCCATGAGACGATCTGCAATACCCTTCGGTATTGGTAGGATCTGCGCTAAATGGGGCAGTCGTGACGCTATGTGAACGTTGGTGTATGCCACACGTTGGATCATGTCAAAGGCTCTCAGTGAGTTGTTGCGTATCGTCAGACGAACATTCTGCAGAAGCCGCCGAGAACTCGCCGCCGCCGACCGCCGTAGTGAACGGGTAAATGTAATCCCCAGACATCTCAGCGATTCCACCGTCTGAAACGGTCCCGATACGTCTTCCAGACCCCGTCCAATGTGCATAATTTTGGATTTCGTCACGTTAACGACACTGCCTGAAGCCGTCCCGTAAGAGTCTAGATGTTCAACAGCCTGACGCACTTCATGTCCTGATCTGACAAGGAGGATCATGTCGTCCGCATATGCGCGGCAAACAAAAGAGTTCTCATTAAGCACTATCCCAGTAAGTGAGCGCCTCATAACACACATCAGCGGCTCAAGCGCTACCGCAAACAGCATCATGGAGAGTGGGCACCCTTGTCGGACTGAGCTGTTAATGGGAATTGATCCCGCTTCCCGGCCGTTTACAATCACCTTCGATGTAGCCCCTCGTATTAGCCTCATGACGATGGAGATGAAAACAGGTGGAATCGCGATTCGGCTCATGACTGACGCCAAGAAGTCATGGTTTATCCTATCGAACGCACGATCGAAGTCCACAGATATCATCGCTGCTCGCATTTTACACGTTTCCGCAAGGGCGATAACGTCACGGTATTCACTTAACGCCGAGGAGATGTTGCTTCGCACCCCTAGGCAAGCCTGATCAGGGGATATTGTCCTGGATATCGCCAGCTTGAGACGAGACGCTAGTAGTCTTGCAAAGATTTTATAATCGGTGTTTAGCATAGTGAGAGGCCGATATTGATTAACATTGCGACTCCCCGCCATCTTCGGGATGGGAAGAAGAAAGCCCGTCACAAAATCCGACGGTAGACGCATGTCCGGACGCATCGCCTCATTGTACATCGACACCAACTGTGGCATCATCATGTCCACGAATTCTCAATAAAACTCTAGCGTAATCCCATCTGGCCCTGGTGATTTATGGGCCGCTCCTTTTTTGAGTGGCACCTTTATATCGTCTTCTGTGAGTGGCTCCATAAGCGCTGCCTTATCCGTCTCTGTCAGTGTCGTTTGCAGATGTTACAGTATCTCTTCCCCCACGAGACGGTCCGTCGGTGTACCGGCATAGAGGTGGCGAAAATGCTCTAATAATTCATTTGCAATGTCCTGTTGTGTTGTCAGTTGACGGCCATCTAAACCGTGGAGCACTGTTACCAATGACCGGCGGTAACGTTTATGTTACCGCGACACATGGTGCATCGAGGTACGTTCCCCAGTGATGGTGTCGAGACATCTTGCCCGTATTGGGATGCCACCCAGTCGTCGTCGCGTGATAGACAGGATTTGTGCCTTGACACGATGAACTTCCGCTTGATGTTCTGGAGACGGCACCTGGAAGGACAGCTCACGAAGCATGGTGTAATAATAATCAAGAGTGTCTCTTTGCCATCTCGTCTTATCCCGACCATACTGTATGAGCGCTCTTCTTATTGCCGGCTTAGTACACTCGAGCCACCATTGAAGCACGGAGGTATATGTTGGTAGACGGCGTTGACATGTGGCCCATACCTCCTCGACTCTCTGACGACATTCGGTGTCTGCCAAAAGTGACGAATTGAGCTTCCATGTCCCGCGGCTTCTCCACACACATTGCCTAGGGAGTGATATGGTACAAATGTAAGCCAGATGATCAGTAAATGCCGCAGGCCATCGTTCCGCGTCGATCACCTTATCCTGTAGGCCAACCGAAACATATATTCGATCGAGTCTGCTCGCTGAGTGACTGGTATAAAAAGTATATCCCTCACGGTTCCTATGAATCATGTCCCAGGTGTCGCTTAACTCCAGATCCCGGCATAGCACATGCAATTCACGAGAGGTATTGTAATGTGGAGTCTGGTCTTTTTGGGCTAAAACACAATTGAAGTCACCACCTATAATGAAATGATCGAATCTGCCGGTAAATAAGGGCACAATCTCTTCCGAATAATATCTCGCACGCGCCCGTCTGTTGTCGGTGCCGGAAGGGGCATAAACATTGAGAATGCGAATTCCATTAACAGTTATCGCCAGTCCTCGTGCCGAAGGTAGATAAGCCAGGTCGCGAACCGGAATTCCGTCCCGGACCAATATTGCCGTTCCACTGTCGTTGTTCGAGTGCGGCGAGGTGTAGGAGATGTAGCCATGGACTTCCTGGAACTCAGGAATGTAGAGTTCCTGCACCATCAGTATATCCACATCCGACGCGTATATCATGTCCCTAAACAACTGCTGTTTAACGGGCGATCTAATGGTATTTACATTCACTGTCCCTATTCTGTATGCCTGGGGTCGAGTAGCTATCATCTCCACATGATGTTAAAATTACAAAGTTGCACCGTATTGACAGTCCCTTTGCACATCCGCAGAGGGTCGCCCGACGGACGTGTCCCCGCGGTATTAGGTTTCTTGAGATGCAGACGGATGCGAGTCCCCACCAGTAGAATGGTCCGCATCGGTGATTTCATCGTCCTGCTCATACCAGCTGATATCATTGTGGTGCTCCAAATTTTCCTGTGCAACATTGATGAGTGACAGCTGTTGTTCTTTCGTAGCTTTAGACTCCACCGCAGAAGGGGTAGCAGGCCCCTGAGCGGATGTGTCGTCTGAGCGACAAGACATCTTTTCACTGTCCGAATTCATATGGTCTGCGACATCGGAAGCTTGTGGTTCCAAGTCAGACAGGTCCATAGTGTTAGTCTCCTCTGGGCTTCCAAGAAGAGAAGATAGCGTCTCCGAAGAGTTTAGTCGGCGCTTCTTGCGGCGCTTTGGCGAGCGTTGTTTGCGGGCCCTCACCTCGGCCTCTGGTGTCGGTGAATCTTGTATCTCCTGCAGTCTCGCCGTCGCTAAAACGCCCTGGGGTCGTTCCACTTCAGCCTCCATGCCTGTTTGACGCTGTCAACCTCTTTTTGCACCACCTGTAATGTCTGGGATTGGAGGATGGTCGGAGCCATTCCTTCGTCAGTGGGGTCCGAAGGCGCCTCAATCAACTGCGGCGTCGGTTCGATAGTGCGTTCCGACCTCGGCGTCACCTCCCCGCGAAGCGCCGCCACGTAAGTCATCGGCAGTGACGTTGGTGTAGTCGGATTCTGGAGGTCTCCGCTGGGGAGTTGCACGAGTCTCCTCTGCATACACGCAGATCGAAGATGTCCTTCACCACCACACCCGGAGCATGTCCGGGGCTGTCCATCATAGATGACAATAGCTCGACAGCCGCCGATGTTGATGTACGATGGCACATGTTTCATAAGGGCAATTCGCACCTGTCGGACACCATTGAGCACTGGATACGTGCTAAAACTTGCCCAACGTTCGGCCGTATGACTGATAACTCTGCCATATGGCTGGAGCGATTCAGTGACCAATGATTCTGGTACCTCGAAAGGCAGCTCGAAGACGCGAATCGTACGCACGCCCAGGCCCGAATGAGCGACTAAAACTTCGCCAATATGACCATCGGAGTGTCGGAACTGGAATCCTCGTTTGGCGGCTTCAATGATCCTATCGCATGCTGCGTCGTCAATCATCTTTACGTAAAGAGTGCTGCTCACGATTGATAAATGAATTCCAATGATCTCCGTGTAATTAAGTTGCACTTCGTCCCTCAAGAAACGTTCGATTTCGAAAGCCTTCGGTCGTGCATACTCGTTACAGAACGTGAACTGTATCGTGGTTTTTCGGAAATTATGTGCCATGGCGTTCGATTCAAACAGTAACACACGCGAGTGACGACGGTGTAAACACCGCTTCTTCCGCGAACGTTCGCAGCCGGGACGTAAACAAGTCCGAGCTGCTCCGCGGCTAAGGGCGGACTGTCTCTCAGCTACCGAAGCACGACTCACGCCCGGTACTCACAGCTTTACTTCTGCCAGTATCCGTCTCCTACCTTCCAAACTTTACAGAAGCTCTCCTGCGAACCTTGCAGAACTAGCACTCCTGAAAGAAAGGATATTGCGGAGACATGGCTTAGCCACAGACTGGGGGATGTTTCCAGAATGAGATTTTCACTCTGCAGCGGAGTGTGCGCTGATATGAAACTTCCTGGCAGATTAAAACTGTGTGCCCGACCGAGACTCGAACTCGGGACCTTTTCCTTTCGCGGGCAAGTGCTCTACCATCTGAGCTACCGAAGCACGACTCATGCCCGGTACTCACAGCTTTACTTCTGCCAGTATCCGTCTCCTACCTTCCAAACTTTACAGAAGCTCTCCTGCGAACCTTGCAGAACTAGCACTCCTGAAAGAAAGGATATTGCGGAGACATGGCTTAGCCACAGCCTGGGGGATGTTTCCAGAATGAGATTTTCACTCTGCAGCGGAGTGTGCGCTGATATGAAACTTCCTGGCAGATTAAAACTGTGTGCCCGACCGAGACTCGAACTCAGGACCTTTGCCTTTCGCGGGCAAGTGCTCTACCATCTGAGCCACCGAAGCACGACTCACGCCCAGTACTCACAGCTTTACTTCTGCCAGTATCCGTCTCCTACCTTCCAAACTTTACAGAAGCTTTCCTGCGAACCTTGCAGAACTAGCACTCCTGAAAGAAAGGATATGGCGTATACATGGCTTAGCCACAGCCTGGGGGATGTTTCCAGAATGAGATTTTCACTCTTTAGCGGAGAGTGCGCTGATATGAAACTTCCTGGCAGATTAAAACTGTGTGCCCGACCGAGACTCGAACTCGGGACCTTTGCCTTTCGCGGGCAAGTGCTCTACCATCTGAGCCACCGAAGCACGGCTCACGCGCGGTACTCACAGCTTTACTTCTGCCAGTATTTAAAGATGTTGCACTCTTCGTATACACAGAAGATGCTGGTGTTATAGAGACATTTTCGCAAAAATTGCATGACCAAGGTCTTTCAAGGATGTGAATTGTTCTAAAGCATGGAGGAATGCAAAGCGGCTAACATGTTTCTTTAATGGACTGACTGGGACAATTCTGGTATGCCTTATAAAGAAATGATGAAGTCGTTTCGAATATTTTATCGTCATGAGACCATCATCTACGTCAAAGGCGAGGAGAAGATGACAGGTATGCAGCGGATCTTCAAGATTGCATCTATTCGTGACATGGAATTCTACAAGTGCCCTACAATGCATCAGCTCAAGAACAAGGATATGTGTGAAGGTAGTGTTGTGTCTGCTTACGAAAATGTAAAATTACATTTAAGTTGGAGTAATGAAAATAAATGAACTTTTTACCTCACATTCTGTGTTTTTCTTTCTTTCTACGTAGCTCCTACGTAGATAGTATGTAGCTTTGCCCTGATCCTACACCTGTGGCTTTGTTCAAGCACATGAGATATAATTTCAGCTATGTTTGCTATGTGTCTTTGGAAGTGGACACGATCGCGCGCCGCCTGTTCCCAAAAACCTATAAGCGTAGCATGATAGGCGAAATCCCATGCAATCATTACATATACGAGGTATGTCCTCAAAGTAAGTTCCGTTTGGTCATATAAAACAAGCGTGTACAGATACAGAAAAAATATTTATTGTAAAAAAATCTACAACTGTTATACTACTTTTCTAAATAGCTTCCGAAATTTTGCAGGCACTTGTCAAAGCGTGGCACAAGTTTTTGTATGCCTTCTTCACAGAAGATTGCCACCAGTGTATTCAACCATGTGGTAACATGTTCTTTCAGCTCGTCATCATCGCTGAAGTGTTGACCACCAAGGACAGATTTTAGATGTAAGAAGAGATGAAAGTCGCTAGGAGCGAGGTCCGAGCTGTACGGAGGATGATCAAACGCGTCAAAGTGAAACTCCCATAGGAGCTGTTTGGTCACATTCGCCATGTGAGATCGGGCATTGTCATGGAAAAAACAACACTTTTGACACTAATCCTCGGCGCTTGTTCTGTATTGGGCGGTGCAGTTTCTTAACGGTCTCGCAGTAACCATGTGCATTGCTTGTTTGGCCTCGTGGTAAGAAATCAATCAGCAAAATGCTTTTTCTGTTCCAGAAAACGCTGCACATGACTTTTCGAGATGTCAAGATTTGCTTAGGCGTCTCCCGTGACTATCCGATAAAGAAAACCATCGCCTTCTTCATTGTTGCGTGTCAAGAACTGAAGTGCACTGCCCTTCTGTTGTTTTTTGTGTTGTTCAGTAAGAATTTTGGGTACCCTACATGAGCAAAGTTTTCGAAATTTCAGTTTTTCAGTGACAATTTCATGTGTCGAATTCTTTACCATGACATCTAATTATTCATATGGGTTGCAATCCTTCATCCAATTGATGAAACTATCTGTATGCATATAAAGTATCTTCAGTTCCATGAAATGAGTTTTAGCAAACTCATAGTGGAAATGGTAGACATGGAATTTGGAGATGTCCGAATAAATTGGTTTTGTAAGCTCTACTCAAACCTTTGACATCTCCACAGCAACAAAGTTCTCATTGAAAATAGTGACCCACTTAAAATTTGGTCTGGCGATGTACTTTCTTACGACCCACGGCCCATCCCATGGGGCCTAATCAATATATCACTTTCATTTCTTACATTCTGCATGGCTTTACCGAAAATAGAATTATTCATCAATTTATAAAAAATCTTTTTCGAAATCACTAATCATACCCCGCCCTCTTTCCGGTATTTAAGTCAATATACTCCTTCAACCAGGAGGACTGATTGAAGGAGAGAGCCTGGGTGACTCTGCCTAGCTCCATCCCTAAGCTGAGGCACTGCTGGACGCTTTGATAACTAATTACATACCTCTGCTTGTGTCTAACAGTGGTCATCAGATTAGGGATAGTGCTTCCTCATGGAACTTGTTGCTCTGGACATAATGGCAAGTCATTTGTCATTTCATGCATACTAACAGGTTATATGAGGTCTACCTCCATCACATACGCTGCACCAGAATCATCTGCCAGACCCCATATTTTTCCACCTAACCCCTCTAATTCGTTTTTGGGCATGCACTAAGACCTGCCAAACGGCAGTGGCAGCATTATGGCGTGCCTGTATAAGTTATACACATCCAAATATAGAATATAACTTGAATCGGGAGACGTGTTGAACCCGCTCTCATATTTGGATTATTTGCTTTGGTGTGCCTATGGACACAGCTAAGTCTCACATGGATCCTGCACTCAAAGAAAAGAAGCATTTCAGCATAAGTCAAAAGTTTGATGCTACACTGCGTTTGCTTAAGTATTGCATCCCAGGACAATCCAGGTGCCGAGTAATAAAAGGTGGAATCTGGAGACTATGTGGCCGTGCATACTCAGCAGTACTTTTCAAAAACATTCGCAAGCAAGTGCACGTCGGTGTCCATGTACAGTCTTGCGTATTCACCCAAATTTGTAATGTTGAATTCCTTGCAGACAGTCACGGCATGCTCATAATCTGCAATAGTTATGGCATCACCTATGAGAGTACTTGGTAAATGCAGATATGTGGAGCAGCCTGGTTTCGTCGAGTTTCGCCTTACTATTCAGATACTCATAAGGGAAAACTCCTTTTATATTCATAAGCTATAACTTTACCTCATTGGGGATTGCAGATTGGGTGATATGCATATCCTCCAGAGGTATAGTTTCAACGAGTTTCTGGAGTAGAGCCTGTATAAAACGTACTACGTCAAAGAAGTGGAGCGTAATTTTTGGCGTCATTCGCTTGGAGAATGAAATGTACTTCTCAATACTCTCAGCCTCCTGTACAGTCCGGTGGACAGGGGGTGGCGGGCAGTGCCTGAGTACGTTGTTTGTGCGCCGTTGCATTATTTTGGGCGCGTGTCTGAAGGCTGTGCTATGCTTTATTTCGACAGTTTACGAGTACTGAGTGTGTCCCCACATTAGTGTGCTGCATTATTTAGGAGCAGTTTGCAGGTCTGTGTACTGTGTACTAAAATTATTCCAGTGTAGTAGTTCGCATGTGTGTAGACTGTGGAATGCAGTATTTCGACAGCTTACAATTAGCAAGCATGTCTGTTGCATTATTTAAGAGTAGTTTACAGATCTGTTGGTCATGTGGCATGACTCCTAGTATGTCAGAGCGTGTGTTTTGTGTTAGGTTGATAAATATACTCCTTCCCTAAATAAATATCCCAAAGTAAATAAAGTACACTCCTTCCTTACTCTCTCCAGCAGCCCAACGTAGGCTGAGTCATTTTCGCGCCATTTTTCCCCTCCATACCAACATCTTGGATTTCATCACAGGAGGGATAACAGCACCCTCTGGTGGCATTACTGTGTACTAGGTCAGCAGGACTCTAGATCTCGTGGTGGAGACACTGTCTGTAAAATAAAGACTTATGTTCATCACATCTTGGATAACGGTACTCATGTCATGGCGGCCATCTTGGATTATGTCACGGATGAGAGAGCCCTCTCGCGGTGGTACTGTGGTCAGTTGGAGTCCAGACTCCACGGCACCACACTGTTTCCCATCATTTCCCCCCACCATCTTGGATTATGTCACAGGAGAGACGAGAGTGCCCTCTGGCAGTGGTACTGTGTACTAGGTTAATTGGAGTCCAGACCCCACGATGACCACACTGGATTGTCGTAGTGCCTCTAATTGTTGAAATAAAATAGTGCTTGCAAAATAATAAAGACTTATGTCCTGTGCTGGTCGAGTCCTTTTCCCGCAAATCCCTAGGAGGAGGTGACAGTCAGGTGAGTTGGGTTAGTGGAGGTGGGCTTTCTTTCCAGCCATTTTCTTAGGTAGGTAGAAATACCCCAATTTACCTATTTCACAGTCAAAATTCAAACTTGGTGCCAGTTCCTAGGAACAGTTGGCGTCAATTGACTTAGGTTATTGGAGGTAGCCCAAGTGATGTATCTTCCTTTGATATTCTTAGGTTAGTAGAGATAACTGTGGTGTGATGCATTATCCTGTTGAAATTTGAACTTCCCATCATTTTTCTGGGGGAGGGGAGGGGAGAGGGGCTAGGTTAGTGGAGGTAGTCGAATTGACCTTCTTTCCGCCAAAATTCAAACTTCCCACCAAAATCCGCTATCTTGGATGACGTCACAGCCGCCATCTTGGATGACTCATGTGCTCTTGACAAGTCTACAGGCTGCCATCTTGATTGACGTCATCGTCGCCATCTTGGATACTTCTGGCAACAATGGCGAGTGGGGTGACACCCTACTTGCTCCAAACTCATGGAGATTTTATAACTGGACCTTTCATTTAAGATCATAGACATGAATATGGATGTCAAGGTGCAGAACTTGGCTGAGTGCTTTAGCTGGCCATCTTACTTTCATCTCTGAAAATTGGGTCAGTATAACACCCAAGGTGGATTCACGATACCACTTGGCGATTAATGTATTCTGAGACATGACGCCATTATCACCCCAGATGTAGTGCAGGCTTTTCTCCTCAGCAGCACCCTGCTGTTTGGGAGGGTGAGTAACTAGCAGCAGTGTACTGCATTACATTTAATGGTGTTATATATCAGATCATCTAGGGCTTTGAAGAACTCTGCCTTCAGCACCAGGAGGCATGCTTCTTGAAACCTGGCTGGGTCGCAATATCCCCCAGGAGGATTCTCAATTCTAGTGAAAGAGATACGCCCCTCAAAGGCCCTTCTTTCTAGAGGGGTCATGACAACGCTAATCTGATGTCCTGCAGTTTCAGAATGGGATAGAGCATTACCACTATCCACAGATTAATTATCATTAATACTTCAACTAGGAGATGACTGTGGCCATTTGGTGGATAAAGGCGCTGAGAAGCAGCCACCTTCAGGGGGGACAAACATGCCTTTCGTTGCTGGCGAGGGCAAATAGCCGGAGCAAGAATAGGAGGATGTGGCTGCAGTGATCTCCAGTGGGACCACCCAGGCTGTGGAGAAGGCGTTTTTGATGTTGAGGCATACTGGAGCCTTCACCATCGCCAGCCGTTTGGAAGGAGGGGGTAGGGAGAGATCGTTGCTCTGACTAAATCACCAACGAACGCCAGAGGGTATGTGGTAGTGTGGAGGCCAGCACTGTAGCAGCTGTGGCCGCCTGTGACATGACAAAGAGTGGTGCTTTGTACGGTGGTGCACGTCGCTTGGATGAGTATTTGATACCTGCACGCACAACCACTGCCCTGGGTGCACAAGCCACAGCAAGTTGTTGTCATACAGTGTTGGTGACAACTCTGTAACATACAAATAATGGAAATAAATTAAATGCAGTGCTCAACATTTTTTTTAAATATATGCTGTAAACAAGCAATGACAATTAAGTGCATCAGCATTCCTGAATAATAATTATATGCCGTAACAATAATGGTCACATTATAATCAACTTTTTCACTATAGGCCTAGAATTGAGCAGTTCAGTAGATCTTTCTGGTACCTCTCCCGCCCAGTCAAACATCTCCATCTCCTGTCCCAGAAGGAAGAGATCAGACTTCCTTTCAGCAACCACCATCTCACGCTGCCGCTCTGGTATCCCACCCTCGCCAGCATTGTTGTTGTTGTTGTTGTGGAGCCAATGATTCATCTCACAGAAGTCGTCTACAACATCAACAACAATAAATTTGTACTGAATTTGCCTACAGCGAGATATTGATTATAATAACTATGAAAAAATAAATAAATAAATAAAAAGTTCATACCAAATGGAAGTGATGAATCCTGGTCATCATTCAAAATCCATACCCCTACTAGAATCCCATCCATCTCTTGATCTATAGCAACATCTATAACAATGGACAATATATGCCTCACACAACTGTATACAATGAAAGAAAAACACGTACGTCAATATGTTACAACTGTACTTTTTCCTGCATTTCGGCCTCCAGCAGCAGCAGCTCAATGACCATCAGCTGCTGCTCTAATGCTGCAGCAGCGAGATAAAAAATTTTATAAACATTTGTTACTATCGGAATACATCAAGAGCTGTTCTCGGAACAAGTAGACTACCACACAGAATTTGGAGATTTACTTTCATGATGGTAGCACAACCTCTTGAGCTTGCTGGCGACTTTCCGCTTCCAGCTATCGTTCTAGTTCTGCCAACATTTCGGGAATGAATGTTGCAATAGGAAGAAAAAAACTTTTATAACCACTTGTTACGAAAAGGTATCACAATCTAGATAAATTTGAATACTTCCGCTACTGCATTTTATAGGTGTCGCAACTTGAACTTATAATTTTTTTTGTAAACACTTACAATGCAGTTGACCCAAGTGTGGCTGGTTCCACCACTACTGCTGACATCACTACTGGCTGACCATTTCATATGGCAGATATCACACGGACACAACTAGACACTGTCAAAGACTGATGATGGTTGTGGTGGGGGTTGGACTTTATATACCTTCAAACTCGACTCTCTATTCTTCGGAGGTTCTAGCCCTCCCTTGGGCATGGGTGTGTGTGTTGTCCTTAGTTTAAGGTACATTAAGAAGTGTGTAAGCTTAGGGATCAATGACCTCAGCAGTTTGGTCTCATAGGCCTTACCATAAATTTCCAATTTCGACCCTCTATTTTGCAGACGACCAAAAGGAACTCAGAATGTCTTATCAGCAAGTTATAACTTCCCTTCTTTTTTATCTCCAAGCAGGCTTGGTGCAGGTGTTTGAGGAGCAGATCACGGCTGCAAACGAGAAAAAATCTGAGACAAACATCCTCTGTTTGTTGACAAGTGACTGGAAAACAGGACGCAGCCACAGGCTTTAGAAAAACACTCTTTGTTCATTCTGAGACAAACCTATAGCTTGATACTTCCGATGTCAGCTGCATCCTTCGAAATACCTATTGTTGTTAGTCAGGTTATAGCTGCGCGGTGAGGACGCTAACCTCACCTTCTTTTTCTTCTTCAAGCAGTCTTGGTGCAGTTGGCTACTGTG
Organism: Schistocerca gregaria; assembly: GCF_023897955.1. Lineage (NCBI taxonomy): Eukaryota > Metazoa > Arthropoda > Insecta > Orthoptera > Acrididae > Schistocerca > Schistocerca gregaria. Next base: position 241,693,351 of record NC_064921.1, read on the forward strand.
GTGGACAGAAAAATTCTGTGAAACAGATAGTGGCCCCATCTGGAAATACCCTTTGGTCGCTGGCAAGTGCATGGAAAACTGCTCACATCTGATATCTTTATAAAACACCTTTTGTTCACTCTGAAACAGACTGATAGTCTGGCACGCCCAATGCCAGCTTCATCCCTCGAAATATATGTTGCTGTTTTAGTTAGGACAGAGCCGTGGAGGACGACGCTAATCTTCGAAAACAACTCTATTGTTCATGGTAGGTGCCCAACGGAGCACGCCTTGAGAAAGATCATCTTCCGATTTCCAAATGTGCTGGTTCCTGCCCCCCCCCCCTCCCCCTCGTGACGTGAGAGTCGAGGGCTGGAGGACTGTTAAGGAGGCAGGTAAGTGGTCACCGGCAGACCGCTGGACACTGAGGCAAGTGGCACATGTGGCATGGGTTGTGTCATCGAAGGCCTCCTGAGAGTTACAAACGCACTTGGTGAGGCGCCCTAAGCAGAGCAGGAGGGGGGGAGGCGGTGGAAGGTGGGTCCTGTAGTATCCCGCAGGGTGAGGCTGCAGCAGCAGCCATCATGAAATGTGGACCGAGGCTCACCCCTCTCCAAGGTCACACGAGGCGGCAGGAAGCGAATGAATCCTGGCCCACCAATACTGCACTCACACCCAGCACTGCGCCTCAGAGCGTCTTAATGACTTTGTGAGCACAGTACATGAAGTGATCTGAATTTAAACAAGAGTATAGCTGTCCTATGAAATGCAAATTATGTTCTCAAAGCATGACTCACCTATTTTTTTCGATTTCTACCACCTATTGCCATTTTATAAACAACTCCCATTAATATTACTTTCTCTGAATTGACAATTGAAATCACACAGAAAATTCGGAATTCTCGCCAGAATTCGAAATTCCTGCCAATAGAGTAGGTGGGGGAGGGGGAGGGGCAGGGGGACGTTTGGGGAGGGAGGAGGATGTGGGGACCCACATGGGGGCTGAGGAAAACACATGGCATCATGGAGGTATGTAAAACCCAAGCCTCACCACAATCATCATCAGTCTTTGACAGTGTCTAGTTGAGTTCGTGTGATATCTGCCATATGGGAATTAATTTGCATATCAATTTGATATCAAAATTGCGCTCAGGCCCCCATTTCTTTACTACTGAAGATATTATTTCTGAAGCAAGAATCACTATTAGAGGTTAGATGTCGCACCTTACATTGATGCTGGATGTGATCCCGCAATATTGCAAAGCACACTACATTCTTTCTGTGTCACGAGATAAAATAAAGCAGGAGCTCAATCATCTTGAACAGAATAAGTTTATGTAAGCCATTACCAGTAGCCAGTTGTTAATGCCGAGTGTAGTTGTACAGAAATTGAGCAGCTCACTGCACTGCTGCAGAGATTTCAAAGTAACGGTTAATTTTTGCGAGGTGCCGAGGCTAAGAAATGTTTTGCGGACACTTTAATTCTAAAGAATCTGTATGTGGTTTGATCACACACTCAATCCCGATCTTTCTAACGATCACGATAATTAAAGTACAAGGATAAATTAGTGAAGTTGCCCTGTAAATGATAGTTACAAAGAGTTGCACACACCAGATAATTTAATTAAATTATCAAGTAATTAGATTCCTTAGTAGTCATTAATCATTATTGGAAGGAATGACAGCTGTTAATTGACTATTGAATGGCGAACAGTATAATTATAACAATGTGGTTTATTGATCTAAAGACATGAAAAAATATACTATACATTACAATATACCCTCACAGTAAGAGTACAAGATTGGAATACTGAATAAGAAGTTGGCCACGTACTTGAAGGGGCTCCTAACCTCAAATAATGAAAAGACGGATCTCATCAACCACTTGAGTCCGTACATTAAATGCTACACCCCGACTATCTAACAGTATGGTGATCGGTTGTGAGAACTCTGATTAGAAAGAAAAGAAAAAAGAAATTTGGGTGATATTTGTGACGTTGAGAACATGCGCTGCTGAGAGCTTCAGTGCAAAAACTTTTACAAAGTCCCTACAATGCTGGAGCAGCCAAGATACTTTACCACAAAAGAGTTCAGCAGTACGAAGTCAGCAAACAGCAAACAGGTGATGCAGCCGATGAAGTCTGCGCCAGCGACTCTTCTAATATGCTTTATCTGTGAAGAATAACTTGTCATTAATTACCATTAATTACTTCTGTCTGGGCGATTGAAACAGTGCACTTCCTAGCTCGCAAGACAGTGCACTTCCTAGCTCACAATAAAGTGTCTATAGGAGGAGATACAGAGAAGAATGCCTAATACGAAATCTTGTACTCTGACGGTACCAGGGTTAGATGCAGAGTGACCTATCTATTGTGCACCACACTCACTCTTTCCAAATTGAGCCACCCGCGATCCCCACCACTGTCGAAAGTTCCCAGTCGACAGCGGCCGTGGGAACATGCACCAATCGTAAGATTCAAAGTGCAGTGGAAAATTCCACCTATACCCATACAATGTGGTCTTGTCCTGACCGTTTCAGGACAAGGCTCTCTGCCATCACATAGCTTCATCAAGAGCTGCTCAATCGATTTCCTATGTTTACACTGGTGCGGGAAAAGTCCTCTCCACGGCTACACGTATAACATGAAAAGTCCATCGAACTACCAGTACCAGCGTATCCAGCACGTTGCCTAGCGTCCTCTTATAGTAAAATAGGAATACCCTACTCGTTGGGTCGCCAGACCGGCACCTCTTCCTAGGGGTTGGTGGGAAAAGGACTCAGCCCATACTAGGCTGATGGAGAGAGGAAGGAATATACTTCATTTATTTTGGAGCAATTTATTTAGGCATGGAGTATATTTATCCCAGAACACACGCTCGACATGTCCCACAGCACACAGAACTGCAAACTACTCCTACATGAGTTGAATATAAGACTCTACACACACATGCTTGTTAATTGTAAACAGTAAAAAATAACCCATTGCACAGCCTACAGACATGCAAACCACTCGTAAATAATGCAATACGACCATAGAGCCAAACAACTCTTAAATAATAATAATAATCCATCTAAAAGACTCTGCTAGCTAATCGTCAACTGACGAAATCATACAACAGTTTTATTCAAAGAATTAGAGGCAGCACCACCATCCAGTGTATTCAGCACTGAGTCCAGAGCCCTACTGACTTAGTTCATATCTATGCCACTAGATGACGCTGTAGTGACGTCAGGTGTTGACGCAAGTACTGTAATCTAACATGGCGCCACCTAGTGCGTTCACCACGAGCTCCAGGCCCCAACTGTCTTAGTATACAGTTCGTCGCCACCAGAGGACGCCTCCGTGACACCAGCTGATGACGCAAGTACAGTTATCCCTGATGGCGGTAAACAGTGTGTTCTCCACCAGGTCTAGCACTCAGTACCACCAGCAGAGGACGCTGCCCTGATTTTCGTGACGTGAACCAAGACGGTGAGGGAAAATGATGGGAAAAAGACTCAGCCTGCTCTGGGCTGCTAGGGATAGTAAGGATGGAGTGCACTCTATTTATTTTCAAACAACTTATTTAATGATAGAGTATATCTATCTCACTGATACAGACCATCCAACCTGATGTGCCTGGGGCCATGTTGCACAGCCCACAGACACATAACCAACCCGTAATTTCAGTACACAATAGCAAACTGCTCCTAAGCAATTCTTCACACTGATGTGTAGACACACTCAGTACTCGTAAACTGTCCAAATAGCGCATAGTAGGGCCTACAGAGTCCCTCACGAACTAATGCAATCACAATACGATTTAATGGCTAACGAATTCATTCTAAAGAATGATAAGTTGATCGAGGTCATTTTTTTTTTTTTTTTTTTTTTTTTTTTTTTTTTTTTTTTTTTTCAAGTGTTCTTTCTGGATGCATCAGTCACGTAACATAGCCCGCATTCTACTCGTATACAGCTACGTGTTTTGAAGCACTGTTTACTTGCTATCGTTGAAGGTAAACCTGTCTGTCATCAGAGGACTTCCATCTCATGTGTGAAAAACTTGATGCGCTCCACTAAACGAGCTTTGATTTATGCGATCGCCCCTGTCGCATCTTGTGTGTGTAAAATCGAGTCTTCAGTGTCATAACTAAGTTATCGGTATGAGCTTATGACACGCTACAATCCGCTGTACACATTTGCCTTACATACGTTGTGTGTACAGAGTTAATGGCAGAATGGCTTGTAATTTTCACATGTCGGACTCTGCTGCTTTGCTTTTGATGCAGGCATGGTATAATTCCTGAACTGTGATCGGTTGTGAAGAGCGGGCACTACACGTCTTCGCAAAGCTATATTGTGCTCGTATGATGCAAAGTAAATGTTTTACGGAAGTAGTTTTTTCATTTTACGATTCGATAAGATAGTTCAGTGTAGAGAAACTGTGAAGAAGGATGTATGTCTAATAGGCGGGAAAGGTAATAGATCTAACATTATAGCGCGTTTTTAAGTGCAGAAAGTTGTAGTCTTAGGGGTGCATGTGTTTATGTTCTCTCTCTCTCTCTCTTACCAATACCTTCCATGTACAGATACTAGACTCTAGAACAAAAATTTAGAGTTGAAAATCTTCTGTGACTCCCATACGCAGAGAGATGGATCGTAAATTAAGTACTGTGCTCAAGGTCTTAGAAATATGTAGAGAGCTGTCTTGTATACTTTCATGACTTAAGTGTTCAAGAATTAACTGTGAATGGGCGTGCAGGGTAGTCATCTATCCATGTTCGCAGTGATACTCGCCAAGTAGAGAATGGATGATTTAGCTATGATACTGAAATTGAGGAAATATGCTGTCACATGATTGGCCAGTATTGATGTTAGTGTAAAATTGTTCGCACTATCAAGTTTCATCTTTATTATTAGAGTACACGGATGGTGTACTCCACCCCACCCCTGCATTGGTTAGCAGATAATGTTTGACTGATATGGCTTGTTTGAGTTGGGGAAAAAGTTTTGGTGGATAGACAACTTCCGGGGGTTGCTAGCAGCGAAACAGGGATCGTGTACATGAGTGCAATATGAGGAATGAGTGGAAATCGAACGCAGAGCCAACATCTGTTCTGTCACTGTGACATGAGTTTATATGCAGAGGTCGTCAATCACTTTCGGACGGTAGTTTGGAAACTCCCCACAACACTACCAAACTCTTATAGTTTCCTTATGTTGTAAGTGTGTTTTATTTAAAAATGATCCATTGTTATGCTATCCGCCGTAAGAATACTGTTTACACCCTGTGATGTTTAGTTTTCTGTGAGAGGTCGAGAATAGAAGCGTCTTAATGTCAGTTTAGAATCTGGCACAGACCTCGAAGTCGTGGTAGAAAACGAAATGTTTGGCAGTGTACAGCAGCGCGTTAGAAAACAAGTGTTTGAATCAGGACAGAAGGAGCGTCTCATGCGATAATTCGCTTAGAATATAGGTGACGAAACTTTAAGGAGGTCTCTGCGGTGTCTGTATATTTAATAGAATCGTGTAATAGACACAGCAGGTGTAGCAGTAGCAGTTTGAGCTGAGAGACCGTGAGGAAGGGGCTATACCGCTAGGAATGCTTCGATGGCAGCACGCTACGCTATTCTGGGAAAGTATTGTGAAATCTCTTTCTTCGCACTGGAGGCCGACCGCAGCTATGTGTCATTGCGCCCACACCAGTGCCTTGGTGCCTTCTAACGTGTATGAGCTTTTATAGTTCGTAATATTTCCATGTTGGGATGATTGATTTGAATGGACGTGGATGTGTAGAACTTGTATCTAGTTTGGGGACGTGCCACATTGCTCGCATTTCCACCAAATGGTCAAAACACCATCCTGTTGCAGTAACTCAGCTCGAACTGTTTATACACGGGTTGCAGAAGTTGTTGGATATGTCTTTCTCCGACTTCTGCTCAGTTCGGACTTAAATTGGAACGAGCACTTGTGGAAAGCTGTAGAAATGGGTGCGACTGCAAGGTGTGTAGAGTGTGATTAAAACGAGGTTGTAATTTTACTGAGCAGATGCGTTCGAAGAAGGTGAATCGTTTAGAGATATGAGAGTGCGTGAAATATGATTGACTTGTGGGTGTGAGCGTATGCAAGTATGTGTTTGAATGGACGTAATTGCTAATATGTAGCGTAAGGCTCGACATCTTAGAAGTTAGCGTGCATATTTCTCCTTACGACCTCAGTCAGCACATCATCTACTACTACTGTCTGTCACCGCCTATAAACCCGTGGATATATCGCGGACAGAATGCGTTACAAGTACTGAAGAATTATCTAGCTGGGTGCCGTATGATGGAGTCGCAAATACCACGTGCATACCACGTGCCTTAGCGGAATCACATTCAAATTTCAGTGATTTTATCGCTAGGCTGCATGGTTGGCTGTTAATAGACACACTTCTAAGATCACCGTCACGGTATTTGTCCAGAAAACACCACCTCATTCAGGGGTAATGTCGTACCTCGATTCTTAATGTGGGCATAAATTTTAACATGGATACTTGTGTGCACGTATAGAACCATGACTGATTGTTAGAGTAACGTGGAGTAGTTGTTGGGATCGGGATTTATTCTTCAACATGTGCTCGAATACGTCTAGGACACAGTGGTAGGACTCGAAAGAAGAACTTAAGAGACATGCACACCCATCGTTGATTTTCGATCAGTATTATTTGGTATCGTATGCATACAGTTATTGAGAAGGTAATATTATACTTAGTATCAGTGCTGGGTGTGTGATATGTTTGCATTTGAGCAGCAAGTTTATAAAGTATATGTGTTTGTGGAAAGGAAATGTCTATGTGCTGTTGTAGGGAGGGTATGGATTTTACTTGGAGTACTGTAATAGCGAAGGGAAGAGTGTATCTAGTTGTATGGAAAGTACAGCTATTTCCAGAGCCACTGCCGGCAAGAGGGTGTATTTCAGATACTTCGCTCATTCTGGAATGCTGTTAAATTAAGAGCGCGATCGTAACATTTAATTATAAGTATAATGATAAACATATATGCAACCGGTTTCCCAGAATGAATCTGGGTATGAAACGTCCGTGGTGGTAATGATTCACGTTTCCTGTTAATAGGAGCATCCGTGTAAATATAGAGGTCTGTTGGAATGTAGGAATGTATATGAGTTAAGTTTGCCGTGTCTATACGGCCAGATAGTGAACTAATACTTAATATGTGTTGGACAGCTTTCGTGATCAAGTGGAACTTTGAGAAGATGGTATGCTTGCGGTGGAGTGTTATTCCCGCCTATGTAAATTGTTCGGTTGACTGATTCTGCACGTTTAGTGCAGTTATTTAGTTGAGGGAGGATAGATTGTGGTGTGCTGGACTCACATTTGCCTGTTCTCTAGACCTGGGAAAGATCTTAGTTGGCTTGTAAATTATAGCGATGATTTGGGATATGTTACATCACCGACAATGGTGTTCGAGAGTGCAAACATCATTTTTCGTCTGTTTGTTTCTAGTTATTGAGTTGTCTAGAGCAGGCTCCACCTAGCTGAAGTTTCGGATTTGTAGAGAAATAATTCCCAGTCTATGCTAGTTGAGTGATCGGTAGTATGCTTCCTGGTGCTTGATTTCGAGAAGTACAGCTAAAATGGTATACTATTATAGCGAAAATATGGGTGTTCTTGTAATCGACGAGTCTGGAGGTGTCTGTAGAAATGCGAGCAAGAAATCGTAAACAGTAACGCGTTTATGCCGAGGGGAGAGGAGCCTCTCCTTGCACATCAGTTCTGAGAATTACTTCAGTTCACTAATGTAAAGGGGATGATTTGGTATGGTGGGGGATATGAATTGCATGCTTACTAGATCGAGACGGTACTCGGTGATATATTCCCTGGCTGGAGATCGGTTTGACGCCCCAATATTCCTGTGTGTCTAGTATGTATTTGATGATCTGTAGACAACATTGCGATGTTTAGTTGTCGATGCAAAATGGTGTACACTGTAAAATAGTTTGTTACCGTTGATTGTAGAGTCTGTAGAAAGAAACAGGATGACAGTGCTTCGCTAGGACTGGGGGAGTATCGTGACATATAGGCAGTGTGTGTGCGGGCATACCACAATTTTTTCGGGTGCTGAAGAAATACAAAAGATAACAGCGCTGTTTGTGTAAAATGTGCATATATTGTATTTTAAAGTTAGTGTGGCTAACACTTTGCAAACTGTGCACTGTAAAGTTACTATTGTTTATGGTATGGGATGACTAGAGAGGATGACTGTGTGCCCTATCGTGAGGGACATATAGATTGAGTACATGGATAATGGTGAGCAATTTTTTTACATGGAAAATTATATGCGCTTTGGATACTGAGGCACAGTAATCAAGAGGAGATATTAACTGTACATTGTGCGGTGTCAGAATGTAGCAGCAATGGTAATATTTAATTTTAGTTACACTGATAAATATCTTCCTCACTTCAAACATTCTTGTGAATGTCGTATGTATTTGATAATGTGTTGGCAACTTGGCGTATTTAACTGTCAGTGCAGTTTAGCGACCTGTGCAAAATAACCACAGAAAGCCTCGAAAAGAAAAAATGGATTATGCTTCGATACCGGCTGCATCACTAATTTGGCAGGTAAATTCGATAAGCGCCAATGAGAATGCTCCATTGATTGTGGTGGGATATAGGAGCTGTGAGAACATTTGTGTATGTTGAGAGCAGGAAAGTTATTACGTTATGCCCGGGAGGTAGATTGGATTGGGAGATATTTGGGTAAACAGGTTCTGTTAGGGTAGGAATTTTGGCGCAAACGAGCTGAGACAACAAGAAAGCAAGTGTTAACTATTTCTGGTGCACTATAAAATTACGGAGAGCTGGAGTTGGCTGATATTTCTTTTTTTCACAAAGCCATGTGATGTAAGAATAACACTGAGAATGTTTTAGATGGCGATGTGTCTGTTGTGATTGGCAGGGTCACGCTGGGGCAGGTACCTGAGGTTGAACGCATGTGCCAACATGCTCTGTACTTGTCTGCCCTCAGTGGTATAGACAATTGACGCCTGGATGTGCCTCGAATATGAGACTGGCGTGAACGTGCTTTGGAATGCTATGACAGTATAATGGTGACTGTATAGAGGCATGTAACTTTTACCGGTGTTCGACGACGCCGGCTCGGGGATTATGACGGAGAGCGCAGAACCCAAGTTGCGGTTGCCTCACTTCGAGGTGGTATGTAGCTGCGCACGGTGAAGCGTCAGCCAAACGTCACTTATGGTCCATTACAATCGCTAAGGGGAAAGCAGGTTCTGCTATTGTGGAATGGAATTCTGCAGCGTCTTCACCGGACTGCAGTTAGAGAGAGGGTAGCGAGGAACGCCCCACACACGCGGCTCTGCTTGGAGTACACGCCATGTAAATAAGCCCCCTGTTGTAATGGCACCTACATACAACTTTTGCCTGCATTCGGCAGCAGCTCGCGGTTGCGCTCCCGCCCGATCACGTCATCACATGTGTGTAGGTGAACACGTATTTGGATAGGAAATTCTCAGGTATTACATATGAACGGGGTTGCTGCCGCTTACGGGATGCGGGCAAGGGGCCTGCACATGGTAGACAGTTGACGAGCGTGTCCAACATACATGCGATCCCGCCATCATCAGTGTCTAGCGGATAGGAATTTCTCATGTGTTACATCTGAATCGGGGTGCCACCACCTCATGTTTGCGGAAGCTGAGCAGGGGCTGTGCGCGGTTTGACCTCTGATGGCTGCGTCACTTATCACTACCTCCTGCGTGCTTTACTGGACAGGGGGCGGTGGACTGTGCTTGCGCAGGTTGATTGCATTAGTTCATGAGTGGCTCTGTAGGCCCTGCTATACGCTACTTGGACAGTTTGTGAGTACTGAGTGTGTATACACATCAGTATGAAGAATTATGTAGGAGCAGTTTGCTATTGTGTACTGAAATAACGGGTTGGTTGCGTGTCTGTGGGCTGTGCAACATGACCCCAGGCACATCAGCATGGATGTTTTGTGTCAGTGAGATATACTCTATCATTAAATAAGTTGTTCCAAAATAGAATGCACTCCATCCTTACTCTCCCCAGCAGCCCAGAGCAGGCTGAGTCTTTTTCCCAATATTTTCCCTCACTGTCTTGGTTCACGTCACGAAAAGCAGGGCAGCGTCCTCTGCTGGTGGTACTGAGTACTAGACCTCGTGGAGAACACACTGTTTGCCGCCATCAGGGATAACTGTACTTGCATCATCACCTGACGTCACTACATCGTCCTCTACTGGCATAGATACGAATTAAGTCAGTTGGGCTCTGGACTCAGTGGTGATACTATTGGTGGTGGTGCTGCCTCTAATTCTATAAATAAAACTGTTGTGTTATTTCGTCAGTTGACGGTTAGCTAGCAGAGTCTTTTAGATGGATCATTATTATTATTTAAGAGTTGGTTGGCTCTATGGTCATAAATGTATTGCATTATATACGAGTGGTTCGCATGTCTGTTGGCTGTGCAATGGGTTATTTTTTACTGTTTACAATTACCAAGTATATTTTCCCGCCAAAGTCCGCCATCCTGAATGACATCATGTACTGTTGCCAAGTCTACATGCTGCCATCTTGGATGACGTCATCGCCGCCATGTTGGATACATCTGGCAACAATGTAGTATGGGGCGGTGTCCTCCTTGTCCTCCAAGTCAGCTTTGTTTACTGCCTAAATTCAAACTTGGCGCCAGTTCGTAGGAGGAAGTGGCGGTTGGCTGACTTAGGTTAGTGGAGGTAGCCCAATTGACCTTCTTGCCATGATTTTCTTAGATTAGCAGCGAAACCTCAAGTGACTTATCTTCCAGCGATTATTTTAGGAGTGATGCTTTATCCTATTGGAATTGGAACTTCCCACCATTTTTAGAGTCTTATACACAGGTTATGTAGGAGTAGTTTGCAGGTCTGTATGCTGTGGGACATGTCAGAGCGTGTGTTCTATGATAAATATACTCCATGCCTAAATAAACTGCTTCAAAATATATAAAGTACATTCCTTCCTCTCTCGATCAGCCTAGTGTGGTCTGAGCCCTTTTCCCACCAACCCCTAGGAAGAGGTAGCGGTCTGGCGAATTAGGTTATTGGAGGTGAGCTTCGATTGCAACAATTTTCTTAGGTTGGTATCGAAAACCCAAGTGAGCTTTGTTTACTGCCTAAATTCAAACTTGGCGCCAGTTTGTAGGAGGAAGTGGCGGTCGGCTGACTTAGGTTAGTGGAGGTAGCCCAATTTACCTTCTTGCCGTGATTTTCCTAGATTAGCAGCGAAACCTCAAGTGACTTAGTTTCCAGCGATTTTCTTAGGAGTGATGCACTATCCTATTGGAATTGGAACTTCCCACCTTTTTTTCTGGAGGATTAGGTTAGTGGAGATGACCCAATCGACCTATTTTCCGCCAAAATCCGCCATCTTGAATGACATCACGTACTGTTGCTAAGTCTACATGCCAACCCCTATTGTTTGCAGACCCTAAAGAATTTGCAGGAAGGCTGCCTGAGAGTCAGCCCGCCTCTACCTTCACTGGCCCCCACAGGTATTCTGGCTCTGCTAGGACCACCCAAATGAAGACTAACAGTACTGCAAAATACAACATGCAAGTCCCTCGCCAAGGATGATCAGAGTTCTGGATACTCATTGCATTATCCAGAATGAACTTACTTGGCCTTCTCCTATAGTGACATGATAAAAAAGATGATAAAGATGACAAAAATGAGTGTGGAAGGGGAAAAACAGGAAAGGCACACAAAAGGCATGTCAAATACACAAGCCACCTCCCCCCCCCCCCCCCGCCCTCCCCCTCGCCTGTCATTTTAGATTGTTTCTGGTCAGTGGTTGACTCACTTAGTAGGAGTAGTGTGTCAATCTCTAAAGTGTGATCTGATAAATTGTCACCAGCAAGTCACTACAAATGGTAATACAGCAGAATTGTAGAGTGATTACGATGCTGGCAACTTCTCGATTCATAAACCCCACTCATCACAGATACACACACAGGGTGTCCCCTCACAAACAGTTATGCACTCATACAACCACATATTCCAGAAGGGCAGGCTACAAGCTGTGGTTACAAATTTTGGCCAGTAATCACAGGAAGCTTCACATTTAGTTATTTTAGACGTATAAAATCGAGACTAATGCCCTACTCATACACATTCATGTTTTCACGATAGATGTCGGAAACTTGACAACATTATCGCACTCTGAATTTAAATAGCTACAGGGATTCATACTGACTCTCCAAAGAGGATGTATAACTTTTTACGGGGTAGTATCTGGACTGATTGCGCATTCACTGTAATGTCGGCGATTAGGTAGAATTTTATTTCAGATAGAACACAGATTCATAGACATAGTTAAACTCAGTGTAACTGTAATGTAAGATTTCATGCAACAATAGATGAATTATAAGAAAGAAAGAAAAACATTGTGACATATCGGACATAACATCATAGACAAACTATGTGCAATGCAGAAAAGTACACGTAAAGACCAGTAGTGCTGCTATGTCATAAAAACTTGCGTAACAAAGCGTTCATATCGGAAAACTATCTAGTCACATAATGGAATTAGTTATGCACAATATTTTACGTGAAAAAAAACGATGTGACATATACACTGATCAACCAGAACGTTATGACCACCGATCTAATATCGATATAAACCTTTCCAAGCAATATGAGCATCACCTGGCGAGGAATGACTGCTAGTCAGACCCACACACGATGCAGGTAGTATCAGTGAGCTTGCTGTCCATGAGTAGAATGGGGAAGGTACTGACCTACCTGAGTTTGACCAAGGACAGATTGTGATGGTCCAGAGACTCGGCACGAGCATTTCGGAAGCTACACGACCTGTCGGGACATTCGCTATAGATTTCAACTTGTAGAAGACCGTGGTTACGTTTGTGCCACTCCCATTTCAATTACTGTTATTTCGAATTTTATTTCTGTTAGTGTTGCATAATATTGCTTTGGTTGTCAATTGTTTCAGGTGACATATTAAATGACGGGTTGAGCAAGGAGCACCTTGTTTACGAGTTGGCCATAATGCGCCAGCCGATTGAGGGCAGTGTTTCAGACTTAGTGGTGCGCTTGCGTACTACCTTTCTCCACCTGGCTGGCGTTAAGGCAGTTAGGGGCCTTGAACATACCACTGGTGTTTTCGAAGGTTCTCAGTCGAGTGACAGTCAGTTGGCTAGGGTGGGGCATAGTTAATGCGTTAGTTCTAGTAGCTTCTTTCGTTCTCAACTGCAAGTAGTTCTTGTAAAACGTAGCTCGGTATCTTCTTCAATGCAGGGATGTCGGGTTGCCTATCGGCATTGTTTCCTCTGCCTGGTTGGTTTCGAGCGGGTGTCTCGCTTGTTTTCGCTGTTGAGCTAGTAATGGTACTTGAGTTGCTCATCTTGCGGGACTTAGGTTGGTGCAGGGATGCCGGTTATCCAGTGGGCATGTTCCCTCTGCGTGAATGGGTCCGAGCGAGTGTCTCGCTTGCGGCTTTCTCAAGGCCATTGTCTTTTGCTTTCGTTGAGAAGCTGCCGGTCACTTTCATTTTGGTATTCCGCCCCCGGGTTGGTGTTTGAGGAGGGGGGGGGGGAGGTTGAGTCGTGCGCGGCTCGTGTTCATTTCGTATTGTTTGTCATCTACTGCCGCCTCGTTTTCTTATTCCATTTACTGGCGTCACTAACTTACTTGCCCGTGAGTGTCAGCAGCAGCGCTTATCGATAAGTGCTCTGTCGTACTATCAATGGAGCGACCGATAGTATTTTGAAGGTCGTCGTGTGCCTGGAAGTTAGCCAGGCAAGGAGCAGTAGTTGGGCACGGAGCTGCAGTCGGGGACGAAGGAACGTCGGGACGGAGCGCCAGTGAGGGGCGGACAGCCAGTACTTGCTGACCGCTGGTGACACCCATGGATCGTCGGACTGAAGAAAACTGAAACGGGAACGACCGTTGGTTGGTCGTTCGGTTGGTCGTCTCATTTGCCTACGTGTATTTGATCTTTTGGCCGTTTCCGGGTGAGAGAGAGTTGATCGGTTGCGGTAGAGCAACGAGGAACTCTCTGCAGCGTGTGGTGAGACATGGGCCGCTGACGGCGTGAACGCGCGGTCGGAGTTGTGTGGCACTAGGTGCGAGAACTGCGTACTGGAGTTGAGTGTCAGTGAATCTGTCATGATAGCTCAGTCGTTGTGACATCTCTTCATTGATTGCTGGTTGTTGCATCCTGGGTTTTCCCCACAAGCAGCAACGTGATGGTGTGCTGGAGTCAGCAAAATTTTGTAGCCGTCTCCCTGTATGGTGTTTAACCTTTGAAATGATTATAATTTGCTAGTGAAGTGCACCAGCGGTATATTCTGCCGTGTGGCCTTAACGTTCCAGTTACCTGACCTGGTCGTTAGAGTCGTTTTGTGGCAGTGTGTTTTCCTCGCTGTGTTGATGCTGTCCGGCACGGCGTGTAGTTCGACAGCCTGGTGTCTCCTCTTCTCTTGAGTGTTTGTTGAGCCTTGACTGTTTTTATACGCAAATAATTAAGACATAATCCTGCTGCCATCCTCGCCTTCGCTGGTACTTTTGGTTGTCATGCTGTTGGTCGGGCGGAGTGGAATTGGTTAGGCGGTTGGTTGGTTCGTCAGTCGTCCATAGATAGTGCTGCAACCCGATTGTTAAGTGTTACGCTCAGGTTGGCTGTCTCACCTAAATTGTTGTTAGAGTTTCCTCCCCAGGCCGACCCTTGGAACACTTCTGTGGATCACCGTTTGTTGTTTGTGATTGTTATTTTATTTGGTCGCCAGTACCTTGCCAGGCCTTCAACTGTGTATTAATACTGTCTGTTTTATGTTTAGTATATGCCCTTCAGCCGAACTTCGTAACAACTTAAAGATTAGGCCATCAGACGTGCTTCAATTACAATTCATGTTGCTCTTTATTTAGCCCTTCAGTGGCTTTTGTTTCAGAATCTCTGGCTTCAATATGTAAATTATTGTCAGTAAGGTTTCTCTTTAATTATTTTAATTCTTGAAACAGCCTTCAGCCATGTTCTGTAAATGTTTATCTTAATGTTGTCTTTCATTATTCTTGAGTAATTGCTTGGGCCTTTACCCGACGAGATACTTCAAGTTTTCTTAAGATGTTTTTATGTTGTACTTTGTAAAGATTTATTCTTAATGTCTCTTTTTTTATTATGTAAAGAAACTTTTTAATCGGCTTTCAGCCGAAGAATTAACTTGAATTTTACTTAATATGGCCTTTATCCGGAAGATATTGTAATTTCACTCAAGTAATGCCTTAAACCGTTACTCTAAATTCTGGTGTTTTAAAAGCAGTCAATTTAAACTTATTCTGAAGAAGTTACTTGGGCAATCGGCCGTGAACTGCGAAATGTCTTCAACACATGGCGAAACCAAGGTGAAACCACATCCAGACGTTGTGGGTTTGGGCGGCCACCCTTCATTACACCATAGGCGGAGAACTGTGACTGAATAATACACTACTGGCCATTAAAATTGCTACACCAAGAAGAAATGCAGATGATAAACGGGTATTCATTGGACAAATATATTATACTAGAACTGACATGTGATTACGTTTTCACGCAATTTGGGTGTAAAGATCCTGAGAAATCAGTACTGAGAACAACAACCTCTGGCCGTAATAACGGCCTTGATACGCTTGAGCATTGAGTCAAACACAGCTTGGATGGCGTGTACAGTTACAGGTTGCCCATGGAGCTTCAACACGATACCACAGTTCATCAAGAGTAGTGACTGGCGTATTGTGAGAAGCCAGTTGCTCGGCCATTGACCAGACGTTTTCAATTGGTGAAAGATCTGGAGAATGTGCTGGCCAGGGCAGCAGTCGAACATTTTCTGTACCCAGAAAGGCCCGTACAGGACCTGTTACGTGCGGTCGTGCATTATCCTGCTGAAATGTAGGGTTTCGCAGGGATGGAATGAAGGCTAGAGCCACGGGTAATAACACATCCGAAATGTAACGTACACTGTTCAAAGTGCTATCAGTGCGGACAAGAGGTGACCGAGACGTGTAACCAATGGCACCCCATACCATCACGCTGGGTGATACGCCAGTATGGCGATGACGAATACACGCTTCCAATGTGCGTTCACCGCGATGTCGTCAAACACGGGTGCGACCATCAGGATGCTGTAAACAGAACCTGGATTCATCCTAAAAAATGACATTTTGCCATTCGTGCACCCAGGTTCGTTGTTGAGTACACCATCGCAGGCGCTCCTGTCGGTGATGCAGCGCCAAGGGTAACCGCAGCCATGGTCTCCTAGCTGACGGGCCATGCTACTGCAAACGTCGTCGAATTGTTCGTGCAAATGGCTTTTGTTTTTCAAAGGTCCCCATCTGTCGACTCATGGATCGAAACGTGGCTGCACGATCCGTTACAGTCATGTGGATAAGATGCCTGTCATCTCGACTGCTAGTTCTACGAGGCCGTTCGGATCCAGCACGGCGTTCCGTATTACCCTCCTGAACCCACCGATTCCATATTCGGCTAACAATTATTGGATCTCGACCAACGCGAGCAGCAATGTCGCGATACGATAAATCGCAATCGCGATAGGCTACAATCTGATCTTTATCTAAGTCGGTAACGTGATGGTAGGCATTTCTCCTCCTTACACGAAGCATTACAACAACGTTTCACCAGGCAACGCCGGTCAATCGATGTCTGTGTATGAGAAATCGGTTGGAAACTTTCCTCATGTCAGCACGTTGTAGGTGTCGCCACCGTGCCAACTTGTGTGAATGCTCTGAAAAGCTAATCATTTGCATCTCACAACATTTTCTTCTTGGCGGTTAAGTTTCACGTCTGTAGCACGTCATCTTCGTGGTATAGTAATTTTAATGGCCAATAGTGTATTAGACTTATTACCGAACACTCCTAACGATGGGCCTCTGGAGCCGACGATCCGCGCATGTGCCAATGTTAACATCACGACATCGGCAAATACGACAGCAGCGAGCGTTGGCGTAGTGGCAGAACGTTGCTTGGTCTGATGAATCCCGGTATCTTCTTCATTATGCCACTGGAAGCGTGCGAATCCGTCGTCTTCCATGGGACAGCTCCTTGATGCCTGTACTGCTGGACGGAGACAAGCTGTCGGCGGCTCCATTATGCTCCGTGGAACATTCACATGGGCATATTTGGATCCAGTGAAGCATGCGCAAGGTACCACAATGGTCAAGGAGTATCGTACACTGGTTGCAGACCAGTACACAGGTGTGTTGCGAAAATATCGATATATTCGCAAAAAGGTATGCGATATTTCTTCTCCCGAATTATCGATGTATCGACACTGAATTATCAATATCCAATATCGGTATTTTTATTTTATATTATATTTTTTCCAGTTTTTTTAATTATAGTAAAACATAATTTTACTTTCGCTGTGTTAAAGTCTTACCATTTTTGAAGTTTCATTGAAGCCAGTCTTTCTCTATGACTCTATGAGGCAAGTAAAGGCGGCACAAGGAAGAAGTGCGGTGTCATTGGGGAAGTGGTGTGAATGGAATAAACAGATTTCCAATGTGGAGAAGTAGCACACCAGTTGCTTTAAAATTTGTTTTAACGCAACTAGTGTGCTAAGTCTTCAGACCGGTATTCTTCAAAAACAGTTGCTGAAGATGAACAAAAATCTAAATGACAATATTGGTCTTTGCGGTGGACAGAGATGTGTGAGGGGGAATTTTGACGCAATCTGCGGACGCTGCTACTAACAGAAACTGCAACGTTTAACTTCACTATACAATTTGGACACTGCAACTGAAAGTCGCTAGCATTTGCAGAAATTTAAAAAAAAAGTCGACATGAAGTGTTCTGGACAAATACGGTATGTGATGAAACAAATCAATGGACTCATTGGATGCCTTTTCCTGTGTCATGTGAAGTTACGATTGTTAGCAAAGTGGTTATATCCAAGTGTGAAAGTGTATCGCTTCCCTTTCAATTCTTGCTTTATCAGGGATAAGGATGCTGATAGCTTGTTGATGTACAAGATATCCAATAATAAATTAATACTTAAATATACAGCGCTAAAACTGGCAGTAAATTTACAATGTACAGCCGATATTTCTATAGGCCAGTACGTCGATATCTTTTCCGTCAATATATCGATATGCCGATTTTTTTTCAATATCCCAAGGACAGATAATGACATCTTTTAAATATCGGCACATACGATTCCCTATATTTCCAAAAATATCAATCCTAACATACACCCCTTTATGACAGTCATGTTTCCTGACTGCCGTGGCTTTTTCAACAAGATAATGTGCCACGTCACACGACCAAGAGTGTGGTGGACTGGATTGAGAAACACATGGCCAGTTACAATTGAACTCCCAACACGCTAGATCTGAATCCGATCGAACACATGTGGGATGTGGCGTCAGAGCTCATCATCTTCCTCCCCCAAATTTATGGGAATAAGTTGATTTTTGTGTGCAGATATGTTGCCAACTCTCTCCTGCAGCCTACAAACGTCTTATTGCTTCCATGCCACGATGTGCTATCGCTGTTATCTATACCAAAGGTGGACATAGAGTTAGGTAGGTGGTCATAAAAAATTTTAAATTGATCAGTCAGAGAAGTTTTGTTTAATAGTTAGTAAAATTAAGTACATGGTGATGTTATTTTCTTATTTTTCAAATATTCTAAAACGAGTTTTTACATTTACTAGTATGTTGACCATTATGTGAAGGATTTATGTAAACACAACATAAATCTTTAACTTCTTGACAAACTTCACATTTTGTTGAGGATGAATCAATTTGTTCTTTTTCCCATCGACCATGATATTTTTGAATGTTCTTCACTTGAAATTGGTCGCAAATAATCTTTATAATAGTAATTAGCAAGATGTTTCTCACAGACACAAGGAATTCCATTTTCATTTTAATCTTCACATGATATTTATTTTCACATGACTACACATCATTCTATATCTATCTTTAGTATATTTCTGTGAGTTAAAATTATCAATTGACTGCTCAGTTTTACATTATTTACAAAATTTGGGTTTCACAGAAGGTTGCTCTATTTGTTGTTCAACCTGCTCTTGTTGAAGGTTCTCAGTTTATATAGAAAAGATGTATTAATTTTGTGGAAAAGTAAACTTTTCTAATTTCTCTAAAGTATCTTTCACTATATTAATTACTTTAGGAACTAATTCTCTACATTCGATACCAAATAAAGACAAATCACTTCCATGAGCTCTAAAACGTTTTTCTGTGAATTCATTATATTCATAGAACGCATCACTCATGAAAAACTATAACACTCCATTAATGCACCTAAATGCAGAATTCATTTTAGTGGCAATCGTGGAAATTCTCTATTTGTTAACTCCACATGATATATATGTAAAATTAAATTCATCTAATTCTGCATAGAAAAGATTATTAAGGAATAAAAATGATTTACCTGAACAAGTGTTAACAACACCATTTAATAAAAAAGTTTTTACATAATCCTGTACTAGATATGGATTTTGGATATCCTGGAATTAATTGTAATGTGTGTCAATTCATCATATCACATTGCCAACAACTAACACAACTTCACCACTTGGTCTTTGATATATTCCAGCAACTTTTTGGAAATTTTAAGGTAAGAATGTTAACAACAGGGTATCACTTGTGGCTTATTATCATCTATTAAAATCCAAATCTTATGACAAATATATAAAACCCATTTAGAAAAAGTAAATGATCGAATTTTTTCATTTGACATAATGACTCCATTGGTTCATTTGGTACAGACTGTTGCATTGATGATGGCTGAACTGCTACAGTTGTTTTTATTATTATTTTGTTACTATACAGACATAACATCTTGAAATAATTCTAAATGTGAACCATTATAGTATTGATTCATAAACATCTCAATGGCGTATAGCTAATGAGTGACCAGTTTCATAATCTAAAACTTAAAATAAATTTGTCAGACATTCGGGTGTTTTTATGTAAGTTCTAAGTACCATAAAATCATCAACATCCATATGCATTTCTACTGGATCATTATTCTTTGTAAATCTCTCATAAATTTTTCGGGTTATTTATGTAACCTGGAATTATGTATTTCGAGAAATGTTCAGTAAATGGATTTTTCTTATTTATTATTTATTTATATATTATTTAAATTTATATTTATATTATATATGTAATATATATAATATATTTATATTATTTATATATTATTTTCCTCTGTTCAACATCTTTATTTCCACACATTCCATATCTTAAATACAAGGCATACAATTGTTCATAATTTAAATTTTTATATGTAAGATAAATCATTTCAATTATTTGTTGTTTTTCATGCAACTCATTGCCAACGAGCTCAATAAGTTGTGTTGTCAGGTTATTTAGGTTTGCCATTTTTTAGAAATAATTTTTAATACTTTTTAAAATAGTGAAAAACTGATACTTTATGTGGATTTCTGTGAGTTATCAGTTGAATAAATCGGTCACTGTTTACAACAAATTTTATTATTATTTAACTTCTTAACGAAAATCGGCATTGCAACATTTACCACTTGAAATAAGGGATTAAAAAAGGGTCAGTGGTCGGAAAGTTCGGAATTTCTAAGGATATTCTAACTTTTTTCTATGGAATGTAGACCCTGCAATTTTAAAAAGAAATAAGAATCATTATACTCAATTTCTTAAAGATAATGACATTCAATACAGTATGATTAACATGTTTCAATGACAATTGAATTCCTTATGTCAGCAAAAGCTGACTTTCAAGCCTGTGACTTTGTCCAATCAAAAAGATGTTTCGATAAGAAAAGACATTTTATGCTTCATTCATTATGGAATTTCAGTTCCCTGCTTCCCAGAGACTGGAAAATTAAACAGAGAAAATAAATTTTCTTATTCTTTACAAAACTGATAAACAATCTTTCTCTCAAATGAAATCGATTTTAGATCTACTTAACAAAAAGCTTACATATAACAATAAAGAAGTTTTCTGATAATTGATAATGAGAATAATGCATGGTTTCAAGGAATAGATGTAGCTAAAATTTTAGAATGTAAATGATGCAGAGATGCAATACATGAAAATATAGAGAAGAAAGAAACAAAACATATACTGAATTAACAGTTGGTTAATCAATGATACTTTATAACATGAAATCAAACAATTCTTATATTAACAAATCAGCTCTATGTGAAGTTATATTGAGATCTAAAATGCCTGCAGCTGAAAAATTTACACACTGGGTAACTAAATAAGTTTTACCTTCAATCACAAAACATGGTTAATATGAACTACAATTAACAACTCAAAAATTAAAAGCACAAACTGCAGATTTATATACTGATAAGGAAATGGCTATGTGTGTTCTGAGGAAAAGAAGAGAAGACATACGAAAACTTAAGTCAACAAATTAATCAGAAAGATGAAATAATTTAAAAAATACAACCACATGTAGCTACAGCAACTGAAGATATTAATTTAAGACATACATCTGTTCTTTTAAAATTATTCGATGGTGAATAAGAATATGACTATTATGTCATTAGAATACAAAGAAGAAATTTACAAAGACAGTTATATGGTTCAAAGTGGTTCAAATGACTCTGAGCACTATGTGACAACTTTTGAGGTCATCAGGTGCCTAGAACTTAAAACTTTCTGGAGATCACTTATTTGACTTACATATGATGTTAAATTTGCGTTTGAAAATAATCTGTAAGCGTTTTTTCTACTTCCTCATTTGTAAAGAAATTTGTTATAGTGTTATAGTCACCTTGATGAATCAATTTAATTTTTTCATTGAGCTGTGCAGTAGTGACATAGTTATAGAAATGTATTAAAATACTTGTGTATTCAGGTTTTGTAATGTATTCTTTCCTGTGTATCGTTTAGTAACCTTCTACCAGAGCTTTTATATCTACAACTGTGCTATCTTTAAAATCAATGTAAGTTTCAGTTGCTTTAAAAATGGTGCAAAGTTCTTTATGAAACAGTTTGATTGAACTTTCTAGTTTTGAATTAGTTTCACTTTCGATTTTTTTCTATATCTCCATTCTTTAAGTTCCCATAATTTAATTTACCTTTAGGAGGTAGTTCATTTCAAAAATGTCCATTTATTAGACTCAAAATACTATTGAAATTATAATTATCACACAATAGCTTTAAAACAGACACAAATGACCACATATTACTTCGTCAAAATGTTGAATTTGTTGCCCTTTATAATACAGCTCATTCGAACCCCTGATATTTAATCAATTCTTCAGAAATATATCCCCCAAATGAATCAAAAACAAATTCTTATCGTTATTGTTTTAATAACAAATCTAGTGAGTACTAATCAGATGCATCTAAATTAACTTTTCCACATTTATTAGGTAATTCATCAATCATAAAAACACCATGAAGGTGATTGATTTGTAATTGTTTAACTAAATTTTCTATGTCAAAATTATATAAAGGATTATTATACTTTTAGATTATTTTTTTATTTTTTTTTATTTTTGCTTTTTTGAGTCCAGCACCAACTTTCTTTTACATTTCCAAATTATGTATTTTTTGTTCTGACAATTCTTTATCCTCTTTCTTTTTATTTATAACTCCATTTGCAATAGCTGCAGATCCGCTAGCAAGTGATCCTATTGTTCCAAGATAAAGTAAAGCTGCTAAGATTAAATGAAGAAAACCACCTTTGTGTTGTGTTAGTCCTTTACCTTCTTTCTTTTTGTTAGATATTCAGTAATTTTTTTCACATCAGGAATACCTAACATAATAAGTAAATTTCCACCAATTTCTTCTCTCTTTTTTTAAACATCAGCTTAAAATGGTTCAATACTATTTAACTGATCATTTTTCAGTATAGGTCTAATTGATTTTGGTTTAGTTTTGCCACTTGTTAGCAAAGTATAATTAATGCTAAAGTTATTTATTTATATAGATTACAAATTTATTAATAATTTTTACAATCCCCACCCATTTTCATCAAGTCTGTGGCTTAAGCCTTTGGCTGGCGCACCATCCAAACCCATTCCCAATTTTCTCTTTCCATACTTATGAGCTCTAACAGCAATAGTTCCAGTTTTCGCTTTCAAAGTACCATCTGAGATGTACATTCTATTTTTTTATGCTAATTGAAGGTCTTTACCAGCTTGATGTCTAGATTCTATATCTTTATGTTCATGATAGGCAATATCATGTTTCTTTGCAAGTGCCATCTAATTTATTTATTTTTCCTGAATCACCACATACTAATCTTTCTTCTAGTTTAGTAAAAGGTCCCTACTATCCACATGCTGCTAAATGTATTTCTGACATCGAGAAATTATTTAAAAACCCAATTGACTAATCTTTTTCTATATTTTTAATTTTTCCAAAAGGTATTGTTGTCAACATCTGTATTATTCCAACTTTTTCATTGTGATAACTTTTATTTCCTGCTAATTCTTCTCCATAAATTACTGATTATCTATTATATAATCTTTAACATTATTCACCCAAACTGGTTTTCTGCATATTTTTTTTAATCAACTGTTTACCCATTTTCTCAAGTGAACTTATTTGTGAAGAATTTGAATCTGATAGTACTTGACATACTTTTGGAACATTAACAATTTCTTTTGTCAGTTTATTTTATTTTTTACCTCTACTAGATTCGATTTTATTTGGACTATTTTCAGAATAAAGTGCTCCTGAAGGGAACAATATATCTGCATAATTTCATAAGTCACAGATCAAATTTTTCTTTCAAATCATCAATAGAAACTTGTTTTTTTAGTTGAAAGATTCATTCATCCATCTGTTTCTTCATATTATTATCCACCAATTTTTAATTTCTCTCAATCGAATTCAACTACAAAAGATCAACAAATTTAAATTTATCAACAGGTCTTAATCGAAAAGGTGGAGCTTTACTATGATTAATATACTTTAATATTTTTTCACAAACATTTCTTTTTTAACATATCCATTCTTCTTTTAATTTTTCAACTGGCTCCCCCATTAGCGGAAGAACAGCAATGCCAAGAACCCAAAAATCGCCACAGGTGGCAATTACGATGCTGCATGAACCCGATTTTTCAACATATTTGGCCTTTTTTTCTCTTCTTCATATTTATTCAATGCATTTTGTATTTCTGATTCACTTAATGTAAAGTCATATTTACCATTATCATCTTCAGACCAATCATGTAGTTGTGTAATTGGTGATAAATCTCCAAAATCTTCATGGTGACGATATGGACTCATTTGTTTTTTAACTTCTCTATTTTCTTCAATAGCTTTCAAAACATTGTCACCTAATGCTTCAATTCCTTGTTTAACTTGTCCAATAGCATCACTAACTGGGTGATCTTTATTTGACAGGCTACCAATCACCAACAACCTTTCCTGTGCTTTCCTGTATTTTACACTTTCCTTCATTTTACACTTTTTTGGGCCAGACTGCTGAAAAGTGTAAGGGGGCGGCTTACTGTAGGTGACCTCTAACATTCCGATAACTTGTAAGCTTCTGTGACCTTATGTTTGTCCTCTAACCATTCCAACTTATGCACTTTCTGTCAATTTCATTTTTTAGAAGCCTGTTTTCCTCTTCAGCCGCTCAGTTAATTGCATTTTTACATTTACTGTTTCCATAAGTTAAATTCAATATAGCCTCTGTGATCCAAATACTTCTACTAGGCCCTGTTTTTTCCTATTTGATCCTCTACTGTCTTTCCCATTTCATCTTTGAACGCTCCCATTTGTCTTCTATTGTATTCCTTTCCCATTTCAGTTGAGCATTGCCTAATGCTCCCTCTGAAACTCACAACAACCTGTGGCTCCTTCAGTTTATTCAGGTTCTGTCATTATTAATGTCATATCATTTTGCACTTTCTCTAGTTTTAATCTGCAGCTCATAACTAATAAATTATGTTTAGTGCCCACATCTGCCCCTGCAAATGTCTTTAGTTTAGAATTCGGTTTCAGAATCTTTGTCTTACCATTATACAGGGTGCACATAAAGGCCGGGAACACTTTCAATTATTTATTGCACAAGAATTAAACATGGCACAGATGTCATACATATTGCATTTTTAAGAGAAACTCTGAAAGTTTTTTAAAAACATTTTATATGCGAACCATGAGTGAAATGGCAGACGTCAATACAGTAATCGAATTCTTGCCATACCTGTCCATGGCACCATTGACTGTGGCAGTCTCTTCCTGTGTTCTCTCCTGGAGCTTTGCTACATCTCTTGGTAGAAGCGGTACATATACCAGATCTTTAATGTGTCTCCACAGAAAAAAGCCGCATGGAGTGAGATCAGGTGATTGGGGAGGCCATTTCATGAAACAACCGTCCCCTTCTGTTGCACGGCCGATCCATCGAAGTGGTACCTCCATGTTGAGGTAACCACGAACTACACAATGAAAATGGAGTGGAGACCCACCCTGCTGAAAGACGAATGGAGAGTCTGATTGCAATTTGAGGCATTAACCACTGTCCAAGTAGGAATATCCAGTTACAGTGCTCTTGTTCGCATTCCACATGCATTACAATCACATTGGGACGTCAGCTTGTCTTTGCTGGGCACAAGCAACCTATTGTAAGGAATCTGTTGGCCTTCTTAGTTGGTGGCTTCTTATCATACTTCGTTCTAAACATCCATTGAACAGCTGTATCACACTTTTTGTTCTCAAACTCCAACACACAGAAAGCTCATTCCGCACCTGAATTCGTCTTGTGACTAGCGCTGACTAGCGGCAAATTACCAAACTATGCTGTGACAGTATACATTAAAAATAACTTTCAGGGTTTCTCTTCAAAATGACATATGTGTGATTGCTGTACAATGTTTGGTTCTTGTGCAATAAATAATTGAAAGTGTTTCCGGACTTTATGTACACCCATTGCTAAAATTTTACGATCTCAGTGCTGAACAATTTGAACCTATGATACCTTCCAGTGTCTAAAGGTCTTTTCCGCATATACATCCTTATTACATGATTCTTAAACCAAATATTAGCTATGATTAAATTAAGCTATGTGGAAAATTCTATGATTCCTTTCCCACTAGTCCATGTTCTGTTATTTTTTCTTTCTTGTCTCTTTCATACCATCAAACTCTGGTGTCCCATTATAATTAAAGTTTTGTCTCCCTTAACTATCTCAATAATTTATTTTACCTCATTCAACCTCATCATCATCTTTGGAGCTAGTAGGCATACAAATGTGTAATAATTTGGTGGGTGTTGGTTTTGTGTGTATGTGTAAATTGGTTGCAGTAATGCATTCACTATGTTGTTCATAGTAGCTTAATTGCATTACTATTTTCTTATTCATTATTAGACCTACTTCTGCATTAGCGCCATTTTATTTTTTAAGTATACTCTTGTACTTATCTAACCACAAGTCCTGTCTTCCTGGCACCACATTTCACTATTTCTTATGTACCCAATCAAATGATGAACATTACACACACTAACCCATAGAACACCAGTTTTGTTTTACCTGATGACATCATCAGGCCAGAGTCAAATGGGAGCCTATTTTATCTCTGAAATATTATACTCTAGAGGATGCTGTCATTATGCCATATGATATGCGTACCCACAGGAAAAATACCTACAGCACTTTCCTCTTGCTTTCAGCCATATGCAGTATCAATATACCAAAGCCACATTGGCTAATGTTGGAAGGCCAGATCTGTCACTCATTTAGATTGTTGCCACTGCAACTACTGAAAGGCTGTTGCCCCTCTTTCAGAACTGCAAGTTAGTCTGGTCTCCATAGGCACCTCTCTGTGTTGGCTGCACCTATGTTACAGCTCTGTATCATTGAGACATACAGGCCACCACACATTGGCAAGATTCATGGTTAATGGTGGGGGGGAGTATTCCTTTGAAGCTATCAGCATAAGGAAAGATGAAAGATTGGAGATGTCTTAAGGAATACCCAACAGTGAACTGGCTGTACCAAGCAAATCATTTCTCAAGGAAATTACACAGATTAGAGTGACAACTGTAGTGCTGCGTCTGGAATGGAGATCATTCTATGAGGTGAGAATCTTCAGAGATAGAAACAAGAGAAAATATTTGTTCTCACTGTATGCTGCTGTGATGAAATGGTACTATTGCTTACATCAGAAACTGTTACTGAAGATAGGCAGCGTCGTTACTTATAGAGGCATTTATTATACTCTGTTTACACCTCAAAAACCAGCAAATTTGGTAAGTATTGAAAAATATAATATAACTGTCACCTTTTACCACGGATACTGGTGGCGAGTAGGGGGGACATGACGTCATACGGCTCTAAAACAGTTCACAACTTAAGAACTTACAAGGTGTACAACTTTGCTTCCGCCATTTTTCCCCCAACATTTGAGGCTTTAATGAAACAAATTGGTTACACATGTATCATTCAAAGTATTTTCCGTTGCTGGACACTACTTTCTCCCATCTTTGGGGCAGTGTATGAGTCCTGTGTCGAAAAAAATGGCCATCTTTTGTAGCTATCCATGAATTGATCCAATTCGTGACTTCTTGCTGAGATTGGAAGTATTGATCAGCCAGGCCATGCACCATTGACCTAAACAGGTGATAGAGGGAGCAATGTCTGGAGAATATGGCGGTTGGTGTAGTACTTCATATTTTAACATTTCCAAGTACGTTTTGACCCCTTTTGTAATGTGGGGCCTAGCGTTGTTATGCTGCAAAATCACTTTATCGTGCCTTTCACTGAGAGATGTTTATATTTTCCCACCTCCACTTTGCAAATGTTTTGAGTGAAATTCCCAGTCGATGCGCTGTTGTTTTCACGTCAATTCTACCAACATTGAGGGCTGTTTAGTTCTTGGGGTTTTGTAAAATTCCTGGATTCATGTCTCATTGCTGTGGAGCCTATGTAAAGGATTGCGGAAGACTCCCAAATAAATTCCAAAGTACAGTGCAGTTTTAATACCCATATATTTCCAGGACTCTGGTGTCCGAGCCTGGTGAACTGTACCGGTTACATCACTTGTACCCAAAGTTGACATCAAATTTCACAGAGTTCACAACAATCAACAAACTAGTGAGCCTACAATACTTTTGCTCGCAAACCTAGCCAAAAAACGCGTGTCTCAAGGCGCCTGCGTGACCTCTATTTATAAGTTTGTTAACAATTACAAACAATGAAAATTAAAATTTTATGTAAAATAACAATTAAAAGTTAAACCGAATATGAGATACACATTCCTAAAATTTTACGATCTCAGTGCTGAACAATGTGAACCTATTTTCAACTTAGTTACGAGTTAATATAACATTTTCTGACTAATTATGTCACAGGTAACAATTACACTTCTAAATTTGTTTATTACAAATCAACTAGTGGCTGAATTTTAGTGCTAACATATTTCGGAGATTCAATTAACATGCTTTATTTATATGTTCTATTTAATTTGCTGTAGTAATTTTATACTGATAGGTTTACTGGTACATCCTGACCATGTGCTACATTTCTTTCAATTAGTTACAGCATTAATTTTTACGTTTATATTGTGTTTCTCACATAAGAACATTGTTAATCAGCAAAGCATCGTTTTCAAATTATATGTATACTGAAATAGTGGTTATTTTTGTATGTAATTTGGAAACAGGTCACTCTACAATTGTACAATTAGGACTGGTGTTTATCTTTAATGATCTCCGAGGGGTTCTGATACGTAGCAATAATATACAGTAATATTTCACGTTTGTCTTTTAGTGCTCTGCCCAAACACATTAATTTCATTCAATAACGAGCACCTGTGATTGTTTCGTTTGGTTTTAACACCTCATAGTACACAACGCCAAGCTGGTCCCACCAGATGCAGAGCATGATCTTGGATTCGTGAATATTCAGTGTGCCCATCGACGTGGAAGCATGGCCAGGATATCCTCATAATTTTTTGCGTTTAGGGGTATCATAATAAACCTATTTTTCATCCCCAATCACAATGTGATACAGAAATCCCTTCCAGTTCTGCCTCTTAAACAACCGTTCACAAACACACAAATGCCATTGAACGTCTCTTGGTTTCAGCTCACATGAGACCCAAGTTCCTTATTTCTGAATCGTTCCCATAGCCTTGAGACATTTTGAAATGACTTGCTGAGTCACTCCCACAAATTGTGCCAATTTTCTTGAGTTTAATGCGAGTCTTCACCCAGAAATGTCTCCAGTTCCTCATCTTCGAAAACATTATCTCTTCCATCACTATGCTGGTCTACGATGATAAAATCACCGTTCTTGAAACGTTGAAACCACTCCCTACACGTTCTTTCACTAATAGCGTCCTTACCATATGTACTTGAGAGCATTCAATGAGACTCAGCTGCTGTTTTCTTCATATTGAAATAAAACATTAACACCTCCTACAAATGATGAGAATTAGACTGTAAACTGACATTTTCAATCAAGAACAACTTTATGATGCATACACAAATGTTTGAATAAGGTTATGTTGACCCAGGTCCAAGCTAACTGCGTGACGTCTGCGATTTGTTTCTTTCGACCACTACTTACCGTTGTCGCCACCTATCGGCAAATTTGCACACCTTTTACATTAATAAATTGTTACTTTCAGTCCCCCCCAGAAAAGACTGTTAGCTTATCATCTGGTTAAGAGTTACTATGGGGATATTTTTGTTTTGTAGTTTCTATATTTCATAAGCCAGCTGCTGTGAAATACCGCTAATGATGTCAAGGAGTGTGTAAAGAGTTTCAGGTTCTCAGAAGATTGGATATTCCATTTTAACTTTATTTAGAAGGGATCAGGGAGAGTGAGTGGGGGAGAAAGGAGTTGTGTGGTATTATTCTGATGATCATGTGTTGAATTAACTATTTCATCTACTATTGTGAATAGTGAGTTGTTTGTCAAGTAAAGGTG
This sequence comes from Schistocerca gregaria, assembly GCF_023897955.1. Taxonomy (NCBI): domain Eukaryota; kingdom Metazoa; phylum Arthropoda; class Insecta; order Orthoptera; family Acrididae; genus Schistocerca; species Schistocerca gregaria. Next base: position 241,723,248 of record NC_064921.1, read on the forward strand.
GTCATTCAAAAGGTGTGGTTTGTTTTTTTAACTACTTAAATCAAACGATATGAGACACCTTGTGGGGTAGCAGGTGGATATTTTAGAATAAATGTTTTGTATTTACGCTGATTGCAGTTCTCAACACTGGCTCTCTAACTACAATATTGGCAACCAGAAAGTGATTAGCAAAACGTGAAGCCTGTAATTAGAATTGCTGGTGCCCACTTCATCTGAGAAATACATTTATAGCTACAGCTTATAGCTCTGAGGAATTAGGAGATTGTCTGGGATTCATAATCAAAAACCATTCTGTCTAACATGTTCACTATATTCTGAAAGTCACAGACCAAAAAGAATCCACACAATCCAACTACCAGAGCAGTTCAGAGTCTAATGCGCTGATGCCACTATAACTGTTCAAATTAAATGTTTAAGTGAATGCTCGCCATAATTTGATGACAATGTTCATCAAACGCCACGCTAAATAATGGTAGAATGTCTGTCCTGTGGCGGCACGTGAAAATACGACATACACAAACTGAAGATAGATCATTAAAGTCATCCCAGAATTAACACTTCATCGAAAACGATTTCATGGTTACGCGTATCCCGAGTAACTTATTACGGCATCTGATGCTGTTTATAGCAATGATACCGACGCTACGCGACGCGACTCCCGGCATAGGTGGTGCGCTAATCAGCGTCTGGAGAGAACTGGGGCCTTCCTTTTCTCGCACAGCGTTCTTACATATAAAGTCTCGGTGCGGACGGCTAAGGGAACGCCTGATCAAATCTGCTCTCCCGACTAGTCACTGGGCTAGTAATTCACCACTTTAAGTTATCGAATAAATCATTGCTTCCTTTGCTGATGGCCAATGAAGCTCTCAATTTAAATGTGCAATCAGCATACAGGTAAGTAATCATAATAAAAGTCTGACGTGGCTAAGTCAAATATTTTGGGCGAGATAATTCATTTAATTACACTACATGCAGTAGACGAGCCCTGAACTTGCCCTTTGGAGATACGCTATCAGTATAGTTTTATACACTCCTGGAAATTGAAATAAGAACACCGTGAATTCATTGTCCCAGGAAGGGGGAACTTTATTGACACATTCCTGGGGTCAGATACATCACATGATCACACTGACAGAACCACAGGCACATAGACACAGGGAACAGAGCATGCACAATGTCGGCACTAGTACAGTGTATATCCACCTTTCGCAGCAATGCAGGCTGCTGCTCTCCCATGGAGACGATCGTAGAGATGCTGGATGTAGTCCTGTGGAATGGCTTGCCATGCCATTTCCACCTGGTGCCTCAGTTGGACAAGCGTTCGTGCTGGACGTGCAGACCGCGTGAGACGACACGTCATCCAGTCCCAAACATGCTCAGTGGGGGAAGATCCGGAGATCTTGCTGGCCAGGGTAGTTGACTTAAACCTTCTAGAGCACGTTGGGTGGCACGGGATACATGCGGACGTGCATTGTCCTGTTGGAACAGCAAGTTCCCTTGCCGGTCTAGGAATGGTAGAACGATGGGTTCGATGACGGTTTGGATGTACCGTGCACTATTCAGTGTCCCCTCGACGATCACCAGAGGTGTACGGCCAGTGTAGGAGATCGCTCCCCACACCATGATGCCGGGTGTTGGCCCTGTGTGCCTCGGTCGTATGCAGTCCTGATTGTGGCGCTCACCTGCACGGCGCCAAACACGCATACGACCATCATTGGCACCAAGGCAGAAGCGACTCTCATCGCTGAAGACGACACGTCTCCATTCGTCCCTCCATTCACGCCTGTCGCGACACCACTGGAGGCGGGCTGCACGATGTTGGGGCGTGAGCGGAAGACGGCCTAACGGTGTGCGGGACCGTAGCCCAGCTTCATGGAGACGGTTGCGAATGGTCCTCGCCGATACCCCAGGAGCAACAGTGTCCCTAATTTGCTGGGAAGTGGCGGTGCGGTCCCCTACGGCACTGCGTAGGATCCTACGGTCTTGGCGTGCATCCGTGCGTCGCTTCGGTCCGGTCCCAGGTCGACGGGCACGTGCACCTTCCGCCGACCACTGGCGACAACATCGATGTACTGTGGAGACCTCACGCCCCACGTGTTGAGCAATTCGGCGGTACGTCCACCCGGCCTCCCGCATGCCCACTATACGCCCTCGCTCAAAGTCCGTCAACTGCACATACGGTTCACGTCCACGCTGTCGCGGCATGCTACCAGTGTTAAAGACTGCTATGGAGCTCCGTATGCCACGGCAAACTGGCTGACACTGACGGCGGCGGTGCACAAATGCTGCGCAGCTAGCGCCTTTCGACGGCCAACACCGCGGTTCCTGGTGTGTCCGCTGTGCCGTGCGTGTGATCATTGCTTGTACAGCCCTCTCGCAGTGTCCGGAGCAAGTATGGTGGGTCTGACACACCGGTGTCAATGTGTTCTTTTTTCCATTTCCAGGAGTGTAGTTATTCTGTTGGAACTTCTCACATTTTTATGATTATAGCGGACCTCCCTTCTACTTAAATTTAAACATCCTAGCTTCATTTATTGGCCTACATAATCTATTGTGCTTCCTTAATTTCTAAGAGAAAAACCAGAAAGTCATGAATTTCAACTAAAATTTTAATTTGTGAGATCCAGAATACTTTTTCTACTAAATTATTATGCAAAAGGATCCTAAATATAAATTTTTAAGTTTCTAGCTCTTTTCTGTTGCGCCACTGATTTTTACAGAAAAACATCCAAATTTCGAAAATGGTTAAAGTTATTGAACTCATACACAACACATATTGATTTTGTATTACTCCTGACATGTTAGAAACGTTTCAGGTTATTTACTTTATTTTAAAGTATTGCGCAATAATTATGATGTCATAGCTAGTCACAGCGGACTAGGCTGGCACACAATGGAAAGACTGATGTGAAGAATTTTATAAGGCATGAGTATGCTGCTTCCCTACAACCTTCTACCATTGCAAAAATATATATCATATTTTTAAAAAAGCTGAAGAGAAGCGCTTTTGAATGACAAGGTGTACACAACAAACAACTCAATATTTGTCTTCATAGATAAAATGTAGATTAACACTCCAACAGACAATTGTCAGAAATATACCTTTCCTCTTGCTCATACCTGATCCCCCCCCCCCCCATGTAACCCCTAAACCAAATGTCCAATCATCCAGACACCTAAAACTCTTTACCCACTTTCTGACACGTATTAAATCAGCATTCCACCTGTAGTAATGTTCCACAGCAGTTAACTTAGGAAATATGAAAGCTATAAGGTAAGAAGATCATTGGGACATGATGATGTGTCAGTGTTTTAAGGGCAAAAAAAGAATAATTGTAAGTAATAATTTATTAATGTAACAATTATGGTGTGAATTGTTTTTTGATCTGTAAGTATTGCATGTACAAAAACTGTACTATTCCATATTAAATCCCCTGAAGGTGGTTTAAAGTAAAAGGTGAAAGGTATTCCACATATATGTAAATATAGGTTGCAGATAGAAAAAGGCCTTTCAATTTATGAAACAAATTTGTATATTGTTGCTGGAGATAGTGGCCACCCACACACACAAACTTCCTACATTTATTACATTTCTAGATATAGAGAAAGATTTTGATGATTAAAATATTACTGTGTAGTGCCATGATAGTGTAAAGCTTGTGCAGAATAATAATGTGATTGCTTTAGGAGTGAATGTCAGATTCTCTGTGTTGAAAATGTTTCAGTTAATAGTAGTAACTTGATTATGTTGAAAGCTAATTTTTTTCCCATATCCTTTTGTAAGTCTCCTGAAACTGTTCAAACTCAAATCTGTACGTATATTCATCTTGCAATCTCAATGCACAAAGTTTATACAATATGGCTGGAAGAGTGTTAAACATAGTGAAATACATGTTAAAACTGATGGCTAATGGTTAACAATGGTGGCATTGTATTTTTAATCTAATGAAATTTACTCCAAGTAGGGCTTTAAAGTGAAGGTCATGTGTTGCCTTACCATGAACCAATAAATCTTCCAAACCTTAAGGTAATAATTTAATTGGGTAAATAAAAAATCTACTCACCAAGTGGAGGCAGAACACACACCTAAAAGAGAGTTGTAATTAGGCAAGCATTTGGAGCCGGTGGCTCATTCTTCAGGCAGAAGGGTTGATGGGGAAGGAAGAGGGGTGAAGAAAAAGGACTGGAGAGGTCTAGGAAAAAGAGGTAGACTTTAGGAAAGTCACCCAAAACTGTGAGTCAAGGGAGGCATCACACGAGATGAGAAGGAAAGACCGATTGTTGGGGACCGCAGCATATGAGTTTGAAAACCTGAGAGCTTAAAGGTTAAAGACAGGATAATATACAAGACAGAGATTACTGCTTAAACATCATGTATGACCTATCAGAGGTGGGACAGAGCAGTGAAAAATTGACAGGCAAGACAATGAAAGATGTAGAAAAATAAAAAAAAGAGTAAAGAAAAGTAATTACTGTGAAAAAATGCTGAGACAAAATAAATTAACATAAATTAAGGCCAGTTGGGTGGCAAGAACCAAGGACATGTTGTAGTGCTACTTCCTACCTGCGAAGTTCTGAGAAACTGAGGTAAGAATTCAGATGATGCATGTGGTGAAAACAGGCACCGAGGTCATGTTTGTCATGTTGTAGAGCATGCTCTGCAACAGGATATTGCGTTTTGGCAGTACACATCCTGTGCTAACAGCTGGTATATGACATGTCTCATTTCACAGGTAGCTCTCCCTTTGATAGTATATGTTTTGTCAGTTACAGGGCTGCTATAAGTCATGGTAAGAGGGCGCCTAGGGCAAGTCTTGCAGTGGGGATGGTCACACAGGTAGGAGGAGGAGGAGGAGGAGGAGGAGGATCTTAGTGTTTAACGTCCCGTCGACAACGAGGTCATTAGAGACGGAGCGCAAGCTCGGGTGAGGGAAGGATGGGGAAGGAAATCGGCCGTGCCCTTTCAAAGGAACCATCCCAGCATTTGCCTGAAGCGATTTAGGGAAATCACGGAAAACTTAAATCAGGATGGCCGGAGACGGGATTGAACCGTCGTCCTCCCGAATGCAAGTCCAGTGTGCTAACCACTGCGCCACCTCGCTCGGTACACAGGTAGGAGCCGGAGGGTAAGGAGATGGGTGCAGAAGAAGCATAGGGTCTAAGAAGAATATTGTGGAGTTTGAGAGAGTGACAAAAAGCGTTGTGTGAAAGTTCCTTTTCCAGTAACATCTTACCTGAGCTTTTATTGTCAAATAAATACAACTATGTTTTGAAAGCAATATATGAAAGCAATATTTTAAAGGCTTTCCTACTGGCTTGCTAGGCCTAACGCAAGCAAGGACTTTCTGTTGGGGTTGTCTCCCTTAGCCTTTGGAGTTTCTCCTCCACCACAAGGCAGTGGTTCCCTTCTCATTTAATCCCCAGAAAGGAGGGTTGCCTCATCTGCCAGCTACACTGTTCCAAAGTCTCCCTTCTCCGCCGTCGCTGCCATTAAGGTCTTCACCCATAACCCTGGGCATGGGTTCTGTGTTATACTCCACGGGATTGGGTCCCTGCCTGAACTCAGCCATCCTAGCACTCCGGCCTACTGAAGTGTAGGATGCCCACCCCCGCGACGTGGATGCGCCAGACAGGAATTACCCCAGTGGAGGAATAGGGAAGGGCACCCTACCTCCCTGGAGCCAGGTTAATGATTGTGTATGGTGCCACCCGGCAGTAGCTGGAGCACGATTTGGATATAGATAGAAATACAACTGTGAGTTATCTTGCATTTAATGTATCAATGCAGATTCGTGCAAAGACCGTTTCACAATTATATTGATAATTCAGTCACGTACAACAATTTCCCATCAAATCTAGCAAGAGATTTTTTACAAACAACCAGTTCAGCTGTAGAAGCCCATTCCTTTCTCTTTTTTCAAAAGTCACTGAATAAATATTCAATGGATGTCACAGGTAACTCTGAGCACAATGCACTATTAACCCTTAAACAGAAACATAGTTCTATAGTACACACTTAGAAACATTGGGTCTGAGAGATCTGATTTTTCCTTACCATATTTTTTACAGATTTATATTTTTAATAATTTAATTGTGTGTTTAGGATAATACTTTTGTTTTTCTCACATGAAACATCAATTTTATAATTATTAAAGTGTTATTTATTCAAAATTAACTGCAATTATTACACAAATATTATTTTTTCAGTATTAACTGAGGTTATTACACAAATATCATGCTTCATTGTTACTGAAGACTAATATTATAACTGTTTATGAAAGCCAGCGTTTATTCATTTGTGATTGCACATGTGGAACACACTTCCCTGTTACACTCCAGACATATTGGGTTGTTACATTTTATACAGGAAGTTTTCCAGTCTTTGGAAGATAGACACTAATAGAGCAGGTCTTCCTCATACCAAGTTAACTACTTGGAACTTGACCATCTTCCCCAGCAATAGGTTCCTCTTCATGGATTGTTTTCCATATGAGGCGGTTGGTATCACATAGTAGAGTGGGAATGGTGAGTCATCATCTGGTGTGTGTTTCTGTCAGAGAGTGGGCCAATTTTTTGATGAACCTCATCCTTTTTACAATAAAGTTTTGTAGACAGCACAATTAGTTTAGAAATTGTTTTCAAAACTTATGCTCATAAGTGTGTAAAAATAGAGCTGGTGGCCATCTCTTACATGTCCTATTGGAAGAGTATAGGGCACACTTTAGGTCCAGGATGTCTACCCCACCTTTTCTCTTGTTATAATAGCAAATAATTTATGGGTTCCACTTGTCATGATCCGTTGTGATGCTGTGGTGCATAGAAGATATCAGAACAACTGTTTTGTTCTTCTTGGGCACAACAGACAACAAAATAATAAGTAAATCACTTGCTAGACCATAAAGAGCTGATCCAACTTGTCGGGATTGATCAGGCTTGAATTCTGGTGGAATAACAGCTATGTTTTTTTCATTGTTCCGACAAATGTTAGAGCTCTTTTTCTCACTTCTTGTAGCAGCTCCAGCAATGAAAATCAGTTATGTGCCATGACATTTCTGTTCGAACCTTCAATAGGATGGCATAAGTGTTTTGTTGCTTGAGTAGATTTTGAAAGATTCTTTTCATCTCCATTTAGTCCAATGCCATCACTGTTCTTTTCAGTAAAAATGTAAGCATTGAAAAGGTATGAACTAAATGAGTCAGCTATGCATTGTACTAGATGCCATACTTAGCAGGTTTATTTGGCATATACATGCGCAATCTGCATCTCCATCTGAAAGGAACAAGCATTTTGTCAGCTGTTGCATTCTCACTAAGGCAATACATCTGTTCAAAAAAACAAAAAAAAACAAAGACGCTGTGACTTACGAAACGAGAAAGCGCTGGTAGATAGACACAATAAAAAACACACAGTTGCTTCATCAGGAAAGAGGGAAGGAGAGGGGAAAGACGAAAGGATGTGGGTTTTAAGGGAGAGGGAAAGGAGTCATTCCAATCCCGGGAGCGGAAAGACTTACCTTAAGGGGAAAAAGTGACAGGTATACACTCGCACACACACACACACACATATCCATCCGCACATTTACAGACACAGGCTTATTGAATATTTAAGAGATGACACCTGCACAGTCACTTGGTTTCCTCATCTTACTTTTAGCAGAACCATCAAACTTTAGGCAGTTGATCAATATATCCAACTGTTTGACAGATGTTCTAAATATTGGCCTTCAGTCATTCCTTGGCAAGCGGAGAGATCACATTTCATATTCAGATTTGAAGATGGATGCAAACATTACCACACCAAAGAGGGCATGAATTTCTACAGAAATGGTGTTGCAATAGTTAGTTCATTGTGTCATTGAGATTGATTCTCACTGACAAAAGTTTATTATTTGTATGCCAAACAACACTGTCAATCATAGCTTGTTCAAACAAACCCTCAAATTGCAGGAATGTTCAGATTACCTAAGTTAGTAGCTGCCCTCGTCAGTCCAGCCAATTGCCTCACTATGTTATGGCTTGGTGCTCTTGTTGGTTCTAGTGTTTTCCACACAAAATCATTATATTTCTTTTATCTGGCATGCCACCTGTTTTCCATGTGTGTTCTCAATAATTATTTCTTGTTCATCTTCCAGTATATTGTCACAGTCATCATCATCGTCATCATCATCACTACTACTCTCACTTATTATCAGCCGGTTGTTATTGTATTTTCTTCTCTAATAACCTTCTCTCACTTCGGTAGTTATAACGTCAGAATCAGCATCTGGATAATCATTTTTCACCTCATATTCATTGCTGCTCTCTGGCAACCACTCTGAAAGCTTCGTCTCTAAAATTCTTCTGTTGTGTATATGATTTGACAGTGAGAAGATACTGTGGAGGAAATAGCGACAAACAGAACAGTGATGTCACAGGGAACATTAAAAAAATCTTAAAGGTCTCTCAGGCTATGTTTCAGTTCAAGGGTTAAATAAACATCCCAATTAACATCATCTCTGGCTCATAGCAGATACGACAAATATCTACTGATATGCTACATATTACTGTGTCAATCGCACACCATTAAATTCTGAGATTACTGTGGATAAAATACAGAGAGTGACAGCTTATCTACAACCAGAATGCAGTTATAAGAGTTAAACAGGTGAAACTGAGGCGGTAATGAGTAAAGCAGAGTTGTAGCCTATCCCCAATGTTATTCAATCTGTACATTCTGCAAATCGTAATTGGAAGCAAAGATAAATTTAGAAAAGAAATTCAAATTCACAAATAAAAGAAATTAAAGTTCACAGACGAGAAATAAAAGCATTCATATTTCATGATGAGTGTGTATTTGTGTCAGGCTTGGCAAAGTAGTTGGAAGCTAAGTTTAATTGTGTGGTTAACGTGTTTAGAAGAGAATATTGTATGAACCTCAGCAAAAGTAAAACAGGAATAATGGAATGTAATCAAATTAAGTCAGGTGATGGTGAGGGAATTAGATTAAAAAAAGAGAAACTGAACAACAGTTGAAGATGTGTTTTGCTGTTTGTGTACCAAGATAACTTACGATCGTTAAAGTAAGGAAGAAATAAAATTCAGTCTTGTAATAGCAAGAAACACTTTCCTGGAAAAGGGAAATAATTACCATCTGATACTAATTTGAGTGTTACCTCATCAAGCATGTAGCTATTTCATGAATTTGATGGTAAGTGTATCCTGTTGTGCTTCATAGTTATTTTCTGTTGTTGAATACTTCACTGTTATACTTTTACACAAATTATGAATGATTATTCCACCACCTATTACTTGCAGCAGCCTTATAGCTACTTGCTTTATTTAATGAGTTAGCACTATCAGTATTCCACAATAAACACTGAAATTTGGATTTTCTTTTTTTAGCTACATTAATGAGGTGAATATCTTTTTAAATATGGTACAGAAAATTCTGGCTGATGGAGATAATTTAGAAGTGAAGGTAACAACTCACCACCTAGTGAAAGCAGGCACACCGCAAAGAATGATAACTTCGCTAGCTTTCAGATAAATCATTTTCTGACCTAAAGTATACATATACATACAGATATGCACATATACATGCATGTGTCCACACACACACACACACACACACACACACACACACACACACACACACACACATATATATCTACATCATTCGGCCATCTAAATTCGGAATGTGAGGACTGCAGTTCACCAGTGTGTGTGTGTGTGTGTGTGTGTGTGTGTGTGTGTGGGCGCACGCACACAAGCTCCAACTCAAAAAAGGATTCACAAGCTGCAACATGGTCACAAATAGAACAGTGGTCCAGAAAATGTAGAATAAATTTGTTTTATTTCTGTCTATAATCACAAAATTGTTAGGTCCTTAGACTACCAGTTTTGGTCAGCAATGAGCATCTTCAGATGTTTTAAAGCATTTATATTATATTAGGACATGTTTTGAAATAGATCTGAAGATGGTAATTGCTGATTGAAACTGGTAGTCTAAGGACGTAATGATTTTGTATTCATATACAGATGTAAAACAAATTTATTTTATAAAAAGTAATTCATCTGAGAGCTAGCGAAGTTTTCATTCATTTTTGTTTGACTTTTGACAATATCTTTCTCATGGTTGCTCAACAAGTAGCACTTCAATAATTATTTGTATATTAATAAAACTTTGTTGGTATGTTATGGCTGTAATATTATAGTTTGTCATAATATGTCCATTGAATCAGTTATCTCTTTACTTACAGCTGCAATGTTGATTGTGCAAAAAGTTGCCCACCATGTAAGCAGAAGTGCGAATATCGGCGCAAGCATTCACTTTGCAGTTTGAAATGCGGTGTTCCTTGCACACCCTGAAGGGTAAGTATTGTCAGAAGCAGTGCTAACAGTTAGTTACTAAAGTGTGTACCATTCTTGACAATTGCAATTTTTAAAATCCGAATGACTTTTATACCTAACTATGTCCAATGTCTCTTCCTCTCTTAGAAACGTGCACGTGGACACACACACACACACACACACACACACACACACACACACACACACAGACAGACACACACACTCTCTCTCTCTCTCTTTCTCTGTCAGAAACAGTGGTAACAGTTAGTAACTAAAGTTTGTACCATTCTTCGGAGTGTATATGTGTACGAGGAAAAAAAATTCTCAGATTTCCCGGTTAAAAATACACTTTCTCCTGGATGAAAATATACTCTTTGCGTGTTAAGTAACACTATACTCTTTTATAGAACTGTAAAACTTATCAACCCTTTCAATGGTTGTGGTTTTATACACTGGCATAGAATTTCCCGGCAGTTTAGAAAATGAAACTTGCGGAAAAATCACATTTTGGAAAGTTGTCTGATGTGCAGCAACATGTACACTGCATATTTTCGTATTACGAAAGTATAAATTCGAATTCAAAACTGAGATTGCAATGCGCTTTTGTAAGCCAGTTGCAGCTCATGGCAAGCGATCTTGCCAGTCGATGACAGCAGATATTCAGACCATCGGACACGAGATGTAGTCAACCAATAGCGCCATCACTCTTAAGTAGCATGTACACACAAATAGGAAAAGGTAATGGTTTAAATTAATATACATAGTTTCGCCTCTTCTTGGCAGTTAAGTGTGAATTGCAGAGTAACCATGTAGATGTAGATGTATAAAGGTGGTCACTAAGATTAATAAGCTGCAAGAGTAGCTATGATTTCACACATAATGTCGATATTTCTTGCACGTGTTATGCTTTTAAGTTACAAAATATTCTAAATGGTCATCCTCGAAGATTTGATTTTTGAATGAGAGTCAAACGCTCCCTGATTTAAGTAATTCATCGGACATTCATACACAGAGCTCATCTTGCGTAAAAGGAAATTTACTTTGAAAGTAACGCTTTTCAAACAACCATTCAGAATATTTTACGGCGACCTGTTAGAAATAGATTGGCTTCAGCAGCTACCAGAGTGCGCCAGGTAACAGGCGCCGCCGTGCTTGCGCAGCTACGATGGCACACGTCAGGAAGCCCGTACATTTGTACGTTTAAAACATTAAAACATCTTACATTGTGGCACAAAAGAAACAAGACATTAGAGGATACTCCAAGAGCATGGGAATTTTGTGGACCATACTAAAATGCATAATTAGGCTGAAAGTGCACATTCGTATTCCAGATTCAGATGTAAATTTTCTTGGAGTATCAGTACTGTATTATCTCATGTTTGGTTCTTTATTATGGCATAATGCCGTATGTGCTAGAAGATGAAAACGTGAACTTGAAATACAGCGAACAGTTGAAACTAACAAATAGTGTGGAATTAAACGCTTCGTTTCAAATAAATTGACTGCCTCAACGGAAAAGATTAATAAAAGTTTATTTTTTGGTGTTCAGATAAATATTGAGCCGGGAATAATGCAGCCCCATTGAGAATACTGGTTTTGAACATGGAATGATTTGATTGCTGTTTGTAAGTTGCTGGAAATCATACTGACTGATGTCAAGGGGTTGGAAGCTGCTTCAAACTGGTATGTTGGGTGAAATTCTGAGTCATGTCCCAGAGAAATCAAAGATGCCTCAAGTATATTCCCTCAAATGGATAGTGACTCCTCTGCAAGTCATCTATCTTTTCTTGTCCATTTGATGAATGTGGCATCTCATGAGTAAGTAGGGGATCTGTATAGGGGAGGTAGAGACCAGCGATCACTCGATATTTCACTAACAAGTTTGAGGTATTGCTAAAAATTGATGGACATGCTATCTCCCTTAAGATATTCATGTTGCACAATATTTATTTTGAAGCATGTCACTGAATATTTGAATTGATAATATAGTACAGAGAAGAAAGTAAATTGTTCTACAGTATGCTGGTCATCATTTGAAAATCATGTGTATTAAATTTCAGGAACCATGTGAATGGCGCTGTAAACATACCCGATGCACAAAGCTTTGCTATGAGCTTTGTAATCGCTCTCCCTGTTATGAACCCTGTGAGAAAAAGCTTAAATATGGCAATGATTGTGATGGCTTCTGTAGTGAACCATGCCCTCATTTATGGAGAATTTGTAATGAAGAAGAATTAACAACAATTTTCTTTGGCTCAGAAGATGAAGAGGGTGCCAGGTATATTTTTCGATATGCAATATCATATTTTGTATTCTGTGTAAAGAATGAAGTATTTTTTACTTCTTTGTCTTATTATTAATTTTTTAAGTAATTTTTGTAATGATAAATGTTACTACCACTGTATATAGACTTCATTTTGAAAATGAATCAGCCTTTTGGAATCAATTTTTGAACTGTGAAATCTGGTAATTTAATATTCACTGTTCTGTTGTGCATCTTTAATACTTTGATGAAAGAGCTGAAAACAAACTCTGGGTTTTTCTTTTGTCAAAAAACATAGCTTCTGAGAGAAAGATCCTACCTAACTGTGATGAAAGAGCTGAAAACTAACTGGGCTTATCTTTTATCTGAGATAGAGAGAGAGAGCTCATGACCTCTTCTGTCTTGTCTGTCATCTCTTTGGTGATAAAACTGAAGGAAAACTGTTAATATTAACTATCTGGAAATGCTTTAATCACAGTTGGGATCAGTTAATGTATGATTTGGGTGAAACTGAAGCTTAGAGAACTTCACTGAGCAATTTGGTGACTCTACACTGAAAGTAGCCTTACATGATTAAAATTTTGATCTATGTATTGAAGATTGCAAAGCTAAATGTTGTAATACCCTATTACCTTCTTGCTATTGAAATTTACTATATTTTATGTTATCATTTCCATACAACTTAAGATAATGTTGGCACAAAATCATCTCTCTCAGTAGTTTCAGAGCCTTTCACCACAGAGAATATCTCAAACTTTGGACAAGAATCCATCACATGTGCAGCTTTGTCAGTGTGTAATGGTATCAGTGTCACAATTGTCCGCCCCTGGTAGATGAGTGGTCAGTGCTACAGAATGTCATACCTAATGGCCCAGTTCAATTACCGGCTGGGTCAGAGATTTTCTTCAGTCAGGCTGGGTGTTGTGTTGTTCTTGTCATCATCATTTCATCACCATCAACACGCAAGTTGCCAAAGTGGTGTCAACTCAAAAGCCTTGCACCAGGCAAACAGTCTACCCGACGGGAGGCCCTAGCCACATGACATTCCCATTTCCAGTGCCACAATTTCCTATGTTTTCAATTAGTGATTGGTGTTACCATGCCTCTTGTCAGCACATCAGCAACTTCAAGTTGTTTCTTTGTTTTTATGCCAGATGAACTGAAATAAAACAGATAAAAAATACAATTGTTTCATTGTTGTAAAAATGCTAAGAAAAAATTCACTGGTTCTGATTAGTGCCAATGGTGAGTGCTAGATGATAAATGTGAAAGCGACCATCTGCATTTCTTTGTCTCTCTTCAAGTGTTTATCATTAATAAGTGCATATAATTAATAATATGCAACTAGGTAACTACTAAATTTAGAAAAAGTGTTCTGTAGAATCACATTGTTGCATCTATTATGGCTCAGGAAGCAGTCACTACTCTTCTCAGATTTATGGGGAACAAAACTGATAGATTCCAGAATGAGATTTTCACTCTGCAGCGGAGTGTGCGCTGATATGAAACTTCCTGGCAGATTAAAACTGTGTGCCCAACCGAGACTCAAACTCGGGACCTTTGCAGAAGTAAAGCTGTGAGTACCGGACGTGAGTCGTGCTTCGGTAGCTCAGTTGGTAGAGCACTTGCCCGCGAAAGCAAAGGTCCCGAGTTCGAGTCTCGGTCGGGCACACAGTTTTAATCTGCCAGGAAGTTTCAAAACTGATAGTGATTAATGGTTTACGTGAAATCTAATCACAGCTCACCAGCATACACTGAGAATTTTGGGATCAAAAGACAGAAATTAGTCACTTGAAACATGAAAAGGAATGAAATTGCTCAAAATATTGTCATAAAGCTGACATGAAATGCAGTAAGAAATAGTTTTGCTAAAAAAGCACAGTACATGTGAAATAGATTCAAGAAATCTACTGACACTTTCCACACATGACACTGGGTTCATGATTGATGTGTGACTGGAGGTGGGGTCCATCCTAAGACTAGGTCTGGCACGTTGTCCTTATGATCTTCAATCTAAAGACTAGTTTTATGGAGTTCTCCTTGCTAGTCAAATCCGTTGAAGTCTATTCATCTATGTATAACTACTGTGACCTACACTCATCATGACCTGCTTCGTGTACTCAACTTTTGTCTTTCTTTTTACATTTTTGCAACCCCCCCAACCCCAAGTTAATGATCAGTAATGCCCCAGATGTGTCCTTTCACACTAACCATTCTTTTATTCATTTAATCTTCAGATTTTTTCTGTTGCACCATATTACTGAAGCTTCTATTATATTCTTGTCAATAGTGCTTATTGACATCATTGCACTTCCATATAATACTACATTCCAGACAGACACTTCCAGAAAAAACTTCCCAAAGTTTAATTTATATTTGATGTCAGCAAATTTTTCATTTTAAAAAATACTCACTTCATTCTGAATCTAATATCCTCTCTACTTCGACCATCGTCAGTTATTTTGGTGTCCGAATAGCAGAACTCAATTACTACTGTTATTGTCTCATTTCCTAGTTTAATTCTCTCATCATCCCTCTATTTAATTTAGTTACACTAATTTGTCCTTGTTTTACTGTAGTTGATATTCGTCTTACAAACTGTATTCAAAACTTTACCTATTCCTTTCAACTAAACAAGTCGTTTGCCATTTCTGATAGAGTGACAGTGTCATCAGCAAATCTCAAAGTTTTTATTCCTTTTCCACGAATCTTATTTCTCTTTCCAAAATTACCCTTGGTTTCCTTTAGTACTTGTCCAAGGTAAAGATGGAATAACATTGGTGGTTGGTTGGGCTACAACCATGTCTGATTCCCCTGTTTCAACATAGCTGCTACAATTACTGTCAAATTGTCCTCACAGAATCACCTCTCCCGTTTCCTTCTCCATCTCCATAAAATTGTCTTAAAATTTGTTTCTTTTATGTACTGTGTTACATGACAGTATTTAAGCTGATATAAATAAATCCAAGGGTAAAAGTAAATACTAGGAGGTGAGATGCCAAGATATCAACCTAGAAGTAGGAAACACAAAAGTTGATAAAGCAACAAAGTTAATCAGAGGAATGTGAACACGACATAAAGACGTTGGGGTAATGAGTCATATCTCTACTGAGGAGTGGACAACCTATTACAAAATTTTCTAATCGAAAGTAGGGTAGAATTCACAGCCAATTATGAAAACCATCATGGTAACTCATCATACAATTGAGCAAAAACACCTGTAGAGTCAGCAGATGTAAGTAAAGCTCTCCAACAAATAAAAGGTAGGAAAGCTACAATCTTGGAAATGAATCTGTGGAAGACCTTAAAGGTAGTCTCCTCAGCAGTTTCAGGAATATTTAATAGATGTTTATATGTTGAGAAACTGCCAAATGAATGGAAAAAGGCGATTGCTTCATACATATTTAAAAAATAAAACCAATATGATTTTGCAAATTATAGAGGAATTAGCATTATTAATAGAAGCACAAATAATAGAATCGCAGAAGCAAATGGGTTTAGAGTGGGACACGGATGTACAGATGGTATATTCACTCATTAAACACCCCATTAAAACGAGGCTAGAAAGGGTAACGATGGTTCACTTAAAATTTATCGATCAGCAGAAGGCATATGATACAGTCGCACTAAGTGAATTTTGGCTAGCAATGCAGAGTTTTGGTGTCGGTAGTATATTCAGTCAATAAGAGCTTATGTGAGAATTGCAACTGTATGGTTAAGGTAGGAAACAAAATATTCGTAGAATTCTCCATAAATGTGGGTCTAAGGCAAGGGTGGTCATTAGTATTGACTTCAAGAGGTTTTACAAAGTTGGAAGAAGACATGTGGTGGAATGGAAATCCCTGAAGGACAAGAAATATTGAATACTCAACTTTTCAGCGAAGACTAGGTCATGATACCAGGAGATAAAGACAACTCCATTTACATGTTCAGGAAACAATATGAATAACACTCAAAAAAGATGACAAATGTGGTAGTGGGTGAAGGTGCATCAGAAGACTTTAAAGAAGTTGTTGCATTTCCATAGTGCAAAATGTCAGAAGTGAGTGATGGGTGAAGTGAGGAATGGGTGATAACCAATAGCCAAAAAGAATCTATGAATGTGTGGTATCTGCAGTTCTTATTACAACAGCCAGGTGCACAGGGTAATACAATCACAGTGACTTAACAAATGGACATTAAACAGATGAAGAACAATCCATGTCCAGTCGGGTAACCAGTAAAATTCGTTGTAGTAAAATCATGCAGTAGTCCTAATCGGCAAGTTGAACCTTCACAGAACATGAACTACATGGGAGAGCAGGGCCACACAGCTGGTGTGCATCTGCATCTACTCAACATGCAGGGGTGCTGGCAGCAATTGAAGAAGGCACTCCCATTCCCATCTCTTTTGCCAGCAGTGCCAATACAAACTCTGCAGCTGTGGTGGCGATATAAGCAAATGTACCACCATCTCTCTCCTCCCCTTCTGTGATCTGTGCTGCAGGTGTCAGTGGGAAAAGACCATACAGGCAGGACTAATGCTGCACACAGACTGGTACAGCGAAAGAGACCACTAGGTCCACACAGTAGACATTGGGACAGCCGCAGCAGCTGCATATTGACAATGTTCACGTCCATTGGACATTGGATTGTAAGCATCCAAATAGGCATAGCCACAGTGGGGACTCACAGTCAGCTTTCTCCAGCCTGGCACAGCATATGGCCAGAAGTGGCCTGCAGTATATAGGGAGCCAGGCTTGTCAAAGACCCCACACATGCTGTTGGCCTAGAACTGTACTGTCAGTGGCAAGGGCGGGACAACAGTAATTGGGGAAGGGCACACAGCATGATCCTGTGAGATGATGACATCCAGACAATTGCTCTCAGACATCAACTGAGGGCTTGGCGTGACTGGCAGGCACATGTCGATTTTGCCAGTGCTCAACAGCAGATGTATTGGATGTGCCCCTGTGGTGTCTAGCCCTGGGTGTGGGTTGGCACTAGCATACAAACTCCTCCTCACCAGTATCTGCTGTGGTACCAGTCACAGCTGGTTGATAACTCATCCAGGATGCCGCTGGTACTGATGGAAGGACAGCAACATCTCTGTGGTGTTTGCAGTAAACATTCGAAATTTGCATATCATTCAAATGATCGCTGGTGCCCATCCAGACTGCCAACTGAAAGTATGCGCTCAGACAGTGTTGACTGGGGCATATCGCAAAGTTGCAAGCTTATTTCGGGCTGTGGTGTAGGGCCAGACTGGTGCAACAGAGTCTGGGGCTGTCAGCCATGGAGGGTCTCTGCCAGGCTTCAGCCATGCAATGGTGTGTTCCTGTAGGTGTTACAAAACAAAAGCAGTGCATAGTCTGACAAGCTTATTTGTAACTGTGTCTTAAAAGTGACACCATACACACTACCTTGCCACTCAACCATGGGTGAAACAGCGCAGATGTGAGGTGAGCAATACATTTTGAGGCTGGAAGTCTCAGAACACTGGTGATGTGAACTGCAGGCCACTACAGGGGATGATCGTCCAGGGCAATTCTCAATCACAAAAACCTGAGACTCCATACGGTGTCTTCTGTGGTGGTAGAGGGTATGCACAGATAATATGGGTATTGTAGAATGGGACAACCACCACCAACTTTATGGAATGACGCAAGGGGCTCGCAAAATCATTGTGAACATGGTCCCTAGGCTGACTCAGTATGTACCGTGGAGCGGAAGTTCATGGCGGTGGCGCTTACTGTTCTGTGCACTGTTTTCATTCACAGATGATTCTCTTAATGGAAACTAGATCAGGAAACAAAAGTCATATCCTAACGGCCTTGGTGTAAAAGAGCAAAGATACAAGCCCACAGGACTGGATGATAATCTGGGGGACACCATTTTTGGTGCTAAGGAGGAGAGTGCCAACAACTACTGACAGCCAATGGCAGAGGAGAAATACATGGGTAATGGTACAGGCTCCTTGGTGTTCAAGCACTTGGGTCAACCATTGTATTCAAAATCAACCACCTGTCAGGCCACAGAGTCTTGCCAGGTGTCTTGTGCTACACAATAGGCCATCACTGGAAGTCTATCCACCGCATGCTGCAATTGAGCCTAAATCTGAAAATGGACAACTTCAGATTTCTCAAAGGCAGGGTGGGATCTCATAGGATGTCGCAACAATACATCCACACTGACATGCTGTGTCGTGGCTCTGTAAGGAATTTCATAGTGATACATACTCAAAAACAAAGCCGAACAGTGGAGTCATTGTGTGGTCCTGTCAGGTAGCCACAAACAGTGGGCAAAATAGTGCCACATGTGCCAAATATGGTAACACTGGCCCTCATCAGAGCACTAAAATTAAGCATTGTTGAGCATGGCCAGTACTTGGATTGCTGACTGTCCATGTTAGCCACGTGCTGTTGACAATTTTCCTTTTGTCTTTAAGACAGAGGAGACAGGAGGGTTGGTGGCGTAAAATCCCCCATCACTTGTCTTTGATTAAATTCCAAACTTCTCACTGTGTTTCATGAGGGCATGTGACACTGTTGATGGTGATCCATCCATCAGAGGGGAACATTAAACTCAGTGGTCCCTTGGTGCTGTTCAAGACAGGCTCGCTAATTGTCATCATTGAGTTTTACCCTCTCCCTTCTATCATCATCTCCAAAAAGAACATGACACTCCACTCCACACACACACACACACACACACACTACAGTCACCTGCACTGATATGCTTCTCATACTTCATGTAAAAAGGTGTCTGCTGGCACGAAGGACAGGAATAAGTTTTCCAATTAGAAAGCTGAACTTGCCCTTCGGGGTCTCCTAGCCACTCATGCTGTACGATTTTACTTTTTATGTAGTGTCACTAGTAGCATATTGTCGGTGGTGAGATGGAATATGTTGTGACACAGGAAAACATTAAACTGACAGGCTGCATACATGATGGCTAAAGTTTCCTTTTATATCAGAGTATAATTGTGTTGAGTGGCTGTCAACAATTTGGAAGCATGTGTGATAGGCTGTTCTGAGCTGTCAGTGCTTCTGTGAGCCAAAACTACCACAGCTCCATGTTGGGGAGCATCTGTGGTAAGGACAAGTGGTTTGCCCAGTGTAAAGGTGCCGAGGCATGGCGATGTCTAGTAATACTCTGTCACAATCGCTGACTGAACAAAAAGAACCCCCTTTTTTATGCAACTTGTTCAATGAGTGGCCGATATCTTCTGTATTAGGGAGAAATTATGAATAATAACTGACTTCGCACAAAAACAACTGGATAATGTCATCAAGATAGTTTGCACAAAGTGGAACGTCTTGTGAAAACTTTTCTAAAAAGTCTCTGGGAAACAGTGGGTGCACTCGCAATGATGAATGGTGGGCTTATATCATAATACAAACTGAAGAGAGTGTTAACCATAACACGCGAAGAGGTGGAATACAGCTGAATCTACAGGTATGCCTCTGCCAAGTCAATTGTACAAAAAAACTGTGTATCCACCAGTCTAGCTAGTATTTCTTCAGGGTGGCAAATAGGATAGCAATCTACTACTGATTGGTTATTAATGGTGGACTTAAAATTCCTGCACAAAGGACCCCTTGAGGCTTTTGAAGAACAACCGGCAGCATAGCCCATTGGCTAGGAGTAATGGGTTCGGTGAAGCCCAGGTCTTGCAGTCTGTCCTGTATTTCCTTGACAGCTGCAGAGCAAATGGAATAGGCATATCACAACTAAATTTGGGACTGGCATTTGGTTTAAGGGTGGTATGGGCCCCATAGTTTTATTGCACCATCCAATCCCAGTTAAAACAGAGAGCCAAACTTGTCACATAGGTTATCCAACCCTTGTAACAGTGTGAAGTTGGAAACGAGATGCACAACTTCCTCAAGTGAAAACCCAGAAACTGACCAAACAGTTTTCAGATATCTCCCTGTTGACAGCCAAAAACATGACCACCCATGTAATATGCTGACACTCATCATCAATCAGGAACTGGCTTTGAGCAGGAATTCGCTAATCATAACAACCAAATACCAAAACAGCGATAAGTATCAAGATTCATCAGAGACACAGAGGCCATGGTATTGACCTGGAAGTGGAATGGCTGTTGCTGAATTAGCAAAATAGGATTAATCTTACTGGGAACACTGAACTCTAGGCTATGCCCAGGTGTGACACTGTGAACTTCCAGGAACTCCACATCTGAAAACTGTTGAAGCGAGCAGCCATGACAGATGGCTGCCAAATATGCATGTTTATGGCAGGCCGCACACTGGAAAGACTTTGACTATGGACATGTGTTCAGAAATGATACTGGGAAGAGCCATAGTCAGGCCAATTGCGAATGGTGTGAATCTGAAGAAAATGACATGGTAGTCTGTGAACTACACCATTGTTGTTGTACTGAACACAATTCCACTACATCCAGTATGTCTTCAAACTGTTCAGTCATAGGTTCAGTCATAGCCTGTGACACTTCAAATGCCTAAGCAATAGCCAGGACCTCCTCAAGTAAGGTAACCTGCAATCTCATAACCAACTGGTGAAGTAAGCCTTAACTGCTCTTGTTGCTGTTCAAGCTTCTGCTGTTGTAACAACTAAACCAACATTGCATTCGTTGTACTAGTAGATATGAAGAAAAACTCCATGTCCAAAAACTATAGTACGTACAGTTTATATTACAACAAATAAGTACACTGGAAAATACAGCTACTGTGACTTAGTATCAGAGTTACACATGCATGTGGACATTAAACACAGGAAGAACAGTCCAGCCCAAGTCCAGTAAGTGGCCAAGTTCATTACAGCAAAATTACAGAACAGCCATAATCACCAAGTTGAACCTTCACAGAATGCGAATGATGCAAGAGAGAGTGGGACCACACTGCCAGCAGGCTGTTGGGTCCACCCAGCTGTTGCCACTGCTGGCACCCAGCGAAACAGGCACACACATTGCGGTCTCTCACTGGAGGTGCAAAATATGAACTCTGCAGCTATGGTGGTGGCAAAAGCGGATGCACCACGACAGAATGGACACCATCTGAGTGAAGGAAAAATGGAAGACCACCTAGAAGACAGGTGTGAGAAGTTTGCGATTAAATTAATGCAAGGGGCCGTTAAGGTGATGATTGGGCAGATAGGAAACTGTGGAAAGGGAGATGATTGATGACCATTGTAAAACAGCCTCCTCCCCCCCCCCCCCCCACACACACTACCAAATGAATGCAGGATAACCTCTAAGAGAGTAGCAGTGAAAGTGGTGGACAAAATATATCAGGTGCCATCTCAGTGCATTTATTCATTTTTAGGAAACCAGGAACCAAACTGTATTAAAAAATGCAAATTAGCACTGTTTGTTGTACGTGGCATTTTGTTTTTGGAAACCACCATTAGGAAGCACTAGTCGCAAGTGTGGGAAATATTTTTCTAACTGTAATGAGGTGAAGGTGACATGTGCCTAGAACGTTCACTCAGTTGGTGGCACAGACAATAATCCTTGGGGGGAAATGCCTTGATGCACATGTCAGAGAGACAGGCTAGCACTCCGTTGTATTCCTTTGTTTTATGACACACCTATTGCATACATGAGAATCTATTTCCCTATCAGAAACATTCTTTTTACTTGACTAACAAAACAGTAGAAAATGTTACAGTAAATTTGCAGCCCAAGCTTCATTTTATATGTAGTTTACATCCACGTTGGAGCACTTGAATAAGTCCATATACATTTAAATATTACAATTAGAGATTTGGCTTTTCAGCTTACTCTCTGCTCCCTAAACCTCGTCATTCTCTGCCCTTACTTCGTAATCACCTTGCCTTCCCAGTTTACAGTTGGATCCATTGTTATATTCAACTCTTTTAAACCATCTTTTTTCCTCTTTGAACCAATTATTTGTAATTTCATTTTTTCACAAGAAGTTGAGTAGTTGTTTTGCTAGCCAGGTTTCTGGTAATATTTATGTATGGAAGAAAGTGGTATCCTTTCCTTTTTGCATGGTATCTGTTACTGACTCACCTTCCAAGTACATCACTTTGTTATGTAGCAATCGCCATCGCCCATCTATTTGGTATTTTTTGTGAATGCCATTTCTGATGAGTCCTGTCTTCCCTCTGAAGTTTATTTGCTGTTGATTTGGTGTTTAACTTGAATAGTGTTTCGCTTTCATCTGTTGCTTCAGGTTTTATAATGGAGTAGTCATTTTTTAATCTGGTGTTCAATGACAGAGATTTTTTTCTTGTAGGTTGGCCAGATGCTTTTTTTGTGGTTTTAAAATTTAGTTGTTCAGCTTCCTGTTAAGCCCCTCTTGTTCAAGCTCCAGTTTTTGATTTCACCAATGTATTTCAACGTATTAAGAGTCTTAATTTCTTTGTTAATGTTCAGTTGAGCAGATGGTGTTTCAACCTTGAAGGCTGGCATCATTTCTGTGTTATTTTTTCAAGCATTACAATATGAAGTTTAGCCTCCACCACATTATTTTTCAGTAGTGCAGGGTTGTCTCCAAATCCTATGCAATTAAGTTTGGTATTTCTTCCAATCTTGGTATTTGGTTGGCATTTCTTACTCAAGTTTCAGATTACTTTCTCCAAAGTGCAGGTGGGGCCAGTCCATCCCCTGTCAGAGGCTGGTTCAGATTTGGAATTGTTCAGACATTTCACCTCAAAATCTAACTTTTGATCTGGTATTCTTAATGATGATTCTTAATGATTATTTCAGTGACATTTACAAGTTTTATGTCCAGACCAAATCCCTAAAAGATTTGCGTTGATGACTGATGTGGGTACTGTCATGTAAATTTTAATACCTCTGTTTCCCATCCCAAAGAAATAGTTTCTGATAATTACAAAAGTGCCAATGTAGTTATCCCAAGTTGGCCTTGACTGACAAATATCCATAGTATTAAAACATAATAGAATTTGTGCAAGAGTGTTTTAACACTAGTTTAACATTATAGATTAGATGCAGGCTACATTGTTAGAAGCTATCATTCATGCCACTATATTAGTAGAGATTTGTTTTCCTAAATTCTTTTTGAAAATCTTTTTTAAAAAGCACCAGTAATATTTTGTGATTTCATATTTGTATATTTGGAGGATTGCGAACATAGTACGAGTCTAAGGCATTGGATGAGTGGTTGAAACAGCAGAACATTGAAATAGGTCTCAAAAGCTGCCCGCTTTGTAAAACATCAATAAAGAGAACCTTGCAATTCTTAAGTTATTTGAAAATTTCATATATTGACATCCAAAATATAAAGAAAAGGGTATTTGGTTATCTGAAACATAATGATGCAAAGAGGGAACAACTGAAAACTGCATTGAAAGGAATAGTTGTTCCAGACATAGTAAGAGGTAAGTACTGGAATCTTGATTGCAGTGGTTTATTTTTATGTGTACTGAGCTTCTTATATACACTTCCCAATTTTTTAAGTAACATTTTTACCGTTTTTATTATTAGATTGGAGAGCCAGACTGAAGAAATTCTTAGTTTATAAAACTGAACTGACCTTTAAAATTCCTGAAAAATCATCATCTGAAATTTCTTCTTGTTCCCCTTGGTTGTCCTCTTCATATATAAGATGGTCTTCACTGCCATCGAGGGCATTACTTATGTTGCAATTTTTGAAAGATTTAACAGTAATGTCTTCTCTTACTCTAGACCAGGGGCGGGCAGGAATCCTGCATGTGTGCGGTGCACTTGCACGCGTGCAGTTAACACGTGTTCTGCGTGCACACAGGGGCAAGCTGGCCACCCGCTTATCTCCCCTCCCCACCATACCTTCTGTCCGCTCCTTCCTCTGCAATGCGTTTTGTTTCCTAGCTTGCTTTATTGAATGACGGAATAAGATTAGTAGGAGTGCTTGACAGATATTGTGGTTTGAAAGAGTACCTATTATCTAAGATACGTTGTATTTATGACAGGTGGAGTGGAACAAAATAAGGTTAGTAGGAGTGCTTCAAAGATGTCGTGTTTTGAAAGAGTACCTATTACCTACGATACGTTTTATTTAATTATCACAGACGGAGTGTAACAAAATTTCTACATACAGACAAACGCAAACAGTTACTTAAATTTTCATTACTTATGTTTGCTCTTAACTGACACTTACTAATTCAGCAAATGCTTTTTCCAGCTCTCGCTGTATTAAGCGCAATTTTATAACTTACACGTACTGCTGGGCTGTTATTGTTGTTCTGAAAAATTGAAAACAGTGCTACATAAAATGTTAAATCAGTTAGATGAGAGACATGACGAAAGGAAGTCGCAGATCTCTCGTGACCACAGCAACTACGACAGATTCATCTATTATCGTCAGATCGCTCTTCTTAAGCTCAGTCAATTTCCCCAACCGCTCAGAATCCGACAATAAGTTGTACTCGTCCTTTTAAAATTTGTTATAATGGCCTTCAATACAAAACTTCCATTGACCAGCGAGAATACTGCCACATATTAAATATTTCGAATTTTCACATTTTTGCACAAACAAAAAATGGTTTTCCCGTTCCTTTTTAAAAGATAGCAAATCTCCACTTCTCCGTTTCCTTGCTGCATTTTCCGGCTCTTGAAATACAACGTTCAGTACGTAGTGGTCGCTTTGCATCAACGTCCGCAGCTTAGCCTGGCACTACGCTGTCGCAACCTGCCGGCTGTCACCACTGCCCCATTCGACGACTGCACGCGAGCAGCACACGTGCAGCGCTGTGCGCTCATGAGCCGCATCCAATGTTTGCCCGCCCCTGCTCTAGACCATGACCGTTTTATCCACTGGCATATTTGTTTGATTGCAGGTTGTTTTAAAGCTCTCTTCAGCGTGAATTCATGATTGGTTTCATCCATCATCCAGCTGTTCCATTCCTCTCTCGTATTCACTTTAAATGGTTTATTTATCTAGACTCCAAGAGGTTCCAATTGTGAAGTAAGTAACCCCCAGAATAACAGCAAGCTCTGTATTTCCCTGTCGGAGTTCTTCTTTCACAGGATTTTCCGAATGACTACTAAAGTGATCTACCACAAGAAGAGAACTCTTCTTCAGTAATGTACCTTTCTTTCTCTCCCAATCACCTTAATCCATAATTTCATACCAGCCTCACACATCCAACCCTTGCCGTGTATGTGAACAACAACATCTGGCGGTATTTCAGAAGGGTTTGGCATTGTTTTGCACTTGAAAATGATCAATACAATAAGTTTAGTATGATTGGCACACCATGAAAGGATAAAAGTGTAGTGCATTTTTTCATGTTCACCATTTTTGTAGTTACAGTTTTAGCACGTTTCATGACAACAGTTCTGTTAATCATCACATCAAATATCAGGGCTTCCAGTCACATTTGCTATTTGGCTTAGTCCCACACTGGTTTTCTTTCAGTGTTGAATAATAAAGCTATGGAAATATAATATTTTTTCGTCATACCCTTGTGGCACTTTCTGAGATATTTTGGTTTTGGTTCATATGCTAAGTCATGGCACTTCATAAACCTGTTGTATCAACCAACTCCATCCTTAAAAGTCAGTCAAGTTACACTGTAGTGTAGCTTATGAGCGTGTGTTTGAATCTTTTTGTATTAATTGCAGTGCAATTTTGTTGGTGTCCTTGAATCCATTTTAATACATCATCTTCTAGTTTTGGGCATTTTGTATTCAGTCTTCTATTTGATCAATTATTCTTCCTCATTTTTTCCTTTGCTTTACTATCCTACCATTCATGAATAGTTTATTTCTGTTGGTGGAGGGCTGAAATGCTGCTCTGTTTCCATGTTCTTCTGCAATTGCTTTTGGTTTCAGTTTATAGCCAGCATCATATGAATGCCTTTTATTTTCTTCTGTTAGGAAGCTCACTAGGAACAGAAACATTGCACTGTTACAAATAGCGCAATCAACTTTCAGTTCAAGTACACTGACGCATTTCTCCAGAATCCAAACAGATCTTCTCAAAAGCTAGTTTGTACCAGTTTTTCCATTTGGCTGGCCCTGTATGTCTGACAGTGTCGTCTACTCCTGTGGCTTTGTCTCAACTGCTCTGACAAATTCTTCTTGCAGTATCATATTCCCCATCCTGTCTTCATGTACACCATATTCCCATTTCTGTAATATTGCCTGCAAGTTTATCTTCCTTGTATAGACACTCCATATACTCCTTCCACCTTTCAGCTTTCCCTTCTGTGCTTAGGACTGGTTTTCCATCTGAGCTCTTGGTGTTCATACATCTGCTTTTCATTTCTCCAAAGACTTCTTTAATCTTCCAGTAGGCAGTACCTATCTGTCCCTTAGTGAAATGTGATGCTAAATTCTTACATTTTTTGTCCAGCCATTCATACTTAGCTATTTTGCACTTCCTGTTAATCTCAACTTTTACATGTTTGTATTTCCCCTTACCTGTTTCTTTTGCTGCATGTTTATATTTTCTCCTCACATCAATTACATTCGGTATCTCCTGTGTCATCCAAGTATTTCTACTACGTCTTTTCTTTTTACCTATTTGATTATCAGCTGCCTTCATATTTCATCTCTCAAAGCAACCTATTTGTCTTCTACCGTAATCTTTACCCCTCTTCTGGTTAATCATTGTCCAATGCTCCCTCAGAAACTCACAACCATCTCTGGTTCTTTCAACTTATCCAGGTCCCATAGTCTTAATTTACCACCATTTTACAATTTTTCAGTTTTAATCTGCAGTTCATAATCAATAAATTTTGGTCACTGTCCACATGTGTCCCTGGAAATGTCTTACAATTTAAATTCTGCTTCTGAAATCTCTGTCTTATTGTTATATACTCAGTCTGGAACTTAATGGTGTCCCAGGTCAGTTCCACATATACCACCTTCTTTCATGATTCTTAAACAAAGTGTTAGCAATGATTAAATTATGCACTGTGCAGAATTCTACCAGGCAGTTTCCTCTCATTTCTTTCCCACAGTCCATTTTCACCTACAATTTTATCTATACTGTTGAATTCCAGTCCCCAAACACAATCTCCCTCAACTATCTGAATAATTTCTTTTATCTCATCATATGTTTCTTCAACTTGTTCATTATCTGCAGAACTAGTTGGCATATAAACTTATACTACTGTGGTGGGTGTGGAATTCTTGTATATCTTGCTTATGATACTACATTCAGTATGATGTTCATTTTAACTTACCTGCGTTCCTATTTTCTTATTCAGTATTAAAACAACTCCTGAATTACCTCTGTTTAATTTGGTATTTATAACCTTGTATTCACATGACCAGAAGTCCTGTTTCTGCTGCCACTGAGTTTTGATTCTCATTATATCTAACTTCAACCAATCAAACAATAGAATCTCCAGGCAGGAACATCAACAATGTAGGAAAAGACAAACTGCTACTTACAGTAAAGATGACACATCAGGTTGCAGACAGGCACAGTTAAAAGACACTCACATGTAGCTTTTGACCGCAGCCTATGTCAGTAAAACACACACACACACACACATACACACACACACACACACACACACACACACATGACTGCCAACTCCAGCATCTCGGGCTGAAGTGCAACGTCATGTGGGCTGCAAGCAGCAATCTGGAGGGGGTGGGGAAACGGAAGGGATAGTAGTGTATGGGCAGGGAGAGAGTCGAACACTGTCTGGTGGACTGTGCAGGGACTAGACTGCCAACAGGCACAGTGTCAGGAGGTTATGGGGGAGGGAGGGGGAGAAAAAAGGACCAAGAAAGGAAGCAAGAGGGGAAAGACAGACGAACACATTGTCAGAGGGCTGCAAATAAGCAAGGTGGGAGATGAGAATGGGGAGGAGATGGTAGGACAGAGGGAGTGGAAACTGTTGGGTGGAGGGTGTGGGGACAGCATGTTACCGCAGGTAGAGGTCGGGATAAATGCGGGAGTGGAGAATGTGTTGTAAGGATAACTTCCGTCTGTGCAGTTCAGAAAAACTGATAATGGAGGGGGGGGCTCCAGATGGCTCTGAATCAAGTGTTTTATGTTCAGCGCCATGCTGCGCCACCTACAGTGTAGCCTAGTTTGGTCTAGGCCACAGTTTGGTGATGGCCTTTCATCCTGTCATCCTTGTGGACAGCTGATTGGTAGTCATACCAACATAAAACACTGCACAATAATTGCAGCAAAACAGGTAAAGGACTTGGCTGCCTTCACATGTGGCGTAGCCCCTGGTGGGTCATGATATACCTGTTACAGGACTGGAATAGGAAGTGCTGGGTGGGTGGATTGGGCAGGTTTTAGCACCTGCGTCTTCCACAGGGATATGATCCTTGGGGCAAGGGGGTGGGTTTGGGAGTGGCATAGGGATGGACTAGGATATTGTGGTGGTTGATTGGGCTATGGAACGCCACTCTAAGCTAGGATGTCCGTCATTTCAGGGCACTGTGATAGGTAATCATGAGGGCAAAACCTGTCCAATCCAACCACCCAGTACTTCCTATTCCAGTCCTGTCACAGGTTTATTCTACCCCATCAGGGGTCGGGCCGTCTCTGAAACCAGCCACATCATTTACCAGCTCTGCTGCAGTCATTGCACAGCGTTTTACACTGGTATGACTACCAACCAGTTGTCCACTGGGTTGAAAGGCCACCACCAAACAGGGGGCAAGAGCAAAGTAGACTACACTGTGGCACAGCATGCAGCTGAACATAACACACTTGATTTTAATGGCTGCTTCACTAACCAAGCCATCTGGATCCTTCTCTCCACACCAGCTTTTCAGAATGCGTAGATGGGTGATGTCCTTATGAAACAGTCTCCACTCCCATAATGATCCCGACCTAACCTAGTAACATACTGTCCCCACACCCTCCATCCAACAGTTTCCACCTCCTCAGTCCTGTCATCTCCTCCCCATTCTCATTTCCCATGCTGTTCATTTGCAGCCCTCTGCCAACACATCCATTCATCTTTCCTCGTTCCTCTCCTTTTTTGCTCCTTTTTCCCCCACCTCCCTGCCCCACAATCTCCTGACACTGCGGCTGTTGGCAGTCTAGTCCATACACACTCCATCAGACAGCGTTTGTCTCTCTCTCTCTCTCCGCACCTGTACACTAGTATCCCTTCCCCTCCCTCTTCCCCACTCCCTCTAGATAGCTGCTTACATCCCATGTGATGTTGCATTGTGGCCTCAGATGCTGGAGTTGGCAGTTGTGTGTCCATGAGGCATCTTGTTATATATATATATATATATATATATATATATATATATATATATATATATATATATGTGTGTGTGTGTGTGTGTGTGTGTGTGTGTGTGTGTGTGTGTGCCTTTGTCTTTCAGTGATGAAGGCTGCGGCTGAAAGTTATATGTGAGTATCTTTTAATTGTGCCTGTCTGCAACCTGATGTGTTTGCCTTACGGCAAATGGGAATCTGTATTTTCCTTCGTTGTTAACTTCAACCTATCAATTTCCCTTTTTAAATTTTCTAACCTAGGTGCCTTATGCAGGCAGAAATATGCTTTACCACAGCCTAATTTTTATTTTGTGCACTGCAGGCAGCTATCTGAAAAAGTGTTGGGAGTCTTAATAGATTGCTCAAGCACATTAACAAATTAGTATTTTAAGAAAGAAATCACTTCATTTGATCCTTTCTTTTCCATGCACACTGTTCAAGATGGCGCCGATAGGAAAATGTAGTGAAGCTTCTCTCTCGGTGAAAAGGCAAAAAATGTACAGTTCTTCGTGTAGAGAATGTGAAAAGCGTGTGATGAAGGGTATTCTGTGCATCAAATGCAACTACTGGTTACACGAAAAGTGCACGAAAGTAAACCTAAAGTTCGCCAGCGATGATTTTCCGTGGACATTTCACGGTTGTTTACGTGACGAAACGGCCGATCTTGTAAGTGCAGTTGATACAAAAAACGGAATTATAAAGTTACTACAGAGTGACATTGAGGCATTAAAAACCGAACTTTCGACCATCAAGAAAGAAAACGATACATTAATACAAGAAAAGAAGTCCTGTGTGTGTAAATGCCATCAAACGGAAAAGCAAGAAGATCGCGAAAATACGAGTAACTGATCGGGCTTTAAAAACCAACAACATTTCAAGTGTTCCCATTGATGTCTCAGTAAACTCAGTAAGCCAAAAACCGGAAGATAAATATATATGGAAGGTGGTGACATACAGCAAAAGGAAAAACAAAGCGACAGACACGCAACAAAAGGAAAATGACTTTTTGGTAATTGGCGATTCGCTGCTGAAGAATATCGCTGTCCCCAATTGCAAGATCGACGAACGGATTGGAATTAGAATGCAACAACTTGGTAAACCTTTTTAAAAATATGGTAAATGCAAGACAAGATACTACAGACTCAGATTCAGAAACCAGACATAACTATAAAGGGGTGTTTATACATGTTGGAATGAATTCGTTAAGGAGCAGCAGTGAGGAAGAAATAGCAAACGAAACAAGAAACGTGATTCGTTCTGCAAGAAATATGTATGCAGAATCTTGGCTGATACTTAGCGGAATCATAAACAGAAGGTCGGTGAGTGAAAAATATATAGCCAAAATAAACTGTGCTCTTAAAGAACAATGTGATCGTCTTGGGGCAATTTATATAGACTCAAACAAATTTCTATGTGAAAAGTCACTAGCGAAGGATGACTTGCATTTAAATAGACTGGGGTCTGTAACGTTCAGCAGAATGTTTGCAGATGTCTGAAAAATCATTAGAAGCAAGGGAAACTAATATGGCCTGAATGGGGTGAAAAATCATAATACACTCTAACTGGAAAAGGAAAATATAAGCACCATAGAAAAAAAGACGATACTAAAGAATTTGCCCCAGCACATAGCTCACAACATGTAAACTAACAAAAGAAAAATTACATAAAAGTACTTCATCAAAATATTCAATACTTTGGTAACAAAAAATTAGAAGCAGAAGTACTCCTGAGTGAAGTAAGACCAGACATATTATGCATAAGTGAACATGGACTAACTGAAAGTAAAATACATAATGTTGCAAAAACAGGACTCCAATCTAGCTAGTTACTTCTACAGATCTAAATATAAGGGTGGTGGCGTTTGTATACATATTGAAACAGGTACTCTCTCAAAGAATGTAAACAGTGAAGCTGCTACATGCCCATAGCTAGAGAAAAAGGCTTTGAAGTTAGTGGTATAGTGCCAGAGGATTTTATAGTGTTTTGTGTGTACAGGTCACCAGATGGCAGTATTAGCATCTTTCTGAAAAAATTGCTAGTTTATTGAGAATGAATATGAAGAAAAATCTTATTATATGTGGAGACTTCAACATTGAGATGGGAAAAGACAAAAAAATAAGACAGGATTTTGAAGAATTGTTAATACAGCATAACATGAAAGTAACAATAACTGCACCAACAAGAGTGACTTCACAAAGTGAGACAGTTATAGACAACATAATTACTAAAATGTGTAACTATGAGTCACATGTAGTTCATACAGAAATATCTGATCATCATGGACAACTAATCAGCTTTTGGAGAAGTAATGACACAGTATCAGAACCAAAACATACAACCAAAGAATTAGGATCATCAGTGAACAAAATATCAACATCTTTGGAACAATGTTAAGTAAGGAAACATGGAATAAAACCCTACAGGCCCAGAGTGTAAACAAAAAAATATGATGCATCTATTTCAGCAATTAAGGACCATTTTAACGTAGCATTTCCCAAAGTAAAGAGACAAGAAAGGCAGCAAAGTCAAACACAGTGGATTACCAGTGAATTACTAGAACACAAATGAAGCTTCAGGATGTGAGACGGATGGGCAAAGCTGAAAACTATAAAATGTTTAAAGAGAAGTATAGAAAAACAATAAGAGAAGCCAAAGCAAGAGCAATTGACACCACCATAGCGAACTCAAAAAACAAGGCAAAGGCAGCTTGGAATGCAATCCATGCTGAAAGAAAGGTAAACAATGGGTCAAACAAAGAAGAAGGTACTAGGTCAATTAAAATAGACAACACAGTGGTCACAGATGGTATGGAAATAGCAAACGTACTGAATAATAACTATATCAGTGTAGTAGAAAACTTAAAATTGGAAAGAAATAGTCAAAAACAGAAGGGTATTAAGGTACCAAAAAGATCATGCAGTACTATGGTCTTAAGACCAGTCACGGGAGATGAATTGCGGAAAACTATACAGAAACTGAAGTCCAAGAAATCAGCTGGTGATGATGAAATATCAAATCATGTAATAAAGCTGGTATGTGAGGAGATTAATAACACCACTGCTGAACACAGCAAACTGTTATTTCAGAGATGCAATTTTTCCAGAAAAACTTAAGATAACGAAGGTAGTGCCAGTGTATAAGAAAGAGTATAAGAATGATCCCAACAGCTATAGACCAGTTTCACTGATATCAGGTTTCTCAAAAATCCTAGAAATGCTTATGTATACCAGATTAGTTAACTATTCGGACAACCATAACATTCTCATACCCTCTCAACGTGGTTTCAGAAAGGGTAAATCTACAGAATCAGCAATTTCCAGTCTAACAGAATACATTTTACAGTCCTTACATGAGAAAAAGGTTGTCTCTGCAATGTTTGTGGATCTTTCAAAGGCATTTGACACCATTGACCATGAAATGCTGATACAAAAATTAAGCAACTATGGCACTCGGGGGCAGCCAGGTGAATGGATGAAATCATACTTTTGCAACCGCAAGCAGTATGTATCATTAGGAAACTCATACCAATCAGAAACCAAACCCATCAAATATGAAGTGCCACAGGGTTTGGTAATGGGGCCATTGTTATTTAATGTGTTTGTTAATGATATAGGTGTTGAGAAGGGAGAAAGGAAAATATTGTATGCTGATGACATGACAATACTAAATAGTGACCAAAATACGGAACAGCTTGAGAGAAGAGCATACATATCTGCAAATGTCACAGTTCAATGGCTGTCGGAAAATGAACTGGTTATAAATCTAAAAAATACTATGTATTCAGTGTTTAAAAACAAGGAAAAGGAAGTAGACATGGATTTAGAGGTTGATGGAACAAGGCTGGGAGAAGTAGAATCTGCTAGATTCTTAGATATTCTTGTGGATAATGAACTGAAATGGAAAAAATAACATATTGTGTACAGTGTATCATGGACTTTTCGAACCATACATACAGTATGGAGTGACTGTGTGGGGAAACTCAAACAAACAAGAGACAAAACGAGTGTTCACATTACGAAAAAAAGGAATTAGGACCATTTTAAGAAGAAAGACCTCTGAAATGTGCAGAAACTGTTTCAAGAATTTAGGTATCTTAACTTTTTCATCATTGTATATATGTTGTTGTTGTTGCGGTCTTCAGCTCTGAGACTGGTTTGATGCAGCTCTCCACTTTACTCTATCCTGTGCAAGCTTCTTCATCTCACAGTACCTACTGCAACCTACATCCTTCTGAATCTGTTTAGTGTATTCATCTCTTGGTCTCCATCTACGATTTTTAACCTGCACACTGCCCTCCAATGCTAAATTTGTGATCCCTTGATGCCTCAAAACATGTCCTACCAACCGATCCCTTCTTCTAGCCAAGTTGTGCCACAAACTCCTCTTCTCTGCAATCCTATTCAGTACCTCCTCATTAGTTATGTGATCTACCCATCTAATCTTCAGCATTCTTCTGTAGCACTACATTTAGAAAGCTTCTATTCCCTTCTTCTCCAAACTAGTTATCGTCCATGTTTCACTTCCATACATGGCTACACTACATTCATATACTTTCATAAACGACTTCCTGACACTAAAATCTATACCCGATGTTAACAAATTTCTCTTCTTCAAAAACGCTTTCCTTGCCATTGCCAGTCTACATTTTATATCCTCTCTACTTCAACCATCATAAGTTATTTTGCTCCCCAAATAGCAAAAATCCTTTACTGCTTTAAGTGTCTCATTTCCTAATCTAATTCCCTCAGCATCACCCGACTTTATTCGACTACATTCCATTATCCTTGTTTTGCTTTTGTTGATGTTCATCTTATATCCTCCTTTTAAGACACTGTCCATTCCGTTCAACTGCTCTTCCAAGTCCTTTGCTGTCTCTGACAGAATTACAGTGTCATTGGCGAACCTTAAAGTTTTTATTTTTTCTCCATGGATTTTAATACCTACTCCGAATTTTTATTTTGTTTCCTTTACTGCTTGCTCAATATACAGATTGAATAACATCAGGAACAGGCTACAACCCTGTCTCACTCCCTTCCCAACCACTGCTTTCCTTTCATGTCCCTCGACTCTTATAACTGCCATCTGGTTTCTGTACAAATTGTAAATAGCCTTTCGCTCCCTGTATTTTACTGCTGTCACCTTCATAATTTGAAAGAGAGTATTCCAGTCAACATTGTCAAAAGCTTTCTCTAAGTCTACAAATGCTAGAAATGTAGGTTTGACTTTTCTTAAGCTAGCTTCTAAAATAAGTCGTAGGGTCAGTATTGCCTCACGTGTCCCCATATTTCTACGGAATCCAAACTGATCTTCCCCAAGGTCAGCTTCTACCAGTTTTTCAATTCATCTGTAAAGAATTCGCTGTAGTATTTTGCAGCCGTGACTTATTAAACTGATAGTTCGGTAATTTTCACATCTGTCAATGCATGCTTTCTTTGGGATTCGAAATATTATATTCTTTTAGAAGTCTGAGGGTATTTCACCTGTCTCATACATTTTGCTCACCGGATGGTAGAGTTTTGTCAGGGCTGGCTCTCTCAAGGCTGTCAGTAGTTCTAACGGAATGTTGTCTACTCCCGGGGCCTTGTTTCGACTCAGGTCTTTCAGTGCTCTGTCAAACTCTTCACGCAGTATCGTATCACCCATTTCATCTTCATCCTCTTCCATTTCCATAATATTGTCCTCAAGTACATCACCCTTGTATAGACCCTCTATATACTCTTTCCACCTTTCTGCTTTCCCTTCTTTGCTTAGAACTGGGTTTCCATCTGAGCCCTTGATATTCATACAAGTCGTTCTCTTTTCTCCAAAGGTCACTATAATTTTCCTGTAGGCAGTATCTATCTTACCTCTAATGAGATATGCCTCTGTATCCTTACATTTGTCCTCGAGCCATCCCTGCTTAGCCATTTTGCACTTCCTGTCGATCTCATTTTTGAGACGTTCGTATTCCTTTTTGCCTGCTTCATTTACTGCATTTTTGTATTTTCTCCTTTAGCCAATTAAATTCAATATTTCTTCTGTCACCCAAGGATTTCTATTAGTCCTCGTCTTTTTACGTACTTGATCCTGTGCTGCCTTCACTACTTCATCCCTCAAAACAATAATGTCCATCACAAAAGGTAGTGAGGACTGTATTACAAATGCTAGTGTACACACCCACAATACAGAAAGCATGAATGAAGTATGGAGCATACCCCACCAACTGGCAATGCTAGAAAAAGAATCCCAGTACTCTGGCATCAGACTACTAAGAAGGCTGCCCAAAAACCTGCAAGATAGTGTACTTCACAATGACTTTACAAAGAAACTTAAAGACTATCTCATTGAAAAAGAGTTTTACAGTGTTGCAGAATACTTATGCCATTAAATTTGTATATATTGTTATTCATTATCAGTGATGTAAAAATGTAAGCTAAAGGTGTAGAAAAATAAGTGATAATGAATGTTAATACTTTGAAATGTCCTATATTACATGTACATTTACTGTACACAATGTAATCTTACAGGATAAAATAAAATTCACTTCAATTCAATCATACAGATAAAGCCGAGTAGTTTATGTCTTGCTGAAGAAACACAAGGATTAAACAGTCAGGTGTGATGAGAAGAAAAGGCATCAGAGGATGGAAATTTAGGCAGTGTCATATTTTGTTTAGGCAATGGCATATTTTGCTGATAGTCAAATAAGAGTGTGTCTATATATTTATTTGTTTCAGCTTCCTTTGTTTTTTCTTTAATGTCTATATAAAAAACTTCTGCCTTAGTTAAATGTCCCAGATTTTCAGCTTTTAATTTCTGCTTTTCATCTTCCATTGTTGTCCCAGTAATCTGATTTGTAGTGAATCACCTATCTTTCATGTGTCTGTTTGGGGACATCCATATGTATAATTAAAGTTGTTTTGGAAATGTCAGTGATAAAAATTGTAACCCATAATGGGCTGAGTTTCCTGTCGCTTTTCCTGTATTTGGTACACTTTAGATTTGTACGTTTTCAGGTAAATCATATACGTCAGTAATACATTTAATAATGGAGAGAGAGAATACTTGGTGCTCTTATTCCTGCTATAATGTGAAGACTGCCTTGGAAAGCTCCTGATGTGGCTGTCAATCTGCTGTTCTATATTTTCTGGAGTACCATATGGTCTGTTATGTTTTCTCCTGCCATCACTTGTAGAGGTTAAATTGGTAGCAATATGGCTTGCAATCCTTTCAACTCTCTTCTAGCCAACAGCAAACAAAACCTCATCTTGCTAAGCTCATTTTCACTTGAACCATCTGTAACATAAAAAAGAAACTATATATACTACCTCCAAGTTATCTAGTTGAGTAAAGAGCACATCTGTTATGAAATACTATTTAATTACACTAAAAATTTGAATGCATACTTCTTTTTTATCCACAGCCGAAACCTCATGGAATCTTTCACCGCATTTAACTCTTCCTCTTGCTACAAGTATCACTAACTAAGGCTACTCAGACATTTCTCAT
This sequence comes from Schistocerca gregaria, assembly GCF_023897955.1. Classification (NCBI taxonomy): domain Eukaryota; kingdom Metazoa; phylum Arthropoda; class Insecta; order Orthoptera; family Acrididae; genus Schistocerca; species Schistocerca gregaria. The sequence goes on from NC_064921.1 coordinate 241,760,475, forward strand.
TATATTTACAGTTGTTAACTCGTGTTGTTCCTGGAATTATCTTTCATTTGTATCTAACACAGGCTTCACCATGATCGTAAATTTAGCAATATTTTTCTTCCAAGCACTTGGATTTTTCATCCTTTCTTACCATTCTGTTTGCACACTTTCCTGGGTCAGTCACTGTCCATTTCTTCCAGAATTCGTTAAATCTGTAAATTCATCACTATTTGTCGCCATCTTTCTATTAACTGATCTAGAAATGTGCTTTCATCACATCAACAGTTATTTGATGCCTGATTGTGAAAGTTCATAAAACTATGTTGGAGCAAAACAGGGATATCTCCAGTATTTAACCCTTTCTTCCACCAAAGTAATACAATAAATAATATTCTAAAGCTTATAGGGACTGGTATAAGTGCATGGGATTTCTCTGTCTACCAGAAGAGGTGGAATTTTTGTTTCCCCCTTACACAGCATTAGAAATGTGGTTTATACCCCTTCCTGCACAAAGATCTTCAATTATGCAAAATACTGAAAATCGAATTTTTGTTGCTGCTGTGATCCAACTGGTACTAGGTTCTGGGATTGCATTTTAGTAATGTGGAAGTGGGATGGTTGTCCATGATGCTAACTGCGAAACCACGAGCTGCCAACTGTTTCTGTGATAATAATAAATAGTTCTACTTGCAAGTTAGAACCATTTTTCCTACAAATGTTGGTTGCTCATGTGGGTTTCACTTGAACCAGTGATGAAACCTAATTTGTGACATTTATGTAAAAACTTTTCTGGGCAACGTTTTGCCTACAATGACATTGTGATTTATAGTTGTGTTGATTTTGGATGCATGATGAGAGGTCACATTTTAATGACAACTACCAGAAGCAGAGCAAAGCAAGGAAAAATTTTAAATCTTGAGACAAAATGAGAAATATCCTACATCAGAAAAGTAAATGAAATGTAACCCTTGTGTCAAATAAAATCATTAAATCTCTACAAGAGTATATTTTTGGAACATTTTCAGAAGAAATTGGAAATGCTTGAGAGAATCAGGTAATTACATTTTACCTGGAAAAACTTGGGAAGTCTCAGGGAATTGCAGTAATTTTATAAAATTTCAAGGATTTGTTCATTTTTAACCATGTATTGAAGTTTAAGGCTATTGAGTTTTATAAGCCTCAAATTTTAAAATACTTGATGCACTGACAGAAAAAAATTACAACACCAAGAAGAAATTGTGTGACATAAAGAAAAGTTGGTAGGCATGTTTCTACATCTAAAAGATGATGTCTTTTCAAATGTCATGCCACACCCATAAGAGTGCCACTATGATGATGCCAATCAGGTATGCTTTAAATACATGCAGTAACAGTCATAAGCATTAGTTGCCTTTGAGATTGGACTTGGTGAGTCTATGTTAGTCAAGGATGCCTTTAAGGTGACAAAGGCACCATTATCAACAAGTCACTGAGTTTGAATAAGGTCGTGTAATAGGGTTACAAGAAGCTGGATGTTCCTTCTGCAATATTGCTGAAAGACTTGTCAGGAATGTAATCACTGTACACGATTGCTGGCAGTGGTGGCTATGAGAATGTGCGGTTGCAAAAAGACTGCTGTCCACATTGCCACATGGCACTACGCGGAGGGAAGACCATTGTGCTTGGTGTGGGGTTCTGATGTTTCATTCGGCATCTGCAGCAGCAATTTCAGCAGCCAGATCCACATTGACACAATGAACTGTCACAAATCAGTTACTTCAAGGACAGACACCCTGTAAAATGCATTCCACTGACTCCGAACCACTGCCATTTGTGACTTCAGTGATGCCAGGCAAGAGCTCATTGGAGGACAGGATGGAGATCTATTGTGTTTTCTGATGAAATCTGGTTCTATCTCCATACCAGTGATTACCTTGTGTTGGATAGGAGGACGCTAGTTGAGGACCTGCAAACAATCTGTCTGCATGCTAGACATATTGGACTTACTTCTGGAGTCTGGTGTGTGATTTCATGTGACAGCTGGAACACTGCCCAGATCGCACATGCCCTGACTGCAAATCTGTATGTCAGTCTGGTGAATCGATGTGTTGTGCTGCCATTCATGAACAGTATTCAAAGGGTGTGTTTTCCAGCAGAATAATACTCACCCACATACTGCTGTTGTAAACTACAGTGCTCTACAGAGTGTCAACATGTTGCCTAGGCCTGCTCGATTGCCAAATCTGTCTCCAATCAAGCACATATGGGATATCATCGGATGACAACTCTGGCACCATACACAAACAGTGCTAACTATCTCTGTATGTACTGACCAAGTACAATAGGCGTGGAACTCCATCCCACAAACTGACATCTGGTACCTGTGCAACACAATGTAAGCATATTTGCATGCTTGCGTTCAACATTCTGTCAGTCACACCCATTATTAATTTATCAGAAATTCACAACTGCAAAGGCTTGATATCACACTTACATTAACCTGTGATATTGATCACTTAAATATATTGCCTAGCAAATGTATTTTGAAATGTCATTACCATACATTAATTATTTTCTGGTTTTAAAACTTTTTTCCTCAGTGTATTTCAGAGTATTCTAATTACACTGAAGTGCCAAAGAAACTAGTATAGGCATGCATATTCAAATACAGAGATATGTAAACAAGCAGAATATGGCACTGCAGTCGGCAATGTTGCATCGGTTACTGCTGCTACAATGGCAGGTTATCAAGATTTAAGTGAGTTTGAACATGATTTTATAGTTGGTGCTCAAACAATGGGGCACAGCATCTCCGAGGTAGCGATGAAGTGCGGGTTTTCTCCTATGGCCATTTAACGAATGTACCGTGACTATCAGGAATCTGATAAAACATCAAATCTTTGACATTGCAGCGGCTTGATAAAGATCCTGTGAGAACAGGACCAGAAAGGACTGAAGAGAATCATTGAATGTGACAAAAGTGCAACCCTTCTGCAAATTGTTTCACATTTCAATGCTGGGCCATGAACAAGTGTCATTGTGGATTCAATGAAACATTATCTATATGGGCTTTCGGGGCCAAACGCCCACTCATGTACCTGTGACGTCTGCACAATGCAAAGCTTTATACCTCACATGGTCCCATCAACACTAACATTGGATTGTTGATGACTGAAAACATGTTACCTGGTCAGAAGAGTCTCTTTCAAATTCTATTGAACAGACGGACATGTACCGGTGTGGAGAAAACCTCATAAATCCATGGACTCTGCATGTCAGCAGGGCATTGTTAAAGTTGGTGGAGGCTCTGTAATGGTGTGGGTTGGAGCGATATGGGACCCTGATGTGTCTAGATATGACTCTGACAGCTGACACGTACGTAAGCATCCTGTCTGATCACCTGCATCCACTCAAGTCCATTGTGCATTCTGATGGACTTTGGCAATTCCAGCAGGACAGTGTGACATCCCATACGTCAAGAATTGCTACAGAGTGGCTCCAGGAACACTCTTCTTGAGTTTAAACACTTCCACTAGCCACCAAACTCTCCAGCCATGAACATTATTGAGCAAATCTAGGATGCCTTGCAACATACTGTTAAGTAGAGATCTCCACCCCTTTGTACTCTTATGGATGTATGGACAGTGCTGCAGGATTCATGGTGTCAATTCCCTCCAGCACTACTTCAAACAATAGTCAACTTCGTATCACATCACATTGCGGCACTTCCCTGTGCTTGCGGGGGCCCTACACGATAGTAGGCAGGTATACCAGTTTTTTGGCTCTTCAGTGTACATGAACATTATTCCATATAAATTATCTGTGTGTAAAATTGAGTCTAAACTACTGCTTATGGTTGGTATATAACATAGGTGAGAGGGAAGAAAGTCATTATTGGGGTATGCTGTTGCCCTGCCCCCTACAGTGTGGTCACCATTAGTTTATCAGGAGCTTATTGGCACCATTTCGCTCCTCATACCTGGGATTCTCAGGGATTTATAAAAAAAATAAAATAAAAAAATAAAAAAAAAATAAAGGTTGGAGGGTTGATCCTGTTGGAACCACAAGAACAAGGGAAAGAGATGCTTCAGTTACAGTGAGTTTGGCCATATCTCATCTGAATGTATGAAGAAGAAGAACGATCAAAAGAATACAATGAATGCAAACACTGTTAAAAAGATTATTAACAGCTGTAAATTTAAAAATATGCAAATAAGTAACTGAGAGATGAAGACTTTAATTAACTGTGACAGTCAACTTAATTCATTATGACAAGATTTTTTCTGAGACGGTGAATGCTCCCAAGTCTGCAGGATGCAGGTGTAGTCCTGACAGGATTTGGGAAAAACTTTATCTCTCCATAAGGGTATTTTACAGGAGACTGGTAATGGGAAAATTGCAACAGATTTTTATGTAGTTTCTAGACACTCCATGAATTTAGAATTGGTGGCTGGGAGCAATCTTCTAGATCAATCTGAAGTTTTAATAATCATGGATGGAGTTGCTATTAGGAGCCAGAAAAGGAAGCTTATCTTACATAGTAGTAGTAGTAGTAGCTTTATTCAACCATAGAGCTCTTTTTACAAGAATATAGGACATGCCAAAGTATTTACCAGTTTAGAACAATTTCAAATAAGCTAATTTGTATACACATATATTTACAGAATTCTGGTTAGAGACAATCATTAGATTTACTCCTGGTATACAATACTTTCCTTACAAATAACTTATTAAATAATGTAATACCGCACTGTTCACTCATATCTCACCGTTAGTCACTTCACACACTATACACACATTGTTTCATAACACTTCACTCACAACACGCGCACACACACACACACACACACACACACACACACACACACACACACACACACACACACACACACTGTTGATCTCTGGGTCATTTTCTGTACCACAACTGAGTCAGCATCCCTCCATGATGAGTGAGATGTTGAGCTCAGAAAGAGGTAGAGGTGTTTGTATTGTGCTATGCAGAGTGTGGGGGTAAGTATTTCTAGAAAGGAAAGAAGGAGGGAAAAAACATAAAGTGAAGGTGTTATGTGGAATGTTGGATGCTTTATAATCATTATTATTATTATTTAGTTGTATTACATTTTTATGCCTTTTTAAATAAGCGTATTTTTGCAATTTGTATAATCTCTTTTGGTAATTTGTTGTACAGTTTTATTCCTTGGTAGAAAATGCTGTTTTGAGTTTTATGTTTTTTTTTGTGGTAAATGTAAGTTGAGTCTGTCTCTTGTTACATGGTCATGGCAGAGCCGTTTGTGCAGTAATTACCAATGTTATTTTTGATGTGTACAACTGACTAGTAAATGTATTGATATGGAGCTGTTAAAATCTTTAGTGTTTTGAACAGATCTTTACAATGAGCTCAACTAGTATTTTTGATTATAATTCTTATGGCTCTTTTCTGGAGTTTGAAAATTCATATTTTTGCATTTGTTCCACAAAAAAGAATGCCATAGCTAAGAACTGAGTGTACGTATGTATAATATGTAACTAAAAGACACTGTATGTTCCACACTGATGATAGGATTCTAAGGGCATAACATGCTGATGACATTCTGTTTGCAAGTACCTTTGTGTGTTCGCACCACTTCAACTGAAAATCAATATTCATTCCTAGAAATTTTGCATTTGTTACACAGTCTATAGAGGTACCATCTACATTTAATTTAATATGGTCATTTTTCCTCTTCAAGCTGAAATTAATGGCATTAGTTTTCTTTATGTTCAATGTCACTTTATTGCTTATTGACCAATCATAAACTTCCTTGAGAGTTTCATTTGCTTTTTCTAGAAGGAGTGCTCTTGTTTTCTCAGTAACTATAATATTGCTGCCTTCAGCGAATAGGATTCTTCCTCTATTAGTAACACTATTGGGAAAGTCATTGATGTATATCAGGAACAGTATTGGCCCTAATATGCTACCTTGTGGAACCCCATATTAAAGTATTTTGATTCTGATAAGTGTTTTATTAAAGTTTAGATCTATTTGAAGTGTGTGTTATCTCTAATCTTTGAACGCTATCTGTTAGGTGTGATCGAAACCAGTCATTAGCTACCCCTCTTATTCCTATTGCGTCTAATTTAATAGAATCTTGTGGTCAACTGTATCAAACGCCCTAGAAAGATCCAAAAGTATGCCTGTGACACACTCATCTTCATCAAGAGCATCATGTACAATGTTTGTGAATTCTACTATGGCTGACTCTGTATTTATGCCACTTTGGAAACCTAACTGTGCTTCACTTAAAAGAATGCTGACAGCAGGGAAATGGGTAGGTAATTTTCTGTCTTTTGCATTACCTTTCTTAAGCAAAGGTACAACTCTTGCCTGTTTTAACTGCTCTGGGAATGTCCCTGATGTGAAGGATTCATTTACTATATTTGTTGAGGGGCCCTGTATAATCCCTATGCCTATGCCAAACCAGGCCAAACAAAAAATCTGCTGTGTATAAATAATCATGAATTTTTGGCAATGACCAAAATGCATATCTCTAATGGTTTGCCATGCTTGGTTTAAAACTGGACACTTCCACAAGCACAATAAAATGTAATGTTTTAGTTTTGACATTTGAAGTAGATTTGTAGATTAAGTTTAAAGTCACACAAAAACGTGAATGATTTGGATATTTAATAAATTATTTATATTACCTTCCTTTCATGCCAATCTTGTGAAATGAATTAATAAAATATGGTATATGAAAGTATATCCATTACTTATGTAAATACTAAAAGGAAATTCCAATCCCAGGAGCGGAAAAACTTACCTTAGGGGGAAGAAAGGATAGGTATATACTCGCGCACAAGCTTCCGGGATTGGAATGACTCCTTACCCTCTCCCTTAAAACCCACATCCTTTCATCTTTCCTTTTCCTTCCCTCTTTCCTGACGAAGCAGCCGCCGGTTGCGAAAGCTCGAAATTCTGTGTGTGTGTTTGTGTGTTTTATTTATTGTGCCTATCTACCAGCGCTTTCCCGCTTGGTAAGTCTTGGAATCTTTGTTTTTAATATATTTTTCTCATGTGAAGGTTTCTTTCTATTTTATTTACAACACAAAAAATATGTACATATATATGTAATGAAATTTCGTGCAATATGTAAGAAAATATTTTATTAAGCATTCAACATAAGACAATAATTTTAACAGAAATCAAATTCTGAATTGCACCATAGCCTACTATATTATCTTAATGTGCTTAAACATACCAGAAACATTAAAAGTGTATTAAGAAGCTACATTTTACTTTACTTAATTTTTTATTTTGAAAATCTAAACTGTGGTATTAAAAGAAAATTATTTTACGTGACATTTATTGTCTAAAATGTCCATTGTTACTGAAATTACAAACAAGGGGGAATGGTCCAGTAAGACATGTCAAAATCTATCCTGAAATTTTTTGTACAGGAAGAAGACAATAAAAGAAATGCACTGGCAAGATTTTAGCTGCTAAGAGGGATTGCAAGTATTATTTTTTTAAAAAAAAGAAAGCTGAAAATTGCCAATTTCCTAGAAGAACACCACCTTCCAAGCCTTAAAAAAAAAAACACTTACTGCAACAGCTTTCAATGGCAAAGAAAAGGCAGTGAAATATTGGTTAAATGGAGGAGGGAAAAAACACTTGAAGTTACGCCGTGTGCAGAGGTGTTTTTGTTTCATACAATTGGAGTGTGGACTGTACAAATGGAAAAAACGAGTTACATGAAGTGAGAAATATGCACCAAATGGAAACTCAAAACTATCTGAATGAAAAACTGTTCAAAAAATTTAGAACAGCTCATGAAAGCCTATGCACCATTACCGGTGGAGATCTAAGGGACTGGGCCCTCTGAATTGCATCTGACATGAACGTAGCTAATTTCCAAGCTTCGTCGACCTGGCTACACAGGGTGAAGAAATCATACAGAATAGGAAGTCACAAAATTTCCAAGTTTACCTCACGTAATTGTGTAAAGCAGCTGCCAGTGATTGACAATGCTGTAGAGAAATTGATAGCTGACATAAAGACGAAACTTGGTGTTATCCCTGCAACTGCTGTTGATAAAGCTGGTCAGTCAGATTTCGTGAAGATGCACATTGCACTTTATCATTTCGGTGAACAAAAAGACAGAGTTGGTTGCCCAATCAATGAATGCGACACATTCATATACAATAATGCCAGTGATAAGTATGAATGGTTTACTGTGTCTGCTGCTGCTTATGTGTCTTCAAGAACTGCAAGGCAAATTGGGACCAAAAATTAAAAAAATAGACTGTTTAGTTGCAAAAATCTTGTAATCGACATATCAAAATCTGTAAAAATTGGAAAGGTTGGATTCATGGTCTGGACATAACAACACCTCTGTTTTTCTGGAGGACAGTGAAGAATCTGTAGATGGAGCGTAGATTCTGCCTGGAGCAACTAGTGCAATTCAACCTATCAATAAAGAATTTTTCTTGCTCAACAGTGAAAAGTATTCTTCAGGAAATTATCAGACAACTTAATTTCCATACCTCTCTCTCATTTCAGGATTATCAGTGGAACATTATTCTTAAGCTCCAGTCATTTCCACATTATCAGTTTTCATTGTAATGTTTTATGAATTTGATCAAGTACACGTGGTATGGAGCACAGTATGCAGAACAACGGCTGGGATCATTTCTGATTCCATCCCAGTTCTGTCTAAATAAAACTATTGGTTACTGTGAAGTGCCTAACTGCATCACTTTTTCCTTTGTCCGGTGTGCCTGGTGCAAGAAAAATGTTTGTTTTTGTCATTCAATAGACACTTCGCATTTTTGTGATGACTATAGGGAATAAGCAAATGTACAACATTCACACATATATGGAATGGCTTACAGGAATTGTTATAAAATGTGGTACTGCAGGACGCATTTCATTTCAACAAATTACCAAGTCCTCTTTGAAGCAAGCCATCTCCATCTACATCTACATCCATACTCCGCAAGCCATCTGGCAGTGTGTGGCAGAGGGTACCCTGAGTACCTCTATCGGTTCTCCCTTCTATTCCAGTCTTGTATTGTTCATGGAAACACAAAATACTGCCATGATTTTATTTTCTCTGCCAGCCACTTTTATTAGAATTACATGTGCAAGAATTGAATTGTTGATATGAAGTTATTCAAAAAAAAAAAAAATGTTTGTATAGTTTAAGCCAAATTTTCACCAGAGCACACAAGGTAACAAGCACAAGCAAAAGAAAATTCTGTCTGGTGTACCCGATAGGTGTCATGCAGGTCTTTATACTGCACATCACTGCAGCTACTTATATGTTGCTAACCTTCCCCAGTTACCTAATCGGAAAATAGAGACCTGAAGGTTAACATGGAATCTGAAGTACACGTCTTTCGTGTCCACTCCACCATCTATTGAGAATCAATGGTTGGTTAAAAATCATAGTGAAAAAGTTATGGTCTGAGGAGGGGGGAGGGGGGGGGGGGGCAGGATATGACCATTAGAGCTTACATGGATAGTAGAAATGCTAGCTGCATCAGGTCTTGAAATGTTGCTCAACATCAGTAATTTTTGTTCTGTTAATAAATTTCCCTCAATGGTAATGAGAAGCCAGGGAAAAATGGCAGCTGACTAACAAACAAATATTGAACCAGTGCTAAGGAGAGATGGAGATGCATTTCTGGTAACATGCATAATACTATGCACATAAGGCTTCCATACAAATTGAGACACTTAAATTTTTCCTTCCCTGTTCCATTTTGCATACTCCATCAAGGGCAGTACACTCGCCATGCAAAATAATCCTCACTGAATAGCAACATTTCACATTGTGGCTCTAACAAGGTGGAGTTGTATCATGTATGCCAAATATTAGCTCCAAACACTAATAACACGGCATTCATAAGCAATGTTGGCTGTCTTGTGTTCTATTCCATTCCCTCCCGTATAAGCGTTTATACCCATATACAAGCGAATGGTAGTGAATTTTCTGCATTTGCTCATTTTCACGTGTTCACTTCTCTTTGCTCCATTGTAAACGAAGCTTTAGATGCTTAAAATTGGTGTCAGTGAACTTCGGATAATTTTGCTACACGGTGCAGCATGAGTGATTCACCGAGTTGTGCACTAGGTGGGCAGGGTGTACAAACTCCTGTTATAAGCTGTTCTTCACATGGCAAAAATGTGTAACTCTAACTTTTTTTACAAAAGCCAAGTACACCTCCAAATTCTCCACAATCATGGTATGTCACCGATCAGAAACAATGTTTTTGTTGGAGGGAAATGATCACTCCACATCACAAGACAATCATGGTACAAGTTTTAGGATATGAAATATTTCTGGAAAGATCTCCATTGGAGCATCTTCTTCTCCCCCACTTGGCAGATAGTAGCAAAAGTGAGTAGCCTGCACTTCTTGTCAGAACAGCATCAATGTTATTCACAATCCTTTGCTCATTAACTATTATAATGTCAGTCAACTTGCATTTGTCATTCTTAGCAATTTCGAACAACTTCTTTGAAAGGAACCTTATTTATACTAGTTCTTTATTGAAGTTGGGAAAGAAGTAAAGTTGCTTTGGATGTATGCAGAACATTTTTGATCTTAGGTTCAGCGAAAGCATTTTGAGCCTCTTCTTTGAAACTGAAGACTGTTGGAAATGAGTCAGTCACAGATTTCATAGCTTCAAAAATTCATTATAAAACTAACAGCTTCAATCCGTACACCTCACTTCATTAGGGTGGCAATTCTTTATTCGGAACAGTTATCTATTGAGAAACACATGATGTGGGTGTTTGAGAAACACTTTCTTGGTAGGTGACATTATTTTTATTTTCTCCTGGTTACCTCTTTGGTGATATGCCACAGAGAGTGGGGCAAACAGGTGAAACTGATTAAGAGCAGGTAGAATACGGGTGGAACAGATGCTGCCTTCAGGTTCTAGGCTGCAGCATCTAAGTGCATGACTAGAACTTTTTCTTACTGAATTCCCTCAGTCCTCTACACTTTAAGACTGTCATTCATAAAACTAGCTGCTGTTGAATAATTTGTGTGTTTTAACATTCTGCAAGAAATCAGTAATGGGTTTGAGAGCTGTTCACTTTTGAGTTTGCCAACAATGCAATTGTCAGTGAAATGTCCACACACAATGGATGTGTTGCTAAAGTAGGATCTTCATAGAACACCCAGTCTATGTATTGCACACTTGACATAGAACAACTTCTCCATCAATGGCAAAAGTGTTGTCCATCAAGATTGCAATTTATGTAATAATTTGTTGCAGCAGGAGGCATCAAGAACACAAATAGTCATGAATTCTTAAGAAGTCCTATTTACCAAACTTTTCTTAGTGCACATGCTTACTGGTTTTTAATCAGTGGAAGCTATATTAGTTGGAAAACTTTGGACTGCCAGTCTTTCATTTGTCGTACTGCCAATCTTGGCAGCATAAAAAGTCCTTTACTAGAGATAATGGCTGCTATAATGCTACACAAAGTAATGTTATTGTATCTAGATTTCTTTTAAGAACTGAAATTCTGAATCTTAGAAAGTTAAGCAGAAGTACATGCCTCATAATCCAAGTCAAGGTGCAATTAGCCATGTTTTATTGCACTAGAACATGATTTTGAGGGATAAGTTATCCCTTGTCTTCAACTTTTATGGTAGATTGGATTTGGTTATTTTTCCAAGGGAGCAGCCTACTGAGTGGATGGAAAATATGAAGAAGGGTAAAAAAACAATTAGATATAACTTCATGTAGCATAAGTTAAAATTTGTAAAAACATGGAATTGTAGCAAAATATGAAAAAATTATCATTGCGGGCAACATCATTTGTGAACATTTACTGTTCTTGTTTACACATTTCGCATACATCCCTCCAGGGATTTCCATTTGAGTTCCCAAAGCATCTCCATAACACATATTATTCAAACCTACCGGTAACAAATCTAGCAGCCAGCCTCTGTATTGCATCAGTGTCTTCCTTTAATCTGAGCAGTATAGGTCCCAAACACTTGAGCAGTACTCAAGAATAGATCACACTAGCATCATATATACAGTCTCCTTTAAAGGTGAACCACTCTTTCGTAAAATTTTCCCAATAACCCAAAGTCAATCATTGGCCTTCCCTACCACAGTTCTCACATGCTTGTTAAATCTCGTATCGCTTTGCAACATTGCACCCATGTGTTTAAACAACTTGACTCTGTCAAGCAGTACACTTGTAATACTGTATCCAAGCACAACATGTTTGATCTTCCTGCTCATTGGCATTAACTTTTTTTTCTGCATTTAGGGCTAGCTGCCACTCACCACACTAACTGGAAATTTTGTCTAAGTCACCTTCTATCTTCCTACAGTCTTTCAACTTTGACACCTTACTGTACACAACAGCATCATCAGCAGTAAATGGGTGTTTCATCTAATCTGCATTTCTTACATCAAGCTCGGTGGGAGCAAATTCCCATCACCATTTCAAAATTTCTGTTTGAGCACTATGTTTGAAATATGTATAATGCATGTGTAATTCTCTAATGATTAAAATGCCTTGTACATATTAGCACCTCAATCAGAGACATTAAATCTTATTAATATCTTGAGGTTAACAAACAGTGTTTCTGCAATATGACTATTAATAAATTATCAAATTATCCTGATTTCTTTGCCATCATGGTATGAGCATGAACCAGCTGATAAGATAGGAACTTTGATGAAATGGCTATTGTACTCATACAATACCCCCTCCCCTCTCCCTGAAACTAACTCCATCTTTGGAATGCTATATACCTCAAGACTTTCCTTTTTATGTGACTTTTAATTATGGTATTGGAATTATTCTGACATAACCAGAGAGACACATGTTCAAATAATTGTGATGATGGCTTACTGTTTGACACTGTTAGCTTGTGTACACAGTTGCCTGGGAATGAAGTTGTACCAAGAAAATACACAGTTTGTTTTATTAAACTAGCATCTTTTTAGATTAATCTCTATGGTTGCCAGATGTGCACTGGGTACTTGCATCTGTTAGCTACCCAAAGATGCCATAATGGAAGCATTCATTTTTGTTTTTGTTTATGCTTTTTTAAAATGCCTTAGGTAATGCGAAAATCCTGCAGAGTCTGAAATACATACAGTGATTTGTCTTATATGTGCAAAAGAAATAAAATCAGCCAAGATGTATTGACAATACAGTTCATGAGCGCTGGAATGGTAAAAGAAATTAGTTGCAGCAGTGGTCACTGAACTGCGACCTATGGGCTGCATGTGGCCCCGAATCGCAGTATTCAGGTGGTCTGCGATTGTGTGCTGTATTTTATGATTATATGCATTTGTGTGTCATATTTTATAATTATATGCATCCAGCACGTAACAACTGAATCTAGTAACATCAACAAACATTAAGAGCTTCTTAAGAGTATAGTTTTCCTGCTCATTAACAAACAAAAATACTTAAAATGACAGTATTGTTTTTAGATGCACTTAACTTTAATTCCCGTTCCTGAAGTCAGCTGAGTAATGTTGGCCACTTACTTCAGATCAATGAGGTAAGTAGTGTGGCCACTGCAGGCTTAGAGGATGTGGGAAGGGGATGTTTTACAGTTCGTATTCCAGTACTGATAACTCACAGTCCTGTGTGCCTCTCACCGATCAAACACTATGGTATAAATTTTAACACAAATTGATTTGTTAATGCATATTACGGAGATGGCCATCCTCAAATGCTGTACATATCTGTCCCAAAGAATATGAAATTAAACTAAGGCTCTTGTAACACATCACAATGGGTAGAAGAAAAATGACATTCAAAATCTTTTGTAAACATTTGTGATTGTGTCTCATATTGCATAATGCATTTAAATGTAAGTACTATTACAGTTATTAATCAGTTAAATCATCCAGTCATAGAGACAGGACAACACCACACTGTCAGGCAACCAAAGTGCCTCAGCTTTGGATCACTGAGGGTGGGAGCAATCTGAAACAGAGAACAGTCAGTATGAAGTGTTCAGAATGATGTCATCTTTTAATGATCAGTACTTGGAGCCAGGGGACATCTTATTTGTGCCCTTGCTGTAGCTAGTCAATTGGGAGCTCATAACATGTTAATTTATGTAGGTTACCTATTCATGATAAGGTTAGTAAAGTATGAGACCCGAGATGCCATCCCACAATGTCTGTATTGCCTCTTGAGCAAAGAACTGTGGTGACCACTGATTTAGAGCATTTAAAGATATCCAAACAAATGTTAATGATAAACTGCACCTGTCATCATTTAAGACTTGCTCCAGAAAGTCGATGAAGCTCAAGAATATAGAAACTTGGTGATTTCATCATTCTCTAATGAGTTTCTTCTGGATTCTGTAACATACAGATGTTTTTTTATGGGATTCTCACAGAGTGATTAAACTAACAGATGTTGTACTCATGCTGATAATGCTGACTGAGCTGAACGAAACCAGTTGAATAACTGATGCACAGAATTTCCGTGAGTGCTACAGTAATGAAGGTAATGAATTTTCAATCCACATGGTCACTGAAGACAAACTGTGTGGCTCATGTTACTCTATCATCTAGGCAACAATCCACAAAATGGTCACATCCAACATCACAAAAAATGTGAAGTTAGAGCACATCATTTCAGAGCTTGCACATCATGTTTTGGGGGTAGGCAGGGTATTGCTTGTTAATTTTTGCCCCACTGTAGCACAATCATTTATGAGATATGTTATGAGACCTTAACTAAAGGACATAAAGTAATCAAAAACGTAAGCCATGGCAAGCTCAGTAAAGTATTTTTTTGTTTCTTTCAGTGAGCATTCACATATGGCAAAACAAACAAAAGATCTCACCACATAAAATGCCTGGAAATGCTCCAAATGTCCAACAGTTTCTACTTCTGTTTAATCAGCCATTTCCAATGTAACAACAGATGCCAAAAAGGTCATTCTGCAGGAGTTTGCAAATTTAGGTGACAGATTTTTATGTGAATGGAATGAAGAAGTTGGTTGGTAGTTATAAATGCCTTAGTGCTGGTGGAGGCTATAGTAGGTAAACTCCTTCCTTCCCTCCACCCCCCATCCTCACCCTCACACAAGCGCGCGCCCACACACACACACACACACATACACACACACACACACACACACACACACACACACACTCACACAGCTTTTGTCAAAAGTTTCTGTCTTGAGGGATGTAATTGCCAAAGTTTTATGTAAACAATGCCATCAAAGAGTGCTCCAGAAATTCCATCGCACTCAGAGTATTTTTTCAACACTGCTGATAAAGCCTTTTGACCTGGGTGAGTGCTGTTTCAAGTGCGCAATGTCTACCATTGATTTAATGTAGCCTGTTTGAATTGTGTTCTCAAAATTTACTATTTTATTGTGCAATAGTTTTCTATATGATATATATTTAATTCTGTTTCTCTATTTTGTGTAATGACTTGTATTGATTTTACAGGAAAAAGTACTGAAATACTGGAGATGCTAACATTACTGCATTCTAACCTACAAAATGTGCAGAGGAAAAGACAAATATTCCTTTCAAAAACAGACCTTGGCTCATTATCCATTAAAGTAGAGTTTATCTCAAAACTTCCCGAAACCATGAACATCTTTCATAAAGCTTTGGAGAACCATGTAAAAAACTTATGAAGCAATTTGACAGGCTGATTTATTTGATGAGAATAAGGAATACAAACTTGAGCCAACAGGAGGTAAATGATTTTAATTTAGAAATAAACAGATTTATGAGAGTAGCTCAGTTCTGTAGTATTGAGAGCAGCGACAGTTTCAAAACATCCCAATCTGATGGTGCTGTTATGGATTTACACTGTGGAGGAGCAGTACATGAAGGAAGATGTCCAGATTGCAAAGCTATAATTGGTGGTGTAGGCTATCGGCTACATACGGGCAACCGTCGTGTTGGGGAACTTGATGGGTCAGCACGTCCAGCTTATCCTAATATGTGAACACATTTTTAAGGAGTGTGTAATGTGTATGCATAAACTTTATTTATGTATGGTTAATGCAGATTATGTTGGTGGATGCCTATGCCCAGATTCAATCATTACAGAAAACTATGTCAATGTGAATGTTCATGTTACAAGTGTTCCCTTTTTTTATACTGTGTAAACTGCAGTTCGTTCCAGGATCAAATAAAGACACTTGCTCAATACTTGATTTATTTTTATCATTGTACAGTGAATGTAAATAGTTTATTAGATTCCAACTAATGTCTTTACCTTCACTGTATGTGATGCACACTGTGCCACTGTTTACACAATGTTTACTACCAAGTGAAAATCGAACACTTGTACTAATCTTAAAAAAACTAAAAGATATACTATTTTTTGTACTCCATAATCCATTCGGGAAACATCAGCATGAGCCACCAGCCCACTGCTGCTAATGTTTATAAGCATTCTGCAGAGGTTGCTTGTAAGTATGCAAATCCAGAGGCATATTGTTCAGTCTAGCTTCAACAGATGTTTTTACAAGCAAGAAACTCTCCAGGAACAGTGGTGAACCAGTGCCAGGGCCTTTTAGTGCTAAAAAGAGTAGGAAGAATAGAAAAATTGTTGGTGATCAGTTACTTAGTGATTTTGAGATAAAAGATAAAGGGTGTTTAGAATCTTGAAAATGCAGAAACTTACAAAGGTGATGATAGTATGGTACCAGCACATTCAGATATATTTTGCAATTATCCAGAATCAGAAGGTAAGGGTGAAAATGATGATGAATTTGTTGTTTATGAAGAACCAACACTTGCAGAAGCTAGTGAAACAGATGAGACTTGGCATGATGATGCACCACATGACATTATTATCACCTGTTTAAGAAAATCAGAATTTTTACTTATTTATCCTACTAGAAGTATACCAATGGATTTCCTTAAGCTACTATTTACAAAACACATACTGCAATGTATAGTTGATGAAATGAATGACAACAATGTCAATATATTTCTGAGCAATGTTATGGGGTCTGGGTCTAAGATTTGTAGCTGAAAACCTGTTAGTATAGAATAAATGCTTATCTTCTTGGGTATTTCATTACCGGTGTATAATGTGAAATCCATCTGATCACAGGACAGTTGGAAGATACATCCACTGTTTCAAAGTAGAAGAATAATGATGAGCATGAAAAGATAGATATAAATGATCATCTTATGCTCTTTACATTTTGCAAAAAATATGCTGCCAAGACATCCAAATCTAGATGATCGATTATACAATATATTGCCTATTCTAAATTAATTTAACAACAGAATCTTTCAAGTGTATACTCAGGAAGATACCTATCTTTAGATGATTCATTGATCGATTCTTTGGAGGGGGAGATTGTCCTTTAGACAATGTATACAAAACAAAATGCATAAATGTAGCATCAGAATGCACATGCTGAACAATACGGATAGTTTTATGAATTAGTTCATTGCGTACACAGGGATGCTTGACAATATGGCGTGAAAATCTAATATTGAATAGGTTGTTTTGCATTTGTTTGAGGACAAAGTGCTTGCTGGCTTTCATATTTATGTGGACAATTGTTACAATAGCTTTGCCTTAACTAAAACCTTATTGAGTCAGAAAATGCTTTCCACTAGCACACTAAGGTTTTAGTAGGAACATTCCTAAATAAGTTGTACCTGCAAAACTGAGTAAAGGAAACACAATTTCTTGCTATTCACAAGGTGTGATGATCAGAAAATGGAAGGCTGGATGAGACTTTAGTTACAAATCCACACTATTTCATAATATAATAGTACAAGCAACAAATCCAAGCCAGCAAGCAATCTCACAACTGCTGCCAGTTCTCAAATACAACACGAGTATCTCTAGGATTGATAGGCATTACCAGATGCTATCATGTTCTTTACGTGAATGAAAGACTGTCCGCCAGCCTAAAAACACTGTTCTCCCGCTTAAATGACATGCTACCTCTTTAATTCTCAGCTATACAACAAATACTCAGGGAATTAAATGATTCTGTATTGTGATTATACAGGGTGTTTGAAAAAGGACTTCACAACTTTGAAAATTCATATAAATTATTTCATAGTAGTTACAGAGGTGATTGTAGTGTCAATTTATAGGAAAATACATCAAGTTTTGTCTCGCATAGTTCACTAGTGTCGATTTGCACTGTATCAAGGGCTAGTGTTAAGGATGGCTGCCTTCACCAGACCTGAGTGTGCTAGCTGTTTGTTTGGGTTTGTCAAAATTGGCAACAACAGTTCAGCATAGTTTCCATACATCCACATCAACTATTGCAACGTGTTTGTGATAGCCCAAAACTGAATGTTTGTTGCGCATTGAGCAAAAACAAAGTGCATGGCACCTCTTTTTTTTGTCCACGAGAGAACTGTCAATGGGGTAGTGTACCTGGATATGTTACAACAATTTTTAATAACACAGACCAGTGAGGATGACCAAAAATGAAACATTTACTTCATGCAAGATGGTACACCACCCCACTATCTAGAAGACATCCGGGATTTTCTCAGTGACCTGTTTCCAGGTCAGTGGATTGGCCAGATTGGCCAGATTGGCCATGATGCACCAATTGCATGGCCCCCACATTCCCCAGACATGACAAAACTCGATTTTATATATATAGTGTTTGTACACTGCCACTGAGCAAGTTACATCTGCAATGCTACAGTGAGTTTTGGAAGAAATTCACTTTCAATGGGATGTGTGCACGACAACCAATGGAAGCCAAATACAATATCTTTAGTTTAAGGTAAAAAAAACTTCATGTGTTTCTCTACAAAATAACATGAAACCCAGCTCTATTTCTTCCTTCAATAAACTTATATGAGTTTTTAAAGATGCAAAGTTCTTTTTGAAACACCCTGTAGAATAAAAATAATAAAGGGACTATTTGTTCCATTGCAAATTCCAAGAGATGTGGAAGAGAGATCTCATAATAAAACACACTTTGTGCAAAAGTGGGGGAATAATTGCAGGGAAAAACATGTCGTGAAGAAGAGATGTAAAACATGCTCCAAACAGGTTAAGTATACTGACACATTTTATGAGTGTAGACACAGTCCGAACAATCCTGAAGTCCCTTACTGCAGTTCTCTCTGAATGTACAGGCTAATATCAGGAATTGGTTTTGATACAATTCTCACTAACAGATGGACTGATTTACAAGGAAGGTTTGTGTCTAACATGTATAAACATTTTATACAAATTGACTAACTGTAATGAACTGAAGTTCCCTGCTGCTTTGAAAACAGTGCCATTGCCATCTAGGAATGAATTTCAGAATTTGAAATCACCCATTCAGTTTATAAATTAAAGTACCCCAGAAGTTAGAGGAAGGCTAATCTCAGGAATTATGGTATGGCTTTGGACGCGGCTTTCACTAGCAAATTGGTTCAGTTATTTTCACTCCTGGTTCACAGCTCAACATCCATTGCTCACATCAGTGTTCATTTTTTGATATCCTGGCTTGTATTTGTTTTCATGCCACTACTGTAATCGTCTTGTTTGCAGAACAATGTGAGTGGTTTCCATCACATTGTTTATCTTTCGCTGCTCCACATGGCAGTGGTGGTTGTCCTTTCATCCTGAGACTCCATTTACGCCATTGTGTGGCTTATTGTCATTTACTGTTCGGAGGTTCACAAATTTTGTGCTGCCCATGCAATTTGATGGATGAAGTCAGTGTTGTCCAGTATGTACATGAAGTGGTGAAAGACTTGCACAAGGCCATTGAGCCATTCAAAATAATTATTACCAGACTCTATACTTCTGTACATATATTCTTCTTCAATGCAGATTATAAATTAGTCTCTTGCTGTGGTTTCTGTCTGTGTATTCAAGCTAATCTCACAAGGTGCTGTAAGAATTCTGATGTGGTTTTCATTAATACACTCATGCTCATAAATTAAGGATAATGCTGATACATGGTGAAACAATGCTCTGTTGGATGGTTTGTGGGTTTAAATCACCTCAGAGTATGACCATGCAGGGCATTTGACCTGCAGTTGTCGCACAGTGGCGCTGGCAGCAGTCCACATACACAGAGGTGTGTTGGTGCATGTCAAGAGTATGGTGCAGAGAGTAAGTATGCAGACATTTTCAGATGTGCAAATAATGACTAAGTGTTGAAAATGGCTCAAAGGTCACATATTGATGACGTTATGGGGGGTAGAATACTAGTGCGACATGTTCATACAAGGCAGTGAGAATATGCTTCAATGTTTTAAGAGTAGGGTA
Source organism: Schistocerca gregaria (assembly GCF_023897955.1). Lineage (NCBI taxonomy): Eukaryota > Metazoa > Arthropoda > Insecta > Orthoptera > Acrididae > Schistocerca > Schistocerca gregaria. The sequence continues at coordinate 241,780,660 of NC_064921.1, forward strand.
AAGATGATGGTATGGGATATGGTACATTTAGAAATAGCTGCTAATGTGAAATTCAGCATAATCCTTAGCAAACTTTATGTCAATATTTGAAATTAGCTTTTCTAAAAAGTTACCCAGAAAGTCCACTTAAAACAAAATAAGTAAGCCATGGATAACTAAAGGGATTAAAATCTCATGTAAGAGGATAAAAAGTAACCAGCTTTTAGTGGCTACATTTCCATTGTTTAACTTGCTGATTTTCGAAGAGTAGATGACATCACAGTTACAGGCACTGGTCCTTTTATAAGACAGCAATTAAGTGAGCACTTAACATATTGTTTAAATTGAACTTACACTTGAAATTTATATGCCTTCATAAAATTGGTTATAGATTTTAGCTTTACAAATCATGACTACATTTTTCATATAATTAAAATGTTGATATATTTCAGTTTTAATAGTGAAATTTCATAAAGTATACATCATTAATAATACTTTAATTATTTCTGTTGCTTACTATACAATTACAATATAGCTATTGGTTCTAACATGAATCCAGTGTCCTTATAATGGACTCCCATTTTACTGCTTTTCTATGTTAACTCTCCAAAGGATGATTTCAGCCTGTGTGATTTAACACATTTTTGGGTTTGTGGTACACTCTTTTTATAAATTGATCACAATTGAATGCTACTGGTTTATTGCTTCTAAAATGCTAGGGTCTGGTGTCTTTTGTGATTTGTCTAAAGCATTTGATGGATTATATGGATATATGTATGGATGGATATGTGTGTGTGTGGGGGGGGGGGGGGGGGGGGTGCGAGTATATACCTATCCTTTTTTCCCCCTAAGGTAAGTCTTTCCACTCCCGGGATTGGAATGGCTCCTTACCCTCTCCCTTAAAACCCACATCCTTTCAGCTTTCCATCTCCTTCCCTCTTTCCTGATGAAGCAACCGCCAGTTGCAAAAGCTCGTAATTTTGTGTGTTATTTTATTGTGGCTGTCTACCGGCGCTTTCCCGCTTGGTAGCTCTTGGAATCTTTGTTTTTAATATATTTTTCAGATGTGGAAGTTTCTACAGCTGTTTGAGACATGTTCATACAAGGCAGTGAGAATATGCTTCAATGTTTTAAGAGTAGGGTAAAGATGATGCTTCGTCAGGAAAGAGGGGAGGAGAAGGAAAGATGAAAGGATGTGGGTTTTTAAGGGAGAGGGTAAGGAGTCATTCCAATCGCGGGAGCAGAAAGACTTACCTTAGGGGGAAAAAAGGATAGGTATATACTCTCACACACGCACACACGCACACACACACACACACACACACACACACACACACACACACATCCATCCATACATATATTTTAGCCAGTCTGGAAATGTTCCACTGATAAGAGATTGATTACACAAATTAAGATAGAACTCAACTTGCATGAACACTCTTTGATTAACTTCATTGATATTTTATCATACCCACTAGAATAATTATATTTTTAAGATTTTATGATGGGAGATGTGAGTGTCATTTCCATTCTACTGAAGTTCTTTTTAAAAACTGGTCTCAGATACTCAATTGCACTGTTCACTGAACCTGATAACCCCAAGCTGTCAGTAACAGAAATAAAGCACTCATTTAAGAGATTTTCAACACTACATGCACTTGTTACAAAAGTCTCATTTATTTTTAGAGCTGTATGTTCCTCTTCCCTTTTGGCCCCACTTGTCTCTCTCTTCACTATATCCCATACTTTTTTTTTATTTTGTTGCCTGATGTGATTATCTTTTTCTCATAATAGAGCTGCTTCGATTTCTGGGTTACTTGCTTCAATATTTTGCAGTATTCTTTGTGACACATTACAGTGCTAACATCAGAGCTGTTCCTAGATAATAGATACAGTCTCATTTTTGTCTTACATGATATCCTTATTCTTTGTGTAGTTCATGGTTTATTTTTTGACTTCCGTGTGATTTGAGTTACCTTTAGGGGAAAACAATTTTCAAAAGTAGAAGTAACTATATTAACGAATGCTTTATATTTTCCATTTGAGTCAGAAGTATTGTAAACATCTTTGTAGTTAATGTCTCTCAGCAATTCCTTGAATTTCTCAATTTTTGACTGTTTATTACGTTCCTGTACTCAGATTTAATAGATCTTTTTATCCTGACAAATTTCAACATTTAACGCAAGATGCTGCATGTCATGATCTGATAGCCCATTTACTATTGGTTTTGTGATATGACTTTTTTTCCGTAGATTTGTCTACAAAAATATTATCAGTAGCAGTCTAAGAGCATTCACTCATCCTGGTTGCAAAGTTCACAGTAGGAACTCAATTGAATGACTGTGTTACTGATTGCAATAATTTTTCATTGACAGAGCTTTTCAATAAATCCACTTTAAAATCACCATCAACCACTATTTCCTTGTGTTTTGACTGTGAGGTGGGGCAACAGAGCTTCCAGGTTTTTTATGAAGAGGTTAAATTTTCATGAAGGTGATGTGTGTATACTTACTATTATAAAGAAGTTATTGTGAAATACTACTATTGTTGCAAAAGCTGCTAAGAGCTGCTGTGATCAAAATGTATTAATATCAGTGTTCTTGAAATCAAAACAGTTTCTGACAAATGTGATAACTCCTCCTTCCTCCATATTTTCTCTACAGAAGTAAGAATCTAACTTGAATCCTGTAACATTTAACATACCAATACCAGTGGTCACATGATGTTCAGCAAGGCAGATTATATCAGCCGGTTTGCTCAACTCTAATTCTTCACCACAAATAAGCAACTCATTAAGCTTACCCTGTAGTCCTCAAATATTTTGATGCAATAAGTGTTGGATCTTGCCCACTCATCACTTATAGGGTGCCTACAGGCTGCTATACAACAATTCAAACAAATAACATTAGTAGTTTTATTTCTATAAAGCAGAATGACAGTACTTAACTTGTATTTACAGAATGGCAAACGATGGGCAACATGCAATATAATTCAGTGTCCTGTGTTATATGAAATGTTCAGGCAAGTTGACTCACGTCATTTTAATGTACACAATTCATGCAGACAGCTTCTGATTGAAACTAAAGATACTCAAAAAATGACAGCACAGTTACGTTCATCCAGTTGTAATTCAGACAGGGTACAAAATCAGTTATGTTTATTGTTCTGGCATAACCACAAGTGCCAGAACGAAGACTGCGCTACTGAGTCCGATCTGAGTGGCCAAGGCTGGCAGGAGCAGTGCTTATGTTTATTGTTCTGGCATAACCACAAGTGCCAGAATGAAGACTGCACTACTGAGCCTGATCTGAGTGGCCAAGGCTGGCAAGAGCAGCGCTTATATTCACTTTTTGCAGGAGGTGTTCCTAGCGTGGCTCAGTCTTTGTCAGCAGGCTACTGGCAGACATTTCCTAAGCGTCTTCTCTGGTTTTCTGTTCTTCGTCTTCGTTCTGGCACTTGAGGTTATGCCAGAATGATAAACATAACTGATTTTGTACGCTGGCTGAATTACAACTGGATGAACGTATCTGTCCTGTCATTTTTGAGTATCTTCAGTTTCAATCAGAAACTGTCTGCACGAATTGTGTACATTAAAATTTGCTTTCTGACTGCCTGTTTTATCAATGTGAATATCAATTTCAGCCTGTCTCTGAACATTGTTTTTTTTTTAATTTTTTTGCCCGCACTGCTCCAAAAAAGCTGCTGTTCTGTCACTTGTAACAACTGGTACTTTACCACTTATGCTAGTGCCCCCCTTATGTTATTTGTTATTAATCCAGACAATTATCCCTTCCCTTTCCTGCTGAGGTGAGGCCATGCCTAGCATAGTCCCACCTACTGATAGTCAACAGCAACCACACTGATATGAGACCCCATACCTGATCCAAGCATCCTTTCCACCTCTAAATTAACTCTCCTAACAGAAGAGTTTAAATGAGGCTGATCATGGCACCTCATGACAAACACAAGCCCAACACCAGTATGTCTTGTTGCTGAAGCTATCTTTCCTAGGTAACTCTCAGTTGAATAATTAGGGTTCCTATCTGTGCTGTTGCCCACCCCACCCACTATTATCATGGTGTCTTCCTTTGTGAAGTCTTTGCAAAGTGAATCTACATCCTCTTATCACCAGACACAGACTCGCACTAGGCTTAAAAAAATTGGTGACATGGTAACCTGACCCTAGTTCGTGCTGCAATATTTGGTCAACACCTCTACCATGTAAACTACCTAACAACAAAAATTTCTTCTTTTTCACAATTTTTTGTGACTTCTTACTTTTATAAACACTTTTTGAATTTTTTTTGTTGTGTCCTTGTCTATTCCTACATCTGCTTGTGGCTCATCAGTTTCCAACTGTGATTCAAATTCAAATGGCTCTGAGCACTATGGGACTTAACATCTGAGGTCATCAGTCCCCTAGAACTTAGAACTACTTAAACCTAGCTAACCTAAGGACATCACACACATCCATGCCCGAGGCAGGATTCTGACCTGTGACCGTAGCAGTCGCGCGCGGTTCCGGACTGAAGCACCTAGAACTGCTTCGCCCACTGCGGCCGGCTCCAACTGTGACAACGGATCAAATCTGTTTTCCACATTCACAACAACACTCTCTGAGAAAGTCCTATTCCTACTTCTTCTGTAACCTACTGTCACTTCCCACCTCTCTTTTCCCTTCTCCTCCATTAACCAATCTCATTTCACCAGCGAGATGTCTGTGACACGTGGCAACGTGAGTGTACACGCCCTGCTCGTCAGATCTAGTCTCACAGATCAGCCAGCAGGCCAAGTCTGTTTGTTTGTGGTGTAATGTGGTGGATTTTTGTGGTTTAACGATGGGCCCAGGACTCTGGTGCTTCTTGGCAGGCCAGAGACCATAGGCAATGGATTTTAGGAATTGGGACTGTCTCACTGCAAGTACGTTATACAGTGTGGTGTTTTATAGGTGCTTTATTTATTCTAGTAAATTTTGTAACTTTGAAAGTAGTTCATATAGTAGAAAGTATGGATTATACGAAGAAGAAAATTGTGGCAGTCACAATCAGTTTGTATGCTATGTACTCACATATTTCTTGAAAGAAAAACCATACAATACCTGTAGAATAAGACATTACACAGTGGGTAATAGCCAACAATAACAAACACAATAGAACCAACATTTTATTGGCGGTCACCTATAGTGTTGGTTGACACAAATCTTCCCTGCCTTATACACTTCTTTCAAGAGGCCTACTTTTTTTTGAGGTTGTTTCTGAAACCAATAAGGTATTTTAAATCTGTCTTGCATCTCCAATGAAATGCGTATTTTTGTCACCAAATGTGTTTTGTTTTATTGAAACAAAGTAATATCAGTGATCTTAATGAAACATGTATACCATCTGGTTTGCTTTATCCATTTAAAAATAGTTCATTACAAAAGAAGTGTATTTTAGTGTTTAAGATTTTGCTCTCACATTTAGAAATACAGAAGTCCTTACTTTTTTGCCAACTTATGTATTTACTTACCTTGAGATCTCAAAATTTGTTGGGGAAACTTATGGAAATATATATAGCAAACAACTTTTAGTCACGCTTATTTGATTTCGTCACTTTCTCAGACAACATATCTGATCGGGGAGACCCTAGTTCCTTTGCAGCTAATTTTTCCTGATAATTTTCTTTTCTGTTAGCAGTTAAAAACAGATTCAATAGAGTTCATGTTTTAAAAACAGACTCAACAGTTCATGTTGAGACTGCACAAGAAAGCCGATTCCTGCACAGTAGACAACTCCAAAGACAAATTACCGTTTGCAGAAATAACAAAATTCAAGTAGTACTATCTATCAACAAGACCACTTGACTAGAATATAGATGAGGCACTAAGAACCATAATTGCTAAAGGCACGCCGTCTTCAAATCCACATTTAAGTGACAATCAGAGAAACCAGAGAGACAGCTTTTCATGAATGTTCATATATATGCACAATGTGGGTCTACAGAATAGATAAACCAGACCCACCATTAGGTCATCAGATCTCAGAAGCATGAATAAATGCTGCAGTATCACAACTGAGAATGATATGCTTTAATAGTTTTTAGCACCTCAAAAGGATTACTGTATGATAAAATCCATAACTTAATATTAAATATCTCATTCAGTGTAACTACAAGATATACTGATTTCTGGTCTAATTTTACGAAACAGTGAGTGAATTGACATACCTGAGGAATGTGCTACCATGAAACGGAATTATGCCAAACAAATGGGGATGAAAGGCTGCTGCAGTACGGTGCTACCTGGTGGCACTGACGTAAACTTTGAGTTGAGTAGTAAGGGCTAGCTGATGCTGTGAACCGTACATGTTGTTTATCAAATCTGTATGTATTTGGCCCTCAAGGCAATTATGTCATACCAGTTGCGCTTGTGCAAAAGCTCCTCAAAACATGCACAACTTAAAAAATGTGCCTGTGGCCCCGATGCCAGGTTTCACCAAGTCTGAAGTTGCAATGTAGCATAGCACGATAGATTTAGTGCCATGTATTTCAGATTACCTCATCTATATTAAGTTTAACAGCATTCAAAGAAAAATAACCAATAAATCTGCACAAGGTTTCAAAAGTTGGGGAGTTCATGTGCTCTTGTACAACATCCATCACTGATCATAATCCCCTATATGTGTGGAGTCTTACTCTATTATTCATACTATTGGGGAAACTCCTTAAAATGTCCAAAATGTGTGCACCCTGATGGATGTTAATAATACAAATAACAAGATTAAAACTAAATAGCATATTGTGAAACAGGAGATAGGACAACCAGTTCATGTAAAAGATACTGCAAAAATTAAACTAAATGATGATAATGTACCTCATAATCTGCAGGTTACAAGTATTTTAACCAATCATTTTCTAAATGTAGCAGCAAAAATAGGGTTTCTGTATTTACCTGACTATAAGACAAACCTGAGTATAAGATGAACCCCTGTTTTTGAAGATGTGCCTTGAGAAATTTTTATTTTTAACATATTGTGACGAATCAAATTCACGAACTGTTTTACTGATAATTGCTTTTCGGATGCTGATGCACTTCTTTCATTCTGTGCTGGCTGAGAAAAATTGGAGAGAGAGTTCACCATATGCAAGACAATGTTTGTTTGGTTTTTCTTTACCCAAACATATTTCAGCACTTTTTTTCTATCTTCAGTGGTATTGATTTCTTGTCCAGTCTGAAAATTATGAAGAGAAGACAACATTGGAATTTCAGCTTAAAGTTGTACATATAAAGGAATGATAATTAAGGTTCAACTTTTTGTGTTGGTTTGCATATATAGCTAATGACATATTGTAAATAAAATAGAAAGAAACTTCCACATGGGAAAAATATTATGACATATTGTTACATAACTGAGACATATTTATGCTATGGCAACAGACACAGTACAGTACACAACAAATCAGCAGAAAATAAGCAACAGATAGCACATATACATGCAACAACAAAATACACAGGGTAGTAGAACATACTAAAAGGATGGTACTCAACATAGCATACAGAATCAATAGCAAAATACAGAACTTGGAAGACAAAACACTAACACTGATAAACACTCATATGCAGATGGCGACAGTATTGCGTACACAGAGTATAAAAGGACAGTGCATTGACAGAGGTGTCATTTGTATCCGGGTGATTCATGTGAAAAGGTTTCCAATGTGATTATAGTCACATGATGGGAAATAATAGAATTTTGATGCTGAATGGCAGTTGGAGTTAAGACGCATAGGACTTCCATTTTGGAAATCATTAGGGAATTCAATATTCTGAGATCCACAGTGTCAAGAGTGTGCCGAGAATACTGAATTTCAGGCATCACCTTTCCCCATGAACAATGCAGTGGCCAACGGCATTCAAGCAACGACTGAGAGTAGCGGTGTTTGTGTAGAGTTGTCAGTGGTAACGTACAACCAACACTGTGTGAAATAACCACTGAAATTATTGTGGGATGTGCGATGAACGAATTCATTAAAACAGTGTGGTGAAATTTGGCATTCATGGGCTATGTCAGCAGATGACTGACACAGTTACCTTTTAATAGCTCAACATCGCCTGCACTACCTCTCCTGTGCTTGTAACCTTATTGGTTCAACCCTAGGCAGCCGCCCTCGGTGTGTATGTGTGTGTGTGTGTGTGTGTGTGTGTGTGTGTGTGTGTGTGTGTGTGTGTGTGTGTGTGTGTGTGTGTGGGAGGGGGGGGGGGGGGGGGAGAAGGGCACCGTCTTTCATTGAAATATATGTATTTCATATTATGTAAGAAAAAGATTTCCAGTGAACAAATCACACTAGCATCAGATTCTCATTTCTATGAACCAAGTTAGCTAGCTGACCCATTGTTAATTTGCCATTGTATTTCACAAGATCTGAGCAGTAGATCCTGTAAGCAGGAATGGTGGGAAAGGCATAAGTCAAATCTCATCACATATCCCCAGGGTTAGCCACTTCCCAAACATTTAATAGTCACTAATGACAATAAGCTGCTTGACAACATGACTGCCACTTCCTTGCAGCACTGACTACAAGAGTAGATGGCTATTCACAGCCATTTTGACTTTCCTCGCGATTTCAGCTAGGCTTCCAGTCAGCTCAAAGGTAGTGAGATAGCTAGAAGCTCAGTACTAGCACATGTTCAGTTGATTTAACTGAATTTAAAAGAAAGTGATACAAGTTCTGCCTTTCCCATTCATAAGTGGCTGATTCTCAGTGGCAACAAGAGATCCCAGGGAAGTGTTTCATTGAGTGGATCATCTCCTTTGAAAGTATATAGTTCTAATAGGGAAAAAGATTCAAATTTAATTGAAGTACACTCTTTTTTCATGTTTTTCCCAATCCTACCAGCAACATTAGTTCTAAATGCAGAGCCCAAGTGCGCAAATATCAAGTCGATTATCTGACATTAGGCTTTACCAGCGTTCTTTTGAGCAATGAGAATGGACCACAATGTGTTGTTTGTTTGGGAATCTGAACTAATGATAGCTTGAGGTCTGTAAAACCAAAGAGATACCTGCAGACAAAACGTGCAGGCCATGTTAGTACAACTTTGCAAACTTTTAAGTGTCATGAGCAACAACAAAAAGATAATGTCAGATCGCTTAAAAAAAAAACTGACATGAAAAATAAATTACTTCCATGTTTTCATCAGCCCAAAACTCACACTACAACTTGATGACAGTGTTGATATCAAAAATCTTTCCCAGTGTCTTGTGTGTGTACACTACTGCTATAAAAAGTAAATGCGTGAAGACTTCTGTTTTGTAAAGCTCTAGAAGGTAGGACTAAGTGTGAAGATATTGTCTTTTGTGTGAATTCCTGTTTTGTTGACAATAATCTGACATAGACAAATTGTGTTGGGGTATATATTGATTGAGTAGCAGCACTAAATGCAACTAAAAATAATTCATAACAAGAGTGTGTGCTGTTTCTCCTTCTGTAAATTTCACACATTGTGTGATACACAGGGAGCCAGTGGTTTCTAAAGTAGTACAACAGAAAGTCAGTGATGTAGTCATTGTTGTAAATTTGGTGAAATCACTCACTTTAAACAGCAGGCTATTTTCCATTCTTTGCGAGGAAATGGGTTCTACACATGATTCGTTTCTATAGCACTTTCGGAGGTATACTGGTTGCCTCGTGGTAAAGTTCTTTGTCGCGTTATGGAGCTGCGGTATGAACTTTGTCTTTCCCAATTGAACAACAGTCGCACACTTGTGGCTCAATTTCTGCATGAAAAAGGCCTCTAATATTTTGTCACTTGGGTGAGGTTTTTTAAAAACTGAATGATCTTAACATGTCACTTCATGACCAAAGTAGTGTTATCATCTTTCTAAACAAGAGAGTGCTTGCGTTTAATAGAAAACTTGGGCAGATGGAGCAGAACTACTAGGAGATGTTTTTCTGTCTGTATGATTTTGTGGAGGAAAATGAGTTGAATTTAAGTAAACGTAATAGAATTGGTGTAGTACATCTCATAAACTTTCATTGACAGTTCGAGGATAAATTTCCAGAACCTACATCAGTCTTGAAAATTTGCATGCAGACTCAGACAGAATACCCCACTTTAGCAGGAAGGGCAGTGGACATGTTTTACCCTTTAGAACAACTTACTAGTGAGAGTCAAAATTTTCTGCAATGGCATTGCAATCGAGATGAAACATCGACCTCGACTGCAGCTGGAAGGATGTATGTGAGTTGCTGTTTCAAAGATTCAACAAAGATTGGATTTGCTTTCTTCTTGTGAAGAAACTCCCACAGCACACTAAATACGCAAATGTCAAAAAATTTCTGAATTTTGAACCATGTGTCTTTTTACTCTTGTCTATTTCCTTTTTTTAATGATCAGTTTCAATGCAAAATCTTTTAAATTGGAATTTAAACATTGAATATTATTCTGTCATCATATGTACATCATATTCTTTCAAATATTAAAACTTTCTAAGCAAATTAAAATCATTATAAAACTTTCTAAGTGAATTAAAGCATTACAGATGGAAACAGCTATATTTTAAGTAACAAACATATTTGTGAACAAATATATAAAAAAATATGTAGTGGAGTACTCAAAATTTGCACACTTTCAATAATTGCACTCATGGCCATGGTTATTTAACTGGTTGTGTATGTCATCTTGCACGACCTTTCAATAATATGAGTATAAAGTAGTTTACTTTTGATGTAGTTGAATGGCACTATCTAATAATAGTAATAATTTTTATTGTTGTTCGTGTTGTTGTTGTAACTGATAGTTGTGATCATATGACTGATGTAAATAGATATCTGGGCCGATGTTTCTTGCCAAGTGCGAGAAGTGTTAAAGAAGGAAAGCAAAACAGACGGGATCTTTTTAAAATAAATTATGTTTCTGAAGGAGGTGCAATGGAAAAGTTCGAGAATGCCTGCCGTAGATGACTGGAAAACAGTAGCCTGGTCAGGTGAAACCTAATTTCAGTTGGTAAGAGTTGATGTTAGAGTTCACTTGTGGGGCAGACCCAACAAAGCTGTGGACCCAAGTTGTCGACTAGGCGCAGTGCAAACTGGTGATGGCTCTATAATGGTGTGGGCTGTCTTTACATGGAATGGACTGTGTCCTCTGATCCAACTGAACCAATCATTGACTGGAAACAGTTATATTCAGCTAATTGGAGACCACTTGCAGCCATTCATAGACTTCACTTTCCCAAACAACAATGGAATTGTCACCGAGCCACAGTGGTTGGCAACTGGTTTGAAGAACATTCTGGACAATCCAGGTGAATGATTTGGCCACTCAGATCGCCTGACACAAATACCATTGAATATTGATGGGACATAATTGAGAGATCAATTAATGCACAAAACCCTGCACTGGCAACACCTTCGCAACTATGGACGGCTCAATATGCAGAGGTTTTCCAAAGACTTGTTGAAAGGAGTTTTGACACAATATTAGGAAGTATCCCATGACTTTTGTCACCTGAGTGTATAACCAATCTGGGATCTACCAATTAACTGGCAATTGTAGATAATCTTTATATATGGGCTAAAAATGTAGGAAATTCAGAAGCAGAAGTACTCAACATCTAAGGGCATTAAAAAGTAATGGTTCCCACATAACATTTGTGTACCACATATGGCACAGAATCACCATCCAACAAACATAAAAACGTATTTGAAAATTCTTAAAAGTAGCAATAGCTTGCACCAAAAATTAACAATAGGAAAGAATTATCACATACAGCCCAAGGAAAAAATGTCGTAAGACAAGGTGTCAGTAAACTGTGATAGGGCTATAATATCTTTTTTAGTTTCTATCCCTTGTATGACTGAATCAATGTAGTGTTATCATATTATATAAACCGTTTATGCCTGCAATAATTTTCTTCAAAAAATTGAGGTAATGTCACCTTCGCCCCATATATTCAAATCTATTCACAGTAAACTAAAATGTGCACTGATATCATGTTAAACCAAAAATGATCATATATTTAATAGATTGTTATTAAAGTTTAATGAATCATGTACTTAACCAAAATTGAGGTAAATTACTACAATCAGTGGAAAAATGCTTCTGATGGAGCACAAAAAAGACAAATTTGCTCCTGTTTAAAGAGACCGACTGAAAAGTGGGGTACCAGCTGCCTCATTCTGCCTTCCTCAGCACCTTTAAAAAATTTTCCAAACATTTTGGGATGCAAACATCTTCATGCTCTGTTTCACAAGCAACTTACATCTCACACTGTGTGAGGTGGCACAGTGGTTAGCACACTGGACTTGCATTCAGGCAGACGACGGTTCAATCCTGCATCCAGCCATCTGGATTTAGGTTTTCTGTGATTTCCCTTAATGCCCTTTGAAAGGGCATGGCTGACTTCCTTCCCCATCCTTCCCTAATCCAATGAGACTGACGACCTTGCAGTTTGGTCTCCTCTCACCAAATTAACCGTTAACATCTTACACTCAGAAACTCCCTAACTGTAACTCTCTCACGCCCACTAGCCCATCGCAGTAAGTCGCTTATACCTAGCTGTTTCCACTTGCCCATTCTCACTCACCCATTCAGCCCAATTCATTGTCATTATCACTGTGTGTCTCTTTGTCACTGTCCCACAGCCAGTCTCCTTTATATTGCTCTGCTACTGGCATCTCACTGTCATTGTTACTTACTCTCTCTTACTGCTACTATCTCGTTCCTTCTTTCCCACTGCTGTTTTTTCTCCTCACTGTCACTATCTCTTTCTTCTTCATTGTCATAAACTCTGTCTCTCATTATCACTGGCTCTCACCCACTTCCACTTTCTCCATATATCTATTCCTCTCCCACTAGCACTGTCTCCTTCACTCTTTTCCTAGCATTGTTCTGTTACTGTCAACTATGTTCAATTGTCACTGTGTCCCTCTCTTTTTCTCATACTGCCATTGTCTCCTCCATTCTTTCTATACACAGACACTGTCTACTATCTTCCAGTATTATTACTTTTCTGTCTCTTTCCCACTGTGACTGTCTCCTGTCTCAGCATAAAAAATGGTAAATATGTTTGCAAATCAAAGTATTTATGAAAACTTTTAAAGGTGCTGAGAAAGCTAGAATGGGACAGCTGGTACACCACTTTTCAGTTAAAGCCTTTTAATGAACAAGAGCATATTGTGCTCCAATAGCAGCATTTTTCCACTTATTGCTCCTTTTCTCTGCTACAGCAGGGCATGTCCCTCATGTGAAAAGATAGTCTGGTGGTAGATTTAAAGAACTCCCTCTGAGGTGGAAATCACTTACATTCAACATGTTATGATGGCATCTTAGTGAAAAACGTAAAAACAATATTTGACAGGTGAAACTTTGGCTCTGCTGCACAATTTTTTATAGCTACAAAATACTAAAAACAGAAAGAAAGCATGAAATACATTGGAATTAAATACAATATCAAATATTAGATCACAGGATTTTTTTCTGATATTGTATTCCCATAACATATTTTGGTCCAACAGATATTTCAGGGTGAGTTGGTAAATGTTTAATCACATTCATCGCCATCATAAATGCTTTCATCATCTGATGTATCAGTCGAGTTGGATTTTTTTGTGAACATATTGCACAGTTTCTATCACCAGTACAACCGCAAAATACTGAACAGATGCACTTTTCTGCAGCACCACTGCACTGCAGCATTGAGCACAGAGGCTTCTGGGAGCACCCACATCATTTCGTCAGAACAGTATCTGCCAGAGCTATGTGTCTGCCAGAGCTATGGATACGATATCCAGTAGTGTCAACGGAAATTAAACTTTTGGCACTTCTTCAGGACTACATCCATATTTTAGAGGATCCAACAGGGCTGGTCATTCATCAATTGCAGATTTCCAAATTTCATACAGTAGGTGTGCTCGTTTAAGTTGTTCATGAAAGGCTTCATTCATTGGGGGCAACAATTCCAATTTGGAAGCAGATCAGATTCTCTGTTTTGCAATTTTTGTACTTCAAACAAAAATTGCATATCGGACATACCCTCTTTTACTTTGGGACTGTAGCATGGTGCAATAATAGCAATCACTTCTCTGATTATGTCCGATAGATCTGATGTTAGGGTACCCAAAGATGAATAACCCTATTTCAACTTCTGAACTGCTTTCTTTTTCCCTGTTCCATGAAAGCTCCCAAAAATGTCACATCCAGATAAGAGTGTGTGTGTGTGTGTGTGTGTGTGTGTGTGTGTGTGTGTGTGTGTGTGTGTGTGTGTGCGCTCTAAGGAGGTTGGTGCAAATATCAGCATGATTCAATGCTGTTGCTCCATCATCAATAGACGTCTTTCTCAGGCTGCTTGGTTCCATGGTTATCTTGCTTGCAGTTGAACTCTCAGAATAGTAGTGAAGCAGAAGAGCTAACATATCAGTGTCATCTGATATTACTTTAATGTGATCACTTACTCATACATTCTCCTTTGTTAGCTGTAATGCCTATGGAACAGTTCTAAAATCTACTTCCGCATGTTCAACGTACAAGTGTATTCTTGGCTTTGATTCTCTGTCTGTTACTTCAATAGGCACATAATCTTTACTAGTGAGAACAAGCTTGTGGGCCTCTTTTATAGAAAGGCACCTGTCAGACAGATGTTTGCATAGGATCATAATTACTTGCAATTTGTTTTCATTCATGTTCAGTAGTACCTGCTATGGTGTGAGAGCTGTATACAGAGTGAACTGACATTTGGACTTGCTTTCTAGTTTCTACAAAATGACTAATCTTTTGTCCTATTTGTAAGCCAAGCGATTGCCAGAATACCTATCTACAATAAATGCATTCAGAGATGATGTAAGTGTCTCAGTTATTTCAACTTCGATTTGCTAGCGAATCTCATCCATCCTTAATCTCTGAAGAGGGAGACGTGGAAGGGTGCCAGTTTGTGGTGCAACAAGCCTGCAACATAAATTAATCAAGAAGAAATCAAGACAGTCACCCTTGAGTAAATCAATGATGTGTTGAAAACAAACTCTGTATCGACCTTCACTTTTTTCTTCATGACAAACAGCATTACATCCTTCTTTGGGGTGGAATTGTGAAACTCTCCTGGCCATGTTTCTTCAAATGTCTGCATCTACTGCCTTCTGTTGGAAACTGCTTGGCCCATATTAACTGATGAAGATGCAACACTGCCGCTCATGAGGTTTATTATTACAACAAGATGTTTGGTGTCCCTTTCTTGAAGGCAATCAAAACCTGGTAGTTTGGAACAGCGATGTTCTTCCAGTGTTTCACATTCAGATTCTTCTACAATTTTGTGTTTTATAAACGTTGTGATATGCCATTTAGACGTATATGTTGACACACAACCTTTGTGACAAAGAACTGGCCCATTTGAATCAGCTTGCAATTGTCTGCAGAGATCAGTGTACACAGTGCCCTCTTTTGTTTTAATTGCAGAGATGATCAACTGGATTTTCTTGGCATTTGCAGTAACCTGATTGGCATGGGGATTCTGTAGTAGTTTTGAAACAGCATTTGGGCAGCTATACAATTCTTCACAATCTCAAACCTGTTCTGTAAAAGAAAAAGGAATTACTTAATTAACATAAGCAAACAGTCAGATTTCTATTGCAAACACAATAAAAAAAGTCTTTAGAAAACGTGTTAACAGTATTCTACTTTCTACCTGCAATTGTCCAGCAGTGCCAAAGTCGCGCCTTTCAGATTTTGTTTACTTGCATACTTCTTGAGCATATTCCATGATAAACCTTTGCCACTGGGCCAGTAAAATTTTGATAGTTAACTTACATGAAACTGAAATAAAGCAAAACTAATTTTACACCTGAAGCCGTATTTTACATGCCGGACTGGTTTCAGCTCAATTTCTCTAGGCGGTCACTAGAGACATGTTGTCACAACTATGTTACAGCTTAAATTTCCTGTATTGGGATGATGTTCCCTGCATTCTGCCCTATCTTAAATGGAACTACCAGCCTCTTGACAGTTAAACATTTTATCACAATTGGACAAAGAATGTTGGGTCATGTGTTGGTTACCATTTTATATAATTATGAAGTAAATACAAAGGTTAAATGAAAAGTAATGCCTCCACCTTCGTTAATCGAGTTTTTATGGGAATATTTTAATAAATAAAACGCAGAAATAATCCTTAGAATGTGATCTATAACTACCAATATTCACTTTTCCAAATAATCACAAGCCAATTGGATACATTTCTGCCAACAATGAACAAGTTTTGTGAAGCCATCATGGAAGAAGTTGACCTTCTGTTTCTGCAAACACAGTCTCACAGTTCTCTCAACATCTCCATCAGAAGCATAATGATGTCTCATGATTGTATGGAGAAAGGCATCACTTTCATTCTCGCAACAAGAGAGGAGTTCCTGGCAAATTTCAAGTCTGTGCGCTATGATTTCAGGAGTCAGCATCCGGGGTACCCATCTTCTGATAGCCACACAAAGCAATAATGTGACTCATATGTTCTTGTGAAATGCCGATTTTGCTTGCTATTTCTCTCTGAGTGATAACAATGATCATCCTGAATCAATCTGTCAACATTTTGCTTGTGAAACTCAGGGCTTGCTGTCACAGGACGTCTAACTCTTTCTTGCCATGCAGGTCAGGTGTTTCTGCCCCAAGATCTTTAAACTTACTCACCCAATGATGCACAGTACTCACATCAACACAATCATCATGATCTGCTTTCATTCTCCTATAAATCTCCTTTGGGGTGACACCTTCTGCTGTCAAGAATTCAATGACTGCATGTTGCTTAAATTGCATTGACTCACAGTCTGCTCAGGGTTCCACACTTTACACCATAACAACACAACCATTCAGTGCTAAGGCTTCTCGCCAACTGGAGCTATAGAGAAGAGGCTACGGAATAAGACAGTACCTTCACACATCAATGCTGCCAACTGTTGAAGAGTTTTAAAGGAGGAGGCATTACTATTCAGTCAACCCTAGTATGTATCCCTGAAGATGTGACACAAATATTGTGAAACTAGTTGTATCATAAATAGAGATTTATCATACAGCTGAAGCAGTCTTATTCATGGCACAATTCTACAGCTGTGCATGCCCACAATACAAAATTTGCTAGCTTTCTCAGAATTGAATTAGGTATACTAATTATATGATATTGCAGTGTCTGTGTTATTCTGAATGACGATGCAAAGTTCCTTTGGACAAACATGCACATATAAACAAACAGGCACTGCAGCAACTACAGCTATTATGAAATACATTAAATGTATTCGCAACTGCATATACGAACAACCATCAGCTGTAGAATGGAATGACGACCATGAAAATTTGTGTCAGACTGGAACTCGAACCAAATTTCCCGTTAATCATGACTGATTGCGAAAAAAGTAAAAAAAAAGTGAGTTTGTGAAAGCTGAGAAATCACTAAAGGTAAATGTGCAACCGTTTTTTTTCACAAGTCTAACTTCCTCTAACAACACAGGTAAAAGCAGTGGACTTCAAAATGTGTAAAAAGAGAAAACACCAGTGAACACAGAAAATGCTTTTTAAATACAAGCTAAAAAAGCTGGTGAAAAACTTCTTTTAAATGCAGTAATCTTAAGGTGGAAAAAAGAAGTGTAATTGAAGTTATTGTTCTTCACCATTTGAATAGCTTCCTCTGCAGAAAAAAGGCTCCATTCAAATGCCCCCTTCTTCAAGCTGCATATGTTTGTTTTTTCCAGAAAGTTATGACAGGCCTACTTCATAAATCTCACCAAATTTGCTTTTTTTCTGTAGGTTAACTGTATTTCAGTATATATTTTCAAATTATGTTATAGATAAGATCAAATCACTGATTATCTATAAAAATTTCACTTCCTTGCCTCTGATAGTTATGAAGACAGAATGGTTTCTTTTCCTTAATGCTCTCATTGACAAAAGCAAGAGCAGTAATGAATAAACTCATATTGTCCTCACTGTAGTTGTATAATTAGCTTACACATAATATTTGGTGCAAACCATTGTTCATTACTTGTCTTCTTCATTATTGAAAAATCTTTCCCGCCCACTAGAGGCGGGCAAGAGATCATGTATCTTATACAAATAATAATAAGCAAGACATCACAGTTTTCACAAGTAACAACTAAAAGTTGCATTTAAGCATTATAATGATAATTTTCATGTGTCTTCTGTTGACTGACGTCCACACCTTGTTCTAAGAATTTTGTCTCATGCTGTGGGTGTATAACGTAACTACAGTTGAAGAAATGGAAGCAGAAGCTACTTTGCTGCGAGGAAATCTTACACTATCTGCTTTACCCATTAGTACTGATATGTTTGACTAGAGAGTGATGTATAATATTTAACTCCTCCTCCCTCCTCCCCCCCCCCCCCAATCTTAGTTGTGTAGTGTAGCCCATGGTCTAGGTTATGAAGAGAGAGAATTCAACTGAGAGTTGGCAAAGACAACAAATATTAAAGCCAAATAAATGTTATGGTAACAGATTGAGCTATGTCATAATACAATCTTTACATTGACACCATAGTTAAACACACTTTATGCTTGTTCATCAAAAAAAGCACAAGGTAAATTCAGAAAAGATTTCCTGGATAATGGACAAACAAAAAAACACCTCTGTCTTCCACCACAAACCAAGCTAACTGACATTTACTTCTATAATACCATTAAGTTTATAAAAGTAAGCTGCTCAAGTGTTCAAGAACAAATTATGTGGCAGCCCATGGAAATGTTGAGAAATATATCAACTAGGGTGTGTGGAATCTCAGTACAGTTAACAAAGGGTTAATGAAATTATGATGAAAAAAAGAATGCTTACCTCATTTCAATGCATATTAAAAGTCAAAAGCAAATTGTGATTGATGGCAGAGTTATTTAATACCTGAAAGAGTGTATTCTCTATTGAAATATATAATATTGGACATGCTAAAGATTTTTCATTTGGTAACAGCCAGGCACACAGGCATGGAATTTTTCCTGCTGATTTGTTGAGACAAATGTACCATCAAAATAACAGTGCAGTGGATGACAATATTGTATTGATTTCAAGGAAGTTCATAAATGGTACTACTGGTTGTAAGCTGCTATGGACATTATAAAGCCAGTTTTCAGAGATCTATCTGACACACCTTTTACAGAGGTGCCTCTGTTGTTGAATACAGAATCAAATATGTAATATGCCAGTAAAGTAAATTTAAAGAAAATGTAAGTACATTAGGGAGAAATTTTATTTTTTATTCCTCATCTTGTACTATATAAACTAATGCAAACTGAAAGACAGGAAACATTATGATAGGAAATTATTTACTTATCAGTCTGCAGCAGTGACATAACAATACATGTCTGAAATAGATTGTTTCATTGCTACACGTATGTAACTTAAGGTAAATACAAAAGAACAATTTCACGTAGTAAGTTCCATTTATGTTAAATGGAACAATTAATTAGAAAGATTTCACAGTTTTCACTGGGTATTCTTTGAAATTTTGTTGCCATTAATTTTTTTTACAATAGTTATTCAAAAATATGTTGATACCAACCCAAACAACATTTTTCATTATTGTGAGAGATGAATGTCCATTGGAGCAAAATCCATCAAATAATAAAATGTCAGTTTCTTTGATAGTAGAAAGGGATATTGGAGATGCAGTAGCACGTTGATTGCAGGAAAGAAAATATTGTTCATGATCTTTAAATAATATACTTATAACAACATAAGTATAAACAATAATGTTCAAAACAGTGCCTGATTGATCAGTTGTTAAAGGATCCATACATGGATTTTGCTTGCGTTTCCCTTGAAACACTGATTTGGCATTCATTACCTCAAACCATCTTGATATTATTCTAATGTACTCAGCTGTTGATGACCCATATTGCAAACTGAATTTACTGCTAGCTACCTCAAGGCCCTCTGAAATAGGCTGATTAAATATTTGTAGCACTAGCTTCATGTTCTGTTTCTCTAATGATGTAGGGCAAAGTGATTTCAGAGTAAGTGTATGACCGTATCTAACAATAGAACTGTAATCTGTGTCAAAGATTTTTCTAGTGTTTTAAAAGAAGCTACAGTATACTTATTTTGTGCCAGTTCCTCTCTGACTGGAAACTGAGGCTAGAACATATCTCTGTCTTCATTTTTCATTTTAAGCCACACATTTTTCCCCAAACTTTTTATGTGATGGGCTTACATTATAACTGCTGCATATTCTACATTGAGTACTTAGACAGGGCATTTTCAGTAATGAACTGTTACATACAAACTTACAGGCATGAGAAGAAATAGAAAGCAATAAACAACAAAATATCATGAATGTGAAACGAAACCTATGATTAAATTTTTTGATATTTAAAAGCTTAATTTGTTCAGACATAAATTCCAACATTTCCTTTTCACACACCTCCCCTTTATTTTTTTTCACTCCTAAACTCTCTGTCACTACGTCCACTATATTCTCTATGCAGCTTTCTGATCACCTAGAATCTATGTCTGAAAACTCTTGCAACAGATTCACAATTTCTTATATATTGTTTACTGATCCAGGAGAAGACCTATTTCCTAATACCTTAAGCTGCAATTTATTCTTGAATGAAAGATTTAAATCTAAATCTACAACAACGGAATGAGATATCAATGATCTGGGTTTCTTGTGATCAAAAAATACATGAACTCAATCTTCCTTTCACTTACACTCCACTCACAGGACAATTCCACTTCCATGGCACATAAGGCACATAACAGTAACTCTTCAGGAAGCTGAAAGCTTCATCGTAGGCTTTTTTAGTACACAAACTATGCTGTTGTGCTGCTGCTAGTTGTTCATTTTCTAGCCTAAACTTTTTCTCCTCTGGCTCTTCATGTCTGCTGTCATCTTTTGATAAGTAGGCTCCAAATGTGGATGCTGGAGGGAAGCACATAATAATTGTTCTGTTCTTTCATCACAAATTTGTGTTTCCCTCAGAACATCATCTTTCCGAAAGTGGACATGACATACTTGTAAATATGAATGAATAAATAACATATTTATCAAAATTTCTATATGTCCTATATAAAGTTAGTGTCCTGCTGTAAAGCTGTAAAAACACAACAACCCTCTCATTGCAAAATAAGAGGGGGGGGGGGGGGGGGGGAAGATGTGGAACATACGCCAATCCACAATGGCAATGAATTCAAGAGAACAACTAACAACAGCTGGAAGAGGAAAGAAGTGAACTTGTTCCATAATATATTAAAGGTATTTGGTACTGTAAAGTGCTCAAATGCTATAAATTAATGATGGTGATAATACAAATGTTTACGGTTTGTTAACATGAATCTCAGAAATCTGGTGTGGCGACATATTCATGAATTTTCTAGGAAGAGAAAAAAAAACACACACACACACACACAGACACACACACAGACACACACACACACACACACACACAGAGAGAGAGAGAGAGAGAGAGAGAGAGAGAGAGAGAGAGAGAGAGAGAGAGAGAGACCACTAGTCTCTACAGAACCTATTGTGAAAGAAAGTAATATAATTGCTACAAGTTGTGGGTCTGTGTAGCTACCAAAACCTTTCTGTAACCTGTATAACTAACAACTATTTTAAAGGATACTGCTTTTATGGAGTATTTGTGAACCTTTGTGTAACTACTAGTTCACAGTCAATTCATACACAAAAACTTACAGTGTTAAGAAAGCTTAAACGTTGCCACTAACATGCTGTATATTAGCAGAAACCTACGTACACAATTACTTCCCAAAATTTAATTTCATCCTTAATGAAGGAAAGATAGGGCAGT
Organism: Schistocerca gregaria; assembly: GCF_023897955.1. Classification (NCBI taxonomy): domain Eukaryota; kingdom Metazoa; phylum Arthropoda; class Insecta; order Orthoptera; family Acrididae; genus Schistocerca; species Schistocerca gregaria. The sequence goes on from NC_064921.1 coordinate 241,802,406, forward strand.
GAACATCTATCTGAAAGTGAGACCCAGAAATTAAGACAATTTGCAGAAGGAAGTGATACATGACATTTGTCACTTCCAGATTTTTTTGTGTCTGCTGAGACTATAAATCCTTAAACACAAAAAAAGTTGCTATAACCTACACATTTCGTCCTTTTGTGGAACACTATATACATTTCTAAAGAAAAATGGGATTACTGAAGAATGGAATACAACCCGAATGAATTTCAAACAACCAATTATTTAAATCAACTACTTTAAAAAGTAGATTGTCACATTCTGGACCTTGAAATTACAGCCCCCCAAACCCATAATCCTACTGCAGGTTCCTCTCTGTTGTACTTCCTTTAGTCAAAATGTGACTCATCAAATTTGACTTTAGCACCCCCCACCCTTCTCCCCTTCCCAATGGCCCCCTATACTTACATGTTCCCCACAAACAATGCACACGAAAAACATTTTATGCAAAGTCTATTGCTATCTTTTAAAACCACATTAATTTTTTTCAATGTACAATGATGGCACTTACCCACAACAGACAACCATTGTATTATCTATGGCCCAAAAGTAAACACATAATATCTATGAGCAATCTATGACGTCATTGGTCAAAGTCAAGATGTTGCGTCCCATGCTTCAGTAGACCCAAACTTTCAGTAAGCTGCCTGTAAAAAAAAGAAATCCCTGTTAGTAATTTTGGGCTTAATGTTGAGTGAAAAATGTTTCTGATCTTACAATGCACAAATAACTATTTTTCTGGATCTACTGAAGCACGGGATACATCCCATTGGCTTTGACCAATGACGCCATAGGTTGCTCATAGATATTATGTGTTTACTTTTGGGTCATAGATAATAAACGGGTTGTCTACTGTGGATAAGCGCCATTATTGCACGTTGAAGAAAAATGAATGTGGTTTTAAAAGGTGGCGCTAGACACTGCAAAACAATTTTTTGTGTGTGCATTGATTTAAATAATGGGTTTTTTGGAATTCATTCAGTACTTGATTTCATTCTTAGTGAGTTTGATATAATTTGGACGAATAGTTTTTTATTTTAGGAGAATTTTTAGTTTTTCATTTTTGTTTGTAGGTTTGGATTTATCTATTCCATTGAATCTGGATGACTTAAAGGAGGCTATGGGCATAGAAATGATGGCAGCCAATCGATTTTTACAAATATTTGGTCTTGTTGCCAATTACATTCGATGTCGTCAGTGGAGCGAACATATGCGATGGCTAAGTGTGTCTGCTCGTCGTACTCACGACTTATTCCTATGGAGGTGTTGCAAGGATCAGTTATGGCACTCAATTAGACGAGGAATATAGTTCGAGAAATCTAAGCTCGCCTTCTGGATTAGTTGGTACTCTAGTGGCAATTTTATGATGTCTGGCTTCAGCAGCCGTGCCCTCCACTTCCTCATAGAATGCCATCAAGGATGCCTCCTTTGCTTGTCTAATTGGAAGGTTGTAGATAACAAGGGCCTCACGATATTTTGCCCATAGTCCTTTACATCTTGCAAGGTTAAAAAAATCTTTGTACCTGTCTGATGGTCTCCAGGTCCCTGGAACAGAAATCTATCATTGGTATGAAAGAAATTCCATTTCACACAAAAATGCATGTTCTGGAGTTTCTTAGATTTCTAGCATAAATCAGCTTACCTCTAATACCACCGACGCCTGATACACCCTGTTTATATAAGTAGGGTTCTTGTATAAGGACAACATCCACTTGCTGTCTCCCCAGACCACAGCTCTGGGCAGCAGTGGCCCCTTTACCGTGCTGCACATTACTCTGCAGCATCTCAAGTCTCCATCTTGCTGCCATCAGTGCTTTTGAGATCTTTGGTTACCCTGAGCGACTTGCGAGAACCCTAAAAACAATTTCAGATCTTGCTCTTGCATCACATTCAGGGACTTCTCTCCTAGCTCCACCATCAGGGTTTGTCCTTCTGGTACAGCCTTCTTGTTGCTTGCCCTCCAATCCTCTGTCAAGACTTTTGGGTTCTGGACTCCTATTTTCTCAAACAGAGTCTTTGGAGAGACATCGTTAAGGATATTTGGTACTCATATTGATACCTTTGCGGTCTTAAGAAGCACAGCTGCCGTCTTGACCACAGCTTCCCATCCAAATGTGGGCTCTGCGATCTACTCGTAGAGACCCTCCTGAATTTGGGTCCTGGACCAGCGTCCTCCTCCCCCCCCCCCCCCCCCCCCAATCTTTTCAAAGAGGCCCATCTGCACAAGCTCTTTCTGCTGCAAGGTGATGCTTACCAGTTGATAGTCTTCTTGGATAGGTCTGTTTCCCTATTTCTTGCCTCGCTCATCCTGAGATGAGGGAGTCTTCTTAACTGTCTTGAAGGTGCCTGCATGTCCCCTTCTACCTGAAACAGTTTTTTCTTGGGGGTCTTGGGCTCAAACCCTTTTAATTCCCGCCACTGTTTCTGTTCCCTGAAAAGTTTCCTCCTCTGGGCCCCAGACAAGGCTATAAACTTGATCTGGTCCAACATCTCAGTTACGGTTCCCACTTCTTGCTCAGTTCTAGACCCTGATTCATTAGGGGGAGTGTATTCCATTGGTCCTGACCCCAATGTTTGGGTGTCTGAGATCTCAGTTTGCTCCTCAGTTTGTTTTTAATTATTTTCACCAGCCATGTCCATCGTTGCCCCACGAGATTTGAGGATCTACATGGTCCACACAATGGAAACCCCACGTGTTGTAAGGCTACGTACTCACGGAGATCACCCAGTATCCCTCAGGCTCTTTTTGTGACATCTTCCCATGTGCCACACACCCCTTGATACAGATTGCATCACACCTTGGGATGGGGAAGGGAATTGGGTAAGGACTAGAACATTGTAGGGCACTCTCAGTCCGATCCATCAGCTGAGGCCTTTCTGGCAGTAGGTCCTCTACCTTCGGCATAGCCCTCAGCTTCACGTGGATACACAAGCCTTTCCACCCACTCGGAGAGTGCTTCATCAAGGTGGTGTCCCCCTGGGGTGGAAGGTTGGGCCATTAGGGCATGTACTGCCTAAACGAGAGTGAAGGAAGTAGAATACAACTGCTGCTTGCAAGCAGAGTGACTACATTTACATCTGCTAGAGTCTGCATCCATGGAATAATTCGTGCAAACATTAACACCAGATGCAGACCTTTGGCAAGTACACATTACAGCAAAACACTCATCACATAAAGAGGAGGACTGTGTTGGTCATCAAAATATTGTGCATAACGTGGAAACAGTAACTCAGCTGAACACCCAGACCTCCACTATTAAATTGATATGGTAATTACCCAGTAGTCTAATGAATTTTTTATCATGTTGATGATAGCGCCGATAGAAAAGTGTAGTGCCACTCTGCTGTCGTCCAAAAGCCAAAAATAAGCAGTTTGTTGTGTAAAGAAAGTAAAAAAGGAGTGATGAAAGGTATTTGGTGTGTCACGAAAAAGTACGCAAAAATAAACTTAAAATACATCAGTGAGGATTTTCCGTGGGCGTCACGCTTGTTGATGTAACGAAACGGCCGATCTTGTAAGTACAGTGGACTCCAAAACTGAAATTATAAAATTACTACAAAATGACACTCAGGCATTAAAAACTGAAATAATATGCTTAAAATAAAATGCTAGATTAATGCGTGAAAAACAGTCCTGTGTGGGTGAAATACATCAAACAAAACAGTAACAAGAATTGAGAGCCACGTGTGCAACTTCAAGTAGTGTCACCAAAACTACAAAAATAGTCCTAAGGTTAAACGAGCTCAATTTCAGTGTAAAACGAATGTTAAAATTTACGGAGATAGTCATGCACGCAATATTTCAGATTGTATGTCTAATTCGACCACAGAAAACGTGCGAATTTCATGTTATTAAACCTGTGGCGAAGTTTGTTGATGTAACAAGCTCTGTCAACAATGACTGCACCGATTTTACAGAAAGTGATGTCGTTGTTATTATAGCAGGTTCAAACGACGTTTATTGCAACGAGGCCAGTTAATTTATTAAAAAGTTGATTGTTATGTTAATTATGTTGTCCCATACAAATATAATCGTGTCAAGTATTCCGGCGAGATTTGATGTGCCTGACTGACCGAGAAATCCTATCTACAAATAAAAAATTAAAACATTTCTGCTCCAAGTTAAAAAATGTGAGACTGCTGGACCTTAACAGTTATCAAAGAAGCAGCTTCACTGTATATGGACTACATCTTAATCGTCTGGGTAAGAATACTCTACCAACTGACATCAACAGAGATACTGAGGAAACAAAAAGCAATTCAAATCTGCTACCTTGTACCTCAGATGTCATACAAACGAAAGACGGAAGTGATAATAATATATGCCTGCAGAGCAAGCAAACGGAAATAATTCCTCACAGCAATGTCAAGACTGTTGATTTTTTAGGAGAACAAAGTCCCTCAGTGTTCCTAATTTAGAAACTTTTAATTTGTGTGATAATATTAACCTCGACAAGGATATATCCTCTCATGATTGTAATAATGTATCATTTTTACATTATAATGTTGAGGGCTTGGGTAACAAAATCGATGTATTTGAGGCCTTAGTTACAGATCTAGCTCCGCATGTAATCGTTGTTACAGAGCATCAAGAAACTAACCATAATATTCAATATTATAAGTTACAAGAGTATGATCTTACATCGATTTTCTGTAGAACAGAACATAAAGGAGGGAGTGTTGCTACTTACATAAGGAAATGTAACCTAATAAGTTCTGTAGAAAAAGTATCATGGGTTAATGATTATTGTATTGAGAAGATTTTGAAGCGGTGATAATTAAGTTAATGATTGTATCCATCCCACTTATTGTGGTAAGTATATATCGAGCCCCTTCCGGTAATTTCGAGGTTTTCCTGGAAGCACTGGATAGTGTATTGGGGAAGCTAAGCAAGGGTGGCAATACGATAAACACACTAAGCGACAGCCAAGAATGCAAAGGTTTACAAGACTGCATACGATCCTATGATATTAAAGATCTACTTGGTCATGTGCCCACTAGAATAACTGAATCAAGCAGCAGTTCCACAGAGCCTGCAATGACCAATTATGAAAATGTTGTGTCGGCACAGACTGTGAACGGGCACATATCTGATCACCTAGGACAATTATTAGTGATTGGTTGTCTTGATAAACTTAAACAAAACAAAAATTATGAGAATAGAAGATTGTTTTCTGAATACAACATCACCTTACTAAAGAAAACTTTGGGTCAAGAATCTTGGGAATCAGTTTATAGAGAAAGGGGAGTTGACAGCAAATGGGAAGTATTTGTAAAAATTTTAACTACACATATAGATATTACTATCCTGGCAAAGAAGATCAATGTAAATAAAAATAAACCTCCAGTAGTCAAACTTGTAAAACTGGATGAAAAAACGAAAAGACTCAAAGAAAGAATGGAGTATAGGTATAAGCTACACAGAGAAACCAGGCTTGATTTATATAAAGAGGATTATAAAAAATATAAATATGAGTATCGCAAGGAAGTAAGGAGAAGTAAAGCAGAACATATTAGCAAACAGATAATAAATTCTGACTGTGTCTCGAAGTCGTGCTGGGCAGTAGTTAATGATATGAGGAACACTGATTCAAAAACTAAAATTAATAATATAGAGTTAACTATATATAATGATAATTTATTTATATTTAATGATTGCTTTATAGATGCTATTGAAAATGATACATGCATGAAACAAGACAGGCAGTTTAAACACGATAAGGAAAAGGAGTGGGACTCTTGTAAGCTACCTGCAGTAACCATCAAGGGCGTAACACAGCTAACTGACAGTCTAAAAAATAAAAGATCAGCTGAATAGGATGAATTTTCTCCTTTTTTACTGAAAAAATGCAAGGGTGAGCTAGCCAGTCCATTAGTCCATCCAATAAATTGTGCACTTGAAGAAGGTGTGTTTCCGAAGAAACTGAAAGTTGCTATAGTTAAACCTTTATATAGAAAAAGGGAAAGAAAACAACCACAGACCTACAGACCAGTTGCCTTAACCTCAGTGTTCGGTAAATTAATTGAAAAAATAATGCTATAAATCTTAATTGAGCACTATAATAAGAATAACTTCATAGATTTCCAACATGGCTTTAGAAGTGGTCAGAGCACCATACCTGCAGCAGTACAGTTTGTACACTGTCTGATAGAGAAAATAAATGAGGGTTACGAAACGGCAGGAGTGTTTTTAGATCTTTCCAAAGCGTTGGACAGAGTCCATCATGGCGCTCTTTTAAGTAAACTTGCTTGTAATGATGTCAGTGGGAAACTGTTGCTTTCAATAGAATCTTACCTTAAAGATAGACAACAAAGCACAGAATTTGTGTATGATAATGGAGAGGTAATCGAAAAAAGAAGATCAAAGGTAAGAAATATAAATTTTAGTGTGACACAAGGCTCTATTTGGGCCCCTTCTTGTTTATTTGCTACGTCAATGATTTCCCAAAAGTATTAGACACCAGTCATATTACTACGTATGCTGATGACACCTCTGGGGTTTGCTGGGCACATAGTAATGATGGCCTAAATTCTGTAGTACAGAATTTTGTTGAAAAATCCCAAACACATTTTGAAAAAGAAAACCTGAGGGTCAATATTAACAAAACTAATTTAATTTATTTTAAAACAAGTGACTCAAATAAAAATACTGTTGTAAATGAGGAGATTCAGGAAAATACCTGTACATAATGTAAATTTCTGGGGATATATATAGATGACAGGCTTTCCTGGAATCAGTAAATTGATCATGTCTGTGGTAATATAACATCTACTCTGTATTTACTAAGGAGATAAGTTCAATATATAGATATTGAAGATATAAAAATAGCGTATTTTGGGTTGGTGTATCTTATGGAATTGTATTGTGGGGTGGGTGTAGCCAGTACAATATAACAAGGGTATTTGTATTGCAGAAAAGAGTAATAAGAACTATGGCAAAAGTAAGACCCAGAACTTCATGCAAAAACTTGTTTATTAAGTGTAATATTATGACTATCTATGCAGTATATATGTTTAAATCAATATTATTAGTGAAAAAAGACGAAAAAGTGAGAAACAGGAATATGACTTTCATATTGTGAGCAGAAGATTGAATCTAACAACAAATATCCCATTCATAAAGGGAGCAATATTTTATAATTCTCTGCCAAACAACCGTGAAACAGCTTTCTAGTAGAATTTTCAAAAATGAGTTAAAAAATTGCTTATATTGAAATGCCCATACAGTATGGTGCTGACATGATTTGACCTCAGGAATGCTATGTTAAATATACTTAAATGATATTTTACTTAATAGCATGTAATCTATTTATATTGTGTATCAATAACCTACATGTAATTGTTGTAACATTGCCCATGCATGTTAAATACATGTTTCTAGCTGTAAGATAAATAAATAAATAAATTATGGTAATATTGCTTAAAGCACATGAGGATATCAGAAATATACCAAACAATAACAAAAGAAAATAAAATGGCAGGTAGAGGGTGGACAGACAGGACAAGATAACTGTATCAGATAAATAGGATGCATAATGTAATAATGTACATCAGAAATTGAGTATGTGGAAAATGCAGCTACTTAGCCTGAGGTCATATACTCATTAAGCTCATAACATTCGAAGATTTTATGGCCCACTGAGAGTTTTTGCAATTGTGGGTAAATGGATAAAATTTGGCAAATCACACCACTATCAGCTGAGTTTACATTAAAATTCAGTAACTTGTTGTTAGTGAAGAGTTTATACATAAAATATCACAAGGAAAAATGTTTCAACTCACATATATATCACATGAATTGACGTTCGATTTTAGTAAGTTGTGATTAGTGAAGAACTTTTCCTGTACTTTTTATGTGCTTTGCTTGTATGGTTTGAAATTAGTTATGTTCCTTACCATCGAAAACTTTTTAGATTTCCACTAGATGAATGATTACGCCATCGATCATGGCTTGTACAGCGCCTCAAAAGGCTCTATGTAAATGCTAAAAAACTCTGTCATTTCTGCAGTGATCAGTTTAGATCTTTCACAGATCTTTCTTGAAATTAGAGCTCTTACTTTAACCTTGGTTGCCTTTGTCTTTCAATCATGTCACTTTTTACCTCTCCTTCTTTTTCAAAATTTTCCTCCTAATTTCTTCTCTCTATTGCTTTGTGATTGGTTTGCATGCAGAATATTCTATGAGTTCAGAAGTCAAATTAATTGATTTCCTATCAAACATGATTTTAAGGGTAAAACTGCACTGGAGTATGTTGTAAGACCTTCATTATGTGCTCAAAACTAGTAAACATATTCTACACAGGTTAGGTGTTCATGATTACAGTATGTTCCACACAACTAATTAAACTGGTTGTGTGCTTCAAGAGTAAGGAGTGAGATGGTGACAGAAATAATGAAAGAGAAACGTATGCAAGGCATCATAGAAAAGACAAATTTAGAATAACAGGGGCATGTTCTTGCAACAATGGGAGTCTGAGCTGGATACTGAGACAGGCTAATAAATTCATAACAAAAATCAAAAGACCAAGAGACAGATGGATCATTGTAGTGATGAAGAGGGAGAGTGAGAGACAGATTGATCTTGGAGTGAAGCAATGTATGAAGAAGGGGAGAGAATACTGGGACAGAATGGAGAGAGAAAGATGGAAAAAGAACAGGAAAATGAAGGTGTTCAATACAAACTCAGCAAAGGACTGGAAACTGCAGAAGATGATTGTAGCTGACTGTAGTGCTTACAGCTTGAGACCCCCAGCTGTTCCAAGAAAAAGAAAGAGAGGCCAGGAAGTGTCATTGGACAGTTGTTTTTGCAAAATATAAAAACGCTTATAAAATCACAAAAATGAGTTACAGATTGTTTATTCAGAATTTTACAAATTTAAAACTTATTTGTTAGCACAGAATATCACTATATACTGATTATAAAGCATTGTGTTGTTGGATGAGTGTACATTGCATCAGACTCTTTAAATTGATAGGCAAATTTGACTATGAAATTAAATACATAAAAGGAAAATACAAGGTCACAACATCTAGGTTGCCATTAGAGGGGAGTCAAGATGCATATGATGAGATAAATGAGAGGAATTTTTATTTAAGAGGGGATGTAAGAGAGAATGTAAACATTTATTTAAAAAATCATTACAGCCATATTTTTTAATGTACAAATCTTAAATTTTTCATGTGTAAAGCAAAAGAGATGTGTTTTAACAATAAAATACGCAGGATCAATATTTTGCCAGAAATTTTAATTTTTTTTAATTGTCTTTTTTATAAAAAGCCGTAAATCAAATTCTAATCATACAGTTAATCTGAAAATTTTATTCTAATGTCCTGAGAAGGTTATAAGACCACTGAAGTACAGTTATTAATTTATGGTAGAAATTGTATCATTAACAGTTATTAATTCTTCATATTAAAAATTAACTTTTTTCTACATACAATCATCTTAAAATCAGAGTGAAGTTGTAGGATCTCGATTTTTTTAGTTCCAGGAGACAGCAATACATGGCGAACAGTTCCTGAAAATTTAATAGCATTAGTGCATATACTTTTTAAGGCTTCTAATAATGTAAAAATGTAAAACAGAGAAAATGAGGTTCAAAGATTTTCTTCACATACGTCTACACGTAATAAGCTTACCTCAATTTCAAAATCCTCCATAGTGATACTGCTCATCCTCCAGGTTTCTCTTCTCTCCTCTTTGAATCTGCCTAGCCTATATTTGCAGGTAAGACACTGATCTGTTAGCTTTCTTGACCCTGCCTCGCTGATGTAAAATGCTTTTGTTGTGAGCACACCAGGACCTATACATAGTCTCTTCTGAACTCCAATTCTGCCATTATTTCCGTTATTGCAACATAAAACTGCATCTTAGATACCCATTTTGAATACTTCAAGTCCACAGAATGTCCTTTTTGAGCATCTAAACCAAACTAAATTATTGAGACTTTGCTTTGCATTTTGGGTCTTTCCGTGTAGACACTGCCTCAATAAATCAGGGTTAGTAAGAAACCTGAATGTGAGCTTAATTACATTCACAAAAGGCTCTGGTAATGAGTGTTTATGTGAATACACCCCATTTCTGTTGCTGAACTTAAACCAATTGTGTTTTGGACACAGATCGTGCATTGGTGTTTGGTCAGCGGATAGTTTGTGGAAAAAAACTGCCCACACAGCACACCTCATTGCCTCTAAATTATGTGTTTTTCCTGATAGCTATCCAAAAAATAGTGGTTTTCCATCCTCAAGTACTTCACCTTTCTTTTCCTTCAGCAAGCGATGAAGCCTACCACCAAGCCTCTTTTGGATGTGGCCAACACATTCCAACCTTTCTATTGTTGTATTGTGCGGATTTTTATCTGTAACAGCTCTTAAGGAAGAGGAGTATTTAGAATATCTAACAGCATACTCGTCCTCAGATATGGGGAACATCCTCATAACTGCAGCAGCCTCGATTCATCACTTGAGTCACTGTAATTTTTAGAGCATGCTACTCCATGCTTTTCTTGTTACAGTTTCTCACTGTCTTCATTGTTGGATATTTTCCTCGTTGCACACTGGTGGCAGTATTTTCTTCATCTAAAACTTTACCTGAGTCAATACCAATAACAGATGCAACTCTGTATAGAGATGTATGACCCCCTTTCATCCGGGTCCCATCTACAGACACACACCGGTCAGTAACATTTGTAGGAGCTTCGCTGTCATGATTGTCTACCTCAAGATCTACTTCTTTTTGGTTTATTTCCACTAATTCCTCGACTGCTTTCTTCGTAGATACTTTGACAGTATCACATACAGCATCAGACATTTCTTTACTTATTTTTTCAAACCTAGCACAATGTGGGAGCATGTTCAGAAAAACATGCAATAAATTATTTCCTTCCCTCCCCTATCCAAGGCATTTCAAAACATATGCTAACCTCTTCTTTTTTCAATGACAATCATGCAGTCCGTATTTTTGCAGTTAACAAATGAACATGAGAACTTTATAGCCTGGCAGAGAGGCTTTAGATCAATAAGTCTGAATCCAGTGGAATCCATATCAACATCATTCATGCACCAGTACAATTCTCCTGTCACAAGTTTTGATGCTGAAGGTCAGAACGTATGGTCTACTGACAAATGGGATACAACCCGTCGGCTTTGAACAATGACACTAGAATTTGCCAGAGATCATTTGTTGCACAGATGTAACAGTTGAGAGGAGTGTTCAGAAACAAAGGAATACAGTAGAGATAAAATATGGTACACAATTATAAATGCCAAGAGTATTTCGACCTTAATTTTATGGATATCGCTTGTTTGTGTTGTGGGAGTGACAAGTCGATAGTCGAAAGGACACTGATACATTCTCTTTGTGAGTGAGGCTCTTTGGAAGAAACGACCAGTGTTCGTTTCCGCGGTAACGTATGTATTGTGGTTGTGTGGTACAATAAAAGTTGTTATTCACAGTATAAAATCCACGCAAGTGTTTTCCTTTACGTAGTAAAGTTACCCCAACATACGTGATGACCCCATAACTAAACTATGTGACAGTAGACAAGTTTCTTTAGATATTTTACGCGACTTCTCGTATCGATATGTCATCTTCGCAGAACCTCTTCTGCGACATCGACGGCAGCATCCAGAATATCAAGAAGGAGCTCGACACGATGCAGCAAACCCCTCAGTTCACAGTGCCACGGATTTCTACATTTCATACCGACTTCGTCCACGACGTTACGTTTCCAACCGCGTGGCGTGTGCCGGCAGTTCCCGCGCCGCCGCCACAGGATATTGCCTCGCAACACCAGGCTGTAGGACATGCCGAGATCAGACAAAGTGTGTTTACGTTTTCATCATCCACGTCGGAGCCGCTCCCACGAGTTTAACACTATCCCTTTGCCGGTTATCGTGGCCCACCCATGTCGCGGTTACAAATTCGTCCCCCACCGTTCATTCCCGAACGTCTGGAAGTTTCGTTCGCTATTATGGAGAACATTTTCGTGCAGCAACAAATAGTTGATGATTTTGAACAGTTCATGCTAGTGATATGCAACCTGGACCAACGTGCGTCGTCAGTGGTATCGGATATAATTATGCAACCCGCACCACAAGAAGCCTACGCCACCCTCAAGATGGCGTTAATTTCGCGTTGCACAAAACCTGTGGACCAGTGGATAACACAGCTCCTGTGCCACGAGAAACGCGGTGACAGGTCACCTTGAGACTTTTACCGGCATTTACATGCTAAGTGGACAGTTACGTGTTCTCATACACATTACTTGTGCACATCTGACAACAGCAGTTACCTCCACAGGTGTGTTAACCTAAATGGCTTACGAGGACCAGCCATTAAGCGAGTTGCTGCAAGTAGCCGATAGAGCACAATCCCTGCTCGACTCGCACCCCACAGTGGCCGCTGCCGCAACCACTTTGGCCAATGACACCAACCAAGCATGGCCGGAGCCGATCGACACGGCGCCTCCAGCTTGTGCTGCCACGACCGCACGACAAGTTCTGGACGTGACCGAAGATTTCCGATCTCTCCGCGCTGCCATCGATCAGCTGACTGCCCAGCTGCAGCGGCTAAAGTCACACGATGTTGCGGCGGTTGACACACACTCACGTCGTCGCCAGCCGACGCGGCCGCCACGTCACGCAAACAACGGCACTAGTTATTGCTCGTTCCACCAGCGTTTCGGCGCGCAAGTGATGAAGTGTAAGACGCCGTGATCGCCCCCAACTGTATCCCACAGCCTGCTTTAGGCGCAGCCGACCGTGACAACAGGCAACTGTGCCTAAATTCACAGACGCATGGTAGGAGACCACCCCCATTTCAGCACGAGCCTACATTATGCGGATCGACCTCTCCCTCAGATGTAAGGTCGATCTACAGGAGGGATGTTTTTGGTAGACACCGGCTCAGATGTCAGCACTCTGCCTGTAAATTTCTTCCCTTCAGACAAACATGCTGAAGAGACTACTTTGAAGGCAGTCAACGATTCAGTCATCCAAACATATGGACAGAATACACTGGCAGTGGACATTGGGCTACCAGAAAAATGCAACTGGACCTTCGTTATGGCCAATATCGACCAACCTATACTAGGTGCTGATTTCCTGGCAAAACCTGCATTGTCCGTGGATTTATGCAAATCACAACCCATCCATTCTGTCAATGGATGGGATATCCCGGGAATACAAGGACATCTGACCTCTCATGCATTCCCAAGGGTAGATAACCTCAGTGCACCCATCTGGGAGGACACCATAGCGACGAAGGAATCTGACCTGTAGATGACTCAAATGACATCAAAACAATTGACGACACAACAGGCTCCTGCGGTTTCAACCGCAAAGGTGAAACCCAAGCCACAACATGGAACAAGAAAGAACAGGGCAAAGCATGAGACGTTGCACCACATCCGTACAACTCCAGGCCCACCAGTCTCCTCACGCATTCGTAGGCTTGCATCTGATTGTTTGCGGGAAACCAAGACCATTTTCAACGAGCTGCAGCAAGAAGGAATTATACAGCCATACAACAGTCCATGGTCCTCTCCTCTCCATCTCGCCATAAAAAGAATGGGTAATGGCGCCCGTGTGGTGATTACCGAGATTTGAATGCCCATACTGTTACGGACAGATACCCTGTGCCACATATACAAGATTTCACCCATTCACTGGCCGGGGCGACCATATTCAGTGCGTTAAATTGCTGCAAGGCTTATAATTAGATTCCAATGGCAGAGCAGGACATATCAAAGACTGCAGTGACAACCCCATTCAGGCTGTTTGAATTTTTGGTGATGCCATTTGGGCTGAAAAATGCTGCCCAAACATGGCAACGATTTCTAGACAGCGTGCTAAGGGGGCTACCATATTGTTTCGCCCATTTAGACGATATTCTGGTGTTTTCAGGGAATGTTTCTGACCATCAGAAACACGTAAACGAGGTGCAAAGCAGGCTTAGTGCTCGTGGAATAACACTTAAGAAGGACAAGTGCGTGTTTGGGTAACCAGTGGTGACCTTCCTGGGTTATAAAGTGTCAGCCCAGCGCATTTTCCCACTGCCGGAGAAGCTGGAGTTGTTGTGTACCCTACCACAGCCTCAAAACTACCATGATCTCCGACTATTCCTAGGAATGATAAATTTCTATCATCGACACCTCCCCGGAACTGCAGCAATCCAGACGCCACTGAACAATGCCTTGGTCGGACACAACAAAATTGGCAAGCGCCCACTCCCATGGACACCTGAGATGGACTCTGCTTTCAAAGCACTGCAAAACCGCCTTCACACCCTGCACCAGAAGCTCGGCTAGCTCTAGTAGTGGACGCAAGCCAAGTTGCAATCGGTGTAGCACTGCACCAGAGAGTGAAGAGTCATTGGCAGCCACTAAGTTTTTTTTTCACAAAAACTACAGGTGAGTCAAACTCGTTGGAGTGCATACGACAGGGAACTCCTCGTCATGTATGAAAGTGTCAGGCACTTCCACCCCGTTGAGGGCAGCCAGTTCACCATATACACCGACCGTAAACATCTCGTGACAGCTTTCTACAAATCAGCGATTTATGTTCCCCCCGCCAGGCCCAACATATCGAGTATGTATACCAGTTTTCGACAGACATGCGTCACATCCATGGTTCTGACAACACTGTGGCAGACTATTTCTCGTGCATTAATGGAATAAGTCCAATGTTGAATTATTCTGAATTGACAAGGGCACAGGCTTCAGATGTGCAGCTGCAGTCCTTTTTAGTGGACCCGTCCACTGGCCTAAGTTTACAACTTGTGGACGCCCCCTGCTGCCCAGTTAAGGTATGGTGCGAACCCTCCACAGTTAGACCATACCTATGCATCGCCCCCCCCCCCCCCCCGTTCCGACGAAAAGTATTTGACAGCATTCACAACCTAGCACACCCAGGAACCAATGCCTCAGTGAAGTTAGTGATGGACCATTTTGTGTGGCCTTCAATCAAGATACATGGGAGTCGGCCCATAGCTGCAATCAGTGTCAGTGTAGCAAAGTGGAACGCCATGTTCACGCTCCAGTAGCACAATTCCCAACCCTAACAGCACATTTTGGGCATGTACACATTGACTTGGTTGAACCCGTCCCCCCTTCGAAAGGTTACAGGTACTTTTTTACAGCAATTGATCGTTGCACACAGTGGGCAGAGTCCATACCCATCAGGGAAATTTTTGCAGAGACTACTGCATGGACATTCTTGGAAACTTGGGTAGCTCGTTTCGGGTGCTCATTTTTCGTTACCACCGACCAAGGACGCGAACACTGTTCCAACAACTGTCGAAGCTCTGCAGCTTCCAACAAAACTGGAGAACTAGCTACCACCCCGCCAGCAACCGTTTGGTGAAAACGTGGCACCGGACTTTAAACGCTGCTCTGATGTGCCACGAGGACTCATGGACTCAAGTGTTGCCATTGGTTTTGCTGGGGTTCCGGACCCCATAAAAACAGACATAAGTTGTTCTTCATCAGAGTTGATTTATGCAGAACCACTACGTGTTCCAGCAGAATTGCTTGCATCAGTTCCTCTCCCAGATGAGACACAACTACCCCACCTCTTGCAAAAAATGAGGAAGCAGGCAGAGATGCTAATGTGGCCCCAGCATCTCAGCATGGCATGCACCGAGTGTTCATACACAAGTCCCTCGATCCTTGTTCCCACAGCATGCTCCGCACAGACCTGGTACATCATTCGTTACAGCCACTGTACACTGGACCATACCAAGTGCTAGGTCGGGGCACATACACAATGGTTATCCTCCTCCCGGGAAAGTCGATCAGGGTTTCCATTGAGCCGGTAAAACCCACTTGGACAATGACAGCACTGACTGCAGTCTCACAGACAACTTCAGACACAACTCGCAACGAACCCACACCTTCCGCAGAACCAGACAGCTGTGACCCACTGGAGCTCCACACCAGGGGACCTAATGCAGCAGTGAAATCATCATGGAGCACACACACCCACACTATCCGCACAAGGGCAGGCCGAGAGGTGAAGATTAAGTACCCCACCATACCGTGTGATCCGCAGTTAATGGGGGGGGGGGGGGGGGGGTGTGCTGTGTGGGAGTCACAAGTTGATAACCGATAGGACACTGAAACATTCTCTTTGTGAGAGAGGCTCTTTGGAGGAAACAACCAGTGTTCGTTTCCCGCGTTAACGTATGTATGTAATGTGTTTGTGTGGTACAATAAAAGTGGTTATTCACAGTATAAAATCCACCCAAGTGTTTTCCTTTATGTAGTTAAGTTACCCCTACAGTGTCCTAGTACATCTGTGGAAAATAAAAGGGGAAAGAAGTGATAGAAGTAGCGGTAGCATGGAATACCCCACGTCAGCTATATATAAGTAGTATCTCGTACCTCAGTCGAGCTGTATAGGTTAACTGCAGAACGGGATACAAATGTAACATACGTTGATTTCTTCATTTTCGTTAGCATTAGTATGCTGTTGTTCAGTTGAACTATATAGGCCAACTGAAGTATGGGACACAAATTTTACATGTTTTGTGTTTTCACCTCTGCTACCTCTACTAGACCTCACTTAAACTACGTGCAGGTTCAAGAAGACGACACACACAAAATTTGTATCCCATGCTTCAGTAAGGGTTACATATCATATTATCATTATTTCTTTCCTTTCTCAGATGTTATTGTTATTTCTTTCCTTTTGTATTATTTTTGCTACATTGTCATGTCTTCTGGGGTATTCTGTATTTGCTAGTATTGTACGTCCGCTTGTGATGTGATCTACTGTTTCTATTTGTTGTTTGCAAAGTCTTCATTTATCTGTTGTGGAACTGTGATCTTTAATAATATGCTTGCTGTAATATCTGGTGTTTATTGTTTGATCCAGTATTGCAATCATGAATCCTTCCATCTCACTGTATATATTGCCTTTTCTTAGACATGTGTTGGATGCGTCTTGATCGATGTGTGGCTGTGTTAGATGATACGGGTGCTCGCCATGTAGTGTTTTCTTTTTCCAATTTACTTTCTTCGTATCTGTTGATGTTATGTGATCTAAAGGGTTGTAGAAGTGGTTATGAAATTGCAGTGGTGTAGCCGATGTATTTATATGAGTGACTGCTTTGTGTATTTTGCTAGTATCTGCTCATTCTAGAAATAATTTTCTTTAATTGTCTACCTGTCCATAATGTAGGTTTTCATGTCGATAAATCTCCTTCCTCCTTTCTTTCTGCTTAATGTGAATCTTTCTGTTGCTGAATGTATGTGATGTATTCTATATTTGTGGCATTGTGATCATGTAAGTGTATTGAGTGCTTCTAGGTCTGTGTTACTCCATTTCACTACTCCAAATGAGTAGGTCAGTATTGGTATAGCATAAGTATTTATAGCTTTTGTCTTGTTTATTGCTGTCACTTCTGTTTTTAGTATTTTTGTTAGTCTTTGTCTATATTTTTCTTTTAGTTTTTCTTTAATATTTGTATTATCTATTCCTATTTTTTTGTCTGTATCCTACATATTTATGGGCACCTGTTTTTTCCATCGCTTGTATGCAGTCGCTGTGGTATCCAATATGTAATCTTCTTGCTTAGTTTGTTTTCCCTTGACTATGCTATTTTTCTTAGATTTTTCTGTTCTGAAAGCCATATTTATATCATTGCTGAATACTTCTGTTATCTTTAGTAATTGGTTGAGCTGTTGATTTGTTGCTGCCAGTAGTCTTAGATCATCCATGTATAGCAAATGTGTGATTTTGTGTGGCTATGTTCCAGTAATATTGTATCCATAATTTGTATTATTTAACATGTTGGATACTGGGTTCAGAGCAAGGCACAACCAGAAAGGACTTAATGAGTCTCCTAGGTATATTCCATGCTTAATCTGTGTTGGCTGTGATGTGATATTATTTGAATTCGTTTGGATATTAAGTGTGGTTTTCCAATTTTTCATTACTATGTTTAGGAACTGTATCAATTTAGGATCTACTTTGTATACTTGTAGTAACCATGTAGTAACCATGAGTGGGGTACACTATCAAAAGCTTTTTGGTAATCAATGTATGCATAGTGTAGCGACCTTTGTTTAGTTTTAGCTTGATATGTCACATCTACATCTATTATCAGTTGCTCTTTACATCCTCGTGCTCCTTTGAAACAGCCTTTTTGTTCTTCATTTATAACTTTGTTCTGTGTTGTATGTGTCATTAATTTCTGTGTAATGACTGACGTTAATATTTTGTATATTGTTGGTAGCCATGTTATGGAGTGATATTTAGCTGGGTTTGCTCTGTCTGCTTGACCTTTAGGTTTCAGACAAGTTACTACATGTGTAAATGTATCAGGGAATGTGTATGGGTCTGCAATGTAACTGTTAAATTATTTAGTAAGATGTGAATGTGTTGAGGTGATCTTCTTTGGCCAGAAATTTGCTATTTTATCTTTTCCAGGGGCTTTCCAATTGTGAGTAGAATTAATTGCTTGGTGACTTCATGTTGCAAAATTATAACTTCAGGCATTTGTGGTATCATCTTGCATGTGTCTGTTTCTGATTGTATCCACTGCGCATGCCTGTTATGTTGTACCGGGTTTGACCATATGTTGCTCCAGAAGTGTTCCATGCCTGTTATGTTTGGTGGATTGTCTATTTTAATGTGTGTGTTATCTATTGTCTGGTAAAATTTCTTTTGGTTTGTGTTGAATGTTTGGTTTTGTTTCCTTCTATTTTCACTTTTTTTGTATCTTCTAAGTTGTTTGGCCAATGCTTGTAATTTCTGCTTCTTTTCATCTAATTGCTCTATCGCTTCTTGTTGTGAGATTTTACCTAACCTTTATAAATTGTGTTAGCTGTCCGATGTCTTTTCTCAGTTTTTCTATTCTGGTCTGTAGCCTGTGTTGTCATGCTGGTAATTCACACCATAGGTACTACCAGTATCTCATACTTCAGTTGATCTTTATATGTCAAATGAAGTACGGGATACAAATTTTACATGTGTTGGTCTTTTCGCTTTTAGTAGTGCTAGTATAGGTTCAAAAAATCGTACTGATACTAGAGCTGGGAAAGGAAAGAAGAGCAAGAGCAAATGCAAAATTTGTGTTATTTACCGCATTTGACGAAAACGTACATAATGGTGTGGTCGGTACAGCAATGAATTACGTCAAAATAGACAAATGCAGTAAAATAAAAAAATAAAAAACTGAACTTACCACACAGAAACTGTTCCACAAAAAAAACCAAAGCTCGCCTAGAAAGACATCAATAATAATCACATATCCACATACACAAGAAACACAACATTACGAAAACACACACATGCACACATATATATACATTCACTCCCCCCTCCCCCACCAACCCTCATCCCAATCTGAAATTAAGCAACAGATTTTGGATGATACATTTGTTCAAGACATTTAAGAAAACACTTAAATGGGCAATATGTATCGGGTACACTACGCCTCCATGAATATCTAACTAACTCTGTTATGTCGAAAACCGTCGTTTCCCCCTCACTACAACAGATTTAATAGCTGACCAATAACCTTCTATGCTATTTGTAGAAGCCCCAGTGGATAAAGACCTGAATTCAATATTGTGATTAACAAAAAGATGCTGATAACCCTATTCCCCAAACCCATATATGAAAAAAAACATCTGAAATCACTACAGAACCCTCTGCTGCATGATCTTCAACCTTATATGTACGATTGAGTACTACTTCAAAAACTGCATCAGCACATACTTGACCTGAAACTACAGCCCTCCAAACCCATAATTCTACCGGAGGTTCCCCCCCCCCCTCCCAATTGTACTTCCTTTATACTTTTTGTATTCCCCACAAAAATGCTGTAGCATCTCCTGGCCACTCGTCATGAAAAGCGTGTGACAGAATTTTTTCCGTGTGTGTAAGACCAGTTAACATGTATCGATATAGTGCCACATACACGGCGAAAGAGAAATAATTTAAACACGAATAAACATGACCAAGTGAAGCAATAAAGCAAGACTGTGTAAACATTACACGACTATATTATGTGTGTATGTAGAACATTCGTAATTATTTGACGTTTTGTGCATTTTTTAACTTTGAATCCATATTATTATCTTTGACAATCGTATTCTTGTTAAATGAATTAGTGATTTGATCTGTGCCTCAAATAAAAAGGACAATTCAGTACATGTATAAATAGTAGAAAGCATTGTAATAATTTCTCTGTTCTCTTTGGGTTTCGTTACGACTAACACTTGCCTGTTAAACAAATGTATATGCTTGCCTTGAGTCTTTTGTTCATGAAGCTTGAGATCCGCCATTATGCGAGTTGTTGTAAAAAGGTGTGTACAATTAATGCATTTATGTTTAAATATATAGGGTTTGAGCAAATATGTTTTTAAAATAATTTGTAAAGTTGCTAGTCATTCGTCCCATAAATATATTGACATTTTCAGCATTTAATTTATCGGAAGCCGCTGTACCAATCTGCGAGGGCAACGGCCGCAGACGGGGCACATTTAAAAAATATTTATTTCATGCATGGCAGTCGTGTCGCGGTAAAGCAAGGTAACATAATAATATTTAACATTTTCTTACAGCTTCCGGCTAACTATGTTGTATTAATTAGCGCATTTCTCAGTTTGATTTGGAAGGTACTGTGCGATCACAAAAATATAACGAATAGCTGTGTTATGACTTTATCATTTTCACATTTTGTGGAAAGGTCTGCTCTGTGAAACTAAAGCAATATTTTAATTTTTTCCCTGAGATTAAGACAATGTGGACTAGCCATGCGTCTGTTCTAATTAACAGTATTCAAAAATCCACTGCATAACATAACCAACAGTCAGTGCTATGAAGATCATTTGAGTTTCATTACTGACTTTTCTGAATACGATGCAAGGTAGTGAGTTCAGATTCAGTTTTCTTTCTTTCTCGATTACGTTACAGTAGCAAGTGAATGTTTCCTACATGATTATCCAGAGCAGATGTGGAAAAGCAATAATCTGATTCACAGTGTGCCACATTTATGATAAAAGTGTTTATTCCCTCTCCCACTCCATGTCTGAACTTAACATATGAGTGCTAGTGTGACTCATACAGCCAATGCGAAATATTTACTCAACATTACTCAAAGTTACTTGCTTTTATGAAGAAAGAATTAACAACTAAACACAGTGTAATAACAATGAATCAAAACCATAGCAACTTGTTACAAATAATTTTGTGTACTGCCATCAGCTCTCAGTTTCAGTTTTATATCAGTCTGAACATTGCAAATCCAAACTTTAATATCGTAAAGCAAAGTTACTAGTTACCATGTACCAACTTACTTGCAGCTACACAAATATAATCATATCTTAATAAATAAAACAACAAGCCGAATAAAATTAACTCCAGTAGTAAAAAAGTGAGAGGAGCAGTAAGGGAGACAGAATACTGCCTTACAAAAAGAGTACCGATTTACAACTGTACACTCACTCACATGACATTCATGTTCACACAGCCACACAGGATACCTCAAAAACCATCAGTATGTAATTTTTATGATCTCCTTCAAGGCGAGCTTAGATTTGTCGAACCATAAGTACATGTCAATTAAAATATATAACAAATTGTACAAATATGCCACAAGCATGCCAATCAAGTTATTTAAGGAAAAGCTACACAGCTTCTTGTTAATGAACCCATTCTATTCAATAGAAGAATTTTTAGAAATACCCAATATCAACTTAAGTTAAATGTGTTAAATATATTTAATAAAAATATTAGGTTAAGTGAACTGACGAAGTCTATTGCATGTAATAATGCTGAATGACCAATAAAGAATCTGAATCTGAATCATGTTCCTCATCTAAAGGGCTGCCACAATCAATCTTTCATGTAGCGCCATACGAATAAGTCGTGAGTATGGAGAGTAGAAACACATGTCAGGCGCATATGTTCGCCACATTCACGACGTCGAACACAGTCGGCAACAAGACCACACATTTGTAAAAATCGAATTGTAGCCAACATGTCTACGCCCATAGCCTCCTTTAAATAATCTAAATTCATTGGAATAGATAAATCCATACCTATAAACGAAAATGAAAGCAAAATTCTTCTAAAATTACAAACTATTGGTCCAAATTATCTCAATGTCACTAAGACTGAAACTAAGTAGTGGATGAATTCCAGACAAATAGTTATTTAAATTAATATACATGAAAAAATTTTATGGAATATCTAGCATTCTCTTTTTTTAATAACCAGATTCAGTTTCTTTAATGTACAATGATAGCGCTTATCGGCAGCATACAACCGATCTATTATCTATGGCTTAAAAGTAAAGACATTAATATCTATGACCACTTCCTCATTTTTGTTGGTCAACCGATTTCCATGAAACCTCCGTTTCCTAAAAACAGTTTTCCACCACCCATTATGCATAAATCTTGACCTCCAAGTAAAGATTTGCAAACCACCTACTAACATGTGTTAATATTGTCAAAATGTAAATAAAGCACATTCAGGAAAGTTTTCAGGCAAAGATATAGATACATGTCAGTCAGAGGTATAGATGTCAGCCAAAGATATCAAAAGAAATTAGCCTTCACTGTAACAAAAATTCCGCTGAACCAACCAGTTTCCCAAATGTTGGAAAAGGTAGGAGTGGCTGCCAGTGTAGAGTTAATCAATTTAACAATTTAAAGGCGTTTCTAAAGCTGCTGCCATGATAAAATTCACACACAACATAGATTAAACTGTGTAGATCAAGAAAATAATATTTTGGAAAAATCGATTTTTTGGACCAAAATCCATTACATTCTCCTTAAGTGTTGCTAAAGTATTAACATGAAAACTATATTAAAAATATGAACATAAAAATTACAGTGATCAGAATGTTTGCCGAAAATTCAAGAAAACGTATTTTTGTAGCATGAAGAAGAAGTTGTCGACTCATGATAAATGTCTGAGTGAATGAATCAGACATGCAAGGGGCACATGCAGAACATTATTCACAAGAAACCAATGGTTCTTGTAGTACTAAAAGTTTATGGACCTCTACCAAGTGCGAAAGGAGGATTTTGCTGCACTTTTGTGATGGTAGGCCTATTTTCCAAATTTGTTAAATTGTACCAAAGTAGGAAGTCGACATGTGAAAGCCTCATTTCAAAAAGAGTGAATGATATTTTTTCCTATCCCAAAAGTAATTATGCCAATATTAAATAGGACACATTTTGCATATGTTCTGAAAAATTTTATTTCTTTGGTTACAAATAAATAAGGTTTTCAGAAGATCAAGCAAATGTTTTCTGTTTAATACTGTAGTTCTGTCACGCACCCCCAGAAAATTCAAGCACACAGGTAAAGCCACAGAACTGTACAACATGGACACTAAGAGTAAGTTTGAACTGAAGTCTCTAGTCAAGTCACAGATACTGCGTTCACAGCATGTCAGTGATGTTGTTGTGGTCAACAGCCACCAGATGTATAAATAGGAATAATGATGGAAAATCACATAGGATTAATGATGTTGACAAAACCAGCGTTATATTTTAAACCAAAGAAATGTTTATTTGACTGACATGGGTTGTGAAGTCCATATAAAAAACAATAATTAATTTTTTTAGTGCAAGCAGAGCACTGAGTACAGAAACACGTGCTACGAAAGTACATGAAAATCAAAATGAAAACTTTCGAAGGCTAAATATCCAGTTTCCTATTACCAACAGCAATGCAAACTGAAGTTCGTTATTGCAAATGACCGCTGCAAAAAACACATACTATAGCCTTAAACAGAAGAATATAGATATGAACTGTGTCAAATGACAAGCAGGTGCTCAATTGCAGAGCAACAGAAACACGAGCTACCAAAGTTTATTTAACTGCACAGTACAAGAAAAAAAGAAACATTCAGGGAAGGAATATGCAGTTCCCCATTACCAATTGCAATGCAAACTGAAGTTCGTTATTGCAAATGGCCACTGCAAAAACATACAATATATCCTTATGCACACAAATATAAATAGGAACTGTAGGAAATCACAAGTAGTTGCTCAGCTGCACTGCCCCTCAACAAAAACGCTCACCAACACCGACCAGATACAGAGGACACCAAGATCCTACATATCCTACCCCTCACCCTTAAATACTTTCTGTGATGTCAGATGCTTTAGTGATGACCAAGATTCAAACTTAAAGATAATTACACATACACTGATAAAAAAATGCAATACCCTCCAAGACAAGGTCATTTTATTGATTAAGTGAGGTGACTGGTAAATCAATATTGTAAGAGTACACAATATAAAATTGAGACCAAATGAAAGACATGTCACATAAAGGTGCCTAAACAGTCACTTCATTACACAGTGTACTTCCCTCTGGTGAAAATACTGGCATGTATTCTTACGTGCCAACAACCATGTATGTGCTGAATGGGAGTAGGGAGACAAACTATATTTCAGGACAGATAGTGCAGGTTGCCTAAATTCAGGGGCAGGTATACATTCACTGTCAAACCTATTGTCCTCCTCTGATTGACAGGTCATCAACCTATTGATCTGCTAAGAGGATTATGATTCCTTCCCTTCGATTGACAGGTAATGTCCTCCTGGGTGTAATCCATCCTTTTGATTGATAGATCCTTAACCTATTGTTCCCACCCATCCCTCCCCCTCCTCCTCCGAACCCCTCAGGAAACCTCCACCCTCTCCGCATCCTGTACTCTTTCAGGCCAGAGTTACTCGAATAGCTCCCTCTCACTCTGTCAGTTTGATTGACTACTTAATTAAATTGATCAGTTAATTAACCCCTCCCCTCTGGTAAGCCCCCAACCACCCTGCCCCCAAACTCCTCTCTGCTCCCTTCCCCACTGATGGCTCTGTGGTAGAGAGGAAGGATCTCATGGCAGGAAATTGAATTACAAATCAGTAGATATATTGCTTATTTATACAAAATTCAGTTTGTTGGGATTGTATCTCTGTTGCTCATCATTCTCTGCTGTTTGGGAAGATAGAGGTCTTCTTAAATACTTCAGAAATAAGCAATTAAATCGATCGCTTTTCTTTTCATCCCTATCGCACAAGGAATACCATCATGAAACACCCACCACACATAATTACATTGTTAAAAATCATTCGACTACGAAGACTCCGCCCTCCCCTGTGCACTGGACCGCGCCCAATGTCGGCTCACGCACTGCACGTGCCGCTCGTTCGGGGTTCTGCATAGTGACTGCTCGGGCCCTGTGACTCACAGACTGGATGTCACACTAATCCTCCAACAAAAGCTTCCTAGAAATTAGCGTCGAAACACGCGCTCTTTCTCTATTTCTTCTTCTATAACATGCCACTGCCGGGCCTGTACGTGCCATCAGTCGCGGTCGGACCGAATATCAATCGAAGTAGCATTCACCCAGCAAACCCCTGCGGAGTACTTACGCTGATGAGATGCCTTCTTCCGAGGCAAGTTCCTAAGTGAGAACGGATTCCGCCATGGGCTCCGAGCTAGCTTCTGTGTTGGAGGGAAAGAAATTCAATTATATAGCACAGGATATAGTGTTTATTTATAAAATTCGATTTGGACAGGTTGGATCTCACTTTTATTTGGTGGGAAAAACTGACAACCAGCAACTGCATGTCCTAATTACGCAATTACACTCCAGCAGATTAAAGGTATCGTCGTATTGGAAAACTCTCTTGTGTGCTCTGATCTTGACATACAGGGATCGACTGAGCTAATATAGTAGCCATGTGTGCGTGTGTCGTCAGTGCGCTGTGACGAAAGTCAAAACAGCCCAATGTCCTAATTACAGATCGCATTACTAAATACCACCGACTACGGACCGGATATCGCCCTCGTTTGATCTCGCGGCCCCCCAAACAAAGGATCAAGTGGCAGCATTCTGTTGATCAGCAAATTTCTAACTCTATTCCAGTCTCAGTCGGTCCTAAGAAGCCACTGCATGCTTGTCTGTATGACAACCAACCAACGTCTCGAAACACGACGGTGGAGCTTTTCATCTTTCCTCAGAATACTGCATTCTAATTGGCTAATGCTGGAGACAAAGGGAAAGTTGACGCAATTTCGATATCAAAAGTAGAGTGAAATAATCCATTTGCACTACCCTGTCAAATTAATTGTTTAGCTATTTACAGGAGTCAAATAGATCGCTTAAAACATATTTTCAACGTTAGAATATCACACGCAAATATTATGCAAATCAAGTGATGAAATTTCCGTCACAAACAGACCGTAGCGCTAAATACATCCAAGGTTTTGTACCCAACTGCATGGTAGTGCCCATCTGCTCTGGCTGGGAGAGAGAGACCCCCCCCTCGCTGGCCCTGCCCATCCACACCGAAAGCATGCGAAGACGTTCTAAATTGATTCTCTCTGCTACATTCAGAAGGAGGGAGGAAGGTTCTACTACGTGATAGAACAGGGACAACAACAAATACCACTGCAAGGCAGAGTCCACTGCGATGTGTTATGGAGCACTAAACACAACACGTAAGCCACGATGTAGTGTGTAGCAATAAGCTGTCAGGCCTAGATGTCGGAGACAGTTGGAAACACATATCCCCGTGCGCTCCTGCCTTGAGGTCCATACGCAGCGCCTCCCATCTCCATGTACACCGCCAGTGCAGACGTAAAGAGGCCAGTGAAAATTTCCACCACAGCCGCAGACCTGGGCGCGCATGCATGCCGGCCCTGGAGGGCATCCGGGGATTATTGGAGTAGTTATTATCAATATGTCCAGCACAAACGTCCATCATTTTGAATCTTCTCTCACATAAAACACACACGTCCGATTCTGTCACCCTCACCCAGCATACTAGTCACTTTGCCAACCCTCGCTGCTGTGGCCTAGATCAGGTAGATAGGCACATGCTTTGTACACGTCTTAGGCTGAGCTAATCCAATACTTTCGGTCGCCGACTCCTCGTGACCGCCCTTGTAGGCAGCCACGGTGCACGGAGGATGCTAAGTTCACCCAACCTGGATATGATGTGACGTCATTATTACGTATATACGCTTTAGCCGATTAACACACCTATCGACTTTTACAAACGTTCGAGATTCTAAATTGTCGTCAGCTAGTGGTTTGTTTTGATACGTGCGATTCTGAAAACAGCTGAGTGTTGCAGCGTATATGTATTTCGCCAAAATAAAGGTAAAAGAGCTGGATATTAATAGAAATATTCCTGACTGTGGCCCTGAAAACACCACGGACAACACGTTTCGTAAAAAAGTGAAGTCTTCTTATGTCCCGACCAGATTAGATTGTGTGATTGTTGTATTGAATGCTTACGCCGAAAATAATATTTATTTATTATCAACATTTTAGTATGGTTTCATACAATTGGTCTTGTCTGTACATATTAGATTGTGGCAGCATACTCTTGCTGACTTTTTTTTCTTAATTTATATAGCTGAAAGAGAACTCGTGCAAGTTTGTTAGCTATGTAATTTTCATGTCCATCCCAAGATAGTCTTTTATCAACCATAATTCCAAGTAATTTTACACTCGGACCGCAGAGACAGGTACCTTAGTGTCCATTAATGACTGGTGTGTAGAATGATTGAATTTCGAACTTAAAAAGAAAAATATGAGGCATTGTTGAAGAAAAATCGTCGACCGGAGATGAAATACGAGGGGAACTGGATTTCTCAATGTAATCTTAACCAAAGGTTAGTGTCTAGTACTAATTGACGTATGAAATGATTGAATGCAGTGTCAAAGCATTCCATGGTAGTATGATAAACCAGACGTACTGTATATTATGTCATGTATACAACCACAATAGTTTTAGCATGTACCTGGCCACGTCATTGTGGTTTATGTCAGCAGTATAATTTGCTAAGACAAGATTATGCAAAATACGAATTGCATCACAACATGAGCGGATAGCCACAATAATTAGAGACGAGCAAACCAAAAACAACGTACCGGACACAAACACAGTGCGATACACGATTTAAACGCAAGGAACGCAAAATACATTTAAACGAATGGCGCAGAGCATAGCGCTAACCTGTCACAACCTCTCGAAAGTTCACAAAAGTCGAATAGTCGATATACGGTTTCTATCGCTTTCGATGTAGCGTGTGTACGTCATAATGACGTCACATCGTATCCAAGTCCGGTGAACTTAGCATCTTCCACGGTGCACTGCGAGACGAACAGCTGCAGCTTAGACGTATACAGTAGTTCTAAACAACCCCACCCCCAACATAGACCCGACAGTTTACGAAATCTACTTTACCCAATCCAAGGCAGCGATGTTGTTGTCCAGACACCTCGAATTTCTCACGCAAAATGTGGATTCCTCCCGTTTATAAGAGTTATTTTGGAAGATAGAAGAAATCGAGCAATACACGCCTTTTCACGCCGCTAAAGTATCGTTAATTGTGAAAATTCCGTTCAGGACTATGCCATAGACTATATTCCCTCTAAGTATTCCTTCATCAAGTAGAAAAATATGTTTCCTTATCTGTCACATCATGCATCACAAGACTAGAATATTAAACTCATTTTTGGCTCATGACGGAGTGCTAAGATCTGCCACTGCCACAGGTCGCCCACTCAATTTCGAATTCTCTCTTAAGGTAACCAAATGTCTATCCATATACGAAGTCTCTTAAGGTAACAGCACAAGGAAGTTGTAAATTTAAGTTTTATACTACGTATCACTTTATAAATTCGTCTGATTTAATTGCGATGGTTGCTTCTCCCAGTATAGGTGGACGACTGAAATATCGTTGAAAGATATCGCCGCAATGAATAAAACACCAAGGGAAGAATCACATCTATGGTGTCCTAGCCATCGCCTATACATAACAGGTGGCATGTCACCCATATCAAATTGACTGACTAATTAATTAAATTGATCATGAGAGTCACTTTGCATGGATTACACTCACCAGAGAATTCAAATGGGAATCACTGGAAGCTGACCACAGGAGGATTATACCATCGGCACCATACATTACACGTATGAACTACACTTTAAAAAACATGATCACGACTATGTTACTGTCGACCTGGATAAAAAGCGGTCTTGGATCTACAGGCACACACAAGAGTCGCTGATAATGTAATACTTTCTGGTAGAAATTCTGTCAGCAATTTGGAATCAAGTATCTCCACACAGACACATACTTGCGTTGGACCGTATGGAGACGTCTTTTAATGATTACAGCCACTGGCGAATAATATTCGTACCACTCTCATATCTCGAAATGATTCACCTTTTTCGAACTTATTTGCTACAGCAAAACTGCAACGTGGCTTTAGACAATTCCTCTGCATCTTGTAACTGTTCCTTGGTCTCTGCCCTGGCCTCCCTACAGCTTAGTCCATGTGATCGCCCCAATTTATTCACAACTGAATGGAAATTGGAGAGCGGTATATTCACCAGGTTCAGCAACCCCTGTAGAAACAGGCTGAGCTGAGTCAGTGCAACATGACCGTCTTTTGTCCACTTGGTGGAAATTGGAACATGTTATCATCATCATGCATAAAATGTGGTATTGGTTCTACAGGCACACACAAGAATCGCTGATAGCGTTACGCTTTCTGGTAGAAATGCCGCTTACGATTTGGAATCAAGCCTTTACATTCAACCACATACCAGCGTTAGATCCTATGGAGATGTCTTTTAATGATTATGGCCACTAATGGATCATATTCGTGGCACTCTCATATCTCGAAACGAGTCACCTGTTTGTAACCTATCTGCTAAGGTAAAATTCCAACGTGGTGTTAAATAGTCCCTATGCATCTTGTAACTACTCCTCAGTCTCTGCCGCGCCATCCCTGCAGCTTTGTGCATGTGATCATTCCAATTTAAGTAGGAACTGAGCAGAAGTCGGAGAGCACTGTATCTATCACCTACTGCAACCAATGTAGAAACGGAGTGAGCAGAGTTAATGCGACAGGATCGTGTTTTGACCACTTGGTGGAAATGTTATTGTAGCTCTGCCAACCATGTACGATGTGCAATATCAGCGCCAAACGAAGCCTGCTCCTGCAACACAAGGTGGTATAAAAGACAAATGGTTAAAATGGCTCTGAGCACTATGGGACTCAACTGCTGTGGTCATTAGTCCCCTAGAACTTAGAACTACTTAAACCTAACTAACCTAAGGACATCACACACATCCATGCCCGAGGCAGGATTCGAACCTGCGACCGTAACAGTCGCACGGTTCCGGACTGCGCGCCTAGAACCGCGAGACCACCGCGGCCGGCTATAAAAGACAGTACGGACAGTTATGGTGGTGTTTATTGTCAGGAAAATGAGGAAGACTCGACACCATGTGGCAGTCCAAAGCAGATCTGCGTCCCTCATGGTCCACTCACGCGTGTCACCCAAACATTCTATGATTTTCATTCTGCACCACCCAACAGAGAAAAATTACGAACTATAAAAGCTCTACTAACTTCATTTGACGGAAGACTCGGTACGATTGTTACCGTGTCTCTCTCTTCCGATATATTAAAGACATCTACATCTACATGACTACTCTGCAATTCACATTTAAGTGCTTGGCAGAGGGTTCATCGAACCACAATCATACTATCTCTCTACTATTCCACTCCCGAACAGCGAGCGGGAAAAACGAAACCTAAACCTTTCTGTTCGAGCTCTGATTTCTCTTATTTTATTTTGATGATCATTCCTACCTATGTAGGTTGGGCTGAACAAAATATTTTTGCATTCGGAAGAGAAAGTTGGTGACTGAAATTTCGTAAAAAGGTCTCGCCGCGACGAAAAACGTCTATGCTGTAATGACTTCCATCCCAACTCGTGTATCATATCTGCCACACTCTCTCCCCTATAACGCGATAATACAAATAAGACAAATAAGACAAATACCATATGCATGTCAGCATCAAGCATATGTGGTGATCCTATTAAATATACAGGTATTGATCCATTAGAGCAGGTGGCCAGTGATAGAAGCCACTTCCACAGACCAGTGTACAGTTTCATCCCCTGTACTCTAAGAGGACCATATACCACAGACTATCAGTTGCAAGAGGGCATCCCTGTTTCATTGTTTGATACACTGTTTTTTTTTTCTGCTGTAACACACTTTGTACACTGCCTTAAATTTTGTTTTCTTCACTGTGTCTTTGAGGTCAGTTTCAGGTTCTAAACTGCCATTAATACATTTTGATCCATTGCCTCGCACAGGAAACTAGATTTTGCATGGTGTAAATCATGTTGATGCTGCTACCACAACACACACACACTGGATTACTTCAAATAAAAGACAGTCACGAGATATGCAAATTGGAAGAGTTTTGCGGCATTGTGGAGTTTTTCCAAAGTGCTGTCCGAAGGTGACTGAGAGCCTCTGCATTTAAACTCATCTTTAACAGTGATGGAATAACTGATGACTCAGTGTTCCATTTCGATTGATTCCACATATTGCAATCATGTACACGATCACTGTTTCGGTGCTAGCCGTCCCCAGAAGGTGTTGCCCGTCCACCAAGACTCTTTCTCCATCTCAAACAAGCGATCTCAGTCAATCAATATGTTGTAATCAACAGCATACCAGTGAACGGATGGGATGGAAAGACACCACCGATGTACTGTAATAAGCATCACAGTTGATAGTGCGAACAATTTTAGCAATTTTACCGCAATTTCAACACTGACCCATGACACGACGGCATGCTTCCCAGTTTCTGTACCATCACTAAACTGACCCTCCTCTACTTTTCAAGTACCATTGCATATGCAGATAGATAACTGTTCAGTACATCCATTCATTGTTAATTCTCAAATATATATATCAAAGTATACCACACAGCAATCTACATATTTCTAGCACTCCGAGAGTAGTGCATAATTTATGATCTTTCTTCATGTGCATGGGAGCCACAGGGCATTCTCACATTGTTAGAATAAAGTTAAGAGACTGACAGATCTCCTCACATCGTCTTTGACCAACCCTACATGCTGCACTGTTACCTATTTAATCTGCAGCTGACCAGAAGTAGACTGCTACATTCCGTGTCTTGTGAAGGAATAGAGCGAGCCGAGTCCGTAACTGCTGTTCTGCACCCATCCAAGCGTACAAGATTTCTCCAGATGCACGCATATTGAGGAGATTAGCACCCCTTATCGGTGTATAATAGTAGATACGAAAGTGCTGTGATGTAATAGCAGACGGTTAAGAAGAAGTAGAAACGGGACGTTTTTATGGATGGAGCTCCAGGCGGACAGATTTTGAAGCATTTTCCCTAAATCACCTGCACTATCACTTTTCGAGTATTGTCCTAGTTTCTGGGATAAGTAAAAAGAAGCTATTGGTAAGAGAGAACATAAAACACATGCACTCCTAAGGCTACACGGTTTTGCACTTAAAACAGTCTTTAACTTCAGAGTAGTTCAGTATCTGACTTATTAGTCGCATGGAATGCAATGCTGTTAATATTTATTTATTTATTTATTTATTTATTTATTTATTTATTTATTTATTTATTTATTTATTTATTTATTTATTTATTTATTTATTTATTTATTTATTTAACCTGGCAAGATTAGGGCCATCAGGCCCTCTCTTACATCTAACCAGGCATTCTACTTATTTTACAGTCATATGTTTCAGTAGGCATGTTAAACTACATCTAATACAAAAAGTGAGATAAACAATTAGAAAGGTACACCTCGAAAACTACATTATTGAAGAGAAAGATTTAAGATAGGAGTGCTGGCAGCAGGGAGTATGAGGGAGACTCATGGTGAAGGGAGGAGAAGAATAGAGAGACATGATGAAACATAATTAAGGAAAATATAAAGGAAAAGGAGACTGCGTGGCTAATAGAGATAGATGAAGAGGAAGGCATCTCAGGAGCAAGATAGGAGACGCTAGCTTTGCTATTTGACAGATGAGAGGATTGGCCTTGCACATTAATTTTATGGAGAATTTTATGCGGATGATAGTAGGAAATGCTTCAACTTCTTCTTAAAAGCAACAGGAGATTGAATTTTCCTCAAGGTAAGGGGCAGTTTGTTCCAGAGGCGGACAGCGGCAACTGAGAAGGAGTTTGCAAAAGTTTTTGTTTTGTGAGTGGGCACAGTTAGGATACCAGATAAGAGTGACCTCGTGTTTCGATTATGATGGCTTGACAGGTTTTTAATCTCTGAAGCTAGGTACTGGGGTGCTTGCGCGATGAGGAGTCGGTGAAGTAGACATAGAGTGTGGTAGTCACGCAGTTTGTCCGGCCGCAGCCACCCTAGCTCGGAGTATGAAGCACTAACATGATCATATCGGCGAATGTTGCAGGTGTAACGCACACAGGAATTCATGGTTAGCTCTAGCCGTCTTTTGTTTTCACTACTCATGCCTTGTTGAATCACATCACAATAGTGGAGGTTCGGTAGAACGAGTGCTTGCACGAGCTGGCGTTTCAAGTCCTGTGGGAATATGTTCCGAAACTTTTTGAGAGCATAGAGACAAGCAGACGTCTTTCGGCACACTGCGACTGTATTCTCCGCCCAGTTGAGATGCTCGTCCAAAGTTACACCCAAGTTCTTCACTGTTTTCTGGTATGGTATTGGAGTACCTTCGAGCAGAATAGGAGGTAGCCGTTCGCGGAAATCTGAACTTATTAATTTCTGATGGGCTATTAAGATTACTTGCGTCTTTTTTGCATTTAATTTAAGCCCCAGGTTTTTCGCCCATGTCACTACTGAAGACAGATCATCATTCATCAGAGCGATTGCAGTGTTTACGTCTTCAGGTCTGACGCTTAGGTAGAGCTGGAGGTCGTCGGCATAGAAATGATGTTTACAGGAGGACAAAATATAATATTCCAACGTGAGAAATATATTTCCAGTGCATGACTTACATTCTCCTTGCAGGTTTCTCATTTATTTGTCTGCTAACTGGCGCTAATAACTTGCCACGAGAGCCCAATTGGAAGATTTTATTTTATTTTATTTACACGTCAAGTTCTATATGACCAATTTGAGCAGCAAATCTTCTAGGTCATGGAACATGAAATTACAACATAAAAGTAATAACCGATAAAAATAAAATGTTTATGAACCAGGAAAAAGACAATCCATAAGTTTAAGTAAACACAATCAACAATACAACAAGAAACAGCTTAATTTTGCAAGGAACTCCTTGACAGAATAGAAGGAGTGACCCATGAGGAAACGATTCGATTTGAAATCGGGTGGATTACTGCTAAGATTTTTGAATTCGAGTGGTAGCTTATTGCAAATGTATGCAGCAGTATACTGCATACCTTTCTGTACAAACGTTAAGGAAGTCCGATCCAAATGCAGGTTTGATTTCTGCCGAGTATTAACTGAGTGAAATCAGCTTATTCTTGAGAATAAGCTACTATTGATAACAAGAACCGCCCATTTATGAGTCAAAAATATCCTTTTAGAATGGGAATAGTTACCACTATACCATACGACATAAGTGAATGAAAATAAGCAAAGGAGATTAATTTTCGTGTGGAACGATCACTCACTTCAGGTACCGTTCAAATAGTAAAAGTGGCAGCATAAAGTTTTTGAACAAGATCCTGAATGTGGGCTTTCCACGACAGTTTAATATCTACCTGAACACCTAGAAATTTGAACTGTTCAGCTTCACTAATCGTATGCCCATTCTGTGAAATTAAAACTAAGTTTTTTTACTAGTGTTATAGAAACTGTAAAAACAGTGTCTTACTGTGAATTAGCTTTAGCTTATTTTCTACAAGCCATGAACTTATGTAATGAAATGCACTGTTTGAAACCAAGCCAGTGGTGAACACAACATCCTTTACTGCCAAGCTAGTGTCATCAGGAAACAGAAATATTTTAGAATTACCTGTAACACTAGAGGGCATATCATTTATATAAATAAGAAACAGGAGTGGCCCCAACAGTGATCCCTGGGGCATCCCCCCCCCTCCTCCACTTGACTGTACCCCATCAGACCCCACATCACAGCCATTCTGAACATTGTGAATAATGATCTTTTGCTGTCTGTTGCTGATGTAAGAGATGAACCAATTGTGAGCTACTCCCCATATTCCATAATGGTCCAACTTCTGGAGCAATCAAACGCCTTAGTTAAATAAAAAAAAAAACATGTCTAGCGTTGGAAACCTTTTGTTTAACCCATCCATTACTTCATGAGAAAAGAGAATATAGCATTTTCAATTGTTAAACGACTTCTGAAGCCGAACTGTACATTTGATAGCAAATTGTGTATAAAATGATAAATTATGCTTACATTCACAGCCTTTCAATAACTTCAGCAAACACTGATGGCATAGAAATAGGTCTAAAATTGACTACATTATTCTTTTATCCCTTTTTATAAAGCGACTTTACTAATGAGCACTTTAATTGTTCAGGAATCTGACCATTGCTAAAGGAAAAATTACAAATATGGCAAAATACAGGGCTAATATGTGCAGCACAGTACTTTAATATTCTGATAGTCACTCCATCATATCCATGAGACTCTTTAGTCTTCAGTGGTTTAATTATTGACTCAATATCCCCGTTGTCTGTATCACAGAGGAGTATTTCAGACGTCAAACTCAGAAAGGCGTTTGCCAAAAAAGTCATATGATTCCCTGTAGAAACTAAATTTTTATTTATTTTACCAGCAATGCTCAGAAAATGATTGTTAAATACTGTAAATATATCTGATTTATCAGATATATTTTTGCTATGAACTAACTTAATATCATCGAACTTGTGCTACTTACCAGAAAATTCCTTCACAAATGACCATATGGTTTTAATTTTATCCTGTGAATTTGCTATTCTATTTGCATACCACATACTCTTTGCCTCCCTAATAACATTTTTAAGTACCTTACAGTATTTTTTGTAGTGGGCTACTGTAGCTTGTTGTGACTTCTTTTAACATTTTGATGTAATTACTACTTTGTTCCGATTAGTCAGACACTCAGGCTGCCTTTTATTGTTAGTATCCTGTTTAGAACATTCTAATGGAAAGCAATTCTCAAAGAGCGTGGAATATGTGTTAAGGAAAGCATTATATT
Source organism: Schistocerca gregaria (assembly GCF_023897955.1). Lineage (NCBI taxonomy): Eukaryota > Metazoa > Arthropoda > Insecta > Orthoptera > Acrididae > Schistocerca > Schistocerca gregaria. The sequence continues at coordinate 241,838,434 of NC_064921.1, forward strand.
TATCATTTTGGTGCAGAGCCGGGTGGAGGGTCTGAATCAGAGGCTCAGACGGTTTTGCGACCGTGTTGGCTGCAGATTCCTTGACTTGCGCCATAGGGTGGTGGGGTTTCGGGTTCCGCTGAATAGGTCAGGAGTTCACTACACCCAGCTGGCGGCTACACGGGTAGCGGAGGCTGTGTGGCGTGGACTGGGCGGTTTTTTAGGTTAGAAGGCCTCGGGAAATTACGGGGTGGGCTGCAATGTCAAAGGGTGCATGGCAATTACAGGACGTGCTTGGATCAAGGAACAGTCGGAATTATAATTGTAAATTGTTGTAGTTGCGCTGGAAAAGTCCCTGAGCTTCAAGCGCTAATAGAAAGCACTGAAGCTGATATCGTTATAGGTACAGAAAGCTGGCTAAAGTCTGAAATAAGTTCTGCAGAAATTTTTACGAAGTCTCAGACGGTGTTCAGGAAAGATAGATTAGGCCGAATTGGTGGTGGAGTGTTTGTGTCTGTCAGTAGTGGTTTATCTTGTAGTGAAGTCGAAGTAGATACTCCGTGTGAATTGGTATGAGTGGAGGTTATACTTAACAGCCGAATTAAGTTAATAATTGGCTCCGTCTACCGACCCCCAGACTCCGATGATACAGTTGCGGAACAGTTCAGAGAGAGTTTGAGTCTCTTAACAAATAAATACCCCACTCATGCGGTTATAGTTGGTGGGGACTTCAACCTACCCTCGGTATGTTGGCAAAAATACTTGTTCAAAACCGGTGGTAGGCAGAAAACGTCTTCCGAGATTGTCCTAAATGCTTTCTCCGAAAATTATTTCGAGCAGTTAGTCCACGAACCCACGCGAATTGTAAATGGTTGCGAAAACACACTTGACCTCTTAGCCACAAACAATCCAGAGCTGATAGAGAGCATCATGACTGATACAGGGATTAGTGATCACAAGGTCATTGTAGCTAGGCTCAATACAATCAGAAACAAACGCAAAATAATTTTATTTAAAAAAGCGGATAAAGTGTCACTAGAAGCCTTCCTAAAAGACAATTTCCATTCCTTCCGAACTGACTATGCGAATGTAGACGAGACGTGGCTCAAATTCAAAGATATAGTAGCAACAGCAATTGAGATATTCATACCTCATAAATTGGTAAGAGATGGAACGGATCCCCCGTGGTACACAAAAAAGTCCGAACGCTGTTGCAGAGGCAACGGAAAAACATGCGAAGTTCAGAAGAACGCGAAATCCCGAAGATGGGCTAAAACTTACAGACGCGCGAAATTTGGCACGTACTTCGATGCGAGGTGCCTTTAATAGGTTTCACAACGAAACATTGTCTCGAAATTTGGTAGAAAATCCGAAGAAATTCTGGTCGTATGTAAAGTACTCAAGCGGCAAGGCGCAGTCAATACCTTCGCTGCGTAGTGCCGATGGTACTGTTATCGACGACTGTGCCGCTAAAGCGGAGTTATTGAACGCAGTTTAAGGAAATTCCTTCACCAGGGAAGACGAATGGAATATTCCAGAATTTGAAACACGAACAGCTGCTAGCATGAGTTTCTTAGAAGTAGATACCTTAGGGGTTGCGAAGGAACTCAAATCGCTTGATACGGTCAAGTCTTCAGGTCCAGATTGTATACCGATTAGGTTCCTTTCAGATTACGCTGATACTATAGCTCCCTACTTAGCACTCATATACAACCGCTCGCTCACCGATAGATCTGTACCTACAGATTGGAAAATTGCACAGGTCGCACCAGTGTTCAAGAAGGGTAGTAGGAGTAATCCATTTAACTACAGACCTATATCATTGACGTCGGTCTGCAGTAGGGTTTTGGAGCATATACTGTATTCAAACATTATGAATCACCTCGAAGGGAACGATCTATTGACACGTAATCAGCATGGGTTCAGAAAACATCGCTCTTGTGCAACGCAGCTAGCTCTTTATTCGCACGAAGTAATGGCCGCTATCGACAGGGGATCTCAAGTTGATTCCGTATTTCTAGATTTCCGGAAATCTTTTGACACCGTTCCTCACAAGCGACTTCTAATCAAGCTGCGGAGCTATGGGGTATCGTCTCAGTTGTGCGACTGGATTCGTGATTTCCTGTCAGGAAGGTCGCAGTTCGTAGTAATAGACGGCAAATCATCGAGTAAAACTGAAGTAATATCAGGTGTTCCCCAGGGAAGCGTCCTGGGACCTCTGCTGTTCCTGATCTATATAAATGACATGGGTGACAATCTGAGCAGTTCTCTTAGACTGTTCGCAGATGATGCTGTAATTTACCGTCTAGTAAGGTCATCCGAAGACCAGTATCAGCTGCAAAGCGATTTAGAAAAGATTGCTGTATGGTGTGTCAGATGGCAGTTGACGCTAAATAACGAAAAGTGTGAGATGATCCACATGAGTTCCAAAAGAAATCCGTTGGAATTCGATTACTCGATAAATAGTACAATTCTCAAGGCTGTCAATTCCACTAAGTACCTGGGTGTTAAAATTACGAACAACTTCAGTTGGAAGGACCACATAGATAATATTGTCGGGAAGGCGAGCCAAAGGTTGCGTTTCATTGGCAGGACACTTAGAAGATGCAACAAGTCCACTAAAGAGACAGCTTACACTACACTCGTTCGTCCTCTGTTAGAATATTGCTGCGCGGTGTGGGATCCTTACCAGGTGGGATTGACGGAGGACATCGAAAGGGTGCAAAAAAGGGCAGCTCGTTTTGTATTATCACGTTATAGGGGAGAGAGTGTGGCAGATATGATACACGAGTTGGGATGGAAGTCATTATAGCATAGACGTTTTTCGTCGCGGAGAGACCTTTCTACGAAATTTCAGTCACCAACTTTCTCTTCCGAATGCGAAAATATTTTGTTGAGCCCAACCTACATAGGTAGGAATGATCATCAAAATAAAATAAGAGAAATCAGAGCTCGAACAGAAAGGTTTAGGTTTCGTTTTTCCCGCTCGCTGTTCGGGAGTGGAATAGTAGAGAGATAGTATGATTGTGGTTCGATGAACCCTCTGCCAAGTACTTAAATGTGAATTGCAGAGTAGTCATGTAGATGTAGATGTAGATGTATGTTATCGACACTACAAACATCCTGCCACTCTTGTTCGCTGACAAGGTTTAAAAAGCTCTCTATTGGTGTTGGATTAACTTTCCTACAAAGTTTGTAGTTATACGTGTCATTTGTTAGACTACAAAAGCCTTTTAGTGATAAAATTTGTGTATCATGGTCTGAAAGGCTATTCACCCCTTTAATAACAGAATTCCCATCTAGTAATGAAGTATTGTCTACAGCTGTGCTACTGTTTCCATGCACCCTAGTTGGAAAAAACACTGTCTGCATCAGATCATATGAATTTAGCAGATATATCAACATTTACCTTGCACCATCATATACAAAATTTATATTCAAGTCACCACAAATAACTAATTTCTGGTACTTCCTACAAAGTGAATCGAGAACTCTCTCTAGCTTGAGCAGAAATGCTCTGAAGTCAGAGTTAGGGGGCCTATAAACAACAACAATTAGAAATTTAGTTTCATAGTTTCACTAAATTCAACTGCCCCTGCACAACATTCAAATATCTGTTCAGTGCAGTGTCATGATACATCTATGGACTGAAATGCAATATTGTTTTCTACATACATTTTACATACATTTCTCTACGATAACTAAGATGACAAACTACAAAATGAAAAAAAGACTTCCTTAAAACATTGATTCTGTGTGACAAATGCCCAATGTAGCTTCTTCAGAAGAGTATAACGTCTACTGCTCACATCTGATCACGGTTCAGAAATTATACTATGCTCGCATCAATCCTATATAAAATTATCGTTAGTAATGGAGAAAACCTCTCACAAAGAATGAGACAAACGCATAGCAGCGGTGTCTGACATTTGAAATTACACATCACATCACCAGTTACTCCATAAACAGGACATCTGTCAAGCAGATGTATACATGAAGATTGCAGTACCTCACAAACACATGTCGCTAACTTAAAAATCACCATAGATATGAAAGTGAATATTCGATTTTATGCCCAAGATGCTGTGGGGGAATGTACTATGTCACATAAATCTTTGGCCGCGGTGGTCTCGCGGTTCTAGGCGCGCAGTCCGGAACCGTGCGACTGCTACGGTCGCAGGTTCGAATCCTGCCTCGGGCATGGATGTGTGTGATGTCCTTAGGTTAGTTAGGTTTAAGTAGTTCTAAGTTCTAGGGGAGTGATGACCACAGCTGTTAAGTCCCATAGTGCTCAGAGCCACATAAATCTTTGTCTAGAGGAATGTGTTGAAACAGGATGGACATGTTTCATCACATGTGAGATGGAAGTCCTCTGATGAGGGAGGTTTGCTGTTAACGATCACGAGTAGACAGCACTCTAACACACACACACACACACACACACACACACACACACACACACACTCACACACACACAGAACACACAGTTGTATGTGAATCGACAGGTTATGTCACAACAGAAAAAAAGTGGTCAAAGGACCTGCAGCATCTCCCTCTCTCTAGAATACATCCATCAGTCTACCATTAAGTCATATCTCTTTGCAGCTCCATATCAACCGATCACTCCATCCACTCTTGGTTATTATTTAACGCAGATGTAAATAAGTTTAGAGGCAGATGGTTCTCTTTTTTCCAGGAAAGCAGCAAAGACAGCTGACAATCTTTCTGCTAAGGACCCCATACAGCAAAATTTCAACATGGTTGTAAGCAGTCCGTCTGCATCTTGTAACTGTTCCTCTGTCTCTGCACCAACCCTCCCTGCAGTTTTGTCCATGCGATCTTTCCAATTTAAGTTGGAGTTGAGCAGATGTTGGAGAGCGCTATATCTACCACCTTCTGCAACCCGTAGAGAAACAGAATGAGATGAGTTAATGCGACAGGACCGTGATTTAACCACTCAGTGGAAATGAGAACATGTTGTCGTAGCTCTGCTAACCACGTACAGTGATAAGGCCAGCACCAAATGAACACACAACATGAGGTGGTAGGAAATTCAGTACAAGCAGTTACAGTGATTTTTCTTATCAGGAAAATTAGGAAGACTCCACATCTCATGGGAACTGGAGGAAGGACGAGTATTTTGATACTGTATTGTGGTACATTTCCCAAACTACATACAGCTACTGCAGTCTGAAGGAAATCTGTGTCCTTCAGAGTGCATTCATGTCTGTCACCCAAAAACTCTCTCATTCCCCATTATTTCGTACTATCCAGCAGAGGAAAAGTACAAACTACAAAAACCTCTGATGACGTCACCTGGTAGAAACCGCGATAAGACTTTACCACATCTCTCTCTTCTGATATATCGGGAAACAAATGTTTGCTTATTGATAGTGACCATATGCGATGACCCCATGTCTTTACCTAGTGGAGCAGGCGACCAAAGCTGCTTGCTCAGACCAGTGTAAAGTTAGTTGCTTATACTATAGGAAGACCATATCCCACAGTCTATCAGCGACATAGAGGGCCCCTGGGTTGTTGTATGATAGATTGTTTTTTTCTGCTGTAACACATCCAAACAGTGTATGACTACAGTATTATACACAGTCACACTTTTTTTTTCCAACATGACTTTGATGTCTGGGTCAGTTGCTAAACTAACATTAATGCATTTCAGTTCATTGGTTATCACAGAAAACTGGACACTGCAGAGTGTAAACTATGCTGCTGCTCCCACAACACAAAAGATGAATGAAATAAAAGACAGAGGCACTATTTCTTATCGACATAAATGTGAAGGACATCACAAAAATGGAAACTGGAAAAGTTTGTGGCATTGAGGAGTGTTTCCGAAAAGCTGCCTAAAGGTGACCTCCACAGTTAATATCATCTTTCACAGTAAGGGGTAACAGATTTCTTGGTGTTCTGTTTTGATTGATTCCTTATACTGCAGTAATGTACACAATCACTGTTTCGGTGCTGGTTATCCCCAGAAGTACGCGTTTTTTCTGTAATTTAACGCCAGCCAATAACATGGCACCATGCCTCCCACTTTCTGTATCATCACTAAATCAACTGTCCACTACTTTGCTAGTGCCATAAACTACACTCATGCTCATAAATTAAGGATAATGCTGAACCATGGTCAAACAGCGCTCTGGTGGGAGGTTTGCGGGTTTAAATCACCTCGGGGTATGAGCAGGCGGTGCATTTCACCTGCGGTCGTCTCACTGTGGCGCTGGCAGCAGTCCACATATGCAGAGGTGTGTTGATGCATGTCAGAGTACGGTGCAGTGATTAAGTGTGCAGACGATTTCTGACGTGGTAATGGTGACTGTGTGTTGAAAATGGCTCAAAGAACACATATTGATGACGTTATGAGGGGTAGAATACTAGGGCGACTGGAGACTGACCAAACACAGCGGGTTGTAGCACGGGCCCTTAGTGTACCACAAAGTGTGATCTCAAGATAATGGCAACGACCCCAGCAGACAGGAAACGTGTCCAGCGACTACAGTACGGGATTTCCACAGTGTACAACACCACAAGAAGACCGATATCTCACCATCAGTGCCCACAGACGGCCACAGAATGCTGTAGGTAGCCCTGCACTGGACCTTACCGCCGTCACTGGAACAGTTGTCTCCAGACACACAATCTACAGACGACTTAACAGACATGGTTCATTCGCCCGGAGACCTTCAAGGTGCCTTCCACTGACCCCTGGTCACAGGAGAGCCCGTAAAGCCTGGTGTCAAGAACACAGTACATGGTCATAGGAACAGTGGTCCCAGGTTATGTTCTCAGACGAGTCCAGGTATAGTCTGAACAGTGGTTCTGGACGGGTTTTCATGTGGCCTGAACCAGGAGCCAGATACCAACCCCTTAATGCCCTTGAAAGGGACCTGTATGGAGGTCGTTGTTTGACAGTATGAGCTGGGATTATGATTGGTGCACTTACACCCCTGCATGTCTTTAACAGAGGAACTGTAACAGGTCAGGTGTATCAGGACGTCATTTTGCACCACCGCCTTTTCAGGGGTGCAGTGGGTCCCACCTTCATCCTGATGGATGATAACGCACGGCCCCACCGATCTGCAATCGTGGAGGAGTACCTTGAAACAGAAGATACCAGGCAAATGGAGTGGCCTGCCTGTTCCCCAAACCTAAACCCCATTGAGCACGTCTGGGATGCTCTCTGTCGACGCATTGCTGCACGTCTTCAAACCCCTAGGACACTTCAGGAGCTCCGACAGACACTAGTGCAAGAATGGGAAGCTATACCCCAGCAGCTGCTCAACCACCTGATCCAGAGTACGCCAACCCATTGTGTGGCCTGGGTACATGTGCATGGTGATCATATCCCATATTGATGTTGGGGTACATGTGCTGGAAACAGTGGAGTTTTGTAGCATATGTGTTTCGAGACGGTTTTCTCAACTTATCACCAATGCCGTGGACTTACAGATCTGTGTCATGTGTGGTCCCCATCTGCCTATGCAATTAGCACCAGTTTTGTGTAGTGCCATGTTGTGTGGCAACACATTCTGCAATTATCTTTAATTTTTGAGCATGAGTGTAGATTGCGAATGTAGATAGATGACGGAGCAGTATATTCATTCATTGTTTATTCTCAAACATATTTACCAAAGTATACAAGATAACGTTCTATATTGATGCAGTTAGGCTATCTAAATATTTCTAGCACTTCGATTGTAGTGTGTAATTTACGATTTACGATCCCTATGCAGATAGGAGCCACAGAACATTCTCCCATTCTTAGGATAAAGTCAGAGATTGAAAGATATCCCCATAGTGTCTTTGAACAACACTCCTTGCAACATCGTTACCGATTTAATTTGCATCTGATCAGAACTAACAGGAACCGAGCGAGGTGGCGCAGTGGTTAGCACACTGGACTCGCATTCGGGAGGACGACGGTTCAATCCCGCGTCCGGCCATCCTGATTTAGCTTTTCCGTGATTTCCCTAGATCACTCCAGGCAAATGCCGTGATGGTTCCTTTGAAAGGGCACGGCCGACTTCCTTCCCCATCCTTCCCTAATCTGAGCTTGTGCTTCGTCTCTAATGACCTCGTTGTTGACGGGACGTTAAACACCAATATCCTCCTCCTCCTCCAGAACTAGCAGGGTAGTGTACACGCCACATTCCATGTCTTGTGACGCAACAGACCGAGCCGAGTCTGTAACTGCTGTTCATTGAAGATTGTCCTGCACTACTCTTACTCACAGCATCCATCTACATACACAAGACCTTTCCAGATGCGCGCATGTCGAGGAGGTTGGCACCCCTAATCGGTAGATACGAGGGTGTTGTGGTGTTACAACAGACAATCAAGAAGGAACGTATAGTTCATGCATGATGGAGCTGCAGACGGATGGAGTTTGAAGCATTTTACACAAACCAACCGTGCTATTAATTCTGAAGTATTTTTTTTTTTTTAGTGTCTAGGATCAGTACCAAGGAGGTATAGAACATAAACACATGCACTCCAAAAGGTACACAGCTCTATATTCAAGCATGCTATAATGTTAAAGCGAGGTGGTTTCCAAAATATTAGTCATATGAAGAGCAATGCTCTTAACACTCTAATGCAGGACTAATATGTCCAACATCTGGCATACATCCACCCTGCAAGTTTTCTATCCCACTTACTGTAAGATGATAAAATTACTTCCTTTGACACCAAAGAGAAAAACGTACATCTGTGATACATGCACACTATAGCTTTCCGTAGGTGTATAGTGCCTGCTGTTCACATCGATCACAGTTCAGAAATTGTACTATGCACGCATCAGTCCAATAAAATTTTTGTCAGCAATGGAGAATGCCTCTTATGAGGAAACAGACAAACACAGAGCAGCGGTGTTTGACATATGACATTACACACAATGCGGCCACTAACTCCGTAAACAGGATATCTATTAAGCAACTGTATACATAGGGATTGCAGTACCCCACAAACATCTACAAATAACTTAGAATCGCTGTAGCTATGAAACTGAAGACTCGATTTATGGCCAAGATGAGGCAGGGAAATGGAGTACATTGCATAAATATCAGTTTGTCTAGAGGAGGGTACTGAAATAGGTTTTCCATCGATGGACATGTTTCATCACACATCCATTGACAGACCTCTGATGATTGTGGTGTGACGATGTTTGCTGCTAACGATTGCACATTGATATGCTCAAAGTCACACACAGAGCACACACAACTGATGCATCTCGAGACAATAATGGTAAAAATGGTTAAATCCATGATAAATGACCCGCAGCAACATCTCACTCTCTCTAGAATGTATCATCAATCTACCATTAAGTCATACCTCGTTACAACCCCATCTCAGCGGATCACTCCATCCACTTTCTGTGATCCTTTAACGCAGATGCAAGTCAGTTTACAGGCAGGTTTCTGGAAAGCATCAAAGTCAGCAGTTAACTTGCATGTATCGCTCTTACCTGTATAGACATACAGTAGAATGTTGTAAAAAAACCATACAGCAACTTTTCTGTAAGGTATTTCTTAGCTGACACTGCATCGTTGTGATTGGTGGAGAAACAGAGAAGCATGTTCTAAATGCTGATTGTTAGGGTTTAAAACACCTAACAGTCCTGCGCAGGGTCAAACACGCAATCCATTCTGCAGTTTTATATTGCAGTCCCACAGCTGTAATACAATGCTTTTTAGTTAAGCATACTTTATAAAAATCTATGATGCATTTGCAAATACCTTTGAGGTCACACCTGCACTTGTGATTCAAGGTATTTGCATTCATTATTCTACATCCGGTGGTCATCCACGTTGAACATTCTATTCCAGCAGTCTTATCGCTGTGGACGAAACATGTCTGTTTCCCTGGATCCCGATGCTTTCATGTCGACTTTTTCTCTTATTCTTCTTGCTGTCACATACTAGTTCCCATTTATGAGAATTTTCCTGGCCCAAGCAGGAGATACGCGACTTCTCTCTCATTCCCCCTCATTTCCCCACATTTTGACGTATTTTCCCACAATTTATACCTACTTTCATTCATTTTTTGTAATTTTATCGATTTTATGACAATTCTGCCCATGCAATCATGACATCACTTCTCGCCACATATTCTAAAGTTGTTTTTAAATGTAGTACAGTAGTCAACACCTAGCGTAAATGCTATATTTTTCTGGTCAGACGATACAGTATGGAACTGTACTCGAACGCATTGAGCCACTTCCACATACTATTCTAGAGTTGCAGTGCATTTACTCTGTTTTCTTCATGTCTGTGCGTGTGTCGCGGATGGCTCAGAGAGGAAGGCAGCGTGGCTTCGTGTCTACTTATGGCTCCACGTGTCGTGATCGGTGTGCCACAAAGAAACAAAGTGCTCCTCCCACCGGCGACGTGCACATGCGCTTTCGGTCTGTCAATACACACCCCAGCGATCACCGTCTATATTCAATGTCGTGGTATTTGTGTGGATGGCCACCTCATTCGGAAGCAATACCATACCTCGATTTATAAGGCTTGTATAGTTTTTAACATAGATATATTTAGCGATACTTGTCTGAACTGGTAGAGCCAAGACCACTTTTTATACAGTGTGACAGTAGCATAGCCATTGCAATTAAGTTTTTAACAGCTGGTCGCTTATGAAACAATTAAGTCTCTCTTCCTAAGACACACTGGTACCACTGGAAAAAAAACATATTTCCGTCCATCGCGGATTTACGCTCAATATTGTTTGGTACCACCTGCATTCAGTTAGTGGCGAAGTGTTATATGTAGTGGGTGACAGGAGATAGATTCGCTGTGATCAGCAGGCATATAAAGTAGATGTTGGCGTGTAAAGTAACTGCGGTCAGTGTTCCGACATGTGCAAAGGAATTGACAATTTCCTGTCGTAAGGGAGGTATGGATTTAACGTTGAAATCTGCGATTTCAGCGCATCGATAGCCATAAAGGGGCATGAAAAATTTTATGTGAAAAATTTTTTCGACTCATAAGAATGGTATAGATATTGATATTTCCAGAACCACAGTGATCAGGTGGCGGTATTTCCAATATTTCACTCATTGTCAAATGTCGCCATATTGGTGCTATGATCTTAATATTTAATTGTAATTACACTGATAAATATGTGGCTGGTTTCCTAGGACGATTCCACCTGGCATGTGGTTGCGTGGCAGAGGTAGCCAGTGGACAGAACGAATTGACATTTTCAGCTTTTGAGGGAGGCGCCTGAACGGGACAGGCTATAGTAGAAAGTCGCAGCTGACCTAACCGTGTCGCCCTCTAGGCAGGTGAAAAGCGAACTAATACTCAGCATTAGTTAGGCAGCCTTCATCATCGCAGGTGTTTGCGAGTATTCTCCGGGAAAATTTGAAGAGATTCAATAAGGACAAGTGTTTGCACTGGACAATTATTCCCTACCATGTAAATTGACCAGTTGACTGCTTGTACTACCATTCTACTTGTCTTCACTTGTTTGAGATAACATCGGTTGTGATGCGTGTTGTGTGCATCTAGATGGTGAAAATCAGGTGAAACAGATGTTTCCTGGTTCTCTGGACATTAGATACACATACTGTTATACGTTTAAAGCTTTAGTTGATTTTGTAAAGAACAAGGATGATTCGGAATCTGTTATATCATTGACATCGGTATCCGTTAAAAAATACGAGTGGAACTACCAGTTTCCTCCTTTTTTCGAGTTTTCACATACAGATCTTCGCAGATGATACAAGTTTCTAGTTACTCAGTGATTTGCAGCACATCCCACATAATGATCTCACTAAAGTGTTTCTAGAGATACAATTTCCACTCTTTATCTTCGGGATTATACTGTGCAAGCGATCGGTAGAATACTGCTCTGTGGTTGATAGAACTGTCACGTAAATGGTATGATATTCTGGCAAAGCATGTGATATACATACGTTCTTGTAATCCCAGAGTCTGGAGATGACCACAACTCACAGAAATCACGGCAGCACGCAGGGCAGACCAGAAAACAGTACCGTCAGCAGGCGCCTTTGTGCTCGGGGAACCAGCCCAGCCTCTGTACACCAGTTCAGAGGGTGGCCACTGTTGCAGAGGGCACCCCGATCGCGCGTCAGGCCAGTGTGTTTGGGAGCAGTTGCCTCATGACCGTTGGCCACGGTGAATGACTGACCGACCTCGCAGGAAATATCTAATGCTGCGACTATATACAGTGTATGTGCTATGTTTTTTTGGGATCTGTCTGTCTTCGCGGTGTATGTATGAGTGTCTGGTGGTCGATAGAATGCCCAGATCGAGGGGGTCAAACCGGGTATCTGCCCTGGGCGATTGTACATACGCGCATCGCTGTTGGCTTTTCAACATTTTTGAACACATTCTAGGTTTATTTCTGAACGAATCATAAGTTGATTTTTAAATGCGTGCATAGTGTACGTGATGTCTCTGTCAGAGGAATCCCCATCACCTCTAAAAGTAAAAGAAATTCCTGCTGACAAAAGGGGACAAGGCTGTATGAGATGAGCCAAATAAACACAAACAGATGAATGCAAATCGCTGTTATTTTATTTGGCTGATTGGGTGTGTGAATGATAAGCATTGTTATGATTAATAGCGAAATCCACAGATTCAGACTACCAAATGGAAATAAACGACTAACATGAGTAACAGGTAAGAAAGATTACATATTATCTTCTCGATGTATCCAAAGAAATGAAATTCTGACAAAAAAATTTTACCAGATCGCTCTACTACTAAAGGCCAGTTGTACAGTCCCCGGTTAGCTGCCGCTTACTTCTATTACCAGAATAGCGCTGAAAACGCGTTGTACGAACACGTAAATCGCCCAACCGGAAAATAAAAGTGGTATAACTAAACCGGTGATTCTGGCAGGGTTAGTAAAGTTAACCGGAGAATAAGTGTTGACATGACAAGAATGGTTAGAGAATTAGTGTTGACAAGATCGTCTGCTAGATGGAGAAGAAGCGGGGAGACCTCACAGATTATATGGAAGAATATGACGATTCCAAATTGATACATCCAGCCGATGTGGCCGAGCGGTTCTAGGCGCTGCAGACCGGAACCGCGCGACTGCTACGGTCGCAGGTTCGAATCCTGCCTCGAGTATGGATGTGTGTGATGTCCTTAGGTTAGTTAGGTTTAAGTAGTTCTAAGTTCTAGGGGACTGATGACCTCAGATATTAAGTCCCATAGTGCTCAGAGCCTTTTGAACCAAATTGATATAACAGTTTCGTACTACTACTACTACTACTACTACAGGTACTTTTCGATCTCATCTTTGAGAAACTGGAGGGTATGAATGAAATATAAAACTATTTCCTAACATAAAACTTTTTGCTTGTTGTAGACGTAATGAGCATTTGACATTGGTACTTCGTGAAATGTATTCTGTCGTGTTATTTATGTAAATGAGATAGATATAAGTGACCATTTGAGCTAAAACAGTCTCGCTTATTTACCGTGAGTTACAATTTCTGCAATATTAGAAAGGCCTATTTCGTTTTATCTAGCCGACAGTGACAACATAGATGTAATCAAAGTGACAAACCACACCGGTCTTGCGTACAATTTGTATAACAGCGTTTTCAGTATTAGACAACGACACTTCAATTTTCCACGCGGCAAAACGTTTGACGAACTTTGATGAGGTAATAGATTCTTTCGCAAAAAGGAAACCACGTCGTGTACTACTGTAGCAAGATTAGAGAAAAAATGCAGGGACCTAAGGATTGAACGAAAGTGTACTGTCTTGCTTGTCTCCTGTCTTTACGGCTTTTGTGTTTGCTATATTTAATTTTATGTCACACAAAAGAGATAGTTATTAGCTAATGGCCAATAAAGAATGCAAGTTTTCTAAAGAGTTTATATTCTCCCAGTCACAAATAATCCCACCCAGTATTAACTGTGGTTTCTTTTTTAATGGGTATGACGTCAAACCGGCCAACTGGAAGTAGGAGAAGCACCACAGGACGTGTTAATTTCCACTATACTGAATATAGGTTTGATGGCTTCCATGACAAAATATACACGTTTGAATTCCACAGAGCGAAATACAACGAAATTTGATGGAAGAATGCTGTGTAAAGAGGCATGGCACTGCACTTTGACACACTTAAGACAAAATAACATGTCGTACAGTTCCTCGAACAAACATGTTTTATACGTATAGCAAACTCTTCAGAAAGATGGGTGCTACAACATGAATTTCAAAAATCGATTTTTTAAAGCTTTGACCTGCTCACTCAAACACTCACAGGGTAGGGGGATGGGCACACTGTAAAGTTTTTGCCCCAGTTTGCAAATACCGGAGATCCAGGGCTGGTCGATAGTTATATGCAGGATTGATGATTTTGTATGGTGCAGGATACGAATTGTGTTTACTACACCGACATGGTGTAATGCTTCAATTATTTGTGGTGATGTAGGCTGGTTGGAGATCGGTTTCACGCCGAAAAATTCAAGCTTTCCTCGACAGTAGCAGAGCAGTGTAATTGGGGAAGTGTCTTTGGCGGCAGTTTCTGTATTTCATGATCGGCAGACAACTTTTGCAGGGATTAACTGTCAGTGAAATATGAATGTTGTTCGTTTTTCGAATGTACAAAATAGTTTCCCGCTGGAAGTCATGTAATTTGTCCGCCCGCAGAAAGGGATGGACAGTGCTCTCACACCGGCAGCAGCTATTTTGTGGGCAAATTCAGTAAGACCCTATCAGAATGCTCCGTTCACAGGAAGTTACATTACGTCAGACAGTCACAAGACATTCTTTGTGCAGAGCATATGAGCCTCTACAGACTGGTTCGAACAAGACAGGGGCAGGATAGCTACAGATAGTACTGTGACATCTGAGAGTCTCGTGGTGCCTTCTTGGTTCGAGTGTTCAGGGACAAGTCCAGACAGCCCAGCCTCCTCTGGTTCAGACAGGTGGGCTACTGTGCCTCACCCACTGTGGCTTTAGAGCATCTCCAGTTATAGAACATCGAACATTCACCGAAAATTTCAGACATTTGTCTCCTCTGTAGTGTAGCTCTTAAAATTTTTTTCATGACCTATTGTGGGATTCGAAATATGTCATGAACTTTTAGATATGTAATTGTTCTGATTTTCCCGTATGTGCTTAGTCACTAGCCTGCTTCGAAAAATGAGGAAAACAAAAAATAAGAGCTTTAACATCCCTGACTTCAGCAGCATATATAAACTAAGCCCGCCCAGAGTGGAAAGTGAGGAATACCATAGTAGCTGTAGGACTCAGAATTTTTTCTCCATCTGACAGTGCCTTCAAACAAGCAGCTAAAACTCGAAATGTGATGGGCATCTTGTTTAGAGTTACGGAGATGTTTACTTCGTCTTACAAATAACGACGTTTTGACATGTCAAATCGGACATTGCGCCTGATATCGGTTTCTCGATCGATAAATTAATTAGCAGTTGACGAATCGTTTCCCGTTAACAAGACTTAGAAAGTAAAAATTCTTGTAATTCCATGGTCTGGAGATGATCACAGTTCCAAGTAGAGCTCTTACAGTGCTTTGTGTGCAATGTTTCTCTAGTAGTAGTTTTGTTATGTATATTTAATTTGTGAATCGAATTGTTTAATTAACATTTCTGTCTCGTCAATGACAGATTTCAGCTATCAGTCGTCCTTTTTAATTTTTTTTATTGGCAGATCTAAATTTCATTTATAAACTAGCCATTCTCAATGCTAAGAATACATAAGGTACATAGTTAGATGTTGTTATAAAAAGTTACAACTAATGGCTTAACTCATATGGTTTGTGTATTACATACCACTATCATTTTTATCAATGTATGTAATGCCTGTCAGTCGCAAAATAATGCAACAGACATGCGCAGGCGCCGGCCGGTGTGGCCAAGCGGTTCTAGGCGCTTCAGTCTGGAACCGCACGACCACTACACTCACAGGTTCGCATCCTGCCTCGGGCATGGATGTGTGTGATGTCCTTAGGTTAGTTAGGTTTAAGTATTTCTAAGTTATAGAGGATTGATGACCTCAGATGTTACGTCCCATAGTGCTCAGAGCCATTTGAACCACTTGAACATGCGCACGCACTGCCTGCCACCTCCTGTCCACTGGACCGCATACACTCCCAGAAGTCTAGCTGCACTGGCAGCCCCTGTGAAAAGACGCACAGGTGCCGCAAGCATGAGGCGGCGGCACCCCTTTCATAATTGACACACCAGAAATTCCTCCAGAAATACGTGATCACGTAGGCACCATTGCTGACGTGACCTCACGTGAGCGAGGGCCTATTTGCAGAGTGCAGACGCTCCAATGGCGCACGTACAGCGACTCCATCTAAAAGAATCCCCAAACATGCTTGCTAACCATCAACTTTCGAAATCATGCACTGCACACCCATTCACAAAATAATGCAACAAATGACAAAACACCTAATAAACCCTCAAACCATAATGCATGTCTAACGCTCACAGCGCTTAAACCGCCAGAAATAATGCAGTGCGCAAATACTCAGTATGTGTAAAAAACGCTTCCAAATTATCATCAACCGCAACTATCACAGATCCCCAACACGGCCCACCAGGCCAGCCACCGCGAGCCATCACAAGGGCGTTGCTGATGACATGTGAAAGTTCTTCGACTGTTATAATGACGGCACATATCTGTCTATCTATACAGGGTGTTACAAAAAGGTACGGCCAAACTTTCAGGAAACATTCCTCACACACGAAGAAAGAAAATATGTTGTATGGACATGTGTCCGGAAACGCTTACTTTCCATGTTAGAGCTCATTTTATTACTTCTCTTCAAATCACATTAATCATGGAATGGAAACACACAGCAACAGAACGTACCAGTGTGACTTCAAACACTTTGTTACGGGAAATGTTCAAAATGTCCTCCGTTAGCGAGGATACATGCATCCACCCTCCGTCGCCTGGAATCCCTGATGTGCTGATGCAGCCCTGGAGAATGACGTATTGTATCACAGCCGTCCACAATACGAGCACGAAGAGTCTCTACATTTGGTACCGGGGTTGCGTAGACAGGAGCTTTCAAATGCCCCCATAAATGAAAGTGAAGAGGGTTGAGGTCAGGAGAGCGTGGAGGCCATGGAATTGGTCCGCCTCTACCAATCCATCGGTCACCGAATCTGTTGTTGAGAAGCGTACGAACACTTCGACTGAAATGTGCAGGAGCTCCATCGTACATGAACCACAAGTTGTGTCGTACTTGTAAAGGCACATGGTCTAGCAGCACAGGTAGAGTATCCCATATGAAATCATAGCGGTGAATCGAGGAAGTGCAGTACATACTGACGAAACTAAAATGAGCTCTAACATGGAAATTAAGCGTTTCCAGACACATGTCCACATAATATCTTTTCTTTATTTTTGTATGAGGAATGTTTCCTGAAAGTTTGGCCGTACCTTTTTGTAACACCGTGTATAAGCGCCAAGTCATCCTCTGGGACATGCAAGCATGTGTTCGCCATTTTGGTGTGTGAACCCTGTCTCTCTGCCTGCGGTCCATCAAAGACCTAACTTCCGAGCGCCTCACCCCCACAGATGCTGTAGAAATCGTTTCCAGAATAGCACAGGGTACATTGTTCCTCGCGATCTTAACGACACTTGCAAGCCGTGTCTAGCGTACACGCATACCCAGCACAGCTAATGCTTTGCGGTGAAATGTTTGTTCTGCTGTCAATATATGTCTCAGAAACGTTAAAGTTTCACACCGCTAAAAAGCCTATGCTAAAACACCATTAATCATAAAAGCAGTCTTGTTGTTTGGAAAGAGAACACTGTCGATGCACAGACAAGGGTAAATAAGAACAATTATGCACACAGAATTTGGAGCACTCTCATGCAAAAGAGAATAATGTCCCGAATGTTCTGTATCCAGCAGCTACAGGACTGGAGATGTCTTAATGGCACAGTGCCGGATGAATGACGGCATCCCCACGAGAGATGAATGGTCTGCTTCAACTTGTCTTTGAACACTTGCTTTCTCAGAACTCTCTGTACATAATTTACCTCCATTTTTGTGCGAATCAGTTTTTACACACTCCTACATCCAAGCACAAAGGATGTCTTGTCAATTAATAGAGAGTTATGACTGTATTTTGTACAGATTAGAATATTGCACCGACTATTAAGCCCTGCAAAGTGCCTCTACATATCGTCGAATACGGAACGAATCTTACTCAATTACACTGCTCTCTCACTGAGGACAGGAGCTTGAATATTAGAATGCAAAACCGATCTCCAACCATGTTCATGTAGTAAACATACAATTCGTATCCTGCGCCATACAAAATCATCCCTTTTACATCACTCGTACATATACCACAAAGACAAACAGCACCGTATATACTGCTCGTGGTATTAGATATTTCCCTGCGAGGTTCAGTGGCCATCCACTCCCAACAGCTGACTAGAGCGCCCTCAGTGGACCGAAGTCACTCTCACAACTGTTCTACAAATTCGGACTCGTTCCCCCTCGGCACAAAAATATGTCTGTTTCTGGTCCAGACATGCTTGCTTGCTTGTTTTTCTACATTCATCTCCAGACTCTAGGATTACGAAAACACATGTATTTTTTCTTGGTTGGCCATGATGTTATACCATTTTCGTGGTACTTCTCGATATCAAGCACATAGGAGTATCCTACCGATCGCTCGCACAACATAATTCCGAACATATAGACTGGAAATTATTTCTCTACAAACCCAAAACTTTAGCGCTTATCCCGTCTGCGAAGACTTTACGTGAGAGCTCGAAACAAATAGAGGAAACTGTAATTTCCACACACAAATACCAATTTCCGTGATGTAACTTACTCCAAATCATCCCTATAATCTATAAAGTCAACTAAGGGTTTCTCATGTATAGAGAACCAGCTAACGTGTCTTTAATCTGTTAGATGCACACACAACAACCCATTTTCCCTCAACTAAATTAAGGCGCGAAATGTGCAGAAGCAATGAACCGAACAATTTACATGGGAGGGAATAACGGTCCAGCGCAAACACACATCCCTATTCATTCTCCTCAGATTTCCAAGCGATCATGAAAACTGCCCAACACATACTAAGTGTTAGTTCGCTAGAGGACGACAAAGTTAACTCAGCTACATTCCTGCATTCAAACGGGGCTTTGCATTCAGACGGCTCCTCTCGTTAACGGGAAACATGAATCATTCTCGCAGTGATCACCGGCGCTGCATGCCAAACACACATAGACAGAGTTATCCTACGAAATCGTTCACATACATATTTCATCTCTGTACTTACAACTAAATGTTACCATTGCAGTCTCACTTGAATGACACTCGACAATGAGTGAAGTATCGAAAATACACCCTGCCGACGGCTGTGGCTCTGGAAACAGAAATATTGGTACCCATTCTTATGACTTGACATACTCTTCCCTTGCTATCACAGTACTCCACGTCAAACCCATACCTTCCTTACGACTGGATATAGTCATCAGATAGAGAACTAGATAAGACGTCTACCATATCTCTCTCCTCCCATATATCGAAACCAAATACCGCCTGCATACAGGCACCAAGCACATGTAACGATCCTATTAAACATACAGGTACTGATCAACTGCATGGACCAGTTTAAAGTTCCATCACCTGTACTCTATGAGGATGATCGTACCTGGCAGACTATACTGTACGTTGCAAGAGACGCCCCCCCCCCCCCCCCCCCTACCCGCCCCTGTGGCCCTGCCTCGTTGTTTGAAACATTATTTTCTAACACGCTTTGTACGCTGCCAAACATTTTATGTTTTTGCCACTACTTCAAGGTCTGTGGCATTTTCTAATCTGACATTAAGACGTTCTGATCCACAGCCTCTCGCAGACAACAAGGACATCACCCCAATGTACAGTTATCCAAGATGTTGCACTGTGACGTGATTGACGTAATTCAAGATGACTACTGTGATGTCAGCTGATGATGCGAGTACCGTTATCCAAGATGGCGGGAAAATGCCACACCCCCTGCCAATCCCCACTGGTGGTAAGTTTGAATTTTGGAGGGAAGACAGGTCAACCGGGCTACATCTACATTTAAACTCATCTGTCCCAACGATGGGATAGCTGGTGACTATGTTTTCCGTTTGGACTGGTTCCTCATATTGCACTCATGTATGCAATCACTGTTTCGGTGCTAGCAACCCCCAGAAGATGTCACCCATCCACAAAACTCTTTCCCCAACCCAAACAAGCATTGTCAGTCAATCATTATGTGGTATAGAACAGCCTGTCAGTCGATGGATGGGATGGAAAATGCACCACCAATGTAGCGTAATAATAAGCATCAGAGTTCATAGCGCGAATAATTTTAGCAATTTTACAGTAATTTCAACACCGGCCACTGATGTGACAGCATGTTTCCCCAATTTCAGTATAATAGCGAAACCACGCCTTCTCTACTTTGCGACTATCATTGCAAATGTAGATAGACGACTGTGCAGTATGTGCATTCATTGTTAATTCTCGAACACATAAATTATAAAAGTATACCAGACAGCGCTCTACATATTTCTAACATCTCCAGCATAGTGCATAATTTACGATCTTTCTCTATGAGGATGGGAGTTACAGAGCATTCTTCCACTCTTAGGATAAAGTTAGCGACTGAAATGCCTCCCCACACTGTCTTTGACCAGCCCGCCTTGCAGCACCATTACCGATTTAATCTGCTGCTGACCAGAAGTAAACCGCTACATTCCACGTCTTGTAAATGAATGGAGCTTGTCGAGTCCTCACCCATCCAAGTGCACAAGATTTCCCAAGATGCACCCATGTCAAGGAGGTTAGCACCCCTTATCGGTGTATGGTAACAAATTTGAAAGTGTTGTGATGAAATAGCACAGAATTAAGAAGAAGAAGAAATGGGTGATTTTTATGCATGATGGAGCTTCAGACAGATGGAGTTCGAAGCATTGTATGTAAATCAAGTACACTATCAAGTCCCATAGTGCATAGAGCCATTTGAACCATTTGAAAGAGATCACTGTGGTACAAACAAGGGGAAATCAGAGCAATTATGCAAATAGAGTTCGGAGCACTGTCATACAGAAGAGAATAATGTCCCAAATTTTCTCTATCCTACAGCTACAGGTCTGGAGATGTCCTAATAGCACAGTGGCAGATGATTGACAGCATCCCCACCAGAAATGGATGGTCTGCTTCAACTTGTCTTTGAACACTTGCTTTCTCAGAACTTTCTGTACACAATTTAGCCGTGTGGGATTAGCCAAGTGGTCTAAGGTGCTGCAGTCATGGACTGTGCGGATCGTCCCAGTGGAGGTTCGAGTCCTCCCTCGGGCATGTATGTTTCGGTTTGTCCTTCGGATCATTTCGGTTCAGTAGTGTCTAAGCTTAGGGACTGATGACCTTATCAGTTAAGTCCCATAAGATTTCACACACTTTTTTTGTACACAATTTACCTCCATTCCTGTCTGAGGTCATCAGTCCCCTAGACTGAGAACTACTTAAACCTAACTAACCTAAGGACATCACACACATCTATGCCTGAGGCAGGATTCGAACCTGCAACTGTTGCAGCACTAGGATTCCGGACTGAAGCGCCTAGAACCACTCGACCACAGCAGCCATCATCTCTTTCCAAACAACAAGAATACCCTTTATGATTAATGGTGTTTTCGCATGAGTGCACAGGCTTTTTAGCAGTGTGAATGTTTAATGTTTCTGAGACGTATATTGACAACAGGACGAACATTTCACAGCAAAGCATTAGTCGCACTGGCTGTGCATGCACGCTAGACACAGCTTGCAAGTTCCATTAGGATCACGAGGAACAATGTACCCTGTGCTATTCTGGAAACGATTTCTACAGTGTCTGCCGGGGTGAGTCACTCGGCAGTTAGGTCTTCCCTGGATCACAGGTAAAGAGAGAGGTTTCACACACCAACAGTGGCGAACAGATGCGCACTTATCACAGAGGATGACTTGGTACTTATTTAGATAGACAGATATGTGATGTCAGTATAACAGTCAAAGAACTTCCACATGGAATTGGCAATGCCCCTGTGCTGGCTTGTGGTGGCTGGCCTTGCGGGGCATGTTGGGGATCTGTGATAGTTGCATTTGATGATAGTTTGGAAGCATTTATTACATGTACTGAGTGTTTGCGCACTGCATTATTTCTGGCGGATTAAGAATTGTGATCATTAGACATGCATTACGGTTTGAGAATCTGTTAGGTGTTTTGGTGTTTGTTGCATTATCTTGTGAATGGGTGTGCAGCACATGATTTCGTAAGTTGACAATTAGCAAGGGTGTTTGATGAGTCTTTTAGATGGAGTCACTGCATGTGCGCCCTTGGAGCATGTGCACTCTCCAAATAGGTCCTCGCTCGTGTGAGGTCACATCACCAATTGTGCCTACGTAATCAAGTATTTCGAGAGGAATTTCTGGGGTGTCAAGTGTAAAAAGGGTGCCGCCACTTCATGCTTGCTTGCGCCACTTGTGCGACATTTCACTTTGGTTGCCGGTGCAGCTAGACTTCTGGGAGTGTTTGCGATCCAGTGGACAGGGGGCACCGAGCCGTGCCTGTGCGTGTCTGTTGCATTATTTAGCGAGCAGGTCTGTAGGCTGCACTATGCCTTCTTTGGACAGTTTACGAGTACTGACAGTGTCTACACATCAGTGTGCTGAATTGTTTAAGAGCAGTTTGCAGGTCTGTACTGAAATTATTTTGCTAATTTAGTAGTTGTTTGTAGTGCATTATTTAGGAATAGTTTACAGGTCTGTCTGCCGTGTGGCATAACCTGAAGAATATCAGAGTGTGTGATAAATATACTATCTTTCAAAATCCATACCTAAATAATTATTACAAAAAAATAAAGTAAACTCTTTCCTCTCTCCAGCGGTCCAGTGCAGGCTGAGTCATTCCCCCTCCCCCCCCCCCCCCCCCTCATCTTGGGTTACATCACAGAATGGACGACATCACTCTCTGGTGGCAGTAGTGTGCACTAGGTCCAAATCTCGTTGTGAAAACAATGTTTCCCGCCAAAATCCGCCGTCTTGGATAATGGTACTCGCATCAGCAGCTCATGGCAACCATCTTGGAGTAAGTCACGGAACAGACGACAGCGCCCTCTGGTTGCAGTAGCACTTACTAGGTCAGTTGGAGTCTGGACCTCATGGTGAACACACTGGACAGCACTACTGGATCAAATTGTTTAAATAAAGACTGGTGCATGATTTCGAGAGTTGAGAATCAGCAAGCATGTCTGCAGAGTCTGTTACATGAATAATTATTTCTATGATTTATGAGTTCTTTGGATCTCTGGCCAAAAATGTATTTCATTATTTTATGAGTGGTTTGCAGGCTTGTAGGCGGTGCAATGCATTATTTTGGGTGTTTACAATTAGCAAGAGTGTGTGCAGAGCATTATACATGGGTTATTTAGGAGTAGTTTACAGATCTGAATGCTGTATGGCATGACCTCAAGCATGTCAGAGCATGTGTTCTGTATCACTGTGATAAATATATTACCTCTCAAAATCCATCCCTAAATAAATTGTTCGAAAATAAAGTACAGTCCTTCCTCTCTCCAGCAGCCCAGCACAGGTTGTGTCCTCTCCCAGCAATATCCTAGGACGAGATGGCAGTCGGATGACTTAGGTTAGTGGAGGTAGCCCAAGTGATCTATTTTCCCGCCATTTTCTTAGGTTAGTATAGGAATCTGTGGTGTCTTGCATTGTCCCAATGGAATTTGAACTTCTCACCAATCCATAGGAAGAAGTGGTCATCAGATGACTTAGGTTAGTGGAGGCAGCCAAAGTAGCCTACCTTCCCAGCAAAATTCAAACTTCCCGCCAAAATCCGCCATCTTGGATGATGTCACACCCACCATCTTGAATGATTTCATGGGCTGTTGCCAAGTCTACAGGCCGCCGTCTTGGATGACGTCATCGCCGCCATCTTAGATAAATTTGGCAATGATGGAGAGTGGGGCCGCATGTACTTTGCCCCACTACTCTAGATGACTCGTGTCCAGGTGCCTGCAACTTATAAAACCACCTTGGTGGTCGTAATTCGTTGGTGACCTGGAGGTTCTCTGTTGGTGCCAATGTTCAAGCACTGCTCATGGCACCTGCAAGAAATGTCATGGTGCCAGCTCCGATACTATCGATAGCATACAATACTACAGTTTCCGACATGAATGACAAGAAAAGCTACGATATTTGTTGCAGAAATTTGAAACAATTTCTGAAAATGAAACTATCTCGATGAAGCCATACATAAATAATAGTGCACAAAAGAGCATGAGCGCATGGAACGAATTTGAAAAGAATATCTTCAAACTCATAAACAATGGTATGTTCTGCAAAAGCCATGTAAAATATGCAGAATCTGTGGGACACTGGACTTGCAGCATGATAGGAGGGCAGGTTCAGTGCAGCTGCATTCATTGAAACCCCTAATTTTGAAAGGTGCATCATTTTAACGAAAATCTTGTCGCCGGTGAATTTCAGTCATTAAATGTCATTTTTGACAAACCAACCACAGCTGGAATGGAGATTTTAGTTGTTTCTTAAACACTCCTTTTAGATTTACATTACTGATATGTACTGAGCAAATTCCCACCAAACTGAGCGATACTGTGCTATGAAGGCACTGATAGCCTCATACACCACGTAAAAACTACAAGTAACTATGAGGATATCAGGAGTGGTGTACATACTAGGTTAGATACTTCAGGATTCCCAGCAAATTACCAATACGATATTCTAGTGGTGAAAAAAAAGTGGTTGGTTTGATGAAAGACGAACTGAATGGAGAGCCTATCGTAGAATTTGTGGACCTGCACACAAAAAAATGCGCTTAAAATTGAATCTGGGTGCACAATCCCCAGAGCAAAAGGTGTAAGACAATCGTCTGGAATTACGCTCGGCATTGACGGTTACAGGCAGTGCGGCCTAGATTTTGAAGTGAAAACAACTGAGTGATTTGTTTTTCACTCGAAGCTTCATGTGGTTTTGACTGTTAAACAACTTAAACTCTCTTTACCTTCTGAGCATAACAGACAACACATTTCTCAATAAGGTAAATACACCGGCCTGGGGACATAACCACATCAAAAATTATGATTATAAATGATTGACAGGATACTAATTGTGAATACTTGTAAAATAATTGATGTTTGTATATATGTAAAATACCTGATTAATATTATTGTATTAATATAAATATCTGAAAAATTATGATTGTATATAATGTAAGTACCCAGTTGGTTTTCATGGGATGGATGTAAATGCTTAAAAATGTATAAATAATCAATAGTTGCAAAACTAATAATTGTATATGATATAAATATTTAAAATTGTAATATAAATATTATAAAAATGTAAATAATAGAACTATGATAATAAACGATTTGTTTTATAATAATCTAGCTTAGCACCCACTGCCTCACTTGCATAAACTGTAAGGCCTGCAGAGATTTTTTATTTAATCGAATTTTTATGTTGTTCACAAACTGGAACACTTTTTAAGCTACTCACGCTAATTAAGACCATGTAAGAATGGTCTATTGCGAAAGTATTTCTGGCCTAATTGCTTTTCTGGTAACTTGAGTCCAAAGTTTTTGTTAATAATGCTTTTTGTGATCTTGGGAAGATAATTTAATAGCAACTTCCATCCTATAACAAATATTCTTTTATATCTATCACATATGTGAAGTACCAGCTTTCATAAATTTGGCTTTAAAATTTTTTGTAATATAACAAAATAATTACTTAAAAATTTTCATCTGCCCTCGCAGCCCCTTATGTGTTACATTTCCAGAAACACTATTTTTTTATTTCTAACTGAGAAGTCAAATGCCAGTTCTCACTGATGTAGCCTTAAAAAATCCTTTTGTACTTCTTTAGTGGGTGTTTATTTTAAGAAAAAGCTTTTACCTACTATTTTACCCCATTAGTGGTTGAATGTCGAAAAATTCTGAAATATATATATTTTTTATTTTGTGACTTAGAAACGAAATACCAGTTTTTTTAGTTCTAGTGTCAAAATTCCATTTACAGCAACGTATGTTCAAAAAGTCTTTCATCAAATGTTTAGCTCCCTTAAGAGCGGAATTTCGGACATTCCCTTTTTAAATGATACCTACAGTGTAAGACCCACAGCCTCTAGAAACACAAAATTTCTACCCTTAGCAGTTTGGCCTGAGCCATGATGGTCCTATTTCACCACCTTAAGGGTTGAATTTCCGAAAACGTGAAACATATTTTTATGTCTGATTGAGGACACAAATTTAAATTTCCATAGATTTAGATTTCAAAATGCTTTTGAAATAAAATAATTTCATAAAAAATCTCATCTCCTATTTCACCCCCATAGAGGTTCAACTTCCAAAACCATTGAAACACATATTTTGTTATTTGTAACCGAGAAGTCAGATACCAATGTTCATAGATGTAACGTTCAAAATACTTTAGTAGTTTTTTACTAATAATATATTTTCAAAAAAGTCTTCACCCACTCTTTAAGGCCGGCCGGAGTGGCTGAGCGGTTCTAGGCGCTGCAGTCTGGAACCGCGCGACCGCTAAGGTCGCAGGTTCGAATCCTGCCTCGGGCATAGATGTGTGTGATCTCCTTAGGTTAGTTAGGTTTAACTAGTTCTAAGTTCTAGGGGACTGATGACCTCAGAAGTTAAGTCCCATAGTGCTCAGAGCCATTTTTTTGAACCACTCTTTCACCCCTGTAGGTTTTGAGTTCCAAAAATGCTGAAATACGAAATTCTTTATTTCTGGCCGAAGAACTAAGAACCAATTTTCGTAGGTATAGCTTCAAAATTACCTGAAAAGCGACGATTTTCAAAAACACTTCCATCCCCTGTTTCACCCCCTTAGGATTGGAATTTCGAAAAATCCCTTCTTAAAAGGCGCCTGCAGTATAAGAGCCACATCTTCTCTAAATGTCAAGTTTATATCCTTAATCATTTGGGTGATGATTAGTCAGTGAATCAGTCTGACTCTATTTCGACGCCTTAGGGGTTGAATTCCCAGAAACAGTGACATGCGTATGTATTATTTCTAATATAGAAGCCAATTACAAATTTTCGTAGAGTTAGCTTCAAAAATGCTTGCACAATTAAATATTTGAATGAAAACTTTCATCCCCCATTTCATCGCCATAGGGGTTTAATTTTCAAAAACAGTGAAACACGTATTTCTTTTATTTCTAGCTGAGATGCCAAATTTACGTTTTCTTGTATTTAACTTTAAAAACACTTTTATAATAAAATAATTTCATAAAAAATCTCATCCCCTGTTTCATCCCCTTAGGGCTGGAATTTCGAAAAACCCTTCTTAAATGACGCCTGTAGTATAAGTCCCACACCTTCTCCAAATTTCAAGTTTCTATCCTTAGCGGTCTGGGCTAGAAGATGAGTCATTCAATCAGGACACTGGCTTTTATAAACTGAACATGGGCCTGGAAACAATTTCTTTCCATGTTACAACTCATTTTCTCCAATGAGTTTCAACCAGATCAGATTATAAATTTTCCCAGTCAGCATGAATAGGTAAATGTCAATCCTCACGCAACTGTTAAAGCAAGTCATCAAGAAAGATTTTCTGTCAATGTTTGGCCTGGCGTTGTTGATGATTATTCGGTAGGGCCTCATTTTCTTCCCCCCAGGCTCAACAGACAAAGTTATCATAATTTCGCAGAGAATGTTCTACCTGAGCTGCCAGCAGAAATGCGTTTAGCTGTGCGACAAGAAATGTACTTCACACACAAAAGAACACCTCGTCATTTTAGAGTTGATGTCCTTTGGCTTCTAAATAACAGATTCAGTGACAAATAAATAGGCAGAGATGGACCAATGCTGGCCGATGTGGCAAAGCGGTTCCAGGTGCTTCAGTCAGGAACCGTGCGACCGCTACGGTCGCAGGTTCGATTCATGCTTCGGGCATGGATGTGTGTGATGTCCTTAGGTTAGTTAGGTTTAAGTAGTTCTAACTTCTAGGGGACTGATGACCTCAGCTATTAACTCCCACAGTGCTCAGAGCCATTTGAACCATTTTTTTGATGGACCAATTGCCTAGCCTCCACACTCTCCAGACGTATATCCACTGGACTTCAAGTTTGGGGCATTTGAACGCTCTTGTGTATGAAACCCCACACAAGATGTTCACAGTCTCCATGCCAGAGTTACGGGAGGCTGCGAGACCGTACACAGTACACATGGATATGTCGGAACATCCGAGATTCACTATGACGCCTTGTTGATGCATGTATCACTGGCCATAGAGGTCATATTGAACATCTCCTGTGAGAAAGAGTTGCATGTGGCATGCTGGTGCATACAATTTGTATGTGTTTCCCATGATTAATATAGCACTCTGTCTTCAGGCCACAAGTGGCCCATCGGGACCATCCGGCCACTGTGTCATCCTCAGTT
This sequence comes from Schistocerca gregaria, assembly GCF_023897955.1. Lineage (NCBI taxonomy): Eukaryota > Metazoa > Arthropoda > Insecta > Orthoptera > Acrididae > Schistocerca > Schistocerca gregaria. The sequence goes on from NC_064921.1 coordinate 241,866,868, forward strand.
GAGGATGCGGATAGGAGGGGCATGTGGTCAGCACACCACTCTCCCAGGCGTTATGATGGTTTTCTTTGACCGAAGATGCTACTATTCAGTCGAGTAGCTCCTCATTTGGCATCACGAGGCTGCGTGCACCCCGAAAAATGGCAACAGTGCATGGCGGCTGGCTGGTCACCCATCCAACTGCTGGCCACGCCCGACAGCACTTAACTTCGGTGATCTCACGGGAACCGGTGTATCCACTGCGGAAAGGCCGTTGCCCCATGGTTAATGAGTTGGAGAAAATGAGTTGTAACATGAAAAAAAAACGTATCCAGACCCACGTTCATATAACATAATTTATTCGTCTGCATCCACAGAATGTGTCCTGCAGTTTGTCCCATACATTATGTTATGCCCTGTATATAGAAATTTTATGTCCAGCATACTTTTTTGTGTGTTTAAGTTTTCTAGCTCTAAATTTTTTTTCCTTCGTACAACGTGCCTGTATGCACTCACCTGCTTATGTGAATTATCAAGATATCTTGGTCACTCAGAGATAACTCTGTTAGGAGCTCTCTCTCTCTCTCTCTCTCTCTCTCTCTCTCTCTCTCTCTCTCTCTCTCTCTCTGCACTGGGCTTTTATCTGTCTTGCAGCAGATGTGCACTGATACTTCATGATAAGATGATAAGTGTGTACTACATGCATGTCTGTTACGAAAGAAGCTTGAGAGATCAGGATATTTATACTTTCACCTAAAAATTTATGTGGTATGATGTTTGATGCTCAAACTCATGTCAGACGGAGGGAGACCTTCATTGGTGCAAGGAGATGTTGGATGACCTGTAGGGAGACACCATGGAGCCAGGGCGAAATAAATAATTTATATACATGTAATGATTCCACTTATAAATAATGTGCGTTCTTTCTTTCCTTGCAGCAGCTGGCGATGTCTGGAACGTTGTACTTAATTCTGTTTTCGTTTTTGTCCATCATCTTCTACAGTGGCCACTTCTAGGGGCAGTCACTGCAGTATGCTGTGACATGGGTACCAGGGGTGGTGAAGAAAAAACCGTCTAGACGAGGTGCGCTGTGGCATGCTTCACCATGAGTGGATCTTGTCACTGCATGGGAAGCCACAGCGCAAGCAGCCGCAGCCGTAGCCACCCCTGCGGCCACAGCTCCGCCTGCCTCCGCTGCCGCCGCTCCCGGTGCCACGTCGCTGAGGCGTCTGTGGGCCACCGTCCCTCTGGCAACTGGTTCAGGTATGTGGCAACAGCCATCTTCACAGTCACAGCCAGGCTGCTTGTACTGGCTCGATGCTGCGGCATCTTCTCCCTAATGTACTCACCAGAATCAGTTGCAATGCAAGGTGAGACACATACACCTCAGCTCCACTCCAAAAGTAGCTTTGTCATCATTTAGTTATAGCTGTACTACTAGTGATGGTCCTGTAGCTAGTGCAAGTTCCCTCTCCCACCCTTTCAGTGAATGACATCAGATCAGTGACACCATACAGCAGTTAGAATACTCTGTGGTTGCGGACGCCTTTGAGGAGCGAATCTCGTTCACTAGTATCGAGAATCCGACAGGAGGGCACTGAGACCCTGTTGGATTTCTAAGAGCATGCCTCCCTGTCGTGGAAACGGAGCTCCTCTAGGTTGTTAATGGTCTGCAGTATCTCGCCATTGAACGCGGTGCAGTACTGTGCATCAAACTACTGCGCCCTCCTGAACATGCCTCTGGCACTGAGGAGACAATACGTTATATTTTTGAGAGGATAATGGCGTAATATCACGGAGCACATTAATCAGCAAGTGGGTTCGTGAGACAACCTTGAGAGCTATGCTGGCCCGATTTTCTGAGAAAATAGTGGGTCAGCTACAGCATTCAGCTGAATACTACACCTGGACATCCATACACTTGTCTGTGATCCAGTAAATGGAGAGTCCAGTTATAACAAGCTTTCTAAATATATATTAATTCTTAATATTAAATAGGAATTTTGTTGCTGTGGGGATGGTAAAGACTGCAGTAGATTTAACGAAACCTATTTATATGGGGCTGTGCGTAGTAGAACTATCCACACTCCACACGTACCGCTTTCATTATGAGTTTGTGAAAACTCATTTCACAGTTCCTGAATTACATAATATAGATACAGATAGCTTCATCTATTGGGTAAAGAACTGTGATCCATATGAAGTAATATGGTACTATGGTATTGAATACGACGCATCCTCATATGCTGCCAAGCCGCTAATGCTTATGGTATTGTTCCTCAGGACAATTAGCTTATTGGGCTTATGAAAGACGAGGTGAAAGTATTGCTGATTGTGAAGTTTGTAGGTCTGCTATCAAAATGTATACATATGGCACACTGCCCCCCCCCCCCCCCACCCCATGAACCATGGACCTTACCGTTGGTGGGGAGGCTTGCGTGCCTCAGCGATACAGATAGCCGTACCGTAGATGCAACCACAACGGAGGGGTATCTGTTGAGAGGCCGGACAAACGTGTGGTTCCTGAAGAGGGGCAGCAGCCTTTTCAGTAGTTGCAGGGGCAACAGTCTGGATGATTGACTGATCTGGCCTTGTAACTATAACCAAAACAGCCTTGCTGTGCTGGTACTGCGAACGGCTGAAAGCAAGAGGAAACTATGGCCGTAATTTTTGCCGAGGGCATGCAGCTTTACTGTATGATTAAATGATGATGGCGTCCTCTTGTGTAAAATATTCCGGAGGTAAAATAGTCCCTCATTCGGATCTCCGGGTGGGGACTACTCAAGAGGATGTCGTTATCAGGAGAGAGAATGGCGTTCTACGGATCGGAGCGTGGAATGTCAGATCCCTTAATCGGGCAGGTAGGTTAGAAAATTTAAAAAGGGAAATGGATATGTTAAAGTTAGATATAGTGGGAATTAGTGAAGTTCGGTGGCAGGAGGAACAAGACTTCTGGTCCGGTGTCTACAGGGTTATAAAAACAAAATCAAATAGGGGTAATGCAGGAATAGGTTTAATAATGAATAGGAAAATAGAAATGTGGGTAAGCTACTACAAACAGCATAGTGAACGCATTATTGTGGCCAAGATAGATACGAAGCCCACACCTACTGCAGTAGTACAAGTTTATATGCCAACTAGCTCTGCAGATGACGAAGAAATTGAAGAAATGTATGATCAAATAAAAGAAATTATTCAGATAGTGAAGGGAGATGAAAATTTAATAGTCATGGGTGACTGGAATTCGGTAGTAGGAAAAGGGAGAGAAGGAAACGTAGTAGGTGAATATGGACTGGGGCAAAGAAATGAAAGAGGAAGCCGCCTGGTAGAATTTTGCACAGAGCATAACTTAATCATAGGTAACACTTGGTTCAAGAATCATAAAAAAAGGTTGTATACATGGAAGAAGCCTGGAGATACTAAAATGTATCAGATAGATTATATAATGGTAAGACAGAGATTTAGGAACCAGGTTTTAAATTGTAAGACATTTCCAGGGGCAGATGTGGACTCTGACCACAATCTATTGGTTATAACCTGTAGATTAAAACTGAAGAAACTGCAAAAAGGTGGGAATTTAAGGAGATGGGACCTGGATAAACTAAAAGAACCAGAGGTTGTACAGAGTTTCAGGGAGAGCATAAGGGAGCAATTGACAGGAATGGGGGAAAGAAATACAGTAGAAGAAGAAAGGGTAGCTTTGAGGGATGAAGTAGTGAAGGCAGCACAGGATCAAGTAGGTAAAAAGACGAGGGCTAGTAGAAATCCTTGGGTAACAGAAGAAATATTGAATTTAATTGATAGAGGACAAATGTAAGGACGTAGAGGCTCATCTCACTAGGGGTAAGATAGATACTGCCTACAGGAAAATTAAAGAGACCTTTGGAGATAAGAGAACCACTTGTATGAACATCAAGAGCTCAGATGGAAACCCAGTTCTAAGCAAAGAAGGGAAAGCAGAAAGGTGGAAGGAGTATATAGAGGGTCTATACAAGGGCAATGTACTTGAGGACAATAATATGGAAATGGAAGAGGATGTAGATGAAGACGTAATGGGAGATACGATACTGCGTGTAGAATTTGACAGAGCACTGAAAGACCTAAGTCGAAACAAGGCCCCTGGAGTAGACAACATTACATCAGAACTACTGACGGCCTTGGGAGAGCCAGTCCTGACAAAACTCTACCATCTGGTGAGCAAGATGTACGAGACAGGCGAAATACCCTCAGACTTCAAGAAGAATATAATAATTCCAATCCCAAAGAAAGCAGGTGTTGAGAGATGTGAAAATTACCGAACTATCAGTTTAATAAGTCACAGCTGCAAAATACTAACGCGAATTCTTTAGAGACGAATGGAAAAACTAGTAGAAGCCGACCTCGGGGAAGATCAGTTTGGATTCCGTAGAAATGTTGGAACACGACCCTACGACTTATCTTAGAAGCTAGATTAAGGAAGGGCAAACCTACGTTTCTTGCATTTGTAGACTTAGAGAAAGCTTTTGACAATGTTGACTGGAATACTCTCTTTCAAATTCTGAAGGTGGCAGGGGTGAAATATAGGGAGCGAAAGGCTATTTACAATTTGTACAGAATCCAGATGGCAGTTATAAGAATCGAGGGGCATGAAAGGGAGGCAGTGGTTTGGAAGGGAGTGAGACAGGGTTGTAGTCTCTCCCCGATGTTATTCAATCTGTATATTGAGCAAGCAGTAAAGGAAACAAAAGAAAAATTTGGAGTAGGTATTAATATCCATGGAGAAGAAATAAAAACTTTGAGGTTCGCCGATGACATCGTAATTCTGTCAGAGACAGCAAAGGACTTGGAAAAGCAGTTGAACGGAATGGATAGTGTCTTGAAACGAGGATATAAGATGAACGTCAACAAAAGCAAAACGAGGATAATGGAATGTAGTCGAATAAAGTCGGGTGATGCTGAGGGAATTAGATTAGAAAATGAGACACTTAAAGTAGTAAAGGAGTTTTGCTATTTGGGGAGCAAAATAACTGATGATGGTCGAAGTAGAGAGGATATCAAATGTAGACTGGCAATGGCAAGGAAAGCGTTTCTGAAGATGAGAAATTTGTTTACATCGAGTATAGATTTAAGTGTCAAGAAGTCATTTCTGAAAGTATTTGTATGGAGTGTAGCCATGTATGGAAGTGAAACATGCACGATAAATAGTTTGGACAAGAAGAGAATAGAAGCTTTCGAAATGTGGTGCTACAGAAGAATGCTGAAGAATAGATGGGTAGATCACATAACTAATGAGGAAGTATTGAATAGGATTGGGGAGAAGAGAAGTTTGTGACACAACTTGACCAGAAGAAGTGATCGGTTGGTAGGACATGTTCTGAGGCATCAAGGGATCACCAATTTAGTATTGGAGGGCAGTGTAGAGGGTAAAAATCGTAGAGGGACACCAAGAGATGACTACACTAGCAGATTTAGAAGGATGTGGGTTGCAGTGAGTTCTGGGAGATGAAGAAGCTTGCACAGGATAGAGTAGCATGGAGAGCTGCATCAAACCAGTGTCAAGACTGAAGACCACAACAACAACAACAACAACAACATGGCACACTGGCAGGTACCACCCAGAGGCGGGCTAAGGGTGTTCACCATATGGCATTGAGAGCAAAATTGTATGTGTATTACACACTCGAAGGTGCCACCCAGAGGTGGGCTAAGGGTGTATGTCTTATGGTATCGAGAGCCCTCTCTCTTGAAGACTACTTACGGTGCCTGTACAATGGTGTTCACAGTGCTGTACTGCAACCATTGCATATGGTATGAAAACTAGTATTCAATTGAAAGGACACAATGTGTACACTGTGCTACAGTCTAAAATCGACCTGTCACCTCATGATGATAAAAGGGTCATTTGTGACTCACACCACTCACTTTTAGCGAGAGAATTGGAGGGAGGGGGGGGGGGGGAACTCTGATTGAGTGAGACTTAGAGAATGTGTGTGTGTGTGTGTGTGTGTGTGTGTGTGTGTGTGTGTGTGTGTGTGGAAAAATAAAGGAAGTTGAAAAAACATCAACAAAAAATATTTGTTTATTTATTTATTCATAATCAGCATATGTGTGCTGTGTACATTTAATTATCTATGCACCATGTGCGTCTATAAATAGAATACTTTTTTACGTTTCACCTGCTACTAGCTGTCTAAGACTAATTAGTTTCTAAGTGTACACACTCCATCAAATTACTGTTCAACCTGTGCTATTGTAACTGTGGAATTTAATTGTATTAAAAAAAAGTACCTCTGCGTTAGTTTTCAGCACAGATTTATTAAAAAATGTAAGTATTATCATCCAGTACTACTGAAAAAAATTGAAAAAAGTATTCTCAGCCAGTGCTACTCTTGTAGTGTGTAAGTTAAAAAGTATCTGTGCATTGAAATATCAGAGTCAAATTGTATCTCAAGAACTGGACTGTATCTCAAAAACTGAATCGTACCTCAAGAATTGAACTGTATCTCAGGTAATCAGATTCTATCTATGTGAATTGAATAAATGAAAAAATTCGTTACCATCCATTGTTGTTGTTGTTATTTACAAAAAACCCTATCCCCTATGGCATTGTGTATATAAAGGATGTGCATGACACAAATGACATTAGTTTTGATGGGGATAACTGCTATTAAAGAGGTGAAGTTTTTAGATGTAAGATAACAAAATATATAGAACGGTGGCTTGGGCTTACGCCTATCATGCAGCATGAATTGCGACACATGACCACGCCTGCTTCCAAAGGCATGCCTAAAATTATATCTCCTGTGCTTGAAGTAAGCCACAGACACAGTATCTGGGCAACACTGTGTCCTATCAAAGAGGGAACAGGGTGGTGTCCTATCAAAGAAGGAACTGGGTGGAATGCTTCACCCAACTGGCCATGATACCAACTATGTCAGGTTTTGTTGTGTAATGGGCATTTATAGAAAAATGAACACTGGTAATAATAATAATAATATATGTAGCCATTATATCACAATCATCTTACTAACTGAGCTACAATGATTATGACTTACACTATTCAGGGTGGTTCATGAAGGTATCTAAATATTTAACATGCTGTTCTACAAGTAAAACTAAAGAAAAAGGTCTGAAAATGATTACTTATGGAGTTACGGCTAATAAAAGATATTGCCTGAAATGTAGCCTTTTTGCTAATATGAAGCCATTGCAAAAGTGTACGAGGTTAATGTAAAGCACTATTTCCATTTATTTTGTTGTTAGTGATGTGAGGAATCTAAAATCATGTACCAGACGTATATCTGCAGTAGTTTTCCAGAACATTCAGAGAAGCAAAGACTTAATTTCGAAAAAAATTTAATTTATTAACTACTTGGCCCGATTTGCTTTTTAAAATCCAAACAATAGCACAAAGTTTTCAACAGAAGATGTAAAGAATTTAATTTTGGAAAAATGATGGTAATAATGTTGACTGAAACTGTATGAAGGTGTCAGATAATCTCCTTTTCTTAATACCATAGCACATGTGAATTCATGTTAAACTGGAGAAAACAAAGCTCAGTGTTAAGGAAGTTGTGCAGTGTATGTACAGTTTCACAATACCTTCACAATAAATGTTCAAAAATGTCTCCACCGAGTTCAGTGCATTCAGCTGCACATATATGAATAGATTTTGTTGCTCGTTTCAATTTCACAGGGTTGTTCTTAATTTCGTCTATAGGATTCATAATGCAAACAAGTAAAACCTCATATGTATTGAATTTGTCCTCGCGAACTACGTCTTTCATCCATTCCCATATACAAAAATCTGTTGCTTTTAAATAGGGCGATCTGGGTGGCCATAGACGTGTAGCAACACGACCAATCCATTTCTGGGGAAAATGTTCATTTAAATTTGTAGCAACGGCGTTGGTGAAATGTGGAGGCGCGTCGTCATGTTGAAAATACATTTACAATCACGTAGCAAGTGGAACGTTTTCGAGTAAGCGGGGCATTTCTTCTTCAAGGAATTGTAAGTACGTCTCACCAGTTAGATGTCCAGGGAAAAATCGCCCAATAAAGTGTGTGTTGATTATACCACACCACACATTTACGCTAAATAGCTGCCCGAAATTGTGTTGGACTGTTGCATGTGGGTTTGCTTCAGACCATATGTTCTCGTTATGTGAATTGCTTATACCATCTCGAGCAAACTGTGCCTCATCAATAAATAAAATGTATTTGTGTAACTGCGAATTAGTATTTAACCAGTTGCACACTCCAAGCGGAGGGCAGATCTCCCAGATGTAAATGATGCCCTTGTTGTTTATGGCATGGATACAGATGATTGTACTTCAGTGTACGCCATACATTAGATTGTGAAATGTCTAATCGTTGAGAGATACGTAGTGTACTGGTACCCGGGCTACGTTGAACAGCATCCATAATATGCTGATCATCGTCTTCACAAATCGAGCACTCGCTCGTGCTAATTACGAATGCTAGGCAGAGAACCTGTCTCCCATATCATTCGAAATACTCTGCTAATGGTTCGTGCATTCGGAATCCTCCGAGTTGAATAATGTACACAATATTCTGCAGCCGCAGCATTGCCATCACATTTGCCATAAATAAACACCATGTAGGTGCATTCCTCTGTGGTAAATTTGAGAGGCATCCCCACGTCATAAATAAACTACTAACTACAAAAGTTACTGTGTGGTTTCACTTAAATACACTGTTGTTATTATGTTATTTCACTGAACAATACAGAACTAAGTCGTTCCAAGGTTAGGAAATGACTGAAACAACTCACTAACGGTTGCCAACAATGACAGAAACGTTTCTACATTCTTAATGGAAAGTAAACAAATTTATTTGTATAATAATCTTTGCTTCTGTGGATGTTCTGAAAAACAACTGTGGATACACGTCTGGGACATGTTTCATTTGATTCACCACATCAGTAACAACAAAATAAATGGAAATCATGCTTTACTTTAACCTCGTACAGCTTTGCGATGGCTTCATATTAACAAAGTTGCTAAAGTTTAGGCAAAATCTTTTATTAGCCATAGCTCATATTCGGTGACACTTAGTTCTTCTCGTCATATATTTCACTAATGAACATTACACACTATATTTGTCTATTTGCTTCTTTACCATAGATTTAAATACGTCACATTTTTCTTTTGATAACCGCTAAACGACAACTGGCCAATGCCAGTCAGTCCCTGCTATAAATATTCCTAGTTTTGTGTTTTTATGTTGTGCTACTATCAGATTTCATTCGTTTTTTTTTTCTTTTGTATGCCCTGGATAATTTATTTTCGTATGTATCCTCACCAGTCCTTCACTTACTGTTAATTTTGTAATACAATATATTTTTCCTGTACAAATTGTGACAAGCGTTTTGTAAATCTAGCTACATGAGTGAGTCCTCCATGTATTATAATAGTCAAGTTTCATGAATGAATCAAGGTGAAAGGACATTAGATCAAGTCACTGTGGCTGTCTCTTGTCTTTGCTCAGGGATACTGAATGTATGTGGTAACTTTCCACATAGGGAGGAATATCCTTTGTAAGGCTGCTTCTAGTGAATGTATGTGTTTGCACTGGGCACAGTAAAACTATGCATTGTTAAGGAATTAAGTCTGGATGTTTGCGGGTGTTGTGGTCCTTGGAACTGACAATGGCAACACCCAGCAGTGCTCAACTTTCTTGAAACTGGAGGAGATGATATGTGTCCGCACATGGGTATCCCTGTGAATGAATGAGCGTCACTTGAGGTATGAGAATAAAATTGGCTTTGAGGTTGGCAATATTCGTCTCTATGATCTCTGGCCTTTCTTGCTTCAGCACGACTAAGACTGTTATGTTTTAATTGAGACATTCTCCTTGTGTTGTGTCACACTACCCCTTGCCTTAAGTGAGCCACTAACAGCGAAAAATGATCTATTGTGAGTGAGGAGTAATGAAAGACGACCTTGCCTTCTGGGAAAGCCACTGCCGTGGTACTACCTGTCAGGCACTTTCCCTTTCATTTTGTTTCGGTGATTATTATACAGTTTCATTCGCCTTTAGTGTACCTATATTTTCCCTTATTGATAGTAATCTGATGGACTGTTAGGGTTAGGGTAAACCACAGATTGATCTCAGAGTACTTCCATGACTTGAATAGCAGTAGTAGAATTAAACTCGGCTATAGGGACAGACTTTTGGGCGCTGGAGGTGATCATTGCATTAGGGGCACCTTTAAAACTTTCCCCGAGCAACAAGCGAGTTCGCGGAGCCTTCTCATTGCGAGTCCGCCTCTGTAGTCACCGAAACTGGCCGTGGACCCTGCAGGGCAGTGGTTTTATGGGCTCACATTCTGGCGGTCGGCCTTGTTTCGCTGGCGACCAAGCAATAGGGTGGGAATGTCGTGGCTGAATGCAAAATGACACTTCTTTAGAAACTGGTGGCACCACGCATATGACGCTGGTCTAACTAATTTATTAGTGAGTGGACGTGGTGTGGGAGTCTGATCTCCCCATACCATGTGCGGTTCCAGCTAAAGTGGCGTTGGGCTGACGCCTGGCTAATGTGTTTAATACAACAGTGTAGCTTGTGAGATGGGATAACTAATTGCTCCGGATGTTGCGTTTGTTATATGCCACTGCGCCTCGCCAAAACGGCGCCCACTATATCGTTTTTACGGACAGGACAGAGCTTGTTTTCACTTGGAAACCTACCTCATCTTGTGAAATGCGCTGGAGGTTTGGCTGCAGGACCTCAAGACATTGTGTGCTGTTACTTTTTTTTGGAGAACAGAATGTGTTCTGTACTGCAGTGATTGGTTAAGGAAGATTGGACTCCTTGCTAGGAAACATGATTGGCACAGTAACCATTGCTGGGCCATGATAGGTTTATGCAAGAACACCGGGGGGGGGGGGGGGGGGGGAGAGAACAGCCGCTAGAGCTATTCCATTACTACGGAGAGAACTGTTAGATGTAAAGACGTCCAGACACCGAGGCAAAACTTTATATTTTCTTGGGCGAGAGACAATCATCTCTCGCAATACGTCGAGCCACTGATCCTAGCAGCTTCAGCAGAGCCCACACCCAGACGACACCATCTCGCCTTTCATCGGCCATGTTGGTAACTTTGCGCAGCTTCGAAAAATGTAAAAGCCTATCAATTGTTTTTATGTCCATCTTTTTTTTATGTAGCATCATTGTACTCGCAGTAGTCACTCCCAGTGTCCATTGCATGCTTAATTAGATCTTGATGCAAGAGACCAATCAGTGGAACGATACAGCAGAGTGTGCTTGCCTAGATTGGTATTCTCCGCCGCGCGGTGTAGCTGAGCGGTCTGGAGGGTCTTGTCACGGTCCGCGCGGCTTCCCCCGTCGGAGGTTCGAGTCCTCCCTCGGGCATGGGTGTGTTTGTCGTCCTTAGCTAAGTTAGTTTAAGTTAGATTAAGTAGTGTGTAAGCTTAGGGACCGATGACCTTAGCAGTTTGGTGCCATAAGACCTTACCACACATTCCCAAATTTGCATCTTCCACTCACAGTAGTTCCCCCAAGTTTTTTGCCACCCAACCTGTGTTCGTGTTAATGAAATGTTGTACAGCTGAAGTTTCTGTTTATATGTCTGTTTCCTCTTAGCCTTGATATTAGCTTATAAATCTCTTTGTGATACCGTAGGTCCTTGTTATTTATTTTTCAGTGACATCCATTCTCATTCACTACGATATCATTTATTTTGTTGTGGGTTGAAAGCATTAAATTAATTTTATGTCAAGTTAGTCAACTCATTAGGTGCTCTACATAGTGGTCACTATCTACGAATGTAAGATTTCCTTGCGCTTTTGATAAATGTGCCACCTCTTGGGTGTGTGGTTACGACCTTTTAGTTATTTGGCAGATTGAGAACTGTGGTCACCGTAGGCTAGCTTGCAAAAAAAAATTCTAAACTGTATAAGTGAATTCGCAGAAGGGAATCGAAGGAATCAGAAGGCAGTGCAGTTCATATAATAATCATTGTTTGCCAAGATAGCTCATAAGGCGACCGCATTTAGAGAATACTACACTTATAAAAAATTTTAGTCAATGTGGAGCGAAAATAAAAAACAGTTTAACGAACACACAATCAGTTTAAAAGAAAACACAAGGACTTATCCGCTGAAGCATCTTCAGTACCGAAACTCACTTTTATTCAGTGACAGTTGTCCAAGGAGTACTATTTTAAAAGAAATACTTATACATGCAAGGCAATGTCGCTGAAATTCGAGATTACTCAAATTGCGGGAACGCCAACTTACAGCGTTAAGAAACCATATTATGAACAGAAGAAATAAAACAGAAGTACCAAAGCTGGTGAAATGTTGAGCTTCAGCAATCTGAGTGTTAACCTTCCTACATAAACAAGGGCAAAGAGTAAAAATTTTATTTCTGATGCAAGGTCGTTCAAAATCCAGTCACCATAGATTGCTTCTGCATGTTAATGACAATTCAAAATTTACAGTGAACTACCTGACCCCCAGCCAATAGCCTTTCACAAACCTATCGCCTGTAATAACATCAGATTAACTGGAGCTGAATGTCTGGCCAGCAAAGCTCTCAAAACAACAGTAATTATAGGCCATACAACAGTGATTAGTACTACAACAGATAAAACACACAATTAAACGTAGGCTTAAAATATACACTCTTAAATTCGGTAAGACGACGTATCCAGGGAAGCACGTATATCCAATTAGTCACGTAATTCTTATTAATTCGACTCAGAAGAAAAGATTATTTCCAGGAAAGCCAAACTGCCATATCACCTTTGTTGCTTTAGCAACTTATCTACTCATTAGAAATAAGGCTCGTTAACCAGTTTTGACAACACAGGGATTGTAAGATTCACGAACTGCTCACCCTACAATCTTTTCTCAACTACAACCAGTGCACATTCGTTACCAAACTGACCATCATTAATAAGTTCAGGCTGTCTTTCTTTCTGAGAGAGAAATCCATATAGTCAGTGCCACTTCAAAATCACCACCAACATATATCCAAGTCCATCGCGCGGTCTCACACACACAATCACTGCCCAAACCGACTCCCAATGTTGTGGCCAGCCAGCAGCCATAGGGAAAACTGTCCGTAGTCAGACACTTCTCCACACTGGCAGAGCCGCTTTGATCCCTTTCCTCAGCCATGACCTCTCTCGGCCAGCCAGAGAAGTCATATAATTATCTGAGAAAAAATAGGTAGCGTAATAATCATCAATATATGCACTTGCGTGACTCAGACACAAACAGATAAGGTTCAGAACAATTGTAACACGCTGACTACAGGCGACAGGAGGTTATCCTCGGACCTCAGCATGCTGGTGCAGGCATACCAGTGCAGATGTTCCCTGAGGATGGTAATAGTGGCCTGGCTAGCACAGCATGCTGGCAGATGGCAGCTGATCGCTGCCAGGTGGCGGCGTTGCAGTGAGAGGGCGTCCGTGTGCCCAGATTGGACTCTAAAACAGCCGTTGTTACTTTGCTGCCTGCTGGGGATAGAATCACAGATGCGGCGACGACTAACATAGGTTGTGCGTCATCTGGTGGCCCAGCTGTGACGACACGCTAATGGGTTGGTCCTGGAGGTTTAAATTCCGTTTCCATGTGCTGACAGTTGCAGAAGACCCCTGTAATGAGGACACATCGAAACATATGCAGGGCCGTCGATGGCCTGGCGTGGCATAAAAAGTAGATCGATCAGTCGTGTGGTGGGAGCCCGTGTGACATCCTTCATGTTAACAAGTGAAAGCACTGACTGCGGTGGTGGTGCCACTGCTGACGTTGCTAACGCCTGGGCTTTGGCTGATGGACAGCAACCTGATTTCGTCGTTGTGTCTGTCTGGCTGCTGGTATTTGGATCATTAAAACAGGAAAAATATAGAAATGAATCGATCGTTGGGAGTAGAACAGAAAGCATCCGATTCTGCAATAACGAAATTGTTAAAAAAACATGGCTCGCAACATGATCACTTTAAATAGTAATACGGGTATAGTATATGCGAATCTGAGAAATGCAGATAAAAGAAAATAATAGTAAATTGGAAACTAATATGAAATCTGAAAGCAATAAGGTTGGAAAAATGCTATCTGATTTAGGTACAATTCTTTCAGGCAAGATAAAAACCAATTTCTATACTTAGAACTCATGAAGACAAAGAATTACTGAACTCAACGAATCCATAGGTCCACCAAGGGAAGATATGACTTAAGTAAATCAAATTGCTAGTATTAACAACAGGCTCGATTCCAAGAAACAGAGAACCGAAAAAATGTTAGAACCTATGTTAGACCTTAAAGTACAGTACCCTGTGCTGGGACCTAAATTACAGACGAAACAAGTGCAGACATTGTAGCATTAAAATTCAGTGTAGGGAACTGCGTAAAGAAAGAAACTCGAGGAAGTACTGCCACAAAATTATGTAATGAAGTTGAATCATTACGTCAACAGTTACTAAGTAAGACGAGTTGTATAGTTGTACAAAAGTTGAATATATTGAATGGGAGGGAAAGGTACGATCCTCAAAAGAGGCAAGGTAGATGGTACACGTTGGATTTCATAAAAAAATTGGAAATGGGTGTTATCGGGTGGCAAGACTGATGAAGAAAAAATTAACATAGTTATTAATGCTAAGACTGGAGCTTGAATTTATATACAAAGGAGATGGAATTCTCTGAATTCAAAAATCTGTTTTTCGAAGAGTTTTGGTCCATCCAAAAACAAGATAATTTGCAGTGCGAATTCGTTGTCGCAAAGACATCAGATAATGGAAGAGCTTTCTGAAATATTACTGTGAAGGATGGTTTAAAAGACTGGTGTATCTCGAGGATAAAGATTCTGAATCAGAGATAGCGTGAGAGTTATGGAAACAACTGACAGACTACTCGAAAAGTTACCTCGGAACTAGATATAAAACTTTCTATGAATTCTTAGAAAGAGTGGAGAATGATGAGCGTTGTTGCGAAGCCCGCGACCAGAGAAACTTTAGGAACAATTATGTACATTGTGAAAATAAGTAATTTTTTCTCTCTTTTTTCTATCATTTCTTCTGCTTTCTTAGACTAAGTATTCACATCTTCGATGGTGTAGCATGGATGTGTTTGGTGGTATGACTACAGTTAATTTCCTTTTCTCTGATGGATGTACCGGGTGATCAAAAAGTCAGTATAAATTTGAAAAATTAACAAACCACGGAATAATGTAGATAGAGAGGTAAAATTTGACACACATGCTTAGAATGACATGGAGTTTTAGTAGCATCAAAAAAAAAAGTATTGCTAGACGCGTGAAAGATCTCTCACCAGACCTCAGTCCGTGCGATTATTGGCTTTGGGGTTACCTGAAGTCGCAAGTGTATCATGATCGACCATCTCTAAGGATGCTGAACGACAACATCCGACGCCAATGTCTCACCATAACTCTGGACATGCTTTACAGTGCTGTTCACAACATTATTCCTCGACTACAGCTATTGTTGAGGAATGATGGTGGACATATTGAGCATTTCCTGTAAAGAACATCATCTTTGCTTTTTCTTACTTTGTTATGCTAATTATTGCTATTCTGATCAGATGAAACGCCATCTGTCGGACATTTTTTGAACTTTTGTATTTTTTTGGTTCTAATAAAACCCCATGTCATTCCAAGCATTTGTGTCAATTTGTACCCCTCTATTTACATTATTCTGTGATTTATTCAGTTTTCAAATTTATAGTGACTTTTGATCACCCAGTATTTTCTAGTTATTCCTTGAAAATAGAAAAACTTTACATTCTTTTATTTTATCTGCCCTCGAAATCTTAATTGTGAGGTGAAGAACTTCTGTGTAAATCGTAGACCTGAAAGCACAGAGAGCGATGTCGAAAGCACAGATGAGCAGCGACAGACAGTGATGCAGTGTTAGTCAGTTATAGTTGGAGTCACGAACGATGGCGGTAAACTTTAGGCCTGTTCTGCACACCTACGTCACGCATACTCCGACAGCCAATGAGCTTTCAGTAGTGTTCTGTGCGCTCTGCTCTGAATGCCATACTTAATGCGGGCATTAAATGTATTCGTAGCGAGTCGTTTACTGACTTTCTATTTCATTTGTTGGGAGTTGTCATCGCTGATGGTGCTGGTAAGTGATAGATCCTGCATTAGGAAGCGACAGACATAATTTGCAGCATATACACTTCATTCAAGAGGAAAGCACACGCATGCGCGTACCGCAACTGTCGCTTGGAATCGTCAACAATGCCATTCCTGTAAGTGCCTCGATATCCGCGAGCCGTCATCTTTCGTGGATCGGCCTACAGTGAGTGTGTGTGTACAACAATATGGCGAGACGTCCAATGTTGATATGAGTCGCAAAAACTTACCGAGACTGAATCGTGGAACTTAACGACTGACGATTGGGGTTATCATCGCTGAGTGCAATGAAAGTTGGAATAACCGTCATGAACAGAAAGATCGTACGGATGGAGTATTACTAAATGGATTGTGTCTTAACTGGTACTGACAATGCTTGCGTGATTAAACATTATAGTTATTGCTACCATTTGAGTGGAACTGTTAGTGTGTTAGTGTTAGTGTTTTTTTTAACGTCCCGTCGACAACGAGGTCATTAGAGACGGAACACAAGCTCGGGTTAGGGAAGGATGGGGAAGGAAATCGGCCGTGCCATTTCAAAGGAACCATTCCGGCATTTGCCTGAAACGATTTAGGGAACTCACGGAAAACCTAAATCAGGATGGCTGGAGACGGGCGTCGCCCTCCCGAATGCGAGTCCAGTGTGCTAACCACTGAGTGGAACTGTTTTTACTTTTAACCGTATAGCGAGAGTCAAGGCTCCATAAAAAGGTGTATTGTATTTGTCTTCTATTGAACAGTTGAGTGTTTGAAGCAGTAACTGTCGCGGTGAATGTAATCACAATTGTGGATCATGTGTGTGAACTGTTGTACTGGTTGTGAAAATGCGATCGAGTTTGACATATGCAAATGTGACGTACAGTCATATCGCGGGCGGAAATTATCACAAAGAGTGTATAAAGCACTGAAACGGGAATTTAGTGTGTATAACTAGTAATAAACGTCCGCATGCTAAACCTGTGGAACGTCACCAAAAATTACGTCTAAGCAGCTAGTGGCGTGTTAAACACCAGTGCAGATGATTTTGCAGTATAACCGAGAAGAGATATTTCGCCGAGGAACTACGACGAACGGAATTTCTGTGATAACTTTATCTGCAACATCACAAGCCGACGCCATCTCAACAAGCCGCCACTTATCTCCACCAACAAACAGATAAGTTGCACTGCTGTGCCTTCTCTCAAGAATTCAGCAGTTCAGATTGTACGTTGTTAGAAACTATATTCTTTCCTTTACCATTCTTAATTTTCACTACGTAAATAAAATTGCTGGAAGTGAGTTATTAACTCTCAATGTAGCTTGTTCAATATTGGTCGAAGGTTATGTTTACATCGTACTTAGAGACACGTTACAACACTTCCACACACAATAACTTCGTTGTCGATGATTACAGAGATAAGTGAACAGATGTGAAGTCGAGTCCTACTATGTTTTTCTGGATAAGAAACAGAATTTTGTGTGACTTACATAATTTAATGACTAAGTGAAACGACATTGCCACGTCCACATAATTCGTAAATAAAACGAGTTATTCTGTGCGGAAATAATTGGACATCAATTCAATCAGGTTATTTCTAACAAAACCTTGTAAAATACAGGGTCAGCACTGATGAGCCAAAACATTATGATCACCTGCTTAATAGCTTGTTTCTGCATATTCGGAACGAAATACATAACTGATTATGCTTATCAGGGATCCGACAGTTTGTTGGTATGTTTGTGGAGGTATGTATCATTAGATGTCTATGCACAGCTCACGTAATTCAAGCAAATAACAGGGCGCTGATTTTCGTGCATGGTGATGGTGCCTGGTAGCGACCCAAATGGGTTCCATAGGATTTACAACAAGCAGATTTAGTCGCCAAGACGTCAACGTGAATTCACTATAATGCTCCTCAAACCACTGTAGCAAGTTTCTGGCTCCGAGACACGGACAATTATACTGCTGAAAGAATACATTGCCATTAGGAAAGACATCAAGCACGAAGGGATGCAGGTGGTTCGCAGCTGTCAGCCTGTCTTCGATTATTACCGCAGACCCACGCAAGTGCAGGAGAATGTCTTACATAGCTTAGTACTGTTCTCACCAACCAGAGTCTGTGATGTGTTGCATGTTTCAAAGCACCGCGCACCTTAATGACGGCGTTTGTGGAGACGGCTATCGACCTAGAGTGGCAGTGTGATTCACCTCAAGAACCGACACGTTTCCTCTGATCAGCGGTCGAAACCGATGGTCCCGTGCCCACTACAATCGTAACTGACGATGTTGTTGGGTCAACATGTGAACACGTAGGCTTGATCTGCTGCGGAGCTCCATGTTCAACAATGTACAATGAATGGTTTGCTCCTTAACACTTGTGCGTGCACCAGCATGTCCTCTTTCGGCAGAAATGCCACAGATCACCATCTATCCTACTTTACAGAGCAGACAAGCCTCTGACCCCCACGTTCTGTGAAGAGTCGTGGACGCCCAACTATTTAGCGCCTAGTGGTAGTTTCGCTGTAGATGCTCACGACAGTAGCACGTGAACACTCGCCCAGCTTCGCCGTTTTCGAGATACTTGTTCACAGGCTATGCATAATAATAATCTGCCCTTTGTCAAAGTCGCTTTTCACAATGGATTTCCCTATTAGTTGCCCCTATCTTCGCTAGGGTGATCCTCCGTCCTTGTCTGCTCCGCTTACGTACTTTTACTACCGTGTCATGTGCTCGCAACGCCACCAGGCGGCATCCAATGTCGTGGTGGCCAGTGGTCGTAAAGTTTCGGCTTGTCGGAGTATCATCTCGCGAAGTACACATCTGGGAACCATTTTCTCCACAACCTGAAACGTGTAGCCAGAACAGACCACAAACCAACGAGATGGGAGGGTGCGCTTGAGCTAACTTTCCCAACTGTGATCGTGGGTATTTTAGAAATGAATGTTCAAATATGTGTGAAATCTTACGGGACTTATCTGATAAGGTCATCAGTCCCTAAGCTTACACACTACTTTTAACCTAAATTATCCTAAGGACAAACACGCACACCCATGCCCAAGGGAGGACTCGAACCTCAGCTTGGACCAGCTGCACAGTCCATGACTGCAGCGCCTTAATTTAGAAATGAAAGGGTACAGAACGACGAAAAGAACCAACTGCCGCAGAGATCGAGGGACTAATGGGCATGGAAAATTGTAATTGGCCCAAGAAGTACTTTAAGTGAAATGTTGGGGGCAGGAGTGGAGGGCAAGGTCATGCTGAAAACGAGCTTAGAAATTGAAATGATGACATAATAATCATGGCGACATCTGGTATAAATGAAGGATCGATCGCACTTGAGGCAGATCAGATTACTGGTGACAATGTGGAATAGGATGAGAAGCAGCAGTATGGGATCAGGAAGAAGGTAAATCGGAAGATCGAAGTGACGAACATGTTTTTGCAGATGGTGACAATGAATGCTGGCAGATTAATGAGTTGAATGATGTTATGTGGTTTAGGGTACTCAGTTAACTATATGGAAGGTTGAGACATCGGAAAATGGAGGAAAATATGGAAGGTAGTGTCCTGAAAGAGGCTCTACCAGAAGCAGTTCAAAGGAAGGCAGGAAAATGGCACTGCAAACTGATTTACATCTACATCCATACTCCCCAAGCCACCTGACGATGTGTGGCGGAGGGTACCTTGAGTACCTCTATCGGTTGTCCGTTCTATTCCAGTCTCATATTGTTCGTGGAAAGAAGGATTGTCGGTATGCCTCTGTGTGGGCGCTAATCTCTCTGATTTTATCCTCATGGTCTCTTCGTGAGATATACTTAAGAGGGAGCAATATACTGCTTGACTCCTCGGTGAAGGTATGTTCTCTAAACTTCAACAAAAGCCCGTACTGAGCTACTGAGCGTCTCTCCTGCAAAGTCTTCCACTGGAGTTTATCATCTCCGTAACGCTTTCGCGATTACTAAATGATCCTGTAACGAAGCGCGCTGCTCTGCGTTGGCTCTTCTCTATCTCTTCTATCAACCCTATCTGGTACGGACCCCACACTGCTGAGCAGTATTCAAGCAGTGGGCAAACAAGCGTACTGTAACCTACTTCCTTTGTTTTCGGATTGCATTTCTTTAGGATTCTTCCAATGAATCTCAGTCTGGCATCTGCTTTACCGACGATCAACTTACATGATCATTCAATTTTAAATCACTCCTAATGCGTACTCCCACATAATTTATGGAATTAACTGCTTCCAGTTGCTGACCTGCTATATTTTAGCTAAATGATATAGGATCTTTCTTTCTATGTATTCGCAGCACATTACACTTGTCTACATTGAGATTCAATTGTCATTCCCTGCACCATGCGTCAATTCGCTGCATGTCCTCCTGCATTTCAGTACAATTTTCCATTGTCACAACCTCTCGATATACTACAGCATCATCCGCAAAAAGCCTCAGTGAACTTCCGGTGTCATCCACAAGGTCATTTATGTATATTGTGAATAGCAACGGTCCTACGATGCAACCACAAATAACTTTTGAAGATATTATTCCAATCTAAGAGCACAAATGGCAACTGAATTTTATACTGACAAAAAGAAGATAATTTTAGAAGGAGAAGATGAACATGATCCACAGATGAAAATACGAGAAAGCCATTCCGACAGGAATAAGTTTTCAGTAGAGGTAAAAGTCCATATTTATGAAAGCGATTCGAAACATAGTGATTGTGGAGTAGAAAGTATATGCGATGAAGTAAGACCATACAAGCCCAAAAGTATATTTGCTAAGGTCTTACAAAATGTTGAAAATCTGATGTCAATGCAGGTTGAATATGAGGAAGATATATATGATTCCAATGGAGTTTTCTCAGAGGACTCTGAGAATGAGAAAGAAATACACAAACTAACAGTGGAATTCTTAGCTTTAATTTTTAGCAAAAGAAAGAAATTAATGCAGATGCTAGCAGTAGTGATGCCAAATTTATACTTCCTCTACAAAATAAGCATACAGCAATTAGCTGTGATGTGTGTAAATATTGCAGTAGTGAAGAAGGTAAGAAAAACATAGACAATAACAGGGAAACAGCATTGTATGAAGGCACTCTTAGCCATGTTACTTAAACACTGAGTAGCCTCAAATTGACGCAGCTCTAAGTGAATGGAGTAGCTGGAGTGAACGGTAAAGGTGATGTGGATGTGGAGCAAAGAGGGAAAGTAGATCAAAATGCAAAGACTTACGTAATGTAAAAGTAGGATGGACTTTTTGGAAAGATATACTTATAAAAAAGGATTTGTTGTGGGAAAGTGAAAAGAATAAACATGAAGATCTGTGTAACTTAGAGGGAGAAAAACCATGCAAGATGTGGCGATAGGAAGGAGGAAAAAGCTTCCAAACAAGATAAAAATCATACCTGTCAACTTTTTTTTTATTCGTGTCAGAAGCACCATGGATACAGGAATGTAAAAAAAAATGAATAGCACACAGAAAAAAATTAATTACAGGCATATGAAAATATATATAAATATATATACAAATATGTGTGCACAGAAACAAAATGTTATAGGCATTTGGCCCATAAGCTGGCTACGTCGACAGCATTTGGGGTTGCCAACATCAGATCCTCTAAAGTGCAGTGTCAAGGACATTCAGGGCAGTTATACATGTGCTGGGTCGTCTGCACCTCTCCACAGTCGCAGAGATTAGATGTAGTAGAATATCCCCACTTCAGAAGGTTATCTCTTGACCGTGCAGTGTTGGTGAGTAGCCTGTTTAGTGATCCTCATCGTAACCTGGTGCCAATTCTTCCTTTGGTTCCATCCAGTGCCCTTCTCCCGACCGCTTCCATCTCTCCACCCTAGTTACAGGTTGGTCCCTAAAATCTTCCGATGATGTGAGAAAACTGTGTCTAGATTTCAAGCGTTTGGTGGCTGGCTGAGTTTTGTGGAGGAGGTGGCTCTCTGTCATCTCAGCCCTCGCTCTTTCACTATAGGCTTCCGCTTCTCTTCGCACTGCAGGAGGTGCAATCCCAGCAAGATGGTAGAGCTTGTCTGTTGGTGTCGGTTTCAGACATCCAGTGACGAGCCTGCAGGTCTCGTTCAGAGCAATGTCGACCTGCTTAGAGTGGGTAGAGTTGTACCAGTCACTGCTTGCATATTCGCCTGCTGGGAAGCAAACTGCTAGTGCTGTGGTTCACACTACCTCTGGCTTTGCGCCCCAGAAGGAGTTCGTTGTTTTCCGAAGAATATTATTTCTGCCGCTCACCTTCATTTTGGTGTTAATACAGTGCTGTTTATACGTCAGAGCCCTGTCTAGGAAGCTTACAGGATGCCTGCTTGTTACGGAGATGGAAGGCGCAAACTTGTGTTTTGCTAGGGTTCGGCTTGAGTTGATTGTCGGCGTAGTACTGACAGAGCATGTCTAGCGCATCCGTGAGCTTTGTCTCAACATCCTCAAAGGAGTCACCCTGTACGGCCATAGCACGGTCATCGGCGTAGATATAGTTTTCCGTACCAGCTGGCAGTGGTTGATCATTGGTGTATATGTTAAAAAGTAAGGGTGCCAGTACGCTGCCCTGAGGGAGACCATTTTTCTGGGCCCGCCATCTGCTATGCATCCCTTGGAATTCCACAGAGACCCCACGGTTCTCTAACAGACTTCTAACTGTGGATGTGAATTTAAAGTCCCTGGTAATGGCATACAGCTTCTTCGTTAGCAGACATAAGTTGGCGGTGTCATTTGCGGCTGTCAAGTCTATAAGGGCGACACCGGTTATTTTCCGGTTCTCATAGCCGTTTTCAATCAGCTGCGTGAGGTTAATTACCCGAGATGTAGTGCTTTTCCCTGGGCGGAAACCTGCTTGTTGGGGGATTAGGTAGGGTTCTATGGCACTGGAGAGGCGATCCTGGAGTATTCTTTCAAAGATTTTAAAGATATGGCAGAGAAGTGATACGGGTCGAAAATTTCTGGGGTCATCAGCATTTTTGCCTGGTTTTAAAATGGCAATAACTTCAGCCTTCCTCCAGATTGTGGGAATCTGACATGTTTCCATACAATTGTTAAACAGATTCAGTAGCCATTGTTTAACATTGGGACCAAAGTGTTTAAACTGTTCAACAAAAATCCCGTCCAGGCCCGGAGCCCCCCTTAGCTTGCATTTCGCTATGGCTTTGCCCAGATCTGCCATTGTGAGAGGGGTGGTCAGAGTTGAATTTTCTTCGTGTTCAATCCTGTCTATTTTGGTCTCCGACTTCCTGATTTTGGTGTCGGGTTTCCCATTCTTGAGAAGCTGGTGGGCTATTTGCTCGGCTGTGACGGGAGCATGTCCTGGAGAGAAAGTCGGGTCATTGTTGAGACGTTTAAGGAGTGTCCAGGCTTTCTGACTGCTCCTTTTCATGTCCAATGCCTCTACTGTCCTCAGCCATTTCTCTCTCCTGGTTTTAGCTAGTGACTTGGTTAGCTGCTCGCCCGCAGTGATAGTTTCCGTGGATAGAGGGTTTGCGTCAAACAGTCTCAGGTATTGCTGCAACTGGTCCTCTAATTCTGGCGTAAGGCCTTCAACATAATTGCTTCTGCATCCTCTAGGGATCGATTGCTTGGAACACCACTGTACAGCCTTCACGAAATTGTCATAGAACCTTGGTTCAGGTGGTAGGTTGTTTACAGAATCTTCCATGAGGTTTTGAAAGGTTCACCATTCTGCTTTCTTAAAATTGTACCTACGGCGAAAAGGTACGCTATGGGGTTTAACAACAGATGTGATCTGGCACATTATTGGACGGTGCTGGGTGTTTGGTATTCGTACACAAACTCCTTTTGAGCATCGGGACGTTACTTGATGGCTAACGAAGATGAGGTCCGGGTTATAACCACTCCCCCATCTGCCACTGTCAACTGAATATCAGTTTACACCAAAAAATTATAAATAGAATTAAACCATAATACATATTGCAGGTTGATGTCAATAGAAATTCTAGACACTTGTAGGATCCAAAGAGAAAGGCAGGTTAGTAAGTACTGTATGAAGTTTTATCTGTGAACTATTTGATTTTTTAAAGAAAGAAATTATGTTCCTGCAGCAAAATGCTCTTGGAACAAGTACATGCCATAATTCGAGATAATTATGAACCCATTAAACCACAAAAGTATAGGTTTCACTCTGAGAAAGATACTGAAAATGAAAGATCGAAAAAGCTAGTTGAAGATTTCCTTGAATGTCTCCATGCAATGAACGAGCGTATTTAAGAAAAAAATAATTACAAAAAGACAAGATGCAGAGACAAGCTGAAACCAGGATTCGTTGACGTGATGAGAATTTGCAATTTCCAAAATTCAAAACTGGTGATATGGTTCTTGTAAAGACTCATGAGAAATTGAGTGAAATTAATCTGAAATAAGCAAGTTAAATTTATTTAAAATGGACCATTTAAAAATTGTAAATTTACTCATGCTAATGTATGCTATTTGGAATTTTCTGTGTGTGAAAGGCGTCTAGGAATAAGAAGTATAGTGGATTTGAGGACATACAAACGTACAGAAGTCTGAGAAGTTTGAAAATAAATCTATGTCAGATTAAGCTTAAATGTGAAACAGTGATAATTTATTATTCAAATATATATTTTTCAATTTTCAGAGAAAACCTACACTGAGATGACAAAAGTCATAGGATACTTCCTAATATTGTGTAGGACTGCCTTTTGCCCTGTGCAGGGCACAACTCAACATGACACAGACTCAAGAAGTCGTTGGAAGTCCCCTGCAGAAATATTGAGCGAAGATACCTCTACAGCCGTCCATAATTATGAAAGTATTGCTGGTGCAGCATTTTGTGTATGAATTGACCTCTCGATTATGTTCGATAAATGTTTGGTAGGATCTGGGTAGCCAAGTAATTCACTCGAATTATCCAGATTGTTCTTCAAACCAGTTGTAAACAATTGCATCATGGCGCATTGTCAACCATACAAATTCCATCGATGTTTGGGTATGTAACGTTTATGAATTACTGCAAATGGTCTCCAGGTACCGAATGTAACCTATACAGTCTGACCAGAGGATCCAGTCCATACCATGAAAACACAGCCCACACCATTATGGAAGCACCACCAGTTTGCACACTGCCTTGTTTACAACATGGGTCATTGGTTTCGTGAGTTCTGAGCCACACTCAGATCCTATCATAGCCTCTTACCAACTGAAATCTGGACTAATCTGACCAAGCTACGGTTTACCAGTCATCTATGGTCCAACCAGTACAGGAGAGGCACTGCACACGGTGTCGTGTTGCAAGCAAAAGCACTCGCGTCGGTTGTCTGCTGCCACAGCCCATTAACGCCAAATTTCACCGCAGCGTCATGAGGTGTACGTTTGTCTTATGTCCCACAATGATTTTTGTGGTTATTTCATTAAGTGTTGCTTGTCTGTTAGTACTGACATCTCTAGGCAAACACTGCTGCTCTCAGTTGTGAAGTGAAGGCCGTCGGCCTCTGCATTGTCTGTGGTGAGAGGTAATGCCTGAAATTTTGTATTCTCAGCACATTGTGGATCTCATAACATTCAATTTCCTAACGATTTCCGAAATGCTATGTGCCATTCATCTAGCTCCAACCACCATTCGTCGTTTAAAGTCTCTTAATTCCCTCTGTGCCACCATAATCACGTTGGAAACCATTTCACATGAATCACCTGAGTACAAAGGCACTGCCCTTTTATAACTTGTGTACATGATACTACCGCAATTTGGGAATGTGCATATTGCTCCCCGATGACTTTTGTCACTTTACTGTATATCTTTTCACCTGTAACCAAAAAGACAACATAGTGTTATGGTATTTTAAAACTGATGGACTGTACTTTCAAGAAAGCCTTTGAAAAGAAATGAAAAACCTGGAAGTTTGTGAAAGTAGATTTAAAAAACAGTGATGTGAAGGATGTTCAGAATAGTGAGTAAAGACTCACATAATTAATCAGATGTGATAAAAGTTTAAAAAGGATTCTGAGCAAGAGACACTCTAGGGAGCAATCCCATCTTGAAAAGCTACAAAGAAATTTTTTAAATTAAACTTATTTTATGTGTATGAGGTTATATAACTGCATTAGATTAGTTAATGTATGGTGACACAGAAAAAAAAACTAAAAGACATTTGATCCAGCAACTGAGAACTACAGGATTTTATAAACTTTGTTTTAAAACAACTACACAACGTTATTGAAAATGAATCATTTAATACATCTTGTATATATGTAGGTATTTTGAATATAATATAATATTTAATATGTCCATTAAAATGTTGATTCAACTTGGGTTATATTGCATAGGAATACATTTCCTTGAAGTTATTCTGTTAGGACAATTCAATAAAATTTGGGGGATACATGATGTAACAACTAAGACTGAACCAGAAATTTTGAAAAAAATTAAAAATTTTCTGTGAACACAAACATCGGTATAGAAGTATCAACTTTGCAGACAACACGTCTGCAAATTCGCCTAAATGAAAGGGGATAAATATCTATCTATTAATAACTATAATATGATTATCATGAATGTTCAGTGTAATAATTATAGCTTAATATTTTTGGGAATAACAATTACATTTAACCGTTTGGTACAAAACACAGAAAAGGTGAGGTAGCACTAAGGGTTTAGATTTGATTTTTTTGGTGACCCAGGAGTGCTGATTGGCATGATGGTGTACACAAGGCATGAGTCAAAGGCAGGGAAGTTGAATTCTGTTGTGTCAAGATAGGTGCAATTAATAGTGGCAATATTGTGTTGGTTGAAGTGAGATGTAGTGTGGCTGTGGTATTTATGGTGCAATGTCATCTCTTAAAATTATGGATCACTAAAAGTAAGATTTTCTGGTCATAATCTAAGATGGAATTTTGATCCATGGTTACTTGAAGAACAATGGTTCCTGCTAGCAACGTGGTTCATGACATATTACTCCATCAGGTTCGATATGTGAAGACATTAACAGATCAGCAGAAACCAAAATTCTCTGAGGAAACTAAAACATCATCAACAATTGAGGCAAGAAAGTTTTGGTAAATTTAATTGTGCTTATAACTGTGCAGGCATATTAGAGTCATTTATTATTTTGCATTCTGTTGAATAACAGTAGATTTTCAAAAAGTTTCTTAAATTCGTTCTCCAGTTGTCACTTACTGAATTCTGCTTCCTGGACACATTTTTGGTAAGAAGTTTCCATGAAACTTTAGACGATTTAAAACATTGTTTCTCAATCAAAGCTTTGTGTCAAAGTATAATTTTAGTAAGTTCATGTGGCTGCTTAAAAAGCCATTATTCTTTCCATTAAATTTAGTGGTCACATTACCAACTTGCTGTTACTGAATCTGATTTAAAATGACATCACATTTTTTAAGTAATTAATTTTAATTATTACATAATTCAGATTACATAATAAGATGGTAGACGTAGTACTTTCACAATTTTCATCCATCTTGGCTCTAAGTAAAAGCCAGTTTAATAACAGACAATTAAATTCACTTAAATAAAAGTAAAATTGTTTCTTAAACATTCAATTTATGGTAAATTGCTCCTTCATAGCTCACAACCAAAATCTTTGTAGGCTGTGAGTGAAGTGCCACTTATAGGTGTGTTCTTCATCTATATACCAAAACTGCAAATTGGACGCCTCATTCTAACCGCGCTTTGGAATAAAGCCAGTGGTACCTTTTGATCACCTTGGCTGTGAAGTAAATTCCCTTGTTTCCACTTGGTCAGAATTAGTTAAAAGTATTTGAGTGCCTTCAGTGAAGTGTTGATAAAGTGCAGAACCAACGAAAATCCTTTACTGTGTGATCAACGGTCCTGCAAACAGTGTATGTCACGAATGGAAGTATTTTTGTGACTCCACATATGCAGATAAGCAATGTGCCACCACAGCACAGAAATGAGCAGTCGAGTTGCCAATCTGAAGCAATAGCCAGCAACGTGGGCCGTGGTTTCCATTCGTTAACAGTTTAGTTCTGCACAGTATTTCAACACTGCTGCAAGTAAAAACAGTTAATTGAAACCACCTCATATTTGTTATTTCTGTAATTATAAAGTTTAGTCCCAATTATGAATAATTTATAGGTTCGATTTCAAACGGACAGGCCAACAGGACATCGGCAGGTTCAATTATGTAACGGATCCTGGGGGGATCTACTTAAAAAAGTTATTTCAGGTCAGGTATCAGCTGTTGCAAGAGATGCTGCATGACACTGGTGGAGTAACCTACCTGACATTCAGCGAAAGCAACGATATTCCACCGCCTGAAATGGTAAAGCGAAACAGCGTATTCATATATGACGATATCACAGTGGAAAACCAGGGTCGGATACAGAAATATTTGTTTTTGGCGTGATATTAAAGTTCATGTATTCTATGTAAGAAGACACATTCCAGAATTTCTAACCCACTGGTGAGGGCTAATGAGAAACTTATTTTCGCTTTCAAACAGGACAGTATCGAAGTATATTTACCAATTGCCTGTAGGAACCGACATAACATTCAATGAATTTGTTACCATAAGTGAAGATTGATGGAGTAACACACACTAAGAATTTCTGGTTACTGATCAAAGGAGGAAACTGAATGACAGTTGATGTAGACGGATCTTCCATGAGATTTTGCTTAAAAGATAGTGTACAATACGTAACTGTGTCACTGTATTGGAGACTATGGGCAAATTTGTGCCGGCCGGAGTGGCTGTGCGGTTCTAGGCGCTACAGTCTGGAACCGAGCGACCGCTACAGTCACAGGTTCGAATCCTGCCTCGAGCATGGATGTGTGTGATGTTCTTAGCTTAGTTAGGTTTAATTAGTTCTAAGTTCTAGGCGACTGATGACCTGAGAAGTTAAGTCGCATAGTGCTCAGAGCCATTTGACAAATTCGTATATGTGCCATGTGCTCATTCTGATGGGATGAAGCACAGGCCAAACTCACATTTATCCATCAATAAAAACATCTAGGATCTAAACTCATACCATCGAGATGTTGAAACATCATACTAGTGAAATGTACACATTGTGGGATGGAATGAAAACTGTATCAGTAAAGGTTCATGAAACTGAAAGAAATTGAAGATATGAAAAAAAAACCTGTAAATATTGCAGAAAGAAAATCTCAGGAAAAAGACAATGGAACCCTTCTGAGGATAATCAAAGGTTGAGAGATTTAAAAAATTAGATATACGTAGAGGAAGACATGTATAAGAATACATAAAAGATTTGTGCCATCTCGAAATCTGTTTAGTGTGTAGCAGCATGTTGACAAAACATAAACTCATCAAGACATGAAAAGTTGTTCATGGAAATTACATCTATTATAATTAGGATAGTTGTAAGCGGAACAGATCTCTCTGAAACGGTTAAGCCACAAACAGAAAGTATTAAATGACTCTCGCAACTGGTGGATGGTGGTGGTAGGAGAGGAGAGGAAAAAGAAGAAGAAATATATGCTATCACCGACTTCGCCAACCATCAACTAACCCACAAATCTATTAGCATTCCTCATCACAACGGAAGTACAATGCGGTAACATGTCAGCATTATGCATTCCTTAAATCTATAGGATATAGGATGGAAGCCATGCAATGATGTCATTCAGAATAACAGCTCTAGTTCAACATGATGAGTGAATCACTTGACTGCATTATTTCTCTCACAGACCTTTTGTTTCAGCACGTTTTACAATAATGATGAGAAAAGAATTCTCATCCACCATCAAGATGAACAAGCAATTCTGAGCAACAGTTACCTGTACTTGGAATGCACATTTATGAAGAATGATGGATTCTCTCCAGCAGAAATATAGTGACTTACATGTAATGCATTCGGCTGTCTGTTTCAAGAAATAAGATACGAGCTTAATAGTGGCAAGATGAATAGCACAAGCTATGGGGGGGGGGGGGGGGAGGGGAGTAATATTAAGATACAGGACATATGTCCCTGCATCAACCTCGGACACAAATGGTTATAAAATGCATGGTGGCTCATATATGGACCAATATGTAACTACTTTGAAGTGTGTACATGTCTCAAAAGTTTATGGGGTTTTTTGAGGATATTAATTGCATCATTAAGAAAGCAAAACAGAAATTGATCCCCATTCGATGTGTCACAGATAATAATGAGTACATTCAAGAAGTGTAAGAATATAATAAAAATGCGTTGTTTAAATAATTGTAGAAAGTACCCCATATAAGACGACGAGCATCTGACACTTCTATCTAAATTGAATCCCAGAGCTCAGTTGCCATTAAGTTACCATTTATGCCAATTATTTGGGTATCCAGTTCAACCATCGACGTCCAGGAGCCTTGATCGATTAAGACACCATATTAACCAGAAACGCCTCAATTCATTATTCTGGAACTTCAAACAGGCAGGAGATGGAATTCGTCGAAGGATTCCAGTGTATTCGACAATTGCAGTCCAACTAACGCAAGAGTGTACCTGTATTCTGTGTATTAACCATGCAATAAACTCCTGCTTGATTGGGGCAATAACATTATCAGCCTACTATATAACGTGTGTACCAGGTTTCGCTCTTCTTACTGTGAGACCGATGCATTTGGATGCATGCTCAGCCCAAAGCAATTTGAATATGCGCTAGCTGTTATAGATTTAGGGCCAGTCATGAATAACTGCTTGAAGCAAAACGAGAGTACTAAATCATGGCCTATAGGAATTCGTACTGAATCTGAATCATTAGAAAATTTCCTTCCAACCACTGCAGCGTCTATATTACGGTTGAATGGTCATGTTATGAATTACACATCTCTCACAAACACCACACAACGACTTGCATAAATGTAGAGGTGTTGCTTCAAACATAAGGCATTCCACGATTGCACCTCAAAATGCGATAATCGTCATGGATGTACAAGGCTTCCACAACGAGTGTGGACAATTTGTGTTTAAGGAAGCTGTATTTGTTGCATTCACCAACACTGGACGAGTATTGACAACGTTTTCAACAGTCGTTGCTTCGCCTAAGCTCTTTAGAACAGCAACGCATGCCAGGAAATGATTTAAAGCCTAATTTCTTTTTCTTCTGTCACAGAAGGGATGTGCCAATGCACCTGACGCATGATGGCGTACTGGGTGATCTGATACAGCACATCTGCACTCCAGAGGATGGCTCATGGCTGGCAGAACCTTTAATAGGTGAATACTCGTTCTCTCTCTCTCTCTCTCTCTCTCTCTCTCTCTCTCTCTCTCTCTCTCTCTCCCTCTCTCCCTCTGTGTGTGTGTGTGTGTGTGTGTGTGTGTTTGTGTGTGTCTGTGTGTGTAGATAATGTAGTTATCTAATGAAATGCTTTTTTCTATGTGTTATAAAATTTCTATGATATTGATGCAACAGATATGAATGAGGTGCAGCCCATCCCAGTATCTATACACTCCTCATCAAATTCATTCAGCTACAAGTTCGTCTATGTCAGATGTTCAAGCAATTGAGACAACTCCTGGTCCATGACAGATCCAATTAATTTAGCCAACGCCTTCCTACAGTATGAGGTCATTCGGATGGACACCATCCCCCAAGGGGCAGGTACATAAGCAGTACCAGTAGTTTGTTACACACACTCTTGCAGGCATTACTTATGAGATTTTAGAGTTTCTTTATAGATGCAACTGATGACAACTTGACTATGAGGGGATGGTTTAAAGCAGCAACTTTTGATACCAAACAAAATCAGCCAACATCATTCTTCAGCATTAGCTTATGGGGATGAAGCCAGTTGTTGAGAGGTAATTAGGTATGTAATTTCTTTTATTTCTATCCTAGAGCATATATATATATATATATATATATATATATATATATATATATATATATATATATATATATGTTACACATACTTGTAAGCATTACTTATGAGATTTTTTTCCTTTTCTTCTAGAAGCACTCGATGACAGTTCGAAGGAATGGATTCATGTATCTTTTTATGGCATACAATCAAATGCGTCATCCTAGCCAATGACTCCATCCTCCAAAATTAGTTTGGGGTATGACACCAATCATTGAGGGGCAAATATGTGACTAGTAGTACTTCATTTTCCTTCCTCTACTTAAGCAATAATAATAATTTTACTGCCCACACACTTTTATGCATTACATACAAGGATTTTTGTTTGTTTCTATGGGCACATGATTATAATATTGTGGTGAGTCAGATGAATGTTGATTGGACAAAAGATTAAGCTACATTATGGCAATCAATGATGATTCTGATTTCATGAGGTCACAGTTGACTTAATCAGTCGATGATAGAGTTGAGTGTAAAATCTACCACAAATTATTGTTATAGATGACTGCTTACATCGTTTTTTACGCACACATATGATACTTATCACTATAGTTCTATTTTTTCTTTTCATATGTGATGGAAGTGTGCTGATTTGGACTTGCACCTGCAACAGTTCCATGACCTGACTCAACGATGACGCATTTCTTCTCCCTAGATCGGTCTATCAACAAAGCATTCTCCACATCAGGAAACACTGCAGCCCAGCCCAGTAACATCATGTTATGGACTGACAATTAGCCGGCTGAAGTGGTCGAGCGGTTTTAGGCGCTTCAGTCTGGAACCGTGTGCCCGCTATGGTAGCAAGTTCGAACCCTGCCTCGGGCATGGATGTGTGATGTCCTTAGGTTAGTTAGGTTTAATTAGTTCTAAGTTCTAGGAGACTGATGACCTTAGAAGTTAAGTTGCATAGTGCTCAGAGCCATTTGAACCATTTGACTGACAATTCTAGCTCATTTGCCATGGCATGGCCCTGGACCTAGCAGAGACAGACCACGTGCCCACTCTGCTACAGATCACCAGGTAAACGGCATAATCACATTGCACAACTCTGTGGTTACTGGCACTTTTGGGGACAGGATCTCACAAGCTCGCACTGACAACACTAATAAGGGGTATCGATATCCTGGCACTTTCCTTAAGGCTTGTCAAGTCGTTTTGGAAAGAGAGGTCTCCAGAATTGTCAATGACCCATGGTATCCCGGCCATTGTCTACATTTGAGAGAATGTAGTGGAATAATGGGGCTATCACCCCACTCTGCATTGTTGCCAAATTTATTCTAGATGGCGGCCATAGAGGTGGCAATGTTGCTCTGACATCATGGTGGGCAAGTCAAACTTTGGCAGGGAAATAGGTGGAGACCGACTGACCTAGTTCACAACACCACCAGCAGATGGCCCACCCCCAGCCACCCCCTCCTCTCACCTCCCTCATCGGTAAATTGCGGAAAATGCGCTCAGTTTGTTTCGAGCTGCTGGACTGGGATGGCATCACGATGGTAGGCTAATATAGTGTGAACAAGACAGTATTTAAACAATTTTTTAAGAATATTGTTTATTTATTTCCGAAATTGAAGTGCAACTCGATATTGATGCTAGAATTCTTTTAAATTCTTTATTCTTGATATTTTATTATAAATACAACTTACAAACGTATGTGATTAGTGAGCCCTTTAATTGTTACAGTGTTATTTGCAGCTAGTTTTCAAAGTTTTGAGCTACAAGTAGTGTTAGCTACAATGGGCAAGTTAATTTACTGTTAATATTACTCTACTTATTCTAGTGGTGTACTCAAGAGGTAATCTTCGCACTGGTTGAAGCGTTACAGGTGTGTCAGTCGAATATATATACCTATTTTGCACGGCCTTGCCCATTGACCTAATCCCGATGAGTGTGCCCCTGACACTGGGCAGGTCCAAGATATCTTTCTATTTCGCTGCAGGTCGCTATTATATGACCAAGCGAGGTGGCGCAGTGGTTAGCACACTAGACTCGCATTCGGGAGGACGACGGTTCAATCCCGTCTCCAGTCATCCTGATTCAGGTTTTCCGTGATTTCCCTAAATCGCTTCAGGCAAATGCCGGGATGGTTCCTTTGAAAGGGCACTGCTGATTTCCTTCCCCATCCTTTCCTCACCCGAGCTTGCGCTCCGTCTCTAATGACCTCGTTGTCGACGGGACGTTACACAGTAATCTCCTCCTCCTCCTCCACTATTATATGTTTTCTAATTCCTACTTGCTATAAAACTAACCTACATCAATTCTGATGCTTTTTCTTCATTCAGTATCGTTGTACTCCGCCCCCTCTAGGCCTGCACATGGCAGATTCCAACTGCAATGGCAGTCGACCTATACATGCATAGACAGTATGGGTTCGGGGTACTCAGCAAATTTTGTTATTTATCACTACTCACGATTGTCCCTCAGATATTCCAAAGGAACTTTTCGTGATACCTCATTAGCCAGGTTGTTTAGTATCTGAAGTGTATCCTCTTGTCATAGTTGTGTAAATATCTCATTATTCGGTAGTTTCTGTCTTGGCGCAGCTGCTACATCACTGTAAAGAGGGCACTCATAAACCACATGGTTGGGAGTACCCTCCCGTGAACCACATTTGCACGAGGGTGTAGCCCTTCTCCCAAACCAACACAGAGATGTCGGATAGGGTCCAAATCAACGAGGAAATGGAACAATCTCCGTGTTGGCTTAAAGTATCCCAGACCTAATCGTTCTTTCACATCTCGTAGGAATTTGGAAGGTTCTTCAGCCAGTGTCATCGGCTTCCCATGCCTCCTGCCACAACTCTTCGCGTCTTCTCTTGATTGCATCCTTATCTCCAGCCCGAATGCCCAGAATGTCCCCTGTTTTCCTGACTTCCCCCTCCTTCGCCCAGAACCCTGCTGCCTGCTCTATTACCAATAGGGCCCCACCTGGAGATGTCCTGTAGGCCCCCACTGACCTTAATATCATGTTTCTTTGCACCCTTCTCTCCATCATGGCGAGCAGGGTCCTCATGGGCCTGTGCACCCAGACTCCCGAGCTGTAACCCACTATTGATGTTAGTATGCTGTTATGGTATAATTTTATTAATTCGGGGAGAAGATGGAATCTTTTATGTCCAATGCAAATGAGATTATTGAATACTTCTAGGACTCTTTGGGCTATGGTTTTGATGTGCTTTGCAAAGTTCCACCTTTCCTCAATGATAACTCTTAGATAATGCGCCTCTTATCATCAGAGAATTGGCGAGCCCTAAGTTCTCAGCCTCGGTTTCCTTAATAGTTCACCTTTTAATAAGAGATAGGTAAACTTGTTTGGTAATATTGGCATTTTAGTGTTTTGGCACCACAGTTGTAACACTTCCATATCCCTTTCTATCTTTGGCTCGATATCTTCGCGGCTACAGCGGCCAACCAGTAGGAGGAGGTCATCTGCATAGGCTGTCACCTCTAGCACCTCTTTGCTCTGCTGTAAAATGTCCAATAATGGCTCCATATGGATGTCCCAGAACAAGGATCCTAACACAGAAACCTTAGTTACCGCTTTCCCAACTCTCCCTCTAGGGGATGATAGCCAGACCTCCTGATCCTCGCAATAACTCCTCAGACGACTGTATAGTGGCCCTGGGCACTCTATCGCCCATAATCAGGAGAAGAGCGAAGGCCACCACAGGTAGTCAAAGGCTCCACTGTTGTCCATCACAATGCCAGCTATGAACTTGTACAGGGCTGAGTCACAGACCTAGGCCGCCAGGGCAATTGCGTTAGCTGGCTGACTGCCCAGGCCTGGAGCCGAACTTTCTGTCACTCAACTCGAATAGTTCACGATGTGCAGCCAGTATGTCGGCCAACAATTTCTCAAATAGCTTTCTGAAAAGGTCTAGTAAACAAATCGCTCTATATGATTTGGTTTCCATTGGGTCTTTTCGGATCCTTTTTTGATGATGACTATGTTTGAGGTTTTCCTGATTTTTGGAAATTTTTGCAGCCTGAGGGTAAGTGGTGTTACCAACTGTGGGTCTAAGTATTACACTGCCTACGTGACAATGCCGTCTGGCCCAGGGGCTTTTTCTCTCTTTAACGATTTTATTTGGGCAGCCACCTCCTCTTCAGAGAAGGGCTGTACTGCCCTCTCATTTGTGTATCTTGTAGGATCGTCAGTTTTCTTTTGGCGCTGGCCCTCAGTTTCCCCTTACGCGCTGTCATCAGGCAACAGGGACCAGAGGAAGACCTCAGCAGATTCGAGCCAGGATTCTGTCATCCTCTGTCCATACTTGACTGTAGACATCACCATTAGAGAGCAGATCTTCTCTCTCACCAGTTTGTAGGGCACTCCCCAAGGGTCAATAGTTAATTGGCTTATGACATACCTTTCCCTACATCAAACCCTAACTGCTCAAAGTTCCTTCTGGAATGTCTCCTTTAATTCCCTGTACTGTTGCAGTCATCGTTGCTTTTCCCCTCAGACGACACTGTGCTGGTAGTGCCTAGTTAGTCTTCTGACAGACTGATGCATATGCTGTAGTTCGGCTAACCATGGTGACGGAGAAGCTGCCATGGCCCTCCTGGTTGGTTTGGCTGCTTTCACCGCTCTGGTAATCGCACTCACCAACTCTTCGGCGTACCTGTCCACATTTATATCTTGGTGTTGGTCACCATCTGGTAATGCAGGAATGTCGCACTCCCTTGCTCAGCGTTCCCAGTCTGCACTATTGTAGTTCAACTGCATCTCCCAAACCATGTTCCAGTGGCACTCTCTGTCGCGTATCGTAAATGTAATAAGATTGTGATCACTTGTTGTGGCATTGTCTTCTACCTTCCAATTTCTCACAATGCTGACAGCATTAGGTGTGGCAAGTGTCACATCGATGTTTGTGTCTTGTCCCCCTCCCACTGTATAGGTGGGAGGTTTACCAGGCTTGTTAGCCACCACAAGTTGCAATGCCATAATTGTTTTTTCTGCTTTCCCTCCATTTGCGTCTCTTGTGCCATTGAACCATAGGGGGGATTTTGCATTTATGTCAGCAGCCACAATCGCTTTGCGTCCCAAAAACACCGTGCTTACCCGAGTGAGATGGTCCAGATGTTGCTCAATGTCATCTCCATACTGGAAGTACATATTAACGACAGTTAGTACTCCCACAGGAGATTGTTGCAGCGACTGTTTGAGAACTGCGAGAGACTTTTTAGCCGCAATGATCTGTTTTTTATTATTATCGCCGCTCTCTGGTCGTCCCCGCTGCTGACTACCTTCCATGTTGCGGCTGCAAAAGCTATTCGTCCAGCTTGGGAGTAAAGCTCCTGCAGACAGAGCACATCTAGTCTCTTGTCATCCACCACCTTGCGCAGCTCCTGCATCACGAGTCTGCTATTGTGTGTGTTTAGTTGTCCAATAGTTACTGTTGTCATTATGGAAGGTATGTGTGTATGCGATCATCTAGCCAGTTCTTTCTGCAATCGAATGCAAGGGGCCCGTTTGCTAAAACTAATTGTGTGTAAATATCGTCAATATCAAATTTTTCACCTCTTCTTTAAAACACTTTTTTGACCACATCTCGCAGGGCTCCAAAGTCAGTGGTGAGATCCATTGACTTGAGCCATATTCTGTCAACAGCCTTCATAACCGAGAAGATGACTTTTCTACCATATTTATGCTCTACCCGGATCACATGTCGCCACACAGTGGTCAGGGTAGTCGGTTGCTGCAGCCTTGCCAATTGCATGCCGTGTTCAATGTTCAGATATACTCTGACAGGATCTGCAGATGGTATTCTGACAGGAATGAATTCTTGTATAGCTCGGAGAATACTGGTGCTTGTTATTGTGTTTTTCTGAATTGAGTGCTGTGCCACTCTGTGCGTTTCGCTTTTCTGCATGGCCACGGGTCGGGCCACTACCACAGAATGCCCTTGCTACTCTAGGTCTTTAGTCGGGCTGTATCCCCGACTTTGGGAGGAGGGAGCTGCAGCCAGTGTGGGTAGCTCCGACTGTATTCCGATGTTGACCATTCCTATTTTTTGGGTGCCTGAAAGCGACCTCAAAAATTCTATAAATTTGCTTGCCGTAATTGCGTCCCTCCTCCTTTTGCTCGGCGATTTTCTGTTTGGCATCTGTTTCCACTTATATTCGCAACCATAATCAATTCTTGAAATTAGTCTCTGTTCGAGCATCCTATATGTAGATCAGTTTCGAACAGTGACACCACATGAGATTTTACCCTGCTTTTTGCATGAAATGTATACCACTGCTGCCTTGCAGTCGTTTCGTGTATGATTTTCCTCACCACACTTGGAGCAAGCCGACCCCCTGGCACAGTGCTTGAGAATGTGATCCAGGTCCCCACAGTTATGGCAACGAGATACCACAAGATAATCGATTACGCTGGCTGCGTGAAAACCTACGTACAGCTTGCCCATTTATATTAATTTCCTCCACATAGCTCCAGTGACCTCAGCAATGTAATGGACAACGTCAAGTTCCCGAGGTCCCATCTTAAATCTCAGCTTAAAGCTCTTTCTGAACACCTCGTCCTCCATGTCTTCAAAGTTCTGTTTTTTTATTGTTTCGTATTGTTCCTCATCATATAGAATAACAACAGAATTTCGTATCTTTGGTGGTTCACATTTAACCACCTTACATAACTTTTGGTTATTCAGAAATTTTTCCTTGTCTTCCTCTGTTGCTACATCTACTATTACTACATTTTTTTTCCTTGGTTTGACCTTATTAGCCTTAATTTTGTGTTTTACTGAGTCTACAGTTGTTGTGAAGATTTCTTGTATTTTTTTAATGTCTAAGGAAGACCGACATATCCGGCTCTTTGGTAACTCTAGCAATTGTGTCCTTTGTGGTTTGCAGCTTGGGTGGCGCTTGCACGACCACGCCCGCCCAGGTCTTTATCGGTAGCTTGCGTAATCTGTCATTTTCTTTTTCAAGTTCTACAACACAGCCTTTGAGTTTGGCATTGGCAATAGCCCATCCTGCCAACTCGGTTTTGATGGTCGCTAGAGCCGCTTGACTTATTTTACCATTTTTGTTGTTCTGCTCCAGGAGCAGCGTAATTCTAGCATGCCTACTAAGCACGTTCTCATCTCGCCACGTTCTCATCTGTCACCTGTCCAAGCTAATCCTGTGGAGAGGGATCAGACATCACAGATGCCCATGAAGGCGCACTCATATCACTCGTTTCTATGTCAGCCACCATGCACTAACGAGTGAAAGAAGGTGGGAGCCAGTCTCTTGTCCTGGACCGGCTCCTCTGGGGAGACAGATGCAGCTCACCCACCGGCCTTGCCCCTAGGCCAAGGGCACTTCTGAGCTGCCGGGTTCAGCGTGCCGTCGCCAACATACTGTTCCCCCTCGGTGGCCAGATCACCGATGATTTCACTCAGCGCTCCTTGGCAAGTACACCCCACACTCTGGAGTAGTGGATGTACTTCTTGTCTTTGCCACCTACTAGCCCGAGCATCCACCTCTAGGCCAGAGACCCACTCCTCTTCAGGTAGTGGGCCAGTGACCCAGTCGTTCAGTGGTCTGGACCCAGCTAATCAGTCCCAGGCGATGTCACCACCCCCTGAGTATGGCTTAACACACTCCATTTCCCATTTACCCACAGGCCCGGCGATGCGCCCTTGCCAACTCGCGCAGCGATTCCACGCCGATAATCAAGGTTGCCGGCATGCAGAGGAGCAGCAGCCGCCCAGCGGGGAGGAGTCGCACCCCTCCCCCCTCCCAGCCTCTAGCAGCCCACTCAACCGCCTCCACCCCCGCCCCCCACGCCCCCCCCCCCCCCCCAAGGGACAGATCTTCAGTCCTTGGACACAGCTGCCCCTGTGCCACGTACCCTTCACTTTTGCACCGGGCTGAGTCGCAGCTCTCCCTTCTGACGCAAGGTAACATCCCGACGGGCCCGGGAAATGCCGAGCTTAACATCTGACACCAAGGGAAGGCCGGCTGGAGTGGTCGTGCGGTTCTAGCCGCTTCAGTCTGGAGCCGCATGACCGCTATGGTCGCAGGTTCGAATCCTGCCTCGGGCATGGATGTGTGTGATGTCTTTAGGTTAGTTAGGTATAAGTAGTCCTAAGTTCTAGGGGTCTGATGAGCACAGGTGTTAAGTCCCATAGTGTTCAGAGTCATTTGAACCATTTTAACCAAGGGAAGTGCTTGTGTTTACACAATTTAGATGATGTTAAACAACTGAGATATTTTTTGCCAATAGCAAAAGGACCTATGTAATTACACTGTGACAGATTGCACTAAATATATCTGCCCCGATCGCGTCTCGCCATTCACCGGCATTGTGGCCACTGGAAGGAGCCACGTGCTGGGTTGCTCCACGTCAGCCTGGGCCCAACATGCGTCTCCCACAGGGCTGTGCTAAGCATTTCCTGTCATGCAGGGGAATACGTCAGCTTTCCCCCTTCTCTCTTTCTTTGTGGTAAACCTATATCCCTTGTTGTCGAACACGAACTGCTTCAGGAGTTATTAAGTCTGGTGTTTAATCAGTGTGCAGAATATTGTCACACACATATCTTGAAGATGTCACAAAACTCTGCAAATTCTGCTGCTTCAGAAAATGTGCCACAGGAAATATTAATTAAACAATTCGCTTAAGAAATTGAATATTATCACAAAGCTACAACTCGAAACACACTTGCACGCAAACCACTGTGACAGCTGCAGTTATAGTTTCGACCACCTCCAGAATTCGGAATTACAGGAATATTTACTTTCTAAGCTATGTCAATGAGAAATGATTCGTCGATCGCGAATTAATTTACCGATCCTGAAACCGATGTCAGCTACAATATCCGATTTTACACGCCAAAACGACGATATTTGGAACTCAAATAAATATCCGAGGTACTCTAAATAGGACGCCCACCACTTTCCAGAGAGAGCAAAATTTCTGATACCTACCGCTGGTGTGTAGTGTTCATCACTTTTCTGAAACGCTGAGTGGGCTTAGTTTACATTTGCTGGAAGTAGAAAGAATGTTAAAGCTCTTACTTTTTATTTTCTTCACTTCCCGAAGCACACTGCTATCTAAGCACAGATGGGAAAATCAGAATAATTACATATCTAAAAGTTCATGACATATTTCGAATCCCACAACAAATCTTGAAAAAAAAAATACAAACTTAATTCGAAGCACTGTCCTACAGATGAGAAAAATGGCTGGAATCTTTGGTGAATTTTCGATGTCCTGCAACTGCTGGTCTGGAGATGCTCTAAAGCCGCAATAGTGGGTATGCGGCAGCATCCCATCTGTGCGAACCAGAGGAGGCTGGTCTGCTTGGACTTGTCTCTGGACAATCAAACAAAGTAGACATCACGTTATTATCAGACGTCACGGACCTTTCCATAGATACCTTGCCCCGGTCTAGTTCGAACCAGTTTGTAGAGGCTCCTATGCCCTGCAAAAAGGATGCCTTGTGACTCTCTCATGTCATGGAACTTCCTGTGATTGGAGCATTCTGGTTGGTTCTTGCTGAATTTACCCACCAAATATCTGCTGCCGGTATGAGAGCACCATCCACCAGTTTCTGCAGGCACAAAAATTGCTAGCATTACAGCAGACAACTGTGCCGTATAGATTGAAAAACGTACAGCAGTCATATTGCATCGACAGTTAAATACTGAAGAAGTGCTCTACAGATCACGAAATACGGAAACTACCGCCAAAGACACTTCCTCAAGTACACTGCTCTGCTACTGTCGAGAAAAGCTTGGATTTTTCGATGTGGAACCGATCTCCAGCTATATCAGCATGTAGTAAACACAGTTCGTATCCTGCTCCACACAAAATCATCACTTCTGCATTCTGCATAAAGCTATCGATCACTAGACACTCGTACATATATCACAAAGAGAGACAGATTCCCCTCTCCCAAAAAAACCATAAGCACGTGCACCATATATACTCACAGCACTAGATACTTCCTGTGAGATCGTTCGGTCATCCACCGCTGTCAGTGGTCACGAGACAACAGCCTTCCACACATACTGGCCTAATACACTATCACAGTGCTCTCCGTGGACAGCTGTCACTCTCCGAATCGGTGTGCAAAAGGCTGGCTTGGTTCCCTCGGCACCAAGACGTCTGCTAGCGGTATTGTTTCCGATGGGGACTGCTTCTTACCGTGGTTCTCCAACGACTTATGTTCATTTCTAGACTCTGGGATTACAATAACTTTTACTTTCTGAGCAATGTCGATGAGAAATGCTTCGTCTATCGCAAATTAATTTACCATTCTCGAAACCGATATCAGCTGCAACATCCTATATTACACGTCAAAAAACGACATAATTATGTCATTTTTATGCTGAAATCAACGAGTAGTATTTTCACATGGTTTTCCAGAATATCATATCATTTACAAGATATTCCGGATATTTTCATACCACTCTGCGATGGATGGGCATTTTAATTTCTGAAAGCTTGAAATCATGACTCCTAAACCCAATTAATTTTTGCACTGATCATTTTATCTTCTTCAGGAAGTGTCTTTGGCGTATTTCCGTATTTCATGACCTGTACAGCACATCTGCAGGGTTTAACTGTCAGTCTAATATGATTGTTGTATGTTTTTTGATCTGTTCGAAGTGGTACGCAAACCACTGAGTAACTAGTAACTCATCTTGTCTGCAAAGATCTTTACGTGAAAACTCGAAAATAGAGGAAACTTGTAGTTCCACTCATATTTTTTTTTTTTTTAAAAATACCGATGTCAATTATATAACAGATTCCATATCGTCCTTCCTCTTTACAAAGTCAACCAAGGTTTTAATACTTATAATCGTATGTGTATCTCATGTCTTGGGAAAGGAGTGAGACAGGGTTGTAGCCTCTCCCCGATGTTATTCAATCTGTATATTGAGCAAGCAGTAAAGGAAACAAAAGAAAAATTTGGAGTAGGTATTAAAATTCATGGAGACGAAGTAAAAACTTTGAGGTTCGCCGATGACATTGTAATTCTATCAGAGACGGCAAAGGACTTGGAAGAGCAGTTGAACGGAATGGACAGTGTCTTGAAAGGAGGATATAAGATGAACATTAACAAAAGCAAAACGAGGATAATGGAATGTAGTCAAATTAAATCGGGTGATGCTGAGGGAATTAGATTAGGAAATGAGACACTTAAAGTAGTAAAGGAGTTTTGCTATTTAGGAAGTAAAATAACTGATGATGGTCGAAGTAGAGAGGATATAAAATGTAGACTGGCAATGGCAAGGAAAGCGTTTCTGAAGAAGAGAAATTTGTTAACATCGAATATAGATTTATGTATCAGGAAGTCGTTTCTGAAAGTATTTGTTTGGAGTGTAGCCATGTATGGAAGTGAAACATGGACGATAACTAGTTTGGACAAGAAGAGAATAGCAGCTTTCGAAATGTGGTGCTACAGAAGAATACTGAAGATAAGGTGGATAGATCACGTAACTAATGAGGAGGTATTGAATAGGATTGGGGAGAAGAGAAGTTTGTGGCACAACTTGACTAGAAGAAGGGATCGGTTGGTAGGACATGTTTTGAGGCATCAAGGGATCACAAATTTAGCATTGGAGGGCAGCGTGGAGGGTAAAAATCGTAGAGGGAGACCAAGAGATGAGTACACTAAGCAGATTCAGAAGGATGTAGGTTGCAGTAGGTACTGGGAGATGAAGCAGCTTGCACAGGATAGAGTAGCATGGAGAGCTGCATCAAACCAGTCTCAGGACTGAAGACAACAACAACAATAACATCTCATGTCTAGACAATCACATAACGTCTCTTCCACCTGTTTTTCACCATTTAGATGCAGACAACACATAACAATCGATGTTCTCTTAACCATATAAAGACAGGAAATATGTAGAATGGTAGTACAAGCAGTGAACTGGTCAATTTATGTGGAAGGGAATAATCGTCCTGCGAAAACGCTTGCTCATATTGAGACTTTTCAAATTTCCACGCAGAATACTCGCAACGCACGCGATCACAAAGGCTGCCCAACACATATTGAGTATTAGTTCGCTATTCACTCACCTCTGGTGCGACACGGTTAGGTCAGCTGCATGGCTGTACCCCGCCTGTCCAGTTCGCACAGCTCAGCAATGGCTCCCACCATAAGCCGGAAATATCAATTCGTTAGCGTCACCGGTCACCTCAGCAAGCACACGAACGCTATGCAGAATCGTCCTAGAAAACCAGCCAGATATTTATCAGTGTAATTACAATTAAATATTACCATCATAGTGCCAAGATGGTGACGTTCGGAAATGAGCGAAGTATCGGAAATACCTCTTCCTGACGACTGTGGCTCTGGAAATATCAACATTACGACGCGAAGAAAGCCATTTTCTTTGCACATCTCGGAACACTGACTACAGTAATTTTACACCTCAGCACAAACTTTATAA
Organism: Schistocerca gregaria; assembly: GCF_023897955.1. NCBI lineage: Eukaryota > Metazoa > Arthropoda > Insecta > Orthoptera > Acrididae > Schistocerca > Schistocerca gregaria. Next base: position 241,911,158 of record NC_064921.1, read on the forward strand.
GCCTGGTGATCACAGCTGATCTGTCACACTTACCCTACTAAGTATAATACTTCGCCAATAACTGAATGCTGGTGACAGCAAACACTGAACGAAAATCTGCGATGGATGGGCATTTTAATTTGTGAAAGCTTGAAATCATCACTCCTAAACCCAACTGAATTTTGCACTGATGGTTTTATCTTCTTGAGGAAGTGTCTTTGGCGGTAGTTTCCGTATTTCATGACCTGTACAGCACTTCTGCAGGGTTTAACTGTCAGTGTAATATGATTGTTGTATGTTTTTCGATCTGTTCGAAATAGTTTCCCGCTCAAAACAAGAATGTTATCAGCCTGATGAAAGACGAGGCAAATGGTATACAGACTGTGGAGTTTGTGGAGCTCAGATCGAAAATGTATGCATACCGTTTAGATGCAAGTGCCACACAAAGACAGGCTAAGGGTATGCATCGTTCTGCTCCAAAGGTAGTCATGATAAAGGGTTAGAACAGGTGCCTCCTCGTGGGCATTGGTACCATTCTGCTTATGGTGCGCCCCAGTATCTTCCTATCGTGAGGCCATGAGGTACATACTATACTGCAATTAAAAGTTGGGCTGTCACATCATGGTGACAAAGAGTTCATCTGTGGAGACAGGATTGCAGTCTTGCCGTAGATTTACTATTCACTTGAGTAACTGAGTGTGTGGATGGTGATTTACTTGTAAATAGTGGATGTGCCTACAAGTGCATGCAAAATAAATGGCTGAACTAATTGTCATAAGTGTGTGTGAGAGTAGTGTGCCTGATTGCACACTATGTGTGCTTGCAAATTGTATATATTGTTTGTATCATCTGTATGACTGCATACTATGTGTTCATCTATATATACTCATGTGTATGTGTGTGTGTGTGTGTGTGTGTGTGTGTGTGTGTGTGTGTGTGTGTGTGGTGGTCCATTGATAGTGACAGGGCCAAATATCTCACTAAATAAGCATAAAACGAAAAAAGTACAAAGAACGAAACTTGTCTAGCTTGAAGGAGGAAACCAGATGGCGCTATGGTTGGCCCGCTAGATGGCGCTGCCATAGGTCAAACGGATATCAACTCCGTGTTTTTTTTAATAGGAACCACCATTTTTATTACATATTCATGTAGTACGTAAATACCACTTTTTTTCGGTTTATGATAGATGGCGCTGTAATAGCCACAAACGTATAGGTACGTGGTATCACGTAACATTCCGCAAGTGCGGACGGTATTTACTTCGTGATGCATTACCCATGTTAAAATGGACCGTTTACCAATTTCGGAAAATGTCGATATCGTGTTGATGTATGGCTATTGTGATCAAAATGCCCAACGGGCGTATGCTATGTATGCTGCTCGGTATCCTGGACGACATCATCCAAGTGTCTGGACCGTTCGCCGGATAGTTACGTTATTTAAGGAAACGGGAAGTGTTCAGCTACATGTGAAACGTCAACCACGACCTGCAACAAATGATGATGCCCATGTAGGTGTTTTAGCTGCTGTCGCGGCTGATCCGCACATTAGTAGCAGACAAATTGCGCGAGAATCGGGAATCTCAAAAACGTCGGTGTTGAGAATGCTACATCAACATCGAATGCACCCGTACCACATTTCTATGCACCAGAAATTGCATGGCGTGTACAGTTCTGCATCTGGGCACAAGAGAAATTACGGGACGATGACAGATTTTTTGCACGCGATCTATTTAGCGACGAAGCGTCATTCACCAACAACGGCAGCGTAAACCGGCATAATATGTACTACTGAGCAACGAAAAATTCACTATGGCTGCGACAAGTGGAACATCAGCGACCTTGGCGGATTAATGTATGGTGTGGCATTATAGCAGGAAGGATAATTGTCTCCCGTTTTATCGATGGCAATCTAAATGGTGCACTGTATGCTGATTTCCTACGTAATGTTCTACTTCAATGCATGACACAATGGCGATGTACTTCCAACATGATGCATGTCCGGCACATAGCTCACGTGCGGTTGAAACGGTGTTGAATAGCATATTTCATGACAGGTGGACTGGTCGTCGAAGCACCATACCATGGCCAGCACGTTCACTGGGTCTGATGTCCCCGGATTTCTTTCTGTGGGGATATTTGCTATCGTGATCCGCCGACAACGCCTGATAACATGCGTCAGCGCATTGTCAATGCATGTGCGAACATTACGGAAGACGAATTACTCGCTCTTGAGAGGAATGTCGTTACATGTATTGCCAAATGCGTTGAGGTTGACAGACACCATTTTGAGCATTTATTGTATTAATGTGGTATTTACGGGTAATTACGCTCTAACAGAATGCGTTCTCATAAATGATAAGTTCACAAAGGTATATTTATCACATTGGAACAACCGACATAAAATGTTCAAACGTAGCTACGTTCTGTAATTTAATTTAAAAAACCTACCTGTTACCAACTGTTCGTCTAAAATTGTGAGCCATATGTTTGTGACTATTACAGCGCCATCTATCACAAACCGAAAAAAGTGGTCCAACTAAAACATTCGTGTTTCTTTACGTACTACACGAATATGTAATAAAAAATGGGGGTTTCTATTTCAAAAAACGCAGTTGATATCCGTTTGAGCTATGGCAGCGACATCTGGTTTCCCCCTTCAAGCTAGACAAGTTTCATTCCTTGTAGTTTTTTCGTTTGACGTTTATTTTGTGAGATATGGCCCAGTCACGATCAATGGACCACCCTATATCTTTGTGTGCATGTGAATCATTGGAAAAAAAATATTCATTGTTAAATAGCTTTGCAACTTTTTACGAACAACGATTAAAACGAACTGTAAACAGTTGTTCATAAACAACACATTCTTTGAAAAAGTAAATTGTTAATAATAAACCATCAGTTATTCTGTTGTATCATTGATATTATATACGAAAGAACCTGACCTTTTGATTGGAGAGTACAATTGAGCTACTCAGTGAAAAAATTTTGCTAAATAATTCAGAACTTAATTTGTTTTTAACAAACCTGATCCTCTCACTATGATTCACAGATCTCGAATGAAGAGGCATATGCAATTGCTTTAGTAATAAAAGCAGGAGGGCAAATTTGAATCTATTTGGGGCAGGAGGAGGAGATGGGATTGACTTCGACTTTATCACACACAAGTGAATGGGCATGGTTCCTGGAAGTCTCGTTAGTAGAGTGAACCAGCAATAATTGGTTTGGTCCCCGTATGGGCAGTGGCTTAGGTGTGTGGGCAGACCTGGGTGAGAAGAGAGGGGGGAGAGCGTGATCTTGAGTGTACCACATACAAGTGCAAGGACAGGCCTGGGGGCAGGGGGGTGGGGCTGACTTTGAATGTGACTCGCCCAGTTGCCTCAGATGTAACATGATACCCTCCTCTCAACGTCAAGCATAATCTGATACCCCATATCGGTAGGTTAAACCAGTTGTAACATGTAATAACTTGAATGAGATTTTCACTCTGCACCGGAGTGTGCGCTGATATGAAACTTCCTGGCAGATTAAAACTGTGTGCCAGACCGAGACCCGAGCTCGAGTCTTGGTCCAGCACACAGTTTTAATCTCCCAGGAAGTTTCATGTAATAACTTGTTTGGTCCTCATACTGCTACTGCTCCACTGCTCTAATGATTCAAGTACCTTCAATATTGTGTCAAGTGTTTCGCACGTAAGGGTGTCCACTGAGTGGCGGGTCAGTACAGTTATGCATCTAGTTCCATTACTCTGCCAGAGTACTGGCTATATGTCATAAGCAAGTTGTATTTTCAAAATCGGTATGGGAAGTATATGCTGTAGACAACTGTAATTTTAATCCAGTATTCGTTAATGGCAGGTTGCGGTACGACACAGCAGTACTCTACTAAAAAAGGGGACTGACAACTGTACGTCACGCAATTTTATGATAGTCTACTGACACGTGTATTGCTATTGATGGTCACTGTTGACACAGACTGGAAACATACACCATAAGTCTTACGTTAATACTGGCGAGACAAACTATTTTTTCTCAGTCCTGGATTCTGTTGAAATGATGTTCCACATATCAAAATTCTATATTTAAACGAATTATATCTAAATGAGCCAATGTGTTGAGCAGACATAAACCATTCCTTATTAAAGATTTACAGTGTAGGGTGTATATGTGACATTAAGCAGTTTTATCCACTGGGATCAATGCTCTGTGTGCCTACAGTTTCTTTTAATTATATAGCTATAATCCAGGGTTTGGAGGCGACATGACCCAGGCGACAGATGACAGGTGACATGGGTATGTATATTAAAGCTGGAGAAACATATTTTCTTTAATCCAGAACAGTCTTCTCCATAATACAGTCAAATATATGTATGCAACGTTCGTTCGTCATGGGGAATGACTTTAGGCAAAGTAACTAAAGCTTACTTCACATTACAAAGTAGAACCACTGCCAGATAACTACACATCATATGTTTTATACGTAGAAATATAGGAATAGACAGACACATAGCGTTACTATGGATAGTTTCGGTGCTTATGGAGTTGCTAATGTAGCTGTGCTAGATGGCTCAAGTATAGATGATAGCCAGAAGCAATTTGTCTGTACGCATCTCTCAATGGGGGAATCCTGGAAATTAGAGGTAATTTGTAGGGTTACTAACAATCACTCTTTAACTTCGTTGCTGAGCTTTTTTTAAACCTGTGGAGTAATATTATGCATAACAAGCGTTTGTTTTACTGTAGTGGTAAACTACGCGGAAATCGACTCATCAACCAAGTTACAGAGATGGGATACTTGCCATGTTTCTGATAGAACCAAAACTGGGTAAAATGATTAGTGTAGGAAACATGTTAATTATTTGCAATTATGCTTTCACAACTACGAGTAGCCAAAGTTCCAACTTCTCAGACAGACAATCGTCATCAAGAAAAATTCATTTGCTGGTGGCAGGCATTTGGTGTTATTGCTGTGCTAAAGGCTATCCAGGCATAACATGATGAATAGACATATGGTGGAGACAAGATAGTATTAAGCGTAGATTTATATGTACAGTGTTTGGTCCTACACTCACAAAGAAAACGTTAATAGAGTTGAGATAAGTGACAAAACAAATACTAAGACTGAGTAACATGCAGACGAAACCGGCACCTTCCAATCTACAGGGTGTTACAAAAAGGTACGGCCAAACTTTCAGGAAACATTCCTCACACACAAATAAAGAAAAGATGTTATGTGGACATATGTCCGGAAACGCTTAATTTCCATGTTAGAGGCCATTTTAGTTTCATCAGTATATACTGTACTTCCTCGATTCCCCGCCAGTTAGCCCAATTGAAGGAAGGTAATGTTGACTTCGGTGCTGGTAGAACATGTGCCTTTACAAGTACGACACAACATGTGGTTCATGCACGATGGAGCTCCTGCACATTTCAGTCGAAGTGTTCGTACGCTTCTGAACAACAGATTCGGTGATTGATGGATTGGTAGAGGCGGACCACTTCCACGGCCTCCACGCTCTCCTGACCTCAACCCTCTAGACTTTCATTTATGGGGGCATTTGAAAGCTCTTGTCAACGCAACCCCGGTACCAAATGTAGAGACTCATCGTGCTTATATTGTGGACGGCTGTGATACAATACGCCGTTCTCCAGGGCTGCATCAGCGCATCAGGGATTCCATGCGATGGAGGGTGGATGCATGTATCCTCGCTAACGGAGAACATTTTGAACATATCATGTAACAAAGTGTTTGAAGTCACGCTGGTACGTTCTGTTGCTGTGTGTTTCCATTCCATGATTAATGTGATTTGAAGAGAAGTAATAAAATGAGCCCTAACATGGAAAGTAAGCGTTTCCGGATACATGCCCACATAACATATTTTCTTTCTTTGTGTGTGAGGAATGTTTCCTGAAAGTTTGGCCGTACCTTTTTGTAACACCCTGTATACCCTAGACGAAAATAAAGTTGACAAAGATCAAGCGTGCGCAACATACAATAATTTACCAACCTAAAGTGTAAATATTCTCAATATGGGATGTGAAGGATTTCGTGATTCACATCATATGGCAGAAAAATCCATATGGAGGGCAAAGTTGAAGAAATTTAAGGACAGGATGGAGACAGAGTTCACATGTAGGATAGAAACATTTTTACGATAAAACCCGTACTAACAATATGGAAAAATCTTCTGGAAGATTGCATGACTGCAAATCTGAGAAAACAAGGAAGACCTATACATCTCTAAATATCAATACATTAATGTATATAGCTGTTTCAGCATTCTAACTCCATACTCGGCGAGGATACTAAAGACTGCATAGGAGTACCGCAGTATAAACATGGGTTACAGAGAGATGCTTGCAACTATATCTCGAGTCTTACAATTCACCATGTAGGTATTATTAATTGATCATATAATGAAGTCATTTCAGATCATGACTCCCAAAATTGGAACATTACCTGTAAATTATCTTTAGGTGATTGGTTGGTTCATGATGTCAACTTAAACAAACGGAGACATCCGAAAGCCGGAACAGACGTGCAGTCTAACAGCACAAAACATTGTAAATGTAATTTGTTGACAGCCTTCTCCTCTCGGAAACATGAGACACAGATGTAAGAGCTATTGAACATCGATTATAGAGAAAGCGTGCAATACAGTAGGCCATCAGTACCTAAGTTGAATGATGCTGCATTTTCATGTTTCCACCCACAAGCAACATGCTTTGTGTTTATCAGGTTTAGCTTCAAGGGTAAAACCTTGTGTGTCTTTGGAAAGGTGAAGAGGGATCGAAAAAATTGTAAATAGCAGCAGAAGGATGCGATCATTCGCCAGTATGCTTGAAGAAGGTACTACCAGGAACATATTTGTTGTTAAATAACGCATTGCGAAAATTTTTAATATAGGACATCTGTGTATTTGCATAAGCTGAAAGCATATCAGCAAAAATTTAGCAGGGAAGCATTAGAAACCATTTACAGGAAATATGAAAAAAACAATGGTTACACCATATGTTCTTTTGAAGGGCAGTGTGGCAGGAGGAGGAAAACAGTTGATCCGTTGTTAGGGCCGGCGCAAGGCACGTGCGAAACGTGCGGTCGCACGGGGCAGCACTTTCCCAGAGGTGGCAAATCTGCCGCCCCCTTTTTTGCCCCTCCCCCTTTCTTTCTTTATTTTTTTTATTTTTTTACATTTACAAACTCAACATTCATGCCCAGGATCGGCTTCGGGAACTGTGGCATGGCGCCTCGACTACCTGCCAGCCGCCACTGTTGAACAAGGGGAGGGAGGAGGACTAATTTCTTCCTCGCCACTGTGGCAGCACCGTCGTGTCTACGCCGGAGGAACAAAGAGGGGGAAGCAGTCTGCCGGTCGGTGTGGCCGAGCAGTTCTAGGCGCTACAATCTGGATACCCGCGACCGCGACGGTCGCAGGTTCGAATCCTGTGACGTCCTTAGGTTAGTTAGGTTTAAGTAGTTCTACGTTCTAGGGGACTGATGACCTCAGAAGTTAAGTCCCATAGTGCTCAGAGCCATTTGAACCATGTTACGAGCCATGCGTTTATTCACAACTACTTTTGCAGAAGACGAAATCTAATTTGGAAATTCGAATTCAATGTTCGATACTGCGGCTACATGTTAAGCCTGAAGCAATTTTGCTAAGCCCTTCAATGGCAGTTTCCAAGTGTTTTATTCTTCCCGCATTATGGAAAAAAATGATTGAACATTACTACAGTCAAACATGTCCATCACCTACAACGGCCAGAAGTATTCCACATTGGTAATACGCTGCTAGTGATTACAAGGAATAAAGACATTGCTAATAAGCCTGGCGTATTTTTGAAATTTTTTGCTGTCCATTTCTGAGTGATAGGGGACGTTTTGGTTTTTGAGCCATGAAACACCTGTCTCCGCCTGCATCAACAGCAATTAAACTCTGTCCAGCACTTATGTTTGACAATACTACTCGCACACTATCACTCTGCCAAAATTTATTTACTGTATAATGCGTGTGAATCCATGTCGCTTTGATTCTGATGAAAAGTATGGTCTTTCAGCAACAATGCCCTCTCGTCCGCACAAAACAAAAACGTTAACTTTGACTCCTTCTAAAAATAAAATCCTTAGACAGAACACTGCTTCTAAGGGTTTCCATGCTAGCTTTGAAGCTCATTCCTGTTTGACAAAACTTGTGCATTTCTCGCAAAGTTCGTATTTCTTTCTATTGTTCGTAACGCTATAGAAACTGCTGCCTGATAGTACATTTATCCGTATCATCGGTCACATATTCATTGCGAGCTTCTTGCTGCTTCTTCTTGGGCGCTAGTTTAACCGTAGCCTCGCTGTACCTCGTCACATGACCTAGTTCCTGGCACTGCCGGGTCACCACTTCGCCTTTCCAGGCAATAGGTATTGTTGAGTTCTCTACTACGAAAACCACAGAATTCGTTTCGGTAGTTGGCCGAGGGAGTCAAGACTGGTCAGAAGCACTTTCACTGCGTTTCGTAAGAACAGAAGAATTGGTGCGTCCGAATTTCTTGCAACTTGGGATGTAATAGGTAAGTACTTTTCATATAATGTATAATTAGTATTGCGAATGCACATTACTAATAAGTTAGAATTTTTCTTCTTCAAGATTGCAGAATAGGAAAATCTATTTTTCTTATGATCTGTTACCTCAAAAATTGGCAATCGGCAAATAAGCACGCGTCGTCCCAATAGCTAGAATGAAAATAAAGAGAAGGAAATTGAAGTGATACGGCGATGACTAATTTGTTACCTCGAAAGAAGTAACACATCGAAATTGCGACAGATGTCGAGTGTCAGTTCTTTGAAATGAACAGCCGCAGTGCAGTGAGTTAATATATTTCGACTAGCATTAGTGCCCGTCAGTGCCCGGGTGTGTATTTATTGCATTATGATGTTACTCCATCTCCTTATTCTTCCTCTCTCCATTGTCTTCCGCCCCACTCTTTGACCGTTTCACATGCGTCTGTGGTGAAATTCGGCCTGAAATTCAGTTTCACGCGGCTCAATTCTTATGACTTCATCTCCTGAACAGTGTATGCTACGGTAATATAATTTTCCGTTTACGTGCAGTGGAATATCAGGAAATTGTCTGTGAAGTGAGTTGCAAATAAAGTTAGTACACTGACATCAACAGTTAGTTTCACGTAATCGTTCTTTACAGGCTGGATCGAAACATGTCCGACAGTAGAAAAAGACTGGCAGTGAATATAGGAAAAGACGGGCGCTGAAGGAAGATGACTATAAGAAGCAAAAGGATGCAATACAATGGTATTTCAATCCAAAGAGAGAACGTCCTAGCAGTGGCGAGGGTGGAAAAATAGATCCTGAAAATACAGAAACTAGTGGAGCTACTGCAACTACATCTTTATCTTCAGGACATGGCCAGAAAGTTGACCAACACAGTACTGTGACCACCGCATACAGTAGCACAGTAGCAATGCTGACGGTGGACCACCCACGACATGTTGAACAGACCTCGTCTGGACTCAAGACCTGTTTTGTGACGAAAGCTCCGAGACTGAAACATCAGGCAGGACTGAAATTAGGCGACCCGAATCGGAAAATACCGGAGGAACATCAGCCGAGGCACTCACCCCCGGAGAAGGGATTGAAGGCGAACCTAAACTGGAAGACACAATTGACTCAGATCCCGGAAGATGGCCGGAAACTATTACCGATTGCATTCGAGCGACTTTGGTCAAGCGAGATCCTCCCGAGCGCATTAAGGAAGCTGAAGAATGTCCTAACAACGTGGACAACAGGCGTTTCAGCCCTGTGCACTACAGCTATTATTTGAAGAATTTAGAAGAAGCAGATAAACATTGGTTGGTGTACTCAAAGAGCGAGGATGCTGTGTTCTGCTTTGTTGCAAATTTTTTTCCTCATCTATAGTAAAAATTGCAAAAAACGGTATAAGCAACTGACGGCACCTTGCTTCATATCTCTAATGTCACGGGAAGTCTACCGAGCATTGGAATTAACATTAACAATGGACCGTGTTTTTATTTTTTTGTTGTTTTTTTTTCGAGGGACTGAAAAAGTCACGAACTGTCAACGCCCATCATCAAAGGCTTCTGAATACTGAAAGTGAACATTGGGAAAATGTTCTTGAGCGCTTAATAGCAATAATTCATTTCCTGTTTTGGCAGTGTCTGCCTTTGAGAGGAAGTACAGATACACTCTTTCAGCCCGACAACGGAAACTTCTTGAAACTCGCTGAATTATTCGGAAAGTTCAACACTGTGATGATGGAGCACCTGCACAGAACAAAGCGAGGGGAGAACAAGGATTATCATTATCTTGGAAAAGAAACACAGAATGAACTAATTCATCTTATTGGATAATCTATAACCAACAACATTCTATTAATGATTACATTTGCAATGTATTACGGTATAATTGTGAACTACACACCAGACATTTCAAAAGTTGAGCAGATGACAGTTGTTGTACGTTTCATCCAGGAGACAAGACTCTACGGGGTACACGATGTCCGAGTTCGGGAGCACATTTTCTGGGGTTTCTTCCATTGTCCGATTCTTCAAGCTCCATTTTGACGCAGGTCGTACTCAAGTTCTTCGAAGATAAAAAAAAATCCTATTGTGTAATATGAAAAGGCAAGGATATGACAATGGAGCAAAAATGAAAGAAAAGAAGTCTCGTCTCCAGAAAAGAATTTCAGATATGAACGAAAGAGCATTTTATGTACCATGTGGCAGTCACTCATTGAATCTTGTTGTAAACGATGCCGCTATGTCTTCTAAATATGCTGTTTCCATGTTTTCAACAGTGAAAAGCTTGTATGAGTTCTTCTCGTCCTCCGTTGGGATGTCTTGAAGAAAGTATCTGCCTAACCTGTGGCTGAGGCCACTGAGCGATACTAGGTGGAAAAGTCGCATCGACGCACTTCCTCCCCTGAAGTTTCAAATTGGAGGCGTTTATGATATACTGGTTCAGATATCAGAAGAATTCGATGGTATGGCCGCTCACGAAGCAACGTCACTTGCGAATCGAATAAAAAAATTACACCTTTCTCACTTCTCTGGTGATCTGGTACGACGTTCTGCTTCTCATCAGTGTAGTCAGTAAGACCCTCCAGGCCATCGACATAAATGTTTCTGAGGCCTTGGAAATGCTTGAAAAAACGAAAGCATATTTTGAGACTTGCAGAACAGAAGAAAAGTATGTGTCTTTCTTGACGGACTCTAAAGAATTGGCTAGAGAATTAGAGCTAGAAGATCTAACGTTACCCGGCGATGAAGTAAGAAGTCAACACACTTTACCTATGAAGGAAGGGATGAGACAATATATGACCCAACAAAACGTTACAAGATTGAATTCTACTATTATCTTTTAGATATAGTAACCACATCTTTGGATGAAGGATTCAATCAACTGAAATCTCATTGTGATTATTTTAATTTTCTCTACGAGATCGGCGAGCTGAAGAATACACCTTCTGACAGCCTGGACACAAATCGCAGCGATTTTGCAGTATCATGAGTCTAGCGATGTTGGTGCACTGGAGTTGAGGAAAGAACTAGAAGTGCTTTCAGCATTGTTGAGACCTGGAATAGGTCCAAAAGAGACTCTGAAGTTCATAGGAAGACATAATTTTTGTCCTAATGTTAACATTGCTCTGAGAATTCTCCTAACACTCCCAGTGACAGTTGCGAGTGGAGAGAGGAGTTTCTCAAAACTGAAATTGATAAAGACATACCTTCGATCAACGGTGAGCCAAACTCGTTTGAATGATCTTGCAACAATATCGATTGAGCACGAATTTGCAGACGACTTAAATTACACAGATCGTGTGAAAGAGTTTGCACAAGCAAAAGCCAGGAAGGTTCGATTTGTCTAGTATTTTTTTTTTAATTTTTATATTGTTATCAGTATCTTGGTTATTTACTGTGTTGTTTCTTATTTTGTTCAACATTAAATAATTATTGTAAATATTATAGTTCAAACCAAATTACCGTTAAATTGTAAATATATTTTGTTTTCCGTTGAATACATTATCTGTTCCAAAGCATTGAAAAATGTTTATTTACGTTAACTGTAAGTTCATGCCGCGCGTGATTAGCCGACAGGTCTGGGGCGCTGCAGTCATGGACTGTGGGGCTGGTCCCAGCAGAGGTTCGAGTCCTCCCTCGGGCATGGGTGTGTGTGTTAAGTAGTGAGTAAGCTTAGAGACTGATGACTTTAGCAGTTAAGTCCCATAACATTTCACACACATTTATACATATTCGTAAATTCACAAGGCTTATTAAAATTAGCTAGATTTCTTCTATCAGGTTTGACTCAATTTTTGAGCTGGCGCCCAGCGACTGTTTTGTATAAATCTGTAGAGAATGTCACCAATCAGTCGCAATTTTTATTTTTATTTTCCAGATGTACATAGATTTCGGGCACAGTGTGGATATTCTCAATGCTTTCAGTTATGTTCATGTCTGTACCGTGAAGCTGAACGTAACTGTCAATATGACGGTTTAGATGCGAGCACATATTAAAAGCTTTGAGACTGGCCACTCAGTGGCCGAAACCTAGGTAGATCTGAAAAGTAAAAACAAAAATTTCGATTGATTGCTTACATTTCCCACAGATTTATTTAAATAAAAATCAACAAACGTTTCGTAAAAAAAAAGCGAGAGGGAGGGGGGGGGGGGGGGGAGGGAGCGGCAATTTAGCAGCTCGCACGGGGCGACACTTGGGCTTGCGCAGGCCCTGTTAATTGTCAGTAGACCATGTGGCCGTAGCATGGTAGGAGGAATCGAAGAGTGATGTGCATACATGGAGCGCAAGGGGATTTGCTTGAACTTCGGACAAGCATATGAGCGCGCTGCATAAAATTCTATGGAGGATCCTGCATTGCTATCCACACAAAATTACTCACGTTGAGGACTTCCTTCATGCTGATCTGCTAGTAAGACAAACGTTTACTCAACAATTTCTTGCTCACATGGAAGTGGACGTTGCATGGCCATAGAACATTCTGTGGACAGACGAAGTCCATTTCCATCGCCAAGGACACGTCAGTAGACACAGTTGCAGTATATGGACAATGGAACGTCTGCTCACTTACCAGCTGACACTGCTTTATTCTGCACACGTAACTGTGCGGTGTGGGTTGATGGAATATTTTTTCGAGGAGATGGGTGCTATCGTCAGTTGTAAATGCTATGGGAGTCTCTTGTGCACCAAGGTCATTACAACCCTTCAACAGCACGGATGTTGTTGTTGTTGTGGTCTCGTCCTGAGACTGGTTTGATGCAGCTCTCCATGCTAATCTATCCTGTGCAAGCTCCTTCATCTCCCAGTACCTACTGCAACCTACATCCTTCGGAATCTGCTTAGTGTATTCATCTCTTGGTCTCCCTCTACGATTTTTACCCTCCACACTGCCCTCCAATGCTAAATTTGTGATCCCTTGATGCCTCAGGACATGTCCTACCAACCGGTCCCTCCTTCTAGTCAAGTTGTGCCACAAACTTCTCTTCTCCCCAATCCTATTCAATACCTCCTCATTAGTTACGTGATCTACCCACCTAATCTTCAACATTCTTCTGTAGCACCACATTTTGAAAGCTTCTATTCTCTTCTTGTCCAAACTGTTTATCGTCTATGTTTCTCTTCCATACACGGCTACACTCCATACAAATACTTTCAGAAACGACTTCCTGACACTTAAATCTATACTCGATGTTAACAAATTTCTCTTCTTCAGAAACGCTTTCCTTGCTATTGCCAGTCTACATTTTATATCCTCTCTACTTCGACCATAATCAGTTATTTTGCTCCCCAAATAGCAAAACTCCTTTACTACTTTAAGTGTCTCATTTCCTAATTTAATTCACTCAGCATCACCCGACTTAATTCGACTACATTCCATTATCCTCGTTTTGCTTTTGTTCATGTTCATCTTATTTCCTCCTTTCAAGACACTGTCCATTCCGTTCAACTGCTCTTCCAAGTCCTTTGCTGTCTCTGACACAATTGCAATGTCATCGTCAGTCCTCAAAGTTTTTATTTCTTCTCCCTGTATTTTAATACCTACTCCAATTTTTTTCTTTTGTTTCCTTTACTGCTTGCTCAATATACAGATTGAATAACATAGGGGAGAGGCTACAACCCTGTCTCACTCCCTTCCCAACCGCTGCTTCCCTTTCACGCCCCTCAACTCTTATAACTGCCATCTGGTTTCAACTTGTAAATAGCCTTTCGCTCCCTGTATTTTTACCCCTGCCACCTTTAGAATTTGAATGAGAGTATTCCAGTCAACATTATCAAAAGCTTTCTCTAAGTCTACAAATGCTAGAAACGTAGGTTTACCTTTCCTTAATCTTCCTTCTAAGATAAGTCGTAAGGTCAGTATTGCCTCACGTGTTCCAAGATTTCTATGGAATCCAAACTGATCTTCCCCGAGGTCGGCTTCTACCAGTTTATCCAAGTGTCTGTAAAGAATTCTCGTTAGTATTTTGCAGCTGTGACTTATTAAAATGATAGTTCGGTAATTTTCACATCTGTCAACATCTGCTTTCTTTGGGATTGGAATTATTATATTTTTCTTGAAGTCTGAGGGTATTTCGCCTGTCTCGTACATCTTGCTCACCAGATGGTAGAGTTTCGTCAGGACTGGCTCTCCCAAGGCCGTCAGTAGTTCTGATGGAATGTTGTCTACTCCCGGGGCCTTGTTTCGACTCAGGGCTTTCAGTGCTCTGTCAAATTCTTCAGGCAGTATCGTATCTCCCATTTCATCTTCATCTACATCCTCTTCCATTTTCATAATATTGTCCTCAAGTACATTGCCCTTGTATAGACCCTCTATATACTCCTTCCACCTTTCTGCTTTCCCTTCTTTGCTTAGAACTGGGTTTCCATCTGAGCTCTTGATGTTCATACAAGTGGTTCTCTTATCTCCAAAGGTCTCTTTAATTTTCCTGTAGGCTGTATCTATCTAACCCCTAGTGAAATAAGCCTCTACATCCTTACATTTGTCCTCTAGCCATGCCTGCTTAGCCATTTTGCACTTCCTGTCGATAGGATAGTCTCTTAACAATTAACAGCATGGATAGGATAACTGTTAATGAAAGATGGAGTTCATCTTCATGTTGCACAGCCAGTGAACAGCTGCTGTAGAGGCATTTTGGAAATGGTAGAATTATCAGCCATCATTTCCCTACAGGATGGCCATCCATAACACATGATCTTAATCCGAGTGACTTCTGCCTGTGAGGTTGTATAAAAGATGCTGTGTTCAGCGCACCGATTAGAAATGTAGCTGAACTGAAGGTACAAATTGCGCAACACGTTCTGAACATGACCCCTGAGACTCTCTAATCTGTTTTGGAACATGCCGTTCCCCAATTTCAGCTTGTGGCAGAAAATGGTGGATAGCATACTAAACATGTCTTCCGCCGTCTCTTAACAATTAAATATCAATTTCATTCTTGCTTTTTATGCGGTTTTTGGCCTCAGGACAATTGAAAACATATGCCATTGTTGCTTTATGTCGTTTTTGGGATCAGGACAATGAAAAATCGGTTTTTACCATCTGATGTGGAACAAGCTTGTTGAGGTGGATGGAATTACTTGACTAACTGTACTACATCTGTTGAATGCCACCCTTGTCCGGCACTGTATATTTGACAGTTCGGTTGGTTTAATGTGCAACTAACACCACAACCTCATATTATTAATCATCTGTCATTAGTCGCTGAAGCCATTTGCGTTACAATGCTTATAGTGGGATCTAGTGGTGAAATTTTCGTTTAATTTTTTGTTCCATGTTTTTCACTTCTTCGATAATATTCAGTTAAAATTTGACGTTATTCTGATTAGTAACTCATTTTTACAGTGTTCTCAAACTGGAACTTAAATTATATACACTCTAAGACAAATAAAGTGTCGCACCGCGAAAATTGATCTGAATGATACTGAAAAAGGTAGAGGTGATGTACGCTTACAGAAAAACAAATTTTCAAATTACCGAAAAATTGGATAATTTATTCAAGAGGAAGAGCTTCACAAACAGAGGAAGTCAAAACCGGGTTGGTCCACCTGTGGCCCTTATGCGAGCAGTTATGTGGCTTAGTATTGATTGATAGAGTTGCTGGATGTCCTCCTGAGGAATATCATGGCAATTTCTGCCCCGTTGGCACGTTAGATCATCAAAATCCCGAGACTGTTGGAGGGCTATGCCCATAATCCTCCAAACGTTCTCAGCTGGGGAGAGATCTGGAGACCTTGATGCCCAAAGTAGGGTTTGGCAAGCATGATGACAATAAGTGGGAACTCTCATCATGTGCAGGCGGGCATTATCTTACTTAAATGTAAGTCCAGGATGGCTTGCCGTGAAGGGCATCAAAACGGGGCGAAGAAAATCATCGATGAACCGCTGTGCTGTTTAAGTGCTGTTAAGTGCTGCAGATGACAACCAAAGAGGTCCTGTTATGAAGGAAATGGTACACCTGACACTCCTGGTGATCAGGCGACAGTCAGATTGGTATCCCAGCGCTGTCCAGGGCGTCCTCAGGTGTGTCTTCGCTTTTCCTCACTTAACCCATTCTACTCCATTCAACGAGATTCAAGGCCACAGACGCTCCGAATAGCCATGGGACATCAGCCTGACTGTCGCCCACTATACAGCCTGACAACCAGGCCAGACGTAGTGGTTTAGGGTGCCATTTATTTTCATAACAAGACCCATTAAAGCAATCGTGAGCTTACATTTCATTAATATAATACCCATCCACACATGACGATAATTTCTACTGCTTGTCATTAAGCTTGCCAAACCCTACTTTGGCCAGCAATGACGCCAAATCTGTCCCCAATCGCGAATGTCTAGAGCATTACGGGCAGGGCCCCCCAACCAGGTAGGGATTTGGCAACCTAGCGGGCCATTTGGACAGAATTACGCGTAACATCTCTTAAAAGAACATCCAACAACTCTATTAATCAATGCCAAGCTGTATAACAGCTTACTTAGAGGCTAGACATGGAACAACCCATTACTGACTTGTTCAATTGCGAAACTCTTTCTCTTGAATAAATCACCCATTTTTTTCTGAAATTGTAATCATATTTGTCTGTACATGTACATCACATATACACTCCTGGAAATTGAAATAAGAACACCATGAATTCATTGTCCCAGGAAGGGGAAACTTTATTGACACATTCCTGGGGTCAGATACATCACATGATCACACTGACAGAACCACAGGCACATAGACACAGGCAACAGAGCATGCACAATGTCGGCACTAGTACAGTGTATATCCACCTTTCGCAGCAATGCAGGCTGCTATTCTCCCATGAAGACGATCGTAGAGATGCTGGATGTAGTCCTGTGGAACGGCTTGCCATGCCATTTCCACCTGGCGCCTCAGTTGGACCAGCGTTCGTGCTGGACGTGCAGACCGCGTGAGACGACGCTTCATCCAGTCCCAAACATGCTCCATGGGGGACAGATCCGGAGATCTTGCTGGCCAGGGTAGTTGACTTACACCTTCTAGAGCACGTTGGGTGGCACGGGATACATGCGGACGTGCATTGTATTGTTGGAACACCAAGTTCCCTTGCCGGTCTAGGAATGGTAGAACGATGGGTTCGATGACGGTTTGGATGTACCGTGCACTATTCAGTGTCCCCTAGACGATCACCAGAGGTGTACGGTCAGTGTAGGAGATCGCTCCCCACACCATGATGCCGGGTGTTGGTCCTGTGTGCCTCGGTCGTATGCAGTCCTGATTGTGGCGCTCACCCTGCACGGCGCCAAACACGCATACGACCATCATTGGCACCAAGGCAGAAGCGACTGTCATCGCTGAAGACGACACGTCTCCATTCGTCCTTCCATTCACGCCTGTCGCGACACCACTGGAGGCGGGCTGCACGATGTTGGGGCGTGAGCAGAAGACGGCCTAACGGTGTGCGGGACCGTAGCCCAGCTTCATGGAGACGGTTGCGAATGGTCCTCGCCGATACCCCAGGAGCAACAGTGTCCCTAATTTGCTGGGAAGTGGCGGTGCGGTCCCCTACGGCTCTGCGTAGGATCCTACGGTCTTGGCGTGCATCCGTGCGTCGCTGCGGTCCGGTCCCAGGTCGACGGGGACGTGCACCTTCCGCCGACCACTGGCGACAACATCGATGTACTGTGGAGACCTCACGTCCCACGTGTTGAACAATTCGGAGGTACGTCCACCCGGCCTCCCGCATGCCCACTATACGCCCTCGCTCAAAGTCCGTCAACTGCACATACGGTTCACGTCCACGCTGTCGCGGCATGCTACCAGACTGCGATGGAGCTCCGTATGCCACGGCAAACTGGCTGACACTGACGGCGGCGGTGCACAAATGCTGCGCAGCTAGCACCATTCGAAGGCCAACACCGCGGTTCCTGGTGTGTCTGCTGTGCCGTGCGTGTGGTCATTGCTTGTACAGCCCTCTCGCAGTGTCCGGAGCAAGTATGGTGGGTCTGACACACCGGTGTCAATGTGTTCTTTTTTCCATTTCCAGGAGTGTACTTATTTCTATCCCATTTGGATAATTCCTTCATGATGGATCGATATTTTTGTCTTAGAGCGCATATATGCCAAAGGACTTGCTGCAGTGGTAGCACCAGTTCCCATCAGGTCACTGTTAAGCACTGTTGGACTTGGCTAGCACATGGATGAGTGACCGTTCGGTTGTGGCAGGTGCTGTTGGCAAGTGGGGAGCACTCAGGCATTTTGAGGTCAATTGAGGAGCTAGTTCGTTGAGAAGTAGCGGCTCCAGTAACTAAAACACAACAGCTGATTGAGAGCAGTGTGTTGACCACACACCACTCCATATCTGCATCCAGTGAGGCCTGTTGACTGAGAACGACACAGTGGCCTGTGAGAGCTGTTGAGCCTTCTAAGGCCCGTTCAAAATGAGTTTAGTTTTTAGAGTATATATATATATATATATATATAT
Source organism: Schistocerca gregaria (assembly GCF_023897955.1). Taxonomy (NCBI): domain Eukaryota; kingdom Metazoa; phylum Arthropoda; class Insecta; order Orthoptera; family Acrididae; genus Schistocerca; species Schistocerca gregaria. Next base: position 241,930,123 of record NC_064921.1, read on the forward strand.
ATATATATATATATATATATATATATATATATATATCGGCTTTACTGTGATAGGAGAACATACTATCCTCTTTTAAATGTAACTGTTAATAAACAGATAGTCTCTTTCAAACTTCCCACTTTTGAAAGGCCTAGAAAAAAATTTGCAGTAGATACAATAGTGAAGTTACGCCATATGCTACAGCATCTCAGAAAATTAAAATTCCTACATCATATGTGCCAACTATTGTTGTCAGAGTGCAGCTTGTGTGTATGAAGTGAAAATGGCGGCTTCACAGCAGCACGTGCAAGCTCGCACATTACTGTGCAAAGAAATTACTGTAGGTTGTGTGGATATGATTCACCTGATGTGAAAAAAATTAAGGAATACTATCGTAATTTTTTAGCAAATGGAAGTGTTGTGAAACGCTCTACCAGAACACGGCATAGTGTTTTAGAAGAGGCACTTGAGGACATCAGACAAGCATTTCTCAGAAGCCTATGAAAGTCAGTTACACAGGCATCTAGACAGCTTAATGTACGCTGAGCAACACTATATCGACTATTGCACCAGCATCTTCGCTTTTATGCTTACAAAGTGCAAGTTCTGCATTATCTGATGATGAATGAGAAACTACTCCAATGATCATTTGTTACAGGTATAGTGCAGCCTACTGACATGAATTCCAGCTTCCTGGAAAGGTGTTAAATCTCAGATGAGGCAACGTGTCATATATCAGGAACGTTTTATCGGCATAAAGTTCGGATTTGGGGCTTGCACCATCCACACTGTATCACTAAATATGTTCGTGATAACCCTAAGCTTAACATCTGGTGTGGGCTAATGTACTACAGCATTGTTGGAATGTTCTTCTTTGCAGAAAACCAGTGAATTAGCCAGTGTATGTGGACATGTTGGAGCAGTTTACATACCCTTAGATATTAGATTTGCACCCCAAAATCATCCTTCATCAAGAAAGATTTTCCCCACATTGCTCAATGACTGTTTGCAAGTTGATGGACGCAAAATTAGCCAATCGCTGGATCGAATGTGGAGGACCAATTGCCTGGTCAACAAGTTTACCCACGATTAACCTATTGGATTTCTTCTTAGAGCAAGGATTCGTGAAGGACTAGATGCGTGCTACCAAAGTGGATAGCATTCGTATGCAAACAACTCATATCACTGGTGCAATTGCAACAGTGACAGAACGTGTGCTATAAACAAATGGCAAGAAATTGAATACGGACTCAATGTCCTTCATTCTAAAAATGTTTCACTCGTGGAGGTGTACTGATGATTATTAAGGAAATTCTTCGAGATGCCCTAACATATTGTGCTATATCATTATCATATCACCGAGCGAGGTGGCGTAGTGGTTAGACACTGGACTCGCATTCGGAAGGACGACGGTTCAATCCCGCGTCCGGCCATCCTGATTTAGGTTTTCCGTGATTTCCCTAAATCACTCTAGGAAAATGCCGGGATGGTTCCTCTGAAAGGGCACGGCCGACTTCCTTCCCCATCCTTCCCTAATCCGATGAGACCGATGACCACGCTGTCTGTTCTCCTTCCCCAAACCAACCAACCATTATCATGTCTATTGCAGTTTTCTTCCTGAGCTTTCGAAATATGGAAGGTTTGAAAGGGACAATATGTATACTGATTAAATGAATATCAAACTAGACAATTTTGAACCACTGTGTCGAATGACTACATGAAATCATTTTGCTCATAACGGGTTGAGCTTAACATTTTATTATTTATTTTGCCTTCATTTATCTTTATAGATAAAAGGATTGGTGAAAACATCATAGGACCGACATGTCGACCCATCTTGCAGGATAAAATGTGATACAAAGATCTTGTTCAACACTTTGCGTAAACAATAGGCACATTTAATGATTCTATCACATTGGTTTGACTGTCAGCATGACACCACAAGTGTGGGTCGGGAGCTCTGACAGCATACTCCCAGGAAGACGCGAAATCTTTTAACAGCAGTGTTACGCAGGAAACGGGAGTAAAATTAAGATCCATGAAGGTAGCAGAAAGTATAGCAAATTTACTAAGGAAAAATACTGTGATGGATGATTGTTCATTTATAATGTAATGTTGTTTAATAACGACTCATTATTTGAAATATTCTCGGTATTTAATGAGACATGCAATAAAAGAGTTTTGGATCCCCTGCATACTGTGTCTTCTGCTGGCTACTGTGACAAAATGAAATTTGCTAGCATTAGTTCGCCTGTCTCCTGTCAGGCACATCCTGTTTCCAGTTTGTGGGCGTATTTGGAACACATCTATAGATAGCGTTCAGTGGGCAGGAACATGGAGAGGATAATTCGGCTGTTACACAGAGTGACACACAGGTCAGTAATTCCTCGCCTCCTTGTTGTTAGTGTCTTGTATGTTGCCATTGACAGCTTGTGAACACTGTTGGTGGAATGGCCTTGGATTTTTGAGAGATAGAATGTGAATTCTTCAGCTCTGTATGGCTAGGTGCTGTAGGACATAATATATGTGAGACAGCAGTTGCTGGCATCTGCCTGAATCGTGTGTGAGAGACACTTTGTGATGACGTGCGACTGCGGCTGTATCTTCCCAACCAGCAATCAGGTAAGACACGTGTAGACGCGTTATGTAGATTTCCACCATCTCCCCTTTTGTATTTTGTTCTAAATAAAGTGTTTGTTGTCCTACTTCCGGTATCTGACACTACAAGTGCTCTATGTGTCAATGAGTGGAAGACACTAACATGTTCTGCAGGATGTTGACAGCTTGTGCCTCCAAATATAACGGTGCGTGAAATGGTTTGTGATAGACACTATGTCCCAGCGTATGGTCGACTTTCGTCTAACCATGGCATCAAGGAATAGTTAAAGCACTCCGTCTTCTGACCACAAGTGGCCCATCGGGACCAGCCGACAGCCGTGTCATCCTCAGATGAGGATGTGGATAGGAGGGGCGTGTGGTCAGCACACCGCTCTCCTGGTCGTTACGAAGGTTTTATGTGACAGGAGCCGCTACTATTCGGTCGAGTAGCTCCTCCGTTGGCACCACGAGGCTGAGTGCACCCCGAAAAATGGGAACAGTGTATGGCGGGCCGGATGGTCACCCATCCAAGTACCGGCCACGCCCGACGGCACTTCACTTCGGAGATCTGACGGGAAGCGGTGTATCCACTGCGGCAAGGCTGTTGTCAATTAATGGTTAGATGCCATATTTCTCCAAGTCCGTGGTGAATTGTTTATTTGGATAGAGGGAATTCTAACGCTCGCGAAACAAAAGTATTGTCTCTATTCCTTAGGGCTACACCACAAAGGTATTGTCTATACACCTCCAGAAACAGGAAGATTGGAGACATGCTGCCTGCAGTGCTTTTTTCTCAAAGTCTTCAATAAAATATACCGACGGAAAAAAATTGCAACACCAAAAAATAATTAATGTAGAGTAATTAAATTTCGGAAATACCCTTGTCTAGGTAACAAATTTAAGTGATTAACATTGCAAGATCACAGGTTAATGTACGTGTGAGATACGATATTGCAAATCTGAAATGAAGTTACGTTAATAACCGGTGTAACCACCAGAATGTTGAATGCAAGCATGCAGACGTGCATGCATTGTGTTGTACAGGTGGCGGATGTTAGTTTGTGGAATGGATTTCTATGTCTGTTGAACTTGAACAGTCAATACAGGGACGGTTGGTGCTGGTTGTGGATGAGGTTGGAGTTGTCGTTCCAGGTGTCTCGTACGTGCTCGACTGGAGATGGATTCGGTAATCGAGCAGGCCAAGGCAACACGTCGACACGCTGTAGAGCATGTTGGGTTACAACAACGATATGAGCTGCATCCCGTGGGTTGCCGTTCGTAAATGGCGGCACAATAGATCGATTCACTAAACTGACGTACAAATTTGCAGCCAGGGTGCGTAGAATAACCATGAGAGTGCTTCTGCTGTCATAAGAGGTCCAGTGTGTCCACTACAGAGACAGATTGGCTGCAGGCCATCAACTGACCTTCTCCTAACCAATGCACGGCTATCACTGATACCTAGGTAGAACCAGCTTTCATCAGAAAACACAACAGACCTCCACCGTGCTCTCTAACGAGCGTTTGTTTGACCCCACTGAAATCGCAAATGGCGGTGGTTTGACGTCAGTCGAATGCACGTTTCAGGGCGTCTGGCTCTGAGCTGTCCCTGAAGCAACCGATTTGTAACAGTTCGTTGTGTCACTGTGCTGCCAACTGCTGTTCAATTTGCTACTGCAGATTCTGTACAAAGCGCCAGAGCTGTATGACAGACACGACGGCCTTCCCCCTCGGTAATGCCATGTGGCCGTCTGGAACATGGTCACCTTCAGAGCGTACATTCCCGTGACCACCGATGCCAGAAATCATGTAAAGGGGCTACATTCCTGCCAAATCTTTCTGCAATACTGCAGAAGAAACATCCAGCTCCTTGTAGCCCTATTACACGACCTCGTTGAAATTCAGTGAGGTTTTGATAACGGCGTCTTTGTCGTCTTAAAGTCACTCTTGACTAACATCAACTCACAACGTCCAATCTCAAAGGTAACTAACGCTCACAACCGTTACAGCGTGTATTTAAGGCAAACCTGATTTGCATCATCAAAGTGGCGCGTTAACTCCTTCCGGATGTTGCAACTTTTTCCGTCAGTGTAGTATGCCACCAGTGGAGAAAGAGGTCTTCCCAAGCGACTGGTGCAAAATCTGAATAGATATCAATTTTCAGCTGTAGAAACAAACCTACCAACTTTCGTTTACGCCTTACAACTCCTTCCGGATGTAGGAACTTTTTCCGTCAGTGTAGTTGGCCACCAGTGGAGACAGAGGTCTTTCCGTGCGACACCGCCCACTTGTCTACACTACTGGTTGTTGGATAAGAAATAAGCTGAGTTAAGCATATGTTTCAACAAACCCATAATGTCTTCCTGAAACTTATTGCTGATGAACTCTAATAAGTCCTGCAGAGATACTTTCGTAAACAAAGACAGACCGCCAAAGCTAACCAAGAGACGCGACGGTTGTAGCTTAGGTGTCTTCAGGCATCCTATAAAGCCCTCTGAATTCTCTATGTGGTGGACACACCTGTCAACAAGAGATCCCAACAGCAAAGCAAAATGTTTAGCCAGGAAAAAAGTAGGGGCTCCAATGTTTCTATTTAGTGGATGCTCCACCTGGTTGTCTACCGTGTTTTTTTGTCTTTGTTCTGTTCTGCTACATTTGAGATAAGAATGCATAAAATGTTTTCTAAAAGGCTGTTAAATGATGACAGTGCCTTTCCCATTACTGTATTACCTCGTCTTATTGTCTTCATCTTACTCCAAACGATATTCGTGACGTATCTGTAGACATGCTATTACATAAGTGCCGCCAGCTTTGCTCTTTTTATTTTTGTACTTGACACATCATAATATTTCAGACAGGTTAAATAATTCCGAAATCAGATTTTAAACCGTACAACATTGCCAACAGGTGATGTGGAGTCTCAATACAATTTATTTTGTGTACAGGCTATACAGTAAAACTAAAGAAATTGGAGAAAGATAGCAAATTAAGAAAGGTGAACTTGTATAAATCGGAAGAATCAGAGGTTTGTGGGGGTTTCAAAGGTACCATTAGGCAAGGATTGGAAGAAACAGGAGAAATGAACACAATAAAATCCGAATGTGTAACTTTAATAAATGAAATAATGGAGGCAACAAAGGATAAAATAAGCAGAAAGACAAATTACAGCAATGATCGTTGAATTACACACGGGACACAAAATCTAACTGACGAAAGCACAACACATGAAAATGAAGCAAATGAAGCAGACAAAAAAATATACATACATCTAAAACATGAGATTGAGAGGAAGTGAAAAATAGCAAACCAGGAATGGCTGCAAGAGAAATGCAAGGCTGTCGAAGCATGCATGTTTGTGAGGAAGACAGATGCAGCCTACACAAAAACTAACGACGTGGTTGGGGAAAAGAGATGCAGCTATAGAGCTCAGATGGCAAGCTCATAATAGTCAAAAAATGGTTCAAATGGCTCTGAGCACTATGGGACTTAACAGCTGAGGTCATGAGTACCCTAGGACTTAGAACTACTTAAACCTAACTAACCTAAGGAACATCACACACATCCATGCCCGAGGCAGGATTCGAAACTGCGACCGGAGCGGTCGCGCGGTTCCAGACTGTAGCGCCTAGAACCGATCGGCCACCCGGCCGGCCTCATAATAGGCAAAAATACGGGAGGCTGAAAGGTGGGATCTACATAACTAGAGAAAACCTTGGAAACAATTTTATAGAAAGATAAGCTGAGATGGGAGGTACGATATTGTGAGAAGATTTTAACAGGGTACTGAAAGACGTTATGTCGAAACAAGGCCACTGGGAATTAATGGAGATCCTTGGGGGAGCCATCCATGACAAAACTATTCCATCTCGTGTGCAAGATATGTGAGACAAGGGACCTACACTTACAAGTGGACCTTGTATTGTTAAATTTACCGTTGCTTTGTTCTCTTTCAGACATCTAGTGTGTTTGTGCGGGTTAAGGACTGCTGCTGATTGGTGACACATTGAGCTGGATTTGTACCCAGAATTACTTATACATCCCTGTACGGAGGTTGTACTGCAGCTTTCCCCTCCCTGATCCCCTTCCCCTGCCCCTAAAATGTAGCTTCAGCTGATTTCCTGCTCCCTAAGCAGGAGCGGATAGCGGAGGGCTGATCTTAGGACAGCTGGGCGAACGTACTGTACATACCTGCACGTGATAAATGTCACGCTTGCGCAACGTTCGTGATTCATTTCGGCGGTTGCGTGTGCGATAATGGTGGAGGTCTCAGAAGCGCAGTCTAACTAGGCTGTGACCAGACGCCTGTGCGGATGTGATATCAGCAGTAACTGCTACCTTGTGGGTAAAGGCGTTCACGGTTACGGATATCCGTGGGTTACCTGAGGATGTTCGCTGTAACTGCTCTGTACTTAAAACTTACAGGACAATGTTAATCTTACTATATGCTGCTCGTAAAGTCGTGTTACTCGTAGTCAGTGAATTATACTGCATAAATCGGCACCGCACCTCTGTTGTAATGTTAGCTATAGACCATATGCCTGTGGAGATTCTACGGCCTCTTTAGTTGCACCCGAGGAACTCGCACCTGTTGACTGTGCATTGCCGCAACCGATCTCCCGCGCAGTCTGCGAAGCACGCCCGGGCTGACGCTAGGAGTTTGAGGTCAGCCGTCACGACGCTGCCGATGGATCACAAGTCTCCTCTGTGCCGGTACATTTCATTGGTCCCGACGAGCGACAATTTGATTGTTCACCACCAGATGTCTACTTTTCTAACGGAGCATGAATTGCTGTAAAATATTTCACTGATGCTCACGATTGCACTTTATTTATTTATTTTAGAGAATGGATAACAAAAAATGGTTCAAATGGCTCTGAGCACTAAGGGACTTAACATCTGAGGTCATCAGTCCCCTAGAACTTAGAACTACCTAAACCTAACTAACCTAAGAACAGCACACACATCCATGCCCTAGGCAGGATTTGAACCTGTGACTGTAGCGGTCGCGCGGTTCCAGACTGAAGCGCCTAGAACCGCTCGGCCACAACGGCAGGCCTGTAATGCCACTACATAGGTTTTGACTATGCAATACCCTGGAGAAAGATACATGCATTATTGACATCTGCTGAGGCTTCGATCTAATTTTCCATTCTTTTAAGCCTGCATACTATTTCCATCCTGTAACCAGCTGTCTTAAATCTAATTCCCTTCTCTTTTGTAGCGACAGAGGCCAATTACGCCGTTTCGAAAAGCAATCACAATGTGATAACTAGACTCTTGTAGAAAAAAACAGTCTTTAAAATTTTCATTTCATGATCTCTCTCCTGTTTGTTAGCCACAAATGCCAAAATTATGGAAATTGAAGAGGATGTAGGTGAAGATGAAATGGGAGATACGATACTGCGTGAAGAGTTTGACAGAGCACTGAAAGCCCTGAGTCGAAACAAGGCCCCGGGAGTAGACAACATTCCATCAGAACTACTGACGGCCTTGGGAGAGCCAGTCCTGACAAAACTCTACCATCTGGTGAGCAAGATGTACGAGACAGGCGAAATACCCTCAGACTTCAAGAAAAATATAATAATTCCAATCCCAAAGAAAGCAGGTGCTGACAGATGTGAAAATTACCGAACTATCAGTTTAATAAGTCACAGCTGCAAAACACTAACGCGAATTCTTTACAGACACTTGGATAAACTGGTAGAAGCCGACCTCGGGGAAGATCAGTTTGGATTCCGTAGAAATCTTGGAACACGTGAGGCAATACTGACCCTCCGACTTATCTTAGAAAATAGATTAAGGAAAGGCAAACCTACGTTTCTAGCATTTGTAAACTTAGAGAAAGCTGTCGACAATGTTGACTGGAATGCTCTCTTTCAAATTCTAAAGGTGGCAGGGGTAAAATACAGGGAGCGAAAGGCTATTTACAATTTGTACAGAAACCAGATGGCAGTTATAAGAGTTGAGGGGCATGAAAGGGAAGCAGCGGTTGAGAAGGGAGTGAGACAGGGTTGTAGTCTCTCCCCGATGTTATTCAAACTGTATATTGAGCAAGCAGGAAAGGAAACAAAAGAAAAATTTGGAGTAGGTATTAAAGTCCATGAAGAAAAAGTAAAAACGTTGAGGTTCGCCGATGACATTGTAATTCTGTCAAAGACAGCAAAGGACTTGGAAGAGTAGTTGAATGGAATGGATAGTGTCTTGAAAGGAGGATATAAGATGAACATCAACAAAAGCAAAACGAGGATAATGGAATGTAGTCGGATTAAGTCGGGTGATGCTGAGGGAATTGAATTAGGAAATGAGACACTTAAAATAGTAAAGGAGTTTTGCTATTTGGGGAGCAAAATAACTGATGATGGTCGTAGTAGAGAGGTTATAAAATGTAGACTGGCAATGGCAAGGAAAGTGTTTCTGAAGAAGAGAAACTTGTTAACATCGAGTATAGATTTAAGTGTCAGGAACTCGTTTCTGGAAGTATTTGTATGGAGTGTAGCCATGTATGGAAGTGAAACATGGACGATTAATAGTCTGGACAAGAAGAGAGTAGAAGCTTTCGAAATGTGGTGCTACAGAGGACTGCTGAAGATTAGATGGGTAGATAACATAACTAATGAGGAGGTTTTGAATAGAATTGGGGAGAAGAAGAGTTTGTGGCACAACTTGACAAGAAGAAGGTACCGGTTGGTAGGACATGTTCTGAGGCATCAAGCGATCACAAATTTAGCATTGGAGGGCAGTGTGGAGGGTAAAAATCGTAGAGGGAGACCAAGAGAGGAATACACTAAGCAGATTCCGAAGGATGTAGGTTGCAGTAAGTACTGTGAGATGAAGAAGCTTGCACAGGATAGAGTAGCATTGAGAGCTGCATCAAACCAGTCTCAGGACTGAAGACAACAACAACAACAACAACATGCTCCGTATAAAATCGGTTAACCTATCAACCTTTGTATTGAGTATACTTGAAACTACACGAAGAAATCCTTGTTACAGTGAGAAGAGGAACACGTTGACTTAATGTAGCAGTATGTTAACTGGTAAACGAATGATAAATCAAATAAGTCACTATTAACATCCCCTTGCAGCTAAAATGATCCACAGAAAAATTCGTAAAATCTGCTTCAGAATTTACGACAGAATGTTATTATTTATCGATCGTATGGATTAAATTATGTTTTATTAAAATATGGTTATGTAACTTACATGGCTTTTAATTAAAATGTTAAAAATTGCTAACGAAATTTCGTCTCGTCACATGGATTAGTAAATAAATAAGAATCAAATATATTTTGTGACATTACTATATGAAAGTAAAGGAGCTTGAATTTGATGCGACTGCCTTTGAGAGATAAGGGGAGACAAATGAGAACGAGACAGATGGAAAAATGTAAGTAAACGGTTTGTTATTTCAAAAGCAATCTCCATAACTGTTAATACATTTATCGTATTGTGAGACTAGATGGTCAGTGGCTTCATGGAAAAATATTTACGTTTGCCTACCAAACGTGATTGTACACAGGCGTGCACCTCTTCGTCCGAAGGAAATCGACGGCTACGGACGTATTTCTGCAGCCCCCCAAAGACACTGATATCGCAAGGGGAGAGATCGTTACTGTATAGAGGATGCGTAAGGCTTCCTAGTGATACTCCAGCAGCGTAGTCGAAAGAACCTTGGCAACATGTGGACCTGCCTTGGAATCAAAGCAAGACAAGATTCCTCCATTCGTGTAAAGGTGCATTACATACATTGCGATCTTTATGTAATTTTGTGACTCTAAAGACGATTAGATTAGTACTTGTTCCATAGATCATGAATACGACACTTCGTAATGATGTCGGGTTAATAAGAGGTGTCTATACAAGATATTACGTTACACAAAATATTACATGACACTTAATTTTTTGGTGGGAGAGGGGGGAAGTATCCACTTACTACATCCAAAAATTCACCTAATAAGTAGAAGGAGTTGTCATTCAGAAATCCTTTTAATTTCCTTTTAAATGCTATATGGCTGTCTGTCAGACTTTTGATGCTATTAGGTAACTGACCAAAGACTTTTGTGGCAGCATAATTTACCACTTTCTGAGCCAAAGTTAGATTTAACCTTGAGTAGTGAAGATCATACTTACGCCTAGTGTTGTAGCCATGTACACTGCTATTACTTTTGAATTCTTTCAGATTGTTAATAACAAATTTCATAAGTGAATATATATATATATATATATATATATATATATATATATATATATATATATATATATATATATATATATATTGTGAGGCTACAGTAGGCTACAGTGAAGATCCCTAGCTCTTTAAGTAAGTGTCTCCAGGATGACCTTGGATGAGCTCCAGCAATTATTCTGATTACACACTTTTGTGCAATGAACACTCTTTTACTGATTGATGAGTTACCCAAGAATATGATACCACAAGAAAGCAGAGAATGGAAATAGGCATGGTAAGTTAATTTAGTGAGATTTATATTTCCAAAGTTTGCAGTGACCCTAATAGCATAAGTAGCTGAACTCAAACGTTTCAGCAGGTCTTCAGGGTGTTCTTTTTTTCTCAGTTCAACCCCTCATCAATGCATACACCTACAAATTTTTAATATTCTACCTTAGCTGCCGATTTCTGATCAAATTCTATATTTATTAATTGTGTCATTCCATTTACCGTGTGGAACTGTATATACTGTGTTATGTCGAAGTTTAATGAGAGCCCATTTGCAGAGAACCACTTAATGATTTTCTGAAAAACATCGTTTACAATTTCATCAGTTAATTCTTGTCTCTTGGGTGTGATAGCTATACTTTTATCGTCAGCAAAAAGTACCATCTTTGCATCTTCGTTAATATAGAATAGCAAGTCATTAATATACATTTAGAACAGCAGAGGACTCAAGACTGAACCTTGTGGCACCCCATTCTTGATTGTTCCCCAGTTCCAGAAATCACCAGTTTTTTGCATATTGTGTGAACTGCTTATTTCTACTTCCTGCACTCTTCCAGTCAGGTATGATTTAAACCATTTGAGAGGTGTCCCATTCATATCACATTACTTGAGTGTATCTAGAATTACTCCATGATTTACACAATCAAAAGCCTGTGAGAGATCACATAAAATCCCGACGGGTGTATTACGGTTACTCAGAGCATTTAATATTTTATTAATAAAAGTATATATAGCATTTTCCACTGAAAAACATTTCTGGAAAGCAAACTGACATTTTGTTAAAACTTTATTTTTACAAAGATGTGAAGCTACTGTACAATACATTACTTTTACAAGAATTTTGGATAAGGCAGTCAGAAGAGATATTGGGCGGTAGTTGTTGACATCAGACGTATCCCCTTTTTTATGCAGTGCTTTAATAATGGCATACTTCAGTCTAGCTGGGAAAATACCCTGCTTCAGAGAGCTATTACATATGTGGCTAAGAATTTCACTTATCTCTTGGGAACAAGTTTTTATTATCCTGCTGGAAATGCCATCAGTTCCATGTGAGCGTTTATTCTTGAGAAATTTGTTTTAGTCTTGCGGAATTTCGCAAAGAGCCAGATCTTTGGGATCCTCAAGAATTGGCAAATATAGAACCGGATGCGACATTTAATGAAAAGTTTGAGAGCATTTCTATATTGTTAGTCTATCCTTCAGTATCACTGGATACATTTTTTGCGGGTAATGATGACGTGTGTTCAGTGCCGGTTAAATCAGACAAACACATTTTGAACATTTGTTCAGAGCTTAAATGTTCGTATCAATGTACACGACGGCTATTTTAACAGTGAAATCAACACTGCAGTTCCTGCCCCCGCTACAGCAGAGATCCGGATCATCAGGAAGTATATTTAGTTCCGCATTCGTATGACGAAATGAGTATAACGATGGATGATGTCGAACAACATGACGTCAAAAATTTGATGCTCAAATAAAACACTGCAAAACACTATTTTCGATTTTTCCCATTACTGCATACGGGCTTACATTGTACAGTATAGAACAGCAAGAGAAAATTTTAACAGGAAGTTTAATTATTGTATTGCATTAAAATTTTATGAGACTTAAAATACAATATCGTTTTTCATTTCCTTTAATGGTTATTAAGAAAACTAAGAAATACTTCAGTTGCGTGTTAAAAGTTTTTCGCCATATTTGAGAGCCTCTTTTTGTGTTTAATTTATTTCGTACAGGATGACTAATTTCATTGCATTCAACACACAAGCAATCGGTCTAACGCTTTTCAATTATATTTACGGAAAGCATCATGCTTGCAGCGTTATCAGATATACTTGAAAGCTTTTTTCTTGCTAAACGGCATTCCATTGATATGGCTAATCCCTCTGTGCATCGGTGTCAAAGGTGCATGTTTATCTGAAAGAGAAAATAATTGAGCACAGGTAGACTTCTTGCTGCAATGCAACATCTTGCTACTTTCGACAACTTGCATGTTATTGACAACGTCGAGTATCGAACCACCTCGTCAGTAGCATACATGAGACTGTGTGCATCTTGCACCAAATCATGGAACATGGAAAGAAGGCGCACTGGGAGGCAACCAGTTAATCTGAAAATCGGTCGTAGTTACACAAGATGTCTCCAGTACATAAAAACCTGGGTTTGCAAACAGAAAGGTAGCTGAACGACATTCTTTTTAAGGACTCTTCTGTAATATGATTATATGTATACAGTAGTAAAATAATATATCAACTGAATTTTGTTTTTCATGTGGAAAGTAAAGGACGAGAGGGTTGGACTCTCATTTGTAACAAATCTCAGTGCTTGCAGCTCTGACAGGGACCCCTAACTCTTGTGAAGGCAAGACATTATTACCACAAAATAATCAAATAGTAAACGAAGATGTGTGTTTCATATTCTTGGGACTGAAAATAGATAGTAAGTTTTATTATATATTTCGAGAGTATAATCATTACACACAACATGAAACCTTAAAGTAACCTTTTGCATTTTGTGATCGTCGCTATCATGTTATTATTGCCCACAAGCGACAGTAGTATGACAAGATGCATTTTAGAGCAGCCTGGGTTGTTCCCAGATTAACCCTCTCCTCTACCCTGGCCCCTATGATATCATGCATATATGCCAGATTTCCCCTCCTCTCAAAATAGGCCAACTGTCATGTGTATAAATGGCATTGGAAAGGAGATTTTACTAAACAACTGAAAAAACTTAAGTTTGTGTGTGGATTAAACGTTGGGTTCTGTGGGGTGGATGGTTGTGGGTGTAAATTTATAAGCCGTTTGGTGGTATCTGTGGGAAAGAATGTAGGTGGTTGGGCAGTGCCATGGTATCAGGAGAGGAAGAGACTGGGAAAAAGGAGAGGGGGGAGAGATTAAGGAGAACCGATGTCAAGTGGAATAAGTGGGGAAGAGTTGTAGAAGGTGAATTTGATAATTATTGAAGTGAATTTCATTTACTGGGAGAGGGAGTCAGCCGAAGTTTGTAATAGAGTGGCAGCATAGAGTGGTGAAATGGGAGACAATAGGGTCAACTTTTGGATAGCTTAGAATAGTGGAGGTGTTCGTTGTGGGGGAGGAGGGATAAGAATTTTATTTGATGTGTGATAGAGGATCCACATGGCAGTTTCGGCATATTGACAGCGTAGAGAAGATAAGGGAGAGGAGAGAGGATGGAGCCTTGTGATGCACCTGTTTTGGGATAGAAAGGGGTTACTACTGTTAATAGTAGTGTTTTTTTAAAAAAAATAATGTAATATTATATTCATCATTTTTGTTGGTGTCAAAGTTTCTGAAATGGTGCATAGAAAATTTTTACTTGTTGATAATGAAATTATATTCCGCCATCCAGTATCAGATTGCCATCAGATAGACGAGAACTTTGAAAGGCAGCAGTGCTTAGAGGCCAGTGACTGATCTGAAAATGACGCAGTTTGCATTATTACTTTGTCTGGATATTGATCGAAAAGATCGATGAAAGAGATCCCAGGGACACTGAAATAAAAGTTTAATAAAGCAAATGCCGATTGAACACTAGTAGCATTCGGCTGTAGCCACCAAACAATTCGTCGGTAACTGTCCTTCGCTTCAGCCTGAAAAAGTTCGAGAATACAACATAATTAATTCAAACACGGCTATTGTAATTAAATTAGAGTACTTATTTAATCAAAAGTTACAGATACGAGAGTGACACATTTTGTTAAACAGCCATCAAAACAAATGAGAGTGAGTGAGAGAGCTCACAGCTCCTTCTTTTATATAATCTAAAAACAAATTACGGCAACTGACTTGAAATTGCTTTACAGTTTCGTCATATAAACATTTCTCTGGAACGTTCTTTATCGGAACAGCAGGAAAAAAAATCCTCACATTAAACTGTGAGCTTTTCTCCTTACTTTACAGATTTGTTTACACAGAGAAAATTTATTCTTAGTGCATTTTAGCCTTAATTAAACGATTGGGGCATATTCTATTAATTATTCAAAAAGCAACATTTCATTTCATTGCCTTGAACATTGCTTATTTTGTCTCTAGAAATACAGAGCAAGGGTTCAATTGTGGTCAGATCAGTATACATTGTGTTACAGAGGAGTAAATAAACATCATATTCCAACAGAATCATTAAAAAATACACTACCCACTTGGCAGCGCACACTGTTCATAATTTTCAGTACATACACATTATATTTTACTGTCTTTGTGTACCTGTTTCTTAAAGTTTTTTGAAATACATTAGTCTTTATGTTCATAAACGTTTAATAAATATACAGAAATACAATGTTATTGGCATAAGTTCTTTCTGTGTTTGTTATCTCTTTTTCTTTTTTTATTCTTTTTTTTCAAATAGGGATCTTGACGCATGTATCTGTAAATACAAAACACGCGCGGTTCGTCCAATTCACACATCACAACACCTTCTCGATTTGGCGTGCTCTGTTGAGAAGGCGGGAACGTCTGCTCGTGCGGTGACCTCTGGCGGCGATTCCGGGAAATCCGCTGCTCAGCCAGATTCCTATTGTAGATGGGACGCGTGCGAACGGCTCTGGCGGCTGGCCACGCCTCCACTCCTGCTTGCTCCTTACACGTGACGACCGGCTGCGGCCGTTGATACATGAAAATCAAAGCAAAGCAATATCAACTCTACAAAAATTAGCTCAATATCTCAGTGCTGCCGTATGGAAAAATTTGATAAGTCCAATAGATTTCACTTTCATTATTGTCTTCCGTCTGTATTGTTCTTGCGATCCAGGTCTATCTTTAGGGAACTTTATTTCTCAGTAGTTTGTAGTTGGCACCATTTTCTACAGAACATGGCGTATTTTCAAATTAAGTGAGTCGCGTTCTTGACAGCTGAGTTCGTCAACAAAGAGTACTCGTCTATGCTTTTTAGTGTTCACCACACGCATTTAAAGAACGTCTCTGCAGTGTCACTGCTTAGAATTGTTACACAAGAAAGTTTACTTGATGTATAATTGCAAAGTTTGTGTGCGGCGACAATTAGGCACACATTCACACGGTTTTCGTTTATTGACGAGACAGTTTTCTACTTGTCCATTACCTCGCCGGAGCAATATTATCTTTTATAACTTCACTAAGTCACTTTTTCGTGTGGATACATGTGTCAATGTGTGTGTACACATCGAAGATATGTGATATACACTGGACTTCTCGCTGCGTTGGCTGGCGTGCAGCTCATAACAGTGGGTTTGACACATAAACTGTACTTCATGTAACACTTATTTACTTGGTACAATCGCCATTGCGATCATCGTCCACCAGTTCTCATCGCTATCTTCATTAATAAAAACAGTTATGAATAATTGTGTCTCTTTTTTCTTATCCATGTCAGTCTCATTCCCTGGTTTGCATTTACTTTTTGTACAAATTAACTGACATAGTTTTTTTTTTACATTTGTCCTTCTTGCAAGTGGCGTACTTTACGTGAATAATGTGTTGCTCATGTGCTTTTTGGAATGTTAGCTGCGTTTGTTACAATGCATTACTCTTGTTCTGATCCTCACAAAATTCTTTACTAACCCTCTTTTTATATTTCACAGATTGAGTATCATTACCTAGGTTATTGCCATGTTACCACATACCCAGATGTAATCCTGTTCTAGATACGGATCGGCAAAGAGCAAAGCACAAACGTAATCCAAACAGCATAGACCACCATTACAAAATTAATACATGCCTCCAAAACCACATGTGGCAAAAATCTAAACTCGTGCTCTGCATTAACTCACATAATTCTTGGTCTTACTTCATTTAACATATAATGGATCATACCGATGAAATTATGCCAGTATATCATTGCATAGCAATTATCTAATTCAAAATGGAATTCATGTCAATTCACATGAAATAGAGAAGTAAGAGATTAGTGTACATATAAATATTCATGTACAAAATAAAATATCAGTCCAATAGCACTTTGTACCAGCTTGTGCTTGACTTATATACTAGAAATGCTACCTTTCATGGTGCTTACATACTAGTATTTACAGACCGAATATAGTTATTACATGGCCTGTACATCTTCCTTTCAATAAATGATCAGATCAGTTTAGTGTCACCCTATATAGCACAAGTTTGACCAGAGAATGCACTCTGTTTACATACATTTCACTACCAGGTTTAACCAATTGTCCTTTTGTTCAGTGTATAAGTGTATCACATATTTATTCCACATAAATTAAACTTGAAAAAAAAAAATGTTTACCACAAGATAACTAGTTACACTGGATATTACTGTCTCCTGCTCTGTATACACTTAGTTATATGTAACAGTTCATCTGTTTTTATTTGTACTAGGCAAAAAAATGAAAAAAAAACATTTTTAGTTCTCATTTGGCTTTTGTTGATCACTTTTTCTTACAGTGTACTTTAAATGATCTGTACAGAAATATCTTCCACAATAAGCTTGTCTTTTCACTGTCAAAATACTCAATCTTTATTTTCATATTTCGCGGTTTTAGTACCATAGTGATAGTTTCTCATTGCATAGAGTCACTTTTAACAATGCAAACATACTTTCATGAAAGTACATAGAAAAACGTCCAAACTACTACTCATGTTCAGAAAACAGACTTTAATAGTATGACAGATTCAGCATAAAACTTCACAATGTATATATTCACCATACAGAGTGATAGATAAAATATAAAAGACAAAATATTTTGGTATCTGTGCAAATATCCTTACTGAACATATTTCTTCACATTCTTTTGGTGATAAAGTCCTTTAACTTTCAACAATTCAAGATAGGCCAATAGGTAACTGCCTTCATGAGGTATTCGGTTATCTTTTATGAACCAGTGTACTTTAGCTGCCATTTCTTGTTTTTTCTTAGTAAAAGAGGAGATTTAGGGTGTGTTCTCCACAAGATTTTATCTCCGATTGGATTCTTGCAACTTTCCCAGTTTCTTATCATAAGCTGTTTTTCTCAAATCAGCTGCTGAATTAAGAGCAACCAGAGCTTGCCTAATTGTTTCCTCATGTGACAATTCACTCTCTGTAAACTCATCCTCTCATTAATATTGGGCATATCAAACATGAGCAATGCTGGCATTTGCTGTGTGGGAGTGTGTGGCAGGTTTTTTACCCCCTGCTCGAGTGGAGTAACGAATTCAACCCATTTGGTTTTCTTGTGAGGTACATACATTCTAATGAAGAGGTTCAATTCTCGAAAAATCCTGTCAGTAGGATTTGATTCGGGATAAAAATTACTTATTAAAATCTGCTTGATGCCATTTTCTAGCAAAAAGCTTTTCCACTTACTGCCAGTTAAATTTGATGTGTTATCAGATAACATGGCATCCAGTTTCCCGAATCTCGGAATATAATCTTCCTTGATCTGTTTCATTATGGGTGCTGTAGTGGCATACAATTGCACATATGTTGAAAAAAAGTCATACAAGGCAGCCAAGTATTTTATTCCACCTCGTCCTTGAGGATATGGCCCAGATACGTCGACCAAAATAATCTCTCCGGGTTTGTGTGTCAGTATAGGATGCAGAGCTACTTTGACAGAAAAATTAGATGGTTTACTTATCTGACACACTGTACAGGTGCATAACAAATGATGGAAGCACCGGTGGAAATTTGGAATGTAACAGTACTGTGCAATCCTCAGTTTGCATTTCTTGACACCAAAGTGTCCCCATGTTAGATGTGTATGGCATGTAACATGTTCTTTAAATCTGTCTGGAATGCAAACGCACCATGAGTTAGGTTGGTTTCTTTGCCTATGAAACAATAGATTACTGCACACGTGATAGCACTGAGACAACTTATGATTGTGCTGTTCTGCGAGCGTGCACTTTACTTTCGCCCATTTTGTGACTGCATCCTGTAGTGTCTCTACATATCTGCACATTTCTACACAATACTGTTTATGCAGATGATCTTTCAGTAAAAGTACCTTGAAATGTGACATTTGTTCTATAAGATCCAAATACTCTGGCAGACCTTGTGGAAGCCGGGATAGAGCATCCGATACCACATTGTCCTTGCCACTGATATGGTCTACTTCATAATCATACTCCTGTAATAGGAGAGTCCATCTGGCTAGTTGCTGGTGTAACAACTTACATGTCAACAGAAAGCTCAACGCTTGACGGGTCACAATAATTGACATGTTTATCATGAATATAATAGTTGAACTTTTTAAAGGACCAAATCACAGCTAATGCCTCTAATTCTGTGGTTGATTACTATCATTCAGAATCTGTGAGCAAGCGGCTTGCAAAACTAATCACTTTAATTTAGCGTTTCCCCTCGACATTGTCTTCC
This sequence comes from Schistocerca gregaria, assembly GCF_023897955.1. NCBI lineage: Eukaryota > Metazoa > Arthropoda > Insecta > Orthoptera > Acrididae > Schistocerca > Schistocerca gregaria. Next base: position 241,949,473 of record NC_064921.1, read on the forward strand.
TGAAGCAGGCACCCTCCCAAACCGGAACACAATGTGTCTGTCATGATGCGAAATTATCCTGCATGTTTGAGTGGTGAAATATATTCGACTTTACCAGTGCCTGTTTAATTCTCATAAATTCCTCCTGACATTTGTCAGACCAGTGCAATACCAAGTTCTTTCTCAATAAATTCAGAAAATCATGATTGTCCATAGACTGATTGGGCATGAACTTTCTGAAAAATGATCGAGGCCGAGAAACGCCCTTAACTGTTTCTTAGTTGAAGGAGGCGAAAAATTTTCTATGACCCTAATCTTTTCGGGGTCAGGCCAAAGTCATGACGGTGAAATGATGTGCCCAAAGAATTTGATCTGGTTCCTTGCGAATCTATACTTGTTCAAGTTGGCAACAACTCTGTACTCTAAAAACTTATCGAGCACAATGTCCAACAAACACAGGTGTTCATGCCAGTAGTTGTTGTGATTAGCAAATCGTCCACATATAGTGTGACCTGGTCTAACAGTTTGGGTCCAAAAACTGTATTTAGTGTTGAATTATATACTCCGGCACTGACATTCAGACCGAAGGGAAGCACTCGAAAGTGGTACGATCTCCGGCGAAGATGAAAGTGGTGTATTTCCACGAATCTTCTGAGGACGCCACTTCCCACAACGAACTACGACAGATACCGAACTCCATGGAATTTCTGTTGGTGCTCCTCTAAAACTTCTGTTCTGGTTCTTACCGGAACAATTATTTCGTTGATAGATCGTGCATCAAGAACAAGGCGCACCCCTCTGCCTGCCTTACCCACAGCTAATAATGAGTTGCTGAATGGCGAAAGGGAAGGCTCTATAACAAGCCACTGTATCGTTTTCTGGAGCTCCTGTTTGACAGCCCCACTTTTAGACCATGGGACAGAATAGGTTACTTGGCAGTAAGTTTTATGCGGTATGACATCTACCCGGTAAACATAATCCTTAATCACGTCAGGCTTTAATGAAAAAACCTTGACATATTTCTCGAGTAGCATTCATAATTCAATTTTCTGTTTGTCCGATAAGGTCTTCGCTTAATCGGATTTGCATTGTATAAGCGAAGAATTTATTTCGTTTTGTCAACGGTCTTGCACTCACAGCACTCTATTCTTAATAATTTTAACTTGTATTCTTTCACTCAGTCTGCAGTGTTGCGCTTTGTCTTTATCAGATTCAAAACAAACTCTTCACCTCCTAATCTAATATAGCATTTCCCGTTTCCGCATGAATTCCATGCCTACGAGACAGGACACTGTTACATTTTTAGCTGCGAGAAACATGCATTAATCCGCTCTGTTCTCGAATTCTATACCAATCCATGCCTGCAACGTAACAGTCTGGCCACTTGGCACCAATAGCACCAGATACTACGCTGGTTTGAACTGACAAAGTCGGAATCTTTACAGACTGTGCTATTTTCTTAAAGAAATCAGCTTCTGTCACGTTTACGCCTGCAGCGATATATGGAAAATCAATGTCATGGAAATACTTCCCACAACCGCTTGAACAGCAGCTTGTACTTACTCTGAGGGACCTTCAATATTATTGTCTACCTCATTAAATAACTATTGATGGATGTCAGTCTCATCGTCATATCGGAGAATGTTTATCCGTTCATTGCATCTATTGCCTCCATTCCGCCCCCGCGACTATCATCGGGGAGCTCGATACAGTCGCGTTTAGTTTGACGCCCCTTCGTCAGTGGCGCTTCAACCACTCGACTATCCGGACGTCATGATTATAGTTGTTCCTATTTTGGTTTACCGGCGTACCTTGCCCTTGATTATTTTGCGAGCACTGATTATTGTGGTCTTGATTCCTATTGTTGTTTTGCCGGTTCTCTTTGAATTATTTTGATAACCGGGATGTACCTAGCATTATTTCACTCTGCCTTTGAAAGAATGCCTGTCCGCTTTGTGTACCACCATTGTTGCTGTTCTGAAGTGCACGTCCGGTTTGCGACGTGCCACCGTTAAGGAGAATACAGACTACTCTCACGTGACTTGGGAACACGTGGGCTCACGTCATAATGCACTTGATACAAAAATGCAATACAGGGTTTCGAACGCATATGTTTATATTCAGCTGACGTGACTGGGAATGTGTTGGATCTGACGCAACATCCCTTATGACATCAAAAGATCTAGATTTTTCGTCAGCAGTGGGATGGCGTCAGAAGAGTCAAGTGGTTACTCCTGTACCGTTTCCAGTTATTATTCGAAGATGGAGGAGATGTTAAATGAGTACGTTCGGTCAAATCTGGTGCTGTATGACCCTACAAACCCAGAACATCGTAACCAGCGTTCAAGGAAAGAGGCTTGGGACGAAGTAGGAGAAAAACTCGACACTCCAGGTTAGTGAAAACAGTTATTTTTTCCATATATTTTATTAGTTTGTCTTTTTTTACTATTTTTAATAGTCCAATAGCCGTTATATTTGATAATGATAGGAAAAAAATACAATCAATATCAAATAAGACCAGATAAGAATATAACAGATATTTATTATATAAATTAGGTTATATGAACTAAAAATAACACCCAAAATTGAAATTGAAACTAGGTTATATTGAACTTAAAACAGTCGGTTATAATGAATGCGCCTATTAAATAAGTAATACTGGACGTGTCACGGAGCAGCTCTACCCTTACTAATGGAGTGCCATTGTCAAGGATAACTAGATGTACCATAATCAGAAACGAAGTACTTTTTGAACTTATCTGGTGAAGGCCGCTTTTCTCACGAAATTTCTACGAAAGGGTTCGAGGTTGGCTACACCACGAATGAGTTCACTTTCCATTAGATTTGTTTCTCGAAAGGGAAAATATTGGTTGATGAATTCCAGAGTATGTTGTGTAGACAGGTAGAAGCTAAGCTATTATATCGGCATTTTCTAGTTTAGTTTCAATAGGCTACAGATATATTCTCCAGCGCCCGGCTAGAATTCCGAACGCAATTTTGTACAGCTCGCCGAGCTCTTAAATGGCGGTAGCTTTATACCTTCTCTTCGTCTCTTTTAAAGGCTGCTTTGCTGTATGGATGCATCAAATAGGTTTTAAGAGGAAAGGCTTAATCTGCAGTAATTACATAAGAAAACTTCTCCATTGCTGTAATAACTCTTCGCCTTATGGAACGGCGTATTTGTTGCCTTCAAATCTTTTCCCTATCTCAGATCGCTCAAAAGTTCCTCGATCGCTACTTTTCCCGTAAGCTCCAACATCAACAAGCGTGAATTTGTAATTTTCATCTGCCAAACCCAATAAAACGATGGAATATGTGCCTTTGTAGTTATAGCACATTGAACCAGCAACAGCTGGACATCGGATTTGAACGTGTTTGTCGTCCAAAGTTCCTATGCAGTGTGTATAATTCCAGTTCTCATCATAATGCTCGGCGATGTGTTTTTATTCGTCTTTGTTTGGTTCTGGCATGTAAATCGGTTGCAGAGTTTTCCAAATTACCTCGCAACACTCTTTAACTATTTCTCCAATAGCTGAAAATCCAATCCGAAAAGAAAAACCCAATGTTCCGTAAGTATTTCCAGTTGCCAAGTATCTGTGAACCGTGAAAAACGCCCAATTATTTAAGTATTACTCTACGTTATCCTTTGCCATCTACACGACCTTTTATTGTCTTTGGACGCCAATGGAGTAAAAATGAATAACTAATAGATACCTAAAGACTTACTTAGAATTCTAAACTAATTTCTCTGTTCTAGGTAATGAATGTAAAGACAATTGGAATAAACTATGGAGAGTACATCTAGGCTAAACACCGTAGAGCCACAAAATCAGGTCAGACAGCAAAGAGTTTGAGCAAATGGAAATTTGAAGATGAACTGGGTTTTTTGAATCCAACTCTCGTAACAAGAAAAACTCGAAGAAATGCGGAAGACAGCCCAATAATGAAGATTATGATGGAACACGGGAAGAGATAGGCTAATGTCCAATTGAAACATACTCACAAGTGGTCTCGACAGAAAGTTCCCAATCCAAACCACGAAGAAACGACCTACAATGGCGGACGCCATCGACGGTCTCATGGCCAATGTGTCAGATTCTCCAACATCTTTTACTCAACCTTCAGCAAATCCCGTAAGGTCTTATGTTGGAAAGAAACGTTTGATGTGTTCTGTACAATTGTACAGGAAATGGTTACAATTATGAAAGATAACCAACGCTTGCGCTCCAAGTACTTCTTTAAAGTGCATCCGCTGCATTAAGTAATAACGTGGACGATGAATGCGAACTTTTTTCCTCAGCTTGGCGAAAAATGTAAAAAGTTGCGTCCTGATGAGCAAATCAGAGTGAAGATGGAAGTGAGCTACATTGTTTTTGGGGCAGCGTTGCAAGCTGTACGTGGGAGCTCATTTCAGGTAAACCCTGGCTACCATAATACTGTTAATACAAATCCATCACCCTTCCATCAGTTCTTCTCAGCATCATCACCTCAGCAGTACGAACACAGCTCGGACTGCTCAACTGACTCACTGTTCTCCTACACTTGGCAAGAGAAACAGCAAAAAAACTCTATGATGTATAGAAAAACGCACATTGTGAAAAGAAAATCAATAAACATTCCAAAATGTCACTACGATAATTTTCTCCCTCCCAGGTATATAATAAAACAATGTATTAGCAGTTACCTCCAGCACACTGCAAGTCGTATCTCAGCTGGAGTGCTTCCCCTGAGTTGAGTGGAGTGTTCCTCTATTATCAGACCAACCAAGTTCATGAGATGGTAGAATTTAGTTTTTCTCATTCTGTACTATCACTTAAACGTCTCTTCAGCTTCTATTAGTTGAGGCATTAAATTTTGGAACTCCCCGAATTCGTCTTGCAGTATATTGATACGATGCACCGATATTCTAGACGAGCAAGTGGATGCAATACACAGAGGAACCATTTCTTCTTCTTTTTCTTTCAGCATTGGCAAAAACACGAAATGCATTCATGGTTGTAAGTTCAAAACAAGCTGTCGGGGAATCCAAAGCACACAAAGTGGTTGTTTCATGTTGCTAAACGTCAGACCAATGTGAAAACCGCTTCTCGTCTGACTTGGTCCAACGGTGCCTGACGTAACGTGAGTAGAGGGACAACCTATGTGCCAGGCCACGCTGCATTGTTGCCAAATTTATTCAAACTGGCGAGAATGACGTCATCCAAAATGGCGGCTTTTGGCGGGAAAATAGGCCAATTGTGCTATGTCCACTAACCTAAACTTCAGAAAAAATGGCGGTAATTTTGAATTTTGGCGGAAAATAGCTCAATTGTGCTATGTCCACTAACCTAATCCTCCAGAAGAAACAATGGCGGGAAGTTTGAATTCCAACAGGATAATGCATGCAAAAAACCGTACTTTCCTTTATTATTATTGATTATCATTTATTAACATTAATTATCATTCATTGTCATTTATTATCATTCGTTATCATTTATTATCATTCATTATCATTTATTATTATAGGCCTACCTCCACTAGAAAATTGCACCAAATTCAATTTCCAACACGATATGGTTTCGAAAACTGTACTTCTATGTATTATTATCATTTATTATTTATCCAAGATGTCCGAGTTTCTCGGTGAGAAAGCTATTTTCCTTACATACCTTAAGAAAAATCTATCACAGGTTCCAATCCCAACACCATAATTGCCCACACGTACGAGCTTTCTTCGTCACTTATCTTTTTTCACTGGTAGCCTGTCATAATCGCCTCAAATAATAAACTGCACTTATAGTAACGTAATTCACGTCCTTTGATTTTGCAGGGGGAAAGGGACTGAACACTTTATTTAAAGCAGTGGGGTCATCACTTGCTCTCCAACACAGTCAGCACACACATCTTTGATATCGCAGTGCAGTCGCCACATCTGCGCTCCAATTGAATTAGTTCAAATCCTCGCCACCCCCAGGCCAGCGCGCAGAGACACTGCCAACGCCTGTCAAGTGAGGCGGTCAGCCACTCGCGCTGGGGGCGAGCCCAGCGATCACTCCCACGTCATAAACACGTTTTCTCTGGACACGCTGGAACTTGCTGAGTTTGACATCTCAGTGGCCCCTTGTCCACTCACCTCGTGTATTCGTCGCCTCGGCACGTTTCCTGCCAAAATTGTCTGCCTCGGAGCTCAATCACACAACGGTCGACCGTTCATTGCCACACTTTTGGCGCCAAAGTTGTTTTCCTGGGCACGTTCAAACCTGTCGATGGCGACCGCTCACCGTGCACCACGTGTCCCTGTGCGGGCGAGAATGCAGTGCTACACGTTTGGCGGCAAAGTTTGCTCAACACTGGAATCCCTCATGACTATATAACAGCACCTTTGGACCGCACTAGAACGCCCGCTAATTGACTCGCTCTCGCGCACGCGTAATAACTGTACAATCGCTGCGCCGCCGCCCCGCTTACGTCACACACCCTCCATACATGCGACGGACATAGCCTTCTGTAAATACCTGGAAAATGACTCTTTATTTCAGACATTACGGTCATGCAGGTGTGTCCCAACTGACTTCTCCATGCTCACACAGCGAAACTCCAGAGCGCGGCTGATGTACGCCCGGCCGGCTGAGCCCGCTCCATCGGTAGCTCTGTGGCCAGCTGACGTCAAGCGACCAGCGGTGCCCGCAACACCCCCGTGGCCAGTGCGCCTCCCGCCACAAACGGTCAGCCGCGCTCGCCTTACAGTCCGACTACGTAAACATTATTTCCGCGCCCGCGAGCACTTAACGCTGGACAGGATGGAACCTTCGACTGCGTGCTGAACAAAGGAGCCGTCCGCTAGGCGTGCATGTACATAGAGATACAGAAAACAGAGAAAGCACTCTCCGAATGTGGAGGTGAGTGGATACGCCTTGGTTACATTTAGAGACAATTTTAGAACACAGAACGATAACTTACGTCGCGGTTCCATGGATGGATCTGATATAAAATCGAAAGAAATACGAAAACTGATTAGTGCATAGATGTAAATTAACCTAATATACACCGAAATGTGGTGAAAATGAGAACGTACTTGCTTATCTTCTGGTTTGCAGGGGGGAATTTGTACATGGAGTCAAGTATGCGGCAACAAGAGGAATGCAGGAAAACGATGACATCGAAACGAGTGGAATAAAGGAAGGCAGTCAATTTTTTTTCTTGTTGAGTTCGTATTATAGTGTATGTCTACTGAGGTAGCAGTGATACACGCGAGTTGAATACTGTATTTGGTGCTTTTCAGGAGGGACAGAGAATCATTTGCATCTAAACTTACTCACATATGTGTTAAAAGATAACATAGGGTGTACGGGATGATCGATTGAGACAGAGCTGCAACTAGGTACGATTCAAACGTTGACTCATTTATTCTAGAGAAGGACAAGTTGCTGAAGGTAGATTTTGTTTCCCAGTATTCTATTTGGATGGTTTAGCCACGTGATTTAGCCAGCGTTCTAGTCGTATGCGGCTACGTGTTCGGTATGTGGTTTAAAGCGCTGTCTACTTGCGATCGTTAATGGTGAACCCGTCGGTCATCAGAGGACTTCCATCTCATGTGTGATCAAAGTTGACACATACCTCTAAATGCACTTTGATTTACGCGATCCCCACCCTGTCGCATGCTTGGTGTAAATTCGAGACTTCAGCGTCATAACTAAGTTAGCTGTGGGTATTTGTGAGGGGCTGTAATCATTGTGTACACACTTACCTGACAGATGGGTGTTTACAGAGTTGGTGATGGGATGACTTGTAATTTTCACATGTTGGAGGCTGCTGTTATACGTATCTGTTTGCTTGTAGGATGTACCGGTTGCTAATAACTATCATTTTTTATATAGACCTGATGGAGTAATACTATTATTTCTGCCTCATGACCTGGGGTGATCATTGGGCACTAGACGTGTCCGCAGGGCTATATTGGGCTCGTAACATAGAAAGTAAAAGTTTTACGATTGGGGTAGAGATAGCTCAGTGTAGGGTGAATGGGGAGAAGGATGTATGTCTGAAAGGACAGAAAAGTAAGCGATCTAAAGTTATTGCCCGTTTTTAAGTGCTGAACGTTCTAGTCTTAGGAGTGTGTATGTGTTTATGTTCTCTCTCTCTCTCTCTCTCTCTCTCTCTCTCTCTCTCTCTCTCTCTCTCTCTCTCTCTCTCCTACCGGAGCCTTAGATGCACCGACCATGGACTCTAGAACAATACTTTACGCATGATAGATTGGGTGATTTGCTTAAAAATCTATCGAACTACGCTGTGTAAAAATATAGCTCCGTTCTTGTTCTTCTTAACTGTATGCTATTAAATTAAGGCACTTTGAGATCTGTTACTATAGATAGATATGGTGTGCTAAGCTCCAAGGCTTGGTTACATTTCGAGAAATGTGGCGCACTTGGATGGGTTAGGACTAGGAAAGCTCTATTCAGTCAAGAGAGGTGGAGTGTAGCTGTATTCGTCTTCTCGGTTGAGGAATAATTGGGTAGCGATGTTGCAGGGTAGGTAGGTCAATGCCGAGGTGAGGATGGTCTTTTAACGTAACAGGACTAGATAGCTCTGTGACCACCATACGTAGAGAGATTGATCGAGTACTATGCGCGAGGTCTTAGAAATATGTATAGCATTGTCTGGTATTATTTGATCCCCTTTATGTGTTCAAGAATTAAGTGTGAATGGACGTGCTGAGCAGTCATCTATGAATGGTCGCAATGATACTTGCAAAGTAGAGGATGTATGGTTTAGCTATGGTACTGAAATTAAGAAAACAAGCTGTCACATTATTGGCCAGTGTTGGACTTACTGTAAAATTTTTCGCGATATCAGCTGTGATGGATAATATTACAGTAGACCAGTGGTGTCTTATCCATCGCATCTGTGCATTCGGTACAACATAATGATTGACTGACAATGCTTGCTTTAGTTGGGGGACAAATTTTGGTTGATGGACCGCAACTTCCGGGGTCGCTAGCACCGAAAACGGTGATCCCATACTTGGGTGCAAAAATGACCAATCATTAGAAATGGAATGCAGAGTTATAAACTATTTGGTCAATGCGACATATCTACATCTACATCTACATCTACATTCATACTCCGCAAGCCACCCAACGGTGTGTGGCGGAGGGCACTTTACGTGCCACTGTCATTACCTCCCTTTTCTGTTCCAGTCGCGTATGGTTCGCGGAAAGAACGACTGTCTGAAAGCCTCCGTGCGCGCTCGAATCTCTCTAATTTTACATTCGTGATCTCCACTGGAGGTATAAGTACGGGGAAGCACTATATTCGATACCTCATCCAGAAACGCACCCTCTCGAAACCTGGCGAGCAAGCTACACCGCGATGCAGAGCGCCTCTCTTGCAGAGTCTGCCACTTGAGTTTGCTAAACATCTCCGTAACGCTATCACGGTTACCAAATAACTCTGTGACGAAACGCGCCGCTCTTCTTTGGATCTTCTCTATCTCCTCCGTCAACCCGATCTGGTACGGATCCCACACTAATGAGCAATACTCAAGTATAGGTCGAACGAGTGTTTTGTAAGCCACCTCCTTTGTTGATGGACTACATTTTCTAAGGACTCTCCCAATGAATCTCAACCTGGTACCCGCCTTACCAACAATTAATTTTATATGATCATTCCATTTCAAATCGTTCCGCACTCATACTCCCAGATATTTAACAGAAGTAACTGCTACCAGTGTTTGTTCTGCTATCATATGATCATACAATAAAGGATCCTTCTTTCTATGTATTCGCAATACATTACATTTGTCTATGTTAAGGGTCAGTTGCCACTCCCTACACCAAGTGCCTATCCGCTGCAGATCTTCCTGCATTTCGCTACAATTTTCTAATGCTGCAACTTCTCTGTATACTACAGCATCATCCGCGAAAAGCCGCATGGAACTTCCGACACTATCTACTAGGTCATTTATATATATTGTGAAAATGTAGAGGTGGTCAATCACTTTCGAGGGAAGTCGCTACAACGCCAGCAGGCTCTTCTATTTTCCTTGTGTTGTGGCTGTCCTTTATTTAAAATCATTCAATATTATGCTATCGACTGTAAGAATATGATTTACAAGGTGCAAGGTATAGTTTCCTGTGAGAGGCCGTGCATCAGTCCGTGTTTATGTCTGTTTAGAATCAGACAATGACTTCAAAGTCGCGGCAGAAAGACGAAATGCTCGGCAGTGTGCAAAAGTGTGATAGAAAACACTGAACAAGGGCCAGAGGCAGCTTCTCATTCGCTTAGAGTATGGGTGATCAAACTTTAAAGGGGTCTCTGCAGCGTGTGTGTATATTTAATATGATCTTGTTCGTATAGGCATCTGTAGTTTGAGGCGTTGGATTTGGCGAGCTGTTAGGAATTCTTGGATGGTTGCACTCTGAGTTATTCGGTGAGAGTATTGTGAATTCCGTTTGTCCGCACTGGAGGTGGATCGCATTGGTGCCTTTATGACTTTATAACTGTTTGATGGTAGAGGATAAAGATGATAGAGTCTTGAGGATGTGTTGTACTTGTACCTAGTTTGAGGCGTACAACATTGCGCACATTTCCGGCGAATGGTCAAAACAAGGTCCTCTTGTAGTAACTGAGATCGTTCTGTTTACAGACTGGTTGCAGAAGGTAATAGATACATCTTTCTCCGACTTAAATTGCAGAGATCAGATGGGTGAAGATAAATGCATACTCATCTATGCTTAGGAAGGCAGAATACTTTTTTCTTATTAAGTGAGTTTTGGCAGGAATGAATATGGTTTTATATAAGCGAGTGGAAATTGTCAGCGAAGGGTGAAAGACGTCGGGATCGCTGGCTGGGGGAGACATTGTTTACATGTCCTGTTGGAGATGCAAGGGGGAGATAGAGATCTGCGCTATTCAGGAATCCATTTGTGCACTGTATGTCGTTAGATAATAGCAGGAGAGCAGGTATAGAGAGAGAGCCCACTTCAGCATTCTGGTCCTGGGGCTGGGTGGACAGCTGTTTAGATGGACAGCTATGTGGCTTTGACATACCGCCGGCGGCGCTCGGACACTCGCTTTGTAAGGCACTATGGGATTAGTTTGAGCATTTAGTACTTGTTTCGGTGGTTATTGGATTAAGAACTGTAATATTGAAGGTCACGTCCTCAGCGGGACCACTGTGTAATTGATTAAGTGTGTTTACGTATTTGAAGATATGTTTCGCGAATGGTAATGTTAAGTTGATAGCGCAGTTTAGCTACCACTGTAAAAAAAAAAAAAAAATAGCTGTCTGCTTCTGAAAGAAAGAAAGAAAGAAGGAAAGAAAGGGATGACCTTGCCCCCAGACCTGATGGATGAGTTATTAGATGAGAGCAAGTGATAGTTGAATGATGCAATGTGTTCGGATATAGGAGTCTCTAAACGGCGTGGCGAGATTTTTTTATGTGGAAATTTATGCAATCTATAGATAGTGATATTCGACCGCTAGTGACAACAGTTAAGAGCGGAAAAATAGGTACAAATCGAGCGCTGGCCGTATGTTGCGGCAATGGTAATAATATTTAATTGAAGGTGGAGGTGGTAAATATGGACCAGGCTTTGAATATTGGTGTGAGTGTCGTATGTGCTTGATGCTCTGTATAAAAGTTTGACTCTTTAATTGCGTTTGGTATTTCAGGGTGTGTGTAAAATTAATTTTACTGTTGAAAGTGCGTGAAAGATGAGTTGATTGGTGATTAGATAGAGGCTACGTTTGTAATTCGAAAAGAGGGGATGAGAATGGTAAATTGATTGATGGGCATGGTTTGTGGGGTGATATATGAGTGTCAAGATAGGGTTGAGGACGTTTGCGTATGTTGATGGTGGGACGGGTGTGAGGTTAGGTGCGGTGGAAGGTGTAAATTAGAGCTTATTTTTTTAAAAAATGTTGTAAAGTAAGAATAATATTGAGAAGGTTTTAGATGGCTGGTCACACGACGAGGCGAGAGGAGGGATGTGTAGTTATGTTTAGTTAAAGAGCCGTGTAATGTCGTGTGAGGAGCAATGCACAGTGTGCTACAGTGTCATAGGAGGTAAAGACATGTGCTGCTATGCTGTGTCTAGCGTATGGAGGCTGCGCTTTGGAATTATGCTACGTTGATATAAAGTTGACTATCACCCGCGGTCGGTGGTCGCGGCTCGGGATCGCGGTCCTGGACGGACGTAAGTGTGTGCCTTGAGCGCTGACGAGCGCGTTGACCGCGCCAACTCTCGCTTGCGGAAGCCGAGCAGGAGCTGTGCGAGGTCTGCAATCAGCCGGTTGGGTGACTTCACGATCCTGTGGGCAGGGTACAGAGTGGGGGTACCTGCGCACGTCTGCTGAGTTATTTTGCGAGCGAATCTGCAGGCTCTTTTATGCGTTATTAGGATAGTTTACGAGTACTGAGCGTTTCTACACATCTGCGTGATGTATTATTTAGTAGCCGTTTTCTATAGTGTGTACTGAAATTATGATTGGGTGCGTGTCTGTGGGCTGTGCAACATGGCCCAGGGCACATCTGGGATTGGTGTTTTGTGATAGTGTGATAGATATACTGTATGGTTAAATAAGTTGTTCGAGAAAAATAAATAGAATGTTCTCAATGATTACACGCGCCTGCAGTGCAGATCAGAGTGATTGGTTTACCGTCACCATCTCGGTTGGATGCGAGTAGTAAATGTTTTCCCAGCCGCATTAATCGTGTGTGTCAACGAGCTATGAGCTATTCTGACAATTGACGTGAAGGCAGGTCCAGACCTAAGACGCCGGCGGTATACATGAGAAGAACAATGCAGCTTTCACATGTGTCGGCTGTCACGAGCGCTCGGAAGCTGAACTTGGCTGGAGACTCTTGAACTCCCTTACCCGCCGACGGCTCGCGCGCGCGGCCTGCCTTGGAGCGTAATCTAAGGCGCATAGGTGACATCAATTTCTCTGGTGATAGGTGGAAATGCGACTGTGTTGAGGTCATGTTTGGGGGAGGCCGAGCAGAGACTTTTGGTCGGTTTCACAGCTGGTGGTGTTTGGGCGCGTCTGTTGCACTATTTTGCGAGCATGTCTGTGCACTGTGCGGTGCTTTATTTGGAGAGTTTAAGAGTACAGAGCTCGTCTGCTCATATTGTGTGCTGAATTATTTAAGAGCTGTTTGCTATTGTGTGGTGAAAGGAGTTGTTTACGTGTTTGTGGCCTGTGTCAGATGACCACAGTCGGATCAGTGTGGGTGTTTTGTGACAAATATACACCACGACTAAATAAAAGGGCTCCAAATAAATGGAGTACAGCCCTTCCTTACTTCCCCGAGCAGCACAGCGCAGTCTGAGCTTTTCTTGGGCAATAACGGCAATCTGGTCAGAAGGTGAGTGAGTAGACAAATAGCTGGACAAATTTATCTGTAGAGGAGTTACAGGTCTGGATTGAAATGAATATCTTGGTGGGTGTGGTTGTGTTGCCAAGTGCAGTGCACACCTGGAGTTCAGAAACTGCCTTATGTCAGCCTTACATATCGAAACCTATGAGAAGTAAAAGTTTCAAAAAGATATGTCGTAAATAAATAAAGTACACTCGTTCCTCCTTCCATCAGTCTATGCACTGAAGTTATTTCCGAAAATTAGCAGTTGTTTGGCTATTTGGAGGTAAATGTTTTGAATTATTTACGAGCGGTTCGCATGTCTTTAGGCTGTGCTATGAGTTATTTTTAACTGTTTACAATTAGTAAGCATGTGTCTAGAACATTATAAATGAGTTATTTAGGAGTGTTTTGTAGGTCTATATGATGTGGCACATATCGGTGTGATACATATACTCCATTCCTAATTAAAGTAAATTCGTTCCTCCATTCATGGACCTAGTGCAGGGTGAGTCCATTTACCAGAAATGTGTAGGAAGAGGTTGAGTGCTGGTGGCTTAGTTTGAAACAATTTTCTTAGGTTGGTGGTGGAAGCGCAAGTGAGCTTTGTTTACTGGCAGATTTCAAACTTGGCGCTGGTTCCTAGGAGGAGGAGGTGGCGGTCTGGTCCTCGAAAAGTAGTTGAAATTAGGGAGTTGAACACGTTTGCATATGTATATGAAGTTGTAAATTCAGTTATTTAATATAGCGGGGTGGTGAGAGTGAATTAGCGGGCGTTCTCGCGACGAGCAAGCGTGCTATTATACGGTCATGGTGGATTCCACTGTCAGTCTAACTCTGGTGCCAAACGTATCCTTTTGCCGGCACGCAGTTGACAGGTTCCATCCTGTCCAGCGTTAAGTGTTCGCGGGCACAGAAAGATGTTTACGTAATCGGACTCTGAGGCGAGCGTGGCTGACCGTTTGTGGCGGGACCCTGGGGCGCCGCTCGCAGCTTACCTGGCGCGCTGGCCGTGGGGGATGAGGGTGTGCGGCCACCGCTGGTCGCTTGACGTCAGCCGGCCAGGGAGCTGCCGAATGGAGAGGGCTCAGCCGGCCGACCGTACCTCAGCTGCACTCTGGAGTTTCGCTGTGTGAGCATGGAGAAGTCAGTTGGGACACACCTGCATGACCGTAATGTCTGAAATAAAGAGTCATTTTCCAGCTATTTACAGAAGGCTATGTCCATCGCGTGTATGGAGGGTGTGTGACACTCTAGAGCGAGTCAATTAGCGGGCGTTCTAGTGCGGTCCAAATGTGCTGTTATATAGTCATGGGGGATTCCACCGTCGAGCAAACTTTGCCGCCAAAAGTGTAGCACTGCATTCTCGCTCGCACAGGGACACGTGATGGACGGTGAGCGGTCGGCATTGACAGGTTTGAACGTGCCCAGGAAAACAACTTTGGCGCCAAAAGTGTGGCAGCGAACAATCGACCATTGTGTGATTGAGCTCCGAGGCAGACAATTTTGGCAGGAAACGTGCCGAGGCGACGAATACACGTGGTGAGTGGACAAGGGACCACTGTGATGTCAAACTCAGCGAGTTCCAGCGTGTCCAGCGAAAACATGTTTACGACGTGGGAGTGATCGCTGGGCTCGCCCCCAGCGCGAGTGGCTGACCGCCTCACTTGACAGGCGTTGGCAATGTCTCTGCGCACTGGCCTGGGGGCGGCGAAGATTTGAACTAATTCAGTTGGAGCGCAGATGTCGTGGCGACTGCACTGCGATATCAAAGATGTGTGTGCTGACTGTGTTGGAGAACAAGTGATGACACTACTGCTTGAAATAAAGTCATCAGTCCCTTTCCCCCTGCAAAATCAAAGGATGTTAATTACGTTACTATAAGTGCAGTTTATTATTTGAGGCGATTATGATAGGCTACCAGTGAAAAAAAGATAAGTGACGGAGAAAGCTCGTACTTGTGATCAATTATGGTGTGATAGATTTTTGTTAAAGTATGTAAGGAAAATGGCTTTCTCACCGAGAAAATCGGATATCTTGAATAAATAATAAATGATAATAATACATAGAAGTACAGTTTTCGAAACAATATCGTGTTGGAAATTGAATTTGGCGCAATTTTCTAGTGGAGGTAGGCCTATAATAATAAATGATAATGAATGATAATAAATGATAATGAATGATAATGAATGTTAATAAATGATAATCAATAACAATAAAGAAAAGTACGGTTTTTTGCATGCATTATCCTGTTGGAATTCAAACTTTCCGATATTTTTTTCTTCTGGAGACTTAGGTTAGTGGACATAGCGCAATTGGGCTATTCCCCCCCCCCCCCAAAAGCCGCTATCTTGGATGACGGGTGCGATGTTGCCAAGTCTACATGCCGCCATCTTGGATGACGTCATTTTCGCCATCTTGAATAAATTTGGCAACAATGCAGCATGGCCTGGCACATAGGTTGTCCCCCTACTAACGTGTTTACCCTTAATCCACGACCCGCTGTTACAGCTATTATTGTGGCTGTGTCCCTTCTTATTCACGGACTGAGAGCCACTGCTGCCAGTGCTGCTTTTCGCATCTTCTTGTATTGTGTCCCAGGTATCAAGCACTGACAAAAAGAGTTCAAGGTCAAAATCAAGGGCTTTTATTTACATTTTCCTTATATGAACAGGCAACTTTGCCTCTAAGAGGCGTAATACATCTTTGTTCGCGACCAGGTCGTCCCAGTATCTCGTAAAATTAGTGTATTTTTCAAAATATTTCGAAAGTCTACCCTGCTTTGTGTTGTAAATTTCTAGGCTGAAGACCTGTTTTATAACGCGTTCTTGTATACCCACTGACCAGTATTAGCAAGGTAAGGCTTTTCAAATTGTTCATAAAGTATACAGTTCTCAGCGGCTTCGGTAGACCATAAAACACCGTCTCCTTGTATATGTGAGGCAATGAATTGTATTCTCTGCCTCTCGTTCCTTGCCCTGGGCAGTTCGTTGCAGAATGAACTTATAAAAATTTCAAGATGAACTTGTCTTTTGTCTGGGAAAATGTCCTGAAATTGTCTGTGTTTTAACAAGCCTCCTTCCTGAAAGACCTCTGTTAAGGTTGCACTCGGCCTCATCTCATCACGCGATTGTTATGCAGGGGAGTTTACAGGCCGACACTCTTCAAAGTATGTCCCTGAGCTTTGTGGACCTGCAATGTATGCGTCCTGCATTTACCTATCGATAGTCGGTACTTCCCGTGACGGCTGTGGTATTGTTTTCACCGCACATCGCATTTATTTCACCTGTGACGAAACTTCGTATCGCCACTGTGGAACATTGTGATGTATAATGTGCTTTATGTGGTCTATTTCCAAGAGGAGCGTTAGTTTTGCCGTGCCGAGTTCAGTCATCGCTTCGCTCCCAGCACGTTGTATTGCGCCTTTCCACTCTGAATTTATTTTATCGGTGAGCATTTTGTCTTTCTGCTCAAGCCACTTGGCGAATTCGGTATGTAATTTTTCACTCTGTTCATCTAACCTGGTTTTTAACACTTCGCGCATCGTATCTTCCATCGTCTTCTGTGCTGATTGTAATGTTTCCACATCCTTTGATAGTTTGAAAACGGTTTCTGGTAAATCCTTATATGCCTTCTTTAGGTTGGTAATTGCGGATGCTATTGTTCCTAAACCAGTGTGTAATTTTTTTTTAGTAATTCCTCAATTACCTGAGTGGGAATATGATTGACCAACTGTTTGTCACTTATTTATTTGAAATATCAGCGCTACATCTCTCTCAGAAAGAGTAGTACCTATGCATGTAGCAAGCGCTTCATCGCGTTCGTTAATCATCTCAGCAATTTCATTGAATAACAAAGAAAAGGGATCTACGATGAGAGGAGGTATTTGCTCGACACTTTCAGTTGCTTGTGCCTTCGTATTAGCTTCTGCGGCCACATTTCGAGCATTGGATTCTACCACCGTCGGATCGGTACTACTGTTACCACATCGACGTTATTTTCAGGAACACTATCAATTGCGGAATCCATAATTTCAGGTTTACGTATCTTTGTCATGACACAAATTGAAAATATAATTTGAAATAAAATCTCTTGACAACACTCTAAATAATTAGCGTAAATTGACCAAAAACTAATTGTTGTATTACTAAAATGACAATATGGGTGCTTCAAACGAAAACAATCCACTATCACTCATTTTTGTCTCGCTTTAGCCATCTTGTATAACGCTCAGCAACAATGCCTACTGCAATTGCAAACTACGCAAAATGCAGAAAATCCAAAATTGACCATGAATTAAATGAGTTACACGTTGCAGACTACGAAAACAAAGTGTTGAGTACATAGTGCCGCGTAGTCAGCGTGTACACAACTTTCCCACTAGAGCGCGCTCTGCTACACACAACAGCGCAGTCTCCGCTCTATAAGATGGCGCTGCCCTAAAAACGGACCAAATTCTGCTTCCACCGATCCGCGTATTAATATGTAACGCAGCTAATGAGATTACTGCTAACGTAAAACCTTTTCTCCTCGCAGATCACACTCGCGCATTGGTACATGAAGGCATGGGGTATTATAACGAGTATGCAGACCTCCGATTAGTCAGTCTGCATTAATCTGCATTAGTCTGTAGTCAAGATTTAGTCTGCGCCTAATAAGATTACCATATTCCTGTACATAGCCATGAAGATAAATGAATAGACACTTTGTCAAGTATCAGAGATATGTGAGAATAAGATTAACGTACCAAGACCAAAGGAACTTCAGATTGTCAATTGTAAATAGCATACAGAACCAAGTTAAGTTATTTCTATGCTTTTTATTATTTTAATAAATGTGTGTGAAAATTAATCAATTTCTGTTTAAAGTTGGTCACCGTCAATCTGCTACTCTAAGCGTGCAAGTGGCATTTCTATCGTCTGACCTAACGGCAGAAGATAAACACACCATGATAAGACCAAGAGACATATTGCTGACACTCTCCTACTTCGCTAGAGCGACAAGTCAAATAATCTGATGGTGTGTGTACCGAAGATTTTACAGTACGCACACCACATAAAGGCAACTGGTAACATGTTGTTACTTAGAGTCAGCTCTGATTCCCGTTACATCAGTTAATTTCCTGTCTGCCCCCAGTAGCTGAATGGTGGCATGGCCATTTTAGTTAGAGAAGGTATCCCCGTACATCACGTTGATAAAAAATTGTTCAAATGCCTCTGAGCACTATGGGACTTAACATCTATGGTCATCAGTCCCCTAGAACTTACAACTATTTAAACCTAACTAACATAAGGACATCACACAACACCCAGCCATCACGAGGCAGAGAAAATCACTGACCCCGCCAGGAATCGAACCCGGGAACCCCGGCGTGGGAAGCGAGAACGCTACCGCACGACCACGAGATGCGGGCTGACGTTGATAAATTAGAATCGGGCCAAGGTAGCGGAATAAATGTAACAGAAGTTACTATTGTCAATTTATATGCGTCTTTTGGAAGCAGTAATAGAGCTGCAAGAGCCACATTCTTTAATGAAAGCGTAATTTATTTACTGAGGAAAAACCCCCTCTAACTTATAATCGGGGGAGATTTTAATTGTGTATTGAGTCGAAAGGATCAAATCCCCAGCTGCAGTTATTCAACTGACTGAACAATTTTCCAAGTGTGATGGAATGGTGGACTCAACGAGCGAAACTGGAAATAAGGAAAGTTTTAATATCTTTTGGTATAGATATGGCCCGAGAAAGGGAACAGACTGTAGAATTCTACTACAGCGTGCTAAGGGACCTCTACAATAAGACACACGCAATTGCTACAAGATTAAAAGTCATCAAGCAAATAAAAGCAAAATTAATAAGACTGAAGAGACTTAAGATAAACTCCAAAGCAGAGTCAGTCACTGAAGATGAGACTGCTGCATTGTACCACCTTGTCAGACACACCAAGAACAGAAGACGTTTCATGGGTGAACTTCAAATCGATGATGGTACCATAATCACCACCCAGAAGGAAATAATTAAAGAGATCTCAGTGTACTATGAACGTATGTATGCGTCAGGGGGAACAAACGAAGAGGAAAACAATGAGCTCTTTGGTACATATCTTCCACGAATATTGCGAGATGATGCTGAGAACATTTCTTCGGAATTTGTCCCTGAAAACCAGACAGTAAATCAACAGTTCTATTTGGAGGTTATGAAACGACTTCGCAGAAATTTTTCGCGAAAACGTTCGGCTTTGTGGGATTCTGGCGTGTGGTTCCTGCATCACGACAACGCTCCCACAAACACACGGCTCTCAGCGTTCGCCAGTTTTTGGCCTCAACGAAGACGACTACCTTGACCCAGGCGGCCTATTCGCCGCATTTAGTGCCCACGGACTTCTTCCTATTCCCGAGGATGAAGAGAGACTTGAGAGGGAAGCGTTTTGCGGATGTGGAAGACGTAAAACGCAGTGTCATGAAAGTGCTAGCAGGTGTCAAAGAGGACGAATTGAAAAGGTGCTTTGAACACTGGAATGAATGTTTGGACAAGTGTATTAATGCTAATAGAGAGCACTTCGAAGGAGATTAAGGTTGTATTTTAAAACAATAAAGTATATGCTATCTAGAAAGAAATTCCGGTTATTTTTGGGTCCCCCCTCATACATTTTATCCAAGGCCTACTACATAGCACAGGTTCTTCCTGTTCCATCAATGGTGGCGAAGACGATATGTCCACCTTAGCAAAGCTTTTGTAGAAAGGGGAATTGCCCTGCGTGCCGGTGAAGACAGCAGTTTTGGATCCAAGCAATGGAGGAATGGGACTAACCGACATCAAGTCTAAAGCGATAATGTGTAACGATCCAGGGTGCATTAGAGCAAAACTATACGACATTGTCAGGCCAGGAAGCGTATAGGCGCCGATAAAAATACAAAAAATAAGTTTTAAACTAAAACATATTAAGGAGTATTATCTTGAACTAAACTATGTCAGCAAACATCTTTTAAACTCCAAGAACGTTACAGCAAAGGCGATTTTAGCTGAAAGACGAAAACATAAAAGGAAAAATAACATAGAAACTAAATATACTGGAATAGCATGGAACGTGGTCTGGAAAATCATCAGTAGCGATGTTCTCTCGTCTGACGTGAGAACAGCGTGGTACAAGATGGTCAGTAACATCATTAGCACTAATTAGCGCCTCTTTGCCATCGGTTTAAGTGGCACTAACCCCTGCAGCAAATGCAACCTCGTTGATAGTGTGCCTCATCGTTACACATGTGGAGATCAGATTATCAACTGGAGGTGGACCAGGGTGAAAATGGCTCAAATAACAAGAACTTCAGCAAACAATGTGCCGACTAACATTTTCTTCAGACAATAAGAAATTTAATACCCTCAGGCAAAAAAAAAAAAAAAAAACGCAGTGATTTGGTTAATAGGTCAATATACAAGTTACATTTTAAACAATATTGAGAGCGATGAATATATTGAATACAAGATGTATGTGGAAAATGAATTCGAGAAAACACTTAAGTATCAGAATCACAATAATAAATATGCTAACATGCTGCGAATTGTCTTCAACAGAATGGGTATAGGTTAGGAACTGGATTCCTCGTGGAGAGGGGATGGGTTGTGTCACGTTCCCGACCCTACCCTCACCTGCAAGTCACACATGAAAAATAAATCAGTAGTACAGAAGAGACAAGAATATGACGGCAAATATCTGGTGTCTGTTATTAAGGAAGATCTTGAACTCCTTAAGGATGTGTTTAGAAGGCTGTAACTGAAAAAAATAACAAGACAGTGAAGAACTTTGCGGTGTCGCTGTTCGCGACTGCTCTTCTGTCCACGTAATTTACCTGGAAGGAACACACGTCAAGGATTTACTGAATGATTAATTTGGGTCTGGGAAATGATGATGAGGAACCTCAGGCTGCAGAAGAAGAAAATGTACAAGCTGACCTGCCACCAGTTGAAGGTGGCGGTGACGATGCTAAATTGTGCTACTGCTAAAGAGTCATTCATTTAATGCTGTAATTTATGACTACAATTATCTGTCACCTGTCTGTCATTTCACTGTAAGCAAGCCATTTTTGTTACTGTTTTTTGTGGAATAAAAAAAAATGGTCAGCGTGACGGAGTGTCAATGCTCTGGGCCCGGGGTCGCGGAATTTTCTTCGCCCAGGGACTGGGTGTTGTGCTGTCCTCATCATCATCCTATCATCCTCATCGACTGCAGGTCGCCGAAGTGGCGTCGAATTGAAGTGCCTGGCACCTGGCGAACGGCATGACAACCAGGGGCCCAAGCCATATGATTAAATAAAAAAGTTAATTTCGTTTATTTTTTGTGTAGCCGTCATCAGTTTGTTCTTGACTCCAACAATGTTCATGAAAAACAGAACAAATAAGCATCAGTTAACATCATACAATTTTTTGTTCGAGTTACACGTTGGCTGCGCCAGTTTAATATTAAAGGTATTTTTTTTTTAATGTAATATTGTATTTATCACTTTTGCTGGTGGCAAAGCTTCTGAAACGGTAAAATGGTGCATAGAAAATTTTTACTTGTCAATAATGAAATTATGTTCCTCGATCCAGCATCAGATTGTCATCAGACCGACGAGAACATTGACCGGCGGTATTGTTTAGAGGCCAGCGACCGATCTCAAAATTACGCAGCTTGCGTGGTTACTTTACCCGGATACTGATCGAAAAGATCGATGAAAGAGATCTCAGTGACGCTGAAATAAAAGTTTAATAAAGCAAATGCCGATTGAACACTAGTAGCATGCGGCTGTAACCACCAAACAATTCGTCGGTAACTGACCTTCGCTGCAGCCTGAAAACGTTCGAAAATGCAACGTAATAATTTGAGATGTGGTATTAATTTCTATTGTAATTAAATTAGCGTACTTATTTAGCCAAAAGTTACAGATACGAGAGTGACACTCACATTTTGTTAAACAGCCATCGAAAACAAGCAAGAGAGAGCTCACAGCTCCTGCTTTTATATAATCCAAAACCAAAATAACGGCGATTGCCTTCAACTTGCTTTACAGTCTCGACGTATAAACATTTCTCTGGAATATTCTTTATCAGAACAGCAAAAAAATACATTCCTTATATTAAATCATGACCTTCTCTCCTTACTTTACAGATTTATTTACACAGGGAAAATTTATTCTTAATGTATTTTAGCCTTAATTAAACGTTGAGGCATATTCTATTAATTATTCAAAAAGCAATATTTCCATAGTAACAGGGGATGAGCGTTTACATAGGAAGGATCAAATAAGGTGGACATAGTAAACTGGAAATGCCTATGTTTGGAATTTGAAAAGGAAACTGGAATGCCATACTCAGCCATAGGCTTTCTCCAGGTTGTGGGAGACAAAATTGGCGGATATTTGGATGTCGAGTTGTTGGGATATGAGTTGAGTAAGGTACAGGAGTTGGTTATCAGAGAAGAATTTGGAATGGAAGCCACACTGGTTAACACGATGGAGATGGTGTTGGTGCAGGTGTCGATGGATGCATCATGGGATGATGGATTGAAAGACTTTGCTGAATAGTGAAGTAAGGTCAATGGGTCGGTTAGAGGAGGTACTGAAAGGGTGTTTGTGGTGTTTGAGAAAAAGCAGGATTTTGAATGTTTCCCACATTTCAAAGTAGGAACCTCTTTAGACGATAGTGATAAAGAGGTTTGCGAGCGTAACCAGAAAGGAAAGGGGCATTGTTTGAGGGGGAAAAAGGTAATATGGTTATGACCAGGGAATGTGATACATTTTCTGTGAAGTACTTGTTTTACAACAAGTACTGTGACTAGTGTCCTTAATAATGTTTGTAATATGTTGTAGAAGTAGTAGAAGCTGGGAGCCAGGGATGAGACAGTGATGTTTGCGACTTCAATGATGGTAAGGAAGAGATAAGATACAAAGTGGTCAGCTTTGCCCAGATTGTCAGGTAGGGTATGGTTATTATGGAGGAGCAGATAGTGAAGGATGGAATTGTTACCTGTAACTCAATGGCATGATTTCGAATACTTTAAAGAGTTAATGGGAAGGGTAGCATTGAGTCTGGTGCATTTTTGGGCCAGTGCGTTTTTTTGGACTTAATAAGTTTTGATGTATCTCTATATTTGCTGGTGGCATGTGAGTATACCCCAACAATGATTGGAAGAAGTAGTACAGGCGATGAGATTTTCAGAGAAGGTGTAGGGCTTGTGGGGGGGGGGGGGAGAGGGGAAGTGATGTAATGAAGATATGTGATTTTGGTATGGATGTGGGCAAATATGTGGCCTGACAGTATCTGCTGCAAGAAGCTCATAGTGTAAGGGATATCACCATATCCAATATGAGTATCTATGGATCCCTAGTAGCATCCCAATTGGCACAGGAGTACTCTTGGATAACCTCTGGATGGAAACTGGGATAGGAAGCATGAGATGAGGTAGGATGTAGGGGATCTTGAGGACAACACGTAGATGATCACTTCCAACTGGATGAAGGAATGCTGTAGGGAAGTGCCCAAGAAGTTTGGGGAAAGCTAAAATGACGTCCGGAATGGTGTTATTTTCGGGAAGAGTGTGCTGTGGACTGACGACAATGTTATCTTGGAGGGAATTTGTACACTGATGCTACCGCTAGGGTTCTGCAGGTTTGGCTGTTGAGGTCAGCAGCAGTAATGTAGATAGAAAAGTTGTGTGTGTGAAAGTCATAGGGGATGGTGTGATTAGGTCAGATGTAGTTGGTGGCACAGGTGACACTCAAGGTTTTAAAGAAAGTGGTAATGATAACGTGTCTGGTTGGAGAATTGTACAAGGGTCGTAGCAGAACAGGATCATTCTTTTGGTAGCTGATTGCAGCTTCACCTCTGGGCAAGGGAAAGGGATTACCTGTATGGTAGAGGATACAGAGAGAGGTTTTGAGGATGGTTGGGTTGGAGGAATGTTTAACTAAGAATGAAGAAATGGGCACTTTGTTCGACAGGTTTTATACAAAGAGTTGTCTGTTTGTTGTATTGGAAGGATGTTGTAGAAACAGATATCGCAACTTGGTCACACCATGATAAGGGTTTGGGTGAGGTTTGTGTAAATGAGGACTAGAAGATGTTCAGACTAGGTGTGAAGGTGGGTGAAGACGAAGTGGACCTGCTCATTGGTGTAGGTGGCTTGGGAGTTGACATGGAAGACTGAGTGGGCAACCAAAAGAGATTTGTTAGGCGAGTGTGATTGTTGAAATGGATGGATGTTTTGGAGGATGATTGCCACAAATTCAAGAATTATTATATCTTCAGCAGTGGGAGGTGGGTGGAGGAAACTGCTGGCATGAATGGTGGTAACAATGGAATAAATCAGGACAGTGAGTTCCAGTTTGGCAGGCTGGGACTTGGCTCTTCAATTTGCGAAATGGGTGGGGTGGGAGTTGTCATAGGCATTGCAGGTAGGAGGGGAAACAAGGATGTAGCACCATTTAAGAAAATCAGAAGCTTTTCAGTAGAGACAGGTGAGTGGGTTTTTCCAATCTATGGTGAGGTGATCATAATCTGTGTTGAGTGGGGGTAAGGGTTACGGCTGACTGCGGATATTCTTCTGATGACGGATTGTAACTCTACTTATGGCCAAGGGAAGTGGATTATCTGTACAGTGGAGGATGTAGGGAGAAGTTCAGATCGTGTGATGGGGTTGGATGAACGTTTTACTTAGGATTAATCTACAGATGCTGTATTTGGACAGAGTATGCAATAAAAAGGTATTTTTGGTGGACAGGGAATGGATATTACGATACAAGATACTGTATTGCTGCCACACCTTGATGAGAAGCTAGAGAATGGGTTGTGTGGGTTAAGGGTGGAGAGGGTCTAAACGACAATCCCGAGGAAGGTAAATATGAAGTGGTTTTGGTAGCAGGTGGCTAGGGTGTTGAGATGAAATGTGGAGTGTGGAGCAACAGTACTTTGTTGTAGAGTGTGAAGTTTTGAGAATGGGTGAATATTTTGAAGGACAATGGTGGAAAATTTGATCATATCTTCAGCAGTGAGAGGTGGGAGGAAGGAGTTACCAATATGGCTAGGATCATCAACAGCTTGAACAAGCATGGTTAGTTCTAGTTTGATGGGTGGAAAATTGGCTTTGTATTTGGTGGATTAGGTTGAGATATCAATGCAGGTAGGACTGGATATGATATCTGGACATTGGGAATGTGTGGGGTGTACTTACTGATTTCAAGAGTAAGGGATGTAGTGTTAACGTATTTTGGATCAGGGCAAGATAAGATAAAGGTGTGAAGAGATGGGAAGAAAGTGCAGGTGTGGCCGATGTCCATGTGTTCAATGGGATGGAGATATATTTGGGGTATCTGAGGACAATACTGATAGAGGAGTCTATGTTAGTGCGTTTTTGTGATTTATTGGAGATAGCAGGATGGAGTGAGTGTAGGGGAACTGGGAATAATGGAATATGTTGTGGTGCAGGTTTTTCCATTTGGCTGGAGTTGGTTTGGCAACTTGTTGACTGGGTGACAGGTATTGCAAATTATAATATTGCTGCTATCTCATGATGAGATGTCACCCCTGCTGGTGGTTGAACAGGGGAAGTGTTTAGTGTTGGTAAGTTGGAAGTGGGGGATAGGCGAAGGATGTGGTACAAGATGGGGGAGATGTCACAGGAAGGGATGAGTAGGCAAAGAAAGTGATTGTAATGGGGACAAGATTGTGGAGGGTGGAACAGGATGATGGATTGGAGGAAGTGCTCCATGTGACGACAGTGGGAGCTAGGGATGGTTGTTATAGATGATAGACATCACAGGAATTTCCATTATGGGGTAAGAGTACAGGGAACAGTTAGTAAACGATGACTGCTAGTGTCGCCCAGGTGACAGGGAATGACATCAGCAACATCCAGGATAATGTGGTGGTGACTACAACAATGACTGAGATGGAGACAGCAGAGGCAAACACAGTACATCAGAAGTTGTGAATCAGAGGTAGTGGAGGAGATGGCGATGATGAAGATTCACAGGACAAGATTAGGATGATGGTGAATGCAAATGCACAGAGAAGTCTTGATGACACAAACAAAACAGGCACACAAGAGGTAATGTTTGTGGAGCGTATGACAGTGGTAACTGATGAATGACGAAATATCGATTCAGTGTGAGAAAGTGCTCAGGCCAGTCTAGTAAACAGTTGCTGGAGATGAGGGAGTCCAACACTCAGATGTGAATGCATCCTTTTTGATTTATTTTTATTTCATGCCCCTCAGCCTATTTGGAGGGGGGTGCATGGGCTGTCAGTGGTACATTCAATTCTTTCTTCAGCCAAAAGGCAAATAATCTAACAGAGAAAAAGAAAAACACAGACGTTGTGGAGTTATTTACAAAAGAATTTAAAAAATTTGAAGGAGATATTTATCTAAGTTTTTATGCATGAACATGACTTTCTTCGCTTTTTGTTAAAAACAGTAGTAATAAAATGTAAAAACCAACAAAAATCAATAAGAGTACTTTTAAAACGTTTATGAAAACACTGATGTTGAATCCAAATACTTCACTGTCACCAAAACTGTAATGATCTACCCTGGGATAGGCAGTCCGTTGGTGACTGGTCGTTGGGGAGGATAGGAAGGCGGTGGTGTAAGGATGGAGGACTGATGTGTGGTATCGATGGGATATGAGTGGTTGTTGGGGGACAAGGAGGCAGGATTAGTTGGGGGTGTTGGTCAGACTAAAATCTGAAGAAAAAAAGTGGATAGGGAAAGAAGGGGGAAAGTGACAAAAGGAGTAGGGAAATATGAGGAGGGGAGAGAGAAGGAGGCCTGATTAGATTAAATGTTAGGGTTGGCTTTAAGGTTGGTAATATTGGTACATGTCAGGATGGAGTTCATGATCTGGGAGGGGGAAACGCTGAAAGTCTTTTGGAGAGTATGTGGAAGGTATGTAAGTGTAGGGTTAGTGGAATGTGTCAGTAGATGCAGCAGTGTACTTGGATTGGAAATTAGTGGGGAAAATTTACGGTTATTGAAGTCGAGTTTGCAGAAGGAGTAGGTTCGTTCAGATGTCTTCAGTGAGAGGGAGGAACTTGATGAGTTGTCAAAGGATCCATGTGGCCGATAGTAAATGGATGCAGAAAGCGATGTGAGGTATGTGGCATTCAAGGTTATGGAGCGACTTATAAACTTCCGATGGTGCAGAAATCCATGTAACAGTTGCATAACAAAGGATGGGTCGACTCAGGACTTTTTAGTTGTGGGGATATGCATTCCCAAGTTCGGCCACTTGGTAGTTTTATTATATTGGGGGTTCTGTGCTGGATAGTTAGTAGGTAACATTTCCTTGTTAGTCGTCGGTCGATGGTTAGTCCAAGATATTTTAGTGTATTAGTTACCTGGATAGGACAGTCGTAAATGGTAAGGTAGAAGTCATGGAGATGGAAGATGTGGATGGTGTGTCCTAATATTATTGCCTGGGATTTTTATGGGCTGACCATGAGGAGATATTCGTTACACCACTCACCAGCAAGTAAAATGATTGAGGTAGATTCGTTGGAAAGGTTGGGATTTCTGTAGTGTAGGACAGAGGATGATAAAAATAGGTGTCATCAGTGTACTGAAGGAGGTGTAGTGGTGGAGATGGTTTGGACATATCAGCAATGTAAAGGAGTTATAGGAGAGAGGACAGAGCCTTGTGGCACACATACATTGTGATGAAATTTGTGGGAATTGCTGTTGTTAATAGTGTCAAAGGATGGGCGATTAGAGAAGAAGGCTGCAATAAGTCCAACACAATTAACTGGAAGTACGTATATCTGTAGTTTGGAAAGGAGACCAGTATGCTGTACAGGGTTGTTGGCTTTCTCTAGGTTTGAGAAGACAAAACAGTGGATTTGCAGGTTGGGGAAGACAAAACAGTGGATTTGCAGATGTTGCGCTCTTGGGATAGCAGATCGGTGAGGTGCAGGAGCACATGAGCTTTTAGCACTGGGTACATTCCTCATGTGTCTCTGTACTTCTCATGGGCGTGTGAATGTATCCTAGTCATGAGTCGTTGGGAAGGAGCAAGGATGTGGATAGATAAAGTGTCTGACAAGGTCTGCTCCAGAGAGGCAATGGCTTGGGGGATATTTTCATGCCGGTGGATGATTATGGGGTGGCTATACCTATTGATTCTTGGTAGGAATTGCAGTTGATGTGAGAGTAGCCATGGATAGCTCTTGGATGGAGATTGGAATGAGGTGTATGGGGATGTGGTAGGGTGTAGGAGATAGTGAGGAGAACAGGAAGCTAGTCATCTCTAGTAGGATTGAGAACTTTTGCAGTGAGGCATCCAGAGAAGCTGGACAATGCAGAGACAACATTTGGATGGTGTTGCTTTCAGGATGGGTGTGCTGTGGGATGGGGACAACATCATCTTGGAGAGAGTTTATAAACTGTCACCAGCACTATAGTTCTGCAGGGGAATTACTATGAATGTTGAGGACACTGGCAATAATATAGATGGAAAAGTTATGGTCTGTGTGAGTGAGGAAATTGTATGGTATGGCATTATTAGGTAGAATGTAAATAGTAGCACAGGATTTTGAAGAAGATACTAATGATAAGGTGTTCAGCAGGGTTACTGAGTAAGAGTTGTGGCCGAGTGAGGATGTTCTTGTGGTGGACGACTGCAGTGTCACCTCTGGCCAGTGGAAGGGGATTATCTGTATGGTAGAGGATATAGGTTGAGGCTTGGATGGTGTAATAGTGTTGAAGGAACGTTTCATTAAGGATGAAGGTATCAATGTCATGTTGGGACAGGACATGCATTAAAAGGGGCTATTTGGTGGTGGGGCACAAACGTATAAGTACAGAATACCATTTTGCTGTTGCACCGTGATAAGAGCCTAGCGTTGATTTGCCGGGGTGAGGAGGTGGAGAGGTTTAAATGAGTACATCGAGATGGGTGAAAACGAAGTGGACTTTGAGCCACTGAGACTTCTACCGATTGTCTTTGAGTGAGTGCCATGCCAGGGGTATTAGAAGGCATGCCCAGAGAGCTCTCGGGGATGTACACAGCCAATCTCGGACTGACCAGTGGTGTAGTCGTGTAGTGATGGCTCTGCTAGGCAACCAGGAAGTGAGCCACCATATCGAGTACAAGTGAGACGAACCAGGGCCAGTTGTTGACATAGGGCTGTGCCAGTGGACTTCGGCCAGTCATGAGTATATCGAGTCACCTGCATGGTTATTGGAATGTGCTGTGTAGCTCTGACTGCTGAAAAACTTTTTCTGAGATTCATGAGTCCCGTGCACTTTGGTGCTAATTGCTTGTGCTGGGAATGTCCATGTATTAACCCACCTGGCCATATTGTCAAGACTACAGTTATGTTGGTGACTATTCCTATTGCTTGTTTACTGTGGCCGTTCAATTCTTATGCGGTGTGACAATGTGTGACTTGGTTTTGAAATTAAGTGTAAAGCCAGCTAGTGTGGCCGAGCAGTTCTAGACGCTTCAGTCTGGCACCGCGTGACCACTACAGTATCAGGTTCGAATCCTGCCTCAGGCATGGATGCGTGTGATGTCCTTAGGTTAGTTAGGTTTACGTAGTTCTAAGTTCTAGGGGACTAATGACCTCAGATGTTAAGTCCCATAGTGCTTAGAGCCATTTGAACCATTTTTTACTGTAAATTCTGTAGAACTATGTTGCGCAACTGTATTATAGGAAGTGCTATAAATTTAGGTGGTAATCGATTCCACTCGTATTTTCACTCTAGCTGAAGTTGACAGACTGTATAAATGCAATGCATTGTAGCCTTTGTGTGTTTTGTATTTCGTGGCAAATGCTTGAACATGAACTTAGCCCAAGTTGTTGAGTGAACTTTCTTAGTGTTTGTTTTCAGATTTCATTTTGCTTAATGAAAGCAGTCAAAATACTGGGTGATCAAAAAGTCAGTATAAATTTGAAAACTTAATAAACCACAGAATAATGTAGATAGGTAGGTAAAAATTGACACACATGCTTGGAATGACATTGGGTTTTATTAGGACCAAAATAACAAAGTTCACAAAATGTCTGACAGATGGCGCTGGACAGCAAAACATCAGTGACTGCGCATGACAATCGTGTATAAAAGGAGCTGTAATGAGAGTTAGAATCAGATGCACCAGCAGTCGCAGCATGTTGACATTACCTGAAAAGGTGCTTTTAGTGAAGCTGTGTTATCAGAATGGGGAATGTGCTAGTTCAGCGTTACTATTCTATCGCCATAGGAAGGAGATTCGAATGGGTAAAGGTCCGTTGACAAATGCAGCTGTGGCGAGAATGATTTCGAAGTTCGAAGACACGGGTTCTTTAGACGATAGACCCCGTAGTGGCCGACGGAGCACAAGGCGTAATGCTGCTGAGACAGTTCAGGAAGAAATGGAGACTGTATCGGGTTCGTCTACGCACGAAGTCAGCGCTCGTGCAGTCGCACGTCGCACCGGCATTCCATACATTACTTTTTGGTTGGCACTGAGGCGTACCTTCCGATGCTATCCGTACAAAATTCATTGGCATCATGAACTGTTACCTGGCGATTTAGTGAAGTGGAGGGCATTTGCGGTGTGGGCGTTTTAAAAGATGGCGGAAGATGACGACTGGTTGCGTGACATGTTGTGGACCGACGAAGCTCATTTCACGCTCCGAATGTCTGTCAACGCCCACAACTGCAGAATTTGGGCTACCGAAGATCCTAGAACTGTCGTGGAAACCATTGCACGACGAAAAAGTCACGGTATGGGTTGGAGTTATCACATATACCGTCATCGGGCCTTTTTTCTTCGAGAAAATGCGTTATTCTGGTTTTGTAACTGCTACCGTGATGGGTGAGAGGTACACCGATATGTTACAGAATCGCATCATCCCCAGCCTGGCTGATAAACACCTGCTGGAAGATACGATGTTTATGCAGGATGGCGCTCCACCCCATATTGCTAGACGCGTGAAAGGTCTCTTGCGCGCGTCGTTTGGTGATGATCGTGTGCTCAGCCGCCACTTTCGTCATGCTTGGCCTCCCAGGTCCCCAGACCTCAGTGCATGCGATTATTGGCTTTGGGGTTACCTGAAATCGAAAGTGCATCGTGATCGACCGACTTTTCCAGGGATGCTGAAAGACAACATCTGACGCCAATGCCTCACCATAACTCCGGACATGCTTTACAGTGCTGTTCACAACATTATTCCTCGACTACAGCTATTGCTGAGGAATAATGGTGGACATATTTAGCATTTCCTGTAAAGAACATCATCTTCGCTTTGTCTTACTTTGTTATGCTAATTATTGCTAATCTGATCAGATGAAGCGCCATCTGATGGACATTTTTTTGAACTTTTGTATTTTTTTGGATCTAATAAAACCTCACCCCCCCCCCCCATGAACCATGGACCTCGCCGTTGGTGGGGAGGCTTGCGTGCCTCAGTGATACAGATAGCCGTACCGTAGGTGCAACCACAACGGAGGGGTATCTGTTGAGAGGCCAGACAAACGTGTTGTTCCTGAAGAGGGGTAGCAGCCTTTTCAGTAGTTGCAGGGGCAACAGTCTGGATGATTGACTGACCTGGCCTTGTAACACTAACCAAAATGGCCATGCTGTTACGGTACTGCGAACGGCTGAAAGCAAGGGGAAACTACAGCCGTAATTTTTCCCGAGGGCATGCAGCTTTACTGTATGATTAAAGGATGATGGCGTCGTCTTGGGTAAAATATTCCGGAGGTAAAATAGTCCCCCATTCGGATCTCCGGGCGGGGACTACTCAAGAGGATGTCGTTATCAGGAGAAAGAAAGCTGGCGTTCTACAGATCGGAGCGTGGAATGTCAGATCCCTTAATCGGGCAGGTAGGTTAGAAAATTTAAAAAGGGAAATGAATAGGTTAAAGTTAGATATAGTGGGAATTAGTGAAGTTCGGTGGCAGGAGGAACAAGACTTCTGGTCAGGTGACTACAGGGTTATAAACACAAAATCAAACAGGGGTAATGCAGGAGTAGGTTTAATAATGAATATGAAAATAGGAATGCGGGTAAGCTACTACAAACAGCATAGTGAACGCATTATTGTCGCAAAGATAGATACGAAGCCCACACCTACTACAGAAGTACAAGTTCATATTCCAACTAGCTCTGCAGATGACGAAGAAATTGAAGAAATGTATGATGAAATAAAAGAAATTTTTCAGATACTGAAGGGAGATGAAAATTTAATAGTCATGGGTGACTGGAATCCGAGTGTAGGTAAAGGGAGAGAAGGAAACGTAGTAGGTGAATATGGATTGGGGCTAAGAAATGTAAGAGGAAGCCGCCTGGTAGAATTTTGCACAGAGCATAACTTAATCATAGCTAACACTTGGTTTAAGAATCATGAAAGAAGGTTGTATACATGGAAGAACCCTGGAGATACTAAAAGGTATCAGATAGATTATATAATGGTAAGACAGAGATTTAGGAACCAGGTTTTAAATTGTAAGACATTTCTAGGGGCTGATGTAGACTCTGACCACAATCTATTGGTTATGAACTGTAGATTAAAACTGAAGAAACTGCAAAAAGGTGGAAATTTAAGGAAATGGGACCTGGATAAACTGAAAGAACCAAAGGTTGTACAGAGTTTCAGGGAGAGCGTAAGGGAACAATTGACAGGAATGGGGGAAAGAAATACAGTAGAAGAAGAATGGGTAGCTTTGAGGGATGAAGTAGTGAAGGCAGCAGAGGAACAAGTAGGTAAAAAGACGAGGGCTAGTAGAAATCCTTGGGTAACAGAAGGAATATTGAATTTAATTGATGAAAGGAGAAAATATAAAAATGCAGTAAATGAAGCAGGCAAAAAGGAATACAAACGTCTCAAAAATGAGATCGACAGTAAATGCAAAATAGCTAAGCAGGGATAGCTAGATGACAAATGTAAGGATGTAGAGGCTTTTCTCACAAGGGGTAAGATAGATACTGCCTACAGGAAAATTAAAGAGACCTTTGGAGAAAACAGAACGACTTGTATCAAGAGCTCAGATGGAAACCAAGTTCTAACCAAAGAAGGGAAAGCAGAAAGGTGGAAGGAGTATATAGAGGGTCCATACAAGGGCGATGTACTTGAGGACAATATTATGGAAATGGAAGAGGATGTAGATGAAGGTGTAATGGGAGATACGATACTGCGTGAAGACTTTGACAGAACACTGAAAGACCTAAGTCGAAACAAGGCCCCGGAGTAGACAGCATTCCATTAGAACTACTGACGGCCTTGGGAGTGCCAGTCCTGACAAAACTCTAGCATATGGTGAGCAAGATGTGTGAAACAGGCGAAATACCCTCAGACTTCAAGAAGAATATAATAATTCCAATCCCAAAGAAAGCAAGTGTTGACAGATGTGAAAATTACCGAACTATCAGTTTCATAAGCCACAGCTGCAAAATACTAACGCGAATTCTTTACAGACGAATGGAAAAACTGGTAGAAGCCGACCTCTGGGAAGATCAGTTTGGATTCCGTAGAAACACTGGAACACATGAGGCAATACTGACCTTACGCCTTATCTTAGAAGAAAGATTAAGGAAAGGCAAACCTACGTTTCTTGCATTTGTAGACTTAGAGAAAGCTTTTGACAATGTTGACTGGAATACTATCTTTCAAACTCTAAAGGTGGCAGGGGTAAAATACAGGGAGCGAAAGGCTATTTACAATTATCTTGGTCTCACTCTACGATTTTTACCCTCCACACTACTTTATAAGAGTCGAGGGGCATGAAAGGGAGGCAGTGGTTGGGAAGGGAGTGAGACAGGGTTGTAGCCTATCCCCAATGTTATTCAATCTGTATATTGAGCAACCAATGAAGGAAACAAAAGAAAAATTCGGAGTAGGTATTAAAATCCATGGAAAAGAAATAAAAACTCTGAGGTTCGCCGATGACATTGTAATTCTGTCAGAGACAGCAAACGACTTGGAAGAGCAGTTGAATGGAATGAACAGTGTCTTGAAAGGAGGATATAAGGTGAACATCAACAAAAGCAAAACGAGGATAATGGAATGTAGTCGAATTAAGTCGGGTGATGCTGAGGGAATTAGATTAGGAAATGAGACACTTAAAGTAGTAACGGAGTTTTGCTATTTGGGGAGCAAAATAACTGATGATGGTCGAAATAGAGAGGATATAAAATGTAGTCTGGCAATGGCAAGTGTAGCCATGTATGGAAGTGAAACATGGACAATAAATAGTTTCTACAAGAAGAGAATAGAAGCTTTCGAAGTGTGGTTTTACAGAAGAATGCTGAAGATCAGATGGGTAGATCACATAACTAATGAGGAGGCATTGAATAGAATTGGAGAGAAGAGAAGTTTGTGGCACAACTTGACCAGAAGAAGGGATCGGTTGGTAGGACATGTTCTGAGGCATCAAGGCATCATCAATTTAGTATTGGAGGGTAGTGTGGAGGTTAAAAATCGTAGAGGGAGACCAAGAGATGAATACACTAAGCAGATTCAGAAGGATGTAGGTTGCAGTAGGTACTGTGAGATGAAGACGCTTGCACAGGATAGAGTAGCATGGAGAGCTGCATCAAACCAGTCTCAGGACTGAAGACCACTACAACAACAACAATAAATCCTCGTGTCATTCCAAGCATGTGTGCCAACTTGTACCTCTCTATCTACATTATTCCGTGATTTATTGAGTTTTCAAATTTATACTGTGTTTTTGATCACCTTGTATATTAGCCTACACCATTTTGCAAAGCAAACAGATTCAACCTTTGGTTACCGTTAATTATAAGAATTGTATTCCTCATGTTGGGCAAATTGAAGGCCTTGTTAGTCTAGAGAAGTTTGTGTACTTCTTAAGTTGTGCAGGTGCTGTTCAAAATGAAACAGATTTTGAGTCATTATGACACATTGCGCTGGTGGTTTGGAACCTATTGCATTAAGTAATATAATCCACAAATGGCAGCTTGTGCTAAAAGACTCCTGTACTGCATTTTTCATTGAATTGTGTTGAACTGGGTCAATATAGTTTTACTTCACAGATGGACGTTGGCGTTTTGAATTCCTTACAGTTATTAAATCATGAAGAGGTTCTTTATTCTTAAGTTAACTCAGTTTAATTAATTGTAATACATTCATTATTACCAGTAGTGTTCAAACTTCAGTCGTTCTGTAATTATAACGAAATTCTCTTAAATAGATTAAGGCTTAAAAATTTCAGGGTTTAAATTATTTATAGTTGTTCATGTCAGACCAAGATCAGTAAATTCAGATATTTTAATGTTTACGCAACTTTTCTATTGTGGCATAGCTCAAAACTTTAAAGCATTGCAGTTTTTGGTTAAAAAAGGAATTTGTTTTTGGTCTGTTTACATTTGAAATCTAATTTTAGCTTGTGGTCTGGTGTAGTGATTTGATTGCAACTGCCTTCCTGTCCATTCCCATGGGTCCCATTGGGCGATCCTGTTATGGCGGCTGGCTCCAGCAGGTTATTAGCATCTGTGAAGATAACTACTTAAAGATTCTTGTTCTGAATTTTATACTGAATTTCTTTTGAAAAAGTTTACACTCAAGGTACAAGTAATTTGATTAGAAGTAACATGCAGAACAATCTTTTAAAATAAATATTGCTGAATTTTTTATTTTGTTGTCAATGGTGTTTGAAAAATTACTTCCTTTTACTTGTGGTGTGGCCCTCCCACCCAGCAGCTATTTATGCTGACGCCAAGTTGGCCTAGCATATCAGCAGTTAACTCCAGGGAGTCGTTATTTGTTAGCTGTGGTTAATTAACTGGTCTTTAAAAACATCATTCACAGTTAAAAAACTTTCTCCTGTTGTCTTATGTTTCTGCTTTGTGGGAAAACAATCGTTCCTCCAACGATTCAGAATAATGCTGCAGAGGTAATGAAGCCAAGAAGTTGCCTGTGTACAGAATGACTTAAGCAAAAGCAGCTTCTTTATGAACTAAAAATTCATGGTCTGTCAGGAGATGGAAGCATTGTGGAACTTGACATGCACATGTACACCATGTTGCAATGTCTGGTCTGCATTCCCGCCAACAGCACTGGTAAGGTAGACTTAACATTCACACTGTGACTCTCTATGGTGTGCAAGAGAACATTGTCCACTTGGAAGCCAGTGATCCTACCCACAACCAAGTATGTGGAGTTCAAGCTCAAATTAATCACTGCATTAACTGTTCGCAGGGTTTGAAACACCTTAAGATTAGTAAGGAACAGGCTTTTGTTATTGAG
This sequence comes from Schistocerca gregaria, assembly GCF_023897955.1. Taxonomy (NCBI): domain Eukaryota; kingdom Metazoa; phylum Arthropoda; class Insecta; order Orthoptera; family Acrididae; genus Schistocerca; species Schistocerca gregaria. Next base: position 241,986,015 of record NC_064921.1, read on the forward strand.
CAGTTACTCACCCAAGTCACAGAACTACAAATTAGAGTTAACATGCTGGGTTGGGCGCATATTGGAATGGTAGATCAAGAGGGTTGTTCCTCTCCAAAAGAGGTTAATGAATCAGGTTGTCTTATGGATTAGTGAATTTGGGATCAATTGGTACATGAATCATTTGCTAGATTACCAGATCCCATTATGCACTTGCTTCAAGGAATTAGTTTCTATTGGTTGAGGGTCTTCTTGTACTAGTGTTGGATATTTTATGGCTAACTATCCCTTTAGAGTTTCAAGATGATGCACTTGGGATTTCACATTAGGTGTACCTTCGTCTACATAACCCTTTAACTAAACGTTATTTAGTAACAGTGTCACTAAGATGCTGCCAACCAGGGGACATTGTGGGATCTAAGGAAAAAAATCAATCAGGAAAGGCTGCCATCCAAATTTGGATTTCTGAAGGGTTCTGATATAGAGAAAGCTATTTACACTTACAGTGAGAATGTACTTACTTCATTAGGAAATAAATTACAGGCTATTGGCATTTTCTTTGACCTGTCAAAAGCCTTTGACTGTGTGAACCACAGCATTCTCTTAAGTAAATTAGAGTATTATGGTGTCACCGATAATGCTGCAAAATTGTTGAGGTCTTATCTATCTAACAGGAAACAAAGGGTGTCGTTGCAAAATACCTGTGCCATAAGCAGTTAGTCTTCATCTGAGTGGGAATTAATTCAATATGGTGTTCTTCAAGGTTCCATTTTGGGTCCATTGCTTTTTCTTGTGTATACACTCCTGGAAATGGAAAAAAGAACACATTGACACCGGTGTGTCAGACCCACCATACTTGCTCCGGACACTGCGAGAGGGCTGTACAAGCAATGATCACACGCACGGCACAGCGGACACACCAGGAACCGCAGTGTTGGCCGTCGAATGGCGCTAGCTGCGCAGCATTTGTGCACCGCCGCCGTCAGTGTCAGCCAGTTTGCCGTGGCATACGGAGCACCATCGCAGTCTTTAACACTGGTAGCATGCCGCGACAGCGTGGACGTGAACCGTATGTGCAGTTGACGGACTTTGAGATAGGGCGTATAGTGGGCATGCGGGAGGCCGGGTGGACGTACCGCCGAATTGCTCAACACGTGAGGCGTGAGGTCTCCACAGTACATCGATGTTGTCGCCAGTGGTCGGCGGAAGGTGCACGTGCCCGTCGACCTGGGACCGGACCGCAGTGACGCACGGATGCACGCCAAGACCGTAGGACCCTACGCAGTGCCGTAGGGGACCGCACCGACACTTCCCAGCAAATTAGGGACACTGTTGCTCCTGGGGTATCGGCGAGGACCATTCGCAACCGTCTCCATGAAGCTGGGCTACGGTCCCGCACACCGTTAGGCCGTCTTCCGCTCACGCCCCAACATCATGCAGCCCGCCTCCAGTGGTGTCGCGACAGGCGTGAATGGAGGGACGAATGGAGACGTGTCGTCTTCAGCGATGAGAGTCGCTTCTGCCTTGGTGCCAATGATGGTCGTATGCGTGTTTGGCGCCGTGCAGGGTGAGCGCCACAATCAGGACTGCATACGACCGAGGCACACAGGACCAACACCCGGCATCATGGTGTGGGGAGCGATCTCCTACACTGACCGTACACCTCTGGTGATCGTCGAGGGAACACTGAATAGTGCACGGTACATCCAAACCGTCATCGAACCCATCGTTCTACCATTCCTAGACCGGCAAGGGAACTTGCTGTTCCAACAGGACAATGCACGTCTGCATGTATCCCGTGCCACCCAACGTGCTCTAGAAGGTGTAAGTCAACTACCCTGGCCAGCAAGATCTCCGGATGTGTCCCCCATTGAGCATGTTTGGGACTGGATGAAGCGTCGTCTCACGCGGTCTGCACGTCCAGCACGAACGCTGGTCCAACTGAGGCGCCAGGTGGAAATGGCATGGCAAGCCGTTTCACAGGACTACATCCAGCATCTCTACGATCGTCTCCATGGAAGAATAGCAGCCTGCATTGCTGCGAAAGGTGGATATACACTGTACTAGTGCCGACATTGTGCGTGCTCTGTTGCCTGTGTCTATGTGCCTGTGGTTCTGTCAGTGTGATCATGTGATGTATCTGACCCCAGGAATGTGTCAATAAAGTTTCCCCTTCCTGGGACAATGAATTCACGGTGTTCTTATTTCAATTTCAAGGAGTGTATTAATGACCTCTCATCTGTTACATTGCCAGATGCTAAGTTTGTTTTGTTTACAGATGATTCAAACTTTGCAATAAGTAGCAAGTCAAGTACAGATTTGGAAATAGCAGCTAATCAAATTTTTACTGACATTAATAAGTGGTTTAAAGCTAATTTGTTGTTTCGTTGTCATTAAACTGTGAGAAAACCCACTATATTCAGTTTAGAACCAATAAGATATTTCCTTCCAGCATGAGTATAACGTATGAAGACATGAAGATCGAAGAGGTTGACAGTGCTAAATTTCTGGGATTACAACTCGATAATAAATTCAGTTGGGAAGGGCATACCACAGAATTGCTTAAGTGCCTAAAAAAGTATGTATTTGCCGTGAGAATGATGTCAGATGTAGGAGATATAGATAAAAAAACTTGCATACTTTGCTTACTTTCATTCTGTTATATGGGATCATTTTCTGGGGTAACTCATCAAACCAAGCAAAAGTTTTTAAGATGCAAAAGCGTGTGATGTGAAACATTTGTGGTGTAAATTCAAGAACATCTTGTAGAAACCTGTTCAAGGAACTTCGTATTCTAACCAATGCTTCTCAGTATGTTTATTACTTAATGAAATTTATTGCAAGTAATACATCTTTATTTCCAACCAATAGCTCAGTACACAGTATCAATACTAGGAATAAGAAGAATCTACATAAAGGCCTAAAATCACTTACCTTGGTGCAAAAAGGGGTCCAATATTCAGGAACACACATTTTTAATAAATTGCCAGCAACCCTTAAAATCTTGGTTTCACATAAAGCACAGTTTAAACAGAGTTTGAAAGACTTTTTCATAGGCAACTCCTTCTACTCCATAGATGAATATCTTAACAGAGACTGTCAGCTTAAGTAAAAATATCTGTTAGGTTTCAGTTTCGGCAACACTTCGTGACAACAGTGAAGATTAGATATTTTGCTTATGATAAATTTATTAATAGTGGATAACAGTGTTTCATTCTGACAGTGTGTTAGTTCTGTAAACATTATCTGTTTCAGTTTACTGCATTGTATTAGCTCGTTTCCGACATGTTTCTTTTTCTAGCTTGAAATGGAGGAGGATGAGCATGGATGTTCCTATCCATTTTGTTTGCCAACAGTAGGCGTTATCTTTGACTGAGTACCATGCACGCATTTTAGAGGGCATCCGTAGAGAGCTCTGGGGACCAGCCAATGAGACAGTCATCGAGTGACAGCTCTGATAGGCACAAGGAAGTAAGCCACTATACCGAGTGCAAGCAAAGCGAATCTGGGCTAGTTTTTGGCATGTATCTGCACCAGAAGATTTTGGCCGATTAGCCGAAATGCATCATATACTGAGTCACCACCATGCTTACTGGGATATGCCATGTGGCTATGGCTAGTGGAATGTCTTCCTCTGAGATTCATGCACTTTGATATAAACTGCCTGTCCCAGGAATGTCCATGTATTAATCTAGCTGGCCATATTGTCAAAACTACAATTATTTTGGTGAGAATTTATATTGCTTGTGTACTGTGGCGCTCAGGTATTTATGTGTGCCAGTGTGAGACCCAGGTTTGAGAGTAACTGTAAATTTTGTAGAAGTATTTTGTTCAAGTGTATTAAAGGAAGTGGTATCAGTTTAAGTAGTGATTGATTGTAGTAATATTTGCACCTTGGCGGAAGTTATACATATGGGTAAATGCAATGCATGGCGTATGCATGGCAGTGTTTGCATGTTTTTTATTTTATGGCCATTGCTTGTATATGAAGCGAGGCCAAGTTATTGTGTGGACGTGATTAGTGTTTGTTTTCAGATTTCATCCTGCTTAATAAAAGTAGGCAAAAAATATGGGCATACTCCACTTTGGAAATCACACCTGCTTTACCCTTTGGTTATCGTCAGTTTTAAGAATTATGTGTTTTCCCATGCTGACTACAAGGCCTTGTTAGCCTAGAAGAGATCATCTACTTTCTCAGAATTTGGATGAATAAGTCATAAAAATCAGCTCTGTTCTAGAAAATTACAGATATTTTGTGGCGTTAGTAAAGGTCAACTCTCATAAACACGTGCCGAGAGAATTTAGAATTACATACTTATCTAGACGTGATTAAGACTCAAAAATGCTCCTTAAGACGTATGAACAGCTTTCCGAAAAAGATCCATTCTTAAAAGAGGCAATACGAAGAGGAGAATAACTTATGCAAGCGATATCAACGCCACCAACAGAAAAATGGCGCAATCCTCTCGAAAGTTTGGATATGAAATGTATTAGGAGACAAGAAGAAACTTGAACATTACCTGTAAATTATTGAGAAACCTTAATGGTAATATTACAGTTCAACCGTCAGTAGTGAGCAAGGTCATTTTTGACCAAATAGCATACCAGTCAGTAGTGAGCAAGGTCATTTTTGACCAAATAGCACACGAACTGCTGTTGAATGACAAAACCACAGAAAGAACAAAAGTAACAAAACTCGAACAGTGTGAAAAGGGGAATGATATCTTGGCACTCCATTCACATACAAAGAATTGAAAGCTACTGTTCATCGAATGAAAAGTAACAAAGCTACATGCATGGACGACATGAGATCAAAGAAAATAAAGAACTTTGACCCTGTAACTATCAACTGGGTACTGCAAATGATGAACACTTGTGTCGCTAGAATTATACTCCCAAAGATCTGGAGCAAGGCAAAAGTTGTATCATTGCTTAAACCAGACAAAGAACGGAATAACCACAACCATCAGACGTGTATCACTTCAATATCATTTGTTTAAAGTTCTGAAGAGAATGATTTTGAATCTAATTTCTGAGTCTGACGACGGGAAGATTAGTAAAGAACAGTCAGGTTTCAAACCAGGGAAGTCATGTAATAGATATTTATTTTAAACTGACACGGTGAGGAATCATGTAGAAGAATGCAGATTACACGATTTGCCTTCATAGGTCTTACAGCTGCTTACGACACCGTGAATCATAGGAAACTAACAAAGAAGCTTTATACAACGACTAAGGACTACGGACTGATGCAATTTATTCAGTGTCTGCTGCAGAACAGTCTTTTTCTTTGTCATTATAAATGACAAAAAGAGCCTATGAAGAATGCAGAAGAATTGCCTTCACCAGGCAGATGTGCTGGCTCCAGTATTATATAATAAAATATCAATGATTATTCACTCAACACTGGAACTCTATCCTTCATCTCCGCAGATGACACAGCTGTTGCTTCTTAGGCAATGATATTTTAAGAATTAGAATCCATGTTAACATCTACTCTCGAAGAATTTTGCCTTATGCTATGACGAAAACCACTTGAAACCAAAATTGCATAAAACTCAAGAGTGTACTTTCCACGAATGCAATAAGGAGGCAAGAAGAAAGTTGAACATCACTGCAATGGATGCAATCTAAATCATTGTGCCAATTCCCAACATCTGGGGTTGAAGTTGGATCGTGGCTTAACCAACGAACAAAAACATATAGACACCAGACAAAAGGTATCCACCAGGAACAACATTATCTGCAAGCTGACAAACATCACATGGGGAGCATACTCCAGCGATCTCTGCTCTTTGCCCCTTGCTCTGTGTTTCTCTGATGTGAAGTATGCCGCACCTGTCTGGAGGAACAATGCACGTGCTAACCAAGTTGACATTACTCTTCATGAGACAGGCTACTTAATCATAGGATGTTTAAGACAAGGCAGCTACATGAGTAAGAAGACAGGTAGCAGCAGATGATGAAAAAAAGAAGCAAGAAAGAGATCCAGGGCTTCCATTATTCTCAAATTATACCTATGCATCACGACTGCAGTCCAGAAGAGGTTTCCTACTTACAACTGTACCAATTCCAAGTTCAGGAGGAACCTGCCAAACTGAGCTGCAGAGAATAAAGTCTCCTGGAGGACTATTGATGGCAAAAGAGATGGTTACCATTAGGTAACCATCTTCAATATGGGACCAAGGAAACCCTCAACAGGTTGAGATCAGTAGTAACAAGATGGAAGTCTAATCTGAAGAAGAGGGCTATCAGCGATCATGAATGCTGTGGATGTGGAGCGAGACAAAACTGAAAAGCTGTTGATCTGCAGAAACCTGAGCGAACCCTGTGACATGGAAGACTTGTTTGCAACGAACAATTGTGCCACTATGATAGCTGAACATTGGACTCATAAAGTGTGAAAAATCTCTGTAGCTGGCAGTAGAATGTAGTTTTTATTGTATTGTATTCTAGTGTTCTTTAGACTCAGATAAACAAGAAAATAGAACATGATGAAATTGATGGTACACAATTAACATAGACAACAATGTGTCTGCAGGGAAAGAACAGCACTACCAACGATTCAATGAAACACGTTTTTACACAGGTGAATGTTGTCGATGATCCTCATAGCCATATACTGTTCAGATGACAATGTAATTGAAGCTTTAGGACTAACAACCATCATTACAGCTTCCTGAAGTTTAATTTTAGCTGCAACCCTTGCTGTAATTAATAAGTCTTTTTTCTGACATATAGTATTTGCAAAACATTTTTCATGAAATTTAGTACACATAGGACCTCTACAGGAATCATTCAGTGCACATAACACAATTTTGCAAATGTCCAAGACACCTATATGGAAACGACTGTGAATACGGCCCAACTGTTCCCATCGACTAATACGTGTAACACGATAAGGAAATTCCCATTAAGTTATTTTGTGAACCAACTCATCATTTTTCTGCGAACTGCACTTTCTTCTTTTTCTTCATTATTTGTTGCTTCAAAGATTTGATAACGCCCTTCGAAAGAAGGTGGCCCAAATACTCGACTTCGATCTGAAAAAAACTTCGATTTCTGTAGATTGCACTTATGGCTCGCCTTTTGCAATTTAGTGAACGGAATTCTAAGGTTAACGAGAAGTTTCTGGCATGTGGGACCCGTGAAGATAATGTCCTCAAGACAGTTAACAAAGCATGGAACACCTTACGTTACTTGATCTATAAATCACTGGGTAATGGCAGGAGTAATGCCAAACACCCGATGTAAACAACAGCACGACCTGAAGGGAGTGCTGATGACTAACCCACTGAGGGACAGAATCTAGCTGAAACTGCAGGTACACCTCTGCGAAATCAGTTTTTGAACAATCCTCACAGAGTGCCAGTTTCATGAGTAGTTCTTCTGTGTGGGTTGTGTGGGATTGAAGGGACCAGACTGCTATGGTCATCGGTCTCTTCTGAGTGAGATTTTGTAGGAACCAATCCTGGCAAAAGACCCAAACTTGTGGTAAAGGTCGTCCAACGCCTAGAAAGGGTTGGAGTCAGGAACTTAAATTTAAATTTAAAACCCAGTAACGGGGAATGCATCGAGACCAAAAATATCTTCAGACGTCGCACTCCCAATGCTCAGAAACGTAACTGCCTGCATAATACGCTGATGCTCACTGTCGATAGTGAACTGACTTTAAGCAGAAATTGCCTGATGCAGTAATCGACCAAATGCTAATTGTTGAAGGAAATTAGATGGCAGAATAATGATAATATATTTGGAGATTCATGAGGAACACGAAGTTTGTAGTATCGATACATAAATGGAACAGATGTTGCTGAACTTGCAGTGAAATATTACTTGGAACACCGAGCTTCTGGCTGGGCGCTGGCGTGACGCTATAAATCTCCAGATACTGCACATATGCATCCGAGGACTGGCGGTGTGGGCAACTTCAACAGACAGCTGTGATCTGGCTATGTTTACGTCAAGTCACACACTGCGACTACTTGCATTTGCTAGTAAACATGAGGGGAAAATAAGTCGGGAAGAGCCACAACTGGTGTCGAATATAGTGAACATGATGAGGTTGTTGATGAATCATGCGTTTGATGTGGAAATAAAAGCACTACCGCTATGTCCATTACATCCTCAACTGTTCAGCTGCAGCCTGCGACACTTTGAGCTACTCAGCAACAGCCTCGACTTTCTCACTGTGGAATCTTTTAAACAAAACTCCTCCCAATGAACCTTTTAGTCTGGAGTAGATAAAACAACAATGTTGCATATCAGAGAGTTAACACAGGACTGTTTACAATGACCAAAGATAAATCTGCACTTTCAACTTAAACCACAGAGGTCAGCTACCCACACCTGACAGGACTGGACCAGTTTCTTTTGTCACTGGTGAAACTCCATACAGTGAACTGTAATGTATCTATGCTTAAGATAATAAGCATTGAGCAATGCAAACATTTTAGAAAACGACAACACTGCTGGTTCTGTTAATGGAGCAACTTTCCCAAGCATATGAAATGTTTCAGGCTACATCAAACAGAATAAAAATTATTTTTACAAAGTCAGATCCTCTACTTGAATCGCTGTGAAATACTGTTGCAAATTTCAGATGTATGAGTGCCAAACTTCCTTTGACCCTTAGAATGGTGTAAATCTGGGGGTGCAGGTGGCTATGCTAAGTGTGATTGCAGAAGGACCACGGAAGCCTATGAAGTTGTAACCAACTGACAAAGCAAGTGTAACTGCTGTTGTAAAAAGTGAACCAATGATGGATCCATCGTTCTTGCAGCACACACGCAAATACGAAATAAACTTATCACTAAAAACTGTAGTATCTAGAGTTGATCACAAAGAATCAAGGAATACAAAACCCTGGCGGAGCAGAGCTATGCATGCACGATAAAGTTAACTGAGAAGAAAAAACAGCCCAAGCAGAGTCTAATACCTGGCAAAATTCTTTATCATAGTAAAATAATGGAACAGTCCTTGTTGCTAAGCAGAAATATCACTGAGCCCATCAGATATATAAGAGAATGACCTGGTTGGTTGATGTATGGCAGTCTCCACATAGCTGGCAAAGGTACTGGATGCAGACAAAACATATTCTCTCGTTTTGGTTTTTCACCGATGGCACTAAATATGCGCTATGGAATTGTGGTCGTGGCATAAGCAGACATGCCACTACACACATCATCATCTAACTCAGGGAACTGTTGTGCTGAGGAAGAAATAAAAGAAAACCATGAAATGTGCATATACATACAAATAATGAATAACAATAATCATAATAAACACTGATAGAGAGAAATGATGAGTACTTAAGGCCAACTGGTTGAGTCAGTATTTTCTGTCAGAGATAGAAGATCTCTGATAACATTTCATTATGCTGATTGACCTCTCATAAAACTGATTGTTCCAATTTATGCTCCACTTTATGCCTGGTAAGCCGGGATGTTGAGGATAAGATGTCAGGGTTGACAACCACAGCGCCACAGAAATTGAAAGAGTTGGCTTGAGTGGCCGAGCAGTTCTAGGCGCTACTGTCTGGAACCGCGAGACCGCTATGGTCGCAGGTTCTAATCCTGCCTCGGGCATGGATGTGTGTGAGGTCCTTAGGTTAGTTAAGTTTAAGTAGTTCTAAGTTCTAGGGGACTGATGACCTCAAAAGTTAAGTCCCATAATGCTCAGAGCCATTTGAACCACTTTTGAAAGTGAAAGAACTACTTTTTACTGACAATATTCCATGTTGCACCACATCCCCAGATCCATCATCTTTGATAGCTGTCTTGGTTTCTCATGTCATCAACAATGTCATCGATAACTATCTTGCATAGCCATCTTGACTATCTTAGGACCATGCAGAACACACCAGTACCCTAACCATTGCTATCTTGGATTCCAACAGGCTGCTCTAACATCAATCATTTTGTTACTAGTTTTGTAACAACATGTTTCAGTTTTGGGGCAATTTGTTACAGTTTGGGGGTCATTTTATTACAATTTTTTGCTGAAACATTCAGTAACTTGTTATAGTTTTGAAGCAATTTCTTACTGTATTGGGGTATTTTTTTCAGTTTTGAAGTAATTTGTAGATGTATAGACTGAAGTGTTAGAACTTAGTCTCTACTGTGCATACAGGAGTTATTAAATTTTCTTACCATATTCCCATTTGAGCTTCTCCAAAACATTTCAGAGCTGCATACATAAAATCAAACTCTCTCCAACTTGGAACAATTCTCTGTCACCGACTGTCGAAGGTATTTCACTACAGTCAAACATATCTCAGTGTCCTATAACCTAGCAGACCTGTAAAATTTCTCCTAATACTGCACTCATTGTCATTTCACATCATATCTTCTGGCACATGCTATCACCGATCAAGAAAACATCTCCTGTTCATGAACAGTTCATGAAGGAATTATGCAGACACACATTGAAAGGTGATGTAGAAATCCAATGGAAACATGTAAGCTCGTTAATAGAAGTCTCAGTATACGGCCAAACGATTATAAACACGAGCACCTTCGACTCATCACTCACACCTTCAGTTTCCTTATCTGTCACCATTAACAAATCCGACAGAAATGATAGAAGTTTTATGTATCAGGTAAACACTTACAATTTATGTAAAGAACTATTTAAAAATCTCTTTGAATTAAGTGCTAACTTGGACATGCGATTTATTTCTGTTTATAGGAATGATGGTTGAAGGTTAAGATCTGTCTGTATCAACATCAGAATTTCTATCATTCCAATGCATACCAGTATTGGAACAACCAGTGTACCATTCCAAAGACCCATTGACCAAGATGGCAGTGGTGACGTCATAAAAAAGGGGGCCATGTCAGCATTCAAGATGGTGGATTTTGACGGGAAATTTGAATTTTGGTGAGATAGTACCGCGCCCCTTCCCCCAGAAAAATGATGCAAAGTTCAAATTCCAGCAGGATAATGCACCACACTTCACTTTTCTATACTAAGCAAAGATAAGGCGGGAAAAAAGTACTTGTCTTTATTATTTAACCAATTGCAAGCAGGTTCCTTCTCCACTGGGTCTGGACTCCAATTGGCGTAGTTCATATCGGTGCACCATAGCACACTCTCCTGACGTCAGATGATGACACAAGTACCGTTATTCAAGATGGCTGCACCCGGTGTATCCACCATGAGCGCCAGAGCCCAACTGACTTAGTTCATATTGTGACCACCAGAGGGCGCTCCCTGACATCAGATCATGAGGCAAGTATCGGTATTCTAGATGGCCATATACATTGCGTTCACCCTAAGCTCGAGAGCCCAACTGGCTTAGTTCATGTCGTGGCCACCAGAGGATACTACCGTGATGTCGGTTGACGACACAAGATCATCCACTCTCTTGCATTGCGCCACTGGCCCGTGGGCGTCCGACCGCTTACGTCATACACCCTCGCCCCACCACCTCCATACAAATGCCGGACATAGTCTTCTGTAAATATGCTAACCAATTTGACTGAACACAAATGACACCAACATCGCTCATCTTACTTATAAATTATCAAAGTACTTAATTCCATTTCAATTTTAATCATATTCAATTAGTCAATTTACAATTTCGATATTTAGTGATCAAATCAGAAGTTCCACATTTTCCCACTATCAGCATGGTGTTCATTCATGACCTAGCACCCCATCCCTACAATGCTGCCCCCTATTGGCCACTGCATTAGTCACGTGATTCGACTTCCTAGAACCTAGGATGTGCAATCAATTTTCCCAAATGCCACACCTACCTAGACTTGGAATCAAATAGTTAAAGTCTCCACCACGATTCTAACCCAGCACCACGCTCCTTTACCGACCCATGTTGGCGGGCTAACGTGTACAAACATACACTAATGTGCAGTAACCTGTACTAACGTGCACAGTGCATGATACCATCCAAGATGGTCGGGTGAAATGGCGTGAAAACAGATCTGAACACAAGTCTTTATTTCACAGGCGGCGTCTCCACCACGAGATTTACTGTGCAACAGACATAGTACACATTACTGCCATCAGATCGTACTGTCATCCCTCCTATGACCTAATCCCAGATTGTGGTCTGTAGGGGCGAGAATTATGATAAAATTAGTCAGGCTGGGCTACGCTGTTGGGGAGAGTAAGAAAGGAGTCAACTTTATTTACTTTTGAATATTTTATTTAGAGATCGAATACATTTATTACACTGAGGCAAAACACTCTCTCACAATATAGACTCTGCAGACACGCAAACCACTCCTAACTTACGCAAATAATTTAATTTCAGACATTCACACTGATCCTAAATATTTCGGCACAGGTACGTCGAGACACGCTCAGTGCTAGTAAACTGTCCAAATAACTCATAGCACAGCCTACATACCTGTTCGCAAAATAATTCATTCAATGCCCACAAGCACCCTCCGCCAACCACTATCCAGATGAGTGCACAGACAGCCCCAACGACGTGGCACAGACATCAACTGTCAAACCACGCACAGACCCCCCATCCGCATCCCGCAAGCAGAGACATCTCATTCATAATGAGATTCTTACTCTGCAGCGGAGTGTGCGCTGATATGAAACTTCCTGGCAGATTAAAACTGTGTGCCCGATCGAGACTCGAACTCGGTACCTTTGCCTTTCGCCGGCAAGTGCTCTACCATCTGCCAGGAAGTTTCATATCAGCGCACACTCCGCTGCAGAGTGAGAATCTCATTCTGGAAACATCCCTCAGGCTGTGGCTAAGCCATGTCTCCGCAGTATCCTTTCTTTCAGGAGTGCTAGTTCTGCAAGGTTCACAGAAGAGCTTCTGTAAAGTTTGGAAGGTAGGAGACGAGATACTGGATGAAGTAAAGCTGTGAGAACTGGGCGTGAGTCGTGCTTCGGTAGCTCAGATGGTAGAGCACTTGCCCGCGAAAGGCAAAGGTCCCGAGTTCGAGTCTCGGTCGGGCACACAGTTCTAATCTGCCAGGAAGTTTCATCTCATTCATACTTCATTTCTGAGAAATTCCTATCCAAATACGTGTTCACCTAGACACACATGCTGAGGTGATAGGGTGGAAAGACAGCTATGAGCTGACCCTGAACGCAGGTGAAAGTTGCATCTGTACATTTTCCCTTATACCCATGTCACAGAACTCCAAGACGCAACTTCTCGAGACACCTCAGGCCAGCATTGTCATTACCACAGATGGCAGAATAGACAGCATGCTTCCATTTAATGGAACATATGTGACGTGTTCAGGTGTGTTTGCCCGCCATAGCATGGCTCACGCCGCATCTCCCGGCAAAATGTCCATTTCGCAGCTCACTATGTGACAATGCTCCCAATCTTATTCTTATCTCACATTGCTTTGAAACAAAATAATAGCCAATTCGAACTCTCCGGAATTGTATATTCTCCCAGAAACAGTTAACGCTAGCTTTCTATATGTCCCAGCTTGTATGCACGGAAATTCCTACTCTACTAGAATCTCCTTACGAAAATAAGATCGAATGCATTGATCCCAGCGCTTCTAACGTTTTTCCCCTCCAGATTTCAAGATACACAAACATTCTTTCCACTATTTACAGTCCCCTATATCTCAGCACAAACTATGGAGCATTCTGATGTGCTCTTATCGAATTTACACGCCGAATTATTAATGCAGCCGGTATCGAAGTACCATCCACTTATTCTTTCTGGTGCTTTCAACCGTTATATTACACAGATCGCTAAATTGCATTCACAGTTAAACTAGCTAAATTGTCTCCCCATTATCAAACACATACCAAACTCACAAGAATATTGCAATCCAGGAACATATTTACCACTGTGACTTCAATTAAGGCAGAAAGCTTGCAGTAGACCTGAGTTAGCGTTCGAATGTGGATAAGCCACGCATTATATCCAGAGTAGTGTTGAGATGCGGATCCACAATATGGAGAGAATGGTAAATAGTATGGAGGTGGATCAACCGCACACAGTGTACGAATCAGTGTTGGGGTACAGATCCACCATATACCACATTCGAGTTAGTGTTCGAGTGTGGATCTGCCGTGGACTATACAGACAGACATAGGTTCAGAGGTGGATCCACCACACGCAACGTCTGTGATATGGTTCACGGGTAGACTAACCCCACGTTATGTCTGGACATGTATTCTATGTTCGAATTTTGGTCCACCAGCAGATGGGCTGGGTCCAGGGAACCGTCTGCGAGGCATGCCTACAACTAGACATACTGAAAACAGAGCAAATGCTCTCTGCGTGTGAAGGTGACTGGATACAGTGGAGTATAGTGCTATATTACACCCCCACCACCCAATCAGTGCATTTGGGCTACATGTTAGTAGCTGTGCTACATTTAAATATGTTCCTGTCTGCAACATTCTTGTGAGTCTGGTATGTATTTGATAATAGGGAGACAATTTTGCGAGTTCAACTGTGAATGCAATTTAGCGACCTGTGTAGTATAATGGCTGAAAGCACCACACAGAATAGGTCGATGGTGCTTCGATACCGGCTGCATAAGTAATTCGGCGTGGAAATTCGATAAGAGCAAGTCAGAATGCTCCATCGTTTGTGCTGGGATGTAGGGGTCTGTACATTGCGGAGGGAACGTTTGCATATGTTGAAATCTGAGGAGAAAGACGTGAGGAGCGCCTGGATGAGTGTGTTCGATGTTATTTTTGTAAGGAGATTCCGTTAGAGTAGGAATTTCCGTGCATACAAGCTGGGACATACAGAAAGCTAGCGTTAACCATTTCTGGGAGAATATACAATTCCAGAGAGGTCGAGTTGGCTATTATTTTTTTTACGAAGCAATGTGACTTAAGAATAAGATTGGGAGCGTTGTTACACGGCGAGCCACGATATGGACGTTTCGCCAGGAGATGCAGCGTGAGCCATGCTGTGGCAGGCAAGTACAGCTGAACACGTCACATATGTTCCATTAAATGGAAGAATGCTGCGCTATTCTGACATCTGCGGTAAAGAAAATGCTGGCCTGAGGTGTCTCGAGTATGGGGCTACGCCTTGGAGTTCTGTGACGTGAGTATAAGGGAAACTGTATAGATGCCACTGATGCCTGCGTTCAGGGGCGGCTCGTGGCTGTGTTTCCACGTGATCACGTCAGCATGTGTGTCTAGGTGAACACGTATTTGGACAGGAATTTCTCAGAAATGAAGTATGGATGAGATGTCGCCACTTGTGGGACGCGGGTGGGAGCCTATGCGTGGTTTGACAGTCGACAGCTATGCCATGTCTGTCTGTGCGCTCTACTGTACAGTGGTTGTCGGAGGATGCTTGCGAACATTGATTGAATTATTTTGCGAGCAGGTGTGTAGGCTGTGCTATGAGTTATTTGGACAGTTTACGAGTACTGAGCGTGTCTAGACATATCTGTGCTGAATTATTTAGGATAAGTGAGGATGTCTGTAATTAAATTATTTGAAAAAAGTAGCAGTTGTTTGCTTGTCTGC
Organism: Schistocerca gregaria; assembly: GCF_023897955.1. Taxonomy (NCBI): domain Eukaryota; kingdom Metazoa; phylum Arthropoda; class Insecta; order Orthoptera; family Acrididae; genus Schistocerca; species Schistocerca gregaria. The sequence goes on from NC_064921.1 coordinate 242,001,450, forward strand.
AGAGTGTATATTGTGAGCGCAAGGCTAAGGTGGAGAGTGTTTTGTCTCAGTGTGATAAATATATTAAAATATTCGAAAGTAAATAGAGTGGACTAATTTCTTACTCTCCCCAACAGCGTAGCGCAGCCCGATTAATTTTATCATAATTCTCACCCCTACAGACCACAATCTGGGTTTAGGTCAAAGAAGGGATGACAGTACGATCTGATGGCAGTAATGTGTACTATGTCAGTTGGACAGTAAATCTCGTGGTGGAGACACCGCCTGTGAGATAAAGACTTGTGTTCAGATCTGTTTTCACGCCATTTCACCCCATCATCTTGGATGACGTCACACACTGTGCACGTTAGTACATGTTAGTACATGTTAGTGAACATTAGTGCACGTTAGTACACGTTAGCTCGCCAACATGGGTCGGTAAGGGGGCTTGGTGTTGGGTTGAGAATCGTGGTGGAGACTTTTAACTATTTGATTCCAAGTTCATATAGGTACGGCATTCGGGAAATTTGATTGCACGTCCTTGGTTCTAGGAAGTCGAATCATGTGACTAATGTAGTAGCCGATAGTGCAGCTAGTTGAGAATCTATGGTATAAATCTACTACTAGCACTATAGCATAGCTCAGAACCTGTTCAGATGTACTTTATCTACCTTACTGAATTTGCTGTGAGACCTACTATTTTAATCTACTGAATAAATGTACTACTCCAACAGCAACAACCAGTAGAACTCTACAGACTGCAGCTCACGAATCACATATCTTTAAGAAATATGATAAAGCGTTCCCTGCACTAACATACTTATAACTGACTGTGGTATTACATTCAATCATGCTACAGTCATTTTATGAGTAGTTGCATTGATGTCTTGAAAAATAAATTCGTCTGATCTGAATGCATCTGAGATGCTATTGGATGTCAGTCCTACACTTGCAATTCATGGGAGTTGTGTAAACATGGAATGCCAGATACCTCTGCAAACCTAGAAGAATCTGGTGCACTAGTTTCATTTTCTGACAGTCCTAGACCATCATATGGAATGCAGTGTAAATACAACAGCAGGAACTCGCCACTGTGCGTATTCTTAGCAAGTCTTCAGCAAAAGCTTAGTGCGCAAAAACCCTTGTCTAATGAAGCACACCTCTAGTCATCTAAACTAATTTAGAAATCCAGTGGAAACATTAGATCTCTGTACCTCCCTGACAGAGGCATACCCTGGAGACAAATGCAACTACCCCTGTCAATCCATGCACTTCTCTCCTGGAAGCATTTATAAGACCTGACTGTGGCGTGAAATTCGCTGACTTTGATGTAAAATTTTCTGTATGTAGGCACTAAAGTGACTGTGTATATTTCCTATTCTGTGGTGTTAGATAGTTTTCATTCTTCACTTTGATTGATCTCCATACTGATGCCTGCATAGCTTCATTACAAACCTTTCGACTTCACTTTTCGTTGTGTTATGCATGCAATTTCTAAATACTGTGTGGTTGTTGTAAAAATCAAAGTGGTCTTATGTGTGTTTCCCAAGTTTCTTTTCCAAAATCGAGTCTACAAGGCAAAGTGGATGGTAACTGTATCGCTTCTAGTCATTCCCTTTCCTACTCCACTCGCAATGTAGCAATGTTTGAACGATTACATACTTCCATACATCAGGTGTTCCCTGACGAGTGGCTTTGTCAATGTTGTGACAGAAACATCTAGTGTGGATTAATGTAGTACTGCTCAGCTTACTTTATTTTACAATATAGACCTAAGGAGTCTTGGATGATATCGTCATGTGAGCATGGTGAGTTCAACATTTATGTCCTGTACACATGCATAGGATTGAGCAGGAAATTTTTTCATCTCAGTGGATTTCATGCAAGAGCGATGTACAGTGGCCTACCATTTCAAATACCATATGTTGCACTCATTCGAAACATATCAAGTCCTTGCCTAATCCAAGTCAAGTTGAAATGTGTGCGAACAGATCGCAAAATACCAACAATTGACTCATTCGTCTTTTTAGATTGCTTCCACCTGCTGTGTTCGTCTCTGTGTCACTTAAAGTTTCTAACAAAAGCATCTCTCTGTAACTATGTCTACTGCAAGCAGACATAGCGATGCAGACATTTCCATTCCTCATTTCAGTTCTCAGAGCATCTCTATTACATATTCATACTGGTCTATTGACCTGTTATAATCATAATAGTCCGTTGCCAAATAATGTCATGTGCACTTGATAACAATACCAAACCAGCGGATGAGTACTCTAGAATAAAGTAGCTGTAGAAGCTGATGTGTAGAAGGTCACATTTTATCTTTCCGAGAACATTCATTGCAAACTCGTTAATAGTATTTTTATCACTTTAATCCTTTCAAATTTTACAGTCTTAGCTACTGTACACTCTTAAGGGGTGTCTGCATTCTCATGAGTGGAAACAGTGCATCTAAATAGATCGTCAGTACTCTGGAAATAGTACTGACGATCTATTTAGATGCACTGTTTCCACTCTCTCCGTTCTAATTCATGTCATGTGGACTGTGATGTTATGTGAATTCTGGGAGTGGCTGCAGTAACAGTAGCACAACATACAAGTGGTGAGAATGTGAAATTCTATTCTCCACTTCAAATTATGCTATTGAATCAGCAGTATGTGTTTGATGATCCTGGGCACTGAGTTGTCTAGAGCTGGCAGTGTGGGTGACTTAGATATGGGCTTCTCCAGCAGCTAGCAGTGGTGTGACTGCACCCAATCGAGTGGCACTCCGATACAACATGCATGCAGCATGCTGGCAGCAGTATGGCCATGAGTTAGCTCCACTCATCATGATTTAAGAACCACAGACAGTGTGGCAGATGACCTATCCCCAGTAGCAGAACGAAATTGTATGTTCTAACTCACTAGTTCACCCACTGGCTCAATACCACAATTTCTGATTAATTCAACCTATTTTTTAAATTCAGCCCTATTTAAATCATTCCTATCGATTTCTGAGCTTTATCTCAATACCTCAATTTTTTGAATAACTCTTATGATTTTAGCTATTTACCTCATTTTTTCGTTCACCAACCGATTTCTGAGTTCTTTATTTCATTCAAAAGGTGAACGTAAGGAAAAGAAGTGCACATCAAATTCACCCATTTTTACTTCATTCTGTAAAAGTTGAATGTAAGTAAATAAATAAAATGAGTTAGTCAACAACGGTAAATTATTTGAATTCACATCATGAACTCTGTATCATGAAATTCATTAATTTTATTTTTAAGTTTCTTCATTCCTTTGTATTTCAGTTTTAAACCCCCTTCTTTTAAATAATTAAAACTCCAATCACTAATTAATTTAGAAAAATCTGTCTGGTAAAGTAATCTAAAAATCATTATTCTGCTCTAGATAAAGTTTCTCTCCATATCTAGTATTTAAATATTCACAGCCAGTAACATTTCATAAAACATTTATCTCTAGCCCAATTATTTTTCTGATCTCTTTCGAGACACATCGTTGACCTTCTTGATCAGAGTCTCCATTTATATAGAAAACATTTTAGGTTCCAGAATGAGATTTTCACTTTGCAGCGGAGTGTGTGCTGATATGAAACTTCCTGGCAGATTAAAACTGTGCGCCGGACCGAGACTTGAACACGGGACCTTTGCCTTTCACGGGCAAGTGATTTTCCATCTGAGCTACCGAAGCATCACTCACGCCCTGTCCTCACAGCCGTACTTCTGCTAGTACCTTGTCTCCTACCTTCCAAACTTTACAGAACCTCTCCTGCGAAACTTGCAGAACTAGCACTCCAGAAAGAGGTTGTCATGTGGACTCAAAGCTTTCTTGTTTACCTCAGCTGTGAAGATTTCATGGTTTTCACTTCGAATCAAATTAATCGTTCTTAATCTTCTCTATTGTTAAACAAACAATCCTTGTAATGTAAACTTATCCTTTTTTTTACAACACATTTCTTAACTCTTTTAGATTTTTCTCTGTTTTATCACCTGCTTTATAAGCATACATATTTGCTCTCAAACCACAAAATTCTTCCATTATTTTTCCATTACATTCATCTTTCTGTTTTCAAACAACTTCCTTGTTTACTTGTGGAATACCATAAATATTATCTGCTGGATAGTCTCTTGTATCAAATTTATCAATCATTGATCTCATGTCTATGTAGAAATCTTCAGTTTTAATATTGTAACTGTCCGTATATTGATAACACGACTCAATATTTTCTCCATATTTTGGTTTCATACCTCTGTAGCGAAAATGGCACATCAGTTCTTTAGACAGATCAAGTATACTCATTCCGATATACACTCCTGGAAATGGAAAAAAGAACACATTGACACCGGTGCGTCAGACCCACCATACTTGCTCCGGACACTGCGAGAGGGCTGTACAAGCGATGATAACACGCACGGCACAGCGGACACACCAGGAACCGCGGTGTTGGCCGTCGAATGGCGCTAGCTGCGCAGCATTTGTGCACCGCCGTCGTCAGTGTCAGCCAGTTTGCCGTGGCATACAGAGCTCCATCACAGTCTTCAACACTGGTAGCATGCCACGACAGCGTGGACGTGAACCGTATGTGCAGTTGACGGACTTTGAGCGAGGGCGTATAGTGGGCATGCGGGAGGCCGGGTGGACGTACCGCCGAATTGCTCAACACGTGGGGCGTGAGGTCTCCACAGTACATCGATGTTGTCGCCAGTGGTCGGCGGAAGGTGTAAGTGCCCGTCGACCTGGGACCGGACTGCAGCGACGCACGGATGCACACCAAGACCGTAGGATCCTACGCAGTGCCGTAGGGGACTGCACTGCCACTTCCCAGCAAATTAGGGACACTGTTGCTCCTGGGGTATCGGCGAGGACCATTCGCAACAGTCTCCATGAAGCTGGGCTACGGTCCCGCATACCGTTAGGCCGTCTTCCGCTCACGCCCCAACATCATGCAGTCCGCCTCCAGTGGTGTCGCGACAGGCGTGAATGGAGGGACGAATGGAGACGTGTCGTCTTCAGCGATGAGAGTCGCTTCTGCCTTGGTGCCAATGATGGTCGTATGCGTGTTTGGCGCCGTGCAGGCGAGCGCCACAATCAGGACTGCATACGACCGAGGCACACAGGGCGAACACCCGGCATCATGGTGTGGGGAGCGATCTCCTACACTGGCCGTACACCTCTGGTGATCGTCGAGGGGACACTGAATAGTGCACGGTACACCCAAACTGTCATCGAACCCATCGTTCTACCATTCCTAGACCGGCAAGGGAACTTGGTGTTCCAACAATACAATGCACGTCCGCATGTATCCCGTGCCACCCAACGTGCTCTAGAAGGTGTAAGTCAACTACCCTGGCCAGCAAGATCTCCGGATCTGTCCCCCATTGAGCATGTTTGGGACTGGATGAAGTGTCGTCTCACGCAGTCTGCACGTCCAGCACGAATGCTGGTCCAACTGAGGCGCCAGGTGGAAATGGCATGGCAAGCCGTTTCACAGGACTACATCCAGCATCTCTACGATCGTCTCCATGGGAGAATAGCAGCCTGCATTGCTGTGAAAGGTGGATATACACTGTACTAGTGCCGACATTGTGCGTGCTCTGTTGCCTGTGTCTATGTGCCTGTGGTTCTGTCAGTGTGATCATGTGATGTATCTGACCCCAGGAATGTGTCAATAAAGTTTCCCCTTCCTGGGACAATGAATTCACGGTGTTCTTATTTCAATTTCCAGGAGTGTAGATAGGCTTATTAGATGTGATTTTTGTTTTATTCGTATGGATAGCAGCAATATTTTCTTTAAATGTGGTTTTTCCTTTAAAGTTTGACTTAGCTACAGGTATGTCACACACTTCTCAATCTGAAATTAATTTTATATTCACTCAGTTTCTTATATTTTCAATAGTTTTACCAAACATAGAATTGTTCATCAATTTGTACTTATCCTTCTAAAGGTTATTTGAAGCCTTGGTCCTGATTTGTGCTCAGATCTAAATATTTATTTAGCCAATTAGATTGTTTAAATTTTAAAATTTTATGTATTTTTATGAGTTTTATTCCAAGAGAGAGATACTGTTTGATGTTTCTATAATGAACTACATAATTATGCTTGTCAAACAGAATAGTCATCAAGTTGCTTTTCTTCAGCCCTGGCACAATTTTCTCTTTGGGAGCTAATAGGAAATCTTTATGTAAATCGTGTAATTCTTTTTGGTATTCTAGATCTACTTCGAATATGTATCCATCTCGACAAATGTTTGACACTTCACATATTTTTTTACAGTCAAAATTAGCTGTTTTATCCCATTCAAATCCAGAATAAGGTAAATACTGACTCATACCACTACCATACAGATTGTTTGCATCGAAATATGCCAAATAACTTGATATCTATTTAGCATCAAAATGTTTCAAATATTTACTATTTGCTTTTATGTATCTCTGGCAACATTGTGATATTCCTCCTCTTATTCCCTTTTCAACCTTTAAAATCACATCATAATCATGCAGGAAATCAAGCAGTTGTTTAGTCATTTTCAACTTTGTATCCCAAGATAACCTGGTGCTGTAAAATACCGAGGTGTATCCAAATAATAAGCTTTAATACAAGTTTTGCTAAAGTTTTCAAACACATCAGCTAATAACAAAACATCAGTTTTCAGATACAGATCCTGCATCACCAAGATTTTTTGTATTGAATTTTTCCCAAACTAATTTTGCATGTTTGTAAGCTTCAACACTTACGTCACAGTAATTCAGTTATTGTAAAATTCTTCTTATGGCGGTAACTGTGTCTCTTCAAATTTCTTCCAAGAATCCATATAATCATATGAATATACACCTTTTCTTATCACTAGCTCGAACAACTGCTGACTTCAGGTCTGAGAGTGCTTCAGCTGGCGCTGAGAAAAATTTCCTAATGTAAACAAATAGGTACAAAATGAGTATGCTTTAGTTTCAAATTACAATTATTGCACAATAGGGCAATGTATTTTCCTGTTAGACGATCATGATGATGAACCTTTTTATTTTTCTTTGAGTAATGAAATCCAAACAGTGTACAAATTTTTCATCTTGCATATTTTGATTGTTGTTCAGGAGTTAATGGTTTCATTTCTTCACATTCAGAATAAATTCTTCCAATTTGTTCAACTTCTTGTTTTATACATTCAGTGAATTTCTTATGGCAAAAAACAACAGGACCTTTATAAAGTCCGTTAATGGACTTGATATAGTAACAGAATCCACTTGGTCCATGTTTTTGATATTTCATTGTATATGATTTTTCTGGATTTGGTTGACAGTTGTCCACCTTCAACAGCAAACTTTCAAAATCAACAATAATTACAAATGGAACTTTCTGTGTATGTTGATAATTTTTAAAATGTATGTAAGAGCCTTTCTGTCGTATTTCTACTTTTAATTGCTTCTTAGTCAAACAATTTGGTGTGCACTCATCCAACCTCTGCTTGCTGTTGAAGTGAAGCAAACAAATGTCAAAAATAAATTATGCTTCCGAATGTTTGGTGATTTGACTCAAGACAAGCCGAGATAAATTTTTTATTTACCAATAGTGTTGATTTTCATGTTTTTTTAAATAAAGGAGCTTTACCTGTTTATCTTTCTTACTTTTTGTGAGTTTTAACGGATAGACATGATATTCTTCATCAAATGGATAGATGTTGACAGATACATGAATTCTACCCTCTATTTTGGGAATATGATCAACCACTACAGGAAACTTAATATTTTCAAGTGCCTGATCAAGATCAAGACCGATTTGTATTTCGTTACTCTTTCAGCATTTTTATCTACTGGATACAATGCGGATTTTATAGCCCACAGAAAACATTTTTGATCATCATTTTTTACATTGGTTTAATCTTTTTTTTGGTTTTTCCAGTTGCAGGTAACTAAATGTAAGATGGTGCCCTAAGCAGAACATATCTGTTAATTGTTATCCATAAACCAATAATTCTGTTTAATGCCCATTCTGATCCTTGTGCTTGAAAATTAGATATTTTCGCTAAAATATCTTGCTTCCCAAGCTCGAAATGTTTACTAAAATTATTCTCTGTGATAATGGTATAGTTTTGTGTTTGTTGGCCAAATTCCTGAACTTTATCATCCATTTGCAATTTATACTCACCAAATAAATTGAAATTTATCTTCAAACCACGATGTAGTCCCAGGTTGTCTTTCACAATATTCAGAAGTTTTGTCTTCATTGCAGATAAGAAGTGATCAGTTTCAAGAGAGTCTATACTGTTTTCAAAATCTACGGTTTGCAACCTGTTTGCAAATGTTTCAGCAACTACATAATGTTTATCTGTTTTCCTACCTCTTGGTTTCTGAAATAAATCAGTGTAAAGGGGAAATAATAGTTATTTATTGGTTCTAGTCTTCTGTTTCCCAAACATGTCGGTAGAAAATGGAAATATTCTTTTCAACAGTTTATCTTCAGTTTTCTGCTTCGCAAATACATCAGTAGAAAATGAAAATATTCTTTTCAATTTTTATCTTCTTTAGTTTCGGCAAACAAATCGGTAGAAAATGGACATATTTGTTTCAATGGTTTATCCGTCTTAGTTTCAAAAATCTTGTCATCGACTCTAATTTCAGAATATGGCAATTTCTTCCAAAGATTGCGTCCTGCAGGATATGTTATACCTTGTGTCGCCTGACGATGTGCACCAACAAATCTAATTAGATCACCCTTGCTCAGTCTGATGTAGCCACTGAAGTCACAAAGTTGAGCAACTCTGAAGTGTTCCACTTGGGGCTTCGATTTAAAAGACATAAAATTCATTACATTTGCAAAAAATAGTTTTTCGCAAATCGAAGGATTCTCAAATCGATGGAAGGGATTCTTATTTAATAGATAATTAATCATTAAGTTCAAGATGCTTGACTGCTTGGGCAGGCGTTACTTTAGCTTCTGCTGCTTTAGCTTTTTTATTCTTCAAGTAATCTTAAGTACAATTCTTACATGTATTGTTATGTTTATCTTTATGTGATGGAGTTATATAAAAACAACTTAAATCATTAACCCCTTGACAGCCTTTACATTTCTTTGTAGATGTGGATGCTTGATCAGTTGCAGCTTCATTGTTATTCACCAACAATAATATTTTAGAATGTTCTTCACTCTGAAAGAGGTTCTTTGTAATAATATTTAGAAACACCTTTTTCCACATATGCAAGGAATTCAACTTTCACTGTAATTTTTGACATGATATTTATTTATTTGTAGTCTACACATCGTTCTGTATCCATCTTTTGTGTATTTCTGTAATGTAAAATCTTAGATTTGATGTCTTCTGAAAACTGCTGCGATGGTTGTTGTACGCTCTCCATTTAAATAGAAGAAAGCATATTAGATTTGTGAAAAAGTTAAATTCTCTAATTTTTGTACAGTGCCTTTCAATATATTTATTACTTTATGAACTAATTTAGATGTTTTATGACAATCAATACCAAATAAAGGTAAATCGGTTGTACAAGCTCCAACTACTTTTTTTTGTAAATTCACTGTTTTCATAGAATGTATCATCCTTGAAAAAATACAACAAACCATTTTAGTATCTAAATGCAGAATTCATTTTTGGCAGCAGTCATAGAAATTCTCTAGTTACAGTTCCTCGTGATTTGTGTGTGAAATTGCATTGATCCAATTCTAAATATAAAAATTCGTTAAAGTGTTAAAGTGTTTACTACGCTATTAACTAAAAATTTTTACTTGATAATGTAGCAGTTTTTGACTTTGGATATCCCGAAATTAATTGTAATGTGTGTAAATTTACCATATAAAACATACTGAAACAAATACTATAATTTCACCACTTTGTTTTTCATATATTCCATCATTTTTTTGTAAATCTTCTAGTGAGAATGGTATCCAGTTTCTGATCAGTTGTCCTTTTTCATTTATCCATATCCACTTTTGATAAAAAAATGTATAAAACCCATTCACAAATAATAAGTGATCATGTCTCATATTCAGTCCTTCAGGATGGTCATACTTACCAATTTCATATAATGATTTAAGTGTTTCCCTTGGTTTAGAAGGAACAGTTGGTAGTGTTACTTTTGGTATTGATGATTTAATCGATATTTTACTGTATAAACTTTGAATACCATCAATGTCATCTTGAAATAAATCTCAAAGTGATCCATTGTAATAAGAATACATAATTTTGTCCAAAAGTATATGTGTGCCGTAAACTTAATGCGTGGCCGATTTCACGAGCCAGAACTGCAAATAGATATGTTTGATATTTTGGTGTTTTTTAAATCAATTTCCAAGTACCAAATTTATCTATACCCATATGTATTGCTACTGGATCATTATTCAGTTTTGGAAAAAAAGCATGAGCTAACACATTTTCTTTTCCATCTAACTCCTTATGACATCATTGACCAGTAAGTTCATTTAAATGTATTCATTTTTATCTGTAATAAAAAATCAGGATTATTGATATCATCTTTAAACTTAATACTGTTATATTTCTGCCATAAACTAAAATGTGCATGTGTTAATTCCAATACTTTTTATTTTCTCCTTTATAATTCCATTTTATATTCTTTTCATTCCATTTATACATACTAGTTCTATAACTGTGGAATGAATCTTTTACACCACATCTAGGTCTGTTCATAAAACGTAAAATTTCTTCACTTAATTCGCCAGTAACTTCAAGATGGTGTTGAAATAACATTAACGATTCTCTTAATAATTCGTCACTCACTTGGGTTATTTCAGTTGTTGATGGAATATCTAAGATTGTAGTTGAAATACCATTAACGATTCTCTTAATAATTCATCACTCACTTGGGTTATTTCAGTTGTTGATGGAATATCTAAGTTACCAAAATCAATTAAATATTTAGCTGCTTTATTCTGCAGGCTGCAGCCCTAAGGCTGGTGCAGCAAGAACTGTTGCTTCAGCTGCCACTACTCAGCTGGTGCTGCTACTATTATTTTCACAAACAGCTACAGAAAATGTATCTTCATTTATATATGGTTAAATAATATAATTGCTCTATATCAATAAAGTTATTTTCATTTACAATTCAACTCTAATAATCGTTAGATTCTTAATCAATTTTAGTTTTAATATCACTCTACACAATGGGCAATTATTTCTTTCCTTTACCATTCATCAATCCACTATTTGTAAAAAATATGATTACATTTTGTTTTTACAAATTGACAAGTTTCATCACTTAAACATATAGAACATTCAATGTCTTTGGGTTGTCCAATTAGTTTATAAGGATGAAATATTTCTCATAAGAATGAATCTGATACATATTGGTATTTTAAAATGTGATCCTAGTTAACTTTATCTTTAAATTCTATAATGAAATTTTCAGATAACTCTTGCTCAATTTATATTTCATTCCAGTCTAATTTGTCTGCAATTCTCTAATGAAATTTACAAATAATTTTTGCGAAGTTGACATATTTTCCAAATTAACTTTATTCTGAAATTCTCTTATAAAATCATCAGATAATTTTTGAAATTATGATATTGAAGAACAGTCTAATTTGTCTTGAAATTCTCTTATAAAGTTACCAGACAATACATGGTAATATGATATACCCCCCAATTTACTTTATCTTGAAACTCTCTATGAATCTTTCAGACAATATTGGATTAGATGATATACCATTCCAATCTAATCTATCTTGGAATTCTCTGATACAATTTCAGTCACTTTTTCACAGCATGATAATATTAGAATGTAATTTGTCTCGAAATTTTCTCATAAAATCTTTAAATAATTAATAATGAATTAATACATATTCACAAACAATTTCTATTTTCTTTTGCTCTAATTTCCAGCTTGCAGACTTCCAGGTTGTTGAGGCTCACTATTTATCAGAAATAATTTTTATTGGATAGCTAAAAAATGAAAATAAATGATACTATTAGAAAACATATTGTTGAAGAAGATAAATTGAAATACAAAAAACTTGGTAGTCCTGAAATGAATCTGGTCTTTATGATTTAGTTGTGAGTTCAAAATTACCAGTTGCAAAAATAATTTAACAGATGGGTTACTGATGAAAGAAAATATGGTGAATGAAAAACCACAAATTTGAGCTACTTTTAGTTTTTTACAAAACTAGTAAAATGTTTCTCTTCAATGGAGTCGATTGTAGATCATTCAACAACAAGATTAAATACAAAAATAAGCAAGTGCTTTTAATTATTGATGAAAAAACAATGTTGCTGATCTTTTAGGATATGTTCGACCTAGGAAAGCAATTCAAAAGTTTGTTAAACAAAAGTATTGTAAATCGTTTGAACATTTTCTTAGTCCTAAAATGGGACTACCTAAATATATACAAAATACAACAAAATTTACCAGTGAACTTGGTCTTTATTCTTTAGTTATGAAAACCCAAATGGGACTACCTAAATATATACAAAATACAACAATATTTAAAAGTGAACTTGGTCTTTATTCTTTAGTTATGAAAACCCAAATGCCTTTTGCAGAAGATTTTAAAGACTGGGATTATGAAGAAGTTTTACCAGTTATTCGAAAACATGGTGAATATAAGACAAAGATTGACGTAAAGCAGGTTTATAAAAGTCAAATAAATGACTTGAAAGAACTGAATTAAATTAAGGATCACTATATAAAAAATCAGATTAAATAAATCGTAGAATTCTAGATATTTTACATGAAAGAAATGAAGAAATAAACAGTTTATTACTTCATGTTGTTCTTCAAATAGTTAATGAAAATTTAACACCAACATTCGTTCATTCAAAATTATTTGATGATGAATGTGAATATGATTATTATATGATTAGAACTGAGAAGAAAAACTTACAGAAAAGGCTATATAGAATTGAAGATCGACATCCTCATTTTGAGGAACTGTTAAAACTGAATTACAACCTAAATTCAAACAATTTAAACCACTGATGAAAGAAAACTTAGCCAATCTTTGCCATCAAAATTATTTTAATCTCTTGGTATTTAACTACAAGAAGAGTTTATTACTGATTTAATGGAATGCATGACAAATTCGACATGTAAGTCAATCACTTACATCTTAAAAACCTTCTTTATGTTTATTTACCCAGCTGTTGTGTGAATTACCAAAACTCAACCATGCAACATAAACTTTAATGCCTTTCTTTCTCAAACCTTTTCAAAGAGATACACATCTGGATATTTTCTCATCTGCAGTTCTTGTTCATAAAAATTTCGTTTCACTACTTCGCCATCTAGAGCCTTCAACTTATATGTGATTGGATTAAAATGAATCACATCTTGAATTTCAAAAATGTCTTTTGACCAGTTGGCAGTACATCCTTTTCCGAAAAGACCTTTAAGTTCACTAAATCTCACTGTATCACCTTTTTTAAATTTAGCATTTTCATTATATACTATGGTGCCAATTTTCAAATCTTTCTCACTAACTTCTATTGAATTCATTTTTCTAGTTGCATGTTTTGTGATATTTAATTCATCAACTAATTTTGAAACTAAGTCAACCCATTTATAAGCTCCTTGAATGTCAAATTTCTTCCACATCTTCTCTTTCAATGTTCTGTTGAATCTTTCAACAACAGATGCTTTTGATTCTGTAAAAGTTGAATATGATTAATACTGTATTTCTTTATCAGTTCTTGAAATTCTTTGTTGTAGAATTCTTTGCCATTATCTGTAAGCAAATTTCTTGGGTGTCAGTCTGTAAATATTTTTTTAAAAGCGTCAGTTACATTTTTACCTTTTTATCTTTAACTGGGATAGCCCAAGAAAATTTCGAAAAGACATCAATAAATATTTATATCCTTTGTTTATTTTTGAAATTCCATTCAAAGTACCGGAGTCCATTTCAAGTAAATCAGCTTGCCATAAATCATCTATAGCAAGAGAGACAACCGTTCTTCTTTTAAAAAAAATTCTTATCGGTTTATGTAATTTATTAATTATTTCTTCATGAATATTATTCAGACTGTCACCACTTACCAAAATGTTTAACGAATTTACTCTTTTTAGTTCCACATACTGTGCAAAGTACTTCAATTCTTTCTCTTCCATTTTTTGTAGTTACTCTGTGTGGATTATGTGTCTCAGTAAATTTTTTAGACTTGAAGCAATAAATATCATCATCCTTAAGGACTAAATACTAAGTGTGATCGTTCATTTATATAGAATAAATATTTAATAAGGCTAAAATTATTTTGCAAAATATAATATATGTTAGTCAGAAAACTTGACTTATTTACTATTATAGACTGATTAGAAGAAGTTATGACATAAAGATTATCAAAAACACTTACAAATTTATTGAAAACATTAAATGTTAATACTTTATTTATATTTTGACCAATAACCATAACCTTTTTAAAAATGAACCTGTACTCGAAGTAATTAAATATTTCTTGGCCTCCAGTCATAAAAGTAAAATCAGTGATTTGTTTATCACATAATTTATTATGAAGATTACTTAAACCATCTAAAAATGGCGCTAAATCTGTTTTGAGAAATAATCCGAAAAAGCTGTTTTACTTCCATATTTGAAAAGAAATTCTTTAAAGTGTTGTAGTTACCTTAATTAAGCATTAATTTTTTTCATTCAGCTGTGTCGTGGTGACATAGTTATTGAACTGTGTTAGAATTCTTGCATATTCGAGTTTTTTAACAACATTTGATAACTCATTATCGAAATTATGTTTGTTCGCTGCATACTTTTCATCAACTGGGTCATTTACATTCGCAAATCTTCTGCCCTTAAAGCCAATATAATCTCTACTTACTTCAAAAATGCATTAAATTCTTTCTGAAATTGTTTAATTGCATTGGCCATCTTTGGGTCTATTAATGATTGAAATTGCTTGATAATATTTTCTTCAATTTCGTTTTTGATTTTTTTAGATTGGACGCAAGCGCACTAAGCCCTTCAGTTTGTTTAGTTACAGCTATCTTATTTCCAAAAATGTCCGTTTATTAAATCAAAAATATGATTAAAATTAATATTAGCAGACCACAGTTAAAAAAATAGACACAAATGGCCATGAAGTACTTCATCAAAATTTTGTATTCTCTCGGTATTGTCCTAAACAAATTTTAAATTTTTCGCTTTATACTAACAAATCCAATGAGTACCAGGATGAT
Organism: Schistocerca gregaria; assembly: GCF_023897955.1. Taxonomy (NCBI): domain Eukaryota; kingdom Metazoa; phylum Arthropoda; class Insecta; order Orthoptera; family Acrididae; genus Schistocerca; species Schistocerca gregaria. The sequence continues at coordinate 242,016,573 of NC_064921.1, forward strand.
CAGATGTATCTAAATTAACTATTCCACATTGATATTCTCTTGGGTGACTTGTTAATTTATCAAACATGTATACATCACGAAAGAGTTTAATTTTCAATTGTTTAGCAATTTTTTCTATGTCGCAATTAGATAAAGGATTGTCAAATTTTTCGATCACCTCTTCGAATTTTTTTTTTTTTTTTTTGCTTTTTCTTCAGTCCAGTTCCAGCTTTCTTCTCCATTGCTCTTTTCTGTTCTTATACTTCTTTATCAGCTTTCTTCTTGTTTATAACTGCATTTGCGATTGCTGCAGATCTGCCAGCAAATGAAGCAATAGTTGCTAGATATGATAATGTAGCCAAAAGTAATGGTAGAAATCCACCTTCGTGTTGTGTTAGTCCTTTTCCTTCCTTCTTTCTTGTTAGATATTCAATAATCTTTTTCACAACAGGAATAGCTAATGTAACAAGTAAATTTCCACCAACAACAGTTGAAGCTCTCTCTGGAGTGCATGCAGTTTTCTATTCTTTCTTTCACTTTTGAACATCAGTCTAAAATGGTTCAATCGCATTTAATTGTTCCTTATTCAACTTCAATTTAATTGATTTTGGTTTAGTCTTGCAACTAGGTACCAAAGTACAATCGATCGTAAAGTTATTCATTTATATAAATTAAAAATTTATAAAGCTTGTTATAAACTCCAACCATTTTCGTCAAGATCGAGTCCCATTCCTAATTTTCATGTTTCGTACATTACTCCTCGAATTTCAGTTGCTGCAACTTTAACTCCTAATGAAGCATCACTTGTATACATTTTTATTTTGCAGCTCACTGCAGTTCTTTATCAGCTTGGTGTCTAGATTCTAAATCTTTATGATCACGATATGCAATATCACGTTTTTTGTAAGCCTCGTCTAGTGGATTAAATCCTGGATCACCATGCGCTAGTCGCTCATCCAGTTTAGTTCCCAGACCACAGTACGAGTCGTATGGAAGATGCATTTCGAATGGTAATTTTTTTGAACAGAGTGTATACTAGGCCCTTGCCGTATTTATCATTTTCCCAGAACCTGTGTGGTAAGTTATTCAAAAATCTAATCAGATATGAAATTCCTTTTGGATTGTCTATTATGAAATCACTATATTGATTTGTTAACATCTGTGCTATGCGTTTTCATTGTGAAATTTTTTCTTCTCCACTTGTTCTTCACCATGGATTACTGCTAATCTATCAATTAATTGCTGAACATCATTCATCCAAACATATCCAACTGGTTTTTCTGTATTCCTTTTAATTAAACCTGTACCTTTCTTCTCAGCATCAGAGCTGCGATCAGGTGAGCTAAAATCTGAAGAACTGTAGTTGGTCTTCTTAAGTTTGGTAAATAGTCATCAAGAATTGGTTTTATCAAATGTTTTTATTTATTACCTGTACTTGATCTTATATTATTCGGATTATTATCAGAATACAATGCTGCTGAGTTGTATAATATATCTGCATAATTTGATAAATCTACACCTTCATACTTTTCACCCATACTATCCACAGTAATCTGTTTTTCACTTAAAAGACTCATTAATCCATGAGTCCCTTCATATGTCTTTTCACCAATTTTTAATTTATTCCCATTGAACTCAACTGGGTAATTACCAACATATTTAAACATGTCACCGGCTTTCAATCCAAAAACTTTATCCTCACTGTGATTAATATACTATAACATTCTTTCACTAACATTTATATTTTTAGCTTCATTTTGCTGACTGCTAGACTGTGTCTGAGATTGTTTCTCTTCTTGGTATTTATTCAATACATCCTGAATTTCTGATTCACTTAAAGTGTAGTCATACTTTGCAGGAATGTCATCATCAGACCAATTGTGTAATTGTCTAATTGGTGATAAAACTCCAAAATCTTCTATATTTTCTTCAATTACACTCAGAACGTTTTCTCTTAATTCTTCGACTCCTTGTATTACTTTTTTGATAGCATCAATAAGAGGTTGATCTTCATTTTTATATTTTTCATATTCTGTTCTTGGTTGCTTTTTCCAAGACTTGAATTGTGCTTTCAGTTCATCCAGTTTCTTTCTTTCTCACTCAGCTATTTAACAACCTCTGGATCGTATTTTGCAACCATTTATTAGGGAAGAGAAAACATTAATTATGTTTATGTTTAATGTTTATGTTTATGTGTAATTTTTTATGCTTATGTTGGACATTTATGTTGAACATTTACGTTTCTGTTGTTAAGAAATGTATTTTATATCTGAACTTACCTTCGTTTGGTATTCTAGCCATGTCTATCATTAAAAATCCAAACTCATCATTCCAGCATTTACTACAGATTTCTTTAAAATCATCAAACTTTAACTCCCCTCCAACGAACTTATGGTAAATATGATTTAAATTTGTGTCATCTTGTCCAAAGATATTTAAAATATTGATGTTATCTCTTATTAGTTGTTTTGGTATCTTTGAGTAGGTCTGAGCTAAGTAAAAACCATCTATTCATTTATGTCTACCCCTAGTAATATATTCTCTAATGATATCTTGGTTCTCGAAGACAACAACTGAATTGTCTTGACAAGGATCCAATGGAACAATTTCATCATTATTCTCGACAAAGGTAGCTATTTTTTCATTATGTTTATCTTAAATTTTTTCACACCTTTTTCAAAAATTCTTGACGCTTTGGTTGATCTAAACTTTTTGAATAAACATAAAGAGGATTAATTTTATTCCAGGAACTAGAATATAACAGTCGGTCATTAATGTAATCTTTCCACATCTGTTCAGTCCAATTATTGCACTTTGAACAGAATTTGGTAAAAACTTGCCATGTTTGATTTCGACTTCTTCTCTGAGAGTCTAATTTTTGCTCCCAACCAGTTTTGCTCATTAATTAATTTTTTCAGTAGTAAATGGGTTGGTTGTTTCAATTAAGTGGTAAGTCATAAGTTCTAAAAAGAAAGGTTAACTGTACCTAGACAATACAGTTTCAGTAATGTTGCAAGAGTTGGTTTTTATACAATCTTTTTAACTACAAACATTACTTCAAGATATATTTAATTATATACTGATGGAGAAATGATAGAAATTCCTGTAGGACAGTAGAGCCTGAAAAATTTTTAAAAATTTATTCATTCAAAATAGCCCAATATTCGCCTTAGAGCAGATGAAATTCTGAACAGAGTTGTTATCGAAACTGATGAAAAATTGTACATGGGCATAAAAGACAGTATTGAAAGTTTGCTTGGTTGTAGTAATCAAGTTGTTGATGCTAAATAAAATGCTGTGGTTAAGGATGTTCCTAAAATTATTCCATTTGAGTTAATCAACATAAATTTCAGTCCCACTGATGGAATGTTTGTAATGGATACTGATAATTTTCACAGAGAAACTTATATTATTGCATTATTCAAGCCTAATGCAGAATTTGATAGGTCAATAACTCATGGACCACTTTATCCTCTAAATATTCCTATTTTTGATCCTATTCAAGACTCAGAAATTACTGTAACTGATGAAAACGATAATTTAATCGACTTTAAACTATTTTACTGTAATATTTGTTTTAGAAATGTCTTAATAAATTTTCCTTAATAGATCATGAATAAAATCGAGAGTTACCAGTTTTACTCATTCCCTGTGACTGAGAAAACTAAAAATTATTTGAATATTCCGAATAAGCATACAGAGATTGAAATAGATATTGGAGATGGGTGGCTTTATCCAAATTATACACAATTATACATGAATTACAGTATTATTGGAACTGATGGAACAGATTATCTAACATATGATGGGAAATCAAACAAGCAGTTAATCATTAATTATGTCGCAAAACTTTTGGAATTTCTAATGATAACGAAAGTGAATAATATTTTGTCTAGAATTGAGCATCCTTTTATTTCCTCATCAATTTTACTGCATCTGACTTCATATGTTGTTGACAAGTTAAGCTTAGAGGAACATATTCTTAACACTGGAAAAATAAAGAATAAGAGAAATGAAGTCCTTTATCTGTTGTCAATGCTTGGCGTATTTTTTAAAGTTTACAATGCAATTATGTGGGAAGGAGATTTAACTGTGATTTTTACGCGTAGTTCGACTTCTGTAGACGCAATTATACGATGGGCTGACAAAAAACATGCTGGAATTAAAAAAAAGACACTCCTCCAAAAGAAGGTAGCATTGATGTAGAATCTATAGAGATTCGTGTTCCTATTGTTAAATATGAACCAAATTACGAGCTCGAACAACGAGAAAATATTCTGAAAAATTAGAAAATTCGGATCTCTTTTTATGAACTACAAACAAGAAGCTGCTGGCTTATCTGGCAAGAAGAGCTTTGAACTCGATATCGTAAATTACTATAACTCGAGAGAATATGATATGCCATATTTCATGTTCGTTGCATTTCATACAAATCATTACAATAATCAATTAGTTGCATTGTAAGTATTCGATTACGTTAAACTACAGAACATATATTGGAAAAACGGTAGAAACGAAATTTTTCCACAGGAAATGTGGAATATTAATCCACCAAAAAATCTTCTCAAAGCATACGACACATTTGTCGATTTTAAACGAATTACTCTACTGAAGCAGACATCGATATTAACGCATTTAACTAATTATCCGATTTATGTAATGAATGTGACTTTTAGGAAGAATGATATAACTACACAGAAAACGACTATGAAACTTTGTGCAATTTTTAACGATAAACTTTCGAATGATACACTTGCTTATATAGTTATGTGTGGTAAGACGAATCTCATATAGTATGCACAACAGAGAATACTTACAAAAAAACATCTAATTCTGTAAATGAATAAAAAACTAGAAAAAGTTATAGAGATGCTGGCGTTGTATTTACATTTCCTTTCGAAGTATTTTCGGAAAATACAAATTGAAAGCGAATAATTTACCTTCGTTAACGAAATCATTTTATTTATTTTCTTACATTCACCTTTTATGCAATGAAGTAAAAATGGGTGAATGTGATGTGCACATTTTTTTATTACGTTCCCCTTTTATATGAAATAAAGAATTCAGAAATCGGTTGGTTAACAAAAAAATGAAGTAAATAGCTAAAATCGGCAGAGTTATTCAAAAATTGAGGTACTGAGATAAAGCTCAGAAATCGGTGGGAATGTTTTAAACAGACTGAATTTTAAAAAATCAGTCGAATTATTCAGAAGTTGCAGTATTGAGCTAGTGAGTGAACTAGTGAGTTATAACATACATTTTCATTCTACTCCCAGCATTTGTTTGAAGGTAAACACAATTGTTCCTCTATTACCCAAACATTGGTGGCAATTGTTTAATCATAGCAAAAGTGAATGTAACCACAAGGCAAATTAACTTTAATGTTCTAGGAAAAAATTCATTCTTTAATTTCTTACCATTTTAAACTTATAATTCTATACAATCTTTTAAAGTTAGGGCAAGAGAACTGGAAATCATGCAGATAGCATCACTGAGCTGTGAAATCACAACAATGGCTGCCATAAATAGCCCTGCTGTTCCTGACATGTCTGAGTTTTAACAGCTTTATACCTATATCGGAAAACATGTTAATTTGTACTTACTGGTTCTTATGTCGCTGAAATTATGTCAGCTGTAAACAGTTGGCAAATTCGAACTGGTTACTACCTCTAGGGTGAAAAATATTTACATATCATAAGCCATCAGCTTTCGACAGACAAAAGGAAAAATGTCTTCTATCACAAATATGAACAGCAAACCTTCTAAGTGAATTCCTGAATTGGAATGCATTGTAGGTATCAGTGACACTATACTCTTTGTTACACAATCAGGATAGGGGAGGGAATGGCCTTGAGACACAAAGTGCCCATAGTCCCATAAGCAGTACTTGTCCACCATCTTCAATTGTTTTGAATCTCACACCAACATGAGAATGCGTCATCTTGGATCTTTTGAATTTCTGGCCTCTTATACTTTGGACATTCAGTTCCTAGAAGGCCGCCAAGTAAGATCACATGTATTTTCTTCGTCTGCTAAAGGAATTTATTTAAGAGGTAATAGTGTCAAATTTAAATTTTATTTGTTTTGTATGCTTGTAGTAGTGTCCATTCTTGCCATACAACTGAATATTAGCGTCTCAGTAGAGCTTTTTCTTGAAAAAACTTCTTCTTTAGCTGAAGTGCCGACAATAGCAACATAACCCGAAATTGTGTGTGACATAAACACAAAAAATTCTATTCACGTTTTCTTGATAGTGCAAAATTCGCTTAAAAATGGCAGATACTAGTTTCATCAGTGTCTATTGTCACAATAAAAGTATGACTAAACGTTTCTAAATCGTATTTAACTAACACATTTCGTATTGATTACTAGTTAGGAAAAAAATGGTTCAAATGGCTCTAAGCACTATGGGTCTTAACATCTGAGGTCGTCAGTCCCCTAGAACTTAGAACTACTTAAACCTAATTAACCTAAGGACATCACACAGATCCATGCCGGAGGCAGGATTCGAACCTGCGACTGTAGCCGTCACGCCATTCCAGACTGAAGTGCCTACAACCGCACGGCCACACCGGCCAGCTACTAGTTAGACAGACGCGATCTACACCTAAATTTTCCGAGTTATAAACGTTTAAAAACCTGCCCAAACACGCCTGATAACGTAAATTCTCTAAAAGCAAAGTAATTACAAACTCGTTCTTCTGTCATTGTATCTCTAAATCAGTACAAAAACAACAACCACCGCATATAAGACCTCTGTGTCGTTTCTTGTTTACACACTGCCCTATCTCGCGTCCTTGACAAATTTTAAACCTTCTTTAAACTTAATTATTCTTCCGAAACTGACCATGAGTGAGAAAAGTGGGAGCTGTTATAGGGTAGTGAGTAGAGGGATTTATTGCCAATATTGTAAGAAATATTTTCACTGGGGAGAATGCAGCTGAGACAATGTTGGGAGAACAGAAGACACTCTCTTCTGGAACTTCAGAGCATGCAGTAGGAACATTTTGATTGGGGAACAGGAAAGTAAAATCTGTGCCCTTCAGGCACAGTTGGAGGAAGGAAGGAAGGAACTCATAAGCATCAAGGGAAATAGATGGGAGGAGGGTGGTTGGGAACTGGCAGCTGGTAGGAGTATAGGAAGAAAGAGAACGCGATCTGACCGTTTTACTGTCAACACCAGAAACAGATACCTTCCTCTGCCAGAGTTAAGTGGAGAAGAGCCTAAGGTAGAACGAGGAGCAGGAAATGTGCAGCACACATCAACTGAGGCCAAGAAAACCTAGGAATAAGCGATGTCTTAGGTAGAAGAAAGTGCTGCTACTAGGTAGTAGCAATGGGCGAGGTGTAGCCTCTCAGTTAAAGGAAAGTTTAGGGGCAACGTACCAGGCCACCAGTATCTTCAAGTGCAGGGCTAAGTCATGTGATAGAGGACTTAGGGTCATTATTTAAGGACTTTACATAAGAGGACTATGTAGTGGTAGTGCGTGGGGTGGGAAACAGTTTGGACAGGGTTGGGGCATATGACAAGATAGACCTGGACAAGGTGCCCGTCAGGGCTACCAACAGATGGAGTTTCACTAGGCATGGCATACACCTAAACAGGACTGAGAAGGGAAAATTGGTACAGCTGATTCATGAAAGTACAGTAGGTTGCATTTCTCAGTTGGACAATTGGGATATGTTAGGGACATGCAAGTCACCAAAGTGGCATCCCATCAAATACTTACATCTGGCCATTGAGACACATGCAGTTATTCTACTTGTTAACACATGAAATGGGGAAAATTCAAAAGATGTTAATGTGGAAGTAGGACTGTTGTCCTAGTAGTAGTAGTAGTAGCTTTATTCATCTATAGATGTCTTTTTACAAGGATATAGGACATGTCAAAGTATTTACTAGTTTAGATCAATTTAAAATAAGCTAATTTGTAGACACATGTACTTACAGACTTGTAGTTAGAGACAATCTTTAGATTTAATCCTGGTATAGAATACTTTCTTTTACAAATAACTTATTAAATAATGTAATGTCAAATGTTCACTCAGATCTCACTATCAGTCACTGCACACACTATACACATATTGTTTCATAGCACTTCACTCACTAGACACACAAACCCGAACACACACACACACACACACACACACACACACACACACACACACACACACACACACACACACGCACACACTGCTGATCTTTGGGCCATTTTCTGTACCGCAACTTCCCATTTGCCATCCTGAAAAACTGAGTCAGCATCCCTCCACAATGAGTGAAATGTTGAGCTCATAAAGTGGAAGAAGTGTTAGTATTGTGCTATGAATAGCTTGGCGGTAAGTATTCCTAGAGAGGGAAAAAGAGGAAAAAACATACAGTGAAGGTGTTATGTGGAATGTTCGATGTTTCATAACCATTATTATTACTATTATTTGTATAACATTTTTTTATCAAGCCTCCACTTTGTTTTATCGAAGGAATCCTTCAATGCATAAAATGTATTGCAAAAAAGGGGCGTTTTAGTTGTCTTTTTCAATAAGTGTATTTTTGCAATTTCTTTAATCTGTTTTGGTAATTTACTGTACAGATTTATTCTCTGAAAGAAAATGCTCTTTTGAGTTTTATGTTTATTTTTTCTTGATAAATGTAAGTTGAGTCTGTCTTCTGTTGCATGGTCATGGACAGAGCTGTTTGTGCAGTAAGTACCAATGTTATTTTTGATGTGTACAACTGACTGGTAAATGTAGTCACATGGAGCTGTTAAAATCCCCGGTTTTTTTAACAGATCTTTACAACGAACTTGACTAATATCTTTGGTTTTTATTCGTATGGCTCTTTTCTGGAGTTTGAAAATTGTGTTCATATTTTGTGCGTTTGTTCCCCAAAGAAGAATGCCATAGCTAAGAATTGAGTGTACATATGAATAATATGTAACTAAAAGACACTTCATGTTACACTCTGATGATAGGATTCTATGGGCACAACATGCTGATGACATTGTGTTTGCAAGTACCTTTATGTGTTCACACAGCTTCAACAGAGAATCAATATTCATTCCTAGAAATTTTACGTTTATTACACAGACTATAGAGGTGCCATCTACATTTAATTTAACATGTCATTTGTCCTCTTCAAACTGAAATTCATGGCATTAGTTCTCTTTATGTTCAATGTTAGTTTATTGCTTATTGACCAATCATAAACTACGTAGAAAGTTTGATTTGCTTTCTTGGCAAGGAGTTCTCTTGTTTTCTCAGTGAATATAATATTGCTGTCATGACCGAAGAGAATTTTTTCACCATGAGAAACACTACTGGGAAAGTCATTGATGTATATCAGTAACAGTATTTGTCCTAATATGCTACCTTGCAGAACCCCTATATTAATGTATTTTGATTCTGATAAGTGTTTTACTAAATGTTTAGATCTATTTGAAGTATGTGTTATCTCTACTCTTTGTACCCTATCTGTTAGGTATGATCAAAACTAGTCATTAGCTACCCCTCTTATTCATAATGCTTGTAATTTATTTAATAGAATCTTGTGGTCGATTGTGTCAAACACCTTAGAAAGATCCACTCTCCTATTTATCAAGAGCATCAAGTACAACTTTTGTGAATTCTACTATATGTGACTCTATATTTTTGCCACTTCAGAAACTAAACTGTGATTTGCTTAAGAGATTGTATTTATTCAGGTCATTCAAAAGTCTGTCTTTCATAATTTCTTCTATTATTTTTGAGAATGCTGACAGCAGGGAAATGGGACAGTAATTTTCTATGCCGTCTGCATTACCTTTCTTAAGCAAAAGTACAACTCTAGCCTGTTTTAACTGCCCTGATGTGAAGAATCCATTTATTATATTTGTTAAGCGACCTTGTATAACCCCTATCCATTGTTTCAGTACACACATTGGTGCTTCATCTAAGCCTACTGACATATTGAAAAAAGCGCCCATACTGTCACTGGGAGACATATACACACTCAAAATGATTAATTTCTTGGTGATATCAAGCCTTGTTAATTAAATATTTGGTATTACAAAGTGTTTGTATACACTTACTGTTCTAAGGTCATGTCTTGATTGGAACTGTGTTCGTTTTTCTGATATAAATGCATGATCTTCCACCCTTTGAAGTAGTACTACTGTAAGAGTTTGCCTTTTCATACAATGATAATACTAGATGTTGCTTTTCTGTGTCTCTACACCCGTACTCAGTAATACAAACTACTGTGTGGTTCAAAGATTGGAGCTCAACTTCTAATAATTATATTTTATTTTTCATTGATTGCATGTTTTGATAGGGGATTGTTAAGTCTGTGAAATGCCCTAAGTTACTCTTTCCAATGGTTTGTTTTTCTTTGAGACATCTGGTATATGTGACATTTGAAGTGTTAAAATCTGTCTTGTGAGTGATTGTTTCAGTATTTCTTAAACTGCTGGAGATACTCTTTAGGTAGGGGAACCTGCTGTCTGGATTTATCCTAAAAGGACCTACCTTTCCTACCTATGACAACAGGTATTTGACCATGTGTGGCCCAAAATCTAAACCATGTCTCTTTCCTGGCAACTCCTCACATCACTGAGAGGTGAAGGCTATATTAAAGACAGACTAAAAATTTCTGTGGTGTAACCAGGATTCGATCCTGTGACATCTCAGTCTGGAGGTAACCTTTGAGAAAGTCGCTCATGTCAGTGGATTCACTTTTGAGGCCCTCTTGACTATGGGTGAAGCAGTGCAGGATTTTCGTGATGGGTGATGTTTTTGGTCGAACATTGTTGATAGGTTCTCTGGGTTTTACTGTGACATCATGGAAGCAAGTAGTGCACAACTAAGAGCTGTCTTTAGCCTCACTTGTGAAATAAAAAGTCTATAAGCAAAATAATTCCCCATTGGTCTCTGCTCCATTTTTATAGAGTCCTTATTGCATCATGTGCTTTCAACACCACCTGGCTGCATTCAGTCTCATAATGGGCAATGTTTGTAATGTTTTGGCTCATCTATGTATATTCTCTATTGCAATCCGTAGTTAATTCTTTGACCTCACTCTAAAATGACTGGAAAGGGAAACAATATGCTTTTGGATAACACTACGTCTTTTAACATAATCTCCAGTGAGCTCATTTCATCCAGTTCAGTAAAACTTTATTGTATTTCTTTAGGAAACAAATGTTGGCAACGTGATATAACACTGGCTTAACAGCATGGGCAACCTTATCACTGGACAAAAATATCGACATTTCAAGACTTCTTTTTTAAAGTAAGCAAGCTAAAATCTCTCATGGGTTCAGACGTGGAGAACATGATGGATGTTGAATTACAGCGAAACCCACCCTGTGTCTCTTTTGTTAATCATTTTTATTAACTGGCACCTGAGCAGAAACTCTTAAATCCAGCTGTTCTTTTACAACACATTGCATTTTACATTTTTAAATTATGTATTACTAAACTATTATTGTCATCTAACATATTATTAAGTTTTATACACACAAACACACGCACACAGACCTGCAGTATGTGTGCCATCTGTAGCACACAGGAGATTTCGGCGATATTCCAATTCCTCTCACATCTGCCTTAGTGTGCCCTCTTAAATGTGTGCAATTGCTGCTCTGGCCTTTAGATTGAAGTGCAAAATGTGTTGGTTTTCCTTCCAAAATATGTGTTAGTTACATGTTCCACAGATCATTTGAACGATTCTCTTAACAAACTGATATGGAATGAGTCAGTTTGCAGATTATGTACACATAATTATTTTTAACATTAACCAACACATCTTTTTAGTTCAACTTATGCAATATGCTTCAAAACAAGATTTATTTATTTGTTTTATTTTTCTACTGGCTCAGTTTTTAAGTTGAAATTAATCAGTGGAACAGAAATGATTTGAAGTTGGATATAGAACTTTCATTTCTACCCACCAGCTGTTTTCTATTCTGGGACACATAATTTTTTTTGGCGAATGTTGAACTACTTTCTGGGCCATCAGCAACTTTAATAATGGATCATAAAAATACTTTTTCCCTTCAAGTGTTGTAGTTATGGACATCACCATTCTTCTCAAATTGTGATGGATTATTTATGATTAATTTCATTAGCAATTATATGGACTGTGATGGTGCAGTTAAAGTGCCTAGCTTCTTGAAGACATATATGTATGAAATCCGTGGGTGAACATCACATCTTATTTTTATTACTCGTTTTGTTGCAATGAATACTTTCTTTCTACGTGATGAGTTAGGCTGAGAAATTATTCCATAAGTTATTACTGAGTGGAAATGTGCAAAATATATCAGGATTGGCAATTATACAAAGAGCAAAAGTATTTGAACTTATTTGTTTGAGAAGTTCAGTAATATTATTCTTCCAGTTCAAGTTGTCATCAATGTGTACACAAATATGTCGAGCATTCTACCCTATTTACTGATTCCTGTTCACATAATACATCATTTTTTAAATTTCTAACCAAAAGTCAAATATCAATTGTAATGTAATCTTAAAAGTTCTTTAGTAGCTCTTTAGTAATTATTTATTTTAAAAAAGTTTCACCCACTGTTTTACACTCTAAGTGGTTAAGTTTCTAAAAATACTGAAACAGTATTTTTATGTTCTGATTAAGAAACCAAATAATAGTATTCATAGTTCTAGCATCAAAATTCCCTTAATAGTGACATACTTTCAAAAAACTTTTCATCTTCTATTTCACCCGCTTAGGAGTGGAATTTCAGACAACCAAATAACAGTTTTCGTAGTTCTAGCTTCAAAATTCCCTTAATAGTGACATACTTTCAAAAAGCCTTTCGTCATCTAATTACTAAAGAGCAGCTAAAGAATTTTTAAGATTACATCTACAATTGATATGTGACTCTTGGTTAGAAATTTAAAACATGTGTTTTAGTGTTTCTAGTAATTTAACCCCTAAGGGAGTGTTATAGAGGATGAAAATTTTATATTAAAATTTTTTTGAAGCTAAATTCAAAAAAAATGGTATATCACTTCTCAGTTAGACATAAAGAAATATTTGTTAGAGGATGAAAGTTGATATTAAAGTATCTTTACAAGAGCACAAAAGGCATGGTATCAAAAACTTTGGACTCCAACTACCAGAATCACTTGTTTGTCAGAAGTACATTCAGAAAAGACCATAGATATATGGCCTTAATTTGCATGAAAAACTTTGAGGATGTTGCAGTTTGTCAACAACATAAAAATTTGATTAAATACAAAAGAAGCTCTGCAGCTTAAATTTTTATGTGAACAAAGAGGTGGACACTAAGCTATTATAGATATATAAGGAATTGGTATGGACCCAAAATTCAGCCCTGTGGTATTCACTTTGTGACTCTCATACACAATTATTTTCTATAATTTCGACTTTGTTTGAATTAATCAGCACTACATTTTTCAATCTGTTTGTTAAGTATTATTCAAACCAGCTGTGTGTAAAGCCATGGAATCCATGAACATGAGTTTTTTTTAAAGAGAGTAACATGATCTACATAATCAAATGCCATGAAAAGATCACAAAAATACCAACTGGCAATATGATATTATTTAAGGCGTGCACTATATGATATATGAATGTGTAAATAGCGTTCTTAGTCCAGCAACCCTTCTGGGATCGAAATTTTGATGTACTAAGTAAATTGTTTTCACTTAAGTGTGAAAAATACTTTTGAGCAAATAAATTTTTTGAGAATGTTGGGAAAAGATGTCAGTAAGGGAACTGGATGATAACTGCTTAAGTATATCTTGACACCTTTCTTAGGAAGATATCTAACAATTGCATATATTCACCTGTCTGAAAAAATTCCCTTTGCCAGTGATGTGTTTTATATATCACTAAGAACATTTCTTGTTATGTTGGAACAACTTTACAGAATTCTCTTTGAAGTTCCATCAGCACCACACAAGCTTTTCTTTTCTACATTTTTTGAAATTGTACTGATTCCAGTGCAGGATGTTGGTACTGCTTTTAATCACTTAAAGGTTTGTGGAATGACATTTTAAATGTATTTTCTTGCTTCTTCAACTGAACTATTTAATTCTTTTTTGCTGCAACATTCAGAAATTGACTATGAAGTGTAATTGCAACTTGTGCATTATCAGTCACAATGTCATCATTTAGATTAATTTTTATGTATTTATACTTGTTTTGCTATCCTGTCTCCTGTTTGACAATATAATATGTAGTTTTAATCTCATTATCTGCATTATTTATTTCTGCCAGGACAGGCATAATTCTGGTCATTTCAAAGCCTTTCCTTAAATTAGTGCAGTATTTTTGTAGTAGGCAAATAATGATGGATGTTGACTTATTCTGGCCTTTATACAAATTTACACCCTTCCTTTTACATGAGATTTTGATCACACTAAGTAACCACAGCTTAATTTTCTTAACGATCAGTTTTTAGGAAAGCAACTTTCAAGTATTGACATAAACTTACTACAGAATAAACTGAATTTGACTTTATCATCTCTTTCTATATGTACCTAATCCCATACAACCACTTTTAACTCACTCTGAAAACATTTTACCCTGTTCTCAATAATAAGCCTCACTGCTTTTTATAAATTGCCCTCAGGGTGCAATATTGTTTATTTCCATTAACTTTGCATCATGATCAGATAGTACACATAATTATTTCAGCCTTTTAACTTACTCTTAAAACATTGTAAGCTGTTCTCATTATTACGACTCACTGTTTTGTAAGAACCTGTCTCAGGATATGTGTAGGGTCTTCAGATTGCCTACACATATAAATAAATATTCGTGTCATGACCATTTGGCAAAGATATTGTAGGGATGTATGATTATATCTGCTCACCAATCTGGTTGTCTGTCAGTCTTTTGAACTGGTGGGATAAAGATGTACGTTATTATGCTGTATTACTATTTTGTTAAGTAAAAGTTATAATATGCAGAAGCCTCAAGTTTTGATTATACTATCGAGCTGTAGCCTACTTTCCTTCTCCCAATCTGATGATGACTTAAATTTCAAATGGAGATTTTTGGAAGAGTGTGAAGAGAGAATAGCTGCCATTGCCATGCTGGCATTATTGTACACCATTGGCGAGAAAAGGTAAATTACCAAGCTGCATACACAACTAAAAGACATTAATATGAATCTCATTGTTTTAAAACTGCCACAATGTTCTTAACAGGCATGCATCTATACCTGTGCATGTTTCTGGACAGACAATTTCTGGTGTGGCTTACCCGAAAATTACTTGTATATACCTCTCTCCCCAACTATTACAGGTACAATGCGAAATTTTGTTTATTTCCATTAATTCTGCATCAACATCAGATAACCTATTAGCAGTTGGGTGCACACTGATTGTTTCAGCCTGACAGCCTACAAAAATATTGTCAATTAATGTCCTACTACCTTGCTGCACATGAATTGGAAATTGGCTGCTGAAATGAGATTGAAACACTCAAATAATGATTCTAGTTTACTTATCTTGTCTGTATCTTTTGAGAAATATACATACTACTAAATACACAGGGTCTACTACTGCATATGTTTCTTTTTGTCTGATAGGTTTCTTCTTGTCTGATAGGTAGTTCAATACTGCATCCAGATTTCTCACAAATAGCTGAAAGATTCCTAGAGGGGATCTGTAGACCGTTACAATTATTAGTAAAGTTAACATCACACAAACATATGCTTCTTGGTTCTGGTCAACAGAAAACCTATTTATTTCAATATTTTTGACTTCTCCCTTTCCAACTGTACACAAAAGCAATGGAAGTCTGTAATCCTAATATTTAACTTCTCCATCCCTGAAGTTATATGGTGTTTAGAGAGGCATCTATCAGTTCAGAATTTTCCAGATCTTCTAGGTATACAAGAGCCTTATCTATTTTGTCCTTCAGGACTCTAATTTTGTAATGGAACGAATTAATTTAATTTTTCTGGACAGTGTTACATTATATTAGGGTCTTCTTCTGCTCTATTTTCTTTCTGTTTGTTACCTGATACCGATTTGAGAAATGTGCCCCTCTGACTACATTAATCACAGGGATTTTGTTTTGCTTGCTTGTGAGCCATTTCCATCTCCCAATTGCAACAATAGGGACAGCACAGATATGAGACATTGTGTGAATCAAAAGAAATACACACACCTCTCCGTTCAAAGGGCTAACAGCCATGGTAATCCAGGGCTGGCCATGTTGCTGCAAACCACCCGCAACTCCCACACGATTGTGTGCTGCTGCTACTCCTCTTTCCTTCATGTCACCTTTGTTGCTATATTCTAAGTTGCTAAAGAGGCTTTTTCCTGCTCCTCCTACTATAAGCATCTTATCTTCTCCAGCAAAAGCTCTGCAGAAGGTCCCTATGTTCTCTGTCTGCTGGTTAAGTATGGTGCTAGATTTCATGATGCCTTTTAACAACATTCCTGTAGCAATTGACCTACATCTCTACTATGACTGTTACCTAGCAGCAAGACTCTTTTCTTTCTACATGACTTTTGTACTGATTGAGCGTTAAAGTAATTCCTGCGAGTCTGCTGCAGTCTACTTAGTTCAAAAACTAGTTGAGGCTCTTCTCCTACTTCAGGTAATAAGTCAGACTGATTGCTAATTCGAATCTGAAATCTGGTTTCTGACTTTTTCTCCTTTTACCTATTACTTGTCACCTTCTCCCAGCTCCTACTGTTTCCAGGCAGTATTTCTAATTCTGCCTGGAGGGCACTATCCTTCCTTTCATGTTCCATTACTTTTTTGCACCGACTACATAATCTACAACTCCATGGAAGAGCCACATCTGACACTTTTTCGGCTTCCCCGTTGCATTCTTCCCACTGAAACAGCAACTCACAATTCTGACATGTTTCTCCCATGCCAATTGACCTATGACAACACCCACATTTGTCACAAATGACGCTAATCTTATGGTACAGCAAACTAAAAGGCACTACAATGTACTTAAATTGTAATTAGCTAGTAATTAGTAAAATCTTATTTCTCGTTTAGTTTTGCAACTGACTTCCATGGAGCAGGCAGACGTAGAATAACAGATGTTCATTGCACATAGGTAGTAGAAGAAAAGAAGGAATGAAAGCAAGCTTGGCTCATGAATATCATCTTCAATCAGATAATCTGGCTCATCATTGATATGACTCAGAATTTCAGTTACAAATGCTTTGTGCTTTGGCCTGTCATCAATTTGAAGCAGATGCAGCAACTGCACCTTGTAGGCATGAAGTTCCAGTCTCTTGTGTAGCACCATGTGCACCAGGGTTCTTGGCAGCTGCAGTTGTTAAGATGCCGGAGACATTGATTTGGTTGGGTTCTGGATAAAAGTTGTTGCACCCATTCCACATTAGCATCACTCATGCTTAGACACCCAGAACTTATATTCTTTATGACATTTCATCATTCCTCCATGTGTACCACAGTCTCATGGTCAGATGTGATAGTGGTGTGCTCTTGTGACGTGCTGAAAGCTCTGCAGGACCATCAATAACTAATCTGCAAAAATAAAGAAAACAAACAAAAAGCTTCAAGTGTGCATGTGAACATACCTTTGCAACATACCTATCGATATTTCTGAAATATATGTGATCAAATTTGTAAAGATCATTTTGGAACGCCCTTAATACTCCCTTGACCAACGACCTTGCCCATCATATCACCAAAGTTCACTACTGTTGGGCTTAGCTAGCACTAGGATGGGTGACCATCAGCATACGCTGAATGCTGTTGGCAGTTAATTGAGAAATATTGGCTCTGATCACGAAAACATACAGTGTTTGGGAGAGCAGTATGCTGACCACATGCTCCTCCATATTCATATTCAGTGACATCTATGGGTTGAGGACAGCACTGCGGTGGGTTGGTACCATCGGGACTTCAGGGCCTGTTTGGAAGGAGTCTGAGTTGGTATACTCCTCTTAACATGCCAGAGGACTTCAAAGGTACGTTACACATTATTATGGCGGGCCAAGTAACTTCCATTGAATTGTACACTACACTTCAAAGTAACACAGATTCATGACACTGTTTTTCAGCATAGTCACCAAGCCTCTGTAAACAATGGTCAGCACATTACACCAATCATTCAGTTCCATGCCACTAGAAAGCCGCTGTCTGAATGTCCTCATCGTCGAATATTTCGCGATTGCTGCATATTAGTTCCTCGTTTTCCTGGACTTTGTTACCTGTGGTCGAAACTGATGGTATCCCTTCCCAGTCAGCATTGCCTGTGTGGCCTTGGTCGAACCATTGACTCCATTTCACTACTGCTCTATATGACATTGCATTTGGACCATGTATCGTCAGAATTTCATGGTGAATCTGTGTGCAATTCAGACGTTTTGTGCACAAGAGTCGTATTGTCACACATACCACATTGGAGTGCGTTACCATTTGCCATGCCATTTTACTCCTAACCATTATCCGTACCGCAGCACAACTGTGTCTGCAGGAACCCAGAGTGTGTACTCCCTTCTGACAATGTGCCACAAATGTTGTGCAATGGTCTTAGCATGGGACTGCATGTGCAACATAGTTCTTTAAATACCCTTGTACAGTCATTAATTAAAACTTCCGGGCCGAATTGACGTGGTCCATATATAAAATTGCTTCTCATTCCTGACATTTCGTTGCCTACTGCAGACAACGCCTTCTGAGGTGAGTCAGCGATTGGCTGCTAGACGCTGGAGGTCCCACTTATTCAGGGTGTTAGAAAAAGGTACGGCCAAACTTTCAGAAAACATTCCTCACACACAAATAAAGAAAAGATGTTATGTGGACATGTGTCCAGAAACGCTTACTTTCCATGTTAGAGCTCATTTTATTACTTCTCTTCAAATCACGTTAATCATGGAATGGAAACACACAGCAACAGAACGTACAAGCGTGACTTCAAACACTTTGTTACAGGAAATGTTCAAAATGCCCTCCGTTAGCGAGGATACATGCATCCACCCACCGTTGCATGGAATCCCTGATGCGCTGATGCAGCCCTGGAGAATGGCGTATTGTATCACAGCCGTTCACAATACGAGCACAAAGAGTCTCTACATTTGGTACCGGGGTTGCGTAGACAAGAGCTTTCAAATGCCCCCATAAATGAAAGTCAAGAGGGTTGAGGTCAAGAGAGCGTGGAGGCCGTGGAATTGGTCCGCCTCTACCAATCCATCAGTCACCAAATCTGTTGTTGAGAAGCGTATGAACACTTCGACTGAAATGTGCAGTAGCTCCATGGTGCATGAACCACATGTTGTGTCGTACTAACATGTTCTAGCAGCACAGGTAGAGTATCCCATATGAAATCATGATAATGTGCTCCATTGAGCGTAGGTGGATGAAACTAAAATGAGCTCTAACATGGAAATTAAGCATTTCCAGACACATGTCCACACAACATCTTTTCTTTATCTGTGTGTGAGGAATCTTTCCTGAAAGTTTGGCAGTACCTTTTTCTAACATCCTGTATAGAGCGCTTAGATGGAGCCACCACTCATCATGTGCTTTCGACTTTAAAACTATCTCTGGCTAGTGCCATCTCTCTCGATTATAGGTAATCGATAGTCACTTCGTTGGTACAGAGTCGACCGCCTTATCTTGCCTAGTTTTAATCCTTCTTCTTTTTTATTAAAATTATTTTCGTGCTTGTAGTTCTCTTTAGCTTCTCTATACATGTGGGTATAATAATGTGGGGTCCTAGTTATCACATTTGTCTCACTAAATTTTATTTCGTGATCACCATCTTTGAAAAAGTGTTCCACTGCAGCTGATTTGACAATTTTTCCCAATCTAGAGTTCCTTTTGTGTTCCGTTATGCGGGTATTAACACAACTTTTAGTTGTTCCCCTTTGAAATGGTATCGATAAGTGAATGACAACTTTGTGATATGGAATCATGTTGAAGAGGAACTGAGTGATTTTTTGGTCTACATAAACAGTTTCAATCCAAAGATACAATTCACCATGGAGAAAGAGAGTAATAGACAACTAAATGTTTTGGATCTATTGGTTATTAAACTGGCAGATGGAACTTTAGGGCACAAGATATATAGAAAAGACACACACACCCATCGTTACCTACATAAGGATTCGAATCATCATCCTAGGCAGAAGAGAGAAGTCATAAAAACTGTAGTGGACAGGGATAATAACATCTGTGAGCCAATTTATTTTCAAGATGAATTAAGCCATTTGCGAACGGCTTTCACGAGAAGTAGGTACACTAACAACGAAATAGATCGAGCACTCCACCCTAGAAGAAAATTGTCCGAAAATACACAACAACAACCGTTGGCTGAAAAAGTTTTTCTTCCATTTATTCATAACATCACGGACCATACTGGGAAAGTTTTTGCCAACTTTCAAGTGGAGACAATCTGCCGACCTACCAAGAAATTAGTGAAAGTTTAAAATTGGTGAAAGACGCACGACAGCCGTCTGCTACCCCAGGTGTCAATAAAATTCCTTGTAGCTGTGGCATTGGAACAACTAAAAGAAGTGTTAATACCCGCCTAACAGAGCACAAAAAGAACTTTAGATTGGGACAAATTGACAAATCAGCTGTAGCGGAACACGTTTTCAAAGATGGTGATCACGAAATGAAATTTAGTGAGATAAATGTGATAGCTATGACCTCACATTGTTATAGAAAAGCTATAGAGATCTACAAGCAAGAAAATAATTTTAATAAAAAAGAAGAAGGATTAAAACTAGACAAGATATGGCGGTCGACTGTGTGCCAACGAAGTGACTATTGATTACCTATAATCTAGAGAGATGGCTCTGGTCAAAGATAGTTTTTAAGTCGAAAGCATGTGATGGGTGGTGGCGCCATCTATGCGCTCTAATAAGCGGGACATCAGCGCCTAGCAGCCAGTCACCGACTCAGCTCAGAAGATGTTGCCCGGAGTTTTATATATGGACCATGGCAATTCAGCCCAAAAGTTTTAATTAATTAAGACACGGGCCGTGAAAGCTTACATGTTTTGATCCCCCTAGTATAGTGTTTCTTGCTTAATCACTGTAACTCGTCTCTGCTCTGGTCCCACATTTCTGCTTACATTGTTTCTATCTTGAATGTGGCTTGGAAATGATGACCCTTTGTATGAAAGTCTGAACTTGGTCCTACTCTGAAATATTTCTTGTTTTCGAGCACATCACTAATCTCCTGTCTGAGAAATTTACATGTTTTTCTGTCATCAAATTGGGGATGCTCCAAATGTGACCTACCTCCTCTGTCATTTTCTCTCGAAAGTCTTTTCTAAAGTTCACAGTTACTGCTTTTTTCTTTGTTCTCTATCTGTATGAAAATTTATCTTGCCTCACCAGCTGTATTGAAAATAGTTTCCACTGTCTTCTCATCTTGGAAAGTAGATGCCTTATGATTCATTTTACACGCTCTTTGTCACATGATTTACCTAAGTATTAGTTCCATCTCCAAAAATTCTGTTAATGTTTCATCAATCTCTGTCGAATATTCTGTATTATAGACCCCAACTATCATGCAGTCCTGACTCTATTAACCACACTACTCCTAAAATTTCAACTCAGATTTCTTCTTTATTGTACCCGGCTACATCTGTCTCCACACAATGGATTATAAAAAAAAGACATCTCAGCATCTATAGATACTGATGGTACCATACTTCTTAAATTCCTACTAACTGCAGTATGATGGACATCAGCTTTAGGTTTGAATCTATTTAACTACACGCTTAGTAGAAAGCACACCTGCCTTTGCTCATCATCTCTTAAGTCACCATAGTGCATGCATAGCAAGCTGATACTTTCGCTACTCTCTGGAGCAATACTTTGTTTCACTTTCACTCGAAGTCACATATAGATTGCTTTCTGCTAGCAGTTCCATTATCTGAGTCAGTGTGATCTGAGTGCTCTGCTCTTCTCAGATATTTTTATAGTATTAATATATTCCTCCAGCTCCTTTTTTTATTTGTTTCTGTGTGTACGCTCTCTTATTCATTCTGCAGTTCTTTCAACTATCACTATATATATACTGTGTTGTTAAAACTTTAGGAAGATTAGATTCACTTTTTTCGATTTTATTATGAGGAGTAGCTTGACTTTTCTCTCGGTTGTTCTGATATTCTTCCTGTAAAGTGTTTACATTCTGCAAAAGTAACCACATCATAGACTGGGATGAGGTGCGCAGGGATCCTCGATACTAATTTAGGATTTAACCTATTTCATGACACCTTTGTGAGTATATTTGAAGACAGTTTCCCCAATAAGGCACTGAAATATAATTGTAAGAAACCTTCTAACAAGCCATCGTTTACTAAAGGGATAAAACTATCCTGTAAACGGATAAGGGAAATGTGTCTTATAGCTAGAAGGAGTAATGATCCAGAAACAGTCAAATATCATAAAAACTACGGCACTGTCTTAAGAAAGGTTATTAAAAAGTCCAGAAGCATTATGTCTGAGATTAGCACCTCTGATAATAAAACTAAAACAAATTGGAATTTTGTTAGAAGCTAACAGGGCAGTTGAGAGCACAGGCAGGCTGTGTTTATATCAGGCTCAGTGAAAAGCTTGTTAATAAAAAGTCAGAAATAGAAAGTATTTTTAATAATCATTTTTAAGTTTTGTAGAGAAATAGGAACCAATTACATTACAGCTGCATTCATTAGAAAATGGAAGGCTATATATGGAGGAGGCAATACCTATGCAATTTGATAATATTGAAATTCAATCCACTTCTCCTAATGAAATTAGTAAAAATAATAAATTCGCTCAAAAGTAAAAGCTCACATGGAATTGATAGTATTTCCAGTAGAGTACTAAAAGCTTATTCCCAACAGATAAGTAAGGTTTTCATCCACTTATGTATTAGCTCACCAAAACAGGTCATTTTTCCAGACAGACTGAACTATGTTTTTGTTACAACTTTGCATAAAAAAGAGGATAGATATGATGCTAACAACTACTGCCCAATCTCTCTTATGATAGCTTTATCCAAAATTCTTGGAAAAGTGATGTATTAAAGAGTGGCTTCACATATTTGTAGAAATGAAGTACTAACAAAATGTCAGCTTGGTTTTCAGAAGGCTTTTGAACATAAAATGCAATAGATGCTTTCACTGATCAAATATTAAATGCCCTATATAACCGAACATCATACACTGGAATACACTGTGATTTCTCAAAAGCTTTTGAGCGAGTGCATCTTGAAGTTCTTCCAGAAAAGCTTAAGTATTATGGTGTGAGTGAGACAGTGCACAAATTGTTTAAGTGACATTTAACTGGAAGAAAACAGAAGGTTGAAATTAAGAACACAGATAATCTGTAAAAATCAGCAGAGTACTCTAACTGGGGAGGTATTAAGAATGGTACCAAACTTCCTGGCAGATTAAAATTGTATGCTGGACCGAGACTCGAACTCAGGACCTTTCTAGTATCAAGAATGGTGTCCCACAGGGTTCAGTCTTGGTTCCCTTATTGTTCTCAATATATACTAATGACTTGACGCTCTTTATTCATGAAGATGTAAAGCTAGTTCTATTTTCTGATTATAGAAATATAGTAATTACACCCAACAAACAAGAATTAGCTGAGGAAATTGTAAATAACATCTTTCAGAAAATTATTAAGTGTTTCTCTGAAAATGGACTCTCATTAAAATTTTGAGGAACCACAGTATACACAATACTGTTCAGTAAGTGGCATAATACCATTGATAAATATTGACTCTGAACAGACGCCTGTTGCTGAGGAAGAATATTCAAAATTTCTAGGTATGTGCATTGATGAGAAACTGAATTGGAAGAAACACATTGATGATTTGCTGAAACAGCTAGATTCAGCTACTTATGCTATTAGGGTTATTGCAAATTTTGGTGACTAACATATAAGTAAATTAGCCTAATATGCTTATTTTTATTCACTGTTTTCATATGGCATCATATTTTGGGGTAATTCATCACTAAGAGAAAAAGTATTAATTGCACAAAAGAGAGTAATCAGAATAATAACTGAAGCCCCCCCCCCCCAAGATCCCCTTGAAGACATTGATTTAAGTTACTCAGGATATTCACAATACCTTCATAATACATATATTATCTTATGAAATTTGTTATTAATAACCCGTCCCAATTCAAAACTAATGGTGAAGTGCATAGCCACAGCACTAGAAAAAAGGATGATCTTCACTATTCTGGGTTATATCTGATTTTCGCCCAGAAAGGGATGAATTAAGCTCTACAAAAATCTCTGGTCACTTGCCAAATAACATTAAAAGTCTGACAGGTAGCCAACCCACATTTAAAAACAAATTAAAAGAATTTCTGAATGATAACTCTTTCTACTCAATAGATGAATTTTTGAATATGAAGTAATAACTATACAAGAAAAAAATTAGATTGTGTAATGAAAACTTATGTTAAAATGGTACATTCCACATCATTACAAAATGTTGTACTCATGATCTATGGAAATAGTATTAATGTAATGTAATATTACAAAGATCTTCAGTCCCTGGATCAGCTAGATCTACTAATTGTTGCTTAGTCATTGGCTGAGGTGTCGAGGTATATTTATCCACAACCTCTAGAGTACTATTTCCACCAACACTGTCTTCAAACCTTCCTTGTATCCGCAACTTTGAGTAAGTCTGCACTCACAACTGCAACTTTGTCATCCATCTGGGATTTGTCACTATGTGACATAAACAGAATCGTAATATAGAACCATAACTTATTCTACAAAATATTGTTTTAATATTTGCAGCACTCTGTTTACACTATTAATAACAGTTAGCGGCAATACAGTGTCATGGAATACTACATCATGTGCTCGGTTATGCCTGACACAAACTTTTGTCTGTGGTGATGATCTGGCCACTGTTGCAAAGTACTGCAGACACAGTTCATTGTGGTGCGGTGGCTCTGCAACTCTTGTTTCTTATGTAATCTAACTGTGATGAAAAAGGCATCCCATATATGCACTTTTATCGTTTGCATCTACTGTTTCTAACTCCTTTTTTGTGGAATATCTTTTCTATTTAATGTCCATGATTAGACTATTTTTTCACTGAAAATTACTGTCTATTCACGAAGCGGGTGTAAATTCCTTACTAGGGTGGTTGTGACGCAATTAGACATGTCAAGGTCACACCCACCCCTGCAGTCTGCCGGCGCTAACGGTGATGTTCGTTCCCCCTCACTGCCTCATAGCTTTGTTGCTGCATATACACTGTTACCAATGCAACAGGTCAGTGGCAGCCGAATGTTCAATGTTTGTGTGTGTCATTGTGTGTTCACATGTAGTTACAGTCCTCCATGGAACTGTTTATTGATGTATGTTTGGTAGTGAGCAAAATGTAGGAATGAGGGCCTATATCTAGTGCTACTCTGGTTGGTGTGTGTAAAAGCCGAAAAGACATTCGCAAGCAATCTAAAACTGTCATATCATACATACTGAAGATTTTTTACTGATCTGGCCAACAGTGGACAAGCCAGGAATAATATAAATTTTGCATAAGTTCTAAAATGACAACAAAACCCTGTAGTATTTCCAAATCGACTGTATTTCGTATTAACAGTGGAGTAACATAAGCAGAATCTCTAGATGTGACCATAAATTTTGATCATCGAAGAAAGGCATATAAATGAAAGCGGAAATTACGGAATTTGACGATTTTAAGAAAAAGTTAGAGTGTAGAAGTAACTACAACAGAGAAGACTATCTGATGGCTAGGAAAGTACAGGGTACTCTCTATGAAAAAATCAATTGTTCTGGCTCAGGGAGCTCTGTTCTTGTCTTCTTTGCTCATTTGGTTTTTTATTTAGAAAGTATAATGATGGATAATTTTTTTTAATAAAATCCAGAGACATGGCAACAGGAACAACGAAGTTCTGTGTGAAATGGACAGCGGCGTTCGGGTTGATCCAGTGTTCCTTGATTTTCTTAAGGCATTTGACACCGTGCTGCATTGCCATTTAATTAAAAAAATTGGAGCTTAAGGACTATCGGAGCAGATCTGCAATTGGGTTCAAAACTTTCTTGCAGATAGGATTCAATACGTCGCTCTTAACTGAACTAAATCGACAGATGTAAAGGTAATATCCGGAGTACCACAGGGAAGTGTGACAGGACCATTGCTGTTTACAGTATATATAAATGATCTAGAAGAAAGCGTCAGATGCCCGTTAAGGCTATTCACAGATGATGCAGTTGTCTATACCAAAGTAGCAATGCCAGAAGATAGTAAGAATTTGCAGAACGACCTGCTGAGAATTGATGATGATGCAGACTCTGGCAGCTGAGCCTGAACGTAAATAAATGTAACACATTGCACATACATAGGAAAAGAAATCCACTGCCGTACAACTACACTGTTGATGACAAACAGCTGGAGAAAGCGTCTGCAGTAAAATATCTAGGCGTAACTATCCAGAACGACCTTAAGTGGATTGACCATATAAAACAGATAGAGAGAAAAGCAAGCACCAGACTCAGATTCATTGGAAGGATCTTAAGGAAATGTAACTCAGTCACGAAAGAAGTGGCTCATAAGGCGCTTGTTCACCCGATTCTTGAGTATTGTTCATCTATCTGGGATCCCTATCAGGTAGGACTGGTAGAGGAGATAGAGAAGATCCAACGAAGAGCGGCGCGTTTCGTCACGGGATCGTTTAGCTGGCGAGAGAGCGTTACGGAGTTGCTAAACGTACTTCCCAGGCAGACGTTACAAGAGAGGCGTTGTGCATCACAGAGAGATTTACTATTGTAATTCCGGGACAACAATTTTCAGGAGCAGTCAGACAACATATACTTCCCCCACAAACATCTCGCGATTTGACCACGAGGAGAAAATTCGAGAAATTAGAGCCATACAGATGCTTACCGACTGTCATTCTTCCCACGCACTATTCGCGAGTGGAACATGGTTGGTGGGATCAGATTGTGGTACCGAAAGTACCCTCCGCCACACACCATTAGGTGACTTGCAGAGTATGATGTAGATGTAGATTAATGCACCTGCTGTTTGCTGAGGACAATAATCTTGTAGTATACTTCGGTAAAACTTGGGTTTTCCAAAACCACAAGCAAAAATATATTTTTCATGACTTTAATGGAAATACTGTA
Source organism: Schistocerca gregaria (assembly GCF_023897955.1). NCBI lineage: Eukaryota > Metazoa > Arthropoda > Insecta > Orthoptera > Acrididae > Schistocerca > Schistocerca gregaria. The sequence continues at coordinate 242,043,642 of NC_064921.1, forward strand.
CCCATAGTTACTTCAGTGTAGCGTATATCGGTGATTTGGGTGACGGATGCAGTTACGAAAGCCAGTAAGAGTTACAAATAAACTTTCGGCGGGTAGGGAATACTCACATTAAGCCAACCGTCAGAACTAAAATACTGGCGGCGACATAGAAGTATTTTTCAAAACGGTAAAGAGCTGCAATCAGTCGTCTTCAACATTTTGAAAGTTACATCACAGTCTTGGGGCGCATTCCACTTTCCTAATGGGGGATAATTTGTTACAAGTATTTGAGCGTTGTCATGCATTGAGCCTCTCGTAAATACAATGCGTTCATATGTGATACAATCCAACATTAACGTTGTGGAAACTAGCGCAGTGAAACAAGTAATTCTGATAACGGAAAATGCAGGAATAAGACAAGCTATATTTTAACATCCATTACATAGAACAGTGCATTTACAATCGGTAGCTAAGGTAAAGCCTAAAGTATACAAAGCAGTCATGCACTACACTTTGCCGCATACAAATTCACATACGAAATTACTGTTCACGTCATCCTCCTTGGAAAAGATATTGCGGATGTCACATTCACAGTGAAATCATATTGTCTCACTATCGTCAAAAATTTTTCCATGTTCAAGGGTTTGTTTAGTAGATCAGCTAACATCTCCTCTGTGCATAAATAGTCTACTTCAGTGCTCCCTTTCTCTATCTGATTCTTTATAAAATGGTGCTTTATATCAGTGTGTTTGGTTCTGGAACTAGTAACATTATTTTTTGCTAAATTATAGCTCCCTTATTATCACAGTATATCTTAGTGGGTTCTATATTGATATTAAAATCTATATCACTCACTAAAGTCCTTCTCCACAATGCTTCTCGAATTGTGAGTGAGAGCCATATACTCAGCTTCTTCAGCGCTCAGAGCTACTGTTTTCTGTCTTTTACAGGATCAGTACATAAGTCCCCCTCTTAATCTAAAACAACATCCATTAATGGAATGTCTGCTCTCAGCTCACTTCCCCAGTCTCCATCACTATAGCCTTCGAATCTTATATTTCCCTTCTTACAATATCTTAATTTACAGTCTGTTGTGCTCTTTAGATAACTAAAAATCCTTTTAATGGGTCTCCATCGTTTCTCTCTTGGTCTTCTGCAGAATCTGCTTACATTTGTGGCGAAAGCAGTATCAGGGCTTGATATTTGTGACAAACACAAAATGATCCTTACTGCCTCTATATATGGTATATTTTCATTGCAGTCTATGTCTTCTTCATTGGTCGTTCACTTGGATCTTGGTTCCAATGGTGTAGAAATAGGCTTATAGTCACTAATGCTAAGATTTTCCAAAATTTTGCTCGTGTACGACGATTGGGCTATGCTTAACTCTTCTTTCTTCTTGTTTTTAAAAAATCTTCATATCCAAGTTTGTTTTAACTCTCCCAATTCGTGCATGTCGAACATGGCTTTCAATTATCTGTTAAAATTGTTCACCTGTTCTTTATCTTTAGTTAGAATGAAGACATCATTCATTCATACAGCTGTTACTGTGCCCTCTTCATTTCTTCTTCAATGATAGAGACCAAAATCTATCTGCCTTAGATTGTTTCATACCCTATCTTTAGAAGGTTTCGTGCAGACATCTCTTCCAGCAATGGCCACTCTGTTTCAATCCATAAATACTTTTCTTCAGTCGCCAAAACTTCCCTTTTTATAGACGAGTTTTTCTAGCTTCTTCTGGTGGGACCTCATTTTTTTTCTATGACTAATTTCCCATCTAAATAACCTGTCTTCACATCCCTTTGGTGCATTAGTAAATCTTCTTTTATTGCTAGGGCTAAATGTGCCTAAGTGATTCATATTTAACCACTGGCAGAAATGTCTGTCTGTAGTCTGTCCTTTTTTTCTGTGATTCTGTGATGCTTTGTATTTCGGTGTTTCACTCTCAGTGTGTTTTGTGCTAAACACTCATCGCAATTGTAAGGGTTTTTTTTCTTTTCTGACATTCCTACCCATTCGAAAGCTTCATTTTCATAAAATTATTCTAATTCTTTTTCCATAGCTTCTCTCCATTGTTGAGAATTCAGATCACTCATAGCCTCTTCAACTATTGTAGGTTCATCATTAAGAGATTGGACTATATACGTTTCGTAACCAAGGTAGTCTTTAGGTTTTGGTACACGAGAAGAACGTCTCAAAACAGTTTCTTTCTCTTCTTCATCTTCAGAGCATGTATTTATGTATTCGTTGCCATCTTATTCTTCCTCTTCTTCATTTACTGTTTCTTTCCCAGAGTTAGTATTTCTTGAATTTGACGACTTTAATGAAGTGATAGTATTCTCTTGACTAGCCTGTTTTATTTCGTTTTTATTATTCTCAGGGAATACAACATTTCTACTAGTCAGTATCTTCTTATTCATAGAAGTTATGAGTCGTTAACCCTTCGGGTCTTCACAATAGCTTACAAAACATATTTCATAGACTTTACGCCCCATTTTCGACTCAATTGTTTCGGGATCTGTGCCGCAGCGTCGCGTCCAGAAACTTCTAAGTTGCTTAGACTTGGCATCTTCCCTGTCCACACTTCGTAGGGCGTTCTGTTTATTACCGCTTTGGTAGGCGATCGATTGATCAGATACACAGTTCTCCACACCACCTCTGCCTAAAAACATTTAGGTAACCCAGCATCAGTTGACATACTTCTTGCTTTTTCAACAATAGTCCTATTTGATCTCACTGCAACTCCATTCTGGGCTGCACTGTATCTGATGGTGTTTGGTGTCTAATTCCAACTTCCTTCAAATGTTTCTTGAATTTTTGATTGGTATACTCTGTCCCATTATGAGATCTGACAATTTTAACCTTTTACGAAAGTTCTCAAAAATATCTCTCACTTGATCTCTAGAACTTAAAAAATTAAAGTGGTTATATCTTGAATAATCATCTATAAAGGTAACAAAATAATGGTTTTGTCCTATAGTTTCACTCTCCATCAGTTCACAAACATCTGTGTCTATTAGCTACAGGACTTCCGTAATTCTGATTTTGCTAGGGGTAAAGGGTAGTGTAGTCTGTTTCCCTTGTACACATATTTCACAGATTTCTTTACGTTAACCGCAATCTTCCATTTCTGTCACCATATCTTTTAATAATGACATTCCTTTTCTGTTGAGGTGCACAAGTCTTCTATGCCATAAGACATATTTTGCAGAACACACACAGTGGTTTACAACTTCATCAATACCGTTAGCAGTATTTAACTTGAAAAGTCTCCTTTCATTTGCTGCTGTACCTATAACTTACTAATACTGGTTAACTAGTTTTGCTCTAATTATATCGAAGGCTACTCAGTTTCCCTTGTTGACTATTTCACTTACAAGGAACAAGTTACTTGCACTATCTTTTACATAGTAAACATTATGTGCAGTAATATTTTCTTGTTTTCCGTTTATCTTAAGCTCCACATTCCCAGCAGGCTCACACTGTAACCTGGAGCCATCCACTATGGACAAACCCACACGCGTTTTACTATTAACATCATAAAGAGCTGTTTTGTTGTAACAATATGTACTGATGCTTCTGAATCTAATATCCATTCTAGTTCTCCGTTATTCGTTACTTCAGAAGAGTAATAAATGGAGAGTGCCTTACCTTGAGCAGCAGTTCTCCCCTCTGGACTATTTTCGTCATACCTTCTTTACTTTGAACTTGGCGGCACTGGGATGCGATGGGACTCATCTTCTGGCAGCTGTAGCACTTGACTGGTTTCTTCATTTTCTTCTTAGACTCAAGTGCTGTAGCTGTTTCCTTCTCTGAAGTAAGATCAACTACATATTTGCCACATCCTGCAGGATCTTCACTTTTATGCTCTCTCTTGTCATCGGTATGCCTGAACTTTCTAACCCCATACTCATGGGTGCATGTTTTTCGGTAAGTCCTGCTAACAATAATGTGTCTACCCATGTGCGAACCATTGTTCCTTAATCGATTCAATGTGCATTTTGTCTTGTTAACATACTCGTCCACCTTCTTGCAGTTATCCACTCGAGTGGTTGTAAATTCACGTAGTAATCCGATTTTTCTTGTAAGGCCACTGTCTTCAAATGTGTTCTGTAACTTGTCCCAAACTTCTTTTGCCGTTACAACTTTCTCCATGTGTACATAGTTCACCAGAACAATCAATAATATAAGCTTTGACCTTGCCTTCTGGTCCTGATTTGGTAATTTTGCTCGCGGACTTCAGTGCACAATTGACTACATCGCATAAAACAGCCAAGTGTAAGTATGCTTCCACAGCAAATTTCCAAGTGGCGTAGTTCGCACGACCTACAAGTTTCTCTATTTGGGGTATTTGTGTCGCACTCATTTTCACAATTACTTTCATTGGTAGTAAAGACAGTATTAAACTACTCCGCAGTCAGCTCGTTACGGTAGCTTTCACTACACACTTCTAGGAGTATTCCAACAATATGTCAAAATACATAGTTTATCAAACAGAATCATCTGATTAGGCACATCTGCATTTCTGAAACTAATGAATATATACAATTAGTTTTGTTTTTTCATACTTTTTAATTAGTGTTCAATGTGCACCCTCCTGTTTGTAACTGATGCACATAAACAGAATCTTTTATAAACCCCCACAAGAAATAGTTACATACAGTTGGGTCCTGCAATGGAGTCCAGTACAATAAAGCTGAATCATTTGGTCCAGTGTGACCGATCCATCATTCAGTTATCCTATTCACACAATTGCAAATGCCAGTGTAAAATTAGAGAGTTTGCAATTCCAACAGTACTTTGTTCATGCACACATCTCAAATAACATAATAATTACGATTTTTTTCAAATCAGATGATTCTTTTTGATACACATTGTATTAATTGCTAACGCCTACCCTGTTGGAACTAGCGCAGCGCAGCGAAATAGTAATTCTGAACACGGAAAAGCAGGAATAAGGCAATCTATATCTTAAAATCTATTAGATACAACAGCGCATATACGAGGAGCGTTTGTAAAGTCTGTGCAAAGTCCGAGAGATGGCACCACCAGTGCGTATTGAGGTCATGTTTAGTTAGTAGCATCTTTGGATTGGAAAGAACGCTCACCACGTTTCAGCCATATTTGTCTATTTCTTTGTGTTCGACATTCGTGTGAATCAAGGAAGTCGAGTGATTGTCAAAAAACGGACGAAGAAGAATTTCGTGTGGTGATTAAACATTACTTTATGAAAGGCAAAACGCCTCAAGAGACTAAAGGGTAGCTTGATAAACATTACAGTGACTCTGTACCTTGGATTAGAACAGTTTATAAATGATTTCAAAAATTTCAGAGTGGCCATATGGGCACAACTGATGCTGAACGTTCTAGACGCCCTGTGGAGATTACGACTTCAAAAATCATTGATAAAATCCATGATATGGTGATAGATGACAGAAGAGTTAAGGTGCATGAGATTGCTAGTGCTGTGGCCATCTCGAATGAACGGGTACATAATATTTTGCATAAACTTTTGGACATGAGATAGCCATCCACAAGATGGGTTCCGCGATCTATCCACAAGATGGGTTCCGCGATTGCTCACACTTGACCAAAAATGGAATCGGTTGAAGTGTTGCAAGAATGGTTTGCCGCTTTTCAGGAAGAATCTGAAGGCCTTTAACCATCGTTTCGTCACTGTGGATGAAACATGGATACATTATTTATTCAGGAGACCAAACAATAATCTAAACAATGGGTTACCAAGGGAGAATCTGCACCAAAAAAGGTGAAGACCAGTCCTTCGGCTGGAAACGTTATGGCGACTGTCTTTTGGGATTAGCAAGGGATAATCCTCATCGACTAACTGGAAAAGAGTAAAACTATTACAGGTCCATATTATTCGTCGTTATTGGACCGTTTGAAAACCGAGCTGCGAGAAAAACGCCGGCGATTGGGCTGCGAAAAGTCCGTTTCCATCACGATAATGCACCAGCACACACTTCAGCAGTTGTGGTCGCAAAATTAATGGAAACAGGATTCCAACTCGTTTCACATTCCCCCTATTCTCCAGATTTGGCTCCTTCGGACTACTAGTTGTTCCCCAATTTGAAGAAATGGCTGATGAGACAAAGATTTTATTCAAAAAATGAGGTGATTGCATCAACTAATAGCTATTTTGCAGATTTGGACAATTCCTGTTATTCGGAAGGGATCAACAAATTTGAAAAGTGTTGGGCGAAGTGTATAAGTCTAAAAGGAGACTATGTCGAAAAATAAAAAAGGTTTACCCCAAACACATAAGTAGTTTTTTTTTCACGGACTTTTCAAATGCACCTCGTACAACTGATAGTTAAGGTAGCACCACAGAGTATCCAAAGCAGTCATAGAGGTCTATTACACTCCTTGCATTACACTTTGCACAAACACTGTTCTTATGTGATGCAGTCTTCAGTCCAAAGACTGGTTTGATGCAACTCTCCATGCTACTCTACCCTGTGTAAGCCTCTTCATCTCCCAGTAACTACTGCAATCTACATCCCTCTGAATCTGCTTACAGTATTCATCACTTGGTTTCCCTCTAAGATTTTTACCCTCCACGCTTTTCTCCAGTTCTAAATTGGAGATCTCTTGACACCTCAGAACGTGTTCAACAAACCAATCCCTTCCTCTAGTCATGTTATGCCACAAATTCCTCTTCTCCCCAATTCCACTCAGTACCTCCTCATTAGCTACATAATCTACCAATCCCATCTTCTGCATTCTTCTGTAGCACCATATTTCGAAAGCTTCTATTTTATTTTGTCTAAACTGTTTACTGTTCCTGTTTCACAGCTGTACAGGGCTACACTCAATACAAAACATTCAGAAAAAACTTCCTGACATTTCAATCTATACCCGATTTTAGCAAATTTATCTTCTTCAGAAACGCTTTCCTTGCTGTCGCCAATCTACATTTTATATCCTTTCTACTTCAACCATCCTCAGTTATTTTGCTCCTCAAATAGCAAAACTCATCTACTACTTTAAGTGTCTCATTTCCTAATCTAATTCCCTCAGCATCACCTGATTTAATTCGACTGCGTTCCATTATCCCCATTTTGCTTTTGTTGATATTCATCTTATACTTCCTTTCAAGACTATTCATTCCATTCAACTGTTCTCCCCCTAGTCCTTTGCTGTTTCTGACAGTATTGCAATGTGATCAGCAAACCTCAAGGTTTTTATTTCTTCCCCGGGATTTTAATTCGTACTCCAAATTTTTCTTTGGTTTCATTTACTGCTTGTTCAATGTACAGTGTGAATAACATCAGGAAGATGCTATAACCCTCTCTCACTCACTTCTCTATCATCGTTTCCCTTTTATGCCCATCGACTCTTATAACTGCCATCTGGTTTTTTGCACAAATTGTAAATAGCCTTTTGCTCTATGTATTTTGCTCCTGCCACCTTCAGAATTTGAGACATTGTCAATAGCTTTCTCTAAGTCTACAAACGCTATAAATGTAGGTTTGCCTTTCCTAAACATCACTTCTAAGATAAATCATAGGGTCAGTATTGCCTTGCTTGTTCCTACATTTTCACGAAATCCAAACTGATCTTCCTCAAGCTCGGCTTCTACCAATTTTTCCATTCGAGTGTGAAGAATTCATGTTACCATTTTGCAACTGTGGCAAATTAAACTGATAGTTCGTTAATTTTCACGACTGTCAGCACCTTTTTTTGGAATTGGAATTATTATATTCTTCTTGAAGTCTGAGGATATTTTGCCTGTCTCATACATCTTGCCCACCAGATATTAGATTTTGGTCGTGGCTAGCACTCTCAAGGCAATCAGTAGTATGTTTTGGGAAGCGTTCGTGATCATGCATGTATTCTGAAGAAATTTGAGAAGATTCAATATGGGCATGTGTTTGCACTGGACAATTATTCCCTCCAATGTAAATTGGAAAAGGGGAAACTACGGCTGTAATTTTTCCCGAGGGCATGTAGCTTTACTGTATGGATAAATGATGATGGCGTCCTCTTGGGTAAAATATTCCGTAGGTAAAATAGTCCCCCATTTGGATCTCCGGGTGGGGACTACTCAGGAGGACGTCGTTATAGGGAAAAAGAAAACTGGCGTTCTACGGATTGGAGCGTGAAATGTCAGATCCCTTAACCGGACAGAGAGATTAGAACATATGAAAAGGGAAATGGATAGGTCAAAGTTAGATATAGTGGGAATTAGTGAAGTTCGGTGGCAGGAGGAACAGGACCTTTGGTCGGGTGAATACAAGGTTATAAACACAAAATCAAATAGGAGTAATGCAGGAGTAGGTTTAATAATGAAAAAAAATAGGAGTGCGGCTAAGCTACTACAAACAGTATAGTGAACGCATTATTGTGGCCAAGATAGACACAAAGCCCACGCCTACTGCAGTAGTACAAGTTTATATGCAAACTAGCTCTGCAGCTGACGAAGAAATTAAAGAAATGTATGATGAGATAAAGGAAATTATGCAGGTAGTGAAGGGAGGCGAAAATTTAATAGTCATGGGTGACTGGAATTCGAGAGTAGGAAAAGGGAGAGAAGGAAACATAGTAGGTGAATATGGATTGGGGTTAAGAAATGAAAGAGGAAGCCGCAAGGTAGAGTTTCGCACAGAGCACAACTTAATCATAGCTAACACTTGGTTCAAGAATCATGATAGAAGGTTGTATACATGGAAGAATCCTGGAGATACTATAAGGTATCAGATAGAATGTATAATGGCAAGACAGAGATTTAGGATCCAGGTTTTAAATTGTAAGACATTTCCAGGGGCAGATGTGGACTCTGACCACAATCTATTGGTTATGAACTGTAGATTAAAACTGAAGAAACTGCAAAAAGGTGGGAATTTAAGGCGATGGGACCTGGATAAACTGAAAGAACCAGAGGTTGTACAGAGGTTCACGGAGAGTATAAGGGAACAATTGACAGGAATAGGGGAAAGACATACAGTAGAAGAAGAGTGGGTAGCTCTGAGGGATGAAGTAGTGAAGGCAGCAGAGGATCCAGTAGGTAAAAAGACGAGGGCTAGTAGAAATCCTTGGGTAACAGAAGAAATATTGAATTTAATTGATGAAAGGAGAAAATATAAAAATGCAGTAAATGAAGCAGGCAAAAAGGAATACAGATGTCTCAAAAATCAGATCGACAGGAAGTGCAAAATGGCTAAGCAGGGATGGCTAGAGGACAAATGTAAGGATGTAGAGGCTTATCTCACTAGAGGTAAGATAGATACTGCCTACAGGAAAATTAAAGAGACCTTTGGAGAAAAGAGAACCACTTGTATGAATATCAAGAGCTCAGATGGAAAACCTGTTCTAAGCAAAGAAGGGAAAGCAGAGAGGTGGAAGGAGTATATAGAATGTCTACACAAGGGCGATGTACTTTGAGGACAATATTGTAGAAATGGACGAGGATGTAGATGAAGATTAAATGGGAGATACGATACTGCATGAAGAGTTTGACAGAGCACTGAAAGACCTGAGTCGAAACAAGGCCCCAGGAGTAGACAACATTCCATTAGAACTGCTGATAGCCTTGGGAGAGGCAACCCTGACAAAACTCTGCCATCTGGTGAGCAAGATGTATGAGACAGGCGAAATACCCTCAGACTTCAAGAAGAATATAATAATTCCAATCCCGAAGAAATCAGGCGTTGACAGATGTGAAAATTACCTAACTATACGTTTAATAAGTCACAGATACAAAATACTAACGCGAATTATTTACAGACGAATGGAAAAACTGCTAGAAGTCGACCACGGCAAAGATCAGTTTGGATTCCGCAGAAATGTGGAACACAGGATATAAAATGTAGACTGGCAGACAAAGAAAGCATTTCTGAAGAAGAGAAATTTGTTAACATCGAGTATAGATTTAAGTGTCAGGAAGTCGTTTCTGAAAGTATTTGTATGGAGTGTAGCCATATATGGAAGCCATATATGGAAGTGAAACATGGACGATAAATAGTTTGGACAAGAAGAGAATAGAAGCTTTCGAAATGTGGTGCTACAGAAGAATGCTGAAGATTAGATGGGTAGATCACATAACTAATGAGGAGGTATTGAATAGAATTGGAGAGAAGAAAAATTTGTGACACAACTTGACTAGAAGAAAGGATCGGTTGGTAGGGCATATTCTGAGGCATGAAGGGATTTAGTATTGGAGGGCAGCGTGGAGGGTAAAAATCGTAGAGGAGACCAAGAGATGAATACACTAAGCAGATTCAGACGGATGTGGGTTGCAGTAAGTACTGGGAGATGAAGAAGCTTGCACAGGATAGGGTAGCATGGAGAGCTGCATCAAACCGGTCTCAGGACTGAAGACCACAACAACAACAACAACAACAACAACATGTATATTATCCAACTGACTGCTTCCACACATTTCTCGTCATTATTTGGTAGAGAGAACATCGATTGTGTAGTGTGTTGTATGCACCTAGATGTTGAACGACAGCTGAAAGAGACTTTTGCGGGTTCTCTAGACCTGGGTTGACTTTGTAATGTATAATGATGATTTGGAATCTGTTATATCATTGAAATCGGTATTCGTGAGTGGAACTAGTCATTTCCATTACTTTTCCGAGTTTTCACATAAAGAACTTCACAGAGCAGATAAGTTTCTAGTCCCCCAGTGGTTTGAAGCATGTTCTGCCTCGCTGCACCTCGCTAAATATTCGGGTTTCTAGATAAATTATTTCCACTTTTCATCTTTGGAATTATGAAAGCGATATTGCTATGTGCTTGATATTAAGAATTATCTCTTAAATGGTACGATATTCTGGCAAAACATGTGAAAATAATTGTGTCCTTCTAATCCCAGTGTATGGAGATGTATGTGGGAACCATGGCAGTAAACAAGCAAGCAAGCAGGTCAGGACCGGAAACAGTAACGCCTTTGTGCCGAGGGTAACCAACACAGCCTTTGTACAGCAGTTCCGAGAGTGACCACTGTCCATGGAAGGCACTCAGATTGCGCATCACGCCAGCATGTGTGGGAGGGCAGTTGACTCATGACCGCTCGCTGAAGTTGACGACGGACCACCCTTGTGGGAAATATCTAGTACTGCGGGGACTAAAAGCGGAGCATGTCCTTATGTATGTTTTGAGACCTGACTGTCTTTGTAATACACATACGAGTGTCTGGTGGTTGATAGCCATATGCAGGACGCAGAAGTCATTAATTTGTCTGGTGCAGAATACGAATAGTGTTTACTTCATCGATATGGTACATGATATAGCCAAGTTGGAGATCGGTTTCACGCTGAAAAAAAAATCAAGCTTTGTAAGAGCTGTGTAATTGAGGAAGTGTCTCTCCATATTTCACTATCTGTAGATCATTTTACACGGTTTAATCGTCAGTGCAGTGTGGCTGCTGTATGCTTATTTTCAGTCCATATGAAACACTTTTGCCGCTGACTGTCTTGTCTGCGAAAAATGGAGGAACATGCTCCCGCAACAGCAGGAGAAGCAGCTTGGCAGGTAAATTCAGCAAGAGCCAATCAGAATGCTCCGTTCACAAGGCATCATTTATACAGGGCACAGGAGCCTCTACAGACTGGTTCGAAGAACTTATTTATGGGAAGTTCTATGAATGCTTAGAGTAACATGATGTCTTCTTCATTCGAGTGATCAGAGACATGCCCAAGTACACCATCCACCTCTGGCGGGATGCTATCCCTCATCCGCCATTGTGGATTTAGAGCATCTCCAGACCAGCAGCTGTAGGACATCGGCAATTCACCGAAAATTCCTACCATTTTTCTCGTCTGTAAAAAAATGCTTTGAATTCTGTTTGTGTAATTACTCTGATACTCCCGTCTGTGCTTGGACAGCAGTCTGTACTTCGAGAAGTGATGAAAATAACGTCACTGACTCCACCAGCAGTAAATATAAAACTAAGCCCAATCACTGTATCAGAAAAGTGATGAATGCCACACTTGCTATAGGACTCCGAAATTTGTCTCTGTGAGTGCCTTCAAACAAGCAGCTATAACTCGAAAAGTGTTGAGCGTCCTTTTTAGAGTTACACAGATATTTATTTCAACTGACAAATATCATCGTTCTGGCGTGCAAAATCAGACATTGCAGATGATATCGGTTCTGAGATCTCTTTCTCACAAAAGCGTGTGAAGTGTCTTATGGCGATTTCACAAGTGTGCACCGATCTTTTTAGACTACATGTTCGAGTGTGGCGGTATACATCGCAAAATTGAAGCAAATTACTGTGCAGCGATATTTTTTGAAAGTATATTTTGGCATATTCAGCTGGATGTAGTAATTCCTGATGCAGCCCCTGCTCAAAGGCAAGGGTATTTCTCACTAAAGTGCCCGAAGTGTCTCTGGTATGGTTTCACAAGTGTGTCTCGATCTTTTTTTAGAGTCATTGTTCAAGTGTGACTGTCGTGGTATTCCTTAGAATAAAATGTCTAATTGTCTAAATATTCTCGTGCATCTGCAAAACATTTTCTCTTTGTGCAGTGGTGCATTTAGTTCCTGTGACATCTTCAAGCTAAGTATGTGACAATATTCTGCAACACCAGATCTAATACCTCCCGAAGCAGCTCATGTTCAATGACAAAGTGTATCTGCACACTTGGGATGGGAAAGAGAAGGAGGGCCATGGTTTATAACACCTCAGGAAGTGCTTAATGAGCAGTCGTGCACCTAGCGTGTAGCCGTGCCATGAGCCGGAGCACTCCCTGCCCAAGTCTCTGCACTCGTTGGAAGAGGCCATGTGCCAGAGTGGGTGAATTAGCTACGGTTAAAGTACACGTATTTATCAACATTAGTTGTGAAGCATAACTTAGTCCCATCCCGCTGCATCCTTTATGAAACACATTCATATTCACCAAATTTAATTGCTATCGTCATAGTTCTCACAAGCATTTTTACAGCTGATAAACTCTTCCTTCTCCAGTACAGACATCTCATCCATTGAACACAGTAAACAATTATGTCCATCCTCCCAGTCCAGCAGCTTGACACAGACTGTGTCCCTTTCCCCCCATTTTCCCCCGAGACTGTCATCGTGGACTAGGTCATGGAAGGGGAGATGGGGTGGGACGGCAGTGCCTCTGGTCGTTGTGTTGTGAACTAGGTCAGTTGGACTCCAGACGTCATAGTGAACACATTGGATGGAGCTACTGCATATGACAACTCAAATTGTTTGAATAAACAATGTATACAAAAGAAAGACTTATTCCCATCCTATCTGATAGCCTAGAACAGATGGAGTCCTCTTCCTGCCAATTTGCAGATGGGGGAGAGGGAGGAACAGGGGAGAGGAGGGGGATTAGGTTGACAGAGGTAGCCCAATTGACCTATTCTTCCCGCCAAAATTTGAACTTCTCCCATGACGTCACTGTGATGTTGCCACATTTATGGATGGCATATTGGATTCGCCATCTTGAAAAAATTTCACAACAATGTAGAATGGGGTGACGCGAGGTTTGCCCTACTACATATAAAATATGTATCACATGCATGTACAGCAGAGTCCCGCTAATCTGAACCCCAGCAATGCGAATATTCAGTTAATCTGAACATGCAAAATGTTACTCAAAGTGTAGAAAACTCTGCGGTATACTGCTCTACATACACACTATTTTAATTTACTCAGTACAATAAACATGTATTAGAAAAATTGGCCAGAAAGCATTACCTTTAAACAATGCATAACAATGAAAGAAAAGCTGTCAAACTTACTAAAATACAGCGGAAATTTTATCCCTACTTTTTAGCTGACAGAAACTCAGTCATTGTTTTTTGGCGAAATGAATACAGTCTGTTATACACTCCTGGAAATGGAAAAAAGAACACATTGACAATGGTGTGTCAGACCCACCATACTTGCTCCAGACACTGCGAGAGGGCTGTACAAGCAATGATCACACGCACGGCACAGCGGACACACCAGGAACCGCAGTGTTGGCCGTCGAATGGCGCTAGCAGCGCAGCATTTGTGCACCGCCGCCGTCAGTGTCAGCCAGTTTGCCGTGGCATACGGAGCACCATCGCAGTCTTTAACACTGGTAGCATGCCGCGAAAGCGTGGACGTGAACCGTATGTGCAGTTGACGGACTTTGAGCGAGGGCGTATAGTGGGCATGCGGGAGGCCGGGTGGACGTACCGCCGAATTGCTCAACACGTGGGGCGTGAGGTCTCCGCAGTACATCGATGTTGTCGCCAGTGGTCGGCGGAAGGTGCACGTGCCCGTCGACCTGGGACCGGACCGCAGCGACGCACGGATGCACGCCAAGACCGTAGGACCCTACGCAGTGCCGTAGGGGACCGCACCGACACTTCCCAGCAAATTAGGGACACTGTTGCTCCTGGGGTATCGGCGAGGACCATTCGCAACCGTCTCCATGAAGCTGGGCTACGGTCCCGCACACCGTTAGGCCGTCTTCCACTCACGCCCCAACATCGTGCAGTCCGCCTCCAGTGGTGTCGCGACAGGCGTGAATGGAGGGACGAATGGAGACGTGTCGTCTTCAGCGATGAGAGTCGCTTCTGCCTTAGTGCCAATGATGGTCGTATGCGTGTTTGGCGCTGTGCAGGTGAGCGCCACAATCAGGACTGCATACGACCGAGGCACACAGGGCCAACACCCGGCATCATGGTGTGGGGAGCGATCTCCTACACTGACCGTACACCTCTGGTGATCGTCGAGGGGACACTGAATAGTGCACGGTACATCCAAACCGTCATCGAACCCATCGTTCTACCATTCCTAGACCGGCAAGGGAACTTGCTGTTCCAACAGGACAATGCACGTCCGCATGTATCCCGTGCCACCCAACGTGCTCTAGAAGGTGTAAGTCAACTACCCTGGCCAGCAAGATCTCCGGATCTGTCCCCCATTGAGCATGTTTGGGACTGGATGAAGCGTCGTCTCACGCGGTCTGCACGTCCAGCACGAATGCTGGTCCAACTGAGGCGCCAGGTGGAAATGGCATGGCAAGCCGTTCCACAGGACTACATCCAGCATCTCTACGATCGTCTCCATGGGAGAATAGCAGCCTGCATTGCTGCGAAAGGTGGATATACACTGTACTAGTGCCGACATTGTGCATGCTCTGTTGCCTGTGTCTATGTGCCTGTGGTTCTGTCAGTGTGATCATGTGATGTATCTGACCCCAGGAATGTGTCAATAAAGTTTCCCCTTCCTGGGACAATGAATTCACGGTGTTCTTATTTCAATTTCCAGGAGTGTATGACACATACTTGTGCCATCGTCTCATAAACATCAAATCAGCAGGTGTAGCAATGAGCTGTTGGTCCAAATAACGTAGGTGCAAGGCCAAGGGCTTCTGCTGCGTCACTGTGTGGCACCAGCTCTCCTTTGTCACATTCAGGCTCATTGTCACTTCCGTCACAGCAATCCACTTCTTCCTGGCCTTGAGTCACAGCAGCAACTAAATAAAGGTCTGATACATAATATTGGAACAAATCTCAGTAATCACAGTGTTAAAAATCTCATATCCTGCACAAAACTTGCTTGTGACACAGCAAAACTAGACACATTTGAGAAAAATGCAGTTGCATATAAGAGAAATAAAGTGATAATGAAACAACTTCAAACAAATAATACTCGCAAAAATACTGAACTTAAAGATTTGAAAAATATTCACTGCAAACTGTCTGAAAGTAAAGCACTCATAGTAGAAACTGACAAAGGAAATTCTTTAATCATAATGCATGAATGAGAATATGTAGAGAAAACCTTGCAATTTTCCCATAGCAACAATATTACTGAAATAAAGACAGATGCTACAGTAAAATTCCAAACTAAACTCTGAAAGCTACTACAAAACAGTAACTTTTTACTGAACAAATATGAAATACATAACTGCATAGCAATGAATCCCTCAGCACCAAAACTGCGTGCACAGCCAAAGGTTCATAAAGAAAATTGTTCCATTCGCCCGATTGTTAACTCAAGAAACAGTCCTGCATACTTCAATAGGCGTAAATTGAAAGACCTCATTACCAAATACTATAGATTTGAAAATAACTACACCATACATAACACACATGAACTCATAAGCTTAATTAAAGACATCCACATCCCACCAACAGCTAAATTACCATTACTAGACATAGTCAACCTGTACACACACATCCCTGTCAAAGAGGCTATTAACATTACAAGAAACAATCTGCTTAAATATAAGAAAATTAGTGTTGCAGAGATCAGTGAACTCAAGAAGTACTTTCACTTGTTCTAGAGCATAATTACATCAGCTTCAACAACAAACTGTGCCAACAACGTGATGGTTTGGCAATGGGAAGTAGCTTAGCTGGGATATTGGCTGACATTTACATCAACCATATAGAACAAAAATTCTTCTCAACCAACCAGCACATCTCAAACAAAATAATGTACTACAGAAGATATGTTGATGATACAATTTTGTTTTTTGATGGTACAAGCAATGAAATAGGTGCATTAGCAGCAGATCTAAGCAAAATGCACAAAAATATTAAATTCATAGTTGAACATGAAACTAATAAAAGCCTTAACTTTCTTGACCTGAAAATTTGCAATAGTAACAATAAACATCAACTTAGTATTTACAGAAAACCTACCACCACAGATGTCAGTATTGGCAACTCATCTTCCCACCCCCACCAACAAAAAATGGCATTTTCCAGAACGATGCTACACCAAATTAAAAAAGTACCAATGAGTGACACAGACCAACAAAATGAAATCAATATAATTAAAACAGTTGCTCATAATAATGGATATAAATCCACAATAATAGAAAAACTGCACAACAAAATGCAGATAAAAACCACAGATCCACTTCACAGCAGTCGCTTCAAGCCAAATCAGTGTCACTGCAGCCGAACCTAAATATGCTACTCTCCCATACATAGGCCCACTTTC
This sequence comes from Schistocerca gregaria, assembly GCF_023897955.1. Lineage (NCBI taxonomy): Eukaryota > Metazoa > Arthropoda > Insecta > Orthoptera > Acrididae > Schistocerca > Schistocerca gregaria. Next base: position 242,060,533 of record NC_064921.1, read on the forward strand.
ATACCAAATAGCAAACTTATTTAAAAAGAAGAAAAATATCACAATCAGCTTTTCCACAAATAATAAATTACAACAAAAATAATCCATGATGTAAATACCTCCAAGAGGTCCTACCGTAAATCAGGAATATACAAACTCAAATGTGTTACATGCCCAAAATAGTACATTGGATAGACAGGCAGAAGTTTTGGAATCAGATACAAAGAACATATTGATGCTTTAAGACTTGGTAACTTGAACAAATCAGCATTTGCAGCCCGTATTGGTGAAGAAAACCATTCAGTGGGAAACATTGAGGACAACTTAAAAATTTTGCATCTAGCAGAAAAAGGAGCCACTATGAATATATTAGAAGAATTAGAAATACACAAACATAAAAACAGCACCCAAGACTACATCCTTAACGAACAAACAGAGTTAGCTAAAACCCCATTCCTGAAAAATTTCCAAAAATTTCTTCCCAGCCTCCAAAGCAAATAATATTAGTACACCTATCTACAGATCAAGTAGCTAATTTATATGTTACTATAATTCTCAAGATGCTAAATGTAATTAAATAATATACTGTTTTACCTATACAGTTATAAAACAAACTTTGTAATTAATTTAACAATATCAACTCAAAAATTCAATGTCTCTGTACTAGTGTAAAAGGCATTACAGTTGCGTAAATGAATATGTGATCCATGATCCTTTCCAAACATAGGACAGCATCATCAAATGTTACGATATATCATAGCATCTGTGATATTCATGTTTGTAAGCTCTTTGTATGTATCAAAACATGTGGTGTGTGGTAGAAATCTTCTCAGTGACACATCTAAAGTGTACAGTTAGAACAATTTATGTGTGAAACAATAAGAATGCAATGGGAATGGATTTACATCTGTTGGACGAATGTTATGGAAACAAACTCACCAAACTGACATTTCACATAAGTCACATGCAACGAAAATCGGTAACACAACCATCTGCGTGAGGCGTATTTATAATTATGTATTATTTATATTTTAGGACAATTAATCTGTAAAAAACACACCACATGTCATAAAGAAAGAGTGTAAACCGCCTGATGATGAATCACAACGATTCGAAACCGGTAACGGTACCCTTTGAATAAAGGAACTGAAAGTAAAATTGTGGCTGGTTGCTGTCCTAACACCATTAACACTTGTCTTTAAACAACAGCCACGGTCTCCATCATGTCATCATATGACAAAATTGCATAAATCAGTGTCAGTTAGGTTCTCCACACATGCCCCATCCGCTGTCATCCACTCATCTACGTCTCCTTCAATAGCTTCTTCACACCCAGGTATTGTCTGTATTATTTGTAGTAGATTTTCCTCTTCTTTTTCGACTAGGTTGTCCTGAAATTCAAGAGATGTCCACAGTTTTCTCCATGATTTTCTCAGAGTATTTTCTGAAATATTCTGCCATGCCTCAGCAGCACAATAAACCCCATCCTTCACATTGGTCTTTTTTATTTTGTCCACTAAAGGAATGTTATCATCTTAGATCAGCATTCTTAAAAATTGTTTTCTGTAAATCAGTTGAATGTTTGCAGTACGCCCCCGTCCATTGGCTGTAGAAGTGGTGTAACATTCGGCGGCAAAAACTTCGCCACAATTTCTCAATCACATAATTCCTCAGTGCCGGGGGGAGATGGCGCGTTATCAATCGAAAGTATTGCACAGGGGGACAATTTTCCTTGCAAAACCGTCGAACAGAGGGAACAAACTGGCCGTGAAACCATTCTTTGAACAGCTTACCATCCATCCATGCTTTTTTCTGGTTGCGATATATAACGGGCAGGTACTTCATGTTGCAGTTTTTAAAAGCTCTGAGCCTAGCAGATTTGCCGATCAGCATTAAAGGCAGCTTGTGATTGTCAGCTGCGTTGCTGCACGCTAATAAAGTCACACGATCTTTGCATATTATAAAACGAGAAGCATGATCTTTTGCTTTTGATGCCAGGCTTATTGATGGCAATGCCCCAAAATTATGGTCAGTCTCGTCAGCATTATAAATTTGTTGAGGAGAATACTTTCCCTCTCTTACCATTTTTTCAAACTCACCCAAGTATTCCTTCACTGCGTAACGGTCAGAAGAAAGCTTCTCTCCAGTAATTGTTAGCTGACCGATTCCGTGGCGTTTTTTGAATCTGTCCAACCAACCCGTATTCGCACTAAAAGACTCATCACGGTTCATTAACTTGTTCAGGTAAACTGCCTTCTCCTGAACCAGTGCTCCACACAAAGGAGTTCCCCTTTCTCTTTCCTGCGTAAACCAAAGGAAAAGAGCTTCACCCACTTAATCGTACTGAGACTGTTTCAAAGTCTGCCGATTTTGAGTATTTTCCCCGAAGACGTTGCACAGGACTGTTCAAGTTTCAACCGGTTCTTCTTCCAATCACAAAGGGTCGCTTTACAAACACCCAGTTCCGTTCCCAGTTTAGATACATTCTCAGCATTGTCTATCCACTTCAAAGCATTCCATTGTTCTTTGAGAGTTAACGTTCCATGTTTCCGTTTACTCTTGACGAAAATACGTGTACCACTACACCTGAACGAATAGAATACAACTGTTGTGCATGCCAGCGATCGGTAACTAACATCACCAAGCGCTTTGCGAGCCAACTGGCAGTGCACTGACCTCAGACACTACAAAGGTCTCAACAATGCGCAACAAAAGGGCAGGGAATGAGAGTGGCCATTGTTCCCACTCTTGTACCCATTTGTTACCATGGTGTACCTACTAATCAGCTTTCATACTTCATTCTAGAAACTCGTCACCAAAATTCCGGCTAATCCGACCAAATCGATAATCCGAACAAGGTCTGGTCCCAATTAGTTCGGATTAACAGGACTCTACTGTATTATCTTTCTGAATGTTCACGTGTTATTTTATGTCCAAATCTGTCAAAGGTTCTGTTCCCCCCCCCCCCCCCCCCCCCGCGCCGACAACACCAGTCAGCCCGCACGTTATTCGTTTGTTTCTTTCGTCAGTCGACTCGACTGAATCGAGTTGTCTAGTAGTTGTACTTTCCTATGCAGCAGGCGTCCACGTCATCGTATTTCATACGTTTCTATCTGGCACATATATAGCTAACACATACCTACGAGAAATGTCGCAGCCATTCTAGTGATCTTGATATGTTATTCTCTCTGGCATTTGTTCGAGAAAAGTAGCGAATATTCTACTGTTTTCTTGTACAGAAAACCTTCGATACGTAGCGTTATAAATACTGACTATTCGACGAACAGGAAGTTAGTTTACATTCGGAAGCAGAAATATTAAGACTGAAGGACGAACCTAAGTAAAAAGTCATAATAGTAGCAAGTGCACGTGTGAAGATAAGTTAAGAGTGAGAGTGATCAGTTGATTGTGAAGTATTAATAACAGTAATTCATAGTCATTCTCAGTAAAAATATTGATACAAGACTCGTAATAATGTAACAATAATGTTCCCACTGTTGTTCCCATTTGTTACCATGGGGTACCTACTAATCAGCTTGGTGTACTTCATTCTAGAAACTCGTCACCGTAATTCCGACTAATCCGAACAATAAAAATGTACTTTCTAATTATCTAATGATGCTAACAAAGGTAATAATAATGTAACAATAGTTTCCCATATCTAATTCATAAGACGAGTTAGGAATGGAAAACTATTAATGCGTATATTTCCAGTAATAGTGACTTTCGAGAATATTCCTAAAAACGCATTGTTACTGCATAGGCCCTCTATAGAGTGCACTAGAAAGGAACGGAATCGACAATAAAAACTCCACACACATAAATTGCCGCATGACGTCATCAGTGAAAAGTCGCCCTTCGATTATACGTCGTAAGGTAAATCTTGGCTTGTCGCTTTCACAGTAGGTATTTGTTCACACTCCAAAAAAGTCTGGAAGCGAACGTTCTGACAGTCAATGTTCTCGAAACAACCGAGCCACATACATAAGGGAATCAGTCACTGCCAGGGAGTCAGTTTGAATGCTACAATCGTCGCGATAACTTGTAAGTAATAAAAAGTGAACAACTGCCATTATTGGCTATTGCCACGGACTTCAGTTATTGTTGTGCTTAGTGATATTACAAACACGCGGAGTGTGAGCGTGTGTGTTTTAGTGCTAAGTGTACTATTGTTGCAGTTTTCAGTGCCAATAAAGTCCTTATTCGAGAATAATTGGCATCTAATTTACCTACGTCGTAACAGTATAATAAAAGGGATCATTATGTAATAAGAGAAAGGAAAGTAGAAACATCTGAAAATTCCAGTCAATATTCAGCTGCAAAAACACCACTAGATGTACAGGCAGAGCCCAGCATTTCTTCGAAACTTCTACAACAAATTTCATCGACTGATTCCACGAATTGACAATTATTTGGATATATTAGCATCATGAAATATTAGTAATGATATAAAACATAAGCTTCTCACAGCTCCAAGGAAACCTGAAAAGCGTTGTATCTTTCCTACTTCTGAGCACAACAACAAGTGGCGGGTTGAACGCCGACACGTGCACGATAATCATTTTAAACGGTACCCATGGCTGGTGTTCTCACAAGTTAAAAAGGAACTTCTTTGCATTAACTGTTTAATCTTTGTGAATCATAAAATGGTTGGAGGAAAGCAACTTGTGACTGAACCACTAATAGGGTTTGCCAAACTTACTGCTAAAGATGGTGACCTTGAGACCCAGTCTCAGCTCAAATACCTCGTGGAAGTGTCAACAGATGCAAAATTATTTTCGGCGACATTAGACAACCGCGAACTCGATATCATAAATCAACTGTCAAGACAGAGAATGGAAAACACTAGGGAAAACTGAGACCATCTTGTATCTATAATAAAAACAATCATATTTCATGGAAAACAAAATATTCCTCTGCAGGAGCATAGAGATGGTGAGAGTCTATTAGAAAACGAAAATGATAGTGAAAGCATAGTGAGTAATGAGGGAAACTTCAGAGCTCTTCTATGGTTTAGAATTGACGCTGGAGACTTCCAACTAAAACATCACCTTGAGACCACTAAAGCGATCACCACTTGCATAACTAAAACAACGTGTAACGAACTTATTTCATGCTGTGAAACAGTGATATTATCGAGAATACTGGAGGAAAACGAAGATTCTCGTTATTACAACATAATCTTCGATGAGACTATGGACATAGAACACATCGCTCAACAGAGTTTAGCTGCAAGATAAGTTGATGGTGACGCGGCAAATTACACGAAAGAGTTTTGGGTTTCATTGACACCCAGAACGACAGTGAGTGTAGTGGAAACATTGACGATGAACCTCAAGAGAGTCACGATGAAGAGCCTAGCGTTACTGGTGAAGTATTAGGTAGTACGATTCTAAGAAGAATGGAAAGCCTTTCTCTGTCACTGTTGGTATAGGCAGTGATAGCTGCTGAGTTAATGCGTCAGAATTAAAAGGAGCTGTTGCTACAATAAAAAAAAGCTATCAACGCGCAAGTAGCACCATGCCGAAGTCATCATCTCAACCTCGCTGTCTCTCGCAGTTGCAAAGTACAAGTGTGAGAAACTCACTTGGTGCCATTGAAGAGGTATATCGTTCTTTACAGTGTCTGGCAAGCGGTTCGCAACACTGAAGAGTCAACTAAAACAATTGCTGCAGTCACGTTGTCAAACTAGATGGGTTACACGACATAGTGCTGTTATTCAATTCGCAGCTGATCTCGCAACAGTTTACAAAGTTCTTCAAGAAATACAGTGTTGGAGGGATAGAACAACGGCTGCCAAAGGCAATATTCTCCTTCGAGCTCTCTGTATTTGTGTGTTCATTATCACTCTGTTTACACTGAGTGACATTATGAGCATAACATACCCTCTCAGCAAAATCTTACAAGGCCCTATTTTGAGCGTCGCGATGGCAAAGGCAAAATTAGATTCAACGCTTCAGGTGTACGACGGCATGATAGCTACTTCGCTCGTATTGTCGAAGAGGCGAAGGCTGTTATGGAAGAGTTAGACGTGGAGATAAGTGTTCCTCGTCTTAGATGCAGACAAAGACACAGGGAAAACTGTGATCATAATGATGGTGCTGTGACATATTGGAAAAGAACTGTTTTTATTCCAACACTAGACCATGTTACGACTGACATGACTGAACGTTTTGCCGAAGAAAATATTTATCACTTTACAATTCAACATACTTTTGCCCTCACAACTAGTGAAACATGACGGTAATGATCTGGCACATAAATTGAATCGGTGCTTAACTGAACTAACATTCTTTGAAGAAGAATCACTCTTTGTGATTAAGGGAGATATTCTCCAGTACAAGCAATCAAGCATAAACACCCTTCATGATCGTGATTCTATTATGCAAGCGTTGCCTGTTTGTTCTAGATTTTACTCTCCTACTTTGCACATGACGTACAAAATACTTGCTTCTGTACCTGTATCTACTGCTGCCGTATAAAGAAGTTTTCCAACATTGCGGCGTACAAAGCCATGGCTGAGGTCGACAATGAACGAGGATCGACTTAATGGCTTAGCTCTGTTGAACATTCACCCTGACTTTGGTTGTTCTATTGACGATGTAATTAAGCAATTTACCAGGAAGAATAGGCGCATAGAATTCACCGTTTAAGGAAGAGAACCACAAGTGTAGCTTTTTTATATTATAAGATAGCATTGTTTGTATATGTATATAATCAGTTTAAATAAAACTTAAACTTTGCATGTGAATTGGTCATTTTTTATTATAGTAAAAGTAAAGGCAGCTAAAGATATCTTTAGGGCCTCCTCCTTAAGGTTTTTCTGTATCCGAAACTGCATTGAGATGACTTTGGGGTGCCTGTTATTGCAGTCTAATCTGGCACAGTTTGATCTGTTACTTTTCGTAAAATTTGGCACCACTCTTGTTTACCTAAGCACAGAGATGGTTTATGTGGCGACACATGTGTAGTTTCTTCACCAAAGAATAGAGGCCTTTCACTTTTCAACTTCCTTACCTGAAGATTGCATTAATTCTTTCCTGTCACGTGTCAACACAGTCAACTGCCCCCTGTGTTTAATTGCTTAATTTAATAGTTGTTTTCTGTATGAGACTAATGAGAGAAGATATGTAGCGATTACATCCAGACATATGTAGTGCTTTCTATGCTTACAGGGATCAATATTTAATGATAATTCTGAAATGATGAAAGTATGGAACACCATCAGGCCCTGGAGCTTCGTTCTGTTTTAACGATTCCAGCTTCTTCTCAGCACCACTGATGCTAACACTTATTTCATTGGTCTTTTCAGTGGTCCAAGGATTGAAATGGGGAAATTCTACTGGATCTTCCTTTGTAAAGGAACGTTTGAAAATGGAGTTAAGCATTTCAGCTGTTGCTTTGCTATCCTCAATTTCAGTTCCTACCTTATTTGCTAGGGACTTTGGTATCACTAACAGCTTTTACATATGACCAGAATTTCTTTGGGTTTTGTGTAATATCATTTGACAATATCGTGCTACACTAGTCAATGAAGGTATCATGCATTGCTCTCTTGACAGCCAAACGTGTTTAATTCAGCATGTCTCTATCTATATCCCTACACGTTGGTTTACAACTGTTATGCAGTACTCTCTGTTCCTCTACAAGTTTCTTTACTATGACTGTATACCTTGGAGGTACCCTCCCATTATGAACTGTTCTACTGGGTACATATCTATCCAGTGCATGGTCAACTCTTCTTTTAAACTTGAGCCATAGTCCCTCTACATGAACCTGCCTTATGCTGAAATTTTCAAGTTCTTCACTGAGATATGACACTACTAATTTTTACCTAGCTTACTGAACATATATATCTTTCTGCTTGTTTTCTTTGTCCTTTGTACTTTGGTTAATAATTGCTCCCACAACCGCATCATGATCATTGATAACAGTTTCGATGTGGACATCATCAAAGGTCTATTTGTTGGCATTAGATTCAATACATTTCCATCATCTGTGGGGTTCCTAAACTATGTAGTTTTCACAGAAGGCATTTTGTAATGTTTCACAGGATTTCTTAAATCATGCCCACCACTAACAAAATTGTAATTTTCCAAATTAATTATTGGATGGTTTAAGCCTCTGCCAATGATCACAACATGGTTGGGGAACTTATGTACATATGATCTGACGTTTCTCTAAATTTTTCAGTTACATCAGGAGATGAGTCTGGTGATAAAACGATGAAATTACGATTTTGTGCCCAACTGTGATACTGAGTATTGCCTGAACAATCAAGAAAAAAGTTCATATAAACATAGATCCGCAAATGTTTAGTTATGAAGTTACAACTAATAAAATATTTCGCCTGAAATTTAGCAACTTTGCTAATATGAAGCCATTGCAAGTCTGTAAGAGGTTAAAGTTAAGCACAATTTCCATTTATTTTGTTGTTATTGGTTTGGTGAACATATAAAAACATGTCCCAGACTTGTATCTGCAGTAGTTTTCCAGAACGTCCAGAGAAGCAAAAATTATTATACAAGTAAATTTGTTTCATTTTGCATTAAGAATGTAGAGACGTTTATGTCATTGTTGACAACTGTCAGTGAGTTGTTTCAGTCAGTTCCTAATCTTGAAAGGAGTTAGTTTTCTGTATAGTTCAGCGAAGCGAAACCACATAATAACTGTTGTAATTTGTAGATTATTTTTGAAATTGGGATGTCTTTCAAATTTACGACAGAGAAATACGCTGATATGGGTTTATTTATGGCACATGTGATAGTAATGCTACAGTTGCAGTTAACGAATATCACGTACATTATCCAACATGGAGGATTCAGAATGCATGAACGATTAGTGGAGTATTTCGAACGTTTCGGGATATAGGTTCTCTACCCAGCATTCATAATTAATATGAGCGCTCAGTATATGAAGACGATGATGAGGATATTATGGATGCTGTTTAATGGTGCCCAGGTACCAGCATACACCGTATCTCTCACTGATTAGGCATTTCACAATCTAAGATATGATGTACACTGAAGTACAGTAATCTGTATCCTTAACCTAATCAAAATGTGCATCATTTACATCTGGGAGATCCTGCCCTTCGCTTGGAGTTGTGAAACTGGTTCAATACTAATAGGCAGTTACGCAAATACATTTTATTTACTGATGAGGCATAGTTTACTCGAGATGGTATAAACAATTTACATAACGAGCACGTGTGGTCTGAAGCAAACCCACATGCAACAGTGCAATGCAATTTCCAGCAGTGATTTAGCTTAAATGTGTGGTGTGTTATAATCAACTCACACTTTATTGGACCATTCATTTTCCCAGGACGTGTAACTGGTGTGACGTATGTACATACAATTCCTGCAAGAAGAAATTCCCCACTTGCTCAAATATATTCAACTGCTATGCGATTGCAAATGTATTTTCAACATGATGTCGCGCTTCCACATTTGTCGACTAATTATAAAATCCAGTCTAAGTGTCAAAAATAAAAAAAAATTCGTTTTATTGTCAAAATGTTGGCTATGTGCCTGACCTTGATCAGTTAAAACCAGGCTATCTAGTAATCATGGGGAAGTGGTTTAAAACATTACCACAAGAATGTGCCAGGTGCTAAGTGCCACCTGTTATGTAACAAAATCTGTGCGATGTGCTCATGCTGTTGTTTTTATTTGAGGTTCGATTGTATTCAAGTTGCAGTGCTTAATCCTGTCTGTTGTGTTTACTATTGTGGTTTATGTGATGTATGAAACAAGAATACATCTGAAAAGGGGCAAGGGTAGTGTTTCCCAAATAAATAAGAAGCGAAGAGCCGAGGGAAAACCATATGAGAACAATAAGAAAGTTACTGTACTCAAAAACAACCTCCACATGATGAGGTAACTGTATATGGTAACTTTAACGCCTTAGTACTAAGGCTTTTTTGAAGAACATCGCTTGATTGTGATTTTTCTGTGACGTTTTAAGCTAACCTATGTTTAGATCATGCACACCACATTAGATTATGTTTGACTTGGTTCCTGGACTTACTAACTGTGCAGAGTGGAAAACAAATAGATTATTCACAGCAGTCACAAATTATTTAATGCCTCTAATTCCTGTGTTTGTTTGTTATAGGTTTCATGCCGGTGCCTGCTATAAATGTAGAGACAATGCATTGGAACACAAATTCAACATATTCAATCAGTTCTACAACCTAGGTGATAATGTTAAGCAAAATTCTTATTTGATGGGAAACATAAGTGGATGCAATGCTAGACGATGGTGTTACGGTTATTATGAAGAGCCTGAGGAAAGTTGCAGGCAGGCTACTGTTTTTTATGCAGTTCCAAGTTTGCAAAAAAACCTTTCTGGAAATACACAAAATTACCATGCGAAGAGTGGAAACCTTAGTAAAAGCAAAAAAGAGTGGTGATGTTACCTACATTGAACATAGGGGAAATAAAAACAAAGAAAGGAAATATACAGCTGCTGATGTAAAATGCAATGTTGAACACAACAAAAATTTCCCTAAGGACGAAAACCATTAATCAAGGGCTAAAAGCACCCTTCTATTTTTAAGCCAAGATTTGAATTACAGAAGAATGTATGAGACTTTTGTTACACTTTATCCAAACAAAAGCTGGCCGGTGTGGCCATGCAGTTCTAGGCACTTCAGTCTGGAACTGCGTGACCGCTATGGTCGCAGGTTCGAACCCTGCCTCAGCCATGGATGTGTGTGATGTCCTTAGGTTAGTTAGGTTTATGTAGCTCTAATTTCTAGGGGACTGATGACCTCAGATGGTAAGTCCCATAGTGCTCAGAGCCATCTGAACCATTTATCCAAACACAAACATTAGATGTTTGTACTACAAAAAAGTACACATTCCCAAACTGAGATTTCATCACCCAAGGAAAGATACCTCTAACACATGTGATCTGCTTAAAAGTAAAATGTTGAATTACTCAACCAATAGAGATGTACATCGTATTTCACTAGAATTTCATCATAGATGCACTGAAAAAGCTAGAGAAGAGATGAAGCGTTATCATGGATATTCTACCACTTCTACAAGTGATACGTGCACTGTATCCATAGACTTAGAACAGGTTTTCTCTTTGCCAACATTGTCACGCTGCCAAATGTATTATTTACATCAACTTTTTTTGTTACAGTTTGGGATTGCATATGGCAGATAATAATACAGGTTTTACGTTTCTTTGGCATGTGAGTGTGAGTGGCAGGGGAGGCAACAAAATAGCGAGGTATGTGTTAAGGGGGATTAAAAGTAAGATTACCCAGAAAAATAAGTTGTCTGACAACAGCTGCAGCCAAAACAACAATCAAATGGTATTGTTCCTATGGATACACTTGGCTTGTAATGATTTCTTTGATGAACTTCACCACAAGTATGTCATCTCTAGACACTCATACTTAACCTGTGACCAAGACTTTGCTCTAATTGAAAAAAGAAAGAGAGTAGAAAAATGTGAAGTTCTTTTGGATCTTGTGAGAGATTTGTGTAATGCCAATAGCAAAACTCTTTTTCTAACCACGATGATGATTTTTATGAATTCTCCAAAGTAGCTAAAGAACATCTCATCACAAAAAAGTTAGAAATTTCCAAGGCCGTTTGGCTCGAAATTTCCAAAACCAACCCAGAAAAAAAACTTTCAATGAAGTTGCAACATGTATGCAAATGAATGTACTCAAAAAAGGTGTGAAGATGGAAACCTTAAAAGGCTTAGATCTACCCCAGCTTGAGCTAACAGCCAAATTGAAAACTGAGGAAGAGGAGTACTTAAAAAAGATGGTACCTTATCTCAAACAAGAAAACAAACTGTTTTACCAAAATCTGACTGAGTAAACACAGCAGCTGTTTGTAGGCTTAACATTGTAATATTTTGTTATAAAATAATGGTAAATTAATATGAAAAGTAACTTTGTAAACTTTGCAAAGGCATTTATTTCGAAATAAAACTTGTAAGAACACAGTAAAGTGTTTGATATTGTCTTTGGTCTTTAACTAGTTTGATTGCTAACACAGCACTTCCATAGGCCTAACTGACTTTTCATAATAATATAGTTATTAAGAAAAACTGTAAACAGCAGTTTCCAGATTTATATAATAGTAAAATTATTATTATTATACTTCCCACACCATTTTATTTACAGATATAACTGGCATACTTAGCCTCGTTTTATGTTACAGGTGTTGGCACACAGCTCTGTTTTTGTTTTGTTCCATCAATAATTCTTTTGTTGTTGCTAAATGTTTTACAGTAACTTTACTCTAAAATGTTTGTAGATTAACTGTCTTCACTTGTTTAGGTTATAAAAAAAATAAGGATGTCAAAAAGAAATGCTTTCTGCAAGTTTTTTGCGATTTCCTCAAAACAGCAGTTGTGGCACTTACCACGGATTTTATGATTAGTCGACATTTCACCAATCACCATTACTATATATTTAAATGAACATTTTCCAAAATTAAGTTCTCTACAACTTCTGTTGAAAACTTTGTGTAATTGCCTGGAATTTAACAAAAACAAATTGGGCCAAGAAGTTAATAAATTAAAAATTTTACAAACTTACTTCTTTGCATCTCTGAATGTTCTGGAAAACTACTGCAAATACACATCTGGGACATGCTTTATTAGATTCAACATATCAGTATCAATAAAATAAATGGAAATTGTGCTTTACTTAATCCTCGTAGTTTTTTAATGGCTTCGTATTAGGGAAGTTGGTACATTTAAGGCAAAATTTTTTAGTAGCCGTAAATCTGTAACCAAACATTTGTGGACCGATGTTTATCTGAACTTTTTTCTTTAGTTTTACCTGTAGAATAACATATTAAAATATTAGCATGTCTTTGTGAATCACCCTGTATTTAGCCTGAAATAAGCATGCAGTAAGTCTGTATGTCAAGCTCTACCAAAACTGTAGAATTGTTCTTGTTCATTATTTCAAACAAAATCTCAACAAAATTTAATTTCATTGGCATGAGATTTTATGCTAGAAATGCAGTAATTAAAATGATCTCTTTTTGAAAATAACTAGTTGATATCTAATAGAATACCTTATTGTGAATTATTTTAGCCGTTCTTCATCTCCATGTAACGATTATTTTTTTATTGATATCCATAATTAGCAGAAAAACATTTGGACTTCAGTAAAAGAATGTCGTAACAATAAAACTAGCTAAATACGTAGGTGCCACGTATCAATGCTAGCTTAGCACCTGGTACTTCACTCGTCTAGTCTGTATGGTCTGCTCATACTTTTTGTTTTTTGTTTACCTTCAATCAAATTTTTGTGTTGTTCACAAATTGCAACACTTACTAAGCTTTTCACTTTGATGAAGGCCAGAGAAGCATAATGTTTTGAGAATGGACTTCTGAGCAAAAAGCGATTCTGGTAGCTGGAGTCCAAGGTTTTAGTTAATCATGCTTTTTGCGTTCTTGTAGTTATATTTCCATGGGAACTTTCATCCCCTAACACATATTTCTTTATATCTAGCTAAGGAGAGGAATGCCAATACTGCTAAAATTAGCCTTAAGTATTTTATTAATAATTTTCACTCCTATTTCACTCTATAAGGGGTCGAATTTCGAAAAACAGTGAAACATGTATGCTTTTAAATTTTGTAACAGAGAAGGTACATACAAATTTTCATAGATTTAGATTTGAAAATAATGAAATAATTTTATAAAACTTTTCATCCCCTTTTTCACTCCCTTAAGGAGCTGAATTTCCAAAAACTGTGAAACATGTATTTTTTATTTCTAATAGAGAAGTCACGTTCTAATCTTCATATCAGTAGCATTAAAAATGCTTAGTAGTTCTTTAACGCTGATTTATTTCCAAAAAGACTTTCATCCACTTTATCTCCTTAATGGTTGAATTTCCAAAAATACTGAAACATTTATTTTTCTATTTATGACTGAGAAACCAAATACCAATTTTCCTAGTTCTATCTCCAAAATTGTCTTAATAGTGATATATTTTCAAAAAGCATCTCATCCCTTATTTCATACCTTTAGGAGTCGAATTTTGAACAATTCCTTCTTGAATCATACCTACACTACAAGATCAACACCCTTTCCAAATTTCAAGTTTCTATTCTTATCAGTTTCAGCTGGGTGATGAGGAGTCAATGAATCAGTTTGGCCCTATTTCATTCCCTTAGGGCTTGAATTTCCAGAAAAAGTGAAACACATACTCCTCCATTTCTGAGAAGCCAAATGCAAATTTTCATGGATTTTAGCTTTGAAAGTGCGTTGATAATGAAATATTTTATAAAACATTTCATATTCTATTTTACTGCCCTAGGAGTTCAATTTTCAAAAACACTCAAACACATATTTTTTATTTGGAATTGAGTGATCAACTACAAGATTTCATAGATATAGCTTTAAACATTCTTTAGTAGTTCTTTAATAATGATTTATTCTCCAACACACTTCCACCTAATTTTTAACCCCCATATGGTTAAACTTCGAAAAACGCTGACACACGCAATTATTTCCTCTCCAAATTTCAAGTTTCCATTCTTAGCAGTTTGGGCTGGACGATAATGAGTCAGTTAGTCAGTCAGGACACTGCCTTTTACATACAAAGATCTAAGGTTTTCTATATATCTACAAAACATTCATCTTCACAAAATGAAGCCAATTAAAGAAGAAAATATCTTCAAGTATAACTGTTATTTTCACTGTTATGCTACTAGGGAGAAGCATCTGTTATGTGACACATCTGTATGGGTACAACTAACAATTACTGGTACAGAGGAAGGTTATGAAAAATTCATATGTTAGGCTAAATTATAAGAGTATTAACAAATCTGTGAATAAACTGAAGATTCTGAGTGTTTTATATATAACAAATACTTTTGATTATTTCTCATTTACCATTGCAACTGTCTTCAGTGAGTACTGTGCCCTGATTACTGAAGACAACAGTTTCAGTGCAAAGACAAGAAGGGTGACTAGGTAGCATACATCTTACTTCAATAATTTAACGATTTCTACATATAAATTATGACGCCACTGGAAAGCACTGCAGTGAGTTCGTAAGAGTTCTATGTGTCTTAAAATAACAGAAGGATCGTCTGAGAAAAGATCTCATGCTTATAGAATGCTAAACACACTTACACTATGTAAAACTTTGTTGGGGTAACTACTGGCGCAAAATAAATCTTCCTCTGGCTAAGAAAGACATTAGGAGTATTTTTGGGTTAAACATAAGTTAACATTTTGCAGACAATACTTTTTGTACACATATAAATATATACATATATACACTCAAAGTCCTCATGTATGGAAATCAGAATGTCAACATGTATTAAGCTGGATCAAGTGTGTACTCACATAGAAACAGAAACAGGAACTTGTGGTACATTCCTTAGATATGATTAACTAAAGTAGAAAACAATTTTTTATATGTTGATAAAATATTTGCTAAGAAAGTAGCCTATGAGATGAGGTAGTCACATTAAAATAAATTTAAAATTATGGTAGAATCGTGGTAGATGGAAAATGTGTTCTATTACACAAATGGCTTTATGGATAATAAAAACAGGTTCATCTTTAATTATGAATATGATTATGAATATGAAAGTGAACAAACCAAGTTGAGGTTTATAGCACACTACTTAGTTTTGTATTCTAAGTAATTTGTATAACAAAAGTACTCATTTGAAGAGTACAATGCAAGTAATATCTTTGTACTCCAAGGTGACCAAAGTCATGGGATACTTCCTAATATCTTGTCAGACCTCTTTTGCCAAGCATAGTGCAGCAATTCGACATGACATACACTCTAGAAGTTGTTGGAAGTCACCTGCAGAAATATTGAGCCATGTTCCCTCTAAAGCCATCCATAATTGCGGAAGTGTTGCCACTGCAAGATTCTGTTGTGCACCTCTAGATTATGTCCCATAAATGTTCGATAGGATTCATGACAGGCAAACTGGATGGCATATTATTCTTTGGAATTGTCCAGACTATTCTTCAAACAAGTCGTGAACAATGGTGGCCTGGTGACATGGTGCACTGTTATCCATAAAAATGCCATTGCTGTTTGGGTGTATGAAATCCATGAATGGCTGCAAATAGTCTCCAAGTACCCAAGAATTACCATTTCCAGTTAATGATTAGCTCTGTTAGATCAGAGGACCATGTCCATTCCATTTAAACTCATCCTATACCATGATGGAGCTGCCACCAGCTTGCACAATGCTAAGTTTACGCACTAGTCGAATCCTGTCATCAGCTATTACCAATTGAAATCGGGGCTCATCTGAGCAGGCCACAGTTTCCCAGTCGTCTAGGATCCACCCAATATGGTCATGAGCACATTAGAGGTGCTGCAGGCAATGTCGTGCTGTTCGCAAAGGCATTCGCACCGGTCGTTTGGTGCTATAGCCCATTAATGTCAAATTTCGCTACACTGTCCTCACAGATACGTTCGTTGTATACGTTCGTTGTACGTCCAACATTCATTTCTATGGTTATTTCACGCAGTGTTGTTTGCCTGTTACCGCTGACAACTCTGCACTAACGCTGTTGAGTGATTAATGTGCAAGTGTCTGTTCACTCCAATGGAAGTAAGATTAAACTCATAGATGATCAGAGACAAAGAAAAGTCATATGGGATCCCACCTCTAAGTTTTATTTGAGTAAAAATTGAGATGTTTTGCCTGGAGCGTCAAGTATTAAATAAAAAGTCTCCATTCATATTACTGTAAAGGGTAAGATACCGTAAGCTTTGAAGTAGGATAACAGAGAAGAATATAAAGAAATTTATGAAAAGTATGTATGAAAACTGGACAAATACCGCTATGGCGACTTAATGGCACTCCAACTGAGGCCATGCTATCTGAACAAAACAAATGGTGAGGTATGTGTAACTCCTCAACAAATTATCAGAAATGGCAATGATGGACCTTGATGATGCAAAAAAATACAAACTAGAACAGCGTAACCTCAGGTCTAGAGGATTCTGGCGTCTATAAAATTACCAAATTTGTCGAGTCCGAGAATGTTAATCTAAGAAGGTAATTTCAAAAGTAAGATCTCCTATAGACCTGTTTATTTATACAATGGTGTACATCAGTTTACAGCTTGAACATTTAGCTATTTTTCGACATAATCACCATTTCTGTCGATGCATTTTCGTAGATGCATAGATGCTGTGGCAATTTTTGTATGCCCATTTCATCCCAGCTCGCTGCCATGCTGTTCAGAAAGTTATGAACCTCTTCTTTCACCTCGTCGTCGGAGCTGAATCGCTGGGACCACAATTAACACTGATAGGTACTGTGAGACTCTGAAAAAACTCAAACTGTCAATTCAGAACCGGAGAAGAGGAATGTTGAGCAAGGGCGTACACATTCTCCATGACAACGCTCGGCCACACATCGCTCGGCAAACCGTTTAACTCCTGCAACAGTTTCAGTGGAACAAACCCACCAACCCTATAACCCTGACTTGGCGCTCAGTCCCCTAGGTTAAAAGAACATTTAGCCGGAAAGTGATTCAGTTCCGACGACGAAGTGAAAGAAGAGTTTCATAACGTTCTGAACAGCATGGCGGTGAGCTGGTATGACATGGGCATTCAAAAACTGCCACAGCGTCTACAAAAATGCATCGACTGAAATTGTGATTATGTCGAAAAATAGCTAAATGTTCAAGATGTAAACTCATGTAAATTAGTGTAGAAATAAACAGGTCTATGAACTTATAAAAAATTGGAGACCTTACTTTTGGGATTACCCTCATACATACAATGTTTCATGATTTGGGATCTGTTAACAAAATTTTTATATGAAATCAAACACAGATGCGCATACCGACTAAGAGTATTACTCAAATTCAGGAATATGCGAAATAAATAGTTCGGATTTGTATGTAAGTCGCCGAGAACTAGCTAACAAAGTGTTATGCCAGCCTTGTCACTGTAATTTCCCAAGCAGAGAATCAAAAATCTCGCTGTGACCTGTTTCTGAAATTTGCATACAAAACGTTGTCGTCGCTTTGTATTTCTCATACCTTCGACATTCCTTACTTATAATCGCTTTATCGACTTCTTTTCATCACAATAAACGCAGCACAAACTCTCAGCAAAGATTGGGGATCCACAGCAGACTGCTTGTGCAATTACGCAACGTGTGGACGTCAAAACGCCCATGCGTAAATGCGATGTTCACACAAAATTTTGTGGATACCCTTTTATTCCCGTGCGTCTGCAGGTGCGCACGAGGGAAGATGCATCATAGTGTGGGCATACCTTTAGAATAATGCAGCGATATACTGCCAACGCAACTTCGTTTTATGTTTCTGGTCCAATGTCAACTTGTATGTCGTTCTGTTAAAAACTTCCAATTTATAGTCCCTTTTATCCTAAACCGTTACCAAAATTGACGTTTTACGCTATATATGTAAATGAAAACAAGTTTTTTACATAAAGAGTCCTCTCTTGATTGACTGAAGGTAAAGTTGGTGCAGGATACTACTGTCTGTGTAGGACAAATATTATTTTCTTTTACTATGAATTATTTCCTGTTTTCGGATAATCATGATTACTTTTTTTTTTACAAAAAAGTAGTCTGCAAAGGGAATGCTTTCTGAGCACAAATGAAGAAATAAAAACATTAATATCTGATGTAGGGGAATCCCAGACTATTGTGCTGTCATATCGGGTGTTCTTCCATGAAGACACCTTCAGTTTTTGTTCCGACGGTGTTACGACGGAGGTAAGAAGTACGAAAATGAGGCTGTGGAATGCTTAGAATTTTCATAACCGTTTGGATTTCTGTGTGGGATATTTAAAGTACCAACAGGCCATTAGAAACGTGAGTACCGTGAAAATGATGTTTGTTGTTCTCAATGCACCCAGAATATTTGTGGTATTCGTCATTACTAATTTGTCTTACGTCCCAACTAAATCGCACTCACATTACGTATGGTTTATTAGTGAACACGGCTCTGTAGCGTTTTTATTTTTCTTGAATATATAATATAAAACTGTGGAGAGGTGTTTGACATTACTACTTAATTCGCAGTGTGTGCTGTGCATATCATTTTTGAATGATATTTATGCTTATACCTTTGACGCGCAACAGCATCCACGGAGGTTATGTGTTAAATAATTGTATACGAACTGGAATGTATCAACGTGAGGGTTTATCGTTTTGGTTTTTATTGATGTACAAATGCGAAATGTTTGTTTCTTGCGTTTTAATTTTAACATTCCAGCATGGTGCGAGTATCTTGCGAACGTGTTAGATATCACACGGCGTAGTTTCAGTTACCGGGCCCACGATATGATTGTATTTTTATGCACAGCAATTCAACGACTTGTCAAGTGTTCATCACGTGAACCGTAATAGAAAATATCACTGCACAGGAACCTCGTAAAAATTTTGTAATCTGGGATACATTTACGATGTCTAGCTATTTCTTACTATAATACGTTGCCTTTATAGTTCCCATAGTCTTGGTAAAAAGAAGAAAACCCATTCACATACATAAAACGCTAGTTGAATACAACACCGTGGTGATGTACTAAAGGTTTTGTGTCTTATGACATATTAGTATGAGGTTACCTGCAGTACCTGCCATACTCTGGATTAAATGTACTAATGATAATTCTTGGGAAACATTATGAAAGAACTAATGTGCTGTTAAGCTGTTCCAGTAATATTAGAAATGACATGACTGTCACAATAGTATGTAAATGTAAAAAACAGTAGGTCTATCTAATCATACCTGCAACTTCAAACCAGAAAGATAGGCTAGTTAATTTCGTATTCTCCTACTCTTCTGTGCAGATAAACGCGTACAAGTCACTGAAGGATAAAGTTGCAAAGCTCAAGAACGCCAAAAGAGAAAACGTTTCTAGCAGCTCCTCGGTGTCATAATTGTTGACATTTCAAATCCACATCCTGTATGGACCGTTATAGCCATTACATGTTATTTTAATTGGATGTATTCACCATTGTGATGTCACTTTCAGTATTTGCTCAGTTATGCTGTGATTATAATTTCTTCATTTAGTGAACAGTTGTGTCTGTTTGTTAGCTTTAACAAAATAGCTGCATATTTCTATTTTATAAAGTGGCTTAATATAATAAATATATTTCTTTTTTAACTTCTTGTGACTGTGCTGATATTTATGAATGCTGCTTGAATATGAGGTTTCCATGTGTCTGGAAACATTGTAATTCCAATTTGACAGTTCATATTCTTCCATTTTGTGGTATTATGTCAAATTTTTTTCAAGCAACCAGTAGTGTGTGTAGTCCCTGTTAGTTTCACTGTTGTCACAGTTGAGTTCTCTCCCGTACAGTAACGCACAGCTAGGTGGTATATGTTAGTTAATTGGAAGTGACTTGCAGGGATTGTAGCAAAATCTGTGTAGATGAGTGCAAGGTGGGAACAGATTATCAAAAAGGCTTCTTGATTATGTGTGTAAACCTGGTTTCCAAAACTTAGGTAGTGTGTTCAGTTTTACAGAGCTATTAAAGGAAACTGCCAAGTGATAAGGCTTGAAGTGTTGTGTTATTGGGAATAATATTATGTGATTTTAAGGATTATGAAAATCAGTTTAGTGGATGCAAACCAGAATAGGTACCTAAAGGATTGAATGATTTGGAGTGTATTATATTCAGCTCAAATTGCTGTAAGACTCAATTCTGTAAGTTTATATTTGTATGGATGTTTAAATCTTATCTTTTTTTGACACTTCTGTACTGGCAGAAGTAACATTGGTTCAATCCAAAGCACTAGTCTGTTTAAATACACAGCTCTTTCAGCAACCTAGTAAACTTCATGAGTTTACACGAAGACTGTGTAAGAAATTGTTTTATTCTTTGAAATGTTTCAGTTATAGATTTCAGTCATATGTTCTGTTTCCAATATGTCATTCCTTGCGGGTAGTGGCTTGGATCATGTTGTTTACGTGACCGATGTAAGCCTAATGGAGATGACAAGCCATTAAAGGGTACAGTATCTTGGATTGTGCTGTATACTACATTTTTTTGATTTCGTATTTTATTTTTACCGATTGCAGTTAAGAGACTAAACAGTAGGGTAACCCACAAATTAGACTTGATTTGATGTGATAGCTTTTTCGAGAGTTGATGAATCCAACAAATGCATTACCACAAACTTTTTTTGCATTATTGTACATTCAATAGTTAAAATTACATTCCTGAATAAAACCACTATTTTGTTACTGTGTTCGGATGTTTCCAAGTTTTTTATGTTTCTTATGTACACATTCCTGATCTAAAAACACCTATTTCTATGAATTTGATTTGATTTTTTATTTAATCCTGTTGATTATAGATTGTACAAAGGGTGTACTAGTAATATAGGAAAAGTCAAGAGAAATAATAAAAAATTATTTGAGCATTTTATATATCATACAAATACTTATTTTCTATGAACAATTTATTATGGATAATATTACAACCTGTATTTTAGTGGTGTAAGTTCAAGTGAATGCTTAAGATAGCAGAATGAATGGAAATACGCATTTTTATCCCAGTGCCACAAATAGATAATGAAATTTACATTTTGTGATTATGATTTAAGTTAAAATACAAAATTCTTATCTTCATCACATAAGTAGGTTTAAATGAATTCTTAATAGAGTAGAATAAATTTCAGAACACATTTTAATTTATGATATGAATAAATTTACATTTCATCTCTATAATTTGTGTTAGATGTACACAATTTTGTCTTCATGATGTGACTTAAAATTTATTTCCTCTATTTTTATTCAAAAGGATGCCTTATTACTCTTGGAATTCATTCATTTTATGATAAGTTTGTTCTCTGAAGGATGTTTTTAGTTTCCTTTTGAATACCTGCATGTTATCAGTTTCCATTTTTATACTAATGGGAAGCTTGCTATAAACTTTTATCCCTGACTCAGTTACTCCACTATGGACTTTTGTCAAAGTTACAGAGCCTTGGTGGAAAATTTTTCCCCTGTCTTGTGTTGTGCTTGTGGATGAAACAGTTTTTCTGGAATAATTTCTTGTTACAAGTCACATACATCAGTCAGTGTATATATTGATTTGCAACAGTAAATATCATGAGAGTCTTAAAGAGACTTCTGCAGGATGTTCAAGAGACCCAACATATGCACCTCACTGCTTGTTTTTGTAGTTATAAGGCTCTTTTGAACTAATGTAGTATTTCCCCATAAAATAATACCACAGAAGAGCACAGAATTGCAAATATGCAAAATATTACAAAAGCAACATTTCTCTGTTAGCAAGTTGAGAAATAGCTCTCAGGGCAAAACACGCTGTGCTAAGTTTTTGACCAGCTGATCAATTTGCTGTGTCCATCACAACTGCTTGTTCTTCTGGACGCCTAGGAATTTTTTATTTACTGTGTGAAACTGTATAATGTTTACTTAGTTAGTGACTGTAGGGCAATATCCTGCAATGTGGAGTTGGAACCCTTGATCTGAATACTTTTATAATCTGTAAACATTACTATTTTTGGTCTGTCATTAATTGTAACTGATAGGTCAGTAATGCAGATCAGGAAAATCAGTGGCCCAAGGATCAAGCCCTGGGGGACTCTGCATTTTACATTTCCGCTGTCTTGAGTTTTGCCTCCATTAAGATTACTTTTTGCTTCCTGTTATGTAGATAAGATTATGGGAACATCAAAGATTTGTCTTTGATAAACATAGTGTGGCAGCTTTTTTAGGAGTGTGTTATGGTCGGCACAGTTGAAAGCGTTAGCAAGGTCACAATAGATCCGCATTGAACAACTTCTGACATTTGATTCTCCTAGAGTTTCATCTGTTAGGCTAAATATAGCTTTCTCTGTGGAGAATTCCATACGAAAGCCAAACTGTGTAGATATCAGTTAGCCATTTTGTCTCATATGGCCGTAAATCCTATCATAAACTACTCTCTCAAACACCTTTGAGACACCGGCAGCAAGGAGATGGGCCAATAATTGGATGTACATTCCTTGCCCCACCTTTGTAGATGGGCATCACTGTTGTATGTTTCAGTCTGTCTGGAAGTGCACCAGTTTTCATTGACTGGTTACATAAACAACATAACTTGTGACTGATTAAGTCTGCATATGATTTTAAAATCTTAGTTGACATTCCATCATATCCAGAATATCCAGAACTTTTAAATAGTTTTATGATTTGTTTCAATATCTTTAGGAATTGTGCTTTTGAAAAGAAGTGCTGCATTTGTTGTGGTTTGCATGTGATTTAGTACGTTTTCTGTGTGAGACTGTTTGTTATGATTGCCTGGTCTTTCAGGTACAGGGGAAAAAGTTGATAAAAACTGGAAGCTGCAACTTTTTAATTATTCTTGTCTAAACCATTACAAGAGGACAGTGGAGCCCCTGCTTGTTCAGATTTTATGTTCCTATTTGTCACACTTTTTATAATGTCCCATATGGTTTTTACTTCTATTTTTTCTGCATAATGGGTTTGTTTGGAGATCATATTAGTTGATAGGATTTTGCTAATGTTTTCATGTTGGTGACATCAACTGACTCCAGTAATTGGTCTATATAACATGACATTGTATTGTTAGCTAATAGTGAAGTAAACACAAATGAACTTGAACACTAATGTCCAAGGTAATGGGAAAGTAGTTTACTGTTATAATCCTCATTATTTGTAATAGACATAATCATTTTATTGCCATAGAATGCTAATTTTATATCTGCTAAATCATAGGCTACTCCGTTTTTTCATTACAACTGCTGTAATTGTAGTCACGTAACCTCATAGTTTTTCCCATAGAGATAACACATTAAAAAAGCTGGCTGGATATAGTATTTTTTCATGGCTTTTCTGTTTACTGCTGGTTGCTATTAACTTGTTTCTTATTAATGCTGCAGCTGTAATGCTGGGAACAGAGTTTAACCCCTGCAGGTGGGGGGGGGGGGGACTATAAATATCATTTAAAGGCATCTATTATGTTAATTTTTCACAGGAAGCATAGCTGTGTACATGCTTGTTAAAGTTTGTGATCACTTTGCTGAGGATAACATGTTCTGTACCTTTCACCTAAGTTTGTAGCAAAGTTGGTTCATTGTGGATACTTCATTAAGCAGTGCAAATAAAGTTCAATTTCTCATTGCGATATGCTTTTTTCTAGTTATGCTAAATCAGTGACTCCAAATTTTAAATTAAGTAACTTCAAGTAACACGAAGTAACCATTTCTTTATATTTATACAGTTGAAAGTTACTGTCACTAATGTTATTGCGGAAATTGGGTGTTTTCCAAGATTTTGCAATTAATCTATGTAATTGATGTTTGAAGATAGTAGGTGGCCTGTCTTAAACAAGTATCCTGAAAGACTGTTAAATGTATATTTTCCCTGATAACAAGTATGCTTATGAAGGATTGAAATACCCTTATCACATCCATGTGTGGTAAAGTTTTTACACCTCAGTATCACATTTCATGCCACTTCAGCTCTCTGTTGCATCAGAACACTGATACTTCAGCTCAGACAATTACTCAGCAAAGTGTTAAGAAGAGCAATATATTGGGGAAAGATGTGAGCTTTAGGCAGTGGAGAGCTTCAGATACAGGTCAGGAACTCTCCACGACTTTATTTCTTAGATCCTAATGGATATTGTGTATGATGCCCTCCTTAGACCTTTATTGAATTTTTGGGTGTGTGTCTGTATCACTTTGATGAGTGTGATTAATGCAATAGTGTAGCATTTTTGGGGTGAGCCGAAAATTGCAATTCCACCCATGTCGTTTGGCCTGTGACATAACAGTGTTTGATTTGTGACGTCATGGTTGCATGTTGGTGTCATGGAAGCTTCCGATTCCACCTGTCTGCTTTGACCCATGACATAAGTGTTTTGTGGTTTGTGACCTCATTACGGTGTGGAGTGTGAGTTGGTTGTGTTTATGTATGTCGTCTTGTTGTGTTTTATGGTGCCCTCTGGTGGTGGTGGTGTTGTGTGTGTGTGTGTATGTGTGTGTGTGTGGGGGGGGGGGGGTTATTGTGGGCTGTGGTTGACGTATATAGGTCAAGGGAAACATCCAATTCAATTTTTGTAGTTTTAGCTGTAGGTGTTGTGGTTTCGGTATCGTCAGCTGAGGTTGACCTATGCAGGTCAAGGGAAATGACAGATTCCTGTAGATTTTGTTGGTATAGCGGAATGATGTAATTTTTCCATCCTTTTGTGTGTTCTGAGATCATGTTTTTTTGCCCCCCCCCCCCCCTCCCCCCAAGGTCTCGCGTGTAGACAACATTCCATTAGAGCTACTCATAGCTTTGGGAGAGCCAGCCATGACAAAACTCTTGCATCTTGGTGAGCAAGATGTACAAGATTGGTGAAATAACCCCAGACTTTAAGAAGAATATAATAATCCCAATTCCAAATAAAGCAGGTGCTGACAGGTGTGAAAATTAGCAAACTATCAGTTTAATAAGTCACAACTGCAAAATACTATACAATCCTTTTCAACAGAATGGAAAAACTGGTAGAAGCTAACCTCAGGGAAGATCTGTTTGGATTCCAGAGGAATATAGGAACATGTGAGGCAATACTGACCCTAAGACTTGTCATAGAAGATAGGTTAAGGAAAGACAAACCTACATTTATAGCAATTGTAGACTTAGAGAGAAATCTTTTGACAGTGTTGAGTGAAATACTGAATTCCGAAGGTGGCAGGGATAAAATACAGCGAGCGAAAGGCTGTTTACAATTTGTACTGAAACAAGACGGCAGTTATGAGAGTCGAAGGGCACAGAAGGGAAGCAATGGTTAAAAGGTAATGATACAGGGGGTTGTAGCCTATCTTCAATGTTATTCAATCTGTATGTTGAGCAAGCAGTAAAGGAAACAAAAGGAAAATTTGAAGTAGGAATTAAAAGTCCAGGGAGAAGAAATAAAAACTTTGAGGTTCTCTGATGACATTGTAATTCTGTCAGAGACAGCAGTCGACTTGGAAGAGCAGTTGAATGGAGTGGATGGTATCTTGAAAGGAAGATATAAGACGAACATCAGCAAAAGCAAAATGAGGATAATAAAATGTGTCTAATTAAATCGGGTGATACTAAGGGAATTAGATTAGGGAAAAAGACATTTATAGTAGTAAATGAATTTTGCTATTTGGGAAGCAAAATAACTGATAATGGTTGAAGAAGAGGGGATATAAAATGTAGACTGGCAAGAAAAGCATTTCTGAAGAAGAGAAATTTGTTAACATCAAGTCAAGTACTGATTTAAGTGTCCAAAAGTCCATTCTGAAAGTATGTGTATGGAGTGTAGCCATGTATGGAAGTAAAACATGGGCGATAAACAGTTTAGACAAGAAGAAAATAGGAGCTTTTGAAATGTGGTGCTACAGAAGAATGCTGAACATTAGATGGGTAAATCACGTAACTAATGACCAGGTACTGAATAGAATTTGGGAGAGCAGAAATTTGTGGTACAACCTGACTAAAAGAAGGGATTGGTTGGTAGGACACATTTTGAGACATCAAGGGCTCATCAGTTTAGTACTGGAGACTTAGAGTGTGTGTGTATGTGGGGGGGGGGGGGGGGGGGGGAGGTGGAATTGCAGAAGGAGACCAAAGCAGATTCAAAGGGATGTAGGTTGCAGTAGTTACTCGGAGATGAAGGGGCTTGTACGGGATAGAGTAGCATGGAGAGCTGCAGCAAACCAGTCTTTGGACTGAAGACCACAACAACAAGTCAAGTAAACTTTGCATTGCCAACGGATTTAGTTTTTTCATTTTTTTCATTGTGTTGAATGTGCTTGATTTTTGAGTTAATATTTGTTTTGGAATGGTGCTATATATTTTAGTTGCTCCTGTCCAAAGACCCCTACTTGCAGCAGTTGTCCAGATAGTTTCATTTTATTGCTGAAGTTAAATATTTTGCCCAATCTGTATGTTTGATAGGCGATGTAATGAGTGGTGGCATGGTTACCGTATTGTATGTGCTTGAAATTGAGGTGTTGGTCATCTTGGTGGTGTCACTGAACAAAGCAAATGGGTGGATTCACAACTTTCGGAAGTCCCAATTTTTGCTGTGCATAACATGTGTAGTAGGAATGACAATCTCAAATAATATCACGGGAGCTGCTGAGCAACTTGTCTGAATTTGATGGGTGGAACAATCATCATCAAGTGATGCATGCCTTCACTTCATGAGGTGCTTTGAGGGGGTGTCTACCATGGAGATTGGTGCGTACTCTCACGATCAGTAATTTTATGTTCTCATATTTCCTCCCTTGCCACTCAGCAGCATGATAAGGATCTGCAGCTTTTGCTGTGTTTCTTTGCTGATACTACTGGAAATTAGGTATTGTGCATTAGGTATAAACCAAATGAGGTGTGGATTAGTTAACCCATTTACTTAATAATATTTTTTTCCCTTAGTTGACCCTACATTTCCCATTTAAAATTACGAAAATGGTTCAAATGGCTCTGAGCACTATGGGACTTAACATCTGAGGTCATCAGTCCCCTAGAAATCAGAACTACTTAAACCTAACTAACCTAAGGACATCACACACACCTGTGCTCAAGGCAGGATTCGAATCTGCGACCATAGTGGTCGCTCATTTCCTGGGTGAAGCACCTAGAACCGCTCGGCCACACCGGCCGGCAAATTTACGAAACTAGCGTATTGTGTCTTGTACAGTTTTCCCAAAATTGTATAATTTTTGATAGGAATTCCTTAAAAATCTTAACTTACTATTTATTGAAGTGATGAGGAGTGAAAGTAGTACTGTTTCAGAAATATTTGTTGGTGTGCTATACCCGAAAACAATCAGTCATGTGCACTGCCACTAGACATTTCTCACACTCGTACTGTGTGTCACTTTTACTTCTTCCTTGCTGTGCATGCTACACAATTTTTGGAGGATGTTTTCTTGATGAGATTTGGGAGTGAGTTGGGGGGGAGGGGGGCGGGGATAAACCTAACAAAATGTGTCTAATTTGCTACTTGCATTCTAATGGGAAATTCTAGATTGGGACCATCCATGACTAAGGTAGTCTGGTAGAGTGACCTGCTCTATTATGTCCTTACCATGGGAATTCTAAACTGATTGAAACAAGACTTTTCCCTGTCACTTTGTTTAGTAGGATATATGAATTGAAAATCCCAATGTCTGTAAAGTAAAAGAAAATTTTCGTATATCCTTTGGCATATCATATCCTGAGAAGGGAAGATGCCATATGCTGGTCCTGTCCGTCAACTTTATTCATTGAATTGTGTAATTGCTTGGGGCTTCTGGACTGGGGTTTTATTTTTCCTATCAGTTTTCCTGTTGCAGTCATGTTGACATCTGTATGGATAGTGGCTAGAATATTTACTTCTTTTTTTATCCATCCACTTCAGAGCCATGAGCTTGTGTGAAGATAACACAAGAGTCTCTCCATTTGGCTTCTCCCACCCAACACCAGTCCCTCTGAACTGCGGAGATGGGAACTTGAACTCCAACACATCCTTTCATCCCGCCATCCTCCTGGACTGAACCTACGTTAAATAACCTCACTCCCATTTACTCTTCAGTCTTTCCTCTTTCCATTTCCTCTTTAGCCATTCATGCATCTTTTCATCCTACATAGTTGTGTTTTTCTTTATACTATATACCTCTTTACTTCTGTATGCATCCTGTGAAGCTGGCACAGTACTTACAATAGAATATCTTTGGCTTCCCTCTGACAACCATGCCTCCATCCTTGCTACCCTCCCTGTTTTCCTTTCCCTGTTGCTTCATAACATGGGTTGTGTGTAACTAAATCCACTTTCCCTTCTTCCCTTTCTTTCCCCTCTCTCCTCCCTGATGAAGGAACGTTTATTCCGAAAGCTAGGAACGTATATTTTCGGTTGTTTTTTGTGTATCTATCGGCTGTACTGAGCTAAGTATTGGCCAGCCCCTCTATCTCTTTGTTAGTATTTGTTTCACATCTTTATATGAGATTTTCCATTAATCATTTAGATCTCCTTCTCTTAGTTTAGATTTTTGAAACTCATCTGACATATTTTGCCTTGTGGATCTAACTGTCCCTACAGCATTTGTGCACCTTTCAGCGAGCCTGTCCTATCCTTAAACATGCTTTTATATTTTTATTTGTCTGTATTAATCTAGTGCACTATCTTTTCATCATCTGGTGTTAAGGTGTGTACAACCAAATCCAGTTGGATATGCGGGATTTTTATTTCTCTCAGAGAGATATGTGTTATTTTACAGTAGGGAAAACTAGTGTGTGTTTATAGCAAAGCTTTTTGAAAGTAGTCAATTTTGTGTCTTTACTGTCACGTTATTCAACCTGTATTGTTACTGGCCTGTTTTGATTTGGATATTATTGTGAAGCAGGAATTCTTTAGTATTAGACCAGTTTTACTTTATTTATCGAAACTGTGGATCTGTGCCGCAAGAATATTAATTGCTTACTTCAGTCTGATGTGGCATATGTGCCATCGCTTTTAGCATGCTGTGTTTGGAAGAAAGACACCTGATGTGTGACAACCAAGAACAACATTTTTGGTCCTATTAATTATTTGGACTTGCTGCTCTTGCATTGGCTGTGTTTTGCAAGAGTTTGCTCAGTTTGTGTGTTACTAATGATGATGAGGAGGTCCCCTACTCCAAGGAGTGTAGGGGACAATGCGGGAGACCCGCACTGCTGTACTAGGCAAAGTCTTAGTGGAGATGGTTTGCCAGTGCCTTCCTCTGACCGTAATGGACATGGAGGATGATAATGATGATGATGATGATGAAGACAACACAACATCCAGGCATCTTGAGGCAGGAAAAGTCCCTGACACCACCCGGAATCACAGGAAGTGAGAACGCTATTGCAAGACCGTGAGCTGCGGATTGTGTGTTACTAATAAATGACAAATCAGCCTTAAATCTTGATTTAGAGTCAACATCTACTAAATCAATACTCTGACAGCTTGGGAGCTACAGTCAGACTGTATTACGCATTGACTATACATCTTCCGAGAGATTAGCATGTGCCTTTATGTTATACTGACATTCAGTCCTGATTCTACATTTAACCAATTACAACAAAATTCTGTTCAGAAAGATTCATTGTATATTGACATTATTGCTATATAATTATTAATTTGTTTCTAGAAAATGTAGACAAAGACACCAAGAAGTAATCCAGGCTAGAATAAAACTGCTAAACAACACAATAAATCAGCTTGCACACAGATAGTGGTAGCAAAGAGGGCTTGCTGTTCATGTCAGTTTCTTACAGAAATATTGCAAGGAAAACAGGTGTAAAAATTAATGAAGAGAAAACAGTACATGGTCATGAGCAAAGCATCCATTGAATAGTACCCCACTGACAGTAGATGAAGTAGCCCTTAAAAGAATAGACATACTAAAATATTTGGGAAGCATTTTTAGTGAGCAGTATATAATGGAATTTGAGTTTAAGGCAAAGATTGCAGCACCAAACAGAGTGTATTTTGGTTTATGGGATATGGTATGCAATAAAACAATTTTGAGAAGTTTTAAAATCAGACTGTGCCAATGTATAATTCTCGTAGTACTCTGTAAGGCTCTGAGACATTTATGTTAAGGAAATTGAACAAAAACTGCTAGTCCTCAAGAAAGAGATATGAAAGAAATGTCTGAAGAATGAAGGAAAAAAGATTGATGTGGGCGGGTCACCTAATTAGAATGGAGAGGAAAGGCTACTACAAGTAGCATTCTTTGTATATGTGGAAGATAGAAGGGGCTGAGGAAGTCGATGGGCAAGATGGAGGGATGATATCAAGGGAGATACAGAGACAGTGGGTGTGAGAAAAGAATGGGCCACAAAAACCCATTGGTGGAGGAATGTATAGAATGCATTTGGTCTCTCAGGCCAAAGTGACCGTGCACAGTGCTACAGTTCTGGTCTTGTCACCGCATGAAAGAGAATACCTCAGGCAAATAAATAGAACAACCAAAACAGCATGTGCTCTGTAAGAGAACTTTGTAAACAATAAAAATAGTTCTACCTCTCAAAATGACATCTTTACTCAACTTTATGAAAACAAAAACTGCACACTTGTTAGTTTATACAGCACCCCAGTATGGGATTTTTCCCGCCAGCCAAATAAAATAACGGAAAATCATGTATAGGTCTACTGCTATGCAAAACACTGTTTTTCATATAGACCCAAACATCTACCAGTACGTTCGTGCCACCAACAGTGGGTTTTCTTTTTAAAATCTGTGAAATGTGATCATGTTTTAAGTGGTGACTAATCTACAAATATTAAGCCTAAAAATAGTTTTTCTTTGTTTTTGTCATTACCTTAATTTTACGTAATGGGTTTATGCTGCTCTCTCTGTACATTTTCAAGGGTTGAAAACTTGTCATCTGCAACTATAAGATGCTTTTACACACACACACACACACACACACACACACACACACACACACACACACAGAGAGAGAGAGAGAGAGAGAGAGGAGAGAGAGAGAGAGAGAGAGAGAGAGAGAGGAGGGGGGGGGTAAACAAAGTTGAAAGTTGGCACCAACTCTTTTGAGAACAAGTGAATACCAGCTGGGATTGGGCGCACAATAACAATATCTATGCAGGTTTTTTTTCCCAAAGTGAAAAGTGTTATTTACAAATGAAGTTCTGCAAATTATCGAGATATCGGTGTGCTTCTTAGTAACACGTGGGAAGGCAGATGGAAAAAGGATTTGCCAAAGCTAAACATAAGTGATCACAAATACAGGCACGAAATATTTTCAGACCACAAAATTGTGTTTGTATATAAACTGAAGTATTAACTCGTTAATGAAATTCACATTAACATCATTTAGTTGCAGATGACTAGCACCTGATAATGCAAATAGGGTCCTACATTATCTTATAATGTAAAATAACAACAACAACAACAACAAACAAAACTGTCCTTAGGCTTAATTTTTGTAAATTAGTTATCATGTGGAATGTGTTCACATTTCACATATCTGAAAGAAGAATACTCACTGACAACAGCGCAAAGGTGATGAAACATGTTTGGATCTATATGAAGAAACAATATTTTGCATAACATGTGGATGTGATATCCAATATTTAAAAAAAATCTATATAGCTTTGAGCCCAGTGCTTTCATTTCACTGTTTTTTTTAAATTCTTCCTAGTATGTAGATATAAGTAACAAAATTACAGGCAGTATCCATTACAAGTTCAAGAGTTTGATTTGCCTTTACCTGTATGAATTACACATGATTATGAAATCTGTATCCTCTGAAGCACATTAATGGAAATCCTTTGCTGTGCTGCATACTGATATTACAAGAACTTGTCACCATTAAAAATATACAGCCATGGCCCCTAAACATTACGATGCTAGAAGAAAAGAGAGTAAGCTACCAGACATTTTACGAATTAGTAGCAACTACTGGAAAACTAAGGGAACTTTCAAGGAATGTTTATATGTTGTTAGGAGTCTGGAAGAAGAAGAAAAGAATAAAAAACAAAATACACCCTTGCATGTTTGTTTCTTTCACAAATTTGTAAGTGCTATTATACATTGTTGAAGTTACTGACTTACATTACACTGTTGTTATTGTTAAGGCAGAGTGGGAACTACTGCATATCTTCACTGTATAATATATCATCGTATTTTTGGTGTTTATTGTGTGATACATGTGTCTAGAAATAGCATGCAAATACGTTAGGATTAACAGGGTCCACTCACTGTAAAGCAACCAGCTGTCCACCAGGATGAATGGCCACTGTCAAACTGTTGTTCAGAACCAAATTGACCACCCAGTGGCAGCTGACCACAACATGATCAGTTTCAATGGCTGCTTCATAACACGAGCCATCTGGATCCTTCCCTCCACCACCAACTTCTTTGAACTACACAAATGGTAGTTATCCTTACAAAACCTGCCAGGAAGTCTCATATGACTGCACACTCCACTGCAGAGTGAAAATTTCATTCAGGAAACATCCCCCAGGCTGTGTACCAGCAATATCCTTTCTTCCAGGGGTGCTAGTCTTGCAAGTTCTGCAGGAGACCTTCTGTGAAGTTTGGATGGTAGGAGATGAGGTACTGCGGAAGTAAAGCTGTGAGGACGGGTCATGAGATGTGCTTGGGTAGCTTAGTTAGTAGAGCACTTGCTCGCAAAAGGCAAAGGTCGCAAGATCGTGTCTTGGCCAGGCACACAATTTTAATTTGCTAGAATATTTTGTAACAGCATAAACTTGTAAGCATAACGTAAATATGCCTTGGCTTGTCATATACATAAAAATGGAATGCAAACTCAGTAAGTTGGTTCTTAGTTTTCAATTCTGAAGCATGTATTTTTGCATGGTGGACAAATTGATGTATTCAAAGCCTGATATCTCCTGAATCAATTAACCTTTGGTGAAAGTGATTACCCCACAATGCTCATGGGTGGGGACAGTGTATCTGTGATAAAACAGATTTGAAATCCTGTACCCAATGTTAAATTTGTTTAAACCTATGCTAGTCGCCCTCTATATTTGTAATAACAAGATAATGAAGGGTGACTGTAGCATGTTATGTGGTTGCACAAATATGCTTTGTTTCATATTCCATAGACAAAGGTTTGAATGTGTAATAAATAACATGTGGTGTGTGTGAGTGTGTGTGCGTATGTGTGTGTTACGAGAGGAAGGGAGAAATATATGGGGGGAGGGAGGTAAAATGGAAAGGAACATGAATGCAAAGGCCATTGGAAAGAAATGTCATGTTTTGGAGATAAAATGATTGACTTATTTTCTTTAATTTTTGTATTTTTTGACTCAAATACTTCAGCATTTCACAATGCCATTACTGGTTTCAACCAGAAGTAGTTATCTTCAGACTGTCAATAGATAAAGACACTACAAACAATCGTTTTATAACCAAAAAATTCTGCCAAGTAATTGTCTATGTAATAGTAAAAAGAGAATAAAGACGTATTTAGAGATGCTTACTGAAGTGGAGTCTATTGCATTGTCAAAAATATTAAAACCTTGAGACTGCTTACAGCATGTCACTTTAAGTATAATTTTAGTCTTTTGAATCATTACCTGATAATTGCTTGGCAGATTTTATAGATTACACAGTAATTGTGTGTATCCTTTAAATCAGCTGCCTTCAGATGACTACTGGCTGTTCAAAACTGGTACCAACATTGTGATAATGTCAAAATATCAGTTTACATAATAAATGTGTGGTTTGTCCTTGCATAATTCTGCAGCCCACCATGGGATTATATGCATGAAGGTGGTTTCAGTTTGGAACTGCAGGAGTTGGGTTCGAAAATATAGATGTTAAAAGAACACATCACACCAATGAATTTCTTATGGAAAGTTGTTGAAGAAGCTGGAAATCAAGTGCTGAAGTGCCCAAGGCTGGCCAGAATTTTACGGACTCCTCCAGATAGCTTGAGAATGTTGTAGAATGTTCCATGATGTTTAAGAATGTTCTCAAATGTTGCATTATCTTGTTGTAGTGGAGATAATTTCCATCTCAAAATAGCATTTATAAGGTGATGGTGAAACTGTGTCGGTATACTCTTGAAAATAGTTTGGATTAGCTCAAGGAAAAGTGAAAATGATAGAAATTAAAATAAATTTAAATGAAAGTAAATTGCTAAGTTAGTGAATAGTGTATTAATTGTGTTCTTAGAATGTTACATAGTATTAACATTTAACAAGATGCCAAAATATAAAAGGAGAAGGAAGTCTTACCAGTGATGATGTAGAAAGAAAGTAGCAGAAAGAACAGCGAAGAAATGAAACAGAAGAGGAGTGAAAAGCACATGTAGCCACACAACAGAAGAGAATAAATAGTGAAGAGGATAGAGTGAGCCATTCAGCAAGCGGACACAGAGATGCTCATGAAGAAATAAGATTATGCAATAACAAAGTAGACTTACAATCCGTGAAGTTCATGAAAGACAATGGTTGCAAGTGCTGGAAGTGTAAAGCAGAAGTAAAGCTTACATGTTTGGTAGGTGAAACATTTCATTATGGTCACACTAAAAAGTACACCAAGCACATTATCATTGACAAAATGGATCAAGTGTGTGAGTTCTGGGGTGCCAAGAAATTCAGCAGAGAAACTCCAGAAATGTGTTACAAGAATGGAAAAATTTGATTAGGACCATCACCAGAATTATTTCAGTGCATGGCAAAAAGGATAAAGTGTGTTAGTTCTGTAGCACCAAGAAATTAAAGAGAGAAACTCCAGGAATATGTTGCGAGAGTGGAGAAAGTTGATTAGGCTATTGGAAATACCTTTACCAGAATTGTTTCATTACATAACTGAAGAAACTCTGGTATCAAGACATTTTCTAGAAAATACGAGAGCATACAATGTGTGCTTCAGGTGGCATCATTAGATGTTACTTCCCTGAGCATTCAAAGGTATTTTTGAGAGTGAAATACGTAAATTTTTATCATTTTTTGGATGTTCATTTTTACAATGTTCTCAAATTATCTGGAATGTTCTCAAAAAACAAATGAAAATAAAAACAAAGCCAAGTGGGTCTTTTTCAGCTTGTATAGAAATAAAAGGAGTTTAGAGCTGCACCAAACCAGTCTCCAAGTTGATGACCTGAACAATTACGTTGGATGTTGTAACTTCTTAATGATCTGCAAAAGTGTCATTGTCAGTAATTAGTAAATCTTTATAGCCATTTTATTGAAGTAATGGCACTTTGTCAATGAAACATTGATAACACTGAGTGGCTTTCAAAATATTTTCGAAAGCCGAAATGATAATACTGCCAAAATAGTGGCTTTCAAAATAGTTTTGGAATCAGAAGTAACTTTTTTTATTATGGTGCAGATTATTGCCAAGTTAAGATTCTGTACAAGGAATTCAGTATTTAACCTCTTTTGCACTGAACTGTTCCATTTTTTCCCCCACTAATTAGAAGAGTTGGAGACTTTTTCACTACATTTGTTGGAAACTGTCCATTCACGTAGTAGTGACCCCAGAAAAATATTGAGAGAATAGTTCACTATTGCTTTATACTGCTTAGACTATATGATGTGTCTTACTCCTAGCAGTGATGCAGTAGATTAACTGTTCTCCCCCAATACATGCCCATAACAGTTGTCACAGTAAGCTGTTAAAATTAACTTGTGTTGTTTTTTGTGTGAATTTTGGTAACCATGCAATATTTGTTTCTCTGTCAACATTCATCTACATCTATAGTCCACAAGCAATTGTGGAGTGCATGTTGGAGGATAAATTGCATCAATATTGGCAATTTTCTTTCCTATTCCATTTGCCTATTGAGCCAGAGGAAAATGGCTGTCTAAATGGTTCTGTACACACCCAAATTTCTCTTATCCCTTTCTAATTATCCCTTT
Organism: Schistocerca gregaria; assembly: GCF_023897955.1. NCBI lineage: Eukaryota > Metazoa > Arthropoda > Insecta > Orthoptera > Acrididae > Schistocerca > Schistocerca gregaria. The sequence goes on from NC_064921.1 coordinate 242,096,853, forward strand.
GCGAGATAAGCACAGTCATCTTTGAATGCAGGTTTTCTAAATGTGCCCAACAGGGTTTTTTGAGAATTAAGTCCTCTTTTCTTTCAAGCATAGGTGATACACTTTTGTATGGGCTGTGATGACCTTTTTCACCCTAGTTATGCGTCTGAAATAACACAGTGTCTGTTTTCATGCCTGCTTGATAAGGGTTCCAACATTGGAACAATATTTTATAATTTATCGCACTTGTGTCTTGCATGCGATTTCCTTTATAGATGCGCTACGCTTCCCCAGAACCTTTCCAACAAATGTAAACTCTCCCATTTGACTTACCTAAAACTGGTGTTACGTGATCATCCCATTTCATTTCGCTTCAGATGTTCACCATTTATCTTGTAATCAGATACTATCCAACTTTTTTTTTCTTATAGGCATTATCTTACATTTATCTAAATTTAAAGTGAGCTGGCATTACTTACACCAACTGGAAGTGTTGTTGATGTCTTAAGACCTTCCAACAACAATACCTTCTTGTATATGACTGAATCATCAGTGAACAATCCTATAGTGCTGCTGATCCTATCTGAGCAGTCATTCTTATATATTGAAAACATTAAAGGTCAAATTACGCTTCCTTAGGGCAAACCCAATATTACCTTTATTTATGTTAAATATTAGTCATGCGTACAATGTACGGTACTGGTTTCTATCTGTCAAATATTCGTGGAATGTCTCGTAACGTACAATTTCAAATCACTGACTTAATGTACAGGAGACTTGTCAACTTGTCAAAACCAAAAAATTGGTTTACTATTATTCTTATAATATCATAAATATAATATAGTGTGCTGAATATGTAACTAATATGCAATTAATATTTTTTTAAAAAAAGTAACAAACATTTAACAATCAGCAATCCTAAGTACTTGCTCTCTCCTGCTCAGATTTTCAGGTTTTCCTTCACGAGTTGTTCTACTGAATAGTAGGCTAACATTTCTTCACTAGTTTCTCATATAAGGTTCTAAATGTATATGGAGCAGTACTCTTCCTTTCACTTTGTTATTCCTCCAGTTAGTTACACACGTTTGCAAAGATTCTCCATAGTATTGTATCTTGGTTAGTAGTCAACAATGTGGTACTGTTTGATGTCTCATAGAAAACTAAGAAGACACACTCTGCATCTTGAGCCGTGTCTTGTTTGTAAGATCTCATGTATGAATAAAGCAAGCTGTGTTTTTCACAAGACATTTATTCTGAATGTGTGCTGATTGTTCAGAAAACCTTGTTTTGCTCCATAAAAGGTATAAGTTTTAGCTTATAATATGTTCAAGGATACTACAAAAGACATAAGTTAGTAATTTTGCCCTCTGATTCTGTGCATCCAATCTATTACCCCTTTTGTAAACTGGAGTGACATTTGATCCTTTTCCAATCACATGGAAGTATGTGCTGTGCAGGCAATGTACATTGTGTCACAGTTTACTTCCTGTACCTAGTGCAGTATACGTCTTGAGACGTGACAGTGACATACCCATAAGAGAGTTGAAGAACTGCAAACAGAGCAGAAAGTTGAGTTGGCACAGCTATGACCATGTTGACTAAGAATGCAACAACAATGTCTGTGCTTATGTCTTAACAAATGATGAATTGAAGAGTTATATATTGAGAAAAATTGTAATGTTCGAAGAAAGATACAGTCGAGCTACCAAACACAACTAAGTAAGCAATAATTGAGGTACGTTATTAATTTAAAACATTATTAGATACCAGCACTGAGACATTGTGCTTGTCTCACTGGTTGTAAGTGTACTTCAGGGCAAACGAAAAACTGGCAGAGAAGATACACATGTAGTGGGTGCATATGAAGTGGAAAAAATACAGGATAGAATCAGATGGCAGTGGTACTCACACCAGACATAGTGTGACAGGGAAATACTTGACTAAAAGTTTCAAAATATGAGGCTTCAATGACAGTGATGGCAAGGAGTCAGTTGGTTGTTGGAAACCTGCGAAAAGTGAAGAAACAGTGTCAGAAGAAGTCAGAATTTGGTGGAAGTCCAGTGATTCAAACAGCAGAAATAAGGTGAAAATTCTCAAAATGACTGATGAACAGCAGACTGGGAAAGTTAACACACACACACACACACACACACACACACACACACACACACACACACACTTCTGGCAATGAGAACCATGTACAACCAATCTGACCAGTGATACTGTGTGCTGTTGTTAGTCTGTTTAAGAAGTAAGATTGCTACACACCACTCTATCAGTTTGTTTCTTATATGTGGCAGTGCTGTAGTCTGTTGGGATCTGCCTAATCTATCTTTAATATCTCACATGACAAAATATAACAACCCTGCTCCTAGAACATTTGAAAAGATAACTTGTTGCCACAATCTGCTTGTACTAGATGCTACCACAATATCTGGTATAACTAGCCATTGAAATTCTTTCGGATGAAAGTATCTGTGACATCACAGGAATTTTTTTATGTGCCCTCTTGCTTTTAACAGTAGTTATGCTTTTGTTAGTGAACTGTGTGTACATTGTTTGGTTCTCATGGTGTGATGAATGTGATACAAATAATAAGATTTAGAAATATAAAAGTTAAATCCGTAGCTTCACAGTTAAAAGGGGGAGCAAAGAATAGAGGAATCTGAGGTGAGAAATGCTATTACAGTAGAACCTCGATTTTACATTCTCCGGTGTTTTATTTTTTGCGATTCTACACCATAAATTCATAGCCCCTGTGAAAAACCCTGAAGATCAGTGCTAAAAATTCCCAAATTTTACATTTCTTCCTAGTAAGGTTTACTTTGATTCTAAGTTCTTACTAAATGTCTTGCTTGACTTCATTCCGTTTTCTTCCAGTTGACATTTGATGTGACTGAACAAGTTACAAATGGTGCAAATGACAGATGGTTCACACCATGGGTGATGGTGAAGCTGAGGGAATATTTTAGTCCGTTGTGGAGAGGGGAGATGCAAGAGGAAATGCTGACATAATCCATGATTGGTGTTGCCAATACAACTTGCAACAATTATCTTTACCGTGCAATTATGATACAACTACTACTAGCTTGCAGTGGTAAAGGAAAAACAAGTCAGTTGAAGTGAAGTGTTCTGGACTGAGCCAATATTTGACGAAGGGGCCCAGCCACCAACTTTTCTTGTGCCACTTATAACTTCGTCTCATTGTTTTACATGTATTTTCGATGTACGGTATTCAACAACAATATTAGTCATCAACATTGTAAATTGAAACACTTAAGTCTCGAAGAATATGTTTGCTCATAATTGAGGAAGTGTCGCCCATTTCCACCTAGTGAACTCATATTGGCTGGTGACTAAGTTAGTCACCCAATAGCTACTACACCACATTCGCACATGTAAAATAAGTTTGCCTACTGGATGTGTGGAGAGGGGGAACGGCCCTTCATTGACAGAAGTGTTGGTAGGGGGAAAGCATTTTGTGAAGTGCTGAAAATATATTTTTTGTGCAATTGATATACAATGACAGAGACATTACATGTAAATAGAACAAGAGATTTACAATAGCTTATTTTAAAGACTTTAGTGTTCAAATCTGACATGATACAGTTTGCAACAACTACCGGCACTACTCTTTGCACTGCACACATCACACACTGTAGATTGTAAAGACTGGCGGCAGTGACACAGGGCACAATGCGAAACTATAGCATCTGAGCTTTCTTTCAAATTTACATTTTATACAGTATACAGAAATTCACTAAGCCAACTTCTAACATGCTTGTAACTGACTTCTAATATGCTTGTAATGTCACTTGGGGAAATAAATTCATGTTTCATGTCTCTGTTCCGCTCACCAGGCCTAAAATAACCCTTTAATTGTGGTGAGCAGATGAACTGCGGTTCATAAAAAAAGCATTAAATAATAACAAAAATGGTGACAAAGTACGTCATTTAGCATATCTCTGCATTTATGCTTATGGTTGAACCACTTAGCTGCTGTGATGTTTTTTGTTTAATTCAACATATCATCAATATTTGCTTTTTTTTCTTGGTGTGCACAAAGAATTATGTCTCAAAAACAAGTGTTTTGAACATATAATTTGTGGTCATAGCATGTTGGAAAACAGCTCAATTACCTTGTACAAAGATACCAATTTCAATTTTTTGATGAGTTTTTACTTGCTGTTACTTATCTGTGATTTTTTTAAAAAACTGATGAAATTCATTACCACAAATTATTGTGCACACATTGTATTGTACATTTAATTTCCTTCACTTTGACAGATTTTATACAAATTATTGGAGAGTATTGTGATTTTTAATCATATATGCCCATTACATGTCTTTTTGCTCATATTTTGGGGGATTTTAATATTTTCTTCGATTCTGCACTTTCTTCAATTTTGTGTTTTTTTAAAGTGTGGACCGGACAAAAACGTAAAATAGGGGTTTCACTGTAGTAAAGTAATTCCAGATGTGGTAATCGAGCATGGCTCCACCAGCATAGACTCTAAAGTTCCTGACAGTAAAACTTCTTTCAGGACAGGTACAGTCAAAAATGAAGCCCTAACAAAGCCGCACTACAGGCAGGACAGTAAGACTGGCATTAATAATTATAGATCAGTGTCAATGGTGACAGGTTTCTAAAGTAACTGAAAGACTAATGTGTGAAAAGTGAGTTGTTTTCTGAATAAAAATGAGACATTGAGTACTGCTGAGTCCGTTTAGGAAGAACAGATAGACAGAAATAGCAGTTTTCCACATCTTGAAGACAGTGTTTTAACTGGCTTGGATAGGAAGGAAATAAGCTGTATGATATTCTTATATTTATTCAAGACATTTTATCTAATCAGCCACAACTTACTGCTTAATGAAAATAGATGTTATGGAGTGCTCCAGCATTCCAAATTACCTGTGGAGTGCCCCAGAGTTTTGTGTTAGGACTTACGTTATTACTGGCATTTATAACTGATTTGCCAAACTAATTGGTGTTTGTGTATGACAAGCATTTTTATATATGTACATACTGAGGATGATATTCAGCAGTCTCTAAGTGAGACATTAAATAAGACAGAAAAATTGTTTAGAGGTAACATTTCGGTTATAAAAAGTAAATTCAAGTCAAGTCTTCTGGTGGTTTCCGGTGATTAAAGAGTGGTACTGGTGTGCAAGACTCACACTCCCCCTTGGCTTTGAACTTATTAGGAGTTGCATCACCAATCTTCTTTTCATGATAGCCGACTGCGATGTCCTGCACAACTTCTTCTCCGAAGCTAAGATGCTACTTTGGAGGAATTTTTTAAACTTTTAAAATAACTCCATACACTCGAGAATACTTTTAACTCAATCTCATTGTATTTTAATCTCATATAACCGTTTTCATACAACGTAAACTTTTTTTGTAAGCTCGACATCTTCCGGTCTGTCAGAAACTATCACATTTATTTTCCATAAATACAGTCTACAAATCTCTTCAAGTTTAACAAGACAACTGCCTGGATCTTACAAAAGTAAGTGAAGGAATGAATAAGAAATTGTCTCTTCTCATCTTTGTCCGCAGCTGGTGGTCTTGGGGTAGTGTTCTCGCTTCCCACGCCCGGGTTCCCGGGTTCGATTCCTGGCGGGGTTAGGGATTTTCTCTGCCTCGTGAAGACTGGGTGTTGTGTGATGTCCTTAGGTTAGTTAGGTTTAAGTAGTTCTAAGTTCTAGGGGACTGATGACCATAGATGTTAAGTCCCATAGTGCTCAGAGCCATTTTTCTTCTCATCTTTCAACAGCATTCGGATGTTCACACAATGATGTTTGACATCGCACCATCATGGTTACTCCTTGTGCTGGACATGTTACTTCTTAGGCGGGCTCGGCGACTACCTGCCTGCGCCAATCGTCGCGCGCGTGCTCTCTCTCTCTCTCTCTCTCTCTCTCACACACACACACACACACACACACACACCACACACATACACACACACACAATTGTGGTGCGGTAGACACAGTTCTACTTTGTTACACTCATCTCTAAAATAATGCGTGTTCGAGACGGTGGGGATACAAGGGTCTCTAGAATTTACCCTGAAATTCTCAAGGCACTACATATCCCTCCCCTTAGCTTGAACACATGATACTTCATATATAACTCTCTTTCCCTTTCCGTGTTAATATCATTATAATCACGGACCTTTTGATCAATGTAAACTTTGTAAGGACAAGAATCTTTCTGTTCCCTTTCCAGTCGTAAACTCCAAGTGTGCATTACCCAAGTGTATGCTGTTATTTGCCCTTACTTCACGTACTACTTTTTCTAAGTATGGGTTTATTCGATACCTTTTACAATCTGGAGGAACTCTGGGTAAATAAAGGTGTTCTTTTCAGCACATGTAACTTCACACAAACATAAAAATGCGAGTGGAATCAAAAATTCAAACTTACCAGAATAATCTCTACAAAATATGTGACTTTTGTCACGATACTGCCCTTTTCCTTTAGGCACATTACTTATACCTCACATACGGGTTGATTCTATGAAAGCACTTCCTCCTTCCATTTTGGTAGGAACGCCCCTTTAAACAAATTCCTAATTTACTGTGGTACAGGTCAGTCCCCTTCTTGGTGCCTGGAACTGTGCTGCTGCTACAGTCATAGGTTCGAATCCTGCCTCAGGTATGGATGTGTACCATGTCCTTAGGTTAGTTAGGTTTAAGTAGTTCTAAGTCTAGGGGACTGACGACCTCAGGTGTTAAGTCCCATAGTGCTCAGAGCCATTTGAATCTTAGTGCCCCTGTCCGCACAGTGTTGGTCAGCCTTTCTTGGGTCTGCCTACCTGCCCTTTTCCATCCCATCAATGCTGGGTGCGCCCTCCTTCTCCTTCCTGAGTAGGCATCATAGTCCATTGCCCTACCATAGATCTTTATGTACCCTCACACTATACGTTCTTAAATATACTATTCTTATTTATTTTATGTCATTGAGGTAACACTCTGCTTTCCACCAGATTATTATTCTGTTTGATCCATATTATGTCTAGAGTCACTGGTTATTCATGATTCTTCCCTAAATTAGTCACAATTGTGTAGTCATGTTTGGTCACGTAAATGCTAACATGATAGGATAGTTTAAGAGGTTATGAATAGATTACAGAATAGTTGAAGATTTGAAGGGAATTCAGTGTAGGAAAACTAATGTGGAAGTAATATCGAACCCAACTCAGGAACCGAATGTCGTCACTCTGCCTGGATTAACATCCCTGGGGTATATACCACTTTATATGATGGGATACCAGTTCGATTTTACACAGAGTACACGAAGGAACTTGCTCCCTTCTTGGAGCGCTGTACCGTAGGTATCTAAAAGAGCGAAGCGTTCCAAAGGATTGGAAAAGGGCACAGGTCATCCCTGTTTTCAAGAAGGGACGTCGAACAGATGTGCAGAACTATAGACCTACATCTATAATGTTGATCAGTTGTAGAATTTTGGAACACATATTATGTTAGAGTATAATGTCTTTTCTGGAGACTAGAAATCTACTCTGTAGGAATCAGCATGGGTTTCGAAAAAGACGGTCGTGTGAAACCCAGCTCGCGCTATTCGTCCACGAGACTCGGAGGGCCTTAGACACGAGTTCACAGGTAGATACCGTGTTTCTTGACTTCCGCAAGGCGTTTGACACAGTTCCCCACAGTCGTTTAATGAACAAAGTAAGAGCATATGGACTATCAGATCAATTGTGTGATTGGATTGAGGAGTTCCTAGATAACAGAACGCAGCATGTCATTCTCAATGGAGAGAAGTCTTCCGAAGTAAGAGTGATTTCAGGTGTGCCGCAGGGGAGTGTCATAGGACCGTTGCTATTCACAATATACATAAATGACCTGGTGGATGACATCGGAAGTTCACTGAGGCTTTTTGCAGATGATGCTGTGGTGTATCGAGAGGTTGCAACAATGGAAAATTGTACTGAAATGCAGGAGGATCTGCAGCGAATTGACACATGGTGCACGGAATGGCAATTGAATCTCAATGTAGACAAGTGTAATGTGATGCGAATACATAGAAAGATAGGTCCCTTATCATTTAGCTACAAAATAGCAGGTCAGCAACTGGAAGCAGTTAATTCCATAAATTATCTGGGAGTACGCATTAGGAGTGATTTAAAATGGAATGATCATATAAAGTTGATCGTTGGTAAAGCAGATGCCAGACTGAGATTCATTGGAAGAATCCTAAGGCAATGCAATCCGACAACAAAGGAAGTAGGTTACAGTACACTTGTTCGCCCACTGCTTGAATATTGCTCAGCAGTGTTCGATCCGCACCAGATAGGGTTGATAGAAGAGATAGAGAAGATCCAATGGAGAGCAGCGCGCTTCATTACAGGATCATTTAGTAATCGCGAAAGCGTTATGGAGGTGATAGATAAACTCCAGTGGAAGACTCTGCTGGAGAGATGCTCAGTAGCTCGGTACGGGCTTTTGTTAAAGTTTCGAGAACATAACTTCACCAAAGAGTCAGGCAGTATATTACTCCCTCCTACGTATATCTCGCGAAGAGACCATGAGGATAAAATCAGAGAGATTAGAGCCCACACAGAAGCATACTGACAATCCTTCTTTCCACGTACAATACGAGACCGGAATAGAAGGGAGAACCGATAGAGGTACTCAGGGTACCCTCCGCCACACACCGTTAGGTGGCTTGCGGAGTATGGATGTAGATGTAGATGTAGATGTAGATATATCCTTAACATTATATTTCCCTTTTTCTCTTCCAGTTGTAGGGTCCACTAAAAATAAGGTTTTTGGGTGGATCACCAATTGTACTCAGTAAGGCCCCACACACTTTTGAAAAAAATTATGTGTTTCTTTCTTCAGGGCAGAACTCTAAAGATGCTGTTTTACTAAGACTCAGTCATCGACCTTCTATAGCCTTCTCATTGCGTTTGCTTGCTTGTTGTTGTGCTCTCTCAACTACGTTCGTAGCAACTACCATTTGATTCAGTTTGTAATCAGTAGTAGGTTGCTCTGGCCACGTACAACATTTAATAAGTGGTTCACCTACAAAGAGTTTACCTAATACTTCCAAGGGTGTTAGTCCAGTTGATAAATGTGTCACCTCATTTAAAATGAGCTCTAAATCTTCAATTTATGTCGCCTATGATGTATGGTTTTCTTGGCAGGAAGTGCGGCATAATTTCCCAATCTCCTTCATAACTCTTTCATACGGGTTAGTTGGATATTAATATTTGATGAATCCCTCCCCGTGCTAAAAATTCTTTAAACTTGTTACAAGGAAACTGTGGTCCATTGTCAGAAAGAAATTGTCTCGGGTTTGCCTACTTAGAGAAAGTATTGTTCTAGACAACGTTTTGCTGTATGTGTGTGTGCTTTCTTAATGGGGTAGAATGCAACATACTTCGACCAACACTCTGAGGGCAAAAATGTAGGCCACTCCTCCACTTCCTTTTGGAATTGGTCCAAAGAAATCTGCAGCTGTCAGATCGTGCAATGCTTTAGGAATAATTGAATACATTTTATATTTAACGTGAGAGTTATCCTCTTTGACTCTCTGACAAATCTCTCAAGTCTTAATCACTGATGCTACTTCATGTCCTAACTTTTTAAAGTAATAGAACTTATTCACGTGTGTAATGCATTTCTTTATACTGAAATGTCCATAAACCTTATGAATGTACCGCACTAACTCATCTTCCACTACACTTGGTATACATAAATGCCAACGTTGTGTTGTCTTATCGTATCTCCAGAACAAATTATGTTGCACAACCTTCCACCTTCCCTTTTGATTAGACAGTAGTGATTTCCTAACACACATAGCAAAGATGTCCGTAAAATAAGGGTCATGTTGCATGTTGTCTGTTGTTTTCTGAACCATCTCTTGTACTTCGTTGTGTGGGTATTCTAATGTCAGAAAGTTAATCGCAAAGGTTACGCCAGGTCCTTGCAAATGCTTTAGTTCTTTCATTCCTACTGGTAGCCGAGGCAGTGTCAGGTACAGTGTCCTCTGGACCACACCAATCTTCTATGTAGGAATCGGCTATTCATTAGAAATGACAGAGCTTGGTGATTTGTATAGACATATATTTCGGACCCACATATCAGGGTTTGGAATTTTTGTATACCCCATACTATGGCTAATAATTCCTTTTCTGTTGCCGTATAATTTAATTCATGTTTGTTGAGACTCTGGTTAGCAAAAGATATTGACCTATGGTGGTCAATACTGTCTAACCCCCATTCACCTTGGAAAAGCTCTGCAGCTATACCATAGTTAGATACATTGGTCAAAATATTAAATGGTTCACCTATCACCAGATAGTGCAGTAGCGGTGATTCTGATAGCGCCCTCTTTACATTTTCAAAAGCATCATGTGCCTCCTGGTCCCAACTCTGTGGTATTCCCTTTCATAGTAAACACAAAAGTTAAGGGTTGTTCAACTCCTGCTCCTGTACATGTCATCTATAATACCCTTCCAGTCTAAGAAATCCCTTGAATTGTCTTATATTTTTAGGTGGTGGACACTCCTTAATAGCCTTTACACGTTCTGGGTCAGGCTTAATTCCTTGTACACTTATGATGTGCTCCAAGAATTTTAGTTCTTGCCTGGCAAAATATGACGTAGACAATTTTACTGTAATACCTTTTTCTTTTAAATTTTTGCAGGGTTTTCCTCAAGGTTAGGCAATACTCTTTCCAGGTGGGTGATGTTATCAATATATCATCTACATATATAATTAACTCCTTTAATAACTCTCTCCCTATCGCTTCGTCCAATGTGCGTATAAACACTGATACTGAGATATTTAGCCCAAATGGTAACACATTAAAATGATACGGTTTTCCATCAAAAAGGAATGCTGCATATTTCCTTGAATCTGGATGTAACTGAATCTGCCAGTACCCAGCAGTCAGGTCCATCGAACTAAAGTACTGTGCTTCTCAGATTTGGATAATAACTTGTCGATGCTAATAAGTCTATCCCTTTCAGTTTCTATATGTTTATTCAGGGTGCGTACATCCATTACGAGCCGCACACCAATTGTAGCCTTTTTCACCACTACCAAGGGATTATTTGTAATGCTTGTACTGCATTCTATTATTTTATTACCTACCATTTTATTTATCTCCTCCTTAACCACTTATTTTAAACTCACCGGTACCGGGTAAGGTTTACAGAAGAATGGTGTATCATCTTTGATCTAAAATTTACATACGTAGTCACCAATACTACCTGGACTATCCAAAAATACCATTTCATACTCTTAATAGAATTTTGGCTAAATCTGTTTTTTGGTCATTGGTTAGTATTGGGGATTCATTTACTTTATTTTGTATGTCAGCTCGTTGTGATGCATGCCTTACATTTTCCATCTCTGGTGACAATTGCACTGTCGCGGTTAATCGTAAACTCTGGCGTTCAGTTGTTTGTTTATCATCATAACTGTCTGCTATAAACTTAAGACACTATCTTCTCCAAGTCCAAAATAAAGGCAGCTCTCTTCAAAATTCAATATAATGTTAAACTCTGGCAGTCAATGTAAGCCAAATAACAGCTCTCTATTAATATTTTCTACTACCAGCAGTGTTTGCCGGAATGTAATTTCACCAATGACACAGTTTACTTGGGTTTCATGTTTAACAACCTTACTTTTAGTTCCAGTTATACTGATTATATATACTCCTGTTACTGTAATACAGGTAAGTTATTGCTAGTTCTTAACGTATTAAAGAATCCACTAGAGATAAGTGACACTGTGCTACTGGAATCAATAAATATGTCCACTTTGGAATTTGCTACTTTTCCAACTATAATCGGTTGTGGAGTACCTGTAGCTACACCAGGTTTTTCTAATAGCAACCATTCTTTTGTTGGTATGTTATGCGTAAAGGAAACATACTTATTATGAGGTAGGCCTCTTAATGTATTTCTACAACCTCGGCCGTCTGTTTTGCTCACTATTTGTAATCACCGTTTGGTTACCAAACCTGTGTATGACTTTTCCGTTTTGAGCCCTCTTATTGCCAGGTACAAATTCTTGTGTAATTACTCGGCCTATATTCAAAGGCGGATGCCTTTTTTGATAATTTTCATTACCCATATTCTCATTATATTGGTGTACTCTAGCCAAATTCGTCTTATGTCTTTTGAAATTACCAGAGCTATTATTATTGCTCCTCCTGTAGCTTTGATTCTCATTTTGGTGCATATTCTCATTTCGATGTTTATTTATTGTATCCAGTGCATCCACAAAGGAGAGTAACTCTTCTACTGTCTTCCACTCGCTACATAATATGTCTTTCCTAGCATAAGTGGGTAATCGCCTTATCAAAATCCATACCAATCCTTCTTCCTCCATTGGTTTATCTACATATTTGGCTCTTGTTAAATGCCAGCCAAAATATTTTCTCATTGTACCCCACATACTATAGTAATGCTTTGGGTCCCATAAATCAAGTATTAACTTCTCCTGGGCACTTGATGACCAGTATTTCTCCATAAACTTTCTCTGAAAGTCCGGTCCTAGAAGGTAATGTGCAGCAAATTTTTTGCATCTTCCCAATTTTTTGGTAAGGCTTGATTAAATCTTCTTAAGAAATGGGTTGGGTGCACATCTCCATCTGGTCTAAATTTGAGCAATTGTCTGGCAAGACCAGAATTTGCTCCCCATTGTAAATCTGTTACTACTTCACTAGTCAACATTACATTCTGTGAAGCTACCCCCTTCTCTATCTTATTCTGGATAAGTAAATTCCTTCCACAAATCATATATGCCTTTTTAGCATCATCAAGTTCTGTTGCTAAACGTGGTGGAACGCTGTCTGTGCTTACCCTCTTGGCAACTTTGCGGTCGGTTAATTCCTCTACCTTTTCTCCAGACCGCTTATATTTATGATGTCTGAGGAATTCAAAATCTATATTGGTACACTTGTCCTTAATATCAAATTCTAATTTCTGGGTCAACTTCTGAAATTGATCATTCTGCTTTTGGTTAAAGTGCATAAACATTTGATTCATTTGTACAGTTAAAGAATTACTTCATTCATTCTTTTAATGTACTCGTAAATTTTCAACTTTTATCATTTAACACCCCAGATTTAGAATTCACTCTATGCTTCTACTTATTCAAAAGCTTCACTCTGTGCTTCTAGTTTTTCACTTAAAGAAACATTTTGGTCACTTGGTTGTGCTCTAGTTTTTCACTTAAAGAAAGATTTTGGTCACTTACTTCTTGTCTCTGTACATCTAACTTAGTATTTAACTGAGTATTTACTGAGTCTAACTTCAGACTAATAAGTCCCTTAATTAAATTATCTATTTCAGTCCTGTCTGGTGTGACCTTAGTCAACCTTAGTCAGTCATCGCCATAGCTGGGTCTACAGTTTCTGTAGGTTGTTGTTCCTTCTCCACAGTCCTAATTTTCTTTGATCTTGTGATCATTAAAAAAAATCACCTCTGTGAATAATGACCACCATAGTTTACATTCAAATCGTTATTTCTTGAGCTCACTCAGCATAGGTTTGTAGGTTGCATCAGTAAGGTGTAGAAACGGCATCGGTGAACGGCACGGGTACCGGCTGGGTCAAATGTTAGTCACGGTGTTGGCATCGGCAGGCGCAAAGTCAGCAACTCAAACAGTAACCAGCAGCAATGGCGGGTTACTGTGACTGCGTCGGCTGGTTACTGCGTCTGCATCGGCTGGTAACTGCTTGTGTGAGGATTACTTCCTCCCCACAACCAAATTATGGGGTGGTGTCCATTGGGAGAGCCCCTGGTCAGAGTGGGTGTCATCAGGGCGGCTGGCCACAACATGTGAGGAATGTCATGCTAAGGATGACAGCGAACCGTATTTGCCCCGGTACCTTGTATGTTGAAGAGCTGTTGGGGAATCTGTCATGATTATGAAGCCTCAGTTTTTTGTTGAGCATTTAGAGGACAAGTTTGGGGAGGTGGAGTGTTTGTCTAAAATAAGATCTGGATCAGTCTTTATCAAAACAGAAACCTCTGCCCAGTCACAGGAGTTACTTGCTTGTGACAAGCTGGGGATGGTTCTGTAACCATCATGCCCCATAAGTGCTTAAATATTGTTCAGGGTATCATATTTCACAGGGACCTTTTTTAGCAGTCCGACAATGAGCTGCGCACCAATTTAGAGCGCTTAGGTGTACATTTCGTCCAGCGTTTCCACTGGGGTTCGAGGGATAATCAAACCAGTGGCCGAAGAGCCCAAAAGCAGCTGGTAGTAGGGCTTCACGCTCATTCTCAGTTCTGGAGACTGAGCCAGTGTAGTCCTCCCGACCAGGGAAACCCAAGGAGCAGTGAGAGAAATCCAAAAAGAAAATCCCTAAGACCAAGGAAAAGAAAATTGCAGTGGAATCCACACCACCACAACCTACAACCTCTGTGTCTGAGGATGGGGTGGAGATTTTGGCATCCTCTGAGGACCTGGATCTCACCAGACCCTCAGACAAAATGGATATCGACTGCTCAGGAAAAAATGCGGTGGCAGCAGGTGACCCTGAGGTGTAAACTGCCTCATTGAGTGTTCCTTGCCTTCCCATGATGACGTCATCCTCCAGTGGAATTGTGGCGGTTTTTTCCACTGCCTGGCTGAGCTACGGAAACTGTTAAACTTTACACTTGCTATCTGCATTGCCCTCCAAGAAACCTGGTTCTCGGCAATGTGGACCCCTGCCCTCTGTGGCTATAAGGGATATTACAGGAACCGTAGTGACTATAATTGAGTGTCAGGTGGAGTTTGCATTTATGTCCTAAACTCAGTGTGCGGTGAACCTGTGCCCCTTCAAACTCTCTTGAAGCTGTGGCTGTCAGAATAAGGATGACGCGGGAAGTACCTGTCTTGAACTGTACTGTCTCAGTTCGACCTCTGCTGGGGCCACCATACATTTTAGTGTGGCTCGTGGTAGTTATTCGGCCATTGATTTATCAATTTGCAGCCCAGGACTTCTGCCATCTATCCACTGGAAAGCACATGACAACCTGTGTGGTAGTGACCACTTCCCCATCTTCCTGTCACTGCCCCAGTGTCACGCACACGGACACCTGCCAAGATGGGCTTTACACAAGGCGGACTGGGAAATTTTCACCTCTGCTGCCACCATTGAATCTTCTCTACACGGTAACATCGATGTGATGGTTGAGCAGGTAACTACAACAATTATTTCTGCGGCGGAAAATGAGATCCCTCGCTCTTTAGGGTGCCCGAGGTGTAAGGCAGTCCCTTGGTTGTCACCAGAAGATTAGGGAGCATCGACGAGCTCTACAGCGGCATAAGCAGCACCCTTCCCTGGAGCACCTCATAACCTCTAAACAGCTCCGTGCCTGTGTACGCTACCTTATCAAACGACGGAAGCAAGAGTTCTGGAAGAGATACGTCTCGACCATTGGGTGCCATATGTCACCTTCCCAAGTCTGGGCAAAGATAAATCGTCTTTTCGGGTACCGGGGCCCAAGAGGTGTCCCTGGTGTTAACATAAATGGCATGTTCTCTACCGAAGCAAATGCGATTGCCGAGCACTTTGCTCGAGCCTGTGTGTCGGAGAATTACCCCCCAGCCTTTCTCAGACACAAATGGCGGATGGAAGGGAACGTTCTCTCATTCACTACATGCTGCAGTGAATCCTATAATGCCCCATTTACACAGTGGGAGCCTCCAGTGACCCTACACATTTCCCCGACACAGCTACCGGGCCTGATCGGATCCACAGCCAGATGATCAAACATCTCTTGTCCGACTACAACCGACATTTCCTCGTCATCTTCAACCAGATCTGGTGCAATGGCATCTTTCCATCTCAGTGGTGGGAGAGCAACATCATTCCGGTGCTCAGACCCGCTAAAAACCTGCTTGATGTGGATAACTATCAGCCTCACCAACATTCTTTGTAAGCTCCTGGAACTTATGGTATGTCGGCGGTTGGGTTGGGTCCTGGAGTCACGTGGCCTGCTGGCTCTATGTCAGAGCGGCTTCAGCCGTAGTTTCTCTATCGCTGATAATCTTGTGTCCATCTAGTCTGCCATCCAGATGGCAACACCTGGTTGCCGTCTTTTTTGACTTATGTAAAGCATACGACACGACCTGGCGACATCGAATCCTTGCCACATTGTATAAATGGGGTCTCTGGGACCCGCTCCCGATTTTTATCCAAAACTTCCTGTTGCTCCGTACTTTCCATGACCAAGTTGGTGCCTCCCATAGTTCCATCCATATTCAGGATAATGCAGTCCCGCAGGGCTCTGTATTAAGTGTCTCTCTATTTTTAGTGGCCATTAACGGTCTAGCAGCAGCTATTGGGCTCTCTGTCTCACCTTCTCTGTATGCAGATGACTTCTGCATTTCATAGTGCTGCCCCAGTACTGGTGTTGCCGTGTGGCGCCTACAGAGAGCCGTCCACAAGGTGCAGTCATGGGCTCTAGCCCATGGCTTCCAGTTTTGAGCTGCAAAGTTGTGTGTCATGCACTTCTGTTGGTGTTGTACCATTCATCCGGAACCAGCACTTTACCTTAATGACGATCCACTCACTGTAGTGGAGACATATCGATTCCTAAGACTTTTCGATGCTCGATTGACTTGGCTCCCTCATCTTTGTCAGCTTAAGCAGAAGTGCTGGCAGCACCTCAATGCACTCCGTTGCCTGAGCAGGTGTGCAGATCGTTCTACGCTGCTGCAGCTCCACAGAGCCATTGTACAATCCCGAATTAACTGTGGGAGTGTAGTTTATGGCTCGGCAGTGCCTTCAGCGTTTCATTTACTCGACCATGTGCACCACTGTGGGGTTCGACTAGTGACAGGAGCTTTTAGGGCACGTCCGATGACCAGCGTACTGGTGGAGGCTGGTGTCACTCCATTTGCAGATCAGACGTGCGCAACTGCTTGTCAGTTACGCAGCACACATTCATAGTTCTTCTGAGCACCCGAATTGCCATCTCCTTTTCCCGCCCGCGGCAGTCCATCTTACGCATTGGTGGCCCAGGTCTGGGCTAATGATTACTGTTCACGTGCGGTTCCTTCTCTCCAAACTGGGGTCCTTCCCTTTACCACCTCTATATGCGATCTGTTCACGTACGCCTCCAGGGTGTATGCCTTGGCTGCAGCTTCATCTGAACCTTTCACATGGCTCTAAGGGCTCCGTTAACCCTACGGCTCTCCGCTGTCACTTCCTCTCAATTCTTGACGTGTTCCAGGTCTCTGAAGTGGTTTACACCAATGGCTCGATGGCTGATGGCCTTATTGGCTTTGCCTAAGTGCACAGTGGCCATATTGAACAGCATTCCCTACTTGAGGGCTGCAGTCTGTTCACTGCGGAGCTGGTGGCCATGAAAACTATGGACCAGCTCTACCCTCATCATCTTTTGGTAGCGTCTGTCCAGGAGTCCATCTGTGCCCTTGAATGGTCCAGTCATTCAGTGTTGTTCGTCTGGACCCCTGGTCACATCAGAATCCCAGGAAATGAACTTGCTGACAGGCTGGCCAAACAGGCTACACAGAAACCACTTCTGGAAATGGAATTCCTGCAACTGACTTGTGTTCATTATTAAACTGCATGGTTTTTCAGCTTTGGGAGGTGGCAAAATCTCAGTATGCACAACAAACTGCGAGCCATTAAGGGGACCATGAACATGTGGAAGTCCTCAATGAGGGCGTCTTGCAGGGACTCTGTGGTTCACTGCAGCCTCCGTATTGGCCATACATGGGCGACCCATGGCTTCCTCCTGCACCAAGACCCACCTCAGTGTCGGTGTGGCACTCTGTTGACAGTGGCCCACATTCTTCTGCTGTGGCCTTCTTTGGCTGCCGTGCAACTTCATCTTCGGTTGCCGGACTCATTAGCATTGATATTAGCAAACAATGCCTCATCGGCTCATTTGGTTTTACATTTCATCCGTGAGGATGGGTTTTGTCATTCGATCTGAGCTTTAGCACCTGTCCTTTGTCCGTCTGTGTCCTCCACCCTAGTGCTTTTAGGGTGAAGATTTTAATGTGATGCAGAGTGGCTGGCGTTTCCTTTTCATTTTTGCTGTCGACCAGCCATTGTAATGTGCTTCCTTGTTTTACTCTCTTCTAACTGTTTCTTGCGTCTCTCTGTTGTCTTCTTGTCCTCTTGTCCTCTTTGGTTCCTTTTAGTATTCGTTGCCTTTTGTTCGTTCTTGTGGTCTTTCCTTTTTTCCCGTTTTGTGTTATATGTCTCGTCTATTTTATTCTCACACTTGTGGCATTTTTTTTATTAGGAATGATGGACCAATGACCTCTTAGTTTGGTCCCTTTTCCCCTCCTCTTTTAAACCAGCCAACCAACCGGTGTGTTGTATTGGATCCAAGTTTAGTCTCCTGTAGCAATTGATTTCAAAAAGTTCTCTCCTTCATCATGATAATGGTCAAGGAAATGCAAAGCTAACACCATTTGGTGACTTTCGTGGGAATCCATCAACATTTTTGGAACCCAACTAGCACAAAGTTTTTTTTAGCCTAAATGTTCAGTAATGAAAGAGTGTATGACAGATCTTGAAACTTCCAGAATTTCCATAGACAAAGTTGTTATGGTGAACTTACAATTTTCTCTAACCACTCTGTCAACTCATTCAAGGTGGTCAGCTCTAACAACAAACGTGCGTTCTTGGTGCCCTTCAGCATGCACATAATTTTGGCCATCTTTAAACTTTCGGCACCATTTCACACAGAACACCATCAGTCATAAAGTTATCACCATCACTCAGCTAGTTCTCAGATGAATTTCTGCTGCACTATTCCCTTCTGCTTGCAGAAACTGAATTACGCTTTGTAATTCACGCTTGGTGGGAGCAACAATGACGGCAGCCAAGTTTATGTGGCTTTAGTGCAACACAGACTGATGCCTTGAGGTCGGCAGTGGCGGCGTGTGTAGTGCAAGAGTTGCACAGTAGCCTACAGTGCATGTCCACTTTCTGCCACTGGCGTAGCTTCTTCAATAAGCAGTCTGAGGTTGGGGGGAGGGGGGGTGGGGGTCATTCTGGCTGGAGATGCTGAAGTTGACGTTTTTTGACAAAGGCTGTGGCTGAAAGCTATATGTGAGTGTCTTTTAATTGTGCCTGTCTGCAACTTGACGTGTCTTCCTTACAGTAAGTAGTAACCTTTTCCTCCTACATTGTCAATATTCCTACCTGGAGTTCCAAATGTTACAAAACAAGTGAACAGCTACTAAAGTAATAAAGAAAACCTCCTAATAACAAATATTGTGTCAGTATCACAAAATTTGCTTCTCATAAGTGCACAATTCTTACCAGATTTTGCAGTGTAGATGTGGCTTACTCCACTAACCAAAAATAGTGTAATGGTCAGTGTCACACCTACGACAATATATGTTCAACATAGTGGCTCAGCTTCCTTTAGAGTTTTACATGGTCCCACTCAGACGACTTAAATTGTATTACCAAGAAAACTCTTTGCTGCTAACCTGAAACCATCAAATAGTTCAGTGAATTTTTGTGACTTTTAAGGGACAATGACAGCTTAATCAGATCTCACCATATTTTAAACACACAGGTACACTGCTAGCCTCACTTATGGAAAAGTTGGATTTTGCACTGACTAGATGGGATATGAAAGCAGCAATCCATTGCTACACTTTATATAAAACAAACATAGACATATTATCCAGTTCATAAAGTGGCAGAGTATACACTGGACTGTGGATAAATAACAACTTTGTGACATTTTTTGGTTGAAAATTAGACTCAAGTGTTATATGGATACAGTTACATGTCTAGATTTCTGTGAAAAATCATATGTGTTGATAATATGTAAGAGCTTCCATTTCTTGGGTAGTTAATGCAATATTTTACTCAAGACAGCTGTTGTGTTGTGCATTTGGCATTTGTAACGTGTCCATTGGTCAAGTCATGTTGTTGGCTTGTCACGAAGGACTTGCCAAGAATACATTACTGTAAAAACAAACAACACATGGGAATAGGCATAGCTACAATGTAAGCTGGATGTGCCCACTGGAATATGCTTCATAACATTACATTATAGTGTGTAGTGATACACAGCTTGAGAATATTCAGTTTCAAAATGTACGTCTTCCTCATTCTAGTTTTCCTTTTTGGCAGAATTTGGTTTTTAATTTCAAGTAAAAAATAAGTCATTGAATACTTAGATGATTGGGACCAGATTGTTATTTGTTCCTAAGATCAGTGATTTCATGTAAGTTAGGTCTGCTTCAAATATTCTTCTGAGTGTTATTTGAAACACGTGTGGAAAACGTTATCTCTTCTGGGCAAGACTAATGTGGACCCATCTAAGACAGTATAATTCAGGTGATGAAAATGTGAATTATCCGATTCTCTGCTTTTTTAATGTAATTTTATCATTCTGATGGAGAAGCCTACCAGAGATTGAGTTTATAATTAACACAGTTATTGTAGCAATCTTTCCTATACTCATGTTAACTTTCTCACAAAAATAACCGAAAAACAAGATGATTCGCCTAAGTTAGAATGTTACACGACTACAAAATGTTTATTTTTGATAGGAATTGTTAAGGATTAATCCGTGTCATATCCAAGGCATTTAATAAACCAAACATGCCTCCAAAGTAACATCAGAGAAACCTAAATCTTCAGAGGCGAGTACAAGTTGGTGAACCCCTGCCATGTGGTGGGCTGGTGAGTGCCGTAAGTCCTCTGTAACCCCAGGCTCCATGAATGCTTCAGTGGTGGAATGTGGTGTGTCTCACTCACTAAGGAAAATTCAATTGAGAAAACTAGAAAATTGAGGGCAGAAGTGCTTTCCAGAACTTAAATCAAGGTGAAATGTGCACTATAGCCAATTGATGTTTATAAAAATTAAAGAGAGACACTACCTAACTTTTGGGACTAATAGTTTCTTCATCAGGGAGGATGGGAAAGGTTTAAAAGGAAGGGCAGATCACTTGGGTGGAATAGTGGATGTGTGTGCAACCAACTTCTGGCATGAGACACCTGTTGCACGAGTGTTTTATACCAGTTAAGTTGAGCTCTCTCTATGTAGACTTAAATATCCCTAGTTGCTTGTTAAAACCTTGCCAAAATTCACACACAAAATATATTAAACGGTCCATACAAGATGGGTGAACTGTCTGAGAACAGTAACATGTACTCGACCAAAACAGGCTTTATGTAGCCCAGTGAGATCTTATAAAAGAATGCCAATGAATACCAGGACATATAGCATGTCTAAGAATGTGGTGATTATTAAGACACAGGAGAGAAAGTTATGGCAGATGTTCACGTGTTTACAGGAAGAATTTTAATACCATTACTCACTCGCAAGTATCTTCTAATCAAATTGTGTGCCTACATAGAGTACCATTCCTGTTGTGCAACTGAATTCATGGTTTCCTGTCATAAAGGTCACAGTTCTTAGTAAACGATGGTAAGTCAAGGAGTAAAACTGTAGTGATGCCTGGTATTTCCCAAGGAAGTGGTTTAGGATCTCTGCTGTTCCTAATCTACATAAACAGTTTAGGAGACGAAAAGGACACCCCTCCTAGACCATTCACAGATGCTACTGTCACTTTCTATCTACGAAAGTCATCATCAGATCAAAACCAATTGCAAAATGATTTAGACTATTGACTTGAAGTAATAAAAAGTGTGTGCACGAAAGGTGGAATCTGTTAATTTTTGGTTACATGATGTTGTTGTTGTTGTCTTCAGTCCTGAGACTGGTTTGATGCAGCTCTCCATGCTACTCTATCCTGTGCAAGCTGCTTCATCTCCCAGTACCTACTTCAGCCTACATCCTTCTGAATGTGCTTAGTGTACTTATCTCTCGGTCTCCCTCTACGATTTTTACCCTCCACGCTGCCCTCCAACGCTAAATTTGTGATCCCTTTGTTTTTCTCTCCCTTTTCCTTTCTTTGTTTCCCTTCTCCTCTCGTTCCTCTACTTTTGCATTTGAGGATCCTCTTCATCCCCCCCCCCCCCCCCCTCCCTTCTTCATATCCCAGTACCTACTGCAGCCTACATCCTTCTGAATCTGCTTAATGTATTCATCTCTTGGTCTCCCTCTACAATTTTTACCCTCCATGCTGCCCTCCAATACTAAATTGGTCATCCCTTGTTGCCTCAGAACATGTCCTACCAACCGATCCCTTCTTCTAGTCAAGTTGTGCCACAAACTTCTCTTCTCCCCAATCCTATTCAATACCTCCTCATTAGTTACGTGATCTATCCACCTTATCTTCAGTATTCTTCTGTAGCACCACATTTCAAAAGCTTCTATTCTCTTCTTGTCCAAACTAGTTATTGTCCATGTTTCACTTCCATACATGGCTACACTCCAAACAAATACTTTCAGAAACGACTTCCTGACACATAAATCTATATTCGATGTTAACAAATTTCTCTTCTTCAGAAACACTTTCCTTGCCATTGCCAGTCTACATTTTATATCCTCTCTACTTCGACCATCATCAGTTATTTTACTTCCTAAATAGCAAAACTCCTTTACTACTTGAAGTGTCTCATTTCCTAATCTAATTCCCTCAGCATCACCCGATTTAATTTGACTACATTCCATTATCCTCGTTTTGCTTTTGTTGATGTTCATCTTATATCCTCCTTTCAAGACACTGTCCATTCCGTTCAACTGCTCTTCCAAGTCCTTTGCCGTCTCTGACAGAATTACAATGTCATCGGCGAACCTCAAAGTTTTTACTTCGTCTCCATGAATTTTAATACCTACTCCAAATTTTTCTTTTGTTTCCTTTACTGCTTGCTCAATATACAGATTGAATAACATCGGGGAGAGGCTACAACCCTGTCTCACTCCTTTTCCAACCACTGCTTCCCTTTCATGCCCCTCGACTTTTATGACTGCCATCTGGTTTCTGTACAAATTATAAATAGCCTTTCGCTCCCTGTATTTTACCCCTGCCACCTTTAGAATTTGAAAAAGAGTATTCCAGTCAACATTGTCAAAAGCTTTCTCTAAGTCTACAAATGCTAGAAACGTAGGTTTGCCTTTTCTTAATCTTTCTTCTAAGATAAGTCGTAAGGTCAGTATTGCCTCACGTGTTCCAACATTTCGACGGAATCCAAACTGATCCTCCTCGAGGTCCGCATCTACCAGTTTTTCCATTCATCTGTAAAGAATTCGCGTTAGTATTTTGCAGCTGTGACTTATTAAACTGATTGTTCAGTAATTTTCACATCTGTCAGCACCTGCTTTCTTTGGCATTGGAATTATTATATTCTTCTTGAAGTCTGAGGGTATTTCGCCTGTCTCATACGTCTTGCTCACCAGCTGGTAGAGTTTTGTCATGACTGGCTCTCCCAAGGCCGTCAGTAGTTCTAATGGAATGTTGTCTACTCCGGGGGCCTTGTTTCGACTCGGCTCTTTCAGTGCTCTGTCAAACTCTTCACGCAGTATCGTATCTCCCATTTCGTCTTCATCTACATCCTCTTCCATTTCCATAATATTGTCCTCAAGTACATCACCCTTGTATAAACCTTCTATGTACTCCTTCCACCTTTCTGCCTTCCCTTCTTTGCTTAGAACTGGGTTGCCATCTGAGCTCTTGATATTCATACACGTGGTTCTCTTCTCTCCAAAGGTCTCTCTAATTTTCCTGTAGGCAGTATCTATCTTACCCCTAGTGAGATAAGCTTCTACATCCTTACATTTGTCCTCTAGCCATCCCTGTTTAACCATTTTGCACTTCCTGTCGATCTCATTTTTGAGACGTCTGTATTCCTTTTTGCCTGCTTCATTTACTGCATTTTTATATTTTCTCCTTTCATCAATTAAATTCAATATTTCTTCTGTTACCCAAGGATTTCTAGCAGCCCTCGTCTTTTTACCTACTTTATCCTCTGCTGCCTTCACTACTTCATCCCTCAAAGCTACCCATTCTTCTTCTACGGTATTTCTTTCCCCTATTCCTGTCAATTGTCCCCTTATGCTCTCCCTGAAACTCTGTACAACCTCTGGCTCTTTCAGTTTATCCAGGTCCCATCTCCTTAATTTCCCACATTTTTGCAGTTTCTTCAGTTTTAATCTACAGGTCATAACCAATAGATTGTGGTCCGAGTCCACATCTGCCCCTTGAAATGTCTTACAACTTAAAACCTGGTTCCTAAATCTCTGTCTTACCATTATTATAATGTATTTGATACCTTTTAGTATCTCCTGGGTTCTTCCACGTATACAACCTTCTTTCATGATAAATCACATAAATCTAAAGGTTGTCAGTTCAACTAAATACAGGAATACAATTACTAACAACTTAAATGAGAACCATCAAGTAGGATATGTTGAAGGAGAAGTGAACCAAAGACAATGTTTTATTGGTGGAACACTGAGAAGATGCACTGGCTCTACTAAAGAGACTGTCTACACGACACTTGCCTGTCTTTTTTTGAGATATTAATGTGTATATTGGATTCTTACTAGACGGGATTGATGAGCACTTCGCAAAAGTTCAGAGAAGGTCAGCTTGTTTTTTATTAGTGTGTAAACAGGGGAAGAGTCACTGATATAACATGCGAATTTTGGTGGCAGTCATTAAAAGAAAGGTGTTTTGCGTTGCGGCGAGATCTTTTCACAGAATTGCAATAAGCAGCTTTCTCCTCCAAATGCAAAAATATTTTATTGATGCCCACCTATGTAGGTAGAAATGATCATTTTAGTAAAATAAGTGAAAGTGATCTCGCAGGGAAATATTGAAGTGTTCTTTCTCTTGCGATCTTTCTGAGAGTGGAACAGTATAGAAATCATTTGAAGATGGTTTGTCAAATCCACGGCCAAGCACTTAAGTATGAATCGCAAAGAAGTCATTTACTTGCAAAAACACACCTTAAATTATCTGATGCCTTCCTTTCAAGGTCCACAGAAAAGATGACATAAGTGGGGAGTGTACTGATTAAGGAGTATCCATCTTCGGTATCCGTTCCTTACCTCTCACTCAAAAGATTAACCTACAAGCGTTTGCATTGCAATGCACTTGAGGCATAGAATTACTGTATATTCCCTTTTTATCTCTCCCACATGCCCCCCCCCCCCCCCCCTCCTCCGGGGGCGCTCGCCGCTCTTTGGTGGGTGTTTGTGCTTGGCTACGATGGGGCCCCAACCTTTGCAGCATTTTTTCCCTTCCATGAAACATGTCTATCCTCCTGCTATTCTTTTTCCCCTCCCTTGGGGCACATGTCTTGGGGTATTCTTTGGAATGTTCTGTGTTCTGTTGGTGATGTGCGAGTAGTTTCGCCTTTGTTTTTCTCTCCCTTTTCCTTTCTTTGTTTCCCTTCTCCTCTCGTTCCTCTACTTTTCCATTTGAGGATCCTCTTCATCCCCCCCCCCCCCCCTCCCTGTGCGCTATTGAAGACTGGTACACGTGTCTGACGTGTAACAGATGACTGGGTAATGCGTAATTCCCAGCCCCAAGTCAACAGGTACAGTTCGCACGTACCCCCTGGTACAGGCCAGGCCCAAGGAGGGGTGAGTGCCTGAGCTATAACCTTCCCAAATTGCCGATTGGTCCCTCCGTTAGGTGTTCGGGAGGTGTGACTTGAGGTGAAGCGGGAGGTGTGACCTGAGGTGAAGGGGCCCCCAGTTGGAAGGAGCACACCATCGGAGGCACTGGCAATCATGGGGGATTTCCTCGCTATGAGTCAATCATCTTCCCATTCAACATCTACAAAATGTAAACGCAACGAGGCTAATGATTCAAAGACCCTTACCACTGCACCACAGTTCCTCACGGTGTCACGTACTGAAGATGGTCAGTCCTTCGCTACGATAAATGCGTTTATTATTCAGAAAGGTGTAGATGCAATTGCTGGCCCTCTGAAATCCTGCTCTCGTTTTCCCGAATGGCACTTTGCTTTTGGAGACCACTTCTGATTCTCAATCACAACAACTGCTTGCTGCCTCCCCTCTCCATGCTTACCCTGTTCAATGTTGAAGCCCACAGAACTTTGAATTCTTCCCATGGTGTAATTTACACCAGGCTGTTCGACGGTCTAACCGATGCTGAAATACAATCTTACCTCTCTGATCAGGGTGTAATTGCCATTCATCGGTAATGAAAAAGATAGTTTCCTTGTTAGTGCCTACCCACACTCTCTTTCTCACCTTCAATAGAGTTGTGCTTTCGTCCGAGCTCAAAGCAGGCTATAAAATTATCACTGGCTGGCCATACATCCTGAACCTGATGCACTACTACCAGTGTCATCGTTTTAACCACAGTAGAACATCTTGTCGACACCCAGCCAAATGTGTCATCTGTATTAGGGACACACACGAGGGCAATTGTCCACCTCCTTCTCCCCGCTGTCTCAACTGCAATGGCAGCCATGCCGCCTCCTCTCGGGATTGTCCAGTGTATTTTGATGAGCAGGCTGTTCAAGAGGTCCGGGTAAAGGTAAAGGTGCGTTATCCAGTTGCTCGCAAATTACTGGCTAGTCGCAAACCCCGTATTCACCCGTCTGGTATTTATAGTTCTGTTGTTGTTACCCCACCCTGAAGGTCCTCTTCGATGGTGTCAGCAAGTGATACCTTCGCCCGGCCAGCCTTCGTGTCGCCACTGTGCACCAACAACTGTTTTTCGGCGTTGGACTCCACATACCGTCCGCACAAGCAAGCTGATGCTTCTGTGGACCCCATGGAGCAGGATCCTCATCCTTCTGTGCTCTGCAGTAGCACCTCTCCCCCACCTGCCAACCGGCAGCCGCTGGTGTGACACCTCCATGTCTCTTCATCATGACTCTCCTCCAGTGGAATGTTTGTGGCCTTTGGTTGCACAAAGAGGATTTACGGCTGCTTCTAGTGTCGCACTGTCCCCGTGTACTCTGCCTTCAGGAAACAAAATTGCACCCTCATGACCGCTTTGAGCTTCAACATTTCTTACTGATTCGTTTTGACCTTCCCCTTAAGGTCGTCATTCCCTCTGATGGGGGCGTCATGCTGCTCGTACGGGATGACATTCATAATCAACCCATCTTTCCGACTACCAATCTTCAAGCTGTGGCATTTCGCTTTTTCCTTCCCCACCTGACTTTTTCCCTCTGTACTATATATGTTCCTCCATCATTCACTGTCACCAGGGCAGACTTCCTTCAACTTATTGGGCAGCTGCCTCCCCCATTTTTGCTACTTGATGACTTTAATGCATGTCATCCCCTTTGGGGTTCTCCCAGGACCTGTCAGAGAGGTGTCCTCTTGGCTGACCTTCTTAACCTCTTCTGCCTTAACACTGAGGCACACACTTTCTTCTCCAACTCTTCACACACCTATTCCCATTTGGACCTATCCGTCTGTGCTGACCAGCTTGTCCATAGTCTTGAGTGGTCTGTTCTTTCTGACACCCACTTGAGCAACCATTTCCCATGTGCTATCTGTTTCCTGACCCCTACCCCATTCGCGTGCATGCGTAAGTGGCAGCTTCTTAGGGCTGACTGGCAGCTTTACTGCTCCCTGGCGACCTTCGAAGAACAAGATTTCCCCAGTTGTGATGCCTAGGTCGAATATCTCACAAACATTATCAAACCGCCGCCCTATTCTGGCAAACTGAATTCATTATAAACAGATGTGTGCAAAGTGTCGTCGCATTCTTCACGACAGCAAAAGAGCTAGCTGGGTTTCATTCACTAGTTCTTTTAACAGTCCCACCCCTTCCTTTGTCATGTGAGCCCACCTCCGACGGCTCTCTGGGTTCAAGATCCATTCCCTAATTTCGAGCATGGCAGTAGCAATGTTATTGTGGACCCTATTGCTACCTCCATAACCTTGGGCTGTCATTTTGCGGAAGTTTCGAGCTCTTCTCTGTATCACCCTGCCTTCCTCCATTGGAAACGAGTAGAGGAGGCTCGGGCTATGCCCTTCTCTTCTCCAAACCGTGAGTGTTGCAATGCCGTCTTTACTATGAGAGAGCTAGATCATGGTCTCAGTTCATCCTGATCCTCCACCCCAGGGCCAGTTGCCATCAACATTTGGATGTTGCAGCACCTTTCTCTTACGGGCAAGCACTTTCTGCTTAACATGTACAATTGCATCTGGGCAGAGGGCACATTTCCTGGACACTGGCAGGAAGCCACCGTCATACCCGTACATAAGCTCGGTATGGACAAAAACCATCCTTCTAGCTACTGTCCCATCTCTCTTACTAGCTGCATTTGCAAGGTGATGGATCATGTGATTCATGCCTGGCTGGTGTGGTGGCTCGAGTCTAGACATTTACCGATGAATGCACAGTGTGGATTTCAAGTGTGGTGTTCTGCAGCTGACCATCTCGTTGCTTTGTCCACCCATGTCATGAATGGTTTTCTGTGCGAATCCCAGACTATGGCCGTGTTTTTCGATTTGGAGAAGGCTTGCGACACCTACCAGAGAACTGGTATCCTCCCTACTCTTTACACGCGGGGCTTCTGTGGGAACCTGCCCTGTTTTCTTCGGGCATTTTTACAATACCGAATTTTCAAGGTGCGTGTGGGTTGTGCCTTGTTGGACACCTTTATCCAGGAAAATGATGTGCCTCAGGCTTCCGTCCTGAGTGTTGTCCTCTTTGCTATCACCATTACCCTTATAACGACCTGTCTCCCACCAGGCATCTTCGGCTCACTTTTTGTAGACGATTTTGCCATTAATGCAGTTCTCCACAGACTTGTCTCACTGAGCAGCGTCTTGAGCGCTGTCTTGATCGCCTTTACTCCTGGGAAATTGACAATGGCTTTCGCTTTTCCCCTGACAAAACTGTCTGTATGAATTTCTGGTGGTGCAAATGGTTTCTCCCACCATTTCTAAATTTTGGGCCTGTTGCCCTTGCATTCGTTGAAACTACGAAATTTCTGGGGCTCATGCTCAATAGAAAACTCTCTTGGTCCTTCTATGTGTCTTACCTGGCAGCCCACTGTACGCGGTCCCTCAATTTCCTAGGGGTTCTCAATGGTACTTCCTGGGGTGCCGATCGAACCACTCCCCTTCCTTTGTACTGGTCCCTTGTCTGTTCGAAACTCGAGTATGAGTGCTTTTTATGCATCTGCACACCCATCCCTCTTACACTGTCTCAATACTATCCACCATCGTGGCATCCGTTTGGCCATGAGCACCTTTTACACCAGCCCGGTTGAGAGTGTATATGCTGAAGCTGCTGAACTACCACCGTCCGACTGCCATGACTTTCTCCTCAGCAGGTATGCATGCCGTTTGTCTTCCATATGCGGCCACCCCTCCTATGCCTCCTTCTTTGATGATAGCTTTGATCATGAGTATAGGCCTTGTCCCTCTTCTCTGTTACCTCCTAGAGTCCACTTTTGCCACTTACTACGGCAGTTTAACTTCACTATACCTGCAACTTTTGCAGTGGGGGTGAACCCTTCACCACCTTGGCTTTGTGAAGCAGCCCATGTTAACCTTGACCTTAATTCACTTCCTAAGGACACTACTACAGCCTTGGTCTATTGCCCCCAGTTTCACGACCTTCACATGGAACTTTGCGATAGTACGTTTGTCTACACTGATGGCTGTCAGACTGACCATGGGGTCAGGCATGCCTTCGTCATTGGCACCCATGTCTTTCGATATCAGCTTGTGGCACACTCCTCAGTATTTACAGCCAAGCTCTTCACCTTGTATCAGGCCACGGAGTACATCCAGCGACACTGCCTTTCCAATTTTGTCCTCTGCTCAGACTCTCTCAGTGCCCTACAAAGTGTATGTGCACTGTACATGCTCATCCCTAGGTGCACCGGGTCCAGGAAAACTGTCACTTGCTCATTCTTTGTGGAGCCGGTGTCATGTTTCTGTGGGTCCCTGGTCATGTCGGTCTGCCAGGAAACGAGGCTGCTGACGTTGCTGCCAAGGTTGCAGTCCTCGTACCTCAACCTGCGAGTACCTATATTCCCTATGTTGATCTCTGCATTTCCGTCTGTCAGGAGGTGGTGTCCCTTTGGTATCACCAATGATTCTCCCTTCATGGGAATAAGCTTCAGCTCATTAAGCCTCTCTCCACACCTTGGACAACTTTCTTCCAGCCCTCTCACCGGGAGGAGGTAATTTAAACTCGGTTGCGTATTGGGCACTGCCTTTTTAGCCACAGTCATTCGCTAAGTGGCGCTACTGCTCCACTTTGTATACTCATTGCGCCCAAATTTTAACTGTCTGCCACTACCTGCTGGATTGCCCTTTTTTTTAACAATTTATGTTCCAGCTTGGGTTTGCTGTCTGATTTATCAGCCGTTTTAGCGAATGATACGTGGGCTGTCCATCACGTTTTACTTTTTATCCACTGAAGCAATATGGCGAAGGCCATTTAATTTTTAGTTTTGGACCTTCGTTTCTACATGGTGTTTTTTAGCCCTTTTTCCACGTGCCTGTTTTTATCTCTCTCCTATTCTGTCCATTGGGACTGACTTATAGTCATTTAACTCCTCTCTGTGTTTGTGTTCTATAGTTTTGACTTGGATGCGTATGACCCCCATTTGTTTTTGCGCCCTAAAGCGAAACAAAACAAAACAAACCACCACCACCACCCCCACTCCCACCCGCACTCCCACTCCCACTCCTCCTTTCCTGACACCTCTGTGCAGTAGTTTGACTATCACTAACCATATCTCAAAGTCCCCCTCTCTGTGGTGATATTAATGTAAGCCATACCAGTGGAATTCTGCTACCACTTGTCCCCTGGCTGAATTGACGAAACGCTCTGGTTAGAAGAAGATTTGTGTCTCTTTTAGTGGGCGGTAGAGGACTTACTTTGTTACTGCCAAATAATCATTATCCTCCATCAATCCGTCATTACATCTCCCTCACTTACGCACACTGCTCAGTGTAGAGCAATTTGCAGTCTACATTCCAATTATGACTTCTTGATTTGGATACATACACCACACATACAGTTCCCAAATTACAGCTATCAGGATGAGTGTGCAGCAAGGTAAACTAATTATTGTATTATTATAGCCAGTTGATGTATTTCAACATAGAGACAGCATTCAGGAATGAGTTGATCACATCATCCACATTACCCACCATTCTGTCGATGCATCTGTGCCAAAACCTTCAGGACAAATAAGAACATAGCCTGTTATTCTCTGGTGGAATGAAGAGTGCTGCCTTGCAATTGGGGACAGTCGCTTGGCAATGTGGAGCTCCAAGTGTGGTCAGTCAGTTGTGAACCTTTCATATCATAAGAGTTAAATGCTGTTGTATTCTAGAAAACAAACCTCACTACCTTTCTTATCATAAGATCAAAATGCTGTTGTATTCTAGAAGATGGCAAGAAGAGCAGGAATTTGTGAACTCCGTAAATAAACTGTTTGCAGACTTGTTAGCTGTAGCTTGCAAATTATGTAAGGTATGCTTTTGTGTGCAAGCTTAGAGTGTCTAATTGCCCCCCCCCCCACTCCCATTCCCACCCCCCTCTACTGTGCAATGGCTTTTCATGATCGATGCCCCCACCACTGCCATTGTCTCCATGCTGTCTGAGCAGGCATGGGATAAATTATTGTGTGCGCACTCTGTTGTTACATTTCTATTACAAAAATGTAATTATTCTTGTAAATAACATAACTGACAGAAAGATGACAAAAATGTATGATAAGAACAAAATTTATTTAATAATGAGCTTCAGTTGCAAGTAGTTTTATTCAGATATTTTCAAGTTAATGATAACATTTCAGCTTTGTACAACACGTACATCAGAAAGTACTTGCACAACACACACTTCAGAAAGTGCAATCTGTCCATTTCACCATTTTGCCATTCCAAAATTTTATTTTGAGGAATACATGCCTTTCTTTTCAGTTCTTGGTAAGGAGTTAGACCCAACTTAATTTACCCTATTGTACAAGGGCTGTACCAAAAGTAAGGTTCCCAATAAGCTACAGCCTCTAGGGAAGGTGCTAGGCTGAATCTGACAATAGTGCCTGCGCAGTAGTTCCTCCACTCTCCAGTCCACCCATCCGCGATTCGCTACGTCGCTCAGTGTTGGCTTGGCAGCCGTCAGAGATGGAAGTGTTGATCGCCGCTCTCGCCAAGTGCATGGTTCAAGCAGTAGTCCGGTTTCCCCACACAAGGAAGTTACCGCCAATTGAAGATTCATTGGCATCTGACTGAGGTTTATGGTTAAGAGTGCATGTCCATTCAGCTTGTCCGCAAATGGTGCAAGGCTTTTGCTGACGGTCGCACAGAAGTTCACGATGAAGAACGGAGTGGAAGACAGCCCGTTTCGGATGCGATTGTCCAGATCAACAGTGGGCTGCTCAAAGATCGGATAGTCACTGTCCGTAAACTTGTTGAACGCATTCCTCAAGCTTCTCGTGGCACAATTCAAAGAACTTTACCAGAAATGCTGGGTCCACCAGATGCTGACTGATGGACACAAGGAGCAATGCCTTGACTGTGCTCACAAGTTTCTTCAACAGTGTGAGGGGGAGGGCAACAAGGAGAAGTTGTTGGACTCTACCATCATGGGAGATGAAACGTGGGTGTTTCATTAGACCACCAAAACAAAACAACAATCTCGTCAGTGGCTTCACTCCGGTTCACCGCTACCAAAGAAATTCTAACAAACGCAATCAGCAGGAAGGGTTATGGCAACTGTGTTTTGGCATCATGCAACCTGGGACGACAATAAACTCTGAAAGATATTGTGAAACATTGACCAAACTCTGGCGAGCAATCCAAAATCCCCAGAGAAGGTGACTGAAGGAGGGGGTAGTGCTTCTTCACGACAATGCTCGACCCCACCTCGCTTGTCAAACACAGGAGCTTTTGAAGAAACTTGGGTGGACTGTTATGCCCCATCCCCCGTACAGACCAGACTTAGCCCCCCAGCGATTATCAGCTCACTACCTTGTGTGGATCTTAAGAGCATTTATCCTGTGGCTGGCCACATTGCTAGTTGAATACTTACTTTCTGTGGCAAACAGCAAAAAATATGTTCTGTATATTGTTTGATGGCTGTGGTAGTGTTTCCTTCATGACAAAAATGTAGCATTTGGCAAGGAAGGAAAAAGGAGGATGGAGTGCACCTCCTTAATGCAAAATCTCCACACTGCATATTGTTAATGAAATTTTTGTTGTAGACCAAGTAGAACTCACTCTGAAACAATATTTTTATCTACATATTCTTTGTGTATTACAGCTGTCATGCCTCTTGACTTACCTTTGTGTTCAGATCCAGCTGAAAAAAATCGTGTACCATCATCAGCTATAATTTTCACACTTGAGATTATTTCCAAAGTTCGCATCAAACACAGCTTATGGTGCCCAAGAAACATTGTAACAAGCAGCAGTCAAATTATCAAAGTCAAGATTGGTATGACCTTGAAGCAGCCAGTGACAGCTCACACTCCAGGATGGTTTCCATAGTTCACTGCTTGAAACGAAAACCAGTTTGATATCTTCACCTTGTGGGGGTTAGAGTGAGCAATGAATCAATCAGTAACACTGCAGTTTAAAAGCCTCAGTAAAACTTAGTGAGCTTGTTTCATCACTGCTGGTGATGCACAAGCAGTGAGGTCACAGCGTAAATGTACCCTTGGAATGTAAAGTCAGTAATTTTGTGGCTTCATGAATGAAAGTATGTTTAAAAAATGTTCCTGAATTTTGAATTATGTTTGAAAATTTGTGTGAGGAAACTGAAATACCAGCAAATACCGCTAGGTGTCTCCCCATACATGCTGTGTGACTGTGAACAGAGTAGTTTGGTTAGATGTTGGTGAGAAATTTTCATTATCGTGTTCTTGCAAGTTTGTGATTTTACAATAAGAGCTGCATGTCTGTATAAAGTTTTTTTTATTTTTTACTTGGGAAAGCTTTTGTGGAGAAGACTGTTTGTCAGATACGGTCTTATGACTGACCAAGCATTTCCAAAATAGGTGAACATCAGCAACTTATGACAGCTGTTCTTATAGGGTGTCAAGTAGTATTAACAGAAGAAAATAGAAAGTGAAGGATCTGATTATGTAAGATCACAGACAGACCATCAGAGACCTCTGCAACATCTTGGGAGTAGGTTGCGGAACATGTGAATATATCCTGTCATAAGAATTAAACGTGAGAAGGATTGTGGTGCAGTTAGCACCACATCTGTCTCAAGGATACCAGAAGGAACCACATGTAAAAGTAAACAGGGAATTTAAACATATGCTTCCAGGTGATCCAAACTTTCTTTCAAGGTTGCCACCAATGATGATAGATGGCTTTATGACTTTGGCCCTGAAACTAAGCAGCAATTGTTTCAATGAAGGAGTCCTCCCCTTGGCCAAATTAAACTTATAACAATAAGTCTGTTGACCAGTTTCCTTTATATTTGCGGCATTGTTCATGCCATAATTTGTTCCTTCTGGTCACATTGTAAATGAAGAGTTCTGTTGCAAAGTTCTAAGAAGTTTGGAAGAAGACATGTGGAGAAAATGTCATCAGAAGTGACATACTTATGACAGGATGTTCCAGTGTTTGAAACAGATTGTCTGACAATAGAGTTTTATGCTTTTTTTGCGTTCACATACACAGCATCATAAGGCACGCATCCTGCTACTGTCTTGTATTAGGAGCTTAATAATCAGGATTTGTTCCACACATGACCTTCTCTTTCAAAATCTACCTTGTTGTCTAGATATTTCTTTAGCCTGCTAAGTAGCAGTTTGGAAAGGATCTTGTATGCAGCATGGTAACAGTGGTATTCATCTGCAGTGGTTGAAATCAGTTTTATATCCTATTTTATGTAAATGATGAATCAATGTGCACTTCCATTCCTCTGGAATTTCTTCTGTCAGTTGCACGTTTTGCATTATTCATTTAAAACTACAGTGGATTTCTGTTAGCCATTGGTTCCACAAATTTGTGACAGTTCCATCTTCGCCTGTTGCTTTGTTGGTTTTTGTGTCTTGAATGATTTTTAGTAGTTCCTTCTTATCTGGTGGAACATATATAAATTATTCAAGATATGGGTTATACAAATAT
Organism: Schistocerca gregaria; assembly: GCF_023897955.1. Classification (NCBI taxonomy): domain Eukaryota; kingdom Metazoa; phylum Arthropoda; class Insecta; order Orthoptera; family Acrididae; genus Schistocerca; species Schistocerca gregaria. The sequence continues at coordinate 242,131,789 of NC_064921.1, forward strand.
ATTTATATATTATATAAATAATGAATTTTATTTCGAGAACTCTTAGAGGATCAAAAGGCTGTAGGTTGCAGTAGATATTGAGATTTGAGGCAGCTTCCATAGGATAGAGTAATGTGGATAGTTACATCAAACCATTCTTTGGACTGAAGACCACAACAGTGAAAAACACATTATCATTGACAACCTGAGCGTGCAGAGGCAGATAAACTCCATGTTTACTTGAGCAGGCACCACCTAACAAGTATTTTCTTTGGTCCTGAGAAGGCCAACAGTACCAGTTGAAGGCTTAATATTCCAGATAAACTTTTTGGTACAACGACCAGCTTTACTATGGATTCTGTTTTATAGCAATTGCATTCACAGGAAGGAGCCAAGTGTTTATTTGTGGACAGCTTCTTAAATTTCTATTCTTATTCCAGCTACCCAGCAGTCCAACAGATTTTGTGTTTAACTAATCAGAGATCTGAGATATGGGCAGTTAATACTGGTTTTAGATTTTCTACTGAAAAATCTGTGTGATATTTTTAATTGTCTTTCAAATTGTGTTTTTCACCACTCAGAATTACAAGGATGGACAGAATTTTAAATTTTAAAGATTGTTGGGTCCTTGGGCTTCATTTTGTTTAGAGTAGTTTGAAAAATCTTTCTGTGCTAGTGTGTTTTTTGCTTGTCTGTACATCTCAGTATACCCACTGCAACTTACATCCATTTGAACCTGCTTGTTATATTCAAGGCTTGGACTCCCACAGCAATTTTTCCCACACTGACCCACTTCCACTTTGTTCCATTACCAAATTAATTATTGCTTAATGCCTTAGGATGTGTAATGTCACATATCCCTCACATTACTCACATTTTGCCATAAAGTTCTTAATTCCATTATTTGATGCAGTACCTCTTCATTAGTTATATGATTTACCCATCTAATCTTTAGCATTCTTCTGTAGTATCACATTTCAGAAGAGGCTATTCTCCTGTTGTCTTAGCTGTTTATTATATTTCACTTCCATGTAAGGTTACATTTTTAACACTCCCTGCTAGAATTTCTGGGATTGTTAATTTAATTAAAGAAAGAAGCCTAAAGTTAGTTCATGACCTTGGCTAATGGATGAAGATGATCAAACAATGAGAACTCCACGTAGGAAAGTCAGTAGTGTACGAAAAGACAGATTGCTATGTACCGTAAAGAAGATGTCAGGTTGCAGACAGGCGCAGTTAAGACACTTGCGTAAAGCTTTTGACCACAGCCTATATCAGTAAAAGAGACACCATTCACACACACACAAGCAAGCACACCTCATGCTCACACAACCACCATCTTCAGCATCTTGAGGCGGAATACAACTATCATGTGGCATGCAGCAGTCTGGAGGGGGCAAGGAAGGGGGGGGGGGGGTAAAAGATGTAACGTGCAAGTGGGGAGAGAGATATATGCTGTGTGGTATAGAGTGCAGGGATTAGATTGCCAACAGCTGTAGAGTCAGAAGGTTGTATGGCAGAGAGGGGAGGGATGGGGAAAGATGGGCAGATGCTTTGGTAGAGGGCTGCACATAAACAGGGTGGGGGATCAGAATGGGATGGAGATGACAGGACAGAGGGGGTGGAAACTGATGGATTAAGAGTGTGGGGAAGTATGTTACCATAGGTTGAGGCTGGGATAATTACAGGAGCGGAGAATTGTGTTGTAAGCATAACGAGGATCCAGATAGCTTGGATAGTGAAGCAGCCATTGAAATAAAGTGTGTTATGTTCAGCTGCATGTTGTGCCATAGGTTGGTCTACTTTCCTCTTGGCCAGAGTATAGCGGTGGACGTTCATCCTGGTAGACAAATGGTTAGTAGTCATACCAATATAAAAAGCTGTGCAATAATAGCAGCAGAGTTGGTAAATAACATGGCTGCTGCTTTCTCAGATGGTCCGGCTCCTGTTGCGGAAGAATAAACCTGTGACAGGACTGGAATAGGAAGTGCTGGGTGAGTGGATTAGGCAGGTTTTGCACTGGGGTTGAGATTGATGTCCCACATTTCAGGGCGTAATTATAGGTATTCAGAGCCCTGATGAAGGATGTGGTTCAGTTGTTCCACTCCATGGTGGTACAGGGTGATGAAGGGGACACTCCTTTGTGTCTGGTTCTTGCAGGTTGTGGGAGGATTGGGGGTGTGAGGGGAAATTGCGCGGGAGATCTGTTTGCGGACTCAGTCTGGGGGTAGTGCCTATCTGTGAAGGCCTTGACGAGGCCCACAGCATACTGAGCAAAGGAGTTTCTGTCATTACAGATACAGTGCCCAAGGGTGGCCAGGCTGTATGGGAGGCATTTTTTGGTCTGAAAAGAATGACAATTGACAAAATGCAGATTCTGTTGGTGGTTGGTGGGTTTAATGTGGAAAGAGATGCGTATGGAGCCATTAGAGAGGAGGAGGTCAACTTCAAGGAAAGTGGCATGCTTGGTTGAGGATGACCAGTTGAAGCATATGGGAGGGAAAGTGTTCAGGTTGTGAAGGAATGAAGATAGGGTGTCGGGTGTCTCTGAGTCCAGATTATGAAGATATCATCAATGAACCTGAACCAGACCAGGGGTTTTGTGTTTTGGGAGGCAAGGGAGTCTCTAGATGGCAGCTCATGAAAAGGTTGTCATACAGGGGTGTAATGCAGGTGCCCATGGTTGTCGCAGATTTGTTTACATTCCTTTCCTTCAAATGAGTAGTTGTGGGTTAGGACAAAGTTAGTGAGGTGTACAAGGAATGATGTAGTGTGTTTTAAGTGTCAAGGTTGTTGGGAAAGGCAGTGTTCAGTAGCAGTAAGATTATGGGCAGGCACGATATTGGTGTATAGGGATTTTGAGTCAACAGTGACAAGTACGGATCCAGGAGGTAAAGGGGTGGGGATGGTGGAGAGTCAGTGAAGGAAGTGGTTGGTGTCTTTGATGTGGGAAGCTAGACATGCAGGCAGTAGGTTGCAAGTGTTGGTCAGTGAGGCCACAAACTCCTTTAGTGGGGGCATAATAACCAGATATAATGGTGCATCCAGGATTGTTGGGTTTGTGGATTTTAGGGAACATGTAGAAGGTGGACGTGCAGCATGTCATATAGCTGAGGAGGGAAATGGATTCATGGGAGATGTTCTGGGAAAGGCCTAAGGATTTAAGCAGGGATTGGAGTTTGTGTTAGATGTCTCACGTGGGATCACTCTGGTAGAGTTTATAGATGGAGGAGTCAGATAATAATTGAAGGCCTTCTGCCAGGTAGTCACTGTGTGATTCATAGCAACAGTGGTGGAACCCGCACATAGGACGATTTGATCAGGATTTGTTTTGACTGAAACTTCTGTGGAGTTGAGCATTTTGGTGGACAGGTTACCAACAGTGTCACAGGAATGTTTTGTCTCTGGATTTGGTGGTGAGTTGGTAGGGAGTTTTGGGGGATGTGGCAAGTTGAAAAGATCAGCTTGGCAGGGTTTAGCTGCTATGAGGGGTGGTCAAGGAGGAACACTGGGGGTACGATAGGGGGTTGGATCGTGGGGCTCCAAGGTGGCAGTAAGATACCAGCAATTTGGATAACTTATGGAGGTGGTGTCTGGAATGCTCCTCCAGGTGCTGGAGAGCAAGGTATTTAATTGCAGAGATTTGATGTATTGAGTACAGATTGTAGAGGTAGCAGAGATGGTTCTAGAATGCTATGGAGATGTGTTTTTGCAGTACTAGTTCTGTGAGGACCAATCCCTGTTTATTTGCAGCCCTCTGCCAATGCCGCCATCCATCTTTCCCCACTCCTCTCCTTTTTTTTACTCCTTACCCCCCCCCCCCCCCCCCTGCCTACAACATCCTGACACTGCACCTGTTGTCAGTCTAGCCCCTGCACTCTCCACCAGACAGCATTTGTCTCCCTCTCCCACCTGTACCATACATCCCTCCCCTTCCCTGCCCCTTCCAGATTGCTGCTTACATACCAGTGATAGTTGCATTCCAGCCCAAAATGCTGGAGCTGGCAGTCGTGTGTGCATGAAGCATGCTTGCTTGTGTGTGTGAACAGTTTGTGTGTGTTTCTCTTTTACTGATGAAGGCTGTGGCCAAAAGCTGTATGTAAGTGTCTTTTAATTGTGCCTTTCTGCAACTTGATGTGTCTTCTTTACAGTAAGTAACAATCTGTCTTCTCCTAAATTGTGGAAGAAGGTGATTGGTTCAGAAAGGGAGACATTACAGTGCTATTATAGAGCTGCATGTTAATATTGGTATAAGTTTTGGTTCCATAGTAGTATTTTGAAGACAAATAAGTGACAGTCGTCACCTCATCCTACAAACCTAATGACAGTTCATTGTAACACAGTCCACAGCTTGTGGTCTAGTGGTTTGTGTCGCTTTCTGAAGATCCCGAAGCCCTTGGTTCAATTCCATGCTGTGTCTGAGTTTTCTGTGCTCAGTTACTGTGTGTTTATGTTGTTGTAATGCACCAGATGTCTGAACAATCCTTAGACCTGTTCTCCTAGTCACAAATGCCACATGATCATTTCATTTTGGTACAGGAGGTAAATGGAATATTAATTGTCACACGGCACTCTGCTTGCTCATACATATATACAACAGTACATTCAAAACATGGCTGATGTGGTAGATGTGAATGTTGTTGTAATATTCACTCATATAGTATTTCACACAGTTCTCCTCTATATCCTCCCCTAATAATAATATACCGTATGACTAATCATTATAATTACGGCTATTATCAAGTCTGCAGTAGACACAAACTGTAGACTGTAGGAAGGAGAGGCACACAGCAAACAGTCTCCTTCTGCCTGTACACCAATAAGATTGTACTGCTGTGATTTTGTTGGATGTAAATCAAAAGCACTGGAGATGGCTATTTGTAGCCAAAATCTAGATATGCAAGAGTTACAAAAACTAATGGGATTGTGACTGATTGCTGTGTGTGTCTCCTTCCTTAACATCACTGGTGTGAGTAAACAAGCAATTACACTATGTAAGGCATTGTAGAACCCATGCATGTTCCCAACAAATATTTTCAGAAAAGACTTCCTAACACTGAAGTTTATATTTGATGTTGAAATATTTCTCTTTTTTTCTGTTGCCAATCTAAGATTTAGATCCTCTCTATTTCTGCCTTTGGCAGTTAATTTGCTGTCTGAATCCACGGTACTCATCAAGTACTTTTTGTGTCTCATTTCATAATCTAATTCCATCAGCATCACCTAATTTAATTTGACTACATTAATTTTAATCTTATAACCTCTTTTTTCAAGACACTATCCATTCCTTCCTGGGGCTTATATTTCTTGGAAATCAGGATTAGTTGCCATACCAGAGGGGCCTGAAACCTTTGCCTGCCAATCTGAACAGTATTCTAAAATGTGAAAGCCGTAAGTTGTCAGGAGTGTACAGAACATCTCTCCTCTAATTTTTAGCAACTGTGAAAAATCCCGGCTTTATTATGGTTCTACTGTGTATCTGTAAGCTGGTCTGTCTTACTTAAAGAAAGTTAGCGACTGATTTAGGTTGACCAAGGTGTTATTTAGGACAAGCCACATTCACAGTCTCTGTACTGGTCTGGGGAACCACACAATTCCTCGGGTTGTGACAAGTGAAATACACAGTTCCTTGAGCAATGAGACCCATTGGAATTTGTATGAAGAGCAGTCCTTTTGAAACTGGTCTGAAAAATATTAATTCTTTACATCTTGTAAATAGCAATTGTAGTGTAGATATGAGTCATTTTTGAAGACAGATGCCACTATTTCATTCCAGTGTATACTGTCTGGTCTAAATGGGGGACTATCTTGAGTTGTCAGTCATTTCTCTGACCATCATTTTAGTGTTCGCCTACCATACAAATTCATTGTATTCAATACATAATTGTATGTATTCAAAAAGACATTTATACCGATAAGACGTGATGGAATAATTTCCCCATCTGCTCAGATTTCCTTAGCATCCTCAGAGTGATTTCACAGATGTATGCAGCAGAAAATGTGCATCTCATGGTCCATGACACTGTTATTCATCTACATCATGGGAAGTCAACATTTTCTACCAACTACCCACTTTTATATTTCCGTTAGTAGTAAAATTTTCCAACCGCTCACCCATTCCACAGTAATGATAATTTATAAAGTAGGAACGTAACTTTACAAAATTTATAAAGCGTAGTTAAATCGAGTTAAAACATATAATAATAATTACTTGTCAAATACTTTGTCAAAGTTTTATGAAACCTAATGAAAGCATTTTTAAAACCCCACCACTTACTGCTCACGAAGATAGCTGGAAACCAAATTTTGGTCAGACCATGGATTCTTCAGTTTAACCTAACCTTCACCTCTTAATGATATGAGGAGTCATCAGAAACATGTGGTTTAGATTCCACTTTAAACTGTAGGCCCCCTATCCCCAGTTGGATAACTGGGATGTTTTAGGGACACGTAAGTCACCGAAATGGTGTCTAATAGAAAGTGTTGCACCAGGCCGCTATGCAACATGAAATTATTATTATCGTGTTACATTACAGACAGGCACAATTAAAAGAAACTTATATAAAGCTTTTGGTCACAACCTTCCTCAGTAAATGAGAGATACACACAAACAAGCACACCTCGTGCACGGGTGGAGTTTGTGGTCATGTGTGTGTGAGTTGTGTATGAATGTTGTATGTCTCTCTCTTACTGATTAGGGCTGTGATTGAAAGCTTTATGTAAGTGTCTTTTAATTGTGCCTATCTGGACCTTAACATGTCTTTGTTACAGTAAGTAGCAATCTTAACTTTTCCTGCATTGTTTATATTCTTACCTGGGGTTTACATTGTTTGAAATTATTGCTCCCTGTACACATAATTAAGTTTGTACAGAACCCTCAGTGTGCAGGTTTTTTTCCATCTGTCTCATTTTCATTTGACAATTTCCTTGTAGGAAACTCCAAATTATATTCTGTTGAAACATTATACATGAAAATTTCTGCTAGAATGTAGTAAGTAAATAGACTTTCTGAGAATACAATGTTTTAATTGTATTTTATTGAATTTGTTGCAGGACAATTTGGTGCAGATATGGCAGAAAGATTGTCAGATAAGTTGTTTTCTGTGCTTGATGCTGCCAATACGGAAAGCAGAACAAGAACAGAGCGCAGACGTCATCAGTCTGTCCCACGAAAGAAATTTGAACTCGATGGCAGAAGGCAAGAAGACAAAGACACACAAAGTCCTTTTTCATCCAGTTTGTCTTCTACTACAAGAACTGAAAAGCAAAGAAATAATATGAAAACAGGCAGTAATGTTGACATAAGTGTTTCAGACACGTTACCTTCAAAAAATAGGAATGTTGGTGTCCCACAACATTTTGCTACCAGTTCAAAACACCCTGGAAGTTCTAGTCATTTTTTCTCACATGACAGCAATCAAAGAGGAAATGTTCGATGGAGTTCACGTGATCGGCTCTCTAGTTCAACAAGAGCTAGTTGTGAAGCCAGTGTACAACATTCCAATGGCAAATCAGTCACAGCGAGGGGCAGATACAAAATGGGTGCCCATGCAGATCAAAATTACGAAACTACTTCTAGGTTTGTGAGGGACAAATTACAGGTAGAAGACAGGCAAAAAGCTTCTACCTCGATTAAAGGGACTGGGTATAAGTTTCTACAAAATCTTATTGATAAAGATCCTGTGGATGTTGTTGTAAAATTAGCAAGCTCTAAAACAGGGTTTGATGAAATGTTAAAAAAGGAAATGTTCCCTGATTTAATACATCTTACATTAAGAATCCTTGCAGAGAAAGTCTGTGTTGTTGGGTTTCAACACAACAAAACAACTGTTTTGATTGCAGCATGCCAGCCACACTTTTTAAACCAGCTTGAAAGGCAAATCAACAAAATCCCAACTGAACATCAATCAAGAAAATCGAAAATATTACCATTCTTAGAGAATCTTCTAATATTTTATAAAACAGTTATTAATGTGCTCCCGCAAACTGCATGTGAAAAATTTAATAATATGTTTATTATGACAGAACTGTCTATAGAAGGAGCTCAGAGATACCAGAACATTAACTGTGATGATGTTAAGAAGCAGCTTGAAGACCTCAGTGCCCAGCTAAAAAGTAAGAGGGAAGAATACCAACGTAATTCAATAAAAGAAAGTAGCAAAATGGAGCAGCTCCAATATTTGCAGCCCCCTGATAATTTTAGACTCTACAGTATATTCCCAACTGCTGAAGATTTTGCCAACAAACCATTTTTGCGACCTAGCATCATCAAGGGGGCATATATTGATGTGGAACATTATCTAGATGTCCAGTTCCGCTTGTTGCGGGAAGACTTTGTGGGTCCTTTACGTGAGGGTATATCGCAATATATGGAACATTGTCTCCAAGGCAAGAAAAAATTTAAGAGGATTGACAATGTGCGAATGTATCATGATGCTCAATTTTTAAACACTGTCACTGTTAAAGAAAAAGTGGGGGTGTTATTAAATTTTGATACTAAGAGGAAGCTGAAAAACATTCAGTGGGAACACTCCAAACGTTTTATGTTTGGTTCTTTGTTGTGTTTTACACAAGACAATTTTGGAACCTTCTTTTTTGCTACAGTATTGGACAGGGATAAGAAACAGCTTGAGAAGGGTTGTGTTGTTGTGGAACTTTGTGACGAAATAGATAGTAATATATTTGATCAAACTTTTACAGTAGCGGAAAGTGAAGTTTACTTTGAACCATACAGGCAGGTATTAAATGCATTGCAGACCATGCCATTCACAGAATTTCCAATGAAGCCTTATATTGTTGATGGGATTACAGAAGTGGGCCTGCCCCTGTATATACTTGCAAATCCAGTTTCAGTAATATACAACATTGATGATTTTGGAGTTCCAGTTACTGAAATGAATGCTTGGCCCACAGAAGATGATCTGAACTTGGACATTTCACAATATAAGTCATTCAAATCTGCTTTGACAAAAGAGTTTGTAATAATACAGGGACCTCCAGGAACAGGCAAAACTTTCCTTGGGTTGAAGATAATGGAAACTTTTCTCTACAACCAAAACGTATGGAACAGTAACCGTAGACCTATTCTTGTAGTATGCTACACTAACCATGCCCTGGATCAAGTCCTGGAAGGAACTTTACAATATACAACAAAAATAATTCGAATTGGTGGTCAATCACAGTCAAAAGCTCTAGAGCCATATAATCTGAAAGAAGTTAGACGATCTCGTGGAGTGAGAGCATCTACATCATATACCAGGGAGATGTTCAGACAAATGCAAGATGTCATCAATCACATTCATTCTCTGCAACGAGATCTAGACAAAATGTCTGACAACTGGGGGGTAGTCAGTATTTCTTCATTGAAGGAAATGGGACTTACTGAAAAACAACTTGCATCTTTTATAGATAAACAGTCAGTCAGTGATGAACTTTTCATCGAATGGTTGAAAGGAGATGGAAATGACAACCCAGATGATGAACTTCAGCAGGGCGGTGATGATGCCTGTAATACTACAAATCTAGATGATTTACCTAATGTAGATGGTGATAATGTTGGTGCTGAAGATGATGATGACGATGACAACAATATTAATCTAATCAGTGATGAATATGATCTAGTTATACAAACAGTAAGCACGGTACAATTAAAATATGCTGTTGAGCTGTCACGTCTTCTTGCAGATAGTCAGTATTGTCAAGAGCAGATGGAGCGTTCTCGGGATAACTCAGAGGATCTTGTGAAGTTTCAGCAGCTGTGGCTGTATAACATGGGCCTTTACAGGTAATGTCTTGTTTACAGTTCATATATATATATATATATATATATATATATATATATATATATATATATATATATATATATATATACTGTTTCTAGTTTGCACTTATATTTGTAAATGATAATTTTGTGTCATGGTAGTTGTTTCATATGCTGTACTAAATACTTGGCAAGCTTCTTCAAAAATGACAATCCTTCATGTAAAATTGCTAATTGCTTCACATTTGTTTCATTTAAGAGAGTGCCTTCAGAAACAGAAAAATTGCAATAATTAGCCAGATTGAGGCAGTCATCAGCCTGAAGGTTGATTTGAACATCAGTCCCATGTTATGTGTTGTTCCATAAAGGGTAGTATGCTCTAACTTTCTCCTCTGTAAGAAATGACTCTGCCTGTCAGTTACAACAAAACTTGCACCATTTTGCAGCATTGTATGCTTCACAGACCCACAGCATTGTCAGAGAGAAACTCCTAGGTGCCATAAAATGTCCATAACAAATGACAAATTGAATTTTGATATATTGTATGATATATTTTCAGGTTGTTGCCCACTGATCTACCAAGCCATTGACACTTCTTTATTCCACTGTAATCTTATACAAATTAATATTCTGTGGCCTATAATCAATCTCGTATTGCATCCTACAGATAGCTGGGGTAGAAGATATAACAGTCCAGTTTTCTTCACGATTTATCGCTGTCTCTTTTATTGCCTGCATGTTTGTCATTGTAATATCAAATACAGAAATTACCTGAAAACTTGTATCTAAAATTTTCTTACAACGTGATGATGGGCTTATTCTGACTTTCTGAAGTTGAGATATGAAATACTATTAATATCAACCTAAATATTGTTATCAAAATTACAGTATTTTAAAACTGGCGAAGCTTTTTGTAAAGTAAGTTCCAAATTTAGTTTTTATGGTGCTTTTCACCTTAACAAAAGATTGAATTTAAGGATTTATTGTGCCTGTAAGAGATAAAAGTGTGCTTTAAATGTATTGTACAAGTAATTAGGGGCTGCAGCTGTTGGAGAGTATGAGATATTCAGAGGGTAAATCCAGGTTGTAATATCAGCAATATGAGGGAAAAAGATTAGATTTCTACCCACCGTAAAGATGACATATTGAGTTGTAGACACTCACAACGAAAAGACTGTTTGTTACACATTTAGCTTTCAGCCAAAGCCTTCCTTAGGTAAGGACTCTCTCTCTCTCTCTCTCTCTCTCTCTCTCTCTCTCTCTCTCTCTCTCTCTCTCTCTCTCTTACACACACACACTTCATGCACATGTGATCACCATCTCTGGCAGTTCACACTAGGATGCCATTGAGTGGCAGTATGGAGGGATAGCAGGGAGAGAAGAGCACTGTCTAGTGTAGTATGCAGGAACTAGATGAAGGCATGACAAGACTGCATAGAGTCAGTAGGTTGTGGGATAGGGAGATTTTGGGGGGGGGGGGGGGGATAGGACAGCAGCAGGGGTAGGGAAGGTGGGCAGGTGTGTTCGGCAGATGGTGGAAGACAAAGGGGGTGAGGAGACATGAATAGGGAGAAGGTGATAGGACAGAGGGTGGGGGTGGGGGTGTTGGGTGGGGTGGATGGTATGTGAACAATTGACTACTGCAGATTGAGGCTGAGTTAATTTTGGGAGCAGTGAATCTGCACAGGTCAAGAAAGCTGATGATGAAGGGGAAAATCCAGATAGCCTGGGTTTTGAAACAGCGATTGAAATCAAACATGTTATGTTCAGCAGCATGTTGTGCCTCAGGGTGGTCTGCCATGGTCTTGATCACAGTTTGGCGGTGGCAGTTCACCCTGGTTGACAGCTGATTGGTTTTGTAATACCAATAGGAACAGGTGATTGCAGCTGAGCTGCTTTCACAGGTGGTTCGGGTTCTGATGGGGTAGGATAATCCTGTGACAGGACTGGAATAAGAAGTGCTGGTGGGTGGACTGGGCATGACTTCCACAGGGATAAGATGCCTGTGGCAAGGGGTTTGGGATTGGGAGTAGCATAGAAATGAACTAGGATGTTGTGTAGGTTGGGTGGGTGACAGAACACCACTTCAGGAGGGGCAGAAAGGATCTTGCGTGGGATCTTCCACATTTCAGGGCATCATAATAGGTAATCAAAGCCTTGCTGAAGGATATTCAGTTATCTCAGTCCAAGGTGGTATTCGCTGATTAAGGGACCACTCTTTGCACGTGGTTCTTACAGGAGATGGGAGGTTAAGGGTTGTGTGTGGAAAAAGGTCATGAAAAATCTTAGCAGACTAGATTTAGGGGTAGTGTCTGTCTGTGAGGGTCTTGGTGAGCACTTCAGCTTACTGGGGAAGGGGGCTCTTATCATTGCAGATATGCTGTCCCCAGACGGACAGAATGTGTGGGAATGATTTTTTTGTGTGGAAGAGATGGCAGCTCTCCAAATTTAGGTGCTGTTTGTTGTCGGTGGGTTTAGTGTGGACAGAGAAGTAGATAGAGTTGTCAGAGAGCAGGAGATCAATGTAAAGGAAGGTGGCATGCTGGGTTGATGAGGATCAAGCTATGTTGGTGGGAAAGAAGGTGTTGAAGTTATGAATGAATGAATGAGGATAGAATGTCTTGGTCCTGAGTTCATATCATATAGAAATAATCAGTCATCCTGAACCAGTCCAGGGATTTCAAGTTTTGGGAGGCTAGGAATGTTTTCTCTAAGTGGTCCATAAACAGGTTGGCACAGGAGGGTGCCACACTAGTGCCCATGGCTGTGACGCAGGAGAAATGAGGTAATGGATTTGGGGTCTGAAGGACATTAGGAGAAGTAATGTTCAGTAATGGCAAGTTCATGGGCATGGGGGATGTTGGTGTGTAGGGAAGTGGCATTAACAGTGATTAGGGATGTACTAGGTATGGGGATGGGGTTGGTGGCAGTTCGGTGAAGGAAGTGGTTGGTAGTTTTGATGTAGGAGGCCAGATTTTGGGCAGTTATGGAACTCCTTACATCCAACTTTTCTTGACCATACTTCCCTGGGTCCCTTCCTAAGAACACCAAACTTTCAGCAGAAGAAAGGACAGCCATACTGAACCTCAAAATAAATCCTGAGTTATTCATCCAACTTGCAGACAAAGGTTCCATCACTGTCATTATGAATCACAGTGACTACCTGGTGGAAGGCCTCTGTCACTTACCTGAGCCCTCCACCCATAAACTGTGTTGGAATGATTTTATCTCAGAAGTGCAACATAACCTCCAATCACTGCTCAAAACATTAGGCCCTTCCCAGAACATCTGCCCTGGATTCATATGCCTCCTCACCCCTGCGACACCCTACACACTGACCTTGTACATGCTCCCCAAAATCCACAAACCCAAAAGTCCTGGATGCCTCAATATAGATGGTTGCTGCTCCCTCACTAAAACAATTTTGGCTCTCATTGACCAACACTTCTAACCAATTGTCCAAAATCTAGCCTCCCACGTCATAGATATTAATCACTTCCTTCACCGACTCTCCAGCATCCCATCTCCTTTACCTACTCGTGACTGTTGATGGCACTTCCCTATACACCAGCATCCCTCATGCCCCTTGTATTGTCGCTGTTGAATACTGCTTTTCCCAATGTCCTACATACTCAAAATCCACTATCTCATTCCTCATACACATTGCTAACTTCTCCTTTAAAGGGAAGGCATACAAACAAATCCATTACACAGTCATGGGCACCTGCATGGCATCCTTGTGTCCCAACCTGTTTATGGGTCATCTAGAGGAAATGTTACTAGGTTCCCAAAACCTCAAACCCTGGGTCTGGTTCAGGTCAGTTGATGAAATCTTCATGATCTGGACTCAAGAGTCAAGACACTCTATCCTCATTCCTTCTTAACCTCAACATCTTCTCTACCATCTGCTTTACGTGGCCCTCCTCAACGCAGTTACCTTCCTGGAGTTGACCACCTCCTCTGGTGGCTCTACACAACTCTGTCCACATCAAAACCAACAGCCAACAACAGTACCAGCACTTCAACAGCTGCCATCCCTTCCACACGAAAAGATCACTCCCATACAGCCTGGCCACCCGGGGAAAGCATATCTGCATTGACAAGAACTCCCTTTCCTCAGTATGCTGAAGGTCTCGCCCATTCTTCTCTCTCTCTCTCTCTCTCTCTCTCTCTCTCTCTCTCTCTCTTACACACACACACACACACACACACACACACACACACACACACACTATCCTCCAGACTTAGGCCACAAACAGATTTCCCCTGCCATATCACCACACACCTTCAATCCTCCCATCTCACCTCTGGAACCAATTACAAAGGAGTGTATGCTTTGTCAACTCATACCAACCCAGACCAGAACAAATGAATCACATGCTTTGTCAGGGCTTTGATTTTTAATCACTATGCCCTGAAATGAGAGACATTGTATCAAAGATCCTTCCCATCTCTCCGAAAGTGATTTTCAGTCGACCACCCGCCCTCTACAACATCCTAGTCCATCTTTAAACCACTCCCAATCCCAACCCCAAACCCTTGCCATATTGATCATATCCTTGTAGAAGATCCAGATACAAGACCTGTGCAGTCCACCCACCAAGCACTTTCTGTTCCAGACCTGTCACAGACTTGCCCTGTTCCATCAGGGGTGGCACTGCCTGTGAAAGCAGCCATGTCTTATACTAGCACAATTTTTTATATTGATATTACTACTAAACAGCTGTTTACCAGGATGAATGGCCACTACAAAACTGTGGCCAAGAACAAAATGGACCACCCTGCGGCACAACATATGACTGATTATAACATGCTTGATTCCAGTGGCTGCTACGCAATGTGGTCCATTTGGATCCTCCCCTCCATTACCAGCTTTTCTGGACCATGCAGATGGGAGTTACTCTTACAACACACACGCTGCTCAAATTATACTGGCTTCAACCTACAGTAACCTACTGTCCCCACACTTTCCACCCAACAGTTCCAATACCCCCCCCCCCCTCCCCCCCCACTCTGTTCTGTCACTCCTTCCCTGTTCATATCCCCTCATACCCATTGTGTGCTGTCCTCTGCCATCAAATCCGCCCATCTTTTCCTATCCCCACTTTTCTCTTATTTTGCTAGCCACCACCACTCCCCTCCCCACATCCCTACCCCACACCCTCACGACGCTGCACCTGGTAGTCTTTTCATGCCTCCATCTAGTCCGTGCACGCACTGCCAGACAGCACTCGTCTTTCTCACACTGATATACCGCTATCGCTCTTCATTTTCTGCCCCATTCCAGATTGCCACTCAACATAACAGTAGTATTCCGGTGCAAATTGCCAGAGATGATGATCATAAGTGTGTGAGATTGGTTGTTTGTGTGAATGTGTGTACATCTTCTTCTCTGAAGAAGGCTTTGGCCAAAAGCTAAATGTGTACCAGTCTTTTCATTGTGGCTGTTTACTCGGTATGCCAACTTTACGGCGAGCAGCAATCTATCCTATTCCTAATATTGTCAAAAAATAAATTATATCCATCGATAATGGAACCACTTTGTTAGAGGATGGGCCACAAAAACAGTGCATTTTTACATTTACATGTTTGTACCAAGGATTACTTTTTGTTTTGTTCTGTTGTGAGTGCTTTCACTTGTGTATCTGCATAAACTCTTGGTCACAAAGGAGGTTCTTGTCAATAGTTTGTAGCTCCATGGAGCGTTATTCATAATAATGGATTTCCCATGTCTCTGATAAAAACTTATTTTTGCCAGAACGTATTCCCCTGCTTTCTGATATTTTCAATACTTCTTGTGCTGTCTAGCTGAAAACTCTTTAAATCCTTGCGCTATAAGTATAACTACTGTACAGAAAGTAAAATTTCTATAATCAGTGTCATTCATAGTTTTCACACCTTATAAGCTGAAATTCAAAAATTCATGCACTATGATAAATGTGCAAAGACAATTGAAAAGGAAAGGTATCAGTCTCAATCATGATGAAATATAGTTCATTGTGAGTAAGCCAAAAGTCATGAAATTGATATTATCTGCAAGAAGTGATCAATATGATTAATTGTGTAAATCAAAAAACATGTAATGTACATGTGTCATGTTCATCTAACCTCACACATTTTTAAATTTTAAAGAGTGAAAATGCAGCCCTCAAATGTCCATAAAAGCAAGTTATTACAATGCACATTCTCTTAAACAATTTCAAAGCCTATAAAAGAAATTTTAAGTTGTATGTAGGGGCCGCCAGTTCAAGTGCCAAAATGTTCAGAATCCATAACTTTGGTTGTAAATGCGCACCCCAGTGCCTGTGGAATGTATCAAATCAACGAAGTTCTGCTGACAGTTTGATAGTCAGACAGTTGGCTATCACTAGTAGTTTGTGCGAACATCCATTTAGGAGCTCTAACCATCACTAAAAACCCAACCAGTTGACTCATCTCTACTCTCATCAGCTGTTGTTCATGCAGTGTGATGAATCACAATGTTCCCTAAAATGATATTTCTCCTTCACTTTCTATAGAGGGGGAGGAAATAGGATGAAAAAGCAGATCATTCTGCCGCATTGCATATTGGTTTGCAGTGACAGGAGAAAAGAATCACTCCTTTCATATGAAGTTTCTGCTGAACTATCACTAGGTGTCACAGAGGCTGCAAGTTACATGGAGAGAGACGAGAATGTGTCAGTGATGACACAGTTTTCTCCCCCTGACCCCTCCACCCTCATTCTTTCCCAAATAGTATCCTTCAGTGTTTGAAACAAGGTATTTATTTATCAGTTTGTAACTAGTTCATTCAGTTTTGTTGACTGCTATCTCGAAACAGAAAAATTTTTGGCGTGCAGTATGTATAAACGTGATAGCCATTTTTTAAAACGAAAAATTTAAGGACCATCTCCATTATGTCCTCACATATCAGTGTGTAAAAGATTTTGGTGGGTCATCAAATGTGTATCTCAACTTCTTGAATCATATAGTTGAGAGTTGGCAGCAGGGCTATATGAAGGGCACAGTGAGGTAAGGCTCTGTCAAGGGTATGGGCACAGGGAGGTGCAAAAAATGAACAGAAAAAAGTTGTATTTATTGCCAACACTGGACAAGTGAGTTTTGATTAGAGTCCCTCCCCTGTACAGAAATACACATAATGGATGTATGAGTGCAGGTTGTACACACTTGGTTGACATGATGTGGAATTTTGGGCCTGGGCAGGAAGCGTGCCCAGATGGCCTATCAGTAAGACAACTGCTTGTGATAAGCAGGAAATCTGGGTTGAGTCCCAATCTCGCACAAATTTTCATTGGTGTCATTCCATTATAATTCTGATGGTTGTCCATGTTCGCAACTTCTAATACATTTCATGGGTTCTGGTGCCTGTTGTGTTTCTATCTTCTGCTGAGGAAAAGAGCATTTAGCTTGAACCACAGTTGCTTCTACAGCTTCATTTCACCCATGTAACATCATGGGCTTTGACAGTTATACCAAGGGTGGAGGATTACTTCGGTATGGCTCTGATTGGCAGTGCATTGTAATTGTAATAGGCATAATTCAGATCACATTTTCATCTTTTATAGGTTCTTCAAGAGCCGCCTTACACAGGTTGTCAATATGGATCAGCGTGTTGTTGAGAGACTGACACGTGCTTACAACCTTTGGGAGCTTAACATTGAAGAACGATGGTATTTGTACAAATATTGGTGTCACTGTTTGCACGCAACTCTCATGAAGAGGGTGTGGCACTTACAGTCAGAATACAAACAGCTATGTATGAGATACGATGAAATACGTGATATTGAAGATCTCAATATAATGCAAGACGCACTGGTTGTTGGCATGACAACATCTGGTGCTGCAAGGAAGCAACCTTTGTTGCAGGAACTCAAATCCCGAATAGGTAAGTAAAAATAATTACCTTTCATTCCTCTTTATTCAAATAGTTTTGCAGTTATTTTGTGGGCTTATCTTCAGTTATTAGCTGCTTGTAGTTGACAGGATAAGTTAAGAATTGGCTTTCTGCAGATTTCAGACTAACTAGTTCTTTCTGAAGAATTTGTACATGGAATTGATGGCTTTAGACATTGAATTGATGCCATTATGAATACAAGAGGCTAGATGAGTAAGATGTGATTATTTTTCTCAAAATGAAAACTCGAAGAGGGCCAGTAATCATTGAAGTGGCCAAGTTACAGGCAGGAAGTCTGTAAGTTAATAAAGGTTAAGCAAGGGATAAGGCAGCTTAATAGTAACAAGTGAACAGATGTGATCATGAGGTGTGGAAGCCAGGTGAATTTATTGACAAATACTGGGTTCTGGGTAACAAATAATACAGTAGGAAAGCTATTCAGAATATGAGAAATATTAAAGTAGTAAGCAGACATTTTACAAATCTGAGAATCTTGGCTGCTCCCTGACATGCTGAATTCAGTTCTGATTTTAGGCACTTGTTGTTCAGTTGTCCATTCATTCATTTGTGCATTCATCATATTCCATAGAATCCATCATAAAAGAACACATTCAGTGATGTGAAATGAGTAAAGCTGTAAAATGAACTATGGTTTGATGAATGTAATAGAGGGAAACATTCCATGTGGGAAAAATATATCTAAATACAAAGTTGATGTGACTTACCAAACAAAAGTGCTGGCAGGTCGATAGATACACAAACATACACACAAAATTCAAGCTTCTTCAGGAAAGAGGGAAGGAGAGGGAAAGACGACAAAAGGATGTGGGTTGTAAGGGAGAGGGTAAGGAGTCATTTCAATCCCGGGAGCGGTAAGACTTACCTTAAGAGGAAAAAAGGACAGGTATACACTCGCGCACACACACACACATCCATCTGCACATACACAGACACAAGCAGAATGTCTGCTTGTGTCTGTGTATCTGTGGATGGATATGTGTGTGTGTGTGTGTGTGTGTGTGTGTGTGTGTGTGTGTGTGTGTGTGTGGGCGCGCACGCGCGCCCGAGTGTATACCTGTCCTTTTTTCCCCTTAAGGTAAGTCTTTCCGCTCCCAGGATTGGAATGACTCCTTACCCTCTCCCTTAAAACCCACATCCTTTTGTCTTTCCCTCTCCTTCCCTCTTACCTGAAGAAGCAACCGTTGGTTGCGAAAGCTTGAATTTTGTGTGTATGTTTGTGTTTGTTTGTGTATCTATCGACCTGCCAGCATTTTTGTTTGGTAAGTCACATCAACTTTGTTTTTGAACTATGGTTTGACATCTATTAACCATTTGTTTTTCCTCGTGCTATATTTAATACAGTAAACTTAACAAGAAAGGTGCTATGTTGTATGCAGATGAAAGAAACCTTCAATCCTTGATTCTAAATCATTAAATAATTTTAAATTATGAGAGTTACCCTCTGCCTCCCTTCCTCTTTTTTTATCTTTGTGTCCCCTCATCCTCACAGCAGATGGCTCCTTCTCATCGGGGGTCTGAGTGACCTGCCCTTCCTTTGTAACATTCCCCAACCCATCCCTTTTTCCTCACTGAGGAAGAAATTAATATTTCCAAAAGTGAGGATAATAATATCAGTATTCAGTATTGTCATTATTCCATCCCAGATTTACCATTACTAGGATAATTTGTGGCACTTTTATGTGAGTATGGATCAGCAGTACTAAAACCAGTTTTTCTCCTGAGGACAAACACTGGCCAGCAAATTGGTCATAACTTTAGTTTTCCTTTTTGCTGTCATTGAGTAACTTGCAAGAGTGGGTAATAAGTAGGGACAGGGAAAATGTTGTTTTAGTTTATGAGTGATTTCAGTGGCCCTTTGGCCTTTGCTTGTCTGATTCAATATTTTATTTTAGTCTCAATTTACTTTTTTCAGTATCTGTTGTTTGTTGTTGTGGTCTTCAGTCTGAAGGCTGATATTTAATTACGTTTTCTGTAAAGAACACAGTGCAGGTTAATGTAGCTCCACTACATGGGTAAACAAAAACAACCTACACAGGCTTTTACTAGAAACTACTACTTACTGTACTTACAGTTGAAAACCCACTGCATTACTTACCCATTACTCACTGGGAACTGACAACATGTTCACCAAATTACACTTATTGTGAATCACTGACTTTCAGTTCATTTTCAGGAAATAATTGTTCATTTTTCCTGTTACTGTTTTTTTATTCACTTTTTCCGTATGAGACTTCTCCTATAACGGAGTGTCAAACTATAAGCATATTCAAACAAATTTTATTATGCATATTCTAATATGTACACATTTCAGTGCCTTTGTGTGTGTGTGTGTGTGTGTGTGTGTGTGTGTGTGTGTGTGTGTGTGTGTGTGTGTTATAACGGGTTTTTCGATCATCTTATCTTCTCTCTCTTCATCTACTGAACACAATTTATTCACTGTATCCACGTCACTCAGCTTTTCAAATCTCAGTTCGTAGGTATCACTATTTAACCACCCACAGATGTCTTGGTCATCCACACCATTGCAAACAGAAATTTGTATTCAAAGGCGATACAGCTCCCTCGAAATTACGCACAAATTTGCTGAACCTGGTCACCCATATCTTCCGAATGACAGTGATTTTGGGGATTTAGAGAGGAAACTGTGGCGATATCCAGAAATATTTGGCCCAGAACAGCTTTATTGTATTATTGAGAATGCCAGAGTGAAGAAAGGTAAATTTGAAGTCGTGAAAATGGATTGCATTGACTTCAAAAATACTATGCTACTCGAAAAAGTAATGACTAACAGAAAAGTAAGTCTTTCTGGAGAAAAGGTTGAATGGCTTAGGATTAAGGAAATGAGTTTTCCAAAAGAGAAGCTGGGGATATTGGAGTACAAATACAGCCACAATGACATGGAAGAATACTCTTCAGTGAATTTAAATAAACGTTTAAAAGCTTGCCACTGTTCTCTCAGTCAAATTACATTACCTACACTGTATCCATTAGGTCCCACTCTATGCCCTGAGAAACTGAAAGATATTCAGAGCCTTCTAATGTGCATATCCCCAATATACCATGAATTCTATAAGGGTCTCAAAATGGCTGAAGTATCAGAAATGGGCAGTCACAGTAATAGAAGAAGATGAGTAATGGGGAAGCATCATCATTGCTTAAGTATATTCGAATTTTCTCTCCTAATTCCAAAAATTGCTTAATAATTCTGTATTACATAAATGCTGAAATTATATTTGTGTGTTTCAGTTGCCAAATAGATCTATATATGAATATAATACAGAAACAAGAAAACTTTACTTTATATTTCGTACTGAAGTGCATTAATGTGATGTGACAACAAAATAACCTGACGTACATGGATATTTTGCATTGTTTCTCTGTAGTTTTAAGTTTCAAGCTGTAATTAAATAATGTCCTGCAAGGCTCATAATGCTTGTAAAAGTTTTTCACACCCGTTATCCACCAGACCACATATATATTCATAAATATGTTTTAATAAATAAGTTGCTATAAACTCTTAACTTCAGTCCTTTATTTCTCAAAACTAACCAAATGTTACTTAGTTCATTCTGGTAAAAGATCACTCATATAAAGAAGGAAGCTATACTGCCTTAAATGCAACCACAGTTAATTGGTGGTTTTTGGATTTTATACACTGCAGACATTCAACAAAATCAAAATTCAATAGTGTCATGGAAAGTTGTGTTCCCATTTAATTCTGAACAGATTTGCATTCCTACAGAATATCCACATTGATGAGACCTGAAATCCAAGGTATATATTACGTCTTGGGGTTGAAGTAAGAATTGAGGCTGTGAATACAGAACTTGAATAGCTCTATGGGCAAAAGAGCTATAGACCAAGTATTAAGCTGTAATACAATTTGTTAGTTTCCTTCACCTCTGTCCTCCATCCCTCCCTCTCACTCCCACTCACTCTTTTCTCTTCCCCTCCCCCCCCCCCCCCCCTCCCTCTCTCCCCATCTCTCTCTCTCTCTCTCTCTCTCTCTCTCTCTCTCTCTCTCTCTCTCTCTCTCTCAATTTAAGGTTGCTTTTTAAGCCTTCAAATATTCCTTTTCCCTCAATAAGGAAAGTTTTCAAGCTGTTCTCGCACAGAGTACAGCTTCTGTGAAGTAAGCTATGTTGAACACCATTTGTATACAGTTATATCAGAAAAATTGCTGACAGGCTCTTTATCAGGTATGACCATCATAAGAATGGAATCTAATTAATAATTTTAAGGATATTCAATATACGCATGTGATCGATCCTGCATTTCGATGTTTATAATGCCCTGATTTCATCACAGTATTTTGACTGAGGAACACTGTGAGTTTCAAGATCTTAGTGTTTCCATAACTTTAATTGTCTTTCATAAGCATTGATAATCTTTCATGAGTAAGTATCATTTTTTCTCACTATTAAATTTTGTTACTCAAAGTATTCAAACTTAGAAGCTGCATTCAAATGGTGTAATGAAATTATTGCTGAACAGTTCTCATTTACAAACAATTTTATCAAAAACATGATGTAGAAACCTGTTAGTTACTGTCTTTTATTGGACATATAACTCTTAACAGGATAACCAAAGCAAAATTATGCTGTCAAAATTTAAATGTGGTAAAATTCCAGAAAATGATCATAAATGGAAATCAGTTGAAGAATGTAAGCATTATTTTTGTGAGAGTTATTGTGATACAACCTATATGAAGGATGATATTGGTCATCTCTGGAGATGCAGTGACAGTCATTATTTCTACACTTTTTTAGAAGTGCTAATCTTGAAACTTCAAGCTGATTGGATAGTGGCAGAAGAGTTAGCTCTATAGCAAACTGACATTAGTGGTGGTAATGTTACGGTTAGACCAAAAGATTGGATTACAACCAAACTTTCCAAATCAGTGGGAAGATCAAACGCATGTCTCATAACGAAATTTAGTAGTCTCCGTTAGCTTCAGTGCTATGGATAGTGTGAATAAAATAATGCAGACAAACAAACATATTTAGAAACAGCCTGGCAGTACAAGGTATAAGCTGCAAGATGAACCAGAAAGGAAAATGTAAAGATGATTATAAAGCTAATTTTACTGGGTAGGGGAATATCAGAACTGGTGTGAAACTCTCTTGTTGACGATTGTTACCAGGCAACTACCATTTTTAAGCCTAGTGCAGAGCTTAGTGATGTCATCCAAGATTAAGGTGCTTAGAGGGAAGAATCCAGGAACTGGACAGAAGCAGAAATGATTAGTAAACAAAATAACACAACAAATAGAATATTTACTTAACTTATGTTTCTCCAGAATATTTACTTATGTTTCTCCAACATACAAAGACTCATTATGAGTAATGCAGCATGAATCAGAGTCCAGCTATCAGAGGCTAAGCAAGGAAGAGCGTCTCTGTACTAAAGCACAAATGATGGTGGTGGAACTGGGAGTAGACAGTGTGTGCATAGTGTCACACGGCAACATCACTCCAAGTGCAAATAGGTTGAGTGGCTGCCACTGGCCATTTTATATTGCGGTGGCAGAGGCCACTCGTGGTACCCAGCAGCTGGAGGTGTGGCTCTGCTGACGCACACCGTCGGGTCTGTCATATCTCGCCTACCACTGTCGGCGTCAGACGGAACCTTGCCATTCCGTTTCCAACTTGGATGCGCTAAGGGTGATACATACATGGGATAACACATTCCTCCCCCCCCCCCTCCCCCCCCCCTCCCCCCCCCTCCCCCCAACTTCCCCACTGTTCTCGTATTGTGTAGATGAGTGAATGGGTTGGAGGAGGGAGGAGAGACTAGATGCAGGGGGCAGTGAGGAAATGAGAGTCGACACTGAGGCTGATGTCAAGCTTCCGCACCCTGACGTACACCCTTAGCCTGCCTGGTATCAAGAAATGCAAAATCGGGCAGACGACGTGCAACTACATGCAGAGGTGGAGCAATAAATAAAGACAGAGGCATCTTGATGACTGCAGAGGGATCTGAGGTGGCACGTAGGACAGCCACCAAGAAGAAGAGCCCATTCCTAGGTGACAGTGGCTGTCATGATGGTGACAACCTTGAAAGAGCGTCGACTTCCATTGCTTCTGGGACTGGTGCCAACAGCGCAGGTTCCGTGGGAGCCGGCTGCAACATGGGCTGCTGTGTCCCAGTAGGCACAAAATCTGAAACCACAAAGCCTACGGCAGGATCACACAATTCACATGGACAAATTGGATTCTGGTGGTGTCTCTGCAATCCTCATGGTTGCTGTAGGAGAAACGTAGAACATCCAGCATGTCATACAATGGTGCATCGCTCCCAGTGCCTCCATCAGCCATACAATCTGTAAAAGACCAAATCATTAGTGTGATACTTCGCCTGTCCGGGCTGAATGGCACCACCAGCCAGGGCAGGTGCAACAAATGAAGCGATGTGCGGTAGCACCATCCATGTAACAGCTCTGCTGGCAACGGTCCGTTGTGAGGCTGGGAGCGGTAGGACGACAAGAATAACAGAGCTTGGTCCCATGTGTGGGAGGCATGAAGCTTGTCTGTCTGTTGCTTAAATGTTCATACGAAATGTTAAGCATCACCATTGGATTGCGACTGGAATGGTGCACTCGTAATGAGGATGGTTCTGGAGGTGGTGTAAAGCTGTTAGCAACAACAAACTGAGGCCCATTGTCAGTCAGTCACAGTCACTTCATGGAAACTCTCGAAGCAAAAGATTGACAACAAGCCCCAAATTTTGAAATGAACCAAAGTAGAGTGAATAGGAGCCATGAAGGAAAATTTGCTGAAAGCATCAGTGATGACGAGCCAGCATGTGAAGTCCAAGTGCAAACATTTCCATGGTGTTTGAGGTTTGGGCCATTCAAAGAACTGCTGATACGGGGCTGACTGATTGATGTTCAACCCTGCCAAGTGTAATAATGATGTTGCACCAACTGCTTGTTGTGAATGATGCCCCAATGACCTTGGTATAGCAAATGAAGCACGTGAGGCTGGAGAGCTGGGGAACCACAACATTTGACTTGCACACTGGCCAGCAGGAAGGTGAGAAAGAGATTCTGCATTGGCATGCTTACATGTGGGCAGATACACAATCTCATATTGGTGATTTGACAAAAGAAGGGCCCAACCGTTGCAGATTCTATGCTGTGTGAGTTGGGACTGACTAAGAAGGGCTAAGCAAAGATTGTAGAGGTTTATGGTCAGTCACCAAGTAAAATTTTCAGCAAAAAAGATACTGGTGAAACTTAGTAATACCATAGACAATGACGAGAGTCTCCTTTTCATTTATGTATAATTACATTGAGCTTTGTTCAACAACAAAGCAAAGGCAGTCGGTCTGTCAACACAACCAAAACTGCACCAATGCCATAAGAGGAATCATTCACATTCAAGACCACAGTTGCCTGGATCAAAATGAAAGACATTGATCACTAAGCAAAGCAGGTTTAAAGTTCTGTAAAGCAAACTGACACCCTCGCGACCAAACAAAAGAAACATTCTTCCCACACAAGCAATGCAAGGGAACCGCATCACTTCAAGCAGCTGTGAAATTTGTTGACTCTGAAACTGAGTTAGATGAGCTAAAGGCAGTTGTGGCATTGTAGCCTTTATCTATTAACCAATGCACAAAAACAAAGAGTGAAAAGAAAAAGTAGCTTGAAGAAAGCAAAAAGATGTGCGAAAGCAGCAGCCATGGAACTAAGAACATAAAGAGCACAAGCAAGGCAAACACTGGATATCCTGAACAATGAATAACAGCAAAAAGCAAGCGGAAAACAACAGAATAGGAGGAAGGAAAGCTTGAAGATTTGATGACAGTCACAAGTAGATAGTAGTACTCTTTGCCTGGGTTTTTCTTTGCCTGGGTTTGTTGTGTATGACTTCATACATCATAGGAAGGAGATGTGGGCTATAGAGTGGTGTGGCAACTGTCATCATAAGAAAGCTGGACCGGAGCAGAAATGATTAGCGAACTAGATAATGCAACAAGCAGAAGATTTACTTAACTTTATCTCTCTAAGTGTAAGGAGACTAATTACAAGTAATTCAGCATGAAAAAGAGACCACCAATCACAAGGTCAACAAAAGCACGAATCAAGGTGTTGGAATCACGACTAGAACGTGTCTGCACAGTGTCATGTGGTGAAGTAGCTCCGAGCACAAGTGGGTTGAGTGGCTGCCACTGGCTGTCATCTGTCGGCATCATATGGAAACGTGCCATTCCATTACCAACCTTGATATCCTGTGAGGTTGGTATTGATACTTGATACCACAGACTGGATATGAAAAATTCCTCCAGATGGCTCACAAATAAGTTAACATCAGACAAAGCTGTGAAGTATTTATGGCAGTACCATGGATTTGGCCTTCTGAAATGAAATAATTGTGGGTCAGGAAGTGGTTGGTTAGGATTATTAGTAAAGAGATGGTGGTTTGGTGCAAGTAAGACATTGGGAAACGTAATGTTCCATGGTCGCAAGGTGATAACAGGACAGGAATTGTGGAAAGGTGATGAAGGATACAAGCAGTGTCTTGAATGTAGGGTGGAAAGTCATGGACAATTGTTTGGAGGTGTTGGTCAAAAAAGGCCTTGGTTCGTTCTGTGGGAGCATTGTACCCAGCCACAATGGGACGACCAGTGGGGTTGGGTTTGTGAAGTTGGATAGTAGATAAAAGTGCAGGGAGCTGCTGATATGAGGGGAGAGATAAATTCAGGTGTCAAGTTTTGGGGAGGGCCTAAGGCGTTGAGGAACTGCTGCACACCATGTTGGACATTTGGGATGAGATCATGGTTTTGAGGTTTGTATGCAGAGGATTCAGAAAGTTGGCTGAGGCCCTCAGCCATGTAGTTGCTGCAATTCATGACCACTGTGGTGGAGCCTTTGTCAAAGGGAAGGATGATATGGTCTGGATTATTTTTCAGGTTACGTGTAGTGCATGTTACACCAGAGTAATGTTGGACTCACTGGGGAGAAATTTAAGAAATGAAGGTGAGGCCAAGTTAGAAGTGAGGAACTCCTGAAAGATAACCAGGGGATGGCTGTATGAAAAGGGAGGAGCATCATGGTTGGATGGAGGTTGTAACTGTTTTAAACAAGGTTTTGTGTGGGTTGTGGTTGGCTGTTGTTGGGGTGGAGGAAGCTTTTGGGGATGTTGAAGGTGGAGTAAGTCAACAAGGCATAATCGAGGAGCTGTGAGGGACTGGTGGGGTGGAGAGGACCAGAGTGGAAGAGTGAGGGGCAGATGGAGTAGATGGAGAATCATATGGTAGGATTAATGACAGCCTGAAAAGCTAATTTTAATGGCAAGCCCATTAGGTGGGATACAGTGTGCCAGACAAAATTTCAGAAAGAGGATGTGTACCTGGAGTTTTGCTAGGACAAAGATGAATTTTCGAATTGGTGGAGGTAGAATGAGCAGGGATCATGGTTTAATGGTCAGGAGACAAAAGGACTGTCTGAAAAAAGGTTAAAAATTATAAGATGTAAATATATGGTGCAAATGTTATAAGGTGATAAATAGTAGATATTTTATAGAGAGATATGTAGGAAGATACAGGGAAGCTCAGGACATGTTATGTAAGTACGTACATTCAATTGCAGATTGATGTGTGACATTGAACATGTGAAATTGTACAATGTGGCCTTAAATAAACATGCACGGTCAGTAGTGGAGTAATGTAAAATTCACCATTGCCCTAGCTAAACTCCGAGCATACATCCTCTTTTTGAAATCTTGTAGAGCACTTGGTATTCCATCTATTGTGCTTACTTTTAAAATTGGTATCTTGGGCTGTCGCCCTTTACAATTCAATCTGTTCCAGACATTTACAAAGCCCTTCTGCCTAGTCATATGATCCAAGCTCAAACTATACTACACAGCCTTTACTCCTTTCTCAAAAGCCTTTTACTCAATGACCACAATTTTCTTGATTCCCACTGCAATAGAAACTCTTGCCCTTCAACAGCTGGAGCATTATTCACACTACCACCTGAGGAAGCTGTGCCAGCTACTCATTTCTTACGTCTGCATAGGATTACCTATAGCCAAGAAAGAGGCTCCTCCCCCCTCCACTACTCCCACCGCACCTAGCTAACTTGCTCCACCACCCATATTCCGAAAACCTTCCTCCACTTTCCATGAAACACATCCTTCTGAACAGCCATCTTGTAATGCTGTTGTGAAACGTGGCCAACACTCTGACCACTGCAGATTCATGGTACTCTCTAAAGGACTCATGTTCAGCCTTAAACCTAATTCAACCATGATGGACTTGTAAAGGACCTTCTATCCTCTACACATTATCTGCAGTGGAAACATTTCTTCATCATAGTTTCCACAAACAGCAAACCAAAACCCTGCATCAAAACTTGTTTAAAACAGTTTCGGCCTCCCTACAAACAAGACCGTCCTTCCTTTCCACGCAATCAACCCCTGGTTATCTTTCAGGAGTTCTTCATATCTAACAATGACCTCATTTTCCATTCCTAAATCTCTCCCCAGTGATATCAACATCCCTCCAATGGAACACATAGTGGTACATAATCTGAAAACCTATACAGATCTTACCACCCTTCCTGCAGACGAAGACTCCACCACATTAGTCTTGGACTGTAGCATCTTCATGCTGTGGATTGCCTCCAAATTTCTGACAGCACTGCATCCTAAATTTACAACCATGATCCCATCCAGAAGTTCAATATGCCCACCTTTAGCTCCTCAAGGGCCTTAGGTCCATCTCCCTCTTCACACCAACAGCCCCCTCCATTCCTACCTTTCACTTACTCACCAAACTCCACAAACCCAACCCACAGCCGGCCAGAGTGCCGAGCGGTACTAGGCGCTACAGTCTGGAACCGCGTGACCACTACGGTTGCAGGTTCGAATCCTGCCTCGGGCATGGATATGTGTGATGTCCTTATATTAGTTAGGTTTAAGTAGCTCTACCACCAGAAACACTGTGGACATGATGTACTTATATACCAACATCCACCATGCCCATGGCCTTGTGGCCTTGGAACACTTTCCCATTGTCCTCCTTATACAAAACTCCCACCTCTTTCCATATCCTCCAAGGCAACGATGTCCTGACCAATTGTTTCACTTTTGAAAGCCAAATATGTAAACAAATGGGTCGCACTGCCATGAGTATTTGTATGGCACCATCCCATGCCAACTTATTTATGGACCATGTGCAGTAATCCACTCAACATAAAAAAACCTTGTCTGGGCCTGATTCATTGATGACGTCTTCATGACTTGGACTAATGGCAGTGTCAACCTTTGCTCTTTCCTCCATAAGCTTAACGTCTACTCCCTAATACACTTCATCTGGTCCTTCTCGACACAATGGACCACCTTCTTAGAAGTCCATCTCTGCCTTTCAGGAGGCTTCATAAATATGCCTGTTTATATCAAGTGCACGAACCACCAACAGTACTTCCACTTTGGCAGCGGTTACCCATTTCATGCCAAAAAGTCTTTTCTATACAGCCTCGACACCCTTGGACACTGCATCTGCCCTGGAAAGCAGCATTTGTCAAAATATACTGATACCCTTCCCAGAATCATTATTGGCAGACCATATTCTATTCAGCTCCTCCATAAGCAAATCATCTGTGCCATCTCCTCCTCTGACACCAGTAACCCCATTAACCAGGCACTGACCAACACTCCTCTAATCACCCTGGCCTTGAAATACTCAACCACATCCTTCACTGGATCTGTGACTACCTCTTGTCGTGCCCTGAGATGAAGGAATCCTACCCCAATCATCCAAAGTAATGTTCTGTCACCCACCCACCCACTCACCCACCCGACCTACGAATATCCTTGTCCTTCCCTATTCCAATCCTGCTCCCAATGCTGTGTGCAATGAATAGTTTCCTTGTCGTCTGCGCCGGTGCAAGATCTGCCCACACGTCCACCCATCACCTCATATTGCTGTCCAGTGCCTACACCTCCTCTAACTTGTTTCCCATTGCCTCAGCTTACAGTTTCCCTCCTCTTTTTCTGTCCACACCAGTTCTACCTTCCCCATCCAAGTTATATATTCCCTTCTTCCACCACTGCCTTTTGTGTTCTTTCCTGACCACCTGTTCCTTCCTGACCTCCTCCACATCTCCATAAAGTCAGGAAACTGCTTTCAGTCACCGATGTTCAATAATTAATTTTGTTGTTACCACGGGCTTGTGTGTTAGGTTGTTGATGTGTTTGTATGGGAATGTGTTTACTCCTATTTGAAAAAGAGCAAGAGCTTGAAACCTAGTGTTAATTATTTTCTATTGCATGCTTCTGTGTGCCATGCTACAGTCAGTATTAAAATGTGCTAACTTGATAGGAAACTTTTAAGCTATATTTATAATCATTCAGTGACTCTGAGCATATTTCCTGGCAGGCTTGAATACACAGTAGTAATACCTACCTGTAAAACTGATAATTACCAAGCCACCTCTAATAAACTTGTTTCATCCTCCTTAGTTTCATAAGTTGCTGAGAAAATGATGTTATTCACATTATTGATTCATTATCCAGAGAGAGCTTGTTAACTGTCTCCGTTTAGCTTTCATGAAGGATTCCCTTACAAAGAAAGAATGCTTTCACTTTTGGATATTGTGCATCCTAGCCAAAACCTTTTATTGTGTGGACCACAAAAATCTACTTGACAAACAAAACGTGAAAGAACATATCTTAACAAGAATGCAATCTTAGCTGTGTAGCAGAAAACAGATACGTCTATTGATTGACTGTGATATAGGAATGGAACTGTGGGAACAGGATCAGTAATCAGGATACAGAAAACTTAATTCCCACATATGTCGTAGCTCGTATATATTTACACTTGACACTGCATCCGTACAGAATGAAGTGTAACAAAGAACTGACTAAAGTAAAGTTAAGTTGGAGGATCGACACAGAGCACTTAGATTTCACAGATATTAAGTTTCGTGGTCGATACGAACTATCGACATCACACAGACACCCCCCCCCCCCCCCTCCCTCCCCCTCCGCAGTGCGGAGTACTACTGATGTCAAAGGGTGAGGGCATGCAGGCGTTGACGTCAGTGAAATGGTGCGCGTAGGCAGGCGCACTACAGGTACTTCCATCTCAAATGTGGTGGGTTGTGCATGCGGAGCGGCGAGAGGCAGGTCCACTTCGTAGTCAGTCAGCCACCGTGGCTGGATGAGACGGCGACCGGCCCGGGACTAAGCGGGCGGAGCAGTCGACTGCATGGTGGAGGCGTGTGTGGCCCTTAAGTGGATCGAGCCGTCCATAGAAATGAAAGCACATAGAGACGCTCGGTCACAATCGTGCGGGAGTGTGTGGTTGTGTGCAGTGTTGGTGTGCAAGCGACCGTCCAATGGCAGGACCTCGGTATCTGTCAAAAGAATGAGCGCTCGGTCATCGATTATCAATATAGAAATGTCGTTCTCTTGGTATGGCAGCATGCTGCAGGACAAAATGATAGTAGATGTGTGTTTCCAATGTTGGAGGTGAGGGAGTGAATCCTGCACAGGGTGAAACAGGGCGAGGTCAGGAAACCAGTGAACGGTGGCGAACAGTCTTCGGCGGAAGAGGTGTGCGGTGAGGTTGATGGGAGCCTGTCTTCGATCTTGATCAAGGATAGATCATCTGCAGAGTCCGACTACGGCAGTGAGAGACCATCAGGGTCGACAAAAGCCAGTTTCAGGCGATGCAGAGAAACTGTCTGTGTCCGGTCTTTAATCATGATATCGAAAGTCGTGTCCCCCTGCCAGAGGACCTTCTAGGGGCTAAAATAAGGAGGTTGAAGAGGTTGCCTAACCGCAGCATGATGTGGGAGCAGTTGGAGAGTGAGTGACTGATGGGCAGGTGCAAACACATTTGTTGAAAATGTGTGTGCATTTGGCTAATGAAGTAGGGCGAGGGGGGAAGATCCTCGCTAACCTGGGGAAGAATAACTTCCCCCAGGAGAGCTTCTGACCAGAGACAGTCATGGCATTCAAGGGCCGTCTTGAGGGTGCGGTGCCATCTCTCCACCAACCCATTGCTTTGTGGGTGATAGGTGGTAATGTGTATTTTTTTAATACAGAGGATGGTGAAAATGGAGGATTCGAACTGTCAACCCTAATCGATGGTGACAGTGGTCAGGCACCCAAAACGAGCGATCCACGAGCCAATGAAAGCCTTGGCTACAATTCCGGTCGTAATGTTAGTGAGAGAAACAGCCTTGACCCAGCAAGACAAACGGTCGCTAGTTGATAAGATATATCGATGGCCCTACTCCTAGGAGAAAGAAGCCTGGTCAGATCACTATGTATGTAACAGAATCATCCAGTGGGAATGTCGAACTTGTCCAGAGGCGGAGAGGCAAGTGATGCAGCTGTGTGCCCAGGTTTGACAATCCCGTTTGATATTCTTCCAAACAAAATGTTCTGACACGAGACGTGTGGTGGCTCGAACGCCCCGGTGGGCTAGGTTACGCAGGGAATCAAAAACCTGTCGGCGCAGCCTGGGTGGGAGCAAAGGGCGTAGGGTACCAGTTGAAGAATCACACCACACCTCGTTGAAACTTGTTTTATGAAAACAAGTGATGTTTGTGGGGTCTCGTAGGAGAGCCTGAGAATCTTCGTCAGAAGCTTGGAGGGAGGCCAGATCAGAAAGATCAACAATGTGGGAAACAGCACTATCGATGAGAAGAAATCTACAATGATGTTATCTGCACCCTTGAAGTAACGGACGGTCGTTTTGAATTGAGAAACCAGGTCAAAATGGTGGTAACATTGAGGAGGCGGGTCCTCAGGTGGGTTGCAGTGTGCTTGTGCCAGTGGTTTGTGATCGGTGAGGACGAAAAAAGAATGTCCCTCAACGGTGCGGCGGAAATGTTTGATTGCCTCGTAAACATCAAGGAGCTCTCTATCAAATGCAGAATATTTTCTTTGAGCCGTAGACAGTTTCTTGGAGAAGAAATGAAGGGGAGAAACCGTGTCGCCATTGTGTTATTGCAGCACTGCCCCCACCGTGATGTCAATGGTGTCTGTAGTGATGAATAACTCGGCCAAGGGGTCGGGGTGGGTGAGTGTCACAGTATGAGCTAAAGAAGTCTTCAGAGCCTTGAAGGCCTCTAGCATCAGAGCAGTCCAAGAGATGGGTTTGATACCGGAAGTTTGTTTGCCTGGTAGCTCAACTGTCAGAGGTGCCTGAACAGAGGTGGCGGAAGGCAGATGGTGACGATAGTAATTGATGGTGCTGAGGAAACGTCGTAGCTCTTTGTAAGTAGTTAGGGGCGGCAGAGATGTGATAGCCTGCACATGAGCTTTGGGAGGCTGTATTCCGTCAGCGGAGATGGTGTAACCTAGGAAGGAGACTGACGCGTGGCACAACTGAAACTTGTGTTTGTTGACCTTGACATCGTTGGAGTTCAAAGTCTGGAGGACTGTAGACATATGATTTTCATGTTCCTCCACTGAACTGCTGAAAACGAGAATGTCGTCCAGATAAGCAAAGCAAGATAAGAGTCAATGAAATGTTGCCACATTAGCGCCGCATTCTTTAGGCCAAACGACATGAAGTGGTGTTGGAATAAACAAAGTGGCGTGATAATAGCTGTCTTAGGAATGTCTTTCGGCGTCACGGGAAACTGGTGGTATGCGCGTTTACAGTCAGTGACACTGAAAATTGTGGTGCCCGTTAACATAAGAGTGAAGTCCTTGATGTTCGGCACTGGGTAATTGTCCATGACGATTATTAACTCTTGTGGCGAGCAGGCAAGTCATTCCATTATAGTCTTCTTTGCAAACTCTTATTTTGTTGCAGGCGGCGGTGAAAGCAGCAGGTCACAAATCAAATCTGAGTGGTTGTGGAGGTGTGTGACGAGGCAGAGAAACTATGAGTTGTCATCAGTCACATGATGCAACTCAAACAGATGCTTAACGGCAGCTTTGGTGTCTCCCGGGTATAACATCCCAGCTTCATCAACCAAATTATAACGTCCCAGGACTTTCTGCACCAAATTATAACATTTCAGCTCCTCAACACCAAATTAAAACGTTGCATTAGGAGGTGTCTGCTTCGTGCAAAAGGTCTTGAGTTCATATTGACGACAACAAGTAATTCTTCATTACAGACGTTTATTTACAAACAGAACTGACTGACTCAACAACTGACTCTCAGAGCTAACCGCACTGCATATCCGAACTGAACTGAACTGACAACTCCTAGGTGTATTATTATCTTTCCAAACAATGAGAGTCTTTGACAATGTTTTGTTTACAATACGATAGCAATTCACGACTTAAAACTAAATTAGACATTACAGAATTTTAGTACAGATTAAAGTAAGTAAAAGGATCAGTACATATAAATTCTTACAAGCATAATTTCCAAATAGATTTTATAACATTTTTCTACCAGTTTCTGGATAACCTTCACCAGATTTGTACCGATGTTTCCAGAAATATGTTGACATTTGATTGTGGATATTTCTTGAGTGATTTAGAACAACTATCTATATGTAAAATGATTTAAATCGTGTTTCAAAATGCAAACAAATCTTTTTAGCAATATTTCTTGATACAAATCGTATTTCGAAATTAGATTATGAAACAGTTTTCACAAGTTTTCGTATTTTTGCGATCATAATATAGAATTTCTCCATAGAAAGTTCCAGAAGTGTGCATTAAACGATCATTCACAGACTTTCTCTTTAGCTGGTGAGTTTTTAAAAGTATCTTGTCCATATTATGCGAAATAATTTAGCTCAAAACTGATAATTTATACAATTAATCAGAGCTACAGCAAACAGTGAGTCTTTCTTTTACAAAATGAAATATAATTACAAAATTGAATGAAAATAGGTTACTAACACTAATATATATTTACATTAATTCTATTTTTGTTCTTTCTGTGCAAAATGTCCTAATATTGACACAGTACAATATTTAAACATCACCAAAGTTTCCCTTTACATTTTGCATATCTGTATCGACATCCCCTAAAAGTCTACAGTATCGAATACTTCAATATGTCCTGTAATGTTACACAACCCCCCCATCAGCACTTCCACGTGAAACACGGTAGGGTTGATGTCCTTACATTACAAAACAGAAAAGTTTTACACATGTCTTTGGTGTCTTCTTTCTTGAAGACCGGTGATCTTCTTTCTTGAAGGTCGGTGATCTTCTTCCTTAGAGGTTGGTATACCTCAATGCCACACACTGTATTTCAGTCTCATCTTCACAGTCCGTATGGTTTCCATATACACTGCAGGCTATCACAGGCTGCAATAGCACAGTCTGCTATGAATATACAGCATACAGTGGTCAAACCCAGTTAAACATTAGCAAAAGCATTTAATAGTCGGTGGACCGGTTTTTAAGGACACAGAAATTTGAATTCTCTAAAGTCTAATTACTCAAGAAAATTTACTCTAAATAATTTCTTAAAGCTAAGAGAGGATAGACTGACAGATGGAGAAAATTGATTATACAGGATCACAGAATAAGTGTAAGATGCAATGCCAGAATACGAAAATGAAATATGACAATTGCATAGCTAGGGGACCTAGTGCTTGCCAAACACTTAGCACACAAAGAATGTATGCTCCCCTGAGGAATCAGATAAATACAACATAACAAAGTGTACAAAAATATCCTGATAAGGTTACATATAAAAGTCTATAAACATCTATTATCTAAAATACTTTTTTACATTTTTTTATACAATTTCAGTTCGGTCACGTTTCGTAGGCCAAACAGTCTGCCAGAATTTGGGTAGACTAGACGGTAAGCATTCGGATGAGGATTGTCCTGAATCTTGAAAGGTCCAATGTATATGTCAAAAAACTTTTTTAATTCACCACTGATGGCTTTAGACTTCTCTTGTGTTTAACAAGGACCAAGTCTTCAATTTTAAATTGAGTAGCCTTCAATCTTTTGTCATGTCTACATTTCCTCTTATCACCTTGAGATTTCATGGTCTTTCTCACTATTTCCTCTCTCTCTTGAGTACTTAATGGTTTGCAGACTGGAAAATCAATGAAATCACTAATTGGATGTGGTGGTTTGCTATTATACTGTATTTCATAAGGTGAAAACCCTGTTGAGGAATGCTGTAGGCTGTTCACAACATCTTCGAATTTCTCAACATAGTCAATCCAACTAGCATGATCAGTATTGCAGTAGGTTCTAAAGAATCGCCCAATTTCCCTCCGAAGGGTTTCCTGATCGATGATAAGCTGAAATAAGAATGTGACTTATATTTTCATCTTCAACAAAAGCTTTCCATACTCCAGAAGTAAATTGAGTCCCATTGTCTGATAAGATTTTCTGAGGCTTTCCAACCCTGCCAAAATAGTCTCCTCTGATTTTTGAAATAATGCTCTTACTGTTTGCCTTGTGAAGAGGGTATAACTTAATGAATTTTGAAAAAACATCAACCGTAACAAAAATGTAGCAATAGCCTCCTCTGGTCTTCGGTAATGGTCCATATAAGTTGACAGCGACTAACTCGTGTTGTTCTTTTGGTAAGATGTTTTGCATCAATCCACGACAAGTTTGGTTGGATACTTTTACTCTTTGGCACCTGTCACAACCCGTTAAAATTTTTCTAACCCTCCTGGCTTTGTTGTTAAAGTACACATTTTCTTGGATTTTCTGGATACACTTTTGAATCCCACAATGACCAAAACTTTCATGAATGTACTTGATGAGTACATTGATGTACTGTTCAGGCCAACATAATTTCCATACATCGCTATCTACACTGTTTCTCTTGAATAGAATCCCCTTGTAGATTTTGTAATAATCTCCCACTTTTTCATGTCCCTTTTTCCCTAAATAACTTTTGACCAGTTTACAGTTCTCATCGTGGTTCTGATTCCGTCGGATGTCATTACGAATATCTCTGATTTCTTGTTCATTGTCCACCCCTCTTAAATACATAATTTTGAATTCTTTTTCACATTCCCCACTGTCATCTTCAAAGTCACCCCCCACAGGTAGTCTAGATAAAGCATCAGCAACTACATTATCGGGTCCTCTAAGATATTTTATTGAGTAATTAAATTGTTGTAACAAGAGTGCCCACCTGGTAATCCTTCCATGATGCAACCTACATTCTTGAATATAAATTAATGCCTTATGGTCTGTGTAGACAACTATCTGGTTTCCCAATAAATAATTTCTGAATTTAGAAAATGCCCAGTAAATGGCCAAAAGCTCTTTCTCGGTAACAGTGTATTGCCTCTCATGTTTTTTCAAGGTTCCACTAGCAAAAGCAATAGACCTGTGTTCTATTTTCCCATTTATATTTACTTCTTGGAAAAGATGAGCACCTAGGCCATAATCACTACTATCTGCCATAATGCAAAAAGGTAAACTTAAATCAAGACGGTACAAAATTTGACTGTTACATAACTGTGTTTTTATTTCTTCAAAAGCAGCTTCACATTCCTGATCCCAAACCCACATTGCGTTTTTCTTCAGCAATCTGTTAAGACTTGGAGCATTTAGAGCTTGGGTACTAATGAACTTTCTGTAGTAACCGCACATCCCGAAAAATGACTTTAGTTGTTTCTTGGTTTTTGGAATTGGGAATTTTGCAATTGCCTCGAGTTTTTCAGGATCTGGCAAAATACCTTCCTCAGAAATACTGTGCCCCAGAAACTTCAATTTTTTCATACCAAACTTACATTTAGATAATTTAAGTGACATTCCCCCTTTCCTTAATCTATTGCAAACCTCCCTCAAAGTATTAACATGTTCTTCCCAAGTTTCTCCAGTGATCAATATGTCATCTACATACACAGTTAATTTTGATAAAAGATCTTTTCCCAAAACAAAGTCAAGTGCTCTAATGAATTCGGCTACTGAGACATTCAGCCCAAATGGTACCACACAATACTGGTAACATCTTCCCCCATACAAAAAGGCAGTGGCAGTATACTTTCTGGAATCATTTTCTAATTCTACTTGGTGAAATCCTGATGCGAGATCTAAACTGGTCATGTATTTCATTCTTTCAAATTTATGAAGTAATTCGTCTATATTCTCGGGATGATCGGTCTCTCTTTCCAGATACTTATTTAGGTGTCTTGAATCTAGTACAAGCCTGACACTGCCATCACGTTTTGCAACCACTACCAAAGGATTATTGTATTGGCTCTTACTTCTCTCAATGATGCCCCACTCTTCCATCTTTTGAAGTTCCTTTTCTACGTCTTTTCTCTTTGCAATGGGTACACTATAAGGTTTTATAAAGAGTGGCTCATGTGGTTTTAATCTGAGTTTACATTGATAATTCTTTACTCTGCCAGGTCTATCATCAAAAACATCACAGTAATTCCACAATAATCTTTCTAACTCTACCTTCTGTTCTTGGTTCAAATTATCTGATTCCCGTAATTTTTCTTGAACTATATCCCCATATTCTCCATCATCATAATCCTCAGTAATTTCCTCTACACAATAACCACTGTCTTTAGAAAATGTAACGTCCCTAATTTCAATTCCATTATCAGCACAGTTTTGAACCGACATGTCAGTACTGGAACATACTCTCGTCTTAGGATCAATAAAGGTAAACAAACTCTTTTCCCAATCAAATGCTGCATTAGCTTTTAATATCCAGTCCATACCCAACAGTACATTCTCATTTAGGTCACTTATTACAAGACATCCTTGAGTAAACTGTACATCATTTATACTGAAGGACAACAACACCTGTCTATTAACAATTTTGCTCAGTTTGCCGGTAATGCCTCTAATTTTTATTCCGACAACTGGTAATTCAACAAAGTCAGGATCATGCTTAATTATATCTCTTAATTTGCTTGAAATGGTACTAATTGGACTCCCTGTGTCAATCAAACAATACCCTTCCCAACCTGCAGCTTTAATTTTTATGTATGGACTACCAATAGTGGTGTTTTCCCTTTCTTCCTGTTCTTCATACAATAGATCTTCTGCTATCTCATCATACCTCTGTTCCATATTTAGGTTTTCTTTATTAGGCAATACTTTCTTCAAACTTCTAGGTCTACTGGAATTTACTGGAATGTCTGGATTACTATTTACCTCACACACATCCTGACTAGTACCCCGTTTGATGATTTCATTAGGCTTAAAAGCAGAAACTGGTTCACAAATTTCCCTTAATTTGATCTTAACATCATTGTCATCACTGTAATTTTTAAATTTGTCCCAAACAGATTTCAAAATAATCTCAGATGCATCAGCACAATCAACCCCCCTGTCTCCTGATGTATTACTAAGCTGAACTGGCACAATCTGATTCTCATGTGGAATGTAGTTAGAGTTCCTGGCACAACTATTCTCAACACTATTGCTTATAACATCCTCCTTAACTTCAACATAAACTATTCCATCCAATTCACCATCAAAATCTTCTAGTACATAATCACCATTAGCCTTAACATCAACATTATCATCATCATTGCCTGAGCTTACACTACAAACACTACTAGTATCACCAACAATACTCACAACACCATCTTCACCAACCACATCCACATGAATATCAGACTTTCCAGGAACTTCAGTACGAACATCATTATGACAACTTACATCTAAAACATCACCACACATAAGTTTGTACAATCCAAAATTATCAAAGTTATCCTTACCTTTCATTTCAGCATTAGGTGCTTCTTCTTGATTATATAAATTTCCAATTATATCATCTTCTAAGCATACTTCATCAAAGGTAGCCTGGTTCCTATTACAGTTGTTTCTAGTATTTTCTCTGATGACATTCCAAAATTTCCTGTCAAATTTAATTTTTTCATTACCTCTATCTACAGATTGATCATAAGCATACTGTCTATACTGGTTAGGTCTCTGATTATAGTGCTGTCTGTTCCGGGTGAAATTAGCCTGATTTTGAAAATTCCTTGCCCCCAAACTGACAGACTCCCAGTGGAGCATTTAGTCGTTTAAAGGCCTATGTCTGTCATTTCCCTGCCTCGGTTCCTACCAAAATTTCTTCTGTCATTGCTGTTATAATTATCCCTGTTGTTTTTAAAGTTTCTTCGTTCACTATTATTGATATTATTTCCACGGTTCGGTTCCCACCCTCTGTGTGATGAACCTACAAAGTCGTTAAATCTGTTGTTTTGTTCAAAGGCTCTATCAAGTTTGTCCACATATTTCAAGAATTGTTCTATGGACTCATCTGGACAATATACTAAACCTCATAGTACTCTTTTCGGAAGTCTCCGTTTTAGTGCATCAATTTGAGTTAGCTCATCAAATGGCTTATCCAGATGCACTAATTTTTGCAACTGTTTCTCACAATAGGCTTTCATTGACCCATCAGATTCTCTGTAACTAGGACCATTCAAGATTTCACTTTTGATTTGAGCTTGCTCAGTTTCAGACCAAAATTTGGTTAGAAAACATTTTTCGAAATCTTCAAAGGACATTTCCGCAGAACAATTCTGATTGGCCCACGAAAGCGCCTCACCATCAAGTAATTTCTTTACAAATTTTATCTTAACACTATCTGTCATTATGGACGTGAACTGCTCCTTGCAGAATTGCATGAAGTCCTTTGGGTGTATATTCTTGTCATCGGGATAAGTTTTAATGGGAAAATTTCCCCATACCCCATTACAACTATTACTAAAACCTTTTTGCAACATAGTTTCTTGTATTTCTACAAATTTTCTGTCTACAGTTTTTTCGACATTACCTACTCTACTACAAATTTCTGTGACC
The DNA here is from genome assembly GCF_023897955.1 of Schistocerca gregaria. Taxonomy (NCBI): domain Eukaryota; kingdom Metazoa; phylum Arthropoda; class Insecta; order Orthoptera; family Acrididae; genus Schistocerca; species Schistocerca gregaria. The sequence continues at coordinate 242,172,152 of NC_064921.1, forward strand.
TTTTTTGTCAGAATCAGATTTGAAAGATTCAATTTCGCTTTCAAAAAATCGTTTTGTCTGGTCAAATTCATTTCTCAATTGAGAATTTTCCTCATTTACAAAATCAACAACTTTTTTAAGTTTTGACTGATTATTTGAAATTTCGTTACTTAAATCAGTTTAAAGGACAGACATTTTGCTCTCAACAGTGTCCACACGACAACTAAGTTCTTTTTGGTTTGACTCAAAAGTAATTCGCCATTCTTCGAGAACCTGATTAGTGTGAGCAATCTGTTCTGTATTTGAATTTATTTCTGATTTTAAATCGCACACATCCTTCGAAATCGACCTGTCCATCTGTTGTTGTGTCTGTTCAATTTGTTGACGTAATTCGGCACGAGAATCGTCCATCTTCGAGTTTAACTCTGAAAACATTTGTTTTAACATTTCCGACATTCCTACACTGTCAGAAGCACTTTCCCTAATAGGTGTACTTGCTACACCGCTGTCAATACTGAAATCTGCTTCTTTTTCCATTATTTTAGAAAGTAGGTACTTATCTTAGTGTCCGTCGGCGGTCGTTGGTGTCCGTGTTTTGCGAAATTTCTTCAATTCCAGGATGGTTTCGCTCGGTTGATTCACTCCTCTTCTTGTGACCCCAGAATCGACGTATTTACTTCTGAAGAATGACTGGTCCGTCGTACATCCTCTTCTTGTGGTCCCAAAAAAGACGTATTTTCTTCTTGTGATCCCAGAAAAGACGTATTTTATTTTGAAGAATCACTAGGTGGTCATCAAATCCTCTGCTTCTTCCACCAAATTATAACATACCAGCTCCTCCACCAAATTATAACATCCCAGCTTCCTCAACCAAATTATAACGTCCCAGGACTTTCTGCACCAAATTATAACATTTCAGCTCCTCAACACAAAATTAAAACATTGCATTAGGAGGTGTCTGCTTCGTGCAAAAGGTCTTGAGTTCATATTGACGACAACAAGTAATTCTTCATTACAGACGTTTATTTACAAACAGAACTGACTGACTCAACAACTGACTCTCAGAGCTAACCGCACTGCATATCCGAACTGAACTGAACTGACAACTCCTAGGTGTATTATTATCTTTCCAAACAATGAGAGTCTTTGACAATGTTTTGTTTACAATACGATAGCAATTCACGACTTAAAACTAAATTAGACATTACAGAATTTTAGTACAGATTAAAGTAAGTAAAAGGATCAGTACATATAAATTCTTACAAGCATAATTTCCATTAGATTTTATAACATTTTTCTACCAGTTTCTGGATAACCTTCACCAGATTTGTAGCGATGTTTCCAGAAATATGTTGACATTTGATTCTGGATATTTCTTGGGTGATTTAGAACAACTATCTATATGTAAAATGATTTAAATCGTGTTTCAAAACGCAAACAAATCTTTTTAGCAATATTTCTTGATACAAATCGTCTTTCGAAATTAGATTATGAAACAGTTTTCACAAGTTTTCGTATTTTTGCGATCATAATATAGAATTTCTCCATAGAAAGTTCCAGAAGTGTGCATTAAACGATCATTCACAGACTTTCTCTTTAGCTGGTGAGTTTTTAAAAGTATCTTGTCCATATTATACGAAATAATTTAGCTCAAAACTGATAATTTATACAATTAATCAGAGCTACAGCAAACAGTGAGTCTTTCTTTTACAAAATGAAATATAATTACAAAATTGAATGAAAATAGGTTACTAACACTAATATATATTTACATTAATTCTATTTTTGTTCTTTCTGTGCAAAATGTCCTAATATTGACACAGTACAATATTTAAACATCACCAAAGTTTCCCTTTACATTTTGCATATCTGTATCGACATCCCCTAAAAGTCTACAGTATCGAATACTTCAATATGTCCCAATATGTCCTGTAATGTTACACGGGGCTGAACTGAGGTTAAATCAGAGGCCGGCACGATTGGCCCGGATTTAAACTAGGCGAGCGAATCCGTAGTATCAGCATCTTACATAGTTGACTGTGTGTCACAAAATATGGCACAGCAGGCACAGACGGTACCGTTGAAATGGGTGGATGGAAGACACTTGAGGGATCCTGGAAACTGGACCGTGAGTGACGAATGCTGGATGGAAACGACCCGCTTCCGGAACAGGGTGAGAGACTGGTGGGAGGGGGGGGACCTCAACATAACATCATAATATTCATAGGTGACTAATGTATTATAACATAATTATTTGATTAGCATCACCACATTGCAAAATATTCTGACCATAGTGCATTTATTTTCAAATTATAATCACGTGTCCTATGTTCAACACTTGTGAACCTCTTCCCTAACATATGAGGCATGTTCAAAAAATTCTGGAACTTTGACCACAACATTTTGCAATGCTTACCTTTTACTTATTGTGCATGGTCCCCTTCAATATACTCTCCTCTGCAATTAATACACCACTCCCAAAGCCGTCTACACTTCCGGAAGCAGTCTTGGTACTCCTCTTGCTGGATCGCACAAATCACCATCTGTGAATTTTCTTTTATCTCATTTATCATTGCAAATCTTTGTCATTTCAAATAGGTTTCCAACTTTGCAAATAAAACATCCATAGGGGTTAGGTATGGAGAGTACGGAGGATGAGGCAGCACAGTGATTTTGTTTTTTGTGCAATAGCCACGCATCAACCGAGATGGATGTGCAGGTGCGTTATCGTGAGAGCCTTAATAGTCTCGCCACATTCCGGGCTGTTTCCTTCTCATATTTTCTCACAGACATTGCAACACCACCTGATGGTACCATTGATTAACAGTTTGCCCCTGTGGGACAAATTCGTGATGTGAACTAATCCTTCAAAATTGAAAGAAAACTATCAGCAAACCTTGACATTTGACCTGACCTTTTTGGTCCTGGAGAACCTTTCTCAGCCCACATCAAAAATTGAACCTTGGTCTCAACATCAGAACCATAGACTCACATCTTGCCACCCGTTGTGATTGTCTTAATGAACATCTCATTCCATTTGTCTGATCTAAAAGTTCTTCAGATTGTGTGGTGAAGGTCTTTCTGGTTTTGACTCATGAGCCATGGGACAAAATTGGTACAAAACAATGTATTTGAAGATGATGTGTTGGAATTTCATGACATGATCCAGCCGAAATGTTCAATTCTTCTGCAATCTTTCAGACAGTGAGTCTTTCATTGGCACGCACAATTTCATTAACATTCCTGACATGAACGTCCTTGATAGATGTCAAAGGGCGTCCTCAATGATGGTCATCTTTAACTTCCATCTGGCCATTTTTAAACAGTGTAAATCATTCATAACACCGAGTATGACATAAACACTCATCACCGTAGGCTTCGTGCATCATTTGATGTGTGTCTGTAAAGATTTTTTTGAGTTACATGCAAAATTTAATGCAGACACATTGCTCCTCTAACCCTACCATCTCAGAATTTGCATATTGTGTGACACAACTGCACTTGACATTAACTAACAGACATACAACTATGAAACTTCCAGCAGTTATACATTAAATACAGGTGTGTGCAGCAATGCCAACTGAATTTTGCTCCAACACACCATTGGCATGAAATTTGCAAATGTTATGGAATTTTGTGAACAGATCTTGTATATCTAACATTAATCCAATTTACTCATAAAATTATTCATGTATGACATTGTACGTAACGATTCTGGTTTCAAAAATGACGTGGTCTGATAAATATTCTCCTCTCACTAAGCATTATCCACAGTAGATGTACTAAGGATAATATTAAAAATGTTATTAAGGTTTTAAATTTAAGCTTTATGTCCTCTACTCATAATAAAATTCTTACGAATTCTTCCAATTTTTTCAATAACTATTTTCAAATTCTGACTATTAATCTTAAATGTGACAGTAGCAAAACAACAAATCTCACTTCTTATCTTTCCAGCCACAAATTCCCGCAAAAACAACACAATAGTTGTCTTCAGTGAAAAGTTCAACATGTAATAACAATGATATGAAAAGAATAGATTGCTACTCACCATACAGAGGGCAGATAGGCACAGAGAAAAAGACTGCTGTATACTTAAGCTTTCAGCCAAAAGGACTTCTGAAGTAGATCACACACACACACACACACACACACACACACACACACACACACACACACAAATAATGTCTCTGCCTGTCGTAGCCAGACTGCAACTGCGCCTGATGGGAAAAGCAGTCTGTGGGTGGTAAGAGTAAGAGAGAGACTGGGGTGGGGTTGGGGAAGGGGGAAGGATAGCAGGGTACGTGTGGAGAAGGTGTCGTACTGCTTGCAGAATACTGGGATGTGTTGGGGACGGTGTAGGGTTGCTAGATGGAGTCAGGATGTTTGGGGGGGGGGGGAGTGTACAGAAAGAAATGTAGAGTAGGAAAAAAAGATTACTGGGTGCTTCGGGTAGAATAGAATGGTGTGTAGTGCTGGAATGGGAGCAAGGAAAAGGATAGGTAGGTTGAAAGACTCGGCAAGGGAGGTTGAGCCAGAGTAGTTATGGGGACGCAGGATATATTGTGGCGAGAATTCCCACCTGCACAGTTCAGAAAAGCTGGTGTTGATAGGAAAGATCCAGATGTTGCAGTCTGTGGCGCAGTTATTGAAGTGAAGCACATTTGCGTTGGGTAGCATTTTCAGTGACTGGGTGGTCCAGCTGTTTCTTGGCCACAGTTTCCCAGTGGCCATTCGTGCAGACAGATGGTTTGTTACTTGTCATGCCCATGTAGTAAACAACACAGCAGATGCAGCTTTGTTTGTAGTTCAGATGACTGCCTTTGCAGGTTGCCTTGCCTTTGGCAAAAGAAAAAATGGTCGTGACCAGACAAGAGTAGGTGATGGTGATGGGAGGATGTATGGAATAGATGTTGCATTTTGGGCGATTGCAAGGATATGGGCCATGAGGAAAGTGGTTGGGAGTAGCCATGGAGTGGGAATGAACAAGGGTATTGCATAAGTTTGGTTAGTGGCTGAATACTCCTATGGGAGGGATGGAAAGGATATTCCTCTGGTCTTGTCCTCAAATACAGCAAAATATAAAACTTCCTGGTATAGTAAAACTGTGGTCTGACCAACCCAAACTCAGGACCTTTGCCTTTCACGGGCAGGTGCTCTACCAACTGAGCTACCAAATCACAACTTGTGATCTGTCCTCACAGTTTTACTTTCACTAGTACCTCACCTACCTTGCAGAGTAAAGCTATGACGAAAGGCCATGTGCTGTGTTTGGGCAGCTCAGTTGGTAGAGCAGCATTTGCCCACAAAAACTAAGAAAATTTCATTATGGAAGTAAGATATATATTATTATTCAAAATGTGAAATGAATTCATAACTATTCAAGCAGTTTTCCATCATAGCAGTGTAAATACTGTAGACGTAACATCGAAAAAATTCTCAGATTTAACTGATAGGACACAAATCTCATTTCAGAAACATAACACTTTTTTAACTCCTAGACAAAATACTAAATAAATCTTTTATTAATATGCTGTGAGATTACTCTTGAAACTCTCTAACACATGTGCACCTAATACCTTAAGAAAGGATAGCACAGTAGTTTAATATAACATGAGAGAGAGTTGTAGATAGAGAGAGGCTGAATGAAACACATTTCGTTATCAAGAGAGCAATGCTTGAAGTCTTCAATGACTACCACAGCAGAATATTGTCAAATGATATTTCACAAAACCCAAAGAAATTCTGGTCATATGTAAGGGCTATTAGTGGCATCAGAGTTTGTGTTCACTCCTAGCAAACGCGACAGGAAATGAAACAGAGGGTAGCAAAGCAAAAGCTGAAATGCTTAACTCTGTTTTCAAATGTTGCCAAATTGCCCAAATTTAATTCTCATACCGCTGAAAAGATGACTGAAATAATAATGAGTGTCAATGGTGTTGAGAAACAGCTGAAATAGTTGAAATTGAACAAAATTCAAACAATGGGAAATCCAGGATTGAATGTAACAATATTATGTGAAGGAAGTTTATCTGCAAAGGACACTGCATATAGGATGCTAGTGCAACCTACTCTTGAAAACTGTTAAAGTGTTTGGGATCCGCACCAGTTTGGACTAAAGGAAGATATTGAAGCAATTCAGAGCTGGGCTGCTAGATTTGTCACTAGTAGTTTCGAACAATATGCAAGTGTTATGGACGTGCTTTTGGAACTCAAATGGAACTACCTGAAGGGAGGGAAAGGTTCTTTTTGAGGAGGAGGCACCATTGGATGCCAAACACGCTGTGCTACCTGAGTGTAGTGCATGCCTGATCTATCGAGGGGGAGTTTGGTTCAATCTAGTAATTATTAATCTAGCAATGGTAAACTAACAGCTACTATTAAATACAACTGAGGCAGGGTGTATATGACCCGGGACAACCAGGAGATCTGGAAAAAATCTGGGAGAAAACCGGGAAAAGCCCAGGAATTTTTTAGAATTCCAGGATTTTTCTTTTTGTTTTGTTTTAGTTTTCATTTACATTTTTGTAATTTTGACAGGTAATAAACAATACTTTAATATAGGATATTACTGTATCCCGCTACTGCAGAACAATATTGGAACAATAAAACATGAATTAGAGTAAAAAAGAAAATAAGAGTGAAGTTGCAAAGGAAATGCACTGCATACAACAAGAAAACACAGTGCTCATGCAAGCGTTTGAAAACAGCAAAATGTGTCAAATGCATTAGGAAGTCTGTGCAATGCTTCATAACAATAGATTGCCTCCAATGCGAGGCCGACGTCTCGTGGCAGTATCTATCCTACCCCTAGTGAGTGATATATGCCTCTGCATACTTACATTTTTCCTATAGCCATCCCTGCTAAGCCATTTTATACTTTCTATCGACCTCACTTTTGAGACTTATGTATTCCTTTTTGCCTGCTTCATGTACTGCATTTTTATATTTTCTCCTTTCATCAGTTATATTCAAATTTCTTCTGTTAACCAAGGATTTCTACTTGCCCTCGTCTTTTTATCTACTTGATCCTCTGCTGCCTTCACTATTTCATTAATCGTTAGATCATGAATAAGAAGCAGAAAGAGATGGGGACCCAGAACAGAGCCTTGTAGCACACCACAAGTAATCGGCTTTTTTAGAACAAGCTCTTTCTTTGCTAGTGCAAGATACTTCCAAATACTTGTATCCTATTTGTTAAGTATGATTCAAACCACTGATTACATACACCTCAGACGCACCTGTATCTAATTCCTGAAGTGATATCCAGTGATTAACCAAATCAAATGCTTTGATTACGTCAATGGACAATCTGGAGGAGAATTCTTTGTGATTGGAAGAAGAGAAGATTTGGTCACAGAGAGCAAAAAGTGCATCATTAACAGATCTGGATTTTTTTTTTTTTTTTTTTCCCCCCCCTCAGGAATTGTAACACACGACTGCCCATGACTTTTTCAATTACCTTTGGTTCTATGGCTAGGAGGGATAGTGCCCCATAATTATTTACTTCATGTGGGTGACCCTTTTTGAAAAGTGGGATGGCTTTTAAGATTTTGATGAGTTCCAAAAGCAGCCATTGTTTTATAAACAGTTTATTACATCAGAAAGGGGTCCAGCAGTTTCTAGGGTCTGTGTTACTTTTACTTTGCATGTACAGTCTTTATTTAGTTTCACAGAAGATGAGTATCCCTTGTGTTAGCCACCCTTTGTGTTCAGGTTTCCTGGGTCCTAATTGCATGTTTCTTAAGAGGGAAAACTATATTATAACAGTGACTCAGGGTCAGCAAAATTCTTAACCTTTTTATCAGTGTTGTCTTCCAGTTAAAGATTTCCCAAAGATTGTTGTATCAACAAATTTTTAATGCAAACTATCAGGATCATTAATTCACCTCCCGTGAATTATTTTAGATGAGGTGGACACGGAATTTACTTGATATGGGAGGCTTACATCGAATGGGAGGCATTGGTGGTGAGAGAAACCATTTGACAAGTTCTCAAGTTTAGGGTAGAGTAAGGGTTTACAGTGATTGTGTCAGTGGATGAAGAGGAAGTGGGAGTACTTGTAGTAGTTTGTTTTACAATATTTTCGCTTGAGAATCTTGCTTGCTCATTTCCTAAGTCACTGGCTTCATGTGAACCCACTGCTAAATTTACATTAATATCAGAACTCACAATATTTTTTTTCCTTTTCTCAATGTAATAATGGATTGCAGATTCCAGATTTTGTAGAAAGTGACCCATGTTTCATTGGTTATCTGCAGCTGCAAATAATGATTGTTTGCTGTTCTTTCAGTCTAAGTACACAATGTTCAAAGTATTTTTCTTCATTTAGATGATACATTTTATTCGATTTCACTGGACTGAATACCATCTCTTAGAAGTATTAGGCATCCACCACCTCTTTTAGTGAATCTGCATTAGCCGGTGCCCAAGACATATTTTGGAAAATTAAGAAACGAGAGCTCATCATCTTTTATCCAGTGTTCAGCAAGGCATATAATATCTACAGTGGGAAGGTTGGACAAGCAATAAATTTTAAATTCTAGGAATTTCTTCTGTATAGATTGGATGTTTTGTGTATATATATTACCAAGACCATGTAGGTGCAATCCATGATGTTAGTGTAATCTTCTACCAATGTCGGCATTCATTTTTGAAGTGCTTGTGTATTCTTGCAAATCCATAATTAGCAGATTTTATTTCATCATTTACGCACAACCAATTCTAAAGGTCATAATGGCATGGCACACCAGTGAATAACACATTAGTATTCGTTAATTTGCTGAGACACAACACACACACACACACACACACACACACACACACACACACACACACACACACACACACACACTCGCGCACACACACATATTCATGCAGATGCAACTCTCACACACAACTGCAGTCTCAAGAGTCTTTTTGTTGTTCCTATCGGCAACTCAGCATCTCTGTAATAAAAATGATTGAGTTAAAACAATGTAAATATTTCAACCCTCATGATTTACTGGGAGCAATGCACCACAGATAAACAGCAGATCTAATGCTAACATTTTACTTGCACTGTGTCAGCGTGATATTTAGTAATTTGATCACATAATGTAACATGCCTTCTTTTCTTGAAGCTTTACTGGAATGATTAGCTAATTTGGGTGCACAATACATAATTAGGTGTCTTTCAGTGTTATATAGTTATGAAAATTGTCAGTTACTGTAATAGTTGTCTCACGGTATAATAAGAAATATATATTAAAAATTGCTGATAAAGAGCAACTTAATAAATTGTTTATTGAAATTTTCCTCTCATTTCTTTGCAGTAATAGTTGAAGAAGCAGCTGAAGTACTAGAGTCACATGTTGTTGTTTCTTTAACAAAAGCTTGTGAACATCTCATTCTCATAGGTAAGTATGACCAGGAAGAGATAGAAACTGCTGAATGCTTTGATATTTCTAGTGGTTCAGATAGAGACATTTTAGCAGAATGTCTTTTTGTTTTAAGTAACGTAGTATATGATTATTCAGTGTGGATTTCATTGAATTATATCAGTAATGAGAGTTTAGTCTGTCCTACCACTAAATTCTTTAGATTTGATGCACAGCTTACTAAAAATAACATTTGTATCTAATTGTTTACTACATTGGCAAACTTCAGTGCATATGAACAAAACTATTATTTTTCAGGTGATCACAAACAGCTGCGACCATCAACTGCAGTCTTTGAGCTAGCAAAAAAATATAATTTTGATATTTCTTTATTTGAACGTATGCTCCAGAATGGAATGCAATATGACTGTTTGGAAGTTCAGCATAGGATGAGACCAGAAATAGCAAATCTCATCACTCCCACAATTTATCCAACATTAAAGAGTGCACCATCTGTTTACCAGTATGAGAAGGTGAAAGGTGTCACAAAGAACTTGTTTTTCATCAACCATGGATTTCATGAAGAAGAGGTATGTGGTACAGCTTCGATGCATTACACAAATTCTATTCTGGCATTACATCTGATTATTAAAGTAGAAAACAGAAACTAAAAATTACACATGATATATATATGTAGGAAGACGGAAGATTTTCTGTGTTCTTTACATGAAATGTACATCTACTTGTACAGCAAACCACTATGGATGGCATGGCAGAAAGTACTTCCTCTCCTACCACGTATTAAGGTGTTTTCTCGTAAAACTTTTATATGAGATGTGGAATTAATGAATGCTTAAATCTGCTGTAATTAGTCTAATATTGCCTTCACAGTCCCTTTGGAGCAGTATGAAGGGGCTATAGTATATTCCTAGTTTCCACACTTCATACTGGATTCAGAAACTTTGCAAGTATGATATTGCTGCATAAATTATGTTTGCTGGTTCAGGTTTTTATGGATTTTCGTGATAACAGTCCTTTGGGTATATGTTGCATATATACTGTTAGGACTATTTGGTAAGGGGCCTATGCACTCACGTGAGTGTTTTCTAAGCAATATCTTTTGTAAGTTCACTGCATTTTTCCATTAGCCTACAAATGAACTGAAGTCTGTTGTCTGCTTTATCTATCACTGAGACTGTAAAACATCCATTTTATATCCTGACAAATTGTTGACACCCAGGTACATGCATGAGTTGACTGATTTTAGTTGTCACTCATTGATATTTGAGTTAATACCAATTGCTTACATTTTTTGAAGTGCACAGTTTTTTGCACATTTGCACCTTGACATGGTAGGACCACTTCCTCCATCAAATAGACAGTGATAAATGATCAGTCATTTTACATGCTGTCCAGAGGCAACACCAGTGATCAGTGTCACCGTGGATACTTTAGCCTCTACATTCACATTAGGTTGGCTAACTGGTTTGGCTGCCCACTACACAGAACCACTGATTGCAGCTGGCAATTTGCATCCAATTTATTTTCCCAGCTGGCAAATTTATGCAGGTATGGACATCACGAGATTACCAGCTACCAACCTGCCAGTGATGGAATGATTGAAAGATGGCAGTGTTCCCTGAAGGTGATGCTAACGTACTATGGTACGTCCTGGACTTATGCCCTTCTGATAGTCCTGGAAATATAAACAATATATAAGGACGACTTGGACTCCTCAGCTGCAGAACTTGTCTATAGTGAACCATTGCGTCTTCCCAGAGGCTTTGTTGAGGACAGATCACTCCAATCAGCAACACAAGATCAACTGGAATGGACCACATTGCTTTAATATGACCTTCCACTGCCTCCAGACAGGGTCCACTGACCACTTACATGCCTCATGACTTAGAAAGTTGCTCATACCTTGTAGTGTTTTGAGAATTTCCGTGCAAATTCTAGAATCACTCGGCCTTCCACCGTCTCGAACACACAATATTTTAGATGTGAGTGGGAGATTGGAACCCTATCTATTGCGCTTCACCTGTCTGTGTTTGCAGGTTTGAAGTTTTTCATATGAAGACAGTAGACACGGCGGTCGAATGGCACCGACAAGTACTTGTTGGTCGCGCCATGGAAGTCATAACGAAAGGGCACGGCAGAACCAAGAAAATTCTGTGGAATTCTGTGCTGATTTTCAACTATGACTATTGTTAGTGACGAAAGAACAATTGAGTGGAAAAAGATTTTTAGTAACTTTTTAACTTTAACTTGCTAGAGGCAAGACAGGTGTTTGATCTCTGTATAATAGAGTCGTGGTTAGCAAGCCAACTCTGTTGTAAATGTAACTGTGGTTCTAATGTTTGGATATGCGAGGAGACATATGTATCAGTATTTATTCATGTGGAGGTAATATTTGTAAAAGTTTGATGTTTAAATATACGTCGTTAAGTGAAGCAAAGGAAACTGTGTACGCAAGTAGAAAGAGTCTTGAGAAATTCCTGTTCCCAACAATATACTGTGGAGAAGAAGAGTAAGGGAGTTTGCAGCAGCAGGCTAACCAGCTAGGAAAGTTGGCAGCTAGGAAAGTCGGCTGATCATCTCAAGTAAGTTGTATCGTTAAAGAAGTTGAAGTTTTCACACATACTTCACCACTTCAGCTCTTCCAAAATGTTAGAACATGATGCTCCAAACAACATACAGTGTCATGCCACCACTCAGCTGCCGTTCTCTGGCCCATGCTGTATTCTACAAAGATGCACACAAATACTGAACATTGTGGTAAGTGGACAGCAGACAACTGGTACCATTAACTGTGTCAAGCCTGTGTACATTTTCAAGAAAGAGCCACCACCCAAATGCACCAAGACTTCACCATCCTCCAGTACCAGCACCACAACCTCCACCACAGGGGCAACAAACGGATGGTGCAGACTAACGACAAATGCACAAAACCCATTCCAGCGGCCACGTGCATTTCCCTGCCACATTCCGAGATGAATTTCCACTTCTACCGACGGGCTCATGTAATATCTGCTACATGGTTGAGTGTCATCGCTGCAGTTAACTGTCAACCAATGATGCTCGTCTGTTTAGTAGTATAGAGTCACATGTGTGATAACAAGTGAATCACAGCTGTTAAGCAGCTTCTGCACCATCTGTCAAGAGCCCTTTGTTTTCTAATAAGTTTTTAAATCTGTTTATGGTTTATTCCTTACTGTGAATATTTGTGTTTCGTATGTTTAGTGTTTTATGTTCCATACTCCCGAGTATTTGTACATTCACGAATGATTAAGTTCAGAGTTTACATTCTGTTCAATATTTGACAGACAGTAATGAATCCTGCACTACCTGGTTACCTAGTTCACTAAATACAGTGACCACAATGAACTATTTTGCTCCAGTATACCTCCAGTGTCAGTGTAGTCACATTTTGCAGAGGTCAGTCAGCTAAAATTGAGCTTGTAAAATGTAAATGTAAAATTTGATTTATTAGTCTCATTGCATACATTGTACAGATCATATAATCTGTTGTATAGGAGATACATTAAGTTTAGCAAAAATATGATGTATAATGATTTACAGAAATTCTTTTTACACTATTTTAAGAATAATGCCAGTGAATACAACACTACAATATTTATTATAAATTAACAGTTTACCAATTTCCTTTGTTGTACGCAGACAACATTGCAATATTAGCTACAGATTTTTATTGTTCAAAGTGTCAGACTGTCTTCCATGAATTCTTCAATGCTGTAGTAACATATTTCTATTGAAATATTTTGGAGTAAACTTTTCAGCGAACCAAGGTGCATTGTTAAATATGTTTCTTCTTTGTAATTTTTTTTAATATATTATTAGCCCCATGTACAGTGGTGTCTGAGCATAAAGCTTTAAGTGACGCAAAGGAAATTTGAAGTTTTCCTTGTGACGAGTACCATAGCTATGCTTAAAACAGAACTTCTCAAGATTAGTTGACTATTATATACAAAAACCAAAATTTCAAAAATGTGCAATGAAGTAATTGTTAGTATTTTTAATTTCTTGAACAATGGGTTACATGACTCATTTTTGTGGGAAGCACACATGTTTCTAATGATTTTCTTCCGAACAATTAGTAGACTTGTTCTGCTTCTCGAGTTTTGGGAGAAAATTATCCCATACTTAATAACAGATTCAAAATAACTGTTAGACTGTCTTTCTCGTGTCCATATGAGTGGCACCAGATAAAATAAACATTGCAAAAGCTAAGGAATCTAATTTATTTGCCAGGAAGTCTATATGTGTCTTCCAGTTTAAACTTTTATCAAAATTTAGGCCCAAGAATTTCACATGGCTCACTTCTGTCGTCAGTTGATTATTATGGGCTATTTGTACAGGACATATTGCTGACGATTTAGAGACGAATTGCTTTATCTGGGTCTTAGTGATATTGAGCTTTAGTCAATTTTTAAGGAACCAGGATTCCAGTTTCCCCATAACATTTTCTATACTATCTGGAATCTTTTCTATTGTGTCATTTTCTATCATGAGTGAGGTGTCATCTGCAAACAAGACTGAATGAGCATCAATATTTAATGGTAAATCATTTACGTACAACAAGAACAGGTAAGAACCTGGTATTAAACCATGTGGAACTCCTTGGGAAATTGTTTTCCATTTGGAGAGGTAGTTAACAGAATTTGATGTTAAAATAACTCTTTGTTTCCTTTCTGTCAGATTAGAGTTGAACCACTGTAATTCAGTATCTTCAGATCCAATAGCTCTTTAGTTTGTGAAGTAATAATGAGTGGTTCACAGAGTTAGAGGCTTTCGTTAGATCACGGAATATTCCTGAGACTTTTGTACCCTGGTCTAGTGATATGCTTATTTTTTCTGTAACGTCTCTGATGTCATTTATGCTGCGTCTTCCTCTTTGAAAACCAAACTGATTTTTACAAATACTGTCATTTACTGTAAGGAAATTTTGTAGTTGTTTTGCCACAAGTTTTTCAAATGTTTTAGAAAAAACATGAAGGAGAGAAAGAGGCCTGTAGTTTTCCTTTTTAAATAATGGCCTAATCTCTGCATATTTTAGGACATCTGGGAATAGGGTGTATACGCCCCTGGAGATCTGGGAAAAACCCAGGAATTTTTTCATCCGGGAAAACCCGGGAATTCTTTAGAATTCTGGGAATTTTTCATTGTTTTTATTTTCAGTTAAATTTTTGTAATTTTGACTGGTAAGAACCGATACTCTAACAAAAGATATTACTGTATCCCGCTACTGCAGAATAATACTTCAACAATAAATTATAAATCAGAGAAAACACAGAAAAGAACTTAAATTGCAAAGGAAATGCGCCATATACAACGACTACACACAGTGTTCATGCAAGCCTCTGCCAGCAGCAAAATGTGTCAAAGGCTTTAGGAAGACTGCACAATGCTTCATAACAACAAATTGCCTCCAATGAGCGTGAAGTCACAGCTGTTTACATTAGATTCGTTTTAGAGTTACGAGCGGGCTCGTGTGCATACGCAGTTGAGTCGCATTTGAGTGGGAGATTCTCCCGCTTCTGGCTACAGGAATGTGGCTGTTGGCTGTGCAAGCAGTCGCAGCAAGCAGCTAGATGCTACCGGGAAAAGGGGGCCCAAATTCATATTCTTGAGGAAAAGAACTTATTTCACAAAGCGCCTAGCATCCAGTGCATGTTTGTCTATCGATTATTCATATGATTTTGAAACACTTCCCTGTTGGTTTTCGAACATTATTGAACACATTTTTTCAAGTTGATTTCTGAATGAATCATAAGTTGATTTTTGAATGCGTGATGTGTCTGTCAGGGGAATCCTTGTCGCATCTAGAAATGAACTTTCTGCAGACAAAAGGGGACAGGGCTATATGAGCTGAGTGAAGTAAAGCCAAACGGATGAATGCCAATTGCTGTC
Organism: Schistocerca gregaria; assembly: GCF_023897955.1. Taxonomy (NCBI): domain Eukaryota; kingdom Metazoa; phylum Arthropoda; class Insecta; order Orthoptera; family Acrididae; genus Schistocerca; species Schistocerca gregaria. Next base: position 242,187,421 of record NC_064921.1, read on the forward strand.
TGATTATGTGGTTGCTTAGGTTTGCGAATGATCAGCGTTGTTATAATTACTAGCGAAATATATAAATTCAGACTACTTAATAAACGACGGACAGGAATAACAGGTGAGAAAGACTATGTATTATCTTCTCATTGTACAGTCCCCGGCTAGCAGCCGCTGTAGTTGTATTTTGGAAGTAACGCAGAAAATGTGTTGTACGAACACGTAACAGCGCCTAACTGGATAATAATCGCAGGATAACTAAACATGTCATTCTGGCAGGGTTAGTGAAATTAATTGGCGAACAAATTTTGACACTGGCAGGAATAGCTGCAGAATTTGTGATGACAAGATTGTTTGTTAGAACGAGGAAGGGGAGCTAAGGATTAAAGAAATGTGTAATTTCTTGCTTATTTCTTGTCTTTATTGGTTTTATGTATCCTATATTTAATTTTATATCACACAAAACAGCAAGTTATTAGTTAATAGGCAATAAAGAGTGCAAATTTTCTAAGAGTTCTTCTTGGTCTCCTGATTACAAATAATCCCATCCGCTATTAATTGCGAGATTTTTTTAAAAGAGGGGCAAGCTTTCAAACCGGCCGACTGGGAGCAGGAGAGGCACCACAAGACATTTCAATTTCCACTGTCCTGAATATAGTTTGATGGCATCCATTACAAAATATACATTTTTCAGTTCTTCAGAGCGAAATACAGTGACATGTGATAGAATAATGCTGTATGAAGAGGTGTGGCACTGCACTTTGGCACACTTAAGACCAAATAACATGTCTTACATTTCCTCGAACACATATGTTTTATGTTTCAGACTTTTCAGAAAGATGTGCACTAGAAGGTGTACATATTTCTGAAAATTTAATTGTTTTTAGTATTGACCCGATTCGGAAATATCGTAGATCCAGGGCTGGTGCGCAGAGCAGTCTTGAGTTATAGTGGGTAGTCTCCACGTGACCAAAAGCTTAATATCAGGTTGGGGTCTACTTCATTGGTAATCTGGACATACGAATGTGCTCTTAGGTATGCACTTTAAATCTGCACATTTTAGTATGGTTCATGAAATTCCGATGCTCTTGGACTATCCTATGATGTCTTATTTCTTTTATGACATAATGTATGTTCTTTTAATATTTTACACATACATACATACGGGCTTTCTACATCATGATAGCTGCGCAAGTGCGGTGTCGCCTGTTACGTGTGCTCTCTGACAACTGCTGAAACGAACCTATTTGTAACAAGTCATGGAAAATATTGTGAATGGTGATTTGAAAAGCATTACTTTCAAAGTAAATATTCTTTTACTTACGTTGAACTATGCGCGAAAAGGTACCACAATTTTATTAAATGACAGAGCGTTTGACACTCACTTAAAAATCAAATGTTTGATGATGAACCATTTAGAAGAATTTCTAACCCTGAAGATCAGACATTTATCTCATTATTAAAAATTTTACTGGCACATTTGTGTGATATATCTTAAGTGTAACACGCGCAGAAAAGGTCAACGTTATATGTGAAAGCTTAGCTTCTTTTGCAGCTTATTAACCTTAGAGACACAATATTATATGTGAAAGCTTTGCTTTTATTGTAGCAACACTATGTATATTAATTTAAACTATTAACTTTCCCTGTTTGTGTGTTCGTGCTACTTAACAATGAGGTTGCTGTTGGCTGACTATCGCTATATTGATTTCAATGATTCGGAAAGAAACATGCAATGTTTGGTGGAATTCCAATGTATACTTTTGTAATACAAAAATACGCAGCATACATGTTGTTGCACATCAAAGATATTTTCAAAACATGTCTTTTTCCCTGAGTTTCGTTTTCTGAAGTGCTGGGAAATTCTGCGTCCATGTATAAAACCATAACCATTCAAAGGATTGATAAGGGAAAATATACTGTCACTTAACATGGAAAATGTGTGTTTTCACCTCTGAGAAAGTGTATTTTTAACTGGGAAATTGTTTTCCTTGTCTGTGTATACGTCTTGGGGAAAGGCCCATGTTCAAAGAACTAGTTTACAATAATAGTCAGTGGGTATGAAATAATATGGCATACTGCCTTGATTACCATGGAAAGTATTCCATCCCAGCCAGCTGAATTTTTGTTTTTTAATGATAATATTGTGTCTTCCACATCTTTCTGAGTGAGTGATTTTTCTGAATTTTTTAAAACAAATATTTTGTATGTCATCTCTGTGCCTGAAAATTATATTGTCCTGATGGGCTGTCATTTCTGTCAGATTTTGCTGTATTGACAAAGAAATCATTGTAGCAGTATGACATTTGAACATGATTTACAATATCACCCTGAAACGTAATTTGAGAAATGTCTTGACTTTTTAACATTGACTCCCAACTCTGATTTCACAACAGACCAAACTGCCTTTGTTTTATTTATTTATTTGTTTGCTTATGAATATACTTTTTGCTATTTATTTATTTTTTCCCTGCCAATATTACTTTCTTAAATATAGTCTTACAGCACTTAACACATTTACAAAATTAAGGTTTCTATTTACTTTAAGCTCATTGTGCAGCTGTCTTTTTCTGGCATTTGACATTTTTATTCCTGGTGTAATCCAATTTCGTTTGTTCCTGACTCTCTTTTGATAAGATTTTGGGGGAAATGTTTCATTGAATACACACACACACAAAAAAAAAAAATAAAAAATAAAAAAAATTATCAAAAAATTTTTTGCTTGAATCACAGTGGTCTAAAGGCCAGCTTATAACACTTAATTTATCAAAAATCAACTCTAAATTTTCTTTGCTAAAATTCCTTCTTATATAAGATTCAGATTTTAGTTTCTCTGATTTGCGGAGCTCTATAAATAAAGCTGAGTGATCAGATATCCCTAGATCTAGGCAAAACTTCCTTGTATCATCAAACTGATAATTTGTAATGAAGTCTCCTGCAATCACAATCTTTTTCTTGCTTTCTTTTTTAAGTTTATCTAAGATAAATTGAAATTTTCCTAAGAACAATTTTTTAGCAGAACTCCCAGGGAATTCTGTAAATTGATATTATCACACATTTAAATCACACAGCTCTACACAACAGCTTTTAAAAATATATTCTTCATTTAGATAACTAAAATCTTCTAACACTTTAAAATTTTTTCTACAAAAGCTGTTGACAATTTGGGAATTACTGATTTTATTTAGAACGCCTAGGCATTCTTTTGTGAGCTAGTGTTTGTTTAATCAGACTATCTTTATGTTTGCTAGTTCGGGAGATATAACTTGCAGTTCATCCATTTTAGAGTAACCTAGATTTGGAGATTTTTCTGCTAAACCGCTTATATTTAGATGCATCAAGATAGAATCTTTGAATTTGTTTATCCTTTGAAGAGCCTCACTTGTTCCATTACCTTTACAGTTTCCATTTTGGATCACCATTTTTGTTTTCTCACCACTTTCGGAAGTTTTCAGTTTCCCTTGCTTTTAATTATTCTGTGGATGTCTACGATCATTTTGCAGAAAGTCATTGAACCTCACCTACTCAAGTGTAGCCCATCCTTTACCAGACACATACCACTTACAAATGTATTTGAGTCTACAAGAATTGCGCCCAGCTTGCCGCACTGTTCCGCGATTCCACTGTTCATCGTATTTATGTATGTATCACTTACTGACCTTCTGTGTAAAATTGCGCTAATGACAATTTTTGAATTTTGCAAACACACTTTTTGCTGAGCAGATCAAATTCTGTGTTTCACTGATTTTTTCTTCCTCATTGCTGTTCCAGATGGAATTTGTTCTGACATGAATGAAAACACCTTCGTATTTGTCCTTTTTTTTTTTAATTTCCACTTTCAGTTTCACTTCGTTTCGAGTATCGAATATTTTGTAAGTGTCTGCTGACCTGATGCGATTGGATTCCGGAATGAACATCAATTTCACAGCCTGGAGCCGTAACATTTTTCAGTATGGAGTCGCCAACAGCAAGAAAATCCCTTTTTTCAATCGGTTTTGCTGCGGCACTTCCACGTTTGTCCTTTTTGTAGGACACTGTTTCCCATTTATATATGTTTACAAATACTCCAGTGGGTGGGTTTTTAATCACATTTCGCACGCCATGTATATTTTGAAGGTTTTGATCTATCATTTTCTTTCTTTGTAGTGATTAATTCAGTTTTTATTGCTTCAATATCCTTTTGTATCTGCTTTATAATTTCATTTTTGGTATCTTCTTTTATTTCCGTTTCACAAGTGCAGGCCTGTTTTTCCCATATTAATCTATCCTTTTTTTATAGTCACTATTTTGATATTTAATGCCTCAATGTCCTTTAGCAGCAACTTTATAATTTCGTTTTTTGTGTCCAGTGTACTTACAAGATCAGCTGTTTCAACTCGTAAACAAATGTAGCATGTCCATGGCATATCATCACTGATGAATTTTAGGTTCACTTTTGTGCACTTTCCTTGAAACCAGTAACTGCACTTGGCACAAAATACCCTTCATCACTCGTTTTTCATATTCTCTACACGAAAAACTGTTTGTTTTTTGCTATTTTGAAAAGAGCAAAACAATACTACACTTTCCTATCAGCACCATCTTGACTTACTGAAAGTTCAAAGTTCCTTCCATTCTTCTCAAAAGTGTTTCAGAAAGTGTCCCCCCTATGACAGAATACCACACAGACTCATTTAACTAAGCAGAGCTTATTACCTGTGCCTCTTAGTTTCGCACTCTTGTAAAGGATTCTCCATGCACAGCAAGCAATACAGTGGTAGCAAAACTAAATAAGGAAATTAACATGTTGTTACATATTCTGTAACTGTGATAAAGCCTTTGGCCTACTTAGCAGACTGAAGTGTTTTGGCATTAATGACATCCCTCTTCCATGGTCGGACTCTTACCTTCATAACAGAAAGCTGAGGGTCTGATTAATAGACAGTGTCAGAGACATGAAGCTAACCTTTGAATGTGGGAACGTTATGTGTAGAGTACCACAGGGAGCGATACTGGGCCAACTATTGTTTCTAAGCCATGAAATGACCTTCCAACAAATTTAAAACACTGTTCAGAAACTGAAATCTTTGAACTCTAACTTAAAAAATACAGCTCATTTGATAACCGTACAGAACTGCAAGTGGTTCATAGCAATTAGTATTAAGCCTGAAGACCCATATTAATAAATTAGAGACAGAATTGTCAGCAAGTGCTTGTCTTTAGGAAGCGAATTGCACAGTACTGCTGATAGATATAAAATTAGAAGTGACTTAATCTGCCTTTCAGAACTGATAGTTTCTTCCTGAGGTGGAGAAAGGAATTGGATGGGGAAGGTTAAAAAGGGAGGACAATTCACTCAGACACAAGCATGAGAGGGAAACCGTGGCTGCAGTAGTGTGCATTAGGATGTATGTGTAGGCTTGTGAGAATGGGCATACTTTCTACTTGAGGAAGAACCAGAGCTCAAAAGCTAGAGAGTACTGTTCTGGTACATGTTTGTATTCACCACACATCAGTCTGCTAAAGGTGAACGGTTCTCTTTTCCCCATATTTTATGCATTGTACAATTCAGGAAGTCCAGTAGTGTTAAAACTTCAAAATAGCTATCGCAACTAACTGAATTAGTATTGTGGATATGCTAGTAAGGGTAGCTAATCTGCAGGAACCATAAGATGCTTTAGTCGGTTTTTTATACATAATGTATTAATAGAAGAATGACAGAATGTATTAGGAGAACAATGACAGCTAGTACCAGAAATCGTCTAAGTTCTCAAAACATTTAAAAGACTGTCCTCACACAACAATGTTATTGTAGCACGTTTTAGCTGTCACAAGCAGTGTACAATGAATTCTAATAAATTTATGAAGCACAGTGGGCACAGTTTATGGAAGGAGCTGTTTGGTAAATTAATTGTTTAAACTCTGTTGTAGATCCACAAATAACTTTCCACATCAGGTGCTGTGAAAAGCAACTCATTTGGACCTGAGATTCATTTAATAATTCATCCAGTGAATCCTCTAGAAGATATTCAACGGTTGAGTTAGAGCTAATTGTAACGGCATGCATTCCTGAACCCCCAACAGAAGTACCGTACTTACATGCTCATTGCACTTCATACCACTTTGCAGCATTACGCCTAGATATTTAATTTACATGACTGTGTCAAGCAATACACTTTGAACTCTGTTTTCAAACGTTATGGGATGGTTTTGCCTGCTCATGTGCATTAACTTGCATTTTTCTACATTTAGAGCAAGCTGTCATTCATTACACCAACTAGAAATTTCATCCAAGTCTCCTCATATCCTCCTCCTCTTACTCAACAATATCTTACCATACACCACAACATCATCAGCAAACATCCGCAGATTGTTGGAAGGTCATTTCATGGCTTAGAAACAATAGTTGGCCCACTATCGCTCCTTGTGGTACTCTACACCTTATTTGCCAGATGTAGACTGGGAGACTCAAACGTTCATAATGGGTGGCAGGGACAAAGAATCCAGTGAAATATTTTTAAGTGCTTTATCTGAAAACTACCTTGAGCAGTTAAACAGAGAACCGACTCATGGCAATAACATATTAGACCTTCTGGTGACAAACAGACCCGAACTATTTGAATCAGTTAATGCAGAACAGGGAATCAGCGATCATAAAGCGGTTACTGCATCGATGATTTCAGCCGTAAATAGAAATATTAAAAAAGGTAGGAAGATTTTTCTGTTTAGCAAAAGTGACAAAAAGCAGATCACAGAGTACCTGACGGCTCAACACAAAAGTTTTCTCTCAAGTACAGATAGTGTTGAGGATCAGTGGACAAAGTTCAAAACCATCGTACAATATGCGTTAGATGAGTATGTGCCAAGCAAGATCGTAAGAGATGGGAAATAGCCACCATGGTACAACAACCGAGTTAGAAAACTGCTGCGGAAGCAAAGGGAACTTCACAGCAAACATAAACATAGCCAAAGCCTTGCAGACAAACAAAAATTACGCGAAGCGAAATGTAGTGTGAGGAGGGCTATGCGAGAAGTTTTCAATGAATTCGAAAGTAAAGTTCTATGTACTGACTTGGCAGAAAATCCTAAGAAATTTTGGTCCGATGTCAAAGCGGTAGGTGGATCAAAACAAAATGTCCAGACACTCTGTGACCAAAATGGTTCTGAAACAGAGGATGACAGACTAAAGGCCGAAATACTAAATGTCTTCTTCCAAAGCTGTTTCACAGAGGAAGACTGCACTGTGCTTCCTTCTCTAGATTGTCGCACAGTTGACAAAATGGTAGATATCGAAATAGATGACAGAGGGATAGAGAAACAATTAAAATCGCTCAAAAGAGGAAAGGCCGCTGGTCCTGATGGGATACCAGTTCGATTTTACACAGAGTATGTGAAGGAACTTGTCCCCCTTCTTGGAGCGCTGTACTGTAGGTCTCTAGAAGAGCGAAGCGTTCCAAAGGATTGGAAAAGGGCACAGGTCATCACCATTTTCAAGAAGGGACGTCGAACAGATGTGCAGAACTATAGACCTATATCTCTCACGTCGATCAGTTGTAGAATTTTGGAACACGTATTATGTTCGAGTATAATGTCTTTTCTGGAGACTAGAAGTCTACTCTGTAGGAATCAGCATGGGTTTCGAAAAAGACGATTGTGTGAAACCCAGCTCGCGCTATTCGTCCACGAGACTCAGAGGGCCTTAGACACGGGTTCTCAGGTAGATGCCGTGTTTCTTGACTTCCGCAAGGCGTTTGACACAGTTCACCACAGTTGTTTAATGAACAAAGTAAGAGCATACGGACTATCAGATCAATTGTGTGATTGGATTGAGGAGTTCCTAGATAACAGAACGCAGCATGTCATTCTCAATGGAGAGAAGTCTTCCGAAGTAAGAGTGATTTCAGGTGTGCCGCAGGGGAGTGTCATAGGACCGTTGCTATTCACAATATACATAAATGACCTGGTGGATGACATCGTAAGTTCACTGAGGCTTTTTGCAGATGGTGCTGTGGTGTATCAAGAGGTTGCAACAATGGAAAATTGTACTGAAATGCAGGAGGATCTGCAGTGAATTGACGCATGGTGCACGGAACGGCAATTGAATCTCAATGTAGACAAGTGTAATGTGTTGCGAATACATAGAAAGATAGGTCCCTTATCATTTAGCTACAAAATAGCAGGTCAGCAACTGGAAGCAGTTAATTCCATAAATTATCTGGGAGTACGCATTAGGAGTGATTTAAAATGGAATGATCATATAAAGTTGATCGTCGGTAAAGCAGATGCCAGACTGAGATTCATTGGAAGAATCCTAAGGAAATGCAATCTGACTACAAAGGAAGTAGGTTACAGTACGCTTGTTTGCCCACTGCTTGAATACTGCTCAGCAGTGTGGGATCCGCACTAGATAGGGTTGATAGAAGAGATAGAGAAGATCCAATGGAGAGCAGCACGCTTCGTTACAGGATCATTTAGTAATCGCGAAAGCGTTACGGAGATGATAGATAAACTCCAGTGGAAGACTCTGTGGGAGAGACGCTCAGTAGCTCGGTACGGGCTTTTGTTTAAGTTTTGAGAACATACCTTCACCGAAGAGTCAAGCAGTATATTGCTCCCTCCTACGTATATCTCACGAAGAGACCATGAGGATAAAATCAGAGAGATTAGAGCCCACACAGAAGCATACTGACAATCCTTCTTTCCACGTACAATACGAGACTGGAATAGAAGGGAGAAACGATAGAGGTACTCAGGGTACCCTCCGCCACACACCGTCAGGTGGCTTGCGGAGTATGGATGTAGATGTAGATTGCTGCTCATGCTGCCTGTCTGACCTTTTGTATATATAGAGAGAGAATAAGGCTGTGCATCTACTGGAACTGTATTCGCCTGACTAGTTCAACAGCTGATTAATCCCAAGACATGCACCATTGTTCCACATCTACTGGGCATCAAGTTAGTCACATATACCTGTAAATGGTCAGCTGCTGTCAGATGGATCCCAGTGGAATGGGACTGGTCAGACATAGTGTTACAAGTGCGCACCTGTTGTTACTTGTGAATGGGTGTGCTTAGCAGTTTGATTGAGCACAGGTCACTGCGAGATACGCAAAACAAGAGGTATCACCACCATTACTTACATAGGAAACTATGGTTGAATGCTGCAGAAGACATGAGTCTGGAAGCCAAGTGGAAACATTAGTCATAACGTAGCTAAAAACACAATAATTTTTGATCAGGATTATTGAATATGTGATGTGTGATGAACAGTGTACATTCAGTAAGTCTGTTTAAACATTTGTTAGAAAGAAAACCTTCAACCAAGTGTTCACCCTATGTAATTAGTAGGGCCCGGATTTTAATTACCTAAAAAACAGTGAAATATGCAAGCATTTATGACCTAAAACTTACATAAATATGACCTTAAAAATTAAAAATATGACTTAATAGAAGTTTATTAATAGAAGTTTATTTAAAGCATTCTTGTTTATTTATTTAATTTTTTATTCACCATAAAGTAATACAAAATTCACTTCTCAAAATATTGCAAGTATAGTTCTTTCTTTCTTTCTGTAGGGTTTGTGGCTAATTTGCACCTATTTTTTTGAATGTCTGAATGTTTTATTTTCTAAACACAAAGTACAGTGAAAAGATCATCTATCGAAACATAAAACAATGTTTTTATTTTTACATAGTATTTAAAGCATTTCACGTTATTAAATACCGTATGTCAATCTTCAGTATCTGTAAAGTTGCACTGGATCACAAGATGCATTTTCAGGTTTTCCATTGTCAAAGATCTACGGTTGTCGCTGGGTATAGTTTTGTACCTGGAAAAGCTCCTCTGCTCTCCACTTCACAAGACGTCACTGGAGCATAATTGAAGGCAGCCAAGTCACTGGAGTTCAGCTTTGTTTCAGTGCCTTAAGATGTTGTTGCATTCCCTGAAAGACTGTAACTAGTTTTGCACAGTGTAGAATATCCAGGATTCCGTTGGAGAACACTTTGCAATTTGGTTTTCACTGTGTCAGCAACATGACCACGAGCTTGACCCACCTCACTCTGCACATGTTGCACAGTACTCAGGGCCTCACGTAGCTGAGTGCCAACAGCTTCCAGTTGTTTGATTGCTTTTGATATCACTGAAAAATTGGTGTTGCTGTAGGCCAAGTTTCGAGACAATGTATCTGTAGAAGCTTCTTTAACAATTTTGATAGCACTTGATTCATCACTATCAAGCTCACAGAAGATTGTCTTTATTTGGATGTAGTTGGTGCAGTAATACTCAGCAGCATTAAGCCAAGAACCCCATTGTGTAAGAACAGGAGTAGGTGGGAGGGGCATTGAAGGTAATTCGTGCGTCCTGTAAGATATGAGAAAAACGGTATATGCATTTTTGGCAAAAGTTGACAGAAATATGACCTATTATATTAAAAGTTATCTGCAATATGACCTATTACTAAAATTTGTTGAAATATGACTTTATATGCACAATCAAAATACATTTTTCGACACTAAAATGCCTAGATTTGTGTATAAATTGTTCTAAAATTCACCCTATAGTTCAGAAAAAAATATGACTTGTCATTAAAATCCGGGTCTTAGTAATTAGCATACGGTAAAGTACTGAAACTGCTTTCATTTGTGCTCTTCCCTGAGCAAAACAACACCATAAAAATATATTGGATGGAATGCGCTGCACTGACTCCGCTGTTCTCACTCTTAGAAGTGTATCTTCTTGTTGATTGTGTTAGCTGGCAACCAAACACAGCTGCTGTTCCTTTCCCCTTCTTGTCATTTATTATGTTGTGTACCCGGCATATACATTTGACTATAATGTCGGCATTATTAGGCTTATCAATTTCACAATTTTTTTTTATTTTTTTGTAGCAATCCCCATTTACTAGCCATTATTCCAAACACATTCCATCACTTGTCAAACCTTAGATAGACATTGTTGAAAGTAGTTAGCAATGGTTTACACTCTGACACTGGGAATCATCTCATCAGATAAGACTTCATTTGTCTTGTGGCTGACTGGTTGTCAACTGGATGTCGGATGTTACTCAACTGTAATGCACAAGCGTCATCAGTTGGCTGCAGTTGTACAACCGTACAGACAACCTATTTGTTGGCCGAATATGTACCTAAGAAGTCTTCAAGCCACTCACATGGGACGCTTTTGCATATGCTCTTATCATCATTAAAATTTTACTGTGAGTGAGAAGTCATACACTTTCTGGCAATCAAGGAATATGGAATCTACCAGTTGCAATTCGTCAATGGTTCGCAGGATATCATGTGAGAAAAAGGTGAGCTGGGTTTCACACAAGCGATGTTTTCTAAATCCACGCTGATTTGTGGACAGGAGCTTACTTCGAACTGATGATATGTTAGAGAATTCTTCAGCCTACCGGTGTTGAGGATATTGGTGTGTAATTTTGTGGGCCCATTCCTTTAACCCTTCTTATGTATGTCACCAGTGTTTCTTCCAGTCACTTGGGACTTTTTGTTGGGGGAAATACTTGTGATAAAAGCAAGCTAAGTAAAGGGCCAATGTCGAATTGGAGTACCATCCAGACCCAGTGACTTACTTATCTTTAACTCTTTCAGTTGGTTTTCTACTCCAGGGATGCCTTTTATTGCTTCCTTCATACGGGAATCTGTGTGAAGGATAAACATCGGACTGTTTGTACAATCATATCCTTGTTGTTGTGTTGTTGTTGTCTTCAGTCCTGAGACTGGTTTGATGCAGCTCTCCATGCTACTCTATCCTGTGCAAGCTGCTTCATCTCCCAGTACCTACTGCAACCTACATCCTTCTGAATCTGCTTAGTGTACTCATCTCTCGGTCTCCCTCTACGATTTTTACCCTCCACGCTGCCCTCCAATGCTAAATTTGTGATCCCTTGATGCCTCAAAACATGTCCTACCAACCGATCCCTTCTTCTAGTCAAGTTGTGCCACAAACTTCTCTTCTCCCCAATCCTATTCAATACCTCCTCATTAGTTACGTGATCTATCCACCTTATCTTCAGTATTCTTCTGTAGCACCACATTTCGAAAGCTTCTATTCTCTTCTTGTCCAAACTAGTTATCGTCCATGTTTCACTTCCATACATGGCTACACTCCAAACAAATACTTTCAGAAACGACTTCCTGCTACATAAATCTATATTCGATGTTAACAAATTTCTCTTCTTCAGAAACGCTTTCCTTGCCATTGCCAGTCTACATTTTATATCCTCTCTACTTCGACCATCATCAGTTATTTTACTTCCTAAATAGCAAAACTCCTTTACTACTTTAAGTGTCTCATTTCCTAATCTAATTCCCTCAGCATCACCCGATTTAATTTGACTACATTCCATTATCCTCGTTTTGCTTTTGTTAATGTTCATCTTATATCCTCCTTTCAAGACACTGTCCATTCCGTTCAACTGCTCTTCCAAGTCCTTTGCCGTCTCTGACAGAATTACAATGTCATCGGCGAACCTCAAAGTTTTTACTTCGTCTCCATGAATTTTAATACCTACTCCAAATTTTTCTTTTGTTTCCTTTACTGCTTGCTCAATATACAGATTGAATAACATCGGGGAGAGGCTACAACCCTGTCTCACTCCTTTCCCAACCACTGCTTCCCTTTCATGCCCCTCGACTCTTATTACTGCCATCTGGTTTCTGTACAAATTATAAATAGCCTTTCGCTCCCTGTATTTTACCCCTGCCACCTTTAGAATTTGAAAAAGAGTATTCCAGTCAACATTGTCTCCTTGTGCATGAATAATTTCTTAAATATAAAATTTAAAAGTTTGTCTTTGATTTTGCTGTCTTCTATTGCCTCACCAGACTGGTTAATGAGTGACTGGATAGAAGCCGTTGACTGGCTTAACAATTTTACCTATAACTGAAATTTTGTCAGAGTTTCAGGAAGATCTTTTGCTCAGGTGTGAAGATAGTAGTTGTATGTTTCATGCATAGATCTTTTTTCAGACACGTGAACTTCCAACAACTTTTACCTGTCATCATTTTTGCATTTTAAACTGAGTGTGCATCAGTCTTTGTTCCTCAATATTTTCTGAGTTTTGTTATTAAACCAAGGTGGGTCTTCTCCATCCATCCACTTACTTGGCTCATAATTCTCCAGACAGCAACTTCAGTACCTTTAAACTTCACCCATAATTCCTCTATCTTCTTCACACTGGAATTAAATGTCCATTTATTGTTTAAGTATGATGCTAATATCTAGTTATCTGCTCTTCTAGCAAAAATAATCTCCTAGATCTCTTGAATAATTTACTAACTTTATTAGCCATTGCCAATATGAATGCATCATGATCTGTGTCTATGCTGACACCATCGATAATGTCAGTCGTGTTTGTAACTGCAAGGTGTAAAATATTTTCATTGTAAGTGGACTGTCAAACTAGCTGCTTAAAATAGTATTCCGAAATTGTGTAAGAAAGCACTTTCAGGGCTGGTTCTCCATACCACATGCAGTGAACCCAGAGATGTCCCCATCTATACTCAGTGGATTAAAGTCACCTCCAACTAATATTTCATGATCAGGGGATTTCCAAGCTAGTGAGCATGCTTTCTTTGAATGATTCAACAGACATTATGATGAAGTTGGGTGGCCAGTAAAAACATAAGAAAATTAACTTGAGTTTATCTAGACTTCTGACATGCATCCAGGTAAGTTCCCAGTAGAGACAATATTTGTGTAGACTGCTATGAACCCCCCCCCCCCCCCCTCCCCATCCTTTGGCTTCTTGTCTATCTTTTCAATGCCTCGATAAATATTTCAGAGCTTTGTACTCCAGGTTTTATCCAGCTTTTGGTTCTGAGATTAATTTGAGTGCTACAACTTTCCTGGAGTGCAGGAAATTTGTCACGATTACTTAAAAGATTTACTGTTAAAATTTGGACAGTCGAAGTTCCTTTACTTTGCATGCAATATGATTTTGCTCTCTGCATTGGCTGGTGAGCACCTCTGTCCTATCAGGAGTCATCCTACAATTCTTCACCCCATAATGTAAGCCCAGAAATCTGCAGCCACAGCTGTCACAGAATCAGTGAAGCCGTGGGATCAGACACTCCACTCAGCTCCAAACCAAAGGCCCCAGTCAATTCTGCATGCTTCAAATTGTTAGTTGTGCTTGCACCATGTGTGCAAGGCCAGCAATCTTCACCATTTGCAACAGCTGCTTATATGAACTGAGGCTGCAGAAACCTAGTGACAGATGTCAGTGGAGCTGACATGAGCCACAACTTGCAGAAGACTGGACCCTGCACATTCAGTAGCTGCAGGCAGAGCCCCCTTCACATTTCTGGTAAGGCCCCATGGCAGGCATACCGACTGCACATTTGATTTTTTCCGGCCCTGGACACTATTTGCTTAAAGACCTCCTTAATGCACCTAACATTGGAGCTCCCAAAAGCTAGTTAATTCCCCCCTCCCCCATGTGCCTTCTCAGGCCCTGCTGAAGGAGCACGCACCTGTCCACTCACAGAGTGTAAGAGCAAGGCCAGAGGGCCAGCCCCCACAATGACTCTTTGTCTCGAGTGATGCAAACTTATTACTACCTGCCACTCACCCTGAGGTGAGGGTAAACACAAAATTACACCTTTTAAATACAAAAATACACAAGGAGTTTAAGAATTAAACTATGAAGAAACACAGAAAAATATAAAAACATAACTTTCTGCTTTGTTAGGGAGTCCAAAGTGGCAGCTGAAAGCATAACTTTGTCAGCAATAGTGCTACCAATACAGTATAGCCTGTGTTAACACCTGCTTGACATCCATCTGTCAACAGTGTGTTTGCACAGCTACATTACTTTGCCTGTGAACATATCCAATATAGATGTTGACTGTGTTTTATATTCAGTAGCAATAATCAGTAATTACCATCCATTTTCTTCTCTCCTGTTAACTTTTCTGGTTGACTCATTAGTCAAGTAGCCATACATTACTGCTTCTGCCATATCCTTCAATTGTTTTTTTTTTTTTAAGGGGGGGGGGGGGGGTGAGGTTTTGCGCAGGGCGTCAGAGTGCTACATTTTTAGGTGCTGGTGGACCTTTTAGGTTGTATGTTTGTGGTCCATGATCCTTTTTTGTTCCTGACATATTTTCCAATTTTCCATTGCATTGGACATTTTCATTGGTGCTCATGGTTGAGCTGAAATGCCAATACTCAGCAGAAACAAGAGAACCTCAAAAGATGTGTCTGGATTAAATGTCGGGAATGAAATAGTTTTATGGACCACAATCATAAGATGTGGTCGGTTCACTGGCAGCTAAGAAAACTTATGAAAGACTTCACTGTATGTTACTACCTTTTTTTTTCATATATGTGCTTCAAGAAAGTTTTGAGGAAAATTGCAAGAGTTTCCTGCTGTAGGCTGATTTGTACTTGATATACTGAAAATTTGTCTGTATATCTTTCACTGTTTTTATATATCATAGAATGACCATTGTCAGTGTGTCACCATCTTTTGTCATTATTTGTTATGATATTTCAGGTGTCTGAAACTGTCAGCCGTCGAAATTTATTTGAAGCCGAATTCCTGATAGCTCTTTGCAGATACCTTTTGCTTCAAGGATATGAAGAAAGTGAAATTACTATCCTTACAACTTATTCGGGACAGATGTTCTACTTGAGGAAAGTAAGTTATTATGAATAATTTGTTTCTGATATTTTGTGGGAGATGTTCTGTTTGGCAGTTTCGTGTACAGCACGTGGTTAAAATAAAATCAGACATAAATTAAAGCTCCAGATCATTTAAGTTAAATGAAATTCATTTTCTTGTTAGTAATATCAGAATCAAGATATTGTTTTAGCTTGTGTCATTCACCTATGGTGAGAACATCCAAACAGCCACAGAAAGAATAGTCACAATAAGCAATGTTATAGAGCAATGAAACAGAGACATAAATAGAAAAAAGTTATGTTGTGCTGAAGGTCAGGAGATAGTGTTTATAGAGTGTTATTTTGATTTTTCTAATCTCTTCCCTCCTATTTGCCTTCTCAATTACTTTAGAAGAAGCTTCTTTGAACAATACATTCAGACTATGACATTACCTGACGGTTACTACTGAGTAGTTGCTCTTCTAAACAACATCCCATATGAGCAAACCTGTTGCGACTTTGCCTGATATTGCTCGTACTTCAGGTGCTGGGGCTATGCATGACTCCGTTTAAGAAGAATAGCTTGATGTAGCCATAGGGTCGAGCTGCACATATCTACTTTCGTGCTCCACAGTCAGTTTGCTGGAAATTAATATGTAGCTGTGATCCAGCAGTCAAGTAGTGTTTGCATTGGCTAGAATTGTGAGTTAATAAAATACATAGAAATATAAAATAAAAAGTAAAAGAATAATTTAATAAAATGTGTTCTACTCTAACATCTGTAATTGATAAAGACAACAGAGAATTGCATTGAATAATGTATAGTCAAGAAAAGACATCTCAAATAAAAGGACAGTGGTCCTACAATATCCAGTTAAAATTTGCATAGAAAATACCCTTACCTAATGCAGTAAAGTTATGTTGAGAGCAATATGAGAATGGTAGGAAAATCGCCAAACTAAATAGTCATCAAAGACTTGTGAAACTAAGTCCTTTTCATAATCTCAAAACACAAAATACTCATGTTATAACTTCAAGTTGAACAAATATATTTCAAAGACGACACAATACATGAAAGCACAGATCAAGTAAACAGAGTAAGACGTATGTACACTTTAACAGTCAAATCATAACTGAGTCTTAAGTCTAGCGGCTGCTGGCTGGCTGCCCGCTTAGGTGGCGCTGCTGCTGCATGGCTGGCAGACAGCGCCGCTTGTAGAGGACGCCCGTAACTGCGCGGCGGCACTTTAAAAGATCGGCGAATCACAACACTTTTCCCTCTTTCGAATTTTTTGCACAGGTCTTGATGGAGGTGGCCTGTAGATTGCTAATGTCTATAGGTGTTGTTTGACTGGCCGTAAAGTATCGAAGAGGAGGCTTCCCGTACGGACGGAAGTGTCCCCGATGATAACAGGTCGAGATGACAGGAGACGTGGGGGTTGAATCTGCTGGGGCCCCGTGCACCAATCTGCCCATTGCGGCAAGTCCGGTTGTTATAACAGGATACATGGGAGATGTGTCCGTGTCCGTAGGAGGAGGAAGAGGAGGAGGTGAGTAGAGTTGCTCCGACAGATGATGGTCATCTGGTTCCTGCATGAACACATCTCCTGATGGCGTCAGTTCTTGTGGTGGCACCGATATGATGATGAGAGGACTGCGTTGTGAGTAATGAGAGATTCCAGTATCCTGAGCGTCAGGTAGAGCCGAGGTGGTGTAGCGACATCTGTAACAGGCGTTGCCAGTACACGAGACTGAAGCTGGTCCGAATGACACACTGCAACACCCGTGTCCATCTAGATTTCATACAGGCATTGGCCACGGTGTCGTAAGATGCAGCCAGGACTCCATTTTGGCCACCTGCCATATCCCCGTACCCATGCAAGGTCGTCAGCGATGAACCGGCCAAGTGAAGGCACCTGCGGCCATGAGGTGGAAGGTCGCAGAAGATGAAGTAGCGTGCAGAGCTGTCGGCCACAGCTCAGCCGGGCTGTGGTCGCCCATGGGGGTGAAACGGTAAGAAGCCAGAAATTGGAGAAGCGCATCAACAGCAGAAGAAATCAGGAGTTTCCTCATCTGAGCCTTAAATGTGCGGACCAATTGTTCAGCCTCACCGTTTGATTGTGGATGGAACAGAGGGGCCATGACATGCATGATGCCATGACGGGCCCAAAAATCCACAAAATCGGAAGAGGCAAATTGCGCACCATTATCAGTAAAAAGAGTAGAGGGAAGGCCTTCAAAAGAGAAAATGCGAGCTAGAGCATTGGTGGTTGCTGCGGTGGTAGGCGACGTGCAACGGACAATGAAAGGAAAGTTAGAGTAGACGTCAATAACGAGAAACCAATAAGTACCTAAAAAAGGGCGAAGGCCACGGTTACAAAGATGACTTCGGGGCGGCGGCCTGTGACGCACAAGGGCCACAGGGCAGCGACCATGTGTGCGATTTCAGAGTCGATGCCTGGCCAGTACACATGACAGCGCACCAGAGATTTTGTGCAAGAGACACCCCAGTGCCCTTGGTGAAGGAGGAGCAAGACCGAAGCACGCAAAGACGCAGGTACCACAACACACGGTGAAGCATTGTCGGTGGAGAGGAGGATAACACCAGCCCTAGCCATGAGGTGGTAACACAAAGCGTAGTAGTTCCGCAATGGATCAGAAGTCTTAGCGGATGGACAATCTGGCCAACCCTCCCGAATATAGCATAAAACCCGGTAGAGGGTAGGGTCAGAACCCGTAGCAGCTGCCAGCCGGTCTCCGGTGATGGGGAACCCGTCCACATCCCGCTGCTCGGCAACATCCAGTTGGAAACACAAAAGTTTGTCCCTATAGAATGCCAGATCAGGACCCATCGGAAGGCGAGACAGTGCATCAGCATTTGCATGTTGAGCCATCGGCCGGAAATGAATCTCACAATTGAAACGAGAAAAGTAAAGAGCCTAATGCTGGAGTCGGTGTGCAGGCTTGTCAGGAACTGACGTTGAAGGATGAAACAATGAAACAAGTGGTTTGTGATCCGTAACAAGATGAAATTTTTATCCATAGAGAAAAACACCAAACTTATGAAGAGCATAAATAATGACCGAAGCTGCTTTTTCAATTTGAGAATACTTTTGTTGGCCATCTGTGAGTGTTTTGGAGGCATTAGCAATGAGTTGTTCAGAACCATCAGAAAAACAGTGTGCAAGGACAGCGCCGACCCCATATTGAGAGGCATCCGTGGCAAGAACAAGATGTTGGCCAGGTCGATAAGTAGCCAGGCACGGGGCCTGTTTCAGCATAGTCTTCAATTTCTGGTAAGCCGCATTGCATGATGCGGACCAGTGAAAAGGCAGGTTTGTATGCAACAGGCGATGCAACGGCTGAGCCACCGAAGCAGCAGACGCTAAAAAATTGTGATAGTATGCTATTTTCCCCAAAACGGCCTGCAGTTCCTTACCAGATGTAGGGTAAGGAAGGGCATCAATCGCAGCAACAGTTTGCTGAAGTGGACGAATACCATCCTGAGAGAGTTGAAACCCTAAGAACGTGATAGATGCCTGAAAAAAATTTGATTTCTGAAGATTACACTTAAGACCAGCAGTCTGTAAGACATGAAAAAGTGTGAACATTTTGAAGATGTTCGTCAGTGGCGGAGCCAGTGACAACAATGTCGTCCTGGTAACCTATACACCCAGGGACAGTGAGCAATAATTGTTCCAAGAATGGCCAAAAGAGAGCAAGACCGCTGGCAACCCCGAATGGCAATCGTTGGTATTGATAGAGACCGAAAGGCGTGTTAAGGACCGTAAACTGCCGGGAAGCAGTGTCGAGAGGAAGTTGATGATAAGCTTCTGACAGGTCAAGTTTAGAAAAATACTGACCTCCAGCAAGTTTAGTGAACAATTCTTCAGGTCAAGGCATAGGGTAAGTGTCGGTAAGGCATTGAGCATTTACAGTGGCATTGAAATCGCCACAGAGACGAATATCACCATTTGGCTTACCAACGACAACGACAGGAGAGGACCACTCACTGGAAGTGACAGGAAACAAGAACCCTGGTGCAGTGAGACGATCCAGCCCCCGTTTGACCTGATCACGAAGGGCCACAGGAATGGGCCGAGCCCGAAAAAACTTAGGCAGAGCATTGGGTTTGAGCATGATATGAGCTTCAAAGTCGTTTGCACAGCCTAACCCAGGAAAAAAAATGGATGCAACTGTCGTTGACAAGGAATCCAATTGAGCATAAGCAATAGCATCAGAGATGATATTGACAGACTCATCTATGGAGAACCCAAAAAACGCGAAAGGCATTGAAACCAAAAAGATTCTCCGCGTTACTATGGTCTACAACAAATATAGGAACAGTGCGAATGACAGATTTGTAAGATATCTCAGCATCAAATTGTCCCTAGAGAGAAATCTTCTGTTTATTGTAAGTCCGTAATTGCCTAGTGACAGGTGACAGGAATGGAGAACCCAACTGAAGATACGTCTGAGAATTGATGATAGTGGCAGCAGAACCAGTATCCACCTGCATACAAACATCTCGACCAAGTATTCGGACAGTGAGGAATAACTTCCCTGAAAGGGAAGAAGTACAATTAGCAGACAACACAGAATCAGAATCAGCGTCATGTTCATGAACATCATGTATGCGGTTGGATTTGCAAACGGATGACACATGGAACCCTCCCTCCTTTTTTTTCCCCACATGGCTCAACATTGTGGACAATCTTCTCGTGAATGTTTCGTAAAACACCGCAGACAGGAAGGAAGTTGCTGTGTGTTTTGCTGCAGTTTCTGAGAGGTTTGTTTATGGTTAGGCCTAGGCTGTGCTTATGAGCATACTGCGGCCACGTCGGCCAGTGGGGCATGCCACACGCTTCATCAACATCACACAGAGGTTGTATTTCCCTGCCGTTGCTCCATGGTCCTATTTACACTCCAACGGCGCGAGAAATTTCAAGAGACTGAGCGATGGATAGGACTTCATCTACAGTCGGATTTGCCAACTGATGGGCACGTTGCCTAACTTCTTTGTCAGGTGCCGATCAGATAATAGCATCCCGTACCATGGAATCGGCGTAGGATTCTTTGTGAATTTCCGTAACAAATTGACACTTTTGACTGAGATCGTGAAGTTCAGAAGCCCAAGTGCAATAGAATTGATTCGGTTGTTTTTGACAACGATAAAAGGCAACCACATGCGTTTGCTTTGAAAATAGATGGACAGAAGGGAGCACATTTCAGCAAAGGACAAAGATGCAGGATCTTTCAAAGGAGCCAATTGTGACAACAACCGATACATTTGGGGTGAAATCCATGAAAGGAACAGAGACTTACATGTTTGTTCGCCCGAGACATGAAATGCCAAGAAGTGGTGTCGAAGACGTTTTTCGTAATCAGATCAGTCTTCCGCCGTCTCGTCGTAAGGAGGAAAAGTAGGTAGAGACAACGACGAGAGACGCCCCGCATTTGATGCCGCGACGAAATCACGAATCACATTTGTGAGAAGCATTTGCTGTTCTATGAGACTTGACAATAGTTGCCCTAAAGTAGCCATGGAAACATGTGGGTCAACGATGGATAACAAAAATCACTATCTCGTCGCCAATTGTTATAACTTCAAGTTGAACAAATATATTTCAAGGAAGACGCAATACATGAGTCACAGATCAAGTAAACAGAGTAAGACGTGTGTACACTTTAACAGTCAAATCATAACTGAGTCCAAGGCTAGCGGCCGATGGCTGGCTGGCCGCTTAGATGGCACTGCTGCTGCATGGCTGTCAGACAGCGCCGCATGTAGAGGACACGCATAACTGTGCGGCGGCACTTTGAAAGATCGGCGAGTCACAACAATTCACCAACTTAAAATAGTGCAGAATTCAACATGATTAGTCACAAATGATACAAATAACAGTAACTCATACTCTGTTGATTCTCAGTTCTTTACATCAAGCAGCAAAAGTTAAAGAGTCCTACTCTGGAGCAATTCGGAACTGTCGAAATCTAAAGTCACTTCAAAAATTGTATGGTAGTTGTCATTCACCACCAAGAATCAAACATCTCCATGGTTGAATACCCCTCATTATCACAGGCAGGCCTGCTTCCTTTGAGATCTCAACATAAAGTGTCCAGAATTATGCCTTTGAGCTCTTCAATTGAAATGTCTCAGTCTCCACGTGGCTCCAGCAGTGTTCTACCATTGTCCAACTCTCATTGGCTGAAGACCATCCCCACCAAAAACACATTGTTTTCATCCTGCTCGAAGCTAATATATTATAATGATATTGAAATAAAAGAAATATTATGATCGTTACAATAAATATAAGTAATAGTTGGTTCATAAATAAATAAGCTAGCATTCTGGGCAAGTGCGCTCAAATTAATTGATAACAAATTGTCATTAAATATAGTTTAAAAAGTTATTTAGGCCTGCTTGTCAGAAGAGTCTTTTGGCATTCTTTTAGAGATGTGGTGTCTGTTAACACATACTGTTGACCACTTTTAAATTAGCACAATTCTTTAATAGAATTTGCAATCAACATTTAAATAAAGTTACTGGGAAAATAGAAACCTATTCATTAAATAAAAATGCAAGTTTGGGAAAAATGAAATGTTTATGGTGTATTCATTTGCTGTGTAAGTGCTCAGATATGATGTTCTAACAAAAGTTCTAACAAACATTTGCACAATGAAACAGGTATAAAAGACATAGTAAATAAAATAGATATGTATCTGTAACTTTCAGCTATGATAACTATAGTGTAGTGCGTCATCTGAGATACTGTTTGTTCAAATGATATGAACATTGTATAAATGTTTATTCACTGTGACATATTAACTTCTGTATTTTTAAAGTTATTGAAATATTGTTGTGTCATTGGATGCACCACATTTTATATGAGATTGCAGATGTATTCAGATTTGCTTTAATATTTGATTTGAGTTACTGTCAAACCTCAGAGGGCTGCAACTTGGCTTTCTTTAATAGTGTCTGACACTCCACCATCTCCTGGAGTGTGTTCTGCACAAAGGCAATGTGAGCATCAGCCACCCAAATTCCCAGTTCTGGGATTTCCCCTTTTCTGATAGCATGCTCATTGTCTCTGCACCTGGCTTTCTGGAAATGTTCAACTACATGGGCTGGTCATGGTGCTCCCTGAGTCCTGTGCCCACTAGCATTCAGCTGGATTCAAATTCACCTTAGGCCGGTATTACACTATCAGATTTCTTTATCAAAGATTTGATAAAAGATGTGATCAAATATTCTGTCAAATATATTTGACAAAGATCTTGACGTAGTGCTAGAAGGGGTATTATACTGTAATCATATTTTTCGTCAAAGTTCAAGATGGCTGACAACAGCAACTTGTTGTTAACTGCAGCAGTTGCATGTACTACAATTGCTCTGTGTGCACATCCGGAAGAGAAGCAGGAACAGGGCGTGGGGGAAGGAAACATACCTGGGTGAAGCCGTGGGTTTTACGACGACTTGATCAAAGCATTATACAAAACTTGTTACGTAAGCTTATAGTGGAGGACGTCAAGTCGTACATCAATTACTTAAGAATGGATGAGAATACATTTCTGTATGTGCTCAATGAAGTGTATCCTCATATCACAAAGCACAATATTCACTTAAGAACTGCTAAATCTGATGAAGGCAGGCTCACTGTAACACTCCGACTCCTTGCTACTGGAGAGGGTTGGGTTAGGTTTGGTTAGGTTAGGTCAGGTCAGGTCAGGTCTCCAATCTTCGTAATCTATTTTTGGATTCAGCGTGCCTCACGTTGTAAAGTGCATCATCAGCTTCATACATCTCTTTTAATTTTGTTGTTGTCGGCAAACACAAATTGTATTTATCGGCAATGTTTATAAAAACACTACAGACGACAGAATGCAGCGAAGCTAGTGCTCTATGTGGTAACATGTCACATTGCGGTACACAGAAGACAAGCGACTTCTTTGATCAAATCTACAGCGAGGCCTTAGATTTGATCAAATATTGGATGACATTTGACAAAGTTCCCTATTACACCCTCAAATATCTTTGACAAAGATATTGGACAAAGATATTTGACAAAGAAATTTGATAGTGTAATACCGGCCTTACCTCATAGCAGTTCTAGGTTGTCGATCAGCTATTCTAGATTCGCGTAAAGATGAAAGACAATCTGCAACCCTTCGAGCAGAACATTTACACGTACTGATTGCAACACTCTTTTAAATAATATTCACTCATTCCCTGCAACAGGGTGGCAAAATGACTGGCTAGAACGTACCTTCAACCGATAAATTTCTGTACTACGAACGCACACATTTAAAAACAGAAAATACAGTTCCCATCATTTGGAACTGTTAATGTCTTCTTTAGGGAGGAAAGAGTATTAGCTTGAGAGAGAGGGAGATGTCACTCAAACCCCAGGATGTGTGGGACTTGCCTGTTGTTATGATGGAGAGAGAGAAAGATGAAGGGCCAGTACAATTTCAATGATATGGCATTGGTAAACATAGTGCCAGTTTCAATTCAGAGATGATGTGTGGATGGAATAAGAAGTAAAAACACATTGGACTGAGAGGAAGAGAAATGTGATGAAGAATAAGTAGTGTCATGAAGAATTTTTAAGTATTGGGGGTGTTACAAACTGGCCCAAAGAGTGTAGGCCTTTAGTCGTGCTGTAGAGCACACTCAGCAACTAGGTACGGGCATCCCTAAGGTAGAAAGTTCATCTGTGTTCATTCAGGCACTTAGCTGGTTTGGTTATGCCCATTCCTACCTAAAAAGCTATGTTGTGGACATGTTAGTTGGTAAATAACGTTTGGTTTCAAATGTTGCTGGCTTGGTGGTGGTCATTCCTACACAAAAAGCTGTGTGGTAGACGCGTTAGTTGGTAAACAACATGTGTTGTTTCAAATGTTGCCCTGTCTTTGATGATGTGGGATTTACCAGGGCTGGTGCTGGAGAAAGCTGTCTGTAGTGGTTGGATGCATGGAACAGGTTTTCTAGTGGGGACAATTGTAGGGATAGGAATTTTGTGGTAGGAATAATGGTCCGGGAATGTCGTGGTTTTACAAGGATAGTAGAAAGCTTACGTGGTTTATAAAGTGACTTTGCATGAGCTGCTAATGTGATCATATCTCCATTATGTTCTGCTCACTAGAATAACTGTGGTTTAAGCTCAAAAGCATGGACCACAATCTAGATAAATATGAATCAAGTTCCTCAACATTCTTTCTGTCAAAAAGCAATGAATGTCTTGGCCACATAGATTGGTATCTACATACTACCAGCTATCCACCCCCCCCCCCCCCCTCCTCCTCCTCTTCCAAGCACAGAAATATTCCATTCTGAGGACGTTCATGCATCAAATAGAAACCATTATAAGTGCTGAAAACTTGCCTGAAGAACTGAGACAACATTCAACAAATTTCACTAGCAACTTCACTGAAGGTACATAAGCAGAAGGCCCCTGAGAAGGACAAGCTTGCATAGTTGCCATTCTGTGGCTCTGTAACATGAAAGATTAGCCAGCTCCTCAAAATGTCCAAAATTGACTCATTCCTCAGGCCTTCTGTAAAAATTCAATAACTCATATGAGTCATGTCTCAGAATGCTAGAGACATGCAAAATACCATGTGGGTGTGAGCAGTTCTCTGTTGAACAGACTGTGTGCATTATTAAACAGTGCTTTTATCTATTGCATTGTGAGATATCAGTGGTAGAATAGTTCAAAGAACCATCTTTAAATGATGATTCTAGGAATATACTACAACCACGTACATATCTGCTCTGTAAGGATAATGAGGAAAAGATTAGATTAATCACAACATGCATAGATGCATTTAAGCAGTCATTGTTCCCACATCCCATACATGAATGGAACAGAAACTGTTGCAGTGGGATGTAACCTCTGCCACACACTTCAGTGGTTTGCAGAGTATAGATGTAGATGTAGACGCTGTGCAAAATGGATACTGAATTGCATTTGACAAGACATATATTACTAAATGGACAAACAGTTTCTGAGATAGCATTATAAAAGGAGGTAAAAATGGCTGACAACATCTTCTGTAAAGAGGGTGATCTGCAGCTAAGTATAACTGGAGACACAGCCATTGGAAGCTTGAAGCAGGCGTGGTGGTCTTGTAATCGAAACATTACCTTATGTGATGGCATGGCTATGCAAGGACAATAGTAGCAAACTTATGACACAGTCCGCGTGACTATGTCCAAGGAGCATTTGTCTGAAAGCTTGTGGGTTTTTAACCACTTTTCACAGCTGGAGGTTCAAGAATATTGTTCAAAGATAATAAAAGATTATGAAGATCCACTTTGGTATAACAATACCACATGCAAATGTCTAGAAATGGATTACAATGGATTACTACACTTTCATTAGAAAAGGGAACACAGGGGCCACATCTGTAAAAATGACTGTGTGAAGTGTACTGTAATTTCTCTTCCAGTCCAATTGCTGCACCTGTATTCTTCATCCAGCATACTCTGAGGAAATTGTGTCCTAACAACTGCACATCATGACCAATACAACACAGCCTACATGTAAACATGTATCTGATATTCATTTTTACTAATTGTTCTTCCTCCTTGTTTACATTGCAAAACAATATTGTTTCAGACATACATTTACTACAATATCATTTTTATCTGCTTATACTGAGCAGCAATTTTCAATTAAAACATCCTCTCTCAAACGGGAATTACGTAATGTACGTACAAGTACAGGTTGTGATGCAGGAGCAATAATGTATGGTAGTTTGGGTCTGATCGTGAGTCATGCTTGAATAACTGAAGCGGTTAAGGCAACCACTCATATAAAGAAGGAAATCCAAGATCCCAGTCCAGCACTAATCTTAGTTGTCATAATTCCCTTATACAGCTGATGGTTGTCCTTATTAGCACTGCAAATGTGTTTTCTACATTGCTATATTATAGTTAATTACAAACCCTATCAATAATTTCCTTGTTTAATCCTTTCTACTCTTCACCATCTGCCATACCCTCATAACAAATGCTAAAAATTAAAAATTATTTAATTTTTTTAATTTGTGTAAAAAGCTATAAATCTTATTTTAATAAATGTATCTGTAAAATCTGCCATAGTAGATAGTCCTTTTGCAAATATAATTGTGAATAGAAAGAGAGGATTTAACTCCACCAACAAAATGTCATCCTCAACATCTACCTACACTTAGCCCCAGTACAGTTGCATGTGTCCTTGGGTATGATTTTGTTCTTTTTATCAGTATATAGATACATATTTGGCAGGTTTTGTAGATTCTCTAATGATTCTTTGTTTTCTCTTCTTACCTTTAAGTAGTCTGACGGAAACCTATGGCAGCGCCGTCAAATCCTCAGAATCACTTAATCTCCATGAAAAAATGTCCAAAGTGTTTCTTTGCGTTTGTCCCAATGTAATCAACAGTAGACGTTCCTGAGCTTCAAGTTTTGTATGCAGCAGAAATAGCATATTCTAAAACTTGAAAGTCCAGGATGGAATAACAACAATATGGAAAGGATAGATCGCTATTTACCCCATAAATGAGGTGATGAGTCGCATATAGGCACAATGAAATCCATGCTAGAAATATTTCAACTTTCGGACAAAATCCTTCTTCAGAAGTATGAAAAACGCACACATTCACTCCAACACAACTCATAAACGTGGGCACTGTCATATTCATTCTTAGTGCCCGGAGAATATGGTGGCCATGTAAGTGTGAATTGTGCTTGTGTAAACGTGTTTTCTACTTTTACTAAGACTCTTTTTCATTGTGCCTGACCATAACTCGATGTCTTTTCTATGTGGTGAGTGGAAATCTGTTCTTTCCATATTATAGAAATAACATGTTGGAAGAAATCTGTTGGTAATGTTAAATGAAATAAAATGTTTATAGTTCTTACACAATGTGGTATTGATTACTGGGATAGAAGGGCGATTTGCTTTTTTAATGCAAAGCATATTGAAGTTGTCAGCACTTACAGCATGATATAAGATGCTGTAATCTTACCCTCCCTCACATCACCAGTTGATTTTCACTCTTCTAAATTACTGGCTCGTTTCATAAGCTTCGAGAGGAGTAAGATTTAATAATAAACATTTTTATATATCTTTTCTCGTAGTTTACCCCAGTCCGTAGCGTCTAGGGGTTGATTCTTTAGGCTGAAACTTTTTGACTTTGTGGGTTCCAAATGACATGATAACTATTAAGTAAGTCTGCTGAGCAATTTCTGTTTTTGTACTTTTTTCCCCCCTTCCTTAATTCTATCACTTTTTTCTATATCGTGCTGTCTTTACAATTTCCACTTCCATAAAACAAAAAAATTACATTGTTATTGCCAAAATTAAAAACATGTCTGATTCCATCAGAGGAATAACCCACAACTAACTCGTTCTGCAGTACTAACAATATTCCAAGGAGTTTATAAAAGAAAACGAGTTTACAAATGTTCTTGAGAAAAGAAGAA
The DNA here is from genome assembly GCF_023897955.1 of Schistocerca gregaria. NCBI lineage: Eukaryota > Metazoa > Arthropoda > Insecta > Orthoptera > Acrididae > Schistocerca > Schistocerca gregaria. Next base: position 242,215,488 of record NC_064921.1, read on the forward strand.
TTGTCACCAAGTTATATCATTCTTCTATAAATGAATCCAGAAATAAATTTAATAAATATTTTCAGATAGTGCCATTAATAATAGGAATTTTAAGTATACCAGATATTTTGTAATTTCAAGTACAGGGTGATTCAAAAAGAATACCACAACTTTAAAAATGTGTATTTAATGAAAGAAACATAATATAACCTTCTGTTATACATCATTACAAAGAGTATTTAAAAAGGCTTTTTGCACTCAAAAACAAGTTCATAGATGTTCAATATGGCCCCCTCCAGACACTCGAGCAATATCAACCCGATACTCCAACTCGTTCCACACTCTCTATAGCATATCAGGCATAACAGTTTGGATAGCTGCTGTTATTTCTCGTTTCAAATCATCAATGGTGGCTGGGAGAGGTGGCCGAAACAACATATCCTTAACATACCCCCATAAGAAAAAATCGCAGGGGGTAAGATCAGGGCTTCTTGGAGGCCAGTGATGAAGTGCTCTGTCACGGGCTGCCTGGCGGTCGATCCATCGCCTCGGGTAGTTGACGTTCAGGTAGTTACGGACAGATAAGTGCCAATGTGGTGGCGCTCCATCCTGCTGAAATAACAATTGTTGTGCTTCTTGTTCGAGCTGAGGGAACAGCCAATTCTCTAACATCTTCAGATACTGTAGTCCAGTTACAGTAGCACCTTCGAAGAAAAAGGGACCAAAAACTTTATTGGCTGAAATGGCACAGAAAACGTTCACCTTAGGCGAGTCACATTCATACTCAGTTGTTTCCCGCGGATTCTCAGTGCCCCATGTACAGACATTGTAATGGTTGACTTTCCCGTTAGTGTGGAAAGTTGCTTCACCGCTAAACACAATCTTTGAAATGAAAGATTCATCTGTTTACATTTGAGCAAGGATAAAATCACAGAAATCGATTCTTTTAATCTTATCAGCTGCAGACAGTGCTTGAACCAATTTCAGACGATAAGGTTTCATAACTAACCTTTTTTGTAGGACTCTCCATACAGTTGATTGTGGAATTTGCAGCTCTCTGCTAGCTCTGTGAGTCGATTTTCCTCGGCTGCGAACAAATGCTTGCTGGATGCGTGCTACATTTTCATCACTCGTTCTCGGCCGTCCAGAACTTTTCCCTTTGCACAAACACCCATTCTCTGTAAACTATTTACACCAACGTTTAATACACCACCTATCAGGAGGTTTAACACCATACTTCGTTCGAAATGCACGCTGAACAACTGTCATTGATTCACTTCTGCCATACTCAATAGCACAAAAAGCTTTCTGTTGAGCGGTCGCCATCTTAGCATCAACTGACGCTGACGCCTAGTCAATAGCGCCTCAAGCAAACAAATGTACAACTAAATGAAGCTTTATAGCTCCCTTAATTCGCCGACAGATAGTGCTTAGCTCTGCCTTTTGTCGTTGTAGAGTTTTAAATTCCTAAAGTTGTGGTATTCTTTTTGAATCACCCTGTATATCTAAAAGAAAAGTAGTTCTGTTCGTACAGAGTTACTACAAATCAATTTTAATAAATTAATAAAATAACTTCTTTTTATACATTTCAGCCTGAAATATAATACGTCATATATGAAATCATATGAAATTCTTTTAGTTAAACAGCATAGATAATATTAATCTATAGAAGATTTGAAAATATTTTTGGTATCAATTACTTCTGTTGAATAAAGATAATGTTAGAGGAAGGTGTCCCTTTACATTGCTACAATGTGGACTGTTTGTGTTGTATATTAATGACCTTGCAGACATTATTAACAGTAAAATCAGGCTTTTTGCATACGCTGTAATGAAGTACTATCTGAGGAAAGCTACATCAATATTTAATCAGATTTCGACATGGAGCAGAGATTGGCAGCTTGCTTTAAATGTTTAGAAATGTAAAATTTTGCACTTCACAAAATGAAAAATGTAGTATCCTATGTCTGTAATATCAGTGAGTCTCTGTTGGAATCAACCAACTCACATAATAATGTGGGAATAACACTTTGTAGGGATACGAAATGGAATGATCACATAGGAGCCTCTCCGTCATTTCTAGGTCCCCGGTTAACATAACATAACATAAAATCAAATCATCATAGTAGCCATTATAGCAGTTTTCTTCGCTGTGGCAGTGGGAAGATGCACACTGGTAATTGTAATGATAACACTGTACACTGGAGTGACATAACTTCATATTTCCAGGTGAGGCACTGCTCTGAGTATTGCATCATAGTTGACCTATATTTGTAGTGAGGTGTTGAGGATAATGAACATCTCAAAATTGCATTCATCATTGTCATTATGGGCCCAATATCTGGCAATCCTCGGATACACAACACCATCACCTCTGGTTCATGAAGCCTGCAATTTGGAGAGTAGATGCTATATTTCTGACTTGTTAAGTCCAGTGGTTGTGTCATTCAGGTTTCATGACATCATGACTATTCTTCTACTTTGCATTTATATATGTGAGGATTTTCATTTTCCTGTCTGATGTTAATTGGAAACCTGTTACTGACTTTCACACCAAAAGATAAACCTTCATTCTGAATCCTGTAAAAGGATGCATAGTCAAAATTGAAATTACCTCTACATCTGGTATTATGGTTGTAGATTGCTGATCTCATCCTAAAATTAGTCTTGTTATTAACACCAATACCAGTATGGGTATTTGTATTGCCATGTAAGAGGGAGAACCCCTAAGTCCCTGAAATGGCTTTTGCAAGATCGTCAGGTATGAATGTTACACAATATTCTTACTGCACACTTCTGTAGAATAAACACATTTTTCATCTTAGCTGTAATGCTCCAGAAGATCGTGCCATGGAACAGAATTGAGTGAAAATGTACTAGCAATCTTGTCTGCAGTTCAACACAGGGAGAGAGAGAGAGAGAGAGAGAGAGAGAGAGAGAGAGAGAGAGAGAGAGAAGTGGTTGCAAAGCTGGCAGAATTGAGTTTTTTAGTTAACTTGCTCACATACTGATGCCACTGCAGTTTATTATCCATCTTGATACCCAAGAACTTCACACAGTGAGTTTCATCCAATATATGCCCATAGATCACTATGTCTCAAATTTGTAAATAGAGTGTAATTGGCCTACCCCCATGAACCATGGACCTTGCCGTTGGTAGGGAGGCTTGCGTGCCTCAGCGATACAGATAGCCGTACCGTAGGTGCAACCACAACGGAGGGGTATCTGTTGAGAGGCCAGACAAACGTGTGGTTCCTGAAGGGGGGCAGCAGCCTTTTCAGTAGTTGCAGAGGCAACAGTCTGGGTGATTGACTGATCTGGTCTTGCAGCACTAACCAAAACGGCCTTGCTGTGCTGGTACTGCGAACAGCTGAAAGCAAGGTGAAACTACAGCCATAATTTATCCCGAGCGCATGCAGCTTTACTGTATGGTTAAATGATGATGCCGTCCTCTTGGGTAAAATATTCCGGAGGTAAAATAGTCCATCATTCTACGGATCGGAGCGTGGAATGTCAGATCCCTTAATCGGGCAAGCAGTTTAGAAAATTTAAAAAGGAAGTGGATAGGTTAAAGTTAGATCTAGTGGGAATTAGTGAAGTACGGTTGCAGGAGGAACAAGACTTCTGGTCAGGTGAATACAGGGTTATAAATACAAAATCAAATAGAGGTACTGCAAGAGTAGGTTTAATAATGAATAGGAAAATAGGAATGCGGATAAGCTACTACAAACAGCATAGTGAATGCATTATTGTGGCCAAGATAGACGCGAAGACCACGCCTACTACAGTAGTACAAATTTATATGCCAACTAGCTCTGCAGATGATGAAGAACTTGATGAAATGTATGATGAGATAAAAGAAATTATTCAGGTAGTGAAAGGAGATGAAAATTTAATAGTCATGAATTACTGGAATTCGAGAGTAGGAAAAGGGAGAGAAGGAAACATAGTGGGTGAATATGGATTGGAGGAAGAGAAATGAAAGAGCAAGCCATCTGGTAGAATTTTGCACTGAGCATAAATTAATCATAGATAACACTTGGTTCAAGAATCATAAAAGAAGGTTGTATACATGGAAGAATCCTGGAGATACTAGAAGGTATCAGATATATTATATAATGGTAAGACAGAGATTTAGGAACCAGGTTTTAAATTGTAAGACATTTCCAGGGGCAGATGTGGACTCTGACCACAATCTATTGGTTATGAACTGTAGATTAAAACTGAAGAAACTGCAAAAAGGTGGGAATTTCAGGAGATGTGGCCTGGATAAACTGAAAGAACCAGAGGTTGTTCAGAGTTTCAGGGAGAACGTAAGGGAACAATTGGCAGGAATGGGGGAAAGAAATACAGTAGAAGAAGAATGGGTAGCTCTGAGGGATGAAGTAGTGAAGGCAGCAGAGGATCAAGTAGGTAAAAAGACGAGGGCTAGTAGAAATCCTTGGGTAACAGAAGAAATATTGAATTTAATTGATGAAAGGAGAAAATATAAAAATGCAGTAAATGAAGCAGGCAAAAAGGAATACAAATGTCTCAAAAATGAGACCAACAGGGAGTGCAAAATGGCTAAGCAGGGGTGGCTAGAGGACAAATGTAAGGATGTAGAGGCTTATCTCACTAGGGGTTAGATAGATACTGCCTACAGGAAAATTAAAGAGACCTTTGGAGAAAAGAGAGCCACTTGTATGAATATCAAGAGCTCAGATGGAAACCTAATTCTAAGCAAAGAAGGGAAAGCAGAAAGGTGGAAGGAGTATATAGAGGGTCTATACAAGGGCGGTGTACTTGAGGACAATATTATGGAAATGGAAGAGGATGTAGATGAAGATGAAATGGGAGATACAATACTGCGTGAAGAGTCTGACAGAGCACTGAAAGACCTGAGTCGAAACAAGGCCCCGGGAGTAGAAAACATTCCATTAGAACTACTGAAAGCCTTGGGAGAGCCAGTCCTGACAAAACTCTACCATCTGGTGAGCAAGATGTATGAGACAGGTGAAATACCCTCGGACTTCAAGAAGAATATAATAATTCCAATCCCAAAGAAAGCAAGTGTTGACAGATGTGAAAATTACCGAACTATCAGAAAATAAGTCGCAGTTGCAAAATACTAACGTGAATTCTTTACAGACGAATGGAAAAACTGGTAGAAGCCGACCTCGGCGAAGATGAGTTTGGATTCCGCCGAAATGTTGGAACACGTGAGGCAATAGTGACCCTATGACTTAGCTTAGAAAATAGGTTAAGGAAAGGCAGACCTACATTTCTAGCATTTGTAGACTTAGAGAAAGCTTTTGACAATGTTGACTGGAATACTCTCTTTCAAATTCTGAAGGTGGCAGGGGTAAAATACAGGGAGTGAAAGGCTATTTACAATTTGTACAGAAACCAGATGGCAGTTATAAGAGTCGAGGGGCATGAAAGGGAAGCTGTGGTTGGGAAAGGAGTGAGACAGGGTTGTAGCCTGTCCCCGATGTTATTCAATCTGTATACTGAGCAAGCAGTAAAGGAAACAAAAGAAAAAGTCAGAGTAGGTATTAAAATCCATGGAGAAGAAATAAAAGCTTTGAGGTTCGCCGATGACATTGTAATTCTGTCAGAGACAGCAAAGGACTTGGAGGAACTGTTGAATGGAATGGACAGTGTCTTGAAAGGATGGTATAAGATGAACATCATCAAAAGCAAAACGAGGATAATGGAATGTAGTCGAATAAAGTCGGGTGATGGTGAGGGAATTAGATTAGGAAATGAGCCACTTAAAGTAGTAAAGGAGTTTTGCTATTTGGGCAGCAAAATAACTGATGATGTTCGAAGTAGAAAGGATATAAAATGTAGACTGGCAATGGCAAGGAAAGCGTTTCTGAAGAAGAGAAATTTGTTAAGCCACGGTTCAGGGTGAACGGTGCGACGCTGGCAGAAATGCATGACGCAAGTTTTGGCAGCCGAAAACTGGAAGTCATTCGTGATGGCCCGCGACTGCACCTTTCATACAGCACCCTGCAGCTGCCATTCAGCAACCGCATTGCCATTGGAGCTATAGTACAGGCAAAAGTCAACAGCATATAAAAAAGCCGATATGGACATTCCAACAGCTGCAGCTAGCCCATTGATAGCAACTAAAAAGAGACACTCAAGATAGTCTTGCAGGATCTCATGCTTCTGGACTCAGGAGGAAGTATGGGAGGGACCAACTTGCACGAGGAAGGAGCGGAGCAACAGAAAATTTTGAATAAAAATCGAAAGCGGGCCCCTAAGACCCCACCCATGTAGCGTGGTGAGGATGTCATGTCACCATGTTGTATCGTATGCCTTCCGCATGTCAAAAAAGACGGCAACCAGATGCTGATGGCAGGCAAAGGGCATATGGACGGCAGACTCCAGGCAGACCAGATTATTGGTGGCACAGCGGCCCTTAAGGAGCTCACTCTAAGATAGAGCTAGAAGGCTCTGAGACTCGAGTAGCCAACTCCACCTTCGCTCACCATACGCTTGAGCAACTTGCACAGATTGTCGGTGAGGCTAATGGGACGGTAGCTGTCCATCTCCAGTGGGTTCTTGTCAGGCTTCAACACTGGTGTGATAATGCTTTCCCGCCACTGAGAATGGAACTTACCCTTGACCCAGATACGGTTGAGAAGGTACTAGGAGATGTCACTGGCAGTCCACCGAGACGTGTTTGAGCACCTGATAGTGGATGCAATCTGGCCCGGGAGCCGTATCAGGGCAAGTGGCTAGGGCAGTGTCAGGAAGTCATTTGTGAAAGTATTTGTATGGAGTGTAGCCATGTATGGAAGTGAAACATTGACAATAAATAGTTTGGACAAGAAGAAAATAGAAGCTTTCGAAATGTGGTGCTACAGAAGAATGCTGAAATTAGATGGGTAGATCACATAACTAATGAGGAGGTATTGAATAGAATTGGGGAGAAGAGGAGTTTGTGGCACAATTTGACAAGAAGAAGGGACCGGTTGGTAGGATATGTTCTGAGGCATCAAGGGATCACAAATTTAGCATTGGAGGGCAGCGTGGTGGGTAAAAATCGTAGAGGGAGCCCAAGAGATGAATACACTAAGCAGATTCAGAAGGATGTAGGTTGCAATAAGTACTGGGAGATGAAGAAGCTTGCACAGGGTAGAGTAGCATGGAGAGCTGCATCAAGCCAGTCTCAGGACTGAAGACAACAACAACAGTGTAATTGGATAGATGAAAAATCTGCTCACCAAGCAGCGGCAGGAGGAAAATATAATTTATTTTTCTGGAGACTCTTAAAGCATTTTAAATAAAAAAAATGTTATTAACATTCTGCATTGTTATTTTTCATGTCAGTATATTTGCAAATTGTAGTGTGTAACATGGTTGTGTGTAACGTAACTAAATCGGTGAGTAAGAGACAGCATACCTGTAATAAGAGTTCCGAATTCAAAGAGTTTGTTTATCTCTGGAGCACCGTTTCCTTCAGCATGACAATGCCTAACCCCACACAAGCATTGCAACAATCAAACGCCTTGGTTCACCATCACCAATCATCTTCCATACCATCCTGATGTGGCCCCATCCAATTTTCGTCTGTTACCAAAACTTAGAGAACACATTTGAGGTTTTCACTCTGATAGCGGTGAAAGGTTATGCAGGCAGAATTAGGTTGTGGCTCTGTCAACAAAGTCTAAGAGGTCTCTTGTTGGAGAAATGTTTGTCACCAGGGTGTCTATGTTGAAGAATAAATACATTGTAAACATGAAGAATAGAGATGCTGAATCTTTACAAAGTTTGCTCTATTTAGAATGCATGAAGAGTTTTCACGTTAAAATTTTTGGAGGCGTTACTTCTCAGCACGCCCTCTTGTGAATGTTCTGTGCATTGCTCTCAAATGGGGGAAACAGTGTAGAACACCTGAAGTATTAAAACCACCATCTTAATTCTTCTCTATTTTTTATTCACCAGTCTTGAAATTTTTTGGTTTGACAGTATGTTCTTGTTGGGAATTTAATCGTGGGAGTCAAACGAAACATAGAAATAATTAATTCTAAGTAGCCTTGACAAGAAAATATCGTAGATGAAATCTTTATGGATATCTCTACATTCACTTACCTCCAAAAAATTTCTGCTACCCCTGGAATTCTTTTACTGATTTCTCGTTTCATTTAGTTCTTAATGAAATTGTTTGCAAATAATAAAAATAAGTTTAGTTGGTTAGTGGTTTTCACAATCACAATACAAACAATTTCCAATTATTATTTTCTCTTTATTTGCGTTACAAGGCAGGGCTCTCGATTACATTGAAAACATCTTCAAAACACACTTATGTGTCTAAGCAAGAAGTAGAAAATCACTTTAGATTGAAAAGGAAATTAAAACATGCCTCTATAGCCAGTCCTTTACAATTTACTTGATAATCTATATTCAAGGACTGAATCCTTAATAGCTATGTGACAGTAGCGTTGTTCATTATAAACATGACTGTATTTATGGCTCATAGAAGTTATGCCAGCAACAAGAAATAAACCCAAATTTTTACCCTAAGTTAGAAAGCAGCAAAGATTTTCCATGTACAACATAAGGGAAGTGTTTCTTTTTTTATATAATTGCCATGTTCTGGAAAGCACTTATGAGGAATTCAGGAAAAATGTAGATAGATGGAATTACAGAAAAGAGATCATGTCAATTCCTGGATTTGATTAATGAGTATAAAAAATATATACAACTACTAGCTGTAGAGAAGAAAAGATTTGACAGTGTATTTAGTCTTTTGGGAGAAGTCTGTAGGTCATGGATGTATAGAGTAAATCAATATCAAAGCCATGAAGAATTTCTGCACAGTTTCCTGAATAAGTACTGGTCAAGAAATACAAAATACTTAATGAGATAATTTGCAAGGAGCGTGTACTGTGTAGCAAAAATGCACCTGATGTCAAAGCATATTATGAAAGAAAGTTGCTTTAGCTCCCTTTCACTGGATGTACTGGTAAATGATGATTTTTAAAATGTAGTGAAGGACAATATTATGGAAATAGAAGAGGATGTAGATGAAGACGAAATGGGAGATACGATACTGCGTGAAGAGTTTGACAGAGCACTGAAAGACCTGAGTCGAAACAAGGCCCCCGGAGTAGACAACATTCCATTAGAACTACTGACGGCCTTGGGAGAGGCAGTCATGACAAAACTCTACCAGCTGGTGAGCAAGATGTATGAGACAGGCGAAATACCCTCAGACTTCAAGAAGAATATAATAATTCCAATCCCAAAGAAAGCAGGTGCTGACAGATGTGAAAATTACCGAACTATCAGTTTAATAAGCCACGGCTGCAAAATACTAACGCGAATTCTTTACAGACGAATGGAAAAACTGGTAGATGCAGACCTCGGGGAGGATCAGTTTGGATTCCGTCGAAATGTTGGAACACGTGAGGCAATACTGACCTTACGACTTATCTTAGAAGAAAGATTAAGAAAAGGCAAACCTACGTTTCTAGCATTTGTAGACTTAGAGAAAGCTTTTGACAATGTTGACTGGAATACTCTTTTTCAAATTCTAAAGGTGGCAGGGGTAAAATACAGGGAACGAAAGGCTATTTATAATTTGTACAGAAACCAGATGGCAGTAATAAGAGTCGAGGGGCATGAAAGAGAAGCAGTGGTTGGGAAAGGAGTGAGACAGGGTTGTAGCCTCTCCCCGATGTTATTCAATCTGTATATTGAGCAAGCAGTAAAGGAAACAAAAGAAAAATTTGGAGTAGGTATTAAAATTCATGGAGACGAAGTAAAAACTTTGAGGTTCGCCGATGACATTGTAATTCTGTCAGAGACGGCAAAGGACTTGGAAGAGCAGTTGAACGGACTGGACAGTGTCTTGAAAGGAGGATATAAGATGAACATTAACAAAAGCAAAACGAGGATAATGGAATGTAGTCAAATTAAATCGGGTGATGCTGAGGGAATTAGATTAGGAAATGAGACACTTAAAGTAGTAAAGGAGTTTTGCTATTTAGGAAGTAAAATAACTGATGATGGTCGAAGTAGAGAGGATATAAAATGTAGACTGGCAATGGCAAGGAAAGCGTTTCTGAAGAAGAGAAATTTGTTAACTTCGAATATAGATTTATGTATCAGGAAGTCGTTTCTGAAAGTATTTGTTTGGAGTGTAGCCATGTATGGAAGTGAAACATGGACGATAACTAGTTTGGACAAGAAGAGAATAGAAGCTTTCGAAATGTGGTGCTACAGAAGAATACTGAAGATAAGGTGGATAGATCACGTAACTAATGAGGAGGTATTGAATAGGATTGGGGAGAAGAGAAGTTTGTGGCACAACTTGACTAGAAGAAGGGATCGGTTGGTAGGACATGTTTTGAGGCATCAAGGGATCACAAATTTAGCATTGGAGGGCAGCGTGGAGGGTAAAAATCGTAGAGGGAGACCGAGAGATGAGTACACTAAGCAGATTCAGAAGGATGTAGGTTGCAGTAGGTACTGGGAGATGAAGCAGCTTGCACAGGATAGAGTAGCATGGAGAGCTGCATCAAACCAGTCTCAGGACTGAAGACAACAACAACAACAACAACAATGAACTTTGGAGAATACTGCCTAAATATATAAAAAATCTGATTGGAGGAGACACTTTGACTAACAAAGAATAGTTATTGAAGAGAAAAATGATAAATTATGATGACAGCAGACAGCTTAAGTGGAGGGGAGTTATCTAGGAAAAGGAGTAAACAGGTTGTGGGAACAGTCCATCTGAATCTGAACTGAAGAGGTACAGATGGATTTCAGAGACAAAGTTTGATAATGATGATCGAAGGATTTAAGAGAAAGTGGGCCATGCAGTGCCACAGGAGAAGAAATAATACACTGAAGTGCTAAAGAAATTGGTATAGATATGCCTATTCAAATACAGAGAGATGTAAACAGGCAGAATGCAGTGCTGCAGTCAGTAATTCCTATATAAGACAACAAGTGCCTGGCACAGTTTTTTGATCGGTTACTGCTGCTACAATTGCAGATTAGCTAGGTTGAAGCGAGTTTGAACATACTGTTATAATTGGCGCATGAGCCATGGGGCACAGCATCTCTGAGGTAGCAATGAATTGGGGATATTCCCTTACGATCATTTCACAAGTGTACAGTGAATATAAGGAATCCGGTGAAATATCAATGACTGAAGGAGTCACTCAGTATGACAGAAGTGCAACCCTCCTGCAGATTGCTGCAGATTTCAATTCTGGACCATCAACAAGTGTCAGCATGTCAACCATTCAATGAAACATCATTGACATGGGCTTATTGACTTGGGCAGTTCCAACAGGACAATGCAACACCCCACACATTCAGAATTTCTACAGAGGGACTCCAGGAACTCTCTTCTGAGTTTAAACACTCGCTGGCCATCAAACTCCCCAGACATGAACATTATTGAGCATATCTGGGATGCCTTGCAAGGTGCTATTACGGATTTGTGGACAGCCCTGCAGGATTATTGGTGTCAATTCCCTCCAGCACTTCTTCAGACATTAATCGAGACTATGCCACATCATGTTGCCGCACTTCTGCGTGCTTGCGGGAGCCCTACACTATATTAGGCAGGTGTGCCAATTTTTTTGGCTCTTCAGTGGAATAGCAGATAGAATCTGAGCAGTTTAAAAGACAGAGGGAGGCATTTTCTTTCCTTTACCCTTAAGGAAATAGCATGATTTATACTCTTTTGATCAATGCTTGCAAAATTTGAAAATTATTTATCCACTTTAATCATAATTGAACATCTCGTAAAATATGAATTAATAAAGGGTAGTGTGTAAGTGTCTCGTAATTCTGTTTGCAACTTAACATGTCATCCATACATGAGGTAGCAAATGGATCATATCCTTACATTGTTAATTAAAAAAGAAACATGAACTACACATATGTTTTAAAAATTCCAAATGTTTCACATAAATCAAACAATGGAAACTCCAGGTAGGAATAGTGACAATGTAGGAAAAGACAAATTACTTTGACAGTGGCTGCTTATCCTGGTGGACAGCTTGTTGGTAGTCATACAAATATAAAAAGCAGTGGAAGGAATGCAGCAGTGCTGGTAAATGACATGGCTGCTTTCACAGGTGGCCTGGCCCCTGATGGGATTGGGTAAACATGTGACAGGACTGGAATAGGAATTGGGCAGGTTTTGCACATGCGACTTCCATAGGGATATGATCCTTGTGGCAAGGGGTTGGGATTGGCAGTGGCATAGGGATAGACAGTATGTTATGGAAGTTAGGTGGACGATAGAACACCTATTTGCGGGGGGGGGGGGGGGGGGGGGAGACTATCTCAAGTAGGGTGCATCTCACCTAGGGCTCGGTGATGGATAATCAAAGCACTAGCGAAGGATGTGGTTCAGTTGTTACAGTCCTGGGTGGTGAAGGGGACACTCCTTTGTGGCTAGTCCTTGGGTATGGTGGGAGGATTGGGGGAAATGGTACAGGAGATCTGTTGTGGACTAGGCCTGTTGTATAGTGCCAGTGTGTGAAGGCCTTGGTGAGACCCTCAGCAAACTGACCAAGGGAGCTTTTGTCACTGCAGATACACTGTTCCCAGGTAGCCAGGCTATATGGGAGAGATTTTTTGGTGTGAAAGGGATGACAGCTGTCAAAGTGCAGGTACTCTTGGTGACTGGTGGGTTTAATGTCAACAGAGGAGCGAATGGAGCCATCAGGGAGGTGGAGGTCAACATCTAGGGAGGTAACACACTAGGTTGAGAAGGAGCACATGAAGCAGATTGGAGAGAAGGCGTTAAGATTATGGAGGAACGAAGATAGGGCATCTTGGCACTGAGGCCAGACCATTAAGATATCAGAAACTGAACCAGACAAGGGGTTTGGTGTTTTGGGAGGATAGGAATGTGTCTAGATGGCCCATAAAAAGGTTGGTATAGGGGGCTGCCATGTGGGTGCCCATGGCTGTGCCGCAGATTTGTTTATATACCTTCCCTTCAAATGAGAAGTAGTTGTGGGTTAGGATAGAGTAAGTAAGGTGTATGAGGAATGAGGAAGTGGATTTTGAGTCTGAAGGACATTGGAAAAGGTAATGTTCAATAGTGAAGACCATGGACATGAGGGATGTGGCATCAGCAGTGAAGAGTAGAGCCCAGGAGGCAAACGGATGGTGGTGGTGGAGGGTCAGTGAAGGACGTGGTTTGTGTGTTTGACGTGGGATGTTAGATTAAGGGCAATTGGTTGTAGAAAGTGGGTATGTAGTGTATCATAGAGGTGAGGAGGGAAATGGATTCAGAGGAGATGTTCTGGGATGAGCCTAAGGCTTTAAGGGGAGCTGGAATGATGAAAATGACAAAATTAACGTGTTTTGGTTTTTTCATTATAAAATTATTTGGAGTTTTCTGAATAAAACTAACCAGGTTTCACCCTTCTAAGTGAATTCTAAGCGTGTTTTTTATCGCTAGAAAGATGACATGCCACGTAAATTATTGTAGCAACTTTGTGTGTCACCTCTGATGGCACCACTCGCTGGATACAAGCAGGGTATCTGTGGTGCGAAATTAGACAGTGTTATGTTTTCCAACATTGTATGGCTTTATCTCTGTGCCAAGTAACTGTTAATATCGGTATGCCATGTGTGTTGACGTGTGGAGATTGCTTTGTGTTGTTTAGCTGTTCAATTTTGCGTATTTGATGAGTTTTGCTCGTACCTATTTTACTTATTTGGTTTGTAGATATCAGCATGCTCCATTTCAGCAACCAAGTGTTTAAGAAAAGCCACAATTAGTGGATGAAGAAATCTTTCATTGTTTCGAAGCGAGATGATGCACAGACTGCTTCACTGGCTACTCCAGGTGAAAGTGATAGAACTTCTTCCAACAAGAAACTGTGCCAGCAAAGAAAAATTTGAAAACTCTGAAAGTGACAGTAATGAGGTGAATGAAATAATTAAAATTTCCTTGTTCTCTAATATTTTGAAACATAAAGTATTATGCCAAGTTTGCAAAGAAAGAGGACTGGAATTGAAAATAACTTCACACATTGGTTTGGCATGTGAAATGTTATTGAAATGGAACAAATGTGCTGCAGAAGTTTTGTTTTCTAAATCTAACAGTATTCCTCATAGTGGTAATAGTGGAAAGAAGGTGTATGATATAAATGTTAGGCTATTGTATGGCTTGCATTGCATTGGTAAGGGCAGTGCTGCAGGGACAATGTTATGTGGAATTATGATCTTGCCAGAACAACTAACCAAGTTTGTATTTTATAATGAATTGGTGGGATATTTTGCTAAAGACATTGTTCAAGAAACAGTGAAGAAGGCAGTTGAAGAAGCTGTGACAGATAATGGGAGTTGTACAGATTTAACTGTTGCTTTAGATGGATCATGGCAACGTAGAGGTCATAAACCTCCAAATGGAGTTGTGACAGCTACCAGGCGAGACAGTTGCAAAGTAATTGGTGTTGCTATCCTCTCAAAACATTGTAGATGTAAGGGCAATACCAAGGACGAACATAGTGAAAGTTGTGATGCAAATTTTCACGACATGAGTGGAGCGATGGAAGTAGAGGGAGTGAAAGCAATTATTTCGAGATCATAGGAGTGGTATATTGTACGATACACTAACTATGTTGGAGTTGGTGATTCTAAGGGATATAAAGCTGTAGAGGAACTCGAACCTTATGGCAATAAAATTCACATTAAAAACAGGAGTCCATTGGATATGTGCAGAATCGCATGGGGGCTCGCTTGCGCAAACTAAAGCAGACATTAGGATCCCAGAAGCTTAGTGATGGTAAGACCCTTGGAGGAAGAGGAAGATTGACAGATGAAGCAATTGATAGATTGCAGAGGTATTATGGGTGTGCAATTAGGCAAAACACAAGAAGCATTGAGCATATGAGGAGAGCAGTATGGGCATTATTTTTTCATAGTGCTTCAAGAAATGAGCACCCACAACATGCACTGTGCCCCACAGGTGATGACTCTTAGTGTAAGTACCAATCAGGAAAGGAATATGCCCATAAAAATAGTTTGCCAAATGCTCTAACTGATGTAATTAAGCCCATATTCAGAGATTTATCACAGCCAAGTTTATTGAAAAAGTGTTTACATGGGAAAACACAACATCCAAATGAAAGTGTAAATAATTTAATATGGATTAGGATTCCCAAAAGAATGTTTGTACTGATAAAAATATTGCATTTTGGAGTGTATGATGCAGTGGCAACATACAATGAAGGAAACGTTATCAAATTTGATGTGCTGAACAACCAGGACACAACACCATTTCCACAATGCACCTAATTGATGAAGAGAGACTAAGAGGTGCAGGAATAAGAGACAAAACCTTACAACATGCAACAAAGGGGAAGAAAAGACCAGTGAAAGGGAAACTAACACTGTAAAAAGAAGTGGATACTGATAATCCATCATATGGAGCAGGAATGTATTAAAAAACTTTGGAAGCCATTTCCCGTAATTTTAAAATTTTCATCTTTGAGGAACATTTTCTCAAAAACTGCTAACAGTAAATCAATGGAATTTAGACACAGTATTGTTGACTTCTTTTCCTTTATTTGTATAACAAATTGTAAAAAAATATTGTATAATTCAAGAGTTATAGAAGAAAAAGTGCAAAATTTTAGAGAAAAAAAAATAAGCATCTGTTTGGAAAAATTGTAAAACAAAAACCAATAAATATTTCTTAACGTAACATTATAACTTTGTAGAGAAATATTCACTGAACATGTAGTCCAAATTTCAGAGCAATATGTTTAATGGTTTTAGAAAAAATGTTCCTTCTATTTGCTAAAATTAACATGGAGGAGATGAATCATTCCAGCTCCCCTTAAGCAGCGATTGGAGTTTGTTTTGGAATGTAGGGATGGGGTCGCTCTGGAAGAGTTTATAGACGGAGGAGTCAGATAATTAGCATAGGCCTTCTGCCAGTTAGTCACTGTGATTCATTTTGATGGAAAAGTTAACAACAGTGTTATGAGAATGTTTTTACTCTGCATTTGGTAGAGTTGGTAGGGAGCTTTAGAGGACGTGGCCTGTTGAAAAGGTTAGCTAGGCAGGGTTTAGCTGCGATAAGCGATAGACAAGGAGTAACACTGTGGGTACGAAAGGGGTTGGATAGTGGTTCCGTGAGATGACAGTAGATTGTCAGCAAGTTAGATAACTTATGGAAGTGGTGTCTGGAATGCTCCTTCAGGTGCTGGAGAGCGGGTGAATCAATTTCAGAGATGTGATGTATGGAATACGGATTGCAGAGTAGTAGTATCTTACAGAGGTAGAAGGGGTGGTACTGATTCCTTTACCATGGAGATGTGTTTTTGCAGTAGCAAGTTTATGAGGGCCAGGGATTGGTGGAATCTGAAAAGGTGTAGGTTATTTTGAAAGTAGGGGTGGGATCCGGAGAAAGGAATCTTTCCAGTTAGGCTGTTTGGAGGATTCTGAGGTTTAGGTGGCATTTGAGAAACAGGATCCGAGACTGGGTTTTAGCCAGGGAAAGGATTATTTTCTGAATTGGTGCAGAAACATGGAGCAAGGGTCCATTTTCTTCCTCACCCCTATGATACACCACCCACCCACCTTCTATATGCACCCCAAAATCCACAATCCCAACAATCCAGGATGCCCCATTGTGGCTGGTTATAATGCCGCCTAAGAAAGAATTTCAGCCCTCATTGAACGACAGCTACAACCAATTGCCCATAATTTAACACCCCGCTTCAAACACACAAACCACATCCTACACTGACTCTCCACCAGCCCCATCCGTTTACCTCCTGAGCTCTACTCTTCATTGCTGACACCACATCCCTATACATCAACATCCCTCATGTCCATGGTCTTCACTATTGAACATTACCTTTTCCAATGTCCTTCAGACTCAAAATCCACTTCCTCATTCCTCATACACCTTACTTACTCTATCCTAACCCACAACTACTTCTCATTTGAAGGGAAGGTATATAAACGAATCCGCAGCATAGTCATGGGCACCCACATGGCAGCCCCCTATACCAACCTTTTTATGGGCCATCTAGACACATTCCTATCCTCCCAAAACACCAAACCCCTTGTCTGGTTCAGTTTCTGATATCTTAATGGTCTGGCCTCAGTGCCAAGATGCCCTATCTTCGTTCCTCCATAATCTTAACGCCTTCTCTCCAATCTGCTTCATGTGCTCCTTCTCAACCTAGTGTGTTACCTCCCTAGATGTTGACCTCCACCTCCCTGATGGCTCCATTCGCTCCTCTGTTGACATTAAACCCACCAGTCACCAAGAGTACCTGCACTTTGACAGCTGTCATCCCTTTCACGCCAAAAAATCTCTCCCATATAGCCTGGCTACCTGGGAACAGCGTATCTGCAGTGACAAAAGCTCCCTTGGTCAGTTTGCTGAGGGTCTCACCATGGCCTTCACACACTGGCACTATACCACAGGCCTAGTCCACAACAGATCTCCTGTACCATTTCCCCCAACCCTCCCACCATACCCAAGGACTAGCCACAAAGGAGTGTCCCCTTCATCACCCAGGACCACCCTGAACTGTAACAACTGAACCAAATTTTCGCTGATGTTTTGATTACCTATCATTGTTCCTTGAAATGAGGGCCATCCTACTCGAGACACTTCCCATCCCTCCTAAATTGGTATTCCATCACCCACCCAACTTCCCTAACACCCTAGTTCATTGCTATGCCACTCCCAATCCCAACCCCTTGCCACAAGGATCATATCCCTTTGGAAGACAAAGGTGCAAAATCTGCACACTCCACCCTTCCAGCACTTCCTATTCCAGTCCTGTCACATGTTTATTCTACCGCATCGGGGGCCGGGCCACCTGTGAAAGCAGCCATATCATTTATCAGCTTTGCTGCAATCATTCCACAGTGTTTTTCTTGGTATGACTATCAACCATCTTTTCACTAGGATGAACAGTCACTGTCAAACTGTTTCCAAACTCAAAGTAGACCACCTTTTTGCACAACATGCCGTTGAATTTAACATACTTGATTTCAGTGGCTGCTTCACTACCTGAGCTGTCTGGATGCTTCCCTGTTCCACTAGCTTCTCTGAACTGCGCAGATTCAAGTTACCCTTGCAACACATTATCCGCTCCCATAGTTATCCCAGCCTCAATCTACAGTAACATACTGTCCCATACCCTTCCACCCCTTCTTGTCCTATCATCTCCTCCCCATTGTCATCTCCCACCCTATTTATTTGCAGCTCTCTGCCAACACATCCACTCACCTTTCCCTGCTTCTCTCCTCTTTTGACCTTTTTTTGCCCACCTCCTCATCCCATAACTCCCAATGCTGTGCCTGTTGGCGGTTTAGTTCCTGCACACTCCAACAGACACCGTTCATCTCTGTCACTACCGTATTTACTCAAATCTGAGCCGCACCTGAAAAATGAGACTCGAAATAAAGAAAAAAAAAATTTCCCGAATCTAAGCAGCATCTGAAATTTGAGACTCGAAATTCAAGGGGAGAGAAAAGTTTTAGGCCGCACCTCCAAATCGAAACAAAGTTGGTCCATTGTAATATGAGACACAATTTAGGTCGAATGAATGATGACGATACAGATACAGCAGTTTGGTTCGAGACGTAAGGTGCTTCGTCTGGTGTGAGTCGATTGCTTATTTTGCTTTGATCTGATAAGTGCCGTTTTCTTTGTTATAGGTGTTTGAGTCACTCTTAAGCAGAAAATGCATTACTGCACTGTGTCATGCATTGTTTGTCGCATTCTGTTTGTGCATGTTTACGGACTGTCGCGGATCGCGGCATGGCTTGCTTTTGTGCGCACTATTGCCGCGTACTACTAAAAATAAAAGAAGAGGAATAGTCTCATTAGCGAAATAATGGCAAGAGACTGCTACTTACACTGCTACTTTCATTCATATGATCAACAAGAACCAAATAATAGACTGCGTATGATAGAACATGTTCTGAATGAGGTTTAGGCGAAAATTTTTCTCCGTTTGAAAATCTTTGCGGCCGCTTCTTTATTACATCAAATTCTGCACAGAAATTAGTCATCTTAGATTTAAAAACCTAGTCAGTTGCCGTGCTTCATTTCTGTTTGTATCACTATTATGCATAAGAATAATACGAATATAAGCATCACGCGATACATATATTCTTCCGCGTTTGCTGTTGACTCACTCTAGTTTCGTAGTTTATTAGGCAGACAGGATTTAAATGAGATAGCAACAAACACAAAAGAATACATGGCAAAATGTTTATATTGGTATTATTCTTATTGTGAAGAGAATACAGTATGTGATTCAAATTTCATCAGGTTCCTATTAGCAACCATCTCTTCTCATGGGTAGGAAAAAATTCAGAACGTAGAGTTGGCCATATTGACAAACATTCCAGTCTTGCCAGTCGGATTTTCGTAGTACACTGAAATTCTGCTACATTCGAACATGAACAATACGGAATTTGTATTTACTTCATTAGATAATGTATGAAAATGCAGTGGTCAAAACTCGGGGCGGAGAAAAAAAGCTCGTCTTCCACCTTTTTTTTGAAAAATTTATTTACTGACGCAGAGCTTTTAGCGCAAGTATTTATCTTTGTGCCTACAAAGCATGCCTGTGTAGCGCTACATATATTCAACGGCAGAAGTTAGTTGTGGCGGCACGTACCAAGCCGCAGGCGAATTTTTGGACTACGAAAACCGTAAAGAAAGTGCGGCTTAGATTTAAGTAAATAGGGTACCTGTACACTACTATTCCTTACCCTTACCCCCCTCCATCCTGTCCAGACTAGTGCTTGCATCCCGTGTGATGCTGCATTCTGGTCCGAGATGCTGGAGTTGGCAGTCTTGTGTGTGTGCCTGTGTGTGTGTGTGTGTGTGTGTGTGTGTGTGTGTGTGTTACAAATGAAGGCTGTGACCAAAGCTGTATTTGAGCGTCTTTTAATTGTGCCTGTCTGCAACTTTCCAGATAAAGTATAAATTACAGTTATAATAAATCTAATAATAAATTTCGTACTGTTGCTAAACATTAAGAGAAGAAACAACTAATCTCGATTTAAGATAATTCCTGAGATCTTGAAAGTCTTCAGTGGAGAAAACATCATTTATTATGTATACGGCGTGGATCACAATTAATACTGAAAACTGACACTGTGAAAGTATACAAGAACAGAAACAAAAATGTTCCAGTAAAGATGGGGCCACAAACAAGTTGTGATTTCAGTTGCCTGAGACTACAGTTTTGTGTGCGAGTTGCATTTGCATGTGTGTGTGTGTGTGTGTGTGTCGCTTATTGTTGACAAAGACCTTAACACTGAAAGCTTTAATTCTGAGATTCCTTTTATTGTGCCTATCTTCTGCCACTCAGCATCTCCGTTGTATGGTGAGTAGCAACTTTTGGCGAGTGACAACTCTGAGGAGTCACAGAAACAAGACTATAATTAGGTCAAAAATTTCCTTTGCACAGTTTAAAGATACAACCATGCTCTATTGACAGCTGGATTTTTGTTTGTTTCAGTTAGTCATTTACTTACAATAATGGCAGATGTGGATTGTCGCAGTTCGCCTAATGCTGATACGCATGAACGAGATGAAAAGTGTAAATTGTTGTTGCCTTTCACAAGTGTTATAGTTGTGTGCACATAACCCTACATAAAGTGGTAATATCAGGAGTTTCATTTATTTGCTTTTATGTACTTGTGCACTATGTGCTCGTGTATGATTTTTTGCCAGAGCTCTGAACAGTATATCCATTTCAATGTTCATTGTTGCAGTGTTTACATCAGGACCCATTTAATAGGAAAAAATCATACTTTCATTCTTTGTTTTATACTTGTCTGATACAGGTTTCTTGATATAATGAGATACCTTGTACTTTTGTGAAATCGTCCATCATTTACAGAGTTGTATAAAGTCCATGGTGATCAGTGTGCATGCTTACTTTAAGGTCGAAAAAGAACGGGGCGTGAAGAGTTCCATATAACACCTACTAAAGAGAACTTTTGAACTGAAAGTACAGTTAAGTGAATTTTGCAAGAAAGCAGAGAAACTGCCAGGTGTTAGAAGTTTGCATTGAGTGAGTCATAAGAAGGAAATCCACGACTTGAGTGTGGAAAATTGATTTCCATCAGTAGCAACTGCATTGAAAATGTTGAAGGTTTAAATGGAAGGCTATCCTAATATGAGTGAAATAGATTATAATTGACTTCTATAACACCCCAAAACTCTATTAAGACAAGTGAGAAAACATGTATTACAGCTGCCATTTTTAATGTAATTAAAAAAGCGGTGTCTTGGGAGAGGTTGAAAGCTTTAACAAGGTCAAACATGAAATTCTTAAGGGTGGCTCAAATAGCCAAATGTGCTTTTTTAAAACAAAACAAAAAATAAATTTAACAAAAAAAAAAGTGAGTACACTAGCCCAAACATAATAACATTTAAAGCCCCCCCTCACCAGGTGTACTCAATAAAACAGAAATACTTGACAATAGAGGCCAAAAGCAAAAGCAAAAACGGGCATATGTTGAAGTGAAGAAGAAAGTGGTGCATCATTACAGATAATATTCCAGATATTACAGATAATATTCCAAGAACTGTGCAAACACTCCACTGTCCAGATCTGAGGAATGCCACCAATGCATGAGGATAATTGTGGCGGTCACCCAGTCTTAATAGGTCCAGGAGCAGCAAGGCTTCATCCCCCGGATAAACCAGCACTAACAACAAAGTCTGGAAAACAGAAGTCTCTGCAGGTCGCACATCTTCTGGTCTTGGCGTGTCCCCAGCTACAGTGCAGGAACATTTGTATGTTTTTGCTCTTTCTTCTTACTCGCCCAGCGAGCTCCAAACAAGAGCCCTTCCACACTGAGTGCCTTGTAGCCACAACAGACTGCCAGAAACCTCTTTCAGCCACCAGAAATCTCTCTCACATGCTGTCCCATCCTGCTCTGTCTGAAGAAACCAAAGAGAGCCTCATATCGCAGCACCACAGACATACTCATGAGTTGGGTGGGAGGTATGGACCTGGCAGCATGGCTCAGTTGTCTCCTTGTCATCTAAAAATGTGTTATTCAGACACAAAATAAAAGTAAACACTTCCATGCTTCCATCAAGGTTCTACACATTGATATTTGTCGTGATGTAACCAGAATACGAGCCCCTATAGCATCAGTGCAAATTCTGAAGGTGTTGTGTCAATTACTCGCAAATTCGGGCTCTATATCAACATATAAATGCTTTAAAATAAGTCCATACCACTGCTGGGGACCCCTCGTTGTTAGAAGTATCTCTCATTGCTTTGGCTTATTTTGAATATTTTAATCCCCTGTTTTATGATATTATCATTTGGGGCACAGCACCTAAAGTAAATAAAATATGTATTCAACAGAAATCAGTGGTAAGTATAACTCTTAGAGTAGATAACTACACTTATTACAGAGCTCTCTTTAAGGATATTGGACTACTCAGTCCCACTTCCAAGTACATTTACTGCGTCATGGCTTTTGTTGTAGCTAATGAAAGTCTATATCAGCTGAAACAGTACTATAAATGAAATTATGGGGCATATGTCATGCAGATACACTATTTCTGCAACATTGATACTGCAAAGTAAAAGACTTAAAAATAGAAACTGTAGTTGTTATACTATGTGACAAGATAGTGTGACACAGAAGAGTCTGGAAATGGCAGCAGAGTGGCTGGAAGCAAATGGGCCAATAGATTTAGTTTCCGAACATTAAGCAGAAAATTGGAGATTGGTGTGGGTATCAGCAATCCCGTGACGAGCAGAAATGTTGCAAGAACATTGCATTGAATCATGAAAGGCAATAGCATGCAGTTCAGAAATCAGTCTGAAGTACATGTCATTGTCAGTCAAACGTAGAATATCCAAAGAACAGTCCCAAGCAAGACAGTGAGACATAGCCAGGTATATTCAAAGGTACTGAATGGCGCACAATATGCAGTTTCATACAAGGGAAGAAGGTAGAGCTGGCAGAGGCTGCAAGTAAGATGGGGCTGGACATTTTAGCTGTGAGTGACATTTGGGTAAGGGGTGAGAAAGAAGAGGAAGTGGGAGAATACAAGGTCCACCTGTCAGGAGTCAAAGCAGAAATGGCACAATGGGGTGTAGGGCTCTACATCAGGAAAGAAATGGAACCCAGTGTAGTTGCAGTAAGGTATGTAAACGAACGACTGATGTGGATAGATTTGACAGTGTCGGGCAAGAAAATTAGGATTGTGTCAGTATATTCGCATTGTGAAGGGACAGATCAAGATAAGATGGATAGTTTTTATGAGGCACTCAGTGATGTAGTTGTTAGAGTAAAGGACAAGGACAGTGTTCAGCTCATGGGTGATTTTAATGCCAGGATTGGAAATTGAACAGAAGGGTATGAAAAGGATATGGGTAAATTTGGAGAGGATATGGAGGCCAACAGGAACGGAAACAACTCTTGGATTTCTGTGCCAGTGTGGACTTAGTAATCACAAACTTCTTTTTTAAACATAAGAACATTCACCGGTATACTTGGGAAGGCAGGGGAACCAGATCTGTCATTAACTATATAATAGCTGATCAGGAATTCAGGAAGGCTGTGAGGGACACGCGTGTATTCAGGGGATTCTTTGATGACACTGATCATTATTTAATCTGCAGTGAAATTGGGATTGTGAGGCCAAAAGTGCAGGAGGTCAGGTCCATATGTAGGAGGATAAAAGTGGAGTAACTTTAGGATAATGAAATCAGGCACAAGTACATAACAGTGATCTCAGAAAGGTACCAGTTAGTTGAATGTAGTCAATTACAGTCATTGGAAAAGGAATGGACAAGGTTCAGGGACACAGTACTAGAAGTGGCTAAAGAATGTCTTGGAACAGTAGTGTGTAAAAGTAGGATGAAGCAAACAGCTTGGTGGAATGACACAGTCAAGGCAGCCTGTAAAAGGAAAAAGAAGGCGTATCAAAAATGGCTACATTCTAGAACTCAGGTAGACAGAGAAAGTTATGCTGAAGAAAGAAACAAAACCAAACAGATAATTGCAGCATCCAAGAAGAAATCTTGGGAAGACTTTGGAAACAGGTTGGAGACTATGGGTGATGCTGCTGGAAAACCATTCTGGAGTGTAATTAGCAGTCTTTGAAAGGGAGGTAAGAAGGAAATGACAAGTATTTTGGACAGGTCAGGAAAACTGCTGGTGAATCCTGTGGATGCCTTGGGCAGATGGAGGGAATATTTATACTAACAATAGATTATGAGTAGTGCTAATCTCTCCACACTGCTAATTGTGGAAATTACTGTTATCACCAGTAATATTCTCAGACCAAGATCCAATCATAAAGCAATAGCAGCAGTCAATAATCTCGAGCATAACTAGCTCCTTCTTCTAGCACTTGTTGGCTGGCTTGTGGGAAGGGACCAAACAGCGTCATTGGTCCCACTAGCATTTGTAAAATGTTAGGAGATTGGTAACTTTTGAGGTAATAGTCTCCATAACATTACCAATGCAAACAATCTTTCATTCGCAACTGTCACCAGTATTTATTGTTTTAGGGTTGCGCCTATATTAAAAGTTATGACAATTTTTTAATTAATTGTGTTGGTTTCTGTATTTGGAGTTCTGCTCTTTTCAGATGACAGCATTGCTGTCATAAAAAAGAAAATAAAGTTTTATGTACCTACATGGAAAATCATTTATGGTTATCACTAATGGACTAATATGCAGTCCTGATCTTAGTTTATGTTCAGTATTGTGTGTTGTTGATCTTTATGCTTTTTATTTGTATTTATGTCATAGAGGAAAAATTGGTAGACATAGATGGGAAGAGTGAAGTTATATTAACCTTTCAGACAACGTTCTTCTTCAAAGCTAACAAAGGAACATACACATACAGCAAAATTGCACCGGCACAGAGACCCAAGGGGATACATTGGCGGAAAATAGTGGTACAAATAGTAACCAGGGTTTGCACAATTAACCATAATTCATGGTTTTATGATAGTGAAGTTTTAAATTTAATTGACATTTTTGCATGGAAAAGTAAATTTCCCTCTGAACTAAAAAGAAATACTGTACAAAATACCTATGTTATAAAATAAGTTTATTTTAGGATAAACTAGTATAAGGGATATTGATGGTGTTTGCTCACTGACACTGCTTAAATTTTCAGCTGAAAAGGGAATCCGGTGCTCTGCCAAATGTTCGAATAACAGTTGTAGATAATTTTCAAGGTGAAGAAAACAAAATAATTTTACTGTCATTGGTACGGAGCAATGAAGACGCCAACATTGGTTTTCTAAAAGTTGAAAATAGAGTATGTGTCGCTCTCTCACGAGCTAAAGAAGGCTTTTACATAATTGGTAAGTCTTGTTTTTTATAAAACATTTTACTCCTTTGAACACATGAAGAATGAATATTCAGTTTGCAAACATTCCCCCAGGCTTTGGGAGTTTTCAAGGTAGGAGATAATGGCAGAAGTAAAGCTGTGAGGGCAGGTCGTCAGCCGAGCTTGGACAGCTCAGTAGGTAGAGCACTTGTCCACAAAAGGCAAAGGTTCAAAATTCAAGTCCCAGACTAACACTCAGTTGTAGTCTACCAGTAAGTTTCAGATCGGCACACACTCCAGTGCATAGTGAATATCCATTCTGAAAGCCATTATACAAGGGTAATCCAGATTTCATTGTAAGCTGTTTGGACTTCAACTGCATATGTAACAGCACACTGTCGAACAAAATATTGGCCCCTATCCGATCCACGAGGGTAATCCCAAAAGTAAGGTCTCCTATTTTTTTATAAGTACATAGACCTTTTTATTTCTACAGTGGTTTACATCTGTTTACAGCTTGAACATTTAGCTACTTTTTGACCTAATCACCATTTATGTCGATGCATTTTTGTAGATGCTGAGGCAGTTTTTGTATGCCAATGTCTTACCAGCTCGCCACCATGCTGTTCAGAAAGTTATGAACCTCTTCTTTCACCTCATCGTCGGAGCTGAATCGCTGAGACCCCAGTTATGCTGACAGGTACTGTGAGACTCTGAAAAAACTCAAACGGGCAATTCAGAACTGGAGAAGAAGAATGTTGAGCAAGGGCGTACACATTCTCCATGACAACGCTCGCCCACACATCGCTTGGCAAACCATTTCTTTCCTGCAGCAGTTTCAGTGGAACATAATTACCCACCCACCTTATAGTCCTGACTTGGCGCCCAGTGACTATCACCTGTTCCCTAAGTTGAACATTTGGCCGGAAAGCGATTCAGCTCCAACGATGAGGTGAAAGAAGAGGTTCATAACTTTCTGAACAGTATGGCGGTGAGCTGGTATAACGTGGACATACAAAAACTGCCACAGCGTCTACAAAAATGCATGGGCAGAAATGGTGATTATGTCGAAAAATAGCTAAATTTTGAAGCTGTAAACTGATGTAGACCATTGTAGAAATAAACAGGTCTATATACTTATCTAAAAATAGGAGACCTTACTTTTGGGATTACCCTTGTATATTTAAACAGACAGTAGAGTTGAATCCAAATTATCTGATGCATTCTGGAGTAGTGGCTGATGAGGCAATGTTTCACTTTGTTTTTGCATCTCTTAAATTCACTCTTGTTATCAAAATACTTTTAAGGGCTGTATGTATTGACAAGTAAGTGTCTGAATCCTAGGTCTCTGGAAGAGGCTTATTCTAGAAGTGCAGTATTCTTAGTGCGCTCTTCTGCTAAATGAATGTTTTTTTTTACTCTAGTTGCATTGCCACAGAAGATATGCAATAGGGGAGACTGAGTGAAAATATGCAATGTCTGCCATCGTTCCCATCTGTAGGTGAACACAACAGTCAGCAGAACTGGATTTTCTGGTTAACTTACCCATTTTCTGGTGCTATTTCAGTTTATTATCCACTTAGATGCCAAAGAACCTCACGCACAGACCTTCATTTAGTGTGCACCCATTAATCTTTACTTCTAGT
This sequence comes from Schistocerca gregaria, assembly GCF_023897955.1. Classification (NCBI taxonomy): domain Eukaryota; kingdom Metazoa; phylum Arthropoda; class Insecta; order Orthoptera; family Acrididae; genus Schistocerca; species Schistocerca gregaria. The sequence continues at coordinate 242,242,413 of NC_064921.1, forward strand.
TGCACCATGTCATTTTTATTTGTTTGGAAAGGCAAAATATGAGTTTTCATAAGACTAATGAATCAGTTGTATGGCTATTCCATTATTTTCCTGCTCAAGTCTGGTAGTGACTTGTTTCTGTCAATTAATATTCTTGTGTCATCAGTAAACATTGGTTTGCAAAGAGGCCTCTCATATCCCAGGCAGTCATTTGTGTGTGTGTGTGTGTGTGTGTGTGTGTGTGTGTAGGATATCATATTTAAGCAAATGCAAGCATTGCCTGCATGGCGGACAGGGACCGCTTTAAGTAATGTGCAGAACGTGGCTGCAGTTCACATATTATTTGACCTGTGGATCAAAGATACAGTTCCTAGGTTTTGGGATTAATACTTCATTTCTCAGGGAAAAGAGAGAGATGAGTTGGGGAAGATTAAAAGGAAGGACGTGTTGCTCAGAGGAGAAAAAAAAAAAAAAATGAAAGGTGAGGTGTTGGACATAATAGGTCAGAGCTCTGAACAGCAGTTAGAACTATTGGTTTCAAAAGCAAAGATGTGTATCACTTTTACTTTTATATGTTTAGTGGCAGTATTAAATGTCTCCCCTCCTGAAGGTAAATTGTGGCCAGAATTTCATTATATTATTCCCACTGATTGAGGATGCCTGCATCTGTCAAGCAAAACTAGTCAAGATAAATCAAATAATACATAACCAATGTCTGTGTTCAGTACGTTATTTATCATATTTAACATTTACTACTCATTACAAAATATTTTGTTCATGTGGTATCATTTAATAATATAATATGTCTTTTCCTGTGTATGGTGTGTGACCGGCTCCATACAAGGAGAATCCCTTTGCTATAAAATTTGAGTTTCCCTATTGTAGTATTACAATTTTTACAAGCTCAAAACAACAAAATAAATGTATACATAGTAGCGTATGCTGTTCCGCTGATTTTGATGCACAGTTGCTAGGATAAATGTAATAGTGTTCTTCTCAGTGGCAATCTGAATAATTAATGACTGTAGGTATAATGTTTTTCGTAATGATTAACATGAGATGACCTGGGATGAAATTCACAAGTAACCAATTGCTGACATAAAATTTAATTTATTCCATTGTAAATTCATATCATTATCTTAAAATATCTTTCTACATAAGATAATCAGAAATTAGGTTAAATAGCCACATAAAAGAATGGGAGAATCAAGAGTCTTTTGAAAAAGGAGAAATGTCATTGTTGGCAAGGATAAGTTAAAATCTTGCAATAGCGGCACTCTACAAGAACCACTCAAAATTACTAAGAAAAGTTGCGAAAAAAGCAAGGAACATTCACTTCATGTCGGAAATCAGTCATTCTGACGCCATTTTGTGTGGAATGTAGCAAAACAAGAAAGAGGACAATGGGCCACAGAACATGGTAATTTCACTGTTTGTTCAAATGCATGGGCTATAAATGATCAGTCGCAGGTAACAGACATGTTTAATAATCATTTGTTAAATGCCGTACAAAAAATATGGATATGCAGTTCAGGAGAAAAAACAGAAAAGTTTGTTGAAAAAGTGATTCACATAACATCAATTAAATTTATGTCTCAGCCACGTCTCCTTCTGAAATTAAGACAGTCACATATTCTCTCAAAAATAAAAGCTCATCTGGATTTGATAGAGTACTAAAGCAATGTTCTCATATAATGAATGCAGTCTATTCTGAAATACGTAATGTAGCAGTCACATGGGATATTTCCCCAGAGATATTAAATATGCTATTGTTATACCCCTTTAAATAAACATGATAGGAGAGATTCCTCAGTAAATTACAGTTTTATTTCAAGAGAGTTACTGAACAGAGAATTATATTTACATGTTCATAAGCATTAAATAGTGAAATAATACTGCCTGTTATTTTCTGCGACCTACCTAATTCATCTGACTCTGTTAATTAATCACAAAATTCTCCTGGATAAACTGAGGTTACATGGAGTCGATGGTATAGCCAACAAAGGAATAATGTCATATCTAATCAAAACAATGCAGAAAGTTGTACAATTCAGTCAATTAAAGCAAGGCTCTTTCTTCTGAAAGTGGAGAAATCATTTATGTGGTAGTGTAGGGCTCTGTCTGGTCAATTACTGTATCACATACCTGTCAACTATCTTCTGTCAAATGTAAAGCAAAGAAAATAAGTTCTTTTTACAGTTGGCACTAGTACTGTAATCAGTCCACACATACATACAGCAATGTAAGAAATGTTAAACAATGTTTTTAAAAGTGTCATTGGTTTTCTGTAAATGGTCCCACTCTCAATTTGAAAAAGATGCAACTTATTCAGTTCTGCACATATAGAGGTGCTACACCAATGATATGTGCAACACACGTTGAGGAATAATAACTAGAGTGAAAACGACTTAGTTCAGTTGCATTAGCACTTAGAATCATTGCATCTCTTGGGGAGAGACAAGTCAGTAACTTCATCTATTTTACAATTTTGCAATGAATAATGTTATCTGGGACAGTGTTCTGAGGTAATTCATCTTTAAGAAAAAATCTTCAAAAAGAACAACGATGCACATAATTACTATACTAGAAGAAAAAATTACATTCATTATTCCACCTTAAGATAGTCTTTAGCACATAAAGGGGTGCACAGTGGTGCCACCAATTTTTATCTCATACTCAATAATATAAAATGTGGGACAGAACAGCAATGTTAAACTTGAAAACAAATGGAGAAAATTTCTTGTTGACAGCTCCTCCTGATCCATAGAAGCTTTTTTTGTTTTTATTATGGGTGGGAATTATTGATTCACATCTGTACATCCCTAAATGGTTGTTATGGTGCAATATTTGCAAATGAATGTTTTACGTGAATTTAAAATTACTCATTCCACAAGTTGTGATCCATTTATACTGAGGCCTGGCATGGAACTGAGACCAACTATGTAGTGTTCTGACCTGGTATAGTTTCAAAGTTGTTTTGGTCTTTGCTTCTTGGGTTGGATGTTAAGGAAGCCTCGTGCAGGTTTGCCTTTTACAGCACAAGAAAGTGGAAATTTGGAGAGAGAAATCCAGGGTGGCCAACAATGCAAAATCTCCATATTAATTTTGCCGTCAACCCACTCCACCAACAGGCGTGCAATGTTGGCAAAGAGATTTGAATTTTGGCCATTACTGATGTATCAGTGATGACTGGTTGCTTAATAACCTGAGGCACAAGAAATTATCACTTTGATTTGCAGAACATAACTTTATTTGTGTCCACCGAAGGAATGAGGTGGTGCACAAGAATTAGCGAATACAGATTGGATAAATACACAATTTTACGTAGAAAAATGTGTCTCTGAGAAGAATATTACTTTTACTAGGCATAACTACAAGATAATAATAATTGACTAGAAATAACAGAACTATTGTATCTCAATACAGTATGTGTGCTCTGCAGAGGCTGTGAAATATTCAGTTCCGATTGCAGCTCCCCTGACAGCTGGCACAGAAAACCAACTGACAGCTGCGACATACATGAAACAATGCTTGTGCAGAATATGCATGACACTTCACTGCGCCGACGGAAAGTGCAATTCGTTGCCGCAGCAGCCCCTAGGCAAAAGTGGCGCACTGTCCAGGTAATGAGCTGGGAAGCACACATTCCATCCTGATCTCATTGTACGAGGTGACAGTGGTACTGCGACCGTCAGAGATGGTTCTGCTAGCTTCAGAGGTGGTTCTGTGACTCTTGGAGGTGGTTCTGCAGCAGAGGTAGGCCGTGCCAGTGTTTGAGCAGGAAGTTGCAGTCATGGACGGTTATAAGTGGGATCCTCATGTGGTGTGTCAGCTGGTTTCACTCTATCAAATGACACTGCATGTGATTTTCCATTTAATGTTCACCTTGTTGCAAAATCTTTTGTGGGCCATTGTGTAGCAGTTGTAGTGCAGATCTGACGCCGTCTGTTTGGAGCATGATGTGAGTGCAGGATACTAAGTGACAATCTACGTAGATAGCAGGAATGCCATGACTCGAAACTTGGAGGGGGCATTTTGATTTGATTTGATTTTAACAGGGAAGCTAAAACAGCTTAGACCTAATCCCCCACTACCCGCACCAACTGGGTTTATTGTGCAGTATCACTCCCTGTACGAGGGGTGTTTGAAAAGTCTGTGCAAAAATGAAAACTACTTAAGTGTTTGGGGTAAACCTTTTTTATTTTTCAAGATAGTCTACTTTTAGACTTATACACTTCACACCTTTGCCATCACAAGTTCGGCCCATACTTTCTGATCTACATTTTGTAGTGGATCCAGGCTGGTGCTAAGGCGTAGTACTTCATTCAAAACATTCTCAGAATATTGTAATTTGCTTGTCCTCTCATCTGCTACAGACAAAAAATAATGTCCCCAAACATGTTGACACATTTATTACTGCTGTAAATTTATTCTCATACTGCTGTTTGCCACAAGGTTCCATTCTCTCCAGCGACCTGGCTATATTCATACAGAAGTCGCCTAGATGTTCCATATTGCATCTTCTACATTCTGCTTATGTTCATTAAGGTATTCATACTTGGTTTAATCTACTTAATCTAAATTGTTGCAACAATTCCATTAATGATTCATTGATACCTTCCTCAATCATGTACATTGTATTTTGGCTCGACATATACTAACATATACTACCATATACTAGTGTTTAACCAGTGTCAGTGCTCTTTGTCATATGTACTCTTATACAGTCATTTACGAAAAAATATCAATACTTTTCTCTTTCTATTACATCCTACACTTAAAATCAGTGCAACTCACCAGATCGATAAGTAATTGTTGGAGCCTGCACTCGAACATTAAGCTGCAATGTAGCAACACAGGCAGCTGTTGCAGCGGGAGGTGACAGTGGCAGCAAAGACACCTGTTTTCAACAGAAGCAGCAGTGATGATGGATGCAGTTGTGATAGGATGGCAATGGCCGCATCAGAGGCTATGATAGCGCACGCGATAGCGACGTCAGGTGCAACATTGTCTTCCTGCTTTCTTGTGCTTTATACTTTCTACTTATTGTCCTACTTAACAGCCACATGTGTAGTAATGCATTGATATGTAGTCTTGTCACAGAACAGATCCCACTTATGTGATATTCTGACCTGGTGTAATTTCAAACTTATGTTTTTGACTTCGTTTCTGGGCTCGGATGTTATGTTAAGGTCATGTAGGTTCACCTTATTCAGTATGACAGGGCAAAATTTGGAGAGAGAAATGCAGGCAAGGCAGAAATTTTAAAAAAGATATTATATAAACATCCCCCTTCCTCCTTCCCCCCCCCCCACACACACACACTCTCTTGTGTGTGTGTGTGTGGGGGGGGGGGGGGGGGGGAAATCTACGGTAAACTTGCCTAAAGAAGAAAGATTTCCTCTTATGTGGTATTTAAAGCAGCTGGCACACTCTTCACCCAAAAAAATAATCTTGAAGAAATTTCAGCAGGCATTGCAGCTTAGAATAAACCTCTATTCGTCCACAGAGGTGTATTACAAAAGATCAAACTCAAATAACCCTAATATTGCACTGCTGCTGAAGTCAACATAAATATTTATTTCATGCCAATTGCACAAAGGATGTACAAGGGGTGGAAAAAATATGGAAACACTAAAAGCACAGCATAACACATTATCATGCCTGATACAATATAGGAAAGCCAGTGGCGTTCAAAAAAGCTTCTAGTCATCTCAGTGCATATAAATACAAATCCTGTATGGCTTTCATGGGAATATATTACCATTCTTCCCACAAAATGGTGGCAAGTTCACTTAACGATGATGGAGATGGATAGTGATCGCGCATTCTCCTCTCCAAAGTAGACGACAGTGGTTCAGTGATATTGAGATCTGGTGTCTGTGTGGCGGGCTAGATGACAGTTCATCCTTGTGCTCACTAAGCCCTAGGCAGTGTGAGCTGTGTGAATAGGAAACCTATTGTCTTGAAACACAGCCCACGTTCAAATTCACTTAGGTCTGAATACCGCACTCACAACTGCACAGAACACTGCTCTGATTATGACTGACACTTTCAATACATTGAGGACATTACATGGGTGTTGTTCATTGTTAAATACAACAGTGCAACCTGCAACTTTGGGTGAGATCTGCATTTATATTCAACCTTGCATTTCTTGTGGCGTTTCCATAATTTGGTCCAACCCCCTATTTTCACCAGTGGTGTTACACAGACTGATTTTCTTATTGAGTGACAAAAAGAAAATTTGCCAAACAATTAACAATTTTACATTAAATAATAGCTTGCATGAATTCTATGGAAGACACATGTGCCATATAGTCACGACAGTCATCGGCTCGCTATGTCAGGTGGTAAGATGTAAGTCGTTTGGTGAACTCCAGCAGTGCAATGTATATTGTCCTCACTCTCCTGAGATATGAAACAGAAATGTGATATGTGCTTCTGAGGTAACATACGCCTAAACAAATCCAATAATGAAGTCAACAGTACACATGCTATCTGGTCCATAAAAGCATCCCCAACTAGACAGAGAGATGAACCATACATTCAGTCAGCTGTGAGAGTAAGCTGGTGTCTGCATAAATGTTGGTCACTGTACACGCCATTATAATTAATCCTACAAATGATCCATGGAACATTAAACAAACAAATTAACTAACTAAAAATTGAAGACCTTGACAAGATCACAGAACATGCCCACTGGGTAATTTTTGTGCCAAATTCTACAACTACTGAGTTTGGTGGGAGATATTATATTGATTTTTCTGGAATGTCTACCTTATAGAAGCCAAACTGAACTGCTGTTAAAAAGATTGGTGTCAGAACGGTAGTTCGGTATACTGTTCGCAGGGTACCTCCTCAAAAAATTCTGAGAACACAGAAAGAGAGAAGTGGGTCTATAACAGTAACTTGCTCATCACTCCTTTTATAAATTGGAGTTACTAATGCTTATTTCAGACTTTAGGAATTACACAGTGACTTATTTTATTTACACAATCAAGTCAGCACATTGTTTTATTACAATGGTTGAAATGACATAATAACAATAAGAGTAATTGCTGTACATTGGCCTTATGATTATTGTGATCTCTCTGACTAGCTAACTTGCCAAAATTTGATGTCCTTTGATGTAGAATATAATTCCTGAGTCTCAGTAAATCTAATGATGCTGCAATCAGTTATCAGTTTTTATCTCTTAGTTTTTAACTATTGTTAAGAAGAACTCATTGAGGTTAGTGGGAATTGATTGCAAACTAACATCACATATCAATACTACTTTCATCTGGAGTTTGAGTATCATTTGCCATACTTAATTCATTCATTCTATGCTTCATAATACTCCAAATTATCTATGCTTTGTTCTTAAAATTTTGAATTTTTTCTGCATATTGCATGTTTTCTGCCCTTTTTTTAGGCTTCCGAACCTCAATCAGTAAAAACAGAATCCTTGTAGGATCACTTTATTTTCCATCTGTCTGTCTGTCCAATTGTAAAAAACTTTTCTTCTTAGGAACTGGTTGGCAAATCATGTTGAAATTTAAACAGTGAAGGAAAAGATAGACTGCTACTTACTGTAACCAAAAGAAATGGCCATTTACGGCACATATTTTGATACTCTCAGAATGACTCATTAAAACCTATAGGATACTTCCCGTTGATGTAAAATTATGAAATTGTGAAAGAAGTAAGGTTTCACAACAATGGAAAAAATCAGAAAAGTGTTAATCTGTAAGTATACCCCATGAGAAGATATTTTTTTTTTTTGGTCCTGTGTCAGACTTTAAATCAAAATATTCGCGGAAGTCTTGGAAACCCTGGGACCAATTTCTTTCCAGTATAAATGTTGACAACAGGCAAAATATGTCAAGATTCTAAATTTCCAGAATGATGAACTGACTTTATACATAATCATATTTGTATGGAACTATCAGTGTGTTAGTCCTACTTGCACCTGGCCAATTTTTTTGACATTGTGAAGGTTTATGAAATACTGCTTGCAGTGCACCAATCCCAAAGAAAGCAGGTGTTGACCGATGTGAAAATTACCGAACAATCAGTTTAATAAGCCACAGCTGCAAAATACTAATCGAATTCTTTACAGACGAATGGAAAAACTAGTAGAAGCCGACCTCGGGGAAGATCAGTTTCGATTCCGTAGAAATACTGGAACACGTGAGGCAGTACTGACCTTACGACTTATCTTAGAAGAAAGATTAAGGAAAGGCAATGTTGACTGGAATACTCTCTTTCAAATTCTAAAGGTGGCAGGGGTAAAATACAGGGAGCGAAAGGCTATTTACAATTTGTACAAAAACGAGATGGCAGTTATAAGAATCGAGGGGCATGAAAGGGAAGCATTGGTTGGGAAGGGAGTGAGACAGTGTTGTAGCCTCTCCCTGATGTTATTCAATCTGTATACTGAGCAAGCAGTAAAGGAAACAAAAGAAAAATTCGGAGTAGGTATTAAAGTCCATGGAGAAGAAATAAAAATGTTGAGGTTCGCCGATGACATTGTAATTCTGTCAGACACAGCAAAGGACTTGGAAGAGCAGTTGAATGGAATGGATAGTGTCTTGAAGGGAGGATATAAGATGAACATGAACAAAAGCAAAACAAGAATAATGGAATGTAGTCGAATTAAGTCGGGTGATGGTGAGGGAATTAGATTAGGAAATGAGCCACTTAAAGTAGTAAAGGAGTTTTGCTATTTGGGGAGCAAAATAACTGATGATGGTCGAAGTAGAGAGGATATAAAATGTAGACTGGCAATGGCAAGGAAAGCGTTTCTGAAAATGAAAAATTTGTTAACATCGAGTATAGATTTAAGTGTCAGGAAGTCGTTTCTGAAAGTATTTGTGTGGAGTGTAGCCATGTATGGAAGTGAAACATGGACAATAAATAGTTTGGGCAAGAAGAGAATAGAAGCTTTTGAAATGTGGTGCTACAGAAGAATGCTGAAGATTAGGTGGGTAGATCACATAACTAATGAGGAGGTATTGAATAGGATTGGGGAGAGAGAAATTTGTGGCACAACTTGACTAGAAGAAGGGATCGGTTGGTAGGACATGTTCTGAGGCAACAAGGGATGACCAATTTAGTATTGGAGGGCAGCATGGAGGGTAAAAATTGTAGAGGGAGACCAAGAGATGAATACATTAAGCAGATTCAGAAGGATGTAGGCTGCAGTAGGTACTGGGATATGAAGAAGCTTGCACAGGATAGAGTAGCATGGAGAGCTGCATCAAACCAGTCTCAGCACTGAAGACAACAACAACAACAACAACAACAACAACATATTTGTTGTAACCTTCATAGAACTTATTATATTTCATTAACCACCCAACTCGAATTCCTATTCACTTTCGGCAGCTAGTACTGTGTACTCAGCAAACCATATCACACAGCCTTTCTGTCCATGACAAATAACATGACAAACATTGGGGCAATTCATCAATATATAAATTAAATATCAGTGATGAAAATGAGCAATGCTGCCACATACCTTTCCTGATTGTGGCCTTGTTTATCATTCCACCAGTGCTGATTTCTCATCTATTTTGCTCAGAGAGAGTGGGCTAACCATGTATCCTTGTTGTTGGTACCACAATGCCTAAACAATTGAAACTCCCTATTGTACCCTCTTCAGATTTAGTGATAAGAGGGCCCAAGCGACAAATCATCAAAAGGTGAACACAGATTAAGCATGAAAACAGTAAGACAATGTACTGAACTGATCTACAAGCTAAGCTGCAACCATGGTGCTGCATTCTATGTGGGCATGACAACCAAAAAGCTATCTGTCCTCGTGAACGGGCACCAACAAACTGTGGCCAAGAAACAGCTGGACCACCCTGTTGCTTAGCATGCCATCCAACACTATGTTCTTCATTTCAGTGACTGCTTCACAGCCTGTACCATATGGATGCTTCCCACCAACACCAGCTTTTCTGAATTGCACAGGTGGGAACTCTCTCTGCAATATATTCTATATTCCTGTAATCCTCTTCACCTCAACCTTAGTTAGTCATTTTCTTTACCCATCTAGCCCCTTCCCTCTTCCCTGTATTCCACCAATGCACCAAGTCCTTTTACTTCTCTCCTTTTCCGCTAACCACCTCTCCCCTGCCCTGTGTTTAACCTCCCGACTATACCTAGCTGCCCTACCCTCTTCCACCTTGTTCCTGCATGCTCCCCAGCAGCACATCACCATCCATCACCCCTACCATGCTATCCTTCCCCCTCCCCACTGCACACTCCTCCTTACCCCCATCCAGTTGCCTCTCCCATCATGCACTGCTGCTGCTGCTGCTGCTCGTAGTGCGGCTTCAGCTGCCAGAGACTGTGGTCATTTTCGTGTGAGTTGAGTGAGTGAGTGAGTGCGTGCGTGCGTGCGTGCGTGCGTGTGTGTGTGTGTGTGTGTGTGTGTAGACAGTCTTTTTGTTGTGGCTCAGTATCTCTGCTATATGTTGAGTAGCAACTATCCTTTTTATAATAAAAGGAAAGTTTGGGAAGCAGTTTGTTTCGAAGAATGAGCACGGGTTCAAAAGTGTTTGTGGCTACCAACCATCAAGGATGTAAATAACCAGCCACAAGGTGCAAAGAATATAAACAACTATCATAAAGCCACTGAAGTGGCACAATGGTAATATTTTGATAACAATCCCACCCCATCTACCCTTTTACTATTTATTATCCATATTTACACAATGATTATGACTAGGCAATGGGAGACTGAAGGATTTTACCGAGTAACTCCACTTCTTATAAAGCATGGGAAAACAGCCTTTCATAGGATGCAACATTTCGCTTAGATGGTGTTCAGCCACCTGTGAAGACATATAGAGTCCTCTAACAGAGCCCAGCTAAATAGTTAAAATGTCGAGCATTCATGAAGTTTTAAAAGGAATGTGATGGGGCCTAACAACTCAGAATATTTTACAATTAATCCAGTAATAAGCCTGCACAAATTTCCCGGTCGTTTGGACATGACCTGTGTCAGACATGGCATATGAATTTTGTCATCTTAAAGATTGTGTCCAAGAGCACCAATACTAATTATCTTCCTTTGGATGTTATTCCTTGTGTCTGCTTTCAGCCTTGTCTTATTAGACTGTTGCTTGTCTGTCAAAATATTATTGTATGTGACTCCTAAATATTTTGGATATAGTGTAGCAGACACGGAGTTTACGATGTAACTGTCTTTGATTAATATAAAAATATAAATGCATAGCTGTTTCAAACCTATGTAACCTCCTGTACACCATCTGAAGATGGGCCCGGAACGGTTCAAAAATTGGTTCAAGGAATAAATAACTATTTAAAAAAAGTGGCTGGTTGCAGTTTCATTTATTTACATTGAATAAACAGCCACAGGTTCTGAAACATCCATCATGGATAAGCTTAATATAGAAAATGCACAGTTGGGGTTTAACTGGGTTTGGGTGTAGTTGTCCTGACAAGTAAGCTCAAGATTTTAATACTCTACTAGGAACACAGACAGACACTGCCAAAAATTATCCACTTTTTGGCGACTGTGGCATTACCCAATGTTTACTGCTGGTGTAGCTGCTCTTCCAAACAGCAGTCCAAATGAGCAAACCAGGTGCATCTTCACCTGTGGTTACTCATCCTGTAGGTACTTGCGCTAAGCACAGCTCTGTTTTAAAAAGGATAACTCAATGTAGTCATATGGTCAAGCCACACACATCTACTTTCATGCCCTGTAGCTCATTCACAGCAAATAACACACTGTTACTGTAATCCTGCAGTCAAATAGCTGATCTATTCACTGGAATTGCAAATTAATAAAATATACAGAAAGACAAAAGAAGAGATAGAAGAATAATGTAATAAAAGGCTTGTGTTCTAATGTCTGTAATTGATGATAGAGAATTATTCAAAAAAAGGACTTTTCAAGTAAATAGGAAGAGGTGCTACAATATTCAGTCAAAATATAGTTAGAAATTATCTTTCTCAAATGGAATAAAGTTACATTGATAGCACTGTGAGAATGGCAGCAAAATCCAAAAACTAAATAGTCATCAAACACTCACAAAAGATACTCCAGCTCAAAATAGTTCAGAGTTCAATGTGATCTCACAAATTAAAATACATGATATGAAGAATAGTAACTCATACTGTGTCTATTCACAGTTCGATAAATCAAGCGGCAAAAGTTGAGAATCCTACTCTGGAACACATTTGGACCTCTCAAAATAAAAAGTCTCTTCAAAAGTTAGAGTATTATAGCAGCCATTCACCACCCATGAACAGTCAACTGTATGATTGAATTGTGCACATCACTCTATACAGGTCTGCCTTCTTCCAGAACTTGCCGCAAAGTGTCCCAAATCACTGCCTTGAGCTCTAGAGTCAAAAGAGTCCTGGTCTCCACTTGATTCCCGTAGTGTTCAGCTACCTCTGCCATTCCATTGGCTGATGGCTGTCCCCACCAAAAATACATCATTCATAAGCTCTAGAGCCACGATTTAATTGAATATGACCAATTTCGTGCACTAAGCTATTACAACGACATTTAAATAAAAGAAATGTTATAAATATTCGGTTACATTTAGCTCACTTACAAAAATAAGTAGAGTTGGTTTATAAATAAACAAACCAGTATTCTTACCCAGGTCATTCACATGAAATGACTACAGATTATCACTGTATATTATTCAAAGAATTTTTTGACAGAGGTGTCTTTTGGTTCTCTTTTCAATTTGGTGTCTGCTAACACATGTGATTGACCACTTTTAAATTAGCACAGTTTTTAATAGCACTTGCAACCAACATTTAAAGACAGTTACTGTTACAATAGTAAATCATTAATTAAATAAAAAAATAAGTATGAAAAATATGAGGCATTCATTTGCTGTACAAATATGATGTAACAAACTTTTGCATAATGCAAAAGATGTTGTGATTCAATAAATAAAATAGATACAGATATGTAGCTTTCAGGGATGATAGCTATAGTGCAATGCTGTCAAGTGAGATGACATTTGTTGATACTGCATGAAGTGATTTGAAGTTGTTAATTCAGAGGGCCATTGTGAAAATGTTTATTTGCTGTGAGATTTTAACTTCTGTTACTTTTAAAGACATTGAGATATTACAGTGTCATTGGATACACTTAATTTTTCTGACACTGCAGATGTATTCAGATTTGCATTAATATTTCATGTGAGTTATTGTCAAATCTCAGAGAGGTGTAAGTAACTTGGCCACCCTTAAGATGGTCTGACACTCCGCCATTTCCCGGAGCATATTTTGCACAAAAGCAATGTGAGCATCAGCCTTTCAAATTCCCAGCTTTGGGTTTTACCCGTTTCTGGCAATGCGTTCACCGTCTCTGCACCCAGCTGGCTATAACATTCAAGTATCTGGGCTGGCCACTGCTTTCCTTGAGCCCTGGGGCTGCTAGCATTCAGCCATGCATTAAATTCCCCTTACCTTGTAGCAATTCTAGGCAGTCGATTAGCCCACCTAGATACCCAACATTACGTGACTAAAATCTCTGTAACCAGATCCCCACTCTGAACTTAATTAGTAAATCCAGTGACCACTGAGTTGAGTGTTTAATTTTGTTTTGTGCAATATGCATGTGTTTAGTCGTTATGACAATAGACAAGAGGATTTTGCAGCATCATGATGAGTTGTTAATTGTAGAAATTTCATCAGTCCATATTTGAATAGTTGTTGAGATCGTTCTGTAAAAAGTTTTCAGTACCTTTTTTTTAGCATCCCAAGAACATTTTCACACTGCATAGGTGGTCAAATGCAGAAAGACTTTGCTTTGTGGTGATTGTAAACTGCAGTTATAATTTGATTTATGTTGTTCCTGACACATAGGTAACATGGAAAACCTAACCAGGAGCAGCAAAATATGGCCACAAATAAACGAAACACTTGTGAAACAAGATGCAATTGGTTCTCATCTGACATTAAAATGTCAGGTACATCCAAGTGAGGAAACAAAGGTGGCCTCAGCAGCAGACTTCAAGGCTGTTCCTGAAGGAGGTTGCAGCCTTCCTTGTGAGGCCGAACTTACTTGTGGCCACAAATGTCAGAGTGTGTGTCACATAATGAACAGATTCCATGAAAATTACAAATGCTACTTTCCCTGTGAAAGGTAAGACTTTTAAAGAATAACGACTGTTAGTCACAAGTTCTGGGGTACATGTGCAATTTGAATATAATGCATTATGTTTAACAGTTCTTGAAAGATGCTAGTCTTTGAACATGGTCGTATGGATGCATTCTCTTGTTTTAGTTCTGTTTTATTTGCATTATGAAGAAGAGCCTCCCCCCATGAACCATGGACCTTGCCGTTGGTGGGGAGGCTTGCGTGCCTCAGCAATACAGATGGCCGTACCGTAGGTGCAACCACACCGGAGGGGTATCTGTTGAGAGGCCAGACAAACGTGTGGTTCCTGAAGAGGGGCAGCAGCCTTTTCAGTAGTTGCAGGGGCAACGGTCTGGATGATTGACTGATCTGGCCTTGCAACATTAACCAAAACGGCCTTGCTGTGCTGGTACTGCGAACGGCTGAAAGCAAGGGGAAACTACAGCCGTAATTTTTCCCAAGGACATGCAGCTTTACTGTATCATTAAATGATGATGGCATCCTCTTGGGTAAAATATTCCGGAGGTAAAATAGTCCCCCATTCGGATCTCCGGGCGGGGACTACTCAGGAGGATGTCGTTATCAGGAGAAAGAAAACTGGCATTCTACGGATCGGAGCGTGGAATGTCAGATCCCTTAATCGGGCAGGTAGGTTAGAAAATTTAAAAAGGGAAATGGATAGGTTAAAGTTAGATATAGTGGGAATTAGTGAGGTTCGGTGGCAGGAGGAACAAGACTTCTGGTCAGGTGACTACAGGGTTATAAACACAAAATCAAATAGGGGTAATGCAGGAGTAGGTTTAATAATGAATAGGAAAATAGGAATGCGGGTAAGCTACTACAAACAGCATAGTGAACGCAGTATTGTGGCCAAGATAGATACGAAGCCCACACCTACTACAGTAATACAAGTTTATATGCCAACTAGCTCTGCAGATGATGAAGAAATTGAAGAAATGTACGATGAAATAAAAGAAATTATTCAGATAGTGAAGGGAGACGAAAATTTAATAGTAATGGGTGACTGGAATTCGAGTGTAGGAAAAGGGAGAGAAGGAAACATAGTAGGTGAATATGGATTGGGGCTAAGAAATGAAAGAGGAAGCCGCCTAGTAGAATTTTGTACAGAGCACAACTTAATCATAGCTAACACTTGGTTTAAGAATCATGAAAGAAGGTTGTATACGTGGAAGAACCCTGGAGATACTAAAAGGTATCAGATAGATTATATAATGGTAAGACAGAGATTTAGGAACCAGGTTTTAAGTTGTAAGACATTTCCAGGGGCAGATGTGGACTCTGACCACAATCTATTATTGGTTATGACCTGTAGATTAAAACTGAAGAAACTGCAAAAATGTGAGAAATTAAGGAGATGGGACCTGGATAAACTGAAAGAACCAGAGGTTGTACAGAGTTTCAGAGAGAGCATAAGGGAACAATTGACAGGAATAGGGGAAAGAAATAAAGTAGAAGAAGAATGGGTAGCTCTGAGGGATGTAGTAGTGAAGGCAGCAGAGGATAAAGTAGGTACAAAGACGAGGGCTGCTAGAACTCCTTGGGTAACAGAAGAAATATTGAATTTAATTGATGAAAGGAGAAAATATAAAAATGCAGTAAATGAAGCAGGCAAAAAGGAATACAAACGTCTCAAAAATGAGATCGACAGGAAGTGCAAAATGGCTAAACAGGGATGGCTAGAGGACAAATGTAAGGATGTAGAAGCTTATCTCACTAGGGGTAAGATAGATACTGCCTACAGGAAAATTAAAGAGACCTTTGGAGAGAAGAGAACCACGTGTATGAATATCAAGAGCTCAGATGGCAGCCCAGTTCTAAGCAAAGAAGGGAAGGCAGAAAGGTGGAAGGAGTATATAGAAGGCTTATACAAGGGCGATGTACTTGAGGACAGTATTATGGAAATAGAAGAGGATGTAGATGAAGACGAAATGGGAGATACGATACTGCGTGAAGAGTTTGACAGAGCACTGAAAGACCTGAGTCGAAACAAGGCCCCCGGAGTAGACAACATTCCATTAGAACTACTGACGGCCTTGGGAGAGCCAGTCATGACAAAACTCTACCATCTGGTGAGCAAGATGTATGAGACAGGCGAAATACCCTCAGACTTCAAGAAGAATATAATAATTCCAATCCCAAAGAAAGCAGGTGCTGACAGATGTGAAAATTACCGAACTATCAGTTTAATAAGCCACGGCTGCAAAATACTAACGCGAATTCTTTACAGACGAATGGAAAAACTGGTAGATGCAGACCTCGGGGAGGATCAGTTTGGATTCCGTCGAAATGTTGGAACACGTGAGGCAATACTGACCTTACGACTTATCTTAGAAGAAAGATTAAGAAAAGGCAAACCTACGTTTCTAGCATTTGTAGACTTGGAGAAAGCTTTTGACAATGTTGACTGGAATTCTCTTTTTCAAATTCTAAAGGTGGCAGGGGTAAAATACAGGGAGCGAAAGGCTATTTATAATTTGTACAGAAACCAGATGGCAGTAATAAGAGTCGAGGGGCATGAAAGGGAAGCAGTGGTTGGGAAAGGAGTGAGACAGGGTTGCAGCCTCTCCCCGATGTTATTCAATCTGTATATTGAGCAAGCAGTAAAGGAAACAAAAGAAAAATTTGGAGTAGGTATTAAAATTCATGGAGACGAAGTAAAAACTTTGAGGTTCGCCAATGACATTGTAATTCTGTCAGAGACGGCAAAGGACTTGGAAGAGCAGTTGAACGGAATGGACAGTGTCTTGAAAGGAGGATATAAGATGAACATCAGCAAAAGCAAAACGAGGATAATGGAATGTAGTCAAATTAAATCGGGTGATGCTGAGGGAATTAGATTAGGAAATGAGACACTTAAAGTAGTAAAGGAGTTTTGCTATTTAGGAAGTACAATAACTGATGATGGTCGAAATAGAGAGGATATAAAATGTAGACTGGCAATGGCAAGGAAAGCGTTTCTGAAGAAGAGAAATTTGTTAACATCGAATATAGATTTATGTATCAGGAAGTCGTTTCTGAAAGTATTTGTTTGGAGTGTAGCCATGTATGGAAGTGAAACATGGACGATAACTAGTTTGGACAAGAAGAGAATAGAAGCTTTTGAAATGTGGTGCTACAGAAGAATACTGAAGATAAGGTGGATAGATCACGTAACTAATGAGGAGGTATTGAATAGGATTGGGGAGAAGAGAAGTTTGTGGCACAACTTGACTAGAAGAAGGGATCGGTTGGTAGGACATGTTTTGAGGCATCAAGGGATCACAAATTTAGCATTGGAGGGCAGCGTGGAGGGTAAAAATCGTAGAGGGAGACCGAGAGATGAGTACACTAAGCAGATTCAGAAGGATGTAGGTTGCAGTAGGTACTGGGAGATGAAGCAGCTTGCACAGGATAGAGTAGCATGGAGAGCTGCATCAAACCAGTCTCAGGACTGAAGACAACAACAACAACAATGAAGAAGAGCCAAAAGTTAGGTATACATGCATTAGTTTAGACTGAACTTTCTTTCATGTGAAATCTCCATCACTTAAACTTAAAAAATATACAGGTGGGGAAAAAAAATTGCAGCTCCAAGGAGGAGTCGTTTGGCATAAACAGAAGTTGCTATGCATGTTTCTAAGTCTGAAAGATGATGTCTATTAAAATTTCATGTCAGTTGCATAAATGTGGTACTAGTAATGCCATTATGATGATGCAAATCAGATTTGCTTTAAATACACGCTATAATGGTCATGAGAATTAGTTACCTTTGACTAAGTGAGGTAGCACAGTGGTTAGCACACTGGACTAACATTCAGGAGGACGATGGTTCAAACCTATGTGCAGCCATGCAGAGTTAGGGTTTCCATGATTTCTCCAAATAAAATGCAAATGCAAGGATGGTTCCTTTGAAAGGGCGTGCCCAGTTTCCTTCCCCATTGGGGAAATATTCTGAGCTCATGCTCCATCTCTAATAACATTAATGTTGACAGGACGTTAAACCTAATCTTCCTTCTGTCCTTTAGTTACCTTTGAGATTATATGTGATGAATTGATGTCAATCAAGAATGCTTTTAAGGTGACAAAGACATCATTTTCAGCACCTCACTGAGTTTGAACCAATTCATGTAATAGGGCTACAGGAAGCCGTCTATTCCATCTGCAATATTGCAGAAAGACTTGGCAGGACTGTAGCCACTGTACACGATTGCTATCAGCAGTGGTCATGGAAGTGTACAGTCGCAAGAAGATTGAATTTCGGATGGCTACGTGGCCCTGGAAAGAGGGGAAAACCATTGTGTTCAGTGTGTGGCTATGGGGCATTGGTCTGCATCTGCTGCAGGAATTTTTTGAGCAGCAGTTGGCACCACAGTGACACAACAAACTGTTACAAATCGGTTACTTTGTGGAGAACTCCAAGACAGATGCCCTGCAGCATGCATTCCACTGACCCCAAACCACCACCATTGACTTCAGTGCTGTCAAGCGAGTGCTCATTGGAGGGCAGGATGGAGGTCAGTTGTGTTTTCTCACGAATGCTGGTTCTCCTTTGGTGCCAGTGATGACCGTTTGTTAGTTAGGAGGAGGTCAGTTGAGGGTCTGCAACCAACTTGTCTGCATGATAGGCAATCTGGATCTACACCTGCAGTTAAGGTCTGAGATGCGATTTCTTATGACAGCAGGAACACTCTCGTGGGTATCCCACTCACCATGACTTCAAATTTGTACATCAGTCTGGTGGTTTGATCCGTTGGGCTGCCATTCATGAACAGCATTCCAGGGGTGATTTCCAGCAAGATAATCCTTACCCACATAGCGCTGTTCTACAGTCTGTCAACATGTTGCCTTGCCTCCTCGATCACAAGATCTGCCTTTAGTTGAGCACACATGGGAAATAATTGAATGACAACTTCAGCATCATCCACAGTCATTATTAACTGTTCCTGTATTGACTGATCAAGTGTAACACGTGTGGCTCTCCACCCCACAAACTGGCATCGCGCAACTGTAGAACAGAATGCATGCACGTTTACATAAATCCAGCCAACATTCTGGCAGTTACACTGGTTATTAATGTACAAGCATTTCACAATTGCAATGGCTTATCTCAAGCATACATTATTTAACCTGTGATCCTTCAATGTTAATAACTTACATATGTTTCCTAGACAAATATATTCCTGAAATTTCATTACTTTGCCTTAACTGTTTTTCGGTGTTGTCATTTTTTCCATCAGTGTACGTAATTTTATGAAGTGAACCTCAGCAAAATGCTATATTACCTGCAACAACATATTGGTATTTTCAGCAATGCAATAAACAGAGTTCAAGAATCCGATCAGTTATCTCATGCAAAGAATAATCTTGCAAGTATACGAGACAGAACCCTTGCTGTCATGTGTGGAGTGGAAGTGTGCTGTCATTTCAAGTAATCTCAGGAGTAGAATGTCTGTTTCATGGTTATGTGATAAGCAATACAAATATAAATTTTATACTTTAGTTTATTTATTTTGTAATAGAAGTCAGGGGTCAAATGAATATCATAGTTTCATTTGCACACTTCACGTCTTTAACTAAGAACTGCAAGCAGAATGTTATGAAAGAAGGATGATTGTTTAAATGCCTCTGTGCATACCATAATTAGTCTAATCTCTCTTCACAGTCCCTAGAAGAGTGATTGTGAGGGAAATGTATCAGATCATATTTTTCGTTTCTTTTACTTCCAACTGCTTAAAATGAACTGTGACAGCTTAAGTCCAATAGGACTCACCATCTGATAATAATTTTGCCCCTATTTGACTTTAATATATAGGTATGTGGTACTCCTGTTGAGGTAATTAGAATTGTAGTCACATCCATAAAATTACTTTGAAAGAATTTTTTTCCATTAGTAACAGTCTTATGGTGCTATTACTTTTACTTACGAGGTACACCAATTCCAATAAATCCTCATTAACAAATTTACAACTCTTATTTTATATGAAGAATAGGGTATTGATTTCTAGTAACTTCATAAAAATAACATATTTTTCTTTTGTTATTGTGAAGTTAGCTGCTCTCATGTTACCTTTGATACTAGATGTCACAGCACAGCCAGTTGCACCATGAAAAACAAAACAAATAACCCTAAGATTTTTGCTTTAAAAACTTCTTTTTCATCGGACTTCATTCTTTTAGTTATGTTCATAAAGTTTTTGCTTGACCTTAAATTGTGAGCTCTTTAGTTAAATTTATTGACTTTCAAAAATTGCAGCTTCAGAAATAATCATTACTTTTCCTGTATAAAAATTAGGGAATACACTGCTTAGACATGAGTATCTTTTCCAGTTTAAACTTCTACACTGAACATCATGGTGTTTAGTCAAAAGCATCTAATTGTTCCACTGCTTTTTTACTTTCTCCACACTTACCTTTCTTAAAAAAGCTTTACCTTTTCAGGTGTTGTACTCATAAAACATGTCTAAAGAGAAAATCAAAATTTGCTCCCTTTAATGTCTTCTTGCTATTTACTTGGAAGGAGGTAATTACCAAATTACCAAGCCTGGCTCCAATTTCGTATCTTTGGTGCCCAGCAGTGGTCCCAGTTCTCACTAGCAGGTGTGTCTGCTGTCGCCACAGCTCATCCAGGCTCTGAACCACATATGAAACAGAACAATTATAACTACAATTAATATACATTTATAAGGTCCAAGGTTATCCTTTCTATAATTCAGCAAAAAAAAAAAAAAAAAAAATTTAAACTGATCAATGGCTCAACATTGTATGGGTGGAAATGTACTAATAACACTCACAGATATTAGCCTTACAAAGGGTTACCTTACAGTTGTGGTGTATTTCTAGATTCCTCTCTTAATACTGCTTCTTGTAAATAGGCTTTTGAGGATAGTTGGCATAAATCTTTTTTTAAAGTGTCATGGTTTTCACCATCTTAGTAATACTCTTGTGGGTCAAACAAACCTTTTGCTCGATATAAGTCCCACACACTTTAGCAGTTTTCTAGGATGGCTTACACAAAAATTTTTATGCATTGCTACTTGTAGATCCGTCTATTAATATGACTTGCTGATATTGTAGTCATAGGATACCACAGTCTTAAATTTTGTGAAGTGCACAATTTCATATTCTGAACATTTAAAACAAATCACCAACCAAAACGTGGTAGACAGTACTATATTATAGGGAAGTGCAATGGTTGCAAAAAGCCTGATGTTACTATTAGTATTATGTACCAGGTTATTAATGAACAGCAAGGGTTCCAACACACTTTTGTGGGGTACTCTTGAAATTACTTCTACATTTTCTTTACTGTGGGACGTGCAGCATGTATTATTTCAGAGTAGAAGATTATGCAGAGAATTAATAGACCGGATGCTGTTTAATATTTTATTTTAGTATATAATCTTACTTCAGCTTTATTGCCTTTATTAGTACATGTCCTGATGCTGTATATAGACATTGACTTTGAGTTAACTATTACTGCTATCTGTAGTTGTTGGATGTAGATTTTTTCCTTCTTCCAGTAACGTTTTAAGTTTTAAAGGTTTTTGATAATTTGATGTTGCATGTATATTATATAGTACATTTTTTTATTATTTTAACTGTCATAGAAATACAAGTTTGAAACCGAGCAAGGTGGCGCAGTGCTTAGTACACTGGACTCGCATTCGGGAGGACGACGGTTCAATCCCGTCTCCGGCCATCCTGATTTAGGTTTTCCGTGATTTCCTTAAATCGTTTCAGGCAAATGCCGGGATGGTTCCTTTGAAAAGGGCATGGCCGATTTCCTTCCCAATCCTTCCCTAACCCGAGCTTGCGCTCTGTCTCTAATGACCTCGTTGTCAACGGGACGTTAAACACTAACCACCACCACCACAAGTTTGAAAGCCAGTTGTTTACTCAAAGTTGTGTATAGGGCTTATGTCAAACGAGACGAATAAAGAGGGACAGTACAAGTGATGATTGCTTTGTTTGACCCACAGGAGCATCACAAATATGCTGAAAATCATGACACTTCAACAACTAGCTGTTAAAATTGAGTTTCTACGAAAATGTGTTGTACGTGCAACATCAACATATCAAACAACTTTAAAATGTTACTAAAAAAAAGTTACATACAACAACCACATACAGCAGTAATAGTTTACTCAAAATTGATGTAAGTGGGAAGTGTATCAGACTTACCTTTACTGCTTCTCAGTTGTTGACAGAACCTACTGATGTAGTTTGACAGTTGTGTCACTCTTTTCTTCTCCAGTGTCAGACTCTCTCTCAGCTCACATTTAAGTAAATGAAATGGGTTCTTTTCCTCATGCTGTAGTAATAGTCAAAGTTTGTATTCCACTTTATCCCAGCTACAACACTGGCTCAGAAGTATCACAGAATGTCATGACAGAGCTACTAATTGTCAGATCTTTTTAGGTTCTCAATAGTAAAGAAATCTTCATTCTATTCTTCCCAAAATTACATTTAAATATTTTAACTGGATCATATGTTATATTTCTGGGATATATTTTTATTGCTGTCTGAGACAGATTAGCTGATATTTTACACAGAGTGTTGTAAGTTACTGTTTCTTAGATACTTTGATGTTTACACATATTACTGCTACATAGAGTGTACTGTGTTTTCTTGTGCTTGTCCTAGATTACCAGAGAATCCCATAAACAGATTGTTATGATGATGGTTTTCAGTTATTCCTTATTACTTTGAATCATTATCTTTTTTTAAATTCAGGATTCCACAGCAGTGTCCGTTGGGCCACAAATGTCTTAAAAAATGTTTCCAAGAATGTGGTGATTGTGAGACGCCTATGAAGAGGGTGCTTCCTTGTAAACATGTAAAGACCTTAGCATGTCATATGGATGTTAACAAGTATAGATGCAAGGAAGTAGTGGAAGCTGTTCTGAAACCTTGCAATCACAAAGTTAACAAACTTTGCTTTCAAGATGTTAAAAGCGTGCATTGTTCATTTCCTTGTGAAGACAGGCTTCTTTGTGGTCATAGCTGTGTGAGGAACTGCCACGCTGCTGATGATCCAGATCATCTTGAGGTTGGTTCTAATTAGTAATTAAAACATATACATATCTCAACAAAATTATGAAAGGGATAGATTGCTACTCGCCATATACAGGAGACATTTGAATTGCAGACAGCACAAAAATTAAGCTTTTGGCTAGACAGCCTTCTACTGAAACAGAAAATGTACACACATCCACACAACTCACACACCCATGATTCAGTGTGTCCTCTGTATGGAGAGCAGTAATCTGTCCTTTTTATAATATTGACGTTATTCAGTCTTGGACTTTCGTAACTGACCATGAAACCATGGATGCTAATATATTGTGGATTCAATCTTATCTTCTCAGTAAATAAAGAGATAATTTTATTATTGTGTATGAATGTGGACAAATTCTGGTTCAGTATTCATCACAAGAGGATGGCAGTTTTCTCCAGGATTTGTCTATTGTTCTAGATAACAATTGGGTGAGGGAGGAAAATGTTTTAAGGTTTATATTGTTCTGAATCCCACCTAAATTACTGCATAGGTTATTTTAAAGTGGACAACGTGGTTGTGGAGAGAAGCAGCGATTAGTATGATCAATCAGTAATTCAAGAACAGTCTTAATTGCATTTATTATTATTATTATTATTATTATTATTATTATTATACCACCAACCAGTTTCAACCCGATGTAAGGGTCATCTTCTGGGCGTTTATACCATTGGTTAACTGCTGGTGATATCACTCCCGTTATGTAAACGCCCAGAAGATGACCCCTACGTCGGGTTGAAACTGATTGGCGGTATAATAATAATAATAATAATTGCGATTAAGACTGTTCTTGAATTATTGATATTTTAAAGTGTCTCAGAGTGACTGGTTCATCATTTTTATGTTTCCAAACCTAAGTCAGTAAAAATGGAGCCTTTGTAGGATCACTTTGTTGTCTGTCTCTCTATGACTGACTGTTAACTAAGGCCTCTATTTTCTCAGGAACGGGTACAGGTATCAAAGTGCCACAGGTACTAAAGTCTATAATCCTTGGGTGGTATAAAAAATTAAGCTTCTGAGCAATTGCAATCAAAAGGTAACAACTATTTACATAACATATTTTGATACAAACTCACATGTCAAAGCTGTAGCATTACTTCCCGTTGACACAGAATTATAAAATTTGGCAAGAAGCAAGGCTCAGAAGTAAAAATAAAGGAAAAGGAATTAAAAAATGATAATTTGTAATTTTACCACATAAAAATGTGTTATTTACATCTTGTTGCCCATCTATTTGCCCAGCTGTTAAGATTCATATGTCTTGTGAACAGATAAAGATATCTGTTCCATCCACTGCTGAGTGATGTGACTGAATGTAGCAAAATGCACACTTTGAAATCCCAACAGTTTATTACAGAAACTAAACGAAGTACACTTCTGAGAGTGAATATGTTCTTAACTTGACAACAAAAAATTTACTACCCTGGAAATGCCTCGAGGAGCAGGGAAGAGAGAACCATACTGTCATACAAGGTGAGGCACTTGTAGGCAGCCACTGATGATAGTGGCAGCACAGTGCCTTGGGGTTGGCTGTTGTAAGTGTAGCTGCAGGTGAGGCATCTGAGTGGGCAGAGGCCTTGGGCATCAGGGTGCAGTGCAGAAACTTGGAGCAAAACTTGATCTGTCAGAGTCAGGGACATGTCTGGCCTTGTCCTGGGGGTGAGCGCAGACCTGAGAAGCCACCTGCAGAAGGATATGGGGTGGTACCACGTGATCACATAACTGCATGGACATAAGGTAGTGCCTGATTATTGTAGCGCTGTGTGCTTCAACTCTCGCCACATAGTGGTGATTTTCTCACTTCCGAACATTCTGGCAGCTACTGTGGCTCACCTGTACACATTGCCTCACCTTGCCTTGCTTTGCCTTGTCCAGTAACAGCTTCTTAGGTGAGGCACGAGCTGAATCTGGCCCGCTAAACATATAATTCTGGTGGTCTAACTGTGCGGGGGACAGCCCTGCATACATCACAATTTCCCTCCCTCCCCAGAAGAGGTGGAACAACCATCTCAAATAAGTGCCGCATGCAAGGAAGGAGGCACACCACAACTGCCAGTGCTGACGGGCCAAACATTTGGAACGAAACATTACAGTCAGCCAATACGTAAAAACACCTGGGAAATGACCAACATGTGGCTAACAACTTCAGCACAACCTTGCATTCTGCAAGCCGTGAACAGAAGAAAACAGTATACAGAACATTTAAAAAGAATGCAACCTATAATGATCAAGACTGCGGAGCATGGAGTATAGGACCAATGACATCCGATTCACAAGAATAGTAAAAGTATGTACACATTGCATAACTTCCAGAAACTCAGCACCACTTACCTGCAAATATAGAACTGAACCACTAATCACCAAAAGAAAATGACCTCAATAGAACAAGTGTACCACATACATTTAGGGGAATGGTGACTGGCCCTTTCAGGAGGTTACGGGGAAGACCGAGCACTGGTAGGGCTTGCAGCGAAACTCCCAAGGAGGTGCACCCCATGGTCCGGAAGAACACACAACATGATAGGTAGTGCCAGCTGGGATGGTGAGACTGGCAAAGGGTCAGCAGCAGCAACAGGAGTGGCAGTGTGGACGAGCTGCGGCAATGTCAGCAGGGACAACTGGGACAACCAAAGCAAAGGTGGTGGTGGTGGTGGTGGTGGTGGTGGTGGTGGTGGTGGTGGTGGTGGTGGTTGTGGTGGTAGCGATAGCAGTAGCAGCGGCAAGTGTACAAGCCATGGTAGGGCCAATGACTGTCTAGACAGCTGGTGTCAGCACTGATAGGGCTGGCGATGGCATGGGGGTTAGCCAGAACAGGGCCAGCAGCGAGAAAACTGGTGAACAGATGGACATTGCTGCTGACGGACTTGATGATACCAGGAGGGAACGGGGCCCTCACGGGCATCTCGAACAAGCTGAGCAATAACATGAGGTTAGGCACAGCCAGGAATGATGCTGAGAGGAGGACTGACAGCGACAGGACCAGCACCTTCAGAACTGATACCGATGATGAAAGAGTTGGCATCCAAAGGCACTACAGGCCGGGCCAAATGTGGCGGGACTGCCACTATACGTCTCTGTGAACACAACCCTGGGGGCCACACTGTACAACAGCATTGCACACAATCTGAGAAAGTGGCCTAGTTTGGCACACAATTAATTTCTTGTTGTCCATTCCTGACACTGATCATCAACAAGCTTACTGGAACACTGTGTGATAACTGCTCTACATGAACCAAAAACAGGGCACGTGCACTGCTTGGCTGGAAGTGACTGCCACAACAAAAATGCACATGCAACTGTTCCACAAACAAGTCATAAACTGTGTCCTCCATATGAGAATCTGGGAGAAACTGTCAAACAAGCTAAACATATTTGCACCTGCACTGGCCAGAAATTGAGCAGTGCATTGCATACCTTGTATGCCGTAGGCCATAATGTGCAACCACAACTGTTGGCAGTACATACAAGGTGCGTTCCATAAGTAATGTGACCAAATTCGTTAAAATATCATTTATTGAATATATTCGAACAAATAATCAAAAATTTTCAAAATAGCACCCTCTTGGGTTGATACACTTCTCGAGGCGGTGTTTCCATGCCTGGAAGACATCTTGGAATGCCTTTTCTGGAATGCCTTTTCTGAAATGTCCTTTAGAGCTGATGTAACATGCGCCTGGATGCAATCAATCATGTCCCAATGTTTTCCTTTCATGACTCATTTTAACCGAGGAAACAAAAAAAAAAGTCAGCGTTAGCCAGGTCAGGACTCTAGGGCCGCCGGGGAACCAATGGAGTCTTGGTCCTAGCCAGGAATTCGTTGACAGTGAAGACGCTGTGACTTGGCGCATTGTTGTGGTGAACTTTCCACGTGTCCTTGATGTCGCTTCAGCAGCCCGAGACCCTTCTTTTCAGTCTTTTGAGCACTTCCAAGTAGCAATGAGAGTTCACTGCAGTCCCTTTAGGTACAAATTAGGTGGTGCACAATGTCTCTGATGTCAAAGAAGACAATGAGCGTGGCTTTGATCCTGGACTTTCTCATGCATGCTTTCTTGGGACGGGGTGACGATGGGGTGTGCCTCTCCTTTTTGTGTCAGGGTCTTACTCAAAAATCCACAACTCATCACCAGTGATAACTCAGTTTAAAAAATGAGGATCATTTTCACACATTTATCAGCACTGAAGCACTTGCATGTGCTTGTGGTTGTCGGTCAACACTTTTGGGACGAGTTCGGCACACAGGTTTCTCATGTTTAAATCTTTGGTCACAATGCGGAAAAAGGTTGTTTTTGACATGTTTAGAGTTTGTGCTATCAATTGTAGGCTCAGTTGTCTGTCAGAGTGCAAACAGTTGCGCACATGCGTCACATTTTCGTCGACTCATGCGGTTGATGGCTGTCCACTGCAAGGTTTGTTGGTGATCTCCTCTTGGCCATCCATGAACGACTTGTGCCATTAGAAAACTTGTGATTTGGGCAAGCAATCAGTCCCAAAGGCTTGCTAAAGTAATGGAAACATTTCGGTGACGGACTTCTCAAGTTTAACCCAAAATTTGGTAGCATACCATTACTCTACAGAATGATCCATTGTGCCGTGTTACATAAACTCAAAACGGGGTTGACGGAAACGCAAGTCCTGACTCTCTGGCAGCTCGCAGCCAAATGAGACAAAGAGCGTTTTGAAGCTAACAGCCGGTTACAACACGCTGTGATGTACTGTTGCGTCAGAAAAAAATTGGTCGCATTACTTATGGAATGCACTCTGTATCCCAGTCCTCTTTCTGACTGTCAAACACTCAAAAAGTCACCGCAGATGTGGGAGCAGCATGCTGAGATACAGCTGTTGAAGCCAAAACCTGAGTGATCTGAGTAATGCCCTGCAGCAGTTTCTGTATTTTCTGCTCCTGTAACTGAATGACTTTGATAAGACAGCTCTTTTGACGATGAGACAGACATGATAATCGGAAGAAAGACTCGGACTATTTAGGAAAATACACTGTCATTGAACAAAGTCCAGTTTGAATTACTGAAAACAACTGAGACTAACAGCTACAATTAAGAGAATTCACACTTGTGCCACACTTGAACAGACCACCTGAACTATGTAGGAAAGACAACATTTACTAGTAAACTTGTTTCATGGATGTGCATATACCAAGAAACTTACCCTGTTGGAGGAACTGCAAAGTACAATGAACACATCCCACATCTGCCTACAGAATAAAACAACACAAGAATCATAAGACACTGCCCTAACAAAACAATTATGACAGAGCAAAAATCACTGGGTTTAAAAACCACACAAACAAATTTGAAAACAAAATGCCTGCTCCAACAAAACTAACTAATACACCCCAAGAAATCTTAAAACACACTTTAAAGATACAGAAATGCTGAACTTTTTACCTTGTCACCAACAGAATGGTAGAGGAGAGGAGATGAAAACAAGATTAACAGTTCTCAAGACACTAAAGCACTGTACATCTCAGAAAACTCATAATCACAAATGTTTATTACAGAAACTAAACAAAATACAGTTCTGACAGTGAATATCTTCACAACTTGAAACTGAAAATAGTCTGTCCTGGACAATGCCTTGAGGAGCAGGCAAGAGAGAACTACATAGTCCTACATGGCAAGGAGCTCATAGGCAACCATGAGTACATATGTTGAGCTCTTTGGAATGTCTATTGTAAGCACAGTAGGAGATGTGACATCTGACAACTAGCCTGGCAGCAGCCACAGCAGGTGCGGTCTTGGTTTTATTCTTATTCTATCCAAGTCCATAACATGTCTGGCTTCCATTGGGCAGAGTGCAGACCTATGTAGCCATCTGCAGAAGGATATGGCTCAATACCACATGAGCATGTGATGGTGCGGGTGTAAGATAGTGCCCACTGACTGCAGCGCTGCATGCTTTAACTCGCACCACATAATGTCGGAGCTGGCAACGCCATATACTTTTACAGCTACTGGAAATTCAACTGTATAAAATGCCTTGATTTGTCTGTTTACTGGCAACTGCTAAAGATAGATGGAAATGTGGTGGTTGAACTCTGCAGCAGGCACCCTTGCATACACCAAAGTACCAAGTTGAAATTTATGTCAGATACTAAGGCATGTGATTCCTCGTCAGTGTATAAAATTTAAGCTTCTAAGTCAGTGCAGTGAATAGATACAGCCATCTATGTCAAATATTTTGGTACTCGAAACTCACTCATCAGAACTTATTGATGAACTAGCTACATATATGCCAGGCCTGGAGGTCTACTGGTATACCGCGTGCCTCGAAACTGAGAGATTGCAGCATTGAATGTCAGTCATGCCATTAATTTTTCAGTCTTCATTGTAGCCTAGCCATTACTTGTCAATTATGTGAGGTGTCACCATGAACAACACATGGTTGATTCCAACTTCCCAGTTGAATAACTGGGGTAGATAAGGAATGCACAAGTCGCTGGAAAGCTGACAAGTAGAAAGACTTGCACCATGCCATTGAGCTACACGAAATTATTATTATTATTATTATTATTATTATTATTACTATTTTGTCATCTGAAAATCCTTGCCTTTGACTTGGGGTCCAGTAACGTTGCCTGACTAATCGTTCTGTTGCTGGAGATCCCAAACCAATCTGATAACCCTTCAAGCAAATTATCAACCAGGGACTTTGTTTTTTGAGGATATTCTTTATTTTTGTCTTTAAAATGTTTTTGTTGCCCCTCCATTAATCTTGGCAAGATTTTCATTATTGAAACTGATACTGTTTGCTGTGTGGGCACCTCATCAAAAACTTTCAAAATCCGAAAAGCCTGTTGCTTTATCTTCCATTCTGTATCTTTTAAATTTAAAGTGATCGATTTTCCAGCTGAAATTGCGAGATAAGAAATTATGGAATTTTTATTTAAATTAAATCTTTTGTATGAACTTCTGAATTGCATGTTGTGCAGTGGGGTTTAAAGAATGTGCAAAGCATGGAGTATAAGGAAGTTTTAAAAGCATGGCAGTTAAATTAGTATTTGACACATTTTCTGTTATTATGGAATTGATTTTAAAATTGATACTGTATTTGGGATAACAGACTTTACCCGGTTTGAGATGTTTTCTGTAATCTGTCTGTCTTCGAACTGTGTGGTATGACTTTAGTTCACTCTATTCAAACTAACGTTACTTACATTCATCCATGCATCAGATGTATGGCAGATTGCCTTTTTGGTGACTGAAAATAATTTAATTTTTACTGCAAATCATTTTTAAAAGCTGTACATCTAATGACACACATTCACTTAATGTGGACGGCTTTATAATATTAAAAAAAAATTGCTTATTGGTTATTGTAAATGAAAAGCACACACAAAGGAGATAAATCAGGATTTGGTCCAGAACCTGATGACACTGATGGGCTTGATAGTGCTCGAGACTCAATTTGCCTTTTTGAGAGGATAGCTTCACACAAGGTGGTAGCAGACATCGGCGAGTACAGTTCACAAGAAATGATTTCTCGAATTTCTGCACCAGTTGATGGCAATCTTGATTGACTTCCTGACTCACTTTGTTTCAGAGTACTGTAGGAGGCTTCAATTTCAGATGTCCGTCCTGGTTTGATGATGAGCCAGAAGTGATGACAATTGTCTGCTGACAGTATCAGCATTTTCCTACTTCTTTGATTTTGGTAAAATGGTTTTGTACATCACTTGTAATTCTTCTAGGTGAATGCAGTGTAGATAAGATATTGTTGGGCACTGAAAGTGCACTGATAAAATTTTAAACATTTGCTATTAACATAGCTATTTTACGTGGTAAAAGCTTAAAGTGATAACAAATATAAACGGCAACACACTCTATAATCAGAAGTTATAGATTAGGCTGTAGGAAGTTCTGATCTGCGAAATCTACATCCTCAATCCTGAAGTTCGTATCATGTACGAAAGGGTCTGAAACAGTCATAGTGATTAAGAAACTCGTGAAGACAAGCCTGAGAATATGAGGATTTCACCGCTGAAAGATAAAAATTTTGCATAATGTGATATCCAAATTTCGGCTCCACTGTATGTGAACAAGAGATGGCAGGGTAATGGTGTGGATAAAGCCTGGAAAAAAGCAGTGCAAATGAACTCTAAAGTCTGTGCTTTAGAAGCTACGAACTTGTCTACTCATGCAGCCACTATGTCTACTAGCATGGTTGTATTGTTACTGTAGAACATAGCCATCACTTTCAAATCATTTCAGTGAACTCTGCCATATATTTCAGACTATCAACATCCATGTCTTTCTTCTAATGAACTTGGGCATCTGGCTCAGTCAAGCATGCTCTACTGCTCCCTAAATATGAACTCCATGGTCCTAAGATATCACATAAGTATCAGATGAGGAGGTGGAGTAGTGGCATGCAAACACTTTGACTTATATGTCTGCCCCAAGTAGCTGAGTGGTCAGCATGACAGAATATCAATCCTAAGGGCCTGAGTTCGATTCCCGGTTGGTTTGGAGATTTTCTCCACTCAGGGACTGGGTGTTGTGTTGTCCTAATCATTTCATCCTCATCAACATGCAAGTCGCCGAAGTGGCATCAAATCGAAAGACTTGCGCCCAGCGAACAGTCTACCTGACGGGAGGCCTTAGTCACACAACACTTATTTACTTTGACTTCTTACCGACATTACTTCTCACATTCAATATTAATGAAGACAAACAAGACAAATATATGTTAATAAATTTCAAACCTCTTCAAAAGAATTGCATAATGTGCATCGTGCACAGATCTCCAAAAATAGGCGGGATAGCATGTTTCAATACTGACCTTACAAAATTCAATTTGACTTGATCATACAACTAATGCTAGGAACACTAGCATAAATATTCTGCCCCTTCACTGTAAAATTCAAGTGCATTGTTGCTTCTTCAAATGCAGCAGTGCTTCAGCTTGCACCTACCCATAATTCAGCCTATAGTCAGGCCCCCATACATATATCTGCCACAAAATCCACAAACAAAGAAATTGGTACCAGGAATATCAGCTCACAACATCATTACCACACTAACTCTGTTACATAGTAAATTTGCTTCCCCAGAGACTGGAAACCTGAAGGGAAACCTGCACCTTGGCTAACAGAAAAGCTAAAACAGTCCATACTGTCAGAGACACTGCACGTCAGACTCACAAACGACCTCCTACGCTGGAAAATAAAATTGATTACAAGCATAAAGCAAACAGAATCAATCAAACTCAGAAAAACAATAACTAAGACATGCCAATACATTAATCTAAAACATAAAGACCAGATGCTCTATGGAAAAGCTTGTGTGATCTAGGGGTTAGAATCCAAAGTAGAAGCAGCAGCTGATCCCATTGTCCCAACCAAGGAACTACGCCAGTACTTGACTGTAGTGATAATCTTCTTTGAACCATAAACAAAACACAGACTGGATGATTATTTCGCAGAGGTAAATGATGGTAGTTGCAAAAAATTCTTTCTTGTGCTGACAACACTGCTGAAAAGTCCTTCAGCTCAGCAATTACTGTACAGGAAGGCATCACAGTCCAAATACTCAAACTTGTTGATCCACTACTGCCCATAATCACTACTGCTCCCTGCACCTTGATGCTCTTTCCTGGACAACAGTAGAAACACTTGTTCCCATCAGAGTACAAGCACTAGAGATCCAATTGCTAAGAAGAATTGCTGGATACATTCTGTCTGTGGAGAGAGTGAATGTAGACATAGAAAAGAACTGAGAGGGAGAAACTTAAATAAGTACATGAAAGACTACAGGAAGAATTATGTCAAAAGAATGGAAGACAACAGATTACCAAAATTGGTGATAAATTATTAACCAGTGTGCAGAAGATATTTAGGAAGCCCAAGGAAAATAAACAGTTTCAGCCTAGAGAGCATAACAGGCAAATGCCTACTACATGTGGAGAGAAGAACAGGAGGCATCATATTAAAAATATTATGATTTTTAAGTAACTGTGATATTAATAAGTTTTGTAATTAGGCCTATATATAAAACTCTGGTCTGATGCAAAAGGATTCCTGACGGAATTACTGTGTTTGGGTTAAATGAATAAATAAAAAAATTAAACATAATATACAGGTTGTCCCAGAATGAATGTTCAGTGTCTAGGCATATAACAGAAACAATAATTTGTAGCAGAAAACTTCATGTGGACATGTTTTCTCTTCTGAATGGTTTCCGAGATGGAACGTACTTAATGTACATTGTTACTTATTTTATTTATTAAGTCAGTACATTGTCATTGTTTACAACATGCCATAGTAGTGTAGACAATTTTGAAATGAACAATTTGATGTAGGACACATTTCTATCAAGTCGAGAAACTACCTCAAACTTGCTTACCGTCACCTCAGTGCATGCGTGTTGCACAAGAATTTCCATTTTCTCTCGCTGTCTTCACGTAATCAGAAAGTCCTTGAGAAAAAATGAATAGGACCCTTTTAAAGGAAATTGATTGTAGTTTAATTTTATACTGTGACAAGTTTTCGCTAGAGGTTGTGGATTTTGTGTTATTCAAGAAAAACATACAAAAATAACTTTAAATATGTTTCATCTCGGAAACCGTTTGGAATAGGGCATATGTCCATAATTAGTTTTTTGCTTCAAATTATTGTTCTTGTCATATCTCTGAATATTGACCATTCCTCCTGAGATAACCTGTGTATGTGGACTGTCATGCAGGATAACATAACTGTTATATTTAGTATCCTATCCACCCAAAGCAATTAAAAGGTGCATAAAGACTACTGGAACACCAACAAAAGCAACTATAAATGCAACATACATAGAAGAAGACATAATACTACACCTAACAAGAAAACACACACAACAAGAAAACAGAAGAGCAACAACACAAGATGACGACAATTAGAATAGAGCAAATAAGGATACTAGGAATTAAGAGCTGAACTGGGATGGAGACATGCTCAGTCATGAAAGTTTCACTGTGCACAGAGAACAGAGTTACGCCTCAAGTCGCCTTGTGGTCTGCTCTGTGCAATTTCACCTGCAGAGCTAGTTGCCTTGGTGAGGAGCAATGAGCTACCTTGTAATCTGTTCCCTGAGAGTGGTGGGAAGCAGTGAGCTAGTGAGACAGCCTATGGTCCGATTGGTGAGAGTGATGGGAACACTCACAGGAGTGATGCCTGGATCACTTTGCGACATGCACCACACGGTGGCCAAAGGCCGCAGCTTTTACGGTCACTGGCAACACATTATGAGTGCTATGCTAAGTAAAAGGATAAGAAGTAATAATTCGCTCAGAAGCGTGTAACTGATTATTGAGCTTCTTAAATTGAAGACATGTTTTGAAATTAAGAACGGAAATGTGCTGGAAGCGTTTTCTTCATTAATGTATCGTTCTGAAGACCTCAACTTCTTGTGATGCTTGGTTCAGTCCAAAATACATGTCATCTGATCTAGACAAATGTTTCTCTTATCTGGTATCTTATTTAACATGTTTGACAGTGCTGCCACCAGGTATCTGTATGTCTTGCCTCATTAATTTTATCTAAATTCTTACCAGTTTATTTCCTAAGGACATACTCATATTTTCCCCCAGAGCTTGGCCTGTTCTCTTACATGCAGGACCATCACCAGCTCTTATCATATATCCATCGGGATTTTTCTTGAGTAACCATTCTCTAGTTAAATATTAGTAGTGATGTCCCTGTCAGTATGCTATTGCTTTGGGCAAGTTAGTTTGCAATGTTTACCCTTAAACATAGAACACAACACTACAATAAATTTATTTTTTAAACCATTTCAATTTTTTTATTTTTTTAATGTTCTTCGTCTTTTTTTTCTTTTGCAGTACAAGTGTAATAAACCTTGTGAAAAAAACAATGCTGGCTGCAAAAGAAACCACAAATGCAACAAAAAATGTTATGAAGAGTGTGGAGACTGTGTTGTAGAAATTAAAGTGCGACTCAATTGTGGACACACCCATCAGATACGTTGTAGTTCTGATCCATCAGAAGTGAAATGTGGTAGAGACTGCAAGCGTATAATGGAATGTGGACACAAATGTCGTCTTCTCTGTTTCCAGCCATGTGGAAATTGTCCAGTTAAGGTAAGTGAAATACTTGCTTCAAAATATACACAATTGTATGACTGATTTATATCTAATATAGAAAGAATGTTTTTATTTCTATTTGAAATAGCTTTGTTGTTACTAAAAAGCATACTCCCTCTTCCATGGCAGTATTGTTGTACCTGCAAAAGTATGATGCAACATCAAAAAAAAGTCAAGAAGTTCACAATAAAATAATTATCCTGAGCCACAAGAAAATTAAAGAATTTGTGCAACTAAATTACTGAGCATGCAGGTTGAGTGAACACAGGACAGTTTGGCCATATAATAACCCAGGTATAGCCATATTGATAGACCATAAAATGTAATTGGATAGATAAAAGAATCTACTCATAATGAAGGGGTAGCAGAAGAACAAACTCACAAAAAGATTTAGCTTACGCAAGGCTTTGGAGCCAGTGGCTTCTCCTTGTAGTATCGGAGGGAAGGGGGCTCAAGGAAAAGAATTGGAGAGTTTTAGCAAAAGGGATACAGTGCGGAAAAGTCATCCAGCACCCCAGGTCAGAGGAGACTTACTGGACTGGAAGAGAAGGAATGTAAATGAAGGCTAGGTGGGTAGTGAGAAAAAATGACATGTTGTAGCTCTAGTTCACACCTGTGGAGTTCTGAGAAACTGGTATCTGTTGGAAGAATCCAGATGGCGCGTATGGTGAAGCAGGCACCGAGGTCACAACTGCCATGTAGAGCATGCTGTGTAACAGGATATTTTGTGTTGCCGGTATACACCCTCTGCCTGTGCCCTTTAATTCTGACTAATAACTGGGTGGTAGCCATGCCGGTATAAAAACACCAAATACTATTTTCATAACAGCTGAAATATGTCGTGGTCATTTCACAAGTAGCTCTCCCTTTGGCAGTATATGTTTTGCTAGTTACAGGGCTAGTATAGACGGCGATAGAGGGGTGCATAGGGGTAGCCTTGCAGTGGGGGCAATCATGGAGGTAGGTGTTGTGGTTGGCGGGAGAGCCAACACCGTGTTACTAAAGGAGGCCGAAATGCACGCGTTTTAGCTCACACAGGCTGGCGTCAGGTCTGGAACATGACAAGGGAATTAGAATTGAGAAAAACGGACGTAGCTGGTGGAATACTTAACTTTAATCCATTAATGACGAACGTCGCTTGTGACAGTAAATGATTCACAATATCAATGGTAACTGAATATGGCCCCTTGCTAGGTCGTAGCAAATAACATAGCTGAAGGCTATGCTAACTATCGTCTCGGCAAATGAGAGCATAGAAGTCAGTGAACCATCGCTAGCAAAGTCGGCTGTACAACTGGGCGAGTGCTAGGAAGTCTCTCTAGACCTGCCGTGTGGCGGCGCTCGGTCAGCAATCACTGCTAGTGGCGACACGCGGGTCCGACGTATACTAACGGACTGCGGCCGATTTAAAGGCTACCACCTAGAAAGTGTGGTGTCTGGCGGTGACACCACATTCCTCCCCTGCAAATCGGCGTACGGTTGTGGCATAAGGCTTTCGCCCGCCGTGGGGAGGACCCCATGTTGACGTATGCGACAAGGTGGGGTGCCTAACAACAGGCAAGGCTGTGCCACCCACACCCTGCCATTCGGACCACGGGGATCTAGGAAATGCCTGAAAACCTGCACCAGGGTGCTCGCCAACATGCGGTGTATGTGCCCGCAGAGAGACAGGAGGGGCCGAAGGGTCGACCTCCATCGGGCCGGGGCATCCGACGGGCGAAGACGACATATGGTCCAGAGTGGGCAAGAGTTCCATGTCGGTGGACAACTGGTCACGGGAAGCGGAAGCGATCGGCGGCACGTGACCCAGGGAGGCGCTCGGCGGTTGCAGCAACACGTCCACTGTGGGCGTCGCTGGCGGGAGAACAGGCGGCGGTGGCGGCGGCGCGTCGCCATGGGGCAAAATGGAAGGCAGCGTCGGTAACACTTGGGGCTGAGGCGAGCCAGTAGATGGGTCCCCGGGGCGCTGAATGGACGCCACCTTAGCTGAAAGCAGATGGCGAGCGGCAGATCCCATGCGATGACAGAGGCGCAGCTGGTTGAGATGCCAGCACACCTCACCAGAGGCCCCCAAAACCAGATACATAGCACGTCCGAGGCAGTGAAGAATGCGCCCTTCGAGCCAACGCCGTGAACCTCGGTAGTGGTGATAGTAGACAGCGTCGCCTGGAGCAAAAGTAGGTGTCTGCCGCTGCACAGGAACCTGATGCGGCAGATGTAGCAAAGACATCAAGGTTCGATGATGACGACCGTGGAGCAACTCAGCTGGCGAGTGACCATCTCGGGGCTGAGAGCGGTACGAGGACAAAAAGAGCAATAACGCGTCCTCCCAAGAATGCGACTTTTTCAACTTCTGTGACTTGAAAGTCCTGACCAATTGTTCAGCGGCACCATTTGACTGTGGCGAAAACGGCGCGGACGTCAGATGTTGAATACCATTGGCCTTGCAGAATGACTGAAATTCTGCAGACATGAATTGTGGGCCATTGTCAGAAACAATAGTCTGTGGAAGACCTTCAGTGCAAAAGATAGCAGATAACGCTTGGCTGGTGGCAGATGACGTCATGGAAGACATCCAGATAACAAAGGGAATATTACTGAATGAATCTACCACAACCAACCATAGAGCATTCCAGAATGGACCAGCAAAATTGATGTGTAAGCGTTGCCAAGGGGAAGTCACTTTTGGCCATGGAAGGAATTTCCGCGGTGGTGCTGATTGTTGTGCGGCACACACCATGCAAGAAGAGCACATATTCGTAATCACGGCATCGATTCCGAACCAAGTACAGTGCTGACGAGCAAGTT
The DNA here is from genome assembly GCF_023897955.1 of Schistocerca gregaria. Classification (NCBI taxonomy): domain Eukaryota; kingdom Metazoa; phylum Arthropoda; class Insecta; order Orthoptera; family Acrididae; genus Schistocerca; species Schistocerca gregaria. The sequence goes on from NC_064921.1 coordinate 242,280,476, forward strand.
GTTTCGTTCTCACTATACCCCAATGTCCTTGGTGGAGAAGCTGTAAGACAGAGGACTGTAACGAATGTCGGACCACGACCCTGGACTGATCATTATCAGAGCGCAACAGCAAAACACCACGTCGTACAAAAAGTCTCTCTTTGTAAGCAAAAAATCGGCGAACCAACGGGTCCCCAACCCGGGACTTTGACAAGGGCCATTGCGTAGCAACAAAATGCAGAACGGGAGCAAGGACAGGGTCGGCAGCAGTGGCGGGACAATGCATCGGCGTTTCCGTGCTTAGCAGTGGACCGATACAAGATATCGTAGCGCTACTGCGAGAGGAAAATAGACCAGTGAATGAATTTCTGCACTGTACGTGGAGGTACAGGCTTGGTCGGATGAAAAAGCGTTGTCAAAGGTTTGTGGTCTGTGATTATGGGAAAGTGACGACCATACAAGAAACCATTAAACTTTTTAACACCAAATACGAGAGCCAATGCTTCTTTCTCGATCTGTGAATAATTTCTTTGTGCAGACGAGAGCAATTTGGACGCAAAGGCATGCGATCCATCTTTGTGCGCAAGCACAGCACAGATCCCAAAACACGATGCCTCCACCATCAACAAGAGGGGCTTTTGGGGATCAAATGGCGTAAGGCAAGTATTGGAAAGCAACGCCGATTTCAACAGGTGAGAGGCGCGTTCGCATTCTGCCGTCCAGACGAACAGAACACCCTTACGGCGTAAGCGATGAATTTTTTCCAGCACACTCTGTAGCTGCTGCAAATTCTGCGGCAAAGGCAAGTCTTGTATGGCACGTAGGTGCGTGGGACTGGGATGTATGCCTTGGGCATTGAGTACATGTCGCAAGTATGGCAAGTCCCGAGCAAAAAACACACATTTGTCCTTCCGCAAGCGAAGACCATTTTGTCGCAAGACCTGAAATAATATTCTGAGATTGGCCAAATGTTCTTCTTCCGTCTTTCCGGAGATCACAATATCGTCCAGATAATTTGCTGCAGTAGGGACCGACGCACAAACAGTTTGTAGGTGTTGCTGAAACAATGCAGGGGCGGATGTACACCCAAATGGCAGTCGTTTGAATTGATACAACCCAAGATGCGTGTTAACCACCAAAACGCGCTGGGATTCTTCGTCCACCGGCATTTGCAAGTACGCATCTGCTAGGTCCAACTTCAAAAAATATTTACCCGGGCACAGTTTGTCAAAAAGATCTTCCAGGCGGGGTAAAGGAAAACTTGCTATCACTAGTTGTGGATTTACTGTTGCCTTGAAGTCCACACAAAGTCTGAACTATCCGGAAGGTTTTGGCAAAATTACTAAGGGTGATGCCCAGAGAGAAGCCTGCACACGTTCAATTACACCTTGTGATTCCAAATCTTGTAATGTTTTTGCGACCTCATCACGTGGGGAACATTGCGTGCTCTGAAAAATTTCGGTTGCGCGTTTGCTTTCAGTTCCAAATGTGCTTCATAGTTCTTAGCGCAACCGAGGCCCGGTGCGAAAATGTCTCCAATTTCTTCACATAGACTAGAAACACTGTCTGAAGGCACCGTCTGGTTCACTTATAGGACCTGATTTACTATAGACAAGTTAAGCAACTGAAATAAATCAAAATCAAACAAGTTCACTGCAGAAGAAGAACAAAGGACGTAAAATAACACAAGTTTTGTTTGTCCTTTGTATGTTGCAAGAAGGCTGCACTGTCCTAACACAGGGATATCTTGACCGGAATAGCTAGTTAACTTAACATTTGCGGCACGCAATGGATGTGTGCCCAGCAGTTTGTAAGTGTCTTGATTGATCAGTGAAACTGCAGCTCCGGTATCGAGCTGGAATGGTATCACTTTGCCGTTAATGTCCAAGTCTACAAAAAGTTTATTGTCCTGCTGACGACAAGAGTGACTGTCTCGTGCAACGTGAACTGACACTGGTACATAATCACTTGCGAATTGACGGGAGTCCAGGCGACGTCGACGCACACTATTTTTGGGACGAACACAGTCACTGTTAGAGAGAGTGGCACTGGGCGGAGTGGAATGAACTACATGAATTTCCATGGGCGAAGTTTCGCGAGCCTGGGTATCCTTGGTTCGATTCATATTCAGGCGCGAAGCAAAGGGCCTGGAATGGTTTTGAGCTTCCGATCTGAGCTTTTTCTGGAAAACACTCTGAACATGTCCTTTTTTATTACAATAAAAGCAAATAGCCTGGCGTGACTGGCAATTCTCACGCGAATGTTTAGTAGTACCCCACGGGCATGATTTGATCACTGCATTTGCTTGCCGGTGCGACACGTGGCTGAGAGCCTGGAGGCAGTGGCACGGCCGAGCGCGAGGGCTGTTTACCGCTTCGTGCAGCTCGCCCGGTGGGCCGGTTAACCTGACACACTGCTGGCGAAGTTTCAAATGATTCCTGAGCAAAGTCAAGTGTGTCCTGCCGATCCAATATGTTCATCACTTGCTGAAAGGAGGGATTGACTAGTTTCAAAATCTGTTTGCTTATACGAACATCAGAAACGTTCTGTGCAATTGCATTACGTACCATAGTATCAGAATAAGGGAGTCCACATTGACACTCAAAAGCACATTCCCTAGTAAGTCCTTGCAAGGTTGCAACCCACTCCCGATTAGTCTGACATGCCATATGTTTTGTACGAAAGAAGGTATGCCGTTTGGCAACTACATTGACTGATTCTTTGAAATATGCATCTAATGCAGACAAAATTTCTTCATAGGACAGCGTTGCTACGTCGCGTTGGGGAAATAATTTGAATATCACACGGTACGTAGTCACACTGACAGAAGACAACAAAAAAGGCTGCCGCTCGTTACCTTGAATTCTGTAGGCGGCGAGATGGAATCCAAATTGGCGTGACCACTCCGTCGTGCTTTCCAGTGCAGCATCAAAAGGTCGATAAGTGGGTGCAACAACGTGTTGTGGCTGCATTAGCGGTGAAGCGGCTGCTGCCGCATCGTTTTGCATCGCACGTTGACCCTGGACGAGCTGTCCAAGGGCACCCAGTAATGCCTGCGTCTGCTGATTCTGCAAGCGATAAAATTCGGGCAGTACATCTGGAGATTGTGGTGAAGCCATTACACAAGTAAATCAAGGGAATATCGATATGAATGCGGTTTTGCCTCGTTGCCAATGTTGTGGTTGGCAGGAGAGCCAACACCGTGTTACTAAAGGAGGCCGAAATGTACGTGTTTTAGCTCACGCAGGCTGGCGTGAGATCTGGAACAAGACAAGGGAATTAGAATTGAGAAAAACGGACGTAGCTGGTGGAATACTTAATTTTAATCCGTTAATGACGAATGTCGCTCGTGACAGTACATGATTCACAATATCAATGGTAACTGAATATGGCGTCTTGCTATGTCGTAGCAAATAACATAGCTGAAGGCTATGCTAACTATCATCTCGGCAAATGAGAGCGTAGAAGTCAGTGAACCATCGCTAGCAAAGTCGGCTGTACAACTGGGCGAGTGCTAGGAATTCTCTCTAGACCTGCCGTGTGGCGGCGCTCGGTCTATACTAATGGACCGCGGCCAATTTAAAGGCTACCACCTAGCAAGTGTGGTGTCTGGCAGTGACACCACAGTAGGAGCCATAGTGTAGGGAGATGAGTGCAGCAGGAGCATATGGTCTATTAAAATGTAACTACCATTGTTTGTTAGTAGATTTAATGTGGACAGAAGTGTGTATCTGTCCTTTGGTGACAATAAGATCAGCATCAAGGAAAATGGCATAGGATTCAGAATAGGACCCAGTCAAATTTAATTGGGAGAAGATATTCAGTGATTCCAGGAATTTCAGCAGGTCAGTCTCACCATGAGTCCATGTGGTAAAGATGTCATCAACATATCTAAACCAAACCAATTGCTGAAAGTTGCTCAGTATTGTCACTTACTGTTATCCTGGTCTTGGCTGTATAAATCAACTATATCAATAAGGCCATGACTTCCTAATATCATGTCCTGAAATGAGATCCATTCTGTCTGAGGTTCTGCCCACCACACCTAGAATCACTTTTCATCGCCCTCCCAACCTCCACAATATCCTTGTCAGACCCTATGCTCCTTCTGCACCCAACTCCCTTCGCTTTGTGTCTCCAACCCCTATGCTTGTCCCTGCTGCAAGACTTGGCCTATGCACCCCTCCACCACTGCCTATACCAGCCCTGTAACTGGCAAAACATATACTGTCAAAGGGAGAGCCACCTGTGAAATTGCTAATCCGGCCCATGACATTTTTTTCAACGCCTCCTTAGATTTAGGGTATGCAGGCTGCCCTTCCTCCCTACTACCACTGGGAGTCCGCTTCCGTCAACTACTCCATTCTCTTTCCTTCCGCTTTCCTAAAACCTTCTTGACAACTTCGGGTACAGCACCGCCTTGGCTCCGTCCCCGGACCTGCCTGCTCCGTGACCTTTGTCAATTTCCCAAGGATGGTACCCCTTCACTTGTTTATCGTCGGGCATTTGCTGCGCTATGTGCACAAATGAAGGAAGCTACATTTATTGACACTGATGTCTCGAAAACATCATTAGGTGTAGTGAGTGCCTATATTGTTGGCGACACCCCAAATTGATTTCGGCTTCCTGACCAGTGTTCAGTTTATACTGCAGAGCTTTACGCTGTTCTCCAGGCTGTCCAATACACTGTCGCCATCAGCGGATACAGTATGTTATCTGTTCAGATTCTCTCAGCTCTCTCCTCAGTCTCCAAGATCTGTACCCTGTCCACCCTCTGGTCCATCGGATTCAGGACTGCCTCCACTTGCTCCACATCTCTGTGGCGTTCCTGTGGATCCCAGGACACATTGTTATCTGTGGAAATGAGGCGGCTGATGTAGCGACCAAGGCTGCAGTTTCTCTTCTTTGGCCAGCTATCCGCACGATTCCCTTCGCCGATCTACGGAGTGTTTTATGTCGTCGTGTTACTCTTTTATGGCACGCACATTGGTCGAGACTTCCCAATAATAAATTGCGGGACATGAAAGCTCTTCCCTGTGCTTGGACCTCTTCCTCCCAAATGCGTCGTCAGGAGGAGGTAATTTTAACTAGACTCCGGATAGGGCACTGTCTTTTCATCCACCGACATCTTTTAAGTGGTGATCCTCCCCCACTCTTTCCCCACTGCTCTCAGCTGTGGACGGTAAGACACCTTTGACTTGAGTGCCCCAATTTTACTCCATTATGCGTCCGTCTACAGCTGTCGCCTGATATATCTTCCATTTTATCAGATGACACGCGCTCAGCCGATCGCGTTCTCAAGTTTATTAGTGCCAGTGAGATGACGTCAGTCATTTGAAGCTCTTTTTGGGGACAACCAACCCCCTTCTATATTGCTTTTTTAAGCTTTCCTTCTATTTTTAGTTTCTCCAATTTTTTGAGTTTCGTTTCCATTTCTGCTGGTTTCCAGTTTCATTTTTTACCTTTTTCTAAGTCACAGACCGGGTGCTAATGACCGTAGCAGTTTTGCGCCCTAAAAACAATAACAAAAAAAAAAAACTGTGAAATTACACGTCGTATTGAAGCTGTTATGTAAACACTGTTCAGCCTTTTTACATCAGCATGACTACCACCCAGTTATCAGTCAGAATAAATGGGCACTGGCAGAGGGTGTATGCCAACAATGCACAATATCCTGTTGCGTAGCATGCTCTACAACATGACAGTTGTGACCTTCGTGCCTTTTTCACCACATGCACCATCTGGATTCTACCCCCAGGCACCAGTTTCTCAGAGCTCCGCAGGTGCGATCTAACGCTACAACATGTCATTGGTTCTCGGGGGCCCAAGTTGGCCATCTAGCTGGTCTCATATGATCAGTCGGCTGGAGATGACGTTTTTTCTTGCTGGCAATGCCTTGCTACATGTAGACTTAATGATACTTGTCAGTTGTCTTCCATTGATGTATGCAGTGGGTTTACAAGATCTGTTCACAAGTTGCAGTGCATAGAGCTGAAACTAGGCCAGTGTGTGGGGAATCAAGGCAAGGTGGCAGTGTGCTGTTGATTGAAAAAGTCCCTGTTGTCAGTTCTGAAGTGATGCTCTAGTCCCCAAGTGATAGCTGTGGAACTGGAGGCTCTAGAGAGCCCATGGAAACTTAGGACACAGGGTGCACCATACTAATAACAGCCGTCCTGGCTGTTCTGAGAGAGGAGCCAGATCAGTGTCGTGGGGATCCTCTGTAGTGGATGGGATAGAAAGACCAGATCTTCTTGTATTGTGTAAGCTGCTGAAGTGCCCATCGTGGTAGTTTGTACAGGTGCACTGTTGTTCTGGACTTTGGAGATGTCTGTCTAGGGTGTCACAACTGGACTTTGGAGATGTCTATCTGGGATGTCACAATCACAGCTGGTTGTGATGTCTGTGTAGCTTCCCACTTGCAGTCACTACCAGAACCAGCTGGCATCCCTGCTGTGTTGCAGTGGGTCTCCATATCCCACCCAAGATCTGCCCAAAAACATGCACCTGCACCTGGGTGCCCACGTGAAATGTTGTTGCTTTGTGGAAAGTGAAGACTTGGCAGTGTCTTGCGTATTCAATAATTATTGCCTATCAATAATTCTGCCAGGCTACAAAACTGTGCGGGCACTGACATGTAAGAAGATAAATAAGTATTAAAATTTGAGTCTGATGTAGTTGACATGATGGCATTTGCTATTTGTGTTTTAAAAGTGTAAACAATAGAGAAACTGAGAATTGATTAGAAGTTGGATAAAAAGGTGGAGGCCTTAAATGCATAATGTTGTTTGAGTTCAGAACGTCAGGACTTATGACTGTGAACTGAGATCTATTGCATATAACCAAGGTCCAGGTTGCTCCATCGATCGCGAAAATTTGGTGTGTGTGTGTGTGTGTGTGTGTGTGTGTGTGTGTGTGTGTGTGTGTGTGTGTGTGGTGAAGGTGTGGTGGCACCACCCGGTAACCGTCATCTTCTTGGGCTAGATTTGAAGTTGTTGTTGAACAAACAAACACTGGAGGCCTGGTGGTACTGTGGCCTACAACGCGGTGGGCCATTCCGTGTGGACACGCTATAGGACTCACTGGAGAAATGAGGCATGCTTGGATGCTGTTGGAACACATATACAATTGAGTAGAAAGTCTTCCAAGAACTGCTCTATTTGTGTGTCCATCTAGATCGAGACTTTTCTGCCTGTCAAAGTCTATGTCCCAGCCCATGGGAAGCTGAGACAAGGCGTCCCAGAGGACGCTGGTTGGATGGATCTCAGTGTATTGAATACTGTTACTTTGACCAGTACAATGCCCACTGATGCAAGCAATGGGCCGTGCAATCAGGGAGCTTAGTTTGGGCCCAATCAGGGTTAATAATGGCTTATGATGTGTAATAACTGGAACTTCAGGCCATATGAAAAAGTACCATATTTGTCCAATCAAAAATAAAAAACAGTTTAAATGTACTATGCTACTAAAAACAATTAAAAAACAGCTTTCAATCATTTTCATGATATTCACATGTTGCAGAAGAATTATGGAGTCACGAAAAAGAAAAAGGACAGGATTGATGTGCAGCTAGTTCGAATGAAAGTAAAATAACGTGCTTTTTTTTTTTCTTTTCATTCTTAGTAATACAGGCAATCAATGATACACTTAGGTTTAAGTGTAAACATTTACTAATTTTTAATATTGGAAGTATCGTCCCATCCCGTATTTTAATTGCTGAATTATTCTTTCTAGCACTAAAACTTTGAAAATTACTTTTTTATAAATGCCCAGATTTTGGACATTTAAAACTGCTTTGAGCAAATGCCCAATTAGAAATTGCCTGTCCACAGGGCATTTCTCCGTTCCACATCACTTCTTGCTACACAATGCTTTGATACTGATGCCAAACTGCCTGTAATTAAAATCAGTGGTTGTAATCACAGACGACACCCCACTTCTACTACCTTGGACAACTGCTCTCAATAATGCCACTGCTGCAATAGTAGGATATGTTTGCCTGTGTTTGTGGTTTTGTGTGTGTGACTTACGTACTTTCTGCTAGAAAAAAATCTAGAGCGCTAAAGTTAGTGAGTACTGTTCTCGGTTGTGGGTGTATGCACCACACATCTGTTATAAGTAATGTTTACCTTATGTTCATGCATTAGCACTATTGATAATGCACATGATGGTAGCAAAAAAAAGTATTCCATTCTTTGATAGGCCAAAACAAGACAAATTTCCAGTAAACATGGGCTCTAAATGTATACCTTAAGAGCTATGAGCACTTGATCATCTTCACTACTTTGAAACACATCACTTATTCTGCAAGCCCATTACTATTATGAATGACCTACACAATACAATAGGATGATAACCTGATAAGACTTCATCAGTGAAAATTACCAGAAACCTTGCACTTTCGAAAGAAAAACCTTTTGCTGTCTCACGTGTATTCCAAGAGAGAGGAAAGAAGAGAATAAATGTTTATAAAGTAAAGTCACGCATTCCTTGGGATACCATATGCCACTAGTTAGTATCATCATCTACAAATCATTATGGCAGTTTGATGATTAGTATATATCCTTTTATTTGTGTATAATGCGGAAAGTAATGGTCCTGTAACATATCTCAAGAAAGAACTGTTTTTTAGACTGAATTTCTTAGTTGACTTTTTCCTAAAACAGTACAGCACATTTCTATAACAAATTTGTCGGTAGTTCAGCTTGTAGCATAATCAGCATGTAATAGTGAAGTCACTGGTTCGAATCTTGCTTGTAGCAACTTTGTTTGTTAGTTTTTACATTTTGTATTTATTAACCAAGGGAATCCTAATTAACAAATATTGAAAAGTTTGTTGTTAATAAAATTAATATTTTTATCAGTTACTGGTTTTATGAAAATCAACTAAAACTTGATACAGACATGCAGAATGATTTTTTGTTAAAAAACTATGTGCATTGATAATACTGTTCAATGTTTGGAAATCAAAAAAGAAGTTTCTCTTTGATGTTTCGAATTTTTATACCAAGCTTTTTTCATATGACCATTAATTGAAAATAAGTGTTATTTTTATTTAAAAAGTATGATTCTGTGTTTGTTAATTAACATTTCCATTTGTAAAAAATTATAGCATTTAAAATAATGTGTGCTACTAGCCAGATTCAATCCAGTAACTTAATGATTACAGTATGACTATACTGCATGCTGACTACCGATGAATTTGTTACTAAACAACATATGTTTTTTACTTAACTGATTTGTTTGTGAATTGCATCACACTACTTTAGAACCTGATATATGTGATCTGACCTTCTGAAGTCGGGAAGTTAAAAAAAGAAGGGCAGGTCTTTCAGTCCCCTGAATCAGTTGAATTCACCTGTTGTCCAAACTTGTCCTCACAACAAGTGAGTCCCTCTCATCCTGGAATCTGAACCACTTTCTTTTTAACCTTCCCCAATCTATCGCACTCTCCTCACCAGGGAAGGAACTAGTGCTTGTGAAAGCTAGGATAGTGATGTGTATTTTTATAAGTGTCTTTTAGCAATAATAGTACAGATTGCCATCAAAAGTAATTACTGGCCATCCATTGTGTCTCACTATTGAATGGTTTCCTTTTATTTATATATTTAGTCTGCAGTGAGCTAAAATGTTTAATGTGTCTGTGCGGAGACCTGTCATTCTGTTACTGGTATCACAAATGTTTAACTTACTTTCAAGCTTTTATTATTTACGTAATTTATTTGTTAGATGTAAATGAGAAATCAACGTGGCTCTCATCAACATAAATGCGTTAAGCTATATAGAAGTCAGTCAGCATCGTACTCATCAAAATAAATGCATTAAGTTACATACACATCAACCATTGTGGCAGAAAAGAGGTAGTTAATCCTATATAAATTTTTCTGCAGCCTTGGTAAGTCACATTATTTTAGCAGTCAGTAACAGCTTCTCTATTCAGAATAAAGATACATTTCATGAAACCTAGACAACAGTTACAGCAGAAGGTGTTTTTGCAATTAAATTTTTGCATTATTTATTTTTAAATTTTTGGTTCATAGTGAGTGTTTATTACTTCCAGTGCACATTAGAATTATTGCTGATCACACAGTGTAGTTGATACTATGATTAACTTCGAAAGATGTAAGTCAGGTGTAGGCTCTGTTAATAGGCAAATGTTCAGGTCAAACTATATTAGAAATTGTAGTATCCAGAAGGAAACGTTTACTAATTGACATTCCAAGAACACATTAAGATTGAATGTGTATTGTACCATGCAGCAAATGATATAATGTTGTTTATTTTTACTAAATACCAGTTTTAATTTATAACTGATTCAAAATATATCTGAAAAATGAATACCATGTTGTGTTTTTGGGTGAAGAACCCTGTTTGATTCATTACTTTCAGGATCTCTTTTTATCAGCACTGTAGAAAGTAGCACTGTAGAAAGTAGGCTCCTTATTTTGAAATAATTTAAAGTTGTTGAAACTGTCTGTGCTATGTATCAGATTAGTCCTATTAATATATTGTACAACTGTAATTTGTAAAGCTGTCAGTGATGAAAAAGCAGTCAAAATAAATAATTATGATTTGATGTGGCAAATAAGAAAGATTTATTTTTCCTACAGGTACAGAAAGTTATACCAGAATGTGGACATGAAATTGTCGTACCTTGTTGTAAGCAACCCACACGCAACATGTGTAGAAAGACTTGTGAAAGACTTCTTCCTTGTGGACATTGTTGTAAGAGCCTGTGCTGCAATCCATGCACGTCACAGTGTGAGGAACTTGTACCAAGTCGCATTAGACCAGCATGTGGACATGCTGTAGAAATTCCATGTTATCTGAGAAGCAAAGGTATGATAAATATTTCAGTAGTGTGTAAATTTGTCAGTACCATTAACAACACTACTTAACAGAGTAAAAAAAAGTGTAGTAATTTATGGATAATCATAAGAACAAGATCTTAGAAACACTTCCTAATTTTACTAAATATTAATTTAATATTGTGAAAGAAGAAGAAAGCACTTAGTCAGTGGGCAAAATTCTAGGGGATGAAGTGGAATGTATTGTCTTTTGTATTGTCTTTTTATCCTTTTCAGGACTGCTGTGTGTCTCTGTTTACCAGTCTGACCCATTTTTTTCTGTTAAGATGAGAAACAGACTCCCCATCTACACTTACACTCTGCAAACCATTATAAAGTGCATGGCAAAGGGTATTTTCCATAGCACCCTATGTTAAGGTTTCTTCATGTTCCATTTTTGTATGAGGTGCAGAATGAATGCCTGCCTAAATAATCCCTCTCGGCAAGGTGTAATTACTTCAGTTTTATCATTGTGATCCCTGTGTGGGAGTGATATTCCCAGATACTTCACTTAATACTGTTTCTTGAAACTGTGTATATAGGCATCTAAAAGTTGTGGTCTTTCGTATAACCAGTAAGTGGGTCAGATCAGTCTATACAGTCTCTATAACTATACAAAATTCCATATCACAAATTTTTTCACAGAGGAGGATTATGCAATAATACCCCCTTTGAATCATTATAGGTGCAGAGATATGATAGATATCAAGATAAGTGATCAAAGTATACTGATGCCTCTTTTTAGTCTTTTTCTTCTTCTTGTTTATCCCAGCTTCTTGAGATCTCATGTGAAGAGACACGATACATCAAGTTCCATAGTGATATAGGACAGTCAATGAAGTACACAACAGTTAAATACTTAACTTTTGAAACTGCCAGTTTATTGGCATTTGTGAAAAGAAAAACAATCCCGTACTCTCGTGCATCAGCTAACTTCGTGTAACATTTTGTGTGTGTAATGGGCCTCACTGCGTCACAAATCATTCTAATGAATTAATTAAGCTGCTTTACAGTGTTGCTAGGTAGTGTAATCAACAAGGTGGTGATGTTCTTGTTGTGGTCTTCAGTCCAGAGACTGGTTTGATGCAGCTCTCCACACTATTCTATCCTATGCAAGCTTCTTCATTTCCAAGTAACTACTGCAATCTACATCCTTCTGAATCTGCTTAGTGTATTCATCTCTTGGTCTCCCTCTACAATTTTTACCCTCCATACTTCTCTCCATCACTAAATTGGTGATCCCTTGATGCTGCAGAATGTGCCTACTAACTGATTCCTTCTTCTTGTCAAGTTGTGCCACAAATTCCTCTTCTCCCTGATTCTATTCAGTACTTCCTCATTAGTTATGTGATCTACCCATCCAATCTTCAGCGTTCTTCTGTAGCACCACATTTCGAAAGCTTCTATGCTCTTCTTGCCCAAACTATTTATCGTCCACGTTTCAATTCAATACATGACTACACTCCATACAAATACTTTCAGAAACGACTTCCTGACACTTAAATCTATACTCGATGTTAACAAATTTCTCTTCTTCAGAAACTCTTTCCTTACCATTGCCAGTCTACATTTTATATCCTCTCTACTTCGACCATCATCAGTTATTTTGCTCCCCAAATAGCAGATCTCATCTACTACTTTAAGTGTCTCATTTCCTAATTTGATTCCCTTAGCATCACTTGGTTTAATTAAACTACATTCCATGTTCCTCGTTTTGCTTTTGTTGATGTTCATCTTACATACGCCTTTCAAGACACTGTCCATTCTGTTCAACTGCTCTTCCAGGTCCTTCGCTGTCTCTGACAGAATTACAATGTCATCGGCAAACCTCAAAGTTTTTATTTCTTCTCCATGGATTTTAATTCCTACTCCAAATTTTTCTTTTCTGCTTGCTCAATATACATATTGAATAACATTGGGGATAGCCTACAGCCCTGTCTCACTCCCTTCTCAATCACTGCTTCTCTTTTGTGCCCCTCAATTTTAATAAATCAACTTTAAAACCACCATCTGGTTTCTGTACAAATTGTAAATAGCCTTTCGCTCCCTTTATTTGACCCCTGCTACCCTCAAAATTTGAAAGAGAGTATTCCAGTCAACCTTGTCAAAAGCTTTCTCTAAGTCCACAAATGCTAGAAACATAGGTTTGCCTTTCCTTAACCTATCTTCTAAGGTTAGTAGTTGGGTCAGTATTGCCTCACATGTTGCAACATTTCTACAGAATCTGAACTGATCTTCCCCAAGGTTGGCTTCTACTAGTTTTTCCATTCCTGTGTAAAGAATTCGCGTTAGTATTTTGCAGCCATGACTTATTAACCTGATAGTTCGGTAATTTTCACACCTGTCATCACCTGCTTTCTTTGGGATTGGAATTATTATATTCTTCTTGAAGTCTGAGGGTATTTCACCTGTCTCATACATCTTACTCACCAGATGGTAGAGTTTGTCAGGACTGGCTCTCCCAAGGCCATCAGTAGTTCTAATGGAATGTTGTCTACTCCCGGGGCCTTGTTCCGACTCACGTCTTTCAGTGCTCTGTCAATTTCTTCACGCAGTATCGTATCTCCCATTTCATCTTCATCTACATCCTCTTCCATTTCCATAATATTGTCTTCAAGTACATTGCCCTTGTATAGTCCCTCTATATACTCCTTCCACCTTTCTGCTTTCCCTTCTTTGCTTAGAACTGGGTTTCCATCTGAGCTCTTGATATTCATACAAGTGGTTCTCTTTTCTCCAAAGGTCTCTTTAATTTTCCTGTAGGCAGTATCTATCTTACCCCTAGTGATATATGCCTCTACATCTTTACATTTGTCCACTAGCCATCCGTACTTAGCCATTTTGCACTACCTGTTAATCTCATTTTTGAGACATTTGTATTCCTTCTTGCCTGCTTCATTTACTGCATTTTTATATTTTCTCTTTTCATCAGTTAAATGCAGTATCTCTTCTGTTACCCAAACATTTCTACTAGCCCTCAGCTTTTTATCTACTTGATCTTCTCTCAATTAAAACTGGACCTCGATATTTTGAATAAACTTCCGGTTCTCGATATTTTAAATAAACTTTCGGTTAATTTTTTGTCAAAACCACCACTTGTCTCAAAATTAATTTCCAACTTTGTGCATTAAGTCCAAATACATTTGCAACTAATTATGCGATTTACTGGACAGCTCGATCATGCACTGACGTGTTATGTATTTCAGATCGAGCATGCAGGTTTCAGTTTTTCCTTAATGGGCTAAATGACTCTTTTGTAATAACGTGATGTGTCCATTTCACGGAAAGTTTAAATGAAACTGGATTTACTCACCGTTCGGGTGAAGATCACAAAATAAAATTCACCATATAAGTCAGTGAACTGTACACATGCACTTTTTGCACTCTGCTGAAAACTCATCTCGGGGTAAAAGCCACACATAAATTGACACTTTTTTTAATGCATACAAAATTCAAAACACCTTTATATTAAACAAATAAATTACGGCATGTAATTACTAATTAAAGATTTCAGATTCTGAGTAAACTTCATGAACTTGTATTTCATAATCGATAAAATTTTATTGCCTGAGAGAAATCCATGTGTATTGTAATGTCATCCTTATAAAGTAGTTTTTCAGTTTTTGAGTCATACCGATCTTAGCCAAAAACACTCAGGTCGCTGCCTGTTTTCTCTGTTACTTTTCATTTTCCTGATTTTTGTATTAGTAACTGACATGTAAAAAGCTTACTTTTTTACAAGATTGTAATTTTCCATTTTACACATGTCAGTAAATTGTCGTGTTATACAAAGTCTCAATCAGTCTACATCTACATCCACATCCAACTCAGCAAACCACCATGAGGTGGATGGCAGACAATATGTCCCATTGTACCAGTTCTTAGGACTTCTTCCTGTTCCATTCACATATGGAGTGTGAAAAGAATGAGTGTTTGAATGCCTCTGTGCATGCAGTAATTATTCTAATCTTATCTTCACAGTGCCTGTGTCAGTCATATGTAGGGGTTTGTAGTATATGCTTAGCATAATCGTTCAAAACTGGTTCTTGAAACTTTGCTAACAGACTCTCTCAGGGTAGTTTACGTCTGTCTTTGAGTGTGATTTCAGTTCCCTCATTATCTCTGTGTCACTGCCCCATGGATCAAACAAACCTGTGACCATCCACAGTGCCCTTCTCTGTATATGTTCAATATCCCCTGCTAGTATTATCTGGCATGAGTTCCACACACTTGACCAATATTCTAGGATGGGTCATGTGAGTGATTTGTAAGCAATCTCTTGTGTAGACTGATTGCACGTCCCCAATATTCTACCAATAAACCGAAGTCTACCACGTGCTTTACCCACGACTGACCCTATGTGATCATTCCATTTCATATCCCTACAAAGTATTACACCAAGTTCTTCTAATAATTTCTGGGTATGCAACCGGATCCCGTCGACATTCTGCCACAATATTTTGGCCCAGAGACATTCGGCCATCCTCAGGTGAGTACACAACTACTGAAGAGCCCAGGTGCAGTCGCGGTATTTATGCCGAATCTCGCACATGCGAAATGTACTGGCATAGCCGAGTTGTACGTGCTGCCCTCGGTGGTGAAAATAAAAGATCATCTAGTCATTGAGTATCGAATGACGCTGTCTATTCCGCTGCGATTGTATAATTTTAATAACAGGATTCCAATTTTTATCCAGTTGAAAGCCGTTGTCACGATTTATAAGATTATCGGCAAGACGTATTTCCACTGATTCCTTGATTACGGAATCCCAAAATCCGGAAACCGGAGCTAAAATTTTTGTTCCATTGTATTCCATTGAATGTCCCAATGAAATAAAGTGCTCTGCTACTGCCGATTTTGACGATTGCCGCAGTCAGGTGTATCTTTCATGTTCTGTACATTGTTCATGGACAGTTCTTGTCGTCTGGCCAATATATGCAGAGCCACATTCACAGGGAATTTTGTAGACGCCTGCTTTCTTCAGTTGTAAATCGTCTTTAACGGATCCAACCAGGGCCCGGTTCTTTGCTGGTGGACGGAAGATAACCTTGATTTTATTCTTCTTCAGTAATCGGCCTATTTTCGACGACACATTCCCGGCGTATGGAAAAAACGCAGTAGATTTAGTCGCCATCAGCGTCCTCAGTGCGCTGCTCTTGTTATAACAGTTGCGCATGGCCTTTCTTGTTTGGCGTGAAGTGTAGCCATTCTCTTTAAAAACCTTCTGCAAGTGTTCTAATTCTGTGTGGAGGTTTTCATCATCCGATATTACATACGCTCGATATATTAAGGTACTGAGAACACCGGCTGTTTGTGCTGGGTGGTGGCAGCTTGATGCCTGGAGATACAGATCTGTGTTTGCTATTGTCTCACTCTAGTTTCGTAGTTTATTAGACAGACATGATTTAAATGAGATAGCAGCACGAAAGAATACATGGCAAAATGTTTATATTCATATTATGCTTATTGTGAAGAGAATAATGCATGTGATTCACAATTCATAAAAGTTGAAATTCTGCTACATTCGAAGATGAACATTACAGAATTTGTATTTACTTCGTTGGACAATGTATGAAAATGCAGTGGTTGAAACTCAGGGCGGAGAAAATAGCTCGTCTTCCACATTTTTCTTTAAATTTATTTACTGGCGCAGAGGTTTTTTGCCAGTATTTATCTTCATGCCTGCAAAACATGCCTGTGTAACGCTACATATATTCGACGGCAGAAGTTAATTGTGGCGGCACATACCAACATTTTTCAGAACTTCCGCTTACTTTGCTCTCGATTCTAAGCCACAGGTGGTCTTTTGGATTACAAAAACCGGAAAAAAGTGCGGTTTAGATTCGAGTAAATATGGTAATAGCAGAACATCCCAGAGGACAGGCTATGAGATTGCAGAAGATATGTTCCAAGTCAGTAAGCTTGCAGATTCAGTTAATGTTTGGTTATACAACTGCTGAATAATTCCTATAAACAGTAACCTCCATTAAATATCTGGGAGCAGGTACAGACTGATTTCAGGCAGGTGCCAGGCTGAGGTTCATGTAAGAATCCTCAGAAAACGTAGTCCATCAGGGCCATTCCTTGTGACTGGGACATTTACATAACATCGTAAAACGTTTCACATTTCAAAATGAAATTGCTATTGAAACAAGAGCTGTTTTTATGTGGCCTTGAAGTGGTGTAGGCCTAAATATAATTTAGTGAAATGAAATTCTAGAAATGTTATTTAGAATTTTGTAAACTAGTTAAAATACATGTGATGGATCTGAAATTCGTTGTGGTAACATAGTATAAAAATTGTGTGAAATAACATCCAACTGGTTTCTGAAGTTTTTTGTGCTTGGTTAGTAAGATACAATAGTCTAATCTCCATTAATACTTGTTTGTTCCCATCTGCTGTTTTAACATTCAAATTATTTCTTAAAGTGATAAATTGGACACTCATTGTGACAGAACGGAACTACCACAGAAAAATTTAATTTTATGCTGTTTATTTTGATAATATTGGTATCCACCATGAATGTTATACAAATTTTACATTTTAATGTAATCATACCAATATAATTTTCATAATTTGGTGCACCACTACTCATAAATATTTGAAGAACGTCATTATTTGTGCTGGATTTTTTTTTTTTTTTTTTTTTTTTTTCCTTGAACAATCAATTTCAGTCCACAAACAATTATTAGGTCCCTGTGTACCAAATGAAAGAATGTAAAAGAAAACATTTCAAGACTTTCATAATCCTGTTAACTGATGTACCTGTTAATGTAAAACCACATATAACAACATGTCACATACTGACATAAAATCATTTACAACATCATACTTGGCAATATAAAATCAGTGGTGTCAGACAGTGAAATCGATGAATTTGCTGCTGTAAGGAAAAGTATGACACATGCAAAAATGTAAACAACTATGAACAAATCATAAAATAAAAGAAAAAAAACATTTATACAGAGTTATCTGTTGTCACATAGTGATATAAATTACATTGTCAATCATAAAATGTCTAGTGTATTAAGATTATGTATGTTGTGTGTCATATATTACACTGAATATGTGTGACAATGCTGGAAGGGAGGCAGTGGGTGCAGGTGATACAAATGCAGGAGAGTGAGGCAGCAGGTTAACAGGAAAAGAATGTGATGCCGGCACAAGACGACAATGGCATATGAAAGACTATATCATTAGGAGGTGACAGAACATCACTCTTCCTACACCCACAGCCTTTTCCTTGCAGTCTCCCATTCTTCTGTTTTGTCACCTGCTACCAATCCACTTCTTCCACATCATCATACACTGCACAAACCTACCAAGTGTAGGTGCAAGTGTCACCTCCTTATCCCAAGAATCAGCTTCCTCCCTCCCAGATGTCAGCCACTCTTCTTCAGCCCTCCCGTCTGCTCTCCAGCTCCTTTCTCCCCCATCCACTTGACAATCCGTCATTCCAGTAAAGTTTCAGAACTGCATTCTCAGCACCGTGTATTCTGCTGCACCATGTGTGTGTGCATGTGAGCATGTGCGCACATGCTCAGAATGTTGTTGGTGGCAGTGCAGTTAGTCACAAATTCTGGTTCTCTAAGCTTCCCCAGTAATGTTTCATGAATAGGATGCCTTCCATTCAGGGAGTAGTTCTGTAATACTCCCTTGCTGATCAAGTCTACAAATAGAAATATAGAACCATGCATCTGATTTGCTTTGATATCTTCCTTTAATCCAACCTTAGTGGGACCCCCAGAGAATCAAGCAATACTAAAGAAAAGGGCAGCTTAAGAGTTCTATACATAGTCTCCTTTGTAAATAAGCTGCACTTTCCAAAAATTTTCCCAATAAACCAAAGTCGACATTTTGCTTCCCTAACAGTTGACCTTATATGGTTCTTCCATCTCACATTGCTTTGCAATGTTAAACCTAGATATTTAATCTATCTATAGACACTAACCATCCTGGGCAGCATACTGGGTTCTGTTGCTTAAGAAGTCTTGGAGCCACTTGCATATCTGACAATCTATCCATAAACTTGGACCTTTGTTAACACTTTGGAAATGGGGTCACTTATCAGAAGAAACCAGCCATTTATGCCATTATTTAAAGCATTACTATCACACATGTAATAGATGTAGCTTCTAGAGTAACACATACTAAAAAAAGGCTGAGCTTCAAGATTTATTTTTCATTGTTACTTTAGTTCTTTGATAGATCACAAATTTTAAAATAATGGCATCAGAAAGTGTAATTCATATTACAAATTTTGCATTAATGATACAGAAAGTATAATTTTCCTCTCAAGAAAGTACTGTGAGGTGAGTTATTGAGTAATTTCCTTCTCTTGAACTTCCAAAATTTCTTGCTCACTCAACAAACTTGATGTATCTATTGCAGAGTTACAGCAAACTGTGAAACCTAACGAGTGCACATACAAAATCATCTCATTGCGGTCATATTGGTTTAGCATTCATTGAAGCAGCTGTTACATTTGCTAATGTTTGTTTTGAAGTAATTCTAGAAATTGGCAACAGAAGGCAGCAGCAGTCAAGGGGTAGGTTGCGAAACGTCTGTACATTGTCCTTATACAAAATGAGTCCAAGTTTTCTAGCATCAGGTGGATCACGCATTGAGAAAATCGCAGCTCGACCTATACTCAGGCATGGTCCTTTTAACACAAAGTTGCAGCCCAGGCGATGCTCGATCTTGGTCTGCAAAGTTTTAACAGTCTGCTAATAATTTTGTGGATCCATTACTTTACCCTTCTTGCCATATGCACATTTTTCCAGTTGGTTGGGCCTTTGTGTCGGCCAAAGAATTTCTGATAAATGCCAAGGAGTACGCTGTGTAAAACTGAAATGGAATCCATCAGGACCTGGAATACAATTTACTGTCAGTTCAAACATTGTCCTTAATTCCACATCCATCATATTATAACTAAACGATGTCCATTCATTGTCTAAATATGATGCAAACAGATTACCTGCCCTTTCCTTCTTGATGGATTTATTAACTTTAGTTACCATTGTCACTGTAGTGTCACTGTGATCAGTAATCCCTCTCTCTATACTGACAGTGTAGATAAGGTCAGGCCTGTTTGTAGCTACAAAACCTTGGGTTGTTGTGGGAGAGGAGACCAGACAGTGAGGTCATTGGTCTCATCAGATTAGGGAAGGACGGGGAAGGAAGTCAGCTGTGCCCTTTCAAAGGAACCATCCCAGCATATGCCTGGAGTTATTTAGGAAAATCATTGAAAACCTAAATCAGGATGGCCAGGCATGGGATTGAACCGTCATCCTCCCGAATACGAGTCCAGTGTGCTAACCACTGCGCCACCCCACTCGGTGTAGCTACAAGGTTGAAATGGTTTGGATGGTGAAACATAAATTCTTGGTGTGATTTTTTTAATATAAAATCTTAATTCATTACCAGTCTACTAATAATAATATTCATTACTTCTGAATGGCTTTAGAAAGTCACAAATTACTGTAAAATTTTATTTCAGAAATCTGTGTAGCACCTGCTGACAAACTCCAGCTGCTGCACACTTACCAATGTGTACCTCAAACAAATAATACAAAACAAATATTTCAATTAGTACAAGATACATTTGTGTGATTTTCAAACAGCACAGAATTTGTTATAGACTTGCTTGCTCATGTATAGGCTATGAGCGTATAGAAAATTTTGCATCACTAATTCTTATAAGGAAATCCCAGATTTAATTCAGCCAAATTCTGCACCCCTCACAATTACCTGCCCAAATAAATGAGAAAGCATGTTCCTCTTTTCTAAGTAATAGCATTCAGATATAAAATATTACAATAACATTCATCCTTTTTTTAATTGTGCTATAATACTTGAACATTAATCATGTTTGTTTTTTCCTTATTATTTACTAATCTACTCAAAACCTTCATACTATATCTTGTTTGCCCCTGAAAGCTACTAGTTGATTAATTATGTTGGATAAATATGAAATTTTTTTGTATAATTATTTTTTGTTCTTATTATTGTTATATTTGTTTCAAAGTCAAGACACAATATGGGCTTCAATGGAATCAGTTCTGTGAATGTCACAATATTATTCTATAATCATTTATCATTATCTTTTCTTCACCACCCAAACTTTAAATGTACCATATGCAGCTATGTTCTGCTTTAGGAGACTTGTCACTCCTGGCCTATCATAATCTTCCACTTATTACAACAAAAGGCTCTATTGGCCTTTCAGTGAGCATACTGTAGTGTATTTGTGTAATCCATACCTTTTACATTTTTACTTCAAATATTTGCCCAGTTGGTGGCATGGTACATTAAGTGGTTTTGAAAATATGGGCCACATGAACTGTAGAGAAGAGTATCTCAAAAATTCAATTGCACTTGGAGAAAGATTGGAAAAAATTGCTTCTGCTGATAGATTAGCAGCAGACATTTTTTATAAACAAAAGGATAGAAATTTTTGGAGCTGTAACAAAAGCGATCAAGAAGGATGTATTTCCACTTCTTGTGTGTTCGTGTGTTCGTGTGTGTGTGTGTGTGTGTGTGTGTGTGTGTTAGGTAGTCTTCTATCTTAAAATAATTTATGTTGTTATAGTTGTATGTTGCCCATTTATAGACATCGAGAGTACAGAAAATTTCACATCTGTATTGCATATGGGAAAATTCCAAATTTAATTCAGCTAAATTCTATGCCGCCATGAGGTCTCAAATATTTTTATTGTGTGTGGGTTGGCATATAGCTGCTCAAGGCAGGTTTCAGTGAATGTGTTCAGCATTATTTCACAAGACCCGACTGACTATACCACTTGCAATGAATCCATAGGCGTACCAGTCTATATTCCATAGATTTAAATCACCTCCAACTAATATTGCATGATTAGATTACCTCCAGGCTAATGAACACTGACTTCTGTTGAATGATTCTGCAGCTGTTAACGTGAAATTGGGTGGCCAGTAAAAACATCTCGTTATTAACTTGAGTTCATCCAGGCTGATTTCTCACATCCAGGCTCAATTTTGACCTATATATATATATATATATATATATATATATATATATATATAATATTATTGTCAGTTGCAAGGAACACCTACTGTTATTATGTCTAACCTATCTTTGCTATGTACATCTATGTCTCGTTAAATATTTTGGAAGAGAGGAAGAAAGAAGGTTAAATGTCTGACTGACATTAAGCTCAATAGAGACAGAGCACAAACTCACCTGGTTTCAAAGATAGGTAAGGCAATCAGTCATGGTCTTTCAGAGGAACAATTCAGGGAAATCATGGAAAACCTAAATCTGGATGATTGGACACAAATTTGAATTGCTGTCCTCCTGAATGCGAGTCCATTGTTCTAACCACTGCACCACCTTGCTCAGTAATTATTTTACAGCTTCCTGTGTCAGGCTCCATCCAGCTCTCAGTTCTGAGTATGATTTGAATATGGCCACTTTCCAAGAAGGTGGTGAATTCAGGAACTTCATTATGAATCCTACGGCAATTTACTGTCAAAATCTTGACATTAGAAGTATTTTTATTTTGTACATGATCTGATCTTGCTCTTTTTGTATTAACTCTGGCGAGAATTTGTCAGAGGACCTTCAAGACTTACCAAGCGGGAAAGCGCCGGTAGACAGGCAGAATAAAATAACACACAAACACACACACAAAATTACGAGCTTTTGCAACCGGCGGTTGCTTCATCAGGAA
The DNA here is from genome assembly GCF_023897955.1 of Schistocerca gregaria. NCBI lineage: Eukaryota > Metazoa > Arthropoda > Insecta > Orthoptera > Acrididae > Schistocerca > Schistocerca gregaria. The sequence continues at coordinate 242,303,008 of NC_064921.1, forward strand.
AGAGGGAAGGAGAAGGAAAGATGAAAGGCTGTGGGTTTTGAGGGAGAGGGTAAGGAGCCATTCCAATCCCGGGAGCAGAAAGACTTACCTTAGGGGGAAAAAAGGATAGGTATATACTCCAAAACACACACACACACACACACACACACACACACACACACACACACACACACATACATATACAGACACAAGCAGACATATTTAAAGGCCTTTATATATACCAAGCGGGAAAGCACTGGCAGACAGGCACAATGAACAAAACACACAAACATACACACAGAATTACTAGCTTTCGCAACCGATGGTTGCTTCTTCAGGAAAGAGGGAAGGAGAGGGAAAGACGAAGGAAGTGGGTTTTAAGGGAGAGGGTAAGGAGTCATTCCAATCCCGGGAGCGGAAAGACTTCCCTTAGGGGTAAAAAAGGACAGGTGTACACTCGCGCACACACACACATATCCATCCGCACATACACAGACACAAGCTTGTGTCTGTGTATGTATGGATGTGTGTGTGTGTGTGTGTGTGTGTGTGTGTGTGCGTGTGTGCGCACGCGAGTATATACCTATCCTTTTTTCCCCCTAAGGTAAGTCTTTCCGCTCCCGGGATTGGAATGACTCCTTACCCTCTCCCTTAAAACCCACATCCTTTCATCTTTCCTTTTCCTTCCCTCTTTCCTGACGAAGCAGCTGCCGGTTGCGAAAGCTGGAAATTTTGTGTGTGTGTGTTTGTGTGTTATTTTATTGTGCCTGTTTACCGGCGCTTTCCCGCTTGGTAAGTCTTGGAATCTTTGTTTTTAATATATTTTTTCCCATCTGGAAGTTTCTTTCTATTTTTTATTTTTTTTATTTTTTTTAATAAAGATTCCAAGACTTACCAAGCGGGAAAGCGCCGGTAGACAGGCAGAATAAAATAACACACAAACACACACTCTTTGTTTTTTATATATTCTTTCTAATATATATAGTAGAGACAAAAACACTACCAGGCCATGCTAATCTTTAAGTTACAGTTTCAACAGTCACACACAATCAATGTCACTTGTAATAACTAGCATATGGTATTTAACTAACCCTGTTACCAGAAGGATAACAAAATGGACTGTCTGTGACATAATGCTAACTCAAATACCCCACAACTCGATACCTTTGAACATCCAGCTATTGGTCCCGACTTGCATGGTATGCCATATGGCATGATTTCAGCCAGTGAATCTTGCATTTGATGATACGCTGTCAGGACATAAAGAAGTATTTTGTTAGGTTTCATTTCTTTACAGAAGAAATGATTCAAATATATAACTGACTAAACAAATCAGTTTTATTTATTCACCAAGGAGAATACTCCAGAATCAATGCTTTCTCAAATATCAAAGTGGAAAAGTACTTGATATGAGGAAATGTATTGCTTCATAGCTGTTTGTCTTGTGATGCCTCTTGTGAAAAAATGAAAATTAGTGAGTACTCGACCAGAGATGTTCTTCGAAATACTCCAGCTTTTAATGAACTTAAGATAGCACTTTTTGTTACTTATGAGAATGTTATATTTCAGTGACAACTCTACCAGTACTGGAGGAGACACAGTATTCAAAATTAGGAACGTTGTTGATAAAGTTCATACAGCTTTCTGTATTTAATCCACATCAGAAACTCTGCATTTATGAAAGTTTGTTATTATACAAAGGATGCTTATTTTTCAGACAATTCAGTCCATAAACAGAGTAGATTTGCAATAAAAACATTTGTTTTTGTGATTGTAAGACTGGCTGTCTCTTAGATTTCACTGTTTATACAGGGTTCCACAGTTTTTGGAAAAGTGGTGATGTAGTGGCTACACTTATAAGGCCCTGTTTAGAATGTGGACATACCCTCTACCTCGATACTTGATACTCAAGTGCAGACTTATTTTCCTGGCCTCACAGTCATGGGACAAACTCATGTGGTATGTCTGTAAGAACAGACGCAACATGCTGAAACGTCAGAAGAAACTGAAAGGAGAAGACATTCAGTTTATGTGTACTAGTATAATGCTTGCTATAAAGTGGTGTGACAAAAGGGAAGTGTGGATGTTGACCACATGTAACATCACAGAATGGTTGACACAGGAAAGACTGACAGGAATAGTGGAGAGAAAATAAAGAAACCACAAAGTATTGTAGATTATAACTCGGAATATGGGAGCAGTTGACCATTCTGATATACTGCTTAGCTCTGTCGGAAGTATACAGGAAACAGTGAAGTGGTATAAGAAGTTCTTTTTTCATGTTGTCGATCTGTGTGTTTTAAATGCTCATATCCTACACAGATCACTAACATGTCATAAACATACGGGAAAGTATGCAGCAGAGTGCAGAAAAGCTGGCAGGGGAAGGTGTTCTGATGATTATCCTCTAAGGGTTGTGGGAAGCCATTTTGCTAACATTAAAACAAATGAACATTTCAAGAAAAGCAGGCTTGTAGATGAATTGGCTGATGGAAACAGGCATGAAAGAAAAACTTGCACGGTACCATTGTGTGTTGAACCATTTTTGAAAATGACTACACAAAAACGAATTACTAACTACAGCACAGAACGAATGAACAAAGCTACCAGAAAAAAATTATAAAAAAGTAAAAAATAAAACAAAAATATATTTTTAACTTCACAGTGCTGCTCCAAAACTCAAAAAGGAGGACAGAAAATATATTCACTAAGAGTAAAAGGAACTTCTAAATTTACAGTTCATGACTTTGAATCTTCTCTATAAGTGAATTTAATGTGTTATTAAAAAGGCAGAGACTTCACAGCTTCCAAATGTTGGAAAATCTGTTTAGTTCTTATGTGCAACAATTAAAAGTATACCACAAGGAAAAAGATCTGTGGCAGGCAATCAATCATTTCCGGCTATTCCAAATTATGACAGCAGTGATTACCGTCTGCAAAAGACGGCTGCATCTGCGCCTGGATGTAAAACTTCACACAGTGTACCTATTACAGGCAAAAAATCTGACAGCGGATGACTAAGCTCTGTTTGTTGTATGCTCAGAAACAAGTTGTAAACCATTTGAAATTTCCAAACATGTCACAAAGTGAAGTTAACAAAGTTAAGGAAAATTATTCTTACCATTGATCACAGTAAACACTGATGTTGTGCGATATGGAACATGGTGTGGATGTCACTTTCTCCTATAAACAACATAATATGATGTTTTGAACAACAAAAACAATGTATAGTAATCTGTAATCTATGGCTTTTTTAATTTGTTAGTACAGTGAGGAACCCATAGAGAAATGTGGATGTTATAAACAGGTATGCAAGAAAGAACAGTAAACTATTGGGGTAAATCTAATGATTCCCGCCACTTTTGGCATAAGCTACAGAAATTGTGTAAAAAAACTACAAGCAAGATATAATTCTTACTGATGGAAAGTAGTTTTAATGAATCTGTTTGATTCTGCAGTAATTCATCTGTAGAGAAACTATGTATTGAGAGCATTTATTTTGTGTCAGCCATGAGATGGACAGTGCTTCGCCTGGGGTCTTAGTCACTCCAGAAATATTCAGCACGGGGCATGTGGGGCAGCACAGGCCGCTCTGGCCCCAGTGGCAGCTGGAGGAACAGGCACTTAGCATAGGTAGCCGGATTACGGTGCAGGCCCTAGTACCTCAATGTGCCAAGCAGATGCTGCGCCTCCAGCAAAGAGTTAATTCAAAAGTCATATTTATGTGTATAATCTGGAATTTCACACATTCATCTTTCTCATTAACTTGTGTTCACTTTGCAGTACTCCACAGTCCAGTGTAATTCATAATTCCAGAAAGTTTTACATCTACTCAGAGCTCCTTACATGATGATGGCTGAACTTTGAACTGTTCCTAGCCCCCAAAATACATGTGAATGTATTGTCCTCTGATGGCTCATATGCAGTACATCATAGCCAATTCGATATCATTATTAAACCACACAATCCTCCCATCAACCCTGTTACCAAAAGGATTACAAATCAGATTGTTTGCTACAAAATGCTTGCGCAGATACTGGACAGCTTGATCCCTTTGAACATTTAGTTCTTGGTCCAGACTTGCACAATATGCCACACGATACATTACATGTATAAAATGGAATTTCACACATTCATCTTTCTCATTCATTTGCGTTCACTTTGCAGCACTCCGCAGTCAAGTTTAATTCATAATTCCACAAAATTAATACGTCTACTCAGAGCTCCTTACATGAAATTGACTGAACTTTGAACTGTCTCTAGATGTCACACTGCAGTTAGTTAGCTTCCAAAATATGTGCAAACATACTGTCCTCTGATTGGCTGATGTATATTATAACTAATCCAATGTCATTATTAAACCACACAATATTGTGTCTTTTACGTTTTAACAATCACAACCTAATAGCTTGTGTGAGAAATTTAGCAAATGAAAATTTTCTTAAATCCACAAATACCAAAATACCTCCCCCCTTAAATAACTGATTTATCATCAAGTGTTTCTTGTTTTCCCAGAACCATAAACTGATTAGTTGCATTTTACAAATTTCCTCTTATAGCATGCTTCACTATCTGTATAGACACAGTTCTCCTGCTAACATGTACTCCGGTAACAGACAAAACAATACTTATTTATTATATTACTTTCTATGCATGCCATCATCGACACTAATAATGAAACTTATTAAATCAACAATAATTAATAGAGGATATATTATTCACAGAAGATACAGTTTTGTTTCCGAAGTACACTGTTTTAAATATGTATGATTTATGTCTGTAAGATGGTGACACCTTTCGGCCACAGCCATAACAATTTGTAACTACTGCTGGATCAGAGTGTATATCTGTCATGTTAGAACCATGAGTCATTGTCTGTATCTATCTGCTAGCTACCATCTGACTTACTTAGGCACACTACAGAGCACTACACTTCCCAGCCCTATTATTAAAAAAAAAAAGTTGCAAACAAATTTTTAGTAATCGTTCTACATCACAACTATTTTCAAATTTTAATCATTTCCCAAAAGCAAGCTTAATTAATTAAATTCATAATTATTACTTTTGACTTGCAGTTCTAAAACTGACTCAGCCTGTTGCTTTACAAAAATTGCTTTTTTTTTTCTTTTTTTCTTTTAAACTCTGTACCAAATCATTTTGTATACAAATTCTTAATCAAAACAATAAATTTTATGTTTTAGAACAATTCAGTTTCTTTGTAGCAGTTTAGTTAAACATTAAGTTTTGTTTAAATTTTAATCACTCTAATTTATTTATATGCCTTGTGGCCTGTCTTGTCTGCACTTTGAATCACTTAATTCCTTTCCTACACTTTTCACTTTATAATTCATCCATGTGTATAATGGTAAATATATTACTTCTGTATAATCGGCACTTCACTAGTGCCCTCCTTCACTAAACATCATTTTTCTTGCATTGCCATGGCGTCTTATTTGTGGGGCATCTGTAACACTACCTTCACTTAGAATACAGTCCACGCTGCAGTCAAATGCTGATCTTCCTGCAAACATAGTTCCATCTAGGAATGCTATTTTATACAGTATCTTCCTGAAAGACAAATAGTAGCGCATACAATTTGTGTAAAATGTTTCTCTACATAATTGAGTATAGCATTAACAATTTCAGTTACTCTCATCATTGAGAGTGCACTCTAGTAGCACATAATGAAACTACTTGAAAGAAATATTACTTCTCAGAATGAGAACAAATCGGTAACTTCAGCAGAATAGTTTGTCAGTGAAAGCATTGTCTAGATTTACTTAACTAATTCAGCCTTTTTACTTTATACTCATTTTTCAAATTTTTTCAACAAATCTTAAATCTAGTTCAAATTATTCTTTTACAAAGATTACAACAGAAAAAACTTATCATTGTTTTACCAGTTTCTTCTTCTGAATTTATGTACAGTTGCATATACTATATGTAGGCCACAATGCCTCCCACACAGTTGTCACAATAAAATATTTGACTTAGTACAGAAAGAGATTACATCAAAAATCATGAAATTATTTACGAAATTCTGCCTGTCACTTCCTTTCATTTTTGCTCTCACACACTAGGGTTTAGCCATATTAGAGTGTCTATTCCACTTTACCAAGACACTTCTTAAGTCACCATACTATTCAGTTTACTTCAAAAGTTACAGTTGGTAATTTTCCATGAAATTATGTCACGTTCCATTATACATTTTTCATCACAACAATGCATCTTTCTCCAGTTTGTTATCTGTTATCTGTTTTCTTGTTATTTGCAAAACATTAACTTGTTCATTTCACTAGTCATATCTGGTAAGTTTTGTGTTGCTGTTTCAAAACCTATTAATCAGTTTTCTTCACAACAACATGCCCTTCTGCTACTAATCACCTTCTTCCGTTAATAATTTCCACATTCTAGTTATTTTACCAATTAGTCATTTCAGGAAATCTTTACTTTGTCGCTGCACAATCTTCTGGGTATTTTCTGACACAATAACACCCATTTGTACTACAAGTCACATCATTCCACCACTAATATTCTAGTGCTAATCATTTCATTTATGTGTCACCTCCTATAATCTTTACCTCAGTACTTCAATATCTATAGATATGTTCTCTTTTCTTTAAATACATATTACATTTTCACTAGCTAACTAATCCCTCTATTTTACTCCAGACAGTGAAGAAGATAAAAGATGATAGAAATAATTCAGAATGACAAAAGAGGAAGCTTGACAATATGAAAGAAAATGAAATAATGTTGCCAATAACATTAGTACCTGGTGATCGTCGGTCACCTGACATTGCAAAGAGTGCAGTGTCATCTGAGCCCTTTACCCTCTGCTCCTATCTAATACAAGCAAGTACTCCACTTTGTCTCTGTTTTACTATTGACTGTTTGTAATACCTCTATATCCACCCCCACATATTCATAATATTCATCCAACTTCCTACAAGACGTTGTGAGAATATTGTCCTTCACCTGAGTTGTCAGTTTCATTTTCTTAAAGTGGTACAGTAACTTTTTCCCCACTTACTTCTAAAATCACTAAATGATCATTAAAATATTTCCCATTGTATTTATTAAAAAGGAATATCTTAATCAACATTTACTGTACAAACTGGAAATTATCAGAAAGCTGTGTTACAACTGGATACCATTTATGTTAATAGGTAACATTACTTCAGATTTAACAAGCTTCTTCACTTTTCTAGTGGCTACAATTATTTGGATATCTGTGACAGACATTATTACTAGTTCCTCCTTATTAGGTAACGCATCTAACTGTCCTCCGTTAGCTACACTACACGTCTTCATCCTGAATCAATAAACTAATTACTGGCTGTCCTGTCTTTTCCCTACTACTATTGACTCCATCTTCCTCCAGTATATTGTGTACAGTTTCCCTTCCATCACAGATTACACAAATTTGTATGATTGCACTTACTACTCACCCTTTCAGCATTTGGCAGTTTGTCCACCAGCGGCAGGTCAAACCACTACTCCAAATCTATCTCCTCTCTTTTCACAGTAATTAATTTTTCAACTAATTCTTCATATACCCTGTCCTCTTCATCTTCCTTCAAACTCTCACTAATTGACTCGCCCGCCTTACGGTCATCACCTGCGTGCACCGGATGCACATAAATCTTCATTAATTACCTTCAATATTTGATCCATCCTTTTCTCGTCTAGTTCCCGCAATTCGTCATCAGTTTCACTGTACACACTTTCCTGTGTGTCATGTTCCATCACTTTTCTTTTAACTATCTTCACTGTACTGCTGTGTTTACTTATTTCTTTCCTGTTAAGAATCTCTTCCAAGCCCCTGTTAAACATTCATGTTTTAACTTCATTGATCTCATTTGTCTCAGTTACATCACTCCTGCCATTACTTTGATCTTCCAGTACCTTGTTGGAAACAAAGGACATGGCTAGCAGATTCAAATAACTGTTACTCGTTCTACTAATGATAGCCACTTCACACACGAGATCAAGTCTCCTATACTCTGCGATTTTGGTTCATTTCCTACTCTTACTCTTGTTGTCTGTTTTGCAAATCATCATCATAATGAATTGGATAATGCTACCTATACAAAGATCCTTGCTCTGTGGCAATTAGTCTATTTTCAATGGTGTGGCACCAACTACCAGCTTCTCATCTATTATCATTATGGAACATGACCATTCTGGTGGCTATCGACTTGACTTTAGGGCATAATGTTCCAACTAGCTTGCTCCTCCTCCTGCAACAATTTTTCCACACTTTACAAATAACTAATAAATTTGCTAAAATTTAACAGTGGGAAAAATATTATTAATAACTTTGTTAAAGCCATGTCTAGATGCAACAATGCTTTTATTATGCCAATTCATAGGCAACTTCCCATCTAAACTCATTATAATCTGTGCAGCTCTAATTTAGTCATCAAACATAACAAGTTAGTGACCTACCTTAAAGCAAATCTTTTTACACTTTTGTCCTTGGGATTAAAATTTTCACCTCCAGAGACTATTTTGCAACTCCAATAATAATAATAATTATTATTATTATTATTTATTATTATTATTATTATTATTATTATTATTATTATTATTATTATTTTCCCCCCAGTATCCTTTGAAGAAGGCTTCCTTAAAGTTTTCTAACACATCATACTGCTCATTAGGAGTCACATCGCACATTCTAGCTTCACTTAAAAATTTCGACATAATAAAACCAATTTTTTGTTGATCATTCCCCAAACTGTGTAACATATATTTGAAATTATTCCAGAAGTCTTTTGCATGCACGTTTTCTGGCAGATGAAGATGTAAAAATTGTCTATTTGTAATATAACCTACTTCAGATGATTCTGCCACCAAATTCCAACACACTCTGTTAGTGCCTGTTCCAGTGCTATGCTCTACTTCCTACAACCTCTCATCATTCTCATGCAGCTTCATTTCTACATTCTCCCTGGTTAGTCAGCTACATGTATTAGTGTCTGCCATTACCACACAGACAGACACAGCCATCACAGAGTTTAAATAATTTTTACTTTCATTATTAATTTTATTATGAAAAATTTTATGGTCATTTTCACAAATAAATTCTACTGCAGCAACTTCCTGCACTATTTTATGCGCATCCTCTTTCACTTGCTCTCAGTCATCACTTTTTTTAATAATATCTGTTAATTGGCTTTTAACATTCTCTGAGGATTTCTTACATTTTTCGCAACTTGAGAAATTCTTTCATACACCTTAGTGTCAACTGCAAATCTTTCCTCCCACATTTTATTTTATTCAGCAGCCTGTCTTTCTAATTTTACATTAATTTCATATTTAAACTTCTTAAGCTCACCAGGTAAACCATCAATGCTACTAGACTGTTATTTTAGCTCATTAGACTGTTGTTCAACTTTTGGTCAGTATTACCAAAGGTTTTATTTACTTATTTAAAATTGTTCTTCACCTCGATAAAGCTGTTTTCTTATTGTACCTGTCAGTACAGCAAACGTTTCCTGCATATCTCCTATCCTACTTTCTTTATGCACTACTTCCTGTTTTCTATTCCCAATCGGCATCAGACCAAGTCTGTCATCTGCGTCCATGCCTTCTTGTTCACTTACATTAAATGTACTAACATCAAACAAATGAGTACCAGTACCACTCAAGTCATACTTTAAACTACGTCCATAGCTTCATTTGTTGAAAAATTCTGTTCAAGTACTACTCCCACAAATGGAGATAGTAGGGATATATCACAACTGAAATATCATTATTTTACGAATCATTTACATGTCTTTGTTCAGGAGTACCTGTCTGACTGGCATTCATATTAAATAGAACCTCATCACTTTCACTCATAATTACATAACTGTCATTCTGTTCCACCCTTGCAAGTCTTTTAATACGAGCATTTAACAAATAAAGTACATTTAACTTATCAACCATTTTCTGCTGTGGTCATGGCATGTCGTCTCTGTGGATCCAGACCCGTCCCTCAGCTATACCAATTTCAGGGCCCATGTGAGATGCTTCCATTGCCATCATGGCTCTATACAGTGCCAGCTGCTAACTATGTGTGCTGTTCTCTTGTTCAATTCTACACTCTGTCCTCCATCTTAAAAGCTTGCCATCTGTTTCCCATCGTAAACATACAGTTCCCTTTTCATTGTTATCTTGTTTACTTTCTCATGTGTTTAATTCCATCACTTGTGAACTGTCTTACACTGTCTTTCAAAACTGTTCCTGATTGTGGTTTTGAACTGCTGCAGCTTTTTAATTCACGGATGCAATACACCACATGCAACACTGTGATTTAAAATGTTCGTGGCAAGAAATGTCCACTCACCTGTGGGGATTTCTCATTTTGCAGTCTGCTTCACACTCATGACCTATTAGAAAATGAGTGAAATTGAGAAAGCTGTGACTTCTGAAATTTTCCCGGCGTATTTGTTCTTCTAATAATTTTCGGGTATGCAGCCGGATCCCGTCGACATTCTGCCACTGTGGCAGAATGTCGACGGGATCCGGCTGCATACCCGAAAATTATTAGAAGGATTGAGAAAGCTGTTGTGGAAACTAGCCACACTGCACATATCTTCAAGTTATTGCAAAAATATTAGAAAGCGATCAATTGGAAAGTATGGAACTTCGTGGCAGATTAAACCTGTGTGCCAGACTGAGACTCAAACTCAGGTCCTTTACCTTTCATGGGCAAGTGCTCTACTGACTGATCTACCCGAGAATGACTCAGGACACATCCACACAGCTTTACTTCTGCTCGTACCTTTTCTTGTACTTTCCCGACTTGACAGAAGCTCTCCTATGAAACTTGCAGAACTAGCACTCCAGGAGGAAAGGATATTGCAGATATATGGCTTAGCCCCAGCTTGGTGATTTTTTTCCAGAATGAAATTTCCGCTCTGCAGCTAAATCATGTCTCTGCAATATACTTTCTTCTGGGTGTGCTAGTTCTGCAAATTTCACAGGAGAGTTTCTGTGATGTTTGAAGGTAGGAGAGGAGATACTTGTGGAAGTAAAGGTGTGAGGACAGGTTGTGAGTCATGTTTGAGTAGCTCAGTTATTGCCTCCAAGCTCGAATCTCAGTCCAGCACACAGTTTTAAGTTGCCAGGAAGATTCATATCAGCGTACACTCACACAGACTGCAAATTTCTTTCTAATTGAAAGGTTGTGAATGGAAACTTCATTTGTTTGATCCAGAAACCCTGACAAGCCCGTACTAATCCTAAGTAACAGTTTAAAAACTCATAGTCAATCACTGTCACTCGTAATAGCCAATGTATATTTAACTAACCCTGTTACTGAAAGTATTACAAAACGGATTGTCTGTAACAGAATGCTCACTCAAATACTCCACAACTTGATCCCTTTAAATATTCAGTTCTTGGTCTTGACTTGCACAATACGCCACATAGATGTTAGTTAGTTCAAAAGTCACCATTTACATATCTAATCTGGAATTTTACGCTTTCATCTGATTCGTTCGTTCATGTTCACTTTTTGGCACTACACAGTCAAGTTTAATTCATAATTCCGAAAAAGTATTATATCTACACAGAACTCCTAAGAGCTGTATACAAACATCTGTACATCATGACGGATGAACTCTGAACCATCCCTAGACTTCACCCCACAATTCTTTAGTCCCCAAAATATGTGTGAATGTACTCTCCTCAGATCACCTGATATACGGTACATCACTGCCAATCTCATATTATTAAACCAAACAATCCTGTGTCTTACATTTTACTGATCACAACATAAAATCTTTTGTGATCAGTTTATTAAAAGAACAGATTCATGAAATGGGCAAATGCCAAAATACCTCCTGAATTATAGTAAAATGTTTCTTGTTTTCCCAACACCATAAACAGACTAGCTGCACTTTACAAATTTTTCCTGAGAGTATGATTCATCTCCTCCTCTGTTCAATAAAGCTAATTTCACTAAACTTACACACTTGTTCCTGTGACGAATGGCTTCAAACAGCATTGCAGTCTGCTATGTCTGAATAGTTCGTTCTTTTATTCCTCACTAAGCGTAATAAGAGACAGATGTGTCTGACATCAGTTGATTTCCACAGACTACCAAATCTCTTCCTTCTCCCACAACTGTGATTCCAGTCCCCCATAATGATAATACAGGCAGTTTCTGGGTTTGTTTGTTTCTTTTGCTAAATTCTTTAATCTTCTCACAATATTTTTCCACTTTCTCATCAATATGCTGGTTGGCTGGCATGCAAACCTGTATTAATACCACATCTTTAGCATTAAGCTGTAGTCATATCGTCATCAATCTTCCATCAATATATTGCACCCTCATTATCTTATTTTTCAGTTTCTGGTCTATCAGTATTCGCATTCTGTTTTCTCCGCTCTTGACTCCCACTGATTAGAAAAGCTTATAATCCCCACTGTCTACCTCTGTGTTATCTCCCCAACTCATTTCACTCATGCTGAGCTCATTTTAACTGTTCTTTTTCATCTCCTGTTTGTATTTTCTTGCTTTCGTATTTGCAGCAGTGTGTAAACATTCAATCTTCCAATCATATACACTCCTGGAAATTGAAATAAGAACACCGTGAATTCATTGTCCCAGGAAGGGGAAACTTTATTGAAACATTCCTGGGGTCCGATACATCACATGATCACACTGACAGAACCACAGGCACATAGACACAGGCAACAGAGCATGCACAATGTCGGCACTAGTACAGTGTATATCCACCTTTCACAGCAATGCAGGCTGCTATTCGCCCATGGAGACGATCGTAGAGATGCTGGATGTAGTCCTGTGGAACGGCTTGCCACGCCATTTCCACCTGGCGCCTCAGTTGGACCAGCATTCGTGCTGGACGTGCAGACCGCATGAGACGACGCTTCATCCAGTCCCAAACATGCTCAATGGGGTACAGATCCGGAGATCTTGCTGGCCAGGGTAGTTGACTTACACCTTCTAGAGCACATTGGGTGGCACGGGATACATGCGGACGTGCAGTGTCCTGTTGGAACAGCAAGTTCCCTTGCCGGTCTAGGAATGGTAGAATGATGGTTTCGATGACGGTTTTTATGTACCGTGCACTATTCAGTGTCCCCTCGACGATCACCAGAGGTGTACGGCGAGTGTAGGAGATCGCTCCCCACACCATGATGCCGGGTGTTGGCCCTGTGTGCCTCGGTCATATGCAGTCCTGATTGTGGCCCTCACGTGCACGGCGCCAAACACGCATACGACCATCATTGGCACCAAGGCAGAAGCGACTCTCATTGCTGAAGACGACACGTCTCCATTCGTCCCTCCATTCACGCCTGTCGCGACACCACTGGAGGCGGGCTGCACGATGTTGGGGCGTGAGCGGAAGACGGCCTAACGGTGTGCGGGACCGTAGCCCAGCTTCATGGAGACGGTTGCGAATGGTCCTCGCCGATACCCCAGGAGCAACAGTGTCCCTAATTTGCTGGGAAGTGGAGGTGCGGTCCCCTACGGCACTGCTTAGGATCCTACGGTCTAGGCGTGCATCCGTGTGTCGCTGCGGTCCGGTCCCAGGTCGACGGGCACGTGCACCTTCCGCCGACCACTGGCGACAACATCGATGTACTGTGGAGACCCCACACCCCACATCTTCAGCAATTCGGCGGTACGTCCACCCGGCCTCCCGCATGCCCACTATATGCCCTCGCTCAAAGTCCGTCAACTGCACATATGGTTCATGTCCACGCTGTCGCGGCATGCTACCAGTGTTAATGACTGGATGGAGCTCTGTATGCCACGGCAAACTGGCTGACACTGACGGCGGCGGTGCACAAATGCTGCGCAGCTAGCGCCATTCGACGGCCAACACCGCGGTTCCTGGTGTGTCCGCTGTGCCGTGCGTGTGATCATTGCTTGTACAGCCCTCTCGCAGTGTCCGGAGCAAGTATGGTGGGTCCGACACACCGGTGTCAATGTGTTCTTTTTTTCCATTTCCAGGAGTGTATTTTCTTTCCTTCATTCTTCCATTCTTTGTTTCAAACATGCTTTCTCTCATTATGTTCCTCTTCCATAGATCAGACTGAGGGGAACTTTAACTCCAAACTCTGTCACCTGCAGAGTCATATCATTCACTGCTTGGAAAATTAATGTGGTACTATGTGGTTACTTTATGCATAGGCTGTAAGTTGCCCAGCCTAAAATCAACCATTCACTAGGAATCAGACGCTGTCTGTAAGTGCCCCTATGGGATACAATTGCTAGTTCTACTCTTTATGCATGCAAATAAAGTAAGTCCCTCTTCCACCAGTTCCACCATACTGAAAGACACTTTCTCCACTGTCACTGCTATTGAGATCTAAGATCTACAGTCACAGTACAGGGTACAATAATAATTTTCATGTAGACTTTTCCTTCTTGTCCAAGGCTCAAAATGGAGTGGTAAGATAATCCACAAACTTCTGTCCAACATAAAACAAGAATTGGGAATACCTACCAATTCAAGTGGCAATGTTTTGTTGCATTGCTGTAAGACAAGTAAACTGTGTACAGTAGCAGCTGTATTTCTAAATTACTCAACTAAATTTAGGTGGCATAAGTGTGAATAACAGTAAGTATAGTGGCAGTTTATTATTAATATAGTATATGGATTATGTAAATACAATAGAAAGAAACTTCCACGTGGGAAAAATATAAAAAACAAAGATTCCAAGACTTACCAAGCGGGAAAGCGCCGGTAGATAGGCACAATAAATAAAACACACAAACACACACACAGAATTTCTGGCTTTCGCAACCGACGGTTGCTTCTTCAGGAAAGAGGGAAGGAGAGGGAAAGACGAAAGGATGTGGGTTTTAAGGGAGAGGGTAAGGAGTCATTCCAATCCCGGGAGCGGAAAGACTTACCTTAGGGGGAAAAAAGGACAGGTGTACACTCGCGCGCGCACACACACACACACACACACACACACACACACACACACACACACACACATACACAGACACAAGCAGACATTTGTAAAGGCAAAGAGTTTGGGCAGAGATGTCAGTCGAGGCGGAAGTACAGACGCAAAGAAGTTGTTGAAAGACAGGTGAGGTATGAGCGGCGGCAACTTGAAATTAGCGGAGATTGAGGCCTGGCGGATATCGAGAAGAGAGGATATACTGAAGGGCGAGTTCCCATCTCTGGAGTTCGGATAGGTTGGTGTTGGTGGGAAGTATCCAGATAACTCGGACGGTGTAACACTGTGCCAAGATGTGCTGGCCGTGCACCAAGGCATGTTTAGCCACAGGGTGATCCTCATTACCAACAAACACTGTCTGCCTGTGTCCATTCATGCGAATGGACAGTTTGTTGCTGGTCATTCCCACATAGAAAGCGTCACAGTGTAGGCAGGTCAGTTGGTAAATCACGTGGGTGCTTTCACACGTGGCTCTTCCTTTGATCGTGTACTCCTTCCGGGTTACAGGACTGGAGTAGGTGGTGGTGGGAGGGTGCATAGGACAGGTTTTACACTGGAGGCGGTTACAAGGGTAGGAGCCAGAGGGTAGGGAAAGTGGTTTGGGGATTTCATAGGGATGAACCAAGAGGTTTCGAAGGTTAGGTGGACGGCGGAAAGACTCTCTTGGTGGAGTGGGGAGGATTTCATGAAGGAAGGATCTCATTTCGGTGCATGATTTTAGGAAGTCGTATCCCTACTGGAGAGCCACATTCAGAGTCTGATCCAGTCCCTGGAAGTATCCTGACACAAGTGGGGCACTTTTAGGGTTGTTCTGTGAGAGGTTCTGGGTTTGAGGGGATGAGGAAGTGGCTCTGATTATTTGCTTCTGTACCAGGTTGGGAGGGTAGTTGCGGGATCCGCCAGGCCTCAACCTCCACTAATTTCAAGTTGCCGCCACTCATACCTCACCTGTCTTTCAACAACTTCTTTGCCTCTGTACTTCCGCCTCGACTGACATCTCTGCCCAAACTCTTTGCCTTTACAAATGTCTGCTTGTGTCTGTGTATGTGCGGATGGGTATGTGTGTGCGCGCGCGAGTGAACACCTGTAATTTTTTCCCCCTAAGGTAAGTCTTTCCGCTCCCGGGATTGGAATGACTCCTTACCCTCTCCCTTAAAACCCACATCCTTTCGTCTTTCCCTCTCCTTCCCTCTTTCCTGAAGAAGCAACCATCGGTTGCGAAAGCTAGAAATTCTGTGTGTGTGTTTTATTTATTGTGCCTATCTACCGGCGCTTTCCCACTTGGTAAGTCTTGGAATCTTTGTTTTTAGTATATAGATTAAGTTTACATGATTTCTTTGCCTATGTGAAAATGTATACCTTGAGTCATTCATCTTGTTGATACGATCTACAGGACACGGTAAACAAATGAATGAATTTGTCTGAAAAGGAGAGTTTACAATCATTGTTAGCAGTTGTTACTCATTAGAAGCCACACGGGGGAGCTGTGTGGTCTGAGACACCTTGCCACAGTTTGTACAGCTTCCGCACCCCCCCCCCCCCCCCCCCCCCCCCCATGTTAAAACCTATTATTGTAAGGTTGCCCCTCTTGGTTTGTAGGCCTTCATGCTGGTGTATTGACACACACTATCTATGTGATATTCTTCCTGCTATATTTCAGTATTTTTATCGCCCTCAGGGGCACAGCATTCATTTGCTGGTTATGCGTTTGGTGACTCGAGGTTCCTGAGTTGGGGCCTGTCATCGTAAACTCTGGGGCTGCTTCAGCTACCAGTGAAAGCACAGTGGTGGAATGGTGTTTTGTACAAGGAACAGGGATCTTGACTTGACCATACAGATGGTAAGGATGGTTAAAATCTTAATGAAAAAAAAGGGTGTGTGTGTGTGTGTGTGTGTGTGTGTGTGTGTGTGTGTGTGTGTGTGTGCGCGCTGGGCACCAGTGAGGTGCTGGCTGTTGAGGTGGAACAGTTGTCAGTGGTCAACCTCTGCAGAAACTGCCGCATATCAGTTGTATAAGGCTTACCCAGGCAAATGAGACTATGTCTGAGTGGATCATTATTGCTTTTGCTGCTCATGAACCCAAGATGGAGCTCTCTAAATTTTCTCCTCCTCCTCAGTGGAATGAGTTAGCTGTTGGTAGGTACTCACAGTCATTCTAATAAGAGGGCTCATGTAGGCAGCCCTTCAGGCTCGGGAATATTTCAGAGTTCTTGTAATAATAGTAACAGGATATGTGCTGACAGTCCAAATAGGTATTTTTTATAGATAATGGAAATAGGGTACCTTTGAGAAGATTTCCCTTTCCTATATTCAAAAGGGAGTGATTGCACAGTGTGACACTGTTGGTAGAAACTTATAGGCCCAACAATTAAAGAACCTCCAGAAAGATAAAGGCATCAGGAATTCCCAAAGAGGAACTGAAAGCTTAAGGGGCCCAAGAAGGTATTGTTGTCGTACAGAATTCAGTGAAAAGAGTGGATGACAATCTGATCAAATCAGACTCATTTCAACAGCACGGAACTTCCAGAACATGTCATGGCAGGGTTTCTTCACCTAAGTGTGCAGCCTTACATCCCCAACGCAGAGCGCTGTTTCAAATGTCAGCACTTTGGGCACAACACTCTAGTGTGTAAGGGAGAAACCACTTGTGGCTAATATGGTAAGGCCACCCGTCTGGAGTATGCAGTGTCTTCCTTGAAGGAAGGAAGATACAGGAGATTAAAAAAAACAAAGTACGTCCCTTATGGTGAGCCAAAAACGGCCATGAAGCACCCCCCCCCCCCCCCCCTCCCGTCAACACACACACACACCACATCACATTTGCTACCGCCATGCTAAAATTCTCCACGAGCCAGTTCTGAAAACTGATGCGCTACAAAAACGGAGGTTGCTGGTGTCAGCTCTAGTATCTGCATTTGTCAATTCATCTGTACTGCTGCAGTTATTTTGAAGCCCATTTGTCCCACTAAAATAGCACAAAGTGCCATGGTTGCTGACCTTGGCAGATCTCACTGGCCCTCTAGAAGTTCGGCGTAGATTGCCGCAGTTCTGTTTCTGAAGCCTCACCAGGCCAAAATAATCAAGAGGCAAAACGTCAACTGCTGACAGAGATGGGAAGTAAGCTGTCTGACGATGTCAATGTCACTCTTTCTGACATGTCGTATGATTCATCTTCAGAACTGATGGACCTTCGTGTCAGTCTAACTGATGGACCTTCATGTCAGTCTGAGGCACTCATCTCACCCCAAAACTGTGCCTCCGTCCATTCTGGGCTCCCCTCCCCGGTGAAATTACTACCCCATAATAAATGGCTTCACCACAACTTGTCCTCAGTGTCAGGTATTGGAGAGCATTGTGATGCCTCATGAGCTGTGCATCCTGAACACAGGCATTCCCACTAATTTCAGTGCTGCTTCTCAGTCATTCTCAGCCAAAGACTTTCTGACCGTCATTCCATTGACCACTTCCCACTCCAGATGCACTTACACTCCTGGGAATGGAAAAAAGAACACATTGACACCAGTGTGTCGGACCCACCATACTTGCTCCGGACACTGCGAGAGGGCTGTAGAAGCAATGATCACACGCACGGCACAGCGGACACACCAGGAACCGCGGTGTTGGCCGTCGAATGGCGCTAGCTGTGCAGCATTTGTGCACTGCCGCCGCCAGTGTCAGTCAGTTTGCCGTGGCATACAGAGCTCCATCGCAGTCATTAACACTGGTAGCATGCCGCGACAGCGTGGACGTGAACCATATGTACAGTTGATGGGCTTTGAGCGAGGGCGTATAGTGGGCATGCAGGAGGCCGGGTGGACGTACCGCCGAATTGCTCAACACGTGGGGCGTGAGGTCTCCACAGTACATCGATGTTGTCGCCAGTGGTCGGCGGAAGGTGCATGTGCCCGTCGACCTGGGACCGGACCGCAGCGACGCACGGATGCACGCCAAGACCGTAGGATCCTACGCAGTGCCGTAGGGGACCGCACCTCCACTTCCCAGCAAATTAGGGACACTGTTGCTCCTGGGGTATCGGCGAGGACCATTCACAAACGTCTCCATGAAGCTGGGCTACGGTCCCGCACACCGTTAGCCAGTCTTCCGCTCACGCCCCAACATTGTGCAGCCCGCCTCCAGTGGTGTCGTCTTCAGCGATGAGAGTTGCTTCTGCCTTGGTGCCAATGATGGTCGTACGCGTGTTTGGCGCCGTGCAGGTGAGCGCCACAATCAGGACTGCATACAACCGAGGCACACAGGGCCAACACCCGGCATCATGGTGCGGGGAGCGATCTCCTACACTCGCCGTACACCTCTGGTGATCGTCGAGGGGACACTGAATAGTGCACGGTACATCAAAACCGTCATCGAACCCATCGTTCTACCATTCCTAGACCGGCAAGGGAACGTGCTGTTCCAACAGGAAAATGCACGTCCGCATGTATCCCGTGCCACCCAATGTGCTCTAGAAGGTGTAAGTCAACTACCGTGGCCAGCAAGATCTCCGGATCTGTCCCCCATTGAGCATGTTTGGGACTGGATGAAGCGTCGTCTCACGCGGTCTGCACGTCCAGCACGAATGCTGGTCCAACTGAGGCGCCAGGTGGAAATGGCATGGCAAGCCGTTCCACAGGACTACATCCAGCATCTCTACGATCGTCTCCATGGGAGAATAGCAGCCTGCATTGCTGCGAAAGGTGGATATACACTGTACTAGTGCCGACATTGTGCATGCTCTGTTGCCTGTGTCTATGTGCCTGTGGTTCTGTCAGTGTGATCATGTGATGTATCTGACCCCAGGAATGTGTCAATAAAGTTTCCCCTTCCTGGGACAATGAATTCACGGTGTTCTTATTTCAATTTCCAGGAGTGTATTAATGGATCTCACCCTGAAAGGATGCAACCACAATGTATGGTCCACAGAGCCAACTAGATGCTGTTCAGCCAGCTGGTTGTGTTTAAATGATAAGATAGTGTCCAAGAGTGAGTGTACAACATCACACAAGTGATCCACCATGCTGCTAATGTCATTGTCTCCATTCCGAAGTCTTCTGCTCATCTTTGGCGACAAATTTGCAAGTTGTTCCTAGGCTTACTGATGAGTGCTGTTCAGTAATCCAGTTCAGAAGTGTGGCTCTGTCATTGTTGAAAATGCTGCCCAAATACAAACAACCTCACCACCTTTGAGGGCCAACGCTCAATGGTTCATCAAGAAGAGAAAGAAAACATCTTGGCATGAAATGACTGTATCAACAATTGCACTTGATCTAAAACAGCATGGGAAACCAACAGGAGGATTTCCAGTAAAGGCATTGGATTTGTTGAAACAGGAATGTCTCCAAACAACACCTGGAGATATTGTACAGACAATGGAAGAGCATTTTGCATTGATTACCACCACTGCCAGATAGGATCCAGTCTTCTATTGGTACTGTGTCATCGTGGAGATGGTTGCATTTAGCCTCTGGTCCATCAATTCCGAGCCCTACAACTGCCCATCTCCATGTGGGAGCTGGATTTGAGCTGTATGACACTCGTGAAATGCATCTGATCATGACCAAATCCAGTACAGCATGCTGCAACACCTGCAGCACTTGACAGTGGTGTCAAAGAAACCCTCTTACAGTGTTTTAATTCAATATAGCTGACAGGGCAATTTCCTGACTCATGGCAATAGGCAATTTTGATAACTCTCCTTAAACCAGGCAAGGACTGAAAATGTCCCAGTAGCTATCGGAGCAATGCCTTAACAAGGTGTGTGGTAAAGACCCTCAAGCATGTGCTCAATCATTATCTGGTCTGGATATAGGGACCAGGCAGCTCCTTAGCCACCCTCATTGTGGATTCAGAAGATGTTGGTAGACTGTCGACAATCTAACCACTAGAGGCAGGGATCCAGCAGGCTTTCCTACATAACAAACATGTCTAGGGGTATTTTTTTTACATTAGTAAGGAGTATGATACTACTTGGAGCCACCATATTCTCAGTCAGCTACATCGTTGGGGCTATTGTGGCCATCTTCCGATCTTCATTCAGTCCTTCCTCTGGAGGTGCCTTTGTAGGTACAGAATCAGTGACATGCTGTCAGATAGTTTTGAGCAGGAGAATGGTATTCCCCAAGGCAGTGTTTTAAGTGTCAGCTTGTGTTTTATAGCAATTAACAGTATAACAGCAATTAACAGTAACATCCATAGTACAGAGTGCTGTCCAGTGCTCCTTGTGTTGCAGTCTTGTACTCCTCCAATACTGCAGTAGCGAGTCGTCAGTTGCAACGTACAGTAAAGAGGTTCGAGGAGTGGGCTGCAATGACTGATTTTACATTTTATGCAGAGAAATTGTTGTGTGTGTGTGTGTGTGTGTGTGTGTGTGTGTTTTCAATTATTGTGCTTGTCATATTTGTAATTCACCTGAATTGTGACTGTGGGACACCATTCTCACTCTTAAAGACTGTGAGGTTTCTCTTAGAAGTGTTTTAACCACAGCTCCTGGGGAGTGGTCACGGTGTGTCTGCTCCAGTTTTATACAGCCTTTGTGAGATTGTGGTTCTACTACGGATGCACAGTGTACGGGTCAGTGAGGCCTTCTTACCTGAAGGTCATAGATGCAATACACCATGAGGGGACCAGGTTGCCCATGGGTGCTTACAAGACCTGACCCCTAGCCAGGCTCTGCGGTAAGGCTGCAACTGCTAAGCAACAACTTCTCGTGGTGTGTGAAGTGTGGAAATTCTTTATTGGTGGGAATGGCCCAGAGTGATTTTTGATTTAGTGTAGTACAGGAAAGATTTGCACTCCAGCTGCTCTTTTTAATATGATATTTTCCGACATTTTAAATTAGCTCCACAACTCTATAGCTCTATTTACAGATGAGTCAAAACAGAGGGTCTTGGATGGTTTCTCTGTTGTGTTCTCTGATCATATCCTCAAGATCCAACTGCCTCAAGACTTTATTGTGCTCATTGTAATTATCTGCGATATTGGAGGCCAGAAACAGATCAGATATGCCATCCCTACCAAATCCACAACTTTTCTGACTCACTGAGTGCCCTTCAGTCTCTACAACATATGCATCTGGCGGATAAAGTAGTTCTGGATATCCAGAACACCTTTCCAACTATGTGGGCTGGAGAGGGAGATGTCTTTCTGCTGGGTGCCAGAGCACATGGGCACTTAAGCAGCCAAGGAGGCATAGTGCAGTGTGCAGTCCCCCTGCATCCTATCACCGCACTGTTGAGGTACAAAGTTATGCATTGATGGGAAGACAAGCGACTGGAAGTGACGGACAGTAAGCTACGCCTAGTAAAGTCCCCGACATGGTTGTGGCGTACCTCCTTCGAGCCATGCAGGGGGGATGAGGTCCTCCTTCCTTGTGTTTGCTCGCATACAGATCATTGTGCACCACATTTTACCAGACTGTGGTGTCTTTTTAAACTAGAGCATAGCAACGGAGTTGCCAACTGATCTGCCCTCTGTTATAAGTGACATCCAAAAAAATGTTGTTAGAGTTTTAAGGTTTTGTGATACATCCCACTTTTCCCTAAAATTTTAGGCAGATGTTCTTATGTGTTAACAGGATGACTGGCTCACTTATGTTGTTTTTATGTGGTCAGAAAGTCACATTTCTTTATGCTGCTATTTTAGCTCTTCTTTCACATATATTGTTCTTCTGTCAGTTTTAGCGTCTTTAAAGTCTTTTCAGCCAGGCATACCCATATTTTTTGTAAGTAGTTAGCCAGTCTCACAAACTTCCTTATTCTGTTATTCTAGCTCCTCCACATTTTATTTATGTTTTAATCCCAAGTGTAGCACCTTTCACCATTCCTCCATCATCTTATGGCATGTGAGATGGAGTGATTGTGTTGGTAAACACAGGTGAGGTGGTAGTTAGTGAGTGAGTTTCATTTTGTAGGTTTCCTACCCACATTGTGACATTGCAACATTTTTAACACTTTTGTTCATATTCTTTTCTTTTAATATGTGTAAGGGCACTAATAACCTTGTTGTCGAGCACCTGTAAACCCAAAACACACAGTACTTTTATCATCATGTTTGGTGTTCAGTTACATAGATGTAAAGTCAAAGGTCAAGGTAGTCCCATACTCAAGGAATGAACGTAGTGCAGCAGACTTTGGAATCTTGCATCACTATTCAAGGTAAGGTCCTGCAGGAGGTTTTCTATTGCCTTCCTCCAATGTATTGTGAAGTGTCAAATTTGTATCTATGTTGAGTGTGACAAATTCTTGTACAATGTAGTGTTGGGTTTGTGTTGTTGTGGATGGAGGGTGGGAGAGTGTGGAACCCAGTGCTAACGCATAACCTACTCCTCTTAACTAGTACCAAGCAGGCCGTCAAGCTTAATGTCCTAATCTGACAGATAAATCATAGTCAGCAGTATCACTTGCGTTCGCTTCACACAATGCTGTGGAGAGGTTTGAAATTTAATCCAGGACATTTGTGCAATGACTTGTGATCAGAAACCTTACACCACCAGCTCCCCTGTTCTTGCCAGCCAAATACTGGCAATGAAAGTTTTCCACTACCACACAGTCAAGTGCCACCACACAGCTGTGCTACCTAGCATATGGAAGCAGTTTAAGGAGTACAATTATTGTGGATATTTTAAATCATCGCTGAAGTAACTCGTGTGCCGTCACACTGCAAAATTTCCATTCTTAGTGTTTCATAAATATCCTAATGAATTAATTTACACAGCTTTGTCATGCAAGTCTTGTTTCGTTGTTCTACACACTCATTTTCTCAGATATTATCATTATATGTGTAATTTCAGAATTATCGCCATACAGCACCAAGTTGTTATCAAGGTGTGAAATGCCATGCAGGAAAGTCCTGCAGTGTGAACATGTCTGTGAAGGGACTTGTGGTGCATGTCATCAAGGACGTTTGCATTTGCCATGCCAGCAAAAGTGTGGTCGTGTGCAAATATGTGGGCACAGGTATGTTTATTATGTGGATCATGTTTTTGATTGTTTGATATTAAATATAAAAAAACCAATAACTGTACGATATTTGGTTAAATGTAGAATTGAACTTCATGTTCTGGAAGGAATTGTTACAAAGATGCCCATATGTGGAGGAGGGGGCAGACTGGGGGTAAACGAAACTGCACTACATTTATTTTACTTTGCCAAGAAGCTGTGGGAGACCTCACAATAATCTTTTTATTTTGTAATTTTCATACGTTATAAGCTAAGTGCTGTGGGACAACACTAAAGGGTCTTGCTTTAACTGCAGATTTTTCTTATGAGGACTGTAGATTAGATTAGATTCACTGGTTTGTGACATAGCTGTGTGTTCACTATGTTTCTTTTCTTATTTCTTTACGTAAGAGTTGCAAACCTACAAAAGTAAGTGTTTCTAAACTAATGACTGTTTGCACATCTGTCTCTCTCTTGCGCTTGCGCGGGTGTGTGTGTGTGTGTGTGTGTGTGTGTGTGTGTGTGTGTGTGTGTGTGTGTGCGCGCGTGCGTGCGCGCGCGCGCTGTGAACGTGCACACTTGCGCATGCTCGCACCATCACTACCCCACCCCCACCTCTACCAAGTTTTAACATTATGTTAAGATGTCTGGGAAGGTGAGAGTGTGGCTAGTGGCTACTCATGGAGAGCATTGCAAAAGCTTGAATGTGGATCTGATAGCTGTCAGGAAATGGATAAAGAGTTCTTGGTGTTCATATAATTAGATATTTAGCTTAGAAATTATTTGGAAGAATCAGAGAAGGATGAGGGGAGAGGGACTTGTATAGTGTTATTCTGATGGTCATCTGTTGGGTCGTTGCTCTACTGTTTTCTCTGATAATGTGAGTTGTGAATGGTTTGTCAAATACACTTGGTCGTTCAAAAGGGTTATCTTTTTGGTTCAGGAGCATATGAGAACCTGGAATTATGGGAGAAATTAC
The DNA here is from genome assembly GCF_023897955.1 of Schistocerca gregaria. Taxonomy (NCBI): domain Eukaryota; kingdom Metazoa; phylum Arthropoda; class Insecta; order Orthoptera; family Acrididae; genus Schistocerca; species Schistocerca gregaria. Next base: position 242,327,839 of record NC_064921.1, read on the forward strand.
TTCGCATTTACAGAGCATTTTGGAGATCATCACCACAAACTAACCTCAAAGAAGGAATGAAGATAATCAGATTAAATAATACAACACACTTTCTAACATTGTAAGAAAATTATCATACAAAAAAACAATACCAAAAAGAAGCCAATTTGAATGACCAAGTTTACATGACAAATAACCTCTATTCACATTAATCGATTAAATAACACAATAACAGCCCAACAGATGATTTTCAGAATATTACCACACAACCCCTTTCCCCTCACAGTGCTCTGATTCCAACCAAATAGCCTCTAAACCAAATATACAATAATTCAAAGACCTAGGACACTTTGCCCACTTCCTGATAGCTCTTACATCCACATACCACTATTAGTGGTGACCACAGCATTTAGCTTATGAAACAGGAAAACTGCAAAAGCAAAAGATCATTGTGACATGAAAATGTGTCTGTGATTTATAAATGAAATAAAACAGTGACTTCGTAATTAATGAGCAGTTGAGAGGTTCACAAATGTAGCCACAAAAAAAAACTTTAAGTAATAAGCTATAAATAATAATTTATTTATATAAAAACAGTGATGTGGATTGTTTTCTACTCCATAAGTATTACAAATAAAAACAAAACTGTATTATTCCAAATTAAATCCCTTGAAGATGCCTTAATGTAAAAGGGCAAAATGTGTTTGGTACATCAATAAATATAAATTTCAGCAAGAAAAAGACATTTCAATTTGTGAAACAAATATTTATATTGTTGCTGTTTGTAGTGTCTGTGCCATCAAACATCATATAGCATTGTAGATTTAGAGAAAGCTCTTCCCAATGTTGAGTAGAATACTCTTTGAACACTGAAGGTTATCCACAACTTGCGCAGAAACCAGAAAGCAGTTAAAAAAGTCAAAGGACATGAAAACGAGGCAGTAGTTGAGGAGGGACTGGTGCTGGGTAGCTTATCCCTGATGTATTTTATCTGTACGCTGTGCAGATAGCAATTGGAACAAAGATTAAGTTGGAAAAGCAATAAAAGTTTGCAGAGAAGAAATAAAAGCATTGATATTTGCTGGTGACATTGTTGTTCTGCCATATATCACAAGAGAGTTGGAAGATAAGTTGACCTTTGTGGTTAGCATGTTTAGAAGAGACTATTGAAAGATGAGTTTTGTTATTTGTGGACCAAGATAATTGACGATGTCTAAAGTGAGGAAGATGTAAAATGCACATTTACAATAATAAGAATAACTTTTCTGGAAAACAAATTAACATGTGCTGTAAATTTAAGTGTTCAGTTTTTGTCTGGGATTGTCATATTATATGGATGTACTTCTGGACTGACAGGAAAGTTGTGTTTAATTGTATGCATCCATGGGCATATAGCAATTTCATGAATTTGACTGCAAGTGTGGCAAAGGATTGGGGGGGAGGGGGGGGGGCATAGTAAAAATTAACAGTATTATATCAAGGTTTGATTACAGTAATGAGGTTCAAGTGGATGTAAATTGCAGTACTTATGCAGAGATTATGAGGCAAGTGCAGGATAGACTGGTGGTTACAGCTGTATGAAACCAGTCTTTGGACTGAGTTTGACAATAACAACAACAACATCTTCATCATTGCAGGTTTTGAATCCATAATGGTTTAATAATGAAAACAGCATAGATGCTAATGACACAAATGTTGTGCATCATAAGGAAAAGAAATCATCATTTCATTGCAATCAGCATGTGATAAAAGCCATCTTGTATTTGCATCAAGTTCTGTCATGCTTCATTGTTTTTGTCCGTTGGTGAATACTTCACTTTTCTCTTTTTATAAAAATTGTGAGTGATTATTCCATCACCTGTTAGTGTGGCACCCTTGTTCATAAAGTACTCTCAAATAAGACGACAAATTCAACATTTTTTGGCTGTTTCTGAGTTGCTATCTCTCTTAATTAGGAAATCAACACTATCATTACTTCACAATCTATGCCGAAACCTGTAATTTTTTTTTTTTTTTTTCCATGCTGTAGTATTGAGGGAAATATCTTTTAAATGTGATACCTGGCAGAATGTAAATAATTTAGGGATGAAGGCATTGAGTCATCAACAGGCTCACAAAAAGGAATGAAAACTTGGCTATCTGTCAGAGAATTCTTTGTTAAGCTAGGACACACACACACACACACACACACACACACACACACACACACACACTACACAGCGCCACCTGAGTACTCACTGTCACACTGCAGTTTGGCAGCTTGGCTGAGGTGAGGGGTTTTACCTGCCAATGTAGCTGTATAGGTGTGTGCTGAAAGAAGTTTTCATCTGAGAGTTAGTGATACTTTTGAAAAGGTGCGTGTCAGCGACTGTGCGATGGAGATACCTTTTTTATAGTTGTTTCTCACGTAATACTTAATCATTAGTTGAATATTAACAAAAACTGGGTATTGTGCTATCGCAAGTAGTATTATATTTTTTCATATCTTTGATGAAACAGCTTCCTTTTCACTTGCAGCTGTAATGTTGATTGTGCGAAAAATTGCCCGCCATGTAACCAGAAGTGTGAATATCGATGCAGACATTCACGTTGCAGTTTGAGATGTGGTGTTCCTTGTACACCCTGCAGGGTAAGTATTGTGTGTACACACATGTTCAGTATGTCCTTGTGTTACAAATGCGCACACACTCACACCATACTATTAAACTCCTACAGAGACAGAAATTCTTGAATGAAGTGGAACTAGTTGTCAGGCAGATATGTCTGAAACTTGTATTTGAAGTTAATTTTGTTACACATTAAATGCTTCACATGATTGTGTAGGTGGTCAAAGAATTTATGGCTGAATATTTCACTTATTTCTATAATTTAATTTGGCAGATATAAAATCCTGCCAAGTGGCGGCAGAAGAACATACACTCAAAAGTGTTAAAGTTTGCAAGCTGGCAGAAAGGGTGAATGGAAAGGAACAAGGGTGAATGAAAAGTACTGGAGAGATTTAGGAAAAGGGGTAGAGTTCAGAAAAGTCTCCCAGAACCTCTGACATGGAGTTTGGGCAACTTTTACTAAACCTTTTCTTTCACCCTTCTTCCTTCCCCTTCCCCTTCCACCTTTCTTCCAGAAGGAGGAGCGACTGGCTCCAAAAGCTAGCAAAATCTTACACCTTTGTATGTGTTCTCCTGCCACCTTTTGGTGAGTAGCTTTTTATATGTCCAATTACATTATTTTTTCATAAATTGATTGTTTTTGTTCACTCATTTCTGTGCTACACCGAGGCTGGCTGATGGATAGTGCAAATCTTGTATCTCTAAAGCATTATATTTATGAATGTTTCTTTTGTTTTCAAACTGTGAATATTGACAACAAACTTCGTAAGGGAGTATATGTACAGTGAAGCTGTTGTCGGTATTCTGTTTAAAGAGCTGTGTATGTGAGGTTCTAGAGGGATGCCACATATTGTCGTTACTACACGCCTCTGTGCAACGAACACTGTTTTCCTCAGTGTTGTGTAACCTTAATATAATGTCATAAGACAATAGTAAATGACAGTAGGAAAACTAAGTCAACTTTTTGACATTTAAGTTGCAGAGCTTAGACGAGAACTGTTACATGTGACATCTAGTCCATGGTCTTATCAATATAAACACTCAAGAATTTAGTATGTTTTTATTAATCAGTCCTCACACATCAGATGGTGCAGTTAAACCTTGTGCAATACTGAATTGCATGTATCACATTTTTATTTAAATTTTTCAACAGCTCATTTGCAGGGAACCAGTCATTAATTTTCAGTAACAAGTTATTAGCACTTCAGTTGCTGAAGTTACTCCATTAGACTTAATTATGGTACTTGCATCATCAGTACAGCTAACTGTTTCTGCATCTTGGATATATAACAGAACAAGAGTGGACCCAGCATTGATCCCTGTGGTACATCTGTTGGGATTATCCCCCATTCTGAATATACTGTACCATTCTGTCTGTTTCAGTAGTGTTTTTTTTTTTTGAAAATGGTTTCACTTACAAATTTTATTTCTGATTTTGTAACTGTTTTGTAGTGTTTTAATGTGTTACTGTTGAGAGGCATTTTTGCTATGTTCTTAGTCACAGTATATTGTGCTTTGGTCCATTTATTAATTCTGTTATGCCTCATAGGATTCATTGAGTTCATATGTTTTGAATTCTTCAAATTTTTTAAATTTGTCTACAGTTTTGACTTCTTGTTCTTTTATTTCAATATTGTTCACAAGTGGTGAGTCTGTTAACATAATTGGTGTTTCTTTAATAGATAGTACGAGAATGACTTTCTGTGCTACTTGCTGTAGTGACTTAACTTGTCAGGTGTTATGATTTTTGTTGAACCAGAAAGAAAGACCATCAGTGAATCCGAGACAGTTTAAATTTATATTGTCTTTGAGTCTTCAGTTTTGGTGGTGTTTGAGATTAACCTTGTTCTGTTCTCTCATTGTTCGTTATGTCCCAGGAAGAATAGTCAGTATTCAGAGGTATGAAATAAATTATCATTCAAACCAAAATAACATCTAGTAAACATTGGTATCTAAAATTCGTACACTAAGAGCTATGAGAACTTGTTCAGATGAAAAGATCTATTTCACAGTAGCAGAAATGAAAAACTGCAGTTAGCTCTTAATGTATGTATTGTAAAATCCTGTTTACTAGACTCTTTTGGTTCAAATGCAGTCTTCCTGTCTTAAACCATCATATATGGGTAATGATTCAGAAAGTACCCCTCTGAACTTGACTTCAGATTTAGTGTTGGTTGAGCTGAGTACTCAGTTTGATTATAATTTGGTTGTAGTCCAAAATTTTGAAGGACTGTTAACACAGTCACATGCCTTATTAAAGATCTACGAAGGATATTGCAATAGACATATTTTGTTTCCTGTACAATGCCATGACTAATTTGAAAGTGATGATTGGTTCTTCAAGCTTCTTCAGGGTCTGAAATCTCCCTGTTAATTGTTGTTTAAATCAGCTATTTAAAAATCTTGTTTGTGTGATCCAAGAAACATTTATTTCTGTATTATTCAGACAGCTGTTATCTCATTTTTTGTCGAGTGAGTGGAGTATTACTGTGGTCCAGTGTTCACCAAGTTTCTCTGCTGCTCAGCGTGTTTAGGTTTGATCTGTAATGATATGCTTACGTTAATTTTTAAAAAATGCTTCATAGTTTAAAAGTATATCAAATGCTTTTGTGAAGATTGCAGCATTTTTCTTGGTAGTCTGTGTCATTTATCTGTCCTCACTTTTTAGCATTAATGTAGTGATGGTGTATTTCTGTAGTTGTCTTCCACAGGTCTGACAGTAGTGTCTTGAATTTGTTTTATGGTTTTCATTTGTTGAATTGATGAAATCTTTCTGATATTGTCCCTTAAATTGTGTGATAATTTTAGTGGTTTTTTTTTTTTAAATTACTTTTTCTTCTACTTTGTAGGTTTGAAATATTAACCATACCAATCGTCCTTTTTCATGATTTTTATCACATTCAGAACTCATCTTTTCTTGGTTGGTTTTCAGTTTCTTCTTCTTCTCCTCCTCCGTGTATTGGACTGTAAACAATATATATTTCTCTTAGTATTTTAATGATGTAGATTTATCCGGGAAAAATTTTATCTTTTCATATGTGATCTGGCTCCCATTCCCTTTCCTCCAGACAGGACGTTTTGAATTTCGTTTGGCATCCTTTTGAAGTATGTGGAGTTAGAGATGAGGTTGTGGTGTCGCAAGTCTTTGGCCATTGCTGTTGGTATGGTTATCTAGAGTCCATTTCCCAGTTATATCTCAGTTATTTTTTTCTCCTCCTAGTTGGGCATTGAGTTGCCCTAATAGGATATTAACATTGTTTTTACTTACTCGGGTTACTTCAGCTTGAGTTACTTCAGCTTGAGGAGCAAGAATTTCTTTATTCTTATGTTGTTGTTGTTGTTGTGGTCTTCAGTCCTGAGACTGGTTTGATGCAGCTCTCCATGCTACCCTATCATGTGCAAGTTTCTTCATCTCCCAGTACCTACTGCAACCTACATCCTTCTGAATCTGCTTAGTGTATTTATCTCTTGGTCTCCCTCTACGATTTTTACCCTCCACGCTGCCCTCCAATGCTAAATTTGTGATCCCTTGATGCCTCAGAACATGTCCTACCAACCGGTCTCTTCTTCTCGTCAAGTCATGCCACAAATTTCTCTACTCCCCAATCCTATTCAATACCTCATCATTAGTTATGTGATCTACCCATCTAATCTTCAGCATTCTTCTGTAGCACATTTCGAAAGCTTCTATTCTCCTCCTGTCCGAACTATTTATCGTCCATGTTTAACTTCCATACATGGCTACAATCCATACAAATACTTTCAGAAACGACTTCCTGGCACTTAAATTTATATTCAATGTTAATAAATTTCTCTTCTTCAGAAACACTTTCCTTACCATTGCACGTCTACATTTTATATCCCCTCTACTTCGACCATCATCAGTTATTTTGATCCCCAAATAGCAAAACTCATTTACTACTTTAAGTGTCTCATTTCCTAATTTAATTTCCTCAGCATCACCCAACTTTTCTTTTGTTTCCTTTATTGCTTGCTCAATATACAGATTGAATAACATTGGGGAGAGGCTACAACCCTGTCTTACAACCTTCCCAATCACTGCTTCCCTTTCATGCCCCTTGACCCTTATAACTGCCATCTGGTTTCTGTACAAATTGTAAATAGCCTTTTTCTCCCTGTATTTTACCCCTGCCACCTTCACAATTTGAAAGAGAGTATTCCAGTCAACATTGTCAAAAACTTTCTCTAAGTCTACAAATGCTAGAAATGTAGGTTTGCCTTTCTTTAATCTTTCATCTAAGATAAGTCGTAGGATCAGTATTGCCTCACATGTTCCAACTTTTCTACGGAATCCAAACTGATCTTCCCCGAGGTCGGCTTCTACCAGTTTTTCCATTCGTCTGTAAAGAATTAGCGTTAGTATTTTGCAGCTGTGACTTAACTGATAGTTCGGTATTTTCCCATCTGTCAACACATGCTTTCTTTGGGATTGGAATTATTATATTCTTCTTGAAGTCTGAGGGTACTTCCCCGGTCTCATACATCTTCCTCACCATTATTATTCTTATATTATATGCTTATTGTACAAATGTAAATCATTTACAGGTATATTTTCCATCTTTTGTTTTTGAAATAACAATTTATTTTCTTTAAATTTGCAGACCATTGATAATAGAGTTATAAAGCTTTTGAAACTAGTTGAGTATTTATGGTTCAGTTATAAGCTTTTGAAACCAGTCTGCTAATAAATTTCAAGGCTGTGTTGGTCGAATGGAAAGTAAATGTAGTACTCAGCCATTTTGCGTATCAAGAACTGACACATTCAGACCTATTATCTCAATGGTTGTAGCTGTCACCTTTCAGTTCAGCTGAACACCCAATCCATGGAGCCAGGGCTGCTTCAGATAAGCAACACTTTGGCTTCGAGATCAGACATCCGATGACAATGTTCAGGAGAAGCAGGTGCTCAGTGATATTAGTTCAGCAGTGTCGGGGAAATCAATATGTGGGCCATTCAACATAACCAGAAGAACCAACACAAAGTGCAGTTTTCATTCTGTGTTGCAACAACTAGTAACACAGGTAAAGTGGTAAACAGGTAAGGAATCAGATCAGTCTTTGGCCCACCTTGGAAAATTAAGGAAATGTTGTGACATGTTAAAGATAATATTGGCCTGAGAGTATGAGGGATTCATATGTTCCTTCTGAATGTGACAGCAGCAACTGGGAGCAGTCTGTAGACTATTTTCAATTTCTATAGACTATTTTCAATCACTGTGTCGAACTTCAGTGTCATCTTAGCTTCCGGAACAGCCTGTTAAAGAAACACAAGATTATATTTTAATATACAAAAATTCTGGCCCACACTTTGAACTAGTGGCATTCTTTGATTAGATCAGTACAGGAAATTAGACACATGACAAAATATGCAATAAAAAAAACTGACCACACATCTAGCAATGGATGGAAGAATGGAGTTGCTCAAGAAAGAATGCAGAGAAAGGTTTACTGTAGTTTACCACACATTGTGACTGATGGCATTGCAAGTGATACACGACAAAGAACACTAACATAGTCTATGGATGTAGACAGCACCATTTCCATGATGTCATAATGATATAATCATGTTGATCAAATGCCATCCTTTGGGTATCAAAGTGGATACCTGGCCAGCCTCAAGACAGTCGGTCTTAATCTAACTGTGATTCAGGCAATCATCGAGACAATGGTATTTTATTCCAAATTTGATGCATCAAGTAACCAAGATCTTTTAATCCTGCCTTGTGTTTACTTATTGGATTCACGGGCGGGGGGGGGGGGGGTCATGTTTCTAGTTCTTTGCATAAAGAACTATCTACGTACTGGAGACCAATTATGGCATATCTGGCAGATCAATAAAATATGTTATAAGTAACTACCATTCCTGTGTAACTCATCTGTGCTGCATGTAATGTAGCATAGTGATTCGCATCGTTGGCTAGCATGCTGCAGGTCACCGGGAGATTATTGAAGCAGAAGCTAATAACCTAGCAACGCATTTCGTTCAAGAGGAAATACTTATATCAGAACATTACTCCAAAAATATGTCAGCATTAAATCAAAGTGTACTTAGCAAGCGACAATGAAGGCTATCAAGAGCAGTGAATGAATGTGGAGCAGAGAATCCATGGTAACATTAAGTTCACTATGACCATTATTCATCCTGTGCTAGTTCGACAGTTTTGATCGCAATATTCCAAAGAGGAAAACTGTTTCAACTACAAAAGAAAAACTGTCAACAACACCTAGTCAAAATTGGCAGCTTGCTGATTGATCACGAACTTATGAAATATAACAGTTACTATGGATGAGCTCAAAGTGTTAAATAAAAGTATATATGCTTCACCATCCATAATCTCGGAGAAACAGCTAAATGTGCTAAAAGTAGATCATGAGCAGATATTAGGTAATGATGTTTCAATGAAACATTTCTTAGCCTACAACTTAAAAACTGCTGCTGATGCTGCTAGTGATGAACTTTCATTTGATTAAGTTAGTACATTGAACAAGTATAAGAAGAAAATAATTTCCAACAATGTTATTGCCAGAGCTGAAAAATCAAACAGTTTAGTTCATTGGAACGAAAGTGATTATATTATCAAAGTGAACCAGTTCCTTGATAGTTGTTCTTAAGGACAGGCAAATGGGAAAATGGAGGTGGTGTATGTGTTGCAGTAGACAAGAAACTCAAATGCACTGAATTGAAGCTGCTTGTGAGATTGTTTGGTCAAGTCTCTGTATCAGGGGTGGGCATAAAATGGTAATTCAGTCCTTCTATCGCCCACCTGACTCATCTCTTGATGTAATCAGAAACTTTAGAGAAAACCACAGTTCACATGTACTTAAGTTCCCAATCCTATTAGACATCCTGCAAAACTTTACTAAATGCCTTCTCTGAAAGCTACCTAGAACAGATGGTTAGAAACACTGCTCATGATGGAAATATATTTGATCTAATGGCAACAAATAGATCTGACCTCTTTGAGGATGTCCGCATTGAAACTGGTATCAGTGACTGCGAGGCAGTTGTGACAACAATGGGTACCAAAGTACAAAGGACAAATAGAACATGCAGAAAGATATAGACTAAAGAGCCAAAGAAACTGGTACACCTGCCTAATACCTTGTAGGGCCCCCTTGAACACACAGAAGTGCTGCAACATGATGTGGCATGGACTTGAGTAAAGTTTGAAGTAGTGCTGGAAGGAATGGACACCATGAATCCCGCAGGGCTGTCCACAAATCCATAAGAGTATGAGAGGGTGGAGATCTCTTCTGAACAGCATCTTCCAAGGCATCCCAGATATGCTAAATAATGTTCATGTTTGGGGAGTTTTGTGGGCCAGTGGAAGTGCTTAAACTCAGAAGAGTGTTCCTGAAGCCACTCTGTAGCAATTGTGGACGTGTGGGGTGTCACATTGTCCTGGTGGATTTCCCCAAGTCCATCGGAATGCGAAATGCACATGAATGGATGCAGGTGATCATAAGGGTTGCTTACATATGTGTCATCTGTCAGAGTCATATATAGATGTATCTCAAATCCCATATCACTCCAGCTGCACACGCCCTACACCATTACAGATCCCCCAGCAGCTTGAACAGTCCCCTTCTGACATGCAGGGTCCCTGGATTCATGAGGTTGTTCCCATACCCATACATGTCCATCCACTCGATACAATTTGAAACAAGACTTGTCTGATCAGACAACATGTTTTCAGTCGTCAACAGTCCAATGTCAGTGTTGGCGGGCCCAGGTGAGGTGTAAACTTTGTGTTGTGCAATCATCAGGGTACAGAAGTGGGCCTACAGCTCTGAAAGCCCGTATTGGCGATGTTTAATTGAATGGTTCACACACTGACACTTGTTGATGGCCCAGCATTGAAATCTGCAACAATTTGCGGAAGGATTGCACTTCTGTCACATTCAATGATTCTGTTCAGTCGTCGTTGGTCCCGTTCTTGCAGGATCTTTTTCCGACCACAGCGATGTCGGAGATTTGATGTTCTACCAGATTCTGGATATTCACAGTACACTCATGAAATGGTTGTATGGGAAGATCCCCACTTCATCGTTACCTCGGAGATGCTGTGTCCCATTGCTCATGTACCACATTCAAACTCGCTCATATACTCATAACCTGCCATTGTAGCAGCAGTAACCAATCTGTCGACTGCACCAGACATTTGTTGTCTTATATAGGTGTTGCTGACCCAGCACTGTATTTTGCCTGTTTACATATCTCTGTATTTGAATACGCACACTTATACCAGTTTCTTTGACAGTTCAGTGTTTACATCCAATAAACTAGATAAAAAATCAGTAATGTCTTATCTCAATGAGGAACTTTAAACTTAGCACAGGTCAGGAGCATTTAGAGGAAGTCTGGCTCAAGTTTAAAAAAGTAGCTGACCTCACACAGTTTAGATATGTACCCAGTAGAACAGTTTGAAATGAGAGGGAACCTCCATGGTATACAGTCACTGTGAAGAAACTTCTGAAAAAAAAAAAAAACAGATATTATTGCATAATAGGTGTAAAACAAAGCATAGGGCTGTAGATAGAGATATGCTGAATGAAACACGTTCGGGTGTCAAGAGAGAAATGGGTGATGCTTTCAGTGACTACCGTAGCAGAATATAGTCAGATGACGTTTCACAAAATCCAAAGAAATCTGGTCGCATGTAAAGGCTGTCAGCGGTACCAAAGTTAGTGTCCAGTCTCTTGTGATGAGACAGGAACTGAAATTGAGGGCATCAAAGCAAAAGCTGAAATGCTTACTTCCATTTTCAAATGTTTCTTAACAAAGGAAGACCCTGGAGAATTGTCCCAATTTAATCCTTGTACCACTGAAAAAATGAATTAAATTGGTATTAGTGTCAGTGGTGTTGGAAAAACAACTGAAATTGTTAAAATTGAACAAAGCTCCAGGGCCAATGGAATCCCTGTCAGATTCTATAAGCAGTTTGTGGCTGAGTTCTCTTCTCACTACAATCTATCATAGATCCCTCAAGCAGAAAACAGTACTTAGTTCTTGGAAAAGGCACAGGTCACAACCAAACTATCATCCAGTATCCTTGACAGTGATTTGTTGTAGAATTGTAGAACATATTCTGAGCTCAAACACAATGAGTTATCTTGAACAAAATGACCTCCTCAATGCCAACCAGCATGGATCTAGAAAATGTTGATCATGTGAAACATAATTTTCACTTTTCTCACATGACATACAGAAAACTTTGGATCAAGGTAACGAGGTAAATGCAGTGTTTCTTGATTTCCAAAAAGCAGTTGACTCTGTACCACACTGTGCTTATTGTCAAAAGTACAATCATATGGGTATCAAGTGAAATTAGTGACTGGATTGAGGACTTTTTGGTAGGGAGGACACAGCATTCGTCATCGTCAGATGTAGAAGTAACTTTGAGTGTGCTGCAGAGAAGTGTGTTGTGACCCTTGCTGTTAGTGTTATATATTAATGATCTTGCAGACGATATTAATAGTAAAATCAGTCTTTTTGCAGATGATGCAGTTATCTATAATGAGGTAATATCTGATAGTTGCTGCTTAAATGTTCGGTCAGATCTTGATAAGATTTAAAACTGGTACAGAGATTGGCAACTTGCTTTAAATGTTCAGAAATGTAATATTCACTTTAAATGTTCAGAAATCTAAAATTGTGTGCTTCAGAAAATGAAAAAGTGTAGTATCCTATGACTATAATATCACTGAGTCACTGTTGGAATCGGACGACTCGTACAAGTTGCTGGGTGTAACACTTCGTAGGGATGTGAAATGCAGTGATCACATATGTTCAGTTGTAGGTAAACCAGCTGGTAAACTTCGGTGTATTGGCAGAATACTGGGGAAGTGCAATCAGTCTACAAGGGAGATTGCTTCAAATCACTCATGTGACCCATCATAGAATATTGCTCTGATGTGTGGGATCCATACCAGATAGGACTAACAGAGGATGTTGAACATATACAGAGAGGGGCAGTATGAATGGTCATAGGTTTTGTTTAAGCCGTGGGAGAGTGTTACAAAGATACTGAAGAAACTGAAGAAACTCTTGAAGACACAAGTAAACTACACAGAGAAAGTCTGTTAACAATGTTTCAAAAACCAGCTTTAAATGATTACTCTAGGGATGTGCTATAACACCCAAGGTATCACGAGGATAAGATTAGAAAAATTACTGCACACACAGAGGCGTTCAAACTATCATGCTTCCCACACTCCTTAGGTGAATGTAACAGGAATTAACCTTAATAACTGGTACAATGGGACGTATCCTCTGCCATATGCCTCATGTTGGTTTGTAGAGTATAGATGTAGATGTAGACATAATTGATATTATTTAAGTATTTGTAAAACAGAATTGCTTCTAGTGTCAGACTAGTACTGCAGTCAATCTGAAGGCCTAGTTACAGGATCACCTCAGTTCAGTACTATCTGAAACTTTCATAGACGATTTTATACAATTTTTCTCACAGAGAGCCATGGAATTGCACAGTTAATAGCTGGTTCAGATTGCTTTAAAATTTGAACTAATAGTGTGAGAAAATTTGGTTCACAAAGGTGCTGGGAGGCTCTTTTATAAATTTCTTGTACCTTAATATAGATATTAGAACCGGAAGACACCTAGTTAGCATTTACATGGCTACAGATATGGTAGTCCCTACAAGCTCCCCGCTTCCACACAGCCACAAATATGTGGCTTTCCATTTGCTGCAAAATGTACAGGTTCTGTCTCCTCTCATCCATTTGACTGTGAGTGGCATGTTGGCTGTAGGCTTTAGTGGAGGCAGGATCAAGAGAGAACTTGGGGTGTTATACCCATATCCCTAAGAAGTTTGAGGTGCTGCTAAATTTGACACACATGTATCTCCACTAGTAATGATGATCAGGATGTGCTATATTTATTTTGCAGTGTTTCACAGTATATATTATATAATAATATTGTGCAGAGAAGAAAGTTAAATTGTTCTACGGCATGTCAGTTGCTATTTTAAAATCATGTCTGTTACATTTCAGGAACCTTGTGAATGGCGTTGTAAACATTCCCGATGCACAAAGCTTTGCTATGAGCTTTGTAATCGTTCTCCATGTTATGAACCTTGTGAGAAAAAGCTTAAATGTGGGCATGATTGTGTTGGCTTCTGTGGTGAACCATGCCCCCCTCTTTGTAGAATTTGTAATGGAGATGAATTAACAACAATTGTCTTTGGCTCTGAAGATGAAGAGGGTGCCAGGTATATTTCTTAATATATAATTTTAAACTGGTATTCTGTAGAAAGACTGAAGTATATTTAGCTTCTTGGCTTAATTATGAATTTTTAAAATTATTTTTACAATCTTAAATGTCACTAAAATGGCTTCATTTTGAAAATGACTCATTCAACTGGAATAAACCTGAACAATAAATTCTGGCTATTTGACATTCACATCACATGGTGCATATTTAATTCTTTGGTGAAAGAGCTGTAAACTAACTCTCAGCTTAACTTCTGTCAAAACACATGGCACCTGAGAGACTCTGCCTCCCTGTAAAATTATTTAATGAAGTGACATCACATGTTATAGAGTTTCTATGCTGAAAGGTAGAAACAGATGTTTCCTGCATGCTCCTGCCCTCTTTATGTGTACTTGTCATTTCTTTGGTGATAGACTGAAGAAGGAAAAATTTCAGTTATATGTTGACATCAATTCTATGAAAATACTTTAATAGTAGTTGCAACCACATAATGTATGATTCTGATGAAAGAGAAGCTTAAAGAATATTACAGGAGCTGTTTGGCGACTCTGACGTGGAAGTAGCCCACATATGATTAAAACATTGAGTGCTGAAAATATTAATAGCCCATAGCTTTCATGCAAAAGAAATTTATTGTATTTTTTATTATCATCTGCATAAAACTGTTTCTCATTATGGCGCAAAATTCTCACTCAACAGCTTCAAAGCCTACCACCAAAAGAATATTTCAAAATTTGATAACAATCCATCACATGTGAACTTGTGGCATTTTATAGTTGTTTCAATGCCACAATTTCCTGCTTTTATCGTTCTGTACCTCAGTCAGCAAAAACTGAACCCTTATAAGATCACTTTGTTGTCAGTGTGTCTGTCTGACAGCTAAGATCCCTCTCCTCAGGGATGAGTAGAAGTATCAACCTGAAATTTGTGTCACGTATAGGTTGTCTTCAGCTCATTGTAACATTGTCAAATGCTGTCTCATTTTAAATGTAATGTCATGCATGTCACCATATTAGTAAAGGCTTTTTATGAAACTGTTTCTGAAAACGATTTTAAGATACACCTGTAATATTTTATAATTCTAGGTTTGTTTATCTGGAGGACTGCAAACACACTATTGAGTCTAAGGCATTGGATGAGTGGTTGAAACAGCAAAGTGCTGAAGTATGTCTTAGAAGCTGTCCTCTTTGTAAAACACCAATAAAGAGAAGCTTGAGGTTCTTAAATTATTTGAAAATTTCATATAATGACATCCAAAATATAAAGGAAAAAGTATTTGGAAATCCACAAGACAATAATGTAAAGAGGATACAACTGAATATTACACTGAAAAAAATAGTTCTTCCAGACATAGTGAGACGTAAGTATTGAAATACTGATTACAATGGTTTTTCTATATGTATTGTGCTTATAGTATACACTTACCACCTTCTTTTTCCTACTATATGCTCAGAAGTCATGAGGGAACATTTATGCTGTTAACAGGACAGTTCCATTCAGGGCTGCATGTGTTTTTTAAATACACTTGGAGACAGATGGCTCTACCAGTACTTACTTTCGAGAGGCACAATTTTCAGTACAGCTGAAAGAAAAGGCAACAGCACACACACTTTTTTCAAGGGAGAAAAATGGAAATAGCTGAATTGGGAGGGAAGGGAGAAGAATCACTCAGTATCCTTCTTACCACAGATCTGTGTATGACCAGCACTCTCCATCCTCCTCCCCCCTCCTTTTTAATTAAAAATTGGGAGAAGGTCCATACTGCTTCAATCTGTTTGCTGCACTGAAGAAGAGCCTATGGCTCCAAAAGTTATGAATGTTGTTGTCTACTTTCATATGTTAGCATCAGTCATTCTAGGAATTGCCTCTTGGAGGCAGACACTGCCCAGTGCATCTGTTTCTTTGTGAAGTATTAGGTAATATGGTATACACGAAGTTGCAGAGCATATTCATAGGGGGCAAGTTATCACTGTTAGCAAATGTGTTATATTGTTGTTAATAGTTCTAAAAGATAAAATATTTTGTGTTAACTTAGATTGGGTATATAAATAGGAAACAGCTGAGTATAAAGTACACACTATGAAAATCAGAAAATAGCATGTTGTATGATTTGCTGAAATGCTTGTGAATATGGCTGGTACTGCAGAAAAATTTATAATGTCTTTCATGACTCATTAAACTTTAGTAAAATTGATTACTACTTGTATGTTGAGTAAAGGTGAAACAAACAAATTTTGATTCTGTACATCTTCAAGGAGAATTTTATGACTGTATGCTTGTAATGAGCTGGCCTGCAATGCTTGATTCTTAAAAGTAGCCTGTACTGTTCTCAGAATTGTTCTATAAACAAAATTAATGGAGTGCTTTCACACAGACTTTCATCAAGGTTTATTTTGATTATATTACTAAATGTTACTACCACCAAAGTTATATTATTTATGAATGATGTATTTAAATAATTTGGATTATTTTTTGTGGTTTCCAGTGCTGCACAGGTTTATTTCATCCGATGTGTCAGTACAATCTAGTCCATAGTTCTGCCAGCAAACTTTCATGCAATGCAAAGTTTTTGTATATATAATGAACATACTGAGCATCAGAATAGAATGATGAATATTAACCCTTTAACTACTATATATGAGCTTTTTGGATTCTGTGCTGAGGCTCCGTATGTTATGGCTTTACTGCTAACCAAATGCTATGCCTGTTTTGAGAGATGGCATTCTGACTGGTGTGAAATACTTACCATCCAATTTTTTGAAAAATATTTGGTGAAAAATTTGATTTTTGAACATCTTATAGTCTGATATCTTCACTCGATAAAGATTAGTAAAATTCACAAAGGTAAAAATTCATTGGGCAAACTTTGTATGTGGTTGATTTTAGCTAATACATTGCAGTGAATGCAATGTAGACGAGATATCAAAATTTTCTTTAAAATTGAGAGCAGAACGATATCTAATTTCATTCTTGAGTTATTGGGTATTATATCCAAAGAACTGTCACACACGCTGCATACACTCAAAGCCTTGCAGATCGCTAATCGTGTGGTCATAACAATTTTTGTATCTCCTAAATAAGTCAAGGTATCAAAATGAGGTTTTTTTGCAAATTATAACACAGAATGAAGCACGTGTGTTGTTTGATAAATACTCTAAAAACCTTTATTCTCTGGGATATGGAAGTAACTTGTCTTCAGCAGTTACATATCAGCGGCTCAGGACGCATTCAGTTGTCCATAACACTGTAGGAAAATTCAAGCATTGTGCATATAAACCTGCAGAACACTTGGGGACTGGTGTAGTAGGATGTTTATAAATGCCCACAGTAGTGATAGGGTTAAAGAAATAAGAATATATCCACTGGTCAAAAAAATGAAAAATATAAGATTGTTTCAAAAGTAGGCCACTTGTCACCTTCAGAATACAGTTGTGTGGTAGAAACATATACACATACTATAGAACAACAGAATGAAAATATTTCAATTGTAAAATTTCCATTAACAATAAAACTGTAAAAAAGTAATTCACCACACTGTTACACTCAAGATAGTACTGTTTTGAGACACTGAACAGTGCTGTGAATTAGAATGGTGGAATGCTTCATTGATTGGAATATGATGAAGTTGGAGAGAGGACTAGGGTGTAGTCATTAACTATTAAGGCTATGACAATGGATCTGAAGATGTTTATTGGAAGGTAACATCTGTCTATAACAGAATGGAAAGAGAGAAACTAGGTTTGGAAAAGAAGGAGGCAATTTCCTGCAAGAATGAAGCAAGAGAATCCTAGTCATGAAGACAGAGAATGATGTCCTATAATATGATGAGATATTTTGGAGAGAGATATATTCTGTAACTTAGCGTACATTTCAGAATTGGTAACTATGTACTCGTGGCTGATTAAATTACTAGCTGATGTTTGAGGTTGGTGATTAAAACTTAGAAACCATAAATTATATTCCAAAAAAGGGCTCTGCGTCAATTGTAATCTATTTTTGGGTTGCATGGAGGAGCAGTACATGGCAGGTGGATGTAAAAATTATTTGATGAGTGCTTGTATAAATAATACTTCTACAGAAGATGATAGTAGTTTCAGATGAGCAAGAGTGTGTCTGGGGTTCAGTTATGACAGGAGGGTGAGGGATTCTCATAATTTTGAGCAACTGTTTTCATAATATGTTTAATCATCAGTTACTGTGAAAGGGATGGGAGCAGAAGGAAGAGAGAGGTTAAGAGAGTAATCCCTGCACCCACTCCATATTTGCTGTTCAGTTTATGGCTGGCTCTCATCATAGTTTCTCACTGTTCAGTAAAGCTTCTCATAAGAATTACACAATTTAATAATACTCTCTATGAATTCTGGTATGAAAATATCAGAAAAACGAACTGATCTGCTCATTGTGAGAAACGTCAGTGGATTAACCGAATTTAATTGAAAAGAATTTTGCATCTCTGGCCTTCTTTGTCAAATTATCTGCTTCCACAGATCAATAACTTGATTTTTGTGCCATGATGGTGCTCTATATGGCCTTGGATAAAGTGATTTCTACACAGTGATATAGAATGGTTCACTCGACTCAACTATGAAGTGCAAAATATTCCATCATTACTATTGTGGGATTTGAAAAAATGAGGGATTTAAATGTTTTCTTATCAATGGACTAGTGACTTATCAGGGAAGCAGAGTAACTGTGTGAGCTCACAGAGAATCTATCTTCACAGGGAAGACGTGAATTACATTGGACTGTTATTTGGTTTGACTCATGCTTGGAGTTCATAACTGTCTTGAAGGTAAATAGTGTATGTGAGGATCTGAACCATTTTCTTGCAAATTTTGGAGGCTCTGTCACAATCGGCTAAATGAATGATGATACAATTTTGGCTATCTGTATATATAAAGTTCAGGACAAACTTCCCTGGGAGTCATAGCAATGTGTGATTGCATAGATCTTGAATCTGCAACAAAGATTCACATTTTGATAATAATTAGCAGTAACAGATCAAGGCAAGCAGAAACTGTAAACAAAATGTCTAATGATGAGACAAATTAATACGAAACAAGTTATAACATGGAAGGTCGATTTTGAACCTGCAACAACAAGTTTACCTATCAAAATGTTGTTTGTTGTATGTGCCAGTTAGCTGTGTAAAGAATTTCTTGGTCATCCTTTTTTATGATTTTTTATTTGTCTTTATATAAGTGTGCCAATCTGGTGGCAGAAAGACCATGAACTTGTTTTGTAGCTGCAAACTCCATCACCATTGTACCGTCTTCTGTGCTACGTGAAATATCATTCTAGAAAACCAACTTCTGTGAAATGACGCCCACTCCCTGTTCTTAAGAGATGTATGTGTTGTATCTCATGTTTATAATTTGGAATAGTTCACTTACAGATTGTTCACAGACTTTTATATGGGCAGTACTTGTTAGTACAAACTCATCAACACTCTTTTAGGCCTAGTTACTAATGCTGACTTCATTTATTAAGAGATCATCACTATTGTCTTGATGTTATAGATTCCATAGCCCACAGAGCACTGCTGAGCCAGGACAGCAGTGGCATGGAATAACCTCCCAAGTAGTGGGTGTCGCAACTCTTGGAAAGACTGCTCTCATTACCCTGTGTTGCAGATACCCTGTGCCTATCCAAACTCAGGGATGTGCACAAAAGAATCAAAAATTCTATGCACAGTATGTGGGCTGAAATTAATTACTTCACTTAAAAAATAACACTTGCCAAGGTTACGGCTATCATTTGATCACTCTTTGATTAAAGAAAGACATGGCACAGCACATCACTTTCCCAAAAAGTGACATGTTACACCACATATCACCCCCACTGATACGAATGGCATCGTAACAGCTCTATCACCTAACTAAACAAGAAGTCTTCTTAACTATTAACAAACTTTTTCCTCTTATAACTGTGAATAGGGACAACATCTCCTTCTCTTTTGATACCCACTTTCATTATTATATAACAAACACAAGGCTGTTAGTGGCACCAAAGTTAGAATCCAGTCCATAGTAAATGAGACAGGAACTGAAATTGAGGGTAGCAGAGCAAAAGCTGAAATGCTTACTTCCATTTTCAAATGTTCCTTTACAAAGGAAAACCCAGGAGAATTGCCCAGGTTTAATACTTGTACCACTGAAAAAATGAATGAAATAAGTATTTGTGTCAGTGTTGTTGAGAAACAGCTGACGTCCTTAAAACTGAACAAAGCTCCAGGGCCAATGGAAACCCTGTCAGATTCTCTACTGAATTTGCGGATGCGTCAGCCCCTCTTCTAACTATAATCTGTCGTAGATCCCTCGACAAAAAACCGTGCCCAGTTCTTGGAAAAAGGAACCGCTCACACCCATGTACAAGAAGGGCAGTTGAAGTGATCCACAAAACTACTGTCCAATATTCTTGACATCGGTTTGTTGTAGAATCTTAGGACATATTCTGAGCTCAGACATTATGAGGTATCTTGAGCGCTTTATCTCCTCAATGCCAACCAGCATGGATTTTGAAAACATCGATCATATGAACTCCATCTCACAGTTTTCTCAAATGACATTTTGAAAGCTTTGGATCAAGGCGACCAGGTGGATGCAGTGTTTCTTGATTTCTGAAAAGCACTTGACTCAGTACCACACATACACTTACTGTTCAAAGTATGATCATATGGGGTATCAAGTGAAATTTGTGACTGGATTGAGGACTTTTTGGTAGGCAGGACACAGCATGTTATCTTGGATGGGGAGTCATCATCAGATGTAGAAGTAACTTTGGGTGTGCCCCAGGGAAGTATGTTGGCACTCTTGCTGCTCATGTTGCATATTAATGACCTTGCAGGCAATAGTAATAGTAAAATAAGGCTTTTTGCAGATGAAGCAGTTATTTATAATGACGAACTGTCTTAGGGAAGCTGCATAAATATTCAGCCAGATCTTGATAAGATTTAAACATGGTACAGAGATTGGCAACTTGATCTAAATGTTCGGAAATGTAAACTTCTGCACTTCACAAAACAAAATTAGTATATATGATTATTTTTTTTATCCTCATATTAGAGTTTGAAACTTCAGAAAAATCCAAACAATGGTCAATAGCTATTTTTTTTATCCTCATATTAGAGTTTGAAACTTCAGAAAAATCCAAACAATGGTCAATAGCTCTTTCTTGGGTGCTGTATAATTTATCTCCTGTTTGTGAAGACTTCTGCTGGCAAAAGCTGTGCCCCCCTTGCTCAGTATCCCACTCACCATGAAACAGTTCACACACCAAACTGTATTCCAATATGTCTGTGGTTAAATGGTTGATGCATCTCTGGATGGCCTAAAATTTTAGCATCTAAGAGATACAGCATAATATTATTAAATTCTTTGGATGCACAGTCATCCCATATCCATCTCAGTCAATGTTTAAGCAGGAATAGAAGTCTAGGATAGGCCATTGAGTGTCCCGCCAATCCTAAAACTGAACATAACATTTGCATGTTGCATGGTTTAGGACTTTCTTGTATCACCTGGATCCGTTTTGGATGAAGTTGTATTCCTTTTACATAATATGTCCTCCAGATTTTAGTTCATCCCCACCAAAATGGGACTTGGCTGATTCTATTGTGATTCCCTTTTGCTGTAGTCAATGTAAAGTTCTGATTGATAATACACAATGTTCCTCCCATGCCTTAGATAATAGTAGCAAGTTATCTGTGTATATAATTAGGTCATTTACCAAATCATTACCCAAAGTCTTCTTTAATCTTCCTATCAAAATAGCTACAAGCACACGAAGTTCTTAAGATTTGCCCTTAAATAGAAATGCTGTATAAGTTCTGGAATCTCCTTGCAAATGCCCTGCCAGTTGCCCACTCTTAAGTCCTTGGAACTAAAGAATTGATCCTGCTCAAGCTTAATAAAGTTTTTATATCTACTAATTTTTAGAGCGTAGCTCCTTTCTCCTTAATTGTGATTATAATTTTGCTAGTATTTTAAATACCTTGTATATATCCAAAGTGAAATTTTTTACTTAAACATTATATAGGTCCTTCACGAGATGATTCTTAATTTTGAGTTCATTGTCTCACTACATATCATCACATTCATTATCAAGTTGACTTAAGGTCTTCCTTTCAGTTGCATATAAGGAGGCGTCATTTCAGTAGTGGAACACATCCAGTTTTGTTCATGTCAAGATACTGAGATTTAAACGTAATTGAGTGATGACAATTCTCTGACTGAGACATCTGAAGTGTTGCAGTCCATCGCTTGTTGCAAGGGATTATTGTTTCTTTCTATTGTCATCAGACATTCATATCAAATTGTTTCTTCGTTCCTCTTGTTTCATGATTGAGCGATTCACTTACTCCAGTTCCCACTTCGTTTTCATTGTCTTTTCTGCTTAAAATGTTTTTTTTTTTTCTCCATAGATTTTGCATCTTCGCAGTAATTAGGTACACCAGTCCTTTTTATTTTTTTAATTTATGTTTTCATCGTTGTATCATTGCAAAGGTTAATGAATTCTTGTCCTGCTAGTTTCCATCCTATATTTCTTTTGTTATATAACTTCAAAAGTACTATATATCTTTCTTACCATTGGGATGTCAGAGCAACTGAATGACCGCTGTTTCTTATTGCATATGTACCAACTTCGATGTTTTCACAACGTTGATTGCTACATTTTTTGTATTTGACATGATCTTTTTTTTCCTATGTTCTTTTAAACCTAAGAAATAATTCATTTTGATGCTACACACACATTATACACAGTCTTATCTTAAACTGTATTATATTGCCATTAATTATCATCATTTTCTACTACTACTACGACTACTACTACTGCTACTGCTTTGTATATATTTTTCATACATTATGATTATATCTTTATACACCATCCCTATTAAATTGTCTTTATGATATTTCTTATTTTTGACTCCTTACTAAATGTGTTTCATATTTTAGACATTGAATGAATATGTAGGTTTGCTTCATTCCATTATTATGACACCATTGTGCTCCATAGTTGTCTCAATAGACCTGATGTACTCATGTCTTAGGTCTATGAACTACTGTTGTTATATTATTTTTAGTTCATAGTTATTTACTTGCATCTATTTGATGTAACAGATTTAATTATATTGCTGAACTTATTTTGTACCTTATAGTTTTAAGTATTTTTTGTAACCACGTAGGCTTCTGAAGAAGACACTACTGAGGCATTGAAACTGGAAGCCTAAATAAAGTTTCAAAAAATAAAGATAGTATATCTTTCTACAGCTGTTCATCCAGCCGTGTTCCTGTCTCCATATTTTTATGGTGGATTTACGTTTGTCATAAGTTGCATCTTCTGTGCTAGCTGAAATGTCATTCTAGAAAAACCAATGTCTACAAAATTACATCCACTTTCCCTTATTAAGAGATGTGTAATTCTATCTGTATTTACAATTTGGAATACTTCAGTTACAGATCGTTCTACATGAATGATGCTTGGTATAAAAGTCCATCAATATTCTTTTAGGACTAGTTAGCAAATGCTAACTTTATTTATTATGATGTCATCAGTGTTGTAACGATATTGTAGATTCCATGGTCCATTGCACATTTCTGAGACAGAACAGTGGTGGCATGGTGTAATTACCCACATCCAAATTCAGCAACATACACAAAAGAAACAAAAATTTTGTGCACAGTATGCAGATCAAATCTAAAACTAAAAAGAAAATACTTGTCAAGGGCATGGCTATCATTCATCAGTTAGAGAAAGGAATGGGGCAACACATCACTTTTCCCAAAGTAATATGTTAAACCACACTGTATATTAATTTTGGGACATTATAGAATACTCACTTTGAGCTACTTTGGTATGTAACTAAATGTGAAACAAGATTATATGGCAGTGTTAGAGGGAATTGGAAAAAAAGTAACCTCTGTACTGGGTAAAGTCATTAAATCTTATTTAAGTTAATTTTCGAAACAGTTTCAGGTAACGGAAAATATTGTAAATGCTTGAGTGAATCTTCTGGCTTTACTTATCAATCAAGTGGTGGTGAAGTTTAAGCTAAGAAGTCGAAGTCATTTATTGAAGTACCATTTACAGGACCAGAGTTGCAGGCAATCTACACCATATTTTTTCTAGATAGTGAGGCAGAAACTGAAATGACAACCAAAATTTATTATTCTTGAAAGTCTCCTTGGGTTTGCTACCGGATCCTTAAATCAACGACTCAATTTTTCAATGAGCGTTCTGTCCACCAACTTCAGGAGAATGCTGCTACTGCTGAGTCATGCTGAAAACTGATGCCATCATCCTATATAGGCCTCCATACTGTACACAGCGCAAGTGCCACCCATCGCAATTCTTGCCCTCTCATGACCAGGCCGGTGGCACCACTCTTAGTAGAACACCAGTGGCAACAATATATTGCTCCCAAAGACTATTTTCAAACACATAAGGCCGGTCACACTGAAGTAGTTCTGTTTTGACTGATGACCATAGATGTTAAGTCCCATAGTGCTCAGAGCCATTTGAGTTCTGTTTTGCTGTGGGATAGCACAAGATTCAACACCCTGCTGAAAGGAAAACCTTTGTCTCTGTTGATCAAATTAGCTGCTGACCTAATTTCAGTTGCCTCTTTATAAACACTGTTCCAAAAATTGAATGTGTTTTGAACTATCATAGACTCATCAGATACCATTCCATGTTCCTCGTTTAGGCAACATTCTGCTACCACGAATTTTTCCAGCTGTTGTAGCCTCGTATGATGGCAGTTTCCATGCACCTGACGTGAACCGTGTGAATCAAATGGCCAATATAAGCCTTCTCACACTTGACACAGAATGTTAAGAATTTTATTTATATGCTGGTATTCCTAAGCCACAGATCATCTCTCACAGAGCCAACTAATGCTCTAATCTTGGAAGGTGCTCAAACACAATTAAAACTCCTTGAAACTCTTCCATTATTAAACGATATGTCCCCAGCCTAAGGAATAATGCCACACTTCTGTGCTCCTCTTTATGTACATCTGAAGATGGTCCAAACACCATAGCCTGATAAGTCTGCTTCTCAAGAGTATCAATTTTCCTTAAAACCAGCCATCAAATGTCAAAGTTCTTGGGCTAATCCATCTGTGTGGAAAACGGCACATGCTCTTCTACCAGAGACCCAAGGTAGCTATTGCGTTGGTATGGTGGATGGTAACTCTTAGCATGAAGATACCAAACAGTATGTGTCAGCTTTTTGGTGAACACTAAATCCCAAAGTACTATCTTGTTGTGTGTGAACCATGCCGTCCAAAAATGGAAGCGCCTCCCATCACTTTTGACCTCCTTGGTAAATTGAATGCTGGGATGAAATCAGTTTAGGTGGTCCATACATCTGTTGAGAATATCACATCCATGTTTGTCCTTTAGTGCAGCCAGCCTGAGTGTTTGAAAATAGTCTTTGACTACGATATATCATTGCCACTGGTGTTCTACTAAGGACGGCACCACCAGCCCAGTCTTGGAGGTTAATAAATGTGATGGGTAGTGCATGCACTGTGTACGGTGCAGAGGCCTAGGACAATCATTTACATCCTTGGCATCAGTTTTTAGTGGGACTCTCCTGTTGATGGCAGACAGATGGATTGCCGAAATATTGAATCGTGTTGATTTTAGGATCCGGCAGCAGACCCAAGAACGGGGAAAACTTATGACATCACAAAATTTATCATCTTGTATCCAATATAGAAAAACTTATTGAGTATTAAAGGTGACAGAGAAGGCGAAGAGGATGATTATGCTGCTGCTGCTGATGATGATGATGATGATGATGCAGATGCAGTCCGAAAGGATAGTGATGGAAGGTTGAATTTATTGAAAGAAATTGAAAAAAATATTCCAATTCAGAAACAAGTGATAAATTCTGATCACATTCACAGAATCAACATAAATTTTCTATGTGCATTCATGATGTTGAGGATGCTCATAAGTCATTTAGTGGTAGTGATGGATATCCGTTTTAAAAATTACGTCTTCTGCTTTGAGGAAATAGAATGTTTAATTCTGCAAAAATGCTTATTTTTCCAAAAACAAAAATTTCTTTAAGGTTTAATCAAGCTTTTTAACTGTTAGAAGAGTCTTAAGTAGGACTGCACAGAAGAAAGCTTTCCAAGAAGAATTCAGCTTAAAAGGCAAGTGCAGCAGAAATCCACTAACTGCTGTCTCAGCAAGAGAAGAAACAAAGTCTCTCTCCAAGAATGTTTTCTTGTAATGAAAGAGTTTACCAGCTGTTCCTATATTGTCAGCGACTCATTATTCCAGTATGTGGTCACAAGAAAGAAGGTGATTCAGCTCCAAAACTCATACTTTAAGTTGCTGGAAATGTGAAAGAGTTTAAGGAAAAGTGAGGCCTTATGAAAGAGCTTTAAAGTCATTGCAGAAACAAAATAACAAAAGCTATAGCACTCAAAATTTTGAAAACTCCAATAAAAATATACTAAAGACTCAAGAAACAGAAACACTAAAAGCACAGCTAGGGATCTACACAGAAAGTGTTTCAACTGTGGAGCAAGTGGACACAAGTCAAGTGATTGCAACCTAAGAGCAAACTATTTAGGCCATATTTCATCTGTATGCATCAAAGAGTAGAATAATCAAAATATGACTAGGAATTCATAAGTTATTAAGAATATCGTTAACAGCTATAAATTTGAAGATTTCTAAATACATAACTGAAAAGTACAGGTGCTAAATGACTGTGGTAGTCAATTTATTATGAGAAGATGTTAATGAAGCAGTGAATGAATGCTCCTAGATTGAAGGATACAGTTGTAATCTTTACAGGAATTGGGAGAAACTTTGTCTCTCAAACGGATATTTTACATTTACTGTTGAGATTGATGATGTGAAATTTGAAACAGGTGTTTGTGTGGTTTCTGAAGAAACTATGA
Organism: Schistocerca gregaria; assembly: GCF_023897955.1. NCBI lineage: Eukaryota > Metazoa > Arthropoda > Insecta > Orthoptera > Acrididae > Schistocerca > Schistocerca gregaria. The sequence goes on from NC_064921.1 coordinate 242,354,603, forward strand.
ACATAGATCAAATTTATGTCTTAATAAACAAGGACACAATTAGTATTAGGAAACCAGAAGGGGAAACTCATGCCACATGTACCAGTATAGCAGACAGTTCAGAATTACAAATGAGACAAAGGAACATATTAAAGATTTAGTGACTAATTACACCCAATAAAGTCAAAGACTTCTGACATCAGAAAGATTATCACTGGGGTTGACAACCAAGTTCAAGTATGGCGTGATTGAGGAATAATTGAACCAAATTCATCTGAGTATGTATGTTAGGCAGGTCATACTTGTAAAACAGAAAAATGGAGAGCGTCATGTCTTTATAGATTACAGAAAATTAAACAAAATTATGGTGAAAGATTGTTACTCTTTGCTCCTTATTGCAGATCCACATAAACAATAAGATGACTGTGTATTTTACATACTAGACCTCAAGAGAAGATTTTTATTTATTTTTTTATGTTTAAGGGGGAAACTGAAGGTATATCAACAATGTAGGAAAAGACAGATTGCTACTTACCGTAAAGAAGGCACAGTATGTTGCAGACATGCACAATTAAGACATTTACATAAAACTTTCAGCCACAGCCTTCATCAGCAAAAGAGAAACACATCACTAATCCACACATGACCGCCAACTCCAGCATCTCGGGTGAGAGTGCTGAAGCTATTATACTGAAGGAATAATTCATTTGTAACACTGGGGTGTTTCCAGTTCAAGAAAGATCATTTGGAGTACCAGATTAGCCTGCAGTATTCCAATGATATACAAGAATCCAGAATGAGATTTTCACTCTGCAGCGGAGTGCGCGCTGATAAGAAACTTCCTGGCAGATTAAAACTGTGTGCCCGACCGAGACTCGAACTCGGGACCTTTGTCTTTCGCGGGCAAGTGCTCTACCATCTCAGCTACCCAAGCACGACTCACACCCGGTACTCACAGCTTCACTTCTGCCAGTATCTCGTCTCCTACCTTCCAAACTTTACAGAAGCTCTCCTGCGAACCTTGCAGAGCTAGCACTCCTGAAAGAAAGGATAATGCGGAGACATGGCTTAGCCACAGCCTGGGGGTGTTTCCAGAATGAGATTCTCACTCTGCAGTGGAGTGTGCGCTGTTTTTTAATTTCCTGGCAAAACTGTGTGCCCGATCGAGACTCGAACTCTTCAAACTCTTATGGCGTTTTGTAAAAAAAATTTGGTTTTGGCTCGCATGTTGAGTCCACGACACTTCATAAACCTGTAGCACTAACCAGCTCTACTCTTAAAGTCTGTAAAGTTCCACTATTTGAATCATTTTTGTATTAATTCCAGTGTCATTTTGATGATGTATTTGAAGCCATTTCAATATGTCGTTTTCTAGTTTTGGCCATTTTGCATTGAGTCTTATACTTGCACAATATTTGTCGCCTCTCTCTTTTTTAAATAGCCTGCCAATCGCGAATGGTTTTTTTCTGTCGGTGGAGGGCTGAAATGCTGTTCTGTTTCTGTGTTCTTTTGCATATGCTGTTACTTTCAATTTATAGCTGGCATCATATGAATACCATTTAGTTTTTTCCATTACTCCACCTATTAACAAAAATATTGTTCTGTAGTTATTCAGGCAGCTATTGTCTCATTTTATGTCCGTTGTTCATGAAGTTTTTCTGGTGCCCAATGGATTTTTTTTAAGCCATGTTGTGGGAAGTTCACACCATTTCTGTGAAAAACTTCAAATTTTCTTCGTGCTATTCTGTTTTTCAGTTCCTTTGATACTTCCATATCTTTATACTAATGGCTCTGACCACAATCTATTGGTTATGAACCGTTGATTGAAACTGAAGAAACTGCAAAAAGTTGGGAATTTAAGGAGCTAGGACCTGGATAACCTGAAAGAACCAGAGGTTGTACAGAGTTTCAGGGAGAGCATAAGGAAACAGTTGACAGGAATGGGGGAAAGAAATACAGTAGGAGAAGAATGGGTAGCTATGAGGGATGAAATAGTGAAGGCAGCTGAGGATCAAATAGGTAAAAACACGAGGGCTATAATAAACCCTTGGGTAACAGAAGAAATATTGAATTTAATTGATTAAAGAAGAAAATATAAAAATGCAGTAAATGAAGCAGGCAAAAAGGAATACAAACGTCTCAAAAATGAGATTGACAGGAAGTGCAAAATGGCTAAGCAGGGATGGCTAGAGGACAAATGTAAGGATGTAGGGGCTTATCTCACTTGGGGTAAGATAGATATTGCCTACAGGAAAATTAAAGAGACCTTTGGAGAAAAGAGATCCACTTGTATGAATATCAAGAGCTCAGATGGAAACCCAGTTCTAAGCAAAGAAGGGAAAGCAGAAAGGTGGAAGGAGTATATAGAGGGTCTATACAAGGGCGATGTACTTGAGGACAATATTATGGAAATGGAAGCGGATGTAGATGAAGATGAAATGGGAGATACGATACTGCGTGAAGAGTTTGACAGAGCACTGAAAGACCTGAGTTGAAACAAGGCCCCAGAGTACACAACATCCCATTAGAACTACTGACAGCCTTGGGAGAGCCAGCCCTGACAAAACTCTACCACATTTGGACACTTTGCTGATTTATGTTTACGAGTTTTAAAGCTGTTTCTAGTGTTCCTGTATCCCATAACTGACTTTTCAAGTGCAATGAGAGGGTGTGCAGTGCAACTTGGAAATGTGCTAACTCATGTTAGTGACATTAATCTAAATTAGAAAAGACCGCTATTGTGCAACTACAAATGCAGTATCTAGAGTTTGGAATTTCAGAAGTCTGTGTTACCCATACCCTTGGTTAACAGACACAGTGGAAGACTTCCAGAAATCTTAAAAAATTGCAAACTTTTTTTGAGTTAGCAAATTACTGTTGACGTTACATGGAGAACTATGCAGTCACCTTGAAATCTCTCACAAAATTATTAAAGAAGGGAACTCCTTTTGTCTGGACAGTGGACAGTGAGAGTTCCATGTTAAAAAGTGAAAGAAGTTCTTCCAAATTCACCTGTTTTGGTATAGCTGGATTTTGAGCAAACTTTTATTTTGTTGTGAGATGCTAGCAACTTCCCTGTAGGCTGCACATTAAGTCAAACACAAGATGGCAAAGAAAAACCAACTGGCTACTCACTGCACCGGCTGAATCAAACCAAGTAAAACTACCAGCACACCATAAAAGGAACTTCTGGCAATTGCTTTTGACAATCATTAGTTTCGGTGTTACCTACACTGATGACAGTTCATAGTAATTACTGACCACACTGCTCTACAATGGCTGTTTAAGTTTAAAAGATCCCAGGAATTTGGAGGGTAGACCTCAAAACACAGTGAATATGACTACACAGCCAAACACAATCCAGGCAAGGTAAATCAGAAAGCAGATGCCTTGTGCAGCAAAATTAAGATCTTACAAGTAAATAGCATGCTCATTAGTACATTAAAAAAAGCACAAGAATCTGACGTTGAGTGTAAGAAACTGGGTACATTGCTCCATTATATTATAAACGATGATCATATATGTATGAAAATGGCTCTTTGAGGACGGATAGCAGTTCCACAGAGTCTCCAAGTGCATATTGCAACTATTTAATGATTGCATACAGGTGTGTCATAATGGGAAAAGCGATTCACAGGCACATGTTGCAGGGCATTACTAGTGGACACAATGTAAGAAAGGTGTAGAAGATTGCATTCAAAATTGTCTCCCAAATGCTAAGAGTGTGCAAGTATGAAGACCAAATATATCTCTTCAAACTATCTCAGGCAGCAGGAACTTTTGAAACCTTAGTCCTTGATATAGTGGAACTGATCCCTGCAACAGCCCTTTCTATATCCATCACTGGCCATTGGTCTCACTTCCTTATTATGAAACTGGCTATACATGACTATGGAGACTATGGTTAAATCATTCAACACTCGTTAGTATGTTGTTGTTGTGGCCTTCAGTCCTGAGACTGGTTTGATGCAGCTCTCCATGCTACTCTATCCTGTGGTGAGCAAGATGTATGAGACAGGCGAAATACCCTCAGACTTCAAGAAGAATATAATAGTTTCAATCCCAAAAAAAGCATGTGTTGACAGATGTGAAAATTACCGAACTATTAGTTTAATAAGTCACAGCTGCAAAATACTAACGCTAATTCTTTAAAGACAAATGGAAAAACTGGTAGAAGCTGATTTCGGGGAAGATCAGTTTGGATTCCGTAGAAATGTTGGAACATGTGAGGCAATACTGACACTACGACTTATATTTTTTTTCCCATCAGTCTACTGACTGGTTTGATGCAGCCCGCCACGAATTTCTTTCCTATGCTAACCTCTTCATCTCAGAGTAGCACTTGCAACCTATGTCCTCAATTATTTGTTTGATATATTCCAATCTCTGTCTTCGTCTACAGTTTTTGCCCTCTACAGCTCCCTCTAGTACCATGGAAGTCATTCTCTCATGTCTTAGCAGATGTCCTATCATCCTGTCCCTTCTCCTTATCAGTGTTTTCCACATATTCCTTTCCTTTCCGATTCTGCATAGAACCTCCTCATTCCTTACCTTATCAGTCACCTAATTTTCAACATTCATCTATAACACCCCATCTCAGATGCTTCGATTCTCTTCTGTTCCGGTATTCCCACAGTCCATGTTTCACTACCGTACAATGCTGTACTCCAGACGTACATCCTCAGAAATTTCTTCCTCAAATTAAGGCTGGTATTTGATATTAGTAGACTTCTCTTGGCCAGAAATGCTTTTTTTGCCATAGCGAGTCTGCTTTTGATGTCCTCCTTGCTCCGTCCGTCATTGGTTATTTTACTGCCTAGGTAGCAGAATTCCTTAACTTCATTGACTTCGTGACCATCAATCCTGATGTTAAGTTTCTCGCTGTTCTCATTTCTACTACTTCTCAATACCTTCGTCTTTCTCCGATTTACTCTTAAACCATACTGTGTATTCATTAGACTGTTCATTCTGTTCAGCAGATCATTTAATTCTTCTTCACTTTCACTCAGGATAGCAATGTCATCAGCGAATCGTATCATTGATATCCTTTCACCTTGTATTTTAATTCCACTCCTGAACCTTTCTTTTATTTCCATCATTGCTTCCTCGATGTACAGATTGAAGAGTAGGGGTGAAAGGCTACAGCCTTGTCTTACTCCCTTCTTAATACGAACACTTCGTTCTTGATCGTCCACTCTTATTATTCCCTCTTGGTTGTTGTACATATTGTATATGACCCGTCTCTCCCTATAGCTTACCCCTACTTTTTTCAGAATCTTGAAGAACTTGCACCATTTTATTTTGTCAAACGCTTTTTCCAGGTCGACAAATCCTATGAACGTGTCTTGATTTTTCTTTAGCCTTGCTTCCATTATTAGCCGTAACGTCAGAATTTCCTCTCTCGTGCCTTTACTTCTCCTAAAGCCAAACTGATCATCACCTAGCCCATTCTCAATTTTCTTTTCCATTCTTCTGTATATTATTCTCGTAAGCAGCTTCGATGCATAAGCTGTTAAGCTGATTGTACGATAATTCTCGCACTTGTCAGCTCTTGCCGTCTTCGGAATTGTGTGGATGATGCATTTCCGAAAGTCAGATGGTATGTCGCCAGATTCATATATTCTACACACCAACCTGAATAGTCGTTTTGTTACCACTTCCCCTAACGATTTTAGAAATTCTGATGGAATGTTATCTATCCCTTCTGCCTTATTTGACCGTAAGTCCTCCAAAGCTCTTTTAAATTCTGATTCTAATACTGGATCCCCTATCTCTTCTTAGTCAACTCCCGTTTCTTCTTCTGTCACATCAGACAAATCTTCACCCTCTTAGAGGCTTTCAATGTATTCTTTCCACCTATCTGCTCTCTCCTCTGCATTTAACAGTGGAATTCCCGTTGCTTTTAATGTCACCAAAGGTTGTTTGACTTTCCTATTTGCTGAGTCTGTCCTTCCGACAATCATATCTTTTTCAATGTCTTCACATTTTTCCTGCAGCGATTTCGTCTTAACTTCCCTGCACTTCCTATTTATTTCAGTCCTCAGCGATTTGTATTTCTGTATTCCTGATTTTCCCTGAACATGTTTGTACTTCCTTCTTATCTTAGAAGAAAGAATAAGGAAAGGCAACCCTACGTTTCTAGCATTTGTATACATAGAGAATGCTTTTGGCAATGTTGATTGGAATACTCTCTTTCAAATTCTGAAGGTGGCAGGGGTAAAATACAGGGATCGGAAGGCTATTTACAATTTGTACAGAAACCAGATGGCAGTTATAAGAGTCGAGGGATATGAAAGGGAAGCAGTTTGTTGGGAGGGGAGTGAGACAGGATTGTAGCCTCTCTCCGATGTTATTCAATCTGTATATTGAGCAAGCAATAAAGGAAACAAAAGAAAAATTCGGAGTAGGTATTAAAATCCATGGAGTAGAAATAAAAACCATTAAATAGTTGCAGTATGCACTTGGAGAATCTGTGGAACTGCTATCCGTCCTCCAAGAGCCAATTTTCATACATATATGATCATAGTTTGTAATACAATGGAGCGATGTACCCAGTTTCTTACACTCAACGTCAGATTCTTGTGCTTTTTTAATTTACTAATGAGCATGCTATTTACTTGTAAGATCTTAATTTTGCTGCACAAGGCATCTGCTTTCTGATTTACCTTGCCTGGATTGTGTTTGGCTGTGTAGTCATATTCACTGTGTTTTGAGGTCTACCCTCCAAATTCCTGGGATCTTTTAAACTTAAACAGCCATTGTAGAGCAGTGTGGTCAGTAATTACTGTGAACTGTCATCAGTGTAGGTAACACCGAAACTAATGATTGTCAAAAGCAATTGCCAGGAGTTCCTTTTATGGTGTGCTGGTAGTTTTACTTGGTTTGATTCAGCCGGTGCAGTGAGTAGCCAGTTGGTTTTTCTTTGCCATCTTGTGTTTGACTTAATGTGCAGCCTACAGGGAAGTTGCTAGCATCTCACAACAAAATAAAAGTTTGCTCAAAATCCAGCTATACCAAAACAGGTGAATTTGGAAGAACTTCTTTCACTTTTGACATGGAACTCTCACTGTCCACTGTCCAGACAAAAGGAGTTCCCTTCTTTAATAATTTTGTGAGAGATTTCATGGTGACTGCATAGTTCTCCATGTAACGTCAACAGTAATTTGCTAACTCAAAAAAAGTTTGCAATTTTTTAAGATTTCTGGAACTCTTCCACTGTGTCGGTTAACCAAGGGTATGGGTAACACAGACTTCTGAAATTCCAAACTCTAGATACTGCATTTGTAGTTGCACAATAGCGGTCTTTTCTAATTTAGATTAATGTCACTAACATGAGTTAGCACATTTCCAAGTTGCACTGCACACCCTCTCATTGCACTTGAAAATGAAAAGTCAGTTATGGGATACAGGAACACTAGAAACAGCTTTAAAACTCGTAAACATAAATCAGCAAAGTGTCCAAATGTGGTAGAGTTTTGTCAGGGCTGGCTCTCCCAAGGCTGTCAGTAGTTCTAATGGGATGTTGTGTACTCTGGGGCCTTGTTTCGACTCAGGTCTTTCAGTGCTCTGTCAAACTCTTCACGCAGTATCGTATCTCCCATTTCATCTTCATCTACATCCGCTTCCATTTCCATAATATTGTCCTCAAGTACATCGCCCTTGTATAGACCCTCTATATACTCCTTCCACCTTTCTGCTTTCCCTTCTTTGCTTAGAACTGGGTTTCCATCTGAGCTCTTGATATTCATACAAGTGGATCTCTTTTCTCCAAAGGTCTCTTTAATTTTCCTGTAGGCAATATCTATCTTACCCCAAGTGAGATAAGCCCCTACATCCTTACATTTGTCCTCTAGCCATCCCTGCTTAGCCATTTTGCACTTCCTGTCAATCTCATTTTTGAGACGTTTGTATTCCTTTTTGCCTGCTTCATTTAATGCATTTTTATATTTTCTTCTTTAATCAATTAAATTCAATATTTCTTCTGTTACCCAAGGGTTTATTATAGCCCTCGTGTTTTTACCTATTTGATCCTCTGCTGCCTTCACTATTTCATCCCTCATAGCTACCCATTCTTCTCCTACTGTATGGTGTGAACTTCCCACAACATGGCTTAAAAAAAAAATCCATTGGGCACCAGAAAAACTTCATTAACAACGGATAAAATGAGACAACAGCTGCCTGAATAACTACAGAACAATATTTTTGTTAATAGGTGGAGTAATGGAAAAAACTAAATGGTATTCATATGATGCCAGCTATAAATTCCCCTATAGCTATCAGTATTTGACATAACTGTTTTGCACATCTAAGGTAGTGAAAAATTTATGTTTGGCTGGGTGATTCAGAGAATCGTTGATTCTTGGAGGGGGATAAATTCCCTGTGTTGTGACCTTATTGACAAGTTTTATGTCTGTGGAAATGTCATAAGGCTTTTCTCTCTTTTCCATTTCTTCTTTTCTTGGGGACTGTAACTCTACATGACACCCAAGAACTGAAGGAAGGTTCTGGATAAGAGGGAAACAGCTTCTAGTAAATCTAAAACATTTTTCTCTGACACGAGCTGCAGGTGATAAGTTCTGGAATATGATTTGCGGATTATAGGTTTAGCATCCTCCATAGGATTCTCGTGATATATTAAGAAGGGTGCTGGAAGTTAGTTCCTTTCTTAAAACAAAGTCGCGAATTTTGTTAAAATGTGGTACAATACATCTTGATCTACATTCACAGATATTCTCCCTTTGTAAGTAAGGTAACTGAGATGGAATTTATGTAAACTGTTCTTTACAGTTGTTTGTTTTCTTGGTATGACTAAGAAAATACCTCCTCTAAGAAAATCTTTCTTCACTTCTATCGAAAGACTTTTTCCTATACAACCTGATATAGCTTTATTTGACCTTAGTGGTGTGGTACATGGTTTGTGCATTGTCAGAACATGGTCATTTGTACTGGACTCTTATCACATCCAAATAGTGGGAACATTGCCCAAATGGTGGACATTTCCTCCAATTTGTGCTCCATGTGTTTGGAAGTTTACTGTTCCTTGAAAATTGCACAGGCAATCGTTATCAAAGATGACATGAAAATCGTTATCATAGTTCCACAATATTTTGCATGTAAACAGCTATCTCCATCTGTCTATTTCCAGTTCCACATTTTGCAACTTACATTTTTATTAGGTTGCTTTCAAGTCTCAGTGTTTGGTTCACATTTTGCAGTTGATTCGAAACTAATCTCCCGATAAGATAGAGACTTCAAATTTTAAATATAGCTCAGAACTGATGACAGTGCAGTAGTTAGGGGGAACCACCCCCCTACAGTGGGGGTGGGGATGAAAACAGGGTTCCAAAGCATAACACAGAACACCACAGATTGTGCCACAGGCCCTAGCAATGCAATATGCATAAATAACCTGCTACAGAAAGAAACTGTGACATCTCATTCGATTTATAGGTGGACCTCTAAAAGACCTGAAGCAATTCCTATCAAATTGAGCACACATTTCACTTGCAATCTGGAAAAAAAATTACTGTGGTAATAAGATACCTCCCCCTTCCCCTCACCCACCCAGTACCTCTGCAACTGAGGATATGGGTGAAACAAGGTTCCATAAAAGCACATCCCAGAGATGCCTGGAGCAATTTCAACCAAATTTGGTATCTACACAACTCATCTTACTATATACACTATTCATTCTACTATTTTTTTTATTAACTGACTCTCCTGGCTGTCTGCTGTCTGTTTGGTACAGATTTTTCAGTTGATTTTAAAGTAACTTCCTGATGAGCTAGAGACTTGAAACTGTCAACATAACTCAGAACTGGAACAAATATCAACTGCTTTCTTGTGTATTGTGTGGTGGCGTGTACTTTATTTTACTACTGTCATTTCTTGATGAGCTAGAGACTTGAAATTAACAACATAGCTCAGAACTGGATGTCAGTGCAATATTAACTCGCTGTCACTAGCGTGTGACCGAGGTTACTTTGTGTACCACTTCCATGGTCCCCCTTTCCTGTTCCAGCTGTGAATGGTTTGCAGAAAGAATGTTTGTTGGTAAGCCGCCATGTAATCTTAAATCTCTATAATTTTTACCTTCACGGTATTTTTGCAAGACATGCATTGAAGGAAGAAATGTATTCATTGAGTCAAGTGAAGAGAACCTTAAATAATCTTGAAATTGATTGAAGAATTTCACACACACAAGACTAACAGACAAAAAATAATTATTTGAATAAAAATAATTGTTAATATACAGCAGAGTCCCACTAATCTGAACCCTGATAATCTGAACGTTTCGGTTAATCTGAACATGAAAAATGTTAGTCGAAGAATGGAAAACTATGCGGTAATTTGCTGTACATACACACTGTTTTAATTTACACAGTACAGTAAACACATATTAGAAAAATTGGCAAGAAAACAGTAGGTTCAAACAATGCATAACAATGAAAAAAAGCTGTCAAATTTACTAAAATACAGTGGACATTTTATCCTCACTTTTTAGATGACAAAAACTCAGTCTTTTTTTGGTGTAATGATGACAGTCTGTTATATGACACATAGTTGCTCCATCGTCTCAGAAACATCAGATCAGCATGTGTAGCAGTGGACTGTTGCTCCAAATAACGTAGTGTGAGATCAAGGGCTTCTGCTGCACCACTGTGGGCATCAGCTCTCCTTTATCGCTTTCAGGCTCATTGTCACTTCCGTCACAGCAGTCCACTTCTTCCTGGTCTTGAGTCACAGGAGCAACTAAATCAGTGTCAGTAAGGTTCTCCACAAATGCCCCATCTGCAGCCATCCACTCATCTACGTCTCCTTCATGTGCTTCAATACATCCAGGGATTGTTTGTATCATTTTTAGTAGATTTTCCTCTTCATTTTCAACTAGGTTATCCTGAAATTCGAGAGATGTCCACAGTTTTCTCCACGATTTTCTAAGAGTTTTCTGAAATATTCTACCATGCCTCATTAAACATCATTCTTCACAATGGTCTTTTTTATTTTGTCCACTAAAGGATGCTCTCATCATGGATCATCATTCTTAAAAATTGTTTTGTGTAAATCAGTTTTAATGTTTGCAGTGCACCCTGGTCCATCGGCTATAGAAATGGTGTAACCTTCAACAGCAAAAACTTAGCCACAATTTCTCCATCACATAATTCTTTAGTGCTGGGGTGAGATGGTGCGTTATCAATCAAAAGGATTGCACGGGGAGACAAATGATTTTCCTTAGAAAACTGTCGAACAGAAGGAACAAACTGGCCATGAAACCATTCTTTGAACAACATACCATCCATCCATGCTTTTTCCTGGTTGCAATATTATACGGGCAGGGACTTCATCCTGCAGTTTTTAAAAGCTCTGGGCCTAGCAGATTTGCTGATCAGCATTAAAGGCAGCTTGTGATTACCAGCAGCGTTGCTGCACTCTAATAAAGTCACACAACCTTTGCACATTTTAAAACCGGAGCATGGTGGTCTGCTTTTGATGCCAGGCTTTTTGTTGGCAATGCCTTGAAATTAAGGCCAGTCTAATCAGCATTATAAATTTGTTGGGGAAAATACTTCCCCTCTATCATTTTTTCAAACTCACCCATGTATTCCTTCGCTACATCACAGTCAGATGAAAGCTTCTTTCCAGTAATTGTTAGCGGACAGATTCCATAACGTATTTTGAATCTGTCCAACCAACCCATACTCGCACTAAAAGATTCACCATTAATTAACTTGTTCAGGTAAACAGCCTTCTCCTGAACCAGTGGTGCACTCAAAGAAGTTCCCCTCTCTCTTTCCTGCATAAACCAGAGTGTAAGAGCTTCATCCACTTCCACACTGAGGCAGTTTCAAAGTATGCCGAATTTTGAGTGTTTTCCCCGAAAATGTTGCACAGGACTGTTCGAGCTTCACTCAGTTCTTCTTCCAATCACAAATGGTTGCTTTACCAACACCCAGTTCTGTTGCCAGTTTAGATAAATTCTTACCATTGTCTATGCACTTCAAAGCTTTCAGGGTTCCTTTGAGAGTTAACGTCGTAATTTTCCATTCACTCTCGAAGAAAATACGTACACCACTACTCCTGAACAAATACAATACAACTGTTGCACATGCCAGTGATAGATAACTAACATAACCAAGCGCTTTGCGAGCCAACTGACAGTGAACTGACCTCTCACACTACAAAGGTCTTAACAATGTACAATAAGGGCAGGGAGTGAGTGAGCCACACAACAAGGGCAGAGAGTGAGTGAGGCATTGTTCCCACACTTGTTACCATGCTGTACCTACTTATCTGCTCGGTATAATTCATTCTAGAAACTTGTCACCATAATTCCGGCTAATCCGAACAAATTGGTAAGCCGAATGAGGTCTGGTCCCAATTAGTTCGGATTAACAGGACTCTACTGTAGTGCCTTTTTATGTCTGACTAAAAATTATTTTCCACTTTTTAGTCTGATATAAAAATGTGTTATGTTAAAAATTTATTACTATTTCAATAATTATTCTGATATAAAAATGTGTTATATTAAAATTTATTTTTATTTAAATAATTATTCCCAATCTGCCCAGTTTACAACACAGTGGTTTGTGTTTGTGACTGCAAGTTGATTTAACTCATTCACGTACAATGATAGCTGCAGCTGTCACAGTGTTGTAAATATAACTTGAGACTGTTCTGTAGCTCACTGATTTCTATAATAGTTCTGCATCTATACCATTAGCTGGCACTAATTGTATGAATTGTATGCTAGGCATAAGTTCGAGTTTGCATGCATTTAGTCTGTGTTTTGTGAGCTCAGTGAGTGAAATTGTACCTGACTGCGACAAAGCTGAGAGAATTCAACATTTTTTGGAAGCAAGTGACTTCAGGGTTTCTATTAATGGTGGAGACTATGGCATTACAAGTGAATCATCATCAGATGATGAAAATGGTAGTGTTTTGGATGACAGGGAAACTGGAAGAATGCAACACAGTATGGTGATGCGAGAAACATTTACCTATGTGACAACAAATGCACTGCAGACTGTTCAAAAGCATATTATTGCAACTGGGACAGTGTAGCTAATTATCCTAAAATTAGAAGATACATTGTGACAGCTGAAATAGAAACATCAATTCTGTGGTTTGTGGCACAAAAAATCCTACAGAACTTACCTATGAATTATTTTCCAGTAACACCGTTTATTGAGTCCATCATAACATAAACAAACTCTCAATGCAGCAAAAAGCCAGAAGCTGGCTACATTTTTCACTGTAACTATGACCGACTTAAAAGACAACTGCATTCTCTAGAAGGTGTAAAATTTGTTATAATCAACGACATCATCGGGAAATCTGTTTTGAATGTAATACATGTGAAGTTGCCCTTCATGTGGACAAATGTTTCACAATATTCCATACACAGCTAAACTATGTGTGAATATTTATGAAGAATTAAAAGTGACTCGTGGTGCACCACAAACAGTGTAATGATGTGGGAGTGTGTGTAGGTGTTGTAAGTCCCTAGACAAATAAATTTCTTCTTGATTAGTAAATAATTGTGTATATGTGAGACACAAAAATATTTTGTCAAAAATTTTCCTACAACAAATCATACGTGAGTAGGTTAATGAACAAAATGTTTATTTGTGAGCCTGTATCAATGATAAAGGTAACATATCTACCATTGGTTTTACCTTGCATAGTTATATTTAAGCCTGAGGGAATTTAAGGAGATGGGACCTGGATATACTGAAAGAAACAGAGGTTGCAGAGAGTTTCAGGGAGACCATAAGGGAACAATTGACAGAAATGGGGGAAAGAAATACAGTAGAAGAAGAATGGGTAGCTTTGAGGGATGAAGTAGTGAAGGCAGCAGAGGATCAAATAGGCAAAAAGACAAGGGCTAGTAGAAATCCTTGGGTAACAGAAGAAATATTGAATTTAATTGATGAAAGGAGAAAATATAAAAATGCAGTAAATGAAGCAGGCAAAAAGGAATACAAACGTCTCAAAAATGAGATCGACAGAAAGTGCAAAATGGCTAAGCAGGGATGGCTAGAGGACAAATGTAAGGATGTAGAGACTTATCTCACTAGGAGTAAGATAGATACTGCCTACAGGAAAATTAAAGAGACCTTTGGAGAAAAGAGAACCACTTATATGAATATCAAGAGCTCAGATGGAAACCCAGTTCTAAGCAAAGAAGGGAAAGCAGAAAGGTGGAAGGAGTATATAGAGGGTCTATACAAGGGTGATGTTCTTCAGGTCAATATTATCGAAATGGTAGAGGATGTAGATGAAGATGAAATGGGAGATACAATACTGCGTGAAGAGTTTGACAGAGCACTGAAAGACCTGAGTCGAAACAAGGCCCCCGGAGTAGACAACATTCCATTCGAACTACAGACGGCCTTGGGAGAGCCAGTCCTGACAAAACTGTACCATCTGGTGAGCAAGATGTATGAACCAGGCGAAATACCCTCAGACTTCAAGAAGAATGTAATAATTCCAATCCCAAAGAAAGCAGGTGTTGACAGATGTGAAAATTACTGAACAATCAGTTTAATAAGCCACAGCTGCAAAATACTAACTCAAATTCTTTACAGACGAATGGAAAAACTATTAGAAGCCGACCTCGGGGAAGATCAGTTTGGTTTCCGTAGAAATACTGGAACACGTGAGGCAATACTGACCTTACGACTTATCTTAGAAGAAACATTAAGGAAAGGCAAACCTACATTTCTAGCATTTGTAGACTTAGAGAAAGTTTTTGACAATGTTGACTGGAATACGCTCTTTCAAATTCTAAAGGTGGCAGGGGTAAAATACGAGGATAATGGAATGTATTCGAATTAAGTCGGGTGATGCTGAGGAAATGAGACACTTAAAGTAGTAAAGGAGTTTTGCTATTTGGGGAGCAAAATAACTGATGATGGTCGAAGTAGAGAGGATATAAAATGTAGACTGGCAATGGCAAGGAAAGCGTTTCTGAAGAAGAGAAATTTGTTAACATCGAGTATAGATTTAAGTGTCAGGAAGTCATTTCTGAAAGTATTTGTATGGAGTGTAGCCATGTATGGAAGTGAAACATGGACGATAAATAGTTTGGACAAGAAGAGAATAGAAGCTTTCGAAATGTGGTGCTACAGAAGAATGCTGAAGATTATATGGGTAGATCACATAACTAATGAGGAAGTATTGAATAGGATTTGGGAGAAGAGAAGTTTGTGGCACAACTTGACCAGAAGAAGGGATCGGTTGGTAGGACATGTTCTGAGGCATCAAGGGATCACCAATTTAGTATTGGAGGGCAGCGTGGAGGGTAAAAATCGTAGAGGGAGACCAAGAGATGAATACACTAAGCAGATTCAGAAGGATGTAGGTTGCAGTAGGTACTGGGAGATGAAGGAGCTTGCACAAGATAGAGTAGCATGGAGAGCTGCATCATACCAGTCTCAGGACTGAAGACAACAACAACAACAACAGGTCCTCTCTCTCTTACTGTATTCAGTTTGAGGAAGGAGAATGAAGGGCAGGACAGAACCACTCCCATTATTAACTTTACCTATTATTCCATTCTTATATCCATTTCCTGGAGCATCTCAGTAACCTGTTTGGTTAGCCAGTAGATTTCATAAAATCAGGCAGTGTGGTCTCTCATGTCCAATGTTTCAATGGTAGCCACATGCCAGTTCCAAATATTCAGGAGCTTTGTGACTTGGGCTTAGCAACAAGTGCAATGCTCTTCAACGGTGAATGTACATCTAGTGAGGTTTACACTGCTGTGGCGTTGGAAGAATTGCTGGGCCTCCTGACAGAGAAATGTGATTTGTATGGCCTTCCGTAGTGTGCTCAGTGAAGCATGCTTCACTTCAGCATCTACTTGTGGGTCAATCCCATAAATGAATACATCCACGCAGCAAGCTTCTCCTTCACTAGTTGTACCTCATTGCTGTCTTATTTTACTCCAATGGGGAAGTAATGGGGAAGTGCTCTAAATCCTGCCTGCAATTCTGCCATGGGATGGAAGACTTGCCTCTGTCCTTACCTCCATATCTCTCCACTAGTCCTTTTGGAAGGGCATCAGATGTCTTGGTATATCTGAGCCCTGGGTATTTACATAAGCGCAAGCCTATCTTTGCAACGTAAGGTTGGCAAATCCCACTATCACTTTGTGACAGTATTTTTTGTACATCAGTTAGCTTTGTAAGAAAGTGTGGAAGTTTTTGCATGGTTCACCTATGAGGGTGGGAACCAGAGGACCCAATGAAACATTAATTACAAGCCGGGACAGAACACTGTGAGAATCTCAGAAATTGAGAAATGAGGCTAGCTGGGGGCACAGTGCTGCTATTTAGCTTTGCACTTAGTAATGAGTCATCTCTGCAGATCTTCATTCTGAGCCCGGAGTTGTTCCGTCAAAGCTTAAAATTCTGGATCCATCTCAGCTGCCCTGTGACCTGATGTGTGCATCCCTTTCAAGTATATACATCAAAAGGAAGCAAAAGTCTTAAATGACAGCTCTCAGTGATGTGTCTGGCAGCATTGACACCAGTAGCATGTTGTTCCTAAAGCTAAGCTTGCGAGTTATGTCTCTTGATAGACGATCATTGGGCAGCAATAGGATGGTGATGCCTGATGAGTGAGTATTGTCAGGGGAGAGAGAGAAGGTAACTCCATAGATCCAGACTCATCTCACAGGAGAACGGAAGTAAAGAGGTCAAGAAGATTAGGTCATTTAGCATCTGCTGTGGGCTGTGGCCCTGAGGGGAAAAAGTGCTCCACTTGTGGCCATGATCCCAGGAGCCCTCTGCCTCACAAGTTATGTGACCCCTGCAGCATGTTTTGATTGGCAGGCTGACTTTGCTGATGGCAGTTAGTCATACTCCAGTGCAAACTATTTGACTCTTGTCACATCTGTGGAAAGGCGACAGGCAAAAAATGTGTTGTTTTTTCCAATATCAGTAGTAGATTTGAGGCAACTACTGCAGAATGTTATTTTATTGGAAAAAGTGGTCAATGTAAGGTGTAGTGAAAGAAGTCATTAGATTGCTCAAGAACAGAGAGACTACATGCAGTAAGGCTTGGAGAATGAAGCAGGAAACCACATTAAGACTGTCGTTTACAAAATAAGGTACCTTTGCATTCCAACAGATTCTACTTGCAGATTAGTAATGGTTTTGAGTTTTCTTCCCTATTGGGTTTGCCAACAATGAGATTGCCAATGATACACCCACATACATCTGTTATTTCTTCCATGACTATCCATATGTGCTTGTTAAATATATAGTGCCGCACACTGTTTAGTCTTCTGGTAACACAAGTCTTTATTTCTTTATTTTTTTTCTTACATTTGGCTCATCAGGAATCCATTGCCTGGAGTACTTTTATTGAAATGAACAATATTCTGGCACTTGAAATATATACCATGGAATGTTAGCAGAAACCGTAGTAGAGCATATACTATGGAAAAATTCATTTGTGGAATTTGAAGTCTCTTAGTACCTGTGTCAAAAGAAACAGCTTCTTTTAGGATTTCAGTGCTTTGTTCTTTTTGTGCATATCACTATGTACGCGGTGCTGAAGTTGGAAGTTCATAGAGCACCCAATCAGCTTGTTGCATGCACACCACAGAACAATATCTCAGCCAGTACTGAAAGAGTCTTCCCAATATCTTAATTTAAATGATATTTTTGATGCAACTGGAAGTATCATGAATACAGACAGCCATGAAATCTTTTCTTATCATAAGCACCTGCTGATTTTGAATCGGCTCAAGCACTAGTAGTTGGAAAGTTTCAAGCTGTTAGTCTTTTGTTTGCTCTACTGCCACTTTCAACAGCATACAAAGCCCTTTACTACTGACAATAATGGCTACCACAATGATACTCAGTATCATTATTGTATGTGCTTTGCTTTTGAAAACTAGAACTCCAAATCTTAGAATATTAAGTGGAAGCACATCCTTCATAATCAACTCAAAGTGCAGTCAGCCATCTTTACTACAGTAGAATTTGATTTTTAGAAATAATTTACTGTCTGTCTTCAACTTTTATGGTTGTTCCAATTCAGATATTTTTCTAACGGAGCAGTCTACTGGGTAGATGGGAAAGTATGAAGAACAGTAAAAAAGGGATAGTACGTGATTTTATGTAGAATACAGTTAAAATACATGAAAACACATAATTGTAATGCAATATGTAATGATAACATGAATAGTCAAACAAGATAGAAATCAGCAGTCTGTTGCAATTCATTCTATACTTTATTGCAGATCTAGATTTCAGCACAGTATAGCTGTTATCAGTGTGTATGAAGTATGTCATGTAGACTCAACAAGCTAGTGAATGGCCATTTTACTACACAACCATAATTTAATTCAGGTAGTTTGAATTAGCTGTGTACACGCTAATGTTGTAAAATAATGTGCTTTTATTTTGTTCATTCTGATTAATCACGAAAATGAATAGCCATTAAAATGTCTGCACAGATAAGTGTACCAGAACTACCAGTCATAAAATACAGTAACTGATCTACATGCAACTTGTACACCAAGTAGGTTCGGTTAATGTATGCTGAGATCACACACCATTATTCAGTTTTGTGCTTTGAGCACTTCAATCACAAAATCCAAACATTATGACACTACTCATAGTGACATGACATACTTCATTGAGCTTAACATCTCATCCAAAGATTGGATCACCATCAACAATGCATAATATGTTCACTCCATCTGATGCTGTAGGGAGATTTTGAATGCTATCCTGGACAGTAATACAAAAATGTGACGATCAGTGGCTCTTCTCAATCAGAATGCTAGTGGTGAAATTCCTTTCACCATCAGTATCAAACCAGTCACCTTTGAGTTTAGCACCACTGTGCAGGTGTCAGTTAGTGACCTTAGATACTGAGGTGGATATTGATGTGATAAATGTGTAAAGACTCTTTTTTTTTTTAGTAGAGATCTTGCAGAATTCACCAATGGCAGTGACTGTTATTCTGTAGCCTTTGGCCTCAAAACCACAGTATTTTTGCCAGCTTTTATAAGCAAATAAGTAAAGCACTAAACTTAGTGAAAATATTTTTCACTAGGTGAAAATTCAGTGATTTATATTTTTTAGTTTAAAAGCTATTGCTATTAGCTATATTCACAGTACCATTTAGTGCACTCTTGACTCTCTGACTTGCTCTCCAAGAAAAGAAATTAATGTTCAATATTATTATATTCATTAACTTTATACAGCTGTTTCAAAAAAGACTCTAATATTCATGAATTTCACCCATAAATTGTGCGTTCTTACAACGTGCAGTCATAATTATGTCTCTGAATGGAGTCCATATCTCTGTGGACAACTTTTTTCCACAATGATTAGAGCCAAGTACACCAAGAAGTCATTGACTATTTGAATTGCTAATAAAGAAAAAGTGTTAGCAGACATGCTTTGTTTCACAGAGGAAACAAAAAATCATTCAGTAACTTTAAAAAAATGTGTAATTTAAATGTCCTGAAATTAAGTTTGACAACAATAGAAAGTTTATCAGAATATATTCTTTATTTTGAGAATATTTCATTTGAAAAGATTCTTATACACCAATATTTATTTGCCCTATATTTGTAGCATTTTAAGAATGTTACAAGTAAAATTAAAGTAACTGTTGCTATTTTGTCTAAAACTGGCATGGTGAGACCGTGGCTGTGTACAATTAATGTAGGTTAATTCTTACAGAGAAGAAAACAGCAACCAGCCACTAGTGGCTGTCTTCTTCTCTGTAAGAATTAACCTACATTAAAGTAACGGTGTTTAGATAGAAATTTCATAGCTCTTCGTCATTGGTGCAGTATGCTACTGAATGCCATGAATTGTATTAATGGATCACTATTTTACTAAACATCTCCCAACAATATAATATCAACAGCCCAAAAAATTAGGCTTGTAGACTAGAGGTCTGTAAATTGGAAAAGGGGGGGAGGGGGGGGGGGGTTGCATGCCCATACTTGCTTGAATGTTTCACACTCAATCATGGCATCCCTGAGTATGAATGCTCAGAACGAACATAGTATGATTTATGAAGCACCAAAGGGGACGCTCGGAGCTGCCAGGTCTGTTCCATTTGTTGCTCTGTTTTTTGCCTGGTGTTGATTCTGATGTCCCATCAGTTGACAGAGATAATTTCTGATGAGTGTCAATAAACTGAGAAAAAGTCGTTCTACACTACTGGCCATTAAAATTGCTACACCACGAAGATGCTGTGATATGCAAATAATTATCTTTTCGGAGCATTCACACAAGGTTGGCACTGGTCGCGACACCTACAATGTGCTGACATGAGGAAAGTTGCCAACCAATATCTCGTACACAACCAGCAATTGACCGGCGTTGCCTGGTGAAACGTTGTTGTGATGCCTTGTGTAAGGAGGAGAAATGCGTACCATCACATTTCCAACTTTGATAAAGGTCTATCGCAATTGCTGCTCATGTTGGTTGAGACCGCTGACTGTTAGCAGAATATGGAATCAGTAGGTTCATGATGGTAATACAGAACGCTGTGCTGGATCCCAACAGCTTCGTATCACTAGCAGTCGAGATGACAGGCATCTTATTCACATGGCTGTAAGGGATCGTGCAGCCACAACTCGATCCCGGAGTCAACAGATGGGGACGTTTGCAAGACAACAACCATCTGCACGAACAGTTCGCCGACATTTGCAGCAGAATGGACTATCAGCTCGGAGCAAGGCTGCAGTTACTGTTGACGCTGCATCACAGACAGGATCGCCTGCGATGTGTACTCAACAACTAACATGGGTGCACGAATGGCATGTCATTTTTTCGAACGAAGACAGGTTCTGTTTACAGCATCATGATGGTCACATCCGTGTTTGGCGACATCGTGGTGAACGCACATTGGAAGCGTGTATTTGTCATCGCCATACTGGCATATCACCTGGCGTGATGGTATGGGGTGCCATTGGTTACACGTCTCAGTCACCTCTTGTTCACGTTGCCGACACTTTGAACAGCGGACTTTACATTTCAGATGTGTTATGACCTGTGGCTCTACTCGTCATTCGATCCCTGCGAAACCCTACATTTCAGCAGGATAATGCACGACCGCATGTTGCAGGTCCTGTACATGCCTTTCTGGATACAGAAAATGTTTGACTGTTGCCCTGGCCAGCACATTCTCCAGATCTCTCACCAACTGAAAATGTCTGGTCAAGGTGGCCGAGCAACTGGCTCATCACAATACGCTAGTCACTACTCTTGATGAACTGTTGTATCGTGTTGAAGCTGCATGGGCAGCTGTACCTGTACACGCCGTCCAATCTCTGTTTGACTCAATGCGCAAGCATATCAAGGCCGTTATTATGGCCAGAGGTGGTTGTTCTGGGTACTGATTTCTCAGGATCTATGCAATGTAATCACATGTCAGTTCTAGTATAATATATTTGTCCATACCTGTTTATCATCTGCATTTATTTTTGGTGTAGCAATTTTAATGGCCAGTAGTGTATTTGACATTGTTAGCTTGTATACACTGATGCTGGAGCTGTAATTGTGCTGAGAAAATACAGTGGATTTTTTCTTTAAAAGAAAAAAACGAGAAAAGAGAGAGAAGGCCCTTTTTAAATATGGTCTCTGCTGGTGGCGATGTGTGCTGAGTACCGAGTCTGTTGGCTACCCACGGACACTTATGGAAACATTCTTATTTGTTTTTGTTTATGCTACTTTAAAATGCCTAAGTTAATTGAAAATCATGCCAAGTGTTAAATACATTAAGCAATTTGTCGTAAATGTCCGAAAGAAATAAAAACTGTGAAAATGCAGTGACAAATTAGTTTCAGTGATGCAATGGTAAGAAAATGAGTTAAAGCATTTAAAGAAGGTTCATGATGAAGTGCAAAGTAGACAACGATCTGTCATTGCTTATGACTTAGTTCAGAAATCTGATGAAAAAAGCTCAAGAGAATGAAATCTTTGTCTTCATCTAATGGCTTTATTCTAGTTGCTGTAAGTGTTCTTTATAAAAAGTCGAATGCTTAAACTACTGGAAGTTGTTCCCATTCCTCGTACTGATAATACTGACTTGAGTTGCATAAAACCATTCAAGTGACCAGGACTTCGAATTTTCTTATTAGTACTTATTTAAATAAATTATTTGCCCTCTATAATTATGGGTAATTCTAAAATATTTCTGTTTGCTGATGACACTAGCTTGGTATAAAGGATGTTGTGTGCAACATTGGCCGTGTTTCAAATAGTGCAGTTCATGACATAAGTTCATGGCTTGGAGAAAATAAACTAACACTAAATCACAGCAAGACTCAGTTTTTACAGTTTCTAACACACAGTTCAACAAAACTTGACATTTTAATTTTTCAGAATGGTCATATGATCAGTGAAACTGGATATTTCAAATTTCTAGGTGCTCAAATAGATAGTAATCTGTCAGGGAAAACCCACGTTCAGGACCATGTTCAAAGACTTAATGCTGCCATTTTTACTATCCGAACAGTATCTGAAGTAAGTGATCGTTTGACACAAAAATTAGTCTACTTTGCTTGTTTTCATTCTTTCATGTCATATGGTACTATAGTTTGAGGTGACTCTTCCCATCCTAAAAGGATATTTTTGGCTGGGAAATGGGCAGTTCGGGCAATAAGTGGTGTATGTTCGCGAACCTCTTGTTGACTCCTGTTCACTGGTCTAGGTATTTTGACATTGCCTGCCTGCCTCCCTCCCTTATATATATTTCTATTGTCATTTCTTGTTAACAGTATCAGCTTATTCCCAAGAAGTGGCAACAGCTTTCACACAGTTAATACTCGGCAGATATCGAATCTGCATGTGGATCACACTTCCTTAACTCTTGTGCAGAAGGGTGTGCAGTATACTGCTGCATCCATTTTCAATAAGCTACCACAAGAATTCAAAAATCTTAGCAGTAATCCAGGCACTTTCAAATCAAAACTGGAGAGTTTCCTCATGTCACTCCCCATATTCTATTGAGGAGTTCCTTGAAAAATTAAGCTGATTCTTATATGATTGCATTTGCTTAAACTTATGGCTTGACTTTTTCAGGTTCATAAACATTTTATTTTATCTGTTATTACTTTTATGTTGTAATTTCATGTACTGACATGTTCCATGACCTTGGAGATTTGCTCCTCAATTTGGTCCTATGGAACTAGATGTGTAGTGTAAATAAATAAATAACGAATTTTTAATCCAGGTGGTCACTAGAGACTTACAATATGTTGCCCATGTTACCTGCCAGGATGAAAACAGCAGTCCCTGAAACAGAGGCATTCGACATCACTTTAAAAAAATGGAACTAGATGTGTAGTGTAAATAAATAAATAACGAATTTTTAATCCAGGTGGTCACTAGAGACTTACAATATGTTGCCCATGTTACCTGCCAGGATGAAAACAGCAGTCCCTGAAACAGAGGCATTCGACATCACTTAAAAAAAAGTGAAGTTCATCCAGATCATACAAGCTCAAAATTTCCTGTACACAACATTTTGCAGCAAACAAGGGTTATTGCTTGTGGAATTTTTGCCCCCGGGGTAACAAACACAATCAGTTCTGAGATCTATTGAAAGACCTTAATTAAAACTTGTTGCATAATTCGAAACAAAAAGATGCGGCAAGCTCAGTAGATGATTTTGCGTTTCTGTGCCCATTGACATATGACCTTACAAACAAAATATGAGTATCTCATCGCATCTGCAAATAGCTTGATTACCAGTGCCATTTGATTACTAACTCCATTTTATCTGTCATCACCAGTATAACAGTAGGTGCCACAATGGCCATTCTGTAGTAGTTTGCAAAGTAGGTGACAGACTTGTAAGTGAATAGAATTAAGAAATAGGCTGCTGGTTGCAAGTGCATTATGGTGGACGTTATATTGAGTAGATTACAGTATAGGCTCTCATGCAGTGATAAAATAGTTGTAAAAATCCATTTGCATTTGCTTAATATCAACTGGCACTTACTTCCAAAACATCCCTCAATCTTAAAAGTGTGGGTAAACTTGCTTCAGTGTGTGTGTGTGTGTGTGTGTGTGTGTGTGTGTGTGTGTGTGTGTGGGCGCGCGCGGTTTTCTTAAATTAACCTTCCCTCTCCCACATAGCTTTTGCCTTGAGGGGTGCTTTTTCATACTAAATTGCCAGTACTGCCAGACAAAGTCATTCATTACTCAGACAATGCTGTCAGAGAGTGCTTCAGAAACACCCTTGCAATCAGTATTTTGATCTAACAATAATACTGCTAAAGCCTTTGACCTGGATGAGTATGTTTCAAGTAATATCTACCAATATTTTAATACTGCCTTTTTGAATGGTCTAAAATTAGTATTTACTATGTGAGAGTTTTGTACATAATATCTATTTAATTATGTTTCATTATTTTATATAATGAATACATTGTTGGTTTTACAGGGGAAAGCAGCGAAATACAGAAGATTCTAACATTACTGCAATCTAACCTACAAAACGTACAGGGAAAAAGACGAATATTCCTTTCAAAAACAGACCTCGACTCACTATCAATTAAAATAGAGTTTGTCTCAAAACTTCTCGAAACTGTGAACCTCTTCCATAAAGCTTTGAATGGAGAACCATGTAAAAAACTTATGAAGCAGTTTGACAGGCTGGTATATTTGATGAGAATAAGGAATATAAATATGAGTCAACAGGAAGTAAATGATTTCAATTTGGAAGTAAGCAGATTCATGAGAGTAGCTCAGTTCCGCAGTATTGAGAGCAGCAATGATTTCAAATTATCCCGATCTAATGATGTTATTAATGATTTACACAAAAAAGCTTTACAAGTAGTAAAATCTATTGAAAGTTACACACCAGCAAATGACCAAAAACTGAAAGAAATTCTGGATAAATTGAACAAACAGTTGAAGACTGTTGCCCCGCTTGATATTGAAACAATAAAGAGAGAGATTGTGAAAGCAATGGGTTTATCACCTGGTCATTGGTACAAATGCCCAAATGGACATTACTATGCTATTGGAGAGTGTGGAGGAGCAATGGAAGTAGGAAAGTGTCCGGATTGTGGGGCACAAATTGGTGGTAGTAGCCATCGGTTGCTAGGCGACAATCGTCATGCTGGGGAACTTGATGGGTCAACACGCCCAGCTTGGGGTTAGAATTGATGGTGGCAGCCGTTGGTTGCATAGTAACAATAGCCTCGCTGAGTGGCTTGATGGGTCAGTGCATCAATCTTATGCTACTATGTGAACAATTTTTTTTTCATGGGAAGTTGTTTATCTGTGAGCATGAACTTTATTTATGTATGATTAATGTAGATTATGTTGTTGTAAGCCTATGCCCAAATTTGATGATAACCAAAGACTGCATCAGTGTGAATATGATTTTTACAAGTATTTACTTTTTTATGCTGTGTAAACTGTAACTGGTTCCTGGATTAAATGAAGCAACTTATTTTAATCATTGTACAGTGAATGTAAATATCACATTAGATTCCACCAAATGTCTGTGCCTTTTCTTGTGTGATACTTAGGGTAGCAGTATTATGTGCAATGTTTACCACTATATGAAAATCAAGCACTTGTAGTAATTAAAGAAAACTGAAAGATATACTTTTTTCTGTTCCTGAAACTTGATATTATTAAAGTACTCTTCCTCTTACATACTTAAATTTAAAGGTGTACTAATACATCATCAGGACATACTATGATGTATTAAAAGATTATGGGATATAAAAAGGGAACAAGCTGTGCTTATGTGCCTAAACAGATAAATAAACCTAATCAGTTGTCTTACAGATAAAAGACCAAATTAATCAACTGGTGATATGGACCAAAGGAAAAGTAGAATACACACGGAAAAATACTGATGGGCAAATGGTATCTAAATTTTAATGTTTCATTTTAATTGACTTAATCTTAGATGTGCTGTATCTACAGGAGAAAGAGGGGGGGGGGGGGGGGGGGGGGCGGGGGGCACTTATAGTCAGATGAATTTTAAATAAAAAAGTGAAACGTGATTTTTGCTCTCTTTACTAATTTGATTCCAACTAACAAGTGTCTCTCCTTTGAGGAGTTAAACTACGGACGGTCATAAGGCTGATATCTTCAACAAGAACTATATGAATATCGCCGGGTGGGGTAGCTGCGCAGTCCAGGCACCTTGCCATGGTTAGTGTGGCAACCCATCAGAGGTTCAAGTCCTCCCTCGGGCATGGATGTGTGTTGTCCTTAGCAAAAGTTAGATTATATAGTGTGTAAGCCTAGGGCCCAATGACCTCAGCAGTTTGGCCCCATAGGAACTTACACAAAATGAATATCTGAATGTATAATTATGCATTGTAAACACAATTTTTTTCCATGAAATTCTTTCAGAGGTGCATTGTTTGTCAGTATTACTGTAGTGAAAAGAAGCAATATGGTTGCTGCAGTGAGTAACATGGCTACAGATGCAGGGATTCATAATTTGCATTTGCAAAGAAAATTAGTGAAGAAAAGTATTAATGAAACAGAGATTTTATATGTCTGTAGAGATCATGGGCCAGTAAATAAGGTGGAAAACTGTATAACAATGTGCTGCTGCTTAATGCATATTCCAGACCTGTATGACCTCAGTAGATGAACCAATGGTCAGCGCAAAATTGGAAGCTTTGTTGTTGTCTGAAAGATGCATTACCATTGAAACAATTGTCAGAGGTTGGTACTGCTGTAGGATCAGCTCACAACATACTGCATGTGGTAAAAGTATTGGCCCAGTGGAGCAGGGAGCAGCATATGACATCTGCAGTGGAGATGTTAAAAATATCCACAAACAAGAGAATGAATTTTACAACAATCTCATTACAATGGACAAATTTTGAGTTCACCATCTACCATCCAGAAATTAATGAAAACAATTGGATTTTCGAGGAGTTATCCTCACAGATTATGCAAGAAAGAGAAATCTGTGGCCTTAGATCAAACAGGGGTCTCTGTGTACATAATCTGATCTGTCAGGCAGGGTGAGCAACAATCTGCGGCTGTTTGCTAATTTTGCCGTGGTGCATGGGAAGGTGCCATAGTTGAGTGACTGTAGGAGGATAAAAGATGACTTGGACAGAAATTCTAGTTGGTGTGATGAATGGCAGCTTGCTATAAATGTAGAAAAATGTAAGTTAATGCAGATGAATAAGAAAAACAATCTTGTAATGTTCAAATAAAGCATTAGCAGTGTGTTGCTTGAAATAGTCACATTGATTAAATATCTAGGTGTGACGTTGCAAAGCAATATGAAATCGAATGAGCTTGTAAGGATGATAGTAGTGAAGGTGAAATGGTCGACTTTGGTTTATTGGGAAATTTTAGGAAAGTTTGGTTTATTGGGAAATTTTAGTAAAGTTTAGCTCATGTATAAAGCTATAAAAGAGATCACACATAGAACACTTGTGTGACCTATTCATGAGTATTGCTGGAGTGTTTGGAACTCCCGCCAGGTGGGATTAATGAAAGAGATCAAAGCAATTCAGATGCATAATTCTAGAGTTGGTATACATAGCTTCAATCAACATGCATGTATTACAGAGATGATTCATGAGCACAAATCTGAATCCCCCCCTTGCCAGTAAATTGTCTAGCTGTGGTGGTACTGTGTTTGCAAATTGTGAACACATTTCATGACATAATATATTGTCAAACTCAGAGTTACAATTTCTAAAGGGTTCTGATATCGAGAAGGCTGTCTACGTATACAGAAAGAATGTACATAATTCACTGGACAATAAATTACAAGCTACTTGTGTATTTTGTGTCTTAGCAAATGCATTCAACTGTGAAAATCACAATATCCTCTTAAGTACATTAGAGTATTCCAGTGTAACAGGAAATGCTGCAAAATTGTTGAAATCTGATATCAGTAAATAGAGGATGTCAGTTGGAAAGAGATTTCTATTAAGCTATCAGGGGGAACTAATTATACATGGGTCCCATAAGGTTCTATCTTAGGGCCTTTACTTTTTTTCTGAGTGTTAACTGCCTTTCATCTATAACAGAGATCACATAAACTTTTTTCACAGTGGGCCAGATAACTGACAAAATGATGAATGCAGACATCATTACCACCATGCCACAACAAATGCTCTGGGAAAAAAAAGATGATAAAACTAAGTTTAGTATTCTGTGTTAACTGTAGGTAGGTGGCATGCAATGCACCAACAAAGCAAAGACATGCACAATATATTTATTACTAGAAAAAGTTGTCAAAGAAGGTGATGCTAGCAAAAAGATAGTTGTATCAGACCTAGTGTGCAGACATCCGGACCTTACTAAATGTCAAAGGATGGTAGTGAATTTGAAACTCATGTTTGGCTTTAAGGGGACATAGTTGCGAATAGGCTAAAAAATATTTTTTTAAATATAATTTTAATTCTTAATCTTTGCTCCAATTATTTGGCTACAAAATGCCATTTGTTTCATACAAATCTGATTATTAGATTCGGAGTTATTAATTTGTTCATGAAGCATGGTAACTAGCGCAACATCCATTTTTGCTGTGTCTTGCGCATTAGTCAGCATTGACTGTAGTACAACAATCATTTATGTTCCATGGATATAAATACTCTTTATTTGGGTTGCAAGAGAGAATTGTTATTCTGATGTTTGCCAGCCTGTCTGCATTGTCGACTATCGTTTGTCAGTTTCTTCATCCTAGTTTACGTTTTGGTGATACAAATGTAATGATTTTGTGAAACATTATAACACAATGGGTAGAATAAGGAAGTTTGGATAAGTTTCGTGGAAATAAATATGTAAAAATAAACCACAAAACTGCTAGTTTTAAACAGAGGGCAGAAAATAATTTTGAAAGTGAAGTCAGTGCGAGTGTCAGTGCTTCAAGCAAGAAGCTTCTAGGTGCTGCCGGTTTTCCAAGTGCCTCTCAAATGCATGACAATGCAATATGTGGTGTGAACAGTGTTTCTGTTGTTATTGACACAGACATTCTGATCTCCATGAGGTTATTACGAGAACTTATCGAAAAACACACAAATTGTAAAAACTGTGGTGGAAACGTTACTTTGCACAAGGATGTGGTGAAAACCAATGGAATTGTTTGTAATTTAGTTTTACATGTTTGGAATGTAGCTGTACTGCCAATACAATGTCATCCCACGCAACAAGAAGCAGATTGTATGAAAACAACATAATATTAGTGTATGCACTTAGATATATTGGAAAAGGGCGAAGTGCATGTGCTGTTCTTTGTGCAGTGATGAACATTTCTCCACCTCCAAGAAAGTTTGATGTTTATAACAAGACTATTGGTGCAGTTGTAGCTGAGGTAAGTGAATCTACAATGTTGAAAGCAGCCAAAGAAGCAGTTCAGTTGAATGATACGAAATCTGACCCAAGGCAAATTTCTGCTGGTTTTGATGGATGTTGGCAGAAACGTGGGCATACATCCCTAAATGGCATTGTCAGCAACTTCTTTTGATACTGGGAAGGTTCTGGATATTGAAATTATTACTAAGTTCTGTGGCATCTGTAGCAAAAATCCCACTATACAACATGTGCCCAAACAGGACTACGGTGGTTCTAGTGGAGGCATGGAAGTGGCTGGTGTTGCTAACATTTTCAAAAGGTCTGTGCAGTCAAGAGGTATCCTCTATAAAGACTATCTTGGGGATGGTCACAGTAAGGCTTATCAGAAAGTGGTAGAAGATAAATCTTATGGGCCTAGAGTCAAAATTAATAAACTGGAATGTATAGGACATGTACAGAAAATAATGGGATCACGACTTCTAAAGATATGTAAGGAAAAAAAGTTAGGTGGTGTGGCGATACCTGTAAGACACCGCTAGCCCACGCCTCTCGCGGTGTGCGTTTAACCCCATTTAAATGACGCACCAAGCGCGCGCCCAGCGGCTGTACGATTAATTAAATAATCGGCGTGCTAATCACAGTTGAAATCTCTGGTCCAGAGGGACGTGAAGAGGCTGTGGTCCAGAGAGAGAGTAGAGTCTGTCGAGTCTTGTTCAGTCTTAAGAGTCAGTCGAGCTAGAAAGTGTCTTGTGAAACGATCATTCTGTGGATAATATTAGTGTGATGATTTCTTTTATATGTGTTGTGTTGTCTTCTTCGATGAGTAAAAAAAAAAATATAGGTAAAATAAATTTTTGTGATGTCCATCAATAAGTTCATTCCAGTAAAAATAGAACCACTTCCCTTCACCTTTATTCACCCTTTTTTCTTTCTTTCCTTTCAACAAAACAAAAAAAACAAAAAATTACCACCCTTTTATTTTTAATTCCGGACATCACACTGGCGACCGTTTACAGGACGCCAATCTTCGGATTTTACTGGAATGAACTTAACAAGGGCAAATTAAAGTAAAATCATACGTGTAGTAATATTTATTGTCTTGAACATTGGCTAAAAAACTAATTTTCTCTTTCATGCCCAATACGAAAACGAGAGCTAACGTTGTTTCAAGATTAACAAGATTTCTGCAAGCTTCAACGCAGCGCGGTGAGTAGTGCAAAAGCATTTGTTCTGCTATGCCATTGTCCAGCGTGCGCCTCCCGCCTATGCTAACTTTTATTCCCATTTCCCATGCCTTTCCCTAAACAAGAATCATACCCTTTGTCAATGGAATTTCTATTATTGTAACATTGAAATTCAACAGTAAGATATGCACAAGTCATTGTTATGAGTCAATCCTGTTTGTTACGTCATGTCACCACTTTCAGATTAGCTACGCGAATACGGTTACAACCACAATAATAATTCAGAAATTTTTGGAAATTCTATCAAGTAATAGTTATTACCGTCTAACTATTTAAATTTTATTTATCTTTTGTACTTTGCAAGCCATCGCCATTCTGGGTGTACTATTTGTATATTTCACGTTTGTTAATTATTGGCAAAAATGGAACAACAGCAACAGCAAACAGATATCGGTGATGCTACTGTATCATCAGCATCCCCTTTCCTAGGCTTTTCCAGCCCAGAATCTATGGAATTTACTGCAGGTGTATCACATCAAATAATACCAAGTAACGAAAGTAATTCATCAGGTGACACACCCAATAATCCTGACCCTATGGAAAACGATAGTAGACGTGTCCAACTAGGGATTTCCCACTCCGATCCTAATTTGCACAACTCTAGTGAAAGGAACAATGATCCAAACATTGATCCAAATCAGTACGGAATTTTAATACAACTTCTTACGCGAAGTATGGATAGCATCCTTAATGAAAGGTTTGATAAACTAGACACTAGATTTGATAAACAGGAGCAGAGTACAAAAGAATTAAACAGCAAAATCGATCAATTGTCTTCTGAGGTAACATCTACTCTGGAAAAACAGGCTAACCAAATCTCAGAACTTAATTCAAAAACGACACAATTGACCGAAAGTTTCAACGAATTGTCATGTCGTGTAAACACTCACGAAAATTCCTTTGTTAAATATCAAACAGTGACAAATTCCGAAATGCAGTCATGTAAAACCAAGTTGGATCAGGTCACGAACGCTCAGGCTCAGGTCAATGATCTAGTTCAGAATTTCGTGCAAAATCAAACCACCTCACAAAATAAAATTTCGATGGATATCGAAGGTATTATTCAACATGTTAGCGTAGTATGCTTACAACAATTAGAAATGAAAGAAAAAATTTCCCATTTGGAGGAAAAAACAGAATCGCTTTCTTTAGAGTGTAACGCAAACATTGCAGAAAAATTAGTGCACGAATGTGGTATTTGCAACAAGCTCATTGAGCAAAGGGTAGAAACCGCTACAAAAGAGATTTTACACCAGGCCATGTCGCAGGTGCAAACCGAGACCAACACTTTAAAAAACCAAATTTCTCAGTTATTAACTCCCGATTCTAACGTAGTTACTGTTCCGCCTACAACCCCACTCACAACGAGTTCACCGCCTAATTTCACTGTGCAGTTTGTTCCACAGTCTAACAGCGAATCACTTGCGAGCGAAAAACATCAAACAGAGCCGCTCTCAGTGATCGCACAAAACAGTAATTCTCAACCACCCTTGTGCCATGAAGTTTCACCAGGGAACAATAGTTCGGGCCCTATAGTGCTTGCCGGTATTGTTGACGGTAACATGATTAAACATGCCTATTTTCCAACGTTCAGTTCCGATGATACCCAAGCGGTGCACCCGATTGTTTTTATTAGGTCTTTTGACGGAATGTTTCCGCACAACTGGTCAGATGCGGAAAAGATTTTTTTTGTAAGTAATCTGTTGAGGGGGCGAGCATCCAGATGGGGAGCTGAAATAAAAAGGCAAAATTTAACTTTCAAGCAATTTGAAGAGGCTTTTCTGCAGGAATTCTGGTCAGAACATGAGCAAAAACAACTTCAATGTGAAGTTCACAATCCCGAACCATACAACCCCCGTAAAGAAACTTTGCGTCAATATTTTGAAAGATACCTGGACAAAACACTTTATTGGTCAAAACCGGCCGATCTTGCCGATGTGATTAACACCTTAAAAAGTCATTTACCCCTGCATTACCGGACACAATTAATTGGTGTTCCGGAAACTAACATCAAGAAATTTCTAGATTATTTGAATAAAGTAGACCTTGTGTTTAGAGGAGATTCAGGGAACACTCCACATATTTATAATGCTAATTCCAACTCTCGCCAAAACAATTGCCATAATTTCAATCAAAATAACAACAGCGGTAACGTGGAATGCAAACTCGCTTCCTCAAAATCAGGGGCAAAAATCACAACAGCCCAACTTCACACAATATTCGCAGCAATCTTGCGATCCATGATTCCAACAATTACAACAGTTTTGGTAATGGTCAATTTTACCGAAAAAGTAATAGTAATAGCAACAGACGCAATGGTAGTTTCAACAACAATCAGTACTCCAGAGGCAACAACAACCGTAACCGAAACAACAGCAATCAAAACAGACGTCAGGATGGAAGATACAACCCTGGTTATTTTGAGAGAAATTCGCCATATCAGCAGAATAATTCAAATTGTCAAAATTCTAGAGTCAGTTATCCACCCCCGCAGTGGGGAAACCTGAACTATACACCACACAACTACAATTATATGTTTCCGAATGCACGACACTTTGTACCAACAAACAATGCTAATAATCAGGACTGCGGTAATCAAACTCCACCGAATACCAAACACGTCCATGAACAAAGGATAAATATTATTGTGGTAAGTGATGACCAAAATGCGTCGCCTAATAATGCGGCGGAAAACATGAGCAGACCGGCGTAAGCGCCCAACCCCCGGTCGAGAACGTGAGCACGGGCGCAAATAATCTTGCAAATTGTTTTTTGAGATTCCAAGACGGACACACTATGGAACATGACCTTCTTGCCGAGAATAATAAGTCTAGTAATAACGACAAAGTAAAGGTAACGGTTCAGGCAACTGCTGTTTTATTGTTAGAGAAATCCATTGTAGAAGTGTTATTCGACACTGGAGCGTCAGCAAGCGTGATTTCTAGTTCCCTGTACTTGGATCTAGATAAAGGTTCTAAACTTCCGACGTTTCCAGTGCAGAACTGCCGAATCATCGGTGCCACTGGAAACAAATCAAAAAATGTCAAATTACAAGCTCTTCTAACTTTTGTTGTTTCCAACGTGCATGTTCGTTATCATTTCCTTGTTGTGGATAATTTAACAGTTCCATGTCTTTTCGGCATCGATTTCTTAAATCAGTATCGAGCAGTGATTGACTTAGGGAATGGTATCTGTCAATTGACGGTTGAAAAGCAAAGAATTTTGATACCTTTATCTAAAACAATTAATAACAACAATTCTTATCGGGACGTACGTCACTTGAAAGTACAATCTGTGCCCATCACTAATTTTTCTATGACAAACAATTGCAATTCTTCTTACAATGCTGATAGTAAAAGTCTGTGGGAAAAGTGTGCCGAAGCCTTCCATCTAACTGATTTGCAAAAACAGAATCTGTTTCACCTTCTTCAACAATTTTCAGTAGTCTTTCAAGATAAACCTGGTATCATACGTGGGTATGTATACAAGATGGATGTCAAACCCCACCTAACATTTTGTCGTACACACTACAATATACCGTGGTCTAAAAAACCAGCGGTTATGCAGGAAATTAACAGAATGCTACGTTGGAAAATCATAGAAAATTCGCACTCGCCGTATTGCAACCCTTTGTTGTCAGTTTCGAAACCCGATGGAAGCGTGCGTCTTGTTCTCGATTCACGCGAAATCAACAAAATTATTATACCGGTAAATACTTGCCCTGTAAATCTGGACGAACAACTCCTGAAATTTCACAACGCCAAATTTCTGACTAATATCGACCTACGTTTGTCCTACTACCAGGTTCTTCTACATCCTGAATCACGTAAATATACCGCATTTTTGTGCAAAGGACGATCATACCAATTCCGTATTTTGCCATTCGGGTTACGAATAAGTGCAGGAATCTTTATCGAGGCGCTTGACGACATCCTCGGGCCAGATTTACTTTCTCAAATCACTCCCTATGTGGATGATTTAGTTGTGGCGACTGCCACCTGGGAAGAACATGTCGATCTTCTAAGACAAATTTTGATTAAATTCGCCGACGCAGGCGTGACAATCAATTTGGAAAAATCAAGGTTCGCCCGACAACAGATTAAGTTCCTTGGCCACATCATCACGCCGGAAGGCATCAGGCCGGACTCTAAAAAGACTGAAGCAATTCGCAACTTTCCTGTACCCCGAACCAAAAAACAACTTAAAGCATTTTTGGGTCTTTCGTCATTTTTCAGAAAGTTCGTGACACAGCAAGCTCTTAACAGCCCACATCTTCTAAATCTTCTAAAGAAAAATTCCCTTTGGCGATGGACTACTGAATGTCAAGCCGATTTTGAAAAAATTAAACAATCATTAATCCACGCACCACTCCTCTGTCATCCGGACATGTCAAAAGACTTCTGCCTATCGACCGATGCGTCATCTTATGGACTTGGGGCCTTTTTGTTTCAACTGTCTGTTGAACATGATCGAACAATAGTAAAACCTATCAGTTTTGCCAGTCGCACCTTAACTGAATGCGAGAGATCGTATTCAGTTACGGAACGCGAGACCCTTGCAATTATTTGGTCTATGCGAAAATTTCAATATTTTCTCTGGGGAAAACATACACGCATCTATACAAACCACCAAGCTTTATCATTTTTACTGTCTTGCAAATTACTTCATTCCCGGCTCACTCGTTGGTGTTTGTCGTTACAAGAATACGATTTCGAAATTATTTACATCTCTGGCGAAACCAATATTGTTGCGGACGCTCTTTCTCGTCTTCCGCACGATGCGAAAAATCTTTCAGATTTGCATGAGCAAACTTCCGACTTTCAGGTCATGTTAATGTATGACGAATCCTACAACTGCTACTATCACCGAATCTGCAGGGATTTTGCACAGTTACAAGATGCCGATCCTAGGTGGTCTACAGTAAAAACAAAATTATGTCAGAATTCAAATTCTAATCTTCAAAATTACTACAAGATCAACAATGGTGTACTGTTTCATCGTTCCCATCTCGTGTCAGAGCGTTGGTTGGTATGTTTACCGGAAGCTTATGTTGACGACTTCATTTTGTTCACCCACAAAACCTGGGGACATTATGGCATTAATAAATGTGCCGCCAAGATCCTACGCTTCTGCTATTTTCCTAACATGCGACGTAGAGTCCTGCAGGTCATTCGCAAATGTATCATTTGCCAGAAGGCAAAATATTTGAACAAACATGCATCAATTGAATTGCATCCCATTCTTCCAAAGCAACCGCTTGATTTGATTTCCGTAGACATTGGCAGACCCTATCCACAATCCCGCGGTGGTGCTAAATACATTTTGGCTATATTGGACGTTTTTACTAAGTATGTGAAATTGTACGCCTTGCGCACAGCCACTGTTGCGGCTATCATTCGACGCTTTTCGGCCGACTACCTAGCCCGCGTCGGAAAACCTGTCGCTGTTCTAACGGACAATGCATCGTACTTTCCGAGTGCAAAGTGGAAATCATTTCTGCAAGATTCCGATATTAAACATGTTCTTACTTCCCGATTTCACCCACAGGGTAACCCCGTTGAGCGAATTTTTAAAGAATTTAATCAATTTATGCGCATCCATTCTTCTACAAAACATTCCAAATGGATAGAATACCTCGCTCCGTTCGAGTACATTGTGAACAATTTGCCACATAGTTCAACCGGATTCTCACCTGCCGAGTTATTATCAGACGAACCAGAAAAAAACTCATGGTCAAGTCCCCTGCCTAAGTTGTCTTCAAACGATATTTCTTTGCAGGAAAAGGTAAGGCAAGCTGCCATTACCCTGGCACACATGGCGGAGCTCCGGAAGAAAAAATTTGATAAACGGGTCAGACCAGCACCTATGTTCGAAATTGATGATTTGGTATTGCTCACAACCCATCCCAAATCTACGAGGCTAAAACGTTTGCTTAAGAAATGGCAATTAGTTTACTCAGGTCCATACCGGATCGTCGATATTCCTCACCCTGGATGTTATTTATTAGCATACCCTACAACACAGAAAGTTAAAGGACTTTACGCCCACCACCACTTAAAGCAGTATGTAAAGTAAGAGAAAGAGAAAGGATGTGCTAGTTACAGCTAAAATGTTAGTGTTAATTGTTAGTCAATGCAAAGAATCATAACGCATTAAACTATAGCAAATCTACGTTAAACATTACATGCAATCCAAGAACTATTTAATCTACGTTATATTTACTATGCTACGAATAATTTGACTACTAGCCAAGGACAACGAAGTTAGCGACCAAACTTACTACTTAAACAGGCATTTTCTAGAACAGGAAACTATGTACAAGAAAAAAGATTTTATTATGTTAATAACTGTGATGAATTTGAGAGCCACCAGAATGCTATACTATACGCCAGCATGAGTGAATGATTGTGCTGAAACGAGTGTGAAAGAATGAATGTGAATTTTAGTTTATAAGGTAGTTTTTATGATGATGATGAGGATTTCGTTGTGTGTGAGCCAATGATGCCACCACGTAGTATTATTTGATGATTTGCGATTTATATTGAAGCTGTTCTATGAGAAGAAAGGTGAATATTAATTATATGAAGCTGTATGAATGAAAACGATACGTGTGTATGAATACTGATAGATGTTAATGAGAAATGATTCGCCGTGTAGGCAATAAAAAAGGAGAAAGAAAAACTTATTTGGTATGTGCCCTATTTAAAAAACCATTATCTCACGCTTGGCGTAAAGAGTTTGTGTGCTCTCCATCGTAACAAACGTAAATTTTGTACATAGGTCATTGTGGAGGAAAAATGTTTATCAGCCACAGCGAAATAAATAATCTGCTTACGTAGCTAATAAAATTTGCTGTCGTTATAGAATCTCATTCTTTACACAGGCTAATTGTGTAGTACCATGCATGCAGGCTGCCTCAGTAAGATTCGTATTCTACATTTACGAAGGTCGTGTTTAATGGTTACGAACTTATGAACTCACTAACATTAACACTATTTAAAAAAAATGTTTTTATCCTGTGAAGTAATTTAGGTGAAATCTAGCACTCATTACTTGATACTGTGAGGACATGGACATATGTATTTGTGTAAGTGGGATAGTATATAAGTTATGCAATTTTATGTCGTTCTGTCTGGACCAGAGTTAAGAAAATGCGACTCTCATAAAACAATTGCTAGGATACGAAGTCTCCCGCTCTCTGCTCATGTTCTCGACCAGGAAACAAAAACTACACGACTACCGGTACGACGTACAATTCACGATTACAAGAAAACATACTTTAGTGTATGAGATTTTTCTTTCTCTTTCAGCAAAGTGGATAAGTTTTTGAAGATTTGTGTGTGAAGCAGTACGACGCAGCTGTCTTCGTGGACACAGCGATTTTCTTGTCTTTATGGAAACTAAAGCGCATTAATTTTCCTTTACCTACAGGAAATTCATATATTTATTTTACTACGTGATACTCACTAAAGTACACCTGTTATGGAAGGATCCTATAGTCATTTATTAGTACGTTTACTGACCGAATTTTTTTTCAGGAATATAAACTACCGTGTCATTAAGCGCGTATTTACCTAAACATGACTGATTCAACGAGTGAATTAAACCATACACGGTACTCACATTGATTCTTGCAAAAATCTTTGACTGATTTACAGGAAGTGATTGACAATGATCATTGAATTTCTTTTTGCTTAAACAGCAATTCGGATCAACTTTAAAGGATGAAACTGAATACAACATGAATTGGCTTAAAGTCAGTGACACTTGCGCAATGGCAAAGTTTATGATGCATACGGGGCAAACAGATACACTATTCGTCGCACACATGTGTGAAAACACTACTGTATTGATGAAGATTTTGTAAATATGAATATAACCCAATCCTTCTATCTTGATCCTATTCCCACCTCCTTGCCCACTGCTGGACGATGGATAGTGGGGTAGTGAGGTTTTTGCACTATTCTTTTGTATATTTTGTCCATTCATAATTTGCAGCACTTAGGGTCTCTCGTCGGGTTTTGCAGAATTCTTGATGGCAGATGCCATAGATTTCAATATTCTGTAAAGAAGGAGATAGTACTCCGTTAGTGCACATGCACAGCAAGAAATGGATGGCACAATCTGAATTTCGTGTACATAAATATGTCATGTCATGTCTAATTGTAAAATTTTGTAAATGTAAACAACTAGCAATCTCAATATAAATCTGAATTTTGTAAAGTTTCACAGGACACGACTAGCAAAACATGTCTAATTGTAAGTTTTTGAAGATGTAAACAACTAGTATTCTCTATATAAATATGAATTTTGGGAGAGTTTCACAGGTCACGACTAGCAAAGTATTTCAATGGCTATGTAGCAACTTAGCTACGAAGAAGTTCATTTGTATTATGTATATTGAATTTCATGTCTATAGTAGGTAATCATTTTATGTATGTGTACATGTCCATTTTTTCTATTTAATTTTGAACTTGCCTATTTAAAACTTAAATGTCCTCTTGTGAAGGCTACACACAAAACAGTCTTACTATGTGCACCTGATATAAAAGGAGAAAAGATGCAAAGTGTAATTTTGCTCAAAAGTGAAGTGTCTGTGAAAATGTGTTCTCAGAAGGAACAGGACGTCGAACCTCCCTTCTGAACAGGGTAAAAAAATAAATCGAATAGTGTTGATAAAGAGAAATCAACCAGTCAAGAGTAAAAATATGATAGAAAAGTGTTTTCTGTACAAAGTGATAAGTTTAATCTCAAATTCTACGATAAAGTGCAATGATGCGTATCACAGTGATCCCTACCTTGGAAAGTGCTTGGAAGTCTGCGTTGTACGGTCTTCGGATGCGGCTACCAGTACTGTCGCGTCCGTCGTAAGGGGTTGCGCCGCCAGACGTGTCACCGCATATTATACCTCAACAGCGGACCCGAGCGCGAGGCTGTACGCAGTGCCGCGGTGCGTGGTGGATGGACCACTTTATCAAAATTACTGCACTCGTGCACGCACAGCCACTCTTAAACACCAACAATACTGACATGAACTTTGTTGTCATCGACAACTTAAAACCAAATTGTATGACCTTTTGTGTTCTTTTGTCGTAAGCAGATTCATTACCTATTGTCCTGATGTGCAAACTGTAAAGTAAACAAAGTTGTGGTGCTGTGACTTTTACTGTGCTTCGCACGACGCACCACACTGAACTGAGGCAAAGCATAGTGCTCACTGGTCGACACAATGAGAATTGTGAATACAGGGTAGCAGCTATTGTTTTAATAACAGGACTGCCAACGGTGCAGGCATCTCTCTAAAAAAAATGAATCATCCATTGATCAATTTCAAAGTGGCTATTTTGTAATGTGCAACAATTTATGTATATTTACTTAAACTTGGTACTTTAGGCTATAATTCTTTATATATGTATGTACTTGTCATATGTTTCAAAATGTTGTATAATGCTGGTGCAAACACTGCACAACCTTGTTCGTCAAGTCAAATCTGGTACTGCCGCGAAGTTTGAAAAACTTACGCACCAGTAGAGGGGGCCGTGTGGCGATACCTGTAAGACACCGCTAACCCACGCCTCTCGCGGTGTGCGTTTAACCCCATTTAAATGACGCGCCAAGCGCGCGCCCAGCGGCTGTACGATTAATTAAATAATCGGCGTGCTAATCACAGTTGAAATCTCTGGTCCAGAGGGACGTGAAGAGGCTGTGGTCCAGAGAGAGAGTAGAGTCTGTCGAGTCTTGTTCAGTCTTAAGAGTCAGTCGAGCTAGAGCTAGAAAGTGTCTTGTGAAATGATCATTCTGTGGATAATATTAGTGTGATGATTTCTTTTATATGTGTTGTGTTGTCTTCTTTGATGAGTAAAAAAAAAAATATAGGTAAAATAAATTTTTGTGATGTCCATCAATAAGTTCATTCCAGTAAAAATAGAATCACTTCCCTTCACCTTTTATTCACCCTTTTTTTTTTAATTCCGGACATCACAGTGGTAAAGGGGCCTGACAAAGGCTGAAATAGACAGGATCCAGACTTATTATGGTATGGTTATTAGAAATAACTGCAATAATGTAGAAGCAATGAGGAGAGCCATCTGGGCTATATTCTTTCATAAAATTTCAACATATGAGGAACCACAACATAACTTTTGCCCACGGGGACCTGACAGCTGGTGCAAATTCAACAACCCAGCTACATCTTCCAG
Source organism: Schistocerca gregaria (assembly GCF_023897955.1). NCBI lineage: Eukaryota > Metazoa > Arthropoda > Insecta > Orthoptera > Acrididae > Schistocerca > Schistocerca gregaria. Next base: position 242,395,316 of record NC_064921.1, read on the forward strand.
CTATAAGCACAAACATTCAATTCCAGAAAAAATCCTGCTAGCTGTGAAACCTATTTTCAGATACCTTAGGCAACAAGAGCTCTTGAAAAAGTGTCTCCATTGAAAAACCCAAATGAATTTGGACAAGGCTACCAAAAACTGTTTTCATTAGAAAAGAAACACTAAAATTTCATGTTCATGATGCAGCGATGTGCTTCAGTGTTGGTGTGTCAAAGAAGGCTGATGTATTAAGAATCTTGGGAGCAAAGGATGGTATCAATACTGAAAGGGGGCTGAAAGAGATTGACATGGACCGTACCCGTTATGCTGATATTTCTGCAGGAAATGCTACCAAGGAGGCCAGGATAGCCAGAAGATAAAGATCAAGAAGCTGAGCCACAGTATAGCCCTGGAATGTTTTAAAAGTGTGTCTGTATGACATTGTACATTACTTTCTTGCATGTAAAACTTTAATACCATTTTTCTCAAAACTACATTTTTGACCTTCTGGTACACTTTTCTCAAAAACAATGACTGCTACAGACATCAGACTTACAGTATCTCTTGTTAATACAACGATGCTTAATTAGATAAAAAAATAGACCAGTAGTGATAAAAAGAATAGATTTACAAGCTCCAAGGTGTTTAGAAAAGTTTTAATTTTTTGTCTTATAGAACAAAAAAATGATTACTCGTGAAATACATAAAATACATTAACCATTTTTATGTGATTTGAGAATGATGTGTCAGCTGTACACTGTAAAAGTTTCAGGTCTTTATCTTCATTAGTTACTTCAGAAAGTGTACCTGACGTTTGCTTGTTTTAGCATTGATTCCTTATGGGAGTTCCCTCGCGACTGTGTCCCCTTAAAGTTCTCATCAATGTTTGGTTTGGTATTGCTATATCAAATCAAGAGAATTGTTTTCAAATACTCATCCTCATCAGTCAGTCTCATTCAATACGCTGACTTCAACATACTCCATTTTCAAAAAGATTTGCTCACAAACCTAAGTTGTCCCCCCCCCCTCAGAAGCTCTTCAGGTAAGTAACTGCAAAATTCAAGAAGTTTTCATTCTCTGTGGTTTTTCAACAAGTCATTTGCTTGCACGTCAGTGAGCTCCTAGTTCCACTGGCATATCATCAAGGCTAAATCAATGTGATTCTGGAACAATGAATGTCCTCACATATTTGTGAAAATCTAAAATCTCTCCAAAAAAATATTTCTTCTAGTCACATATATGTATACATACAGAAAATCCAGGTTAAAGTCTTTGAGCATTGTAGCATAAAACTCACTAAAACAGTGAAAATGAGAAATGTTTTCTCCTTCCAGTTGTGCTTGAAAGAGCATCAACTTTCTCTGATCTGAGATTTCAGTTTCATTCTTACATGTGGGATGTGATGTCGACCGAAAATGACAAATTTAACGGCCTGGTAGGATGCGACAGCTGTGTATCAGCTCCATCTTTTTCAGTGAGAAGAACATCTCTCTTATTTCAGAGCTTGTAAAAATTAAACAAGATTTTCAAACTGTTACAAAATCCAGGATAGAATGTAACAATACCAGAGAAGGAAAGTTGCTACTCATCATATAGCGGAGATGCTGAGTCGCGATAGGCACAACAAAAAGATTCACACAATTAAAGCTTTCAGCCATTAAGGCCTTTGTGAGCAGCAGAAACACACACACACACACACACACACACACATGTAAACGCAACTTGCACTCACATCTGCAGTCTCAGAGAGCTGAAACCACACTGCCAACAGCAGCACCAGTGCATGATGGGAATGGCATCTAGGTGGGGATAAGGAGGAGGCTGTGGCGGGGATGGAGAGGAATAGAATGGTGGGAGTGGTGGACAGTGATTTGTTGCAGTTTAGACGGAGGGCAGGAGAGAAGGTGCGGAAGAGAGAGGGGGTAAGTAGCAGAAAGGAGAGAAATAAAAGAAATTGAAAGACTGGGTGTGGCAGTGAAATGACGGCAGTGTAGTGCTGGAATGGGAACAGAGCGGAGGCTGGATGGGTGAGGACAGTGACTAACGAAGGTTGAGGCCAGGAGGGTTGTGGGAACGTAGGATGTATTGCAGGGAAACTCCTTCCCTTTTCATGCTGCAAGTCTGTCTTTCTATCATTTTTTTTTCTCTCTATCTTATCCATTGGATGGTTTTCTCAGTGACAATTGTGCTTGAATCTGGTTTGTGTTTCAGACACTTGTTTTCTTATCTTCCAGCCCTCTTACAGCTTTTAATTACTCATTATATGGTCCTCTTGTTTAGTGAAACCTGATATTTCATTTTTAAATTTTACAAAAGTTCAGATCATACAGGGAAGGTCACCCAGTGCAGCATATACTTCACCTTTGTTTTTTTCTCTTTCTGCACCCAGCACCCATCTTGCTTGCAATGGTATTATGCTCAAATACCAGCACAGCAGCAATTCCATTGTGGTTGGCAGTCATCAGTACCTATAGCTCACTGACCATGCAGGGATCACGCTGTTGGTGCCTGAACTGGAAACATCCCACACAAGACCAGGAGTATACGTGCCCATAGTACCTGGGCTCCCTAGGCAACTGCTTACTGGCCAGGTAACCGTTGCTGTGGCTGGGTTGTGCCCATGGAGAGAGCTCCTGTTTGGAGTGGGTGGTACCATGGTGGAAGAGGGGCACATAGAGTGAATTAAACTTTCTTTTTCTGGTGGCTGCACAGCCCCAGCAGTCTGTTCTGAGGCAAAAACATCAACAACAAGGAGAGGTATGACCTCAAAATGTTAACTTCCCTGGCTATGGCATGGGAGCAACATAGGCTCAGAGAGAATGTGAGAAGTCCTGCCCCCATCTGTACTTGGTTTGGCCTAGGACAGCTGGGGATTCCCATTTGACCACAAAGACTTTGTTCGTCATTGAACATCTTAAGGACGGGCTCGGGGAAGTGACAGTGAGATCAGAAATGGAAGGTAGTTCTGTTCTGCTTAGAAAGGCCTCCCCTGCTCACCAGCTACTAGTTGGATGATACTCCTATCACTATAACCTCCCATAAAAGACTGAATATGTTATGGATGTCATTTTCCACGAACATCTCCTTTTACAGACTCAGGACGAGTTGTATGCTAATTTGGAGCGACAAGGCATGCACTTTGTCTGTCGCATCCATTGGGTCCAAAGGGAATGGAGTTGATACTCTAGCGTACATCTTGGCCTATGAAGATGACACGTTGCCTGAGAAGGTGAAGGTGATGGTGTATCACTGTGATATCAAGCCATATATTTCTCCTCCCATGTGGTGCTACAAATGTTGTGATTTGGACACAGGTTTTTTTGGTTGCAATAGAAAGCTCAGTCTGCAGGGATTTTGGCTGTCAGTTGCTCATGAAGCTCGTTGTGCCCCTCCTCTCATCTGTGTCAACTATGTGGAACACCTTTGCCTCTGCCCTGCATCATTTTCAAACATAAAAAGAAAATCCAGGAATACAAGACCATTGATCACCTCACATATCAAGAGGCCACAAATAAATATGTTCGCCTACATGACAATGATGTATGCCAATGCTACGACATCATCATCAGCTTTAGTGACTGTGTCATCACCCACTGTATCTTCAAAGTCCAGCCCTCGGGGCTGCCCAACTACACTTGCTCTCCTGATAGCTGGGAGCCCTCCTATTACTGCTTTCCCCACACCTCCTCTGAAGCATTGACCCCCTATCCACCAGTGATGTCAGTCCCCAACCCCAGTGGGAGAAGTACCACCCTCCTCTGGCATCCCCAACCAGGAAGGGATCCCTTGGGATGCTCCTTTTCCAGGAATCTGTTGAGCTGCAGCCGGATGCTAGCCAGTTTCTGAAGGAGCCAGAGGTTGCAGGTTGTTGTGTTAAGCCATTTAAGCAAATGACATTTCCCACTCCCTATTTATGACAAGATGATCATGACAAAATAGTATTAGGTAGGGAGTAAGTCGCAAAACACATACCGTGTGCAGTCATTTTATGTCGCAGCTTGGTAGTGTCTTAACTGTTGAAGAGCAGTTAAAGCTCTGAAATGAAATGATGTACTTGTGAACTATTTCTTGTTGAGCCTTCAAGATGGATGTTATGTTTGAATTAAATTGTATCTGTTCTAAGTTACGAAGTAATTCTGATGTGTAAATCCATTGAAACAAATACAAGACAGTCGATGATGAAATGCTAACAGCATTTCATAATTGGAGTAGTTATCGAATTTCCTTCCACCAATAACAGCTGCAAAGCAGAAGAGTTCAAGTCTTTCCAGGGCTACACATTGTTCTACGGAAATACCATTTTACAGGACCTCTATGTAATGAAGGTAATTAACAGCAACTGAGTTACATCAAAGGTAAATTAACACACAATATGTCAGGTGACAGACAAATATGAGTGTTCTGATTCAACTCCAAACACATAAAAAGAGGGTCCAAAAACACCTCAATTGGACTTTGCATTCCTCCTCTGTCTCTGAATCTTGAGGAAACAAGCCTTCACAGAAGTCTAAATCATTTAAAGAAAAGTTCTCAAAAAAGAAGGAGACTCTGATAGCCTCCCATGGCATCAGACCTCACATGTTCTGCCTATGCTCCCTGATTCGGAATAAATGTGTACTGATGGTGTATCCAGAATCAGTGGCAGCAGACAGCACTGAGGCATAACCTGCCTCCTGGATCCCTGCACGGCCCCACAGGAAATGGATAGTGTAATCCTCCAATAGAACTGTAGCATTTTTTTCCACTACTTGGCTGAGCTACGACATCTTTTCTGTGCATCCTCTGTTTTTTGCACTGACTTCCAGGAAGCTTTTTTCCTAACAGTGTGAACCTCTACCTGCCATAGCTATCCATTTTAAGAACTGCACTGACTGTGAAAGACCATCAGATGGTGTTTGCATGTACGTTATGGTCTCTGTCCCCAGAAAACACACAACTTTGGAGGCTGTGGCTGTCCGTGTGAAGGCATCTCTGGAATTTACCATCTGTAATGTGTATCTCCCTCCCCTCACTGAAGTCTCCCAGAAAGTGTTGCCTGCACTTTTTTCTCAACTCCACTCACCCTTCCTAATACTGGGTGACTTCAATGCCCCAGCCCTTTGTGGAGTGAAACCATGACCACTAGCAGCTGAAAAGCTGTCAAAACCTTGCTCACAGAGTTTGATCCTTGCCTCTTGAGTACAGGTGTTCCTACACACTTTATTGTGGTGTATGAGTTTTATTCAGCCATTGATCTTGATCTATTCACAGCCCAGGTTTTCTCCTATACCTAAGTAGGATAGTCCTTGATGATGTGCCACAGTGATCATTTTCCAATTGTTTTGATCCTCCCTCAACATCACGCACATGGGCGTATGTCCAGATGGGCTCTCTCCAAAGCTGATTGGGATACTTTCAACACTGTCGTTGCCCTTCACACGCCATCACATGTATGTATCGAAGTGGTTGTCCAGAGCACAACTGCAGTCGTTCTATTCACAGCTGTCTCAGTGATCCACTCTTCCTTGGGATGCCTCCATCATAAGACAGTCCCCCAAAATTGTCATGGCCATTAGAGATCGCATGCGGGCTCTCCATTGTCATAAGGTAATATCCACTGATGAATCACCTCGTTGATTCCAAAACCCAGGCCTGCCACCTCATGAAAAGAAATGAGAATGCTGGGAACAGTATATTACTACCATTGGACCACATGTCTCCCTTCATAGGTTTGGGTGAAGATTTGACACCTCTGTGGACACCAGCTGTGGGTGTACATTGTACCTCTGTGAATGGTGATGTCTACACTGATCCAGATGTTGTTGCCACGCATTTTGCTTTTTATTATGCTCAAGCCTCAGCATCTGGGGATTATCGGCCTGCATTTTGTGTCTTCAAACAGCAGGTAGAGTGACTTCCATTACCATTTACTACACATCTACTGGAACTTCATACTGCGCTGTTCAGTGAATGGGAATTCCTCTGTGCCCAAGCCTTTTGCCCTGACATGGCTCCAGTGCCAGACCATATCCACAGCCAAATCCTCTAACATTTATCAATGGTTCACCAATGTCACATCCTTGCTATTTTCAACTGTATCTGGAGTGACTGTGAGTTTCTGCCTCAGTGTCAAGAAAGTATGATCATTCCAGTACTGAAACCTTGATATGGACAGATGTCATAATGTTCTCGGCAAGTTGCTTAAGATTAGATTAGATTCAGTTTTCATTCCAGAGACCCTAAAATGAGATGATTCTCATGGGTGTGGAACATGTCAGAAAGTATAACTTAAAGAACATAAAACATCTGAATATAATATTGACTCCCCTGATCATTTGTCAGGAGACTGTCAAGTTATGTGAATACATTACAGTAAACTGGAACTACTGATATTTACAGAATTACAGAATGAAATGTAGTTAAATGCTTTTAATAAGTTTATCATGCACAAGATACCTAATCTGTTGGGACCAAATGCTGCCATAGCTGAAATCTAACAATTTTTTTTCTTAAGCTGGTCTAATAGTCCCTATTAAGATATACATCTGTAAAGTAGAAGGAGTTGCCTACCAAAAAGTCTTCCAAACTCTGTTTAAACTGTGCATATGGTAAGCCAATGGCGGTACCTTGAGTTGTGGGGTCTTTTGGCTCCATCCCAGGCCATTCTACTGCTGACAATTTGGTCTGCCTGGAGTCTGCTATTTGGTCAGCTATTGCCTGTTGTTGACATCTTATCACTGTCTTCTTTGACATGCATAAGGCATACAACAGCATGTGGCATCACCACATTCTCGTTACTCTACATGAATGGGGCCTCATGGGCCAACGGCCAATGTTTATCCAGAACTTCTTGTCTTATCTTACTGTCCAGATTCAATTTAATGCTCCCCATAGTACTCCCCATATGCAAGAGAATAGGGTCCCTGTGTGCTGCTGACTTTTGCATCTATTATTCTTCCTCAGTTGTGGGTGCTGCCAAGTGCCGACTGAGGGTACTATGTGAAAGACACAGTTATGGACTCTCAGCCATGGTTTCCAGTTTTCCGCCACCAAGACGTGTCGGACACTTATGTCACTGTTGTACTCTCCATTGCCGAGCAGAACTGTACCTGAAGGACCCAATGCTCAATGTCGTGAAATCCTATCATTTTTTAAATCAGTCTTCAATGACTGGTTGACATGGCTTCCCCATCTTCACGTACTTAAGCAAATGTGCTGGTCTCATCTTAATACTCTTCATTATCTCAGTAATACCAGATTGGGTGCAGATCACTCTACACGTTTGTGGCTCTACAAGTCTCTCTTCCTGCCTGTCTAGATTATGGAAGCCTGGCATGTGTCTCAGCATCGCCTTCAGCATTGTGGATGATGAATCCAATACATAACTGTAGGGTCCGACTTACCTTTTGGACCAGCCCTGTAAACAGAGCCTACTCACAGAGGCTGGTGTCCCTCCCCTACAGATCAGGCACCAACAACTGTTACTCAGCTATGCAATAGACATTCACTGCTCCCCTAAGCATCTGAACAACCGTGTCATTTTTTCTGAAGGGAGATCTATCCCTCATAACAGAGTCATGATCACAGCTTACAAGGTCTGGAGTCATGATTGCATTTACATTCTGCTCCGAACTCCAACTTTCCCCACTGTTGCCTCTTATGAGGGAGAAATCGCAAACACACCCTTGGTTGTATACTCTGTCCTTTCGGATCTGCCTCAACCTTTCCTTTTGGACCAAAAGACCGAATAGACCCTATGGTTTTTCACCGTCTGTTCCTAGACATCCTTGACGATTTCAAGGCTCAGATGTCATAAACACTGATGGCTCTACATTTGCTGAATGAACCAGTTTTGTGTACACACATGCAGGATGCAGGGAGGTAAGCTCTATGCTGAACAGATGCAGTGTATTCACTGCTGAGTTGGTGGTGACTGCTTGATCCCTCATCCACCTTCGTTCTTGTTCTGGCGAGTTGTTCCTAATTGGCAGTGACTTCTTGAGTAGTCTTCAGGCTGTCAACCAGTGCTACACTCAACTCCCATTGGATGTGACTATCCAGGCTCTTCTGTATGACCTCCATCATACTGGACAGTCAGTCATCTTTGTGTGGACCTTCAGTCAACTCTACACCAACAGTTATTGGAGGCTTGGAATGGCCCACATCCTATTGGGCTGCACTAATTTGGCCACCTTACGGCGAAACTTTAAACTTACTGAAATGCTACCTCTGGTGGTTGTGGACAACACCAAAGCAGCTGATTTATGGGTAAAATATAAAACCAAAAGCGGTTTTCACTCCTCTCCATGATTTAGGGCAGATTAGCCTTGTTGGCTGATTGAGGGACTGGAGACATGCCCCGCCCCCTGCTTCAACCCGAGGAGCCCATGGCTGCCCTTGCTCAGTGTCTGACCTGGCTCCTGCCTTTCCCTCTTTTTGAATTCTTCGTATTCTTTTACATCTGTCATTGGTTGGCAGACTCATTGTCATTGTTCCCTTTACTGATATTTTATCTTGTCCATGTAGCTAGTTTTCTTGTGGTAATTGAGGGTGTGTAAGCACCAGTCAGATGTTGAGGGTGTGTCTCCAATTGCATAACATGTCTCGGAGACCTCCAACTGCTTTCTGGGTGGGGCAACTCTCCCACTTCCATGCTTTTACCCATATCTTATTTGTACTTGCTTCTTTCTCTTGGCAGTTTTGGTTCTCAGATACAGTCAAGTCGATTGGGATCTGTCTTTTGTGTACCTCCTCTCTGTGGACTATTCCTGGCTTGATGCTCAAAGGATCAAGGGAGCAATGACCTCATGGTTCTGTCACTTTAAACCCATCAATTCATCCATCCATCAGGTGCCATCTGTGGGCTGGGTGAACTGACATTACACACTGGATCAAGTCCATGAGCCATAGTTTGGTGACCCTTGATCTATAAAAGTACAGATATCAAGTTTATTTTTATTGCAGATGATACAAACATTGCAATAAATAGCAAATCAAGTGTAGTCTTGGGAAGATCAGTTAATGAAATTTTCATGGGAATTTATAAATTGTTCCTAGCCAAGTCTTTGTCAACGAGCTTTAGGAAAGCTTGTAAGAGGTTTCTCATCAATACGTACCTAAAATATGATGATAAAACAGATAGTGTCAAATTCGGGAGATTACTGCCTGATGACAAGTTCAACTGGAGGACCATACCACAAAACTGTTGAAGTGCCTACACAAATCTCTACTTGTAGTGCAAATGTTGTCTGACGTAGGAGATATAAAAATAATTATTTTTATTCCATATTTTCATACAGGATTATTTTTGGGGGTAACTAATCAAGCCAAGCCAAAGTTTTGCGAATCAAAAATGTGAAATAATTATTTGTGATGTGAACTCAAGAACATCCTTTAGAGTGCTCTTTAAGGAACTAGGGATACTAACTACTGCTTTGCAATATATTTATTCCTTAGTGAAATTTTTCATTAGAAATACATCTCTTTTTTTTCAGATCAACAGCTCAGTTCATGTTATGAATAATATCAAAATATGAAAGTATTATTTACAATATGACTTCTGTACAAATTCAATGCAATAATGTGGACATTGAAAGTAAATACTGTATAATGATTTTTCTATTTGATGATACATGTCTACAATAGCCCAAGAGCTTCATGTGCACCTCAGTGTGTTGGACATTTATATCGATAAGTTAAAACATTATGACCACAGCCCACCACAAGGTTGAATACTTCCTGGTGGTGTTTTGAGCACTTGACACAGTAAGGAAAGAATGTAAGCAGAAGAGAGACGAATGGGCAGACATTATAGCGAAAATACGGGCTGCAATTGCAGAAACCACTGATATAAGTGGTTTGGACCGTGCACAGTGTTGTTGCACTGCAGCTGGAAAATAGAATCTCTAAATGGAAGCTGGTCACCTGTTGGCGTACTACTTTCATGACCCCTATGGAAAGTGGTTGAAGGTTGATGAAATAACTGGAAGGCTGTATAGGAATAGAAGACCATGCCTCATAACAAAACATAGCGGCTGGAGGATCCCTCTCTGTGTAATCCAGGATAGGCAGCGATCTGTGGCAGAGCTGATGACAGAGTACGATGCTGATGTATGCACAAGTGTTTCAGAGCACATCGTCCAAAGGCCACAGATGAACATCAAAATCCACATCGCATGACCCCTACATGTTCCTATGTCGACCCAATGACATCGTCAGCTATGATTGCAGTGGGCACAGCATCACTGAGTTTTCACCATGGATCAATAGAAACATGTTGCCTGTCGAATAAATCACATTTCCCATTACACCAGGTCAATCGTTGGGAACTTGCACACCATCGTCCAGGCAAATTGCTGCATGGAACATGCATTGTTCCACAGATGTAGGCTGGTGAGGACAGAATTATGCTGTGGGGTACATTGAGTTGGGCTTCCATAGGATCTATTGTTGTAATCAAAGGCATCATGTTGGCAGTGAACTACATGAACATTATTGCTGACCACTTGCATCGCTTCATGCTTTAAGTCTCTCACTGTGGCAATAACATCTTCCAGCAGGATCACTGTCTGTGTTGCAAGGTCAGATTTATGCTGCAGTGGTTTGAGGGGCACTACAGTGAACTTTTACATAGATGTCTTTACCAGGAAATGTGCTTGATCTGTACTCATTGGAACACATATTGGATGCCAGCTGCTTGCCCGTAAACCACCATCCCATAATTTGCAGGAATTGTTTGACCTGTGCGTAGACATCTGGTACCACTGAATTCTGTCAAGGTCTTGAAGGATCTATAACAACCAGAATCTCTGTTGAACTATGTTTTAAAAGTGCAACAAGATGCTATTGAACAAGTGGCCATAATGTTTTGGCTCATCAAAGTACGTGTTTTGTGACACACCTATTGTTGTTGTTCTTGTGTGTGTTTGAGGTTTACGGGCGCTAAACAGCGTGGTCATCAGCGCATTGTTGTTGTTGTTGTTGTGGTCTTCAGTCCTGAGACTGGTTTGATGCAGCTCTCCATGCTATCCTATCCTGTGCAAGCTTCTTCATCTCCAAGTACATACTGCAACCTACATCCTTCTGAATCTGCTTAGTGTATTCATCTCTTGGTCTCCCTCTACGATTTTCTCCTTGCTGCCCTCCAGTGCTAAATTTGTGATCCCTTGATACCTCAGAACATGTCCTACCAACCGATCCCTTCTTCTAGTCAAGTCGTGCCACAAACTCCTCTTCTCCCCAATTCTATTCAACACATCCTCATTAGTTATGTGATCTACCCATCAAACCTTCAGCATTCATCTGTAGCACCACATTTTGAAAGCTTCTATTCTCTTCTTGTCCAAACTATTTGTCGTCCATGTTTCACTTCCATACATGGCTACACTCCATACAAATACTTTCAGAAACGACTTCCTGACACTTAAATCTATATTCGATGTTAACAAATTTCTCTTCTTCAGAAACTCTTTCCTTGCCATGCCAGTCTACATTTTATATCTTCTCTACTTTGACCATCATCAGTTATTTTGCTCCCCAAATAGCAAAACTCATTTACTACTTTGTCTCATTTCCTAATTTAATTCCCTCAGCATCACCCAACTTACTTTCACTACATTCCATTATCCTCGTTTTGCTTTTGTTGATGTTCATCTTATATCCTCCTTTCAAGACACTGTCCATTCCGTTCAACTGCTATTCCAAGTCCTTTGCTGTCTCTGATAGAATTACAATGTCATCGGCGAACCTCCAAGTTTTTATTTCTTCTCCATGGATTTTAATACCTACTCCGAATTTTTGTTTTGTTTCCTTTACTGCTTGCTCAGTATACAGATTGAATAACATCGGGGAGAGGCTACAACCCTGTCTCATTCCCTTCCCAACCACAGCTTCCCTTTCATGTCCCTCCACTCTTATAACTGCCATCTGGTTTCTGTACAAATTGTAAATAGCCTTTCGTTCCCTGTATTTTACCCCTGCCACCTTTAGAATTTGAAAGAGAGTATTCCAGTCAACATTGTCAAAAGCTTTCTCTAAGTCCACAAATGCTAGAAACGTAGATTTCCCATTCCTTAATCTTTCTTCTAAGATGAGTTGTAAGATCAGTATTGCCTCACATGTTCCAATATTTCTATGGAATCCAAACCACTCTTCCCCAAGGTCGGCTTCTACCAGTTTTTCCATTTGTCTGTAAAGAATTAGCGTTAGTATTTTGCAGCTGTGACTTATTAAACTGATAGTTCGGTAATTTTCAAATTTGTCAACAGCTGCTTTCTATGGGATTGGAATTATTATATTCTTCTTGAAGTCTGAGGGTATTTCGCCTGTCTCATACATCTTACTCACCAGATGGTAGAGTTTGTCAGGACTGGCTCTCCCAAGGCCATCAGTAGTTCTAATGGAATGTTGTCTACTCCCGGGGCCTTGTTCCGACTCACGTCTTTCAGTGCTCTGTCAATTTCTTCACGCAGTATCGTATCTCCCATTTCATCTTCATCTACATCCTCTTCCATTTCCATAATATTGTCTTCAAGTACATTGCCCTTGTATAGTCCCTCTATATACTCCTTCCACCTTTCTGCTTTCCCTTCTTTGCTTAGAACTGGGTTTCCATCTGAGCTCTTAATATTCATACAAGTGGTCCTCTTTTCTCCAAAGGTCTCTCTAATTTTCCTGTAGGCAGTATATAACTTACCCCTAGTGAGATACTCTACATCCTTACATTTGCCCTCTAGCCATCCATGCTTAGCCATTTTGCACTTCCTGTCGATCTCATTTTTGAGAAATTAGTATTCCTTTTTGCCTGCTTCATTTACTGCATTTTTATATTTTCTCCTTTCATCAATTAAATTCAGTATTTCTACTTTTACCCAAGGATTTCTACTAGCCCTCGTCTTTTTACCTACTTGATCCTCTAGAATGAGATTTTCACGCTGCAGCAGAGTGTGCGCTGATATGAAACTTCCTGGCAGATTAAAACTGTGTGCCCGACCGAGACTCGAACTCGGGACCTTTGCCTTTTGCGGGCAAGTGCTCTACCATCAGAGCTACCGAAGCACGACTGCCGCCCGGTACTCACAGCTTTACTTCTGCCAGTACCTCGTCGAGTCTCGGTCGGGCACACAGTTTTAATCTGCTAGGAAGTTTCATATCAGTGCACACTCCACTGCAGAGTGAAAATCTCATTCTGGAAACGTACCCCAGGCTGTGGCTAAGCCTTGTCTCCGCAATATCCTTCCTTTCAGGAGTGCTAGTTCTGCAAGTTTAGCAGGAGAGCTTCTGTAAAGTTTGGAAGGTAGGAGACGAGGTATTGGCAGAAGTAAAGCTGTGAGTACCGGGCGTGAGTCGTCTTCGGTAGCTCAGATGGTAGAGCACTTGCCCGCGAAAGGCTAAGGTCCCGAGTTCGAGTCTCGGTCGGGCACACAGTTTTAATCTGCCAGGAAGTTTCGTTACTTGATCCTCTGCTGCCTTCCCTACTTCATCCCTCAGAGCTACCCATTCTTCTTCTACTGTAATTCTTTCCCCCATTCCTGTCAATTGTTTCCTTATGCTCTCCCTGAAACTCTGTTCCACCTCTGGTTTAGTCAGTTTATCGAGGTCCCATCTCCTTAAATTCCCACCTTTTTGCAGTTTCTTCAGTTTTAACCTACAGTTCATAACCAATAGATTGTGGTCAGGGTCCACATCTGCCCCTGGAAATGTCTTACAATTTAAAACCTGGTTCCTAAATCTCTGTCTTACCATTATATAATCTATCTGATACCTTCTAGTATCTCCAGGATTTTTCCATGTATACAACCTTCTTTCATGATTCTTGAACCAAGTGTTAGCTATGATTAAGTTATGCTCTGTGCAAAGCTCCACCAGGTGCCTTCCTCTTTCATTTCTTAGGAGATCCGAATGGGGGACTATTTTACCTCCGGAATATTTTTCCCAAGAGGACGCCATCATCTTTTAACCATACAGTAAAGCTGCATGCCCTTGGGAAAAATTACGGCCGTAGTTTCCCCTTGCTTTCATCCGTTCGCAGCACAGCAAGGCCATTTTGGTTAGTGTTACAAGGCCAGATCAGTCAATCATTCAGACTGTTGCCCCCGCCACTACTGAAAAGGCTTCTGCCCCTCTTCAGAAACCACACGTTTGTCTAGCCTCTCAACAGATACCCCTCCATTGTGGTTGCACCTACGGTACGGCCATCTATATCGCTGTGGCACACAAGCCTCCCCGCCAACGGCAAGGTCCATGGTTCATGAAAATAAGTGAAAATAAGTTTAAATTTATGATCTGTGGAAGGTAGATGAACGTATTTGCTTTTCCTTATATATATATGATGGTGTAAATAAAATAGAAAGAAACTTCCACATGGGAAAAATATATTAAAAACAAAGATTCCAAGACTTACCAAGCGAGAGAGCGCCGGCAGACAGGCACAATGAACAAAACACACAAACACACACACAGAATTACTAGCTTTCGCAACCGATGGTTGCTTCTTCAGGAAGGAGAGGGAAAGACGAAAGGATGTGGGTTTTAAGGGAGAGGGTAAGGAGTCATTCCAATCCCGGGAGCGGAAAGACTTCCCTTAGGGGAAAAAATGGACAGGTGTACACTCGCACACACACACACACACACACACACACACACACACACACACACATATCCATCCGCACATACACAGACACATGTCTGCTTGTGTCTGTGTATGTGCGGATGGATGTGTGTGTGTGTGTGTGTGTGTGTGTGTGTGTGTGTGTGTGTGTGTGTGTGCGCGAGTGTACACCTGTCTTTTTTTTCCCCTAAGGGAAGTCTTTCCGCTCCCGGGATTGGAATGACTCCTTACCCTCTCCCTTAAAACCCACATCCTTTCGTCTTTCCCTCTCCTTCCTGAAGAAGCAACCATCGGTTGCGAAAGCTAGTAATTCTGTGTGTGTGTTTGTGTGTTTTGTTCATTGTGCCTGTCTGCCGGCGCTTTCCCGCTTGGTAAGTCTTGGAATCTTTGTTTTTAATATATATATATATATATATATATATATATATATATATATATATATATATATATATATCCTGGAGGTTCACCTCACTATGGATCTGTTGGAACAAAAATTACATCTAATCAAATCTAAAATACTTTAATCACACATCACATGTAAAGAGCAAATATGGAAGACTCTGATGCATTACAAGTTCTTCAAATATAAGCTGAACCTGTGAGAAGATTAGTTTAGTGAAGGAATGGTAGAGTAACCACTGCCGTCTACCTCATGGCAGTCAATATGTTAATCATTTACACTCAATGTATATCGTATGTGAATGTTTGAGTTCGAATTATTTAAGAAATAGTAACATGCTTACTCATTTATATGGGGCAGTATTTGTGAGGGTACAAAATTTATTTGTAGTTAAATTTGGGATATTTCCATTGTAAGTGGCAGTAGCAGTGTATTTCATAACTCCATCATCATATATAAATGAGTAATCATGTGGTTCATTAATGTGATCCTAAAGCATATATTTCAAATAGCATACAGATGTGCATTTTTTTATAGGATACACTATGTTAGTGGAGATAGCTGTTTGTTGTTATTGGAATGTGCCTATAAAAAAGGATAACTTTTAATTTTGTTAGAGTGATACGCGAAGCACACGGAAAGTGCTATCACTCGATTTCCCAGGAACTTTGCTGAGTGGTAGAGAATTCAGAATTAGGAAACATGTGTCCCGACTTATCCATAGAAAACAACCATTTCTGGAAAAATGATGGTCAAAGTTTTTGAGTTAATTCAAAGTTCACAAAAACTTCCATCTGATCGTCCGATTGTGGAAAGTAAAAATAGTGCATACCATAAGCTGGCTAGGTATTTACATTACAAAATTAAGGACAACTTCGTTTTCAGGAAAAATTACTCTGTCAAAAACTCCGTCGAATTGGTAAATAAAGTGAATAATGTAATCTGCTATGCCACATCAAAGCTGGCTTCCTTTGATGTTTCCATCCTCTATACCAACTTACCAGTAGATCAGACTTTAAATATTCTGGAACGCAACTTACACCTCCATAAGAAATTACCAGATGTTGAAATTGATGAGCTCATGAATCTCTGCATGGTTTTGAAATACAATTCCTTTTCTTTTAATGACAAAATATACTCACAACCGTACGGGTTAGCAATGGGTAGCCCACTAGCAGGGATTCTTTCTGATATATTCTTGAATGCAGTAGAATCTCAATTTTTTTCTTAGTAATATAGAGGTAGCAGAGAAAATAAAGTTCTATGCAAGATACGTGGATGATACTCTATTGGTAATTGATGAGTCCCAAGAAGACATAGACCAGATACTTCTACTGTTTAACAATCTCCATGAGAAAATTGTTTTTACTCTTGAAAACGAGTCATCCAGTAGGACGTTGAACTACTTAGTTCTTACGTTATCTATAGTAGATGATCACATAGAATATGAGGTCTTCAAGAAGTGTACATTTTCTGACAATGTCATACCCGCTGATTCTGCACACCTGCTAGCGCATAAAATGGCATTTTTTCATTCTAGTATACATAGAGCGATATCCATTCCCCTATCCACAGAAGCCTTGGAACATGAACTGGTAACCTTTGAACAATAGCCCAAAATAACGGTTATGAGCCTGGAATGGTGAGACGGCTCTATAACAAGAAAGTAAATAATAATAGAACGATGACAAGTTCCACGGTAGGTACCGTGCCAGAAGTTAGTCAATCTGCCATAATACCTATTCCATTCATAGGTAAAGTTTCATATAAAATAGGGTGTCTTCTAAAGAACCATGGGTTCAAGACAACTTTTGCTACTAATAATAGCCTGCAGAAGAACCTAATTCACACTTTAAAAAAGCCTGAAGATAAATTGTCATTATCCAGAGCTTACAAGATTACATGTGGAAATTGCCCGAATTTTACATCGGCCAAACAGGAAGAGCTTTACCAGCGAGAAACAAGGAATGTATCCCTACTAAAGTTGGAAATGGCACGCATGGTTCAACATTCGCTGAACACTTAGTGCAAATCGCTCATGCACCCAACCCTCCGGATAATACTCAGCTCTTGCACTGTGAAGTGAAGAGTGCGAGATTGGATATTTTGGAAGAAATTCAATACTTTAAACACTTACTATACGACAAAAATAACCTTCTTAATGACCAGCTGCAGCTGCGAAACAAAAACTTTTTTGAAGGTTTGCAACTGTTATTCCATCTGCCATAATTTTAGGGAGTAATTATTACAGCACTGATTTTGAACACTACAGGAATTGCACTAAAAACAGTTCCAAATAATTTTATCATCTTTTTTTAAATTCATTCATCTGACACATTTACCAGATGAAAAGGACAACATTATATCAATATACACCAGCAAACATTCATGCAGTAACCTTCTACAGACATAGGGATATAAATAACAAATAAAAGTAATAATTGGGTTTCAAACAAGGAGTGCAAATTTAAGAAGCCACAGTGCTACCCACTGTCCCAGTATTTCGTTTGAGAATATCATGGACTAAAAAGTCCCCCAAAGTACCCTAAAAACTTTGATGTTGGTTTTTCAGAAAAGGTTAAGTATCTACGGATAAGCAGAGACACATGTTCACTTACTTTGATCATTCCTGCACTTAGCAAAGTTTCTGGGAAATCCCGTTACGGCAGTTTCCGTCCTCTCCTCATCATGCAAACAAACATTAAAAGCAAAGTTGTAAATGCTCATGCCATAAACAAAAACTGAGTGAAGATTCATTGGAAATAGTTAAAAAAGAGAAACTACTTAACATATTGCAACAGAATGTATTCCAAGAATAATTTTTCATGATTTTGCTACCCAGATGCCTATCAGTGATTAATTAGTTTCGTCTCAGAGGATACACATACACTCCTGGAAATGGAAAAAAGAACACATTGACACCGGTGTGTCAGACCTACCATACTTGCTCCGGACACTGCGAGAGGGCTGTACAAGCAATGATCACACGCACGGCACAGCGGACACACCAGGAACCGCGGTGTTGGCCGTCGAATGGCGCTAGCTGCGCAGCATTTGTGCACCACCGCCGTCAGTGTCAGCCAGTTTGCCGTGGCATACGGAGCTTCATCGCAGTCTTTAACACTGGTAGCATGCAGCGACAGCGTGGACGTGAACCGTACGTGCAGTTGACGGACTTTGAGCGAGGGCGTATAGTGGGCATGCGGGAGGCCGGGTGGATGTACCGCCGAATTGCTCAACACGTGGGGCATGAGGTCTCCACAGTACATCGATGTTGTCGCCAGTGGTCGGCGGAAGGTGCAAGTGCCCGTCGACCTGGGACAGGACCGCAGCGACGCACAGATGCACGCCAAGACTGTAGGATCCTACGCAGTGCCGTAGGGGACCGCACCGCCACTTCCCAGCAAATTAGGGACACTGTTGCTCCTGGGGTATCGGCGAGGACCATTCGCAACCATCTCCATGAAGCTGGGCTACGGTCCCGCACACCGTTAGGCCGTCTTCCGCTCACGCCCCAACATCGTGCAGCCCGCCTCCAGTGGTGTCGCGACAGGCGTGAATGGAGGGACGAATGGAGATGTGTCGTCTTCAGCGATGAGAGTCGCTTCTGCCTTGGTGCCAATGATGGTTGTATGCGTGTTTGGCGCCGTGCAGGTGAGCGCCACAATCAGGACTGCATACGACCGAGGCACACAGGGCGAACACCCAGCATCATGGTTTGGGGAGCGATCTCCTACACTGGCCGTACACCTCTGGTGATCGTCGAGGGGACACTGAATAGTGCACGGTACATCCAAACCGTCATTGAACCCATCGTTCTACCATTCCTAGACCGGCAAGGGAACTTGCTGTTCCAACAGGACAATACACGTCCGCATGCATCCCGTGCCACCCAACGTGCTCTAGAAGGTGTAAGTCAACTACCCTGGCCAGCAAGATCTCCAGATCTGTCCCCCATTGAGCATGTTTGGGACTGGATTAAGCGTCGTCTCACGCGGTCTGCACGTCCAGCACGAACGCTGGTCCAACTGAGGCGCCAGGTGGAAATGGCATGGCAAGCCGTTCCACAGGACTACATCCAGCATCTCTACGATCGTCTCCATGGGAGAATAGCAGCGTGCATTGCTGCGAAAAGTGGGTATACACTGTACTAGTGCCGACATTGTGCATGCTCTGTTGCCTGTGTATATGTGCCTGTGGTTCTGTCAGTGTGATCATGTGATGTATCTGACCCCAGGAATGTGTCAATAAAGTTTCCCCTTCCTGGGACAATGAATTCACGGTGTTCTTATTTCAATTTCCAGGAGTGTAGTTCCACAAGCAGTTGGTGGACATAACACTCTCATCATTTTTAGTCACTATCATCCATTGGCAAGCAATATTATTACTTGAATCTAAGTTTATCAGGGCAGCAGATGTCATATTATGTTTTTTATTTTTACTGCATTCACTCAATAGTTTTACAAGACCATTATGAAGAACTCTGGAATTTTCACTGTACAACATACAACATACAACAAAGCATGACAATATGGACTCTTATGTTGACATAAAGGATCATGATTCATGTACAATATGGTAACAGCCAAATTAGTCTACAGTGCTGGCAATGTAATCAGCCAATGACAGTATTTTAGACATAAGTTGCCTGTTGTAATGGAAATATATTATTTAATGTAAATGTAAGATTCCATGTTGTCACACCATGTTGCATATTTTAAAGTGTAAGTTCCAGTGTTTCTAATGATGATGTTTAAAAATTATAGAGCAGAACCAGGAAAAATAAATCATCAGGCTGTCATGATAAAGATAATTTCAACAGACTGTTTCCCCTACAGGCAATGTTCGTTCTGGCAGAATTTGTTAAAGCTATTGTTAAAATTTATAATGTGATGTTTAATTTTGAAAAGCAATAGAGCAATGGCAAATTTCACTGTGAAAGTGGAACTAAATTTAACTTATAGTATAATGTGGTTAGGCCTCCCAATTGTTAGATATTGTGT
This sequence comes from Schistocerca gregaria, assembly GCF_023897955.1. Taxonomy (NCBI): domain Eukaryota; kingdom Metazoa; phylum Arthropoda; class Insecta; order Orthoptera; family Acrididae; genus Schistocerca; species Schistocerca gregaria. The sequence continues at coordinate 242,415,285 of NC_064921.1, forward strand.
TACTTCCAGACTCAATAAACAAAGCAAATGTATGAACTGTTATCCATTCAAAACAATCTTATAACTTAAATTGAATATCTGATGATTTTAATATTCATAAATAAAAGAGAAATGTTTCAATTTGGGTGACACAGTCAGGTTTCGTACAGTGTGTGTTCTCTATTAACAATCTCTGGCTCATTTCCAGTCACCACAAAGAAAACTCCTTAGATTAAGATTGCAGATTAATCTCGATGAAGGAGATCATTTCAGTTATCTTATACAGACTTATGTATAATTGGAGTTCTATTAGTTTTCCCTTTTAAGGTCACTGAATTATTGCCCCCCCCCCCCCCCCCCCCAAAAAAAATGGTAGTAACACATTATTTACCACTGCTCCATCTTATCATTTTAAGGTTTTTGTACTAACTCTTTGGATCTGCTTCCAACACAAATGGGTAGGTAATTTTCTATTGGGATACCTCTTCATATAATGAGCCCTCATGCACATAGGAGGCTACAGTGTAGAACAGCAACTCATTCCAATTAATGTGCTGGTTATTTGCATAATCTGTTTTCGTTATTATTCTATACACATGGTCTTTGAAGTGCTCTAGTTTATTTATAATTTTTTTATTTATGAAAAACAAACACACACACACACACACACACACACACACACACACACACACAAACTCACTCACATGACCATAGTATCTGGCAGCTGGAACCATACTGCAAGCAGCAGCACATTAGGAGAGTGGCAACCGAGTGGGGGTAAGGAGGAGGCTAGGGTGGGGAGGGGGGAGAGAGAGCAGGATCGCAGGGCATGGTAAAGCGCTGTTGGTAGCATGCAGTGACGAGGTGGAGAATAGGGCAGCCAGCTGCAGACTGGAGGTCAGGTGGCAGGTGAGGGGGGGGGGGGGGTTTGCAGAAAATGAGAGAAGTAAAAACACTGGGTGCGTTGGTAGCATAGACAACTGTGCTGTGCTGGAAAGGGAACAATGACTAACGCAGATTGACGGCAGGAGGATTTATGGGAACACAGGATATATTGCAGGGAGAGCTCACACCTTTGTAATTCAGAAAAGCTGGTGTTGGTGGGAAGGATCCAGATGACACAGGCTTACAGCAGTCATTGAAATGAAGAACGTTGTGTTGGGCGGCATGCTCAGCAACAGGGTGGTCCAGTTGTTTCTTGGCCACCGTTTGTTGGTGGCCATTCATGTGGACAGACAGTTTGTTGGTTGTTATGCCCATGTCGAATGCAACATCGTCTTTGCAGCTTATCTTGTACATCTCAACTGGTTTCACAGGTAGCCCTGCTTTTGATGGGATAGGTGATGTTTGTGACTGGATTGGAGTATGTGGTGGTGAGAGGATGTATGTGACAGTTCCTGCTTCTAGGTCTATTGCAGGGATATGAGCCACAATGCAAGGATTTGGGAGTAGGGGTTGTGTAGGGATTGACAAGGATATTGTGTATGGACACCAGAATACCACTTTGGAAGAGGTGGGAAGGATACTGGGTAGAACATTTCTCATTTCAGGGAACAATGAGAGGTAATCGAAACCCTGGCAGAGAATGTAATTCACTTGCTGCAGTTCTGAGTGGTACTGAGTCATGAGAAGAATGCTCCTCTGTGGCTGGATGGTGAGACTTTTGGAGGTGATGGGTGACTGGAACAATAAAGTACAGGAGATCTGTTTTTGTAGAAGGTTGGGAGGGTAATTACAATATGTAAAGGCCTTAGTGAGACACTCAGTATTTTTCGAAAGGGAGTGCTTGTCACCACAGATGCGACAGCCATAGATGGTTAGGCTGTATGGAAGGGACCTGTTGGTATGGATTGGGTGACAACTGTCAGAGGAGAGGTATTGCTGCTGGTTAGTAGCTTTGGTATGTACAGAGGTACTGATGTAGAAATCTTTGAAGCGAAGGTTATCATTGAAGAAGATGACTTGATGGGTTGAGTAGGACCAGGTGAAGCGAATGGCGGAGAAGGTGTTGTGGTTCTGGAGGAATGAGGATAGGATGTCCTCACCCTCAATCCAGATGCTGAAGATTGAATCTGAACCAGGTGAGGGGTGTGGGATTCTGGGGGTTTAGAAAGGATTCCTCTAGATGGCCCATGAGTAGGCTGGCATAGGATGGTACCATGCGGGTGCCCATAGCTATAGTCTGGATTTGTTTGTAGGTGGTGCCTTCAAGGAGAAGTAAGTGTGGGTGAGGATGTAGTTTCTAATATGACTAGCAAGGTGATTTTTGGTTTGGAATCTGTCGGGCATTGGGAAAGGTAGTGTTCAGTGGCGGTAAAGCCATGGGCATTTTGGATATGAATGTAAAGAGAGGTGGCATCAATAATGACGAGCAGGGCACTGTGTGAAAAAGGAACAGGAACAGTGTAGAGTCGGTGGAGGAAATGGTTGGCATCTTTTATATAGGAGGGTGGGTTGCAGGTTATTGGCTGAAGGTGTTGGTCTAGGAGAGCAGAGATTCTTTCAGTGGAGGCACAGAAACCAGCCATAATGGGATGTCCTGGGTGGTTGAGTTCATGGACTTAAGGAAGCACAGAGAAGATAGGAGTGTGGGGCATGGTAGGGGCGAGGAGAGTGGTGGACTGCAGGGAGAGGTTCTGGGATGGGTCTTAGGATTTGAGGAGAGACTGGAGATCCTGCTGGATATCTGGAATGGGCTCACTGTGGCCGGGTATGTAGGTGGATGAATCTGATACGTGGTGGATACCTTCTACGGTTCAAAACAATGGTGGTGGAGTCTTCGTCAGCAGGTAGAATTATAAGGTTGGGATCAGGTTTTAGGTGGTGGATTGCAGATCTTTCTGAGGATGTTAGATTAGTTGCATGTTGTGGAATGATGGTGAGGCAATGTCATAGGTTAAGAAATTCTGGAGAGTTAACAGGGGATGATCTGGGCACAGAGAGGGTGGATCACCGTTGGTTAGAGGAGTGAACTGAGTTCAACATTGGTCTTTGGTTGAGTCTTATTGGTAGGGGTTGGTGGCAAAAAGTGTTTCCATTGTAGTGGCCAGGAGAAAGAAAGAAGGTCTTGTAACAAGTCCTGCATGACTAAATTTGGGATTGGGTCAACAGGCGAGGTCTTTGGAAAGAAGTGATACTTCTGCAGAGCCAAGGCAGTTGGAGGAAAGGTTCATGACTGTCTTTTGGGTCTGTTTAGGTTCTGGATTCTGTGTGGTAGTGAGAGTGAGTTTTGGAGGGTGGGGTAAGTGTAGTAGGTCTGTGAGACAGGGTTTGTCAGCTATGAGGGGACGTGGTGGAGGTTTGGAGGCGGTTGTGGAGGTGGTGGACAGTGGTAGTCCAAGGTGGGAGTAGAAAGTGGTTAGGTTGGAGAGTTTCTTGGGGTGGCGTTGTGCATTTTGCTCTATTTCCTGAAGGGCAAGAGTTTCAATGTGTGTTATGGGATCCAGGAATTTGTGATCGCATAGGAAGATACTTTTACATATGGAGAGCGAATATTGCAAGGTTTGGGCCTGAGTGACATGGTTTTGCAGGACTTTGTTGGTGAGGGTTAAGGATTGGTCGAATCTGAACAGATGGAGGTCATTGTGGAAGGAAGCCAGAAATGGGTAATTTGATGGTAAGTCTATTTTGGTGGGTTCCATGAGCCAAGCAACAGCACAGGAGCAATATGTGGGACTGGGTTCTGGCTAGGCATAGGGAAACTTTTCTGTATTTGATGGATATGGAAGGAGAAAGGATCCATAGTGGTGGAAAAAACGCATAAAAATATGTAAATAATATTGCATTACATATGAAAAAATTTGCTAAAATACATTGGAACATGTGGGAAAAATAATGAAAAGATTGAAACAGGTGAAATATAGGGAACCAATATGAAATTTGAGAGAGTAAGTCAATGGTGAAAGGCGAAAACCAACTGAAATTGGTGTGAAGTCACAATGAGATGAAATAAAAAATAAAAATATTTATCTATATCTAAAAACAAAGATGATGTGACTTACCAAACGAAAGCAATGGCAGGTCGATAGACACACAAACAAACACAAACATACACACAAAATTCAAGCTTTCGCAACCAACGGTTGCTTCATCAGGAAAGAGGGGAGGAGAGAGAAAGACGAAAGGATGTGGGTTTTAAGGGAGAGGGTAAGGAGTCATTCCAATCCTGGGAGCAGAAAGACTTACCTTAGGGGGAAAAAAGGACAGGTATACACTCGCACACACACACATCTATCCACACGCACATACATATTTATCTACATCTACATGGATACTTTGCAAATTACATTTAAGTGTCTTGCAGAGCGTTCATCAAACCACCTGCATAATTCCCTATTATCCCAATCTCATACAGCGCGTGGAAAGAACGAACACCTATATCTTTCCATACGAGGCCTGATTTCCCTTTATTTTATAATGATAATTGCTTCTCCCTATGTAGTTTGGCATCAACAAAATATTTTCACATTTGGACTAGAAAGTTGGTGATGGAATTTTGTGAGAAGATTGCTCCGCAATGAAAAATGCCTTTGTTTTAATGATGTCCAGCCCAAATCCTGTATCATTCCAGTGACACTCTCACCTCTATTTCGCAATAATACAAAACATGCTGCTCTTCTTTGAACTTTTTCGATGTACTCCATCAATCCTACCTGGTAAGGATCCCGCACTGTGCAGCAGTATTCTGAAAGAGGACAGACAAGCATAGTGTAGTCAGTCTCCTTAGTAAATCTGTTACATTTCCTAAGTGTCTTGCCAATAAAACAGTCTTTGGTTAGCCTTCCCCACAACATTTTCTATGTGATCCTTCCAGTTTCATTTCTTAATTGTAATTCCTAGGTATTTAGTTGAATTTACGGCCTTTAGATTTGACTGATTTATTGTTTAACTGAAGTTTAATGGATTCCTTTAAGCACTCGTGTGGATGACCTCTCACTTTTCATTATTTAAGGTCAATTGCCAATTTTTGCACAATACAGATATCTTTCCTAAATTGCTTTGCAATTTGTTTTGATCTTCTGATGACTTTATTAGTCGATAAATGGCAGAATCATCTGCAAAGTATCTAAGACTGCTGCTCACATTGTCTCCCAAATTATTTATATAAATAAAAAACAGCAAAGGTCCTTTAACAGTACCTTGGGGAACGCCAGAAATCATTCCTGTCCTACTCGAAGACTTTCCTTCAATTGCTGCGTAACTGTGGCAGAAAATCACAAATCCAGTCACATAACTGAGACGATACTCCATAAGCAAGCAATTTCACTACAAGCCACTTGTGTGGTACAGTGTCAAATGCGTTCCGGAAATATGGAATCAATTTGAAATCCCTTGTCAATAACACCCAACACTTCGAGTGAGCAAAGAGCTAGTTACAGCCCCAAAAGTAGACAGTAGTATGTTGTTAACTCCCACAAATGATAATGAAATATTAAAGGTGATAAAGAGTCTAAAATCAAAAATGTCTACAGACGTGTATGAAGTGCCAGTGTCAATAATAAAAAAGTTGCCCAACAAATTATAAAGCCCCTGGTAGGGGAGACTGTGATAAAATTGGAATATATTTTTGGATTATTTCCTGTCTGACAGGAAGCCTAAATCATCTAGTATGTATGTTAATTTAATTGTTTTGCTCTGATAAAAATTGTACATATAAAATAAATGAAAGCAAAGTCATATTAAAGTGCCCACTGTGGCCCCATCATGGGGTACTGTGAGCATTGGTATGGGGCACAGTGAGCACTAGTAAAAAAAATCTTCAGACATGCTGAAAACATGTATTTTATTGCTAAACATTAATTGATTCATTGAATGGATACACTATACAATCACTGGACACTGTGTGATTCCATGTTAATGGGGAATACAAACATTCCTATTGTTCATTTTGTGCCACCAACTGTGGAAGGCTTTGGTAATTTACAAATGACATCTGTTAAACAAATTTCACCTATTCCTGCACCTGCAGGTAGTGAAAAATGTCTGTCAAACTTATGTGAGTTTTGCAAATAAGTCACAATTGCAGTGGCTTCATTTTTATTCTTTGAATTAATATGTGCAACAAAGTAGCGAAATGGTATTTCTTTTCCTTTTGTTGGCACTTTCACAATAACAAAGTCATTCTCTTCAGGCTCACCTTCCATGTTAATTACTTCTTCACTGTGAAGACTCAAATTATCATCACTGCCATTAACATGAAGAACAGCAGAGCCTTCACTGTCTTCTGAGGTATTCTCTGGTTGCAGTTGCCTTCTGACTTGTTAAAAAATGGGCTTCTGGCCTGTTTTGTTAGTAGAGTTTGGTCTGTTTCATTTTTCCCTAATGTTCTCAGATTCTAGAAGCTCCTGCTTCTCTGGGGTGTCAGCATGAATTCATGTCCTTCCTCTTTTTCTTCCATGCTGAGGGTGTCTTACAGATGGTTGCTTTTGCAAGATGTCAGTTTTCCTTTGGTGATACCAAGGATCCTGACATATTTCAACTGCTACTATTCGCAGGCAGTTTTACTGATGGAACAGTGCTTGTGTTGTTGCAGTCTGTTATATTTTTCCCATTGGCATCATCAACAGTATTTTCTGGAACATTTACAACTACTGCACCTTGTTGACCATATGTGACCTGTCTCTCTTCTATCCTGTCAGTAATATATGAGCCCAAATAATCCTCATCAGAGAAAACATCAGGATTAAATGACCAAATACCAGTACAGTGAAAACCAGAAACAATATTCTTTGAAGTAAATGCTAATGGGCATGCCTTTCCTACAAGTCCTGCAATTTCAAGTATTGTTATAGCTTTTCCTGAATTCATCAACATGTAATTGTCACAGGTATTGTTATAAAACTTTTTGAATGGACCATATAAAGTTCTATCTAAAGGCTGCAGTATGGTGGCAATGTCAGAATAGTTACATTATTTGCTTTTGCCAGATCAATTGTTTTAATACTCAGGTGTGAATCATGGTTGTCCTATATACGTAAAACTGAGTGCTCTTTGGATGCATTTGGAAACTGAATGAAATGTTGGATTACACAATGTAAATTAGCTACTGTTATCCAGCCGGAAGGATGCACCAGTCACAGTGTCTGTGCAGGGGCTGCATGAAGGGAACTCTCCTTAAATCAAACTCGGGTGGGGGGGGAACATCAGGACTGGTGAAATTGCATTCCCTAGTGCATTAACAAATCCAACAAGTGTAACCAGTAGGCCACGTTCACCAGAGGTGCATCTTTCAAATTGTTTTTGACCCTTTGGTGCAATGATTTTAGTTGGTGTCTGTACAGTGGTTACATCAGATTCATCTAAGTTGTATATGTCGTCAGGATCATAAGCGTGTCTGGTATATATAGATCTTAACTTTTCGAAAAAGAGTAGCCAGTTGGTTTTATGAAAGCCAGTTGCTCTCCCAAGACTTGTTGGCTATGGAACCCTCAGTGATAGTCAGTGTCTCGTTATAAATACCTGGCACCAATCAACTCCTGCCATCTCATTTGTAGTCCAATTTACAGGCACACAGATATTGTTAACAGTAGCAAAAGTCACATGCCAGTTGCCTCAGACTCTTCATTGTTAAGCTGTATAATATGTTGGCTGATTCCTATGCATATCCCATCAACATGTTTTCTTCTTTTTCCATTAAAACTAATCTGGATCCATACTTTGGACAGTATTGCAATTCATCTGGATTGGCAGCTGCCTTGGCCTGTTTCGGGTACCTAGAAAAGGTGAAGGTAATATGTAAAGCCTGGCTACCTAAATTTAATTTTAACCCTACATGAAATAGAAAAAAGTACTCGTTAAAGTAATTGCTACAGGTGTTTGTTCAGAATATCATTATTCAAGGGATATCAATCCCATATTGCAGGAAAAGCTCAATAAAACCTGAAATGAAGGAGCATTTTATCAAAACTTTGTATGTGCACAACAATAATCAATAGACCTACTGAATCAGGCATGATAATGGCATAATGTTAACGTTTTATATGAACCAATTTCAATATCTATCATTGCAATGTTTTATTAATGTCACAATATCAGGGACAGAAAGTTGCTACTCACCATATAGCGGAGATGCTGAGTCACGATAGGCACAATAAAAAGATTCACACAATTAAAGCTTGTGGCCATTAAGACCTTTGTCAACACTAGACAAACTTACACACACACACACACACTCACATAAATGCAACTTGCACACACATCTGCAGCCTAAGAGAACTGAGACCAAACTGCAAACAGCAGCACCAGTGCATGATGGAAGTGGTGACTGGTTGGGGGTAAGGAGGAGGCTGGAGAGAGGAGGGGGACAGATAGTATGGCAGGAGTAGCGGACAGTCAAATATTGCGGTTTAGACAGAGGGCGAGAGAGAAGGTGCGGAGAGGGGAGAGGGTAAGTAGCGGAAAGTAGAGAAAATAAAAAGACTGGGTGTGGCGGTGAAATGATGGCTATGTAGTGATGGAATGGGAACAGGGTGGGGGATGGATGGGTGAGGACAGTGACTAACAAAGGTTGAGGCCAGGGGTGTTACAGGACCGTACGATGTATTGCAGGGAAAGTTCCCACCTGTGCAGTTCAGAAAAGCTGGTGTTGGTGGGAAGGATCCATAAAGCACAGGCTGTGAAGCAGTGATTAAGATGAGGGATATCGTGTTTGGCACTGTGTTCAGCAACAGGGTGGTCCACTTGTTTCTTGGCCACAGTTTGCTGGTGGCTGTTCATGTGGACAGTCAGCTTGTTGGTTGTCATGCCTCCATAGAATGCAGCACAGAGGTTGCAGCTTAGCTTGTAAATCACATGACTGGTTTCACAGGTAGCTCTGCCTTTGATGGGATAGGTGATGTTAGTGGCTGGAATCGAATAGGTGGTGGTAGGAGTATGTATGGGACAGGTCTTGTATCTAGCCTATTACAGGGCTTTGAGCCATGAGTTAAGGGATTGGGAGCAGGGGTCGTGTAAAGATGGACAAGTATGTTGTGTATGTTTGGTGGACAGCGGAATACCACGGTAGGAGGGGTGGGAAGAATAGTGGGCAAGACATTTCTCATTTCAGGGCATGATGAGAGGTAATTGAAACCCTGGTGGAGAATGTAATTCAGTTGCTCCAGTCCCACATGACACAAGACGTCATCAGTTACGGTTGCTTTGAGCACTGGATCATCGAGATTGGACTGTGGAACAAAGGAAACGTCGTCTTGTCGGATGAGTCGGGTTTCTTGTTACACCATGTCTATGGTCGTGTCCGAATACACCGTCACCCAGAAAATGGCTGCTCGAAACATGCAGCCCGCCACGAACACGCGATCTAGTGTATGGGTGGCTAGGCTCTACGCAAGGGACTTATAGATATGGAATGGGTGGCAACTGTCAAAGTGGAGGTATTGCTGGTGGTTAGTAGGTTTGAAATGGATGGAGGTACTGATGTAGCCATCGCTGAGGTGAAGGTCAACATCTAAGAAGGTGGCTTGTTGGGTTGAGTAGGACCAGGTGAAGCAAATGGGGGAGAAGTTGTTGAGGTTCTGGAGGAATGTGAATAAGGTGTTCTCACCTTCAATCCAGATAGCAATGATGTCATCAATGAATCTAAACCAGGTGAGGGGTTTAGGATTCAGGGTTTTTAGGAAGGATTCCTTTAGATGGCCCATGAATAGGTTAACATAGGATGGTGCCGTGCGGGTGCCCATAGCTGTACCATGGATTTGTTTGTAGGTAATGCCTTCAAAGGAGAAGTAATTGTGGGTAAGGATATTTTTCGGACGTAATTCTACTTTCTCACGTAATTTTTCACATATTTGCAGTGTCATAGATCCATACTCCTTTAAAAGTTTCCTTGTTCCTAGCCACATCTCAGTCCCACATACTGTTCCGGTGTTGTTGCTTGTGTCATGAAATCCCCCCTAATGGCCTTACCATCAAATTACCCATCTCTGGTTGCCACCCCTCCATCCGCAATGACCTCCACCTGATCAGATTCCACCAATCCTTAGCCCTCACCGACATAGTCCTGCAAAATCATGTCAACCAAGCCCAATCCTCCTTGCAGTACCTTCTCTCCATCCACAAAACTCTCCTGCTATGGAATCACAAATTCATGGAACCCATAACACTCATTGAAACCCTTGCCCTGCAGGAACTTGAGCAACATTCACAATGCCACCTCAAAAAGCTCTCCATCCTACTCACTTTCTAGGCCCCCCTTGGAGTTCCACTGTCCACCACTTCTACAGCCACCTCCAAACCTTCCCCACGCCCCCTCATAGCTGACAAACCCTGTCTCGCAGACCTACTACATTTACCCCACCCTCCAAAACTCCCTCCCACCACCACACAGAACCCAGAACCTAAACAGACCCGTAACACAGTTATGAACCTTTCTTCAAGAAGCCTTAGTCCCACAGACATATCAGTCCTTTCCAAAGGCCTAACCTTTTGCCCCACTCCCAAATTCAACCATGCTGGAGTAGTTAAAGACTTTCTCTCCTTCTCCCGGTCCCTACAGTGGAAACAATTTTTCTCTACCAACCCTACCAATCATATTCAACTAAAGACCAATATTGAACCTTCCACCCCCTGTTAACTTTCAGAATTTCTTAACCTCGAACCTTTCCTCAACATCATTCCCCAAATCCCTCAACATGCAAACTAACCTTACATCTGCAAAAAGAACCGCAGTCCACCATCTAAAAACTGATCCCGACCTTATAATCCTACCTGCTGACAAATGCTCCACCACCGTTGTTTGAACCGCAAGGATTACATGGCAGAAGGACTCCGTCAGCTGTCAGATACTTCCACCTATAAACCATACCACAGTGATCCCATTCCAATAATCCAGCAGGATCTCCAGTCACTACTCAAATCTTTAGGCTCATCCCAGAACCTCTACCCAGAGTCCATCTCTCTACTTACCCCCTACCATTCCCCGCACTACCACCTTCTACAATCTTCCTAAAGTCCATAAACCCAACCACCCAGGACGCCCCATTGTGGCAAGTTACTGGGTCCCCACTGAGAGAATCTCTGCTCTCGTAGACCAGCACCTTCAACCTATTACCTGGAACCTATGCTCCTATATAAAAGATACGAACCATTTCCTCTACCGACTCTCCACAGTTCCTGTCCCTTTACCACATGGTGCCCTGCCCGTCACTATTGATACCACCTCCCTGTACACAAACATTACTAATGCCCACGGCCTTACTGCTGTCGAACACTACCTTTCCAGACACCTTTTGGATTCCTCCTTCCTAGTCTCCATGACCAACTATATCCTCACCCACAATTACTTCTCCTTTGAAGGCATTACCTACAAACAAATCAATGGTACGGCTATGGGCACCTACATGGCACCATCCTATGCTAACCTATTCATGGACCATCTAAAGGAATCCTTCCTAAAAACCCAGAATCCTAAACCCCTCACCTGGTTCAGATTCATTGATGACATCTTTGCTATCTGGATTGAAGGTGAGGACACCTCATTCACATTCCTACAGAATCTCAATAACTTCTCCCCCATTTGCTTCACCTGGTCCTACTCAACCCAACAAACCACATTCCTAGATGTTGACCTTCACCTCAGAGATGGCTACATCAGTACCTCCATCCATTTCAAACCTACTAACCACTAGCAATACCTCCACTTTGACAGTTGCCACCCATTCCATATCTATAAGTCCCTTGCGTAGAGCCTAGCCACCCATGGTCGTCACATCTGCAGTGACAAGCAGTCTCTCTCAAAATATACCGAGGGTCTCACTGAAGCCTTCACTGAACATAATTATCCTCCCATCCTTGACAAAAACAAATCTCCCATGCCTTGTCTTTCCAGTCTCCCACCACCTCCAAAAGTCCCATAGTCCGGCCACAGAGGAGCATTCCCCTAGTAACTCAGTACCATCTGGGACTGGAGCAACTGAATTACATTTTCCGCCAGGGTTTCGATTACTTCTCATCATGCCCTGAAATGAGGAATGTGCTGCCCACTATCCTTCCCACCCCTCCTACCATGGAATTCCGCTGTCCACCAAACCTACACAATATACTCGTCCATCCTTACACAACCCCTGCTCCCAATCCCTTACCTCATCGCCCATACCCCTGTAATAGACCTAGATGCATGACCTGTCCCATACATCCTCCTACCACCACCTATCCCATCAAAGGCAGGGCTACCTGTGAAACCAGTCATATGATTTACAAGCTAAGCTGCAACCTCTGTGCTGCATGACAACCAACAAGCTGTCTGTCCACATGAACGGCCACCGACAAACTCTGGTCAAGAAACAAGTGGACCACCCTGTTGTTGAACAGGCTGCCAATCACGATATCCCTCATCTTAATGACTGCTTCACAGCCTGTGCCATATGGATCCTTCCCACCAACACCAGCTTTTCTGAATTGCACAGGTGGGAACTTTCCCTGCAATACATCCTACATTCCCGTAACCCTCTTGGCCTCGTCCTTTGTTAGTCACTGTCCTCACCCATTCATCCCCCACCTTGTTCCCATTCCAGCACTACACAGCCGTCATTTCACCGCCTTACCCAGTCTTTTAATTTCTCTCCTTTCTGCTATTTACCCCTCCCCCCACCGCACTTTCTCTCCTGCCCTCCGTCTAAACTGCAACACATCACTGTCCGCCACTCCCACCATACTAACCCTCCCCTTCCCCACCCCAGCCTCCTCCTTATCCCCACCCAGTTGCCATTCCCATCATACACTGGTGCTGCTGTTTGCAGTGTGGTCTCAGCTCTCTTAGGCTTCAGATATGTGTGCAAGTTGATTTATGTGAGTGTATGAGTGTGCGTGTGTGTATGTTTGTCTAGTGCTGACAAAGGCCTTAATGGCCGCAAGCTTTAATTGTGTGAATCTTTTTATTGTGCCTATCGCGACTCAGCATCTCCACCATATGGTGAGTAGCAACTTTCCTTCTCTGGTATTGTTACATTCCATCCTGGAGTTTCCATTGTTTGATTTTATTAATGTCAGTGAGATCAAGTAGGCTTAGTAATGTAAAAATGTTCAAATGTATCTAGGTAAAAAAAGAATAACTCATTTTATGCAAACCTGTATCTGTTCCATTTATCGAGTTTTGAAGAAACCCTCCTGAGTTATTATATGAATGAACACTGCAGCTACTGCTGAAACAACCAATCTTTGAAGAGTCTGCCTTGGGATATTGTATAGTTCCACTGCTGCCAAAACTGTCATTCCATCTGCAATAGTACTATTCACAGCTTTCTTCATTTCTTCAGCAGGTGTTAACCCAAAAGACATCTTCCTCTGTCTGTAGCAACCATTTTTCTTTTCTGAAAGTTATGGTATAGACTGCTATTTAAATGGAATGACACATGGGGCACAGTGAGCACCTATGCTCCCTGTGCCCCATGAAAAATTGCTCACTCTGCCCCAGACTCCATCTCCACAATCAAACACATTTTTTTCAGTCACAATCAGATGTAAGAATTCTGTATTTTACATGATATGTAGAAACAATATGTATTAACACTACTTACCTTCTCAATCTTTTGTTTCTGCAAAACGTAGAAGATGCAGCAAAATTTACTGTGAAAGATCGTAAAACCAAAGAGTCACAATTTCAAATCTACAGCATCATTCTGCCATCTTGTTTTCACTGCCCTCTATATGCTCAGAGACTGTAATTCCAAGGAGCAAAACTTTGCTGGAATCCTGGCAGCAGTCATCGATAGTATATAATGAATTGCTCATTGTGCGCCGCTGCCCACTGTGCCCCAGTCTCCCCTAAATATTCTAACAACTAAATTGTTTATTCAAGGTGTGGCCCATTTCTTCATTTGGTACCTGCTACTCTCGACAAAATTCTCTTCTTCTGCACCGTGATGATACACTGGTCACTGAAAGAAAAAACTTAAAACTAATTTAAAACTAATTGCAACGCGTAGCTCGGTGCCCATTGATACATTTGGTTGTTGCATATGTCCACAGATATTTTCATATTTTGCGTAAATTCATAGCCATTCTTTTATTCTGTTATCCATTATGACCATTTACTCTGCAAAGAAAATTATCTGACATTTCTTATGGTATTTTGTCGTTTGTCCTTAGCTTACAGGACTCGTACAGTTTTTCATAATGCTTCCTTCTTGTTGTAAATATGTTGTATGTAGCTTAGTATTTAATTAAATCTTTGTGTACATATATCAATAGGTTACTTAGTTCTTAGACAGTAGTAGTATTTCCATTTACTTTGTATTTAAGTTAGGTACATATTGCATTCCTACCGGTCTGTCATGTATGTGCACAGAAAAATACCTCCTCTCCTGATACTGATGTCAGCATGCATGGTTGAGCATCCAATAGCTGAGCCATAAGCTAATTTCGTTTGTACTTTTGCTTTGAAGGAAGTGGTGTGTTACTTCTCATTGCTGGTAATTTTTATTCCTATGTGTACAAATCAAAAGAATCAGTTATGTCTATACACATTACTTTATCTTAACATACACTCTAGAAGAAAAATTACACTTAGAATTATGTACACTGTGTACAATTACCGTGTGGGGAAAAAAAGAAGTTACCATGCTTTATCATTCTGTAAACACTTTTATATCTTTGTGAGTGTAGAGACGCTTGTCTCTTCCCTTTTTTCTTATAGGCTAACCTGTATGTCCCAGAATATGGTATTTTGGAAATTACATATGGTCCTGAATAGAGTAATTGTCACTTCTTATTCAGTTTCCCAAATTTTGTCAATTTAGGGTGAGTCCATAGAGGACCCGTTGCCCTTCAAAAAATTGTGTAATGCATTTCAGTTTCTTGTTATAAATTTTTCTTCTATACTCGGCCCTATTTTCAAGTGTAATCATGGCTGGTTTTATTTTGTCTTGTAGTGTCATTTCTGTAGTAGGTATCTTTGATAAGGGGGCGACACCCACTCATTTGTTTGCTTTGTCCATAACATCAATTCATTAGGTGTGAAACCTGTTGAAGAATGTGGAAGGTTATTGACAACTTGCATGAAAGGAGTTACATATTCCACCCATTAAGTATGTTTGTGAGGGGTGTATGTCCTAATAAACTGTTTGAATTCCTTAAAGACTCGTTCAACTGGGCTTGCTTCTGGGTGAAAGAAGCTTACTAATATGTGCTTGCTGCCCTGTGAGGTCATAAATTGTTTCCACTTCTGCCCAATGAAATATGTAGCATTATCAGTTAGTAGTACCTTTGGTGTACCTACTCTTCTCAAATAGTCTCCCTCAGTTCTTTTTCATGTAATTGTGGCTGTTGCATTTTTAATGGCATACATTTTGATATGTTTTGAGAAAATATCGTGTAGTGCTACTATGTATCTTACTCCTCCTTTACTTCTTAGATATGGACCGGCTATGTCCAGAGACACTATATCTAGTGAGTTTTTTGTGCATATTGGGTGTAGCTCGTATATTTTGACACATTGAACTGTTTTGATTTTTGACATATTGCACACTTTCTTAATACCTGTAGGACTCGCCTTTTCAAATTTGGAAAATAACAAAGTGTTTTTTATTCCTTGGAGCTAGACAGATGCATATGGCATCAACGTTTTTCAGGTCAGGTAACATACGTTATTCTGACACAACATGTCCTAAAAATTTTACTTGCTCCTCACCAAAACTAGATTTTTTTTTTTTTTTTTTTTTTTTTTTTTTTTTTTTTTTTTTTTTTTTTCTCCGTAATCTGCAAATCGTTGAAGCACCTGTTCAATGAGCCTGATATGTTCTAACCAAGTAGGCATGGCTATTAGCAGGTTGTCTACATAGAAAGTGACTTTGCTAAGCAATTCTGGTCCTAAAACCTTGTCCTATGCAGATATAAACACTCCTGCACTAATGTTCAGTCCAAAATGCAGAACACAGAATTCGTAACTTCTGCCCCCACAAACAATTGCTGTATATTTTTGACTTTCTTCGTGGTGTTTTATTTGCGAGTAGGACATTTTGAGACCAAGTGCACTGAAATATTTGTATTGTAAAACTTTAGAGGCTGTTTCTCCAAATTGTCTGGGCTTATGCTTCCTAGTATTATAATCTTATTGATACATGTAGCATCGAGAACTAACCTTACAGAACCATCTGGTTTGCTTACTGGTAATATTGGACTATAATAGAATGAAAATGAAAGTTGTATAATTCCCCATTTAATCATATGATTGATCTCTTCCCTTACTGCCTCTCGTTTTGCCTATGGAATAGAATATGACATTACATAAATTGTCTCATGTGGATAGACTTCAAATTTATGTTCATTGTCTTTGATTACTCCTGGCTACTTACTGAAAACAGTGGCATACTTAAATAACAAGTGAGAAAGTTCATGTCATTGGATATCATTTAGTACCTGTGATTCACTTAGCTTCTGCTCTACGATTTCCTAATTAACCTCAGTGTTCACTTCCATCAAATTTGTTTGTGAAATATACAACTGGAAAGTAATATTGTACTATGACATTTGACTTTGGTTTGTTTTTCTTACTTTCTTGTACTTGTTCTCCCTTGATTTTATCAACTCATGTTGGTACAAATCATCCTTGATGTCACCTCATTTGTCAAATCTTATGAAACATGTTTGTAGTTCTGCCTTGCCCCACTCCCTGAGAGGTCAATAGCCTGGGGCTTAACTACGATCGGTTGGTGTTTTCCGACAGTGTAGTGTGACTTAGTTCTTTACCTGGAGAAATTTCGACGAGTTGCGCAGTGTGTGTACCTCGCCAGTTTGTGTCGTTAGCTGCTGTGCAGTTATTTTGCTGCCCAAAGATTGGCTGTGGTACAGCGTAAGGCATGGCATTGTTGCTGCGCACTCTCCACTGCTGCGGTTTCTATTCATATTCAGCATAGGGCATTGAGATGGTGAATTGTAATTCGCTCATGCATTGAAATTACCCCTGTGGTTTTGGAAATTTCTTTAAAATCGTTTGTTTTTTCCATTCCCATTACTGTGCTCTTTACGTCTGGGTATGCAAGTTTACTGTTGTGTGTACCAACCGTGCTGTGTGTTTAAATCACATTTTGCTGACTGATTTACATAATTATGTTGTTGTTGTGCCTAATTTTTTGTTGCTCTATGGGGTACCGGTCTTTCCTCATGGATGAAGTCAATAGAATCGAGCACTGACAGAAGATATTCAGTGTCATGCTCGGGCATTGTGACTAATTTTCCTCTAATGTGTGATGGTAAACGACTTTTCAAAAATTTTAATACATCTACTTGTGATATTGGCTTCATCGAGTAGAATGTCTTGTTCAGGTATTTTTCAAAGTATCCATGTAGGCTAACGTATTTTTCCATTGAATGGTGCAGGGTTGCAAACCTCGTGTCTGAGTTTTTCTTGCACTGCCTCAGACCAGTATTTGTTGCGGAAAGCTCTTTCAAATTGGGTATAAGTGCTGCAACGTTCGCTGACTTCAATTGCCCTTAAGACTACATCGCCTTGCGTATATCCCTCAACAAATCTGATTTTCTGTGCTTCCGTCCAGTCACATGGAAATATATTATGAGAAGCACTAATAAATACAACGTGATTCTTTCTTTTACCTTCAGCAGTAAATGTAGGAAATTGTTGCTGTCTCACCAAACCTTCATCTTCAAAAATAGTTGATGGACTCGTGGCATTTTCAATCTTATTTATGTTGTTATTGTAGTTACCTGTAATTCTGACTGATAATTGGAGTTGTGGGTATGTTTACATTTTGCAGTCTACAACTATCACTTGTACCTGCTGTGGGACTCGTGACAATTTTGTGAATAGATACCAACAGGTTGTAGTTTGTTTACTGTAGCCTGTGTATTATTTACATGCATATTTCGAGATCCGGTAATATTTTCCTATAAAAGATTGCGGATCCTATTTTTTGCGGCTTGTATGTTAATGTTTACTTTGTTCATGATTTAATTTTCTTTTTTCTGAATGGCCTTTTCTACTACATCCGTGTATAACTTACTATCGGTTACTAACTTCTCTGCAGTGGTGTTACCCTTATCTAGTGTACCTTCTTCAGCTTGACTAAAGATATCACTCAGATTTTCATTATCTTCTCTCCCTCCTTCTTAGCACTTGCTGAGTCAACTTCTAATGTTGCTGCCGGCCACTGTGGCCAAGCGGTTCTAGGCACTTCAGTCCAGAACCACACAGCTGCTATGGTCGCAGTTTCAAATCCTTCCTCGGGCATGGATGTGTGTAATGTCCTTAGGTTAGGTTTAAGTAGTTCTAAGCCTAGGGGATTGATGACCTCAGATTTTAAGTTCCATAGTGCTTGGAGCTATTTGAATTTCTAATGTTACTACCCTTAAAGTAAGCTCTTCAAGAGCTAGAGGTATGCCTTCATAGTTTTTATTTAGTTTGTTAATGACAGTGGTTACCTTTTTTACTGTTGAAACAAAATGGTTTTGTGTCGCTTCAGTGTTTGTGTGTGCGTCTGTGATTTTCTTTAGCTGTTGTTCTACTAGATCGAAATGTTCATTAAAAGAGTCTACCTTCTGTTTTATCTCCATAATGTTACTGTTAACTTCAGAAAGTACTTCATGCTTTACCTTCAATTTTTTGTCGATTTCAGTGCGGAAATTTTTGCCTAAGTCATCGAATTTCTGTGAGACTGTATCTTTAAAATCCTTGAATACTTGTTTTTGTTCTTGCTTCATTGTATTTAGATCTTGTGTAACAATGTTTTGTTGCTGTTTTACCGTGTTCATATCTTGTGTCAAATTACTGAAATTTGTGTTTATATTGTGTTTCATATCATCAAATTTCGCATTTATGTTATATGGTAGCTGCCATAGCAGTGCTCCAGTTGAACTACTGTGGTTGCTGTTAGCTGTACTTCCCAAGTTAATGTTTGTGTTGTGACCAAGTGGTGTTTGTAACTTGTTGTCAAGATTTATATTTAGATCGCTCTCCAACATTTCATTCATGAGCGGTGGGTCTATGTCACTCTGGGAAATGCGTGACATTGTCTTGTCAATTGTAAACATTTTGTCATCAAGGTTATTCTGATGTGGAGTGTTGCTATCATTTGTCACTCCTGTGACACTCATCTCTGATCTACTTAAACCTTCTGCAGTAGGCACGCATGACACCTGAAATTCAATTGTTCGATCCCGCAATTCTACGCCATCTTGGCTGATTGCATATTCACTATCGCTATCATCAATGGGCATATAGTTTTCAGTCATGTTATACGAATTTGCTAAAAATGAAAATTTTACACAAATGTTAAATAATTCACACACTAATTATTACAGTAATTAGGTAAATTACGTAACGCCAAAGCCTGTTTTACGTCTGTTATGATGATCAAACTATTGTGTTCAAGTCTTTATGTTTCACTGACAATGTGTATCTTGCTGAAAAATTTATGTAAATTTTTCACCAATAAAATCCAAGAAAGGAAATAATGAGGAAAAGGTTTCTATCTACATCAAAAGAGCCGCTATCAAGCATAACCATGCAAAGCAACTTAAGTAGCCATCCTAGCTTTGTCGCAATGAATAAAAACAGCTTACTATGGAAAAAAATTTTATGTAACCTGCGTCCAGTTCTTATCCCTCGCAAAATTTTTCTCCTCTACTTTTGCCTTTTTCCGTTACTTGCGCCATGTTGTCATTCATGCAAACAGAAAATACAGGCAATTAGTTTTTATAATTCATAACAGTGTCATAGAAATTTCTTACTATAACAGATACTAATCATGATCAGTGATATATATATATATATATATAAAATAGAAAGAAACTTCCACATGGGAAAAATATATTAAAAACAAAGATTCCAAGACTTACCAAGCAGGAAAACGCCGGCAGACAGGCACAAGAACAAAACACACAAACACACACACAGAATTACTAGCTTTCGCAACCGATGGTTGCTTCTTCAGGAAGGAGAGGGAAAGACGAAAGGATGTGGGTTTTAAGGGAGAGGGTAAGGAATCATTCCAATCCCGGGAGCGGAAAGACTTCCCTTAGGGGGAAAAAAAGGACAGGTGTACACTCGCGCACACACACACACGCACACATATTCATCCGCACATACACAGACACAGACACTACTTATTTTGAATCACAAGCGTTATCAAGCAGAAGGACTCCACCAACTGTCAGACTCATCCCCCTACAAACCTTGCCACAGTGACCCCATTACAGATATCCAGGAGGACCTCCAGTCTCTCCTCAAATCCTTAGGCCCATCCCAAAACTTGTCCCATAGTTGCCCTCTCTCCTCACCCCTAGCACTCCTCTCAGTCCTACTTTCTACATGCTTCCTGTTCATAAATCCAACTACCCTGGTTGCCCAGTTACTGGGCCCCCATTGAGAGAATCTCTGCTTACGTAGGCAAACACCTTCTGCCTATTACCCGCAACCTACCCTCGTCTATAAAAGATACCAATCATTTCCTCCACCCATTTTCCATAGTTCCTGCCCCTTTACCACACAGTGTCCTGCTCATCACTATTGATGCCACCTCTCTTTACACTAACACCCCTAATGACCATGCTCTTACTGCTATTGAACACAACTTCTGCTGAGGCCCAACAGATTCCAAACCAACCATCCCCCTTCCTAGTCACCATCACCAGCTATATACTCACCTGAGCTTACTTCTCCTTCGAAGGCATTACCTATAAACAAATCCAAAGTATGGCTATGAGCACCCACATGGTACCATCCTATGCCAGCCTATTCATGGGCCATCTAGAGGAATCCTTTCTAGACATCCAGAGTCACATACCCCTCACCTTGTTCAGATTCATTGATGAAATCCTCGTGCTCTGGATCGAAGGTGAGGCCATCCTATCCACATTCCTCCCGAACCACAACACCTTCTACCCCACTCACTTCACCTGGTCCTACTCAACCCATCAAGCCACCTTCCTCGATGTTGACCTCCACCTCAAAGATGGCTACATCAGTACCTTTGTCTATATAAAACCTACTAAACACCAGCAATACCTCCACTTTGACTGTTGCCACCCATTCCATAGCAACAAATCAACAAGTCCGTTGCATACTGCCTAGCCACCGGTGGCTGTCGCATCTGTGGTGATAAGAGGTCCCTCTTGAAGTATACCGAGTGTCTCACTGAGGCCTTTACAGAACATAATTACTGTCTCTACGTTGTACAGAAACAGATATCTCCGATGCCTTATCTTTCCAGTCAATCATCACATCCCGAAGTCCCACTGTCCCAGACCTGGAAGAACTGAAATACATTATCTGCAAGGGCTTTAACTACCTCTCATCCTGCTCTGGAATGAGAAATGTCCTACCCACTATCCTTCCCACCCCACCCACAGTAATATTTCACCACCAACTGAACCTACACAATATCCTCGTCCATCCCTACACAATCCCTGCTCCCAAACCATTGCCTTATCGCTCATGTACCAGTAATAGACCTAGATGCTGGACCTGTCCCACACATCCATTCTCCCACCAGCACCTACTCCAGTCTGGTCATAAACATTACCTATCCCACCAAAGGCAGGGCTACCTGTGAAACCAGTTGTGATCTAAAGCTAAGCTACAACCACTGTGTTGCATTCTACGTGGACATGATAACCAACAAATGGTGGCCAAGAAACGACTGGACCACCCTTTGCTGAGCTTGCCATCCAACACAATGTTCTTCATTTTAATGACTGTTGATGGCCTGTACCATCTGGAGCCTTCCCACCAACACAACCTTTTCTGAATTGCACAAGTGTGAACTCTCCCTGCAATATATCCTATGTTCCCATAAATCCTCCTGCCGTCAACCTTTATTAGCCATTGTCCTTACCCATCTAGCCCCTTTCCTGTTCCCATTCCAGGACTACACAGTTGTCTATCCCACCAGTGCACCCACTGTTTGTGCATCTCTCATTTTCTGTTAACACCCCTCTCTCCCCCACCCACCGTCTAACTTCCCAATTGTACCTAGCTGCCCTCTCTCCACGTCATCCATGCATGCTCCCAGCAGCACTTCACCATCCCCGACCCTACCCCGCTATCACTCCCCCTCCATGCCCAAGCCTTCTCCTTATCCCAACCCAGTGGCCTCTCCCATAACGTGCTGCTCCTTGCAGTAAGGCTTCACCTGCCAGAGATTGTGGTCATGATGTGTGAGTTGCGTCTGTGTGTGTGTGTGTGTGTGTGTGTGTGTGTGTGTATGTAGCAACTATTGTTTTCATAATATTGTTACATTCTATCCTGTATTTTCCATTGTTAGAAAAGATTTAAATAATTACAAGAATTTGCACAATCTCTTTGGGAGCCTTAGCCAATGGTCTGTAAATACTGAACATCATCATTTTGAAAGGTATGTTGGCTCCAGGCAGTCTCATGTATTGATGCCCCCTGATGCAAAAGTTCTAGTCCCTGAGTACAAAGTAAGTAGTTCATCATGTAGCAATCCTCATCTCTTTTCTGAGCCTTCCAAAAATATGTGATTCATGGCTCATTGCTGAAACTTCCCTTCTTGCCACCCCCCCCCCCCCCCCCTCCTACTTCTTGCCGAGCCTGTTCTATTAGTATTATAGGGTCAGAGTCAAGTACCTGTCTGAATATGTCCTTGGTGAAACTCAGCTGAACCATCTGCTGAGTCTGCTGCTAAGAAAAGCCCATTGTTAGCACAGAAATGCAGCTGTGATGTGAACTGCTGACTGTGTCCACATTATTTCTTACCTGGATGATATAATACTTTATAATGAAGTTCACTGAACCACACTGCCCATCTTGGAGACCACTGGTGGGGGTTTTTCAAATGTAGGAGCCACTTCAACGCAGTGTAGTCAGACACCACTATCAAACATTTTCATTTTAGATAACATTGAAAATAAATTCATCTTTAGATTAAACTAAGTAATTAATGTTACAGGGTTGTGGTATTCTTCTCCATTTTATTTGGATGTTTGGGAGTGTAGGCTACTGGATGTTACTGGCCATTTATTTCTTGCGATATAATACACCCAATAACAAATTTTCTAGGGTTGCGTGACATGATGAATGGCTTTTGATACTACATGGGTGTCCAAAATTAAAGCAACAAATGGAAATTTTCAGTTTGCATTTATTTTGCCACAAAACAGTACAAACATTTGATAGTAAAACAGAAACTATGTAAAGAATACAGAATGTAAAAAAAATGCAACATGAAAAATGGTGCACAAAAATTTTGTTCCTTTTTTCCTACTTAACGGATTTGCACACACATTCCGACAACTGGTTAACGTGCTCCGTATGGGGTGTGGCCACCTCTAGCTGTAGTACAGGTGTGTCGATGATGGGACATGCTGTGAATGATTTCATCAATCTCACGCTGAGGCAGTGGCACCCTTCCTGCAGAGCTTCTCGCAAGCATTTGGAGAGTGACTGGTGGATGCTGACATGATGCAATTTGTCTCCCTAGTGCATCTCAGACATGCTCCGTGGGATTCAAATCAGGAGAGTCAGCAGGCCACACTATGCTTCTAATATCTTCCATTTCCAAGAAAACCATCCATGCTCTTTGAGGTTGAGCATTATCATCCATTAACATGGTGTCTGGGCCTACAGTATCTGGCAACAACCGCACATGAGGTTCAGGATCTCATCACAATACCTGACAGCAGTTAAGTCTTGCCAGTACACCCATACAGTTTCATAAAGATGTATTCAAGTGGTCAACATAATCACTACCTACACTATTATGGATCCTCCTCAATATCAGTCCCAAAATTTTGTTCAACCTTATCTCCAGATGGGAATCTGTCAAGAACCACTCTCCAGGCAATTGGAGCTCACCTATGAAAAGAACATTGGCCTGCTATTTGACCGTCCAGGTAGCATGTTGATGACTTCACTCTAGAAGTTCCATTCTGTGAAGATGCATCATAGGTATAAATACAGCAGTCTCTGGCAATAAAGGCCATTCTGCTGAAGTGTTCTATACGCAACTTGCATCAATATAACGCATCCAGTGGATGCTGCGAGGTCAGATGCCAGTTATCGTACAGTATTAAGGCAGTACCATCTTGCCCTTACAGTCAAATAATGGTCCTCTATTTCTGATGCCAAACGTGGACGGCCTTGCCATGGTCTTTGGGATACACTTTCCATCTCTATAACCTTCGCCACATCCAGGAAACAAAAGAACAATTCACGTTAAGGCCTCGAGCCACTTTAGTTTGTGACTGACCCGCTGCCATTTTTACTATGACACTCCATTACAGAGAATCTGGTAGGCATCTTCTCTGTGCCATAATGCAATGTCTTTGTCTGTGTACATGATTGTGGATGTGAACTACCCAACAAATACTACCCCATTTGATAGGTACCCTGTACCCTGATGTCATTGTTGGCATGGTTTTTCATTGACCGGAATGCCATATTCCGTTCAGAACATGATCGCATGAACAGATGTTGACAGTTTGTATGATTATATTGTGAAGTAGATACAGAATGGTGAAATACTGATTTGTTGCTTTTATTTAGTACACCAGTGTATATGTTAGAGTGCTTTGAGCCAGACATGAAGAGTACCATCATTTACATAAGGCATTCTTGAACACCGTGATTCATAGTAATATAATACCTTTCTCAGGCCAATGAGTTAGTGATTGAGGAACTTTCATAAAGTCAGAATCAAACTTACGGCAATAATTTACCTGGCACAAAAAGAATTGCAGCACCTTCCTTGCAGTAGGTGAGGGACCTCCTCCATAGCTTACACAAGCCAGGGGTAGTAGACTGCACATCCTGTGAAACAATGTGGCTGAGGTAATGTACTTTGAGAAGTGCAGAAGAACACTCGTCCAGATTCAGTGTTCTCTCCATCATGCTTACGTGCTACAGTACATTCCACAACAGTTCTGACAAAATTTAGACATCACAACGAACACATTTGGACAATCCTCAGGTACTGCCTCCAACTGATGGTAACTGTAATATGTGCAGGGTTGGACTACACCATATTCGGGCACCACTCTAGCAAATATGTGCCCCTACCTTACCTTTAGATATTGCTTGTCAACAGAAGGGTTGCTGAGCTGTTTACCACAAAGCTGCCGCAGTATCTGGGAGTGCAAGCTATGACAGTACTTGGCACTTAGGGCATAGTAAACAGTGCTGCAGCCACAGGCACCTAATGGTGTCTAAAAGATCACATGTCCAGGTGACATTGTGCTTGTGTTCCTCCATTGATGGATACATGGGTTGCTGTACAGCCCTATGACAATCATTTCAGCTCCAGGTTCCAGACTGACCACCATTTGCCGTCAAGTCTACATTTCAGACCACAGCACCTGCCACTGCTGCTACCAATCAGGCAGTGCCGTGTCACACTTTCACCAGGACCACAGCTGCTGGATGCCCATCATCTGCTCTGGAAGGAAATCCTTCACTGGACCTGCGCCCTAACTGCCCACAGCCTCGTGGGACTGTGTCACTACTCATCCATGACACCTTCCAGCTCATTACCACTACTGTTGTTCATTGACTTAATCATAGAAAGGCCATACTATTCACTATCGTAGATTGACAGTCATTTGTACTCATGTGTGGAACCTAAAGAGGAGCAGCAGTCTTCTCACTAGTTGCGGAGATGGATGGCCGGATGACTGAGTAATATGGACTTCTAACGCGACCAACATTGCCTTGCTATGTTGGTATTGCAGATGGCTAAGGGGGAAATTACAGCTGTTATATTTCCAGAGGATATGCAGCTCTACTGTACGGTTTAATAATGATGGTATCTTCCTGGGTAAAATATTCTGGAGGTGAAATAGTCCCATATTTTCACCTTATGCTCAGAAGGATGGGGTCATCAGAAAAATACAAATCTGTGGATCTACAGGTAAGTGCAGGCAATGTTACGAGTGGTTAATGAAATAAATAAGTTGGATACCAGAAACAGAAATGGATAGTGTGTAGGTAGATATAGTGACAATTAGTTAATCGAGGTGGCAGTGGGAACAAGATTTATGGTAGGCAAGTAGAAGGTTAGCACAAAATCAAATAGGGGTAATTCATGACTAGCTCTAATAATGAACAAGAAAGTAGAAATGTAGGTACACTACAAGGAACACCATTATGAATGGATCATAACCAAGACAGGCAAAAAGCGACAAGCTACCATGCCAGTGCAAATATGTACATCTATTAGCTCTGCATGTGACAAAAAAGACTGAAAACATACAATGACTTAAAAAGTTATTCAGTTCACTAACAGAGAAAATTTAATTGTGGTAGGGAACTGTAATTCAGAAGGAAAAGGAAAAGAAGAAAAAACAGTAATAAAAACATGATCTGGGGGAACAAATGAAAGGAGAAGTTGTCTGGCAAAATGTTGCACAGAGCATGACTTACTCATTACAGAAACTTATGTTAAGACTCTTGAAGAAAGATTGGACGTGTAGAGGATGCCTAGTGACACTGGAAGGTATCAGATAAATTATGTAATGGTAACACAAATTTCAAAACCAGATTTTAATTTGCAAAACATTTCCAGGAGCTGATGTGAACTCTGACATAATTCATTGGTTATGAAGTGCAGATTAAAATAGAGGGAAATTTCAGAAAAGTAGGAAAATAAGGAGGTGGGATCTGGAGAATTTTATTTATTTATTTATTTTGATCCAACATCAACTGGTTACAAAAAAAGTTTTTTTTTTGTTCCAGTCTTCTGGATAAGTCAGAGCCTTACTTACTAGGGTTACAAATTATTGGCTGGCAGTTTTATCTACACATCATCATCATCATCATCATCATCATCTTCATCATTTAAGACTGATTATGCCTTTCAGCATTCAGTCTGGAGCATAGCCCCCTTCTAAAATTCCTCCATGATCTCCTATTCAATGCTAACATTGGTGCCTCTTCTGATGTTAAACCTATTACTTCAAAATCATTCTTAACCGAATCCAGGTACCTTCTCCTTGGTCTGCCCCGACTCCTCCTATCCTCTACTGCTGAACCCATGAGTCTCTTGGGTAACCTTGCTTCTCCCATCTAACATGACCCCACCATCTAATCCTTACATTTCTGATCTAACTCTGAAATATTACTTTGCAAACTTCCAATCGAATCTGCCATCACAACTAAGTCATCCGCATATGCAAGACTGCTTATTTTGTGTTCACATATCTTAATCTCACCCAGCCAGTCTATTGTTTTCAACATATGATCCATAAATAATATGAACAACAGTGGAGACAGGTTGCAGCCTTGTCTTACCCCTGAAACTACTCTGAATCAGAGCAAAATTCCTCGGACCTTTGGAAGTGACGGAGTCCCACCTCTAACTGACTTTATCTACACAACTTTTTCTAAATTTAGTTGAGAGAACAGAGTTACATATATGGACTATGCATAAAAAATTGTTATTGCCATACTTAGAGTAAGAAATCTACAGTTTGTAACACAGTATTCATATCTGACATTCAAATATTTACAGTTTGTGACACAGTCTAAGATCTGCGATTACATCTATTTTTAGATAGATCGTCTTCCATCATACGAGTGTACAAAATCTAGAAACTCATCTATTGAATATACAGGATTGTTTAGGAGCTATAATTTTAATTTCATTTTTAGTTTTGTAATGGGCAATTTGGAGATATTAGGATGGAAGCAATTCAGTAGTTTCATGCCTGCATAGTGAGGGCTTTTCTCATACAGTGTTGTTCTATGAGAGATGATGTGGGGTCTCTCTCTACATCTAGTGTTGTGATCGTGTATTTCTTTATTAAGTGTTTTATTACTGTTTACTGCCATAATGATTATCTTCAGCACATACAGGTTATGAACAGTTAGTATTTTAAATTCTTTAAACAAATTTCTGCAGGACTCCCTGGCACATTTCTTTCCCATAATTCTAAGTGCCTTCTTTTGTAAGGTAAGTACACTTTTCATATTACCTTTACTGCTGGATCCCCATACCTCTATCCCATAATTTAGATGGAATTCAAATAGTGCAAAATATATTTGCCTCAGAGTGGTGATGTTACAAAAAGGTGTCAGTTTTCTTAGGACATATATGGTAGTACATAGCTTTTTGCAAATATCATTCACATGATCAGACCAGTTTAACTCTGCATCTAGTGTCAGGCCAAAACATTTGGCTGAGTATTGTTTTTTAATGTATTCGTCACCCTTTAAGATTTTGTTTTCATGAGTTTCTGGCTCCCAAGATCAAATTCAATATAGACAGATTTATTTGTGTTTAATTTTAGTTTGTTTTCATTAAAATACTGCAGAATTAAGCCTGCTGCAGTATTGGATTCCACTTCGAGCTGTGAATAGCTTGGACTGCTGCATATTAACGTGGTATCATCTGCATGGTTTGTTATGGACTGAATATCATTTACAGAGATAATAAAAAGAAATGGTCCTAATATTGACCCCTGTGGAATACCAAAATTTATGTCAGTGGTGTTTGATTTGTATGCTCCTCTGTAGTGCTAATAGATACAAACTGCTTCCTATTTGTCAAGTAGGACCTCATCAGATTATGGGCTGTGCCTCGAATGCCATAGTTCTACAGTTTGTCCAGCAATATGGTCATATCAACACAGTCAAATGCTTTTTGTAAGTCTAGAAAGATGCCACATACATGTTCTTTATTATCTATTGCTTGAGTGACACCTTCAATGAAGATGGATGCTGCTATAATCGTAGATAACCCCTTGACAAACCCATACTGCCCCTTAGAAATCACTTTTTTGCACACCAGGAAGTTCCAGATTCTTATGTATATTATTTTCTCAAGGATTTTGGATATTATTGGAAGAACAGAAATGGGTCGAAAGTTTTCTACTAAATTCCTGTTTCCTTTTTTAAAAATAGACACAACTCGGGCAATTTTCAACTCATCTGGAAATAGGCCATCTTCCATATGAGAATTGATAACTGTTAATAAAGGTGACACAATTTTATGTATAGATTTTTAAGAGTGTCCAGACTAAGACCATCATATAATGCTGCATGGTAATTCTTTAAGCTACTCACTATTTTAATTATTTCTTCTTTACTTGTTGGCATCAAAAATATACTTCCTGGCACTGGTGTTCCTCTGAATTTGTATTTATGATTTTTAAGCTGATTGTTTATGCTGGAGCCAACAGAAGCAAAGTAATTTTTAAATAGATCTGCTACCTTATTCTGATCAGTTTCTATTGTGCCGTTTATCATCAAGTGATTTTCAGTTGTATGATTCCCAAATTTAACAATTTCTCTATTTACTAGTGACCATGATGTTTTGGAGATATTATTTGAGTTCTGAATGACACTTTCAAAATGTTTCTGTTTTTCTGAAATTAGGAGGTCTACATAGTATTTCCGATACTTTTTGAACTCTTCTTTTAATTTTTTATTGCTTAAGTCATTTAACATAGCATACTCATACCATCTTAGTTTTTCTCTAGCCTCAGTAACTGAACTTGATATCAAGTTTCAGGTTACAGCATGTGACTGAATTCTCTTTTTTATTAATGGACAGGCTTGATTAAGAATGTAGAATAGTTCACTTAAGAATTTGCCATAACTATGAAGTGTCGTTAGAACACTGTTCCAATCCGCATTCCTTAGCATATTATTCAACTGCGTTATATTTTGGTCTGTATTCATCCTAATATATCTATAGCAACTGTGTGTAGGAACCTTTTTTATGTGCACTATTATTTCTACTACATGGTGGTCTGACAAAGCACTTATAATAACAGAAGATGTAAGATCGTAAAGACGAATACCAGTGATTATGTTATCTATTGCAGACTGGCATGTTTCAGTCTCCCTTGTTGCAGTGTTTATCAGGTATCTTACATTATATTCAAGCAGAGTATTCTTGAATAGTCTAGTGTGTAACTTATCTGCTAATACATTTATGTTGAAATCTCCTATTATTACTAACTTGTTCAGGTGTGATATAAAAACTTTCTCTATCATGTCACAAAACTTTGTTAAGAAAACTTCGAAGTTTGAACCTGGCGGTCTATATAAACATATAACATAAATTTCATCATTTGGTATCTTTATGTGTGCTGCATATAATTCAGTTGTTCCTTCTAATGAATATTTACTTACATTTACAGAATTAAAATCAAATGTGCTCTTTACATACATTGATACACCCCCACCTCTGATAGTAGATCTGCAAAACTTATTAGCTAGTACCATGTTTAGAGGTTTAAAAAGTCTAATTTGGTGTCAGATAGCCAGTGTTCACTAATACCAAGCACATCAGGCATAGTTTCATTTACTAACACGTCAAATTGTTCATATTTCTTGTTCAAGCCCTGCACATTCTGGTGGATTATTTTAAAGTTGTAAATACCTTGTTGTAGATTTCTCTGCTTTACTGACTTAAATAAGGTCAAATCTCTGTTTCTCTTGTGGGCTTCAATCATTTAGATGGGATGGAGGCACTGGCTTCTGTCTGCTGTCTGAAGTTTTTTAGTTGACAGTACTGGTTCTGCTAATGTTGGAGTTGATTCTGCTGCTATTGTGGATGGTTCTGCTGTTGGTAATGATGGTTCTGTTGCTTTTGCTGTTGATTTTCCTGCTGGTATTAGGGCTGGCTCTGAAGTTGATGGAGCTGTTACTGCATTTGTTGTTGTTAGTGTAACCGTTCTTGATGCTTTTACTACTTTTGGCAGAGTTGATCCAGCTACCATTGATTCTGTTGCTGTTGCTGGTAGCAGAGGTGGCTCTGCTGTTGATGTAGCTGCTGTTGCTGCTTTTGTTGTTGTTGTTGCTGTGATTGTTTCTGATGCTTTTATCATTTTTTTGTGGAAATACTTCTGCTGGTGCTTGCTTTAAAACTGTTGGAGCTAATAGTAATGACATGCTGTCACTATGTTTGTTCAGTCTCTCTAACATTCCACTGATTTTTCCACACAAAATTTTCTTGCCCTTTTTGTTCAGATGGATCCCATGTTTCGTGAAGCAGTCTCTCTTAAGAAAATCTGTACAAAGAAAGTTTGTATTTGGATACATTTTGCATATTTCCTGAAATTGTGAGTTGGCTTCCCTAATTTCAGCGTTTACACACGAAGTGGGGATAAGGTCATGTCTACAAGGAATGCTAGTGACAATCACGTTCTGCTTCTTAGTAACGTACAGAAATTTCCTTAAGTTGTGCACAGCATTCAGTAACTCATCATTGGCACCTCCAATTAATAAAATATTACGATTTGTGATTTTTTTGTTGTCTTTTATGACATCCTTTATAATTTCCTGCATTGGAGCGCCTGGTTGTACGCAACTGTAGGCTTTTAAGTCATGATGATTACTGAGAATTTCCTCAAGACCGTGTCCATGGCTATCAGAGTAAATATTTAGGCCTACCTCATTTTCTGTGCTGTTGGCAGAGTACGATGTTTTTGGCGTAAATACTGATGTTTCAGCGAGTTTAGTAAGAAGCTGAATCATGTTTTCTAATAATTTAATGTACTTTCTAAGTTCTTGTAAGTCTTTGAGTACTTCATTTTTCACACTTAGTTCGAGTTCAGAGTTACACATCTCTGTGGCAGCTTCTCGGCCGTTACACGGAAGATTACAGTCACACTAAAATACATTATTGCGATTTACTTTCGCGAAGCTGCTTGAATGATACCATATATGTTTTATTGGACACATTCTAACACTGGTTTTCACTTTTTCACCACACGACGACACTTCACTGATGATATAACTCGTAGTTTACGGAGCAATTCTCTACAACTTGTATACTTGCCGCCATCTTGTACTTTATTTATCCCGAGGTAGTATTATGCAACAATTGACTGAAACAAGGACATAAATACAATAAAAGACAAGAGGGTGACTGTGTGAGATGAAATAGTGAAAGCAGCAGATCTAATAGGCAGAAGATGGGGCTTGGTAGAAATCTGAGATAACACACAAGACATTGAATTTAATTGATGGAAGGAGTAAAGCTACATAACCAAAAGCAAGTTGAAGACAGTATTATGATAACAGAAGAGGAAGTAGATGAAAATGAGATGAATAATTTAACAGAGTACTGAAAGACGTAAGTCGAAACAAAATACCTGGAGTGGACCATATTCCATCAGAATTACTCATTTCCAAGAGAGAACTAGCTGTGAGACTCTCTTTGTTGGATACATGGGACATGCAGTGTACCCTCAGACATGATGAAGAATGCAATCCCAATACCAATGAATACAGTGCTGACAGGTGTATTACCAATCCACTAGTTTGTTTATAATGGTTGCAAACACCAATATTAACTATCTACAGAAGGAAGAGATGGCTGGTAGAAGATAAGTGGGAGGAGATCAATTTGGGTTACTGAGACATTAAGGAATATGTTGAAACCACTTGATTGCCTGTTAAGCATTACTTTCTATAAATTTAAAAATAAATATGCAAAGTATTTCACCTTCAAACTGAATTGTTGAAGATATTTCAAGATTTTACAACATCCTTCTAATAAGCTCAATGCTAGTATGGCACATATTGTTTTCATGGGCAAGGTCAATGCTCAAATCATGATTTCAAAGTAAACTTTATATTCACCTGTCTTTGACGCTCTCTGTATGGAGTGCCTCATTGTCCAGGGTTTCCGGGCTTTATGTTAATGTGAATGAAAACTTTTTGTTGTTTCAAAATTGAGATTTATTTTTCTTCATATCTTGTTTATCTTCAGTAGTAAACCCACAAAAAGTTATGTTCCATTAAAACAATGTCACATTTTCAAAATAACAGTAAATCTCATTCATATGTGCTTCATAGTTTTGTACAAACAAGCTGAATAATAAACTTGGAACTATCTAGCCAGAACAAAGAAACTAAATAGACAAGGAACTGACTTTTATGGAAAGAGCTAACAAACTGCCTCTGTCATATACAAACTGTGTTTTGAAATGACTTTAACAAGTATTCATAAGTTGCAGTTACACACCAGAACATTCAAGAAACCTGCTAGTGTCATTTTAAGTATTTTAGTTACATCCATTTTTAAGTAACTACAAATTTAAATGAAAAATATATGTTTCCTTTTGCAAAAAATTAAAAGAATAAAAGCAAACAATGGGAAATCCAGAATTGAATGCAAAAAAACATTACAAGAATGAAACTTGCTACTCCTTATATGAGTGGAGATGCTGAGTCGCAGATAGGCACAACAAAAAGACTCTCACAATTAAAGCTTTCTGCCATTAAGGCCTTTATCAACAATAGACACACATAAGCTAACACATTCGCGTACCTACAACTGACGCACACGACTGCAGTCTCAGGTAACTGAAACAAAAGCAATGACAATATTTGTGTCAAGTAATTACAATTTTACGTTGCAAAGTTCCAGACTGTCAAAACTTTATAAAAGTTGATTATTTTGGCATAAATACATTTTAATGAAATATAATGTTTACTGACAAGAGAACAATGAGAAACTCTTAAATTGGTAATTAATAATCCATTTTGTAACTTTCTGTTTTTGACAAAACTTTTGTAATAGGTTTTGTTTACATAATTATGTTATGGAGTTTTTCATTAGATAAAAATATTGTTGTGATACCACATTTCCACAGTCAAAAGCGAAATATGAAATTAATAATAATGGTCTAGAACAAATTAAATAAAATTTTGTAATTATTTCATATTTCAGTGACATTTGCTATTCTGAGCAAATTAAATCATTGAAAGTTACAATGTTTGCAATATGGACTTATCTTCAAAATTGTCTTCTCTTACTTTCTGTTTTGAAGTGAAATTAATAGAGTGACCAGCTTTGTGGTATATAATGTTTACATACTACGACAACAGGAAAATTCTCTTTAATAACAAACAGCAATTTACCTTAGAGGATAGACTGAAGAAAGACAAAGCTACATTTATAATGTTTGTAGACTTTGAAAAAAATTCTAACATTATTGACAGGAGCACAATCTTCAAAATTCTGAAGTTATCATGGATAAAATACAGGTAGCAAAGGGCTTAAATCATGTGTTGAAGGAAATGAAAGAGAAGGCACTAGGTGAGAAGAGAGTGGGACAGCATTGTAGCCCCCCCCCCCCCCCCCCTCTGTGAAAGAGCAGTAAAGGAAACAAAGGAGAAATTTGGAAAGTGGCTTGAAGTTCAATGGATGACATTGTAATTCTGTCAGAGACAGCTGAGGGCTTGTAACAAGAGAGAGAGAGAGAGAGAGAGACTCTGGCAGCTGAAGCCAGGTAACGCTCCCTCCCAGACATTTTCCGATTTGTGTTTTGAAAATTCCAGGGGTTTGCTTTTCCAAATGTCAAGATTTTTGATGAACTTACCCAGCTCCATTCCCATGAACAATTTCAGCATAAAATATGCTCGGGAAGGCTTAATGTCTCCTTGGGCAATATGCTGAACCTTACAGTGTGCAACCTCAAAATTGCTAACCCATAAAGGCTATGAAGTTCTCATATACTATACACAGTTGATACGTTGACAAACACATTTTTTAAACCAGGAATCTTTAAAACCAAGAAATGTTGTGATGTCCGGAATTAAAAAAAAGAAGGCGGGTGGTAATTTTTTGTTTTTTGTTTTGTTGAAAGGAAAGAAAGAAAAAAAGGTGAATAAAGGTGAAGGGAAGTGGTTCTATTTTTACTGGAATGAACTTATTGATGGACATCACAAAAATTTATTTTACCTATATTTTTTTTTACTCATCGAAGAAGACAACACAACACATATAAAAGAAATCATCACACTAATATTATTCACAGAATGATCGTTTCACAAGACACTTTCTAGCTCGACTGACTCTTAAGACTGAACAAGACTCGACTGACTCTTAAGACTGCACAAGACTCGACTGACTCTACTCTCTCTCTGGACCACAGCCTCTTCACGTCCCTCTGTACCAGAGATTTCAACTCTGATTATCACGCCGATTATTTAATTAATCGTACAGCCGCTGGGCGCGCGCTTGGCGCGTCATTTAAATGGGGTTAAACGCACACCGCGAGAGGCGTGGGCTAGCGGTGTCTTACAGGTATCGCCACACGGCCCCCTCTACTGGTGCGTAAGTTTTTCAAACTTCGCGGCAGTACCAGATTTGAGTTGACGAACCAGGTTGTGCAGTGTTTGCACCAGCATTATACAACATTTTCAAACATATGACAAGTACATACACATATAAAGAATTATAGCCTAAAGTACAAAGTTTAAGTAAATATACATAAATTGTTGCACATTACAAAATAGCCACTTTGAAATTGATCAATGGATGATTCATTTTTTTAGAGAGAGATGCCTGCACCGTTGGCAGTCCTGTTATTAAAACAATAGCTGCTACCCTGTATTCACAGTTCTTATTGTGTCGACCACTGAGCACTATGCTTTGCCTCAGTTCAGTGTGGTGCGTCGTGCGAAGCACAGTAAAAGTCACAGCACCACAACTTTGTTTATTTTACAGTTTGCACTTCAGGACAATAGGTAATGAATCTGCTTACGACAAAAGAACACAAAAGGTCATACAATTTGGTTTTA
The DNA here is from genome assembly GCF_023897955.1 of Schistocerca gregaria. Classification (NCBI taxonomy): domain Eukaryota; kingdom Metazoa; phylum Arthropoda; class Insecta; order Orthoptera; family Acrididae; genus Schistocerca; species Schistocerca gregaria. The sequence goes on from NC_064921.1 coordinate 242,450,710, forward strand.
AGTTGTCGATGACAACAAAGTTCATGTCAGTATTGTTGGTGTTTAAGAGTGGCTGTGCGTGCACGAGTGCAGTAATTTTGATAAAGTGGTCCATCCACCACGCACCGCGGCACTGCGTACAGCCTCGCGCTCGGGTCCGCTGTTGAGGTATAATATGCGGTGACACGTCTGGCGGCGCAACCCCTTACGACGGACGCGACAGTACTGGTAGCCGCATCCGAAGACCGTACAACGCAGACTTCCAAGCACTTTCCAAGGTAGGGATCACTGTGATACGCATCATTGCACTTTATCGTAGAATTTGAGATTAAACTTATCACTTTGTACGGAAAACACTTTTCTATCATATTTTTACTCTTGACTGGTTGATTTCTCTTTATCAACACTATTTGATTTTTTTTTACACTGTTCAGAAGGGAGGTTCGACGTCCTGTTCCTTCTGAGAACACATTTTCACAGACACTTCACTTTTGAGCAAAATTACACTTTGCATCTTTTCTCCTTTTATATTAGGTGCACATAGTAAGACTTTTGTGTGTAGCCTTCACAAGAGGACATTTAAGTTTTGAATAGGCAAGTTCAAAATTACATAGAAAAAATGGACATGTACATATACATAAAATGATTACCTACTATAGACATGAAATTCAATATACATAATACAAATGAACTTCTTTGTAGCTAAGTTGCTACATAGCCATTGAAATACTTTGCTAGTCGTGACCTGTGAAACTCTCCCAAAATTCATATTTATATAGAGAATACTAGTTGTTTACATCTTCAAAAACTTACAATTAGACAGGTTTTGCTAGTCGTGTCCTGTGAAACTTTACAAAATTCAGATTTATATTGAGATTGCTAGTTGTTTACATTTACAAAATTTTACAATTAGACATGACATGACATATTTGTGTACACGAAATTCAGGTTGTGCCATCTATTTCTTGCTGTGCATGTGCACTAACGGAGAACTATCTCCTTCTTTACAGAATATTGAAATCTATGGCATCTGCCATCAAGAATTCTGCAAAACTCGACGAGAGACCCTAAGTGCTGCAAATTATGAATGGACAAAATATACGAAAGAATAGTGCAAAAACCTCACTACCCCACTATCCATCGTCCAGCAGTGGGCAAGGAGGTGGGAGTAGGATCAAGATAGAAGGATTGGGTTATATTCATATTTACAAAATCTTCATCAATACAGTAGTGTTTTCACACATGTGTGCGACGAATAGTGTATCTGTTTGCCCCGTATGCATCATAAACTTTGCCATTGCGCAAGTGTCACTGACTTTAAGCCAATTCATGTTGTATTCAGTTTCATCCTTTAAAGTTGATCCGAATTGCTGTTTAAGCAAAAAGAAATTCAATGATCATTGTCAATCACTTCCTGTAAATCAGTCAAAGATTTTTGCAAGAATCAATGTGAGTACCGTATATGGTTTAATTCACTCGTTGAATCAGTCATGTTTAGGTAAATACGCGCTTAATGACACGGTAGTTTATATTCCTGAAAAAAAATTCGGTCAGTAAACGTACTAATAAATGACTATAGGATCCTTCCATAACAGGTGTACTTTAGTGAGTATCACGTAGTAAAATAAATATATGAATTTCCTGTAGGTAAAGGAAAATTAATGCGCTTTAGTTTCCATAAAGACAAGAAAATCGCTGTGTCCACGAAGACAGCTGCGTCGTACTGCTTCACACACAAATCTTCAAAAACTTATCCACTTTGCTGAAAGAGAAAGAAAAATCTCATACACTAAAGTATGTTTTCTTGTAATCGTGAATTGTACGTCGTACCGGTAGTCGTGTAGTTTTTGTTTCCTGGTCGAGAACATGAGCAGAGAGCGGGAGACTTCGTATCCTAGCAATTGTTTTATGAGAGTCGCATTTTCTTAACTCTGGTCCAGACAGAACGACATAAAATTGCATAACTTATATACATCCCACTTACACTAATACATATGTCCATGTCCTCACAGTATCAAGTAATGAGTGCTAGATTTCACCTAAATTACTTCACAGGATAAAAACATTTTTTTAAATAGTGTTAATGTTAGTGAGTTCATAAGTTCGTAACCATTAAACACGACCTTCGTAAATGTAGAATACGAATCTTACTGAGGCAGCCTGCATGCATGGTACTACACAATTAGCCTGTGTAAAGAATGAGATTCTATAACGACAGCAAATTTTATTAGCTACGTAAGCAGATTATTTATTTCGCTGTGGCTGATAAACATTTTTCCTCCACAATGACCTATGTACAAAATTTACGTTTGTTACGATGGAGAGCACACAAACTCTTTACGCCAAGCGTGAGATAATGGTTTTTTAAATAGGGCACATACCAAATAAGTTTTTCTTTCTCCTTTTTTATTGCCTACACGGCGAATCATTTCTCATTAACATCTATCAGTATTCATACACACGTATCGTTTTCATTCATACAGCTTCATATAATTAATATTCACCTTTCTTCTCATAGAACAGCTTCAATATAAATCGCAAATCATCAAATAATACTACGTGGTGGCATCATTGGCTCACACACAACGAAATCCTCATCATCATCATAAAAACTACCTTATAAACTAAAATTCACATTCATTCTTTCACACTCATTTCAGCACAATCATTCACTCATGCTGGCGTATAGTATAGCATTCTGGTGGCTCTCAAATTCATCACAGTTATTAACATAATAAAATCTTTTTTCTTGTACATAGTTTCCTGTTCTAGAAAATGCCTGTTTAAGGAGTAAGTTTGGTCGCTAACTTCGTTGTCCTTGGCTAGTAGTCAAATTATTCGTAGCATAGTAAATATAACGTAGATTAAATAGTTCTTGGATTGCATGTAATGTTTAACGTAGATTTGCTATAGTTTAATGCGTTATGATTCTTTGCATTGACTAACAATTAACACTAACATTTTAGCTGTAACTAGCACATCCTTTCTCTTTCTCTTACTTTACATACTGCTTTAAGTGGTGGTGGGCGTAAAGTCCTTTAACTTTCTGTGTTGTAGGGTATGCTAATAAATAACATCCAGGGTGAGGAATATCGACGATCCGGTATGGACCTGAGTAAACTAATTGCCATTTCTTAAGCAAACGTTTTAGCCTCGTAGATTTGGGATGGGTTGTGAGCAATACCAAATCATCAATTTCGAACACAGGTGTCGGTCTGACCCGTTTATCAAATTTTTTCTTCCGGAGCTCCGCCGTGTGTGCCAGGGTAATGGCAGCTTGCCTTACCTTTTCCTGCAAAGAAATATCGTTCGAAGACAACTTAGGCAGGGGACTTGACCATGAGTTTTTTTCTGGTTCGTCTGATAATAACTCGGCAGGTGAGAATCCGGTTGAACTATGTGGCAAATTGTTCACAATGTACTCGAACGGAGCGAGGTATTCTATCCATTTGGAATGTTTTGTAGAAGAATGGATGCGCATAAATTGATTAAATTCTTTAAAAATTCGCTCAACGGGGTTACCCTGTGGGTGAAATCGGGAAGTAAGAACATGTTTAATATCGGAATCTTGCAGAAATGATTTCCACTTTGCACTCGGAAAGTACGATGCATTGTCCGTTAGAACAGCGACAGGTTTTCCGACGCGGGCTAGGTAGTCGGCCGAAAAGCGTCGAATGATAGCCGCAACAGTGGCTGTGCGCAAGGCGTACAATTTCACATACTTAGTAAAAACGTCCAATATAGCCAAAATGTATTTAGCACCACCGCGGGATTGTGGATAGGGTCCGCCAATGTCTACGGAAATCAAATCAAGCGGTTGCTTTGGAAGAATGGGATGCAATTCAATTGATGCATGTTTGTTCAAATATTTTGCCTTCTGGCAAATGATACATTTGCGAATGACCTGCAGGACTCTACGTCGCATGTTAGGAAAATAGCAGAAGCGTAGGATCTTGGCGGCACATTTATTAATGCCATAATGTCCCCAGGTTTTGTGGGTGAACAAAATGAAGTCGTCAACATAAGCTTCCGGTAAACATACCAACCAACGCTCTGACACGAGATGGGAACGATGAAACAGTACACCATTGTTGATCTTGTAGTAATTTTGAAGATTAGAATTTGAATTCTGACATAATTTTGTTTTTACTGTAGACCACCTAGGATCGACATCTTGTAACTGTGCAAAATCCCTGCAGATTCGGTGATAGTAGCGGTTGTAGGATTCGTCATACATTAACATGACCTGAAAGTCGGAAGTTTGCTCATGCAAATCTGAAAGATTTTTCGCATCGTGCGGAAGACGAGAAAGAGCGTCCGCAACAATATTGGTTTCGCCGGAGATGTAAATAATTTCGAAATCGTTTTCTTGTAACGACAAACACCAACGAGTGAGCCGGGAATGAAGTAATTTGCAAGACAGTAAAAATGATAAAGCTTGGTGGTCTGTATAGATGCGTGTATGTTTTCCCCAGAGAAAATATTGAAATTTTCGCATAGACCAAATAATTGCAAGGGTCTCGCGTTCCGTAACTGAATACGATCTCTCGCATTCAGTTAAGGTGCGACTGGCAAAACTGATAGGTTTTACTATTGTTCGATCATGTTCAACAGACAGTTGAAACAAAAAGGCCCCAAGTCCATAAGATGACGCATCGGTCGATAGGCAGAAGTCTTTTGACATGTCCGGATGACAGAGGAGTGGTGCGTGGATTAATGATTGTTTATTTTTTTCAAAATCGGCTTGACATTCAGTAGTCCATCGCCAAAGGGAATTTTTCTTTAGAAGATTTAGAAGATGTGGGCTGTTAAGAGCTTGCTGTGTCACGAACTTTCTGAAAAATGACGAAAGACCCAAAAATGCTTTAAGTTGTTTTTTGGTTCGGGGTGCAGGAAAGTTGCGAATTGCTTCAGTCTTTTTAGAGTCCGGCCTGATGCCTTCCGGCGTGATGATGTGGCCAAGGAACTTAATCTGTTGTCGGGCGAACCTTGATTTTTCCAAATTGATTGTCACACCTGCGTCGGCGAATTTAATCAAAATTTGTCTTAGAAGATCGACATGTTCTTCCCAGGTGGCAGTCGCCACAACTAAATCATCCACATAGGGAGTGATTTGTGAAAGTAAATCTGGCCCGAGGACGTCGTCAAGCGCCTCGATAAAGATTCCTGCACTTATTCGTAACCCGAATGGCAAAACACGGAATTGGTATGATCGTCCTTCGCACAAAAATGCGGTATATTTACGTGATTCAGGATGTAGAAGAACCTGGTAGTAGGACGATCGTAGGTCGATATTAGTCAGAAATTTGGCATTGTGAAATTTCAGGAGTTGTTCGTCCAGATTTACAGGGCGAGTATTTACCGGTATAATAATTTTGTTGATTTCGCGTGCATCGAGAACAAGACGCACGCTTCCATCGGGTTTCGAAACTGACAACAAAGGGTTGCAATACGGCGAGTGCGAATTTTCTATGATTTTCCAACGTAGCATTCTGTTAATTTCCTGCATAACCGCTGGTTTTTTAGACCACGGTATATTGTAGTGTGTACGACAAAATGTTAGGTGGGGTTTGACATCCATCTTGTACACATACCCACGTATAAAGGTATCAAAATTCTTTGCTTTTCAACCGTCAATTGACAGATACCATTCCCTAAGTCAATCACTGCTCGATACTGATTTAAGAAATCGATGCCTAAAAGACATGGAACTGTTAAATTATCCACAACAAGGAAATGATAACGAACATGCACGTTGGAAACAACAAAAGTTAGAAGAGCTTGTAATTTGACATTTTTTGATTTGTTTCCAGTGGCACCGATGATTCGGCAGTTCTGCACTGGAAACGTCGGAAGTTTAGAACCTTTATCTAGATCCAAGTACAGGGAACTAGAAATCACGCTTGCTGACGCTCCAGTGTCGAATAACATTTCTACAATGGATTTCTCTAACGATAAAACAGCAGTTGCCTGAACCGTTACCTTTACTTTGTCGTTATTACTAGACTTATTATTCTCGGCAAGAAGGTCATGTTCCATAGTGTGTCCGTCTTGGAATCTCAAAAAACAATTTGCAAGATTATTTGCGCCCGTGCTCACGTTCTCGACCGGGGGTTGGGCGCTTACGCCGGTCTGCTCATGTTTTCCGCCGCATTATTAGGCGACGCATTTTGGTCATCACTTACCACAATAATATTTATCCTTTGTTCATGGACATGTTTGGTATTCGGTGGAGTTTGATTACCGCAGTCCTGATTATTAGCATCGTTTGTTGGTACAAAGTGTCGTGCATTCGGAAACATATAATTGTAGTTGTGTGGTGTATAGTTCGGGTTTCCCCACTGCGGGGGTGGATAACTGACTCTAGAATTTTGACAATTTGAATTATTCTGCTGATATGGCGAATTTCTCTCAAAATAACCAGTGTTGTATCTTCCATCCTGACGTCTGTTTTGATTGTTGTTGTTTCGGTTACGGTTGTTGTTGCCTCTGGAGTACTGATTGTTGTTGAAACTACCATTGCGTCTGTTGCCATTACTATTACTTTTTCGGTAAAATTGACCATTACCAAAACTGTTGGAATTGTTGGAATTTTGCAATCGGGGATCGCAAGATTGCTGCGAATATTGTGTGAAGTTGGGCTGTTGTGATTTTTGCCCCTGATTTTGAGGAAGCGGGTTTGCATTCCACATGTTACCGCTGTTGTTATTTTGATTGAAATTATGGCAATTGTTTTGGCGAGAGTTGGAATTAGCATTATAAATATGTGGAGTGTTCCCTGAATCTCCTCTAAACACAAGGTCTACTTCATTCAAATAATCTAGAAATTTCTTGATGTTAGTTTCCGGAACACCAATTAATTGTGTCCGGTAATGCAGGGGTAAATGACTTTTTAAGGTGTTAATCACATCGGCAAGATCGGCCGGTTTTGACCAATAAAGTGTTTTGTCCAGGTATCTTTCAAAATATTGACGCAAAGTTTCTTTACGGGGGTTGTATGGTTCGGGATTGTGAACTTCACATTGAAGTTGTTTTTGCTCATGTTCTGACCAGAATTCCTGCAGAAAAGCCTCTTCAAATTGCTTGAAAGTTAAATTTTGCCTTTTTATTTCAGCTCCCCATCTGGATGCTCGCCCCCTCAACAGATTACTTACAAAAAAAATCTTTTCCGCATCTGACCAGTTGTGCGGAAACATTCCGTCAAAAGACCTAATAAAAACAATCGGGTGCACCGCTTGGGTATCATCGGAACTGAACGTTGGAAAATAGGCATGTTTAATCATGTTACCGTCAACAATACCGGCAGGCACTATAGGGCCCGAACTATTGTTCCCTGGTGAATTCATGGCACAAGTGTGGTTGAGAATTACTGTTTTGTGCGATCACTGAGAGCGGCTCTGTTTGATGTTTTTCGCTCGCAAGTGATTCGCTGTTAGACTGTGGAACAAACTGCACAGTGAAATTAGGCGGTGAACTCGTTGTGAGTGGGGTTGTAGGCGGAACAGTAACTACGTTAGAATCGGGAGTTAATAACTGAGAAATTTGGTTTTTTAAAGTGTTGGTCTCGGTTTGCACCTGCGACATGGCCTGGTGTAAAATCTCTTTTGTAGCGGTTTCTACCCTTTGCTCAATGAGCTTGTTGCAAATACCACATTCGTGCACTAATTTTTCTGCAATGTTTGCGTTACACTCTAAAGAAAGCGATTCTGTTTTTTCCTCCAAATGGGAAATTTTTTCTTTCATTTCTAATTGTTGTAAGCATACTACGCTAACTTGTTGAGTAATACCTTCGATATCCATCGAAATTTTATTTTGTGAGGTGGTTTGATTTTGCACGAAATTCTGAACTAGATCATTGACCTGAGCCTGAGCGTTCGTGACCTGATCCAACTTGGTTTTACATGACTGCATTTCGGAATTTGTCACTGTTTGATATTTAACAAAGGAATTTTCGTGAGTGTTTACACGACATGACAATTCGTTGAAACTTTCGGTCAATTGTGTCGTTTTTGAATTAAGTTCTGAGATTTGGTTAGCCTGTTTTTCCAGAGTAGATGTTACCTCAGAAGACAATTGATCGATTTTGCTGTTTAATTCTTTTGTACTCTGCTCCTGTTTATCAAATCTAGTGTCTAGTTTATCAAACCTTTCATTAAGGATACTATCCATACTTCGCGTAAGAAGTTGTATTAAAATTCCGTACTGATTCGGATCAATGTTTGGATCATTGTTCCTTTCACTAGAGTTGTGCAAATTAGGATCGGAGTGGGAAATCCCTAGTTGGACACGTCTACCATCGTTTTCCATAGGGTCAGGATTATTGGGTGTGTCACCTGATGAATTACTTTCGTTACTTGGTATTATTTGATGTGATACACCTGCAGTAAATTCCATAGATTCTGGGCTGGAAAAGCCTAGGAAAGGGGATGCTGATGATACAGTAGCATCACCGTTATCAGTTTGCTGTTGCTGTTGTTCCATTTTTGCCAATAATTAACAAACGTGAAATATACAAATAGTACACCCAGAATGGCGATGGCTTGCAAAGTACAAAAGATAAATAAAATTTAAATAGTTAGGCGGTAATAACTATTACTTGATAGAATTTCCAAAAATGTCTGAATTATTATTGTGGTTGTAACCGTATTCGCGTAGCTAATCTGAAAGTGGTGACATGACGTAACAAACAGGATTGACTCATAACAATGACTTGTGCATATCTTACTGTTGAATTTCAATGTTACAATAATAGAAATTCCATTGACAAAGGGTATGATTCTTGTTTAGGGAAAGGCATGGGAAATGGGAATAAAAGTTAGCATAGGCGGGAGGCGCACGCTGGACAATGGCATAGCAGAACAAATGCTTTTGCACTACTCACCGCGCTGCGTTGAAGCTTGCAGAAATCTTGTTAATCTTGAAACAACGTTAGCTCTCGTTTTCATATTGGCCATGAAAGAGAAAATTACAGTTTTTTAGCCAATGTACAAGACAATAAATATTACTACACGTATGATTTTACTTTAATTTGCCCTTGTTAAGTTCATTCCAGTAAAATCCGAAGATTGGCGTCCTGTAAACGGTCGCCAGTGTGATGTCCGGAATTAAAAATAAAAGGGTGGTAATTTTTTGTTTTTTTTGTTTTGTTGAAAGGAAAGAAAGAAAAAAGGGTGAATAAAGGTGAAGGGAAGTGGTTCTATTTTTACTGGAATGAACTTATTGATGGACATCACAAAAATTTATTTTACCTATATTTTTTTTTACTCATCGAAGAAGACAACACAACACATATAAAAGAAATCATCACACTAATATTATTCACAGAATGATCGTTTCACAAGACACTTTCTAGCTCGACTGACTCTTAAGACTGAACAAGACTCGACTGACTCTTAAGACTGAACAAGACTCGACTGACTGACTGACTGACTCTTAAGACTGCACAAGACTCGACTGACTCTACTCTCTCTCTCTCTGGACCACAGCCTCTTCACGTCCCTCTGTACCAGAGATTTCAACTCTGATTATCACGCCGATTATTTAATTAACCGTACAGCCGCTGGGCGCGCGCTTGGCGCGTCATTTAAATGGGGTTAAACGCACACCGCGAGAGGCTTGGGCTAGCGGTGTCTTACAGGTATCGCCACAATGTTATTACCTCACTTTATTGCAAAGTCTACAATGTAATACCATTGTCACTGCTATTTGAGTCTATGTCCAAACTGTCTGACTGTAAATTTAGAATGACAGCTTCAAGGTTTACATCCATATCCACCTCCCTATCAAAGTTTCTGAAGCTTGTTAGTGTGCCACACACAGTGTGCCCACGCTGAAGGGGGATGTCTATTACTTCACCCACAAGTGATTCAGTGTCTGTTATTTTTCACGCTCACACACACATATCCATCCATACATGTGTGTGTGTGCGCGCGAGTATATACCTATCCTTTTTTCCCCTTAAGGTAAGTCTTTCTGCTCCCGGGATTGGAATGACTCCTTACCCTCTCCCTTAAAACCCACATCCTTTCATGTTTCCTTCTCCTTCCCTCTTTCCTGACGAAGCAAACGCCGGTTGCGAAAGCTCGAAATTTTGTGTGTGTGTGTGTGTGTTACTTTATTGTGCCTGGCTACTGGCGCTTTCCCACTTGGTAAGTCTTGGATTCTTTGTTTTGAATATATTTTTCCCATGTGGAAGTTTCTTTCTATTTTATTTACATCATTAATTTGAACTGAACAATTACGTTTGTTATTGTCTCTGTTGCATTTCGAAATCTTTTCTATCATCTAACTTTCTCTTTTTGTTTGTACAAGTAGTTCCACTTTGTATTCATCTTCCCTTTTTCTATTATCTACCATACATTTTATCCTGCCTAATTATACTCAATAATATGTAATTTACTTCCAAACCATAACCTAAAAACATTTAACGCTTTCAACATTACCGCTGCTATAAAATCCACTGTTCCAAGTTTACAAACATTTCGTGTAAACTCGTGAATACTATTTCACAACTTCAGTTCCTTTCACCCATTAAACAACCATCTCAGCTATTTCCAGCAACTTTCGTTTTATTTCCATTCCCGTTTTTCCCACATAACTGATCATTTTTTAGCAGATTCCCTCAGGTTTGAACGTTATTATTTCTTCGTCAAACAATTGTTAGCCTCATTTTCATAATCTGCCAGTACATAACCAGTCCTTTGAATACATTTACACGCAGATTTTTCGAAATATTCCTGAATTTCCCCACCCTTTAACGTGTTTTGGAGACAACACAACTACCTAACCTTTGCACCCATTGTTGTTCACCAACCTAAGTTCAGCACAGGATCAACATAGCTCATCTCAAACCAACACTTTTCGACTTTTTTCACACCTTTATCTCTCCCTATATATATTCACTTTAACGTCATGTTAGCTTTTCAGACCATTCACACAAGGTTGGTGCTGGTGATGACACCTACAATGTGCTCACATGAGGAAAGTTTCCAACCGATTACTCGTACGCAAACAGCAGTTGACCGACGTTACCTGGTGAAATGTTGTTGTGATGCCTCATGTAAGGAGGAGAAATACGTACCATCACGCTTCCGACTTTGATAAAGGTCCAATAGTAGCCTATCGTGATTGCAGTTTATCGTATCGTGACATTGCTGCTTGCATTGGTCGAGATCCAATGACTGTTAGCAGAATATGGAATCGGTGGGTTCTGGAGGGTAATATAGAACACCGTGTTGGTCTCAACGGCCTCTTATCATTATCAGTCCAGATGACAGGCATCTTATCCGCATGGCTGTAACAGATCGTGCAGCCACTTCTTGATCCCTGAGTCAACAGATAGAGACGTTTGCAGGACAAAAACCACCTGCACGAACAGTTCGACGACGTTTGCAGCAGCATGGACTATCAGCTCGGAGACCATGGCTGCGGTTACATTTGATGCTGCATCACTGACAGGAGCGCCTGCGATGGTGTACTCAATGTTCAGCCAGGGTGCACGAATGGCTAAACGTCATTTTTTCGGATGAGTCCAGGTTATGTTTACAACATCACGATGGTTGCATCAATGTTTGGCAACATCGCGGTGAATGCATATTGGAAGTGTGTATTCGTCATCGCCATACTGGTGTATCACCTGGCGTGGTGATATGGCGTGCCATTGGTTACATGTCTTGGTCACCTCTTGTTCACATTGACGCCACTTCGAACAGTGGACGTTACATTTCAGATGTGTTATGACTCGTGGCTCTACCCTTCATTCGTGAAACCCTGCATTTCAGCAGAATAACGCACAACCACATGTTGCAGGTCCTGTTTGGGCCTTTCTGGATACTGAAAATGTTCGACTGTTGCCCTGGCCAGCACATTCTCCAGATCTCTCACCAATAGAAAACGTCTGGTCAATGGTGGTAGAGCAACTGGCTCATGACAATACACCAGTCGCTACTCTTGATGAACTGTGGTATAGTGTTGAAGCTGCATGGGCAGCTGTACCTGTACGTGCCATCCAACCTCTGTTGGACTCAATGCCCAGGCATATCAAGGCTGTTATTATGGCCAGAGTTGGTTGTTCTGGGTACTGATTTCTCAGGATCTATGCCCCCAAACTGCGTGAAAATGTAGTCACATGTCAGTTCTAGTATAATATATTTGTCCAATGAATACCTGTTTATTATCTGCATTTCTTCTTGGTGAAGCAAATCTAATGGCCAGTACTGTACTTGCCATTCTTCAGGAGTTCTCTGAATGCTTCAATCCACAGGTGAAGAGTAAATTAGACAAATCGTCAGTGAAGCTCTTGTTTAGCATTGGAGACCATCAACCAATAAGCCAGAGAGTGTACTGTGTGTCAGCAACAGAATGTCGAATAATTCGCAATGAGGTAGAGAAAATGATGAAGAATGACATAATTCAGTCTTCGCGGAGCCTGTGGTCCTCCTCAGGAAGAAGGATGGCAGTTGGTGCTTTTGTGTTGATTACAGGAAGCTTAATAAGATAACTAGAAAGGACGTTTACCCTCTTCCACAAATTGACAACACACTAGATTGTCTGAAGGGGGCTAAGTTTTTCTCAACCATGGACATGTACTCGGGATACTGGAAAATTGAAGTAGATGAGGCTGATCGTGACGAAACTGTATGAATTTAAGCTAATGCCATTCAGTTTGTGTAATGCACCAGCAGATGATGAATAATCTTCTATGTCACCTGAAGTGGATGGTGTGTCTTTGTTATTTAAATGACATTATAGTGTTCTCTGAGACATTCGATGAACATATAAATAAGACTGAGGACCACTCTTAAGTGTCTCCAAGAAGGCAGACTTGTCTTTGGAGCAAAAGAAATCAAAATACTTGGACACCTTGTGTGAAACAAAGGTGTGTGGCCAGACCAAGAAAAGCTGAGATCTATAACAGAATTTCCAATTCCTAAAAAGTATTAGAGATGTGACAAGCTTTATGTTCTTATTACTGCCATTTTATCAAAGACTTTTGTACCATAATCAGGCCACTCCAAGAGTCACTAAAAGCTGATGCTACATTTATCTTGGGTGGTGCTCAACAAGATTCTTTTGATGTGCTGTGAAAAGCTCTGATGACTGACCCTGTATTTGGTCTGTATGATGAGAGAGCACCTACAGAACTACACACAGGTGCCAGTGGGTATGGGCTCGGTGCTGTTCTGGTGCAAATTTTGGATGGAAAAGAGAAGGTTATAGCCTATGCTTCTAGAACACTTACAAAAGCTGAGAGAAACTACTCAACTACAGAAAGAGAATGTCCTGCTGTGATCTGGGCCATGTGCAGATTTCGACAGTATCTCAATGGAAGGCCATTCACAGTTGTTACAGACCATAATTCACTTTGTTGCTTGACAGGTCTTAAAGATCGAAGAGGACGACTCGCCAGGTGGGCACTATATCTTCAGGACTATAACATTACCGTAGTGTACACAAGTGGAAGAAAACACCAAGATGCCAACTGTCTCTCAAGAAACCATGTGCAAGACCATCAAGACTTTGATGAAGATAGTGACTGTCTCACTGCACTCTAGGTTCTCTCTGCTGAGCAGAAGAAGAACACCAAGATATCTCAAATTATGCTTGGTCAGAGGATGCGAAAGGACAATTTAAGGTAGTTAATGGATTACTTTGCAAGAAAAACTTTGATCCATTTGGAAACAGGTGGCTACCAGTGATTCCTAAACACAAGCACTTAGATGTTCTACAGAAATTCCATGACACGCCTGAGGCCGGACATTTGGCTTTTATTAAGACCTATGATAGAATCTGCAAGAGATTTTTCTGGCCAGCTTTATTTAGGAGTGTTTGTCACTATGTGTCGCACTGTAGAGAGTGCCAGAGGAGAAAGGCACTTCCTCAGAAACCACCTGGCTGACTCATACCAATTCCATCAGCCAAAACGCCTTTCTAGTGTGTTGGGATTGACCTCCTTGAATGATTTCCAATGTCTGCTAGTGGCAGTAAATGGATTATTGTTTGCACTGTTTATCTGACACAAAAGCCATGAAAACAGCTAAAGAATCTGAGGTAGCCAAATTCATCGTGGAGGACATTGTATTAAAACACAGATTGAGGGGAAGTTTTTCAATTGAATCTTGTGACAGAGCTTAACCATCGGTGCAACATTACTCATCACATGACAACTGCCTACTATCCGCAAACTAACAGAATTACTGAATGCCTAAATAAGACCTTGGCTGACATGCTATCGATGTTTATGAATGTTGAGCAGAGCAACTGGGAAGAGGTGCTACCTTTCGTGACGTTTGCCTATAACACCACCAAAAAAGACACCACGGGATATACGCTATTTTCCTGGTGCATGGGCGTTAGGTGACTACGATGTTGGACATTGTCTTTCCATTATATCCTGATGACATGGATGATGTCTACATCGGCCAGGTGTTAACAGGAGCTGAGGAAGCTTGGCAGTTAGCTCAACTCCGCACACTGCAGGCTCAAGAAAACGATCACCGAAGATTTGACACAAGCCACTGCCCTGTTGTCTACCAACTGGTGACCTCATCTGGGTCTTCACTCCTGTTCAGAAGGTTGGGTTCTCTGAGAAGCTCCTCAGGCGCTACTTTTGACCTTATAAGGTTGTAAGACAGTTGTCTGATGTTACTTATGACGTTGAAGATTTCGACCGTGATGCAAGATGACGAAAGATCAGAGATACAGTTCATGTCCTTCAAATGAAGCACTACAAGGATGCTGCCACCCAGGGTAAATTCGAAGCTCTGGTGACAGGCAACAAGTGGAAAGGTGACGAAAAGCACAGCAGCAAAAGAAGTTCTAAGAAGATCACTGCCAGGGTGAGCATCAGTCATCGGGAGTCAGAGTATGTAGGACCGATGACTCTTTCCCGGACTGGGTGGACATAACACCAAGACCCTGTTCTCTGAAGGAGGGAGCAATGTTGCAGCAGAAGCTGAGTAGTACTGTGATGTTGCGGCTATGAAACTAAACTGGTGAATGGTGGGTCATGAGTTCAAAACTCAACTGGACTGTACCATTTCAATTTCTATATTCAGTTCAAGTACATTCTAGAAGTATCCAAAAATGTCAAGAAACATTGTAGTGCAATGTTTTGTAGCTGTATATATGCTGTATGTGTTCTGGCCAGATGCATTTCGCTCCGCACTCTGATGTGCAAGTACTGAATAAACCTTCGTTAAGTGAAGTCGGTGTTCGTCATTCATCTAAGTACACCTACTTCTGTGTGACAATATCATAAGATACAATTTCAAATCATTGTTGATTTGATGTATTGGAGACATATCAGGACTTTTTACATTATTTTTTACACACTTCTGAGGTATTGCTACACAATTGTGTACTACTGTTTTCAGTATAAAACAGTAAATGCATAATTTCCTTGTTCAGACTGGAAAACTATTCTCAAGGAATTCTTCAATAGAATAGTAATACTTTTTTAGCAGACAGGTGTAGAGCAACCTTTTCAGTGAACCTGACTCCTTGTAAAATATGTTACTGCCTTGTATTTTATTGTAAATTTTTAATCCTATATACTCTGGTGTTTGGGCATAATGTATAAAATAGTGTGTATGGTGTTTGAAATTCTCTATGCGGCGAGTGCTGCATTTGTGGTCAAAACTGAGAGTGTTAGGAGTTTGTTGATTTTCCCCAGGGAAGTGTGATAGGACCATTGCTATTTTCTGTATTCATAAATGTTCTGGCAGACAGGATGGGCAGCAATATGTGGTTGTATGCTGATGATGCTGCAGTGTACAGGAAGGTGTCGAAGATAAGTGGCTGTAGACTGATACAAGATGATCAAGACAAAATTTCTAGTTGGTGTGATGAATTGCAGCTACCTCTAAATGTAGAAAAATGTAAGTTAATGCAGATGAGTAGGAAAAATAAACCCATAATGTTCAGATACAGCACTAATAATGTCCTGCTTGATACAATCATATCATTTAAATATCTGGGCATAACACTGTGAAACAATATGAAATGGAGCAAGCATGTAAGGATTCACTTCAATGGGAGAAGTTTAGGAATGTGTAGTTCATCTGTAAAGGAGACCACATACGATACGCTATTGTGACGTATTCTTGGCTACTGCTCGAGTGTTTGGAATCAGCACCAGGTTGAATTGAAAGGAGACACTGAAGTAATTCAGAGGCAAGCTGCTAGATTTGTTAATGGTAGATTTGATCAACATGCACGTGTTTTGGATATGCTTCAGAAGCTAATGTGGGAATCCATGGAGGGTAGAAGACATTCATTTCAAAGAACACTAGTGAGAAAGTTTAGAGAACCAGCATTTGAAGCTGACTGCAGAACGATCCTACTGCAGCCAACATACATTTTGTGCAGGGACTACAAAGATAAGATATGAAAAATTAGTGGGGATACAACCCGTCGGCTTTGACCAGTGACATCAGAATTGGCCAGAGAGCATTTATTACACAGATGAAAGAGCTGACAAGACAGTTCAGAATGAAAGGAATATGAGAGACTAAAAATATAGTTGACATGTATCAAGCCAAATAGTATTTTCACGTTAAGGATATTGCTTGTTTATACCATATTATTTCTGTGGAAAATGAAGGAGAAAAAACTGATGGAAATACTGGTGGCATAGAATACCTCACGTCACATATATATGGGTTGTATCTCGAACCTCATTTGAACTGTATTGGTTAACTGCAGTATGGGATACAAGTTTACTATAGGTTGATTTCTTCGTTTTTGTTAGCATTAATATCTTGTTGTTCAGTTGAACTATATAGGTCAACTGAAGTATGGGATACAAATTTTACATGTGTTGTTTCTTTCGCCTCTGCTACCACTAATAGCCTGTTCTTATGTAGATAGTAGTACTACCGATGGCAGAAGGAGCAATCCTTCTTTCCATCAGTCCTTATACCAGTTCCAAACTGCACAATCCATAGCCCTCACCCGCCTAATCCTTCACCTATACATCGACTCGGCCAGTGAACACACCCACCAACTCCTACCCCAAATCAAAGTCCTCAATCTTTCCTCTTCCACATCCACTCTGGCTGTTCATAGCATCCTCCTACAGGCCAACCACAAATTAGAACAGCATGCCACCCTCCACCTCAAAAAACTATCCAATCTCCTGGTTTCCCACCTCCGGAAAGGCAACTCACTCACCCTCCACAACCTTTCCAACAAACCTCAACCTCCTCTCATTGCACACACACCCAGTCTCTCCCATCTACTCAATCTCCCACTTCCAGCTCCACTCCCCCCAACACCTCAAAATTCTAGTCAACACAATCTGGAACCACAACACCCCATTCAGTAGTTAACCTTTCCTCCAAACCTCTCTCCCAATCCGAAACCTCTGTCCTATCCAAAGGCCTCACCTTTAGCCCCACTCCCAGATTCAACCAAACTGCCCTTGTCAAAGATTTACTGTCCTACACTGATATGTGTCTGCTTGTGTCTGCATATGTATGGACGGATATGTGTGTGTGTGTGTGTGCGAGTATATACCTATCCTTTTTTCCCCCTAAGGTAAGTCTTTCCGCTTCCGAGATTGGAATGACTCCCTACCCTCTCCCCTAAAACCCACATCCTTTCATCTTTCCTTATCCTTCCCTCTTTCCTGACGAAGCAACCGCCGGTTGCGAAAGCTCGAAATTGTTTGTGTGTGTTTGTGTGTTATTTTATTGTGCCTGTCTACCGGCGCTTTCCCGCTTGGTAAGTTTTGGACAGTGTCTTTGCCTTTAAATATGTCTGCTTGTGTCTGTGTATGTGCGGATGGATATGTGTGTGTGTGTGTGTGTGTGTGTGTGTGTGTGTGTGTGTGCGAGTGTACACCTGTCCTTTTTTTCCCCTAAGGGAAGTCTTTCCGCTCCCGGAATTGGAATGACTCCTTACCCTCTCCCTTAAAACCCACATCCTTTCATTTTCCCCTCTCCTTCCCTCTTTCCTGACGAAGCAACTGCCAGTTGCGAAAGCTCGTAATTCTGTGTGTGTGTTTGTGTGTTTTGTTCATGTGCCTGTCTGCCGGCGCTTTCCTGCTTGGTGAGTCTTGGAATCTTTGTTTTTATATTAAAAACAAAGATATATTAAAAATATATTTTTCCCATGTGGAAGTTTCTTTCTATTTTAAGTAACATGGACCTCAGTTGAACTACGCGAAGAGGCAATAAAATGACACATATACAATTTGTATCCCGTACTTCACTATGGGGTACAATATTTTCTTTTTTTTACCTTTGATGCTAATAGTATCAACTGAAAGCTGATTACAGCAGTGACAATAGTATCCCATTCTTTAGTTGAGTTATATAGCTATACACAACATTTGTATCCTGCTGTCCAGTTGACATATATAGGTAAATCTCATCAATGTTACATACGTCATTCTTTTCGAATAGGTAGTCTCAGTATAATTGTCAACTGAAGGATGGCATACAAATTTTAGTTGTGTCGGGTGTTTCACCTTTTATTGTTAGTACAGATTTGAAAAAATCTTACTGATACTAGTGCTGCGAAACGAAAGCTGCGAAATTTCTATTACATACTGGACTACATGAAAACAAACGTAATGGTGTAACACAACAATGAAATACATCAAAATAGTCAAATGCAGTAAGAGAAAAAAATGGAAAACTGAACTTACCACACAGGAACTTCTTAAAAGAATCGAAGCTTGCCTAGAAAGACATCAACAAAAATCACACACCCACAAACACAACAAACAAAACATTACGAAAACACACACACACACACACACACACACACACACACACACATATTAAATTCCCACCCCCGACCCCCACCCCCCGCCCCGGATCCTAATGTGAAATTAGCTAACATATTTCGGATGGTACATTTGCCCAACATGTTTAACAAAACATTTAAACAGGAAATATGTTTGGGGAATATTATGCCTCCATGAATATTCGTCCAGGTGACTTTGAAGTGTGGAAATCCGGCGTTTCCCCTTCCCTAAAAGAGAGTGCATAGTTGACCAATAATCCTCTATTCTATTTGTGCAAGCCCCTGTGGATAATGATCTGAACTCAATGATGTGATTAACTATGAGATGCTGATAACCCCTTTCCCCTAAATCCATATACGAAGAAAAACCATCTGAAATTACAATGGAGCCCTCTGCAACGTGATCTTCAATTAAGCTAACCAAAACACAATTCCTTCAATTGGGTACTACTTTAAACACTACATCATCGCACTCTTGACCTGAATCTACAGCCCCCACCCCCCACCTCCACCAACCCATAGTCCCATTGAGGTTCCCCTCTGCTGTACTTCCTATTGCCAAAATGCAACTCATCAATTTTGACCATAACACCCCCTTCCCAATGCCCCCCTATATTTGATATATTTCCTCAAACTTCCCTACAAAAAGAGTACCAACCCACAACTGTATGCATACTCACATGACATTCATGGACATACACCCACACAGGATATCTCAAACATCAACAGTACATGATTTTCATAATGTCTCTCAAGGCAAGCTTAGATTTTTCAAACCACATCCCTCATCTAATGGACGGCCACAACCGATATTTGCTGCAGCGTCATACGAATAAGTTGTGAGTACTGCACCGAGATACACCTGTGAGGCACCTATGTTTGTCGCACTCACGACATCAAACATAATCAACAACGAGACCAAACCATTTTAAAAAACAAATCATGGCCAACATGTCTACACCCATAGCCCCTCTCAAATCATCCAGGTTCATTGGAGCAGGTGAATCCATACCTACAAATGAAAATGAGACACTAAAAATTGTCCTAAAATAAGAAATTAACAGTCTAAATTACCTCAATATCACTAAGAATCCAAATTACCTCAATATCACTAACAAACGCCCCCCCGCCCCCCCCAAGAACCATGGACCTTGCCGTTGGTGGGCAGGCTTGTGTGCCTCAACGATACAGATAGCCGTACCGTAGGTGCAACCACAACAGAGGAGTATCTGTAGAGAGCCCAGACAAACGTGTGGTTCCTGAAGAGGGGCAGCAGCCTTTTCAGTAGTTGCAGTTGCAACAGTCTAGATGATTGACTGATCGGGCCTTGTAACACTCACCAAAATGGCCTTGCTGAAAGGAAGAGGAAACTACAGCCGTAATTTTTCTCGAGGGCATGCAGCTTTACTGTATGGTTAAATGATGATGGCGTCCTCTTGGGTAAAATATTCCAGAGGTAAAATAGTCTCCCATTCGGATCTCCGGGTGGGGACTACTCAAGAGGACTTGTTATCAGGAGAAAGAAAACTGGCGTTCTACGGATCGGTGCATGGAATGTCAAATACCTTAATTGGGCAGGTAGGTTAGAAAATTTAAAAAGAGAAATGGATAGGTTAAAGTTAGATATAGTGGGATTCAGTGAAGTTTGGTGGCAGGAGGAACAATACTTTTGGTCAGGTGAATACAGGGTTATAAATACAAAATCAAATAGGGGTAATGCAGGAGTAGGTTTAATAATGAATAAAAAAATAGGAGTGTGTGCGGGTTAGCTACTGCAAACAGCATAGTGAATGCATTATTGTGGCCAAGATAGACATGAAGCCCCTGCCTACTACAGTAGTACAAGTTTATATGCCAACTAGCTGTGCAGATGACAAAGAAATTGATGAAATGTATGATGAGATAAAAGAAATTATTCAGGTAGTGAATGGAGATGAAAATTTAATAGTCATGTGTGACTGGAATTCGTCAGTAGGAAAAGGTAGAGAAGGAAGCATAGTAGGTGAATATGGATTGGGGATAAGAAATGAAAGTGGAAACCGCCTGGTAGAATTTTGCGCAGAGCATAACTTAATCATAGCTAACACTTGGTTCAAGAATCATAAAAGAAGGTTGTATACATGGAAGAACCTGGAGGTACTAAAAGGTATCAAATGCATTATATAATGGTAAGACAGACATTTAGGAACCAGGTTTTAAATTGTAAGACATTTCCAGAGTCAGATGTGGACTCTGACCACAATCTATTGGTTATGAATTGTAGATTAAAACTGAAAAAAGGTGGGAATTTAATGAGATGGGACCTTGATAAACTGACTAAACCAGAGGTGGAACAGAGTTTCAGGGAGAGCAAAGGGAACAATTGACAGGAATGGGGGAAAGAAATACAGTAGAATAAGAATGGGTAGCTATGAGGGATGAAATAGTGAAGGCAGCCGAGGATCAAATAGGTTAAAAGACGAGGGCTAGTAAAAACCCTCGGGTAACAGATGAAATATTGAATTTAATGGATGAAAGGAGAAAATATAAAAATGCAGTAAATGAAGCAGGCAAAAAGGAATACAAACGTCTCAAAAATGATATCGACAGGAAATGCAAAATGGCTGACCAGGGATGGCTAGTGGACAAATGTAAGCATGTAGAGGCTTATCTCACTAGGGGTAAGATAGATACTGCTTACAGCAAATTAAAGAGACCTTTGGAGAAAGGAGTACCACTTGCACGAATATCAAGAGCTTTGACGGAAACCCAGTACTAAGCAAAGAAGGGTAAGCAGAAAGGTGGAAGGAATATATAGAGGGTCTATACAAGGGTGACGTACTTGAGGACAATATTATTGAAATGGAAGAGAATGTAGATGAAGATGAAATGGGAGATATGATACTGCGTAAAGCGTTTGACAGAGCACTGAAAGACCTGAGTCGAAACAAGGCCCCCGGTGTAGCAACATTCCATTGGAACT
This sequence comes from Schistocerca gregaria, assembly GCF_023897955.1. Classification (NCBI taxonomy): domain Eukaryota; kingdom Metazoa; phylum Arthropoda; class Insecta; order Orthoptera; family Acrididae; genus Schistocerca; species Schistocerca gregaria. The sequence goes on from NC_064921.1 coordinate 242,472,404, forward strand.
ACTGACGGCCTTGGGAGAGCCAGTCCTGACAAAACTCTCCCATCTGGTGAGCATGATGTATGAAACAGGCGAAATACCCTCAGACTTCAAGAAGAATATAGTAATTCCAATCCCAAAGAAAGCAGGTGTTGACAAATGTGAAAATTACCAAACTATCAGTTTAATAAGTCACAGCTGCAAAATACTAACGCTAATTCTTTACAGACGAATGGAAAAACTAGTAGAAGCCAACCTCGGGGAAGATCAGTTTGGACTCCGTAGAAATGTTGGAACACGTGAGGCAATAATGACCCTACGAGTTATCTTAGAAGAAAGATTAAGGAAAAGCAAACCTACATTTCTAGCATTTATGGACTTGGATAAAGCTTTTGACAGTGTTGATTGGGATACTCTCTTTCAAATTCTGAAGGTGGCAGGGGTAAAATACAGGGAGCAAAAGGCTATTTACAATTTGTACAGAAAGCAGATGGCAGTTATAGGAGTCGAGGGGTATGAAAGGGAAGCAAATGGTTGGGAAGGGAGTGAGACAGTGTTGAAGCCTCTCCCCGATGTTATTCAGTCTGTATATTAAGCAAGCAATAAAGGAAACAAATGAAAAGTTTGGAGTAGATATTAAAATCCATGGAGAAGAAATAAAAACTTTGAGGTTAGCCGATGACATTGTAATTCTGTCAGAGACAGCAAAGAACTTGGAAGAGGAGGTGAACGGAGTGGACAGTGTCTTGAATGGAGGGTACAAGATGAACATCAACAAAAGCAAAATGAGGATAATGGAATGTAGTCGAATAAGTCAGGTGATGCTGAGGGAATTAGATTAGGGAATGAGACACTTGAAGTAGTATAGGAATTTTGCTATTTGGGGAGCAAAATAACTGACGATGGTCTAAGTAGAGAGGATATAAAATGTATACTGGCAATGGCAAGGAAAGCGTTTCTGAAGAACAAAAATTTGTTAACATCGAGTATAGATTTAAATGTCTGCAAGTCGTTTCTGAAAATATTTGTATGGAGTGTAGCCATGTATGGAAGTGAAACGTGGACGATAAATAGTTTAGACAAGAAGAGAATAGAAGCTTTCTAAATGTGGTGCTACAGAAGAATGCTGAAGATTAGATGGGTAGATCACATAACTAATGAGGAGGTATTGAATAGAATTGGGGAGAAGAGGAGCATGTGGCATAACTAGACTAGAAGAAGGGTTTGGTTGGTAGGACATGTTCTGAGACATCGGGGGAACACCAATTTAGTATTCTAGGGCAGCGTGGAGGGTAAAAATCGTAGAGGGAGAGCACGAGATGAATACACTAAGCAGATTCAGAAGTATGTAGGCTGTAGTAGTACTGGGAGATGAAGAAGCTTGCACAGGATAGAGTAGCATGGAGAGCTGCTTCAAACCAGTCTCAGGACTGAAGACTACAACAACAACAACATCACTAAGAATGAAATTAAATACAGCATGAATTGCAAACAACCAAAATATTTAAATAAATGCACACAAAGAATATTTTGAGCAATATGTAGTGATATCTTTTAAAATCACATTCAATTATTTTAATGTACAATGATAGCGCTTATCCGGAACACAGAGCTGTTTTATTATCTACGGCTGAAAGTGAAGACATTATTATCTATTAGTAATGTATGATGTCATTGGTCAAAGCTGAAGGGTTGTATCCCCTGCTTCACTAGACCCATAGTTCACACACAATCATCGCCTTGAGTAAATACCACAATTTAGACGAAACACATGGAAACGGTACCCGATCACGGGAACCATTGTGCAAAAGGAAAATAAAAAGCAAATATATTTTTAGCTAATGTGATTGTCAGAGTGTGGGCATCTGTATTCCACATAAATGTAGCCTGTATTTTCTCAGAAATTTTACATAGATCTTTATAATAGCGCATAAATCCATTACTGCTGTCTTCTTTGTGCTGTCACTGAGCTGACTTTCATTGAGATACTGAATGCAGAGATTAGTTACAAAAATGTCTACCTGGGATATGGAGCTCTGAAATTGAAATGACTGTATGATCTTTAGTTTCTCATCTATAGTTTCAGTAAGTTCAATGACATCTTCAACTATGAAAGAACTTATGTCTATAGCACTGTAATTAATGCCACTTTATGCAATTGTTACATGACCACGTTTGGCCTCCCTACTGAATTTTGAGCAAAGATGTATTGTTAATAGGTGCTGAGGATTTTTTGTTCAGGATACCGTTGCTCAGTAATAACTGTCAGGTTAATTAATACATGTTATGATGCTTTAATTATTACCACTGTTTAGGAGGCTGCTAAAATATGTGTGGATAATGCTGGAACTGTATTGGGATTGCTGAATCATACTGGTAGACAAAGTCCATCAGGCTCCAAAATTTTCTCAGTACCGCAATGAAATTTTGATGATACTGTAAGCTGTCTTCATCTCTTGCTGGTTCTCATAGGGAATAGCACCTTTAAAGACACTTTGAAGCTCTCAAAATCAAACTTCTCTTTGAGGTTATTTCTTTCACATCTACACTTTTTTCTTATTGTTCTGCTAGATTTTATTTTAATTTCTGCTATTAATCTGACTTTTACTTTAACGTTGTTAATGGGAGTGTGTAATTAAATCATATATACCGATGTGGTAGTTGACCATAAATAACGAAAAGTGTGAGGTCATCCACATGAGTACTAAAAGGAACTCATTAAACTTCGGTTACACGATAAATCAGTCTAATTTAAACACTGTAAATTCAAGTAAATACCTAGGTATTACAATTATGAACAACTTAAAATGGAAAGAACACATAGAAAATATTGTGGGGAAGGCTAACCAAAGGCTGTGTTTTATTGGCAGGACACTTAGATAATGTAACAGACCTACTAAGGAGACTGCCTACACTATGCTTGACCATCCTCTTTTAGAATACTGCTGTGTGGTGTGGGATCCTTACCAGGTAGGACTGATGGAGTACATAGAAAAAGTTCAAAGAAAGGCAGCACATTTTGTATTATTGTGAAATATGGGAGAGAGTGTCACAGAAATGGTACGGGATTTGGGCTGGAAATCATTAGAAGAAAGGCATTTTTCATTGCGATGGAATCTTCTCACAAAATTTCAATCACCAACTTTCTCCTCCAAATGAGAAAATATTTTGTTGACACCGACCTACATAGGGCAGAACGATCACCACGATAAAATAAGGGAAATCAGAGCTCATACGGAAAGATATAGGTGTTCATTCTTTCCGCGTGCTATACAAAATTGGAATAATAGAGAATTGTGAAGGTGGTTCGATGAACCCCCTGACAGGCACTTAAATGTGATTTGCAGAGTATCCATGTAGATGTAGATGTAGATTTTCTTCTTACAACATAGGACTTGGGATGAGGCCAAATGTCTTCTGCAGATATTATCTCAGTTCTTCTACCACTAGTGTTGACTTCTTAAGAAGATGGAGGAATGTTAAGATCTACATCTATAAGCTTGTCAGGAAGACCAATAGCAGAAATAGATGGCAAATTGTTTTGAAGTTTGGAGTGTGTCAGATGAATAAGCCTTAAAAGAGCTGTACTATTTCTGTTGGTGATGAGAAGGAGGAATTCTGTACCTCATGTGGACTTGGAAAGTATTTTGCATAATCATAATCACAACTGAAAGAACATTTTATGATCACAATTTTAACAGAAGTCATCTAATGACAAGTAGAGCAAAATCAATCACAATCTGGGATCATATGATAATCATACAGAATCATTGGTTAATGGTCCTTGATGGGAGTGTCTGATGTATGTAATGGAAGTTTCACAAATTTTGTGAGCAATTCCAGCCCTGTCAAGTTCTCTTTCCCAGGTCTTTGTTGCAGATTTCCATCCCTTTGCAAATTAATATGGCAGAATTCTTGCAGATTTTGTGCTTAAGCTGTAATTGATATTGTATTGCGAAGTAACATAGTCAGAAGTCTTTCTTCCATGTTTGGCAGCCTAAAACTGATATTTTCAATTCTGGGAGAAAAATCTTTTTGTAATTTCTACAAAAACTTTATCATGGGTATATTAACTAGTTTAAACTTCCATCAGTTGTACTGGATAATTTTGATGAGTGGTGAGTGTCTTATTCTTTGTCTATAAAACCTGAAATTCATTGTGTGCTTAATTATTATGCTTAATAAAGCTTCTGTTAACATAATATAAGGCACACTTGTAATCTGATTAATTGAAGCAGTGATCAGTTAACCACAAAACTAGGAGGTCATTTAGCCTCATGTGGACTTGGAAAGTATTTTGCATAATCATAATCACAACTGAAAGAACATTTTATGATCACAATTTTAACAGAAGTCATCAGAAATGTAAATCATGGTCAGTGACTAACAACAGAATAAAAGCAAAAGAGCAAACAATTAACTTTAAATCTTTTTAACGCCGCAATGGTTAATAATATGACATTTACTTACCTTAGCTGCCAAAAACATCAAATGTGATGAAAGGCTGCATACATTAAATAACTAATTTTTGTAAAGACTAAAATTTCCCTATTCATTCATTTTTTCTCAGTTAACTTTGTCTAGTTACCTTCAGTTTACATGACTGCTTACTTTATTCTCACATGGAAACACTTCTGGATCAGTTGAAAACTGTGGGATTTCCATACTGTTAGAGAAGTAGTTGTTATAAAGAGCTATCTTCAGATGTTATGAAAAGTAAGTGAACTGCTGCATTAATTACTTTAGTTTACCATTTTAGTTTCCTGTATGTATACTTGAAGGAAGAACTTAGTTTGGTGGAATTAGTGATGGTATATATAATTTAAATGGACATTTCTTTTTAAGCTGCATTAACAATTTATGGAATTGACTCTTTTGTTGTTGTTAATAGCTGTTGTGATATGCAAAGCAGAATTGTATTCATTATTTTCCTCTATGTTGTTGACTTTTTTGTCATTTGTTATCGATTTTTGCATCCATACACTCAGTAATTGGTTGATCGATTGATTTTATTGCCCAAAAGAGCTCCAGGCTCTTAACTGACTCTGGTAGTTTATTAAATAGCTTTACACATGTGTGTTTGAAGCTGTATAGAGTTTTGGTATATGAGCAGTAGTCTTTTCTTACATCATTACAGTGTCGTGTGTCGTAAGTATGTACATCAGAATTCAGATCAAAACTAGACAAGTTCATCTTAATGTACAAGAGACATTGAAATATGTACATACATGGCAAGGTCATAATACTAAGTTTAATAAATAATTCTCTACAGTGAGTTCTAGGTGGTACTTTACATATCAGTCTGACAGCTTTTTTCTGGGCTGTATGTTGAGAAGCAATTACTTCCCCACAAGATTGTCCCATACATCAAATGAGAGTGAATATAACTATAATAAACAGAAAGCAAAATTTTCTCATTTACTGTTGCATCTAATTTTCTGAGCATAATATTCCTTTAGAAATTTTTGGTGTTAAGTAATTCACATGTGCTTGCAGCCTAAATTATTTTGCAAAACAATGCCAAGAAACTTTACAGAAACTGTCCCTAAGGTGATTCTATTGTTATAAGAAATGTTTAATTCCTGTGTTTTATTTATGTTCATAGACAGGCTATTGGCATTGCACCAGTCAGAAAGGATATCTACCTTGAGGGAGATAGAATTATTTATATTATTGTTCGTAGGCACTGTAACACTTAAACTGATATCATCTGCATACAGTAACAGTATCAAAATCTTATCAAAATTACTTCATTATTTTTATTCAGATAATAAATTTGGACGCAATTTTATTTCAAACACTTTGTTGTGTTATTTTCAACATTTATTTACTTCGTATTTCCTCATATTTCTTCTTCCTATCATTCATTTTTCATTTGGAATCAGCTTGTCACCTGTAACACGTAACTGAATGCAAACCAGGTCTCATCAGCTGGTAACTCGGTGGGTCATGTAGCCTGTGTGAGAGTAGTTTTGAGTGCCATAATTTGTGAAAAGAAGAAATTAGTTTGCTTTTAGCACTGAAACACAAATTTTTCTGTCTTGAGTTTGCTTATAGAGGATAGCTTCAGATAATTTCCTGCCGCACTCTTAGTGTTGGATGTTTCACCATCAAGCCAAGCCAGGCAATGGCATTAGGTGTGCGGCTCTGCTGCAACTGGCTATGGGCACATGGCATTAAACATATTAATTGTTGTGAACAAACTGAGCACCATTAACAGTTCTTCTGTAGAATGCAGACAGCGATTTTCTAGGATATATTGCACATCATGAGATTGTGTTAGGTTACCAAATGAGTTTAATTTCAGAGGTATAAAATGTCGTATCTGTCACAGTTATGCCATTGGTCACTCCAAAATCAGTTGTCGGCAGAGCACCTCATATTCTTGTCATCGCACAATGAGCACTTCCAACCCTGCACAGAGTTACATGTATGTGTATCCCATTATTTTGTAATCCCAACCTGCTCTCTGCCTCAACTGAGTTAAACCTACTTTTTGTAACATGAAAATTAAATTGAATAGCACTTGCTGCATGACCGCTCTGTTTGTTGCCTATAATACAGTAACAGCTAATGTGCCACCACCGTAGCAACAAGTGACAGATGTCAACTAACATGTAATTTTAATGAAGCTATACCACTATGTTCATGTTGAAACGGTTTCTGTGGTTTTCGATAATTGTGGTGTTGATGTGTAAAACAGTAGTCAGCTCATGCCTACTGACAGGGCATATTCAGCATAATTATCTTCCCACTTAAGTTTATTTTTTGTGAATCCACATTTACAGTAATAAGATCTTTTACAGAAATATTCTTCACATCCCCTTTGGTTACAAAGTATATTAATTCCACATTTACTGGAATCACAATAAACCACTTCACTTGTCTGAAAGCAGTATGGTATCCTCATTGCACATGGCAGACAGTTCTGTTTCTTTGCTAGATACAAAAGGTGTGACAGACAGTAAAATTTTATATTTATATTTAAAATGTTTTATATTTATATTTAGACAATGTCCCCATCCCATTTTTTGGCTCTGCATTTGCTGTTGAGTGTTTGTGGTCCAGGCACTGTTTCTTGGGGCCAAAATATTATAAAAGTAAGAGACTGGTGTGCCTGAGCACTTGGTAACATCATGCTGTGTTGAGGTATACTTACTTTCAATAAAACAAGTTTGTTACAGGGAAAGTTTATTAAATAAATTTTATAGCAGTTCTTTATCCTTTTAAGAAGACAATGCGAATCTTTGGTAGAGACTGAGAACCATGGATACAAGGAAAAGCAGTTGCCCAGCTATCTAAACATAAAATGTATAAGGGTGTATCCCAACTACATTATGTAGTCAAGTAACTGAACATGGGGATACCAAGGCAAAAGTGAGTATCCAATCTGGGTTATGCTTGGAGAAAATTTTATGTGATCAGTTGACAGTATACTTAAAAATCGCTTGTTTTTAATTCTCTTAATTAAATAACTGATACATTTGTTTCACCTTACAGGTTCTTGCAAGGCTACACAAAGACTTATCATTGCCATGCCCGCCAAATAGTTATTTGCGTTACTACTTGACTGCTTCCCCAGCAAGTGCAGACACACATGCTACCAAAAATTTTGAAGCAGGTGGGTACATACATCCTTCACTTGTAAATAAAATTTAAAAAAATTAGTACTCAATGGAACAACATCTCTCAAAGTCATTAAGTTGGCTCTAGATAGATTTGTTGATAACAATTTCACTGGGACACACATACCAGGTCGAATGAATACTACATTTTACCCCACTGAGAAAACAATTTACAGTCACATATATTGGACCCTGAGTGGCATAATAAAGTACTGTTTGATGACACTGTACTGCAAAATCAGGTTGACAAGTGGATTAAGGATTCAAGCAGTCACATTATTTATTACAGACATTGTACGGGTGCCAATGGAGATGTGAAACCATTACATTTTTGCTATCAGAGCTGTTGGCAGAGAGATCTTTTGAAGAAGTGTGGGGATAGTTGTTTGTTAAACGCAGTATACAAAACAAGAACATGTGATATTCCTTTATCTTTTATAGCTGTGAAGAGTAATGTGGGCTATTTGGTTGTCTTCTTTTTATTATTATTATTATTTCTTTCCTTTCTCAGATGTTATGTCTGGTTAAAAATGGAAAGTGCCGCGGACCTTGATCAAGCATGACTTCCTTTTAACTGTACGGTATATGTTACATTGCATTTAGGAGCTTTCAGGTAATTGAACATGTATCAATAATTACAGATTTCTGTAGTTGTATATTTACGTTTGGATGTAGCTGTATTGCGTTGATGTACTGGTGGATATTGTGTGGTATGACTCCTGTAGTTGATAGTATAATTGGTATAATGTCAACTTTATCCTGATGCCACATGTCCTTGACTTCCTCAGCCAGTTGGATTAATTTTTCAATTTTTTCTCCTGTTTTCTTCTGTACATTTGTTGTATTGGGTACAGATATTTTGATTAGTTGTGATAATTTCTTCTTTTTATTGGTGAGTATGATGTCAGGTTTGTTATGTGGTGTTGTTTTATCTGTTATAATGGTTCTGTTCCAGTAGAATTTGTATTCATCATTCTCCAGTACATTTTGTGGTGCATACTTGTATGTGGGAACATGTTGTTTCATTAGTTTATGTTGTATGGCAAATTGTTGATGTATTATTTTTGCTTCATTGTCATGTCTTCTGGTGTATTCTGTATTTGCTAGTATAGTACATCTGTGATGTGATCTACTGTTTCTATTTGTTGTTTGCAAAGTCTGCATTTATCTGTTGTGGTATTGGAATCTTTAATAATATGCTTGTTGTAATATCTGGTGTTTATTGTTTGCTCCTGTATTGCAATCATGAATCCTTCCATCTCACTGTATATATTGCCTTTTCTTAGCCATGTGTTGGATGTGTCTTGATCGATGTGTGGCTGTTAGATGATACAGGTGCTTTCCATTCAGTGTTTTCTTTTTCCAATTTACTTTCCTTGTATCTGTTGATGTTATGTGATCTAAAGGGTTGTAGAGGTGGTTATGAAATTGCAATGGTGTAGCCGATGTATTTATATGAGTGATTGCTTTGTATATTTTGCTAGTTTCTGCTCGTTCTATAAAGAATTTTCTTAAATTGTCTACCTGTTCATAATGTAGGTTTCTTATGTCAATAAATCCCCTTCCTCCTTCCTTTCCGCTTAATGTGTTTTTTCTGTTGCTGAATGTATGTGGTGTATTCTATATTTGTGGCATTGTGATCGTGTAAATGTATTGAGTGCTTCTAGTTCTGTGTTACTCCATTTCACTACTCCAAATGAATAGGTCAATAATGGTACAACATAAGTATTTATAGCTTTTGTCTTGTTTCTTGCTGTCAATTCTGTTTTCAGTATCTTTGTTAGTCTTTGTCTATAATTTTCTTTTAGTTCTTCTTTAATATTTGTATTATCTTTTCCTATTTTTTGCCTGTATCCTAGATATTTATAGGCATCTATTATTTCCATCACTTCTATTATTATTATTATTATTATTATTATTATTCAGGTTGAAAACACAAGATCCCCTCATGAAGCGCTATACATTTTCAAGGACTGGAACAAGGATAGGAATCCCCTCTATTGAGTTACTGACACAGTTGAAGATAAAGGCAATTGAACAAGCATTCCCTCAGACAAAAGTGTACTCGAGCCTTTTCCCATTGAAAATAGATGTGGGTAAGACAGCTGGGGAGAAAAAAAAAAATGATCTACATGTACCAAATGACGTGAAGACATTTCTGGATATGTGGCAAGAAATTTCAGTATTACCAACAGAGAGAGAATTTAGAGATGGTGTAGAAGAGTAGCGAAAGCATGAGGTTTCTCAGAGAAATGAACGTGTATGACTTTAAACAGCAATGGCTATCAGTATGAGAAATATGGGTGAAGGGATATGGGGACTAGGGCAGATTTGCAACCAAATGGAGTTGAAGCCATGAACAAGATTGTAAAACATTTTTTCCTAAAGCCCAATGCAGACAGGACTTTAACAGGAGTTGCTAAGGTTATAATAAATCATTTCTTTCCAAGCCTAATTAGAAAGTACTGTCTGAAGAATTCTGCTGTCAAATCATATACCAAAGATCTTCCACTGTTTTTGCATTAAAAAAAATCATGCAGCAATATGCACCAACAAAAGTTGAGTTAACTGCAACATCAGTGAGTAAGAGATCAGACAGTTCATTTTGTGTAGAGAGTACAATGTCCAAAAACTGTAAAACTGTGTAAAATTTGATAAACCAGATTGCAAATGTGAAGATTTTCAGAGATATAAATACCCAAGCAAGCATTTCTATGAATCTAGTTTATACCCAGAGTGGAGTTTTTGATAAAATGCCAGAAAGTTATAAGAATAGCCTATTAATCTGTCTTGATGAAATGTATTGGGTTGGCTTCAGAGTTGAGTAATTTCATATGAAAGCAGTAGCAGTGACATGCAGTTGAGAAGGCTGTTGAGGTTGAGGAGGCTGTCGAGGCATCAAATATAGATGGTCTTGTTGAAACCCTGAATATTCCTGCGCAGCAGTTTGCAGCAAGCTAGCTGTGTAAACAGATTTACAATCTCACCTACAACTGCAGCAACAGTGAAACATTACAAAAAGTACTTGAATTGCTCAGCAACTGTGTGCAAGATTTACAATTAGCAAACCCTTATGTTGGTTGTCTCCCATTAGCAGCCATCAAATTCCAGACAATAGAGAAGAAAGATGCCAAAAACCATACATGATCTGACTTAAACACATAATAACTTTCTATTTGAAGGGTAAGAAACGATAGTTTATTTGTATTCTAGACAGATCTTTGCCTGTGTAAAATAGCAGGGTTGCCACAAGTTCTGGAAATCAGGGAATTTCAAATGTATGAGGTAAATTTGGGGAAAAAACACTGGAAAAATTTCGTTTTTATCTCAGTAGATGAAATTGCTTGCTTACTGAGATGTCATGCACCATTGCTCGCTAGGCACAGTTGAGTACGTGAGCCAGTTCCCGACACCCTCATTCTTACTACTTGTTCCCTTTCTAACAATCCCCTCAGCTCGCAGTTAATGCTGCCAACACTTCTTGCTGCTAACCTAGCAGCTGCTGATGACAGGCATGGAGGTATGAGGAGTGGTTTGTTTGGATCTGATTCTCAGAGACTGTTCACACAGTGGCCAGAAACAGCGGTCATGTGTGCGTGAGTTTTGTCTGACTGATTGTGTGAATGTGTGTGAGCGCTCTCGTTTTCTGACAAAGGCTGTTCTTGTTGTTGTTGTTGTTGTTGTTGTGGTCTTCAGTCCTGAGACTGGTTTGAAGCAGCTCTCCATGCTACCCTATCCTGTGCAAGCTTCTTCATCTCCCAGTACTACTGCAGCCTACATCCTTCTGAATCTACTTAGTGTATTGGTCTCCCTCTACGATTTTTACCCTCCACGCTACCCTCCAGTACTAAATTTGTGATCCCTTGATGCCTCAGAACAAGTCCTACCAACTGATCCCTTCTTCTAGTCAAGTTGTGCCACAAACTCCTCTTCTCCCCAATTCTATTCAGTACCTCCTCATTAGTTATGTGACCTACCCATCTAATCTTCAGCATTCTTCTGTAGCACCACATTTCGAAAGCTTCTATTCTCTTCTTGTCTAAACTATTTATCGGCCATGTTTCACTTCCATACATGGTTACACTCCATACAAATACTTTCAGAAACTACTTTCTGACGCTTAAATCAATATTCGATGTTAACAAATTTCTCTTCTTCAGAAACGCTTTCCTTGCCATTGCCAGTCTACATTTTATATCCTCTCTACTTCGACCATCATCAGTTATTTTGCTCCCCAAATAGCAAAACTCCTTTACTACTTTAAGTGTCTCATTCCCTAATCTAATTCCCTCAGCATCATCTGATTTAATTCGACTACCTTCCATTATCCTCGTTTTGCTTTTGTTGATTTTCATCTCATACCCTCCTTTCAAAACACTGTCCATTCCTTTCAACTGCTCTTCCAAGTTCTTTGCTGCCTCTGACAGAATTACAATGTCGTCATTGAACCTCAAAGTTTTCATTTCTTCTCCATGGATTTTAATACCTACTCTGAAATTTTCTTTCGTTTCCTTTACTGCTTGCTCATTATACAGATTGAATAGCGTCGGGGAGAGGCTACAACACCGTCTCACTCCCTTCCCAACCACTGCTTCCCTTTATGTCCCTCAACTCCTACAACTGCCATCTGCTATCTGTACAATTTGTAAATAGCCTTTCGCTCCCTGTATTTTACCCCTGCCACCTTCAGAATTTGAAAGAGAGTATTCCAGTCAACATTGTCAAAAGCTTTCTCTAAGTCTACAAATGCTAGAAATGTAGGTTTGTCTTTCCTTAATCTTTCTTCTAAGATAAGTCGTAGGGTCAGTATTGCCTCACGTGTTCCAACATTTCTACAGAATCCAAACTGATCTTCCCCGAGGTGGGCTTCTACTGGTTTTTCCATTTGTCTGTAAAGAATCCGTGTTAGTATTTTGCAACTGTGACTTATTAAACTAATAGTTCGGTAATTTTCACATTTGTCAACACCTGCTTTCTTTGGGATTGGAATTATTATGTTCTTCTTGAAGTCTGAGGGTATTTCGTCTGTCTTATACATCTTGCTCACCAGATGGTAGAGTTTTGTCAGGACTGGCTCTCCCAAGGCTGTCAGTAGTTCTAATGGAATGTTGTCCACTCCCGCGGCCTTGTTTCAACTTAGGTCTTTCAGTGCTCTGTCAAACTCCTCATGCAGTATCATATCTCCCATTTCATCTTCATCTACCTCCTCTTCCATTTCCATAATATTGTCCTCAAGAACATCGCCCCTGTATAGACCCTCTATATGCTCCTTCCACCTTTCTGCTTTCCCTTCTTTGCTTAGAACTGGGTTTCCATCTGAGCTCTTGATATTCATGCAAGTGGTTCTCTTTTCTCCAAAGGTCTTTTTAATTTTCCTGTAGGCAGTATCTATCTTACCCCTCACGAGATAAGCCTCTACATCCTTACATTTCTCCTCTAGCCATCCCTGCTTAGCCTTTTTGCACTTCCTGTCGATCTCATTTCTGAGATGTTTGTATTCCTGACAAAGACTATGGCAAAAAATTTAGTTGTTAGAGTATGATTATCTTCTCCATGTGCCTGTCTGCAGCTCAGTGATCATTTTTACAGAGAGTTGCTGCCTATCCTCATTAATATTGATTCTCAGAGTATTCACACAAGTTATCTGTTGCATCAATTGATCACCACAGTCTCATTTTGTCAACATGACGTCTGTGATGTGTAAATAACTGGCCACACTAGTGGACTTCCATGACGGGCCAAAACCACAGGCCATTACTGGGTATCTCTAACGGATTGGCCTGCCAATCTAAAATGAAGCCCATCTTTTCCCACTAATGTGCAGGCTCTGCCCGCCGGGTATAGTCTCACTGATCTGCCTGCAGGCCAGATCTATCTGTGTGTGGTATACTGCAGCAGATTTTCATGGTTTATGCATGGACTCAGGACTGTGGTGCTTCTTAACTGGCCAGAAGCTACGGACAACTGATTTCAGGAATTGTGACTGTCTGACTGCAAGAACATTGTACAGTGTGGCATTTTATAGACATTTTATTTATTCTAGTACAATTTGGCACTTTAAAAGTAGTTATATATCAGAAATTTAGAAAGTATGGATGATAAGAGTAAGAAAATAGTGGCAGCCACTGGCAGTTTGTATGCTATGTACTCACATATTTTGTGAAAGAAAAACCACACAATAACTGTAAAATAATAGACATAACACATTGGGTAATAACCAAGAATAAACAAACATAGTAGAACCAACATTTTATTGGCAGTCACAGATTAGTCTTGGTTTACACAATTCTTCCTGCCTTATACACTTCTTTCAAGTGGTCTACTTTTTTCTGACGTTATTCCGAAACCAGTGGAGATATTTTAAATCTGTCTTGCGACTCCAATGAAATGCATATTTTTGTCACCAAATGTGTTTCGTTTTATTGAAATAAAAAGTATCATCAGTGGTCTTAATGAAACATTTATATAGCATTTGGCTTGCATTCTCTGTCTAAAAGCAGTTCATTGCAAAAGATGTTGATTTTAGTCCTTAAGATTTTTGCTCACAAGTTTAGAAAAACAGAATGCCTTACATTTTCTTACCCCTCAGAACTCAAAATTTGTCCCCCCAGGGGGCCCACAGCTCTTCTGTGGGTACGAGTGTGGTGCGCACATGTCCCTGAGCTATTGCAGCCTTTATTCTTTTCCGGGCTGCTTTACTTTCTCCTTCCTTCTCCTTCCCTGTCCTTCTTCTTTTCCCTTTGCCCCTTCCTTTCCTTGTCTTGGTGTTCTTCTTTATGTCAGCCTGGCTATCCTCATGTCTTTGCCGCATCTTAAGGTTTTGGTTGGTTGCTGTTCCTCCTCCTTTTTGGCTTTTCATTTTTGGTCCCTCTTAAGGGTTTGACCTCCATCTCCAAATTTGAAATCTGTAGTGTGAGCCAGATAGGGAAGAACTCCCTCCCTAGTGTCTTTGACATGAGTTCTTCTCCTCCTCCTTCTCCTCTCCCTTTTCCTCATTCCCCTCCCTCCCCGCCAAAGCCCTTTCATCTTCTTGCTAGGTCACCATCTCAGTAGCCAGTCCTTGTGGTGGGGCTGTTATGTATCCATCTGGCTGAGTCCCCTGACAACACAGGGATCACACTGCTGGTACCTGCACTGTGAACATCTTGTATTAGTCTTGGAGTTGTTGCCCACCTTTTCGGGACATCAGAACTCCCATCAGCGACCATCCTGCCAGTCCGCCATTGCTGTGGTTGGGTGGCATACACAAGGTGAGCCCCAGTTCGGAGGGGGTGGTGCTAGGGTGGCACATAAAATATGTTAAACTCTCTGGCTGCTCTAATGTGGCCACGTCTCTCCCTTATCATAGTTCTGTCTCAGTTCCTGTTTCTGTCTTCCCGGCGTTACTCTCCTTGGTTACACCCTGGGAGGATGGCCAGACCTGTTGGCTTCGGGCAAAACCCTTTCTGCATTTCCTGATCTGTACCAGGACTGACGGGGAGACTTTTGCCACCACCAAACCCCTTTTCTTTGTGGAACATACTGAGGACACTTTCGGTGAAGTTGAGTCATTAAGCAAGATGAGATCTGGCTCTCCTCTTGTAAAGACAACTTCTGCTAGTCAGTCTGCCTCCCTCTGTGCTTGTGACCGTTTAGAGGACATTCCTGTGACTATCACTCCTCACAAGTCACTCAATGTGATGCAGGATATAATTTCTATAAGGACCTTCTGTTCCAGATTGATGATGAACTTACAGCTAATCTGGAACAACATAGCATTCATTTTGTCCAGCATGTAGAAAGCCCCTAAGGACCTTTATGTAGACACTGGCACCTTCATCACGCCATTTGAGGGTGATGTCCCACCCAAGAAGGGTAAGGTAACGGTGTACAGATGTGACGTGAAACCAATACATTCCACCTCCGACGCACTGCTTCCATTGCCTCAAGTTCAGCCACGTATCCACACAATGCGATGCCACTCCCATCTATTGTGACTGTGGCTGCCCTCTTCACATAGGGAGTTCTTACACCCCACTGCCTAACTGTGTAAACTGCCCTAGTCTCCATTCTCCCACCTCAATGTAGTGTCCAGTGTACATGAAGGAAAAAAGAATTCAGGAAATAAAGATCTTTGACCGTCTCAGCTACTGTGAGGCCTGGAAGAAGTTTGACAGACTTCATCCTGTAAATCTCTCCTCTATCTTTGCCTCAGTTATGTCCTTCCCTCCTCATCCCTCCCCCTTACCACCATCCTTGCCCCCCTTCCCTTTCTTCACCCTCAGTGGCTACTCTCGCTTCCCCTCCAGGAAACACTCCTCCTCCTCCTCCTCCTCCTCCTCCTCCTAGTCCTGAGTTTCCTCTGTGAAAGTGGTTATTTCCACATACAAGGTTATGCTTTACTCCTGGAGCAGGGGCAGGGTGGTTGTGGTTGGGGCTTCTCCATGTTTTCTCAGGCTGGTGGCCCATGACCACCATCCCATTGAAAGACTGCTCTTTTTCTTTCAGTTTTTAGATTTTGTCTAACCTTTTATGCCTTTTACTCCATGTGTTTTGACTTCCTTGTTTTATAGTTTGACTCCCATGACTGTATCCATCCACTTTTAATGGACTCTCTTTCTTCTGTGAGTAGCTTTGGTATCGTGGGACTGATGACCTCACCATCTGGTCCCATAAACACTCTCAATTAATTGATCTATCAGTCTCAGAATTTGTCAGGGAAAACTACTAAAACCTGTCTGAAAATCAGGGAAATATCAGAGAAATTCACTTGTAACAACCCGGAATACAAATAAGCTATGTCATTTCTGATCCTCGAGATGGAATGCTATGAGGTCTTTATGTTGGGCTCTGATTTTAAACTTTGTTGCACATATGAATTTCGAAGTAGCAGTAGATAAAATAGTATTATAAACAGGATAGATGTGCACGCCCCCCCCCCCCCCCTCCCCAAACACGACCACAGACCCTGGCAGCTAGAGCTGGGTCTGTGGGTGTTTTTTTTTCCCCGTCTTCTTTTGAAAAAGGCGTTGTTGGCCGAAAGCTAACTTTCAGACAGTCTTTTCTGTTGTGCCTTTCTGTGACTCAGCATCTTCACTATATGGCGAGTAGCAACAACTATCCCTTTCATAATATTGTTACATTCCATAGTGAATTTTCCACTGTTCAGTGATAAAATAGATTATGTTGAGGAATTAGACAAGATGGTAGTGTAGAATTTGTGATTTTTTAAAACATGAAGTGAAAGATTTCAACGTGAAAGTTACATTTCAGATATGGGACAATGTTGAGAGGTGAAAAGGCGGAAAAAAGAAATTTGACATATCTTAATGTGGCATTGAGATGTCGTATGACTAAAGTAAGAAAGATTTTTGCATTTCTTTTTCCCAGTAAGAATGTACTTGCTCTCACTTGCTTCATTATATTTCTAGTGATTAACGTGAAACAAAGAAAAAGATAAAGAGTTACCCTGTTAATGAACATGTGAGATTGCCCAATAACACACTGACAGAAGAGTATAGTGCTTCCTTGATGTGGTATCTGGTCAGCAATGTCATTGGGGACCAAATGAAGTAAGTATTCAGTTTTTGAATTGCATTGGAAGCTTAATGTGTATCAGTTATCTACATATTGGATGTCTGCCTTCTTGGTTCTAATGTTCTTAATAACTTTACAGAGTTGCTGCAGATACCACACAGAAGCAAGTACTGTTAGTGGAGTACCAGTAATGTTTATTAGATTCAGTTATAAAGAATATCTGGGTACTGCATCTGGTGAGCAATGTCGTCGGGCACCAAAAGATGTGAGTATTCAATTTTGGAATTATGCTTTGAAAACTTCATGTGTATCAGTTATCTTCATGTTGCATAACTCAAATACTTGGTCTCAAAGTTGTTAATTTATTGGATAGGTTCAGTTATGATGGATTTCTGGGCAGTCAATTCATGGGAAAGTTCACACCAGATTTCATCAAGACTGTTCTATTCCAGGGACAGCTTGGAAGATTGATAGTATTGCTGACAGAAAACCATCCCTGTAGTGTTTCACATGTATATCACATTGACATTAGTAACAGCACATAAATGTTTGCAACTTGATAGTAATTTGTGAGCACAGTTTCTCAGCAATCCAAGAATTTCCTGTAATGAGAAGTATACATTGTTACCTGGGTAAAGGAAATACAAATCATGGTCAATACAACTACCTTGTTGACTTTCCACAGAAAAATATTTTTCTCTGCTGCTACTTAAAAATTCATGAGTGTGAAAGTTTACTTACAGAACCTGGCATAAAGATCTCCCTTATTTGTAGTTTAAATAGCTCTTATTGTTTGACAATTCAAGTGGAATGCTATGACCCCCATTTTTGATCTATTCCTTAGTAGTTAACTGCCCATGAAGGTACAAGTATATGAACATTACAATTGTAGGGGTCTTTATGCCAGGATATGTAAAATTAACGGCATCTTGGTTAATATTTTTGTTGGGAATTTGATGGCACAGCTGTGAGGAGACCACAAACTTCAGGGTTTGCTAAATGCAAATCTTGCACACAGGTGCTGAGTGATTAAAGTATTTTTTGTAATGTTTCACTGTTGCTACAGTTGTACATTTTATTTTATTTATTTATTTATCCATCCTTAGACAATATACATTGTATGGATGTCATCAGTGAATGTACAAATTATGGTATGAAGTCTAAATAATTTCTTAAAAAATGCCATTTACATTGTTTAGTAAGCATAGGTATTTCGATGTAGAACTAACACACATCAATACAAAGCCCTCCATACATATTACATAAATGAAAAAAGACAATTTATATTATTTAAATAAATATACTACGTGTATTGATATGGAACTAGTAGACAAATACATTGGCATAAATACACAATACATGCATGAAGAAAATATGATGCCAGGTATAACTTATGCTAGGTGTTCCCAAAAATTCTTTGGTTTTCATTTAAGATATTCATCCAAAGTGTAGAAACCATGCTCTTGCAGAAACAGCTTCACAGTTTTTTTTAAAGAACACATACTGTTAATTCCTTTCATATTCTGTGGCAGCTTCTTATAGATTATCATGCCTTGATAATCAATACTGTTCTGAGCTTTTTGCTTATTTTTTCTATCTAAATGAAGGCAATGACTCAACCTTGTATTATGATCATGAATAATGTTACTAAAGCTATAATTGTCAAGATTTTTTCTGATGTACATTATGGTTGAAAAACAAACTCACAAAGAACTGTTAGAATGCCCAGGTTTTTAAATAATTCTTTGCAAAGATAGTAGCAGGTCAGGTGTCTTGCTGGCAATCAGTATATTACTGTCATCAGAAAAAAGCACTTTTTCTCAATGATCCACACATTGTGGGAAATCTTAATATCGATATTGGGCCCAGAACACTTCCTTATGAGACTTCTATATTAACATACTGTGGGTCAGATAAGTGATTTACCACATATTTGGATGTGCTATGTGAAATTTCTACTTTCTGCACCCTGTTATTTAGGTATGATTGGAACCATTTATTTACCACTCCCCTGATTCCCAAAAACTCCAACTTGCGTAGAAGAATGTCATGATCAATGGTATTGAAGGCCCTCGATAGATCTAGGAAATTTCCAGTTACATAACTGTCCTTGTCTAGCGATTCAAGAACAATTTTTGTAAACTGAGTTATTGCGGTTTCAGTGCTTCTGCCTGGTATGAAACCATGCTGTTCCTTGCAGAGAAGATTATTTAAGTAGCTCATAAGTCTATTTTTCTTTAAAGTCTCCACTATTTTGGAAAATACTGGAAGTAAAGCAATTGGCCTGTAATTTTCTATGTTTTGAACATCACCTTTTTTGTGAAGAGGTATGATTTTAGTTAGTTTCAGTCAGTCTGGGAAGCAGCCAGTCTTAAGACTGGTTAATGATGTCAGTTAAAGGGGCTTTAATGTTGTCTATGTGTTCTTTTAACACACAAATAGGGACTTCATCCCGACCAGTTGAGGAATTGTTTTATGTGAGATTATAAACCTGTTCACACAACTCCCTCACTTCAAATTGCTGCAAAGAAATTGTTAAGGTATCATTGTGATGTTCTATATTTGTTTCCTCAACTGAATCCTCATTGCTACCGTCTTCATGTGAAATTACTGCACAGCAACTTCTGGAGCTATACTCATGTACATCTCATCAAGACAGATTTATGGGCTATTCCTGTGGTGAAGGAAGGTACATTACCTTTTTAATTCATGTCTCTAAATCTGTATTTTATATAATTTGGTCCAACTTTGAAAGAACATATAATGAGGAATATTAATTTTGTGTTATGCCCCTAGTAATAATTTTCAGATACAAAAGTTTTAAATTTTGTTTGCTGTAAAAATTATAAATATTACAACAAAATCCTAAATATTTATCAAGTAGAATTTTAAGAATGAAGACTGATTATTGTTATATTGTGATACGTTTGGTGAAAAAAATTAATATAAAAAGTATTACAACTTTAGCTGAAGTGTATCTGCAGTCATCATTTACAGTCAGTATTACCATCTATGTTCCCATAAAGGAAAAAATAATAAATATTGTCATTCATAAATAAAATTTGACCCATTTTAGTTGATATGAGTCTCGCTCTTCTTAGTGCACATTTGTCCTGCTTTTGAAAATATTCATTAACAGACCACTGATGTTGCTGTGATACATGACACTTTTAGAACCAATTGAAACAGCGCAGGTCACAGCAGTTTTCCTGTTTCCCAGCAGTTTAAGGAATTGCTGTTTCTAGGCAAATATCCCTCCACTAAACATCTGTTCTGTTTGACACTTGCTGCACTTTCTAAATCAGAATTGCTTGAAGGTGACTGATAGTTTCATTGAACTCCTCCCAGCCTGAAGGAGTCTCATGTGTAACAGTAGTAACTGGTTGAGAAATGAGCTCTGTTTTGAACAACCAACACTTTCATTTCTTCAGTAGCCTTCAGTCCTAAAATGTTTTGTCATCTGAAAATCCTTGACCTTGGAATGGGATTCCTATAAATTTGCCTGATTAATCAGTTCTTTGCTGGAGATAGTCCAAAACCACTCTGCTAACCATTTAAGCAAATTATCAACCAATAACGCTGTTTCTGGAGGACATTCTTTATTTTTGTCTTTAAAAGATTTTAGTTGCAATTCCATTAATTTTGGCAAGATTTTCATTTTTAAAAGTGAGACTGTTTTCTCTGAAGACACTTCTTTGGTTACCTCATCAAAAATTTTCAAAATCTGTAAAGCCTGTAGCATTATCTCCCAGTCTGCACCTTTTAAATTTAAGATGGTCAATTTTCCACCTAAAATAGCAAGCCAAGAAATTATGGGATCCTTATTTAAAGTGAACCTTTGCAACATTTCATAAGTAGAGTTCCATCTGGGAGGGACAGCCTGTTTCAGTTAGCCTTTTTTTAAAAAAAAATTGTATTTCAGCTAGTTTCATTAAAGCAAAGGGCCTTACCTTAAGAAAGATAACAACTCATTTACCATCGTAAATGGTTTTCTGTATGGGCTTCTGAATTGCATGTTGCCCAGTGAGGTTTAAAGAATGTGCAAAGTGTGGGATATGTGGAAGTTTCAGAAGCATGGCAGTTAATGTCATATTTGACGCTTTTTCTGTTATTATAGAAGTGATTTTAAAATTGATATTGTATTAGAGATAATAGACGTTACCCAGTTTGAGCAGTCTTCTGCAGGGTGTCTGTCTTCAAATTGTGAGCACTCTAAAAGGTATGACTTAGTTCACTCATCTATGAAATGTGCAGCAAGTGCATAGAAACCAATGTTATTTACACTCGTCCATGCACCAGATAAAAGACAGACTGCCATTGCTTATAGACTGTTGTAAATGAAAAGTAGTTGGATGTGTAGTCATCACAAAAGGAAATAAGTCAGGCCTTGACCCAGAACCTGATGACACTGTTGGGCTGGATACAGTTTGAGACTCAGTTTGCCTTACTGAGAGAATACCTTCTCTCGGGGCAGAAGCCGACATCAGTGAGAAGGGTTCATGAGAAATGATTTCTTGAATTTCTGCATTGATTGATGGCATGATCAGCTTCCTGACCCACAACATTCCAGAGATGCTGTAGGATGCTTTGATTTTAGATGTCTCTTCAGGTTTGATGATGAGCCAGAAGCCATGGCAATTATCTGCTGACAGTAGCAGAGTTTCCCATTCTCTTCCTTTTTGGTAAAATGGTACCAAACATTGCTCGTAATTCTTCTAGACGAAGGCAATTTGGATAACATACTGTTGTGCAGCACAGAAGTACACTCATAAAATTAAAATATATACTATTAACACTGCCATTTTAAATTGTAAAAGCTTAGAGTGAGAACAAATATACATGCAGCACATTCTATAATCAGAAGTTATAGAGCAGGATATAGAATGTTGTGATTTACGAAACCTAGAAATAGTCATAGTGATTAAGAAACTCGCAAAGATAAGCCTGATAAAATGCGAGGATTTCACTACTGAAATATAAAATTTTTGAATAATGTGATATCCGAATTTGGGCTACACAGCATGCGAACAACAGATGTCAGGATAATGGTGCAGATAAAGGCTGGAGAAAAGCAGTGCAAATGAATTCTAATGCCTATGCTTTAGAAGCTACAAACTTGTCTACTCATGCAGCCACTAATTCTCCCAGTGTGTCTGTATTGTTACTATAGAACATAGTTGACCACAACTTTCAACTCATTTTGATGAACTCCGCCATATATTTCAGAATACTGACAATCGTGTTTTTCTTCTAACATACATTGACACCTGGCTCAAGCCAAGCATGCTCTCCAGTTCCCTAAATATAGACTCCACTGCTCTAAGACACAACAGAAGTAACAGATGAGCAGGTGGATTAGAGGCATACAAATGTTTTGTCTTATTATCAACCATGCTACTAACACCCAATGGTAGTGAAGATAAATAAGTCAAATATATGTTCGTAAACATCAAATCCATTCATAAATTTGCCTAATGTGCATCCTCTACAGATTTCTGAAAGTAGTAGGGACAGAATGTTTTAAAACTGATCTTTCAAAATTCGATTTGACTTAGAAGCATACAAATATTCTGCCCCTTCACTTTGAAATTCAAGTGTATAATTTCTTCTTCAAATGTAACAGTATTTCAGCTTGCACCTACCCATTATACAGCCTATTGTCAGATGCCCATACATATATTTGCCATGAGATCCACAAGCAAAGAAATTGATAACTGGAATATCAGCTCGCATCATCATATTCATGACTTACTCTCTAAAATATGCAACAGTACCAACATACAGAGACTTTTAAGTGTATCAGCGTAACTGAACTCGCAGCAGAGGCACAAGAGATCATTTGGGAGACAACCTCCCTACCATTCCTGGATGTGAAAAAGAACATCTCCAGAATTTACTACCAAACTGATTCTATTATACAATAAATATGCCCCCTCCCCCCCCCCCCCCCCCATACACACACACACAGAAACCTGAAGGGAAAACCTGCACCTTGGCTAGCAGAAGAGCTAAAATGGTTCATGAGTCCTGGAGATGCTGCACATCGGACTTACATATGAACTCCTACCCTTGAAAATGAAATTGATTACAAGTAGAAAGAAACAATCGATCAATCTGAGACATACCGATACATTAATCTAAAATATAAAGACCAGATGCTCTATGGAAAAGCTTGTGTGGTCTAGGGAAAGGTGGGCTAAGAAGAAGCTGCAGCTGATCTTATTGCTCCAACAAAGGAACTAAACCATTACTTGACTGTAGCGATAACTTTCATTGAATTTCAAACAAAACATAGACTTACTGATTATTTCAAGAGGTAAATGATTGTAGTTGCAAAAAGTTCTTTCTTGAGCTCATAATGCCATCAAAACATCCTTCAGCCAGCATTTACTGTGTAGGGTGATGTCGCGGTCCAAATTATCAGGCTTATTGTTGACCTACTACTGATCATAATAAATACTGCTCTGTAGACCGTGAAGCTCTTGCCTGGACAACACAGCAGAATCAATCGTTCCCATCGGAAAGGCAAGCACTAGAGATTGATTGCTTAGAAGAGTAGCTGGGTACATTCTGTCTGATGGGAGAGTGAATGTAGAAATCAGAAAACAACTGAGAGTGAAAAACTTCAATGAGCAGATTAAAGAATACAGAAACAACTGGAAGGATTTTGTCACGAGAATGGAAGGCGACAGATTACCAAAATTGGTAATAATTATTGCTCAATGGGCAGAAGACATTTAGGAAGACCGAGAAAAATCAACACTTTCAACCAAGAGGGTGAAACAGGCAAATGCCTAATACATGCTGAGAGAAGAGGAGATATTACGTTCAAAATACGATTTTTTAATAACTGTGATTGTAATAAGTTTTGTAATTACATATAAAACTCTGGTGTGATGTAAGAGGACACCTGAAGGCATTAATCTGTTCAGGTTAAATGAATAAATTAAAAATTAAACATAAAATATAGGCTGTCCTGGGATGAATGGTCAATATTCAGGGATATGACAGGAACGATAATTTGAACCAGAAAAATTCATGTGGGCATATGCACTATTGTGAAAGGTTTTTGAGATAGAACATACTTAATGTACCTTGTTACTTATTTTGATTATTGTTCAGTACATTGTCATTGTTTACAATGTACCACAGTAGTGTAGACGAAGTCAAGATGAATAATTTTATACGTTGCACATGATTTTCCATATTCTGTCACTCTCTTCGTGTAACCTATAAGTCCTCAATAAAAAAATGAATTGGACCTTTTTTAAAGGAAATTTAATGTAGTTTAATTTTGTACTGTGAGAAGTTTTCGCTAGAGGCTGCAGATTTCACGTTATTCATGAAAAACATACAAATGTAATTTTACATATTTTCCATCTCAGAAACTATTTGGAATAGGGCATATGTCAATATTTAGTTTTTTGCTTCAAATGATTATTCCTATCATATCTCTGAATATTGACCATTTCTCCCAAGACAACCTTTATACAAGGACTATCATGTATGTTAAAATAATTACACCAAGCATTATATTTAGTGTCCTATCCACCCATAGTAATTAAAACCTGCATAAAATATACCAGCACACCGACAACAGCAACTATAAATACAATGGACATAGAAGAAGACATAATTGTACATCTAACAAGAACACTCACACCACAAGAAAACAAAAGAGCAACAAAACAGAAGATGGCAAATAGAACAAATCAAATAAGGATACAAAGAGTAAAGAAATTATCTTGAATGGAGAGGTGCTCAGTCAAGAAAACGAGTTGCGAGTGCCAAAAGTGCAGTGAACAGAGGGATGCCTCAAGTCCCTGCATGGTCTGCTCCATGGGATCTTTCCCATGAGAGTGGGAGGAGCAGTGAGGTACCTTGCAAACCAATAGTGGGCGAACAATGAACTAGTGAGCTACCATTAAAAGCTTGGTTTCAGATAAAACATGGTTTAAACAGAGTTTGAAAGACTTTTTGATCGGCAACTCCTTCTACTCTATAGATGAATGTCTTAACAGAGACAGTTAAGCCAGCTTAAGTAGAAATCTCTGTTAGATTTCAGTTTTGACAGCATTTGGTCACAACAGTCAAGATAAGGTATTTTTTGTGTGATAAATTTATTAATAGGGCATAAAAATGTTTCATTCTGACAGTGTGTAAATTCTGTTCATATGAGGGGTGGTACTTAAATAGTGGCAACTATTTATTCACAACCGATATGAAAGAGTTACATGTTTCCACCTGTTACTGTCCTTCAAAGTAGTCACCAGTGTTGTGTAGAATCCACTGTCAGTGATGTGGAAGGTGTAGTATACCATTAGCAGAGCCTGTTCTGTTGATGGTGTGAATGGAGCGGTCTACTGCGTGTCGAATATCTGAAACAGATCTGAAGCGAATGCCATGCACTGGTTCCTTCATCTTCGGAATCAAATCAAGCATCATGATGGGTTGTGCATGACTTGATGAAAATGCAGAAATGGATGCGTTATGACGCTGCTCAGATGCACTTGGAGTGCTATGAGTGCAAAGGAGAGGTTTTCTTATGCCATATTGTAACACTGGATGAGACGTGGGGCACATTATACAAGCCAAAACTGAAATGCCAGTCCAATGAATGGCATCATTATGGGTTACCGTGAAAGTCCAAATTGCGTCAGAGCCCCAGTACGGTGAAAATTATGATGATTCTCGCATACGACTGTGATGGTGTTATCCTACACAGCAGACCCTCAGTGCACAGTATTATTGTTTATTTTTGGAGCGTCACCTGTGACCAGCTTTCCAAAAGAAGCGGCGACACTTTCTGTGCAACCCACCCATCATTTTTCACGACAATGCACGGGCACATACAGCACAAGCTGTGGCTGCTCTCTTCAGTCAGTGGGACTGGGAAGTACTGTACCATCCACCATACTTGCCAAACGTAAGTCCTTGTCACTTTGATTTGATTCCGAAGATGAAGGAACCACTTCATGGCATTCACTTCAGAGATTCAACAGGCAGTTGTGAATAAATAGTTGCTACTATTTAAGTTCCAACCCACATATTAGCTGTTTCAGTTTACCACATTGTATTCAGGTATTTCGACAACCTCCTGACAAACTATCAGGGTAGTGAGTATTATATTTACATGTTTTTATGTTATACTTTATGACATGTTTCACACCCACGAGAATCATCTCATTTTTTGGGTCTATGGAATAAAAACCAAATCTAATCTAATCTTTGCAGTCCGATCCCTGAGAATGGTGGGGAGCAGCAAGCTAGAGATGGCTTATGACACAATCGGTGAGAGTGGTGGGGAGCACTGAGCTGTTGGGAGGGGAGTGATGCTTGGGTTGCTTTGTGATATGCTCAGATGGCAGCCTTTATGCTCGCTGCTCACAAATCCTGAGTGTGATGCTAAGTTGAGGGAAAAGAAGTAACAACTCACTCAAAAGTATGCAAACATTTATTGAGCTTCTGAAATGTGACACATGCTTTTGAAATCGAGGGCGAAAACATGATGCTGGAAATGTTTTCTGGATTAATATGTACTGAAGCATTGTTGGCTGTCTGCCTCGGTAGCTTCACAGTCAGTACAGCAGATTGTGAAGAAAAGGGACCCAGGTTCAATTCCTGGTTGGGTTGAAAATATTTTTCCGCTCTGAGACTGGGTGTTGTGTTATGCTTACTTTCATATTGTCATAATTGGTATTACAATTGAGATGTCTGAATGGGTACTGCCTGACAGCCAATAAATTGGGGGGGGGGGGGGGGGGGGGGGGAAGGAAATGGAACTTTCTTTATTTTCTCTTTTCATGGACGAGGAAAAACTTCTGGTACTAATAAGGTATCCAAATCCATACATTTTTTGAAGCTTGGGAAATGTCTTCTTAAAGATGCGAGGTGAGGTGCCATTGCATCAGCCTAGTGCAGAATTTTCATCCTGATCATTACAGCCACCAAAGGCGCATTTTGAAATCAGAGAGCTATCATTCTTTTTTTTCTGAATCATTCATCATCCACTCTTTAGAAAGATTGGGCTCTTTGAATCAGTTCAGGAGCAGACTGCCCATCACTATTATATACGTTTGCTGTGCAATTCGACACCTCTTTCTCGAATTGCAGTGATGCGGTTGTGTAGGGCATATCTGCCACTATTCTTCATGCTGCTGGCACTGCTGTCCCCCTATCCACAGGTCCTGCTAATCGAAGGCTGGTACTGTGGTGGGCCAAGGATGTAGCAGTCACTGTCCAGGTCCACCAACGGGTGCTGCAACAATTTAAACGACACCCTTCACAGACCAACCTCTTCGCTTTTAAGTGTCTCCATGCTAAGGCTTGTTATCTTATTAAGGAAAGTAAAAAGGAATGCTGGTATCACTATGTTTCCTCCCTGGGGACAAATGGCTCTTCATTGAAGGTTTGGTCCAAGCTCTAGCCTTCTGGGCCACCAGTGACAGTAAACTGTCCAGGGGCTTATCCTCAAAGGTGCTCTGTCTACTGATCCATCGGTTCTTGCACAACATCTCACAACACACTTTGTGACAACATCAGCAGAAACACAGAGTTGAACACACCCCTACTCCTTTGTTTCAACCCTTACCAAGCTGAACTCTTCCCTAAATGAGAATTCTTGAATGCTATTACCTCTTCACACGACATTGTCCCAGTCCAAGATTCCATCCAGAGCTAGATGATCCAACACTTGGACATTACACAGAGGTAATATCTGCTTGGGGTCTTCAAAAGCATTTGACTCAATGGTGCCTTCCCCTCACAATGGTGAGACAGTACTGTTATGCCCAGCCTTAAGTCGAGGAAGAACCCAACTTCTGGAGTTATACTCGTGTACATCTCATCAAGACAGATTTATGGGCTATTCCTGTGGATTTCTGGTATTTTATGAAAATGCCACTCAGATAGAAAATAGAGCATTCACAGAAATGCTTGCATGGATACCGTATTTACTCGAATCTAAGCCGCACTTTTTTTCCGGTTTTTGTAACCGCCTGCGGCTTAGAATCGAGTGCAAAGTAAAGGGAAGTTCTGAAAAATATTGCTAGGTGCCGCCACAAGTAACTTCTGCCGTCGAATATATGTAGCGCTACACAGGCATGCTTTGCAGGCAGAAAGATAAATACTAGAGCCAAAACCTCTGCGTCAGTAAATAAATTTAAAAAACGGTAGAAGACGAGCTTTTTTCTCCGTCCCGAGTTTCGACCATTGCATTTTCACACATTATCCAACGAAGTAAATACAAATGCCGTATTGTTCATCTTCGCATGTGGCAAGCATTTCAATGTACTACGAATATCCGACTGGCAAGACTGTTTGGGATGTTTGTCAATATGGCCAACTCTACGTTCTGAATTTTTTTTTCCTACATGTGAAAAGACATGGTTGCAAATAGGAACTTTTATGAATTGTGAATCCCATGCAATATTCTCTTCACCATAAGAATAATACGAATATAAACATTTTGCCATGTATTCTTTCGTGTTTGCTGCTATCTCATTTAAATCCTGTGTGCCTAATAAACTACGAAACTAGAGTGAGACAACAGCAAACGCGGAAGAATATACATATCATGTCATGTTATTATTCATATTATTCTTATGCCTAATAGTGATACAGTCAGAAATTAAGCACGGCAATTGACTAGATTTTTAAATCTAAGACGACTCTAATTTCTGTGCAGAATGTAATGTACGAAAGAGGCGCCTGCAAAGATTTTCAAACGGAGAAAAATTTTCGCTTAACTTTCGTTCAGAACATCTTCTATCATATGCAGTCTATTATTTGGTTCTTGCTGATCATTATCAAAGAAAGCAGCAAAGAAAACAAATAGCTGTCTCTTGCCATTGTTTCGCTGATGAGACGATTCCTTTTTTTTTTCCTTAAAAAAAAGAAAAGCGGCGGTAGCGCGCACAAAAGCAAGCCATGCCGCGAGCGACGGCAGGTCGTAAACACTCATTATCAGAATGCGACAAATAATGCAAGACACAGTAAAATAATGCATTTTCAACTTAGAGTGACGTAAACACCTATAACAAAGATAACGGCACTTATCAGATCAAAGAAAAATAAGCAATCAATGCAAACCAGACGAAGCACGTGAAAAAGGAAGGGAACCCTGTATAAATACGGACGGAGCGCCTGACGCATAGCAATGGATACCTGGTAAAGCTTAACTGCTAAGCTTACGACTCGAACCAAACTATTGTAGCTGTATCGTCATTCATTCGATCTAAATTGTGTCTTGTATTACTATGGACCAACTTTGTTTCGATTTGGAGGTGCGGCCTAAAACTTTTCTCTCCCCTTGAATTTCGAATCTCAAATTTCAGGTGCGGCTTAGATTCGGGAAATTTTTTTTCCTTGATTTCGAGTCTCTTTTTTCAGGTACGGCTTAGATTCGAGTGTGGCTTAGATTCGAGTGAATACGGTATTTATACATCTGAAAATCTTCACATGTGCAGGTTGGTAGAGCAGTTTACAACATAATTACAGTCTTTGAACATTGTAATCTCCCCACTAAACAAACTGTCCAACCTCATATTCACTAATCTTGCAGTTAACTCAACTTTTGCTGGTGTATACCACTAGATGACATGTTTCACAAATGTGTTTGTTTTTTATGCTAAAACAGTGGAAGATCTTTGTTATATGATTTGATGGTAGAATTCTTCCGACAGTACTTTCTAATTATGCTAGGAAGAAACTGATTTATTAAAGCCTTACTAACCCCCTTCAAGGTCCCATATGTGTTGTATTTTAGGAAAAAAAATTACGATCTTGTTCATGGCTTCAACTCCATTTGTAGTGTCAGCGGTGTCAAAATTGCCCTTATCCTCTTCCACCCATTTTTCATGTACTGATGGCCACAGCCATTAAAAATATGGCCATGCATTTTCGTTTCTCTGAGAAGTCTCATTATCTCTTCTGTATGATCTGTAAATTCTCTTTTGGTGATTCTGAAATTTCTTGCCACGTGCCCAGAAATATCTTCACAATATATATTCCGCCACCTTCCCCAAGCCTATCTCTGATGGAAAATGCACAAGTAAATTTTTGTCTGAGGAAATGCTTGTTCAGTTGTGTTTATCTCTGACTATGAGATACCAGTAACCCAGCAGATGGGATTCCAATCCTTGAAAATGCCTTGCACTTCATGAATTGCTGTTGCATTTTCAACTATAAAAAATAATGGCATGTCATATGTTGTTCTGTATGTTGCATATAACAAACAACTATTCCCATACTTCTTCAAAAGATCTCTTGGCCAACAGCTCTGATAAAAAGAAAGTAATGGTTTCACTCCTCCATCAACACATCCATGTCTGTAATAAATCATGTGATTACTTGATTCTTCATGCCACATATTAATCTGATTTTGCAATCTAGTCTCATCAAACAATGCTTTATTTGTGCATTACAGGGTCCAATATATGTGCCTTATAAATTGTTTTTTCAGTGGGGTAAAATGCAGTATTCATTTGATCCAGTATGTGTGTCCCAGTGAAATTATCAACAAATGTATCTAGAGCCAACTTAGTGGCTATAAGATGTCATTCCGTTATGCACCTGGACTTGTATTTTCTTTACAAGCTTCAGGCTTTTGTTAGAAAAATAAAAATAAAATTGTGTGTGTGTGTGTGTGTGTGTGTGTGTGTGTGTGCGCGCGCGCGCGCCGATTTGCTAGTGAAGTAGACAGATAGCTGAATGACTATCTTTGAGACTGTTAAAGGGGCTGCTTTGGAAATGAGTGCTCTGTATTGAAACGAAAAACACTTTTCAAATTTTCTGCACAAACTGTTAGTAGTTCCTCAGTTGTTGATTATGGAAGATATTGCCGTAGCCACAGTACTTATCCACTGTCAGGTGGTAAACCTAGAATTTCCCTCCAATATGAGCCAAGTCAAGAAAAACTGTGGTTGGAGAAATGTTTTCCGTTCTTAAACTGCGTATTTGTAATCCATTATGTTGGATTGCAGTCTATGTGTCAACACTTAAAAATGTTTAGTGCTTCACTGATGACACTTGATAAAATTTCAATTTTTGAAGGCTATTCTGCATCAAATAAGTTTAATATGACTTATCCATTTAAACTTAGTATCTGCTATGTGGTAAATGGATTTATGTTCATGTAATATTCTTAACCTTTATTGTGGTAGGATGTAGTGCCCAATACAATAGATTTTTATACTTTTTGTTTCTTTATAATAATCCTATACCTTGATGATCTGAGTTATGTGTATAACACAACATTTCACTAGAAATAGCGCAATAACAGATCAGAAATTTTGTACAGAAGTTACCTACATTAGCAAGGTTTTTACTGAGGATTATTCACCAAAACATACAAAATAGGCTGCATTCAGTAGTAATACATAATGGTGATGCCACAGTAAAAACCTTGAACCTTTTAACTTGTTTAGTTTAGCAGGAGCAAAGTGTATTCATCAAGATATTTTTCACATGAGACTAAGGAACCTCTCAGCATTGAATGTCATGTAAATTAGCACTCTGCTGCTATGTTATCCTTTTAGAGTTATTAAATTTATTAAAGAGGCTTGTATTACAAACACTAGCAATTCACATATGTGCCATATGCGAGCAATATTCCTTATATTTGTTACTCCAAATTATAGCTACATTAAGGTAAATTAAGAAACAAGTCGTTTGCAAACTAGTGAAAAAGGAAGCAGGGTTCCCCAAAAGTATAAAGGGATAGCAAAAGTAGTCACTTTTATTGGATTAAGCTTTTTCCATATCCTTTCTGGAGATTTCAGCCAGCTGCATCCTACTGTAGAAATATGAAAAATACCTGGTTGTGAATCCAATTTATGTAGACCTAACAGCAAGTGTAACAAACTAACTCAAAAACCTTAGTGTTATATGGCCAGAGCAGAAATAAAACTTTATTAAATGCATGAAGGATCTGGTAGGTAACTTTACAGACCAGGTTAAAAAAAAACTTTGTGTCAACGCATTCAGATTGTTCATCATCATTCTGAATACTTTTAATGTAACAGGAAAAATAGGGATTGTTCAACTTACCTTTATCCTAAGGTATATAAAAGTATAATGCAAAACAATCATGTGTTGGAATATGAGCTCTTACTTCACCTAATTACTATAACAAGAGAAATTAATTTGAATACAATATTATAGGAGGCAGATGAAGACTCTGTGGAGATAGACTGAGAGAATAATTTCACATGGCGATGAAAGACCTACACCCAAATAAGGCACCTGCAGTAGACAACATTCCCACACATTTGTGGTGATACTTTGGACAGGCATCCAACTCAAACTATTACATCTGATATGCAAGATAAGACACAAGCGAAACACCTTCACACTTCAGAAGGAAGTAATAATTCCTACTGCAAAAAAGCCAGGTACTGAAAGTTGTGAATATTACAGAACCATCAGTGTAGCAAGTCATGGTTGTTGTATGATGCAAATTAACTCCAGAAGAATGGAAAACTCATTAGATTCAGTCTTCATTCTATTGACCCAAAAATGGGACGATTATTGTGGATGTGGAATATGTCAGCAAGTACAACATAAAAAACAGAACACTTGAATATGACACTTCCCTGATCATCTGTCAGGAATGTGAATACATTACAGTAAACTGGAACTGCTAATTTTTACAGATTGTACCTTTACTGTACTATGTACTGAGCTATTGTTTGGAAATACACACACATTATTTGCAACAAATTTCTTTAAAGAATAAATATACTGAGAATCAAGGGTTAGAATACCCACTTCCCTGGTCAGTTTGGACAGGACCTTGATCAGGTTTTTACATGATGACCTGGAATATACATCAGAAATGAGTCTTATTACGCACTTCTACAGTCTAAAAAACTTTTGCTCAGTCTGATGAGGTACCTCAAAATATGAAAGCAAATATAAAGTGTCAAGTATTTTCTATTTATATTTCCTAGATCTGACATCATTCACATTGCAAATACAAACTTGTTTAGGTGCTTCAGTAATTTTGTGGCATACCTCCTTCCTAACTGAATTTATTATTGAGTTGTAATCCCAGAAATTCAATACTGTCAACCACTTCTATCTGCTTGTCTTCCTATGTTATATACATGCTGGAAGCAAATCTCTTACAAGTACTTATCTGCATATAGTGGGTCTTTTCAAAGTTTAATGACTGTGAACTAGATTTAAACCATTTATTAATGTCAGTGAAAATTTGATTAGTAGTTATTTCTAAATTTGTACTTGACTTGCTATTTACTGCAACGTTTGTATCATGCGCAAACAAAGCAAACTTAGCACCTGGCAGTTTAACAGACTAGAGGTCCCTAATATAGACAGGAATAAGCAACAAATTCAAGATGTAACCTTAAGGAAACACGACATCTAATTAATTCTCAATCAGATGAAGACTATTTGCTTACCCTGAAGAAGGAGGAGATTAGAGTTTAACGTCCCGTCGAGAACGAGATCATTAGAGACTGAGTACATGCTCGGATTAGGGAAGGAACGCGGCTGTGCACATTCAAAGGAACCATCCCAGCATCATTTGCCTGAAACGATTTAGGAAAAACACGGAAAACCTAAATCAGGATGGCCGGAGACGAGTTTGAACCGTCGTCCTCCTGAATGCGGGTCCAGTGTGCTAACGACTGCGCCACCCCACTCAGTGCTTACTCTGGATCTATTTGCAGCGACATCATTTGTTTCCTGTTATGAATTAAGTACATTCTCACTGTATGTGTAAATATCCACCTCTATATCAGTAAGCATATGGAACACAAACTGTGACTTGCATGATATATTATTTATAGTCAAATGCTTAAGAGGACACTTAGACAGAACCTTATCAAACATTTTTGAAAAAGCCAGCAAAAGTGAAAATGGTCAATAATTTGACGGTATCTCTTTATCTACCTTCTTGTAAAGAGGCTTAACTTCAGCATGTTTTAGCCAGTCTGGAAATGTTCCACTGATTAGAGATTGATTATACATATAACTTAAAGTTCAACGTAACTCACATGAACACTCTTTGAATAACTTCATTTGGGTCGACAGAAGCGTCCGATCCCACGCGTCTGCTTTGACCCGCGACGTAAGGGTGTTGTGTGTGACGTCATGACGGCGCGGAGTTTGGTTTGTGAGTATAGATATCGTGTTGTGGTTTGTTGTGCCTCTGGTGGTATGTTCAGGGTTTTGATTTGTGTGGTGTAAAGGGCTCAGTTTGCTATTGCTCATTATCCAGAATTGTTCGAGTGTCGGCTGTGTTTGTAGTGGAATTCGTTTCAGTGAGTTAACAATTTTGTGGTTTTGTGTGAAGGTTAATTTAGTGTTGTTTGCTGTACGTCATGTGGTAATTTCTGGAAAAAATAATCAGATGTTGTTTTTGTACAGGAATGGATATGATGGTTAAAATTAATAGTGCGCATCTGAGGGATATGATGTGGAACACTCCTTTGGAACTGATGAAGTTTTTGCAGCTTTTCGGTTTAATTGCCAAGGTTGTGAAATGCTCTGTTTGTGGCGAAGAAATGAAGTTGGCTAAAGTTCCGGCGTCTCGGACCAGGGACGGTTATATGTGGTGCTGTCAAAAAGGTGACATTTGGCTTTCCATATGGCTTGATGCCTGGTTCAAGAAGTCTAGGTTGGGCATAAACGAGATTGTACTGGTGACTTATTATTTTTGTTATTGATTCCCACACAGTTTTTGCACCCATGAGACTGGTGTGAGTGAGAGCAGTGTGCCATGAAGGGTGTTCCGAATTCATTAACTACAGGAGTAAGCTGGGGGGGGGGGGGGGGGGGGAGCATGGGGTTGTTGTGGACATGGACAAGTCGCAGTTTAGGAGGGGTAAGTCTGTGGTTGGTCTCTGGGTGTGGGGGGCTGTTGTTCTGGGGGGTGGGTGTTCTGAATGTGTTTTTAGGGTTATGGAAGGGAGGTCTAAGGCAGAATTAGTGCGGTTAATTGAGGAGCACATAGAACTGGGGTTCACGTTAGTTCCAGATGCATTTTCTTCATATAGTGGGTTGGGTGAGAGGGGATTCTATCATGTAGTCGGTAACCATAGCTGTGAGTTCAAAAATTATGAGACAGGGGGTTGCACAAATACAATAGAGGGGATGTGGGGGGGCTGTTAAGTCAGTCCTTGGGAGGGGGAAGAGGTACTCTTCCAACCTTCAGTCACATTTAGATGAGTACTGTTGGCGGAAGAGTGTCCATGACCGCTATTGTGTTTTTCGTTTTTTTTTTTTTGTTTTTTTTTTTAGGCTTTTTTAAAATGTATAGACTGAAAGTGGTTGGTTAGGGTGGTTTGTGTAGGTGGCTGCGGCTCAGGGTGGGGTGGGTGGTTTATTTCGTGTTAGAGTGTTTGTGAGTGGGGGGGGGGGGGTGTTGGTTTGTGTTTTGGTAGTGGAGGATCTATTTTGTTGAAGTTGTTTTTGTTGAGTTGTAGTGTGTGATTGAGATTGTGGTGGCCAACATAGTTTGTGGGGCCGGAACTTTTTTGTGGCAAATTTTTATTTTTAGTGTATGTGTTTGGGTCTAGGGAAGTGTTTTATTGAAATCTGTGGCTGTGAATCTTGGTATTGGGAGATGTTTTTGAGCTACATAGGTCAAGGGAAGTGTTCGATCCGAATGTATGGGATCCGAAGCTGCTGTTGAGCTATATAGGTCAAGGGAAGTGTCCGATTCCAGATGATATTGTGTTTAGAGGTATTTGGGGAGTTTTGTGATGTCGGTTTTTTTCATCGTTTTGTGTGGTTTTGTATGGGGGTGGGTGTCTAAATTTGTTTATATTTAGTTTGTCCCCACCCAAAAAAAACCATTTCCCACGCTTGTCCCGTTGGTGTTCATGTGGAAGGTGTGTGTGTTTATTTTTCGATGTGTTTTCGTCCTCACATTGTGTACGTAACGACTTTATATGTGTCATATCGGAATCATGGTTTATGGTCGTTCCCGCCGTATTTGTGACCTCATGGGTCAAAGCAGACGGGCGGGATCGGACGCTTCCGTATTTCTCTTCATTTATGTTATCATAACCACTGGAATATACTTTGAGTGAAAGGATTTTATGATGGATACTACTTCTTAGGGAGAAGTGTCATTTCCATTTTACTGAAGTTACTTGTTGGGACTCATCTCCAGTAACATTGCACTACGTGGTGCAAATTGTAGATGTACCATGATACTGGAAGGGTGCATAACATATTTTTATAGGCTTTCGCATTAAGAATGGTTACAAGAATGCTTTATGAACCTGAAACTAGAGTAAGAAAAGCTTTGTAGTGTTCTGTTGTTTGTCAACTTTTAGTACAATTTTCAAAAACTGAACAGTTACAGTATTTATTAGAAGAAAGTCCACATGAACTGGATTCATAGACAAAAATGAAATATTTCATTCAACTGTGAAGTGTTCATAGTTAAATTTGCAGGAAAGTGGAAATAATGTGGAAGGTTTAAGATAACACTCTTTGTAACACAGCTCGTGGCATTCACTCTTCTTTCTTCCTGTTCCTGCTGAGAAAGCTGTGCACTCAGTAGTTAAGTGCCTCATAGCTTGTCAAGTTATTTACCCATTCTTCTGACGTCTGTATATCTAATTTTGAGTGAGGACACTGCGTTTCATTATTCAGGTGCAACACACAAGTATTGTGCCCTTGGAGCTTTCTTTCATGATGCTTTAAAGCTGTTTTTGCATGATCAAAATCAATTTGTATGGTCATAGCAACTATTATTAATATACAAGATAAAAAGTTGTCCTGTGTATAGCCAAACAACAACCACTTAAATGTATAACAATTGTTGCTCCTGAAAAGTTGTTTAATAATTAATGGAGAAGACTGAAAAAGGCATTAATCAACTTCCTGTCAGGCATAAACTAGATAATGGCCTTAGCACGACACTAGTCTTAAAAGTTTATTGTTGTTTTTCTTTTTTCTATGTATGGGCTGCTTAAACGACAAAAAATGTTATTTCTCGTAAGCAATCAATGTTCAGCTTCTCTCTACGGTTATACATGATGGTTCAAGAAAAGTGTTACGGAAACGCTACATTTATTATAATTTAGGTGTATACGTTAAGCACACATTTTATGCTACCTGTTTAGTCCTCGACGGAATAAACAGATCAATCGCAGCATGGTCTAGAAACAGGTTAAATCCGCGAATTCATAAGACTTATTTACTCGTACATGATTTATAAATACATTTAAATTTCTCCGCTGCAGTGTAAATGCAATAACAGCCACATCTCTTTCACACTACGGTCACAATCAGTGGATCACACTCGTTTCAAGAATCAAGACCATTCCGCAGGTACTCACGGACGTCTTAACACTCTAGTCTAGGGGTGGACAGGTTCGTTTGAACAGTTGCCAGAAGGCTCGTGCGCAATCGCAGAGCTGAATTCGCGTATGAGCAATGCCTTCCTACCGCTTCTGTCTACTTGAAGCGTGGCTATTTGTCATAGTTATATCACAGTCTAGCATAATAGACTGTGGTTATATGAGCACAAGCAGCAAGTAGCCAGATGCTACCCGTACCCGGAGAAAATTTTTCGCCGCGCCAGCGTTGCCAGCCCCAGAAGATAAAATTATAGCACTTTGTATTTAAAATTATCGTTTTTTATCTAAAATTGTCGTATATTGATAATCTTAAAAAAACAAAAACAATAATGCTGTTAATATGACGTACACAATATTTGTTTTCAATAGCGAATGGCAAAGTCTTCTCATCTTTTAAAATTTTTATCCATAAAACCTTCTAATTAAGGAACCAAAACGTCTCTAATCGCGATGCTAAGTACTAAAAATACGTTCAGAACCAGATGAACTCGGAAGTGTCCAAAGCATCACAGATTTTATGCTAGGAAAAGTAGCACTGTGTACGTAATATAATTAAAAATAATAATATAATTAAACTCACCCTAATAAGCATCGTTGTCGAACACACATCGGCGAAATCGGCGTCATTATCCCGATGAGATTCCTTCTTCTTAGCATAAATGTTCGATGTATTCATTGATGCAATCATTGCACTGGTTGGTTCGAACTGTGCACAATTCTTCACACGCTGGGCAGTGAGCATTACTGCGCTGGCTGTACCCGAATGTAACTTATTTCTCAATGGTATCTTCACTGGATTCATTTTTGAAAAGATCCAGTCACAATCAGCACTAGAATGTGGTAAAACTAGTATATCTAACACAAAGATTCCTATTTGGAGGAACTCTCGGTTACCATGAAGGTCCCTAGCGTTCTTTATGAACACCCAAAATTCGTCCACCTCTTTAGATCGTAGATTTTCGGGAAATTCTGCATGTGGCACTGCTCTCCACTGAACATCAATCATTTGCATAAGCCTTTTGTCTTTTGGAGAAATCCTCTGAACCGACTTTATAAGTGGAACAAGCGTTGACGGCCTTGCAGCACTTTTTGACAATGCTATTTCTGGTGTTAACCAACTCAACATTTTTAGAACAGAATTGTTGAAATCATAACGCTTTTTTATCTCACAACAAGATACTATAAGAAACTGTTGCACTCTGTAGAAGAAATCAGTCACTTTAGATTTTTGTGAAATGTTTTCAGGTGGCTCATGAAAACCATCACACCTACACCTAAATATACACTCCTGGAAATTGAAATAAGAACACCGTGAATTCATTGTCCCAGGAAGGGGAAACTTTATTGACACATTCCTGGGGTCAGATACATCACATGATCACACTGACAGAACCACAGGCACATAGACACAGGCAACAGAGCATGTACAATGTCGGCACTAGTACAGTGTATATCCACCTTTCGCAGCAATGCAGGCTCCTATTCTCCCATGGAGACGATCGTAGAGGTGATGGATGTAGTCCTGTGGAACGCCTTGCCATGCCATTTCCACCTGGCGCCTCAGTTGAACCAGCGTTCGTGCTGGGCGTGCAGACCGCGTGAGACGACGCGTCATCCAGTCCCAAACATGCTCAGTGGGGGAAGATCCGGAGATCTTGCTGGCCAGGGTAGTTGACTTACACCTTCTAGAGCACGTTGGGTGGCACGGGATACATGCGGACGTGCATTGTCCTGTTGGAACAGCAAGTTCCCTTGCCGGTCTAGGAATGGTAGAACGATGGGTTAGATGACAGTTGGATGTACCGTGCACTATTCAGTGTCCTCTCGACGATCACCAGAGGTGTACGGCCAGTGTAGGAGATCGCTCCCCACACCATGATGCCGGGTGTTGGCCCTGTGTGCCTCGGTCGTATGCAGTCCTGATTCCACGCTCACCTGCACGGCGCCAAACACGCATACGACCATCATTGGCACCAAGGCAGAAGCGACTCTCATCGCTGAAGACGACACGTGTCCATTCGTCCCTCCATTCACGCCTGTCGCGACACCACTGGAGGCGGGCTGCACGATGTTGGGGCGTGAGCGGAAGACGGCCTAACGGTGTGCGGGACCGTAGCCCAGCTTCATGGAGACGGTTGCGAATGGTCCTCGCCGTTACCCCAGGAGCAACAGTGTCCCTAATTTGCTGGGAAGTGGCGGTGCGGTCCCCTACGGCACTGCGTAGGATCCTACGGTCTTGGCGTGCATCCGTGCGTCGCTGTGGTCCGGTCCCAGGTCGACGGGCACGTGCACCTTCCGCCGACCACTGGCGACAACATCGATGTACTGTGGAGACCTCACGCCCCACGTGTTGAGCAATTCGGCGGTACGTTCACCCTTCCTCCCGCATGCCCACTATACGCCCTCGCTCAAAGTCCGTCAACTGCACATATGGTTCACGTCCACGCTGTCGCGGCATGCTACCAGTGTTAAAGACTGCGATGGAGCTCCGTACGCCACGGCAAACTGGCTGACACTGACGGCGGCGGTGCACAAATGCTGCGCAGCTAGCGCCATTCGACGGCCAACACCGCGGTTCCTGGTGTGTCCGCTGTGGCGTGCGTGTGATCATTGCTTGTACGGCCCTCTCGCAGTGTCCGGAGCAAGTATGGTGGGTCTTACACACCGGTGTCAATATGTTCTTTTTTCCATTTCCAGGAGTGTATTTGCGTATAAGGCACA
This sequence comes from Schistocerca gregaria, assembly GCF_023897955.1. NCBI lineage: Eukaryota > Metazoa > Arthropoda > Insecta > Orthoptera > Acrididae > Schistocerca > Schistocerca gregaria. The sequence continues at coordinate 242,512,581 of NC_064921.1, forward strand.
GGTTGGGCTGGGTTTGCCGGATTTATGTCTGTCAAATCAGTTTCATTGATATAATCAGGAGACATATAGCAGTGAAGGATTGCTTTGTACGTTTTGCACATTCTATCATGCAATGTGCAAATTACTAATTTATCGCTTTGAAAATATTGATTCAGAGACACAAATTTCGGTAGAATCCACTCGAGAAATATAAAAATACACGTACAAAGTTGTCCCTGAATGCCTTTGCTAACTGTTCAGCTGCATACAGTCTTTCTTCTTCCCACTTGCAAGTGAAAAATAATTGCAAAGCATTCCATTGTTCTAGAATACGTGAAATAACAGTTCACAAAGATAACCATCTTGTTTGAGATGGATGCAGTTTCTTGTGGGGTGAGGTCCCACATTACAAAACTGTTGGAATTCCACAAACCGGGCTATTCTTTTCGAACTATGCTTCATAATGAATATGTATCCCTTGCTGTGTCTTCACATAGTCTTGGTAATTGTTTGCAAGCCTCACTTGCATGTAGGTGCAATGAATGACACATACATTTCTGTATAAAAATACCATGAAAATCTCTAATTATTCGACTAGCAACAGAATTATCTTTCCCCATCATTGTGTTGCACCCATCCGCAGAAAATCCTACTAAATTTCAGGAGGAATATTATGTACTGACAAGGCTTTATGTACGAGATCGTACAAACGATTAGTACTGGCACCTTCATGAGCGGCCTCTGCATTTTTCTCGTCAAACAGCTGTAACAACTGCCGAAATTTAGTATGTATTTTGGAGCTGTTGTTGCTGTTGTGCTCTTCAGTTCTGAGACTGATTTGATGCAGCTCTCCATGCTACCCTATCCTGTGCAAGCTTCTTCATCTCCCAGTACCTACTGCAACCTACATGCTTCTGTATCTCTTTAGTGTATTTGTCACTTGGTCTCCCTCTACCATCTTTACCCTCCACACTGCCCTCCAATACTAAACTGGTGATCCCTTGATGCCTCAGATCGTGTCCTACCAACCGATCCCTCCATCTAGTCAAGTCGTGCCACAAACTTCTCTTCTCCCCAATCCTATTCAATACCTCTTCATTAGTTATATGATCTACCCATCTAATCTTCAGCATTCTTCTGTAGAACCACATTTCGAAAGCTTCTAATCTCTTCTTGTCCAAACTGATTATCGTCCACATTTCACTTCCATACATGGCTACACTCCATACAAATACTTTCAGAAGCGACATCCTGACACTTAAATCTATACTTAATGTTAACAAATTCCTCTTATTCAGAAACGCTTTCTTTGCCATTGCCAGTCTACATTTTATATATTCTCTACTTCGACCATCATCAGTTATTTTGCTCCACAAATAGCAAAATTCCTTACTACTTTAAGTGTCTCATTTCCTAATCTAATTCCCTCAGCATCACCCGACTTAATTCGACTACATTCCATTATCCTCGTTTTCCTTTTGTTGATGTTCATCTTATATCCTCCTTTCAAGACACTATCCATTCCGTTCAACTGCTCTTCTAAGTTTTTTGCTGTCTCTGACAGAATTAAAATGTCATTGGCGAACCTCAAAGTTTTTATTTCTTCTCCATGGATTTTAATACCTACTTCGAATTTTTCATTTGTTTGCTTCACTGCTTGCTCAATATACAGATTGAATAACATCGCGGAGAGGCTACAACCCCGTCTCACTCCCTTCCCAACCACTGCTTCCCTTTCATGTCCCTCGGATCTTATAACTGCCATCTGGTTTCTACACAAATTGTAAATAGCCTTTCGCTCCCTGTATTTTACCCCTGCCACCTTCAGAATTTGAAACAGTTTATTTCAGTCAACATTGTCAAAAGCTTTCTCTAAGTTTACAAATGCTAGAAACGTAGGTTTGCCTTTCCTTAATCTAGCTTCTAAGGTAAGTCGTAGGGTCAGTATTGCCTCACGTGTTCCAATATTTCTACGGAACCAAAACTGATCTTCCCCGAGGTCGGCTACTACCAGTTTTTCCATTCGTCTGTAAAGAATTCACGTTAGTATTTTGCATCTGTGACTTATTAAACTGATTGTTCGGTAATTTTCACATCTGTCAGCACCTGCTTTCTTTGGGATTGGAATTACTATATTTCCTGCTATATTTCCTGCTTTCTTTATATTCTTCTTTAAGTCTGAGGGTATTTCGCCTGCCTCGTACATCTTGCTCACAAGATGTTAGAGTTTTGTCAGGACTGGCTCTCCTAAGGCCGTCATTAGTTCTAATGGAATGTTGTCTACTCCTTGAGCCTCGTTTCGACTCAGCTCTTTCAGTGCTCTGTCAAACTCTTCACGCAGTACCGTATCTCCCATTTCATCTTCATCTACATCCTCTTCCATTTCCATAATATTGTTCTCAAGAACATCGGCCTTGTATAGACCCTCTACATACTCCATCCACCTTTCTGCTTTCCCTTCTTTGCTTAGAACTGGGTTCCCATCTGAGCTCTTGATATTCATAAAAGTCGTTCTCTTTTCTCCAAAGCTCTCTTTAATTTTCCTGTAAGTAGTATGTATCTTACCTCTAGTGAGATAAGCCTCTACATCCTTAACATTTGTCCTCTAACCATCCCTGCTTAGCCATTTTGCACTTCCTGTCGATCTCATTTTTGAGACGTTTGTATTCCTTTTTGCCTGATTCATTTACTGCATTTTTATATTTTGTCTTTTCATCAATTAAATTCAATATTTCTTCTGTCACGCAAAGATTTCTGCAAGCCCTCGCCATTTTACCTACTTGATCCTCTGCTGCCTTCACTACTTCATCTCTCAAAGCTACCCATTCTTCTTCTACTGTATTTCTTTCCCCCATTCCTGTCAATTGTTCCCTTTTGCTCTCCCTGAAACTCTGTACAACCTCTGGTTTAGTCAGTTTCTCCAGGTCCCATCTCCTTAAATTCCCACCTTTTTGCAGTCTCTTCAGTTTTAATCTACAGTTCATAACCAATAGATTGTGGTCAGAGTCCACATCTGCCCCTGGAAATGTCTTACAGTTTAAAACCTGGTTCCTAAATCTCAGTCTTACCATTACATACTCTATCTGAAACCTGTCAGTATCTCCAGGCTTCTTCCATGTATACAACCTTCTTTTGTGATTCTTGAACCAAGTATTAGCTATGATTAAGTTGTGCTCTGTACAAAATTCTACCCGATGGCTTCCTCTTTCTTTTCTTGGCCCCAATCCATATTCTCCTACTATGTTTCCTTCTCTCCCTTTTCCTACCACCGAATTCCAGTCACCCATGACCATTAAATTTTCATCTGCCTTCACTATCTGAATAATTTCTTTTACTTCATCATAGATTTCTTCAATTTCTTCGTCATCTGTAGAGCTAGTTGGCATATAAACTTGTACTACTGTAGTAGGCGTGGGCTTCGTGTCTATCTTGGCCACAATAAGGCGTTCACTATGCTGTTTGTAGCAGCTTACCAACACTCCTATTTTTTATTCATTATTAAACCGACGCCTGCATTACCGCTATTTGATTTTGTATTTATAACCCTGTATTTGCCTGACCAAAAGTCTTGTTCCTCCTGCCACTGAACTTCACTAATTCCTACTGTATCTAACTTTAACCTATCCATTTCCCTTTTTTTAATTTTCTAACGTACCTGCTCGATTAAGGGATCTGACATTTTCTTTCTCCTGATAACGACGTCCTCCTGAGTAGTACCTGCCCGGAGATCTGAATGAGGGACTATTTTACCTCTGGAATATTTTACCCAAGAGGACGCCGTCATCATTTAACCATACAGTATAGCTGCATTCCCTCAGGAAAAATTACAGCTGTAGTTTCCCCCTTGCTTTCAGCCATTCGCAATAGCAGCAGAGCAATACCGTTTTGGTTAGTGTTACAAGGCCAGATCAGTCAACCATCCTGACTGTTGCCCCTGCAACTACCGAAAAGGCTGCTGACCCTCTTCAGGAACCACGTGTTTGCCTGGCCTCTCAACAGATACCTCTCCGTTGTGGTTGCACCTATGGTACGGCTATCTGTATCATTGAGGCACGCAAGCCTCCCCACCAATGGCAAGGATACTGTTCTTGGGGAGGATTTTGGAGCTATCTTCATCAAAATACCACACACAAATACACAAATTTTTCGTAGCGGAAATGTCGGTAGATTCATCAATTACGAAACTGAACCTTTGTCTCTGTAAAACTTCATTCAGTTCATCTAAATGACATTTACCTATGACATTCTTTATCACCTCTGTGACTTTAGTTCTACCCAAATGCTCAACTATTTTAGAATCGGGACGGGCACTTTTAATTACATCTGTTAAGTGATTGGCTGTATTAATAGAGATGTTATGTTCTGCCAAAAATCCACATAGCAATATTTCAGCACTCTTGCCCTGCTTATCAAATATATCAGACGATTTCGATTGTGATGAAAAGTCAAGTTTCTTTTGTTGAGGCCCGACACATATTACGACACTTAAGTGTTTTTCCCTTTAGCGTGATTTTTCACTACAGTCAACTCAGCACTGATTTCACATCTACAAACTTTACACCAAGCTTTATATGTATCATCACTAACTGGTTGTTGCCAATCCTTGAAAGATAAATCAGTCAACCATTCATTTCTGAACTTTTGTTTCAAACGTTTTAATTTCAACTTACCATGCAGCCTCAATTTCTTCTGTGGTTCCGCGGAGAATCTACATCACTGTTGTCATTTTCCATTATTTATATTTGAATACACTACTACAGTATTTATTTAAAGAACACCACCCTTTAATTTTCCTTAAGAACAAAAAATTATTATTCTTTTAAGAGCACAAGGACAACTACCCATGCATTCAAGTCCCAATTTCACCAGCAACTGATTACAATGGCCTAGCCCTAATAGCCCATATTGTTGTGAAACAATATTTGTTAGGCGGTAAGGGTATTCCCCAGAAGCGAATATATAGTGTTAAGAGTCATTGGACTGTTTCGGGGAGTGGACGAGAGAAAAAGAGGAAATTGCTTATATTGATTGAATGGAGTATGGACTTAAATATATGAAAACAGATTATTGACATATGAAACTACTACAAGTATCAATTTATTTTCATTTTAAATCTTCACAAAAATCATCGTAGATTCTGCAATTATCTGCAATGTACTATCGTATATCGTGTTCACGTTGTAATTATCGTATATCGCGATAATTTATCGTATGGTTGGCAACGCTGTGGCGTGCCCGAGCTGCCAGATTCGCGAATGCACAGACCAAGCTGAGTTAGAGGAAGGGGAGGGGGTCCTTCTCCACGTGACCCGTGTATGTTTTTCGTGATATTGCTGTTTCTTCGTTTATGGCTCCCATGTTAAATGAAAACAAAACATTTCTGTGGCCGGGAGCCATAAAGTGAATTAATATATGTTCTCATAGTCATGAAAGACCAAAATAAGGTAGTAGTTTCAGTTTTCTGATTTTATATTATTTCCACATTATTAGCAGTCAACTATTAGTGTCATAATGAAGCTATTTCTGTCTATTTTGTAGAGAAATTTGCTTCTATTAATTTTTTCCGCTGAGGCAGTTAGTTTATTTGAAACGAAGCATTTCGTTCCGCACTGTTGGTTACTTTCAACTTTGTTCATTTTTAAGTGAAAATTTTCATTTTCTGGGAGGAATGGTATTATATCATAATAAAGAACCAAGCATGAGAATACAGTACTGGACCTCCAATAAAACTGATATGACGAAAACTACACAGAAAAGCTGAACATCAGGTACTTCAGAGTGCAGCTGGACATATACATGTGCATTTAGAGCGGAATGAAGCATTTTAGTATGGTTTACGAAACTCCGATGCTGCTGGAGTATTCTCTGATGTCCTGTTCCTTTTATGACATTGTAAGATCTCTTAATATTATGTACGTACGAACATACATAAAGATTGACTTGAAGTTAAGTAGGCAAAATTGGTCAGTAATTTTGAACTAAATACTTTGTTTCAAATATACTGACAGCTGTAGCAGAAATTAACAAATCTGCCTTCTGTGAAACAGTGTTTTTCGATCACAAGGCACTTGTCTAGTACTTCCTCTAGGCTTTACAGTATTTCTTAATTTGTGTTTACATCTTACATTTATAGAATGCTAAATTGTAGACTGGCAGCATACCATGTTTTATCGTTTTAACTCCCCGCATGGATTTATATTTATTCCTAGAGTAGAATATAAACTGCCAGTTAAACAGTTTCTTTGTCTCACAGACAACCTTGTTAATTTTTTACACATTTTGAAATAGTCATGAAATTTATTGTCCTTTATTCTGATGTAAGATACACAAGAAAGTGGTTCATTTTTTTGCAAGAAATTTGTATTCCATCCTACTATCTTTTTGCAGTGCTGTGTAGATGTAAACCTGATTGCTAATGCTACACAGTAAAATTGCAGAGTACGAATTAAAAAAGATAAAAACTGTCAAAGTCACCCTATAGCAAAATGTTATGGTACTTTGAGCTATGAAGTCTAATTTTGAAATGACACTATGCCAAGAAATGCTTCCTTATTTGCATCCTTTATCTGGGTGGGATATGATAAAATAATTACTCTAAGTACAACTCTGTATGTCCACTCAACAACAAGCCACAGGGCAGCACATCGTCACGTGATGCCCCACCACGTACACGAAATTCGACACAGAAAAGCAGATCAGCAGAGCAAGCACCAAGCACGAGCTGCCTACGTCGTCGTAGCTGCGCATGTGCAATACAGCCTGTTGTCTGGCGCTGTCTGGTAACTGGTCAAACTGAAATCGCAGTTGGATTCTGTTAAGTTGTTATTGTGATATCGGTGACTTCTCAATCAACGTGATTTCTAACACATACAGGATTTCATACTGATTTCTGTGATTTTAGTGACAAATCGCTACTAAAAGTCGCAAGTAGCAACTAAAAAGCTCAGTTAACAGTGCCATCTTTTGACCAAGTTTTGAACTACGCTCATCTCTACGATTCGCTGTCGAGTACAACTGCGATTTCTGTGACAAATTGCAACTAGAAGTCGAAAGTGTCAAATAAAATGAGCAGTTAACATTCTTTTCCTAGTACCATCTGTTGACCGACGTACGTTCCTCGTTATAAGAACCTTGTGCCTCACGAGATCGATGTACTGTGTGTGCATATTATATGACAACATGCACATTCAGCACCAGTTATTATTGGTCAAACACAGCAGTGACTCTGAATGTATTGTTCCAGGATTGTAAATAATATTACAATTTCATATTTGCTCCTGTTACATGTGTGCAAGTATCTTTCATACAAAGTTAATGTTTAATGTAATATTTTTACTTTTTTAGAGATCTATGAAGTTATAGGATAAAAAAAATAGTTGTTCTGTTGTTCATCTTACATTAAGTACTGGTACTTTAATAAATCTTTGCGCAATCATTTAGAGGTCGGATATATATATATTTATCCTACCATGTCAAGAAGAATATAATAATTCCAATCCCAAAGAAAGCAGGTGTTGACATAAGTGAAAATTACCGAACTATCAGTTTAATAAGCCACGGCTGCAAAATAATAAGACGAATTCTTATGAGACAAATGGAAAAACTGTTAGAAGTTATAGGATAAAAAAAAATAGTTGTTCTGTTGTTCATCTTACATTAAGTACTGGTACTTTAATAAATCTTTGCGCAATCATTTAGAGGTCGGATATATATATATTTATCCTACCATGTCAAGAAGAATATAATAATTCCAATCCCAAAGAAAGCAGGTGTTGACATAAGTGAAAATTACCGAACTATCAGTTTAATAAGCCATGGCTGCAAAATAATAAGACGAATTCTTATGAGACAAATGGAAAAACTGTTACAAGTTATAGGATAAAAAAAATAGTTGTTCTGTTGTTCATCTTACATTAAGTACTGGTACTTTAATAAATCTTTGCGCAATCATTTAGAGGTCGGATATATATATATATTTATCCTACCATGTCAAGAAGAATATAATAATTCCAATCCCAAAGAAAGCAGGTGTTGACATAAGTGAAAATTACCGAACTATCAGTTTAATAAGCCACGGCTGCAAAATAATAAGACGAATTCTTATGAGACGAATGGAAAAACTGTTAGAAGCCGACCTCGGGGAAGATCAGTTTAGATTCCATAGAAATGTTGGAAAACGTGCGGCAATACTGACCCTACGACATACCTTAGAAAATAGATTAAAGAAAGGCAAACCCACATTTCTAGCATTTGTAAACTTAGAGAAAGCTTTTGACAATGTTGATTTGAATAGTCTCCTTCAAATTCTGACGGTGACAGCGGCAAAATACAGGGAGCAAAAGGCCATTTGCCGGCCGGAGTGGCCGAGTGGTTCTAGGTGCTTCAGTCTGGAGTCGCGCGACGGCTACGGTCACAGGTTTGAATCCTGCCTTTGGCATGGATGTGTGTGATGTCCTTAGGTTAGTCAGGTTTAAGTAGTTCTAAGTTCTAGGGAACTGATGATCTCAGAAGCTAAGTCGCATGGTGATCAGAGCCATTTTGAAAATGCTATTTACAATTTGTACCATAACCAGATTGCACTTATAAGAGTCAAGGGGCAAGAAAGGGAAGCAGTGGTTGGGAAGGGAGTGAGACGGGGTTGTATCCTATCCCCGATGTTATTCAATCTGTATATTGAGCAAGCAGTAAAGGAAACAGAAGGAAAATTTGGAGTAGGAATTAAAATCCATGGAGAAGAAATAAAAACTTTGAGGTTCACCGATGACATTGTAATTCTTTCAGAGACAGCAAAGGACTTGGAAAAGCAGTTGAACGGAATGGATAGTGTCTTGAAAAGAGGATATAAGATGAACATCAACAAAACCAAAACGAGGATAACGGAATGTAGTCGAATTAAATCGGGTGATGCTGCGGGAATTAGATTAGGAAATGAGACAGTTAAATTAGTAAATGAGTTTTGCTATTTGGGGAGCAAAATAACTCATGTTGGTCGAAGTAGAGAGGATATAAAATGTAGACTGGCAATGGCAAGGAAAGTATTTCTGAAGAAGAGAAATTTGTTAACATCGAGTATAGATGTAAGTGCCAGGAAGCCGTTTTTGAAAGTATTTGTATGGACAGTAGCCATGTATGGAAGTGAAACGTGGATGATAAATAGTTTAGACAAGACGAGAATAGAAGCTTTCGAAATGTGGTGCCACAGAAGAATGCTGAAAATTAGATTGATAGATCACAAAACTAATGAGGAGGTATTGAATAGAATTGGAGAGAAGAGAAATTTGTGGCACAACTTGACTAAAAGAAGGGAGCAATTGTTAGGGCATATTCTGAGGCATCAACCGATCACCATTTTAGTGTTGGAGGGCAGCGTGGAGGGTAAAAATCATAGAGGAAGACCAAGATGAATACACGAAACAGATTCAGAAGGCTGTAGGTTGCAGTAAGTACCAGGAGATGAAGAAGCTTGCACAGGATAGAGTAGCATGGAGAGCTGCATCAAACCAGTCTCTGGACTGAAGACCATGTCAACAACAACATCCTGACATGGTAGTAGAGGAGCGTGGTTGTGGTTAGCATTGATTTGATATATAATTGATACGTGTTTAATAGTGTCAGAAACGACAAATAGAAGCAGACGGCTTGTCACGCGGTCACCCGTTTTGCAGATAGTTTACGAACTTATTCGACGTGTTTGTAAGCGTAAACAGAAAATAAGGGTAAAAGCAACAGGTTTAAAAATTAAATGGCGGAAAAATTTGGCTACCTGGCGTATTCTCATAAAGGCTGTCTTGGAATGTGACTCTGTTTACGATGTTGTATGCAGATCTTTTGTGAAACCGGAAACAAATGTTGAAGATTATGTAAGGAAGTTAAGCTCTTGGACTAAAGCGAAGAAGCGTCTTGTTTTGTCACTAGAAAGAAAACCGCTACTTCGAGTAGCTACATGTTAAACCACAAAAGATGTTCGGGATAAATTACACCAGATTTATGATATTCAGTCTGCTGAAAATATCGACTTGTTCCGATATAAGTTTCACAATATCGAATGGGATAGTCAGGCCGTATGCAAGGTCATTTAGCAAAATTGGACGAAGTACAAATAAAGATGTCTGTGCTACATAAACCAACAGAGGAAGCTGATTTGTGATCGCGTTTGCTTCAGACACTGCCAAAAGAGTTTGATCACATTTATGTAACTTGGCATGATCTACCACAAACTGGCCAAACATGGCATAAACTACAGAAAAGGTGCTTGAATTATGAGCTGCGAATTCAAGACAAAGAAGAAACAAATCTAGGAGCTGCAATGTTTTTGAGAACCAAGGGAAGCATATCTACACAGCAAGGAAGCAAAATGAAATTGGGTAATGCGAAAAAGGTGCAACATTCAAGGAACTGCGATGTGAAGAAGTGTTTTTCATGTAGAAAAATTGGGCACATTTTGAAAGAATGCAAAATGGGCATAGTGTGTTTTAGATGCAAAAACAAAGGTCATACCTCCAGGAACTGTCCTACTGGTGGTGGTGGTGCTTCTGCAATGTTATCAGGTGTGAAAACATTGTCACGAGAAATTCCAGAAGACTCTTTGTTTAAAGTATGTAATTTACCTACAAATGTAGATGTATCAGAATGTGATGAGTGGTATATTGATATCATCACATTACAAATCGTCAAGACTGGGATGTTTTATACACTCCTTTTGATGTACCACAGAAAATGGACAGTACTAAAAATAATGTGCATATCGAAGAATTTATGAGTGGTCGTGTTGATGTTGAAACTTTTAGTGGAAGGGAGTGGACCAAACGATATTTTGAAGATGTATGATATTGTCCAGATGGTGCTTGTAATTTGTTTTCTGTTAAAAACGCTGGAGAAAAAGGTATTGATCGAAGTATCAAAAATGATGCTAAAATATGATCATTTTATAAAGACAATATTCCAATTGCTATTGCTCTATCTAAAAGCAAGAATGAGCTTCATCACTTGGCAGTGAAAGTGATTAAGCAAAGAAAGTCCTGTGTAGTAATGGAAGCTTCTGATACTCTCAGTTGTGGCATGAAAGATTTGGGCACCAGAACAAACAACATGTACAATCATTTTCTACTGCTCGTGACATCAATGTAAGGTTAGACAATGCATTATGTGAAGGTTGCACGCTAGGTAAACATGATAGGCTAGTTTTTGGTTAATGAGTTGACAAGTCAATTAGTCCAGGTGAATTAATCTTCGCTGATATCAGTGGTCCAATGGATGAAAACGATTTAGCTGGCCACCGATATTTTCTTGTTTTTAAAGATGACTTCTCAAGCTTCAGAGTGACATATCTTGCACGGTAAAAGGATGAGGTAAAGAAGAAGTTGCCAATATTTATAGAGATGGTGAAAACACAAGCTCAATGTACAATGAAAGAACTGCAGACTGATGGTGACAAGGAGTTTGACAATAATGATATGAGAAGGTATGCTGAGTCAATTGGATTCTGACATTCTTTGGTTGTTCCATAGACACCACCGCAAAATGGAGTGTGAATGCGACCGTGAAAACAGGAATATTTGCAAAATGGTACGTTCATGGCTACAGTCAGCAAAGCATATTCCAAAAGCTTTATGAGGAGAAAGTACTTGAAGCTGGGCCAATGAAGGTTAAATAAAACACACCAATAGAATTATTTTTGAGAAGGAAGAGTCAGTTTAATCATCTAAAAGTATTTGGGAAATAATGTTTTGTCTGGATTCCAGCAAAGAAACGGAGAAAGTATGGTGCTAAATCTCTGAAAGGTTATATAATTGGTTCTGATGACTGTGGCTGTCGTGTATACCTTCCAGATAGGCATTCAGTTATTGTTAGCTGAGATGTAAAATTCAAGGACGAAATATTAAAGCAATCATTGAAGAGTGTTGTTACCAAATTAGTTGAAATATCGACTATGAATGATACAGAAATCTCTTATTTTTATGATAACAAAATATCAGATGAAAATATTACAAGACTCGATCATCAAGATCATGTAGAAGCAACTGAAAATGCAGATGGTCATCGATTTTTGAGGGACAAATAGAAGTCCAATACGTTACCTAGAGGAACCTGAGCAACCGAAGATGATGATGCTGAGAGAAGTCCCAAGGAACTACGATGAAGCAGTGAAATCCTCAGATGTAGTAAATTGGAAAGCTGCAATGGATGAAGAAATGGACTCACATCAAAAGATTGGTACTTGGAAATTAGTTCATTTACCAGCTGGAAGTAAGGCTATTGCCAATCGATGGGTGTTTGTAATTAAATTGGATAATAACAATGACACTGTACAGTACAAAGCAAGGCTAGTTGCAAAAGGGTTTAACCAAAGGCCAGGGCTTGTTTTTTTCGGAATCTTTCAGTCCTGTAGTTAGGTTTGAAACTATGAAAGCCCTTTGTGTATTGCTGTTCAAATAAATTGGAACATCAAACAATTTTACATTGAAACAGCATGCTTGAATGGTAAACGAGAAAGAAATTATATGCAAAAATCACAAGGTTATGATGGTGACACAGGCCATGTCTGCAGATTGCTTCAAAGCTTGTAAGGACTGAAGCAAGCAGTAAAATGATGGTATGAGTGAATAGTTACACCTTAACACATCAAATTTGCGGGAGAGTAATTGTGATCCTTGTATGTATTTTAATGAAAATTTAATCGTTTTATTTCACATGGATGATGGATTGATAATGGGACCTGGTGAAACAGTTCATAATTACACAAAACAATTACATAAAGAGTTTGATATGGTAGTAGGTGAAGTGGATTGTTATCTTGGCTTGCAAGTCCACAGATTTAATGATTGTATGAAGCTTAATCAGGCTGCATATGTGAAAAGAGTGATAGCCAGGTATCATACGACTGATGCAAAGCCAATATCATTACCAATTGAGCCTGATTGGATATGTGGTAATTCACCACTGGCTACTGATACCGACACTTACCAAGAAATTATAGGCACTCTCACATATTTAACATTGGGGGGACTTCCAGATCTAGCTTATGCTGTAAATGTTACTTCAACAGCATAATATTCGCCTACTGAAGGACACCCAAAATTAATTAAATGAATTCTTCGCTATTTGAAGGGTACAATAAATGATGGAATTTAGTTCAGGAAAACGAACAAATCTGATACAGAAGGCTATAGTGATGCTGATCATGCTGGTGAAAAATTGACTAGACATTCAACAAGTGGAATTTTAATGACATAATGTGGAAAAGTGAACTACAGAAATGTGTCACACAATCATCAATGGAAGCTGAATTTGTTGCTGCCAGTGAGGCAAGTAAATCTTTAGTATGGTTTGATCTTTTTTGAAAGAAATTGACATTATTGAAAAGAGTACAATTCCTACTTTGCGCATTGACAATCAAAGTGCTATTAAATATATCAAAGGCACAGGATTCTATGAATGTTCGAAGCATATTGAAAAATGCTATCAGTATGTATGACATTTAGTCAATAAGAAGAAGATCAATGTTGAGTATGTTTCAACTCGAGATCAGGCAGCTGATATTCCTACTAAGGGCTTAACAGCAAAGAAGCTATCAAGAATGACTTGGATGGAAGTAACTAATGAAAATAAAGACTGAGTCAAATTCTTGATTTGGTGATGAAATATGAATTTGTGGGAGATTGTTAAAGGATTGTAAATAATATTTGAAGCTCATATTTGTTTCTGTTAGGTGTGTGCAAGTATCTTTGATGCAAAGTTAATGTTTGATGTATTTATTCTTTGTATTAGAGATTTGTGAAGTTTTAAGAAAAATATATAGTTGTTCTGTTGTTGATCTTGTGTTAAGTTGTAGCACTGAAATAAATGTTTTCGTAATCATTTAGAGGTTGGATATATATATATATATATATATATATATATATATATATATATATATATATATATATATATATATATATATATACTAACATTTATTATAGAAATAAGAAGCAACATTGCCTTTTTCTCTTGAAAATATTATTTATAGACAAGTAACCTAAAAAATGTGTTTGACTCTGCTTCCAATATGACAGTTCTGGTTAATACTCCACATGCCTACAGGACTTTGCAATGTTAACACAGAAGGACACAGATATCTGTATAAGTGTAATGAAATGAAAACAGTAGTACTGAGTCATATGAATACCTCACTTTTGCTCTGACACAGTTGAAGACTCTGGAGAAAAAAATTATACCAGGTGTTCTACATGGCAACTGCACACACAAAAACTTTTTGCTGACACTGCAACCACCTACATGCATAAGCTTTTCCTGTGTTACCTTCAATTACTGCACTTAAACTATTCCTGATTTAACTGGAATATTTGTACTTCCTACTTTCATATCAACAGCCTCAAAATGCATACTCTAGACCTCGGGCTATGTTACAGGTCAGTGTCACACAACGCATGTGAGGAATTGGCGGGAGGGAGGGAGGGGGGGCGATGGTGGAGGCACATCACTCTCCAACAAGTGTTGACCAATAATTAAATGGCGGAAAATTTAAGAGTATAGGACGGCTTAACATGTGGAAAATGAGATTTTCATTATTCATTCATGGTATTTAACATCTATCATTCCTTTAAAATCGGATAACAACTTCAATTAAACACAGTTCAATCACTCATTCTGCACACTTATTTCATAATTATGGCACTTGTAAACTGCAAATCCCCTAAGAACTGTCTTGAATCTTTAGGATTCCCTCTCAAGAGCCTTGATGTGGATAGATAAGTACAGCAACCAGTAATCTTCATTGGAAGTGCATCTGCAAAATCACAAGGATTATTAAACATTTTTGCTGTCACTGATTACAAGCAATGTAATTGACTGAGTAGTATTGTTAATATTTCCTGTAATGGAAGCCACTCAATGGGGTATATTTTACATTTGCAAAAACGATCCCACTTACGTAATTATGTTTATTGAAACACTTAGAAACTAACCTCTGATCTGATGAAGACAGATCAAAGGAAACAATATTTCAGGCTAGTTACCACTTGTCACGGCTGCACAGCGCTAGCGTGTGTGTGTATTTGTTATCAATTGTTAAGTGGTGTTGTTTTTACTATGGTGTCGTTTTCTCTATATTTTTCTAAAACAATGGAGTGGTCAACGCAACAAATTGTTGATTTAATTGCCATGTACCAGGGGGTGATTGATGGAACGTCCAGAGTAAGGAATATAAATACACTATTAAAAAACATGATACACTTGCAAAAATTGCAGCAGCTTTTGGCATGGACAAGAGAAGTGTAGAGAAAAATATACGAATGCTCGAAGTTGCTCACTTGTGTGAGAAAAGAAAAATGATTTCCAGCTGATCATCTGGTAGTGGCGCAGACACAGCTTGTGATTCCAACTGGTTCGGCTATTGGCTGCTGCAGTTCTTGGACGTTGTTCATGAGCTGAAGGAGACAACAGATACTGTGACAAATGAGGTACGAAAATTATGCTTCTTTGTCTTTATTCGTATTTTATGGTATACAGCCACATTCACCCATAGTTATTTTGACACGGTATATTTTCTTGTGGGCTTAAAAAATAGTTAGCAAACTCGTCTCGAATTTTTTTATTTGTGGAAGCAGCTTTCCTTGGTATATTCTGTGCCGCAATGAAAACTGATGCAGTGTCATCTCGTCTCCATGTGCTTGGAATCATCTCAACTTTTTGTAAATCGTAGGAATCGAAGGTTCCACGTGGAGTGTAATCATTCCTTGCCTCAGCATTTCGCCTTATAAAATTGTAGAGACACAGTTGTAAGTGTGACAGTTTTTGCCTTCTCCAGTTGAAGCAACATAGATTTTCTAAACACATAAAAAACTGAAGCCATATGCCGAAAGTGTTCAACAACCATTCTGCACTAGAAATTCTGTAGATAAAAACTCTCTCCTTTCAACCATTAACATGTTTTGCTGGGTAGGGTTTCATAATGTTTTCCTATAAGGAAAAGCTACAAAAAACATATGGTAGCGTCTTTGTGCCACCAGGTAAACATTCAGCTTGTGGCAAGTTTAGTTTCTTTTTGTCAATTAACTTGGTAGCAGATATCTGCATACAAAAAGTTGTAACTGGCATCGACGATAGCAAGCAGCACAATGCTGAATGAACCTTTATAATTATATTATTCACTTCCACTACCAATAGGGCAATGTAGCACGATATGTTTCCCATCAACTGCTCCGACACAATGTGGGAATTGAAGAATCTGGGAGAACCAATAAGCTGTTTCAAGCCAGTCGTTTTCAGCCGCCGGTATCTGAAAGAAAGAAATTTGATTTCAGGTTTTCATAGATTCACCAGAGGTCATAAATGAAGATGATGTGGCTGGACCTTCCTGTTCTCCTCTACGAAAAATCAGAAAAGTGGGTGTGAAAAAAGAAATGAAGCAACCCAACGAGATTGCGTCTCAATTGTTAACTAAAGTGCTGCAAAAACAAGAAAATTTTAAGACCGATGAATGTAGTACGTGGTCAGTATGTGGCCTCAGTGTTGCAGAAATTGCCAGAGTTACAAAGAACAAAAACAATGGCTTTGCTTAATGAAGTGTTAACGAAACAGCATGTAGCATATCTGGAAAGTCAGCAGTCGACAGTGGGTATGAATGTGGCAAGGCCATCATCATCATCAAGTAATTGAGAAATAATAACATTTCTAAAATATGCTTATTTAACGATGTTTTTCATTTACTTACCTTTACATTATCCTTCAATACTTCCACCAGAGCTCCGCATACTTCAGGCACTATTTGAGATATTGCTTGCTTCGATATGTGAAATAAATAAGCAAAGCTCTGAAATGAAATTCCTGTTGCCAGAAAACGAAGAGTAACTGCAAGCCTTTGGTTGACTGAAATCGCTTTCCTGAAATTCGTGTTCTTTTTTGAAACAGAGGGTGATATCATTTTTGCCAGATATTCAAAATCGGTAGATGGCATCCGATTGAAGATACGGAAGCCAGATCCGTCTTCCATACTCAGCAAGTTATTTCAGCCAGTTCTTCTATAGAATGTTTTTCTCCACAAACGACGAGGACGCCTTTCATTTTGTTCGTGTAAACCTTCTAGTATTAATAATGCAGCACCACATATCATTATTGCTCCTTCGACATCAGAGATAACGCAGCAGCAAACGATACGAACACAATAACACAAGGAGCACTGCAGACGGCGTGAACACACAACGAAAAATATTTGCCGTCAGAGTGGACGGAAACAGAGACCAGATCAAATTCGGAAAGATTTGCTAAACATTGCAGAAAACAATGTTTGTTATAGTGTCAAAATTACGTGGTGAAGCTAAACGTTACAGTTTCTGTTGGAAGCTCCGAATGCCGACTATGTCAGCGATTCCTCTGACTTGTCTCCATCCAACGCAAACCAGTTTTGTCATGAAGCAACCGTTTTTGCAGAATGCCGATTTGTAGAATAGCATACTAGCTGCATTAAAAATAGACTTTAACGCAATTGGTACTATTTCTTCACACTGGAAATGTTGTTATTCCGTTTAACCTCCCCCTTCCCCCCTATCCATTACAATCGGATTTCTTCAGTTGTGCCACCTATACTAGCTTCACACAGTTAAAGAGAAAGGCGGGACATGATTGAAGCTCAAAAGTAGTATGACTTCTCCATGCCTTGATAGTAAAATTATAGTCCGCCACAATTTCAAAAGAACTGTTTAAAATTTTTCCGAAATATTAAAAAAAGTATAAATAAAATAGATACATTGGCACTCGATACTGTCATTTTGATATCGGTATGCCGTCGGGGAAACTTCGCCGATATATTTCGATATTTACTGAAAATAATATCTATATATACATCTACAGGGTGAATCATAAAACTATGCAAATATTTCCATATGTTATTCTACAAGTTAAACTAAAAAAAATTCATATAAACATAGGTCTGTAAATGTTTGGTTATGGAGTTATGACTAATAAAAGATATTGCCTGAGATGTAACAACTTTACTAATATGAGGGCATCGTAATACTGTAAGAGATTAAAGTAAACCAGGATTTCAATTTGTTTTGTTGTTGTTGGTCTGGTGAACCTAATAAAACGTGTCCCAGACATGTATCTGCAGTAGTTTTCCAGAGCATCCAGAGAAGCAAAGATTATTATTCGAGTAAATTTGTATACTTTCAATTAAGAATGTAGAAATTTTTATGTCATTGTTGGCAACCTTTAGTGAATTGTTTCAGTCGTTTTCTAACCTTGAAACGAGTTAGTTTCTGTATTGTTGAGTGAAAGAACAGAATAACAACAGTTTATTTAAGTGAATCCACATAGTAACTCTTCTAGTTTGTAGATTATTTATGAAATAGTGATGCCTTTCAAATTTACAATAGAGGAGTCTGCCGATATGGTGTTTATTTATAGCAAATGTGGTCGTACTGGTACAGCTACAGGTAATGTACACTCCAGGAAATTGAAATAATAACACCGTAGATTCATTGTCCCAGGAAGGGGAAACTTTATTGACACATTCCTGGGGTCAGATACATCACATGATCACACTGACAGAACCACAGGTACATAGACACAGGCAAAAGAGCATGCACAATGTCGGCACTAGTACAGTGTATATCCACCTTTCGCAGCAAAGCAGGCTGCTATTCTCCCATGGAGACGATCGTAGAGATGCTGGATGTAGTCCTGTGGAATGGCTTGCCATGCCATTTCCACCTGGCGCCTCAGTTGGACCAGCGTTCGTGCTCGAAGTGCAGACCGCGTGAGACGACGCTTCATCCAGTCCCAAACATGCTCAATGGGGGACAGATCCGGAGATCTTGCTGGCCAGGGTAGTTGATTTACACCTTCTAGAGCACATTGGGTGGCACGGGATACATACGGACGTGCATTGTCCTGTTGGAACAGCAAGTTCCCTTGCCGGTCTAGGAATGGTAGAACGATGGGTTCGATGACGGTTTGGATGTACCGTGCACTATTCAGTGTCCCCTCGACGATCACCAGAGGTGTACGGCCAGTGTAGGAGATCGCTCCCCACACATGATGCCGGGTGTTGGCCCTGTGTGCCTCGGTCGTATGCAGTCCTGATTCCACGCTCACCTGCACGGCGCCAAACACGCATACGACCATCATTGGCACCAAGGCAGAAGCGACTCTCATCGCTGAAGACGACACGTGTCCATTCGTCCCTCCATTCACGCCTGTCGCGACGCCACTGGAGGCGGGCTGCACGATGTTGGGGCGTGAGCGGAAGACGGCCTAACGGTGTGCGGGACCCTAGACCAGCTTCATGGAGACGGTTGCGAATGGTCCTCGCCGTTACCCCAGGAGCAACAGTGTCCCTAATTTGCTGGGAAGTGGCGGTGCGGTCCCCTACGGCACTGCGTAGGATCCTACGGTCTTGGCGTGCATCCGTGCGTCGCTGTGGTCCGGTCCCAGGTCGACGGGCACGTGCACCTTCCGCCGACCACTGGC
Organism: Schistocerca gregaria; assembly: GCF_023897955.1. Taxonomy (NCBI): domain Eukaryota; kingdom Metazoa; phylum Arthropoda; class Insecta; order Orthoptera; family Acrididae; genus Schistocerca; species Schistocerca gregaria. Next base: position 242,532,027 of record NC_064921.1, read on the forward strand.
GACAACATCGATGTACTGTGGAGACCTCACGCCCCACGTGTTGAGCAATTCGGCGGTACGTCCACCCGGCCTCCTGCATGCCCACTATACGCCCTCGCTCAAAGTCCGTCAACTGCACATACGGTTCACGTCCACGCTGTCGCGGCGTTCTACCAGTGTTAAAGACTGCAATGGAGCTCCGTATGTCACGGCAAACTGGCTGACACTGACGGCGGCGGTGCACAAATGCTGCGCAGCTAGCGCCATTCGACGGCCAACACCGCGGTTCCTGGTGTGTCCGTTGTGCCGTGCGTGTGATCATTGCTTGTACAGCCCTCTCGCAGTGTCCGGAGCAAGTATGGTGGGTCTGACACACCGGTGTCAATGTGTTCTTTTTTCCATTTCCAGGAGTGTATATTGCGTATGTTATCCAATTCGGAGGATTCCGAATGCATGGACCATTAGCAGAATATTTCGAATGTTACAGGAGACTAGTTCTCTACTTAGAATTCTTAATCAGGACGAGGGTTCAATATGTGAAGATGATGATGAGGATGTTGTTCAACCTAGCCAGTACTCGACGTATCTCTCAACAATTAGGTATTTCACAATCTACCTGTTGGTGTACACTGAAGTACAATAATCTGTATGCTTACCATAAATAAAAGTGCATCATTAACATCCAGGAGAATCCGCCCTTCGCTCGGAGTTGTGGAAGTGGTTAAATACTAATCGGCGGTTACACAAATACATTTTATTTACTGATGAGGAACAGTTTTCTCGAGATGGTATAAACAATTTACATAACGGGCACATATGGTCAGAAGCAATCGCACATGCAACATTGCAACGCAATACCCATCAACAATTTAGCATAAATGTATGGTGTAGTACAATCAACACAATTTCATTGGACCTTCCATTTTCCCAGGACGTCTGTTTCCGAGGACGTCTAACTGGCGAGATGTACTTAATGTACTTACAATTTCTTCAAGAAGAAATGCCCCACTTGCTCGAAGGTGTTCCTCTTGCTAAGCAATTTCAGATGTATTTTCAACATGATGACGTGTCTCCAAATTTCACCAACGCCATTACTACACATTTAAATGAACATTTTCCGCAAGAAATGGTTTGCTCGTGTTGCTACACGTCTGTGGCCACCCAGATCACCCGATTTTACAACAATGGATTTTTGAATATGGAGATGGATGAAGGAAGTAGTTTATGAGGACACAGTCAATACACCTGAGACATTACTTTCTTGCATTATGAATGCAATAGACGAAATTAAGAACAACTCTGTGAAACTGTAACAATAAAATCTGTTCCTACTTGTGCAGCTAAATGCATTGAATTCGGTGGAGACATTTTTGAACATTTATTGTGATTGCATTGTGAAATTGTATGTACACTATACAACTTCCTTAACACTGAGCATTGTTTTCTCCTGCTTTGGTATTAATAGAAGAAGATTATGTGACACATTCATACAGTTTCAGTTAACAATATTGCCATAATTTTTCCAAAATTAAATTCTCTTGCCTTCTGTTGAAAAATTTGTGCAATTGTCTGAAATTTAAAAAGCAAATTGGGCCAAGTAGTTCATAAATTAAAAATTTTACGAAATTACATATTTGCTTCTCTGTATGTTCTGAAAAACTACTGCATATACACTAAGAGATCAAAAGTATCTGGACACCCCCAAAAACATACTTTTTCATATTAGGTTCATTGTGCTGCCACATACTGTCAGATCAGCGACCTCAGTAGTCATTAGACATCGTGAGAGAGCAGAATAGGACGCTCCGCAGAACTCATGGACTTCGAACGTGGTAAGGTGATTGTGTCATACGTCTATCCCTCTTAAACATCCCTAGGTCCAGTGTTTCTGGTATGATAATGAAGGGAAAACGTGAAGAGACTAGGCACACATCTATCCCGACCATTACACAGGAATTCCAAACTGCATCAGGATTCACTGCAAGTAGTATGAAAGTCAGGCAGGAGGTGAGCAAACTTGGATTTCATGGTCGAGCAGCTGCTCATAAGCCACACATCACGCTGGTAAATGCCAAACGACGCCTCGTTGGTGTAAGGAGTGTAAACATTGGACGATTGAACGTTGGGAAAACGTTGTGTGGAGTGACGAATCACGGTACAGAAGGTGGCGATTCGGAAGGGAGGATGTTTTTATGGCAAATGCCCGGTGAATGTAATCTACAAGCGTGTTTAGTGCCAACAGTAAAATTCAGAGGCGGTGGTGTTATGATGTTGTCGTGTGTTCCATGGAGGGTGCTTGCACCCCTTGTTGTTTTGCATGGCACTATCACAGTACACACCTACATTGATGTTTTAAGCACCTTCTTGGTTCACCCTGTTGAAGAGCAATTCAGGGATGGCGATTGCATCTTTCAACATGATTGGGCACCTGTACATAAAGCAGGGCCTGTGGCAGAGTGGTTAGACGACACCTAAGATCCCTGTAATGGACTGGCTTGCACAGTGTTCTGACCTGAATTCTACAGAAATCCTTTGGGATGTTTTGGAACGCTGACTTCGTGCCAGGCCTCAGCGCCCGACATCGATACCTCTCCTTAATGCAGCACTCCGTGAAGAATGGGGTGCCATTCCCCAAGAAACCTTCCAGCACCTGATTGAATGTATACCTGCGAGAGTGGAAGCTGTCATGAAGGCTAAGTGTAGGCCAACACCATATTGAATTCCAGTATTACCGATGGAGGGCGCCACGAACTTGTAAGTCATTTTCAGTCAGATGTCCAGATTGACTGATTCATTGATTTTAACAGGGGAGCTAAAATGGCTTAGTTCTGACCCGCCACTGCCCACACTGAAACTAGGTTTATTGTGCGGTGTTGCTCCCTGTATCTCTAGTAAAGCCAACCAGTGCCCTTAAATAGTGCAAGGAGTCCCTCATCAGTTTTTTGTTAGACACAGTTTATTCATGTCTAGTTGTCCCAAAGATTCTGTATCTTTTACTCTGCAATACCATGCATTCGAGGATTGGGTGTGATGCAGTTTCATCACCCTCGTCACAAATCCTACATTTAGGGTCCTCTTCCATTATACCCATTGTGTCTAGGTGTTTTTTGAAATTTCCATGGCCGGTCATCAGTCCAGTCATGATTTTGATCTCTTTCCTGTTCAGTCCCAGGATTACAGTGCTTCTTTTAAAACATGGCTTGGCATCATTACCGTACCATGATTTTGTTTATGGACCTTGGTCCAACATCCTACGTGCTATTTCCTAAGCCAGTTCCGTAGTTCTATTTGATCATAGCCTTGGTGATTGTCAGGACAGGTTCCGGTCCAATAAATGTAGTTGTTGCCCCCATCCTAGCCAGTCTATCGGCTTGTTCATTACCGCAGATCCCTGAGTGGCCAGGGACCCACACTATATTCACACTATTGTTTACACCTACCTCCACCAGAGCCTGCAGCAATCTGCAACAATGTTAGATCTTATTGCCCCTGGTCCACCTACATTTAGTGGTCCCCAGGTCATGTACCTCTGCTGCCCTTACCATGGAATCGAAGGTCGTGTTACTGAAGGCCCCTCGATATCCAGGAAAATGCAGAGGGCTATGTCTTGCAAGTGATGTGCTTTTTCCACCTTCCCAACGAGTTGGTGGAGAGCTGTCTCAGATGATTTACCTGGTTGGTATGCGTGTTGGTTCAGGTGTAGCCTCCTCTCCCCAACATATACATAACCATTTTTTCCAATGTTTTGAGAATGAAGGAGGACAGATTGATTGGTCTCATATCCTTGGCCTTGGAATGGCTTTGGAATGAGGACAACCTTCACTGCCCTCCAAACATTGTGAATGATTCCTACGGCTAGGTTAACCCTGAACAGCTTGCATAGGACTCTTACAAGCTTTCCTCCTGCCTGTTGCAGGAGAGCTGGAAAAATGCCATCTGGGCCAGGTTACTTGAATGGTTGGAATGTTCTCACCACCCACTGGATTTTGTTGAAGTTCACACACTCCTTGACTGATTCGCAATCCTCTCTTCGAGCGCCTGAGAACCGTTGTCTCTCTGTGGACATATATTGGTCTGTGTTGTCCGGCAGAGCAGATTGAGGAAAGTGAGTTTTGAGGAGCAATCCCTGCTATTCCTGAGTGTAGGTTCATTGCCCCTATTCAGGACCTCTAAGTTGTTAGCTAAGAGAAATTGAAGAAGGTACTCATCTCTACTGTTGTTGTCCTTGCTGCCCCACACTAGGTTGTGGGCATTGGCATCGTATCCCACCAGCAGTTGATCACCTTGCTGATGGCAAGTCTCTACCAGTCTCCTCAATTCCAAGGGAGGGGGAGAGCTGTCTTCGTAAGGAAAGTGTGTTGAGGCCAAAACAATTTCCCTCGTGATGTCTTCATCACATTTCTGCATTTTAAGGGTCACTAAGTCCTTGGAGCAGAAATCCACAATTGACATGAAAGAAATTCCATTTCTTACATAGATACATGTTCTGGAGTTTCGTAGATTTCTAGCACAAAACAGATGTCGAGATACTTTCGATCACATAGGGTACACATTTGGGTCATGTTTTATTAGATTTGCCAGATCAATAACAACAAAATAAATGAAAATTGTGCTTTGCTTTAACCTTGTACAGCTTTGTGAAGACTTCATATTAGTGAAGTTGCTAAATTTCTGGCAAAATCTTTTATTAACCTTAACTCCATAACTAAACATTTACAGACCTATGTTTATATAAACTTTTTTCTTTGGTTTTACTTGTGAAATAACGTAATACAATATTTGCATATCTACATAGATCACCCTGTATATCCATACTTTATCAACAGCCCTGCTGTGAAAACTGCCAACCTAAATATTGCAGTTTTGTATACATTGTGAATGTTTGGGTTCGTTTGCTGTGATATCTGGTATTTCTGTTACTACAAACTTTTTCTGTAGATGTTGACAAATCGCTGGACTATTTATAAAGATGAGTCATCTGGCTATATTTTAATAGAAACGAAATGTATGTCTGCTGAAAAGAGTGGAACCACATGGTAAACATGCTTATGAAGAGTAGTTTGTTATCTACAAGAAATGTGTATTCCTTTAATTAAATGATATTTTCCATGTGCCAGACAAGTGTTGTGACCTGGGGTTGGTAAGCAATTACTGATCCATTGGCGATAAAAGTTATATGGATATGTACTGTGAATGTTTAAAAACCATTCCAATGGTTACCTTCCAAGAGATCTGTGGTACATGCTAAACATTTTGAAGAAGAGGATGCAATAAGCCTTGACACATTTAAAAATATGCTAGTAAATGAGAAGAAATACACAACATCTCGACTAAAATTAAGAAATGACGCAATACCAAGACTTTTGGCAATCTACCACATCATTTAAGCTTACTGTATATATCTGACTCCAGAAAAATCGAGATTTTAGAACCTGAAAAAAAATGTCAAGACTATACTAGGTTTATGGTCTTCGCATCATGGGAGCTTTTCTTTCAACCATGAGATTCTGAATCCTGATTTTTGGAATGGTCCACTCTGAGTGTGCTGATCTAGATGACCACATTTTTCCTGACAACTCAGTATTTGAATATTCATGTATCAAAAGAATGAATGAAAATAATCCTGCTTTTGTTTACGTTTGTGGATATGTAGAGCAATAGACTTTACAAACAGTTCTTGTGATATTTATGTTTCAGTTGTTTTGACATTCTCAATAAGGGTGGCCTAACTTTGGCATCGTTATCAGTTATAAAATAATGTCATCTGGTTTGGGGTATTGTTTGTGTAATAATATAGGATTCGTATGGATCACATTTTTAAAAATGTATATACAAAAGCAGGTTCTTAAGTTAATTTTGAAAAGAATATTTTTGTCAGGCACCATTTTTTTCTTCATGATGGACGTTTGTGTAGTGATGCTGTAAGTGATATATAACAACATTCCAGACAACCTGATGGACATTTAATTTAATACATACCACCAAATTATTGTCATCTTTTTACCATTAGTGGTGTGGAAAACTTGTTTTTAACATGTAAGTACATACTGATCATGCTGTCCAGTGCAGCTGCACAATATTTTCTTTTTGTGAATCCACTAAGTTTTCTGTAGGTTAAAATTCCACTCCTGGACATTTAAATGGGAAGACTATCAGTGATTTGTCCATGCACACTTTTTTTAATAGTAGAATTGCGCTAATTAATGTGCATTCCGCAATTACTGTATAATTAACTTCTGTACTATTTTCTGGTTTTGTACATTACTTTTTATAATTCATCAGGTTACCTTCCATTCAGAAGGCTGTTGCATGCAGCGACTGTTATATTGACTTGTAAATAATAGATTTCAACAATCGGTTGTCCTTTTGAAATTTTATTGGCAGGTCTAGATTTCAGCTAGAAACGAGCCATTCTCAGTGCACTATGGATGAAGCCTGACCAACAGGCATTACATGCATTGATAAAAAATGATAGTGCATTGAGAATGGCTACTTTCTTACTGAAACCTAGAAATGCAAAAAAAATTCAAAAGGACAACTGATAGCTGAAATCTGTTATTTACAAGTCTATTTATAATTGTATTTGTGGCTATTTGAATATGAGGAATTTAATGATATATTCTTGTGTGCTTGCTATAATCATACAGTTGCAATTGTTCCAAAGTAAAGACAGTCATCTTTTTGACAAATGCGTGACGTTCACGTCGAAGACTGTAGCATGTGACAAGTTGGCTATATCTGAACCTACATGCCTAGTGGTGGTAATTTTGCATTGGTGAAGCTGATACACAGAGTTATATTTAACACTGATGTGCCTTAACCCACAATGTTCCCATTCCTTTAGTAACCATATACAAGACTGATTAACATCGAGTATACAAAATGGTAGCTGGAGTGGAATTCGAATATCGTCCAGCAAGTATTTCAATCAGAGTAACTGAGTAGAAGCTGTTGCCAGAGCTACTTATTCTGTCTCTGTAGAATACAAAGCAATACTAATCTATTTCATTGTTATCCAACATGAATAGTTACTGAGGGAGGGGAATAGGGGGGGGGGTGTTTAAAATATGATATATAAGAGAAACTGTATAAAAATAGCTGCTTAAATAAATAAAAAAGAAATTTTGAAAGAATAATTAAAAAAATAGGAAATTACTCAAATCCTGAGTGAACTTTAGCTGGCATTAATATCAACAGACCTTCAGTATTCAATACATTATTAGATTGACATTAAATTTACGTGACCTTTTTCTTTTTACCGCAACTGTGCATGGAGGTTGGTATGACAATACTGGTTCTGGATCGGCCCACCTCTGCTCACCCAAATTCTTCTTGTTAACTTCGATCCTCTTGCTGCAGGATTCTTGGCGCGTCACGGAATAATAAACAGAATAGGACTGTGGGTGTAAGCTTTGCTATCCTGATAGCTTTCTATAATACATTTTAATGTACATTTAGAATACACATTTCTTAACAATATTAACTCGCTGGAACTCGTAATAGCCAAACTCTATCATTTATTGAGACAAACAGGTTAATATATAAAAATTCATCAGTTGAAGAGTGTACCTCTACTTGTTTTCTTTCTATGCCAATATTATCTATGGTACAAAATTATTATATAAATACGCACACACACACACACACACACACACACACACACACACACACACACATATATATATATATATATATATATATATATATATATATATATATATATATATATATCCTACATGTATCAGAAGAAAAAAACGAGGGACAAAAGAACAGAAATGATAATGTTACATTACATACAGAAGATGTTTCCCAACAGATAATCAGAGGTAGATCTTGTGTTTTCCTTTTTGTTTCAGCCTGTATCACCGTAGGCCAGAAGAACTTCTTGGTTCCGATTTCGATAATGATGGTTCCATTGATATATCTCAAAATTCTTTTCAAGCATCTACAGACTTCTTCTGGTGGATTGAGCGTGGATCTTTTGGTACGTGCTCAAGAAGTTTACCACAGCATACAAATTAGGTGTTGTTGCTGTCACTGTGTACATCAAACATCCAATCAGCTCTGTGCATTGCTTATCGATCCTTTTTCCTTCCTTGATTTCCAGTTCAATTCCGATATGTGTCTCGAATGGGTTATAATTTTGCTTCTTGAATCGTTGTAGAACAAATATGATGTCTGGCTCAGATATATTTCTCCTTTGTTCCTTGAAATCTTGATTCCCAAGTATGATTGTGGTTCTCCCAGTTTCTTTATTTTAAACTTTCATTTTAACTTAAATTTCACTCTGTTCATTTCCTCTCTATTATTTCCTCCCATCAGAATGTCATCAAAATAGAGCACAATGTAAATGAATGGTTCCTTTAAAAACATGTAATAAAGACATTTATTTGCTTCTGACTGAGTAAATCTTATAGAGATAAAAAACGTGCGAATAGAATGATTCCATGCTAGTGATGCTTCCTTTAAGCGGCATAAAGATCTCTGTAACTTGCAAACCCAACCACTGTGTCTTTCAGTTCTTCAGGAATAACCACTCCTTGAATAATAACCATGCATATTTCCTCCCTGTGTAATCCATGAAGAAAAGCATTGACAAAATCAATTTGTTCCAGAACCAGTCCCTGTTGGATTACAATAACTGGTTTCATTCTAACACTTACAAGTCGATCCACTGGTGCATATTTTTCCTTGTAGTAAAATCCCTTTTTCTGTGAACAACCTCTAGCCACAAGTGTAGCTTTGTGTCTTATGATATTGCCATCCCTGTTCTTCTTGAGTTTGAACACCCACTTACTGCTGATGGCCTTCCTTCTTCTGGGTAATTTAACAAAGATCCAAGTCTGGTTTTCCTTTATAGAGTCTGTTTCATCAAGTATATCTTTATATCAGTATTCATTATCTTCAGGAGTTGCAGTTCCCTTTTAGCTTTTTGATATGTAATTGACAAATGATTCAGCATTCCACGCAAGATCAGCACAGTCGTCCAGTTTTTTAAGAGAGTTCTTCTTCATGATAGATCATTGAACAGCTTCCTTTTCAGTTTCCCCTTCGTCACTGGTCAATTCTGGTATGAGAATTGTTTCATGTGCCCCGTCATCTGTTTTAAGATTTTTTTGGTGAATTCTCCTTCAATATAATCTTTGTGTTTCTTCTCTGAAGATTCCTGTACAGGTTCCGGAATTCAGTCCTCAGTCGGTGTTCTTTCAGACTCAAAGCTGTCTTTGTAGAAAAGAACTCCTTCCTGTGTTTATTTTTCATTTTTCGTTTTTTGTTGTTGTTGTTGTGGTCTTCAGTCCTGAAACTGGTTTGATGCAGCTCTCCATGCTACTCTATCCTGTGCAAGCTTCTTCATCTCCCAGTACCTACTGCAACCTACATCCTTCTGAATCTGCTTAGTGTAGTCATCTCTTGGTCTCCCTCTACGATTTTTACCCTCCACGCTGCCCTCCAATACTAAATTGGTGAGCCCTTGATGCCTCAGAACATGTCCTACCAACTGATCCCTTCTTCTGGTCAAGTTGTGCCACAAACTTCTCTTCTCCCCAATCCGATTCAATACTTCCTCATTAGTTATGTGATCTACCCATCTAATCTTCAGCATTCTTCTGTAGCACCACATTTCGAAAGCTTCTATTCTCTTCTTGTCCAAACTATTTATCGTCCATGATTCACTTCCATACATATCTACACTCCATTGGTTGATAACTCTGGCCGGTATGGGCATAGACTTTATTTTTCTGCCATTTGAGTGGTCAGCTGTGATTACCAATTTATATGGGCATGTCAGCTCCCTTAACACATACATACATAATTACTCTTTCCTAACAAAGTGTTTGCTGTAATCGCTTAGTCCCATTATTGTCAGTCAGTATCTACCCAGTGTTTAGCTTGCAATGAATGCGCGCACAACTCAATGTCTGTTAACACTCCACTACTCGTGCGGGTTTAGAGGACACAGATACTTCAAAAAAAATGGTTCAAATGGCTCTGAGCACTATGGGACTCAACTGCTGTGGTTATCAGTCCCCTAGAACTTAGAACTACTTAAACCTAACTAACCTAAGGACATCACACACATCCATGCCCGAGGCAGGATTCGAACCTGCGACCGTAGCAGTCGCACGGTTCCGGACTGCGCGCCTAGAACCGCGAGACCACCGCGGCCGGCACACAGATACTTGTGCAGAGTACAAATGTAGAGTACAAATGTACTCCACCACAATTTGTTAAAAATACGTTTATTCTCTATTTAATTGCTTTATTTGTTTTACATCCTTTAATTACTTAAACGCAAAGTGAGGTTTTGTCACTCCACCCATTTATTACTCACAGCATGCTACATTACTTAAGAAGTAATTAAACTATTCAAAATAACTTTTATCAAGAAGCTCATAATACACAAAAAAGTAATCACAGTAGATATGTACAATAAGAAATCACATCAATTCCTACAAACAACACTGGTTGTCGAATGTTCAACACACAACCATTCGTTACATTTTGCACACACTCTTCGTGTTGATTTATTTCTTGATGTGCCACATATTCTGCAACGTCCTTTGTCCTCTTTTTTTAGTTTAGCTACTTCCATTTTTTATTGTGAGTCCTCTCCTAACAACATCAGTCCTCGAAATTTTGGTTGTCTGGGTATCAAGGATGCGTTCATGAATCTGTGGTTTCACCGTTAAACCAATTAATTTCTTCAACGAAATCAGCTCTTTACACTTAGACATAGTTTTTGTTTGCTGAATAAATGCATAAAGCATTGACAGTGGTGATATTTAAAATATTGTAAACAATTGCTGTTGCCCATCTTTTGTTAGATCTTGCTGTATCATTATTTGAACAAAGTTGATTGAGTACGTTAACTCCAAATTTTGTGTCATTGTAGGACATAACAATCTCTGGTTTCTTTTTTTAACTGGTGGACTCGTCAATCGCTGCATCATTGTCCATACTTGAAAGTAAAGTTACTTTTTCCTTTAGCAGTAGGATGCAAGTATTGCATCATGTCTAAAGCCGAAAAATTCCTTTGGTATTTCTTTTTTGTTTTATCTGATTGTTCTAACGTAAGTCGTCTTTTTCTCAAGCAGTTCTTGAAGCAAAGGATAGCTAGTAATCGAATTATCGCCCGCATGTTACCCACTATGTCTAAACTTGGTTTCGCAATTCGCATTACGACCTCCTTTTTTGCACTGCTTACATCAAAAGGACTCGCCGCCTGCTTTCCAAATAAATTTCCATATTCACAGTATGCATTATTCTACAATCTACTAATGCAAACACTTTCAGGCCATAATGAGCAGGTTTACTGGGTATAAGCTGCCTCAATGAACAACTTTCACGAAAACCAACCAGCTCCTCATCAATTGTGATGTGCTCCTCAGGAGTATAGTACTTCTGAAAGTTTTCTAACACCAAATACAAAAGTTCTCCTATTGGTGACAATTTATCGAGCTTTTTTCTCCCATTTCCAGTGCTTACATCGTCAAATCCAACGCAACGAAGCAAGAAATGAAATCTATTCCTCGACATAGTCAAATATACTCTTTCAATGCCACTGCCTTTCTCATTGTTCCATATTTTGCAAGCATTCATTTTGGAATTCCTGAGTATACCAGTTAAAATAAGAATTCCAAGCAGGGCACACATTTCACATTGATCTGTAAATTTTGCATCTCGTTCTCTAGAAAATTTGTGCCTGATTGTTTCTGTATAAATACTGGAACTTTTCGCGATCAACTGTATGATTCTGTCATCAGTAACCAATTTAATGCAAGTTATTTCAGATTTTGCATTTTTTTTCCTTTTGGACCATGAGCACGAAGAACGATGTTGCTGGATTTTGTTTTAACATTAGGACGAAACGGTTTGTTTGTTTTATCTTTTCCAAAATAAAAATCAGATTCTTCACTTGCGTTGTTGAAATTCTCTTCATTGTCAGCATTATCTTCTTCCTATTTCTCATCACTTGCCTTGTTGAAGATCTCTTCCATGTCCACATTGTCTTCTTCCAATTCTTCCACGATATTGTTTCCAGTTTGCTCGTCTGGTCGATCATCATCCTCGTTTGTATATCCATTGCACAAACCCAAGTCACAATCGGAACCCTCTTCCTCAAATTATTGCATCCAATCCTTTCATCAGAAGTGCGATCTACCATTATACCTAAATAATAACGATAAAGTAATACTACAATAGCAATAGAAACATATTTCAAATAAAATGGCAATTAAAATTTTTACTTATCATATAAAATATGTGCTGGTACTTCGATGCTCACGTGGAGTACATGTGTTCGCCGAACACGACAGGGGACACTAAAGACTTTCCTATGAGAAGATCCGCGCATGACGGCGCACGCCACTTACTGTAGGTAAAGGTTAGAACAAGAACGCTGGGGTCTGAGAATCTTAGCCCCGCCACTCTTGCCAACAATAGGAAAATATGGTTTAGAACGACAAAGAGTACGTGCCAGTTCGGTTTTACATGTTTAATACAAAGTCAGAGTACCTGTGTCTTGTGTCCACAAAGTCTTTACTACACAACATCGTGAACCTCGTGTTTAGCGGCGTGATCGTTTACGAAATCTTCAATGAGAAGACAACTGGTTTCCATATCAGCGACCCAAGGAAAGTATTTCATCTCGTCGCTGAGACTTATTCAGTGGGGATACCAGCCGTACATCCGCCATCCACCGACAAGGTAAGTTTCTTGCCGCTTCTACGAGGTTGTAGAGCACAGAAAACTAATGTTGCACAAAGTATCACGGGCGCACCCACATATCTCACGCGCACACTTAGTGCTTTGCAGGCAGGTTTGGTATGTTTTTGAGCATCTTTCATACCATTTCATTTTTGTAGTGTCCATTCCACATACTATAACATAACAAAAAAAATACAAATACAAAAATAAACTTACCCTCTTCATTTGCTGACGTACCATTTTCCCTACTTATATGCATTACAGTCTGATTGTCATTTTGTTTTAGTACATTCTGCTACATTATAATTTCTTTACATTGTTCAGTTCCAATTATATGAGTACACTTTTTCCTCTTGTTTGGTTTTACGTTATTTAAATAACGTTCATACAATAATAGATTCGTTTTCCCTTTATATCATAGATTGACATTCATTTCAATTTACAGTGACTTCTTTTGGAGCATATTTATCAAATTCAAACAATTAAAGAATTAAATAAAAGTCGCTACAACAGATTCTACGTGCTGCTTACATAACTATGCGTGACCTCGCCTCTCAAGCATTCTCCAGGAAGGATCTACACACTTACAGCGTTGAGGAAATTTCACGGAAAGACATTTATGTGCTCAGTTACGTCTCGTTGCTGGCTTTAACTGTGTTCCCAAGAACAAAATAGTTTGTTGTTTTTAAACATAACTCAAACCTAACTATACCAGTCGAATTGAATACTTATTCAGTGTTTAAAATGCACTGAATATTTACTGAATATGTTCAGCGTATAAAGGATAAGCATTTCATATATTGAGCTATACAGAGGTATTTTATCAATATTATATGTCATTTACAATGAGCTTAAAATAGTCTTTATATAAGTAAGAAATGTGTACAAAAAATTCAATGTAAATTAGTTGTTTGTCGCTTTCATGAGTAGTCGACGCTCACAGTAGTTAGGTTTAGACACCTTGATTATTTGTTAGTGCTCCACCTTAGTTCATGATCGTGATATGCGACATACTGCAACTGTATTCTTCTACACATATTTTTGCACTATCACATTCATACATATCATAAACTTAGAACTATATTTACTTGCAGTGCGACCCTTTCTTATGTTTATATTATACCTAACACTCGACAAGCATTTATCTTTTTTCGCTTTGGGACGTATCAATGCATCATTCCCTGGAAGAAAAGACTTAATACTAACTTAAAACCAAATTTTCATAGATAAGTGTACAGTGGCTCGATGGTCCTAATACAGCTTTCATATATTCAACCATGTATTCATTTAGTTTAGTGTGCAGTCGTGCAGTCACAAACTCATTTGATGTCATGAGTGCACCTCTACGTACCTCATAAATCTGAAAAGTATGTGAGTGGTGCAACCTCTTATTCAGCTTGCCACTTTTATTGTACTTGATTGTTTACCTTCATCAAGGGTTTTCTGGCCCCTTCATTATAATTAGTGCATGTACTTTCAATACTTAAATTTGTAAATGTATAGATACAGTGTATATAGTAATGTAACATCAGTAAATATTTCGTAGTTTAGGATCCCCTTCTGTGTATATAATCCCATCGTTTACCTTTGTTTGTGTGTATTGTGTAGATAGCTGTAGTTGAAGTATAGACTCCCCCTTAATTTTCGAAGTCCCAGTTTATGCAGTAGGGTTTAAAAATACTACTGCAGGCTGTATCTAGTAGGGTTTGTTTGTTTTGGGTGCTCCAACACTTTCAGCTGTGCTTGGCATGCATGCACTGGAGGTTTGTTGACTAAATTTTTCCCTAATCCCCATGCACTGCATCGCTCTGTTGCTACCAACGTCGCGGCGAGCTGTGTATTGCAGTGTGAGCTACTGTGTGTTTCACAATTTCGTTTATTCAATTACAACTGGGCTACGTGCAATGCGAAGTGTTGTGTTTAAAATATCGTCATCTCTAGACACATAAAAGTAAAATTCTTCATTGCTATATCAACTTACCTTATCATTTATACATTTGAAAAAACCTAAACAAAAATTTTCTTTATCAACTAATAACATAAATTCTGGAATGTAATTTTCCAACATTCTAAATTTAATATTACTATACATGTGTACAGCTTAGTGGTGTAAGAATGGCTACATATCCATTTCTTCAAATCTTTGTGTGAATAAAGGCCCTTGTCTTTACCTCTGTTCGCGTGTGCCAATCTGTATGCTCGCGGGTAGGGGATTTTAGTCATTATGAATGGTCTGGTGTATAGTAATTGCCACTTATGGTTCAGTTTTCCAAATTTTGTGGATTTGGGATGTGTTCTAAGTAACACCTTTTGTCCTATTTAAAACTGTTTGGTAAGCTTCAGCTTTCTGTCATAAATTCCTTTCTTATATTTTGCCCAAGTCTCAAAGTTGATTACTGCTTGCCGTATTTTATCATCCAGTGATAATTCCAGTATCGGTATCTTGGGTAAAGGTTCCTCCCACTTGTCAACCTGTTTGCAATCGAACACCAGCTCATTTGGCGTAAATCCAGTAGATGTATGGGGAAGGTTGTTAATAACTTGTAAGAAAGGAGTGACATATTCAATCCACTTGGAATGTTTATGAGGTATATAGGTCCACACGAACCTGTTGAATTCCTTAAACATCCTTTCTATGGGGGACGCTTCGGGATGAAATTTAGATACTAAAATGTGTTTGATTCAGTTGGAATCTCCAAACTCTTTCCATTTACATCACACAAAATATAAGGCTTTATCTGTTAACATGACTTTTGGTTTTCCTACTCTTGCGAAATAATTCACTTTAATTCGTCTTATAACTGAACTGGCTGTAACCTTCTGTATAGCATACAGCTTTACATATTTAGTGAAAATAGACCTACTATAGATTTTACTCCTGTTTTACCTCTAGGATAGGGTCCATCCACATCTAATGGTGCCTTTTCTACAGGTTTCTTAGCCACAATGGGATGTAGTTCTATCTCTTTGGAGATGCTAGATAGTTTTGCTTTCTGGCAAACAATACACTTCCTTACCACCTGTACTACTCTTTGTCTAAGGTTGAGGAAATAACAATGTTTAGTTATTTTGTCAGTGCATTTTGATGTGCCATAATGGCCCCAAATATTGTGTGTGTATAATATAAAATTATCCGCATATTCCTCTTGCAAACACACGCACCATTTCTCTTGTTCCTATGGAACAAAACACCTTTATGAATACTGAAAAACCTTTTTACTTTTTCATCACCATTATGTGCAAGTTTTGCTCTTACCTTACTCCAGCGTGTTTCTTCCTGCTGTAATTGCTCCATATGTTTTCACATGTGTACATAGTATGGTTGTAGTGTTTTGTCCTCCATCAGCATAGCTCTTACTTCCTCTTCCTGCTCTAAAAGGTTGTTGAATTCCTCTACGTCTTGTGATAGTCGAGAAAGAGCATCAGCTATTATGTTTTGATTTCCTTTTATGTATACTATTTCAAAATCAAATTCTTGAAGATGCATATACCACCTGGCTATCCATCAACGTAGCAATTTACAAGTTAACAAAAACGATAGGGACATATGGTCACAGTACACTTTTGTGTGCTTACTCCCAAAGGAAATATTCAAACATTTTAAAGGACCAAATTATAGACAAATCCTCTAACTCCATAACTGAATATGAACGTTCGGCTTCGGATAAGGTGTGACTGGCGAAGCTAATTACTTTAGGAATGTGATTTCCTTCTTCTTCTACCATTTGAAAAAGGCATGCACCTAGACAATGAGAAGACATGTCGGTGCACAAACAAAAATCTTTTTTCATGTCTGGTTGATAAAGAATATTAGGATTTTATAAGGCTTGCTTGATGTTTTCGAAATTGGTTCGACATTGCTTGTCCCATACCCAAGGTCTGTTTTTCTGGAGCAGACTGAATAAAGCATCACTGTTCATAAGTTGATTGGGAATGAATTTCCTGAAAAATGACGCTAGGCCTAAGTATGCCTTTAATTGTTTCTTGTTTTGCGGAATAGGGCAGTTGCTAATAGCATCAAGCTTTTTAGGATCTGGAAGTACGCCTACCGAAGAGATTCTGTGTCCTAAAAATTTTACTTTTTCTTGTCCAAAATTAGATTTTTGAGATTTGCTGTTACTCCATATTTCGAAAACAGCTTAATACTTGCTCAGTTAATCTTAAATGTTCTACCCAAGTGGGTGTAGTGACTAAAAGGTTGTCCATGTATACTGCTACTTTACTCAAAACTTTGGGTCCTAGCACTCTGTCAAGTGCAGAGATAAATACACCTGCACTTAACCATTTAATCCAAATGGCAATACTTGTAATTCGAAGCTCCTGCTCCCACATACGAAAGCGGAATACTTCCGACTTTCTTCATGTAATTAATTATACTAAGAAATTTAGCATTGTGGAATTTCCTAAGCTGTTCGTCTAAATTATCTGGATATGTTTGGACTGGTACAATAAACTTATTAATGTTACATACATCAAGGACCAAGCGCATCTTGCCATCTGGCTTACTCACTTGATGGTTGTATTAAGTTCAATTCAAGCATCCTGTTAATCTCTTTTCTTACTGATTCCCTCTTTGCCCATGGTATAGGGCATGAGATAGAACCAAAAGCTGCTTAAGGATACACGTCCATTTTGTACATGAAATTCTTAATAATACCTGGTCTTTTCCCAAATACGTGTACATAAGCAAGTATCAGTTCCCTACATTCCTCTTGCTGTTCTTTAGACAAGCACTTTGATTCACTTACCTTTGTGCTTATAGTGTCAACGTTTATTTCTTCTGCTGACGACTGTTCGTTACTATATCTGTTGACAATCATAACATGGGATTTACCAGTTGAACTTCAAGGTCGTGAATAACTTCAGTTTTACATCTATTAGTACTACTACACTACTACAGTACTACTACAAATAATCGTTTATTTACAGTGAAATGACATTGGCCTTTTCCTATGTCAATGTGCACTTTGTATGTCCTAAATGTATCCATACCGATTAAACAATAAACTATTAATTTCTCTACTATCATAAAATTGCATTGTATAGAAAACTATTCTAATCTTACAGGAATTAAGGCTTGCAATTTTACTCCTTTCGATTTCTGACCAGTGTCAGTTTCTACCTCTCACAATTTTGCACTGGCAGTGTGTGTATACTTTCACGTTTCTTCAACTCTGGAAAGAACCCCAGTGACATCAAATTAGTCATAGCACCTGTGTCAAGCACTATGGGCACATAAAGGCCAAATATTTTGGCTTTAATAGTAACTTGTACCTTGTCCTCTGTCAAGTTTTCCTGCATACTCTCATTACATTGATCCAGATCATCTCTCACATCATTGCCATGATAGTATCTGATAAAGCAAATGACGATCAAGCTCCTGTCCCTACCCCCTCCAAGGTCATAGAATGGGGGCCTACCGTGACCGGTTCATGTTTTCTGGCGTAACTTCCACTATGTTGACCCTTGGTGTTTGGTTACGCCAATTATTGTCCTGAGAGACTCTCGACTGAAATTCTCTTTGCCTCTGTGTGTTATTTGGCATATTTATGTTACTTTGCCAGACGAATTCCTCTGCCTGTGGGTTATTCGTTTGTCTGCTATTGTTTTGCACTTGCCAAGCGATTGGCTGACTATTGCCCGTAGCTTGTGTCTGTACATATTATACAGGCTGGCCATACGTTACATGCCCATTGTAATTCTTTTTGCTAAATGTTTGCCCATTTCTTTTATATCTACCTTTGTATTAACGGCTTTCTCCAATGCCGTTGTGATTACCGTTACCATTACCATAGGTCTCTATAGGGTAAGGATCGGTGTTGTACTACGAATTGGTTGTTTACTTGTTGGTCTGTAAACCTCTGTGTCGCTATCAGCATGTTAACATGCTTTTTTGTACTTTCCTCTATTCATATATTAAATCTATTGAGTCTAGTACAGATAGAAAGTATTTGGTATCTTGTTCTGGGATGATAATGAGTTTTTCCCTAATGTGGGTAGGAAGACGTCTCGTTAAAATTTTCAGCACGTCTACTTGAGATACTGGTTCGTCCAGTACCTGGTTTTATTCAAATATTTTTCAAAATAACCCCTTACGCTCCCATACTTGCTATTGACCGGAAATGGGCTGAATACTTCACGTCTGAGCCTCTCTTCTACGGCCTTAGACCAATACTTATCCAGAAATGCTCTCTCGAACTATTCCGCATGTCCATAGCCCATAGCAGAACGTCACCCTATGCGTATCAACCAATAAATCTAATTCTCTGGACTTCAGTCCAGGTACGAGGTAAAACATTTCGAAATGCTCTTATAAACACCAAGGGGTGTGTTCTTTTCCCTTCAGAAGTAAATATCGGA
Organism: Schistocerca gregaria; assembly: GCF_023897955.1. NCBI lineage: Eukaryota > Metazoa > Arthropoda > Insecta > Orthoptera > Acrididae > Schistocerca > Schistocerca gregaria. Next base: position 242,551,074 of record NC_064921.1, read on the forward strand.
AACTGTCGATGCCTAAGTAATCCTTCATCGACAAGTAATGTTGACAAAGACGCCACGCTGTCAGTGACAGACGTGTTTATGTTCGCTTGTGGTGTAGGGCATGGCAACTGCCCTTTCTCGACAGGTGCAACTGCCAGAAAGTGTTGTTGCATTGTGCAACATTCGCTATTTTCCTTCGACGGGCTAAGCCCATTTTATGGGTAATCAGTGAAAGTATCTAAGTTCTCTAAGAGCAGAGGTTTGTTTTCATTCATATGTTGTTTTTTGTATTTTAGTAGTTTTGACATGGTCTCGCAATCTTTCCTCTGCTTCCTTCAAACCCGACTCTATTTTAGCTAGAAGTTGACTTTCCTTCTCATTTAGAGCTTCTTCTAATGCATCTACATAAATTTTTCATTCTGACGCTACCTTTTCAGCAAGGGTGCTGCCCTTATCAGCACCCCAGCTTCAGGTTTTTCAGTTATTTCCTTTGCGTCTGTATGTAACTTATGTCTCCGTTTTTTGGTAAATTCAGTTTCTACACTCAAATGATCTACCCTTAGACTCAATTTGTGTATTTCTATAGGTAACAAAATTTTTTGCATACGTGTTGAAGCTCGCTGACTGTGTTTGGCACAATTGTTACCAATGCATTCACTTGAAATAGCATATTCTGAATTTGGGAAAATGATTCACTGAAGATTTGCAACTCACATGCCAGTTGTTTTTGTTTACAATCTACTGAGGGTTACCCTTTCCGTTAACATATTTAAATTACGGAATATGTCGGTAATTATTTCTTGTTTTAATTGTTTACCAAGCTCTGTCAACTTCCCAGATAGTTCGTCAGATAACTCTGTGCGTGTAGCTCTGCTCACCTCATTGAACTGTTGACTAATTCTGTTTTTGAAATCGTTAAATGCCTGATTTTGCTGTGTAAGCTGTTACCCTATACTTTCCTGATTTTTGTGAATTGCTGTGTATACTGTTTTCCTGTATTTTCCTGATGTCTTGTATGTTGTTGTGTTATTAGTTGTGTGAGTTGTGTCATATTGTGGGTGTCACTAGTATTTACATTGCTTTTTCGAATGGTTTGCTGCACTTGCTTTCACGTCACAGTGAGCAAATAGCGAGAAGAGCTTTCATTGTTGTGTGCTTCAGTTTCACTATTTGGAAAAATGTTTCCCAGTGAGAACTGAAAAATTGTCTCTTAGAGTGTCATAAAAGTGACATCATGATTAGTTATATCACCAATGTCATAATTTTCTAATAATGGGATCCCAACCTAATTGCTTTGGTAGCCAATGACCAGTTCGCTTATTGGCTCATTACTTTCAACTGTTGCCAAGTGTGGATTTCCGCCATCTTAGCATTTGCATTTTGTAATGAATTTTCAACGGTGGTCATTTCCTTTGATTCCATTGTGAACAATGCTTAACAAAATTGTGAAAGAAAAAAATTTCAAAACTGGAATTTTGTTTGTATCGGTATCTTTCAACTAAAACAGTTTTATGTGCGTTTTCATTAATGAAAGTAAATATTCTCTGATGCAGTCCTACTGATAGTGTCTTACAGAATTTGCAAGAACTTTTTTGCACCTTAGTGGTGACTTTATACAGATTGTCGTCGTTTATAGAGAAATGCACTCTCCGTAAAGGATATTCATTGGAAGGAAAAGAGTTTATTTAGTGCGAGACAGGCGGCGCCAAGCACAGCCACATAAGCATGCAGCACAGCAGCTTCCTACCTTTACAGCTGAAATTAACATTCCTGCAGCGTCCCGGTTTTAGGTAGTATTTAATTTTTACTTTGCTCCTTCAAGTTGTTAATATTTCCAATCTCACGGAAATGTAGCAAATGCAACAAAGGCCTCAGTACTTTCTTGTAACGACAAAAATGGATCAGTTATCTCAAAATAAAATTTTTATCTTAACAATTGAAATGTCTGTTCATATTCCACCCGGGGCATCCTTTGAACGGTCGCCATTGAATAGTAGTGGGAGGACTAGAAATTATATATATATATATATATATATATATATATATATATATATATATATATATATATATATATATATATATATATACATTGGACATTCTAATAAAAATTTGCTGCATAAATAATTAAAAGGAAAATATTTAAAGAATGATCAAAAAAGAACTGGAAAATATTCGTATTCTGGCTGAACTTTAACTGGCATTAATTATAAACAGACCTTAAAGATTCCATAAATATATTCAACATGTAACATTTGTAAATTTGAGTACATCCGTTTTGTTACCACTATTATGCTTGGAGATTTGTATGACGATACTGGCTTCAGATCACCCCTCCTCTGGTCATGTGAATTCTTCTTGTTAGCTACGATCCTCTTGAAGCAGGATTCTGGGCGCGTCACAGAGATATGAACAGATGTATATCGTCGGCATGATTGAATGAATAAACTTTGCTATAAATGTATTTAATATTTTCTAACACACAATTAGAATACAGACTTCTGAACAATACCAATGCGGCAGAGCTCACCACGTGCCCACCCGCTACTGATTATAGAAACAGAGAGATGAATCTAAGAATCTAAGAATCTAGAACGCAGCATGTCATTCTCAATGGAGAGAAGTCTTCCGAAGTAAGAGTGATTTCAGGTGTGCCGCAGGGGAGTGTCATAGGACCGTTGCTATTCACAATATACATAAATGACCTGGTGGATGACATCGGAAGTTCACTGAGGCTTTTTGCAGATGATGCTGTGGTGTATCGAGAGGTTGCAACAATGGAAAATTGTACTGAAATGCAGGAGGATCTGCAGCGAATTGACGCATGGTGCACGGAATGGCAATTGAATCTCAATGTAGACAAGTGTAATGTGATGCGAATACATAGAAAGATAGGTCCCTTATCATTTAGCTACAAAATAGCAGGTCAGCAACTGGAAGTAGTTAATTCCATAAATTATCTGGGAGTACTCATTAGGAGTGATTTAAAATGGAATGATCATATAAAGTTGATCGTCGGTAAAGCAGATGCCAGACTGAGATTCATTGGAAGAATCTTAAGGAAATGCAATCCGACAACAAAGAAGTAGGTTACAGTACGCTTGTTCGCCCAATGCTTGAGTACTGCTCAGCGGTGTGGGATCCGCACCAGGTAGGGTTGATAGAAGAGATAGAGAAGATCCAACGGAGAGCAGCGCGCTTCGTTACAGGATCATTTAGTAATTGCGAAAGCGTTACGGAGATGATAGATAAACTCCAGTGGAAGACTCTGCAGGAGAGACGCTCAGTAGCTCGGTACGGGCTTTTGTTAAAGTTTCGAGAACATACCTTCACCGATGAGTCAAGCAGTATATTGCTCCCTCCTACGTATATCTCGCGAAGAGACCATGAGGATAAAATCAGAGAGATTAGAGCCCACACAGAAGCATACCGACAATCCTTCTTTCCACGTACAATACGAGACTGGAATAGAAGGGAGAACCGATAGAGGTACTCAGGGTACCCTCCGCCACACACCGTCAGGTGGCTTGCGGAGTATGGATGTAGATGTAGATGTAGATGTAGAAGTTGAAGAGCATCTTTCTATGTCAACCTTTTTTTATATCAACACACTGTATAATGGGACACATTATTATTATTATTGTTTCTTTCTTTTCTTTTTTCCTCTGTTCTTTCCTTTTTGTACATATAAGATATATACAGGGTGGTCCATTGATTGTGATCGGGTCAAATATCTCACAAAATAAGCGTCAAACGAAAAAACTACAAAGAACGAAACTTGTCTAGCTTGAAGGGGAAACCAGACGGCGCTATGCTTGGCCCAATAGATGGTACTGCCATAGGTCAAACGGATATCAACTGCGTTTTTTAAAATAGCAACCCCCATTTTTGATTACATATTCGTGTAGTACGTAAAGAAATATGAATATTTTAGTTGGTCCACTTTTTTCGCTTTGTGATAGATGGTGCTGTAATAGTTACAAACATATAAGTACATGGTATCACGTAACATTCCGCCAGTGCGGACGGTATTTGCTTCGTGATATATTAACCATGTTAAAATGGACCGTTTACCAATTGCGGAAACGGTCGATATTGTGTTGATGTATGGCTATTGTGGTCAAAATGCCCAACTGGCGTATGCTATGTATGCGGCTCGGTATCCTGGACGACATCATCCAACTGCCTGTACCGTTCGCCGGATAGTTACGTTACTTAAGGAAACAGGAAGTGTTCAGCCACATGAGGAACGTCAACCAAGACGTGCAACAAATAATGATGCCCAAGTAGTTTTTTAGCTGCTGTAGCGGCTAATCCACACATCCGTAGCAGACCAATTGCGCGAGAATCGGGAATTTCAGAAACGTCGGTGTTGAGACTGCTACATCAACATCGATTGCACCCGTGCCATATTTCTATGCACCAGGAATTGCATGGCGACGACTGTGATCGTTGTGTAAAGTTCTGCCACTGGGCATGCGTTCAATTTATCGACGAAGCATCATTCACCAACAGTGGTAACGTAAACCGGCATAATATGCACTACTGGCCAACGGAAAATCCACGATGGTTGGACAAGTGTAACATCAGCGACCTTGGCGTTTAACATATGGTGCGGCATTATCTGAGGAAGGATAATTGGCTCCCATTTTATCGATGGCAATCTAAATGGTTGCTGATTTTCTACGTAATGTTCTACCGATGTTACTACAAGATGTTTCACTGCAGGACAGATGGCAGTGTACTTCCAACATGATGGATTTCCGGCACATAGACCGCGTGCGGTTGAAGCGGTACTGAATAGCATATTTCTTGATAAGTGGATTGGTCATCGAAGCACCATACCATGGCCCGCATGTTCACCTGGTCTGAAATACCCGGATTTCTTTCTATGGGGCAAGTTGAAGAATATTTGCTGTCATGATCCTCCAACAATGCCTGACAACATGCGTCAGTGCATTGTCAATGCATGTGCGAACATTACAGAAGGCGAACTACTCACTCTTGAGAGCAATGTCGTTACATGTATTGCCAAATGCATTGAGGTTGACGGGCATCATTTTGGGCATTTATTGTATTAATGTGATATGTTCCTGTAATCACGCTGTAACGCATATGTTCTCAGAAATTATAAGTTCAGAAAGGTGCATGCATCAAATTGGAACAACCGAAATAAAATGATCAAACGTACCTACTTTCTGTATTTTAATTTAAAAACCTACCTGTTACCAACAGATCGTCTAAAATTGTGAGCCATGTTTGTGACTATTACAGCGCCATCTATCACAAAGTGAAAAAAGTGGTCCAGCTAAAACATTATTATTTCTTTACGTACTACACGAATATGTAATAAAAAATGGGGGTTGCTATTTTAAAAAACGCAGTTGATATCCGTTTGACCTATGGCAGTCCCATTTAGTGGGCCAACCATAGCGCCATCTGGTTTCCCCCTTCAAGCTAGACAAGTTTCATTCTTTGTAGTTTTTCGTTTGACGCTTATTTCGTGAGATATTTGGCCCAGTCACGATCAACGGACCACCCTGTATATTTCTTGTATGTATAAAAAGGAAACAACAGATGAAAAAAGAAAAGAAAGAAACAATAATAATAATAATGTGTTCCATTATACAGTGTGTTGAATAAGACGAGACTTCCATTTCTTGTCTTGTTCAGCCAATTCAGCCAGTCTTTTTTCCTTTGCAACCCACTGTGTGTCCCCCTCCCCATCCACAAATTCCACCCTTTGTGAGATAATTTGCTTTTACAAACGAAAGAAGTTCCAGTTTCTCGATAAGAGCTTTCATCCTGAATTTTTAAGTGTTGAAACTTATTTCATCGAAGAAAGGAGTAAGGTATTTTCCCATCTCAGTTGCAATTTCGAAGAACTTTTAGGTGAGAACCTACTTGTGACCAGGTATTTTATTAAAGATTCCGTTTTAAAACAAACCTGGGCTCATAACATGATAAATTTAGTTTCTCACACTGGCAAAATGTTAAAACTTGCTGATTTTATTAAATTAAAAAACTAAAACAACTGAGCAACGAAAAACACTTTAAAATCTTTGAAGTTATTTAGTGTAAGTCACTGGTATCATCATTAAATTTCTATCTCAACAATACTCATCTTCATGTACATCCATAATCCGCAAGCTACTGTGACAGGCATGGAATTCAGTGACAAGAAGCAGGACCATTCAACGCACAATTTCACTAACATTAGGTTCTCGATTAAATGTTAGAAAATATGGAAAATAGATGCGAACATAAATATTTACAGCAGAATATAAACAATATTCGTACAATGCATTTAAATCAAGCAGTTCACACACAGTTTTGTAAGCAATAAAAAATACACATGAGTCCTCATAACAACTCGCAACAAAAGCAACTTCCATTTCATATTAAACAAAAACAAACATGGAATCATTTAATCACCAAGTATTAAAGATACAAGCAATGCAATGAAAATATTAGCAATATATTTCAAATGCAACTCGTAGAGTGTAATAACACGAGAAGTCGTAATCAGAAGCACAATCTGATGAAATCATCCTCTCTTACAAAGAAAATAATCAAGGATGACTAAAAATCAGCCAACAAGAAAGCAATATGATCCACATCTACAGAGGAATTGATTTAGGATTGATTAGTGAGCCTGTATACTAGAGAGCCTATATATTACAGAGTGTCCTACATAAAACTGGTATGCTTCAAGTATTAGTCATCTCTAGTTGAGTTGCTTTTGAAGTGGCTACACTGTCTCAAAATTTGGTTACACTGCATTGTATCATAAATTTGAGTGCAGCAGGGTATTCAGGCATCAGTTGTTGTGAGAAGTTCATATTGTTGAGTCGTTACAGAAATGGGCAGTTTGCATTAGAACAGTGAATTGATATTATGGAGTGTTATATGTAGACACACTCCATCAAGGAATGTAAAATAAATGTTTGGAGCAAATTATTCTGGTAGGAAACTCCCCATGACCAGCGCTATTTAAGATGTTTACAGAAAATGGAGGACTGTAGAATGTGTTGAGAATGTGCAGTGGAATAGGCGACCAACAGTGAGGCCGCCCGAAACTATAGATGGAATTCACATGAAAATTACGAGAAATCACTTTAAGATGGTAAGATGGTTATCACAGTAGGTTTCTGTAACTCATACATTATGTTAACATGTAATAATATATCTGATATTTAAAGCCTATCATGTGAGTGTGGTATCAAGTTGAAGTTTGAGGATCAGGAAAAAAAGTTCGTTATTGTAACTAGCTGTTAACATCAGTTGCTAATTGTTGCTTGAACCCCTCGCTTTACTTCATGTCAGATGAGGCCTGGTTTCATTTTTCATGCTAAGTAAACTCTGAGGATTGCAGATACTGGTCGCAGGACAACCAGTATAATCTGGATGAAGAAACTCTCCACTCAGATCAGATAGGTGTTTGGTGTGTGTTGTCTGGCTATGCACTTTATTAGCCATGTATCATTCAATTACAGCGTAAACAGTGCCAATTATCTAGAGATCTTTGATTCTTTCTATGCAAAATTAACAGATGGAGAAAAATTGTATGCAGCATTCCAACATTATGGAGCAACCATTCACACATTCAGTCAAAGTATGGCCCACATCACCAATGTATTCCTGGAAGACAGACTTGCCGGTAGACGTTTCTGGCCCACAGGTTCATTGGACTTAACAAAGTGTTAATTTTATTTATGGGGCACACTAAAAAGCAAAGTGTATGCAGACAATCCTCAGGACAATAGATGATCTTGAACAGAACATTACTAAAACGAGTAACAACATTACGCATGCAGGATTACACTGTGTTCCTGGTAACACCATCACAAGAAGTCAGCGATTCCTGGATTCCTTTGGACACCACTTTCATACTCTCTTATAAACACTACATATTTTCCAACATTACTAATGTCTGTTCTTTTTTAGTTAGTTAATTGTTACTTGTATCTTGGGCATGAGACGTACCAGTTTTATGTGGGATATCCTGTATACACTCTCTCTAGGACTGATGAACTTGACCCCTCACAGTGGTGTGACAGTTATCCCAGTGTATATTACCAGAAGTCACTATAAGAGCTTCAACCTCTTGCTTGTCACTAAATAAGACAACCTTGATCTGATAGTATGGTGGTGTTCGTTAAGGAGAAAGGGGATAAATTTTCTGCTATAGAAGTACTGTCGCTGTAGGAACACTAGAAACTATCCCAGCATAGCATCAGAGGAGGAAGTAAAACATATTGCTGTATTCTATATTATAATTCTTGATGGAGGCAGACTTTTTCATTATGGGCCCTCCTGCTAAATAGTAGGACAAACTTCCTTCTGATACTGTAGTAATAATGAACGCAAGGATACAAAAATCTTCAGCTGGAGGTAAATTTGAGGGTCTTTCAGCACAAGTGGATATTCTTCCAGTTGTTGTTGTTGTGGTCTTCAGTCCTGAGAGTGGTTAGATGCAGCTCTCCATGCTACTCGATCTTGTGCAAGCTTCTTCATCTCCCAGTACCTACTGCAACCTACATCCTTCTGAATCTGCTTTGTGTAGTCATCTCTTGGTCTCCCTCTACGATTTTTACCCTCCACGCTGCCCTCCAATATTGAATTGGTGATCCCTTGATGTCTCAGAACATGTCCTACCAACCGATCCCTTCTTCTAGTTAAGTTGTGCCACAAACTTCTCTTCTCTCCAATCCTATTCAATACTTCGTCATTAGTTATGTGATCTACCCATCTAATCTTCAGCACTCTTCTGTAGCACCACATTTCCAAAGCTTCTATTCTCTTCTCGTCCAAACTAGTTATCGTCCATGTTTCACTTCCATACATGGCTACACTTCATACAAATACTTTCAGAAATGACTTCCTGACACTTAAATCTATACTCGATGTTAACAAATTTCTCTTCTTCAGAAATGCTTTCCTTGCCATTGCCAGTCTACATTTTATATCCTCTCTACTTCGACCATCATCAGGTATATTGCTCTCCAAATAGCAAAACTCCTTTACTACTTTAATTGTCTCATTTCCTAATCTAATTCCCTCAGCATCACCTGACTTAATTCGATAACATTCCATTATCGTCGTTTTGCTTTTGTTGATGTTCATCTTATATCCTCCTTTCAAGACACTGTCCATTCCATTCAACTGCTCTTCCAAGTCCTTTGCTGTCTCTGACAGAATTACGATGTCATCGGCGAACCTCAACATTTTTATTTCTTCTCCCTGGATTTTAATACCTACTCCGAATTTTTCTTTTGTTTCCTTCACTGCTTGCTCAATATACAGATTGAATAACATCAGGGAGAGACTACAAACCTGTCTCACTCCCTTCCTAACCACTGCTTCCATTTCATGTCCCTTGACCCTTATAACTGCCATCTGGTTTCTGTAGAAATTGTAAATAGCCTTTCGCTCCCTGTATTTTACCCCTGCTACCTTCAGAATTTGAAAGAGAGTATTCCAATCAACACTCTCTTTCAAATTCTGAAGGTATCAGGGGTAAAATACAGGGAGCGAAAGGCTATTTACAATTTGTACAGAAACCAGATGGCAGTTATATGGTTTCTTCCAGTATATTTGGTAAATATAATTACAAAATATAGTTCTCTTCATCCTTTCACAAAGTAATAACATTCAATTACCAGTGCAAGTACCATAAGGGAAATATTTGTGTACAATAGCGAGCACAGTACTGATACTGTGACTCGCTGCCTGCTGCCTTCAAGGTGGTACAAGTAGAGATTTATGATCATGGGACATTTGATCAGTATTTTGGCAATCCTTTGAACTAGAATTACCAATAGATGAATTCTGATGGTGCAACTGCTTCTTCTTCAATCAAATCTCTCCTCATTTGACCTTACGAAGGCTGAGTGGATATCGTTTCAGAACTCCCTAACTCAGAGGGAAGCTGAGAAATCACTGAGACTCAAACCACTGTCTTTCCCTTTTGGTTATGGTGGTGATCTACTACCCATAGAGAAACAATTAACTTAATCTGACACAGTTGCAGACTCACTTGTCAGTTATATGCTCAGGTTTCTCATTTATAAAACCCAATGGACTGCTTCTGTCGACACATGAGGTCTAATTATAAATTCTGAATTGATGTATCCATTTGGGTAATTGGGTCTACATACTGTATCATTTTCTTATCATTTCTCACTGGACAAGTTTTGCAGATACTATAGCTGTTTTCTAGTTGGTATGTAGCATAGAACTGGATTTAGCTGTATTGGTTGATGATGATACCTGTTTTACATTGGAATTTGCATTTTTATTAATATAATTTATGTTGTTATTTCAAGGGTGCACGCCCTACCAGTTCAAAGGAAGAACATCTTGGGAAACTGAACATGCAACCAGTTCTGCTGAACAGGAAGATGTATTGAAATATCAAATTCAGCAAAATCTGAAGAGAACCAGATCACATGGCAATACAACGCCAAGTTCTTGATTCACAAGTGGAATCAAAATGTCTAGTGGAACTTTAAAGAGACTTAGTTCTAAAACGAAAGCATCTACAGACCCACAGTCTGTAGAATATGTTCTGAATTGCAAGAAGGTATATCAAAAAATAATTGCCAAGGCAAAATTTACATGATAGCTGAATAGGACAGTCCAAAAACAAATAAAAAATTATATGCGATTTGTGAAGGCTGAAAAAGGCAAGAGATGCGAAGGCTAGGTCATCACTTTCAAAAATGGTGAAAACGTCAATATAAAAAAACTAGATTTTCTATATTCATAAATGAAACAATTTCATCAAGTTTTAATTTACAAACCAAGTAAAACCAGAAATTTCAAAAGCTGCTTGTAGCATGAGGATAGAACCAACACACAAACATGAAGTATGAGAAGTGTTAAAAAGCTTGAAACCTAAAATTCTGGCAGGAGCAGATGAGGTGCCAGCGTCTGTCACAACAACGACAGTTCCACAAATTGCAAGAGCCTTCCACACATAGCTGATTTATCATTTAGTGAAGAAGTGTATCTGGAAAGGTTGAAAATGTCAAAAGCAAAGACATTGTTTAACAAAGGCGACAAGTATAAGATAAAAAGCTGTTGAGCAATATCACTCCTAGCATTTTCCAAAATATTAGAAAAATTGATGAAGCACAGAATGAATAAGTATTTAAATGAAAATAAATTGCTAGACAGTAATCAGCATGGATTTCAGGCATGTAAAAACACGAAAACAGTTGTAATGTGTTACACCCGACTAATAATCAAAAATCTAGAAGCAGACAATAGAGTAGTAGGAGTAAATTTAGATCCCTGCAACACATTTGATACTTTAATTTTGGCATTCTTTTATAAACTTTAGATACATTAGGTATTCACAGGACAGAGAAAAAGTGTTTTTAGCCATACCCACAAAACAACACGAATTTTAGGACTGACGCCAGCTTGCTCCAGCCACAAAATAAATTTACTATCAGATGCAAAAAAAGTGGAAATTGAAGTTTGAAAGGCAGTATTCAAGGTCCCATATTGTTTCATGTGTATATAAATGACTTCCACACATCATACGGTCCAGAAAATCCCATACTATGGGCAGATAAAACAGTCTGACAATAAGTGCACCAAAGCATTCTCTTCAACCAACTACTGATCAAGTCCTAAGAAATGTCCACTCTTGGTTCAGTGCAAACAGGTTGACTCTAGATGCAAGTAAAACACATTATGTGCAGTTTGGGAAAATAAGCCAAAATGTACATCTTGATCTCATGTTAGGTGACAAAGCCATAGACAGAGTGATATCTACAAAATTGTTGGGGATTCATGTTTATTAAAACTTACATTTTAATAACCATGTAAGGAATATGTCACAGAAACCTATTTCAGCATGTTTTGCTCTTAGAATTATTCCAAATGTTTGTACCTCAGAGGGTACCAGGAGGGCATATTTCGGATATTTTCTGTCTCTTACAACATATGGAATTATATTTTGGGATTCGATACTTGTTCTTTGGAACTTTTTTTTGTTAGAGAAGAGGGCACGTCAACTGGAGAAAGGCATACAATTCATCTTTTTTGACAAATAACGTCATATTTTAGTCATTTTTGAGCCATAGATAATGAATCGTTTGTCTTCTGTTGAGAAGCATCATAATCGTAAATAAGTGAATGTCTTATCAAGAGACAGATACTGTATATGCTTTATGTCACTTGTGATAATTTTAAATCATTTGTGTAGACATTTTGAATTGTACCTGTGTCTGATAGTTACTTGTTCCAACTGCTGTTTCCTCTTCAGTTGATTCGTGTCTTGTGCTGTGTAGGTCAACTGAAGAACACGATATTGCTACTAGTGGAAGCAAAAAAAGCGATGTATGTGACACTGGGATCCTGTACCTCAGCTGAACTAGGAACCTACATAGGTCAACTGAAGAATAAGGTACTAGGCTTTTCTACTGTGAAAAAAGGAATATATGTAACATTACCTAATATTACATTATGATATATATGTCCACACTCTGTTTTCTCTGTACTCCTATAGTTAGTTTCTCAATATCCGTCTATACTTTTAACATGGAGGCAAAAGAGAAGGGTGGTGGTTCTACAGACTTACACTGTACGTTGTTTTGAAGTCAGTTGGGTGGGGGTCTGTCGCCATTTTATGTACAATAGCCCAAAGCATTAGCAGACTATTTCTCACGTGTTCAAGCAACAGTTATTTTAAACACTAGAATTACGGTGCTTCCATGAGCAGCATAGTGTAAGGAAGACAACTTAGACCGTTTTTCTGTTCTTGAGTGCGTCCTTGCCCTAGAAATGCCACACATTCGGCCTTGTTAATGTAACATGCTTTTTGCAGCTATATGTCGGTAAATCGGAAACAGAAGGAAGTGACATGAAAAGCATCCTTTCGTATTCCTTTTAATACTAATTTTACTTTGTTTGTATCGATCGCAAATAAAACTGGAACTCTGAATCCTTTGCTAGTTTGCTTACTGCTGTCGGTACTGCTTCTTGTTCGTTAGATTTTCAGGTTTCAACTCGTATACACAACTTTTTAGTGTTCGTTTGTAAAAAATTTATCTATGTGACCCTTGCTAGCCCATAAACGTGTGTAATGTGTAAAAAAAAGTCTGCTATTGCATCTTGTGCACGTAAACAAAGTGAATGATCATTGAAATTTCGAAGAAACAGAACTGCATAAAATTATACCTCCACACAGAATAGAGTTCTTGTTTTATTAGATTCTCAGTTCATTAGTGTCACTATAGTTTACCCACCTTCTCGTTTGGAAATCTTACCTATGATGTGTGATTCAGTAGATGACCAGTAACGGAATGGTCTCAAACGCTTAAGACCCCTTAAAATTGCCTCAACATGTATGTGAGTAACTTTTCTGTAATGATAGCCTAAGCTATGTAAGATGTAGGCCTACCTTATGTAGAGTAGTCTGTTTGCTTCTTTTCCTGATATATTTATCGCCAGTAACTCTGTTAGTTTTAGAGGAATAACCAAACATAGCACAATTGGAATGCATGTCTATTTTGATCATCTGCTTCATTTTACATTTCGTTTTAATTTTGATATCTTCAAAGTATTTAAGTCTGTACCATGGTTTGTGATATACTGGTAATTAGTTATTTAGATTCATGTTCCATGTATCATTTGGATGATAAATCATAATGATATGGAATGAGTCATTATATATTGACATAATTTTTTTGTACATACACCTCGACAGTGATCATTTATTAGTTTTTACGTTTTTTAAGTAAAATAAGCAGATGCTAATCAGTAATTTCTACCCATCATTTACAGATTACAGTAATACATTGTTTCTATGTAATAGGGGGAGTTATCAAAGACAAACGTTTTCATTTATGTTTAAAATTTTACTTTGCTCTGTGCCAGGCATTTTATATCAATTTGTAACTGACCAAACTTTTATTTGCAGGGTTGTGAACCTCTGTTTGTGTTACATACAACACTAATGTGTCATGCTGAATGTCATTTTTTCTTCTGTTTTTGTAGTTAGTAAATCATTGTTCCAGAGTAAGTGGAGTGGATTATTTACAACAAACTTAATGAGGAAACAACTACACTGTGAAGAGAATAGACTGCTACTCACACATCTAGCACAAGGCAGGTACAATGAAGAGAGTGTTCGCATGTATTTTCAGCCAAAGCCTTCTTCAGAAAGGAAGCACAGCACACACCCACATTCATACAGTCATACACACAAAACTCACGCACACATGACTGTTGTGTCAGCTGTTCAAGCCAGAATCTCTTTTAAAGGGGGAAGAAATATGAACAATTAATAGTTATTATCAGCGAGAGAAATTTAGGGCACGAGATGCTGCCCCCAACAATCAGTGCAGCTAAATAGCCATGTGTTGTTCGGGGGCGAGTCCATTGATACTGTGTGGATCTGAAGTTAGAGCATTTGCGACTTGGAAGGCAATGAAAAAAAAAAATGGTTCAAATGTCTCTCAGCACTATGGGACTTAACATCTGAAGCCATCAGTCACCTAGAACTACTTAAACGTAACTAACCTAAGGACATCACAAACATCCATGCCTGAGGCAGCATTCGAACCTGCCACCATAGCGGTCGCGCTGTTCCAGACTGTAGTGTCTAGAAACACTCGGCCACAGTGGCTGGCGGCAGTGAAAAACAAAGGAATGAAGAGAATGAACAGACACTGAGTAACGTAGGGGAAATCTAAAGTCAAATGATAGAAATGAAACCATTACATTAAAATTACATAGTGTAACAATAATTCATGTACACAAAAGAAAATATTGCTTCAATTTCTTCACTTATGAATGAAATGTGATTCCTTTAAACTTTAGATTAAGATCAGATCGATTACTACACCCATGAACAACGCAAGGTGACTTTTTTGCAGAAACAATTATGTCTCCACACAATCAAAGCACCCAAAACTGTCGAAACTGGGCTCGGACACATCAGAATGACACCACAGGGACATGCCACTATAGTGAACTACGGAGGGATGACTGCAGTGAAACTAATGTTTTGGGCTAGTTAAGATGGTGGACATAGGCTTCAAGTTTGTGATGTAATGATACCTCTCTTTTTTTTTTTCCTCCACGACTTTTAAATCTGTGCAATGCATCATCTGTACCAATTTGTGACCTCACTGATCAAAGCTGATGGGTGGTATCCCATTCTTCACTATTGCCCTTCATATGAATAATAATACATAGTAGTCAAAGGGTCACTGCAGACCCATATTGAAAAAGTTTAAAAGACTAACAATACCATCATTATATATATACAAATGTGTTTTATGTCAGGCCCATCTTGCAGAGCTTCAACAAATACACGAAATAGCACAGCTCTCTGTACTCAGTGACAAAAAGAATAACACTCGAAAATATCTGAGCCACATTGGTTCAAAACTTTATAACAGACTGCCCATCAACATCAGAACGTTAGAAGATGAAAAGCCGAATTTAAAAAATTTGTACTCGAACAATGTGTCTACTTGTTAAATGACTACAAAGGCCAATTAACATTTTCTGAGATTGAAACTTCCTGGCAGATTAAAACTGTGTGTCCGACTGAGACTCGAACTCGGGACCTTTGCCTTTTGCGGGCAAGTGCTCTACCAACTGAGCTACCGAAGCACGACTCACGTCCGGTACTCACAGCTTTACTTCTGCCAGTATCCGTCTCCTACCTTCCAAACTTTACAGAAGCTCTTCTGCGAACCTTGCAGAACTAGCACTCCTGAAAGAAAGGATACTGCGGAGACATGGCTTAGCCACAGCCTGGGGGATGTTTCCAGAATGAGATTTTCACTCTGCAGCGGAGTGTCCGCTGATATGAAACTTCCTGGCAGATTAAAACTGTGTGCCCGACCGAGACTCGAACTCGGGACCTTTGCCTTTCGCGGGCAAGTGCTCTACCAACTGAGCTACCGAAGCACGACTCACGTCCGGTACTCACAGCTTTACTTCTGCCAGTATCCGTCTCCTACCTTCCAGACTTTACAGAAGCTCTTCTGCGAACCTTGCACAACTAGCACTAGTTCTGCAAGGTTCGCAGAAGAGCTTCTGTAAAGTTTGGAAGGTAGGAGACGGATACTGGCAGAAGTAAAGCTGTGAGTACTGCACGTGAGTCGTGCTTCAGTAGTTCAGTTGGTAGAGCATTTGCCCGCGAAAGGCAAAGGTCCCGAGTTCGAGTCTCGTTCGGGCACACAGTTTTAATCTGCCAGGAAGTTTCATATCAGGGCACACTCCGCTGCAGAGTGAAAATCTCATTCTGGATTTTCTGAGATTGTTTATGTCAAGTAACAACTGAAAATATTGTCTTTCGCCCCCAAACCATTTAATGTACTTGTATATGTAATGGTCAGCTGTTGTAGGTGTATATGTAATGGTCAGCTGTTGTAGGCTGTAAAATCTCTATTTAAATCAATTAAGTATGTGTTGTCTAGGGAGAACAAAAGTAACGCCCCACAGAAAACTGACTATGCAATCATGATAATAAAAAAAGTTATTTTACAATGTAGTCTATGGTTTTGTATTATTCTGTCTTACTATGTATCGAAGGTCTTGTATTATTCTTTGTTACTACATACTGTATGGCATTATATATTTTTGCCTGTCCTTTTTATTTGCATATTTATATGTTCCATTTCTTTGAAGTGGTTTCCCATAAATTTACAAGTACATTTCGACAACAGTCATACAATATTTATTGTCTACAGATGGATAAATGAAACAAATTAATAAATAGAATAAATGTAATAGATGTTGACTAGTCATAGGGTTACCCAAGGTTATTGTCATGAAATATCAAATAGAGACCCCCTCCCAAGATCAGATAGAGAAAACTTTTTTCTTAATGTCACCTACACTGTGTTTACAAGAGGCTTCCAAAACCGGACTTTGTAAACCGATTTCACAATACAATTTTTTAGTTGGCCATGTAAACTCTACGAAATCGATTCTAGAAAACTGTTTCCAGCTGCCAGTTTTCCACTGCCACAAACGACTTTCATTCCCATGTAAACTCCCAACCGTTTTTAAAACATACTTGGGTTGTCAGGTTACATCTTGTTTTTTTAAAATACTCGACTAATGTGGATAGAGTGAAGGAGACACAGAAATTAGGTTGGGCATGAAACTGTCTACCTCCAATATTTAAGAAATGGCAATTGTCGTAACCAAATTTGAAACTGGAACAGTTGTTGTCTAGACACCATTTTAGATGGACTAACAAATATGCATCAGACCTAAACACGTTTTCACAATAGCTACAAAACATTTCCAGAATCTGGTTTTTGTTTTTGAAAGCTGTGTATGTAATCGTAGTGCTATATACGTTCTTTAATGTGATGTTAATGAATTATGATGTTTTAGTGGTTTTCATACAAGCTGACGTGGATTCTATTGGTTTGTTTCAGCTAAAGCCTCCCAAGTTTCTATGTATGTCCTTCAACTTTGTTTTAATATAGACTTGAATATGCATAATATTAAGAAATTATTGTTCTAAGTTTATTACGGTTGTGTGTGAGATATAATATTTACTATATTTATCCATACTGTAATGAGAAGACAATAATTTATACCATACTACCGTTTGTATTGTTTCTGTCTGCCATTTTGAAAAAGGAATGGGTGGAAGCTGACCCTGTGTACTGAACGATTCAATATTTTCCATTTGGTGTCAAACTAATTCTTTGTATAATCTATCTAACCCAGACAAAAATTACTGGATAGTTTATCCTGAGTTTATACTGCAGATAGGCGATTTTCTATCCTATACAATAGTTACCCTTGCATGTGACATCTTCCGAAAGACGAAAACCGCTTTTCGCTGCCAAGTTTACATGTCAAATTCGCGTTGTCACATGCAACTAATGTGAGGTCACAGTTTGTGTCTTTCTGTAGTAGCATCACCAACTACCATTCACAGAGGACGCCACAAATTCTATGTATCTGAAAATACGTTTTGCTTAGGGATAAATCAGAGGAGACATACACAGTTATAACAGAAAGAACACTCAGAGACGAAAATGTTGTCTGTAATGGAGACCAACTAACAGCTGGTATATAAATATCGTCTACAGACACGCCTCTCCTCCAAGGTTTTAGAATGTTACTGTATTCTTTGATGTAGTCATTTCAAATACGTAATTTTTTGGTTAAACATCTGTCACATCGACTCTGGAGCTATTTCCTGCATATAATCCACAACCCATACAATGCTTGGTCTGAAAAATTAGAAATTTATATGACTCGCTTTCTTGATTACGTATATTAATTAAGTTTTATTTATTTATTCATTCCAAAACCATTTAAGACAGTGGATATGTCATTGGTTGCATATACTGCCCCCCACTGCACAAATTATACTGCAGAAAATCAAAAATAGGTTGCTGTTCTTGCAGTTCTAGAAGCTGCAAAAGTGTACTTTCACAAATAAAATAAAAACACACTGAAATCGAATGGATTACAGCAGCAATTACTCCATGCAACAGAATGCTCGTGTTTCGAAATACCACGAAAGTGGAGAAACAAAGTACAACCAAGGTGAACTTTTTGTGGCATGACGAGTATTGCGTCTCTTGAGTTGCATCACTAAAAACTGGGAGTGCACACGTTCAACTGCATTGCAACTACAGTACACCACCAGCTGTGGTGACACTTTTGTTGCACGTCTGCACCTGGCCTTAAGGCCTGAAGCATACTTACTAGCCCAATTGAATAAGGCACCTGGAAAACAGCTGTTACAGTTTGTTATTTATCTGTTATTTTGTTATTTATTTGCCTGTAGACAACTGTTGTGTTGTATAGGCATCGTCAGATGGTTATACATAAGGTCAGTTGTTACATAGTTATATAGATTGTGGTACAAATGACTACACAAAAGTTAACATATGGTATATGATTATACAAAAGGTCAGTATCGTTGTGTGACATAAATTACAGTTTCTTTGAACACAATCACATTTATAATAATAGTGAATCATATTTTTTTCATTATGTAGGAATTCACTTATACTGTAGAATTCTTTCTCTTTCAACCATGTCTCTACCACCATTTTAAATCTATTCTCATGCAATTCCCTCATTCCATGTGATGTATTGTTGTAAAATGTTTTGCCAGCATGTAAAAAATTATTTTGGATTTTACTCAAATGTGTCCAAGGAATGTCTAATAAGTTCCTATTTCTGGTTTCATATGAGCGCACATCTGACCTGCTTTCATACATGTGGGCAATCTCTTTGGCATGCATAAGTGCTTTAAGTTTGTATAGACTGGGAACTGTGAGAATTTTGTGCTCAATGAAGTACTGTCTGCAAGAAGTTAAATTGCTCACACCAAAAATACATCTAATGGCTTTCTTCTGCCAGAGGAAATCATGTTTTGCCCCAGCAGAGTTTCCTCAATGAAGTATTCCATAATGCAGATGAGTATGAAAAAAGGCATGGTATGCCATGAGTATGCACTCCTTACTGACACAATCCTTCAGTTTCCTAAGGAGATGTAGAACTCTTGCCAACTTACTGCACAACTTTTCTGTGTGGGTGTTCCAGCACAATTAGGTATTCAGATAAGTGCCTAGCAATTTTAATGAATGTCTGAGTTCATTAGGCCCATCATTAATATGATTTAGTCAATACAATCGCTATTTTTCTTCATTTATACGCGGTGTAAACAGCTTCAGTCTAACATTTTTGCTTTTCCTTCACTGTAAAAAAAAGCCACTCCATCCATATTAGACGAAAATTTTTAAAAGCCAGGCGAAACCTGACAGCCATGCACTCTTCAAACCTGGTTACATTCACATGGCAGCGAATATTGATTGCGGAATTGAAAAAATGGCAACCAGAAGCGGATTTCCAGAATCGATTTTGAAGTGTTTACACTACCACCCAGAACAGGTATTGGGAAATCGGTTTACAAATCCAATTTTTGAAGCCTCATTTA
Organism: Schistocerca gregaria; assembly: GCF_023897955.1. NCBI lineage: Eukaryota > Metazoa > Arthropoda > Insecta > Orthoptera > Acrididae > Schistocerca > Schistocerca gregaria. The sequence goes on from NC_064921.1 coordinate 242,571,004, forward strand.
ATCGGAGTGAATGAATAAAAGTTAATTGGCAGTTGGATTGAGTACATTCAAACTGTTCTTAACTGATGGCATGATCTGATGCTCTCCTGGATCCAGCCCTGTAGTTCTGTTGTTTTTATATAGGGACGGGAAACTATTAGTTTGTCAGCTTTTTAAGACATGAAAAGAAGAGAGAAGGCCAACGGAGCTGTAGTGGATGTTTCGAGTTATTTGCACAGATTACAAAATAAGTACTTAATCACAGCTGGTTAGTTCCCTTCTAAATGCAGTATTGCTGAAATAAATAATGTGAACGAAAATGTCTCGCAAATAATCGGCTGTAATTTTGATCGGCCAATGAGAACTTGATTTGATTTTCTGTCACAAGACCTGTGTGCCGACGCACGACGTCGTGTCATTGCTATATTTTTGTTACCTTTCATTATGAACCGTTGTTGCAATACGGCGTATTGGACTTTTATTTAACCAATTAGTTTCATTTGGATTTGCTATGTGTAGGACGCATGTATGAAATTTCTGTAGAATAGTATTGTCTGTGCATGAAAAATCTCTTTTCATTTGTTATTCTAGAAATGATATACTGGTGCCTTAGAAGAATCGTGACTCTTAATTATTATGCTCCGTTAGTAGTATTCTGTCGCAGCATTTCAGGTCACTTCGCCAAATCTGACTATATCGATATTAGAATTCGGGGAATCCCGAAGCGTTATAGTGTTTCATGTGGGAAGTCACCTGTGTTTATAGTGTGCTAGTGCAGTGTGCAAACTGTAACATTGGAGTGTGATGACGTGATGATGTGTAGTAGCTAAAGTAACACGACGAAGAGTATGTGAAGCATTAGCGTATTATATTCGTCTTCTGTCCCTGCTTTAATGCATCTGTAGGTCCGTGAAAAGCGTAAGTACTGTAAAAATCACTAGTGCATTCCAATTACTATTACTGTATGGCATCCGACTTCCTGCTCCACCGTTATAGACCCCACGTTATTTGGCATTGGTATGTGTACATGTATTTGACATGACATGTACCATTATGTTCAATGGTCAAGGACTAATAAAAAACCGGTATAACTTAATAAAAAGTAAATATGATATGAAAATGTCGGCATGTTCTAGATTTCAGTGCGCAACAAACATTCTCATACACGACGTTACTGAATGACTTTTATGTAATATATAGGCGGAGATTATGCTTCGTGTATTTGAGTATTGTATTGCGTGATGCTTTATCTCACAGCATTCGTATGTTTTCCACCTTTTTGTTGTATTTATTTATAGCCTACTTTCATCCGTAGATATACTTATTCGAATCGATGCCGTCATTTTACCTACACTACGCATAATTTGTAGCACAGGTAGATAAGAATCATGGGGACATACATGCACTGTTTATCACAGAACTACTTAAACAAATTTAAGGAACTGAAATAACCTGATTCAAACAAGTGCCTCAATCGTGACTTCCCTGATACCGGTAGCATAATTTGGTTCTGAGGTTATATAGAATAATTTATAAATTAGACATGTATGCTAATTGTGTTACTAAAATACTCCATCCTCTTTAACGGAATAAACACTATTTTTAGCTCATGTATATTAAGATGTTTATTAACTTTATATGGTCACTTTTGACCTTTATGGCAGTTTATTATATTTCTTGACTCCTTGATAAATCATAGTAGTCTCAGTCTTTATTTGTTCTATCCAGATATAAGCACTCACTGTAACTGGTCTGTTTGTAATGTATGATGCATATTGCACGGTGTTTTTCTGTAGAAAAATATTAGTGTGGAAGATGTATTTGGTCGTAACTGTCAAAATACCCCTTTTTTTAAAAAAAAAAAAATACCTGTGTGGTGGACCCTTATGTGACTCTTGCTCTTTTTTCTGATTTACAGTTTGAATGCTTATTCCATATTTTTAGCTTTATGCTTCCCCCCCCCCCCCCTCCCCCAAGTATTATGCCATAACTAATGATAGAATGTATGTGTGCAAAATATGGTGTGGGACCGATGAACGTAGCAGTCTGCTCCCTTTAATCCCCCCAAACCAACCAACCAAAATATGTTGTTTTTAGACACCAGCTTATTACCCACTGTGGTTAATATCTGTAGGGCAAAGCATGCTGTGCTAATTTTTTCCCAGATAATATGATTTATTTGTCCCATCTGAATTGCTGATCAGTATACATACCTATAAATTTTGTGCTTGCCTCAAACTCTTGTGATCACATGTACTATCAAGTCTTGTTGAATTAGGTTTTTTTTTATGTATATAGATGTTCATATTATTAGTCTTCATTATATTAACAGTTTACCTTTATTTGTTGACCTTTTGCTACTGCTGTAAGTGCCTTGTCACCTTTTCTCTATGTAATTATTCCATAGCTTTCAAGCAAATACACTGTTTCTCCTTGTGTGATCCATTGTGGAAATCATTAATGTACATGAAAAACAGTATATGGCCTGTTGAGTCGACTCTAGTGTTCAAATGTACTGGATTTGAATGAAGATACTCCATATATTTTGCGATACTTGAAATTTGGGATAACTACCTCTGCACCCTGTTTGCTAGGCAGTACCTGAATCATTCTTTTACAGTGTCCCTTATTCATCATGTTTAAAGTTTAACTAGAAGTATATCATGATCATTTAAAGCAAATGTTTTACTAAGCTCAAGGAAAATGCCTGTTATGTGTTCTCCTTTATCTGGGGTTTGTAAAACTAGTTTCATAAACATTGCTGCAGCAGCTTCTTTTGCCTTTCCTAATATGAAACCAAATTGTTCCTTGTGCAGCAGTTGCTATTAGGCAGTTCCACAAGCAACAGAATGACAGTCAGTGATTTTTTTAATGAGTCATTAGAAAGAGCACATGTTTGTACTTTTTTTCTACATAAGCAAAGAAATATAATTTTCATAGTGTAACAGTTTGTTTCATTAATATAATGAGACTTAAGTAGAAAAAGGGAAAAAATGTGGCAGTGGGATGACACAATTCAGACATGCATATTGTGCTCATTTATAGTACAGCAATAATTCAGCTCACCCAATTCCTATAGAAATTCACAAAAAGATCTGTTATGGGAGGGAATAAATGGTAACTAGATGACATAGAAGGTACACATATTAAACAAATATTTTATTAATGAAATTTATAAACAGTGTGGTAATGGAATGATGCTTTCACTTGAAAATACCAGTTTCATTGTGCATTGCTGTTGTGTAGGGTATTTATTCCTGTGATGTATAGCAGATGGAGTCAGTATCTGTACAGACTTGTCTTTTTTCACCCCCAACATTTATATTTGTGTGAGGGAAGTTAAATATCTTCCCATTTGAAACATTCTTTCTAAGAAATGAAACTTCATAAACATATTCAGCATAAAATATCTGCCCCACAAAAAATATTGACCTTTATGTCTTACGTAAGCAACCAGAGCAAAATCCCCACACCAAGCAAGGTGGCGCAGTGGCTAGCACATTGGACTTGCATTCGGGAGGACGACAGTTCAATCTTGCTTCCGGCCATCGTGAGTTAGGTTTCGCGTGATTTCTCTAAATCTCTCCAGGCAACTGCTGGGATGATTCCTTTGAAAGGGCATGGCCGACTTCCTTCACTGCCCTTCCCTAACCCGTGAGACCGATAACCTCGCTGTCTGGTCTCCTTCCCCAAACAACCCAACCCAAAATCCTCTTGAAGTGAGGCAATACGTTTATGGTTGTCCTATGAATTGCCTCTGTTTGCAGCTTGCTTTTTGAAATTGTGTGCAAACATGTGGGGGATAGTGAGTAATAATGGTACTCAATAATAAAATGAGAAATAGGCATAACAATATGAATAGTTGTGGTCTGTTCTGCTGGAAGTATTCCCACCCGCATTTGATCTAATTCCTCCTTATTCTCTGTAATTTGGAGAACCAAGGTATAAAAAATGTTTATTCTACCAAATCTTTCATTTTTGAAGATATAATGTAATTGGATCGATAAAAAAAGCTTTGTTGATATGCATCAAATATTTCATTTGTAATTTTTGTGAAATTATCAGCATCAGATCGTATGTGTTTCCCAGCTTTGATGACACCTTTGCTGTGTAAGATGACAGATAAGTGCCATGAACTATTTATTCTATAGTGTTTTCTGAAAACTGTCAGGCTGAGAAAGAGGAAAATGCTTTAAAATTGACTGGCCACACCTTCACAGTAATACACTTCTAACAACACAACACGTAATAATGCTTTTATAAGTTAGGCCTAATTCTTAGTGACCTTTAAAGACAGTCAACATTGTGTTGCAGTAAACAGGAGGTCAGTACTTTTATAGGCTACAATGAGTTTATTTTTTTCCAGGTTTCCCACATAAAGTATTTAATTAGCATAGGTTATGGAAGAAAAAGGATTGGTTTTTCAAAATAAATAATTACATTCTACATGTAGGAAGCATTTTTTGTAAAGTGGATTATTGGCCCACCTTTCAGCAGCTTCTCTTCAAACAGACTGTGTGTTTCTTCTCTCTGAGAATTATGTACTTGGTTTACAGCACTTCCTACTTTTACCCATTACATCCAATTAATACTAACAGTGTAACCACGTACAGGTGCCTGAAATTGTAGTAGAGCCAATATATAACTATATTTGTTGTGTAACATATTAAGAGTTGAGGAATGTCAGTCATTTCATTGTAAAATTAACATCATTCTGTTACTCCATTTACGTCATCCCATTACTGCATATGTGTCTTTCGGAGCGTGGAATGTCAGATCCCTTAATCGGGCAGATAGGTTAGAAAATTTAAAAAGGGAAATGGATAGGTTACAGTTAGATATAGTAGGAATTAGTGAAGTTCAGTGGCAGGAGGAACAAGACTTTTGGTCAGGCGAATACAGGGTTACAAATACACAATCAAATAGGGGTAATGCAGGAGTAGGTTTAATAATGAATAAAAAACAGGAGTGTGGGTAAGCTACTACAAACAGCATAGTGAACGCCTTATTGTGGCCAAGATAGACACGAAGCCTACGCCTACTACAGTAGTACAAGTTTATATGCCAACTAGCTCTACAGATGACGAAGAAATTGATGAAATGTATGATGAAATAAAAGAAATTATTCAGATAGTGAAGGGAGACGAAAATTTAATAGTCATGGGTGACTGGAATTTGGTAGTAGGAAAAGGGAGAGAAGGAAACATAGTAGGAGAATATGGATTGGGTCCAAGAAATGAAAGAGGAAGCCATCTGGTAGAATTTTGCACAGAGCACAACTTAATCATAGCTAATACTTGGTTCAAGAATCACAAAAGAAGGTTGTATACATGGAAGAAGCCTGGAGATACTGACAGGTTTCAGATAGAGTATGTAATGGTAAGACTGAGATTTAGGAACCAGGTTTTAAACTGTAAGACATTTCCAGGGGGCAGATGTGGACTCTGACCACAATCTATTGGTTATGAACTGTAGATTAAAACTGAAGAAACTGCAAACAGGTGGGAACTTAAGGAGATGGGACCTGGATAAACTGACTAAACCAGAGGCTGTACAGAGTTTCAGGGAGAGCAAAAGGAAACAATTGACAGGAATGGGGGAAAGAAATACAGTAGAAGAAGAATGGGTAGCTTTGAGAGATGAAGTAGTGAAGGCAGAAGAGGATCAAGTAGGTAAAATGACGAGGGCTTGTAGAAATCCTTGCGTGACAAAAGAAATATTGAATTTAATTGATGAAAAGACAAAATATAAAAATGCAGTAACTGAATCAGGCAAAAAGGAATACAAACGTCTCAAAAATGAGATCGACAGGAAGTGCAAAATGGCTAAGCAGGGATGGTTAGAGGACAAATGTTAAGGATGTAGAGGCTTATCTCACTAGAGGTAAGATAGATACTACTTACAGGAAAATTAAAGAGAGCTTTGGAGAAAAGAGAACGACTTTTATGAATATCAAGAGCTCAGATGGGAACCCAGTACTAAGCAAAGAAGGGAAAGCAGAAAGGTGGATGGAGTATGTAGAGGGTCTATACAAGGGCGATGTTCTTGAGAACAATATTATGAAAATGGAAGAGGATATAGATGAAGATGAAATGGGAGATACGGTACTGCGTGAAGAGTTTGACAGAGCACTGAAAGAGCTGAGTCGAAACAAGGCCACCGTGTAGCAACATTCAATTGGAACTACTGACGGCCTTGGGAGAACCAGTCCTGACAAAACTGTACCATCTGGTCAGCAAGATGTATGAAACAGGAGAAATACCCTCAGACTTCAAGAAGAATATAAAAATTCCAATCCCAAAGAAAGCAGGTGTTGACAGATGTGAAAATTACCGAACAATCAGTTTAATAAGCCATAGCTGCATAATACGAATGGAAAAACTAGTAGAAGCCGACCTCGAGGAAGATCAGTTTGGATTCCGTAGAAATACTGGAACATGTGAGGCAATACTGACCTTACGATGTAACTTAGAAGAAAGATTAAGGAAAGGCAAACCTATGTTTCTAGCATTTGTAGACTTAGAGAAAGCTTTTGACAATGTTGACTGGAATACTCTCTTTCAAATTCTGAAGGTGGCAGGGGTAAAATACAGGGAGCGAAAGGCTATTTACAATTTGTACAGAAACCAGATGGCAGTTATAAGAGTCGAGGGGCATGAAAGGGAAGCAGTGATTGGGAAGGTTGTAAGACAGGGTTGTAGCCTCTCCCCAATGTTATTCAATCTGTATATTGAGCAAGCAGTAAAGGAAACAAAAGAAAAATTCGTAGTAGGTATTAAAATCCATGGAGAAGAAATAAAAACTTTGAGGTTTGCCGATGACATTGTAATTCTGACAGAGACAGCAAAGGACTTGGAAGATCAGTTGAATGGAATGGACAGTGTCTTGAGAGGAGTATATAAGATGAACATCAACAAAAGCAAAACGAGGATAATGGAATGTTATCGAATTAAGTCGGGTGATGCTGAGGGAATTAAGATTAGGAAATGAGACACTTAAAGTAGTAGAGGAGTTTTGCTATATGGGGAGCAAAATAACTGATGATGGTCGAAGTAGAGAGGATATAAAATGTAGACTGGCAATGGCAAGGAAAGTGTTTCTGAAGAAGAGAAATTTGTTAACATCGAGTATAGATTTAAGTGTCAGGAAGTCATTTCTGAAAGTATTTGTATGGAGTGTAGCCATGTATGGAAGTGGAACATGGACGATAAGTAGTTTGGACAAGAAGAGAATAGAAGCTTTGGAAGTGTGGTGCTACAGAAGAATGCTGAAGATTAGATGGGTAGATCACATTACTAATGAGGAGGTATTGAATAGAATTGGGGAGAAGAGGAGTTTATGGTACAAATTGACAAGAAGAAGGGACTGGTTGGTAGGACATGTTCTGAGGCATCAAGGGATCACCAATTTAGTATTGGAGGGCAGCGTGGAGGGTAAAAATCGTAGAGGGAGACCAAGAGATGAGTACACTAAGCAGATTCAGAAGGATGTAGGTTGCAGTAGGTACTGGGAGATGAAGAAGTATGCACAAGATAGAGTAGCATGGAGAGCTGCATCTAACCAGTCTCACGACTGAAGACCACAACAACAACAACAACAACAGCAACAACATTACGTTTATAAACTATTGTTAAAGTGAATACTGTTTCCACCTGTCTGAGCCTTCCTGTAAATCTGAACTTCCATGTCTACTCTCAGCCTTCCATAAAATTGCATTGGTTGTGAAAAAAACAAATTTTTACTGGAAACTGGTGTGTTTCCAGATAGATTAAAACATGCAATGGTGATTCGAATCCACGAAAGTGGAGCAAGGGATGAAATATCTAACTATCGGCCCATCTCCCTGCTGCCAGTATTCTCAAAGGTATTTGAGAGAATATTGTATGATAGGATTTGTAGTCACACTACACAATGGCTTGCTGGCTTTCGTAAGGGCTCCTCCACAGACAGAGCTATATTTAACCTAACATATGAAATTTTAGGTGAACTAAATTACAAAAGGTATCCAATGGGGATATTTTGTGACCTTGCCAAGGCATTTGATTGTATAGATCACACTCTTAAAAAATCTTCCCTATTATGGCATTAAAGACAAATCTTTGACTTGGTTAGTATCATACTTACAGAACAGGAAGCAAAGGGTTGTCTTTAAGGGGGAGAGGAACAGCATTAACATCAGACTGGGGAAATATAAAGTATGGGGTCTCACAGGGCTCAATTCTTTAGCCATTAATTTTCTTGATCTACGTTAATGATCTACCAATCACAATTAACAACAGAGCAAAAATAGTAATGTTTGCCGACTATACAAGTAACCTCGTAAAAGGACCCAACTCCACAATACAGGATACAGCCATGACAGTCTACTCAAGTACACAAATGGTTCACTGCAAATAACCTAACCTTAAATATATTTAAAAAACCAATATGATACGGTTTCTGACAAAAAATAAAGCTCCTGAAATACATGTTAACAATCACAAAATTAATGAAACCGCACATACAAAATTCCTAGGTATCCAGATAGACAGTCACCTAGATGGGAAGAACAAATTGATCAGCTGGTCAAGAAACTTAGCTCATCTTGCCTTCCACTAAGAGCTCTCTATCAGTTAGTAGACAGAGAAATAATGTTGTTTTCATATTTTTCATATTTCCATTCTGTTCTCTCCTGTGGCATAATCTTCTGGGGAAATGCTGCAGGTGTTGAAAAAGTCTGCAGAATACAAAAACGAGCAGTGAGGCTAATATGTGGGGTCCCTAATGGGACATCTTGCAGAGGTCTCTTCAAATCTCTCAGGATACTTACCATCACAGGTCAGTATATATACTCACTGATGTCATCTGTAACCAACAACAGGGAACTGTTTCAGAAAAATTGTGACATCCACAATCATGACACAAGACAGGTGAAAAATTTTCATCAAGGCTCTGCAACTCTCACTAAAGTACATAGGGGAGTTACTGAGTCAGGTATAAAGGTCTTCAATAAGCTCCCCATCAATATAAAAAAGGAAATAAATAATGTACAGGTTTTCAAAAGGAAACAAAAATTATTCCTCATCAAACAAACTTTCTATAAAATGAATGAATTCTTAGAGTTATGATGTACAAGAGTGGGGGAAACTGCCTAAGAAAAGCATCCCTTTAAAGATAAAGTGTGATTCTGTTACTTGTAGTTTAATTGAAATTGTGGTGATAAAATGTAAATTTATCTGTTTCATTACGAGAAAATGTGACCTCCCATGTATCCCACTCTCTTGACCATTCACTTAAACCTTCTTAAGGAATGCAGTTAAAACTTTTATTCATTCAAACCATGACCATTTACTTCCTTATATACGTCAGTATCAGAAAAATATGTGCTGTCACTTATTCTACTCTTTTAAACAATCACTTAAACTGTTTTTGGCATAATGCAGGCTTTAATACTGCATGCAAGTAATTGTTCTTGTAAAATAAACCAATGTCTGTGCAATGTGATGTATAAATGTTAATGTACTAATGTAATTGCATCAATTGACTTGTCCTATATTCCTTGTACACTTGCAGTATAACATGTAATCAACAGGAACAAATAAATAAATAAAATGTGCTTTTTTTTAGTAATGAAATGACGAGGTGGCTATAAAAAACAAATCAGCCAAAGGGCCTCACTAATTCCATAAATCAAATAAAAGCTACTGAAATGAGTTGGCTTAGGATATTTGTATACTTTTTCAGATATAGTTAATGTTATATGCCTTTGCAATGGCTTGTTGCTTTGCTTTAAGAAATTAGTTTTCAAGGGTAACTAGAAGCTGAAATTTTACACAAGCTATGGAGCTAATTGTTCAGTTCCAGCACTTCTTAACAAAAAAATGGAGATCCAGATAAAAACGTTTGATGCATCAGCTAAGAGAATTGGTAATCATGACATTTTTTTATTTTTATGATTTATGTCCATGTACCCCTGTAACAGCCCATTTATTTAAAACTGATCTGCATTTTTCTGCATCACTGTAGCAGATATTCTAACTAATGTATTGTGTTAAGTTGGTTTCCCCGTAAAGAGGATTAGACCTATATATTGTCTTCATTTATCATATATTAAGTCTGTTTTTGAGTTTTCTTTTTAACTATAATTAACCTCAAAACTTTGAGGAAATTAGTAATTTTTACCACAGATTTTTCTGTTGCCTTAATAGATATCTTGTTCTGTGTCTTTGCTTCAATTATTGTAGTGAATTAGCAATTTTCTAGCTCAGGAGATTAGAAGATAACCAGCAGCTTTAATTTAACGCTGTGTGTTCACTGTCCTGTAATACATTGCACCAGCTAAAATGCAGCCTCCTGGAATACCGTTCACAAACACAGAATGAATTGGTTGACATTTGTAAGCTGCTTGGAAGTTGCCCTGACTACTGTCAAATGAAGCCACTGTGATCCATTGCATTGGAAGGTGGAGCGTCGGGCAGGAGCGATGACCTCCACATCCATTGGAAGGCCAGAGGCTAGAGGATCTGCCAACCCTCGAGCCTCAACCTTTGAATACGGCTTGAAGTAACCCATCCGAAGAGGCCCCCGTCGTTCCACCCCCGGAGCCCGGGACAAAATGGGCGACAAGCTGTTGAACTCCGAGGGGGGCTGGCTCTCGCTGGGGCATCGCTAACGAAGGCGATGCCGGTGCTGGAGCTACTGGAGGCTGCCAAGGCTGAGAACCATTGCAGTGCGGCAAGAGTCACAGCGGGGAGAGGTGGTAACGTCCCCTGAGAAACCAAAACGGGTGCCGGCAATGGGGAAGCCGCTGTCCAAGAGGTCGGAGGGTGGGTGGCTCAAACGTGGACATAGCTGGTTTTGGTGACGACGTACCACCCAGTCCTCCGCCTGCAAGGTATAGAGCCGGCGGCCATTTCGGCGCAGGACCACTGCCGGTATCCAACATGGATTGCGACCAAACCCATGTGCCCAGACCGACATACCCAGTGGAAAGCCAGGTACTCCGTTTTGCAAAGACTGGCGACGACCAGGCCGGAGGAGGTGCAGCAGAGTCCTAGGTTGGTGCCCATATAGGAGGTCTGTGGGGATGCGTTCTCCCATTTGTGTGGTGCGGTATGCCGTCAGGAAAAACGTCAATGCCTCCTCCGCAGGAAATTCGAGCACATACTTTTTCATCTGCGTCTTAAATGTGGGCACCATGCGCTCGGCTTCCCCACTCGATTATGGATGCAAGGGGAGAGAGCAAACGTACCAAGTACCGAATCGCCTACAAAAATCCTGGAAGGTCTGCGAAATAAACTGCGGTCCATTGTCCGAGACCAGGGTGATTGGCAGTCCTTCCACAGAAAAGACTTTCGCTAGTGCCCGGATTGCAACTTCTGAAGTGGTTGAGGAGCAGCGAACCACATATGGGAATCGGGGATAAGCATCAATGACAATGAGCTAAAAGCCATTGAGAAGCGAGCCTGCAAAATCGATGTGAACACGTTCCCATGCTTGGGTTGCTGGCGGCGATGAAGAGAACGCTGCCCTGGGAGATGCCTGTTGGCTTGCACACAGGGAACAGGCGGCCACCAAGTGCTCAATTTCTCTGTCAATACCAGGCCAGTACAAGCGTCTGCGAGCCAAGGTTTTAGTACAGGAAACACCCCAGTGCCCTGCATGTAATAACGTGAGGACCTCCCTTCGTAAACTTGCAGGAACAACCACGCAAGGAGCTGTATCATCGGTAGCCAGAAGGAGAACTCCTTCCAAGACCGAGAGGCGCTCTCGTAGAATAAAATAATTACGGAGAGGGTCCAAACCCGGCCTGGAGGGCGGGATGACCACCCTTGCTGAATGATACGAACTACTTGCCGGAGAACCGGGTCAGCTGCCGTTTCTCTGACGACTCGAGAACTAGTGATCGGGATGCCATCAACCGCTTGGCGGGATGCCACATCCAAATGAAAACACATAATCTCCTCTCGATTGAACGTAGGATCCGGGCCCACCGGAAGACGGGAAAGAGCGTCGACGTTGGCATGCTGTCCGGTAGGGCAAAAATGAATTGTCATAATGGTACTTAGAGAGGAACAAGGCCCAGTGCTGTAGTCTGTGGGCCGCCCTATCCGGAATCTGAGAGGCGGGGCCAAATAACAATATTAACGGCTTATGGTCAGTGATTAACTGAAACTTCATGCCATGCAAGAAAGGGTGAAACTTGGTAACAGTGTAGACAATGGCCAAAGCCTCTTTTTCCACCTGGGAGTAATGGGCCTGCGCGGGACTAAGAGTTTTAGACACAAATGCCAGGGGTTGCTCGGAACCGTCTGTGTTGCGATGGGCCAGGACAGCCCCCACCCCATACTGTGAAGCATCTGTAGCCAGGACCAACAGCTTATGGAGGGTCAAAAGTAGCCAAACAAGGTGCTGACGTGAGGAGGCCCTTCAACGAGGTGAACGCTCGCTCGCATGCAGGCGACCAATCAAAAGGAACACCCTTGCACAGATGGCAGTACAGGAGGCGGGCTATGGTGGAAGCCCTGGGAATGAACCGGTGGTAATAGGCTATCTTGCCTTAAAAAACTTGTAACTCTTTCAGCGAAGCGGGCCGAGGAAGATCGACGATACCTTGGACCAAACTTCCTAGTGGCTGGACGCCGTGCCGAGAGATGGTGTAGCCCACATACTCAATGGACCTCCCTATCAGGGGCCGAACAAAGAATGATGTTGCGTACCATAATGTGGGCATACGACTCTCACGACTGCTCTGTGACAAAATGACACTTGCGACTAAGACCGTGCAGGTTAGCGGCCCACGCCCGATAAGACTGATGGGGCTGTTACTTGCATTGATAGAACTCGACCCTAGCCGCCACAACATGCGTGCGGCGGCGATAATATGAAGACAGCAACGAACACAATGCGTCAAAAGACAAGGACGAGGGTTCCTGCAACGGCGCTAGCTGCCGCAAAACTTGATGCAGCGAGGGACATATCCAAGACAAGAAGAGAGCATGACATACCTCCGCATCGGCAACATGAAATGCCTGGAAATTCTGCCGAAGGCGATGTTCTTATGCATCCCAATCCTCCGCCGTCTCGTCATACGGGCGAAAGGGAGGAGGGAACGGCGCTGGAGCAGACTGCGTGGAGAGCAACACCGGAAGCACTTGTTTCATGGTGGCCATGAGCTCTGTCTGCTGCTCAACCAAAACCCGCACTAAATCCTCCATGCCCTGGAAAAGCTGCGAAACTAGAACAACGACGCAACACGCAAAAGAACTACCCTACTCATCGCCAATTACATAGTAACACTGTTCACATTTACGTCGCACTTCACTTAGCGTAGACTGGGACTGTGTCCTAGGCATGCCCGATGTTAACTCACTGGGCACGGCCCGTGCTGCCTGAGTTGTTGTTGTTGTTGTTGTCGTCGTCGTCATGCCGGCAGAGGTCACGTCCAAATTCTCTCGTGCCCTCTGCTGGATGGGACTCTACTTGCGGCAACTACCGTCCGCGACGAGCCGTGCCGATGTGCGCCGCCCGCGATCTTTCTGGTGGCTACTGCAGAAGATGATGATACCCCTTAGGGAAATGGCAGCGAGGAGCAGCAAAGAACACAAGGTGCACTCATTCTGTATGCCTAGGGCCTCTTTCAACATGTTGAAGAGACTATTTCAGCAGCCATTAAGGGAACAGAATGCAGCCAGCTGCAGATTGTACTACACGTTACAGCAAGTGATACCTGTCGTCTGGGCTCCGAGGTCATACTTCAGTCATTGCAGAGAAGTTTGAGAAGACTAGCCTGGTGCATGGAGTTTCAGCAAAGCTAACAATTTGCAGCATTGTTGTCACCAGAACCGATTGTGGCTCTTTGGTTCTGAGATGAGGGGAAGGGCTGAAGGTTCTGTGACAAGCTGGACTGCCACAGCCTGGATTTGTGCTGTAGGGTTAAGAACTGTAGCGTCCTCCCAAATGGATCAGGTGTGCACTGCACATCAGAGGCTCCTAATCAGGTAGCTCCCCACTCCAGCCTCCTCCTTACCCCCACCGAGTCCTTTGCTGCCTGAGCAACACCAACTGGGGTGCAGATCGGTCTACATTGCTGCAGCTCAACAGAGCCCTTGTTCAATCCCACCTTGAGTAAGGGAGTCTGGTTTACGGTTCAGCGGCGCGCTCAACGTTGCATTAACTTGACCCAGTGCATCACTGTGGTGTTCGCCTAGAGACAAGAGCTTTTAGGACCACTCCAGTTACCAGCGTCTTTGTGGAGGCCGGAGTCCCTCGATTGAAGGTGAGGCATACACAACTGCTGGCCATTTGTGTTACACATGTTCGTAGTTCTCCTGTGCATCCGAATCACTATCTCCTTTCCCGCCCATGGCAGTTTATCTCTCGCATCGGCAGCCCAGGTCAGGGCTTCCAATTGCAGTTCGTGTCCAATCACTTCTTTCTGAACTGGATTGTTTGCACTTACCACCTATACTTCAGGTCCATTCCCATACACCTAGGCCGAGGCGTCGCCTGGACGTTTAACATGTCCCTAAGGACTCAGTTAACCCCGCAGTTCTCCGCTGTCACTTCCTCTCGATTCTTGACATGTACCGGGCCACAAGGTGGTTTATACTGATGGCTATGGCGAATGCACATGTTGGCTTTGCATATGTTCATGGAGGACATATTGAACAGCATTCCTTGTACGATGGCTGCAGTGTTTTCACTGCCGATCTGGTGGCTATATCTCGTGCTCTTGAGCACGTCTGTTAATGCCCTTGGGAGTCGTTTCTTCTGTGTACTGATGCCTTGAGCAACCTACAAGCTATCGACCAGTACCATTCTTGTCATCCTTTGGTAGCGACCTTCCAGGAGCCCATGTATGCCCTGGAACGGTCTAGACGTTCAGTGTGTGGACCGCAGGCCACGTTGGAATCCCAGGCAACGAACTTCCTGACAGGCTGGCCAAACAGGATACACTGAAACTGCTTATGGAAATTGGCTTCTCTGCAGCTGACCATTGTTCAGTACTATGCCGCAAGGTTTTGCGGCTTTGGGAGACGAAATGGTATAACCTCAGCATCCACAACAAACTGTGTGCTATTAAGGAGACTACGAATGTGTGGCAGTCCTCCATGTCGGCCTCTCGCAGGGACTCTGTGGTTCTCTGCTGGTTGTGCATTGGCCACACTTCGGTGACACAATGCTATGTCCTGCACTGTGATGACCCGCCTGTGTTGGTGCAGTGCCCCATATCTTGGTGAGCAGCTGTCCTTTGCCTGCCCTGCGATGAACTCTTCAGTTCCCGGACTCGTTGCCATTTATTTTAGCTGACAACACCTGATCGGCTAATTTAGTTTTACGTGGGTGATGGTGGGTTTCAACATTCTGTATAATCTTTAGTGCATTTCCGTTGTCCCTCTTGGTTCTCCAGTCTAATGCTTTTAGGGTGGATGTTTTAGTGTGTCGCAGAGTGGCTGGCTTTTCTTTTTTATTCTCATGGTTGGCCAGCCACAGTCATCTGCTCTCTTAATTTTACTCCTTCTACCTGTTGCTTGCTTCTCTCTGTGGTTTTATTTTCCTGTTTTGTCCATAGCAGTGTTGGTTGTCCTTGTGTCATTCTTCTGGTTCTTCCTTGCTTCTGTTATTGTGCTGTACGTATCCTTCCTTTTCTTCTTTCCCTTGTGTAATTATTTTATCAGGAACAAGGGACCGGTGACCTTGCAGTTTGGCCTTCCCCCCCCCCCCCCCCCCCCCCTCGCAATCTTCTTTTAAACCAACCAATCTGTTTTGAACTTACTGTCTAGTAGCTTGTTTATAAAACAAGCAAATTTTCTGGTTTTGGGTTTCTTGCTGTTGTTGCAACAGCCATCAGTCCAAAGACTGATTTGATGCAGCTCTCCACTATAGTCTATCCTGTGCGAGCCCCTTCATCTCCGAATAACTATTACAACGTACAGCCATTTGAGCCAGCTTGTATTCATCTCTTGGTCTCCCTTTACAACTTTTTCTTCTCATACTTCTCCACAGTGCCATACGAATAATTCCTTGATGTCTCAGAAAGCATTCTATGAACCGATTTTGACTTTTTTTTTTTAGTTAGGTTATATCATAAATTTCCTTTCTTCCCAATTTCATTTAGTACCTCCTCATTAGTTATATTATCTACCCATCTAATCCTTAGCAGTCTTCTGTAGCATCATATTTGAAAAGCTTATATTCTCTTCTTGTCTGAACTGTTTTACCTTCCATGTTTCACTTCTTTACAAGGTGACACCCCAGACAAATACTTAAAAACCAACTTCTTGGGACATAGGACTATATTTGGTGTTAATGAACGCCTGTTTTTCAAAAGTGATTTCCTTGTAGTAACGATTCTGCATTTTGTATCCTTTCTGCTATGACTATCATCAGTAATTTTGCTTCCCAAATAGTGAAACTGATTTGCTAACCTAATCCCCACAGCATTCTGTGATTTTATTCGACTACATTCCACTATCCCTGTTTTACTTTTTATGATGCTCATCTTGTTAACTGTTTTTAAGGCACTATCCATTTTCTTAATTTGCTCTTCCAAGTCCTTTGCTATCTCTGGCAGGATTAACAATATCATTGGTAAACTGCAAAGCTTTTATTTTTTCTCTCTGATCTCAGTGCCTTTTCCAAATAGCTTTTTCGTTTCCTTTACTGCCTGCTCAGTGTACAGATTGAATAACGTTCGGGTTTGGCTACAACCCCATGTCACTCCGTTCTCAGCTACTCCTTCCCTTTCATGTCTTCCAATTCTTATAATTGCAGTCTGAGTTCTATACAAGCAGTATAAAACTTTTGTTTCCTCTATTTTATCCCTACTATCTTCAAAATTTCAGAAAGTAAAGTTTTCGGCAAATCTACAAATGCTATAAATGTAGGTTTGCCTTTCTGTAATCTACCTTTTAGGGTAAGTCAGTGTTGTGTCATATTTTCAAACATTTCTCCAGAACCCAAACTGATCTTCTCTGAGGTTTGCTTCTACCAGTTTTCCACTCTTTAGCAAACAAACAATTTGTGTTAGTATTTTGCAACTATATAGTATTAAACTGATAGTTTGGCACTAGTTACACCTGTCAGCACTTGCTTTTTTTAAATTAGAATTATTACATTTGTCATGAAGTCTGATGGGTATTTCACCTGTCTCATATATCTTGCATATCAAGTGGAATATTTTGTCATGGGTGGCATTACCAAGGATGACAATAATGCTGAGTGAATGTTGTCTACTTCAGGGGTTTTGTTTTGACTTAGATCTTTCAGTCCTGTGTCAAATTCTAGTCCTGTATCTCCCATCTGATCTTCACCTATTTCTTCTTACCTTTTTATAATGTAATTTTCAAGTTAATCTCTCTTGTATACTGCCTCTGTTATTTCTTGTTTCTTCAGAAGTCTCGTTAAGCTTCCAGAATATGGTATCAGCCATTCCTCTAGTTATAAATGCTTCTACAGCCTTGAATTTGTCCACTATCCATTCCTGTGAAGCCATTTTGCATTTTCTGCAAATCTTCTTTTGTTAGACTTTATATTTTCTTTTTGCTTTGTCATTTGCTGTAATTTTTTTTAATTTTCTTCTTTCATCAATTAAATTAAATATCTCCTGTGCTCTCCAAGGATTTCTACTAGACCTTGTCTTCTTTCCTGTTTGATAGCAAACATCCTTCAGTATTTCTTCTCTTGAAGCTATGCACGCATCCTCCACAGTATTCTTTTTCCTAGCTTCAGCCAAACATTGCCTATTGTTCCCTCTGAAACTCTCAATAAATCTGGTTCTTTCAGCTTATCCATATCTCATCTCCGTTATTTCCTATCTTTTTACTATTTCTAAAGTTTTAATTCGTAGTTCAAAACCAGTAAATTGTTGTCGGAGTCCATATATTCCTCTGGAAATGCCTTACAATTTAAAGTCTGCTTTCGAAATCTCTGCCTTATCATTATGTAATCAATCTGAAACCTTTCACTACTTATACACCCACCTGCGGGTCCGAGGGTTAGAATAGGCCCGAGGTATCCCTGCCTGCTGTAAGAGGCAACTAAAAGGAGTCTCACACATTTCGGCCTTATAAGTTCATGTCCCATTTTATGGTTTGACCTGCCTCTTTCCAAATTATACAGAAGTGCAGGCCGTTTGGGGAAGGACGCCTTACGTGGTGCATGAGTTAGCCATAGTGCCCTTAGGTTCGATCTCTTGAACCTCTTGTCATGGCTTTGCGTCTCCACCTGCAATTCAACTATTTGGATGAGGACACTTTACGGAGTATGTCGTCTTCTTCTGTTGTCTCCTGTCCTTTTTTGCCTCCATGACAATATTGGATTTCTCTGCACCCAATATCCAGCATAGTAGCTAGTCTCTTGTGGTGGGGCCATCATGTACCCGTTTAGTGGTGGCCCTGTGACAACACAGGGATTGCACTGCTGATGCCTTAGCTGTAATCTCACCATATATGCCAAGGAGTAGATGCCTGTCTTATTGGGGTATCAGGACTCCCGGCAATGGCCATCATGCCAGGTGGCCTTTGCTGTGGCTGGATAGCACTCACTGATCGGAGTGGGTGGCATCAGGGCAGATGACCTGCAATGAAGCGGACTAAGTCATCTCTCACTGGTGACTGTATGGCGCCAGCAGTCTCTAAAAAGGGCAGGGTCGAGTACAGTGCTGACAGATATGACCCTAAATCATTTTCCTCCCTCGCCACACCACAGGAGGAACGTAGGACTACAGAAAGAAGAGAGCCATATTCACCTCAGTATTTAGTCTGTAGCAGAATGGACAGGGACTTCTTTCTACCTACAAAACCTCAATTTTTTGCCTTGTCTTGAGGATAAGTTTGTGGAAGTGACAGCGCTGTCCAAGATGAGAAGCGGTGCAGTCTTGATTCAGACAGCTTCCCCTGACCAATCCCGGGTGTTACTCACTTGTGACCAGCTGTGTAATATTCCTGTTTCCGTCACTCCCCATAAAAGCCTCAACATGGTCCAGGGAATTATTTTCCATCGTGACCTGCTCCTTGTAGTCTGACGACGAGCTCCATGTCAGTGTAGAATGCGGGTGTTTATTTCTTCCGGTGTGCTTACGGGGGACCCAAAGACAACAGGGTTGCCACTGGTGCCTTCATCTTGGCTTTTGAGGGTGATTCGTTACCTGAAAAGGTCAAGGTGATGGTTTACCACTGTGATGTTAAACCGTACGTCCCTCCCCCTATGCGGTGCTTTAAGTTCTGGAAATTCGGGCACATGTCTTCCCACTGCATTTCCAGTGCCACATGTTGAGACTGTGGACGTCCACTGCATCCAGATACTCCATGTAAGCCTTCTCCCACTCGTATCAACTGTGGAGAGCAGCACTCCTGCTCACCAGACTACACAGTACTCCAAAAAGAGTGGAAAATCATGGAGTACAAGACTGTGGACCGGTTGACTTACCAAGAGGCTAAACGTAAATTCGAATGATTACACCCCATTTGGTTGACATCCAAATATGCTGCAACTACATTACCATCGCCGTCACAAGTACTAGTCCTACCACACTCTGTGTCATGAATAGTGGGCCCTCCGGGCTTCCAGAATACACCTGCCCCCTTGGTGGTAGGGGGAAAATTTCCTTCCATTGCTCCCAAAGCACCTACTTTGGGAGCAACCCCCCCCTCCCCTCCCCAAAAGCAGAAGACATCGATTCCCTCCCCTCAGCTGGAGAAGCAACAACCTCCTCTGGCTCCTCTCATGCAGAAGGGGTCCCTTGGGACCCTCTCTCCGAAGGTCTCCACTAATGCCACAGCGGATACTCACCAGTGGCTAAAGGAGCCAAAAGCTGCTGGACGAAGAGCTTCAAGGTCTTCCTCCATGCCTGAAGCTAATTCGGAGAAGTCCTCCCAGTAAGCCCCCAAAGAGAAGCAAGAGGGCAAGCAAACAAAGAAGTCTGCTAAGAAAAAGGACCCTCTGGTTGTTCCAACACCACCATTCCCTACCAGTTGTGCACCTGCGTATGGAATGGATAAAAATACTCAGTCGATGGGAGCACTTGACTCTGAGGCGTAACCTGCCTCCTTGTGTGTTTCATGCCTCCAGCGAAATTGGTGCAGTTTTTTCCACTACGTGGCTGAGCTAAGGAAACTGTTCAGCTTTACATGCTACAGAAACTGTTCAGCTTTACACCTGTTTCTGCATTGCCTTCCAGGAAATTTGGTTCCCAGCAATGCAGACCCTTGCCCTCTGTGGCTATAGGGGATATTACAAGAAACGTAGCGACTATAACAAGAGTGTCAGATGGAGTTTGTGTCTATGTCCTGAGCTCAGTATGCAGTGAACCTGTGCCCCCTTCGAACCCCTGTTGGAGCCGGGGCTGTCAGAATAAGGACAATGCAGGAAATAACTGTCTGCAACTTTTATCTTCCTCCAGATGGTGCAGTACTCCTGAACACATTGGCCACACTGATTCAACAACACCCTCAACCTTTCCTACTTCGGGAGATTTTAATGCCCATAATGCCATGTGGGGTGGCACTGTGCTTACTGGCTGAGGTGGAGGTGTCGAAACTTTCTTGTCTCAACTTGACCTCTGTCTCTTAAATACTGAGGCTCCTACACATTTCATTGTTGCTCATGGCACTTACTTGGCCATTGATTTATCCATCTGCAGGCCAGGACTTATACCATCTGTCCATTGGAAAGCCCATGAGGACTTGTGTGGTACTGACCACTTTCCCATCTTCCTGTCACTCCCCTAGCTCCAGTCTCCCTCACTCCTACCAAGATGGGCTGTACACAAGGCAGACTGGGAAGCTTACATCTCTGCTGTCACCGTTGAATCCCCCCCCCCCCCCCCCCTGTATAATACCATCGATGTGGTAGTTGAGTTGAGCGTGCCACTAGAACAGTCATTTCTGCGGCAGAAAACACGATCCCTTGTTCTTTAGGGTGCCCCTGGTGAATGTCAGTACCTTGGTGGTCACTGGAAATCGCTGAGGCCATTAAAGAGCGTAGACGAGCTCTACAGCGACATAAGTGGCACCCTTCCATAGAGCACCTAATAGCTATTAAATGGCTCTGTGCCTGCATTCGCCAGCTTATAAGAACATGGAAACAGGAATATTGGGAAAAGTACCTATGTCACCTTCCCAAGTCTGGACAAAGATAAGATGTGTCTGTGGGTACCAAACCCCGACAGGTGTCACTGGCATTAACATAAATGGCGTGTTACCTACTGATGCAAACGCAACTGCTGAGCACTGTGCTCTATCCTCTGCATTGGAGAATTATCCCTCAGCATTTCGCGCCCTCAAACGGCAGATGGAAAGGATAGCCCTCTCATTCACTGAACGTCACAGTGAACTCTATAATGCTCCATTTACAGAGTGGGAGCTCCTCAGCGTCCTTGCACATTGCCCCAACACAGCTCCTGGGCCAGATCAGATCCACAGTCAGATGATCAAACATCTCTTGTCCGACTATAAGCGACTTCTCCTCCCGTCATCTTCAAACGCAATGGCAAGAGAGCACCATAATTCCAGTCCTCAAACCCGGCAAATACCTGCTTGATGTGGATAGCTATTGGCCCATCAGCCTCACCAATGTTCTTTGTAAGCTATTAGAACGTATGGTAAGTCGGCGGTTGTGTTGGGTCCTGAAGTCCCTTGACTTACTGACTCCATGCCAGGGCTGTTTCCGCCAGGGTTGCTTTACCACTGATAATCTAGTTTCCCTCAAGTCTGCTATCCAAATAGCCTTTTCCAGACCCCAACACCCGGTTGCCGTCTTTTTTGATTTACGAAAAGCTTATGGCATGACCTGGTAGTATCATATCCGTGGCACATTATATGAGTGGGGTCTCTGCGGCCCGCTCCCAATTTTTATCCAAAATTCCCTATTGCTCCATACTTTCCATGTCCAAGTTGATGCCTCCCATAGTTCCCCCCCCCCCCCCCCCCCCCCCCATATCCAGGAGAATGGGGTCCTACAGGGCTCTATAGTGAGTGTATGTCTATTTTTAGTGGCCATTAACAGTGTAGCAGCAGCTGTCAGGCCGTCCGTCTCACCTTCTTTTTATGCAGACAACTTCTGCATTTCATACTGCTGCTCCAGTACTATTGTTGCTGAGGAGCGCCTACAGGGAGCCATCCACAAGGCGCAGTCATGGGCTCTAGCCCAGGGCTTCCAGTTTTCAGCCGTGAAGTCTTGTGTTATACGCTTCTGTTGGTGTTGTACCATTCATCTGGAACCAGAACATTACCTTAATGACGATCCACTCTTTGTAGTGGAGGTATGTCGATTCTTAGGACTGGTTTTTGATGCCTGATTGACATGGCTTCCTCATCGTCGTCAGCTGAAGCGGAAGTGCTGGCAGCACCTCAATGCCCTCCACTGCCTGAGCGACACCAGCTGGGGTGCAGATTGCTCTAGATTGCTACAACTCTAGAGAGCCCTTGTTCAGCCCAACCTTGAGTATGGGAGTCTTGTTTATGGTTCAGCGGCACCCTTGGTGTTGCGTTTACTCGACCCAGTGCACCACTGTGGCATTCAACTGGCAACGGGAGCTTTTAGGGCAAGTGCAGTGGCCAGCATCCTGGTGGAGGCCGGAGTCCTTCTATTGAAGGCATGCACAACTGATCACCAGTTATGTTACACTCATTCGTAGTTCCTTGTGCATCCGAATTACCATCTCCTTTTCCCGCCCACGGCAGTTCATCTCGCGCATTGGAGGCGAAGACAGGGCTTCAGATTGTGGTTCGCATCCGATCTCTTCTGTCTGAAGTGGAATCCTTGCCTTTACGACCTGTATTTGAGGTACATTCACATACACCTACATGGTGTACACCTAGGCCGAGGCTTCACCTGGACCTTTCACATGGTCGTAAGGACTCAGTTAATCCCACAGCTGACCGCTGTCACTTCCTCTCAATTCTTGACATGTACAGGGATGAAGTGTTTTACACCGATGGCTCCATGGCTGATGGTCACATTGGCTTTGTGTATGTTCATGGAGGACATATTGAACAACACTACTTGCAAGATGGCTGCAGTGTTTTCACTGCAGAGCTAGCGGCCATTTCTCGTGCTCTTGAGTGCATTTGCTCATGACCTGGCAAGTCGTTTCTTCATTGTACTGACTCCTTGCGCAACCTACAAGCTATTGACCAGTGTTACCTCCGCCATCCCTTGGTAGTGACCATACAGGAGTCCGTGTATGGCCTGGAACAGTCCAGTCATTCCGTGGTGTTTGTGTGGTCCCCAGCCACGTCGGAATCCCAGGAAATGAACTTGTCGACAGGCTGGCTAAATAGGCTGCACGGAAACTGCTTCTGAAGATCGGTATTCCCATAACTGATCTGCGATCATTATTACGCTGAAAGATTTTTCAGCTTTGGGAGATGGAATGGCATAATATCAGTATGCACAACAAACTGCATGCCATTAAGGAGACTAGGAACATGTGGAAGTCCTCCATGCAGGCCTCTAGCAGGGACTCTGTGGTCCTCTGCCAGCTCCGCATTGGCCATACGTGGCTAACACATGCCTACCTCCTTCGTTGCAAGGACCCAGCTCAGTGCCACTCTGGCTCACATATGACTGTCACCCACATCTTGCTGGACTGCCCATTTTTAGCCCCTCTGTGGCAGTCTTTTAACCTTCCCAGCACCCTACCTTCAGTGTTGGGCAACAATGCCTCAGCAGCAGATTTAGTTTTATGTTTTATTCGTGAGGGATTTTTTATCATACCATCTAAGGGTGGGCATTTAGCCTTCTCTTAGAGGCCGCCAACATCCCTCCATTTTAACTCTGTCACACATTCTTTGCATTTGTTTGTCTTGGTGATCGTCTTTTCCGTACGTGTTCATCTCACCTTGTCTTTTTGGGGTGGACATTTTAATGTGTTGAAGAGTGGCTGGCTCATCCTCTTTTATTATTGTGATCAGCCAGCCCAGACCATCTGCTCTATGGTTTTAATACCTTCTTCTACTTTTCCTTTTGGTGTATGTTTTCCCCATTTCTTGTTTGTTCCATTCATTTTCTTTTTAGGTGTGGTTCCCCATTCCTTTTCCCCCCTTTTACTTTCTCAAACATACTTTAATTGTTTTTGTAGCTTGAGCTTTGCTTGTGTCAGGAAAAAGGGTCTGATGGCCCTGTAGTTTGGTCCCTTTATACGCCAAACCAACCAACCAATTACTTACACAACCTTCGTACATCATTTGTAAACTAAGTGTTAGTAATGAATAGCCTAAATATTGCTCTGCGCAAAATTCCACAAGTTTGTCATTGTTTTTCCCCAATCCATATTCTCGTACTGTTTTTCCTTCCTTTTCCCAATATTTAAATGCTGACCCCCTGCGGGTTCGGGGGTAAGAATAGGCTCGCGGTATTCCTGCCTGTCGTAAGAGGCGACTAAAAGGAGTCTCAAATTTTCGGCCTTATGTGATGGTCCCCTCTTGGGTTTGACCTGCCATTTTCAAAATTTCCGTTGTTAGTGCGTGCCATTTGGGGAAGGACGCCTTACGTGGTGTTTTTCTATTGGTCCATCGTGCACCTCCATCTTGCATGCTACCTATTGTCGTGTGGCGGGATTTACACCCCATGTCTTCTGGGTTGCCTCCTAGTCTTGTGCGCAATCCCCTTCTTAGCGCCCACGACAACTGTGGACCCTTTCCACACCTAAAATCCAGCACGGTAGCCAGTCCGTTGTGGTGGGGTTGTCATGTACCCTCTTGGTGGTAGCCCCCTGACCACGCAGGGATCGCACTACAGATGCCAGAGCTGTTTCCTCCCCATGCATGCCAAGGAGTATGTGCCCATCTTGTCTGGGGCACGGGGACTCCGGGCAATGGGATATCGGCCAGGTACCCGTTGCTTTGGCTGGGTGGCGCCCTTGGGGAGAGCCCTCGTTCGGAGTAGGTGGCATTTGGGTGGATGTGGCGCAATGAAGCGCAATAAATCTCACCAAGCTGGTGGTCGCACTGCCACCAGCGTCTCTAAGCGAGGCAGAATTGAATTTGATGCTGCACAATATGACCCTCAGTCGTTCCCCTCGTTGGCTGCGCCTGGGATGGACGCAGATCTAGTGCCAAGCTGGAGCCTTATGTACCACAATACCTTGTCTGCAGCAGGACTGATGGTGACTCCTTTCTTACGACAAAGCCTCTGTTTTTTGTGGAACACCTGGAGGATAAGTTTGGGGAAGTGGCGGGGTTGTCTAAAATGAGGAATGGGTCCATCCTCATCAAGACGTCCTCCCCACCCCAGCCACGGGTGTTGCTCTTGTGTGATAAGCTGGGAGACGTCCCTGTTACCGTCTCTCCCCACAGTAGCTTAAATATGGTCCAGGGGATTATTTACCATCGCGACCTCTTGTTACAGTCCAATGACGAGCTGAGAGCTGACTTGGAACGACGTGGTGTGCATTTTGTCCGTCATGTGCACAGAGGACCCAAGACTAACAGGGTGGCCACCGCTGCCTTTATCTTCGCCTGAGAAGGTCAAGGTAATGGTTTACCGTTGTGATGTCAAGCCATACGTCCCTCCCCCGATGCAGTGCTTCCAGTGCTGGAAGTTTGGGCATATGTCCTCCCGTTGCCCATCCAGCGCCACATGTCGAGATTGCGGATGCCCCTCTCATCCCGATTCTCCATGTGCGTTTCCACCTGTCTGTGTCAACTGTGGGGAACACCACTCTCCATGCTCGGCGGACTGCCCCGTTCTTCATAAGGAGCGGAAGATAATGAAATTTAAGATCCTGGACCGGCTTACTTATCGCGAGGCAAAACTTAAATTCGAAAGGTTGTATCCTGTCCCACTTCGAACATCCTATGCTGCAGCCACGTTATCGTCACCCTCGCGGGCGGCAGTTGTCGCCTCATCTGTGCCACCTTCAGTGGGCCCTCGGGGCCGTACATCTCTGTCTGCCCCCCTCGTGTCTGGGGGCAAGCCTTCCTCTGTTGCCCCCTTAGCAGTTGGGGGCAAACCCTCTTCTGTCACTCCCCCAGCACATGCTTCGTGAGTGACATCTGCTCCAAAACCAGGGGGCTTGATCCCTCCCCCTCCCCCTCCTTCTCCGCCGGTGTTGCCTCTGCCGGTTCCTCTCTCGCGGAACGGGTCCCTCGGGGCCCTCCCTTCTTCCGTTTCTTCTCCTACCCCGCCGGATGTCAGCCAGTGGCTGAAGGTTCCGCCACCTGCTGGTCGTAGGGCTTCTGCGTCGTCGTCAGCCTCCGATGCTCCTTCAGAGAAAGTCTCCCAGCCCTCTAAGCCAAAGGACAGACGCGAGGAGAAGGACCGGAACGTGTCCAAGAAGAAGAACGCTCCGGCAGTTTCAGTACCGCCTGCTGTACATAGTTCTGGCTCTGGGGATGAGGTGGAGATCCTCGCCTCTGCCGCGGATCTCGCCCTCACGGAACCCTCGGGGGCCTCTCCTATGGACACAGCTGACTCTCGCCCGGTGGCGGCCGTTGACTCTGAGGCGCCGTCTGCCTCTTAGTCGCCTTCACGCCCTCCCAGTCCCTTCCTGCTTCCATTCTCCAGTGGAATTGCGGCGGTTATTTCTGCCACCTGCCCGAGCTCCGGATGCTTCTGAGTGTTTCCCCTGTTCTCTGCATTGCTCTTCAGGAAACTTGGTTTCTAGCAATGCGGACCCCTGCCCTCCGCGGTTATCGGGGATACTATAAGAACCGCGCTGACTGTCAACGAGCTTCAGGTGGAGTTTGCCTCTTAGTTCACCACTCTGTCTGTAGCTCGCCAGTACCCCTTCTGAAGCCTTTAGAGGCAGTCGCTGTCAGGATTGAGCTCTCGCCGGCTATTACTGTTTGCTCTGTTTACGTTCCTCCGTATGGGCAGCTCCCCTGACATATCTTGGCTGTGCTGCTGGCTCAACCCCCACCGCCATTGCTGCTTCTGGGCGATTTCAATGCCCACAACCCTCTATGGGGTGGGACTGTCTCTGATGACCGCGGTCGCGCCGTGGAGCATGTGTTGGCTCAGCTCGACCTTAGCCTCTTGAACACCGGTGCTCCCACGCATTTCAGTGTGGCCCATGGCTCGTTCTCGGCCATCGATCTTTCTCTTTGCAGCCCCGGACTTGTCCCATCCCTTCACTGGAGAGTGCATCCTGACCTTTGTGGTAGTGACCATTTTCCCATCTATTTGTCACTGCCCCAGTGTCATTCTTCTGGGCGCCTGCCCCGTTGGTCTCTCAACAGGGCTGACTGGCCGGCTTTTACTTCCGCTGTCACCATTGCCTCTTCCCCACAGGGTGGCATTGACGAGGTGGTCCGTGTCTTGACCACGTCAATTATTTCTGCGGCCGAGACTGCCATCCCCCACTCTTCTGGACTCCCTCGGAGGAAGGCTGTACCCTGGTGGTCGTCGGAGATTGCTGAGGCTATTCGCGACCGTAGGCGGGCTCTCCAGCGTCATAAGCGGCACCCATCTCTGGAGACCATCATCGCCTTTAAGAAGCTCCGTGCCTTGGCCCGTCGTCTTATTGCACGGCGTAAGCAGGAGTGCTGGGAGAGGTACGTTTCATCCTTGGGCTCCCGTGTCTCCCCGTCGCTCTGTGGTCCCGCATCCAGCGGATTTATGGATACCAGACCCCTATGGGTGTCCCTGGAATCTCCCTGGACGGCACTGTCTGCACTGACACTGCCGCCATTGTTGACCACCTTGCCACGCACTTTGCTACGAGCTCTGCGACTGCTGCTTACCCTCCTGCCTTTCGCTCTCTATAGGAGTGCGCCGAGCAGATGCCGTTATTCCACACACGTCGTTCTGAAAAATACAATGCTCCTTTCAGCGAGAGGGAATTGCCCTGATACAGCACCAGGACCGGACTGCATCCACGCGTAGATGCTGAAGCATCTCACCACGGACTGCCAGAGACACATCCTCACCATCCTTAACCGAAATTGGAGCGAGGGCGTGTTCCCGTTGCAATGGCGAGAGGGTGTTATCGTCCCCATCTTGAAGCCTGGTACGGACCCTCTGGCGGTGGGCAGCTATCGTCCCATTACCCTCACCGACACTTTGTGCAAATTGCTCGAACGTATGGTGGGGCAGCGTTTGTGTTGGGTCCTTGAGTCGTGCGGTCTCCTTGCTCCATCCCAGGGTGGCTTCCGACAGGGCCGGTCTGCTGCGGACAATTTGGTGCGGCTGGAATCTGCTATCCGTACGGCCTTTTCCCGCCTTCAGCATCTCGTTGCTGTATTTTTTGATCTGCGGAGGGCATATGACACAACATGGAGGCATCACATCCTTGCTACGTTGCGTGAGTGGGGTCTTCGTGGTCAGCTCCCAGCTTTTCTTCAAAACTTTTTATTGCGCCGCTCTTTCCGGGTGCAAGTCGGTGCCGCCTCTAGTTCATATTATATACAGGAAAATGGGGTCCCGCAGGGCTCAGTGTTGAGCGTTTCCTTATTTCTAGTGGCCATTAATGGTCTGGCTGCAGCCGTGGGGTCGTCGGTGTCTCCTTCTTTGTATGCCGACGACTTCTGCATCTCATTTAGCTCAACGACTACGGGAGTCGCCGAACGCAGGCTGCAAGCAGCCGTTCGCAAGGCGGCATCATGGGCTCTGACTCGTGGATTTCAGTTCTCTGCGGCCAAGACTCGAGTTATGCACTTCTGCAGGCGTCGGACGGTCCACCCTCATCCGGAACTTTACCTCGACGGTCACCTACTTGAAGTGGTGGACACTAGCCGCTTCTTAGGACTCGTCTTTGATGCCCGGCTCACGTGGGTTCCTCATATTACTCAGCTGAAGCAAAAGTGCTGGCGGCACCTCAACGCCCTTCGCTGCCTGAGCCATGCGTCTTGGGGTGCAGATTGCTGCATGCTGTTGCGATTGTACAGAGCCCTTGTGCAGTCCAGGCTTGATTATGGGAGCCTGGCATATGGGTCTGCATCACCCTCAGTGTTGATGTTGTTGGACCCCATACACCACTTTGGGATTCGGTTTGAACTGGCGTTTTCCGTACAAGCCCCGTGGATAGTCTACTGGTTGAGGCCGTGGTTCCCCCACTGCGGATTAGCCGCCACCGACTGCTCGCCGACTATGCTGTCCACGTGCATTGCTCACCGGGCCATCCCAATCATCGCCTGCTTTTCCCTGCCACGGTCCTCCCTCTGCCCGACCGGCGACCTAGGTCTGGGCTTTCCATTGCTGTCCGCGTCCAGTCCCTGCTGTCGGCACTGGGGTCGTTCCCTCTTCTGCCACCCTTTCTGGTCCGTGCACCCACACCTCCCTGGTGTATGCCGCGGCCGTCCGTCCGCCTGGACTTGGCACGGGAACCGAAGGACTCTGTTCCGCATGTGGCCCTCCGTCGCCGTTTTCTTGCGCTCCTCGCCTCATTTTCAGGCTGTGAGCCTGTCTACACTGATGGTTCCCTGGTGGATGGTCGTACTGCCTACGCTTTTGCTCACGCTGCCCATGTTGAACAGTGCTCCTTGCCGGCTGGCTGCAGTATTTTTACTGCAGAGCTGGTGGCCATATTGCGTGCTCTTGACTATATGCGTTCCTGCTCAGGTATGTCCATCGTCATCTGCAGTGACTCCCTGAGCAGCCTCCAGGCTATCGACCGCTGCTATATCTCTTCTCTGGTATCCTTTATTCAGGAGTCTGTTTTTGCCATTACCCGCTCTGGTCGTTCGGTGGTCTTTGTTTGGATGCCAGGTCACGTTGGCATCCCGGGGAACGAACGTGTTGACAGGCTGGCCAAAGGGGTGATCGACGCCCCCACTTTGGAGATCGGCCTCCCGGCTCGTGATCTGCAGCTGGCGTTGCGCCGTAAGGTGCTTCGGATGTGGCATGACGAGTGGCGTAGCCTGACTTCGCCGAATAAACTGCGGGCTGTTAAGGAGACGACCGATGTGTGGCGGTCCTCCCTGCGAGCTTCTCGCAGGGACTCTGTCATCCTGTGTCGGGTCTGCATCGGCCATACCTACCTGATGCACGGGCATCTTTTGCGTCAGGAGGATCCCCCCCTGTGTCAGTGTGGGTCCCGGTTGATAGTCGCCCACATTTTGTTGGAGTGTCCCCGCCTGCGCACCCTCCGGCAGACTTTTAATCTCCCGGGCATGTTGCCTTTGCTTTTATGTGACGATGCCTCCATGGCTGACGACGTTTTAAATTTTATCCGTGGTAGTCCTTTTTATGGTTTCATTTAGGGGGGACCTGCCCCTTTCTCTTTCTGTGTCTCTTGTCCTCGAGTCTCTCATTGGTTGCAGATTTTAATGTGTGTATTCGGATGGTTGACTCTTTCCCAATTTTTGTTCCCGTGGTCAGTCAACCAGTATCCGGCCCTCTTCTTTTCTTCCGTTTCTTTCTGTCCGGTGTTCGTCTGTACTCTTCTTGTCTCTAGTGTTCGCTGCCACATTGGTGTTCTTTCAGTGACTGGGGGGTGGGGCGTCTCCCCCCCCCCCCTTGGGGTTTTACCTGTTCTGTAAATTTTTGTTTCGCCTATTTTTGGAATGGGGGACTGATGACTGATGACCTTAGCTGTTTAGTCCCCCTTAAACATCCCAACAACCAACCATTTAAATCCTGTCTCTCATCACAGTTAAATTGTCATCTCCCTTAACTACCTGAATTATTTTGGGTTTACAGTTATTGAAATGTATGTGGCCCAAATTGATTTTTTTCCCAGTAAGCTACTTTAAATCTTTTTATCTTAAGAGATATGTTCCATCCATACATATGTTAGTTCCTCACCTACAAACTATTAGATTTACACGACTGCTTTTTACCATGAAGTTTACTACTGTACAGTAAAGATTCCCAAGCAAATTGCTGTTCTTGAACTTCGTGTTCTAAGAGCACATTATTTATTGGGAAGAAGTAGTAAAGCATGCATAAATTCAGGAAGAGTTGAATAAAAAATGAAACATGTTTTTGTCTGACAAGAAAAACGTAAGTGACAATTAACTAGATTTATTTTTTTTAATTTTTGAACAAAGGTGATCTGTTGTGGAGCCATTGTACAGCTGTCTCATGAATCAATACCGAGAATATTACACATAATCTCGCTTTATGGCACTTGATAGTTGTACAATGTAGTCCCAAAATATGTTTTGGTAAATATCACACATTGGACAACTGGTGTATAACATTCTCAGTACTTTTGGTGATTTGTTTGCTTCAAGCTGCCATTTGCAGACCAATGATTCCATCAAAAGTCTGTTAAATAATGGCAACTTTTGTCCTGGACAAAATGTGTTGCACTTCAGTCATTGCAGCCTGGTGTTCAGTGATATCTGCAATTTGTCTTTTATCATAAAGCCATTATGCTGACAAAATTAAGGTGTTTGCATGCTATAGTCCATTTTTACATGAATACCATCGCATTAAAGTAAAGTTAAGACTGTTCAGGGGCCTACTGAATTAGCTACAAAATTTCAGCTTGGTTCAGCTGGGAAAAGATTGTCACATGGAACTCTGTAACGAATTAGTCAGTTCTCTTGGAGCTACCTGTCTTAAAATTTATAGAATTAGCAGACAAGATTGAATTTATTCATTTCATTCATACATGTTACCTCAATCCTGTAATGAACGAGAGGCTAGAGGGACGTAAAACATATCAAGTTATGTATTAACAGGTAAAAGCAGCCACTGGTATATATTTCTGTAATAAGACTATCACTTCAGTAATAAGACTAGCACTAATCTGGAACATCCAGTAAAAAATTGAAAACACGTACCATGAACCTGGAAAGGGTGGGAGAAGGCTTAATGTAATGGTAGGTTTTTCAAATATATTTTTTGACTTGATGTTCGAGCCCATTACTGACTTTGTGTCACATTATGTTGGGCAGACATTTCTTGTCAACTCTTGCATATAAAAAAAAAAAAAAAAAAAAAAAAAAAAAAAAAAAAAAAAAAAAAAAATTATGCACGCTTAAGGAATCGTGGACCCATGCTTTCTGTTTGCCTGACAGGTCAGTAATTGTGTCATATATTCATAGGCAGTGAATATTTGGTCCTATCCATGTTGCAAGTTTAATGTCATAATTTAACATGTAAGTAATTTGCTCTGTTTTTCAATGCTGATTGTAATCATAATTGATCACAATTGTAGCAAATGACTTTTTTGGTTTAACAGATCTAACCTGGTGATGTGATTCCTAAGCTACAAAACCGGCCATTAAATAAATTATTTGCAAGAGCAGCCAAGCTGCTGCTGTTCAGAATTTCTACCTATGACTGCAGTTGTGCCTCATATGAGATAGTGTGTAATGCAGTATTCTTTTAATTTGTGTTCAGATATTTGAGTCTTTTCAATTTCCTGCCTATTGTCTGCTGCCAACTTATTAACTTTGTCCCAGAATATAAAACTCTTTAGTCTGAACTCCAGAAAGGGATGCATAGTTGATATGGTAATAATTTCTACTTCTAGTGTTGTGGTTGTGAGTTCATCCTAAATTTACTGTTTCTATTAACCACAAATGTCATTAGGGAGTATAAGGATTGGCATGTAAATGTGAGAATCTGTAGATCTCTGAAGAGGCAAGATATTCCCTCTATCAACACTTTTTTCATCGTAGCTGCAATGCCCCAGAAGATTGTGTCAGAACTAAGTGCAGAATTTAATGCAAACTATGCTAACAATATTGTCTGCAAGTTAACACAGTGAGAGAGATTTCTGGTAGCAAAGCAGCCAGAAGTGAGCTTTTTAGCTTTGTTATCCACATGCTAGCTTGACATCAGTTTATTATCCATCTTGATATCCTGGAATATCACACATTGAGCCCCTGCAGTGTATACCCTTTGATATCTACTTCTAGCATATGTACATTAGTTTTATTTGTTTGGAATTGTATAATATGAATTGTTGCAAATTTTGGCTATGAACCAGGTGCAAGACTGTTGGATTTGTTTGGGCCTTTTATCAGCATATTTGTCACCAACAATGTCCATGTATCCAGTAAATCATTACTGCAATATAGACCAAACCTTGTGGCACACCATAATAATGTTAGCCCACACTGAATTAATCTTATTTTTGTTGGATCCTTTGTTAATGTGACTATCTGTTTTCTGCTTTCAAGATACAACTCTATCAGAGCAACAGGAGTATACCATTTTAGTTTCCCAAAACAGAATATTATGAAAAGTGAAGTGTAAAGTTAATCAGGCTCAAAGCTTAATAATCAATTGAATGGTATCTATACTACTAGCTTTAACACTAGTTAGTTCTGACACAAGATAAACAGGAATGTCTGAACTACTCAGTTTATTCTCAGTTGTTGTCTGGCTCATTTAAAAGAATTGGACACTTATCATCCTCCATCTTATCAGAGACAAAATTCTGCTTGGATTTGTTTTCATAATAGGCCAACTTGTGGGTGCCAATGTGTGAATTGGAATTTCCTCAACATGAGTAGGAGTGAGCATGTTTGTCTTTAAATTCTAACAGCAGTTCTGTATTATCAGACCATTTCATGCAGTGCAGTGTTCCCCAAACTTGCCACATACTGTAACTCATCAGATGGAAAAAAAAGAGTGGGGAACATCACTGAAATTAAGTGACTTGACATGAAATTACTTCTATTTCAGAATGTCAGCAAGCCACAGACCTAATCTGCTGGACCACCATTATCAGTAATATTTTACACTTATGGATGAATTCTGAAACACTAATTTTACAGTGTGCTGAAGCATACAATACTATAAAATAATTGTCAACAGCAAAGCACATTAACGTATTAACTTTCAATTTCTTTTCTTTGTTCTACATTTATTTCTGGGTTGCCTTATTGAAGTAAATGGTATATTTTAGTTGATCATCAAATAGTGATCATGGGACATGCCACTCTCTTTTTACATTTGCTTCTATTTTTTATGCCTGATAAAAAAGCATTCAAGATAGTCCCACAGTGCACACATCACACTGCTGTCTTCCATTTTTCTTGCAAAATCCACATTGTCTTTCTTTCCCCCATGTTGTGCATTCAATCAGGTGTCAGGTTTGAGAAGTTCAGAATTCATCTAGAATATGTGAACTGAAAAACATGTACATCTAAATGTTTACCTTCCAATCCACCGTGAGGTGAATGGCAGAGGGTAAGTGGATACTCTCGGGTATGATGGATGTCCTGCCCTTTTTGGATCAGCAGCAGTGGATGATGGAACACAATTTGCATTTGAAACCATCATTCTGGATTGTTGTAGTTGTTGTTGTAGTCTTCAGTCATGAGACTGGTTTGATGCAGCTCTCCATGCTTCTTTATCCTGTGCAAGCTTCTTCATCTCCCAGTACTTACTGCAACCTACATCCTTCTGATGAATCTGCTTAGTGTATTCATATCTTGGTCTCCCTCTACCATTTTTACCCTCCACGCTGGCCTCCAATGCTAAACTTGTGATCCCTTAACGCCTCAGAACATGTCCTACCAACCGGTCCCTTCTTGTCAAGTTGTGCCACAAACTCCTCTTCTCCCCTATTCTATTCAGTACCTTTCATTAGTTACATGATCTACCCATCTAATCTTCAGCATTTTTCTGTAAAACCAGATTTCGAAAGCTTCTATTCTCTTCTTGTGCAAACTATTTATCGTCCATGTTTCACTTCCATACATGGCTACACTCCACACAAATACTTTCAGAAGTGACTTCCTGACACTTAAATCTATACTAGATGTTAACAGATTCCTCTTCTTCAGAAACGCTTTCCTTGCCATTGCTAGTCTACATTTTATATCCTCTCTACTTCGACCATCATCAGTTATTTTGCTCCCCAAATAGCAGAACTCATTTACTACTTCAAGTGTCTCATTTCCTGATCTAATTCCTTCAGCATCACCCGACTTAATTCGATTACATTCCATTATACTCGTTTTGCTTTTGTTGATGTTCATCTTATATCCTCCTTTCAAGACATTGTCCGTTCCGTTCAACTGCTCTTCCAAGTCCTTTGCTGCCTCTGACAGAATTACAATGTCATCGGCGAACCTCAAAGTTTTTATTTCTTCTCCATGGATTTTAATACCTACTCTGAATTTTTCTTTTATGTCCTTCACTGCTTGCTCAATATAGAGATTGAATAACATCGGGGATAGGCTACAACCCTGTCTCACTCCCTTCCCAACCACTGCTTCTCTTTCATGCCTCTCGACTCTTATAACTGCCATTTGGTTTCTGTACAAATTGTAAATAGCCTTTCACTCCCTGTATTTTACCCCTGCCACCTTCAGAATTTGAAAGAGCGTATTCCAGTCAACATTGTCAAAAGGTTTCTCTAAGTCTACAAATGCTAGAAATGTAGGTTTGCCTTTCCTCAATCTTTCTTCTAAGATAAGGTGTAAGGTCAGTATTGCCTCACATGTTCCAACATTTCTACGGAATCCAAACTGATGTTCCCCGAGGTCGACTTTACCAGTTTTTCCATTCGTCTGTAAAGAATTCGCGTTAGTATTTTGCAACTGTGACTTATTAAACTAATAGTTCGGTAATTTTCACATCTGTCATCACCTGCCCTCTTTGGGATTGGAATTATTATATTCTTCTTGAAGTCTGAGGGTATTTTGCCTGTATCATACATCTTGCTCACCAGATGGTAGAGTTTTGTCAGGACTGGCTCTCCCAAGGCCATCAGTAGTTCTAATGGAATGTTGTCTACTCCCGGGGCCTTGTTTCGACTCAGGTCTTTCAGTGCTATGTCAAACTCTTCACGCAGTATCGTATCTCCCATTTCATCTTCATCTACATCCTCTTCCATTTCCATAATATTGTCCTCAAGTACATTGCCCTTGTATAGACCCTCTATATACTCCTTCCACCTTTCTGCTTTCCCTTCTTTGCTTAGAACTGGGTTTTCTTCTGAGCTCTTGATATGCATACAAGTGGTTCTCTTTTCTCCAAAGGTCTCTTTAATTTTCCTGTAGGCAGTATCTACCTTACCTCTAGTGAGATAAGCCTCTACATCCTTACATTTGTCCTCTAGCCATTCCTGCTTAGCAGTTTTGCACTTCCTGTCAATCTCATTTTTGAGACGTTTGTAGTCCTTTTTGCCTGCTTCATTTACTGCATTTTTATATTTTCTCCTTTCATCAATTAAATTCAATATTTCTTCTGTTACCCAAGGATTTCTACTAGCCCTCGTCTTTTTACCTACTTGATCGTCTGCTGCCTTCACTACTTCATCCCTCAGCACTACCCATTCTTCTACTGTATCTTGGATCAAGTTTGTTATTGTTCTATTAGTATATTGGACACTTTCAATGACAATCAATTTCAGTACTAGTTCATCAACAAATAATTCAAAGCAAACAACTGCAGACTTTCCCTTTAGTGCTACTACCATATGGCATCACTGCCGTTATTTCTACTAGGTCTGTGTAGGGATTATGTGAGGTGCATCTTCATTTATTCTGTTAGAAGCAATATTAGCTTTCATTTTCTTCTTGCAACAGCCTGCATGACCAATGTCTTCAATTTACCTTATAGGAAATGATTTATAGGGTCGCCCATTTTGCCTGGGGAGAAAAGAAAAACAAGGTGTTGTTTTAGGTGGAACCTGGAGTCTCAAGTGGGGATCGAAATTCAGAAAGCCCTCATGGGATAATAAAATAAGCCTGGGGGTGGGGGCAGGGAGAGAGAGAGAGAGAGAGAGAGAGAGAGAGAGAGAGAGAGAGAGAGAGAGAGAGAAATCTATACGTATCTTCTAAAACCATTACAGAAAATGCTAGTACACATGTGCTGGAAGTTACTTACATAATAATATAACTTATGTTGTTTTGAAAATCTTATTCTCTTGTAGCTCTGAAAAATGTAACTTCTTCACACAAATAATCCTGTGCAGTTCACTCACAGCTGAGTAACAGTCAATACACAAGCTTGACAAAGTTTTAGACAACTATGCAAAATAGTAACAGTTGCTGCGGAAGTAATTACAAATACAAAATTTGCATTGCAAAGACAGGTTCCCAAATAGATATCGTATCAGTTAACGGATTAAGAGAGCTATATGCACAAGGTGAATCTGATGTCCAGAAAGTGCTTCCTTTCTATCGTAATTGATATTGCAGCATCAGAGATGTTTTGGCAAAAACCATGTGATTCTGTGTGAAGTTTGGACACCGTAAAAAAAAAAAAATCTAAACTTATCATCTTAATATGATAAACATATGTATGTGATTGCGTAGATTTTTAATTGGTTTCTGTGATTCTGTAGGTGGCACCATTGCCTGGTTTTGTTAAGATATCTGGTTCGCTTCCATCTTTTGCTAAACTTTTGAAATGTATCACTTAATGGCAGCCTAAAATTTATTTGTATAATGTCTCAGATATTCCAGTGGGAAAAAATTGCAGCTGTTGTTGACTTGAGGTTGTAAACACATCATCAAAGTTAAAATATCATCCCTATAGATACAGATTACTGTTAAACATTGTCAGAACAGGCATTGGGTATATATAATCACACACAGAGGTGATAAAAGTCATGGGATAGTGATATGCTCTTATACAGATGGCAGTAGTATTGCTTACACACTGTACAAAAGGGCAGTGGAGCAGTCATTTGCACTCAGGTGATTTTTAGGTTTCAGACATAATTATGACTGCACAATGAGAATTAGCAGACTTTGAATGCAGAGTGATAGTTGGAGCTAGATGCATGGGACATTCCATTTCGGAAATCTGTAGCTAATTTAATATTCAGAGATGCACAATGTCAAAAGTGTGCCGAGAATACCAAATTTCAGGCATTACTTCTCACCATGGATGATGCAGCCGCCAGTGGCCTTCACTTAACGACTGAGAGCAGTGGCATTTGCAAAGAGTTGTCAGTGCTAACAGAAAAACAATACTCTATGAAATATTGCAGAAATCAATTTGGGATGTTTGACAAATGCATCCTTTTGGACAGTGCAGCAAAATTTGGTGTTAATAGGCTCTGGCAGCAGAGAAGCAATGTGAGTGTCTTTGCTAACAGCACATCGCCTGCAGTGGCTCTGCTGGACTCATGACCATATCAGTTGTACCCTAGATGAGTGGAAAACTGTGGCCTGGTCAGATGAGTTCTGATACTTCAGTCAGTAAGAAGCTGATGGTAGGGTTAGTCAGTGGCGCACCCACCACACAAAGCCACGGACTCAAGTTGTGAACAAGGCACTGTGCAAGCTGGTGATGGTTCCATAATGGTATGGGCTGTGTTTTTACACAGAATAGACTGAGTCCTTTGGTCCAGTTGATTGGAAATTGTTACGTTTGTCTCCTGGGAGACCATTTGCGGCTATTCAAGGACTTCATGTCCCCAAACGATGTTGGTATTTTATGGATGACAATGCACAAGGTCGTTGGGCCAGTTATTCATTATTGGTTTGAAGAATATTCTGGACATTTCACGTGAATGATTTGGCCACCCAGATCGCCAACATGAATCCCATTGAACATTTTTGGGACATAAGCAAGAGTTTAGTCTGTGCACAAATTCCTTCACTGGGCAACACTTTCGCAACTATGGATGGCTATAGATGCAGCATGGCTCAATATTTCTGCAGAGGACTACCAATGACCTGTTGTCTCCATGCTACATCGAGTTGCTGCACTATAGCAGGAAAAGGAGTTATGACATGATATTAGGAGGTATCCCACAACTTTTTTCATCTATTCATAACTATTAGTTAAATTAATGCCATTTTCTATGCTCTTTCATGTATGGCATGGCACTGTAGAGCAAAAAATACTATTGCATACATGCAAGTGTTGTACTATCTATGAATGTATTTTGATTTCCATTAGTTGATACCAAATTTTAATGGAAGTATGAGAAAATTTTTTTGATCAAGGTAGGGACAGTGTTTTAATTATCAGATAAGTTTATGTCTAGTCATATCGAACATAAATGTTACATATTACTGTGGTGCTCATTTTGAGAAGTTTGAAACTTTTTGATTAGCTTCATATGAGAATAAGTAGTTAAAGCATATTCGTTAATAACAAAATTAAGTATGTTAAAACAGTGTTTGTGTTTGATAGCATGTATTAAATACATGAAAAGTTTAATTAATTGATCTCCAACTTTTATATTTCATACATTCTTCTTTTTGTAATTTGGGAAAGATTTTCAACTTTTAGAGCATTAGGACGACATTGTAGAAGACAGTGTTCACATTTTAGTTATTTTAAAATGATATTGCTTTCACTTTTGTGTAGTTGAGAAGGCTTCAGGCTGGCTGAGCTGTCCATCAGTCTCTACTATGAGCTTCTGTAGAGGCCCAGCGATAGATAGCAAGTTTTGACAAGCCAAGATTACAGCACCGCATTCGCCAAATTCGTGCGAGAGTGTGGACATGTAAAAGTTTGTTTTGTTGTATTTTGTTATTTTGTTTTGTATTGTGGCTTGTCATTACTTGCTGGTCGTTAGTCATATGTAGTGTTCAGAAGTCAGTCGAGTTGAGTATCTTGCTGCACACAGATTTAAACCTGAGGTGAGAGGACAGTATTAAACTAATATTTTCACTATTATTATGCATAGAGTTGTAGAAAACTATAAAGTATGTCATCATGGACAATATGATGGGCACATTTGCTTTCTTGTCTAACTACATAAGCCTACACAATTCTACACTGTCAGAATGCATGCATCTCTATACTGCGTAGAAGTGGTTTTCAAAAGAAGAAATTTTGCGGTTAAAAAAGATTCATGCAGCTAATCTTGGATCTGAGCCGCTTTCCTCTTCTTCTCCTTCTCAGTGCTATTCTTGAATTCAATGGTAGTTACTTATTTACAAATATAATAGCAGCCTCATGGATGTTCTGCAATTTGCCTGTTACAGTTGCTCAATCAGAACAGTCATTTAATGTTCTTGCAAGAGTAAAGTATTGTTTGAGAACTACAGTGGGACAGGAGCAGATTGTTGGATTAGCTGTGATACCAATAGACTTAGTTAGCCCACTCGTTAGCTTATACCAGGACTATAAAAGATGTTGTGTTGTCTTTGTCATAATCATTCATCCCCATTATGGTTGGAGGAAGGCAGTGGCAAACCACCTCCATTAGGACCTTGCCTAGTACTGCTGTGTGGGTCTCCCGCATCATTCCCCTAAGCTCTGTCAAGAAGCATGGGACCTCATTTCATTTCATAAAAGAGTTCACATTGAGATAGCTAGAAAGAAAGTACATAATTACGATACTTCACAAAACTATAAACTGTGAGCATTAAGAGTTTCTTAAAAAAGGCATTGTTTAATTTTTCGCATTAAATTTTTCTTAGCAAAAAAAATAAAAAGTAAAAAAGTTTAAAATAAAAAAAATTGGGGAGGAACCTAAGAACGCTTACCCGGGGCCCTGGAAACCTAGCACTGGCACTGGACATTGTAAACTAGAAATGACAGAATAGAGATATATAGAATGGTAGTCTTGACTGTCACTGGGGACTGAAGTTGCATATTAGGTAAGAAAAAAAAACATTGCAGAATTATCACAGGATGGGGATACATCAAAGGCTCCATTGCTCCTTCATCGAGCAGATAGAGCCAGGCTCCAGCTGCCAGAGTTTGTGGTTTTGTGTGTGTGCGTGTGTGTGTGTGCGTGTTAGAGCAGTTATAATAAAGGAATTACTTCAGGAGTAAGTATTGATGTAAGTAATGAAAAAATAGGATATCCCTCCTACACTGGTAGACTGCTGCCCACTGGACCTACATGACACACTCGTCCATCCCTGCACAACCTTGCTCCCAACCACCACTCTGACATTGTTGCTTATTATGGTGTTCCTTTACATAATATTGTCATAGTCCATTCTGGATTTTCCAATGCTAGAATAGATACACTAGATATGACTGAGCAGACTGCCATGGAAAGAAAATACAAATATTATCCAGTGGCGTAGCGTGTTTGGAAAGGTTGGGGAGACTCTGCAGTTATTATAGGGAGACAAAATACAATAAACAATAATTTAAACAAATGAAACAAAATGCATCAAATAAAACAACAACAAATACTACTACTGCTACTACTACTACTACTACTATTACCACCACCACCACCACTACAAATAATAATAATAATTATTATAACTAACTTGTTCAAGAAACGATGACAAATTAGTAGAACTCCACCAGCAAGAGAAGAAGCACTTACATTTTCTAGTACACAAGTGCAATGCGCCTGTCTTTACTTTCCACGACTAAGTCTATAACTCTGTCTACAAATATCTGATTACTGGATAGCTCTCAAAGTAGTGACTTTTCTATTGCTAATATGCTAAAACACGACAGTCGGATGTTGGACATTGAATCCCTTAAATAATTCTTTACTCGTTTGAGTGCTCATGCTTCGTTCACTGCTTGCTGTAGTTGCGGGTAGAGTCAAAACCAAACGCAGGAATTTCATTGTTTCTTCATAAATGGGATCTAAATCATTGTTGACAATGTTCTTTAAGAGGATTCTTGGAGATAAGTGTTTTTTCTCATCAGAGTATATGTTACACGATTCATTTTCAACTTGTTATTGTTTGAAAAAAGGGCACTGTTCTAATAACTGAAGCAGTTTCAACTTTGGGAATTCTTTTTGATAGTTCGGGAAAAGCTTTTCTTTCAAAAGTTCAACAAACTGAATTAAGGGAAAGTCTTGAAACATTCTCTCCATCTGAACAATTAGCAAATCCAGTATCTCGTAAGTTAGTGACCTAGGAGATGTTTTCTGACTGTCACAGAATGATAAGTTGCCATTCAAACACAAGCTGCATTTAATGCATTCATCAACAAATGTTTCCGTTCTTAATTGTCGTAAGTTTCTCAAAACAGTTCTTATTTCATCGTGGCAAGCAGTTATACTGACAGATTTTGACTAAATAACATTTAAGAGATGATCAACATGAAAAAAGCACCCTCAGTATAAGCAAAGCAAGTAGACAAACATCGGATCATTCATTCCCAATGCACAGCTCAAAGATTCTGGGTCCCACTGAGAGTCTGTATCATCAAATATATAATTAAAAACACTATATAGTCCTGAGAAATGACTAGATGTTGAAACTGCCGTGGAACGAAAGTTCCAGCGAGTGTTGCTTGCATGGTGGCAGTTTAAATCCTATCTCAGTTAGCAATACAGTTCGTTATGATGTTTTGGTGAAAAACGAATGGAATGCAGTAAGATCACGTACAAACATGCGTACTTGTCAAATGATTGTGGAGGCATGTAACAGTACCACATTCAGTTGGTGTGCGTAACAAAGAAGAAACAGCGCATAGGGACAGAACTGCTTCACCAATTGTTGTAGTCTCTTTCTCTGCTCGCCATTACTGAAGCACCAACCTATGTTTGAATAACCACTTTTCCTTCCACATTCCATTCTTTCAATACTGCATGAACAGTGTTTGAAAAAACTTCAGTAGTTTTATCTCCAGAAACATCGTAAAATCCAACGAATCTTTCCTCAATTTTGTCTGCTATACAGTATCTGAATATTATACTCATTTGACTCTTACATGATACGTCTAATGTTTCATCAGCCTGCATCGAAATGAAATTGCAGTTCTGAATTTCAGATTTTATTTTCTCATTACCTGCCAAAGTTATCATTTCTATTACATCATAATGTATATCTGGAGAAGTTCCTTTAAAGGTTGAAGGTGATGACAGATGGTCTCAGATTAACTGCTCTCTTTGAGCTAGTAAAATCCAACAATTCCAGATAGTTACCTTTGTTGCTCGAGGATTCGTCTTCTCGATGGCCATGAAAGGCTAGTTCTTGATTACAAAGAAATATAATTGCCTGAATAAGACGAGCCAATACTCTCCTGCTGGATGCAACTTGTTCATTGTATTTTATTGCTGTCAGACGAGCGGCTTCATTAAGGGCATGTTCAATTCTACTTTTGCCCAATAACTGAAATGATTCTTTGTTCTGCAGGTGACGTTTTGATGTCTGATGTTTTTGTGCTTTTCTGTAAAAATTCTTTATTGTATAAATGCCCTCATTGCATCATTCGTTTTCACCACCAAACAGAAAACATATATAACAATATAATCTGTTATTAACTGCGTTCACAGTCAGCCAAGCATACTTTTCGTACCAGGCTGTCTGAAAAGTGCGTTTTTGTTTGGCTTCACTTTAAACTACACTGAGTATAAGAGTAGGTCGTTTGTCCTTCAGTTCAAACTTTTTTCGTATGTTAATGTAGGAAAAGGCGTTTTTAATAAAAATTCTATAAGGTGTACAGTTGCTGGCTCATTCATATTGGCGACACAACGAAAATATGCACTAAAATCACCCAAGAATGACTATGAACACAAACCGCGCGACTGTTCACTTCCGTGTTAAAAGCCAGCATAGAAGCGGCAGAGACTAGTCTCGATACCTGCTAGCAAGTGCAGCGCACTGGCCTTCGTGGAAGAGGGG
The DNA here is from genome assembly GCF_023897955.1 of Schistocerca gregaria. Lineage (NCBI taxonomy): Eukaryota > Metazoa > Arthropoda > Insecta > Orthoptera > Acrididae > Schistocerca > Schistocerca gregaria. The sequence goes on from NC_064921.1 coordinate 242,614,284, forward strand.
AAGTGGAGGAGAGCCGAGAACGCTTAGGCGCACACAGCCAGGTAAGGGAAGGGAGGCAGAGACTTAGAGCATTTGAGTCTCAAGCAGGCGGATACACCAATACTCAGGGTGCGGTGGCGCAGGCTACAAACTGATGTCTTCGCACATTTAATGCTCTTAGTAGAAAGTTGTTTATATTTTTGTTATGAATTATTATTGCATCTTTTTTAAGCACGAATACAGGGAAGACTAAGTCTCAAAGTCTCCCCTCACGCTACTCCACTGATATTAACAAAGAACTAGAGAATATTGTTGAGGTGGGAACTTATCTGTTGATTCATGTATGACCAAATACTACCGATATGAAGCAGTTGGTGTGCGACTGTTTGTAACAGTGTTGTTTATTGCATCTATTTGTACAGAATGCTGAGCGAGATGTGAACAGAGGAGGGAGTAGGTGGTTGTGTCAGAGTCAGTTTAGAGAGTTCCATCAAGAGCCTCTAGGAATGTGTCTTACGCTGAATTTCAGTCTCAGTTGCAACAGAAGTAGGTGGCGGAAGTTAAAGATGGTGGAAGGAAATGTCGACATTTTTAGGACAAAGTCAGAATAAGAGAGATAGTGTAGAGGCAGATGGTCTAAGGCTGTCTGCTCTGTATTGGAGCTGAAACGTAAGATCATGAGGTCACAAGTGTCTCTGTGCATGCAGGTACAGGAGGCAGTCACATGGCTTCACACGGAGCAACTAAAATTTAATTGCACAGCTCCCGTTTATTGAAAGATAGCTCTTTGTCCAATCAGAGCACAATATCCATGCTGTAATTGCTTACCGAAATATGTGAAGTAGGATTTGCCTGTGGTGGAGAGAGGTTTTGAATGAAAAACACCTAAAGCCACGTACACACTGAGCCTGATGTTTGGAAACATGTTTCAAAACACAAAAACATCTATCTGTAGCAGTGTTGGTACAGATCAAAGGAAACAATGTTTCAGGCTAGCTACCACTTGTCATCATTGCACGTTGCTAGCGAGTATGTGTCGTCTACTGTTAAGTGGTGTTGTGTTTACTATAGTGTCATTTTTGCTTTATTTTTCTAAAATAATGGAGTGATCAAGGCAACAAATTGTTGATTTAATTGCCATGTACCAGGGGAAGGATTGCTCACGGAACATCCGGAGCAAGGAATATAAAAACAGTGTTAAAATACATAATGCACTTGCAAAAATTGCAGCAGCTTTTGGCACAGACAAGGAAAGTAGAAAAAAACATACGATCGTCCATGGTTGCTTACAAGCATGAAAAAAAGAAAAATGATTTCCAGCAGACCATCTGGTAGTGGTGCAGACACTGCATATGATTCCAACTGTTTCAGCTATCGGCTGCTACAGTTCTTGGATGATGATCATGAGTCGAAGGAGACAACAGATACTATGGAAAATGAGGTACAAAAATTATGCTTATTTGTTTTTATTTGCGTTTGTAGCAACATAGGTTTTCTAGCACATGGAAAAACTGAAGCCCTAATGTCGAAAGTGTTCTCAACAACCATTCTGGCCCTAGAAAGTTTGTAATTAAAAACTCTCTTTTTGAACCTATAACAAGTTTTCCTTGGTAGGGTTTCATAATATTTTTCTGTAAAGGAAAAGCATCGTCTGCTACAAAAACATATGGTAGGGCCTTTTTGCCACCTGGTAAACATTCAGTTTGTGGCAAGTTTAGTTTCTTTTTGTTAATGAACTCGCTTATGTTCGCGTTCTTGAACACACCACCATTTGATATTCTGTCTTGGTAGCAGCATACAAAAAGTTGTAACTGGCATCAACGGCAGCAAGCAGCACAACGCTGAATGAACCTTTATAATTATGTTATTCACATCCACTACCAATAGGACACTGTAACACGATATGTTTCCCATCAACTGCTCTGACACATGGGGGGAAATGAAGAATCTGTGAGAACCAATAAGATGTTTTAAGCCAGTCGTTTTCAGCCGCCGGTATCTGAAAGAAATACATTTGATTTCAGGTTTTCGTACTTCCAGTCCTCCACTACAAAAAAACCAGAAGAGTGGGTGAGAAAAAAGATATGCAGCAACCCTACAAGATTGCATCTCAATTGTTAACTAAAGTGCTGCAAAAACAAGAAAATAATAAGAGTGATGAATGTAGTACATGTGGTCACACATCAGTGCTGCAGAAATTCCCAGAGTTACAAATAGCAAAAACAATGGCTTTGCTTAATGAAGTATTAACAAAACAGCATGTAGCACATTTGGAAAGTCAGCAGTCAACAGTGGGTATGAATGTGGCAGGGCCATCATCATCAAATAGTTATTCCCCTGTCATATTTACAAGTTATGTAAACACTGGTAACACTATTGAAGATGTTGTGTTTGATGAGGTCTATAATGTAATTGACAAATAACAACATTTTGAAAAGATGCTTATTTAACGGTGTTTTTCATTTACTTACCTTTACATTCTTCAGTACTTCCAGAGCTCTACATATTTCAAGTACTGTTCGAGATATTGCTTGCTTCAAAATGTGAAATAAATACGCAAGGCTCTGAAATGTATCTCCTGTTGCCAGAAAACTAAGAGTAACTGCAAGCCTTTGGTTGACTGAAATCACTTTCCTGAAATTCTTATCTTTTTTTGAAACAAATGGTACTATCATATTTGCCAGATTTTCAAAATCGACAGATGACATCTGAGTGAAGTTACGGAAGCCAGAGACGTCTTCCATACTCAACTCACGTAGGAAGTTATTCCCACCAGTTCTTCTAGAGAATGTTTTTCTCCACAAACAACGAGGACGCCTTTCATTTTATTTGTGTAAACCTAGTATTAATAATGTAGCACCACATATCATTATAGTTTCCTCGACACCAGACACAATGTAGCAGCAGATGATACAAACACAATAATACAAAGAGCATTGCAGACGGCGTAAACACACAACGAGAAATGTTTAACGCCAGTGTGGACAGACAGAGACAAGAAACTAAGTTGGAAACATTTGCAAAACATCGCAGAAGACAATGTTTACAACAGAAGTGTGTATGTGGCTGAATACTGTTGGGACCTTACATTTTGTTGTGTTTTTCAGTCTGAGACTGATTTCATGCAGCTCTTCAAACTCGTATATCCTATGCATGTTCCTTCATCTCTACATAGTTGCTGCAACCAATTGAACATTCTCACTGTATTAAACATTTCCAAATGTGCACTTGGCCTTAAATGTTGACAAAAGATACATCTTGCCCAGCTAGATAAAATAAAGAATGAGTGAGTGATATATAGATTATGTGCTGTTGGCTGTTGCGCTTTGTATTTTTGACTATGTCAGTTTATTATGTCCTCATTATTTTAACTTTGTAATGTGATAAATGTAATATGCATTCAAATAAAATGCTGTCTGTCAAAGATTGTTGTGATATCTTCATTACGAGAAAGAATGATCGTACTAACTGCTACACACCTCTAAATGCTGGGCACGGCGACATGAGGCAGCCAAGTGAATGTAGTGAAAGATTATTTCTGTGCAGTATATATTATTCATTTTTGGCACCCTTATAATTGCAAGAATTCGGAAGAATTGATTTCAAACTGTTCATCAAACAAACCATAAGTAGAGATTTTAGTCTGTATCGGTTCCTGTACTGAATGTTCAGGTAAGCTATCTGTGTTAGCTTTCTTTCCTGTAGTGCATTAGCAGATAGTCACTTGATGAAGTACTTCATTATATTTTGTTTTGCTGTGCTGCAAAATGTAAATGATTAAATTATGCACAAGGAATATGGGGCTTGATTCTTACTGCAGAATGTTCTGCCCTCTATCAGGCCACCCAATACGTCCGATGACACAGGCTTCTCAGTTGTGTTTTATGTGCTGACTTGCTCACTGATGCTGGAGCCAATATGATATTTGTGCGAGTCCCTGGTCATGGAATGCAGGGGAATAAAGCTGCCAATGCAGCTGCAGTCTAAATTTGTAGACCTTTTAGCTATTCTGTCCCTTCAGATGATCTCTGTATTGTCGTTCATAGGAACATTGTGTCGCTCTGGCATGAACACTGGTCTTCTCCTTATGGGAACAAACTCTGGGAAATTAAACACTTCCCAATTGCTTGCATGACTTCCTCTCACCCCTCTTGTTGTGAGGAAATACATTTAGCTAGGATGAATATTGGGCACTGTTGTTTGTTTCAGTCACCTTTATTTGCTAAGTGGAGACCCCGCATCACTCTGTAGTTACTGCAACCAACCATGGACAGTGCATCATTTTCCAATCCAGTGCCAATTTTATAACAGTTTATGTTTTAATATAAGTCTGCTATCTGGATTATCAATTTTTTTAGCAGATACCGCATGAACTGTAGATCTTTTCTTTTCTTTTCTCTCTCTCTCTCTCTCTCTCTCTCTCTCTCTCTCTCTCTCTTTTAATTTTTTTTTTTTTTTTTTTTTTTTTTTTTTTTTTTTTTTTTTTTTTTCACAGTAGTAGGGCGAAGGAAATTTAATTTTCACCATTTGAGCAACCTCTTCAAAGGGGAAATGATTGTTTTTAGCTATCCCTCTGCTCCAGTCGATGAGGCTCTGAGTATTATTGATTTCAAATTCATTCGGTAATTGACTATTTTAAGTTATGACAAGGGCACTTGTGATCTCCATTGTTTTGGACACTCCACTCCCTCCCTCCCCCTTCCCCTGCCCCCTCCCCTAAAAAATGGAGTATGGGAGACAAAAGTAGCAAACTGCTGCTTCACTTTATGCACACAAAAATATTAATGGTTTGCTCTTTTCAACAGATGATGGAGAGTACACTACACTACGATAAAGTGCACTTTTGGAATTTTTTGTCTCCAAAATCAAACCCAAATTTTGTGCATTGATGTAATAATTATACAAGCATATGAGTAAAACACTTACCTCAATAAATTAGCTTGTTTTCGTAGTAATTACTGACTGTATAGTACAGTGTAAGCAGATAAATAATTATTCTTCATTGTTGTGAAAAATCAACTCTTCTGATTACATGTAATATCTTCATATTAGTAATGAAGTAGTTTATGTGTGATAACTGTAGTATACAGTATTCATCTTTCATCACCTCTCCAATGATCAAACTTGCTTGTCATGGTGGAGTTGCAAATAGGTGATAGGTTGAAGTGATATTCTTATATTTTCATTATGTGAAAAACAAGGGATGTTTGTGAAGATATTGAGTTATAGTTTAAATTGTTTAATCTCATTCAGTTCAATCCATCAGAGTTTTATTTACAGTGTGCCGTATGTTTGATGTATTTGAATGTTTTCTTGAGAGAAACCTCACCATGCTAGAGGTTAATAATATACCATTAGTGCAGTTACTGTAGCGATATTTCCCTTTGCTATGTCATGTGTCTGACAAAAATAATTCATGCCAGTGAAATCTGTATTTTATATATTCTTCCTTGTCTGTAGTCTAAGTTACTAGAATGTCTTGTCAGTTCTTCACAAAAAGAACTATATAAATATAAAAAGAGAACATGAATGTTAGAACCGGTGTTTGAATATTTTTACATTCATGTGAAAAATGTAATGAAGCTCTTCATTAATAGTTTGTACCTTCTGTAAAATGAAAAGCCATATTTCTTTACTATGCTACTAAATATTTGTTTGTTTGTGGTAAACCTTCCAAATGCCAATATAAATTCTCTCCATTTTTTTGGTTTGATGTATTGACTTTCAAAATCTTGGTCAAGGGAAGTCTCAGAATACAAAACAAGAAAATGAATTGATCATCACCAATCTATGAATTAGTTTAGTTTTCAAAATCACAGTACATGGGCACAACAAAGTTGAAAGCCTTCATATGTTGGGCTGGTAGCATAGGTCGTCTCAAAGTATGTAGTCAGCAGATCTTGGCTCTCTGATAATATACTATAAAAATAGAAAAAATATGAATATTAAATAAATTCCTGACAGAATAAGTGTTTTGTTGATGGAAAACTGCAGTGTGTCTGCCAATTAGGTAATTAAAATGTACTAAGGTGACTGTTGTGGACTTCACATTTAGCTGTTGCGTCAGGAACACTAGAAAAATAAGTCTAGTGGAAATATTTAAAATTGTATTTTCTCCAAACATTATTCACTCACATTTCCATAAGTGTGGAGAAGAGTAGCAGTACAGAGTGTGTGTGTGTGTGTGTGTGTGTGTGTGTGTGTGTGTGTGTGTGTGTGTGCGCGCGCCTTTTATTTACATTGTTTTGGCAGTACACAGTGCAGTTTCTAATTGTATTATTTTAATTTGTTACAGGATTTTGTGTGTTGGGGCAAGCATTATGGAAAGTTTGTCAGACAAACTTTTCTCTGCACTTGACAATGCCAATAGAGAAAGCAGAACAGAACACAAAACAGAACATAAGTCTCTTCCACAAAACAAATTTGAACTCAAAGAGAGGAGGCAAGACAGACTTTCTTCTACTACTGTGCCAACAAGGCAAGGAAACTGTGAGAGAAAAAAGAATATTGTAGAACCAAATGTTCACAGCAGATTACCTTCAAAATTTAAAGTTGGAAATTTTCCACAATGTTTTGGACCCAGTGCAAGTCACCCTGGAAATTCCAGTCTTTTGCCCCTGGATGAAGGGCAAAGACAAAGTGCTGATCGGTGGAGGTCTCGTGATAGTCTCTCTAATCCAGGAAAAATTAATATGAGAGTTGGTGGAAAGGGTTCAGATAAAACTCCTCCTAAGTTTATTAGGAATAAATTGCAATTTGAAGACAGGCAGAAATCTTCTACATCAATTAAAGGAACTGGATATAAATTTCTGGAAAACCTTCTTGAAAAAGATCCAGTGGAAGTAGTAGTAAAATTAGCAAGCTCCAAAATAGGATTCACTGAATTTTTAAAAAAAGAAATGTCCCCAGATTTAATACACCTTACATTAAGGCTACTTGCTGAAAAAGTGTGTGTAGTTGGTTTCCAACACAACAAAACAACTGTTTTGATTGCAGCATGCCAACCACACTTCTTAAGCCAACTAGAAAAAGAAATGAACAAGGTCCCAACAGAACACCACTCAAGGAAGTCTAAGATACTTCCATTCTTAGAAAATCTTCTAATATTTTATGCAACAGTTGTTAATGTGCTTCCACAGACCGCATGTGAAAAGTTCAAGACTCTCTTTGTTACGACTGAATTGTCCATAGAAGGTGCGCAAAGGTACCAAAGTATAAACTGTGATGATATTAAGAAGAAGTTCGAATGTCTTAAGGCCCAGCTTAGAAGTATGATAGAAGAAAATGAACGTAGTTCAATAAAACAAAGTAGCAAAATGGAGCAGCTTCAATATTTGCAGCCCCCTGATAATTTCAGATACTGTAGCATATTCCCCACTGCTGAAGATTTTGCTGGCAAACCATTTTTACGACCTAGCATCATCAAGGGAGCATATATTGATGTTGAACATTACCTAGATGTTCAGTTTCGCTTGCTGCGGGAAGATTTTGTGGGCCCCTTACGTGAGGGTATATCACAGTATACAGAACATTCTCTCCAAGGGCAGAAAAGATTTAAGAGGATTGAAAACGTGCGAATATATCATGATGCTTTATTTTTAAATACTGTTACTGTTAAAGAAAAAGTAGGTGTGGTACTAAACTTTGATACTAAAAAGAAACTGAGAAATGTTCCTTGGGAGCATTCCAAACGTTTTATGTTTGGTTCATTGTTGTGTTTTACCCATGACAATTTTGGTACCTTCTTTTTTGGTACAGTTCTTGAGAGGGACAAGAAACAACTAGAAAATGGTTGTGTTGTCGTTGAACTTATTGACGAGATAGATATTAGTATATTTGAAAGAGCATATACAGTGGCAGAAAGTGAAGTTTATTTTGAACCATACCGACAGGTATTAAATGCATTGCAGACTATGCCCTTTGCTGCATTTCCAATGAAGCCTTATATTGTTGATGGGGTTACAGAAGTAGGTTTGCCCCAGTACATACGTGCAAAATCTGATCCATTAATATACAAAATTGGCAAGTTCAAAGTACCTATAACTGAAATGGACACTTGGCCTACAGAAGATGAATTGAAGTTGGACATTTCACAGTATAAGTCATTCCGAACTGCTTTGACCAAGGAGTTCGTTATAATACAGGGTCCACCAGGAACAGGAAAAACTTTTCTTGGTTTGAAGATAATAAAAACTTTTCTTGACAACCAAATTATATGGAACACAAACCGTAGACCTATTCTTGTGGTGTGCTACACTAACCATGCATTGGACCAAGTCCTTGAAGGAACTTTAAGATACACAACAGAAATAATTCGTGTTGGTGGCCAGTCACAGTCAGAAGCTCTAGAGGAATACAATCTGAAAGAAGTTCGACGGCATCGCGTGGTGAGAGTGTCTGCAGTATCTAGCAGGGAGATAATCTCAGAAATGCAAAATGTTATCAGTCAAATTCGTTCTTTGCAAGAACATCTAGAGAGAATTGCTAACAACAATACGATAATCAGCATTTCTTCTTTGAAGGAGATGGGAATTACTGTTAAACAGCTTGGATCGTTTATGCTTGATCACATAGTCAGTGATGAGTGTTTCATTGAATGGTTGAAGGGAGATGGAAATGAAAATCCAGATAGTCTGTTTCAGCAGGATGATCCTTATGCTGGTAATATTTCAATTCTTGAAGATTTACCTTGTGAAAACAATAATGATAGTGATGGTGATAATCATTTTGAAGATGAGTATGAAGATGATTACAACAATGCTGATTTATTCAGTGATGAATATGGCCTGATAATGCAAACAGTAGACACAACAAAATTAAAATATGCCCTGGATCTATCACATCTTATTATGGATGTTCAGCACTATAAACAGCGGCTGGAAAATTGTGGAGCTAACATAGAAGATTATGTGAAGTATCAGCAGTTGTGGATGTATAGTGTGGGCCTTTACAGGTAATATTTTATTTATACATAAAAACATACTTTTTGTCAGACTTATTACACTGTGCCTATCCACAATCTTCAACAACTCCTTCAAAAAAAGACAATCCTTCATGTAAATTTGTATCACCACCACTGTTTTTACATCAGTAGCTACATATGTTATGGAAATTACCCAACTACAGTCGTATTATTTACAAGTAATTGCTTTATTCTTGGTTCTCACCGAGATCAACCAAACGAGTGATGGAGATAGAGATTGGCTCAATAACTAACCTTCCATTGTTATGTAATGTGGGGCACCATTAAATTTTGTATGCTCACATCTATCCTCACTATACTCCTCCAGCCAGATATGAGACAAATTATAGTTGCAGCAGATTGTTAACCATGATGTAGTTTCACAAACACTAAGTACTTCCTGAGTGAAAGTTATAATATGTACTAGGAAAAAAGAAAGAAAAAGTGTTAGATTTGTTGTCTGGCTCTCAACCATTGCTCAGTCAAACCACATGGCAATTTTTTGTTTTACAGTAATCCCATATGCTTTAAATATTATGTGACCGTTTTGATAGTCTTATGCTGTACCCTACAAATACATGATAAGAGATTTCTGAATTTGCCAGTCAGCGTCATCGTGTCCAGCGTCTGTCCATTTGTCAAATAAAATATCTAAATTAATTGCATAGTGTTATTTTGTTCTTTATACAATGTAACTCAAATGGCTTGTTCTGACTTGCGGAAACTGAGACTCTAAGACACAAAATGCCATTAACCTATTAATTTTAACAAAATTACACTATAATACAAGCAATAGATACATTGTCATTAATTTTTCCCATATGGAGTACAGAGTGCATGTTAAAGGGCATGTGTGCTTGCAATGAATAGTAATTAATGGCGGAATCTCGTGCTTGTGAGATGCCTAAATGCAGAGCTCAGAAAATAAATTTATAAACATGAATGAATGAATTAAGCATGTGGTTAATATTCCTATCTGTTCATTATCTTCAAACTATTAACATATTTTGCCACACCTCTTCAAATTTCATCCCAGACGTATCATTTCAGGCAGGGGGGTTGCCTTCATAGACTCGGATGTTATTGAATTTAGCATACGTTAAAATTCAGGAGTAAGTAAGAAACACACATTTTTTTTTCTTTTCTCCAAAAAAATCCTGCCCCAAGGTACAGGCCTCCAAAGATGACACTGCGAACACCATTTTGAAGATGCGAATTTTGTTATAGCTTATTTTATTTGAAAGATAATTGCTTTATGATTACAATGGTATCCTCTGTTTGGACATATCTATTAAAGTTATTTTACTGTCACCTTTTGAACTATTTTTTTTTATAATTTGCAGATTTTTTTTCAAAAATGCAAATCCAGAAAAGTTACATTTTTTCTTGTTGATTAGAACCCCCCCCCCCCCCCCCCCCCACCACCACCACCACAACCACCCCCCTCCCCAAGGATCAAGGACTTTGCCATTGGTGGGGAGGCTTGCGTGCCTCAGCGATACAGATAGCCATACTGTAGGTGCAACCACAATGGAAGGGTATCTGTTAAGTGGCCAGACAAATGTGTGGTTCCTGAAGAGGGGCAGCAGCCTTTTCAGTAGTTGCAGGGGCAACAGTCTGGATGATTGACTGATTTGGCCTTGTGACACTAATCAAAACAGCCTGGCTGTGCTGGTACTGCAAAAAGCTGAAAGCAAGAGAAAACTACAGCTGTAATTTTTCCTGAGGGCATGCAGCTTTACTGTATGGTTAAATGATGATGGCGTCCTTTTGGGTAAAATATTCCGGAGGTAAAATAGTCCCCCATTCGGATCTCCGGGTGGGGACTACTCGGGAGGACGTCATTATCAGGAGAAAGAAAGCTGGCATTCTACGGATCGGAGCATGGAATCTCAGATTCCTTAATCGAGCAGGTAGGTTAGAAAATTTAAAAAGGGAAATGGATAGGTTAAAATTAGATATAGTAGGAATTAGTGAAGTTCGGTGGCAGCAGGAACAAGACTTTTGGTCAGGTGAATACAGGGTTATAAATACAAAATCAAAGAGGGGTAATGCAGAAGTAGGTTTAATAATGAATAAAAAAATAGGAGCGCGGGTAAGCTACTACAAACAGCATAGTGAACGCATTATTGTAGCCAAGATAGACACAAAGCCCACGCCTACTACAGTAGTACAAGTTTATATGCCAACCAGCTCTGCAGATGATGAATAAATTGATGAAATGTATGATGAGATAAGAGAAATTATTCAGATAGTGAAGGGAGACGAAAATTTAATAGTCATGGGTGACTGGAATTCGGTAGTAGGAAAAGGGAGAGAAGGAAACATAGTAGGTGAATATCGATTGGGGCTAAGAAAAGAAAGAGGAAGCCGCCTGGTAGAATTTTGCACAGAGCACAACTTAATCATAGCTAATACTTGGTTCAAGAATCACAAAAGAAGGTTGTATACATGGAAGAAGCCTGGAGATACTGACAGGTTTCAGATAGAGTATGTAATGGTAAGACAGAGATTTAGGAACCAGGTTTTAAACTGTTAAGACGTTTCCAGGGGCAGATGAGAACTCTGACCACAATCTATTGGTTATGAATTGTAGATTAAAACTGAAAAAAGGTGATAATTTAAGGAGATGGGACCTGGAGAAACTGACTAAACCAGACGTTGTACAGAGCTTCAGGGAGAACATAGGGGAACAATTGATAGGACTGGGGGAAAGAAATACAGAAGAAGAAGAATGGGTAGCTTTGAGAGATGAAGTAGTGAAGGCAGCAGACAATCAAGACGAGGGCTAGTAGAAATCCTTGGGGAACAGAAGAAATATTGAACTTAATTGATGAAAGGAGAAAATATAAAAATGCAGTAAATGAATCTGCCGAAAAGGAATACAAACGTCTCAAAAATGAGATCGACAGGAAGTGCAAAATGGCTAAGCAGACATGGCTAGAGGACAAATGTAAGGATGTAGTGGTTTGTCTCACCAGGGGTAAGATAGATATTGCCTACAGGAAAATTAAGGAGACCTTTGGAGAAAAGAGAACCACTTGTATGAATATCCAGAGCTCAGATGGAAACCCCGTTCTAAGCAAAGAAGGGAAAGCAGAAAGGTGGAAGGAGTATATAGAGGGTCTATACAAGGGCGAAAGGACTTGAGAACAATATTATGGAAACTGAAGAGGATGTAGATGAAGATGAAATGGGAGATACGATACTGCGTGAAGAGTTTGACAGGGCACTGAAAGACCCGAGTCAAAACAAGGCCCCAGGAGTAGACAACATTCCATTAGAACTACTGACTCGAATGGAAAAACTGGTAGAAGCCGACCTCCGGGAAGATCAGTTTGTATTCCATACAAATATTGTAACATGTGAGCCAAACCTTTCGACAATGTTGACTGGAATACTCTCTTTCAAATTCTGAAGGTGGCAGGGGTAAAATACAGGGAGCGAAAGGCTATTTACAATTTGTACAGAATCCAGATGGCAGTTATAGGAGTCGAGGGACATGACAGGGAAGCAGTGGTTGGGAAGGGAGTGAGACAGGGTTGTAGCCTCTCCCAGATGCTATTCAATCTGTATAATGAGAAAGCAGTGAAGGAAACAAAAGAAAAATTCTGAGTAGGTATTAGAATCCATGGAGAAGAAATTAAAACTTTGAGGTTTGCCGATTGTAATTCTGTTAGAGACAGCAAAGGACTTAGAAGAGTAGTTGAACAGAATGGACAGTGTCTTGAAAGGAGGATATAAGATGAACATCAACAAAAGCAAAACGAGGATCATGGAATGTAGTTGAATTAATTCGGGTGATGCTGAGGGAATTAGATTAGGAAATGAGACATTTAAAGTAGTAAAGGAGTTGCTATTTGGGGATCAAAATAACTGATGATGGTCGAAGTAGTGAGGATATAAAATGTAGACTGGCAATGGCAAGGAAAGCGTTTCTGAAGAAGAGAAATTTGTTAACATCGAGTATAGATTTAAGTGTCAGGAAGTCGTTCCTGAAAGTATTTGTACGGAGTGTAGCCATGTATGGAAATGAAACATGGATGATAACTAGTCTGGACAAGAAGAGAATAGAAGCTTTCGAAATGTGGTGCTACAGAAGATTAGATGGGTAGATCATATAACTAATGAGGAGGTATTGAATAGGATTGGGGAGAAGAGAAGTAAACTTCTCAACTTGACTAGAAGAAGGGATCGGTTGGTAGGACATGTTCTGAGGCATCAAGGTATCACCAATTTGGTATTGGAGGGCAGCGTGGAGGGTAAAAATGGTAGAAGGATGTAGGTTGCAGTAGGTACTAGGATATGAAGAAGCTTGCACAGGATAGTGTAGCATGGAGAGCTGCATCTAACCAGTCTCAGGACTGAGGAACACAACAACAACAACAACAACAACAACAACAGCAGCAGTACCATGTAGTACTGTATTATGTGAAACTTTGTTGTGGTTTCTTGTCAGTTTCTTTGTCACTGTTGTTCATTACAGGTTTTTGTATTGTAGTTACTCAGTGCTAACTTGTTTACTGAAGAGGCTTTTAAGAAATCTGAGACCATGGATGTGAGTTCTCTGTTTTCGTGAGGAATTTGCCAGTTGACACAGTTGTAGTTTGTTTTGTGAAAAGGACTGTTTGGAATCTCTTCTGACTGGGGCTACAGGAGAAATGTCATCTGACTTGGGCCACAAGAGAGTGAAGTGTGATGACTATTTTCATGTGCATAAAAGAGTAAGTGATTCATAAGACAAATGGCAAAACAGACTTCGTTCATGTTGGGAATAAGTGTTCTCATTTGAAGACTCTCTTTCAAAGGGAAGATGTTTCCAATGGTGACTTTTTGTATTCTAAATGTTTTGACAGAATAACAACATTGATAATATCTGAACAAGGTGAAGCCTCCCACGGTGAAGATGATGCAGTTCTTGCATCAATAGAGGAAGAATTATATAATCTGAATAATTCAACTACAGAGGTAGGTGTTTGTCCCGTTAAGAAACCGTGGCCAGTGAAATAGAGTCATTAGCTCCATGCACTGAGAAAGTGCAGAGAAATTACTAAAGTTATGGATGAATACACTACAGCAAAACTGACCATTCTCTCTCAAAGTAGAAATTCCATCTTCAGAAGAAAATGAACCAAAGCACTCTTGCACCTCTTGCCAGGAATTTTTCACAAATATCAATTCAGCTGTTGAATATTGTGTATCCTACAATGAAAAGATGCAAGTTTCAACTATTGTTCCAGGAGTCTGGAAGACCAGATCCCTATTATGGTCATCCTGTAAAAGCAGCTCAAGTTCAACTTGTGCATTCATTTTATCTGAAAGATAAATGGGGCTGTTCTCACCAGAGTGCCAACAAAGAAAGACACTGTAACTGTAACAGTTGAAGATAAAAAAAGTTGTGAAAGTGAAGAGGTACATGACTCACAGTATAAAAGAAACTTTTGCAATTCATAAGAGCATCTATACAACTTCACATATTGGAAGATAAAAACTTTATGCAGTACAACTCAAGTGGATAGTTCCACATCCACCTAGAGATGTCTGTTTATGTGTTTACTGTGCGAATTTTGATCTTTGTGTGATAACTTTGAAGAACTTAGTGGAGCACATGACATATGACACCTTGGTTGGGCGTGCGAAGTCATTAGTAGTCTGTGACATAAAATGAGAGACTTGTTTGTTTCAAGAATGTGGTGACTGCCCTGGAAAGGGAGGACTGTCTTTACAGACACTTGGCATGGAAGACATGGCAGATAACTCTGCAGACATTACATATGTGACATGGGAGGAAAATAAAGTAATTACGAAAAATGTTGCCTTTGACACATTGATTGATGAACTTTGTAAATGGTCAGTGAAAGCCGTAACAGACCAGCACCTCTAGAAATTGCAACAACAACAACACATTGCAGAAATGAAAGGGTGTGTACAGGCTGAAGAACTATGTTTAGTGCTTCACTGTGATTTTGCTGAGAACTGATCTATAATCCTCCCACAAGAAGTACAAGGGTATCATTGGAGTAATGACCAGGTTTCAATTTTTACAGGAGTGACATATTTGCAAAACAAGACCACAAGTGTTGCAGTTATAAATGATGACACAGGACATGACTCAGCACATGCTTTGCTAGCAATGTGCAAAATTTTTCAACTGCCAACAGGGGCAGAGAAGATCATTATTATTTCTGATGGTGCTCATAGTCATCTTAAAAATCGTTACCAGCTGTTTGAATTGAGTAAGTCGCTTGTGCCAACTGACTCGGTATACAGTGCTACTGATCACAGGAAGGAGCCTTGTGATGGTGTAGAAGGCCTGCTGAAGCTAAATGCTTCAAAACGTAATCTTTCCAGACCAAATACAGCTGTATTCAGAATGCTGAGGATTTTATGAGAGTCATGAAATCTTACACATCTACACCCTCACTCTTTTGTCCAAAGAGGAAATTGAAGAATTCTGTGAGCAGAAAAAAGAAGAATGGTCCAAACAAACTACTCCTGTGAAAGGAATCAAGAAGACACATTTTTGGACTCAGTGATGGGCGAACTCATATTGCTTGCACTTTAAAGAGCAAGAAAGAAGAAATTTCGTTCGTTCGGCCAACACCTCAGAAACAGCAGGATAATATTCAGATTCGCAACCTGAGAAGGGGGATGTTTATGGTGTGTGTGTGTGTGTGTGTGTGTGTGTGTGTGTGTGTGTGTGTGTGTGTGTGTGTGTATGACAGTGACTGGTGGTTAGCAGAGGTTATATACCCCAGTGATGAGTTAAACAAAATTGTAGTGAACTTTATGCTACCACATGGACCAGCTGCTGGATGTAGGTTTCCAGCTGAAAGACAGCAAAACCGCCATCAGTGCTCATTTCCTGTGTACAATGTTTTGAAGACTGAGTGCTCCAGTTCCTATTATTTCAACAGGAAGGCATCACTCGATATCAAATGAAGATACTGAAGCAGCGGAACACATTCTTAGTTCATTGACTGGCTACTTTCAGTACAAACAGAGTGCACAGAAGTTGTAAAAATTGAAACCTTTAAGTCTTTGGACTTTTCTCATACATTTTGGAACCATTTGAAATGCTTGAAAAAATGAGTTACTTACTCATCTTTCAAAACTAAAATTATGTTAAATAAGCCTAGGTTTTGATTTTTATAAGCATATTATGTGATAAAGTGGTAATAAAACAGGTTTTATGTATGGCAGAAATTTCAGTTGTTTATAAAACCTATTCAACCTAGAAGTGGATGCTCTCCTTTTCAGGGAATGTAGAACTATATGGTACTAATCAACAGAAAAAAATTGTAGATTGGCATTTTTGAAAAAAAAAAAAAACCATACATTATAAAAAAAGTCCAGAATGCTATAGTAAAAAACTTTGACAGATAAGACCCAATGGAGAAGTTGTTTGTAATCATAAAGCAATTATCTTTCAAATAATAAAAAACAATAAAATATCTAGAACTGTTCCAGAGATACAGCATTTAAAAAATTTTTCCAAAATTCGTGTCTTCAAAATGGTATACTCAGTATCATCTTTGGAGGGCTGTATCTTCGAGCAGATTTTTTTTTGGAGAAAACAAAAAAATATATGTTCCTTACTTAGTCCTTCATTTTAACATATGATAAATTCAATAACATCCGGGACTAAGAAGGTAAATTTTTTTCCTAGCCTACCTGAATTGATATGGACTACAGCATGTGTTCTGCCGCAGATGTGAATTGTTGTTTGCATGTTGGTGAGGGCTGCATTTACTGATCAGAATTATGGTGCCAGGACTCTCTACAAAGCGTACACTCTGTACCTCTATTTCTTCTGCTTGTAACCAGGTACTTAATAACCCCAAGAGCTAAATAGACTTATTCTTTGGATAGCATATTTAGCTGCTGATGTTACATTTATCATAGCAAATGGTACTAAAATTGATGCATTTTGGAGAGATCTTTAATGTGGTATGTGTTACCTTCATTGCATGCTTAATGTTTCTCATGTTTTCATTTTCGCTTGAGACATTTAATGTCTTTTCACGTGTGTTGAATCCAAGGAATTTATGAGTTCGCGTGATGAAAAAATGATGTTCCATAACACCACAAGGCCTGTGCTGTGACTGGCTGACAAACACACTGAGCAGCCCCTATGTTGATTTATGTATATGTGAAACAAGCATGTCTTTTTGGCTGGTGTTCATATGCATGCTTACATATATGCAGTTTGTCACACCACATCAAAGCTCTCTCCTAAACACTTTATTTTTAGTATCTTTGTTGTGCTAAAATATCACAAAATGTAAGATCAGTGGCTAAACATGCTGCTGTACATTGCTTTGTTGAAACTGAGTATATACCTTTTTCTGGATTTGCAGAATTTTTATTCTTGACTGATGTTTATATCGGATTTGTGTGTACCAAGTTCCTTCACTTTCACCGTAAGCTCACATCCAAAGTTTTGCTTAATAAGTATAGGACATGTTTTGCATGCTTATTTCCTTTAATAATTTGTAAAACACTTACTGCCTGGTGACACAGTGCTATATTATAGTGCACTCCAGTGAGATGTTAACAAACTTAACATGCCTTTCCTACTGCAGATAGAATCACCAATGCTAGAAACAAATTAGTATCTTCACTAGTATCAAAACAGCAGTATTAAAAACCGGTTGTTGACACATCAAAGTATAGTAGAGATATACAGAAATGGATTTGAGAGTGGAATGTACCCATTTTGTTGATTCCATTATGGTGTAAGTAGTGGAAAGTGAAAATCATGTGGCGATTGTTAGGACACCCTTATGCTGAACAAACAGAGCCTTTGGGATGCCCACAAGAACTGTACTCCATATAGGCCACGCCCCCTAACTTCTGCTGCATGAAGCTAACAGGCATTTCAAGCCACAGCCTTAAGACTGGGTACTACTTGTTTGAAAATTGTCACTCGATATCAACATTTCATAAAACGTTGACTGACAGTATTAAGATATGTGTGGAAAATCCTGATAATTTGAATTCTGTAATCCAGTATTGAGAAATATATTGTACTATATCCTTTGGGGCATTGCTGCCTCAGAGCCCATAGCTAGCACCTGTTCTACCAGACACTTTGCATATGGCAATAATAAATTGATTTAAAAGATTGTCAGCAAAGGATATTTCATCAGTTTGTTCAAGAATACATCTATCCTGTACTGCTATATTTTAAACAATTTGCTATGTATTAATTGATTTAAATTCACTGAAATGAAATTGATTCAGGGGGGGTAAAACAATTGAAGGTGCAATTACAGAAATAAAAGAAATAAAAACAGTTCAGAAATATTAAGCCTCTTATGAAATGAAAATATCACGATAACCGAAGGTTTATGCTAGATTGGAATTTTAACCCAGACCTACATCTGCATCTACAAAAACACTCAGCAAGCCACCATAAGGTGCATGGCAGAGGGCACCCTGTACCACTACTTGTCATTTCTTTGTGTTCCACTCGCAAATAGAGTGAGGGAAAACTGACTGTCCGAATGAGATCTAATTCCTCGGATCTTATCTTTGTGGTCCTTATGTGCAATGTACGTTGGCGGCAGTAGAATCATTAGCAGTCAGCTTCAAATGCCGGTTCTCTAAATTTTCTCAATAGTGTTTCTTGAAAAGAGCATCACCTTTCTCCTAGGGAGTCCCATCTGGGTTCTCGAAGCATCTCTTTAACGCTTACGTATTGTTCAAACTACCTGTAACAAATCTAGCACCCAGCCTCTAAATTGCTTCAATGTTTTTCCTTCAATCTGACCTGGTATAGATTCCAAACACCCAAGCAATGCTCTAGACTAGGTTGCACTAGTGTCATCTACGTGGTCTCTTTACAGGTGAAGCACTCTTTCCTAAAATTCTCAGCAAGGCGAAGTTGACTATTTGCCTCTTCTCCCACTATTCTCACATGCTTGTTCCTTTTCATATTGCTTTGCAACATTAGGCCCAGAAATTTAAATGATTTGACTGTGAAACCAGGACACTAGTAATACTGTGTCCTACTCTTCCTCATTGACTTAAATTTTTCCATTTGTAGAGCTAGCTGCCATTCATCACACCAACTAGAAATTTTGTCTAAGTCATTGCATACCTTCCTACAGTCACTCAGCTTTGATACCTTACTGCACATCACAGCAGCATCAGCAAACATCTACAAACTGCTACCCACCCTGTCCATCAAATCATTTATTTATTAAAAACAAAGATTCCAAGACTTACCAAGCGGGAAAGCGCCGGTAGATAGGCACAATAAATAAAACACACAAACACACACACAGAATTTCGAGCTTTCGCAACCTGCGGCTGCTTCGTCAGGAAAGAGGGAAGGAAAACGAAAGATGAAAGGATGTGGGTTTTAAGGGAGAGGGTGAGGAGTCATTCCAATCCCGGGAACGGAAAGACTTACCTTAGGGGGATAAAAGGATAGGTATATACTCACGCACGCACACGCGCGCACACACACACACACACACACACACACACACACACACACACACACACACCCATACGTACACAGACACAAGCAGACATCAGATGGACCTAGCCGTTGGTGGGGAGGCTTGCGTGCCTCAGCAATACAGATAATCGTACTGTAGGTGCAACCACAACGGAGGGGTATCTGTTGAGAGGCCAGACAAACGTGTGGTTCCTGAAGAGGGGCAGCAGCCTTTTCAGTAGTTGCAAGGGCAACAGTCTGGATGATTGATTGACCTGGCCTTGTAACAGTAACCAAAACGGCCTTGCTGTGCTGGTACTGCAAACAGCTGAAAGCAAGGGGAAACTACAGCCGTAATTTTTCCCGAGGGCATGTAGCTTTACTGTATGATTAAATGATGATGGCGTCCTCTTAGGTAAAATATTCCGGAGGTAAAATAGTCCCCCATTCGGATCTCCGGGCGGGGACTACTCAAGAGGATGTCGTTATCAGGAGAAAGAAAACTGGCGTTCTACGGATCGGAGCGTGGAATGTCAGATCACTCAATCGGACAGGTAGGTTAGAAAATTTAAAAAGGGAAATGGATAGGTTAAAATTAGATATAGTGGGAATTAGTGAAGTTCGGTGGAAGGAGGAACAAGACTTCTGGTCAGGTGACTACAGGGTTATAAACACACAATCAAATAGGGGTAATGCAGGAGTAGGTTTAATAATGAATAGGAAAATAGGAATGCGGGTAAGCTACTACAAACAGCACAGTGAACGCATTATTGTGGCCAAGATAGATACGAAGCCCACACCTACTACAGTAATACAAGTTTATATGCCAAATAGCTTTGCAAATGACGAAGAAATGTGTGATGAAATAAAAGAAATTATTCAGATAGTGAAGGGTGACGAAAATTTAATAGTCATGGGTGACTGGAATTCGGTTGTAGGAAAAGGGAGAGAAGGAAACGTAGTAGGTGAATATAGATTGGGGGAGAGAAATGAAAGAGGAAGCCGCCTGGTAGAATTTTGCACAGAGCACAACTTAATCATAGCTAACACTTGGTTTAAGAATCATGAAAGAAGGTTGTTTACATGGAAGAACCCTGGAGATACTAAAAGGTATCAGATAGATTATACACTCTTGGAAATGAAAAAAAAGAACAGATTGACAGCGGTGTGTCAGACCCACCATACTTGCTCCGGACACTGCGAGAGGGCTGTACAAGCAATGATCATACGCACGGCACAGCGGACACACCAGGAACCGCGGTGTTGGCCGTCGAATGGCGCTAGCTGCGCAGCATTTGTGCACCGCCGCCGTCAGCGTCAGCCAGTTTGCCGTGGCATACGGAGCTCCATCGCAGTCTTTAACACTGGTAGCGTGCCGCGACAGCGTGGACGTGAACTGTATGTGCAGTTGACGGACTTTGAGCGAGGGCATATAGTGGGCATGCGGGAGTCCGGGTTGACGTACCGCCGAATTGCTCAACACGTGGGGCGTGAGGTCTCCACAGTACATCGATGTTGCCAGTGGTCAGCGGAAGGTGCACGTGCCCGTCGACCTGGGACCGGACCGCAGCGATGCACGGATGCACGCCAAGACCGTAGGATCCTACACAGTGCCGTAGGGGACCGCACCGCCACTTCCCAGCAAATTAGGGACACTGTTGCTCCTGGGGTATCGGCGAGGACCATTCGCAACAGTCTCCATGAAGCTGGTCTACGGTCCCGCACACCGTTAGGCCGTCTTCCGCTCACGCCCCAACATCGTGCAGCCCGCCTCCAGTGGTGTCGCGACAGGTGTGAATGGAGGGACGAATGGAGACGTGTCATCTTCAGCGATGAGAGTCGCTTCTGCCTTGGTGCCAATGATGGTCGTATGCGTGTTTGGCGCCATGCAGGTGAGTGTGGAATCAGGACTGCATACGACCGAGGCACACAGGGCCAACACCCGGCATCATGGTGTGGGGAGCGATCTCCTACACTGGCCGTACACCTCTGGTGATCGTCGAGGGGACACTGAATAGTGCACGGTACATCCAAACCGTCATCGAACCCATCGTTCTACCATTCGTAGACTGGCAAGGGAACTTGCTGTTCCAACAGGACAATGCACGTCCGCATGTATCCCGTGCCACCCAACGTGCTCTAGAAGGTGTAAGTCAACTACCCTGGCCAGCAAGATCTCCGGATCTGTCCCCCATTGAGCATGTTTGGGACTGGATGAAGCGTCGTCTCACGCGGTCTGCATGTCCAGCACGAACGCTGGTCCAACTGAGGCGCCAGGTGGAAATGGCATGGCAAGCCGTTACACAGGACTATATCCAGCATCTCTACGATTGTCTCCATGGGAGAATAGCAGCCTGCATTGCTGCGAAAGGTGGATATACACTGTACTAGTGCCGACATTGTGCATGCTCTGTTACCTGTGTCTATGTGCCTGTGGTTCTGTCAGTGTGATCATGTGATGTATCTGACCCCAGGAATGTGTCAATAAAGTTTCCCCTTCCTGGGACAATGAATTCACAGTGTTCTTATTTCAATTTCCAGGAGTGTATAATGGTAAGACAGAGATTTAGGAACCAACTTTTAAATTGTAAGACATTTCCAGGGGCAGATGTGGACTCTGACCACAATCTATTGGTTATGACCTGTAGATTAAAACAGAAGAAACTGCAAAAAGGTGGGAATTTAAGGAGATGGACCTGGATAAACTGAAAGAACCAGAGGTTGTACAGAGTTTCAGGGAGAGCATAAAGGAAAAATTGACAGGAATGGGGGAAAGAAATACAGTAGGAGAAGAATGGGTAGCGTTGAGGGATGAAGTAGTGAAGGCAGCGGAGGATCAAGTAGGTAAAATGACGAGGGCTAGTAGAAATCCTTGGGTAACAGAAGAAATATGGAATTTAATTGATGAAAGGAGAAAATATAAAAATTCAGTAAATGAAGCAGGCAAAAAGGAATACAAACATCTCAAGAATGAGATCGACAGGAAGTGCAAAATGGCTAAGCAGGGGTGGCTAGAGGACAAATGTAAGGATGTAGAGACTTATCTCGTTAGGGGTAAGACAGATACTGTCTACAGGAAAATTAAAGAGACCTTTGGAGATAAGAGAACCACTTGTATGAACATCCATTGGAACTACTGACGGCCTTGGGAGAGCCAGTCCTGTCAATGCTCTACCGTCTGGTGAGCAAGGTGTATGAAACAGGCGAAATACCCTCAGACTTCAAGAAAAACATAATAATTCCAATCCCAAAGAAAGCAGGTGTTGACAAATGTGAAAATTACCGAACAATCAGTCTAATAAGCCACAGCTGCAAAATACTAACACGAATTCTTTACAGACGAATGGAAAAGCTAGTAGAAGCCGACCTCGGGGAAGATCAGTTTGGATTCCGTAGAAATACTGGAACACGTGAGGTAATACTGACCTTACGACTTATCTTAGAAGAAAGATTAAGGAAAGGCAAACCTATGTTTCTAGCATTTGTAGATTTCTAAAGGTGGCAGGGATAAAATACAGGGAGCGAAAGGCTATTTACAATTTGTACAGAATCCAGATGGCAGTTATAAGAGTCAAAGGACATAAAAGGGAAGCAGTTGTTGGGAAGGGAGTAAGACAGGGTTGTAGCCTCTCCCCGATGTTATTCAATCTGTATATTGAGCAAGCAGTAAAGGAAACAAAAGAAAAATTCGGAGTTGGTATTAAAATCCAGGGAGAAGAAATAAAAACTTTGAGGTTCGCCGATGACATTGTAATTCTGTCAGAGACAGCAAAGGACTTGGAAGAGCAGTTGAACGGAATGGACAATGTCTTGAAAGGAGGGTATACGATGAACATCAACAAAAGCAAAACGAGGATAATGGAATGTAGTGAAAGTAAGTTGGGTGATGCTGAGGGAATTAAATTAGGAAATGAGACAAAGTAGTAAATGAGTTTTGCTATTTGGGGAGCAAAATAACTGATGATGGTCAAAGTAGAGAAGATATAAAATGTAGACTGGCATGGCAAGGAAAGAGTTTCTGAAGAAGAGAAATTTGTTAACATCGAATATAGATTTAAGTGTCAGGAAGTCATTTCTGAAAGTATTTGTATGGAGTGTAGCCATGTATGGAAGTGAAACATGGATGATAACTAGTTTGGACAAGAAGAGAATAGAAGCTTTTGAAATGTGGTGCTACAGAAGAGTGCTGAAGATTAGATGGGTAGATCACATAACTAACGAGGAGGTATTGAATAGGATTGGGGAGAAGAGAGGTTTGTGGCACAACTTGACGAGAAGAAGGGATCGGTTGGTAGGACATGTTCTGAGGCATCAAGGGATCACCAATTTAATACTGGAGGGCAGCGTGGAGGGTAAAAATCGTAGAGGGAGACTAAGAGATGAATACACTAAGCAGATTCAGAAGGATGTAGGTACTGGGTACTGGGAGATGAAGATGCTTGCACAGGATAGAGTGGCATGGAGAGCTGCATCAAACCAGTCTCAGGACTGAAGACCACAACAACAACATTTCATTTTACCTGCTTGTGTGTTATACAAGGATTGATCTTGGACTTGTGTATGTCATTCTCTGCTGCCTTCATTATACTATCTCTTAAAGCGTCCCATTCACCCTCTGTTCTATTCTTTTCACTTTTTCGACTCAACTGTTGCCTTACGCTTCCTTTAAACCTCTCAGTAATCTCTGGTTCTTTCAGTTCACTTGGAAACTTTTTGCACTTTAATAATTTGTTTTAAAATCCTTATGTTGCCACCATATAATCTATCTGAAACCCTATCTTGACTTGTAAGCTGATATTCAAAGTCTTGAAATTGATGTTTGACTGAAGTCAGCTCTCTGATGAATTCTGTCAGAGAGTATGTAATGGCCATGTGTATAATTTATCTTCACTTTAGCAACATCACACAAAATTATAATTTTTTCATTTCACCTACCATGTTTACAAATTCCCATATTTTATGTTTCATCTACAAACATACATAGAAAGCAGTGACTATGTTGCACATTCAATATTCAACAACTAATTTTTAAAGCCTGAATTGAATGTGGCGATCACCAGTGTGGTAATACTTCCTCCTATATGACAGGTGCTGAAAATTCCAGAATCGATAGCTACCAACCCCAGTACCTGTGAAATGTATAAAATCAATTAATATCCATGCAAGATGTGAACTGAAGTGGACACAACACTGGATTCTGTGGGTTATTGACTCTGGGACCAAATATTCAGCCAATCAGTTTGTCATTATTATAAACTGCTTTCCAGGCACTGTGATGGTTCTGAATGACATCTCAAATTATACAGGGTGTTCGGAAATTCCCATTACAAACTTATAATACTTGTAGAGGAGAGTGAGTGCATAATATTTTGAATAGGAAAACATGTCCGGAAACGTACCGTTTTTGTGCTACAGCCATTTGAAAACATGTTTGCTAGGTAGGTTTGCAACAGGATAGTCATAGTGATGGGTGCTTACGTCAGATCGGCTGATGTCATTTCACATCCTATCCTACCTCACTTTGAGACTCATTCACGCGTCTGTCAGTGTTGGGGCAACATGGTTGAGTACAAGTATGCAGGAAACACCGATATGATCTTCCTGAATGGTGAAGCTCACGGCAATGGAAGAGCTGCTCATTGCCTGTAACAACATAGTTGTCAACAACTTCAGACGACATCGCATACCCTTTTCGCCACAATCACGCAGTGGTTTCGAGAAAGGGTATCTTCACCAACAGCAGGCGTGTCTATGGTGTTCCAGGGAGGCCCCACATGCCCGAACTGGAAGAGATGTTAGTGCATCACGTTGATGAGAACCCGTCAACAAGCACATGAGCGGTCTCATTGTCTATTAATGAGTGGAACTGTAAAACAAGTGATTTACTGGATCAGCCCAGTCAACTACTTGTAAAAATGGTTGCATTAGTGTCACGTTTTCAAATGGTTGTAGCATGGAAATGGCAAGTTTCTGAACGTGGGTTCCTATTCAAAATATTATGTACTCACTCCCCACTACAGGTCCTAGAAGTTTCTAACGGGAATTTCCGACCACCCTGTATATACACTGCCTGACAAAAAGAGTGAAGTGCCCAGAAAGGGAGGAGAGTTGATGGGCTGTGTGACTTTACTTAAGTGATTACAAAATTGAGTAAAACATACTTAAAATGTGGCAGTATGAGTCTGCTTATCAGTATGATGTTGCGCCTCCTCCGTCCTAGAAACATGCACTGATTCATTTGGAAAGGGTATCGAAGCCTTTGTATCACCTCTTGAGTCAAGCTGGTCTATAACTGCTGTAATTGGTCGTTGACGTCTTGAGATGTAGTTGGTGTCTATTGGGGACAAGTCTGCAGCTCTTTAGTGGGGACAGGAGTACCTCAGCATCATGGAAACTGTTCATAAGACACATGGCACACATAGATGAGCATTGTCTTGTTGAAAAGTGACTGTCACCTGAGAAGTAACATGGGATGTACCATTGTGCCATCAGAGTTCCCTCAGTCACTACCAGCTGCCAGCTATTACCTGAAGTCATGTCCGATGGCTCTCCACACCAGGACATCAGGAGATGCACCATTGTGCCTTTCCAAAAATGTGGAAGACTGAGACCTATCTGCAGGCAGCTGCCATACTGCTGACAACTGTAATGCGGGGTAATGAAGAACTGTGATTCACCACTGAACACAATGAGACATCATTCATCTGCAGTCTATGCTTCCCTGTCATGGTACCGTTCCAAACGTAGGCGTTTGTGTTAATTGCAGCATATGCATGAAACATTAATTTCGTAGTCTGGCTGCTGCTAGTCCAACCAATGGTGGAGGATAACACAGAGTGTAGTATCGAGTCCATTACTTGTTCTCAGATGGCAGATGTATGTACGAAGGGGTTACAACGTACTTCGTACACAATATGGCAATCCTACCTTGTAATATCCAGATGTTGCCAACAGTAATTTTGATGATGAATACGTCTACCCTCACTTTCCGTGCAGTCCAACATTGGCCCATTGTCACATCTGAATTCTCCACAAATCTACGTATTGCATGATTTGCCCAGTTGGCTAAATGGCGATCCACAGGGAGGCCACATTCTCTAACTCTGCCAGGTGCAGATATCACTGTCTTGCCTGAGTGCATGGCACTTCCATGTATTTCACTGTGATCATTCAAATGTCCCAACACTGTTCATACCCCTTATATAGTCTACCAGGCCTGGTAACAACACTAATGCACTCTGGTGGTTTTTCTACATGTCACAGAATATCACAATTCTAATGATCTACATATCTACCAATAGCATTTGTGTTTAAAGTTACATTGACATCCAACCATGTCTCGGAGTGCTTCACCTTTTTGTCAAGCAGTTTAGATCTTCTAACTTCCTGAGTGGGGAATTCACGTATAAGAAACAAAAATAAACATACAGTGAAAATTGAGATTCTCCCATGTCACAGTGAGTACGGAGTTCATGTTAAGTTTCTGCTGAACTCTCACTTGATATTACATAGGACATGTGAAGTTTCTGCTGAAATCATGTTTGGTATTGCAGAAGGTGTGTCAGTCAAGCAGCATTTTTCTCCCCTCTCTCCTCACCCTCATTGTCAGCAGAATTTAGTAGATGGTCAGGGGCAGATGCATTATGGGTGGGTGTCAAAAATTGAAAGATGATAGAAATGAACCATGATGTTTACGGGGTGAAAGCAGAAAATAGTAAGAGACAGATGCAGAGTCAAAGTACAAGAAAGATAGGGACACATGACCCATAGTAGTCTCCTCAATAGCAGATGTTAATTACAAAAGAGTGACATTCACAAGTATCATCATTCAGGCAAATGCAGGAGACAGTCACAACTTCTCACTCACACCTTCTAATATGTTAGTGAAGCAATGCTGAGGTAGGCTGAATCTTAGTATGTGGTCTGTACTGCACTTGGACTTTGGTTCAACAGTTCAGCATTCATGTTCCTGGCTAGAACTACCGGGCATGGAATGTGTGAAGAGTAGTCACAATGTTTTAATATTTCTTTGAAAAATCCAGCTGCAACCAGGGAACTTCTTGATGGTTGGGTCCTTTTCTATGTATTCACTCTTCAGTAATTTTTGTGTGAATGTGTGGTGTTTGTTTTGTCTGACATCTCCAAAAGAATAAATACCACCCAGAATCCACAGCTGCATTATATGTAAATTGAAGGTGGAGGGGGAGGGGGAGGAAGGGACTGGGACTAGGGTCTGGGACTGGGACTTGGTTGAAATGTGGTTAGGCCAAGAAGCATGCCGAGGTAGTCTGTACACTTGCAATAAACAGTGTGTTCAGGTGGAGCAATGGTTAACACAATTGCCTAATAAGTGGGAGATCCTGGGATTGAATCCCAGTCGAGTACACATTTTCACTCCTTGCTGCTGATTCCACTTAAAGTCCCGATGTAACTGATATCAATAAACCTTTCCTTTCCTTTCCTTTGTCCCGCAATCACTTTCAGTTTATAAGTTTCAGACACATTTTTCCCAATGACGGATGCCTTATGCAAACATTTGTTGTAGAAGCCTGCATTTTGGATGTTAAGGAAATGCTTACCCCAGTCGTCATTCGGAAATTCCTGTAGCACAAGAGTGGGGAGTGGGAGAAGTCATTGGGTGTCATGTCAGGAGGAGGTCAGGAGGGGGGGGGGGGGGGCGAAATTTGGGAAAGAAGCAGCATGTGTGATTGTGTCCCATGGAGAATGAGGTGAAAAGTTGTTATGGAGAAAAAACACCCACTTGGATAGCTTTGTGCAACACTTTGTCATGAAAGGGTCCTGTAATATTGTCTGGACTGGAGATTTTGCTTGTGTGATATTTGACCAATAGAGCATAATACTGTAGCAGCACACCATGTCATCCAAAAACACACTTAGCAGCACCTTGTCCAATAATGATTGGCCTTCTTCAGCAGTGGTAAATCCACATGTCCACTGCTTTCTTTACTGCTTTGTTTAGGAGTCGTAATGAGACACCCACCATTCTCCCTTGCTGCTTAGAATTGCCCTGTTAACTTCTGTGGTGGTGGTGGTGGTGGTGGTGGTGGTGTGTGTGTGTGGGGGGGGGGGGGCTATGGAAGTCATTTGTATTGGCCTGACACTGCTACAGCATTTCTGCTGCTGACTCAGTTCAGCAGGCATTTTCAGTGGATGTGAGCAGCAATGGATCACAGAGAGTAGCAACTGTTGTCATATTCAAAATGTGAAGGATATTGAAAACTGACTGTTCTCTGATCTTCACTTTTTCTGCTATCACTTCTATTGTGGTACATTGATGTTAGTACACCAAGCCTTCTACTTCTCTTGTGATTGTCATTTATCCACATAGAGATGGCCTGCAGTTTCATTCTTCATCATTCAGTCTTGTTTGACCACATTGGAAGTGTCTGCAGCACCTAGCCACCGGTGCTTAATTTCCACAAATTCAGTTGAGACTGACAACAGGGATTGTGCAGTTCTGTTTTATTGAATGCTATTTTGTGTAATACAACCTACAACCTCCTGCTCCTCTTATGAAAAAAAAGAAAGAAAAAAAAAAGCTGGAGACCATTATTTTGTCACACATCAAATAACAGAGAGACATCTGTTAGACTCTTGTAGGTGAATGTCAGCTGCTTGAATCTTTTAATAGTGATTTGATAGTGCGTTTTATTGTATACTCCAATTACAACCAACTTGTGATTGACAACCTGCAGTGGCAGGGGACAGTGTTGCTGGTGTGCAGCCAACACTTCCACACAAGGCTCTGTGTGCCTAAAAAACTGGCTACAATGAGCATTTAGTGCTTGAAAAGATCTGCAATTGGCTGGCTGCTGGCTACTACCATTTTACTTGTTGAAATTCCAATCACACAGTAATTCTAATTGGAGTATACCTCACATGATTGAATTCGTAATTGAAAGTACATTGAAATCTGATTTTCGTTTTCTTATAGGTTCTTCAAGAACCACCTTACACAGGTTGTCAATATTGATGGACGTGTTGTTGATAGATTGACACATATTCACAATCTCTGGGACCTTAACACTGAAGAACGTTGGTATTTATACAAACACTGGTGTCGCTGCTTACACTCTACTCTCATGAAGAGAGTGTGGCAGTTACAAGCAGAATACAGACGGCTGTGTATGTGGTATGATGAAATACGTGATTCTGAGGATCTTGAATTAATGAGAGAAGCACATGTTATAGGCATGACGACAACTGGGGCTGCACGGAAGCAGCCATTGTTACAGAAACTTAAACCAAGAATAGGTAAGTGAGAAACAAAGATTTTCATCTTTGATGTAATAGTAATGTACTGTTACCTCTGCTTGTTTTCATTGAACTTCAGTCATGTATGTAAAACTAAATAATTTAGGAATAAAGAAAACCATTCACCGAACAACAGAAATGTTGAGTTGTCAACTAGCACTCAGAAGATAAAGCAAGCTTGCTAGCTTTTGGACTAAATCCTTACATTTCATCAAATGGGGTTTATGTTGTATGGGGCAGGTAGAAGGAGAAAGAGATGAGACACAGGAAGACGGGTTAATAATAAGTAAATAATAATAATAATAATAATAATAATAATAATAATAATAATAATAATAATAAACTAAAAAGCTTTTGATAGTGTACCCCACTCATGGTTACTACAGATATTGGAAATATACAAAGTAGATCCTAAATTAATTCAGTTCCTAAGCATAGTAATGGAAAATTGGAAAACCACACTTAATATCCAAACAAATTCAGATAATATCACATCACAGCCAATACAGATTAAGCATGGAATATACCAAGGAGAGTCATTAAGTCCTTTCTGGTTCTGCCTTGCTCTGAACCCACTATTCAACATGCTAAATAATACGAATTATGGCTATAATATTACTGGAACATACCCACACAAAATCACACATTTGCTATACATGGATGACCTAAAACTACTGGCAGCAACAAATCAACTCAACCAATTAGTAAAGATAACAGAAGTATTCAGCACTGATATAAATATGACTTTTGGAACAGACAAATGTAAGAAAAATAGCATTGTCAAGGGAAAACACACTAAACAAGAAGATTACATATTGGATAACCACAGTGACTGCATAGAAGCAATGGAAAAAAACAAATGCCTATAAATATCTAGGATACAGACAAAAAATAGGAATAGATAATACAAATATTAAAGAAGAACTAAAAGAAAAATATAGACAAAGACTAACAAAAATACTAAAAACAGAATTGACAGCAAGAAACAAGACAAAAGCTATAAATACTTATGCTATACCAATATTGGCGTACTCATTTGGGATAGTGAAATGGAGTAACACAGACCTAGAAGCACTCAGTACACTTACATGATCACAATGCCACAAATATAGAATACATCACTTACATTCAGCAACAGAAAGATTCACATTAAGCAGAAAGGAAGGAGGAAGGGGATTTATTGACATAAAAAACCTACATTATGAACATATAGACAATTTAAGAAAATTCTTTCTAGAACGAGCAGAAACTAGCAAAATACACAAAGCAATCACTCATATAAATACATCAGCTACACCATTGCAATTTCATAACCACTTCTACAACCCTTTAGATCACATAACATCAACAGATACAAAGAAAGTAAATTGGAAAAAGAAAACACTAAATGGCAAGCACCCGTATCATCTAACACAGCCACACATCGATCAAAACGCATCCAACACATGGCTAAGAAAAGGCAATATATACAGTGACACGGAAGGATTCATGATTGCAATACAAGATCAAACAATAAACACCAGATATTACAGCAAGCATATTATTAAAGATTCCAATACCACAACAGA
The DNA here is from genome assembly GCF_023897955.1 of Schistocerca gregaria. Classification (NCBI taxonomy): domain Eukaryota; kingdom Metazoa; phylum Arthropoda; class Insecta; order Orthoptera; family Acrididae; genus Schistocerca; species Schistocerca gregaria. The sequence goes on from NC_064921.1 coordinate 242,645,518, forward strand.
TAAATGCAGACTTTGCAGACAACAAAGAGAAACAGTAGACCACATCACAAGCAGATGTACAATGCTAGCAAATACAGAATATCCCAGAAGACATGACAATGTAGCAAAAATAATACATCAACAACTTGCCATACAACATAAACTAATAAAACAACACGTTCCCACATACAAGTATGCACCAACAAAATGTACTGGAGAATGATGAATACAAATTATACTGGAACAGGACCATTATAACAGATAAAACAACACCACATAACAAACCTGACATCATACTCACCAATAAAAAGACGAAATTAACACAACTAATCGAAATATCCATACCCAATACAACAAATATTCAGAAGAAACAGGAGAAAAAATTGAAAAATACATCCAACTGGCTGAGGAAGTCAAGGACATGTGGCATCAGGATAAAGTTGACATTATATTATAGTTATACTATCAACTACAGGAGTCATACCACACAATAGCCACCAGTACTCCAACACAATACAGCTACATCCAAACGTATATATACAACCATAGAAATCTGTAATTATTGATACATGTTCAATTACCAGAAAGCTCCTAAATGCAATGTAACATATACCGTATAGTTAAAAGGAAGTCACGCTTGATCAAGGTCCGCGTCACTTTCCATTTTTAACCAGACATAACGTCTGAGAAAGGAAAGAAATAATAATAATAATAATAATAATAATAATAATAATAATAATAATAATACTTTATTCAGCATTGAATGATTCATTGCGTGTGTATAAAAACAGGTTATGATTCTTGATACATAGCACAATAATACATTCTTCTGAATATATCACTGATTAACAAAATGATTTAATTACAAATAAAATGATGCTTAACATTATTTATGTATTTTAAGCACTATTTACTTTGCATGCAGGTATGGTACTCTTCTAATGTGTAAAATGGATTTTGTGAGAGGAATTTCTTTAGCTGAAATTTAAGCTTCATTGTGGGTAGGTTCATACCTTTACTGGGCAGTGCATTGGCTAAATTTAAACCTGTATGTTATAGTGGGTCCTTTTCATAGAGAGCTATTCTGTGGCAGTTGATGAAAATTTTTTCTTTATTTCTGGTATTGTATTGATACAAATTGGAACAAATGTTGAGCTGCAGTCTTTTAACAAATAATGTGGCTTTTAGAATGTACATGTTTACTACGGTTAGAACACCAGTTTTTGGAAACAAGCCACGGCATGATTCCTCACATTTTGCTCCACACGTGATTGTTATAGCCAGTTTTTGAAGTAGCAGTAGCATATTTATATTTGCTTTGATTGTTGCTCCCCAAATTATTATTCCGTAATTCAGATGAGAGAAGAATAGAGCATGATATGCAGTCTTTTGGACAATAGAGTCTTTGCTGAACTTTCTAATCATATTAATTACAAATATATTCTCAGGCAACTGACATGCTGGAGTGTAAACATGTGTGTTCCATTTTAAATTGCTTTGAATTGTTAAACCAAGGAATTTTACACTAAACTCTGTTTTTACTAATTCATTGCCTATGTATAGTTTAATTTCATCATTAAAACTACTGTTGGTAAACTCCATGAGAAATGTTTCACTACTGCTTACATTTAAGTGGCTCTCATTAAAGTACTGAACAGTTTAGTTTGCCGCATTATTATAGTGGCCTCTAGTTCATTAAATGATCCATTTTTACACACAATGGATGTATTATTTGCATAAAGAACTATTTTGGAACTCTGAGTGCAGTATATTGTGTCATTTATACAAATCAAAAACACAAGAGAACCCAGTACTGAGCGCTGGGGCACTCCATATTTTATATTAGTGATTTTAGATTTGTGAACACCATTTGCAGTTTTAAGCACTACAAACTGGTTTTGGTTACTAATGTAAGATTTTATTGGATCATGAGCAGTGCCTCTTACGCCAATGTTCCATAGCTTTACTAATAGGATTGTGGTGTTCGCACAATCGAAAGCTTTCTCGAGGTTAAGGTATATACCAGCAACATGTTGCTTGTTCCTGGTTCCACTTATTATCTCTTCAATTAACTCAGCAGTTGCTGTGCTTGTTGATTTACATTTTAAGAAACCATTTTGATTTTCAAATATGAAATTGTGCATTTTTAGGAAGTTTATACTTCTGCTGTATATGACATTAACTATTTTGGAAAAGACAGGAAGTATTGAGTTTGGTCTGTAGTTTTGAATTTTGAGTTAGTCCCCTTTTTTAAAGATTGATGTTACCTGAGCTATTTTTAGTCTGCTTGGGAAGGTGTGTGATTCCATTATATTATTTACTGCCACAGACAGAAGTACAGAAACATTTTGTCTGCACATTTTTAATCCATTAATATTGAGGCCATCATACCCTGCGGAACTAAAAGATTTTTGAGGGTTAATGATGTCAACTATTTCTTTGCAATTTGTGGGCACTAGATATATGCTGTGCTCAGATGGATTGGATTTAGAAATGTACTGCAGGTTATTATGTTTGTCACTGATAGCTTCACCTATTGAAGAAAGATATTCATTGAATATATTAGCAATTTCAAATTGATCTCTTACTACTGTCCCATTGTGATCAATAATAAAGCCCATGCAGGATTTGTCTCTGCCTGTTCTAAAACTGTTTATCACTCCCTATACACCAGTTGTAACACTGTGTGAAACTTGAAGCTTGTTTTCAACGAAATTCCTGCTGATCTGTATTAATAAATCTTTATAGCATTCTTGATTAGTTTTGAAGGCCCCCTTAGGTTGAGATTTTGTCTATTATTCCACATTGCGCTATGGAATAATTTTAATTTTTCTCTTCCCTTAATGATGTCATTATTTATCCAGATATTTTTGTTTACATTTTAGTGTGTTTAACTTTTGTGGTTAGAACTGGGCATGTGGCATCAAAACAGTAGTATAAATCAGCAGCAAAGCTATAATAGGAAAATTTATCATTCTCAAACTATGGTATGATTGCTAACATGCAGTTCAGTCTGTTTATATTATCATTATACACAATTCTTTTGATTACATATAGTTTCTTTTTGGGGACTGAGGGCATCTTATTTGTCTGCAATTGAAGGTGTACTGCATGGTGATCAGAGATGGCTAATTTTAGAAGAGATGCACTGTAGGAAAGATTGGTCATGTTTGTTATTATATTAATCAGAAATGTTTTGCTGTTTCCAATCTCTCTAGTAGGCTCAAGGATAAGTGGTTTCAGATTGAATTTATCAAGTAGGTACTGTACCTATTTGATGTTGGCATCATTGGTTAATAAGTCTATATTTATATCCCCTGTCATTATAGTGTTTACATAGTCTTTTAACCCAGAAAATTGACTGTCTATGTATATCGTAACTCAGATAAATTTTTGAAAAATGTGTCCGTACATGTCCCAGGTGGCCTATACACACCGATAAATACTATATTTTCTCTACCTCATTTTAGATTTATTGCAGCAAATTCTGTGATTCCTTCTATACAGAATGCACTTACATCAATAACACTGAAATTACTTGCTTTCACAGTGAAAATTGGTATGCCACCAAGACTTGTTTTTCCTACTAACGGCAGAACAAAATTTCATGGAAAGTGACTGACTAATGCTAATTAGGTCTTCAGTGTACCAATGTTCAGTTAAGACTAAAATATCAGGTTTATCAAGACATGTAATAATATCCAGATCATTGTGCTTGTTTTTAAGACTACTGAAATTCTGGTGTATGACATTAAGCTGAGTTTCTCCTGCTGGACTATACAGAATGAGTTTGGGCTACCAAACTGTCCAGCAGGCTTTACAAGTTTCCCAGGCTTGCTTGCAATGGCTGTTTGTGTGGCAGATTCTGATTTGGTGGATTGTGCCATTCCAAGGCAATACACTTATTAGAATGAAAGAATGTAATTATACACTGTATTATGTGTACTGCACTATTATAAATATAAGCTAAATAGTGTTACACTATAGAGGAATCTACTTGTAGTGCCCTATATGTGTTATGTAAGTTAAATTTTCCTGACAATGTCCGAAAATTTTTTGTTATATGGACAGAAAATAAGTAAATAAATAAATTTACATCACTTTGTGGACAATTTTGTATAACTTACTCTACAATTAATTTGCTGACAGTCTTTTTGCCTCTTTTATTCATGAGCTTACCATGAGTTTAGTTGTTTCAGGTCTCAGTCTTGCTTGCTCACATTTATCAGGGACACATTGTGAAATTTATTACATATTGTTACAAGTTCAGGATAGATTGTTCCATTACATCGTGTGTCTGTAGAAAATTAACAATAATTATTTTAGTGTTTATCAACTTACCGAGTGCCACTGCCATGTGCCTGATGGCGTCATTTTCTTGATTTTTTTTGCTATACAATTTATACCTCCCATGATTACTTGTGACTGATGAAAAAGACTCACTATTTTGCACACGTGGCTTCATCAGAGCAGAAAGAGGTGCTCCAAGTTGAATGTGAGCCACAGCTGTAAACTTGTCCTGGATACTCACAATGTTTTGCACTATTCCACGACTGACTGTCTCCATATATTAGAATCCATTCCTTCTTGTGTTTCTGATTTGCCTGGCTTCTTCTATTGTTCTCTTGAGCCGGTTTCTTCCATATGCTTTCATGGATTTCACTGTTATTATCTTGGACAGTTTGTTTACATTTTCTCATGCAAACCTAATTTACACTTTTCACACATGACATCTTGAATGCCGAGGGTCAAGACAATCAGATGGATGAAATATTTCTTGTCAAAAAGTATTTGACTCAGTACCATACAAACTTTATTGGTGAGTGTGTAATCATGTGTGTTTCCTAGTAATTTTTGTGAATGTGTGCAGCATGTCTTCTTAAGGAGGATACAGCATATTGTTTTGTATAGGTTTATCAACAGAAGTAAAGGTAACTTCGAGTGTGCCCTAGGAAGTGTGTTGGGCCCTTATTGTATATATTGTACATTAGGGTGTAATGACGCAGTACATATTTTACAGATGATTTAGTTATCTGTAATGCCGTACTGCCTGAGAAAAGCAGCAAAAATATTCAGCAATATTATGTAAAGAATAGTTGCTACTCACCATATAAAATAGATAGTGAGTTGCAGGTAGGCACAATGAAAGGACTGTCAGAAAGTGATCTTTCATTCTCTGTAAGACCTTTGTTGGAAAAACACACACACACACACACACACACACACACACACACACACACACACACACACACACACACGTCACCCACCACCTCCTAAATACCCACCATTTGGCCACAGAGGAGCATTCCACTTGTGACTCAGTACCACCCAGGACTGGAACAGTGGAATTACATATGTAATTCAAAATCTCACTTTCCAACAGTCTTTTTCTTGTGCCTGTCTGCGACGCAACATCTCCGTTATACACTGAGTATCAACCATCCTTTTCATAATATTGCTGCATTCCATCCTGGTTTTCCATTGTTTGAGCAAAAACATTCAGTCAGATCTTAATTAAGATTTCAAAGTGGTGCAAAGAGTGGCAGTTTACCTTAAATATTCAGAAATGTAAAACTGTACCCTTCACAAAATGAAACCGTGTTGTATCGTATGACTGCAGTATCTGAGTCACAATAAGAATTACTCAAATTATATAAACAATTGTGATAATTTGTAGAGATATTAAATGGAATGGACACATTGGCTTGATTTGTAGGTAAAGCAGATGGTAAGATCTTGGTTCATTGGTAGGATAGTAGTAAAATGCAGTGAGTCTGCAAAGGAGACTGCTAATGAAAAACTAACACACCTGTTGTAGAATGTTGCTGAACTTTCTGAGACCCATACCAGATACAACTAAAAGGGTATATGAATGTGTACAAAAAACAGCAATACAAATGGTTGCAGATTTACCTGAATCATGGGAGAATGTCATGGAAATACTAGTGAAACATGCTATCTCAACTTGCACTCTTCTCACATGACATCCTGAATCAATGCAGTCAGATGATGAAATATTTCTTGCCTTTCAAAAATCATTTGGCTGAGTATCGCACAAACATTTATCTATGACCTGGCAGATGCTTGAAGTTAAACAGCAACAATCCCACAAATGCCTCCTTACAAAGTGTCGAGAACCAGTATTAAGTATGGAATCTAGGAGTGTACTACAGCCCCCTTTATATTTCTCCCACAGCAACTACAATGACAGGGTTTGACTAATTATGGCATGCACAAAGGCATTTAAGCAGGTATTCGTCTGAAGCTCCACACACAAATGGAGTGGGAAGAATCTGTAACATATGATACCTTAGGAAGTACCCTCTGGTATACAGCTCGTTTTGGTTTAGAGTATGGCTGCAGATGTGGATATTTTTGATATGATATATTGAAAAGAATTAACTTTCTTTACTGTAGATTTGAGCTCTTTCTGAAGAGTTGTGCCATAGAATAGTAAAATTCATGTGTGAATGATGATAATTTTTGGCCAAAATTAAAATTAAAGCTATATCAGTAACCATTGCAGTATACTCATTTTATAGAGGGAAGTTTTTGAAACAAAGAGAAGAAAATCAATAAATTCCTGATGAAAGAAAGAGAATGTTTAATCATAACAACAATCGAGTGGAATCAGTAGTGAGTAATGAAAACCAGATGAATGTGTCAATGAGTATTAGGTTGTAGGAAATATACATGGGATATGCAAAATAATGTAAATAGTGGTAGTAATGGAATGGTTGTGTTTGATGGTCAACAATGCAGATAAGGCACATGTTGCACTGGACTGTGTGTGTTCATTACGGACTAGGCATGAGTGCAGGTTGTATACGAGTAGTACACATTTCGTATTTGCATTCAGAGGCCGAGGTGAATGTGCAATGAAACACATATCAGAGTTACAAAGAGGGCAGATTGTGGGGGCCCGATTAGCTGGAGCATCAGTAACTAAGACAGCCAACTTATTGAATGTTTCAGGAGCAACTGTTTCAACAGTCATGACAGCCTACACAAAACATAGAAAGAGAGCACCGTGTAAGTGTAACAGTGGGCGCAAATCAAAACTAAATGAGAGAGAGATAGTCATATGCTAACGTGAATTGAGTTGAAACAACAGAAAGGTAAGGCAGTTAAAGTGGCTACAGAGCTCAATAGCCATCCTCGAGACCTGTATCTGTCAACACTGTCTGTCGAGGACTCCATAAAGCAAATATTCATGGACAAGCTGCTATACGGAAACCATTAGGGGTGACAATCAATGCAAAAAAGAGTCAGGAGCATAAATCCTAGGTGGGTGATCATTGGAAACATGCCATATGGTCTGAGTGTTTTTGTTATTTCCAACATAGGGTTGATTTACTTATGGAGAATGCCAAAAGGATCCTACAATGGTTAAGCATGGAGGTGGAAGTGTGATGGTGTGGGCAACCATATTACAATATTTTTGCTGGTCCGATTATTACTCTGAGGTCATGTTAAAGCCAATGATTATTACGTTTTACATGATCAGTCGCACCCCGTGATTCAGATGTTGTTCCCCAACAATGATCCCATATTTCAGGACAATAATGCACCCATTCAGACAGCCAGGACAGTACAATCATGGTGTGAGGAGCATGCAACTCAACTGCATCATCTTCACTTTTCAGTACATTCCCCGGACTTGAACATTATCGAATCCTTGTGGGAGGTATTGGAGCACAGACTCGGGAGCAGATTTCCACCTCCCACATAACTACAGGAGTCAGAAGAGGTTCTGATCAAAGAGTGGCATAACATTCCACTGGAGACTATACAATCATTGTATGCCTATATTCGTAGAAGAATCACAGCTGTATTGTGGGCAGATGGGGGTCCAACCCCCAAGTAAGTACGAGTGTTCACATTATTTTGCCTATCCTCTGTATAAAACTGTGGGAAGGCCATGTGAAGTACTAGCTAAGGTACGCGGCTTCACTCAGGGAGTTGATATGAGACTGTGTGATAGTTGTAATAAAAGGATAAACTTCAAAGTATAAGAAATAAACAAATTTTATTGAAAACATATTTTAACTGTTTACAATACTTGTTTATAAAAAACATTTTTCATTTTGTTATCCAGGGTGGGTATGTACAAATTTTTCAAATTTCCTTCTCGAGAGCAAACTAGTTGACCGTGAGAGAAGCACAAATCTTTGGGGTTGATGCCACAATATTTTAAAGTTTGACCTTGCACTTCGTTAACTTTAAAACTGTAGGATAATTTGATTGGAGATTGCAGTCTTTTAAATTGGAGTGGCAATTCAGTAGATATGAGTGGTATTATGGGGATAAATAGTGTGTGTCCTTTGTACTTTTCAGTAATAAGTTTGGCTTCGATGATATTATTCGCTTTGTACTTTTCAGTGATAAGTTTCGCTTCGATGATATTATTCGGTAGCTGTTTGAAGATTGTCCTCGTTGTTCCATTACATAGTTTTCAGGAATTGAGATTTCTGTAGGAAAGTTCACACTTTCTTCGGTGTTTACTATTGTGTTGATTGGTTTGTATATTATCTCCTCACTCGGGATTTTCTTTTGAATATTGAAGTTGATATCGTCAACAATGTTATTTTTAGTTGCCATAATTGCCCTTTCAAATAGGCAGTCTGAATTGGTAAAGTTGTGGACAATGTTTGGATAAATTTGGTAGATGACTTCGTTTTCAGCAGTGGCTATGCTGCAGAAATCACTTTTGAGTTTAATGAGGCCAGTCGTCTGGTCAGTAGGATATGTGCCTTTTCTTAAGTGTGCATTGATCTTGTCTGCTGGTGTGGACTTGGTGTACAGGTAACTGAAAGTGTGTCAAAAATCACCTGAGATTTTGGGTGGAGCTCTACCCATCACTTCAGAGTTTCCTTGCAAGTCTTCTGTCCATGGCTTCAAGTGATTTTTTTGTATGCCATTGTGCATTTTTCTCAGATGATAATTTTAGCTTGCCTTCGAACTTCAACTTGTCCAGAAGCTCTTGAGGTGTTACATACTGGGAATTATTCTTCGGCCATATTCACCGTTAGTTGTAGGGCGGAATGGGCAGTTCGTCCTCCTTCTGTAATGCTGGATGATGCCAGTGCAAGTGTGATGTGTTGTTTAGCATATATTTCTATCAGCAACAGATTTATTAGAATTGTTTTCCAGGTGCCACCTGGTGCAGCCAAGTAAATAATTCCTCCAGTAATGTTGTCAACCCAGTCCATGATACCATTATAAATTACCTTTTGATTGCCATTGAGGAGTGTTTTGTGAGAAATGTATTAAAGTAGTTCCTTGAAGTTGCGTTTTTTTTTTTTCCTGTATAATTTTGAAGTATAGCACACTGATACCATCTTTTCGTGGTGCTTGCATCCCACATTAGTTGTTTATTGCGAAACGTTTATCTTCCAGACTAATGAGTGTTTCATTAAAGATGTCATCGTTGAGTTCGATGGTCAGTTGAGGATGAGCTTGTCAGATTTGGTACCACGTCATCACTTATACTCTCTTTGAAGGAGTCCCATAGGTGTTTTGGATTTGATGGGTTACGTCTTGCCAGAATTTTGGCAAATAAGTCTCTCATTTGTTCAGCTGAAGCTGTGAGTGAGACTTCTTCCAGTGTTAATTCCCAGTGGCTCTTATTTTCCAGTAGCCCTAAGTGTTGGCATGCTTCTCTGTATGTGTGGCATAGGCAACCATCAACAGTCTTGAGATCTTTGAAATTTGTTGGTCCCCGTATTTCATGTAGCAACTTCTGGAGATAGAAACATTCGGCGTTGTTCCGAGGTATGGTGTATACTCGACCTAGTGTGCCAGTATTCTCAATTGCTGGATGATCTTTTACTGGAATACCTTGTTTTTGTTGTTGAAAGATTTTTCTTGTTGTGTTACACATATAAAAGGTTGGGACGTCGACATACAATAATGTTTTAGCGAATATATCTGTTTGTCACAATTGGTGAAAAGCTGTTAATATTGTGTTCTGAGATTATCTGCATGCAATTTTTCTGGCTTTGTCTTTTTGTGAAGTAAACTCTCTGTCCGTTCTCCAAATATACTGCTAGATGTTGAACATATGGTTCGTGTTCATGAATTGCAGTATTCTACATGTTGGGACATTTTGGAAAGTAGTATGTTATATAATACTACCCATTGATTATGTATTTCAAATTACTGGTCTGTCTGGTCTGTGGTAGCCATATGAAATTGTGAGAGTGAGGCAGTCCTCATTTTTTGACATTCGATCATGTACATCCAGCATCTAATAGTTCCAAAGATGTTGTATTTTGTGATGACTTCAATAAATCTCATTTGTTTTTGTTGGAAAATTCAGGCTATTATGTCATGTCGGTGCTTGGGTGCTTGTACATATCTTAGTTGTTCTTTGATTTCTGCCCATGATAAGTTGCATGTGAATGTTATGAAGAGGTCAGATCATCCATATTTTCTTATGTAGGTCATAGTATCTTGACTGTATTGGTGCACGTCTCTGGCTTCCTGTATATGATGATGGTAAGATTACTGTTGTTCTGAAGTCGTTAATATTTCCGTCATTTATGATAGCATATCGAAGGTGGGTGTAATCTTCTGTGTGTAGTTTCTTCTGATTTTGTCTTATGTAAAGCATCCATTCCACTTCCATTTGTGCATACATGTCTACGAGGAATTGTTGGAATAAGGGGGCGAATGTTGAGACTGTGTTTCGTTGTCTTTGATCATAAAGTGTTAAGCTTAGAACTTCATGGAAGTGACATTTTTGTTCATTTCTACACCTGTTTCAGGTAGGAATTGTTTCACATTAAAATGATATCCAGCCTCTCCGTGCAGAAATATTAATGGAAATTGGAGGGCATCATATGAACTGTGTGTCTCTGCAGTGCGTTGTAGTCCTTCTCTTCTTTGTTGTACAGTTATGTCATGGCTTGTGTTTTCATTGTCCACTTCGTCTAACTGTGGTGCATTAAATCAACGCTAGTGTTCTCCAGGTGGTCTTCCATCAGTTCAAATTAACTTTATAGTCATCAGAAATCATTCGGTCTAATGCTGTTTTGAATAAATGAATCAGTTGATTGTATTTGTGTAAGATCCTCTGTACATCTTGGACTGCTTTTCTTCTCAATCCACTGATATTTGTTCATCATTGATCAATTTCTGTTTCTTCATTTCCAATGGAATATGTGTTGAAATTTATAGTCTTCGCTGATCCATGTTGTGATAGATTTTTCCTTGGATGGAGGGGAAAAATCAATTTCATCTCTGTTAGTGTTGATTGAAGTGAAACCAAAAGAAATTATTAGGAAACAGATGTTTTACACTTTTATATTTTGAAGAAAGCGTTCTGATCCTGGAGTTTCCCCAGTCATGTAATGTAAAAATTTCTGTGGAGGTGCTTCCAGTGCTGTTAATCAAATTTTTCCATTGATGCAACAGATTCCTGGTGTTTCTCTATTGAATTGGCAGATGTTATCCATTTTTCCAAATATTGCATGTTTGTGTTTGTTATAGTCTTTTGTTGAGTTGTTGTGGGATGCTTCATTTGTGAGGTTTTACTGTTTGTTCTCGTCTGCGCTTCTCATATTACAGTATTTTCATGGCTGGCTTGAGTTTGTCTTTTATTATTATATTGTGTATCCATTCTTGTTTCTTCAGTACATTCAATTTGTCGTTCTTCAGTTTCTCTGCTTCTCACAGTGCTGATTGTCGTTCGTTGGGAACTTAAATGTGCTTTCTACACTTTGTCTGTTCTTTTTTTTTCTCCAGAATTGTCAAGATCTCCTCCTCTTTTATGGTCAGGCATTATCTAAAATGTAAATCAAATCAACTTTATATTTCAAATCAACTTTATATTATAACAAACACACTAAGCACACTCTACACACTTTTCACACTTTATTTTCAATTGATATTCACATGCTGTGTCACTTTGACTACTCACATTTAACTGTTTGTTTTTATAGACTCACTGCAACACTTGTTTGTTGCTTCCCTTCATCACTGATAAGAAAGTGGTGTTAGAACTGATGACAAGTCTTGCTTTATGTACCCGCTACCAATGGTTAGCCCCACCAGTGGCAAATTCAAGAGCATACCAAAAAGGCTTCGAAATGTCCACAATGTTCCCGAACATTCGACACCATTTGATTGTGTTCTGGAACGATCCACAATGAACTGGACGTTCTGGGATATTCATGAACATTGTGGAATCTTCCTGAATGTTCCAGACTATTCCTGGACATTTCAGAAAATCCCGGATCATTGTGGAATGTTCCAGAATCTTGTGGAATGCTCTCGAATGTTCAGGAATGTTCTTGAATGCTTTCAAATATTCTGGAATGTTCTTGAAATTTCTAGAGAGCAGAATTTCCCAACCTTTATATCTTCAAGAGCATGCACTTCAAGTTAAAAACGGGAACCTTTTTCATGGATGGGGGTAGAAGGCTACCACACCATATATCTCTCCTGATCATACCAGGACTCATTTCTTAGTTTTAGCAGCATGCACATTGTACCCTTACTTTTATAACGTGCATAGATTGGTAGTAAGTATTCAATTTAGAAATCTGAAGATTTAAAGAAGGCGGAGTGGAAAGTAGCTGTTCATGGAGTGTGTACATTTATTCATTATAATTTTCCGTAAATCACCTCATAAAAGAAATTCATATTGCCGACACATGTAATTCCATAAACACTTAAGACTCATTGTCATGTCAGCACTGATAGGATTCATGTTGATCGTCATGGTTTAAGCAAAAACAAAGGCTTGTGAAGATGGAGTTACTTAACTCTATATCCATAAGAACTGTCTGGAGGTGGAGCTTGGTGCATTTCAGTTTTTCCTTTACCTCTGCTTGTATTCACACCTGTGTTTCTTAAAATCATGCTTGTTTGATCACCAAAAATACCATTTCTCATAAAGGCAAAGCAATCTTTAAACCATTTAGTTTGGAAAACAGTAAGCTGTTTTGAGCTCTGCAGGTACATAGTTATGCTATTTGTTTCAGTGATGTATTTGTTAACAAACATGAGCTCTACAAGACCTGAATTTCTTTCATTGTTTACAAGTGAATTTACATATGCAGTGCTTACACTTCATAGCTCCTGTATTTCATCACTGTGGGAGAATTTCATCATCTATTCAAATTAATTAGCCATGTAAACGGCTCTGAAAGATGGTACTGGAATAGTACACTACTGGCCATTAAAATTGCTGCACCAAGAAGAAATACAGATGATGAATGGGTATTCATTGGACAAATGTATTATACTAAAACTGACATGTGATTACATTTTGACGCAATTTGGGTGTATAGAACCTGAGAAATCAGTACCCAGGACAACCACCTCTGACTGTAATAACAGCCTTGATACGCCTGGGCATTGAGTCAAACAGAGCTTGGATGGCATGTAAAAGTACAGCTGCCCATGCAGCTTCAACACAATACCACAGTTCATCAAGAGTAGTGACTGGCGTATTGTGATGATCCAGTTGCTCGGCCACCATTGACCAGACGTTTTCAGTTGGTGAGAGATCTGGAGACTGTGCTGGCCAGGACAGCAGTCGAATATTTTCTGTATCCAGAAAGGCCCATACAGGACCTGGAACATGCGGTCATGCATTATCCTGCTTCAATGTAGAGCTTCGCAGGGGTCGAATGAAGGGTAGAGCCACGAATTGTAACACATTTGAAATGTGACGTTCAATGTTCAAAGTGCCGTTAATGCGAACAAGAGGTGACCAAGACGTGTAACCAATGGCACCTCATACCATCACGCCAGGTGATATGCCAGCATGGCGATGACGAACACACGCTTCCAATGCGCGTTCACCGTGATGTCACCAAACACAGATGTGACCATCATGATGCTGTAAACAGAACCTGGATTCATCCAAAAAAATCACTCTTCCTGTAGCCCATTTGTTGATCTTCTTTTGTGGCCTGATTTTTGTTTCTTGCGGCATTCTGGTTTTTTTATTTTATTTTTAAGTCTTCTACAGTAATTTGGAGTTTTTACATATCTTCCTTAATTTCTGTGATCCATTTAGTGTTGCTCTTACTATTCCACAATTTTTCTATTATTCCCTTATTAATTCTGTTTTCTGGTACTCCCATGAGATGTCCAAAGAATGAAATAATTGCTTCCTCCTCATGCCCATTACTGGTTATATTTTCATGTGCTCTGTTTCATATGAGGCTATTGTCCAATGCCCATTTACTTGATATTGGTTATTCATCCATGTCCTAATTACCCTTCTTTCTGTGTTTTGTATTTTGTCCATTTCAGGTGCATTTCTTATTTTGTAATCTGGTCACTGAAACTGACACACGGCTGGGAGAGCGGTGTGCTGACCACATGCCCTTCTGTATCCGCATCCAGTGACGCCTATGAGCTGAGGATGACATGGTGCCCGGTCAGTACTGTTGGGCGTTCTTGGCCTGTTCGGGAGGAGTTTAGTTTTTTTTTTTTTTTTACAGAGTGTTACATAAATTATTTCTGGTTGTGTGACAATGTTTTAATTTTCCATCTATGAATAGGCTTGTTTTGTGGTATGTGTTTTTAGCAATGCAAGTTGCTTTGTTCAGTTTTTTAATTCTATTTTGGCATTATGGTTTCTCATTTAGATTGTAAGTTACAATTTCACCTAAATATTTAATTGCTTGTTCTCCTATTGTTACTTTCTTTGCAATTGGTGGGGCAGTTAACATAATCTCTGTTTTTCAAATGATTTTCTGAGGCCAAGATCATCAGCAAACTCCAAGCAGTTGAAACTTATATTACTTTTAGCACTTCCAATTCTTATGTTATTTGGGTTATTCTTGTACCATTCTCTCATTATTTGTTTCAGGGTTCAGTCAAACAGTAATGGTGATAGACGGTCACCTTGTTTTAAGTCTGTTTTTATAAGGAATGTTTCAGAAATTTCTCCTCTAAGCTTTACTTTCAATGTGGCGTTGGTTAGAGTAAGCCCTATTAAATTAATTCGTTTTGGATGGAGCCCCAAATTCCTTAAAATGTTTAGTCATGAAGGTCTATGGAGGTAGTCCTATGCCTTCTTAAAATCTACAAATGTTAATGTGAGAGGTTTTTCCTGTTTCATGTAATGTACTGTAGTCGGTTTTAAACGAATGATCTGCTCTGCCCAGCTTCTTCATCCCCCCTGCGGGTCTGGGGGTTAGAATAGGCTCGAGGTATTCCTGCCTGTCGTAAGAGGCGACTAAAAGGAGTCCCTCCCCCTCAAGGGGGTAGTTAGCGCCTGCGTCCGGAGACGGACGGTTTCACGACCTATATTTGCGTTCATTTTGGTTTTTCACTTCTTCTGGTTTCTTCCTTCCTTTGGTTGGTTCCTTTCTTTGTTCTTCTCCATCTCACTGTCTTACTTACTCTTCTCCTTGCCTCCTTCTCCTTGCCTTCTTCTCCTTCTCTGGTCTCCGCTTCGGCGTTTGAGACAGTATGTCCTTTCTTTCCCTCTCTCCTTTCTTTTTTCCTCTTCTTCCTTCCTCCCTGTGCGTGCCTGAAGGCCGACCCACGCGTTCGCACGCGTAGCCGGTGACGGGGTAACGCGTAATTCCCCGCCCTGGGTAGACAAGTAAGTCACGCACGTACCCCCTGGTAAAGGCCAGGCCCAGGGAGGGGTGATTGCCTGAGCTGACACCTTCCGACCGTGCCGATTGGTCCCTCTGTCTGTTTCTCGGGAAGTGTGACCTGAGGTGTGAACAGTCACCTAAGGCAGGAGTGCCCTCTGAGAGGGTCCCCACAAGGAAGGAGCGCGCCATCGGAGACGCTAGCAGTCACGGGGGATTCCTCCGCAATGGATTTCTCTTCTTCTTCTCTCTCGACTTCTGCCCACAAACGGAAACTTGACCAGCCAAAAGTACTACCGCCTGCCCCACAGTTCCTCGTAGTATCTCGATCTGAGAACGGAAAGGATTTTACCTCTGTCAACCCTTTCGTTATCCAGAAGGGCGTAGATGCCATAGCCGGATATGTCAAGTCTTGTACCAGGTTGCGTAATGGTACCTTGTTACTAGAAACTGGGAGCGCCTTTCAGGCACAAAAACTGCTTCGGGCCACACTCCTGTACACGTTCCATGTCCGGGTGGAGGCTCACCGCACTTTGAATTCGTCTCGTGGAGTGGTCTATACTAGATCACTCGACGGATTGACTGACAAGGAGATTCAGTCTTTCCTCGCTGAGCAGGGCATGACAGCTGTCCATAGGGTCATGAAAAAGGTCAACAATGACCTTGTACTGACCCGGACACTTTTTTTGACCTTTGACAGTGTTCAGCTGCCATCACGCATCAAGGCGGGCTACAAGGTTATCTCTGTTCGCCCCTATGTCCCGACACCTACGCGCAGCTACCACTGTCAGCGTTTCAATCACACTCGCCATTCTTGTTCCAATGCTGCTACATGTGTGACTTGTGGCAGGGCTGCCCATGAGGGTGACTGTCCACCTCCGTCTCCTCGTTGTGTGAACTGTCGCGGTGACCATGCAGCGTCCTCCCGCGACTGTCCCGTCTACAAGGAAGAACGCTGTATCCAAGAAATTCGGGTCAAAGAGAAAGTCTCCACCTCAGCTGCTCGCAAGCTATTCGCTAGCAGGAAGCCCACGTTGCTCCCAGCGGGGAAGTACAGTACTGTCCTCGCCTCTCCTCAGACTACCAGGGAGGTGGCAATGCAGACATGCGATCTGACCTTCAGCACTACGGTCGTCCGTTCGGCCAGTGCTAAGATCGCCCGGTCGACGTCTCCTCTTCCTCTCGTCACCCCTCCGACACAAGCACTTTTATCAGCTTCTGCCAGGACGAAGACCCAGAAGTCAGAAGCACGGGCCTTCAAGAAAGAACCGTCTCGTGCAGACCTTCTACATACCTCGAACCCTCAGCCATCGACCAATCCTTCCACAAAACGGCCTTCCAAGAAGGCTCATAGGAAGCACAATTCTCCTTCCCTGCCACGGCACATTTCTCCTCCTGCGCCCCCCAGCGGTTGCCGCCCCAGGCTGTTATCCGTTTTGCCTGGCCGCACCGCTGGTAGCCGAACATCTGGCCGTTCACCAGCGGAGGAAGCTCCCCCTTCTGGCCATCTTCACAAGATGGCCGATGAACCTCTAGAACAAATGGACGATGACTGTCCGCCTCCTGCTAGCGGCGGCAGTGCTCGCTCGAAGCCGGGCCCTCAGCGGCCTTCTCGATGACCCCTTCTTGCACCTTCTTCTTCTCACGATGGCACTTATTCACTGGAATATTCGCAGCATTCGTTCCAACCGAGAGGACTTGAAATTGCTGCTCCGCTCGCACCGTCCTCTCGTCGTAGCCCTTCAGGAAACAAAGCTACGCCCATGCGATCAAATTGCCTTGGCACACTACACCTCTGAGCGTTTTGACTTACCCCCTGTGGCAGGTATTCCGGCTCATGGAGGGGTTATGTTGCTGGTCCGGGATGATATCTACTACGATCCCATCATATTGCACACCGGCCTGCAGGCAGTTGCCGTCCGCATTACTCTCCCCAATTTTACATTTTCCATCTGTACCGTTTACACTCCATCGTCGTCTGCCGTTACCAGGGCAGACATGCTGCAAATTATTGCTCAGCTCCCTACACCATTTTTGTTAACTGGAGACTTCAATGCTCACCATCCTCTTTGGGGCTCTCCAGCATCCTGTCCCAGGGGCTCCCTGTTAGCAGACGTTTTCAACCAGCTCAATCTAGCCTGCCTTAATACTGGCACCCCTACTTTCCTTTCAGACACCTCTCACACCTATTCCCATTTGGACCTCTCTGTCTGTACGACCCAACTTGCATGCCGGTTTGAGTGGTATGCGCTTTCTGACACATATTCGAGCGACCACTTCCCGTGTGTTATCCATCTCCTGCATCATACCCCCTCTCCGTGCTCAACTAGTTGGAACATCTCCAAAGCAGACTGGGGGCTCTTCACTTTCAGGGCGACCTTTCAGGATCAAACCTTCACGAGCTGCGATAGTCAGGCCGCACACCTCACAGAAGTCATTCTCACTGCTGCTGAATATTCCATCCCTCACACTACTTCTTCTCCATGCCGCGTACCGGTCCCCAGGTGGACCGCAGCATGTAGAGATGCCTTACGTGCTCGTCGACGTGCTTTACGCACCTTTAAACGCCACCCTACAGTGTATAACTTACAAACGATTACGTACGCAGTGTCGTCATATTTTTAAAGAAAGCAAGAAAGCCAGCTGGGCTGCTTTCACAAGCACCTTCAACAGTTTTACTCCTTCTTCTGTTGTATGGGGTAGCCTGCGCCGGCTATCTGGCACTAAGGTCCACTCACCAGTTTCTGGCTTGACGTTCGCGAATGACGTCCTTATGGCCCCTGAGGATGTCTCCAATGCCTTCGGCCGCTATTTTGCAGAGGTTTCGAGCTCCACTCATTACCCCCCTGCCTTGCTCCCCCGAAAGCAGGCAGAGGAGGTTCGGCCACCTAATTTCCACTCTTCGAATTGTGAAAACTTCAATGCCCCATTCACCACGCGGGAACTCGAAAATGCACTTGCCCGGCCACGGTCCTCCGCTCCGGGACCCGATTCTATTCATATTCATATGCTGAAGAACCTTTCTCCTGCGGGTAAAGGTTTCCTTCTTCGTACTTACAATCGCATCTGGATTGAGGGACATGTTCCCGCATGCTGGCGCGAGTCTATTGTTGTACCGATTCCTAAGCCAGGGAAGGACAAGCACTTGCCTTCCAGTTATCGACCCATCTCGCTTACCAGCTGTGTCTGTAAGGTGATGGAGCGAATGGTTAACTCTCGGTTGGTTTGACTGCTCGAATCTCGATGCCTACTTACCAATGTACAATGTGGATTTCGTAGGCGCCGCTCCGCTGTTGACCATCTGGTTACCCTGTTGATCTTCATTATGAATAACTTCTTGCGGAAGCGCCCGACCGCGGCTGTGTT
Organism: Schistocerca gregaria; assembly: GCF_023897955.1. Taxonomy (NCBI): domain Eukaryota; kingdom Metazoa; phylum Arthropoda; class Insecta; order Orthoptera; family Acrididae; genus Schistocerca; species Schistocerca gregaria. Next base: position 242,664,432 of record NC_064921.1, read on the forward strand.
CTTTGATTTGGAGAAGGCTTACGACACCTGTTGGAGGGCGGGCATTCTCCACACCATGCATACATGGGGCTTTCGGGGTCGCCGCCCTCTTTTTATTCATTCCTTTTTAATGGATCGACAGTTCAGGGTACGTGTGGGTTCTGTCCTGTCAGACACCTTTCGCCAGGAAAATGGGGTGCCACAGGGCTCCGTTTTGAGCGTCGCTCTCTTCGCCATAGCGATCAATCCAATAATGAATTGCCTCCCAGATGATGTATCCGGCTCCCTTTTCGTGGACGATTTTACCATCTATTGCAGTGCACAGCATACATGTTTCCTGGAGCACTCTCTTCAGTGTTCTCTTGACCGTCTTTACTCTTGGAGTGTCGCCAATGGCTTCCATTTTTCTGCCGAGAAAACGGTCTGTATTAACTTCTGGTGCTACAAAGAGTTTCTCGCACCGTCCTTACAACTCGGCCCCGTTGCTCTCCCATTCGTGGAGACAACAAAATTTTTAGGTCTTACATTTGACAGGAAACTTAGTTGGTCTCCACATGTGTCATATTTGGCTGCCCGTTGTACCCGTTCTCTAAATGTCCTCCGTGTTCTCAGTGGCACGTCGTGGGGAACGGATCGAACCATCCTACTTCGCCTATATCGGTCGATCGTCCGCTCCAAGCTGGATAATGGGTGCTTTGTATACTCCTCTGCACGGCCGTCCATCTTACGCCGCCTCAACTCCATACAACATCGGGGTTTACGGCTTGCGATCGGAGCGTTTTATACTAGTCCCGTCGAGAGTCTTTCATGCTGAAGCCGGTGAATTGCCACTCACCTACCGGTGCGATATGCTGCTTTGTCGTTACGCCTGTCAGCTTCTGTCAATGCCCGACCACCCATCGTATCGTTCCTTTTTTGACGACTCTCTTGACCGTCAATATGGGTTTTATGTCTCTGCCCTGCTACCCCCTGGAGTTCGCTTTCGGCGTCTCCTTCAACACCTTGATTTTTCGCTCCCTGCAACCTTTAGAGTGGGCGAGAGCCACAGGCCACCTTGGCTCCAGGCTCAGGTTCGCGTTCACCTTGACCTCCGCTCGCTCCCAAAGGAGGTTACCCCCGGTTCAGTATACCACTCCCGTTTTGTCGAACTTCGTTCGAAGTTCATTAATGTGACCTTCATTTATACGGATGGCTCTAAGACCAATGACGTGTTCGGGTGTTCTTTTATTGTCGGTGCACAAAGTTTCAAATACCGGCTACATGGCCATTGTTCGGTCTTCACAGCTGAGCTCTTTGCCCTCTATCAGGCAGTTCTTTACGTCTGCCGCCACCGACATTCTGCTTATGTCATCTGCTCCGATTCTCTGAGCGCCATCCAGAGCCTCAGTGATCTGTATCCGGTTCACCCTTTCGTGCACCGGATCCAACGCTCTCTTCAGCAGCTGGCGGACGACGGGTCTCCAGTTAGCTTTATGTGGGTTCCCGGCCATGTCGGTATCCCTGGGAACGAAGCTGCAGATGCCGCGGCCAAGGCTGCGGTCCTCCAGCCTCGGACGGCTTCTTGTTGTGTTCCTTCATCAGATTGTAGCACGATCATTTGTCGGCGCATTTTGTCGCTGTGGCATGCCGATTGGGCTGCACTTAGGGTCAACAAGCTTCGGGCCTTGAAACCTCTTCCCGTAGCTTGGACGTCCTTCTCGGCGAGAGGAGGTCGTTTTGGCCCGCCTACAAATTGGACACTGCCAGTTCAGCCATCGCCATCTGCTGACGGCAGCGCCAGCGCCGTTCTGTCCATGTGGGCAATTGCTGACGGTCCGCCACATTTTAATGTCCTGTCCGGATTTTACTATGCTGCATCTTGATCTTGGCCTGCCATGTACTCTGGACGCCATTTTAGCGGATGTCCCAGGAGCTGCTGCTCGCGTTCTTCGTTTTATCAACTTGACACACCTGTCTAAGGATGTTTGATTAGGCTGTAGTTTTTTAATCCTATGTCTGTTAATACGTCTTTTATAGTGTTGTCCCTTTTAGTTGCTGTTTTAACCTTGTGCCTCGCGGTACATTCCTAAATTAGTCAGGGCGCTAATGACCATTGTAGTTGTGTGAGGGGGGGGGGGGGGGGGAAGAAGGAGCTTCTTCATGCTCTGAAACTTCCGTGGTATCCCCCTAACTCCTGTTCTGGTTGTTCCTTGATTCTTCCATATAGGATTCCTCTGTAGTTGTCTGGATTGTTCTTATCCCCCTTCTTGTGTATGAGTGGATCATGGCTGTGGTCCAATGTTCAGGGAATTGTTCTGTTATCCAAATTCTTGTTAGAGCCTTGTGTAAGGAGGTCTTGACTCTGTCACTTGAATATCCCCACATCTCAACAGAAACCGGATTTTCTTCATATGCCTGATTATTTTTTGTCCTTTGAGGACTCTTTCTACTTCTTGCGAAGTTGGGGAGTCTAATTTGTTAGATTTGAGTTTAGTCAGGATATTTAATATAGATTAGTAAGAGCTCTTTGGGTCCTTCACAATTCAAAAATTTATTAAATACTTGTGCCATGATTTGAGCACTTTCTTTGTTACTGTGTGCCAGTCCTCCATTTTCATCTTTTAGTGTGAGCATCAGGAGCTCGTACTGTTTTGGCGATTCCAAAAAATTTTGTAGTAGTTCCTAGAACTGGTTTTGTGGTAGTTATCTTCTATAGATCTCATTATGTTTCCATGGAATCTTCTCTTAATTCTCCTATTGTTTTGTGTCAATTTTTTCCTTTCATTTTTGAGATCAGTGATCTTTTTTTAAAAAAGCTTCAGCCATGGTGGTTGTCTTTCTTCATGGAATTTTTCACATTCTGGAGTCCACCATGCATGTTTTATTGTAGGTTCAAGGGAGCTGAATTGTTTGCTTGTTTCTTGAGACTTGATACCTGTTCTTCTAGATCATCTGTTACTTTAATGGTTTGTGTTATTTGTTGGTATGTTTAATTTTTAATTAGCTTATGTGGGTCATACCTTCTCCCTGTTTAATTAGTTTTCCATTCTTTTTCTTTAATAGAATGAAGTTTATTTTAATGTTAACTAAGTAGTGATGTGAACTTTTGTCCCCCCCCCCCCCCCCCCCCCCTGTGGGTTCGGGGGTAAGAATAGGCCCACGGTATTCCTGCCTGTCGTAAGAGGCGACTAAAAGGAGTCTCAAACGTTTTGGCCTTGTGAGGTGGTCCCCTAACGGGTTTGACCTCCATCCTTCTAAATTTTCCGAAGAGCGAGCCGATTGGGGAAGGGCGCCTTACAAGGAGCGATGTGTCCATCATGCATTACCATCTCTAGCCAGGTTTGTCGTCATCGCTTAGCAGTCCCGCTCACCTACCATCTCTTGGGCGTGGATTTGTTCTTGGGTGCAGTTGATTGCAGTCTGCTATGCTGTGTCGCTTTATGCGCCAATGACGATATTGGACTACATCACCTGAAATCCAGCACGGTAGCCAGTCCGTTGTGGTGGGGCCGCCATGTACCCTGTTGGTTGTAGCCCCCTGACTACACAGGGTTCGCTCTGCTGATGCCAGCGCCGTTAACTCCCCACGTATGCCAAGGAGTAGATGCCTATCTCCTTGGGGCATTGGGACTCCCGGCCAGCCGCCAGCAGTCTCTAAGCGTTCCAGGGCTCAATACAACGCAGCTACATATGACCCCAAATTGTTCCCCTCCCTGGCTACACCATGGGAGGAACGAAAGACTAAGGATGCCAGCGAACCATACTCGCCCCGCTACCTGGTGTGTACGAGAGCTGATGGTGAATCCTTTACATCCATGAAGCCTCAGTTCTTCGTCAAGCACTTAGAGGACAAGTTCGGGGAGGTGGAGGGCTTGTCCAAAATGCGCTTGGGCTCGGTTTTGATCAAATCGGCGTCCTCCGCCCAGTCCCGCCGGTTACTCGATTGTAACAAGCTGGGGGATGTTCCGGTTACAATCACGCCCCATAAGAGTCTTAATATGGTCCAGGGCATAATATTCCATCGGGACCTTCTATTGCACTCCGATGACGAGCTTCGCGCCAATTTAGAGCGGCGAGGTGTTCACTTCGTCCGGCGCGTACATCGTGGTCCAAGGGATAAGCAGGTTGCCACCGGTGCCTTGTAAGCAGGTTGCCACCGGTGCCTTCATCTTGGCCTTCGAGGGTGATACCTTACCTGAGAAGGTCAAGGTGATGGTCTATCGTTGTGACGTCAAGCCATATATCCCTCCCCCGATGCGGTGCTTTAAGTGCTGGAAGTTCGGGCATATGTCTTCCCGCTGTGCTTCCAGCCTCACATGTCGAGATTGTGGACGCCCATCACATACCAATACTCCATGTGCTCCGCCTCCCATCTGTGTAAACTGCGGAGAGCACCACTTGCCTTGCTCGCCGGCCTGCAGGATCTTCCTGAAAGAGCGCAAAATCATGGAGTATAAGACCCTGGACCGCCTGACATACACTGAGGCCAGGCAGAAGTTCGAACGCCTCCATCCTGTTCGAATGACTGCCTCTTACGCCGCGGCTACTACTGTTATGGCCCCATTATCTCTCCCTCAGACTGCCACCTCTCAGAGCCAGAATGCTACACCCGCCCCCTTGATGGTGGGGGGCACTTCACTCCCTGCTGCTCCTGCACTACCTGTCTCAGGAGCAGCAACCCCCCAACCATCGGGGACATCAGTCCCCACTTCTAAGCTGGGGAAGCCTCAAACTTCCCCGGCTCGAATAGCACGGAAAGGGTCCCTTGGGTCCCTTCCTTCCCAGGTTTCCGCCTCTGGGAAGGGTGACGTCAGCCAATGGAAGAAAAGCAGACCAGTGGCTGGTCGCAGGGCTTCCCGCTCCTCCTCCGTCCCGGTGACTGACTCGCTGGAGCCCTCCCAGCCAATGAAACCCAAGGACCAGAGAGACAAGACGAAGAAGAAGACCTCTAAGGCCAAGGACCACGCGGTGGCATCCACCCCACTGCTCCCTACAGGCTCTGCGTCCGAGGATAAGGTGGAGATCCGGGCGTCTGCTGAGGACCTGGATCTCGCCGGACCCTCAGACACCATGGAAGCAGATTGTACTGGTCCTCCATCGGTGGCAGCAGGTGACCCAGTGGCATGATTTGCCTCCTCGGCCCCTTCACGCTTTTTTCGGACATGGACAAAGCGATACTCCAGTGGAACTGCAGCGCTTTTTTCCACCACCTTGCTGAGCTTCGCCAACTCATCAACAGTCACCCTTTCCTCTGCATTGCCCTACAGGAAACTTGGTTTCCGGCAATGCGGACCCCTGCCCTACGTGGGTATCGGGGTTATTACAAGAACCGGGCAGCTTATGAGAGGGTATCTGGTGGCGTCTGCGTCTACATCCTTAACTCTGTCTACAGCGAATGTGTACCTCTTCACACACCTTTAGAGGCTGTCGCTGTAAGGATGTGGACGCCTCAGCCTATTACTGTCTGCAGTTTGTATCTTCCTCCAGATGGTGATGTCTCGCGTCATGTGTTGGCTGCATTGATAGCACAACTGCCTCCTCCTTTTGTGTTACTGGGCGACTTTAACGCCCATAACCCCCTGTGGGGTAGCGCCGCGATTACTGGCCGGGGTAGAGATGTCGAGACTGTTCTCTCGCAGCTTGACCTCTGCCTCTTAAACACGGGAGAGCCGACACATTTCAGCGTAGTCCATGGCACATTTTCGGCCATCGACCTTTCTATCTGCAGCCCCGGACTTTCACCATCCATCCACTGGAGTGTCCATGATGACTTATGTGGTAGTGACCATTTCCCCATCTTTCTGTCACTACCACAGCGTCACTCCTCTGAACGCCCCTCCAGATGGGCTCTGAATAAGGCTGATTGGGGCTTGTTCTCCTCTCTCGCCACTATCGCACCTCCTTCCCCTGACACCATTGATGCGGTGGTTCAGTCGGTCACCACCGGCATTGTTTCTGCTGCGGCATCTGCGATTCCCTGTTCATCCGGGTCCCCTCGGCGGAGGACTGTGCCTTGGTGGGCGCCCGAGATCGCAGAGGCGATTAGAGATCGCCGGCGGGCTCTTCAACACCATAAGCGGCACCCGTCCTTGGAGAACCTCATCGTTTTTAAACAGCTCCTTGCCCGTGCCCGACGCCTTATTCGCCAACGGAAGCAGGAGTGCTGGGAACGGTATGTTTCCACCATTGGCATCCGTACCTTTGCATCGCAGGTTTGGGCTAAGATTAGGCGACTCCATGGCTATCGGCCGCCTGTCTCTGTCCCTGGGCTTTCGCTGAATGGAGTGGTGTGTACTGACTCCGACACGATTGCGGACCGGTTAGCAGCACATTTTGCTCAGTGTTCCGCATCTACGAATTACCCACTGGCCTTCCGCTCCCGGAAAGAGCGGTTGGAAAGTTGGAGGCTTTCCTTTCACACGCGCCACGCGGAGTCGTACAATGCTCCTTTCAGCGACTGGGAATTCCAGAGTGCACTATCTGCTTGCCCTGATACGGCTCCTGGGCCAGACCGCATCCACAGCCAGATGATGAAACACCTCTCTCTGACTTGCCAGCGACGCCTCCTAGATGTTTTCAAACGCATCTGGGTTGAGGGTGTGTTCCCGTCTCAATGGCGAGAAAGCATCGTCCTCCCCGTGTTGAAACCTGGCAAGAACCCGCTGGAGGTGGACAGCTACCGCCCCATAAGCCTCACCAACGTTCTTTGCAAGTTGCTAGAACGTATGGTGAGCCAGAGGTTGAGTTGGCTCCTCGAGTCTAGAGGCCTTCTGGCTCCGTCTCAGGGTGGGTTCCGTAAAGGCCGCTCTGCCGTCGATAATCTGGTCTCCCTAGAGTCTGCCGTCCGTACAGCCTTTGCACGCCGCCAACATCTGGTTGCCGTCTTCTTCGACATGCGGAAGGCGTACGATACGACTTGGCGATATCACATCCTGGCCACACTTCATGGGTGGGGTCTTAGGGGCCCGCTCCCGATTTTTATTCAGAATTTTCTGTCGTCTCGTTCCTTCCGCGTGCAAGTTGCTGCGTCCCATAGTTCCTTCCGGGTCCAGGAGAACAGGGTCCCACAGGGGTCTGTCCTCAGTGTGTCCCTGTTTTTAATTGCGATCAATGGGCTCGCTGAGGCGGTGGGATCGTCCGTCGCAGCTTCGTTGTATGCAGACGACTTCTGCCTCGACTACAGCTTCGCTGGCATTGCAGTTGCTGAGCGCCAGCTGCAGGGCGCTATCCACAAGGCGCAGTCGTGGGCTGTAGCGCACTGCTTCCAGTTTTCGGCCGCTAAGACCTGCGTTATGCATTTCTGCCAGCGTCGCACGGTTCACCCTGAGCCACGCCTTTACCTTGACGGTGAACCTCTTGCTGTGGTAGAGACGCATCGGTTCTTGGGACTGGTATTTGATGCCCGGTTGACTTGGCTGCCTCATATTAGGCAGCTTAAACAAACATGCTGGCGGCATTTAAACGCTCTCCGTTGCCTTAGCCTCACCGGATGGGGTGCCGATCGGTCCACCCTTCTCTGGCTGTATCAAGCGCTGATCCAGTCCCGCCTTGATTATGGGTGTGTGGCTTATGGTTCGGCATCGCCATCAGCATTGCAATTGCTGGATCCCATCCATCACTGCGGGATCCGACTTGCCACAGGAGCATTTCGGACAAGCCCTGTTGACAGCTTACTGGTGGAGGCTGGTGTTCCTCCATAACGGATCCGGCGCTACCGACTTCTGGCGGCTTATGCTGCCCACGTTTGTAGCTTGCCAGGGCATCCCAACTACCGTCTCCTGTTCCCGCACTCGATCGTCCATCTTCCAGACAGGCGGCCCCGGTCAGGGTGTACGATCATGGTTCGCATCCGGGCTCTACTGTGTGGGATTGAGTTTTTTCCTCTCCCGCCTGTTTTCCGGGCCAATCTCCGTCTGCCCCCTTGGTGTGTGCGCCGACCATGCATTCGGCTGGATTTGGCACAGGGTTCGAAAGACTCGGTTCCTCCTCCGGCCCTCCGCCGCCGCTTTGTTTCTCTCCTTGCCGAGTTTCCCGGATCTGCCGTGGCCTATACCGACGGTTCGATGGTCTCTGGTCGCACTGGTTACGCTCTTACTCTAGAGGATCATTGTGAGCAACAGTCGCTGGCACCCGGGAACAGTGTATACACTGCCGAGTTGGTTGCCATCTATCGCGCCCTAGAGTATATCCGCTCCCGCTCAGGTGAGTCCTTTGTCATCTGTAGTGACTCCCTGAGTGGTTTACGAGCTCTTGACCAGTGCTTTCCTCGTTCCTGTCTGGTGATGACCATCCACGAGTCGCTCCATGCTCTTGCTCGTTGCGGCCGCTCCGTGGTCTTTGTTTGGACCCCAGGTCATGTCGGCATCCCGGGCAATGAGCGGGTTGACACGCTGGCTAAACAGGCAGTGAGTTCACCGGCTCTGGAACTTGGCCTTATGGAGTGTGATCTCCTGTCGCTTTTGCGCCGGAAAGTGCTTGGTGCCTGGGGTGACGAGTGGCGCACCCTGCCCTCGCCCAACAAACTTCGGGCGGTGAAGGAGACGACCGGTGTGTGGCACTCCTCCATGCGGGCCTCTCGGAAGGACTCTGTCGTCCTCTGCCGGCTGCTCGTTGGCCACACGTGGCTGACGCACGGCCATTTGTTGCGCCGGGAGGACCCACCGCTATGTCGCTGCGGGGCAGCTCTGACGGTGGTCCACATTTTGGTGGACTGCCCGCTTTTAACAGGACTCAGGCAGACGTTTGCGCTGCCTGATACCCTCCCTGCCCTTTTATGTGATGACGTTGCTGTGGCGGACCTCGTGTTGAGTTTTATTCGGGCAGGGGGTTTTTATCGTATGATTTGAGTGTTTGTCCTTTTATTTCCTGTATTGACTTGGGCCTTTGGCCTGTGGTTTTAAACTGTGGGTTTTAATGTCATTTGGTGGTTGGCTTTTCCTTATTTTCATGGTCGGCCAACCACCTTCACACTCGGTGTGATTTTAGTTCCGTTTGTCTGGTCTTTGTCTGTCTTTCTTGTATTGTGTCATCCCTTGTCTCAGTTCTCCGTTTTTAACGACTGACAGTTTTTTTTTTTCGTGTGATTTTATCGTGGAACAAGGGGCCGATGACCTTAGCAGTCTGGCCCCTTCAATCCCACACCCAACCAACCAATGAACTTTTGTCTACTTCTCTCAGTACTTCAGCCTTGTGTATTTCCTTATGAAAATTTTGTTCTATACAGACATGGTCTAGCTGCCATTCCCCGTTCCTCCAGTCTGGGTGGTTCCAGGTTTTAAGTTTATTTGGCTTCCTCTTGAAGTAAGTAGATGTAGGTTTCTGTTCTCTGCACAGTTCTAAAAGTCTTCAACCATTCTTGTTTGTAGAGTTATGTGGACTGTGGACTCCATTTTCCAATTCTATTGTTATATTTCCTTTCTTTCCCCAGCTGGCTGTTGAAGTCTTCCAGTAAGATTTTTACATTCCTTTTATTTATTCTGTTCACAGTTTGGCTGGCTAAACAGGCAGTGAGTTCACCGGCTCTGGAACTTGGCCTTATGGAGTGTGATCTCCTGTCGCTTTTGCGCCGGAAAGTGCTTGGTGCCTGGGGTGACGAGTGGCGCACCCTGCCCTCGCCCAACAAACTTCGGGCGGTGAAGGAGACGACCGGTGTGTGGCACTCCTCCATGCGGGCCTCTCGGAAGGACTCTGTCGTCCTCTGCCGGCTGCTCGTTGGCCACACGTGGCTGACGCACGGCCATTTGTTGCGCCGGGAGGACCCACCGCTATGTCGCTGCGGGGCAGCTCTGACGGTGGTCCACATTTTGGTGGACTGCCCGCTTTTAACAGGACTCAGGCAGACGTTTGCGCTGCCTGATACCCTCCCTGCCCTTTTATGTGATGACGTTGCTGTGGCGGACCTCGTGTTGAGTTTTATTCGGGCAGGGGGTTTTTATCGTATGATTTGAGTGTTTGTCCTTTTATTTCCTGTATTGACTTGGGCCTTTGGCCTGTGGTTTTAAACTGTGGGTTTTAATGTCATTTGGTGGTTGGCTTTTCCTTATTTTCATGGTCGGCCAACCACCTTCACACTCGGTGTGATTTTAGTTCCGTTTGTCTGGTCTTTGTCTGTCTTTCTTGTATTGTGTCATCCCTTGTCTCAGTTCTCCGTTTTTAACGACTGACAGTTTTTTTTTTTCGTGTGATTTTATCGTGGAACAAGGGGCCGATGACCTTAGCAGTCTGGCCCCTTCAATCCCACACCCAACCAACCAATGAACTTTTGTCTACTTCTCTCAGTACTTCAGCCTTGTGTATTTCCTTATGAAAATTTTGTTCTATACAGACATGGTCTAGCTGCCATTCCCCGTTCCTCCAGTCTGGGTGGTTCCAGGTTTTAAGTTTATTTGGCTTCCTCTTGAAGTAAGTAGATGTAGGTTTCTGTTCTCTGCACAGTTCTAAAAGTCTTCAACCATTCTTGTTTGTAGAGTTATGTGGACTGTGGACTCCATTTTCCAATTCTATTGTTATATTTCCTTTCTTTCCCCAGCTGGCTGTTGAAGTCTTCCAGTAAGATTTTTACATTCCTTTTATTTATTCTGTTCACAGTTTGTTTGAGAAGTTCCTGAAATGTATCTACTGCTTCCTTTGTTTTTGTTAGATTCTTTTTTTTCTTTTCTAGGGGCATGAGCATTTATAACTGTATAGGTTGTATTCATTGTTTAAAAAGTCGGAGTTGCAGTTCTGATGATATTGCTTGAAAACCAGTTATTGAAAATAGGAGCTATTTTTATGTTCACTGTAAATCCTGTTCCAAATTGGGGACATTGCTTCATAAACCTCTTTCCTGGTTTACCATTAGGAATTCTATATCCTTGTGATTCAAATGGGTCCTCTATCATGCTTCTCATTTCTTGTAGCCCTACTATTAAAACTTTTGTTTATTTAATTCATCTGTGAAATTCTTGAGTTTTCTAGTCTTTAGCATTGAGTTTATGCTGTGTGTTGCTTTACAATTTATTTGCTTATGTCGAATCTTCTTCTTGTGTCTGAATATGCACTTGGTTGATTGCAAATGCTCCGATTCATTGTTGTCTCTAGTTGGCTACCCATTGGTTTCGATGCATCCTTTACCTTCTTTTTTGGGCAGGACAGTGATATTTTTTTCCTAAAAGACCTTTCCATATTTGACTTTCAAAGGTAATTAACCTCAGATGAAGCAAGCTCTGATTTACAACTGTGGTTGTTAACTGCACAAGGTGTGTTTGGTCGATGAGAGCTATTTTATTTCACTCAAGCCTGTTGGTTAGCCAGTCAGGATGCCTCCATCTGCCACCTTGGATGCACCACATAGGAGTATCACCTCTCCTCCCGCTACGACAGCATAGTAGGTTCATGGCTATTTGCCTTTACATTGTCGTATTGAATATTATGTGTAGTAGAGTAGTGCATCTTGCAGCAACACACTATGTTTAATTTGCTGTGTTCGAAAGGATGAACTTTTCATATCCATACAGGGAAATGAAAGGATAGGTGTAATTTCAGCAGAATTATTTTGTCTGGCAGAACATCACAAGAAAATAAATGAAATTGAACAGATTCATTTCTGATGGATAGAAATTAATATTGTTCTGCTGTAGAACCAGGTAGGAGTGGTTGTACATGTAAAAAAAAATGAAATTCCAGGCCCTTCAGATCAGGGTGAGAAGTCAGTCACCTTTTTTTAAAACTTCATCACCTTTGATCATCTTTTTGAATTTTTGTCACTTTTCTCACCTGTTATGCTCATTTAGGAAGAAAATAAGTTATTTACTTTTGTTTCCAAGTTCGTTCATTTTACTTTTTGGAATGCTCCAATGATGAAAGTAGATAAAATCTATACTTCAGTTAAAAGCGCTTTGTAATTGACAGGTAGCAGGGTGGGTCCTGCAGTTTCATGTTTCTATGTGTGCATCTATTCCCTGCAAACGACCATGAGGTGCTTGGTAGATGGTATGTCGCATTGTGCAAGTTATAACAGTTTCTTCCCATTCCATTCACATGTGGAACATAGGAAGAATGATTCTTTGAATGCCTCTGTGTGTGTGCAATAATTATTCTAATCTTATTCTTATGATCCCTATGTGAGTGATATGTAGGGGTTTGTAATATATTCCTATTCCAAAAGAACAGATACCATCTTAGTATGCATATATATAGTTAAGGCTCACCGGCCACTTGATCATCATTTTCTTCTGTGCGGATGCACAAACTTTGCCCGAACTCTTACAGGAATCGGCAATGCGCCACGAGTAACGAGTATAATGGGCGGGAGCACTTCGAATGTAGTGCGGGACAATGCGATGAGAATGTGGGTTTCGCGGGAGGCATGCCAGAAATAAATCCCTGCAGTCGCAGTGTCCTCTGTGTCCTTGGTGGCTTAGTTGGATAGAGTGTCTGCCATGTAAGCAGGATATCCCGGGTTCGAATCCCTGTTGGGGCACACAATTTCATCTGTCCCCGTTTATGTATGTCAATGCCTTTAAGCAGCTAAGGGTTTTCATTTCATTGTAATTTCATTCTAACGAGCTTCATGGTCACCAATGGTATCTTTTGAAAGAACAGATACCATCTTAGCATATATATAGTTAAGGCTCACCGGCCACTTGACCATCTTCTTCTTCTGTGTGGATGCACAAACAGTGCCCGAACTCTTATGGGAATAGGCAACGCGCCGCGAGTAATGAGTATAATGGGTGGGGCACTGCGATTGTAGTGTGGGACAATACGATGAGAATGTGGGTTTAGCGGGAGGCGTGCCAGTGATAAATCCCTGCAGTCACGCTGTATTCTGTATCCTCGTTGGCTCAGATGGATAGAGCGTCTGTCATGTAAGCAGGATATCCCGGGTTCGAATCCCTGTTGGGGCACACATTTTCATCTGTCCCCGTTTATATATGTTAATGCCTGTAAGCAGCTAAGGGTTTTCATTTCATTGTAATACACTGCTCTTGTATAGACCCTCTATACACTCCTTCCACTTTTCTGCCTTCCGTTCTTTGCTTAGAACTGGTTTTCCATCTGAGCTGTTGATATTTACACAAGTGTTTTTTTCCCTTCCTTCAGAGGTTTATTTAATTTTCCTGAAGGCAGTGTCTGTCTAACCCCTAGTGATATACGCGTCTACATCCTTACATTTGTCCTCTAGCCATCCCTGATTAGCTGTTTGGTATTTCCTGGCGATTTCATTTTTGAGACGTTTGTATTCCTCTGTGCCTGCTTCACTTACTGCATTTTTGTATTTTCTCCTTTCATCAATAAAATTCAGTATCTCTTCTGTTACCCAAGGTTTTCTATTAGCCCTCGTCTTTTTACCTACTTGATCCTCTGCTGTTTTCACTATTTCATCTCCCAAAACTACCCATTCTTCTTCTACTGTATTTTTCCCTCCATTCTTGTCAATTGTTCCCTAATGCTATCTCTGAAACTCTCCACAACTCCTGGTTCTTTCAGTTTATTCAGGTCTCATCTCCTTAAATTCTCACCTTTTTGCGGTTTCTTCAGTTTTAATCTAAAGTTCATAACCAATAGATCGTGGTCAGACTAATAATGCTTTCGCTATGCTGTTCATACTAACTTACCCGCACTCCTATTTCTTTATTCATTACTAAACCTACTCCTGTATTACCTCTTTTTGATTTTGTATTTATAATCCTGTATTCACCTGACCAGAAGTCTTGTTCCTCCTGCCACTGACCATCACTAATTCCCACTATATCTGACTTTAACCTATCTATTTTCCTTTTTAAATTTTGTAACCTACCTGCGTGATTAAGGGATCCGAAATTCCACGCTCCAATCTGTATAACATCAGTTTTCTTTCGCCTGATAATGACACTCTCCTGAGTAGTCCCTGCCTGGAGATCTGAATGGGGGCTATTTTACCTCCAGAATGTTTTACCCAAGAGGATGCCATCATCATTTAACCATAGAGTAAAGCTGCATGCCCTCAGGCTGTATTTTCCCATTGCTTTCAGCCATTCGCAATACCAGCACAGCAAGGCCGTTTTGGTTAATGTTCCAAGCCCAGATCAGTCAATCATCCAGAGTGTTGCCCCTGCAACTACTGGAAAGGCTGCTGCCCCTCTTCAGGAACCACACTTTTGTCTGGCCTCTCAACAAATACCTCTCCGTTGTGGTTGCAAAAGGGCGGGAGGGGGGCGGGGGGGGTGGGGGTGGGGTTTACAGTGCATAATGAAAAGAAATTCATTTTCGTTATTGAGTAAAGATACCAGACTGTAGTATGTGCAAAAGTAATTTTTTTTAATACAATAGTTTTCAAAAATTGGGTGATAAGTATTTCATATCACCAGGAATGCCATCTCTCAGTACAGCCACTGGCATTTGTTGAGCAGTATAGCCGTAACAAAAGTCGCCTCAGCAGCACAGAATGCAAAGAGCACATCTGTAGTAGCGAAAGGATTAAACATAAAGCTCATTGTGGAACATAAACATCTGTTGTAACCCAAATCAAACTGCTGGTATTCTGTCATGCAAAACTGCTTTTAATGTACATTTCACAGTTTAGTTGGTACTACCTTACCAAAGGGCAGTCTTTTTTTTTCTTTTTTTTTTTTTCTAAAAAAAAGTTTGAGGGTACTCTGACATGGGATATAATGCAGCGAAAATTACTTTAAACTGAAGCATGGGATATTACCCATCTGCTTTTAGCCATGACGTCATCAACAAGTTGAACTAAAAAAGAAATTGTATCGGACTATTCTGTTGACTTTACAGCTCAAATGAAGCAAGCGATACCAAGAAACACCCAAACATATAAGACAATGTGGTATTGAACACTTAAGTTTACATCACCTCAAATGAAGCATGCGATTCCCATCAACCCCTGAACAATAAAAGAAAATGGTATCGTACACTTCAATTGAGCTATAATACACCTTAAATGAAGCAGGTTAGTCCAGTCAACCCTCTGACATACAAAACAATACAAGGAAATATGGCCGAACACATATTTTAAGCTATAAAACACCACTAAAAGACACAATACAACAAAAACCATCCACACCTATCAACAACAATAGAAACTACACTACAAAAATCTTATGTAACCGTGTTTGGCTCCCGAAATGGCATAGATGATGGGTGGTATCCCGTGTTTCAACTGACCCAATTTTTAATACAGCTGAAAATTTATTTAACTATAAAACTACAGTTCAACTTACGCTAATAGCATTACAACAGTTTCCAAACTGACTTCAGTTCATGGCAGCTGTAGTCTTCACACCTTCTTACTTTACTCTTGCTATCAGTAGCAAGATGTCTGCCTTTTGTGAACCAAGAGCATACATAGTCCATAGACTGGACCAACATCAGTGGAGGACCAATCTTTATGATCGTCAGATTGCTGACTGTGGAAAGATGAAATGAAGCTCTTCTTGGTGAGACGATCAGATTCATTTGGGAAACCCATGTTCACATTTACTCGTTGATATAGGAACACATTTCACTGCATTCTGAAGAGGAAGGAGGGATGCTGGAACTCTCTCTGGAAGAGTGAAATGACAAGATAAAGTTTTGATATTCGTTTCATCATATTTATTCCAGGATTGTCAGGCACATTCAGAGATAGCAATATGGTATCATATAAAATTACTTTCCCCCAGCTTTCCACCAGAAAAACAGCACTGCCAAAGGGCATCCCTTGTGACACAGAAACACTTACAATTGTTGCACCCATTGAAAAAGAATCCATGATGAGTTCAACTGTTTGCTGCCAAATGTAGATTTTAGCATATTGTCTAATTGGAGAGTCCAATCCAGGCATTGCAGAAAATCCCTGCCCCACAGTTGGCAACACTTCCATTTGATCCCAAAACCATTTGCGTCCTACCCTACACATGAGCTGTGTGTCCTGACTGAATTCATTTTGTTATCTTCTATTGCTTACAATCTGTATCTCAGCATTTTCAGTCTCCTCTTGTCCATGAGGTCCGGGCTCACAACTGATATATATGCCCAGTATCTACTAAAGACTTATACTTCCTTTTATTTATCAAACTTGTCAAACAACAATCCATGTCTACGTAAGTTTTTACAGTGCTGTGATTTACAGGGAATGCTTCTCGATGGAAGGAACATTCCCATTGGCAGTTAACTGTTTCTTTTTCTCATTGTACTTGCGCTGTTTTGTGGCTAGCACACTGGACTCGGATTCGGGAGGACGATGGTTCAATCCTGTGTCCGGCCATCCTGATTTAGGTTTTCCGTGATTTCCCTAAATCGCTACCAGGCAAATGCTGGGATGGTTCCTTTGAAAGGGCACGGCCGTCATCCTTCCCCCGTCCTTCACTAATCCGATGAGACCGATGACCTCGCTGTCTGGTCTCCTCCCCAAAACAACCCAACCCAACCATCTTACGCTCCCATGGCTTGGACACAATCACCTACACCTCAATACAATGTGCTGTTTTGTAAATTCACAAACCCAGGCTTTATGCCCAGACTATTGGCAATTATAGCATTGAGTTTGGGGAACTGTGTCTTTGAATGCCTCTGATGACCACAGAGGTAACATTCTTTACTAGAACTGAATATCTTCAGTTCAGTCCACACCCTAGTTGCACTATTCTTTTCTTGTAAATGTGTAGCAATGTGAAATGTTGTGATTAAATCCTCAGGATTTCCTATACACACCTGTTGTCAAAAATTTGGTTGGATCCCTTCGAGAAACACATCCAACACTCTATTTTCCACTTTTTTGAGCAAGACTCTGTTTGCGTCTGGTTTGTGCATCAGCTCATAAATTTGTACTTTGATTTGTGTATTCTGTCAGAAAATGATTCCACTGTTTCATTCACCTTGTGTGTTGTGTGTCAGATATTCGAGTTTCTAAAAAAAGTAAAAAAATAAAAATTCCATACTGATCTGTTTTCTGTACCTCTAATGTGACTCTGGTGAATACGTTGTCTATAAACACAGTAACATCATCTGTCATTTTCCCGAAAAAGGGAATTATGAGATTCATGACAGATGGATCAACGGATGAAGGGGGAACATTCAAACATTGTGGCTGCTGTTCTGCCAATAAAGCTTGTAACTGCTGACTTGGCTGTTCATTAAGTGCTTTCGTTGTTCATTATCGTAATACAATTTGGAAACCTGATCCGTAAGAGCGTCTATTACCTTGTTAGAACCAGCTAACCATGTTGGTACCATTTTAGTGCAATTTACCTTTCTCTCTTTCACATGGATCAAGCTAGTATTATTTCTGACAATAACTCAATAGCCACAGTTGCAAAAATTAAACAGCTATATCTAATTCCTATGATTGATCATTAACCAATGACATTGTTGGTTTGATGGATCATTGCGCGCCAGCCTTTACTGGCACTGGGTTGGAGCATTTCTGACCATCTTTATTATGAAAAGAGGAGAAATGCCCCAGCAAGGACGAATAATGCATGCCTTGTGTAAGAAGGGAGAAATGTTAGAATATGATAATTATAGGGGGGGGGGGGGGGTCACATTACTCGACTTAGGGTATTAAGTATTCTCCAACGTACTATTGGACTGCCTCCTCCAAGTAATTAAGAGACATGGGTAGATCAGTGTGGATTTCTCCCAGGAAAGTAAACTGTAAATCATATCTTTTCTGCAAGGCAAACCCTAGAGAAGATAATTGAATAATTCAGGATTAACTTGCAGCATCACTCTTTTTAGATTTCCAAGCAGCATATGATAGTATAGATGGAGAGCTATTATATCATACCTTCGCTGCATTGAGAACCTGTAGGAATTTCCTAAGGGTAGTGAGAATGACAATAAATGAGACACAGAGTAGCCTAAGAATGGAAAGAATGATTTTTGATGCACTAAATATTGAAAACAGGATGTATCAAGAAGACATCCAGGTCTGACTCCTTTTTAATGCTGCTGTAAGGGTCGTCCACTGCTGGACAAGAAACTCCTCAAGTTTTTTCAGACAAAGGACATGGTGTTCTAAATGATTAATGGAAAATCTCATATAAAGATGTGAAACAAATACTAACAAAGAGATAGAGGGGCTGGCCAGTACTTAACGTCAGCTCAGTACAGCCGATAGATACACAAAATACGGAACCGAAAATTTACGTTCCTAGCTTTTGGAACAAATGTTCCTTCATCAGGGAGGAGAGAGGGGAAAGAAAGGGAAGAAGGGAAAGTGGATTCAGTTACTCACAAACCAGATTATGAAGCAACAGGGAAAGGAAAACAGGGAGGGTAGCAAGGATGGAGGCATGGTTGTCATGGTGTGCCCATGTTAGAAGCACTAAAACAGTATTCAAGATAATTCCATTTATTACTCAGAATACAAGTTGTTGCCAAGTCTCCTGCAACAGCTGGTGGCTACTTAATCTGGGTAGGAATCCACTGAACCCAGCTGTGGACTCAAGGCTACCAAGCATGCTCCATCAGCTCGCAGTGGAAGTCAGTGACACACTGGTGAGGCAGTTTGCTGCTCACTGGCAAGGTAGGCACGCAGTGTCACTAGCCTTGCTTGGAATTGGCTGTGACAGCAATGTGTGTGTTTGATTCACATGCCATTTCAGGGAGTGCTCTATCCCTCCCAGATAACTGCCCGCATTGCCCCATCCGGTGGACCGTGATGGTGGATGGTGGGACATCATGCTGCATACTGAGCCTGGCCCACCAGTATAGTAGGACATCAGAGTCGTGTGACTGCATTTGAATCGTATGATTAAATAAATAAATAACTACCAATTATCATTGATGTCTTGTAAATTAATGTCCATGGAAGTTATCGCCGTATCTCATGTCTCCTTGATAGCAGCGGCTCTGGGATCCTTTTCGGCGGCTTTCCTCTTACTAGATAAATAAATTTCTTCTGACCATGTCGCGTCAATAAAGCACCGTCTTCATGATATAAAATATTTGTAAAAGGAATCATAATGGACATGGGTTTTTCCTCCTACTCAATAAAACCCCACTCCAGGCTTGTAAAAAACCTCTATTGAGATAAAAGTTTACACTTTTTTGCTTCACACAAACGATGGAGCATCTCAATAAAACATACTACTGTGGATGTGTCCAAAACAAGAGAAATTATTAGTAAAAAAGGCTGTTAACAAGTGAACATTAAAAAATTGAAATTACTGAAATAAAATTGATTCTATACCACATGTAGTATAGTCTTGTTAGGTTCATCGTCGTACTAATCGCAAGGAAGAGAGAGACAAACAATAAAAAAAAAAAATATTACAGTCTTCCAGGTATCCCCGTGTGGGTGCATTAAAACTGCCCCCATACTGTATACTGGCATTGTCCAGACTTTCTCGATGACGGTATACAATAGCAGTGCACTTTTCTGTTTTTTTAGGGTTTGTTTATTCACTGCTCAGAGTAGATGTTACGTTACAGTACAATTTCTGTATTGGGTCGTTGGCCTGGGAGGGGTCAATACCCTTTATTTTTGGGTAAATTTAAAAAGTTTTTATTTTATTTTATTTTTTGTTCTCCTACATGTCAGGATTTTTCATTTTTTCCCATTATTTAATATTAATTTTACAAAGTTATTTTATACAATAATAATATTTACTATATTTAATATACCCTTTTTCTTTTTCCTCTTCTCTGTGCTCCCCGTAGTTCAGTTGATATTTTCTTACTATTGTCCTTACATGGGCATATTGATTTCTTAAGTCCAGTCTCCACACCGCAATGTTAGCACATAGCTGTCACGCAGTACTGTAGCCAGTTAGTACGTCTGTGCAACCTCATGGGCCTCTTAATCCTGCTAGAGCCACACTGAAGGAGCCACATAAGTTCCGGTCTAATAGTTCGTAGACTACGGTGAGCCCTACATCGCTGCAGAGTCTGACGAAGCCACTTTGTACAATCGACACAAGGACAAATGTCTATTAAAGACAAGGTAAATTTGTTAGCTTTTTTTCTTTCATCACTGTCCTCCTATAGCCATGTCCTTAACTTTTGAGCCACGGTAGAATGTTTATTCTTGCCATAGGCACAAACTGTGTTCATGGCAGAAAACAACCCTTATCACTTTTTGCACTTCACACTGTTCAGGTATATCTTGCTACAATTCTCATAATACACATAAAATATTGCATAGAATTACAAGGTTATATACAAGAATCATAGATTTTGTATTAGAAGTTAACTTCATTTTCCTTAACATTGTTGAGCTGACATGTGTAAGTTTGCTGCAGTTTTGAAATGGAAGAAAATTAGCCTTATTTTCATTTATTTACATATCCTCCCTTAATTACAGGTGATGAGAAAAAGGAAATTGAAATATTCTGTCATCTTTGCTTCTTCCAACATAGGCAGGACACCTCTATCAGCTCTATAGGGAAGAGATCTATCTAAAGGGAACTGTGGCATTTGAGCAAAGGGAAAATGTGGTATTCTCTGTCCAAACTTCGTCTGAGATTCATCATATCATAATCAAGCAAACATTTAGTGTTCAGTCAGGCAGCAACAGCTGGCTGAGACACATCCAGAAGCAGGGAAGTAACCAATGTTGTGACTTTTACGAGTTCTTAACCAGGAGCGAATTTTGTAATAAGATCTGTGTGCTTTAATAGTTTAGTTTCTTGAGTTTCTGCATGTTAATTTAATATCTAATGGCCACAGTTCTTGCGTTTCCATTTGCGTTGGAAAGTAAACCAATTTTATGACATATTACAAGTTCCTAATTGAGCGAATTATTTAGTTTCACCTGAGTGCTTCGATAGGTTTTTGAATCTCTGTGTGTCGTTTTCTTCAGTGCCTACATTACAGCTCTGCAGTACATGCCGATAGTTCGTTTATCTGCATAGTTTAGTTTTCCACGGTCTTTAGTATGGACAGGGACTGGGATTGTTGTGTAAGGATGCAAGCCGAATGGGTGATACTTCGCTCTCAGCTCGGGCTGTGATGGCTTCGGTTACACATCTTGAGGCTGCAGTGGATGGGCACCACTGTTGTGTGCTAACTGTGGGGATCCAACGGATGTCCAGCACGTCTGAATCCTCCAATCGGTCCTCAGCAGTGGCCAGCCAAGTTACTGCTCACACTGAGGTTGACTCCTCATCTGTGGTTGAGTGGAGGGTCGCCCTGGGACGTAGCAGGCGGCAAAAGACTTCCCAGGTGGCCGAACGTAAGGCCTCACACATTTGTCTGACAAACAGGTTCCAGTTGCTGTCTGTGGCTGACACTGTTGCTCAGCCAGGTGCCATCACCTGTCCTGTTTCAGAGGAAGCCTCTAGCCCGCAAGGTCTGGACAATCGCAGAGGGTGGGATTGTTGATCGTTGGGAGCTCCAACATCAGGCACGTTATGGGGCTGCCAAGAAGGGAAAGAAAACCAATGTGCACTCCTTATGCATACCGGGTCTTCCTGGATGCCATGAAGAGCACAGAGTGCAGCCAACTGCAGATGGTGGCTCATGTCGGTACGAATGTTGTGTGTCACTTTGGATCAGAAGAGATTCTGTTGGCTTTTGAGTGTCTAACAGAAGTGGTAAAGCCTGCCAGTCTTGCTTGCAAGATGAAAGTAGAGCTGACCATTTGAAGCCTAGTCAACAGGGCCGATTGCAGACCTCTGATACAGAGCTGAGTGGAGGGTCTGAATCAGAGGCACTGATGGTTCTGCGACCGTGTAGGCTGAAGATTCCTCGACTTGCACCAGAGGGTGGTCGGGTTTCGGGTTCCGCTGAATAGGTCAGGTGTCCACTATATGCAGGAGGCGAATATACAGATAGCAGGGGCCGTGTGGCATGCACTGGGCAGATTTTTTTAGGTTAAAGGGTCTTGGGGAAAGAACAAAAAGGGCTTCAGTCACAAAGGATGCAGGCCGAACACAGGAAGAACATATGTGCAGGAACAATCAGTATAACGGTTGTAAATTGTCGCAGCTGAGTTGGGAAAGTACGAGAGCTTCAAGTGCTAATAGAAAGCACTTATGCTCAAATCGTTATATGCACTGAAAGCTGGCTAAAGCCAGAGTTAAGCTCAACTGAAATTTTTGTGAAGAACCAAACAGTGTTCCGAAAGGATAGGTTAAACACGGTTGGTGTTGGCACGTTTGTTGCTGTTAGAAGTAGTTTATCTTGTCGCGAAATTGAGGTTCCTGTGAGTTAGTATGGGCAGATGTCATTGTTGGCAACCGAAATAAAATAATAATTGGATCCTTTTACTGACCTCCCAATTCAGATGACACAGTTGCTGCAAGGTTCAAAGAAAACTTGAGTTTGCTTTCAAACACGTATCCGACTCATAAGATTATAGTTGGTGGCGACTTCAAATTACACTCGATATGTTGGCAAAAATACATGTTTATTTCTGGAGGTACGCATAAAACATCATTGGAAATTGTACTAAATACATTCTCGGAAAATAATTTCGAGCATCTAGTTCATGAACCCCTGCGAATAGTAAACGGTTGTGAGATACACACTTGACCTCTTAGCAACAAAAAATCCTGAGTTAATAACGAGCATCAAAATAGATACAGGGATTTGTGAACACAGGGCTGTTGTAGTGAGATTGAATATTGTAACCCCAAAATCCTACAAAAACAGAGTGTATACGACCCGGGACAACCGGGAGATCGGGAAAAACCCGGGAATTTTTTCATCTGGGAGGAAACCGGGAAAAACCGGGAAATTTTTTAGAATTCTGGGAATTTTTCATTGTTTTGGTTTCAGTTAAATTTTTGTAATTTTGACTGATAAGAACTGATACACTAACAAAGGATATTACTGTATCCCGCTACTTCAACAATAAAACATAAACAAGAGAAAAAAACGAAAATAACTTAAATTGGAAAGGAAATGCGCCATATACAAAAACGACACAGTGCTCATGCAAGAGTCTGCCAACAGCAAAATGTGTCAAAGGCTTTTGATAGACTATGCAATGCTTCATATCTTCAAATTGCCTCCGATGACCGTAAAGTCACAACTGTTTACATTTGATTCGTTTTACTGTTAGAGTTACGAGCGGGCTCGTGCGCATGCGCAATTGAGTCGCGTCCGAGTTGTAGATTCTCCCACTTCTGGCTACAGGAATGTGGCTGTTGGCTGTGCAAGCAGTCGCAGCAGGTAGCTAGATGCTACCGGGAAAAGGCGGCACCAAATTCAAATTCTTGAGGAAAAGAACTTGTTTCACAAAGCGCCTAGAATCCAGCGCACGTTGGTCTATCAATTATTCGTATGATTTTGAAACACTTCCCTGTTGGATTTTGAACATTTTTGAATACATTTCAGGTTGATTTCTGAATGAATCAGAAGTTGATTTTTGAATGCGTGATGTGTCTGTCAGGAGAATCCTTGACGCATCTAGAAGTAAACTTTCCGCAGACAAAAGGGGACGGGGCTATACGAGCTGAGCGGATTAAAGCTGAATGGATGAATGGCAATTGCTATCTGATTATGTGGTTGACTGGGTTTGCAAATGATCAGCATTGTTATAATTACTAGCGAAATGTATAGATTCAGACAACCAGAATGGAAATAAACGACTGACAGGAATAACAGGTGAGAAAGATTACGTATTATCTTCTAGATGTATCCAAGGAAATGAAATTTTGACAGAAAATTTTTGGCCAGATTGCTATACTAGTAAGGACCAGTTGTACAGTCCTCGCCTAGCAGCCACTTAAGTTCTATTTTGGAAGTAACACGGAAAACGTGGTGTACGGACACGTAATAGTGCCTAACTGGAAAATAATTGCGGAATAACTAAACCTGTGATTCAGGCTGGGTTAGTGAAGTTAATTCGTGAGCAAATTTTGACAATGGCAGGAATAGCTACAGAATTGGTGATGCGAAGATTGTTAGAACGAGGAAGGAGAAGAAACGGGGACATCACACAAATTATGGAAGAATAAGACGATTCCAAATTTATATAAAAATTTCGTAATACTGCTTTTCGATCTCATTCTTGAGAAACTTGTGCTTATGAATGAAATGTAAAACTATTTCCTAACATAAAAAAACTATTTTCCTGTAGTAGGTATAATAGGCATTTGATATTGGTACTTTGTGAATTATATTCTGTCTTGTTATGAAATGGCCATTTTTGCAAAAACAGTCTTGTTTATTTGGTGTGTGTTACAAAATTGTTGCAATATTAGAAAGGCCTATTTTGTTTTATCTAGCAGACAATGACAAATTAATAATATAAGTGTAGGCCAGATCTGGCTTGAATTCAACGAAATAGTATCAGCAGCAATTGAGAGATTTACACCAAATAAATTAACAAATGATGGAGCTGATCCTCCTTGGTACACAAAACGGGTCAGAACACTGTTGCAGAAACAATGAAACAAACACGCCAAATTGAAACAGATGCAAAATTCCTGAGATTGGCGATCTTTTACAGAAGCTCGAAATATATCCCAAACTTCAATGCGAGATGTTTGTAATAGTTTCCACAATGAAACTTTGTCTCATTACCTGGCAGAAAATTCATCCAAGGAGATTTTGGGCATATGCTAAGTATGTTAGCGGCAAGAAACAATCAATGCCTTCTCTGTGCAATACAAGAGGAAATACTATCGAAGACAGTGTTGCCAAAGCAGAGTTAATAAACACAGCCTTCCGTAATGCCTTCACATAAGAAGACTAAGTAAATATTGCAGAATTCCAATGAAGGACAGCTGCCAACAGGAGTAACGTAGAAATAAATATCGTCGGTTTAGTGAAGCAACTTAAGTCACACATTAAAAACAAGTCTTCTGGTCCAGACTGTATACCAGTTAGGTTCCTTTCAGAATATGGTAATACATTAGTTCCATACTTAACAATCATATATACAACATTTCGCTCAACGGAAGATCCGTACCCAAAGACTGGAAAGTTTCACAGGTCACACCAATATTCAAGAAAGGTAGTTGGTGTAAACCCCTAAATTACAGGCCCATATCATTAACGTCTATATGCAGCAGGATTTTGGAACATATATTGTGTTTGAACATTATCAATTACCTCACAGATAACAGTCTATTGCATGAACTGTTGAGTGCTATTGACTTGGTATTTCAGACTGATACCATATTTCTGGATTTCCTAAAGCCTTGTGACCCTGTACCACACAGGTGGTTTGTAGTGAAATTGCATGCTTATGGAATATCGTCTCAGTTATGTGACTGGATTTGTGATTTCTGTCGCAAGAGGTCACAGTTCGTAGTAACTGATGGAAAGTCCTTGAGTGAAACAGAAGTAATTTATGGCATTCCTCAAGATAGTGTTATAGCCCATTTGCTGTTCCTTATCCATGTAAACAATTTGGGAGACAATCTCGAATTATCTGCCACTTGTTCTGTTTATGCATCCTATATTATGTAAATGACTTCGCATGTAACATTTTGCTATCTAGTGCATAGCATAAATAAGCTAGTTATTATTCTTTTGATATATGGAACCCGGTTTCATTTCTTTCCCATATAGTTTATAGTTTTGTTGAAATACTGTAGTTAGCTTACATGATAAAGAATCTCAACTTTGACTTAACAGTACATATTGCAAATATTAGTATAATTCATAGTTGGGTTAAATATTTAATGAATTTACTTCCCTGTCATTCTCCTGTAGAGGTTCTTCAGTTTATGTACCCTTTCATGTAGTAGTGTTTATTTTAGTTTAGCATTATTTTTTGTCAGTTCCCTATTCCATGTAAATATTCCTTCTGAATTACCTTAAACCTATTATATAGATATTTACATGTTGTTTTCATTAATTTCATTTCTGAGCTGACGTCAGTAATGTTGGTTATTCTATTGTGTTTTGGTAAGTGCACGATATTACGTTACTAGTGTGGTTCATTAATTAAGCCATACCTATCATAAAGTGTTTGCAGTGTCTGTGCATCTCAAACTGTTGTTCCTATATGTCAGAACTGCTCCCCACCATGGCAGCCATGTGCTGTAGGCCAGAATGTGTCTTTCACTTGTCAACTCAGTTATTGTCCTGTACTACAGCGACTCCAAATACCTTGATTAGTTGCTGTTTAATTAGTGGTCACTTACTAACTATATCATTAAACAGCCTTTCAACATAATCTTAACTTTGTAATGACTGGCACTTGCCTAAATCTTAGCACAGTGCTCTTATTTTTCTGATTTTGTGTTTAATACATGATATGTCCATAAGGTTCATCTACAGTGTCTGCTCATGTAAGTGTTGTTTGATTTACTGCTGTCAAAATGGTATATGTTCTATCATAATTCCTTCTTAACATCACTATCAGGGTCATAGCGTATAAAACAGTTTATAAATAAGTGCGTGCCCCTGCTCCTCTATCCTGGTTGTAGCGTATAAAACAGTTTATAAAGAAGTGTGTGGCCCCGGTCCTCTCTTTCATTTGCAACTGGGCGCTTATCGCGACCATCTTCTGTTTTACTGTGGGGGGTGACTGAGTAATTTTGTCGCTTTGGGTTACATCTGCTATATGCACAGTATGATCATTGTTTCTCCAATTTGTACGCTGCCCGGATCACGAATCAGTTTTACTTTCAGCTTGCCCTCTCTCCACTGTGCATTCCCTGCTTCTTTGTCTGTAACCATTCTTATTTATGTTGAAATGCATCCTGTTGTTGTTATGCTCTGATCAATTGCCATATTAATTTTTATTGTCTCTGGCGATGGATCTTGAAATCTGGTATGTGGACCCCTTTGTTGCAAGGTACTGGGTCACTGGTAGCATGAGGATGCCAACCAAGCTGGTTGTTTCCACTGCTATTCTTATAGTAATTTCCATTAAGTGATGTATCAGGCTGCGTATTCCTGTTCGCAGCTTGATGTTGCCCCTCTTCATAAATGAGGTCGATTGAATTGAGAATAGAGAGGAAGTACATGAGATCACTCTCTGTTATTGTCAGCAGTTTTTCCTTGATATGTGGCGGCAACCGACTCCTGAGTATCTTTATGATGTCAACATGTGAGATTGGATTTGTTCAGTAACGCATCTTGTGAAGATATTTTTCAAAATGTCGATGCAGTCTTCCCCATTTACTGGTAAAGGGCTGAGGGTTAAACACATCATGATGCAACCTCTCCTGTACAGCGATTGACTAGTATTTGTCAAGAAACAATTGCTCAAAGTGTTCATACCTGCGGCAGCACTCAGCCGAGCCACATTGGTAGCCCAAACCAAAGCTTCACCTTGTGTATTGCCTACTAAGAATCTGATCTTTTGTGCTTCTGTCCAGTTACGTGGCAGCACATTCTGGTTGCTTATGAGTATTACATGGTTTGTTTTCTTGCCCTCCATCAAATGTACTGAAAATTACCTATGCCTAATAACGCATTCATCTGCTAAAATAGATGACAAACAAAATAACTTTAATATCTGAGTCAGTTTTAGCAATTATTTCGCTTTACTTCTGTGTCATGAGCTCTTCCACGACATCTGTGTAGGTTTTATGCTCTTGTACTAACTTTTGTGCAAGCATAGTGTCGCTATCTAATAACCCAACCTCAGCTCTTTCTGTTAGTTTCTTCATGTCCTTGTCCATATGTTCTCAATATTTTTTCACAATTTCAAGATCTGGTTTCAAGTGTTCCACCTCTTTTGATAGTTTCTGTACTTTATCTGGTAAGGCCTTGTAAATTGACTGCAGTTCCTTGACATTCCCATGCACAACCTTCACGGTTTCTGTACTTTCAGTATGCGCAGTTTGTAAATTATTCTAAACTTTGGTTATACTGCCGCCAAATTCATATTCTGGAGGAGAAAATACCTTGTTTCACAAAGTGCCTAGCATCCAGCGCACATAGGTCTATAGTTTACTCATATGATTTTGATGCAACAATCCCTGTTAGTTTTTGAACACACTCTACATTGATTTCTGAATGAATCAAGCTGCGCGGGGTTACCGTGCGGTCTGAGGCGATTTGTCACTGCCCGCGCAGCTCCCCCCGTCGGAGGTTCGAATCGTCCCTCGGGCATGTATGTGTTTTCCTTGGCGTAAGTTAGATTAGTAGTGTGGAAGCCTAGGGACCGATGACATCAGCAGTTAGGTCCCTTAGCTTAAAAAAAAAATTTAAAAAAATCGTAAGTTGATTTTTGAATGTGTGCATAGTGTACGTGATGTCTCTGTCAGCGGGAATCTTCATCACATCTAGAAATAAACATTCCTGCAGGCAAAAGGGGACCAGGCTATACAAGCTGAGCGGAGTAAAGACGAATGAATGAACACCAATCGCTGTCTCATTATGCTATTGTTTGGATTTGCAAATGATCAGCATTGCTATAATTACTAGGGAAATCTGTAGATTCAGACTGCCAGAGTGGAAATAAATGACTAACAGGAATAACAGGTAAGAAAGATTATGTATTATCTTCTATGTGTACCCCAGGAAATAAAATTTTGTCAGAAAATTTTTGACCAGATCGCTACACTAGCAAGGGCAAGTTGTACAGTCCCTGTCTGGCAGCCGCTTAACTTCTGTGAAGTCAACCAGCAAATAAGGTTTGACAAAAGCAGGAATATTTCCAGAATTAGTCGTGACAAGATTATTTATTAGAGAGGGGAAGGAGAAGAAACGGGGACATCACACAACTTAGGGAAGAATATGACGATTCCAAATTTATATAAAAATCTCGAACTACTACTTTTCGATCTCATGCTCGAGAAACTTGAGCATATGAATGAAATGTGAAACTATTTTCTAACATAAAGCTTTTTGCTTGTAGTAGGCCTAATAGGAATTTTATGTTGCTCTTTGTGAATTATATTCTGTCGTGTTATAAAAATGATAATTTGTGCCAAACAGTCTCATTTATTTGGTGTGTGTTGCAATGTCTGCAGTCTTAGAAAGGCCTATTTTGTTTTATCTAGCAGACAGTGACAAAATAGATGTAATCAGGTTGAGGAACCACACCATCCTTGGGTACTATTCGTATTAACAGCTTACACAGTATTAGACAGTGATGTTTCGATATTTCATGTAGCAAAACATTTGACGAACTTTGATGGGGTAATAGATTCTTTCGCAGAAAGGAAAGCACACCATGTAAAGCTGTAGCAAGATTAGAGAGAAAACAATGCTAGGAGCTAAGGCTTGAAGAAGTGTGTACTGTATTGCTTGTCTCTTGTCTTTACTCTTTTTATGTATACTATATTTAATTTTATGTCACCCAAAACAGAAAGTTATTAGCTAACAGGCAATAAAGAGCGCAAATTTTCTGAAGAGTTCTTGTTCTCCCTATTTCAAATAATACCATCCAGCATTAATTGCGAGGTTTTTTTTTTTCCTTTTTAAAAAAGAAAAGAGGGCAGGATGTGAAACCGGGCGAGTGGGAGCAGGAAAAGCACCACAGGACATTTTAATTTCCACTGTCCTGAATATAGTTTGATGGAATCCAGCACAAAATATACATGTTTCAGTTCCGTGGAGTGAAGTACAGTGACATGCGATGGAAAAGTGCTGTGTGAAGCACTGCACTTTGGCACAATTAAGACCAAATAACATGTCTTAAATTTTCTCAAACATATATGTTTTGTTTTATGTATCAGACTCTTCAGAAACGTGCGCTACAAACTGAACATATTTTTGAAAATTTGATTTTTTTAAATGTTTTACGCTGTATTTCAAGTGCTCAAGGGAGGGGAGCTGGTAGGGCGTGGCGTGGGCACTATCTTAGTATTGCCCCGGTTTGGAAATATCATGGATCCGAGGCTGATGTGCAGAGCAGTCTGAGTTATAGTGGGGAAGTGTGTAGTCTCCATGTGACTCATGTTTACATTTAGTGATTTTGCTGTTTCCTCTTCATTTACTGCTCTCACGTCAAATGAAAACAAAATGGATATTTGTGGCCGGGAGCTATCAAGTGAATTAAAATACATTCGTTTAACTACGGAAGGCTAATATACGTTCTTAGTTTCAGATTTTATTTTATTTCCACTTTTCTGACAGCCATGCATTAATCGCCTTGTAGAACAATGAAGTTATTTTTGTTGGTTTGCTAAATAAATTTGGTTTATATTAATCTTTTACACTGAGGCAGTCAATGTGTTTGAAATAAAGTGTTTAGTTCCACACTATTGGCTACTTTCAACTGCTCGCTGCATTTCAAGTGCACTTTTTCATCTTCTAGCACATAAGACATTATGCTGTAATAAAGAATCAAGAATGAGTTAATACATTACGGGCACTCCAAGAAAATTTACATCCCAAAACCCAACTGAAAAGCTTAATATCAGATTGAGCCCTACTTTATTGGGAATCTGGACATACGAATGTGCTCTTTAAGTATGCACTTTCAATGTGCCATTTTAGTATGCTCTTGGAGTATCCTCTGATGTCTTTTTTCTTTTATGACATAATGTAAGATCTTGTGATGTTTTACACGTACGAACATACGGGCTTCCTGCATCATAGCAGCTGCCAAAGCGCAGTGGCGCCTGTTACCTGGCGCTCTCTGAAGACTACTGAAACGAGCCTATTTCTAACAGGTCGCAGGAAAGTATTGTGAATGGTGGTTTGAAAAGCGTTACTTTCAAAGTAAATTTCGTTTTACGCAATTTGAACTATGTGCGAGAATGTACGATGAATTTCTTAAATCACAGAGCATTTGATGATGAGCCATTTAGACGTATTTAAAGTCCAGGAGATCAGACATTTATGCCGTTATTATGAACAAATTGATGTAGTGCTACGGGAAGCTCTCTCTCCTTTACTGTAGCTAATTTATATGTAGAAAACTTTGAGGATGAGTCACTACAAATTTTACTGGGACATTTGTGTGATTTATCTTAAAGTGTAATACGTGCAAAAAATATCAACATTATATGTGAAAGATTTGCTTTTCTTGTAGCAACACTATATATATATTAATTTAAAACATTAACTTTTCCTGTTTGTGTATCCGTGCTACTTAACAGTGGTGTTGCTATTAGCTGACTACATCACGTGTCCTGTGGTCTGAATATCCGCTGTCATTGGATGGCAGGATCACGTGACATGAGTTATGACTGGCTTACAAAAGCACGTTGCGATCTCGATTACAATGGTTCGGAAAGTAACATGGGTGTTTGAATTTACACTTTTGTAATATGAAAATATGCAGTGTACATGTTGCTGCACATCAAAAATCTTTCCAAAAGGAGTTTATTTCACCAAGTTGCATTTTCTGAAGTAACGGGAAATTATACCCCCGTGTATAAAAACATAACCGTTCAAAAGATTGATACGTTTTACAGTTCAGAGGGAAAATGTACGATCACTTAATAACATGGAAAAAGTGTGTTTTTAACCGAGAAAAATCCGGGAATTCTTTTCCTTTGTCCACGTATACAGCCTGTCATGTCATTTATCAACAGAAGTTGCAAACATGAAACACACAAATAAAGTACAATTAGTACATTTACAATATATGCAATATAATATTTTTATCTACTCACTTATATGTTCATTCAGCACGGTCAGGTCACTGGTAGTCAGTTGAAAAGGGGGCGGTGATCACAGTTGTCAAATAACTGAATAATATTTGTGTGACATCATCAGTTAATTTTTGCGCAAAATATCGCACTATGTATTACTATTGTTGGGTAAATGGGCATGTTTGTGTAAGGACGGACTCGCGACGTTCACCATGTACTCTAAACAACAGGAAAGGTCGCATTGGACAACGCCGCTTTGAAGGACAAACACGATACGAGAACACATCTGTGCCTCAAAAATTATTCGCCTAGATATTACGATATACACAGATTTGAAACCGTCTTTTTAAGCCCATCACGTTACGCTAAAGTTTAGCATAGGGTTCCATTTAAAAAAACGATAGATGGCCTCATATCTCTGTAATAAAAAATAGCACAAACATGAAATGTGATGTATTCAGGTAGCCCCTGTCCCTGCAATTCACTGTCCAAATGGCATCTTTGTATCTATTACGGTTGGGGAGATACAAGGGGTGTCATTAGTTAGCTGCCTCACCCTGTATATAAATAATTATAAGTCTCTTAAGATATGTGCGGAGGGTGGCAGAGCAAACAGCTGCTATTGTTACTTCACCTGAAACACTACCAAGACGTGCAGTCTTCTGCGTAAACTTGGTGGAGCCTCCAGTAAACCTAGGCAGAAGCCTGGTATTTCAGGTAACCAAATCACTAACCAAATAGTTGAAACATCTAGATCATCCCATGACAAACAACATACATCCAAAATAAAATCAGTAATTCAACCCTCCAGACGCTCAGTGCCCAAACAAAACCAATTTCTCTTCACCATTTACATAGCCTGAATTGGATGAAACCTTGAAACAAACTAAACTTGGTAGAGCATCTAGTCTGGATAATGTTGTTGTTGTTGTTGTTGTTGTCTTCAGTCCAGAGACTGGTGTGGTGCAGCTCTCCATGCTACTCTATCCTGTGCAAGTTTCTTGATCTGGATAGTATACACCTGACATTTCTGATAAATATGGGTAATGTTGGAAAAAAAATGGCTGGTCTGCTTCTTCTCCATCATCCTAGAAAGTGGATTACTTCCCAGTTAGCTAAAGAGAACAAAAATAGTGACAATTTTGAAACCAGGTAAATCAGCTGACCATCCTCAAAGTTTCAGACCAATTTCCCTTTCAAACTGTACTTATAAACTCTTGGAGAGGCTCATTTATAATAGAGCTAGCAGCTTCATTCTGGAACATATCCCAGCTGAGAAAGCAGGTTTCAGACCACAGAGAAGTTGTGTGACCAGGTACTCACCCTAGCAACTTTCGTAGAGGCTGGTACTCAAGAAAATGTGAAGACATTTATCACATTCGTGGACCTAACCATGGCGTATGACACATTCTGGAGAGAAGGGATGATATGCAAATTACTAAAAATAATGTGATACCAAAAAACTGTAACTCTCATCAACGCCATGTTAAACAATAGACATTTCTATATTTACTTGGGGGAGAATGTGAGCAAGGATAGGAAATTTATTAATTGTCTAACACAGGAGTGTGTCTTAGCCCTCCTATTATCCAACCTACATATGTCCAATCCCTCCAGTATCAGGTCAACAAAATTCTGCTATATGGACGATATCGCTCTTGCTTGTAGAACCAACGATTTCGAACAAGAGGAGACACTTCTCACAAAAGATCTAGCCATTATGAACCGCTATTTTAGAAAGTGGCAACTTAAACTCAGTACAAGTAAAACTGAAGTATGTACATTCCATCTGAACAACAAACAAGCTAACGTAGAGCTCATGAAAGTTGATGAAACAGATTTTATATGAATTAGGAACTTAAATTGATATGTAATTAGTTTTCTGTTTTTGTATTCTTGTTCTAAACATATACTAATATCATCTACCTGTATTTCTAAACTGCATGTGAACCATATGAATAAATAAATAACTACCAATTATCATTGATGTCTTGTAAATTAATGTCCATGGAAGTTATCGCTTTATCTCATTTCTCCTTGATAGCAGCGGTTCCGGAATCCTTTTCGGCGGCCTTCCTCTTACTAGATAAATAAATTTCTTCTGACAATGTCACGTCAATAAGGCACCATCTTCCTGACATAAAATATTTGTAAAAGGAATCATAATGGACATAGGTTTTTCCTCCTCCTAAATAAAACCCCACTTCAGACTTCTCTATTGAGATAAAAGTTTACACTTTTTTGATTCACACAAAAGACAGAGTATCTCCATAAAACATTCCACTGTGGAGGTGTCCAAAACAAGAGAAGTGATTAGTAAAAGAAGGCTATTAACAAGTGATTACTAAAAGAATTGACATTACTGAGATAACATTGACTTTATACCACATGAGGTATAATCTTGTTAGGTTTATCTTCCTATAAATCACAAGAAAGAGACAGACAAACAATAAAATAAAAGTATTTCAGGTATCCTGCTTAAGTATATTACAGGTGGGCAGGAAGACCAAGGGGAACTTGCAATACACATCCATCATCAGCAACCATTGAGCATTTCAAAAAGGTCTGGCGAAATCCACTTGAAGACATTGCCATGGTTCCATTGGGCATGGCCAGTAAGAAAAAAAAAATTGCTCCATATTGATTATGAAGTGAACGGTCAGCTGTTCTATATGGGAAATCTGTGTCCGGTTATGTACAGGGGCACTGAGCTAATTGCTTGGTACGCGCTGCTCCACAATAACTTCAGTGGAGCAATTGCTGCCCCTCTGGCTGGAGGGATTGAGGGATCAGGACTTGACCATTGTTGTTTTCTGTGTGGAGGAGGAGAATACCTCTATATACAGATATAATGTGCTGGTGTGTAAAGTAACAGTGCACCAAGGTTTTATGTATTTCCCTTAGATTCTGAAGCCATCCATTACTGCAGAATCACTCAAAGATCTGGGTCAGAAGCAGTCTGTTTTCAGTGTTGGCGTGCTGGTCTGTGGGTCTGTACAGAAGCTCATACTGGTAATTTGATAACAAGAAGGTCCACCGTTGCAACTTTAGCTCTGTCCTTGGTGGGAGAGGCTAGGAGGGGGCTGAACTGAGCTATCAGCCGCCGGTGGTCAGTAATAAGATAAAAACTTCCCCTGAAAGTACTGATGAAGTTTTGTATCTCTCTAAATAATTTGAGTGCCTCTTTTTTCCATCTGACTATACTTACATTCGTTTTGCTTTGAAGTTACAGAAGCGTAGGCAAAGGGCCTGTCAGTAATACCTACCCTGTGTGAGAGCACACTCAATTCCAAGAGCACAATGCATCCACTGCAAGGAAAATTGAGTTGAAATCAGTGAGACAGCAATCGCTGAGAAGGGCATCATTGAGATACTGAAAAGCTTGCTGACATTCATTGGACCCACAAATGAAACACTTTCCGGCGCAGCCAGTTCTCTGTTTGCCAACAAATGTAACTGTGATGGGTGGAAAAATGAACACTTTGCCTTTTGAGACCCACTTCTGTGAGCATTTGGAATAGACACTCCAAGTTGTAGAAATTTCATGCTGGGTGTGTGAGCAGAAGTCATGTCATTCAGGCAATTGGAACATGAAGTGGTCCTTAATGTCAGCTGTTCCAAAACCTGTTCAAAAATTGTGGGAGCCATTGTACGTACCAAATGGTATGTATTGAAATTGAAATAGCGCAAAGTGCACATCCTTTTGACTCTCTACTCGTACAACTATTCCATGTCAAAGTCGGCTGTTAGCAGCTGGCAGATAGCCTAACACGATGGAAGCAATGTATCACAATTGTTGCGGAAGAGAGGATGGTCAAGGTGGCACACAGCTGGACCGGCCAATCTTCTCCACACTCGGCAAGTCAAGAACTGCCTGCTGAGTGGCTGGCCTCTGGCTTATCTACACTCATGCTTATAAATTAAGAATAATTGCAGAATCTGGTGCCACACAATGTGGCACTAAACAAGACTGGTGCTAATAGCATAGGCACGTAGGGAACACACATGACACAGATCTGTAAATCCATGGTATTGGTGATAAGTTGGGAAAATCTTCCCAAAACACATGTGCTACAAAATGTTATTGTTTCCTGCGCATGTATCCGACATCAATATGGGATATGATCACCATGCACATGTACACAGGCCACACAACTGGCTTGTGTACTCTGGACCAGGTGGTCGAGTGGCTGCTGGGGTATAGCCTCCCATTGTTGCACCAATGCCTGTTGGAGCTCCTGAAGTGTCGTAAGGGTTTGAAGACGTGCAGCGATACGTTGACCGAGAGCATCCCAGGTGTGCTCGGTGAGGTTTAGGTCTGGAGAGCAGGCAGGCCACCCCATTCGCCTGATATCTTCTGTTTCAAGGTACTCCTCCATGATGGCAGCTCGGTGGGACCGTGCGTTATCATCCATCAGGAGAATGGTGGTACTCATTGCATCTCTGAAAAGCAGATGTACTGGTACAAAATAACGTCCCAATACACCTGAACTGTCACAGTTCCTCTGTCAAATGCATGAATGGGTGTATGTGCACCAATCATAATCACACCCCACACCATCAGACTACGACCTCCAAACAGGTTGCTTTCAAGGACATTAAGGAGTTGGTATCTGGTTCCTGGGTCACGTCAGATGAAAACCCGGGACACCAGGCTTCACAGGCTCTCATGTGACCAGTGGTCAGTGGAATGCACCTTGCAGGTCTCTGGACGAATAAACCATGTCTGTTCAGTCATCTGTAGACTGTGTGTCTGCAGACAACTGTTCCAGTGGCTGTGGTAAGGCCCCGAGCAAGGCTACCTGCAGTACTCTGTGGCCGTCTAGGGGCACTGATTGTAAGATATCAGTATTCTTGTGGTGGTGTACACTGTGGATGTCCCATACTGTAGTGCCTGTACACGTTTCCTGTCTGCTGGAATCATTGCCATAATCTTGAGATCACACTTTGTGAGACACGGAAGGCTCGTGCTACGACCTGCTGTGTTTGACCATCCTCCAGTCGCCCTAGTATTCTACCCCTCATAATGTCATCAATGTTCTTTGAGCCAATTTCAACACACAGTCACCATTAGCACATCTGAAAACGTCTGCACACTTACTCGCTGCACCATACTATGACATGCACCAACACGCCTGTGCCTATGTGGACTGCTGCCAGTGCCACTGTGCGACGACCGCAGGTCAAATGCGCCGCATGGCCGTACCCTGAGGTGATTTAAACCCACAAACTGCCCACCAGAGCGTTGTTTCACCATGTATCAGCATTATTCATAATTTATGAGCATGAGTGTAGTTCTGGGTGGAAGGATATTTCTGGGACTATTTGCACACAAGATATAGAGATATAGCCAGGAAATAGTTCGTTGATGTTCATGCCCCCTTCCCCTGCTGTTGGTTGATGCCCTTTGATGGACGTTGGCGCCACCTACTTGTTTGTTGTCAACTGTGGTACTTGCTTGTAAACACTCTTGCATCAGCCACACTTCGCAGCAGAGTCTGCAACCTGCATCACTGTTATGTCTGGAGTGTTGCTGCTGCAGTAGGCTTCTGTGGTGACTACAGCATTGTCTATAACAAGATTTGTACACCTCCTTAAAATCCTTAAGAAATTTGTATTTCAGCTACTAAATTTTAAGGGCCCTTAAAAACCTCTTATTTTTATGTCTTCCAAAAATTATTGTTGCTCAATATGTCATTTTGTGAAATGATTTCTGTATTTTCATTTTATTGTATTACTTCTGAAAAGAACATTTTGATGCGGCAAGTTTACATACCACATGGGTAGCATGAGATCATTTTCAGCTGCCATACGAAAATCAATACTCACTACATGATATCTCTACAAACGTCACAGTACCTGTTAATAAATTATGAATTGCATCTCTCTATCAGTGTGTATAATGACTTCCATGTAAATGCGACTCTTCCGTGTTTTTACATGTTAAGATTGTGCTGCATGTTATTAATTTCATGTTATTGGTTTGTGTATTATGTCGATGTGAAGATTATATGTTATCTTTAACATTGGTTAAAATCTTGTGCACATCGATGTTTAAACAATTGTCCAGAAGTATCAAGAGCCATAGAAATCTGGGATGACGCGTAAAAGTAGTTGTTCAATGTTGAAAAGGGAAATGTAGCTAAACCGACTTGTGTCATTCACAGCCATACAAAAAACTGTAAGAGATAAGGTTATATCTATTGAGATAAACATATTCATTTGCTTTGTGAAATTTACTGAGCCATTTTTGACTGACTATGAAAGTGATATACCCCTATGATCATCTTTGGTGTTGCAGTTCGTCTTATTTCCATGCTTGCTGAGAAAATTGGATGAAGAATTCTGCCTTATGCAAGACACCTTTGCAGTTTTGTTTTATCCAGACATATTTCAGCACTTTTTGTAATATCTTCAATGGGTTTCTTTGTTTCAATTGTATAAAATTATTGTTACATATTACCTTTTGGAGGAAATATTTGGTACTAAATATTTACATTTGTGAATGAAGTGCTTGTTGTCATATATTATACATGGTTTGTAAACAATTCAGAGTTGAAATATTTACTTCTGGGCCAATGAATAGTATGTTGTTTATTACAGTTTGTCTAAATTTTGTAATACATCAATTTTTTTATAGAAATGAATATGAATAAGAATAGGAATATGGTTGTGTTAAAATATTCTGTGCTTATCGTATTCTTTTGTGCATTGGACTTCCTTACATTTTTCTTGAAGCTGCAGGCGGCGGAGGACACCGGGAACACTGGCACTTGTCGTAATCATGAAAATCCTCTTCTTGTAATTTTCCTCTTCACTTACGTAAATAAATAAAATGCTTGATACGGCTCTTTAACATTGTATTATTCACTCACACTTATAATACATCGAGATCGCAATATTTCATCTCTAAAATCGCACATCTTCATCATCCTTCTACATACGAGATAGTTAGAACGCGTCAGTCTAAAACAAAAACCTGTACAACAAATTGAATGAGGAAATGTTTTTCATTTGTCTGCGCCTTACCACGCATTCGTCTTTGCCTGCCCTCCGGTTACTCAGTGTTTCAATTTTTTTTGTATTATTTTTTTTTTAAATATGAATCTTAATTTTACGGCATCCTGGGGGCCTATCATCATGTACTTATACAAGTTCTGGTTTTATAGCTTATTTGGAAAAAATATGTATGCTTTAATTAACATACTTCAAGGGCTCATCTGCATGCAAAAGCGATAATGTAATTTTTTTGTGCTGTCAAAGACATGATATGAAATGCTATAGGTGAACAATATGTAGTTGCAGTGCAAAAAAAGAAATGTTTTAATATTGTACTTTTAATATTGTGCTTCAGCTTTTCCTCCTTTTGCGCTGAGTGGTGAGATAATCTGTTTCTGTACGAACGCATTTTGTCATTGCTCCCTAACTCCAGACATTTTGTTACATACTGAACATAGACAGATTTAAAGAGGTGCATCAACATACTCATTTATATTAACATACTTGATACACCTGGGCATTGAGTCAAACAGAGCTTGGTTGGCGTGTACAGCTTCAACACGATACCACAGTTCATCAGGAGTAGTGACTGGCACATTGTGATGAGCCAGTTGCTCGGCTACCATTCATCAGACGTTTTCAATTGGTGAGAGATCTGGAGAATGTGCTGGCCAGGGCAGCAGTTGAACATTTTCTGTATCCAGAAGGGCCCGTACAGGACCTGCAACATGCGGTCGTGCATTATCCTGTTGAAATGTAGGGTTTCGTAGGGGTCGAATGAAGGGCATCACGCCGAGTGACACGCCACTATGGCGATGATGAATACACGCTTCCAATGTGCGTTCACTGTGATGTCGCCAAACACGGATGTGACCATCATGATGCTGTAAAAAAGAGCCTGGATTCATCCGGAAAAAATGATGTTTTGCCATTCGTGCACCCAGGTTCGTCGTTGAGTACACCATTGCAGGCGCTCCTGTCTGCGGTGCAGAGTCAAGGGTAACCACAGCCTTGGTCTCCAAGCTGGTAGTCCATGCTGTTGCAAACGTCGTCAAACTGTTCATGCAGATGGTCGTTGTCCTGCAAACGTCCCCATCTGTTGACTCAGGGACCGAGATGTGGCTGCACGATCCGTTACAGCCATACCGATATGTGATGGTACGCATTTCTCCTCCTTACCCGAGGCACCACAACAACGTTTCACCAGGCAACGCCAGTCAACTGCTGTTTGTGTATTAGAAATCGGTTGGAAACTTTCATCATGTCAGCAGGTTGTAGGTGTTGCCACCGGTGCCAACCTTATGTGAATGCTCCGAAAAGCTAATCGTTTGCATATCACAGCATCTTCTTCCTGTTGGTTAAATTTCGCGTCTGTAGCACGTCATCTTCCTGGTGTAGCAATTTTAATGGCCTGTATTGTATGTGTGTGTGGCCTTTTTTTTTTTTTTTTACACAATGATGTAAGTGGCTGCGATATGGCAGAGGTTTATGTGCAGTCTGATGGAAAATTATAAAGTCCTAGCATAAAACAACCACAAGCCAATCTTTAAGGCAATTTTACTACAAGGAGTCCGATATTTCACACGGTAATGCAAAAATATTTAGCAAACATACGACCTCAGTCACCAATACCATTGTTCGCCTGCCAGACAGTGAGTGAGGAAATAATATTGTTTAAGATCAATACTCTGAAATATTATTGATTATCTGATCTGTATTCTCATCCTCACATGCAGAAGCAATATTATTATTATTTATAATACCTTACATGAAACCATTGAATATTTATGTTTGTAGCTGTGAGTCTGCCACACAGTCTACAACTTGTCATCTGGAAACAGCAAAACGTAATTTCTATTTTTGTTTATTATGCTTTTCCGAGTGAAAATGAGTATGTATTGCATTATTTTGCATGTTACTTAAGGCTTTGATGACATGATGTTTGTCTTCTTTGTTTGTGGTGTGGTAAAATGCTGATTTCTACCACTTTTTTCATTTCACAGGCATTTTCTGTCTTTTTTTTTCAAACCTGCACAGTGTTTTTGCTGCCATTCCATGTTGTTGCAGCTGGGGGGTGGGGTGGAGAGAGGGGGAGGGGGAGGGGGTGAGGTTGTTGTGGAAAGGCATCTTAAGTGAATGTTTTGCGGTATGGGGCAGAGGGAAATTTAGTTCTTGGGGCTGATCATGTGAAGTTTTGGTGTTGGTATTATTTATATAGTTCTTTATTGCACAGTGATGTGTGTTCATTTAGTGCTCTCTTTCCTTGGATTATTGATTTTTGGATCTGATAGTTTCCTTCTCATGTTAATTTTTGTTACACACCATTAATAGTTTTAAGAATCTTTAAGTCAGTTTCAATGTTTGTTGGGTGGTGATCTGTGAATACTGAGTAAGAGCTATTGCTTTTCAGTGCTCTGAGACATTCTGTGTCCCTCGTTCTGAAATTACTGCATGTTTGACCCACATGTACAGATTGACAGCAGTTGCAAGTTAGTAGTTCATATCAGACTGGCTGTGTTCGGCAGTGTTGGTTGTATTTCTTCCAAGTCTATTTTGTATTGTATTGTTCATTCTGTATGCTACATTGAGTCCTTGTTTCTTTGGTAATAGGTGTTTTCTTCAGTCTGTGTGGTAAATATCTGAAGCTGGCTTCTTTGTGAGGCATGATGTGATTGGATTGGTTAGGAATAATGGTGCTAGCGATTGTGGGTTTCCCGTAAATTGTGAAGGTGTGTATGGTGAGCTCTAGCAATTTAAGTTTCTCATCTGTTTGTGTTCAGTGAATCGTATCTGTGGGTGGATGATGTTTATGCCCTCATGGAATTCTGTTATGCGAGGCTGTGATTCACCTGTTAGGCAAATTGTATCATCTACATATCTGGACCAACATATTATTTTGTACTGTTTTGGCATTACTATTTTATCAATGATTTACTTTTCTATCTGATTGAGGAAAATGTTAGCTACGATGCCACTGGCCAGGGATCCCATAGGTACTTTGGTAGCATAGAATTACCACCCAACAACAAACTTTGAAACTGACTTTTAAAGATTCTTAAAACTAATAACAGCATATACCAAAAAGTAACATTAGAAGAAAACTATCTCATCCAAAAACCAATAGACAAAGGAAATAAAGTAATAAATGAATATACGTCACTAAGCAATGAAACCATCTTTGCCACAATTTAAGAACTATATGAATAACACCTACACCAAAGATGCCTTTCCACAACATCCCTCCCCCTCTCTCACCCCCTCCTTTTCCCCCCTCTTTCCCTCACTCTCATTCTCTGTCCCTCCCCCCCAGACCTACGCGTGCGCACGCGCGCCCGCCCACACACACACACACACACACACACACACACACACACACACACACACACACCAAACAACATAAACAGCAACAACACTTCAAATCTGCTTGCCTCACCCAGACAAACATGTCACAATACAAATGAATAAGACACAGCTGCAACAACACAGAATTGCAGCGAAAACACTGTGCAAGTTTGAAAAATTGCAGAAAGTGCCTGTGAAATGACAAAAGTGTTAGAAATCAGCATGTTATCACACCACAAACAAAGGAGACAAACACCACAATAACAAAGCCTCAAGTAATATGCAAAATAATGCAATACATACTCATTTTCATTTGGAAATGGATAATAAACAAAAATAGAAATTATGTTTTTCTGTTTGCAGATGACATGTTGTAGATTGTGTTGCAGACTCACAGCTACAAACATAAACATTTAATGGCTTCATGTAATGTATGTAAACTAATGCATACGTACTTTTTCCAAACAAGCTGTAAGACCAGAACTTTAGACATATTGTAATAAATAACATACAATACATCAGCCCTGTAACACATTTCTCAACTGTGAAATGTAGCAAACCACGTATAATAATTGACAACAATCACTTCATTCACAAATGTAAATGTTTAGTGACAAGTGTTTTCTCTAAATGTTCATATGTATTAACAATTTTACAGAAGGGAAATAAAGTAACCCACTGAAGATAGAACAAAAAGTGCTGAAACATGTCTGGGTAAAACAAAACCCCAAAGGTGTCTTGCATAAGGAATCTCCATAAAAGGAATATTCTCTATAAACAGAAAGTTGGAGGTAGTAAACTTAAAGGAGTCTTCTTATAGTGCTTTGAGAATAATCAAGGCCCACATCAGCTTTTGTGGTGGCTTACTAAAAGTGGAAATCTCATAAGAGCTTTTGTATTCAGTAAGTAATGCTAGGCTGAAATACATGCTGTATCTTGACTATAAAAAAAAGCCGAGGTAGTTGAGGGTGCCTCTGAAAGAATGAAAAATAGAAGCAAGAGTTGGAATCATTAAAGAAGAGGAGGGTTAAGTTTAGAAACTGATGTTTGAAAGCTAAAAAAATCTGCTGATGAGTCGTCAGAGAGATCAGAGAAGACTATGGACATTGCACTTAAGTGTCAGTCTAACACTTTCCAAAGAACAGCTTAAGGA
Source organism: Schistocerca gregaria (assembly GCF_023897955.1). Lineage (NCBI taxonomy): Eukaryota > Metazoa > Arthropoda > Insecta > Orthoptera > Acrididae > Schistocerca > Schistocerca gregaria. The sequence continues at coordinate 242,707,248 of NC_064921.1, forward strand.
AAACGAGGAAATAAATGAAACTGAGAAACAAATTGAAGAAAAAAACATGAGTCTAAATGAGCAAATGATTTTATTTTATGCTGCTGTTACATGCTGAAATGAATTTGTTGAGTAAAAAGTGACCAAACTTAAAGCACTTCTAGTATTTTTGAAGTTTAAAGTGTTATATAAATCATGTGAATAAACTTCCCTATATTTTTCTCAACAGTTTTGTGAAATGTTAAATATAATTTGTGGACGAACTGAGTGAAACTTTTTTTATACTACGATATAAAAATTAATATCATTGCACAAGGTGACATTTATGCTAGAAACTTCAGATTTCTTGTAATTTTAAGTTTTATATATTTTATGCATAAAATAATTTGTTGAAGCATACTGTTATGAAATTGCAGCTATTTTATTTGTTAATGGTTTTTGTGTACGCTTTGTATATATGTAAGCAACAACTCCTTTATTTATTTATTTATTTTAAAAAAGCGTACGAACTATGCATAAGTTCATCAGGCTAAGGCAAGGGGAAGAAGTCACTTTTTTAGAACAACCAGGTGGATGCCCACTGAGTTGTGGAAACATGTTGAATTACTAAATGTCTTGCAGTGTTTGTAGTTACTGCGTGACTCTGAACGGCATGTGGGAGATGTCAAGCATAATGAAATCATGGCTGAGCATTGCCCCCTTGAAGTAATTGACTGTACTTATTACAGTTTGTTGATACTGTCGTGACACCGTAGCATTCACTTACAAGACCTTATCTTGAATAGCATGATGAAAAACATCAAAAGAATCAAGACTAAAAGTGGTCAGGCTGTCCTGGGAACATAGTACATGAAAGGTCACAGTTTTAGTTACATTGTGGAAGGTTTCTGGTAGGCTGCAAACACCTAGTACAGGAATGCAATGTTCAGTATATGCTGATAGTGTGGTGTGAGGTTGCTGCAGCTATGGGCTCCCAAACAAAGCTTATGTATTTATGTTCACTAATCTGTGAGAACACCTGTACCTAACTAGTTTTTCTGCATGCTGAGCCACTTATAAATGTACTTATAGTTGGTTCAACTGCCAACTAATCACTGTTTTGAGGTGGTGTTTGCATGAAAGTTGAGCCACGGGGGTCCCACACACAGGCTCCGTAGATATGACATTAACTTTCATTGAGTAGAGCTCTGAACTGGAATGCGACTGCCGCCTGGCGCAACTTTGTTTTAGACAGATGGATGGAAGTGGTCCCGCTTGCCACAAGAGAAACACTTAGCTTTCCGGCTTGGACAATGTTGACAGTCATGTGTGCTGAAGTGCTGTGGACAAGACTTCATAGCATTAGTTTGGAAAGTGGTGCGTGCGTGGTGTTACTTACTGTAGGTAAACCTGGCTTTGCATGACTCATGGCCTGCAATTGACGAGGAGACAAATTGCATTGTGCACTTTTAACTACCAAAATGGGTGGATCCTGCAAGTCAGTTTCTGCCACATCTAAATTGTCCTGTTGTCACGAACCTGCTCTACTGTTCAGGAAAAGTTATCTCCATAAGTACACAGTTGTGGTGTGGATAATGGCTGTATAGTACTTTAGTAGAGCTAGCCATGATGTCTCCTTTGTTGATGCTGCTGAGTCTGTGTTGTCCATGTGGCTTCTTGTTGTCTAGGCTATGATTCCTTTGCTGCTCTGGGTCCAAGAAAAGGTGTGGCTTTTTTAATTATTACTGGACTATCGAAATCATGACGCAGTATTCCACGGTTTCTTTGTATCAAAAACACACATTTATTGTCAAAAGTAGACACACAACTACACTCAACCGCGGCCAGCACTCAAGTGCCGAAAACCCATTGTAGACCAAAGATCAGTCATAAGCTACAAAGAACATACAATTTCATTATTGATTATTGATTGCAACACCTAACTTAGTATTATCTTAAGCAAAAGCTTTTTTAACACAACTTTAGTGTATAATAAAATAAAATGATGTCTATTTGTCAGTTCCATTACAATAGCTCCCCAAGAATTTTGTAAGTATGAAAATGCGAACAAAATTCTGACACCAGAATAATGGAACTGCCAAGAATGACTTTAAATAAATTAAAATTTTTTAATAGGACTGTTTCCTTTTAATTATGCTAATACTGAAATTGTTATACTTAGTAGAGGAAAACATACAATTTTTAACCTTAGAGTAAATGAACTACAAAAGAAGATTCACAATTTTCACTTCGAAGAGTCCATAATGTTGTAGCACTTCAAATGAAACCATTGAAAGACTGTAACTTTTAACTGCAGGCTTGTTTTATTTTCGTTTGTTGCCCACTTTTCACACTACTCACAGTCTGTCCCACATTGTCCATCTGCACATAAGTGACTTCTGTTAAAAGGTCTGATTTCTGCTTGTCCTGCAGTGCATCTGTTTCCAAAGCTTAACTGTTTGTATCACTTCATTGACTATAATGCCATGTTATCTAAAAATCACATACAGATATCACCTTTTAGTTACAAAATGTTTATATGTAAGTACATGGTTATGATACATAGTTAACCTTCTGGTAATGTTTATCTAGTGGGAGAAGTTTACAGTATCTGTCTGAGTAATACTATACAGATATGAACTGGTCCAAAAAAAGATTCTTTAAATACTAATAAATTCAATAAACATGTAATACAAATGCATTAACGTATTGGGTGTAAAATATCTTATCAGAAAGACATTACTCCAAGGATAAAAAAATTATCAAAAGAAAAGTTACAGGCAGTTTGTTACAAGGGCTCATATTCACAGTAAAAGTGCAAAGGTAGAATCATGGATGAAAGTTTTGGGATGGTATGTATCTACCAAAATAAAAAAAAAAATGTTACTGCCTATGCATTTGCAGTGGTTGAGAGAGAAATATACAGTAATTCATGTGGTTTACTGTAAATGATTGTCTCCTTGTACAGTTGGACATTTCAAGCACTTAAGTGTGTGGTAATTAGGACTCTGGCTTTAAGAGTAAAAAAATTAAAAAAAACTTAATTGTTGCAAGACAGATTTAGTGCTGATTAGTGGCTTACATTTTAAATGATGTCTCAACAAGTGTGGTGTGAGAGTTACACAAACTAAAATTCCACACATTATCAAACATCAACCAAATTGCATAAATATACAGAAATATCAAGATCATGAGAAGCGTATTACACAGAAAATTTCATTGCAAACACTTCATACAGTGAATACATATTAAACAAATAATAAACATTTTCAAGGGCACAAAACTGTATCAAAATTAGAAAATTTTTATATACAAAATTTCCATTGAAAAACTTTTGTTGAGCCACCTTTTAACTTTCTCAGACTAGTCTTATCCCTTTTGTTTATACAATTTCAACGAAACAATATTCCTTATCCCGAGAACTTTCCTGGATTTAGGATACACCAACCGGTATGCATTCGGGTGTGGATGCTCTACAATCTCTAATGGACCCATGTATATATCAAAGAATTTCATTTTTGATTTCTCATGTGATTTTACTAAAACATAATCTCCAACTTTAAACTTGGTTGCTTGATCTTGGCATCATGTCTTTTTCTCATTTCCCCCCTGTTTTATCACGGTTTCTTTGACTATGGCTTCACGTTCGCGCATAGTTCTCATTGTGCATGGTGGAAATTCTACAAGTTCATTGATAATGTTGTCTGGTTTTAGATGAAACATAATTTCATGAGGTGAAAATCCTGTGGAAGGGTGCTGCAAGTTGTTCATAACATCTTCAAAGTCTCGTACATGGTCATACCATGTAGGATGTTTATGACTGCAATATGTACGACATAAACGACCAATCTCGCACATATACCGTTCAGCTGGGTTTGACGACAGATTATATACAGATATTTGAACATGTTTGATTCCTGATTTATCAAAAAAGGCTTTCCAAACTTTTGACAAAAACTGAGAACCGTTATCTGACAAGATTGCTTTTGGTTTCCCAACATTTAAGAAATAGTCTTTTTCAACTTTTGTGACTATCTCTTTACCTGGGGCTTTTCTGACAGGATACAACTTGATTAGTTTAGAAAATACATCCACCATGACAAAAATGTAGCAGTGGCCACTCCTACTCCTGGGAAGCAGCCCATAGAAATCAACAGCGACTAAGTCTAGAGGTTGTGCAGGAATATTGTTTTGCATTTCACCTTGACATTTTCTGTTACTTACTTTGACTTGTTGGCACTTATCACAAGTTGACAATTCTTTTCTAACTTTCTTGGCCATATTGTAGAAGTATATGTTTTCTTGTAATTTCTGCATACACTTCTGTATGCCACAATGACCATAGCTATCATGAGTATACCTAATTAACCTCTCAGCTTCCTCCTCAGGCCAGCATAGGTTTCAATTGTCCGAGTCTTCGTCAGTTCTCCTAAACAGAGTACCTTTAAATACCTTATAGTAGTTGTCTAATTTTTCATAGTCCTTATTCCCTAAACAGTCCTTTACTAATTTTCAATTTGCATCATAGTTCTGGCTCCTCCTGATTTTATCACACAATGATCTAACAACTTTTTCATCTGTGACCCCTTTAATATACCTCGTTTTAAACTGTTTTTCTTCATTCTGATCAAAAATTTGTTTCCCCTCTTACTGGTAGCCTTGATAGAGCATCTGCAACTATGTTGTCAGTGCCTTTAATATACTTAATTTCAAAGTTGAATTGTTGTAAATACAATCCCCATCTTGTAAGCCTATCATGATAGAGCTTGCATTCCTGTATATAGCTTAAGGCTTTGTGATCAGAGTACACTATTACCTTATGTCCAAGTAAATGGGTCCTGAATTTTGAAAATGACCACTGTATGGCTAATAGATCTTTTTCTCTACTGTATAGTTCTTTTCATGATTCAGTAACATTCTGCTTGGAAATGCAATTGTTGCATGAACTGTCTCCCCACTGACCTCTTTTACTTGAAATAATTCAGCACCTATCCCATAATCACTGCTGTCAGTATGTAAACAGAAAGGTAAATTGAAATCTGGTCTGTGTAACAGGTTCTCATTATTCAGTTCCTTTTTTATTATGTCGAAAGCCTCTTGACAATCTTTACTCCATATCCAAACAGTGTCCTTCTTTAACAAGTTACTTAGACAGGGTGTGTTTAAGCTTTGTTTACTTACAAATTTTCTGTAGAAGCCACATAGCTCATAAAATGATTTCAGTTGTTTTCTGCTATGGGGTATAGGAAACTCTGCAATAGCTTTAATTTTGTCTGGATGTGCCAAAATTCCTTTTTCTGTTATGACATGTCCCAAAAATTTTAGCTCAGGTACTGCAAATTTTCATTTTTCCAGTTTCAGTGTCATTCCCCCCTCTTCTAAGTTTCTCACATGCCTGTCTTAAAAGCCCAACATGCTCATTCCAATCTTGTCCAGTTACTAAAATGTCATCTACATAAATCACCAATTTGGATACAAGTTCCTGCCCAAGCACATGGTCTAAAGCTCTAATGAATTCTGCTACGGATGAGTTCAAGCTAAAAGGGACTACACTATACTGATAACAACGACCATTTTAGAGTAAACCAGTGTATTTCCTAGATTTGGGTGCCAGGGGTATTTGGTGAAAGCCTGAGGTTAAGTCTAGACTTGACATTAATTTTATGTCCTTGAACTTGTGCAACAGGTCGTCAATATTTTCAGGGTGGTCTGTTTCTTTGTATAAGATCTTGTTTAAAGGCCTGGAGTCAAGAACTATTCTCACTCCTCCATCCCTCTTTGACACAACTACCAGCGGGTTATTATAAGCACTGATACTCCTTTCAATAACGCCATACACTCCCATCTTATGTAATTCTTTCTCAACTGCTGTATGTTTTGCTATCGGCACACCATATGGTTTTATGAAAAATGGGTCATGTGGTCTTACTTGCAAAGTACATTCGTAACCCCTAACTTTCCCTGGAATGTTGCTAAAGACATCACTGTATTCCCATAACATAGACTCTAGTTCCTGTTTTTTCATTGTTTAGACCGCTAGCTTTGGAAATCATTGTGTTTACCAGTGTGTTGAAATCTACTTCACTTAAATCTAGCTCTGTTATGTGTTTGTCAACATATCTTTTACAAGATTTATAGTGTTAAATTTATCATTACACAAAACTGTACTTGATCTGACAAACTTGGTGGAGATACACCCCCATTTGGTGTTGTTATGATAAGTTTTTGTCCTCCCCAGTCAAATCTTGCATCTACACTCCGAATCCATGACATCCCGAGAATACAGTCCTCACTGAGGCCTGGTATAATTAGACATCAATGTGTAAATGTGACTCCCTCAATTTTAAAAGATAACAAAGTTTGCCTTTTCACAGTTTTACTATGTTTTCCTGTAGCCCCTCTTATTTTCACCCCAATGACTGGCATTTCAATGTAATCTTTCTCGCACTTCAGCTTCTTGCTTAGAATTTCAGATATTCCTGACACCTGACTCCCCTGTGTCTATAAGGCACTTGCCTTCCCAGGTACCAACTTTTGCTCTAATGAACGGACTACCTATGTCATCACCTTTTTCAGGCTGAACGTATTCATACAATAAATCATTTTGAATTTCACTGAAACAATGACTTTCTGACTTACAAGTACCTATATTACTGTCACTTTTATTATCTACGATCATTACATTAACACAGACATTATTAGCACTGTCATTTTCATTGATAATTTCATTAATCCAAATATTTTCACCCATATAACATTGTTCACCACTAAGGTATTTATCCTTCAATTGTTCAACAATAATGTGTTTAGTGTTTTTCCACCAACCAGGAATTAAAATTTGAGACATATTAAAAATCATTTTTCTAAAATTGCTATCATTTTTAATTGCATCACTATTTAGCCACATATTATAAAGAAATAAGTCACCTTTGTTCATTGCAAATGGTAGCCAACTTGCACAGTCAGTTTTACTGTTCAGGGAATCTTTATCAACTGCCCAGGTTCCTTCATAAGATGTTGGATTACAGAGCCTATTGGTTGTGACACTGGCATTAACACCACTTAAACTGTTAATAACATCCTTGGGTACATCTTCAACATGCATATCAATTTCTCCCACAACACCTAATGCCTCCATTTCCTCTTTCAAGCAAACAAAATATTTTTCACCATCATCATGTATCATTAAATTCTCATTTTCCCAAATACTACAATCATCAACCTCTCTCCCGAAAACTTAAAACGTTGCTTTCACACCCAAGTGTTTTTAATTCTTTGCTTATTAAATCAGTGTCAACAATTTGCTCACTTGGTTCCCTCATCAGTGCATCAATTCCTAAATCATTTATCTGCTGGTCCTCTGACAAACTACAAGCTTCTGCCCATTCATAAAATTCAACTAAGTCAATTATTTTCTCTGGGTCTTTATTACAAACCAATGTGTTCATTCTTAACAGGTACTGTGTTCAGAGGGTAGTACACATTCATAAAATAACTACTCATTACTTGAGACGTATCTCTATTATCTATGCTTTTCGCCCCTACCTTGTGGACCGACAATGGAGCGCATGCTAGTTTTTTACTTCATGACTTCCCATAGCATTTTGACTCCCGGTGTCCCTATGTTCACGCCAATTCCTGTTTTCAGACTCCCTGTAATTACTTCTGTTCCAATTGTTCCCAGATTGTCCTCTTGAATGGAAATTATAGTTTTCCCTTGAATGGAAATTATTATTAATATTGTGACGATTTTGTTCCCTATGATGAAAACTATGGTTGTTGCGCTTACTGTTTTCTCTCCTGTTAAAATTAGTGTTTCCCCAACTATGATCCCCACCTCTTTGTGTGTGATTGAAATAGTTTTTTTGGTTTCCCCACTTTGTCTATAATCCTGTCACGTTTGCCCACATAGTTTAGAAATTGTTCAATGTTGTCATCTGGTCCATACACTAGGTCCCATTGCACATCTGTTGGCAACCTTCTCTTTAAAGCATATATCTGTGTGAGCTCATCAAAGGGTTTACTCAAATGTACAAGTTTCTTCAGTTGATTCTTACAAAACTGTTTCATAGTCCCCTGTGTTTCTCTAAAATTTGGCCCATTCAGGAACTCGCTCTTTATCCTGGCTTGTTCAGTTTCAGACCAGAACCGTTTTAAGAACTCAATTTCAAATTCTGCATAAGACATGTCCATAGAAAAAATTTGATTGGCCCATGACAAAGATTCCCCCTCCAAAAATTTTTTTACAAACTTAATTTTGAAACTTTCACTCATATTGAGCAAAAAATTGTCTCTACAACTCTGCAGCAAGTCAACAGGATGCAAACTACACTCATTAGAAAAGTATTTAACTGGAATATTGGATAATAAGGTACATGTGTTCATTAAATTTTTGTTAGCTACATCATTGCTAAATATTTCAAACTTCTGGTTTAACTCTGATACTGTACTTTTTAATTCATTAACGTCTGTCTTAGTTTCAATTTCGTGGAGTTTTACTGTGTTACTGACTGTTTCCACTTTATCATTCACAACATTCAGTTTCGAATCTACTCTACTTTCAAGATCTACTGCCATAGCTTTTACATTTACACAAACTGTATCTATTTGACTATTAACATTAACAAAACACTTTGCATTTTTCTCTCTGTCTGTGACCAGTTCATTTTTTACCGACTGAATTTTGTTACTGAGACTAGATTTTACATCTCCCACTTTAGATTCTACCGCCAAAATCTTTGTTTCTACTTTGCTAAGTTTCTTGTCTATCTTTGATATATCCTTGCGAAGTTTATTACCCCAAAGTAAGACATTATCAAATTTTTGTTCATAGCTCCTTCTAGACGTGACACTTTCTGATTTATAACCCGAAAACTGTCCGTGACCGTCCGATTCATGCTTTGCAATTGTTCTTCATTAGCTTGTAAGCGGGCTGCAAAAGTCTGATTTAAAGCTAACGATTGTTCCATCATTTGCAACAGTGATTTAATGTCTGACGTCTCATGTTCTGATGAATTAAGACTCTGATCCGCTTCTTTGACTGACTCATCTACCGTTTTTATCGGCATGTCTACATCCCCAAAGACTAACAAATTTTCACATTCCTGCTCGCATTCAGCACCACTTTCCTCTTTCACAATGGTCATTTCCGTGAAATTTCACACACAAAACAATAAAAGGAATAAACAGCACTACACAAATGTACTTATCTTTTAAGTCTGGGTCCCCACTCGTGTGGTCAGTCCACTTTACTGTTTCGTTTCGTCTTGTCTCCCTTGACTTCCATGTATAACACTTCTTTGTACCATGTGGTCATTAGACTGCAAAACAGATTTCGTCAATCCAGTACATATAAATGTCTTAATCCTGGCAAAGAGCCCCCAGTTGTCACGAACCTGCTCTACTGTTCAGGAAAAGTTATCTCCATAAGGACTCTGTTACGGTGTGGCTAATGGCTGTATAGTACTTTAGTAGAGCTGGCCACGATGTCTCCTTTGTTGATGCTGCTGAGTCTGCGTTATCCATGTGGCTTCTTGTTGTCTAGGCGATGATTCCTTTGCTGCTCTGGGTCCAAGAAAAGATGCGGGTTTTTTAATTATTACTGGACTATCGAAATCATGACGCAGTATTCCACGGTTTCTTTGTATCAAAAACACACTTTTATTGTCAAAACTAGACACACAACTACACTCAACCGCAGCCAACACTCAAGTGCCGAAAACCCATTGTAGACCAAAGATCATGGTCATAAGCTACAAAGAACATGTTGTTGTTGTTGTGGTCTTCAGTCCTGAGACTGGTTTTATGCAGCTCTCCATGATACTCTATCACATGCAAGCTTCTTCATCTCCCAGTACCTACTGCAACCTACATCCTCTGAATCTGCTTAGTGTATTCATCTCTTGGTCTCCCTCTACGATTTTTACCCTCCATGCTGCCCTCCAATACTAAATTGGTGATCACTTGATGCCTCAGAACAAGTCCTACCAACCGATCCCTTCTTCTGGTCAAGTTGTGCCACAAACTTCTCTTCTCCCCAATCCTATTCAATACTTCCTCATTAGTTATGTGATCTACCCATCTAATCTTCAGCATTCTTCTGTAGCACCACATTTCAAAAACTTCTATTCTCTTCTTGTCCAAACTAGTTATCGTCCATGTTTCACTTCCATACATGGCTACACTCCATACAAACACTTTCAGAAATGACTTCCTGACACTTAAATCTATACTCGATGCTAACAAATTTCTCTTCTTCAGAAACGGTTTCCTTGCCATTGCCAGTCTGCATTTTATACCCTCTCTGCTTCAAGCATCATCAGTTATTTTGCTCCCCAAATAGCAAAACTCCTTTACTACTTTAAGTGTCTCATTTCCTAATCTAATTCCCTCAGCATCAGCTGGCTTAATTCGACTACATTCCATTATCCTTGTTTTGCTTTTGTTGATGTTCATCTTATATCCTCCTTTCAAGACACTATCTATTCCGTTCAACTGCTCTTCCAAGTCCTTTGCTGTCTCTCACAGAATTACGATGTCATCGGCGAACCTCAAAGTTTTTATTTCTTCTCCATGGATTTTAATACCTACTCCGAATTTTTATTTTGTTTCCTTCACTGCTTGCTCAATATACAGATTGAATAACATAGGGGAGAGGCTACAACCCTGTCTCACTCCCTTCCCAACCACTGCTTCCCTTTCATGCCCCTCGACTCTTATGACTGCCATCTGGTTCCTGTACAAAATGTAAATAGCCTTTCGCTCCCTGTATTTTACCCCTGCCATCTTCAGAATTTGAAAGAGAGTATTCCAGTCAACATTGTCAAAAGCTTTCTCTATGTCTACAAATGCTAGAAACGTAGGTTTGCCCTTCCTTGGAACATACAATTCCAATATCGATTATTGATCGCAACACCTAACTGAGCCCAGTCCACATGCAATGATCTGTCTGCGCAGACATCAGCGCAGATGTCTGTACATGCAAAAGATCGCTGCAAATTTTGTGTTTTCACACGACACAAATCCCAATCTACTCCTCGCCCACCATCTATCGGTGTAGAAAAGAAATATCAGTGGCAAGCGACTACGCTCCCCGTAAACGTCAAAATTTAATTAAGTTATTTTGAAATATAGAAATGGAGGAAGTTCTGTTGTGGTCTGTGTTCATAACTTGTTTTGCAAAAAACATTCAGACCAACCGCAGGAAACAGAGAAAGCGGTAAAAATGGTGTAGACAGTGGCTGCTAAAGCAAAAGCAGTTTTCTCACGTAAATTTACTGTGAGAGTTGCAGGGCGAACCTGTTTTGTTTTACATTACCTCGTGTTCCATTTCCTCACACATTGACACTACAATTTCATCTTCAATTGTACTCCTGCTCGGTCTTGGCATTTCTTAATCACTAAGAAAGCCAAGCAGATCGAAATACCATAACGTTGGCTGGTATACTCCTATACCAGATCTTCTAGATTTCTGAAGTTTGGATAACACTTTTCGGTGAATAGTTCGCTGACAGACTTAATTTACTTGACTTGCCTTCATGAACTCATCCTTCAGGAAAGCGCTTAAATAGCTTCACATGTTTTGGGTATTATTTCACGCAATGCTTGTTTCGATATTGCAGATGAAAATTCCAAATCCTTGTAGCTCCTTCCTGTTGCTAGGAATCTTAATGTTACCGCCAGCCGTTCATGAGGAGAAATTGTCCTTCTCATACAAGTATTTTTTCTCATAATATTAGGGGTTACAAGCTTTAAGACATATAAAAGTTTCGACATCCATCAGCAAATAATTTTGCCAGTTTGCAACGAAATTATTTTTTTATTACCGTTTCTCTGTTTGCCGAGGTGTCAACTGCCTGCAATTTTTCAATTAGAGCATTGTAGGTTGCTGTGTTTTTGTCTCGGTGACTATATTCTTTACTTTTAATCTTCCACAAACATGGGTGGTTTCTATATATTTCAATGAATTCACATACAAACTCTCAAGAACACTGACGAGTATCAGCCATTTTAATGCCCTGTGGCACAAATACAAACAGTAGACTGAGCAAACAGCTGTTTCGTGCCAGATTTGCGGCGATCTCCTGTCCACACGCTCCAACTTGTCTGCGCAGATGTGGTTTGAACCCACAGATTTGAGAGGTTTCGCTCAAACCTCCAACTCCAACTTCCAGGTTTGCACACACCTCAGGTTGGTGCAAATCTTCTGTCCACACGCAACGATCTGTCTGCGCAGATGTGATGTGATCTGTCTGCGCAGATGTGATGTGCGCAGACAGATCGTTGTGTGTGGACGGGCCGTTAGTATTATCTTAAGCAAAAGCTTTTTTAACACAACTTTAGTGTATAATAAAATAAAATGATGTCTATTTGTCAGTTCCATTACACTGTGAATCTATAATGGACATACAGTTCCCATATTAGGATTAGGTAACTTCAAAATTGCTGTGCAAATGTGGCATCACAAGCATTTTGGGTAATAGCATCATGAAGTGTAGCACTTCTGTATAAAAGTCCACAAGAACACTTGGGTTTGCAATGTCTGGTAAGACCCTGTAATTTGTTTGTTTGATTGGTCAACTTTCTACTTTAACCGAATGAACCTTCAATCGGCAGCTGTGACATACACTTGAGATTCAAAGTGTGTGTTTAATCATTCCATTGCTGACTCATAAATAACATCCTCTGGGCAAGAATCCGGGAATAATTTAAGACAGAAACGACAAACTTCGGTATCAGAATTAGAGAGAGAGAGAGAGAGAGAGAGAGAGAGAGAGAGAGAGAGAGAGAGAGAGAGAGAGCTTTGTGCTGCGTATTTTATGTTGTAAGCAGAGAAGTGCACCTTGAGTTGCCCATGGTATTCAGCCCAGTCCTCTTGATGTCCAACAAATTATCCAGACTTGGGTACAGAAGTAGCTTGATGCTGCACAGCTGCCATAGTTAGTACCTGCATCAGTTGTGTCGCTCTGCAGAAGTAGTTGAATCTGCTGCCCCTGTACGCAAACAGCTTGTCAGAGAAAATTCCAGTATGGAACATGTTAAAAAAGAGCTCACAATCACAGTAAACGATGTTGCCACTTGTTGGCAGAAGAAGAACACAGAAACCTAGATTTTGAAACAAATTGTTGCCAATGTTGTCACATCTACAGTTTAGTTAAATTCAGCCCTAAACAAATAAAGATGCAACTATAAATGACTGTTTATTAATGAAAACAAATACATAACTTACATAGGACATGTGGCCCTTATGTAGGACAGTACAACAATGAGCGTAAAACCACTAAAAACACACAACTCTGTGTCCAGTTCACTGGCAGTACAGTACAGTAATAGGTAGACACACTGTGTGGACAGCATGGGCAGTGCTTTGTCCACTGGCACTTGTTGACACACACACACACACACACACACACACACACACACACACACACACACACAAAGAAATAGCTCCATGAAGCTCTGTGATACAAGACTTGTGGTGAAATAAAGAATGCACACGCACCACAACCACAACAAGGTAATGAAGAGGACAGAGAGGTCATGGTTGACCACCTCTGCAGAAGCTTGGGCTTGTGGCCCACTGGCCCTGAACCCAAGATCCTCTAGAGATGCCCGGAGGCCAGTTGTAGTCACTCCAGAGATACCCCCAGTTGGATAGTACAATTTCAAGCTCTAGCAGCTTGAGGTATAGCATTGACCCACAGACAAGGTGCTAGATGCAGATGAGGCTGGATGGCCCATGTTGGGCCATCAGCTGATGTGGTGTATGCCTTGGTGTGGCAGCAGTTGAAGCCAGTGTACTGCTAGTACTGTGATGTGAGTATTTGTGGTAAAGTTTTCCAGCTTTGTTGTGACTGGGCCCCTCCTTTGATCATGTAGGGACAGAGGGGGTATGTTGCCAGCCTGAGGTAATTCTGTGGCACTGTGACACTTCAGCATATTCCAACCTTGACATCAAAACGTGACAGGTAGCTGTCTGGCCCACCAAGCCATGGGTTGTGAAGTCTGTTTGGCGTGCTGTTGGTGCAGCATATAATTCTTTTATGATATTTTTACTTATATAGTGCTTTTACGATTATTTATATACATTCTGTAATTATTGATTATACAAGTATAAAACTGTATACAATTTGGTTTATCATCTACATTTTTATATGAAAAAATTGAGATATTTTATTGCTAAGAACAATGAAGTACCCAATACTTGTGAATATTGATCCTATTTTTTGCAACTATGAAAAATAATTTCAAGGAATAGCAAAAACCTCTTATTAGTGTCCAAAAATGTTATCTGCTTGACTGCATAACAAAATATCAAATTCCTGAAAAGACAACATTTAAAATCAATACATGTACATGTATTGGATGGCCACTTACAGTAGTAAATATCTTTTTCTATTTGGGAAGCAAAGTAACAGATGATGGACAAAGTAGGGAGGATATAAAATGTAGGCTGGCAATGGGAAGAAAAGCGTTTCTGAAGAAGATAAATTTGTTAACATCGAGTATAGATTTAAGAGTCAGGAAGTTCGTTCTGAAGGTATTTGTTTGGAGTGTAGCCATATGTGGATGTGAAAAATGGATGATAAACTTTTTAAACAAGAACGGAATAGAAGCTTTTGAAATGTGGTTATACGGAAGAATGCTGAAGATTTGATGTGCTGATTAACAGAACTGTTGCCATAAAAAGTGCTAAAACTGTAGCTATAAAAACAAGTGGACTTGAAATAACGCACTACACTGTTGTGCTTTCATGTTTTTCTGATGGTATTTAACTTAATCCAGTGATCATTTTCAAGCACTCTGAAATACCACGAGGAGTTGTTCATGTTATGTGGCAATAGTTGGATGGAAGGGGCTGGTAAGAAAACATGAATTAACAGTGTGTGGAAGTGGAGGAAAGGCACTTTATTGAAGAAGAGTTCTCTTCTTGTGCAATTTCAGTTTAGTAGTCATTCAAAAAATTCTGGAAAGAGAAACTGAGACAGGGAAATACAGATCTTGCTGTTATTTTGGAGGACTTACTTCACTTAATTTATTTATTTACACATCAAGTTCCATATGACCAAATTGAGGAGCAAATCTCCAAGGTC
Organism: Schistocerca gregaria; assembly: GCF_023897955.1. NCBI lineage: Eukaryota > Metazoa > Arthropoda > Insecta > Orthoptera > Acrididae > Schistocerca > Schistocerca gregaria. The sequence continues at coordinate 242,722,298 of NC_064921.1, forward strand.
ATGGAACTTATCAGTACATGACATTACAACATAAGAGTAATAACAGATAAAAATAAAATCTTTATGAACCTGCAAAAAGTCAATCCATAAGTTTAAGTAAACGCAATCAACAATGCAACAAGAATCAGCTTAATTTTTCAAGGTACTCCTCTACTGAAATGGAGGAGAGACCCATGAGGAAACTCTTCAGTTTCGATTTGAAAGTGCATGGATTACTGCTAAGATTTTGAATTCAAGTGGAAGCCTATTGGTAATGGAAGCAGCATTATATTGCACACCTTTCTGCACAAGAGTGAAGGAAGTCCGATCCAAATGCAGTTTTGATTTCTGCAGAGTATTAACTGAGTGGAAACTGCTTATTCTTGGGAATAAGCTAACATTGTTAACACAAAATGACAGTAAGGAATATATATGTATACACTGAGAGGCCAATGTCAAAATACCCAGACTAGTGAACAGGGGTCGACAAGAGGTTCATGAACTTACACCACTTGTTGCCCGAACCACCCATTTCTGAACCAAAAATATCCTTTTAGAATTGGAAGAGTTACCCCAAAATACAATACCATACAACATAAGCAAATGAAAATAAGCAAAGTAGACTAATTTTTGTGTTGAACAATCACTTACTTCAGATATTGTTCAAATAGTAATAATGGCAGCACTAAGTCTTTGAACAAGATCCTGAACGTGGGCTTTCCATGACTGTTTACTATCTATCTGAACACCTAGAAATTTGAACTGTTCAGTTTCACTAATCATAAGCCTATTCTGTGAAATTAGAATGTTGATTTTTGTTGAATTGTGTGTTAGAAACTGTAAAAACTGAGTCTTACTGTGATTTAGCATTAGTTTATTTTCTACAAGCCAACAAGTTATGTCATGAACTTCACTCTTTGAAACAGAGCCAATATTGCACCCAGCATCCTTTATACCAAGCTAGTGTCATCAGCAAACAGAAATACTTTAGAGTTACACATAAAACTAGAGGGCATGTCATTTATATAAATAAGGAACAGGAGTAACCCCAACACAGATCTCTGGGGCACCCCCCATATGACTGTACCCCACTCAGACCCCACATGACAGTCATTCTCAGCACTGTAAATACGGACCTTTTGCTGTCTGTTGCTAAAGTATTAGGAGAGAGGTCAACTGTTGCGTGAATGTAGGGGGGGGGGGGGGGGGGGGGGGGGATTGATGGTCCAATGTAGATGTGTGATGCAGCCAAGACCAGGAAATAAGCATAAGTGAAGGAAGGTCCAGGAATAAACATATTGGTGGAAGTGTGTGGGACACAGAGTGAAACTACTGTTGTCTGCGCAGGCACTTTACTATGTGTTGTAAGCCAGCAAGGCTATTGCTACAGGGTGACTCAGAGTTAGAGCATCGCAGGGTGCATGATAAGTAGGCAGAAAGTCTGTATGGATCGTGAGGTGTCAAAATTACTAACACTGCGCACCATTCTAAGTGGGCATGACCACTTACAAACTGTCTGTCTAAGTGAGTGGCCACCACCCAACTGTGACCAAGAGACTGCTGGACCATGCAGTTGCTGAGCATGCTACACAACATGGTGTGCCTGACTTCAGTGACTGCTTCACAGACTGTGCCATCTAGATTTTTCCCACCAGCACCAACATTTCTGAATTGCCCTTGAGGGAATTCTTCCTAGAACATATCGTTCATTCCTGTAACACTCGGCTGCTCCAACCTCCACTAGTCTGTATACATATGCATCTGTTGCCTTCCCTACTCCCATTCCAGCCTCAGACATGCCTGATTCCTCCAGTGCACCTGTATAGTCCTTTCCTCTTCTCTGCTTTTATCCTCTCCTCTCCTCTTTTTCTCCCCCAAGCACAGTCCGCCAAGGGTACATGAGCTGCCCACCATTCTATGCCTGCCATATCCCTGCAAACATCAATAGACAGCATCTTGCCTCATCCCCAACCTACCATGTTCACCCTCTGTGCTGCACACCTACTCCATACCACCATACTGCTTACTGCATCTGTGCCTCAGTAAGTGGAGGTGATGGTGGCGGTTCGAGTTTTATTATTAATGTGCAATACAGTGTGATAGTGACAACAGCTTGTGAAACGAATATATAAACATCAGCTTCCTGGCATAGTCCATCTATTAGACATGCAATTTATATTTCAGGCCAAGCTTCTAAAACAAGCAAAGCTGCCATCAGTCTGAAGATTGTATAGAACACCACAGTGCTTTAACAAGTATGTTCCTGTTCGAGGAGGTACACCATTGCCTTCCTCCTATCCCTGAACTGACTTAACTGGCCAGTTATAGGAGGACGTACAGATTAACATGGATTCTAAATCACAGTGCAGATTGGCATTTTTCACATCAGTAAACATTACAAAAATTGAATGAAGTATTGAGTGATACATTAAAATCCTAGAATTGACCAGGGATTAAACACAAAACCTTGGTATTTTTAGTCTGGCACTTTACCATTAGGCACCGAGCTGAAACCCCATTCATCTGTGACAGTAAAATTGAGACATATGCATCACATATACTTATATATCTTATAAGATGCCTTCTCTAAATTGGAGGGGGAGTTCCTACTGTGGTCCAGAAATTGCTTCATTATTTTATTTATTTATTATCATGCCAGAAGTACGAAGTATGTTATCAACAAAAGGAAATTGATCATTGATATCAGTTTATACAATGGTTGACCAGAAATTGGCCATGTCGAGTGCATTCTGTGTCACCCTCATCAGGTCTCTCATGGTGCATGTGGCTGGAGATGAAAATGTTGTAGGAGATGGTTGTTAGTTTGCACAGCACCACACTTACAAAAAACTGACTCCACAGGAAGGCCCCACTTGTGTATTTTGGTCTTATATCTTGTGGTATTAGAGTATAATTTGTTGAGAGGCTTCCTTGTTGTCCACTTCCCTGAGTGACCAGGAGGGAGTTCTTCATTCAGAACCGCCCACTTCTCCAAATGTTGTCATTTACCCCACCTTTTTGCGATCCTTGCTTTTTGTGGTGTTCCTATGAGAGCTGAAGTAGTTGTCAAGAATCTCTTTCATGGTTTCAGCAGAGGATCTTCTGCCTGATGGCCTTATAAAGTTTGGGCTTCTGTCGTTGTGATCTTGCTTGCCTCCCATCTAGCAGCTACCTTGCTTCTACATTTCAGGAGGGGCTATGCCAGCAAGACAGTGGAGTTTATCTATGTGTGGAGATCTTAAACAACCCATGACAATCCAAAAAGTCTCATTAAGCCCCACATCTATGTTTCTGGCAGGACTTGTACCATGCCGAAAATGCATATTCAGCACTGGACTGACACAGTGCTAGCGCGCTAGTTCTCATGATGCATGGGTGAGCTCCCCAAGTGGTACCAGTCAGTTTCTGCACTATCTTGTTTCTGCCATATGCTGCCTGTTTCATGTTTAGGCAGTGTTTCGTACATGTAAGCGTATGGCCTAGAATCACTCCCAGCTATTTTGGAGCTGGAGAGAATTAAAGACCAGTTTACTCCCAGATGATTTGAAGAGTTGTAGCTGCTTGCTTGTTCCTGAGGTTGAATACACAGGTCTAAGTTTTGGCAGGATTCAGCTTTAGTTTATTTTCATTATAGTAGATGGTTAATTCTTCCAGGGATTTAGACAACATTTGTTTCATCTTTGTAAAACAGTCAGCCTGAGCAGTTATTACACAAACATCAGCACACAAAAAAATCTCTGGGTTCCGTCAGACAGTGGTTGATTGTTATTGTAGATGTTGAATAACAATGGTGCAAGCACACTGCCTTATGGTAACCCATTCGCCTGTGTCCTCCATCTGCTTCTTTGTCCCTAAAATTCTACAAAGAATGTCCGGGACAACACAGCAGTAACTATGTAATGACTACTACATTGCGGAAGAGCCTGCACAGATTATTATTATTATTATTATTATTAGTAGTAGTGGGAATGGTCAGATACAAAGCACTGGCGGTACAGAAGTAAGGAGTCCAACAGTCAAGTGAAACCAAAACAATAATTATAATGCAGCAGTTTTAATTTGGTCGATTGTAGGTGAGTGTGCAGGGTGTGGATGATGCAAGTGTCACTACAGAAGGAGCGGTGCAGAGAAAGCATGTTTTGTAAGAAGTGTCTGCCCTCAATGTGGATAGACAACTGTTTCCAAAGAAAATACTTATTCATTTTAATGTTTAGTTAGTAGCAGGAGGGGAAAGAGAAGGGGAGTCTTACTAACAAATATCTGATTACATTTAGGGGTAATGGACCCAGAAATGCTGCTTATAACTGTGCTAGAGAGATCATGAAAAAAATTAGGGAACTTGAAAGTGGTAACTATTCTGAAAACAACAGTATTTCAGCTAAAGTACTAAAATCTTTTGTTACCTGACAGTGTCTCATTAGTTACCTTTGTAACCAGCCCATGAGTCAAGGTGCATTTCTTGAAAAACTGAAATATGCATTAGTAACACCCAATTATAAAAGTATAGGTAATTAAATTGTAGGTTCTGGGTTATGAATTGTACCTTGTCTGTCAATATGTATGTAGTGACCATATTAGCCGGAAAGTTGCACTCACCTAGTAATCTTCTGTCACCAGAATAAGGAGAAATTAATCTTCTTCACTTATTGTAAGTGCTTTTTTGCCTAATTGATGATGTAAATTAAAACAAAGGGAATGGGGGAAACCTAGAGATCAGTAATAGTCAGTGATTAAAATGAACTTCAGGCATATTACAGAATAAGACACAAATGTAAGGCAGTCCTGTGACAATGTTTTATTGAGTCCACCCACAATTCTAATTAACTTGGCTAGCTGCTGCCATCTGTAGGACAAGTAATTAACTTTAAGTGCCCCAAGACACAATAGAAACTAAACAAGAATGTGTCCAGTCACTAGAGAGAGTGAGAACAGTTAAATCAAGATGCATTAAGAAAAGGCGAGAGAGAGAGTGAGAACAGTTAAATCAAGATGCATTAAGAAAAGGTGGGACTGTTAACCATGTATTCTGAAATATTATCACAGAGACAATGACAGAAAGGTGAAGCCTATGGCATTGATATTGGTGGAATCATGATTGGGGATGCTTGCAGAGCAATCGGCATGATTGAACTGTAACAACCAATATAGTTGTTGCAAGTGTATTATTGCAAAACATGCAAATCAAACTGGACTGCCTTAATACAAGGCTATTTCCAAGGTAATGGGAGACAATGCTTGTGTATCAAAGTGGCACCAACTTGCACACTAGTGGTGTCATATCCAAGATCTGCAATTGAAAAGGCTCTGAGTGTGTTGTCTCTCCACTTTTGTAAACTCAGGCACCACATCATAGTATGCATCTGAGGATAAAAAGAGGTTTCTGAAGACAACATGATGGGGTGGAAGTGGAACTGTTGTTGCTGCATCAGACCATATGGTGGCACAATGTGTTGGGTGTATAGTTGGGAGATCTGTCTTGGTGCCAATTCTCAGAATGTGGGAGGAGTTTGTGCCCCCCTACACCGGCATGTCTCCAGCTTAAATTCAGAGTTAATGGTACTGAACTTAACTGATCATCACCATATTATGTACTTTCTAAGTTAATTAAATGATGATTGTGAAAATTAATTCGCTTCGCAATTTGATGCTGTTGCATGTAGGCAAGCTATTGGTGGTGTCCATTGGCGTGAGAAAATTAACTCCTATTACATAAAATGATTGATGTAGTATAATGACTTCTTAATTAATTGGCAGTCAGCTCTGTGATTACAATCAGTGAACTTGAAATTTTGCAAGTAACTTGAATCTGTGATTGAAATTATGAAATTAATTTTATTCAGCTCGCTTTCTTTTTGTTAGGGACTGGACTGTGTGTCTTTTGTGGCTGTGCCTTCTGTGTTGTAGGCTTCTGAAAAGTCTTTGCAGTTCATTGTGTATCCTCTGTTCCCAAAAATACTGAAAAGGTTGCTTACAAGTTAATAATAAAGTGTCCATAATTCAGCCACCATTTAACATCTGTTCAGATAAGCTTCCTTGAGGACTTCTCTACTGTGAAAGCATTCTATCGCCCTTAATAGTCAGTTACATGAGACCAAATAAGAAAAATAACCTTGTTCACATTTTCCTTGATCACGCCAAGGACTTTGATTAAGTAGATTATGAATCTTGTTAGGAACTAAGATAGTTTGGTGTTAAGGCCGTTTCTTTTGGCTTGGATGGAGTATAACCATAAAAAAAGGAAACAGAGTGTCACATTACCAAATGATACAACAGGAATAAGACAACATTCAAAGTGGAGAACCCCTTATTATGATCCCCTGTGGCAAGATGGTGGCCAAGTCTCTCCACGAAAAAACATAAATTTCAGTAGTAAAAGCAAAACATGTGCATGTTGTAAGAATGAAATACTGAATGAACGGATATCCAGTCTACAGTTTACGATCGACACTCAAATGGTGGAAATAAGTAAAATACAATCTGAAAAATGTGAGACTCTAATGAAGAAAGAAGACTTGGTCTCGAGAAAATGGAAGATAATGACTGAAGAAAGTTGTACTCAGAGGGTAAAAGATCTGAAACACAGTGAAAATTTAGTGCCAAAAAAAAAAAAAAAAAAAAATCTTTTGAAGTGCTTTCTGCCGTGGATTCAGTCAACATGTCGGAAAGGGTTCAAAAGTTGGAAAACGAAGTAGGCAAACCGTTGCTCATTGTAAGTAGGTCAACAGGGAAAATACTGCATCAGGAGATATTCTAAAAACTCCGAAAATAAGTGTGCACGCCTACACTACCACAGACTTCAGTGCAACAAAGGAAACTACGTTAAAAAATGCATCTCCAGTGAAACTGCAAACTGAAGAACATTTAGAATACATGCGGCAAAAAAACAATACTAGTCAGGTGAGAAGAAGAACCTTAAATCCTGTGGTTACAAAAAGTGTGAAACACAAAACAATCTGTGTGTTAGGTGATAGTCATGGCCGTGAAATTTCTGCAATATTGATGAGAACATGTAGTTTCAAGGCACCTGGTTTCATAAAGCCAATGGCTCCATTGAGTGAAATAATGGACCTAACAACATCAACTGATGTAGCTAGTTTGAATAAAGACGATTTCGCGGTGTTAATAGGGGGATCAAACGATGTCTATAGAAATGAGACAGACAAGGTTATTATAGAAATGAGAAAATGTTTAAGTAATTTAACCCACACAAATGTACTCATTGTGAACATCCCACATCGTCATGATTTACCACTCTGGTCGTGTGTGAACTGCGACATTAATGTTGCAAACGAGTGTATCACTGAAATATGCACTCACTTTAAGAATATCGATGTTGTAGATATAAACAGATTGGAACGAAGGTTCCATACAGTCCATGGACTTCATTTAAATGCGCCAGGAAAGAAATTACTAACACTAGAATTTTTAATCTCTTACTGGCGAAGGAAACCTGGGAAAGCATGCCACTCAGAACAATGTTGATAGCATCTACATGAGTTTTCAGAGCATCTTTATTCACTATTTTAATGTAGCATTTTCAAAATTAGTAAAGACAGTAAAACCTAACAATAATAAGCAATGGGTAACTAAAGGCATAAAAATTTCCAGTGAGAGAAACAGATTTCTGCAGTACTGTTGTAAGAAATATAGAGTAACCCAAGAATTCGCAGATCATTTGAAAGAATCTATGGTAGACTAGTCAAAGAGGCAAAAATTATGTGGAATGACAATTTGATAAGAAACTCATCTTACAAAATGTGATCCACGTGGAAAGTTATAAAGAAAGAAACTTGTAGTTCAGCTCCAAAGAAAAAGAATGTATCATTAACACTAGAAGACTCAAATTCAGCTGTGGAAAAATTCAATGACTACTTCACTTCACTAGCTAAGACCTTACTCAAGTACATTATCAAGGACCAGTCCAAAGTTTCTCCAGCAAGTCAGTGATCTTGACTGCTTCTATGTATGTTTATGAAACAAACCCGAATGAAATTATAAGTCAAATTAAATCATTAAGCAATAAAATGTCAAGTATTCTTGATGAAGCACCTGATTTCATATTAAAATATTAAAAGCATGTGCTCACCACATAGCAAATCCCCTTGCAAAAATTTACAACCTCTCTTTAAAAACTGGTGTATTTCCAGATATCTTTAAAATAGCAGAAGTCTCACCACTGCTAAAAAAAGGTTCTTCTGAAAAAATATCAAACTACCGACCGATGTCACAGTTAAGTTCCTTCTCAAAAATTCTAGAAAAACTCTTCTATGACAGACTTTTAAGTTTCATAAATAAATATGCACCTCTTACAGTACAACAACGTGGTTTTAGAAAGTCTAAATCTACACAGACAGCAATTTTCGAATTCTTAGACTGCATTTTAAAATCCCTTACCAACATAAATTAGCTGCAGGTATTTTTCTAGACCTATCAAAAGCCTTTGATGTCCTGGAGCATAACATTCTGCTTGAAAGATTAGAAAGATGAGGAGCCAGAGGTGTAGCACATAGCTGGTTGTGTTCATACCTAGAAAACTGCAGGCAGAAGTATCACTTCAATATGAATTCAACAAAATGAATAAAACAAGAAACAGCTCCTTTCTTTCTACCAAATTACCAATAAAATATGGTGTACTGCAGGGCCCAATCTTAGGTCCACAATTCTTCTTGATTTATGTGGGCGACTTAGTTGAATGTATGAGCCCCGCAAAAGCTATCATGTTTGCCAATGACACCAGCGTATTGCTCACTGGATCCAGCCCAGAAACTTTGCAGTCCACAACAGAAAGTTCTATGAAAAGACTTCCTGAGTGGTTCACAAAAAACAGACTCATTATAAATACTGAAAAAACTGTGTGTGTTGATTTTCATTTAATTCCTTCAACTAATCAAATGTCTATTAAGCACAATTAAAAAATGATCCCCTAGAAAATGTAAGTGTCACAAAAGTTTTGGGTCTATGGGTTCAGAAAGACTTAAAGTGGGACACACGTATAATTAACTTGTCTAGGAAAAGTATCATCTGTGTGCTATGACCTAAGAATTTTAAAGGCTACAACAAGCAAAACAATAGTACTGCCGGCATACTATGCACAGTTCCACTCACTAGTACGATATGGGATCGTATTCTGGGGATACTCAACTCACAGTGTAAAGGTTTTTAGAATGCAAAAAAGAGCTCTAAGAATAATTTGTGGCCTTAAAAAGATGGAGTCATGTGAATCCCATTTTACTGAGCTTTGTGTCCTAAATGTTCCAAGTTTATTAATTTATAAAACTGTCTTGTTCACTAGGGACTAGCTCCTGAAAACAGGCAAACTGCTACAGAACAAACATGTACACAACTATAGTACCAGAGGGCAATCAAATAGACATCAAAAATATCACAGAACAACCAGCTATCAGAGGAGCATAATTAACATTGGTGTAATACTACACAATAAGATACCAGAGGAAATAAAAAATACTACTCATCCAATATTTAAAGCTAAACTAAAGGCATTTCTAGCAAAGCACTGTTTCTATTCTGTCAGAGAATTTCTGAATAGGGAACAAAACTAATTGTAATAGGTACTCATTTTTAATTTGCCTACTATTTTGCTAATGCTATGTATTATTGTAACTTATCTTTGACCTGTCCAATATCAATTGTACAATTTGTGCTCCAGGGTTCTTTATTACCACAGTTAGCATGATTATCATTCTTTCTCTCTTTCCTTACCACAGTTAGCATGATTATCATTCTTTCTTTCTTTCTCTCTTTAGCTTCAGACACAGGGAATGTTTGATATCCAGATTTGACTGTGACTGCTCTTTTTAGAAAAGAACATAACCTTTGCCCCCCCCTCCCCCCCTCTCTCCCCCCCCCCCTCTCTCTCTCTCTCTCTCTTTCTGTTTTTCAAAACTTTGAAAGTATAATGTAGCCAAGTGGCATAATTGTTATATGGTTAGATGTCTGGATTTACCTAGTGAACCTGTCCGCTTTTTTGATAATATTCAGGTAATGTAGACTATTGTGAAAATACATTGAGAGAAATTTTTGTTGAAGAATAGCTTAATGAACTTTGCCATTGATTGAATTCCTCTTTTCTTTTCAGTAATAGTTGAGGAAGCAGCGGAAGTGCTGGAGTCCCATGTTGTTGTCTCTTTGACAAAGGACTGTGAACATCTTATTCTCATAGGTGTGTATGAGTACTGTTCAGTTTTTTGACTGTTACTGATAGTTCAGGTAGATTATTGTGTGGAGAATAGCTTCTTACTGTTTATATTGTAGCTTATGGTTATTCAGTGATGATTTCATTGAACAGGTCACCAGAATATTTCATATACTGTTGTGTAATTTAAATTCCTCAGATTTGTTGGAAATGGATTTTGTTAAAAGCAATGACTGTGTATAATTGATTATTTCTAAGGCATCTTTGATCTCGATAAAAAACTATTACTTTTCAGGTGATCACAAACAACTGCAACCTTCAACTGCAGTCTATGAGCTAGGAAAAAAATTTAATTTTGACATTTCGTTGTTTGAAAGGATGCTGCGGAATGGGATGCATTATGATTGTTTAGAAGTTCAGCACAGGATGAGACCAGATATAGCAAACCTTATCTCGCCAACAATTTATCCAACATTGAGAAGTGCTCCATCTGTTTTTCATTATAAAAACGTGAAAGGTGTCACAAAAAACCTCTTTTTCATTGACCACAGATTTCATGAAGAAGAGGTAAGTGATATAAGTATGGGAAGATAAAGTTCTTGTAGAATGTAAATAATATAGCAGGGAACATAACAACACACCATATAATACAGGTTTTGACTTGTCAGCTTGCACTTAACGAAGACTGAAAACTATGCTAACTTTTGGACAAATCCTATGGTGAGTGTTCTCTCTCTCTCTCTCTCTCTCTCTCTCTCTCTCTCTCTCTCTCACACACACACACACACACACACACACACACACACACACACACACACACACACACACCTATACATCTGTATTGTGCTGGGTCAGGCAGCCTTACGTGTGTGTGTGTGTGTGTGTGTGTGTGTGTGTGTGTGTGTGTGTGTGTGTGTGTGTGTGTTTTCGCATATTATACAAATTATAAATTGACCTAAAGACTTTCATTAAACTAAAAAATGAAAACACGTGGCATATATGCAATTGGAAGTCTGATACTTCCCTGTGCTGTTTACATGCAAGGAATAAAACACATTGCTATATTTCAGGTCTTATGAAATTGTGAGCCCTTTTTTTCTGTTAAAAGTTGAAGAGACAGAAATGAAAAAAAAAAAAAGAAAATACTTAACTCAAATAGATTAGTGAAGGAATATGTATAGAAAGATTTTCCTGAATTACTTTAAGTGAATGCTTTGTTGGTCCCTTGTGCCATGCCATAACCTATTTCTTTTATGTAGTTTTACAACAGAGTTTCTTCTCTACCCTTTATGACACCAATCTGAATAAAATATTTAACTCTGAGTAGGAAGTTTCTGTAATTAGCATGATTTAAACAAAATCAGTGTATTCTCAATACATAGCTCAAAAAATTCAGAGCATCGATTGAGGTTATTTTTGCAAAATAAATGAATAACATTGTTGTAAACTTATGAGACAGAATTGCTGGCCAGTTACATAACTTGAAAAGAAATCTCAGTATTGCCACTAGGTGCACATAAAAGTGTGTACACTGTCCTAGGTTTTGGAACTAACTGTGACTGGCCCTCCAAAATTCCTAAATTCTTCACACCTAACGTAGATACCCATAACATGATCATTCAGTGGAGTTGGATTGGTTGTTAGTGTCACCTGTTTTCGGTGAGTGAATTTAACTTCATACCACATTGGAAGTGTTAGCGAAGCAAGTGTACACGACCTCAGCGATCACCTTTTGTAATGTATATTTACCTCGAGGCAGGCCACTTACATACATTGAGTTGACCACTTTAATGCAACAACTGTGCCTCCCTTATCTCGTACCTGGGGACTGCAATGCACACCATCTTCTGTGGGAGAGTACCACTTTGACAGGGGCCTTCTCTTTGACCAGCTTCTTACAGACCATGATCTGTGTGTATTCCTATCCACACCAGTGCCACCCATGACATCTTTTCAGCTATTTACGTTACGATCTCTTCGCCTAATCTCTTGGCTTCACTACACTGGTCACTATATGATGATCTTCAGGATAGTGAGCACATTTTGGTGATCCTGTGACCTCCTTGCCACTGCCTGATAGACCGATTACCATGTTGGTTACTTTAGATACCCAAATGGCAGTTGTATGTATCTGCCATTAGCTTCCCCACCTCTCTGGCCATCTGCTGACGGCTGCGCCGGTGCCGTTCTGCCCATGTAGGCAATTGCTGACAGTACGCCACATTTTAATGTCCTGTCCAAATTTTAATACACTGCGCATTGATCTTGGCCTGCCAAGTACTCTGGATGAAATTTTAGTGGATGACCCAGGAGCAGCTGCTTGCATTCTTCGTTCTATCCACTTGACAAACCTGTCTAAGGACGTTTGATTATGCTGTTTTCTTTTAATTCCTTGTCTGTTAATGTGCCTTTTATAGTGTTGTCCTTTTTAGTTGCTGTTTTAGCATTGTGCCTTGCAGTGCATTCATAATTTAGCCTGGGCGCTAATGACCACTGTAGTTGTGCACCCTAAAACAACAACAACACAAAAACCTCTCTGGCAGATTGCATTGATGAGGCTGTGCAAGATGCTGTGACACGATCATTTGTGCCACTGGAACTGCTATTCCTTTTTGTACAGGCTCCTTCTTGACTGGAAGGTGCCACAGTGGAGAAAAGGCATTTTCATAGCTGTTCAGGGTCACTGAAGAGGCCTGCATCATTTCAAATAACATCCTCCACTGACCAACCTTTACACCTTTAAGCAAATTTGTGCTAAGGCTCGCTACCTAATTAAAAGTGATAAGAAGAAATGCTGGGAGCACTGTTCACTCTGTAAATGTGTGTTTTTCCATCCTAGATGTGGCCCAAGCTCTTTAGTCTTCCAGGTCAACAAATTTCTTCAACTGGGTCTCTTCTTGCAGGGTGGTCTGAGTACAGGCATATCAGCTGTTGCTGAACACCTCGCAGCCCATGTGCTACACTCAGCTCTTCGTGGCTCCAAGAGAACTGTGTGCCGTAGTGCTTCATTCTCATCACCGTCAATGAGATAGTGACCAGACTACTGATCACCCCAAACCATATATTGATGAATGTAGCATTTGGTACAGCTCCCATGCTGTGGCCATGGCTGAACGCCAACTCCAAGGCTCCATCTGTTGGGCCTCTGCTTGGACCATTTCCCATAGTTTCTCTTCTGTAAAACTACAGATCATGCATTTCTGTCATTATACCATGCTCGACCCTGACCCAGAGCTCTACTTGGGTATCTAGCACTCGGACATTGTTGCACAGTCCTCATTTTGTAAACTCCTCTTTGACAAAACTAACTTCCGTTCCCCAGATTTTTCAATTAAAGGCTAAAATCAAACATTGGAAAATCCAGGATGGAATGTTACAACATTGTGAAAAGGGAAGGTGCTACTCACCATAAGCAGAGATGCTGAGTCGCAGATAGGCACAACAAAGATGGTCAGAAATATAGCTTTCGGCCAGTGAGGCCTTTGTCAAAATTAGTTGACAAACACACACATGTAAACTCTCATGCAAATGCAACTCACACACACGACTGCAATCTCAAGCAACTGAGGCCACACAGTGAGCAGCACCAGTGCCTGATGGGAGTAGCGATTGAGTGGGGGTTAGGAAGAGGCTGTGGCTGGGAATGGGGGGGGGGGGGGGGGGGGGAGTAATGTGCTGTTTGGGAGCACACAGGGATGAGGTGGGAAGAGGTAGGGTAGATATGTGCAGTTGGGAGGTTGACCGTGGGCAATGGCGATGTGAGGGGATTGGGGGGGAGGGGGGGGGGGGATAGCAGAAAAGAAGACAAGTACCAAGACTGGGTGCAATGGAGGAATGAGGACTGTGTTGTGCTGGAATGGAAACAGGAAAGGGGCTGGATGGGAGATGACAAATACTAATGTAGGTTGATGCCAGGAGGGCTTTTAAAGGCTACATGCAAAAGCTTAATGCTTTCTGCATCCATGCCCACACCTCTTGGTGTATGGGTCACACTTACTTTCTCATAGCGAAGTGTTTAAGGAGAGTCTGGTTAGAGGTTGTAACTAAACCATCTTCACTCACAATCTGTCACCTCAGTGTTATTCATATTTAAGCTTTACGGTTATCTTCTCATGTTTTCTTGCTGCAGTGTACCTGCTATGCACTGCCACTAATTGTACTGTGGGACTTTGTTTCCACGTGCAGAGGATTGAGGACTACTTAGAGAGTCACATCTATGCCAAATCACTACAAAACTGAATAAATGCCTTTTTAGGGAACTCTTCTATGTTCGGTATTTACAACATTTGGTGACAAATCTCTTATTACACAGAACAATATACCAGAAGTGAATTTCAGAACAGTACATAAGAGAATGACATTCCTCCACAGCTGCTATCAGCTGTTTTCTGGGTGTTTACATTGTTAGCAGAGGTGCTTCCTCTGTGCGTTACAAAGCACCACAAACCTGTGATGCCAAGGTACAAACACCACCTCCAAAGCAGGTAGAGGCTATTGACAGCATTGTGCGTTGCTGATGTCCTGCGCCCCCTCTTCTCACATTGTTTCTGCACAAACTAAAAGCCCACACAATGAATATTGTTTATATGCTAACTACCGAAACAGCATTTTTACCTTAAAATTTTTCATAAGATTGTGAAGAAGAGGTGGAACAACCTGTGACACCATAGTATCAACTAGGACTTGGACCAATACAGCTTGGACTGTGGTTGCCAGGTGTATGGCTCGGCAGTGCCTTCAGCTTTGCAGTTGTTAGACCCGGATTCATAGACAGTCTCTTTGCTGAAGTGGGATCTTCCCATGTCAGTTCCAATGGTACCAACTCTTGATCTCCTCTGCAGTTACAATTGAAAGTTGCCAGTTCTGGATGGAACCCCACTTCAGTTTTGCAGAGAGTGTTCTACATCATTGACCCCTTACTTAGTTTGCATTTACCACAAATCTCTTGACCAAGGCAATGTGCCAAGTGATTGGAAAAAAGCACAGTTGACTGTGGTATATAAGAAGACTGGCTCGAAGACTTCTTAAGTATTAGGACCCAGTATGTTGTCCTTGACAGCGAGTGTTTATCAGAAACATGGTTTACATCAGGAGTGCCCCAGGGAAGTGTGATAGGACTGTTGCTATTTTCTATAAACTTAAATGATCTGGCAGACAGGGTGGGCAGCAATCTGTGGTTGTTAGCTGATGATGCTGTGGTGTACAGGAAGGTATTGAAGACAAATGACTGTAGGTTGATGCAAGATGAACTAGACAAAATTTCTAGTTATTGTGAAGAATGGCAGCTGCCTCTTAATGTATAAAAATGTAAGTTAATGTGGATGAGCAGGAAAAACAAACCTGCAGTGTTCAGGTACATCATTAGTAGTGTCCTGCTTGACAGTCATGTCATTTAAATATCTGGAAGTAATGTTGTAAAGTGATGTGAAATGGAACAAGCATGTGAGGACTGTGTTGGGGAAGGCAAATGATCGACTTAGGTTTAATTGGAGAATTTTAGGAATGTGTAGTTCATGCGTGAAGGAGACTGCATATAGGATGCTAGTGCAACCTATTCTTGAGTACTGCTAGAGTGTTTGGGATCCACACCAGGTCGGATTGAAAGAAGACGTTGAAGCAAAGTAGAGGTGAGCAGCTATATTTGTTACCAGTGCATTCGATCAGCATACAAGTTTTGTAGATATGCTTTGGGAGCTCAAGTGGGAATCCCTGGAGGGAAGAAGACATTTTTAGAAGAACACTAGTAAGGAAGTTTAGAGAGCCAGCATTTGAAGCTGACTGCAGAATGATCCTACTGCTACCAGCACACATATTGTGTAGAGACCATGAAGATAAGATATGAGAAATTAGGGCCCGTAGGGAGGCATACAGACAGTCATTTTTCCATCACTCTATCTACAAGTTGAACAGGAAAGGAAATGACTAGTTGTGGTGAAGGATACTCTCTGTCATGCACGAACCAGTGGCTAGCAGAGTATGTACGTAGATGTAGAAGTAGATGTATGCTTGCTATTGGAATGAGCCCACCAGCCTGCTCTGCTTGTTTACTGTTTTGCTAAGCTAGACTGTTCTGGAAGTGCCATCCTTGTTGCTATCTTGTAGGCTTCCTGGAAATTTGCAGTGCAGTGTATTGTCACTAGATTTCAGGGACATTCAGTTAGCATTGTGGTACATGCAAAATATTTTGTCCATTCAGTTAGTAGTGTGGTGCAGGTACAATTGTTGTCAACATACACAAACTATATTGTCCACTTTCTTGATAGTAGACATATTATTTTTGTGTAAGATTTTATTTTGGAAATAAGCTAACTTTTTGCTCAGCTGAAGAAGCAATTTTGAGGTCAGCAGTTAAAATGGATCTGATAATGATTCATTACCACGCCCAAGTTCTGTGGCACAACAACCAATTTCTGCAGGCCACTTGATGACGTCATATACACCATCATCTACAGGCACACCAATATTTTCTGACCATTCAACAGTACCAGACTCAGGATTGACTTCATCTGAAGATGAGGGGGCCAACAAAGAAGGAACCATGCCTCCACACATAAAACAAACTGAAATGGTCAAGTAACAACACCAGCCATGGAAACCCCAGCTTTTGTCCACAGATTTTGGTCTGAAAAGTGCCATTGATACAGGAAGTTTCTTTAGCTTCCCACTCTTTGTAAGAGAAGAAATTGTGACTCTTATTTGTAACAAAACATAAATATTTTACTTGAAGCTCTGAACATTTAATAGACATAACAGAGAAAGAGTGGGCAGCCCTGATATCAAATAAGTTTTTTTATTTTTTGTAGTTATGTGTCAAATTATGACAAGGCTAAAAAATGTCATTACCAGAGTACTGGCCAAAACATCCACTTCTGGAAACTCCCTTTTTTCTTCTCTCTCTCTCTCTCTCTCTCTCTCTCTCTCTCTCTCTCTCTCCCCCCCCCCCCCCCCCCCCTCTCCCTCTCCCTTCTTTTTCAAAATAAATATTTATCTATCCTAAGACTTTTGCACTTCAGTCATAATACTCTAAAAATAGACTACTTGTCCAAACTTCATCTCATTTTTGATCACTTTTGAAGTGTATTCAAACAACATTGATACCCATGTGAAAACCTGTGCATGGATGGGTCACTCCTTCTGTTGAAAGAGAGACTAAAATGAAAACAGCATATCCCAGCAAAATGAAATACATCTACATCTACATCTACATGACTACTCTGCAATTCACATTTAAGTGCTTGGCAGAGGGTTCATCGAACCACAATCATACTATCTCTCTACTATTCCACTCCCGAACAGCGAGCGGGAAAAACGAACACCTAAACCTTTCTGTTCGAGCTCTGATTTCTCTTATTTTATTTTGATGATCATTCCTACCTACCCTGTATGTAGGTTGGGCTCAACAAAATATTTTCGCATTCGGAAGAGAAAGTTGGTGACTGAAATTTCGTAAAAAGGTCTCGCCGTGACAAAAAACGTCTATGCTGTAATGACTTCCATCCCAACTCGTGTATCATATCTGCCACACTCTCTCCCCTATAACGCGATAATACAAAACGAGCTGCCCTTTTTTGCACCCTTTCGATGTTCTCCGTCAATCCCACCTGGTAAGGATCCCACACCGCGCAGCAATATTCTAACAGAGGACGAACGAGTGTAGTGTAAGCTGTCTCTTTAGTGGACTTGTTGCATCTTCTAAGTGTCCTGCCAATGAAACGCAGCCTTTGGCTCGCCTTCCCGACAATATTATCTATGTGGTCCTTCCAACTGAAGTTGTTCGTAATTTTAACACCCAGGTACTTAGTTGAATTGACAGCCTTGAGAATTGTACTATTTATCGAGTAATCGAATTCCAACGGATTTCTTTTGGAACTCATGTGGATCATCTCACACTTTTCGTTATTTAGTGTCAACTGCCACCTGACACACCATACAGCAATCTTTTCTAAATCGCTTTGCAGCTGATACTGGTCTTCGGATGATCTTACTAGACGGTAAATTACAGCATCATCTGCGAACAGTCTAAGAGAACTGCTCAGATTGTCACCCAGGTCATTTATATAGATCAGGAACAGCAGAGGTCCCAGGACGCTTTCCTGGGGAACACCTGATATCACTTCAGTTTTACTCGATGATTTGCCGTCTATTACTACGAACTGCGACCTTCCTGACAGGAAATCACGAATCCAGTTGCACAACTGAGACGATACCCCATAGCTCCGCAGCTTGATTAGAAGTCGCTTGTGAGAAACCGTGTCAAAAGCTTTCCGGAAATCTAGAAATACGGAATCAACTTGAGATCCCCTGTCGATAGCAGCCATTACTTCGTGCGAATAAAGAGCTAGCTGCGTTGCACAAGAGCGATGTTTTCTGAAGCCATGCTGATAATGTGTCAATAGATCGTTCCCTTCGAGGTGATTCATAATGTTTGAATACAGTATATGCTCCAAAACCCTACTGCAAACCGACGTCAATGATATAGGTCTGTAGTTAAATGGATTACTCCTACTACCCTTCTTGAACACTGGTTCGACCTGCGCAATTTTCCAATCTGTAGGTACAGATCTATCGGTGAGCGAGCGGTTGTATATGAGTGCTAAGTAGGGAGCTATAGTATCAGCGTAATCTGAAAGGAACCTAATCGGTTTACAATCTGAACCTAAAGACTTGCCCGTATCAAGCGATTTGAGTTGCTTCGCAACCCCTAAGGTATCTACTTCTAAGAAACTCATGCTAGCAGATGTTCGTGTTTCAAATTCTGGAATATTCCATTCGTCTTCCCTGGTGAAGGAATTTCGGAAAACTGCGTTCAATAACTCCGCTTTAGCAGCACAGTCGTCGATAACAGTACCATGGGCACTGCGCAGCGAAGGTATTGACTGCGTCTTGCCGCTTGTGTACTTTACATACGACCAAAATTTCTTCGGATTTTCTACCAAATTTCGAGACAATGTTTTGTTGTGGAACCTATTAAAGGCATCTCGCATCGAAGTACGTGCCAAATTTCGCGCGTCTGTAAATTTTAGCCCATCTTCGGGATTTCGCGTTCTTCTGAACTTCTTATGCTTTTTCCGTTGCCTCTGCAACAGCGTTCGGACCTTTTTTGTGTACCACGGGGGATCCGTTCCATCTCTTACCAATTTATGAGGTATGAATATCTCAATTGCTGTTGCTACTATATCTTTGAATTTGAGCCACATCTCGTCTACATTCGCATAGTCAGTTCGGAAGGAATGGAAATTGTCTTTTAGGAAGGCTTCTAGTGGCACTTTATCCGCTTTTTTAAATAAAATTATTTTGCGTTTGTTTCTAATGGATTTGGAAGAAATGGTATTGAGCCTAGCTACAATGACCTTGTGATCACTAATCCCTGTATCAGTCATGATGCTCTCTATCAGCTCTGGATTGTTTGTGGCCAAGAGGTCAAGTGTGTTTTCGCAACCATTTACAATTCGCGTGGGTTCGTGGACTAACTGCTCGAAATAATTTTCGGAGAATGCATTTAGGACAATCTCGGAAGACGTTTTCTGCCTACCACCGGTTTTGAACAAGTATTTTTGCCAACATACCGAGGGTAGGTTGAAGTCCCCACCAACTATAACCGTATGAGTGGGGTATTTATTTGTTACGAGACTCAAACTTTCTCTGAACTGTGCCGCAACTGTATCATCGGAGTCTGGGGGTCGGTAGAAGGAGCCAATTATTAACTTAATTCGGCTGTTAAGTATAACCTCCACCCACACCAATTCGCACGGAATTTTGGAATCAAAATATTGTTGATTTGTGATGTTCAGACAAATTATGTTTTGGGACTTTATCATTCTTTGTGGAAATGATACAAATGTCACCAAATACAATCTCAGGGTCTCTAGATTTATCATCGCAACTTTAATTGAGCCATATTTACAGGAGGGACATGCGTGTGCGTGTGTTGCTGCGACACCAGTGTTCGTATAAAACAAACTTTTAGTGTGCCTTTATACATACACAAAAAAAAGAAAAAAGAAAAAAAAAGGTTGTGCATCACCTCGCTTCTAAGAGTTCCAGAACGTGTATAGAAAATTAGAATAGAGATCACCATAAACATCATTTCCGCCCTCTTTATGGTTTATGAAAACCGCGTATTGCCTGTTGTACCACCATGCAGCGAAACCTTCAGAGGTGGTGGCCCAGATTGCTGTACACACTGGTACCTCTAATACCCAGTAGTGCATCCTCTTGCATTGATGCATGCCTGCCCCATCATGGAATACTATCTACAAGTTCATCAAGGCACTGTCGGTCCAGATTGTTCCGCTCAACGGCTATTCGGCATAGACTCCTCAGAATGATTGGTGGGTCACATCATCCATGAACGGGCCTTTTCAATCTATCCCAGGCATGTTCGATAGGGTTCATGTCTGGAGAACATGCTAACCTGTCTAGTCAAGCAGTGTCGTTATCCTGAAGGAAGTCATTCAGAAGACGTGCACGATGGAGGTGCAAATTGTCATCCAAGAAGACGAATATGCTGCTGAAGACGAATACGCTGCTGATATGGGTGCACTATTGGTCGGAGGATGGCATTCACGTATATTTCAGCCATTACTACACCTTCCATGACCACCAGCAGGATACGTCGGCCCGACATAATGCCACCCCAGAACAGCAGGCAACCTCCACCGTGGCTGCACTCGCTGGACAGTGTGTCTAAGGCGTTCAGCCTGTCCGGGTTGCCTCGAAACAAGTCTCCGATGATTGTCTGGTTGAAGGCATATGTGACACTCGCCGGTGAAGAGGACGCGATGCCAATTCTGAGTGGTCCATTCGGCATGTTGTTGGTCCCATCTGCATTGCACTGCACTGCACTGCACTGAATAGTGTAGTGATATCAAAGATGGACCTTGCCATGGACGTTGGGAGTGACGTTGCGCAGCATGAAGCCTATTGTGCACAGTTTGAGTCATAACACGACGTTCTGTGGCTGCACGAAAAGCATTATTAAACATGGTGGTACTGTCAGGATTCCTGCAAGCCATAATCCATAGGTGGTGGTCACCCTCTGCAGTAGTAGCCCTTGGGTGGCCTGAGCGAGTCGTGTTATCGACAGTTCCCATCTCTGTATCTCCTCCATGTCGGAACATCATCACTTTGGTTCACTTCGAGATGCCTGGACACTACCCATGTTGAGAGCCCTTCCTGGCAAAAAGTAACAATGCGGACGTGATCGAACCATTTAGGCATGGTTGAACTACAGACAACACGAGCCGTGTACCTCCTTCCTGGTGGAATGACTGGAACTGATCCACTGTCAGACCCCCTCCGTCTAATAGGTGCTGCTCATGCATTGTTGTTTACACCTTTGGGTGGGTTTAGTGACATCTCTGAACAGTCAAAGGGACTGTGTCTATGATACAATATCCATAGTCAATGTCTGTCTTCAGGAGTCCTGGGAACTGGGTTGAACAAAAATTTTTTTTAATGTGTGTGTTTGAACAGTTACAATAGCGAATGTAACATATAATAGAAATATTATATGTTACTAGTATAAAATACCTAAAACTAGCAAATAATGAATATATCAGTGATTATTAACAAAGAGATAGAGGGGGCTGGCCAGCCCCTCTATCTCTTTGTTAGTAATTGTTTCACATCTTTATATGAGATTTTCCATTAATTAGTTATATCAGTGATTATGATGGTTATAACTGGTATAATGTAAAGGGGCGGTATGCGACCCTGAACTGCCATTCAGGGGGCCCAGTCAGCCAGCCAGCTGCACCTACTGTCACAAAGTCACCCAACACACTCTTGGTGCCCATATTTAAGAGTTAACTGAGTCTTCTGTTTTAATAGCCAGGTTTCCCTTAACCGTGTTTTAATATGTAGTGACTCGTCACCCTGTGGTCTCTGCTATACACAATCTTCTCGCCAAACTCAGTCGTACTGACTTCTTGTTTATCACTCTCTGGGTATCCCAAGGAAATGATCTGGCCAACTGCCTTGCTAGAGAAGTGACTAATAATACCCATTCACCACAAGTAGTGGCTTTGTGGGTGCTCTTCCCCCTCCAGTAAACTTTGCACTGTTAAGGAGACTACTAGTGTTTGCCTCTCCTCCTTCCATTCCTCCTAGAAGGAATCCACCATTGTAAATCACCCCTGCATTAGTCCTAACTGACTGACCTATAGTTTTGAATATAATAGAGGGAAACATTCCATGGGGGATAGGGTAAGGAGTCATTCCAGTCCCGGGAGCGGAAAGACTTACCTTAGGGGGAAAAATGGACGGGCATACAATCGCGCGCGCTCGCGCGCGCAGTCACACACACACACACACACACACACACACACACACACACACACACAGACATAAGCAGACATTTGTAAAGGCAAAGAGTTTGGGCCTATAGTTTTATTTTATGTAATAAGCCACCCACAAATTTTGGTTGTGGAACCTTGCAGACAGTTGTTTGTATCCTGGTAGAATGCTCCCTCCCCATGGCTCTCCATACTAAGCATGGTCCACCAAATTCTTTGGCTTTCATGTTGGTGGACGTCTTATGGACAGTTGAACTGATTCTCTGTTTTCTCTGTAACCATGGTTTCTATTCTCAGTAAATTACATTCAGGGCAGGGGGCTGGGTTGTTGGGGTTGGAAGGATCTCTTGCCATGTGCTCAGTATAGTGGGATCCTCTAATCTGCCTCTTTTACCAGATGCCACATTATCACTCTTTCCTGCTGTTGTAATTCCTTTTAGATGTGGTTTTCCTTTCTTTCTGTCGAACCTCATTTTCCATTTCAAGAGTACCCCATTTTCCATTTAAGAGTACCCTGTTTTCCATTTTAGGTGTGGCACTCTATTGAATAGTGAGTGCTCACCCCCCTCTTTAACACTTTGCCTATGCTGGAGGGGAGGTAGGATGGCCAGTGGAAGGGCTGTCTCCATTTGCTTACAGAGCCCTTTGGACGCCCACCTGCTACATCAGCTATTTCTCTCATTCTGTTAATGAGAGCCCATCTGGTGTTCTTCACATTAAAAAAAAATTTTGTCATCTCTCTCTACACAAGGCCGTTTCTAGTCTATTTAAATTGAGTAGCTTTGTTTTTTTTTTATGCTTTACCATTATGTTTGACATGAGTCAGTCTTTCTGATTTTATTGTAACATATTTTGGGGCCACTATAGATTCTTTGAGCATCTCAGTTATGCTTTCTAAATTGACTGATAGCTGTTAAGTTGATGGTTTCCATTTTGCTTCCTTCTCTCTCTACCTACTGTCATTAAGTTTGACTTTAATGTTCTTTGTCTGTGTTTTATAATCACTTTGCACTAGGTATTTGTGTCATTGACAGCTAAGCCAAATATCCCAGGTTCACTTCCAGTCACTGGTTATTGTACGAATTGTATGAATTAACATCATGGGAAATACACTCATTTTTCCAAAAGAGGGCAGGAGGGCAGGTAGAAGTTAAATGTGGAAAAATCGTCTATGATCAAAGGTACGGGTGTTCAGGATGCAACGGAAACTACTGCATTAGAGATCGAAAAGTGTGTCAGTGGAAAAGAGTGTGAGAGTGAGAGGGGTCGCGGGGGGGGGGGGGGGGGGGGGGGGGTGAGGCACTTAAATAGTTGTCCTTTCAGATTTTCCAGACTGCCCAGGAGGTTTGTAACAGATGATGGCTTGCTTCCTTTTTTTAAATGTTAGAAGTTGGACTGTCATAGGGAATCAGGAGAAGCTTTAAAAAGAGATGAGCAGGTCAAATTAAAGTTATTATGAGCAATACAGTGACTGAATTATTCTGAAGAAAAAGAATCCAACACCACTAAAATTTTTTCATCGTGAGATGGTGTGAATGAGGAAGTAATGGGAATATATAGAGAACTGCAGGAATTGGTAAAAGCTGTCAAGAATGAAGAAAAGTTGGTAGCCCTTTGTGGCAGGAATGCTGTAATAAGGGGGCAGAATTACTTGAGAATTTGGGTTAAAGAAAGGGAGGGGAGAGGGGTTTCTGCGTTTTGGCAGTAAGATTCATTTGGACATGGCTCATAGTCTTCCAGAATCACAACAGAAGAAAATTCGTGCGGAAAAGAGTGAGAGACATAAGAAGATATCAGCTGGACTACCTTAGTGTGAAGCAAAGATTTATTAATCAAATGCTGGATTTCAAAGCATAACCAGATTATGAATTTGGTTCCAATCAAAAATTAACAATTTTAAACTGTACATCTAAATTGTGGATGCTGAGGGACACATCCCGAGGCATCAAGAAATCGATAGATTGGTTCTGGATGGAAGTGTGGGGAGTAAAAAGTGTGGAGGTAGCTCAAGACTTGGCTACAGTAAGGAAATTCAAATGAAATAGGTTGCAAGCATGAAGAAGCTTGCATTAGATAGATTAGTGTAGAGAGCAGCATGAAACCAATCTTCTGGCTGGAGACTGCAAACGATGAGAAGCAGTGACAATTTTCCAAGCCAGTGAGTGACTAATGGTCTAAGTAAAAATGTTACAATGGGTCACTAGAAGATGCATCGGCCCAGTAGAAGATGTAGCGAATGTAATGAAGAAGGAAATAATATAGGTAGAACAGGACACCACATATAAAGTAGCGGCAGGGGCACAAAACTGTGGATAGTTCAGTAAATGCTTCTGCTTATTAAAGAAGAAAGAAAATATATTAATGGTAAGAATGAGATAGGAAGCCTACAAGTGAAATGAACAAGAAGTGCAAACAGCTTAATCAGAATGAATGAGATACAGAAACACATGTAATGAAATATGCCGTGAATTGATCATAGAAATAATTTGTGAATGGCTTACTAGAAGATTAAATGTACATTCAAAAAAATAAGAAGTCGACATATTCGATACAATCACAAATTGCAGTTGGTGTGTGTCCAAGGCACTGTGAACTGTGGACCTATATGAATGACATCGTGCAACCTGTAGACATACCCTTACTGCGCAACACTCGAGATGCGATTTTTCAGTAAGACAGTGCACGACCATATGTTGCTGTGTGATCATGTGCCTTTCTGGTCATTATTATTATTGTATGCATCAATTACAGGAATACACATTTAGCAAAACAAAGAAATATATATATAAAACGATGTAAATAAAACAGAAAGAAACTTCCACATGGGAAAAATATATTAAAAACAAAGATTCCAAGACTTACCAAGCGGGAAAGCGCCGGCATATAGCCTGCCAGCAATATGTCTGCTTGTGTCTGTGTATGTGCGGATGGATATGTGTGTGTGTGTGCGAGTGTACACCTGTCCTTTTTTTCCCCTAAGGGAAGTCTTTCCGCTCCCGGGATTGGAATGACTCCTTACCCTCTCCCTTAAAACCCACATCCTTTCATTTTTCCCTCTCCTTCCCTCTTTCCTGACGAAGCAACTGCCAGTTGCGAAAGCTCGTAATTCTGTGTGTGTGTTTGTGTGTTTTGTTCGTGTGCCTGTCTGCCGGCGCTTTCCCGCTTGGTAAGTCTTGGAATCTTTGTTTTTAATATATGAACATGTGAAATTCTATACACTACACAAGTTTTAAAACAGCTCAGACTACACTTGGATGTTGATGGACTTGGTCCAGCGGAGTGCCTCATGGGATGCTTTATGGAGCTTCTCAGTGCCACCAGGGAAGCGTCTGATTGGACATTCATTCACAATGTGGCTCATTGTTTGGGTATCACCGTAGTCACACACACTGTCACTTGAAAAGCCCCACTTGTGCATGTTGTATTTGCACCTACAGTCCGATATCTGTTTAACTGCACCCACACCTCCCTCGGTTGGTGGAAGCCTGCAACAAATTCGTGGTTTTGGGTTCTTGTAGCTTGCCACTCATGTTTCCACTCTGCGTCCTGGTTGAATCCTGTGGATAGCATTTGGACTCCCATTTCATATGCTGGTCTTCTAGATTTGAGGCGTTTCCTGGGCGGTGATAGCAAATCACCATGAAGAAGTATCGAGTTGTTTTCAGAAACTTGCTGACAGAGGTTGTAAAGAGCAGCCTTTTGATGGAGGTCTGGTGGATAGATGCTTGAAAGCACTGGTAGCGAGCAAGTAGGTGTAGACTGGACTGTACAACTAATTACTCCCATAACTGAGTTCAGTTGGACATCTACTTTCACTACGTGGGCGCTTCAGAGCCAAACTGGTGTACAGTATTCTGCTGCAGAGTATACCAGTGCAAGGGATGCTCCTCGGAGGACTGATGTGGTTGCTCCCCATGTACTGCCTGCCAGCTTTCTCACAAGGTTCATTTGTGTTTGTATCTTCTTGGCCAAGTTGGAAAGGTATTTTTTGTACGTTAAAGTTCTGTCCAGAGTGACTCCCAGATATTTTGGGCGTTCATTATATCTGACTGTGCCAAGAGGGCTGAACTGTGGACTGATCTTTGCTGATGAAAGGTGATTAGAGATGTGGAACAGGCTTACCTTGGTTTTATAGACATTTGGTCTCAGTCGCAGTGTCTCAAAATACTCATAATGTTTAGTAAGGCTGTTTGTTAGGTGTTCTTCACATTCAGAAAGGTCTTCATTCTGATATGAAATTGCCTTTCTGGTGTCACAGAATGTCAGCCTTTTGCTGTGGCCGGCCAGATCACCAGGCTTGTCGCCAGTTGAAAATGTGTGAAATATTATGAAAAAACAGGTGCAGCACTGTGACCCAGTGCCAAACACCACAGATGAACTTTGGCACCTGGTGAATGCGGCATGGGTGACGGTACAACATGACACCATTCGTGCCTTATATGTGTCAATACCATCATGCTTGGAACAAGTTAAGATGACCCATGGGAAACCCTGTGTGTTCTAGCCAACAGGACACATGCTGAACCGAGGTGACTGAAATGATAATCATTTTTGCAGAACGTACTCATGTACATGTTCTGTGAATATCATCATCCTGTCTCTAGTCATTTAAGGTGTTCTGTTTTTTTCTGATCATGAGTGTGTATACAGTCTGTTGAAAAATGAGGAGGGATCAAGCAATCCCAATTCTACCAAACCACAAGAACCATGTATAGCTGTTTCACGAGGCTATACCAGTCCTTCAGCCGCACACCTTTTAAATCTGTGAAATTTCAGCATGCTGACATGCCCCAGAAATATTGATATTTGTCTAAACACATAGTAAATGCCATACAGAAAACAGAAATTAGTAACTAATTAATTAATCCAAGAAATGGTCACAAAAAGAATCTATGAAAATCTCCTCATGCTGCACTATAGTCTGGGAAAGTGATTCTTGACATGTTTATATGGCAGTTGTAGCACATCTGAGAAAGGCCGCGTCCGCCATAAGTGCTGCTTGCTCTTCAGTTTACAGTCAGATCATAGCAACTATACACCAAAGTTCTGTTTGATGTGGGAGAACTGTCCTTGCAAGTTGAAAGAGGAGGAGGAAGTTGATTTCTATGAAATAAGTGATCCAGTAAAAGTGGTTAGAGTTCAACAGCCCATTGGATGATTGAGGGCAATATGTCAACAGGAAGCAGTGACACAAGTTTGGATGTATAGAAATCTCTGCAAGCTATATAAGCTGAAATAATATTTGATGTGGTGTTATAAATCTATGAAATTGGTCACTAACTGTTAGCTTCTCAAAAAATGGCTCTGAGCACCATGGGACTTAACTTCTGAGGTCATCAGCCCCCTAGAACTTAGAACTACTTAAACCTAACTAACCGAAGGACATCACACACATCCATGCCCGAGGCAGGATTCAAACCTGTGACCGCAGTGGTTGCACGGTTCCAGACTGTAGCACCTAGAACTGCTCGGCCACCCCGGCCAGCTCTTAGCTTCTGAGAAAAGGTTTATGGAGGAGGTAGATGTGTAAGGTTTCCACCCATAATTTTAAGTGAACTGACAGCCTTTCTGAGGATTTACAGTTGGAGGGTCCTTGAGGAGGAGACTTACAACAGCAGGAAATTAAACTGCAACATAACTGTGCTTGGCATGTCTGTTATCATTTACTATAAAATTAATCATAAAAAATGGGAAGGCTCTTCGGGAGTAAAAGATAATGTTCATTGATGTAGTTTATTCAAGTTTCAACAATAGAAACCTGTCTAACTGTATCACATTCATTTGATTCACTATGAAAAAGCCACAGATGATTCAACATTCATATTTCAGTTAAATATTTCTCTCAATACACTACTCAACACATTCTATCTTAATTCCATATATTCGTGTCCGCTCTTTCAGTAGATGTTTCTCGACCGGCTCTGCCTCAGTACTGTCTTCATGCAATCGCTACTCACCAACGTTGTTGGTGTTTTTCACAGCGATGTCCTGCCCGCCAAAAAAGGCAGGAAACACAGGAAGTTTTAGAAGATAAGGCTCGCCAGCAAGCGTCTACTGCTGGTTAGCTCACTGGCAAGGATTTTGATTACAGTATCCTTCCAGTGGGTAGATGTGAAACCTATTACAATCAGTCTGATGTACATTGTATCTGTAAATTTCTGTCCAGAATAAAGCGTAGAAGAATAGAAAGAAAAATTAAAAGGGGCCACAACAGAAGATCTCTTTAGCTGATTTATTAATTTGAAAGAGAAATAAGGATGCTACAAATTTTTGTCCCCTTAGAAAGGCCTTTTGATTGAAAATTAGGAGAAACTCACAAATGGAATGGACAGTATGTTTTGTCATCATGTGTGTTGAGGATAAACAAAGCTGGATAGAGTGTTTTAACTGTACAGTGAATAACAGTAACTTAAAGAAAAGCACTATGACAGCCTATTATCAAAGGAGAATCTTAGGCCATACAACTCACATATTTGTGGATAATAAAAGAAAAGTGTGTATTTCTATTACTTAATGAACATTCAAAAATAAATGCTAATACTACAAATACTTTTTACAAGGGTGGCTGTCTTCTTTCTAGCTCCCATGTGTTTCTAAGTTTCAAATTCCTTCCTGTAGAGATCTTGTAATTAGTCTGTGTAGTTGTCAGTGGGTCAAAACTGATTTCTGTAAGGGCACTTTGGGAATGTACCAGCATTGCATAGATGACAAATATAATGCTTTCCTTAGCACATTTCTCATGCTCTTCAAGAGTTGCTTTTCATTAGAATGTTCTAAATGGGGTAATATCAGTAAAAGGCAGGCTGGGTGGCTGGATAATGGGATAAAGATATCATGTAGAACAAAGTGGGAATTATATCAAAATGTTAGAAGTAGTCACAGTCAAGCTACAGTATCCCATTACAAACAGTACTGTAAGGTGCTTGACAATCTTAATAGAGTATGTGATACGCAAATAGAATACCTAATTCACAGGGTAAAATTGTTTCTCAGTCATTGTCCTATACTCACCTATCCCCTTCCTTGTTTCCAATCCAGCACTATACAACCATGTATATCTCACCAACGTAACCACTATCTTTTTACTTCTCTCCTTTTCCAGTACCCCAGCTGCCCTCCCTGTAACCTCCCGACTGCACATAGCTGCCCTACCATCCTTCACCTCATCCCTGTATGCTCCCACAAGCAGCACTGTACTGTTCCCCACCCATACCCTACTATTTCTCTCCCTCCCTGCCCCAGCTTCCTCCTTACTCACAGCACCCAGATCACCACCCTCATTGCTTCCCCCATCATGCGCTACTGCTTGCACCCTGGCCTCCGCGGCTAGAGACTGTGATCATGTGTGCGTGAATTGTGTTTGTTCATGTGTGTGTGTGTTTTTTGTCTAATTTGGATGAAGGCCTTTATGGCCAAAAGGTTACTTGCTTGACAATGTTTTAGTTGTGCATGTCGGTGACTTAACATCTCCGCTATATGATGAGCAGCAGTCTATCCTTTTCATAATATTGACACTGAATGTTCATTATTTCTCTTTTTTTCATGTACTTATTCCAAGCATTTCTTTCCTCAAGTTTTGATGATCTTATTGAGATCTCGGTTGCTGTCTTACATCAGCTCTAATGTGAAAAGATTTGGAGGTTTTACGCACAAGTTTCTCTTTACAGATTGTGTCTTGTCACAGTCTGTTTGACTAACATAGTTGTTTTATTATCCACACCTTATTCATGAAGTATATAAAATGGGGTGATGTGGTCATTTGAGTGCTAGGCTTTCTTGAAGTCTACATAAGTGACAAGTGTGCGGTTTGACTTTTGGTGTCGCAGTATCATCTTGAGGTTCCATATCTGTTCTGCATATGATTGGCTCAGTCGGTGACCTGCCTGGTATTCACCTGTCAAATACTCTGTCTGTTGCTCCAGTGTGGTAATCGGGGCCCATGAGAAAACTTTGTAGACAGTTGGTAGAAGTGAAATACAGTGGTATTGTTTGGATCCATCTTATCCCCTCTTTTAATGTTGTGGGTGGATCAAAACATTTTCTGAGTCTGCTGTTTCGTGTATTGACAATGATGACTTGTAATCAGTCAATCAAGAGTATACCAATGATGACTTGTAATCAGTCAATCAAGAGTATACCTCAATCAAGAGTATACCTTTTTTGTGATTTTACCATCTTCGCTTGGTGCTTTTGTGTTTTTGAAGTATAAAATGGTGTTTCATATTGCCTCACATATGTGGAAAAGAGTTTTGATTTCATGCAGTTAAATGAAATTGCGGTTTATCTACAGGTGGTTCACAGTTGTGTAGTTGCTCGAAGTACTGCCTCGGTTTTCGTAGTTGGCTTATGTCCGTCTCACGTGATCCATCATGGCAATGAAAACAAAGACTGGGTGGATTATAGTTCATTACTTCTTCCCTAAATGTCCTATAAAAATTTCATGTGTTGTTCCTTTTGAAATCATTATCAGTTTCCTGTAATCTTTTGAGGTGGTGTACCCATTTAATGTGTCTACTTGCAGACATTTTCTGTGCATTTGTATAAACAATATGTCAATTCTCAGGAGTTTCGTGGTTATGCCAAGACTTCCAGGCTGGGATACAGGATTCTACGACTCCGTCGAAATCTGAGGTCCTCCATCTGTGTTTCAATTTCGTGGCAGTTGAGCAAGCTTTATTTTTGCTTGTTGGATAGTTTCCAAAAGTTCATGCCATGAACCTCTATAACTGATAACTCAACTACTAATACTGTGGTTGGTACTACAGATTCTGCTCTAATGTTCATTTATTAGGGTCATTTGTTGACCAGTCTGATGTGGCAGCTGAAGATATCAGAACAGAAGTGGAATTTTTAAATTTCACATTCAAGAAATTATTCGCACAAGAGTCATACAAACATACTGTCATTTGACCATACACCAGACACTTGTATGGACGACATAGTAAGTATCCTAGGCATACAGATACAACTGAAAGAGTTGACAGCAAATACGTCGCCAAGTCTGGATGGAATCCCAGTTCAGTTTTTCAAAGAGTACTCCACAGCATTGGCCCCTTATCTATGTTGCATTTATCGCAAATCTCTCCCCTAGCACTATGTCCCAAGCGACTGGTAAAAGGAACAGATGACTCTTATATACAGTATAAGAAGGGCAAAAGAATGGGCTTGCAAAATGTGCAAACCAATATACCTAACATCAGTTTGCTGCAGAATTCTTGAACATTCTCTCAGTTCAAATTATAACCTTCCCATCTCTCCGGCTAATTAGGCTTTTCTGTATGACTGTGCACTTAAACTCCCTAATCTGTGGGAAAAGGCATCTACTCTGAAGAATAATGCAAAACTGAGAGAAATGATGAAGTTATAACTGAATCCCCACTGCTCAGTATTTAGCAATGATGATTAGAAACAAAGTTCGGTTAACTTTATATATTTTTATTATGTAAACTAGTTTTTAATTAACAGTAGTTAGTGGAAAATTTGGAAAAAAAAGTTTTTAAAGTTTTTGTTAATGAAAAGAACCTACGGTCACCAGTTCCTCACCGGAACAGGGATAATTAAATTGAAACTGAACTTACTCATAAGCAATCTTATGTAAGAATAGTTATTGCCATCATAACGTAGGAACAGTACCTAACGCACACTTTCAAATATTTCATACCACATGTCATATTAGCCAAAAAATAATCCAATAGCAAACACATACAACACATTATATTAATTTTCAAAGATCAACTAAAGTAAGATTGTTTACTGGCTGTGGACAGAAACTTTTGTTGCATTACTCACCATAATACTGACTGTCGTACTTGTAGCAAGCAAAAAAGGTTGTTTGAATTTACTCATTAGTAAGGACTGTCATTTACCTAGCAGTTACTCTGATATTTCTGTGCAATAAAAGTTATAAATTATACCACAGGCTAAAAATTATAACTGTGCTTTCACAATGAAATTCAGTGTCCATGTTACATAAATTTTTAACTATGAAAGTTACTCTGTTTTTAGCAAACAAATTAATACCGGGTTTTGCATCATTCTATTTCTGACATTATTACATAATTTTCCAAAAGTTGTAAAAATTATGTTTTGAGAATCTAATAAATTAATTTTCACTTCATTTTCAGTTCATTTTCTGATTATTTCAGTTCATATAAAGGGATAGAATGGATACTACTTTGATGATGACTTAGGATAATTATTTACTTGATAATATACACTAAAACAATGTTATTTAAGCCATAAAATTCCAGCTATGCTGGCCAGCCTATTACACTTCTAGTTATAAATAGTCTAGATTTACTTCAGCTTTTGATGCCATTGATTTGTCGAGTGGCTTCATGTAGTGGTAAAATAGGGCAGAAGTTGATCTTCTTGCCATACCATAGCCAATAACAAGGGCCCACAGTACTCTTGTTATGTAAATTAATCTTACTGCATTTGTACTGTGCCCAATAAATGCCATATCTTACCCATATCAAACATCCGCCAAACCAACCATTTCAGTTTTCACTGCTCCGCATTTTGGAAACAGACTTTTTTCTTTTGCACTTTTGCATAGCCACGTCGGTGAATACACACAACCAAAAAACACCAATCGCCTCCTCATGACCCTGAACTGCTACTGTTCTGTGGTGTGCTTGCACGTGGAGTGATAATGCATTTACAATTTATTACACTCATTGACAATATCTTTTCCCTGACTAGGCTAGTGTGTCTACTTACAAAATGTTAACATTCCATGCATATTCTCTTTCTTAAATAACAAACAGCATTTGTAACTTGACAACTTATTTACGAGAATAATATTCAGGACAACTAATAAAACAAACTTCATAAAACACGTAGAAAATGTATGATCATTCACAGAGTTGTGGTGTTATAGAACATAATTAGCTTTCTTGAGACTGAAAAGCTTGGTTTCAGGAACCATCACTTGCGCAAAACTCAGACGCCCTTTTCATGAATCTCTAACCCAGCACAAAGTTCCAAGCAACTGGAAAAAAGTGCAGGTGACTCTAGTATATGAGAAGGGTAGAAGTACGGACCCGCAAATTAACAGACCAATATCCCAAACTTTGGTTTGCTGCGGAATCCTCTCAGTTTGAATATAGCAAGTTTCTTGATATTGAGAATCAAATGTCCATAAATCAGTATGATTTTAGAAAGCATCAATTGTGTGAAACACAGCGTGCCGTTTTCTCATGTGATATACTGCAACTATGGATGAATGGTAACAGGCAGATTCAATGTTTCTAGATTTTCAGAAAGCATTTTACACATTACCCCATTACAGGCTGTTACAGAAGGTAGAAGCATATAGAATAGTTTCGCAGATATGTAAATCGCTCAATGACTTCTTAACTTATAGAACCCAATATGTTGCTCACAATGATGAGTGCTCATCAGAGACAAAGGTATCATCAGGAGTGCCCCAGGAAAGTGTGATAGGACCGCTATTATTCTCTTTTTACATAAACAATTTGGCAGGCAGGGAAGACAGCAGGCTGTGGTTGTTTGATGATGATGATGTTGTGCTGTATGGTAAGGTATCGAAGCTGAGTGGCTGTTGGAGAATACCAGTTGACTTAGACAAAACTTCTAGTTGATTCAATGTTTGGATACAGGATTAGTAATGTTCTGCTGGGCACAGTCAAGCCGTTGAAATAGATGGGCGTAACATTGGAAAGTGATATGAAATGGAATAAGTAGTCGAGGATTATGGTAGGGAAGGTGAATGGTTGACTTCAGTTTATCGGGAGAATTCTAGAAAAGTGTGGTTCATCTGTAAAGGAGGCTGAATTGAATATAGAATGTTAGTGTGACATGCTCGAGTGTTTGGGATCAGATTAAAGGTAGACATCGAAGCAGTTCAGAGGCAGGTTGCTAGACCTTGTAATGTACCCTCTTTCGTCCGGGGTGAAAATCAAATATCAAGCGACAAACTTTCAATTCATTTAAATGCTATTTCAAATCCCGAGATTATGATGATCAATTGATGACACCCCGCCAGCTTGGGTGGTCTGTATCTACAACAGACGATGTTAAGCTTAATATTTAGACAAAAGAATGATACATCACAGAATACTAAAACTAATTAAAATACCTTACCTTTAGATGCTGAATTTGGTCTCATTGTCTCGATTCTCGCCATGGTGCGTTCCATCCATCTAACATTGTTAATATTAGGTCCGGGTCTTTGTGTGCTAATGAAAACTGGTACTCGCTTTTTGTTTTACTATTGATTCTTCATTTTTATTAATTTAACTTTTTCACAATAATTTCCATCTTCATATCACATACTATTTATAGATACTCTCTATATAAGACGACAGACTTCCTTCCGTACTCCCATCAACAGTCCACCTCACAAAACCACACTCTCCCCACAACAGTCCAACTAACTCACTCCAACAGTCACCTTAACAATGTCCGACTCTCTACCTTTCACACACGAATGTCTTTGGCTCACACTGGTGCCAACATATTCTCTAGAAATAAACAAATAAAGTTCACATTATAGAATAATATAATACAAAGGTTAGGAAAATTAAATACTACATACAATAATATTAAATTAAAAAAATCGTAGAAATGAAATTGGAGCACTGACCCTGCAAGGTAGATGCGACTTTAAGGGTGGTATCACACTCTTCTACATTACACACCCTCCTTGAGATGTCATGCAAAAGTATTTTGCAAGAGATCTCGACAGATATGCAAAGCAACGAACCACTGGTTTTTTTATGTAATTAATGTAATCTTCAATAGTTGTCTTCTCGTCTCTTTCTGCTGGTCTTCTCCTCTTGAATTTGTCCCCTTAATCGCCTCATCTGTCAAATTATGTCATGGTAATTTTCCATACAACACTTAATTAGTCACATATAAATACATTGGTATCTCATCCAGGATGCCTCGTCCCTACCAAACTGGGTTTGATTACCAGAGTTCACTTACATATTTATATAATGATTGTACAAATATATTAGACACTAAAAGTAAGACATAAAAGAGATAAATGTGGTCTTATATCAACTTGGTTTTAACATCAGCTAAAAAGGTTATTTTCAATTTAGTTCAGACATCTACTGAGAAATATGTGGCTAATATTTTTTTTTATGTAAAGAGTATCATTTGAACAATCTCAGTTAACTAAGCGTCTCAGCGTCCTCATATCAATAAGTTTTCCATAATGTAATGTAAAATAGCTAAAAAGTGAGAGTTTAGAAATGGCAGTGCAATGGGATCATGTTAACCCTGCCATCATCAGTGGTATCATGCTTCACTTGTACATAAGTATAAAATAATTCAAATATACAAATTCAGAGGTGGCATTGCAATGGGGATCTGTAAACCCCGTCAAATGTAGTGGGAAAATACTTTTCTCACAAATATAAATTAAATAGTAATAAAGTGAATACATGTAAATACTACACAAAGTTTTGTGTTTGTCAGTTCCTGCATGTACTTTATCCTCTAATCCTAATCCACTCCATGCTGACACTCATCCAACCTACCCTTATCTCATATTCTGTGTCTATACAAGATCAATTTCTTTCAGAGTTAGTCAGTAAAACATAAATCTGCAGAGATACAGAGCTCCATCCACATAAAAGTGTTGTTGTTTTCTCAACTGATCAGAACAGAAGCTAGCAATTGCTTGGTCAGGTCAGTTTTTCAATATAAGATAGTAAAATAGCAAACACACTTCTAATCCTAAAATTCAAAGAAAATATAAATACATATATATGAAAATTCCCTCTACTCATGGCATAGGCAATGTGTAATCATGTAAAGTGTACATCTATGTACAGTCTGTAGTCCTCTCTCCATACCCAGTTCCTTTGTCACATAAAACATGTAGATTAGTTAATTATATTGCAGAATCATCCACCTTC
Organism: Schistocerca gregaria; assembly: GCF_023897955.1. NCBI lineage: Eukaryota > Metazoa > Arthropoda > Insecta > Orthoptera > Acrididae > Schistocerca > Schistocerca gregaria. The sequence goes on from NC_064921.1 coordinate 242,758,621, forward strand.
TGCCACCAATACTCAGCCTTCAATCAATCTTGGCCATATGCACAGGACGCAAAACTAAACAGTATGCAGAAGTCCAACCAGTACCAAGGTGCACGGTGTCTTATGTGTCTCCATGAGAACCACATAGTATACACAACTGTGGCAAAACAGGATCACCATCATTATTAATTGCAGTTTTTCATCCTCATACTTCAACTCACATAGTTTGTAGTAAAGACAGGTTACTCTGGTCATAACTTCTCGCAGTCACATATCCATATCGTAGCATATAAGTCATTTCACAAGTGGAAATTTGTGGTTAGTGTAGTTGCCTATGTCATAAGACATGACATCTACTCTCCATTTAATTAACCCCTACTGACCTGACCACACAACAAAACCAAAGTTTCATAACTTTGTGCATAAGTAAGGGAATAAGTCAGCATTTTGATATCTGCAGTTTCAATGTATATCTTCAGTAAGTGATTAATTCCAGATTTCTAATGTCATTTAGAGTGTACAGTTTTATCATATATAGACTGCTTTCACAGTTATTTCATAGATCACAGAATCAAATCTTGACAGAATTACCTAAATGTTTGTGTATTATAGACACAACATTGTCAGTGGCAAGGTAAGTTTCGAATGAGATGTCTCAGTGGTATAGAACAAACGTCACACCTCCGGAATTTTGACTAAGTAATAATGCATGGCATAAAGAAATTTAAATATTACATAAAAAGGATTCACGAATAAAAGTTTACCACTGAAAAATCTCATCTACTGTTATTTCTCTCCAGTCCTATCATTTTGTTTTTATGTTAGGTATCAGTAAATCAAAATGTCCATTTCTAAAGGGTATGGTATCCTATTAAATCCATATATACTTGAGCGAATAAAAGTTTACCACTGAAAAATCTCATCTTCTGTTATTTCTCTCCAGTCCTATCATTGTGTTTTTATGTTAGGTATCAGTAAATCAAAATGTACATTTCTAAAGGTGGTTGGCAGTCGCCCATACAAGTCAATTGCTACAACATCAAGCTGCTGTTTCAGAAGTATATTTTCCATCTGACCTCTACTCGTTTGATTGGTTACCTTGACTCTCTGACACAAATCACAAGTGGACAAGATTTTCCTCAAAGTCCTCGCCATATTGTAAAAGTAAATGTTTTCTTGAATCTTTTGTATACATTTTGCTGCCCCACAATGACCATAACTTTCATGGGTATATTTTACAAGTAATTTGACAAATTCATATGGCCAACATAACTTCCATACCTCACTATCTTCCTTCATTCTCCGAAATAATATTCCCCTATGAACTTTGTAATACTGCCCTACTTTTTCTTTTCCCTTCTTTCCAATATAACTTTTCACCAGTTTCCACTCTTCATCATGATTCTGAAACCATCTAATGTCACTGCAGATTTTCATAACATCTTCCTCCTCATTTATCCCTTTTAAATACATAATTTTAAATTCATTCCCTCCTTCATCACCATTGTCACCAATAGATTCTCCCAAAGGATGCCTTGAAAGAGCATCTGCTATGCAATTTTCATCACCTTTAATATATTTGATGGTGTAGTTAAACTACTGAAGAAAAAATGCCCATCTCGTGATTTTACTATGGTATAATTTACATTTTTGTAAGTAGGATAGTGCTTTATGATCTGAAAAGACTATCACCTCGTGACCCAATAAATAATTCTTAAATTTGGAGAAAGCCCAATGAGCGGCTAATAGTTCCTTTTCTGTAATGGTGTACTGCCTCTCGTGTTTCTGCAATGTCCTGCTGGCAAAAGCAGTAGATATATGTTCTTCCACCCCATTCTGACTTCTCACTTGGAAAAGGTGTGCCCCTAAACCATAGTTACTACTGTCAGTCATAATACAGAAAGGCAACCCAAAATTTGGCCTACATAAGATTTTACTATTTACCAACTGGTGTTTAATCTCTTCAAAAGCAATCTGACAATCTTTATTCCAATCCCATATAGTATTCTTTTTAAGCAAATTCCCTAAACAGGGTGCATTAAGAGCCTGAGTAGCACAATACTTCCTATAGAATCCACACAGTCCGAGAAATGACTTTAGCTGTTTCTTATTTCTAGGTGGTGGAAACTTTGCAATTGCTTCAATTTTCTCATCATCTGGCATAATTCCATTGTCAGATATAATGTGCCCCAAAAATTTTAATTGTTTCACTGCAAATTTACATTTCGATAACTTCAGTGACATTCCTCCTTTTCTAAACTCCTCACAAATTTCCTTAAGTAACCCTTTGTGTTCTTCCAAACTTTTACTGGGTACCAAAATATCATCTACATATATAGTTAATTTATGTAACAATTCCTTTCCCAACACATAATCTAAAGCTCTGATAAACTCTGCAACAGATACATTCAGCCCAAATGGTACTAAACTTAAGGTATGATATATTCCATTATATAAGAATGCTGTGTATTTCTGAGATTCCCTTGCTAATGGTATTTGATGAAATCCAGAGGTCAGATCGAGGCTAGACATAAACTTTACATGTTCAAACTTGTGTAGTAATTCATCAATGTTTTCAGGATGATCAGTTTCCCTACATAATAATTTATTGAGGAACCTAGAATCTAGGACAAGTCTTACACTATTATCCTTCTTGGCAATGGCTATGATAGGATTATTATATTCGCTATTACACCTCTGAATAACCCCCCAAGTCTGCATCTTTTCCAACTCCCTCTCTACAGCATTACTCCTGCTTAATGGAATCCCATAAAGTTTAATGGAAAATGGATCATGCGGTTTGAGTACAAGTTTACATTCATACCCGTTCACTCTGCCTGGTCTGTCACTAAATACATCAGAATATTCCCATAAAAGTTCCATGAGATCAGATTGTTGTTCCGTAATTAAACTCTCTGCTTCAGCAATCTTATTTTCTACTATGCTTTGATAATCTTTGTCATCAATAGAAGTCTGTTTTTCAAAAGGATCAGTGCATCTCCCATCATCTAAATAATCCACCCCCCTGATCTGATTATGACTATTACTATTCTTCTCAATGAAGCTCTCTGTATACAACTTATTTTTATCTGTTGGTTCCCTAAATTTGACAGTTTTGTTTTTCCAATTAAATCCCATATCCACTTTTACTATCCAATCCATACCTAGAATTATGTCCTCACTCAGGTCCGGAATGACAAGACAACCCTGATCACAGACCACATCTCCAACTTTGAAAGACAAAAGAATTTGACATTTTACTGTTTTACTGAGTCTTCCTGTCGCTCCCCTAATTTTAACCCCAACTACTGGCAATTCTGCAAATTCATGGTTTTTATTTATCCTATCCCTCAATTTTTCACTGATTCCTGATATCAGGCTTCCAGTATCAATCAAACAATAACCTGTCCAATCATTAATACAAATTTGCATCTATGGGCTTCCTACAATTTCACTCTCCTGCTCACCAACATCTTCATGCATCAAGTCATCTTCTACGCTTTTAAAATTCAGATCTTCATTTTGTTTGACATAAGCTAAACTATTTTCAGTCTGCACATCGTGCAGAAGCTTACTAGGATTCTCAACACAAACATAATTAGACACATTATTATTATCAGTAATCATAGGCAATTCTTTACATTTTATACGTGTTTTTGCTTTTTCCCACCAAATAGGATATACCTTCTTGCAGATGGATAACAATTGTATCCAAAACATATTATGTTTATTAGCCTCATTAAGGCTGTCCCACAATATACAAATGAACTATTGTCCCTGGTTTCCTAAGTTAATAATTACATTCTCTTCATTCGCAATATTAATGTCATCCCTGTCTATCCCCTCGATTACTGGTGATGTATTAACCCACGTGACTGCAGCCTGATCCTCTTGTACTGAATTATTATTTTCTCTAACACTATTACCCTCCTCCTTCATAACTACATCTGCATCATTCTTAATCACAACAAATACTCTTATCTCACTTCTATATTCCATATCATCACTATCATCAACTGCCTCTTCCTCAGCATCATTTAACATCTCACCATTTGACTCAACTTCCCTAACCTTAGCTACTTCAGCACGACTTCTCACATCAACATCACACTCTACTTCTTCTAATTCTACAACCTTATTATTCAGTACTTGATTGACATTCTCACCCACAGAAGTTTTTACATCACTCAGATCTCGATTTATTGCAATTTCATCAGAATACATTAATGCATTCATTCCGAAGGCATCATAACTATTATTAACATAGGAACAACTACCTACATCTCCCCTCACATCACTTTCTTCCTGCCTAAACAAATTATTCATTATCTCCCCACTAACCTCTGAATCTTCATTCCTAATGTGTCTAGAATTATCTGTGCTCATAGCCTTCTCACTGACTTGCTGCCAAAACTGTTTATCAAATGGTCTCTTATCAATTTCCGGTGCTCTTGTCATGTTATTACTATGTCTTTTTCTGTAATCATTTTGCCCATACCTATTCTGATTCCACTTAGCCTGATTTCTAGCATTATATCTGTTCGTCCCAAACTGACAGACCCTCATTGGGACGGCTCTTAGTTTAACTGGCCTTGCCCATTCCCATCTTGTCTTCTATCTGGATTTTCCCATTGTCTATTTCTGTTCCCACCATAATAATTACCTCCCTTATTCTCATGTTGACACCAGTTGCTATTCGCTCCTCTATTGAAATCTCCCTGAAAATTACCTTGATGATCCTGCTGATTATTCCCATTATGATTATTTCGCCTACCATTATTCCCATTATTAGAATTTTGTTTCCATCCTCCATGATTTTGTTCATAATGATGCCCATTAAATCTTTTGCTTCTTTCTAATGCACAATCCAATTTCTCCACGTAATACAAAAATTGTTCAACTGAATCATCTGGCCCATATACCAAGTCCCACTGAACTCTATTTGGTAACCTCCTTTTTAGAGCGTCTATTTGTGTTAGTTCATCAAAAGGTCTGTCTAAATGCACCAACTTTCTTAGCTGTTTCTCGCAAAATTCTCTCATTGTACCATCACATTATTTATAATTAGCCCCATTAAGAAAATCGCTTTTGATTTTGGCCTTAACAGACACTGAGAAAAATTTGTTCAAAAAACTTTTTTCGAATTGATTATAGGTTAAATCAGAACTGGCGGTTAGAGTAGCCCACGACAATGCTTCTCCATCTAAGAATTTTTTAACAAATTTGATCTTTACGGTGTCACTCATTTCGAATGAAAAATTGTCACGACAGTTCATAATGAAATCAACTGGGTGTAATTTTCCGTCTCCCAGAAAATTACGCACATTTGTACCTGGCCAAAATCCATTAAATGAAGTCGCTACCGATTTCATAGCTAAATCATCCCGAATTTCATTTAATTCTTTCTGTAGTCGAACTACCTCATGCTCATTGTCTTTAATTACATTGTTACAAGAATCTACATTATGTTCAATAATTTTCACTTTTTTTGTTACCTTATTTTCGAACAATGACAATTTGTCATCGACATTTTTCGTATGTAAGTCAATTCTGGTAATCATTTCCCTATCTTTAATTTTTCTCTCACTCGAAAATGATTCAAAATACTTCGCGGTTTCTTCCACTTCCCGTTTGATTGTTAATTCGACTTTATTGAGTTTATCTTCCACATTGTCTACCCTATCTTCAATTTCGTCTGTCCGCTCCTCCAAACTGGTTTTCGTCTCTTTCATTTCCGATCTTATAGTTGAACATTCATTAAAGAATTCCTTAGCCAATTGGCTATTTTCTTTTAAAAGCTTCTCTTCTAAATCAGACACTTTCTTTTCCATACTTATCGCGTTTTCTGTTATTACATTATTCAAGAAACTAAATTGTTCAGAACATTGCTTATTCAAACAACTAAACCATTTGTTCAAAGTATCGAATTGTTCAGCATTCTGTGTTAACAATAATTGCAACATAGCGGACATATCTAATTCTTCAACCTTTCCTTCTGATTTTTTACCTGCCATTTCTGTACTAGCAATGCTTGAACACTTTCGATAGACTTTTTATCCCCCTGCTGATTTTGTTCCATCTCGCTTTGTCATGTCATTTTTAATCGAATTAAGAAACTCTTGCTCCGACAAAAGGCCCAAAATGTCAACAATACAAATAACTTAATAGGTGTACTTATCTCGTTTTTCTGCGTGGTCCCACGTCCGTTATTATTTACTTTTCTTATTCTTGTTGGGTTGTTACTTCCATTTGTCAGTAGATTATATTTCCTTTCATTTAGATCGTTCTCCTCTTCTTTCTAATACATTATTAGTCCATACCTGTTACCATAAAACGAGTATCAGTCCAATAATGCAATGAATCCCGGACAAGAGCCCCCTATTGTAATGTACCCTCTTTCGTCCGGGCTGAAAATCAAATTTCAAGCGACAAACTTTCAATTCATTTAAATGCTATTTCAAACCCCGAGATTATGATGATCAATTGACGACACCCCGCCAGCTTGGGTGGCCTGTATCTACAACAGATGATGTTAAGCTTAATATTTAGACAAAAAAATGATACATCACAGAATACTAAAACTAATTAAAATACCTTACCTTTAGATGCTGAATTTGGTCTCATTGTCTTGATTCTCGCCATGGTGCGTTCCATCCATCTAACATTGTTAATATTAGGTCCGGGTCTTTGTGTGCTAATGAAAACTGGTTCTCGCTTTTTGTTTTACTATTGATTCTTCATTTTTATTAATTTAACTTTTTCACAATAATTTCCATCTTCATATCACATACTATTTATAGATACTCTCTATATAAGACGACAGACTTCCTTCCGTACTCCCATCAACAGTCCACCTCACAAAACCACGCTCTCCCCACAACAGTCCAACTAACCCACTCCAATAAAGTTCACATTATAGAATAATATAATAAAAAGGTTAGGAAAATTAAATACTACATACAATAATATTAAATAAAAAAAATGTAGAAATGAAATTGGAGCACTGACCCTGCAAGGGCAGATGCGACTATAAGGGTGGTATCGCACTCTTCAGTAGTCCGTTACATTACAACCTGTTACTGGTAGGTTTGAACAACAAGCAGGTGTTAAAGACCAGCTTCGTGAACTCAAATTAGTTTCCCTGAAGGGAAGGCAACATGCTTTTCAAGGAACACTATTGAGAAAATTTAGAGAACCAGAATTTCAGTTCTACTGTCTTGAACATACATTGTGCGTAAGGACCACAAAGATAAGATATGAGAAATTAAGGCTCATAAGGAAGCATACAGACAGTCGTTTTTTCCATCACTCTATTTGCAAGTGGAACAGGAAAGGAAATGACGAGTAGTGATATGGAGTACCCTCCACCACACACTGTACGGTGTATTGCGAAGTATCTATGTAGATGTAGCTGTATGTCTAAACTGGAGATTGTTGTTTCCTCCATTGGATCCACCCTCTTACTATCTCGCTCAACAGCCATTGTCTGCTGAATTCCCTGACCATAGGATAGCACATTGCAGCATTTCCACTGTGACATGTGATTCTATCCTTCACTGTAACATCTTAGAAATTACACTTCTGTGTGACCCGTACTAGTATGGTGGAAAGTCTTGAAAATTTTTCCATTCAGTTGTCACTGACCTCAGTGCATTCTCTTGATCAATAGAATATATAGTCTAGTCAGGATGGCAGCATACTGCTGTGTGGTTGAGTCCTCCATGAAGTCCTCCTTTTCCTTCCTGGATACTGCAGGTACAGTATCATCAATGATGCATCAGGTTGAAAGTTCCTCAGTGTTACTTTGGAATTCAACATCTTTAATGTCTGATGACCAATACCTGCTGCATCTACATAGAGCACTTAGTCATATGACATATATTCTGGAGTGCTCACACTACCACAGACCCAACTATCATTCATCTGTCTTCTGATTTTGTACAGTTACACAGCATACAGGCCATGACCAGTAATTTAATGTATAAGGCCACTTGACTGGTAAAGACATGTCATTTCTTGTCTCCTCTGGGTTTAGGGAGGAATTAGTGTATTATCCTGCCTGTTCCTCAAGTGTCCCATTCATTTAGCCATAGTTATAATATGTGATCTTATATGAACTTTTTCTTATTGGGCTCCATACTAGGTAACTTTTTACTTTAATTTCATTGCCTTTCTTTAACTAATAAAGGGCTCACCTTTTCTTGAGTATCCAAGCTCAGTGGATGTATTCCTAGAATTAATTACAATGTATCATTTGTGATCATACAATAGCTGTCCATCAATGTTAGTAGTGCGCCTCATTGGACTCTTTTAAGAAATGAAGGTGGCTTTGTAAGCTGCAAACTGTGAGTGTAAATGCTTGCACTACATCCTACAACTGATGCTAATATAAGGCTAGTGTTATGCTATGATTAGTCTAAAGGGAAGTTGAAATTGCCTGCTTATGTTGGCTATAATTTTCTGCATACATTTTTTTCCTCCTCTCTCCTTTATATGATTTGCAGAATTAAGACAATCATCCAGGAATGCTCCTAGATTCTGGTTAGTACCCTTCTAATTGTCATGTTGTTAAATTTAATTTTAGGATTTTATACTAGGTTATGTTTCAGCAGGAGTTAATTTTTGTGAGGTGCTAGTGAAATTTGATCCTTGGACACCATCACTTCATTACATTTGTCTTCAGTTATTCTTCTGGAGTCACCACTTACAATGAACGACACGTCATCTGCGAATGCAGTCAGTCTGCGTACATTACCATTGTCACGTAACTTCGTAGTATAGGCTCCAATACTACATCCCAAAAAACTGAACCACACACTGGTCCCTTTTAATATGGTATTTATCATTACCTTTCCATGGCATATTTAATATGCATGTCTCTTACAGTAGTAGTCCGTCAATTAGTTGTAGAGTGTCATAGGACACTGCAACTCCCTGAGCTGACCAAAGAAAGGTAGCCACAATAAGTTATTGAAAATGCCTGTAATATTAATCATCTTCATTAGAGCATATGCAAAATGAATGTCCGTCGCTTGCTGGATTGCCTTATTATTTGAGTCTTCATGTGACTTGCCTTCTCTAATTGTACACTGATGAGAGCTCATCCTGTGTAGCAGTCTGTAATCTTGCAATCGTTTGCATAATAGTTTTCCAGGCACATTACCAAGAACGTTCAGATGACATATTCAGCTTTAGGATTTGGATGTCATTGGATCCTTGTCTTGCCCTTTAAATCACACCTTGGCATTCTTTCTTGGTGGAGGAGTTCCTTGCAAGAATCACTCATATGAACTCATGTGGATAGATATCTAATTGGTCACGTAAGGCAGGGACAGGGATCCATCTGGTTGTGCAGGTTTTTTTGTTTTTCAGTCTGAAAATTTTTGTGCAAAGTAATGCACAAGCGTATTGTTTCTATAGCCTTCCCTTTATTTGTCATCAGAAAGCAGTGTTACAATAAGCAGGGCAGATGATGATCATTCCCAATTTTCAGTTACCAACCTGTCATTTCTTCTGAGCATGAGCAAAACTCTTGATGATCATATTTTCTCACATACTATTTTGTGTGGTACATTACTACACTTCAGAAGTAATTGAAGTTAATAGCATATAAAAATAAATTTACTCCTCTAAAGTGAGGATTTTAAAAAAAAATTTGGAGGAGCATAGAATTATTATTATTTTATAGCCACATCAATAAAGTGCTGAAGAAAATTACAGATATCTGTTGTTGTAGACAGATGTGCCAGCAGCTATATCGAAAATACTTACGAATGACCTTTCACAGAAAACTGTTTAAAATATCACAGTATGATTGCTTGTCTATGAATTACAGTTTTTGTAATCACAATTTGTTTTCATATTTCAGGTAACTGAAACAGTCAGTCGTCGAAACCTATTTGAAGCAGAATTCCTAGTAGCTCTTTGCAGATACCTTTTGCTTCAGGGATACACAGAAAGTGAAATTACTATACTGACAACTTACTCTGGGCAGATGTATTACATGAGGAAAGTAAGTACTGTGGAGAGATTTGTTACATGAGGACAATGAGTGATAATGAATAATATAATCTTGATTTATTGGGGAATGCATATTATTTTTCACTTCCATGAAAAGCACATGGATAAAAGAAAATGAAAATCAGCAGAGGAGGGACAAGACAGTGTTATCTAATGTCACTCTCATGTGATGGTCTCATCTGATGCAGTGTGTCATTGAAAATACTTCATATTCAGGATATAACATAAATATGATTATTTGAATGTAGGCTTTCCTGGTGTGTACTGCTGATGAAATCTTCTCAACCTTCCATCTGGATGACTGCGTTCAGATTTTGCTACTTGTTGATGAATGTCATTCTCATTGACTTCAACTTAAGGTGAAATGTCGATGATGCATGGGTATCCCATCTACAAGGGTAGTTTGGAAAATAAGTTTGGTAGTAAAAAAGGAATTAAATACACATAGTGAAACCAATTTATTTCACAAAAATCTATAACACTTACATTACTTTTCAGTGTAGCTCACATAATTTTCCAGGTATTTCTCATAGTATGGTGTGAGTTTATGTATTCCTTTGTAATAGAATGTCACCACCTGTGTTGTCAACAATGTGGTAATGTCATCGTTGTTGAATCACTTACCACCAAGGAACGGCTTCAGATGCTGAAAGAGATGAAAATTGCTAGGAGGGAGGTTGGGGCTGAACAGAGGATGACCGGAAACATCCCAGCCAAAGCTGTGAAGGAGTTGTTTTATTACATTTGCAGTGTGCAGTTGGACATTGTTATGAATGGAAACCACACCTTTTGAGAGCAATCTTTGTGCCTGTTCTGGATTGCACTGTGCAATTTCTTGAGTATCTCACAATAAACATCCTTACTGTATGTTTCATCTTGTGGTAAAAAATCAGTCGCCAACCAGTTCATCAGAAACCACAGGTGGATGTCCATATCACTCTTCGTCATGCACTTGATCATACCCTTCCTTAACTTGTCAGACCTGTATTCTCACAATTGAAGCTCGTATTGCATCTTCTCCATAAACCTCACAGATTTCTCAATGAAAATCACTTGGTTCAATGTTATTAGCATTCAAAAAATGAATCACAGATCTCATTTCACACACGGTGGGATTTTTGATCAATGGTACCATTACAAACAATCACTACGAATGACACACAACACAGAGCAAGCACAAAATGGGGTAAATTGTTTCTTCTTGAACCAGAGATAGTACTGCACATGAGCAGCACTGCTGTCATAGTAGTGCTATGGAAAAAAATCGTAACAGAACTTACTTTCAAAGTTACCCTTGTATATAGCTGAGTTATAGCATTCTCTCCCCACCCCTTTCTCCGGCTTGAGGGCTAGTGAGGGGGCGGCACACGGGTGTGGATGGTCAGTTAGACTTATGGCATCTTCTGTCTTGGCCAGACTAAAGTGCTGGGCATGATCTCAGCATATAGCTGCTAGTTTAGGGTTCCATTCCAAACTTAACTGGTAGCCCTCATCAGTGTTGATGAGCTTGTCATGCAGCCTTATCTCAGTTAATTCTTTGATGATGCTCTTCCAGAAGCCAGTATCTTGGCACAACATTTTTTGTTTTTTTGTACTCGAACATATGTCCCTACTTGAGGCCGTGTCTGCCACTGCCGGTTTCTTTACGCCTTAGATGTACGCGTTTAATGTGTTTCCGGCAGTGCTGTGAAAGCTGTGTTTGCCCAGTGTACTGGCGGCCACATTCGCAAGCAATACTGTGTGTATCAGGTATTTGCAGCTGTAATTTGTCCTTCACCAAGCCTAACAAATCTTTCATTTTTTTCTGCTGCTTGAAGGATGGCGTGGATATTGTTTCTTCTCAGGATTTTGGCTGAGGGAGGCCCAATATATAGGCAATAAAAGCAAGCTTACCTTCCTTTTTCGTTTCCTCTTCTTTGTGGATGGCTGTGTAATTCATTTTCTTCAATGCACATCTGATATGCACTTCACTGTAACCATTTTGGCAAAACACATTGCTAAGGTGTTGCAGCTCAGCTGGGAGGCTGTGTTTGTCACAAATACCATGTGTGCTGTAAACTAGCTTCATTTATTTATTTATTTAATTATTGTTCTGTGGGACCAAATTAAGGAGAAGTCTCCATGGTCATGGAATGAGTCAATACATGAAAATATAGCACGGTATTAGAAACAGATAAAATGAAATATAAAAAATATTAGAGTGGCCCACCACAGCGCCGGGTGATGATAGCTCAGTATATGAAAAAATAGATGTGTGCAGGTCTTCTTTCTGTAGACTGAATGTCCCAGAGAATTGTCTGCTTTTCTTTTTATTGCAAATATGACAACAGCAGAATGCAAAGTGCCAAGAGAAATGAAAACACCATAGTTCTTCCTGCTGACAAAGGTATTATCTCTGTTCTACTATATGCTCATGTCTGTCACCTGAAACTACGCCCTCTGCTGCAGGATCTGGCCTACTTCCATATTTCCATTGTAGTATATTATCTATCCACAGTCCAAGAAATTTAGTTTCAGTGACCTGTTCAATAACATTATTGTCCACGGTAAGAAATTTAGTTTCAGTGACCTGTTCAATAACATTATTGTCTATGACAAATAGTTGTATGTATGATGTGTGGCTCTTTGATGGGCAGAAGGTCACATGAGCTGTTTAATACATCTTAAGGAAAATGTTGTTATCACAGCACAAGTGCAGGAGGCTTTCACTGCTGTCAACTCTGTTGACTCTTTTCTGCTTTGGAAAAATGTTACAAAAGAGGAGGTTTATATTATCAGTGAATAATAAAGTTACTGTTGATGATATGTTTTCTGTGAAATTGCTAATAAAGGAAAAAAAAGAGGGGTCGTCTAAAGTTGAGCTTTTGGGGCTCACGAGGTTACTGATGTATCTGAATAAGTCTGCTCTTTATTTGATACATGTGACTGAAAGCACTCATTGCAGACTCCTCTTAGACATAAGCATCTTGTTTGGGTAGGAGCTGAGTGTGTGACTGGATCATATTCCTTTGTAAGATGAATAAAAAGTCCACGAGCATAATATTTTTCATTAAATGGATGTTGTTTCTGGTCAGGAAATTAAAAGATCCTCATTGATTGATTTATTTATTTCCCCAAAGGGCAAACTATATTGTGCTGTTAGTAGGGAATCACTGTCAGGAAAGACTGTTTCTCGGGTACATACAATTTTTTTTTCAGTTAATTTAGGTGCATTTCAGATGATGGAGGCAGGCTGTGCTGTTTGCCCAGTGCTCACAGGGATACATCAAACCTAATTGTTACATACTTCCTCCCAGAATAGCACATGGCTTTTGTAGATTCAATTTGGTTGCTAATATTTTCTGGATATTATGGTCACTTAGAAATTGATCTTCTAGAGCTGGTCTTGCTATTCACTCCCAGCTAGCAGTTTCTTCACCATGCTCAGATCTCCTTCTTCGGACATTTTGTGAATTAACTGGAAAAAGAACTGAGTTCTCTTCCTCAAACAACTTAAAGTGTTCATAACCAGAGCTCTATCAGTTCAACCATATATTGTCAGATTAACCATTAATACAATGTACATCGATAATCCAAAACATTGTGACCATTGTCCATCACAACATTGAATGCCGCCTGGTGGCGTTGCAGGCTTGTGACATGTAACAAAAGTATGCAAATGGAACAGACACAGACAGAGGATCACCCCAGAAAGATGTGGGCTTCAAATGGGAAATCCATTGAGGTAAGCGACTTTGACAAAGGGCGTATTGTTATTACACGGAGCCAGTGAATGAATATCTTGAAAACGGTGAAGCTGGTCAATTGTTCACATGCTACTGTTGTGAGCATCTATTGAAAGAGGTAAGAGGACAGTGAAACTACCACTTGACACTAAATAGTTGGACATCCAAGACTCTTCACAGAATGTGAGGTTTGGAGGCTTGTCTGATCTGTAAAGTAGGATAGATGGTGATCTGAGACATCTGTACTGAAGGAGAACAATGCTGGTGCATGCACAAGTGTTTCAGAGGGCACTGTTCATTGTACATTGTTGAACATGGAGCTCTGCAGCAGACCAACCCTACATGTTCACATGTCGTCACAACTACATCATCAATTACAATTGCAGTGGGTGCAGGACCACCGGAGTTCAATTGTCTATCAATGGATAAATCACATTTTTGCTACACTATGTCGATGGTCATTTAGACAAACACCGTCATCGAGTTGAACGGTGGCTTGAAATGTGCAGTGCACCATGGACACAGGGTGGTGGGAGCAGTATTATGCTGTGGGAGACATTCTCCTGTGCTTGAATGTGATGTGTAGTAGTAATTGAAGACACGCTGACAGCTGTGAACCACCTGTGTCCCTTCATGCTTGATGTCCTCCCCAATGGCAGTGTCATCTTTCAGCAGTGTGGTTGTCAGGAGCCAGAACCTTGCTACAGTGGTTTGAGGAGCATTATAGTGAACTCATGTTGATGTCTCAGTGACCAAATTCACCTGATGGAACCCATATGGGTTGCAGTCGGGTGCCGTCACTGCATACACAAATCAACAGACTGTTATTTATGCGAATTATGTGACCTGTGCATAGACATCTAATGCCACGTACCTCCACAAACCTACCAACAAACTGTCAGATACCTGATACGCAGAGTCAGTGATGTATTTCATTCCAAAGACGAACCAACAAATTATTAAAGAGATGGTTATAATGTTTTGGTTCATCAGTGTACTTTATAATGAGCACTAGGTTCCTCCTCCTCTCCGGGGCATATACAATAAAGCAAGTTCAGTACATTACATTTTGACTAATGTCCGTTGCTAATGACAGAGTAAGATGGTGCAGTGGTTAGCACACTGGACTCGCATTTTGGAGGACGATGGTTCAAACTTGCATCCAGCCTTCCTGATTTAGGTTTTCTGTGATTTCTCTAAATTGCTTCAGGCAAATGCTGGGATGGTTCCTTTGAAAGGGCACAGCCGACTACCTTCCCTGTCCTTCCCTAGTCTGATGGAACAGATGACCTCACTGTTTGGTCCCCTCCCCCATATTAGTGAGCCAACCAATCACTCATTGCTAATGGAGGCTCTTTGGTTATTCCTTGGTGTTTCACCGTAATGCCTTCCATCAATGGCTGCATGGAATAACGTGACCTTCACAGCAAGTGACAACATGTATTCACCACTCATTCCCACAGGAGGTGCAACTGTTAGGTGGAATGGCAGCAGCAGATTGCTGCTTGCATACCATGTGACAGTGGCATTCTAATCTGAGCTGCTGGAGATCAAGCTCGTGTGTGTGAGATGTGTTTGCTTGTGTGAATGTATGTGTATGTGTTTCTCTTTCTTTTTCTGACGAAGGCTGTGGCTGGAAGTTCTTTCTGTAAGCACCTTTTAGTTGTGCCTGTTTCCAACTTTGTGTCATCTTTATGGTAAGTAGCACTGTATCTTTTTGTTACATTGTTAATATTAGAATTTGGAGTTTTCATTGTAGTGTACACTAGCATAATACACACTGAAATTTATGTCATTGTATTTATCTTAAATGTTTCATCATTGCTGCTGCCTTAAATTTTCAGCTGAAAAGGGAATCTGGTGCACTTCAGAATGTCCAAATAACAGTTGTAGATAACTTCCAGGGGGAAGAAAACAAAATAATTCTATTGTCATTGGTGAGGAGCAATGAGGATGCCAACATTGGTTTTCTTAAAGTTGAAAATAGAGTATGTGTAGCTCTCTCTAGAGCTAAAGAAGGTTTTTACATGATTGGTAAGTTATGCTGTAATTGTGAATGGCTCACCATTTAGCTAAAAAACAGATTGTGTTTATTGTTGTGACTTTCGTATGGTTAAATAATGCAATTTTAAAGGAAATTTAGTTCACCATGCTAGTTCAAGTTAATATAAGTAGAAGGGAGATTAGAGCTTGACACCCCTTTGATGACAAATTCATTAGATGGAACACAAGCTTGGCTAGGGGACGAGGGGGAAAGAAATTGGCCAATCCCTTTAACAGGAAGCATGCCAGCATTCACCTTTAGCAATTTAGAGAAATAACAAAAAATTAAAATTTGGATGGCTGGGCGGGTTTGAAGTGACGTCTGCCGGAACATAAGTCCAGTGTGTTACAAGTGACGGTTGTACAACATTAGAAGGAATGAAGGAACAGAAACAATGAACATGAATAAAATGTATTTAAAAATTATAACACCATTAGGAAAATTGAGAAGGAAGAGAGAGAGAGAGATGAATAAATCTTACTGTGTGACACTTAATAACTGCATTTAAAATGGACAAATAAGTAAATCTGAGATGGCCAAATCTTTGTGTGGGGGGATTTAGCAACTGCATTTAAAATGAATAACTAAGTAAATTTATTGTGACTTGATCAGAAATACTTGGACACTCCAAAGCATACGATAAAAAATCTTGTGTTATTAATGAATTTGGATTTATGTTTTATCTGTCGTCCCAATGAAATATAAACCTTATAATAAATTATGAGTTATTTCATATAGTAATAGTGTCAGGGCTCTCACAAAAACTCAAATTAATAAATAATTGGGTAGCTTCAGTGTAGTGTGTCACATGTGTGATTGAGTAGTTAGAGTGTCTTGTAATTAAGTCAATAAATGATGAATAACATGAAATATACACACTTTGTGTTTGCACTTCTGCCTTGACTCTACTTTTTGGATCACTTGATAAGTGTGTATCATCAGAAATTAAAACATTTTCATATTATGACAAAGTGCATTGAGGAACTTAATTAGAAATAACCACGGTATTGAAGAAAATGTTCTTGTCACCATCGTAAGTCGGATATTTCAGCATTTCACTTAATAGAATGTTACCAGACCTTGTAATGCCAGTTGGCATGACAGACAAGCACAGGATGGGTAAGATTCATGATATAGGCACATTTGTAGTGGCCATATTGTGAGTACCTAATGAATGCCCGTCTCCATTTTGGGGGTTGTTCAGACATTGAGCTTTTCTCATGCTAATGTGTCGCTACTAATTCAGTTCAGGAATACCCACATCTGCTAGTTGTCTTCTGCAGTTGCAGTAGACTATTTCAAATTGTAACAGAAAACAGGTGCATCAGCATAAGGAAATCGCTTGCCAATTCAGTGCTGGACGACAACACCACCACCACCACCAACAACAACAACAACAACAACAGCAACAAGAACTAGTAAGTAGCTATATGATTCCTGAACCATCTAGTTGTGGTATGCATGAGGGACTGTCTGACACATGTACTACAGCTCATTGCACGTCACAAGATACAGAGATTAGCATAGATAAAGGGTGGGCAAAGAGCGGTCCGTGGGCCACATTTGGCCTGCTAAGAGTTTTTGAGTGACCTGCCATGACAGCCAGAGAAATCTGCTTTTACCGAGGCTTCAATCCTATGTGCAACCAAACTTTTCTACTAGGATGGCCACACCATTTCCCATGTACAATTCAGGTACTAATCACACAAATCGAGTTGGCATTCGGTTTGGTGGCTGATGGTAGCGCACAGAAAGGTATTTCCCGTTTATGATTAATCCCATCAGTCACCACGCCGAATGTCAACTTGGTTTCTGCATGTAGTATGATGCACACTGTTTTTCTGGTTGATCTGGTGTACTTGTATATGCAACAGTAAATATATAAATTTCCAGCTTTAATCAGTCATCAATGTCATTTGTTTAATGAAGAAACACACATTTTTTTATTGTCACAGTAACTGAAGCAGTGTTGATTGTGTTGTGAAACAATAGACATATATAAGGAGTACAATATGAGAAGAATTACGAAACAAAGCATAGTGAATTTGGCAGCAGACTTTCCAAGGGAGAACACAAAACAAAAACTGTGGATTTTTGTGAAATGGCTGAGGAAGCAACAATCATTATTTACAAAGCAATTAACACATCAAAATAGTGCCACAAAAGCAGGTTTCTTGGTAACCCATAATTTAGGTAAATGCAACAAGCTTCTTCTTCTTCTTCTTCTACTTGAACGCAAGTTTCATGTGCTCTCTTATCCCTTCGCTGCAGCTGATGTTGACACAGCACCTGAGGATGCATTGGCATGTGGCCAGATTGCACTGTGAAAGCAATGTTTAATGCTGTGACATTTCTTGACTTTTTGTCGTGAAAAATTTCTACTCTTGAAGTAGTTTTGTGGGTGTAAGTTCTTTTGGCTCTACGTATATTTGTGAGCAAAGTTTTTCTTGCTTCAAGATCAACGTGAGCATATATAGAGGCTCCTGGACACACATTATCTAGCATGTGGTGATTATCTTAACAAGGAGTATCATAATCGTTTTGTTAGGAAAGTAGAAAAGGGTGACAAATACTTCATTGCATCTATAAATAAACTGCTTATAACTGTCACTGTTTTATTATATGTACATTTATTAAGTTCTGTGATACAATTTACGCTGTTTCTGAAGTATAAAGTTAAGTAATAAATTCAATCATTTTGAAAGGTGCTGTCCTCTAGTAAACGCCACTTCCACAAAGTGGCCCCGAGTCCGAGTCAAAATAACTGCCCCCCCCCCCCCCTCCCCTGCATAGATGCAAGTACACCACCAACAGACACTCAACATTCCGGGAAGATGTTTCCTAGACTTATGAATTAAAGTACAAATTAGTAAGTGGATGTATCAGGGTACAAGTACGTCAGTAAACTTATGAGAATGTGCATTCCATTTACCTGTGCATTCCATTTACCAACAGGGCACCCTGCAGCAAATGGGACAGAGATTCTCACATTTGGAATATTGACATAGGTAGAAATGAGGCCTCTGATGTGTCTGACATTAGATACAGGAATCAGCAATGTGCATTTGTTAATTTCCTTACTGTTTCATAATAGGTGGCCAGTATCTTCAGTTAGACAGTGCACTACCAAATTGTTTGTGAATTGTATCATTGGTTTAAGGAACAGTCCATGGACAAAAGACAGCTGATTTGGCCCCTCTTTACCTGACTTCTATCCTACTAAACAATTCTGTGTCTAATTTGATTGCACATAAATATATTGATCAATTTTTGAAAGATCTAATTTGTGGCACAGTATCCCTGTTACTTTAATTATTCACTCTCTTTTTAGGACAACATAATGAGAGATTCTTTGAAGTGCAGAACATACTGAACTGTGATTAATTTATCTATGTTGTGTTATGATTTTAACTTGTTATCCAACTGGCCCACAAGGAATTTTAAACAGTGTTATCCATTTACTGTATGACCATTAAAGTCTAATTCTGATGCTGAAAGATCATTAAAGCCAATTTGGAATTGTGTAATAAGAGTCTTTGGGGGGATTAAGACAAACTTTTAGCTGTGAAACACTTGAAGTCAATGTTGACTATTATCTGAGAAGTGTCTGTTAACCTAGTTTGGACATATGAGTAGTATGCGTATGTCATCTGCAGATCTTAGTTTTTAAACTGCTCTTTAAAATCATTGGAAGATCATTTATGTATGTTAAAAATTAGAGTGGGTCCAGTACCAGCACTTGTGACAAGTCACATATGTTCCCCTTTCTGAGATTAGTTTCATGCCTGTGACACAGTCTGTTGATGACATCATTTCTGTTATTAGAGTAAGATACAGTCCATGTAAGATGAGTACCATTAATGCTGTAACATTTTAGTTTGCTAAGTAGGATTTTGTGATGCATACAATCAGCAGCTTTGGGAAGTCACAGAATATACCAACAGTATAATTTTTCTTATGTAGCTCAGATAGCATTTCTTTTGTGAGGTGTTGCATTACTTTGTCTATGAAGAGTCTATTGCGAAACCCTAACTAAGAGGCAGTTACCAAGTTCTGCTCAGTTAAATGTGTCAGTATGGAATATTAGAGCACTTTTTCAGACACTTTTGCGAAGATTGGAAGGAGTGCTTTTGGTCTGTAATTAGAGTTTGCTTGTGTATCTCCAGTTTCGTAGATAGGCGTTACTACAGCATATTTAAGTCTGCAAGGAAATATTCCCTGAGTGATTGACTGATTACAAAGATAGCTTAGGGTTATCCTATAAAGTCAGCACAAGATTTTAATGTTTTAATAGAACTATCATTGTGAGCAGAAATCTCTAGTAATGTAATGAATTTTGTGATCTCCATAGGGGTTGACAAAATCTTCTTGGGCTTCTATCTTGTGTGGCTGCATTGAAATTATAAAATAAAGAGAACCCAAGGATCTCAGGAAATACATAACCAGAGCATTAAAAACTTACTTTTCAAAATACTCACAAAATAATAATTGAAAAATAAAAGAAACAATTGACAAACACCTCCAAAAAAACCAGATGGGATTCAGAAAAGAAAGATCAACTCTGGACGGCACAAGAACCGTGCTAAAGAACATGTGTTGCCCTTGGAGATAGAAAAGAAGTTTTGTATAGTATTAATTGTAGACTTCACAAAAGCCTTTTATCTTATAAACAGAAAGCCATTGACAAAAAGCTAGAGGAAACCCCTAATGAGTATGGAACTTATGAGTCATGTCCATACTCTAAAGCAAAGAAATAAGGATCCTTAGGGAGAATCAATATGTCAATTATTGTTTAGCCTTACACAGAAATAAATTATATAAGAATACCTCAAAGGAGGGGTATAGTGTCATGTACATATTCAGATGGTACATTAATATTATCAAAAGGAATTATAAAGCTACATAAAGATATGCAGCATGGAAGATTGGTGTGCCAAACATGACTTTGAAATAAATGTGGCAAAAACAGAGATGATGGAGCTCAGAAATTGAGGAAAAGCACCTGCATCAGCAGATATCTTGATGTGGGAGAAAAAACTAAAAATCATACCAGACTTCAAATACCTTGACAACAAGATACAAATGCATGCAGAAATGTTTCATGAAACATGTAATAGAGAAAGCAATGCAAGCAATAATGGTTATTCATGAAATAGATGGTATTAGATACCTCAGCATAGAGACAGCAAATGGCACTATTCAGAGCCAAAATCCCAGTGATGTACTGAATAGAAATTGTCGGTCCACATCTCACAATGAAAAACTTAATAACATTAGCACGTGTAAAGGTGATGTATATAAAGAAAGTGATCAGTGTGTCTAAAACTATGTGATGCAGACTCTGTATACTTGCTAGCGAGGGAATTCTTTCTGATTGAAGATGTATGGACAAGCCTGTTGCTACCCAATACCAGTGTTTTGGTAATACTGTTAAAAACATTGCCAGGAAAAAGGGAAGACATACCTCTAAAATTTTACAGCACAGGGGACATTACTGACTGAAGATGAGGCACTTGGTAACCAGAATGGCAGTCCATAGTTTCCACGAACTTATCTGCAACAACACATGTCATGAACAAATCACAATGTGTGATTGTAAACTTTATAACAAAATAGGCCACTGTTACATTGTTGAACTCTGTACTAAAAGGATAAAGTTAGTGACTATAACCACAATATGTAAAATTTTTACTTTCTTGTGTTATTATAGTTGTACTTTCAAATTGTATGTATATTGGTTGCAATAAATATATTATTATAACAATTTGATCCTTCAGATAACTTACGGGATTGCAACTAGTTGACATCGTCAACAGCAGCCGATATTTTGACATGTGCACATCCTGTGATTTTCATGGCAAACTGCAGACTGTAAATTTGAAACAACCTCAGTTTACAGTGCAGCTCCAGGAAGATCACACACACACACACACACACACACACACACACACACACACACACTGTATAGTGCCACCACACAACCAAAGAGGAATGACATCTGAAATTATCAATAGTGAAAATTAATAACCAATGGGTGAAGTAGCATTAACTCTGTCCTTCTCTTTTTTGACAAGGGAGAGAGCAGAATTCCACACAGAATTTAAGCAAAAGCCTTCATCTGTATTTATAAGGTTACTTACTAATTTAATTTCAGCTGCTTCCTTAATAACAGTATCTCAATAGCAGGAAATTGATTCCAGAATATCAGTGTTCTTATATTCTGCAGGATGACTGGTGCCGAGACAATGTTCTGCAACAGCAGATTTGCTTGGATGTTGTGTGTGTGTGTGTCTGATGCTTATGTTCAGTACACGATCCTGACCAATGGATAACATACCTCAACTGCAAGGAATGTGATAGACTCCCACCCTGCACTAACCGAGATCATTCTTTACGGAACCTAAAAGAACCTTATTTTAAATGGTGGTTGAAAATCACATTTCACATCATATTTCCACAAAATACAACCAGTTGTGTTGAAAATGGCCCCTGTGTAAGGCTAGAAGGCCATATACTTTGGTGCCACCTCGATATTATTACCAGTGATCTGATGCATAGTTTGTGATAGCACAATGCATCTGATCTGTTTTTCACTATAATTATTCTGATGAAAGATGACCTCAAGAGGAGGTAACTTAGCTGATAAACTCTCATATAACATATAGGGAACAGCACAATAAAAATCAAGGCTTTTTATTGTATTCTGCAGCAAGGAACTTTTCTAGAACCCTGTTAGTTTTTTTCTCAATACTTCTTGTGGGGTCAGCATTGAAACCAGCATGTATTGACAACAGTTCTGTTGTTTGCCTCATGACAATGAAAACTGAGCAGTTTTTAGAGCACCTGAATTCAGTCCACTCAAATATTCTTTGTATGATGAAGGTTGAAAAGGATGGCTGCCTTGCCCTCCTTGACATGTTGGTCAGGGTACTTAATGGTACTTTAGGTTGTGCCATTTATAGGAAGCCTACTCCACTGACTTGTAACTATAGGCTAATATTTGTCACCATCCTGCACAGTGTGAAGGGGTATCTCATACCCTGGCTCACAGGGCCCATGTTGCCTCAGACCCTTAGAGTTTGTTAGCTGAGATGCCAATTTTGAGGTCACTATCATCAGAATGGTGATAGTGAAAGACAGATCATACATGTGTTGCAATGTCAACAAACAGTGCATTGGGGATCAATGGTATCAGGTGTCACCAAGTCTACACCTTTTTGCTGTATTTGGAGACCATTTCCAACAGGATAAGTTGTATTTTGTAGAAATATGATGTGAAATGTTGTTTTTTTGACCTCCACCTAAGATTAGGGTCTTTCAGTTTCCGTTAAGGATGATCTTGGTTTTAAGGCGATTGACTATTGTATTCCTTAGCAGTGGCATGTCATATATTGGTAAGACTGACAGGACAGCAGGTGACTTTTGTACTGAGTGTAAGTCTCACAGACACTTACATGCTGAGCAAATCAGTTATTGCATAACATTGTCTTGCCGCCTTTCATCCTATGGAATATGACAACATGCAGATTCTGGCATGCGCTTCCAGCTATTGGTATAGTGACACTAAGGAAGCAGTTGAAATTAAATTAGCAATTAACCTCATAAACAGAGAGGGAGGTTTTTGCTTAAATTGAAATCCTGCTCTCTCCCTTGTCAAACAACAGAGGGACCGAGTTAATGGTACCACACCCCCATTGGTTATTAATATTCACTATCAGTAACTTCTGACATTGGTTGTCTTTGCTTCTGTTGTGGCAGTAGTTTGTGTATATGTACACTCCTGGAAATTGAAATAAGAACACCATGAATTCATTGTCCCAGGAAGGGGAAACTTTATTGACACATTCCTGGGGTCAGATACATCACATGATCACACTGATAGAACCACAGACACATAGACACAGGCAACAGAGCATGCACAATGTCGGCACTAGTACAGTGTATATCCACCTTTCGCAGCAATGCAGGCTGCTATTCTCCCATGGAGACGATCGTAGAGATGCTGGATGTAGTCCTGTGGAACGGCTTGCCATGCCATTTCCACCTGGCGCCTCAGTTGGACCAGCGTTCGTGCTGGACGTGCAGAACGCGTGAGACGACACTTCATCCAGTCCCAAACATGTTCAATGGGGAACAGATCCGGAGATCAAGCTGGCCAGGGTAGTTGACTTACACCTTCTAGAGCACGTTGGGTGGCACGGGATACGTGCGGACGTGCATTGTCCTGTTGGAACAGCAAGTTCCCTTGCCAGTCTTGGAATGGTAGAACGATGGGTTCGATGATGGTTTGGATGTACCGTGCACTATTCAGTGTCCCCTCGACGATCACCAGAGGTGTACGGCCAGTGTAGGAGATCGCTCCCCACACCATGATGCCGGGTGTTGGCCCTGTGTGCCTTGGTCGTATGCAGTCCTGATTGTGGCGCTCACCTGCAAGGTGCCAAACACGCATACGACCATCATTGGCACCAAGGCAGAAGCGACTCTCATCGCTGAAGACGACACGTCTCCATTCGTCCCTCCATTCACGCCTGTCGCGACATCACTGGAGGCGGGCTGCACGATGTTGGGGCGTGAGCGGAAGACGGCCTAACTGTGTGCGGGACCGTAGCCCAGCTTCATGGAGATGGTTGCGAATGGTCCTCGCCGATACCCCAGGACCAACAGTGTCCCTAATTTGCTGGGAAGTGGCGGTGCGGTCCCTTACGGCACTGCGTAGGATCCTCCGGTCTTGGCGTGCATCCGTGCGTTGCTGCGGTGCGGTCCCAGGTCGATGGGCACGTGCACCTTCCGCCGACCACTGGCGACAACATCGATGTACTGTGGAGACCTCACGCCCCACGTGTTGAGCAATTCGGCGGTACGTCCACCCGGCCTCCCGCATGCCCACTATACGCCCTCGCTCAAAGTCCGTCAACTGCACATACGGTTCATGTCCACGCTGTTGCGGCATGCTACCAGTGTTAAAGACTGCGATGGAGCTCTGTATGCCACGCCAAACTGGCTGACACTGACGGCAGTGGTGCACAAATGCTGCGCAGCTAGCGCCATTCGACGGCCAACACCGCGGTTCCTGGTGTGTCCACTGTGCCGTGCGTGTGATCATTGCTTGTACAGCCCTCTCGCAGTGTCCGGAGCAAGTATGGTGGGTCTGACACACCGGTGTCAATGTGTTCTTTTTTCCATTTCCAGGAGTGTATGTGTATGTGTGGGTGGGCGGGTGGGGGGGGGGGGGGAGATTATCTTTCCACAACTGCAGTGCATACTGACGTTTTAAATTCTCTTGCACAGTGCTTACTAGCTGCAGTATTGCCTTGAAAATGACAGGGAGTGCACCTGTTAAAATATAAATGGTTGTCAATTATGTGACCCATGTGCATTCGTGTAAGTTATCTGGACATTGTATATGCCAGGGAAAACTTGGGCCCCAATTTGATCCTGATATTTTATCCCTGATAACTTCAGAATTTCGAGTCAACACTGTCAGAAGTTTTTTCCCAAATCAATATATCTCTGTTCTAAGATAAGTATATTATGTCTGTTTTGCCTCATACATTCTGACATTTCTCAGGGGACCAATATAACCTCAACCTATATCTCAGGTACCAGTCATTCCTTTCTTCTGAAGATAATATGTGTTAGTATTTTACAATTGTGACTGATGAAACTGGAGGTTTAGCAATACTCATACCTCTCAGCACTTGCTTTCCTTGACTTGGGGGCTTCTTGAAGCCTAAGAATATTTTGCTGTACTTACATATTCTGCATGTTTAGGCCAGAAATTGTCATTATGCTTAATGTTGAATTCAAAACAACACAGTAGTAGTAAACATTGATATCTTCAGAATGAAAAAAATATAAAGAGTAATGAAGATGAATCTAAGGTTCCATGAAATGAATAAAAATTCAGGATGTAAGATGTTGTTACTATCCTTTGTATTTTTTCCAAAGAGCATTTCATTCTGCATCGATGAACCAGTGCAACTGATTAGTAGAAAGAAATAATTCTATATCTGTAAATTATAGTTTAAGCACTAGGTTATGTTACTGTTGATGCACTGATATTTCACTTACATGTAGGTAATATGGACAGCCTAACTATGAGCAGCAAAATATGGCCAAAAATAAATGAAACACTGATGAAACAAGATGCAATTGGTCGTCACTTGACACTGAAATGTCAGGTACACCCCAGCGAGAAAACAAAAGTTGCCTCAGCATCAGATTTCAAGGCTGTTCCTGAGGGAGGTTGCAGCCTTCCTTGTGAGGATGAACTTCCTTGTGGCCACAAATGTCAGAGTGTTTGTCATGTACAGGACAGATATCATGAAAAAACTAAGTGCTCCTTTCCTTGCCAAAGGTAAGACTTAAAATATAATCACAATCATTTTCATGTCACAAAGGGTCATATGCAATGTGACTGTAATTTGTAATGTTTGCTAACTGTTGTTAATCAATCACAGTCACTGAATATGGTATTATGAGTCCATTGTCTTCATTGTTACATAGAAGATAGAGAAGGTATTCCGTAATCCAGTTTTCCCTCCCTTGTGTGATGATGTGTTAGTATGTCCACATTAAATGGGTCTGAAAATTGTTTTGCGTATAATCCACATAGTTTAAAGTTAAAATGAGGTGATTATATTTAGTGTGCTTCACCAAAAGCTTATTGTGTTGATATCAACATGTGGTACTTTTACAAATACAACAGATTCCAAGGACCTGACAGAACAAGTAATGCAAAGAAAAAGAAAAAGGGTTATAGGCTCTCAGACACATTACTGGATGTGCGTCAGTCTAAAAGTATGTATGGCAAACAGAGAAAGGTAGAACTAGCAACAAGCTTTATCATAGTTGTAAATTGTCATAGCTGTGTTGGGAAAGAACGAGAACTCTAAGCACTAATAGAAAGCACTGATGCTTAAATTATTATAGGTATGGATAGCCAGAAATAAGTTCGGGTGAAATTTTTATAAAGAACCTACCCGTGTTCAGAATAGATTAAATACATTTTTGGTGGTTGGATGTTTACTTTTCTCAGAAGTCGTTTACCTTGTTGTGAAATTGAAGTAGATAGTTCCTGTAAGATATTATGAGTAGAGGTTATATTTGACAGCCAGAATAAATTAATAATTGGTTTGTTTTACAGTTCCTGTAAGATATTATGAGTAGAGGTTATATTTCACAGCCAGAATAAATTAATAATTGGTTTGTTTTACCTACACCCTGACTCAGATGATACAGTTGCTGAACAGTTCAAAGAAAACTTGGAGTCTTATTTAAATAGGTACCCCACTCATACCATTTTAGTTGGTGGTGGCTTCAATCTACCCTCAATATATTGGAAAAAAATCCTTGTTTGAAGCCAGCTTAGGCATAAAACATTGTCTGAAATTGTGCTGAATGCTTTCTCAGAAAATTGTTTTGAACAATCAGTTCAGGAGCCCACTCAAGGTGTAAATGGTTGTGAAAACATACTTGACCTCATAGCAACAAATAATCCTGGGCAAATAGGCAGCATCATGACAGATACAGGGATTAATGACCACTAGGCTGTTGTAGTGAGGCTGAATACTGTAACATCCAAACCCATCAAAAATAAATGCAGATAAAAATTTGCTGGACACCTTTCTAAGGGACAGTCTCCACCCCCTCTGATCTTACTATATAAGCATAGACAAGATGTGGTTTGAATTCAAACAAATAGTATTGACGGCAGTTGAGAGTTATAAGTGATGGTACTGATTGTGGAAATATTCTGTTGGTGCCCGCCTACATAGGGAGAAATGACTATCATGATAAAGTAAGTGAAATCTGAGCTTGCAGAGAAAGATTGGAAGTGATTGTCTTTTCTGTGCACTATTAGATAGTAGAAAAGCACAGAAACAGCTTGAAGGTGGTTCGTTGAATCCTCTGCCAGCCACTTCATTGTAAGTTGCTGAGTAATCACCTAGATGTAGATGTAAAAGAAATAATCTTGCCAGTTGATGAAATTGCTACTCCTGTCGAATTCAGAGGGGCAGTGTACTATCATATCAGGTAATGTCAGTCGTAGAATATTTGTTTCTTGCTTTGTGTGATGAGTGGATCCAACTAAAAAAAGTATTTTAGAGGCATTGTTACAATGTAAATCATTGCCAAACTAACGTCAAAAATTATTTGTACATTTTGGTCATTAATAAAACAAAAGCAGGATGTAATGAAAATACTACAGTTATAAGCATCTGTATGAAATTACAGATACATCCATACTGTGCAAACCACTGTGAAGTACGTGGAATAGGGTACTTTACATTGTACGACATATTAGTGTGTCTTCCCATTCTGTGTGCATATGGGATGCAAGGAGAATAACTGCTTAAATGCATTTCTGTATACAGTAATTAGTCCGATTTTGTCTTCAATCACTATAGGAGCAGTATGTTAGTAGTTTCTTGAAATTTCTGAGTAGGCTTTTGTAAGATGGTTGGCATCTACCTTCAAGTAGCTTTGTGTTTAGGTTTTTCGGCATTTCCATTTCAATATTCTTCAGTTCAGACAATCTTGTGACCATTTATGTTGCCTTGTTTTTATATATTCAGTACCCCCTGTTATATCTATTTGGTATGTGTACCACACTTTTGAGCAATATTTAAGTGTATGTTTGTGGTGGGTGGGTAAGGAAGTGGGGAGGGGGAGTAGTGGTGCTCAGTGACAAAGATGATATTAAAAGACAAGTCACATAATTGTTTTGCAATTAGTCTCAATTCTAGTTTCACTGCATCTTTTCAGCATCATACCAATGGATCGAATTCTTACCAACAACTACGCTTACATGAAAATACCATTGTATATTCTCACAAATTATGATACACCACTATTTTTATAAATTTTCTGATTCCAATTGTAACTCATTAGTACTGTTGTCATACGATAGTCCTTTTTTTTTTTCTTATTTCGAGAAGTGCACAATTTTATACTTTTGATCATTTTAGAGGTTCAGAGCAAAAGTGGATCAAGTCCATATTTTACTCTTACAAGAAAAGTAATACATTTTATTGCAGATAAAGAATTAAATGTTTTTTTTTACATCAAAGAATAACAAATACATGCTAATCTATATAACATGATGCACACAGACATTTTTATCAATTTAAAAGTTTTTTTCCTATTTATTTTCTATTTCTTTGTTCATTAGTGCACTGGAAAATTTCCACTTTGTACTTCAAAAATTAAACCAATGACCCTGTTTCTTTTCATCTTTTAATGCATCCTCTTAAATTACATTTTCTTTTAATTAATTATTCAAACTGCAAGATTATAAGTAAGTTCACTTACCATTGCTACTTCTTCTTCTTCTTTTCTTTCATGCAGACACTATTTAATCCCCACCTATGAATAATCTTGTTCATGAAAATCTTGCTGGTCATTTCCTGTTCTCCCTCACGTAGCTATCTTTGCAGTTAGAAACTCTTGTAATAGGCTTGATGTAATGTTGGAATGAACTTCAGTAAATTGAACATGTTCTCCTCCTTTTCACTTGCAACTGATCTATGATTCTTGATTAGTTGGTCTTGGTGGACTCTGGCTAGTGAATTAAGTTTATTTCCTTTTTTCTTCTTGATAAAATGTACCTCATTGAATTCCACCATGCCACTTAACCTCTTTAAACCTTACTGTAAAAGGCATTCCTCTGCCATACCTCACTCATCAAGTGATTAACAAATTTAACCCATAGGCATTAATATTTTGTGTTATGGTTTTGTTCTTTTCATTACACTGACTTCCAGTTTCGGTGTTTTGCATTTTTCATAGTTTAAAGTATTGACCATTCCTCTGGGCCATAGGTATATTGCATTTTGCTTGCAGCTATTTTTTATTTTACACAAGTCAGCTACCTTCACAGCGTTCAGTAAAAGTGAATGGCCCAAAACTATACATTTGTGGTCAGTTACTTCCAACTGAATTTTTGTATCATTGACTATTATGAAGAGGATGAGAGCTATCTTAATGGATTCTGTCCAGAACACACATCAGAATAAAGGGCGACGTGTTTGTGCGTTGATTATTAAATTGGAACTTTCCATGACACTTTCCTGAAGAGCTTGAATTATCAGTATCCATAAAAATTTAATCAGATTCCTCTTCCATTATTGCACTCTAACTTAATAAAAGCTTCACTAATTAATTCATACTTTAATACTTCAGTATTCTAAGACACAACTCCATTTTGTTTTCTGTCCAATTTTCTGTATATGATTTTTTTTCTGTCCAATTTTCTGCATATGATTTGCAGCTTGACATGATTGACAATAGCTCTGCCTCTGCCAGAAGATGCAATCTTGTCTTGGAGCATCAAGTAACTACCGCATCCTGCAGACAGTATATTGAACTACAGGCTTGGTTCCCCCTTTCCTTGAAGAATTACTGATATTTTGAACCCAGCTGTCGTAAAACTAAGATTTAAAATTTTTTGGACTTGGTTTATTTTTACACGGAGCCTTTCATTTAAAGCAAGTTTATAATGTATACAACACTTTGATATTGTATCAGTAGCTGACTGAATATTTGTCCTAATATAACAACGAAAATAGTCAATTTTTGATAATATAGGGTAACCATAGAGAGAAAAAATCAACTCACCAAGCAATTGCAGGAGAACACACATAAAAAAGAAAACACATATTACAATATATATATATATATATATAATAAAAACAAAGATTCCAAGACTTACCAAGCGGGAAAGCGCCGGCAGACAGACACATGAACAAAACACACAAACACACACACAGAATTACGAGCTTTCGCAAGTGAGTAAGTGTCTCTTCTTCAAAAGTTGAGGTTATTGTTGACAGCTAGATCTATACAAAATGTTGCTTGAACATCCGATGTTCAAAACATTTCCCTTGAACATGCCTCATGTTGCTTCTAAATATGTCAGTGACTCTCCATCAAAGATGACATAATGCATCCTTCCTCCCAAAAAATCTTCAGTCGAGTCACAAATTTCACTTGAAACCCTATTGTGTTTTATTTCTGTAAACAGATTCTGTCAGGTATGGAAGTGAAAAAGTACTGCATCAACCTGATTATCTTGACATATGGCTTTCACAATGTCATGTGAGAAAAAAATAAATTAGGTTTTGCATTTCCAGTGTTTTCGGAATTCATATGGATTGGCGTGGCATAGTTCATTCTGTTTCAGGTACCTGTAAGCAGATCTGACCTAATCTGTCTTTCAACTTTTTTGTTCGAGGGGTGCAGTGTATATTATGGTTAAAAATTGAGGTAACTTAATCATAAATTGTGTGTAGAATCTGTTAGAAGTTCGATTCTGCTCATAGACCTTGTTCAATTTTATCACTTTTAGCTGTTTCTCAGCATCGGTCATAGTGATATCTACATCACTTATCTTTGATGTCTCCTTCAAAATACTCTCCTCCACAATTAATACATTGTTCCCAATGCTGTTTCCACTTTCAGAAGCATTTTGATACACCTCTTGCTTGGATCGCGTGAAGCACCATCTGCGAATTTTCTCTTATCTCTCATTGCAAATCTTTGTCCTATTAACCAGATTTTCAACTTTGATAATAAAAAACAGTCTGCAGTGAAGAGGTCTGGAGAGTATGGAGGATGAGATAGCACAGTGATTTTGGTTTTTTTGTGCAATAGTCGTGCACCAACGGGGATAAATGTGTGGGTGCATTATCGTGTTGCAAGAGCCGTGAATCATCTAGCCACATCTCAGGCTGTTTCCATCTCACATTTTCTCACAGGCATTACATGTCCCAGTGGCATAATCAATTAATAGTTTGTCCCTGTGGCGCAAATTCATGATGAACTAACCCTTCAAAGTCAAAGAGAACCATCAGCATGGCTTTGATATTTGACCTGACCTGATAAAATGACCTGAAGATCTTTCTTGTCCTGACTCATGAGTTATGGGACGAACTTGGTGGCAATACGATGCATTCCACCATGTTGTGACACGATTTCATGATATGATCCAACTGAAATGTTACATTGTTCTGCAATCTCTCGAACAGTCAGTCTTCATCTGGCACGCACAGTTTCATCGGAGTTCCTCACATGAGCATCATTGGTAGACATTGAAGGGCGTCCTGAGTGAGGGTCACCTTTAACTTCTGTCTGGCCATTTTTAAACTGTGTGAACCATTAGTAACACCAATTATGGCTTAATCATTACTGTAGGCTTCCTGCGTCATTTGGTGTGTCTCTGTAAAGATTTTCTCGAGTTTCACACAAACTTCAATGTAGATGCATCGTTTCTCTAACTCTGCCATCTCAAACTTGGCAGCACAATGTTCTACGTGACTACTAACGGACATACAACAATGAAACTTTCGTTTTTTTTTTTTTTTTTTTTTGCAAGCTCCATTGCTTCTTAGGAGTGCTCCAAATTCTGGGATTGTGATACAAATGCTTCAGCTGTTGATCAATAAAATCATAATAGCTGTATCTGTGGGAGTCGTTTATTTGGTTCGTACAATAATACTGTGATGTCTTGTAAAAGCTACAATTATCTGCAGTCGATGGAAAATCACGTAATCTAAAATAATATTATTTACTTTGCACACAGCTGTCTGGGTACCGCATTCCTGACCCATCGGGAGGATCCTAATTTTTTCAACATTATGGTGCAAGTCAAGAAAGTCAGAGCCCAACTTGTCACAAAACCTTCAACACCTCTAGTTCTAGCCTTTTATACAAGTCATAAGCCTTTGATCTCAGTCAAATTTGTAGATACTGCTGCAGATTGTGAGCTTTGTTGACATTATGTGAGCAAGGCTGGTCATCTCAATCTTATCTGCTGGTCACTGGAATGGTCCAAGAGTGACTTTACCTTTAGATGATTGGCATTGTTTATTCACATGTTCTCTACAGTCTGTAGCTCACACCTCACTCACTCAAATGCTGCTGCAGCAGAAAATACACAGTGAATCCACAGGGTTATCCTTCTTATCTCTCACTGCCAGTGTCCTAAAGTGGTATAAATATTTGCTGTACAGTTAAAACTGCTGATAATTAATAGACTGCTACAGACTTGCCTACATGTGAATTGTGGCACATGAATGAGAAAAAGAAGAAAATTTTAGATTCATAAAGTAGACTGTGTGTAGCAACCAAAGAGCTGCAGGAGATGGATTTGAAATTCATAGCATTTTATAGAACAACTGAACACAGCTACAGTGATTTTGCACAGTTAACTTCTGCCTTAACACAGTGTTAATTTTATTTTGAAAAACCCAAATGTCTTCAGATGTATGTCCACAAAGTTAGGGTGCTAGTGGTTTGTTCTTGTTAAATATTTTATATGTGAACACCATTGTGTTTATATGTATGAGAAATTTGAGGCTTTTCTGCCACTTTCCTGCTGTTTTTAGTATTTATTTCTTCTTGAAAATGCAAGTTTGCAAATCTCACAAAAGAATACTCCAGGTATGTTGTATTTATTTGTTATTTGTTCCCTTTGACATGCCAGTAATTTTATTTTGATTGTTTAATGTACAGTATATTGCAAATATGTCATAAAAATTTCTTTGCCACTTGACACTACCAGTCAAATCCCTCTGTAGTAGCCGGAGATTGTGAAGTTGTATTAAATGGGATTTTTTTTCCGGTTCCTTTACAAAACTAATTTTCAGAACCTGCTTGTTCATTTTCTTATTAGATCAGTACAGAGTTGTGTTCAAGGACACAATGCAGGTGAGCTCACTTGGTAGTGTGGATGCCAAATCATTGGCAGATGGTTGGCAACACATTGTGAGTGATTTAGTGATGGGTCACTCTGTTGTCACGCTCTCTGCACCCGCTTGCATCTGCAGTGGGTTTCATTTGTGTTGCTCCCATATGGGGAGGGCCTAAATGATACAAGATATTAGAGGTACAACATGTGCAGTATCCACAATTCAGACAGGATACATACCCACAAGTGAGAAGTAACTTTGGGGTAATCTTGAGTCAACTCTGCAATATAGTTAGAAGTGAGGGTCTATGTGATATGAAGAGAGGGGCACACAGTTGTTAAGATATTCATAAAAGATTCAGGAGAAAATAAAATGGAACTGAGATTATTTTGTAGGCTGGTCAGTATTGCCAACACTAGTATACTCACTTCAGTGAACGGAGTTTTTGTCAGAAAACATTTTTTGTAGTGCATGAGATTTTTCCAATGTTTGAAGTGAGTCACTAAGTTGATTCTGCATAGCATTCATATCTTGATTCATCATGTCATGGGGGGGGGGATTTCGAAATGAGATAGTAACTGGGCAGTGACCAGTCAAATTCGTTGCACATGAGACAGTAAACTGTCTTCAGTATGTCCCGAGAAGAAACAGTCTCTACAAAAGGCACTGAATTGTGTTGTTCATGTGTAAGTAAAGATGCTGAATTGTGTTACCAATGTCTACTTGGAGACCAGCCATATGGAACAGCACTGGGTTGTGCTTATTCAGCGGCAGTTGGTGATTTGGTCAGGTGGAGAGTGGGATCTTATTTCTGCAAATTCCTGTAAAACAATATGATGGCATTCTCGATTATGGGGGCTACATGTCTGCACTTTTGTGGTAGAAGTTTTCAAGTTCATGAAGTTTGTACATTACTCCACCATACAGACAATGGTGAAAACTGTGTAACAATATCGCAGTAGAGCAAAATGGTGCAAACACCTGACAAAACCAGTGGATAGGAGAGGCAGAAAATAAAATATAGAGGAGTAAGTAGAGCAAAACACGGCTGAAAAGGGCATACTGGTTAATTTTGGGACAATGTGGAGTATGTAGCATACAGATGCAAAAACATGATGCATTAGTTGCACAGGGGTCTACTAGTCATATGAAACAAAGTTAAACCAGAGGGAGTCACATTTGAACAAAGAGTGTCATTGTTTGACAAAGACAGATGACCAGACTGGACAGGCATTTGCTCGTAACAAGCTGTCCAGTGGGAGAGAAGTTCTGTTCAGCAGTGGTAATATCAAACTGATATGCTTGGAAACCTATAATGCAGAGAGAAAACTTTACAGCAATGATGAATATACAACATTTAAGCAAAATTTCTAGTTAATCAGGAACCTAGAGAGGTGAAAACATCCAGCAGAATAATCAGTATGGCCAAACAGGAGTGACACAGAAAATACTGATATGATCTTTCACCTAATACTTAAGATAAGATCTGTTATTAATCCCTAGATCATTAATTATACAGAGAGTCAGAACATAAATTGTAGTGATGGGAACCTGTTGGTTGCTGTGGAGCAGTTTTACTGGATACTGGCTTATGTGCTGAATGATTTTTTTATGGATTCAGCTGGATCAACTAAGGCACATGGTGTATTGCTATCTTAATACTTAATTAAATGAAGAAAATAAAACTACAGTCTTCTGATTCGACATTGACTAACAATGTGTCATGCAATATCCGGAGAGGTCCATCGCAGGAGCATGTAAATTACTTTGTTCTCCCCTGTTTTATGGTGGCATGTCATAGCATCACATAATCTCCTACTTGGTATAGTGACATCCCAGCATTCTTTTGACTAAGTTGGTGTTGCCTCCATGTTTTGGCTGCACTGTTCTGCTGAACTCTCTTCTAAATGATCTTTAATATTTTAGCCAGGTGCTCCACTTCACTGAAATTTATTACAGGCAGCAACTTCTCAATCTCGAAAGGGACATGCATTTTGTGTCTGTAAACAACCTGTTAAAGAATCAACCCTGTTGTTTCATGTACCTGCCGTTGTATGATAAAGTCATACATGGTAATAGACAACACCATTCTGAGTGGGAACTTTTCATGTAATATGACAACATTTTAACACACTTGTACAATAAGATTGGATATAAAGTTGGTCTCTTTTTAATGGCCTCTGGACTTCTAAATGGTAGTACTGAATGAGTGATAGATGATTTGGCAGCTATCTCAGTAGTCATGTCTTCATTTATTATCAAAATAAGATAATGAGAGAAATGGTCAGTGATGGATAAATTTTCTGTTATTTTGAGCTCTTATAGGGGACGGTCTTGAGATATTGAGGATATGAATTCAATAGGTCCTGCTGCCTCAATAAAGTTAAAGAGGTCCTCTTGGTCTTTGTCCAGGCACTCTCTAAGTGTCAGAAAGAAAGTTTTGAATGTAATATTCTACATCTTTCTTTCATTGTGACCACCAATAACAGCCTGCAATGTGTGAATGCATGGTGCTTTTACCACTATGACATCTCTGTATGCTATCATGACATTGAGTGTGCACTTGAAAATAGTCTTGGGAACTACTATCCATACTCCAGGAGGCACTTTCTTTTGTAAAACGTCATCTGTTGTAATAAAATCAAGTGAATTAGACAATTAATTACACACAGCATCAGGTTTTTGTGCCTTCTTTAAGTCTGCAGCAAGCAAATCATCTATTTGTAGGTTCATAATTTTCTTTCTTACGACACCTGCATTTTGATTAATTTGCCAGGCTTTTGTTTAACTATGTAGTCATATTGACTGAATTTTAAGGTCCTCCTAAAAAGTCTGCCACTGGGATCTTTTTAACTCGGTAGCCACTGTAAAGCCACATAATCATTAATTACAATGGAGTGTTGTCTGCATAGGTAACAATGAAAGTAATGATTTCCAAAAACAAATGCAGAAGTTCTTTTTGTGTAGTGCCATACGGTGTTGTTAGAATCACATGGTAGTGTAAAATCTGAATAAGCCAGGACAGTTGAACTTGCAAGAATTTATTTCAGTTTTAGCATGGCACTCTCACTGTGTTTTGTCCAGACAAAAGCAGTTACCTTCTTCACTAATTTTATTAGAGGTTTTCTGGTAGCTGCATAGTCTTAAGTCCTGCCAGCTTTGCACTTTTTGTATAGTTGTTGATACTGTATAGTCTTGTACCATGGGGAGAAAGGAGAGGATGTTGTTTGGCGGCTGGTATCTCTTTCTACCACACAACTATTAACAGGGTTCTTTATTTACCAGCTCAGAAAGCTACTTACCTCTAAGCAAGTTGTTGTGATATAAACTCTTCCGTAATAGTCCATATTAGCCTCAATGCTGGCGAAGTCCAAGTCCCGCTATAAACACTACACTTTCATAGCTGGTGACATGAACTGCTACACGCCAACTAGAATAGTGATTGAGCTAGTAACGGCGACTGTGACTCTTGACTCCGACTGACTGTCTACGTTTGACTTGGCCCTCCAATCTGCGGCAGCGATCTAAATACTGACGGTTGAGAGGGTGTTGGCATTGCGTTGCTTTAGAGTCTGTCTTTGGCCTCTCTCCTGATAGACGAACATGATTCAGTGACTATTACCGATCTTTGTGCAACCTATTTGCTGATCGTTGCACTGGTGAGAGATTTCACCAGCACTTTGCCCCCCACTCCCCTCCTTAGCCCTCCACCCCCACCCCACAAAATGCTGCACCATTGTTATGTAGGGAGGCTGCAAATTACAGCAGGGAGGGAGACAGGACACTGAATGTAGAGATGAGCCAGGAACCACGACTGGAGGATAGCATGCTCCTAACCGCACCCCGCCATCTGGCTTGTGAGGCAACAGGAACATCCTCCAAAAAACTGTTGCCAGGGCACACGTCCAGGCGTGAGGGCATGTCCTGGATCGATGATGGTGGTGTTGGTGGGTCCAGGTCCAATGGGGTTAGTGAGTGGGGACAGTGGGGCTGAGAGTGCATCGTCATCCTGCTCCTCCTGGGATGCCCTGGTGGCACCAGTGGGTAGCTGGAAGGCTGCACGGTCCCTTGAGGTCATGAACCTGGGGGAAGAAAAGCAGCAGAATCGTGAGGCAAATGACAGTCGCAAATTTGGTTCTGGTGCCAGCATTGCAAACCATCGGGATGTGCGATCAGATACATAGAAGAGCCAATGCGTTCTTGGATCACGCCTCTTTCCCAGCCCCCACAGTTGCTGTAAACCCTGAAGAGAACAACATAGTGCTCCACAAAGCTATACTTGCACACCATTAGCGGTGCCAGATGCTGTGGTGGATGCAGCAAGTGTAGCAGCGTCCGATGGTGGTGGCCATGCAAAAGTTCCAACAGTGACGGTCTGTCTCTTGGGTGGGAGTGATAGGAAGTGAGAAAGAGTTGCAGGTCCTGTTCCTGTCTATGTGTGGTGTGAAGCTTGGCTGTTTGTTGTTTAAAAGTGTGTACAAGGGATACTGCTTCTCTGTTGGACTGTGGGTGAAACAGAAAACTTGTTAAATGACGAATGCCATTGCCTTCACAAAACTGTTTAAAATCGTGAAGTGAACTGTAGTCCGTTGTCCAACACAAGTACTTGTGGCAAACCTTCTATACAAAATAATGAGCCAACGAGTGATCCAAAATGGTCTTGCAAAGTCTGTGAGCATTTGTTGCCATGGCGATTTGAGTCTTAGGGCAAGCTGAGAATGTTTGTGTCAGAGCATATTGGTTTTCAGCGCATACGTGACACTATGACGACGTCTGTTCAATGTGGGCATCCGTGCCCTGCCGAGTACAGTGGCGTTGCGTTAACTGTTTAGTGAAAACAGTTCCCCAATGTCCTCGGCGGAACTATCGCAACACAGTATTTTGCAACACTTTGGGAATAGGTGCGTGCAATTTTCCACTGGCATTCTGAACTAGAGTCACAACCTGTTGAACTGAAATGTTACACCAGTGTGCAAAATATCAGCACACAACTGAGTTCTGGGTAATGTTCAATGAACGAGGCCAAGACATGAAAATGTAATGCAACAAAATCTTCAGATCTGAGTCTGCTTCTGTGGCCTGTGCGATTTTTCTTTAATGCAAGAGAAAAGATTCCAGCAATTCAGATTCCTACACATTGAATTGGAAACAAGATGTGGCAGATGCATCGAAGTCAGAGTATGGGCCAATCGGAAGGCAAGATAGGGCAGCTGCATTGCCATGCTTCCATACTGATATGCTGAAGCAACAACACCCAACATTGCAATTTTTGAGCAGTGCATGTAGGAACTGGCTTTGACAGATGAAACAAGGACTGCAAAGGCTTGTGATCTGTCACTAAATAGAACTGGCGATCATACCAATAGTGATGGAATTTTGTCACACAATACATAATAGTGAGAGCTTCTTTTTCAATTTGAGAATAATTGCACCTATTTTTGAGTGAGCAACTTTGAGGCAAAAGCAATAGGTCTGTCTTGTGCACCAATTCTGTGTGAAAGCACAGTGTTAATTCCATAGGAAGAATCGTTGATTTGCAAAACTACTGTATGGGAAGAATCAAAATGTGCTAAATATCTGTCACTGAGCAAGGCGTTTTTTAAATTCTGAAATGCATCTTGACAGCCTTTAGTCTACCCAAGGTAGATTTTTTGCGACTCAAGCGGTGCAATGGAGACGCGATCTGTGCAGAATTCTGAATGAACCGATTGTAGTAAGTCATCTTGCCTAGTACTGACTGCAGTTCAGACACATTGTGAGGAACGGGTAGGTAACGGATTGCAAGCAAATGAAATTGGATGGGATTCACATCCTGACTGTTTATCACATGACGTAAGTACTGTAGTTCAATTTGAAAAATGTTACACATCAGCTAAGTACTGTAGTTCAGTTTGAAAAATGTCACACTCTTCAAAATGTGAAGGCGACCAGAAGGCTTAGGCAACAAAACAAAAGGACTTGCCCATTAACTAGCTTGAATGGGAGCAATTCTTTCAATTCACAGGCTACTTTGTCTCTTAAAGCAAATGGAAAGGGGCAGGCCCAAAAAAACTTAGGCTGTACATTGTCTTTCAATGTAACATGCACTACAAAGTTATTATCTTTTCCCATGCCTTCTCAAAACAGTTCAGAAAATTCTGTAAGCAAGCTAGTGGCACTGTCTTTTGGATCACAAGACAATGTGGAAAGTATATTGTCTTGGATGCTGAGGACAAACAAAATGAAGGCATCTAAACTTAAAATGTTCTCACTGTCTCATGATTTCAACACAGTAAAATTCACAGTCCTAGTGTGAGATTTGTAAATGGCAGGCAAACTACACTGTCCAAGCACTGGAATTTCCTGTCTGTTGTAAGCAGTGAGGTGCTTGCTAGATTTAGAAAGGCATGGTGAGCCTAACTGTTTGTACATGGCATGATTAAGCAAAGTTACTGAGACACCTGTGTCTAACTGAAAGTTCACATAATGGCCAGCAATTCGTAATGCGACAAATAGTTTGTTAGAACATCGTTGCACAGCAATATGTCGAGAAGAAGGCACAACCTTAATCTTACTTTTGTGAGAATCTGTTGTAGAGTTGGAAAACACAATGTTCACTCCACATGCATGAGCCTGTTTTTCCTGGATACAGACAAAATTGGTGAGTTTGTGCCATTGCAAACAAACTGCTTGGACATGGCCTTATGTCCACGTTGTGTTACATAACGGGCAATCATGTCTGTTATGGCCAGCAAAACATCTAGGGCAAGACTTCAGTACATTCACAGGTCTGTTTAACTGTCTACGTGGCTGTCCGTTCATCTGTGTATGCACTATTTGTTGTGGCTGCTTGGGGCAGTCGTGAGCAAGGGGCTAATCTGCCCAACAAATCGGGGCCTGGTCAATCTCATCGAGTGCTATGGCACCCGAGTCATATAGCTAGAGGAAGAGATGGATCAGAGTACTTTAAGATCTGTCTCATATTCAACTATCTGAGACACTGAATGTTAATGCATCTCTAATCATTAAATCACTCTAAAAGCTGCCACAACTACACTTAAATTTAGACCTCCTAGTCATGCCCTTTAATTCTGTGTACCACTGATGGGACATCTATTCCAGCTTTTTCTTCAAACGAAGGAACTGATATCTGGCTGCAGCTACTTGAACTTGCTGGTCATAGTACTTGGTTAATGCAGCAATTACTTCGTCATAGCTGAGTTCTTCAGGAGACGCCGTTAGGAATAGTTTTTGTTTTAACCTGAACACTGGGGACCCTGCAATTGAAAGAAA
The DNA here is from genome assembly GCF_023897955.1 of Schistocerca gregaria. NCBI lineage: Eukaryota > Metazoa > Arthropoda > Insecta > Orthoptera > Acrididae > Schistocerca > Schistocerca gregaria. The sequence continues at coordinate 242,799,354 of NC_064921.1, forward strand.
GTATTGTAGCTTTTCAGTACCTTCAACACGATGAACTTGACAATATGCTTGGATCTGAGTCAGGTATTCACGTCATTCCTCTTCTGTGCCGTTAAATTGGCAGAATGTTGGTATGCTGGTCGGTGGCACTTGTCGGACTGATTTGTTGCTTCGTTGTGCGGCCGATGCGGCTTTTGCAGACAGTAGTTGTTGTACCATCGTCAGCAGAGTAGCAGTTTTTTGGTTCTGGAACTGACAAATTTGTGCTAGATCCTTCACATTGGTCATAAATTAACAAAATGATCACCCCTGCAATCTAAAACGTAAGAGAAGGAAGCAAAATCTGCTTCTGCACTGAATTATCCTCATCGCCAGTTTTCTGTCATCGTTCACACTGAAGACTTTTGTACCATTGGAAGCAATCAGAGGATGATGTTTGGTGGCTGGCATCCTCTTTCTACCACACAACTGCACACATGTATTAACAGGGTTCTTTATTTACCAAAACAGAAAGCTACTTATCTCTAAGCAAGTTGTTGTGGTACAAGCTCTTCCTTAATAATCCACATTAGTCTCACTGCTCGCGAAGTCCTGCTATAAACATTACACTCCCATAGTCAGTGCCATGAACTGACAGACACCAACTAGAATAGTGACTGAGCTAGTAACTACGGCCAAATACGTCTGTGACTCCGACTGCGACTGACTATCTGTGACTGACTGCCCCCCCCCCCCCCCCCAGTCTGTGGCAGAGATCTAAGTACTGGTGGTTGAGAGGGCATTGGCAGCACATCACTTGCGAGTCTGTCTTTTGCCTCTCTCTTGATAGGTGCACTTGATTCAGCACCTGTTATTGATCTTCGTGCAACTTATTTGCCGACTCGTGTGCTGGTGACAGCTTACGCCAGGACAGTGCTTAGACATCTTCCGTATTCTGTTGACAAGCATACAGGATTTCTAGGATACTTTCACTGAGTACCGTTGTCTATCTATATCTATCTATCTATCTATATCCAAATCCTGTTCCAGCTACTGCCGGGTCTGGTAGCTGACGAATCCTCTCCATTTGGCTTGGTCCTCCCACCACTTTTCTTCCTCCACTTGCTGCCAGGTCACACCTCTCCTTTCAACAGATATTCTCATTCCCCATTTTCCACTGTGTTCTTGGGCGCCCTCGAGGTCTTTTCCCATCCATCTTTAGTTCTTCCATAATTTTGGGGAGTCTCTGCCCGTGCATCCTCTTAACATGCCCATACCATCTTAATCTCTTTCTTTCAATTTCTTCTCTCATACTTTCTTGTTTGAGGTCCTTTCTAACCTTTACATTCCTTACTCTGTCCATTCTTGTTTTTCCCTTAACTGCTCTGAGAAATTTCATTTCCCCTGCTTGCAGTCTGCTCCAGTCTCTTTCTGTCATTGTCCATGTTTCTCCACCACAGGTGACAATAGGGACGTAATAATTCTTATACATAAGGAGTTTTGCTCTTTCTGAAACCTCATTATTCCAAATCAGATGTTTTATTGTTTGGTAGAAATTGCCTCCCTTCTGTAACCTCCTATTAATTTCGTTAGTTATTCTTCCATCCTTAGATATTTCACTCCCTAAATAAGTGAAACTTTCTACCACTTTGAGGGGTTCTCCATTCAAGGTAATATTTCTATTGATTCCTTTCTCTCTTCTAAATACCATTACTTCACTCTTATCTTTATTTATTTTTAATCCACACCTTTTCATTATTTCCTTCCACGCATCAAGCTGTAACTGTACATCTACCTCTTTATCACCCCATATTACCATATCATCTGCAAAAATCATCTTTTTGTCTTTTTCTTTTACTATATCTTTAACTGCCCTATTCATTCCCTCCATCACAACATTAAAAAGCGCAGGAGATAGAATACTTCCTTGCTTAAGTCCTTGTCTTATTTCGAAGTATTCAGAGTTCCCCAATGGTGTTCTAATTTTACAATTGTGGCCTCTGTACATTGTCTTTATAACATTAATGTATCCGTCTTCTATATCTATCTTCTTCAGTTCTTCCCAGAGTCTTTCCCTGTCAACCGAGTCATATGCCTTTTCTATGTCTATAAAAACCATTATCACCTTTTTGTTATACTCCCAACTTTTTTCCATCAGTTGACGGATAGTAAATATCAGGTCGATCGTGCTCCTTCCTTTCCTAAACCCATGCTGTTCTTCACTCAGCTCCTTTTCTATCTTTTCACTTATTCGATTTAGTAAAATTCTTTCAAAACTCTTGGCTGTATGACTCATGAGGGTTATTCCTCTGTAGTTTTTACAAAGACTTTTATTGCCTTTCTTGAAGATGGGAACAATGTCTCCTATTCTCCAGTCGTCAGGTATTTCACTATTTCTCCACACGCTTGATAGTACTCTATACAGCCACTGCATTCCCACTGGACCTACTGCTCTTATCATGTCCACTGATACTTCATCAGGTCCTGGGGCTTTCCCCCCATTCATCTTCTTCACAGCTTTTTCCATTTCTTCCCGTGTCATTTGTCCTAATTCTGCTTCCCAACTTCTCTCAATTTCTCCATTATTTGTTGTTTCCTCATGTACATGCTCCTCAGCGTTTAACAGCTTCTTAAAATGTTCTTTCCAGAGATCTTTTATATTCCCTGGATCTTCAATAATGGTACCGTCCTCTGTTTCCATCTTTACTGATACTTCAGAAGCCTTCCTTTTATTTTTCATCATTTTATAGAACATTTTCTTATTGCTCTTCACATCTTCTTCAAGTTTTGTCTGTAAACTCTTCCCATGCCTTTTTCTTTGCTGTTTCCACTATTTCTTTGCACTTCTTCTTTTCCTCTATATATCTTTTATGGTCTTCGTCATTTTTAGTTTTCCACCATTTTCTCCATGCTCGATTTTTTCTTCTAACCGCTTGGATTGTGGTATCATCCCACCAACTTGTCTGTCTTATTTTTCCTTTCCAGATGTTCTGCCACATACTTTTTGTGCTGCTTTGACTAAAGCGTCTTTGAATAAACTCCATTTTTTTCCTACATCGCAGAAAACTTCTTTTGGAAATTTTTGTGTTATTAATTCTCTGTACTTCTCAGCACATTCACTCTCCTTCAATTTCCAATCCCATATCCTGATCACTTTCTTCTGTTTTCTATTTTTCACACACTGATTCATTTTCCATTGTCCCACCAGTAATCTATGGTCTCCATCTGCACTCACACTTGGAATTACCTTCAAATTTGTTACTTTCTCTCCCCATTCCCTATCTACTAGAATATAATCAATTACACTCTTCGTTCTTCCATCCCAACTGTATTTGGTGATAACATGACTTTCTCTCTTCATAAACCAGCTGTTTGCTATTTTCATTCCGTTCCTCTGGCACAAATCCAGGAGTCTTTCCCCTTCTTCATTTCTGCCTGCATACCCAAAACATTCCCAATACTTGCTCAAATCCCTTTCTATCTTTGCCTACCTGTGCATTAAAATCTCCCATCACTATATTATTACTCTCTATATGGTTTTCTAACACATTTTCAAAGGCTATCTTCTCTTCTTCACTACATCGCACTTGAGGTGCATTACTTTTAGTGTTTCTTTTTGGAATCTCAGGTTTAAGATTATGATCCTGTCTGATATATATCTCACATTTTCAATACAGCTTTGTACATTCTTATTCACCATCACTGCTACAACATTTCTCCCAAACCTGTTATTCCCACTCCAGCACAGTTTTACTCCTCCTCTCAAATTCTTCTCACCTTTTCCCTTCCACTTTGTTTTGCTTAATCCTAATATATCTAACTTCCTCTCTGTTAGTACATCTGTCATTTCTTCCATTTTTCCATTGAGGGTTAATATATTAAGGGTGCCAATATTTAGTTTATTTTTTAGTCCAGTTGGTTTCATCTTCTTGTACTGATGAATATCATCAGGTCTCCCATCATTTGCACCAGTACTTGAAGCAGTGGGGTCAAATCCTGAGTGGTTCGTTCCGAGTCTTGTTTGTGTTTTGAAAGCAATATATGAAGACTTTCCTACTGGCTTCCTAGGCCTAACGCAAGGAAGGATTTTCTGTTGGGGTTGTCTCCCTTAGCCTTTGGAGTTTATCCTCCACCACAAGGCAGTGGTTCCCTTCTCATTTAATCCCCAGAAAGGAGGGTTGCCTCATCTGCCAGCTACGCCGTTCTGAAGTCTTTCTTCTCCGCCGTCGCTGCCATTAAGGTCTTCACCCGTAACCCTGGGCATGGGTTCCGTGTTATACCCCACGGGATTGGGTCCCTGCCTGAACTCAGCCATCCTAGCACTCCGTCCTACTGAAGTGTAGGATGCCCAACCCCGTGACGTGGATGCGCCGGACAGGAATTACTCCAGTGGAGGAATAGGGAAGGGCACCCTACCTCCCTGGAGCCAGGTTAATGATTGTGTATGGTGCCACAATCAAAGTTGTAGTATGGCATAATTTTTTTGGTGCAGTACATCCGAGGTTACAAAAAAGTTCATTCTTCAGAAGCTTGCGGTACAAATATTGCGTAACATTGTAAACCAAATATCTTGTCCGAGCCTTTTCAGGGACCAAGCGATTCTTATATTTATGTGCCAATACATGGAGTGAGAGTCAAGAGGAAGATAGTATCAGTGATTCTGAACAAAAAACTTCAAATGAATATACTCTTATGCTCTTGTCTTAAACTGTATCTAGCATACAAATACGTGAAAATGACAGGCATCAGTCACATGTCCTTCACCAGCAATATGTGCAAATACAACCAAAGTGACATTAGACTGTGTAGTGTTGCCTTTACTGAGCATTTCAGTGTGCACTTCACAGATTAGATTAGATTAGATTTATACTTGTTCCATAGATCATGAATACGACACTTCGTAATGATGTGGAATGTGTCAGGTTAATGAAAGATGTCTGTACAAGATATTACATTACACAAAATATTGCATGACACTAATGCTTAAGTTAGTTTTTTTCCCTCCCTTAATTTATATCTAAAAATTCAGCGAATGAGTAGAAGGAGTTGTCATCTAGAAATTCTTTTAATTTATTTTTAAATGTTGGTTGACTATCTGTCAGTCTTTTGATGCTGTTTGGTAGGTGACCAAAGACTTTTGTGGCAGCATAATTTACCCCCTTCTGTGCCAAAGTCAGATTTAACCCTGCATAGTGAAGATCATCCTTTCTCCTGGTGTTATAGCTATGCACACTGCTATTCCTTTTGAACTGGGCTGGATTATTAACAACAAATTTCATAAGTGAATATATATACTGTGAGGTTACTGCGAGGATCCCTAGATCCTTAAATAGATGTCTGCAAGATGACCGTGGGTGGGCTCCAGCAATTATTCTGATTACATGTTTTTGAGCAGTGAATAATTTTCTACTCAACGATGAACTACCCCAGAATATGATACCATACGAAAGCAGTGAATGAAAGTAGGCATAGTAAGCTAATTTACTGAGATTCTTATCACAAAAATTTGCAATAACCCTAATAGCGTACGTAGCCGAACTCAGACCATCAATGTGTTGCTTCCAGTTTAACCTCTCATCAATGGACACACCTAAAAATTTTGAAAATTCTACCTTAGCCACAGACTTCTGTTCAAAGTCTATATTTATTACTGGAGTTGTGCCATTTACTGTACGGAACTGTATATACTGTGTTTTATCAAAATTTAAAGAGAGTCTGTTTGCTGAGAACCACTTAATAATTTTGTGAAAAACATCATTTACAATTACATCACTTAGTTCTTGGTTTTTGGATGTTATTACTATACTTGTATCATCAGCAAAAAGAACTAACTTTGCATCCTCATCAATATGGAATGGTAAGTCATTAATGTATATCAAGAACAGTAAAGGACCTAAGACCGAACCCTGTGGGACCCCGTGCTTGATAGCCCCCCAGTTTGAGGAATCAGCTGTTGTATTAACATTACATGAACCACTTATTTCAACTTTCTGCATTCTTCCAGTTAAGTATGAATTAAACCATTTGTGCACTGCCCCCCTCAAACCATAATGATTTAGCTTATCTGAAAGAATTCCATGATTTACACAGTCAAAGGCCTTTGAGAGATCACAAAAAATACCAATGGGTGATGTCCGGTTATTCAGAGCATTTAATATTTGATCAGTGAAAGTGTATATAGCATTTTCTGTTGAAAAGCCTTTCTGAAAACCAAACTGACATTTCGTTAGTATTTTATTTTTACATATATGGGAGGCTACTCTTGAATACATTGCTTTCTCAAAAATTTTTGATAGAGCTGTCAGAAGAGAGACTGGGCGATATTTGTTGACATCCGACGTATCCCCCTTTTTATGCAATGGTTTTACAATGGCATATTTCAGTCTATCGGGGAAAACACCCTGCTCCAAAGAGGTATTACATATGTGGCTGAGAATCCTACTTATCTGTGGGGAACAAGCTTTAAGTATCTTGCTGGAAATGCCATCAATTCCGTAAGAGCTTTTACTTTTCAGTGAGTTTATTATTTTACTGATTTCAGAGGGAGAGGTTCGTGGAAATACAGTTGTTTCAAACTGCACAGGTATGGCCTCTTCTATTAGAAGCCTTGCCTCTTCTTGTGAAGATCTAGATCCTACTTTCTCCACAACATTTAAAAAATGACTATTGAAAATATTTCCAATTTCAGATTGTTTGTTAGTACACTTGTCATTCAGTTTTATTGGCACTAAATTCTTCCTGTACTCTTGTTTGCCCTGTTTCCCGTTCTATAATATTCCAAATTGCTTTAATTTTATTATCAGAGTTACTGATCTCAGACATGATACACATGCTTCTGGACTTTTTAATAACTTTTCTTAGTACCGCACAATAGTTTTTATAATATTGAACAATTTCGGGATCAGTACTCCCTCTTGCTGTTAGATACAGTTCTCTTTTACGGTTGCAAGATATTCTTATTCCTTTAGTTAGCCAAGGTTTTTTTATATGTTTTCTTGGAATTATGTTTCACTGTTTTCTTGAGAAAACAATTTTCAAATACCCTTAAAAATGTATTGTGAAATAAGTTATATTTCAAGTTTGCATCGGGTTCCATATACACTTCATCCCAGTCTAGCTCCTTTAGTCTTTCCCTAAAGTTTGCAGTATTTATATTGTTAATTGAACACACTGCTTTGAAATTCTGATTTGATATACTGCATGGAGCTATGACATGTACTGTAACTAGCTGTGCACCATGATCTGAAAGACCATTCTCAACAGGACAAGCATTTATGTCCTTAAACTTATCTTGGTCTATAAAAAAGTTATCTATCAATGTCCTGCTGTTCTTTGTTATCCGAGTAGGAAAATCAATGACGGAGCTCAAATTGAAAGAACTGAGTAATACTACAAGGTCATTCTTCCTATCACACTCTTTCAGGGAATCAACATTGAAATCCCCACAAATGATAATTTGCTTCCCCCTGTCTGACAGATAGCACAACAAAGCATCCAAGTTTTTTAGAAATAGCTGGAAATTCCTTGAGGGGGACCTATACACTGTTACAATTATGAAAGTGCCATCATTTAGTTTTAGTTCAGTGGCCTATGCTTCCATATGTTGCTCTACACAAAATTTTTTAGTTTCTAAATGTTTTGCGCTGTGGAAGCTTTTGACATATATGGCAAATCCTCCTCTCATCATATTATCTCTACTTACATGTGCAGCTAATTTGTACCCATTTATGCTAACCTTTTGCATATCAGTGACAATGTGATGCTCAGACAGGCATAGTACATCTATTACATTCTCAGTTTCTATATCTTCTAAACAAAGCAGAAGCTCATCAATTTTATTCTTCAATCCCCCAATATTTTGATGAAATATACTAATATTTTTCATTTTACTTTTGTGAGTATCTTGAACTTTTTTTAACATCTTTAGTACTTGCCTGGCTGAGTTTCCCACTTGACACTGATCTTACACTAAAAAAGAGTGACCACCATGGGATGTAGTTCCTCCCCCCTTTAAATTTCCTGCTATCAGCCCAGCCAGTTTACCCTTCCCCTTCTTGTTGAGGTGTAGGCCATGTCTAGTATAGTCCCACCTACAGAGTGAATCAACAGGAACCACACCAATGTGTGACCCCGCATCAGATCCAAGTAGCCGTTCCAACTCCAAATTAACTCTCCTGTCAGAAGAGCTCAAATGAGGCCGGTCGTGGCACTCCAGAACCTACACAAACCCAACACTGGTATGACTCGATGCCGATGCAATATTTGCCAGGTCACACTCTATGCTGTACCCCGGATCTCTGTCAATACTGTTGCCCGGCCCACCCACAATAACCACGGTATCTTCCTTAGTAAAGCCTCTACATAGTGAACCTAAATCCTCTGTAACATGCCCCAGTCCAGCACTATGTTTGAAAAAACTTGTGACCTGCTATTCTGACCCTAATTCATCCTGCAGAAGTTGGTCCACACCCCTAGCATGCGAACTCCCTGGCAACAAGACTTTCTTTCTCTTTGCACACTTCCCTACTTTCTTATTCAATTTGCTGCTGAAAGCTTGTTGAGCCCTGTCTACATCTACTTCTGTGAGAGGCTCATCAGTTTCCGACTGAGGCAACAGATCAAACCTATTTTGTACATTAATAACAAAGCTGTCAGAAGAATTTCTTGGCCTGTTCCTTATGCCTGTTGCCACTTCCCACCCCTGTTTACCCTTCCCCCCATTAACCTGCACAGTTCTCGTCTAACCTCATCTAACTCAGCCTGAAGGGCAGCAATTTTCCCCTCCTGTTCCACAATCTTTCTATCTCTACTGCATAGCCTACAGAACCACTGATGAGTCTCGCTCATTTTCCCAATTCCCACGCCACTACAATCTCCCCAATGAAAAAAGTTACTACATCCATCACACCAGACCCCGGAACCAATGATTCTACGGCACGTCAGGCACTTTACACTCATGGTACAAATCGATTTTCGTGACAGAAAGACAATTAAGTTACCGGAAAACAATGAAAATACATGTACAAAAAAATTAGGCCTACTCGCGACAATGTAAACAATTGTTCAGAAGTTTCTTACTGGAAATTACTTAAGAGATGACGATACTCTACAGATATAAAGGGGCAGCCAACGTATTTGGCACACTAAACTATCAGTAAATGTACTTAAAATTGCGGTATGAAGTTTAATCTGAAAGCTCAAAAGTTCGGCCTGGCCGCGATGTGTAAACAAAACGAACTTTGCTTGATTACTGTGAAAATACGCGAGTAAGACAAAAACTTTTAATGGTACACTTGAAGAGCACTATAATTAACATAATAAATTAGTTTAAAGTGTTAGAAACAGTTTATTACTACTAAAATTACTCATCTTGTATGGGAGCTGTAACTCAAACGTCCGTGTAGCAGGTGCAGGGCTACCAACAACCAATTGGAACTTTTCACTCTTATATTACATGTGTGTGCTGAAGTAAAGGACCATACAAATGAGCTCAGATAAGCAATACAGCAGCTGTCTATGTATTGCATTGCAGTTGACAGACAATTTGAACATATTTTGTAAAAAAATGTACATAATTAAACAAAACATTAGGTAACAGTATTTCATTGACTATCACCTCCATTTGTCCTCAGAAACTATTAGGAACAGGACATTTGTTCATATTACTTTTTTGTTCTGACTCATTAAAACTACCACCCCTCAAAGCATTTGCCTTCCCTCCTGTATACTCTTTTATGGTATTTGTGGTAATAATATGAAGGAATAATTTCGGATGCACTGTGCAGTTTGCATACCCAATACTATAAACATATTAAAAACAAAGATTCCAAGACTTACCAAGCGGGAAAGCGCCGGTAGACAGGCACAATAAAATAACACACAAACACACACACAAAATTTCTAGCTTTCGCAACCAACAGTTGCTTCTTCAGGAAAGAGGGAAGGAGAGGGAAAGACGAAAGGATGTGGGTTTTAAGGGAGAGGGTAAGGAGTCATTCCAATCCCGGGAGCGGATAGACTTACATTAGGGAGGAAAAAGGATAGGTATATACTCGCGCACGCGCGCACACACACACACACACACACACACACACACACACACACACACACACACACACACACACACACACACACAGATCCATCCATACGTACACAGACACAAGCAGACATATTTAAAGGCAAAGAGCTTGGGCAGAGATGTCAGTCGAGGCGGAAGTGCAGAGGCAAAGATGATGTTGAATGACAGGTGAGGTATGAGTGGTGGGAACTTGAAATTAGCAGAGATTGAGGCCTGGTGGATAACGAGAAGAGAGGATATATTGAAGGGCAAGTTCCCATCTCCGGAGTTCGGATAGGTTGGTGTTCGTGTGAAGTATCCAGATAACCCGGACGGTGTAACACTGTGCCAAGATGTGCTGGCCGTGCACCAAGGCATGTTTAGCCACAGGGTGATCCTCATTACCAACAAACACTGTCTGCCTGTGTCCATTCATGCGAATGGACAGTTTGTTGCTTGCCATTCCCACATAGAAAGCGTCACAGTGTAGGCAGGTCAGTTGGTAAATCACGTGGGTGCTTTCACACGTGGCTCTGCCTTTGATCGTGTACAACTTCCGGGTTACAGGACTGGAGTAGGTGGTGGTGGGAGGGTGCATAGTACAGGTTTTACACCGGGGACGGTTACAAGGGTAGGAGCCAGAGGATAGGGAAGGTGGTTTGGGAATTTCATAGGGATGAACTAAGAGGTTATGAAGGTTAGGTGGACAGCGGAAAGACACTCTTGGTGGAGTGAGGAGGATTTCATGAAGGATGGATCTCATTTCGGGGCAGGATTTTAGGAAGTCGTATCCCTGCTGGAGAGCCACATTCAGAGTCTGATCCAGTCCCAGGAAGTGTCCTGTCACAAGTGGGGCACTTTTGGGGTTCTTCTTTGAGAGGTTCTGGGTTTGAGGGGATGAGGAAGTGGCTCTGGTTATTTGCTTCTGTACCAGGTCGGGAGGGTAGTTGCGGGATGCGAAAGCTGTTTTCAGGTTGCTGGTGTTATGGTTCAGGCATTCCGGACTGGAGCAGATTCGTTTGCCATGAAGACCTACGCTGTAGGGAAGGGACCGTTCGATGTGGTATGGGTGGCAGCTGTAATAATGGAGGTACTGTTGCTTGTTGGTGGGTTTGATGTGGACGGACGTGTGAAGCTGGCCATTGGACAGATGGAGGTCAACGTCAAGGAAAGTGGCATGGGATTTGGCGTAGGAGCAGGTGAATCTGATGTAACCAAAGGAGTTAAGGTTGGAGAGGAAATTCTGGAGTTGTTCTTCACTCATACCTCACCTGTTATTCAACATCATCTTTGCCTCTGCACTTCCGCCTTGACTGACATCTCTGCTCAAACTCTTTGCCTTTAAATATGTCTGCTTCTGTCTGTATATGTATGGATGGATATGTGTGTGTGTGCGCGCGCACGCGAGTATATACCTATCCTTTTTCCCCCCTAAGGTAAGTCTTTCCGCTCCCGGGATTGGAATGACTCCTTACCCTCTCCCTTAAAACTCACATCCTTTCGTCTTTCCCTCTCCTTCCTGAAGAAGCAACCATCGGTTGCGAAAGCTAGTAATTCTGTGTTTGTGTGTTTTGTTCATGTGCCTGTCTACCGGCGTTTTCCCGCTTGGTAAGTCTTGGAATCTTTGTTTTTAATATATTTTTCCCATGTGGAAGTTTCTTTCTATTTTATTTACAATACTATAAACATATAGAGGATGAGCAGAAAAAATGCTCCTATCAGAGCACACAAAAAGGGATTACATTCCTGTTTATTTAAAAGATTCTGACTAGGAAAAGTGTGAAGGAGATGGGAAAAAGGGGCGGGGGTTGAATAGAGAAAAAGGAAGTGTGGAAGTGGGTGAGAGCCAGTGATAATAAGAGACAGAGTATGTGACAGTGACAATGAGGAAGAGAGGGATAGTGAACAGTGGGAAGATCTAGCAACAGTTGGAAGGAAGGAATGAGACATTAGTAGTGAGAGAGAGAACAGGAGGGAGACAGTGGGATACCAATTGCCTTGTTCTATCTTCCTCATCGTGTATAAGAAATTTTAGCATGCGTACATGTTAGTGTTTTTTTTTTAACATGCAACTCACCTCAAACTCCCGCAGCTGTAACTCACTCACACCCACTAGTCCATCGCTCTAAGTCACTTATAGCCATCCACTCCCAGTTGCACTTTCTCAGTCACTCATTCACCCCAGCTCATTGTAATTGTCCCTTTGTGTTTCTCTTTGTCATTGTCTCCTGTGTCACAGCCACAGTCCCCTTTGTTCTGTCCAAATACACTCCTGGAAATTGAAATAAGAACACCATGAATTCATTGTCCCAGGAAGGGGAAACTTTATTGACACATTCCTGGGGTCAGATACATCACATGATCACACTGACAGAACCACAGGCACATAGACACAGGCAACAGAGCATGCACAATGTCGGCACTAGTACAGTGTATATCCACCTTTCACAGCAATGCAGGCTGCTATTCTCCCATGGAGACGATCGTAGAGATGCTGGATGTAGTCCTGTGGAACGGCTTGCCATGCCATTTCCACCTGGCGCCTCAGTTGGACCAGCGTTCGTGCTGGACGTGCAGACCGCGTGAGACGACACTCCATCCAGTCCCAAACATGCTCAATGGGGGACAGATCCGGGGATCTTGCTGGCCAGGGTAGTTGACTTACACCTTCTAGAGCACGTTGGGTGGCACGGGATACATCCGGACGTGCATTGTCCTGTTGGAACAGCAAGTTCCCTTGCCGGTCTAGGAATGGTAGAACGATGGGTTCGATGATGGTTTGGATGTACCGTGCACTATTCAGTGTCCCCTCGACGATCACCAGAGGTGTACGGCCAGTGTAGGAGATCGCTCCCCACACTATGATGCCGGGTGTTGGCCCTGTGTGCCTCGGTCGTATGCAGTCCTGATTGTGGCGCTCACCTGCACAGCGCCAAACACGCATACGACCATCATTGGCACCAAGGCAGAAGCGACTCTCATCGCTGAAGACGACACGTCTCCATTCGTCCCTCCATTCACGCCTGTCGCAACACCACTGGAGGCAGGCTGCACGATGTTGGGGCGTAAGCGGAAGACGGCCTAACGGTGTGTGGGACCGTAGCCCAGCTTCATGGAGACGGTTGCGGATGGTCGTCGCCGATACCGCAGGAGCAACAGTGTCCCTAATTTGCTGGGAAGTGGCGGTGCGGTCCCCTACGGCACTGCGTAGGATCCTACGGTCTTGGCGTGCATCCGTGCATCGCTGCGGTCCGGTCCCAGGTCGACGGGCATGTGCACCTTCCGCCGACCACTGGCGACAACATCGATGTACTGTGGAGACCTCACGCCCCACGTGTTGAGCAATTCGGCGGTACGTCCACCCGGCCTCCCACATGCCCACTATACGCCCTCGCTCAAAGTCCGTCAACTGCACATACGGTTCATGTCCACGCTGTCGCGGCATGCTACCAGTGTTAAAGACTGCGATGGAGCTCTGTATGCCACGGCAAACTGGCTGACACTGACGGCGGCGGTGCACAAATGCTGCGCAGCTAGCGCCATTCGACGGCCAACACCGCGGTTCCTGGTGTGTCGGCTGTGCCGTGCGTGTGATCATTGCTTGTACAGCCCTCTCGCAGTGTCTGGAGCAAGTATGGTGGGTCTGACACACTGGTGTCAATGTGTTCTTTTTTCCATTTCCAGGAGTGTACTACAGTCTCCTCTTCTTGTCAATGTCTACCTCTTGCTCTCTCTAACTGCTAATATCTCATTCCTTCCTTCCTACCAATACTGTCCTCTCTAACTGCTAATATCTCATTCCTTCCTTCCTACCAATACTGTCTATTCTCAATGTCGCTATCCCTCTCTTTTCCTTGTTGTCATTGTCATATACTCTATCACTCATTATCATGGGTTCTCACCAACTTTCACCTTCTGTCTCTTTTGGTTCCTCCCCCCTTGGTGCTGTCTCCTAGACTCTAATCGTATCAATGTTCTGTCACTGTCAAGTATGTTCCACTGCCACTGTGTCCCTCTGTTTCTCTCACACTGCCATTGTCTCCATCACTCTGTATATAACACGTTTCTCTTACACTGCCATTGTCTCCATCACTCTGTCTATAACTCAACCACTGTCTACTATCTTCCAGTACTTATTACTTTTCCATCTCTATGCCAGTGGCAATGTCTTCTTCTCTCTCAGCATAGAAAAGCATGAATATATTTGCATGCCAGAATTTTTGGGAAAATAGTTAAAGGTGCTGAGAAGTAGAATGATGCAGCTGGTACCCCACTTTTCTGTCAAGAGTCTTTTAAATAAACAGGAACATATTCAGATTTTTCATACTCTGATAGGAGCATTTTTCTGATAGTTCCCATCTTTATACAACTAATGTAAAAAGAAATGTATTGATCAGTAAAATTTAGAAAGCTTACTTATGTGAAATTGAAATAACACCAAACTTTCTTACGCCAGATTTTATGTGCAAAAAATTTTTATGTGGTTCAGTACTACATCATGTGGTTCCCAGAAGATAACAGAGACATGTCAACTTATAAAGTACATTTTTGCCTCACACCAGACTTTACTTGTGTATTTTATGTGTGCGAATAGGGTAAATTTGAACCTCTTTATCTCAGAATTGGATAAAAATGTGAAGAAAATTTCCAAAGTTGTTAGAGATCAGGACCTTACAGCTATTTTCCGTGGCTGGGTTTTGGTACCAAAAAAACAAGTTTCTATATCTACATGGATACTCTGCAAATCACATTTAAATGCCTGGCAGAGGGTTCATCATTATTCTAATCTCATACAGCGTGCGGAAAGAATGAACACCTATATCTTTCTGTACAAGCTCTGATTTCCCTTATTTTATCATGGTGATCCTTCCTTCCTATGTAGGTCGGTGTCAACAAATTTTTTTCGCATTTGGAGGAGAAAGTTGGTGATTGGAATTTCATGAGAAGGATCTGTCACAATGAAAAACGCCTTTCTTTTAATGATGTCCAACCCAAATCCTGTATAATTTCTGTGACAGTTTCTCCCATATTTCATGATAAAACAAAATATGCTGCCTTTCTTTGAGCTTTTTTGATGTACTCTGTCAGTCCTATCCGATAAGGATTCCACACCACACAGCAGTATTCTAAAAGTGGGTGGAGAAGTGTAGTGTAGGCAGTCTCTTTGTGGGGTGTTTCTCAATAACGGATATAGATTTTTGAAAACACAGAGATGGCTCTTCTACGTAAAAGTTCAGAGAATATACTGTTAAAATTTGATCAATTTGCTGCAGTTATTTATTATTTAGATTTCATCTCATACCGGGTTTTATGTGTAGAAGCAGGGTAAATTTGAACCTCTGTATCTTGGAAATAGATAAAGATATGAACAAAATTTTTGAAGTTGTTTGACATTGTGATCTTGAGAACATATTATAAAAATTTCAAACAGTGGAAAATCTAGGGTGGAGTAATGACAATATTATGAAAAGGATTGTTTTTACTCACCATCTAACAGAGATGAGTTGTCACCAATTGACACAACAAAAAGACTGTCAACTAGTAAGCTTTTGGCCAAAAAGGCCTTCATAAGGAATACACACACACACACACACACACACACACACACACACACACACACACACACACAACACCACTGTCTGTGGCTGCTGAGGCCAGACTGTGGTCAGGAAAGGTGTGTGTGTACGGGGAGGGGGGTGGGGTTGCGTGTGTGTGTGAGTGTGCCTGTGGTTTGTCTATTTCTGATGAAGGCCTTTTTGGCCAAATGCTTGCTTGCTGACAGTGTTTTTGTTGTGCCTATGTGCGGCTTAGCATCTCCGCTATATAGTGAGTAGCAACTATCATTTTCATAATTGTTGTTATTGTGGTCTTCAGTCCTGAGACTGGTTTGATGCTGCTATAAATGCTACTCTATCCTGTGCAAGCTTCTTCATGTCCCAGTATATACTGCAACCTACATCCTTCTGAATTTGCTTAGTGTATTCATCACTTGGTCTCCTTCTACAATTTGTACCCTCCATGCTTCCCTCCAATGCTAAATTTGTGATACCTTGATGCCTCAGAATATGTCCTACGAACCGGTCCCTTCTTCTTGTTAAGTTGTGCTGCAAACTCCTCTTCTCCCCATTTCTATTCAATACTTCCTCATTAATTATGTGATCTACCCATCTAATCTTCACCATTCTTCTGTAGCACCACATTTCGAAAGCTTCTATTCTGTTCTTGTCTAACTTATTTATTGTCCATGTTTCACTTCCATACATGGCTGCACTCCATACAGATACTTTCAGAAACGACTTCCTGACACTTAAATCTATACTTGATGTTAACAAATTTCTCATGTTCAGAAACGCTTTCCTTGCCATTGCCAGTCTACATTTTACATCCTCTCTACTTCGACCATCATCAGTTATTTTGCTTCCCAAATAGAAAAACTCCTTTACTACTTTAATTGTCTCATTTCCTAATCTAATTCCCTCAGCATCACCTGACTTAATTTGACTACATTCCATTATCCTCGTTTTGCTTTTGTTAATGTTCATCTTATATCCTCCTTTGAAGACAACGTACATTCCGTTCAACTGCTCTTCCAAGTCCTTTGCCGTCTCTGACAGAATTACAATGTCATCGGGGAACCTCAAAGTTTTTATTTCTCCTCCATGGATTTTAATACCTTTTCTGAATTTTTCTCTTGTTTCATTTACTGCTTGCTCAATATACTGATAAAATGACATCAGGCAGAGGCTACAACCCTGTCTCACTCCCTTCCCAACCACTGCTTCCCTTTCATGCCCCTCAATTCGTGTAACTGCCATCTGGTTTCTGTACAAATTGTAAATAGCCTTTCGCTCCCTGTATTTGACCCCTGCCACCTTTAGAATTTGAAAGAGAGTATTCTAATCAACATTGTCAAAAGCTTTCTCTAAGTCTACAAATGCTAGAATCGTAGGTTTGCCTTTCCTTAATCTGTCTTCTAAGATAGGTCGTAAGGTCAGTATTGCCTCATGTGTTCCAACATTTCTACGGATCTTCCCCGAGGTCGGCTTCTACCAGTTTTTCCATTCATCTGTAAAGAATATGTGCTAGTATTTTGCATCCGAGACATATGAAACTGATAGTTCGGTAATTTTCACATCTGTCAACACCTGCTTTCTTTTTCCATTTTCATAATATTATCATAAAATTTTCGGCCATTTGCTGTGCGTAGCTGTCTTGGAACCCTCAGCTCGGCTTTGGTTTGGGGGAGACAGCAAAAATATGGCAAAAAAATCACTTGATGGGGTTTTCCATTGAATCACCCAGGAACTAATGGTGCCTACATAATTCCCATCAAGCACACCATAGACTACATCAAATGCAAAGAGAGCCAACCGATTTGCTCCATATGCCTGAGGAGGAGGAAGTGCATAATATTCATACTTTGACCCTGTACTGTAGAACAGTGACACTAAGGCGACCCTTCTATTGGGTATATAAATGTTACCTAGCCCAAGGGCTATCCAATACACGTGGCCCTACCTTTTTATTACCAATAGAACCTAAGGTTTGAGCACTGAAATGTCCCGTTTTTATGTGCGGCAGTTTGGAATATATTAGGTACACAATGTCGCATGCATATTGATACATCCGTATTTAGGGTTCAAAATTGAGTTTTATGCTCTGCAAATGTCTACAACAGGCATGGACAACCTTTGATGACCTGTGGGCTGGATCGCCATGTGACACGACAGCAGTGCTAGCACATGATGTTAAAACTGGAGCTCACAACATTAATGATCATTGGATCACATACCGATACAAATGGCACCACTTTCTCGACATGCTAGGCCAACAAATTATGCTCAAAATGTATTTTTGAATGTACATTCATTTTATGTTCACCCCATCTTCAGATATTTACATTTATTTTTGTGTCGTGAACATTGTTTCTTTAGTTACAACATTTTATAACAGTTGCCGGAAAAACAAATGCTGAAACAATGCTATGGTGGCATTAGGAAAGAAAAATGTTCACGACACACAAGTAAATGCTAACCTCTCAAGATGGGATACCAGGCATCTTGAAATGTCATCATGGAAAATGCCTATGAAAACAGCTATTTGCAGCTAATCATTATAAATTACCTTCAATTTTAACAGTTGCGGTGTTCTACTAGATTCACAGTGGATAAGTATGATTTAATGATGTTATTATGAGAAAGAATAGAAAAATGAAATATGGCAATGAGTCAAGCAGTCCCAGTCAGTTGGGAGTAACTTTGCGAGTTTTGGCCTCAGGCAGGTCATTGGAGGACCACAGTTCAATCCCGCGTCCAGCCATCCCGATTTAGGTTTTCCGTGATTTCCCTAAATCGCTCCAGGCAAATGCCGGGATGGTTCATGTGAAAGGGCATGGCCGACTTCCTTCCCCGTCCTTCCTTAATCCGATGAGACCAATGACATTGCTGTCTAGTCTCCTTCCCCAAACAGCCAAACCAAACCAACCAGGTCATTGGAGTGTTTGAATTTTAGTGTGTTGATATCCACAGACACCACTAGCAGGCACTTTTTAAATATTTGTCTGAAAATACATTTGATGATTGATCTTGATATGCATGAGTTGTATCTGTAATTGTAAATACATTAAATCACCATTTCTTTGTCAATTTTAAGAAGTTTAAAAGTCATAATTGCTTGAACTTAGCGTTTATCAGCTGTAATATACAAAAAGCCACACTGGAAAAACGTGAACAACAGAATGGCAAATATCTGAAAATGTGACCCCACGGAATTCAATACAAGAACCTGACTCTCTCTTGAATTTCTTCTGAAGGCTGTATTGAAACTAATATTGTGTCATATCTTGGTTGCAGGCAACTGGTTGCCATGCATGGTCTATAGTGTGTTGCCAGTAGTAGACAGATACCTCTTTAACAACTCCAGCTATAATTTTTCGAAATATTTGAACTCGGGGACACAATTCCTGTGTAACTATAAGCTTTGTGTTAAACTGATCTTGACTTTGCCGTTGTATCTATGCTGTATGTGCAAAGTAAATGTTTTGTTTAAACTATTAGGCAAAAGCAGCAGCTTATTAGAGTAAACAGAAGCATCAATGACTTTTTTCGAAGTAACTTTCCCCGCCCCTAATAAGCACATGTAAAATAATTAGAAGTAATTCTCATAATTGTATGTGCAACTAAATTTATTCTAGTTTAATTAGTTGTTGATTTACTGCAGTGGCTTCTTCTGCCTCCTAGTGTATAATTTGATTCATTCCACATGCAATCTAGAAAAGATTGCTGTGTAACTTGTATATTAGGGGTAGCTTTGTGGTTTGACGCCTGTTCAGCACATGATCTTGATTTCGTGAATCTGGCTTGATTCTTTCCTGTGTCAGAGTCTTATTAACGCTCTAATCTTGTGACTTCCAGATCTTGGCTATGATGCCAGGAATAGTGTGGGTTGTCTCCTTATCTGCGCCTTTCTCCAGCTCCACTACGATACCATGTTACCGTGCTGCTCTGTTAGGTTAAAGTTTTAAAATAATAGTCTGGATCTCCTCTTTAGTTTGTGGGAGGGAGACTATCTAAGTTATTAACAATCATAGGTTCAAAGTGTAGTTTCTCCTCAGGTTCATCTGAATTGAAGAGGGTGTCTAAATTTTCAGCTAGATCAGCCATGTAGTCCTGATTAGTAAGTTTCAGTTTACCATTTGGTCTCCAGAGGTGAAAGGTCTGGCCTGTGAGTTGATAGTTTGGTAAAGAGCTCTGGTGTCATTCGTCTGGAAGTTTGTTTCCAGTTGGTCGAAAACATCTTTGTTGTGTTGTCTCATAGTGTTTCTTGTAATATTGGGTGTGACTTTCCCAGTTGTTTGGAAGCTTCTGTAATTGGCAGTCACTTTGATGCATGCTGTTGTCGACCATAGATGTTCTTCTCAGTCTTTAGGATGGAAGCATCAGTCGTGGCCTTCTGTATTTTTTATCCTTGTTGTGAATTGAGGCGTCAGTGAAATTATCGTTATCTTGGAATTTATTTTAGTAGTTTGAGAGTGCAATGAAATTTGCTTTGGTCAGTTGCAGATTCTTGTCTGAATAGGTGGTAGTACTTTTCAATGCCTTCACATTGAGCATTTCCTCTTTTCTTTTCCTGTTAAAAGTAACATGATACAAGTGGATCTGGACTAATGTAGTAATGGGGTATCCTCATGTCTTACCTTTCCTGGGAAGGTGGTTGAGTGGTGCAGATTTTTGGGCATAGTTCTAGTTTCTTCAGCAGTCAATTAGTTGCTCTCCATTCATGTTGGTCTTGGTTGTGTACTCTCTGACTGTATTCTTGAATCTTCTCTCCTTCCCAATCGGACCATTTAAGTCCTTCTCTGTGATAGTTGTATGCTGTTCAAGAACCATATCCATTGTTTCTTCTTCGCTCTAGAGGTATCATACTTTTTCAATATCCTCCTTATTCTTGCTATTGATGGGAGCGTGGGCATAGATGAGAAGGCGACTGAAGTTTGCTATTGTGTTGTTGATGATGAACCCCTTAGTGAGGTACATTCTTCATCACTGTCTGATCTGGCTATGCTTTATAGATCTATGAATGCTTTCTCTTATGGTGCCATTATCAAAATGTGTTTCGTGAAAACATCTAATGTTGTCTCAGCTACCACGTGGAGAGAATTGATGTTGATGGTGACAGGTAGGTGATATATTTTTTACTGCTACGTGAATGTGCCAACTATGCATTTCACTCCCGTTTAACAGAGCTGAGATTTCTTCCGAGGTTGATTCCTGGGACCATAAAATATATATTTTATTATTCATTTAAAAAGATTTATCAAGTACATTTTCTTCCTTGTTTTCAATAATTTTGAAACTTGTTGTATGTCGGTTATATGTAACTTTACACTTTTTTATAAGGTGAATCATGCCAAGTACTTGTATGCTGGTGGTATCGCTACATTATGTGTTCATCCACTTATTGTAGATTTTCAAAATTACTGCTAACATAGATTATTATTATTATTTAATGAAATTTTAAAATCTTTCCATTTATTATTTAGGGTTCCAAAACAGTGTCCATTGGGTCACAAGTGCCTTAAAAAATGTTACGAAGACTGTGGAAACTGTGAAACATCTGTGGAGAAGGTGCTTCCATGTCAACATGTAGTAACAATAGCGTGTCACATTGATATTACCAAGTATGATTGCAAGGAAGTAGTGGAAGCTGTATTGGAACCATGTAAACACACAGCAAAGAAACTTTGCTTTCAAGATGTTAAAAATGTGAAGTGTTCATTTCCTTGTGAAGACAGGCTACTTTGTGGTCATAGCTGTACGTTGAACTGTCATGCAGCAAATGATCCAGATCACCTTCAGGTAAGTTGTGTATTAAAAACCTAATTTAGATGTGAACAATATGAATAGGACAGATTGCTACTCACCACATGGAGGAAGCTATTAGTTACTGACAGACAGAATGAATACACCTGCTAAACCTTAAACAAATAGTGCTTCTCCAGAAGCAGACCACACACACACACACACACACACACACACACACACACACACACACACACACACACACAAGTACAACTCACAAACACACGACTGCTGTCTACTATTTTTACTGTGAAGACAGTTGTTTTTTAATCCTTGAATAAAAAAACAATAATGGTTTGAAAATAAAGAGAAAAAATGTTTTATTTTCACACAGAATGAATGTTACATAAACTATTACAAAAGGTAAAAGCACAGAACACCTACAAGAAGTGTCAACAGCAACATCTGTGGCAGTGGTGCCAAAGATGATTTCCTAGTGTGGGTATGATTTCTAGTTCATAATTTACAGCAGTCCCACTAGAAGCAAAGCCACTCTGTACTTTTTCACAGTCTAGATTTTTGTATTAGTTGATGATGTCTGGAGCTTGGCACGAGCTTTTTCATCATGTTCCAAGCATTTCATTTGTTGAAATTGACTCCCTATTATTTCTTCTGAATCAGTTTTTTCTGTGATGAACTAATGGCTGGTAGTAATGCGTTTAGTGTGATGTTTCTATCCATTTGTGTTTAATTGGTGCACCTTTATTTGATGAGGTTTCAGGATTGCAGCTGGATCATATTGACTTCATGCCACAATATTTCAGCTTTAAATCAGCCATCCATCTTCAGGTGAGTGTCCTCTACTAGAGACTGCAAGTTCCCGGCATCGGTTTTATAGCAGAAATTGTTGCAGAAACACATGCGTATTGGCGGCTGTCACAGGAGTGTCCTCTGTTGAAATCCACACCCTCTGCAGACACTGTTATATCTGCAGCACACAGATGCATGCATAAAGGTGAAACTAAATGTCCACTCTCTTTCAGAATGCGCGATCGCGTCGTTAAAACCAATCAGGTGTCGCCTGATGTGTTATTATGAATAAACTGTTTTCTCTCAGAAGAAAGTAGAGAGATCACTGGGTCCCAAGTCTTGTCCGGTTGAAAGCTGAAAGATTTTGTGCTAGACATATTTCCATAGATTCACTAATTACCAAACCCCAAAAAGTTCTCACTGGGGCCAAGATTTTTGTGGCAGAAAAATCCATAGTGTGTCCTGTGGTAAGTACAATATTCAACTGCGGCCGACTTACTGGACTGTGAAAGGCAAGTGTGGTGCTGATGTTCAAAACACCTTTCATGTACTGTGTGTATCATCTGACCTACATAAGCTTTGTCACCCTGGCGAGGAATTTTGTAGATCGCTGCCTTCTGCAGACCCAGATCGTCTTTTACCGAACCAAGAAGGGCACTAATCTCCACCGAAGGCCAGAAGATTACTGTAACTTGATGTTTCCTTAGGATCTTGTCTTCTTTAGATGTAAGATTGCCGACGTACGGAAGGAACGCCCTGGATGTAAACAGCTCCTTATCTTCTTTATGTTGTGGGTGGTCATGTTTCTTCCTCTTTAGCACTGTGCTAATCTGATGTGGAGAGTAACCATTGTCTTTGAACACCAAATGTAGATGTTCTAGGTCCTTTGTAATGCAGTCTCCATCAGAAACAACATGTGACTGGTGCACCAATGTTCTAAGGATGCTGGTAGTTTGTGAAGCGTGATGGTAACACGACACTTACAGGTAAAGGTCTGTATGTGTGAGCTTATGTTAGACAGAATGCCCTAATAACCCATATTCTCTTATACTAACCAAGATGTCCAAAAATGATAAGCAACCATCCTTCTCTATTTCCATCGTAAACTGGATATTCTTGTGGATTGCATTCAGATATTGCAATAGAATTGACAGTTGTTCTTCAACATAAATGATAAGCAACCATCCTTCTCTATTTCCATCGTAAACTGAATATTCTTGTGGATTGCATTCAGATATTGCAATAGAATTGACAGTTGTTCTTCAACATGGAGCGTGTGCCATCCATTTATCACCAGAAGACTCTCAGTTCAAGTTCTGCCGAATCAAGTATCCTTTCCTCAAAGTCTTTTGTAAAAAGGTGGTTGGTTCACTCAGCAAGTTGTAAATTGTCTGTTCATAAACCTCACGAGGAACAGCATGGTAGCATTTATCTTATCTACTGGTAAGACCACTGTTTGAGGATTTTCTCGTAGCTTTCCCCCATCTGTGGTAGAAATGAATCTCTCATGAGGTGGAGCTTTCGTGAGTGCACGACATGTTCCATGTCTTAATTCTTCTGCAGCATCACTAGGAAGACGTCTAACAACTTCCTCAACAGCACTAATAAAATTAGTCAGAGGCAGGGTTCTTGCCGTAGGGCCTGGGTTCGAGCCTTTCCCAAGCACAGACAGTGTTACGGAGTACAAAAACTTAACTGTTAAATTGACTGCAGAGTGTTACGAAGAGAATGGTTACTCTCCCCATTCGATTAGCACAGTGCTAAGGAGGAAGAAACGTGACCACCCATAACATCAAGAAGATAAGGTGCTGTTAAAAGTCCTGGGTGTTTCTTCTATATGTCGGCATCCTTTCATCTAAAGTAGGCAGGATCGTACGGGAACATAAAGATAAAGTAATCTCCCGGCCACTGGCAAAGATTGATGCACTTATGGTTCGGTAAAAGACGATCTGGGTCTGCAGAAGGCAAGGATGTACAAAATTCATTGCCAGAGTGACAAAGCTTACGTAGGTCAGACGATACGCACAGTACATGAAAGGTGCGTTGAACATGAGCGCAACACTTGTCTTTTGCAGCCCAGTAAGTTGGCCGTAGCTGAACATTGTATTACAACAGGACACGCTATGGATTTTCCTGCCACAAAAATCTTGGGCCTAGCCAGAACTTCTTGTGATTCAGTAATTAAAGAATCTATGGAAATACGTCTAGCACAAAATCTTATCAATCATGATGGCAGCTTTCAACAGAACAAGGCTTGGTACCCAGTGAACTCTAATTTCTTCGGAGGGAAAACAGTTTATTCATAATGACACATCTGGCGACATCTGACATCTGGTTTTGGTGTTGCAAGCACACATTCTGAAAGAGGACGGACATGTAGTTTCACCATTACGGAGGCGTCTGCGCGCCACAGATAGAACGGTATATGCAGAGGGCACATATTTCAATAGAGGACACTCCTGTGATGGTTGCCTGTGTGCATGCTTTTCCACACCAATTTTTGCTATAAAACTGATGCTAGGAACTTGAAGTCTCTAGTGTCGGACACTCACTCGAAGATGGATGGATGATTGCCAGCTGAAATAATGTGGTAAGAAGTCAACATGATCTGGCTGCAATCCTGAAACCTCATTGAATATTCAGTATGCCAGGAAAACTTCAAGAATGGTGCACCTTTGTTGCTGCACAACTTTAAATTGGGCCATCTTTTTGGGAATGGAATAATTCTTTTAGCAACCATCGCAGTCAAAGTGCTTCCAGACAAACGGAAGTTAATTTGATGTACTGTGCTGCTGTCATCAAGAGAGATGTTGCTGTTACTCTTTCTTTTTCTTTCCTTTTTTTTCCCTGTTGATAACCCCCAAATAACCAAAAGTGACAGTATATAGCAGTGAACTGCTTTGACGAAGTCCCCAGCAAGTTGGTCAGAATGTTGGCAATTTAGTAGTTTTATAATAATGTGGCCCAATATCCCGACATTACTTTATCCAAAAAAACTAATAATCAAGTTTCTATCCCCAGGGCCCCCAGCCCAGTCAGCATTGGTTTATCCTGTGACGTCATGGCCCTTATCTTTAGAAAACTGTAGTTTGAAATCTTAAGTTTCCTTTAGGTACCATAGGAGCCTAGTTATAACTTGTCGGTGGGATATTTCTACGTTATTATTAAACAGACTTACCATTCCAGTTGCATATGCAAGATATGGTCTTGTACCTAATTGTGCATACATTAGGGGCCATACTGCTTCTCTGTATGGGTCATTCTTCATGGCATCCCTTTCTATGTCTGTCTTTGGGCTCATTTTGTGAGTTAATATTTTATTATTATGTGGCAGTGAGGAGATCAGGTGACAGTCTTGCATGTTATACTTCTCTAACGTTCAATTTGTATCATAGGTTTTCTGTCTCTTTTTTTATTGCTTGTGTGACAACTAATATATTGATATAAATAAAATAGAAAGAAACTTCCACATGGGAAAAATATATTAAAAACAAAGATCCCAAGACTTACCAAGCGGGAAAGCGCCGGCAGACAGGCACATGAACAAAACACACAAACACAGAATTACTAGCTTTCGCAACCGATGGTTGCTTCTTCAGGAAGGAGAGGGAAAGACGAAAGGATGTGAGTTTTAAGGGAGAGGGTAAGGAGTCATTCCAATCCCGGGAGCGGAAAGACTTCCCTTAGGGGAAAAAATGGACAGGTGTACACTCGCGCGCGCACACACACACACACACACACACACACACACACACACACACACACACACACACACACACACACACATCCATCCGCACATACACAGACACATGTCTGCTTGTGTCTGTGTATGTGCGGATGGATATGTGTGTGTGTGTGTGTGTGTGTGTGTGTGTGCGCGCGCGAGTGTACACCTGTCCATTTTTTCCCCTAAGGGAAGTCTTTCCGCTCCCGGGATTGGAATGACTCCTTACCCTCTCCCTTAAAACCCACATCCTTTCGTCTTTCCCTCTCCTTCCTGAAGAAGCAACCATCGGTTGTGAAAGCTAGTAATTCTGTGTGTGTGTTTGTGTGTTTTGTTCATGTGCCTGTCTGCCGGCGCTTTCCCGCTTGGTAAGTCTTGGAATCTTTGTTTCTAATATATTGATAAATGGATGTGATATGTTGCTACAAAAAGAGCCCTGAAATACTTTTTATGGATGCTGTGCTGTGACTTTCTTTGGATCATTAATTTTCAACAAAACAAAATATATTGTGTTCTTATTATCCTGAAACTGGCTTTCTATAGAAGGAGCATTGTTTCGTTTCTGTCAACATATCTTTCTTTCTTTACAGTTATTGAAAAGGGTACTGAAATTTATTTTGTTATCAATACTGATGTTACAGTACGCAATGTTTGTTCAACATCAAAATTTTGCAGTGGATTTTTTATAACATTAAAACACCAATAAGTACCACGATGAACATGAGACTATTATCAGAGAGAAAATGTTTTTACTATAATGTTTGCCAGACCTGAACTACGCACAGCAAGATTTCTTTTATGTCATGAAGGTAAATTATCCTTTTTAAGTGTTAATAATATAACATCATCCGCAGCCCGCATCCACCTGTAAAACACATCATAAAATCTGCTGCTCTGCCCTGCAATCCCAAAAGCTGAAAGGAATAATTTTAGCTCACTATTACCTGTCCACTTCTTTGCAGTATGATTGGTTTCATTGGATGTAGTTTGAATGTGCTGCAGCAGTGGCTCATTCGTTCGCAGCTCTGCACCACGAATAATATTTAAATAGCTGAAAATGTCGTAAATGGATGGTATAAAATACCAGGCAAGATGATTACATATCATAATGCAAGTTTTCACTAAGTAACTCTATTCAAAACATTTAGACAGATTATATTCTTACACACCTTTACAAATCAATGCCTAATGGCGTCTGTGAGTCTTGACAAAAGAATGCTACACAAACATACAATATAGCGTCAAAAGCTCTTCCTACTCATGTAACTCCAAAAAAGACGACAGAGAAATTAATGCTCGGTGACTACTATTTATACTCGGTTTAATACATCTTTGTTTGATATTTAGTAAGTATCGTCTGTGATGGTTCCAGTACTCGCCGACACAGATATATTATCTTTAAAAAATTGATACATACTTCTATACAAGTATAAAACATGACACATAATGGTTTCTCTTTATTACATGAAGTTCACGTAATCATTGTCCTCTAGTTGAAATTGTTCCCTTAGTTTCTGTTTAAATGAAATGTGGTTCATGGTGTGGGTTCCTGTAGTCATGTCCTAGTTCATGAACCACGGGCAGTGTATGAGTGGCCAAGTAAGTGGTTCCGGCAGTCAAGATACCAGTTACTTTGGAATCAGGCTGGGCATCTCGGACATATTCTGAGTCGTGGTCACCTTTGTGCTCATACGGCAAAGACTACCAAATACACCGGTTAGTCCCTCAACCGTTAGGGGCAAAACTCAATGGGACTCGGGGCAAGTAAGGCTAGCAACCTGCTTCCCCGATACTTTAAATATGATGCTGGCAACAATCAGAGCAAAATGCCTCGGACCTATGGAGGTGACGGAGTCCCACCTCTAACTGGCAAACCAGGGGCTCCTAAGATACGACTTGGCAAACAAATGGTAATGAGATGGGGAGCTATTAATATCAATGAGGGCTACTCTGGGAAGAAGGTAGAGCTGGCAGAGGCTGCAAGTAAGATGGAGCTGGAAGTTTTAGCTGTTAGTGACATTCGGGTAAGGGGTGAGAAAGAAGAGGAAGTGGGAGAATACAAGGTCTACCTGTCAGGAGTCAAAGCAGGATTAGCACAATGGGGTGTAGGGCTTTACATCAGGAAAGAAATGGAACGCAGCGTAGTTGCAGTAAGGTATGTAAACGAACGACTGATGTGGATAGATTTGACACTGTCTAGAAAGAAAATTAGGATTGCATCAGTATATTCGCATTGTGAAGGGACAGATCAAGATAAGATGGATAGTTTTTATGAGGCACTCAGTGATGTAGTTGTTAGAGTAAAGGACAAGGACAGTGTTCTACTCATTGGTAATTTTAATGCCAGGATAGGAAATCGAACAGAAGGGTATGAAAAGGTTATGGGTAAATTTGGAGAGAATATGGAGGCCAACAGGAACGGGAAACAACTCCTGGATTTCTGTGCCAGTATGGGCTTAGTGATCACAAACTCTTTTTTTAACCATAAGAACACTCACCGGTATACTTGGGGAGGCAGGGGAACCAGATCTGTCATTGACTATATGATAACAAATATTGAATTCAGGAACGCTTTGAGGGACACACGTGTATTCAGGGGATTCTTTGATGACACTGATCATTATTTAATCTGCAGTGAAATTGGGATTGTGAGGCCGAAAGTGCAGGAGGTCAGGTCCATATGTAGGAGGATAAGAGTGGAGAAACTTCAGGATAAGGAAATCAGGCACAAGTACATAACAGCGATCTCAGAAAGGTACCAGTTAGTTGAATGTAGTCAATTACAGTCATTGGAAAGGGAATGGACAAGGTACAGGGACACAGTACTAGAAGTGGCTAAAGAATGTCTTGGAACAGTAGTGTGTAAAAGTAGGATGAAGCAAACAGCTTGGTGGAATGACACAGTCAAGGCAGCCTGTAAAAGGGAAAAGAAGGCATATCAAAAATGGCTACATACTGGAACTCAGGTAGACAGAGAAAGTTATGTTGAAGAAAGAAACAAAGCCAAGCAGATAATTGTAGCACCCAAGAAGAAATCTTGGGAAGACTTTGGAAACAGGTTGGAGACTATGCCTCAAGCTGCTGGAAAACCATTCTGGAGTGTAATTAGCAGTCTTCGAAAGGGAGGTAAGAAGGAAATGACAAGTATTTTGGATAGGTCAGGAAAACTGCTGGTGAATTTTGTGGATGCCTTGGGCAGATGGAGGGAATATTTTGAAGAGTTGCTCAATGTAGGTGAAAATACGATCAGCAACGTTCCAGATTTCGAGGTAGAATGGGATAGGAATGATGATGGAAATAGGATCACATTTGAGGAAGTGGAGACAATGGTCAATAGATTGCAGTGCAATAAAGCAGCTGGGTTGGATGAAATTAAGTCGGAACTCATCAAATACAATGGAACGCCAGGTCTTAAATGGCTACACAGGATAATTGAAATGGCCTGGGAGTCAGGACAGGTTCCATCAGACTGGACAAAAGCAGTAATCACACGAATCTTTAAACATGGAAACAGAAAAGATTGTAACAACTACAGAGGTATTTCTTTAATCAGTGTTGTGGGTAAAATCTTCTCAGGTATTGTTGAAAGGAAAGTGCGAGTATTAGTTGAGGACCAATTGTATGAAAATCAGTGTGGGTTTAGGCCTCTTAGAGATTGTCAGGACCAGATCTTTAGCTTACGGCAAATAATGGAGAAGTGTTATGAGTGGAACAGGGAACTGTATCTTTGCTTTATAGATCTAGAAAAGGCATGTGACCGGGTTCCTAGGAGGAAGTTATTGTCTGTTCTACGAGATTATGGAATAAGAGGCAAACTTTTGCAAGCAATTAAAGGTCTTTACATGGATTGTCAGGCAGCAGTTAGGGTTGACGGTAAATTGAGTTCATGGTTCAGAGTAGTTTCAGGAGTAAGACAAGGCTGCGACCTGTCTCCACTGTTGTTCATATTATTTATGGGTCATATGTTGAAAACAATAGACTGGCTGGGTGAGATTAAGATATGTGAACACAAAATAAGCAGTCTTGTATATGCGGATGACTTAGTTGTGATGGCAGATTCGATTGAAAGTTTGCAAAGTAATATTTCAGAGCTAGCATCTCCAAAACGAAAGTAATGTCAGTGGGAAAGAAATAGCGGATTGAGTGCCAAATAGGAGGAACAAAGTTAGAACAGGTGGACAGTTCAAGTACTTAGGATGCATATTATCACAGGATGGCAACATAGTGAAAGAACTGGAAGCGAGGTGTAGCAAAGCTAATGCAGTGAGTGCTCAGCTACGATCTACTCTCTTCTGCAAGAAGGAAGTCAGTACCAAGACTAAGTTATCTGTGCACCGTTCAATCTTTCGACCAACCTTGTTGTATGAGAGCGAAAGTTGGGTGGATTCAGGTTACCTTATCAACAAGGTTGAGGTTATGGATATGAAAGTAGCCAGGATGATTGCAGGTACTAGTAGGTGGGAACAATGGCAGGAGGGTGTCCACAATGAGGAAATCAAAGAAAAACTGGGAATGAACTCTATAGATGTAGCAGTCAGGGCATACAGGCTTAGATGATGGGGTCATATTACGCGCATGGGAGAAGCAAGGCTACCCAAGAGACTCATGGGTTCAGCAGTAGAGGGTAGGAGGAGTCAGGGCAGACCAAGGAATGATTTTGAAGTAATAGGTTTAACATCAGAAGAGGCACCAATGTTAGCACTGAATAGGGGATCATGGAGGAATTTTATAAGGGGGCTATGCTCCAGACTGAATGCTGAAAGGCATAATCAGTCTTAAATGATCATGATGATGAATTTTCTTGATGCAAATTGTTAGAAAAAATCAGAATGTCACCTATGAAAATTGATACAATAAATATAGCCCTTCCTTGATTTTGTGGTAAACGCAGGGGTTAGCTGTGCACCTGCTGAAATTTAAACTTAAAAGAGCTTTATCCAGTTTGATATTCCAACAGCGGTATCTGTGTTTAACTTTGTAGACTGATTTCTTAAGTCTTTCAATGCTTTTGTCTGTTACTGCTTTGTCATGTAGTCAACTGTGGGGATTTTAACA
The DNA here is from genome assembly GCF_023897955.1 of Schistocerca gregaria. NCBI lineage: Eukaryota > Metazoa > Arthropoda > Insecta > Orthoptera > Acrididae > Schistocerca > Schistocerca gregaria. Next base: position 242,830,258 of record NC_064921.1, read on the forward strand.
TAAATTTCTTCTTTCAAGTTGTCTGTGAAAAAGCTACAAGCGCCATTCAATAAGTAATGCCGCGCATTATTTTCTTAGAACATATTTTTTGTTAAGTGTCAGAATTTGGTGACAGTACAAATGAACATATCTTGTCCATGTCCTATTTTTCTACATAGTCTCCATCCCAATCTATGGCCATACACCAATGTTGTGGAAGAGCATCTATTCCCTCCTAGTAAAAGCTCTTGTCCTGTTGACGTAGCCATGTTTTCACTACATGACTGACACTCTCGTCATCTTCAGACTGTGTACCCCATAGAGAATCGAGTTGTGATGCGCTGGTTTGCACGAATTATGGCATCGACACAATTCAGCACGTCTGGAGCAGTGGCTGTGAGAGGACGTCCCAAGTGTGGCTGATCGTGGAGCTCTGTTTCTGCATTTCTGTGGGCTGTAACTTTTTTTTATCCATCGCCCAACTGTACTCCCCATCAACTGCAGCATTGCCATACACTGCACACAAACATTTATAGATGTTCACTATGGTTCCTTTTTCTGCACTCAAGAATTCAATAACAGCATGCTGCATATGTGAGCCATAGTGAACCATGTGTAGACACCATTTTGACACTGTACTACCGCTGTGCCATGTGCCAGAACAGTTTGAAACTTCCCTAGCACACAGAACAAACATCACATGTGAAGCACCAACAAGGATGTCTGTCTGTGTATATTAATGGCTTTTAAACAAATGTGAGCCAATTACTTATTGAACAACTCTCGTTTAACTGCATTGCAAAGATATGCGCCTATGTTGTATTTGGCCATTAGACTAAATAAATATCTTTGCTTATTGTATCATATTACCAGTACGCATGTTGCTTCATAGTCTAAACTTTTGACTTGTTCAAATCCCTTAACCATCAGATGGGCTTTACGGTGAATTATTTGCCTTCGTAAATCTCTTTTTGTCTTGGAGACCCACAGTGGATTTTTAGCTTTTTGACTTAGAAGCAGGATTGCTGATTCTCAAGTTTGATTTTCTGCATGTGACTTTTGATCATCTTGAATTGCATGAGTCAATTTCTGAGAGAGTTTAGATTGCAATGCTTCTTCCAAAGTGGATTCTAGTGAATCTTTAATGTGATTGAAAACATAACTGCCCATGTTCTTTGTGTCCACTATTCAGGAAGATTGTCTGAGTAATTGGTGAGATGATTTGTAGTTTAAAAGAAGATGTTTTTATTCAGTGTAGTGTCCCTTGAGTCATTTTGCACCCCATTGTCTTATAAGTGTAACTTGATTCTCCTCCTCACCTGTGTATGAAGTATATTTTTGGTTTGGATCCAGTGAGTAATTTTATGTTGCTAGTTTGTCGGTTCTCTTCTGAATTGTTTGTTATTGAAACATTTTGTCTCTAGCTTTTGTAGTTGTTTACTGAAGCAGATTGAACAACTAAAATGCACTGCTATCTCGGCAGTATCCAGCAACTATGCTCTCAACAAATTTCTTTAATATGTGGACAAATGTTTTGCTGCCAAATAATCTCAGATTTCAGAGGCCATGTTTCTTCCATAAGAAGGCTGCTTCTGGTGGTGATCTGATGGCCCCAAAATTTCATAGGTAATTTCTCATCAATCACACATATCTAGCTCTTTATAATTACAGTTATACTCTATCTCTCTGCTGCACTATTATGTTAAAGAATGTGAAAAACTGTGGTTTGATGTTTAACTCTGTTGCCCTTTAAAAATTGCATTAATCTCTCATTTATGTATTCCTTTCCATTATCAGGTTGTAAGAGACAAAGTCTTTCATCACAAACTTTTAAAATCGTGAGGTACTTTGTATTTATTGCTGACAGAGAAAGGGACATCTTTTTCAAAAATCATCAGTTACAGGTAGGAAATATTTAGCTCCCACATTGATGTGGTCAACATTGGGCTGCACAAATCAGAATGTATTAATTCCAAAATCCTTTTAGCTCCAGAAATGGAGTGTGGGAAGGGAAGTCTAATTTAGTTTTCTTACCTTCTAGCCACATAATACCCACACTGTTGGCAGCTCCTTGATACCTAATGCAACTGGTCAAACCTGTTCGTAATTCTTACTTCATATGTGAGTGTTGGTGACTTAATCTTACACTCCATATGTCTGCTTCATTAGATAAGGATGGACACTTTGCTTTAATACTTCCTTTGTTTCACTTGGTTGATCCATTGATTAATGACACTATGGCAGTCAATTTCTTCTCTGCATCAGGAATGCGACAGCCACTATCATGAAAAATGTCTGAGTGGCCCTATTTCACTATTTTCTTATGGAAAATTAAACTGTACTCAGTTGTCATAAATGGAACAAATTTATCTTCTCCATACCTACTAGTGCTTCAATATGCATACAACCTGTCCCCTTAACAGGTAAGTTGCCATCATTAATCACTACTACTTGTGAACTCAGCTCTTGAGTTTGTGAAATACAAATCACGTAGGTACTTTGACATATGTGCTGAAGCACTAGAATGTACATACTAGACCTAGTGTATTTTTAGCTAAAACTGGATAATTGAGAATGTCTTATAACTTATTTTACTGCTACAGCTTTTCAAGAGGTGTCCATACTTCTTGCAGTTGCAACATCTTGCACATCTGGGATAATAGTGTGGGATGCTGCTGTTATCCTTCTCATTTACTTGAACTGCATCATTAAAATTTCCTGTAGTAATTTTTTTTTAAGTTGAATTTCCTGTTATTGGCACTTTAGAGTTCTTTTGTTACTGACAAACAAGTAACATCAAATCATTCTCTGGACCCAAACCAAAAATATATTTTATATACAGATGAGTAGGCGAATCAAACAGAATAACAAAAAGTCAAGTTACAATTATAAGACATTGGGATGGAAAATGACTCAAGGCACACTAGGCTGAATAACAACATTTAAGAAGAATGAGGATCATGAGAAACATTGTTTTACATTCTACTTGTTAAGAGGGTTCTCTGTAATCCTATTCTTTTGTAAAACCCTGAGTCCTCATAGATTTGTTTTAATTTCTCCCATGGTTCTTTCGAGCCAATGTGTTATGCATGTAAATAGAAAGGTCAACTGAAAAAATTTTACCCTTTGCAGCACATATTTTAATGTCATTTGTGATCTAACTAGTCGTGTGCTGCCACATTTTTTGTGTTGCAAGTAAGTTTTTATAGCAAACTATGAAGTATCATAATTTTCTCTTCCTTTTTAGTTTTTGACCAAAGGCAACGAGTTAATGGTGAAGGAACTCCTGATAGTGATATCCTTTAATTGCATCGTGAAGTGCATCTCTTAATAAATGGAGACTCATAATTTTCTTAGCTTCAAGCAAATCATTTTTTGCATAATACTGCTGAACTGGGTGTGATTTGCTCATAGCTTGTTGTTTCTTAGTCCTTATATAAAAACGTGGTTACTGTTTCGAACTACAGGGAGAAAAAAACGATATATTTTCACATTGAACAAATCTAATGCAAATTACTGCAAAATTTTAAAAGCACAGAAAATCTACAAAAACAACCATAGCAACAGCGGTAGCAATGGAAACAAAATTGATTTTTTTAGTAGCAACATGGATTCCATTTCTAATTTCCAACAGTGATTTGCATCCATCATCATGGGACAGCACCTTTAATTAATAATCAAAACCTCTTGGGGTCTCAGTTTCAAACCAAACTACTGCTTAAATTTTGAGTAAACTTCTTCAGCAATGGCTGCACAAGACGTACAGTACAAGAAGTCACCCCCTTTCTGCCAAAATTCTTGCCAAAGAGTGCAGATGAGTGGACAGAGTTTCAGGGTAACATCTTGTGGCTTGATGTTGAAACTGTTCAGAAAAATTCAAGTGCCATGATGTTCTTCCCATCAACAAAAGATTTCTGATTAGCCCCCTCACCCCATTTGGATCTCTGATAGGAGACTACCACGGAGGATGTAACCATGAGAAAAAGATTGGATAATCAGTGAAAGAGTATCATACTACTAGTTAGAGTTTGGAATGTCAGGTGTTTGAACATAGTAGAAACTTAGAAAATGTGATACTATAAATGCATAGGCTCCATTCAGATATAGTGCGGTCAATCAGGTGATATGGAAAGAAGATAAGGATTTCTGGTTAAATGAAGATAGAGTAATACCAACAGCTGCAGAAGATAATATAATGGGATTAGGATTTATAATGAATAGGATGGTATGGCAGACAGTTACTGTGAACTGTTCTGTGATGGGCCAAGGTTGGAAGCAATTTCGAAACGGCTAAGTTTGTACATTTTTCACCTGCCACTGTGGTTAAAATATGCCACGTTTGACAAAATGGTATTATCCAAAACTGGTGCTGAGGCAGCTGCGGTGCACTGCGGGCCATAGATAAAACGGATGACTGACGGCTGTGGAGAAATGTACAGGCTAGTAGTTGTGCAACTGTTGAGCAACAAACCACCCAGATGAACCAAGGAGCTATCAACACAGTCTCCTCAGCGGGTATTCATCAAATGTGGCTGTGCATAGGCTTCTGCTTCAGGTGTCTATTTCATGCACCCATGCTGACTGCTGTTTATCAGTGACAAAGGCAGGGACTGGCACCCCAGTACTGCAACTTAGCTTACATGAATGGCGACAGGTGACCTCTTCAGCTGAGTTATGTTATATGCTCCGTCGGCATGAAAATTCTGAAAGAAGTATAGCTGAAATAAGCCTACAGTTCAAATAAAAAAAATTCTCATATCATTGTAACTGGTTATACGAAATTTGTTAATAAATATTGCTGGAATACTTGAAATTCTAAATGGTAACCAGTTATATCAATAGTGATCAAAGGGTTCTAACAGTCCCAAAACTTGAGTCCAATGAATGAGAAATTATTCAATTGTTGTAATTTAAACAGTAAGATTTCTTTGTCTGAGTTATTAGATATGTAAATGTATAACATTAAATGATGGGAAATTGCACTATAGAATAGCAGCTCCGATTATGTTTGTTGCATAAACTAAATACTCATCTTGATTAATTGAAGTAATTTGTGGCTCAGCTTGTCCAAATATATATTGTGTGGGTATGATTGTGCATGAGGCCCAGGTTTAATATGTTTTGGTGAAGATATTAATTTGGAGATGATAATGTGTCATAGTTTACTGCCAAGTTCAATTAATCGAATAATTCACTTCTCATTTTTCATTTTAAAATAAATCATATTTTGTTACAGGGAGTCACTTTTAAGTAATCACTGATTTTGTAATTGATAATATTGAATTTATTTTCATCGTTGTAGAATCATTAAAATTGACATTTTTCCTAGACACAATTCACTCCATCTTATATGAAGTGAGCCCAACACTTTTTATGACTGTCCTCTTTCCATTACTCCCAAAAACTAAAGAAAACTAAACAAAGGTAGTACCACTCCTTGGTGCAAAGCATCAAAGATATGATCTTACTACATTAACATCTCAATCTCTTTTGGTATTTAAACAAAATTGAAATGGTTTTTATTTTTAAGGGTAGGGAAATGCTATGATAAATTGTCATAATGAAATATTTCAAAATGTGAAATACATGCCAATTACAATTGGAAGATACGAATGAAATTATACGAGAATTAATGTTGCTAAAAGTTAAAGATAAAAATTCATTTCCAAAATATTACAGAACATATGAAAAGAAGGAAATTTTGAATAAATGTTACTAAACATAATATCAGTCCCAAAAAATATGTTTCTGAATATCAGATTTGGAATTTTTGAAAAAACATTTGTTGAAAATTGATTTGAATTGGGAATTTCATTAAGCAGAATATGTATCATAATCTATTGTTGAACAGGGGTCCTGTGAAACAGATTTGTTTTAAAGTATATTTATGACCTATCTACCGGCGCATTCCCGCTTGGTAAGTCTTGGAGTCTTTGTTTTTAATATATTTTTCCCATGTGGAAATTTCTTATATATACACACTAAAAACAAAGATTCCAAGACTTACCAAGCGGGAAAGCACTAGTAGATAGGCACAATGAATAAAACACACAAACACACACACAGAATTTCGAGCTTTCGCAACCGGCGGCTGCATTGTCAGCAAAGAGGGAAGGAAAAGCAAAGATGAAAGGATGTGGGTTTTAAGGGAGAGGGTAAGGAGTCATTCCAATCCCGGGAGCAGAAAGACTTACCTTAGGGGGAAAAAAGGATAGCTATATATACTCGCGCGCGCGCGCGCGCGCGCGCGCACACACACACACACACACACACACACACACACACACACACACACACACACACACACACACACACACACACACACACACACACACACACATATCCATCCATACGTACACAGACACAAGCAGACATATTTAAAGGCAAAGAGTAAGAGCAGAGATGTAAGTTGAGGCGGAAGTGTGGAGGCAAAGATGTTGAAAGACAGGTGAGGTATGAGTGGCGGCAACTTGAAATTAGCTGAGATTGAGGCCTGGTGGATAACGAGAAGAGAGGATATATTGAAGGGCAAGTTCCCATCTCCGGAGTTCGGATAGGTTGGTGTTGGTGGGAAGTGTCCAGATAACTCGGACGGTGTAACACTGTGCCAAGATGTGCTGGCCGTGCACCAAGGCATGTTTAGCCACAGGGTGATCCTCATTACCAACAAACACTATCTGCCTGTGTCCATTCATGTGAATGGACAGTTTGTTGCTGGTCATTCCCACATAGAAAGCGTCACAGTGTAGGCAGGTCAGTTTGTAAATCACATGGGTGCTTTCACACGTGGCTCTGCCTTTGATCGTGTACACCTTCCGGGTTACAGGACTGGAGTAGGTGGTGGTGGGAGGGTGCATAGGACAGGTTTTACACCGGGGGCGGTTGCAAGGGTAGGAGCCAGAGGGTAGGAAAGGTGGTTTGGGGATTTCATAGGGATGAACCAAGAGGTTGGAATCTTTGTTTTTAATATATTTTTCCCATGTGGAAGTTTCTTTCTATTTTATTTACATCATCATTAATTTGAACCGAACAATTACGTTTGTCATTGTCTGTGTTCCATTTCGAAATCTTCTCTATCATCTTACTTTCTCTTTTTGTTTGTACAAGTAGTTTCACTTTGTATTCATCTTCCCTTTTTCCGTAATCTACCATACATTTTATCCTGCCTAATTATACTCAATAATACGTAATTTACTTCCAAACCATAACCTAAAATTTTTTGACACTTTCAACATAACCGCTGCTATAAAATCCACTGTTCCAAGTTTACAAACATTTCGTGTAAACTCGTGAATACTATTTCACAGCTTCAGTTCCTTTCACCCATTAAACAACCATCTCAGCTATTTCCCGTTTTTCCCAAATAACCGATCATTTTTTAGCAGCTTCCCACAGGTTTAAACGTTATTATTTCATCAAACAATTGTTAGCCTCATTGTCATAACCTGCCAGTACACAACCAGCCCTTTGAATACATTTACACGCATATTTTTCGAGATTTTATTCGAAAAAATTTTTTCGGAAATTTTTTTCGAAACTTTTTTCGAAAAATTTTTTCTTTTTTTTTTCTTTCGAAACTTTTTTCGAGAAATTTTTTTCGAAATTTCCTGAATTTCCCCACCCTTTAACGTGGTTTGGAGACAACATAACTACCTAACCTTTGCACCCATTGTTGTTCCCCAACCTAAGTTCAGCACAGGATCAACATAGCTCATCTTAAACCAACACTTTTTCGACTTTTTTCACACCTTTATGTCTTTCTATATAAATTTCTATTTATTTTCACTTTAACCTCATATTACCCTTTCCACCTTCTAATACCATGTCAACCTCACAACATCCCTACAATGACCCCATTAAATTTTATTTACATTCCCTCCGTAAACATGCCTTCACCCTAGCCAGATTACGCTCCCATATTTTACTTACTCAGGCTTTGCTGACATTTGGTATTACCCCCAAAGGCCTCACACTTACAGTTCCCATCTCTGGCTGCAATCCTTCTTTCCATCAGTCCTTATACCAGTTCCAAACAGCACAATCCATAGCCCTCACCCACTTAATCCTTCACCTATACATCGACTCGGCCAATGAACACACCCGTCAACTCCTATCCCAAATCAAAGTCCTCAATCTTTCCTCCCCCACATCCACACCGGCTGTTCATAGCATCCTTCTACAGGCCAACCGCAAATTAGAACAGCATGCCACCCTCCACCTCAAAAAACTACCCAATCTCCTGGTTTCCCACCTCCGGAAAGGCAACTCACTCACCCTCCACAACCTTTCCAACAAACCTCAACCTCCTCTCATTGCACACAGACCAAGTCTCTCCCATCTACTCAATCTCCCACTTCCAGCTCCACTCCCCCCAGCACCTCAAAATTTCTAGTCAACACAATCTGGAACCACAACACCCCAATTCAGTAGCTAACCTTTCCTCCAAACACCTCTCCCGATCCGAAACCTCTGTCCGATCCAAAGGCCTCGCCTTCAGCCCCACTCCCAGGTTCAACCAAACTGCCCTTGTCAAAGATTTACAGTCCTACACTCGTAGTCTCTGCTGGAAATATCACTTTGCCACGAAGAAAAATAATCCTGATCCCACTCCTAATGATCCAACTCCCCAAGACACTATCCAAATTGAACCCTGCCTGGAACAGTTCCGTCCTCCATCACAGCGGGACCCACCTCCTCTTCCTCAAAATCACCCTCTCCAAACCTTCCAGGAATTTCTCACTTCCAGCCTTGCCTCTCAATCTTTCTTGAAAAACCTTAATCCTACTCCCAACATCACCACAGCCGAAGCCCAGGCTATCCGTGATCTGAAAGCTGACCGATCCGTCATCATTCTTCCGGCTGACAAGGGTTCCACGACCGTGGTACTTGATCGTTGGGAGTATGTGGCTGAGGGGCTGCGTCAGCTTCCAGACGACTCTACATACAAAGTTTGCCAAGGTAATCCCATTCCTGATGTCCAGGCGGAGCTTCAAGGAATCCTCAGAACCTTAGGCCCCCTACAAAACCTTTCAACTGACTCCATCAAACTCCTGACCCCACCGACACCTCGCACTCCTACCTTCTACCTACTTCCTAAAATTCACAAACCCAAACATCCTGGCCGCCCCATTGTAGCTGGTTACCAAGCCCCCACAGAACGTATCTCTGCCTACGTAGATCAACACCTTCAACCCATTACATGCAGTCTCCCATCCTTCATTAAAGACACCAACCACTTTCTCGAACGCCTGGAATCCGTACCCAGTCTGTTACCCCCGGAAACCATCCTTGTAACCATTGATGCCACTTCCCTATACACAAATATCCCGCACGTCCAGGGCCTCGCTGCAATGGAGCACTTCCTTTCACGCCGATCACCTGCCACCCTACCTAAAACCTCCTTCCTCATCACCATAGCCAGCTTCATCCTGACCCACAACTTCTTCACTCTTGAAGGCCATACATACCAACAAAGGGAACAGCCATGGGTACCAGGATGGCCCCCTCGTATGCCAACCTCTTTATGGGTCACTTAGAGGAAGCCTTCTTGATTACCCAAGCCTGCCAACCCAAGTTTGGTACAGATTTATTGATGACATCTTCATGATCTGGACTCACAGTGAAGAACAACTCCAGAATTTCCTCTCCAACCTCAACTCCTTTGGTTCCATCAGATTCACCTGGTCCTACTCGAAATCCCAAGGAACACGTAGAAATTTTGTGGAGAAGGCTAACCAAAGACTGCATTTTATTGATAGGACACTTAGAAAATGTAACAGGTCTACTAAGGAGACTGCCTACACTACAGGATTTGAGCTGGACATCGTTTAAAAAAAAAGGCGTTTTTCATTGCGACAGAATCTTCTCACGAAATTCCAGTCACTAACTTTCACCTCCGAATGCGAAAATATTTTGTTGACATCGACCTTCATAGGGAGTAATGATCACCAAGATAAAATAAAGGAAATCAGAGCTTGTATGGAAAGATATAGGTGTTCATTCTTTCTGCGCACTATACGAGACTGAAATAATAGAGAATTGTGAAGGTGGTTCGATGAACCCTCAGCCAGGCACTTAAATGTGATTTGCAGATTATCCATGTAGATGTAGATGTAGAACTTGCACACCACCACCTCAAAAATCTCCATCCTGCTCAGTTCCTACTCCTGCTTTTGAGGACCACTGTCTGTCACCTCTACAACAACCTGCAAACCTCCTGCACATCCCCCCACAGCTGACGAACCCTGTTTCACAGGCCTCCTACATTTAGCCCACCATCCAAAACTCTCTCTCCCACTGCCACACAGAATCCATAACCTAAACAAAAACACTGTCATTAACCTTTACTCCAGAAATCTTAGCCCCTACAGAAATATCAGTCCTTTCCGAAGGCCTCACCTTTTGCCCCACACCCAAGTTCAATCATGCAGGACTTGTTAAAGATCTTTTCTCCTTCTCTACAGTGGAAACACTTATTCGCCACCAACCCTACCAATCAGATTCGACCAAAGACCAGTGTTGAACTGTGTCTGACTGAGTTCTGTCCAACTGTGATCCTTCCCCAGTCCCCCCAAATCACCCCGTTTACTTTCCAGACTTTCTTAATATCAGACCTTGCCTCACCATCATTCTCCAAATCCCTCAACATGCTAATTAACCCTACATCTGCAGAAAGAACTGCAGTTCACCTTCTAAAAACTGATCCCGACCTTATAATCTTACCTGCGGACAAAGGCTCCACCACTGTTGTTCTGAACTGCAAGGATTACCTGGTGGAAGGACTCAGCCAGCTGTCAGATACATCCACCTACAAACCTTACCACAGTGACCACATTCCCAAAATTCAGCAGGACCTCCACTCTCTCCTCAAATCCTTAAGCCCATCCCAGAACCTCTCCCTGAAGTCCATTACTCTGCTTACCCCTGCCACTCCCTGCATTCCTACCTTCCACATGCTTCCTAAAGTCCATAATCCCAACTATCCAGGACTTCCCATTGTGGCTGGTTACTGTGCCCCCACAGAGAGAATCTCTGCTCTCATAGACCAACAGCTTCAGCTTATTACCTGAAACCTACCCTCCTGTATAAAAGATGACAACCATTTTCTCCAACGGCTCTCCACAGTTCCTGTTCCTTTACCACACGGTGCCCTGCTCGTTACTGTTGATGGCACTTCCCTTTACACAAACATCCCTAATGCCCATGGCCTTACCGCTGTTGGAACAGTACCTTTCTCAGTGCCTGACAGATTCCAAACCAACAACCTCCTTCCTAGTCGCCATGACCAACTATATCCTCACCCACATCTACTTTCCTTTGAAAGCATTATCTACAAACAAATCTGGGGTATGGCTATGGACACTGTGTGGCACCGTCCTATGCTAACCTATTCATGGGTCATCTAGAGGAATCCTTCCTAAACACCCGGAATCCTAAACCCCTCACCTGGTTCAGATTCATTGATGACGTCTTTGCGATCTGGATCAGGGGTGAGGACACTCTATTCTCATTCCTCCAGAACCTCAGCAGCTTCTCCCCCATTTCTTTCACTTGGTCCTACTGAACCCATCAAACCACCTTCATAAATGTTGACCTCCACCTCAGAGATAGCTACATCAATATCTCTGCCCCTCGTCAAATCTACTAATTGCATGCAATACCTCCACTTTGACAGTTCACCCATTCCGTACCATGAAGTCCCTTCCATAAGCCTAACCACCTGTGGTCGTCACATCTGCAGTGGTGTGCAGTCCCTCTCGAACTATACTGAGGGTCTCACAGAAGCCTTCACAAACTGTTGTTATCATCCCAACCTTGTATAAAAACAAATCTCCCAAGCCTTATCTTTCCAGTCTCCCACAACCTCACAAAGTCTCACAATCTGGCCATAGAGGAGCATTCCCCTCATAAGGGGGAGGCCTCAGACACGGCCAACCGATTCGGCTCAAATTTGACAGGTCGCTTGTGTACAACCTAAAACGAAGGACTCTAAAGCTATTTTGGGTCAACCTCCCCGCAATTTTGAGAAAATCGCCACTAAAAGTTATGATGAGCAGTCAACTCAAAATTGGAGGGATCGATAGACAATTGTAAATAGAGCGTTTTTCATCACCAGGTATGGGGTCCGCAAACACACACTTTTCCAGAAATCAAGGAAAGGAACCTTCTTTTTTTTTCCACTTTCGTTTGTTGCATCTGCTCGGGGCGGACGTCGTAAGACATCTGTTTAAGTTCGTTCTCGGTTGATTAACTCAGTTTTTTTATTACAGAGGGCAGCTAACCCTCTGACCAAACACGCTGAGCTGCCGTGCTGACATTACCTTGGCCATTGCGCTATCGGTGCTGTCGGGTACAGAAGCCGCAGTTGTAAAAGTTTCTTACCTAGATTTCTGGAAAAGTATGCATTTTCGGACCCCAAACCTGATGATTAAAAATGCTCTATTTACAATTATCTATCGATTCCACTAATTTTGAGTCGATTGCTCGTCATAACCTTAAGGGATGATTTTCCCAAAAATGCGGGGGTGTTGACCCAAAATACCTTAGATTCCTTCGTTTTAGGTTGTCCACAAGCGACCTGCCAAATTTGAGCCGAATCGGTTGGCCGTGTCTGAGGTCTTCCCCTTGTAAGTTCCACACAGAACTGTAGCAACTGAATTACATTCTCTGCCAGGGTTTCAACTGCCTCTCGTCGTGTCCTGAAATGAGAAATGTTCTGCCCACTATCCTTCCCATCCTTTCCATAGTGGTATTCCGCGTCCACAGAAACTACAACACAACTCCTGCTCCCAATCCCTTACCTCATGGCTAATATCCCTGCAACAGACCTAGATGCAAGACATGTCCTATACATCCTCCCACCACCACCTACTCCAGTCCAATCACAAACATCATCTACCCAATCAAAGATAGGGCTATCTGAGAAACCAGTCATGTAATCTACAAGCAAACAAGCTGTCTGTCCACAGGAATGGCCACTGACAATCTGTGACCAAGAAACAAGCGGACCATCCTGTTGCTGGGCACGCTGCCCAACACGACGTCCTTCATTTCAGTGAGTGCTTCACAGCCTGTGCCATATAGATCCTTCCAACCAACACCAGCTTTTCTGAATTGCGTAGATGGGACCTCTTTGTGTAATATATCCTACGTTCCTGTAACCCTCCAGGCCTCAACCTTTGGTTCGTCATTTTTCTCACCCGTCCAGCCCCTTCCTTGTTCCCATTCCATTGCACAGCCATTATTCCACCAATGCACCCGCCCTCCCCCCCCCCCCCCCCCTTGCAATCCCCCCTCTCATGCTTTCCGTCTAACCTTCCGACTGCACCTAGTTACTCTACCATCTCTCCACCTCGCCCTTGTGCGCTCCCAAGCAGCACTTCACTGACCCCCACCACATCCTGCTAATCCCTCCTCCTCCCTGACCCAGCCTCCTCCTTACCCAAACCTAGTTGCCATTCCCGTCATGCACTGCTGCTGTTGCTCTTAGTGTGGCTTCAGCTGCAAGAGGCTGCAGTCGTGTGTGTGTGTGTGTGTGTGTGTGTGTGTGTGTGTGTGTGTGTGTGTCATCTATTTTCGACAAAGACCTTATTGGCCTAAAGCTTATATTGTGACAATCTTTTTGTTGTGCCTATCTGCAACTCAGCATCTCCGCTATATGGTGAGTTGCAACTGTCCTTTTCATAATATTGTTACTTTACAAGAGAGACGGAGGCACCAGTGTCGAGCTGAAACTGCACTTTGGTGTTCACCTTGGTAGCGATTGTTGCTCCATAGTTACAAACAGGGATAATCATGTTTGTTTTGAATCAAAGATACGTTAAGCATACGGGGGCTGTATAAATGTGTGTGTTGCAATAAAAATCAACTATATCCCATTTAACTGTCTTAGAAAACGATAAGATACGAAAGATAACAGCAAATGCTCCTCTTTTACATTATGAGTCTGGGTATAAGGCTAGATTTCACTCCTGCCAGGCATATATTTTATATACAATGTATGTTGGGTTGCAGTAAGAACTTTATGAGCTGTTGTAATGGGAAGCACTTACATCGGTGATTGCAGAACTAATTCTGGATATTGATTTCACTAACTGAAATAGGCTCATGTTTTGATCTGTAGCTAAATGATCCCTATTCTTATGTGTTTGTACTAACACTGGTTTATTACAGTCGCATTTTAAAAGCACTGGAATATCAGATACAGGCACAAAAAGTTACAAACTAAAAAAAAAGTTACAAACTAAAGCAACATAATAGTCATAAGTGAAAGGTTCCAAGCAAAACCAGTCAGTAGCACAAGTTCTCGTACCATAGTTTCAAGTAAATAACAAAAAACAATCCAAGAGAAAATAAGTCTATAGTAAGGATCTGCTAATTTGTGTAGTTAGAATGGACAGAGACTATATTTGATGCTCTACAGAGATAGCTCCCTTCATGTCCAAAGCAGAGGCGGAGGTGTTGTGTACCAGATATGAGAGCAGCACTTTCAGCAGCATTGAAGAATTGCACACTTGCAATACTTTAAGTAGTGCTTGAATAAGTATGAGCTCCATATCACTGTCTGACATGGATACTAAAGAAATCGTTAAAAATGGAGGAGTAGTTATACAAAAGTCACCTGAAAGAGGACAGAAGAGCAGACAGGTTTGGGGTATCCTCTTGCCCTTGGAGGTGGAAGAATCAGCAATAATCAATGGCTTGAAAATGCAGACTGCAATGGAAACCACTACACTAAAGACACACAATGTTTATCCACAAGACTTTTGGCCTATAATTGAGAAAGTGTCATCGTAATCTATTTGTTGTCAAAAGATTCTGGATTAATAAACCATTCAAATGTCCAGTAGGGACTGCCAAGGAGAAGGTAACTATGAGAAAAAGACTGAATAAACAACAAACAGATAGCATTCTATGACTCAGAGTATAGAATATCAGAAATCTGAATGTGATAGGGAACCTAGAAAATCTGGAAAAAGGAGTGCAGAGACTCAGTTTATATGTAATTGGGCTAAGTAAAGTTAAATGGAAGAAGTTGAGAATTTTTGGTCAGACGAATACGGTAATCTCAGAACACAGTGTAAAGTGAGTAGGATTAGTCATAAACAGGAAGGTAAGGCAAAGAGCGTGGTACTGTGACAGTTCAGTAATGAGATGTGCCGATCAGGATCAACAACAAGACAAAACCGATGACAGTAGTTTAGGTATACGTATTGACGTTGCAAGTGGAGGATGAAGAGATAGAGTATGTGAGGGTATTGAGCAGGTAATTCAATATGTAAAAGGAGATAATAATCAAATAATCACAATGGATTTTAATGTGATTGTAGGGAAAGGAACAGATAAAAGGTTATGGGAGAGTATGGGTTTGGTGGTGGGAATGAGAGAGGAGAAAGACTTTAGTTCTACACTAAATTTTCAGAGGGCATCCTGAAAAATTTGGATGTATCGATTCCCTTTCTCTGTAGCTAACAAATTACATCAATATCATAATGAGCAAATACCTGGGTAGATATTTCGGTCACAACTAAAGACATTTTGTTCATTTCCTGCATAATTTTGTTCTTCTGCCAACTCATGCAACATCAGATCAACTCATTTCTACATCTGCATCTACATCTACATCCATTATATATACCTTTTAAGATGGCCGTATGTGTGGCTGACCCCTTGATGTTCACCTATTGATTCGAAATAGGTCATTTATATTCTTCACTAATCACTGGTCCCCTGTCGACCTCTTTCACACAACTAATGCTGATACTGGGACCACTTCTGGTTAGCATGATAACCCATCTGCCACTGTGTTTTGTGAGTCCTTTTTGTATACAATCTCAAAAGCATATTCTGACAGTTTCATTTCATTAATCTTGATGATCTTTGACTTACGCACTGCTACATTATGGCAATAGCTTTCACTCAGTTGTGCCATATCCTTTTTTGGTGTCTACACTGTCCTAATTCTCCTTGACTCAGTAAAGTGCCCATTGCTTGCTTACAAGTGTCTGTTGTGGTTATAAACTGCTTAATAGAATATCGATACTGTAAGTTCACGGGGGCTAACTACTTTTTCTTTTAATCTGTGGAAATCTGCTTCCTGCTGCGTTGACTATTTGTAGTTTGTTCAAATTCTTCAGTAATTAATGTGCAGTTCACTCTCCAGTAGAACCCCTTGACAAAACACCGGCAAAATGAACTTCTCTGAAGAAGCTCTGTTACTGCATAATATTTCTGGGGCTTGGCTGTTTTCACTCTTATCATCCTCATTCAACAGCATCTGATGGTTACCCTTTGCACAGTTGAAAGTGGTGAAGTATTTAGTTCTTCCCAAGCATTAAAAATATCATGAATATGGGGTACCTCAAATGCAGTTGTTATTTTACGTTCAATAGTTAAGTAAACCAGATAAAAAAATCAGTAGTGTCATGTCCCAATGAGAAACTAGAAACTATCAGCACAGGATAGGAACATGTAAAAGAACAATGGCTCAAGTTTAAAAGAATAGTTGACCATGCTCTGGACAGATATGGGCAGAAGAACATTTCATAGTGGGAGGCACCCTCTGTTGTATACAAGTCCAGTAGTTGATCTGGAGCTTTTCCTGGATTTTCTAATTTTCTTACATATTCTGTCACTCAACATAGAATATCAATGCTGCAAAGATCCTGCTACACAATGACTTTGCACCAGGAATCAGCTTCTCTCTTTGAACTTCTATCTTCAGTGTTGATGATAATGTAAGACTTTTTCTTCTCCCTTGTGGAATATCACACCTGAGAAGTTGAACTCAATGTATTTCCTATAACGTACAATCCTAACTTCTTCTAATTGATCAACTACCTAGGCGTAAAATTCCGGCCAGATGTTTGCATGAGTGCATCTCATGAGAGACTCGGACCAGTTTTTACCACAAAATTTGATCATCTGTTGTCTTTTTGGTGATGATTTGTTTGAACTTGGGGGTGGCGGGGGAGTGGAGGGGGGGGGGGGGGCGTGGTACGTGCGTTCCATGCCCTTTACCATGGCCCTGTGGGGCAAAGAGTTCGAGTCTCGGTCAGGCACACAGTTTTAATCTGCCAGGAAGTTTCATATCAGCGCACACTCCGTTGCAGAAAATCTCATTCTGGAAACATCCCCCAGGCTGTGGCTAAGCCATGTCTCCGCAATATCCTTTCTTTCAGGAGTGCTAGTTCTGCAAGGTTCGCAGGAGAGCTTCTATAAAGTTTGGAAGGTAGGAGACGGATACTGGCAGAAGTAAAGCTGTGAGTACCGGGCATGAGTCGTGCTTCGGTACCTCAGTTGGTAGAGCACTTGCCCGCGAAAGGCAAAGGTCCCGAGTTCAAGTCTCGGTCGGGCACACAGTTTTAATCTGCCAGGAAGTTTCATATCAGCGCACACTCCGCTGCAGAGTGAAAATCTCATTCTGGATGCTTTCCATAGATCAGCTTACCCTATTTCTTCCTTAGCTGTTGCCTTTTGGTACACTGCACCATCATTTTTCAATTCCTATATGAATTATCTTACCCGGCTTAGGCTCTCATCAATAGATGATGTTACTCCTTCTCTGTTTGACTCTGATGATCATTGCCCTTTGTACATTCTCATCTTTCTCACGACTTGTCTTGCATTAATATTTACACCTCTTAACAGTTCTGTGCTGGTATTGCACTTAAATTGTGAACTATTAATGAAAGCTTCACCTTGTGTGATAACACCTACCAATAGCTGTTTTTCACATGCTCCACTTTGTTGTAATATGTTCAACTTGGTTCTATGATCAGTCTTGCCAAAACCAAGAAGCGATTTTTCTTGATCATTGCTCTCAGGGGCACCCTGGGATGCTCTATGTATGGGGCACCTCTGGTCATCTCTGTGAGCTACAGTGCATGGTATGCTCATGCGCAGTAGTGTGCTGAAGTCACTTTGGGTTTGTCGCTTGCATGACTCTCTAGTTTTACTTAAGAGTCACTCGTGATTTTATCTGCAGCTGGTAGTTGATAAGGCTGAAGGCTGCCATGAGGCTATATGTGAATGCGTCAGTCATCGTTCAACTGAATGTGCAACAGCATTGGACGGCGAACAGAGATTTAGGCGTTCTCATCTGATGCTGTATAAGGCCATTGATGATATAGAAGTTACTACAAGTAGTTAAGTCAGAGCGCAAATGATTCATCTAGGGTCATTCATGTTTTGCAGGTGTGTACTTAATTTTACATGTATGAAGAATGATGCAGCTATTAGTGGTAATGGTTGGATCACTGCTGCAGTTGTGTGATATCCTGGTGATACAGTGAAAGCAAGTTGCAAGTCTGGAGAGTTATAATAGTAGAGATGTGATTCCTTCTGCAGTCTATGATCCATGATCCCTATTTGTAATCTGTCATATATTTTGACCATCTTGTAGTTACTTATCGAGATGAATACTCAAAATATTTATATTACAAAGATGTTACTCCTTCTACGTTTGACTCTGGTGATCATTACCTTGTCTACATTCCTACCTTCTTCTTTTGTCTTATATTAATATTTACTCCTCTGGCTTCGGCAGCCAGACGCAGTGGTTGTGTATGTGTGAATTGTGTTTGGTTGAATGTTGTGTGTGTATGTTTACTGGTTCAGAAGAAGGCATTTTGGCTGAAGTCCTACATGTCCAGCAGATTTTTTGTTGTGACTGTCTGTGACTCAGCATCTCCATTGTATGGTGAGTAGCAATCTATCCTTTTCATAACATTCTCAGTATGCCATCATGGGTTTTCCATTGTTTGATTTTATATTACAATGTATATTTAACTGGTTAATCATCAGTTTTCAAGTGTCTTAATTCATAACCTCATCCTTTAACAAATAAAGCTTAATTTTTCATATTTGTGATTTTATTTTCACATTAGGACTCTCTCTTTTTGAAATGAGGACTGTGTTTTATTGATTCCATTTTTCATGTATTCTTATTTGTCTGTCACCTTCTCAGCCGACGTGCTATACATGCTTTGAGGTTCTCTTCCCCCACAACACATTATGCAACTAACATGCTGTATAGCACGTAACTCTGTGTGTAGTGGCCACAAAATTTGTGTAAGTGTGTCTGTCATACTCTCCCAAATGTGTTGTTTTCCTAGCTACCCTGTGAAGACAGGTTGTATTAAGGTAATCTGTAAGGAGGAAGGGTTTGAGCAAAAGAAACTTGTAAGTACAAAACAGTGGGAAGTATGGAGATAGGCCTCCAATTAGAGAAGTGAAAAGAAAAAGAAAGATGGGTTTATCAAGATCAAAGGAAGAAACAAGATGGCCCCAAAAGATAGTCCCATTACCACCATCCCCACTCCCCCTCCCCACCCCCTCTTAAGCCATGGAGTGGACTTGCCACAGCTACACATTCGCAGACCCCCAAAAGTGATCTCAGTGAACTGCTGTGGAAAGCATGTTGAGAAAGAACAAACATCACAAGGTGGGGAGAAAATGTATATTGTCAGTCATCAGTGCCTTGAGTCCATCTGTCTATTGTCATGTTTATAATACTACTAGAAACTCTCCACAAACCCAACAATTATTTATATTTAAAAAAATGGAAAATAAGTCATCATCAACACTTAACCATGTGTATACACTGCACACTAGCGATTTATCAGCAAGTACTGTGCTAGTTTTTGATTTTATTTGATTGATTGATTAACACTTAACCATGTGTCCACATTGCACACTAGTGATTTATCAGCAAGCACTGTGCTATTTTTTGATCTCCTACAATCGCTTGAATTTGGAAGTTCTGTTACCAATACAATGTCAGCAATATCCAGTAATGTTAGTAAACTGAAGATCACACTGGTGACAATTGAAGGTTTGTAGCACTCTTCTTTTCATGCATTGAAACATTGACCACTATACCAACCTATAACTTTCACATAAGTACCAAAATAACGTTTGAACACAATATGCGAAAGATGGATTGTAAATAAATGATAGGTTCTAACCAGTATAAATGCTAGTTTCTTGTATACGAGTTATCAGTATATGAGTAGCTATGTGTACTGTCGTACACTATATGTATAAATATTATAAGTAGGTGTTCCATACACCTAATTCTAAGACAGGGTAGCAGGAGAGAACTTTTTTCGAAAAATTATAGGATAGAAAAAGATAGAAAAAACTGGTCAACAGAAAATGAAAACGTGAACTATATAACAGTTAACTCAGGGCCTGTCAGATGGCACCTTGCCGAACTTGCTTAGGATTCAGGTTCTCCTAAGGACTTAAACCATTTTATCATATCTTCGCCTGTTGTGGCAAGATTGTGGTATACAAACTATCATGTATGGTCCACAATAGTTTGGAAAAAAATTATTAGTTTTGTTCTTTATATTGCAACTGTGATGATGAGATTGAACAAGCACTAACTCATCAGTATTAAACATTGGAGTATGTGCTTCAGCATTAAATTTGTGTACTCTCACATAGTATTAAATTTGTGTACTCTAATATGTGTATGTCCATGTGAACGCAGTTCTAGTGTCTTATGTCTTTCAAATTTTCTTTAGGTGTAGAGGGCCACTTAAATTATTTCAGAAATGGTTCTCCAACAAAAGTTATATTCATTATTTTTGCTAGATATACTCCAATAGCCATGTGTGGTAATTAATTTATTCTCACCTGAAATTCAGGAATTAGTTGTGTCCATGTAGTATGTTTTTCTAAACAATATGTTCTACATATTTTTCCCAGTTGTTTCATTACCCATTCACATGGGTTGGATTTCGGGTGGTATTTGATATAGCTACATGTCTCACTTCTTCCTATGTGAGAAACTCTTGTTAATTATAATTTGACTTGCTAGTAGAAGTTGGTGTAGAACTAGCGGAATCAATTTTTTCTTGTACTTTTTGTTCTATGAACTCGTACAATCGTCCCTCCAAAGCAGGTAATGTCGTATAAGGATTGAAAGTTTCGTTGAATACTGTACGTTGTTAGAGTATAGCTACCCTTTCTTTAGTACCTGAGATTTTCTTGTTTACTGTTTTTAACTTTTAATGAATATCTGTAAAATGTTTGCAGCTTCTTCGTGAACTAAATAACACTGATAATTTATTTATTTTTGTAACTTCTAGAGTAAATTAGTGATTAATTGTTCTAACACAGAAATTTTATTTCTCTGTGTTATTATTATACTTAGTATTACCGTTTTTTAGTATTATTAGCTTCATGTTGTATTTTATGCACAGCTAATTCTGCTTTAATTCTATCCCCTTGTGCCCTACACACTTCCGTTCACTTGAAATTCAGCACTAAAGCTGCCATATCTATTCCTTGTGTCTCAGGTGCCATTTTATGTGTGGTGACTGGCACAAAACATTACAAAAATTATAAGTCTGAATTTGCCACTAGTTAGCAGTTGTCACAAATTTTATAATTTTAAACATAGTTCATCTATGTCCCTCGTTACCAATGACCACTATGAAAAATCATATGTTTGTGTCACAAATTTATGGTTAGTACAGCTCACGAGACACCATAACTGCATGCTGCTGTCAGCCGCACTTGAGGTGCTGGTATTCAGTGGACATATCTCATCAGTCAGCTGTAGCAGGCTGCTGCTCATCTACTGTGATGTGGCCAGTGACATGTAACTGTGTGGCACCGTTAACTGCACGCTAAGTTGAACTGCTCTCTTGAGGTCTATCAGTTGTTATAAAATTGGTAGTCTTCTTGTAGGACTACAATATAAATTCTTTGTTGAAACTTGAATTGTCAGTGTGTGACTATTGTCTACACTTTCGTAAACATGCACAATAATGTAATGGTTGACTCTGTTACTCAAGACAACCACAATTTATATCCTCCAATTATCCAAACATTTCTTCTTTTTCTCAAGTCAAACACAGATGTCTTGTTCTTTAATATTTGAATAATTTGAATACAACTGCATAGCTTGTGGAATGCTAGACTTTCTACTCTGAACTCTTGTTGTCCTTGACAAAAATGTATATTCTGATATTTTCATGAAATTGTCACTTAAAACCTTCTTTTCGTCTCTTTCTTTACACCTTATCCTCACATTCTTCACTGAAGTTACCAAATGAAATGTTTCGTTTTATTTTTCTAATAGGGGTGACAGGAGTGCCCTTTGGTTGCCACGCAATATCAATGCTGCAAGAGTGATTCTACACAGTGCCGTTGATTATGAACAAGCTTCTCCCCCGTGGTTTACAATCCACATCGTCAATGTTGTCAAAGAATTTTTCTTCTATCTAGTGGAATTAAACATCCTGGTTGATCTCAGTGTATTTATTATTACATACAATTTTAACTTCTTCTAAGTGATTGACAATTAAGGCACAAAATTCTGGTTATGTGTTTTCATGAATGCATCTCACGAGAGACTCTAACCAATTATTACAATAAAATCTGAGCTTCAACTGTCTTTTTGTCAATGATTCATTTGACATCATGGAGGTCACATAAACTCCATGCTCTTCAGTCTGCAGCCCTCATCACCGATAGCACAAGATCGGTACAACTGTGATCTGCACAAACTATCAAAAACCTCCCAAAAATGGGGTACATCCTATCACTAACTATCTTAACCATCAACATCTTTTGTCGGCCAAGGATGTGGAATATTTCATTTTATTGGTGACATGTTACAATCTCACTGTCACTCTAACGAAATTTCTAAAGAAGTAAGACAACTGCATAATGGATGTAAAACAAAGCATAGAGCTATAGATAGAGAGATGTCGAATGAAACACATTTGACTGCCAAGAGAGCAGTGTGTGAAGACTTAAATGACTACAGTAGCAGAATATTGTCAAATGATCTGTCACAGAACCAAAAGAAATTGTGGTCATGTGTAAAGGCTGTTAATGGCATCAGTGTGAATGTCCAATCTGTAGCGAATGAGACAGGAATTGAAATTGAGGCTACCAAAGCTGAAGCTAAAATGCATATCTCCATTTTCAAATGTCACTTTACAAAGGACAGCCCAGGAGAACAGCCAAAATTTAATCCTCATACCACTGAAAGGATGAGTGAAATCAGTACTAGTGTCAGTGGTGTTGAGAAACAGCTGAAATTGTTAAAATTGAACAAAGCTCCAAGGCCAACCAGAATTCCTGTCACATTCTATGTTGAATTTGTGGCTGAGTTAGCCCCCTCTTCTAACTATATCTTTCGTAGATTCCTTGAACAAAAAACTGTGCCCAGTAGTTGGAAGAACGCAAAGATCACACTCGTTTACAAGAAGGGGAGTAGAAATGATCCACAATACTGTACAGTATCCTTGATGGGTCATTCCATATCAACTCACCACTGCATTCCAGCTTCACCATCTCAGATTCCATTGAAATATTATGTGAACATTGGCACATGTCCCAAAAATGAACATCGCAAAAGTTTAACATTTGTCAAAACAATACTGTCTGAGACACAGTCGTTTGCTTGACTTCATGGGCAACTTTGTGCATAGTGAGTGTGAATTTCTGTCAACTTTGAGCTGTTGTATCTCAGGCAATATTTTGTTGAAAGAAATTAAATTTGGCCATCTTGTACAACTTTGTGCATTCTTATAAGAATAATAATGAAAAGAATTTTACGATCAATATTCAGTGAAAAAATTTGAGGCAAAGTCACCCGAAAAAATTTACACTCAAAAGAATGCTGAAGTTTCGCTTCTTCTGTCTCGGGGACTAAAGATACATTGATTGTGAAACTTGGTATACACACTATGTGATCAAAAGTATCCAGACATCCCAAAAAACAAATGTTTTCCATATTAGGTGCATTGTGCTGCCATCTACTGCCAGATACTCCATATCAGTGACCTCAGCAGTCATTCAACACCGTGAGAGAGCAGAATGGGGCGCTCCGCAAGGCTCTTGGACTTCAAATGTGGTCAGGTGATTGGGTGTCACTTATCTCATATGTCTCTGCACAAGACTTGCACACTCCTAAACATCACTAGGTCCACTGTACACCACAAAAGCGTACAATACAACCTCGTCTGTTTACTGGACAGAGACCGCCGACAGTTGAAGAGGGTCATAATTTGTAATAGTCAGACATCTGTCCAGACCATCACAAAGGAATTCCAGACTGCATCAGAATCCACTGCGAATACTATGACAGTTAGGCTGGTGGTGACAAAACTTGGATTTCATAGTCAAGCGGCTGCTCATAAGCCACACATCATGCCGGTAAATGCCAAATGACACCTCGCTTGGTGTCAAGGGCATAAATATTGGATGATTGAAAAACTTTGTGTGAAGTGACGAATCACAGTATACAATGTGGCAATCAGATGGCAAGGTGTGGGTATTGCGAATGACCAGTGAACGTCATCTGCCAGCGTGTGTAGTGTCAACAGTAGAATTCGGCGGCAGTGGTGTTATGGTGTGGTCATGTTTTTCATGGAGGGGGCTTGCACCCCTTGTTGTTTTGTGTGTGACTATCACAGCACAGGCCTACATTGATGTTTTAAGCAACTTCTTGCTTCCTACTGTTGATCAGAAATTCAGTAACCTAACAACACAAGGGTCTCAAATACAAATTTTCATTTATCTGCTACTTTCCTGAACTGATTATGTTTAGCATGAAGTTGAAGAGTTTGTAAAGAGGTCAAAAATTTGAAATCATTGTTTTAACCACAAAACACAGTGTATTTGATTATCCAGTGCAGGCTAAAATGCTAGATAATTTGAATGGAAGTTGGGCATGTAAATCACGGCACAAAAAAATGTAAACTACAGATTCTTGTAACTCGTAAACATGTAATGAGGTTGAAATGTTATACACAGTAGCTCTGAAGAACAAGTATATCCATTCAAAACAATGTTTTAAAATCTTTACAGAACAGTGGTCTAATTTCTAATATGGGCTAACAATGCTACATAAATTGAGGCAAAACAACCATAAAAAATCACACTGCGAATGAAATTTTAACTTTGGCTTCTTATGTTTCATTGATTAAATACATGACAAACTTGGGACACAAAAACTTAACAACATGAAGTTTTCCAATATAAAATATGATTCACATACTGCCTTCCACATTTCTTCAATGTCAGTTCAAAACTTGAGTTTTGTAAGAATTTAAGAAATTGATCATGATCAATTTTCTAATAGAAAACTTGTTTTCAGTAACTGATGTCAAACTAATGACAGTTGAAAAGACAATGTTTCTAAGCATCCAGAAAACCATGTTTGATTTGCCAAAGTGTGCTGACAGTATCTTAAACTGGCAGACAGCTTTTGAGTGAGTGTACCACAGCAACAGCCTACACTGCATGTTTCATTGCATGTGGTTATTATTTTTAAATTGACAAGTCATATCTCACTGCAGTGTGTTGGCCATGGTTACATTGTCACTACTGCTTCAAGATCATGAACCAGCAGCCCCATTGCTATAGGGATTACACAATACCAGCTGCAAGTGGGTCTCTTTACCCAAGTTCCGATGCCTCTAATTTGGTTTCTTAATTTATGTTCCAGAGCCATGTGGTGGTATCTGTTTGTGTACAAAGCTATTTGCTAAGTATATTATCTCTTGTCCCCAAATCTGCATTACTGTCTCACATAGGTGCAAGCAAAAAGTAGTATTTCTTGATTTCTGTAAAGCATTTGAGTCAGTACCACAATTACACTTATTGTCAAAAGTACGGTCATATGAGGTATCAAGTGAAATTTGTGACTGGATTGAGAACTTTTTGATAGGGAGGAAACAGCTTGTCATTGTGGATGGAAATTCATAATCACAAGTAGAAGTACCTTCGGGTGTGCCCCAGGAAGGTATGTTGGGATGCTTGCTTTTCATTTTGTATGTCAATGACCTTGCAGACAACATTAATAATAACCTCAGGCTTTTTGCAGATGATGCAGTTATCTCTGATGAAGTACTGTCTGAAAGAAACTGCATAAATATTCATTGAGATCGTGATAAGATTTCAAAGTGGTGATAGATCGGAAACTTGCTAAAAATGTTCAGAAATGTAAAATTGTGCACTTCAGAAAATGGAAAAATTGTAGTATTCTGTGACTATAATATCAGTGAGTCACAGTTTGAATCGGCCAACTCAATACAAATACCTGCTTGTAACAGTTTGCAGGGATATGGAATGGAATAATCACATAGGCTCATTTGCGGGTAAATCAGGTAGAAGACTTAAGTTTAGTGGTAGAATACTGGGGAAATGCAATCAGTCCTCAAAGGAGATTACTTACAGATCACTTGTGCAAACGGTTCTAGAATATTACTCCATTGTGTGGGACCCATACCAAATAGGACTAATAGAGAATATTGAACATGTACAGAGAAGGGCACCACGAATGGTCACAGGTTTGTTTGGTCCCTGGCAGAGTGTCACTGAGATACTGAAGGAACTGAAATGGAAGACTCTTGAAGATAGACATAAACTATTCTGAGAAATTCTAGTAACAAAGTTTCAAGAACCAGCTTTAAATGATGACTCTAGGAATATACTCTAAACCCCTAAGGGGGATTGTGAAGGCAAGGTTAGAATACAGTAATTACAGCACAGACAGAGGCATTCAAACAGTTGTTCTTCCTACACTCTATAAGTGAATGCCATGCGCTTTGGTAGTTTGCTGGCTATGGGTGTAGATGTAAAAGTAGAGATGCACAATATATAGGTACATCTTTTCTCTCTTTCATCTTCGATCCTGTAGATCCTGTGACAAAGATCTGTGGTGTGGAAGAATTTGGCTTAGGATGTTGCACTTCTTGTGAGATTTTTCCATGAGCCAGATCACAATTCACATGCATATGATCATAATACTTCTCTTCTTGTAACTTTCTGCACTGGAAGCTGTGTTTCATATGTATAATAATCACTTGTATGGTTGTGAGGCTGCTGATGGATACTGATTCATAGATGGAAGTGTGTGTTTTCCAGTTAGCTCACTTAGTATCAGTCTCTATTAATCTTTTATGTGGCCTTAAGGAGATTTAAGAAAAAAATTAGCCCATTCTTTCACCTCTGTATGGCAGAACACATCAACTTGATTTTATCGCAGCCTCACATGCCTGAAGTGGAAAGAACTCCTTTCATTTGTGTCCATGCATCATTATAAATTTTTATTTGCTGATTGGAGCTCTGTATTTGGTCCTTGATTCGCCACGACATGAAAAGGTTCCTCCAGGGGCTTGATAACTTATAACCACCCTTGTGTCACACTTTTGCTATTAATAATGCTCTGTCTTCTGTCCTAAAAATTTTGATGTTTTATGTGTGATCATAGTATTCTTTATTCTTCCCTTATATTCCTTATTAACATTCCTTGCCATTTGATGCATCTGACACATTCCCTCCTTGAGCTACATTAAGTAAGCACTGTATTCTGCACTTTGGCCAGATCCTCCTGTAGGATCCCGGGAATATTGCATACCCTCTCGGAAAATATCTAAAATGGGGTAACCCTAGTCAAAGAATGTGGTGTGATGCTGTAGACAAAATTGTCCCATTCAACCAAGTTTTTCTGTTTAGTTCCCTCATAAAGATATCGATATTGTGTTAGTGTTCTGTGTATTCTTTTGAGTGCTGCATTTGTCTACGGATGGTATGCACTAGGTTGAATCTTCTGTCTTTAGTAAATGAAAAAGTCTCATAGTATGTCAGTTGGGAAGTTTGTCCCTTCTTGCTCAAGAATACTGGGGTATTCTGTATCTTACTTTCTGTACTGGCACTTGTGCTCTTGTGTCAACATCCTGTTGCTTATAGGCTATGCTAAGACATTTCATGAGAGCATCCTAAAACATTAAAATGTGTCTATTCCCTTTCTCCATTATCTGTATCTGTGGAATTTTGATCATTGTTGTGGAGATCTTAAAAGATAGGTCAGTCAGAGAACTGGCAACTCTGTATCAACCATGAAGCTCACAGCTGTCTTATGATAATAATAAAGATTTTATTGTCTTTAGGCCATTACAGCAATTGACAACGTCAAATGAAGTTACAATTTATAATACACTGTGATAAGGTATTGACTACTGAAATATTTTAGCTTATTTTACAATAAATGTACAGTGTGTCATCTGTTGGATTACTGCATTTTACAGTTGAAGAATTCATTGATATCATAGAAGGGGTGGGCAATAAACCATTCATGCAGTCTTTCTTTGAATGTATGTTCAGGAAGATCCTGTATGGCATGTGGCAGCTTATTAAATAGTTTGTGCCCTGTGACTTCATAGCTATTTATTGATTTTGATAGTCTGTGGTAAGGCGTGTATATGTGTTTGATGCTTCTTGTGTTGTAACAATGTACATTTTCTCTACGTATCACATCTTGTAGGTTCTTCTTCGTAAAGATTAAGACATTGTATATATAGAGGTTTATTACAGTCATAATTTTTTGTTTAGTAAATAAGGGTTTGCAGTGAACCTTATGTGAAGAATTTGTAATTATCCTAATGGCTTTCTTCTGCAATAATAGGATGTCATGTATATGACTACAGTTACCCCACAAGATAATACCATAGGATATTATACTTTGGAAAAATGCAAAATAAGATGATCTGATGTATGTTTCAGGTACACAATTTCTGAGTTGTCTTAATAAATAAAATTCTCTAAATAGCTTACTACTAAT
Source organism: Schistocerca gregaria (assembly GCF_023897955.1). Classification (NCBI taxonomy): domain Eukaryota; kingdom Metazoa; phylum Arthropoda; class Insecta; order Orthoptera; family Acrididae; genus Schistocerca; species Schistocerca gregaria. The sequence continues at coordinate 242,858,831 of NC_064921.1, forward strand.
ATAGTTTACATGTTGGCCCCAGGATAACTTTTCGTCTAAATAAACTGCCAGGAATTTAACAGAACTAGGGTCATCAGATAGTGACTTGTCTCTTAGAGTGAAGATTATCTGCTGAGTTTTATTTTCATGTAGCAGGAAACGATTTGCTCTGAACCAATATGCTGCATGAGTGAGTGTGTTTTCAGCACAGGTTTTAAGATCATTAAGATTGTTACTGCTATGAAGAAAAGTCATATCATCTGCATACAATACAGTGGTAGATCTAATAAACGAGGGGAGGTCATTGATCATTATCAGAAACAGGAAGGGCCCCAGTACAGATCCCTGAGGCAAACCTACTTTAACATTTTCTATGTTTGACATTTTCGTACCAACACAAACTACCTATTTACGGTTGTTGAGATAAGCTTTTAATAGTCTGAGACTGTTTCCTTTGATGCCATAGAATTCTAGTTTCTCTAGTAGTGACGTGTGCTCGACACAGTCGAAGCCCTTGCTTAGATCACAGAATGAGACCTGAGCAAAGCCTTTGTTCTCAAAAACTTTGAGGATGTAACTGACTACCGTGTTGATTGCATCAATGGTTGACAGATTCTTCCTAAACCTGCATTGTGTAGCATTAATTATTCATAGATTCTCAAAGTGAGATGATAATTGTTGGTACATGATGCATTCTATTACCTTGGAGAATGCGGGTACTATTTAAATAGGCCTGTAACTAGATGGAGAGTCTGTATCTCCCTTTTTGTATACTGGGACGACCTTAGACAGTTTTAACTCAGCAGGAAAATATCCCTCAAGTAAGCACTTGTTTATGCAATGGGTTAAAGGGTACAGAATGCAATCATACACTTTTTTTAGCAGGTTGCATGATATGCCATATATATCTAAGCTATCAGATGATTTCAGTTGTTTTATGACCCCTTGTACATGTCTAGGCGTTACTTCGGAGAAGGTTAGCATGCTTGTATTTAGTGACTGTCTACCCCAATTTTGCAAGAGTAACTCTGATGGGTCTGGTTTGATAATTGTGTCTCCTATTTCTTTCACTGAATTAATAAAAAACTCATTGAGTGTTTGTGGTGGGATACTAATTTTGTCTTTTTTAGTATCTGTGGCAGCACTGTTAATTACTTTCCAAGCGATTTTGCATTTATTGATGGAATTATGTATGCTGTTGGCATTGTAGGTTTTTTTGGCTTGCAGGATGGCTTTTTTGTATTCATTCCTGCATTCCACATAGGCTGATTGGCACAGTCAGACTTCATACTATTGTATATGTTGTACAGTAACAAAACTTGTTTCCTTAGGTCTGTCAGCTGTTTAGTGTACCATATATTTTGTCTGTTTTGGGATCTGGATTTTGATTTTCTTTATGGGAATACTATAGTTAAATAGGGTCAAGAATGCATTAAAAAATCTATCAAATATTATTTTGGCTGGCAGGTCACTACTTGATTTGTAATGTCCATCGACACCACAATGGCCAAACCAGTCTCTGTCAGCAAGGAAATTACGAAATGTGTTAATTTTACCCTTAGTTATGGGTCTGGTAATCACAACTGCTGGGATAGGTCTATGTGCATTGCTCCTATTGAGGGGAATTTTACTTGCATAATTTAGAGATACAGAGTCATGATCAGAGAATGGGAACACTACAACTTCGCATGTGTTTTCAATGGACTTGAAGCTTACAAAGATGTTATCTAAACATGCTTTGTTTCTTGTGGGCGTGTTATTAACGTGATGTAAATTGTATTGTCTTAGTAAGTTTTCCAGATCTGCAACACTACCCTTGCATTTAGTAACATCACAATCAGCATTCAAATCACCTCCAATTGCAATATCATAGTGTAGCCCTTTAATATTACTTAATTCACTCAATAGCATGTCCATTTTTTCTAAAAATATGTTAATGCTTCCCTTTGGTGATCTGTACATGGATACTACTATTAGCTTATGACTATTAATGATTATACCTGTAACTTCAAAGTGCTGTTCATCACACAAGGAATTTAGGTCTAGTTTAGTTATTGTACAATTGAGTGACTGGTTAGAATAAATTGCCACACCACCTGTAATGTGCTCTTTCCTATTTACTATACTAAAATTGTCAAATTTGGCAACTTCAAGTTCATTCTCATTAGCCCAGTGTTCACTCAGACAAAAAATATCAAATTGGTTATCAAAACCAAAAACTCATTTATGATAAGTTCTTTATCTTTCAGTCCTTGAACATTACGGTAACATATTTTAAGATCCATGGTCTTATTGCTAACACACTGAACACTATGGTTATTGGTTTTCAAACCTTTTTCAGGGCTTACCTTTTGGATTTCTGCCTCTTGTTGCCTTTTACTAAAAAACTGTTCTCTTGAAGTGGTAGCACATCTACTATTGTATGCCTACTCTTCCCTCCTTGTGATGATATTGTAGATGAGGCTGCTACTACAGGAATTGATGGAACTGCTGTTATGGTGTGTGGAGGCACTGTTGTGGCATCTGGTGACTGAGGAGATAAGGTGAATGCTCCTTCTGCTGCTGTTGAATCTTGCTGGTGAAGTGTGATAGGTACTGCTGCTGTAGGCATTGTTGTGGCAACTGGTGACAGTGGAGATTTGGATGATATGTGACCACCTTGCCACCCTGAAATGTCTCCAATACAAATTAATACACGCAAAACACAGTGCATATAATCTTTTTATAAAAATAAATGACAAATGAAGTTTTTAGATTCATTTCTTGTCATAGACTTCACTCAGTTATAAAACAACTATTTGAGTGAGCTAACACAAGAGCATTTTTCCATTGACGTTGCAGCAGTGTAATATAAATAACTTGAAGAGAAACATATAATTTATTCTTCTCTCATGTACATTGACTCTTACTTGGAATGAGTGTAACATTTAAGTGATAAAACAAGTGCCATTAAAAGCAACTATCTGTTTAAATGCCCATCGGACATTCAGTCGTCGATATTCCTAGGAGCAGTGTGCAGCGTTACAGAGTGGAGGTCTCTTTCCTGTACTTGTGATGACATCAGACACAGCTCGACTACTCTCATCACCACCCAAGCCCAAAAGGAACACCTGAAAAAGGCAAACCAAACAACCTGGAGTAACATTGATACTAAACAAATATAACTTTAATTATTGAGATGATGATCTTACCTAACTTCCAACCAAATTTCCACTAATTCAAAATTCATCATGCTTGTTCATTTATAGACAAGTGTGGTACAGGACTTTCCAACCAGCCAACTAACTTTAACCAGAATTATTACGATAAAATCATGGAAAATCTCATTCCCTCTCAATGTCTGAGACATCGCCTGAAGTTGAGCACTGCTGACAAGAGTCAGTGGCTGTACACCAGGGCAATACAAGATATTCAGCAGAGTCCAGCTGAGTATTTTGACTCCACTGCAGTCACAATAAAAAAGATGATGGCATAGTATTACTGGTGATCATCTGCTTGAAGTGACTGCCGGAAGAGAACTGATTTTCTCAACAAACATGGATTTATCAGTCAAGTATTTTTAATGTACAAAGTATTCCATAATATTTATCACCAAGCAATGAGGAAAAAGTTACAGTCAGGGAGAGGATTAAGCTGGATTTAGAAGTGTATATAGCACTATTGGCAATCTGCAAGTCTCACACAGCCAGAGAACAATGCAGTGAATATGAATTTTGACTTTTGTTGGATTTATAGATTTTGAAAAAGCTTTAGACTCATTTTCAACCAAATCTGTACTGACAATTTTTCACAGACAAGGCACTCATTCAACATAAGTTAGTGTACTGATGAGTAGATATATCAGTGTCACAGATTGCATTTAGAGTTTTTCAGAATAGTGCGAAATTCAAAATTTAGAGAAGAGTCCTCCTATGAGATTTCATAATCCCAGAACAACTACTCTCTGTGTTCTTAGAGGAAGTTTTCAGTTTCTTAACGTGGATAAATGAAGGTGGAATATATCTGAACTGCCTTCATCTTGCTGATAACAGTGTACTGTTTGCCTGTAGTGGAGATAAATTACAAGAAATTAAGGAAGTTAATAGAACAGGTGTTAGTGTAGACCTGAAAATCAGTTTCAGTACATGGTCCAGTGACATGAATGTGAACAACTGTCAATACTGAACACCCACCTCTGTAGTGTGGACATCTAGTTAGAGTGTCAGAGAGATTCTGCTAGGTGCCAATAGGTATGTGGAGCCATGGTAATTCCAGCACCATGGCCAGCTGTGCCAGGTTTCTTGGTGGAGGATCCGTGGTGCAAACAGCCTAATTGACGTGGTCCCACAGATTCGTGATTGGGTTTTAATCCAGGGAGTATGGTGGCCAAGGGATTACAGTAAGCTCATCCTGCTGCTCTTTGAACCACGCACATACACTGCGAGATGTGTGACTCGTTGCATTGTCATGCTGGTAGATGCCATCCAGCCGAAGAAAATACAAACTGCATGTATGGGTGAATGTGGTCCCCAAGGGTAGATGCATACTTCTGTTAATCCATTTTGCCTTCCAAAATGACAAGATCACTCAGGGAATGCCACCAAAACATTCTGCAAACCTTAACACTCCCTCCTCTGGCCTGGACCTTTAGGACAATTGTCACAGGGCCATACACACCAACGGCCATCTGTCCAGTGAAGCATAAAACGTGATTCTTCTGAAAAGGCCGCCTGGTGCCACTCTCCAAACGAAATCCAATTGTGTTATGGGCATGAAAATTGCAGCCTTTGACACCCTTGAACAGCAGTCAGCATCGCTGCATGAACCAGCCGGAAGGCCATACACAGCAACATTTGTAGAATGATCATCGAGGAAACACTGTTGGTAGCCCCCTTGATTCATCTGCGTCATCAGTTGCCCAATAGTTGAATTCTGTTTGCCTGTGCACTTCTCCACAATCGTTGTTCAGTCCTTTCATTGGTGGTCCATGATGCACCACAGTTGCTTTGGTGCTGTTTTTGAATAGCGGCATTTTACCATACATGGTATACTTTAACCATGGTTGCACCAAGCAGTTTACAAGCTTCGCTGTTTTGCAAATGCTACCATCCTAGGCCCAAAAGCCAATGATCATGTCCTTTTGGATGTCAGATAAATTGCTCCATTTCTGCTTCGTGACAGCAACTGAAATGTTTTCCGCATCACCCCAACAGGATTTATATGCCCTCCAGTGTCAAGAGTTTCCACGTGCTGTCTGTGTCGGGTTACGGCACGCTGAAATCGAACATATTGTGAAGATAAGATTACAGGCAGATATACATTTTTTTTTTGTATTTCACAATATTTTCTTTTACTTCTTTCCTGCTTTATTTTTCTCATACATGAAAAAGGTTATTTCAGAATGAGTTTTGTAAATGTAATTCTTTGTATAATTATGTTTCTGTTTCCATAATGTAGTTGTTAAGAATCTGATAGCCATTTTCAATTGTTCTGATGTTGTATACTTTCTTATCTGTTAATGTATTATTTGAGTTCATTTTCTGTGGACACAGTATGAAACTGTGATTTTGTATCAAGCTGTTAATCAGTATGATCAGAATTTTTGAAAATGTTATGTGAAGCGGAATCATATGAGAAGTAGAAATAGAAGGCATCAACAAAGAGTTAGGAGTGAGAAGAAGAGACTGGAGTTGATTGTTGTGCCGCATAATACTGCTACATATTGTTTTCGTGGCTAGTGAAAAATGTCAGTGTTTGGAGAGTGCTAAATGTGTATCATGATTAAGCAACTAGTTACTTTACGTGTCATGTTGCTCATTTGCAGGAACTGTATTTTGACTCATTAAATATACAACTTTGATATGCAGACCGGCAAGCTTCTGCATGCCATAAAGATACTGTTTTTGACTGTAGAAAGCACAAACTGTTTAGTGCATTGTTCAGTGCTGTATTGACTAGAAAATTGTATCACAAAGTTTACGAATTTCGAGATGGCAGAGTTAGAGGAGCAATTCAACTGCATTAAATTTTGCATGAATCTCGAGAAAACCTTTACAGAAACATAATAAATGATGCAGGAAGCCTATGGTGATGTGTGCTTATGCCATACTTGGTGCTACGAATGGTTCACACAGTTAAAAGATGGCCAGACGGAAGTTAAAGGTGATCCTCATTCAGGACACCCTTCGATGTCTACCAATGATGCTCATGTGAGGAACATCAATGAAATTGTGGGTGCCAATTGAAGATTGACTATCCGAGAGATTGCAGAAGAATGTAACCTTTCAATTGGATCAAATCATGAAATCCTGACACAGCATCTTGAAATGCATCGTGCTGCCGCAAAGTTCATTTCACTGCTCATCAGTCAAGACCAGAAAGACCTTCACCTCACAATCTGTGAACAGCTTTTGGATCATGCAAATGCGAATGATAAGTTCCTTAAGAGAATAATAACTGGTAATACGATGTGGATATACAGTTAATGTGTTGAGACCAAAGTTCAAGCACCACAATGGGTCAGGAAAGGTTCTCCAAGACAAAAAAAAAGCTCATCAGGTCAGGTGAAATGTCAAAGTCATGCTGATAGTTTTGTTTGACTTTGAAGGATTAGTACATCATAAATTCGTATGACAGGGATAAGTTGTTAATCAAAGCCTTTGAGAAAATGTGAGAAGGAAATGGCCTGAAATGCGGTGACACAATTCATGACTTTACATAACAATAACGCATCCACACGTTCCTCCCTGTTGGTTCGTGACTATTGCACAAAAAACGAAATCACTGTACTGCCTCATCCTTCATTCTCTCCAGACTTTTTCTCTGCAGACCTTTTTTATTTCTAAAGTTGATAACCCCATTGAAAGAATGGAGATTTGCAATGATAGACAAGATAAAAGAAAATTCACAGCCGGCGCTTCGCGCAGTCCAGCAAGAGCCATATCAAGACTGATTCCGGAAATGAAAACAGCATTGGGAGTGATGTATCAATTGAGGAAGAGAGTAGTTTGAAGGAGACCACGCACAATAAGTAAAAGGTAAGTGTAGTAAAATTTTGTGGGCCAAGTTCCAGAATATTTTGAACAGATGTTATATTGATGTGAAGAACTTAACTGTGAATATATGATGTGCTGATTGCTGCATAATTGAAGTGATTGTGTAGACAGTTGCGCACAGTACTTATTGTTCTGTTTGAACAACAGACTAATGATTTATAGTACAATCGACTTGATTTACTTTCGTAATACGTATAGACATACTGTGAAAAGTAATGCAGCACAATTGTAAACCATACATCTGCAAACTGTGGCTAATGTATGTAACAAACATTATGACATCAGGTTATGTTATGCATTAATGGGAAGAAAAAAGTCTTATGTTTGTCACAGCATTTAGATACACAAATTGGAATTAATTCTGCAATCATCAAGCATTCCTGTTAGATTTGTAACAGGTGCCCCTGATCCAGGAGCTCAGTGAGGCAATGCCACTTATAGGATTACATACTCAATGATCATGGACTAACGAGGCGGATGCTGACAACTCGCCGACAGCATCAGCTAAGTGGAAAGTGTTTTGAAAGAACATTGACTGAGGGAAAGCACAAACAATATTATTCAAATCGTGCTGTAAAAGCTCGGTATGCATAAGCAAGAGAAATTTTTCATGGTGATTAATTTTGCATATTGGAATTTTGTTTGATTTCTCATTCAATAATAATGTTCAGAACAGTAGTTAAAACCTGATTTCGTTCATAAACTTATTTCTTTCTATAATCATAACAATTTTGCAAACTCATTGGCTTATGTCATAGTCCGTATTTTTGCAGACAATTTCTGTCAGTACTAAGGAGGTGAAAGTTAAAACAGTTGTAGTCCCTTTCATTTAGTTTTAACTGCCAATATTTCTTTGTTTATATATTTTGTAAGTGTTTAGCTACATTTGCGTGTTTTTTGTTTCGCATTTGATCTGATGTGAGTTATTGTGCTCTGCCAATGGATTTTGTGTGCTGTGCATTAACTGCCATTGCATTTTTAGGTATAAACTCATCATGAGTTGTCCAATTTGTTTAGGAGAATATTTTATCGGTGCTAATCTGTTTGATTTGAGCTAATGGGTGATTATTCATAATGTTATAGTTTTGGGTTAATTCCTTGCATGTGTGAATGTAGTGTTCAGCCAGTTTGAAGAAAAGTAAGTATTCCTGTCTCCAGTTAACTTCTGGACATCATAAATTTAGGGGAGATGGATTAGAGTATCGTCAGTCTTAGTAGTTGCACAAGGTGGTCAGTTCTAGCTCAATTGAGATTCGCGGAGGTGCTGCTTCGGATGACGCAGTTACATTCCGTGATACATTCAGAACAGTTATTGCCACAATAGGCAGTGTTCACATGAATGTGACTCGACCATGTACCATAAAGATACTGTCTAACCTAACCTATTGGGAAGAAAATCATGCAAATTAACTATGTGAAAATAAAACCATGTGATGTCTTTCAGTTCCAACAGCAAAAGAAATAAAAGGATATGAAGTAGTTTTGGTAAATTAAATATATTTTTCAAATTTAACCTTTTGATGTATTTGAAATAATATGAAGTGCTTTTGGTAAACTAGATATATTTTTCAAATTTAATCTTTTGATGTATTTGATGTGTCAGTTAAGATATGCTCATGTAGTATAAATTTTTAATTGTGAAAACCATTTAAAAATTGTGGGTTGCTCTATGAGGCATGGTGCGGTATTTGTCAGGAATTACAAGGGGAAACAGGAGAACATACAAATGTATGAGGAAACAGAGTGGAATCAAAAACATAATTGTGACTGTAATGAAAACAAAATGCAGGTGACCAGGATATGTAAGCAGCTGAATATTTGATACATGGATGAAGGAAATTCTTCCCTGGTTTGAAGAGGCAAGAAAAGCCAGAGATGACAATCTGTCAGAATTTGAGCACGTAAAATTAGAAAACATGCAGGGGTAATGTGAATGCATGTGTAACTGAAAACTGTAATGAATGGAAATGTCTGCTGGAGGGTTTTATTGATTACTATCTGGTTGCTCATCTTTAATACAATTTGAAAACCCAAGTGCAGCTCTACCCGAAAAATATGTTGTAAGTGTCTGACACCTTTACTCCCCTCTCCCACTTTTTAAGTACATGTTGTTTCCACTTGATACTTAGGATTAAACCAGATAAGGCTGACTATGTCCGAAACTGTGGCTGTCCAGATAGAACTAACCACTTGAGAAGTTTGACCTTGTTTAGTGTCATGTATTACCAGAAACTTAAGGTGCTTAAACATGAAAGGAACTATGAATGGAATCGAGGGAATAAAGACAGCTTATATTGGTAGGAAACCTCAGTTAGTTGTGTTTAGGCGAGAGATCCCAAAGGGTAATGCATTGCTTGCTCTGTGTCAGTGTCAGTTACTATGGAGAAGTAAGATCCTGTCAATGCATAAATGCAGTTTATGATGTTACAGGTGTTTCTAGATTAACCCTTTGAGTGCTGCAGATGGGAAATCCTGCCAGGGCCCACCATTCTGCAAGGGCTGCAGACATCGTTAGCCACTGCAGTGGTATTTCCCATGCGTGCTACAGATGCCATTCATCATCTTGGCCTGGCCAGTACCTTAATCCCAGTGATGGCTTCTACCATCAGCTAGTTCCACTACTTATGGTTCTGCAGACATCTATAGCCAGTCAGCAACATTTCCAGCAATTGCTGTTTGACTTTTGTGCTATCTGGTTCATGTGATCATCTGTATTCTGCTTCTGTGGTGTTGTTTAGCTTTCAGCAGTATTTCTGTCGGATTTCACTGTTGCTAGAATGCAATTTTCACTCTACAGCGGAGTGTGCGCTGATATGAAACTTCCTGGCAGATTAAAACTGTGTGCCGGACCGAGACCCGAAGTCAGGACCTTTGCCTTTCGTGGGCAAGTGCTCTACCAACTGAGCTACTCAAGCACGACTCACGCCCCGTCCTCACAGCATTACTTCTGCTTGTACCTCGTCTCCTACCTTCCAAACCTTGCAGAAGCTCTCCTGCGAATCTTGCAGAACTAGCACTCCTGAAAGAAAAGATATTGCAGAGACATGGCTTAATCTGCCAGGAAGTTTCAAGTTTCACTGTTGCTGTTTGACATTCATGCTGGCTGGTTCATGTGATCATCTGCATTCTGCCTGTGTGTGTGTGTGTGTGTGTGTGTGTGTGTGTGTGTGTGTGTTGTGTGTGTGTTGTTAGCTTTCTGTCTATTCATCAGGATTTTTAGGGAGCACATTGGTGTGGTTGCACTGATGAAGAGATACTGTATATACTCACAAGTGGTGACAGTGACAGTCAGTGTGGCACCTTCAAAACTGTAGTGATTTTAATGATTCTTCAGAAGAATATCATAGTAATGTGTGTCCACATTCACCTAGTAGAGCTGACCAGATTCTGAAAGTGAAGATGAATTGATCCGCAGAAGTCCACACCTCAAGTGACAAATTTGATTGGCAAAATTGTGATTTCAGTCCAGCATTGCATGCATTTGATAACTCATCCTCAATACATAATTGCCAACTAGCACCTGAGTTTTCATACCACTTCAATTAGAAAATCTGATGAAATTTATAGCACTTAAAACAAAGTGATTTTATACTTTCACCATGGCAAATACTTCGGACTCAGTTCATTCTCGACTGACCATCTGGAAAGATAATGGTTTTAAGGAACTGTATTGCTTCATTGGTATTTGGCTTCTCTTGGCCTGTGTTAAAAAGTTGAGAATATGGGAAAATTGGTCCAGAGATGTACTTCGGAGCACTCCAATTCTTGGCAAATTTATGTTCCTTTTGAGAATGTTGCATTTTAGTGATAATTCTGCCAAACGTGGAGATGACAGTGTGTTTAAAATTAGGAAAATAATTGATGCAGTTCGTGTGGCATTCCACAGTGTGTTTAATCCATACAAAATGCCCGTGTTGATTAGAACTTATGGTTGTTTAAAGATCACTTCTAAACAATTTATTACTTTGACATGAAGTAGATTTGGAATCAAGCAATTTGTGTTATGCTACTGTAAAACGGGATATGTCTTGGATTTCACTGTATACACAGGAACAACAACAGAAATTGAAGTCCATAATTTGTGGAAATCCGGCAGTATAACGACAACATTAATGAAGCCATACTGTGAACGTGGACATACTCTTTTTGTTGACAATTGGTATACAAGTCCTTTGTTGACAATTGTATGACTTGTTCCTCTGTTGTAAAACCACAGAATAGCAGCCTGCGGTACTGTATGTAACAGGAAGCGCAATTTGCTGAAGATATAGAAGAAATTTAAACGAGGAAAAGTCGAATTTATATCAACTGACACAATGCTTGCCATCAAGTGGTGGAACAAGAGTGAAATGTTGATGTTGACTACCTGTAGCACCACAGAAATGTGTTACACAGAAAAGAAAACAGGATGACTGGTGTGAAAGTAATGAGGCCTCAACTTGTTGTTGACTAGAGTGCAAGTATGGACGCAGAAGACCACTCTGACATCCTTTTAAGCGCAGTTGGAATTTGCATAAATGTGTTAAAATTATACAAAAAGGTTTTTTTTGATGTTGTGGACCATTGTGTTTCGAATGCTCGCACCCTTCATAGATCAGTTACAGGAAGAAAAATACCATTAGCAGATTTCCATTTATGTCTGGTACAAAACTTGTGGAAAATTTGGTACTGAACAAATAATATATAAGAAAAGAAGATGATCTGATCATGAGAACCATTTGTTCTTTACTGGAAGGCACTTTCCAAATGTCATTCCAAGTGATCAGTCCAAGAAATGCAGACTATGGCATAGATGTACAGTCTGCTCAAAACAGAATGTGTGCCAAGAAACAAAATATGCAGTATACGCTAGTGTGTTGTAGCATACCTCACACAGAACTTTAGCCAAGTTGGTACATCTGGAATATGAAATTCATCCCTTACATCTGAAAAAATTATTTAAAAATTTAAAAAATAAAAATGTACAAAAATAACTTCACCATTGCCGGTTCAAAGCTCGTATGAGAAAGAAGAATGGGAAATATAACAGTGCATATAAATAAATAAAAATAAATAAAAACAAATAATTATCTGAGCTTAAAGAGCCTGTACAAGTGAGTTACTGTGCTGACAAGCACCTTATGTATGAACATGTGAAACATCCAGTCTGTGCCGACAAACGCAGACTGCATACTTCAAGTCCAGTACCATAATGAACAAAATGAAAAAAAGAATTATTTGTTTCAATTGTGAAAATCCCATAGAAAAAACCTCTTTCAGTATTTCTAGAACTTTCCAATTTTACAGGTAACTTTTTCAAACTTTTCATTCAAACAAATCTTGCCTTAATAATTACGAATGCAAAAAAAAAGAAGAAAGGAAGGAAGAATCATCCAAATTGGGTAAGCCATTTTTGAAATGTAGTGAGACAAATATAAAATGAAGGTTAATTTCATTAGACAATGGTCAGTTGAGTTTTCTGATGCACAAAAAGTCATTAGGAATTAAAGGTGGTGTTTAATTAGGTAGTGTATAAACTTTAGTATTTCCCTATCGAATTCTGAAACAAAATTTATACGTCATCATTTATTTCTATTTTATAATTACAATTGTGTCCCATATAAAAATAACTTAAAAACGTTGACTATTTGATTTTGAAGTTTCCCTGGGGATAATTTATTGGGTTAATGAGCTCAAAATATAGTGATTAGCTTCAAAAGTGTGTCCCAGCATCAAAAAACTTCCCTCAATAGTTGTTTGCGGGTGAATTATTGCGCTAACAGATGAACGTTACTGATCGTTATGGATTCTCCAGTATTTACATCATAATTTACATACAAAAAGCTGATAATTAACTATCTTAAGTATCAATATGTCAAATAAAGCTCTGATGTATGCAGAGACCTTATGATGTTTCGCAAGAACTAATTACAACAAAGAAATCCTTTGGTGAGGATTTACATGTTAGCAGCATAAACAGTTTCAGTGTACATTGTGTCTGTCAAGCATCTCCAGATTCAAAGCTATGGAATAAGCATCCAGATACACTGTGCTTATTTGTAATGTCGGTGATTACACTGAGACTGCCAGTGAGTTGTGACCGCCCTGGTGCCATATACCCAGCATAGGACGAGGTCGGCCAAGTGAAGAGCTCAGGCACAGACAGCAGTCCGTAGAGATGGCTATTAGTGCAGGTAAATGAATTAGGTGACCTCAAGGGTATGCTTGACATGGCCAGCCAGATGTGCAGCTGCAGCAGCCAAAGGGTTAAATATTGGGGAAAGTATGGTTCTGTGGCTCAGCCAGTTAGATACATGAACTTCAGCAAATTGGAGAACACATGTTGTTCTAGTTCATTGGTGTACACTAGATTTTGAAAATCTTCATTCAAATTAGCCGAGAACTTTACATCATTGTGGTCATTGTGAAGGTGATCTCATCACGTGCTGAGTCAGATATGTCACTTCTCAACATATTTCTAGAAAACTGACTTCGTGTAACTGTTGTTAGTCTCATCTGCTTGTTATGTCACAGAAGAACTGGCAGTGTCAGCCGACTAATCAACTGACAGCTTTCACTCTCTCAAATTCTTAATATACTAACAGATTCAAGGCTTTGCAACTGTCAGTGCGCTTCATCAGTTAACAGAACAACTAACTGCCAGCCCTTCCTCAACTCTTTCTTATATCTAACAGATTTAAGGCTTTAGAATGTTACTGTAGGACATGGCCCATCTCCTACCAAAAGTCTTACTATTATCTGAGGACCTTAACTCATTAAAAGTACTAGGACATTTTATTGGGGAATAATCAAATATGATAATCGTATGCTCACTTAAAAGGTCAGGAAACTGTGGTCCGATAAGTGAGCAAATGTGCTAACCATCATTCATATTTTCTCAATTTCTGTTGAGTGATCATTTCATTAGGGGCATTTTATTGTGCGAAACAATTCACAGCAATAGCTGCTACAATATAAATATCCTAGAAATGGAGACAATTAGTTGCCTGTTACGACTGTCAGCCCTCTTAGCCATATTTCAATCGTTTCAGTTTTAGGTTGTGATTTGATACTTGAAAATAACTTTATTTTCATTCTAATTTCTGTAATGGGTATTACTCAGTCAGTTACAACAAATGACCTGGATACGGCACACTTACTAGTTAATGAACTTACTAGTTAATGAAGTCCCGTTGATTCAGTTTTGCTTTCTCAGAACTGAATGCTTGCATTGTAGATAAATACTAATGCTGTATCCATCGGGACACTTCACAAGTAACTGTGCTGTAATAATGAAATTATCATAGTGATTTCCAAGACCATTTTTTAATATGTAGTTAGGTTTCTAGAAATCACTATATTAAAATATGACAGTTTTATTTTTTCTACATTTATGAAACCTCTTTAGTTTTTGGTCATGTTCATTAGTTAATTTCCTTTACAGTACAAATGCTATAAACAGTGTGAAAAAAGTAATTCTGGTTGCAAAAGGAATCACAAGTGCAACAAAAGATGTTATGAGGACTGTGGAGAGTGTGCTGTAGAAATCCAAGTGCAGCTGAGCTGTGGACACACCCATAAGATACGTTGTAGTACTGATCCATCTGAAGTGAAATGTGACAAAGACTGCAAACGCACAATGGCATGTGGACACGTGTGTCATCGTCGGTGTTTCCAGCCGTGTGAAGGCTGCAAAGTTAAGGTGAGAGTCTATGTATAGTCCAATAGGTGGCTGAATTACATTTTATAGTGAAATAACATTTTTATTGCTATTTGAATTTCCTGATACTTTGTAGAGCACTATATAACAGAATGATATAAACCATTCTTAAAAAACGTAAATATACATATTCATCTTGAGGTTAAAGCTCACTTCTGTTCTGTTTGCTTTCAAGTAAATCTCTTTTGGAATGGGATTATGTCTTGAACAAACACAGTTTTTTTTCCTTTTCACCCATACCTGTTTTGATAAATTTTACCATCAACAATGGGTTTGTTTTATTTACTATCAAGTAATAGTCAAATTTGGTTTTATGGCTATTATATTCACAATATTTTAACAAATTGTGTACCATAATAACACTTACTGTTCATGTAGTTATACGTCATCTGCACTACATATAATATTTTGGTACAGTTAAGTCATCTGCAGCTGACAGAATTTTGCTGCAGCATATTACTTACAGGAACATACATGTTATCCCCAAAAGGAAGAAACTGGTTTTTGGCCTGTTTACAAATGCTTGGTGTGATTTTGCTAGAGTTAATTACTTCTTAATGTTTGTTTGCTAGGTTATTATAACAGTTTTTGAAAACGTTTTTGCTTAGTAGTTGTCAGGACAGTCTAGAACAAAAACTGAATCTAATCTACGAGGGTTGTACCAAAAGTAAGGTTCCCATTTTTTTTTAAATTAATTTATACTTCATTGAAAAGCTTACACTTATGTCTGTTTTTCAACACAGTTTCCATTTTTTATGACTTACTTTTGAAGACAGTGCTCCAGCTTTTGTAATCCTAAGTTGAACAAGTCTCCTGCCAATCTATTGAGGAAGTGTGTGACTTCTGCTCAGACTTCATCATCATTCTTGAAGTGTTTGCGATCTAAGTGTTCCTTTAGCTAGAGGAAGAGGAGAGAATCACTGGGGGCTAAGTCCGGGCTGTACTGGGGATAGGGCATACCAGTGCACTTAAATTTCTGCAAAAGCTCCTGTGATTGACAAGTGACATGGGGTTGAGTGTTGTCGTGAAGAAGCACTACTCCCTCTGTCAGTCGTCCTCTCTGGCGATTGTGGATTGCTCGCTGGAGTTTGATCAGTGTTTCACAATATCTCTCTGAATTTATTGTCATCCCAGGTTGAAATCAATGAGAAGTACGCCCTTCTGATCCCAAAACACAGTCGCCCTAACCTTTCCTCCCAAGTGCGTTTCTTTGAACATCTTTGGTGGTGGTGAACCAGAGTGACACCACTGACGAGATTGTTGTTTTGTTTTGGGGGTGTAATGAAACACCCACATTTCATCTTCCATGATGATTGAGTCCAATAACTTCACCTTGTTGCCTCCCCCCTCACATTGTTGAAGAAACTTGCGAGCACAGTCAAGGCATTGCTCCTTGTGTCCATCAGTCAGCATCCGGGGGACTCAGCAAGCACACATCTTGCAATAACCCAATGTTTTCAATTAAAGTTCTTTCAATTGTGCTGTGGGAAGCTTCAAGTTCACCCCCAGTGACCCTCCGATCTTCGAGCAATTCACTGCTTATCTTCTGGACAGTCGCATCCGAAACCGGCAGTCTTCCACTCCCTTTTTTATCGTGAACATCCATGCGACCCTCAGAAAAAAAGCCCTACACCATTTGCAGATGTGCTGAACAGACATGCACTCTTCACCATAGATTTCAGACGGTTGCTGATGAATCTCCATAGCGGTAACTTCCTTGCATGGAGAAACTGGATTACTGCTCAAATCTCACTCCTGGTGTGAGCGGTGATCAATACTTCCATCTCCAGCTGCTGTCAAGCCAACTCTGAGCGACGTAGTGAATCACAGATGGGCGGGCTCAAGAGTGGGTTGAGCACTGCGCACGGCACTGTTGTCAGATTTAGCCTAGCATTTCCGTCTAGGCTGTAGCTCATTGAGAACCTTACTTTTGGTACAACCCTCGTAATATAATCTTTTCTTTTCAGAACTTTATAAGCAGAACATACCAGTGAGTCCAGTCATAAATGTTTAAACTGCAACTGCTTATCAAGTAGCTAGAGATGTATACAGGAACATATGCTTTCATAGGCATCAGAAGCTTAGACAATACTGAATAGCTGGTGCAAAAGATGAAATAGATAAATGTACCGAGACCTCAGGGCCTCAGCATTCATTTGCTGAGTATGGGCTTGACCACTCCAGGGTTTCTGGGGACTTATCACCACCAGTCCTCCATCACTGGAAGCTCTGGGCATGCTCCAGTGACCACTGTGCAGCATGATGGTGGAACGTTGCGTGATGGTAGAACATTATGTGTCATAGGGAACAGGGGTCTTGGCTTGACCGCCTGGATTGCAAGGATGATATATATAAAAAGTCAGTCTCAAGGCCTTAATGAGATCCCTGGCAGTTTAGGTTGAACAGTCATTGGTGGGCAACCTCTGGAGAACCTGCCACACCCCAGTTGTATAAGGCTTATCAGGCTTGCAGGGCTCTGTGTGAGTGGAGCATTATTTCCCCAGCTGCTCATGGGGATCTAGATGGAACCCTCAAAATCTTCTTCCCATCCTAGCGGGAGGGGTGTATCACCCAGAAGCACTCACACCCATTCATCCAAAGGAATGGGAGGTTAGCCCTCATGATACTAAGAATCAGTTAGACTTTAGTAAGAGTTGCTCATGGGGTCAGAAATCACAATATGTTTCTGGTGATGGAGGAAGGAGACAACGTTTGAAAAACTGCCCTCTTCTATATCCATAAGGGTTTGGAAGGACTTGCTGGCACTTTAAAATTTATAAAACGACAGTGTGATTGCTGCTTGTTGGCCAAAACTAACAGGGCAAAGCATGTGGAACTTCTAAAGAAATCACACAAACTAGGTGAATATGATATTGTTGTTGAGATGCGCAACTCCCTCATCTAAAGCACGGATGTGGTAATGTGGCGTGGTATCATGGATTTGGACATAGCAGAGCTGAAACAAGAATAGGCATCCCAGGGGGTAGTCGATGTAGAGCAACAAATATGAAGGAATAATGAATAAACTGAAAAGACTGCCACTTTCATTGTCACATTCAGTTGTCCAACATTGCCCGCACATATTTTGGCAGGGTTCCTTCGACTTACAGTTAGGTCTTCAATACCACACTCTATGGGATGCTCCTCCCCCCATGAACCATGGACCTTGCCGTTGGTGGGGAGGCTTGCGTGCCTCAGCGATACAGATGGCCGTACCGTAGGTGCAACCACAACGGAGGGGTATCTGTTGAGAGGCCAGACAAACGTGTGGTTCCTGAAGAGGGGCAGCAGCCTTTTCAGTAGTTGCAGGGGCAACAGTCTGGATGATTGACTGATCTGGCCTTGCAACATTAACCAAAACGGCCTTGCTGTGCTGGTACTGCGAACGGCTGAAAGCAAGGGGAAACTACAGCCGTAATTTTTCCCGAGGACATGCAGCTTTACTGTATGATTAAATGATGATGGCATCCTCTTGGGTAAAATATTCCGGAGGTAAAATAGTCCCCCATTCGGATCTCCGGGCGGGGACTACTCAGGAGGATGTCGTTATCAGGAGAAAGATAACTGGCGTTCTACGGATCGGAGCGTGGAATGTCAGATCCCTCAATCGGGCAGGTAGGTTAGAAAATTTAAAAAGGGAAATGGATAGGTTAAAGTTAGATATAGTGGGAATTAGTGAAGTTCGGTGGCAGGAGGAACAAGACTTCTGGTCAGGTGACTACAGGGTTATAAACACAAAATCAAATAGGGGTAATGCAGGAGTAGGTTTAATAATGAATAGGAAAATAGGAATGCGGGTAAGCTACTACAAACAGCATAGTGAACGCATTATTGTGGCCAAGATAGATACGAAGCCCACACCTACTACAGTAGTACAAGTTTATATGCCAACTAGCTCTGCAGATGATGAAGAAATTGAAGAAATGTACGATGAAATAAAAGAAATTATTCAGATAGTGAAGGGAGACGAAAATTTAATAGTAATGGGTGACTGGAATTCGAGTGTAGGAAAAGGGAGAGAAGGAAACATAGTAGGTGAATATGGATTGGGGCTAAGAAATGAAAGAGGAAGCCGCCTAGTAGAATTTTGCACAGAGCATAACTTAATCATAGCTAACACTTGGTTTAAGAATCATGAAAGAAGGTTGTATACGTGGAAGAACCCTGGAGATACTAAAAGGTATCAGATAGATTATATAATGGTAAGACAGAGATTTAGGAACCAGGTTTTAAGTTGTAAGACATTTCCAGGGGCAGATGTGGACTCTGACCACAATCTATTGGTTATGACCTGTAGATTAAAACTGAAGAAACTGCAAAAATGTGGGAAATTAAGGAGATGGGACCTGGATAAACTGAAAGAACCAGAGGTTGTACAGAGTTTCAGAGAGAGCATAAGGGAACAATTGACAGGAATAGGGGAAAGAAATACAGTAGAAGAAGAATGGGTAGCTCTGAGGGATGTAGTAGTGAAGGCAGCAGAGGATAAAGTAGGTACAAAGACGAGAGCTGCTAGAAATCCTTGGGTAACAGAAGAAATATTGAATTTAATTGATGAAAGGAGAAAATATAAAAATGCAGTAAATGAAGCAGGCAAAAAGGAATACAAACGTCTCAAAAATGAGATCGACAGGAAGTACAAAATGGCTAAACAGGGATGGTTAGAGGACAAATGTAAGGATGTAGAAGCTTATCTCACTAGGGGTAAGATAGATACTGCCTACAGGAAAATTAAAGAGACCTTTGGAGAGAAGAGAACCACGTGTATGAATATCAAGAGCTCAGATGGCAGCCCAGTTCTAAGCAAAGAAGGGAAGGCAGAAAGGTGGAAGGAGTATATAGAAGGTTTATACAAGGGCGATGTACTTGCGGACAATATTATGGAAATAGAAGAGGATGTAGATGAAGACGAAATGGGAGATACGATACTGCGTGAAGAGTTTGACAGAGCACTGAAAGACCTGAGTCGAAACAAGGCCCCCGGAGTAGACAACATTCCATTAGAACTACTGACGGCCTTGGGAGAGCCAGTCATGACAAAACTCTACCAGCTGGTGAGCAAGATGTATGAGACAGGCGAAATACCCTCAGACTTCAAGAAGAATATAATAATTCCAATCCCAAAGAAAGCAGGTGTTGACAGATGTGAAAATTACCGAACTATCAGTTTAATAAGCCACGGCTGCAAAATACTAACGCGAATTCTTTACAGACGAATGGAAAAACTGGTAGATGCAGACCTCGGGGAGGATCAGTTTGGATTCCGTCGAAATGTTGGAACACGTGAGGCAATACTGACGTTACGACTTATCTTAGAAGAAAGATTAAGAAAAGGCAAACCTACGTTTCTAGCATTTGTAGACTTAGAGAAAGCTTTTGACAATGTTGACTGGAAAACTCTTTTTCAAATTCTAAAGGTGGCAGGGGTAAAATACAGGGAGCGAAAGGCTATTTATAATTTGTACAGAAACCAGATGGCAGTAATAAGAGTCGAGGGGCATGAAAGATAAGCAGTGGTTGGGAAAGGAGTGAGACAGGGTTGTAGCCTCTCCCCGATGTTGTTCAATCTGTATATTGAGCAAGCAGTAAAGGAAACAAAAGAAAAATTTGGAGTAGGTATTAAAATTCATGGAGACGAAGTAAAAACTTTGAGGTTCGCCGATGACATTGTAATTCTGTCAGAGACAGCAAAGGACTTGGAAGAGCAGTTGAACGGAATGGACAGTGTCTTGAAAGGAGGATATAAGATGAACATTAACAAAAGCAAAACGAGGATAATGGAATGTAGTCAAATTAAATCGGGTGATGCTGAGGGAATTAGATTAGGAAATGAGACACTTAAAGTAGTAAAGGAGTTTTGCTATTTAGGAAGTAAAATAACTGATGATGGTCGAAGTAGAGAGGATATAAAATGTAGACTGGCAATGGCAAGGAAAGCGTTTCTGAAGAAGAGAAATTTGTTAACATCGAATATAGATTTATGTATCAGGAAGTCGTTTCTGAAAGTATTTGTTTGGAGTGTAGCCATGTATGGAAGTGAAACATGGACGATAACTAGTTTGGACAAGAAGAGAATAGAAGCTTTCGAAATGTGGTGCTACAGAAGAATACTGAAGATAAGGTGGATAGATCACGTAACTAATGAGGAGGTATTGAATAGGATTGGGGAGAAGAGAAGTTTGTGGCACAACTTGACTAGAAGAAGGGATCGGTTCGTAGGACATGTTTTGAGGCATCAAGGGATCACAAATTTAGCATTGGAGGGCAGCGTGGAGGGTAAAAATCGTAGAGGGAGACCGAGAGATGAGTACACAAAGCAGATTCAGAAGGATGTAGGTTGCAGTAGGTACTGGGAGATGAAGCAGCTTGCACAGGATAGAGTAGCATGGAGAGCTGCATCAAACCAGTCTCAGGACTGAAGACAACAACAACAACAACAATGGGATGCTATAAATGCCAGCATTTTGGCCATACAACCAGGAGTTGTGAAGATGAAGTGACCTGTGGGAAGTGTGAAAAAGCAGCCCATGATGCTGGGACTGACTGCCTGCCTCCAGTGAGCTGCATCCAGTGAGCACCATCTTGTTATGGTCTTTCCGGTCTCATCTGATTTTTAGGACTCAAGTTGGTGACACGCTATCTGATCATTATGAGCAAAAGAATGGTGGTCCCTCAAGACAGTGTTGTAAGTGTTACTCTCTTTGCCATAGCCATAAACAATATCACATCTATGATAAGTAGTCCGGTACAGTGCTCATTATTTGTGGACGATTGTGCTGTTTTCTGCTCCTCCACCAGTGTTGCAACAGTAAGGTGTCAGATACAGCTTAAAATGTGCAAAGATGGGCTATTAGTTTACTGCAGATAAGTGGGAGTGTTCCTTTTAATCATTCTCATTGTATTTTTAATTTACTTGAGTTGCATGTGAGGGGCACCATGCTACTTGTTAGAGACTCAACGAGGTTTCTGGGACTCACTGTTGATTCCAAATTGTCGTGGTTGCCACATCTGACCAACCTCAAATCCATATCTCTCAAAGCACTAAGCATCATAAGGTGCCTTAGCCACAGGTCTTGGAGAGCAGGCAGGGTGCGTCTTCTCCATTTTTATAGAATTTTGGTGCGTTCACAGCTGGACTACAGGTGCATAGTGTATGCATTGGTGAGGCCTTCTTATTTGAAGATAATTGATGTTGTCCACCATGAGGGGACTTGGCTAGCCATGGGGGCTTATGTGACCAGTCCCATACCAAGCCTCTGTGCTGAGGCTCGGGAACTGCCACTTACCATCTGGTGACAGCTCCTCCTGGTGCATCAGGCAATAAGTTCCTCACAGCTCCAACTTCACCTGCACATCATACTATTGCTCAGGAACATCTTTTCTCCAATTGTCTACGAGTCACAGTGCTGTTTGGGATATGTGTGCAGCACATGCTGGAATAATTCGGTGTGGAGCTAGTTTGACCCGAAATCCAGAATTTTAACCATCTGTCGCCCTGGTTACTGAAGAGGAGAAACATATGCAGATTTACCAAAATCCTTATTAGCCAATTCCGAAATATGGTAAGTGCGAAAGGCAATAATGTCTCTGTCAACAAAACTTTCAAGTCCAGCAACACTTGGTACTCCAGTACCTCCTCGAACAATGGCAACAGTAAACCATCCGTTACCATGACCAAACGTATCGTTTATATCTAAACTAAAATTAAGTCTACAACCGACGAAAACAGCAGGACCATCCAGCAAAGCTTGTGCAGCGACAGGGAATACGATTCTTCTTGTCTCCAGCTGTTGTAGCCAATTCGATGTTCTCGATGGTCTTGTAGACTGTTTGTTTAGAGCGACGACGATATCTTCTGTAAGGCATCTTGGCAGCGTTCAATGCAGTTGCCTGTGCAGCAGCAGCAGCGCGACATAGCCGCTACGCGGCACTCGCTCGCTTATATACATGTCCGAACACGCGTGACCTTGATTCGGACTTAGCCTTACAGAAGATATCGTCCTCGCTCTAAACAAACAGTCTACAAGACCATCGAGAACATCGAATTTGCTACAACAGCTGGAGACAAGAAGAATCGTAGTCCAGTTAAGTCTGTCGCTGCACAAGCTCTGCTGGATGGTCACGCGTGTTCGGAGATGTATATAAGCGAGCGAGTGCCGCGTAGCGGCTATGTCGCGCTGCTGCTGCTGCACAGGCAACTGCATTGAACACTGCCAAGATGCCTTACAGAAGATATCGTCGTCGTTCTAAACAAACAGTCTACAAGACAATCGAGAACATCGAATTTGCTACAACAGCTGGAGACAAGAAGAATCGTATTCCAGTTAAGTCTGTCGCTGCACAAGCTCTGCTGGATGGTCCTGCTGTTTTCGTCGGTTGTAGACTTAATTTTAGTTTAGATATAAACGATACGTTTGGTCATGGTAACGGATGGTTTACTGTTGCCATTGTTCGAGGAGGTACTGGAGTACCAAGTGTTGCTGGACTTGAAAGTTTTGTTGACAGAGACATTATTGCCTTTCGCACTTACCATATTTCGGAATTGGCTTATGTGACCAGTCCCATACCAAGCCTCTGTGCTGAGGCTCGGGAACTGCCACTTACCATCTGGTGGCAGCTCCTCCTGGTGCATCAGGCAATAAGTTCCTCACAGCTCCAACTTCACCTGCACATCATACTATTGCTCAGGAACATCTTTTCTCCAATTGTCTACGAGTCACAATGCTGTTTGGGATATGTGTGCAGCACATGCTGGAATAATTCGGTGTGGAGCTAGTTTGACCCGAAATCCAGAATTTTAACCATCTGTCACCCTGGTTACTGAAGAAGCCCAGAGTAATTTTAAACTTCATGCAGTATAGGAGATATTTCACTCTTGCTTCCATTTTTAATGCAATATTTTCTGACATTTTATCTGAACACCAGAGCTACATAACTGTTTTTACGGATGGGTCAAAACGGGGGAACTGTGTTGCTTGCTCTGTTATTTTTCCTGATCATGTTCTCTACATCCGACTGCCTCAAGACTTTGCTGTCTTTTATGCTGTATTATATGCGATCCCATGGACTTGAGCAGAGGGGATGTTCTTCCAGTACTAAATTTCTTGTCTGTTCTGACACTCTGAGTGCCCTTCACTCTCTGAAATGTTAGTACCCAGCAGATAATGTAGTCCAGACTATCTAGGCTGCCCTTTACGAACTATGACTGGGGAAGGTGGTGTCTTTCTGCTGGTTACCAGGGCACATGGGAATTGTGGGGAACAAAAGGGAGGATCTAGCAGCCAAGGAGGTGTGTTGTGATCCTCAGGTATTTCAGTGTGCCATCCCCTTGCGTGCTACAACCTCACTGTTGGGCTCCAGAGTCTTCCATCGGTGGGGATGAGTGGCTGGAAGTGATAGACTATAAGCTCTGTCTAGTAAAGTCCACAACGTGGCTGTGGTGTACTTACATCCAGCCACATAGACGGGCTGAGGTTCTTCTAACTCTTCTTCGTGTAGGCCACAGCCCTAAGACGCATGGCTTCGTGCTCCAGCGAGAGGACCATCCAATGTGTGGTGCTTGTATTTCCTCTTGCCCACTTCATATGTCACATTTTTATATTTTGTTCTGCCATGAATTAAAATCAATATCTCTGTAAACTGTTCATGTTATATCCTCCTTTCAAGACACTGTCCATTCCATTCAACTGCTCTTCCAGGTCGTTGGCTGTATCTGCCAGAATTAACAATGTCATCAGCAAACCTCAAAGTTTTTATTTCTTCTCCAATACAGCATACCTTTTGTCTACAAATAAAATATTTCTGTGTTATTTAATTATCATAAACATTGTAATAAAATGAGTTGTAGGTATATTGCTCACATGTAAATGACAAAAGTAAAAAAATTTCATGCCTCTAAATATTAACGGGGAATTTTTTAATTTAATTCAGCCTGATTTTGTACCTTCATACAGACTTTGTTATTTTGCTTATTTGTTCCTCTTCTGCCTTCACTATTTCATCTCTCAAAACTATGTATTCATCTTCTGTTGTTTTCGTTAACCCTGCTTCAATCAACCATTGCGTGATGCTAATTTTGAAATTCACAATGAATCTGGCTCTTTAATTTATCCAGTACCCAACTCTGTAATTTTCTAACTGTTTACAAGTCCTTCAGTTTTAGTCTCCAGTTTCAGTTTGCAATTTAAATCTGATCTTTCAATCTCTTTCTTGCCATTGTTTGAACTATCTGATGCCTTTGTTTAAACTATCTGGTGTCTTTGTTTAACCTATGTGATACTTTAAAATGTCCTCAGATCTCTTCCACAAAGCAGCCTTCTTTCATGAATCTGAAATTAAGTGTGTTATGTTATCATAACATCGTAAGTCACTTGCTACCAATGATTAAAAGTTGGTCTGTGCAAAATCCTATCAAATGCCTTCCACTTCACACTTGACCCAGCCAGGGCTCTATTATTTTCCACATTTGCCTTTTCCTGCCGTTGAATTCCGATTTCCTATAAAAATTAAATATTTGACTCCCTTTTCTTTGAAAAATACCAGTGTAATCAAGTGGGTATTTAACTACCCACAGGTGATAAACAGCAGCCATTTAGCTTAACTGGGAAGGCAGCAATTTTTTTCAAAGTAGCAGCTTTTCCTTTTATTAATTGGATTAAATTTAGCTGTCATAAGCATGAATAGCATTAAGCAGTACTGTGTTAGTTTGTTGTTAGTAAACTATAAAGTTTCTTTGATTTCATTGCATTTACTTGACATTTTTTTACTTCTCTGAAGGTTCTCGTACTTGATAGGATCTGTTGAAATACAGTAAACAAATTAGTGAAATAATAACGTTTGACGAAACTTGTCAGATACATCTAGTCACAAAGACATTTAAGATAACAATTGCTATAAGGAATGTTTGACACAATAGTACTTTTATATTTCTGGACGATATTAATTATTTCCAAAATAGATTGAAATGATGACTGGTTAGTGAATATATGAGAAGCTGGTGCTGCATGTAATTTTTAAATGTGCAAGTCTGGTCCAGATGGTGTTAATATCCAAATGAAATAGTGTTAGGAATTATAGTTTATGGAAGGAATGTTATATTACATTGTAATATCACAGTAATATTGGATGAGTGCTGTTCCATGAAGCAAACCAGGAAAATATGATTGCTACTCTAGTGGGGCCACCTGACATTACCATGGAAAGCAAGTAGTTAGTGCAACATTTCTATTGACCACTGTGGCGCCTAATCAGATAGTGCTGTCCTCAGGCATTCTCTCTTATGGGATCACACCAGACTCCGCCACATGAACTGGTGCATGGCATGTCGGATCCTGTCTTCTCTGTGTGTTGAGAGCAATACAACGAATTTCTTCTTTTCTGCTTCTTTTTCTTCATTTTTTCTTACTTTCCTTCTTCTTTTCTGCTTCTTTTTCTTCATTTTTTTTTCCTTTCTTTCCTCAAGCAGTATTAATGGCATTGGATTATACTTGGAAAAATGTGTGATGAACACAGTGCTGTCTTGTAAATTATTTATTCACAACCGGTTTTGGTCATAGAACATTGTCACGGTGTTGTACATATGAATGAAACGAAAAGAAAACTGTGAACATCGAAACAAAATCCAGTTTTCAAAGAAGCACTCAGTCGAAAACATCAAATACAAAAACCTTTTTTTACAGTGACAACATCACAGGATATTCATGCCTTTAGATATGAATGAACAACATTCATGAGTCAAAAACATAAGAAATATTTAACATAGATATTCAGTGCTGTAGTTTACTCAATCAACAACAAGTGAAATACTGGCAGTCCAGCTTACGAATGTGACCCAAGAGGTCACAAGGCTAAGCCAAAGATCGTACAGCCAAAGACAATACATGAACAAAGTAAGCTACAACATAATTTCGTTATTTAAGAAGTGTAAATCAGTGAAAAATAAGCTATGAAAAGTAAATGAATAAAGTCTTTATATTAGTCCTCATTTGTGCCTAGACTACATACAATGTATCTTAGTCAAGTGTAACATAAAAACATATACTATAGCTAATCAACAGCTAGATAACAGAACCACCAAACAAGTAAATATAAATATGAAGTCATATATCCATCAAATTGATCATCAACCTACCACAGGAATAGGCTGGGTGTGGTTGAACTTGAGCACTGAGTAATAGCCATAATAGTAAAAATTGTTGTTGTTACACACACATATTATAATCAATTCTAAGAAAAACAGTGGTCATTTAAGCCATCGTAGTTAAAGGGTAATAAACCGAGCTCCCTTCAGAATGAAATATTCACTCTGCAGTGGAGTGTGCACTGATATGAAACTTCCTGGCCGAGACTCAAACTTGCAACCTTTGCCTTTTCCAGGCATGTGGTCTACCAACTGAGTACCCAGCCATGACTCACGACCTGTCCTCACAGCTTTACTTCTGCCAGTACCATGTCTCCTGCTTTCCAAACTTCGCTGAAGTTCTCATGTGAAACTTGCAAAACTAGCACCTCTGAAAGAAAGGATATTGTGGAGACATG
Organism: Schistocerca gregaria; assembly: GCF_023897955.1. NCBI lineage: Eukaryota > Metazoa > Arthropoda > Insecta > Orthoptera > Acrididae > Schistocerca > Schistocerca gregaria. Next base: position 242,886,080 of record NC_064921.1, read on the forward strand.
GCTTAGCCAAAACCTAGGGGATATTTTCAGAATGAAATCTTCACTCTGCAGCAGAGTGTGCGCTGATGTGAAACTCCTGGCATATTAAAACTGTGTGTTGGATCAAGACTCGAACTAGTGACCTTTGCCTTTCATGGGCTAGTGCTCCACCAACTGAGGTACTCAGGCACAACTCAAGACCCATTCTCACAGCCTTATTTATGCCAGCACCTCATCCCCTCTCTTCCAAGCTTCATAGAAGTTTAACTGCAAAATTTGCAAGACTAGAGCTTATGAAGGAAAGGATATTGTGAAGACGTGGCTTAGTTACAGCCTGGAGGATATTTCAAGAATGAAATTTTCACTCTACTGGGGAGAGTGAACTTATATGAAACTTTCTGACAGATTAAAAGTGTGAGCAGGACCAAGACTCGAACTTGTAAAATTTGTCTTTCATGGGCAAGTACTCTGCCGACTGAGCTGCTCCGGAAACATCCCCCAGAGTGTTTCCACAGTATCCTATCTTCCAGGAGTGCTTGTCTTGCTACGCTGCATTTGGATCATTAACATCAATTGGTGTGTGCGTAAAGTGTGAGGTGTGTGTGTGTGTGTGTGTGTGTGTGTGTGTGTGTGTGTGTGTGTGTGTGTGTGTGTGTGTGAGCACACGTGCGCATTAATTTGCATGTATAAAAATTCCTTGTGTTTATAATAGCTTATTTTTCACTGTTTTATACTTCTTCCCTTGTAACATTATGTGGTAGCTTCCTTTGGACTTATATTGTCTTTAGATGTATGAATTTTGGCTTGCATTGTGACTTGGATCGCACTTGTGTGCTTGAGTGCTAGAATTTCACTTGTTGATTGAGCCAATGTGTTGGTACTGAACACCTACGTTAAATTTTTTTATTGTTTTGACTCTGCAATGTCATTCATCCATATATAAAGGCATGAATGTCCTGTGATGTGGACACCGTAAAATAATGATAATAGTAAGAACCAGAAGTTTTTGATTGAGTTTTTCTTTGGATACTGGACATTGTTTCGATGTTCATGGCTTCCTTTTTGTTTCATTAATATGTAAAGCAATCTGAAGATGGTCTATGACTGAAAATGGCTGTGAATAAATAATTTACAAGGCAGCACTATGTTCATCATGCATTTTTCCAAGCAGCGTAGTGCTTAGGGGGTTATCTTGGTGGACTCTATTTGTTTATACAGAACGCTGATATGGCTTGAACTGGACTGTACTTGGGAAAATGGACTTGAGATAACTTGCACTGTTCCTAGTGGCATCTTGTACATAGACCTCCTTTTGTAAATGACTCCATTGTTTGTGTGTATTGATTACTTATTCCAAAACTTGTATTTATTATCATCATGTACAATCATGTTAAGTGTTGAATTGCATAATCATGCAATCACTGTACTCAGTTGCCAATATCTTGCAGTAGATAATTTATATAACAAACTGGTTAACTTTATTGTGTATTTAATTGGATAATTTTTAATTTATCCAGTGTCTTAAGAACTGTAACTATCATTTGATGTGGTGACTATAAGCCTTGTCTCTGCTAACAGGTGCAGAAAGTTATTCCAGACTGTGGGCACAAAATATACATACCTTGTTCTGAACAGCCCACACGCCATATGTGTAGGAAGACGTGTAAAAGGCTTCTTGAATGTGGGCATCGTTGTAGAAGCTTGTGCTGCCATCCTTGCACTTCACGGTGTGAAGAACTCATTCCGAGTCCTATAACTCCTGCATGTGGACATGCTGTTGAAATTCCATGTTACCTGAAAAGATCAGGTTTGATAAATATTTCAATAAGATGTAAATTTGTCTGTACCATTATTAACAACTGTTTAACAAAAAGATGGTAGAATTGCTTGGTATTAATGGGCTAGTAATTATTTCAAAATCTAAAAATATTTCACAAGTTTACTAGATTGAAATTAAGTATTGTTAAAAAGGAAATAAGCATTTAGTCAGTGGTCAGTAGTTCTGGGAATGGTGAGGGATGCATTGTTTTTCTCACTTACACGTAATAGTTGAGCATCTTTTTTTTTTAATTTCCAGTGGAGTTTCTGTTTCTGATGCTATAGTGAACTGCATTTCTGAAGCTTTACTGATCCATTTTATACCTTGACTTGATCCATGTTCCTGACAGTCTTCTTTCATGGTGAAATCCGGGGCACGCATTGAAGAATTGCAAAAAATGCCCGTAAACTACTTCCGTTGCTGCCGTTTTGAAAAGTGGAAAAGGAGAGACTGCAGGTATTTCAGGCATGATGCTCCAGAAGGGCACTGAAAATTGAAGGGGTGATAAAGTAAGTAATGCATGGAAAGTGACAGAGAAAACTTAACAGCAAATCTTGCAGCCAAAGAGAGACTATGTGTGAAGCCTACAATTATTTGCATAGTCAGAGCCTGGGAAAAGATGTATCAGAAATTCTTAGGAAATTGTGGTTATACTCAATCTCAGTAAACAGAACCAAAGTTTCCATTTAGGTTCTGATAGATCAGTCCGCTTGTAAATCCGAGGACAACAAGCAGAAAGCATGGGTATTTAATTATGAATTTGAAAATGTATTCTTATAATATATACATGTACTGCCATACTTACTTTTGACCATCTCACACACTCCGAAACAAGAGGTGTTTGAAATGTGTCCTCTCAGTAGTGAAAACAATTAAGACTACTCAGATCGAATAAGGCAGCAAGCCCTGATCATATTCTTGTCAGCTTTTGCAGTGAATACACTACAGGAATTAAGCGTATTTCCCAGCTCATTTATATTAAGAATCACTCATGCAGCAATAATCCCATAAGGCAGGAAAAATAATGGATGCTTAAAATTACAGACACAAATTGATATGGCCCATCCGTTGTAGCATTCTAGAGCATATATTTATTAATTTTGACCATTACCATCATCCTGCATTAAAATATGATTTTCTCAGAGAATCAGGAAAATGCACTTGGTTGAAACATGGGAAGCTTATTTCACTTATGGTGTCTTGCAACTCGTGGACAGTGGTAAAATTACGAAAGAAGAATAGCAAAGCATTTGAGATGTGATGTTAAAGAATGATGTTGAAAATTGTATGGCCTGGCACATAACTGATAGGATACACTTGAAGACATCAGAGATTGTTGCAATTGTATTAGAGGCAGATAAAGAAGGCGTGTCCGCAGCTCGTGGTCGTACGGTAGCGTTCTCGCTTCCCGCGCCCGGGTTCCTGGGTTCGATTCCCGCAGGGGTCAGGGATTTTCTCTGCCTCGTGATGACTGGGTGTTGTGTGCTGTCCTTAGGTTAGTTAGGTTTAAGTAGTTCTAAGTTCTAGGGGACTGATGACCATAGATGTTAAATCCCATTGTGCTCAGAGCCATTTGAACTATTTAAAGAAACCAAAATGGTAAATGGTAAAAATAGTAGAGGAAGACAGATAGTGTGATATGCTCAACAAAAAAACGTATTTAAATCTGCAAGCTTTCTGAGCTAGTTGCTCCTTCTGGCAAATAGGCTGAAGGAAAAGGAAGAGAGGTGAAGGAAAAGGACTAGTGAGGCTTAGGAAATGGGGAGAGTTTGGAAACGTCACTCAGAACCATGGTAGATCTCCCCTGACCTGGGGTTCTGTTGACTTCCCCGAACTCTCCCTAGTTCCTAAACCTCGCCAGTACTTTTCTTTCACCCCTCTTTCTTTCCCTTCAACCCTTGTCACAGAAGAAGGAACCATTGGATCTAACAGCTTGCAGATTTAAATACCGTCATATCTGTATTCTGCTGCCGCTTGGTGAGTAGATTTTTTTTGTCTATCCAATTACTTTTTATATGTAAGCTAGAACAACAGTGACCATGTGTTTGTGAGTTGTTAATGTATGAATGTGTCTGTGTGTTTTCCTACATCTGAGGAAGTACTTTGTCTGCTAATGTAGTCAACTTTTAAATGTCTGTGTGCTACTCCCAACATAGAAGAGGCTTGAGTGACAATCTATCCTATTTCATTGTTATTCCATACAAGAAAAACAGCTACATTGAAAAAATTCAATGATCCTTCTTGTATACTACTCAGTTGCTGTATTTTTCTTATTCTTCAAACAAAGCATTTACCATATTTATTCCACTATAATGTGACCCTCTTTCCTTGATAAGACTCGCTGAGAAATTTGCATTTTTAATGTTTTTGACGTGAACTATTTTGAGATTTGCCCAAAAAAGTTAATACTATCTACAGCAAACAATCACAATGTTTGCTCAGATTATGTGATGCTGATATGAATGTGGTTTATCATCAGATGCCTCATGAAGTTGGTGCACTAGTTTTGTTCTTTGTCGCAATGTAATCCCCAGGTACCTCATCGTCATCTACTGTAGCGTACTAATTCAGCGAAGTGATGTTTTGTGATTTGCCAAACATGCAGTGAATTTTCATTAGTTGGTTTAGTGAGTTTATATATGCATATTGTGTGGAGATTTGTTTTTGTCTGCACATTTAATTGGAAGAGGATGGATGCAGCATTTTTGTAATGTGGGGCAACACTGGCAGTTCAATCACACTTTGTGGCAACTGCTAGTTTGTCAGTTACTCCATGCAGTTGTGCCCCTGTCTCAGAGACACACTGTGCCGCATGGAATAGTGCACAATTGTGTGCAACAAATCAGAGTGGGGCCAGGAAGAGGAAGGGGCAGAAGGATGGGGCATCAGCACAGCCCTGTGGAGTGTGCAGGCCTAGGTGACCAGACAAAGCTGCAGGTGCAGCGTTAGGAAGCTGTGGGGGAGGGGGGGGGGGGAGGGGGGGGGAAGGAGCAGTGAAGGTGAAAAGGTCAGTTGGTGCATTTGCAGAGAAAGGCATACAATGAGGGCGAGGGGAAGTGAATTGGGAGGAGTTAATAAGTCAGAGGGGGCAAAAGCTGTTGAGTGGAAGGTGTGGGGAACTAGGTTACTGTAGGTTGAGGCCAGGAAAATTTCAGAAGTGGCGAATGTGTTGTCATCGGGATTTATTGGTGCACTCTAATTGTGTGCCACTCTCTGCCAATGCATCCACCAATCTTTTCCTCTTCTCTGCTCCCCATTTCCCCCTCCCTCCACCTCCACCACAGCCTGCTGATGCTGTGTCTGCCACCATTGTCCTGCCACCTAGCCACTGCACACTCTGTCAAGCTGCACTAATCCTTTCCCATATCTTGCTGTCCCTCCCTCCTTCCCTGCCCCACTCCAGATTGCTTCTTCTACTCAACACATTTGAACTGCATTTTGGCCAGAGATGGTGGTCACTTGTGTGTGCGTGAGGTGTGCTTGCTTGTGTGAATGTGTGTGGGGTGTTTTTTTCCCTTCTGAAGAAGGCTTTGACTGAAAGTTCAATGTCCAGCAGTCTTTACACTCACCATTGATAAAATGGTCCACACTATGAAGCAGTCATCAAATGGATTTCACGTTTAAACCCAAATTTCATGATCGCTTGTGGAGGGCATTTTCAAGGCAGGCTCATAGCTTCTTTGAGCATCTGATTGAAATGCTGGCTCACTGATGACTGCATAAAAATTCTGTTTAGGCATGCTCCCATGTAGTGTTGTGATCTCTCATCTTTTGAATATCTGAACGCAGTTGGCCATTGTTGATTGCTGTCATCTGCTGTTGGAGGATTTGTACACATATTCTTCAGCACTGGAATCCAAATGTCATTGGAGGAAATAACTAGTGTAGAAGTAGGTACTCATTGTGTGGACACCGCTATAGCTGAAGAAATCTGTTTAGAAACTGTAAGAATACTGTCTCGTGCGAAGCCTTCAAAACGTTATATAACTGTGGGTGAGAGGAATGCCATACAATGCCTGAGTGAGGATGACCACTGACAAGGCAAATGTGACAGTTGTTTTGAATTTGAAATACTATCATATTAAGATTAAGAACTGTGTAGAACTGCAGACATGTAGGAAACTGAATAAAGACCTTACTGACAAAGTTCTTAGAACTGTTATGAAGTTGATAAAAAAAGTCCTCCATCGAACAGTGTGTTCATAAAAGTGTTCAATTCCATTGTGCGACCACCAAGACTTTATAGATTAGACCAAAAATGCATAAAGAACATGTTATTCTAAGGTCTGTAATGACTGCCCTAGTGTGGCCATCTATTTGACTGCCGAGTTCTTGACAACATTGTTATGGGTGTATGTGGAGTGATCGGATTCAAATTCAATTACAGGCATTAGAAACTGCCAAAAAAAAAAGGTGACTCTTTGTTCCACTATATGAATGATATACACTCCTGGAAATTGAAATAAGAACACCGTGAATTCATTGTCCCAGGAAGAGGAAACTTGATTGACACATTCCTGGGGTCAGATACATCACATGATCACACTGACAGAACCACAGGCACATAGACACAGGCAACAGAGCATGCACAATGTCGGCACTAGTAGTGTATATCCACCTTTTGCAGCAGTGCAGGCTGCTATTCTCCCATGGAGACATTCGTAGAGATGCTGGATGTAGTCCTGTGGAACGCCTTGCCAAGCCATTTCCACCTGGCGCCTCAGTTGGACCAGCGTTCGTGCTGGACGTGCAGACCGCGTGAGACGACGCTTCATCCAGTCTCAAACATGCTCAATGGGGGACAGATCCGGAGATCTTGCTGGCCAGGGTAGTTGACTTACACCTTCTAGAGCACGTTGGGTGGCACGGGATACATGCGGACGTGCATTGTCCTGTTGGAACAGCAAGTTCCCTTGCCGGTCTAGGAATGGTAGAACGATGGGTTCGATGACGGTTTGGATGTACCGTGCACTATTCAGTGTCCCCTCGACGATCACCAGAGGTGTACGGCCAGTGTAGGAGATCGCTCCCCACACCATGATGCCGGGTGTTGGCCCTGTGTGCCTCAGTCGTATGCAGTCCTGATTGTGGCGCTCACCTGCTCGGCGCCAAACACGCATACGACCATCATTGGCACCAAGGCGGAAGCGACTCTCATCGCTGAAGACGACACGTCTCCATTCGTCCCTCCATTCACACCTGTCGCGACACCACTGGAGGCGGGTTGCACAATGTTGGGGCGTGAGCGGAAGACGGCCTAACGGTGTGCGGGACCGTAGCCCAGCTTCATGGAGACGGTTGCGAATGGTCCTTGCCGATACCCCAGGACCAACAGTGTCCCTAATTTGCTGGGAAGTGGCGGTGCGGTCCCCTATGGCACTGCGTAGGATCCTACGGTCTTGGCGTGCATCCGTGCGTCGCTGCGGTCCGGTCCCAGGTCGACGGGCACGTGCACCTTCCACCGACCACTGGTGACAACATCAATGTACTGTGGAGACCTCACGCCCCACATGTTGAGCAATTCGGCGGTACATCCACCTGGCCTCCCGCATGCCCACTATACGCCCTCGCTCAAAGTCCGTCAGCTGCACATACGGTTCACGTCCACGCTGTCGCGGCATGCTACCAGTGTTAAAGACTGCGATGGAGCTCTGTATGCCACGGCAAACTGGCTGACACTGACGGCGGCGGTGCACAAATGCTGCGCAGCTAGCGCCATTCGACGGCCAACACCGCGGTTCCTGGTGTGTCCGCTGTGCCGTGCGTGTGATCATTGCTTGTGCAGCCCTCTCGCAGTGTCCGGAGCAAGTATGGTGGGTCTGACACACCAGTGTCAATGTGTTCTTTTTTCCATTTCCAGGAGTGTATTTGTATTTGTTTTGTGGAGGCTTGGCAGAGAGGAACTAGGTCAATTTCACAAGCTTCTCAGTGGGATTAATCCAAAGATTCAGTTTACCTTGGTGGAGGAGGAGGAGGCAACTGGAAGATTAAATATTCTTGATGTGCTACTTTTCAAGAAAGAAGGTGATTGCTTAGGCCACACAGTTTGCAGAAAACCCACACTCACAGACCATCACCTACACTGCTGTGCAAAAAATGTAGTGATACACTGTGAAATCAAAAGTTTTCCTGTCCTTCATTAATGACATTACTGACTCCACAGGAAAAATCTTGAAAAAGTGGAATGATGTGGTAATTTACAAACCCACCCAGAAGATGCACAACTACCTGCAATTAGCCAAGGATGCTTACAAATTGTTTTCGTAGGTGCTACAAAAAGTATGGCCAAAAAACTACTAGAGGAGCAGAAAGTCAATTGTAGAAGGGGGGGGATTGACAGATCATCTGTTGCAGGACATGATTTGCAGCCAGGAAGCCATCACATTCATTTTGACAGGACTCATTTACTGGCAACAACCACAAGCAGATACCATGAAAGGCTATACAGAGACACCAGGGAGATTGTAAAACATCCCAGCAATTTCAATGGAAAGGAGGAGGGCTTGTAATTGAATGCCATTTGGATCTCAGTACTGAAGACGATGTGAACCAGTCTTCCACCACAGGGTGACAGCACCAGACGATTTCAGTCAACAATGGCCAACTGTGCTCGGGTATTCAAAACATATTATATCACACCATTGCAGGGAACATGTCTAAACAAAATTTTATGCAGTCAGTAGTGAGCAATGTTGGTGACTGGACACTCCATGAAGCTTTTAAATGTGAAATCCATTTGATGATGGCATAATAGGCCAGAACATTTTATTAATCTCAACATTTCTGGCCATGAAAGTTAACATATTGCAGTCTTCTCACTGCGCCCGTGTGCAATTTAATACGTCATTTTACTGTGAGTAGCAGTGTATCCAAACAACCTGTGTTGCTTGACATACTATCCAAATTAATGTATCGGGCAGTTATTGTATGGGATATTTTAACATATTATGAGCTGGAAAAATGTATACACGTCTGAGAAGAAATGGTTTGGTAATTAGGTACCTTATTGGAAATAGATAAGTATGGTTCTATTTCCAGCACAGGCAAATTGGCTAGGAGACAAAGTCCATGAAGAAAAGAAACAGGATACTGAGAGGGAATATAAAGTTTAAGAGAGGTGGATGGTGGCTACATGGACTAGAGAAGTGATTTATAGATTGGAAATCTTAATAAAAATTTGCTGCTTAAATAATTAAAAGGAAAATTTTGAAAGTAGGACTGGAAAGTACTCATATTATGGGTGAACTTTAACTGCCGCTGATATAAACAGACCTTCAATATTGAATACATATATTCAGTATGTAACATTCATAAATTTATGTGCATCCTTTTCTGTTACTGCTACTGTGCATGGAGATTGGTATGACAATACTGGTTTCGGATCGCCCATCGTCTGCTCAAACGATTTCTTCTTGTTAGCTTCAGTCCTCTTGATGCAAGATTCTTGGCATGTCACGGGATAGTAAGCAGAAAATGACTGTGTGAATAAACTTTGCTTTCCTGATAACACTTTTACTATACAGTTGGAATACACGTTTTAACAATAATAAATCGGCGGAACTCGCAATATGTCCACCCACTACCACATATAGACCCAGACAGATGAAACTAGAGAAATTTTTAAAAAATGAAGAGCATCTTTTTCCTTGTTTTGTTTGTGAGCTATAGTATCGCTGGTACAAAATAAAAAGAAAAGAACAAGAAAAAAATAGTACTAATAATATGGTTATTCACAGTTGCCCCCTACTGTGCACTGACGTCATACGGAGGTGCGCAGTGGACTTATTTCTCTTTTTATGGGTTGACAACCCTGGCCGGTATAGGCATAGCCTTTATTTTTCAGCCATTGGAGTTATCTTCTTTGCTTATCAATTTATTTAGGCATGTCAGCTCTTTTAACACATACATACATAAGTTCTCCTTCCTTAACGGCATGCTAGCTGTAATCGCATAGTCCTATTATTGTCAGTCAGTATCTGCCCAGTGTTGAGCTTCCGAAGCATGCGCACGCAGCTTGATAGCCATTACCGGGCTAGTTTTCAGGTGTTTAACACAAAGTCAGAGTGCCCATGTCGTGTGTTCATATAGTCTTCACTGCACAAACTCATGAATCTCATGTTTAGCAGCTTGATATCCTTTGTGAAATCTTCAATGTGGTGACAACTGGTTTCCATATCAGCGGTCCGAGGAAAGTATTTCACCTCGTCACTCGCACTTATTCAGGGGGATCACTAGACGTATTTCCGACATCCACTGACAAGGTAAGTTTCTTGCCACTTCTAAGACATTGTTGAGCACAGAAAATTCATGTTTTTACAACATTGTCGAGCATATAAAATTCATGTTTTTACGATGTTGTTGAGTGCAGAAACCTCGTGTTACATGAAGTACACACACACACAAACACTTTGCAGGGAGGTTTTGTATATTTTTGCACCTTGTTTTTGAGCACCTTCCAGACCATTGCATTACACAAAATTTCTGTAGTGTCCTTTCCACGTACTATACACATGACGAAAGAAATAATAAAACTACAACCAACAAAACAAACTCATCCTATTCATTTGCTGACATGCCATTATCGTTGCTTATATACATTACCCTCCCCCCATGAACCATGGACCTTGCCGTTGGTGGGGAGGCTTGCGTGCCTCAGCGATACAGATGGCCGTACCGTAGGTGCAACCATAACGGAGGGGTATCTGTTGAGAGGCCAGACAAACGTGTGGTTCCTGAAGAGGGGCAGCAGCCTTTTCAGTAGTTGCAGGGGCAACAGTCTGGATGATTGACTGATCTGGCCTTGCAACATTAACCAAAACGGCCTTGCTGTGCTGGTACTGCGAACGGCTGAAAGCAAGGGGAAACTACAGCCGTAATTTTTCCCGAGGACATGCAGCTTTACTGTATGATTAAATGATGATGGCATCCTCTTGGGTAAAATATTCCGGAGGTAAAATAGTCCCCCATTCGGATCTCCGGGCAGGGACTACTCAGGAGGATGTCGTTATCAGGAGAAAGAAAACTGGCGTTCTACGGATCGGAGTGTGGAATGTCAGATCCCTTAATCGGGCAGGTAGGTTAGAAAATTTAAAAAGGGAAATGGATAGGTTAAAGTTAGATATAGTGGGAATTAGTGAAGTTCGGTGGCAGGAGGAACAAGACTTCTGGTCAGGTGACTACAGGGTTATAAACACACAATCAAATAGGGGTAATGCAGGAGTAGGTTTAATAATGAATAGGAAAATAGGAATGCGGGTAAGCTACTACAAACAGCATAGTGAACGCATTATTGTGGCCAAGATAGATACGAAGCCCACACCTACTACAGTAGTACAAGTTTATATGCCAACTAGCTCTGCAGATGATGAAGAAATTGAAGAAATGTACGATGAAATAAAAGAAATTATTCAGATAGTGAAGGGAGACAAAAATTTAATAGTAATGGGTGACTGGAATTCGAGTGTAGGAAAAGGGAGAGAAGGAAATATAGTAGGTGAATATGGATTGGGGCTAAGAAATGAAAGAGGAAGCCGCCTAGTAGAATTTTGCACAGAGCACAACTTAATCATAGCTAACACTTGGTTTAAGAATCATGAAAGAAGGTTGTATACGTGGAAGAACCCTGGAGATACTAAAAGGTATCAGATAGATTATATAATGGTAAGACAGAGATTTAGGAACCAGGTTTTAAGCTGTAAGACATTTCCAGGGGCAGATGTGGACTCTGACCACAATCTATTGGTTATGACCTGTAGATTAAAACTGAAGAAACTGCAAAAATGTGGGAAATTAAGGAGATGGGACCTGGATAAACTGAAAGAACCAGAGGTTGTACAGAGTTTCAGAGAGAGCATAAGGGAACAATTGACAGGAATAGGGGAAAGAAATACAGTAGAAGAAGAATGGGTAGCTCTGAGGGATGTAGTAGTGAAGGCAGCAGAGGATAAAGTAGGTACAAAGACGAGGGCTGCTAGAAATCCTTGGGTATCAGAAGAAATATTGAATTTAATTGATGAAAGGAGAAAATATAAAAATGCAGTAAATGAAGCAGGCAAAAAGGAATACAAACGTCTCAAAAATGAGATCGACAGGAAGTGCAAAATGGCTAAACAGGGATGGCTAGAGGACAAATGTAAGGATGTAGAAGCTTATCTCACTAGGGGTAAGATAGATACTGCCTACAGGAAAATTAAAGAGACCTTTGGAGAGAAGAGAACCACGTGTATGAATATCAAGAGCTCAGATGGCAGCCCAGTTCTAAGCAAAGAAGGGAAGGTAGAAAGGTGGAAGGAGTATATAGAAGGTTTATACAAGGGCGATGTACTTGAGGACAATATTATGGAAATAGAAGAGGATGTAGATGAAGACGAAATGGGAGATACGATACTGCGTGAAGAGTTTGACAGAGCACTGAAAGACCTGAGTCGAAACAAGGCCCCCGGAGTAGACAACATTCCATTAGAACTACTGACGGCCTTGGGAGAGCCAGTCATGACAAAACTCTACCAGCTGGTGAGCAAGATGTATGAGACAGGCGAAATACCCTCAGACTTCAAGAAGAATATAATAATTCCAATCCCAAAGAAAGCAGGTGCTGACAGATGTGGAAATTAATGAACTATCAGTTTAATAAGCCACGTCTGCAAAATACTAACGCGAATTCTTTACAGACGAATGGAAAAACTGGTAGATGCAGACCTCGGGGAGGATCAGTTTGGATTCCGTCGAAATGTTGGAACACGTGAGGCAATACTGACCTTACGACTTATTTTAGAAGAAAGATTAAGAAAAGGCAAACCTACGTTTCTAGCATTTGTAGACTTAGAGGAAGCTTTTGACAATGTTGACTGGAATACTCTTTTTCAAATTCTAAAGGTGGCAGGGGTAAAATACAGGGAGCGAAAGGCTATTTATAATTTGTACAGAAACCAGATGGCAGTAATAAGAGTCGAGGGGCATGAAAGGGAAGCAGTGGTTGGGAAAGGAGTGAGACAGGGTTGTAGCCTCTCCCCGATGTTATTCAATCTGTATATTGAGCAAGCAGTAAAGGAAACAAAAGAAAAATTTGGAGTAGGTATTAAAATTCATGGAGACGAAGTAAAAACTTTGAGGTTCGCCGATGACATTGTAATTCTGTCAGAGACGGCAAAGGACTTGGAAGAGCAGTTGAACGGAATGGACAGTGTCTTGAAAGGAGGATATAAGATGAACATTAACAAAAGCAAAACGAGGATAATGGAATGTAGTCAAATTAAATCGGGTGATGCTGAGGGAATTAGATTAGGAAATGAGACACTTAAAGTAGTAAAGGAGTTTTGCTATTTAGGAAGTAAAATAACTGATGATGGTCGAAGTAGAGAGGATATAAAATGTAGACTGGCAATGGCAAGGAAAGCGTTTCTGAAGAAGAGAAATTTGTTAACATCGAATATAGATCTATGTATCAGGAAGTCGTTTCTGAAAGTATTTGTTTGGAGTGTAGCCATGTATGGAAGTGAAACATGGACGATAACTAGTTTGGACAAGAAGAGAATAGAAGCTTTCGAAATGTGGTGCTACAGAAGAATACTGAAGATAAGGTGGATAGATCACGTAACTAATGAGGAGGTATTGAATAGGATTGGGGAGAAGAGAAGTTTGTGGCACAACTTGACTAGAAGAAGGGATCGGTTGGTAGGACATGTTTTGAGGCATCAAGGGATCACAAATTTAGCATTGGAGGGCAGCGTGGAGGGTAAAAATCGTAGAGGGAGACCGAGAGATGAGTACACTAAGCAGATTCAGAAGGATGTAGGTTGCAGTAGGTACTGGGAGATGAAGCAGCTTGCACAGGATAGAGTAGCATGGAGAGCTGCATCAAACCAGTCTCAGGACTGAAGACAACAACAACATATACATTACAGTCTGATTGTCATTTTTTTAAGTACATTTTGTTAAATTATAATTTTGTTACAGTGTTCAATCCCAATGACATGAGTACAATTTTTAATCTTGTTTTGTTTTACATTCTTTATGTAAGATTTATACAATAATAGATTCTTTTTTTCTCTTATGGCATAAATTGACATACATTTCATTTCAATTTACTGTGACTTCTTGTTGGAGCATATTTATCAAGTTCAAAGAATTAAAAAAGTAAACAGTAGTCGCTATAACAGATTCTACATGCTGCTAAAATAACTATACATGGCCTCACCTCTCTAGCTTTCTCCAGGAAGGGTCTACACACTACAGGGTTGAGGAAATTTCATGGAAAGTCATTTATATGCTCCATTATGTCTCGTTACTAGACTTAATTGTGATCCCCAGAGCAAAATAGTTTGTTATTTATAAACACAAAGTAAACCTGATGATACCAGTCATATCGAATATTTATGCACCTCAATACTTTTTTGTTATATTCATTGTATTAAAGATAACCATTTTATATGCCGAGGTATACAAAGTTGTACCATCAATACTATATTTTATGTACAATGAGCGTAAAACAGTGTTTATGTAAATAGCAAACATGTCTGAAAATTTCAATGTAAATCAGGTGTTTGATGCTTTCATGAGTAGTTGACGCTCACAGTAGTTAGGTTTCGACCCCTTGATTATTTGGTAGTGTTCCACCTTAGTTCAGCATCGCGATATGCGACGTACTGCAACTGTATTCTTCTACACATATTTTTACACTATCACATTCATACATACCATAAAGTTACAACTATATTTCCTTGGGGTGTGGCTCTTTCTTATGTTTATATGGTACCAACATTCGACAAGCATTTCTCTTTCTTCACTTTTAGAACGTGTCAATGCATCGTTCCCTGGAAGATAAAACTTAATACTAACTTAAAACTAAATCTTCATAGATAAGTGTACAGTGGCTCAATGGTCACTAATACCTCTCATATATTCGACCATGTATTCATTTACTTCAGTGTGCAGTTGTGCTATTACAGACTCATTCAAGGTGTGTGTGTGTGTGTGTGTGTGTGTGTGTGTGTGTGTGTGTACTTGCCTTATACATCTGAAAGATAAAGTGTATGTTGTGTGTGTGTGTGTGTGTGTGTGTGTGTGTGTGTGTGTGTGTGTGACATCTGAAAGATAAAGTGTATGTTGTGTGTGTGTGTGTGTGTGTGTGTGTGTGTGTGTGTGTTTACTTGCCTTATACATCTGAAAGATAAAGTGTAATATATGTGTGGTGCGACCTCTTATTCAGCTTGTGACTTATGTTGTACTGACTTGTTTACCTGCAGAAAGAGTTTTCAAGTCCCTCAGTTCTAATTAGTGTATGTACTTTCAGTATTTAAATTTGTAAACATGTAGATATAGTAACATATCTTCAGTAAATATTTCATACTTTAGAATCCCTTTCTGTGCATACAACCACTAGCTTATCTTTGTTTGTGTGCAGAATGAGATTTTCACTCTGCAGTGGAGTGTGCGCTGATTTGAAACTTCCTGGCAGATTAAAACTGTGTGCCGGACCAAGATTCGAACTCGGGACCTTTGCCTTTCCTGGGTTTGTGTGTGTTGTGTATATAGTCGTAGTTTTAGTATAGGCTCTCCTTTAATTTTCGATGTCCTAGTTTATGCAATAGGCTTTAAAAATGCTAGTGCAGGCTGTAGCTCATAGGGTTTGTTTGTTTTGGATGTTCCAACACTTTCAGCTGTGTCTAGAGTGCACACGCTTGTGGTTTGCTGACGAGCTTTCACCCCCATGCGCGTGCTCTGCATTGCTCTGTAAATACCAGCGTGACAGCGGTCTGGGTATTGCAGTGCGTGATACCGTCTGTTACAACTGGGCTACGTGCAAGGTGAAGTGTTGTGTTTAAAGTATCATCATATCTAGACACATAAAAGAAACATTCTTCCTTGTTACATCCAGTCACCTTATCATTTACACATTGGACATTTAAAAAAAAAAATAAAATAAATATAAAAAAAAAAAACAACTAAACAAAAATTTTCAATATCAACAGAAATTCTGGAATGTGATTTTCCAGCCTCCTAAATCAATATTATTATACATATGTACAACTTAGAGCAGTTTAAATGGATGCATACCCTCTCCTTCAATATATAAACATTCTCAAGTTTGTGTGGGTAAAGGCCCTTGTCTTTACCCGTGTTCACGTGTACCAATCTGTATGCATTTGGGTAGGGGATTTTGGTAATTATGTATGGTCCAGTGTGTAGTAATTGCCACTTATGGTTCAGTTTTCCAATTTTAGTGGATTTGGGATGTGTTCTAACACCTTTCGTTCTATTTAAAACTATTTTGTGCATTTCAGCTTTCTGTCATAAATTCCTTTCTTATATTTAGCCCATGTTTCTTGGTTGATTACTGCTTGTCGTATTTTATCATCCAGTGATGATTCCGATATCGGTATCTTGAGTAAAGGTTTCTCCCATTTGTCAACCTGTTTGGATTGAACATCAGCTCATTTGGTGTAAATCCAGTTGATGTATGGGGAAGGTTGTTAACAACTTGTAAGAAAGGAGTTTTAATATTCAATCCATTTGGTATGTTTATAAGGTATATAGGTCCTCAGAAACTTGCTGAATTCCTTAAATGCCCTTTCTATGGGGGAGGCTGTGGGATGAAATTTCGATACTAAAATGTGTTTGATTCGGTTGGAATCTACAAACTCTTTCTATTTTTCTCCCACAAAATATGAGGCATTATCTGTTAAAATGACTTCTGGTTTTCCTACCCTTGCAAAATAATCCTCTTTAATTCGCCTTATAATTGAACTGGCTGTAACTTTTTATACAGCATACAGTTTTATGTATTTAGTGAAAATGTCATACAGGCCTACTTTGTATTTTACTCCCTCTTTACCTCTGGGATAGGGTGGGTTCATCCACATCTAATGATACCTTTTCTAGAGGTTTCTTAGCCGCAATGGGATGTAGTTCTATCTGTTTGGAGATGCTAGATAGTTTTGCTTTCTGGCAAACAGTACACTTCCTTACCACCTGTACTACTCTTTGTCTAAGGTTGAGGAAATAACAATGTTTAGTTATTTTGTCAGTGCATTTTGATGTGCCATAATGGCCCCAAATATTGTGTGTGTATAAGATAAAATTATCCGCATATTCCTCTTGCAAACACAAGCACCATTTCTCTTGTTCCTATGGAACAAAACACCTTTGTGAATACTGAAAAACCTTTTTACTTTTTCATCGCCGTTATGTGCAAATTTTCTCTTACCTTACTCCAGCGTGTTTCTTCCTGCTGTAATTGCTCCATATGTTTTCACATGTGTACATAGTATGGTTGGAGTGTTTGGTCCTCCATCAGCATAGCTCTTACTTCCTCTTCCTGCTCTAAAAGGTTGTTGAATTCCTCTAAGTCTTGTGATAGTCGAGAAAGAGCATCAGCTATTATGTTTTGATTTCCTTTTATGTATACTATTTCAAAATCAAATTCTTGAAGATACATACACCACCTGGCTATCCATCAGTGTAGCAATTTACAAGTTAACAAAAACGATAGGGACATATGGTCACAGTACACTTTTGTGTGCTTACTCCCAAAGGAAATATTCAAACATTTTAAAGGACCAAATTATAGACAAATCCTCTAACTCCATGACTGAATATGAACGTTCAGCTTCGGATAAGGTGTGACTGGCGAAGCTAATTACTTTAGGAATGTGATTTCCTTTTTCTTCTACCATTTGAAAAAGGCATGCACCCAGACAATGAGAAGACATGTCGGTGCATAAACAAAAATCTTTTTTCATGTCTGGTTGATAAAGAATATTAGCGTTTTATAAGGCTTGCTTGATGTTTTCGAAATTGGTTTGACATTGCTTGTCCCATACCAAAGGTCTGTTTTTGGAGCAGACTGAGTAAAGCATCACTGTTCATAAGTTGATTGGGAATGAATTTCCTGAAAAATGACGCTAGGCCTAAGTATGCCTTTAATTGTTTCTTGTTTTGCAGAATAGGGCAGTTGCTAATAGCATCAAGCTTTTTAGGATCTGGCAGTATGCCTTCCAAAGAAATTCGGTGTCCTAAAAATTTTACTTTTTCTTGTCCAAAATTAGATTTTTTTAGATTTGCTGTTACTCCATATTTGGAAAACAGCTTAATACTTGCTCGATTAATCTTAAATGTTCTACCCAAGTGGGTGTAGTGACTAAAACGTCGTCCATGTATACTGCTACCTTACTCAAAAGTTCAGGCCGTAGCACTTTGTCAAGCGCTAAAATAAACACACCTACACTTACCCATTCAATCCAAACGGCAATGCTTGAAATTCGAAGCTCCTGCCCCCACATACAAAGGTGGTATACTTCCGACTTTCGATTATAGTAAGAAGTTTAGCATCATGGAATTTCATAAGCTGTTCCTCTATATTGTCTGAATGTGTTTGTACAGGTATAAGAATCTTATTAATATTATGTGCGTTGAGCACCAAGTGCACCTTGCCATGTGGCTTACTCTCAGTCAGCATGAGACTACAATAAGGGGAAAATGATGTTTGTATTATGTTCCATTCAAGCATCCTGTTAATCTCTTTTCTTACTGCTTCCATCTTTGTCTATGGTATAGGGGATGAGGTAGAACAAAAAGTTTCGTGAGGATACACTTCCATTTTGTACATGAAATCCTTAATAATACCTGGTCTTTTTTCAAATGCATGTACATAAGCAAGTATCAGGTCCCTAAGTTCTGCTTGCTGTTCTTTAGACAAGCACATCGATTCACTTACTTTTGTTTTTATTGTGTCAACTTTTATTTCTTCTGCTGACAACTGTTCGCTATTGCGTGTGTTGACAAACATAACTATGGGATTTGCCAATTGCACATAAAGGTCATGAGCAACTTCAGATTTACATGCATTAGTACTTCCCCTGATGAGGTCTATTACAAATATTTTGTTGTTTACAGTGAAATGAAATTGGCCCTTTCCTATATCAATTTGTACTTGGTATGTTCTAAATGTATCCATACCGATTTAAAAATCAACTATTAATTTCTATACTATAAGAAAATTGCATCGGACAGAAAACTGTCCTAATTGTATGGGAATTACCACTTGTATCTTGACTAGTTTCGATTTATGACCAATGGCAGTTTGTACCCTGCAATTTTGCATTGACAGTGTAGGTATACGTCCACATTTCTTCAATTCTTGAAAGAATCCCTGTGACATCAAATTAGTTGTAGCACCTGTTTCAAGCACAGTGGGTACATCAGGGTCAAATATTTTGACTTTAATAGTAGCTTGTACCTTGTCTTCTGTCCAGTTTTTCACCGTACCCTCATTACCTTGATATGGATCATCTCTCACATCATTACCATAATCGTATCTGATAAGCAAGTCTCGATCAAGCTTGTGCCCCCACTCCTCTCCAAGGTCACAGAATGGAGGCCTACTGTGACTACTTCAAGTTTTCTGGCATCTCAGTGGCAACGACCTCTAGGTTACACGTAACTTCCACTATGTTGACCCTTGGTGTATGGTTACGCCAGTTATTGTCCTGATAGGCTCTTGACTGAAATTCTCTTTGCTTCTGTGTATTATTAGGCATATGTATGTTACTTTTATGGCCAAATTCTGCCGTATGTGGGTTATTCAGTGGTCTGTTATTGTTTTGTGTTTGCCAAGCAATAGGCGGATTATTGCCGGTAGCTTGTGTCTGTACATATTGTACAGGCTGGCCATACACTACTCACCCATTGTAATTGTTTTTGCTAATTTTTGCCCTTTTCTTTTATATTCGCCTTTGTATTAACGGCTTTCTCCATTGCCGTTGTGATTACCGCTACCATTCCCATAGGTCAGAGTGGGTTAAGGTTGCCATCCATATTGTACTATGAATGCGTTGTTTACTTGTTTGCGTGATGACATTGTCAAATACATGCTTTCTGTCATTTTATTACATCCTCTTCACTGTGGTAAGTATGGAAAGTAGCCTCTTCCATCGAAGATTTGTAGTTGTCAACCAAGTCTTCACTTTCCTTGTACGTGAATTCTCCATTATCGAACTGGATCCATATAAATGACATTGCCATTTCTGCATTTTTGTCTTCTTGAGGAAGGGTCATAATTCTTGACTTTGTGTTACTTCCAATAAAAGCAAAGCATATAATACACCCAGTATAGTGTTTAAGCAACATTTATGATAGTCTCACTTTCTGAACAGGGATAAAAATTCATACCAACTCATGGGCTGTATCTCACGGGCAGGTGCTTGCAGTTATAGTACCCTCAGTCTTTTCCCTGGGTGTCGAGGACCTGTATGTGAGCCAACTATCCTGCTTCTTTGTTCCTGGTGATTAGGTGTTTCAAGAAGTCATCCTAAATGTCATCTCGTTGAAATGGTAATGAAATATCCATTGCCATTCCAAACTCTCAACCATGGAGTAAAAAGAACAGTAGTGTTGTGCATCGCTGTGTTGCATGCAAATTTCACAACAGACAGTATTGTACCCCAGTCTCTCTATTTGACATCAAAACATACATTGAGAGCATGTCTGGTGGTGTACGGTTAAATACATTTAGATGTTGACCCTGTCATATGCAGTTGTATTTAAAATGTAATCTAATGGATTTTAATGTGGTTTACATTGACACAGTGACAAAGGCCCTCAAAAGTCTCGCATTTTATCATTTTACATACGGTACCCACATCTGTGTTGTGCCTGTTCCCACAACGTTCGCAAGTAACCTTCAATAGAGATACCATTAGATGGTGCTCTTCCACACTAATGTATGGAAGATAAACTGTGTGACCACAGTTTTTCACTGTGATGAAGGTAGCTTGAAAAATGTGCAAAGGGGCAAAATTGGCTAATAGTGAAAAAGCACGAATAAAGTGTTTATTTCAGAAATAGAAACAGACTGTGAAGGACAATGACTTTCCTCAACATATTATTAAAGCATTCTGAGAGACCACTCATCTGTAGGCAGCAGGCAGTGGTAATCCTGTGGATGATTTTGCAGCGTGAAATTACCTCTGATATTAGTGTCAGCTGGATAGCTTTTCCACAATCAGATATCATTACTTAGGGTGTCCCATGCTTCAAAATCATGTCTCCTACAAGGAACTATGCAATTTCCAGAGCTTTGGCAGTCAGCACAGCTCTCAGTGTACTGCAGCCTCTGGCAGTTTCCGGTGACTAGAGGGAGTAGTGTAGTGGTGGTGTGCCAGACTCTCACTTCCACTTTATTATTGAGCTTACGTGGAGTTGTTTCGCCGATCTCCTCTTCAGGATAGCTGGCTGCGATTGTCTGCCCAACTTCTTCTGCAAAGATAAGATGCAGTTTTGGAGGAATTTTTTATACTCTTAAAATAACTCCATACACTCAGGATACTTTTAAACCAATCTCACTATATTTTCATTTCCACAAACAAGGCACCATATAAATGATTCATTTTTTGTAAGCCCAACAATTACCGGTCTGACAGATACTCTTACATACTTTATAACAAATACAGTCTAGGAAGCACTAAGAAGGCCGCCATCCGGATCTCTCAAAAGTAAGTGTCTTTTCTTTTCTTTAACATCATTCACCTGTTCTCAATAATGACTGATGTCGCACTGTCATGAAGTACGGCACTCTTGCTCCTTGTGTTGGGCGTGTAACTTCTGAGGTGAGCCCTGCGACTACCTGCACGCCGGTCAACCATCCGATACTTGCCAGTCCTGCACACACTTCTTTGGTCAATAATTAAAGACTTTTTATCGTCGGATTGTAGATTATTCAAACTTATTTGTTCATAGACTTTCCATTTGGCGTTTGTTTGCTTTCAGGTAACGATTGTTTAAATTCATGTAGCTCGTTAGATTACATCCATTGTAGGTTCATTATCTTACTGATTTAAGAATTTAGTTTGTTGTATTAAGAGATCATTGTTTAAATTTTATTACTGTACATTGCCATGAGTACTAAGTGTGGAAGCTGCCGTAGGAAGATAGAATCGGGTGTGGTATGTGGGGGATGTGGGGGTGTTTTTCATTGGGGCTCATGTAGCGGGAAATTTGACGAGATTATGCTTTTGGCTCTCCCTTGGAACTGTAGGTTCTGTAGTATAGAAAAAAGATTCGTACAACAGGAGGAAAAGATGTGTGCCCTTCAGGCTGAACTAGATTCGGTAAAAACTGAATTAGCTAAGTTAAAGGGGGAAAAAGACTGCGGGAAATGGGACTTGGTAACAAGGAAATCGCGAAAAGGGACCAGCCATGTAGATGTTGTCGAAGTTCCAGTTATGAATAAATTCTCCTTGTTACCTGAAGTAGGAAGGGAGGAGCCAAAAACAGGAGTAGTTGAAAGTAGGGTGGTTGAAAGTAGGGTGCAGCAGACTACTAAAATTGGTAACAGCATTAGGTTGGGAAAATCTAGTAATAGGAAAAGAAAAGTCTTGCTGCTAGGTAGCAGTCATGGGAGGGGTGTAGGCCAACTAGTGCAGGAGAAATTAGGAGCAGATTACCAGGTCACGAGTTTGTTTAAGCCAAGTGCTAGGCTTAGCCAGGTGATAGAAGACATAGGACCACTCTGTAGGGACTTTGACAAGAATGATGAGGTGATAGTAATAGGTGGGGCAGGAAACAGCCTGGCTAAGGATAGGAATTATGATATTAAGAGTGACCTGGATAAAATAGGAGCTGCAACAGGATGTACGAATGTGGGTTTTGTTGAGGTATTGCAGCGTTACGATCAGCCCTCGCTTAACCCTTCTGTGTGGCGAGTTAACAGAGAGTTGAGCGAGCAGCTGCTGGACTGTGCAAAAACACACATTTATACAGTGCCTGTTGGTAGCATTGGGAGATGGGGATACACTCGACATGGCCTGCACCTAAATAGTCTAGGGAAGGATAGATTAGCTGATTTAATTGTAGGTCGTCTAAAGGGGGCCACTAGCACTCAAGGCAAAACCCCTGTGACCCGAAAGGGCATACGGGCACCTTTTTTAGGTTGAACAAGATGTCCAGACAGGCAGCTCTTAAAGGTAAAAAAATAAATGGTTCGAATAAAGGTAGAGGAAACAGTTGTGTTAATATATTTCACCAAAATATCAGGGGATTAAGGAACAAAATAGACGAACTAATAATTTGTTTTGAGAATATTAAAAATACAACAGAAGTTGATGTACTGTGCCTGTCTGAACATCATATAACTACACAAATGGAAAATGTAAATATTAATGGGTATAAACTAGCAACTTATTTTTGTAGAGACAATATGGAGAAAGGAGGAGCTGCCATTTATGTTAAGGGGGAACATGGTTTTAAAAACATAGAAACCGCAAAATTCTGTGTAGAACAGCACATTGAAGTATGCGCTTGTGAGCTTGAATTGGAAAGTAGTAAATTCATAATTGTGACTGTGTATAGGTCCCCACTTGGAAATTTTCAAATGTTTCTTAAAAACCTAGATCTCTTGCTGCGTTATCTGTCAGAAAAAGGAAAACACATTATCATTTGTGGAGATTTTAACGTAGATTTTCTTAAACACTCAAGCAAGAAGAACGACCTTGAACTATTACTTTGCTCTTACAATCTGAAATCAGTCATTGATTTTCCCACTCGTATTGTACAAGACAGTAGCACCCTGATAGATAACATTTTCATAGACCAAGATAAATTAAAAGAAGTAAGCACCTATCCTATTAAGAACGGGCTTTCTGATCACGATGCACAGCTACTTTCAATTCATGACTTTGCTCCATACAGTAATGTGAAAAAAAAAAAATAATAATAATAATACGCCCAATTAACCATATAACAATTCAACAATTTAAGGAAAGCTTGAAACGGGTAGACTGGGAGGATGTTTATCGGGAACCTGATGCAAATGTTAAATTTAACGTATTCCATGATAAACTTGTGGGTATATTTGAAAGCAGTTTTCCTAAGAAATTAGTGAATCATAATTCAAAAAAACTTGATAAAAAACCATGGCTGACCAAAGGGATTAAAATTTCTTGTAGCCTGAAATGGGAACTATACCAAGACACTAGAATAAGTCGAGATGAAGAAAAGCTCAACCATTATAAGAAATATTGTAATATACTAAGGAAAGTTATAAAAAAAATCCAGAAGTATGTGTATCAAGTCTGAGATTAGCACTTCTGATGACAAAGTTAAAACAATATGGAATATAGTTAAAAGGGAAACAGGGCAACCAAGGTCACAGGACAACAGTATTACTGTTAAGCACAATGAAAAGCTTATAAATGAAAAATCACATTTTATAAATGTAGTGGAAAATATAGGCACTAGCTGCTCACCAGATAGGACAGAACTCTATATGAAAGAGGCATTCCCGGTGCAAACAAATGAAATTGAAATCCTACCCACCTCACCGTCTGAAATTAAGAAAATAATAAATTCACTTAAGAATAAAAACTCACATGGAACTGATGGTATCTCCAATAGAATACTAAAATCTTGTCCACACCTGATAAGTCGAGTTCTTAGCCACATATGTAATAGCTCATTGAATCAGGGAATATTTCCTGACAGATTGAAATATGCCATAGTTAAACCCTTGTATAAAAAAGGTGACAAGACAGACGTCAACAATTATCGTCCTATTTCACTTCTGACATCCTTCTCAAAAGTATTTGAAAAAGTAATGTACTCAAGAGTAACTTTACACATCAGTGGGAATAACGTTTTAACAAAATGTCAGTTCGGTTTTCAGAAAGGTGTTTCAACAGATAGTGCTATACATGCTTTCACTGATCAAATTTTAAATGCTCTGGATAGTAGAACATCAGCAATTGGGATTTTCTGTGATCTCTCTAAGGCTTTTGATTGTGTGGATCATGAAATCCTCTTAGATAAGCTGAAGTACTGTGGAATGAATGGTTCAGTACACAGATGGTTCACTTCATATTTAACTGGTAGAATGCAGAAGGTTGAAACAGTAAACCCACATAGTACACAAAGGGCATCAGATTATTCAGACTGGGGATGTATCAAGAATGGGGTACCACAGGGTTCTGTCTTGGGGCCTTATGGTTTTTGATATATGTTAATGACTTGCCTAATTATATTCATGAAGATGCAAACTTGGTTCTCTTTGCAAATGACACAAGTATTGTAATCAAGCCTAAAAAGCAAGAATCAGCTGAGGAAAATGTAAATAATGTTTTTCAAAGAGTTATTAGGTGGTTTTCCGCAAATGGACTTTCATTGAACTTTGAAAAAACACTGTACATACAGTTCAGTGCAGGGAAAGGCATAACACCGGAAATAAATATAGAGTGTGGGGGAAAATCTTTAGCTAAAGCAGATTGTTCAAAATTTCTGGGTGTCTGTATTGATCAGAATTTAAACTGGAAGACTCACATTGACAATCTACTGAAACGATTGAGCTCAGCCACCTATGCTATTAGTGTCATTGCAAATTTTGGAGACAAGCACATCAGTAAGTTAGCTTACCGTGCATATTTTCATTCGTTGCTTTCTTACGGAATCATCTTTTGGGGCAATTCATCACTAAGAAAGAACGTATTTATTGCACAAAAACGTGTTATCAGAATAATATCTGGGGCTCATCCAAGATCATCTTGTAGACAATTATTTAAAGAATTAGAGATATTGCCAGTAGCTTCACAATATATATACAGCCTAATGAAATTTGTTGTTAGTAACCCAGATCACTTCAGAATTAATAGCACAGTCCACAGCTACAATACTAGGAGACAGGGTGACCTTCACTACCGTTCATTGAATTTGACATTGGCACAAAAGGGGGTGAATTATACTGCCACAAAGATTTTTGGTCACTTGCCAAACAATATCAAAAGTCTGACAGACAACCAATCAGCATTCAAAAGTAAGTTAAGGGAATTCCTGAATGACAACTCCTTCTACTCCATAGATAAAATTTTAGACATAGGCTAAAGAAATACAGTAAGTATTAACAATTGTACCGTATATAAGACTAACAAAGATTATTTGGGATAAATGAATCTTTTGTACTTTGACACGTTCCACATCATTACGAAAGAATCGTGTTCATGATCCATGGAACAAGTAATATAACTAACTAACTAATCATGACGCAATAGACACAGTTCCATTTCCACACAATCATCCTTAACATAACGCGTGTTCGAGATGGTGGAAATACGAGTGCCTCCAGAATTTACCCCGAAATTCTTGAGGCACTACAAGCCCCTGTTACATAACTGACATGTGCCGAAGTTATTATGAATACACTTTGATATTTAACTTAAAATCTCCAGTTCGACGTTCAAGTGGAGCGACTGTGTACAGTGATAATTTTGCTGATTTGCAAACATTAACTTCTCTAAACAAACAATTTTAGTTGATTTAACAATACCTTACAAGAAGTCATTAATTATTTTCAAGTTATCTGGATTTTCATATTCCTAATATTTCTTTGGTAATTTAATTAAGTGCTTCAAATAAAATTACTGTCCCTCTGGCTAAAGAATTTAGAAGTTAAAATATTCGCCTCTTTTTACATCCAAATTTTTGTTACTATGAAAATTGCCTAATTATATTCCAGAGTAATTATTTTGTACATTGATATTTATGTAAAAAACTGTTAATTCAGTATTAATATAATGTAAAAGGATAGATAAAAAATCTACTCGCCAAGCGGTGGCAGGGAACACACACAAAAATGGGTTTAGCTTTTCCAAGCATTCAGAGCCAGTGGCTCCTTCTTCAGGCAGGAGAGTTGAAGGGGGTGGAACTTGGATGAAGGAAAAGGACTGGAGAGGTGTAGGAAAAAGGTTTCAGTTCAGAAAAGTCACCCAGAATCCCAGGTCAGGGGAGACTTACTAAACAGGAATAGAAGGAAAGACGTTGTTGGGGACTGTGTAATATAAAGTACATATATAATAATCAATGTGTGGTACTGTAATTTGCAGTTGACATGGTATTTAAGTATTCTGAATATATTGTCCCACTCTGCTACATTATGCAATCTTTCATTTATTTATTGGAGTTCTCCTTTTGTTGGTTCCTTCTTTTTCAAAGCTTCTGTGGTTCACAGCAGTAAATGATCTTCCCTCTATTCAGCAGCAGTGTTGTTTAGTGCAGCAGTGACAGAGATTTCATTCATGCTGCTGTGTAACACCAAAGGATTCTTTGAAAGGCAGTCAGGTCCTTGTGTCTACATCTGCTCATGTGTACCACTATAGACATCATGGTCCTGAAATCTCAGTCCCCATCTCGCCAATTGACCCGAAGGATCCTACAAGCTAGTTGGCCAGCAGAGAGAGTGATAGTTCATCGCTATGGTGAATGGTTGACCAAATCAGGCCTGACTTGTTGATATGGTCCAGACAACTGCAAAATACTCTTTTCTTGGTTTTAGAAAAGTAAGAGGAGGTACTCCCCCGCCCCAAAAAAAAAATTGCCGTGGGTGGAGCTTGGGTATGTATTTCTACAACTAGGTGTGTATAGTGCAACTCATTACCAATTCAGTGACACTTATTTTGTCAACCTGGAATCTTCTGTTCATCTGCAGTGATTATTTTTCCTAGCACTGTTTTGTTCTTATTTCTTTTTTTACGATGGCAAGTTTAAGTGAACAAGGTGCAACTGTGAAATTTTGTTTTCTACTCGGTAAAAATTCTGAGAAACTGTTTTAATGTTGAAAAAGGCTTACCAAGATGACACTATTGGAATAACCCAGGTGTACATGTAGTTTGCTCGATATAAAAATGGCAGCATGTCAGTTGATGATGGGGTGGTGAATCGATACTGGTTGAAGAGAGATGGAAGAGATACAGGAATGAATATACATTGTTCAGCCAACACTAAGAAAACTAAGACAGTTAACAGTGTAATTAAGAGAGAGAGATGGGTTTGGAATCTGATTTATTACAAGATGGTGATTTTACATCTGGCATTTTGTGGGGAGCCAATATTTTTCTTAATTTATGGCCAACTTTGAGCTTGACAAAATGTTTAAATGTCCTGCAATATGTGTTACAGACATAAAATGTAAGGACATATTTCATAATAATACACCAATTTACATTCATTGTTCAAGACATTTTATATATTTTGAAATTTTACTTATTTTTACTTTTAGCAAATACTCGAAAATCCATAAAAGACCAAAACCTGGCTTGTACTTAAATAAACAATAAAACAGTCAAATTTCATAAGCCCATAGAATGTATTTAGTTCAATAAAAACTGTAGACGTCATATTGTGGTGCCAAATTCTATCCAGTTGCAGACAAGACCCAAGATGGTGACTGCAAAGCAGGCTAGAAAAGCAAGTCAACATGCATGGCTTAAGACGCAAATTAAAGAAAGCTACATTAAGGCCACAGCTGAAACTGTGTAAAGAAAATGTACCTATTCGCCCAATTTTTGTTGTTGTTGTTGTTGGGAAGTTTAAGGGGGACTAAACAGCTAAGGTCATCAGTCCCCCATTCCAAAAAACCGGCGAAACAAAATTTACGGAAAGCTTTATAAATAGCCCAGCATATGTTTTTAAGTAAAACATTAGAGAAGATTATTAAGTAATTCTTCAGCTGGGGAGAAAATTAACAATCAAAAACTCAGGGAAAATTGCCTCACAGTTAGTGAACATGACCATTACTTACAGTTGTAAATTAGTGTTACTTCATATTTCTAATATGTACACTAAATATCAGAGACAATTGAGTTAATAAGAAGCAATTTTTTTAAATACAAGAAAGTTTCTCCCACAGAAATCTCAGAGATTATCAACCATCTGGAACTTGTAACCTCAAATAATTACTTTCAGTTGAAAGACCAAATAAAAGATGGTCTGGCTACAGGAAGCCGCCTCGCAAACATCCTAGCCAACACCTTTGTCAATAATCTAGAAAGAAAATTGTTCAGTGTTTGAACAGGGTACCAGTAAAATTAAAATACACAAAAGATATGTAGATGGGTGCATTTTCCTGTTTGAAGTTCTGTGCAAGAAATTTATGATGTGCACATTGTCTTTAATAAATTAAACCAGAGTATAAAATTTACAAAAGAGGTTGAGACAAACAACTGTATTAACTACTTATATCTACACATTAAAAGATGCAGGCAGTTAAATAGTAGCTTCCTCCCCTGTATTGTCTATAGTGATAGTAGAGGATGATATTTTTTTGGTGATACTGAGCTGTCCTTCCAGCACTGCTTCAGCTGCCCTTATGCACATATTTTTACTTTACAAGCTTCTAACTAGAAGCAACTTATTTTGATTCACCTGTGTGCTTTGTAATGTAATTTTTTAAATTTCTTGTGCATTTTTGCATTTACTATGCACAATTCTGCACTTAAAATCTGTGTGGTGTATAGGTCAGCCATCCCTATCAGCACAGCCATTGTTTGTACAGCCAGTGATGGTTTAAGTCAGCTCATTTAGGTGCCATTTCCTGTTGCAGCAGCACCAAAGAAGAGCACAGCATTCATTTGAGTTATCACTCTTAGAGCTTTTAGGTATAAGTGAGACATTGTGGTTTACCTGTAACAATTTGTAGTTTAATTCTTAAATTTCTTGTTTGTTTTTGTATTGACTAGGGTCAGTCTCACATTTTTAATAATTGTTTAGTATGGATAGGAACTGTGATTGCTATACTCAGATACAAGCTGAGTTGGTGACCAAGGAATAGAAAAGCAACTGGAATCACTCAACAGAGGAAAGTCCACTGCACCTGACGGGATACCAACGTGATTCTACACAGAGTACGCGAAAGAACTTACCCCCTTCTAACAGTCGTGTACCGCAAGTCTCTAGAGGAACGGAAGGTTCCAAATGATTGTAAAAGAGCACAGGTAGTCCCAGTCTTCAAGAAGGGTCGTCGAGCAGATGCGCAAAACTATAGACCTATATCTCTAACATCGATTTATTGTAGAATTTTAGAACATGTTTCTTGCTCGAGTATCATGTCATTTTTGGAAACCCAGAATCTACTCTGTAGGAATCAACATGGATTTCGCAAACAGTGATCGTGTGAGACCCAACTTGCCTTACTCATTCATGAGACCCAGAAAATATTAGATACAGGCTCCCAGGAAGATGCCATTTTTCTTGACTTCCGGAAGGCATTCAATACAGTTCCGCACTGTCGCCTGATAAACAAAGTAAGAGCCTACGGAATATCAGACCAGCTGTGTGGTTGGATTGAAGAGTTTTTAGCAAACAGAACACAGCATGTTGTTATCAATGGACAGACGTCTACAGACGTTAAAGTAACCTCTGGCGTGCCACAGGGGAGTGTTATGGGACCATTGCTTTTCACTATATATATAAATGACCTAGTAGATAGTGTCGGAAGTTCCATGCGGCTTTTCGCGGATGATGCTGTAGTATACAGAGAAGTTGCAGCATTAGAAAATTGTAGCGAAATGCAGGAAGACCTGCAGCGGATAGGCACTTGGTGCAGGGAATGGCAACTGACTCTTAACATAGACAACAGCGGAACAAACACTGGTAGCAGTTACTTCTGTAAAATATCTGGGAGTATGCGTGCGGAACGATTTGAAGTGGAATGATCATATAAAATTAATTGTTGGTAAGGCGGGTACCAGGTTGAGATTCATTGGGAGAGTCCTTAGAAAATGTAGTCCATCAACAAAGGGGGTGGCTTACAAAACACTCGTTCGACCTATACTTGAGTATCGCTCATCAGTGTGGGATCCATACCAGATCAAGTTGACAGAGGAGATAGAGAAGATCCAAAGAAGAGTGTCGCGTTTCGTCACAGGGTTATTTGGTAACCGTGATAGCGTTACAGAGATGTTTAACAAACTCAAGTGGCAAACTCTGCAAGAGAGGCGCTCTGCATCATGGTGTAGCTTGCTCGCCAGGTTTCGAGAGGGTGCGTTTCTGGATGAGGTATCAAATATATTACTTCCCCCTACTTATACCTCCCGAGGAGATCACGAATGTAAAATTAGAGAGATTAGAGCGCGCACTGAGGCTTTCAGACAGTCATTCTTCCCGAGAACCATACGCGACTGGAACAGGAAAGGGAGGTAATGACAGTGGCACGTAAAGTGCCCTCCGCCACACACCATTGGGTGGCTTGCGGAGTATAAATGTAGATGTAGATGTATCACTCACAGCTTCAATCGGTGCTGCCTTCGGTCACGCAACTTGAGGCTGTTGCCAATGGGCATCGCTGTAGGGGGATGGGTGTGGGGGTCCAAGTGAAGTCCAGGAAGTCACATATGTCCTTTGAATGGTTCTCTACTGTGGCAGGTCCAGTCAATGCTGATACTGAGATTGGCCCCTCACCTGTCGTCAAGTGGGAAGTCTTTTTGAAACTGTGGTAGGCAGTGAAAAACTTTCCAGAGGGCAGATCGAAAGGCCTCACCACTTCATCTGACAAACAGGTTTCATGTGCTGTTTGTGGCTGATAAAGTTTTGGAACCAGATACAGTCAGTTGCCGTGTTTCAGAGGAAGCTTCTTGGCCTGCGAGATACAGGCATTAACAGAGGGTGGTATTACTTGTAGTTGGAAGTTCATGTGTCAGACATATAATGGGCCCCCTGTAGTGATATGGCTGCCAAGGAGGGGACAAATTCCAGCGTGCGCGTATATGTGCATGCTGGGGGATCGTACCTGATGTGGAATGGATCCTCCGTAACCCTTGAAGAGCATAGGGTGCAGCCATCTGCAGATGGTGGCTCATGTCTGTACTAGTAGCGTGTGTTGCTTTATATAGAAGAGATTCTCTCTAGTTTCTGCTAGCTGTATGATGTGACAAAGACTGCCAGTCTTGCTTGTGAGATGAAGGAAGAGCTCACTAACTGTAATATTATTGACAGAATCAAGTGCAGACCTTTGGTACAGAGCTCAGTGGAAGGGCTGAATCAGAGGCTCAGACTTGCTTTATGACTGTACATGCTGAAGATTCCTTGGTGTGCACCGTAGAGTGGTGGGTTATCAGATCCCACTTGAAAGGTCAGGGGCAAAGTAGAGTTTTGTAGTGTTTGATGGTCTCAGGAAAATGCAAAAAAGGCTTCAGTCTAAAAGGTGCAGGTCAAACCCGCATAAGGGTAGGCCTAAGAACAATCAGACTTTTGCTTCCATGGTTCTCAGGTTTACTGTTGGATCTGATTGTTGAAAGTCCACTATATTTCAGAGAACAACCCTGCCACTCTCATCAGTTGGTGCTGATAGAATGAGTTGTCTGCAATGGGCTCACAGTATTTACACCTGCTGTTCCAGAGTAAGGCCTTACCAGTTCCACGCTATGCTTGGTGGTGGGGGTTGATGCAGCTGTGAAGGTGACGGTGGAGGGAAGTGTCCCAGTAGCCCCCCCTGGCCATGTCGCATCTCATGTCCAGGTATCACATGTTAATTTGATGTAGTAGTATTGGCTCCCATACTTTGCTCAATTATAAGCCAGTATCTATGTTGATTAAATTATCAGCCATGAATTTCAATTGCTTCTTTGAAAGTGCTGCCCCAAAATTTACCTGCGGTAGTCAGGAATTTTGTTTGTTGGTAATTACTTTTATGCACATTTTCAATGCAGTGCTCTGCTGCTGCAGGATTGTTGAGCTACCATAAGAGAGTGTGGCACTCGTGTTCTATACATTGATCTTCAGTTGTGTGAATCATTTGTCCAATATAAGTTTTTTGGCATTCACAAAGTACTTGGTACACCACTCTCTTTTGAGACCAGGTTCTTGGTTGGTTGATTTGGGGGAGGGGACCAAACAATGAAGTCATCAGTCCCATTGGATGAGGGAAGGATGAGGAAGACAATCAGCCGTGCCCTTTCAAATGAATCATTTGAGCATTCACCTGAAGTAATTTAGGGACATCAGGAAAATGTAAATCAGAATGCCCGAAAGTGGGTTTGAACCATCGTCTTCCCAAATGTGAGTCCAGTGTGATGACCACTGTGCCACCTCACTCAGTCAGACCACATTGTCTTTCACTGCCACTTCCTTCGTGTTATTCCTAGCATGTGGAAAATTGGCAGTAATGTGGCATTTTCGCAATAGTCTGTCAATTTTTGTCAGAAAATAGTCTCATCTTCCTCTCCATGTTTTCATCTTCTGTGTTGTTCTTGGGGCTCTTGCATCATACGGCTTTGAGAATCAGTTGGTTACTGTGTCCATTCTCATGGAGGATAGATTCCAGATGCCGCAGCTTTGCAGTCAGACAATGTCCATCTGAAATGGTATATGTCATCTGTGTGCTGTTCTTCTGCAAGGGATGGTGCCAGACTGATGCCATAGCCATGAGCAACCTTCTCTTATCAGTTGTAGCAAATATGTTCATAGAGCACTTAGAGGACAGAGCATTGGAAACTGCTGAACTAAAACCTGTTTGTTTCTTTGAATATGTTGATGACGATTTTATTATTTGGCCACATGGGCCCAAAAGACTACAGAAATTATTAAACATCAGAATTGAATCAATGAAAATGTCCAAATTACTATGGAAATAGCAAAAGATGCCAAGCTTCCTTTTCTTGGCATCCTAGTTGAGCATACACTTAATGCTTTGTTTACTGTAAGCCAAACAAACAGATTCATGCCTCCAGCTGCCACCATCCCTTGCAGAAGACCAGTGCACTCAACACTCCAGTACATGGAGCATACTTCATCTCAGATGAACAAAGTCTGACTGCTGAGCTGCAGCACCTGGAATCCATCTTCGTCAAGAATGAGTATAGCAACTGACAGTTCTATAATGAAAGAGCCCCAATAACAACACAAAAGGATGTAAGAAGATCACTTTCATACCATTTGCTGGTAATGTATCATCGAAAATTGGCGGAATAATAAACTGTATTAGAAACAGTGAAAGGTGACCTGGATCTCAAAAAAGTGGAGATGTACCACGTTTCATGTGAATGTGGACATTGGTTCGAGCACAATGGATTGATGTATAGAACCTGAGTACCACACCAACTAACTGCAGCCCAACAAGTCTGCGATAGCATAACACTACATTGAAAATAGACATAAAATGAACTATCAGCCAATAATAGTCCTAGCTACCACTGATAAACTTTGAGACTACATATTCAAAGAAGCAACTGAAATTCATGTGACTGCTAATGTAACTGATAGGGGTGAGAGCCAATACAATGGAACCTGAACAAGAGATGTGACAGAGATGGTTATTGAGGCTCTCCCCTTCATTATCGCACTGTGCACGCCTTCCCGTCACTGAGCACAGTGCAGAGCCAGCAAGGCCTGACTCTGGACTGGTAGGTTTAAATACCATGAGCCTGCTGCAGACAGTTCTTTCCCTCAGAGCAACCTGATGGTGATGTAACGGTTGTCTGCTGAAATAAAATGGACTTTTGACAGCTGGATCCAGCAGTACATCCAAGAGCCATGGAAACAGCATATACACCATTAAAGCCTCAAATTACAAATTAGGGCTATAGTTGTAAGTTGTCGTACCTTTGTCGAGAAAGAACCAGTGTTCCAAGCATTAATAGAAAGCATTGAAGGTAAAGGTGACTGAATTGAGAGATAAGTCCAGTCAAAATTTTTACAACGATCCAAACAGGTTTCATAAAGGACAGATTAAATACAGATGACAGTGAAATATTTGTTGCAAGTTCAGTCAAAATTTTTACAAAAATCATAGTAGTGTTCAGAAAGGATAAGTTAAATATAAATGGTGCTGGAATATTTCTTGATGTCTGTAATAGTTTATCCTGTAGTGAAATTTAAGTAGATACTTCCTGTGTTTCACTGTGGGTAGAGGTTTTACTTGACAACCAGAATATATATAATAATAGGTTCCTTTTTCGCGATGCCCTGGCTCAGATGACACATTTGATGAAAAGTTCAAAGTAAACTTGAGTCTTATCTCAAATACATGCCCCATTCAAAAATTTGTAGTTGGTGGTGACTTAAGTCTATTTTCGATTTGTTGGAGAGAATACATGTTTTAAAGTTGCTGGTCAGCATAAAACGTCATCCAAAATTGTACTAAATGTTTTCTGTGGAAATTATTTTGAGCATTTAGTTCAGGAGCCCACTCAAAGTGTAAATGGTTATGAAAACAGACTGACCTCATAGCAACAAATAATTCTGAGTAAATAGGGTGCATCATGAAGATTACAGGTATTATTGATGACAAAGTCATTGTAAAGAGACTGAATGCCATAACATCCAAAACCACCAAAAATAAAAATAAAATATATGCGAGCGTCGCACATCGGCACGGCGCGTCACGGACGGTAGTTGCCGCAAGTAGAGGTCCGTCCACCAGAGGGCACGCGAGAATTCGGACGCGACCTCTGCCGGCGTAACTACCGCCGTGACTTAACAAAAACAGTCATTCAGCCTATTACTTTTATTGTTGTCAGTGATGCGAGCTCTGCTAACCTTTTTGGCCTGGATGCCTTTCAAGCTTTCGGTTTTTCTATCACTGACACCATTCAGTTGGTCTCCGAAGACATTCCCTATCAATCATTGGAATCTTTGATCTCAGACTTTCCAGATATCTTTGAGGAGGGCCTGGGTCGTGTTTCAGATTTTGAGGCTCACTTAACGTTGAAGGCGTCGGCTCGCGCGCGTTTTCTATGTGCACAGCAGATCCCCTTGGCTCTCCGTACTCAGGTAAAGGAAGAGCTAGACCGGCTGACAGCCCTAGGGGTCGTTCTTCCCATTTCTTCTAGTGAGTGGGCTTCGCCCCTCATTATTGTAAGGAAGCCCTCGGGAAAATACGTCTTTGTGGCGATTTCAAGGCCACCATTAATTCCCAATTGGTGGTGGACACCTATCCTTTGCCTCGTGCTGATGGATTGTTCTCCACCGTGGCAGGAGGCCAATATTTTTCGAAAATTGATCTTTCTGAAGCTTATCATCAGATACCACTTGATGACGACTCCAAATGGCTGGCGGTCGTCAACAGCCCGTTTGGCCTTTACCACTACCAGCGGTTGGCCTTCGGAATATCCAGTGCCCCGGCGATATTCCATCGTTATCTTGAGCACGTAGCGTTGACAATCCCTCATTGTATTAATTACCTTGTCACAGGCCGCAGCACGAAGGAACACTTCCACAACCTTCGCACCCTCTTTCTCAAATTCAGGTCTGTGGGCTTGTGTTGCAACTTGCATAAGTCAAACTTTTTCCAATTGTCCATTGAGTATGTGGCCTACACCATATCTCAGCACGGCGTCCGGCCACAAGCTTCTGTCTGCAAATCAGCATAGATTTAGAAAACATCACTTGTGTGAAGCATAGCTTGCCCTTTTCTCACAGGACATCATACAAACCATGGATGGAGGGCACCATTCAGATTCCATATTCCTAAATTTCTGGAAAGCATTTGATATGGTGTCCCAATGCAAATTGTTGATGATGGCTGGAGTATAAGACTTAGGTTCGCAGATATGTGAGTGACCCAAAGATTTCTTAAGTAATAGGTCACAATACATGGTCCTCGACAGCGAGTGTTCATTTGAGACAAGATATCATAAGAAGGCCCCAGGAAAGTATGATAGCACCACTTTCATTCTCTGTATACATAAATGACTCGATGGGCAGGGTGAGCAGCAATTAGTGGCTGTTTGCTGACAACTCTGTGGTGTATCGGAAGGCATCATCATTAACTGACTCAAGGTATAGACAAGATAAATTAGACAAAATTTCTAGTAGGTGTGACGAATGACATCTTGCTCTAAATGTAGAAAAATGTAAGTTAATGTAGATGAGTAGGAGAAATAGTCCTTTGACATTCGAATACAGTATTAGTAGAGTGCAGCTTGAAACACATCCACTTCAAATAAGTATCTGGTTATACAATTGAAAGCATCATGAAATGGAATGAGCATGTTGGGTTCATAGTAGAGAAAGCGAATGCTCAGGTTCATTTTACTGGGAGAATTTTGGGAAAGTGTAGCTTAAAGCAGATGACATATGGAGTACATGGACCCGCTCTTGACTACTGTTAGTGTGTTTGGGATCCCCACCAGATC
Source organism: Schistocerca gregaria (assembly GCF_023897955.1). Taxonomy (NCBI): domain Eukaryota; kingdom Metazoa; phylum Arthropoda; class Insecta; order Orthoptera; family Acrididae; genus Schistocerca; species Schistocerca gregaria. The sequence continues at coordinate 242,922,764 of NC_064921.1, forward strand.
AGATTAAAGGAAGACATCAAAGCAATTCAGAGACGGGCTGCTACATTTGTTATCAGTAGGTTTGATTGGAGTGCAAGCATTATGGAGATTCTTCATGAACTCAAATGGAAATCCCAGGAGGGAAGATGAAGCTCTTTCCATAAGGAACTATTGTGCAAATTTAGAGTAATGGCATTTGAGGCTTACTGTAGAACAATTCTACTGCCACCAACATACATTTCACATAATGACTATGGAGATAAAAGATGCAAGAAATTAGGGCTTGTGCAGGGGCTTTTAAATAGTCGTTATCCCTCACTTCATTTGCAAATGGAACAGGAGAGGAAATGACTATTACTGGTACAAGGTACCTTCTACCAGGCACCGTATTGTGGTTTTGCTGAGTATGTATGTAGATGTAGACATTCTGGAAGAATGTGGACAGGTTGCTCACACCTTTGATACATTTCATGAAGAGCTCATCAGTGAATCTGCAATAGGTGAGTGGTTTGCGATTCTGGGTAGTTGGAAGGATAGTATTGCTCTGAACAAAAATTACTGCCACATTTAAAGGATGTTTGTAGTTAGTTGGTTAGTTGTTTGGGGAAGGAGACCAGACAGCAAGGTCATTGGTCTCATCGGATTAGGGAAGGACGGGAAGGAAGTGCCCTTTGAAAGGAACCATCCCAGCATTTGCCTGGAGCAATTTTGGAAAATCACGGAAAACCAAAATCAGGATGGCCGGACGCGGGATTGAACCGTCGTCCTCGCGAATGCGAGTCCAGTGTCTAACCACGAGGATGTTTGTAGCCAGTAGCCTTATGTTACTTCCAGTGCCAAGGCAATTACATACCAAGACCAGTAAATAAACAACTTAAATGTTATTGTTATGTTATTATTTAAATCTTTGTTATTAATAAATGCAGTTGGTAAACACTCTGAAATCTGTTATGAATACCAAATAATTATGTTCTTTGGGGACTGGTTGAAGTTCTGTTCTCTGCTTTGCTTTTATGGTTGAAATGATGTATCAACAAAGATGTAGCTTGTTACTATCCATAACTGCAGTATTTAAATTAAATAACCAGAAAATATTCATAGGTCACCCAGATGAAAAATTATAGATGAAGACTAGCTTAAAAACTTTTTATTGAAATATTGTCACTGTCACTGTTGATGTTGCAATGTTCCTATTCTCCAGCAAGATATAAAGGTTTAGTGCCATTTTCTATTTGTAGATATAACAACACAGTACTTGATACAGTGTATTGAGTAATACATTAAAAACTGTGTATTGCATGCTCCTACACCAAAATCCAAGGCAGTTACATTACAATGTGTAGAACTACATGTTTCCTTATTGGCATGAACGCGTTCTGTTTGATACTAAGCTATTTTCTTTTTCCTAAGCTACATTTCAGTTAAAGTGGTAGTATAATCAGTACTGAAATTTTAAACCACAAATTGGGGATCTTAAAACAATGAAGAGTTCATTAGCAGACTTCAGGTTGTGTAAATCTTGTTTCTTTGTTGTTTGCATTTATTTTTTCTGATATTATCATTGTACGTTGATTTCAGAATTATCACTATATAGTGATGAGTTATTATCAAGGTGTAAAACAGCTTCTGGGATGACATTGGAATGTGGACATGTGTGTGCTGGAACTTGTAGTGTGTGCTTTCAAGGTCGTCTTCATTTGCCATGCAAGGAGAAGTGTGTCCGTGTGCAGATATGTGGACATAGGTATGTTTAATATATGGCTCATGTTTTTAAAGGTTTGATACTAAATATACAAACTAAGAAGCATGTGTGCTGCAAATGAAACATGGAATTTAGTTTTAATTTGTGAAGGAAATACTTTTACTTTTAAGAACAGCAGGGCAACGTTGTTTTAAAAAGGTTACACAGTTTATAATGATGAATTCATATTATAACTTCAGGTCCCAAACTCATGTGTGAAATAGTACAAAATAATTTATATACCTATATGTATTGATATTCATTGCTGTGGCAATCAGTGTTTTGTGACAGAAGTTATTGTAAATATCTCCATAAAAAGCCAGCAGTGATTGGTTGGACAAATCACCTAATGTGCATACCAAATTCCAAAACATTTCATTACATCTTGGGCAGGCAATAGTTGGTAATAATTGAAAGAGAGTGAGCAAAGTGTCAGTTTAATTGTTGTCTTGAAGTGATATCTAACCATTTCCTGTCTGTAGAATTGCCTATAAAGATCAAATAGCAATCTCCAGCAGACCAGGCTGCAGTAAGCTTTAGATGGAAGAAAAATCTCGAAACTGTTTCCCCCTCCCCGGAGTTTGTGGGGAAGAGCATAGGTATATATTCGTCTAGATAAGTTAATGCATGAATAACATATTGTGGTGAAGCATATGACCTCAAAACAAAATAAATAAATTTCCACCCAAAGTGAAATAAAAAAATATTTTCACATTTTCCACACTTAGCCATTTAAACATGTTTTGTCCCTGCAGACTGACACTTTTCAAGCCATTTTATGGACTTTTTATAGAAGTCATGCAGAAAGTATAAAGATAGTGAACCGTAAATTAAAGTTTGAAACTTCGTCTTTCTAATGCTATATCTGAACATAAATGATATTTTTTTCTGGAATTTTCGAAGTCAAATGTTTTTCCAAAAAAGGAAAATATCTGACTTCCAAAATTCATTACTTGTAATGTTTGAAAGAAATAAGCATGTACAAAAGAACATATTTTATTGGAAAAAAACATGCATACAAGAAAAATTCAGTACATAAGTCGGGCATTTTTTTTATTTTTATATCAAGCATAATTTATTCAGGTATGGTACTCTTTGAAAGAGTCAGGTGTGCAGAGGCCCACATTACACTGCGTACGCCACCATCATGTTCTTTTCTCGGTTTCTTTTTTTCTCCTTATCTGCACGCACTTTACAGCACCTCTGCTGCATTTTGTTTACATGCTGTAGCTGGGATCTTTTCTGGGAACTGTCGTTAAAACACTCTGTGCACACTTGGTGATGGTCCATCTTGTGAATCCTGAAGCCACTCCACACCACCATGAGGTGCTAGTGCTCTCTAACCATAGCCTTCACACTGAAGCCTTAAATCCTTTACTAACTTCATGGGTTTTTAATAGAAGAAAATCTTGACTATCAAACTACTGTAAATATGCATAACCACCTTAATTAATAAAAACTATTCCAGCACACCAGGATAGAACTGATATAAAGTTATGAAACACCAATCTGAACTGTGTGGAAGATGTCTTTAATCGAAAGAAAGTGATTAAATGAGGCCATTAAATGCTGGATAAAAATGAACTTTGTTGGAGCCATTTAAAATCAGTTTTCATTGTTATCTGAGTGGTTATAAATTAGCTGCATATTCATGTAGATCCAGTAAGGATAAAGGAGCTGTCACATTCATAAAAAGGAATATAAATACAAAAATGTAGAAATAAGTAAATTCTCTGTAGATCATGATACAGAAGCATGTGCTTGTGAGTTAATATTTGGAAATGTAACACTTGTGATTGATACAGTATATAGGTCTCTACTGGATAACTGGGGAATTTTCATGAAAAATCATGATGGCTTATTGTGCTGTCTCTCATACAGACGGAAGGCATCATCATTAAGTGGTAATATTAATGCAAATTTCTTGAAAGAATCTGACAGAAAAAGTTATTTAGAGGTGCTGGTAGTCACTTATAATTTGTTATTAGTTATAAACTTCCCTACTCTAGCTGCCCAAGATAGTAGCACACTTATCTATAATTTATTCATACAGCAAGTGCAAGTTAGAGATATACATGCCAGTACTGTGGTAAATAGAATGTGACATCACAAAGTACAGTTAGTTTCATTATAGAACTAACATCTGTACAGTTAAGAAATGCTCAAAGAAGAGAGTGAGACTGACCGATGCAAAACTACTGTAGATTTTAAAGGAAGCTTAAAAAGTGATGACAGATGTAGGGATTACAGTTTGGCTAATTCTAGCTCCAAATTCAACATATTTCGTCATGAGCTTTCAGCAGGAAATGGTGAATAACCTGTCAGTCAGTTGACCTCTCTTTCACTGTCGCCCCATGCTCCAAACAAGTGTCTTCAGTAGAAGCCCACTAAAGTGTATATTGGCAGAGGAAACTGCGTGTAATACTGCCAATTGACAGTATTTGAATAGCAATACAGTGAACTGCATGTGTGTGTGGTGATATTCGAGTATCATGCTGCAGATGTTCCTACATTCCGAACTTAGGCATATATTGGAAGGCAGCCTGTATCTTGCCAGAATGAGTTCAGGTATGCAGTTTTGGGCATGCATGTGATGCTGCAAAAATACATCTGTAGACTACCTAGTAAAGTTCGGGAGAGAGGAGAGTGCAAAGATATCTTGTCTTTATTGGTTGAGTAATTTTCATTGTTTTGCATCTCCTTGAGAGTATTGAAGTTAAGGGGCACTCTGCCCAGGAATAAATTCATACCATGAATGGTATTTTGCGATATGTAACCAATTTCTGATAGGCCATTTTCACAGTATTTTCTTATCCACAGATGCTTAAAGTTACCACTGCCACATCACCACCACCACCACCGTCACTGTTTTTTGAAATCTGCTAAAAAACTTTTATTTGTCCATTTTCCATCTCAGGGGCTGGCTATGTGTTTTGTCTACATCCATTTCATTTCATTACGATCATAATTATATCTTCCACTCCAGCATGTTGCCTGCTCTGTTTGTTTCATATCTTCCTAGTTCTTCCCAGCATGTCTCCCTCCACAGCTTGTCAAGCAAGTCCATGTTTTTGATAATACATACCAATTGTAAACTTTCTGTTCCACACACATTGGTAACTTAGTTTTGCAAACTTTATTCAGTTTATAAAGAGTGCTCCCAGCCAGCTTTGTGCTTCTGTTTACATCTTTTTCCATCCTTTTGGTAATTGCCTTCAAATGACCAGTGTACGAAAATGTATATGTATTTGAATGAATCATCACCATCATCATCAATATCATGAGCCATTTGATATCTCTTGCAAGATAAGGTCCTATCCTAACAGTTTCCATCCACTATTGCCTTCTGCTATAGACATCCATGTTGCTTCTGCATATTTTCTAATGTCATGTTTCCATCTCTTATTAGGTGATTATCTTGCCCCTTTCTTATATCTTGAACTCAGTCATTTACTCACTTGGCTACATTAATAAATAGATCATTAAATGGTGTAAGTTACATATACATATGTGACATACTACTGAATAACTCTTTGAATACATTATACTATTGCCTAGTCCTAGTTTTATGCTGTAAAATGAATAACAGTGGATCATCATATTGCGTAAGTGGCTCACAGTTTATAGGAATTTTACATTTACATTGTTCATTTGCGAAAGAAGATAAAATGCTACAGCACAAAACACTATTTATAATTAATATTATTGTTTTATATTTCAATAATTTAATGTATGCATAGCTGCTTTGAAAAATTGTACTGTATCATACTCGACCACCTGAGTCCGCATATTTCTGTGCTTATTTACTGGCTCAAATTCAAGCTGTGATCAATATTAGGATGTGGTAGACATATATACAGATAACTTTATCCCTGTTGATACCTCTCTTTCTATTCTTGTCTTGTGTCAGATTACAAGATTCTCTTGCTAAGTGTTGTCATTGTATTTTATTTACGTGGAAAAAAAAAAGTTTGGCAGTTCCTGCTCTAAATGTGTTGGTCAGGAGAGCAAGCTAGCATAGAGCCGATGAACTTGCTTTGTGGTTCAAATGGCTCTGAGCACTATGCGACTTAACTTCTTAGGTCATCAGTCGCCTAGAACTTAGAACTACCGTATTTACTCGAATCTAAGCCGCACCTGAAAAATGAAACTCGAAATCGAGGGAAAAAAATTTTCCCGAATCTAAGCCGCACCTGAAATCTGAGAGATGAAATTTAAGGGGAGGAAGAAGTTTTAGGCCGCACCTCCAAATCGAAACAAAGTTGGTCCATTGTAATATGAGACACAATTTAGGTCAAATGAAAGATGATACAGCTATAGTAGTTTGGTTCAAGTCACAAGCTTAGCAGTTAAGCTTTTACCAGGTAGCCGTTGCTATGCATCAGGCGCTCCGTCTGTATTTATATGGGTACCCTTCCCTTTTTCATATGCTTCGTCTGGTTTGAATTGATTGCTTATTTTTCTTTGATCTGATAGGTGCTGTTCTCTTTTTTATAGGTGTTTACGTCACTCAAAGCTGAAAATGCATTACTGTACTGTGTCATGCATTGTTTGTCGCATTCTGATAATGAGTGTTTACAACCTGTCGCTGCTCGCGGCATGGCTTGCATTAGTGCACGCTACCGCCGCTTAAAAAAAGAGAGAGGAATCATTAGTGAAATAATGGCAAGAGACTGCTATTTGTTGTTACTTACACTGCTGCTTTCTTTGATAATGATCAACAAGAACCAAATAATAGACTGTGTATGATAGAAGATGTTCTGAACGAGAGTTTAGCGAAAAATTTTCTCCGTTTGAAAATCTTTGCAGACGCCTCTTGAGTACATTACATTCTGCACAGAAATTAGAGTCATCTTAGATTTAAAAATCTAATCCACTGCCGTGCTTCATTTGTGACTGTATCACTATTCGGCATAAGAATAATATGAATATAAACATGACATGTATATTCTTCCACGTTTGCTGTTGTCTCACTCTAGTTTCATAGTTTATTAGGCAGACAGGATTTAAATGAGATAGCAGCAAACACGAAAGAATACATGGCAAAATGTTTATATTCGTATTATTATTATTATGGTGAAGAGAATACTGCATGTGATTCACAATTCATAAAAGTTCTTATTAGCAACCATCTCTTCTCACAGGTAGGAAAAAATTCAGAATGTAGAGTTGGCCACATTGACAAACATCCCAAACAGTCTTGCCAGTCGGATTTTTGTAGTGCATTGAAATGCTGCTACATTCGAAGATGAACAATACGGAATTTGTATTTACTTCATTGGATAATGTATGAAAATGCAGTGTTCGACACTCAGGGCGGAGGAAAAAAGTTCGTCTTCCACCTTTTTTTAAATTTATTTACTGATGCAGAGGTTTTGGTGCCAGTATTTATCTTTGTGCCTGCGAAGCGCTACGTATATTCAACGACAGAAGTTAGTTGTGGCAGCACCTACCAACATTTTTCAGAACTTCTGCTTTGCACTCGATTCTAAGCTGCAGGTGGTTTTTTGGATTACAAGAACCGGAAAAAAAGTGCGGCTTAGATTCGAGTAAATACGGTAATTAAACCTAACGAACCTAAGGACATCACACACATCCATGCCCGAGGCAGCAGGTTCCAGACTGAAGCGCCTAGAACCGCATGGCCACACCAGCTGGCTGAACTTGCTTTCTGGGAGGAAGTTCTGTTGCGCTGCATTTAATAGACAACATGTTGCCCGACATCTCCCAATTTCTTCTTCCATCTTCCCACCTGTTCAGAAGATAGAACTGAGCCCGAGCTTGTGCTCTGTCTCTAAAGACCTCGATGTCAATGGAACATTAAACTCAACCTTTGTTCTTTGCTTCAGATGGTAGAGCTGAAGTAACTTAAATTTACAAATATGTTCAAGTTGCTTCCCTTCCACTGTAATATTATGACTTTCTTCCCTCTTGTTTATAACGTTAGTTTTTGGTTATCCAACATTGACCTGCATTTATTCCTTAACTCTTTCAGTCAAATATTGATGTTACATTGGAGGGTTTCTTCATTAGAGGCTCCTATTGCGAGAGTGTGTACAGAATGCAAGCTGGTGAATATAACTGGTTTCATCTGGTAATTTCCAGTGGTCAGATTTTCCAGCTTTTTTGCTACAGTATCCACTCAAGCTGTTTTACAAAACAGAGAGACTGATGTTTTGAGAAAGAAAATGTGGTCCAAACAGGTGTAATATATTTACTGTCCGTGCTATTAGCTAATTTTGACTGTTAAGCAAATTTCAGGCATTTATAACAAGCCTCAAGATTCACATCACATTTGACTAAATAGCCAGTACATATCGCTTATGATAACGTCTTGAAAATGACTTAGAAGTCAAAATTAGCTATTATCATAGACAATAAATATAATACTGCCTGCTTGGGCCATGTTTACTTTCTTAAGATCTGTACAAAGTCTGGCCGACTTCACTTTCCTCTGTGAAATTATAACCGCTAAAAATTTTCCTGACTCTTGCACTTGAAATTCCATAACCCAGTGACATTAGTGGCTATTACTGGAAATCATGTGGCATTCATTCATTTGTTTAACAATGAAAATAATTATTGATAATATAATTTAAATGGATAGATAAAAAAGTCTATTCACCACGTGCGACAGGAGAACAAATACACAAAAGGGTTTAACTTTTACAAGCTTTGGAGCTGGTGGCACCTTCTTCTGGCATAAGTGTTGAAGGAAAAGGAAGAGGGGTGAAGGAAAAGGACTAGAGAGGTTTAGGGAAAGGGGTGCAGTTCAGAAAAGTCACCTAGATCCCCAGGTCAAGGGAAACTTAATGGACGAGATGAGAATGAAAGACTGATGTTGGGGACTGCACTGGACAAGATGTGAAAACTTGAGCTTAAAGGTGGAAGACAGGGTAATATGCAAGGCAGAGATTACTACTAAAACACCGTGCACAAGTTAATAAGAGTGAAAAACTAAGCTCATTGTGTGTAACAGAGGTGGAAGGGGGACAGCGAAAAATGGCGTCAGAAAATGAAAGATGTAGAAAAGTAAAATGGAGTGAAAAAAGGAGTAGTTACTGTGAAGAAATGCTTAGATGGAAGGAATTACTGTAAATTAAGGCCAGTTGCATGGTGAGAACCAAGGACATGTTGTAGTGGTAGTTCCCACCTGTGGAGTTCTGAGAAACTGATGTCTGTAGGAAGAATCCAGGTGCCATGTGTGGTGAAACAGACACCAAGGTCATGACTTGTCATGTTGCACAGCATGCTCTGCAGCAGGATATTGTGTGTCATCTGTACACCCTCTGCATATGCCCATTCATCTTCACTGATGGCTGCACCATAGTAATGGTGATGTAAAAAGCCAAACAATGTTTACATAACAGCTGGGGTATGAAGTGTCGTTTCACAGGTGGCTCTCCCTTTGACAGTAAATGTTTTTCCAGATCCAGGGCTTGAATAGGTGGTGTGGCAGATCTTCCATGCTGTTATTTTACAGAACTTGCTTTACAGATGGTACCTTCATATACTGTGTACGGTCTTGTGTCTTCATTCCACCTCAAAAAGTATGGAATCAGTTCGCCATGATGACACAAGAAAGACAACAGGAACCTTCAGAACAATTCCCATACAAAACCTTTGTGTCAACACATTGTAGTTGTGGAGGTATCACCCACCTGGAGTCGACAGAGTCAATAGATTTTTCAAAAATTGCTACTTCAGTGTGAGACGCTGGCCTGTTAACATTCTCACAGAAGGAACCCTGAACAACAGATGCTATCTACATCTACATCCATACTCCGCAAGCCACCTGACGGTGTGTGGCGGAGGGTACACTGAGTACCTCTATTGGTTCTCCCTTCTATTCCAGTCTCGTATTGTTCATGGAAAGAAGGATTGTCGGTATGCTTCTGTGTGGGCGCTAATATCTGTGATTTTATCCTCATGGTCTCTTCGCGCGAGATATACGTAGGAGGGAGCAATATACTGCTTGACTCTTTGGTGAAGGTATGTTCTCGAAACTTTAACAAAAGCCCGTACCATGCTACTGAGCGTCTCTCCTGCAGAGTCTTCCACTGGAGTTTATCTATCATCTCCGTAACGCTTTCGCGATTACTAAATGATCCTGTAACGAAGCGCACTGCTCTCCGTTGGATCTTCTCTATCTCTTCTATCAACCCTATCTGGTACAGATCCCACACTGTTGAGCAGTATTCAAGCAGTGGGCGAACAAGTGTACTGTAACCTACTTTCTTTGCTTTCGGATTGCATTTCCTTAGGATTCTTCCAATGAATCGCAGTCTGGCATATGCTTTACCGACGATCAACTTTATATGATCATTCCATTTTAAATCACTCCTAATACGTACTCCCAGGTAATTTATGGAATTAACTGCTTCCAGTTGCTGAGCTGCTATATTGTAGCTAAATGATAAAGGATCTATCTTTCTATGTATTCGCAGCACATTACACTTGTCTACATTGAAATTCAATTGCCATTCCCAGTACCATGCGTCAATTCGCTGCAGATCCTCCTGCATTTCAGTACATTTTTTCATTGTTGCAACCACTCGATACACCACAGCATCATTTGCAAAAAGCCTCAGTGAACTTCCGATGTCATCCACCAGGTCATTTATGTATATTGTGAATAGCAACAGTCCTATGACACTCCCCTGCGGCACACCTGAAATCACTCTTACTTCGGAAGATTTCTCTCCATTCCTCAATCCAATCACACAATTGGTCTGATAGTCCGTATGCTCTTACTTTGTTCATTAAACGACTGTGGGGAACTGTGTCAAACGCCTTGCAGAAGTCAAGAAACACGACATCTACCTGTGAACCCATGTCTATGGCCCTCTCAGTCTCGTGGACGAATAGCGCAAGCTGGGTTTCACACAACCGTCTTTTTCGAAACCCATGCTGATTCCTACAGAGTAGATTTCTAGTCTCCGTAAAGTCATTATACACGAACATAATACGTGTTCCAAAATTCTACAACTGATCGACGTGAGAGATATAGGTCTATAGTTCTGCACATCTGTTCGACGTCCCTTCTTGAAAACGGGGATGACCTGTGCCCCTTTCCAATCCTTTGGAACGCTTCGCTCTTCTAGAGACCTACGGTACACCGCTGCAAGAAGGGGGGCAAGTTCCTTCGCGTACTCTGTGTAAAATCAAACTGGTATCACATCAGGTCCAGCGGCCTTTCCTCTTTTGAGCGATTTTAATTGTTTCTCTATCCCTCTGTCGTCTATTTTGATATCCACCATTTTTTTATCTGTGCGACAATCTAGAGAAGGAACTACAGTGCAGTCTTCCTCTGTGAAACAGCTTTGGAAGAAGACATTTAGTATTTTGGCCTTTAGTCTGTCATCCTCTGTTTCAGTACCATTTTGGTCACAGAGTGTCTGGACATTTTGTTTTGATCCACCTACCGCTTTGACATAGGACCAAAATTTCTTAGGATTTTATGCCAAGTCAGTACATAGAACGTTACTTTCGAATTCATTGAACGCCTCTCACATAGCCCTCCTCACATTACATTTCACTTCGTGTAATTTTTGTTTGTCTGCAAGGTGTTGGCTATGTTTATTTTTGCTGTGAAGTTCCCTTTTCTTCCGCAGCAGTTTTCTAACTCGGTTGTTATACCATGGTGGCTCTTTTCCATCTCTTACGATCTTGCTTGGCACATACTCATCTAATGCATATTGTACGATGGTTTTGAACTTTGTCCACTGATCCTCAACACTATCTGTACTTGAGACAAAACTTTTGTGTTGAGCCATCAAGTACTCTGAAATCTGCTTTTTGTCACTTTTGCTAAACAGAAGCGACAAAAAGCAGATTTCAGAGTACTTGATGACTCGACACAAAAGTTTTGTCTCAAGTACAGATAGTGTTGAGGATCAGTGGACAAAGTTCAAAACCATCATGCAATTTGTTCAACCCCTTGGTCAATGGCGTAATGTAGGAAGGGTCATGTGATGCATTGGACGTGGCTGCGCAGGGGCTCAAGCAAAGGCGCATTGCTCTCTCGCTCTCCAGGACCTGAACCACTAACACACTCATCTCCTTTTCTCCCAAGCCGCTATTTGCATTTTGGTTTTAGCGGCCACCTCTCCACTTCTCTTAGTAAACCCCTTTGGGGGTCATTCTGGCAATACGTATTTTTTTTTTTCTTTTTAATTGACCATCCTGATCCAGATATGTCCAATTTGTGACTGCGTATGCCACCTTTTACTTAGCTCCCTTAACTAGATTTTTTAAGTCCTGCTGTTTTGCTTGGGACTGTTCCAGTTTGATAATGATGTGGTCATTGCATTTGGGTGAGTTTTCCTTTGTGTTCAGGTTATTAGTAAGATATTAAAATTTACAAATATACAAGAATGAAAATAGTGAAACCTAGAGTAAAATAGTATTTTGGCAACTGAATTTGCACTCTGTCACTGTCATAATTGCAAATCAAATTTATATGAAGCAAGTTATAAGTACAGTCAATAATGTTGTCTAGATTATTTCTTCCAAAATTTATTGCTGGTTGCCTCATGTGTTCAGATGATGTATTTTTCATCCAGAATTTTTTCAGTAAAATTTATAATGGACTGTGCCTTATGAGATGCAGATGCAGATATTTGTATTTCATTTTTTAGATACTTTGCTTCAGTTGGTTTTTAACCAAGAGATGTTCTGTTTACCCTCTTTCAAAACAAATGTGAGAAGAACAGCTAGCTTTGAGAGATGAAATAGGGAAGACAACAACAGATTTGGGGGGGGGGGGGGGGCAATAAGGCAAGGCCCAGCAGAAGTCCTTGTATAACAACTGCATTACTAATTTTAATTCTTGCAAGGAGAAAACTTAGAAATGCAGTAAATGAAGAGGCAGGCATAAAGGAGAACAGGCACATACAAGTGATGATAGAGAGTGCAAAGTGGTGAAGCCGAAGAGAGATACAGAGCATTAGAAGTGTACATTAATATGCAAAATATAGTTGCAATTTATGGGAAAAATTTAATAAAGCTTTTAAAAAATTAGAAAAAATTGTGTGATTATCTAGACCTAACATGACACTCCAGTAGCAAGCAAAGAAGAGAAGACTGAAAGGTGGAAGGGCTCCTGCATAGAAGAAGGGTAAAAGAATGGACCTAAGCAGCTGGCAGATTCCATGTTCCTAGATTTCTCAAAAGCATTGGACACAGGGTCCCACTGCAACAAAGGTCTGAGCATACGGAATAGGTTTCCACACACTTGAGCAGCTCGAAGAGTTCTTAAGAAATGGAACCCTGCACACTGTCGTTGGCACCAAAAATTCAACAGAGACAAGGTTATTTTCTGGAGTGCTCCAGAGAAGTGTGATAAGACTGCTCGTATTCTCTATATGTGTAAATTATCTGATGGATAGGGTGAGCAGCAATCTGTGATTGTTAGCTGATGCCGTTATAATGTATGTGAAAGTGTAATTGTTGGGTGACTGTAGGAGAATACAGGATGATATACACAGAATGTCTAATTGATATGACAAATGTTAGCATGTCTAACTGTTGAAAATGTAAGTTAATGCAGATGAGTAGTAAAAACAGTACCATAATATTGACTTACAGATATAGCAATGTGCTGCTTGACATAGATTGATTTAATATCTAGGTGTAATGTTTCAAAATGATGTAAGAGCAAGTAGGTTCAGTAGTAGTAAATGTGAATGGTTGACTTTGTTTATTGTGTGAGAATTCTAAGAATGTATAGCTCGCAGGCTTTCCAAGTTCGAGTCTCGGTCTGCACACAGCTTTAATCTGCCAGGAAGTTTCATGTCAGTGCACACTCCGCTGCAGAGTGAAAATCTCATTCTGGAAATGTATAGCTCATCTGTAAGTGAGACACATGTAGAACACTAGTGCAACCCATAGTTGAGTACTGTTTGAGTGTTGTGGATCCTCATTCGGCCAGATTAAAGAAAGACATCAAAGCAATCTTAGACGCATGCTGCTACCAGTAGGTCGGATAACACACAAGTATTATGGACATGCTTCAAGAACCAAAATAGGAAGCCCTGGAGGCAAGGCAACATTCTTTTCATGAAACACTATTGAAAAAATTTAAAATAACCAGTATTTACGGTTGACTGCAGAACAATTCTACTGTTGTCAACTCATATTTCACATAAGGACTGTGAAGACAATACAAGACAGAGTTGTGTAGATAGTCATTTTTCCCATGCTTCATTTATGAGTGGAACAAAAAGGGGAATGGTTAGTGGTGGCCCAAAGTACCCTCCACTATGCACCATGGATTGTTAAATATGTATGCAGATGATACGTTGAAAATATGTATGTAGGAATGGGAGATATAATTTGGGAGAAAAGTTTGACAGAGCACTATAGTAGAATATATTTCTGCAAAATTATTAAGATAATTAGGAGGACCAACCCTGGTAAATCCTCCTTTTTGTGTGATTAGTAACTCAAATTTAAAAGATGTTATTTTCATTAAAAATTATTGTTCAGTATTTGTTAGTTAACATTTCCATTTGAAAATGACTATATTTCACATAAAGTAAAATAATTGTTTGTGCTATCATGAATCAAACCATCAGCTTTGTGATAATCAGACTTCTGCATTGCATATTTGATTTGTGACAACTCTGCAAAATTAGTCACTATGTTTACTACTTGACAGTTCTCCAAACTCTTCAAAGAAAAATTTTTCAAGTTTTTTTGAGAATTGCATTGTACTGCTTTATGGAATTGGTGGTCGGGCACTGACCTTTCCTTTCTTTAATGTTCAACATTTGTACTGCACAAGCCACCTTATGACGTGTGGTGGAAGTGTGTTTGATATCACTATCATTTCCCCTTTTCCCTGTTCTGTTTGTAAATTATGTGTTTTGAGAAATGACTGTGGTAATCCTTAAACATAGCTTTTATTTCTTCTGATTTTCTCGTTGTCATCATGTGAGACATATGTGGGAGGAAGTAATACATTATCCAACACTACTTGGAATGTGTGCTCTCGTAGTTTCTAACAGTTACTATCTGTGTCAGGCATATTGAATCTCTTGTAGCATGAGCCTCTGAAGTTTTTGGAGCATCTCAATAACACTCTCACACTTACTAAGCAATGGGGATGTACGTGTGTGGTAGCACAATGTTAAAAATGATTGTAATTTGTGGACGTAAAATGTTGGTCTTTGACTCTTTTTTTTCCTGTTAGTTGATTCAGACATAGTGGTAATGCACCATTTTGTTATGTTCTTTCAATTCTTGAAAATTATTTACAATTAAAGCAATAAACTGAAATGAAATTTAGTAAATTAGCTTACATTCATAGTACTAGATCTAGACTGCAGCTGTTGATGACCAACACACAATTAACTTTTGTATACATACATCAATAAATATAGTTTTTTTCCGCTTTTTCTTTTCATCGCAATTTTTCCTTGTCTTTTTCGTTTCTTTCTTTTGGGCTTAACGGGCCCCCTTCTCCTTGAGGACTCTGGAGCATTGCCACTACATAGCTACAACCCTGGGTTACAGCATGTATCCTCACTGGCCAGTAGTGAGAGCCAGATCCTATCTGAATTTGACTAAGTGAAACAAATCTTTTACATACACATAAATGGGCACCAGAACCTTACAGTTATTTACACTAGTAAATTTAAGTACATAGATATCTTTGTTTAGGTAGACTGCTCAATAGCTTTCCATAGTGTCTCTAGGATTTGGGTTCCACATAATTTTACCGTATTTGATGCAGAGGTACTGCAGCAGATGAAATGCAATCCACAGATTAATTTGTTGATCTGCTCTGTTTTCCAAATGCCTTTCATATCAATTTAATAGTGTTCCAAGCATACAAAATGGAATGTGTTAGAGGGATCTTCATTTTGTACACTAATAGTAATAAAGTGTCCTTCTGCCGGGTGCTTGGTTGCACATGAATGCAGAGAAACAAGAAAATTGAGACAGCAGGAACAGTGCATGCAATTACTGAAAATAGTGTATTACCTTGTTCTCTGCTCCCTGGCACGTTAATCCTCTAATGGAGATAAAAAGTCAGCATGTAGATTGTTGAACAATTCGCTGAAGGTCCAAAATAACAAATTACACCAAACTTCTGCTTTGGCAGACGTCTCTTAAGCCACATGAATGGAAATCACTCAATTTAACCCTGTTAAGAATAGGGAACTGCCTGTAGACACATTGCAATCTCGTCTAGTGACAAGGAGACCATGGCAGTCACATATTAGAAACAGTATAGATGTTAATGCCCCAAGGTTTTTATATTTTTTCTTCTTTTGATCATGAAAAACTAAGTGGCCCAAACATTGAACTCGTAATTCAGTTCATTAATTCTTGTACCAGTTGGTGACAATATTCTCCATGTCAACTGAATGTGATAACAGCATTCGGAAGCCAAAGTGACTAACTCCAATTTCCTTATTTGCATTTTCATAGCATTTGCTTCTTCGTATTTAATCAGGTCACCCTCCTTAATACAGATTTTACATGATTTACTAATTTCATATTACTTAGTATTATCACTAAATACTTACCAGGTAAAACTAACATCAATCTGGTTGTCATGATTTCAATAACAACAAAGGTTTTAGTTTGCATGGCCAGAAACAAAGGTTCTTGAGGGCAACAAGAGATAATTACATGCCTGAAACAGCACATAACAAACAATGCAAGAGACCACAAGCATAGACGTACTCAGATTCATGCCCTGATCAGAATCGAAACTTAAAAACTATGTTAATGACAACAAAGATTTTAAAAGCTCTGCAACCAAAGCGGATGCTGTTGTTTTAAAATTTTTAATTCCTGGACACAGTTGACTACCAAATGATTTCACCTATGATGTAGTTGAATCTAGAGGAAGACTTTAAGTGGAATAACAACATAGGAAAAGCAGATGCCAGATTGAGATTCACAGGAAAAATCTTAAGTACATGTCACTCATCCAAAAAGGAAGTGACCTACAAGGTGCTTGTTTGACCAATTCTTGAATATTGTTAATCAATCTGGGATCCTTTCCAGGTAGGACATACAGAAGAGAGAGAGAAGAAGTGTGGCATGTTTCTTCACCAGATTATGTAGTTGGCGTGAGAGTGTGACAAAGATGCTCAACAAACTCCAGTGACAGACATTATAAGAGAGTTGTTTTGCATAACAGAGAGGTTTACAATTCAAATTTTGAAAGAACACTCTGTGGCAAGAGTCGGACAGTATATTTCTTCCTCACACATATATCTCACAAAATGAACACAGTGAGAAAATTCGAGAGATTATAGAGCTAGTATAGAAGCTTACCGACAATAAATATTCCTACATGCCATTCACGAGTGGGACATAGAAGGGGGAATCAGAAATCAATTCATGGTATCAGAAGTACCCCCCCCCCCCCCCCCCTCTGTCCCACCCTTGTACCACACACCCTTAGGCAGCTTGCAAAATTTTATGTAGATATAGAAAGATGCAAAACATTGTCTCACCAGAAGATTGGTAACATGTAATTTGTTACTGCAAAACAAAGAACCTGTTTTTAGTAGCTGAAATGCATCATAATGATTTTTATCTGCAAAGACTCTTGAAGACCTTACAGCAAACCACAAAAAAGACATTTGAAGGTTTACCAGTAAATTGACTTGACATACTATTGATTCGATTGTAGAAGTTACTACCTTCTGTAAAATACGAGACCACTTTTTATAACAATTTTCCATTCCTTATGATGACTTTGAAGAAACCTACAACAGTCGCCAACCTGAATTTGTGAATATAAGCCCAGATGCCCTGTATTCAGGTATTCATCCCCTCAGCAGGGAAAAGAGAGAATATCTCGTGTCCTTCCTTCTGTGACCCATGACTTCTACTAGAATGCAGTGGTCACTCATGAGGAACACATTGACCAAGTGTTAGAGAACTGTAATAACTTTCATTGTGATAATTTTCATTGGAAGTGAAATAAATAGTGAATTTGTTCAGTTGTCACTATGGCCAACTCCTTAAAAATACATATGTTCCATCATTCTGTTTCCGTGATCATCTGTATCATGTCTTCATCATATTTGTAAATCACACAACATTATGATCACCGTAATGATATTATGATGAATAAAAATTTGAGTTATAATTAAAGCTTAATTTTCAATAGGCATTTAATTTCACTCTGTTTTCTCAGTTTCTGTTGCACTGGAGTTATGTTGGACTCTGAATGGCATGTATGATAAACCATCTCAGATGCTGTCAGATGCTTCACTTTTCTCTCTTTATCCAAATTCAAGTGACCATTATTTATTACTTGTTGTTCTCCTGTATATAAATTATTTTCAAGTAAAAGGGCAATCTTAAACTTTTCTTGAATATTCTTGAATAGCTACCTGTTTCGATATAGAAATTGGCACTGCCAGTAGTTCATGATACATATTTAAACTTCAACTTAGCATTTTTTTATGTTACATCTATGAGGGAAATATCCTATATATAGCTCTTTCTCAAGTAACACTTTAATCATAAATTGTATGCTAATGAAGGTCATGGAATATGCTGTGGTTGAAACATAATATTTTCTCATAATCTATGTAGTAAAACAACTTTCTTTGTACTTACAGATGTAATATGGATTGTGCAAAAATTTGTCCCCCTTGTAACCAGGAGTGTGACTACCAATGCAGGCATTCATGCTGGTCTGTGAGATGTGGTGATCCTTATATACGATGCAAAGTGAGTATTGCTACTGACGTTGCTATTATTTTACAAATAATACACTTTCAGTTTTGATTAGAGCCATTTTTATCCTTGAGTACTAACAGCAAATAATAATTTAATCTGCAAGTGATTCTCATAAGGTGTTGAGAATTGGTTTCATAGAATGACGACTGCATTGTCTTAACTGAATAAGCATGTTCATGTTTTTAAAAACTGCTGTAAGACACAAGAAATCATTACTGTTCTGACATGCTTCTCTCTCTCTCTCTCTCTCTCTCTCTCTCTCTCTCTCTCTCTCTCTCACACACACACACACACACACACACACACACACACACACACACACACTCACTCAAATAATAACATATGTATTTACCGCTTAATCAAGCAATGCAGACAGTAATCATTTTAGATATTATGAAATGATTTGCTCCAGTCCATTGACTGCTTTATGTAAATAGCATATGTAGATCTACATCCGTACACCACAAACTTTTATGACCATGGATTACTGCAGTAATTGCATGTAAAAAATATGGTTACAAGAACTGATTCGTACTCCAAGGAAAGAATTTCAGGTTCAGCTTAGTACATAAACAGTATTTAGACAACACAATGTGATATAGTATTCAGTCACTCAAATGATAAGTGCACTTTTCTGATACTTATTCCTCTGAAACATATAGAAGCTGACATATAGATTAATGTGACCAGCTGAAGGATTCTACAAATGATTTGTAGTCATGTTTTTGCTAAAATATGAATTATTATTAGTCAAAGATTACAAAAGACACAGAGCTGCTGAACATACACTATGTGATCAAAAAGTATCTGGACACCCCCAAAAACATATGTTTTTCATATTAGGTGCATTGTGCTGCCACCTACTTCCAGGTACTCCATATCAGCAACCTCAGTAGTCATTAGACATCGTGAGAGAGCAAAATGGGGTGCTCCCTGGAACTCATGGACTTCGAATGTGGTCAGGTGATAGGGTGCCACTTGTGTCATATGTCTGTACGCGAGATTTCCACACTCCTAAACATCTCTAGGTTCACTGTCTTTGATGTGTTAATGAATTGGAAACTTAAAGGGACACAAACAGCACAAAAGCATACAGGCCAACCTCATGTGTTGACCAACAGAGGCCGCTGATAGTTGAAGAGGGTCGTAATGTGTAATAGGCAGATGTCTATCCAGGCCATCGCATAGGAATTCCAAACTGGATTAGGATCCACTGCAAGTACTTTGACAGTTAGGTGGGAGGTGACAAAACTTGGATTTCATGGTCGAGCGGCTGCTCGTAAGCACTCATCACACTGGTAAGTGCAAAACAACGCCTCACTTGGTGTAAGGAGCATAAACATTGTATGATTGAACAGTGGAGAAACATTGTGTGGACTGACGAATCACGGTACAGAATGTGGCAATACAATGGCAGGGTGTTGGCGTGGCGAATGCCCGGTGTACGTCATCTGCCAGTGTGTGTAGTGCCCACTGTAAAATTCGAAGTTGTTGTAGTGTCGTGATGTTTTTCATGGAGAGGGCTTACACACCTTATTGTTTTGCATGGTACTATCACAGCACAGGCCTACTTGATGTTGTAAGCTCGTCCTTGGTTCCCACTGCTGAAGAGCAATTCTGAGATGGCGATTGCATCTTTCAACATGATCAAGCACCTGTTCATAATGCACAGCCTGTGGTGAAGTAGTTACATGACAGTAACATCCCTGTAATGGACTGGCCTGCACAAAGTCTTGACCTGAATCATGTAGAACACCTTTGGGATGTTTTGGAATGCCTACTTCGTGCCTGGCCTCACTGACTGACATCAATACCTCTCCTGTAATCAATGAAGAATGGGCTGCCATTCCCCAAGAAACCTCCCAGCACCTGACTGAGCGTATATCTGTGAGAGTGGAAGCTGTCATCAAGGCTAAGGATGGGCTAACACCATATTATTTTCCATCATTACCGATGGAGGGTGCCCCAAACTTGTAAGTCATTTTAGCCAGGTGTTCAGAAACTGTAGAGCATGTACTGTGCCTCTCCTCTCTATGACAAGAACAGTAGAAGGAAATCATACAAGAGGAAATTTTGGATAACACCATATTTCGTTTTAGAAAATTCGAAAGTGTCATAGAGTTCAGTCTAACTACTTTGTTACAATGTCTTTGGCCTTTAAATACATGTAGGTGTTTTTATACGAAATTATTCCTCATTACTCATTTCTCAATGGTTCAAAATGGCTCTGAGTACTATGCGACTTAACATATATGGTCATCAGTCCCCTAGAACTTAGAACTGCTTAAATCTAACTAACCTAAGGACATCACACGACACCCAGTCATCACGAGGCACAGAAAATCCCTGACCCCGCCGGGAATCGAACCCAAGAACCCGGGCTCCATTTCTCAATACCAAGAGTGGTTACTCTGACCACCCACGTATGAGTTTGTGCGGTGGTTAATGAGTGATACGTCTTTTGTAGGGTACTTAGAGATGCACTAGATGACATTAAACCTGTTTTCCTCTATTCTGCTTTGTAACAAGGTTTTCGTCCTCTTGTTACTAAAGCTGATGTTGTCCATATCATTTTGTCCATGAGAGACTACCATATACTTTGTATTCTCATTATTGACCAGTAATACTAGTTTCCTTGCTTCTAGCATCAATCAAGAGGCATACAGTGATAAAACTAAAACAACAAACAAGAAAAACACAACTATTATCTGACTCATCAAAACACACAAAAAAAAAACACAAATTATCCCCTGAGTCAAAAACACAAAATGTAAACATGCCACACAATATTACACTTATAATAATTTACTCCCTCCGTGACCATAACGCGTACCGAATGTTGTACGTCCGCTGTTGTCCCTCCGTTTTCTATGCCTAGCCTCTCCAGTTGGCTCACTTCCTTGTAATTGAAGTAATCTGTCCACCATTCCTTTAGAAGGCTTTACTCTACTTATGTGGATAACAGATGTTTTTATTGGCAGCTGCACTTTCACATTTGCAGGCAAAGTCATCTCCATTACCTGGTACGGTCCATGGTACTTAGTCAAAAAGTTTTTCGTCTTAGGCGTATATAGATTCGTGATCCATACCCATTGACCTACCCTGCACTGTGGTAAAGGTTCCAACCACTTATTCTGTTCTTCCTGCCTTTCCAACACTTTCGGATTGGTCTTCTGTAACCTCTTCCAGACTTCCCATATTGCCCATGCAAATTTCCTCATTGTGTCCCCTTTAGATCCCGATTTCAGACATACAATATCAAACGGTGATGGCATCTTTCTTCCATAGACCACCTCGAATGGTGAAATTCCGTCCCCCGAATGTATTTAGGTGTTATAACTCAATACCACATATGGAAGATCAATGTCCCAGTTATCATGGTTTCCATTCACATAATAACTTGGCATTTTTGAAATTGTCCTATGTACTCATTCCATTTTCCCATTCACCTGCGGATGAAATGGACTGATCTGTAATTTTTTAATTCTCAATAAGTGACACAACTGTGTCGTTAATTCGGACATGAATTTCATTCATTGATCCATAAGCATGGTATCAGGTACCCCGAACTTCAATAACCAGTTATTGACTAAAGCTTGTGCTACTGTACTTGCCTGTTGGTATGGTATTGTGACCACAGCTAGAAACCATGAAAAGTGATCAATTATAGTTAAAACATAATGATTCCCTGCCGGTGTTTTGTTGTATGGCCCGCAGATATCTAGCCCTATAAACTTGAGAAAGGTTTCGAAGCCTCTGGTAACAGTTGCAATGGAATTCTTCTTCATGTCACGTCTACTCGCTGCGCACACAGTACAAAATTTGCTACATATTGTTCCACATGCCTTCTTTGAGTGGGCCACAAAATCGTTCTGCCACTCATCTTTCTGTTGCTCAGTGACCCCCGTGCCCTGAAAGCACATGTTCAAGGATCTGCTTTAAGACTTCCTCTCTCAAACTCTTTCGTACCACTAGCCGTGGTCAACACGTGGTAACTCTACACAACAAATTTCCTTCCACAATGAAATGTGGTTGAGTTCTGAAACCCTGGCACTCCTCATCCTCTGCTTGTACCCTTTGTCATTCCGCGACGCTCTTACCCATTACTTCTAATACATCTAACTTGCAATTTAATGCATCTGCAATCCTGTGTTTCTTCCCTGGCTTATGAATTACATCAAAGTCAAACTCACTTAATTTTAGAGCCCACCATGTTAACTGACTAGAAGGCTCCTTGAGTCCCAGTAACGCTCTCAATGTTGAATGTTCTTTCACGACCTTAAACTTCCTACTATAAAGGCAATGATGAAAATACGTTACTCCATATACTACAGCCAACATCTCCTTTTCCATTGTGGAATAATTCCACTCTGCCCTATTTAACTGCCCGGAAGCATATGCCACTGGATGCTGCTGTCTCTTTACCATTTGCCCCAGAACACATCCTACGGTGCTATTTGAAACTTCACATGATAAGATGAAGTCTTCTTCAAAATTCAGAAGCACCAACACCGGACCAGAAACGACCAGAAACAAATCTCATTTTTAATTCATCGAAAGCTTGCTCCATCTATTGAAATTTAACCCCTTTCTTTAAAAGCTTTGTTAATGGCTCAGCCATTTTAGCAAAATCCATTACAAATTTATGATAATATGAACATAACCCAATATATGATTGTAGTTACTTGGTTGTACGTGGTGCCGGAAAATTTTGAACTGCCTCTGTTAACCGAGGATCAGTTTGAACCTCTTGTTCACTGGTTACATGACCTAAATATTTTACCTTCATCTGCGCAAAATTGCATTTTTCTAAACCTAATGTTAACCGACCGCAATCTTCTAAGGACTTCTCTTAAACGCAATACATGTTCCAGTATATTCTTTGAAAATACTATGAT
This sequence comes from Schistocerca gregaria, assembly GCF_023897955.1. Lineage (NCBI taxonomy): Eukaryota > Metazoa > Arthropoda > Insecta > Orthoptera > Acrididae > Schistocerca > Schistocerca gregaria. The sequence goes on from NC_064921.1 coordinate 242,946,101, forward strand.
GTCATCTAGGTAAACAATACATGTCTTTGGTTTCAATCCCCTTAAAATCCCATCTAATAATCACTGAAAAGTGGCTGGTGCATTCTTCAACCTGAACGGCATACGTATATATAGATAATGTCCCCCAGGAATAGTAAAAGCTGTCTTTGCCCTATCCTCTGGCACTACTTCCAACTGGTGGTATCCACTCCTTAAATCCATTGTCGTAAAATACTTACATTGTCCCAGGTTATCCAATGTGTCCATGATATTCGGAATCAGATATGCGTCCGAAATGGTTTTTGCATTCAGAAACCTACATTCACAACAGAGCCTATATTCCCTTGTACCATCTACCGACTTCTTAGGTAAAAGAACGATGTTGCTTGAATATGGGCTATCACGCTGTGCACTATGATTCCATCCTGTAGTAGTTGTTCTGTAAACTCCTCTATTAGCGGTTGCATATGACGTGTTATCCTATATGGTTTCCTAAATATTGGTGTATTTTCCTCCACTGGTACGTGATGCTTCGTAATCGATATTGCCAGTAACCTACCCTCCGTTCCGAATAAATCTCTAAACGTCGATAACAATTCCTCCAACGTGACCCTGTCATCTCCCTGTAAATGTAATTTTCCCCTCAATTGCACTACGTCAACGTTTTGCTTAGAGCCCGCCTCTAAATCCTCCCTATCAAGGTCATCTTCATCAAAATAAAAAAAAAAAAAAAAAAAAACCAATGTGGCCAATAACAACCCTTTCAACAATCTAAAATCCACTCTGCCGAAGTTATCTATTATCTATACTTACAGGAAACCTATAAACTTCTTCCACATAACTTGTGTGAGCTAAACTCCTCCACACAAAACAGTGGTTATTATCCAACTCCTTATTACTTGAGAGTGGCTTCACCATGTACAACGTCTCCTTTGGTAAGGCCATATTTATTGAATCACAGACTACCTTCCCTATACCTGCCAGTATGTTAGCCTGCCAATTGGCCTTTAATGAATCCGTTTGCAGTTTAGCTACCGTCACCTTCGTGTTAAATGTGCCTTGCGACATTCATCCATTTGCAACCATTTCCCCCATGCAAAACATTGTTCCACTGAGTTCCACTGTTTGTTTTCAAAGATCTATCTTCACGCAATGTTTGTCAAGGAAATCCATCCTGAGAATCACCGAATACCCCTCACCCACACATGGTAACACCTGTACCTGCTCACTAAACTTAGTTCCAGCGATCACAAATTGAAGTACCGTTGTACCAATGACTCCACTTTATTATCCCCCACCCCACGTAACCTATAACGTGGTGGCTCAAGCCTTCACCTGCTAACCAGGTCTAGACTAATAAGACACATGTGCCCCCGTATCAACCAGAAACCTCTGTTCCCTTCCGTTCACAAAGCCTAATAAGCAGCGTTATGTCTGTGCAGCTACAAGCACATTACCTAATTTCACTGGGACCGCCCTCCGATATGTTGAAGCAGTTGCGTTCTTGTTTAACAGCTGCTGTTGCCAAGGTTCCCCCCTTACTTTTACCCCTGCAGTTCACTGCCCGGTGACCTATTTTCCCCACATGAGTAACACCGCAACTGACACTGACACGGCCTCCTAATATGCCCTACCTGGCCACAACCAACAACCCCAACACTTAATTTCCGCTGCCGGAAACTTAATGCTGCACCCTTTCCTTCGTCGCATAATCTACCTCCTTTAAGTATGTGGCAATCCTTAGAGCCACCACAAGATCACAGGGATTCTCCATTCTCACCTGACGTGACATCTCCCGCAATACTCCCCACAAAAATACATCTAACGCCCTGTCCTCAGCCTCCTGTAACAGCACTCTATTCGTCTCCCCATTTGGTGACAGTTCAAACGTTTGTGCATTCAGCTTTCAAAACCTGTCTGATAATACCTCCACAGTCTCATTTCTCCTCATAACTAATGCACTTAATTTTTCCTGAGAAAACTTGGTACTATTCTGTTTTTGGTACCTGTGGCATAACCCAGCCACAAGCTCTGTAAACATCCCCACATTGTTCAACATTTTGTGGGGCAGTACGTACGAGTTGGCATCTCCTATCAAGCGTAACTTCTCAACATTACAACATCCGACCACTCATTGGCCTTTGACATTGTGATAATACTGCCACATCCTCCGTTGTTTACCTGAAAAGGGGTTAATCATTGCCGCGATTGCCAGGTCAAATGGTCTATGTCGCTCCCCAACCTGCAATTTACTGTCACCTGATGTCCCTTCCCCAACTTGTGATGCCTCAAATCTTCCTGCTAATTATTCATATTTTCTTTGTCCTTTATCCTTGCCTCCAACAATACCCGAATTCGCTCAGTTAGAGCGGCTACAGCTTCCGCTGTAGTCACTGACACAGCCTCCACCACTTGCCGTGTTTCCACCATTCTTGTTTATAGCTCTGCTGTTAGTATTAATTCCATTCTGCTACTCCTAAAACTTAGTTGTTACAGCGGATCATCGCCCATCTACATTCTGAACAATTGTGCACCAAATGTCCAAACCTGATACAAATAAAACAACTCTTCGGCACCTACTTTGTACACAGTAATTCGTGACCTGACAGGTTACAAAAATTACATCACTTAGGTGCTGTGTCGTCATTTCCAGCCTTACAAAAGACACCTTCAAAAAGTCTATCCTAATTGACACTGAACCCCTGAAAACACAAAATAATGACACATAAAGAGTCAATCAAACATCACTCACCCATCCCACTCGTGCTTGTGCACAGACAACACCACTGTAGCAGACAGTTGATGGTCAAACCCGGGACTCCAGTTGGCAGAACTGAAGCTGGGGCCCACCGTGCTGTTTCTCGTCAGGAGACCAAGCAAGTTCAATAGCATCAAGAGGCAGTACAGAGTGATACAGTGGTATTCTGAAGTACTCCTTTATTCAGCTAGTTTACAGAAGCGTAATGTCGGTGCACCGTTCGTGCGCTGTTCCGTGCGTCCCGCCATCTCAGCTCTCCAGGACTCCCGACACACGGTCACAACACGCCGAGGCGTAGCAACTGGAGCCGCTCTTCTGCCCGCGATTCCGGAGGCTTTATAGTCCGTGGTCCCCGCCGCCCTCCACCCCATTTGGTCTGCTCTGTCAGACCATGGGACAAAGGTGGTTACACTGGTCACCCATGGCCCTTGGCCGCTGCAGCTCGCAGGACAGGACCGGACTCAAACCTGCGCCGTTCTGGACACCATGCTGTAACTTGTCACTAGTGGTGCTCACCGGATGGCAACACCCACCGCTGTCCCTAACACTGTTTCATCGCTGCTGCACCTCCTGCAGTGTACACCTCACCGTACCCTGGTACGCCAGGTGGGAAGTGAACGTGGCTCGTCCTGGACCCGCTGTCACTGCCCGTTTTCAGGCAGACCGTGCAATCTCCAAGTACCCAGCTGCCGTTCTGTCCTGCCCCAGTGTTGTGTCCCTGGAGGCAGAATACAGTCCAAATAAGTACATAGAAACTTGTGCATAAACACCTGGTGCCACATAGCTCCACAAATCTACCAATGAACTGTAAAAGTTTTTCCCCTAATATAGTCTCCCTGTACACTAGTCCACTTGGTCAAGCTATGTCCCAATACCTTGATACCACTTCAAAAACTATCTAGGCCTGCAAAACACCCATCAACTTCAGCTGTCTGCTCTGTTTCAAGAGAATCTCCATCCACTGAGGAAAATTTTGAGTTTGAGCAAGAGATGGAAAGTAGTGAAGCAAATCAGGTGAATAAGGCAGTTATGGCAACAATTTATATCTTAGTTCCTGTATTTTTGCCTTGGCAGGGACACATGTGTGTGAGTGCATATTGTCTTGGTTGAAGATGACTTTCTTCCTTGCCAGACCTGGCCTTTTTTCATGTATCTTTTGCTGTAGTTGGTCCAGGTGTTCAGCATAGTACTGTACCATAGTTGTTTCATGAGCAGAAGATAATCTTGCCAGCAGAATCCCTTTGACATCCCAGAAATCCGACGCCACGACCTTTCTGGCCAACTGTATTGCCTTTGCTGTCTTTGGTGGTGATGAATCAGCATGTTTCCATTGCTTTGACAGTTGTTTTGTCTCTTGTCTCTGGGGTACAGTAGTGCACCCAACATTCATCTGTGGTCTCATACAGGTGCAAAAAGTCTTTGATTGCTCTGAAAATGAAACGTTTGGCCATTTCCATTGTGGTACCTTTCTCACCCTGTCATGGTACCTATCTAGCAGATAGTTTTGTCATACCCATTTCCACTGTTCCACTTTGATGTGCTCCTGGTACCTATCTAGCAGATAATTTTGTCATACCCAGTTCCACTGTGATGTGCTCTTTCCGATGATGTCCCTATAGCTTGAGCAATTTCTCTCACTTTCAGCCGGTGAACCTCTATGATCACTTTATCCACTTCTTCAATAGTGTCTGGATAAGTGCACATCTTGGTGTTTCACTACATGGATCATTATGCAAGCTGTCCCGAGCAAATTAAAGCTCATCTGGTCACTTGGCAACAGTTGATTTTTGAAGGTGCAGGGTCCTCCGCATGTTCTGATAATCACTTGTTTCTGTACTTTTCATTATGAAGTACGTAATCACTGCTGATATACCAGGTGTTTTTTTCTCATCTTCACAAATCACTACATGGGAATAACAACAGAGGAACATCTGCATCCCAGATCTTTCCCCAGAACACTGACACATTACGTGTTTACTCATAAATAATGACATATTGCTATGCTGGAACCTTGTTGCGCTAGCACTGACATTGGGGGTGATTTTACGAACTCCTCAAACAGCCCTCGTAATAATTGTAATTAGAAATTACGTCTGAGATATCACCATAAACACTTAGTCCTATAAATTTATCAGTTCACATGGCTGCAGATGAATGACAGTGAAAATGTCTGTTGGTAGGAGAAACATTGTCTGCGACCATTTGTGTGTGTGTGTGTGTGTGTGTGTGTGTGTGTGTGTGTGTGTGTGTGTGTGCGTGCGCGCGCGCGCATTCTATTTCAATGACTGTTCAATATTCCAAAGGGGAATTCATGTGTGTTGAGAGAGAATGATGCTGAGAACTAAACAGTGATATTTACCAAAGATTCAATTGCTGTGGCTGGATTATTGTTATTATTATTATTATTATTATTATTATTCCCCCACAGAGTTTTTACCACTGCTCCCTATTACCAATGAGAAGGAAGTCAATAAACTGATGATTAAAAAAAATTTGTCTCATGAATAAATGACTAGAATTATGAACATTGTTATTGTTTATCTCTGTTTTTGCTTGTTCTGCAGTTTTTACCACACTATTGATAATCATGTTTTAAAGAACACAACAAAATTAGACTATATATTACATTTATTAGCAATAAGATATGTATGGGCATCCTTGTTTCCTTAACTTTGTTGTGCAAAGAGAATAATAAAATATCAATTAATATTCCTAACTAGAATGAATCAACTAATCAACAAAGATACATAACATTTTTTTTCATTATAAATCTGCTGCATTATTTTTTTGGAACCCCTATATATGATTCCCCCCCATGAACCATGGACCTTGCCGTTGGTGGGGAGGCTTGCATGCCTCAGAGATACATACCACAACAGAGGGGTATCTGTTGAGAAGCCAGACAAACATGTTGTTCCTGAAGAGGGGCAGCAGCCTTTTCAGTAGTTGCAGGGGGAACAGTCTGGATGATTGACTGATCTGGCCTTGTAACACTAACCAAAACAGCCTTGCTGTGCTGGTACAGCAACCGGCTGAAAGCAAGGGGAAACTACAGCCGTAACTTTTCCCGAGGGCATGCAGCTTTACTGTATGGTTAAATGATGATGGTGTCCTCTTGGGTAAAATATTCCAGCGGTAAAGTAGTCCCCCATTTGGATCTCCGGGCGGGGACTACTCTAAGAGGACGTCATTACCAGGAAAAAGAAACTGGCATTCTACGGATCAGAGCATGGAATGTCAGATCCCTTAATCGGGTAAGTAGGTTAGAAAATTTAAAAAGGGAAATGGATAGGTTAAAGATAGATATAGTGGGAATTAGTGAAGTTTGGTGGCAGGAGGAACAAGACTTTTGGTCAGGTGAATACAGGGTTATAAATACAAAATCAAATAGGGGTAATGCAGGAGTAGGTTTAATCATGAATAAAAAAATAGGATTGCGGGTAAGCTACTACAAACAGCATAGTGAACGCATTATTGTGGCCAAGATAGACACGAAGCCCATGCCTACTACAGTAGTAGTACAAGTTTATATGCCAACTAGCTCTGCAGATGATGAAATTTATGAAATGTATGATGAGATAAAAGAAATTATTCAGGTAGTGAAAGAAGACAAAAGTTTTAGTCATGGGTGACTGGAATTATAGAGTATGGAAAGAGAGAGAAGGAAACATAGTAGGTGAATATGGATTGTGGGTAATAAATGAAAGAGGAAGCCATCTAGTAGAATTTTGCACAGAGCATAACTTAATCATAGCTAACACTTTGTTCAAGAATCATAAAAGAAGGCTGTATACATGGAAGAAGCCTGGAGATACTGAAAGGTATCAGATAGATTATACTGTATAATGGTAAGACAGAGATTTAGGAACCAGGTTTTAAATTTTAAGACATTTCCAGGGGCAGACGTGGACTCTGACCACAATCTATTGGTTATGAACTGTAGATTAAAACTGAAGAAACTGCAAAAAGGTGGGAATTTAAGGGGATGGGACCTGGATAAACTGACTAAACCAGAGGTTGTCCAGAGTTTCAAGGAGAGCATAAGGGAACAATTGACAGGAATGGGGGAATGAAATATAATAGAAGAAGAATGGGTAGCTTTGAGGGGTGAAGTAGTGAAGGCAGCAGAGGATCAAGTATGTAAAAAGACGAGGGCTAGTAGAAATCCTTGGGTAACAGAAGAAATATTGAATTTAGTTGATGAAAGGAGAAAATATAAAAATGCAGTAAATGAAGCAGACAAAAAGGAATACAGTTGTCTTAAAAATGATATCGACAGGAAGAGCAAAATGACTAAGCAGGGATGGCTAGAGGACAAATGTAAGGATGTAGAGCCTTATATCACTAGGGGTAAGATAGATACTGCCTACAGGAAAATTAAAGAGACCTTTGGAGAAAAGAGAGCCACTTGTATGAATATCAAGAGCTCAGATAGAAACCCAGTTCTAACCAAAGAAGGGAAAGCAGAAAGGTGGAAGGAGTAAATAGAGGGTCTAAACAAGGGCAATATACTTGAGGACAATATTATGGAAATGGAAGAGGATGTAGATGAAGATGAATGGGAGATATGAAGTGTATGACAGAGCACTGAAAGACCTGAGTCAAAACAAGGTCCCGGGAGTAGACAACATTCCATTGGAACTACTGACGGCCTTGGGAGAGCCAGTCCTGACCAAACTCTACCATCTGGTGAGCAAAATATATGAGACAGGCGAAATGCCCTCAGACTTCAAGAAGAATATAATAATTCCAATCCCAAAGCAAGCAGGTGTTGACAGATGTGAAAATTACAGAACTGTCTGTTTAATAAGTCACAGCTGCAAAATACTAACACGAATTCTATACAGACAAATGGAAAAACTGGTAGAAGCCGATCTTAGGGAACATCAGTTTGGATTCCGTAGAAATGTTGGAACATGTGAGGCAATACTGACCTTACACCTTATCTTAGAAGAAAGATTGAGGAAAGGCAAACCTACGTTTCTAGCATTTGTAGACTTAGAGAAAGCTTTTGACAATGTTGACTGGAATACTCTTTCAAATTCTCAAGGTGGCAGGGATAAAATACAGGGAGTGAAAGGCTATTTACAATTTGTACAGAAAGCAGATGGCAGTTATAAGAGTCGAGGGGTATGAAAGGGAAGCAGTGGTTGGGAAGGGAGTGAGACGCTATTTACAATTTGTACAGAAAGCAGATGGCAGTTATAAGAGTCGAGGGGTATGAAAGGGAAGCAGTGGTTGGGAAGGGAGTGAGACAGGGCTGTAGCCTATCCCCAATGTTATTCAAACTGTATATTGAGCAAGCAGTAAAGGAAACAAAAGAAAAATTCGGAGTAGGTATTAAAATCCATGGAGAAGTAACAAAAACTTTGAGGTTTGCCGATGACATTGTAATTCTGTCAGAGACAGCAGAGGACTTGGAAAAGCAGTTGAACGGAATGGACAGTGTCTTGAAAGTAGGATATAAGATGAACATCAACAAAAGCAAAATGAGGATAATGGAATGTAGTCGAATTAAGTCGGGTGATGCTGAGGGAATTAGATTAAGAAATGAGACACTTAAAGTAGTAAAGGAGTTTTGCATTTTGGAGAGCAAAATAACTGACGGTCGAAGTAGAGAGGATATGAAATGTAGACTGGCACAATGACAAGAAAAGCGTTTCTGAAGAAGAGAAATTTGTTAACATCGAGTATAGGTTTATGTGTCAGGAAGTCGTTTCTGAAAGTATTTGTATGGAGTGTAGCCATGTATGGGAGTGAAACATGGACAATAAATAGTTTGGACAAGAAGAGAATAGAAGTTTTCGAAATGTGGTGCTACAGAAGAATGCTGAAGATTAGATGGGTAGATCATATAACTAATGAGGAGGTATTGAATAGAATTGGGGAGAAGAGGAGTTTGTGGCACAACTTGACAAGAAGGGACCGCTTGGTAGGACATGTTCTGAGGCATCAAGGGATCACCAATTTAGCATTGTAGTGCGGCGTGGAGGGTAAAAATCGTAGAGGGAGACCAAGAGATGAATACACTAAGCAGATTCAGAAGGATGTAGGTTGCAGTAAGTACTGGGAGATGAAGCAGCTTGCACAGGATAGAGTAGCATGGAGAGCTGCGTCAAACTAGTCTCAGCACTGAAGACCACAACAACAACATATATGATTAGTTGGCAATGGTGGCCCTCATAAACATTGATTGGTGTAGTGACGCTACGAATTATGTTCATGTGTACTAGATTTGTATCACAGTGTGCTGCAGTTATTTAATAATACATTATTGTCAAGGAAGTAATATGCTCTTGATTATTTTAAAATTATGTCTATTATGTTTCAGAAGCCCTGTGCATGGCATTGTAAACATTTACAATGTACAAAACGTTGCTATGAGCTCTGTGATCGTGATCCATGTTATGAGCCTTGTGAAAAAAAGCGTGGGTGTGGCCATGATTGTGTTGGCTTCTGTGGTGAACCGTGTCCTCCTTTATGTAGAATTTGTGATCAAGACGAATTAATGGCAATTTCCTTTGGCTCTGAAAATCAAGAGAGTGCCAGGTATGTTTCTCAATATTTATTTTTAAATTTGATGTTCTGTAGCAGCATTTAAGTATTGCTTCTTCTTTGGATATTTATAATTTATTTTTATTTTTATGATAGTAAATGGCAGTACCTTGAACAACCAGGTCTCCAAATATGATGTACTTATTGTTGTAAGACTATTATGAAAAGGGGAGTGGCTAGTCGCCATATAATGGAGATGCTGAGTCGCAGATAGGAACAGCAAAAAGACTGTTCCAAAAAAACTTTCGGCCCATAAGGCCTTCATCAAAAATACACACACACACACACACACACACACACACACACACACACACACACACACACACAGACTGCAGTCTAAAGCAACTGTGGGTACAGTTGCCATCTTCTGCCCCTTTATTATAGTCTGAAAGAAAAATTCCAGTTGTTTTTTCCTGACATTTTAAGAGTAACTGTACGAAAATGCTTTAATGGTAACTGCAATCATATAATGAACAGTTCTGTTGAAAGTGGACCTTAGAGAAGCAGCTCAAATTATATAATTAATGAAAATAAAGTAAATCAATACACATGTGAAAATTCGAAGACAAAATTCACTGGTCTAAGTGGCACTTCCATAAATGATAGAGGATAGATATATAAAGGTAACTTTTTTGTCTAGACTCTGCTAGTATTGATGAAAAATTTGCTGTATTTGCTAAGAATCATGATTGTTTAATCATCTCCGCCATTTGCTTCACTTGGTCGTACTCAGCCCAACAAGCCAACTTCCTAGATGTTGACCTCCACCTCAAAGACCTTCGTCCATATCAAACCTACTAACCACCAGCATTACCTCCACTTCAATAGCCGCCACCCATTCCATACCAAGAAAGCCCTTCCGTACAGCCTAGACACCCATAGTCATTGCATCTGCAGTGACGAGCAGTCTGTCTCGGAATATACCGAGGGTCTCAATGAAGCATTCACTGTCGCTAATTATCCTCCCAACCTTGTACAAAACAAATCTCTTGTGCCTTATCTTTCCAGTCTCTCGCCACCTCCCGAAGTCCCACCGTCTGGCCACTGAGGAGCATTGCCCTCCTAACTGGAGCAACTGAATTACATTTTCTGTCAGGGTTTCGATTACCTCTCGCCGTGCCCTAAAATGAAAACTGTCCTACAGTTGTTTTCCGCCATGCACCAAACCTACACAATATACTCATTCACTGTTACACAACCCCTGCTCCCAATCCCTTACCTCATGGCTCATACCCTTGTAATAGACGTAGATTCAAGACCTGTCCCATACATCCTTCCTCCACCACCCACTTCAGTCCAGCCACTAACATCACCAATCCCATCAAAGGCAGGGCTACCTGTGAAACCAGTCATGTGATTTACAAGCAAAGCTACAACCACTGTGCTTCATTCTATGTAGGCATGACAACCAACTAGCTGTCTGTACTGTCTGCTGTCACCACGATATTATCCCTCCCCAGCCTCCTCCTTACCGCCCAACCAGTCGCCACTCCCATCAGTATAGTTTAGTTCAGTTATGTCATGTTCAATAGATCATTTTCATGATTATTTTATCGATATGATGTGGAACAAGGCAGATTACAAGATATATATATACACACAAATGAATACTTTTAATATTAATATTACTGATATTTTTGGTCCTACACATTCAGAGGTACAATTTTTTTCCCAAGTTTTGAAACAGAAACTCATCCATGGAATAGAAGGAACTGTCCAAAAGAAATTATTTTAAACTAGATTTAAAATTTGATCTGCTACCTGCTGGGCAAATGATGAAAGATTTTTGTCACGGAATAATGTGCTCCTTTTTGAGCAACCTACAGCTTGAATAACGGATAGTAAACGTCATTTTTCCCTCTAGTGTTGTACATATGAACATCACTGTTCTCCGCGAATTGAGATGGATTATTTATAACAAATTTCATTAGAGAAAATATGTACTCTGATGGTGCAGTTAAAATACCTAACTTCTTGAATAGGTGTGTACATGACATCCTTGGGTGAACACCACTAATTATTCCCACTGCCCTGTTTTGTGCAATCAATACTTTATGTCTAAGTGGTGAGTTACCCAGAAAACGATTCCATAAGTCATTATTGAGTGGAAATACGCAAAGTACGTTAGGAGGCTGATCTGTTTATTAACAAGACTAGCGATTATACGAAGAGCGAAAGAAGATGAATTTAATTGTTTGAGAAGCTCAGTAATGTGCTTCTTCCAGTTCAAGTTGTCATCAATGTAAACACCCAAAAGTTTGGAGAAATTTACTATGTTAACTGTGCCCTGTTCATATGCTAAATCAATTATTGGTACAACTCTATTCGGTGTACAGAACTGGATATAGTGAGTTTTTTCAAAATTAAGGGAGAGTTCATTTTCTGAGAACCACATAATAATTCTTTGGAAGACATCCTTAACCATATCTTCAGCTGCTTTTTATGGAATGGGATTTATTACAACACTCATGCCATCTGCAAAAAGTACTAGCTCTGCTTGCTGAACATTTAGTGAGAGGTCACTCACACAAACAAGGAACAGCAGAGGACCCAAAATTGAACCCTGTGGGACTCCCTTTGTGATAACTCCCCATTCATTGGAATTTACCACCCTCTCAACATTATTTGTGTTAGTCAACAAAACTTTCTGCTTTTTGTTTGTTAAGTATGATTCAAACCAACTGTGTCTATAGGGCCTTCAGTTCCATAAAACCTGAGTTTTTCTAAGAGTGTAACATGATCCACACAGTCAAATGCTCTGGAAAGGTCACAAAAAATACCAACTGGTGATAATTTGTTATTTAGGGTTTATACTATTTGATGTGTAAATGTGTAGAGAGCATTCTCAGTTGAGTAATCCTTCCGGAATCCAAACTATGACATGCTGAGTAAATTATTTTCACTGTGAGACTACTCTTGAATACACAACTTTTTGAAATATTTTAGAAAAAGAAGTCAGCAATGAGACTGATCTATAATTATTGAACTCACTTTTGTCTCCTTCCTTATAAAGAGGTTTGACAGTTGCGTATTTCAATCTTTCTAGAAAAATTCCCTGTGACAGCAAAACATTATGTATATCACTAAGGACTCCACTTATTAAATTAGAACAACACCTCAAAATTCTGTTAGAGACTCCATCAACACCACGAGCCCTTGTTTTTCAATATATTTATAATTCCCGTAATTTCAATGGGGGATGTTTGTGCTGTTATTTTTAACATAATTTTTTGCTTCTTCAACTGAACCCTTTAATCCTATTTTTGATGCTATATTCAGGAAGTGATTGTTAAAAGTACTTGCGACTTGTGAATAAATCTACATTAAAGTCACCACAAACCACTAACTGATTCCTTTTGTCTGACAGGTAGCTCAATAATGCTTCTAGATTTTTCATGAATAGCTGAAAGTTATCTTGAGGGGATCTGTAGAAGTATATTGCAGTAGCAACTCACAAGCACATGCTTCAAGGATCTGATCTACACAAAAACTATTTGTTTGGGAGCTCTGGTACTGCTGTTCGCAGTGTGGTTTCAGTTGCCTGAGACTGAAGTCGTGTGTGTGAGAGTTGCATTTGCATGTGTAACTAAGTTTAGCTCTGATGAACAGCACACATTCATATACATATAGAGAGGTTACTACTGTAAATTTGAATATGTTTAATGATGAAATACAAAGTTTACTACAATAATTTAAACTACTTCCTCTTTTTTAATTGTTTTACACACAACTCTTTTTTTTCTTTTCTTTCTTTTACTTTTTTGTTCAAATTTATATATGTAATGAATGGTATACTCATCTTTAGAACTATCACTTCTATGTCATGTTTATTACAAAATATTATATGAAGCAATGAGAACATTTTCTTTTGGTACCATGTATTCTTCTTGTATGACTATGACTGTTTAGATGATAGTGTTTAGGTAGCTGATCATGAAATATCCTCAGGAAAATCATAGCATTTTCACATGCATATTTCAAATGAAAAGTCACTTCATTATTATCTTTAAATGATGTAAATAAACGATTTTCAATTACAGTAGTTGAGTAGAGGCTGGTTCTACATGTTTAAGTCATATAGTACATCTATGTTATTCAGTAAATAGCATGCTACATAAGCTAAGGCCTGGTGATGATGTATGGACTCATGCACATCATCCGAGCAAGAATTAGGATTTAGCTGAATCATAGCAGTGTCATTGCAGTCATTCAGATCACTTTTGTTCAAAAGTTCATTAATACCATCGTTTCCCAGAATGTAAAACAAATTGTTCAGTGGCTTGTAATCATCACATTTTCTCAGGTTGGTATTAGTATTACCATGTTGCTTCATACAACAAAAGAAATTCTCTAGAGCATCTTGATTGAAGGGGTTCAAATTTAAGTACTTAAACCCTACTTCTTTTAAGTTCTTCCACAAGAAAATAAAATACTTAAATGTCAACTGCCAACCTTTTATATAACTAAACAAATTAGTCATGTTTCTACTTGTTTTCAAATCTGTCATTTGTCAGCTGCCTATTTCCTTCAGTAGGCTGTACCACACTTCTATATGTGGTGAATTTTCTGACAATATTTTCCCATCACTTGCATATTGCTCATTACTATTGAACGAATCAAAGAGATTGTCTGTTTTTACTACAAACTCAGCTGTGTGTAGCCTCAGATGGTAATATCTGTGTAGAAATATATGTTCGATTGATGCTGCAACTGTATACATCATTTGTTCAGCAGCAACTTTGACCTTCATTTTGACATAGGAATCAGAAAAGTTAAAGTGTTTTGCTTTTAGTTTGGATAGAATTTCAAATCTCTTCTGATCCAAAGTGGAATATGTGAAAGGCCAGTATATTTTGTTTACTTCACACCGTTCTGTAAGAGCCTTCTGGTTTGTTGCATTACAAATGACTTTGAATCCAATATGCGAAGTTCACTTATTATGTGTACGATGAGTGCTGTCCAATGGCTACAGTAAAAAGTGGTTGCAATAAAGTAATATGCAAGAAATGCCGTTCAGCTTATACTATGTATTATTAGCAGCTTCAGCTGACCATACTAAATTACCCAAGTCCTGATTGCCATATATTAGCTGTTTGTGTACCTCATAATGCATTTCATCATCCAGAGACATTTCATCAAAAAGTAGAACACAGTACTTGGCATTTTCATGCATATTAATTACTTCCACTGTTAATATATTTGTCAAAGATCGATTAAGTCCTGTATCAAATGGTATGTGGGAAAGCACTGACTGAAGGGGTCGGACTTTGGAAGAGAGAAGTATGTAGCCAAGTATCTATACAATTGGGAATTACACTTGTAAATAGATAAAGCAAATACCTTATCTTGTCTAGAATATCACATTGCTGCAAATATTATAATAAGGAAAGTTGCTACTCACCATATAGCGGAGATGCTGAGTTGCAGATAGGCACAACAAAAAGACTGTCACAATTAAAACTTTCGGCCATTAAGGTTTCAGTTGCCTGAGACTGCAATCGTGTGTGTGTGTGTGTGTGTGTGTGTGTGTGTGTGTGTGTGTGTGTGTGTGTGTGTGCACGCGCGAGTGAGCGCGCTGTGCATGTGTATTTGTGTCCATTGTTGACGAAGGTCTTAATGGTCGAAAGCTTTAATTGTGAGAGTCTTTTTGTTCTGCCTATCTACGACTCAGCATATCTGCTATATGGTGAGTAGCAACTTTCCTTCTCATAATACTATTACATTTTATCCTGGATTTTCCATTGTTTGACATTGCTGCAGATGGTTTATTCTCATACCTTAGTTATCTATTAATAAATGTTTTTGTCACATCATTTAACACTTCTTCAATTAATTGAAATTTCCAGTCATCGTATAGTTCTCTCAGACTTTTCGACTGGTTGCCCTCATTCCGTAGCTTTTATAATAATTATTATTATTTACCTACTCTGGCAAGTTTATTTTAATGCAATTTATACATTTTTTTTTCTTTTCTTGTAGTTAAATCACACTTTGAACCGCACACCCTTACTACTTTCACCTCCATAAATAGGTGTGCACAAAAATCTGTTCTCATCATCATCTGTCACTGAGAAAGGAATCTGGTTGGTTCCTCCAATATTTTATAGTTTGCATTGCAACCTGTATCATGTGCACACTTATTTTTTCATTTGATATGGTGAAAACAGTGTCTCTACTACTAGTGCTGCTGCCAGCACCAGCACAATCACCACAACCTGTGTAACACAAATAGAGGGAATCCTGGTATAACACCAATTCCATATGCCTTAGATATATATATATAATCACTCTTTGGTGCAACTGGGGATTTGTAGAAAAGTTTGTTCTGAAGTTCTGGGGTTAAAAAATAACCACTTTTGCATCCAGGAAATTGACATGCACACTTCTATCTCAATCTGGAATTTTTTTCTTTCTTTATGATCTCTCTCTAAATATTCTGAAAGAAAATAAGTCAGACTCAGATCACATGGATGACAAATTAATTCCACATATAGTTTGCTTTATTAAACTTTAACAAGCAACTGAATTTTTGTTTAAGTGATGTAACTCTTCTGCTCTGGTTGCTATTACCAAAAGTAACATTGCTTTTAGACTCAGAAAAGAATATTTCTCCTCTGTGCTACAGATTATGCAACTCCATACAGTGTGAGCATACATCATCTGAATTTAATATTGCTATAAATTGTTCCAAAACAGATTTGAATTGCAACTGCATTGAATAGAACTACTGATACAGTGAAGTTTATAACACTGCTGACTGTACCATTTAAGCATGCTTTGAGATCCCCACAGGAGGTCATATGTAACAGTGATTTCGCACTGAAGAAGGTGGATTCCTTGCACATTGAAGTGAGTCAATTGTATGAATGCATGGTGTCTGTTCTTTTGAACACATCTGAAAGAGCAGACACCACACCTTCATATAATTGATTTGCGTTGATGGGCAATGAATCCACCACATTCAGTGCAGATGCACCAATTACATTCAGCCCCCCGGCAGCAATCTCACAGTAGAGAGCATGGTGGACCCTGATGTGAACAGGGATGGTGCTAGATTGGAATGTGGGTCAACATTTGTGATAAGCACTGTGTCCCAATGGCACAGTGGTCAACGCAACTATTAAGCAGGAGATTCTGGGTTCAAATCCCAGTTCAGCAACATTTTCATTCATCACTGCTGATGGCGCGCACAGTCGATATGCAGCTGATATCAGTAGTTCCTCCGTTTCCTTTCCTTTGTCCCCTCTCCTCCATCAATTTACATAATTACTGATTTGGTATGTAAGCCAGTAAAAAACACTTTTTAACTAGAATGAAAATTATATACTGTGCAGAAAGCTCAATATAACTTATGGGGATGTAGCTGACTGATGTCATCAGCAGCTGCCAGTATTTCAACAGGTGACATCTCTGTACTTTTCAAGGCAAAACTGCAGCACGTAAGTGCTGTGCAAGTGATTTTTACTGTTGGGGGGGGGGGGGGGGGGAGTACAAAAATACTTGACATTACAATTACAGATCTTGTGGGCAACACATACAACACTCAGTAAATTCCATTTCAGCTGCTACAGTACAGTGTAAAGCCAAATAGATTATCTCCCTTACAAATGGTAAAAATGAAACAGTACTAATGTAAATGTGTTCACATGTTGTTAATAGGTACAATAAACTGTACCAGAAATCAATGCACTAGAATAGTCCTTCCATTCCAATGAAAATTTCAAAGCGGATAATACACCAGTCTCATCCATCATTGAATGTACTAGTTAATCCTGTATAAATAGCATTTACTAAATACAGTAGCATTAACAACTGTAGGATTAATTTCATGCTAAACCATATAATCCCATGTACAAATGTGCACATTGTGATCTTACCCTCCCACACATCAGCATTAAATTTTCCAGTCTCTTCATTTGTTTCAAAAGTTTCGAGAGGCATTTTCTCATTATTGGCTGCAGTCATGACTAAGTGTAGGTTTGTGAGGCTGAAATTTCTTTAACTTTGTGGGTTCCCGTTGACATAATAATTTTTGAAGATTTGCCTGTCTTATTCTTGAATTTTATTTTTTGTCACATTCTTACAGTATCACACGATCTTTACAATTTCCACTTCTATAACACCACAAAACAAGTCTGTTTCCATCAAAGGCATGCCCACTACCACTTACATTCTGTGGTACCAACAATATTCCAAAGAGTTTACAAAGCAAAAGAGTTTACTAACTTGCTTGATAAAAGAAGAATCTTCACCAAATTATATCATTATTTTGTAAATGAATTCAGAAGTAAATTTAATAATTAGCATTAGATTGTGCAATTAATAATATGAATTTTAAGTATGCCAGATATTTTGTAATTTCAAATGTTTCTAAAAGAAGAGTAATTTTAGCTGTACATATCGACTGTGACAAATTAATTTCTTTTTATATATTTTAGCCTGAAATATAATACATCGTATGCAAAATCATATGTAATTCTTTTAGGGAAACAGCTGAGATAATTTTAACCTGTACAGAATTCAAAAGTACTTTTTGGTATTGGCTATTTCTATATGTATAAAAAAGGTAATGTTTTAGGAGGGTGTCCCATTACAACTTATACGTAAAATATTTTTGCTACATAATAGTAAATTGCACAATAACTAGTTTAAGGCCAACGGCCTCACTGATATGGTAACACCAAAGTTAAGCACTGTCATGCTTGGCTAGCACTTGGATGGGTCACTGTCTGGGTCTGACAAGCACTGTTGGCAAGCAGCCCTCAAGGGCAGAGAAGCTACTTGATTGAGAAGTAGTAGCTCCAGTGATGATGGCCGCAAGAGCAGTGTGCTGACAAAATGCCCCTCCATGTCTGTAGCCAAAGATGCCTGTCAGCTGAGAATGACACTGTGGTAGGATGGTATCGCTGGACCTTCCAAGGCGTGTTTGGACGAAGAGTAAGATTAGTCAGCATAAACAGTGGCAGAAGCTACGTCATAATCAAAGGAGAATTACATATTCATGCCATGACAAGATTAACAAAATTGAATGCAGATTATGTCAAAAGCTGCTGACATAGAATTTTCCATTAAATACAAGAAAGTACAAAAAGTAGATGTGAACAAAAACAACATCAAATACAAATCATATAATTACAACACAGTTAAATCACACAATACACACAGGTATTCATAAGCAGGAACAAATCCATAAGCAGGAACAAATCGACACACATTCGCACCCAATGATGAAACCAGATAGATAGATAAAAAAATTGACTCACCAAGCAGTGGCAGAGAAAACACACAAAAGTTAATGGAACTTTCAAGCTTTCAGAGTCAGTATCTCCTCCTCTTAGGTGCGTTGAAGGAAAGTAGAAGGGGTGAAGGAAAGTGACGGGTGATGTTTAAGAAATGAGAAGAATTATGGAAAAGATGGCCAGAATTCCAGTTCATAGAAAATGCACCAGATGAGCTGAGAAGGAAAGACATTGTTGAGGACTGCACAAGATGAGATTTGTAAACTTGAGAGCTTAGAGTTGAAGATCTTGTTCTCAGCCTCTTATCTAAGGCACTCTCACCTCCCCAATTTTTTTTATTATCCAGGGTTTCACTTTCAGCTCTAAATCTGTATCTAATCATGCTGTTTTGGTGAAGGACTAATTTTCTTTCATGTGCAATGTTAACTGGAAATATCACTTTGTACCCCAATCGTAAAACCGTTCAAACAGCAAACATGCCATTGCATCCCTCCTTGAACAGTTCCTACAACGATCCCAACTTGATCCAACATTGCTACCTCAAAATCACCCTTCACAAGCCTTCCAAGGATTCCTAACATTCAATGTTGCTTCACAACTCTTTCCCATATCCCTATAACTTGACGCTAACCTGTCTCTGCAGAACTCCTAACTCTTTATTGCCTAAAAAGTGATGACTCCATCATTATTCCCCTGCCAGACAAGGAATCTAGCAGTGTGGTACTTGATAAACAGGAGTACGTAAGCGAGGAGATACGTCAGCTGTCTAAAACCTGTGTGTACAGCATCTACTATCAAGATCCTGTTGCTGTGATACAAACTGACCTACAGTTCCTCCTTTAAACCTCAGGTTCCTCACAAGGACTAACACCTCAATCAACAGAACTTCTTATCCCATCAAAACTGCACTCTCCCACCTTTTTATCTTCTTCCTAAGATCCACGACCTCAATCACTCTAGCCATCCTGTAGCCGCTGGCTTCATAGCATCTGCTGAACATAGATCTTCCTAAGTTGATCAACACCTGCAACCAATTTGATCAACACCTGCACCTATAATGCAAAGACTCCCCTCCTATTAAAGACCCCAACCATTTCCTAAGTGTCTGGCCCATTCCTCCCCATGACACACCTTGCTTGTCACCATTGATGCCATCTCCCTCTACAGCAACATTGCCCATGTACATTTGTGTGCAACTGAACATCACCTCAACCAGCACCTCCCCCCACCCACCCCCCCCCCCCCCCCCCACACCCATCCCCCACCCCCACCCCCAGATTAATGACCTGTGTCATGCTGTCATGCATTTGGAGTGTAGACATCAAGTAAATAGAGAGGTCCACAGTATCCAGTTCAGTGTATGTGGTATCTGTTCTATGTGCACCAATGTTTGGATGTCTCCATTTTTTGCATTGTGGCTTGAAGATGATGCTGATGAAGCATCAAAACTCATTAACTAAATAGTAAATTATTTTAGTAATAATTACATCGCTTGGTATCCTTTATCTACTAATTGTTGATGAGCCACACTACGTATTGCTCTCAGGCTTACAAATGTCGTTGAATGCAGTCCCCAACAATCAGTCTTTCTGTCTCGTCCCATTTGGTAAGTCTCCATAATTCTTCAGAGTTCTTAAATTTTGGCAGTCTTTCTCTTTCATCCCTCTTCTTTCCCAGTCATCCCTTCCACCAGGAGGAGGAGCCACTGACTCCGAAAACATGCACATTTCATTAACTGTTATGTGTTTTGTCGTGATCCCGCTTGGTGAGTAGACTTTTTTGGCTATCCAGTTATATTATATTTTTAAAAACTGACTTTCAGTAAAAAATAAATATAGAATCATTTACACCACCAAATATCACAGACGCGAGCAAAGATCTAGCAAAATACGAGCAACATACTTACATAGCAGTTTAAACGATACAGTACACAAGAAGTTGTAATCAGGTACACTATGATATAAAACCTGCTTCTATTTGATTCCTTTACTTTTACTGTGAAATCTTGCTTCTTCCCAAATTCCATGGTTGCAGGTCAGTGGGACTAACCCTATAGTTTTTGGTGATACAAGTTTGTGAGTATCAAAATATGTGACATGAATGGCTGTATCTTTTGATTGCGTTCACTCAGAAGTTTAAATTTTTTATGCCACAAAAGAACCATAAAATTGAACAACAAATTTGAAGTGAAAGTGTTGAAATTGCATGATTTTGAGTTACTTATGTTTTTTTTAGTATAAAATGATACATAATTTTCATAAATGTTTAGCTCTAGCTTTTTTTAAAAAAAATTAATCTACATTTTTGTATAAATAACTCACTAACTAAATATACATTCATGTTCCAAGATTCAGCATAACAAATTTTAAGTTAATAATTACTTGAATTATGTTATGTGTTATGCAGGCCATTCTGGAAGTACAAAAGTAAAATATTAAGAAAAAATGCAGATAATATTACATCAATGAAAATACTTCATAAGTATACTTTGTACCAGAACTATGTAAAGCACAAAAGAAAATGTATAAATGAACTGGTCACAAACGTATGTAAAGGGATACAAATGTTAAACGCCCATATGTACTGTATATACCATTACATATTTTGTTCGAAGATAAATTCAGAAGATGACCGTTTTTGCTTGCCTTGAATTTTATACACATACTCAATAACATCCCTAATGACAGTCCAGTAGTAAACTGCTCAAATAGTAGGCTCCACTTTCCAGCATATGTGTTCAAAAATGTGACAATACCTCATTGAAATTGCTTCCCATATTCATCACTTACTGCACCATAATCTTTGGGGAAGAAATCAATATGACTATGTAAGAAATGCATTTTCAGTGACACGTTCAAACCAAGTTTTTCATAAGATGACAACATGTTATCTCCAATCTCTTTGTAATTTATTGCTCGTTTGTTCCCTAAGAACTGTAAACAGACTGTCTTAAAACATTCCCATGAATACTTCTCATCACCTTGTATGATTCCATCAAAAGTATGGTCTCCAAAAAGCTCTCGAATCTGTGGGCCTACAAAGATGCCCTCCTTTACTTTGGCATCACTTAAGTAAGGGAATTTTTGCCTCAAGTACTTAAACACACCACCATATTTGTTCATTCCCTTAACAAAGTTTTCATGAGACCCAATTTGATATGCAAGGGTGGGAGCAGAATCTTTTTAGGGTCTACTGGAGGTTCACTCTTAACGTTCTTTATACCTGGTTGAAGAGATTTTCTGGAGGGCCATTCATGTTTACTGCAATGAGTTGCATGAGCTCAGCTATCCCATTCACAGAGGAAGCAGCAATATTTAGTATACTCTAACAGCATATCTTTTAGCAGTGCAACCACTTTCAAGTCCACAAATTTGCCATTGAGAGTGATTATACTTGATGGCTTATAGTAAAATTTTCATGTTTTGGTATGACTCTTTCATGTGCACACTATGCCCAACTGGAATAGAAGGAAGCTCGTTGCCATTATGTAAATCCACTGCTTTTAAGCTCAACTTTGACGAATCAATAGTGTCTATTTATTTATTTATTTATTAAATAAATAAATAGACACTCATTAGGGTTGTAATTAATTATGAGAGCCTTCATTAGACCATTTATGTCTACACATGCCAGGAGACTATCTTCCATGTTAAAAAAAGAAGTGAATTGTTGCTCTGTTCTGCAGTAGAATTAAACATTTATATTGCTTTCCAGAAAACTGCGCTGCTGCAATCTTGATGCTAAAATCTCAGCCTTAGCTTCAGAGAGCTCCAAATCTCTAATGAGATCACTTAACTCATTTTGAGACAATTTTTGTGGATCATCTGATGGTGATATATTTGGAAGAAACTCTGGATCTTGTGATGTACATGGTTCAGGACATGCAGAATCCCCATCAGAAGTAATCTCATACTCTGTCGGTGGTTTAGGTATTGGCAATCCTTCCCCATGTAGAACTGGACATATGGTGGATGGAATGTTAGGATAGATCACTGTCCACTTCTTCTTATATATTCCCTTCTTGATAAGAGGAACCATACAAAAGTAGCAGTCACTGACGTAGTTTGTTGGCTCACGCCAGATCATGGGCACTGCAAAGGGCTTGAACGTGCTTTCCCATGCATCCAGTTCCTGAGATTGCTGGCACAAGTGTTGCAGATCACATATGGAGCCTAGGGTTTATCAAGATCACCTATTTTGCACCCAAAATAACAACTGTGAGCTTTTTTTAATCAGTGCAGTTATTTGCTGTTTTTGTGAAGCAAATGTCACTTCTCCACACACATAGCAAAATATTAATGTAGGTTGATTCTTACAAAGAAGAAAACAGCAACCAGCCACTATTAATACTGCTATTTATTTAAGTAAATAGCACTATTTACTTAAATAAATAGCAGTATTAATAGTGGCTGGTTGCTGTTTTCTTCTTTGTAAGAATCAACCTACATTAATTGTATACAGCCACGGTCTCACCATGTCAGTTTTAGACAAAATAGCTTTATAGCAAAATATGTCAGTACTGTTAACAAAAACTCGTGGCATTTTTGTCCACTTCAGTAGCAGTCAACTTGAACAACTGGTAGTTAATCTGGAAACAAATGTGCAAAAATTATTGCATGCATCAATACAGTCACTGAAGTTGAAGAGGGAGGAGACAAAAATAGCACTAAAATTGGTATCAAATTGTTTATATCCAAAATATTGCACACAAGAAAGACCAGGGACAATACTATAATCCATTGTTACTAGTTATTATGACTTTGACAAACCATTATAATATATGATTTAAACGTAACACAAAAATCCTGATATAATTATCTCACTGTAATGAAACAGTGTAAAATGAATATTAGAGCTGATTTTGAATTGCCTTTGTGATATTCGCGATCAGCACATTAGAATTGATAGGACTTTGTTGTTTTCATTAGATTTACATTTTCATTGTTACACAGTGTGATCCTAATGTATGACCAATTTCACCTTGATACATACTACTTGGGCCTTAACAGATGGACAGACAGATGGACAAAGTGATCCTAGTAGAGTTCTGTTTTTACCGACTGAGGTGTGAAACCCTAAAAAGGAATGAAATTATACACAAGTCATGCTGATGCTCTCAATTCAGTACCGGTTCCATGAGTGTAGAGTGACTGCAAGCATAATCTTTTCCTAAGGTAGATTCGTTAAAAAAAAATGCAGAGCAGGATGTTTATAACCAATGGAGGCAGTTTCATGACAATTCCATGGAATGAAATGAAGACAATCTTCAGTGTCTGCCTGAACAGATGTTGGGACAAAACAAGAGTAGAACTTCTTCAAGGAGTGGGGATTTTCCTGTTTGTAGTGTAGTTCTGTGTTCCCTGCCATTGTAAACCTGTGACACTATGGCTAAAGGTGCACAAAGGAATATTTTCTGCTATCAAAATTGTGAATTTTTAAATAAAAACATTCTTTTTTACAAGAATCACAATGCAATATAAATTTTTGTAGGCAATAAACAATTGAAGATCCATTTAAAACAAATTTCAACAGTTGTTTTCCCATTGCTAAGAAATTTATGTATTTTAAATCATGTCAGAATTCCCAGTGCAGCTGATCCAAGTACTCTTTTTTTTTTTTTTTTTTTTTTTTTTTTTTTTTTTTTTTTTTTTTTTTTGTCTGAGTTCTTATGAGTGGCGTTAGCTATGTTTCATTATTGCAGATTTGTCTACCTAGAAGACTGCAAACACACAATTGAATCTAAGGCACTGGACAAGTGGTTGAAACAAAAAGATGATGAAATATGTCTGAAAAGCTGTCCCCTCTGCAAAACACCAATAAAGAGAACCTTACGGTTCTTAAATTATTTGAAAAAGTCATATATGGACATCAGTAATATAAAGCAAAGGGTGTTTGGTAATCCTAGAGAAAATGTTGCAAAGAAGATACAGCTGGCTGCTGCAGTGAAAAGAATGGTCCTCCCATACAGAGTAAAAAGTAAGTATTGTAATGCTGACAGCAGTGATTTACTTTAACATGTGTGGGTCTTTTTGTATTTGATTACTGTCAATTCCATGTTCTTTTTCCCAACTAATCCTTGGAAGGCATATGGTGGCTCACTTGTACGATACTTTATTTGCATCCAAAAAGACATGGGTTCAGGTCACTGTCTGAACACTGAGGTGTTTGTTTCCTGTTGCTTTGAAAAGGACATGACCAATTCTCTTTTCTGTCCTCCCCCAGTCCAAGCTTGTACCCCATCTCTAACAACCTCATTGTCCAAGTGATGTCTGACAGCATTCTTCCTTCCTTCTGTCTTTTTTGCAAAAGGCTTATGTAACCATTAGTGGTTAACAGTATATGGTAATAATATTAAAAGAAAATTTCATTCATATATTTTTTTTAATTTGCAGGTTTCTAATAATCCAATTTTATAGAGATCTATCTTCTGTGAAGAAAGGGTGAAAAATATTACCCCTCTCATCCATATTCCCTTTCTATATTGAAAAAAAAGAAAAAGAAAAGCAGTAGTTCCAAAAGTTAGAAATGATGTTATCTGCTTTTGTGTGTTTTCATCAGTTATAGTACTATTAGCTTCTCCTAAAGATAAGCAGGCTGCTGGCTAGATCATCTGTTCCTTTGTGAATAGTCAGATAATTTGAAATGCGTGACACAGCAATACATATTCTGCTCCCTTCTGGTGTAACAATTAGTCACTTTGGAGAATGTTTTATTCGCTTGCTAACTATGAATTACAGAGAGAAATTGCTATAATTCAGAAGCTTGGGCATTATATGAAAAATCAGAAAGTAGTATTAGTACTGGTTCATGAAAATAGTATGAATGTAGCTGGAAGATAGGTACTGCAGAAGGGTTTGTAATTCTTTCAGTTTTGTGTGAAATTGATTGCTATATGGGGTAAAGATAGAAACAAAGCAAGTATTGATTCCGTCTATCTTGACAATTTTTGTTGCCGTATGCACATAATCTGCTGGTCTGCAATGCTAAATACTCCAAATAAAAGCACTCTGTGGAACTTCCTGACAGATTAAAACTGTGTGCCGGATCGAGACTCGAACTCGGGACCTTTGCCTTTCGTGGGCAAGTGCTGTACCAAATGAGCTACCGAAGCACGTCTCACGATCTGTCCTCACAGCTTCAATTCTGCCAGTACCTCGTCTCCTACCTTCCAAACTTCACAGAAGCTCTTCTGTGAAACATGCTGAACTAGAACTCCTGGAAGAAAGGATATTGCGAAGACGTGGCTTAGCCACAGCCTGGGGAATGTTGCCAGAATCTGTCAGGAAGTTTTGTATCAGCACACACTCCGCTTCAGAGTGAAAATCTCATTTTGGAAACATGTCTCAGACTGTGGTTAAGCCATGTCTCCCCAAAATCCTTTCTTCCAGGAGAGCTAGTTCTGCAAGGTTCACAGAAGAGCTTCTGTGAAGTTTGGAAGTTAGGAGATGAGGTACTGGCAGAAGTAAAGCTGTTAGGACCGGGTGTGAGCCGTGCTTGGGTAGCTCGGATGGTAGAGCACTTGTCCACGGAAGGCAAAGGTCCCAAGTTCCTGTCTCAGTCCGGCACACAGTTTTAATCTGTCACGAAGTTTCATATCAGCACACACTCCACTGCAGATTGAAAATCTCATCCTAAAAGCAGTCTGAATTTTTTCTCCAAAATTATCCTACAAACTGAACAACTGGCTTATCAACATCCTATTCTCACAAACCAAATTACAAAATATGGGAAAGAAGTTCCAGAGTTATTGATGCTGTACACTTTCATGATTACTTCCTGTGTTCACAAGTAATTCACGAATTTGAGTTATCCATTATGACATACCACTATAGTCCTATGTACTGTCAGCAGTCCTGAGACTGGTTTGATGCAGCTCTCCATGCTACTCTATCCTGTGCAAGCTGCCCTCCAATGCTAAATTTGTGATCCGTTGATGCCTCAAAACATGTCCTACCAACAAATCCCTTCTTCTAGTCAAGTTGTGCCACAAACTTCTCTTCTCCCCAATCCTATTCAATACCTCCTCATTAGTTACTTGATCTATCCTCCTTATTTTCAGCATTCTTCTGTAGCACCACATTTGGAAAGCTTCTATTCTCTTCTTGTCCAAACTAGTTATTGTCCATGTTTAACTTCCATACATGGCTACACTCCAAACAAATACTTTCAGAAACGACTTCCTCATACATAAATCTATATTTGATGTTAACAAATTTCTCTTTTCAGAAACGCTTTCCTTGCCATTGCCAGTCTACATTTTATATCCTCTCTACTTCGACCATCATCAGTTATTTCGCTTCCCAAATAGCAAAACTCCTTTACTACTTTAAGTGTCTCATTTCCTAATCTAATTCCCTCAGCATCACCCGATTTATTTTGACTACATTCCATTATCCTCGTTTTGCTTTTGTTGATGTTCATCTTATATCCTCCTTTCAAGACACTGGCCATTCCATTCAACTGCTCCTCCAAGTCCTTTGCCATCTCTGACAGAACTACAATGTCATCGGCGAACCTCAAAGTATTTACTTCTTCTCCATGAATTTTAATACCTACTCCAAATTTTTCTTTTGTTTCCTTTACTGCTTGCTCAACATACAGATTGAATAACATCGGGGAGAGGCTACAAACCTGTCTCACTCCCTTCCCAACCACTGCTTCCCTTTCGTGCCCCTCGACTCTTATGACTGCCATCTGGTTTCTGTACAAATTGTAAATAGCCTTTTGCTCCCTGTATTTTACCCCTGCCACCTTTAGAATTTGAAAGATAGTATTTCAGTCAACATTGTCAAAAGCTTTCTCTAAGTCTACCTTTTAGTATCTCCGGGATTCTTCCATGTATACAACCTTCTTTTATGATTCTTGAGCCAAGTGTTAGCTATGATTAAGTTATGCTCTGTGCAAAATTCTACCAGATGGCTTCCTCTTTCATTTCTTAGCCCCAATCCATAATCACCTACTAAATGTTTCCTTCTCTCCCTTTTCTTACTGACGAATTCCAGTCACCCATGACTATTAAATTTTCGTCTCCCTTCACTACTTGAATAATTTCTTTTATCTCATCATACATTTCATCAATTTCTTCATCATCTGGAGAGCTAGTTGGCATATAAACTTGTACTACTGT
Source organism: Schistocerca gregaria (assembly GCF_023897955.1). Classification (NCBI taxonomy): domain Eukaryota; kingdom Metazoa; phylum Arthropoda; class Insecta; order Orthoptera; family Acrididae; genus Schistocerca; species Schistocerca gregaria. The sequence goes on from NC_064921.1 coordinate 242,973,759, forward strand.
AGTAGGCATGGGCTTTGTGTCTATCTTGGCCACAATAATGCGTTCACTATGCTGTTTGTAGTAGCTTACCTGCACTCCTATTTTTTTATTCATTATTAAACCTACTCCTGCATTACCCCTATTTGATTTTGTATTTATAACCCTGTATTCACCTGACCAAAAGTCTTGTTCCTCCTGCCACCGAACTTCACTAATTCCCACTATATCTAACTTTAACCTATAAATTTCCCTTTTTAAATTTTCTAACCTACCTGCCCGATTAAGGGATCTGACATGTCACGCTCCGATCCGTAGAACGCCAGTTTTCTTTCTCCTGATAACGACATCCTCCTGAGTAGTCCCCGCCCAGAGATACGAATGGGGGACTATTTTACCTCCGGAATATTTTACCCAAGAGGACACCATCATCATTTAATCATACAGTAAAGCTGCATGTCCTTGGGAAAAATTACTGCTGTAGTTTCTCCTTGCTTTCAGCCGTTCGCAGTACCAGCACAGCAAGGCCGTTTTGGTTAATGTTGCAAGGCCAGATCGATCAATCATCCAGACTGTTGCCCCTGCAACTACTGAAAAGGCTGCTGCCCCTCTTCAGGAACCACATGTTTGTCTGGCCTCTCAACAGATACCCCTCCGTTGTGGTTGCACCTACGGTACGGCCATCTGTATCGCTGAGGCACGCAAGCCTCCCCACCAACGGCAAGGTCCATGGTTCATGGGGGGGGGGGGGGGGGGGAATACTGAGTATCAGCATATAATGCCTTTTATGGAAAAAATAAGAAATATCTAGTGAAGTAAAACAGTGAAAAAATATTTAAAAACATCTTGAGGATGAAGTTGTGTGGAAGGAGCAAACGTATCCCACTGAATGGAAAATTAGTAGACTTCCTTCGATATTGGTGATCCAATTTAACACTGTTACTACTGCCCAATGACTGGGTAAATTTCTAACTCGGTGTTCATGCCAAATGATTGACAGGTCATAGAGTATGCTCCAATAACTGGCTGCATTTCAGACAAATCCTTGACTAGACTAGAGGAGGACACAAGAAGTGGATACACAATATTTATTTTAATGTAATAGATTGTGATCAGTATTATGATGATGATTATAAAATATTTAAAAATTTTGTAATTTCCTAACACATGGAGCAAACTCATGTTGTCTCAGTTGATCTTTGCAAAAATGTTAATTACTATGTCAATATTGAGCTCAGTACACCAGTGGCTATGCAGTACAGCAAGACCAGCAAATCTTCTATAAGAATGATAATGCAGGGATACAGTTCAGTATCACAGATATCTATGAAATCAAGGACAGATTCAGGAATTTTACTAGTTTTAAATTCCTTCCCTAGTAAAGATATCCATAAACTGCTTGCATACGTCCATTGCTTCTCATAAGAGATTTTTTACTGCAAATTTATGCAGTAGACTAGTCCTTAAATTGAAAAGATCATTTACGTCTGAGGAAGGTCTTTCCTTCAATGGCATTCTCTAACAGGGGAATTTACAAAGATCTTTGAAAGTATTCTTAGTGCAGAGAGTAGCTTATTAATATCTTAGTCTCCTGTGAAGATATAAGTGTGGTACTATCATTTTCACATCCAATTATTTGATGAGCTCTTGAGTTTCAAAGAATGGCTGCTAAAAGTTGGAATCCCCATCTTCTCTTTCTTTCTTTATGATGCTTGCAGGCACCTTTCGTTTTGAAGAGAGATGGAGAAGGAAACCTGGTTAGTGTAGTTCACACCTTATCTAGTACACCACCCAAGCAGGCAGCAGAGATAAAGAATTCTAGTATACCACCCAAGCACTCAGCAGAGATAAAGAATTCAAGGGAGTGTAAAGTCTGCAGAAGGCAGTGGGTTTCAGATACAGTTGTTCTGTCACATCCCAATGAAATTGTAGAGGCCATTGCATACTTTCAGCAAAGTATGGATTTGAAGTTTCAGTTGGTTGTCATGGTGCCCAGTGTCTGTAACAGATTTTCTGCAGTGGTATTTTGCCAAGTACTTCTTTAAAGACATTATGTCTTTTTGTGAAAGTATTAGTGAATGCTACAACATTTCTTGTTGTTGCTGATGTATTACAATAAACAGTGGCCATCAAAGACTAAATGGTTGCTATAGGTGCAATGTTTTGCATATGATCTGCTTGTAAATCCTCTAGAACAGATCTTTTGAATCAGGGGTCATAGCTGCGCAATTGTCACTTGCCACTTTTCTTCAGATAAAAGTTAAATTTTAGTATGGAGATCTTCGACTATACATACTACAGCAATTCCCTTAGATGGTATTCCTCATTATTATCTTCATGACAAATCCTATGAGAATTACAAAATGTAAGGAAATTCCCGCTACAAATTCCTTCACAGAGATAGTAGAAAACAAACTATACTACTCAGTTTAAAAAACATCAGTGCTTTCATCAAATGTAATAGGGAAGAAATCTGCCAATCTTATTTTGGCTAAAGTCATGTTTTGAATTTCCTGTTTGCAAAAGTACAAATCCTTGTGATCACAGGCCTGTTTTGATGACTAGCTGATGATAACTGGATACATTCTTGATTCTCCATAATTTACAGAAGAAAAAACGTATATACACTGATGGAAAAGAAATCACAACATCAAAAAATAATTAATATAGAGTAATGAAATTTTTGGAATACAGTTGCCTGGGAAACATGTTCAAGTTAGTAACATTGCAAGATCGCAGGTTAATGTAGGTGCAAGATGAGCTTTTGCAAATGTAAAATACTGCTATATTAATAACAGATGTAACTGCCAGAATGTGGACTGCAAGCTTGCAAACGTGTATGCATTGAGCTGTACGAGTGCCGGCTGTCAGTTTGTGGGATTGAATTCCATGTCTGGTGTACCTGTTAGGTCAATATAAGTACAGTTAATACACATTGTGGATGTCGCTGGAGTTGTCGTCTGATGATGTCCCGTACATGGATGTTCGGAGACAGATCTGTCAATCAAGCAGTCTTAACGTTTTAGATGACCTGGAGTGTGATGCAAAATTGGATTGCATGCAAAATTCAAACCTCTCTCACATCATTTGACTTACTTGATATGCATAGCCGATCTTCTTCTTTGGATAGCCGGCTATGACGATTTCCAAAACCTCCTTCTCCGAAGAAGAATGCTGGTTACGGGAATTTATCTGACTCTCTATCTCTCTACTCTTGAAATACGTGGATACCCGCAGAATACTATTAGTTTAACGTTGGTATATTTCAACTTCCACAAAGAACGATTTCACCACTTCTCACATAAATATTTGAATGTTTGCAAGTCAACCGATTCGTCTAGCATTAGATTCGATTAAATACATTTTTTAGTGTAGTTTTTGTGACCACATAATTATGAACATGTCTTACTTCTATCAAGTCCAACACATGAAGTTCAATTAAATGTCTATAATCAATTGTTCATTTTTATTTAACAATAATCACAAACACTAAAACAGCAAGGAATACTACATGAGTATTTCTTGCTCTTCTAATACAACTTCCGCAGCACGAGTGGCAAACACTTGTCGATGCCGTTTGACCGTCCCATCTACCTTGTGTTCGTGACTCCTTTCCAGCCTGAACACATAAACATGTGTCGCCCAGAATGTATGTTCTCTCACACTTATTTTTAAAATATCGTGTGTTCGAGATGGTAGAAGGACTAGTGGTTCTGGAATTTACACGGAAATTCTAGGAAACACTACAGCAGGTCATGGCAACACATTGACACTCTGTAGAGATTTTACATTACAGGCAGATGTGGGTGAGTTTTATTCTGTTGGATAACACCCCCTGGAATGCTGTTCATGAATGGCAGCACTACATTTTGGATCACCAGACTGACATACAAATTTGCAGTCAGGATGCATGGGGTAAGCATAAGAGTTCTCCTGTAGTCATACAAAATTGTACCCGAGACCGTAAGTCCAAAGTTCCAATGTGTCTAGCACACAGACAAGTTGACTGCAGCGCCTCAGCTGGTCTCCTCCTAACCAACACATGGCCATCACAGGCATTGAGACAGAACTAGCTTTCATCAGAAAACTCCATAGACCTCTGCCCTGACCTCCAATGAGCTCTCGCTCGACACCACTGAAGTGGTAAATGGCGGTGGTTTGGGGTCAGTGGAATGCACGCTACGGGGTGTCTGTCTCGGAGCTGTCCTTGAAGTAAAGGATTTGTAACAGTCTGTTGTTTAACTGTGGTGGCAACTACTGCTCAGATTGCTGCTGCCGATGCAGTACAATGCACCAGAGCCATAAGCCAAACACGATGTCCTTCCGTCTCAGTAGTGCCATGCGGTCGTCCTGAGTCTGGTCTTCTTGCGACACTCGTGTACAGTTGCTACATTCTTGCCAGGTCTTTCTGCAGTATCGCCAAAGGAATATCTAGCTTCCCATAGCCCAGTTACGTGACCTCATTTAAATTCAGGGAGCTGTTGATAGTGACACCTTCGTCGTCTTACAGGCATTCTTGACTAATATCAACTCACAATGTCCAATCTCAAACGTAACGAACACCCACAACTATTACAGTGTGTATTTAAAATGAACCTGATTTGCCGCCTCACAGTGGCACTAGTAGTGCTACTCTTGTGGAACTGGTGCAAAATTTGAATAGATGTAATCTTTCAGGTGTAGGAACACACCTACCAACTTTTGTTTATATTGCACAACAGCTCGTCAGTGTTGTAGTTATTTCTCCATCAGTGTAATATGGGAAATCCGTGATGGACTAAAAATACTGAGAGTAATAAATGTAACACAATAAAGTTGATGATGAGCTGTTGGTAGGCATGTGAACAAGATAGTCAAGTTAGCAGGTACATTGGTCATCACAAAAGGGCAAATTTTGTGGACTTTTATGTGTTGCACGTACATGGTTTGTAGTGTAAAATCAAAGATTATGACCTCCAGAACTCCTTGCTAACTTTGGGGGAAGACCAAAAACTGTGAAATTTTAGCACTTATTTCAGTTTTTTCTTTATTACTTTTTCCCTTGTGTCTTACAACATAAAGGGCTCTCCCTTTCTTATAGACCATTTAGTTTCTTACATTTAGTACTGGTTAAATGTATTTTTCCACCACTTACTTCCAGATATATAGAGCTTAAAAGGAATGACCAAGTCTACAAAGAAGTAGTAAACTCCAAGTGTGTAATTGATTATTGACATTATGAATAGTGGGGTTCTCTTGAAAAAACAGCTAGGCAGCCTCAGAAGTGCTACCCATGGTGGTGTCCAGTGAACTGAAAAGCGCATTGAAGTCAGGGTTGGAACTTATGAAAATCAGCTTTGAATTTTGTTGTTTGCCTTTGCTTTATACACTGAAGCAACAAAGAAACTGGTATATAAATGTCTATTGAAATAAAGAGCTATGTAAACAGGCAGAATAAAGCATTATGGTCCACAAAGCCTATATAAGACAACAAGTGTCTGGCACAGTTGTTAGATCGGTTACTGCTGCTACTGTGGCTGGTTATCAGAAGAGATCTCCACCGCCTCTTACTCTTACAGACTTATGGACAGCCCTGCAGAATTCACGGTATCAATTCCCCCCCAGCACTACTTCAGACATTAGACGAGTCCGCGCCATGTCCTGTTGCAGCACTTCTGCGTGCTCGTGGGGACCCTACATGATATTAGGCAGGTGTACAAGTTTCTTTGGCTCTTCAGTGTGTATTACCAACCAACCATTATAAATTGTAAAGATGGAAAATTCCTTCTGAAACACTCTTATATATAACACTCTTATATATAACACATGGTTTTTGTTATATACAATGTATATTTTATAAAAATTCCCTTTATATCTAACAGAATAATATTTCTTAAAAACTAAATGTATAATTAATAAATGCAAATTACAATTAATGAAAAAATGTAATTGAATCTCACATAAACAGATACTGCCTTGACTTCTTTGGTCTTTACTACAAGTCAAATTGAACATTAGCATCTTCCTCCTCAGCAATGATGTCATCAGTTAGGATTTCCCCATTCTCAAAATGTGCCTCAGCATCCTCCTCTTGAATTTTCTGGTGCAAGGCTGATGACAGAGCATCAGAGCTCTTCTAATTCTGGAGCTGCAGGGCCCTCGGCTACACTACTTCATAAATTTGCAAGAAATGACCTTCAATAAAGAGTCCAAAGGTGTATTTTTCATTGTTATGGAAATCACTGCACCTCTTGTCAGTGTCCTCCTGCAACTTAATTGTTAAAACAATTGTTGTTCCTTGAACCCTTTTACATAGCCATTTTTTGTCTTTGTTTGTTTGTTTTTTTTTTTTTTTTTTTTTTTTCTCTCTCTCTCCTTGTAAAGCATTGCAGGACAGGCATAATAATTTATATGTAGCATCGACACATTGATGTAGAGTTCAAATTTTTGTATGTCATGCACTTGTTATGCCACAGGGACATTGTGCATTCTGGTATGATCTCTTCCTCTAGCTTGCACTATACATCAGCATGATAGGTGGAGCAGAGGTGGAAGGAAACTTTTTTACATATACTACAGATGATTCATAAATTGAACAAGAAAGAAAAATTATGTCATATTATATAAGAGAAGCAGAGAGGAAAGTGTGAATAAACAATAAAAATTTTATAGGGCACATAGTAAAGGAAATCATGCCCAAAAAAAAAAAAAAAAAAATACTGGGCATACTTTTGACACTGGCTGCGAGCATGACAGATGTTTGGTGAGAAGCACTTAGTATCACTGATTTCACTAAGAAGAAACACTTTAGATTACTATACTTCACTATTTGAGGCGATAGGAGAAAGCACTTTGTCTTTTCTGTTGCACTTATTCGCCGTCTTGTTCGCCTCCCAGAGGTCCATCAGGAAGGCCAGCTGGTCGGTGCCTCCTCGCTACGATGGCTTGTGCCGTCATGACGAGGATCCAGAGTGTCGCCAGTCAATTGGGTTATGGAAATGGGTTGCAGTCTGGGGCGGTGATTGCTTCCACTGTGATGTTTCCCAGTGCTGTTCTGTTGATGTGGGCCACCATCTGCTGGCGCATTTCCATATGTTGGTGGCAATCCCACTGGTGAATCGGTGCTCAAGTGTGTCGGTCATGGCACATACATCACTTGTTACTTGCGATGAGTTTTATCTCCTCCAGTCTTTGGTTGGTTGGTACCGTCCTTTTGACTATTTTGTACCATGTCTCCTTCGCATGTTTATGCAACATATTTTCCGAGGCGTTTCCCCATATTTGTTTCCAATTGTATTGCGGGAGTTTGTGTTCAATTTTGTTTTTTGCCAGCTTCCCCCTGAGGGCCCAGTATATTCTCTTGGCTGTTCTGTGGCTGGGTTCGCCACGGTGTCCAGAACGTAACTTTCGTTGGCGTAGTGCCGCGTGATGTGTCGCATTCTGAAGGGAATGTGTCTCGTGTCGACTGGCGCTTCTTCTGATGTGGGCTTGTCTCCTGCAATTATCTTGGCTATGAAGCTGTCAGGGTTATTCTCCTGGAATGCGAGTGTTAGTTTTGGTAGAAAGGCTGCACATTTGGTCTTTACATCCACCAGACCTAGTCCCTCTACTTTCTTTGGCAGCGAGCACGTTGCTCGCGCCACTTTGAATATATTTCGAACTCACAACAGGTAGTACACTGCATTCGTAAGTGCTCGTGCAATTTCGGTTGGGATGCTTAAGATTTGCACAAGGTACCATGCTTTCAACAGGATCATCATGTTTATCAGGTCTATTATCTAGGGGATTGTTAGTTTCCGGTTTGTTTGCTGTCTGGAGAGAACACTTATGGTGTGTAGCACATCTCTCCAGTTGCATGCGGCCTTTCTAAGTGGACAAGACTGTATAAATATTCCAAGAACTTCATGGCTTTCTGCTATTTTGTACCACTGCCTGTCTGGTTTGAGACGTTGATTACCTATCGGCAGTAGTACTGTTTTTCTGGGGTTGGTTTGGGCTCCTGATGCTTTTTGGAAAGTGTTCACGATGGTTTCTACTCTCCCCATATCTTCCTGATATTCAGTTAAGATGCCTAGGTCATCAGCTAGGCTATACATGCTATTGCTTTGTCTCCTACGGAGAATCCTCTGATGTCATTTGTGAGTTTCCACAGCAGCGGGTCCAGTGCTATAGCGAATAGAGCCATTGACAATGGTCATCCTTGCCTCACAGATCTGTCCAGTGTTATCTGTTTTGTTTTCCAACCATTGATTATTACTGTCAATCTTCCAGTACTTAGTATCTTCTGGATGATTGTGATGAACTTTTGCCCAAACCCGAGTCTGTTTAGTGAGTCTATAAGGTTTTTGTGATTGATGCTGTCGAAAGCCTTGTTGAAGTCCATCGAAATTATGGCACCTGTGCTACTGGTGGTGGCTGCCTGTGCTATTATGTCCCTGTAGGTGCATGTGGCGTCAAATATATTTTTCCCTGGTATTGCACATGTTTTCCACAGACTGATGCCTTTCCTCATCGCCGATTTCAGGTTGTTTGCGATGCATTTCGTTACTATTTTATAGTCGGCATTAAGGAGCATAATCGGACGAAACTCTTCCATGCAGTGGGCGGCTTTCTTCTGAGGGATGAGGGTTATGGTCCCTTCAGTCAGTCTAGGTGGAAGTTCCACCCCATTGAGTATCTCGTTCACCATCTCCGTGAATTGCACTCCTTGTACGTCCCAATATGTGAGGTAGAACTCGAGCGGGATGCCGTCGGCGCCTGGTGCTCTTCCTCTGGCACTGGTCTTAATCGTTTCTTCGATGTTGATCTCGTCAACATTTTCTGTGGTCAACGCCCTGTCTTCATCTGTCAGCATGCTCCTCCTCTGTTGCAGAATTTCAGTAGTTGCTACGTCGTATGTCGCTTCTCAAGGGAACATGTCTCAGAAATAGTCTCAAACCCACCCTCTAGCATGTGAAGTTGTTATCATATCCATTATGCTATGCAACCAGACTATATAAACCAACTCATTTAACGCTACGATAACGTTGGAAGCTGAAGAAGTGAATTAAAATTTGTGCTGTGGCAGGGACTTGAACCTGGGTCTTCTTGCTTACTAGGCAGATAAGCTGACCATTACACCACCACAGCACTATGGTCAACATAGATGCACGAACTACCCAACTCAAATACCCAAATTAGAGACTTAAATGTCTCGGGGAAAAAATTAATTTAAGGTCTATACGATCACAAAAATGGCCTTGCTGTGCTGGTACTGCGAATGGCTGAAAGCAAGGGGAAACTACGGCCGTAATTTTTCCCGAGGGCATGCAGCTTTACTGTATGATTAAATGATGATGGCGTCCTCTTGGGTAAAATATCCCGGAGGTAAAATAGTCCCCCATTCAGATATCCGGGCGGGGACTACTCAAGAGGATGTCGTTATCAGGAGAAAGAAAACTGGCATTCTACGGATCGGAGCGTGGAATGTCAGATCCCTTAATCGGGCAGGTAGGTTAGAAAATTTAAAAACGGAAATGGACAGGTTAAAGTTAGATATAGTGGGAATTAGTGAAGTTCGGTGGCAGGAGGAACAAGACCTTTAGTCAGGTGACTACAGGGTTATAAACACAAAATCAAATAGGGGTAATGCAGGAGTAGGTTAAATAATAAATAAAAAGTAGGAGTGCAGGTAAGCTACTACGAACAGCCTAGTGAACGCATTATTGTGGCCAAGATAGACACAAAGCCCATGCCTACTACAGTAGTACAAATTTATATGCCAACTAGCTCTGCAGATGACGAAGAAATTGAAGAAATGTGTGATGAAATAAAAGAAATTATTCAGATAGTGAAGGGAGATGAAAATTTAATAGTCATGGGTGACTGGAATACGAGTGTAGGAAAAGGAAGAGAAGGAAATGTAGTAGGTGGATATGGATTGGGGCTAAGAAATGAATGAGGAAGCTGCCTGGTAGAATTTTGCACAGAGCACAACTTAGTCATAGCTAACACTTGGTTTAAGAATAATGAAAGAAGGTTGTATACATGGAAGAACCCTGTAGATACTAAAAGGTATCAGTTGGATTATATAATGGTAAGACAGAGATTTAGGAACCAGGTTTTAAATTGTAAGACATTTCCAGGGGCAGATGTGGACTCTGACCACAATCTATTGGTTATGACCTGTAGATTAAAACTGAAGAAACTGCAAAAAGGTGGGAATTTAAGGGGATGGTATCTGGATAAACTGAAAGAACCAGAGGTTGTACAGATCTTCAGGGAGAGCATAAGGGAAAAATGGTCAGGAATGGGGGAAAGAAATACAGCAGAAGAAGAATGGGTAGCTTTGAGGGATGAAGTAGTGAAGGCAGCAGAGGATCAAGTAGGTAAAAAGACGAGGGCTAGTAGAAATCCTTGGGTAACAGAAGAAATATTGAATTTTATTGATGAAAGGAGAAAATATAAAAATGCAATAAATGAAGCAGGCAAAAAGGAATACAAACGTCTCAAAAATGAGATCGACAGGGAGTGCAAAATGGCTAAGCAGGGATGGCTAGAGGACAAATGTAAGGATGTAGAGGCTTATCTCACCAGGGGTAAGATAGATACTGCTTACAGGAAAATTAAAGACACCTTTGGAGATCAGAGAATCACTTGCATTTACATCAAGAGCTCAGATGGAAACCCAGTTCTAAGCAAAGAAGGGAAAGCAGAAAGGTGGAAGGAGTATATAGAGGGTCTATACAAGGGTGATATACTTGAGGACAATATTATAGAAACGGAAGAGAAGGTAGATGAAGATGAAATGGGAGATACGATACTGTGTGAAGAGTTTGACAGAGCACTGAAAGACCTGAGCCAAAACAAAGCCCCGGGAGTAGACAACATTCCATTAGAACTACTGACGGCCTTGGGCGAGCCAGTCATGACAGAACTCTACCAGCTGGTGAGCAAGATGTATGAGACAGGCGAAATACCTTCAGACTTGAAGAAGAATATAATAATTCCAATCCCAAAGAAAGCAGGTGTTGACAGATGTGAAAATTACCGAACTATCAGTTTAACAAGGCACAGCTGCACAATACTAATGTGAGTTCCTTACAGACGAATGGAAAAACTGGTAGAAGCCAACCTCAGAGAAGATCAGTTCGGATTCCCTAGAAATGTTGGAGCACGTGAGGCAATACTGACCCTACGACGTATCTTAGAAAATAGATTAAGGAAAGGCAAAGCTACATTTCTAGCATTTGTAGACTTAGAGAAAACTTTTGACAATGTTGACAGGAATACTCTCTTTCAAATTCTGAAGGTGGCAGTGGTAAAATACAGGGAGCGAAAGGCTATTTACAATTTGTACAGAAAGCAGATGGCAGTTATAAGAGTCGAGGGGCATGCAGCGGTTTGGAAGGGAGTGAGACAGGGTTGTAGCCTGTCCCCGATGTTATTCAATCTGTATGTTGAGCAAGCAGTAAAGGAAACAAAAGAAAAATTCAGAGTAGGTATGAAAATCCATGGAGAAGAAATAAAAACTTTGAGGTTCGCCGATGACTTGGAAGAGCAGTTGAATGGAATGAACAGTGTCTTGAGAGGATTATATAAGATGAACATCAACAAAAGCAAAACGAGGATAATGGAAAGTAGTCGAATTAAGTCGGGTGGTGCTAGGGAATTAGATTAGGAAATGAGACACTTAAAGTAGTAGTAAAGGAATTTTGCTATTTGGGGAGCAAAGTAACTGATAATGGTTGAAGTAGAGAGGATATAAAATGTAGACTGGCAAAGGCAATGAAAGCGTTTCTGAAGAAGAGAAATTTGTTAACAGCGAGTATAGATTTAAGTGTCAGGAAGACGTTTCTGAAAGAATTTGTATGGAGTGTAGCCATGTGTGGAAGTGAAACATGGACGATGAATAGTTTAGACCAGTAGAGAATAGAAGCTTTTGAAATGTGGTGCTACAGAAGAATGCTGAAGATTAGATGGGTAGATCACATAACTAATGAGGAGGTATTGAATAGAATTGGGGAGAAGAGAAGTTTGTGGCACAACTTGCCCAGAAGAAGGGATCGGTTGGTAGGACATGTTCTGAGGCATCAAGGGGTCACCAATTTAGTATTGGAGGGTAACGTGAAGGGTAAAAATCGTAGAGGGAGACCAAGAGATGAATACATTAAGCAGATTCAGAAGGATGTCGGTTGCAGGGTGGTGAAGAATCTTGCACAGGATAGAGTAGCACAGAGAGCTGCATCAAACCAGTCTCAGGACTGAAGACCATAACAACAACAACGAAGTTCATCCCCCCCTCTCCCGGGTGCAAACAAGGGCCCACCAGAGTGAATGGCTGCAGTGTGCGATACTTGGGATCTTAACCTTACATCACTGTTAGATAGTTTCAAAAAGTTGATCACACCGCTGGGGACCCGTGCTTGCTAGTGAATATAGTTGTATGTACTTTTGTATACACAGTGAGACAAACTTTGTTGCTCATTAATTTTTTCAGTGACTATATATACATACCTATACTCTGCTTTTGTCATTTTATCCATTGTGGTTAACAGTTATGGCTGACCTGTCACCCTTCATGTAATTTATAAAGTTGTTTGTTCTTTCTTAAGTCAGCACTTTGTCATGCTATCTTCAAATTTATTTATTTACACGTCTTGTACCATAGGAACAAATGTTGTTGTTGTTGTTGTTGTTGTTGTTCTCAGTCCTGAGACTGGTTTGATGCAGCTCTCCATGCTACTCTATCCTGTGCCAGCTGCTTCATCTCCCAGTACCTACTGCAACCTACATCCTTCTGAATCTGCTTAGTGTACTCATCTCTCGGTCTCCCTCTACGATTTTTACCCTCCACGCTGCCCTCCAATGCTAAATTTGTGATCCCTTGATGCCTCAAAACATGTCCTACCAACCGATCCCTTCTTCTAGTCAAGTTGTGCCACAAACTTCTCTTCTCCCCAATCCTATTCAATACCTCCTCATTAGTTACGTGATCTATCCACCTTATCTTCAGTATTCTTCCGTAGCACCACATAGGAACAAATTGAGGAGCAAATTTCCAAGGTCATGGAACATGTCAGTACATGAAATTACAACATAAAAGTAATAACAGATAAAAATAAAATGTTTATGAACCCAAAAAAAGACAATCCATAAGCTTAAGTAAACACAACCAACAATACAACAAGAATCAGCTTAATTTTTCAAGGCACTCCTTCATGGAATACAATGAGTGACTCACAAGGAAACTCTTCAGTTTCGATTTGAAAGTGTAGATTACTGCTAAGATTCTTGAATTCTTGTGGTAGCATATTGAAAGTGGATGCAGCTGTATATTGCATACCTTTCTGCACAAGAGTTAAGGAAGTGCGATCAAAATGCAGATTTCATTTGTGCCGAGTATTAACTGAGTGAAAGCTGCTAGTTCTTGGGAATATTGCCTTAACAAGAAATGACAGTATAGAATATATATATTGAGAAGTCAATGTCAAATATCCCGACTAACGCACAGGCGTTGACAAGAGGTTTGCGAACTTACACCACTCATTGCCCAAACTGCCCGTTACTGAGCCAAAGATCCTTTTAGGATGGGAAGTGTTACCCCAAAATACAGGGTATTTCAAAATGAATATATGGCTTTTAAGGCTTTGTAGCACATATTACATTCACCTTGCAATTATAAATAATACACCAAATGAAGGAGAGACTTAAATAGTTTTTCTTACAATTATTCAGTGTGAACACCGATCACACATGGAGTCGATAGGCGTGTTGTTCTGAAACATTGATCAGCGTGTCAGGAGTAACTGTTGCAGTAACACTGTTTCTAAGGTCAGATAGATCAGCTGGTATCGGAGGCACATACATATGATCGCGTTAGATTGTGTGTGAACATGGAGGTCATGCATAAAATGCTGTGTCAACCGGCCCCTTGCGCCCAATCCACTGGCCGGATACAATGTGATTTAACGAGTCATGTACTGAGTTATGCTCCCAAGTGGGCCATAGCTATAACACATCAAGGTAAGAAACATTAGTTACAGTTGACTCACTGAAAAAGAAAGGCCCATAAACTTTTCGAAGTGATATGTCTTGGGACTAAGTGTGAAAGACTTGCACTCGTTCAACACGTTTTTCAGTCACTCTTTGTCATTCCATACTCTTCCCATTGTGCACAGGTATACAAACATAGCTGTTTGAGTTGCTCTTTCATTTGGTGTATTATTTACAATTGTAAGTTGAACATAATAAATACTGCAATGCCTTAAAACTGGTATGTTCATTTTGAAACACACTGTATAATACCATACGACATAAGAGACTGAAAATAAGCAAAGCAGACTAATTTTTGTATTGAAAGATCACTTACTTCAGAACCTGTTCGCATAGTAAAAATGGGAGCATTAAGTCTTAGAACAAGATCCTGAATGTAGGCTTTCCATAACAGTTTACTATATATCTGAACACAAAAATATTTGAACTGTTCTGTGAAATTAAAACTTCGGGTTTTGTTGAATTGTGTATTAGAAACTGTAAAAACTGAGTCTTACTGTGATTTAGCATTAGTTTATTTTCTACAGGCCATGAACTTATGTCATGGAATGCACTATTGAAACTGAGCCAATGTCACACACAACATCCTTTACTACCAAGCTAGTGTCATCAGCAAACGTAAATGTTTTAGAATTACCCGTAATACTAGAGGGCTTATCATTTATATAAATAAGGAACAGGAGTGGCCCCAACACTGATCCCTGGGGTACCACCCAGCCCCCCTCCCAATTGACCGTACCCCACTGAGACCCCACATCACAGTGATTCTCAACACTGTGAATAATGGCCTTTTGCCATCTGTTGTTAAAGTAAGAGGTGGCCCAGTTGTGAGCTGCTCCTCATGTTCCGTAATGGTCTATCTTCTAGAGCAATATTTCTTGATCAACACAATCAAACACCTTAGTTAAATCAAAAAATATCCCTTGCGTTCAAAACCTTTTGTTTAATCCATCCAGCACCTAACAGAGAAGCATTTTCAGTTGTTAAAGGACTTCTAAAGCCAAACTGTATATTTGATAGCAAATTATGTTTTATAAAATGATCATTTATCCTTACATACACAGCCTTTTCTATAACTTAAGCGAACACTGATGGAATAGAAATAGGTCTAAAATTGCCTGCATTATCCCTTTCTCCCCTTATATAAAGCGGCTTTACTACTGAGAACTTTAATTGTTCAGAAAACTGACCATTCTTCTAGGAAAAATTAAAAATATGGCTAAATACAGTGCTAACATGTGCAGCACAGTACTTTAATATTCTGCTAGGCATTCCACCATATCCATGAGAGTCCTTAGTCTTCAGTGATTTAATTATTGACTCAGTCTCCCCCTTGTCAGTATCACAGTGGAGTATTTCAGACATCAATCTCTGAAAGGCATTGATTGAGTTATGATTCCCTGTAGAAACACAATTTTAATTTAATTCACCAGCAATGCTCAGAAAATGATTGTTAAATACTGTATACCGTATTTACTCGAATCTAAGCTGCACTTTTTTCTGGTTTTTGTAATCCATAAAACCACCTGTGACTTAGAATCGAGTGCAAAGTCAGTGGAAGTTCTGAAAAATGTTGGTAGGTGTCACCACAACTAACTTTTGCCGTCAAATATATGTAGCGCTACACAGCCATGCTTTGCAGGCACAAAGATAAATACTGGCGCCAAAACCTCTGCGTCAGTAAATAAATTTAAAGAAAAGGTGGAAGACGAGCTTTTTTTTCTCCGCCTCGAGTTTCGACCGCGGCATTTTCATACATTATCCAACGAAGTAAATACAAATTTCGTATTGTTCATCTTCAAATGTAGCAGCATTTCAATGTACTTCGAAAATCCGACTGGCAAGACTGTTTGGGATGTTTGTCAATATGGCCATCTCTACGTTCTGAATTTTTTCCTACCTGTTTGAAGAGATGGTTGCTAGTAGGAACTTTCATGAATTGTGAATCAGATGCAGTATTCTCTTCACCATAATAATAATAATACGAATATAAACAATTTGCCATGTATTCTTTCGTGTTTGCTGCTATCTCATTTAAATCCTGTCTGCCTAATAAACTACGAAACTATAGCGCGACAACAGCAAACGCGGAAGAATATACATATCATGTCATGTTTATATTCGTATTATTCTTATGCATAATAGTGATACAGTCAGAAATGAAGCATGGCAATTGACTAGATTTTTAAATCTAAGATGACTCAATTTCTGTGCAGAATGTAATGTACTAAAGAGACGTCTGCAAAGATTTTCAAACGGAGAAAAATTTTCGCTGAACTCTCGTCCAGAACATCTTCTATCATACGCAGTCTATTATTTGGTTCTTGTTGATCATTATCAAAGAAAGCAGCAATGTAAGTAACAACAAATAGCAGTCTCTAGCCATTGTTTCACTAATGAGACGATTCCTCTCCTTCCTGCATCTTTTTTTTTTTTTAAGCAGCGGTAGCGCGCACAAAAGCAAGCCACACCACGAGCAGCGACAGGCCATAAACACTCATTATCATAATGCGACACACAATGCATGGCACAGTACAGTAATCCATTTTCAGCATAGAGTGTCGTAAACACATATAACAAAGAGACCAGCACTTATCAGATCAAAGAAAAATAAGCAATCAGTTCAAACCAGACGAAGCACGTGAAAAAGGAAAGGTTCCCGTATAAATACAGACGGAGCGCTGACGGCCTGACGCATAGCAATGGCTACCTTGTAAATAAAGCTTAACTGCTGAGCTTACGACTCGAACCAAAGTACTGTAGCTGTATCGTCATTCATTCAACCTAAATTGTGTCTCATATTACAATGGGTCAACTTTGTTTTGATTTGGAGGTGCGGCCTAAAACTTTTCTCTCCCCTTGAATTTCGAGTCTCAAATTTCAGGTGCGGCTTAGATTTGGGAAAAATTTTTTCCCTTGATTTCAAGTCTCATTTTTCAGGGGCGGCTTAGATTCGAGTGCGGCTTAGATTCGAGTAAATACGGTATATATCTGATTTGTCAGTAACAGAAATGTTTTTACTATGAACTGACTGTATATTGTCGACCTTGTGCTGCTAGCAAGTCTCTCCCTTCACAACTCACCATATGGTTTTAATTTTATCCAGTGAATTAGATATTCTATTTGTGTACCACATATACTCTTTTCCTTCGTAATAAAATTGTTAAGCACCTTACAGTACTGTTTGTAATGGGCTGCTGTAGCTTGATTGTGACTACTCCTAACGTTTTAATATAATTTCCGCTTTGTACTACATGATATCCTTATCCCGCTAGTCAGTCACCCAGGTTGCCCTTTACTGCTAGTCCCCCGTTTAGAACATTCTAGTTGAAGCAACTCTCAAAGAGCATGAGAAATGTGTTAAGGGAAGCATTACATTTGTCATCTATGTTATCGGCACTATAAACATCCTGCCACTCGTGATCCTTAACGAGGTTTAGAAAACTCTCTATTACCACTGGATTAGCTTTCCTACACAGTTTGTAATTATATGTGACATTTGTTTGAGTACAAAAGCCTTTTAGTCTTAAAATTTGTGCATTATAGTCTGAAAGGCCCTTCACCATTTTATTAACAGACTGCCCATCTAGTTACGAAGAATGAATCAAAATATTGTCTGCGACTGTGCTACTGTTCCCCTGTACCCTAGTTGGAAAAAACACAGTCTGCATCAGATCATATGGGTTTAGGAGATCTACCAACATTCTTTTTCTTGCACAATCATATACAAAATTAATATTGAAGTCATCACATACAACTAATTTTTCGTAGTTCATATAAAGTGAACCAAGAGCCCTCTCTAGCTTGAGAGAATGCTCTGAAGTTAGAGTTATGGGACCTACAAACAACAACAATTAGAAGTTTAGTGTCAATAAATTCAACTGCCCTGCACAACATTCAAACATCTGTTCAGTGCAGTGCCGTAATACAAGGGTTGTTTGAAAAGTTCTTGGAATCACCACAAGAGGCCAGTGCTATTGCAATGAGTTTTTCACATGATATTCATTGGACTGTTGCCTGTAAACACATGCGACATCAGTACTCTTGGAAGAGAGCTGTGGTGGTGGTGGCTCTGTTTTTTCCCCGCATAGTGATTTGCGAAGATGAAAAAAATTGAGATTCGAGCATTGATTAAGTACATCTACATCTACATCTACATGACTACTCTGCAATTCACATTTAAGTGCTTGGCAGAGGGTTCATCGAACCACAATCATACTATCTCTCTACTATTCCACTCCCGAACAGCGAGCGGGAAAAACGAACACCTAAACCTTTCTGTTCGAGCTCTGATTTCTCTTATTTTATTTTGATGATCATTCCTACCTATGTAGGTTGGGCTCAACAAAATATTTTCGCATTCGGAAGAGAAAGTTGGTGACTGAAATTTCGTAAAAAGGTCTCGCCGCGACGAAAAACGTCTATGCTTTAATGACTTCCATCCCAACTCGTGTATCATATCTGCCACACTCTCTCCCCTATAACGTGATAATACAAAACGAGCTGCCCTTTTTTGCACCCTTTCGATGTCCTCCGTCAATCCCACCTGGTAAGGATCCCACACCGCGCAGCAATATTCTAACAGAGGACGAACGAGTGTAGTGTAAGCTGTCTCTTTAGTGGACTTGTTGCATCTTCTAAGTGTCCTGCCAATGAAACGCAACCTTTGGCTCGCCTTCCCGACAATATTATCTATGTGGTCCTTCCAACTGAAGTTGTTCGTAATTTTAACACCCAGGTACTTAGTTGAATTGACAGCCTTGAGAATTGTACTATTTATTGAGTAATCGAATTCCAACGGATTTCTTTTGGAACTCATGTGGATCATCTCACACTTCTCGTTATTTAGCCTCAACTGCCACCTGACACACCATACAGCAATCTTTTCTAAATCGCTTTGCAACTGATACTGGTCTTCGGATGACCTTACTAGACGGTAAATTACAGCATCATCTGCGAACAGTCTAAGAGAACTGCTCAGATTGTCACCCAGGTCATTTATATAGATCAGGAACAGTAGAGGTCCCAGGACGCTTCCCTGGGGAACACCTGATATCACTTAAGTTTTACTCGATGATTTGCCGTCTATTACTACGAACTGCGACCTTCCTGATAGGAAATCACGAATCCAGTCGCACAACTGAGACGATCCGCAGCTTGATTAGAGGTCGCTTATGAGGAACGGTGTCAAAAGCTTTCCGGAAATCTAGAAATACGGAATCAACTTGAGATCCCCTGTCGATAGCGGCCATTACTTCGTGCGAATAAAGAGCTAGCTGCGTTGCACAAGAGCTTTGTAAAGAAAGCCATACCAGCAAAGGACATTCATGCTGATTTCCAGAATACACTGGGGGACTCTTCTCCTTCATATTCAACTGTTGCCAAGTGGACAAATGAATTTAAATTTGGTCAGGAGATCTTAGATGATGATCCACGTAGTGGTCGGCCAAGATGTGTCACTACTCAAGAAATCATTGCAAAAGTGCAAAAAAATGGTCATCAAGGATCACCAATTGAAAGTGTGTGAAATTGCTCACACTTGCCACATGTCATCTGAAAGGGTATATTACATTTTAACTCAAGAATTAGAAATGAAAAAATTATCTGCAAGATGGGTGCCGCGACTCTTGACGTGTGGCGTCACACATGTGCTGTCGCCATGCCAAAATTACACGAACTAAGGTATGAATTGCTGCCACACTCGCCTTATTCACCTAATATGGCTCCACCAGACTTCCATCTCTTCCCAAAACTGAACTTTTTTTTGTAGATGAAGATTCACTTCACTTCAAACGAAGAATTGATGGTCGGAGTTGACAACTATTTTGCAGGCCTGGAGGAAACTCATTTTCAAGATGGAATCAAGACACTGGAACATCATTGGACCAAGTGCATTAATCTACAAGTAGTCTACATTGAAATATTAGAAAAGTTTCAGTGAAAAAATAAAAAGATTCAGTGATGAGAACTTTTCAAACCACCCTCATACATCTATGGACTCAAACGGAATATTGTTCTTTATGTACATGGCCACTGCCCCGCTCTGCAAGGAACTCCTTGAAAAACTGCCAGCCAATCTTTATCCTGGTAAATGAAGCTCTAAATTTCAAATTATTTAAGAGGTGCTCCAATATACCAGTAATGTCCAAGTCAACATCTATAAGCAAATCACTAACTTTATCTCTAGTCCCTCTTATATTTTGATGAAATATGCTAATTCCTTCTCTACTTGGAAATATGATGTCCTATGAAGGAGAGCCATTAGTTAGAGGGGCTTCCTTCAAGCAGGTATACCTATCAGCTGACTTCAATCTAGCCGGCCGGTGTGGCCGAGCGGTTCTAGGCGCTTCAGTCTGGAACCGCGCAACCGCTATGGTCGCAGGTTTGAATCCTGCCTCGGGCATAGATGTTTGTGATGTCCTTAGGATAGTTAGGTTTAAGTAGTTCTAAGTGCCAGGGGACTGATGACCTCAGATGTTAAGTCCCATACTGCTCAGAGCCATTTGAACCATTTGACTTCAATCTAAAAAAGATGCAGCTCTAACACCAAATATTACAGGAATTTTTCCATGAGTGATCCCACCACCACCCAGTACACTGTCACCTGTAAGCTTTGCCAACCTCCCTCTTGAGGTGCAGACCATGCCTAGTGAAACCCGATCTCCTGATAGACCCAACTGGCACCACTGCAATGTGACCCATGTCCTCTGCCATTAGGGCCTTCTCCAGCCCCATGTTAACATGCCTAACAGCCTCATTAAGATGAGGCTGATCATGATGCTGAAACAGTTTCAGTAAATTCACATTAGTGCCACCAGTTTGAGTAGCTATCTTTAACATGCCCCCACCTATCAGTATTATTCTCTGCTCCACCCACTATCACTACCTGATTCTTTTTTGCAAAACTCCCCTATGGTGTCAGTCGCCTGAGCCAACCCTGCACTAGGCTTCCACAATGCTGGTGACCTGGTACTCTCTCCCCAACACTTCCTGCAACTGCTAGCCCACACCTCTATCATGCGAACTACCTGGCAGCAGAACTTTCTTCTTCCTGGTAGACTTTGCAACTGACTGTGGCCTCCTAACTGCTGAGGACTGCTGCTTGTCTTCCACACCTACAGGTACAAGAGGCTCCTCTCCACTCAACTCTGACAGTTGGTCAAACCTATTGCAATACACAAAGTACAACTGTCAGAATACTTCCTCCTCTAGCTGCCTTGTTGCCAACTGCCAGTTCCCATTCCCCAGCACCCTGCACCCTCCACAACCTATCTAGTACCTCATTTGCATATTGCAACTGCACCTGAAGGGCACAGATTACCCCCCAATGAAAATACTTTGAAGAAATCCCACACTGTAACCAACTATTCACAAACCTACGACAAAGCCCACACTTCTCACTCATGGTAAAATTTCACCGTTACTGAAACAAAAACTAAAAGTCTACGTTACCTAAGTTCTGTTACATCAGTATAACTATTTACAGAACTAGCAATAGTGATCTTGAAATTCTCTCTCTACTAAGAAAGCAACAACTTTTATTGATACTACTGAACAACTACTAATACCAAACCAATAAAACTTCACAAAATTTATTAGCTAAAACCAAAAATTCAAGTGGCCTCTGGGACACTCCGTGAAGTTAAAACAGTGAAAGAAAATTTTACTGAAATATTTCACTAGAAACAATAAGAAAAGTCAGCTGAAAACTACCACACTAAATTCACTAAATGACTTTAACTCACAGAAAACTCTAAAAACACAGTGAGCAAATATTTCCAAAAGTTTATTAAACCGTTATTTCACCACAAACAGCACGAGACACCATTGGAAACAATTAAATTTAATAACAGTGTAACAGTGCACAAACAATGTAGTCAGAACTTAAAAACTGCTACAGTTGCAAATATTTGCCACAAAATGTAAACATACTGCTAATATTTGGATGTACGATTGAAAACTAACAAGTTGAATATTCGAATACAGAGCACAAAAAACTTTGACAGCACTTGGCTTTATAACCGCTATAGCTGCAACTGCATGCCCTAAGATGTAAACACACTACTGAGGCATGACACTTGGATGAACAATGTAAGCACACTCACGAATAACAGACCACTCGAGTCAATAACACGGAAATAAAAACTGAGATGAATGAAAGTCCACTAATAAGTTACTTTAACAGCAAATATTAACACAAATAAACTTTAAAATATGTAACTGAAGACTAAAACTTTATAAAATATTGATGATCAATTTCATCAGCAGTTCAGCACAAGTGATGTCACACCAAAGACCCATTTCTTTAAAAGGTATTTAAATTTTAATTTGGTCACTTGACGCTTAAGCTCTCTGATTTCTCATTAGAGTTTTGGAAGTACTAGCTAGAACTTCTAATAGTCACATTAATGCAAAGATCTATATTCGTTCCAGTCCCAGTATTCAGCTGCAGGAAGTTTGTGTATTTACCAAAGGATTTCTTGTCCTTATGACTATCATCTACTCATGACTGTATTCCCATTTAGTTGTAAGATTATATCAGTGGGCTCAAGTGTCTATGTATGTTTCCTTCTTAGTACAGTTTACAAAAACATACCATATACAATGAAGTAATATTAGACTACTATAGTCACTATTTTGTTTCATGGTTGTATCATAGACCTTAGCTTATACCTTTGATATCTACTGATAGGGTGTTGTTTTTTTTTTTTTTTTTTTTTTTTTTTTTTTTTTTTTTTTTTTCCTGTTTCAAATTTTATATGTTTTAAGGTCACTGCCTTTCACTTGACTTTCTGTAGGTGTTTTTTTAAAATATCTGTTCAGGCACTGGGTGGTCTTAGATAATATCCATGCAGCATCCAATGCATGTGTTGACCGATTTATCTACGTATGTTACTAGTTCATAGTAGAATTCCTTTCCAACATTTGAATCCTTTGTGGCCCATTATTGCTTCAATGCACAGAGCCTACTTTTCTACACTTTCTCACGAAAGTGCAAAGCAAAGTGTTTTCTCGCCATTTCTCCACAATTTGTATCAATATATAGCTACAGTAAGCCCTTTTCCTTCACTAAGCACCAAAATACATTCCCTACTAGACAGGATTATCCAGTTGATCATATTCACTTATAAATATAAGTCCCAATTTCAGCAGGTAAGAGTTGATAGTAGGGTTCAAATGTGCTGCGCAAACCCCATGAAGCCATGAACCTAAGTTGCCAATAAGGCACTGTGCAAGCTGGGTGTGGCTCCCTAATGGTGTGAGTTGTGTTAATATGGAATGGACTGGGTCCTTTGGTCAAACTGGACTGATCATTGATTGGAAATGGCTATGTTCAGCTACTTCGAGACCATTTGCACCCATTCATGGACTTCATGTCCCCAATCAATGATGGATTTACTACAGATGATGGTGTGCCACGTCACCAGGCCACAGTTGTTCATAATGGGTTTGAAGAATATTCCTGACAATTAGAGCAGGTGAGATTTGGTCAGGGAGATTTCCTGATATTAATCCCATCAAACATTTATGGTAAATAATTGAAAGGTCAGTTGTGCACAAAATCCTGCATCAGCATTTTTTCTATTATGGACAGCTATAGAGGCAGCATGGATAGTATTTATGCAGGCAACTTCCAACGGCTTTTTCCATCCATGCCGCATAAAGTTGCTCCACTACATTGGGCAAAAGGATGCCCGACAAAATGTTAGGATGTATCCAATGACTTTTGTCACTTCAGTGAACTTTATTATCCACCCCATTTTCTCACAAATGGAGGGGTTCTGTTTATTCCGTAAACATCTGTTGCTCAGCTATAAACTAGTATTCCTGTCTACAGAAATCCTGCCAGCTAATAAATTGTGTTCTGTTTAATACTGCTGATTCTGAGGCATCTCCTGTTAAGTATCACGTAGTGAATTGAATTCACCTTTTATCCCACTAGCAAGAGAAAACTGGCTCAAACATTCCTAAGAAAACAATAGAATGCTACCTCTTTGTAATGCCATTACTATGAGGGTTGACTGAAAACTCTTCTAGTTGGCAGCATAGGTATGCGGCAGGTACTGGCTTGTTCTGTAGCCTCTTCTCTACAGCTCCAGTTGGCAGGAAACCTTAGCATTGAACAGTTGTGTTGTTACAGTGTAAAGTATGGAACTCTGCGCAGATGGTCGGTCAATGCAATTTAAGCAACATGTAGCCATTGAATTTTTGACAGCAGAAGGTGTCACCCCAAAGGAGATTCATCAGAGAATGAAAGCAGTTAATGCTGATTCTTTAGATCTGAGTGCCGTGTGACATTGTGCGAGTAAGTTTGAAGATGATGAGGTGCGAACATCTGACCTGCGTGACACACAAAGAGTTGGACGTCCTGAGACAGCAACCAATGAGTTTCACAAGCAAAATGGTGACAGATTGATTCAGGATGATTGTCTCATCACTCAGAGAGAAATTGCAAGTACAGTCAGCGTTTTACAAGAACGTATGGGTCACATTATTGCTTTGCTTGGCTATCGGAAGATCTGTGCATGATGGGTACCCCAGATGCTGACTCCTGAAATAAAAGCGCACACACTTGACATTGGCCAGGAACTCCTCTCGCATTACGAAAATGAAGGCGATGCCTTCCTCCATTCAATTGTGGCAGATAAAATGTGGTTACGACCAGGAGAAGAAACGCCAGTTTGTGGAATATCGACACAAAAACTCACCCCAGAATAATAAATTCAAGACGCGACCCTCAGCTGGAAAAATCATCGTCACAGTGTTCTGGGACGCAGATGGTGTTATCTGTGTTGATTTCCTTGATCGTGGAACAACAATAAATTCAGAGCATTACATCACAATGCTGTGAACTCTGAAACGATGGCTAACAAGGGTCCAAAAGGAAAAGGGAAATGTTTTCCTGAAGCACGACAGTGCCAAACCACACACTTCATGTGCCACCACAGCAGAACTTCAGAGACTGAAGCTCACCATCATACAGCATCCTCCATACAGTCCAGATTTAGCACCGTCTGACTTCCATCTGTTTATTAAAATATTCCCATCCAAACTCAATTAATGAAGGTGGAGGCATTACTTTTCATTCAACCCTCGTATTATCAAAATGACATTCTTCTACTAACTTTCATTCATCATCATTCGTGACAGTGGCTAGATTGGACTGTGTAAAAATTGGACTTCATAAAAATTGAGACTTTACGGGTGCTGATGACTGCGCAGTTTTGAGTGCCCCACAAATCAAACATCATCATCGTCTACTAACTTTTAGAATAAACTTGCAGATTGTCTTTCATTGCTTCCCATTTTTCAATCTTGCGATTTTGCATTAGATCCACTCCAGCTTTACATTAAGGACTACTTACCTAACTATGCTCCATCGGCTGATGAGGAAGCATTTTAGAACAGTGTTTATCTGCCTCCTTGCAGAATTTGCATCCCCCATCACTTCCTCTTGGCTGTGGTGAACTGTTCCCTTTCTTGTCTCTTTGTCGCTGAATTTTAATCTTTTCTACCTTGCCCCACAGTTATTCTGTAGTGCTCCCTACTTCCTTAAGGTTACCCTCCTGTATTTTATCATTATTAGATTTATAGTTGTCAAACGCCCCTGTTATTTCTTCCATTGGCTCTCCTAACCTATCATCAACATTTTGTTTAAGCCTTTCCTCGATATTTATTCTAGAAGTTGAAACTATTCACCCCTTGTTCAATTGATCTGCGACTCATTTGCTCTTTATCTAGTTTCAGTTCTTGAGTGTGTGATTCCAACCTATCTGTGTTTCTGTGTATTCTTTGTAAAAACTCTCCCTTAAATAAATCAGTTTGTGCCTCTTTTTCTAAACTTGACTCTTTAATATGAGTCTTTAACTTTTAACTGACAGAAATTACCTCCTCTTGAACCCTAGTTATTGTCTGGATAAATTCTGTCCTTTCAGTACTTATTTCATTATTATTAGTAGTTAATCTATATTTAATTCATTATACACCTCTGCCTATTTTATCATTACTTGCAGCTAAACAATTATTCATTTCTTGTAGACCTATATCTATTTTATCATTACTTGAATTTATATGATTATTCATTTCTTGCTTCTCCATTTTTAGGTTCTCCCTACTAACAGAGAACCTCTCCTAAATATCCTTTATCGTGTGGGAATACTCTGATGTTGATACCAGAGTTTCCATGATATTCACTAACTACAAGATCAAATTTACAACCCACAAAAAGTTAACAGTTGATAACTTAACAATCAGTCCTTTCGATAAAAGCTTTATTAATTTAGTCTTCACCACAATAAGCACTTGAATAGGGTTACAACAGTCACTTTTACACTTTCTGTAAGTTTGACAAATGTTCCACCAGTTGATCTGATTAAACGCACCGGTTATTGTCTGCTGCTTGCTAAGTAACTGTGAGAGCTGCTGGCAATCATTGACTCGCACCTGATAGGTATGTCATTAGCTGTTATGGCATCAACTCAGTGTAGCCTCCAGCATCTTCTTCTTTCTTGTCGCCATCATCTCATTGAATACTGAGTCTGGAGATACCAGCATCTTGTATGCAGGTGAAGATCATATTCATATGCCACTTAGTTGTTACATAAAGCCTGTATGTTACTTCAAGAAAAATTACTATCTAATATTTGGAATTTCCAGGCAACTACTGGTACTTACCACCATTGCTGCAATCCAACTCATCAGCAGAATAACCTTATAATCACAACAGCCATTTCTGTTACAGGACTTTGTACAAAAAAGTTGTTTTTGCAGGTTTATTAATCCTGGATATTTTTACATACAAATTGTAAAATACTCATCACTTCTGCATCCAAAACTTTTGCTCCAGCATATGAATTCATACAAACAGTAACACTTTGAGGTGTGTGCCCAAGTTTCTGTCATGAGGTTTCAAAATGTGCCATTATCTATGTGAAATTTTTGTTACTGTTTCCATTTATTGCTTCTTGAGCTGCTGTGACGGATATGTCACACTCTAGTGACCCAATGACTTAATTAGAAATTGGGGGGGGGGGGGGGGACTTTTATGGTAGTTAAGGAACATCTGATACCGAACAAAGAATTTTTCATGCCTTCAGAACTTTTACCTATTGGGCAGATTCTATATAAGCGAAATTTTTCATTCTCATATAACTTGAATCAGCTAATTTAGATGTCATACTCTTGGCCGTGGAAGATTATTTAAACGTTGAACACATATAACTAATTAAGCCAAAATTCCTATGTGAATATTTCAATTTTCACTAAAATGAACAAACACCCACAGTCCTTACATCACATATTTCAACTGATAAATTCACTAAAATCTTCAAATTGATTATACTATTGCCAGACTTTTCTTATTTCTCAATAGTTTTGTTACAGGCATAAACAGAATCAAGTTTTACTTTGAATTTCTTCCTTGTTGCACCAATGGATCGCTCTTTTTCATAATTTCTCTGTACAAGTCTTTAATTCTTCTTCATCACTACTAGTGTTTGCAACCTCTGAATAATTACTTTTTAAGAGAACTCCTTCACTCTTGTTCTGTGCATGGAACCAATGTAAATGATGGCAGCAATTCACTTGTGAAAAGAACAAGAGAGAGAATGGCAGACATTGGATCATTGCACACTAAATTTTTAACGCTATTGGTGCCATCTTATACTGACCATTTTAGAACTGTAAAATTAAAGCAGCAAATGGTCATTATGATTACATTTCATATTTTTAGTATGACAAAGCATGATTTGTTGTTGTGGTCACCGTTTGCTGCATTTATTTTACTACCCTGATGATGGCTAGTGTAGGCTGATACTGATTAACATTTTGAAGTGTTTCGCAAATATGCCAAACGAATGTGAATTGTAAACCAAAGTAACATAGTTCTTCTTCATAACAAGAAACAAATGTTCAACAGTCGTTTATGGAAAAGGTTCAAAAGCATTAAAACATAAACCAAATGCGCATCTCATGGAATGTACATAAAGCAACATGGCTTGAAACATATGACATAAATGGGTGTGGCATTTTGTAAACATGTTACCAAGACCGTTCTATCACATTTGAAATTGCAAAACGAAATTTTGATTTTTTGGGGTGAGTTCGATTGTCTCGAGTTCGATTGTCTCCTTGAATGCTAAAGCCAATTTCTGCTGTAGGAAAAACATCTCTTCTCAACATTACTTGTCTTGAACACTTCCATTGTGGAATTCAAACAATGTTATTAGTTATGGTGGCACAGCCTTCTTCAGTGAACACTGGCAGGAAACTTCATGCCTGGTTCACATACAAGTGTAACAACACACAATCATTTATACAACTTTGTCAGAAATTGTTGATATTCATAGAAACACAAGAATGAAAAATGCTCCTATCGTGGCACAAAAAAGACAAATACATCCTGGGCAGAGCTAGGGATGTGAAAGAAGGGAACTAGCTTTTTGACTTATCTGGCAGCTTCAAAGACATTTAAATCAAAATATTTGACATAATCATACTTTTTTACTTGTTAGTTTTAGTGCCTATGTTAAGTAACATAATGCATCTTGTCAAGTAAAGCAACATGACACGTCATTTCATTCATCCACCACCACCCCAAGACCAAATTACCTCTAGAAAAACATTTTTAGCGATTACACGGATGCTCTTCTGCCGAATGATATTATATATTATTTATTGTGGCTGGTGAATTTTCTGAATTTTGGGCACAGGCTCAGCCTCTAAATTGCAAGATGTAGGTGTGCAAACAAATTGCAGCTAAGAAAGCTCACTGCACTGGGGAAATAGAGCTAACTTGTAAAAAGGTGTGAATATATCAAGATGTTTTGGTTTAAATGTCTTTGAAGCTGCAAGATAAGTCTAAAAGCTATTTCCCTTCTTTTACATCCCTAACTGTTCCCAAGACATACTCACCTTTTTGTGCTATAATTAGACCATTTCTCAATCTGGTTCACAACTTCCACTCTGCCAGGATTTTGGCATTACATATCCGTAACTTGGCAAGAGATGAACACTTTTGTTGACTCGGGGGGGGGGGGCAATTGATCTGATAGGTGCTTTTATTGTCTTTTGAACAATGTTGTTTGTATCATATCATTGGATAAAGGTTTCACAAAACAACTTGATGACCATTAATTACATGTATATGTCCACCTTTGTACAAAATTTAAACCAATTCTCACAAGTTTGAGACATAGAAACCACACACATAAAAAAACTCACAAGAAACATACTTTGTGCAAGGAAAATACAAATGAAACTATATTTTTGAAGCAAATTTTCAGTTTTATCTAAGAAAGCATTTTTAGTGTTTTGAATCACTTTAAACTGTTTCCGCGCATTCAGTTCAGCTAAGGATGAATTTTACATGCTACATTGAGCTCATCTTTAAATCACCATATCTCAACAATGGATAAAGATTATTGGAGAAATAATTCATTTTGTCTTCATTCATTTAACTACCTTTGTGCAAAGTTTGGACTGATTTGTACAAGCTTAAAACATGGAAGTGGTGCACTTCGAAAACCTCCCAGAAATTGTGTTTATTGCATATAAAATCCAAATAAAGATTTTTTTTAAACAGTTAAAACTAAACATGGATCGTGGTCCAATATACCAGTGAACAGTATTTGAACCATCAGTCTTGCTCCAGTCTGGAATTATTTAAGGGATAACTGTTTTCGGACATAAAATGAAGCAAGGGTGACTCTTTTTGCTTGTGAAATCCAAAGAATGCACATATAAAAGGTGCCATTAACTGAGCATCAATTAGTTCAGCCCAATTAAAAACTTCGGCGAAATGAATTAACCATTTCACACAATTTGTCTCGACATCAGCTCCAGTTCATGTGTTGACAGCAGTGAGCTTGATGTATTGAGGTTTTCTTTAGTGGCTTCGTTATCAGTTTTCGTGATGTGAGTGCGCCAGATATTTATGTTCATTCTGTATGCGGCCATGTTCCATGACATTATACAATTATATTTTTGTTTTGTTGTTATGGTTAGTGAGTAACTTTTGGTTGCAATAAAGAAAGGAGCAATAAGTTATTTTTACTCTGATTAACCGTATTTCGCTCTGTGACTTTCTACCAAACATAATTAAAGACATCAGGTTATGGGCCCAGGCAAACACATACATATGGTATCTGTTTCTGTTCTGTGAAGTCATTGCTTTTGATCAGAGTTTTATTTGTGTTATCTGTGATGCTTTAAGTCCTGTAACTTATCATATTTCGTTCATTTACTGTGGAAAACCTTCGTTTTTGTTTTGAAATGAGTATTATAAGTTTGACTTACATTCAGCCTACATGAAAATGAGTGAATTGAAAACATACAGTATCCAGAAATTTTACAATAAAAATTTTTAACTGTGAAAATTATTTTTCATGCTCAAAAAGTGTTTGATATCCTCAAGGGGATACTGAGTCCAAATGAAGCTGGTGAGAATCAAACCGCTTGGGATGACTTAAATGCGAAGGTGATGCTCATTCTCTCTACTGCGATGGAATTTGAACAACTGCAGTCTGTTATGGTGTACACAAATTCAGTAGAAATGTGAGCAGGACTAAAGACTATTCATGAACAGTGATCCACAGTTAATAAAATGGCCATGAGGCAGAAATTTTTTGATTGCAGGATTTTGCCGACAGTCACAGTCGCACAACACATCAGTTGAGTCCTTGGTACAAGCATTAGCTGATATTGGGGAACCTGTTATAGAAGTTGAAAAAATGGCTAAAATTTTGGGAAATCTGCCAGCAAAGTTTTCAACTGCCTGGGACTTGTGTGCTTAAGATTAACAAACGTTCAATAATTTGACTTTAAGGCTATTGAAAGAAGAACAAAAACCTTTGCAGTGTGATGTAAACTCGACAGCCTTTGCAGCAGTAAATGTGGACAAAACACGCAAGTTCAGTTCAAATACCAGTAACAACAGTGTGTCTAACACAGTCAGTAGAAAAGATGTTGAATATTATTACTGTCACAAAAAAGGACATTTTAAATCTGAGTGCAGAGAACTTTAAGCAAAACTTAATACATATGAGCACGAAGTTTTGAGTGCAGAACATGTGTATGTTTTTGCTCCAGGTTGCGAGAACATTTGGTTAGCTGACAGTGCTGCATCAAAACATGTGACATCATGCAAAGAATGGTTCAGCACATTTAAGCCAATTCAGTCAGATGACTCATTTGTTCAAATTGGAAACAACACGATCATAAAAGCAGAAGGCATTGGATCAATTGAAGTATTGTCATCAGTTGAGGAAAAGTGGCAACCTCACACTTTGGAAAACACGTTATATATCCTAAGCTAAAGAAAAATTTATTTTCAGTGGAAATTTTTTTGGAAATCTGTGGTAAGTTCCTATGGGACTAAACTGCTGAGGTCGTAGGCCCCTACGTTTAATCAAACTTAAACTAACTTCCGCTAAGGACAACACACGCACCCATGCCCGAGGGAGGACTCGAACCTCCGAAAAGGGAACCCGTGCAAACCGTGACAAGACATCGCAGACCGTTCGGCTACCCCATGCGACTGTTTTCAGTGGGAGCAGTCACAAAAAGAGGAATGAAAGTTGTTTTTAACAACAAGAGAATTGAAGTTCATGGTTCAAGTCTAACTGCAGCAGGAATTAAGATGGACAATCAGTGTTATCAAATGTTGTTTAAATGGCCAGATGTACTACAGGCAAATCCTGCTTCCCTGAATTCCACCATGATCTGGCATGAGAGACTTGGACACATTAATTCCAGTGGTCTCAAGAATATGGGTGACCTGAACTTAGTACCTGGTTTCAGTATGAAGAAAGTTCAAAATCTTCCTTGTGGACCATGTCAGTATGGCAAGATGAAAAGAAAATCTTTTAATTCAAATTTGGAATGAAGATCAATAGTTCCTGGCAAATTTATTCATGTAGATTTGAGTGGACACGTGAGAAATATGCCTTTTGAAGGTGCACATTTGTACATAGTTTTCAAGCATGACTGCACTTCATACCGGTTCATGTATTTTCTTAAAAGTAATCATGATACTTTCCCCATGTTTTTGAAATTTCAGAAACTGATTGAACGACAAACTAGAAACAAAATCAAAGTTCTGAGAAGTGACAATTGGACCAAATTCATAAATAAGCTATTTAAAAATTATATCAAATAAAATGGTACAATACATGAGAAAAAAAGTCCCTATACACCACAGCATAATGGCCGAATTGAATGAGAAAACAGGTCCATTGCTGAGTGTGCATGCACTGTGTTATTAAGTACTGACTTGTCTCATGAATTAGAGGCAGAGGCAATAAATTGTGCTGCATATATATTAAATGACTGATCATGTAAATCAAACCACAGTGTTATGCCATATGCAAAATTGTTTGGAAAACCACCTTTTTTGGGACATATGAGGAAGTTTGGATCAGCAGCATACATACATGTTCCTGATAAATTTACATCAAAATGGGATAGTAAATCAAAGAAATTGATCATGGTTGGCTATGATGTGTATAGTACCAATTATTGCCTCTACAATCCTGAGTAAAAGAAAGTTACAATCTCCTTTAATGTCTCTTTCAATGAAGAACAACCCCATAGCTTAAACATAGAACAAAGATATACTGAATTTTACCTGGGACACCATGCTGCAGATGATGTTCAAGAGGAATCTGAAGAGGATGATGCTGGTGAACAAATGAAAGAAAATCAAAAAGATGTTTGAGAGGAATCTGAAAAGGACGAAACTGGTGAACAAACAAAAGAAAATCAAAGGATGAATCTGAGATATTGGTCTAACCTGCGAGCGCCTGCTCGTTTTTGGGACCAAGATATAGCTTCTTCTGACATTGTCTTTGAACCTCAAACTTTTGAAGAAGCAATGGCATCAAAAGAGTCATCAAAGTGGAAACAAGCAATGGAAGAGGAAATGACATTCTTGAAGAAGAACAAAACTTTAGATGTGGTACCATTACCACGCAACTGCAAGGCAGTTGGATGTAAGTGGGTCTATCGTGAGAAGCAGAATTCTGAGGGAAAAATTGGCTGCTTTAAAGCTAGATTATGTGCAAAAGATTATTCACAAAAAGAGGGCATTGATTATGAAGAGAGATTCTCTCCTGTGGTCTGATATGATTCAATCAGAGTTTTATTAGCTATAGCACCTTCATGAGATATGCAGATTAAGCAGTTTTATGTTAAGACTGCATTCCTGAATAGGAATTCGAAAGAAGAAGTTTACTTGGATCAACCAAAAGCTTTTGTTGTAGAAGGCTCAAATAATGTTTGCAGATTGAGGAAGAGTCTATATGGACTCAATCACCACATTGTTGGAATCAAAAATTTGTGCAGTTTCTGACAATGTTTGGCTTTGTGTAACTGAATGCAGACAAATGTATTTTCCATGCTTTAACAGATGACACTGGTGTTTACCGGGAACTTTATGTGTATAATGGCTTGCTTATTTGTAAGTCTCCAAAAAATACTGGGAAATGTTTTGACAGCACTGGGATCAACTTTAAAATTACTGTGGGCAATGGAAAATGCTTCTGTGGATTGGAAATTGAACAAAGCCCTTCTACAAAAGAAATCTAAATAGGGCAGCAAAGATGCATCAGTTGTTTACTTCAGAAGTTTAACATG
The DNA here is from genome assembly GCF_023897955.1 of Schistocerca gregaria. Lineage (NCBI taxonomy): Eukaryota > Metazoa > Arthropoda > Insecta > Orthoptera > Acrididae > Schistocerca > Schistocerca gregaria. The sequence goes on from NC_064921.1 coordinate 243,007,380, forward strand.
GATGGTTCAAAACCTGACTCCACTCCTTTTGACGTTGGAACTATGTTGCACAGTGGGCAGTCTCTTGCAAACCAGCATGAGGTAAATGTAAATGTCGTGTGACTAGGGCCTCCTGTTGGGTAGACCGTTTGCTGGGTGCAAGCCTTTCGATTTGACGCCACTTCGGTGACTTGCGTGTCGATGGGGATGAAATGATAATGATTAGGACAACACAACACCCAGTCCCTAAGCACAGAAAATCTTCAACCCAGCCGGGAATCGAACCCAGGCCCTTAGAATTGACATTCTGTCGTGCTGGCCACTTAGCTACTGGGGGATGGCACCAACATGAGGTAAAAAGAGATGGAAAGCAAACCTTATTGGCAGGCAGTTGGCAGCTTAATGTTGGTAGCAACCGTCTCACGGTCACACATCACGTTCGCTGTGAGCATGGTGAGTAAGATTTTACATAATCTAGGTCTCTGTCATTGGCATGCTGTTAAAATAATTATGAATTATCTACAAGGGACCAGAGTCCAGACCATACGGTACAAATCTGACTCTTCTGGACTGGTGGTCTACTCAGATGTCATCTTTACTGGCGACTGTGACACTCATCGGTCAACTACAGGCTATGTGAGCGTGTTAGCAGGTGGGCCTGTGACATGGTGTTCATGTTGGCAGAAATGTGTGAGCAGATCAACAATGGAGGCCAAATACATAGCAGCTTCATATGCTGCTACTGAAGTTGTTTGGTTGCTTGGTTTTCTCAGTGAACTTGGTTTTAAGTTGGACAAACCAACAAGACTTGACAAACAAGGTGCTATTCACCTGTTTAAAAACACAGAACATCACAAACACACCAAGCACATTGACCATTATATACATGAACATGTTGAATATAATGAGATTGAAGTTTATTATGTTTATTCTGAGAAACAGTTGGCAGACTTATTTCACAAACAAACTCACTAAAACAAGAGTGGGAGTGTTGAAAGCAGTGAGCTTGTCGTATTGAAGTGTTTTTTTTTTTTTTTTTAGTGGTTTCATTTTGAGTTTTTGTGGTTTGTGTGCACCAGATATTTATGTTCATTCTGTGTGCGGCCGTATTCTGTGACATTATAAAATTATATCATTGTTTTTTGTTTTGTTGTTACAGTAATTGTGGAGCTTTTGGTTGCAATAAAGAAAGGAATAACTGTGGGGAGCAAGAAGGTGCTTAAAACATCAATGTAGGCCTGTGCTATGATAGTGCCACGTTAAACAACAAGGGGTGCAAGCCCCCTCGATGAAGAACACGACCACACCGTAACACCACTGCCTCCGAATTTTACTTTTGGCACTACACATATTGATAGATGACCTACATCTACATTTATACTCCGCAAGCCACCCAACAGTGTGTGGCAGTGGGCACTTTGCGTGCCACTGTCATTACCTCCTTTTCCTGTTCCAGTCGTGTATGGTTTGTGGGAAGAACGACTGCCGGAAAGCCTCCGTGCGTTCTCGAATCTCTCTAATTTTACATTCGTGATCTCCTTGGTAGGTGTAAGCAGGCGGAAGCAATATATTTGATACCTCATCCAGAAAAGCACCCTCTCGAAACCTGGACAGCAAGTTACACTGTGATGCAGAGCGCCTCTCTTGCAGAGTCTGCCACTTGAGTTTGCTAAACGTCTCTGTAACGCTATCACGCTTACCATATAGCCCTGTGAGGAAACACGCTGCTCTTCTTTGTATCTTCTCTATCTCCTCTGTCAACTCGACCTGGTACAGATTCCACACTGATGAGCACCGGACTTTCACCATACCCACACACTGTCATTGCATTGCCTCATTGTCCACCATGATTCGTCACTCCACACAATGTTTTTCCACTGTTGAATCATTCAACATTTATGCCCCTTACACCAAGCGAGGCATTGTTTGGCATTTACCAGTGTGATGTGTGGCTTATGAGCAGCCACTCGACCATGAAATCCAAGTTTTATCAACTCCTGCCTAGCTGTCATAGTACTTGCAGTGAATCCTGATGCAGTTTGGCATTCCTGTCTGATGGGCTGGATAGATGTGTGCCTATTACACATTATGACCCTCTTCAACTGTCAGCAGTTGCTGCCAGTCAACAGATGAGGTCAGCCTGTACACTTTTGTGCTGTACGTGTTCCTCCGTATTTCCAATTCACTGTCACATTGGAAACAGTGGTCATAGGAATGTTTAGGAGTGTGGAAATCTCGGGTACAGGCGTATGACACAAATGATGCTCAATCACCTGACCGCATTTGAAGTCCATGAGTTCTGCGAAGTGCCCCATTCTGCTCTCTCACAATGTCTAATGACTACTGAGGTCACTGATAATGAAGTACCTGGCTATAGGTGGCAGCACAATGCACAAAATATGAAAACCTATGTTTTTGATGGTGTCTGGATACTTTTGATCACATAGCGCAATTCCACTTTACAGGGTCGTGTAAAGTAACTCAAAATGTTTTTCACTAAATGCTTCTATATGGGCTCCTTTCATAATTTGTAATCTACAAAATGTCTATATTATGCTCTATTTCAACCCATGTTTGCACAAGCATGTCTGGAAAGTGAAGCTGTAGCATCCACAATTCTTATGTGGAGATTGTGGTCACATACAGTGTCTTTCACATAATCTCACAGAGAGAAATGTAGAGGGGTTATGTCCAGGGATCGCAGTGACTACTTGGTTTGTCCATCAGGTCCTATCCATCACTTTGGAAATTTTAAGTCCAGAAAATCACAAACATGTAAACTCCAGTGTGCTAGTACACCATCTTGTTGAAAGATCACTTTTGGCTGAAGGGGAAGAAGCTGGTGGTCTGAAAATTGCTCAAGCATTTTGGGATGAACTGTTCCTGTTACTGAGGAATAATGGTCCAACTATGCTGACTTTCACCCTTCCTCTATCTCTTACGTGTTTCCAAAAATTGTGGGAGTTTTCTCAACCCCAGATGTGAGTATTGTGCTGATTAACCTTCCCACATGTGTGGAGGGTTGCTTTGCCAGAGCAAATGACATTTCCTAGATAACTGGGATTTTGCCTTGTCTGGTCCAACATTGCAATAGCATTTTCATTGTGATACTGCAAGTTATTTTTCTGCAATGCTTGCACAGTTTGAACTTTGTAAGTATTCAAGCAAGTGCAGAATCTGACTGTGACTTCTTTTGAAATTCTCATCACTAATTATTCAACTTACAGATCCCAGACTATGAACTCGGCAGTTGAAGCCAGTATTCAATACTGTGCAGTCTCAGTTGTTACTTTTACACTTCTACTTTTCACCTCCCTTCGCTGCTCATTTGAGTACTTTAAATCTAATTAGAATTAGAACTAAGGTGGGTACAACATCCCTAGCAGTCTCATGATAAAATTTGTGACAAAATTAGCCTCATATTTCTACAAGGTTTTTCCTTAACCTAAATTTCCATGACATTTTAATTGCTCATTGTAATTATTACTGTGATAAATTTGTGAAGATTCTTCCACTAGCGCTTTTGTAGAATTTATTAATTTCAAATCTCTTTCCATCAGCTCCAAATCCACAGAACTTTCACCTGCAAATTAGTTAAGTACTAAGCTAAGGGAAAATATTTTCCATTAAATTAAAGCACAGAAATGTTTGCTTTTCGAAATCAGTGGCAGTGTTTACTAATTTCATTAACAATAACTTTTAGTGTGCTCATGATATTTTCATAGTTTTACAAAACCATCTCAATATTGACTTCTCTGTCAAGAAACAAAAAGCATATAGTGAATATAATAAATTGTAAAGTCAGTGCAAGAGTATTTTCTGCTTTGTCATTAAAATTAAAAAAATAAATTATTGTGGTAGTGAGTATTTTTTATACTTATCTGTTAAGTTCTTTTTTTGTTCAGATGTTCTTTGGATAGTTGAGCTGTACTGTGTATTACTAATATTGTTCAATATTACACTATTTAATTTTATACATTAATTTGAAGACATACTTAACCTTAAATTGAATTCATAAAGCTTATTAACTTCATAAACTTGTAGTCATAATTATGAGTGTGTTTAGTTCCTACGTCTCCGAACAACTTACTTCCACAATGAGAACTAAATATCCCTAGAGAAGTATTTTAATTAATAAAATTCAAAAAGTTTTAACAGATATTGATGAAGAATATTCTGTAATATAAGTGTTGGTCAATTTAGACATGTTGATATAAAAGTTTACATCAATAAAATCCTACCCCCATGAACCATGGACCTTGCCGTTGGTGGGGAGGCTTGCGTGCCTCAGTGATACAGATGGCCGTACCGTAGGTGCAACCACAATGGAGGGTTATCTGTTGAGAGGCCAGGCAAACGTGTGGTTCCTGAAGAGGGGCAGCAGCCTTTTCAGTAGTTGCAGGGGCAACAGTCTGGATGATTGACTGATCTGGCCTTGTAACACTAACCAAAACGGCCTTGGTGTGCTGGTACTGCGAACAGCTGAAAGCAAGGGGAAACTACAGCCGTAATTTTTCCTGAGGGCATGCAGCTTTACTGTATGGTTAAATGATGATGGCTTTCTCTTGGGTAAAATATTCCGGAGGTAAAATAGTCCCCCATTCGGATCTCCGGGCAGGGACTACTCAAGAGGATGTTGTTATCAGGAGAAAGAAAACTGGCGTTCTAGGGATCGGAGCGTGGAATGTCAGATCCCTTAATCGGGCAGGTAGGCTAGAAATTTTAAAAAGGGAAATGGATAGGTTAAAGTTAGATATAGTGGGAATTAGTGAAGTTCGATGGCAGGAGGAACAAGACTTGTGGTCAGGTGAATACAGGGTTATAAATCATCATCATCATTTAAGACTGATTATGCCTTTCAGCATTCAGTCTGGAGCATAGCCGCCTTATAAAATTCCTCCATGATCCCCTATTCAGTGCTAACATTGGTACCTCTTCTGATGTTGAACCTATTACTTCAAAATCATTCTTAACCGAATCCAGGTACCTTCTCCTTGGTCTGCCCCGACTCCTCCTACCCTCTATTGCTGAACCCATGAGTCTCTTGGGTAACCTTGCTTCTCCCATGCGTGTAACATGACCCCACCATCTAAGCCTGTTCATCCTGACTGCTACATCTATAGAGTTCATTCCCAGTTTTTCTTTGATTTCCTCATTGTGGACACCCTCCTGCCATTGTTCCCACCTACTAGTACCTGCAATCATCCTAGCTACTTTCATATCTGTAACCTCAACCTTGTTGATAAGATAACCTGAATCCACCCAGCTTTTGCTCCCATACAACAAAGTTGGTCGAAAGATTGAACGGTGCACAGATAACTTAGTCTTGGTACTGACTTCCTTCTTGCAGAAAAGAGTAGATCGTAGCTGAGCGCTCACTGCATTAGCTTTGCTACACCTCGCTTCCAGTTCTTTCACTATGTTGCCATCCTGTGAGAATATGCATCCTAAGTACTTGAAACTGTCCACCTGTTCTAACTTAGTTCCTCCTATTTGGCACTCAACCCATTTATATTTCTTTCCCACTTACATTACTTTCGTTTTGGGGATGCTAATCTTCATACCATAGTCCTTACATTTCTGATCTAGCTCTGAAATATTACTTTGCAAACTTTCAATCGAATCTGCCATCACAACCAAGTCATCCGCATATGCAAGACTGCTTATTTTGTGTTCACATATCTTGATCTCACCCAGCCAGTCTATTGTTTTCAACATATGATCCATAAATAATATGAACAACAGTGGAGACAGGTTGCAGCCTTGTCTTACCCCTGAAACTACTCTGAAGCATGAACTCAATTTACCGTCAACTCCAACTGCTGCCTGACTATCCATGTAAAGACCTTTAATTGCTTGCAAAAGTTTGCCTCCTATTCCATAATCTCGTAGAACAGACAATAAGTTCCTCCTAGGAACCCGGTCATATGCCTTTTCTGGACCTATAAAGCATAGATACAGTTCCCTGTTCCACTCATAACACTTCTCCATTATTTGCCGTAAGCTGAAGATATGGTCCGAACAACCTCTAAGAGGCCTAAACCCACACTGATTTTCATCCAATTGGTCCCCAACTAATACTCGCACTTTCCTTTCAACAATACCTGAGAAGATTTTACCCACAACACTGATTAAAGAGATACCTCTGTAGTAGTTACAATCTTTTCTGTTTCCACGTTTAAAGATTGGTGTGATTACTGCTTTTGTCCAGTCTGATGGAACCTGTCCTGACTCCCAGGCCATTTCAATTACCCTGTGTAGCCATTTAAGACCTGACGTTCCACTGTATTTGATGAGTTCCGACTTAATTTCATCCACCTCAGCTGATTTATGGTACTGCAATCTATTTACCAATTTCTCCACTTCCTCAAATGTGATCCTATTTCCATCATCATTCCTATCCCATTCTACCTCGAAATCTGAAACATTGCTGATCGTATTTTCACCTACATTGAGCAACTCTTCAAAATATTCCCTCCATCTGCCCAAGGCATCCACAGGATTCACCAGCAGTTTTCCTGACGTGCCCAAAATACTTGTCATTTCCTTCGTACCTCCCTTTCGAAGACTGCTAATTACACTCCAGAATGGTTTTCCAGCAGCTTGACCCATAGTCTCCAACCTGTCTCCAAAGTCTTCCCAAGATTTCTTGTTGGATGCTGCAATTATCTGTTTGGCGTTGTTTCTTTCTTCAACATAACTTTCTCTGTCTACCTGAGTTCTAGTATGTAGCCATTTTTGATACGCCTTCTTTTCCCTTTTACAGACTGCCTTGACTGTGTCATTCCACCAAGCTGTTTGCTTCATCCTACTTTTACACACTACTGTTCCAAGACATTCTTTAGCCACTTCTAGTACTGTGTCCCTGTACCTTGTCCATTCCTTTTCCAATGGCTGTAATTGACTACATTCAACTAACTGGTACCTTTCTGAGATCGCTGTTATGTACTTGTGCCTGATTTCCTTATCCTGAAGTTTCTCCACTCTTATCCTCCTACATATGGACCTGACCTCCTGCACTTTCGGCCTCACAATCCCAATTTCACTGCAGATTAAATAATGATCAGTGTCATCAAAGAATCCCCTGAATACACGTGTGTCCCTCACAGCCTTCCTGAATTCCTGATTTGTTATTATATAGTCAATGACAGATCTGGTTCCCCTGCCTCCCCAAGTATACCGGTGAGTGTTCTTATGTTTAAAAAAGGAGTTTGTGATCACTAAGCCCATACTGGCACAGAAATCCAGGAGTTGTTTCCCGTTCCTGTTGGCCTCCATATTCTCTCCAAATTTACCCATAACCTTTTCATACCCTTCTGTTCGATTTCCTATCCTGGCATTAAAATTACCAATGAGTAGAACACTGTCCTTGTCCTTTACTCTAACAACTACATCACTGAGTGCCTCATAAAAACTATCCATCTTATCTTGATCTGTCCCTTCACAATGCGAATATACTGATGCAATCCTAATTTTCTAGACAGTGTCAAATCTATCCACATCAGTCGTTCATTTACATACCTTACTGCAACTACGCTGCGTTCCATTTCTTTCCTGATGTAAAGCCCTACACCCCATTGTGCTAATCCTGCTTTGACTCCTGACAGGTAGACCTTGTATTCTCCCACTTCCTCTTCTTTCTCACCCCTTACCCGAATGTCACTAACAGCTAAAACTTCCAGCTCCATCTTACTTGCAGCCTCTGCCAGCTCTACCTTCTTCCCAGAGTAGTCCCCATTGATATTAATAGCTCCCCATCTCATTACCATTTGTTTGCCAAGTCGTATCTTAGGAGTCCCTGGTTTGTCAGTTAGAGGTGGGCCGCTGTCGCCTCCAAAGGTCCGAGGCATTTTGCTCTGATTGTTGCCAGCATCATATTTAAAGTATCGGGGAAGCAGGTTGCTAGCCTTACTTGCCCCGAGTCCCACAACTCAGAATATGTCTGAAATGCCCAGCCTTATTCCTAAGTAACTGGTATCCCGACTGTCGGGACCTCTTACTTGGCCACTCATATGTTGCCCTTGGTTCATGAACTAGAACATGACTACAGGAACCCGCACCATGAACCACCAGGGTTATAAATACAAAATCAAATAGGGGTAATGCAAGAGTAGGTTTAATAATGAATAAAAAAATAGGAGTGCGGGGAAGCAACTGCAAACAGCATAGTGAACGCATTATTGTGGCAAAGATAGACAAAAAGCCCATGCCTACTACAGTAGTACAAGTTTATATGCCAACTAGCTCTGCAGATGAAGAAATTGAAGAACTGTATGATGAGATAAAAAAAAATTATTCAGGTAGTGAAGGGAGATGAAAATTTAATAGTCATGGGTGACTGGAATTCGAGAGTAGGAAAAGGGAGAGAAGGAAACATAGTAGGTGAATATGGATTGGGGGAGAGAAATGAAAGAGGAAGCCACCTGGTAGAATTTTGCACAGAGCATAACTTAATAATAGCTAACACTTGGTTCAAGAATCATAAAAGAAGGTTGTATACATGGAAGAATCCTGGAGATACTGAAAGGTATCAGATAGATTATACTGTATAATGGTAAGACAGATTTAGGAACCAGGTTTTAAATTGTAAGACATTTCCAGGGGCAGACGTGGACTCTGACCACAATCTATTGGTTATGAACTGTAGATTAAAACTGAAGAAACTGCAAAAAGATGGGAATTTAAGGGGATGGGACCTGGATAAACTGACTAAACTAGAGGTTGTACGGCATTTCAGGGAGAGCGTAAGGGAACAATTGACAGGAGTGGGGGAAAGAAATACAGTAGAAGAAGAATGGGTAGCTCTGAGGGATGAAGTTGTGAATGCAGCAGAGGATCAAGTAGGTAAAAAGACAAGGGCTAGTAGAAATCCTTGGGTAACAGAAGAAATATTGAATTTAATTGATGAAAGGAGAAAATATAAAAATGCAATAAATGAAGCAGGGTAAAAGGAATACAAATGTCTCAAAAATGAGATCGACAGGAAGTGCAAAATGGCTAAGCAGGGATGGCTAGAGGACAAATATAAGGATGTAGAGGCTTATCTCACTAGGGGTAAGATATATACTGCCTACAGGAAAATTAAAGAGACCTTTGGAGAAAAGAGAACCACTTGTATGAATATCAAGGGCTCAGATGGAAACCCAGTTGTAAGCAAAGAAGGGAAAGCAGAAAGGTGGAACGAGTATATAGAGGGACTATACAAGGATGATGTTCTTGTGGTCAATATTATGGAGATGGAAGAGGATGTAGATGAAGATGAAATGGGAGATACGATACTGCGTGAAGAGTTTGGGAGAGCACTGAAAGACCTGAATCGAAACAAGGCCCCCCGTGAGTAGACAATATTCCATTAGAACTACTGACAGCCTTGAGAGAGCCAGCCCTGACAAAACAGTACCATCTGGTGAGGAAGATGTATGAGACATGCGAAATACCCTCAGACTTCAAGAAGAATATAATAATTCCAATCCCAAAGAAAGCAGGTGTTGACAGATGTGAAAATTACTGAACTATCAGTTTAATAAGTCACAGCTGCACAATACTAATGTGAGTTCCTTACAGGCAAATGGAAAAACTGGTAGAAGCCAACCTCGGAGAAGATCAGTTCGGATTCCATAGAAATGTTGGAACACGTGAGGCAATACTGACCCTACGACTTATCTTAGAAAATATATTAAGGAAAGGCAAAACTACATTTCTAGCATTTGTAGACTTAGAGAAAGCTTTTGACAATGTTGACAGGAATACTTTCTTTCAAATTCTGAAGGTGGCAGGGGTAAAATACAGGGAGTGAAAGGCTATTTACAATTTGTACAGAAAGCAGATGGCAGTTATAAGAGTCGAGGGGCATGCAGTGGTTTGGAAGGGAGTGAGACAGGGTTGTAGCCTGTCCCCGATGTTATTCAATCTGTATGTTGAGCAAGCAGTAAAGGAAACAAAAGAAAAATTCGGAGAAGGTATTAAAGTCCATGGAGAAGAAATAAAAACGTTGATGTTTGCCGACGACATTGTAATTCAGTCAGAGACACCAAAGGACTTGGAAGAGCAGTTGAATGGAATGGACAGTGTCTTGAAGGGAGGATATAAGATGAACATCAAGAAAAGCAAAACGAGGATAATGGAATGTAGTCGAATTAAGTCGGGCGATGGTGAGGGAATTGCGTTAGGAATTGAGACACTTAAAGTAGTAAGTGAGTTTTGCTATTTGGGAAGCAAAGTAACTGATGATGGTCGAAGTAGAGAGGATATAAAATGTGGACTGGCAATGGCAAGAAAAGCGTTTCTGAAGAAGAGGAATTTGTTAACATCGAGTATAGATTTAAGTGTCAGGAAGTCATTTCTGAAAGTATTTGTATGGAGTGTAGCCATGTATGGAAGTGAAACATGGACAATAAATAGTTTGGGCAGGAAGAGATTAGAAGCTTTCAAAATGTGGTGCTACAGAAGAATGCTGAAGATTAGATGGGTAGATCACATAACTAATGAGGAGGTATTGAATAGAATTGGGGAGAAGAGGAGTTTGTGGCACAACTTGACGAGAAGAAGGGACCGGTTGGTAGGACATGTTCTGAGGCATCAAGGGATCACAAATTTAGCATTAGAGGGCAGCATGGAGGGTAAAAATCGTAGAGGGAGACCAAGAGGTGATACACTAAGCAGATTCATAAGAATGTAGGTTGCAGTAAGTACTGGGAGATGATGAAGCTTGCACAGGATAGAGTAGCATGGAGAGCTGCATCAAACCATTCTCAGGGCTGACGACAGCAACAACAACAACAACAACAACAACATCATCATCAATAAAATCTTAATCACATAATGACAGTATTCATTTTGTAGTTGTTTCACTTGTAAGGACTCTGATAGATCAGTACTTATTTGCCTCAACTTGTAACTGTGTAAGAATGTTAAGAATGATATGAGTGTGTTTAGATGTGAAGTTTTGTTGCTGTTTGTTACCGATACATCAGCTGCTGAAATAACATATATTTCCCACGCACTGCGTTAATGAATTACACTGATATGAAACACCTCCATGTAATATGACATCAGGAGGCCAAAATATTTCTGCACCTTTGAACAGCCAATTTTCATGCACAGTTTAACTTACTCTGGCTCCTCCACCCCTCCCCCTTTCTCTGTAACATTATATCAGTCAACTGTTCACTATCATGACATGAGTATGAACCAGCTGAAATTACCACTTCCATAAAAAGGCTGTTTTACAGCAAGAAAATTTTTATTGAAATACTCCAGTGTGCTATCCACCGCATATAACACATCATTTATTAACTGTATCAGTCGTAAAACTTCATTTCACAAAAATTTCCTGTGGATATCAAATAATATTTATATTGTAATTATTCTGATATATCCAGAGGTCTACATATTCAACAAACTCTCAAAGCGAGTTGTACCAATTCGGAGTGCCAGCTAGTTTACACTGCTCTTACAAGCTGGAGCCACACCAAGAAGATACATTTGAAGTGTTGGTAAACTCAGTCAAATGCATGTGAGCAGCTATCTAAAATTAAAATATCCTCACGACATTCTCTAAAGATTGGTTTTTGTGAGGTACTTTATGTTAAAGTGCCAGAGCTGTCAAATATGTGTGTTCATTACGCAGACAGTAACGACAAAAGATAACTTCAGAAAGTGTTTTGCATGTAGGTCATTGCAGCAACAGTACTGATGAAGCCCCTTGATCTTGATGCGTGCTGTTTCAAGCCCAAAATAATTGCTGTTTGTTTAACAAGTTCTGTTTGCATGTTGTTCTTAATATCAGTAAATTATTTTGGCAGATTTGTACATAATATGTATTCAATTTTGTTTCTCAGTTTTACATAATGCTGGTTTTGGTGGTTTTACAGGAGAAAGCACTGAAATACAGAAGACGTTAACATTATTACACTCAACCCTTCAACATCAACAAAAGAGGAGGAAAATATTTCTTTCGAGAATGGACCTTGACTCAATATCCATTAAAATAGACTTCCTCACAAAACTTCTGGAAACCCTGGAATGCTGTTTTCTCCGAATAATGATTCCCTGTGTTTCATATGAAGACACTTTCAAGAAAGTTATGAAACAATTTGACTTACTGGTTTGTTTGATCAGGGAAAGGAATACACACATGAGTCAACAGGAGGTTATTGATTTTAATCAAGAAATAAACAGATTTGTGAGAATGGCACAGCTCTATAGTATTGAGAGGACCATCAACTTCACATCATCCCACTCTTCTGAAGTTATTAAGGCATTACACAAAAAAGCTGTGCAAGAAGTGAAGTCTATTGAAAGATTTACATCAATACAGGATCAAAAAGTGAAAGAAATTTTAGACAAATTGAACCAAGCATGTAAAGTAGAAGTACCACTTGATAATGAAATAATTAGAAGAGACATTGTGAAAACTGTAGGTGTAACACTCGGTCACTGGTTCAGATGCCCAAATGGACATTACTGTGTTATTGGAAACCATGGACAAGCGATGCATGAAGGGAAATGTCCAGATTGTGGGGCTAACATCAGTGGTGCAGGGTATCGTGTACATAGGGACAATTATCAAGCTGGGGAAATTGAGTCAACACATCCAGCTTAGTGTAATACATGAATTTTTAAGGGATTCCGTATACCTCTAAGCCTGAGCTTAATTTCTGTTTGATTGATTTAGATTATGTTGTTATAAAGCTATATCCTTATTTTACATGTTGCTAAGTGTTCATCAGTGAGAATGTTAAAAAAAGTTTACCCTGTTTTTTACTCTATGAATTGTAGTTTGTTTTATGATTATATAAACCATTTTACTCAATACTTAACATTATTTTTATCATTTTACAGAAAAGATAAATTTGCTTGTCAGTTTCTGGTAGATGTTTGTGGATTTATTGTGTGTGGCAGTATTATGTGTTACTTGTACCACTAAATGGAAGCAAATATTTGTACTGAATAAAAAATGTAGAGAATATATTGGATTATAATTCTAAGATAAAGGATATCCATGAAAGCATATCCCAGTTTTGATGGTGTATTATAACAGTTTAATGTAGACTACTTGTAACAAATAGTACATAAAGTTGAAGGTAAACTACGCAAATTTTTCGTGCAGTTGTTCAAAATGTGCACCTTTCGTTGTACAGCTCATGTTCAACCTAAAATCCAATTTTCCCCACACTTTTGTTAACATGTCTGGAGTAATGCAAACAATAGCCACGTAAGTTCTGTGTCTCAACGGTGGGAAAATCATTAGATAGTGGAGCACATAGACATGATTGTGTATAAAGCCTCAGAGAAAAAAAATCATGACTTGGGGTCAGGTGAACATGGAGCCAGAAGAAAAAAAGCCCTGTTGTATTGACCATTGTGGCCAACCCAATGGTCACGGACTTTGATGTTCACCCAATCTTGAACAAAGAGATGCTGTTTGGATAGAAGTGGGAAAGGGGGGAGGGGGGCCAAGAAGAAAAGGAGTGGTATGTGACTTGACATCTGAACATAGTGCAGAAAAGGTTTACTTTTGGGGAGTCACTGTGATATTGTGCAGATACAAACACTTAGATGGTTGACTCATCACTGAACACCACACAATCCAGAAATCATGTTCCACTTGCAACACTTCGCTTGCAGTTATAACACACACCACAGTCATCTGGCTTTAAAGCGTGTACCAGCTGTAATCAGTATGGACACAATTGTCAACATTTTCTTAAAACCTTTCATGTTAGCACCTGAATTCAAGACTTGCTTTCCAAACAGCCTTCTTAATACTACAAAGGTAAAATTCTGTGACTAAGTCGACATCCTGTTTGGACACTTTTGGTCATCCTGTGCTTTTTCCTTTACACACATATCCAGTCATTTCAAACTGACTATACCATCAGCAGATATTTTTGGCACATTGATGGGGAATCACAATTAAACTTTAACCCTCTTATTTCCAATGCATTTCCTAATATGCACATTACCATGGGGAGGGGAGGGGGGCATTGTACTTTATGCCTGCCAAAAAAACTTACTGACGTGTTGGTAGGGGGAGAAACTGAAAATATCTTTTAGCACATTCTTAGCAATATCACGCACTTCAGTAACATATAATACCATTGGAGGGGTACTTTATGACAAAAAGTAAAAAATTCAGATTTCATTAATTGTTGCTTACATGTACTCACAAGATCCTGAACCTGGAATTTTGAATATGAGATTCATTTGGGAAAGTTATATCTACTGCTATAAATTACATTTTTGGGTTAAGTTTAACTGAGAAATTTAAAACATATACAGAATCTGGTAGAAGAATTCATTAAAAACAATAAATATTTTTTTTCGAATTTTTAAAATGCAAAGTAACTGACTAGATTATAACAGTTTCAGAAGATGTGCATAAAGTACAGTTGATACTATTAAAATTTCGTGTGGGACTTTATTGTCGGAACTCTGTGTTAATAAAAGCATTCTACTCCCCACAGAGTGTGCAGAAAGACTGAAATGTCAGCTTCAAAACATAAATTTAAAGATATATTGTTATCATCACTAGAATGGGTTTAAAATATTTGGAACAAATACATGTACTTTGGCCTGAAAAGTGGTGCAGAACCCAAAACACTTTAGGTCCGTAAGAAAATTAAACATGAACAGTTCTCTCGCAGATGTACTGGCAAAGGACCAAAACAACCAAATGGGGAAACTTCAGCTAGACACAATGGACTAAAATGCAAATGAAATGCACCCAGAAAAATAGTTATGGGTGAATGCAGCCAAATTGTGCTGCATTAATGAAAAAGTAATTTACATGTATGAATGGAAAAAATTTTAAAGGTTAATGCAATTACATTATTAGAAATGTTCTGCGTGTACAAATTTAGGCTATCTGGACTTCTGCTCTTACATTTCAATTGTAGATGCAGGCAGCCAACCTACACTTCACTTCAATAAAAATAATACTATTGTTAAGTCTTCTCTTATTCATACACACGTTTAATACATATAACTCGCAATACTTCATACTTTGAGTAATACATCTTAATCATCCTTCTATATATGAGAGAGAGAAACAAAATCATGTACAAAGGAAAATGAATGAAGTTTTTTATTTTTATTTTTTTAATAAATTTTAACTTTACCATATCGAGGGGAGGGGTCTTTCACCATGTACCTACACAATTGCCCCCATGCTGTACGCTGACATGGTATGGGGATGTACAATGTTTTTTGCATGTACATATTTACATTTACATTTGTCGTTAGAGGTCAATGACCTTTATTTGTCGGCTTCTCTTATATTTAATGGAATGCATATGCCAGCTTATCTTATTTATGTTAAAGTTCTACAAGAAATTGAAGGATTACATACATAATATGATAGTTCATTACATATTTGATTAGCGTCCTGACAATAATGTTCAGTTTGCTTTGGCCTCGCTGCTGGGTTTTGCGCTTGTGTACTAGCAGGTTTGGTGGCTAAGCACTAGTCACTAACGGTCAACATGCTAGGTGCTACAATCTCACGTGTGTACACTTATTTTCTTAGTGTTGATTTCACATTGAGTATCACACTTTCACCTGAGTATTACATATTGAAGAATTGCCATGGCATTCGTCTTCATTCTGGGTGCACTGAGTGTGTGCTTATTGTTTCAAAATCTGACGCTGTGGCAGAAGACCTCCATTTTTGCAGCCCGGGCATCATTATTGCCAGTCGTACTCGCATTTTCAGCGGAGAGAATCCTGGCCAACAACATCCATTGATGAGGTAAGTACTGGCTCGGACAACTATAGTTCACTTATTAATGTATCAAGCATTGTGAGCCACGATACTCAGAAATTATTTTGTTGCACACGTATCTTAATGTCACCTCACTTGACCGTCTACTTGTTGAAAGTCATATATAGCTAATGAAAACATTGTATAAATTGCTTGTCCTTGAAGTTCATTCTTTTTCATGGAGTTTGGTTTGCGATAAAAATTCATACAAGTATTGAGTTACAGCAATACACATAACATGATAGCTTATACCTGTGGCTAACATTCCACCCATCACTTACATTATGAACACAAATTTCTTAAGTTTTAAAACGTAATTGTTGTGGTTGGCAGGAGAGCCAACACCGTGCTACTAGAGGAGGCCGAAAGGCACACGTTTTAGCTCACGCAGGCTTGCGTGAGGTCTGGAACAGGACAAGGAAATTAGACTTCAGAAAAATGGACGTAGCTGGTGGAATACTTAACTTTAATCCATTAATGATTAACGTCGGTCTTGACGGTACATGATTCACAATATCAATAATAACTGATAATGGCGCCTTGCTAGGTTGTAGCAAATGACGTAGCTGAAGGCTATGCTAAACTATCATCTTGGCAATTGAGAACTTGAGTAGGCAGTGAACCATTGCTAGCAAAGTCAGCTGTACAACTGGGGCGAGTGCTAGGAAGTCGCTCTAGACCTGCCGTGTGGCGGCGCTCGGTCTGCAATCACTGATAGTGGCGACACATGGGTCCGACGTATACTACCGGACCGCGGCTGATTTAAAGGCTACCACCTAGCAAGTGTGGTGTCTGACGGTGACACCACAGTAATAAATTTTTCATCAACTGTGTTCTGTTACTACAGCTTGTTTGTTAGTTTTAACTTATTTTCATTCATATCACATATACAAATTAATTACATAATACATTGTAGTGGTACAATATAAGCATATGATATATTTATACTTCACTTTATAGACAGACTTTTGTCACTTAATGGGAACTTATTTCTTCCTTAGGTATGGGAGGAAGAAAACCATTTGAAATAGGACTAAAACATAACGCATTGCTGGCCTAATTATGCTTGGCACTGCCTCCTTTGGGAGTGAAGAAAGGAAATACTCATCTACTGGTTCAAGGATTTATGAGGAAATGTTATTCATACAATCATGGACTAGTTGCCAAGGAACTTTTATTTCATGGAAATATTGCGTATGGACTAATCATTCATATAGTATCATGTTGTTTCTTCATGAGCTAGTACTGTTTACTTCAATACACGTGTAGCTTAGTGTGAAATGTGAAGAAGTTTCAACCATCATAGACTTACCTTTCTCGAATACCTGGAAATGTCATTATTTAAGCTTTCATGTGGCACAAAAATTAATTGGTTTTTGTGAAATCATATGCTTAAAACATTTATGTGTTCTCTGCTGCAAATAGGTACTAGTAAATGTCACGGAGAAATACTGTGATGATGCATATTTTCATTTGCCTTATGACCTTTGTATAAATATCCTTATATCTAAATTGTTTACTGAAAGTGTGGCCCATTTCTTTATTTGGTGCCTGTTACTCTTGGCGTAATTCTCGTCTTCTGCGCCGTGACGATCCACTGGTTGCTGAAAGAAAAGAATTTAAAACTAATTGCATTACTGTTGCAGACTGTTGTGTTGTACCTCGCATTAATAACATTTTGATTTTGCATCATGCTCTGTTAGTTCATTAAATTCCTCTAAACCTTGTGTTAACTTAGACAAGTCATCTGCAATAACTTTATGACTTCCTTTAATATAAATGATCTCAAACTTTAATTCTAGTAAATATAGACACCACATAGCTAATCTATGGTGAAATAGCTTAAATGTTAAGAGAAATGGTCACAGTAAACTTTGTTTGGTATGCTTACCCCACAAAAAATATTCAAACCTTTTAAATTCTGGCACACAGTAAGATCTTTCTGCTTCTGATAATGTGTGACTAGCAAAACGGATGACCATGGGTACTTCTTTAAATTCTTCTTCTCGCATCTGGAACAAGCATGCCCGAGCCCCTGAGATGAGGCATCTGTGCATAGACAAAAATCCTTGGACATGTCAGGATGGCTAAGGATGTTTGCAGTTTGCACTCTACAACTGTCACTTGTACCTTCTGTGGGACTGGTGACAATTTGTGGATAAATACCAACAGGTTGTGGTTTGTTGACTGTAGCCTGTGTAATATTTATGTGCATATTTCAAGATATGGTAATATTTTCTTCTAAAAGATTGCGGATGCTATTTTCTGCTGCTTGTAGGTTGATGTTTACCTTGTTCACTATTTTCTTTTCTTGTTCTCTCAATAGCCTTTTCTACTGTATCTGTGTATAACTTAAAATCTGTTACTAACTTCTCTACAATGGTATTGCCATTATCTAATGTACCTGTGTCAACTTGACTAATGATATCACTCAGATTTTCCTTGGTCTTCTCTCCCTCCCTCTTAGCGGAATCAACTTCTAATGTTGCTACCCTTAAAGCAAGGTTTTCTACAGCTAGAGGTACACCTTCATAGTCTTTATTTAGTTTGTTCATCAAAGTGGCTACCTTTTTTAATGTCAAATGCAACTGGTTTGTGTGGCTTCAATATTTGTGTTTGCATCTGTGATTTTCTTTATCTGTTGCTCTTCTGGAGTGTGATGGTCGTTAAAAGAAGCAACCTTCCGTTATAACTCCGTAATGTTACTGTTAGCTTCAGAAAGTACTTCATGCTGTACTTGTTCTTTCATGTCATTCAATTTTTCGTAGATTTAAGGGAAAAAATTTTTTGGCCAAGTCATTGAATTTCTGTGAGACCGTGTCTTGCAAATCCTTGTTTTTGTTCTTGTTTCACTATATTTAGATCTTGTCTGATGGTGTTCAGATTGTGTGTCAAATTATCAATTTTGGTATTCATATCTTGTTTCATACCACTGAAATTGGTGTACGTATTGTGTTTCATATCACTGAGACAGGTGTTCATTTTATCAATTTCATGTTTATGTTAGATAATAACTGTCATAGCAGTGCTTCAGTTGTACTACTGTACTTGCTGACAGCTATACTTTCCGTGATGACTGGGTGGTGTGTGCTGTCCTTAGGTTTGTTAGGTTTAAGTAGTTCTAAGTTCTAGGGGACTGATGACCAGAAGATGTTAAGTCCCATAATGCTCAGAGCCATGTGAACCAATCAGCTGTATTTTCCAAGTTAATGTTTGTGTTGTGAACAAGTGGTGTTTGTAACGTTTTGTCAAGATTCATAATTGTATCACTCTCCAATGTTTCATTCATGAGCCTGGGAGATGCATGACAATATTGTCTCATCAATTGTAAACATTGTTTCGTCAAGGTTATTCTGTTGTGGAGCGTCGCTGTCATTTGTCACACCTGTGATACTCATCTCTGACCTATTTAAACCTTCTGCAGTAGTCAGTATGGTCCCCAAACTTCAATTGTTCGATCGCGCAATTCTACGCCATCTTGGCTGATTGCGTTTTCACTATTGCTGTCAACAATGGACGTATATTTTTCTGCCATGTTGTATGGATATGCAAAAATAAAAATTTCACGAAAACCTTAAAGTTTCGTATGCTAATTATTACACTTGATAATTGTAATTTACGCGATGTCAAAGTCTGTTTTACGTCTATTATGATGCGCAAACTATTGTGCCACAATTCTTTGTTTTGCTGACAACGCGTATCACACTGAAAAATTCCTCTAAATTGTCCTCCATCGAATTCAAGGAAGGGAATAATGAGGAAAAGATTTCTATCTACATGAAAAGAGGCGCTACCAAGCGTAACCATGCAAGCAACTTGCGTAGCCATCCTGCTACACCGTGTCGTTGTGTTGTATTGTAGTGCCACGTACACCGTTTGTATGTGCATACGCTCGACGCGCAAGTCGCCGAAGTGGCGTGAAATCGAAAGACTTGCTCCCGGTGAACGGTCTACCCGACGGGAGATCCTAGTCACACGACATTTACATATATGTATACGTGTATGTCGTCTTTCTCTCTTCTTTCCCTCGTCGATATCAGAGCATGAGAAATGTTTATCTTTGTGTTTACCTACTTGTTGTGGACAGCACCCAACTACGCGGCCAAGGTACCACTTGATTCCAGGATAGCTAGCTTGATATAGTATAAAGATAGCAGCGTTATTTAAGTGTGATTTTATTCTTCACTTAATCTTTGAGAGTCCAAGAACCAGCTACTCTTAATCAGGCCCAAAACCCGTCTTGTAACGAGAACACTTACGATAAGTCTGTGGCGACGTCATTTATCCACTGCGCCAAAAACAGCGGGTGAAAGCTGCAGCTTATAGATATTTATCTTTGCCGTAGTCGGCTTGGTTACGAGTTGTTTATTGTTGTTAGTTTTTGATCTGTGCTTGGAAAATAAAATGTTTTCTCATCTCATGAAAAATGCTGTTACTTCTTAAAATATAAAGGCACCCATAGTGGTGACCCCGACGTGATGGAATCTGACGTCAGTGAACCAAGAACATGCAATAATACTTCCCAACAGCAGTGCTCATCGACCGAACCTACCATACAGCAAGTGGCAAAACTCAATGTGCAAGTAACTTCACACCACCACCAGCTACGAAGTCGCAGTTGGAAAAGACGAAGAAATGCTATCCAACAGGATTTGACAGATCAATGGTGCTGGTACCACAGACGCTTCGGTAACACTGCCCGTCAATGTATTCAACCCTGCAGCTACCCAAACTTAAAAGGCGGGCGTTAAAGGGCGCTAACGTTCGTCAACAACAACATAGGCGCCCGAGTCATAGCGTGATTCAAAGAGGAAGCCACAGCTTCAAAATCGATAAGGATGGTAAAGAAGAGACAGTCTCAATTGAGCGGCTTACACCGAAGAGGGTACACCCCTTCCTCGGTCTGCAAAAACACCCTCAAACGTGTAGGCCAAAGAAACAGCAGATAGTCTCGCCGAGCCCTCGGTTTCAGAAGAGGACAACGAAGCAGCAAGTGCAGAGCAGGAGCAGCCATTGCCTGCACCAGATGTTTTCACGAGAGCTGGTAGAAAAATCAAGTTCAGGTTTCCCCACATACCTAGTGCACCCGGTTTCAAAAGGAAGGGGGCTGATGTGGCGACGTCATTTATCCACTGCGCCAAAAACAGCGGGTGAAAGCTGCAGCTGATAGATATTTATCTTTGCCATGAAAAAAGCTGTTACTTCATAAAATATAAAGGCTCCCATAAGTCTGTCACAATATTGATAATACGTAAAGCTCTACACCACTATAAGAAAGTATCACTGTTCATGAAATAACAAAATATACGAATAAACTTCTTTATATCTTTCCTTTTATTCAATCCAATGCTTTCAAATGTTTATTTCGCACCCACAAATCACTCACACCTCGATGTAGAATGTAAACGTGTGCATGAAAAATATTATACTGTTTCTGCTGATCACATATGAGCTTTTGGGTTGCTAGGCTACTTCGATCAACAGGATTTATTTGGGATGTTGAAATTGATCTTTCTATCCAAACTTACGTCTTCCTCATTGGCCCATCAACAGTGGAATAAACATCAAATATTCTCCCCTTTCGCGATAATTAAAAACTGGCGTAAATTGTATTTTCTCGAGTTTAAAGCAGACCATCGGCGACGCGAAAGCAATAATGATACCGCGACACACTCGCGACACCTCTCACGAAATTGAACTGCATACATCTACAATCAGTTCCAAGGTCGTAGTTCGCTCCAGGTGATTGTGTGCAATTGAACTCCGTCAAATCAATTATTTATCGAATCGTAATCACTGATCCCGACACCGACCATTCATAAACGCACAATTAACCCTTTTTTTTAAGAGTAAAAGAATGTCGTCACGTCATCTACATAGTTATTAAAATATTATTCCAAATGAACTCAAACATTTATCGTCATTATATTTTAACGGTAATCAGAAAAAAATATGATTTATTATCGGAAAATAAAACATAACAGATCGCAAATCGCACGTAACTACATGACAGCTTTGCATAGCGTCCGGACTTAATCACGCAAAACTGTATAAAGAAATGCCCGATATCTCAATTTCTTCCTACCAACTGACAGATACCAATAAGATATTCAAGACTTCATAGACCAATCGCAACCTGTAATGTTATACTACCTTTCCTGCGCCGAACAAACCAGCTTACTATGGAACATTTTACATAACCTGTCTCCAGCTCTTATTCCTTTCCAAAATTTTCTCCCCAATTTTTGCCTCTTTGCTTTACATTCTCCCCTTTGTGATTCATGCACACAAAAAATACAGACAATTAGTTTTCATGACTAATAACAATGTCATAGAAATTTCTCACTATATCAATAGTTAACCGGAACACTGAAGTCGTGGCTCTCGGGTCGCCATTTATGTTGTATTAATAACAAAAGAAATATACATAAATTAATGGAAAAAATTTATGGATAATACATTTGCATTATTAGAAATCTTCCGCTTGTACGAATTTAGGCGATTCGGACTTCCTCTCTTACGTTTCAACTGTAGATGCAGGCAACCAACTTCAAGAACACCAGTGTGACTCAATAAATGAAGAAAATCCTCCTTACTGGGCTACACTGCACTTCAATAAAAATACTTAATACTGTTGTTAAGTCTTCCATTATTCATATTCGTGTATAATATATAACACTCATAATACATCTTAATCATCTTTCTACATATAAGAGAGAGAAAAAAACAAAATCATGTACAAAGTAAAATGAATGATGGTTTCCCCTCAAAGGCAGACATTGCCGACCCAGGAAATGAATTATTGTTCTTAAGCGCTCAAGAACATTTTTCCAATGTTCGCTTTCAGTATTCAGAAGCCTTTGATGATGGACGTCGACAGTTCGTGACTTTTTCAGTCCCTCGGAAAACACGATCCACTTTTTATGTGAATTCAAATGCTTGGTAGACTTCCGTGACTTTCGAGATACGTAGCAAGATGCCGCCAGTCGCTTATACCGTTCTTTGCAATTTTTACTGTAGATGACGAAAAAAGTTTGCAACAAAAGCAGAACACAGCATCCTTGCTCTTTGAGTACACCAATCAATATCTATCTGCTTCTTCTGAATTCTTCAAAGAATAGCTGTAGTGCACAGGGCTGAAACGCCGGTTGTCCGCGTTTTTAGGACATTCTTAGCTTCCTTAATGCACTCGGGAGGATCCCGCATGACCAAAGTCGTTCGAATGCAGTCGCCCATCTTCCGGGATCTGAGTCAATTGTGTCTTCCAGATTAGGCTCGCCTTCATTCCCTTCTCCGGTAGTGAGTACCTTGGCAGATGTTCCTCGGGTATTTTTCGAATTGGGTCACCTAATTTCAGTTCTACCTGACGTTTCAATCTCGGAGATTTTGTCACAAAGCAGGTCTTGAGGCCAGACGAGGTCTGTTGAACATGTTGTGAATGGCCCACCGTCAACATTGCTACTGTATACGGTGGTCGCAGTACTGTGTTTGTCAACTTTCTGGTCATGTACTGAAGATAAACATGTAGGTGCAGTAGCTCCACTAGTTTCTGTACTTTCAGGATCTATTTTTCCACCCTCGCCGCTGCTAGGTCGTTCTCTGGCTTGAAATATCTTTGTAGTTCATCCTTTTGCCTCATATTGTCATCTTCCTTCAGCGGCCGTCTTTTTCTATATTCACTGCCAGAGTCTTTTTCTATCATCGGACATGTTTCGATCCAGCCTGTAAGGAACGATTACGTGAAACTGACTATTGATGTAAGTGTGCTAGCTTTATTTGCAACACACTTCGCAGACAATTTCCTGATAGTCCACTGCACGTAAATGGAAAATTATATTACTGTAGGATACACTGTTCAGGAGATGAAGCCATAAGAACTGAGCCGTGTGGAATTGAATTTCAGGCCGTATTTCACTACAGACACAGGTGAAACGGTCAAAGAGTGGGGCGGAAGACAATGAAGAGAGGAAGAATAAGGAGATAGAGTAACATAATAATGCAATAAATACACACCCGGGCATCGACGGGTACTAATGCTAGTCGAAATGTATTAACTCCCTGCACTGTGGTTGTTCATTTCAAAGAACTGACACTCGTCATCTGTCGTAATTTTCATGTGTCACTTCTTTCGTGTCTGATTATGGAATAAGGGGTAACAAATTAGTCATCGCCATATCACTTCACATTTCTTCGCCTTATTTTCATTCTAGCTATTAGGATGACGTGTGCTTATTTCCCGACTTGCCAATTTTTGAAGTAACAGATCATAAGAAAAATAAATTTTCCTGTTCTGCAATCTTGAAGGAGCAAACAATTCTAACATGAGTAATGTGCATGCGCAATACTAATTGTACATTATATGAAAAGTACTTACCTATTAAATCCCAAGTTGCAACAAATTCGGACGCACCAATTCCTCTGTTCCTACAAAACGTAATGAAAGTGCTTCTGACCAATTTTGACTCCCTCGGCCAACTACCGAAACGAATTCTGTAGTTATTGCCTATTGCCTGGAAAGGCGAAGTGGTAACGCGGCAGTGCGAGGAACTAGGTCACATGACGAGGTACAGCGAGGCTACGGTTAAACTAGCGCCCAGGAAGAACAAGCAAGAAGCTCACAATAAGTATGTGACCGATGATATGGATGAATGTTATTATCAGGCAGCAATTTCTGTGGCATTACGAACAATAGAAAGAAATACGAATTTTGCGAAAACTGCACAACTTTTGTCAAACAGAAATGAGCTTCAAAGCGGGCAAGGTAACCCTTAGAAGCAATGTTCTGTCAACGGATTTTAGTTTTAGAAGGTGACAAAATTAACGTTTTGTTTTGTGCAGACGAGAGGGGCTTGTTTTTAAAAGACTATACTTTCTCAAATGGCTCTGAGCACTATCGGACTTAACATCTGAGGTCGTCAGTCCCCTAGAACTTAGAACTACTTAAACCTAACTAACCTAAGGACATCACTCGCATCCACACCCGAGGCAAGATTCGAACCTGCGATCGTAGCGGTCACGCGGTTCCAGACTGAAGTGATTCTTAGGTTTTCATCAGAATCAAAGCGACCAGTAGTGTACTACGATGAAACATGGATTCACAAGCGTTACACAGTAAATAAATGTCGGCAAAGTGATAGTGTGCGAGTGGTATTGTAAACAAAAGTGCCAGTTTAATTGTTGTTCATGCAGGCAGAGACAGGTGTTTCATGGCTCAAAAACCAAGACGCCCGATTGTCACTCAGAAACGGATAGCAAAAATTTTCAAAAACACGTTGAAACCCAACTTACGCCAGGCTTATTAGAAATGTCTTTATCCCTTGTAATTACTCGTAGCGTATTTACCCATTCGGAATACTTCTAGCCATTGTAGGTGTTGGACATGTTTGACTGTAGTAATGTTCAACCATTTTTTTTCCATAATGCGGGAAGAATAAAACACTCAGAAACTGCCATTGAAGGGCTTAGCAAAATTGCTTCAGGCTTAACATGTAACCGCAGTATCGAACATTGCATTCGAATTTCCAAATTACATTTCGTCTTCAGCAAAATTGGTTGTGAGTAAACGTACGGCGCGTAACAGACTGGCAGCGCTCCACTCATAAGAATACTGGCGTGTACGTCAGACTGCTTCCCCCTCTCTGTTCCTCCGGCGTAAGCACGATGGTGCTGCCACATCCTCCTTTTTTTTTTTTTTTTTTTTTTTTTTTTTCCCGTAGGATGGGGCCCCTCCACGCCCGCACCAACGTGGTGACCAAACCAAAAGTTCTACTGTCACCTCCGTATAACACATTAGTTTTAGAATCAGGAGTCACAGGATGCAGGCTGTGATGTTATCCATGCGTCTGGGTAAGATTACTCATTTACATGGTCCATCAGGAGATAGAAGTGGTCGAAAACGATCTAAGGGTAGCGGTTGTAAGGGCAGAGGGAAAAAAGTGCCAAGGCAGGCGCCAAGGGAAAAAAACCTCTGCGACAGTAGGACGGGTAGTAAGGGCAGTAGCGGATTGCTAGCTGCGACAGCGCATGCAAGGTGTGGTTATGTTAGTGCGAGGTATCGTGCATCGTTACCGTTGTCGTTGCTGGCGCTCGTTCCAGGATCTGCTGCTGCTGCGTCCCTGAAACATTTCATTGTCGTCATATATTAGTGGGCGATCGGTCATAGATCAGCTCACAGTGTGTGTGTGTGTGGGGGGGGGGGGGGGGGGCTGGTTGGCGTGCTGTGTGCAGTACGGTTTCCCTGCGATTGCCGGTATTTCGGCGGGTTAAGCATCTGGGGTTGCCAGTAGTAGCTGAGTTGCAGGGGCTCGCCAGTACTGTCATGTTAGCGTGCTATGGGCCATAGATGTTCAGTTTCGTGCTAGTAGTGTTTTTGGTCTATTATGTTTCCATCTATGGTTGTGGTCGTAGTTACTCAGAGAAAGGATAAACGGGTTACGCGAGTGTCTCGTGTTTCTGTACAGTCGTGTGGAGAGTTTTTGGAATACCTGCAAGATGGTATCTAGCCGATATTCCCGGTGAAGGTCCGCGGTGCGCGTGTAGCGCGGAGCGTTGCTTATTATTCTGAGTACTTTGTTCTGTATGAGCTGCAGACGGCGCACACGTGTGGGCGCAGCGTATCCCCAAACGGGAGCAGCATACGTCATCAGAGGTCTGATAAGTGTGGTGTACATGGACCTGGACACCCTCCTATTCAGTGTGCTACGCCTGTTAAGCATAGGGTAGAGTTGTTTGAGCCTCGCGTTTGCTTTGTTGGTCACGTGTTGGATGTGGTCCCCCCAGAGTAGTTTCCGGTCCAGCCAGACACCGAGGTATTTGACTTGACCTTCTCTCGGAAACGTATTGGGCGTGTGTGTAGTGTTATTTGATTGCAGTGTTGATGTTTGCGCAATAGTTTCGGTCTTCTGGTGAAAAGAACGGCTTCGCACTTGTCGACGTTTACTCTAACACGCCACTTCACCAACCAGGGCTCTACCGTTCTGAGTGCGGTCTGTAGTCGTGAGTTAATGTTAGACGGCTTCCAATCTTGCGCTAGGATGGCAGTGTCATCCGCGTAGATTGCCATCGTCGTGTTATGTGTATCTGGGAGGTCGTTAATGTAGAGGTTAAACAGTAAGGGCCCTAGGATGCTTCCTTGGGGTACCCCTGCCTGTATACCATGTCGTGTTGATTGTTTTCCCTGCACGTCAGTGTTGAAACTCCTGTCAGTGAGATATGAGTGTATGAGACGTACGAGCCCGTCGGGGAACCCTGCGTCGTTTAGTTTGCGTATGAGGCCGTTGTGCCATAGACGATCGAGAGCCTTCTCGATGTCCAGGAACACCGCACCAATTGCTTTGTTCATGTTGTATCCGTGTGTGATGTATTCGACGACGCGGAGGAGTTGTTGTGTTGTCGAGTGGTGATTCCTGAAGCCGAATTGCTCCGGCCTCAGGGTGTCATTTGTAATGCAGTGCCTAGTGAGTCGTTTTCGTATTACCTTCTCAACAATCTTGCTGAGCGCGCTCAGCAGGCTGATGGGTCGGTAATTTTGTGGGAGGGAGTGGTCTTTCCCCGGCTTCCTGAACATCAGCACCTTGGCCGTCTTCCAAAAGGCGGGGAAGTGTTGGTGTTTGAGTATGGCATTCGTGATGTGCGTGAGATATTCTATTGCTTTATCCGTGAACTCCTGGAGGACACGGTTTTGAATGCCATCGTGACCAGGGGCCTTCCTAGCAGTGGTATGCATGATGGCCCATTTCACTTCAGCTGTGCTAGCCTGGCGGATGTTGTTGCGCGCTGGTGGGGCCAGGATGCGAGTGACCTCCTGGTCTGTTGCAAGTGTGAACGCTGGATCTGACGGGTCCATGTTCGGTGTGAATGACGCAGCAAGTGTGAGGGCCATCAGTTCAGCTTTTTCTTCCGCAGAATATGCCGGTCCGTCGGGCCCTTGTAGCGTGGGTGTGTAGTGTTTCTCCCTGGTGAAGTGTCGGGCCATCTGCCACACGCCAGGTCGCGTGGTGTCTAGCCCTGCGAGTTTTTGGTCCCACTGTTGTGTTTTAAATGTTTGTATTTTGTCCCGGATTATTCCCTGGAGCCTGTTAATGTGCCGTTTGAAGTGCTGGCGCCTGGTACGCTGCCAATACCTCCTGAGGCGGTTGCTCATTGAGATGAGGCCCAGGATCTCCTGGGGCAGGGCAGCACTGTATTGTTGTGGTGTGCGGATTGGTATGGTGCCGGCTATTGCGTCTTGGACGGCGTTAGTAAGGGTTTCAACAGCATCATCTATTTGGGCTGTCTCATAATTGCGTGGGTAGGTGGGATGTGACTGTCAAGCGTTTCCTTGAACAGTGTCCAATTCGCGCTCTTGTAGTCGAGCATCCTGCGTTGGTCAATGTGCTGCAGTGTTTCTTCAATGTATAGCATAACGGGTTGGTGATCTGAGGACAGATCGTTTTCAACAGCAACGTTGAGTGTCGTTGTTATGCCCTTGATGAGGGCCATGTCTAATACGTCTGGCCTCTGTCCCCTCCGGTAGGGAATGTGCGTCGGTTCGGTCGGCGCTAGTGTAATGTAGTTTCGTCCTAGCGCGTGTTCGTATAGTTTTTTGCCGTTGGAGTTTCGTATACGTGAATTCCAGTCTGGGTGTTTCGCGTTAAGATCTCCAGCGGCTATTACGCGCGGTGATATGTTGAGTATAGTGCTGATGTCGCGTGTCTCAATGTTCTTAGGACTGTTGTATACTGACACCAGTGTGGTATAGGCTCCGTTGAACTTGACCCTGACGGCGGTTGCCTCTAATGTTTCAAGTTCAGGGAGCACTATGTTTGTGTGTTCAATGTCTTTGTGTATAATGATGGCTGTTCCACCGAAACCAGAGCCGTCCGGTCGGTCGGTACGATAGACGCAGTAGCTGGTAAAGTTTAGGTGGTTGTGCGGTTTGAGTTTAGTTTCGCTCAGTAGTGCGATAAGGATGCCCTTACGCTCCATGAACGCGGCAAGTTCCGCCCTTTTGTTGTTGATCCCGTCTGCATTCCAGAACAGGATCTGTGATAGTGTCTGGTTGTTTGCGAAGGGAGCCGGGTGTGGCGTATTATCCATGTAGGGATGTGAACAGTGTGGTGAAAGCTGTTTGTATGGCAGTCGAGTACTGCCCGGGTTGGGCATTCAAGAGCTGTGTGATCAGTGTGGTGACGACCGAGAGGATCCTGACAAGGATCTGTTTGGTCGTATGCTGGGGGAATAGTGTTTCCAATATTCCACCTTGTTGTGTTTGTGTTGTGCATCTCGGCCTGTGGCTCGTTTGTGGTGTTAGCGGCCGCTGGTGCGGGTGTTGGCGTTGTGTGTGGGCTGGCGCTTGTGTTGCTGCTGTGTGCTGCAGTCTGTGGTGCCTGTGTTACAGTTGTGGTGACGGGCGGAGTAGTGTGTGTGCTAGTGTCGCTGGCTTGCTGACTGTGTGCCTGCGTTTCAGTGTTCTGTTGTTGCGGAGTGGTTTATTGTGGCGATCTTGTGTACTCGTTCCTGTTCCCTCGAGGTCGCCTACGCCTTCTCTGGGTTTTCGGTTCTGGGGGTCCTTGTGTGGGTGCGTCTTCCTGTGCGGTCTGCGTGGTTTCGCATGCCGTGGCCTCAGGGAGTGGGGTTGTGTTGTTTTGGGGAGCTGGTGTTGGAACCGGTGTGGTTGATGTGTTTTCTGTTGGCTGAGACGGTTGTATTGTTGTCGCAGCGGCCACATCCTCCGCCCTCCCCTTGTTCAATAGGGGCGGCCGGCAGGTAGTCGAGGCGCGATGCCACAGTTCCCGAAGCCACTGCCTCCAACGTTTGGTTTCGAATCCCCTCTTGGGCATGAATGTTGAGTTTGTCCTTAGAAAAGAAAAGGAGGGGGGGGGGGGGCGGTTTTGCTGCTCCTCGGAAAGTGCCGCCCCGTGCGGCCGCATGTTTCGCATGTGTCTTGCACCGGCCTTGAATGCACCCAAGATTTAACGCCAATTAAGCTTTGACAGCTGATGCCATCCATCTGTTGTTGATCATGTGACGCCCCAAGCTCATTTCTTCCCGATACACGGTCATGGAATGGTCTACATATTTAATTTCGTCGTGGTTTTAGTGGTTGCTATCAGTTGCTTGTTATTCATTATTTATTATACATTATTTCCCTTCATTATTTCGCTTGTTAAAATTTACAATAAATGACGAAAGATTAATTGATGCACTGAAGCAGCCATCTGAATTGTATGACATAAGTGTACTAAATTACTTGTTGTCTAATACTTTAATAAAGTCGATTTTTATACATAGCGGTACCTTATTTCATATTTTACAGTGGAATAGATAGCAATATGGCTCCAACTTGAAGTGAAAAAAAAAGCACTGTGTGTAGAATCCGACGGATTAGTATGGGGAATTTATTTGTATGACATTTGCAGGTGTTCATAAAGAAATTGTCTGAAACCTTTAGGCACTGCAACAGTAGCAAAAAAACTGGTGCTTTGACTTTCTGAAATGTAAAATGCAGATTCCTCTTCATCGAAGTCGTTGCATAGTGTTTAAATTCCACTTGTGTACCATGTAATGAGTTTTTTTTCAGACCCACACTCTTTTCTTGCATTGTCTTGCACTTCTGTCTTCCTTCTCTAAAATGCAAACCATCCCTCAGGGTGCAAATCATTTGAGCTGAATAAATGTCATTGTTATACATATATAGACTCCACCATCCATGTATATAAGCTTCTGCATTGTATATGGGCACTTTGCGTGTAAAAATGGTTGAAAAAATCTTGTGAAAATCGCAGTTCCCACGAGAAAACAGTTGAGGACAATGAAGCAAGTTGAGATCACGTCACTTCAATTGAGTTAATGTCCCGGGCTGTGGGAATACACCTTGACATGATGCTGCTTTGACGTGATGGTGCCATGATGGCCAGAGCGAAATGGCCTTTAAAGATCAGTACTTGGGGACCAAAAGCCATTTTATCGAACCATACTGCAGCTAGTCAGTTGGGGGCTCCTAACTTACTAATTTATGTACATTACCAGTTAATAATAAGATCGGTACATATCTACATCTATACTCAGAAAATCACGTAAGGTGCATGGGAGAGGTATGTTCCATTGCACCAGTTCTTAGAGTTTATTTCTGTTCCATTCACATATGGAGAGCGTGAAGAATGGTTCTTTTATTGCCCCTGTGTGTGCATTAATGATTATAATCTCATCTTCACGATACCTATGAGAGTGATACATAGGACCTTGTAGTATATCCCTAGAGTGATCATTTAAAGCCAGATCTTGAATCTTCATTAATAGACTTTTTCAGGATATTGTACGTCTGTCTTCAAGAGTCTCCTAGTGCATTTCCTTCAGTATCTCTGTGACACTCTCCCATGGATTAAACAACCCTGTGACCATCCGTGCTGTCCTTCTCTGTATACATTAAATATCTCCTGTTAGTCCTATCTGGTACTGGTCCCACACACTTGAGACAAAATTCTCGGATGGGTTGCACAGGTGATTTGTAAGCAGTCTTCTTTGTAGACTGATTGAACTTCCCCCGTTTTTTACCAATAAATCAAAGTCTACCGCCTGCTTTACCCACGACTAAACTTATGTGATCGCTCCACTTCATATCCCTACAAAATGTCACATTCAGATACCTGCATGAATTGGCCGATTCTGACAGTGACTCATTGATATTATAGTCATAGGATACTACATTTTTTCGTTTTCTGAAGTGCAAAGTCTTACACTTCTCGACATTTAAAACAAGTTCCCAATTTCTGCACCACATTGAAATCTTACAAAGATCTGGCAGAATATTTACGCAGCTTCTCTCACATAGTACTTCGTTATAGGTAACTACATCGTCTGCAAAAAGCCTGATTTTACTACTAGTATTGTGTGCGATGTCATGATTACACAATATGAACAGCAAGGGTACCAACACATTTCTCTGGTGTATGCCTGAAACTACTTCTACAACTTATAGTGACTCTCCATCCAAGATAAAATACTGTATCCTTCCTACCAAAAAGTCCTCAGTCCTGTCACAAATTTCACTTGCTACTCCATATGACTGTAGTTCTGACGATTAGCACAGGTGTGACACTGAGTCAAATGCTTTTGGAAATCAAGAAATACTGCATCTACCTGGTTGCCTTGATCCAAAGCTCTCAGTACGTCGTGAGATAGGTGCGAGTTGGGTAGTAATTGAAGGCATCATGCATTGCTCTCTCTACAGCCAAATGTGTTTCATTCAGCTCTCTCTATCTATAACCCTACACTTCGTTTTTGTATATGATCAATGCTTTCGAAATCCTTGCTGGTTGGCATTGAGGAGCTCATTCTGCTCAAGCTACCTCATTATGTTTGAGCTCATAATATGTTGTAAGATTCTACAACAAACCAGTGTAAAGAATATTGGATGGTAGTTTTGTGGATCACGTCTTCTATCGATCTTGTATATGGCTGTGACCTGCGCCTTTTTTCAAGAACTGGGCACAGTTTTCTGTTCCAGGGATCTATGATAGATTATATTTGGAAGAGGGGCTAACTCAGCCACAAACTCAGCACAGAATCTGACAGGGACTCCATCGGAGCCTGGAACTTTGTTCAGTTTTAACGATTTCAGGTGTTTCTCAACACCACTGACATTAATACTGATTTCATTCATCTTTTCAGTGATACAAAGATTAGATTCGGGCAATTATCCTGGGTTTTCCTTTATAAAACAACATTCGAAAACGAGTTAAGCACTCCAGCTTTTGCTTTGCTCTCCCTGATTTCAGTTCCTGTCTCATTTGCCAGGAACTGGACATTAACAGCGTTTACACAAACCAGAATTTCTTTGAGTTCTGTGAAAGATTATTTGAGAATATTCTGCTATGGTAGTCATTGCAGGCATCATGCATTGCTCTCTCTACAGCCAAATGTGTTTCATTCAGCTCTCTCTATCTATAACCCTTCACTTCGTTTTTGTATAGTTGTCCTTTGTGCTTTTGTAATCACTGTTGCCACAACCATGTCATGGTGAGTGATACTAGTTTCGACGTGGACATCCTCAAAGAGGTCAGGTTTGTTTGTTGCCACTAGATCCAATATTTTCCATCATGAGTGGGGTTCCTAACTATCTGGTCTAGCTGATTTTCTAGAAAAGGAATTTAGTAAAGTTTCACAGGATATCTTATGACGCCCACCACTTACAAAACTGAAATTTTCCCAATTAATTGTTAGGTGATTTAAGTCTCCATCAATGATTACAGTGTGATTAGGGGAACCTACGTACAAATGAACTGAGGTTTTCTCTAAATCTTTCGATTACATCAGGATATGGGTCTCGTGGTTTTTTTTTCTTTATTGAACTTCAATGCCCCATATGGGGTGGGCTGGCAGCAGCATAGATACCACTCTTCAGCTGAGAGACAGTACGTAACAGGGAGACCTTTAAAACAATATAACGGAGGAAGTATGACGAAACAGACATATAAAAGGGGAAACATAATGGAAGATAGCGTAAAAAGGGGGTGACTGTAAAAATGGCCATAAAAATCTAAAATGTGTACACAAAAAACCACATACTGTGTTGATTAAAAGAAACGCAAGGCAAAGTACGTCCAGAGCATAAAAGTTGCGATGGGCTGTGTAGTACATAACAATCACGGACAGCAACATTACGTACAAGACCAGCACACGATTAAAATCATAGCTCTTGACGTCACTGCAGAACAGCACCAAACACAACACTGACATAGCACATCGACAATGACGAACAACTGAGAGGATCTGCCAGGGGTATAGAGACGAGGTAGAAGGAGAGAAAGGGGAGATAGGCGGCGCTAGAGGGGGGAGAGGGGGACATAGGCGGGGGTCGCACCGAAGGCGGCCAGGAGGGGTAGAACAGGGGACGGAAACAGCTAGGAGTGGGTGCAGAGACTCATGGGGGGGAAGGAGGAAAAACTGCTCTGGAGGAAGGATGGGAGAGAAAAAGGGGGGCCTCTGGGCAAGGTGAATCCTTGCGGCATAGGAGGTAACCATGTGTTAGCCATGTATGGCCAATGCAGAGCCAGCAAAAAGGACAACAGATTCCCTGCAAGTGGCCCGCATGGATGACTCCCACCCATTCATCATCTCCTTGATAACAAGGAGTTTATTTGGTGTACTCAGCATGCGCCATCGAGTATCAGATCGTGAAAACTTTGCAGCAGGCCAATCTCCAGAGATGGCTTACTGGCGGCCCACTTGGCCAGGTGGTCAGCAAGTTCATTGCCCAGTATTCTGACATGGCCTGGGGTCTAAATGTAGGTCATTGAGTGTCCACTGGTGCAGAGAGTATAAAGAGACTCCTGGATTAACAGTACCAAAGGATGCCCAGGGAAGCACTGGTCGAGAGCTTGAATGCTGCTTAAGGAGTCACTACAAATGGTAAAGGACTCACCAGAGCCGGAGTGGATGTGAGCAAGAGCGTGATAGATGGCAACT
This sequence comes from Schistocerca gregaria, assembly GCF_023897955.1. NCBI lineage: Eukaryota > Metazoa > Arthropoda > Insecta > Orthoptera > Acrididae > Schistocerca > Schistocerca gregaria. Next base: position 243,041,569 of record NC_064921.1, read on the forward strand.
AACTCTGCAGTGAAAATGCTGCAGCCATCTAGCAAGGAGCGCTGTTCAGTATAGCCAATGTGAGCATAAGCATAGGCAACAAGACCTTCAACCAGTGATCCATCGGTTTAGATTATTTCTGAGCCCTGAAACTCGTCAAGAAGAGAGATAAAATGCCGACGGAGGGCCTCAGGGGGAACTGAGCTGTTGGGGCCTTTGCAATATGTCCAGCCAAAGCTATGGCCAAGGTATGGACCATGGAGGTATACAGAAGTCGGCCTGCAGGAAAGGTGGTAAGAGGGAAGTGTCGAGTTCATGAAGAAGTGACCAGACACGGATGGTGAAGGGATTCCCAGTTCTGGGCCGCCGCTGCAGGAGACGGATCGCTGTGTTGAGGAAAAGAAGACGATAATTTGGATGGCGAGTCGACCTATATATGTGGGCAGTATAATTTGCGAGCAACTGTTGCCTCCGGAGCCACAGTGTAGGAACACCAACTTCCACCAGAAGGCTGATCATGGGGATAGATCAGAAGGCTTCCGTCGTGAGCCAACCCCACAATGGTGGATAGAGTCTAGTATACTCAGTGCTCCCGTAATTGACACGGGACTGTAGGAGGGCTTGGTACAGCTGCACCAGTGTACAACGCTCAGCACTCCAGTCGGTGTGGGTCAGGCATCGAATAAGATTAAGTTGCCACCAGCACTTGTCCTTAAGCTGACAAAGATGGGGAAGCCAACGTAAGCGGGCGTCCAAGACCAGTCCCAGAAAGCGGCAAGCTTCCACTACATCTAGTAGTTGGTCATCGAGGTAAAGTTCTGGATGGGGGTGGATAGTAGGATGACGACAGAAGTGCATCACGCAAGTTTTAGCGGCTGAAAACTGAAAGCTGTGAGTGAGGGCCCACGACTGCGCCTTCTATATAGCTCCCTGTAGCCGGCGCTAAGCTGCAACACTAGAAGAGGAGCAGAAAGAAATACAAAAATCATCAGCATCCAGCAGGGGACAGACTGACGATCCTACTGATAATGCGAGATCATTGACGGCAATTAAAAAGAGTGGCACAATCAGGACAGAGCCCTGCAGGACTCCATTCTCTTGTATATGGGGTGCGCTATGGGAAGCACCGACGCAAACTAGGAATATGCGTTGTGACAAAAAGTTCAGTATAAAAATAGGGAGTGGGCCCTGTACACCCTACTCATGCAGAGGATGTGGTGTCGCCAAGTGGTATTGTAGGCCTTAGCGAGATCGAAAAAGACGGCAATAAGGTGTTGTCGCCGGGAAAAGGCTGATCGAATGGCAGACTCCAGGTACACCAAGTTGTTGATGGTGGAGCATCCCTGGCGAAAGCGGCTCTAGGACGAAGCCAGAAGGCCCCCCGAGACTCAAGAAGCAAATGTAGCTGATAGCTCACCATAAATTCAAGCAGCTTGCACAGAACGTTGGTGTGGCTGATGGGACGATAGCTGTCAACATCTAGTGGGTTCTTCCTGGACTTAAGGACTGGAATGATGACACTTTCTGGCCATTGCGATGGGAAGTCGCCATCACTCCAAATATGGTTGAAGACAGCAAGGAGATGGCGTTAGGAATCCGCTGACAGATGTTTCAGCATTTGCGAATGGATGCGATCTGGACCAGGGAATGTGTCAGGATAGTCGGTATGGGCACTGAGAAATTGCCACTCACTGAAGGGAGCATTATAAGGGTCAGGGTGGCGTGATGCAAAAGAGAGGCGTTTTCGCTCCACTCTCTGTTTCAGGAGACGAAAGGTGGGGTGGTAATTCTTTTGACACAGAGATGTGGGCATAGTGCTCATCAAGATGCTCTGCAATTACGTCTGGATCGGAAGATATAACTCCATTTTTGGAAATTCCAGGTACACCTGCTGGGTTCCGATAGCCGTAAAGTTGGTGGAGCTTGATCCAAATTTGGAGGAGGGGGAGGTTCCTGTGCCAACGGTGGAGACATAGCATTCCCAACACGCATGCTTCCTTCATTTGATGAGGAGGCGAAGCTGCCTTGGAGCCATTTGAACGCAATAAGGTTCTCCCAGGAGGGGTGGTGCTTATGATTTTGGAGGGCCCGTCTAAGGTCTCTAATGGTCGCAGCGATTTCCGGCGACCACCAGGGCACTGACTTCCACTGGGGGCAACCAGAGGAATGAAGGATTGCTGATTCAGCTGCGGCAACAGTGGTATTAGTGGCGACATGGATTACTTCATCGATGGTGGCATGCAATGGATATGGAGTTTTCGTAGCAGATGTGAAATTGTTCCAGTCAGCCTTGGGGAGAACCCACCTGAGCCAGTGTTGAGATGTGGGATGGTGCGATAGGGTCAGGAAGAGTGGAAAGTGGTCACTACCACACAAGTCGTCATGTACTCTCCAGTGGATAGATGAGAGAAGGCCAGGACTGCAAACTGAGAATAAATGGCCGAATATGTGCCATGTGCCACACTGAAATGTGTGGGAGCACTCGTATTTAGGAGGCAAAGGTCGAGGCGAATTAGTAGGTCCTCAGCGTCTTTCCCACGACCATTAACCTTGTCTCCACCCCACAAAGGGTTGTGGGCGTTTAAGTCACCCAGGAGCAGAAACGGTGGGGGGATTTGCAGTCAAAACATGAGGTGTTGCTTCACCATCTGGAGGGCGGTAGATGTTACAGATGCTAATTTCCTGCATTGTCCTCAACCTGACAGCCACAGCCTACAAAGTTGTTTGAAGGGGCACAGGTTCACTACAACAGAGGCAAGGACGGAAATAGATACTCCACCTGACAGTCTGTCACATGCAGGACAGTTTTTGTAGAGTCCCTGCTAGCCAAGAAGGGCTGGGGTCCCCATTGTGGGAAACCATGTTTCTTGAAGGACAATACAAAAGACAGGTGTACTGATTAAGAGTAGACATAACTCAGCCAGGTGGGAGAAAAAACCGCTGCAGTTCCACTGGAGAATGATGCTTTCTGTCATCTGGTCTGGCATGGAATGACCAAGGAGGCAAATTACGCTTCAGCATCACCTGTCGCCAATGGCTGAGTGTTGGCATCCAGTACCATTTCATCCATGGTGTCAGTGAGATCTAGGTTCTCAGGGGATACCAGAATCTCCACCTCATCCTCTGATGCAGAGCTGTGGGGGAGTGCTGGTGTAGAAGCTACTGGAGGCTCCCATTTCTGAGTGAACTTCTTCTTTGAAGTTTTGCCCTCTCGCTGGTCCTTAGGTGTGCTTTTCGAAAGTAGCTTCAGGGACAGAGGAAGGCCTTGAAGCCATTTGACCAGCCTTTCAAACACTGGCTAGTGTCCACTGGACCACTGGGGGGGGGGGGCGTAGAAGGTAGAGTCCAGAGTCCTGAGGTACCCCTTCCGCATAAGAGGAGCCGGAGGAGGTCATTACTTCTCCAGCTGGGAGGAAGGGACCGATGTCCCTGGCATTTTAGGGGCATTGCTTTCAAAGTGGAAGTTCTGGGAGCAACAGAAGAAGATGTGCTCCATCAGCTGGATGATGAAGGAAGTTGGGCAGTCCTGAGGGCCCACTGGAGCAACCTTAGAGGTTGGGCTTAACAGCGTCATTGATGGCGACACCATTGCATTGGCAGCATATGAAGGTAGCATGGGAACCAGGTTTAGTCATTCATATTTGAATTTAGCCTCGTGATAAGATTGCCTGTCCAGGGTCTTGTACTCCATAATTTTGCGCTCCTTTTGGAGTACCGGGCAGTCCGGCGAGCAGGACAGTTCACACTTTGGCAGGAGATGCACATTGAGTATTCGGATGCAGCTGACATCTGCAGTCTCTACATGTGGCGCTTGAAGAGCACCAGGAGGACATGTGCCCGAATTTCCAGCACTTAAAGCACTGCATAGGGGCAGGGCCATAGGGTTTGACGTCACATCGGTTCACTATTATCTTGACCTTTTCTGGTAATGAATAACCCTCAAAGGCCAAGATGAAGGCACCGGTGGCAACCCTATTGTCTTTGGGTCCCCTGTAAACACGCCGGATGAAATGTACACCCTGCCATTCTAAATTGGCATGTAGCTTGTCATCGGACTGTAACAAGAAGTCATGATGAAAAGTAACTCCCTGGACTATATTGAGGCTTTTGTGGAGAGTGACCAAAACAGGAATATTACCCAGCTTGTCACTGGCGAGTAACGCCCAGGACTGGGTTAGAGATGCTGGGAGGCCATTCAGTCCCCAGTAAAAGATGACTTAGTCCACTTCATTGTGGGTCATCCACCCTGATTCCACGCACTCTGATCAGGGGCTCTCCCCAGGGACGCCACCCAGCCATTGCAAACGTCACCTGGCATGATGGCTGTTGCTGGGAGTCCTGATGTCCCAGGAAGACAGGCATCTACTCCTTGGCATACATGGGGAGTTTACAGCTCAGGTATCAGCAGTGCGATCCCTGTGTTGTCAGGGGACTATCACCAACTGGCTACATGATGGTCCCACCACAACCAACTGGCTACCATGCTTGATATTGGGCGCAGAGGAATACAATATTGTCATGGGGGCGAAAGAGGACAGGGGACAGCGGAAGTAGATGACATACCCCAGAAAGTGTCCTCACCCAGATAGTTGAACTGAAGGTGGAGAGGTAAAGCTATGATGACAGTGGATTCAGAAGATCGAATCTAAGGGCACTATAGATGACTTGTACGCCACATAAGGCGTCCTTCCCCATATGGTGCGCACTTACGTGGATTTTGGAAAGTGTCAGGTCAAACCATAGGGTGGGACTTGAACTTTAAAGACCGCAAAAGTGTGAGACTCCTTTTAGTCGCCTTTTACAACATGCAGGAATACCTCGGGCCTATTCTAGCCCCCGGACCTGCAGGGGGTACTACAGCTGGTAGGAAGTGTAGATGTCATGGCGAAGTTCATCATCCAGAAGGGGGGGGGGTGCTGGAAATCACCCTGATGAAGAGTGTGGAGGTGGAAAGAGGGAGGGATACAGCGATAGAGGTGTGGCAACAGGCGGGAGGTGGAAAGGAAAGAGGACACGAGGGATGTTGGGATCAAGTCTGTGGACAGTGTAAAGGATGTGGATATGTTGGAGGAAAAAGAATAGGTAGGGGAAGGGGGTGAGGTCATACAGGAGTTGTGTGGGGGACAGAAGGTGGATATGGTTGGCAAGCTGGAGCATGTGGTGTTCTAGGATTTGGAGGGCCTTATAAAAGTGGGGATCTGGTGGCCGTTGGAAGAATCTGATTACCATTGTACGCCCCTCCTTGACATTAAGACCACCCCAAAAAATCTCAGTGGATGTGAATTTCTTGTCTACTGCGACAAATACACCATCTTTACTTCCACTTACCTATCCTTTCGATATACACTTAAATTTTCTCCAAACATCTCACTGCTGTCAATTTCAGGTTTCAACCAGCTTTCTGTAAATAGTATTATATGAGCTTCACTGCTTTTCATGAGCGGTTCAAACTCTGGCACTTTGTTGTGAATGCTTCAGCAGATTACCACTAGGATTTTAATACTCCCGCCTTATGCGGCCCATGGTACTGAACCACGATGTCAGTATTGGGGCTTCAGCAGAAAGTTTGACGACCACTGCACTAGACGAACTCATTGCTCTAACCAGATATTTCTACTTTATGCCCTAGCCATAAATACGTGTGTCCCGCGGGCCCTGAAGATTCGCTTCATGATGTCATCTGAACGGCCGAAAGTGTGACAGAGCTGCTTGGTGACTAGACCTGTAAGCAGCACTGTTGGCACACGTGACATCACCACCTGTTGGCCACAGCCTTTATGATCGCCAAGTCAATCCAGATTGTTTGAATGAAGCTTCCATTAAGAGAATGAAATGTAGAAACAATCAGAATTATGTAGACATACTAACGTTCAACATAGTCAGAATTAGAGAATAGAGCCTTATGTGATTGATTGAAGCCAACTGGTTACTAATTATTAGTTGAATAGCAGAGTGATTTATAGTTTAACACATATTACACATTCAGGACAATGTCTCTAAATTTTTTTTAATGCATTAAGTGCAACTTATTAATGTAACTACCACTGAGAAGTTTGCCGTACGAATTTGTCTTTGTATCCATATCAGCAGTAACAAATACAGAAAAACAGATCAAACCTGGTAAAAGATATGTAGTGGAACGCCCCATGCATTTTTCCAGTTTGTGTGTGATATCTGTAGTTAATATGCATCAAAATACATTTCTGGTGCTTTTTCATTGTCAAATATATGTGCTCGGACATGAACTAGTAGTATTATATTTTTATTATGAAAAATATGCTAAATATGGGAAAGTGCATTTAAATATGGCGCAAACAAAATATTAGGTAAAGCCACATGTCTGTCTGTTACTGCAACCTTTATTTCTCATTCGATGGGTACCACAACTGTCCACAAAATTATCGCTTTTCAACCTAATGTAGACCTCCGACTATGATACAAATAAACTTGTTACTCCAGCCAAGGTTTTTAGGGAGAAGGGGGCGGGGCGGCGATATCTAATAGAGTACTCCAGCCCAGATGTGTGCTCTTGCTCAATCGGTGTTACCGATATGCTTAAATTTTGATCGTTGTTCTGTAAACAAACAGCCATATGCCAATCAAATCTGCCTATATGTAGTTTCTCAAAAATACAGTTTTTTATGTGATCTTTTGATAAAAAGAGATGAATGAGGGGTTATTAATAGGTTTAAGCAATACTGAGATCTCCAAATTGTAAGACTGTTATAGATGCAAGTCACTGATTGTCAGACTGTATCAGGTACAGATAAATCACGAAGCTTTAGATTAGTTTCAACAAACATTTTTTAATGTAGTAGGCAGCCACAATTTTTTTCTGAATTTTAATATATGTACATACTACAAGGAGACAGTCTCTCTCTGTTCTTGTTCAACTGTGTTTTAGAAAAAGTTATCAGGGAATGGCGAAAAGAAGTGAGTCAGTTCAACTTTCCAAATGGAATCAGGCTAGGCCGTAAACAGGCTGGGCTTACATTTGAATGCCTCGCATTTGCAGATGATGTAGTGTTTTTTGCAGAGAATCTGCAAATTGCAACTAACCAGATAAAAGTCCTCAAGGAAACAGCAGTGAAGGCATAATCGCAAATATCTTTTGAGAAGACACAATATATGAACATAAATGCCTCTGATCTAGTCTGGACAATGATGACCAAATATGGCGACATCAAAAGAGTTCAGAGGTTCAAGTACCTAGGAGAGATTTTGACTCCAAACAACAATGAAAAGGCAGCAATTGAAGAACGGGCAAGAACAATGAAAATAGCATTCAGATTGTGTCAGAACACATACAAATCTCAATCACTCTCATACCAGACCAAATTCCGATACTACAGCATAGCCGTCATACCTGAATGTTTGTGTGCATCTGAGACAATAGCCAGGAAGGGACTTTCAGACTTGGAAAAGAAAGAAAGAAAGTTTCTTTGGTCCATAAAAATATAAAATGTATTTACGTTCCGCCTAAGATCAAATCTAAGATCAAATCAAGAAGTTTACCAACGATTTGAAAATATCACTACCACAATGAAGAAAAGAAGATTGTCTTTCTGTGTACTTATTAAAATAATGGAATCAGATAGGCTCGCCAACAAGATTCTTCTCACCCAGGAGAATAGGAAGACACAAGTTCCATGGGTGTAAGAAATGCTCAGGGGCCTAGAAAAACGTGGGATCACGGCAAAAGAAATTGTGAACAGTCAGATCTTTAGGAAAAAGGTTGCGGAGATGAAGGAATTCTTCGAGGAGAAAACAATGAAGAACAGAATGTTCTCGGCAGAAGAACATGCATGAGTGAGCCAATGAATGAAGGAGTACTGGCGAAAGAGGAAGGAAGAGAAGTTTCGAAAGTAAAGGAAGTTGTGTAAACCTTGCCCATAGATGGCTGTAACGAATATAAATAAAAATAAATATGTACTACTCAAGCAATCGAATGGTGCATGGCGCAGGGTACCTTGTACCACCACAAATCGTTTTCATTCCTATTCCACTCACAAATAGAGTAAAAAAAGAAAGTCTGTCTATATGGCTCAATATGAGTCCTGATCTCTCACATCTTCTAAAATTTTCTCAATAGTGTTCTACAAAAAGAAAGTTGTCTTCCCTCCAGGGATTCCCATATGAGTTTGCCAAGCATCTTCATAGTACTTGCCCATGTTTAAACCTACTGGGAACCTATCTAGCAGGCTGCCTCTGAGTTACTTTAATGTGTTTGTTTAATCTCAGTTGGTGGGGATCCCAAACACTGGGACAGTACTCACGATTGCATCACAAAGTGTTCTACACGAATGGTCTAAATGATCTTCAGTTGATTCCCAATTTTGCAAAACATGCCCGTCTTCCCATAGGAAGGAACTAATGGTTTTGGAAGATAGAAATAGTTTTTTTTTATTAAAGTACTGTTTTTCTTTCAGACTTCATTCGAAGCATTTCATAATTTTACTAAGAGTACTGTCACCCTTACATATAACTGTTACATTAAAATTATGTTTAATATGAACCTTAGTGTTAACCAGCATATACACTCCTGGAAATTGAAGTAAGAACACATTGACACCGGTGTGTCAGACCCACCATACTTGCTCCGGACACTGCGAGAGGGCTGTACAAGCAATGATCACACGCACGGCACAGCGGACCCACCAGGAACCGCGGTGTTGGCCGTCGAATGGCGCTAGCTGCGCAGCATTTGTGCACCGCCGCCGTCAGTGTCAGCCAGTTTGCCGTGGCATACGGAGCTCCATCGCAGTCATTAACACTGGTAGCATGCCGCGACAGCGTGGACATGAACCGTATGTGCAGTTGACGGACTTTGAGCGAGGGCATATAGTGGGCATGCGGGAGGCCGGGTGGACGTCCCGCCGAATTGCTCAACACGTGGGGCGTGAGGTCTCCACAGTACATCGATGTTGTCGCCAGTGGTCGGCGGAAGGTGCACGTGCCCGTCGACCTGGGATCGGACCGCAGCGACGCACGGATGCACGCCAAGACCGTAGGATCCTACGCAGTGCCGTAGGGGACCGCACCGACACTTCCCAGCAAATTAGGGACACTGTTGCTCCTGGGGTATCGGCGAGGACCATTCGCAACCGTCTCCATGAAGCTGGGCTACGGTCCCGCACACCGTTATGCCGTCTTCCGCTCACGCCCCAACATCGTGCAGCCCGCCTCCAGTGATGTCGCGTCAGGCGTGAATGGAGGGACGAATGGAGACGTGTCGTCTTCAGCGATGAGAGTCGCTTCTGCCTTGGTGCCAATGATGGTCGTATGCGTGTTTGGCGCCGTGCAGGTGAGCGCCACAATCAGGACTGCATACGACCGAGGCACACAGGGCCAACACCCGGCATCATGGTGTGGGGAGCGATCTCCTACACTGACCGTACACCTCTGGTGATCGTCGAGGGGACACTGAATAGTGCACGGTACATCCAAACCGTCATCGAACCCATCGTTCTACCATTCCTAGACCGGCAAGGGAACTTGCTGTTCCAATAGGACAATGCACGTCCGCATGTATCCCGTGCCACCCAACGTGCTCTAGAAGGTGTAAGTCAACTACCATGGCCAGCAAGATCTCCGGATCTGTCCCCCATTGAGCATGTTTGGGACTGGATGAAGCGTCGTCTCATGCGGTCTGCAAGTCCAGCACGAACGCTGGTCCAACTGAGGCGCCAGGTGGAAATGGCATGGCAAGCCGTTCCACAGGACTACATCCAGCATCTCTACTATCGTCTCCATGGGAGAATAGCAGCCTGCATTACTGCGAAAGGTGGATATACACTGTACTAGTGCCAACATTGTGCATGCTCTGTTGCCTGTGTCTATGTGCCTGTGGTTCTGTCAGTGTGATCATGTGATGTATCTGACCCCAGGAATGTGTCAATAAAGTTTCCCCTTCCTGGGACAATGAATTCACGGTGTTCTTATTTCAGTTTGCAGGAGTGTACATCCTTGAGTTGAAACATTGTGCTTAATTATAATTAATTATAGGAGCAGAAGCTAATACATTAATTTTTCACTTTGTATTTTGTTAATATTTTAGGATTTACAGTTTTATGCCTGATGTCTAACAGCAATCAGTTAAAGACTTTTGTATCAGAATGTAAAATTCCGTTCTGAATCTTATGCAGGGATGCATAGTCTACATGTACTTTATTTTTACTTCCCATATTTTGCAAGGTCATTTCACTGAACATAGTAAAATTACCCCCGTTATTAACAACAAATACTATTAGCGAATAAATGTATTGATATGTAAGTGTAACATTCCCAAGGACGCTTAAGAGATTTTTGTAACATGCTGAGCTATCAGTTTTACCCAATAATTTTAGTCACGTGGCTAAAAAGTTCTGTTAACTTGCCACATCAAATCTATGTAAAATCCCAAGCTTTTCATAACAGCCTCCATCACCATCAATAGGGGCTAAATCTGACTGTCATAAAACTGGTGAGGCTCATGCTTTATGCCCAATGAATGGCACCTGATTAGCTAAATTACATCAATATGACATCATGGAGGTGACATATGCTAAAGTGACATTCTCTGCATTCATAGGCTTTATAGGCTATATTTGTGTTGCTGTTCAGCATGACTTGTAGCACTATCACTCATATCAGATGATGAACATCATACACAGATGTATAAGTGGTTCAAAGACTCCTTATGTAACTGAACCCAGTACATTGTCAACGGTGGCGAGTAGTCATCAGAGACAAGGGTATCATCAGGAGTGCCCCGGGAAGTGTGATAGGGCTGCTATTGGTCTCTGTTTATGTAACTGATCTGGCACGCAGGGTGAGCAGCAATCTGCAGCTATTTGTTGACGATGATGTGGTGTATGGGAAAGTGTCTTCTTTGAGTGACCTTAGGAAGAAACAAGGTGATTTAGACCAAGTTTCTAGTTGGTGTGATAAATGGCAGCTAGCTCTTATATAGAAAAATGTATGTAATGAAGATGAGTAGTGAAAACAGTTGTGTAATGTTTGAAATACAGCATTACAGTTATGTTGTTTAAATAGCTTGGCATAATGTAGCAAAACGATATGAAATGGAACAAGTATGTAAGGGTAGTAGTACATAACGTATACTTTGATTTATTGGGAGAGTTTTGGAAAAGTGTAGTTGATCTGTAAAGAACTCTGCGCATATGGCACTAGTGTGACACATACTGGCATACTGCTGGAGTGTTTGGGATCCCCACCAGGATTAAAGAAAGCCATTGGTACAATTCAGAGATGGGCTGCTAGATTTATTACTGGTAGTTTCAAGCACATGCAAGCATATATAGATGCTTTGCAAACTCAAATGAGAATCCCTGCAGGGAAAGCAATGTTTTTTTAGGAACACTATTGAGAAACACGAGCTGTAACATAGTCGCAAATACATACAGTGATCTAGGTACTGTCAAATGTTTTTATTTCAGTCTTTGATCACAATATAAAGTCCTTTGACGATGACCGGTTTCAGTCATTAATGACCATCTACAATATAAAAATACAGCTAGTGAGAAATATATCTTTCAAAACAATACAGTATTTCCTATACGATAAACTCTGATACAAACTGGGAATGTACAGTCAAAATAACATATGGTTCTACACTATGTCCTATTGCGATAAAGCCATAGTGGCATCGTCAAAATATTTAAATAAACTCATCAAAGCATCGTCATGTAGAACAAAAATATGCTGTAAAATAGGCCACATCATCCATACAGTCAATTTGCAACTGGCGTTACTGTACATAACATACTGAAGTGTAGTAACCACCAGAATTATGTTTGCCTATCTATTTCATAGATGTCACTACTGTGGGCTTAGATGTGTCCTTCATTTACGTAAGAACCATAATATGATGAAAATACGTATAGCGGACTTTTAAATTTTGCTAATTGCTATAGAAACCAACTGTGATAAAATAAAAGACGAATATAGTAACATATACAATTATTTAAAGGAAAAGTATAATGATAATAGGTTTCGACATTATTTAGGTGAATTTACGATCAAAAATAAAATATATGTAATACACCGGTTAGATGTGGTTTCCAAATTAACAACACTCTGAAACTTCATGTAAGACACCATTTTGAGATCGTTTGTAGCAGTTGTGACAAATTTTATATCGGTCAAATTGGCCATTCATTTAAAGTAAGATTCAAGGAGCATTTGCAGGCACATAATAAAACTGCGTTGGGAATGCATTTTGCAGAATCTGGCCACGCAATAGGGCATATAGAACGTTGTATGTGTATTCTGCACAAGGCGGAAAAGGGTTGTGCTATCGGTTTGTTAGAGAAGTTGGAGATTTATAAGGCCAAAAATCATGGGCCCATAAGGGTACTCAATGGACAGAGCGATTTTGTGCCCAACCCCTACTTTGCTTTATTTGATAACATATTACAATAACCTCATAATGCCTTGTTTATTTATATCTAGCCTTGTTGTTGTTTTAAGTCAAGAACAGGATGCATTTGCCTTACTTCCATAGACCTACATTCGTTGCTCTAATCCTGTTACTGATTATGTCCCTTCTATTCATGGATTGTATGGCCAGATTATATAATCTTATTTATAGACTGTTAATAGGTTGTATAAAACTTTTGTATGGGAGACGTATCACGATCTACGAAAAGCCCTCTGTTGGTTAAGTTCTTACGATCGCTACACATCTACGTAACTGGCGGTGAAGCCAACAGAAGGTGCTGATCATTGATCTGTCTTTTGTCCCATACAGTTATTTTGTCATATAGACATTTTATCTTTCATAGGTAATTTATAGGTTGCTACAGGCTTTATTCTTAGGTAATATCACAGTGTTCTACTAACTCAAGCTTGTTTGTTGTGGCGCTCAATGAAGCAGCATTGTACCAAAAGACACTAAACTAACAGCCATCTGAAATTTCTGGATGAAAAATATGTTCTTTTAAGTTCTTTTAAGTGTTGAATGCATCTCTGAACTTTCTGCGACAAAGTATAGATGAAAAAGGAAACATATCATTTTAGATATAGACAGACCTCCATCTGCAAGTATAAAGACTAATTAGGTTATCTCTTATCAATTGCTTGCAGAGAGAGATAGTAAGTACTCTGGGAAAATGGCTGGGTAATTATGTTGATAACTGTTCACAGTAAAATAAAATCTTATCTAACAAAAAAATTTCTTTGTTAATAATGGCAAGTGGCACACACAGACCTAAAATTAGTGATATATAATACAGGATACCCAGGTCTTTGTACTGGGATGCCCTCTTTTGTTGATTTATGTAAATGACAAAATACTCCACCCCATTTCAATGAATGTCATCTCACTGCAGCACAAAATAACAGCAGTAATGTATTTTAATCTCACAAGACTAATTTTGAAATTCTGTTGTGCTCTGGAACTGGTATTGCCATCAAGGAAAACTATATAAAAATCTTGAGAATTACAATATTGGGATACATATGTTTATTCTCTGGCTTAAAATATGTGCCCAAAAATATGCAGAGCAAATGCCAAAACGATACTCATGTACCATTGTCTGCTTATTATATGCCAGTGTATTCTAGTATAAAATACGGAATTGAAGTATGGGATGCCACAACACAAGCAAACCTTCATAAACTTTAAAAGTTACAGAGGGATACTGTAAGAATAATTTGTTGTGCAAAACTAAGAAACCCATGTTGTTTTCTATTCTCTAAAGTTGGGATATTAACTGTTATAAATATATTAACACTGTTCAGCCAGAACATTACGACCGCCTACCTAATACCTTGTGTGTTCATCTTTGGCATGGATAACAGCAGTAATGCATCATGGTATGACGCAGTGAGGCAGGTAGGTCGCTGAAGGGAGTTGACACCACATATGCAAACGCAAGTCACCTAATTCCTGTAAATTTCGGGCAGGGGGCCGATGAGCTGTGATGCCACATTCAATCCCATCCCAGATGAGTTCGATCAAGTTCAGATTTGGCTAGTTAGGGAGCCAGTACATCAATTGGAACTCGCCATGTTCCTTGAACCACCGCATCACACCCCTGGTGTTGCGACATGGCGAATTATCTTGCTGAAGAATGCCTCTTATGTCGGGAAACATCATTGTCATGAAGGGGTGTACTTGTGCAACCAGTGTACGCTACTCCTTGGCCATCATGGTGCCTTGTACGAGTTCCACTGGGCACATGGATGCCCAAGCGAATCTTCCCAACAGCACAATGTCCTACATCTGTACTGAGGGATGGCCACTCAGCCCTTTGACATCTGGAATTGGTTTCACCACATGTTGAAGACACTCACCACAGTACTCCTCGAACACCCAACAAGTCGTACAATTTCTAAAATGCTCATAGTGAGCCTCCATGACATCACAATCTGCCGTTGGTGAAACACAGGTCATGTGCCTTCCCCATTCTACACACAGACAACATGTTCACTGATACTACAATGCACTGTGCGTGTGTCTGACTACCAGTCATTCCTCATCAGGTGACGCTGCTATTGTCTAGATGGGTTTATATTGATTGTAGGTTGCTGAAAATAATGTTCTGGCTGATCAGTGTATACTTTTAAACCGAGTATGTTGCTCCAAGCACTCCTTCCATAAAATTTCTGGGAGTGCGGTAACTAAATTCTTCTTAGTATTTCAATGGCTTATATGAATCATCTGCTGTATATTTTTAAAAGCACTAAAGATAGAAACAAAGTTGTAAAATGATACAATTAAAATAGGTAAAAACTGAAACAACGGCAGATCATGAAACACAACAAATAAAGATGGGTTTTCCAACAACTGAAGTACTGTTATTTCAGTTGTGAATATCTTTAATTATCTCATTTGAAACGTCCCCTTTGAAAAATTGTACATGACTGTGCTTAAACTGACACACAATATTTTTTTAGCGCAACGCAATCTGACTTCCAAAATTCCCTACGAAAGAATGGCCCTGATTAACATTAACCTATACGTTTCACAAATCACTTACCTCACAAAAATCTTCGTTACTCGAACTACTGCAATACAGCGAGCGCCACTACTGCCAGCTAAATAAAAGATTCAAACTACTGAAGGCACTAACTACTGATAGGCATAGTTAGCAAATGAAAGATTTTAATAGAGAACAAACAATGTATTTACCTCACTAGTCATAATATATATATAGCAGTTCATGACACCAATTCTTACAAATTTCAAAACTCCGCCATCTCTCTCCCCACGTCCACCACTGCTGGCGGCTCACCTCCAACTGCGCAACGCTACTCGCTGTTAGCATCCAGCTGCCGCTGCCCAACACTACAATGGCAGACAACAATGCAAACCAGCCACAGACTGCACACAGCACAGCCAGTGATTTTTATACAGAGCGCTACGTGGCGGCGGCGTTACCAATAAAAAACCTAAACAGCCTACTTACACATTTTCTTAATAAAGTTGCAGGGAAATGGGGCGCAATGTAAAATTTTAATCACCAGCATTGGTTTAGATGCTTGACTAAGTATTAAACAAGCAATAACAGGTAAATGACAGCTAAATATTGTAACTGGAACACAGCAGCTCTTTTGAGATGCAAGATATTTAATTATACTGATAAGTTATTACAGTTTCTAGACCCTGTTTGGTTAAATTTTCAAACTGAAGTCTCACAAGAAGTGTGCAATGATTATATGTACTGAGGATGTTTCTATTACCATTTTAAGCCACTAATAACAAGAGACCAACTGTAATTGAAATTTTCTCATTAATGCATTTTAGGCAATGTTCATCTTCAGAATATCTGCCAAAAACATCACAGCTGCCATACATGAACAAATTGTGTATCACGTATTAAGAGTAAACACATGGGTTCATCAACAAACAAATTTACATGGCATAGAAAAACCTTATTTCAGAATATCATGTCAAGTATTATCTATTTCAACGCTGGTGGTCAATTGACAGTGCTATGCCATTACAAAATTAGCTATCATAATACGCCACTAGGTAGCATAATTGTATGGGCACTGGGATCTTGTAACAAATTTTGATGGACAGTTGTTAACAAAATCAACTATAAAACCATAAAATAACTGTAACCATGGTAAAGAGTTTTTCCTTTATGAAAACTAAGAATCATAAAGACGCAAAAGATGACATCCATACAAAAGTTCATCATTTATTCATGTGATATGAGCAAGGTATAATGTGATGGGAAGGGAAGGGAAGGAGGCCAAGAGGGACAGAGTGGGAAGAGCACAAAATAATCTCAGTCTGTGTAAATGACAGCCAGCAATCTCTGGCAGTGGCAAACCTAAAATATGGAAGGGAGACATACTGTAGGTCTATCAGGTGTTGGAAAAACACATAATATGGCGAATGCAAAATTTTCTCATAATGCATAAACATGTTATTAAATCATTACAATTGTCTATACATATGTATTACAGATAATATTATTACAATTGATGAGTAAGTTGGCATAGGAAGAACCATCGATGAACATGCACCTGAATGGGTAGGAGGATTGTGGAGGAGCATAGGGCCCTCAGCAAATTTATTTTTATAGACTTACAATGCCACTGCATTAACAGAGTCACAGTACAATAAAATATCGCAGTGCTTCGAGAATTTATACGTGAATTCTGGAACCACTCGACCTTCTGCTGCCTCGAACATGCGATATTTTAAAGATAAGTGTGGGAAGGGTCTATTTACTGCGTAACACATGTCTGCGTGCGCAGGATTAACGTTTATCGTGGGAAGACAGGAGCATCGTCAGACGAGCGGCACCAGCAAGTGTTTTCCGCTCGCATCATAGAAGCTGCACGTGACGTACAAGGAGCAAGCACGCATTATTCTTTGACAGTGTAATGATTGTAATTGTTATGAACAAATGAAATATGATTTGACTAGCGACTCTTAATCTTCACGTGTCGGACTTGCTAGAAGCAAGACATGATCATAAATTACGTGTGGTTCTTAAACCAACTCGCTTATGAATGTTAATTTAATGTGTTTCTAACGTTTGGAAACGCGAGGAGACTTACTTGACAGTGTTTGTTTATGTGGAGAATGAGATTTGTAAAAGTTTGATGTTTAAATCTACATCGTTAAGTGGAGCAAAATAAAATGTGTACGTCTGCTTAATTTTATAAGTAGAAGAGTTTTGAGAAATTCCTGTTCCCAGCAAATATACTTTGGAGACGAGGAGAAAAGGAGGTTGCAGCAGCAAGATAACCAGCAAGGAAACTTGGCCAAGCATCTCAACTAAGTCATACAGTTAAGGAAGTGGGAGTTTACTCACATACCTGTTCAAATTTGTGTAAAATCTTATGGGACTTAACAGCTAAGGTCATCAGTCCCTAAGCTTACACACTACTTAACCTAAATTATCCTAAGGACGAACACACACACACCCATGCCCAAGGGAGGACTCGAACCTCCGCCGGGACCAGCCGCACAGTCCATGACTGCAATGCCTGAGACCGCTTGGCTAATCCCGCGCAGCTCACACACATACCTCACCACTTTAAGTTGTCCAAAGCGTTAAAACTTGGCGACTTGTGTGAAAGGACGGAAGAAAACAGGAATTTTGAGATGAAACCGAGAAAGAAGATATTATGAGATGCCATAGCAACCATTAGTAACAACACAAGGAAATGGTTCACATAGTTGGATTCTGCATAAACAGCAAAAAGGAGTGAAAATTAAAAAATTCTATACAAGAAAATACATATGGAAAATCGCAACATTTTAGACTAAGAAGAGTTACGATCAGATCTATTCGATGATTCAGATCCAGTGTGGAGAGTAAGCAGCCCTCATACACGTCGCAGGGATGTGGACACAGTAACCAGCAACCGACGCCAACTGCTGCTCACCGGTGGTGACAATAAATCTGTTTCACGACACCGACGCTGAAACTAACCTTCGACGCTGCCGGTGCCTGTGCTGTTCACCGGCGCTGATTCCACACCTGGTCACCGACGCAGCATAAAACTCTATGCTGGGTGAGTGAAAGACAATTAATTAAGTGTGAAGTTAAGGGCATTGTTTAATAATAGACTCTTAGTATACTTATTATACTCAGAGGTGAATTTTTTAATGATAATTCGATCTAAAAGTAGAAAGAATATGGAGAACAGCAACTAGCAGAACCAACCACAGCTATTAAAGTGACTACGGAAATGACAGACTGGACTGAAGAAGCAAATTGAATCAAAGGACTAAGTCTTAAATTAGATGCAGTGAATACTCAACTAAATACTTCATGAGATGACGAAAGTGCAGCTGCAAATGCTCCAATTGCAACGTTAAGTGAAAAATTAGACGTACAGAGTGCAAATTCAGCTACTTAAAGACAAGAACTAAGTCTTAAGTTAGATTCAGTTAATACTCAGTTAAATGATAGATTAGATGAACAGAAGGCGGATTCAGCTGCCATAAGAAGGGAACGAAGTTCTACTTTAAGTGAAAGACTAGAAGCTCAGGGTGAGGTTTTAAATGCTGAGTTCAATGCCTTAAATGATAAAGTGGAGAGTTCGCAATTAGATTTAAAGAATGAATTAAGTAATTCCCTAATGATCCATGTAAACCAACTGTTCACTGACTTTAGTCAGACCCAGCGTAACCAGTTTCAGGACTTAGCTAAAAGTTAGAATGTGATATTGAAGATAAGTGTAATAATGTAGAACATGAACTTGGTGAAAAATTAGGACCATTTCAAAGTGTCTGTAATGTTATGTTTGATGCAGTAAAACATAGATTACACACATTGAAGGAGAGTATTGAGAGACAAAACAAATTATTACCAAGAGTCCAGTCACAAACTGCAGGTGCTAATACTCGAGTGGATAATGTAGAAAGAAATTTTAAAGAGCAACTAGCCACTTCAGACATAATAAATATCAGTAATCTGGAGGAACAGGCAGAGGAAATAATCGACCGAAAAGTTGCTGAGAGGGTAACCTGCGACATCGTTTCTTCAAATTTAGCTTCAAAACTTAATGATACTAAGAGAGGCATGGATAATTTATGGTAGGAATTCAAATTTATCCAGGATAAGGTAGACGAAAAGGTGACTTCTCCTAACATGGTGCTAACCAGTGAAGTAATAACCAACCTTCAATGGGAGGCAAAGTCTGGCTATCCAGAAAGTTTCCAAAGTTTATGCCAGATGGGGAAGTACATCCTACTCATTTTCTGAAACTGTTTAACCAAGCCCCGCCGAAAAACTGGCAAGCTTAAAAAAAAGATTGAATCTATGGTAGAGTATCCTTTAGGAGAAGCTTTGGAATGGGGCACAGTGAACATCGAGAACTTTTCATCTTGGGCACACTTTCAGAAGAAGTTTAAGGAGAAATACTGGTCAGCTAGTGCCGAGGAAAACTTAATATCTGATTTGAGGGACCCTAAATATTATAACCGTACATGGGGCACGGTGAGAAAGTATTCCAACTGGCATTTAACATGTGCGTATTACTTCGGTAAGCCCATGGAGGAGGAAGGGTTAGTTCAAATTTTAATAAGACATTTACCCATTTACGCCAGGAAAGATATATTGAGTAGTAGGTGGAAAACTGTAGAAGAACTGTTGTCTTTTGTAGACGCACTTGATGCCTTAAACAAAGACAGCAACGAAAATGTACATCAAACAGAAAATCAGAATTACAGGAGAGGTAGTAATAAAAGCAATAGTAATGTTAGGAAACATGAGGTTAATTTTGCTCGAGCACACCAACTTAATAGGAGTAAGGGTAACGATAGTTACCAAAAGAAACAGCCATCTTGAATATAGGCCTAGTGACGTTGCAAGAATTTATACCAAGCAGTAATAGAGTGCAAAGTGGTGATGTAGTACCCCAATTCGGTAACTAACCAGTAATTACTGACAATGAGGAAAATGGAGTGCGATCTGAATCCAGGGCCTGGGTCCAGGTCGTGAAAATACATTAGGAGGCCTAGTTCATAACAAGTATGTAATTCCGTGCATGAAAGACCAACAAAAGAACGGTTGTTACTGGAAGAACCGAGCTTAATTACCATTAATCCACAACCAATAATAATAGGGAAAATGGAGGTTTTTGCAATTAACATATTTATAGATTCTGGGAGTGAAGTGTCACTTATTTCTAGCACTTTCTTAAGCACATTACGAACTAAACATCACATACTGCAATTACCAGTAATGGGAGTGTACATAGTTGGTATTACTGGAACGAACAGCGAAGTTGTAAAACATGTCACATAGTGTTGACATACAGGGCAAAGTAAATGAATCACCGATATTAACCAGTGTACAAAAACTAGACTTATATAAAATTCTAATGGATTATGAGGAAGTATTTTCCGATCGTCTGGGTAGTATCAGCGATTATGGATGTAAATTTAAAATCGACGATAGTACTCCATTTTTCTGTAAGTCATATCCAATGCCAGTAAGTCAAAAGGAGCAGTTAAGGAAGAAATTGACAAAATGATTGACAATAACGTAATAGAACGCAGCTCTAGCGTCTTGAATAACCCCTTGGTAGTAGTAATAAAGACTACAGGAGGTGTGCGTTTAGTACTAGACTCGCGTACTCTGAATAAGAATATAGAGACGGAACGAAAGAGACCCATTAATATGGATTAATTATTGTCCAAATTTGAGAAAGCATAGTATTTTAGCATGATGGACCTGACTGTTGGATACTGGAAAATTTGGTTACATCCTGAATCAAAGAAATATACAGCGTTTCTATTTGATGGGAATTTGTATCACTTTAATGTACTCATATTACCATTTGGGTTAAATATCTCAGTATCCATGTTTATACGTGCACTGGATGAGGCATTAGGAAGAGAATTATTGAAGGACTTAATAATATATGTAGATGATATACTCGTAATCTCATCTACCTCGGAAGAGCATCGTCTAATCTTGGGTAAAACTCTGAAAGGGTTTAAAGAAAAAGGTATTGGAGTGAAATTGTCTAAATCGCACTTTGCGAGAGAAAAACTTAAGTTTTGTGAGCTTATTGTAGGAGTGCAAGTGATTAGACCAGATCCCGAATGCATGAAAGCTATTAAGGAGTGCCCACTCCCTTGAAACATAAGACAATTGAAGGGATTTATTGGAATGGCTAGGTACTATAGACGGTATATACGAAGTCAAGAGCTGAACGACCTAAGACTTTAACGTTTATTAAGGAAGGGAATACCATGGGTTTGGGACCAAGAGGCCAATGATACGTTTGAAAATGTGAAAAGAGCACTGGTCAAATCATTTATATAACACCATCTGGTTATGGGTGAGCCATTTAAAATTCCAAGAGATGCATCCAACTATGGTATAGCAGCAGAACTTTCCCAAGGAGAGTGTGGTCTGGAAAGTACAAATCACAGATCTGAAGCTTTTGCTAGCCAGAGTTTCGACAAACATGAATTAAACTATACAGCCACAGAAAAGGATCTATTAGCAATATTATGGGGTATCTAAATTCCAAACACTAGTATGGCGGTCAGAAATACATATATATACGGATCACCAGGCTCTAGCCTTTGTAATGAGTAGTTGGTTATTACATAGTAGATTAATGTGGTGGATGTTGTTCCTACAGGAATGTGGCATTAAAATACAGTATGTAAAAGGTTCTGAGAATATTGTACATGACACTTCGTCTAGGTTACCTGTAGGCGTAATTTTTCAATTAATTTTATGACAATTGAATATCTGCACACCAGGGTACAAGAAATGACTCAAAAAATAACCGACAACATCCATCATGATCATTACTGTACAGAAATATTTGCTACTTGTATTAGGAAGTCTTTACCTCCTAATCAAGCAGAGAAATGGAATGTTGTAGAGAATAATTTGTTTTGGAGAGACAGTATAACATCACAACATTGACTTTTATGCATTCCAAAGTTAATGGAGGATGAGATTGTGTGGTATGTTCATACTGGATATGGACACTTTGGGATAAAGAGATGTATAGCTCATACGAATAAGTTCTGTTATTTTAAGAAGCTAAGACATAAGGTAGCATCTTCAATTATGACTTCTGAAAACTGTCAGAAGGTGAAAGAGAGTAACACTCATATTAAATACAAAATGTATCCAATCATTCCTAAGACTTTACACGATCTTACAGCAGTGGGTTTCTTTGGACCAGTTCCGAAAGGAAAGGGAGGAGTATAGTACATTCTTGTCCTCATTGAGTGATGGTCGAAGTAAGTTGTATCCTATTAAGAAAGCAATTACACCAATCGTGATTCACTGTCCACAACAATACTTTCTCGAGGTAGGCAAACCAAAACGATTTCTTACAATGGGCCACAATTTGTCAGTAATGAATTTAAAGAATTTTTACCTTGAGAAGGTGTTAGTCAAGTATTAATATCCAACTATAACCCGCTCTCAAATACATGTGAACGAGTAGTCAAAGAGATTGGGAAATTATGCCGCATCTTCTGCCATGTAAAACATATGTTATGGGCAATGAAGATCAAAGACTTTGAACTTATTTTAAATGAACTACCACATTTATCAACTGGATTAACACATCTGGAAGTAATAGGCAAACCCTTGGTGGGAGAACTTCTTATTAAATGTTTTATTTAGTCGGAACAACCTATTGTTTCTAAGAACTTGGTTGAAAGGGCACAACAACGAGTAAGTAGACATAATGAGAAAACTATCGAACCTCAATACAAGGTCAACGACCTGGTTCTAGTAAAACAGCACCTTCAGATCTCTGCCCTGAAGAAGGAGACACAACAATTTTTCCTAAAGTATCAAGGAACTTACTGAGAACAAGTGGTGATACATCCCAAAGCCTTAGCTTTAGTAGATCCTATAACAGGATCAGAAAAAGGAAAATACAACGTTAAAGACATAAAGTTGTATATCTACCATGGACGTTAATCTTGTTTCTTCTGTGTTTTTTTTTTCTTGCACCGAATTCCCTTCCAATCTCAAACTATTCTGTAATCTATTCTTGAATTCTTAAACTATCCTATAATTTTAGTATGTAGAAAACCAGATAGATGGTAAAGTAGAAAACTTCAGAGAATCATAGATGAACAGTGATCTCTAGACATGAAATGAAACGAATAAAATATGTTTTGTGGGAAAGGTATAATACGATGATACTATTTAAACAGAAAGCAGATGGTAGTTATAAGAGTCGACGGGCATGAAAGGGAAGCAGTGGCTGGGAAGGGAATGAGACAGGATTGTAGCCTCTCCCTGATGCTATTCAATCTGCATGTTGAGCAAGCAGTTAAGGGAACGAAAGAAAAGTTCGGAGTAGGTATTAAAATCCATGGAGAAGAAATAAAAACTTTGAGGTTCGCCAATGACATTGTAATTCTGTCAGAGACAGCAAAGGACCTGGAAGAGCAGTTGAACGGAATGGACAGTGTCTTGAAAGTAGGATATAAGATGAACATCAACAAAAGCAAAACGAGGATAATGGAATGTAGTCGAATTAAATCTGGTGATGCCGAAGGAATTAGATTAGGAAATGAGACACTTAAAGTAGTAAAGGTGTTTTGCTGTTTGGGGAGCAAAATACACTCCTGGAAATGGAAAAAAGAACACATTGACACCGGTGTGTCAGACCCACCATACTTGCTCCGGACACTGCGAGAGGGCTGTACAAGCAATGATCACACGCACGGCACAGCGGACACACCAGGAACCGCGGTGTTGGCCGTCGAATGGCGCTAGCTGTGCAGCATTTGTGCACCGCCACCGTCAGTGTCAGCCAGTTTGCCGTGGCATACGGAGCTCTATCGCAGTCTTTAACACTGGTAGCATGCCGCGACAGCGTGGACGTGAACCGTATGTGCAGTTGACGGACTTTGAGCGAGGGCATATAGTGGGCATGCGGGAGGCCGGGCGGACTTACCGCCGAATTGCTCAACACGTGGAGCGTGAGGTCTCCACAGTACATCGATGTTGTCGCCAATGGTCGGCGGTAGGTGCACGTGCCCGTCGACCTGGGACCGGACCGCAACGACGCACGGGTGCACGCCAAGACCGTAGGATCCTACGCAGTGCCGTAGGGGACCGCACCGCCACTTCCCAGCAAATTAGGGACAATGTTGCTCCTGGGGTATCGGCGAGGACCATTCGCAACCGTCTCCATGAAGCTGGGCTACGGTCCCGCACATCGTTAGGCCGTCTTCCGCTCACGCCCCAACATCGTGCAGCCCGCCTCCAGTGGTGTCGTGACAGGCGTGAATGGAGGGACGAATGGAGTGGTTTCGTCTTCAGCGATGAGAGTCGCTTCTGCCTTGGTGCCAATGATGGTCGTATGCGTGTTTGGCGCCGTGCAGGTGAGCGCCACAATCAGGACTGCATACGACCGAGGCACACAGGGCCAACACCCGACATCATGGTGTGGGGAGCGATCTCCTACACTGGCCGTACACCTCTGGTGATCGTCGAGGGGACACTGAATAGTGCACGGTACATCCAAACCGTCATCGAACCCATCGTTCTACCATTCCTAGACCGGCAAGGGAACTTGCTGTTCCAACAGGACAATGCACGTACGCATGTATCCCGTGCCACCCAACGTGCTCTAGAAGGTGTAAGTCAACTACCCTGGCCAGCAAGATCTCCGGATCTGGCCCCCATTGAGCATGTTTGGGACTGGATGAAGCGTCGTCTCACGCGGTCTGCAAGTCCAGCACGAACGCTGGTCCAACTGAGGCGCCAGGTGGAAATGGCATGGCAAGCCGTTCCACAGGACTACATCCAGCATCTCTACGATCGTCTCCATGGGAGAATAGCAGACTGCATTGCTGCGAAAGGTGGATATACACTGTACTAGTGCCGACATTGTGCATGCTCTGTTGCCTGTGTCTATGTGCCTGTGGTTCTGTCAGTGTGATCATGTGATATATCTGACCCCAGGAATGTGTCAATAAAGTTTCCCCTTCCTGGGACAATGAATTCACGGTGTTCTTATTTCAATTTCCAGGAGTGTAACTGATGATGGTCGAAGTAGAGAGGATATAAAATGTAGACTGGCAATGGCAAGGAAAGCGTTTCTCAAGAAGAGAAATTTGTTAACATTGAGAATAGATTTAATTGTCAGGAAGTCGTTTCTGAAAGTATTTGTATGGAGTGTAGCCATGTATGGAAGTGAAACGTGGATGATAAATAGTTTAGACAAGAAGAGAATAGAAGTTTTCGAAATGTGGTGCTACAGAAGAATGCTGAAGATTAGATGGGTAGATCACATAACTAATGAGGAGGTATTGAATAGAATTGAGGAGAAGAGTAGTTTGTGGCACAACTTGACTAGAAGAAGGGATCAGTTGGTAGGACATGTTCTGAGGCACAAGGGATTACCAATTTAGTACTGGAGGGCAGCATGGAAGGTAAAAATCGTAGAGGGAGACCAAGAGATGAATACACTAAACAGATTCAGAAGGATGTAGGCTGCAGTAGGTACTGGGAGATGAAGAGGCTCACGCAGGATAGAGTAGCATGGAGAGCTGCATCGAATCAGTCTCTGGACTGAAGACCACAACAACAACATTTAAACCGAGTGATATCTAGACGACACAAACTGAAGAGAGTTTTTTATGATAGTATAATATATAGTGTAAAGTGGTTAACTAAACAACTATTTGATTGTAGTGTTTAATTGTCTAATTTTATAGAATATTTTATATCGTTTATGAGATGTGATGTAAAGGGGAGGGTTATATTAGTTTTTAGAAGGAGTGGGTAGAACAAACATGGCTAACACAGAACACACACAACAAACCTTCCAAACGACCCTCGCAGACAAGTGTGACAGGTCCTTCACCATTTTCCGTTCCATAGGGGTTGCTAAAATTTTTCTTTGGTGACTTCAAAGGTGAAGGTGACGATGTCCGTTCTGTAGGAGACGTTTGACACCATAATTACTCCGGCTTCTCACTCAAATACCAGTGAAGTAGAGATCCTGGGGAAGTGGGGTGGGAAGGGTTTCCTGTCTTTGGGGCTATCTTCTTTCTCTTCTTCGATCTTAGTAACCATTTCTACTTTTTTCTTTCTTACTTCTCATTTGAGTACCTGTCTCTTATTTGCTCTTTACATATTCATATACTTCTATCGGTGAAGTCCTTATTTTCCTTGGTTTCCAGTAACCTTCAACTTCTTTTATATAAGTAGGCCGAAGAATCAGGCTACACAAACACACTTATGTATATACACAAAAAATGTGATTACATAAATAATGATCTTACACATCAAAAGGGGAGAACTGTCAAGCGTTGTAGGGGGAAGAGAATGTGTACGTTGTGAAAGGATGCACACAGTGCGTTTATCGTGACAGTTCTGCATTGCTTGCACACATTGTCGTTCATTATGACAATTTTGCATTGTACACACACACATTGTTGTTATTGTGAAGGTTCCGCATTGCACATGTATAGGGTACTACATATATATGTACAAGAACTATGACGATTCAATATAATACATATATCAGTATAAGAACTGTCGCGAGTTCCGAGTGTACATAAGAAGGAGGGATGAGGAAGAAAAAATAACATAAGCCAGAGAGAAATCAATTGGAGTAATTATTAAGAAATGTCAGTCTAACAAATATTCTGACGATTTGTAGGATAGTGGGACTCTTATAACCTAAATAAACATATACACTCCTGGAAATGGAAAAAAGAACACATTGACACCGGTGTGTCAGACCCACCATACTTGCTCCGGACACTGTGAGAGGGCTGTACAAGCAATGCACGGCACAGCGGACACACCAGGAACCGCGGTGTTGGCCGTCGAATGGCGCTATCTGCGCAGCATTTGTGCACCGTCGCCGTCAGTGTCTGCCAGTTTGCCGTGGCATACGGAGCTCCATCGCAGTCTTTAACACTGGTAGCATGCCGCGACAGTGTGGACGTGAACCGTATGTGCAGTTGACGGACTTTCAGCGAGGGCGTATAGTGGGCATGCGGGAGGCCGGGTGGACGTACCACCGAATTGCTCAACACGTGGGGCGTGAGGTCTCCACAGTACATCGATGTTGTCGCCAGTGGTCGGCGGAAGGTGCACGTGCCCGTCGACCAGGGACCGGACCACAGCGACGCACGGGTGCGCGCCAAGACCGTAGGATCCTACGCAGTGCCGTAGGGGACCGCACCGCCACTTCCCAGCAAATTAGGGACACTGTTGCTCCTGGGGTATCGGTGAGGACCATTCGCAACCGTCTCCATGAAGCTGGGCTACGGTCCCGCACATCGTTAGGCCGTCTTCCGCTCACGCCCCAACATCGTGCAGCCCGCCTCCAGTGGTGTCGCGACAGGCGTGAATGGAGGGTCGAATGGAGACGTGTCGTCTTCAGCGATGAGAGTCGCTTCTGCCTTGGTGCCAATGATGGTCGTATGTGTGTTTGGCGCCGTGCAGGTGAGCGCCACAATCAGGACTGCATATGACCGAGGCACACAGGGCCAACACCTGGCATCATGGTGTGGGGAGCGATCTCCTACACTGGCCGTACACCTCTGGTGATCGTCGAGGGGACACTGAATAGTGCACGGTACATCCAAACCGTCATCGAACCCATCGTTCTACTATTCCTAGACCGGCGAGGGAACTTGCTGTTCCAACAGGACAATACACGTCCGCATGCATCCCGTGCCACCCAACGTGCTCTAGAAGGTGTAAGTCAACTACCCTGGCCAGCAAGATCTCCAGATCTGTCCCCCATTGAGCATGTTTGGGACTGGGTGAAGCGTCGTCACACGCGGTCTGCACGTCCAGCACGAACGCTGGTCCAACTGAGGCGCCAGGTGGAAATGGCATGGCAAGCCGTTCCACAGGACTACATCCAGCATCTCTACGATCGTCTCCATGGGAGAATAGCAGCCTGCATTGGTGCGAAAGGTGGATATACACTGTACTAGTGCCGACATTGTGCATGCTCTGTTGCCTGTGTCTATGTGCCTGTGGTTCTGTCAGTGTGATCATGTGATGTATCTGACCCCAGGAATGTGTCAACAAAGTTTCCCCTTCCTGGGACAATGAATTCACAGTGTTCTTATTTCAATTTCCAGGAGTGTATATTGAATGGTGTATAGAGGTATAGAATATACCAAGTTCGAGGTGGAATCCAAAATTTTTGGGACTGGTGTGCCATCTGGAAAGTAGGAATAGTAGACCTTTGCACCGCTAGTTGGCGAGAGCTGCATATCTGAAGAGTCAGTGTGAGGAGTGGCATTCAGCTTGGTGGACGTGTTACGTGTCCACAGTGATTTCCGTAATACTCTGTGTTTGGTGTGTGGCGACTTTGATCTTGACTTCCGATCAGAGGGCACAGCCTGTTGAAGTGTGCACGGACCTTAGTCACACCACATCTGATGATCCAACCTTCTTGTCACGGGTTATCACCGGCGACGAGAGCTAGATTTACGGTTATGACCCAGAGACAAAGCAACAATCGTCCCAGTGGAAGAAGCTGGGCCCTCCAAGACTAAAAAAGAGAGACAGGTGAAGAGCATAGTGAAGAGCATGA
This sequence comes from Schistocerca gregaria, assembly GCF_023897955.1. Classification (NCBI taxonomy): domain Eukaryota; kingdom Metazoa; phylum Arthropoda; class Insecta; order Orthoptera; family Acrididae; genus Schistocerca; species Schistocerca gregaria. Next base: position 243,070,042 of record NC_064921.1, read on the forward strand.
TCATCGTTTTCTTTGATACCAAGGGAGTTGTGCACAAAGAATTCGTCTCACCCAACCAAACAGTGAATTTCGCATGCTACTGTGACGTTTTGCGAAGGCTCCACGAAAACGTGCGGCGATGGCGGCCAGAACTTTGGCGTCAAGGGAACTGGCTGCTGCATCAAAACAACGCGCCCTATCACACGTCCTTGCTCACCAGGACCTTTTTGGCAAAAAAACAACATGACAGTTGTACCCAAGGCACCGTACTCGCCAGATCTGGCACCTTGCGACTTCGCGCTATTCCCAAAACTGAAACTCAAGTTGAAAAGCCGTCGGTTTGCCGCTCTAGAGAGGATTCAAGAAGCATTGCTGGTGGTGATAAACACCCTCCATAAAACGTTTGACCAGTGGCAGAAGCGCTGGGACCATGCAGATGGGAACTACTTCGAAGATGATGTCGACCATTACTCCAAAGGTAAGGTTTTCAACAAATGGCAGCATCAGTCCCGAAAAGTTTGGATAGCACTTCGTATGTATAAGTTGAGAAGTAGGGGAAGACTCTGGGGACTAAATGAAGTATCAATAAGTGGAGTTGGAGTGTAAAATATATGTGTAGCTTTACCAGAAAACATTTAATTATAGTGTGCATAGAGATGTATACTAAGGAAATGAACCATGGGGCCTATTCATAACGGATAAGGGGGGCGCACCCAGCGTTTATTGAATGTAAAGGCCAGATAGGTAAACCTAAGAAAGGCTGACCTATACTGTGAGAACAGGGGCACCAAGAAGGAGATTGACCTGTACCATAGCAAAATATGAATCAAGAGGAGTGTACCTACCGAAATGGAAGGAGGAAGAGCCGTCATAGGGTCAGTCCACATGTAAGGTAAAGATACTGATCCGAGGGGAAAATGATAGTATCGTGACGGAAGACAGGTAAGTTTGAATTCTGTATACCACTAGCATAATTATGTTTTATGATTGTTGGAAAGAACTCTTTCGTTTGTCCATAGTTTTTCTGGAATACGACCAACTATGAGTAATGATACTAGTCGGTACTGAGCAAAAACTAGTACAAAAAATTAAAATAAAGGATGAAATATATAAATGTCCATGACACCTGTAATTTACGATTGGAGCTGAAGAGTCCATACCATTCATAAAGAAGAGAAATGTGGAGTGAAATCATAAGTAGATGCTTATGTTCTAAAAACAAAGTAAAGAATTAGTTGAAAGACAACGGTCAGAAGCCTGCTCTATAGAGTACAAGGATTTATGAACAAAAAAGAAATTGTGTATATAAATTTATGTAGTAAATGATTACTTTTGAAGTTTGGATTGTTACTATAACGGTATTAATGTACATAATGATTATGTATAAAATCACGCATGTTAGATCTGAGGAGGGGAATATGTAATGCTTCGACAATTTACACCTAAATTATGGAACCACACGACCTTATGCCGCCCCGAACATGTAATAATTTAAAGATGAGTGTGTGACAGAGCCTATTTACTGTGCAACCCATGTCTGTGTGTGGGGGATAGACGTTTACCGTGGGAAGACAGGAGCTGCGTCAGACGAGCGGCACCGACAAGTGTTTGCTGCCAGACCCACACAAGTCGTGATGAAAAGCACGAAGAATAATTAAGTAGTATTCTTTGATGTGTTAGTAAAAGCGATTATTATAGAAAAAGAGATATGAACTATTGAATATAGGCCTTTAACTTACTTCATGTCTTAGCTCTGAACGAAGCAAGATGCATGGGACGTCTATAAATTATTTCGTTGTTAAAACCAGGCAATTGTGATTATGTTTAATTGTATCTAATTGGTATCGGCGTAGTTGACTTGCAAGAGTTTGAAAGTTTATGTGAAACTCGTGGAAATGAAAATATACCAGAACTGAACCCAAAGTATTATGTAGTATAAAATTATTTCATGTTAGAGAGTGTCTTCTTTAATTCCTCTAACCAGCATTGTTTCTTCAGATAAGAAGTTGTGGAGATTGTCGCAACCGCATATTCAGCGACGAGGATCGGCTAAAGGTTTCAAGTAAGTCAACTGTAGTAAGAGAAGCATGAAGTTCGCAATCCAATTTTGCACCGCTTTTCTAGTTGCTGAAACCGTTAGAATATCTTAAAATTTACAAACACCAAAAATGCAATGAAGAGCAGCAATAGTATTCACCAGGCCTTAGAAGAGATGATGTATTCCAACATTAAATAAAAGAAAATGACATGCATTTGAATACTTCATGAATAGCATTAAAGTTACAGTACTGTTTTTCATATCTAATAAGAAATCATCTATTCTATCAGTTAACACAAATCACTCACCCTGCTAAAGAAACCAAATCAGTTTATTTTTACAATGATTACTTGTGGGATGCACAAGTGAGGGGAGGGGAGCAAGATTAAAAGGTGTAATTGATTGTGTGTCAGTAAATGGAAAGTGACCATGCATGGTCAAAGTAAATAGAAAATAAATTAAAGCTGTGAGTGGAAGGGGGCGGAATTGTGGCAGGGAGGCATATGAAACAAGGGTAGAAGGGAATGGTGCTTTCGTTTGTTTGTGGAACCACAGGCCAGACAGACACCATTATACTGTTCCTGGTACTGGTGAAACTAACAGATAAATGTAGATGTCATCTTACAATTACTGGTATTGACAGCCATTAGGTGCTGAGTGCAGTAATACGGTCTTTGTGAAACTGGTCTGGTCTATGGTATTGCAGTCAGATGAAGGCTTTCTTTGTTCTGTCCATGTTTGGACATTGTTTACTGTTGTGTATATTTAATGACTTGTTTTTTAACCTCAAGGAGTATTACTAAAATGATGTGTGTGTTTTCTTATTCATCTAAGCATGAAATTGTTTATAATGTTTGCATTCGTTGAGATATTATGTAATATAGGTATTGGGTATCTAACAAATTACCAGATGAAAATGGGGTTGCTATTAATTTGTATAGTACACTGCTATAAAACATACAGTTATGCATTAGGACATGTGGTCCACAGTCTTATCTTAATGTTGTGATATAATCGCCTATGGCTTTGAACACCTCATCATGCCAAGCCCTCACCCTCATCCCTTTATTTCCTATTTGGCTTAGTTCTTTCCTTGCCCATGCCTGCTCACCTTTGCATTACCCATGCAAAATCTAACCCACCTACACCCCCACCCAAATGTATATTCTGTCTGTGTAATTAGGTCACATCTATCAAGGAAACAAAGACATGATACCATTCAACTGAGCCACGTAGTCCAACACATAGAACACTTCCCATTCTGTGGCGCAACAGCGAGTAAGATAAGCGTAAACTGGCCACAGAATTAGACCGGTTTCCTGGCCAACCAGGAAAATTAAGCAGTCATGATCCGCCAAAAATACTCTCAGCCTCAGAGTACCAGGGATTTATAATATTCCATGTAAGTGTGGCATCTGTTATAGAGGACACTCTATACAGACTGCTGCCAATTGCTGTGTTGAATATAGTCACCTTACAGAAACACTAAAAACAGCAGTTTCCAAGAACAGTCTAATGAATAAACACAAGACTGTTTGTACAGACAAGGAATTGGGCCATGATTCCAACTGTTGGGTGTCTGTGATTGGAGAAGCAATAGAAGTCAGTTTGTATGGTCGCAGCTTCAAGAGACGCTGGTAACGCACTTAGGAATTTATTTATTTGCTGTTGTTTTTAGTCTTATCCAGACACAAGAACAGATCAAATGTTGGGTTGGGTTGATTTGGGAGAGGAGACCAAATTGCGTGGTCGTCATCAGTCTCATTGGATTAGGGAAGGATGGGGAAGGAAGCCGGCCATGCTATTTCAAAGGAACCACTCCAGTATTTGCCTGGAGCGATTTCGGGAAATCACAGGAAATTTAAATCACGATAGCCAGATACGGGATTGAACCATCGTACTCTCGAATGCGAGTCTAGTGTGCTAACGACTACGATACTTCGCTTGGTGTCACTCATAAGTTAATATATATGAATATAAAACACAATATTTAAAACAATTTCCAATTAGGTAGTATAACGAAACCAATACACGGAAACATGCACCTGATAAAGAAAAATTTTAGAGAAAAACTTTACACAGTTTTTCATCTACACACATACTCTGCAAGCTACCATGTGGAGTGTGGCATAGAGTGTCTTGTACCACTACTAGCCGTTTTCTTTCCTTGGAGTTTTGAAACTGATGTGGCTTGAAAACCGAGACGATTTTATTCATTTCCTTTCCTGTTTCAATCACAAATAGAGAGAGGGGTAAATGACTGTCTACATGTCTCCATATGAGCCCCAATCTCTCTCATTTGATCTTTGTGGTTCTTACGTGAGATGTACATTAGTGGCAGTAAAATCGTTCTACAGACAGCTAATGCCAGTTCTCTAAATTTTCTCAATAGTGTTCCTTGAAAAGAACATTGCTTTCTCTCCAGGGATTGAGATCTCAAAGCATCTCCATAATACTTGTTGTTCAAAACCACCAGTAATAAATCAGCAGCCCTGTTCTGAATTCTTTCAACGTTTTCCTTTAATCCTGGTGGGGATCCCAAACACTCTAGCAGTATGCAAATATGTGTCACACTAGTGTCCTATGTGCAGTCCTTTACAGATGAACTACACATTTTCAAAACTCTCCCAAAAAACCGAAATCGACCATTCATACTTAAGTACTGCTACCACTACATGCCTGTTCCATTTCATACCGCTTTGCTACATTATGCAGAGATATTTCAACAACATAACTGTAATTCTATATTTCAAACATTACTCAACTGTTTTTCCTGCCCATTTGCATTACATAAATTTTTCTATATTAGAACTAGCTGCCATTCATCACACCAACTAGGAACTTTGTCTAAGACATCTTTTATCCTCCTAAGATTGCTCAAGGAAGTACATTTCCACATACCATATCATCCTCAACACACCGTTGCGGATTGCTGCTCACCGTGTCTGCCAGACCATTTACATGTGCAGAGAATAATAGCAGTCGTATCACACTTCCCTTTGGCACTCCTGATTATACCACTGTCTCTGACGAATACTCACCATTCTGGACAATATACTGGGTACTATTAAATAAGAAGTCTTTGAACCACTTATATATCTGTGTACCTATTCTGTATGATATTCATCATCCGATATGAGTGATGGTGCTTAAAGCTATGGTGGATAGCAACACAAATGTAGCCTATGAATGCAGAGAATGTCACCTTAGCATATGCCTTCTCCATGAAGTCATCATGATGTAATTTGGCGAATCAAGTACCGTCCACTTGGCATACAAGCGTGAACCTCGCCAGTTTTATGACAGTCAGACTTAGTCCCTGCTGATGGTGATGGAGGCTGTGTAATGTATTTTCAAAATGAAGATAATAAATATAACTATACTGAATATGAAAAATGTAATTGCTTGCGTAAATGTCTGTCTTGTGCTTAACTTAGTTTCGTATAACGATCGGACTTCGCTAGAATGCTTGAAGCTGCAAGCAGCGAAGGACTCCTTGGGCACTAGCATTACCCGTAATTATAAAACAATTCACTTCACATACTTCAATAAATAAAAATGCTTAATACTGCTCTTTAACCCTGTATTGTTCACTCTTAAGCAGAATACATCGCTATCACAGTACGTCGCCCTTCTACATACTCGAAAGTCTGATTCTCTCTCTTAAAAACAACTGTACAAAAAACTGAATGATAAAACGTTTTCTTTTGTCTGCGCCTTATCGCGCATTCCTAATTAGTGTCTTTGCTAATGCGTCTATTCGATCGGTATTTCATTTTTGCTTTGTTCTTAAATAAATATTAAATTAGCGGTATCCTGCGGTTCTTCATCGTGTTCCTGTACAATTGTCCCCCCCTATACGTTGACATGTTATGGAGACGTACAATGTTTTTTTTATTACATTTGCCGATAGGAGTTGATGTCCTTTATTGTAGGCTTCTTTTTTATGGAATGGACATGTCAGCTTATCCTATGTACAAGAATTAAAATATTACATAAATAATATGTGCGTTCATCACATATTTGAATTTAGTGCGTTAACTATAATGTCCAGTTGTTTTCATTCTCTTGATGTTGATGTGACATTGAGTGTCACACTTTCACTTGATTGCCACATATCGAAGAATTGCTGAGGCGTTTGTCTTCATTCTGGGTGCCATGAGTGTGTGCTTATTGTTCAAAATCAGACGCTGGCGCAGATGATCTCTATTTTTACCACCCGGATGACATTACTACCCGTTTTACTCCAATTTTGAGCAGAGAGAACCCTGACCAACTGCATCCATCGATGATGTAAGTACCTGCTCAAACAGCTATGGTTCACTTGTCCATGTATCAAGCGTTCTGAGCTGCGATTCTTATTTCATTGCACATGCATGTTCATGTCACTACACTTGACCATGCACTTGTTGAAAGACATATATAGCTGTCTAAAATATTGTATAAACTGGTTGTCTTTGAAGTTCATATATTGAGTTTGGTTTCCAATAAAATTCATACAAAGTTACAACAATATACATTATATGATAACTTATACCTATGGCTGACATTCCAACCATTGGTTATATCACGAACATAAATTTCTTAGGTTTCAACACATTATAAAAAAATTTTCATTAACTGGGTTCTATCACTACAGTTTGTTAGTTTCAACTCATCTTCGTTCACATCACATACACAAATTAAGTACATATCTTATTTTTATGACACAATACAAGCATATGATACATTTTTGATTCATTTTATAGTTAGGCTTTTGTCAGTTATGGGAGCTCATTTCTTTCTTAGTTGGAGGGGGGAGAAAAAATGATTGGAAATAGGACTAAAAACATCGCGCATTGCTGGCCTAACTACACTTGGTGCCGCTTCCTTTGTTTGGAAGGGAAGAAAGGAAATACTCATATATTGGTTCAACGATTTATGAGGAAATCTTACTCGTACAATCCTGGACTAGTTGTCAAGGAAACTTTGTTTCATTGAAATAATGTGTACCGCCTAATCATTGACAAAGTGTCAGGTTGTTTCTTCATGTTTTAGTGCTCTGTCCTCAAATTCGCGTGTCGCCAATGTAGACTTATCTTTGTTAAATACCTGGAACTGTCATTATTCAAGCTTTCATGTGACACAATAAAAATTAACTGGTTTTTGTAAAATCTCATGCTTAGATGTTTATGTGTACCCTGCAGCGAAAAGGTCGCGATAATTGTCACGGAAACATATTGTGACGATGCATATTTCATTTTTCATTTGCTTTATGACATTCGTATAGTTTTTCTTATAACTAAATTGTTTACTCGAGGTGTGGCCTGTTTCGTCATTTGGTACCTGCTACACTCAACGTAATTCTTTTCTTCTGCGCTGTGACGATGCACTGGTTGCTGAAAGAAAAACTTAAAACTAACATACAATTAATTGCATTGCGTAGCTCGGCAGCCACTGATACATTTGGTCATTGCATACGTCCACTGATATTTTCATACTTTGTTTAAATTCATAGACTTTCGTTTATTCTGTTACCCATTATGATCATTCACTCTGCAAAGCAAAAGTATTTGACACTTCTCACAGTATTTTGTTGTTAGTCCTTATCTTATACGTCTCATATATTTTTTCATAATTTCTCCTTTTGGTTATAAATATTGTTGTATGTAGCTTAGTATTTAATTAGATCTCTGTGTACATAGAGTAACAGGTTCTTTAGTTCTTAGACAGTAGATGTATTTGCGTAGTATTTCCGCTTACTTTATATTTAGATTAATTGCAGATTACACCTCTATTTTTGTTGCACTCTCAGCTAGTCTTTCGCACATGCGTACAGGTCAGTGTCTCCTCTCCTTCTACTAATGTCAGCGCGTATTGGTGAGCGCGAATTGCTGAGCCATAAGCTAACTTTGTTTATACTTTCGCTTTGCATGAAGCGATGTGTTACTTATTATAGCTGATAATTTTTATGCCTACGTTTACAAATCAAAGAATTACTTATTTTTATTCACATTACTTTACCCTAAAATACACTCCAGAAGAAAAATTAGACTTAGAATTATGGAACTATATACAATTGTCTTGTAATAGAAAAAATGTCGCCTAACTTCATCACTCTATAAAGGCTTTTATATCTTTGTGACGGTATAGACCCTTGTCTGTTCCTGTTTTCTTATGGGCTAATTTGTACGTCCCTGGGTTGGTACAAATGGTTCAAATGGCTCTCAGCACTATGTGACTTAACTTCTGAGGTCATCAGTCGCCTAGAACTTAGAAATAATTAAACCTAACTAACCTAAGGACACCACACACATCCATGCCCGAGCAGGATTCGAACCTGCGACCGTAGCGGTCGCTCGGTTCCAGACTGTAGTGCCTAGAACTGCATGGCCACTCCGGCCAGCCCTTGGGTTGGTAATTTGGAAATTACATATTGTTCTGAATAGAGTAATTGCCACTTCTTATTTAGTTTGCCAAATTTTCTCGATTTAGGGTGCGTCTGCAAGAGGACTCGTTGCCCTTCAAAGAATTTTGTAACAAGTTTCAGTTTCTTGTTATAAATTTTCCTCCTAAACTCGGCCCTGTTTAGTACAGCAACTATGGCTTGTTTCATTTTATCATGTAGTGTCATTTCTGTGGTGGGTACCTTTGATATGGGCGACTCCCACTCATTAGTTTGTTTTGATGGGAACATTAATTCATTAGGTGTGAAACCTGTTGAAGAATATTGAAGCTTATTGACAACTTGCATGAAAGAAGTTACGTATTCCACCCATCGGGTGTGTTTGTGTGGTGTGTATGTCCTAATAAAGAGGTTAAATTCTTGAAAGACTACTTCAACTGGGCTTGCTTCTGGGTGAAAAAAAGGTTACTAATATGTGCTTTATGCCCTGTGAGGTCATAAATTGTTTCCATTTTTGCCCAACGAAATATGAAGCATTATCGGTTAGTAATACCTTTGGTTTACCTATTCTTCTCAAATAGTCTTCCAAAAATTCTTCCTCTGATATTTGTGGTTGTTGAATTTTTAATGGTATACATTATGATATGTTTTGAGGAAACGTCATGTAGTACTACTACTTACTTCACTCTCCCTTTACTTCTTCGATATGGGCCAGCTATGACCAGGGACACTATATCTACAGGATTTCTTGTGAGTATTGGATGTAGCTCAGTATATTTTGACACATTGAACTGTTTTAACTTTTGACATTTTGCACACATTCTTATTACCTGTAGGAGTCTCCTTCTCAAACTGGGAAAATAACAAAGTGTCGCAATTTTTTCAGTACATTTGCTCAATCCATAGTATTCTCTTACTTCATGTGTGTCTTGTAAATTCGTCGATATAATCTTCAGGAATACACACACCATTGATCAGATTTTTCATTTTTCCTATGAAGCAAAACGCCCTTGTACTCCTGATACCATTTACTTACCTTTTCACCTTCATCTTACTTAAGGTTTTGCATGACTTTACTCAATCTGCGATCTTGCTGTTGAATAATTTTCATCTGCTTACAAAACTGATAGTAATCAGACTGTTGTGTTGTCCCTTGCATTAATAACGTTTTGTTTTCTGCATCTTGCTCTGTTAATTCACTAAATTCCTCTAAACCTAGTGGTATGCTAGACAAGGCATCTGCAATAATGTTCTGACTTCCCTTGGTATAAATGATCTCAAAATTGAACTCTTATAAATATAGACATTACCTAGATAATCTACAGTGCAATAGCTTACATGTTAAATGAGAGTGACTGGTGGTCACAGTACACTTTGGTATTCTTGGCCAATAAAAAAAATTAAACTTTTTAAATGCCCATATTACTGCCAAACTTTCCAATTCTGACAGAGAGTAAGGTGGTTCAAATGGCCCTAAACACTATGGATCTTAACATCTGAGGGCATCAGTCTCCTAGACTTCGAACTACTTAAACCTAACTATCCAAAAGACATCACACACATCCATACCCAAGGCAGGATGCGAACCTGCAACCGCAGCACCTAGAACATGCCTCAAGCCCTTGGGATGAGGCATCTGTGCATAGACAACAATCGTTGGACATGTTAGGGCGGCTAAGAATGTTTGCATTTACCAATGCATGCTTCATGTTATTAAAATCCTCTTGCCACTTATCATCCCATAACCAAAGCCTATTTTTTCGTAACAAGTTGAGCAATGCATCACTGTTCATCAGTTGTTGTGGTACAAATTTACGGAAAAATAAAGCTAGTCCTAAAAAGGCTTACAGTTTTTTTTATTTCTTGGAGCTGGACAATTGCGTATGTTATCACATTTTTTTCGGATCAAGTAATATATCTTGTTCTGACACAACATGACATAAAAATTTGAATTGTTCCTTACCAAAATTAGACATTTTTAAGTTGGCTTTTACTCCGTAATCTGCAAATCGTTGAAGCACCAGTTCAATGAGCCTGATATGTTCTTATCAAGTAGGTATGGCTATTAGCAGATCGTCTACATAGACAGTGACTTTGATAAGCAATTCTGGTCCTAAAACCTTGTCCAATGCAGATGAAACACTCCTGTGCTAATGTTCAGTCCAAAAGGTAGAAGACAAAACTCGTAACTTCTGCCCCCGCAAACAATGCAGTATATTTTAGACTTTCTTCGTGGAGCTTTATTTGCCAGTAGGACATTTTGAGATGGAGTATACTGTAATATTTTGTATTGTAAAACTTTAGAAGCTGTTCGTTCAAAGTGTATGGTCTTATGTGTACTCGTACTATAATCTTATTGATACCTCTAGCATCGAGGACTAGTCTTACAGAGCCATGTGGTTTGCTTACTGGTAATAATGGACTACTACAGGGTGAAAATGAAGGTTGTATAATCCTTCATTTATTCATACTATTGAACTCTTCCTTGACTGCCTCTCGTTTTGCTCATGGAATATGATATGACATTACACAAAATGTTTCATGTAGAAAGACTTCAAATTTACGTTCATAGCCTTTGATAACTCCTGGCTCCATACTGAAAGCATTGGCATACTTAAATAACAAGTTAGAACGTTCTAGTCTTTGCATCTCATTTAGTACCTGTGTTTACCGCTAAACTTCCCAATTCTTACACAGAGTAAGGTGGTTCAAATGGCTCTAAACACTATGGTACTTAACATCTGAAGTCATTAGTCCCTTCGATTTAGAACTACTTAAACCTAACTAACCTCAGTGTTCGCTTCTTGTTCAATATCAAATTTGTTTGTGAAATACACAGCTGGAAAGGAATATTGTACTATGACATTTGACTCTGGTTTGTTTTTGTTAATTTCATCAGGTGTTTTCACTAAATCAATAGGAAAGATCTGATCTTGTACATAAAAATGGTATTTACCATTACCTATGTCAATCTGTCTTTTGTACATTCTAAATGTGTCCATGCCAATAAGGCAATTAACAGTAAGTTTGTCAACTACAAGAAAGTTGCACTTAACTGTGAAATGTTCAATTTGTACTTGAATCAGTGCTTGATGCTTAAGCAATTTAGTCTTACTGCCTGTAGCAGTTTGAACCTTGCAGTTTTGTACATGAAATGTTGGGAACTTACCTCTCATCTTCAGTTCACAAAAGAATGCATTTGACATTAGGTTGGTAGTTGAACCTGTATCTAAAATTAATTGTGTGTCAGTGTTAAATATTTTCATCTTAATGATTGCTTGTACTTGTTCTTCCTTGCCTTTATTTACTACATTTAGTTCATGCAGACCCAAATCATCCTTGATGTCACCTCGTTTGTCAAATCTTATGAAACATGTTTGTAGTTCAGCCTCGCCCCCACCCCACGAGGGATCAATAGCCTGGAGCCTTACTACGACCAGCTGGAGTTTCGGACAGCACAGTGTGATTTAGTTCATTACCTGGAGAAATTTCGGTGAGTTGCACTGTGTGTGTACTTCGCCATTTTGTGTCGATAGCTGCTGAGCAGTTATACTGGTGCCCAACAGTTGGATGCGGTACAGTGTAAGGCATGGCATTGTTGCCGCGCGTCGGCCACTGCTGCGGCTGTTTCTGTTTATGTTTGGCATACGGCCTTGTGAAGGTGAATCGTAATTCGCTCGTGCATTGAAATTACCACTGTAAGTTTGGAAATTTCTTTTAAATCGTTTGTTTTTTTCCGTTCCTGTTACCGTACTCATTACCTCTAGGTATGTAATTTTGCTGTTGTGTGTACCAACCTTGTTGTGTGTTTAAATCACATTTTACTGACTGATTTACGTAATCATGTTGTTGTTGTGCCTGATTTTCTGTCGCTGTATGGGGTACAGGCCTTTCCTCATAGATTAAGTCGATAGAAGCGAGCACTGACTGAAAATATTCAGTGTCGTGCTCTAGCGTTGTTACTAATTTTTCTCTAGTGTGCGATGGTAAACGACTTTTCAAAGTTTTAACACGTCTGCCTGCGATATTGGGTTCGTTCAGTTATCTGTCTGGTTCAGGTTTTCAAATTAACTATGTAGACTACCGTATTTGCTATTGAATGGTGCGGGGTTGTAACCCTCGCGTCTGAGTCTTTCTTGGACTGCCTCAGACCAGTATTTGTCGAGGAGACCTCTTTCAAATTGGATATAAGTGCTGCAACGTTCGGCCACTTCGGTTGCCCATAAGAGCACATCACCTTGCGTATGTGACACGACAAATCTGATTTTCTGTGCTTCCGTCCAGTTGCGTGGAAATACTTGACGAAAAGCTCTGATAAATACAACAGGATTCATTCTCTTATCTTCGGTAGTGAATGTAGGAAACTGTCGATGTCTCAGCAAACCTTGTCAAATGGTTGATAAACTCGTGGCATTTTCTATCGTTTTTATGTTATTATTATAGTAACTAGTAATTCTGGCTGGTAATTGTTTAGGTATTGGTGTTTTGGGTATGTTTTCACTTTGCAATCTATAACTGTCACTGGTACGTGCTGTGGGACTTGTTATAATTTGAGAATAAATACCAACAGGTTGTGCTTTGTTCACTGTAGCCTGTGTATTATTTGCCTTCATATTTCGGGATCCGCTTGTAGGTTAATTTTTACCTTGTTCACGATTTCAATTTCCTTTTACTGAATAGCCTTATTTACTACATCTGTGTATAACTTGCAATCAGTTACTAGCTTCTCTGCGATGGTGTGACCCTTATCCAGCGTACTTTCTTCAGCTTGACTAATGATGTCACTAAGATTTTCATTAATCTTCTTCCTCTCCTTCTTGGCACATGCTGAGTTAACTTCTAAGGTTGCTACCCTTACAGTAAGCTCCCCTACAGCTAGACGTACACTTTCATTTATTTAATTTGTTAACGACAGTGATTACCTTTTTTACTGTCGAAACCAACTGGTTTTATGTGGCTTCAATGTTTGTGTTTGATTCTGTAGTTTTCTTTACTTGTTGTTCTATGAGATCGTGATGATTGTTAAAAGAATCTACCTTGTGTTTTAACTCCGTAATGTTACCGTTAACTTCAGGAAGTACTTTAGCTTTACCTGGGTTTTCATATCACTTAATTTTTCGTCTATACCAGCGCGAAAAGTTTTGGCTAAGTCATCGAATTTTTGTGAGACCATGTCTTGTAAGTCCCTGTATACTTGTTTATGTTCTTGCTTCATTGCATTTAGATCTTGTTTAACAGTGCTTTGTTGTTGTTTTACCATGTTGTATCAAATTACTGCTATTTGTTGTTTTACTGCTGTCTTAAGAAGTTCATATCTTGTGTAACAGTGTTTTGCTGCTGTTTTTTAATCATCTAATTTTGCATTTATGTGCTTCAGTTGCAATACTGTGGCTGCTGTCAGCTGTAGTTCCCAAGTTAAATTTTGGTGCTGTGACCAAGTGTTGTTTGTAACATGTTGTCAACATTCATATTTTGATCACTCTCCGATGTTTCACCTATCAGCGGCATGTCGCTCTGGGAGAGGCGTGACATTCATCTCTGATCTACTTAAACTTTCTGCAGTAGCTATGCATGGCGCCTGAACTTCCATTGCTCGATCTCACATTCTATGCCATCTTGGCTGATTGCGTTTCCGCTATTGTCATCAACAATAGTCATGTATTTATCGGCCATGTTATATTAATTTGTAAGAAATAGAAGTTTCACAAAATGTTGAAAATTTCCTACAGTAATTATTACACTTGATAAATGCAAATTACGAAATGTCATAGCCTGTTTTTTCGTCTGCTATGATGCTCAAACTATTGTGTCACAATTCTTTGTTTTGCTGACAACGCGAATCACACTGAAAAATTTCTGTAAATTTTTCGCCAGTAAAATTCAAGGAAGGGGATAATGAGGGAAAGGTTTCTATCTACATCAAAAGAGACGCTACCAAGCGTAACCATGCAAGCAACTTGCATACCGGTCCTATCTTTACGTGACTTGCATCCAATTCTTATTCATTTCAAAATTTTTCTCCCCAATTTTTGCCTTTTTGTAATACTTGTTCCCCTTTCTGATTCTTGCAAACAGAAAATACAGACAATGAATTTTTATAATTCATAACAATGTTATAGAAATTTCTAACTATAATAATAGTTAACAACACTATTAACGACCTGTGCCCAGAAGTCCTGGCACACTGGTCGCCAATGGTAATATGTTTTGAAAATGCAAATGATAAATATAACTATACCGAATATGAAAATTGTAATTGCTTGCGTAAATGTCTGTCTTGTGCTTAACTTTGTTTCATTTAACTATCAGACTTCGGTGGGATGCTTGAAGCTGTAGGCTGTGAAGGACTCCTTCAGCACTGGCACTTCTCGTAATTACAAAACAATTCACTTCACTTACTTAAACAAATAAAAATGCTTAATAGTGCTCTTTAACCCTGTATTATTCACTCACACAATAAAATACATCACTATCACAGTACATCGCCCTGCTACATACTCGAAAGTCTGATTCTCTCTCTCAAAAACAAAAAACAGCTGTACATAAAACTGAATGATAAAATGTTTTCTTCTGTCTGCACCTTACCGCACATTCCAAATTAAAGTCTTTGCTAATGCGTCATGTTCGATCGGTATTTCTTTTTTGCTTTGTTGTTAAATAAATATTAAGTTAGCGCCATCCAGGAGGCTCTTCATCATGTTCCTGTACAATTGCCCTTCCCTCACTTTCGAAAGTTCTCTTCCTTCCTCTTTCGCCAGTACTCCTTCATCCATTGACTCACTCATGTACGTTCTTCTGACGAGAATACTCTGTTCTTCCTTGTTTTCTCCTCGAAGAATTCCTTCATCTCCGCAACCTTTTCCTAAAGATCTGCCTGTTCACAATTTCTCTTGCCGTGATCTCGCGTTTTTCTAGGCCCCCAGAGCACTTCTTTCATCCATGGATTTTGTGTCTTCCTGTTCTTCTGGAAAAGAAGAATCTTGTTCTCCAATTGCTGCCTTTTCATTGTTGTTTAGAGTCAAAATCTCTCCTAGGTACTTGAACCTCTGACTCTTTTGATGTCGCCATACTTGGTTATCATCGTAGAGACTGGATCAGTGGGATTTATGTTCATATATTGTGACTTCTCAAAAGATATATGCAGTCCTGCCTTCACTGCTGTTTCCTTGAGAACTTTAATCTGTTTAGTTGCAATTTGCAGATTCTCTGCAAAAAAAAAAAAACACTATATAATCTGCAAATGCGAGGCATTCAAATATAAGCCCAGACTGTTTGCGGCCTAGCCTGATTCCATTTGGAAAGTTGAACTGACTCACTTCTTTTCATCATTCCCTGATAACTTTTTCTAAAACACAGTTGAACAAGATCAGAGAGAGACTGTCTTCTTGTAGTATGTACATATATCAAAATTCAGAAGAAACTGTGACTGCCTACTACATTAAAAAATGTTTGTTGAAACTAACCTAAAGCTTCGTGATTTATTTCAAATGTTTTGTTCCACATTTATCTGTACCTGATACAGTCTGACAATAAGTGACTTGCATCTATAACAGTCTTACAATGTGGAGATCTCAGTATTGCTTAAATCTATTAATTACCCCTCATACACCTCTTTTTATCAAAAGATCACATGAAAAACTGTATTTTTCAGAAGCTATATATAGGAAGATTTGATTGGCATATGGCTGTTTGTTTACAGAACAACGGTCAAAATGTAAGCATATTGGTAACACCGATTGGTCAAGAGCACATATCTATCTGGGCTGGATTACTATATTGGATATCTCCACCCCCCACTTTTCCATAGAAACCTTGGCTGGAGTAACAAATTTATTTGTATCATAGTCTGAGGTCTACATTGGGTTGAAAAGCGATAATTTTGTTGATAGTTGTGGAACTCAGAGAATGAGAAATAAAAGTTGTGGGAACAGACAGCATGTGGATTCGCCTAATATTTTGTTTGCAGCATATTTAAGTAAACGTGCCCATATTTAACACATTTCTCATAAAAAAATAAAACTACTAGGGCATATCTAAAAACATATATTAAAAATGAACAAACATAATCTAACGTGCGGTTTCCACGTACTTTAGATGTGCGTTTACATACCAATTTAAGAGATTTCTTTAAGTATTAACTAAAGAATTTAGGTTGTTTTCATTACACACACATTTAGCAGTGCCGCATCTACTTGGGAGAATTAGAAGTTTTAAGTTCTATCTATTATTTGCTTTCAAAACACGTAAAGTACATATCGCACATACACGACATCATGCTTAATTTTTCGGGTATACAGGTTTTGATTTTTAATGTTAGTTTAACTGCATTACATTACTATGTTAGTAGTATACACGTACATTAGTGTTCCACATAATGTTAGTGACTCTTCTGATCTGTAGTTAATAGAATATTTCTGTTATTGCCTAGATAAATTTTGTAAAGATATTGTAAATAACCATGTGTGAGAAGTGTTTGAGCTGCTGTAGGAAACTCAGTTCTGGGGTTCTGTGCAGCTGTTGTGGCAGATGGTTACATTGTGCTCAATGTAGTGGAATGGGAATCGGCAAGTAAATGGGTCTCTTCCATGGTATTGCAGATTATGTTCGAGGTATAGGAAAATAGTGGAACAGGAAGGGAAGATAGAGCCCTTCGGGCTGAACTGGATAGTGCTAGGGAGGAACTGATGAGGTTAAGGGGGGAGAAGGGTGTAGACAGGTGAGAAGTGGCAGCAAGGAACAGGGGCCACAGAAAGAGAACAGCATCTGACAGTTTCATCATTGGCACAAAAAATAGATTTGCCTTGCTGCGTCAGTCAACTAAGGAAGAGGTCAAGTAGACGTAAGTGTAGACAGCACTCAACACACTCCCACTAGGAAACCAACTGTTTCAAAAAGAGTAGAAAGTAGGAGGAAAGTTCTACGTTCTGTTGTTAGGCAGTAGCGATGGAAGAGGTGTGGGCCAGATCTTGTAGGAAAAATTGGATGACAGGTACCAGGTCACAAGTATTTTCAAGCCTAGTGCATGTCTTAGACAAGTGCTAGAGGATGTGGATTCAATGTGCAAGGGTTTTACAAAGCTGAATCATGTTGTGGTAGTGGGTGGAGTTGGGAACAGTACTGATAGGGATGAGGGCTACAATATTGAGTGTGACCTGGTAAAAATAGCACCTGCAACGAACCATACAAATGTTGGCTTGGTTCCTGCTTTCGTGCAATATGATCGGCCACAATTGCACAGATATGTCAGGAGGGTCAATATGGTGCTAGAGGAGCTGTTTTGAGCAGCTACTTTGTCAGGCAGAGGTTTGATTCCTGTTTATGGTATTGGTAGGTGGGAGTTCACAAACATGGTCTCTATCTCAACAGGAAAGGGAAGGGTAAACTGGCTGGGATTACAGCAAAATTTTTAAGGGAGTTCTCTTTTAGGCTAAGATCAAAGTCCAGTCATCCTGCATTGATTGAAAATTAGCTAATGAGAAGTTTAGACAGACAGGTACTAGAGAAGTTAAAATATCACAAGAGTCTCATAACAGTACAGTGTTAAATAATGTTAGTATATTGCATCAGAATATCAGAGAATTAAAAAAAACAAGGTAGATGAGCTTATTGTTTGTTTAGAAGATTTAGAAACTGAGGGTGGAATAGATGTACTAAGCTTATCTGAACATCATATAGCCACAGGTACAGAAATGGTAAATGTAGGTGGATATAAGCCTTCAGCATATGTAAGTAGAGTCACTATGGAGAGAGGACGAGTTGCCATATACACTCCTGGAAATTGAAATAAGAACACTGTGAATTCATTGTCCCAGGAAGGGGAAACTTTATTGACACATTCCTGGGGTCAGATACATCACATGATCACACTGACCGAACCACAGGCACATAGACACAGGCAGCAGAGCATGCACAATGTCGGCACTAGTACAGTGTATATCCACCTTTCTCACCAATGCAGGCTGCTATTCTCCCATGGAGACGATCATAGAGATGCTGGATGTAGTCCTGTGGAACGGCTTGCCATGCCATTTCCACCTGGCGCCTCAGTTGGACCAGCGTTCGTGCTGGACGTGCAGACCGCGTGAGACGACGCTTCATCCAGTCCCAAACATGCTCAATGGGGGACAGATCTGGAGATCTTGCTGGCCAGGGTAGTTGACTTACACCTCCTAGAGCACGTTGGGTGGCACGGGATACATGCGGACGTGCATTGTCCTGTTGGAACAGCAAGTTCCCTTGCCTGTCTAGGAATGGTAGAACGATGGGTTCGATGACGGTTTGGATGTACCGTGCACTATTCAGTGTCCCCTCGACGATCACCAGAGGTTTACGGCCAGTGTAGGAGATCGCTCCCCACACCATGATGCCGGGTGTTGGCCCTGTGTGCTTCAGTCGTATGCAGTCCTGATTGTGGCGCTCACCTGCACGGCGCCAAACACGCATACGACCATCATTGGCACCAAGGCAGAAGCGACTCTCATCGCTGAAGACGAAACCACTCCATTCGTCCCTCCATTCACGCCTGTCGCCACACCACTGGAGGCGGGCTGCACGATGTTGGGGCGTGAGCGGAAGACGGCCTAACAATGTGCGGGACCGTAGCCCAGCATGAGACGGTTGCGAATGGTCCTCGCCGATACCCCAGGAGCAACAATGTCCCTAATTTGCTGGGAAGTGGCGGTGCGGTCCCCTACGGGACTGCGTAGGATCCTACGGTCTTGGCGTGCATCTGTGCGTCGCTGCGGTCCGGTCCCAGGTCGACGGGCACGTACACCTTCCGCCGACTACTGGCGACGACATCGATGTACTGTGGAGACCTCACGCTCCATGTGTTGAGCAATTCGGCGGTACGTCAACCCGGCCTCCCGCATGCTCACTATACGCCCTCGCTCAAAGTCCGTCAACTGCACATACGGTTCACGTCCACGCTGTCGCGGCATGCTACCAGTGTTAAAGACTGCGATGGAGCTCCGTATGCCACGGCAAACTGGCTGACACTGACGGCGGCGGTGCACAAATGCTGCGCAGCTAGCGCCATTCGACGGCCAACACCGCGGTTGCTGGTGTGTCCGCTGTGCCGTGTGTGTGATCATTGCTTGTACAGCCCTCTCACAGTGTCCGGAGCAAGTATGGTGGGTCTGACACACCGGTGTCACTGTGTTCTTTTTTCCATTTCCAGGAGTGTATATTAAAATCTATCACAGTGTGAAAAATTTGGAAACTAAAAGATATTGCATAGAGAAACATATAGAGGGCTGTGTGTGTGAGCTTAAATGAAATAATGGCAATTTTATAATTGTAGCCATGTATAGGTCCCCATTTGGAAATACTCAACTTTTTTGAAAAACTTGGGTTCTGGATTATTTGTTGTGCTATCTGTCAGACAGAGCAAAACCAAATTACTGTTTGTGAGGATTTCAATGTAGATTTTCTGAAAGAGTCTGATTGGAAGCTTGTCCTTGAAGTATTACCTGGCTCTTTCAATTTGACATCAGTTATTGATTTTCCTACATGGGTGGCACAGGAAAGCACCACACTAATAGATCATGTTTTTGTAGACACAGATAAATTTAATTAAATAAAAACTTTTCTTGTTAAGAATGGTCTGTCAGATCTTGATGCACAGCTAGTTACAGTATATGATATAGCTCCATAGAGTAATGCAAAACATTCCTCCAAAATAGTGTGTTCAATTAACGATTTAACAGTTCAAAGTTTTAGGGAAAGCTTGCAACAGTTGGACAGGGATGAAGAGTACAGGGAACCTGATGCTAATTTATAATTTAACCTATTTCATGTTACCTTTGTGAGTATATTTGAAAACAGTTTCCCTAAGAAAACAGTGACATTTAATTGTAAGGAACCATGTAAAAAGCCTTGGCTTGGTAAGGGGATAAAAACATCTTGTAAACAGAAAAGGGAAATGTATCTTATAGCTAGGAGTAATGGTCCCAAAACAGTGATACATTATAAAAACTACTGCACTGTATTAAGAAAAGTTATTAAAAACTCCAGAAGTACGTGCATTATATCTGAGATTAGCACATCTGATAATAAAATTAAAACAATTTGGAATATTGTTAAAAGGGAAACAAGCCACCTGAGAACACAGGAAGATTGTATTTCTATCAAACACAATGAAAATTTGTTAACAAGAAGTCAGATGTAGGAAAAATTTTTAATACTGATTTTTAATTGTTGTAGAGAAAATAGGATCCAGCTATTCATTAGAAAATGCAAGGCAGTGAATGGAAGATGCAGTACCTATGCAATTTGATAAAACTTAAATTCAACCCACCTCCCCTACTGAAATTAGAAAAATAATAAATTCACTCAAAAGTAAAAGCTCGCATGGAATTGATGGCATTTCCAACAGAGTACTGAAAGCTTGTTCCCAACAAATAAGTAGTATTCTCAGCCACGTATGTAGTAGCTCACTGAAACAGGGAATTTTCCAGATAGGCTAAAATATGCTATTGTTAAACCATTGCATAAAAAAGGGGATTGGTCTGAGGCTAAGAACTACTGCCCCATCTCCCTTCTAACAGCTTTACACCAAATTCTTGAAAAAGTAATGTGTTCAAGAGTAGCATCACATATTTGTTAAAATGAAGTACTAACAAAATGTCAATTTGGTTTTCAGAAAGTCTTTTCAACAGAAAATACTATATATGCTTTCACTGAGCAAATATTAAATGCATTGAATAACCGAACATCACCCATTCGGATATTTTGTGATCTCTCAAAGGCTTTTGATTATGTGAATCATGAAATTCTTCTAGTTAAGCTTAAGTATTGTGGTATGAGTGGGACAGTGCACATATGGTTTAATTCCTGTTTAACTGGAAGATTGCAGAAGATTGAAATTAACAGTACAGATAGTCTAAAAAAATCATCAGAGTCCTCTAACTGGGGAGGTATCAGGAATGGTGCACCACAGGATTCAATCTCCAGTCCCTTATTGTTCTTAATATATATTAATGACTTGTTTCTTTATATTCACGAAGATGCAAAGCTAGTTATTTTTGCTGATGATACAAGGATAGTAATCACACCCAACGAGCAAGAATCAGCTGAGGAAATAGTAAATAATGTCTTTCAGAAAATTATTAAGTGTTCTTCTGCAAATCGACTCTCACTAAATTCTGAGAAAAAACAATTTATACAATTCTGTACAGTAAATGGCATACCACCTTGGATAAATATTGACTATGAACAAAAGTGCACTGATGAGAAATTGAATTTGAAGATACATATCAGTGATCTGCTGAAACAGTTAGGTTCAGCTACTTATACTATTAGTCATATTGCAAATTCTGGTGATAAACATATCAGTAAATTAGCCTAGTATGCCTATTTTCATTCACTGTTTTCATGTTGTTGTTGTGGTCTTCAGTCCTTGACTGGTTTCATGCAGCTCTCCATGCTACTCTATCCTGTGCAAGCTTCTTCATCTCCCAGTACCTACTGCAATCGACATCCTTCTGAATCTGCTTAGTGTATTCATCTCTTGGTCTCCCTCTACGATTTTTACCCTCCACGCTGCCCTCCAATACTAAATTGGTGATCCCTCGATGTCTCAGAACATGTCCTACCAACCGATCCCTTCTTCTAGTCAAGCTGTGCCACAAGCTCCTCTTCTCCCCAATTCTATTCAATACCTCCTCATTAGTTATGTGATCAACCCATCTAATCTTCAGCATTCTTTCGTAGCACCACATTTCGAAAGCTTCTATTCTCTCCTTGTCTGAGCTATTTACTGTCCACGTTTCACTTCCATACATGGCTACACTCCATAAAAATACTTTCAGAAATGACTTCCTGACACTTAAATCTATACTCAATGTTAACAAATTTCTCTTCTTCAGAAACGCTTTCCTTGCCATTGCCAGTCTATATTTTATACCCTCTCTACTTCGACCATCATCAGTTATTTTGCTCCCCAAATAGCAAAACTCCTTTACTACTTTAAGTGTCTCATTTCCTAATCCAATTCCCTCAGCATCACCCGACTTAATTCGACTACATTCCATTATCCTCGTTTTGCTTTTGTTGATGTTCATCTTATACCCACCTTTCAAGACACTGTCCATTCCGTTCAACTGCTCTTCCAGGTCCCTTGCTGTCTCTGACAGAATTACAATGTCATCGGCGAACCTCAAAATTTTTATTTCTTCTCCATGGATTTTAATACCTACTCCGAACTTTTGTTTTGTTTCTTTCACTGCTTGCTCAATATACAGATTGAATAACATCAGGGTTAGGCTACAACCCTGTCTCACTCCCTTCCCAATCACTGCTTTCCTTTCATGCCCGTCAACTCTTATAAGTGCCATCTGGTTTCTGTACAAATTGTAAATATCCTTTCGCTCTCTGTATTTTACCCCTGCCACCTTCACAATTTGAAAGAGAGTATTCAAATCAACATTGTTTTCATATGTCATCATGTTTTTGGGCAATTCGTCATTAAAAGAGAAAGTATCAATTGCACAGGAGTGTGTGATCAGAATAATAACTGGAGTCCACCCAAGATCACCTTGCAGACATTTATTTAAGGAACTTGGAATATTCACAGTACCTTCGCAATACATATATTCTCTTATGAAATTTGTCATTAATAATCCATCCCAATTCAAAAATAACAGCGAAGTGTGTAGCTATAACAATAGAAGAAAGGATAATCTTCACTATTCTGGATTAAATCTCACTTTAACACAGAAAGGGATGATTATACTGCCACAAAGATCTTTGGTCATTTGCCAAATAGTATTAAAAGCCTGACAGATAGCCAGCCAAAATTTAAAAGTAAATTAAATGAGTTTCTGAATGGCAACTCCTTCTCCTCAATAGATGATTTCTTAGATATAAAGTAGTAAATGTAAAAAAATAATTAATTATTTTTTGTAAAGAAAACTTATGCTAACGTGACACGTTCCACATTATTACGAAATGTCGTATTCATGATCTATGGAACACAGATTAATGTATGTATGTACAAGCATCTTACGTGTTTTTGATACATATTATGTACAGATATCGTACACAAACTGGAAAATTCAAGAGGCGTTTCACTATGTATCCTTTACCATATTCGTTCTGTTTTTCCGCATTTGCTACTGCTGGTATGAGTGCACAGACAAATTCGTACTGCAGTCGCCTCAGTGGTAGTTACATTAGTAAGCCTCGCTTAATACGTTAAAAAACATTTAGGGACTTTGTCGTGAATGCGTAACGTGTGTTGTGCTATAGATCACTTTGCCACTCAACTAATAATTCAAACCAGTTGGCTTCAATCAATCACATAAGACCATAATCTGTAACTCTTGACTATGCTGCGGATTATTAAGTCACCATAATCGAGATTTTCGCATTCGAACCTTGTTTCTACATTAAATTCTCTTAACGGAAGCTTCTTTCAAACCATGTGCATTTACTTGACGTTCCAAAACGATAGCTGAAGGCAATTTTACAATAGCTGCGGCCAACAGGTGACGACGTCACTTATGTTAACAGAGTTGCTTACAGGTCACCGGGCATCGCTGTCACGCCTTTCGGCCTTTCTGATGACGCCATGAAGTGCTTCCTTGGGGTCCGCGAGAAGCACGTGGTCCACGTGCCGCTTGTGCCATAAATGTCTGTGACAATCAACATCCTTGGTTACGATGAATGTTGTTCGAACTTCTTTGACTCTGTAGTGCGACGTATAAACAAAACAAAATAACACATGTTGCTTGTTGTTATGTTGCAGTGATCGTGGGTGTGGATGAGCAAAGAAGAAATTCGTGGATTTGAAAAGTGAGTTATAGTGCTCCGGTAACCTGTACGTTTTAGTTTTGAGAGTGCATTTATTGTACACCAAAACGAGCCTGGTGTAACTTTACATTGTTTAGTAATTTGGATAGCATTTTGCTGGATTGTTTGTATTTTATATGGCGTTATGATGATCGATAAATGGCGTTGACAGGGGAAACATTTTTTTTTTACTTATTTGTGTTTGTATGCAGTAGCAGGTCAGAAAAATTAACACCCCAATTACACCCTGAAGACTACCTTTATTTTTTATCTTGTGTAGTTTACTTTGAGCCAAGATAAATTGATTTACACTCCAAAATGTCGTAGTAGCAGATACTGACTAAGATTTGTCGTTATGCTTACTAGCATTTATTGTGAAGGTATATGCTCCACAGCACTGGGACTTACTGTTTACTCTCTGAAATGATGCCTTGTGTGTACATGTTTGGTTCGACTCTTGCATCCACTATCTTCGATAAGTCAGTGTCTGCGTTGTTGTCAATTAGTAGATTTAGACGATACTTCTTGGGGTTCGGATCTGTTTCACTTTGCAGCCATTGAGCCTGCCGAGTTCTTGTACTGTATGCATAATTTCGTTACCACACAAACGAGTTCTTTTCTTCTCAGTTATTGTGATATTTTGAAATCAGTAATAGATCAGTGACGATGCAGCAGCTGAGAAACACACAGCAAGATGTGTCTCCATTTTGTGAATCGAAAAAGAACATATAGTAACATTATAAATAAATAAAATTCTTTTCTTCAAAAATAAATAAAGACTGGTAGATATAATTCTTTATTCTAGTGGCCTGGATATATTTTGTACGATGTTGAAAGTGAACTGGCATTCTAGGGATCAGAGCATCGAATATCAGATCTGTTAATAGGGCAGGTATGTTCGAAAATTTAAAAAGGGAAATGGATAGGTTAAAGTTAGATATAATGTGAACTAGTGAAGTTCGGTGGCAGGAGGAACAAGACTTCTGGTCAGGTGTATACAGAGTTATAAATGCAAAATCAAATAGGGGCAATGCAGGAGTAGATTTAATAGTGAATAAAAAAAATAGGAGTGTGAATAAGCTACTATGCACAGCATAGTGAACGCATTATTGTAGCCAAGATAGACAGGAAGCCCACACCTACCACATTAGTACAAGTTTATATGCCAAGTTGCTCCGAAAATGGCTAAGAGATGGAAGAAATGTATGATGAGATAAAAGAAATTACACACGTAGTGAAGGGAGATGAAAATTTAATAGTCATGGGGGACTGGAATTCGACAGTAGGAAAAGGAAGAGAAGGAAAAGTAGTAGGTGAATATGGATAGGGGCTAAGAAATGAAAGAGGAAGCTGCCTGGTAGAATTTTGCACAGAGCATAACTCAATCATAGCTAACACTTGGTTCAAGAATCATGAAAGAAGGTTGTATACATGGAAGAACCCTGGAGATACTAAAAGGTTACAGATAGATTATATGATGGTAAGACAGAGATTTAGGAACCAGATTTTAAATTGTAAGACATTTCCAGGGGCAGATGTGGACTCTGGCCATAATCTGTTGGTTATGACCTGTAGACTAAAACTGAAGAATTGCAAAAAGGTGGGAATTTAAGGAGATGGGACCTGGATAAACTGAAAGAACCAGAGGTTGTAGAGTGTTTCAGAGAGAGCATAAGGGAATGATTGACAAGAACTGGGGGGGAAAGAACGGTAGAATAAGGATGGATAGATTTAAGAGATAAAATAGTGAAGGCATCAGAGTGTCAAGTAGGTAAAAAGTCGAGGGCTAGTAGAAACCCTTGTGCAAAAGGAGAGATACTGAATTTAATTGATGAAGGAAGAAAAATTTAAAAATGCAGTGAATGAAGCAGGTGAAAAGGAATACAAATGCCTCAAAAATGAGATAGACAGGAAGTCCAAAATGGCTAAGCAGGGATGGCTACAGGAAAATTAAAGGGGGCCTTTGGTGAAATTAAGAGCTCAGATGGAAAACCAGTCCCAAGTAAAGAAGGAGAAACTGAAATGTGGAAGGAGTATGTATAGGGTCTATACAAGGGCAATGTTCTTGAGGGAAATATTATGGAAATGGAAGAGTATGTAGATGAAGATGAAATGGAAGATACGATACTGCGTGAAGACCTTAGTCGAAACAAGGTCCTGTGAGTAGACAATATTCCATTGGAACTACTGATAGCCTTGGGAGAGCCAATCATGACAGACTCTGCCATATATTAGACTATGCAGCCTGTTGAGCACGATGTATGAGAGGCGAAATACCATCATACTTTAAGAAGAATGTAGTAATTTCAATCCCAAAGGAAGCAGGTGTTGACAGGTGTGAAAATTACCGAGCTATCAGTTTAATAAGTCAAGGCTGCAAAATACTAACACAAATTATTTACAGACGAATGGAAAAACTGGTAGAAGCTGACCTTGGGGATGATCGATTTGTATTTCGTAGAAATGTTGGAACATACAAGGCAATACTGACTCTATGACTGAGCTTAGAAGGTAGATTAAGGAAAGGCAAACCTGCATGTCTAGCATTTGTAGACTTAGAGAAAGCTTTTGAAATTGTTGACTGGAATACTGTCTTTCAAATTCTGCAGGTGGCAGGGGTAAAATACAGAGCGCAAAATGCTATTTACAATCCGTACAAATTCCAGATGGCAGTTACAAGAGCTGAGGGGCATGAAAAGAAAGCAGTGATTGGGAAGGGAGTGAGAAAGTGTTGTAGCCTCTCCTCAGTGTTATTCAACCTGTATATTGAGCAAGCAGTAAAAGATAAAAAAGAAAAATTTGGAGTAGGAATTAAAATCCGCATAGAAGAAATAAAAACATTGTAATTCTGGCAGACACAGCAAAGGACCGGGAAGAGCAGTTAAACAGAATAGATAGTGTCTTGAAAGGAGGATATAAGATGAATACAAAAAAAAAAAAAAAAAAAAAAAAAAAAAAAAAAAAAAAAAAAAGGAAAATGGGGATAAGGGAATGTAGTCATATTACATCAGGTGATGCTGAGGGAATTAGATTAGGAAATGAGACACTTGATGTAGTAAGATGAGTTTTACTATTTAGGCAGCAAAGTAACTGATGATGGTAGAAATTGAGAGGACATGAAATGTAGACTGCCCATGGAAAGGAATGCATTTCTGAAGAATATAATCTGTTAACATCGAGTATAGATCTGTGTGTCAGGAAGTCTTTTCTGAAAGTACTTGTATGCAGTGTAGCCATGCATGGAATTGAAACATGGACGATAAATAGTTTGGACAAGAAGAGAATAGAAGCTTTTGAAATGTGGTTCTACAGAAGAATGCTGAAGATTAGACGGTTAGATGACATAACTATCGAGGAGGTACCGAATAGAATTGAGAGAAAGGAATTTGTGGCACGACATGACTGGAAGAAGGGATCAATTGGTAGCATACATTCTGAGGCACCAAGGGATCACCAATTTAGTAATGCAGGGAAACGTGGAGGGTAAAAATCGTAGAGGGAGACCAAGGGATGAATACACTAAGCAGATTCAGAAAGATGTAGGCTGCAGTATTTTCTTGGAGATGAAGCAGCTTGCATGGGATAGAGTACCATGGAGAGCTGCATCAAATCAGTCCCTGGGCTGAAGACCACAATGACAAAAACTCTGTAATGTTACTAATCAGTAATGAGATACAAATTATAAATTTTGTATTAAAAATTTAAGATTTCGTCTGATCACAGCCCCCCCCCCCCCCCTCCCCCATGAACCTTGCCGTTGGTGGGGAGGCTTGCGTGCCTCAGCGATACAGATAGCCGTACCGTAGGTGCAACCGCAACCGAGGGGTATCTGTTGAGAGGCCAGACAAATGTATGGTTCCTGAAGAGGGGCAGCAGCCTTTTCAGTAGTTGCAGGAGCAACAGGTGGATGATTGACTGATCTGGCCTTGTAACATTAACCAAAACAGCCTTGCTGTGCTGGTACTGCGAACGGCTGAAAGCAAGGCGAAACTACAGCCGTAATTTTTCCCGAGGGCATGCAGCTTTACTGTATGAGTAAATGATGATGGCATCCTCTTGGGTAAAATATTCCGGAGGTAAAATAGTCCCACATTCGGATCTCCGGGCGGGGACTACTCAAGAGGATGTCGTTATCGGGAGAAAGAAAACTGGCGTTCTACTGGTCGGAGCGTGGAATGTCAGATCCCTTAATCAGGCAGGTAGGTTAGAAAATTTAAAAAGGGAAATGGATAGGTTAAAGTTAGATATAGTGGGAATTAGTGAAGTTCGGTGGCAGGAGGAACAAGACTTCTGGCCAGGTGACTAGAGGGTTATAAACGCAAAATCAAATGGGGGTAATGCAGGAGTAGGTTTAATAATGAATAGGAAAATAGGAATGCGGGTAAGCTACTACAAACAACATAGTGAACGCATTATTGTGGCCAAGATAGATACGAAGCCCACACCTACTACAGTAGTACAAGTTTATATGCCAACTAGCTCTGCAGATGACGAAGAAATTGAAGAAATGTATGATCAAATAAAAGAAATTATTCAGATAGTGAAGGGTGACGAAAATTTAATAGTCATGGGTGACTGGAATTCGGTAGTAGGAAAAGGGAGAGAAGGAAACATGTTAGGTGAATATGGACTGGGGCAAAGAAATGAAAGAGGAAGCCGCCTGGTAGAATTTTGCACAGAGCACAACTTAATCATAGGTAACACTTGGTTCAAGAATCATAAAAGAAGGCTGTATACATGGAAGAAGCCTGGAGATACTGACAGGTTTCAGATAGATTATATAATGGTACGACAGAGATTTAGGAACCAGATTTTAAATTGTAAGACATTTCCAGGGGCAGATGTGGACTCTGGCCATAATCTGTTGGTTATGACCTGTAGATTAAAACTGAAGAAACTGCAAAAAGGTGGGAATTTAAGGAGATGGGACCTGGATAAACTAAAAGAACCAGAAATTGTACGGAGTTTCAAGGAGAGCATAAGGGAGCAATTGACAGGAATGGGGGAAAGAAATACAATAGAAGAAGAATGGATAGCTTTGAGGGATGAAGTAGTGAAGGCAGCAGAGGATCAAGTAGGTAAAATGGCGAGGGCTTGTAGAAATCCTTGGGTGGGGTGACAGAAGAAATATTGAATTTAATTGATGAAAGGAGAAAATATAAAAATGCAGTAAATGAAGCAGGCAAAAAGGAATACAAACGTCTCTAAAATGACATCGACAGGAAGTGCAAAATGGCTAAGCAGGGATGGCTAGAGGACAAATGTAAGGATGTGGAGGCTTATCTCACTAGGGGTAAGACAGATACTGCCTACATGAAAATTAAAGAGACCTTTGGAGAAAAGAGGACCACTTGTATGAATATTCAGAGCTCAGATGGAAACCCAGTTCTAACCAAAGAAGGGAAAGCAGGAAGGTGGAAGGAGTATATAGAGGGTCTATACAAGGGCGATGTACTTGAGGACTATATTATGGAAATGGAAGAGGATGTAGATGAAGATGAAATGGGAGATACGATACTGCGTGAAGAGTTTGGCAGAGCACTGAAAGACCTGAGTCTAAACAAGGCCCCTGGAGTAGACAACATTCCATTGGAACTACTGACGGCCTTGGGAGAGCCAGTCCTGACAAAACTCTACCATCTGGTGAGCAAGATGTATGAGACAGGCGAAATACCCTCAGACTTCAAGAAGAATATAATAATTCCAATCCCAAAGAAAGCAGGTGCTGACAGATGTGAAAATTACCGAACTATCAGTTTAATAAGTCACAGCTGCAAAATACTAACACGAATACTTTACAGACGAATGGAAAAACTAGTAGAAGCCGACCTCGGGGAAGATCAGTTTGGATTCCTTAGAAATG
Organism: Schistocerca gregaria; assembly: GCF_023897955.1. Taxonomy (NCBI): domain Eukaryota; kingdom Metazoa; phylum Arthropoda; class Insecta; order Orthoptera; family Acrididae; genus Schistocerca; species Schistocerca gregaria. The sequence goes on from NC_064921.1 coordinate 243,100,099, forward strand.
TTGGAACACGTGAGGCAATACTGACCCTACGACTTATCTTAGAAGCTAGATTAAGGAAGGGCAAACCTACGTTTCTAGCATTTGTAGACTTAGAGAAAGCTTTTGACAATGTTGACTGGAATACTCTCTTTCAAATTCTGAAGGTGGCAGGGGTAAAATACAGGGAGCGAAAGGCTATTTACAATTTGTACAGAAACCAGATGGCAGTTATAAGAGTCGAGGGACATGAAAGGGAAGCAGTGGTTGGGAAGGGAGTGAGACAGGGCTGTAGTCTATCCCCGATGTTATTCAGTCTGTATATTGAGCAAGCAGTGAAGGAAACAAAAGAAAAATTCTGAGTAGGTATTAAAGTCCATGGAGAAGAAATAAAAACTTTGAGGTTCGCCGATGACATTGTAATTCTGTCAGAGACAGCAAAGGACTTGGAAGAGCAGTTGAATGGAATTGACAGTGTCTTGAGAGGAGTATATAAGATGAACATCAACAAAAGCAAAACGAGGATAATGGAATGTAGTCAAAATAAATCGGGTGATGCTGAGGGAATTAGATTAGGAAATGAGACACTTAAAGTAGTAAAGGAGTTTTGCTATTTGGGGAGCAAAATAACTGATGATGGTCTAAGTAGAGAGGATATAAAATGTAGACTGGCAATGGGAAGGAAAGCGTTTCTGAAGAAGAGAAATTTGTTAACATTGAGTATAGATTTAAGTGTTAGGAAGTCATTTCTGAAAGTATTTGTATGGAGTGTAGCCATGTATGGAAGTGAATCATGGACGATAAATAGTTTGGACAAGAAGAGAATAGAAGCTTTCGAAATGTGGTGATACAGAAGAGTGCTGAAAATTAGATGGGTAGATCACATAACTAATGAGGAAGTATTGAATCGGATTGGGGAGAAGAGAAGTTTGTGGCACAACTTGACCAGAAGAAGGGATCGGTTGGTAGGACATGTTCTGAGGCATCAAGGGATCACCAATTTAGTATTGGAGGGCAGCGTGGAGGATAAAAATCGTAGAGGGAGACCAAGAGATGACTACACTAAGCAGATTCAGAAGGATGTAGGTTGCAGTAGGTACTGGGAGATGAAGAAGCTTGCACAGGATAGAGTAGCATGGAGAGCTGCATCAAACCAGTTTCAGGACTGAAGACCACAACAACAACAACTTCCGTATGGCTTGAATCCCATTAGGATAAATGGTTGAAGTGGTGCTCCTTGACACCTCCTTTTGTTTTGGTTTTACTTGTCTTGAAGGCCATAAACTGGAAGGTCAGCAGGCCAAGTAATATCTGTGTTTCTTTCCAACATGTCTCTTATTCGTTCTTTAGGCCTAAGAGGAAGTAAACCAAATGTGGTAGCCCTGCAGGGATATTGTGAAAGTACATATTTCTATAGTGTTCTATCTCAGGGAACTTATATTTCACATATATTTAATCAATTCAGTTGCATGCATTTTGTTTGTTGATTAGAAACCAGGGCAATTGTGTGTCTCAAATGATTTTTTTACAAGACATCACGACATTTATGTGCAAACAAGGACTGTCCCAACAAAACTGATAAATCTGGTCAACCTACATATATTCCATTGAATTTGTGGATAAGGCTTCTCTTAATTGTTTCTGACAGTTACAGGATATTACTGCTCCTTGAGATTTAAAAAGATATCCAGTTGTCAATTTTCTGTCCTCCGAAAGCCCATTTTGCTTTACAGTTACCCATTATCGTGAAGTCCTCTGCTTTAGAGAGCAGTAGTTTCAAATTCTTAGTACCTTTCAGATGTCTAAAGATAATTTTGATTACCTGCTTGTGAAATAACACTGGATTATTACAAAAAGAGGCTGGCAATGCCTGCTGACTTAGCTAGGTTTGTACTTATTCCTTATTGAATGTACATGAATATTCCTGTTGCTTCATGATAAGGTATGTTCTTCACAGCTTCTTTCTTGTTCCGTTTTTGGACTCATATCATGAGTGATCACAAAAGTCCAGTGGTGTAGGTTAAGGGTTACACACTTATATGTTGAATCTGTTAGGAATGCGCTCCAGAAAGTATCTCTGTCTAGCCACAACCAACCTTATTTGTTGCTAGTAATTTGCATTTATAAACAGATAGTAGCTTTACCAAGAACTCTCAGCTTGAATTTTACTCGTTGTTTGTTTTTGAATACAGCATTCTCTGTTGGAGTGTTAATGAAAATCAGCATATCATCCATATAAACAACTACTGTTAGCATCAGTGGAACTTGCTTTTGTATAGGCACATGAGTCAGCTCTTGATTTTATGAAGTTGGTATTCAAGAGTGTAGGGCTACTGTCTAATTTCAATTTCCAGAACTGGCCACTGCGCTTTAACCTGTATAATGCCTTTTTTTTATCTTGTAACTAGATCTATTCCGGGAACTTTTACAAAGACCGCTAAATGTAAGTTGTCTTGCAAGAAAGCTATGGCAACATCTAGATGATCAGTGTTAACAAACCTAGAAAATAAATACCTAAAAATTAGTACATATGTTTCATTGTAGTCCAAGTCTTGTTTGTGAACACATCCTTTTCTTACTAGGTGTGCTTTATAATGTACAGTGTAGCCTTTTGGTTCTTCCTTTGTTTTGAAGATCCATACAGCGTTTATTGGTTTTTTGTCTGAAGGTTAAGTGGCTGGTTCCCATGTGTGTTTCTCTTTCTGCACTTTTCTTGTGTTGCTCATTGCCAGTTTTCTGCATTTTCTGATGTCATTGTTTTTTTCAGTGAGAAAGATTGAGATTTAGACTTCAGATTAGCAGATCATGAAACCATGCAGCTTCTTTAGGTTTGAAATTCTTTCTATTGACTCCTGTTACTGTGACTGTTCATTATCATTATTTGCATTTTCTGAACCTGATTCCTCATTGCAGCTAGTACTTTTTGAACCACTGCCTGTTGTGATAGTTTCAGGCTCAGAATCAATTTCTTCTAGTTCATTATTTCACTCTGCTTCTGTTCCATGAACAGAACAAACATTCCACTTGGTTCCTATGTCTCAGTTACTTCTTTATAGCTACTGTTTAGAAGTACCTTCATTAAAAATAACGTCTCTCATATTTATGATTCTTTGGCTACTTGGTTCAATAACCCTGGTGTAGCGTACCAAGATATGATCAGCACTCTTTCTGGAATGAGATTTTCACTCTGCAGCGGAGTGTGCGCTGATATAAAACTTCCTGGCAGATTAAAACTGTGTGCCCGACCGAGACTCGAACTATGGACCTTTGCCTTTCGCGGGCAAGTGCTCTACCATCTGAGCTACTGAAGCACGACTCACGCCCAGAGACGAGGTACTGGCAGAAGTAAAGCTGTGAGTACCGAGCGTGAGCCGTGCTTCGGTAGCTCAGATGGTAGAGCACTTGCCCGCGAAAGGCAAAGGTCCCGAGTTCGAGTCTCGGTCAGGCACACAGTACACAGTGTTCCAATTTCGTTGCCTGGCTCCTGGAATGTAAACATAGGTCTTACTATCCAATAATCTCACTTGTTTTCCTTGTCAGTTCAACACCATTCAACATGACCCACACAGATTTCTTTCACACTTGAGTTCAGTGATACAGATAAGAGATGAAAACTACCAGTTTGCAGAAGTGTATGACAACTGTGAAGGAAGTTAGAGATCTACCAAGCTACAAAATTTTATGAAATTTATATGTGTCTTTTTAACATAAATTACTATAATTTTGGTTCTAATGCATATTCAGCAGTGATATGTATATCATTGAAAAGCTAATGAATAGAGCTTTGCATTGGTTTGCAACAAAGGTGGTTACTAAGAATTTTCATGTGCAAGGTGATTGATGTTTGACTTTCAATATGTCGCAACATACAATTCACAATATAAAAAAATTGTATTGCTCCAGTACATTTCTATAAACATGGTAAATATCAAGATGCTACACCAAAGATAACAGATCCAAAAAATTATTACACTTAAAAAAGTTCAGTAAGCAATTATGTTCCCAGTTTCACAGTCCTTCGTATCAAATTTTGCTGAATGCTATTATTTCTAGATAATCACTTGGGGGTCAAGGCATTTCTGTTAATTATTACTTTTATTATTAATTGTAGTTACGAATATCGTTCCAGAACTGTTTGTCTTGTGTTCCATTTTACATTCTCGTCAGATGAGTGCCATACAAGCCGAAATTTGTGTAAAATTTCTTGCAACTAGCTATGATCTTGAGATGATTGTTAGACCCATTTCGGAAACATGCTGGAACTGACCCTTGAATGGCACAGTCAGATAGTTGCTTGAAAGGAAAATTTCATGCAGAAGTGTGAGAAATATACAGAGAGACTGATGGGCTGGGCAGTGCTTACCTTAGCTCAGTACAGCCTATGTCACACAAAACTGAAGAACTGATGAAGGTGACACATTGATTAGCACACTGTATCCACATTCAGGTGGACGACATTTCAAACTGGCCGCCCTGATTTAGATTTTCGATGATTTTCCTAAATCTTTTCAGGCAAAAGCTGGGATGGTTCCTTTGAAAGGGCATAGCTGGTTTCCTTCCGTAATCAGAGCTTGTGCTCCATCCCTGGTGACCTTGTTGTCGATGGGACGTTGCACTCAAATCTCTTTCTCCTCCTCCCCCCCCCCCAAACTAACAAAATAAATAAAACCTAGATGTTAGAAACTTGCTCCTACATTAGAGAGGAGGCAGGGATGAAAGGAAAAGTGGACGCAGGTCACTAAGAACCATGGTTATGAGGTGACAAGAAAAAGGTAAGCAAAGATGGAGTAAAGGGTGCCAAAAAAGAGTTGAACCTAGCACATCATATGTATGCCAACTTCCAAGCAAAGAAGATAGATTGAGTAGTAAAGAGGTATATAAGCAGTGAATAAGGCGAATGATACTAAGAAGAGAAATATAATATAATAAAAAATTAAAGAGATGTTTAAAAGGAGTAAAGGGCAAAGGAGAGACCAGAGCCAAAGTTAACATACGTTGAGTCCATGATGTATTGTAGTGCAAGTTCCATCTGTGCAGTTTTGAGGGACTGGTGTTGAGTGGAAGAATCCAAATGACTTGTATGGTGTAGCAGGTGCCTAGTACTCTAGAATTAAGCTGGAGGGCATGCTGCACCACTGGATATTGGACACCCTCCAGGCAGGCAGTTTATTTGTGTCCATTCGTGCTCTCAGACAGTCTGGTGGTTGCCGTATCAATGTAGAAGGCTGTGCAGTGAACACATGTCATCTGCCAAATGCAGTATGTTGTTTTACATGGGGCCCTGCCTTGGTGGTTGTACATTTTATCGTTGGTGATGCTGGAGTAAGTGGTTTGGTGGGAGGGATACATGGGGCAGGTTTTGCAGCAGGGTCAGTTACAGGGGTAGGGGAGGTTGGTATGTGAATGTTCAGGGATTTTACGAGGATGTTGTGGATGGTTGGAGGATGTTGTTGAGGCATGATCTTATTTCAGGGCTCCACTTGATAAAACTGTAGCCCTGGTGGAGTAATCTGTTAAGGCATTCAAGGCCAGAATAATGTTGGGTAACAAATAGGGTGCTTCTGTGTTGCCTGGAGGTAGGAATAGTGTTGTTGGAAGGGAAGAAATGGACTACTTGGGAGCTCATTCTTCCACAGTATCCTCCTCACACCACCCAGAGGGCTTTTCATCGTCCTAACCTCCACGTCATCTTTGTCAAACCCTTTGACATTACCAAACTACCTTCCCATACCTTAAAGTTTGTACCCATATGACCAACCCTGCTGCTAAATCTGCCCCATTCATCTGCTCACAACAACCTACTCACCTCCATCATTGGCAAAACGTACATCATTCAAGACAGGGCCACAAGTGAAACAACATTTTTCATTTATCAGCTGACATGTTTTCACTGCATGGCCTTCTATATTGGTTCGACAACCGTCATACTGGCTGAGTGCATGAATGAGCACAGACAAACCTTCCACCCATGGGATGCCCAATATCCAGTGGTGGAGCATGTCCTCTAGTATCATTCCAAAGGTGTAGGTGCCTGCTACACCATACTAGCCATTTGGATGCTCCCACCCACCACCAGTTCCTCAGAACTGCGCAGATAGGAACTTGCACTCCAACACAACGTTGTATCCTGCCAACCTGCTGTACTCAACCTATGTTAACCTCAGGTCCAGTCTCGATTTTGGTGCTTTACTCATGCATTTATTTTTACACATAATTTCGTTATTTTGCTAAGTTTTATTTATTTTTTTCATTAGTTTTGTATGGCTGTCGGCTATACTGTGTTAAGGTAAGTATTGGCCAGCCTATCTGTCTCTTTTTTATGTTTTTCACAGAGCAATATTTGGCATTCTTGTCAAGTTTGATTATTGCTTACTCAAACAAATGTCAAGAACAGCAGCTAATTGCGGTCATTATTATTATTATTATTATTATTATTATTATTATTATTATTATTATTATTATTACGAGTAATTGGTGAACGTTTCTTACTGTGAAGAGCCAGTCAGAGATACTTTTATTTCAGCCAGTCATTATTAATTAGTTTCATGAAAGTGGCTTGTTTACTCAAACTGCAGAGTATGTGTTCCGTGAAGTAGTGTGTAGAAATAATTTGTAAAAAGTGAATTAAAATTCAAGATTGCATTGTTACAACCCATAAGAAGGGTAATTTCCAAAATTACTTGTGAATGACATCTACTGAGCACACAAATGTCATGGCATCAGACACTGATTTTGTTTAAATCTTTGACAACAAAAATGACAAAAAGATGTACCATAGAAACAGTCAGTTCTCTGATTAACCTTACTTGTGATCCAGATCTTCATCGTCGACAATTCTGCAATTTGTGTATGCAGCTGGGAGCAATCCTGTTTTGACATAGACAAGGTACACACTAGCTGTATTGTTTACCAAGCTTGACACATATATCCCCGTGATTATCCATACAATTCCTAAAATCATGATCTGAGAATAAATGAAGTGTAAACCACTTTTCACAGTATACAGTCTCAGAATTACCTCAGACTAGGCAAAAGTAGTGAAAGTTGACACTGCACTGGCTTCACTCATCTCTAGAATGCTGCTGACAAGGTTCACCACTGTGATATTCTGTAGTCGACAAAGCCGTAAACAAAATTGATATCTCGTGCCTTGACAGATGCGCGCTCGATATATATTGTTCGCTAGTGATCCTGGAAATTACCAAGAAGGTCATGCAGAGTGTCCAGTGGATGGTAAACAAGTGTCCTGAAACATCGATTGGCAGAAAAATTATCGGCAAATGTAGTAACAAAGTATCAGAAAACTCATCAACCCCTTCAGGTGTAGCCTGAGCTCTGCCAGGCACTTCCACAGAAGATCTTAGTGAAAATCAAATAGCTGCTGATGTGGCACTGGAGTCTTAACACACTATACTATCACATTAGCGTGAGCACCTGTCAAAAACTTGAATAACCACCTTTTCCAGTGCGCATTACTGCGAGACGTGTAGGAAGAGTGTCAGTGAGATTCTGGGAGGTACCAACAGGGATGTGGAGCCGTGCTGACTCCAGTGCTGTGGCCTGGTGCACTATGTTTTTCGTTTGAGGATCCATGAAGCAAACAGCCCGATAAAGGCGGTCCCATAAATTCTCTATTAGGTTTAAATCGGGTGAATTTGGTGCACAGGGGAGTATGGTAAACTCATTTTGGTACTCTTTGAACTAAGCATGTACGCTTGAGCTGTGTGTGGCATTTCATTGTGACTGGGCCATGTAGTAGCTGCTAAATCTACAGAGCAAGAACCAACTCATTTCCCAACTTATTTGTTAAGGAAACTACAATAAACCACCAACCATAACACACTCTTCAAAAACCAACAAAACAATAAGGATCCCTTCTGTGGATCAAGCTAAAAACAACTAATTCCTCCAATCAGATTTCCCTTCAACCCGATACCCGTACAACTGTTCCATGTCGAATTCGCTTAGCAGCTGGTAGCTAGCATGACATTATGACATATCGTAATCGTTGTGGAAGAGAGGACGGTCGAGGTGGCATACTGCAGAACCGGCTGATCTTCTCCACACTCAGCAAGTCGAGAACTACCCACTGAGCAGCAGGGCGCCGGCTTATCTAGCCCAGGGTGGAAGGATATTTCCGGGACTATTTGCACACACTTGACTGCCAGGTAATAGTTTGTTGCGCCCTCTTCCTCTGCTGTTGGCTGATGCCCTCTGATGGACAGTGGTCACATCTTCGTCTTTGTTGTCAACTGTGGTACTTGCTGGTAAACACTCTTGTGCAGTAGGCATCTGTGGTGACTGCAGCAGTAGCCTTCAGTGTTGTTTTTGTTGTTGCTATTGATTTGAAGACAGGTTTGTTGCAGCTCTCCATGGTGCTCTGTCCTGTGAAAGCCACTTTGTTTCTGAATAACTACTGCAACCTACCTCCTTTCATCCTTTTGAACATGTTTACTGTAATCATCTCTGGGCCTCGCTCTACAGTTTTTGACCCCCTCCACACACACACACACACACACACACACACACACACACACACACACACAAAACTTCCCTCTCCCACTGTGGGTAAGAGTATGCCTGAGGTATTCCTGCCTGTCGTAAGAGCTGACTAAAAGGAGTTTCATATGTTTCGGCCTTTATGTGATGGTCCCCTGTAAGATTTGACCTCCATTCTTCAAAATTTTCCCGCAGAGCGAGCCAATTGGGGAAGGGTGCCTTACATGGTGCATTGAGATCTTTAGCCCACTTTCTCGTCGTCGGATTGCAGTCCCACCCACTCTCCATCTCTTGGGTGCGGACATCTTCCTGGGTGTGTTTTCCACCACGCTCTAGGCAGTGTCGCTTTCTGCGTCAAAATGCAGTGTCACTTTCCGCATCGACAATGACCACGGACATATTTGCACATGATATTGAGCACAATAGCCAGTCCATTGTGGTGGGACGGCCACATAACCTGTTGGCTGTAGCCCCCTGACCACACAGGGATGGCTCTGCTGATGCATGTGCAAAGGGTAGATGCCCATCCCCCTGGGGCATTGGGACTCCCGGCAACGGCCTTTGCTGCAGCTGGGTGGTGCCCGTGAGGAGAGCCCTCAGTTGGAGTGGCTGGCATCAGGGCCCGTGACACGTGATGAAGCATAGTCCATCATCTCTTGCTGGTGGTGAAACACCAGCAGTCTCCAAATGTTCACGAGCTCAATTCAGTACGCAAAAGTGTGACCCCAAATCATTCCCCTCCCTGGCCACACCATGGGAGGAATGTCAGGCTAAGAATTGCAGCTGATCTTATTTGCCCTGGTACCCTGTGTGTTCGAGAACTAATGGGGAATCTTTCATGACGATGAAGCCTCAGTTTTTTGTTGAGCATTCAGAGGACAAGTTTGGGGTGGTGGAGGGCTTTTACAAAATGAGATCTAGGTCGGTCTTGATCAAAACAGCATCCTCTGCCCTGTCATAGGTGTTACTCGCATGTGACAAGCTGGGGGATGTATCTGTAACCATCACACCCCTTAACAGCTTAAATATGGTCTGTGGCATCATATTTCACAGGGACCTTCTTTAGCAGTCTGACGATGAGCTGTGCTCCATTTTAGAGCAGTGAGGTGTACGTTTTGTCTGGTGTGTCCACTGGGGTCCGAGGGATTATCAGGTTGCCACTGGTGCCTTCATCTTGGCCTTCGAGGGTGATACAGTGCATGAGAATGTGAAGGTGATGGTCTACCGCTGTGATGTGAAGACCTATATCCCTCCCCTGATGTGGTGCTCTAACTTCTGGAAGTTCGGCTATATGTCTTTCCACTGTACTTCCAGCATCACATGTCGAGATTGTGAACGCCCATCACATCCCAATACTCCGTGTGGCCCGCCTCCCACCTGTGTCAACTGCGGAAGCACCAATCATCTTGCTTGCCAGACTGCAGGATTATCCAGAAACAAAGGAAAATCATGGAGTACAAGGCCCTGGACCAACTGACCTACACTGAGGCTAAGAGAAAATTTGAACGCCTGCATCTGTGCATATGACGTCGCCTTACGCCACCGTTACAACAGTTATGGCACCATCAGCTCTGTCAACCCCATTCACCTCTCAGAGACGGAAGACTACACCTGCCCCCTTGATGGTGGTGGTGGGGAGGCATTTCCGTCCCTATTGCTCCTGCAGCACCTACTTCAGGAGCAAAGTAATCCCCCCTCCCCTGCGCCCCCAACGATCGAGGACCTCTGTCCTCACTTCTAAGCCGGAGAAGCGTAAGTCTTCTTCAGCTTCTCTCGCTAGGAAGGGGTCCCTTGGGTCACTCCCTTCCCAGGTTTCTGCTAGTGGGAAAGATGACACCCGCCAGTGGCTAAAGAGCGCAAAAACAGCTGGTCATAGGGCTTCACACTCATCCTCAGTCCCAGAGAATGAGTCAGTGAAGTCCTCCCAGCCAGGGAAACCCAAGGAGCAGCGAGAGAAATCCAAAAAGAAAATCCCTAATACCAGGGAAATTGTGGCGGCACCCACACCATGGCTAACTACAAGCTCTGTGTTTGAGGATGGGTTGGAGATTTTCGCGTCTGTTGAGGACCTAGATTTCTCCAGACCCTCAGACATAATGGATGTAGACTGTTCAGGCAATAAGTCGGTGGCAGCAGTCGATTCTAAGGCGTAAACTACCTCATTGAATGTTCCAAGCCTTCCCAGTCTCATGATGACTTCATCCTCCAGCGGAATTGTGGCGGTTTTTTCCACTGCCTGGCTGAGCTACAGCAACTGTTAAGCTTCACACAGCTTCAGATAGCAGGTGTAACTGCTATCTGGTTTGCCCTCCAGGAAACCTGGTTACCGGCAATGCGGACTCCTGCCCTCCGCGTCTATAAGAGATATTACAGGAACCGTAGCGACTATAATCGAGTGTCAGGTGGAGTTTATGTTTATGTCCTAAACACAGTCTGTAGTGAACTTGTGCCCCTTCAGACCCCTCTTGAAGCTGTGGCTGTCAGAATAAGGACGATTCAGGAAATAACTGTCTGCAATGTATACCTTCCTCCAGATGGTGCACTACCCCTGAATGTATTAGCTGCACTAATTGATCAGCTCCCTAAACCTTTCTTACTTTTGAGAGATTTTAACGCCCATAACCCCTCGTGGGGTTGCACTGTGCTTACTGCCAGAGGCAGAGATGTCGAAACTTTACTGTCTCAGTTCGACCTCTGCGCCTCTTAAATACTGGGACCGCCACACATTTCACTGTGACTCATGGTAGTTACTCATCTACTGATTTATCAGTTTGTAGCCCAGGACTTCTCCCATCTATCCACTGGAGAGCATATGATGACCTGTGTGGTAGTGACCACTTTCCCATCTTTTTGTCACTGCCCCAGCATCAGGCCCACGGACGCCTGCCCAGACGGGCTTTAAACAAGATGGACTGGGAAACTTTCACGTCTGCTGTCACCTTTGAATCTCCCCCACACGGTAACATCGATGTGATGGTGGAGCAGATGACTACAACAATTGTTCCTGCCACAGAAAATGCAATCCCTCACTCTTTAGGATGCCCGAGGCGTAAGGCAGTCCCTTGGTGGTCACCGGAATTGCTGAAGCAATTAAGGAGTGTCGGCAAGCTCTACAGCGGCATAAGCAGCACCCTTCCCTGGACCACTCATAACCTTTAAACAGTTCCGTCCCTTCATTCGCCAACTTATCAAACAATGGAAGCAGGAGTGTTGGCAGAGATACGTCACCTTCCCAAGTCTGGGGAAAGATCAAACGTCTTTTCGGGTACCTGACCCCAACAGGTGTTACTGACGCAAACATGATTGCTGAGAACTTTGCTCGAGTTTGTGCGACGGAGAATTACCCCCAGCCTTTCGCACTCTCAAACAGCAGCTGGAAGGGAATGTCCTCTCATTCACTAAATGTCACAGTGAATTCTATAACGCCCCATTTACAGAGTAGGAGCTCCTCAGTGTCCTTGCACATTGCCCTAACACAGCTCCTGAGCCAGATTGGATCCGCAGCCAGATGATTAAATGTCTGTCATCTGACTACAAGCAACATCTCCCTGTCATCTTCAAGCAGATCAGATGCGATTCACAATGGCGGGAGAGCACCACCATTCCGGTGCTCAAACCCGGTAAAAACCCTCTTGATGTGGATAGTTATCAGCCTCACCAACATTCTTTGTAAGATGCTGGAATGTATGATGTGTTGGCAGTTGGCTTGGGTCCTTAGCGACATGGCCTACTGGCTCCATGTCAGGGCGGCTTCCAGCAGGGTCACTCTACCACTAATAATCTTGTGTCTCTTGAGTCTGCCATCCGAACAGCCTTTACCAGGTGGCAACACCTGGTTGCTGATTTTTCTTACTTACGTAACGCCTACAACACGACCTGGCGACATCATATCCTTGCCACATTGTAAGAGTGTGGTCTCCGGGACCTGCTCCCAATTTTTAAACAAAACTTCCTGTCGCTTCTACTTTCCTTGTCCAAGTTGGTGCCTCCCATAGCTCCATCCATATCCAGGAGAATGGTGTCCTACAGGACTCTTTATTGAGTGTCTCTCTATTTTTAGTAGCCATTAACGATCTAGCAGCAGCTGTCAGGCCCTCTGTCTCACCTTCTCTATATGTAGACGACTTCTGCATTTCGTACTGGTGCTGCTGAGCGTCGCCTACAGGGAGCCATCCACAAGGCGCAGTCATGGGCTCTAGCCCACGGCTTCCAGTTTCCATCCGCAAAGTCGTGTGTCATGCGCTTCTGTCGGCATTGTAACGTTCATCCGGACCCAGAACTTTACCTTTATGACTATGCATTCACTGTAGTGGAGACATACCAATTCTTAGGACTGGTTTTCGACGCTCGACTGACTTGGCTTCCTCATCTTCGTCAGCTTGAGGAGAAGTGCTGGCAGCACCTCAATGCCCTCCGTTGCCTGAGCAACACCAATTGGGGTTCAGATCGCTCTACACTGCCGTGGCTCTACAGAGCCCTTGTCCAATCCCGAATTGACTATGGGAGTGTGGTTTATGGTTCATCAGTGCCCGCAGCATTGCATGTACTCAACCCTGCACACCACTTTGGGGTTCAACTAGTGACTGGAGCTTTTAGGACGAGTCTGGTGACCAGTGTTACTGGTGGAGGCTGGGGTCCCTCCATTGCAGATCAGATGTGCACAACTGCTCACCAGTTACGCAGCTCACATTCGCAGCTCTCCTGAGCATCCGAATTACCGTCTCCTTTTACTGCCCGCAGCAGTCCATCTCCCGCATTGGTGGCCCGGGTCAGGGTTAACGATTGCAGTTCGTGTGCGGTCCTTTCTCTTCGAACTGGAGTCCTCCCCTTGACCACCTCTATTTCCAGTCCGTTCACGTTCACCTCCATGGTGTATGCCTTGGCCGCAGCTTCGTCTGGACCTTTCATGTGGCCCTGAGGACTCCGTTAACCCTGCGGTCCTCCACTGTCACTTCATCTCGATTCTTGACGTGTTCCGGGACTCTGAAGTGGTTTACATTGATGGCTGATGGTCGCATTGGCTTTGCCTGTGTTCACGGCGGCCACATTGAACAGCATTCCTCACCTGATGGCTGCAGTGTATTCATTGCAGAGCTGGTGGCCATTTTTCGTGCACTTCAGTATCTCTGTTCGTGCCCTGGGGAGTCTTTTCTTTTATGTACTGACTCCTTGAGCAGCCTGAAAATTATTGGCCTGTGCTGCTCTCATCATCCTTTGTTAGCATCCATCCAGGAGTCCATCTATGCCCCGGGAACAGCCCAGTCGTTCAGTGGTGTTCGTCTGGTCACCTGGTCACGTCGGAATCCCAGGAAATAAACTTGCTGACAGACTGGCCAAACAGGCTACATGGAAACCACTGCTGGAGATCAGCATCCCTGCAACTGACCTGCATTCATTATTACGTTGCAGGGTTTTTCAGCTTTAGGAGACGGAATGGGAAACTCACAGTACGCACAACAAACAGCAGGCCATTAAGAGGACAGTGAATGTTTGGAAGTCCTCGATGAGGGCCTCTCGCAGGGACTCCGTGGTTGTCTGCTAGCTCCCCATTGACCGTGCCTGGGCAATCCATGGCTATCTAATGTGCTGTAAAAACCCACCTCAGTGTCATTCTTCTGCTCTGTCCTTCGGCTGCCCTGCGGCTTCATCTTCGGTTGCTGGACTCTTTACCATTGATTTTAGCAGACAACACCTCATTGGCTGATTTGGTTTTACATTGTATCCGTGAGGGTGGGTTTTATCATTCGATCTGAGTTTTAGCACGTGTTCTTTGTCCCTCTGTGTCCTTCACCCTAGTGCTTTTAGGGTGGAGGTTTTAATGTGTTGCATGGTGGCTGGATTTTCCTTTTTATTTTCATGGTCGGCCAACCACTGTATATGCTTCCTTGTTTTACTCTCTTCTAACTGTTTCTTGCAAATCTGTGGTTTTCTTATCCTCTTTCGTTCTGTTTAGTGTTCGTTGCCTTTCCTTCGTTCTTGTGGTCTTTCATTTCTTCCCATTCTGTGTTATATGTCTTGTCTGTTTTATTCTCACAGTTGTGGCATTGTTTTATTAGGAACAAGGGACCAATGACCTCGTAGTTTGGTCCATTTCCCCCTCTTTTAAACCAAGCAACCTAACCTAACCAACCAACAACTTCCCTCCGACGCCAAATTGGTGATCCCTTGGTGTTTTAGAATGTGTTCTATCGATCAGTCCCGCCTGTTAGTCAAGTTGCACCACAAATTTCCTTTCTTCCCAGTTCTGTTCAACACATTAGTTACATGATCTATCCATCTAATCTTCGGCCTTCTTCTGTAGCACCACATTTTAAAAACTTCTCTTCTCATTTGACATGTTAATTATCCCTGTTTCACTTCCACACAAGACTACAACACAGACAAATACATTCAGAAAAAAAACTTCATAACATTTAAATCAATATTTGGTGATAACACATTACTCTCCGTCAGAAATGCGTTTCTTGCCATTGCCAGTCTTCATTTTGTATCCACTCTACCTCAGCCATCATCAGTTATTTTACTGCACAAATAGCAAAGATCATCCACTACTTTCAGTGTCTCATTTCCTAATCTGATTCCCTAGCACCACCTAATTTAATTTGAACATATTCCATTACCCTTGTTTTGTTTTTGATGCCGTTTGTCTTATATGATCTTTTCAAGACACTGTCCATTGTGTCAACTACTCTTCCAAATCATTTGCTGTCTTTGACAGAATTATAATGTCTTTGCAAAACTCCTGTTTTTGCAGAAGGGAAGAAAATGTAGTAGATTAGAGCGACACAATGTCTCTCATACTCTTGATACAAAAATATTTTTAAGGCCTCTTAGCCAGCCACTTGCATGCAGTCTTTTGCCTCATTGTTGAAACAGCCCATGTGGAAAATTAGTGTTGACATCCATACCTTGGCAGCTGATCAGCCCACCACCAACTGTAGGTGTAAATGTATCTACAAGCCTGTATCACTAGTCCAACAGCCAAGCCCACTCACCACAAGAGTAATGGTGGCAGAACCTAACTATTAAGGTAGCTTCCATACTGCAGTGGAATGTGAATGTCTTCAGGACACAGTCGGAGGAACAACATGTGTTAAATTGGGGTAGATCAATGTGTATCTTGAGTGCATGATGTCTTTTCCTCCGAAAGAACAGGTACCATGCAGATCCAACAGCTGCGAAATACTATATGTAAATTGAGGGGGAAATGACTGCCATCGGCTGCAGCAGGACATAAAGCTGTACACATTTTCACTTGTCACCACTAATTCTGCTTAATGTCCTACTGCAGCTGATAGCTGTCATCCCCCTTCAATTTACAATGTGTATCTCTTTTCAAGAGACACATTTGAAATTCTCTGACATCCCTGAGCTACAAGGCTACATCCTCCACAAAAAGAACAACCTTAGTGGAGAGAGAGCTAAAAAGGGCATGGCTATTTTTACAAACAACACCTACCACTCCTTACTTCTCCCTGTTAGCAGTTACTGTATTGGGGCAGGTGCATCATCAGTTGACGATATGTTCAGTCCACCTACCACCAAGCGAGATTCTAGACGAAGCTAGGCTCTCTGTGATCTACTTATTCAGCTCCCAAACCCCTTCATTCTGTGTGGTGATTTTAATGTTCATTATGTGTGGTGATTTTAATGTTCATTATGTGCTTTGTGGCTTTGCAACCATCTGCCCTAGGGTAGAGCAACTGACAGCTTTCACATGTACATGTTTCTTGAACACGGGGAGGAGCACAATTCTTTTGTATGCTCTCCAGCCCCGCCCCCCCCACTCTCTCTCTCTCTCTCTCTCTCTCTCTCTCTCTCTCTCTCTCTCTCTCTCTCTCTCTCCCCCCCCCCCCTCTCTCTCTCTCACACACACACACACACACACACTCTCTCTCTCTCTCTCTCTCTCTCTCTCTCTCTCTCTCTGTTCACCGGGAAGTAGTCGATGACTTGCAATTCATGTGACACTTTCCAGTCTCGATTCACCTACTAGACAAATGATGCCCAAACAACAGCTGCCATGATGGATGCTTTGATTGGCAGACTGGACACTTTACAGCCAACCTGCTGTGTTTGAACACTGTTACAGCATCCAGTAATGGGTGGATCACATTACTCAGGTGAGGAGTAACTCTGTGTAGTGTCGGCAAACTGGAGAGAATTTCGCAGCCTTTCGGTTAGTGAGGGTGAAATTTCACCAAAGTCTTATGAAGAGCAAGAAGAGATGTATGGGAGGCCACCCAAAGGATTTCCAAGAGAGACTTTGCCACCACCGCTAGTCAGGATTCAGATTTTGGCATTACAGTGTGGCTACTGAGATGGGAATTTAGGAGACTTCAGTTCCACCAGTGATGATGAATACAACTGCCCCTTCTCCACGGGAGAGCTGAATTTTGCTTTGGCTGCAGTTCGTGATAAATCACCTGGCTCTGAAAGTGTCCATTATAGTATGTTTGGCACCTCACAGGGTGGAGCCAAGAAATTTCCTCACCCATTTTAAGCTCACTTTTTGTCAGATCACTTTCATGGCTCATTGCAAGGGGCTGTTTTAACTGTACTTTTACACTGAAGCATCAAAGAAACTGGTGTAGGCATGCATATTCAAAAGAGAGATATGTAAATAGGCAGAATACGGTGCTGTGGTCGGCAACACCTACATAAAACAAGTGTCTGGCACAGTTGTTAGATTGGTTACTGGTGCTACAGTGGCAGGTTATCAATATTTAAGTGAGTTTGAACGTATTTTTATAGTTGGCACATGAGCGGGAGACACAGCATCTCCGAGGTACCAATGAAATGGGGGATTTTCCTGTACGACCATTTCACGAGTGTACTGTGAATATAAGGGATCAGGTAAAACATCTAATCTCTGACATCACTGTGACGAGAAAAAGATCCTGCAAGAACGCAACCAATGATGACTGAAGAGAATTGTTTAACAAGACAGAAGTGCAACTCTTCCTCAAGTTGCTGCAGATTTCAGTGCTGGGCAATCAACAAGTGTCAACGTGCGAACCATTCAATGAAACATCATCAATATGGGTTTTGAAAGCTGAAGGTCCACTTGTCCATCAACACCAACATTCGGCTGTTGGTAACTGGAAACATGTTGCCTGGTCAGACGAGTCTCGTTTCATATTGTATGTAGTGGACGGACATGTACGTATATGGAGACAACTTCATGAATCCGTGACCCTGCATGTCAGCAGGGGACTTTTGAAGCTGTTGGAGGTTCTGTAATGGTGTGGGGCGTGTGCAGCTGGAGTGATATGGGCCCCCTGATACATCTAGATATGACTCTTGACAGATGACATGTACGTAAGCTTCCTGTCTGGTTATCTGCATCCATTCATGTCCTTTCTGCATTCTGACATTTGGGCAATTCCAGCAGGACAATGCGATATCCCACACATCCAGAATTGCTACAGAGTGGCTCCAGGAACACTCTTCTGAGTTTAAACACTTCTGCTGGCTACCAAACTCCCCGGACGAGTACATTATTGAGCATATCTGGAATACCTTGCAACATGCTGTTCAGAAGAGATCTTCACCCCCTTGTACTTGAATGGATTTATTGACAGCCCTGCAGGATTCGTGGTGTCAATTCCCTCTGTCACTGCTTCAGACATTGAAATAACAATGAAATCCAGACCATTGGCTGCTTACAGCTGTTGGCAAATATCAACAAGGACAGATGAAAATGTGTGCCCTGACCGGGACTTGAACCCGGCATCTCCTGCTTGCATGGCAGATGCTCTATCCAACTGAGCCATCGAGGACACAGAGGATAGTGTGACAGCAGGGACTTACCTGTGGCATGCTCCCTGTGAGACGCACATTTCCAACTTACTGCCCACACACTACATTTGTAGTTCCCCTGACCACTATACTCATTACTTGCGGCAGTCAATCTACCGATTTCCATAAGAATTTGAGTAATGTGAGTGCATCTGCACTGAAGAAGATCATTGGCCAGTTAGCCTTATCTATATGAAGGTGATATTTGTTCTTTTGGACATGTAATTTCATTCTTCAAGGGTTGCAAGGTCACCAATGGTATATGTTCTTTTGGGTATGTGCGAAAGAAGAGATACCATCTTCATATATTCATACTTCAGACATTAGTCGAATCCATGCCACGTCGTGTTGTGGCACTTCTGCGTGCTCACGGGGATCCTACATGATATAAGGTAGGTGTACCATTTTCTGTGACTCTTCAGTGTAAAACTTGGAAAGGTCCAAACATGACCGCGTGGGTATCATACTCTTAGTATTGCTGTCTTTAGTTGTGTATGAAAGACCTTGAAAGATACTCAACCACTGTCTTGTCTGGATCTTGGAATCCAGAGAGCTCCATAGTTGCTTTCATTGTGGGTTTAGGAGGTGTCGCTTCACCTTTGATAATCTGATCCTCCTAGAAGCAGCTGTAAAACAGGCTGTCCTGCACCGGCATCCCCTCTTGAGTATATTTTTTGACATTGAGAAGGCCTAAATTATTACTTGGTAGCATATTATTGCAGCTCCATGAATGGGGATTTCAAGGATATCTTCCCATCTGTAAGCAGTCCTTCCTCTCACCCCACTGTTATTTATTTGTTGATGACTTCTCTCTCTTTCATTCCTCTTCAAGCCTTACAGCAACAGTTCGTGAGTTGCAACTGAGTCTTTGACTCAATTGGATGGATGGACAGGGAAGAGGGGGGTTTTGAATTCTCAACTGAGAAGTATTTTTAATTGCTTTCATTCTGTTTTATTAAACTTTCCTGAGTTGAGGATGAGAGACACCATTCTTAGTTTTAGAGATGTGATGAGATTTCTGGCCTCACATTTGACTCAATAATTGCCAAACCTCAGGGACCTCATAAGGTGCACTCAATGTTTTAAAGTGTCTTAGCTACAATTCATGGGGAACAGTCTGGACTTATCTGCCCCTGCTGTACAAGGCCTTTGTGTGATCTCTGCTTCTTTATGGGTGCATAGCGTATGGATGCGCACGAACATCTTATTTAAAGTGGCTGGTTGTGGTGCACCATGAAGGACTTAGGCCGACCACTGTGGCTTTTTGAACTAACCCCATACTGAGCTGCTATGTTGAGGCAGGTTGAGCTGCTGTTTCACATCAGGTGATGACTTCTCATGGTGGAACAGGCCTACAAAACCCTGTCCACGCCCTAGACACTTGCATACCATACTGTTACTTGGCTACCAATGAAATGCTCTTTGATACTTGACATCTAGCAACTAGACCATATAGGATACACAAGAAGGATTGTCCTTTAGAGATGGGTGTGGCTGTTTTTCAAGTTATATACTGAGGTTGGAGGAGACCTACAGAGGCCCAGAATTCTTTTAGACTTAACAAAATTTCCATGTGTGTTTTGTACCATTTTACATTGGCATAATGGTTTTACTGTTGTGTACACAGATGACTTACAACAAACAGACTCCTTTGGCTATTCAGTTGTATTCCCCAACAGTGCCTTCAGGATTTGTCTTCACCATATCTATACACTGTATTTTCTGCAGAACTCCGTGTGGTCCTGAAGGCATTGGAGCAGATGAGGTGTCTCCAGGGCAAACAATTTCTCACCTACCCTGATTCCCATAGTGCCTTACAGTGATTGCAGCACATGTACCCAGTAGAGAAATTGGTACAGCTCATTTCTGACCAACTATATTGCCTCCACCAGTGGGGGGAGAAGGCGTCATTCTGTTGAGTACCAGGAAACATGGAAATTTGGGGAAATGACCAGCTTGACAAAGCCGCCAAGGACCATAATGTTAGAGAATGTGCCATTCCCTGATGGCTGTCATTCCCGTGGTGGGATGCAGATGTTTGCAGTTATGAGAGGAGGAGTGGTTGAGTGATGGGAAAAAATATATGGATGGTGAAGCCAACAATCTGGCCACGGCAATCCTCATGCTGGATGCTCCAGCGAGATGAAATGGCTCTGATCTTCCTCTGCATTTGATGCCGTCCCCTAGGACATGGCTTTTTATTCAAGCAAGAGGACACCCCTGTCTGTGAAGCCTGTGGTGTGCAAGTCAGTGTGTGCCACATTTTAACTGAGTGCATTGTACTTTATGACAAGTGAGCAGAAGTGAATGTAGGTGGAGATCTGCCCGTTATTTTACCTGATTATGAGACAAGTGTTGTCGAATTCCTAAAATTGTATGACATGGATGGACTCTAGCCTAAGCTTTCAGTCTGGAGATTTTAGTGTGTTGCAAAGTGACTGGCTCATCCCCTTTTATTTCAGTGATCAGCCAGCCAGTTTATTGATTTACACTCTTCCTTCACACTAGTCTCATTACATTTTAGTACAGGCACTGAAGATCCGCTGTCCTGTGCCCAAGAAACCTTAACATCATCACAATATTTTGTTTTTAAACTGTAATCAGTATTCTTGTTCATCAACACATCTTCCATATCAGACTTTTGTCTAAGCTTTGCTTGAGCTTCTGTTTTTCAGAATCTTCAAGCCCATTCACCATGACTTAAAATGGTCCACTATGCTACTTTCTCAAAATATTCCTCCTCCAGTTTTCTCATGGCTGTTATCAGGAAGGAGTGTCTGTGCAGGATATAAAGTTCAGCTTTGTGGTTCTTGTTTATCTGTTAGTCTTTAGCCTTTCTTACAAGTGAAAAATCAGCTGTGTAAGCACCAAAAGTCTGCACAGGCCTATATCCTGAAAAGTACTACAGGTGATAGCACTGTAGCTTCTAACCAAGTGCCCCAAGTGATAGTGAGGGAAGGAGGGGAAAAAACTCCTGTGATTTGTAGATATTTTAGTATTTTGGCAAGAGCTTTTTTCAAGATTTCCATAATGCAAGATAAAAAATTTATTTTGGTAGAGTATTCCTCACAAACTCCATGAATAGCGACTATAATGCAGGTCACTTGTTTTAAGTTGCAGATCGGAAAACGCAAACAACATATAAGCAGCTTTGTCTGTAAGAACTTATCATACTCAAATCATATTTTACTCTTTCAGCCCCCAACACAAAAGATGTATTGTTAAATCTTTGCATAATGATGGCATTGTAGGTTCCCTCAAGAAATCAAATTAGAATGTGGAGTTCCAGTGTTTTCCATTCAAGAGTTGCATTGAAATATTCAGGACATATCCATTCTGCCTGTCTGTCGGTAGTTTCTTCTAGACTTGTCTTTTGTCTCATATATATGGTAAATGCGTACCTTTTTTTCAAGTACTCTCATTGGTAATAGTTTTTCAGAATACTTCTCCTGGTACAGTTTTATAATGAGATTGTTAACTTTGGAAAGAGGAATAATACACTCTGGAAATGTCACCACTGTGTTGTAAAAAAAAAAATCATTTCTACCCTTTGAAGAAGTTAAGTGTCACCAGTAAATGTTGTCCTACTCTACTGTTGGCACAGTGTAGTCCTTATTGTTGGCAAGCTTTGTCACATGCTGTTGAACATAATTTCATTTGTGCTTTTCATCAGTTTTGGTTGAGACATTACAGATGCTGCATGTTACAACAGATTTGTTACACTAGATACCATCATTAAGAAACTATTTCAATGTGCCATACATTTTATTAGCACTAATTTTGGATTTCTGCATCTTGGATGCAACGAACAAGGATGATTAAACAAGCAGAAAAGCACCATGAGTTGCACAAGCTACTCTTGCCACTGTGTGAGAGATAGCTTACTGACGCTCAAACTGCTTTTACCTGTAGAATGGTCACTACACACGCACACTCTGAAAATTAATGTAGTGGTCTTTGTTAGAAATGATCTACTTACATCTTTTGCCCTTCCAGGAACTTAAGAAATTTATTAATGTAAACAGTAAACATAGGTTGTTTCACTCGGTGTTTTAGTGTTTCAGCAGTTGTCGCTTGCAGACCAATTCCATTTTAATTTTAGCTTATTTTGTACAATGGTGTAACACTAGTTTTTTGGATTACTAAATTGCATTTCTTTCTTAATTGTCAGTAGAGTGTCAAAACATTTCTACAGACAGCATTATGCCATCTTTTCTACTTCTGTTGGATCATCAGACAATGTGAAACTATGTTTTCCAACAGAAATAAAGCACTTGGAAGAAAAATACATCCTCAGGTATCTTTTCTCTCTTTCTGGGAATTAACATGAGTTAGAAGAGGAGAGGTCAATAAGGGGATAGCATATATATGCTTTTAGGATTACAAATGCTAAAGAGGGCTTCCAGTGTGGCTGAAGATTCTCAGTAGAGGTATGGAGCTAAGGAGATGTAATCTTAATCACCAGAGAAATTTTTCAGAGTTCTGGGGGCTTGGTGTAACTTCCTTTGGAGAAATATCACCAAGAAGAAAGGCTCTCAGTTTGAAAGCAACTGTAGGGGATAAGTGTACTTCTTACAGTATTCTGCCAAGTAAGTATCGCTAAAGCATGAACGCCAGTGAAATATCACTGGTATTTGCAGTCCATTATCAATGATTAAAAATATTTATTTCAGTTAGATAACCCAGATTTTCAGGATAATTCTTTTGCATAACAGCCCCACTAGAGCTCCACTACTTCTCAGAAACTGAAATTCTGGGCAAGCTTTTGAATACAGATCTTCCATTAGAAGCTCTTTCAGGCCAAAATAGGGCAGACAAAATGTGCTGTGCAAGAGTTAAGAGTGTAGAAGGGAGGAGGACATTGCTGCAAATGGTGCAAATGCTGAAAAATATGTGACAAAATCACATTTTGGGAGTATGTATTTAATGTTTTTTTGGTGTAATAACTCATACACAACCTTTCAAATAAATAAATAAATAAAATATTTAAGGTGCAGAATTAACAGAGGTGCCCTAATATCCCAGATATCTGTTAGTCTCATGGCACACAATATTTTTTCCACAGTGTATGAGATATTTGATGGATGTAAGGGTAATCTGTCTTATCATTTATATCTTTATATTTATAGTTTTTCCTGTTTTATTCCTTGTTCACTTTATTTAACAATTAGTCTTTCTCATGTTTCCTTTTACACGCTGCATGCTTCTGATTAAATGGGAAATGCCACTTTGCTGATTTTGGAGTACAGCTGTGTGTTATTCAGACAATACCCATTTCAGTTATCTTTTTCTTGTTCTGTTTGTACACATTCCCAAAGTTCTCAGTATTATTTGAGTTGAGTCTCTATATTGCTATAATGTATATCCTTTCTTTTGCAGGTATACAAACAGCAATATGGCTACTGATGTTCTGGGATTTGTTGATCCTGAAGCAGCTAATACTGATGATGAAAGTGAAGCAACATTTAAAAAAAAGGGAGGAGGGTCCAAAAAGTCAGGAGGCTTCCAGTCCATGGGATTGTCGTACACAGTTTTAAAAGGAATAAAAAAACGAGGATACAAGATTCCGACACCAATTCAGAGAAAGGTTGCGTTGCACTCACTAATACATCATTGACACAAGATTAATGATATCACCAATAGTAACATTTATAGACTGAGATTTTCACTCTGCAGTGGAGTGTGCGCTGATATGAAACTTCCTGGCAGATTAAAACTGTGTGCCCGACCGAGACTCGAACTCGGGAACTTTGCCTTTCACGGGCAAGTGCTCTACCATCTGAGCTACCGAAGCACGACTCACGCCCGGTGCTCACAGCTTTACTTCTGCCAGTACCTCGTCTCCTGGCAGTCGTGCTTCAGTAGCTCAGATGGTAGAGCACTTGCCCGCGAAAGGCAAAGTTCCCGAGTTCGAGTCTCGGTCAGGCACACAGTTTTAATCTGCCAGGAAGTTTCAGTAACATTTATGTTTGCAGGCATTGTGTGCCGAAGGACTAACGGTTATTTTTAATATCTGCTACAAATTGCTATAAGTAATTTATTATATTATTGATCCCTTTATGATAGACATTTGAGCAAGTTGAGCAGTTAAATCTTGTTTCACAATAGAAAATAAACATCAGGAGGAAGGAGTGAGGGGCAGATGCAGGAGTCCTCCATTATGGTTTCTGAGCAAGGTCCTAGAGATGGTAATTTGTCATTGCCTTCCTATGACTTATGAAGTGACAGGTGCATTTCTGTATCATATATTGAAGAGTACATGTTACTGTGTGATGTGTTTGTGCTGTTGAGAATGAAAGGGAGGGGTGCAAGCACATAACTTGGAATGTAATTTTCACAGATATAACTTTTTTTTTGCATGTTAACGCTGACAGTGGAAATTAATTTGAGTTTGCCTTAATTTTATCAACATGTGATCTTTATTTCCAGAACTTGTGATTTGTCAGTGCTAAGCTACTACAAAACTACACCAAACATTTTAGGTGCAAATTGTGTTATGTTTTTTGGTAAATAGTACTAGATAAATTTATCCTGATATTGGCCTTATACTTTTATTATTATTGGTAAATTTATTTTATAATAATCTGATAATTTTGACCATAATAACAAAAAGCATCTTTGAAATCTATGTGCTTGTTGTATAATTTTAGGATAAAAGATGATGTTTTTTATGGATGATGTTTCAATTATTGTTTCAAGCAGTTTGTATTGGTGCTGCAAATGGACTTCTGTGGCATGTCCTTCTTAGGCAGTACTTTATAATACTGATTCATTATTTTTTGTCCCTCTAATAGATTGTGTTCCAATCAAACCACTGTATCCAAACCGTTGCCAAACCATCAAATTTTAAATTTGTTCTTGCGCACTCTGTGACATAAAGCTTACAACAGAGGAAAGAGCAGTGTTAGTAATCCAGAGTCTCCACATTTTTGTAAAAATGTATGAGTTTGTACTATAATGGGCCACGGTGCGGATGGGAAGTCTTACAGAAATATCTGATCAGCATTGCAAATGGAGAGGAGGAAAAGAAAAGTGGTGTGGAAATTATGGATGATCTCATTGACGTAATTCACATAGATGCTTTGGCAAAGGTGGAAAATGATGATGACAAGCATTTCCTAATGCTCTATGCTTAAAAAAAAGGGGGGAGGGAGAGAGAGAGAGAGAAGAAGAAGAAGAAGAAGCCAGTAACCGCCATGTTTGGTGTTTTGCCACTCATCAGCTTTGTGCATCAAAACATATGATTCAGCATCAACAACCAGTCTTTTTCAAGTTGATGGAAAGCTGCAAGATCAGTAACAAAAATGGGGTTTACATTTTAGTGGCTCCTACAGAAGCTTTTAGGTTTTGTACTGAAAACGTGACTGTAAGTAGTACATCTTTCCAAAGCTCCTGAAAAAAAAAACTTATAACCCTGAACATAACAGGTAGCAGTAAACTGCCTGATGATGTCTACTGTATCCTATTTGATTTCTTGATCACCACCTTTCCACATAGAAGCACCAGTGAAATGATTATTTCGAACTTGAGTTAACTAGAGGTCTTCTGAAGATCAGGAGCTCATGCTAGATGAGCGACAAATGTATTTGCATAGTCAAAATAAACCTCTTTCGAAGTTAATTCCAGTTATGTCATGGGAGAGAAGAAATCTATGTGAAGTACATTTATTTCTTATGCTTATGTTTGCACAAGCCAGGCTTCTGTCACAAGAAGCAATGAAAGCTCCTTATCATGATTTATGACAGAGGACTGCAGCACCATTCCACCTTTCAATTATTGAACAAATGAAAGGATGACTGACGTAGTGTTTGGTGTATCTGGGATTGTAAAACATTTAAGATCCTTAGACGCCAGGAAGGCATCTGGCCCAGAAGGTATCCCCGTAAGATTTTACATTGACTATGCTACAAATATAGCACCATTCTTATCCGTCATCTATCAGAGATCGTTGCAACAATGGAAAGTTCCATGGGAATGGAAGAAGGCCCAGGTCATAGCAATCTATAAAAAGGATAGAAAATCGGATGCACATAGTTACCGGCCAATTTCACTGACATTGATTTGTTGTAGAATAATGGAACATATTTTGTGTTCAGACATAATGACCTTTCTAGACTCTGAGCTCCTCATCTGCAGAAACCAGCACGGTTTTAGGGAACAGTGGTCATGCGAGACACAGCTGGCCCTCTTATTTATTGACTTTTGAAAGGTTTTCGACTCAGTTCCGCAATGTCGCTTGCTACAAAAAGTGCGCGCTTATGGTCTATCTGATGACATATGCGGTTGGATAGAAAGTTTTCTAGGAGGCAGGGAGCAGTATGTCGTCCTAAACGGGATGACTTCAACAGAAACAAGCGTAACTTCAGGTGTGCCCCAGGGCAGCGTAATAGGTCCTCTGCTTTCTACGATTTACCATGAACCATAGACCTTGCCGTTGGTGGGGAGGCTTGCGTGCCTCAGGGACACAGATAGCCATACCGTAGGTGCAACCACAATGGAGGGGTATCTGTTGAGAGGCCAGACAAATGTATGCTTCCTGAAGAGGGGCAGCAGCCTTTTCAGTAGTTGCAGGGGCAACAGTCTGGATGATTGACTGATCTGGCCTTGTAACATTAACCAAAACGGCCTTGCTGTGCTGGTACTGTAAACGGCTGAAAGCAAGGGGTAACTACAGCCGTAATTTTTCCCAAGGGAATGCAGCTTTACTGTATGATTAAATGTCCTCTTGGATAAGATATTCCGGAGGTAAAATAGTCCCCCTTCGGATCTTCGGGCAGGGACTACTCAAGAGGATGTCGTTATCAGGAGAAAGAAAACTGGCGTTTTACGGATCGGAGCGTGAAATGTCAGATCCCTTACGGGCTGGTAGGTTAGAAAATTTAAAAAGGGAAATGGATAGGTTAAAGTTAGATATAGTGGGAATTAGGAAGTTCGGTGGCAGGAGGAGAAAGACTTCTGGTCAGGTGACTACAGGGTTATAAACACAAAATCAAATGGGGTAATGCAGGAGTAGGTTTAATAATGAATAGGAAAATAGGAATGTGGGTAAGCTACTGCAAACAGCATAGTGAATGCATTATTCTGGCCAAGATAGATACGAAGTCCACACATACTACAGTAGTACAAGTTAATATGCCAACTAGCTCTGCAGATGACGAAGAAATTGAAGAAATGTATGATGAAATAAAAGAAATTATTCAGATAGCGTAGGGAGATGAAAATTTAATAGTCATGGGTGACTGGAATACGGTAGTAGGAAAAGGGAGAGTAGGAAACGTAGTAGGTGAATATGGATTGGGGCTAAGAAATGAAAGAGGAAGCCGCCTGGTAGAATTTTGCACAGAGCACAACTTAATCATAGCTAACATTTGGTTTAAGAATCATGGAAGAAGATTGTATACATGGAAGAACCCTGGAGATACTAAAAGGTATCAGATAGATTATATAATGGTAAGACAGAGATTTAGGAACCAGGTTTTAAATTGTAAGACGTTTCCAGGGGCAGATGTGGACTCTGACCACAATCTATTTGGTTATGACCTGTAGATTAAAACTGAAGAAACTGCAAAAAGATGGGAATTTAAGGAGATGAGACCTGGATAAACTGAAAGAACCAGAGGTTGTACAGAGTTTCAAGGAGAGCATAAGGGAACAATTGACAGGAATGGGGGAAAGAAATACAGTAGAAGAAGAATGGGTAGCTTTGAGGGATGAAGTAGTGAAGGCAGCAGAGGATCAAGTAGGTAAAAAGACAAGGGCTAGTAGAAATCCTTGGGTAACAGAAGAAATATTGAATTTAATTGATGAAAGAAAATATAAAAATGCAATAAATGAAGCAGGGTAAAAGGAATACAAACGTCTCAAAAATGAGATCGACAGGAAGTGCAAAATGGCTAAGCAGGGATGGCTAGAGGACAAATATAAGGATGTAGAGGCTTATCTCACTAGGGGTAAGATAGATACTGCCTACAGGAAAATTAAAGAGACCTTTGGAGAAAAGAGAACCACTTGTATGAATATCAAGGGCTCAGATGGAAACCCAGTTGTAAGCAAAGAAGGGAAAGCAGAAAGGTGGAACGAGTATATAGAGGGACTATACAAGGATGATGTTCTTGTGGTCAATATTATGGAGATGGAAGAGGATGTAGATGAAGATGAAATGGGAGATACGATACTGCGTGAAGAGTTTGACAGAGCACTGAAAGACCTGAGTCGAAACAAGGCCCCCGGAGTAGACAACATTCCATTACAGCTACTGACGGCCTTGGGAGAGCCAGTCCTGACAAAACTCTACCAGCTGGTGAGCAAGATGTATGAGACAGGTGAAATACCCTCAGACTTCAAGAAGAATATAATAATTCCAATCCCAAAGATCAGCTTGGATTCCGTAGAAATATGGGAACACGTGAGGCAATACTGACCCTACGACTTATCTTAGAAGCTAAATTAAGAGAAGGCAAACCTACGTTTCTAGCATTTGTAGACTTGGAGAAAGCTTTTGACAATGTTGACTGGAATAATCTCTTTCAAATTCTGAAGGTGGCAGGGGTAAAATGCAGGTAGCGAAAGGCTATTTACAATTTGTACAGAAACCAGATGGCAGTTACAAGAGTCGAGGGACATGAAAGGGAAGTAGTGGTTGGAAAGGGAGTGAGACAGGGTTGTAGCCTATCTCCGATTTTATTCAATCTGTATATTGAGCAAGCAGTGAAGGAAACAAAAGAAAAATTCGGAGTAGGTATTAAAATCCAGGGAGAAGAAATAAAAATTTTGATGTTCGCCGATGACATTGTAATTCTGTCAGAGACAGCAAAGGACTTGGAAGAGCAGTTGAACGGAATGGACAGTGTCTTGAAGGGAGGATATAAGATGAACATCAACAAAAGCAAAACGAGGATAATGGAATGTAGTCGATTAAGTCGGGCGATGGTGAGGGAATTGCGTTAGGAAATGAGACACTTAAAGTAGTAAGTGAGTTTTGCTATTTGGGAAGCAAAGTAACTGATGATGGTCGAAGTAGAGAGGATATAAAATGTGGACTGGCAATGGCAAGAAAAGCGTTTCTGAAGAAGAGGAATTTGTTAACATCGAGTATAGATTTAAGTGTCAGGAAGTCGTTTCTGAAAGTATTTGTATGGAGTGTAGCCATGTATGGAAGTGAAACATGGACGATAAATAGTTTGGACAAGAAGAGAATAGAAGCTTTCGAATTGTGGTGCTATAGAAGAATGCTGAAGATTAGATGGGTAGATCATGTAATTAATGAGGAAGTATTGAATAGGATTGGGGAGAAGAGGAGTTTGTGGCACTACCTGACAAGAAGAAGGGATCGGTTGGTAGGACATGTTCTGAGGCATCAAGGGATCACCAATTTAGTATTGGAAGGCAGTGTGGAGGGTAAAAATCGTAGAGGGAGACCAGTAGATGAATACACTAAGCAGATTTAGAAGGATGTTGGTTGCAGTAGGTACTGGGAGATGAAGAAGCTTGCACAGGATAGAGTAGCATGGAGAGCTGCATCAAACCAGAGACTCAGGACTGAAGACCACAACAACACAAAGAGCCTTGTATTCTGTTCCAAACAACCTTCAACCAGTGTAGCATCAGGTTCTTGGCATCTAAAGATAAGACCTGCAGGCAGCAGCATTACCTTTATTGTGGTGTTCTCATTGCCAGAACTTCTTATAAGAACACTTTAAAATGCTCTTCACATCAACAGTAACTTTTAATGACATTCAAAGTAAGCAGGATTCTGATTGGTGTCGCCCATGTGGCCTAGCAAATAGTTGAGCTGTTTCCGTAGATTGATTATATAACACTGATAAAAAACTTGTTTTTCGTCAAATATCATGTTAAGTCTCTGAGAGATGATGATCTGTGTCGCAATGTAAGACGTGCCCTCTTCATCATCATTGTGTACCAGCCAAGAATTCTGAAACACAATTGGAAAATTCCTCTTGATCTTCATTGCTTGCATTCAGATGATTTCTCGAGTAATCATGAAGCCATTATAGTGTTTTCTCTAGAACATACAGAATAATCTGCTGTTCCAGTTCATGAAATCTTCCTTGCTTTGGTCCACTGAAAGTTTGACATGTAGAACTGGCTTTCTTTAATTTATTCTTTATCTGATGCCACCTACAAACATTTGCTTCTGTGGTGATGCAAAATTTCCTTCCTGCCGCCCAGTTATTCATGGACTGTGCTTCATAACTGTTAACTTCTATTCGCATTGTCTGTGCAAACCAGATATGAACCACAAAATTGGAAATCCTTGTTTCTCAACAGAAGTCAGGGCTGTATTTGTATCCATTATCTATTGCTACAATTTACAGTTCTTACAGCACTGACAATATAAGCAAACTGAATGACAGTGCTTTGGTGTCCTCTTGGCTCCCAGCAGCTGCAGATTAACACTGTAGCCACAGCTGCAAGTCAACAGGCCTGTAGAACAGTAGCAGCTTTGACACCATTATTGAAGCCCATGTTTCATTTGTTGTGCCACATTTCAAGTGTTCTTTGTGGACATAATTTTGTCTCCTATAGAAATGTATTCTATTGTTGAGTATTTGTTCAATTTTAAAGTAAAGTCAGTTCAGTTTTGACTACAAACATATACAGGGTGGTCCATCTGAAGTTTCAGATGAGATTATCTCGAAAACTATACATCGGGTAAAAATAGTGGGTAAGACAAGTTCGTAAGCTCAAAGGGGGACATCAAATGATACTACACATGACCTCCAGCCCACGCCCCCTTGGGTGGGGTAGGGGGAAACTTTTAAATCTTAAATGGAAACACCCATTTTTTATTGCAGATTTAGATTCTCCATAAAAAAAGTAATGAAGTTTTGTCTGGGACATGTTTTTAAACCATTGACAGATGGCTCTGAAATTGAGGAAAAAGTGAAATTGGGAAAGAACCCTGATTTATTTAGAATTATCTGAGACAGACTCATCAAATCGATAAAAAGTGTCCACCAATTCTTTCGTTACACCAAATTAAGCTATTTTTGAACAAAATGTTCTGTATCCTACTTTTAGCGTTACCCAGGAATGACATGGACGTAGTAGAATGATGTTCCCATGGGGTGCTTCATTAGTGTGAGTCCTCTTGCCTCTCACAATTTGGGGTGCTTAATTAATGAAATTAGCCATGAAGAAATTGTTCAAAATTATCCCCATTTGCTTCAATGCATGATGTTAATTGTCTGCAAAAGTTGTCCACAGTTTTGAGCAGCACGTCCCATGGTATGGCTGCACACACTCTTTGAATGTGTTGTCCCATATAGTTTCTGGGTGTGGGCTGTCTTTCATAAACAATATTTTTTAAATAACCATGCAAGAAAAAATAGGGAGATGTTAGTAGGTGTGGTGAATGTGGAGGCCACTGAATTGGTTCACTGCGTCGTATCCATCGACCAGGGTACGGTAATTTTAAAACGTTCCGCACATTTTTAGCATAATGGGGAGCTGCTCCATCATGTTGGAACCACATTCATTGCCTAGTTTCTAAATCAACATCTTCCATTAGCTCTAACAAATCATCACGGAGAAGTTGTAAATAAGATTCCCCAGTAAAATTTCGGTCAAAAAACACAGTCCTATCAAGTAACCGTTTAAAATTCCACACAGTTTGTGTTGATTGTCAACGGGTCTATGCCCATGTGGATTGACAGGGGACTAATAATGATGATCATGACGATTTAATTCGCCGTTGTTTTTAATATGGCTTCATCAGGTACATAACATATCTAAAAAAATCATTGTCACCTCTTATCATTTCCAAGGCCCATTCGCAGAAATGCACGTGTATTTGCATATCTTTTGGCATTAATACCTGTGTCGGTGTGATATGATACACATGATATTTATGTGCCTTCAGAATCCTCAAAACAGTCAATTTCGGTATTCTAGTTTGTCTCTGAATCGCATGACTACTAATTTCGAGATCCAGTTGAACGCAGGCAAGAACAGTAAGGGTACGAGCGTCATTTTCATTGTAATCGCGATGACGAGGTGGACATTGCATGTATTCATTTCGAGCTCGTTGAGTGCAATTTGAAATAATGTTTTCTCTTGGATGTCCTTTGTTTGGGAAACGATCCGCATACAACTGCCCAGCTGCAGCGTAATTGTGGCATTCCCCTAAAATTAACATCATATCAACAGTCTCTGTAGGAGGATAGTGAGCCGTGTTTCGCTAAAGAATAATTTACTTTAGTCAGTTGATGTTTACGGTGCGCAATCTGAAAGTGAAGTGACGTCTGATCGCATTGCACCAACTTTTATACTGAGCCATAGTTCACAGTTTTGCCACGGTAGCACCACAGTCCAGTGAATAATGCAGTTGTGAAGAGTTTACTAATAAGATTTTAATATCACTCCAGCTCTGTCCATCAAAAGCTTGTAAAAATATAGCTTAATTTGGCGTAATGAAAGAATTGGTGCACATTTTGTATCAATTTGATGCGTTCTTTTTGGATCATTCTAAATAAATCAAAGTTCTTCCCCAATTTTAACTTTTCTCTATTTCAGCACCATCTGTCAATGGTTTAAAAAAATGTTTCAGACAATACTTGATTTTTTAAAATGGAGAATCTGAATCTTCAATAAAAAAAATGGGGGCTACCATTTAAGATTTAAAAGTTGCCCCCACCCCACCCAAGGGGGCGTGGGCTTGGGGTCACGTGTAGTGTCATTTGATGTCCCCCTTTGAGCTCACGAACTTGTCTTACCCACTATTTTTACCCAATGTATAGTTTTTGAGATAATCTCATCCGAAACTTCTGATGGACCATCCCGTATAATCATGCTACATTTTCATAAAATGTCTAGATGCATAGTGAACATTCCCATGATTGACACCACCCTCCTCCCCACATTTGTCCTTTGTCGTCCTAGTGGTCAGCCTAGCTAGTATCATGTTCCTCCTCCAACCCTTCTGAATTCTTCAAATTAAATTGGAGCATTACTTCAATTGCCAAAACTTCTTCTGTAAATGTAAGATGACCCCTATATTGATCTCTTACTCAGTGTAAAAACATAGATCTCAGCAGCAATAGTTTAATCTGCCAATGCAAGATGACCCTGTATGTTTCGAATGATGAATTTCAGATAAAACCACATCTTATAGTTGGTTAAATATGATACTCAAGTTCAGTTCGTGAAATATTCAACTTCTTCTAAAGTCATTCATTGAGTTGTTCATTCATTGTGTACTGTAGGTCCCTTCATGAAAAGGAAGCTTCAGGGATTTGGAACGCATCAAGATACACACAAAAAAATGTGAAGCTGCATTCAGGAACTGTGTTGATAATTAACTATCATTAGATTTCTGTAAACAATGTTTGAGTATCCACGATAAATTTAACAATATAAATTTAAGAGAAACACCAAAACCTGTATCCTCAGGTGCTGCTGTTTATTGTCATATTATCATTTATAATTTTTCTTTACATCAGATGAGAATTTGTTGAAGCCTTTTGCAACAGAATAAAGAACCCTATTGTCTCAAGGCTACACATGGAAATTATTTTTCTGTCTTGTTCTTCTAAATCACCGTTCACCAGAAACTAGCTTCTGTTATTAGCAGCAAATACCATTAAGGAGCTAACATACTGAGAAATGAGTGCATAATAAGTACAAAGTTTCTGAAAAGGCCTCTACAAGTCATTTCGTTATATTTTGGCTGAATAATTGTATTACTCCAGAAGATAATTTCATAAAATGGGCAGTGAAAGGCTCCAAAATAAGATAGCACCATGGTTATCTGCAATTTACTGCAGTGCGAGATATTCTAAGTGCAAAACATGCAAATCTGCACTGCTTGATTAGCTTTTGTTTTTATGTTGATTTCATTTTTCTTGTTATCCAGCTGGAGCCAAGAAATTTTACACACAGTTTCCATTTGGACCTATTGTATAAAACAGTTGATTTTAGACTAGCACAAAAATGACCGTAAATAAACTTGAATCTGGAAACTTTCTTTGTACAGACATTAATATCAAATTGTTTTGTCTTGAACTAGGGTTAGATTAGAAACAGAATTTCAGTTTTCAAGTATAGTTCAGTTGTAGTTGTCAGGTTATAACCAAGTAACGCAATAAAATAACAGACTTAGTTTAGAGCAAGTACAAGCTGAAAAGAAGTAACTAATGAAGAAGTTGTTGTTAATACTCCCACACTTCTGGAGATTGAAACAGTGTTTTTGATCTATAAATTTAGGTGAAGCAGAACATTGGTGATGTCAGTAATAAGTGCAGATAGCAGTTGCCCCCACAAGAATTCTTGGGAGGCAGTTCATAAGTAATGCAAAAAGAGTTTATAAAGGCATTTCGTAGACACTTAGCAGATTAGTAGAGAGAGAAATTCGAACTATTTGCAGTGAACAGTTAAGTGCATGGAGATAGACACCAGTCAGTAGTGATTGAACATCTCTTACATAAAATGCTAACACAGTTCATATTACATTTTTAACTACTGAACGAAGGCTTAAGCTGCTATGGCAACTGGACACATATTGACGAACAAAAATAGTAAGCAGATACAAGTCAATTAGCAATGTAATATTTATAGGCCTATTGTTAAATGAAATTGTGTCTTAGTGACTAAATGTAAACTTGTTGGACTGTAATTTAAAAGGTCTGGGGTTCAGTCCCATTCAGTTTTAGTTTTATAATTTTTTTGCACTTACCTTTACTTTTGTCTCTACCATTGTTTGTTAATGTGCATACTGCCAAGTTGCACCATGGATCAGAGCCCACATTAAACTGTAGGGCTGTGCACGTTAAGATGGTGCGTCTGTTTAGATGTCTCAGGACGGTAAGGCTATACTACCCTTAAAATGGCAATGTCCTGTATAACACTGTGCTAAGAAGACAGTGCAAATGTATACTTCTGCCACCCTCTGTGTCATCCGTTGTGTTAACCGATGTCTTAAAACATGCAAACTGTTGTTACTTTTGTCAATATAGAAAGCATCCCAAATCCATTGCCAATGATCTGTAAATACATATATATATTCATTATGCTCAGACAACTTCTGAAACCCTGATGTGGTGCCACATTTGTCTACAGCTTGTGTTCTCCATCAAATTGGTTGTGCCACATTTCAACCTACAGCTAGTGGCCATGAATTATCAGTTGCCAAATGATATTTTCCCTATGATTTTGGTTATAAATATAATTATGACAGCACTAGGTTTCGAAACCATATCGCCTGGAAATGGCACTTGCTTCATTCCTAGTGTTCCAGGCCACTGTAGTGGCCAGTATTTGTGTGCAAGAGCATTAAGCACTGTGAATTACACTGTGCCATGCGATATTTTCTTGCAGTGGAGAAGTTTGTTGAAGATCTTCGAGAAATTCTTTCTCCTTGTTTTTCTTCATTTTTACAATGCAAAATTTTAGTAATAAGTACTGCATATCTATGACTTAGAATTACTTCCGAGTTCAAAGCATGATAATCATTTTGGTAGCTTATTTAGTGATGTTGCCTAGTTTATGTTGTGTTAATTAACTCTGAACCTCAAAAATTTGATCCAAGTTAGTGTTATTCAACACAGTGTATTTGTGACATGGGTGCATTTTCTGAAATAAGATAAAGATTGATCTCCAGTCAACAACATTTAATCAATTGACCCATAAATCTATTTAAATATAACAACAAAAATAATCAATATAATGTAACTGGATAGAAAAAAATCAGCTCTGCACTGAATGATAAGGAAAGAGTAAGTCTCAACTGACCTATGGTTCTGCGTGACTTATCCGAAATCAACCCCTTTTCCTAAACCTCTCCAGTCCTTTTCCTTCACCCTGCTTCCTTCCCCTTCAGCCCTTCCACTGGAAGGAGCCACTGGGTCCAAAAGCTTATATGTATATAACGTCCTTTTACGTGCAAGTTCTGTCGCTTGGTAAGTAGATTTTTTCTATTTTAAGTTATTAGCAGGTTGATTTTGTTCTTTAAAACAGCATAATATGAGTCTTTGAGATTAAGACTCACAAAGTATGTTGTGAAGCATTTACAAATCTGTTCATTATCATTTTGCTCTATTACCAGTTTCGCTTAGTTTGTGGCTGTGATTAGTATATTTGTCAGCAGCCAACATTACTGTTTTTGAACAGTCCTCCAACTTTTCTGGGAGGTTATTTATGTAGATTTACTATAGGAGTTCACCCAGTCCAAATCCTGTGGGATTCTATACTCTGCCTTCCCCCATTCTGTCACAATTTTTGTCTAGTAATTCAGTTTGTCAGTGTGGGCCTCTCTCCTATTTTATGAAGGGAACACTCCATCCATTCCAGAGGGACACCATCTGTACCATGGCATTGTAGTTTCCCTTGTAAAAATTAATATTTTACACAAGTAAAGGCCTTCTTGATGTTCAAAATATGTCAACAGAAAAATCAGAAATTGTGACACAGAAGAAACTATCAAATGTTTGTGACAACCAAGATTATAAATGTAATTCTTGTTCATTTCACTTGCATCAATATAATCTGTGCTATTATGCTCTAACCTGATCAAAAGCTTGTACTTTGTAATATATCCAGGAAAAACATCAAATATTTGTGTCAACAGTGAAGGGGAGAACGATTTCAATTTCAGTACTAGAAATTTGTTTAGTCTTTCCTTGCTTCTCATTGGTTATATGAAAATATCATCTCACTGGCTGTGTGGAACTGACGTGTTGCCAATGTATGAGCAGTAGAGAAACATTGCTGTGCCTAGCACTGACCCTGATCTAGAATTCAGTCAAGGTTTCTCTTCCTAGCAGTTGGATGCTTTAATCTTACATTTCATCAAATTTTATTTATTACATTGAGAGAACTCAAATGAATGGAGAACTTATATAGGAATAACTATAGTAGCAATTGTAAAGGGGAGCTTATAAAATGTTGCACTAATAGAAATGGTAAAGGGAGATTTTTTTTCTTGTTGGGATGTGATGCTGTCATCAGTAAGCAGTCAGAGTTGGATGTTGTGTTAAACATGATGTTTATTGTATCAGTACCTTTGTATGTTTTACTCAGATATGACTAGCAGTATAGCTCCTTTATGCCCTATGGTATACCAACTTTGTAGGTGTGTAGAATTTAAATTTTATGACTATGTTGCACTTACATATCTTTCACTTACAGACAATACCATTGGTTCTAGAAGGTAGAGATGTCGTTGCAATGGCTAGAACAGGTAGCGGTAAAACAGCTTGTTTCCTTATACCATTGTTTGAGAAACTCAAAATGAGAACTGCAAAGACTGGGGCAAGAGCTTTAATTCTTTCTCCAACACGAGAATTGGCTCTGCAGGTATGTATTGTTTCTTATGTAACTTGTTATCGTAGTCTCTATAAGTCATTTTAATAAACTTTCAAACATTGCCTCTATATCCATACTTTGCAAACCACTGGGAAGTGCATCAGGGGCTACCAGTTACTAGGGCTCATCGCTTACAGGTGGTGCTTGAAACTTCGTATGCACGCTTTCATGGGATATTTCGCTTTTATTGTAAAGTGTCTACCAGTTAAGTATTTTCCCCATGACCCAGAGCACAAGCACACCTGTTGATGTTGGTGCTGTCCTCCTTTGTATACAAGTAATAACTCCTATTAGTCATATTTGGTATGAATCTCACCCACTTGCGCAATATTCTAGGATGAGTCACATGAGTGTTCTGTAAGCAATCTCCATGTTTGTCTATTTAATCCTATAATTGGCAGAGTAATCTTGCATCTGCAAAGAGGATAATAGTTCCAGTTATCACTTCTCCCTGTGGCAGATGATATTGCTAATGACGGATAAATATGATTCTTTTAGCGAAAGCATAAAGTTATTTCATGTTGTGAGGGCCATGTAGTTGGAAATAGATTGGAACTCAGTGTGGAGCAACAGCTGGAATGTGTGGATGGTGGCAATTCTTCCATGGCAGGTGGAGGGGACTGATGAAGCTGGCTAGTGTACATATAACAATTTTTTACATTTTTAAGTTGTTATACATAGTACACACTTCTTACATTTAACACTGAACCCTTAAACTTATTTGATTTATGGATGTTAGGCTTTTTGTATTGACTGTACATTATTCAGTTTCTGCACCTGTTGTACAATTTATGAAAAGCTTTCTTGATGTCTGCTTTTGTACTGTACATGCTGTCTGATGGTTCAAATTCTTTTGTAATAATTTATTACTATGGCATTTAATGTATTACACCTGTATGGCTCTCTTTAGTTCCAACTTCATGTAAAAGTTAATCGATACATCGCTTTAGTTTTTTCGTAGTGATCAAATTCTATGACATTCAGTTATTTTATTCTCTGTGTGACTTAACACCACCTTGCATCCGTAATGTTACCAATGCATAGAAAATTTGTCACTTGATGTCGTAGATATGACAATCTAATTTTCAGTGACTTGTGTTCTCACTTTTGTGAATTTTCTATGTATTTTATTGCAAATATGAGTAGAAATTGCTTATTATGCATGGAAAAAATTTGTTCATTACCATAATTTCTTGTTCTCACTACAGCTGTCTTCTGATGATGATGTACCAAAACACAAAATAATGCACAAATTAATTTGCAACCAAGGCATTTCAAAAATTATATCCTGTGTCAAATCTCAATGGCCACTTGCCTCAAATATGGAAGAATTTCTCAGTCAAGTGATGAAAATCTGTAAATAAACCTCCTTGACCTCAAGTTTTTCGAAGTAACCAGTGCCAGCTAATTTTGACATCAGTCTTTCCGGTTTCAGAATCAGATAAGAATCCATGATGTATTGTGCATTGACTGTTGCTTTGAAGTCTCCACAGATTCCGAATGTACCATGCAGTTTCTGTACTACCATGATTAGTGTACCTCACTGGCTACTGGTTATGGATTTTATGATAGCATTTTGTTCCAGGTGGTAAAGTTCCTGTTTGACTTTTCCTTTTTTACGCAGCAGCAGCGTTGCCTGCTTTATAAAATTTAAGCTCTGCATATAGCTTCAGTGTGATGTGTGGCTTGTAATTCTTAATGCTACCTGGGAGGGGGGGGGGGGGGGGGGGGGGGGGAATTGCATCAGTTTTTGTAGTGTTTCTGTGGGAATGTCAGTCTGGATCTGATTCACTTCTTAATAAATTGTGACACTTACAGTATTAAAAATATCAGATCCCAGCAAATTTGTTGCTTACTAAGAACTGACAACTAAGAATCTTGCCTGTTCGGTAAATCTCCTGTATGGTTGTATGTACCTTAACCTTTTACTGGAATCTGTTGGCTGCTGTAACTAAATAGTGAACTCTGAAATTATGTTAATTTCGACAATCCTGATTTGTGGTGTGAGCCTGTGTCAACTTTCTTGACTCTTAAGTGTTATAGTTAAAAACTTTGCCATTCACTGAAAAGATTGTATTATGTTAAGTTCTGTCCATGAAAGTTTGTTCATTTGGTTGTGTTCATTGTTAGGGTAGCAATTTTTCTGGAAAACCTGGCATTCTTAGGGAATTAAATTTTACCTGGGAAAATTGAGGATATCTTGAAGAATTTCAGGGATTTCATAACATCTCAGGGAATTCTTTGTTTTTAACATTATAATTTAATTTCAATTGAGTTTTATGAATCACAAATTTTAAAATACTTAATATTTCAAAGTGTGTTAATTAAACTAATATTATCCTATCTAAATTAGCGATGTTTTAAAAACTGTGGTTAAACTTCTATGTATGGTTAGCATAACTCAGCTAAGAGGACCCCCCCCCACACACACACACAGTTGAATAGTGATCCTGGTTGTAAACATCACTCGAATTTTCCTATGTAATCACTTTTATGCTCCTGAGTGTTTGATTTCATTGCTTTATGTGCTTCTTATTGCAGACTTCTGCTGTGTGCCCTGTCTTGCGACAATAGTTGCTTTGAGAGTTTCAAAAGAAACAATTTTCTTGCTTTTGGTTAACTCCACAATATGCAGAAGATTTTAATTTTCCATTACTAGATCTGTTTATGGACAGTTGTGTTTGTATGTCTGTTTTCTGCATATGGCTGCGCTTATCGTAGACAGTGACAATTGTCGATGCATTGTAAACATATCAGCATTGTCACACTGTACTGTGACAACTGATACTTGCATTTGTTTGTGTACCACAATTATTGGCAGATCATCTTGCAGAGATGGGTTTGTTAGCTTAACAAATCTTTCTTTAATTTATCGTCTAGTGCATGCATGATTAGCATAACTCAAATTAGAGAATCTTCATATGACTTTTTACATTGATTACTTTAACACTGGAATTTACACTCGCTTTTGGTCCTGTAAGTGAGCTATCCACTATTTGTAGCCTTGATTCTGTTTCTTGAAACATTGAAAAAATTTATGTCTGCCTGTGCCAACATGCACCTGCGACGTGAAATAATTTCACTTTCATTCTTAATTTCAGAATAGGGTAGAGTCACTGGGCCAGTCCCAGGAAATAATTTCTGAATTAATTTATGAACCTCAGGTCCAGAATTGACAATAAGAAAAGCTTTGCCTTCTGCCTCACCTGATGATTGGTGTGAGACAAAATATTGTTCCATTCTTGATATGTAATATTGCCAGCCCTCTAGTTTCCAGCCTTAAAGGGTGGTGGTGGTGGTGGTGGTGGTGGTGGTGGTGGTGGTGGTGGTGGAAGCTTAATTAGTCATTGACCAGTTCCCTTATTCTCTCCCAATGTGGCCAGATGTGCCAATAGGATTGTCTGCATGGCTGAGTTGCTGTACTGATATGATGGTTGGCTACAATACATCTTGAGGTTGTGCCAAGCCTGAAAAATACCACTTGGAACAATATAAAATTCTTCAAGTGAATTGAGTTGGACTATCAGTTTAGATATTTTCAAAACAAGTGTCAAAGAGCCATGTAATGAAAATGTTGTGACACAATGAATTCAGTGAAGCAATTGCCTAATGCATTAGAAACCAG
This sequence comes from Schistocerca gregaria, assembly GCF_023897955.1. NCBI lineage: Eukaryota > Metazoa > Arthropoda > Insecta > Orthoptera > Acrididae > Schistocerca > Schistocerca gregaria. The sequence goes on from NC_064921.1 coordinate 243,141,320, forward strand.
TTTGTTTCTTTGAAACACCTAAATTTTACCTCAATGCCATCATCAATTACAGGATTTAACTTGGATTTGTACAACCTTGTCACCAATCATGATGTGTTTATCCGACATCACAAATAGCAGGAAGTAAACTTCGGGTTACAAGTACTGAGTTGCTGTGCAAGGTGGCTGACCTGCAAACTATGCAACTGTAAGTAAATACAGAGCTCTAAAAAAACAAAAGTTGTGCAATACAAAATGAGAACAGTAATAAACATTTATGAAGTTTATATACAAAAGGTAACGCTCAGGTTTGACAGGTGTATGGCTTCATATTCAAAGTCTAATAGGCTGATTACTCTAACATATTAAGAATGACTTGTTGTTGTCGTCTTCAGTCCAGAGACTGGTTTGATGCAGCTCTCCATACTACTCTATCCTGTGCAAGCTTCTTCACCTCCCAGTAACTACTGCAACCTACATTCTTCTGAATCTGCTTACTGTATTCATCTCTTGGTCTCCCTATACGATTTTTACCCTGCATGCTCCCCTCCAATACTAAACTGGTGATCCCTTGATGCCTCAGAACTTGTCCTACCAACCGATCCCTTCTTCTAGTCAAGTTATGCCACAAACTCCTCTTATCCCCAATTCTATTCAATGCCTCCTCATTAGTTACATGATCTACCCATCTAATCTTCAGCATTCTTCTGTAGCACCACATTTCGAAAGTTTCTATTTTTTTCTTGTCCAAACTATTTATCGTCCATGTTTTACTTCCATACATGGCTACACTCCATACAAATACTTTCAGAAACGACTTCCTGACACTTAAATCTATACTCGATGTTAATAAATTTCTCCTCTTCAGAAACACTTTCCTTGTCATTGCCATGCTACATTTTATATCCTCTCTACTTCGACCATCATCAGTTATTTTGCTCCCCAAATAGCAAAACTCCTCTTACTTTAAGTGTCTCATTTCCTAATCTTAATTCCCTCAGGATCACCTGACTTAATTGAACTACATTCCATTATCCTCGTTTTGCTTTTGTTGATGTTCATCTTATATCCTCCTTTCAAGATACTGTCCAGTCCGTTCAACTGCTCTGCCAAGTCCTTTGCTGTCTCTGACAAAATTACAATGTCATCGGCGAACCTCAAAGTTTTTATTTCTTCTCCATGAATCTTAATACTTTCTTTGAATTTTTCTTCTCAACCACTGCTTCCCTTTCATGTCCCTCGACTCTTATAACTACCATCTGGTTCCTGTACAAATTGTAAATAGCCTTTCACTCCCTATATTTTACCCCTGCCACCTTCAGAATTTGAAAGAGAAAATTCCAGTCAACATTGTCAAAAACTTTCTCTTAAGTCTACAAATGCTAGAAACATAGGTTTCACCTGTCTCTTACCTCTTGTTCACTAGATGGTAGAGTTTTGTCAGGACTGGCTCTCCCAAGGCTATCAGTAGTTCTAATGGAAGTTGTCTACTCCTGGGGCCTTGTTTCAACTCAGGTCTTTCAGTGCTTTGTCAAACTCTTCATGCAGTATCGTATCTCCCATTTCATCTTCATCCCCTTCCATTTCCATAATATTGTCCTCAAGTACATTGCCCTTGTATAGACCCTCTATACAGGGTGTTACAAAAAGGTACGGCCAAACTTTCAGGAAACATTCCTCACACACATAAATAAAGAAAAGATGTTATGTGGACATGTGTCCAGAAGCGCTTAATTTCCATGTTAGAGCTCATTTTAGTTTTGTCATTTTGTACTGTACTTCCTCGATTCACCGTCAGTTGGCCCAATTGAAGGAAGGTAATGTTGAATTCAGTGCTTGTGTTTACATGCGACTAATTGCTCTACAGTACTAGCATCAAGCACATCAGTACATAGCATCAACAGGTTAGTGTTCATCACGAACATGGTTTTGCACTCAGTGCAATGTTTACAAATGCGGAGTTGGCAGATGCCCATTTGATGTATGGATTAGCATTGGGCAATAGCCGTGGCGCGGTACGTTTGTATCGAGGCAGATTTCCAGAACGAAGTTGTCCTGACAGGAAGACGTTTGAATCAATTGATCGGCGTCTTAGGGAGCACGGAACATTCCAGCATATGACTCGCGACTAGGGAAGACCTAGAATGACGAGGACACCTGCAATGGACGAGGCAATTCTTGGTGCAGTTGACGATAACCCTAACGTCAGCGTCGGAGAAGTTGCTGCTGTACAAGGTAACGTTGTCACTGTATGGAGGGTGCTATGGGAGAACCAGTTGTTTCCATACCATGTACAGCGTGTGCAGGCACTATCAGCAGCTGATTGGCCTCCACGGCTACACTTCTGTGAATGATTCATCCAACAATGTGTCAATCCTCATTTCAGTGCAAATGTGCTCTTTACGGATGAGGCTTCATTCCAACGTGATCAAATTGTAAATTTTCACAATCGACATGTGTGGGCTGACATCTGCACGCAATTGTGAAATCACGTCATCAACACAGATTGTCTATGAACGTTTGGGCAGGCATTGTTGGTGATGTCTTGATTGGGCCCCGTGTTCTTCCACTTACACTGAATGGAGCACGTTATCATGATTTCATACGGGATACTCTACCTGTGCTGCTAGAACATGTGCCTTTAGAAGTACGACACAACATGTGGTTCATGCACAATGGAGCTCCTGCGCATTTCAGTTGAAGTGTTCGTACACTTCTCAACAACAGATTCGGTGACCGATGGATTGGTAGAGGCGGACCAATTCCATGGCCTCCACACTCTCCTGACCTCAACCCTCTTGACTTTCATTTATGGGGGCATTTGAAAGCTCTTGTCTACGCAACCCCGTTACCAAATGTAGAGACTCTTCGTGCTCGTATTGTGGACGGCTGTGATACAATATGCCATTCTCCAGGGCTGCATCAGCGCATCAAGGATTCCATGCCACGGAGAGTGGATGCATGTATCCTTGGTAACGGAGGACATTTTGAACATTTCCTGTTACAAAGTGTTTGAAGTGACCCTGGTACGTTCTGTTGCTGTGTGTTTCCATTCCATGATTAATGTGATTTGAAGAGAAGTATTAAAATGAGCTCTAACATGGAAAGGAAGCGTTTCCAGACACATGTCCACATAACATATTTTCTTTCTTTGTGTGTGAGGAATGATTCCTGAAAGTTTGGCCGCACCTTTTTGTAACACCCTGTATACTCCTTCCACCTTTCTGCTTTCCCTTCTTTGCTTAGAGCTGGGTTTCCATCGGAGCTCTTGATATTCGTACAAGTGGTTCTCTTTTCTCCAAAGGTCTCTTTAATTTTCCTGTAGGCAGTATCTGTCTTACCCCTAGTGAGATAAGCCTCTACATCCTTACATATGTCCTCTATCCATCCCTGCTTAGCCATTTTGTACTTCCTGTTGATCTCATTTTTGAGACGTTTGTATTCCTTTTTGCCTCCTTCATTTACTGCATTTTTATATTTTCTCCTTTCATCAATTAAATTCAATATTTCTTCTGTTACCCAAGGATTTCTACTGGCCCTCATCATTTTATCTACTTGATCCTCTGCTGCTTTCACTACTTCATCCCTCAAAGCTACCCACTCTTCTTCTATTGTATTTCTTTCCCCCATTCCTGTCGATTGTTCCCTTATGCTCTTCCTGAAGAATAACTATCTGATCTAAAATGTTTAGGTGGTCTGCGTATTTAAAGAGTACTGTGTTGTCTTTGATGTATATATTCACTAGACATTTGTTGTTGAACAGCCCGATAAATGCTTGTTAGCAGTGGGTAGCTACTTGTTAGCAGTGGGTAGCTCTATGGTGGCAATTAGGATAGCATCAGCTGATGTGGATTGGAACTTTAAGAACTGTAGTTACTCTGGTGTGAACTCAGCATGAACTGTGCTGATTGTGTACTAGATATGATCTGAAACTGAACTTTCTGTGAATATGATGAGAGTAGCCATGCAAAGAGGAAAACAATTCCAGTTATCAGCACCCTTGTAGCAACTTACTTAGCTGGTGGCAGATGAATCTGAAGGTCTTACAGTCTTTTAGAGGAAGCATAAATTTGTTCCAAATTTCTATGCGGAAATAGATTAGAACTCAGTGCAGTGCCGTGGCTGGACTGTCTGGATTGTGGTGTCATCTTGTGCAAGTTGCTTGGTACTTGCTGCTAAGTGTACAGTAATCAGGCAATAAGTACTTACCTGGGGCAAAGAGTTTTAAGAGTTCAAACATTGTGTCAAATTTGAAATATTAAGTCTATGTTCCTACTGAACATTATTGTTTCCATGTTTTCAGTGTATATTTTTATCTATTTGCATGCAGTAGTGTCGAGATTTCTTTGAAGAATGTGATTTGATGACCCATCTGGTCTTTAGTTGAACACACACTGTTAGGTTGCGTACCATCACACTCCAGAAGTAGTTGTAAAATATAGTTGCTGAAATTACAGTTGTCGTGGAGAAGCATAAGGAACTTGGGAAAAATGTTAACAGTTATTATTGTTGTAGAAACATTGAAATAGTAGTTGTCAGTCTTATTAGATTTAGAGATTGTCCAAAATTTTGAAAGTAGAACATAATTGCTACAGTAATTTGTTTGAAACCCAGTCTCATACTTGTCAACCTTGCTTTCAGACCCTGAAATTCATTAAAGAACTTGGCCGTTTCACTGGTCTGCAGGCAGCTGTTATTTTAGGTGGTGACTCAATGGAAAGTCAATTTAGTGCAATTCATGGTAACCCTGATATAATAGTCGCTACTCCTGGGCGACTGCTGCATATTTGTGTTGAAATGGAACTGAAATTAAACAGTGTCGAGTATGTTGTGTTTGATGAAGCTGACAGGTAATGTATTATTAATGAACACTAATTTTTTGTTTTGTGGCAGTTATTGCATTTTTTAAATCTCATGTAGTGAAATGGTGAGGAATAGGAGTGGAAAACAAAACTTTATTAGTCATCATGTAGGCTCTCCCTCTCCCTCAACAGCAGCATGGTTACAATCTCCATCCAGCCACCATGCTTTAGCCTGTATGTAATTTCTGTGCATGGTTAAGATGATTTCCTTCCACATTCTTGCTCTGCCTGAGCTTTTACTTTATCTCTAATGACCTCGACATTGAATGGACATGAAACCATGATGTTCCATTTCCTTTTCTTCTCTTGGCACAATTCACATAATGTTCTCTATTTATGAAGCAAGAGAGATAGAAAAATTATGACAGACTTATTCATTTCTGAATTTATTTTGTTTACTTTCAATGAAACCCTTTTGGGTATGTGACCACATCTATTGTGATCAACTACAATTTCAGCTGCCGTGTGCAACAGCTGAAACATTAGTTTATCACATATGACATGGTCACGCTCCCAGAAGGTCTTAACAGAAATGGACTAGGGCTGCAATTGTTTACATTCGTGTATTGTTTTGCTTATACGTAGAAATGCAATACATTTGTTATGGCATTTAAATCACACTGAAAAGCAGCTGAAGCTCTAAATTGAGCACATTCACAGCTGTAAACAGAAATCAGGTTTTATAACATAAGTTAACTGTGTGATTATTTTTCAAGCCTTATTTCATTATTCCAGAGGACGACAGTTCAATTCCGCGTCCGGCCACCTTAATTTAGGTTTTCCGTGATTTCCCTAAATCACTCCAGGCAAATGCTGGGATGGTTCCTCTCAAAGGGCACGGCCAACTTTGTTCCCCATCCTTCTCTAATCTGATGAGAACGATGACGTCACTGTCTGGTGTCCTCCCCCAAAACAACCCAGCCCTACCATGACAGGCAGGCATAACCTAATTTCATCAACTCAATAAATGTAAAAACATATTGGATAATTGTTTGTGTGTTTTATGGAATAAGCAGTAATTCTAGCAGTAGAGTAATGATAATAAAAGTAAACACAAAATGTGATACACAGTTACATTTAAAAAAAATCTAGATGTAATTGTTGTGCTGTTTTTATCTAAGTTGCATTTATTCATTCTTCCATAATGCTTAGACATTGAATCTCTAACTTTGACAGTCCATCAGTTATTGCCAGAGGAATATGGAAGAGTATACAGTGTTTATGGCTAGGTTTTTGTCATTTTCTGTGCGTGCTTGCAATGGCATTTAAAGCAAATACAAGATTTTTGACAAGGTACATTAATCAGCAAGCAACTTCCACCACATTGTTTATTTTTATATTAGTGCCACTGTGGACTTGCATAAATTAATAAGAATGTTCCTAATCTGACAGCTGAACCAGTTCTTCATGGAAGTAAATTTTTCATGTAGTATAATAGCAAACTACATTATTTAAAAATGATTTACTATTACTTCTCCCATTTACTACTTCTTCCATGCCTTTTTTGCCTGAATAACCAGTAAATCTTGTCTGTTTAACTGAAGATTATTTGAAATGGGATTTGGCGAGCAACTCAGAGAAATTGTGAATCGCCTTCCAGAGTCTCGTCAGACGCTTCTGTTCTCAGCAACACTTCCAAAAGTGCTAGTTGAATTTGCTAAAGCCGGTCTTTCAGACCCAGTTCTCTTACGGTATGTGCAAGTAAGCGTATGTATGACAACTTGTATATTTTAATTTGCTGCCTTTTATTCCAATTCTACTCAGTAATATACATTTCCAAAAATTACATTTATTTGTAGACTGAAAAAAACTGAATAGTATTTTGATAACACTAGAATACTTTGTGTGTATGTGCAACTTTAAAATTGATGTAAATGTGAAAAGTTGACCATTGTTATTTATTGGTACTGTATTCCCTTTGTGAAACAGATTAGATGTTGAATCTAAGTTACCAGATAGTCTGACACTTGAATTTATTTGCTGTCGATCAGATGACAAATCTGCAGCCTTGCTTTGCCTGCTGAAACACGTAATTAAATTAGAATCACAAACTGTACTATTTGCTGCAACAAAACACCATGTGGAATATTTACATATGGTAAGTTATGCCAGTGTTAAGGTACACTACAAATGAATCTTGTAAATAAGCATACACAGTACTGAATTTGTGACCATGTTGAAAAAACTGAAGTGATGCTGGTTTATGTATATTTACAGTTACTTGATAAGGCAGGAATATCAAACACTTACATATACTCCAATCTTGATCCGTCTGCTCGGAAGATAAATGCAGCAAAATTTCAGTGTGGTAAAGTATCAGTCCTTATTGTGACTGATGTAGCTGCAAGAGGCATTGACATACCACAGTTGGACAATGTAATCAATTACAACTTCCCAGCAAAATCAAAATTGTTCGTCCATCGAGTGGGTAAGGCACTTAGTGTTAACATTCTTTTTGATACTATAAGGTTTTCTTCGTATGTTAAAATACTAAAATATCAAGTTTGTGTCAGTAATTAATCCTTTGCTATTAAGAAATAAATTTTGAAGTGTCAATCTGCACAGATAATTCAAGCAATAAGCAAAAAAGTTGAGAGGTCAAGTAGTCGATTTTTACAAGTACATTCATAGGAAGTGGAACTAGTGGCAAGATTCTTATACTTGTGTTCTTTTATGGGGTGGATATGCATGTGTACACACTGGTACATACTGCCAGGGAAGACTCTCACACCAGTGCTGACTGTTGGTCGTACACATCTAATCTGCAACATGTATGGCAAATGTCTTGATTACGGGAGAAAAATCCACCTGTGCTGGGATTTAGATGAGATTCTTAGTATGATATGATTCATAGATCTTTTGCTGGAATACAGGACCCACAATGCACTGACTTTGGCGTCTTAAATGAATACAGTTTTGTTATTGTGGCTCAGAATTGTTGACTCACTATAATTGTACAAAACATTTTCTACCACAAGGGTCATTCAGTAATTAAACAGAAAAATAGATTCACATTAAAAATGGTTTATTAAATCAGTACTGCTTAGTATCTGTTTTTCCATCTACGACCAACTTCTACGAACTTAGCTCATCATCTTGAGCGTCGTCTTAGCCTCTCAGTGAAGAATTTCTTACCTTAATCATGAATCTAGTTTTGTATTTCGTTCTTTTGCTCTTCATTGGTGTTAAACTTGATGCTACGCAAAGTTCTTTTCATTGGACCAAACAGGTAAAAATCCAAACGGGCAAGGTCAGAATTGTGAGATGGATGAGCTAGGAGCTCCCAACCCACTTTTTGAAGTTTCCTGCATCATTTGTGTGGTAGTATGTCTGGTATTGTCTGGAAAAAGCAGCATACGTTTCCTTTGCTATCTCATGTTTCCTTTTAAGTGCGGGCGAGCTTGACTTTGTTCTCAGTCATGCGTGATTGGTATAAGCTGTTGATAGTGTGTTGTTCCTCCAAAGAATCACAGGAAATGGGATCATAGACACTCATAAAGATAGTTAACATGATCTTACCAGCTGATGATTGTTTTTTCAATCTCTTATGGAAAGCTTATCCATTGTGTTTCCACTGAATGTTTTCGTGCTTACATAAACTTAACTAATGAAATTATGTATCCAAGTTTCATTGTGTGTTACAATCCTGTTCAAAAAAGTGTCCCCTTTGGACTTGAAACGATTTTTGAGCTTGGTGCAAAAGCCCAAGTCTAATGGTAGTTTAGTTTGTTTTGAATGGGGGAATGAGTTGTGCCAGCATCTTGAATAAATGAATCAATATTGGTCTGCAACACCAAAGTTGAAAGTGCTGCTGGATGCCTAGAGCGATTCTCATTGCTATGTGTTTACTGCTACTTTAAACGTTGACAATATTATGAAAAGGATAGATTGCTACTAACCATATATTGGAGATGTGGAGTCGCAGACAGGCACAACAAAAAGACTTTAAAGAAGTATAAGCTTTTGGCCAAAAGACCTTCTGAAGTAGACAGAGTGCGTGTGCACACGCATGTCCACGACTGCCAGTCAGAGACAGTGCTCGTTTGTGTGTGTGTGTGTGTGTGTGTGTGTGTGTGTGTGTGTGTGTGTGTGTGTGTGTGTGTTTTTTTTTTTGTCTACTTCAGAAGAATGCCTTTTGGCTAGAAGTGTGCTTGTTTAGCAGTCTTTTTGTTGTGCTTGTCTGTGACTCAGCATCTCTACTATATGGGGGATAGTGATAAATCCTTTTCATAATGACAAGATTCGATCCTGGATTTTGCATTGTTTACTTTAAAACTTTATGTTCACATTTTAAAATTCATATGCTCATTGCAACCACTTGTTCATCTAAGAAATTTCTTATGGTTGAACTCTTTCCAAAAGTGAAAATATGATTTCGGAACACTGTTCTTCAAAAGCATGCTTGGAAGAGGCATAGCTTCGTAAATAAGAACTTGGACACTGTCTTTACATAAATGTTAACTGGGCAAATGACTTAACATTCTTTGCAAGGTTGCCAATTAAGATTTATAAAAGTTTCCATTCCCTGTCAAGTTTGTAATTGAAATTGTTCGTTTTGCTAATTATATATTTTATATTTTTTGACAAGTCCTTAATGTTACTGCAATTTTGTTGTCCAGCAGCTCGCACTTAACATAGCAAACACTGTCTGAGATAAATCACGCGCAGTCAAGTGTTGTATAAATTAATTGCATCATATCGGTGTTTCAACTTCCTATAAGAAAAGGCTAGATGTGGCTGTCTTTCTTTGCACAAAAATGAACAAATTCATGCCCTAAAAATCCATTCCAAGAAGGTGCAGCATTTTTTGTCCACTATGGGGATTAAACCTCAATTATCTATAGAGATGTCGTAGTAGTGAGTGAATGGAGAGAATCTGTGGAAGTTCTCTAGTTTGAATCCCATATCTACATGTTTACTCCACAAGCCATTGCGTGTTGCATAGCAGAGGGTACTTCATGCCAATAGTAGTGCAATTTGGTCCTCTTCAATTCACATATGAATTAGATAAAATTGTCTTTTCTTATGAACCGTACAAGACATATGTGATGGAGGTGGCAGGATTGTTTTGTAGGCTTTCTGAAATGCTGGTTTTGCGAGAAAAATTGTCACTTCTCATTCAAAGATTTCCGCTTAAGTTTTCTAAGTGTCTCTTTACATTGCAGCATGGGTTTTACAGAACTGTAATTGCTGCAGTGTTCAGTCCAAATAATCTTTTCTGCAGCTCCCCATGCTAGTCTGTTCTTTACAGACACTATAAGTTCATACCTGTTGTCATGCCTACTAGGTAAGGACTCTAAATACTGGACAAGTACTCAGAATTTAGAGTGGAGTGCAGCTATGGAGGCTGTACAAGTTCCGATGCGCAGAAACATGTGGGTGTGTGCCAAGTGACTCATAGCCAGTCATGCCTCAGGACATTTTGTCTTCATTTCTAGTGCATCATGCTGTGTTCATAAAGTTTAGTTGTGTTTTCTGTCATACTGTTCTGTTGTTTGTTGTTGTGGTCTTCAGTCCTGAGACTGGTTTGATGCAGCTCTCCATGCTACCCTATCCTGTGCAAGTTTCTTAATCTCCCAGGTCCTACTGCAACCTACATCCTTCTGAATCTGCTTAGTGTATTCATCTCTTGGTCTCCCTCTACGATTTTTACCCTCCACACTGCCCTCCAATGCTAAATTGGTGATCCCTTGATGGCTCAGAACATGTCCTACCAACCGGTCCCTTCTTCTCGTCAAGTTGTGCCACAAACTCCTCTTCTCCTCAATTCTATTCAATACCTCCTCATTAGTTATGTGATCTACCCATCTAATCTTAGGCATTCTTCTGTAGCACCACATTTTGAAAGCTTTTAATCTCTTCCTGTCCAAACTATTTATCGTCCATGTTCCACTTCCATACATGGCTACACTCCATACAAATACTTTCAGAAAGGACTTCCTGACACTTAAATCTATACTCGATATTAACAGATTCCTCTTCTTCAGAAACGCTTTCCTTCCCATTGCCAGTCTACATTTTATATCCTCTCTACTTCGATCATCGTCAGTTATTTTGCTCCCCAAATAGCAAAACTCATTTACTACATTAAGAGTCTCATTTCCTAATCTAATTCCCTCAGCATCACCAGACTTAATTCGACTACATTCCATTATCCTCGTTTTGCTTTTGTTGATGTTCATCTTATATTCTCCTTTGAAGACAACGTACATTCCATTCAACTGCTCTTCCAAGTCCTTTGCTGTCTCTGACAGAAGTACAATGTCATCGGTGAACCTCAAAGTTTTTATTTCTTCTCCATGGATTTTAATACCTACTCCGAATTTTTCTTTTGTTTCCTTTACTGCTTGCTCAATAAACAGATTGAATAACATTGGGGAGAGGCTACAACCCTGTCTCACTCCCTTCCCAACCACTGCTTCCGTTTCATGCCACTCGACTCTTATAACTGCCATTTGGTTTCTATACAAATTGTAAATAGCTTTTCGCTCCCTGTATTTTACCCCTGCCACCTTTAGAATTTGGAAGAGAGTATTCCAGTCAACATTGTCAAAAGCTTTCTCTAAGTCTACAAATGCTAGAAACGTAGGTTTGCCTTTTCTTAATCTATCTTCTAAGATAAGTCATAAGGTTAGTATTGTCTCATGTGTTCCATTTCTACGGAATCCAAACTGATCTTCCCCGATGTTGGCTTCTACCAGTTTTTCCATTCGTCTGTAAAGAATTCGTGTTAGTATTTTGCAGCTGTGACTTATTAAACTGATAGTTCGGTAATTTTCACATCTGTCAACACCTGCTTTCTTTGGGATTGGAATTATTATATTTTTCTTGAAGTCTGAGGGTATTTCGCCTGTCTCATACATCTTGCTCACCAGATGGTAGAGTTTCGTCAGGACTGGCTCTCCCAAGGCCATCAGTAGTTCTAATGGAATGTTGTCTACTCCCGGGGCCTTGTTTTGGCTCAGGTCTTTCAGTGCTCTGTCAAACTCTTCACACAGTATCGTATCTCCCATGTCATCTTCATCTACATCCTCTTCCATTTCCATAATATTGCGCTCAAGTACATCACCCTTGTATAGACCCTCTATATACTCCTTCCACCTTTCTGCTTTCCCTTCTTTGCTTAGAACTGGTTTCCGTCTGAGCTCTTGATGTTAATACAAGTGGTTCTCTTATCTCCAAAGGTCTCTTTAATTTTCCTGTAGGCAGTATCTATCTTACCCCTAGTGAGATAACCTTCTACATCCTTACATTTGTCCTCTAAGCCATCTCTGCTTACCCATTTTGCACTTCCTGTTGATCCCATTTTTGAGACGTCTGTATTCCTTTTTGCCTGCTTCATTTACTGCATTTTTATATTTTCTCCTTTCATCAATTAAATTCAATATTTCTTCTGTTACCCAAGGAGTTCTTCTAGCCCTCGTCTTTTTACCTACTTGATCCTCTGCTGCCTTCACTACTTCATCCCTCATAGCTACCCATTCTTCTTCTACTGTACTTCTTTCCCCCATTCCTGTCAATTGTTCCCTTATGCTCTCCCTGAAACTCTTTACAACCCCTGGTTCTTTCAGTTTATCAGGTTATCCAGGTCCCATCTTCTTAAATTCCTATCTTTCTGCAGTTTCTTCAGTTTTAATCTACAGTTCATAATCAACAGATTGTGGCCAGAGTCCACATCTGCCCCTGGCAATGTCGTACAATTTAAAACCTGGCTCCTAAATATCTGTCTTACCATTATATAATCTATCTGATACCTTCTAGTATCTCCAGGATTCTTCCATGTATACAACCTTCTTTTATGATTCTTGAACCAAGTGTTAGCTATCCAGGTGCGCAGAACTCTACCAGGTGGCTTCCTCTTTCATTTCTTAGCCCCAATCCATATTCACCTACTATGTTTCCTTCTCTCCCTTTTCCTACTCTCGAATTCCAGTCACCCATGACTATTAAATTTTCGTCTCCCTTCACTACCTGAATAATTTCTTTTATTTCATCATACATTTCTTCATTTTCTTCATTATCTGCAGAGCTAGTTGGCATATAAACTTGTATTACTGTAGTAGGCGTGAGCTTTGTGTCTATCTTAGCCACAATAATGCGTTCACTATGCTGTTTGTAGTAGCTTACCCGCACTCCTGTTTTTTTTTATTCATTATTAAACCTACTCCTGCATTACTCCTATTTGATTTTGTGTTTATAACCCTGTATTCGCCTGACCAAAAGTCTTGTTCCTCCTACCAACGAACTTCACTAATTCCCACTATATCTAACTTTAACCTATGCATTTCTCTTTTTAAATTTTCTAACCTACCTGCTCGATTAAGGGTTCTGACATTAAACAGCTTCGATCCATAGAACGCCAGTTTTCTTTTTCCTGATAACGACGTCCTCTTGAGTAGTCCCCACCCGGAGATCCGAATGGGGGACTATTTTACCTCCGGAATATTTTATCCAAGAGGACGTCATCATCATTTATCCATACAGTAAAGCTGCATGCCCTCGGGAAAAATTACGGCCATAGTTTCCCCTTGCTTTCAGCCGTTCGCAGTACTAGCACAGCAAGGCCGTTTTGGTTAATGTTCAAGGTCTGGTCAGTCAATCATCCAAACTATTGCCCCTGCAACTACTGAAAAGGCTGCTGCCCCTCTTCAGGAACAACACGTTTGTCTGGCCTCTCAACAGATACCCCTCCATTGTGGTTGCACCTACGGTACGGCCCCCTGTATCGCTGAGGCACGCAAGCCTCCCCACCAACGGCAAGGTCCATGGTTCATGTGTTCTGTACTTGGTGATTATTTTGCCTTCATAATGTTAGTTATGAGTAATGGTAAGCAATCATGCCAAGTGCTGCCTAAAGCAAGAGGAATAGTGTTTTGCGTCTTTACTTTAAAAGACAGTCTTCTGCTGAACCCACACCAGCCCAAGACACGTGTCACTCGGTTGCAAAATTCCAGGAGCAACTAGCTGAAATGTGCGGTACTGGATTGTGAAGACCATTCAGAGGATGTCCAGTAAAGCTAAGGCATCTATGCAAGCCTATGGCTCACCTGTTTTGACGTCACCAGGCAAGCAATGCAACCAAAAAAAAGACGTGGGTAAGCTAGTTGATATTGCAAAGCACTTTTTGCAGCCCTTAGTATTCAGCACGTATGCTAAAGGGGAATATCCTACAGCAGAAAAATTAGCTTCGCACATTAAGGAAGCTGAAATTTTTAATGGAAGCGAATGGACCATATTGAGGATACAGAAAGACATAGGGTTCAGATATCAGAAAATGAATGACAGGAGGAAATTACTAATCAGTGCAGGAGATCAGACAATTTGGAATGTTATAGATTTATTATGTAGATGATACTTCCGTCAGTCAAAAGCATGCTAGGGCTATCTGCTGGAAGATAAGCAATTGGGACGTTGGATAAAAAGTTCCAGTTGGTGCAGATTATAGATTTACAGTGCTTCACTTGGGAGCAGCAGAAACTGAATGTTGATTTTTAAGGCATCAGAGTCTAAGAATTCTCAAGATTACCATTCTGAAATGATACAAAGTTCTTGAAACTGTGGTTTAAAGAACAATTGTTGCCGTATATCCCTGCATGTCCGGTTATTGTGATGGATATTGCAAGCATACACTCAGTGCAAGTGAATGAAGCTCCAGCCATACATTCAGTATTTTGTGGATATCATCTAATGGAATACTTTTAAGTTTTGTCACATACCATAGCAGAATTGCTAGTTCTTGTCAGTGCCCACAAGCCTGCATACAGACTTTATGGGATAGACAAAATTACAAAGCAGTGTTGAGACCGTATTGTTAGATTAACCCCATAATATTGTTATTACTGTCCATTCATGCTGGTATGGGTTTACATGAACACACATATTATGAAAAAGAACAATATGTTTAAAACAGCAGATGTTGAGAGACTTAAACACGAGGTAACAGACAGAATTTAAACATCCACTTGGGCAGCTGTGTAAGACACACAGAGAAACTTCAGAATGAAGATTACCACAGACAAATTGGCAGGGACAGTATTATGGAACCTTCTGTTATAAATCTTGCTGAAAGCTAGTCATCTACATCTGTACTCTGCAAATCATCATGAGGTACATGACAGAAGGTACATCCCATTTGCACCAGTCATTAGAGTTTCTTCCCCCTTCATTCCGAATGGAGTGCAGAAGAATGATTTAATGTCTCTCTGCATGCAGTTATTATTCTAGTCTTGTTCTCCTGATCCCCATTTGAGAGATATGTAGGAGGTTGTAGTATATGCCTAGAGTCATCATTGAAAGCCTGTTCGTGAAACTTTAATAGACTTTCTCAGGATAGTTTATGTCTATTTTCAAGAGTCTTCCAGTTCCGTTCTTTCAGTATCTCTGAGACTCTCTCCCACGGATTAAACAAACCTGTGACCATTCAAGCTGCCCTACACTCTACTTGTTCAATATCCTCTGTTTCTCCTATTTGGTATGTGTCCCACACACTTGAGCAATATTCCCCAGGGAAGCGTCCTGGGACCTCTACTGTTCCTGATCTATATAAATGACCTGGGTGACAATCTGAGCAGTTCTCTTAGACTGTTCGCAGATGATGCTGTAATTTACCGTCTAGTAAGGTCATCCGACGACCAGTATCAGCTGCAAAGCGATTTAGAAAAGATTGCTGTATGGTGTGTCAGGTGGCAGTTGACGCTAAATAACGAAAAGTGTGAGATGATCCACATGAGTTCCAAAAGAACTCCGTTGGAATTCGATTACTCGATAAATAGTACAATTCTCAAGGCTGTCAATTCAACTAAGTACCTGGGTGTTAAAATTACGAACAACTTCAGTTGGAAGGACCACATAGATAATATTGTTGGGAAGGCGAGCCAAAGGTTGCGTTTCATTGGCAGGACACTTAGAAGATGCAACAAGTCCACTAAAGAGACAGCTTACACTACACTCGTTCGTCCTCTGTTAGAATATTGCTGCGCGGTGTGGGATCCTTACCAGGTGGGATTGACGGAGGACATCGAGAGGATGCAAAGAAGGGCAGCTCGTTTTGTATTATCGCGTTATAGAGGAGAGAGTGTGGCAGATATGATACACAAGTTGGGATGGAAGTCATTACAGCATAGACGTTTTTCGTCGCGGCGAGAGCTTTTTACGAAATTTCAGTCACCAACTTTCTCTTCCGAATGCGAAAATATTTTGTTGAGCCCAACGTACATAGGTAGGAATGATCATCAAAATAAAATAAGAGAAATCAGAGCTCGAACAGAAAGGTTTAGGTGTTCGTTTTTCCCGCTCGCTGTTCGGGAGTGGAATAGTAGAGAGATAGTATGATTGTGGTTCGATGAACCCTCTGCCAAGCACTTAAATGTGAATTGCAGAGTAGTCATGTAGATGTAGATGATGGGTCACACGTGTGATTTGTAAGCAATCTTCATTGTAGACTGATTGCACTTCCCCAGTATTCTACCAATAAACCGAAGCCTACCGCCTGCTTTACCCTTGACTGAACCTATGTGGTCATTCCATTTCATATTCCTTCAAAATGTTACAACCGGTTGATTCCAGCAGTGACTCATTGATATTATAGTCATAGGATACTATGTTGTTTTTTTTTTTTTTTTTTTTGTGAAGTGCAAAATTTGACATTTGTGAACATTTAAAGCGAGTTGCTAATCTCTGCAGCACTTTGAGAGCTTATCAAGATATGACTGAATATTTATGCAGCTTCTTTCAGATAGTACTTCATTATAGACAACTGCATCATCTGTAAAGAGTCTTACATTACTACTAATATTGTCTGCAAGGTAATTAATATAAAACATGAACAGCAAGGGACCCAACCCACTTCTCTGGGGTACACCCAAAGTTACTTCTACATCTGACGATATCTCTCCATCCAAGATAACATGCTGCATCCTCCCTGCCAAAAAGTCCTTAGTCTAGCCACAAATTTCACTTGATACCCCCTTATGATTCCGCTCTTGACAGTAAGCGTAAGTGTGGTACTTAGTCAAGTGCTTTTCTGAAATCAAGAAATACTGCATCTGCCTGATTGCCTTGATCCAAAGCTTTCAGTATGTCTTGTGAGAAAAGTGCGAGTTGGGTTTCACATGATCGATGTTTCCGGAATCCATGCTGGATGGCATTGAGGAGGTCATTCTGTTACCTCCTTATGTTTGAGCTCAGAAAATGTTCCAAGATTCTACAACAAATCGATGTAAAGGATACTGGACTGTAGTTTTGTTTATCACTTCTATCCTTCTTGTAGATGGGTATGACTTGTGCCCATGTACTGGGCACAGTTTTTTGTTAGAGGGTTTTACAATAGACGATATTTAGAAGAGGGGCTAATTCAGCCACAAATTCATTATAGAATCCGATAGGAGTTTCATCAGACCCTGGAGATTTGTTCAGGTTTAATGATTTCAACTGTTTTTCAACACCACTGACACTAATATTTGTTTCATTCATCTTTTCAGTGTTACAGTTATTAAATTGGGCAGGTGTCCTGGGTTTTCCTTTGTAAAGGAACATTTGAAAATGAGTTAAGCATTTCAGCTTTTGCTTTGCCATCCTCAATTTCAGTTCCTGTCTCATTTCCTAGGGACTGGATGCTAACAGCCTTTACATACAACCAGAATTTCTTTGAGTTCTGTGAAAGAGTATTTGAAAATATTCAGCTATGGCAGTCATTGAAGGCATCATGTTGCTCTCTTGGCAGCCAAATCTTTCATTCAGCATCTCTCTAGTTGTGGCCCTATGCTTTATTTTACACCCATTACATAGTAATCTTTGCTTCTTTAGAAATTTCTTTATAGTGATTGTAGACCATGGAGGTTCCCTCGCATTACAGATTGTTCTACTAGGTAAATATCTATCCAGGGAATCATCAACTATTCTTTTAAACTTGGGCCATAGTTCCCTATATGCTCGTGGCCTGTGCTGAAAGTTTCAAGTTCCTCATTGAGGTATGACACTACTGATATTTGTTCTAGTTTACTGAACGTTTGTATCTTTTCAGTTGGCCTATGTACTTTGCTAATCATTGTTGTCACAGCTGCTTCATGGTCACTGGTACTAATTTTGATGTGGACATCCTCAAAGAGGGCAGGTCTATTTGTTGCCATTAGATCCAGTATATTTATATCCTGAATGGGGCTCTGAGCTATCTGTTCTAGGTAGTATGATTACAGTATGGCTGGGAAACTTATGTACAAATGAACTGCGGTTTTCTGTAAAGTTTTCGATTACATCAGGAGGTCAATCTGGTGGGCAATAGAAGGATCAATTATTTTATGCCCACCCATGATACTGTAGGCACCCTGGTGGTCCTGGTTGCCTACGGTGGACTGGATGGCCAAGCTGTGACCTCTCCAGTTGTCAGGATGTTAGGAGATGGCTGTAGAAGTGTCAGAAACACCAAAGAAACATTATTAAGTCATAACAACTATATTCCTGCCGAGTACAATGTGGCTTGGTGATATCAACGACCTTCCCCAAGTCCTCGCTGACTCGTAGTGATGACACCAGATCTGGGCCGCACCAGTCTTGCTAGCGCAGCGCCGTGAGCTGTGATGTAGCGGAGGAATGCCCTTACTTCAGCCGTGCGTGGCTGGCAGCGCCCGGCTCGGCGGTGGACAGCAGGCAGCTGCGCGTGAAGGCTCCGGGTTGGAGTCCTGGTGTCGTCGGCACGAGAAGCGTTCTCGTAGTGCGGAGTGTACTCTATCCCACCCCGTCTTCTTCCCTGCTCCTCCTGGTGGCTCGTCCGCGGTGGCCGGGCGGAACTGGCTTCATTCCCCAGCGTCGTTGGCTCACCGGTTGTGACGCACGGATGCACAGGGCCTAGGCCCCGCACGATCTCGACGATGGCTCTCTGATGTGGTCAGCATTGGTAGCAAGCGAGTCTGCTGCGACATCTGCTAATCCTGGGTTGATGATTGACAGCAGCAGCAGAGAGGACCAGAGCTGGTACTGTCCCCTCACGTCTGTTGCTGGATGGGCCGCCCTTACTGCAACATCTCCTCAATAAAGATTAACCTCTCTATCACCGAGCTGAGCGCTACGCAGCGACCCAGTACACCTCTAACTGCAAGTCTAACTGCGAGTGCGAGTGCCTTGTTGCTATCAAAGCTGGCATATTTAAAGGAAGCACGAGCAACGTCCTGAAGTCGTGCTCGTTTGTAATGACCGCATTCGTTCCACTTATACTGCTGATTCATCTGCCGTACTCGACCCTTAGGTGTTCTTGCGACAGAGTTACGTGTTGTTGCGGCAGACTTACGCGAAGTTGTGAAATGCAGTACAGCTGACGCAATACCTCTGTCTTGCACTCTACGAAAGTCTCTGTCTAACACAAACCCGCGTGTTAAGCAGTACTCTCTCGCCTGTTGTGTGTAACCAGGCCATTGCCCCTGCATGACGACACATTCCGATACGTGCGCAATCCTCTGGTTCTCGGCATAGGCAACGAAACTTTGACAATATTCCACGTTTCCAACTCTTTACTATTCCGCGACACTACAATACTGAGTCTTGTCCAAACCTGCAGCTTCAATTTCTGTGTCTGTGGATTTAAGTTTCTTGTCTACTGTGACAAACACACCACTTCATCTACGTCAGACAGCGAAGATGAAGGCATTGATTTCTTACTATGTAATATCAATATTGCTACTCGCCATATAGCGGAGATGCTGAGTCACAGATAGGCTTAACAGAAAGACTGTCACAAATAAGCTTTCAGCCAGCAAGGCCTTCATCAAAAATAGAGAACACACATTCAGTTGCAACCCACACACACACACACACACACACACACACACACACACATGAAAGCAATCTCTGGCATGATGGGAGTGGCGACTGGGTGGGGGTAAGGACGCTGGGGCGGGGAAGGAGAGGGCTAATATTGTTACATTCCATCCTGGATGTTCCATTGTTTGGTTGCTATGTAGTGTGTAAGTTTTAATTACAGCCGCTTATGAATTCATTTATATGACTGTCTGCAGCTGCATTAAAAATTGTTAATAGCTCAAGTCTCCATCTTTGGTCTACAGTGAAAGAAAATTTAACTTTTAGTAGCCCATTAAATGATTTATTTCCAATATCCTATTAAGGTCACACATTTTTAAAGCTTGAAGATGCTTTAAATATAATTATTCAGTTTCTGTGGAAGGCTGAGAATGTAAGCACTGCAAAAATTCATTTGATTTTCAAAGCATAATGTTCAAAAGACCAAGTGTGTGTGTGTGTGTGTGTGTGTGTGTGTGTGTGTGTGTGTGTGTGTGTGTTTTACTGAGAAAGCAATCTTTCTATGTATGCTAGCGCACACTCAGCTATCACGGCACAAGAACTGATGAAAGAATATTTACAGCGATACAACGAATTTTTTGCCTCTCCTCTGTCTCTGTGCAAAATGCACAGTGCACCCATTTTTATAGTTACTCTCCACAGTATGAGGAATAGCATCTTGTTTCTCCCCACAAACTAGGGACCTTGCCAAGGTGATGTGGTTTGTGTGCTCATATTATAGAGATAACATTTGGGTCACAACTAGACTAAAAGGAGGATATGTCCTGATGCATTAAGAGCTTGTAGCCCAGTCAACAAAGACCAAAAAATGTCACTTGGGGGAAAAAATTGTGTAGTCGCAAATCCTATTCATTTTTTCTCTAGGACCAGTAGTTCCGGTGTTACAAGGGGTGGAAAAATAGCAAATTTATAAAAACAGTGTTTAATGGTACAAAATTAATATTTATTGTTAAATGAAGTTGATTAAGGCTAAATATTAAATGGCTGTAACTCGTGTGTACGTGCAGTAGAACAGTACTGAGGGAAAAATTTTGTTCTGGGAATGTGACAACTGGCAGCTGGCGAGGGTGGGGTTGGGGGGGGGGGGGGGGGCAGTGGAGGGTAGAAGATGATGGAATGCATGACGCAGAACGATGTTAAGCACTTCCTTACTTGTGAGTCTGCAAAACGAAGAGTGAGTTAGTGAGTCCTCACTCCATCTACCCCTTTACGTTGCAAGAAGCAACTACAGGATGTTTCACCAAGTTATACTGACCATTCCACAGCACACCTCGTAAATCATTAGTGACGTAGTGTGCAGACACACCTGAAGATTTTTGATATTTTACAAAATGCATTGTATGAGGACACATGTTAGAATTGTGCATTTTTCACAAATGCATTAACACTAAATGGAATACAAATATTAGTTATTAATAGAACTACACATACAAACAGAATCTATGTACATCTCTGTGCACTGGTAGGCGGGAAACTGATTGCTGGGCACACTATACATTTGTTGCGACTTTTTCCTGCTCACTCTTCAATTTACACACAGCATTTTCTGTCCAGTTCTGTTGTGTGAGTAGACTAAACATCTTCACTGTTGAGTGAGTTCAGTGGTTCCCTCTACCTTAATAATGTATGTTTGTACCTTGCACTTTTTGTTTATTCTGCTATTTGATGGTTTAGATAGGTTCACGAATCAAAAGTTTCATGTAATAATTACTTCATTACTTGTTGCAGTTTATATGATGGTGCACTAAGAGCACGAAACAGATTATTGATTATTAAATACAGCGGCAGAGACTGTCTTATATTTAGAATTCATTTTATTAAGTTATTAGTTATTTGCAGTGATTTAACGGGAATCGGTACAAGAAATATGTTCCTGTAAACACTGGCAGAAAAGTGTTTGATCTGCGAGTATGATGTTGTTAGTGAGATATGAAATGTTGGTGGGAAAGGAATACATGGATTCCTAAATACCAGTTATTTGAGAATAGATGGGCAAGCTGAAGGTTGCAGGAACAAAAAGCGTGGTGGTGTTCATGAATCTTCCAGGAAAGAGTACACTAGAGGTGATTCAATTAAAAGATTTTTAAGAGAACCTCTTTCAGAGGAACAGTCTTCAACATCAGCTAGAGTCAAACCAATGCGTTCAGCTGAAGCGAAATTTGATTTTGAAACTAACTAGTTTTGTGCAAAAGTAATTGATAATGAATTTTTTGATAAACAGAGGAAAAAGCCTAACAAAGGGTGGCGAAAGGCTTACAGTGTTAGATTCTTCAGTTACGATAATAAATTTTAGTTAGTGCACAAGAGAAGGAGGAGTGGGGAGATATCATCTAAAGACAAATCTGTTCTGTTAGTGATCTACATGATGCAGATGCAAAGTATCACGAGGATTGCTACAAATCGTTCTTCATAGCATAAACATTAATTTTACACCATTAAAAAGTGTCTTTTATACCCTTTGTTACATGGAAACTATTAGTCCTAGAGAAAAAATTAATAGGAGCTCTTTTGTAGGAATTTCTACATACATAATTTTGCACTGGGAAACAGTTCATGAGAAGTCATGGTTTTCGAGTTACTCAAGAAAAACGTGAAAAACTGCCCTATAAATGCTCTCCACACCTCCACCCCACCTCCCATGCCAATGCTCACACCCTAAAGGTCAGGTTTTTAGTATGTTGTGCATGACACTCCTCCCTAGCATTTGTGACTACACAAATTTTTTCAACTAATTTTCCTTCTTTGACTAGTCTCTTGTCAGTTTGGAAATGGAGGGAAGGATGGGAGTATAACTTTTAGATGGAGACCACGGCTTGAGTGCAATAAACAGATTCAAATGGATGTAGGCTGCAATAGTTACGCAGAGATGAAGAGACTTTCATAGGATGGACTAACAAGGAGAGCTTAGCTCTGAAGACCACAACTAAATTATCATGTTGTTTGTAGTCTCCTTTACAAATGTCTGCATTTTCCTTTCCAAAAAATCCAAGTCTTTGATTTGTCTTCCCTGCTATTAATTTTATGTCTTTGTCTTATTTTACATTGCTTCTTAGTATTACTCCTATATGTTGAGAACAAGTTCACTGTTAACTTTCCTCAGAGCACACCTGATGTTACTTTAGTTTCTGTTGGACATTATCCTTCCATTATAACATACTGTCAGTAAACATCCTTGGAGCCAGTTACAATTGTGTGAATATATTCTGTGTGATCATGTTTGGTTAGCAGCTGAACTTGTGATACAGGTTTGAATTCCTTTCAGAAATCTAGTGAAAGTATATCTACTGACTGTCTCCATCCATTAATTACAGATTATCAGGAGTGAATAAAGTGAACTGTGTTTTCCACAACTCATTTTCTGAACTCATGTTGATTATTATTTAAAAGTTCCTTTTTCTCCAGAAATCCCATAATGTTCGGAGGTGTGTTTCAACCCTCCCCCCTTCCCTCCAGTAGCCTTAGTTGATTCTCTCGAACTAAAGGTCCTGCTAATCAGTGCCTCTGAAATCCCGTGTGTACCCGAGGAAAGGCTTGACTTCTTCACGTTCTGCAGTTGTTATTGGAGCAAAAGAAGGTAACTTCTATTCATATCATGAAAAAGTACATCCACTACTTTCCTTTTACAAACATATATTAAATGAGTGTACAGATCTTTAAAGTGATTTGTGAATTAGAGTAGAACACAACTTTTCATACAACATACACCTCGAAGGCTCAACATGAGCGCAAGATTACAGTACATTTTATTTGTCACAAAACCATCTTGCCTTTGTTTTCATTCTTGGTGAGTGCTGTTGCTGCTTGACAGTCAAGCCATCACCAAGCTGCTACGCCAAAACATAAAAGGCCCCACCTACACCAGGTGAAGCTGTTCACTTATCATCACACCTTCCCCATATTCCACATCTCCTGTTTAATTTCTGCAAAACAAGAAAACAAACACCCGCGCATGGTATACGTTCCACGATTTACTTCCTACTTAATATTATTCTGTCACAATCGTCTTTCCTTGTGCTACACAAGAAGTGTGTAATGTTGTTTGCCTAAATGGTATGTAACACTTCAGTTCGTGCCATAATATGCCTAGGATCTTGCAATATGAAAATGTCAACAATATTAGCCTGTAAATCAGCACTTAGGTTTGTTTATCCTTTTTAAAATATGAGTGACCTGCACTCTTTTCCAGGTACGTGCAGCTATTTACTGTGGAAGAAATTCTCAGTGAATGGAGTTATGAAATGAGTCAACACAACAGCATCATCAATGTAAAATATAATACGACTGCTGGTGCTTCTTTTACTGTGTTTCATTTGTGGGTGAATGATAGCATCCTGAAGCATAATTGCATTTTTAAATGCAGCATCTAATGTGTAAGACCAGAACTTAGGCTTTTCTGATGATCTTTCATCAGGATTTGACTATAGAAGTTATTGCAGACTTAGCAAAGAGCCTTTCTTATTGATGCTTGAGTTGCTATTAGTTGTCTCTGTTGGTTACACTGTATTCATTTGTTTGACAAGAGTGTAGCAGTTTTGTGTTTGCAACATTCTCTAAATGTTACCATTAAATATGGCGAGTCTTGGCCATATTTTGTTACTTTGCTTCATGTGTACACTGATTAGCCAGAACATTATGACCCATACCTACTACAGATATACCGGGTGATCAAAAAGTCAGTATAAATTTGAAAACTGAATAAATCACAGAATAATGTAGGTAGAGAGGTAGAAATTGACACACATGCTTGGAATGACATGGGGTTTTATTAGAACCAAAAAAATAAAATGGTTCTGACCACTATGGGACTTAACATGTCAGGTCATCAGTCCCCTAGAACTTAGAACTACTTAAACCTAACTAACCTAAGGACATCACACACATCCATGCCCGAGGCAGGATTCGAACCTGTGACCGTAGCGGTCGCGCGGTTCCAGACGGAAGCGCCTAGAACCACACAGCCACCAGCAGCCGGCTACCAAATAAAAAAAAAAAAAATAATTAATATATATATAAAGTTCAAAAAATGTCCGACAGATGGCGCTTCGTCTGATAAGAATAGCAATAATTAGCATAACAAGGTAAGACAAAGCAAAGATGATGTTCCTTACAGGAAATGCTCAATATGTCCACCATGGTTCTCAACAATAGCTGTAGTCGAGGAATAATGTTGTGAATAGCACTGTAAGGCATGTCCAGAGTTATGCTGAGGCATTGGCGTCAGATGATGTCTTTCAGCATCCCTAGAGATGTTGGTCGATCACGATACACTTGCGACTTCAGGTAACCCCAAAGCCAATAATCACACGGATTGAGATCTGTGAGCCTGGGAGGCCAAGCATGATGAAAGTGGCAGCTGGGCACACAATCATCAGCAAACGATCCGCATCTGTCAGACATTTTGTGAACTTGGTTTTTTATTGGTTCTAATAACACCCCATGCCATTCCAAGCATGTCTCTCAATTTTTACCCCTCTATCTACATTATTACGTGGTTCATTAAGTTTTCAAATTTATACT
This sequence comes from Schistocerca gregaria, assembly GCF_023897955.1. Classification (NCBI taxonomy): domain Eukaryota; kingdom Metazoa; phylum Arthropoda; class Insecta; order Orthoptera; family Acrididae; genus Schistocerca; species Schistocerca gregaria. The sequence continues at coordinate 243,166,486 of NC_064921.1, forward strand.
GACTTTTTGATCACCTGGTAAACCTGTCCAGGTGATAACAGTGTCACCAGGTGAGGAGTGAGTGCTAATCAGACACATGCATGCTGCATGTAGTATCAGTGAGCATACTGTCTGTGTATAGAATTGGGAAGGCATGCAAATTATCTGAGTTTGAGCGAGGGCAGATTGTGATGGTCCAGAAGCTGCATGAGCATTTCAAAAACTGTGCCACTTGTCAGGTGTTCAATTAGTGCTGTCTTCAAAACAAAGGTGAAACAATATTCAGACTTTGGGATAGCCACACCTCATTATAGGTGGCAAACTGTGGTTGAACTAACATCAGACTTTAATGCTGGGCAGAGTACAAGTGTCTCAGAACACACAGTGCATCAAACACTCCTAATGATGGGCCTCTGCAGCTGACGACCCATGCATGTGCCAATGTTAACACTATGACATCGGCAACTACAACTGAAGTTGGCAAGTGACCATCAACACTGGACGATGGCGCAGTAACAGAGAATTGCATGTTCTAATGATTCTAGATGCCTCCTTCGTTATGGTGTATGGAGGGGACAAATCCGTTGTCTTCCAGGAGAACAGCTCCTTAACACCTGTACTGCAGGTCAGAGACAAGCTGGTGGTGGCTCCATTATACACTGGGGGAACATTCATGTGAGAATCCATGGGTCCAGTGGAGTTCATGCAAGGCACCATGACAGCCAAGGAGTATTGTACACTGGTTGCAGACTCCTTATATCCCTTCATGACAGTTATGTTTCCTGACGGCAGGTGCATATTCCAACAAGATTATGCACTACGTCAGGGACAGAGACAAGCTGGCAGTGGCTCCATTATACTCTTGGGGAACATTCATGTGGGCATCCATTGGTCCCGTGGGGCTCATGCAAGGCACCATGACAGCCAAGGAGTATCGTACACTGGTTGCAGACTCTGTATACCCCTTCATGATAATCATGTCTCCCGACGAGAGGTGCATATTCCAACAAGATTATGCACTATGTGATAAGGCTAGTGTGCTGCCCCCTTGTCCCCACATTGCCAGGTCTGAACTCAATCGAACACACCTGGGATGAGATTGAACGTGCCATTAGAGCTCATCGCCTTCCTAACTGGAATATATGAGAGTTAGGTGACTTGTTTGTGAAGCAATGGTGTCAACTCCTTCCAGCGACCTTCTGAGGCCTCATTGCGTCCATGACATGACGTATAGCCACTGTTATCCGTGCCAAAGGTCAAACCATTTATCTAGAGTACTAAACAAAACTTCTTATTGCATACAAATCACTTTGGTGTAATCACATATGCAGGGTGTGTCTCCTGAGGGTCGTCACGCGCATTTTCTCTGGTGTTTTGGCAGATATTAGCAGTTTCGTTTCTTAACCCTCGACACAAAGAAGTTTAACATGTGTGTTGGTGTGTGTGTCTGTGGCATCGTGGTTCCCAAGGAAAATGTCTGGTTTTAATGCAGTTTTTTTATTTGATATCTGGTTTAATCGTGATGGTTCTTACCTATGTTCCATGGAAGTCTGTTCAGCCATTTTAATTTCATCAGCTAAATTAAGTAAAAATGTTTTCCACAAGAGTGCTCTCTTGATATATGCTACATAATACATGAGAGCTACATCAGCTTACATAGTACCAGATTGTAGAGTTCAGAAAGATCTAAATAAAAGTCCACAGGAACAAATGTTTATTTTTTACGATTGGCCACCAATGATGATTTTTGTCTGTTGAAGTGTATCTGTTTATATATCTGTGGCATTGTAGCTCCCAAACAAAAGTTCCAGTTTTAAAACATCTTTTTTAAAGAAAAAATCTGGTTGAATCAGGGCACTTCTTAGCTATATTTCATGAAAGTCTGTTCAGCTGTTTAAATTTAATCAACTAAATTAAGTAAATATGTTTTACACCAGTGTGCCCTCTTGATATATGCTACATAAAACATAAGAGCTACATCAAGTTACGTAGTACCATATTATAGAGCTCAAAAAATCTATATAAAAGTCCACAAGAACATATGTTCATGTTTTATGGTTGATAGATAATGATTCCTGTCTTGTGAAGTCACCCGTTTCAACACCTACATAGCAGAAAAAGGATGATGGTGACTCAACCATAAAATATAAACGTATGATCTCAGACTTTTATTTATTTATTTTTAGGCCTACAATTCAGTACTAAATCAAATGATTTTGCACTAATAGTTCAGACAGCCTATTGCAAGAAAGTGCAATGGTAGACCGCTTTTTTCGGACTGGATGTAGAATTATTCCCACTGCTTATTGCTTATATTTCCAAAATTAGCTAAATATATACCAAAACTTAGGCAATTAATATATGTGTGTGGGTTAGAGGAAGAAACACACAAATCGCATAAGTGAAAAGATTGTGTGTCCCAATTTTGTGTTTTGTCCCAGAAAGTATTTGTGTGAATGTGGGGATATTGTGTCTATTGCACTGTCGACACTAGTAACATATTAAGTTTGAAAGGGATGAAATACCTTAAATTAAAAATTTAAGAAAAGCTCTAAAAGCATTAGGTATTGTCTGCCCCCTTTAAATTCAACATAAGTGCTAATATTTTGATCCAATCATCATGTCGGGAGACGGCTAAGTGAATAAAATACGAACAGAATACGTCTAAAAATAATAAAATATGAAATTTAAATACAAGTAAGCTACCTAGGTAATGTAGGTAAAGGTCAAAACAGCAGTATCAAATCGTTAAGTCTAAGCTTAATTAATTTATTCCGAAAAAGCCGCAATATAGGCACAACTGCAAAATTTGCCTCCCCTCACACGATTGCATGTTTGAGGTACTGCACTCGGTCACATCCCACACACAGCATATTGCGCAATTCATTCTCGCATTTTAGTGAAGCTATCATCAAACCACTGCAGGCCAGAGGCCTCGTAAGATAGATTAATGCGTGAAACTAAGTTTGAAGGTAATTATGTAAAAATAGGATAGAAAGTAAGTGTATAACTCTATTCTTTAACAGTGTAGACTAATTAAAGATAGTTTGGTTTGCATATTTTATATAAGAAGTAATTATACATTCACTAGCTATTTTGAGGTGTCTACGTGGGACTTGCAGGACTGGAAGAGGTGACACCAGCAGAAGAGGCTTACTCCTGGCAGTAATTAGTCCCTGAACACGAGGACGCTTGGATCAGTATATTACTACTTATATTAAATTTAAAGGGGCAATACGTGTTAGTTTTATACTTTTTAGAGGTTTTTAAATTTTTAGATTAAGCTTTATGCAGTATCTAGCTGGAGTCAGCCCAAATAAAACATCAAGTGTTTTGTGCGACGCCCAGTGTATGGAAAGCATCTGTTTGTTTTCCATTATGAGCAAAATGATTTTTGAAATGGAACTTACATGCCCATTTGATTGAATGGTTCCAAATTAGTCTAGTGCAAAATTTGTTTTGTAAATATTTATTAACAGGGACAGTAAAACATGAAGAATAAATGGTACTCCAGCTGCGAAAGCACCGACTGGGCCCCAGGCTGACAGTTACCGCCAACCAACAGCACTGTTCAGTCGCTGCTGGAGTACCACTTATTCTTCATGTTTTACGGTCCCTGTTAATACATATTTATAAAACAAATATTACAATAGACTAATTTTGGACCGACGAATCCAGTGGGCACATATAATTTGCTTCAAAAATCATTTTGCTGATAATGGAAAACAAGTTGAAGTTGCTGTCTACACTGGGTGTTTCATGAAGGACTTGATGAGCAGTATTCGTTTGGAGCAACTCCAATTACACATTGCAAAAATTAAATTGCAAATATCTGCTGAAACACCATATAAAATACATCTTACAACCATTAGGAGGAACACCCTGATTACAAAGGTCATTACAAAAGTCATGGCCAATATATTTTTGTCTCAAAGATTGTAACGAATTAAAAAATTTTGAATATACAAATTAAATGTTAGTTCATTTGTAAACATTACATGTAGTGAGATGGAGGAACAGGTGCATTGACATGAAGATATAGCATGAGAAAAATATGAAATATATTTCGCCACTTCAAACATGTTTTACAGTCAATTGCAACCGTACACAATAGTACAGGGCAGGAACATGGACGTGTGATATCTTAGAGTCCCTCGAAATAATCTCTCAATGTATCTATCACACGCTGCCAATTTGGCCTTATCATGAGTGAATTGTCGGCTCTCATGTGTCACTGTTGTGGCAATGTCTTCACGTGTTCCAAAGCGTGTTCCACTGAACAGCTGTTTCAGTTTTGGTATGAGCTCATAATAAGCACGCATTGGGCGATCTAGGTATGAGTGCAGTCCGTATGCATACTGACAGGCCTCCTGGATCCGTGCATGTCGGCCATTGCACCTCTACCATGTCAGAATGTATTTACGCACCGACCGACTGTACGGTACGGTAGGGCGGCATGCCCTGCCACTTCTGTGAGCTCCTCATTGCATTCTTGCACATTCCTTTCATGGGGAACTGCAAGTTTTACATAAGAACTTTGTTAAAGTTAGGTAACATCCATCCTCAATGGCTGCTCAACTCAGTGTGATCTCTCTTCATGATTTGTTCTGGAAATGACTACCATCTAGCGTTTTATCATGTTACTGGTGATTCCTGGGGAGACTCTTGATGCCATAGAATGCATGTAGTGTGCGATGTACTATTGTGCACTATTGCAATAGATAGTAAAAGATATTTGCAACAACTAACTTTTTTGTCTTTTTTCTCATGCTATATTTTTAGGATGGTGTGTGTTTGTTCATCCATCTCACTACATGTAATGTTTACATATGAGGTATCTTTTCACTCATTGCTGTTTCTGAGACAAAAAATAGTTCTCATGACTTTTGCAGTGACCCTCATATAAGCTCACTGGAGAAAAATATTGGCCCCTCCACACCCTTAAAAGAGCAGACTTCTTGCTATCAAGTGCTGCTGATGATTTAGAGCTGGTAGCAGGTTGTAATGCTATCCTCCTCCACTGGCATAAGTTGAGGCAGTGAAGTTTTGTGTGTGTGTCAATCTGTTGCATGTGATCAGCATAGTAGTAAGTCACGTCCACGTGGAGATGTAACAGAGTGTTAGAAGGAGCTATCACAGTTGGACGTGCCAGTGACCACTTGTGTATGAAGTTGCCCGATTTGTTGGTGCATCACATGCAACTGTGTACCACAGCCCAACAAGACTGGCCATGAAAATATCCTAACAGACAGGGATTGGAGATGAGTGTCACACCTGGTCAATAAAAATCGGTTTCAAACCATGCAAGTCAAGCTGGACAAGTTTCTAGACTGTTGGATGACTCTCGGATTGTCACCTCTGGACAGGGAAATGAGATACCAGAATGACATTAGATTTGTTCAATTAACTTCTTTATTCTGGTCCTTGGCTGTAATACAGCAGGAACAGCTTGGTGGAGGCCTGAAGTTGCATCCTATGCAAGACAATAGACATCCAGCATTGCTGGCAGTGCAAAGAGAAGGGCCGAGCACGGCTTCACTCGAATGCCACTGTCAGCCATGTCTCCGGCTGAGACCGTGATGAAGGCACTGTGGTGCAGCTGACAATGGCCATGATCTCCCTGTATCAGCAGGTGGCTGCCTGCTCAGGCAGTAGTCCTCTTATGACTCTGGGCAGGATGCCCTGCCTCATGGCTGAACAGCGGACCCCTTACTCACAGGCTCGTATTGTAGACTGTGATACTGAGATGAGAATATTTTAGTACGTGAATGGCTGAGTACTTATACGCTCCATATTACGTTCATTCAGGACTTATGGCATGTACTCGAAACACATCTGTGGTGGCAAGTGAGGAAAGGCAATTTAGCTTGCATTGATCAAATACAGTTGATACGCTACATTGTCCTCCTTTTCATCAAGACCCTGTCCCTCGGGTTGACCAAACTAGATTATCCTTTTACGCTAGAATTCCTGGCAGAATTCCTGTTTTACCTCTTAAGAATTATTCTAACAGTTGGTTTCCTTAATCCTATCACGTAATCTTAAACATTTCTACAGGGGCCCCTTGCCCTTCTCCAATTCAAACACAACAGAACGTATTTCATTACTAGCTTCTTGCACAATAATTTCTAATTTCTGTTCCCCACTTACAAGCTAAAATGAATTGTTTATCCTTGTTACTACCCCTGTGCATTCATCTTTCTTCCCCTCTCTGTCATTTTTGTAACTTCGCTTCCTCCATTTCTATATATCTTCACGTGTCTCTTGCAACTAATAATAGCCGATGCATTTTTTACTCTTACAAATTTCTTCCATATCTCCTACTCTATAGGCTATGCATGAACTGTGTGTAGCACTCGTAACAAGCTTGTTCCCCTGCTACAGGTTGTTGTTGTTGTTGTTGTTGTTGTTGTTGTTGTTGGTGTTGGTGGTGGTGGTGGTGGTGGTGGTGGTGTTGTAGTGGTCTTCAGTCCAGAGACTGGTTCGATGCAGCTCTCCATGCTACTGTATCCTATGCCAGCTTCTTCATCTCCAAGTAACTAGTGCACCCTGCATCCTTCTAAATCTGCTTAGTGTATTCATCTCTTGGTCTCCTACTATGATTTTTACTCTCCGCACTGCCCTCCAGTACTAAATTGGTGATCCCTTGATGCTTCAGAACATGCCATACCAACCAATCTATTCTTCTAGTCAAGTTGTGCCACAAATTCCTCTTCTCCCCAATTCTATTCAGTATCTCCTCATTAGTTACATGATCTACCCATCTAATCATCAGCATTCTTCTGTAGCACCACATTTCAAAAACTTCTATTCTCTTCTTGTCTAAACTATTTATTGTTCATGTTTCACATCCATACATGGCTACACTCCATACAAATAGTTTCAGATAAGACTTCCTCACACACAAATCTATATTTGATGCTAACAAATTTCTCTTCTTCAGAAACGCTTTTCTTGCCATTGCTAGTTTACATTTTATATCCTCTCTACTTTGACCACCGTCAGTTATTTTGCTCCCCAAATAACTGCTATTGGTATAGAAATGAAAATATAAACTTTTGCACCATCAGTCCTCGCCAATGCTGTGGCTGCCTAGAAATAAAAAGGTGAGTTTTTGTGCTTGGGTTCTAGAACCAACCCAAACTCCAACAATAGTTCCTTCTGTACTTTCCTTAGACACTGTAAATATTGCTCTGGCGACAAGTTTACCCGTAGCTGACCTCCTGCAGCCTGTTGCATGGCCTCCTGTAGTTCTGTTACTTTCTTTTGTGCTTTAACCACTTTGTCATTACTACTTCCCTATCTAAGACTTAACATACCCTGGCACTTCCTTTGAGAGTCCCGTGCTTTTCTGTTCTCAATGGAGTTTGTCGAATGCTTCTTCCAATCTTTCTCACATTGTTGTGCATCTCCCATGTGCTGAATACCAACTGTAACACCAAGTGATTATTGGTGATCACTACATCTTCCTGCTTGGCGAACCGCATTCCCCCTTCCAGGTGCTTGTTCATAACGCTTGCATCCTGACGAACATTAGTAGTCCCACTATGAACTGCATCATCTCACCTTGTCTGCACCTCACATATGGGCAGGAATACCTCTTACCTTCCTCCCCCTTAAATTCATTGCTACTCCACAGCTGCCTAAAGTAATTATGCTAAATCTATACCTAACCTTAAAAAAATATTAAATGGCTATCTCCTAGGTGCTAATACACACTGGTTTCTCATTACTGTTTCATTCACAGTCTTATGTTTATCCTTCCGATACCTTTCTTCTTATTCTCCCCTTCGAGCTCGCATCTCCTATCCCTGGATACCTTCTGGACTCTCTTGAAAAAATTTCAATAATCCGACATGCACAATTGTTCACATCGGCAATTGAATGTTGATATTTACTGGTGACGTACTCTCTACCTCTTGCTATGGCCCCTGAAACTTTGAAAAAACTTCTTTTTCTTTCCATTCGGCATATGCGACATTGATAGCATCATCCACTGACTAATCTTATATTGTGGCATTATTGCTTCTTCCTGTTTCTCCAGTGCTCTTGTATTTGCCCTCTGTACTCTATTACAAATTTCCCTAATCACTCTGGCAAATCCTTAACAGACTCTCCAGTCTTCCCTTTCTTTGTTTTCAATATATCAAATGATGATGGCATTTTATGAACATGTACTACTTTATATGGTGATAATCTTGTATTTGTATGCTGCTTCGAGTTGTAGGTGGAGACGGCGTACTTCAAATAGACATTCCAGTTGGAGTGATGAGGGTCAGTGTAGTATCTAAGCATCTTCCTGATTGTCCTACGTACTCTTTCAGTTCTTCCATCGGCTTGTGGATAGAGAGAACTGGTCTGTGACTTCTTCACATTCAATAACTTAAACAATTCCTTGAATAGATCTAACGTGTAGTTCGTTCCCTTGTTTGTTACTATTGTTACTGGTTACTGAGGTATCCATTTATTTGCAAGTGCTTGTGCCACTGTTGCTGCCTGCTGGTTTGATGTCATGACCATCTCTGTATACGAGGGTGGGAACTTTAATTGTGGCAACTATTTATTTACAGCTTGTACAAAACAGACACGTGTTTCAAAATTTTGCTGACCTTCAAAGTTGTCACCAGCATTATGTATAACCCGTTGCCAGCGATGTAAAAGTCGTAGGATACTCTTAGCAGTGCCAGTTTTTTGGTACTATGGCTGTTCCTGCCCCCATACACTGTTACTTTTTAAAGTTATTCCATCTTTCCCTTTCAACTGTTGATCGATGAATTCCTCCAAAATTGGTTTCAAGTACCTTGGTATTGTGTATGGTTTGCCGTAGATTGGTGATTCATTTCCCATTGGTATGTAGTACTGTCTAATATGCGTAGCTGGTAATGGCCCTTTTATAAAAAATCAATCCTTAAATTCCAAAAGTAAGTTTTCCTTCTGTTCCCTGGTACTTCCGATAGGTGCTTCACTTTTTCTCTTAATGCAGTTTCAATGGCATCCAGCGATTTTCTGTGGCTGACACCCCGGTGTCCCATTCTTCTTCCTCGAGGGATATCCATATTAGTTATTAACAACCCCTGTGTTAATCCTATATCCTCTGCATTAAAATTATCTATAGAAATAGGTACCTTCTTTCCGCCCTTTATTTTTTTGTTGGTGCACAAAACCTCTTTTAACCACATAGCCTGCCAGACCTAATACTTCATTCTCTTCTAATGGTTCCACCAAACACAAAATTCCTACCATCAAGGTAGACTCATTACTGACCCAAAGTGATTTCCCAGTACCCTTAGGTACACAGTTGAGCGAATCAAGTCTTAGTGTGATTGTTCCTGGTTTTAATCGGTTTGCCTTATGCAACAGATTCTCCTCGCGACATTGCTGCGCCGGCAATGGCTTCACCTAACCGAAACATTTTTCTGTCAAGGTTACACCCTATTTTGCTGAAGATTGATTATGACATAATGCTGATAAAAGAAATCTAATCCCAGAATCATGTCATAGCCTTAACTCGTATGTGGCACAATCTCTATACATTGTTTAAATTGAACTGTAGATAGGCAAAAGTCTATGTCCACCGATCCTAATGGTGTGATATCTTTATCCACCACTCCATGCAATCTGTACCGTGGTGGCTCCCATTGCTTACGTTTGACCAGATCACGACCAGTGAATGACACATGTGCCCCTGTGTCCAATAATACCATGCAGCCATTTCTTCCTGCTATTCCTCTTATCACACAATCCACCTCTGCACACAATTTTGTAGCATCCGATCTTATTGGGAAGGTCTATAGGTGAAACTGAGGTTCCCTTGGCATTTAACACCTTATTCTTCCCCAGTCCTCTACCTCTGAAACTATTACTTCCTCCTACTTTATTCACATCACACTGAGGCAGCCGACACTGTCTCCTTACATGCCCCATTAATCAGCACTTGAAACATTTTATACCAGCTGCTAATGCTGTCCATTTACCCTGATACAGCAGTTGCTGCCTAAGGAAGAACCTTTGAGGAGGTGGAAGAAAAACTAACTACAGGTCTTCAAACACTGTCTGCCTATTATGATCACAATTATTTGAAACCAAATCTCTCTAAAACACAAGTGTGTGCTTTCCATTTACGGAACAGAGAGGCTAGAAGGAACCTAAACATAACCTGGAGAAGACAACAACTGACCAACTGTGATACCCAAAATACCTGAGAGTAAAGCTAGACTGTTCCCTCACCTTCAAAGTCCACTGCAAGGACACAAAAATGAAAGTATCGGCTAGGAACATCATCATTTGGAAACTGACAGGTAACATTTGGGGTGCACAACCAGATGTTCTTCACACATCTGGATTGTCCTTATGCTTCTCCGCTGCTGAATATGCAGCACCCGTGTGGCAGAACTCCAACCATGCCAAACAAGTGGACATTGCCCTTAATGAAACAGGATGCATTGTCACTGGCTGCTTGTGGGCAACTCCTAACACCTGCTCAACTGTAGAAACCTCCCAGTCCCATGTCCGATGGACGATCTGGTTATCGCCAATGATGCAGCAGTTCAAACGGCAAAATTTTATATGTCATATGGAATTTAATCATGTACTCATATTGTTTGTAAATTGCTGTCTATCGGCTATATATGTATCTTATGTTCTGGATGCGAGTAAATAAATAAATAAATAAATAAATAAACCCTGCATTCCAGTCAACAGATCGACCTCCTCAAATCCTATAGCTAAGAGCACTGCTGTGCACAAATCTGTCGAACCCCATGTCCGTACATTGACATTTCCGCAAAAACCCTCTTAAAAAAGCATCAAGTGCCCTTTTCTCAACTTCTTGCAAAATAATGTTATTGACTGCAGCATCCTGTCCTAGTTCATTGGTACACCCATTAATTTTCCTTATCCTATCCACAGTTTCTGGAGTTTTCTAAGTTGTTACCCGTCATTGTTACCTACAGTGCCCGTCACTATTTCGTTTCAGGTATCTCTGAATTAACCCTTCTTTAAATTCTTTGAATGTTGTGAGTCGTGCAAGAGCTTCTGTATACCCTACATAAGTTTTAGCTTCCCCTGTTAGTCTCAATTTTGCAACACCTGATAATTCCTTATCAGACCAACCTTCCATCTGGACCAGTTTTCCAAGGTCTCCCACAAAGGCCTGCAAATCCTTGGTTCCTTACTCGAAAAGGGAGCAATTAAACTTGTGACTGACAAATCTACAGCCCCTCCCTCCAGTGTCTTATTTCATATCGCACTTCTGAAACCAGTGTCAGATGACTCTTGGGTTGTCACCCATGGAAAGTGAAATGAGATGTAAGGTCGGTAGTAGATTTGTTCAATTAACTTCTTTATTCTCTCCCTCAGTCATAGTACATCAGGAAGAATGTGGTGGAAGCGTGCAGTTGCTTCTCATTCGAAACAGTAGACGTCTGGCATTGCTGACAGTGCAAAGAGAGGGGCTGAGCGTGGCGTCACTTGACTGCTACTGTCAGTGACGTCTCTGGCTGTGATGCATAACACTCTTGCCTGCCTGGGGCTGACTGTTGCAGCTCATTCCGTCTCTGTTTGATTTTTTAACTGAATGTGATTGATGCGCTACAGTACAAATATTGCAAAGGACATTTGGAGTCGAGTACCTTATGAGAGGACATTACTCACAGTGATGCAAAAAGCTGCATGTTGTCAGTGAGCTAAATGACACAGAAAATGGGCAATAGCTGACTGGAACCGTTTAATGTAGTCGGAAAAGTCACGATTTGGCCTGTTTTCAAATGATGCTGGCCTTCGAGTACCCAGATGACATGATGAGATGTTTAACACCCATTGTTGAGTATGAAGTTCAGGGCCGAAATGATTGTATTGTATTTTGGCGCTATTTTTCACCACGTTTTCGGTCCACTGATTCTATTTACCTCGAATGTGAACTAGGATGTTTATTCCAACACCATCAGTGACCAAGTTTGTCCTTTCTTCTACGTTTTCATGAAGAGTATTTTGTGCACACTACCATCTTTCAAATGACCACAGGTGTGGGCTGTACACAAACATTCCGGGTTTGACGAACACTCAGGCACTCTAGCGTACCTTGAGTGGCCGACTACATCACATGATTTTAATCCCATAAAAATGAGTTGGGGATTGTTTGGAACAATGGTCAAATATACCAGCCAACATCCCAACAATTAGGTGGCTCTATTAAAATTAGCCACTAGTGAGTGGTTTCAGCTAGATGTGGTACACTGAAATAAATTTGAGGGCTGTTGAATTGAAGCCATCGTCACAGTGAGAGATGGTGTTATACAGTAGTAGCATGACGTCTCTTGGGGGGAGACAATCTTTTTCTGTGTGCTTTATATATACAGTAAAATCCCCTTTTTACACTTTTCAACAGCTCGACACAAAAAAGTGTAAAATGCAGGAAAGAATAAGAAATTACTCTTACCATCATTCCCTTTATATTGCTCAAAATATGAAATTAAAACAATTTTAAAAAATCTGAAATGATTAATTGCTTTGTTGCTAGACAGGGAATTGGACTCTCTCCATTACTGTTTAACTGTGTTTTTGAAAATGTAATTACAGAATGGAGAGAGCAAAAGTCGAATCAGAATATAGATCAATCAATCAAATTGGGTAGAAGTAATATTACAGTACAAGGTGCATTCAAGTTCTAAGGCCTCAGATTTTTTTTTCTAATTAACTACTCACCCGAAATCGATCAAACTGGCGTTACTTCTCGACGTAATCGCCCTGCAGACGTACACATTTTTCACAACGCTGACGCCATGATTCCATGGCAGCGGCGAAGGCTTCTTTAGGAGTCTGTTTTGACCACTGGAAAATTGATGAGGCAATAGCAGCACGGCTGGTGAATGTGCGGCCACAGAGTGTGTCTTTCATTGTTGGAAAAAGCCAAAGGTCACTAGGAGCCAGGTTGGGTGAGTAGGGAGCATGAGGAATCACTTCAAAGTTGTTATCACAAAGAAACTGCTGCGTAACATTAGCTCGATGTGTGGGTGCGTTGTCTTGGTGAAACAGCACACGCGCAGCCCTTCCCGGGCGTTTTTGTTGCAGTGCAGGGAGGAATTTGTTCTTCAAAACATTTTCGTAGGCTGCACCTGTTACCGTAGTGCCCCTTGGAACGCAATGGGTAAGGATTACGCCCTCACTGTCCCAGAATATGGACACCATCATTTTTTCAGCACTGGCGGTTACCCGAAATTTTTTTGGTGGCGGTGAATCTGTGTGCTTCCATTGAGCTGACTGGCGCTTTGTTTCTGGATTGAAAAATGGCATCCACGTCTCATCCATTGTCACAACCGACTAAAAGAAAGTCCCATTCATGCTGTCATTGCACGTCAACATTGCTTGGCAACATGCCACACGAGCAGCCATGTGCTCATCCGTCAGCATTCGTGGCACCCACCTGGATGACACTTTTCCCATTTTCAGGTCGTCATGCAGGATTGTGTGCACAGATCCCACAGAAATGCCAACTCTGGAGGCAATCTGTTCAACAGTTATTCGGCGATCCCCCAAAACAATTTTCTCCACTTTCTCGATCATGTCATCAGACCGGCTTGTGCGAGCCCACGGTTGTTTCGGTTTGTTGTCACACGATGTTCTGCCTTCATTAAACTGTCGCACTCATGAACGCACTTCGACACATCCATAACTCCATCACCACATGTCTCCTTCAACTGTCGATGAATTTCAATTGGTTTCACACCACGCTAATTCAGAAAATGAATGTTCAAGTAAGGAAAACGTCGCCATTTTAAGTATTTAAAACAGTTCTCATTCTCGCCGCTGGCGGTAAAATTCCATCTGCCGTACGGTGCTGCCATCTCTGGGACGTATTGACAATGAACGCAGCCTCATTTTAAAACAATGCACATGTTTCAATCTCTTTCCAGTCCGGAGAAAAAAAATCTGAGGCCTTAGAACTTGAATGCACCTTGTAGATTGCCTCTGCTTTGCAGATGATGTGACAATTTTAGCTAGGGATATTACCACAGCTCAAAGACAAATTGAGATTATTACAGAAATTGCAGAAAAAGTAGGACTACAAATATCATTCAAAAAAACGGAATCTGTTACCTGCAACAAACAAGCACCAAAGTTTCTCAATTAAAATACTAGGGGGAAATCATACAAGAAAACAGTCTGGAAAAAGCTGCAAAGTTTACTGACAAAAAATGGCAACTACATTCAGATTAACACAAAATATTTATAATAAAAATCACTTTCTAAATTCGGTAAACTTGGGCAGTACAGCACTGTAATCAAACCTGAATACTTTTATGGAGCAGAAATTTTAATTTTAAATAGATAGAGAATATTGGAGAAATTTGAAAGAAAGAAAGATTATTAGGAAAATTAAAGGCCTCGAAATTACTGACGGAGAAACTTATAGGCTGAGAAGTAATAAAGAAATAGGATACACAGACATATATGGTGTTCAGCATACATTTCCTCCCCTTCAAACACTGTGAACCAATAATACGGGCAGCTGTGACCCAACAGGCCGACACCAAAATCTTGCATAAGCCAGTATTACACTAAAATATCTTTGTCAAAGTTGATATGTCAAATGTACTGCCCTGAGAATACTTTACATGATCAGTAATTTTGTGTGCAGTCTGTGTTTTATGCTTTGTTCCAAGGCCTACTTTGAGCAACAATATGACACACTTTTTGCAGAAAAACTATACGAAAATCAATGTTGAAGGTAGTGATAACGTCAATGAGAACTTCAAATGTGGGAAATGTTGTAACATGGAATAGTTAACAATGGGAAAGCATTGTATTCAGAGAATAGGACTTATGTTGGGACCAATGAAAATGAATGCAAAATGCGTGAGTAAAAATACAGTGTTGCTGTATATGTATGAATGAATGTCTTCATTAACAACTAATCATTTACAGTTATTTTGTTAGTCTTATCTGCAAAATAATAATAATAATAATATAATAATAATAATAATAATAAATACTTATGTTACTAATAGGACGTTGTGCAAGAGCTGGTCGCAGTGGAACAGCTTACTCCTTGGTTGCTGCAGATGAATATGCATATTTAGTGGACCTTCATCTCTTTCTTGGAAAGCCACTTCAGGAAGATGTTCACATTGGACGCATTCCGCAAGATCTTTTGGAGGAAGAGCAAACCAATTTACTTAGCTGGCATGAAAATTCAGTTGATCTGGTGAGGCCATTAAATGACTTACTCAACTAATTTCTGTATTTCAACTAATAATAATTTACAAAATGAAAGGAGGCTCTGGTGGGAGTAAAACTGTGAGGGCAGATAAAGAGCTAGGCATGTATAGTTCAGTCGGGGAGCACTTGCCCACTAAAAGCAGAGAGCCCAGGTTCGAGACCTGTACTGGCACACCATTTTAATGTACCAGGGAACTTCAATAATAATTTAGTTTTATAGTTTATATTCGGTAATATATGTTTCATGGTGTTTGTAAGTACAAAACATAAATGTGAACATTTAGTTAAAAGTCTAAAATAAAGAACTGTAACCTACATTGGAGAAATAAGCTCATTTCACATTACATCACAACTGAATGTGTCTTCAGTCTGCAATGATTAAATTATTCATTCACATCTGTAGTTATTTACTGTATGTGCCTTACACATAATTGTATTGGAACACAGGTTGGTGAAAGTTCTGTATGTTCATATACCAACAGAAATCTGGTATAATTTGACAACAACAAGAAATATGATGTCAGATATTGTGCACATATGTGGTGATTCGCTAATATTTTTATTTTCTCATTGTAGAGGTATAATATCTGCACTGATGATACCTTCACAATATACTGCGTAACTGCAGAAAGCTTCTTATTATTGTAACATTGCTCAACACAATGTCAGAGTTCCCACCAACCAACTTTAAATTCGCTTCCATACAAAGGAGAATACAGAAAACCTGAAGCACGTTGTGATATGAACAAGCACATGAATTGTGGGTTATATTAATGCACAGTCAAGTTTTACTTAGTGATGAAAACATTAGAGCAACTGGGGTTCACTGCACCAGCTTATATACCACTGTTTGCACCTGGAAAAATGCTTGCTGCGGTGTCTGCGCCGAGTGAGACAGTCTCTAAAAGGTTGGCCGTGGAGGCGCATGCTCTTTAAATATGTGCGCTCACTTTGTAGGGTTATTACACTCCTTCCCCCGGGTAGGGGGAAACTGTTCACTGTGGAAATGTCCATGTCTTCATCAAAAGGGGATGACTGATGGAGCAGTTGTCGTGTCGTCACAGGAGAATATGGTTTGAAATGGCTTGTACATGAACATGCACAGCACCCACTCCCCTTGAGACACTGTAAGGAAGTATTTGTGATGGAGATGCCATATGCATGTCTACAAACGGGCAGGCACTCAGCAACGGAGGCAGCAGCTGCGAGGTGGAAGTGGCCCATTGCCAATGACTCTGCCCGGTGGTGGTGACACTCAGGAAGATGGCAGAGCGGCCGAAGGGGGGTGTGGACCATGCTGCAGGGGCAGGCACGAAAGGCAGAGTTGGCCGTTGGAGGCACGGGATCTCCTGCGTGCGGTTTGTCACGCGTAGGCGGAGCTGGTCATATTTTCAGGACATCGAGATACTGGAGATGATCATGACACAGAGGCTGGCCTCTGCAGTGTTGAATGACTGCTGGTATACACTTAGAGCACTAGCTAAACCGTAGCGCCCAGGGGGCAGAGCCTGGATGGAAACGCTGCAAGTGCGGCTCCGGCGAGTGGCCGGGAATCGCGTGGAGTAGATGAAACAATGTACGGGGCTAGCAGCCGTGAAGCAGTGCTGTCGGGCTACAATTGCCAACTGGAGTGAACCTGTAGGAACTCGAGAACCTTTTGGGGGCTTCCTCAGGAGAAGAGTGCATGACATATTTTTTCATCTGAATTTTGAAAGTCCGGACCAGCCGCTCCACCTCACCATTTGACTTGAGGGTGAAATGCCACCCTTTCTACAGAAATCTTCAGAATCCTGAGACACAAATTGGGGGCTGTTGTCTGTCACAAATCTTTGCGAGGTCTGTGACCGTGGCCACCGTGGGAGTGGGCAGGCAACAAACCACATAAGGAAATTTTGAAAAAGCTCACCTACAAGAATTCAGGAGGAGTTAAGGAGGGGGGCTTACAAAAACCGCATGAATTTGCTCCCAGGGGTGCTGGGGGCAGGCTACAGGGAAAGAGAGGCCCATAGTGCTGCCTGATGGACGGTACACTGCAGGGAGACCAAATCAACTGAAACGCGTACATGAACATGCACAGCACCCACTCCCCATGAGAAACCGTAAGGAAGCATTTGTGATGGAGATGCCATATCCATGTCCACAAACGGGCAGACACTCAGCATTGGAGGCAGCAGCTGTGAAAGAGGCTGCGAGGTGGAAGTGGCTGTTTTGGGAAAAAATATTGGCTTCCAGAAAGCAGAGCTAAGAGTTCATCTTGATAAGGTATGGGATAGATGTGAATAATATATTGTAAATTGACAGACTTTTTAAAACCACCACAGAGCCTAAGGTAGTTGTTTGATTCCATTTTCATTACCTGGCCAAAACAAGTGTTGGTGTGCTGGCAGATTTATACTAGAAATACCCCAATGGTCCAGATGGAGAAAGCGCATGACAGCGCATCACAACACAGACTAGTTCACTATCCTGGGTGTCGACTCTTCAGTAGCCAACAATAATGCACCATCAAGAACTGAGAAGCAGTGGTGGAGAGCATAATAATTACACAGAGGATCCAATGCTCAGCCGGTGGTTTGATAGCCAGGTGGTAGACAAATTGAACAACCTGATACAAGACAGGATTGGCCATGACGGCTAATGGGAAAACCATCCACAGTGTTTTGGGCTTAGATGGCTAAATGGAAACACAACAGTTCATCTTAGTCAAATGCAGGATTGGTGCCAGTCGGCAACCGAGAAAGAGCATCTGCATTAATGTGTCGTGCTGTGGGGTGGAATTGACTCTCATAGTTGTAGTGTGACAAAAACAGAGCCATGCATTGCAGGCAGAGGGTCACTTTGTCCGGAAGAGATGCCGGGAGATGGAAAAGAGCAACCAGAGGTTTATTATTAGTAATCTTATGAAATTTAGAACTGTAGAAGAAAACTTAAAAATTTTTGAGTGTGCTGTTGCGTCTGATTCAAGATTTTGGAAGCATACGTAATAGGACATTCAGAACTGTCCATGTATTTGTGTGCGAGAACATCCCCAAGACCGTACTAAAAGGTGTCCGTGACCAAAACAAAATGTGGGTCTATTTGGATGATAGCTAAGCAAGGTATTGAATGAATTTTGACTAAATCAGGGTAAAAACATGCTCGCAGGTGGGCAACCAGTGAAAAGTAACACGTTTATGTAAGAGAGAAGGAAGGGGGTAAGCCCCTGTAGTTAGGAAGAAATTTATGGTAATATGCAATCGTTCCCAGTAGGCTGCAACTCTTTGACATCAGTAGGACACAGCACAGCTGCAGTAGCATTGACATGTTGGCATAAAGGCATGAACCCAGCATGCGAGACTTTGAAACCAAGATAGTCGATACTTGAAAAAATCGCAATTTGTCCAAGTTATATTTCAACCTGGTAGCTTGCAGCACCATGAACAAGGCAAGATGGTTCTGCAAGTGTTCACCTATATAGGAACTGGAGACCACAGTTATCATCCAAGTAGTTAGTGGACCCCAGAGCAGAGGCAATGAGTTGCTCCGAAAATCTTTGGAAAATAGCAGGGATGCTATCTGTGTTGAATGGCAGGCACTGGTACTGTTATAACCCAAAGGGGGGATTAATTATGTTTCCAGAGGCAGTTGCAGGTAGGCTTCAGACAAGTCTGTTTTGGGAAAAAATATTGGCTTCCAGAAAGCAGAGCTAAGAGTTCATCTTGATAAGGT
Source organism: Schistocerca gregaria (assembly GCF_023897955.1). Taxonomy (NCBI): domain Eukaryota; kingdom Metazoa; phylum Arthropoda; class Insecta; order Orthoptera; family Acrididae; genus Schistocerca; species Schistocerca gregaria. The sequence goes on from NC_064921.1 coordinate 243,185,389, forward strand.
ATGGGATAGATGTCAATAATATATTGTAAATTGACAGACTTTTTAAAACCACCACAGAGACTAAGGTAGTCGTTTGATTTTGTAACAATTACCAGCGGAGTAGACCATTTGCTAGAGGATACAGGTGTGACAACACCCAAGGACATACGTTGATAGAGTTCTGCTTTGACTTGCTCCTGCACCATTGGATTTATTGTGATGTGAGCATTGAAATTAGAAGCACACTCTAATCTGTCCGAAAACGGTAGAGAAAATTTCTAGTGTAGTATGTCCAGTTGTTGATATGGAACTTGATCCGATACCAGATGCACTTCATCAGAAATAATACAAAAATCTTGAAGATGTGTAACCCAAATAAGTTTCTAATGTTGGCATCACCTTTCATGAGCAAGGTCAAAGGCCGAACAACTGCTTTATACACTAGGGGAGTAGAAAACTGTCAGTATGTGTATCTGTTGTAACTCGGCCACCAATGAGAGACAGAGGGCAACGCTGGTGTCCTGAGATCCACGTGGGTTTGAGAATTTAACAAAGTCACTGCTGCACCTGTGTCTACTTACATTTTTAACATCTTGCCCATAACATGTATTTGTTTAGGGCTACTGTGAGTTGAGAAATGCTGTTCACATCCAGGTTAATGTGTGATGAATAAGATATAGAATTGCACACTGACGCAATATGTCATTTATTTTTTGCAATGATTGCACAACACCTGACTCTGTGGGCACATGGCCCGCACATGTTGAACAAAACAGTACGGGCACAATGGGAGAGGAGCACATGAATGCTGTTGTGAAGCTGGCTGCTGCTGCTGCTGCTGCTTAGCACAGCACTGCCTCATACAATGTGGAGACTGTGATTGCACAGCCACGACACCATATTCCCTCCATAAGCTAAAAGACAGCAGCTGAGGAGAACATGGTACAGCAGCTACTTCACACCAAGCTTCTATCTGATTCCTGCTTCCCTGGTTACTTTATGAGAATTAGCGGTGTCCAGAATGTCTGTGAGAGGGATTTTCACATTGTAAAGTGCATCTATGGACTTACGTATCAGAGACTGAGTGTATTATAGCATCACAAACCATTGAATAAGCTTGTGAGTCCTTGTGAGCCTCAGTAACAAACTGCCAATGACAGCTGAACACATGAAGTTTCAGTGCCCAAGCTATGTACGACTGTAAACAATAGTAGAACTCAATAGGAGCTGCAACAACATTAGTGTGTTTGCGATGATAATTATGGAGGACCTGTACTGTCACATTTCATCAAAAGAGAGACTAAAAGGTTCCTGCTGAAAAGATAGCTGACGCAAAAGATGATAAACAAGAAGAAAAATCCATGACAGAAAGAAAGCCTTACACATTTTGAGGTACATGACACCAAAAGCTTGGAAATGTTGCTGAAGGCATGCTATTTAATTACGCGCTCTCACTGTATAGGGTTACAGCACTTACCCTCTATCCACATAGCCTGATTTTAATGTATCTGTTTATATCGTCAGCATTTTGCGGTAATGTACATAGCAAAGTTCTGTAATGGGATAAGATGGTACCTCGATTTAATTACCTCTCACACCACCTCTTCAGTCTTTGTTTCCTCTTATCCTCACAATATGTGGGTCTCTGCCTACCCCTGTTTATTTCCTGAGGAAAGAACTAATAGTTCCCAAAGCACAGTGTCTTGTACTTTTATGTGTGTCTATGGGCAGTATTGGAATTTCACCACCTGAGGTAGGTACTGAGTGGATATTCTGTCTATAATTTAATTGGCTACTCATGTGAATATTTCTCTTAATGAATAGGTGTAATGAGACTGCTGTTTGCTCATTTTAAGTACTATAACAGAAAATTATATATACTCTGTTCGAGGTACTTGGTTTGATACTACTTTTCTTCTCTCAGTCTAACATGAAGCAGGTATGCAGTAACGCATACAAGCAGTATCTTCGTTCACGTCCTGGTGCATCAACAGAGAGTATGAAGAGAATAAAGGAAATTAATTGGGACATGTTTCATTATCATCCTTCATTTTCATTTGGAGACAAAACAGAGGCTGAGAAAATATCATTCCTAACTGAAATGAAAAAGTACAGGCCAAATGGGGTAAGTTTTGAATGTACATTTTTTTTTTTAATTATATATTATAAAAAGCTCTCACTCCAAATCATTGTTGAACAGCTATCTTGCTGTAAACAGTTATTTCCCTGTTCATGTTAACACTTTTTTTTGTTGAAAGTAGGAAGTAAAAACAATTATATGTAAACAGAACTGCATTGCTGAAAACTACAACAGAAAGGAGTGGTGGAAGGAATGAATTGTGATGCAAATCTAGTTAGAATATGGGATTCAGTTTATTGATTTAGGACACAGCAGTTGGTATTCATTCTTATCTCTGTATTTTAACAACATTTCTTTGTACTGGTAATGTGTGTGTGATTTATCATCCTTTGTATGCTTATATTCATTCTTTCAATTTTCTACATTTGAATAACAAACTGCTCATCTCTTTAGATTTCATGCACCAATCATTCTCAGCAATAAAATTCATCTAAATCGCATATTTAATTGCTGGTAGTCTCCTGCCAGCAGGAACAATTTGTTTTGCTTGGTGTTGCAGTTGTGAGTAGTGGTCGCATTAGACACATGCTACATTCATATTCATTTATAATATAACAACTTGAAATGTTGCTAGTTTGTCACTAACAACTTACTGACAGCTTATATATCACTGTTTTCACTTGGTATGGCTGTACACACATCACCCCCCCCACCCCCCCCCCCATGAACCATGAACCTTGCCATTGGTGTGGTGGGGAGGCTTGCGTGCCTCAGCGATACAGGTGGCCGTACCGTAGGTGCAACCACAATGGAGGGGTATCTGTTGAGAGGCCAGACAAACGTGTTGTTCCTGAAGAGGGGCAGCAGCCTTTTCAGTAGTTGCAGGGGCAACAGTCTTTCCAGTAGTTGCAGGGGCAACAGTCTGGATGATTGACTGATCTGGCCTTGTAACACTAACCAAAACAGCCTTGCTGTGCTGTTACTGCGAACGGCTGAAAGTAAGGGGAAACTACAGCCGTAACTTTTCCCGAGGGCTTGCAGCTTTACTGTATGGTTAAATGTCCTCTTGGGTAAAATATTCCAGAGGTAAAATAGTCCCCCATTCAGATCTCCAGGCAGGGACGACTCAAGAGGACATTATTATCAGGAGAAAGAAAACTGGTGTTCTACGGATCGGAGCATGGAATGTCAGATCCCTTAATTGAGCAGGTAGGTTAGAAAACTTAAAAAGGGAAATGGATAGGTTAAAGTTCTATATAGTGGGAATTAGTGAAGTTCGGTGGCAAGAGGAACAAGACTTTTGGTCAGGTGAATACAGGGTTATAAATACTAAATCAAATATAGGTAATGCAGGAGTAGGTTTAATAATGAATAAAAAAAAAATAGGAGTGCGGGTAAGCTACTACAAACAGCATAGTGAACACATTATTGTGGCCAAGATAGACACGAAGCCCTCGCCTACTACAGTAGTACAAGTTTATATGCCAACTAGCTCTGCAGATGATGAAGAAATTGATTAAATGTATGATCAAATAAAAGAAATTATTCAGATAGTGAAGGGTGACGAAAATTTAATAGTCATGGGTGACTGGAATTCGGTAGTAGGAAAAGGGAGAGAAGGAAACGTGTTAGGTGAATATGGACTGGGGCAAAGAAATGAAAGAGGAAGCCGCCTGGTAGAATTTTGCACAGAGCACAACTTAATCATAGGTAACACTTGGTTCAAGAATCATAAAAGAAGGCTGTATACATGGAAGAAGCCTGGAGATACTGACAGGTTTCAGATAGATTATATAATGGTACGACAGAGATTTAGGAACCAGGTTTTAAATTTAAGACATTTCCAGGGGCAGATGTGAACTCTGACCACAATCTATTGGTTATGAACTGCAGATTAAAATTGAAGAAACTGCAAAAAGGTGGGAATTCAAGGAGATTGGACCTGGATAAACTGACTAAACCAGAGATTGTACAGAGTTTCAGGGAGAGCATAAGGGAACAATTGACAGCAGTGGGGGAAAGAAATACAATAGAAGAAACCAGATCAACAGGAAGTACAAAATGGCTAAGCAGGGATGGCTAGAGGACAAATGTAAGGATGTAGAGGGTTATCTCACTAGGAGTAAGATAGATACTGCCTACAGGAAAATTAAAGAGACCTTTGGAGAGAAGAGAACCACTTGTATGAATATCAAGAGCACAGATGGCAACCCAGTTCTAAGGAAAGAAAGGAAGGCAGAAAGGTGGAAGGAGTATATAGAGGGTCTATACAAGGGCGATGTACATGAGGACTATATTATGGAAATGGAAGAGGATGTAGATGAAGATGAAATGGGAGATAAGATATTGCGTGAAGAGTTTGACAGAGCACTGAAAGACCTGAGTCGAAAGAAGGCCCCGGGAGTAGACAACATTAGAACTACTGACGGCCTTGGGAGAGCCAGTCATAAAAAAACTCTACCAGCTGGTGAGCAAGATGTACGAGACAGGCGAAATACCCTCAGACTTCAAGAAGAATATAATAATTCCAATCCCAAAGAAAGCAGGTGTTGACAGATGTGAAAATTACCGAACTGTCAGTTTAATAAGTAACAGCTGCACAATACTAATGTGAGTTCCTTACAGGCGAATGGAAAAACTGGTAGAAGTCGACATCGGGGAAGATCAGTTTGGATTCCGTAGAAATATTGGAACACGTGAGGCAATACTGACCTTATGACTTATCTTAGAAGATAGATTAAGAAAAGGCAAACCTATGTTTCTAGCATTTGTAGACTTAGAGAAAGCTTTTGACAATGTTGTCTGGAATACTCTCTTCCAAATTCTAAAGGTGGCAGGGGTAAAATGCAGGAAGTGAAAGGCTATTTACAATTTGTACAGAAACCAGATGGCAGTTATAAGAGTCGAGGGGCATGAAAGGGTAGCAGTGGTTGGGAAGGGAGTGAGACAGGGCTGTAGTCTATCCCCAATGTTATTCAATCTGTATATTGAGCAAGCAGTAAAGGAAACAAAAGAAAAATTAGGAGTAGGTATTAAAATCCATGGAGAAGAAATAAAAACTTTGAGGTTCGCCGATGACATTGTAATTTTGTCAGAGACAGCAAAGGACTTGGAAGAGCAGTTGAACGGAATTGACAGTGTCTTGAAGGGAGGATATAAGATGAACATCAACAAAAGCAAAACGAGGATAATGGAATGTAGTCGAATTAAGTCTGGTGATGCTGAGGGAATTAGATTAGGAAATAAAGACACTTAAAGTAGTAAAGGAGTTTTGCTATTTGGGGAGCAAAATAACTGATGATGGTCGAAGTAGAGAAGATATAAAATGTAGACTGGCAGTGGCAAGGGAAGCTTTTCTGAAGAAGAGAAATTTGTTAACATCGAGTATAGATTTAAGTGTCAGGAAGTCCTTTCTTGAAAGTATTTGTATGGAGTGTAGCCATGTATGGAAGTGGAACATGGACGATACATAGTTTGGACAAGAAGAGATTAGAAGCTTTCAAAATGTGCTGCTGCAGAAGAATGCTGAAGATTAGATGGGTAGATCACATAACTAATGAGGAGGTATTGAATAGAATTGGGGAGGAGAGGAGTTTGTGGCACAACTTGACAAGAAGTAGGGACCGATTGGTAGGACATGTTCTGAGGCATCAAGGGATCACAAATTTAGCATTGGAGGGCAGCGTGGAAGGTAAAAATCGTAGAGGGAGACCAAGAGATGTAGGTTGCAGTAGGTACTGGGAGATGAAGAAACTTGCACAGGATAGGGTAGCATGGAGAGCTGCATCAAACCAGTCTCAGGACTGAAGACAACAACAACAACATGGCTGTACAGATCAGTTTGAACATTAAGGCACCACACTTCTACCATGGAGTGAGCAAAAACATGTTACGGTGACAGCATGTGACACAGTGGAAAAAGTGCAGTTGGGGATATATTATAAATGATCTGTGGTCTTGCCTAGGCCCCAGGTTGATAACGTTTATTGTACAGTTGAGGATTTGTCTAGCAGCTCCTTTTATCATGCAAAACTATTGGTATGCAACATCTCTGACAAAGCGGAAGCTGATGGTTAATGTCTAAGGGGCTTTTAGATGCTAGTGCTCAATTGGATTATAATGATTTAAGTTACTTGGACTATGTGAATATCTGTGGTTGCACAATTGATAGATGAGTTCATTGTTTTGTAATGTTAACAGTGATTTTGGCTTCCAAAAATGGAGATATAAACCAGACCAAATTTGATGTGATTGTGGCACGTTTTACGTGAGAGAGGCCATAATATCAGCAGAGGAGAGTAGCAAGAAACATTAGTGACACACCTGTCTAAACCAGCTGGGGATATTGGATGTCATGAAGCAATGCCTGGAATATAATCACAGAGTGAAATAAGACTACATTTCATTTCAAACAAGTCTTGTGATTCAGCACACAGTTCTTGAAGACTGTGCCGGTCAGTCAACTGTTTGAGCCAGAAAACACTACATGTGTGCACATTTCATGAAGTAACATCTCTGGTACTGGAAAACAAGTATGCGTTAAAGGGGTGACAAGTGCTGCGAGTAGTATAGCAGTAGCTATGGCTGCAATAACAATAATACCTTACTTGTGGTTTGAAGCCCAGGGTAGATGAACAGAAGAAGGTTGTTAAATGTATCATCATGATATTACATGCAAAACAGAATTACAACCTCAGTTATAAATTCTTAAACAAACCATAAATCTCTTAGTTCAGGTTCAGTCACTTATATGGTCTCAGGATGAATAGGAATCTGGTTCTTGCAATAACAGGAGAGATCATTTAGATACAGGCCATATACTGAATAAAGTTAACTGGTATAGATACCGTAAAGGAGAAACATGTGGCTGTTCATAAGCGTGAAAGGCACTAGAAATATACTCCACAGAAAATAATAATTTAGGGTTAAATGGCGCAATGACAGACAAATTAAAATGATAGTACGATCTCACGCAACTTACTCTGAGGCACAGTTGTTAACAAGGGCCAGTGATGGTGCTGGTGGCCTAGGATGGTGTTATTTCCAAAGCTGTGTTATAAATGTGATCATGTGATTAAGTGTAGTACTGTTAAATAGGCAACGAGCACAGAATGTTACAGTATATTGCTTATGGTATTTGCAGTCATACAAGATGCTGTATGTAGTGACATTACTTGTATCAAAAAGTGCTGCTTGAAGACAGCTCACTATATGTGTTGATAAAAACATTGGTGTATCCATGTGCATTCTCCATTAGAACCTCCAGATCTAAAGTTTATTGTGCATGGAGTTAAAATAGTAGCTTTCCTGGAGCATCAGTATTTCAGGTAATAAAGAAGCAAGACATTATTACTATTTTGGCAGCAAAGTCACAGGTGATAGTAGAAATAAAGAGAACGTGAAATACAGACTGGCAATAACAAGCAAACTTTACTGAAAAAGAGATATCAACATTCAATTGAAATTTATTATGTTAGGATGTGTCTTATAAAAGTATTTGTCAGGAATGTTCCTTTATATGGAAGTGAAATGTGGGCAGTTTGGTAGCAAAGATGAATTCTGTAGATTAGATTAGTGGACAGGATAACAATGAGGATATGTATAATTGAATCAGACAAGAAAGATCTTAATTGCACAACTTGACTAAAAGAAAGATTAGGTTTACAGGTCACATTCTAAACAATCAAGGAATAGTGATTTGTTGACGGAGCAAAATATGAGGGATCAAAATTGTAGAGGGAGATTAAATGATTAATTAGCATGTAGAGCTGTATCAGACAAGTCTTTGGACCGAAGAGCACAATAACAATAATTCTCAAAGTAAGTGGAATAACAAGATATGTCATTTGAGTTATTGCTCAGAAAGGGGTATAAATCTGTGTGTGGGATACAGAGATATCATTGTATTAACTCAGTGTCCGGATAGTGAAAACAACATGATTTAAGCAGTTCTGAGCAAGAATGGGCTGTGAGTGTGACAGCTGAGAATGAGTTTCACAAGCATCGCGTTGTTCATCAAATTTATACATGAGGCTGTAATTAGTATGTATCACATGTATGTAGAAATCATTGACTCATCTACCCTTCAAAGCAGAAGAAACCATTCAATTGGAAGTTGATATGAGAGTGCAATACTGGGAAGACAGAGCTGCTCTGTAGCACACCATTCGTAGCGTGTTGTTGTAACTGGAAGTCTACAACAGATGTAGTATGTGTTTCATTGTTGATGCAACAGAGGTTGCCCATATTGCCTTAATATAGGCTGCGTGACATCATCTAGGTGAGTACTGAGTACACTTGAATAGACCTAATATAAAATGTACTGCCTCACACACTTCCACAAAAAGAGATGCTTCATCATTGAAAGGTGATTTTGAACCAATGGGATTGGTATAATTCAATGAAAAAAGTTCCCTATATTTGAAATCATTTTAGTGTGGATGTCAATGAATTAATCAACTGCTACCATCTACTGACAAGGATGATGTGTATTAGATGCACTAACGTTCTCCCACTGAAGTTTGCAGGAGTGAAATAATGCATGAATCTCTTGACCGACTGTTAGTGAATGCTGATTAGATGTAACCGTCGTGTAATTGGGAACCTACTGATGGTTTACTCAGTGCCTGGTAGAATGAACAGAGGGTGCTACAGATGCTCATGAAACTGTTTTAATCAATCGCAGAATGGTGAGTGCTTTTTACTTGTATACAGTGAATCACCGTCTACTGACCCCAACTTTGATTTACACTGTCGTATTTTTTTGTGTGATAATGAAACATTGATAATGAAGGAAGAGAGAAACTATAAGGGGTAATTTGCAAACTATCAAGTTTTAAGTGTTACATTGTATAATTACTGATGAGTTATGAGCCATTATGAATGGCCAAAGGCAAATTGATTATCCTGTTCTGAATGTGCCATGAAGTGTAACAACAAGGAATTTCGTGCATGTTTAATGACCTACATCATTTTTCTTTCCTCTCCCCTCATTACCTGTGGGCTAAACAACAACATATATGTAGAATCTCAAACATATTCGTGCCTCTTTCGATCCATCTGGTTTTAATTTATGGGTTTCCTAATGCACATTAACTCCTAAAATCTTGGGTTAGCGTAAGACGTAACTTGAAATTTAGTGGAATAATGCTTGTTGCATCACATATTTCTGGAACTCAGACTGGAGAAACTGCTACGAAAGTCTTTCTTTGGGTGTCGGGGTACAAGTTATTGTATTATTATGGTAAATTTGAAGAGACCATGGAATTCTCATTAATTGTTCCATCGCTAATGAGTTTTATATGATGTGGTTTTTTTTTTTTTTTTTTTTTTTTTTTTTTTTTTTTTTTTTTTTTTTTTTTTTTTACTAGTTTCATACTGTGCTCAGAGTGGAATGCAATAGCTTGTAGCAGTAGGATCCACTGCGTTCTGCTGGAGTACCTCAAATGATCAAAGGAACTGTACATTTTGGTAAAATATGTCTGATAGATTGCTTCCTAAGCTCTATGAGAAACTGTCTTACAGAGCGAGGTCTGATCAGAAAGAAATGTGACCAAATTTGGAAAAAAATGGGGGGATTCAATGAATCAGTGCAAATGATTAAAATTCTTCAAAGTAGGGTCCTTATGTGCTGACACACCTTAGCCTCTGTGCAGTTACCTAGCTTGAATGGTATCCTGGAAGACCTTTTTTTTGAAATGCTTGTAGAGTTCTCACCAACATTTCTTTTATATTGTATACAGTTCTGAAAGAGGCACTATTTCAGTGCTCATTTTATTAAGGAAAACTGAAAGGAATCATTAGGTCACTCATGACTTCCCATTATTTCAGAGAGTCTTACCATATTGGTGAGTCACTTGTGACTGGGTGTGTTGTAGTGCAGCAAGCATTCAGTGACAGTGTCTTTGGTGAAGGAATTGACACCTTGTTTGTCTTTTAGCTCTTGCATGTTAAAAGCACCACTGACGTCTTGTCCCCCAGATACAAGTTCACAAGAGACCGCACTACCTTTCTATCAAAGAACATGGTAAGTATGCTTTTTGCTTTTTACTCATTCAAGCATTCAATTTTGGTGAAATAAGAGACTGACAGGTACCACTCTGAATGTTGCTATTTTATCTCCAGATCGTTCTTAAAAAAATAGTTCTCATCACTGGTAGTCACAAATATTCACAAAAGTTATTGAGGAATGAGCAAGTGATTCTCTTTCATAGCGTTTGTTAACAGTTTGGGGACCAGTATGGCAGTCATGCTTTCCTCATCCAAAAATCATTGGTAATGAGTTTGTACACCATACCTACATTCTTTACTATCAACTGAACAATTAATTGATAGTTGGTATCGAAAAGTACATTTACATTACTCGCAGTATCTTCAGTTTTAGTTGTTGATGGAGTTAACAGAGAGGAATTAACCTTCTGCTTTCTTCTGAGTGTGCCCTAACATCTTTTGCCATCTCAAAAGTTGTGATTTTGAGGAACACTCATCCCCAGAAAATGGTTATAATATCGATAATGTCTTCATTGCAGATTCACTTAATAGAAGTCCATTACTGAAGTACTACCATCCAAGTGCTGTTCAGTGTAGTAGCCATGTACATCTATGGCCTGGTACTTCATGGAATGAAGTGCCACTTCCTGTGTGTAGAGCCACACCCCCTTTGCTCGTATTATGCCTACAGTAATGTGATGCTAACTTGTATTCATGTAAGTGCACCTCCGCAATACCTTTATCTTCCATATTATGTGGGACACGTGTTAGAATACCATTAGAGTTGTCAGTTTTGTACAGTAATGTGCGAGCTCATTTTTATGATTTAATAAGTTTCATGTGCTATGATGGAAAAGTCCAAATGTGCTGCTCAAGCTCTCACTTTTCTTTTCTCTACTGATTGTTGCAACTGTGCATATGCTTATATGGTAGCGCCATTATTTTGAAAAATTTACTCTAAAAAGACTAAGTAAAAACATTGGAAGTCAGAGATTGGACAGACAGTGCTCTGGTTACACTAAATGTTGAATGTTTCCATATGATTCCAAGACTTACCAAGCGGGAAAGCGCCGGTAGATAGGCACATCTACCGGCGCTTTCCTGCTTGGTAAGTCTTGGAATCTTTGTTTTTAATATATTTTTCCCATGTGGAAGTTTCTTTCTATCACAACCGATGGTTGCTTCTTCAGGAAGGAAAGGGAAAGACGAAACGATGTGGGTTTTAAGGGAGAGGGTAAGGAGTCATTCCAATCCCGGGAGCGGAAAGACTTCCCTTAGGGGGAAAAAAAGGACAGGTGTACACAGACACACACACACACACACACACACACACACACACACACACACACACCCATGTGCGGATATATATATATTAAAACAAAGAATCGAAGACTTACCAGGCACAATAAAATAACACACAAATGCCACACAAAATTACTAGCTTTGGCAACCAACGGTTGCTTCTTCAGGAAAGAGGGAGGGAGAGGGAAAGACGAAAGGATGTGGGTTTTAAGGGAGAGGGTAAGGAGTCATTCCAATCCCAGGAGCAGAATGACTTACCTTAGGGGGAAAAAAGGACAAGTTAACTCGCGCGCACGCACACACACACACACACACACACACACACACACACACACACACACACACACACACACACACACAGTCTGCCTGTGACTGACAGGATGCTTCACAGAGAGACTCTGAGGAACCGTGATAGTGGTCAGCATAATTGGGCAGAGAGCTCCTGATGTGAACTGGCATTCCACGAGATGTGGACTGGCATAAATACTGCCGCAGTGCAAGGATATGGTCTGACTTGCTAGAAGACATCGAAGAGGCAAAATATTCTCTGCAGTTGCAAAATCATGTCGTGAGTGCAGCGCTCTGGTGGCAATGAACCAGGCCCATCGCGTGGTGGCTACCATAGATTCCGAGGACCAAAAGTTCGCCTGTGTGGTGGTTGTATGGAAAGTTTACTAACATTCCAAGGTGACTGCAGATGGGTGTTTGGCTTGCATGTGGTTGTACTGGTTGTGGCAGACAACACCTGAAGCTAGGCCACCTGCTGGATGCTGGTTTATGTCTGGTTGCTTGCCGAGGATCCGAGACACTGCAGTAACTTTGTTTCTGACAGTTGTTGATTCGTGGTGTGAACATTGGTGTGGGAAGTTGTAGAGAATTATTCATTGTTCATGTTAGGAGGATGGACTGTGTTGTGATGTGTTATGTAATGTGTGGATGGCATGATGATCATTCATTGGACTATTAAGGCTTGGTTAGCTAGAACATTCCTATTCTGTTGTTCACATATTTATTGATACTAGCACTAGGACATGTGGAATTAAATATCTAAAATGCTGGACATATTCAGATCTAATTATATGATTATTAGTTCTGAGCAGTTCAGGGACTATCAGTAGTTCATTTTCTTTCAACTGTTAACTCTTATGCATCGTTATTAGGTGGGAGTGTTAAAGATTTGTCCTCAGATTTAGTGGTAAATTGTCCTAGTCGATAGCTTGCCAAAAACTGAACACAGAAACAACATGAAAACAGGAATATCGTGTACTGAACAATGAGAAAAGAAGCAAAATAGAAACTGTGAATGGTCTAAGTTCAAGACGTGGAATATCAAGCAAATTGCAAGAACCACAGTGTCGTGGTTATGTGGTGTTGGATTGCAAAGCAAGAAATCTGTGTTGTTGTTGTTGTTCTTTTTTTCTTTTCTTTTTTTTTCCTTCTTCTTCTTCTTCTTCTTCTTCTTCTTCTTCAGAATCCCTCCCTCATGCGAATTCCCCCCCCCCCCCTCTCCCCCAAAAAAGAAAGAGATGTGTGTCTTTTTCTTCTGTATTCTTGGCAACTGTCATGCTACATACATTGCTTGGCAATTGTCATACTACATACATTCGTTGTAGAATATGAGTCATGTGGTAAGAATATATTACTATTGCAAGTAAATGTGATGAATATACTTCTCACAGAGATGAAAACAGCAAATAAATGGGTGTGAACTGTGTTAGAACAAAGGGTGTTAGAACAAAGGAATTAAAGAGTCAAAACTTCCAAAACGGAATGCAAGAGTCATAACCTTTGATTCTTATGTAGAATAAATAGGTGTCACACGTCTGGATTTCCCTTTTGTACACATCGCTGTTTCAAATGTGTGTTACACCATGACACATACACAAGTTTTAATACAGTGAGTTGACATCTCAGTGATCGGACCGCAGTTCACAGTTTTGTTCCCCCTTTGCAGTCCAACACTGTGACCACATAACCATGATGGTGTGGCTATTTAAATTGCTCAATGTTGCATATCTTGAGCTTGGACCTTCACTGTTTCTGTTTTACTTCTCTTTTCATAATTCAGTACATGTTCTTCCTTTTTTTGTGCTTGATCTGTATTCAGTTTTTAACAAACTATCCACTGGGCCATCTTGCCACTAAATCTGAGGAGGAATGCAATGGGGAGTTACCCTTGTAAGGTGTTACCGTTGGTGACAAGTTAATAGAAAAAATTAGATGAAACTTGTTACTCCCATGGAAGTTATTTGTATGTTCCTCACCATTGTTAGTCTTTTTTTTACCAAATACATATTTGCATTTTTTTTTTTTTTCTTGGAAGACTCTTTGTAGCCATTTTAATGAAGTATTTGTTTTCATCACTCTTTCAGACTGTGTTTGAGATAGGACACAATTCAACTTCCGTTGTTTATAGAGTCATGAAAACAGCACGCATGAAGCATCGTGAAGCAATAGAAAACTATAAAAGGAAACATTCAGAAATAGAACAGGAGAATTCAGGTAGAGAAATCTTTATTTTAGTATGTCTACCCAACAGTTAGATTAAATTTGTGTATGCAAAATTACATCCAAAATTTTATAAACTGTGTCATCTTGTAAATTTAAAGAAAAAATACTGATGATGCTTATTACTACAGGTGGCAATCTTTCTCAAAAGCAAATGAATGTAAGTTACATAGAAATATATTCTAAAATTATAAAAAAATTGTTTGTTACAAGTAGTACTCTGCATGTTCTGAATATGTGAAAATGCAGTCTTTCTTGGCCAATTTCACAGATAAAATCTTATCAGGTTATCAACCAAGTGACAGGGTCATCTTAAAGCAACATTTCAACGAGTTCCAAGTGAAGCGAAGATTACCAGTAGGAAACACATTAAAACATTGCTTCAAGATGGTGCCCTTCGGTTTGATAACCTGACAAGTTTTAATTCATATTATGTTATTTTAATGCATGTAACAAATTGTTAAATTTGTTGTTCCTCCCTCTTTCTTCCAGAAAATTTATCTAAGGTACCAGTAACTTCATTGCCATCTAGTAATGCTGAAGACATCAAGGATACCTTCCATGATGTAATAGGCCCAAGGAAATTTTCGTTGCAGTCGTTGTATGAACCCAAGAAAAAGAAAAGAAAAGTGGCAGTTGACAAAGATAACTACATTCCTTATTTTGCACCAGATCAGCACACTGAAAAGGGGTAAGATGGCAGCAGTTTTTCCTAAAATAATATTCTTTTCCACAATTCTTAATTCAAAGAGACACATTTTGGTACTGACGTATGTCAGCACGTTAATCTGTACACTGCATCAAAACTTGACGTAGATGCCTTTTTCTTTTGTATGATTTTCCAATATCCTGCCACACCTCCCTTCTTGACACAAAGGATTAGTGTATGTGATAGTGTGTTAGGAGCTCCCCATGGGTGGTACATGACAAGAGTGCAGGCGGGGAGAGAGAGAGAGAATGAAAATTTGTTCACTGTGTTTACAAATGAACTGTTAATGCACATTAATACACTGTACTTTTGGAAATTCATTGATTTGTAGGCAAGTGTGATAGTTGCTTTTGGATAATGTGCCTTGGGCTAACATAAAAGTGTGTGGGGTAGCTTAATCCAACTAGTTCAAACTACACAAATGTTTCCAACTGTTTTACAGACTACATAAAATGTTCTACAGTAATTGCAGCATAGCTGAATATAACATGGCGATTTCACTTGTAGCCTTCATCTGTAGGAATGATGATATGGTCTGGATTGATTATCGGGTTACAGATGGCTATATGTTCAATAGGAGTTATGATGGGCCCAGTGAAGAAGGACTTAGGAAAGGAAGGTGAGATTAGGTTAGAAGCGAAGAATTCCTGAAAGATAACTGGGGGGGGGGGGGGGGGGGGGGGGGACTTACAGGCCTTTTTTGCATATGAGACATCTATGACTGGACAAAAGAGGTGGTGAGTGGTATGAGTGTACGGGACAGATCTTGCACCTCAATGATCACAAGGGAATGACCTAGGGGTGCAAAATTAGGAGCAGGATTGGAGTAGAGCTGAACAAGAATATTCTGTAGGCTGTCTGGGCAGCAGAACACTACTTGTGTATGACATCCCTCATGTTAGGAAACGGCAAGAGGTAGTCGTAGCTCTGGTGAAGGATGTGGTTGAGCTTTTCAAAGGCCAGGGTGATACTGGGCGGTCAGAGGATGCTTGTCGGTGGCTGGTTAACAAATTTACTGGTATCAGAGGTGGAGATGGCATGGGAGATCTGTTTGTGGATGAGCTAAATAGGATATTGTTTCTCAATAAAGGCTCTGGTAAGTGATATATTTTGACAATTACGCTATCCACTAAAGGTGCTGTGCCCACAGGAGGTGAGGCTGTAAGAAAGAAACTCGTTGACCTAGAAAAGGTGACAGTTTGCAAAGTTTAGGTACTGTTGATCGTTGGTGCACTTGATATGAACAGATGTATTTATGGAGCCATTTGAGAGGTGGAGACAGGCATCTAAGAAGCTGGCTTGTTGAGTTGATAACGTCCAGATAAAGTGGATTTAAGGTTATGGAGGAAAGAGCAAAGTTATCATTCTTGGCATGACTACAGATCATGAAAATGTTATTAATGAACATGAACCAGACAAGTGGTTTTATGTGTTGACTCAGTAGGAAGGATTTGTGCAGATGACGCATAAATACATTTGCATAGGATGTTGCCATGTGAGTACCCATGCCATTACCAAGGATTTGTTATAGATTCAGCCTTTGAAAGTGAAATAATTGTGGGTCAGGATGTGGTTGGTGAGGAGTACTAGGAAAGAGGTGGTGGGTTTTGTTTCAGGTGGATGTTGATAAATACAGTATTCCATATCCACAAGGCCATGGACATGGCAGATGTTCGTGTGTAGGGATGTCGCATCCACAGTAACCTGCAAGGAGTCTGGTGATAATCTGTGGATAGGTGGTGAAGGAAGGAATATTAGGGTGAGGTGAAGGAAGTGAATAGTATTGTGAATGTAGGATGGGAGGTTATGGACAATAATTTGGAGATGTTGATCAACAAAGGTAGAAGTCAATTCTGTGGGAGCATGGTACCTTGCCAAAGTGGGAGACATGATGCGTTGGGGTTGTGAACTTTTGGTTCTAGGTAACAGATAGGAGCGTAGGGGTTTGCCGTTTTGAGAGGTGTCAGATTTTGGGGTGAACCTATGGCCTTGAGAAGCTGCTGGACTTAAGGGATGGGATCATGTTGTAATGTTTCTATGCAGAGATGTTGGAAAGTCTGTTCCAGTTGTCGAAGGGCAAGACTTCCTACTGCAGTGATAGCACCAAGAAAGTTATTGTCCAGAATAAAAGGATCTTGTGAAAGGAGTAGAGGCCACGGTGTGTGGTTTGAGTGCTTAGATTGTATGATTTTGAAGGACCAGATTAGTTAGGGTAAGGGAGCGCCACCTGACCAGGCAAACTGCTCTCAATAATCGATAATCGGTCTCGCTGCAACTGCAGGAGTGCACATTTGGGTGTCTGTGTGATTGTGTGTGCTTTTACTAGAAAAATATCAAGAGCTCAAAAGATATTGTGAATACTTCCTTCTGTTACATGTTTCTATGCGCCAATCATCGGTAACTACAATCACATGAACAGTATTGATGTAAAGTATCACACACTGCACTACATTTCTGGACAGGAAACAAGCAACTAAGTTTTGGTGTGTCTGTGGGTTTTGCAAGGTTCTTCTGGGAAATGCCATTTCCTCCTACAAAGAGCTCTACTCATTTCTGAGATTACCAACAGAACAGATCAAACACACTGTGATAAAAGTGTACTTATTTCATCCAAAGGTTGTTGCATCCCTCTGTTTTTTGTTGTAAACTTTGATGATTGCATATTACAGGCATTTCCATTGTTGTAGCTGCATTTTCACTGAAACATTGGTAATTGCAGTAACAAACCAAATAAATTGTAGTATGTCATTACTCCATAGTGAACCACCAGGTATCATGGGTCTCTCGTAACAGAATGCCCAGAAAATTTCCCTGAACAATCTCCAAACTTTTTTTACTGCATCTCAGGTTCATTCGACATGTACTATTCTTATGCCAGTGCAGTAATGCACGTCTGGTTTACTGGCAACTCTTAATGATGAATGCTCTTGTGCTTTTCATAACTAGTTAATTTTTATTTGTTTATTTTTTTATTACAGCCTTTCTGTAAATAACTTCCAGTCAGAAGCATCAAAATTTCAGCTGGATTTGACAGCAGACAATGAAGATTCCCTGAAATTGCAGAAAAAACTGATGCGTTGGGATCGAAAGAAGAAGAAAATGGTTGGTGTGGATCAGGTAAGAAATCATACATTTAAAAAAAAGAAAAATCCAGTCTCTGCTATTATGTATTGAAACTCAAAAATTTGTGATGTACTTGAAATGATAACCTTTGTACACAGACACACACACACACACACACACACACACACACACACACACACACACACACACAGTCTCTGGCAGCTGAAGCCAGACTGCGGGCAGCATTGCATGATGAGAGAGGCAACTGGGTGGGGGCAGCATTGCATGATGAGAGAGGCAACTGGGTGGAGGTAAGGAGGAGTCTGGGGTGGGGAGGGGAAGGGATAGCAGGGTAGCGATGGGGGACAGTAAAGTGCTGATAGTGTGAGCATGCAGGGATAAGGTGGAGAGAGGGTAGGGTAGCAAGGTGCAGTTGGGAGGTTAGATAGGAGAAGGGGGGAGAGAGAGTGTAGCGGTTAAGCAGTGAAGTCAAATGAACAGGTGTGTTGGTGGAATAGAGGGCTGCATAGTGCTGGAGTGGGAACAGGGAAGAGGCTAGATGGGTAAGGACAAAGACTAATGAAGATTGAGGCAAGGAGGATTACAGGAGTGTAGGATATATTGCAGGAAGAGTTCCCACATGTGCAATTCAGAAAAACTGCTGTTGGTGGGAAGGATCCAGATGGCACAGGCTGTGAACCAGCCACTGAAATGAAGAATGTCGTGTTGGGTGGCATGCTCAGAAACTAGGTGGTGCAGTTGTTTCATATCCACATAGAATGCAGCACAGTGGTTGCAGCTTAGCTTGTAGATCACATGACTGGTTTCGCAGTTGGCCCTACCTTTGATGGGATAGATGATGTTTGTGACTGGACTGAAGTAGGTGGTGGTAGGAAGATGTATGGAGCAGGGGCCCTATGCTGTATCTTTCTGCCATTTTGCCGATCGGTTTGGTACGCGAGTTCACTAAACAGTCTTGTTTTTGAAACAGAGCCCCAACATTATTCAGTACGCATTTCAAAAGTGATGTCAAATGGTCCCAGGGAACTGAAACGCTGTTGTCAGTTCTCCTCGCGCCAACCAATCAAAAGCAGTCTGCCTCAGATCCA
Organism: Schistocerca gregaria; assembly: GCF_023897955.1. NCBI lineage: Eukaryota > Metazoa > Arthropoda > Insecta > Orthoptera > Acrididae > Schistocerca > Schistocerca gregaria. Next base: position 243,204,128 of record NC_064921.1, read on the forward strand.
CACGTGCACACTGCAGCACCAGAGTGGCACGAACTTGAAGAGGCTAGCAACCTACACAGGCATGCAATTCTTCACAGTACCGAAAAGTGCAGTTAGAGTACGTAATACTGTTTAAATTTCACTGACCATGGGCTTCCACGAATGCATGATAACGATAGAATATTCACGGTGTTCTGGAAACTGTCGTAAATGTCACATTTTATTCTTATTCACATTGATGTCTTGTTTTGGATTTTACGTTTTGGAATATGAGTTATTAATGGAGTGTAGTACCACATTGTACAAATACATCTATAGAAACACCCAAAAAATTCATCATTTTTTTGTTTTACGTCATTCCTGAGTTGCTTTAAAATTCAATTTATGCAACTAGTTGAAGGTAGTTTGTTTATTGCCATACGCGTTTTGCTTCCTTAATTCGTTATGATGCTTCACAAATAAAAGAAGTGAAATGCATATGGGAATAAACTGCCTTCAATCAATTGCATAGACAGAACACATCTCCAAGAACCCAAAAAATTGTTTAAGAGAGTGTCAAAGAATAAGAAGATGCATAGAATGTGGTTGTAGCTCGCTCATAGAAATCCAAATGATGAAGTAGCGTACTTCCCTATATGATACATCAACAATTTGGTTCATAAAAACAAAATTTAAAAAATCACTCTTTCGAGAGCATGTGGTGAGTGCAACTATAGAAGTTCATTGTAGTTTATAATATGCACTTGTTGAATCAAAATGTTTCATATATGGTGATATAGTCTAAAAATATTGTGGCGGAAACCTTTCATATCTGTCTACTGTTATTAACAATTCAACCACAGATAAATACTTGTGACAAGCTAAAGTATAAAGATGATTGCTGCTAGTCTCATTCGCAGTAATTTACGTTGTGACGTTAGGTTCCTGTCTGACTACACTCTTGGAAATCACTATGTATTCTGAAAAAAAAAAAAAAATGGTGAATTATTTGTGACAAGAGGTAGTATAAATGCCATTGTCAGTTGTTTCATGCACAGTAATTTCATCTTTCATTTCTCGAACATATGGAAGTCACGAAATTGGAGAAGGCGTGCTCTTACATGTAAATTACAACGAATATTTCAGAAAAATGCTTAACTTTGACGAATAACGAAGTCTCAGAATGTGTTGCAAACACGAAGAGGAAAAAAATATTTTTGCATTCAGCAGAATACTGTAATGATTCGTGTTGAATGTTACTTAAGTTTGTTCTGCCTGGTCCATTGATGAATGAATGCAAAATTTTCATGCTTCACAAAATGTATTCACATTAATTGACATCCGAACTGCACACTCGTTGTGTAAACAAAACATGGACAGACTTCACTGATCTCTTAGACTTCCGAAAGAACTTGAAAACTGACTTGTCGGAGCGTTGCTTTATGTAGAATTTTAAGAATAACTTCAAAAATAAAGCATTATTAATTTTGATGTTTCAGTTAAAATTTACGAAACTTAAAGAAACTGTTGTTACTGCCAAATAAGGTATAAAATACAATATTGAATGACAAATCTTTTTAGTAATATCTTTAGTTTTCCATAAGAAAATCATTCTGAACTTAAACTACAATAATGTCTCTTGTATTATTTTAGTTATGCAATTAATTACAGTTTGGGTTTGGTTACTAACATACAATGGTAGTACAGAGCTCGAACTTTATGTACTTACATACATAAAATGCACCAATAAAGCCTCAAATTCTGAAATTGGAAAACTGTTAGATGTAAACAATTGGAGAGTTAATTAGAAATATAATTAAAAAGAATATTAATTGCAGAGGAAGACATAAATAACAAATTAAAATAAATTGCTTTGTAATAACTTTTAAGTGGTTTCTCAAGATAGTGAGGTCTTTTGTTATAGGATTTTTTGGATTACCATTTTGTTAATTAGAAGCATTGATTTTTCATGCTAACATCTCTGCAGTCTCTAGTTATTTATTGCTCAGGACTTATTACTTCAATTTCTTGATTAGTTACTTATAATTTTATCAATGACAACAATCCACCAATAATTAAGACAAGGCACGTCCTTCCAAAACAGTCCACCTGCCTTCGCAATGAATATCAAGTTTTTTAACAAATAGGACAGAATGATACATATAAAGACACACATATGACGCCTTAGGAAGCACTGTATTGTCCGGTAACTACCCTGATGCATATTTTTAAAAAAAGGTGGTATCGGACATTTCGTATGAGTTCTGGGGGAGGCTGTACCGTTACTGTAATCAATGTATAGATACATATAGACTACATACTTCATAAAATACACACACAGAAATGCACAAAATAATGAAATGTTGTTGTGCTTATGGCTTATTGGTTCATGATTAGAAACTATTACCAAATCTGAATTTGCAACATCAGTAAACAAGGCTCAAGGTCAGAGAAATGGGGGGGGGGGGGGGAGATGGACATAGAAAACAGGAAGGAGTATATACACAGAGAGAGGGGCAGGAGAAGGTGGAGAGAGGGTGAGGAGAAGGGGGACGGAGGAGGAGGAGATGGACAAAGAAAGGGGGGTGATGGATAGAGACAGGGGAGAGGAGGGGACAAGGAGCAAAGGCGGCAGTGGTGTTTTGAGAGAAACATAGGACACACTGGCAGTGGAACATAGTTGACAGTGACAGTATAGTGCTAGGAAGAGAGTCAATGAGACAATGCCAGAGGGTGCGAGGAATAAAGAGAGAGAGCAGGTGGAAGTGGGTGAGAGTGTACATTCAATTATCAAGCATGTTAGAAACATGTGCTTTCTATTTTCTTTCTTTTTGATTTAAGCAAACTGAGCCACAGCAAAGTGTGGCTGTGTGAGCTAGTTTCACATAATTTTTATTTACCCTTCACTATTTTACATTAGGTGTCAGAAAGGCACAACTTGTAAAATTATTACTCATGGAAATTTTCTGTCAGTTATTTCTCAACAATTAAAAGTAATGATGCCTTATAACCAGTATCATACCTTCTTTGAACCCTTTTTTGTTCTTGTGTATCAGAGCAACTACCCTGCTGCGAACATATATATGATGATTGCTCAATTTAATACACTGTATCCATTCACATTTCATTACAACAGACATCAATTACATTATTATCATAACCTGTATCCTGTGGTCTGGTTCTTAGTGGCCCACCTTTCCTTTATAATGGCCTATCCTTGTTGCCTTACTGAGAACCCCAATTCCACCAAGATGGGAAAGGTGTAATTGGCTTGTTCTATTGACCACCAGACACCTTCAGATACAACTGAAATCTACCTCAAATCTAAATTCGCTAGTTCATAAGTTCCTCAATCATACTGTCATCATTGATTATCCAGTGGTCAGAAAGGAAAAATGCAATTTTGTGAGTGGTGTGCGTGACAGGATGTCCAGTGAAACTTTTCTAAATGCTTTCTCTGATAGCTACCAAGAACAGATTGTTCAGAACTGCTCTCTTTATGGAAATACAGGATTATTCTAAATAATGGACCTATTTTCAAAAATTCATATGTATTCAAGTACAAATCCAAAATGAACAAGCTTTATACCAATGAAAAGAGGAAGTTTCAAAGTTTTTGGTGGGCGGCAGTGAGCAGATGGTGATGGTCTCAGAACCGGCCGGCTTTCAATCACCAACTTGCAAAACCATAAGCTATTGATTTAGGCAATTTAAACAGACTGCGAATGTGTACAAAGGAAAAAGCACAGGCCGACCACGTGTGTCAGAATATGATGTTCAATGGATTCAAGAAAGTTTTGTGCACAATCCCAGCAAGTCTACCAATAGAGCCACTCAAGAACTTGAAATACTCCAACCAACTGTATGGAGAGTTCTGAGACGGCATTTGCTGTACAAGCTCTACCGATTACAGCTTGTGGAGGCTCTCAATCCCAATGACAACGAGAAGCATCTCGCAATTTTTGGTTATGTGCTAGCAAAGATGGAGGATGACGCATTTCTACAGCGTGTAACTTTCAGCGATGAAGGAATGTTCCACCTTAGTGGAAAAAGTTGATAGACACAATGTTTGCATATGGCGTCTGAAAAATCCGCATTCACCATTGCAACACGAAAGAGACTCACTGTAGATCAACGTGTTCTGCGCTGTATCCCGTACAAAGGTTTATGGACCATTTTTCTTTGCAGAAAGAACTGTAATGGGAATCATGTACCTGGACATGTTGGAACAGTGGCTGTTCGCTCAAGTTATGGAAGATTCCCAGGACTTTTATTTTCCAACAGGATGGAGTTCTGCCTCATTGGCACCATGATGTACGAGGCCTTCTGAATGACCCTTCTTCAGTGCTGGGTTTGTTGCAGTGGACTTAAGGACTTGGCTCTGGATTTCTTGCCACTGAGATCTCCTGATCTCACACCCTGCAACTATTTCTTATTGGGTTATGTGAAGGAGGCTGTTTACATCCCGCCTGTACAAACCACTCTGAATGATCTGCGGAACCGGATGACTGCTGCCATACACTCAGTAACAGCAGATACACTTTCACATTTGTGGGACGAGTTTGGCTACTGCACCGAAGTTTGTCATGCAGCCAACGATGGCCACATTGAAAATTGGTGTCACATATCACATTTTTAATTATTCAATAATTATTAAAAATTAATTAATTACAAATTATTAAATTTATTAAATTGAAATCAAACATTGGGGGGGGGGGGGGGGGGGAATTTGGAACTTCCTCATTTCATTGGTACAAAGCTTGTTCATTGTGGATTTGTGTGTGAATAAATATGAAGTTTTGAAAATGTGTCAAACATTTAGAATAACTCTGTATCTTCGATCTAATAATGTGTAATGTTTCTGAGCATGTTCACTTCGAAACTGGTGTCAGTGACCATGAGTCAATTGTAACAAAAATGATTGCCAAAGTACAAAGGGCTATTAAAACAAGTAGAAGTATTTATTATATGTTCAGCAAACTAGATAATGGGCCAGTAGTGTGATATCTCATTAAGGAACTCGAAACATTTAGCTCTTGAGAGAAGCATGTAGAAGAACTGTGGCTCACACTTAGAACAACAGTTGACCATAGAGTGGCTATATACGTACTTAATACAACAGTTTGTGAAGAGAGAGATCTTCCATGGTATATAATCACTGTAAAGGAACTTCTAAAGAAACAGTTATTGCTGCATAATAAGTGTAAAACAAAGCATAGTGCTATAGATAGGGCATTGACGGTAGCAAAACAAAACAAAGCAAAGAAAAGAAAAGCAGGAATGCTGAACTCTGTTTCCAGATGTTTCTTTACTAATAAAAATCCAGTGTTATTACTTTTATTTAATAGTTGCACCACTGCAAAGACAAGTGATATGGATATTAGTATCAGTGATGTTGATAAACAGGTGCAATTTCTAAAATTGAGCAAATCTCCAGGGCCCACTGGAACCCCTAATAGATTGTATACTGAATTTGTGACCGAGTTAGCTTTTCTTTTAATCATAATCGACAGTACATTCGTGAAGCAAAAAACAGTATGCAATAGGTGTAAGGGAGCACAAGTTGCACCTGTCTACAAGAAGGGTAGCAGAAGATATCTGCAAAACAGTGTCCATTATGCTTGACATCCATTTCTTGTAGAACCTTAGAATGTATTCTGAGGTCAAATTTAATGAGGTATCTCAAACAAACTGTCCTCCTGCATGCCAGCCAGCATGGATTCTAAAACCCAACTTGCACTTTTCTCATATGATAACCTGAAAGCTTGGGTCAAGGCAGTCAGAAAGATGTAGTATTTCTCCATTTCTGAAAAGCATTTGACTCAGTAGCACACTTGTGCTTATTTTCAAAAGTACGATCACAGGGGTTACCAAGCAAAATTTGTGACTGAATTGGGGATTTCTTGGTAGGGGAGACACAATATGTTACCTTGGATGGAGAGTCATTGACTGATGTATATGTAACTTCAGTCGTGCAACAGGTAAGTGTGTTGGCACCATTGCTGCTCCTGTTGCATGCTAATGATCTTGCAGACAATATTAATAGTAATTTCTGACTTTCCATGGGTGTTGCAGTTATATTTGATGAAGTACTGTCTGAAAATAGCTGCAAAAATATGCAGGTGGATCTTGATAAGATTTAAAAGTGGTGGTAAGATTGAGACTTGCTTGAAATGTTCAGAAACTGTAAATTGTAAATATTACATCATGGTTACAGTATCAGTTAGTCACAACTGGAACAAATCAGCACATACAAATACATGGGTGTAACACTTTGTAGACATATGAAATGAAATGAACACATAGGATCAATCATAGGTAAAACAGCTGACAGACCTCAGTTCGTTGGTGGAATACTAGGAAAATGTAATCTGTTTGCAAAGGAAATTGCTTACAAAATACTTGTGCGACCCATCTTAGAATATTACTCAAGTATGTGGGATCCATACTATGCAGGACTAACGGGGGATATTGAATGTGTAAATGAAATGAAATGTCGTGTGGCGAGGGCCTCCCATCAGGTAGACCGTTCGCCTGGTGCAAGTCTTTCGATTTGACGCTACTTAGGTGACTTTCGCGTCGATGGGGATGAAATGATGATGATTAGGACAACACAACACCCAGTCCCTGAGCAGAGAAAATCTCCGACCCAGCCGGGAATTGAACCTGGACCCTTCAGAACAGTGCACCAGCCTGTGCACTAGCATTCCATTTTCAGTCCAGTGTGGTTCTAGATATTCCCATTGCAATTCACTCCAACTAAAAGTGTCCTGCGATGTTCCATCTTTGGTTTGGTGCAATTAGTGCTCTGTCTGGGGTTCGTTCCCCATGTCCACACCCACAGTTTTCTTTTTGTGGAGTTCTGCTGCTGCTCCCCTTGTCTAGTTGCCTAGCCACTGTATGACCTGCCCCATTGGCAGGGTATATTATAAATTCCTGATTTTCATAGTCCCAAGTCATCTTTTACATTTCCTAATAGTCCACTTATTCTGATAGGTGGACAGAACATGCACATTACATTATGCTTCCTGAGAATCCTGCTGATAGTGGCAGAAATAGATACCAGATGGGGCAAGTCTTTGCCCCATCTTGTTCTTCTTTATCATGTGTCAGAGTGGCTGGTTGAAGGATCTTCTGAATATGTAAGGCTGTGTATCCATTTTTGGGAACACTGATCATAGATGATCTATTTCTACTATCAAGCTATGTGCATCTGAGAAGTTGTGTGCCCTGTATACCAATGTTTTAGAACTCCATGCTTCTGCAGTGCATGATGACAGCTGATGGCTTGCAGGTGTAAATCAGTGTGTGTAGGTTTGCAGTACATACTGTGGTCAAATTACCCACCTGCTCTCACTTTGGCTAGACTATCCAGAAATTGTAGCTGCCCACCTTTCCCAGTTCAATGGTGAACTTAATATTTGAGTGGCATTAGTCAAGGTGATCAAAAAAACTCATTGTGTCCATCCCCACCAAGAGGCCAGATCAAAAAGGTATCATCCGCATACCTGAAAAAGCTTGTGGATTTATATCTAGCAGTCTCTAATGCTTCCTCTTTTAATCTCTCCATGAACATATTGGTGAGCACTGCCCGTGGCTACACCTTCTATCTGTTCGTAATATTGGCTCCCATACAGAAAATAAGTTGAGGCCAGTATGTGCACAAACAGGTCCAACAGAGCATTATCAGAATTCTCCTCAGTTACTTCCAATGAGTCTTCCAGTGGCATCCTAGTGAACAGGGATACCACATCAAAACTTAATGTCATCTACTTCATGACAACCAATGCTGATGTTAATTTTCTTGCTGTCTCATTTCTGCTATTTCTTATTACTTTTGTCTTTCTTCGATTTTCTCTCAGTCCAAAATCTGTACTCATTAGGCCGTTCATTCTATTCAGCAGATCTGTAATTCTTCTTCACTTACACTCAGGATAGCAATACTATCAGTGAATCTTATCATTGATATACTTTCACCTCGAATCTTAATTCCACTCCTGAACCTTTCTTTTATTTCCATCATTGCTGCTTCAATGTATAGATTGAACAGTATGGGTGAAAGACTACATCCTTGTCTTACACAGTTTTTAATGTGAGCACTTTGTTTTTGGTCATCCACTCTTATTATTCCCTCTTGGCTCTGGTACATATTGTATATTACCTGTTGCTCCGTACACCTTACTCCTATTTTTCTCAGGATTTCAAACATCTCGCACCATTTTACATTGTCAAACCCTTTTTCCAGGTGAACAAATCCTATGAAAGTGCCCAGAATGAGATTTTCACTCTGCAGCGGAGTGTGCGCTGATATGAAACTTCCTGGCAGATTAAAACCGTGTGCCCGACCGAGACTCGAACTCGGAACCTTTGCCTTTCGCGGGCAAGTGCTCTACCAACTGAGCTACCAAAGCACAACTCACGCCCGGTACTCACAGCTTTACTTCTGCCAGTATCCGTCTCCTACCTTCCAAACTTTACAGAAGCTCTCCTGCGACCCTTGCAGAACTAGCACTCCTGAAAGAAAGGATACTGCGGAGACATGGCTTAGCCACAGCCTGGGGGATGTTTCCAGAATGAGATTTTCACTGCGCAGCGGAGTGTGCGCTGATATGAAACTTACTGGCAGATTAAAACTGTGTGCCCGACCGAGACTCGAACTCGGCACCTTTGCCTTTCCCAGGAGAGCTTCTGTAAAGTTTGGAAGGTAGGAGACGGATACTGGTAGAAGTAAAGCTGTGAGTACCGGGCGTGAGTCGTGCTTCGGTCGCTCGGTTGGTAGAGCACTTGCCCGCGAAAGGCAAAGGTCCTGAGTTCGAGTCTCAGTCGGGGACACAGTTTTAATCTGCCAGGAAGTTTCATATCAGCGCACACTCCGCTGCAGAGTGAAAATCTCATTCTGGAAACATCCCCCAGGCTGTGGCTAAGCCATGTCTCCGCAGAATCCTTTCTTTCAGGAGTGCTAGTTCTGCAAGGTTTGCAGGAGAGCTTCTGTAAAGTTTGGAAGGTAGGAGACGGATACTGGCAGAAGTAAAGCTGTGAGTACCGGGCGTGAGTCGTGCTTTGGTCGCTCGGTTGGTAGAGAACTTGCCCGCGGAAGACAAAGGTCCCGAGTTCGAGTCTCGGTCGGGCACACAGTTTTAATCTGCCAGTAAGTTTCCTATGAAAGTGTCTTGACTTTTCTTTAGTCTTGCTTCCATTATCAACAGCAAGGTCAGAATTTCCTCTCTGGTGCCCTTACCTCTCCTAAAGCCAAATTGATTGTCATGTAACACATCTTCAATTTTCTTTTCCGTTCTTCTGCGTATTATTTTGCTCAGCAACTTGGGTACATGAGCTATTACGCTGATTGTGCAGTAATTCTCACATTTGTTAGCTCTTGCAGTCTTTGATATTGCGTGGAAGGTATTTCTCTGAAACTCAGATGGTATGTTGCCAGGCTTGTACATTTTACATACCAGCGTGAATAGTCATTTTGTTGCAACTTCCCACAATGCTTTTAGAAATTCTGATGAAATGTTATCTATCCCTTCTGACTTACTAGATGTTAATTCCTACAAAGCTCTCTTAAATTCTGATTCTAATACTGGATTTGCTATCTCTTCTAAATCCACTCCTGTCTCTTCTTCTGTCACATCAGACAAATCTTCCCCGTCATAGAGGGTTATCAAAGTACACTTTCCACCTATCAGCTCTCCCCTTTGCATTTAGTAATGGAATTCCCATTGCATTCTTTGTTACCACCCTTGCTTTTAATTTCATCGAAGGTCATTTTGACTTTCCTATATGCTGAGTCAGTCCTTCCGACAATCATTTCTTTTTTTATTTCTTCTCATTTTTCATGCAGCATTTTGTCTTAGCTTCCCTGCACCTCCTCTTTATTTCATTCTTCAGTGATTTGTATTTCTGTATTCCTGCATTCCCCTGAACATTTTTGTACTTTCTTCTTTCATTGATCAGCTGAAATATTTCTTCTGTTACCCATGGTTTCTTTGCAGTTACTTTCCTTGTGCCTTTGTTTTTCTTTCCAACTTCTATGATTACCCATTTTAGAAATGTCCATTCCTCTTCCAACTGTACTGCCTACTGAGCTATTCCTTATTGATTTATCTACAGCTTTAGAGAACTTCAAACAAGTCTCATCATTCCTTGGTACTTCCGTATCCCACTTCTTTGCATATTGATTCTTCCTGACTAATCTCTTAAACTTCAACCTACTCTTCATCGCTACTAAATTGTGATCTGAGTCTATACCTGCTTCTGGGTAAGCCTTACAAACCAGTATCTGATTTCGGAATCTCTGTCTGACCCTGGTGCAATCTAACTGAAATCTTCCTGTATCACTTGGCCTTTTCCAAGTGTACCACCACCTCTTGTGATTCTGGAACATAGTATTCGCTATTACTAGCTAAAATTTATTATAGCACTCAATCTTTCTATTCTCTCATTCCTGTCCCAAGCCCATACTTTTCTGTAACCTTTTCTTCTTCTCCTTCGCCTTCAACTGCATTCCAGTCCCCCATGGCTTTAGACTTTCATCTCTCTTTGTGTATTGTATTACTCTTCAATGTGCTCATATACTTCCTCTATCTCATCAGGTTGTGATGTCGGCATGTATACCTGATCCATCGTTGTCAGTGTTGGTTTTCTGTCATTTTTGATAAGAATAAACGCATCAGTGAATTGTTCACAATAACACACTCTCTGCCCTGTCTAACTATTCATAATGAATCCTACTCTCGTTTACCATTTTCTACTGCTGTTGATATTATTCTATACTCATCTGACCAGAAATACTTGTTGTCTTTCCATTCCTCTTCACTTACCCCTACTATAACTAGATTGAGCCCTTGCATTCCCATTTTCAGATTTTGTAGCCTCCCTGTCATGCTCAAGCTTCTGGCATTCCACCCTGTGACTCATAGAATGTTGTCTTTCAATTAATTATTCTGTCTTTCTCTCATGGTAACCTCCCACTCGGCAGTCCCCTCCCAGAAATCTAAATGGGGGACTATTGTAAAATCTTTTGCCAATGGAGAAATCATTATGACACTTTTTCGTTACAGGCCACATGTCCTGTTGATACACAATATGGGTCCTTAATGCAGTTGTTTCCATTGACTTTTGCAGCCTTATGCCGTTTATCATTGCTGATTCTTCTGCCTTTAGGGGCAGTTTCCCACCCAAAGGACAAGAGTGTGCCCTGAACCTTTATCAGATCCTCTGCCCTCTTTGATAAGGCCGTTGGCAGATTGAGGTGAAGAGCTGCATACTAATCTGGCACGGCATGAAGTCTGTTTCATTCGCTGCGTCCAGAAGGCACCCAAGGATAACAGAGTGAACATTGGAGCTTTTATCCTAGCCTTCGACAGCAGCATTTTGCCTGAGAAGGTTAAGGCCTTGGTTTAAAGGAGTCATGTCGGGCCTTATTTTCCTGTTCCGATGAAAATGGTTTTGGTGCTAAAGGCTTGGGCGTGTGTCGTCCTGCTGGTCTAATGAGGATATCTGTAGGGCATGTGGACGAGTGTCCCATGAGGGCAGCCCTTGTGACCAGCCCCCTCAACGTGTCGAATGTCTGGAACTGCACCCTCCTCATTCACCGCAGTTCACAGTATTCAAGAGGGAGAAGTAAATTCAAGAATATAAGATGCTTGACCGCCAGTCTTATCAAGATGCGAAAAAAAGATTGAAAGACTTCATCTGACTGATATGGTGTCAAATTTTGTGACTGTTGTGTCACAGTCGATACATCACAAGATGACAAGGCCTCGCTCAATGCCTTGTGCCCCTGGTTGTATCCCAGGGCCTGCCGTACAGTTGGGGGAGGGTATGTCAGCTCCCTTGCCCCCTACACCTATAGCACCAGTGGTTTCCACACCATTGATGCAGCCAGAGATAGCTAGTCTCCTCTGGCCTTAGGGATAAGGACACCTGTCAAGATGCCCCCCTCTCAAGACAAGGACCAGTAGCCACAGGCTGTGGGCCAAAGAAAACTACTGTCCTCTTTGCTCCCAGCAGATAAAATGGGAGAAATCTTCACAGAAATCAAAGTCTCACAAGGATAAGCAGGAAAGTAAACAACTTTCTGAGGCTTTGGATGATCTGCTTCCCATCCCTGTAGTGGTCGAGCCTACGCACACTTGTGACAGATCACAGAATCAGGTGGATTATGACCTGGTAGCGAAGTAATGACACCCATGTTTACTCAATCGCTTCTTGAATGGAACTGTATTGGCTTCCTTCGCCATCTGCCCAAACTCTATCGTGGCTATGTACTCCATAATTGGCATAGTACTTCCGAAAACAACAACACACCTCCCTGCTCTGAAAAACTACAATCCCTACTGTCCCAATCATGTTAATGTCGAGAGAGCGTGCGGTAGGGTCTGTACCCTCATATGCTCTGATACTTCCAGGGAGCAGTTGGCCCACCCACTACACTAGAGGCTGTGCCCATTGGTGTCTACGTGTCAGTTTGGATGACAATAGGTAATGTTAATCGACACCCAGACAGACCTTTCCAGTATCATGAGATGTTAAGAGTTAGTGGCACAGCTACCTCCCCTCTTACTCTTATTGAGGCACTTCAATGCCCAACACCTTTCGGAATGGGATGTCTGCCTACTAAACTCTGGAGCTGCAACACATTTCAGTGCGACCCTCAGAACATACTCAACTATTGATCTTACAGTTTACAGCCCCCATATCTTACCCCTGATTCAGTTGCGCATCCATGGCAATATTTGTGACGACTACTATTTTCCTATCGTTCTCTCCCTCTCCACTCACAGACATCTGGAACAGGCTCCACTTTGGTCGCCACAGAAAGCTGACGGGCAGGCTTTCTCATCTACTGCCACTTTTGCAGCCAGTCTTAAGACTGATATCAATGAAGCAGTGTGGGATACTACTGATACTATTATTCATGCTGCAGCAGTAGTGATAATGTACTCCTCTGGCTCATCCTGGCGATCGCTGGTTCCATGGTGGTCTGAAGATATAACCACAGCTGTCAGGGAATACCACAGGGTGCTTTAACAGCACAAGCGCCATCCCTCTATTGATAATTTAATAGTATTCAAGAGACTCCTGGTGAAAGAGTGGTTTTTAATAAAGAAAAGGAAGCAGGCATGTTGGGAGCAATGTGTATCATTTATGTGATCCTGCACCCCATCGTTTCAAGTATGGACTACACTCCACAGCATTTGTGGCCTTCCACCACCCACAGCGATTCCTGGCATCCTTTTCAAAGGTAAAATTTGCATTGATTCCTTGGTACTTACTGAACGTTTTGTGGTACACTTTGCTCAAATGTTAGCATGCAGTAATTACCGTCCTCATTTCCTGACCTGGAAACACCTTATTGAGTGCTGCCCATTATCCTGGCATGCACATGGCTTTCTGTCATACAACATCCCTTTTTGTGAATCAGCACTTTGCAATGAGTCGAGATACGGCCCCTGGACTCATCAAAATCCACAACCAAATTCTCAAACATCTTTGTGCTGACGGTGTGCAAAGTATCCTCTGGCTTTTTAATCATATTTGGTGGGAAGGAGAATTCCCCTCCCATTGGCAGGAAGGTATAATAATAATTCCTGGTCCCACACATTTTAACTAACTCTTGGCCAATGTCTCTGATGAATGGGCTGTGTAAGCTACTCAAATGAATGGTCAACCACCATCTTTGTTGGTGCCTTGAAGCCGGAGGGCATATATCATGATTCAAAAGTGGCTTTCGGGCTTTCCAGTCCAACACAGATCATCTGGTTCATGTGGAATCTGCAGTACACAGTGCTTTCGCACATTGCAAACATTTGATTGCTGTGTTCTTTGACCTACAGAAGGCATACAACACTGGGTGACATGAAACCCTACATACAATACATGATTGGGGTTTCTGGTGCAGTTAACTTATTCTTATCCAGAATACTATCTCCACGACTTTTTCGGGTCTGGATAGGTTCGACTCGGAGCACCCAATATGTGCAGGAAACTGGCAGCATGTTCTAAGTGTAATGCTGTTTGTTATTGCCATCAATGGTGTTGTAAATGGAGTGGGCCTCACAGTCTCTCCGTCACTGTGTATGGATGATCTGTCCCCGTATTATACCTCTGCATCATTGTGCACCACTGAATGCCAACTTCGGGGGGGCTGTGTGGAGAGTTTATGACTGGGTTCTGAATCACAGCTATCAATTTTCTCCTGCAAAGTCACAAGTTGTGCATTTTTGCCAACTCTGGACTCTACACCCGCACCCAGAAATTTATCTTGGTGACCAGTTACTTGAAGTTGTTGAAACTTTTAGAATTCCTACATAAACAAACTAACTCGACTGCGACATGTCTACCGGCTCAAGGCAACTTGCAGGAAGAAGCTAAGCGCTCTCTGTTTTCTTAGTAACTCTGCACGAGGTGCAGACCACACTGTTCGTCTGAGGTTTTACAAAGCTCTGATTTTATCCCATTTGGACTATGGATGTTACGCCTATAGGTCAGCAGCACCGACCATAATGAACTTGCTGGACGCTGTTCACCACACTGGTGTGCGCTTGGCAACAGCGGCCTGTTAACAGCCTCATGGCAGAAGCTGGTGTCACATTCCTGCGGGTTAGATGACAACAGCTTCTGGCAAAGTACACAGTCAGAATCAGTCAGATGCATACTCACCCATGCCACTTGACTCTGTTCCACAACTAACAGCACATACTGTTGGCGTGTTGCCCAAAACTGGGAAGACCAACTGGATATGACTCGGTACTCTACTGAAGGACCTCCAACAGCCTCTTTTATTCTGTGTTCCTAGAGCTCCCCCTGAAAACCTCCCCTCTCCACCACCACCAACACCACCACCCATGGTTTGTGCCCTGTCTGTGATACAAATGGACCTCTTTTGTGGCCCCAAGAAGGTTGCTGTTTCCCCTTCTCCTCCACAATTCTTCTAATTCGGTACACATCTACACAGATGGATTCAAAGTCATCAATAGGGTTGAATATATTAAAAACAAAGATTCCAAGACTTACCAAGCGGGAAAGCGCCGGCAGACAGGCACATGAACAAAACACACAAACACACACGCAGAATTACTCTTTGCCTTTAAATATGTCTGCTTGTGTCTGTGTATGTGCGGATGGATATGTGTGTATGTGTGTGCGAGTGTACACCTGTCCTTTTTTTTTTCCCCTAAGGGAAGTCTTTCCGCTCCCGGGATTGGAATGACTCCTTACCCTCTCCCTTAAAACCCACATCCTTTCATTTTTCCCTCTCCTTCCCTCTTTCCTGACGAAGCAACTGCCAGTTGCGAAACCCTTAATTCTGCGTGTGTGTTTGTGTGTTTTGTTCATGTGCCTGTCTGCCGGCGCTTTCCCGCTTGGTAAGTCTTGGAATCTTTGTTTTTAATATATTTTTCCCATGTGGAAGTTTCTTTCTATTTTATTTACATCATCAATAGGGTTGGTTACACTTTTGCCCATGCAAGGGGACACTATAGTTTATTCTGATATACAGTGTACTATTAGCAATTCGAGATACTTGAATAAATTCTAAAGGAAGTGACCAACAATGGATACCTTAACTTTTTTCCTAATAGTGGTGGGTTCCCAGTGTCTCCTGTCCTTTGCTAGTTGAAAGTTTGATATATGAAATTGTTTTGCGATATAGATTGCAGTTTTACATATTTAGGAAGTTAATTTCTGTGAAGACGCTTTTTAATGTTTGTGTTGTATTGACACATTCACATGTACATCAGTAGCATCAGCATCAGTGATTGAAATCTTACCAGGGGCACTCTTGACCCTAGTTGTGATGCTGCAAAGATAGAGCCTTTTTTGTGGGATAAATTTAATTGCTACTTGAGATTGACATGATTAATATTTCAGCTATTATAATTCTACAAGAACCAGTAGGATTTTTCTGTTGGCTCGCTTGAACCTCCATGCACTTGATCTAGTGTTCATGCAATCGTTTGACTCCAATGATAAGACATGGTTGCCTCGTGTAAGTGTCAAGAGGACAAATCCAGAGGCCAATGGCTGAATCACAGTGATAAAAGCAATGTTAAATTTGATAAGTCACACAAATGTGTCTGTAAATATAATTCAGTAGAACTAATGCTGCTGTCTTTGGTGGCACATCAGTATTCCAAAGATGACTTCTGAGCTTGGGAAACGGGTAGCCAGGATGAACGAATATGGATCTGTGGCTAAACTGCTAACAGTGTACACACCAGTAATGGACACAGATGATGTGTCCACTGGAGTGTTCTGTATTTGGATTGCAGTAGGTACCACTTTTCTTCATCTTCATCAGCAACAGCACCACCACCACCACCACCACCACCTCCTCCTCCTCCTCCTCCTCCTCCTCCTCCTCCTCCTCCATCACCAGCCCCCCACCATGGCGACGACTACTACTATTCCAAGTACAGCTATCTTTACTACCCCCTCCTTTTCAAGAAATAGTTTGTACAGTTGTTCTGGGAACTGTGTTGTCCTCACAGATCCTGCACATTTATGACCACAGGACTTAACAATTTGCAGTGTTTCGCAGCAGGCAGGTTTATTATATTCTTCCTATATGATTCGATCATTAGACTTTGTATTCTGTGCCCCCCACTGCCTCTCCACACACACACACACACACACACACACACACACACACACACACACACACTGCTGTTGCCTAGTAGGATGAGCAGTGAATAGTGATTCTGGAAGAGTGGATGATACAGGTTGGTGAGGGTTGTGGAATGGTAAGAGGGAGAAATGGACAAGTGGAAGCTAGAAACAGATCACACTGAGAGGTACAGAGAAGTCAAGAATAGGGGGAGAAGACCAAGGGAAGTTTACAGATAGAATGAAGAGACGGGGGAAGGTTCCAAGGAGATAGCTGATATGTTGTAGAAGAGAGAAGAAATGGGGGTGTGAGAAACAGTGCAGATCGGAGGTGTGGAATACTGAGGGAAGAAGAAGGGTCAGGTGAACGGGAAGGGGGGGGGGGGGAGAGGGGGGCGGCAATTGTGATCTTTGAATAAGGACAAGAAGTCTGTTCTCAGCAGACAAATCTTAAGGTTTGTGAAATGGAACTGCTGGCCAGTTTTTTCCCATCATGAGGTGAAAGTGACAACACTACCCACTACCCTAGCTTTTATAGTTATTAGTTCCTTCTTCAGGGAGGAAAGAGGATTGGGGAAGGTTAAAACATGGAAGGGCAGATCACTTGGACACAATGATGTATTAGGAATCCTAATTAAATTGTACTGATACTTGTTAAAGCTTTAGTAGTAAGATCCATTGTGTAAAAAAAAAAATTCTGCTCAGATGTAGTTTGCACCTTCCAAATCACAATTAATATAACAACTTTACTGTACTATACAACATGATAATCAGTTCTTTATGATATGTAAATTCATCATTTTTCACTGGGATTGTCATCCAGCTTTTCATTATAATGATTTAATTCCCTAATACACGTTTTTCACAGGCACTTTCCAGCTAGTTTCACTACCTTTCTCCTTTTTTGTTTTAATCAGGGAACAAAAGCTGGCAAGATACGCACCGAATCTGGAGCCTGGATACCCGCAACATATAAAAGCAACAGGTACTTGCAGTGGAAAGAGAGAAGCAAAATATCTCAGCAGGATGAACATGATGATGACACAGATGAAGATTCCAAAAGTAGGCCTACTAAAGGTGTGTGGAATGACACTTGATATGCTTTGTGGACTTATTTATATAAATTGAGTATGTAAATTTGCATATGTTTAGTATTACCATGAACATTCCTTTTTTTCCAGGACTGAAAGCTGTTCCGAGCACTCACTGGGGTCGTCACAATATGAAGGTACAAGAAAAAATGAGACGATCAGAGCTCAAGAAACCTGAACAGATCTTGAAAGCCAGAATGTTGCAAGAGAAAAAGAAAAAGAAATATCGTAAGAAGAAATCTAAGAGGCGTCATTAATATCTTGTATCAAATGTATATAAGAGATTCATTTGCAATCTGTAAAATGCATATCGATTCAGTAAAAGATGTTTAAGGTTACTAAAGATAAAATTGTGTTTTGTTAATATCTATCCTGGCCCATACAAAACACCTTAGTTATTTAGAAAACAAGTTATTAGGGAAAAACAATTAAAGTGTTACAAACATTTGGACGCACTTGTTTGGTTTTTTTGTGTCAATGTATACAGCTATTATTACTTAAACAAGACAGTATAGGTTAAAATGCACAAAACATGAACAATTAGGGTCGGCGTGAGCTAGCAAGCTTGATGGTGGAATAAAAATACCAGAAACTCTGTAAGTCTTTGCAAAGTTATTTTAATCATGACAATTAATAGTCCGTATAGCAACCTGTAGTCTAATCCAGTAGAGGACAGGCAGGTTCCAGCAATGCACCACAAGGATGGTCTGCCTCCATAGCTGAGTGGTCAGCGCAGTGGAATGCCATGCGAGGGGCCTAGATTTTGATTCCTGGTTGGATCGGAGATTTTCTCTACTTGTGGACTGGATGTTGTGTTGTCTTCATCTTAATTTCAGCCCCATCTACACGCAAGTCGCCAAACTAAAAAAAGTTGCACCAAGCAGCTGTGCTCCCTGTAAGTGGGGCTCCCAGCCTAGCCACATGCATTATCATCATCATCATTTCAAGGATGGTCACATTGTGAAAGATGTGACAGTGGAGCTATCTGATGTTGCTGAGAAAGGCATTCTGGCCCCTAGGTAGCGGGACAAGGTGAGTAGTTGGGAACACCACCTATCCTGAGTTACTTGTTTGATTCTGTGATGATAATATCTTTTATGGTGGAATTGATGTTCTTATCTGGGTGACATGCATCATCCTCGTCCCCTCACCTAGAGTTGGTCAGAACAATGAAAAATGTCTGATACAGTGATTGAGTGATTGAGATGATGAACTAGATGCAGGGGAATTGTAGATGAGTGTCTTGCCTAATAGTTCGCCTGGACATGTAGGTACATGGCAAAAGAAGCCCAGGGTATTGTAAAGTTAAAATTTATTAAAAAAGAAAAATAAAAGAAAAAAAAAAAAGAAACAGCGTCGCCAAAGACATTAATTATGAGTGCACGGTAAGTTGCAGACAAATGGGGGGGGAAAAAATCATCGTTCATTTATCTTTACACATGATTTTCTTTCTCACTTTCTTGTATGTAGAAATTTCTGTTAAGATGTGCGATTTTGAGTGTGGTGAACTAGGAGCGGTTTTTTATCATATATGTTGCGAAATAACAGAAGATTTGATAGCAGCATTAAGTATTTTTTATTGAAGTGAAGTGGATCCAATTAAGGATGATTTTCTTATTTTTGACACGCACTGGCGTCCTTGAAGTCTGCTGCTTGCATCTACAATTGAAATGTAAGAGAGGAAGTATGATTAGCCAAAAATTGTACAAGCACATTTCCAATAATACAATTGTAATATACTTTAAATTACTTTTTTCTCGTTCACCTATAAACGCAACTGGCGACCTGAATGCCAGGACTTCACGGCATCTGTTGTGACTAGGGTTTGTTAACTATTGTTATAGTAAGAAATTTCTATGACATTGTTATGAGTCATAAGAACTAATAGTTGGTATTTTCTGTTTACATGAATCAGCAAAAAGGCAAAAATAGAGGAGAAAATTTTGGAAAGCAATAAGAATTGGTAGGTCACATAAAATTTTGCATAGTAAGTTGTTTTGTTCAGCACAGCAAAGGTAGGACTGCTACGCAACTTGTTTGCATGGTTACACTTGGTAGCACCTCTTTGATGTAGTTGGTCACCTTTTCCTCATTGGTGGAAAATTTACAAGAACTTTTCAGTGTGATACTTGTCAGTAAAACATAAAGAATTGCGACCAATAGTTTGTGCATCATAGTAGATGTAAAACAGGCTTTGACATCACATGAACTGCAATTAGCATATGAAATTTGAACTTTTTTTTGTGAATTTTTTATTTTTGCATATTCATACAACATGGCCGGAAAATATATGCGCATTGTTGATAGCAATGGCGAAGGCACAATCAGTCAAGATGGTGTGGAGTTGCGCCATTGAACAGTTGAGGTTCGGGTACCATGCATGCCTACTGCAGAAAGTTTTTGTTATAACGTCAAGTTGAACACACATATTTCAGAACGACACAACACATAAATGTCACTGAGGATGTTGACAAAGCAAGTGGGAACAAGGTAACATTCGAATGAACACTGAGTCCAAGTCTAGCAGCCGCTGCCTGGCTGACCGCTTAGGTGGCACGGCTGCTGCATGGCTGGCAGACAGGGCCGCATGTAGAGGACGCGCGTAATTGCTCAGCGGCACTTTGAATGATCGGCGAGTCACAACACTTTTCCCCCCTTTGAAATTTTTGCACTGGTCTTGATGGAGGTGGCCTGGAGATTGCTAACGTCCATAGGCGTTGTTTGACTGGCCGTAAAGTCTGAAGGAGGAGACTTCCCGTATGGACGGAAGTGTACCCGATGATAACGGGTTGAGATAACAGGAGACGTAGGGGTTGAATCTGCTGGGGCCCAATGCGCCAATCTGCCCGTTGCGGCAAGTCCAGTTGATATAACAGGAGACATGGGCGATGTGTCGGCGTCCTTAGGAGGAGGAGGTGAGTAGATTGGCTCCGACAGATGATGGTCATTCAGTTCCTGCATGGGCATGTCTCCTGGTGACGTCTGTTCTTGTGCTGGCACCGTGACGACGGTGAGAGGGCTGCGTTGTGAGTATTGAGAGATGCCAAGATCCTGAGCGTCGGGTAGAGCCGAAGGTGGTGTAGCGGCATTCGGAACAGGCGTTGCCAGCACATGAGGCCGAAGCTGGTCTGAATGACGCACTGCAACACCCGTGTCCGTCTGGATTTCATACAGGCATCGGCCACGGTGTCGTAAGATGCGGGTCGGACTCCATTTTGGCCGTCTGCCATATCCCCGTACCCAGACGAGATCGTCGGCGGTGAACCGGCCAAGTGAAGGCACTTGCGGCTGTGAGGTGGAGGGCCGCAGAAGATGAAGTAGCGTGTGGGGCTGTCGGCCATGTAAGAGCTCTGCCGGGCTGTGGTCGCCCATGGGGGTGAAACAGTAAGAAGCCAGAAACTGGAGAAGCGCATCATCAGCAGCAGAAGAAGTCAGAAGTTTCCGCATCTGAGCCTTAAATGTGCGGACCAGCCTCACTGTTTGA
Source organism: Schistocerca gregaria (assembly GCF_023897955.1). Classification (NCBI taxonomy): domain Eukaryota; kingdom Metazoa; phylum Arthropoda; class Insecta; order Orthoptera; family Acrididae; genus Schistocerca; species Schistocerca gregaria. The sequence goes on from NC_064921.1 coordinate 243,225,272, forward strand.
TTGTGGATGGAACGGCAGGGCCGTGACATGCATAACGGTGTGACGAGCACAAAAATCCGCAAATTCGGAAGAGGCAAATTGCGGACCATTATCAGTAACAAGAGTAGAGAGAAGGCCTTCCAAAGAAAAAATGCGGGCAAGAGCACTTGTGGTTGCCGCGATGGTAGGCGACGTGCAACGGAAAATGAAAGGAAAGTTAGAGTAGCCGTCAATTACAAGGAGCCATTAAGTACCTAAAAAGGGTCCTACGAAGTCAGCGTGAACACGCTCCCAGGGCATCTTAGGGAAGGCCACGGTGACAAAGATGACTTCGGGGCGACGGCCTGTGATGCACAAGGGCCGCAGGCAGCGACCATGTGCGCTATTTCAGAGTCGATGCCGGGCCAGTACACATGACGGCGCACCAGAGATTTCGTGCAAGAGACACCCCAGTGCCCTTGGTGAAGCAGGCGCAAGACCGAAGCACGCAAAGACAGGTACCACATCACGCGGCGAAGCATTGTCAGTGGAAAGGAGGATAACACTATCCCTAGCTGTGAGGCAATAGCGCAAAGCATAGTAGTTCTGCAATGGATCAGAAGTCTTAGCGGACGTACGATCTGGCCAACCCTTCTGAATGCAGTGTAATACACGGGAGAGGGTAGGGTTAGAACCTGTAGCAGCCGCCAGCCGGTCCCCGGTGATGGGGAACCCGTCCACAACCCGGTGCTTGGCAACATCCAGGAGGAAACACAGAAGTTCGTCCCTATCGAATGCCAGATCAGGACCTGTGGGAAGGCGAGACAATGCATCAGCATTTGCATGTCAGCCGGAAATGAATCTCATAATTGAAACGAGACAAGTAAAGAGTACAACGCTGGAGGCGGTGTGCAGCCTTGTCGGGAAGGGACGATGATGGATGAAACAAGGAAACAAGTGGTTTGTGATTCGTAACAAGATGAAATTTGGAGCCATAGAGAAAAACACCAAACTTATGAAAAGCAAAAATAATGGCCAAAGCTTCTTTTTCAATTTGAGAATACTTTTGTTGGGCATCCATGAGTGTTTGGAGGCGTAAGCAATGGGTTGTTCAGAGCCGCCCGAAAAACGGTGTGCAAGGACTGCACCGACTGCGTATCGAGAGGCGTCCGTGGCAAGAACAAGATGTTGGCCAGGTCAATAAGTAGCCAGGTATGGGGCCTGTTTCAGCATAGCCTTCAATTTGTGGAAAGCGACATCACATGACACGGACCACTGAAAAGGCACGTTTTTCTTGCAACAGGTGATGCAACGGCTGAGCTACTGACACAGCAGATGGTAAAAACTTGTGATAGTATGCTATTTTCCCCAATCGCAGCGACAGTTTGGTGAAGAGGACGAATACCATCCCGAGAGAGTTGAAACCCCAAGTACGTGATAGATGCCTGAAAAAATTGTGATTTCTGAAGATTACACTTAAGGCCGGCAGTCTGTAAGACATAAAAAGTGTGCAGAGGTTCTGAAGATATTCTTCAGTGGTGGAGCCAGTTTCAACAATGTCGTCCATGTAATTTATAGACCCAGGAACAGGGAGCAATAATTGTTACAAGAACCGTTGAAAGAGAGCAGGGGTGCTGGCAACCCCCAATGGCAATCGTTGGTATTGATAGAGGCTGAAAGGCATGTTAAGGACCAGAATCTGCCGGGAAGCAGCGTCGAGAGGAAGTTGTTGATATGCTTCTGACAGGTCAATTTTAGAAAAATACTGGCCACCCGCAAGTTTAGTGAACAATTCTTCAGGTCGGGGCATACGATAAGTGTCGATGAGGCATTGTGCATTTACAATGGCTTTAAAATCGCCACAGAGATGAATATCATCATTGGGCTTAGCAACGACAACGACAGGAGAGGACCACTCACTGGAAGTGACAGGAAGCAAGACCCCTGAAGTAGTGAGACGATCCAGCTCCCATTTTACCTGATAACAAAGGGCCACAGGAATGCGCCAAGCCCGAAAAAAGGATGAAAATGTGGTCAAAAGGAATCCAATTGAGCGTAAGGAATAGCATCAGAGACGATATTGACAGTGTCATTTATGGAGAACTCAAAAACGCGAAAGGCTTCAAAACCAAAAAGATTTTCTGCATTGCTCTGGTCGACCACAAATATGGGGACAGTGCGAATGACAGATTTGTAAGATACCTCAGCATTAAATTGTCCCAAGAAAGAAATCTTCTGTTTATTGTATGTCAGTAATTGCTGAGTGACAGGTGATAGGAGTGGAGAACCCAACTGAAGATACGTCTGAGAATTAATTATAGTGGCAGCAGAACCAGTATCCACCTGCATGCGAACATCCTGACCAAGGATTTGGACAGTGAGGAATAACTTCCCTGAAAGGGAAGAAGTGCAATTGACAGACAACACAAAAGCAGAATCAGTGTCACGGTCATGAACATCATGTATGCAGTCGGATTTGCAAACGGCAAACACATGACCCTTCTTTTTGCAGTTGTGACACACGGCCCAATGTTGGGGACAGTCCTCCCGTGAATGTTTCGTAAAACACCGTGGACATGAAGGAAGTTGCCGTGGGTTTTGTAGCTGTTTCTTAAAGTGTTGTTTATGGTTAGGCCGAGGCTGCGACTAAGAGCGGACTGCGGCCACGCCAGCCGTCGGGGACGCATTCCACACGTCGTCAACAGTGCACAGTGGTTGTATTTCCCCGACGTCACCCCATGCCTCTATTTGTGCCCCAGCGGCGCAAGAAATTTCAATAGACTGCGCAATGGATAGGACTTCATCTAGAGTCGGATTTGCCAAATGAAGGGCACGTTGCCGAACTTCTTTGTCGGGTGCCAACCAGATAATAGCATCCCGTATCATGGAATCGGCATAGGATTCTTTGTGAACGTCAGTAACAAATTGACACTTTCGACTGAGGCCGTGAAGTTCAGCAGTCCAAGTGCGATAGGGTTGATGCGGTTGTTTTTGACAATGATAAAAGGCAACACGAGAGGCTACCACATGCGTTTGCTTTTTGAAAATAGACAGACAGAAGTGAGCACATGTTAGCAAAGGACAAAAATGCAGGATCTTTCAAAGGAGCCAATTGCAACAACAACCGATACATTTGAGGTGAAATCCATGAAAGGAACAGAGACTTACATGTTTGTTCACCCACGAAATGAAATGCCAAGAAGTGCTGTCGAAGACTTTTTTCATAATCAGACCAGTCTTCCGCCGTCTCGTTGTAAGGAGGAAAAGGAGATATAGACAACGACGAGAAACGCCCTGCATTTGATGCCACGATGAAATCGTGAATTGCCGATGTTAGAAGTGTTTGCTGTTCAATGAGACCATGCAATAGATGTTCGGCAGTAGCCATGGAAAGCTGTGGGTCAATGATGAAAAGGAAAAATCCACTACCTCGTCGCCAATTGTTATAACGTCAAGTTGAACACACATATTTCAGAACGACTCAACACATATAAGTCACTGAGCAAGTTGACAAAGCAAGACATGGGAACAAGGTACCATTCGAATGAACGCTGAGTCCAAGTCTAGCGGCCGCTGCCTGGCTGGCCGCTTAGGTGGCATAATTGTGCAGCGGCACTTGGAATGATCGGCGAGTCACAACAGTTTTAAATAGATCAGAGATGAGTATTGCATTTGTGACAAATGATAGGGATGCTCCACAGCAGAATAACCTTGATGAAACAATGTTTACAATCGCCGAGCCAATGTCGCACATCTCCCAGAGCGACATACCACTCAAGAATGAAACATTGGAGAGCGATTCCAATATGAATCTTGACAACAAGTTGCAAACACCACTTGGTCACGACACAGACAATAACTTGGAAATTACAGCTGACAGCAACCACAGTAGTACAACTGACACACTACTATGGCAGTTATTATCTAACATTAACAGGAAACTAGATAATATGAACACCAATTTCAGTGATATGAAACAAGATGAGTACCAAAATTGATAATTGGGCACAGAATCTGAACACCATCACACAAGATATGAACACAGTAAAACAGCAACAAAACACTGTTACACAAGATCTAAATACAATGAAGCAAGAACAAAAGCAAGTATTCAAGAATTTGCAAGACACGGTCTCACAAAAATTCAATGACGTAATCAAAACTTTTCGCACTGAAATCGGCGAAAAATTGAATGATATGAAAAAAACCAAGTAAAGCATGAAGTACTTTCTGAAGTTAACAGTAACATTACAGAGCTAAAACAGGAGTTAGATTCTTTTAAGGACCGTAATGATTCAGTAGAGCAACAGATAAAGAAAATCACATATGTAAACTTAAATATTAAAGCCACACAAAACTAGTTGTATTTGGCAGTAAAAAAGATAACCATTGTTGTTAACAAACTCAATAAAGATTATGAAGGTGTACCACTAGCGGAAGGTGTCTGTCTAGCTGTAGAAGAGCTTACTTTAAGGGTAGCAACATTAGAAGTCCACTCAGCATGTGCTAAGAAGGAGAGAGAGAAGATAAATGAAAATCTAAGTGATATCATTAGTCGAGCTGAAGGTGGTATGTTAGAAAAGGGTAATACCATTACAAAGAAGTTAGTTACAGATTGTAAACTATACTCAGATGTATTAGAAAAGGCTATTTAGAAAAAAGAAAGTGAAATAGAGAACAAAGTAAACATTAAACTACAGGCCACGGAAGATCGGATCCTCGATATTTTAGAAGAAAATATTACCGGTCCTCGAAATATGCATGTAAATAATACACAGGCTACAGTGAACAAACCACAACCTGTCTGTATTTATCCACAAATTGTGACAAGTCGCACAGCAAGTACCAGTTACAGTTGTGGAGTGAAAAATGTAAACATATCCATAACTCCAATACCTGAACAATTACCAACCAGATTTATAGGTAACTACAATAACCAGATGAATATGACCAAAAATGCCATGTGTCTTTTAACTATTTTTGCTGAAGAAGGTTTGTTGAGACGTCAACAGTTTCCTACATTCACTACTGAAGGTAAAAGAATGAATCCAGTAGTATTTATCAGTGCTTTCATTATGTATTTCCACGCAACTGGATGGAAGCGGAAAATCAGGTGTCATGGAATATACGCAAGGTGATGTTCTTTTATGGGCAACTGAAGTGGTCGAATGTTGCATCACTTGTATCCAATTTGAACGAGCTTTCATCGACAAATACTGGTCTGAGGCAGTGCAAGAAAGACTCAGATGCAAGGTTTTCAACCTCTCAACATTCAGTGGCAAATATGGTAGACTATGTTGATTCTTTGAAAAATGCCTGAACAAGACATCCTACTGGACAAACCGAATATGACAGGTGGACATGTTAAAAATTTTGAAAAGTCGTTTACCATCGCACATTAGAGAAAAATTAGTCACAACGCCAGAGCATGACACTAGATATTTTCTGTCAGTACTTGAATCTATCGCCTTAATCTATGAGGAAAGACCTGTACCCAATAGAGCAACAGAAAATAAGGACTAACAACTACCTAGTTTTGTACACAAGTCAGTAAAATGTGTCTAAACATACAGCAAGGATGGCACGCACAACAACAAAATTACATACCCAGAGGTAATGAGTACGGTAATGGGAATGGAAAAAAGAAATGACTTAAAAGAAATTTTCAAAACAATATGAGTAATTTCAACGCACAAGCGAATTACAGTCCACCATCACAAGGCCCTATGCCGAACGTAAACAGAAACAGTCAGCCACATCAGTGGCTGATACGCGGCAACAGTGCTATGCCTTGCACTGTACCACAGCCAACATTTGGGCAGCAGAATAATAGCAAAGCAGCCAATGATACAAATTGGCGAATTACCCACACAGTGCAACTAACTGAAATCACTCCAGGTAATGAATTCAATCACGCTATGCCATCGGAAAACACCAACCAATCATACTTAAGCCCCAGGCTACTGACCTCTCTGGGAGTGGGGGAAAAGCAAAACTACAAACATGTTTCATAAGGTTTGACAAAAAAAGGTGACATTAAGGATGATCTGCATCAGCATAAGTTAGATACAATAAATAAAATCCAGGAAAAACAAATACAGGAAATCATTAAGGTAAAAATATTTAATATTGACACACAGTTAATTTTAGATACAGGCTCAACTACCAACCTAATGTCAAATGCATTTTTCTGTGAAATGAAGAAGAGAGGCAAATTCCCAACATTTCCTGTCCAAAATTGCAAGTTGCAAACTGCTACAGGCAGTAAGACTAAATTGGTTAAACATCAGACACTTACTCCATTACAAATTGAACATTTTACAGTGAAGTACGATTTCCTTGACAAACTTATAGTTAATTTTCTTATTGGCATGGACACTTTTAGAACATACAAAATGCACATTGACATAGGTAATGGTAAATGCCACTTTTATGTAAAGGATCAGATTATTTCTATTGATTTAGTCAAAACACCTGATGAAAGTAACAAAAACAAACCAGAGTCAAATTTAATAGTACAATATTCCTTTCCAACTGTATATTTCACAAACAAATTTGATACTGAACAAGAAGCAAACACTGAGGTTAGTTACAAAATGGTAGAGCAGAAACTAAGTGAATCACAGATACTAAATGATATGCAACGACAAGAGCTTCCTAACTTGTTATGTAGGTATGCAAATTATTCAGTAAGGAGCCAGGTGTAATCAAAGACAATGAATATAAATCTGAAGTCTATCCATATGAAACATTTTGTGTAATGTCATATCCTATTCCATGGGCAAAACGAGAGGCAGTAAGGGAAGAGATCAATCATATTGTCATGTAGAGGAAGGTGTAAGTAGATGAATGACGAACACTAACTTCACTTAATGAAGGTTTATTCAGCACTTGCACATACAAGAGCACGGAGCGAACTACCTCCGGCCAGAACACATACGGTATATGTACAGCTACAGAATTCCAGTACAATGATTCTTGCCATTTGTGGATACTTCTAGAATGTACTCGAACCGAATATATAAATTAAAATTGTACAGTACAGGTGAGTTTTGAAGGCAGGACTCTCAAAGCAAACAGTTTAGTATCATCTCCACTACACCACGGTGCTACTCAGCTCCTTCTGTGACATCACTCCCTCCTTAAGAGAAGAGCGTCTTGGTGTTACATCGTCCTAGTCCGGGAATGAGTCATCGGTCCTGCATACTCCAACTCCTGATGACTGATGTTCGCTCTGGCGGTGATCGTCTTTGAATTTCCCTTGCCTCTATGTTCTTTGTTAGCTTTCCGCTTGTTGCCTGTCGCTGGAGCTTCGAATTTACCCTGGGTCGCAGTTTCCTTATAGGGCTTCATTTGAAGGACGTGGATTGTATCTCTGATCTTTTGTCGTCTTGTGTCAGCAGGGTCGAAATCTTCAACTTCATAAGTAACATCAGACTACTGTCTTACAACCTTATAAGGTCCAAAGTAGTGCCTGAGGAGCTTCTCAGAGAGACCTACCTTCCGAACAGGAGTGAAGATCCAGATGAGATCACTAGGCTGGTAGACAACAGGGCGGTGGCTTGCTTCATAACATCGGCGATCGTTTTCTTGAGCGTGCAGAGTCGAGCTAACTGCAGCGTGCAGAGTCGAGCTTATGGCCAGCTTGGTCAGCTCTGGTTAACACGTGGCCGATGTAGTTGTCATCCACGTCATCAGGATGTAACGGAAACACAGTGTCCATCGTTGCAGTCGCCTCACACCCATGCACTAGGAAAAATGGCATAAATCCTGTGGTGTCTTGTTTGGCGGTGCTGTAGGCAAACATCACAAAAGGTAGCACCTCATCGCAGTTGCTCTGCTCGACATTGATGAACATTGATAGCAGGTCGGCCAAGGTCTTATTAAGGCGTTCAGTAAGCCTGTTAGTTTGCGGATGGTAGGCAGTCGTCGGGTGATGAGTAATGTTGCACCGACAATTTATCTCTGTCACAAGACTCGATTTAAAAACTTTCCCTCGATCCGTAATTAACGACCTTGGGGCACTGTGTTTTAATACGATCTCTTCTATGATGAATTTGGCTACATCAAATGCTTCAGCTGTTCCCACGACTTTTGTAATGGCATAGCGCATCGGATAATCAGTGCAAACAATAATCCATCTATTTCCACTAGCAGACATTGGAAATCCTATGAGAAGGTCAATCCCAGCTTGCTGGAAAGGGGATTCAGCTGGTGGAATTAGTATGAGTCGGCCAGGTGGTTTCTGTGGAACTGCCTTTCTCCTCTGGCACTCTCGACAGTGCGACACATAGTGACAGACACTCCTAAGTAAACCTGGCCAGAAAAATCTCTTTCGGATCCTATCATATGCCTTAATAAATCCTAAATATCCAGCCTCAGGTGTGTCATGGAATTTCTGTGGAACATCTATTTGCATGTGTTTAGGAATCATTGGTAGCCACTTCTTTCCAAACTGATCAAAGTTTTTCCTGCAAAATAATCCATTAACTACCTTAAATTGTCCTTTCACATCCTCTGACGGATTTACGGCAAGCATAATTTAAAATATCTTGGCGTCCTTCTTCCGCTCAGCAGAGAGATCCTGGAGTGCAGTGAGGCAGTCACCATCTTCATCAAAGTCTTGATGGTCTTGCACATAGTTTCTTGAGAGACAGTCGGCATCTTGGTGTTTTCTTCCACTCTTGTACACTATGGTAATGTCATACTCTTGAAGACGTTGTGCCCACCTGGCGAGTCGTCCTGTTGGATCCTTATTTCTTGGATTAAGTTTCAGTCTGGCTTGTTGGAGACACTTAAGGACAGCCCTCAGTCTTTTTATGTGTTCATCAAATGTCTCTGAAAACACTATAATGTCATCTAAATAGCAAAGACACATCATCCATTTCAGGTGCCTAAGAAGATTATCCATCATTCGTTCAAAAGTTGCTGGTGCATCACACAAACCAAACGGCATTACCTTAAACTCATACAGGCCCTCGGGGTGATGAATGCAGTTTTCTCACAATCAGCCTCATCTACTTCGATTTGCTAGTATCCCGAGTACATGTCCATGGTTGAGAAAAACTTAGCCCCCTTCAGACAATCTAGTGTATCGTCAATTCGTGGAAGGGGGTAAATGTCCTTTTTAGTTATCTTATTAAGCTTCCTATAATCAACACAAAAGTGAAAACTGCCATCCTTCTTCCTAACGAGAACCACTGGTGATGACCATAGGCTGTGTGAAGGCTGAATGATGTCATTCTTCATCATTTTCTCTACCTCATCACGAATTATTCGACTTTCCGTTGCTGACACACGGTATGCTCTCTGGCTTATTGGCTGATGGTCTCCAGTGCTAATCCGCTGCTTCACCATCGATTTGTCTAATTTGCTCTTCACCTGTGGATTGAAGCATTCAGAGAACTCTTAAAGAATGGCAAGTAGCTTCTTCTGTTGTTCCTTGGTGAGATCTGGTGATAGTCGAGCTAGAAGATCTTGTCTCATTGTAGTAGCGCTAATTTCGCCCTCAGACTCGACATGGGAGATTTCTATTATGCTCAGCTGTTCTGCAATTAACGGCTCAGCGTTTGCTACGCACATGCATCTTGGAAGGATCTGCGGTTCTTGGCAAAAGTTAACTATCCACAGTTCACAGAACCCGTTCTTAAACGAGACAACAGAGACTGGGATGACCAACTTATTCTTCAGTGGTAAGCTTCTCTTACATCCCACTACAAGGTCCATGGGTTGATGCATGGCATGACACATGACAGCTACCTTTCTAGCGCTGACTGCAGGAACGATCACTTTATCCAGCACACATAGTCTCCATGCACTTGGATGCGCATCTTCCTGTCCACAGTATTTCATCTCGTCTACCATAACCTTTGAGCGACCACAATCTATAATTGCTTGAAAAGCTTTCAAAAAGTCCCGTCCGAGAATGACGTCATGACTACACTCTTGTAAGATGATGAATTCTTAAGGGCTGTGTATACCCACATGAATGACACATCTTCCTGTAGGTTTTACATATTTACCATTAGCCACCTTCGGCAGAGATATTTTACTGTTGATGAATATGATTTTCTACAACTGGTGATGGTACTTCTCCGAAATGACTGAATATGATGCTCCAGATGTCACAAGAGCTTGGGCTGGTCGGCCACCCATGAGGATATCGACGTAGTTTCTTTTGTAGTGATCGACAGAAGAGGATTTTTCTCTTCAGCAACCTCACCTCCAATGTAGGTCACACCCTTTAGTTTTCCAGGTTGAGTCGGCTAGGTGATTGGCTGGAGCTTCTAAACGGTGATGGAGACCTTGATCGACATGTTGGAGAGTGTCTTCTCCAGCGCGTAGCTTGTGGTGTTGGTGACCTACATCGTCCTGCAGCCACATCTTCTTGTTCACCTTCGTCGGCCCAGAGTTGGTGTTGGCTAAGATCGGTCTGCTGTCTCCTGGCACAGGTGTCATCAAATATCTGATGCCTTTATCGACAATAGTGCACCACATGTCCTGGTCGTGTGCAGTGGAAACATGCTGGTTGTTTATCCTGGGTCCTCCAAACATCCGCCTTCCTTGGTGTCCAAACAAGCTTGTCATGCGGCTTTGTAGGAACCTAACTTTGCCTGGGTCCCAACTTTTTTGCCATTTTAAAGGGAAATGAAGGATGGAAGATTGGGTTCAATGTCTGTTCCTCTTCCTCCCTTATGACCTCTTGAAGCATCTCGATTTTTTGCTCACTGTGCAATCCAAGTGCCTTCTGAACTTCCTCTCTCACTATCTGATGAAGAACGCTTGTGAAATCAGTTTTTTCTCCATTATAGACATCGATACGATGTTTGGAAGCCGTTCAAACTTCTTGCATGTAATTCTTTTATGATGCATTGTCTCAATATACTGGCACCATTTTATGAATCGTCTACTGTCGAAACCTCCTTCAGGAGCAGGGCTCGATGCATGTCCTCAGCAACATCCTTCATGAGATGTGCATCCTTATCTTCCTCCTTCATTTGAGGATCCACTATTTTACACAGCTCCAAGACGTCTTGAATGTAGGATGCTGTCGTTTCTCCTGGATGCTGTGCCCTACACATTAATTTATCTTCAGCCTTGCACTTCTGTCATTGTGTATCACTGAAATATTTGTGCAATTCCACCTGGAATACTTACCAGCTTGTGCAATTCTCCTTGTTGTTCTCATACCATAGCTTGTGCAGTGCCCTCCAAGTAGAAAAATACGTTAGCCAGACACACAGTGTTATCCCATTTGTTAAATTTGGCTATACGCTCATATATCTTCAGTCACTTCTTTGGATCGTGTCCATTGTCACAAGAGAAACTAGAAGGATGTTTCATGTGATGGTGCACAGTAGCTGTCATCATGACGTCTTCTTCTTCTGTCTCCGATAGATTGCAATCTGTTGAATATCACTCAATCTCAGGTTTCTCGCCATGTAAATGGCAGCTCTGTCATCTCCTGATGGGAGCCACTGTGTCATTGATAATGTGCAGTATCACAAGTTCCAATATCCAGTGCCTCCACCAGAATAACGTCATGTAGAGGAAGGTGTAAGTAGATGGTTGACGAACACTAACTTCACTTAATGAACGTTTATTCAGCACTTACACATACAAGAGTGCGGAGCGAACTGCCTACGGCTAGAACACATATGGTATATGTTGTTGTTGTTGTGGTCTTCAGTCCTGAAACTGGTTTGATGCAGCTCTCCATGCTACTCTATCCTGTGCAAGCTTCTTCATCTCCCAGTACCTAGTGCAACCTACATCCTTCTGAATCTGCTTAGTGTAGTCATCTCTTGGTCTCCCTCTACGATTTTTACCCTCCACACTGCCCTCCAATACTAAATTGGTGATCCCTTGATGCCTCAGAACATGTCCTACCAACCGATCCCTTCTTCTGGTCAAGTTGTGCCACAAACTTCTCTTCTCCCCAATCCGATTCAATACTTCCTCATTAGTTACGTGATCTACCCATCTAATCTTCAGCATTCTTCTGTAGCACCACATTTCGAAAGCTTCTATTCTCTTCTTGTCCATGATTCACTTCCATACATGGCTACACTCCATACAAATACTTTCAGAAATGACTTCCTGACACTTAAATCTATACTCGATGTTAACAAACTTCTCTTCTTCAGAAACGCTTTCCTTGCCATTGCCAGTCTACATTTTATATCCTCTCTACTTTGACCATCATCAGTTATTTTGCTCCCCAAATAGCAAATAGCAAAACTCCTTTACTACTTTAAGTGTCTCATTTCCTAATCTAATTTCCTCAGCATCACTCGACTTAATTCGACTACATTCCATTATCCTCGTTTTGCTTTTGTTGATGTTTATCTTATATACTCCTCTCAAGACACTGTCCATTCCACTCAACTGCTCTTCCAAGTCCTTTGCTGTCTCTGACAGAATTACGATGTCATCGGCGAACCTCAAACTTTTTATTTCTTCTCCATGGACTTTAATACCTACTCCGAATTTTTATTTTGTTTCCTTTACTGCTTGCTCAATATACAGATTGAATAACATCGGGGATAGACTACAGCCCTGTCTCACTCCCTTCCCAACCACTGCTTCCCTTTCATGTCCCTCGACTCTTATAACTGCCATCTGGTTTCTGTACAAATTGTAAATAGCCTTTCGCTCCCTGTATTTTGCCCCTGCCACCTTCAGAATTTGGAAGAGAGTATTCCAGTCAACATTGTCAAAAGCTTTCTCTAAGTCTACAAATGCTAGAAACGTAGGTTTGCCCTTCCTTAATCTAGCTTCTAAGATAAGTTGTAGGGTCAGTATTGCCTCACGTGTTCCAACATTTCTACGGAATCCAAACTGATCTTTTCCGAGGTCGCCTTCTACTAGTTTTTCCATTCGTCTGTAAAGAACTCGCGTTAGTATTTTGCAGCTGTGACTTATTAAACTGATAGTTCGGTAATTTTCACATCTGTCAACACCTTCTTTCTTTGGGATTGGAATTATTATATTCTTCTTCAAGTCTGAGGGTATTTCACCTGTCTCATACATTTTGCTCGCCAGATGGTAGAGATTTGTCAGGACTGGCTCTCCCAAGGCCGTCAGTAGTTCCAATGGAATGTTGTCTACTCCAGGGGCCTTGTTTCGACTCAGGTCTTTCAGTGCTCTGTCAAACTCTTCACGCAGTATCGTATCTCCCATTTCATCTTCATCTACATCCTCTTCCATTTCTATAATATTGTCCTTAAGTACATCGCCCTTGTATAGACCCTCTATATACTTCTTCCACCTTTCTGCTTTACCTTCTTTGGTTAGAACTGGGTTTCCATCTGAGCTCTTAATATTCATACAAGTGGTCCTCTTTTCTCCAAAGGTCTCTTTAATTTTCCTGTAGGCAGTATCTATCTTACCCCTAGTGAGATAAGCCTCTACATCCTTACATTTGTCCTCTAGCCATCCCTGATTAGTCATTTTGCACTTCCTGTCGATGTCATTTTAGAGACGTTTGTATTCCTTTTTGCCTGCTTCATTTACTGCATTTTTATATTTTCTCCTTTCATCAATTAAATTCAATATTTCTTCTGTTACCCAAGGATTTCTACTAGCCCTCGTCTTTTTACCTACTTGATCCTCTGCTGCCTTCACTACTTTATCCCTCAAAGCTACCCATTCTTCTTCTATTGTATTTCTTTCCCCCATTCCTGTCAATTGCTCCCTTATGCTCTCCTTGAAACTCCGTACAACCTCTGGTTCTTTTAGTTTATCCAGGTCCCATCTCCTTAAATTCCCACCTTTTTGCAGTTTCTTCAGTTTTAATCTACAGGTCATAACCAACAGATTGTGGTCAGAGTCCACATCTGCCCCTGGAAATGTCTTACAATTTAAAACCTGATTCCTAAATCTCTGTCGTACCATTATATAATCTATCTGAAACCTGTCAGTATCTCCAGGCTTCTTCCATGTATACAGCCTTCTTTTATGATTCTTGACCCAAGTGTTACCTATGATTAAGTTGTGCTCTGTGCAAAATTCTACCAGCCGGCTTCCTCTTTCATTTCTTTGCCCCAGTCCATATTCACCTACTACGTTTCCTTCTCTCCCTTTTCCTACTACCACATTCCAGTCACCCATGACTATTAAATTTTCATCACCCTTCACTATCTGAATAATTTCTTTTATTTGATCATACATTTCTTCAATTTCTTCGTCATCTGCAGAGCTAGTTGACATATAAACTTGTACTACTGTAGTAGGTGTGGGCTTCGTATCTATCTTGGCCACAATAATGCGTTCACTATGTTGTTTGTAGTAGCTTACCCGCATTCCTATTTTCCTATTCATTATTAAACCTACTCCTGCATTACCCCTATTTGATTTTGTGTTTATAACCCTGTAGTCACCTGACCAGAAGTCTTGTTCCTCCTGCCACCGAACTTCACTAATTCCCACTATATCTAACTTTAACCTATCCATTTCCCTTTTCAAATTTTCTTACCTACCTGCCCGATTAAGGGATCTGACATTCCACGCTCCGACCCGTAGAACGCCAGTTTTATATATACAGTAACAAAACATTCCATCACAATGATTCTTGTCATTTGTGGATACTTCTAGAATGTACTGAAACCAAATATAGAAATTAAAATTTTACAGTCCAGGAGAGTTTTGAACTCAGGACCTTTGATGCAACAGTTTAGTATCATATCCACTACACCACAGTGTTACTCAGCTTCTTCTGTGACATTATGATGAAATAGGGAATTGTACAACCTTCATTTTCACCCTATTGTAGTCCTCTATTACCAGTAAGTAAACCGGACGGTTCTGTGAGATCAGTTCTCGATGCTAGATGTATCAATAAGGTTACATATAAGACCAGAGTACTTGGACAAACAGCTTCTAAAGTTTTACAATACAAAATATCTCAGTTTACTCAATCTCATGATGTCCTACTGGCAAGCAAAGTTCCTCGTAGAAAATCGAAAATATAAAGCATTTGTTTGTGGCGGCAGAAATTATGAATCCTGTGTTCTATCTTTTGGACTGAACATTAGTGCAGGCATGTTTATATCTTCATTGGATAAGGTTTTAGGAGCAGAATTGCTTAGCAAATTCGCTGTCTATGTAGACGATCTGCTAATAGCCATACCTACGTTGTTAGAACATCTCAGGTTCATTGAACAGGTGCTTCAACGATTTGCAGATTACAGAGTAACAGCCAATTTAAAAAAAAGTCTAGTTTTGGAGGCAGCAAGTCAAATTTTTAGGATATGTTCTGACAGAGCAAGGTGTATTACCTGACCCGAAATGCCATACGCAATTGTCCAGCTCCAAGGAATAAAAAACAACCAAAAGCTTTTTTAGGACTAGCGTCTTTTTTTCGTAAATATGTACCACAGCAACAGACAAACAGTGATACATTGCTCAACTTGTTGTGAAAAAATAGGCCTTGATTATGGGATGATATGTGTCAGAAGGACTTTAATAACATAAAGCATGCATTAGTCAATACAAACATTCTTAGCCACCGTGACATATCCAAGGATTTTTGCCTAAGCACAGATGCCTCATCTCAAGGGCTGGGGGCACGCTTGCACCAGATGTGGGAAGAAGAAGGTAAACAAATAGCCAAGGTCATCAGTTTTGATAGTCATACATTATCAGAAATGGAAAGATCTTACTTTGTATCAGAATTGGAAAGTTTAACTGTTGTTTTGTTGTTGTGGTCTTCAGTCCTGAAACTGGTATGATGCAGCTCTCCATGCTACTCTATCCTGTGCAAGCTTCTTCATCTCCCAGTACCTACTGCAACCTACATCCTTCTGAATCTGCTTAGTGTAGTCATCTCTTGGTCTCCCTCTACGATTTTTACCCACCACACTGCCCTCCAATACTAAATTGGTGATCCCTTGATGTCTCAGAACATGTCCTACCAGCCGATCCCTTCTTCTGGTCAAGTTGTGCCACAAACTTCTCTTCTCCCCAATCCGATTTAATACTTCCTCATTAGTTATGTGATCTACCCATCTAATCTTCAGCATTCTTCTGTAGCACCACATTTCGAAAGCTTCTATTCTCTTCTTGTCTAAACTATTTATTGTCCATGATTCACTTCCATACACTTTAACTGTAATATGGGCATATAAAAAGTATGAATATTTTTGGTGGGGCAAGAATACCAAAGTTTACTGTGACTATCAGTCACTGTCATTTCTTTTAACATGTAAACTGTTGCATGGAAATTAGTTAGCTAGGTGGTGTCTATATTTACAAGAATTCAGTTTTGAGATCATTTATATTAAAGGAAGTCAGAATATTATTTTAGATGCCTTGTCTAGGTTACCTCAAGATTGAGAGGAATTTAGTGAATTAACAGAGCACGATGTAGAAAGCAAAATGTTATTAATGCAGGCTACAACACAACAGTCTGATTACCATAAGTTTTGTGAGCAAGTGGAAATTATACAACAGCAGGATTACAGATGGAGTAAAGTCATCCAAAACCTGAAGCAAGATGAAAGTGGAAAGGTAAGTAAATTGTATAAGGAGTATAAGGGGTTTTTGTTTCATAGGAAATACAAAAAATCTGATCAATGGTATGTGAAAAATCAAAACAGTCCAATATGTCAAAATATACTGAGCTATACCCAATACTCTCAAAAAACCCACAAGATATAGTATCCCTGGACATAGCTGGTCCATATCCAAGAAGTAAAGCAGGAGTAAGATACATGGTAGCACTCTACGATATTTTCTCAAAACATATCAAAATGTATGCCATTAAAAATGCAACAGCCACAAATATAAGAAAAAGAATGGACGGAGACTATTTGAGAAGAGTAGGTAAACTAATGGTGCTACTAACTGATAATGCTTAATATTTCGTAGGGCAAAAGTGGAAATGATTTGTCCTCACAGGGCATAAAGCACATATTAGTAAGCTTTTTTCACCCAGAAGCAAGCCCAGTAGAACAAGTCTTTAAAGAATTTAACCAGTTTATTAGGACGTACACCCCTCACAAACACACCTGATGGGTGGAATATGTAGCTCCTTTCAGGCAAGTTGTCAATAACCTTCCACATTCTTCAACAGGTTTCACACCTGACAAATTGATGTTCCGGACAAAATAAACAAATTAGTGGGAGTTGCCCATATCAAAGCTGCCCACTACAGTAATGACACTACAAGACAAAATCAAACAAGCCATGGTTTCACTAGAAAACATGGCCAATTACAGAAAGAAGAGTTATAATAAGAAACTGAAACGTGTTGTGCAGTTTTTTGAAGGGCAACGAGTCCTCTTGCGGACGCACCCTAAACCAACAAAATTTGGCAAACTGAATAAGAAGTGGCAATTACTCTGTTCAGGACAATATGTAATTTCCAAAATACCATACCCTGGGATGTACAGATTAGTCTATGAGAAAACAAGGAGAGACAATGCTCTCCACCTTCACAAAGATATAAAAACTTTTATAGAATGATTAAGCTAGGTAACATTTTTTTCTTTCTATCACAAGAGAGTTGTATATGGTGTGTATAAATCTAAGTGTAATTTTTCTTCTGGAGTATTAAGATAAAGTTATCTGTAAAGGCATAAGTAATTCTTTTGATTTGTACACATAGGTATAAAATTAACAGCAATGAGAAGTAATACACTGCTAAATGTAAAGTGAAAGTATAAACGAATTAGTGTACGGCTCTGCTGTCCGTGCTCAACAATACACGCTAATGTCAGTAGAAGGAGAGGAGGTATACGAAATGTACTGGTACATAACTTAAATACAAAGTAAATGGAAATACTACGTAATTACATCTACTATCTAAGAACTATGGAACCTATTATATATATGTAAACAGAGATTTAATTAAATACTAAGCTATATACAACATATTTACAAAGCAAAAGAAAGCTATATCTAAGCTAAGAAGAAACTACAAAATACCGTAAGGAATGTCAACTAATTTTATTTGCAGAGTAAGTGATCATAAAGGGTAACAGAATAAACGAATGTCTATGAATGTAAACAAAGTATAGAAATATGTGCAGCTGAGTCTAATGACCAAATGTATCAAATGTACCAAGCTACGTAATGCAATTGGTTTTAAATTTTTTTCTTTCAGTGACCAGTGCATTGTCACAGTGCAGAAGAAGAGAATTAACTCGGAAGTAACAAGTACCAAATGAAGAAAAGGACTGCACCTCAAGTAATCAATTTAGTTATAAGGATATTTATACAAAGGTCATAGGGCAAATGAAAAAAGGAAAATATGCATTGTCGCAGTATATCTCCATGACATTTATCAGTACCTATTTGGTGCAGAATACACATAAACATTTAAGCATGTGATTTTACAAGAACCAATTAATTTTTATTGTGTCACATGAAAGACAGAATAATGACATTTTCAAGTACTCATGAAAGATAAATCTATGGTGGTTAAAACTTCATATTTCACACTAAGCTACATGTGAACTGAAGAAAATGCTTTAAGAAACATGATACTATGTGAATGATTAGTCAATACGCATTATTTGCATGAAATAAAAGTTCATTGGCAACTAGTTCATGATTGTTCAAGTAACATTTCCTCATAAATACTTGAACCAGTAGATGAATATTTCCTTTCTTCCCTCCCAAACATAGGAGGTGGTGCCAAGAGTAGTTAGGCCAGCAATGCATAATGTTTTAGTCCTATTTCCATTGTTTTTCTCTCTCCTCTACCTAAGGAAGAAATGAACTCCCATAAGTGATAGAAGACTATCTATAAAATGAAGTATAGATGTAGCCTATGCTTGTATTGTATCATAACAATGTGTTATGTAAGTAAATTGTAGCCATGCGGGGTAGCCGAGTGGTCTGAGGCACCTTGTTACGGTCCACACAGCTTCCCCCATCGGGGGTTCGACACCTCCTGTGGTCGTGGGTATGTGTGTTGTCCTTAGCATAAGTCAGTTTAAGTTGAATTAAGAAGTGTGTAATCTTATGGACCGATGACATCATCAGTTTGGTCCCAAAAATGTTTTACTGTACTGCAAATTTCCAATTAAATTGTATATGCGATGTGAACGAAGATAAGTTAAAACTAAAAAACAAACTGTAGTAACAGAACCCAGTTAATGAAAAATTTATGACGTTTTAAAACTTAAGAAATGTACGTTCATAATATAAGCGATGCATTTAATATCAGCCATAGGTATAAGCTATCATGTTATGTATATTGTTGTAACTCAATATTTGTATGAATATCCATTGGAAACCAAACCCTACATGAAGGAATGAACTTTAAAGAAAAGCAATTTATACATTGTTCTGGATGACTATATGCGTCTTTCAACAAGTGGACAGTCAAGTGTGGTGACATTAACATGCGTGTAGAACAAAATAATTTCTGAGTGTCATGACTCACAATGCTTGATGCGTTACTAACAAAGGAACCTTCCCATCGCACCCCCCTCAGATTTAGTTATAAGTTGGCACAAAACTGAACACAGATCAATCGAGAAAACAGGAAGAAGTTGTGTGGAACTATGAAAAAAATTAGCAAAATATACAAACTGAGTAGTCAATGCACAATATGGGAAACATCAAGGACAGAGTGACCTAAGGAGTGTCATGGTCCCGTGGTTAGTGTGAGCAGCTGTGGAACGAGAGGTTCTTGGTTCAAGTCTTCCCTCGAGTGAAAAGTTTAATTTTTTTTATTTTCAGACAATTATGTGATGCACGTGCCATCACCAGTGTCATATAGAATATATCAGATGTGTTTTCCTGTGGAGGAATCGGTTGACCTATGACCTTGCGATCAAATGTTATTGGTTCCCATTGGAGAGGCACGTCCTTTTGTCTACTAATCGCACGGTTTTGCGGTGCGGTCGCAAAACACACACACTGAACTTATTACAGTGAACAGAGACATCAATGAACAAACAGACAGATCATTACTTTGCGAAAATAAAGAAAATAAACTTTTCCCTCAAGGGAAGACTTGAACCAAGGACCTCTTGTTCTGCAGCTGTTCACGCTAACCACGGGACCACGGTGCTCCTTATCTCACACTATCCTTGATGTTTCCTATCTTGCGCATGGACTATTCAGTTTGTATATTTTTCTTATTTTTTCATAGTTCCATACAAGTTCTTCCTGTTTTCTCGATTGATCTGTGTTCAGTTTTGTGCCAACTTATAACTAAATCTGAGGGGGGGGGGGGGGGGGGTGATGGGGAGGTTCCCTTGTAGGTGAACTATAGTTCTTCGAGCCAGTACTTACCTCATTGACAGATGCTGTTGGCCAGGGTTCTCTCCACTGAAAATGGGAGTATGACAGGTAATAAAGACACTCAGGCTGTAAAAATGGAGATCTTTTGCCACAGTGTTGGATTTTGAATAATAAGCACACAACCTACTGCATCCAGAATGAAGAACAATATACATGCCACCTGGCAAGCCCTCTTGATGCAGTTTTTTCCCCAAGGCTTGCCTGGAGAAGCTGTGTGATGTGGAAGCTGAGCCATGTAGGCATGATGGCCCAATACTCTCCCTCAGCCTCTGAACAGAGCAGGGCACATCTGATGGCTTGCTGCTGATGTATGAGAGCATTGTCCAAAGCTCTTAGGCAGGTTTTGTGGGCAGGTGTTCAGGTCAGCTCTTGGTAATGAAGCAGAAGAGCTTTAGGCTTGTGTCTGCTGTTGTGGCTTGAGCGATCTGTTGTACACTGATGTGGAGTCCATCATTAACATCCTATAGCTCTCCATTAATAGCAAAACACATTTACTCTTGTTTATCGAACTGTGGATTGGGACCTGATGGGAAGCCAGTAGAGCACGTCTGCATTGAAGCACTGAGAGGTAGATCTCTAGTGAATTTGATATTGGTACTCGCTTAGGAATAAGGCACACCATTGTATTTGATGAGTTGTTTTCTCTAGTACACAGCTGTGGGGACCAAAGATGGCAGCCAGAGGTTTATGGTCAGTAATCACGTGGAATTTTGCTACATTGAGGGAGTTATAAATTTTTTGGATGCCAAAAATAGTGATAGGGTATCTTTTTCTATTTTTCTACTTTTGAGTTGAGTATTATTTAACATATTCAAGACATGTGTAGTGGGAATTTCTGAACTAACACAATTTGTTGTGCAATCAAATGCACTGGTTCTATTTTAGGAGGCATTGGTGGAGAGGACCAATGACTAGGCATAGTAAAGGCTGTGCTTTAAGCTATCGAAAGCTAGTTAACAGTCATTAGTCAAATAAAATTTGGCATCTTTTTTTTTCTTGAGAGATTGAGAGGTTTTTTGTATTTATGATTGCAAGGGTATAAATTTCCCATAATGATTTGCTTTGTCTGGGGAGGTTTGTAATTCCTGAAGATTGGGCAGCAGAGGGAATTTAATGATGACTTTGACAATTTTCTTTGTTGGGCATAAGCCATCCACACTAAGGATGAGTACCATGTAGTTTCCTTAATGTCTTCAGACCCAAGCAGAATTTTTCTATTATTTAAAATATTTTTTGATAAGGGTATGGCATACGGATGTCGTAATTGAGCATTGCAGTTTTTTGTTACTGCTCATCAGGGTGGAGATTTACCTATGTCTAACTGGTTGGACACTGGGTCTCATTGTGAATATTCATGATATATGACCAAGCAAGGTGGCGCAGTGGTTAGCACACTGGACTCGCATTCGGGAGGACGACGGTTTAATCCCGTCTCCAGCCATCCTGATTTACGTTTTCCGTGATTTCCCTAAATCGCTTCAGGCAAATGCCGGGATGGTTCGTTTGAAAGGGCATGGCCGATTTCCTTCCCAATCCTTCCCTAACCTGAGCTTCTGCTCCGTCTCTAATGACCTCGTTGTTGACGGGACGTTAAACACTAACTACCACCACCACCATCACCACCATGATATATGGCCATGAAACTGATTACACAAAATTGTGTTTTTTAATTTGTTTTTAACATTTAGATACAGTATTTACAGAGTATTACAACAGTTAGTCATCAATAATCCTGAAATTGTAGTGGCATATCACAATCCGTTTTCAGTTGTGGAAGTCAAAGAAACATTGGTAATACACATATATATACTTGTACTCAAAGCATATGAACTTGGTTTTAGCAATGCAGCCCTTGTTTCGGTACCTCATCCATTTATGTTGTCTGTAATTGGGAACAGAGGCAAATGTCTATTCTTACTTTTCCTTAGATCTCTGTCTGGAACTTGAGTTACATTTGTGCATTTCCTAGGAGCTATTTCATGAGATTCAGACTCAGAGTCTGAAGATAAATGTCCTATCACGCTGCAGTTGCAGATGAACTCAGGGATTCACCAATACAAATCTTAAAATCCAATAGATTCGTGATTGATTTCTTGCTAGCACCTAGTGCCTGCTGATCCTTTCTGTACTCAATCCACGAGTTCACAATCACCAAATCAATGAAATGGAAGAAGACTCTTACAGACCACTTCTTTGTGTGGGTGGATATTTGCTAGTAAGAAATCCTTCTGTCACATAGATCCAAACCTCCCATTGATTTGTTGTAATCAAAGATACATTTGAGTAGAGGCACTCCAATAAATTCCTTTGCTTTTCTGCCCCACCTTTTTACTATGCTAGTGGGAGAAGCACCAGAGAACCTAGATGCTACTGTAACAGAACAATTATCAATCCACTGCAAAACAGAAATGTTCCCATCTTCTATGATGAACTCATCAAAGGAACCTCTACCTCTCTTCATCAGTTCCTTGTGTCCAGTGAGTTTTGATCTGAGACCAGATAGAATGGTCCCTACTGCATACATTTGTCTTTCCAGCAGGTATTGTGGTAGTTGAATGGATGTGAAGTATCGATCAAAATACAAACAATGCTCACTGGGAACCTTGCTCTTTACCAGCTTCTTCACAACAGAATCCTCTCAAACTGGGCTCTGGCTCTGGTTGCCCAGATGGCCAAGTGCTAGCTCCCTGGTAAATAAAGAAGTCAAGTACCAGTCCATCACCAGTTGTCAGCACAAAATTCTTCAAACCATCTGGATTTGTCTTATTCTTTGTTTTGCCATGGAAAGGAATCATTTGCTCATCTATTGAAAGGTATGTAGAAGCTGGCAGTGACAAACATTTTCCCCTAACACCGTCAATGCTGGTCGCACTTTCCATAATTTATTATTTGCCTTGATTTCATCCAAGACATTCATATTATTTACAAAGTTCAAGTAGTTCCTCAATTTGAACATACAATTCCTTGGAATTACAGTTGCAGTGGAGGTCCTCAGTCTACTGTGAAAATACATTCTCAGTCTTTGTAGTTTCATACAGCCTGTTACTATGTGTGCACCCACAAGCTTCTTAATTTCATTAGTTGTTGCATGTAGAGGAACTTGGTTATCCTGAAAAGCCTACCGGTATATGTTTGTCAGTTCAACAATGAGATATCATACGTCGCTTCCAAAATACTGCTCAAAATATCTTAGTGGTATCCACAGTTCCTTGTGCCGCACTGGCTGTTCAATCAATGACAGATCCTTTTTTCCAAAGCATTTGCCTAGGTATGACTTTTAATTTAGCAACAGTCCCTTTTCTCATAGCTGATGTGTTTGGACATAGATTCCTGTCTTCATTTTCAACCTGGAAGAATACAATTGAATTTTTTTTAAGAAAAGAAAAAAAATGAAACATTATAAATTCAATATGATGTAAAGTTTAGCAGTTCAGATTAATGTCATTTCCTGCTTCAGGTGCACACAAGTCTGTATTTGCAATAATGTCAAGGTCTTCCTCAGAGAAGTCCACTACATCACTCAAATCACTGCTCTCTTCTATTATTCTTAGCAGTTCTCTTCCAATTTCTGTTCTCATTCTGTGACTGGCTCATTCATGCCTGTGTTAGGTGGAAGAATAAAAAAGTTGTGAGCTTCTAAAGCTAATTACAAATTAATATTTATGGAAAAATTACTGTGTTTCCCAATGCACAACAAATTTCATACATCTCACAAACTAATACGAGGCACAGACATATTTTACAGTAGATACTGTGTCAGAGAAATTAGTCAGTGATAAAAAATGAACAAAGCTGTGACCTTCTATTCAGCTGGCTGGAGTTTATTGTTTACTCTTGTAAATAATGAAGTAGTAATGGTGTTAGTTTAATACATAGACTGTAACATTATTTGTTGATATATTTACAACAACATCAATAAATAATAACAGTAATCTGAGTATGACTTTCACACTTAGGTTTCTTTCTGGAAGACATTGCAGAGAGATCACCAGCAACAGCTGCCATGATGCAGTGAGTGGAACATCCCAGTGTAATCAACAGCAGAAACCAAATATCAGCAACATAAAAATTCAGAGACGGCTAAAATGTCCAGCGTACTGGACACACAGTGTTTAAAAAACTGTAATTTCACTTAAAGCAAAATAGAGAAGTAATGTCCAGCTGACTGGATGCCGGGACAGAAGATTTTACATTGACATTGGTTTATAAGGTGTGGAAAAGAAGGTGAAGATTACTAGATGTGCTTCCCTCATTTTGTCAGTAATGAGGATGTCATCCAGCTAGTTAGGACAACACCTGACTTTGCTAATATAGTGTGCTAAACAGACTATGTCACACATAGTGTACACTTTATTTCACACACACAGTATGACATCTGCACTCAAATGCGTATGCACACTCATATACATTTACAGACACTTAAATATATACTCCTAGATACACGTTATGATAAGATGGTTATACAATACCACATACATAACACATTTTCACTACATACACAACACATACAAGGTCTGTACAAAAAATTCCGGAACTTGTGCCCACAAAATTTTTCTACACTTACCTTTTACTTATTGTGCCTGATCTCCTCCAAAATACTCCCCTCCACACCACTCCCAACATCTTTTTCACTTCTGGAAGTAGTCTTGGTTCACCTCTTGTTGGATTGTACGAAGCACTGTGTGCAAATTTTCTTTTATCTCATCTGTCGTAGCAAATCTTCGGCCTTTCAATGTGGTTTTCAACTTTGTCCTTACAAATATCTCCCTTTTGTCATGGTCTGGAGAGTACAGGGATGAGGCAGCAAAGTGATTTCGTTTTTTGTGCAATAGTCATGTACCAACAAGGATGAATGTGCAGGTGCATTATCGTGATACAGGAGCCGTGAATTGTCTCACCACATTTCAGGCCGTTTCCTTCTCACATTTTCTCACAGGCATCACAACACATTGCGATAATACCATTGATTAACAGTTTGTCCCTGTCACAAGAATTCATGATGAACTAATCCTTCAAAGTCGAATGTATCAGCATGGCTTTGACATTTGACCCAACCTGACAAGCTTTTTTGATATTGGAGAACCTTTCCCCACCTGCTATGAAGAGGGAACTTTAGTCTCGGATCATAATTGTAGGGCCACACTTCATCACCAGTTATGATTCTCTTAAAGAACATCTCATTGTCATTTGACATGATCCAAAAGCTCTTCACAGATTGCGAGGTGAAGGTCTTTCTTGTCTTAACTGATGAGTTGTGGGACGAACTTGGTGGCAGCATGATGCATTCCTAGATGCTATGTTAGGATTTCATGACATGATCCAACTGAAATGTCTTCTGCAATGTCTTGGACAGTCTGTCTTCAATTGGCATGCACAATTCCGTTGACTTTCCTGACATTGCGGCATCAGTAAATGTCGAAGGGCGTCCTGAACAAGGGTCATCTTTAACTGCCATTTTGAAACCTTGTTAACCATTTGTAACACCAAGTATAGCTTAATCACTCATCACTGATGGTTTCCTGCATCATTTGGTGTGGGTCTGTAAAAATTTTCTTGAGTTAAAGGCAAAATTTAATGCAGATGCATTGCTCTTCCATTTCTGCCATCTCGAAATTCACAAACTGTGCCACACGATGCTCTACTCAGTACTGAACAATAACTAATAGACATGCGACAATGAAACTTCTGGTAGTTACACATTAAACACAGGCATATGCAGGAATGCTAATCACATTTCACTCCGACACACTATTGGTGCGAAATTATGGAGTTTTTGAAATTTTTTGAACGGACGTCGTACGTACATACAGATATTCTATCACTCAAGTAAATGTGATGGAATTCCAATCCCATCCACACAAGTGATATACTTATCATCAGGTCATGGCAGACTGAGTCTTAACTGTGATACAGTAGGCATGTCATGTCTTTGCTACTGAATACTGGCTTTATGCACCACATGTTAAGGGAGAGAAGGGGAGCACCCCCACCACCATTGTGCAGGTGCCATTGGATAACCTGTTCCACTGAAGATTTGCAGGGGCAGTAACCATGACAAAAGGGAGGAATGTATAAGGGCAAAGGGAGAATTTATGATCATGAGCTGATAGGAAGTCTCATCCAGTGGTAGCTCTTTTGCTAGATGAGTTTCAGGAAAAGTTTTCCTGCTCCTAGTTTTGATGTAAGTTCCTTGGGGTGAAGATGGAGTAAGTCTCAACAATAGACTGAGCATTGATAGTTGTTCTAAAATCTAAACAGACGTGAATTCGGCTTTCAGACTTACAGAGGAATATCAACTGAGTCGCTAAAAGACTTGTAGTAATGAGTATTAATATGCTTAACATTTTGAGATTATCCATTTTGACTTTGAACATGTAGTGAAGTGCGTCGGGAATCTGGTGGGCATTAAAGAAATTTGAAATGTCCAATAGTTTCAGTTCAATGTGTGCTGCTGCATGTTAAGATGGTGCAACCAAGCTTGAGCCAAAGAGAGATGACAATTCTTCACATAGCTTGTCAAGATCATTGGAAGGCACCACAAGGGAAATAATATTCACTGAATCCTCACGCTGGAAGCCATATGCATGAAAATCATTGGGACAAAAATTTTTTTAATACATCCTGAAGCAACAAAATAAACTATTAAATTTCTATCTGTGTTCTTGTAATAGGCCATCAGTTGTCAGCAAACACAGGTGGAGATGTGCTGTCAGCTGTAGCTCATTAGATGCTGATGGGTTGGAAGTGATGGGGACACCTAATCTGAGCATAGGAGTCCTCATTTATGAGGGATGGAGGCTACTGTATCCAGTTGAGAGGTAACCAGGCAGTTGAAAATGCTGAGCATGATTCACATTTTCTGTGGTCATGCCTCAAAACAGTCTAACTGAGGGAAGATAATATGAATTTGTTTAGCACTGTGCCATGGTGCAGACAACGGCAATGTGACTGTGTGTGTGATGATCTGAGCAGCATGTGTGTTTATGAGGGCACTGCCAGTGGGGTCTGCATGCAACACTGTTGGCACTCGCATAGGGGACAATATGGGGACAGTCTAAATCTGTATTGGATGCACACAAATGGTTATCCAAATGTGGTTTTGAGGTGCAGAATGGAAACCCTTCTTAGTGCAGCCTCTACTAAGGAATAAGCGATTGTCTGTGATGTGAAACCATGTGAGCTTTAACAAGTACAAGATTGAATATTGTAACCCCCAAATCCTCCAAAAATAAACAAAAAGATATCTATTCAAAAAAAGCAGATAAAAATTCATTTGACACCTTCCTGAGAGACAGACTCCAGTCCTTCCAAATTAACGGTATAAATGTTGAACAAATGTGGCTTGAATTAAAAGAAATAATGTCAGCAGCGATTGAGAGATTTATAGCAAATAAATTCACAAACAATCAAACTGATCCTCCTTGGTACACAAAACGGGTCAGAAAATCATTGCAGAAACAACGAAACAAACATGCCAAATTCAAACAGATGCAAAATCCCCAACATAGGCGATTTTTTACAGAAGCTTGAAATTTAGCATGGACTTCAATGTGAGATGCTTATAATAGTTTCCACAACAAAACTTTGTCTCAAATCCATCAGAAAAACCAGAGACATTCTAGTTGTATGTGAAGTATGCTAGCGGTAAGACACAATCAATGCCTTCTCTATACAACAGCAATGGAGATATTATCAAAGACCGTGCTGCCAAAGTAGAGTTACTAAACAAAGCCTACCGAAATTCCCTTACAAAAGAAGATGAAGTAAATATTCCAGAATTCATATCAAGAACAGCTGCCAACATGAGTAACATAGAAGTAAATATCCTCAGAATAGTGAAGCAACTTAAATCACTTGATAAAAGCAAGTCCTCTGGTCCAGACTGTATACCAATTGGGTTCCTTTCAGAGTATGCTGATGCAATAGTTCCATACTTAACAATCATATGCAACCGTTTGGTCAATGAAATATCTGTACCCAAAGACTGGAATTAGGCACGTCACATTAATATTCAAGAAAGGTAGTAGGAGTAATCCACTAAATTACAGCGCCATTTCATTAACGTTGATATGCAGCATATATTGTGTTCGAACACTATGAATTACCTCGGAGAAAATGATCTATTGTCATGCTGTCATAATGTATTTAGAAAACATCGTTCTTGTGAAAGATAACTAGCTCTTTAATCCCATGACATGTTGAGTGCTATTGACAAGGGATTTCAGATTGATTCCATATTTCTGGATTTCCGGAAGGCTTTTGACACCGTACCACACAAGCGGCTTGTAGTGAAATCGCATGCTTATGAAATTTCGTCTCAGTTATGTGACTGGATTTGTGATTTATTTATTTATTTAGCATCCGTGTCATTGTACAAACGATATTGGACTTCCTGTCAGTGAGGTCACAGTTCATGGTAACTGACGGACAGTCATCGAGTAAAACGGAAGTTATTCCTGTCATTCCCCAGGGTAGTGTTATGGGCCCTTTGCTTTTCCTTATCTATATAAATGATTTGGGAGACAATCTGAGCAACCATCTTAAGTTGTTTGCAGATGACACTATTGTTTATTGACTAATGAAGTCATCAGAAGACCAAAACAAATTCCAAAACAATTTAGAAAAGATATCTGTATGGTGCAAAAATTGGCAATTGACCCTACATAATGAAAAGTGTGAGGTCATCCACACGAGTTCTAAAAGGAATCTGTTAAACTTCGGTTACATGATAAATCAGTCAAATCTAAAGATCGTAAATTCAACTAAATACCTAGGAATTACAATTACAAACAAGTTAAATTGATAAGAACACGCATAAAATGTTGTGGGGAAAGCTTACCACAGATTGTGTTTTATTGGTAGGGCACTTAAAAAATGTAACAAATCTACTAAGGGACTCCCTACACTACACTTATATGTCCTCTTTTAGAATACTGCTGCACAGTGTGGGATTCATACCTGGTAGGATTGATGGAGTACATCGAAAAAGTTGAAAGAAGGGAGCACATTTGGATTACTGCAAAATAGGGAAGAGAGTGTCACTAAAGTGATACAGGATTTGGGATGGACATCCTTAAAATAAAGGTGTTTTTCATTGTGGCAGAAAAGCAAGCTAATAGCAACCCTTAAACCGAACAAAGACCCAATAAAAGTAGAAAGTTACCACCCAATAGCCCTGTTGAGCATTACTTACAAACTACTTGAACTCCTCATCTACAACAGGATCTATGAAATAATTAATAAACAAATACCCATAGAGCAAGCTGGATTCAGGACTGGTAGAAGCTGTAATGACCAAGTGTTTGCATTAACGACACATATTGAAAATGGATATGAGAAGAAATACGTAAGCATAGCTGCTTTCTTGGATCTATCCCCTGCCATCAACACCGTATGCCGAGAAGGCCTTCTCTTAAAATTTGTGAGCATCATTCAGTGTCAGAAGCTCACAAAGCTACTTAGCAACATGCTAAGCAACAGACTTTTCCAGATTTACTCTGATAATGACAGAAGCAAAGTCTTCAAAGTAAGTGATGGACTACCTCAAGGATCTGTTTTGGCCCCTCTCTTTTTTTCAATTTATACGTTTATGACGTGCCAGCCACACCTCAAGGAAATTTATATATGCTGATGACATCTGTTTGGTAACCCAGAGTTCCAGTTTCAACACTGCTGAAAGCTCATTAACTACTGACATGGAAATCCTGGACACATACTTCAGGAAATGGTGCCTCCACCTAAACCCTCAGGAAACTGTTACTTCAGCATTCCACCTATGGAACTGACACTCTGACTACAAACCAGTAGTTAAACTCTGAGGCCAAACCTTGAAGTACTGCAACACACCAAAGTAGCTTGGAATAACACTCTATAGGTCCCTAACTTTGTGAAGAACATCTCTCCAACATGGCAGCAAAGTGAAGACCTGTAGTAATATCATTCAGAAGCTTGCTGGTACCTCATGGGATTGCAGTGCTCAAACCCAAAGATCAACTGCTTTGGCACTATCATACTCTGTCGCTGAATACTGTTGTCCAACTTGGATAAACAGTGCTCACTGTAGCAAGATAGATGCATAACTCAACCAGACAATGCAACTTATCACAGGCTGCATACGTATCAATCAAACTGCATGGCTACCAGTTTTAAGTAACATCCAACCCCCAGCTCTAAGAAGATCAGATGCTCTCCTGAAGACCTGGAGAAACATTCAGAAGAACCCCCCGCTACCTGTAAACAACGATATATTAATAGCAGACCATCAGCGTCTGAAGTCAAGAAAACCACCTTGACGAACTGCACGACATCTTGAAGCCTCCGACTTTAACAGCAACGAAGTATGGAGAAGTCAGTGGGAAGAATCATCAGTGTTCAATGGTCATCTGGTTGAAAAGCCTTCCATGTGAGTTCCATGTTTCACACTCCCCAGATACCAGTGGAGAACCACCAACCGCATCTGAACAGGACAAGGGAACTGCGGATATCTAAAGCACAAATGACATCTCCAGCTTGTGGCTGTGGAGCTGCCCTGCAAACAATTAATCACATTGTTGGTGAATGCTTGAAATGATCCTTTGGGGGATCAATAAATGACATCTACCATGCATCACCTGAAGAGCTCAACTGGATCAATAGATTGAACTTCGAAATCTAAGAACTTATGTAATGCGTAGATAATTTAGCATAATACTTTGAACATTTGATTATGTACATGTATTTTGATTGTCATTTCTTACACTGTATACTCTTAAAATTATGTATTTGATCCAAGCTCTGCATCATCATATGATAAATAAATAATTGTGGCAGAATCTTGTCACAAAATTCCAATCACCAACTTTCTCTTCCGAATGCAAAAATATTTTGTTGACACCGACCTACATAGAGAGAAATGATCACCATGACAAAATAAGGGAACTCAGAGCTCATATGGAAAGATATAGGTGTTCATTCTTTCTGTGTGCTGTTCAAGAATGAAATAATAGAGTATTGTGAAGGTGGTTTGATGAGCCCTCTGCCAGGCACTTAAATGTGATTTGCAGATTATCGATTGTAGATGTAGATTCCCTTCTATGGGTTGGATGTGTGGATGGGATGTGTAAACACATGTTATGGTCTGGAGTCAACCAAATGATTAGATCTTGCACAT
Organism: Schistocerca gregaria; assembly: GCF_023897955.1. Classification (NCBI taxonomy): domain Eukaryota; kingdom Metazoa; phylum Arthropoda; class Insecta; order Orthoptera; family Acrididae; genus Schistocerca; species Schistocerca gregaria. The sequence goes on from NC_064921.1 coordinate 243,256,638, forward strand.
AAAACTGATTGCAACTTGAGTTAGTACATGTAAAATGGCATTTGCAACACTGAAAAAGATTCTAATCGGCTGCAGCTGCATAATACAGGGTGTACATAAAGTCTAGGAACACTTTCAATTATTTATTGCACAAGAACCAAACATTGTACAGATACCATACATATGTCATTCTGAAGAGAAACCTTGAAAGATTTCTTTCCTGTACACCACCACAGTTTGGCAATTTGCCAATAGTCAGCACTAGTCACAAACATGGTGAGTTCAGGTGCGGAGTGAGTTTCTGTGTGTTGGAGTTTGACAAAAACAAGTATACTACAGCTGTTCAGCGAATGTTTAAAACCAAGTATGGTAAGAAGCCACCAACAAGGAGGGCTATTTACCAGTAGCACAACAAATTTGTTATGATGGGTTACTTGTGCCCGGCAAAGATAAGTAGATGTCCCAGTGTAAGTGAAGTGAATGTGGAATATGTACGAGAGCACTGTCACTGGATATTCCTACTTGGACATGTTGCAGCAATGGCTGATGCCTCAAATGCAATTGAACTCTCCATGCATCTTTCAGAAGGTGGGGATCCACCCCATTTTCATTGCGAAGTTTGTGGATACCTGAACATGGAGCTGCTGCATTGACGGATCGGCTGTGCTACAGAAGGGGACAGCTGTTTTATGAATTGGCCTCCCCGATCAACAGACCTCACTCCGTGTGACTTTTTTCTGTGGGGACACATTAAAGATCTGGTGTATGTACCACCTCTACCACGTGTTGTAGTAGGGCTCCAGTAGAGAACATGGGAAGCAAATGCCCCTAGTTGACAATTCCATGCTGGGGCAGGTATGGAATAATTCGATTACCATATTGACGTCTGCTGGGTCACTCACTGTTCGCATATCGAATGTTTGTAAAAGAAACTTTCAGAGTTTCTCTTCAAAATGCAATATGTATGACATCTGTACAATGTTTAGATCTTGTGCAATAAATAATTGAAATTGTTCCTGGACTTTATCTACACCCTCTATGAAGAAAGTAACATACAAATTTCTGAAAAAGCAAGGGTCCCTGCGTCTACTAAGCACTTATGTTTCCAAATCAAATTCAATAATTTACGATTACTGGACAGAAGATATGCATATTCCTGTGCCATATAAGGGATGTTACTCTGGTGTTGGGTGCCACAGAGGTTGACTGCCTACTAAAGGAGATAGCCAAGCCGTTAAAAGACACTGCAACTACACTGTGCTGTTCTCACGTGGTAAAAGCACCACCATTGTGCCGCATGAGTACAGTGACCAGTAGCACCCCAAGAAGCCGATGTATAACCAGCCACCCAGTGCAGAGCAGGTCAGTTCATTACTTGTGCTTGATACTTTAGGATCTTATCTTCACTGTACCAGGACTGTTTGATAACTAATTTGCTTGTCACATAATTACTCCCTTTGGTAATCTTGTATTTGTGTCTCCACTTGTCTCAGCCTTTTTGTCATTGTTGTGGCTACGGATTTGTGTAGTGCCTCATTGTCATCTAGGTTGTTTGTCCTTGGTCTTTTGTCTTGTCCACAGTCTGCATGTTGTATTTCATTAGTCCATTGTTAGTCTGGGTTACTGTTCCACAGGTGGCTCTCTCACCTGGTGGCTTCCTCCCTTTCTCCTTTGTTCTGGAACTCCAACAAGTACATTGATACCAAGCTACCCACAGATGCAACAGTTACCTTCCTGAAAGTCAAGGGAGAGGTACCAGTTACAGTTGTCTCATTCCTCAGCATCTGGTTCACTAGCTGTAAATGTCTGTGGCTAGCATACTGGCTCAGCCACATCCAGCAGTAGTTGCTGCACTTGCCTGGCTTGTGACATTATTCACTGTTCCAAGTGGGTCCATTGCTGTTGTAGTTGCTGGTGTTGCTTCTGGTACTGTTGTTGCAGTGTTAATGGCTTCTGCATAAATTTAAAAGTTTGCCTTCACTGATTGTGTGTGCTGGTGTTGTGTCCAGTGCCCCTTGAATTGTGGTCTGAATCCTCTTCACCTCTTTTATACATGCTTGTTTGGTTCCTGTTTACTAACTTATGAAGCTTTTGTTAATTTCAGTTAAACAACCTCAGAACAAGTTAAAATGCACAAAACCTGAATAAGCATGTTCGGTGGAAGAATAATGTCAGAAGATCTCTAATCCCTTGCAAAGTTGTTTTCAGCACACCAATTAACAGTTTTTATGGTAATCTGTAGTCCAAACCAGTAGAGGGTAGCCAGATTTGAAAGTGAATCACAAAGGTGTTTCAACAGTCTTAACTTGTCAAACATTGTGACAGCTAAGCTCCCAGCCACTGCATATAAAGACAACCTGGCCTTTAGGTGGTGGGATCAGGTGAATTGCCAGGACTGGTACCTATCCTAAGTTGCTGTGCTCCACAACCTCTGTGCCATGCAGTGGGTAGATCGATGGTTTGTTTGGTATTGGTACTCCAGTAGTTGTGAAGGACTTTGATGTCCAACTTGGGAATGATGCATGACGGTGTGAGCAGTGGGGCAGAAGGTTTTTATGAGTGGCCTTGTGGAGTAGGACACGGAAGAACAGACAGAGAGGAAGAGACGGCTGTTGGGAAGTTAATAGCTGTGGTTGAAATTGGTGTATCGTGCTGGAGTGATACACATAATTGGCCTTGCTTCCTGACAGTCATGCTTGCCTGGCTCACTGTCCCTATTCTCATGTGGAATTAAGAACTGTGGAAACATTTTGTTGTCTAAAGCTGAAGGCAGCAAAACCCTCCAAGATAGTGCTCCCTTTCTACTCACTGCTGGGCTCATGTCACTATGTAAGCATGTTTGGAGCTCATGTGCAGTACAAACATGTGTGTAGATTAGCTGAGTAACATTATTATACAGTAGGTAACGTGACTTAAAGTAGAATGCACCCTATTGTGACCTGTGGCACTGAAGTATGTTTTGTACTAACCACTGTCTTAAGTTGAAGCTGATGCTTATCCAAATTGTCCTAAAGGTAATTTCCACTCTAATATGGCACTGGATGTCTCACCATCCCGGCAACTGTTAAGGCTTACAATTACCATTTAATGTGGCAGTGTAGTGAAAGGTGCTAGTTATATTGCTCACTAAATAGTGTCATTTGCAAGTGCTTAAGGCAATTTAGAGTGAATACTTGGTTGTTGGTTTAGTGATTCTGACATTCAGCTCCAGTTAATTTGATAATCTCCATCATTGCTGGTAATAGTATTGGTGGCACACAAATAGGTTATTGACAGCTGTAGCATAATTGGCAGTTTCCTGTGGTCATACTAGTACAAGCCACTGAGATCATTATGTTTTACTGTGTATGTGGACAAAGGACTGTGACTTGTGTCAAGAGTAATTGATTTTGCTTTCAAATTCATTCAGATATGTTCTGCCAGTCTGCTTAAGCCATATGTATTACGTTATATATATAAATTTGTGTTGGTTGTACTCAGACTCTAAACTTGTTGTGCAGGTGGAAATTTGTGACCAATTGGACTCAGTAGTTGATTGCATTTCCAAATAGTGTTACATTGATATAATTCAGCATTCCAGATAAAGCTTAAAAATTAGTTATTTGTAATTGAGGTGTTGTTCACTAGTCTGCACCACAGACTAAATTATCCAGTGTGACACAATGCTAAGCAGCCATAGTTAGTTAGTTCCTTGGCGATCCTGTGACGTGATGTGTTGTGAACATTGTATTAATGGAAAAATAAATTTTTGTTGTTATATTGTTAAGTGATTGTTTCTACCATCGTCTTACAACTCTCCTCACCTGCTGCCCAGCCAGTTCAATTGTAACAGAGTGTGATTTGGGTGAGTGCTTTGGTACTGATTTCATGCATGGCAGTAACCTTTCTTTCTGGATATAGTACTGTGTGACTCAGTTTTTATGTTTCAGGCAGGGTGTAGCATGGGGTCAATGGATCCTAGGTGTATTAGGAAAATATCCTTTCTAAATAAGACAAACTTCAGTATGAGTTGAAAATCAAAGGAGAAATCCTCTGAAGAGAGCGTTATTGAATTAGCCCAAAGACTGAGAGGGACGTTGGATCACAGACTGACAATGATGAGGGACAGTATTGCTGATGTGATTCCTGTTCACTGTATAGTAGCTACCTTGTTGGTGTGCAAACCAAGGTAGACTTATTTTGGGAGTCTCCAACCACACACTCTCAATTTTTGAGATTGCTAGTACTTTTGGAGCATATGAATAATTGTGTAAGGGACCTTCACGTGGTAGGCAGAGAGAGGAAATGTGAAGAAAGTATAGATCAGCTATCATAGAAGGCTACCGAATTGCAAATGGAGGCTACTGCATTGCAGCAGTCAAAAGGTGGGGAGAAGAAAGACACTACAGATCAGGAACAGATTCAGGGGTCTAGTCACTCTCTCATTCTCAGTCCCAGGGAAGCTAGTTATGTAGTAAATTGCCGAACCCACTTTGGTTATAATTCGAGGTGTTGCTAACTTGTCAATAGACTTCAATGAATAGGAGATAGATTTGTCATGACTGACAGTGAAGTAACAGAATCAAGTAAGCATGTTACGTGTTTGCAATAATGTAGTGTTGCAAGTTATATATCCTTCAGCCAGAGGGACATTAAGCAGGTTAATTGCTGGCACTGTTGAGTGCAGTGAGTCTTTGCTTGATTTTTGATGTAGATTACCCGAAAATTATTTTTCTGACCAACTTCCCCATGAGTTAGCTATGCAGTACTTTTACTATGTACAAGACCTAACTGAGGTTTCAAGTCACTACACTGAGGACGTTAGGATAGCAGTTACTGCCTTGTCTCTCCCTGTTTCTGAAATGGTAGTAATTAATAACATTTTCTGGGAATGATGGAGGAGGACCATTCTCGTATTTCACTTGCAAGTAAGGCAGAGACCTTATCTCAGTTTGACTGATTAAGCTCCAGCCAGTATATAGCAAGTATGTTTTTGTCTAGAAAATCGGGGACAGGTGTCCAGTGATAGTAGTTTGGAAATTAATGGGGAAGCACAGTTAGGGAGCCGAGAAAAAACTAGGTCCAAACAACACATTCTCTGTTTTCAATGTAATGAGAGTGTCACACTCTACATGACTGCCCAGTTCCTAAGGAGAAAGGTAGTTGAAGTTGACAAAGAACCATGCAGGGTACATTTGTAGCCTGCATGCCCTGATTATGCAGTGTTTAAGTCTTCACTATCGTCATTTGTTGAGTCTACTGTAAATCATGAGCCAGTAGCTTCCTTGTTGGTTTCAGGGAGTGACATTTCTCTGATTGATAATCTTTGATACAGTAGATTGTCAAGGTTTCTAAGCTTGAGAAGTCATACACTGAGTGTAGATCTGTAAGGGGCTGTCCACTGCCAGTGATAGGACAAGTGAAGTTGTATCTTAGTATTCTGGATTTGTCATGGCCTTTTAGTGTTCACTGTTCTTAAGGGGCTTAGTAGTAAAATGTTGAGTTGTGATTTCTTCCAGAAGACAGGATGTGTGTTGAATTATGTTGATCGGGTGATCCGTTTCAAGTTCAAGCTTGGCCAGAAGTTTCCACCATGTTAGTGTAAGTGCTTTCATAGTGCGAGGGTAGTTGAGACCACAAAAAAGATGGTTGATGCTTCCCACTTGAACTGGGAACAGGCCTAGGCACTGTTGGTATATTAAGACAGTTTCTGGAGGTACTGATGAACAGGCCATGAGTTGATGACTGGACAGAGTATCACATCCAAGTTATTGATCATATCCCAGTCAAACAGTCCTCCTGTGGGCTATCCTTGCCTAAGATGAGGCAGATGCATAAACTTATTGATCAGACGTTAGACGATGGGGTAGTTAAGCCTCCCGCCTCGCCCTACACATCTCCTATGTTTCTTGTGTGCAAGCAGATGGCAAAGGACATTGCCTGGTGTTGGATTATTGTGTACTGAATTTGAAAGTCATTCAGTAGCCGGTTCCATTGCTGGATCTGCATAATTTTTTTATGTGGTTTTCTGGAGCATGCTATTTTACAATGCTCGACCTCAACTGAGCTTATAATCAGGCGCTATTTGCAGAAGAATCAAAGCCAGTCAGTGCCTGTTGTACAGACTGGAACCTTTTTGAGTACAAGCATGTACCATCTGGTTTGGAACCAGATCTGCAGTCTTATCCTGCCTCTTGGACTCTGTACTAGGTTTTAGTTGTCCTCATCATTTCATTGTCATTCAGGAAATGGTGAAACTGAACTTTGGAAAGATTGGGAATTTGTAAGGGTGCTGATAATCATGACGTTGAGTGCCTCACAAACCAGTCATTATCATCATCATCTATATTAAGTAATCTCAAGTTCAAGTGCATTTGTAATTATTTGGATAATGTAGCGATATACAGCAAAACCTTTGAACAGCCTTTGGGTCATATTGTCCAAGTGTTCCAATGTCTGTGTGATGCAGGCCTTATTGTGAAACAGTCCAACGTAAATTTATTGCAGGAAGAGATTTCATTCCTGGGACACATAGTGTCAGCTAGGGGCATACAAATCGACATGAGTGCACTAAGGCAATTCATGCCTTTCCACCACCCAGGAATGAAAAGGATGTTACCTGTTTTATAGATACGTTACATTTTTTTGTAAATTCATCTCCAATTTTCCCCAACTTGCTGTTTCTCTCAACTTGTTGAGGAAGAATGGTGGAAGGTGACACCACTCAAGTCCACTTTGGCTAGTGCACTGTTCCTGAGCAGGCTGTTTCAAGTCGAGGGGCATGATGAAAATGAGGAGAAGGAGGAGAACAAAGAGGTAGATGTATGAGAAGAACAGGAGAAAGGTGGTCACCTGCTGGCAGTGGTTCTGGAAGAGATATCTGCCTTATTTAGTAAGTTGACTGAGAAGCAGGAGGAGGATCCTCAATTACAAAAAATTGGAAGGAGCTCAGGAAGGAGAAACTGATGCCCTGGATACTCTCAGAAAGGTGAATTGTTGTGTTACTGAAAGTGACTGGATAACAATGGTAAAATATATCTGCCCACCCAATTAATAACTGTGGCATTTCTGTACTTCCATCATTTGCTTCGCAGGAGACACTTGTGATGTATAAAACTAGATCCAAAATTAAGATTCAGTTAACATGGCCCACACTTAACATGGATGTTCGTGAGATGGTCAAGGCTTGTGATGAATGTATTAAGACTAACCCCAATCCTAACAGCCAGGTTGGGGAACTTAATTCAGACTAGTCAAACACCCTATGGATGAGGTGTTTATACATTACCTAGGGCCCATGCCCTGGACCCAGGAGGATCATTGTTACTATCTAGTTATTGATGCCTTTTCCTGCTTTGCATAGTTGATTCCCACTGGGTCAGGTACGACTTCTATCACTCTCAATCATTCACAATGAATATTTCCCATATTCAGTGCTACTAAAGTTCTGATTAATGATAATATGTGAGATGTAAGTGAAGTGGGACAGGTCTTTGTCAATACTGCAGTACACAAAGCCCATAAGACCACACCTGCCAACTCATGTTTGCCTTAAGTAATTCTCTCATCTTTAATCATTGGTCTGTTATTCTGCCACACAGGATAAAAACTGGCGAACACAAAGAAAAATTGGAAATTGGCTTGCCATAACAACTGGCTTACACATGGCAGAGAGATTGCGAGGTTTAATTCAGGAAGTAGTCCTGTCAGGCTGAAATTGGGTGACATGGTCTATGCTAAGAACTCTTGGGAGCAGAGCAAAGGGATGCAATGGGTCGCCAGTGAGATATTACCCCATTTTACAGACTCTCTTAGTTTTTTAATCCAGGATCAAGCCACCCAAAAATGTGTAAGGGCCCACATCAGCCAACCAAAGGTGTCAGGTGGTGTGCAGAATGGTGATAGCAAGACAGATGTTTCAGCGAAACTACTCCTTTCTGTTTCTGTGGGTCCCCCCCCCCCCCCCCCCCTCCCATGTGGAAGGTGGGTACATTGATGGTTTCTTTGGTACTGATACACCTGTAGTCATGAAGGTCTTTGGTACCCGACTATGGAGCAATGTATGTGAAACCATGCGGTGGGACAGGGGTTTATGAGTGGCAGAGTAGAATGGGACACACAAGAATGGGCAGAGAGGGAGAAAGGCAACCATTGAGCAGTTAATGGTCATCTTTAAAATTGGTGGAACATACTGCAGTAATACAGCTAGTTGGCCTTTCCCCCTGGCGATTATGCTTGGCTGGCTCACCGTCCCTATTCTTATGTAGAATTACGAATTGGAGAGGCATTTTTATGTTCGAAGTTGAAAGCAGCAAAACTGGAGCTAGTGATGCATTTCCACTTAACACTGAGGCCAAGTCACAATGTGTAAGCATGTTTGGAACTCAAGTGCAGTACAGCCATGTGTGTTGATTATTTGACAAACATTATTATAGTGTGGGTAATCTGACTTTTGGCTTCAAGTAGAACACAGGCTGTTGTGACCCTTGATACTGAAGTATATTTTGTTCCAACCATTCTCTTAAGGTGCAGGTGATGCTTATCCAAATTGTCCTAAAGATAATATCCACCCTAATGTGGCTCTGAATGTGTTTCACTCTCCTGGCAACTATTAAGGCTTGCAGCAACCATTTAATGTGACAGTGTATTGAAATGTGCTGGTTATATCATATTGGAAAAGGTGATGAACTTTGTTTAATCTTGCATACTAAATAATGTTATTTATATGTACTTAAGGCAATTTAGAGTAAGTGCTTAAATGGTTATGTGATTTTTAACTTTCAGATCCTTATGGCTCCAAATAATTATAATCTACACCTTTGCTGGTATTAGTTTTGGCACTACACAAATAGGTTATTGATGGCCTTAGCATGAGTGTCTGTAGCATGTGGTTTTATTTGCTGTAATGGTATGGGCCAGTGGGGTCATTCTGTGTTACTGTGCATGTGGGCTAAGGAATATAGATTTTTAAAAAAGGTCTTATGAAGTCTGTAACGTGTTGGTGTGACTTGTCATGGCTAATTGATTCCACTTTTGTAATTCATTTAAATGAGTACAGTCAGCTTGCTTAGGCCATATGTAATCTAAGTAAATTAGTGTTGATATTCTTTTATTTCTTTATATGAATGGCTATAACAGGATAGGATGAGTTAGCATTTGTGGACAACCTGTCGACAACTATGAAACTGAGTTGTTGGTCAGAGGACAGTTGTTACATATGCCTATCTTACATTTAGTAGGAGATGTGAAAATGTATGTAATGTATCATGAGGAGTTAACAAATGTTCAAATGTGCAAAGTGCTGAGAAACGGCTTATTGCAGCATTATGGGAGATAAAATGATTGTAGGTATTATCAGGAGCAGTTAAACTGTGTTTCACAAAGACAGTGCGAATCTGTCGACAATTTCATGGATAGAGTAAGGAAACTCAGTGCCAGTATACAATGTGTGATCAAAAAGTAATGGGATTTTTTTAATTTAATGGCTTTTATATATTCTGTTTCAAAGAGGGCCAAGAAGACATCGAAGAGGACAACTGCCCTAGCCCATCAATTACTGATGACAATGTGGAAGAAGTAAAGAAAATTATTTGGGAAAATCATGGAACCATCATCAGAGAGGTTGTTGATGATGTCAACATATCCTTTGGCTCATGCCATGCAATCTTCCGGATATTTTGGGCATGAAATGCTTAGCATAAAAGTTTGTTCTGAAACTGTTGGATTTCGAGTACAAACGACATCACATAAACTTCATTCAGGAATTGCTGAATGAAGTCAAATATGATTCAGAACTTCTTTAGAAGCTTATAACAGATGACAAAACATGGGTACACTGGTAAGACACCGAAAACAAAGCCTAATCATCCTAATGGAAACTGCCAGAAGAGCCAAGACTGAAAAAAAATTCGTCAAAGTTGATCACATGTGAAGGTTATTTTCACTGTTCTCTGTGATTACAATGGGGTAGTGCATCAGGAGTTCCTGGCTTAACATTGCACAGTCAACAAAAAATACCACCTAGAAGTTAAGCACCATTTGCGTGGAGCAGCCTAAAGAAAAAAAGCAGAATTGTGGTGAAATCACTCGTGGAAACTGCATCATGATTATGCTCCCACTCACACCTCAATTCTTGTTCATGATTTTTTGGCAAAAAACTGAACTGTAATGTGACCTCAGTCATCACATTTGCCAGATGTGGCCCCCTGCCTCTCTTTCTACTCCTGACACTGAAGAGAATCATGAAAGAATGTTGTTCAGCCACCACTGATGAGATGAAAACAAAATTTCTGAAGGAGCTGAACACCATGACGAAAAATTACTTCCGGAAGTGCTTCTAAGATGGGAAAAAACACTCGCGCAAGTGTATTATATATGATGGGGATTACTTTGAGGGGGGCTAAAGTTGATGTTGATTAAAAGGTAAAGATTCTTTAAGAAAAATAAAAATTCCCATTACTTTTTGATGACAACTTGTATATGAGGTGACAGAGAGTGGTATCACGGATAAGGCTGTTTTGCAGGAAGCAGAGCAAAGGATATTAGACAAATTTTTGTGGGAATTACCACTGACATGACAAGGAAGGTAAGTAGAGAATTCCCTAAAGATTTGATTGGATCCATAGAAACAGCAACAGCTTTAGTAAGAGATACACATAGTGACACAAGTCCATGATAAACAGAATATTTTTTTTCCATTGACATCTGGTGTTAGGTAAGAGATTGCCATCAGCCCCAGTGTAGGAAATGTGGAAAGTAGGGTATTAGGAATGGGTATATAGGCAGAATAGGGGCTGGGATAGCAAAGTATTGAATGGGAGTAACAAACCATTAAACAGCATTTGCAGAGCAGTTGACAATTGCTAGAAGTGGTACTGGAGGACCAGCCAAAATGCCTTTCACAGTTTGTTTGGGATATTACCAGTGGTCATCATATGCTGTTGGGGTTGAAAAAGTGCCAGCCACTTTTCAGTATTTGTAGGAGTGTTTTGTGAGGGTTAAAACCAAGGCAATGTATACTGTATAATATATACTGCATTTGTGAAGGGTATGGAAAATGAGCATATGCCGTGGTTAAGGGAAGTATTTAAGAGGTCATGTGCAGTACACCTGACACTGTGTATAGAGAAATTTCACTTCATATTACAAGAAGTGCAATGTTGAAGACATGTGGAGTATGGACAAATACCAGATTAGTAAAACACATGCACCATCTAAACAGGCCTCGTAAGGCCCAACAATACTAACGAACTGCTGTGTCATCCTCTGCCAATAGGCATCACTGGACGTGGATGTGGAGGGGCACATGGTCAGCATACCCCTCTCTCTGCCATTGTCAGTTCTTGTGACCCAGAGCCACTACTTCTCAATCAAGTAACTCCTCAGCTAGCCTCACAAGGTCTGAAAGCAGTGTATTTGCCAACAGTGCTTGGCAGACCCGGACGGTGACCCATCCAACAGCCATGATATATGAGGAAATGTTGAGACAAGCACACGATCATGTGTTATCAGGACATGGTGGTCAAAGAACCATGGGATGGCAATGAGCCTAACAATACTAGTTGCATACTCGCAAACAGGATGTGGAACAGTATGTTCAGAACTGTATACCTTGTGCACAGCGGGCTGAATTGGGCCATCAGCATATGTCATTGCGAAGATTGCCAGAGACTAATAAACTGTTTGAAATGATTGTTATGGATATTCTAAGCCCACTTGCAAACATCAGCATGGAATCACTATTTGATGACAATTACAGACCATTTTTTCCACTATTTGGGGATGGTAGGTGTTCCAAATCAGAAGGCTGAAACATTGGCACTGGTAACTGTAAATAATTGGTTGTTGAAGTTTGATGTTCTAGACATTTTACTTACAGAGCAGGGCACAAATTTTATGGCAAACTTGATGAAACAGCTTTGTGATCTGTTGCGTATTTGTAAGTTAAGGTCAAGTCCTCTGCGCCTGCAGAGGAATGGAAGAACAGGACAAGTGCACCAGATGGCGGGAAAGATGTTGAGTCAATATCTAAATAGTCATAATAATGACTGGGCTACACTGTTGCCACACATTGTAGCAGCTTAGAATTGTAAGGTCCATGAGATACAGGCCTATCACTGTATGAAGCAGTCTATGGCTGGAAAATGCCATCACTGTTCAAGTTAATTAAACTTAAATTGTGGAGAAAGGGACAGCTGTGCAAACTCTTGCAAGAACATTATGGGAGGCATGGAAGCACATACAGAACTCCACCACAAAGGCTCTCAGTTGTTTGGGAATGAAAAGCTACCTGAATATTGAGTAGGACAGTGAGTAATGTTCATGCTCTCATACACTCTGAAATGGATGACAAAGAAATTCTTGTGGTATCGGAGTCGTATTGACTAATTGAAATGACCAATGAACTTAAAGCTACAGCTTCCTACTTGTATTGTGATCATCCATGTTGGACGCATCCATCCCCTTTAAGAGTGCGGCGGACTCTTTTCCACTAGTACCAGCTCCAGTACCAAAAAAAAGGGGGGGGGGGGGGCGAGGAGGAGGCCGTAAGAAGAAGGCAACACAGCAAGTAGAAGAAGCTGCCTCCACACAAACTATGAGCACATTACCATACACCCTAAGATAAAATGTTATATCAATGTATAAAGGGTGTTTGGGGTGTTTTGCCATGTCATTTCTTTTATGAAGGTGCTAGTACCGAATCTTGGAGCAGGGTATGTGTGTAGCGTGTGATGTATGGATGATGAAGAGGTCTTTGCATATTTTTTGGATGGAATATTGTTTATTTGCTAGGTTAGCATAGTGATTTAGAAGTTTGTTTCGTTTGAGGAGTAGAAAATGATTCATGCTTATTTTTGTGTAGTGTAAGTGAAGTATAGTTTTGAGTATTTTCAGACAGTAGATTTAGGCAAAACAGTAGACTGACTAGATTGCAAAGAGGAAAAACTGGGACATGTATGTTTGTACTTAATACTTACCTTCATTACTACACTTACACCTATCTTTCTTTTCAGTTATCATGATAGTTTGAAATCAATAATAGGCTTATGATGGCAGCAGCTGAAAAATTCAGAGCAAGAATGTATCTACATTTTGTGAATTGGAAAGGAAAATGTTGGTACAATGCACATTATTAAAATTCTTTTCTTCAGAAATAAAAAAAAGTGATATATACTTTTTCATTATAATAGCCTGACAAAACTCTTCTATCTCATGAGCAGGATGCTTGAGACAGGCGAAATACCCTCAGACTTCAAGAAGAATTCAAGAATAATTCCAGTTCCAAGGAAAGCAGGTGCTGACAGTTGTGAATATTACTGAACTATAAGGTTAATAATAAGTCACGGTTGCAAAATACTAATATGAATTCGTTACAGAACAATGGAAAAACTGGTAGAAGTTGACCTTGGGGAAGATCAGTTTGGATTCTGGAGAAATGTAGGAACGTGCAAAGCAATACTGACACTATGACTTCCCATAGAAGATAGGTTAAGGGAAGGCAAAGCTATGTTTATAGCATTTGTAGACTTAGAGAAAGCTTTTGACAATGTTGACTGGAATATTCTCTTTGAAATTCTAAAGGTAGCAGGGGTAAAATACAGTGAGCAAAGGGCTATTTACAATTTGTACAAAAACTAGATGGCAATTATAAGAGTCGGATGGGGGGCTGAAAGGGAAGGAGTAGTTGAAAAGGGAGTGAAACAGGATTGTAGCCTATCCCCAATGTTATTCAATCTCTACATTGTGCAGCCAGTAAAGGAAACAAAAAGAAAATTTGTAGGAATTAAAGTCCAGGGAGATGAAACAAAAACTTTGAGGTTTGTTGATGACATTGTAATTCTGTCAGAGATAGCAAAGGACTTGATTAGGAAATGGGACACATAAAGTAGTAGATGAGTTTTGCTATTTGGGCAGCAAAATAACTGATGATGGCTGAAGTAGAGAGAATATAAAATGTAGATGGGAAATGGCAAGAAAATCATTTCTGAGAAAGAGAAATTTGTTAAGATCGAGTATATATTTAGGTATCAGGAAATCTTTTCTGAAAGTATTTGTATGGAGTGTTGGCATGCATGGAAGTGAAAAATGGGCGATAAGCAGTTTAGACAAGAAGAAAATATAAGCTATTGAAATGTGCTACAGAAGAATGCTGAAGATTAGGTGAATAGATCACATAACTAATGAGGAAGTACAGAACAGAATTGGAGAACAAAGAAATTTGTGGCACAACCTGAGTAGAAGAAGGGATCAGTTCGCAGGACACCTTCTGAGAGATCTAGGGCTCATTAATTTAGTACTAGAGAGAAGTGTGAGGGTAAAAATCATAGAGGGAAACCAAGAGATGAATACAGTAAGGAAATTTAGGGTGCAGTACTTACTCAGAGGTAAAGAAGCTTGTACAGGTTAGGGAAACATGGAGAGCTGCATCAAACCAGTCTTTGGACCAAAGACCACCACCACCACAACAACAACAACAACAACAACAGCAACAGCAAAAGCATATTTTCTGCAATGTTTAGTCACTTAGTAATTTAAATACATAAAATCTGTTGATTCTGAAAACTGTGAAATATTACTAATTAGTAATCAGATACAAATTATACATTTCATCCTAAGATTTACTTTTTGCTGTGTTTTCCAGAAGAATGAAATGATTCTAGCATCTCATTTTTAGAAAGGTCATAATCATAAAATTATGTGCAAAATAGACTGTAATGAGTCTTCACAATAACTATAGCTTTCATTCTATCAAAACAAACACAACCTTTTTCACCATGCCAGCACATGTTAAAAAGATTGAAAAACCCTCTTCTGCAGCATTTGTACCTGGCAGAAATATTGCAAAATTAATAATTTTGTCTATATTTTCCAAGGAAACATGATGACTTTCACATTTTTTTAAATTTTGCAGTCATCTTTCTTCAAGAGGCACTTTATTTGTTACCCAGCCTTTGATATGCTATTCCATTACATTTTTAACATGTTCACACTCATCAAATAATGAATTCTCATTGAAAGTAGCCACAGGAGTACCAATTTGACACACAAACCTAAGAGAATCCTGAAAATGATCCAGTGAGGTAAAGTGCCACAACGAATCTAAGATAGATCCTGGACGTCTCAATACTGACCTGAGGTCCACTTTTTTATGCGATTCACACAGTCATAAAAAATACTTAAGATATTTTGAAGAATTCTTTTTCTGCAGTAAATCCTTCATCCAAAGATTTTCAATATTTCTATAACTGCAATTCACACAGCCATAAAAAAATACTTCAGATGATTTATAGAACTCTTTGTCTGCAATAAATCCTTCTTTCACAAATTTTTTTCAGTATTTCTTTATCTGCTGTTGTTGTGAATCTGTTGACCTTCCTAGAAATTAACTTTCGTATGAGATGTCAATCAAATCAGAAGTTTCAATGATGGAGGAATTCTGACACTCAATTTGTTTAATGGTAGCAACAAAAACTTCTAACTGATCTACTAAAAATCTCAATCATAAAGGAGAAGAGCTATTAGAGATTAAATTTAATGAAATTTGGGGGCGATTGTCAAGAGACAAAAAGTATGGCTTATATCCTTTAGAAATATCCAGAAACCTCTGCAAGGCAGGAAGAAGAGACAGCCAAAGTATTTTGCTATTACTTAACATCGACTTTTGTTAATTCACAGATTTCTTTTAAGTCTTGCAATGTAACAGTACAAATTTTAAAATATTTAATAAATTTTGGGCAGAATTACCTCAACATAAATTGGCACCATATCTGCTGCTGATTTAACACTATTGTGCAAAATTTGAGCTACATAGCCAACATCAACAAGTGATTTATTTAATTTTGCTTGAAGTTTCTTGTAAATATTCTGTGCTCCATTCCGAATGGCTCCTCCAAAAGTGCTATTTGCATTGTCTGCAGAAAATGTATTTACTTTGTCCATTAAATCATAAATTTGTCATATTTTTCTCAATAAATTGAATTTGTGTGTCAACTGTTTCATTTGAAGTCCCTAATATTCAAAAATTTTACTTCTGTGCCAAAACCAGGAATGTAATATCAAAACACAAATGTAATCATTTTCATTCCTTTGTGATTTAATGGATGATTCATTATGTAAACATATTTTACTTTTTGTAATTAATTATCTGTTATTGTAAGAGCAAGGGAGGCAAACATATTAACAATAACTGCTTCACTTTTAGTTACAGCACAACAATGTTAGGCCTGTCAAAAAGCTTAAGGGTCAAAGAAGTCACTTTATTGAAAGCTATGATTCTGATAGATGGTATAATACGCAAATTTACCTTCTTTGGCAGTCAGTTTTCAATCAAGAATTTTTGGAGTGTTTCTCTTTAAAAAGAAATAACTAAATTCATCTTCTTACTACTTGCAGATGCTGATGGTGCTTCCTTGTGCTTCTACTTTTGGAGATGACCTTTTATGTCATTTCTCCCACCAATCTGCATACTGTACACTCAGATTTATCATTTCTGTCACTTCCTTTAAAAATGGGAATTCTTTCTTTAAAATTTCATTAAGTGAACACTTCTGCTTGCACATTTTCACCAGACACTGCACTTTCAGAGTTTAGTTTTCACAATATACCTACTAACAATAGTAGGTAGTAGCTTTTTCACACAGATGATCCTCTGCCAACTTTCATTTCTAAGTCAGAGTTGTTGTCAGTTGTTCCAAAAACTGATAGTCTTGAAGCTTTGCCATTGAGCGAGTGAAATCTGCCAACAATGTACTGCCTTGCATTTGACTGCTGACTCTCAGGGCAAGCATACATACAAGCCAAACAATATTCACAAAATTAACTTCCATATGGCTGCACGCCTCTTAAGAGAAATGGTTTAAGTGATGGTTATTTTATATCTCCTTTGATTTTGATTTTACTTGTCTCGAGAGCCATGAAGTGGAAGATCAGCAAGTCGGAGGTGGAGGATAGGTAATAACTGCTTTTGTTTTCAACATATCTCTTACTCTTTCTTAAACATAAGACAAGTTAAACCAAATGCAGTATATATTGAAAAAATACATTTTTATAATATATTATTTCTGTGAAACTGGTATTACACAAATTTTTAAGTATTTGAGAACTATTATTGCACACATTTTGATTCTCAATTTCAAATCAGGACAATATGTGTCCCGATTGATTTTCTCAGTACACTAGGACATGTATGTGAAAACCAGGCCTGTCATGGCTAAACAAGGATATCTTGTCAGCCTATCCATCAGCATAGGCTGCAAGGAACATTAAAACACTTCGCTTTTCAACCCACAAGAGCATGCTGCATTGATGGTTCATCTGTGAACATTGAAAATGATGTAAGGTTAAGGAGTGAAGCTTTTGTGGGGTCACACAATGAAGCCAAGGTGAACGGGTTACTAAGCAAAATACAAGGGAATACCAGTTACTATGTGTCTCTTACGATCATCTTTGGGAGCAGTTGCAGCAAGAAAGAGAGAAACGAGGAGGGGGGGTAGATTGTTGGAATTGGAAACAGTATTCAGAAGAGCAGATGTCAATGATGTAATTGTATGGTTCGTGTGCGGGAAGAGTTGACCAACCTGGAGCATGGGGTGATAAATAATATCAGATTGTTGCAAGAGTTAACAGTTGAGTTGACTAGCTACACAGTCAGTTTGATGAATAGTGATCTAGCCTTGGTGCAGGTGCAGATAGATCAACTTCTTACATGGGTGGCTTGGCCAGGCTGTTGTGCACTCTTGGTTATAGTGTATGCTCACATATAATGAGCTGAGTTACAAGGGTCTGTACACTATGTGGTGTGTGGACAGGTAATTCCTACCCTTCTGTTACCAAGTCAATTCCTGGCTGGCCTGTGGCAGGCACAGGAGGTACTGCCAGCTATACTAGAATCTGGTGCATCTTCGGAAGGAAAAGTCTTGTCTCTATACTACTATCTCAGGCCAAAGGTGTTAGTGCTGACTGCAACTGTCTCCGTGTGTCAGTACATATAGCAGTAGTGAGTACCAACACCAGAAATGAATGTTACGCTATTCACCCATACCCCATAAGATGGGGCAATCTGGAAAGTTTCTGGAAGTTAGGATGACGGAAATTTTGCTAGTTACTCAGATGGAAAAGGTCATGCATTAATGAATGTGGTGGTGTCAGAAGGAGAAAATTACTGTACGCCCATCCTGCCGATCCAAATTGTTACAGAGATAAAAACATGTAAGATGAAGCTATTTCTAGGAGGGACAAGTACAAAGGGATGTCCAAGGGACACCCTCACCACACAAATTTTTAGTGGGCAGGACCTTGATGGGTATGCTCTGTATAAGGACCAGTTGTAGTTACTCCAAATTGCAAGCGAGTGAAATATAAGAGAACAACCATTAGAGCTACAGGATGATGGGCTACTACTAATCGGTACAGAATGTAACTTCTTGAGACCAACTTCTCAACTTTTGGCAACAACGACAGATGCTGCATCTCTGAATCTACTGTACCCACATCTGTATCTACCCAATAATTCTTTCAAAGTACTACCTGTTGAGAGCCTTACCTCCTGAACAAGATCTTGGATCCCACCTTACTCAGCTCTGGTGAAGACAGAAGGGGCACATTAGTGCAGAATAAATGTTTCACCATATGTAGTAGTGTCACAGCAGAAATCAACTCCAACTCATGGTGATAGGAATCTCATCTTTGGGTACCATTGTAATACTGGTCCTTCATTGTAGAGCCTTTGTCTATCTATGTTAGGAAACTGTCCACTCTCCTGAAGTCCCTCTTCACGATATACTTACTGAGTGCATCACTCGTAGAATTTAAGTAGTACACCAGTCTCCACACTACAGACAAGAAATAGAGTGATTACGAATCTAATGTTGTGGGTTGAGTAGAATCAAGTTGCCGCTGTTACATTAGTGCTATAATGCCTTGCTTCCTGCCCACTGTAGTTCACTGAGTATGATGAATCTGAGAATTGTGGTGCTGCAGTCACTCATACTCATTGACTTGTTCTCATTTATTGAAGTGTGCAGGAATGTAAAGCTAGGCATGACTTATCATGAAGCTGAGTGAGACAGGGTTGTAGCCTCTCCCTGATGTTATTCAATCTGTATATTGAGCAAGCGGTAAAGGAAACAAAAGAAAAATTCGGGGTAGGTATTAAAATCCATGGAGAAGAAATAAAAACTTTGAGGTTCGCCGATGACATTGTAATTCTGTCAGTGACAGCAAAGGACTTGGAAGAGCAGTTGAATGGAATAGACAGTGTCTTGAAAGGAGGACATAAGATGAACATCAACAAAAGCAAAACGAGGATAATGGAATGTAGTGGAATTAAGTCTGGTGATGCTGAGGGAATTAGATAAGGAAATGAGACACTTTAAGTAGTAAAGGAGTTTTGCTATTTGGGGAGCAAAATAACTGATGATGGTCGAAGTAGAGAAGATATAAAATGTAGACTGGCAATGGCAAGGAAAGCGTTCCTGAAGAAGAGAAATTTGTTAACATCGAATATAGATTTAAGTGTCAGCAAGTCGTTTCTGAAAGTATTCGTATGGAGCGTAGTCATGTATGGATGTGAAACATGGACAATAAATAGTTTGGACAAGAAGAGAATAGAAGCTTTCGAAATGTGGTGCTACAGAAGAATGCTGAAGATTAGATGGGTAGATCACATAACTAATGAGGAAGTATTGAATAAAATTTGGGAGAAGACTAGTTTGTGGCACATCTTGACTAGAAGAAGGGATCGGTTGGCAGAACATGTTCTGAGGCATCGATGGATCACCAATTTAGTATTGGAGGGCAGCGTGAAGGGCAAAAATTGTAGAGGGAGACCAAGAGATGGATACAGTAAGCAGATTCAGTAGGTACTGGGAGATGAAGAAGCTTGCACAGGATAAAGTAGCATGGAGAGCTGCATCAAACCAGTCTCAGGACTGAAGACCACAACAACAACAACAAATTCGGGTGGCGAATCATCTTTCTGGAAGGCGCTCATTTCTGAACGCCGACAAATCGCAGTTTAGAATCCCGACCGAAGTTTCTGGAAGTTGTTTCTACGTCCGTAGGAAAGTACGTGAAAACCTGCTGCCACGTGATTTTGGCCGACCAGGCCGCTTCTCACGCATGTCCCCCCAGACACGCGTTCTCGTTTTGCAGGTGGTCCACCTCACGAGCGGGTAGCGGGATTAGCACCGGAAGCGGCTGTGCCGTCCTATAGTCTGAAGGAATGTGTCAGCTTCCTGTGTCCTTATGTTCCACCACGAGATTCACAGCTCTGCTTGTTCCCCACTCACCCCACATGCAAACATTATACACTCCTGGAAATGGAAAAAAGAACACATTGACACCGGTGTGTCAGACCCACCATACTTGCTCCGGACACTGCGAGAGGGCTGTACAAGAACTGATCACACGCACGGCACAGCGGACACACCAGGAACCGCGGTGTTGGCCGTCGAATGGCGCTAGCGGCGCAGCATTTGTGCACCGCCGCCGTCAGTGTCAGCCAGTTTGCCGTGGCATACGGAGCTCCATCGCAGTCTTTAACACTGGTAGCATGCCGCGACAGCGTGGACGTGAACCGTATGTGCAGTTGACGGACTTTGAGCGAGGGCGTATAGTGGGCTTGCGGGAGACCGGGTGGACGTACCGCCGAATTGCTCAACACGTGGGGCGTGAGGACTCCACAGTACATCGATGTTGTCGCCAGTGGTCGGCGGAAGGTGCACGTGCCCGTCGACCTGGGACCGGACCGCAGCGACGCACAGATGCACGCCAAGACCGTAGGATCCTATGCAGTGCCGTAGGGGACCGCACCGCCACTTCCCAGCAAATTAGGGACACTGTTGCTCCTGGGGTATCGGCGAGGACTATTCGCAACCGTCCTCATGAAGCTGGGCTACGGTCCCGCACACCGTTAGGCCGTCTTCCGCTCACGCCCCAACATCGTGCAGCCCGCCTCCAGTGTTGTGGCGACAGGCGTGAATGGAGGGACGAATGGAGACGTGTCGTCTTCAGCGATGAGAGTCGCTTCTGCCCTGGTGCCAATGATGGTCGTATGCGTGTTTGGCGCCGTGCAGGTGAGCGCCACAATCAGGACTGCTTACGACCGAGAAACACAGGGCCAACACCCAGCATCATGGTGTGGGGAGTGATCTCCTACACTGGCCGTACACCTCTGGTGATCGTCGAGGGGACACTGAATAGTGTGAAACGCCCCTTAGAAAAATTGTACAAGACTGTGCTTAAACTGACACACAATATCTTTAGCGCAATGCAATCTGACTTCCAAAAATCCCTACGAAAGAATGGCCCTGACTAGCATTAACCTATACGTTTCACAAATCACTTACCTCACAAAAATCTTCGTTACTCAACCTACTGCAATACAGCGAGCGCCACTACTGCCAGCTAAATAAAAGATTCAAACTACTGAAGGCACTAACTACTGATAGGCATAGTTAGCAAATGAAAGATTTTAATAGAGAACAAACAATGTATTTACCTCACTTGTCATAATATATATAGCAGTTCATGACACCAATTCTTACAAATTTCAAAACTCCGCCATCTCTCTCCCCACGTCCACCACTGCTGGCGGCTCACCTCCAACTGAGCAACGCTACGCGCTGTTAGCATCCAGCTGCCGCAGCTCAACACTACAATGGCAGACAACAATGCAAACTAAACACAGACTGCGCACAGCACAGCCATTGATTTTCATACAGAGCGCTACGTGGCGGCGGCGTTACCAATAAAAAATCCTAAACAGCTTACTTACATAGCCCCCATGCTCCCCACAAAAAATTTTTCAAATAGTTTTGGGCACTGGCCAATAATGATTTGATAAAATTTTTCATAATTACTATAACAAAGATATCAAATGCACACACTTATTGATACAATGTTGGTCAGAAGCTAAAATTCTCTCACAGTCCATAAAGACAGTCCTGATCGTTCATCATAGTAAAATTGCAGTGTTTTTTTTAAAGTCTGAGCAATAAAAGAAATTGCACTTGGAAGTAGTGGATTTCTAAGCAGTCTTGAAGAAGTAGTGTTGTCCTTCCAACGGAAAGACAGTGCTGACTCTTGAAATGCAGACAGGTAATGGGCCACAACAGAGCAAACCCACAGCAGAGTCAGTTGAAGTTTTGAAGAATATTGGTAGGTAGGTCATCACAGAGTAGACCCCTTGTAGTCCTGGTAGAGATTACGGTATTGGTGGGCCACCAGAGATGCAGACCCACTGCAAACCTTGTAGAAATAATGGTATTGGTGGGTCATCAAAGGTGTAGACCCACTGTAGTCCTTGTAGAGATGGCCAGCAGCCATCTGTTTGACTATGCAGGCGCACAATCACCATTGAAGAGTCTTGCGGATAATATAGCAAGTCCATAACCCACCACTTGTCCACTCACAAAGTTTTTGGAATTGTCCTTAGAACCAGCAATGCTGTTATTCAGTCCCTTACTGAGTTATTAACACACGTGCAAACACTATCAGTCCCTACTTCTCACATATTGTCCATATACTATGACCAACAGAAACGTGTGCAGTGAAATGTAATTTACAAATTACTTAATTTGATGAACTGGTGTCAATTACAATTTTATAACATAAGAATACAATAACAAAGGTATAAAATACATTATTAAAGAACATAATAGTACAGATAACATTTGCAGTAATACAGGCTTTACAAAAGAATCGAAATGACATATACATCAGTGTTACAGGAATTATGACAGGAGCACATACATAAAAAATCAGAATAAATTTCGAAACATCAACTTCACAAATGAGCATTAGAACAAAACAGAATAAATAATGTGTAAACATCTTTACAAAGTAAATAACATGTTATTAATGCAAATTATATTTGAGGATAACAGTATTCCTCATCATAGTGAATGTAGCTTAGTATTAGAAAAATTCTACAACATAAGTCTTATCAGATAAACATATAAAGACAGGAAGAACATAAATACACAAGGGTACACAAACACATAGTGGGATAACACAAGGAAAGGACAGGGTTTGTTTTACTGCAGTATTTTGCAAGCAAAACTTTCTTTACTTCTCAGAGATCTCCCTTCGTTCTTCATTATTTCCAAAAAGTCCTATCTATACCTGATTTCTGTACTTTTTTCGTATAACTTCTCAATGCATTTCTTCCAATCCATCACAAATCATTCTCTTATATAGGCTACCCCCTCTTAAGCTAACTTAAATCTACTGAGCTCAGATGCTTAACTAAGGGATGAGGCAATGCAGCAGCACAAAACAATTTACACAAACAGCAATGTTAAAAAATAGAAATTGGCAAAAAAAGCAGCAATATTACAACTAATATAAGGCAATGCGCAGCAAACAAGAAAAATAAATCAGTAATAAAATTGGCTTAACCTAGTAATACAAAGTGACATTCAGTAGCACTATGAATGGCAAACAGCCGCAGCAAATGCTATAACTTATACCTAAACATGACAAAGCTCAATCAGAAAAAATATTACACTAAAGACAACAATGCAGATAAGGACAATGTCTATTCACATCTTAATGTCTATGCAATTAAAGTGGTGCACCACAAAAATTTATTGTAAAAAAATATTACCATCTACTTGAAAAGACAATTCTGTATGCAATTTCTGTGAAGGGAAATGTCTTTTTGTGCTACTTCGTTTTTTTTAAGTACATCATAAAGTTATTATTTACTGGATCTGTAGGCATAAAATATTTATATTAGTACATCCATAAAATTTATTTTAACCAATGCTTCAGTGCAGTTAGAAACTAGATATTAAACAAAATGAGTAAATAAATGCATAAAGCAAGCCACATGGCATTTCTCTCAACTAGCAGGACAATAGCCATGAAATGATTCTCGTCGTTTCATTAGGCATTTTAGTAAATATCATAAATTAAGAGCTCCACAGTGTAATCATATGTTTTCAAGTTTGGGCGTGTAGTATTTACGATGCTTTCTACAAAGGAATGTCAATAGCGAGGATAATGGCTTCCCCCCCCCTTTTTTTTTTTTTTTTTTTTTTTTTTTTTTTTTTTTTTTTTTTTTTTTTTACCCTCTGCCTCTGAAAGGCAAACACTAATGGCTTGTTTCCTGGTGGCTGTCACCCAGCTGGGCGCCGACGACGCATTACGTCCAGGTGGTCACTTAACTTTCTTACCGAAATATTTACGACACCAGTTTCCGCTACAGTGGCAGTCTCATATAATAAATTTCACAGGTCAAGCATTTGCGTTACAAATATGTAGAAACAAAATCCTGTAAATATAACAGTGTCCAAAAATTTTTGGCGGCCTTGTGATACATTCACGCGTATACACACATTTCATAACTCTTAAAGTACGATTCTTGGTTTCTAACATCCTTTTCATAAATCAGAGTCCCTAACCACTACTCCTTATTTCTTACCTTATTAAACATGTACATATTCGTCGACACGTCAATCTTGCGGCGACACATCAATATTTCATCATAATAAATACATAGCATAATCAAATAACTCTTATACCATCAGCTTATTGATCATAAACATACCGCAACAGCATAATACACATCGTCGTCGTAATAATATCATAACATTTCAGTCAATTCTCAAAAACGTTGTAGCTTCCTCCAATAATTTCAAAACCTAAAAAAAATTCTCTGCTCATGTCAAAAGTGTCATATACCTCAACCGTACTTTAAAAATCATGATCTCATACCCAATTATTTCATTCAAAGCTCTCATAGTGTCACAATGGTTCCGAAAATGTATGAACAGTTCACAAAGTACAGACAAAATACAATTTCGTAAGTGTGAAGTTGTCCAACTGTGTAATTACGTAAACATATGTCACTGATGTAGTATAATAAATGTTTGTTTCTCTCAGTTAAATGATCAGATAGCTGTGTAATTTATGTGTTAGAGAAATATGGTACCGATGTGTAAAGTTGTATAAGCAAATACCATATTAGCTAGGGCTCCTTGTGCTTGCCATACACATGGTACACAAAGTAAGCGTGTACCCCCCTGAGAATTAATGTAATTATATCCTCAGGTGTTACAGATTACAGCAATGGAATGAAATGTATCACGGAAAACTTTCTTTGTAATTCAAATATGTTGAAAAATAAATAGTTTAATGCGTTTCCTGTAGCGCTAAATGTGCGTCTTGCTGTAGACAATCTCTGTGGAAGTGTCGTAGTTATTGTCCTCCGAAAGCTAAGTTCTGCAGAAGTCAGTGTACTTACCTCATGATAAACGAAATTGAAATGCTTTGCGTATAGATATCTTAGTTATTACGCTTATTGCCGTGATGAAGTAAGTACTGTACTGTACGTATTGTTGTGCTACAGAAAAGGCTGTCTCATTGTAGCTATACCACAAACGTTACTACTAAAACATGTTTTACTTTCCAGAAAAATTCAGAAAAACTGTGCAGATATAAAACAGATAAACTGCAAAAGCAACATTGTAAATTGTCACTCATTAGTAGCGTCGTGATAAAATCGTGTAGCTGTCACATAAACTAACCACTGTATCATCTGGTATCTCACAGAAAGTACTTTAAATCCAGAATGTATTTTCAAGTAAACCAAAATGTTGCATTAAAATCTCATTAGCAGTACTGGTAAATGTTCTAAGTATGTAAGCCTTATAGTCGTTACGTAATCGTGCAACTAACAAGCAAGAATGTACACACACAATAACACTGTGATGTCTGTTCACTATAACAATGCACTCGTAAATACTGTCTAAATAAGTTCTAGACTGGATAGTTAACTTCAAAACATTGTTGCATGTTAACAGATTCTTAGTGTGACAAAGTATACTAGTGACGTGATGTGAACAGCTTTATGGCAAAGACAAAGATAAAAAGCAGATTATCTTTCAATAAATGGTTTTACATGTGAAATCTGGTGTAAACCTCTACTCTTCCTCAGTATGCAGCAAATCAACTTGAAGTCAAACATCATCTGGTATACGGCAGTAAAGAACACTGGAATTTTGCTCAAGGTTAGCTTATGTTATGTTTCTCTGAGCCAGCCGGCGCACGCGGTGCGAGTCATTGTCTGTTTCTTTGTTGGCGCGCGTCGTTATTGGGATTAGGAGACCTAACTTCTACAAATTCACCTTGCCGAGAGGGCCCTGCTCTGTTTGAATCCCGCCCAGTTCTGATGCAATTCAGGTCTGTCGTTACGATCATATCGTCTGTCGTCATGTCGGTAATTTCTGTAATTAATTTCTTTTCGGTCACGTGGTGGAGAATTTCTCCCTGAATCGTAACTGCGGGCTGGACCGTTGCGTCTGAAGTTATTCCGTCTCCCGTGATGATAATAGTTCTGGTTGCCATATTTGTCTGTTTCTGTGATTGTCTCTGTGATAGTCATTACCGCGGAGAGGTGATCTTTCCCTGTAATAATTACTACTCTGCCAACGGTTGTCATACGGGTGGTGTCCGTTTTGGTCACGATTTACGTTGTACGAATAGCCTTGTCGTGTATTATTTCTGTCATCGCGGAATTGTGATAGGTGTGACCTGTAATTGTTGTGTTCCTGTTTTCGCGTTCCGCGATTGTCAGTGTCAATTTCCAGTTCTTGTAACAGTCCCTGAAAAGCTTCAATGTCGTCTTTGCATCGTCCTGCTAAAATAATCTGTCGTAAATGTTCAGGTAATTTGATTTTAAGCAAATGCGGATGAGTTCTGACGGGCTGTATGGGTTTGACAGGTACTGATTCTTGTGCAACATGTCTTCAAAATATTTCACAAGACTGGAAAATTCAGATTGTTCGAAATGTTTCATCATTATGATGCTATGTTTTACTCGGTCTTGTGTGGCTTGGGACCAATATGCTGAGAGGAAGGCATGGTAAAATTCTCCTTCACTGTGGAAATCGTGAATGAAGATCGCATTCTTACAGCTGGTTCATTCTCTAAGTAGCCAGACATAAATTCTAATCTGTGTTCTAATGACCAGTTGGGAGGAAAACAATGAGAGAAGTGATGGAGCCACGCTTGTGGATGAATGTCGTTGCCAGAATTCTTAAATGTTTTGAATTTACGTGCAGTAATGAACAGCTTATAGTCAAAATCATCGTGTCGGCGGGTAGCATATCGGTCATTGTTACGTCGTATCGGCGGTTCCATCTCAAAATTCGGTGCACCTTGCCAATTACTTTCATGATTTCCGAAATGCCCTGTGTTATTATTTTGTGGTTGTTCTGTATTGCTATGTCCCTCTTCCCACACTGGGGCGCGAGTGTCCTCTGAAATATGTAATTCTTGTATTACTTGAGCCAACTGATCTTGTACTTCCCTCATTTCTCTTTTGTACTGTGTGTTGATTTGATTTTGATTCTGTTTGAATTTCCTAATTTGTTCATACTCTTCAGTGTCAGTGAAGGCTACAGGTTTTGTGTCATTCAGATCATCATCTACCTTCGTAGATAAGTTAGTGAACTGATCTGAAAGTTCGGCTACTTTATCCGACAGTGAAATTATTTCCTCTGTGTGTCTTTCTGAACCAATTTTCAGAGTATCTACTGTGTCCTTTAAGTTCGCTTGAGTTTTTGCAAGTTGCGTAACCGAATCGGTAGATGCAACTGAGTCAATTTTAGCTTGCAAGGTCTCATGATTTTCATGAACAATAGTTTGCAGTTCTTTTATGGCTGCTTCGTGATTCTGTAATGCATTTTCATGCCGCGAAAAAATAGGTTGGAAATGCTCACAAATTT
The DNA here is from genome assembly GCF_023897955.1 of Schistocerca gregaria. NCBI lineage: Eukaryota > Metazoa > Arthropoda > Insecta > Orthoptera > Acrididae > Schistocerca > Schistocerca gregaria. The sequence continues at coordinate 243,284,330 of NC_064921.1, forward strand.
GTGTTTTTACGTCATTACAGACTTTTTGACATTTAGATTCGATGTTATGTAACTCATTAGTTAAATCTTCACGTGTTTGTTCAAGTGTGGTGTCTAACTTTTGAAGCTTTTGTTCCATTGTGTCTAACTTTTGAAGATTCTGTCCCATTTGTTTCTGATTTTGTTCAAGCGTTGTGTCTAAGTTTCGAAGATTTTGTTCCATTGTGTCTAACTTTTGAAGATTTTGTTGTGTTTGTCTCTGATTTTGTTCCATTGTGTCTAACTTTTGAAGATTTTGTCCCATTTGTTTCTGATTTTGTTCAAGCGTTGTGTCTAACTTTTGTAGCCTTTGTCCCATTTGTTGCATTAACTGTAATAACAGTGCACTGGTGTCTGAAACATGTTCCTCAGTGCTTTTCGGCAGTGCATTTGAACCGGCAATATTCGCATTTTGAAAAGCAGAAAATGTGTCTTGATTTATTTGAGAAAACGTTGAGGACGCAAAATCTGAATCTACAGTATTTGCAAGATTGTGTCCTGTCCTTTCGGAATCCTGAGGCGAGCTGTTGCCGACCGATCTATCGATAATGCTTCCCTGTTCACTAATTGTTTCACTGCCTACACCATTATTTGCAGCCCGCTCCATTTCCCTACACACAATTACCAAATTACTACTTTGAACATTAGTTAATTCATTACATGGTGGCGCTAACACACTGCTTTCGTCTTCACTGTCATTTCTCAGTTTACTTTGGAGCCTAGTATTACGTTTTTCACACGCCATTATTGTCACAATTTTTCACACGACAACACAGAAAAACACAATTTGAAGAACAAAAATAAGAGAACACATTAACATAGCACTGAAAATAACTAGTTAATTGCAAGCGCAGCTGCGAAATACTTCGTGCAAAACTACATACATGCCACAACTATTTTACTGTACAACAATGAAAGACTGCAACTACAAAGGAAATTCTCTCTATGATTACGCGCTAGCAATAAACAAAGGCTACACTAACTACACAAACTACAAGAAAAAAATCAGAAGATTCCAGTGAGGTATCCGTGGCTAAGGGTCGACATATGAAACGTCCCCTTAGAAAAATTTATACACGGCTGTGCTTAAACTGACACACAATATCTTTAGCGCAACGTAATCTGACTTCCAAAAATCCCTACGAAAGAATGGCCCTGACTAGCATTAACCTATACGTTTCACAAATCACTTACCTCACAAAAATCTTCGTTACTCAACCTACTGCAATACAGCGAGCGCCACTACTGCCAGCTAAATAAAAGATTCAAACTACTGAAGGCACTAACTACTGATAGGCATAGTTAGCAAATGAAAGATTTTAATAGAGAACAAACAATGTATTTACCTCACTAGTCATAATATATATAGCAGTTCATGACACCAATTCTTACAAATTTCAAAACTCCGCCATCTCTCTCCCCACGTCCACCACTGCTGGCGGCTCACCTCCAACTGAGCAACGCTACGCGCTGTTAGCATCCAGCTGCCGCAGCTCAACACTACAATGGCAGACAACAATGCAAACTAAACACAGACTGCGCACAGCACAGCCATTGATTTTCATACAGAGCGCTACGTGGCGGCGGCGTTACCAATAAAAAATCCTAAACAGCCTACTTACAAGTGCACGGTACATCCAAACCGTCATCGAACCCATCGTTCTACCATTCCTAGACCAGCAAGGGAACTTGCTGTTCCAACAGGACAATGCACGTCCGCATGTATCCCGTGCCACCCAACGTGCTCTAGAAGGTGCAAGTCAACTACCCTGGCCAGCAAGATCTCCGGATCTGTCCCCCATTGAGCATGTTTGGGACTGGATGAAGCGTCGTCTCACGCGGTCTGCACGTCCAGCACGAACGCTGGTCCAACTGAGGCGCCAGGTGGAAATGGCATGGCAAGCCGTTCCACAGGACTACATCCAGCATCTCTACGATCGTCTTCATGGGAGAATAGCAGCCTGCATTGCTGCGAAAGGTGGATATACACTGTACTAGTGCCGACATTGTGCTTGCTCTGTTGCCTGTGTCTATGTGCCTGTGGTTCTGTCAGTGTGATCATGTGATGTATCTGACCTCAGGAATGTGTCAATGAAGTTTCCTCTTCCTGGGACAATGAATTCACGGTGTTCTTATTTCAATTTCCGGGAGTGTACAATAAATTAAGTGTACTAGACGATGTCAGTCACATACATGTTTTTAATGAACGAGCACAAACCTGTCTTTTCTATAGTTGAAGGGGCTTACTTATGTTCGTATTGGATGTAAACGCGGTTTGTAAGTTGTAAGATAACGCCGCCTTACACTATTATTGTTTCACCCTCACAAGGATATAAGTGGGACTGTGAGCAGCAATTTTCAGTGTGCTACCAACACTTTTTGTCTCTATCGCTATTTCATCAGCCTTGCACTACATGGGTGAGGATGCGAAGTGGGAGCGGATGGCGATAAAACATCTGCTGTTTAGCCAGAGACTTAAAGATGTATTTGAAATTTATTTAGAAACATTAAAAGATTACAAATTATATAAATTTCATACGTTAAAATAGTGATGAGTTTCTTGAGAGTTTGTTGAAAGACAAAAAGGACAATTTTTTGATGGTTAGTGGTCGGTTTTTTTCCCGGTGTTTCACGAAAGATGGAAAGGGAAGAAAATGGGGGTGACCAAGATTTTGTTTCCTGTCGGGTGAGAATGGTCGGGCAGTTGCTGCTTTTCAGCGTAGAGCATAGTATAGCTTAATGCGCAGCATGCAAACCTGTGCCAGCCGGAGTGTCAGTGCGCTTCTAGGCGCTACAATCTGGGACCGCGTGACCGATACGGTCGAAGGTTCGAATCCTGCCTCGGGCATGTATGTGTGTGATGTCCTTAGGTTAGTTAGGTTTAAGTAGTTCTAAGTTCTAGGGGACTGATGAACACAGCAGTTAAGTCCCATAGTGCTCAGAGCCATTTGAACCACTTTTTTTTGCAAACTTGTGAGGCAGAAACGTGACAGAGGCGCAGATGGTCTGGTACACTGGCCAGTCTAAGTGTAGTGTTTAAGAGATTTTTTACGTTCGTTTGAACAAGTTCTGGGTTGGTCCCCAGCATCCACAACAGTAAATATGATCCACAAACAGTTATGATACAACAGACACAGCAAAGTTGACACTTCACTCACGGAGGATGACACGGCACGCCCGACTACCCTCCCCTTGGGTCAACACAGAACTATAGTGACAGGAAGAGCATCTGGTCATAAAGCAAAAATGGAAGAAATTTGCCAAACCATGAAAAACTGCGGACCATATACGATGGTATAAACGCTAAAAAATAGATCCGACAATAGCTAAAATAAAATATAACCTATATTCTAAATTCTTCTTCTAGATTTGAAAGGTACAGTTATACATCAGAGATGTTGAATGCGATATTGTGGTCTTTTGAAATACAATAAAAACGAAATACTTTACTTGGCCACATTGAGTTGCAGTAGCTGAGTAGCATGAAGGAAGGGTATCTCTAGAAGGTGTTTTGGAAATTACGTGAGATGGAAAAGGACCCTGAAAACGTTTCTCTAAAGGAAGTCATGGTAGCGGGAAACAGAGGAGCCCAGACACGGAGAGGTAATTAGACACAGATCCAACGCACGTAAAATGCAGTTTGTGATTGCAATGTGCCTTTATCATCTTTACCTGAACTTGCCACTATTTTGAAGGGGGAATGGCGTAAGCTTCCCTCGAAAACGATACAGGGCCTGTCATTGTCTATTCGACACCACTGGAAGCTGTTTTGAATGCCAAGGGTTTTCCTACTCTCTGTTGGGCTTGGTAATGTGTTATGTTTTTGATGTTTCCAATTTTTGTCCGACCTCTGTATTTCTCCTGACTAAGTGTAGCAAGAAACATATTTCAGATTACCTAAGCAGGAAATACCATATATTCATATCCCAGGCTGAAAATGATGAGCATTCGTGATCAATGTTCAATAATATTTGCACAATATGCCTTAGACAAGGACACGTCGGTCAAAGTTCTGAGGGTTGGGAAAGGTCAAGCGTTCAATGAATTCGAAAGTAAAATTTTATCTAGCGATGTGACAGAAAATCTTAAGAAGTTTAGGTCCTATGTTAAGTCAGTCAACGGATCGAAGCCATTTGCCCAGACACTCACAAACAATAATGGCACGAAGCAGAGAATGACAGGGAGAGATCGAAATATTAAATTCTTTTTTGCAAAAGTGGTTTTACTGAGGAATATTGTATTGTGGTTCCTGGATTCAGTCGTCGAACGAACCTCAAAATGACGTATATCAAAATGAGCGACTGTCGTATAGAAGGTCAACTAAAATCACAAAAAAGAAGAAAGGCAACTTAGTCTCATGGGGTACCTATACGACTCTACATGGAGTATGCAAATGAACTTTCTTCTCTTCTAGTAGCCTTCTATCGTAAGTCACTGAAGGAACAAGTCGTTGCAAGTGATTGCATTAATGGACAGATCACACACATTTCTAAGAAAGATTGTCTAATAGAGGCACACAGTTCTATCCCTCCTTCACTGACGGCCGTCTGCTGGATAATTTTGTAACGTGTTTTACACTTGCGTTATTATAACATTTCTGAAGAAAAAAATATCGCCTGTATAAAAATCATGACTTCCGCTCTGAAATATGGTGTGAAACCCAGATCCCTCTGTTTGTTTACGAGACCCAGAAGACAGTAGATAGATACCACTGTCCAGGTGGATTCTGTGTCAATTGATTTCTGCACCGTGTTCCATACAATCTCGTATATCGCCTAATGAACATAATATGTATGTATGGGACATCAGAACTGCTCTGCGATTTAACTGAAGAGTTTCTTGCATTCTCAACGTACAGAAATCTTCAGATATAAAGGTAGCCTGAGGTATATCCGAGGAAGTATTACAGAACCATTACTTTTCACTTTATATACGACCTCTGACAATAAATTTCGGTGAATAGTCCTGTAACATTAACTTAGATCAGCCATGAACTGCACTTACTGTCCTTCGAAAGCCGGCCGAAGTGGCCGTGCGGTTCTAGCGCTGTAGTCTGGAGCCGCGAGACCGCTACGGTCGCAGGTTCGAATCCTGCCACGGGCATGGATGTGTGTAATGTCTTTAGGTTAGTTAGGTTTAACTAGTTCTAAGTTCTAGGGGACTAATGACCTCAGAAGTTGAGTCCCATAGTGCTCAGAGCCATTTGAACCATTTGTCCTTCGGAATAGTCGCCTCTCATAACTAAGCACCGCTGAGCTGTGCGATACATGTCCTGGAAACTTTGCAAGAAGTCTTCCTTTGGAATGGTGTTCAAAAGCCACATCACATTTCGTTAGATGTCAGGAATATCGTCAAATCTCTTTGCTTTCAAAGCGAGTTTGAGTCGAGGGAATAGGAACAAGTCTGGAGGATTGAGATCCGGCGAGTATGGTGGATGTTCAAGTTGCACCACCCCTTGTTTGCCAGGAACTGTCTGACGATAGTGGCTGTGTGTGGGCGAGCGTTGTCGCGAACAAAGAAACCAGGAACCTTGTTGCGCGTACTTGGGTCTGTAACAGTTCTGGTACTAAATGTAACTGGGTTTTCTCTTGTGATGCTAGTCAATTGTCAGGATGAGCATTCTAAGGCATTATGTCAGGGTAAAAATACTAAATTAATTAATTACTTTTTCTCTCTTAACAACATGTGGGCAGGGTGGGTTCTTCCTTGGCTCGGGTATGAGGTAGAATGAAACAGCATTTTTACATAAGATAACTTTTATTACAAGTTTCGTACAACTGTTTTCTTACTCGATGTTCTGGCCCGGAGAACGGCAGCTGTGTCGTTTGCGTAGCCTTCTGCTGCGGCAGCGGCGGCGTCTGATTACGCGTGACAGTGTGTATCTCGTGTCGCCGTCTCGTCCAGCTGACTGGAGACGCGCACCGCGAGGTGGCCCGTTTAATTATTGCGAGCGAAGTCGTGCATCGGATGGTGATACCTTGGATGTGGCGTCCCAGTGTTTCTCTTCTCTAAGCGGCCGCGTGTGTTGTGCGTCGGCCAGCGGAGCGGCGCGGCGGGGGAAGGCCCGTGTCCCGGACTCGAACACCGGACTCCTGCTTGCCAGTCTTCGGCTGCCAGATCTTCAACCCAGCTCACAGGTGACTGCTGGTGTGAGGCCGCCTCCTTCCCGTCCACACGAGTCACCCGGGTACGTAAAAACCCGTCTTCAAATACCTTTGAACTTCTGTCTTCTGCCGGCCGCGGTGGCTGTGCGGTTCTGGCGCTGCAGTCCGGAACCGCGGGGCTGCTACGGTCGCAGGTTCGAATCCTGCCTCGGGCATGGGTGTGTGTGATGTCCTTAGGTTAGTTAGGTTTAAGTAGTTCTAAGTTCTAGGGGACTTCTGACCTAAGATGTTGAGTCCCATAGTGCTCAGAGCCATTTGAACCTTCTGTCTTCTGGCGCCGAGGATGCTGCTTGCTATTCCATTACAGCGGCGGACTTGGTGCGTCTGTGTATGATGTAGTCTCTTCTTGCATGACGGTCTTCAGCACCGAAACTGACTGAAAACTACTGCTACTCTTCTCTTCTTCCTTCGTCTCTCGTCTCTTCGTCTGTCAGGCCCACTACGTCTCGCGTATTTATTCACTTCAGCTTACTGGAGGTCAACGACTTCACGGTCATTGCCTCTTTTGTCACGTTGAAAAGCTTCTCGAAAGATCTTCTTAACGTCGGTCATTGGCTCTTGGAATGTAGGTGAGGGCCTTTGATTACATGTGACGACTGAGAAACACGTGAGCCGGTCATTGCCTCTTCCGTCACGTTAAAAAGCTTCTCGAAGAATCTTCTTAACGACGGTCATTGGCTCTTGCAATGTAGGCGAGGGCCTTTGCTCACATGCGACAACTGAGAAACACGTGAGCCGGTCGGGTGATGCCCTGACGGCTGAATCGACAGCGTCCGCTTATGTGGAACTTGCTGACTTCATGGTCATTGTCTCTTCTGCTGTGCTATTCTGCCCACTGTTTGCCAGCATGTAACTCTCTATACTAAAGCAAGTTATTCATTTATATTCTAATTTCTACTTCACTTTGATTTCACTAATTTATTTACTTAAGTACCACTCAACAGGTCGTACCCTGCGTAGATGTAGCATGAAACGGGTCAAAATTTCAACGTGCTGTGCAGCGTTCAACGTTGTTCGCTCGGGTAGAAATTCCTTATGGCTAATGACTTGACCATCCAGAAAGGTGATGAGCATCTTTTTAATGCGTGATTTTTCGGCTCTGACCTTTTCCCGGCGAGGTGATGTCGGAGAACGTCATTCCTTGCTTTGCCGTCTCGTTTCAGGGTCGTACCGGAGACACCAGGTTTCATCCTCAGTGATAATACGGTTCGAGAAATTGGTTGTCGCAACCATCATTTCGACAAAATCCTGTGCAGCCTCTAAACGCGCCTGCTTGTGATCGTTAGTCAAGTGATGTGACACAAGACGACAACATGTTTTTCTCTCTTCCCTAACTCCTGAGTAAGCATTTGTCACACGGATTCGCAGTTATCTGCAATTCATCCGCTATCATTGGCACATTTAATCGACGGTCGTTCGTGATTAATGTCCTCACTTTCTCAATGTTTTCGTCACTAACGACAGTCTCCTGTCTTCCGCTACGTGATTGCCAGAAACACTTTCCAGGCCTCCTCGAAAACAGGCGAACCATTCGCAAACACACTTCACGAAGAGGGCTTGGTCTCCATAAATACGTATCAACATTTCATAAATTTATTTCGGTGTCTTACCATGCTTAAAACAAAACTTTACTTTGATCCTTTACTTGTTCATTGTCCTGTTCTCGGTTCAGAACCAGCGCACTAGACAAGCACTTCGTACAACAGGTCTAACACAGAGCACACACGATGCTCAACTGAACTGCAGTGGGGGCAGGATGTCAACACCGGTCACTATGCAAGTGCAGCGTTTTGAGTCGCCAGTGTTGCCCGATCGACCTTTCTGACTTCATTCACCGAACTTCATTGCCAGAGGTTGTATAAATGACCTAATGGTTAACATCTGAAGTTTCATGACGGTTTTCGTGGATAATGCTATTATGAGGGAATATCGAATTAATGCACAATAACTTTACTACAAAAAGGTTTAATACGGAACCAAACAAAAAAATCACAAATGAGCTTACATCGTTTACCTACTTTTCTACATAGTCACTAACATGCTCAACACGTTTCTCCCATCATGGCACCAGTTTCAATGTGCTCTGTTCTTAGAAATCAGTTTGGTTCGAGTATAGCCACCTGCGGACTGCTGATTTCTCTTCTGGATCTGGAAACAGCGTTGGCCACCCAGGAATTTCTCCGTGGGACCAAACAAATGAAAGTCCGATGGTGCAAGTCCGGATTGTATGGTGGATGCTGGAGTACTTCCCACCCAAATTTGGCGATTTTTCCACAAACTGGAGCAGCAAATTGGGGGCGAGCATTGTCATGAAGAAGTTTTGACACCGTCAGTATTAATATTGTGGCGTTTGTCACAAAGTCCACGACTAAACATTACCAGAGTTTTAACGTAGGCCGCAGTGGTTCTGTGTTCAGAAAAGTTCACAACTAACACACCATGCATATCCCAGTACACTGTCACAAGCACTTTCCTAGCAGCCTGAGCCACTGAGAATTTTATTCGTATTGGGGAACCAACATGTTTCCACTTCATAGAGGCTTGCTTGGTTTCGGGCGTGTTGTGGTATCCCCACGACCCATTACCAGTGACGATTCCATTCAGAGAGTCATGCCTTCCTGCGGCGTTGGCGACAGTAGCATGGCATGCGCACCATTTTTGTTCCGTAGTTCAGGGATCCCTCGCTAGAGCTGCACTTGAAAACAAAATAACCTCTGTATCGCAAACCTCAAATTATATCGTCGTGAAATTTCATGATTCCAGCTGCAATACCAGGAGAGAACAATATTATTGTGCATTAGTTCCCGATCCTCCCTCGTATATACAGAGAAACAGTTACGCAAGAAAACTGTAGCGAAATACAGAAAGACCTGCTAATATTCGACGGGTCGTGCGGTAGCGTTCTAGCTTCCCGCGTCCGGGTTGCCGGGTTCGATTCCCGGCGGGGTCAGGGATTTTCTCTGTCTCGTGATGACTGGGTGTTGTGTGATGTCCTTAGTGGACTGATGACCATAGATGTTCCCAAGTCCCATAGTGCTCAGAGCCGTTTGAACCGTTTGATATTCGACGTATTCCGAAGGGATTGGCAGTTTGCCCTCGGCATTGACACACGTAATGTATTACGCAGATATATACGGAAAAACTGTTATTATACAATTACAAGATTCGTTTTACTATGGTTTGAAGCTCCTCTTGATGTTTTCCCGTATTTGCGATTCCAAAATTGGGTTGTTTTGAAAATCAGTCTTGTGCAAACACAATTAGATTATTTTTTTATTTTTGTATTTACCCTGTTCTGTGGATCAAAGATTTTATTTCTGTAAAGTACAAATATCAAATTTATAATAATTTATCTATTGCTTAGACACCTTACAATTACATCGCTAAATGAATTGCATGATTCTACATCGGTTTTTCTAGACTTTTTCGTCATTTTTTGAAGCATGTCGATCGCAAACGAGCCATGATGAACATTATTGTGTATTTGTGAGGAACCGTTTCGTGGGTATAGGTTATGTGCGTTTCTGTTCTTACATTTTTCGTCCTGTTGCAAGTCTCTTGTTGATATCTCTATCAGCTGCTACGTAGTTCACTGTTTCCACGCAGCGTTTTGCAAAATCTTCGTTCACTATACACGAAACAGTTCCTCACAAATACACTTCTGGCCATTAAAACTGCTACACCAATAAGAAATGCAGATGATAAACGGGTATTCATTGGACAAATATATTATACTAGAACTGACATGTGATTACATTTTCACGCATTTTGGGTGCATAGATCCTGAGAAACCAGTACCCTGAACAACCACCTCTGGCCGTAATAACGGCCTTGATACGCCTGGGCATTGAGTCAAACACAGCTTGGATGGCGTGCACAGTTACAGCTGCCCATGCAGCTTCAACACGATACCACAGTTCATCAAGAGTAGTGACTGGCGTATTGTGACGAGACAGTTGCTCGGGCACCATTGACCAGACGTTTTCAATTGGTGAGAGATATGGAGAATGTGCTGGCTAGGGCAGCAGTCGAACATTTTCTGTATCCAGAGAGGCCCGTACAGGACCTGCAACATGCCGTCGTGCATTATCCTGCGGAAATGTACGGTTTCACAGGGATCGAATGAAGGGTAGAGCTACGGGTAGTAACACATCTGAAATGTAACGTCCACTGTTCAAAGTGCCGTCAATGTGAACAAGAGGTGATCGAGACGTGTAACCAGTGGCACCCCATACCATCACACTGGGTGATACGCCACTATGGCGATGACGAATACACGCTTCCAATGTGCGTTCACCGTGATGTCGCCAAACACGGATGCGACCATCATAATGCTTTAGCAGAACGTGAATTCATCCGAAAAAATGACGTTTTGCCATTCGTGCACCCAGGTTCGTCGTTGAGTACACCATCGCAGGCGCTCCTGTCTATGATGCAGCGTCAAGGGTAAACGCAGCCATGGTCTCCGAGCTGATAGTCCATGTGCAGATGGTTGTTGTCTTGCAAACGTCCCCATCTGTTGATTCAGGAATCGAGACGTGGCTGCACGATCCGTTCCAGCAATGCGGATAAGATGCCTGTCATGTCGAGTGGTACTGATACGAGGCCGTTGGTATCTAGCACGGCGTTCCGTATTGCCCTCCTGAACCCACCGATTCCATATTCTGCTGTCACTGGATCTCGACCAACGCGAGCAGCAATGTCGCGATACGATAAACCGCAATCGCGATAGGCTACAATCCAACCTTTATCAAAGTCGGAAACGTGATGGTACGCATTTCACCTCCTTACACGAGGCGTCACAACAACGTTTCAGCAGGCTGCTGTTTGTGTATGAGAAATCGGTTGGAAACTTTCCTCATTTAAGCGCGTTGTAGATGTCGCCACCGGCGTCAACCTTGTGTGAATGCTCTGGAAACCTAATCATTTGCATGTCACAGCATCTTCTTCCTGTCTGTTAAATTTCGCGTATGTAGAACGTCATCTTCGTGGTATAGCAATTTTAATGGCCAGTAGTGTAGTTGCAGCTAGACGCATTGGACATTCCGTTTCGGTAATTGTTAGAGAATTCGATATTCCGAGATCCACAGCGTCAAGAGTCAGGCATTACCTCTCACCAGAGACAACTCAGCGGCCGACGGCCTCACTTACCGATCGATGGCAGCGGCGTTTGTTAACAGCACGACATCGCACGCAGCACCTCTCGTGGGCTCGTGACCACATCGGTTGGTCCCTAAGCGACTGGAAAACGGCGGTCTGTCAGATGAGTCCCGACTTCAGCTGGTAAGAGCTGATGCTACGCTTCGAGTGTGGCGCAGACCCCCCGAAGCCATGGACCCAAGATGTCAACAGGCAGTGTGCAAGCTGGTGATGGCTCCATAATAGCGTGGGCTTTGTTTCCATGGAATGGACTGGGTCCTCTGGTCCAACTGAACCGATCATCGATTAGAAACGGTTATGTTCGGCTACTTGGAGACTATCTGCAGCCATTCAAGGACTTCACGTTCCCAAACAACGATGGGATATTTTTGGATGACAATGCTCCACGTCACCTGGCCGCAATTGTTAGCAGTTGGTTTGAAGAGCATTCTGGAAAATTCGAACGAATGATTTGGTCACCCAGATCACCCGACGTGAATCCTATCGAACGTTTATGGAACATAATCGAGAGGTTTGTTCGTGCACAAAATCCTGAACCAGCAATACTTTCGCAATTGTCGACGGCTGTAGAGGCAGCATGGCGCAGTATTTCTGCAGGTGGGTTCCAGCTACTTGTGGGGTCCATACCAAGATGGGCTGTTGCACTACGTCGGGCAAAAGCAGGTCCGACACGATATTAGAAAAGATCACCTCAGTGTACAGTGGAATCACATGGAGCACGTGCTTCGCACAACGTGTTGCCAGCGGACTAACGTGACACTGCTTAGTTTTCCGTGGGAAAGGTTGAATGAAGACTGTCTCTGTATCTGAATGGTAGCCAACACGGTAGCTCAATGTGTACGATCAGAGGGCTCGTTGCCTCTGTAATAAAACGAGTGAAGGAATCAACGATCAGACGGATGTCTTGTAACGTCCGCCCGCACCAAACGCAACGAACAACACCATGAGAGAGAGAAAAAAAGTAAAGGTAACGTTGCTGTTTTCGATGCGGAGGGACACGGGTTAGGTTTCCGGTACCTGCGCAGACATTTTTCTGACGTAGGGATGTCTGGTGCGCAGTGCACCAAGACCTTTTGAGGCAAAATGAGAAGCTGCTTGAGTAAAGAAGCAGTAGCGTCATCAGGAGTCATCTACTGGCAATAACGGCAGGCGGGGTCAGCAACGTGCTGATCACATATTCCACGATCGTAGACGGCTCCTCGTACTGCATTGTCGGTCAGTGGAAACAGGCTTAAGGCCTCATCCGTGAGTGGTGTTCACGTTTTTACAAGTTTGAACTGAAAATAAAAACACAATTTAGGATTATGTGCGCATGGTTATAAAGTATATTTTGAAGCACAGGAAATAGCAGATCACTGACCTAAAACGGTGTGAATTTTCGGACGTAGGACAGTAAAATGGAAGTAATTGTGCTTTCACCGAATCAGGATTTACATATTATAAATAAGAGTTTTATTTACATGCTACGTTCCAGTGTTGTGCGTTACAATGAACTTGCGAAACAATAGTTAACAAAAATGGTTCAAATAGCTCTAAGCACTATGGGACCTAACATCTGACGTCATCAGTCCCCTATACTTAGAACTACTTAAAACTAAATAACCAAAAGACATCACACACATCCATGCCCGTGGCAGGATTCCAACCTGCGACCGTAGCAGCAGCCCGGTTCCGGACAATAGTTAAGATGCTCGCCAGAAGTCTTTTGTTGATTGTATATAGTCGGGCTACTAGAATACTCCAAAAATTTGACAGCTATCCATTTAAATTTATCCCATTTGTTGTTGTCTTTGAAATTCATTTTTACGTTCCCTTCACTAATTTTGAGTTCAGTTACAGTGACAGTGCAGTAGTTTTAAATCGCAGTATTTTCGCCATGGACTGCATTACTTATTATAACTTCCACGGCTGAAATTTCCACTTCTAAGTCATGTTCAGTGATTAAGGTGTTGAAAGCTCTGCAGCTGTCAGTACTAGTAAAGCAATTAAAAAGTATGTAAGCTTGTATGACTCATGTAAGCAATATAAACTCACATCCATTTTATTATTTCAATAATGTCCACTACTGCTGTGTTTTCAGCATCTTGAACACTTGAAAATGATTGAATGTCGAAATTGCAGTTGTGGAAATTATAATAAATAGTGATGACTATGGCGTTGTCATTATAAATATTTAAGGAAACAGTGAACTCAAGACAGATACAAATGTACAGAGTGAACCAAAAGTCTGTTAACATTTGGAAATGCACTAATTCACGGAATAATGTAACTGGAGAGAGGAAAAATTAACACACATGCCAGAAATGACATGGAATTTTACTCAGATCGAGAACGAGTGCAAAAATCGAGCAACAGATGGCGCTGCGCAGCAACACGTCAGTGACGCCGCGTAAAAATCGTGTATAAAATGAGTTGTAGTGAGAGAGGGAATCACTACTTTTTTAAGGTTTTTATCTCCATTTAACAATCGCCCCTTTTTTGTCTCCTCTCTTCGATACTGTTCCCTCTTTTTATACTATGTACCGCCATATATTCTCCCTTATGTTCTTTTAAATGTCTCCTATTGTATAATTCATGTCTCTCGGCTGAAGAGCAGCGCTTACGCTGCTGGCAGCCCGCCCCAAACGGGGAATTGAAGTACAATTAAAAAAAAAAAAAAGAAAAAACACTGGAGGGACCACTACTGTAATTACCTGTGTAGTTGTGTCACCTCTTACCTGTAATCTTTAACTTATACCGTCGGAGTGTGGTAATGGACTTGCAAGTCTCACCGCCACACCTTCAAAATGCAATACAATGATATCATTGCAGTGATGTCTTTGTAAGATAGGAAAATTTCACTCCTATACCAAGATAGTTAGACCGTTCTACACAGTGACACTGTAACGGAACCTAGCCTGGCTGATAAACACCTCCTGGAAGGTACGACTTTCATGCCATGTGTGAAGGATTTGTTGCGCACTGCGCACTCTGTTTGGTGAGGTTTGCGTGCTGAGCCGCCACGACCGTCATGTCTGCCTCCCAGATGCCCAGACCACAATTCTCATGATTGTTGGCTGTGGGGTTACCTTGTAAGACCCCACCCGTCACTTACTGGTTTTAATGTGTGTTCACCCCACGTAATCGACTAACAGATCAACAGAGAGTGCATAACTGCCGCAATGTTCGATAACGCAAAGAAAGTAATAAGGCCCTGTGACTCCTGATTGAATTGCGGTGGCCGTGTTTACATTAATTGATTCAGAATTGATCCCTTTTAATTAAAAAGGGGTGCACATTGATGTTATATTCAGCTATTGAACACCAGATGCAAATGTTGAACATAAAATTAATTAAGAAAGTGATATGGGATTTCAACTACTTGATTGAAAACAGATGCAGTCGATTAGCACAGATTTATTTTAACTCACGACCTTCAATCATCACATTACATGGTAATAAATTGCGTTTGCATGGAGTAAAGCGCGATAAATCAAAAGTAATTCCTATCGACTGACCCAGGCGCAATGCAAAGTGCGGGAAGAATTCTACAGGACACGGCCCACGAAAACCTCGTCGAAACTTTGTCGACGTGATCCTGCCGTTGTGTGGACGTCGGCCGACTTCGTGGTGCTGCAAGGCTGCGCTCGTCTATTCACTCCTAGCTATCTTTCTCAGTACATAGCTGAGCCAAAACTTTCTATCTCCAAGCTCAATCGTTCCGTTTGCTAAGTCCTAAACTGCAGAGATGCTCACTCTCTCTCAGGCAAGCTGAGTAAAGAAGGCCACATTCGCACTCTAAGCAAGCTGGGAATGGAAGACCACTACGAAGACTTCTCCCAGTCCGCTCTTCGCCTCGGTTTCCCCTCCAACAAAGTCACTTACGCCAATTGCAGCACAAGTCGCGTTAATTATGCGTCGCTTCCCAGCGCCGACCAATGCCTGCTCTGGAAAGTGAACAAATTCCCACAAAATTTCCCTTCCTCCCAACTTCTGCTATTTACCTCCTCCCAGGCCACCCATCAAGGTTAGGGCGTGCATAAACACCACTTTTTCCGGAATTCTGGCTCCCAGGAGAGTACTTCAAATTCCCATCGGAGGCTGGCGTATTTCATTCTGTCGCTCTTCACCTGATTTACTTCAGACTCTGCGGACTGTGAACTCAGTGTGAAGCTGCTATAGTCATGAACACGCATATTTTGGCCTGTGTTGACCGCTAAACCATAGCTTTGCGCGGCTTTCTCGCATGTTTCACTGAAAATGGGACGACGGACATTTTCAACAGACGTACAAGTTCTCTGGCTGCTTCCCGGTACGCCAGCATGGGGTCAACCACCCACTCTCTGTCACTCATCTTAAGCCAGCTGGAGGCTGCGCCTCTTTACCGCTTTCTCAGAGCTTGAGCTGCCCTAAGCTGCCTATTGTCGCTTCCCTTCACCGCTCCCCTGCCGGCCATGGTCAATTCTGAATACTTCCCTGGGATAAACTAGCCTCCAGTAAATTGACGCGTTTCTACAAAGCTTTCATGTCGTGTGAATTACTTTAAAACCATCACCCGACATTAATTATTTCAATACATCCATACTATACCCTCTACAAGATGCATTGTGCCTTGTCAGTCATTTTTGTTCAGTCCTACCGTTCGCTCAATGTGAGTTAGGTGATCTTTAATGACTTCATGTAAGGGGCATAGTTCTGCCATCTTACAACCTGTGGTCGTAAGGTTACCGTGAATGTCCGACGTAATTAAGGAGGCTGAAAGACAACATCCGACATCAATTCTTCCCCCCCCCCCCCCTCCTCCCACAAATACCTACTGATGTTATATACCGTGTTGTTCGCAGTTCCTCCACTACAGGTATTGTTGATGAATGACGGCCTACATATTAAGTGTTTGTTATAAAGAACATTGCCTTCGCTGAAAATAAATTGTAATGCTAATTACTTGATTTTGTATGATATGAAGGGACGTCTGTTGGTCATTTTGTTTACTTTTTTGATTTAATTAAGATCCTTTGTCGTTTCAAGCATTTGTGTCAATTTTTACATCTCTACGTACGTTATTCTGTGGAGCATTGAATTTTCAAATATTAAGGGACTTACGGATCATCCTGTATATTTACAGTATGTTTGTCTACCACGTTTCAACGCATTTCTGTGCAGTTTTCATCAATCTTTAGAGTTTAACCAAATCATAGACTTGCCTGTTCTCAATCTCTCGCCGAGTGTTGTAGTGTTACGTTTTTAGTTTCCACCACTAACTGTAAGCACAACACAAATTGATCTTTTCAGCTGGTGTGTCGCGAGCTTTTGCTGTGCACCGTAGTCCTAAGGAATTTGTCGTGGAATTTTGGTATATTCAGAGGCTTACGTAGCAAATAAGAGTTACACTCCTGGAAATGGAAAAAAGAACACATTGACACCGGTGTGTCAGACCCACCATACTTGCTCCGGACACTGCGAGAGGGCTGTACAAGCAATGATCACACGCACGGCACAGCGGACACACCAGGAACCGCGGTGTTGGCCGTCGAATGGCGCTAGCTGCGCAGCATTTGTGCACCGCCGCCGTCAGTGTCAGCCAGTTTGCCGTGGCATACGGAGCTCCATCGCAGTCTTTAACACTGGTAGCATGCCGCGACAGCGTGGACGTGAACCGTATGTGCAGTTGACGGACTTTGAGCGAGGGCGTATAGTGGGCATTCGGGAGGCCGGGTGGACGTACCGCCGAATTGCTCAACACGTGGGGCGTGAGGTCTCCACAGTACATCGATGTTGTCGCCAGTGGTCGGCGGAAGGTGCACGTGCCCGTCGACCTGGGACCGGACCGCAGCGACGCACGGATGCATGCCAAGACCGTAGGATCCTACGCAGTGCCATAGGGAACCGCACCACCACTTCCCAGCAAATTAGGGACACTGTTGCTCCTGGGGTATCGGCGAGGACCATTCGCAACCGTCTCCATGAAGCTGGGCTACGGTCCCGCACACCGTTAGGCCGTCTTCCGCTCACGCCCCAACATCGTGCAGCCCGCCTCCAGTGGTGTGGCGACAGGCGTGAATGGAGGGACGAATGGAGACGTGTCGTCTTCAGCGATGAGAGTCGCTTCTGCCTTGGTGCCAATGATGGTCGTATGCGTGTTTGGCGCCGTGCAGGTGAGCGCCACAATCAGGACTGCATACGACCGAGGCACACAGGGCCAACACCCGGCATCATGGTGTGGGGAGCGATCTCCTACACTGGCCGTACACCACTGGTGATCGTCGAGGGGACACTGAATAGTGCACGGAAATCCAAACCGTCATCGAACCCATAGTTCTACCATTCCTAATCCGGCAAGGGAACTTGCTGTCCCAACAGGACAATGCACGTCCGCATGTATCCCGTGCCACCCAACGTGCTCTAGAAGGTGTAAGACAACTACCCTGGCCAGCAAGATCTCCGGATCTGTCCCCCATTGAGTATGTTTGGGACTGGATGAAGCGTCGTCTCACGCGGTCTGCACGTCCAGCACGAACGCTGGTCCAACTGAGGCGCCAGGTGGAAATGGCATGGCAAGCCATTCCACAGGACTACATCTCTACGATCGTCTCCATGGGAGAATATAGCAGCCTGCATTGCTGCGAAAGGTGGATATACACTGTACTAGTGCCGACATTGTGCATGCTCTGTTGCCTGTGTCTATGTGCCTGTGGTTCTGTCAGTGTGATCATGTGATGTATCTGACCCCAGGAATGTGTCAATAAAGTTTCCCCTTCCTGGGACAATGAATTCACAGTGTTCTTATTTCAATTTCCAGGAGTGTATCTGTAACAAGCAATTTTAATGTCCTGAGTAATGTTGGTTATGTGGCTAAAACAACTGTTCAAATTTCAAAGTGCGTAGCATCTGTGAGAGCTTAAATTACGTATATAAAATTTTACTAGCTGTTACCTTCCCATTATACGGAAGTAAAATAACAGATTTCATCACTGATACGGGCCGTAGTGTATCATACCACTTTGACTATCAATTGTGTTTCAAAAACATTAATGTATGGTTATTTTAATTAATGTGTTAATCAGAAGTAACAGTATGAAAAGAATTCCCCCCCCCCCCCGTTTCGTCTTCCATGGGGTTGAGGAAGGGTGGGGAGTTAGGACATACACGATTATTCATAAGTACCTCTAGGGTTTCAGAAAGACGACTGCGCAAAACTACAAGATATACTGAAAACAGGCACACGTCAGTGGGCAGAGCGTCTTTGTAAATCACACTACAGGTGCTCAGTATGGGTTTCGTTTGTGATGTAGCAAGCGTCAACCCGTGGGTGCAGGGCGTTGACGCGATGTGTCCGGGAAATACACGAAGGCAGCCCGCTTTGAGAATCTGATAGTTGGGATGCCTATCTGCAGGTGCGACCTAGTTCGACGTGACAATATGGTGATGACGGTTAACAATGAAACTTGAGGACAGTACAACCTACAGGTGCAATCTGTAATTACAAGGTGTTTAAAAAAGAATATACGTATTTCGAATGCATATATTTATTAAACATATGAATGTGAAACTTTACGCGCATATTTAAGAACATGCCAAGTTCAGATAGAGATGTTCAATATGTCCTCCATCAGCTACACGAACAATATCACATCGATACTAAAAATCCTCCCATACTCGGGCAAGCATGTCCTTCGTCACTGATTTTATGGCAGTACGGATTCGGTTCTTCAACTCTTCTAGGTTCTGTGGGAGTGGTGGTACCTAAATGTTGTCTTTAAAGAAACCCCATAGGAAGAAGTCAGAGGGTGTCAAATCCGGAGACCGTGGAGCCCAACTGAGACACGCTAAGTCGCGATCTTCTTGCCCCCAAACCTACGGTTCGGTAGAGTTTCATTCAGATATCCACGCTCTTGGCGACTCCAGTGAGGAGGTGCCCCATCTTGCTGAAAAACGTAGCTGTCTTCGTGCAGCCTTGGAAAAACCAGTTTTGTAACATAGCGAGATACTGCTGACCGTTAACTGTGTTTACACCAAAGAAGAATGGGCCGTAAACAGATAATCGGGATATTGCACAAAACACAGGACGCAGAGCTTGCAACAGCTCTAACTTGTACGGCTACATAACCAACAGACGTCTCAAAACACGCCAAATTGTTGTTGTAGGCAGTTGTAGTTCCAGACTGGCACGACGAGTTGGTTTTGAAGGACTACGCTGGAAAGCAGTTTAAATTCCTGCAACATTTTCTTCAGGGACACGAGGGCGGTCAGGACTGCTTCCTATGCATACACATCCTGTATCTAGAAACTGTCGATACCATCTGTGAATGTTCCACCCATTCGGAGGATCAATTTGGTACATCAACCTGAAACATCTTTGCACCTTAATCACGGAATTGCACTTCGCAAACTCGAGAACACAAAATTACTTGTGCTTGCGGAGTAGCCATTTTAAACATATGACGGTCACCAAGCAAAACACAAGGCAATTGATGACATCTAGTGGATATTAATATAAAGTAGACTATGTATTCGATTCTCCAATAGCCGAGCCGAGGCGCAGCGATCGATAGTTTGGACAAAATAATACTTTGTAATACGTATATTCTTTTTGAAACACCCTGTATAAGAATTCTGCTAACCATTAGTAGGATTCCCTTTACCATTGGAAAACTGATACGTGACAATGACATGCAACAAATTTCAATTTAGTTAGTTTGTAGTTAGTTACATGTTCCATGGATCATTTTGCACGATAGATCATAATGATGTGGAACAAGTCATTTTGCATTCACATCGCAAATTAATTTGTGCATACAGTTATATTCTGAATATTTCTATTTTTTTCATAAAGAAGAAAGATATACAGATGTGAGTTAGTAATCCCTGCCCACCACATTTTACACATAACAGTAATAGAAATTCTTCGACGGAATAGAAGAAGTGGACAAGGAAAAATTTTCACAGTTTTTTCTCAGTTGGACATTTTATATCACTGGGTAAGTCACCAAAAATTGTTGTTGCACCATTGTGCACCCATTTTTGTGTCAAAGACGACCTTAATGTGGAGTAATGAATGGCAATTTCCCTTCTGGTATTGTAATTATGTACCTCATTGTTCCTTATGAACTGTAGCGGATTATTTACAACACACTTCATGAAGGAATAAATATACTGTGAAGCAGTAGTCAGAAAGCCCAAGTCCTTAAACAGATGTCTACAAGATGATAATGGGTAAGCACCAGATATTATTGTTACACCACTTTTTGCGCAATGAAGGCTTTCTTTCTTAAAGATGAGTCTGTCTACAACATTTTTTCTATATGATATTATTGAATGAAAATATGCAAAGTATGTGAGCTTACTGATATGTCTCTCCCCAATAATTGCAATGATTCTAAGCGCAAATATTCCTGAACTAAGTAATTTAAATTTTCATCAATATGAACCCCTAAGAATTTTGAAGTTTCCACCCTGTATATTATTTCATCACCATGTATTACACTTATCATTGATGTAGTACCTCGAGAGGTGCAGAACTGATTATGTTATGTCTTTTAAAATTGAAAGTGAGACCATTCGCAGAAAACCAATCAATAATACTTTTAAGAACTTTGTTTACTATTTCTTCTGTTTCTGTACGAATGCTTGAATTGTTTACAATACTAGTGTCATCTGCAAAAAGAACTAATTCTGTTTGTTGTACACTAGACGGAAGATGTTTTATGTATATGGGGAATAGTAGTGGACCTAAGATTGAACCTTGGGGAACCCCATACATGATTTCTCCCCAGTCAGAATTATGTCCTCGGATCACATTGCTTGAATTACTAAGTGCAACTTTCTAAATTCTTTTGGTTGGATATGACATCCATTGGTTGGCTATACCATCAATCCCATTTAAACGTCAAGTTATCTAGACAATACTGTGATTCACACAGTCAAATGCCTCAGAAAGGTCGCATAAAATACCAACCGAGGCTATTTTATTATTTAATGCTTGTAAAATCTGATGAGTGAGCGTATGAATGACATTCTCAGTAGAGAAACTCTTCTGAAACCTGTTATTTGCTGAGGATACTATTCTAGAATACATCACCTTCTCAAAAATTTCGGAGAATGATGTCAGCAGTGAAACAGGTCGATAGTTATTGGCATATCTCTTGTCACATTTCTTAAAGAGCGGCTTTACTATAGCATATTTCAGTCTCTCTGGGACAGTACCTTGAGTTAGCGATGCATTACATATTTTGGATAAGGGTGAGCTTATTACGTGAGAATAAATCTTTAATTCTGTATTGGAAACACCATCAAAACCAGATGGGCTTATAGTTTTGAGAGAATGTGTAATTTTCTTCATTTCAGAAGGAGAAATTGTTGATACATTCATATGACTGAATTTTATGAAGGTTATGTTTTCAGCATGCTGCTTTGGTTTTGCTCTTGCCCCTATGCTTTCATTTTATCTTGGGATAAATAAGAGGGGCAGTCGAAAATTTTTTAGCTCGATGTAGTTACTGTAATGTCTCGCACAAACTCCACCACCTATTTTTATGGTGACAGTTTGTGGGTATGCAAGTCAAATTTCGCGGCTCCAGCTTCGTTAGTTTTGCCGCTGGGATGCGTTGCATACCGTAGTGTAAGCAAAATGGCGAATATCGAGAGAATCAAGAACCGTGCTGTGACTGAATATTTTCATTTCAAGGGAATGACGCCTAAGGACATTGCGGAGGAGATGCGGAATACCCTTAAGGACAGTGCCCCGTCTTATACAACAGTGAGAAATTGGAAGAACGAGTGTAGAAGATGCGCCAAGGAGCGGAAGACCTGTCACCGATGCCACTGATGAAACAGTGACTGCAATTCACGACACGATTTTGCAGGGTCGTCGAACAACGCTGCAGCACATTGAAACCACATTTGGAATCTCCCATGGGCGTGCTCATGACACTGTTATGGGTATTTTGGGAATGCGGAAGTTTTCATCTCGGAAGATCCCGAAAGACTTGAATGCAGGTCAGAGACGGGAGCGTGTGCATTGTTGTGAAGAAATCGTCCGCCAGTTTGAAGCGGATGAAGACGGCTTTCTTGCAAGGTATGTGACAATGGACGAAACGTGGGTTTACCGCATTGATATTGAGACAAAACAACAGTCACAGCAATGGAAAAATCCTTCATAGCCTATCACAAAAAAATTCCGGGTGCAAAAATCAGCAGGTAAGGTGATGCCATCGGTCTTCTGGGATGCAGAAGGTGTAATTATGGTAGATTACTTGCAAAATGGCATAGCTATCAGTGCATCATACTATTGCACCCTCCTGCGCCATTAGAGAGAAGAGATAAAGAAAAAAAGGCGCTGAAAATTGGCAAGCTGAGTACTTTTGCATCAGGACAACGCACCGGCGCACAAAGCATTGGAAACTCGGCGAGACTGCGGGTTCGAATTGTTACATCATCCGCCATATTCTCCAGGTTTGGATCCATAAGCCTTTTTTTATTTTCCCCAACCTAAAAAAATATATCAAAGGATAACGATTTGACAATGGCGATGCAGTGATTGATGCTGTGCACGTTTGGTTGGACCCGAAATGGAACCTTTTAATTTGAATGGTTTGCACAAGTTATCTGAGTGTGCCCGCAAGTGTATTAGTGCACACGGGTACTATATTGAAAAATAAATTGGTATTATGAAATTTCTGTGTTGTATACATACTGTAGCTCCGCGTAGTCAGCGCGTACACTATTTTACCAATAGAACGCGCCCCGCTAAGCACAACAGCGCAGGCGCAGCGCTCGTCTGTCTCCGCACTACGAGATGGTGCTGTCTTAGAGACGGACCAAATTCTGCTTCCGCCGATCCGCGTATTAATATGAAACGCAGCCAATGAGATTGCTGCTAACGTAGAACCTTTTCTCCTCGCGGATCACACTTGCGCAGTGATACCTGAACGCTCGAGATATTATAACGAGTGTACAGACCTCCGATTAGTCATTCTGCATTTGTCTGTACCAGTCTATAGTCAATCAAGTTACGTAATGTATGTTTTTTATTATTTTAATAAATGTGTGTGAAAATTAATCAAGTTCTGTTTAAAGTTGGTCACCGTCAATCTGCTACTCTAAGCGTGCAAGTGACATTTCTATCGTCTGACCTAACGGCAGAAGATAAACACGCCACAATAAGACCACGAGACACATTACTGACACTCGCCTACTTCGTTAGAGCGACAAGTCAAATAATCTGATGGTGTGTGTACCGAAGGTCTTACAGTACGCACACCACAGGACTAATACTTAAAGGTGCACTTGTGTTGTTTTTCCAAGTTTGGAGAATGGAATGCAATGTGCTACTCAGAGTTTTGCAGTCATAGTTTGTCACAATGAGCGAAACTGCACGGACTCTCTCGCCATCACTGAAAGTTTCTCTCTTCCTGCAATCAAATCAAACATGAACTTTCGCAATCTAAGGCATTACGACACAAATCGAAAGTCACCATGTAACGTTATACGCAAATTGCTCAGAAAGAAATGATTGCCAACGTACCATTTTATGAAACAATGGGTCCTTGCTGTATGCCTGAATTAAGGAGCTTAACGCCTCTATGCTCCATTTCATTTCTGTAACACGAAGTAATCAAAAGAAAAAAATGCTTTCACAGGTAGTATAAAAGAAAGTCAACTGGCAAAAGGAGTTTTTTTTCTGCACTTATGAAAACCTACTTACTGAAAAAAATGCGGAAAATCCCCAACACGAAAACTGAAATTAGCTACTAGCCACCGAACAATAAGCAAATAACAAGCAGAAAGCACTGAGGTACCCCGTTCTGCGCATAAGCGGATTGACGGCAGTTTAGAACTGCTGTCTGTTCTGGCGCGCGGATAATGTGTCTGCTAATTTTCATAGTTTTACCCGTTCTACCGCTACATGGCTGTCGTGCTAGACCAGTACCATTCGAGGCGGATCGTCGTGTAATACCCGCTGAATGGTGTAACAGCGCGGCGCCCAGTGAAGTCACCTTCGGGCTTGGCGACAATTCAAACAGCACGTCGTAGACGAGTGCAAAACAAAGACCAGAGTTCAGAAGGTCATGTGAGGAGTAAGGTGGGATAACGATGCCACATTGGCAACACATTTCGCCGCAGCTCTACCTAACGCCACTGTCGACGTGTAGCATATGGGGAGTGTCATCACATCTCTACTTACCCACATTTTACGTCTTCTTTTGACGTCTCTGCAGCGTTGGAAGCAAATGGTTTTCTTATGAATGGCCGAGAGAAATGTATCGAGCAGACCGCTGCTCAGAATCGACACGAAAGGGCCTCGGCAGGTGTCATAAAGGGCGTAAATGAAACCTTCCCTTGGGACGTTCATTTTTCACACATTTTGGGGTCGAAAACGTCGGTTTGTAGCATGATGTACAACAGAACGACGTGATTGACAGACTTCGACACTCCTGAAACCCTTTGGACGATTCAACCCTTCTCAAACGAGATCGCAGAACTGTAGCCCCACTGAATGTGATCTCATCGATTTGGAGTACAGAAAAACTGCAATTTTTGCTCTGGTATGCTGGCTGGAACTACCAGGGACTGTTTAAAACAATTCGAGGGAATCTGAATGTGGTCCGAAGCAGAAAAGCTTGTTTATGCTCTTTCATCCCTACTTTTTCACATCCTCCTGTGGCGTGTACATAGAGAGTGAGGTGCAACATTGACACACACATGAATAAAGTGGCAGAGGGTCCCTCTAACCCCCTCGAGTTTGGTTAGACCATGGTGTTACCCCTGCACCTCCGTTGGGCACTTTGAAAACGTCCCTGTGCGAAGACACCCATCCTCTTATCCCTAGCTGCCAGTGAGATGGGTAACCCTCTCCACAATAGCAGCTGCTGGTCACAAGCTAAATCCGAGGGGAGTCTAAAGGGTTGACTATCCTGATGGCAGGCATGGTTCGGTGTGTTTGTGTCCCTGTACAGAGGCTTTTTTAAAGTGCCTAACAAAATTGCGCAGTTGACACTGAGGATGTGGCCGAGCTGGGGGTCTTATGGGGTCCCTTTGCCATTTTATTAACGAGTCTGTCAATGTTGTACTCAACCCCTCATATACAGGACAGCGCGAAAAACGAGAGATGCAAAAGTATCAACACGCTTTTCTGCCTCGAATCACGTTCAGATTTTGTCGAATGGTTATAAACATCCCTAGTCAACCAAAAATTGTAGTCATGCTACACTCCAAAGAGATGAGATCACATTAATTGATGTTGCAGCCCTGTGATGTTGTTAGAACAAGGTTGAATCGTCCAGAGGGACTCAGCAATGTCAAATCTTCTCAAAAAGTTCGTTCTGTTGGACGTGGCGCTGCAAACCGTAGTTTTCGACGGCGAAATGCGTGAAATTGAACATCCAAAAGAAAGGGCTGGTTTCATTCATTCCCTTTACTGCAGCTTGCATTGTCGATTCTGAGCAGTGGCGTGTCCGAAGTGTTTTCCTTGGCCACACACACCAGAAAACCGCGTGATTTCAACACTTGGTTTCGCTGTTCTGACCCCCATCACACACGTGTGAAGAGAAGAAGTAAGATGCGGTTAAGGAGAGATGTGAAGACCTGACCATGATTGACACATCCCATTGGGCAGAATCGTGGTGAAACGTGGTGCCAATACGGCATCATTAATCCGCCCCTCGCCTCACATGAACTTCTGAGTTCTTACCTTTTTTTCACATGTCGACACAACTTGTTGTTCGAGGTATTCGAAGCGTAACCGAACCCGAGGTTGAAGTCGCAGGGCGTCACGCTTTTGCACCATTTCAAAGAAAAGTTTTAGGCACCTTCAAGACAAATTTTGAACTCTGCGTCGCAACGGGAGAAGATGATTGGTTTTCAAAAAAGTGATCTTGAGTTTTGTTGTACAATATACAACAAGGTTAAAGATTGTGTAAACAGTGCAAACAATTTAGTGCTCACATATTCCAAATACATAAGACTTATATCATTCATACCTTCAGAGAAAGTAAATTAATGTCCTTTGAAGATGACACAACTGAGGTAAACCGTGTTTGGACAAACACAATCTTGTAACTGTGTTTTGCTAGAAGGCAGACTTACTTCATCATATCGCCAGTATTATTTTTGATACTTTGCGGAGTGTAAGCTTCGCAAGTTGAAGCCTGTTGCTTAACTCTCGTTTGCCATCTGTTGATATCCGCCTTAAACATTCCGCAGAACATTGCACGAGCCTGCCCCAACTGTATCGCGTTATTGCTATATCAGACTAGAGGGCCCTAACACTCGCACCAAATCCCGTAGCGCCGCTTCCACTTTCTATAAGAGCCTAATTTGTCAGAGCCTCATTTGTCAGAACCCAATTTGTCGCCTCACATTCTTGGCTTAACTTTCGAACGGCGTTCGTATGCCGTTATTAAAGTCGTAGCAGGGTGAGTTCAGAAAGGGGGAGAGAGAGGGAGAGAAGAGAAAGAGAGAGAGAGAGAGAGAGAGAGAGAGAGAGAGAGAGAGCGAGAGAGATCGGATGGATCGTCCTTGCTGAGCTCTCGGGAGCGGAGCCGCAAGGGGAAGACGGCTTAATTTGGAAGCAGGAATAGCCTCATCAGCGAGCAATTTAACACAGCAGGAGCAGGGGACGCCGTCCCTAAGTGGCAAGGCACAGGAATAGCACCGGCCTGGGTCCAGAGACGGACACTGCACCACTGAAGATGTCGTTTCCCAACTGCCGAAACGTGTCAACAGTCCAGGGATTCGACAGAATAACGTGAATAGTAAAGTAATATGGCAATGACTCTCGTAATGGCGGCCGGATTTGGGGTGGGGACGCTAGAGTACTTGAACCTCCTCCTTCCTAGCTATTAACATAGCTAAGTATTTTATGATGCTGTAAGACAAAGACCAGATCTACGTAAATGTTGATAATATCGCTAGTTTAGTCCTTTGACTAACGACGGGATATACGAAGGGGCATCGAAAAGTTTCTAGCCTAATAAATAACGAATGACAGAATGTGGTGTGCGTACTGTAAGACCTTCGGTACACACACCATCAGATTATTTGACTTGTCGCTCTAACGAAGTAGGCGAGTGTCAGCAATATGTCTCGTGGTCTTATCGTGGCGTGTTTATCTTCTGCCGTTAGGTCAGACGATATAAATGCCACTTGCACGCTTAGAGTAGCAGATTGACAGTGACCAACTTTAAACATAACTTGATTAATTTTCACCCACATTTATTAAAACAATAAAAAATCATAGACATTACGTAACTTGATTCTGGATGCTTTTTACAATTGACTATCTGAAGTTCTTAGGTCTTGGTACGTCAATCTTATTCTCACATATCTCTGATACTTGGCAAAGTGTCTATTCATTTATCTTCATGGCTATGTACAGGAATATGATAATCTGATTAGACGCAGACTGAAACTTGACTATAGACTGGTACAGACAAATGCAGACTAATGCTGACTGATGCAGACTGACTAATCGGAGATCTGTACACTCGTTATAATAACTCGAGCGTTCAGGTATCACTGCGCGAGTGTGATCCGTGAGGAGAAAAGGTTCTGCGTTAGCAGCAATCTCATTGGCTGTGTTACATATTAATACGCGGATCGGCGGAAGCAGAATTTGGTCCGTCTTTGAGGCAGCGCCATCTCGTAGTGCGGAGACAGACGAGCGCTGTGCCTGCACTGTTGTGCTTAGCAGGGCGCGCTCTAGTGGGAAAGTTGTGTACGCGCTGACTATGCGGAACTATGTACACAAAGTGTTGCAAATTGCAGTGCATACATTCACAACAGCTTTTGAAATGGTTGGCTGTGTTATTCTGTGGCTAAAAGCCAGACTCTTAAAAGATTCCCCAGTCGCCATGAAACGTAATGTTACAACCAGCATGCAACATAACAGAGCACATACAGGTATTTTATGAGTGATCTAGGTTGGTATGATCACAAAACATATGATTTAATTCTTACTTTCGAGAAGGTGAGATAACATCCCTCATGACTGTGTCACACATGCTAATTCCATCTTATAACATAGACAGCAGATTCTCAAAACAGGCCAGGTCCATCCTCATGAAGTTCCGAAATTCTTGCAGATCTTCGGGCTCTAATGTTTCATAAGTAACATAATCCCCTGGCTTCCTTCCTTCTTTCCAGCCGGGGTCGAACTCAACAATGCCTGGCTTTCCGTTTTCGTCGTCGTTCTGCCCTAATCCGAAGATTTACCGTCACGGCCAAGGCAATAGCTCCAAAGACAAGTGCGTCCCCCATGTGCTAAATGTAAATTTAGAAATACATGTACCTGTGTAACCAATTGTCGCAATATAAAACTATCTGTTGCGTCAATAATTCACACCAGCAGTAACCTATGTAATAGAATAACAATTGCTTAATCAATAATCATAAAAAACAATTTCTTATTATTGAGCTGACATAAATAATTTGAACGAAAGACGTTCCAATATGTCACACAATCCCCCTTATGTTAGAACGAACGACTTTACAAGAGATCAAACGGTTCTATTTGCGTTTCGTGCGTTATCACAGTCTATTGCGCATAAGCGCTAGGTATATCCCGCGTGAATGGTGTAATAGGTCTAGGTGAACCAGCCTGTATTAACAGATATGCACGCTTGGGGCGCTGATGCATAGTTGTACGGTTTACGCGCATCGTGTAATAGTGGCTTTAAATAGGATGGTTGTAGGCACCTTCGAGCCAAATTTCGAACTTCTGCGTTGCAATGGGAAAAATGATGAGGTATCAAAAAAGTGACCCTTTAATTTTAATACACAGTATCTATTACCTTTAGATTACGCTTCGTTTTCTGCGGCTATATGCCCATTTCAAACTCAGATCCATAGTTACACCAGCATGCCATCGGCAACAAAGATGTGGATAGAAAATACCTCTATCAGGAAATGGGGCCTAAAATTGTGACACTGTGAAGATACATTTTGGGACAACAAACATTAGCATATGCTAGATGGCGTTTCCCATCAGGATAATACAAAGCCCGACATTGTAGCTCATTACATAATGAAGGGTGTATCAACTAAATCCTGTATGGTTTGAAAAACTGACTTCGCTGCAGAAAACGCCAGAGATACATTAGGCTAATTGGTTAAAATGGCTCTGAGCACTATGGGACTTAACATCTATGGTCATTAGTCCCCTAGAACTTAGAACTACTTAAACCTAACTAACCTAAGGACATCACACAACACCCAGCCATCACGAGGCAGAGAAAATCCCTGACCCCGCTGGGAATCGAACCCGCGAACCCGGGCGTGAGAAGCGAGAACGCTACCGCACGACCACGAGATGCGGGCTCAGGCTAATTCTCGGCTGTCACGAAGAGTACATTTTTCTGGACTACGTGCAAAACTGTTGAACAAGCACATGGGGTGACCTATGGGCTTCCCCTCACAATTCAAAAATTTTCTTGAAAATGATGGTGCCATCGTCGAATGCTTTCAGCGGTAGGAGGTGCACTGTCGCGCTCTCGACGAAAACCACGCCTCGCATTTGTAACTAAATTCCACAGGTTTAAAAGGACAAAGCAAAACGCCCTTTGTTGCTGTGTTGTCGCCAATTGATTCGACGCACTGCGTTAGGTAATGAACCGAGCGGCCGAGCTAGCTGCCGCATAGAGACCCTTATTGCCAACTTACAACTAGCACCAAGATAACTTTTAGTTTCGATGCATGTGCTGAAATGCACCCTTAGATTCTTTCTTAATTCATGTAGAAGCTATAGTCTTGTGAGATCAGATGAATCTTTTTGAACAGGCTGCACTGATTCGTATAAAACACGAGAAGTAGTTGGTTATGCGTTGCAGACGGGGTCAAAGATTTTCAGAAGGCTTTTGAAACTGTGCTCACAAGCGGCTTGTAATTAAATTGCATGCTTATGGAATATCGTCTCAGTTGTGCGACTGGATTCGTGATTTCCTGTCAGAGAGGTAAAAAAAAGTAATATCTGGCGTTCCCCGAGGTAGTATTATAGGCCCTCTGCAGTTCCTTATCTATACAAACGATTTAGGAGACAATCTAAGCAGCCGTATAGGTGGTTTGCAGATGATGATTTAGTTTACCGCCCTGAAAAGTAATCAGAAGGTCAAAACAAATTGCTAAAGATTTAGAAAAGATATTTGTATGGTGCGAAAATCGTCAATTGACACTAAGTAAAGAGAAGTGTGCTGTCAGCCATACGGGGGCTGAAAGCAATCCGTTAAACTTCGGTAACGCGATATATCAGTCAAATCTAAAGGACGTAAATTCAACTAAATACCTAGGAATTAAAATTGCGAACAACTTAAATTGGAAAGACAAATAGAAAATGTTGTGGGGAAGGCGTTTTATTGGCAAAACACTTAGACGACGCAACTGATCTACTAAAGAGTCTACCTACAATACTCGTATCCTTCCTCTTTTGGAGTACTGCTGCGCGTTGTTGGATTCTTACTAGATAGGATTAACGGAGTATAACGAGAAAATTCAAAGAACAGCAGCATGTTTTGTGTCATCGAGAAATAGGGGAGAAAATCTAACGGACATGATACAACATTTGGGGTGGATGACGTTAAAACAAAGGCGTTTCTCGTTGCGGCGGGATTTCTCACGAAATTTCAATCACCAACTTTCTTCTGCGACTGAGAAGATATTTTGTTGACGCCGGCTTACATAGGGAGAAACGATCGTAATAAAATAAGGGAAATCAGAGCTCGCACGAAAAGATGTAAGTCTTCATTTTTTTCTGTGAGCTTTTCGAGAGTGGAATAACAGAAAATTATTGTGAAGGTAGTTCGATGAGCCCTCTTCCAGACTCTTGAGTGTGATTTGCACAGTATCCATGTAGATGTAAATGTGAATGTATCACAAGAAACTTCATCTACGCCTAAATATGTACTCTGAAAACCCCTGTGAAGTGCATCGCACGAGGTGCTTACCGTTGTACCAAACATTAGATTTTAAGCATGAAGTTTTTCGGCTCGGTATTGTATTAAATATTCTCGATGAACTTGTCGCATTAATTCTGTATGACTAATTGTCTATAACTCACAGAGAATTAACGTGACAAGTGTACCTAGAACATTTATTCTAATACTAGTATTAGGATTTATAACCGTTCTATTTGCTTTGGAAGCATAGGAAGAATGACCGTTTAAAAGCTATTGTGCATGCTGTAACTAGTCTAATCTTGTCTTTGTCGCCTCTAAGGGAGAGATGGAGTGCTTGAGTATTCTTCTAGGTTCTTCACTTGAAATGTTTATTGAAACATTGTAAGTAAACTTTCGCAAAGTTGGTGGTGTCTTTCTTCAAGGGTTTATCTACAAGGGTCTGTCAATTCAGGTTTTTCAGCAACTCCGTGATGCTCTTCCTTGGGCCGAATGAACATATGACCATTCGTGCTGCTCTCCTTTGTTACGTCAAATCTTATTTCGTATGGGTTCCACATATCTCAAGAGTATTCTAGACACTTCGTCAAGTATCAGAGATATGTGAGAATAAGATTAACGTACCAAGACCAAAGGAACTTCAGAATCTCAATTGTAAATAGCATCCAGAACCAAGTTAAGTTATTTTTAAAAAAATGTGTGTGAAAATTAATCAAGTTCTATTAAGTTTGGTCACCGTCAACCTGCTACTCTAAGCGTGCAAGTGGCATTTCTATCGTCTGACCTAACGGCAGAAGATAAACACGCCACGTTAAGACAACGAGACATATTGCTGACACTCGCCTACATCGTTAGAGCGACGAGTCAAATAATCTGATGGTGTGTGTACTGAAGGTCTTTACAAAACGCACACCACAATTACTATGAAATGAAATATGGTGGTACTAGTATTGTGGTGCAAATGCCAAGTTTCATGGACAGCATGATTGAGGCCTCTACTGAAATAAATATGTCGGAAAACTAATAAACAGGGGTATACGTTTCAATTCAAACAACATTTGGAGTCTGGTACTTAATTTATTAAGGAACGATCACCTATCTCTGGGTCCGGATGGATGTCAAGGTGCATGCTCCGCCCCTCACGCGGATTGTGACTCCGTGAGGAAGCAGATATCATCCCCCTCAACGAGAACATAGACTACAACGCCCGGCGGCTGTATGAGAAAGTGGCTGCCCTGCGGGACACTCTCCATGGGCTACGCCACGTTGGGACTACACATCCATGTCGTTGGCATCGCCATCCGGTTCCGCTGACCATCCTCGAGTAATCGGCTTCCGAACAGGACTAGCGCTGGGTGTGGCACGCCCACCACGGCTGCCTGCTTTGCCAGGACTAGCCCTCCATTCCACGTCCACGACTTTCCAACCTTACCTGCCCGTGTCGGACTACCTTTTTATGCCGGACAGAAGAGTACTGTCACCGTTGCAGGGTGGTATGGGACTCTCCACGTCCCACCGCCACACCTCCAAAGTGTATTGCACTGACGCAATGTCACTGCCCTATGGTTTATATGTACTGGCTCACCAACACAGCTAGACCGCGGAAGGCTGGTGATGCTGTAGTGTACCGTACCACTAAATTAAAAAAAAAAAAAAAGCCTCGGCCGGACATGAGTGGACGGTATTTGCGCTGCCTAGCAGATCGTGCTATGATATCAGATTGTAGTGATCCATATCCATTGCTTGATTGAACATTGTGTATAGCCAGAACTCGGATTTATGTTGCATGTCGCCCAATGCTTGCGACACCTTTGTACATCAAAGTTAAGTATTGTCAATCTGCTTTATAGAAATAAAACTACTTGTTGTATAGCATTCCGAGACCGCAGCATCCCTTATGCACCCTGTACTAGACGAGTGGGCAAGACCCAATGTTATGTATATGTCTTGAGGTAACCAGATTACCCTAACTATACAGGGTGAATCATCTAAAACTTGCATTGCAAATATTGGAGGAATTAGAATTGCTACTGATGTTCGGTCTTAACAGAATAGGTTTGTAGTCAAGGGTTCGTATTGTTCGCTAGTAAATAGATTACAATATTACTTAGAAAATGTATTTTGTGTGCAAACCTACGCTTTTTGGAATGGAGCAGTGCATTTTTACATTAACATATTGTAAGTGGGCTAAATTAGAGTTTCAGTGCTATTTGTTGAAGGGTTCTAGTGCGCCCGCATCTCGTGGTCGTGCGATAGCGTTCTCGTTCCCCACGCCCGGGTTCCCGGGTTCGATTACCGGCGGGGTCAGGGATTTTCTCTGCCTCGTGATGGCTAGGTGTTGTGTGATGTCCTTAGGTTAGTTATGTTTAAGTAGTTCTAAGTTCTAGGGGACTAATGACCATCGATGTTAAGTCCCATAGTGCTCAGAGCCATATGAACCATTTTGTTCTAGTGCGAGTCGTTTGAAATGTTTCCACACCCACACTTGTTTGTGCCATTCAGCCTGAGTAGTTGCTAGGTACGATGTTGCTGTATTTGTTTACAATGTGGATTTGTGCTTTTGAGTGCACTGTGACTTGCTAGTCAGTTGGTGTGTGACAGCCCAAGCAATAGATCGTGAGTGGAGGATGTGATATCCTAATGCAGAAAAAGCCGACATGCTCAACGTTTATGGAGCGTGTAGGAAGAAAGCAATTCATTTTTGTACGGTATATGCGGCGAGACATCCCAACAGACGTCAACCATCTCGGCAATTATTTATCAACCTCTAACTAGTTACTTGAAAGTGATAGTGTAACACGTAGACAAGATAACACTAAGCATTATTATAATATGTTGACTGTTTAACAATACGAACCCTCTGAAAACCGCTCTTCAGTAGCACTTTCCATTTCCGCGATATTTGCGGTGCAAGTTTTAGGTGTTTCACATTGTATGAATGCTGTATTAGAGTATGAGAAAATGAACCGACTTCCAACAATCTTCTAAAATAATTTCAAATTTTCTCAAAATTTCCTTACTGACACCTTCCAAAAAGTAGTAAAAGGAAAAAAGATTATCGCTTACGGCGTTTTCGCTGCTCACGCAGTGAAACTTCAGCATCATGTGTGACGGTTTAATTTATCAATTATTTACAGTAGAACCCGTCTAATCCGACCTTGGATGGTCCGTCACTCCGGTTAGTCCGACCATGCTGAGGCTCGCGAGCCTGTGCCGACTTGTCACTGACTGGACGCCTGTCGGGCGGTGTCTGTCGCTGTGCATATTGTTATACTGTACGTTATTGTGCAGTTTCATCCTTTCTTGGGATTAAAAAACTTCGTTGTTTGCTTTATTCAGTGTTCTCTACCGTACTTATTACTGTAGATCCACTGTATGTACAGTTGTCTGTTTTTCAACATGTCTGGATTCGAACATAAACACGTAACTCTTTCACTAAATGAAAAATTAGCAGTGCTACAAAGACTGGATGAAGGAGATTCGCTCCAAAAAATTGCAAAGAAACTGAATGTAGGTGTTACGACAGTTAAGGATTGGAGGAAGAATCGGAAAGACATTGACTCCCATACAGTTACGATTGATGGTAAAAACACTCTGAAGAATCGCAAAACATTAAAAAAGCCTAAACTTGAACTGCTGGATAACGCCTTGTGGATGTGGTTTTGTCAAGAAACAAGGAAAGGAACTGCAATATCCGGGCCAATTCACAAACAAAAACGATAGTTTTGCAGAAAAAACTGGAAGCCGAATGTAAATTTGCTGCCAGTGACGGTTGGATTGATCCTTGGAAACCCCGTCAAAAATGTATCCCTGCCTTTTTTCCAAGTAATTTGTTTTTGTTATTACTGTAAAAACAATGCACACAGTATAATAATTTCTTAGTTTATACATACAGTAGTTTATTTCTTTGTAAAAAAAATTTCGTTTTATATACAGTGCTATAATCATTTTTAGTTTACAGTTGTTGTTGTTGTGGTCTTCAGTCCTGAGACTGGTTTGATGCAACTCCCCATGCTACTCTATCTTGTGCAAGCTTCTTCATCTCCCAGTACCTACTGTAACCTACATCCTTCTGAATCTGCTTAGTGTAGTCATCTCTTGGTCTCCCTCTACGATTTTTACCCTCCACGCTGCCCTCCAATACTAAATTGGTGATCCCTTGATGCCTCAGAACATGTCCTAGCAACCGATCCCTTCTTCTTGTCAAGTTGTGCCACAAACTTCTCTTCTCCCCACTCCTGTTCAATACTTCCTCATTAGTTACGTGATCTACCCATCTAATCTCCAGCATTCTTCTGTAGCACCACATTTCGAAAGCTTCTATTCTCTTCTTGTCCAAACTCTTTATCGTCCATGTTTCACTTCCATACATGGCTACAATTCATACGAATACTTTCAGAAACGACTTCCTGACACGTCTATACTCGATGTTAACAAATTTCTCTTCTTCAGAAACGCTTTCCTTGCCATTGCCAGTCTACATTTTATATCCTCTCTACTTCGACCATCATCAGTTACTTTGCTCCCCAAATAGCAAAAACCACTTACTACTTTAAGCGTCTCATTTCCTAATCTAAACCCGTAGCATCACCCGATTTAATTCGACTACATTCCATTATCCTCGTTTTGCTTTTGTTGATGTTCATCTTATATCCTCCTTTCAAGACACTGTCCATTCCGTTCAACTGCTCTTCCAAGTCCTTTGCTGTCTCTGACAGAATTACGATATCATCGGCGAACCTCAACATTTTGATTTCTTCTCCATGGATTTTAATACCTACTCCGAATTTTTCTTTTGTTTCCTTCACTGCTTGCTCAATATACAGATTGAATAACATCGGGGAGAGGCTACAACCCTGTCTCACTCCCTTCCCAACCCCAGCTTCCCTTTCGTGCCCCTCGACTCTTATAACTGCTTTCTGGTTTCTGTACAAGTAGTAAATAGCCTTTCGCTCCCTGTATTTTACCCCTGCCACCTTTAGAATTTGAAAGAGAGTATTTCAGTCAACATTGTCAAAAGCTTTCTCTAAGTCTACAAATGCTAGAAACGTAGGTTTGCCTTTCCTTAATCTTTCTTCTAAGATAAGTCGTAGGGTCAGTATTGTCTCACGTGTTCCAGCATTTCTACGGAATTCAAACTGATCTTCCGAAGTCGTCTTCTACCAGTTTTTCCATTCGGCTGTAAATAATTCGCGTTAATATTTTGCACCTGTGTCTTATTAAACTGATACTTTTGTCAGGACTGGCTCTCTCAAGGCCGTCAGGAGTTCTAGTGGAATGTTGTATACTCCAGGGGCCTTGTTTCGACTCAGGTCTTTCAGTGCTCTGTCAAACTCTTCACGCAGTATCGTATCTCCCATTTCATCTTCATCTACATCCTCTTCCATTTCCATAATATTGTCCTCAAGTACATCGCCCTTGTATAGACCCTCTATATACTCCTTCCACCTTTCTGCTTTCCCTTCTTTGCTTAGAACTGGGTTTCCATCTGAGCTCTTGATATTCATACACGTGGCTCTCTTTTCTCCAAAGGTTTTTTTAATTTTCCTGTAGGCAGTATCTATCTTACCCCTAGTGAGATTTCTACTACCCCTCGACTTTTTACCTACTTGATCCTCTACTGCCTTCACTACTTCATCCCTCATCACGGTTTGAATAATCGAGCCCAAGTTTCAGCAAATTTTTTGTTAGGAATATTATTCAAACCATTTGTTTGTAACACGATAATTACATAAAACTCAGTCTTATTTAAAAGAGTGAACTGTCAGATCACAGAAATAACAATCTCGATCGTGCAGGAACAGAGCGCCTTGGGAGCAAGCAATTTAGAAGGGCGCGGCCCCTCCCGCCGGAGGTTCGAGTCCTCCCTCGGGCATGGGTGTGTGTGTGTGTGGTTCTTAGCATAAGCTAGTTTAAATAGTGTTTAAGTCTAGGGACCGATGGTCTCAGCAGTCTGGTCCCTCAGGAATTCACACATACTCGAACAGTTTAGAAGGACCAGTGGATGGCGCCGTGATTGTTTTCCTGTTCCACCACTGGCGCACCTGCCGTCCACGTGTTGCCTGCTCGCACCTGCTGTTTGCTGCTGGAAGCCGGTACAGTTGCTCCAGGTGTCTCCAGCTCCACCCGAGACATTTCGCGATACGAACTGGAACTTCTGGTACTTTGTGAGGCAACCGCACAGTTCATGCAGTCAGACTTATTATTTGGCGCTGTTCGACTTTTCTGACCACAGCTGGTATACCGTTGCAATAGCATATCGTCCAACAATGCTGAAGTCTAGCCTTCCACTGTAACTTTTGTGAGGTGCCGCTTTCTCTTTTTCGAATGGGGCGCGTTATTTAGAGACTGTCCTCCAAACTTTATTTTTATTTCCTTTTCATACCTTTTTTTACAATCTTCTTTGTACTTTCTGTCCACACAAGAATACTAATAGTGTAGGTTATAACTTTCCTATTTTGAGTTTTAAGTTAAATGTTGATGGAGCGTCTGACGCCCGCCTTTGGTTTGCATTTTGTGAACATGCGAGACTCAGCAGCAATGAAATAAATCCAGTGGGCTTACGCATATGATTATGAAGCAGAGATGGTAAGCGGGATGTTTTCAACTGTAATAGCACATGCATGACGGGTCAAGTTCCGATGTGTATTTACACTGATGTGAAAAAGAGATGGGATATTTCCTAATATCGTGTAAGGCCTCCTTTTGCCCGGAGTAGTGCAGCAAGTGAACGGGACATGGACTCAACAAGTCCCCTGCAAAAATATTGAGCCAAGCTGCCTCTACAGGGTGTTACAAAAAGGTACGGCCAAACATTCAGGAAACATTCCTCACACACAAATAAGGAAAATATGTTATGTGGTCATGTGTCCGGAAACGCCTAATTTCTATGTTAGAGCTTATTTTAGTTTCGTCCACCTACACTCAATGGAGCACGTTATCATGATT
The DNA here is from genome assembly GCF_023897955.1 of Schistocerca gregaria. NCBI lineage: Eukaryota > Metazoa > Arthropoda > Insecta > Orthoptera > Acrididae > Schistocerca > Schistocerca gregaria. The sequence goes on from NC_064921.1 coordinate 243,322,482, forward strand.
CCATACGGGATACTCTACCTGTACGACACAACATGTGGTTCATGCGCGATGGAGCTCCCGCACATTTCAGTCGAAGTGTTCGTACACTTCTCAACAACAGATTCGGTGACCGATGGATCGGTAGAGGCGGACCAATTTCATGGCTTCCACGCTCTCCTGACCTCAACCCTCTTGACTTTCATTTATGGGGCCATTTGAAAGCTCTTGTCTACGCAACCTAGGTACCAAATGTAGAGACTCTTCGTGCTCGTATTGTGGACGGCTGTGATACAATACGCCATTCTCCAGGGCTGCATCAGCGCATTAGGGATTCCATGCGACGGAGGGTGGATGCATGTATCCTCGCTAAAGGAGGACATTTTGAACATTTCCTGTAACAAAGTGTTTGAAGTCACGCTGATACGTTCTGTTGCTGTGTGTTTCCATTCCATGATTAATGTGATGTGAAGAGAAGTAATAAAATGAACTCTAACATGGAAAGTAAGCGTTTCCGGACACATATCCACATAACATATTTTCTTCTTTGTGTGTGAGGAATGTTTCCTGAAAGTTTGGCCGTACCTTTTTGTAACACCCTGTATAGTCGTCCATAACTGCGAAAGTATTGTAGTATGTTGTGCACGAACTGATCTCTCGATTACGTTCCATAAATGTTCGATGGGATTCATGTCGGGCGATCTAGGTGGCCTAATAATTCGCTCGAATTGTCCAGAATGTTCTTCAAAACAGTCGCGAACAATTGTGGCCCAGTGACATGGGGCATTGTCATAGGAACATGAAGATCATGAATTACTACAAATGGTCTCCGAGTAACCGAACATAATCATTCATAATCAATTATCGGTTCAATTTAGACAAGAGAATCCAACCCATTACATGTAAATACTGCCCACAGACCATTATGGAGTCACCACCAGCTTGCTCAGTGCCTTGTTGACAACTTGGGTCTGTGGCTTCGTGGGGTCTGTGTCACACTCTAACTTATCATCACTCCGTCTCCAGGCCACGAGTGGCGTACCGGGACCATCGGACCGCCGTGTCATCCTCAGTGGAGGATGCGGATTCGAGGGGCGTGGGGTCAGCACACCGCTCTCCCGGTCGTTATGATGGTATTCTTGACCGAAGCCGCTACTATTCGGTCGAGTAGCTGATCAATTGGCATCACGAGGCTGAGTGCACCCCGAAAAAGGGCAACAGCGCATGGCGGCCTGGATGGTCACCCATCCAAGCGCCGACCACGCCCGACAGCGCTTAACTTCGGTGATCTCACGGGAACCGCTGTAGCCACTGCGGCAAGGCCGTTGCCGCTAACTTATCATCAGCTGGTACAAACTGAAACCGGAGCTCATCTGGCAAGGCCACGGTATTCCAGTCGGCTAGCGACCAGCCGATATGGTTACGAGCCCAGGAGAGGCTTTGCATGCGATGTCGTGCTGTTAGCAAAGGCACTCGCGTCGGTCGTTAGCTGCCATACACTGTTAACATCAAATTTCGTAGCTCTGTCCTAACAGACACGTTCGTCGTACTTCCCACATTGATTTCTGCGATTATTTCACGCAGTCCTGCCTGTCTGTTAGCACTGACAACTCCATGCAAACGCCCCTGCTCTCGGTCGGTAAGTGATGGCCGAAGATCACGGCGTTGTCTGTGTTGGGAGGTAATGCCTGAAATTTGGTATGTTTTAAGGATTACGAATGACTGTTAAAAGTTTATTTCGGTGTTAGCTACGTATCAGTGAAGTCAAAGATGTAATTCACTGCCCTTTACGTGTTTTCTCAGTTTAATTCGTGAAATTTTGATCTCATTACGTTTTGTACGTCAGCTGCCAACTGCAGATCGATTGTACTTACCTTGAAAGAAATTTTGAGAGCGAACAGTCTGCATTGGAACTTTATGTTTCAGAATTATGATATTAAACATAAGAGTTACGGTAATAATTCGTAAGAATATTGCTGTTCTGAATGCATTAGTCACAGTGCACACATGTTGCTAAGAGAGGCCATGGCAGAGTAACGAGGTTACTGGAAGCTGGTTATCAGACTGAAAGTGTCAAATTTGATCTTTTTATTGTTATTTGGGTGCATCTGGCAGTTTGTGCAGCGACTGTACGCGTTTATAATGTCATTGAATGTTGTATTTTAGGTACTACTGATTCTAAGTTTCGCTCGAAGTGCAGCTGGGAGCTAATCAGTACAAAGAAAGAGTATAGTCAATCAGTTATAGAGGAAGAGACATAGCCACGAATATTCTGATTTCTGTTTGAGAAATTGAAACACGAATTACTAAAATTAATACTACACCAGTTCATTGTCCATTACACGGAGGGGTACTCAAAATTTGCAACTTACAGTACTCTAAGTGTTTTGCATATTTAATATCTAATATCCTGAAGATCGTCACAATATTTTTTGAACTCTAGTTTTGAAGTTTTCTCATTGTTAACATATGCACTCAACTCTTTGCAAATGTCTGTATTTCTAATTAGATCCTTTCCTGTGATACGCTTGCGACCTTGACTCTACTCCAGACTCTCAGCTCTGCTGCTTCTACTTTCCTGTCAACCTTCATTTTATTTATACAGTTCTCACTTACATACAACAGTATGGGCGACGCTATATGTTTATAAAATGTAATTTTTGTATCTTTTCGGAGTTTGTAAATAATTGTTCTGTATATAGCGCAACATACACTGTGTGTGTGGGGGGGAGGGGGCGGGGGGGCGGGGGTCTTCAGTCCAGAGAGTGGTTTGATGCAGCTCACCCTATTCTGTGCAAGCTTCTGCATCTCCCAGTACCTACTGCAACCTACATCCTTCTGAGTCTGTTTAGTGTAGTCATCTCTTGGCCTCCCTCTACGACTTTTACCCTCCACGCTGCCCTCCAATACTAAATTGGTGATCCCTTGATACCTCAGAATATGTCCTACCCACCGATCCCTTCTTCTAGTCAAGTTGTGCCACAAATTTCTCTTCTCTCCAATTCTATTCAATACCTCCTCATTAGTTATGTGATCTACCCATCTAATCTTCAGCATTCTTCTGTAGCACCACATTTCGAAAGCTTTTATTCTCTTCTTGTCCAAACTCTTTATCGTCCATGTTTCGCTTCCATACATGGCTACACACCATACAAATACTTTCAAAAACGGCTTCCTGGCACTTAAATCTATACTTGAAGTTAACAAATTTCTCTTCAGAAACGCTTTCCTTGCCATTGCCAGTCTACATTTTATATCCTCTCTACTTCGACCATCATCAGTTATTTTGCTCCCCAAACAGCAAACCTCATTTACTACTTTAAGTGTCTCATTTCCTAATTTAATTCCTTCAGCATCACCTGACTTAATTCGACTACATTCCATTATCCTCGTTTTGCTTTTGTTGATGTTCATCTTATATCCTCCTCACAAGACACTGTCCATTCCGTTCAGCTGCTCTTCCAAGTCCTTTGCTGTCTCTCACAGGATTACTATGTCATCGGCGAACCTCAAAGTTATTATTTCTTCTACATGGATTTTAATTCCTACTCAGAATTTTTCTTTTGTTTCCTTTACTATTTGCTCAATATACAGATTGAATAACATCGGGGAGAGGCTACAACCCTGCTCACTCTCTATTATTTCTTCTCCATGGATTTTAATTCTTACTCAGAATTTTTCTTTTGTTTCCTTTACTACTTTCTCAATATACAGATTGAATAACATCAGGGAGAGGCTACAACCCTGCTCACTCCCTTCCCAACCACTGCTTCCCTTTCATGGCCCTCGACTCTTATAAATGCCATCTGGTTTCTGTACGAATTGTAAATAGCCTCTCGCTCCTTGTATTTTACCCCTGCCACCTTCAGAATTTGAAAGAGGGTATACCAGTCAACATTGTCAAAAGCTTTCTCTAAGTCTACAAATGCTGGCCATTGAAATTGCTACACCAAGAACAAGTGCAGATGATAAACGGCTATTCATTGGGGAAATATATTATACCACAACTGACATGTGATTACATTTCGCGCAATTTGGTTGCATAGATCCTGAGAAATCAGTACCCAAAACAACCACCTCTGGCCGTAATAACGGCCTTCATACGCCTGGGCATTGAGTCACACAAAGCTTTGATGGCGTGTACAGGTACAGCTGCCCATGAAGCTTCAACACGATACCACAGTTCATCAAGAGTAGTGACTGCTCGGCCACCATTGACCAGACGTTTTCAATTGGTGAGAGCTCTGGAGAATGTGCTGGCCAGGGCAGCAGTCGACCATTTTCTGTATCCAGAAAGACCCGTACAGGACCTACAACATTCGGTCGTGCATTATCCTGCTGAAATGTAGGGTTTCGCAGGGATACAATGAAGGGTAGGGCCACGGGTCGTAACACATCTGAAATGTAACGTCCATTGTTCAAAGTGCCGTCAATGCGAACAAGAGCTGACCGAGACGTGTAACCAATGGCACCCCATACCATCACGCCGGGTCACACGCCAGAACGGCGATGACGAATATACGCTTCCAATGAGCGTTCACCGCGATGTCCCCAAACACGGATGCGACCATCATGATGCTGTAAAAAGAACCTGGATTCATCCGAAAAAATGACGTTTTGCCATTCGTGCATCCAGGTTCGTCGTTGAGTACACCATTGCAGGCGCTCCTGTCTGTGATGCAGCGTCAAGGGTAACCGCAGCCATGGTCTCCGAGCTGATAGTCCATGCTACTGCAAACGGCCAGTAGTGCATATCTTGAAATTTCTAAAGATTTCCATCTATACCAATATCATTATCGTAGGACATACCGCAGCACAAAGATGTTATATGTGTGAACTGTTCAGTTATTTCGTCGGTAATACTATTTCTGCCATACTGGGTATCTTTACCTTCAAATGCCCTAACTATTGTCTTTCCTTACGAGATTTTAAAAATATATTCAATACAGACTTGCTTTAGCTGGCGTACTGTTAGATGGAGCTCATCTCAATAGTTTTACTTAATTATTATTTTCAAATAGTAACGAACTTTCCACTCTAATTCACGGACAGGTTTCTGAGTTCTTAAGAATATCGTGAATAAGAATGCCAAGAAGAACGAATGAAAGCGAACATACTTGTTTCACTCCCTGATCGATTTTCATCTCACCTTTTCTCCCTTTACTTATTACCATTTTTTTTGAGGATACGAGCTTTTAATTGCCCTTGTGAGATGTGTTTGGTAACCACTGTCGTTCATTGTTGCCCGCAATTTACTCTGATAATTTCGATCGAAAGCTTTCTCAGAAGCTGTAAAAGCAGTATGAGATTCTAGATGACATTCCATTCCTTAATATACAAGTTTTTTACGCTTAAATGGAAGACCATTTACCTCTCCTTGGTAATGATATCTATTGTTAGCGTCAGATAATTCAGTGGTTTTATCACCAAAAATGTGTTAGTAAAATGTTTGCATTTCCAGTCGAATTTTCAAAGTGAAACGTAATACTATAGTATAGGGTGACGGAGGTGCTGATGCAATTTTGACTTCAAATTGATATGCAAATTAAGTAATTGATTAATTAATTACCCCCATTCCCAGCCATCCCCTCATGACGTCAAGGGTTTTCCTCTGCCAACCAAAGGATCCCCGCCTCCTCCCCGTCCCTTCCTCTCCCCATCCCCCAGCTACCCTGTTGGCGGGAATTCCGCGTTTTGGCGGGAAATTAAAAAATCGAAGGAATTTCATTGTCGCATGGCTATGCTGACGACCCACCCACCCCTCCCACCGAAATAGGTGCGAAATTCAAATCTGGGCGGGAATTCTTTTTTTTCCTCTCACATAACCAGAATTGGCGGGAGAAGTATGCTGAGCCGCCGTTGTGGAAGCATCACGATATGTTTGATCAACAAGATGAGCGTGAAGGATAGAGCAGCTTTCAGTACCTGCATTACAGCATTAAGAACACATAACGTGTATGCACAAGACATGTGTTCTCTCACTGAAAATGTGTCATCCTCATCTCTCCAGAGGGAAAAGATTCCGTAGTCGTCTCCCATTCGGATCTCCGGGAGGGGACTGCCAAAGGGGAGGTGTCCATGAGGAAAAGATAAAATAAACAACGAAAGGATAACGTTCCTCGAATCGGGGCGTGGAAAAAATATTCAGATGTGTGTGAGATCTTATGGGACTTAACTGTTAAGGTCATCAGTCCCTAGGCTTACACAATACTTAAGCTAAATTATCCTAAGGACAAACACACACACTCATGCCCGAGGGAGGGCTCGAACCTCCGCCGGGACCAGCGGCACTGTCCATGACTGTAGCGCCCCAGACGGCTCGGCTAATCCCGCGCGGTGGGGGGTGTGGAATGTCACAAGCTTGAATGTGGTAGGGGAGCTAGAAAATATGATAAGGGAAATGCAAAGCTCAATCTAGATACAGTAGGAGTCAGTGATGTGAAATGGAAAGAAGATAAGGGTTTCTGCTCAGGGTAATATCAACAGCAGCAGAAAAAGACATGACGGAGGTGAGATTCGTTGTGAATAGGAAGGTAGGACAAAGAATGAGTTTCTGTGAACATTTCAGTGATAGGGTTGTTCTTATCAGAATCGACAGCAAACCAACACAGACAACGATAGTTCAGGTACACAGTATGATGTCGCTAGCTGATGAAGAGATAAAGTATATGAGGATATTGAAAGGGTAATACAGTGTGCAAATGGTTCAAATGGCTCTGAGCACGATGGGACTTAACATCTGAGGTCATCAGTCCCCTAGAACTTAGAACTACTTAAACCTAACTAACCTAAGGACATCACACACACCCATGCCCAAGGCAGGATTCGAACCTGCGACTGTAGTGGTCGCGCTGTTCCAGACTGAAGCGCTTAGAACCGCTCGGCCACACTGGCCGGCTACAGTGTGCAAAGGATGAAAGAAAATAGAGTCATGGGGGACTGGAATGCATTTTTAGGGAAAGAAGTAGAAGAAATGGTAATAGGAGGCTATGGACGTAGGACAAGCGATAAGAGGGGAGAAAGACTAACTGAGTTCTGCCAAAATTTCATCCAGTAATACCGAATACTCTATTCAAGAATCACAAGAGGAGGTATACTATCAAATGTCTGAGTAATACACAAAGATTTCAACTATATTACATCATGGTCATGCAGAGATTCCAAAATCTGATGCTGGATTGTAAGGCGTATCCACGAGCAGATATAGACTCAGATCACAATTTAGTAGTGACGAAGAATGGGCTGAAGTTTAAGAGGTTAGTCAGGAAGAAGTGGGGTACGGAAGTACTCAGGAGTGACAAGACACGATTGAAATTGTCTAAGGATATAGATACAGCAATAAGAAGTAGCTCAGCAGGCAGCACAGTTGAAGAGGAATGGACAACACTAGAAAGGGCAATCACAGAAGTTGGAGAGAAAAAACAAAGACGGTAACTGCGAAGAAGCCATGGATAACAGAAGAAATATTTCAGCTGATCGATGAAAGAAGGAAGTACAAAAATGTTTAGGAAAATCAGTAATCCAGAAATACAAGTCACTTAGGAATGAAATAAATAGGAAGTACAGGGAAGCTAAGACGAAATGACTGCAGGAAAACGAGAAATCGAAAAAGAAATGATTGTCGGAAGGACTGACTCAGTATACAGAAAAGTCAAAACAACCTTGGATGAAATTGAAAGCAAATATGGTAACATCAAGACTGCAACGGGAATTCCACTGTTAAACGCAGAGAAGAGAGCACATAGGTGGAAAGAGCACACTGAAAGCCTCTGTGATGGATAAGATTTGTCTGATGTGTTAGAAGAAGAAACAGGAGCCGATTTAGAAGACATAGGGGACCCACTATTAGAATCAGAATTTAAAAGATCTTTGGAGAACTTAAGATCAAAAAAAGGCAGAATGGATCGATAACATTCCATCAGAATTTCTAAAGCCATTGGGGAAAGTGGCAACAAAACGATTATTCATGTTGGTGTGTAGAATGTATGAGTCTGGCGATGTACGATCTGACTTTTGGAAAAGCATCATCCATGTAATTTCAAAGGTTGTAAGAATCGGCAAGACCGATAATTATAGCGCAGTCAGCTTAACAGTTCATTTATCAAAGTTTCTGGCAAGAATACTATACAGAAGAATGGTAAAGAAAGTTGAGGATCGGTTAGGTGATCAGTTTGGCTTTAGGAAAGGTAAAGGCAAGGGCGAAGCTGTTCTGCCGTTGTGGTTGATGATGGAGGCAAAACTACAGAAAAATCAAGACACATTCATAGCATTTGTCAGCCTGGAAAAAGCGTTAGACAATGTTAAATGGAGCAAGATGTTCGAAGTTCTGAGAAAAATAGGAGTAATCTATAGGGAGCCCGCCCGGCTAGCCGCGTGGTCTAACGCGATGCTTACCGAGCGGAAAGGCGTCCTGGTCCCCAGCACGAATCCGCCCGGCGGATTAGTGTCGAGGTCCGGTGTGCCGGCCAACCTGTGGATGGTTTTTAAGGCGGTTTTCCTTCTGCTTGGGCGAATGCGACCTGTTGTTGTTGTCTTCAGTCCTGAGACTGGTTTGATGCAGCTCTCCATGCTACTCTATCCTGTGCAAGCTGCTTCATCTCCCAGTACCTACTGCAACCTACATCCTTCTGAATCTGCTTAGTGTACTCATCTCTCGGTCTCCCTCTACGATTTTTACCCTCCACACTGCCCTCCAATGCTAAATTTGTGATCCCTTGATGCCTCAAAACATGTCCTACCAACCGATCCCTTCTTCTGGTCAAGTTGTGCCACAGACTTCTCTTCTCCCCAATCCTATTCAATACTTCCTCATTAGTTATGCGATCTACCCATCTAATCTTCAGCATTCTTCTGTAGCACCACATTTCGAAAGCTTCTATTCTCTTCTTGTCCAAACTATTTATCGTCCATGTTTCACTTCCATACATGACTACACTCCATACAAATACTTTCAGAAACGACTTCCTGACACTTAAATTTAACTTGATGTTAAAAAATTTCTCTTCTTCAGAAACGCTTTCCTTGCCATTGCCAGTCTACATTTTATATCCTCTCTACTTCGACCATCATCAGTTATTTTTCTCCCTAAATAGCAAAACTCCTTTACTACTTTAAGTGTCTCATTTCCTAATCTAATTCCCTCAGCATCACCCGATTTAATTTGACTACATTCCATTATCCTCGTTTTGCTTTTGTTAATGTTCATCTTATATCCTCCTTTCAAGACACTGTCCATTCCGTTCAACTGCTCTTCCAAGTCCTTTGCCGTCTCTGACAGAATTACAATGTCATCGGCGAACCTCAAGGTTTTTACTTCGTCTCCATGAATTTTAATACCTACTCCAAATTTTTCTTTTGTTTCCTTTACTGCTTGCTCAATATACAGATTGAATAACATCGGGGAGAGGCTACAACCCTGTCTGACTCCTTTCCCAACCACTGCTTCCCTTTCATGCCCCTCGACTCTTATTACTGCCATCTGGTTTCTGTACAAATTATAAATAGCCTTTCGCTCCCTGTATTTTACCCCAGCCACCTTTAGAATTTGAAAAAGAGTATTCCAGTCAACATTGTCAAAAGCTTTCTCTAAGTCTACAAATGCTAGAAACGTAGGTTTGCCTTTTCTTAATCTTTCTTCTAAGATAAGTCGTAAGGTCAGTATTGCCTCACGTGTTCCAACATTTCGACGGAATCCAAACTGATCCTCCCCGAGGTCTGCATCTACCAGTTTTTCCATTCGTCTGTAAAGAATTCGCGTTAGTATTTTGCAGCCGTGGCTTATTAAACTGATAGTTCGGTAATTTTCACATCTGTCAGCACCTGCTTTCTTTGGGATTGGAATTATTATATTCTTCTTGAAGTCTGAGGGTATTTCGCCTGTCTCATACATCTTGCTCACCAGCTGGTAGAGTTTTGTCATGACTGGCTCTCCCAAGGCCGTCAGTAGTTCTAATGGTATGTTGTCTACTCCGGGGGCCTTGTTTCGACTCAGGTCTTTCAGTGCTCTGTCAAACTCTTCACGCAGTATCGTATCTCCCATTTCGTCTTCATCTACATCCTCTTCTATTTCCATAATATTGTCCTCAAGTACATCGCCCTTGTATAAACCTTCTATATACTCCTTCCACCTTTCTGCCTTCCCTTCTTTGCTTAGAACTGGGCTGCCATCTGAGCTCTTGATATTCATACACGTGGTTCTCTTCTCTCCAAAGGTCTCTTTAATTTTCCTGTAGGCAGTATCTATCTTACCCCTAGTGAGATAAGCTTCTACATCCTTACATTTGTCCTCTAGCCATCCCTGTTTAGCCATTTTGCACTTCCTGTCGATCTCATTTTTGAGACGTTTGTATTCCTTTTTGCCTGCTTCATTTACTGCATTTTTATATTTTCTCCTTTCATCAATTAAATTCAATATTTCTTCTGTTACCCAAGGATTTCTAGCAGCCCTCTTCTTTGTACCTACTTTATCCTCTGCTGCCTTCACTACTACATCCCTCAGAGCTACCCATTCTTCTTCTACTGTATTTCTTTCCCCTATTCCTGTCAATTGTTCCCTTATGCTATCTCTGAAACTCTGTACAACCACTGGTTCTTTCAGTTTATCCAGGTCCCATCTCCTTAATTTCCCACATTTTTGCAGTTTCTTCAGTTTTAATCTACAGGTCATAACCAATAGATTGTGGTCAGAGTCCACATCTGCCCCTGGAAATGTCTTACAACTTAAAACCTGGTTCCTAAATCTCTGTCTTACCATTATATAATCTATCTGATACCTTTTAGTATCTCCAGGGTTCTTCCACGTATACAACCTTCTTTCATGATTCTTAAACCAAGTGTTAGCTATGATTAAGTTGTGCTCTGTGCAAAATTCTATTAGGCGGCTTCCTCTTTCATTTCTTAGCCCCAATCCATATTCACCTACTATGTTTCCTTCTCTCCCTTTTCCTACACTCGAATTCCAGTCACCCATTACTATTAAATTTTCGTCTCCCTTCACTATCTGAATAACTTCTTTTATTTCATCGTACATTTCTTCAATTTCTTCATCATCTGCAGAGCTAGTTGGCATATAAACTTGTACTACTGTAGTAGGTGTGGGCTTCGTATCTATCTTGGCCACAATAATGCGTTCACTATGCTGTTTGTAGTAGCTTACCCGCATTCCTATTTTCCTATTCATTATTAAACCTACTCCTGCATTACCCCTATTTGATTTTGTGTTTATAACCCTGTAGTCACCTGACCAGAAGTCTTGTTCCTCCTGCCACCGAACTTCACTAATTCCTACTATATCTACTTTAACCTATCCATTTCCCTTTTTAAATTTTCTAACCTACCTGCCCGATTAAGGGATCTGACATTCCACACTCCGATCCGTAGAACGCCAGTTTTCTTTCTCCTGATAACGACATCCTCCTGAGTAGTCCCCGCCCGGAGATCCGAATGGGGGACTATTTTACCTCCGGAATATTTTACCCAAGAGGATGCCATCATCATTTAATCATACAGTAAAGCTGCATGTCCTCAGGAAAAATTACGGCTGTAGTTTCCCCTTGCTTTCAGCCGTTCGCAGTACCAGCACAGCAAGGCCGTTTTGGTTAATGTTGCAAGGCCAGATCAGTCAATCATCCAGACTGTTGCCCCTGCAACTACTGAAAAGGCTGCTGCCCCTCTTCAGGAACCACACGTTTGTCTGGCCTCTCAACAGATACCCCTCCGTTGTGGTTGTACCTACGGTACGGCCATCTGTATCGCTGAGGCACGCAAGCCTCCCCACCAACGGCAAGGTCCATGGTTCATGGGGGGAGGGAATGCGACCTAGTTCCCCTTATTTCGCCTTAGTTACACTAAGTCGGCGATTGCTGCGCAAACACTGTCTCCACGTGCGCGTGCATCGTAACTACTCTACCACGCAAAACATCTAGGGTACACTCGTCTGATATCAAACGTTGCCGGGGGAAGGGGGGGGGAAGGGAGAAGTCCACGGGGGACCGAACCGCACAATAATCCTGGGTTTGGTGTGGGGCGGCAGTGAGGTGGGTGCACTGCTGTGGCCTGTTGTGAACCACTGAGGGATGAGGTGGGACAAAGTCTCTCCGTCGTTTCTAAATCCCTGGCTCAATACACAATACAAGACACAGGGAGAATGTTAATATACAATATGTACAAGAAAATGGAAATGCCGTGTGGCTAGCGCCTCCCGTAGGGTAGACCGTTCGCCTGGTACAAGTCTTTCGAGTTGACGCCACATCGACGACTTGCGTGTCGATGGGGATGAAATGATGATGATAAGAGCCACACAACACCCAGTCTCCGAGCAGAGAAAAAAAAAAAATCTCTGACCCAGCCGGGAATCGAACACAGGCCGCTAGGGATGATATTCCGTCGTGCTGACCACTCATGCACCAGGGGCGGACATATGTACAAGAGCCAAGAGGGAATAAGTGTGGACGACCAAGAACGAAGTGCTGGGACTGAAAAGGATGTAAGACATGTACGTAGTCTATCGCCCCTACTATTCAGTCGATACATCGAAGAAGCAACGACAGAAATAAAAGAAATGTTCAGGAATGGAATTAAAATTCAAGGTGAAATGATATCAGTGATACGATTCGCTGATGACATTGCTATCCTGAATGAAAGTGAAAAATTACTTTATCTGCTGAACGGAATAAAAGAATATGGATTGAGAGTAAATCGAAGGAAGACAAAAGTAATGAGACGTAGCAGAAATGAGAACAGCGAGAAACTTAACATCAGGAATGACGGTCACAAAGTAGATGAAGTTAAGGAATTTTACTTCCGGGGCAGCAAAATAACAAATGACGGGAGGAGCAAGGAAGACATCAACAGCAGACTAGCACTGGCAAAAAGGCTATTCCTGGCCAAGAGAAGTCTACTACTATCAAGTATAGACATTAATTTGAGGAAAAAATTTGAGAATATACTTTTGATTCAAAATGGCTCTGAGCACTATGGGACTTAACTTCTGAGGTCATCAGTCCCCTAGAACTGAGAACTACTTAAACCTAACTAACCTAAGGACATCACACACATCCATGCCCGAGGCAGGATTCGAACCTGCGACTGGAGCGGTAGTGCGACTCCGGACTGTAGCCCCTAGAACCGCTCGGCCACCCCGGCCGGCCCCTCTCCTTCAACATGACAATACCAGACCACACGAGCACCGCATTAATTCGATGCCCTGGGTTCACTGTCATCGATCGCCCTCCATACAGTACGGATGTAATCCCATGCGATTTTCATTTTCTTCTGTTTCCAAATCTTAAAGAACACTTCCGAGGACTTCACTTTGATAGTGATGAAGCGGTGCAAACAGAGATGAGGTTGTGGCTCTGTCAACAAAGCCAGACATTCTTCAGTGACAGTATCAACAAATTGGCCTTTCTTTAGGAGGACACGCCCTCCTGCGTTCTGAATACTTTCTTACATAAGTGGCTGATTTGAAGAATTGTTGCCTGATAGGACTCCGGGCGTGTCAATATGCGCAGTGAATGTTTGACGAAGCCCTATAAGCTGCTACAGAGTCGCTAATGTTCTAACTCTACATAAAAAGTTTATCAGATTGCGTTAGCACAATGTCCGCTTCTTCACTAGGGACGATACAGAAATTATAGTCGCCAGTGATAGTAAAGAAACGCAGAGCAATTTAGGCACAAGTTCTGTTCCAATTTTTACAAGAGTGCTTCTGCCGGCCAGGGTGGCCGAGCGGTTCTAGACGCTACAGTCTGGAACCGCGCGACCGCTACGGTCGCAGGTTCGAATCCTGCCTCGGGCATGGATGTGTGTGATGTCCTTAGGTTAGTTAGGTTTAAGTAGTTCCAAGTTCTAGGGGACCGATGACCTCAGAAATTAAGTCCCATAGTGCTCAGAGCCATTTGAACCAAGAGTGCTTCTGGTGAACTATTCGGCAACAGATTTGGTTCTGACTCTCCCGCAAAGTACTTTTTATTTAACGAAGAGTTCTATGGACAATTTGACAGTGTAACCAAGAGGAGATTCCCCTGGTGCCCAACCTTTTGATGGAAGATTTTGAAAAGAGGGCACTGGAATCAGCAATTTTAAAAGTGACGGTATGTTGGCGATACATTGATGATACTCTTATAATTTGGCCTCATGGCTTGGGCAGCCTCCGAGAGTTCCTTTAACATCAACTCAGTACATAAAAATATAAAATGTATTATGCTGACGGAGAAAATGGTTCAAATGGCTCTGAGCACTATGGGACTTAACTTCTGAGGTCATCACTCCCCTAGAACTTAGAACTACTTAAACCTAACTAACCTAAGGACATCACACACATCCATGTCCGAGGCAGGATTCGAACCTACGACCGTAGCGGTCGCGCAGCTCCAGACTGCAGCGCCTAGAACCGCTCGGCCACTCCGGCCAGGCAGACGCAGAAAGTAGATTGTTTGCCGTTTTTAGATGCGTAGTGCGACATAAGAACGATGTTACATTTGGATATTCGGTATTTGGAAAGCCCACGCATAGCAGTCTGTCCGTGCAGACTACTAGTTACTACGTTCTGAAGACCTTGATTCACCTAGTCGGTACCATCTCATATGTCGATAACTTGCAAGCAGAACCTTCGAACTATGCTCCTGGAAAATTGATATTCACCTCAGTAGTTACAGAGAGGGCTAGAATAATACAAACGGGACAACAAGGAAGAGGATGAGGCCTTCGAGACGACAGCGTACTTGCCATATATTGGATATGTTTCCGCGAAAATGGACAGTGAATTAAGAAAACTTAAGTTTAAAGTGATCTTTCGTCCTCCAGCGAAAATCTCTACGCTTCTGGGATCAGTCAAAAACGATTTAGGACTGTAGAAGGCAGGTGTTTAAAAGATTCCATGTGAGTGTGGCATACACTACCGGCATCCTCACCTCCTCCGAGGCAGCAAATCCGATATCGCAGAGCAGTGTAATTCTGCTAGTCATTCTATGAAATACTATGAAACAAATTTTCTGGACCAAACTTCTGGAACTCCTATCAATCAGTGGAATATGACCGTCTTTGGACCTTGGGACAGCGGTTTCCAGTTAGGTAACGCATGAAATACTGTTATTGAAAAACTTCGTGCTCTGTGTTTTCAGTTTCGTTCTGCAACTTTACCACGTGAAGACGATTTATCTGATCTCGAAGAGGACGACACGAGCAGAGCACTGAGCTGCATCCTACCCGCAGGTGCGAAAGCAACGCATGCAAAGTGACAAAAGATATACCACGCTACAGCCGGCGCGGTTTAAAAACGGGATCTCAGTGTACCTTCGCCAGTACACACCTGAAGATGGCCAGAAGACTCTCCACCAAAATCTTATGGCACCTAGTTACTGATATCTAGCAGTTCGCACGAAATTGTATAGAATAATCTATATGCCAGTAAAGTTTTAATCTTCTGAACGCAGTTGGTTTTGGCTAAACTACAATTTTATTCATTTTGTTTTGAAGTACCAGCCGTGGTTTATGCTAAAGGAATTAGTACTTCAAAACAAAAGTAAGATTACGATATGAGGCGGAAACAGCCGAGGCTCTAATGCTTAAGTGTCACAACCCAGAAATGGTTTTAAATTTCTGTCGTGTTGAGTGTATAACATTTCAGCTCCTCAACACCAAATTAAAACGTTCCACTTCAATTTGTTTGCACTTATAGCGATCCCAGCTTCCTCAACCAAATTTAAACGTTGCATTAGGAGGTGTCTGCTTCGTGCAAAAGGTCTTGAGTTCATATTGACGACAACAAGTAATTCTTCATTACAGACGTTTATTTACAAACAGAATTGACAGACTTCATAGACTCAACAACTGACTCTCCGAGCTAACTGCACTGCATATCCGAACTGGCAACTGACAACTCCTAGGTCTATTAATATCTTTCCAAACAATGAGAGTCTTTGACAATGTTTTGTTTACAATACGATAGCAATTCACGACTTAAAACTAAATGAGACATTACAGAATTTTAGTACAGATTAAAGTAAGTAAAAGGATCAGTACATATAAATTCTTACAAGCATAATTTCCAAATAGATTTTATAACATTTTTCTACCAGCTTCTGGATAACCTTCACCAGATTTGTACCGATGTTTCCAGAAATATCTTGACATTTGATTCTGGATATTTCTTGAGTGATTTAGAACAACTATTTATATGTAAAATGATTTAAATCGTGTTTCAGAACGTAAATAAATCTTTTTAGCAATATTTCTTGATACAAATCGTCTTTCAAAATTAGGTTATGAAACAGTTTTCACAAGTTTTCGTATTTTTGCGATCATAATATAGAATTTCTCCATAGAAAGTTCCAGAAGTGTGCATTAAACGTTCATTTACAGACTTTCTCTTTAGCTGGTGAGTTTTTAAAAGTATCTTGTCCATATTATACGAAATAATTTAGCTCAAAACTGATAATTTATACAATTAATCAGAGCTACAGCAAACAGTGAGTCTTTCTTTTACAAAATGAAATATAATTACAAAATTGAATGAAAATAGGTTACTAACACTAATATATATTTACATTAATTCTATTTTTGTTCTTTCTGTGCAAAATGTCCTAATATTGACACAGTACAATATTTAAACATCACCAAAGTTTCCCTTTACATTTTGCATATCTGTATCGACATCCCCTAAAAGTCTACAGTATCGAATACTTCAATATGTCCCAATATGTCCTGTAATGTTACACAACCCCCCCCCCCCCCATCAGCACTTTCACGTGAAACACGGAAGGGTTGATGTCCTTACATTACAAAACAGAAAAGTTTTACGCATATCTTTGGTGTCTTCTTTCTTGAAGACCGGTGATCTTCTTTCTTGAAGGTCGGTGATCTTCTTCCTTAAAGGTCGGTATACCTCAATCCCACACACTGTATTTCAGTCTCATCTTCACAGTCCGTATGGTTTCCATATACACTGCAGGCTATCACAGACTGCAATAGCACAGTCCGCTATGAATATACAGCATACAGTGGTCAAACCCAGTTAAACATTAGCAAAAGCATTTAATAGTCGGTGGACCGGTTTTTAAGGACATAGAAATTTGAATTCTCTAAAGTCTAATTACTCAAGAAAATTTACTCTAAATAATTTCTTAAAGCTAAGAGAGGATAGACTGACAGATGGAGAAAATTGATTATACAGGATCACAGAATAAGTGTAAGATGCAATGCCAGAATACGAAAATGAAATATGACAATTGCATAGCTAGGGGACCTAGTGCTCGCCAAACACTTAGCACACAAAGAATGTATGCTCCCCTGAGGAATCAGATAAATACAACATAACAAAGTATACAAAAATATCCTGGTAAGATTACATATAAAAGTCTATAAACATGTATTATCTAAAATACTTTTTTACATTTTTTTATACAATTTCAGTTCGGTCACGTTTCGTAGGCCAAACAGTCTGCCAGAATTTGGGTAGACTAGACGGTAAGCATTCAGATGAGGATTGTCCTGAATCTTGAAAGGTTCAATGTATATGTCAAAAAACTTTTTAATTCACCACTGATGGCTTTAGACTTCTCTTGTGTTTTAACAAGGACCAAGTCTTCAATTTTAAATTGAGTAGCCTTCAATCTTTTGTCATGTCTACATTTCCTCTTATCACCTTGAGATTTCATGGTCTTTCTCACTATTTCCTCTCTCTCTTGAGTACTTAATGGGTTGCAGACTGGAAAATCAATGAAATCACTAATTGGATGTGGTGGTTTGCTATTATACTGTATTTCATAAGGCGAAAACCATGTTGAGGAATGCTGTAGGCTGTTCACATCTTCGAATTTCTCAACATAGTCAATCCAACTAGCATGATCAGTATTGCAGTAGGTTCTAAAGAATCGCCCAATTTCCCTCATGTATCTCTCCGAAGGGTTTCCTGACGGATGATAAGCTGAAATAAGAATGTGACTTATATTTTCATCTTCAACAAAAGCTTTCCATACTCCAGAAGTAAATTGAGTCCCATTGTCTGATAAGATTTTCTGAGGTTTTCCAACCCTGCCAAAATAGTCTCCTCTGATTTTTGAAATAATGCTCTTACTGTTTGCCTTGCGAAGAGGGTATAACTTAATGAATTTTGAAAAAACATCAACCATAACAAAAATGTAGCAATAGCCTCCACTGGTCTTCGGTAATGGTCCATATAAGTCGACAGCGACTAACTCGTGTTCTTCTTTTGGTAAGATGTTTTGCATCAATCCTCGACAAGTTTGGTTGGATACTTTTACTCTTTGGCACCTGTCACAACCCGTCAAAATTTTTCTAACCCTCCTGGCTATGTTGTTAAAGTACACATTTTCTTGGATTTTCTGGATACACTTTTGAATCCCACAATGACCAAAACTTTCATGAATGTACTTGATGAGTACATTGATGTACTGTTCAGGCCTACATAATTTTCATACATCGCTATCTACACTGTTTCTCTTGAATAGAATCCCCTTGTAGATTTTGTAATAATCTCCCACTTTTTCATGTCCCTTTTTCCCTAAATAACTTTTGACCAGTTTACAGTTCTCATCGTGGTTCTGATTCCGTCGGATGTCATTACAAATGTCTCTGATTTCTTGTTCATTGTCCACCCCTCTTAAATACATAATTTTGAATTCTTTTTCACATTCACCACTGTCATCTTCAAAGTCACCCCCCCACAGGTAGTCTAGATAAAGCATCAGCAACTACATTATTGGGTCCTCTAAGATATTTTATTGAGTAATTAAATTGTTGTAACAAGAGTGCCCACCTGGTAATCCTTCCATGATGCAACCTACATTCTTGAATATAAATTAATGCCTTATGGTCTGTGTAGACAACTACCTGGTTTCCCAATAAATAATTTCTGAATTTAGAAAATGCCCAGTAAATGGCCAAAAGCTCTTTCTCGGTAACAGTGTATTGCCTCTCATGTTTTTTCAAGGTTCGACTAGCAAAAGCAATAGACCTGTGTTCTATTTTCCCATTTATATTTACTTCTTGGAAAAGGTGAGCACCTAGGCCATAATCACTACTATCTGCCATAATGCAAAAAGGTAAACTTAAATCAGGACGGTACAAAATTTGACTGTTACATAACTGTGTTTTTATTTCTTCAAAAGCAGCTTCACATTCCTGATCCTAAACCCACATTGCGTTTTTCTTCAGCAATCTGTTAAGACTTGGAGTATTTAGAGCTTGGGTACTAATGAACTTTCTGTAGTAACCACACATCCCGAAAAATGACTTTAGTTGTTTCTTGGTTTTTGGAATTGGGAATTTTGCAATTGCCTCGAGTTTTGCAGGATCTGGCAAAATACCTTCCTCAGAAATACTGTGCCCCAGAAACTTCAATTTTTTCATACCAAACTTACATTTAGATAATTTAAGTGACATTCCCCCTTTCCTTAATCTATTGCAAACCTCCCTCAAAGTATTAACATGTTCTTCCCAAGTTTCTCCAGTGACCAAAATGTCATCTACATACACAGTTAATTTTGATAAAAGATCTTTTCCCAAAACAAAGTCAAGTGCTCTAATGAATTCGGCTACTGAGACATTCAGCCCAAATGGTACCACACAATACTGGTAACATCTTCCCCCATACAAAAAGGCAGTATACTTTCTGGAATCATTTTCTAATTCTACTTGGTGAAATCCTGATGTGAGATCTAAACTGGTCATGTATTTCATTCTTTCAAATTTATGAAGTAATTCGTCTATATTCTCTGGATGATCGGTCTCTCTTTCCAGATACTTATTTAGGTGTCTTGAAGCTAGTACAAGCCTGACACTGCCATCACGTTTTGCAACCACTACCAAAGGATTATTGTATTGGCTCTTACTTCTCTCAATGATGCCCCACTCTTCCATCTTTTGAAGTTCCTTTTCTACATCTTTTCTCTTTGCAATGGGTACACTATAAGGTTTTATAAAGAATGGCTCATGTGGTTTTAATCTGAGTTTACATTGATAATTCTTTACTCTGCCAGGTCTATCATCAAAAACATCACAGTAATTCCACAATAATCTTTCTAACTCTACCCTCTGTTCTTGGTTCAAATTATCTGATTCTCGGAATTTTTCTTGAACTATATCCCCATATTCTCCATCATCATAATCCTCAGTAATTTCCTCTACACAATAACCTCTGTCTTTAGAAAATGTAACGTCCCTAATTTCAATTCCCTTATCAGCACAGTTTTGAACCGACATGTCAGTACTGGAACATACTCTCGTCTTAGGATCAATAAAGGTAAACAAACTCTTTTCCCAATCAAATGCTGCATTAGCTTTGAATATCCAGTCCATACCCAACAGTACATTCTCATTTAGGTCACTTATTACAAGACATCCTTGAGTAAACTGTACATCATTTATACTGAAGGACAACAACACCTGTCTATTAACAATTTTGCTCAGTTTGCCGGTAATGCCTCTAATTTTTATTCCAACAACTGGTAATTCAACAAAGTCAGGATCATGCTTAATTATATCTCTTAATTTGCTTGAAATGGCACTAATTGGACTCCCTGTGTCAATCAAACAATACCCTTCCCAACCTGCAGCTTTAATTTTTATGTATGGACTACCAATAGTGGTGTTTTCCCTTTCTTCCTGTTCTTCATACAAAAGATCTTCTGCTATCTCATCATACCTCTGTTCCATATTTAGGTTTTCTTTATTAGGCAATACTTTCTTCAAACTTCTAGGTCTACTGGAATTTACTGGAATGTCTGGATTACTATTTACCTCACACACATCCTGACTAGTACCCCGTTTGATGATTTCATTAGGCTTAAAAGAAGAAACTGGTTCACAAATTTCCCTTAATTTGATCTTAATATCATTGTCATCACTGTAATCTTTAAATTTGTCCCAAACAGATTTCAAAATAATCTCAGATGCATCAGCACAATCAACCCCCCTGTCTCCTGATGTATTACTAAGCTGAACTGGCACAATCTGATTCTCATGTGGAATGTAGTTAGAGTTCCTGGCACAACTATTCTCAACACTATTGCTTATAACATCCTCCTTAACTTCAACATAAACTATTCCATCCAATTCACCATCAAAATCTTCTAGTACATAATCACCATTAGCCTTAACATCAACATTATCATCATCATTGCCTGAGCTTACACTACAAACACTACTAGTATCACCAACATTACTCACAACACCATCTTCACCAACCACATCCACATGAATATCAGACTTTCCAGAAACTTCAGTACGAACATCATTATGACAACTTACATCTAAAACATCACCACACATAAGTTTGTACAATCCAAAATTATCAAAGTTATCCTTACCTTTCATTTCAGCATTAGGTGCTTCTTCTTGATTATATAAATTTGCAATTATATCATCTTCTAAGCCTACTTCATCAAAGGTAGCCTGGTTCCTATTACAGTTGTTACTAGTATTTTCTCTGATGACATTCCAAAATTTCCTGTCAAATTTAATTTTTTCATTACCTCTATCTACAGATCGATCATAAGCATACTGTCTTTACTGGTTAGGTCTCTGATTATAGTGCTGTCTGTTCCGGGTGAAATTTGCCTGATTTTGAAAATTCCTTGCCCCAAACTGACAGACTCCCAGTAGAGTATTTAGTCGTTTAAAGGCCTATGTCTGTCGTTTCCCTGCCTCGGGTTACCTTCTCTCATGTCATTACCCCAGGACCTGTTTCGATTTTCCCATTCTCTGTTTGAATTCAAGTGCTGATCATTCCTACGAAAATTTCTTCTGTCATTGCTATTATAATTATCCCTGTTGTTGTTAAAGTTTCTTCGTTCACTATTATTGTTATTACTTCCACCGCTCGGTTCCCACCCTCTGTGTGATGAATCTACAAAGTCGTTAAATTTGTTGTTTTGTTCAAAGGCTCTATCAAGTTTGTCCACATATTTCAAGAATTGTTCTATGGACTCATCTGGACCATATACTAGACCACATTTACTCTTTTCGGAAGTCTCCATTTCAGTGCATCAGTTTGAGTTAGCTCATCAAATGGCTTATCCAGATGCACTAATTTTTGCAACTGTTTCTCACAATGGGCTTTCATTGACCCATCAGATTCTCTGTAACTAGGACCATTCAAGAATTCACTTTTGATTCGAACTTGCTCAGTTTCAGACCAAAATTTGTTTGGAAAACATTTTTCGAAATCTCCAAAGGACATTTCCGCGGAACAATTCTGATTGGCCCACGAAAGCTCCTCACCATGAAGCAATTTCTTTACAAATTTTATCTTAACACTATCTGTCATTATGGACGTGAACTGCTCCTTGCAGAATTGCATGAAGTCTTTTGGGTGTATATTCTTGTCACTGGGATAAGTTTTAATGGGAAAATTTCCCCATACCCCATTACAACTATTACTAAAACCTTTTTGCAACATAGTTTCTTGTATTTCTACAAATTTTCTGTCTACAGTTTTTTAGACATTACCTACTCTACTACAAATTTCTGTGACCTTTTTGTCAGAATCAGATTTGAAAGATTCGATTTCGCTTTCAAAAAATCGTTTTGTCTGGTCAAATTCATTTCTCAATTGAGAATTTTCCTCATTTACAAAATCAACAACTTTTTTAAGTTTTGACTGGTTATTTGAAATTTCGTTACTTAAATCAGTTTCAAGGACAGAAATTTTGCTCTCAACTGTGTCCACACGACAACCTAGTTCTTTTTGGTTTGACTCAAAAGTAATTCGCCATTATTCAAGAACCTGATTAGTGTGAGCAATCTGTTCTGTATTTGAATTTATTTCTGATTTTAAATCACACACAGCCTTCGAAATCGACCTGTCCATCTGTTGTTGTGTCTGTTCAATTTGTTGACGTAATTCGGCACGAGAATCCTCCATCTTCGAGTTTGTGTTATCCAACTTCGAGTTTAACTCTGAAAACATTTGTTTTAACATTTCCAACATTCCTACACTGTCAGAAGCACTTTCCCTAATAGGTGTACTCGCTACACCGCTGTCAGTACTGAAATCTGCGTCTTTTTCCATTATTTTAGGAAGCAGGTACTTATCTTAGTGTCCGTCGGCGGTCGTTGGTGTCCGTGTTTTGCGAAATTTCTTCAATTCCAGGATGGTTTCGCTCGGTTGATTCACTCCTCTTCTTGTGACCCCAGAATCGACGTATTTACTTCTGAAGAATGACTGGTCCGTCGTATATCCTCTTCTTGTGGTCCCAAAACAGACGTATTTTCTTCTTGTGATCCCAGAAGAGACGTATTTTATTTTGAAGAATCACTGGGTGGTCGTCATATCCTCTGCTTCCTCCACCAAATTATAGCATTTCAGCTCCTCAACACCAAATTAAAACGTTCCACTTCAATTTGTTTGCACTTATAGCGATCCCAGTTTCCTCAACCAAATTAAAACGTTGCGTTAGTAGGTGTCTGCTTCGTGCAAAAGGTCTTGAGTTCATATTGACGACAACAAGTTATTCTTCATTACAGACGTTTATTTACAAACGGAACTGACAGACTTCACAGACTCAACAACTGACTCTCCGAGCTAACTGCACTGCATATCCGAACTGGCAACTGACAACTCCTAGGTGTATTAATATCTTTCCAAACAATGAGAGTCTTTGACAATGTTTTGTTTACAATACGATAGCAATTCACGACTTAAAACTAAATTAGACATTGCAGAATTTTAGTACAGATTAAAGTAAGTAAAAGGATCAGTACATATAAATTCTTACAAGCATAATTTCCAAATAGATTTTATAACATTTTTCTACCAGCTTCTGGATAACCTTCACCAGATTTGTACCGATGTTTCCAGAAATATCTTGACATTTGATTCTGGATATTTCTTGAGTGATTTAGAACAACTATTTATATGTAAAATGATTTAAATCGTGTTTCAGAACGTAAATAAATCTTTTTAGCAATATTTCTTGATACAAATCGTCTTTCAAAATTAGGTTATGAAACAGTTTTCACAAGTTTTCGTATTTTTGCGATCATAATATAGAATTTCTCCATAGAAAGTTCCAGAAGTGTGCATTAAACGTTCATTTACAGACTTTCTCTTTAGCTGGTGAGTTTTTAAAAGTATCTTGTCCATATTATACGAAATAATTTAGCTCAAAACTGATAATTTATACAATTAATCAGAGCTACAGCAAACAGTGAGTCTTTCTTTTACAAAATGAAATATAATTACAAAATTGAATGAAAATAGGTTACTAACACTAATATATATTTACATTAATTCTATTTTTGTTCTTTCTGTGCAAAATGTCCTAATATTGACACAGTACAATATTTAAACATCACCAAAGTTTCCCTTTACATTTTGCATATCTGTATCGACATCCCCTAAAAGTCTACAGTATCGAATACTTCAATATGTCCCAATATGTCCTGTAATGTTACAAGTGACTGCTTCCTTTAATTATGAATAAATGCTGTGTAATGTCCATTGAGCTCCAGCAAACCATGTTAACATGAATTCTTGGTAGGGCTAGGCACTAGGTTATGACATTTATTATTTGCCAAGTGATTCGCATTTCTTAACTATTTTTTAAAAAAAGGAACAATAGTAAAATAAAAACAATGTTCAAGAAATCAGCAGTTTTTAAAACGTTGAGTGGAATGCTTTAAATACAAAGGAGCACAGTGACATAACAAATTTAACGACGATAGCAAAATGTTAAAAAAAAAATTATACCTTAAATGCCCCAGGCTAATAAAGGTTTTCAATTAAAATCCAAATATTTAACATGGTCCTTTAAGAGACCTGACAAATTTAAAGCAAGATTTTCAAAAGCCAAATGTATCAACGACTAGAACATACTTAGTAAAAATGCTTAAAAAATTTAAACGTTCGAAGTTAACAGAATGAATTTAAATTACACAGCAATATTTGAAACGGTCCTGTGAGAGAGCTGACAAATTTAAGCAAATACAAGGGCCAAGAAACGCTCGGGTTAACTAGGGAAAGCTTGATACAGACAGGGCGTGGATCCAAAAGGGATCCAAGCCAAAAACCAAGAAATTTGCGAACTCTGAAAAGATTTAGGCCCACGTGAACCAATGAAGAAAAGACAAGCAACAGTCACCTCAGGGCAGCTTCACACAACCTAACGGCAGCGGCGAAACTCAAATGATGGTCAGTAAAATCGTGCCGCCGGTAGGCTCACTTTTGTTAGGACGGGTGAATTGCGTGCTTAGGCTGCAGAAACAATAGTTGACCCACCAGGCAACAACGGAACGCTCCTAAAATAAACGTCATGCGGTAAGAAGTTGCGTATTTGTTCTCCATGGATTTTAATTCCTACTCCGAATTTTTCTTTTGTTTCCTTTACTGCTTGCTCAATATACAGATTGAATAACATCTGGGACAGGCTACAACTCTGTCTCACTCCCTTCTCAACCGCTGCTTCCCTTTCATGTCCCTCGACTCTTATAACTGCCATCTGGTTTCTGTACAAATTATAAATAGTCTTTCGCTCCCTGTATTTTACCCCTGCCAACTTCAGAATTTGAAAGAGTATTCCAGTCAACATTGTCAAAAGCTTTCTCTAAGTCTACAACTGCTAGAAATGTAGGTTTCCCTTTCTTTAATCTATTTTCTAGGATAAGTCGTAGGGTCACTATTGCCTTACGTGTTCCAACATTTCTACGGAATCCAAAATTATCTTTCCCAAGGTCGGCTTCTACCAGTTTTCCTATTCGTCTGTAAAAAAATTCGTGTTAGTATTTTGCAGCCGTGACTTATTAAAGTGATAGTTCGGTAATTTTCACATCTGTCAACACCTACTTTCTTTGGGATTGGAATTATTATATTCTTCTTGAAGTCTGAGGGTATTTCGCCTGTCTCTTACATCTTGCTCACTACATGGTTGAGTTTGTTAGGCCTGGCTCTCCCGAGGCTATCAGTAGTTCTAATGGAATGTTGTCTACTCCCGGGGGCCTTGATTCGAATCAGGTCTTTCAGTGCTCTGTCAAACTCTCACGCATTTCCATAATATTGTCCTGAAGAACATCATCCGTGTATAGACCCTCTGTATACTCCTTCCACCTTTCTGCTTTTCCTTATTTGATTAGAACTGGGTTTCCATCAGAGTTCTTGATATTCATGCAAGCGTTTCTCTTTTCTCCAAAGATCTCTTTAATTTTCCTGTAGGCAGTATCTATCTTACCCGTAGTGATATGCGCCTCTACATCCTTACATTTGTCCTCTAGCCATCCTTGTTTAGCCATTTTGAACTTCCAGTGGATCTCATCTTTGAGGCGTTTGTATTCTTTTTTGCCTGCTTCAGTTACTGCATTTTTATGTTTCCTCATTTCATCAATTAAATTCAATATCTCTTCTGTTACCCAATGATTTCTATTAGCCCTCGCCTTTTACCTACTTGATTATCTGATACCTTCACTATTTCATCTCTCAAAGCTACCCATTCTTCTTCTACTGTATTTCTTTCCCCCATTCTTGTCAATCGTTCCATAATGTTCTCCCGGAAGCTGTCTACAATCTTTGGATCTTTCAGTTTATCCAGGTCCCATCTCCTCAAATTCCCACCTTTTTGCAGTTTCTTCAGTTTTAATCTACAGTTCATAATCAATAGATTGTGGTCAGAGTCCACATCTGCCCCTGGAAATGTCTTACACTTTAAAATTTGGTTCCTGAATCCATTATATAATCTATCTGAGACCTTCCACGTATACAACCTTCTTTTATGATTATTGAACCAAGTGTTAGCTATGATTACGTTATGCTCTGTGCAAAATTTTACCAGACGGCTTCCTCTTTCATTCCTTACTCCCATTCCATATTCACTTATTATGTTTCCTTCTCTTCCTTTTCCTACTACGGAGTTCCGGTCACCTATGAGTATTAAATTTTCGTCTCCCTTCACTTTCTGAATAATTTCTTTTGTCGCATCATACATTTCATGAATCTCTTCGTCATCTGCAGAGCTAGTTGGCATATAAACTTGTACTAGTGTGGTAGGCGTGGGCTTCGTACTATCTTGGCCACAATAATGCGTTCAACATGCTATTTGCAGTAGCTTACTCGCACTCTTATTTTCCTGTTCATTATTAAACCTACTCCTGCATTACCCCTATTATATTTTGTATTTATAACTCTGTATTCACCTGACCAGAAGTCTTGTTCCCCCTGCCACCGAATTTCGCTAACTCCCACTATATCTAACTTTAACCTATCCATTCCCTCTTTTAAAGTTCCTAGCCTACCTGCCTGATTAAGGGATCTGACATTCCACGCTCCGTCCCGTAGAACACGTTTTCTTTCTCCTGATAACAACGTCCTCTTGAGTAGTCCCCGCCCGGAGATCCGAATGGGGGACTATTTTACCTCCGGAATATTTTAGCCAAGAGTAGGTCATCATCATTTAGCCATACAGTAAAGCTGCAAGAAAAGTTACAAATAGATATTTTTCCCTCCCACATCGCCTACCAGAGGCAACCCCTGCCCGTTCAACGCCCGACCTCTTTGAGAAGTAGCGCACAATGGAGCGTTTCACATACACCACCATATTCCAAATACCAATCATAGCCCAATAAGGAAGCTACCTAAACCAAAAGACTGCAAACAGGCTTTTGACGGAGCTGAACATATATGTACGGGAGGGAAGAATTGTTTAGAGCGAGAATGCGAGAAGAGCAACCAGCAGGCTTTCCAGGACTGGGCCTTGCTCTTCCCTGTGACGTCATTTATTAGCTCTTGGACCTCGCTCGACGGGGCACTCATGCACAAAATGATCCCCTTCCCCGCGTCGGAAGCAGCCTCGGCGACCCGAACAATTAGGGGGCAGATAATGCGTCTTATTAACTCGGAACTGAGACGCTGGTTCTAGCCCTTACCGCCGGTCACGCTGCTCATCGTCGAACCGAAACGCCTCCTTAGGGGAAACCAATGCGCACAACTCAAAAAAGGTAGTGGGTCTTCGCACGAAGATAATCCGCGAAACAATCTTCCAGCCTCATTCCTGCAAAATATTTAAAACACTATCATGTTCCGTGACTCCCATCTGTAAAGCGGCTGCCGTTGTACATGCGCACTCGATGTGCTAGACCAAGGTCTCGGTAGGTTGTGACGCACGGGGTAGCCGCGATGGTCGTAGGCGCCTTGCCACGGTTCGGACAGCCCCCCCCTCCCCCCGTCGGAGGTTCGAGTACTACCTCGGGCATGGGTGTGTGTGTTGTTCTTCGCGTAAGTTAGTTTAAGTTAGATTAAGTATTATGTAAGCCTAGGGACCGATGACCTCAGCAGTTTGGTCCCACCACCACCACCGGTTCATACCGAATATGGGCCAAAAACTTCAGTTGTATTATGTGACTGTCAAATCACTCAAGATACTCTGGCTCTGAAGTATTTCGAGAAACATGCCGCTCAACTATCCTCGAGTCAAGGGCTACAGTAAACGAAGTAGAACAGAATTTGAAATTTGTAAGGCGTCGGTATAGAGTTCCAAAAGAACAATCAGCTACATCATAATCTCAACATGGGGCAACTGATCGCCTGATAGTTCTGAAATACCCCGAAGCAAATGTGGAATAGAATTTGGTAACTTAGCAAACAAATCGGGGACTGACATAGTCAAAACTTTGAACATTTGTGTCCTCGATAGCCTGATGTAACCGACTTGCAGTGTGACTGCCATCCTTCATACCACTCGCCTCCCGACCTAAACCCAACGCGCAACTTCTTCACCTGACCAAGCAATTGATTAATGGCATGTTCCGGCTGCCTACTAAGCTGAAAACGCTTCAGATCGGCGATACGTTTGCCCAAAGAAAGAGCTGGGCCTAAACCCTACATATCTGTTTACGGGTAAGTTGACTACCCTTGAGAGACTGAATATTGCGTTGCAATTCCACCAGTGCAGACGACCAAGTAGAATTACCATCACCTACCTCATCAATGCTGCAGGGGAAATAGGAACAGAACTGCTCAACGATGCATACAACCTTGCCGCCAATTCTGCAGCGTGAGCTCATACTGAAGCTGCTACCGTTTTAAATTAGCGAGGCCAGGGCAACCTCAGTGCTCCATCCCCTGTGTTTTCCTGTAAAAAAATCTGATAAAATTTAGAAACAAGAAAAATAACGACAAAGACAATTAAAATATCAAACAATGAATGATGTCGACAGATTAAGACAACTCTCTCCCCCCTCCACCTCACCCCTCCCCCCAGCCGATAAGGAGTAACCATGCTCTGCTACCAACTGAGCTCCAGCAAGCCGGGTTAACAGGAATTCATGGAAGGGCTAGGCCCCAGATTATGACATTCATTATTTGTCAAGTGATTCACATTCATTAATTTTTTAAAATAAAGCAATAACAGTGAAACAAACACAACCTTTTAGAAATCAGCAGTTAGTGAGGAATGCTTTAAATTCAAAGAAGCACACTGGATTAACCAGAGTCTCAACAATAGCAAAATGTTTAAAGAAGTATCACACCTTAAATGTCCCATGCTAACAGCATGGTTTTACATTAAAGATCTAAGATTTCTCACGATCCTTTACGAGATCAGAAAAATTCGAAGCAGAATTTTTTAAGGTCGAATGTAACAACAACTAGCACAGATTTAGTAATAGGTAAAAGGTTTAAACATATTTAAATGTCCCAAGCTAACAAAGTGGTTATAAAATACAGACCAAAATTTTTGAACGTCGAATGTAACAATGACTAGCACAAATTTAGTAACGGGTAAAACGTTTAAACAGATTTATCTGTTCAAGCTAAAAGAATGGTTTTAAATTACAGACCCAAAATTTATCACACTCCTTTAAGAGACGGGACAAATTTAAAGCAAAATTTTTGAAAGTCAGACGTAGCATTGACTAGCACAAACGTAGTAAAAATGTTTTAAGAAATTTAAATATCCTAAGTTACCAATGATTTTAAATTACAGGCCAAATTTTCAAACAGTCCTTTGAGAGAACTGAAATTTAAGCAAGTACAAAGGCTAGAAAATGGTCCCGCTGACTAGGAAAAGCTTGAAACAGAAAGGGCACGGCACCAACAGAGATCCAAGCTAAAAGACAACAAATACGCGAACTCTGGAAGGATTTAGGCCTACGCGAAGCAGTGAAGAAAAGACTTAAGTAGCAGTCACCATGCCTCAGGGCAGCTTCACACAACCTAACGGCAGCGGCGAATCCCAAATGTAAAATCGTGCCGCTGGTACGCTCATCCTTGTCAGGACGGGCCAACTACATGCATAGACTGCAAAAACGGTTGCTGACCCATCAGGGAGCAGTAGGGCGTTAGTAAAAAAAAGCGTCATGCGATAAGAATGTGCCCAGAAACACCAACAGGTCAATCAGTACGATAACACTTTCAGCAAATAGCTACGTGAACAAACAATCCAGGAAAGATACACCAACAGCCGTCACACGGCAATTAACAGACTAACATAACAAAGCTACAAACATAGTTCAGGCAGATTTTAAATAACAATATTGAACTTCCCTTCCGGGTTGAAATTCTGATTTTGTTACAGATATGACGGCCAGATAAAAGATGGCTCTCAGACCCAATCAGACTCCAAGACCCAGGTAAGGAATCTCACCATACAACACCCAAGCGTGTCAACATAAAATTTCACAGCTCTCCAGCAGTGCACCCGGTATACTAATAGATCTGGCCAGATCAGGATCTAAAACATAAAATAGCACATTAATCATAAATGTTCGTGAAGCACCAGTAGTACCTGCGACAGCTATGACATTCCCACCGCTTGCACAGACCATGACAGTAATACTGTTGGGCTCCATTTGTCAAGGAGAAACACTATTACGAGAGAAGATTCGCCATGGTGAAAGGAAATCTGCTACCAGATTATCTGAAAACCAAACAGTAAAAAACTATCACCATAGTCGCCATGCCTAGGGATGAAAACAAAGTTATTTTCAAGAAAGTAACGCAGGGCGCTCTGCGAACTTTGAGGTGGGCAGGTTCAAACAGTTTCTGTAAGTGATACAAGACCACACTAAATGCGGTCCAAACTTTTTGAAAAGCATAAACTCACAACTCAGAGAGGAATCACATAGGGCAGGTCAGTAACAGAGCGTGCTAACGCCACCAAACTAGATCACGCAACATCGCTCGACCACTGGAAAAAAGTGTCCATTCAGCACAACTGAATCAGCTGATAATAATCAAAGTGATTCCCACTGAACGGTTCCATCAGAGCAAATCGGTCAAGACGCCGACCACAGGCGCATGACAAAACACGTTTCCTCCAACCAACTTCCTTCCTCCTCATCTCCGGCGAATGTCCATTCTGCGATCGCCTGCCTTGCAAACATTTCACACCCGAAGAGCGTTGTCCAGCGACCAGAGGAAAAACGAGCGAGAGGTTCAAGATAAAGACTGCAATCGATACAAGCCAACGTGGCTCATCCATAAAATAATTAAAGAAAGCGTTAGTTTCCAACTACAACATTACACGTAAATATCTGTAGCCGATAACATCATTTATAGATCTGAGGTGCCGGCCGCGGTGGTCTCGCGATTCTAGGCGCGCAGTCCGGAACCGTGCGACTGCTACGGTCGCAGGTTCGAATCCTGCTTCAGGCATGGATGTGTGTGATGTCCTTAGGTTAGTTAGGTTTAAGTAGTTCTAAGTTCTAGGGGACTTATGACCACAGCAGTTGAGTCCCATAGTGCTCAGAGCCATTTGAACCATTTGAAGATCTGAGGATAAGCAATATGAATTGTAACGAGCACATGAAACCAACAGCAATGATGGCGACTGAAATGTACAGATTTATTGTCTGTTAGCTGCAGCTGCACTTGCATGTCAGTTGTTTTGTTATACTGTGTAATTGTAAATAAGCTGTTGTATGTGAGACATGGTTGTAGTCTATCCCCGATGTTATTCAGTCTTTATATTGAACAAGCAGTGAAGGGAACGAAAGAAAAATTCGGAGTAGGTATTACAATTTATGGAGAAGAAATAAAAACTTTGAGGTTTGCCGATGACATTGTAATTCTGTCAGAGACAGCAAAGGACTTGGACGAGCAGTTGAACGGAATGGACAGTGTCTTGAAAGGAGGATATAAGAAGAACATCAACAAAAGCAAAACGAGGATAATGGAATGTAGTCGAATTAAATCGGGTGATGCTACGGGATTTAGATTAGGAAATGAGACGCTTAAAGTAGTAAGTGGTTTTTGCTATTTGGAGAGCAAAGTAACTGATGATGGTCAAAGTAGAGAGGATATAAAATATAGACTGGCAATGGCAAGGAAAGCGTTTCTGAAGAAGAGAAATTTGTTAACATCGAGTATAGATGTGTCAGGAAGTCGTTTCTGAAAGTATTCGTATGGATTGTAGCCATGTATGGAAGTGAAACACGGACGATAAATAGTTTGAACAAGAAGAGAATAGAAGCTTTCGAAATGTGGTGTTACAGAAGAATGCTGAAGATTAGATGGGTAGATCACATAACTAATGAGGAGGTATTGAATAGAATTGGGGATAAGAGGAGTTTGTGGCACAACTTGACCAGAAGAAGGGATCGGTTGGTAGGGCATGTTCTGAGGCATCAAGGGATCACCAATTTAGTATTGGAGGGCAGCGTGGAGGGTAAAAATCGTAGAGGGAGACCAAGAGATGAATACACCAAGCAGATTCAGAAGGATGTAGGCTGCAGTAGGTACTGGGAGATGAAGAAACTTGCACAGGATAGAGTAGCGTGGAGAGCTGCAGACCGCAACAACAACAATGTGCATTAACGTCAGCTGCCCTCACAGGTCTGCCTGTTCGGGTAACCATAGCTTGTGATGTACGCCTCCCTCCACTCAATTTACAAAAGGCGTGCCACATGCTGCATTGCTGCTGCCGACCGGTGTGGGTGGATGGGCACGGGCAACAGTGCACATTCATACATTCTGCAAATGAAGCAGCTTTACTTCATACAACATACACATTATGCAACAAATTTAATAATTTTATGACTTGCTTTATGTTGACTGACGTAGAAAAAGATGTTCCATTCCTTACTCCACCGTCTTAAGGCTCGATTTTTCCTTTTTTATTAATTTTTTTTAAATTTTGTATAGTAGCCTATGTTCTTGAAAGTCTCTTCGGGTTTGCTGCCGGATCCTATAATCAACTTGACTCGATATTTCGGCGATCCAACTGGTCGCCATCTTCATGGAGAATGCTGCATTGATTTTAGGATCCGGCAGCAAACCCGACGAGACTTTCAAGACTTATTACGCCTGGAAAGCCTACGAAGTCACAGCCTATGTTCTTCCTCAGTATTTAAGCTATCGCCACAGCAAACTTCAGCACAATCGGTTCTGCAGTTACGCCGAGAAAATATAACAGACAGAAATACTTTCACATTTAATAAAATTAGCGCGGAAGTGTGGATTACGCACATAGATGATTGTATAAGCACTGTATTCATTAAGTTGAATAATATTACGTAGAACATATCAACTAATAAAGGCATTTTCATAAATATGAAAAAGTCCGAAAGTCAAAGAGTAATTAGCTATTTCAAAGAGTAACTACTTTTCCCTATTCGTGTAATATGCTTCAAATCAATAAAGCATACGTGCTTCCTCAGGGATCAACCTATCTCCATATCAAATTTCATCGAAATCGATTCAACAGTTTAATCGTGGAAACTTAACAAAGTCACTTTTGAATTTACAATATTATCAGTATATTAGTCTTAGTATATTAGTATTAGTATTATTACGAGTAATTAATGTGGTGAAGAGCAGGCTGAAGTTTAAGAGACTAGTAAGGAAGAAACAGTCCGCAAAGAAGTGGTATATGGAAGTACTAAGGATTGAAGGGATACACTTGAAGTTCTCCGAGGCTATAGATACTGTGATCAGGAATGGCTCAGTAGGCAGTTCAACTAAAGATGTATACACATACCTAAAAAGGGAATTCACATAAGATGGAAAGAAAAACATAGGTACAAAGGAGGTAACTGTGAGAAACCACGGGTAACAGAAGAAACACTTCAGTTGATTGATAAAAAAACGAAGTAAATAATGTTCAAATAAATTCTGGAATGCAGAACAAAATAAATAGGAAATGCAGGCGAAATGGCTGCATGAAAAAAGTGAAGAAATCGGAAAATTAATCAGGACAGAAAAAAGTCAAAATAACCTGCTGTGAAATAAAAAGCATGCGTAGCTTCAACAGTGCAGCGTGAATTCCGTGTTAAATGCAAAGGAGACAGCGGAGAGGTGGAAAAAGTACCCTGAAAGCTCCTATGAGAGGTAAGACTTGTCTGATGAAGTGATGCGAGAAGAAACAGAAGAGACGGGGATCCAATATTAGAAT
The DNA here is from genome assembly GCF_023897955.1 of Schistocerca gregaria. Lineage (NCBI taxonomy): Eukaryota > Metazoa > Arthropoda > Insecta > Orthoptera > Acrididae > Schistocerca > Schistocerca gregaria. The sequence continues at coordinate 243,356,795 of NC_064921.1, forward strand.
CAGAATTTAAAAAAAGCTTTGGAAGACTTCGGATTGAATAAGGCGCAAGGGGTTGATAACCTTCATCATAATTTCTAAAATCGTTGGGAGAAGTGGCACTGAAACGACGGTTCTCTTTGGTGTGTAGGACGTATGAGTCTGGCGATGTACCATCTGTCTTTCGGAGAAACATCATCCACGAGATTCCGAAGATTGCAAGAGGGGCATCAACTTAACAGCTCATGCACGAAAGTTGCTGTCAAGAATAAAATATAGAAGAATTGAAAAGAATATTGAGGATCGGTTGGCTGACGATCGGTTTGGCTTTAGGACACGTAAAGGCACCGGAGAGGCAGGTCTGACGCTGCAGCTGATAATGGAAGCAAGACTAAAGAAAAATCAAGACACATTCATAGAATTTGTCGATCTGGAAAAGACATTCGTTAATGTCGAATGGTGCAAGATGTTCGACATTCTGAGGAAAATAGGGGTAAGCTATAGGGAAAGTCGGGTAATATACAACATGGACAAGAGCGAAAAGGGAACAATAAGAGTGGAAGTGCTCCGATTAAAAAGGATATAAGACAGGGATGTAATCTGTCGCCCCTACTGTTCAATCTGTACTTCGAAAAAGCAATGACGGAAATAACAGAAAAGTTCAAGAGTGGAATTAAAATTCAAGATTCGCTGATGGTATTGCTATCCTCAGTGAAAGTGAAGAAGAAACTGTTGAATGGAATGAACGATCTAATGAGTACAGAACACGGATTAAGAGTAAATCGAAGAAAGGGAAAAGTAATGAGAAGTAGCGGAAATGAAAACATCGAGAAACTTAAGATCAGGATTGGTGATTTCAAAATTGATGAAATTAAGGAATTCTGTTACCTAGGCAGCAAAATAACCCATGACAGATGGAGCAAGGAGGACATAAAAAGCAGCCTAGCACTGGGAAATTCATGCCCAAGAGAAGTCTACTCGTATCAAACACAGGCCTCAATTTGAGGAAGAAATTTCTGATAACGTGCGTTTGGAGCACAGCATTGTATGCCGTGAAACATGAGCTGTGGGAAAACCGGAAAACGAAGAGAATCGAAGCATTTGAGATGTGGTGCTACAGACAAATGTTGAAAATTAGGTGGACTGGTAAGGCAAGCAATGGTGTATCGGTGAGGAAAGAAATATGTGGAAAACACAGACATGAACAAGGGATAAGATGGTAGAACATCTGTTAAGACATCAGGGAATAACTTCCATGGTACAAGAAGGAGCTTAGAGGTTAAAAACTGTAGAGGAAAACAGAGATTGGAATACACCCAGCAAATAATTGAGGACTTAGGTTGCTACTCTGAGATGAAGAGGTTGGCCCAGGAGCGGAATCGGTGGCGGGGCGCATCAAACTGATGACTCATAAATAAAAAAATAAAATAAAAAAATAAAAATAAAAATAAAAAAATAAAAATGCTAATACTAGACAGTAATGAATCCTATTCTAGAGTTCTGTTTCAGTATCTGGGATCACTATCAATGAGACCAATTCTGGAATACGGGGCTAGAACAGTAACAATCAGTACAGTTCATACGAGAGTTAATAGAGATTCCTAGGAAACTAAACTATTTAATGTACCTATATACAACGACTTAAGCTACTCAACAGAGTAGTTGTTTTTCTATTTTACTGCTGGACTAATCTCGATCCCAAGCCAAATTTCAGACACATGTGCTTCCCAGAAGATAAAATACAGTGTGCAATATGTTTATCTCTACCGTATAGTTTTACGAATGAGCCAAAGCAACAGGTCGGAACTTTATTCAATTTAATGACTAAAATAGTTCAAATGGTTCTGAGCTCTATGGGACTTAACATCTGTGGTCATCAGTCCCCTAGAACTTAGAACTAATTAAACCTAACTAACCTAAGGACATCACATACATCCATGCCCGAGGCAGGATTCGAACCTGTGACCGTAGCGGTCACGCGGTTCCAGACTGAAGCGCCTAGAACCGAACGCCACACAGCCCGGCATTCACTTTAATGCCTCGGTTTGCTAGCGCTAGTGCCAAAAGACATTTGTTGAGAACATTGATGTGATTCTCCAGTTATATGGCTGTGGTATCCAAAACGCAAATATCTGATACTGTTCAGCTAACAAGGACTACGTGCTTTAAATCCGTATATTATGACTGATTTGTTGATACTACAGAGTAGGTTTATCAATCGAATTAGCATTCTGATTTGCAGAACAGAATTTTTGTCGCCACATTGCCTCCAGACGTCCGCCCCCGGTAGCTGAGTGCTCAGCGCGACAGAATGTCAAACCTAAAGGCCGGGGTTCGATTCCCGGCTGGGTCGGAGATTTTCTCCACTCAAGGACTGGGTGTTGTCCTAATCATCATCTTTTCATCCCCACCGACGTGCAAGGCGCCGAAGTGGCGTCAAATCGAAGGACTTGCACCCCGCGAACAGTCTACCCGACGGGAGGCCCTAGTTACACGACATTCATTCAGTCATTGCCTACAGACTCCCTCAAGGTATACCGTTAAGAACTCTGCAGAATTTGAATGTCGTCATATAACTTCTACATAAGCATCTCGGTCCATAGTGCCATCGATTTTGTATAAGCATTTCATAGGCGTTTTAACATTTATTTCTTCAATGATCTCATACTGTCGCACACTATCTGACCAAAAGTATCCGGTCACATATTAGCGGACATTAATATGGGGTGTGTCTATCCTTCACCATTATGCCAACTTAATCTCTGCTGGGGACATGTTCAGTGAGGTGTTTGAATGTCTGTAGAGGAATGGCAGCCCATTCTTACTGAAGAACCGAAAGCATATCTTCGGGGACTGGAGCGAAGTCGACGTTCTGACTTGTCCCCAATATAGCCAATTGGATTAAGGTCGGGACTCGCAACAGGCCAGTGTATTTCAGGAATTTTATGGTCCATAAACCATTGCCTCGCAGATGCTGTTTTATGACATGCTATACTGTCACGCTGACACATACAATCATTGTCTCTGAACTGCTCCCCACAGTACGCAGTAAACGATGCTGTTCATATCCTTGGGCTTTAGCGCGGGAGAGGGGTGGGGGACCACATCCTAACCATGAGAAATTCCCCCATACCGTAACACCACCTCCTGTGTACTTCATTATAGGTATTACGCATGATGGCAGGTGATGTTCTTCAGGCATCGGCCAAACCCAAACCCTTTCACGAGTTTGCCACATGGTACAGCGTGAGACATCACTCTTTTCCAGTTACCCACTGTCCACTGGAGTCCCTCTTTGTAGGATCTGAAGGGTAAATTGGCATTGACTACAGAAATGTGTGGCTTAAGAGGGGCTGCTCGGCCGTTGTACACCATTATTTTTTACCTCCGAACGTAAAGTCATTGTGCTAGCAGGACTGTTGCAATGGGTCCATCGATATCACTTTATCTTGAGTGGATGACCGTTAAACTTGTAACTTCGTGGCGTTTGAGGTAATGTAAAGTGGGGGATAGTACTATCATGATATTTCCACGTACGCACCATTCACCTGTCGGAGTGTATCTGTTGGATTTTTCCAATTTTTCATGCGGGTTCCTTTGTGAGTGGAAGACTGCATGCTGGCCATTAACCAACGACGTAGCTCTCAATTGCAGATTTTCAACTTACGGCAGTTTTAAAGTATTGTATCTCATTCTCCTGTGTTCAGTGAGTAACCATATATGCTTTGTAATTCAGAATTATTTCACGCATTCTGAATTTATACAAGACAGGCTGCAATTTGGCCCTTCAACTAGCCATGGGATTCACATTCGAAGAATATCAAACCTTGGATACGTTATAACGTTAAATCTCAGTTTCCTGAGTTTAATGAGTATCCACATGCATGTGTAAATCTGAATTATTCTGCATTTTCTAAATTTAGTAAAAGTGGTTCAAATGGCTCTGAGCACTATTGGATTTAACTCTTGAGGTCATCAGTCCCCTAGAACTTGGAACTACTCAAACCTAACTAACCTAAGGACATTACACACATCCATGCCCGAGGCTGGATTCGAACCTGCGACCGTAGCGGTTGCGCGGTTCCAGACTGTAGCGCCTAGAACCATATTAAAAGTGGAATGCGTATTTTTGGCCATTAGCTAACCACATGGTCTGATTACGAATGCTACCATAATGCAACACGAATATTCCCTTGTACTTATTGCAGAGCATACGATACAGTCACGTACATTTGTGGGAAGTTCCTTCTGCATAATGATCGTTATAAATGTTGATTGTTGTCTCCATTAGTTCAACTAAACATGGCCCTCTGGTACTCTGCAGTGCACTCTGGGTTTTAGCGAGTATTTACCCAGTTAGGTTACAGATGGTGAGTACCTGCATACGTTAGTATACCAATGACTCGAACGTGCACCTTTTCTGACTCCTGCTTGATCCTCTGACACCCGCGTAATGGACTTCACTTGATTATTTTGTCTTTTGTATTTCAGTAGCTTACATTAATTTTGTTTGTAAGGGATAATTCATAATGGAATATTTTGTACTGATTTCATTAGTCTTACCATGGAATTGCGCCCAGTAAAGATTTTATTTCTGATGTTAACAAATAAACTAATTTCTTCTTCTTCTTCTGTAGTGGTCAATCCAAGGATTGGTTTGCAACAGCTACAATGGCAGCTTGTCTCCATTCTGTGCGTCTTTCAGCTTTTCTCTTCATTCCTTTATTAGTTTTACATCCCACATCTTTCACGATTTGATCCATATACCTCAGCCGTGGTCTTCCTCTTGGTCTTTTACCCTCGACATATCCCTCTATGATTGTGTTCAGGAGTCCTTTATGTCTTAATAGATGGCCTTTAAGTTGCACACTTCTTTTAACAATGAAATTCCAGAAGCTTCTCTTGTCACCTGATCTTTCCAGAAACACTTTGTTTGTGACCTTGTCGATACATTTTATTTTGAGCATGCGTCTCTAGGACCACATTTCAAAAGAATTTAGCTTCTGGTCTTCCTCTGTCCCGAGAGTCAATGTTTCACACCCATAACATGCCACATTCCACACATATGATTTCAAAAATCTTTTCCTGATTTCAAGACTGATGCTCTTAGATGTTAAGATGTTTTTCTTATTGTTAAAAGCAGCCTTTGCTTGAGCAATTCTACTCCTCACTTCTGCCTTGCTCCTTCCATCCCTGGTAATATTACTGCCCAGATAAGTAAATTTATCAACTTGTTCAAGCAGTTAATTGTCTGCATGAACTTGGGCTTTCACTTGATCTTTTTTGTCACATGACATTACTTTCGTTTTTGCTTTATTAATTCTCGTATTATATTCTTCCCCCATAACTTCATCCATTCTATTCAGTAGGACTACAAGATCTTCTTCACTTTCAGCTAGGACGGCTATATCATCGGCATATCTTATCATATCTATTCGTTGGCCATGAATTACTACACCTGTCTGTGAATTTTCCCTTACTTTTTCCAGCGCCTCTTCAATGTATAGGTTAATGATAACAGGGGATAGTGCGCTACCTTGTCGGACACCTTTCCATATCTGCACCTCTTCTTCTTTTGTCCGTCCACGGATAACTGCTGTCTCGTTTTTGTACAGGTTCCATTCTTCACAGTCTATTCCTAATTTTTTGAGTACCTCAAACATCTAATCCCACAAAGGCTTTCTCTACATCTACGAAAGCTATGTATGTTGTCATGTTCTTATCTATTCGTTTCTCTATTATTAGTTTTAGAGCAAATATTGCTTCTCTGGTTCCTCTATCTTTCCGGAATCCAAACTGGTCTTCGGAGAGTGTAGCTTCGACTTTTTGTTCTATGCATTTTAGGATAACTGAGGTTACCATTGTAGAGGCGTGAGTAACTAGGCTGAGCGTCCTATAACTTTCACATCTTGTAGCATTTACTTTCTTTGGAATGTCGTGACGATCAGTCAGGGCCCCATGGTTCATAATCACCTTCCCACCCAACCACTACGAACCCTCCAAGAGTTTTGAGTACACCCTCTATTAAAACGAAGCTGGGCCTTGTGCGAATTAAATTAATGAAATGACAGAGAGTACTGCGCTACTCGCAACGTTATTTTCCCCATCTCTTATATGCCCATCCAATAATCAGAAAATTCCTTTTGTCATTACCTCTTGTGCATCAGAAATAGATGTGTTATTAATTGTTACATTGAGATAATTACTTGAAGTTTTCCCTAATTCATCTCATTGACATACAGAGAGACGAACATGACGCGCGTGAGCAAGACCTGACTTCGAGAGACGGATGTAGGATGCCAAAATAAATTTCAAAGAGTATAGAGTCAGCTTTCATGTGGCCATCCTGCTCAGCTTTAGCACGAGGCCACTTCCGTCTGTCCGTCCGTAGGTGAGATATACCTGGCCTTGGTTTAGCTGTCGTTGTTCCTTCATGATTCCACTTCACAGTCACACCCCTATTAGTCGACTGGCGTTGCTTTAGAACGGTTGAAATACACCTGATGGATTTGTTACTCAGGTGACATCCAATGACTAGTCCACTTTCGAAGTAACTGAGCGCTTCTGACCAAACCATTCTGTTGTTGCTGCTTCTCTACTGACAACACAATACTCTCCACGTCCCCTCTCATGACAACTAGTGTCCAATTCTGCATCACATTGGATGTCTGTATACTTTTGATCAGATGGTATATATAAATGTTATTTGCAGATGAACGTTGCGCGGAGTATGAATACTTTCAACGGACTGGCTTCCAGAACACTCCCACAATACCAAAATCATTTTACACTTTTCTCGTATTAGTACACAGAGATGACAAAGTCGTGGGATACCGACATGCACAAAGACAGATGACGGTAGTATCGCGTACCCAAGGTACGAGGGTCACTCCAAAAGAAATGCACACTATATTTTTTTTAAATCCATCTTCTATTCTATATGTTTGAAACTTTTACAGTGTGTAGATACACCCTTTAGGAAGAATATTTTCATTTCCCCACATAATTTCCATCCCTCTCAAGTGCCTTACGCCATCTTGGAACCATCCTCTGTATACTCGCACGGTAAATTCTGGACCAACCTGTTGGAGCCAATGTTTGACAGCGTGCACAAGTGAGTCATCATCTTCAAAATGGTTCAAATGGCTCTGAGCACTATGGGACTCAACTTCTGAGGTCATCAGTCCCCTAGAACTTAGAACTACATAAACCAAACTAACCTAAGGACATCACACACATCCATGCCCGAGGCAGGATTCGAACCTGCGACTGTAGTGGTCTCGCGGTTCCAGGCTGTAGCGCCTAGAACCGCACGACCTCTCCGGCCGGCCATCATCTTCAAACCTCGTACCATGAAGAGAGTCTTTCAGTTTCCCAAAGAGATCATAGTCACATGGAGCCAGGTCAGGACTGTAAGGCGGGTGTTTCAGTGTTGTCCAGCCGAGTTTTGTGATCGCTTCCATAGGTTTTTGACTGACACGTGGCCGTGCATTGTCGTGTTTTTGCCGATGTGGCGATCACGACTCAGTCGAACTTGAAGTTTCTTCAGTGCCGTCACATTTGCATCAGAATTTATGGTGGTTCCACTTGGCATGATGACCATAAGCAAGAGTCCTTCAGATTCGAAAAACACCGTAGACATAACTTTTCCAGCAGTAGGTGTGGTTTTGAATTTTTTTTTCTTGGGTGAATTTGCATGATGCCACTCCACTGATTGCTTCTTCGTCTGTGGTGAATAATGATGGGGCCATGTTTTATCACCCATCACAACTATTCCATGAAATTCATCTCCACCACTCTCGTACTATTCCAAAAGTTCGCCGCATACTGTTTTTCTTGTTTCTTTATGAGCCACTGTCAACAGCTAGGGAACACACCCGGCACAAACCTTTTTTAACACCAACACTATCAGTTTTCTGCAAACATTACCTTCCCCTATCCCAACGTAGCGTGACAATTCGTTCACTGTGATGCATTTGTCAGCAGTCACCAATTCGTTAACTCTCTGCACATTGGAGTGTGTGCAGTATGAGGCCTGCCGCTGCGAGGACAATCCTCAATATTGCCGTGCCCGCTTTCATCACGTAACCAGCTTGCCCACCGACTAACTATACTGCGATCGACAGCAGCATCTCCATACACCTTTTTCAACCTTTTGTGGATGTTTCTCACTGTCTCGTTTCCACAGCACAGGAATTCTACGATAGCACGATGCTTCTGACGAACGTCAAGTATAGCAGCCATCTTGAAGACACGCTGTGACGGCGCCACTCACGGGAACAATTTGAACTAAGTTTGAAAACAACTGGGGAGGATGTATCTACACACTGCAAAACTTTCACACATGTGGAGTGCAATCTGTATTTTTACAAAAATAGTGTCCATTTCTTTTGGAGTGACCCTCGTATGAAAGGGCACTGCATTGGCACATGTGGAGTGCAATCTGTATTTTTACAAAAATAGTGTCCATTTCTTTTGGAGTGACCCTCGTATGAAAGGGCACTGCATTGGCGGAGCTGTCATTTGTATTCAACTGGTTCATGCGAAAAGGTTTCTGATGTGATTATGACCGCAAGACGGGAATAAACAGGCCTTGAGCGCGGATTGATAGTTTGAGCTAGACGCGTCGGACATTACTTTTCCGAAACCGTCAGGCAATTCAATATTCCGAGATCCACAGCGTCAATAGTGTGCTGAGAATACCAAATTACAGGCACTACCTCTCACCACGGACAACGCAGTGGCCGACAGCTGTCACTTAGTGACCAAGAGCAGTGGCGTGTGCGTAGAGTTGTCAGTGCTAAGAGACAAGCAATACCGCTTGAAATAACCTCAGAAATCCATGTGCGACGTACGACGAGCGTATCCGTTAGAACAGTGTAGCAAAATTTGGCGTTAATGGTATATGGCAGCAGACGACCAACCTGAGTGCCTTTGCTAACAGCACATCTGTAGCACCTATCCCAGGCAGCAAGATGTCGGTTGGACCCTAAACGACTGGAAAACCGTGGTCTGGTCAAATGACTCACGATCTCAGTTGGTAAGAGCCGATGGTAGGGTTCGAGTGTGACGCAGACTCCACGAAATCAAGGCCACTAATTATCAACAAGTCGCGGTAAAACTGGTGGTGGCTCCATAATGAGTACGTTTCCATGGAATGGGTTGGGTCCTCTGGTGCAAGTGAACCGATCATTGCTTGGAAGTTGCTATATTCTTTTACATCGGGACCATTTGCACCCATTCATGGACTTCATGTTCCCAAAAATGGTGCGTAATGTCACTAAGCCACAATTCTTTGCGATTGGTTTGAAGGACATTCTAGACAATTCGAGCAAATGATTTAGCCACCCACATCGCGCGTGACGAATCCCATCGAACATTTTGGGACATGATCGAGAGGTCATTTCGTGTTCAAAATCCATCACTGGCAACACTTACGCAATTACGATGGCTATAGAGACAGCATGGCTCAATATTTCTGTTGGAGACTTCCAACGATTTGTTGAGTCCATGCCACATCGAGTTGCTGCGCTAGACTGGATAGAAGAAGGTGCGACCCGACATGAGGAGGCATCCCATGACTTTTGTCACCTCAGTGTATGTGCTTATGTTCACATAAATTATCCCTATAGGATTACCTCTTTACTACACTGTGTCTCGATATTTTTCATCACGTAAGTATAATAATTACAATTAGACCTTTGTGGTGTTTAACTATGAAAAGTACCTTCGCTTCTTTGACGAATTTCAGTAACCATCAATAGCAGCTATAAGTCATTATCATTACTGTTGGTAATAAATAAATGCATAAAACCAAGTCATATGCTTTTAGTATTAAAACTTCAGCCTTAGTGCAAAATATGAAGTAACACTGTAATACCAAAGCCTCACATGCCCGGCTTGATGTCTGCGACATGTGTTGTACTTTACAGGTAATTATACTCTATGGTTGAGGCCAGAGATGGTATAATTCCGTTTTCAGTTTGTTTTGTCTGCGCTCTCAGAGTATCTACAGTAAATGAGTGCGATCATAGACTGAAGTTCATATAAATATTGTGAGTAATAAATAAAATGAAAAATAAAAAGTAAGTAGTATAGTCGAGTGCATACAAGTGCAGGTAAACATTGGTCGACCATCAATTCCGGTGATATGATAATGCCTTTAATGATAAGCAGAAGGATAGCAGAGTATGCTCAGAGTGACATGACGATTTTATCTGAAGGTCACTGATAAGGGATCCCATTGTAAGGTTACACACTTGGTCGACTTATATTCGAGGTCACCATGACTCCTGCCCACCCTCCCTTCCCTCCCTCGCCCTCCCCGTCCATGGAACCACCGGGAACTGATCAGGATCACTCGGGGGAAGCCCCACATACCTTAGGCAGTTGTGCAAGCTGTTTTCAAGGTCATGGCGTAATTCGATACAAGTCATGTGATCCTATCCACTCACCTTACAAGTGGACGACTTGCATGTATATTCAAGGTCATGACTAGATAGTGGTCATGTGATATAGAATTGCTGGAAAACCCCTGGACAAATGGAACTGAAGCATCACCTCCCCATTTTCTTTTTTTATACTTGTGGAAGTGGCATCCCAGATGGGGTGTGTTGGACATAGCGTCCAAAAAGTGGATCACCCAAGCTGCATCCAGAAATTTTGTTGAGGGTGGATCCAGCAAGTGTTACATCTGGGAATATTATTCAGATAAGATCCACCATGTGCCATATCCAGAAATATTGCTTGATGTATGATAATGATTTGAGTTGACAAGTCAGCGAAAATTCTGCGATAATCGTCAGAACTGATTCATCTGTGGATATTCCAGTATGATGTTCAGTATGGATTCACCCTCTTATGATCCGCCAGGAACAATCAGAAATGGATCCACCTGCAATAGGTCTGGCACCACCGCCAACGGTACTTCTTGGCAGATTAAAACTGTGTGCCTGACTGAGACTTGAACTCTGTACCTTTAACTTTCGTGGGCAAGTGGTTTACCGACTGAACTACCCAAGCACGAATCTCGACCCTTCCTCACAACTTTACTGTGTTTTACCATTGTCTTTGGCAGTTAGTGTTAATACTTGCAGGAATAAATATAGTTTGTAGATACCTTGGTTGGGATGGAATGCTGTTTCTCAGTTGTATGGTAAAAATAATAGTAACCCACACCTGGTAATGTAAACGGTAAGAGTGCTTACACACTTGTAAATTTACATATACAATAAGGAAAAACATTGCAAAAATGGAGAGATATTGGAAACGATAAAAATGTAAAAATTTTCGTCATTCGTGGTATCTGTGTTTATGTGTTGGAAGTATCCAAAACTTTTTGTAAAATAAGCACTAGATCAAAGTGTCTGGATTTCTCTTGGATACTTTCCTAGAAAGCTATAAAGAAGAGATAACTGTTATAATCACAGTACCAACTTCTTCCAAACTGACTGGGAGATCCTTACTGAAGGTTAAGACTAAGCTTGCAGCTCCCTAGCAAAATATGTGGATTTTGTTATTTATGCAGAGGGAGAGAGGTTGATACACGACGTCACACATACAATTAGAAATAAAAATCATTATACAGATCGAGCGAGCAACCGGTAGACAAGGAATCTAATGACTACATGTAAGATAGGGTGTGACACCACATATGTTTTAATAGCGGGAAAGACTGTGCATTCGAGAGGGAGAGAGATGATGACACAAGGACATTGTCAGACTCCCACTAGTCCTATGTGTGTGAGGAACGGTAGTATTATTTTATTCTGAATGCTGTCGTATTCTCTCCAAATACATGTGAGTTGCAAGGCATATGTACTTGGAATTGTAAAAATATTTGGATGCAGTGTAAAGTGGAATGATTCGGGAACTATAAAGTGATACACTGGGATCATGTATTGTAGATGAAAACAGGAGAATTTGTTGGTGGAGGGTAAATAGGGCTCTGTGCACAACATGGATATCATGCATTGTTATCAACGTGACTTACATAAGCACCGAATACTATTGTTCGTCGTTTGTTTAATTTTTAAAACCATTTATCCTATGTTTAACCATTTTTCCATTATTCTCTCTGGCAGCATCAGTTGCAGGAAATTTTACTGCTTTCGACACATATGCAGTTGTGTATTTTGGAGCAGAGTGAACACATGCTGGAGAGCGAGAGATGGTGGGAAATGCAGTCAGCGCAAGTACTGCTGACATTTCGCCATCATTGTGTAGAAGGCAATCCATTCTGTCCTTGGCGTTGTGTTATCCACACTGCAACACACACAAAACAGTGTAATTGGATTGCAAATTCAACCATATTTAGAGGGTATTTCCAGTAGATCACGTCACTGAAACTATTGTCAAAAATGATCTTTACCCATAAGTTTTTGCTACCACTGTGAATAATCATCATCAGTATAAGAAAAGCGTATGCTGTTAACAGTCACTGTCATAGTATTGGTATGCCAAAATGCATTCCAGTGTTCGTCCTATTCGTTTACGATTACCCAGACAGACTGACATGGATCTCAACCAGTATCTGCCAGAGAATTAAAGAAAATACCGTTGATTTGTGTGGATGTACATAAATTACCGAGAACTAGGACCGATAATTAGTTGCAAAAATATTCTCTGTATACCTATAGTTTTAATTGTTTAATCTGGAAATGGATTATATAAGTTGGAAACATTCCCCAGGCTGTGGTTAGGCCATGTCTCCGTAGTATCCTTACTTCCAGGGGTGTTAGTCTTGAAAGTTTCGCATTAGAGCTTCTATGAAGTTTGGGAGGTATGAGACGAGGTACTGACGGAAGTAAAGCTGTGAGGACATGTTATGAATCGTCCTTGGGTAGCTGATTTGGCAGAGCACTTGCCTGGGACAGGCAAAGTTCACGAGTTCCATTCTTGGTCCAGCACACAGTTTTAATCTGCCAGAAGTTCCACGTCAGCGTCTACTCCGCTGCAGAGGGAAATTTCATTCTGGAAACATCCTCCAGGCTGTGGGTAAGCCATGTCTCCGCAATATCGTTTCTACAAGACGTACTAATCTTGCAAGTTTCCCAGGAGAACTTCTGTGAAGTAAGGAAAGTGGATGGCGAGGTACGGCGGAAGTAAAACTGTAAGGACAGGTTGTGCTTGGCTCACTCAGTTGGCAGAACACTTGCCCGTGAAAGGCAGAGGTGCCGAATTCGAGTCTCGATCCAGCACACAGTTTTAATCTGCGAGGAAGATTCATTAGCTGCCAAACAGCAATGCTGACAGTTCTCCTGTGGACTACTTCTTGGTGGATGACTGTTCATTGTATCCAAATCTGTATGGGATACGATGCCTTCCCAGAGACCATTTTGCTAGTGTTCAGAATATGAAAATTCTTGTGAGAGTGAATCTGAGAATGAAAAGAACATCTTTACATCTCTAGGGTGTCTGCCTGTCTTGCTGGCAGAGATATAGAACAAATTATTCCTTCCTGATACGCAAATGAGGCAATGTGTCGAGCAAACTTAGACTATTACCTGTCAAAATTTTTGTATGTGCAGTCCTTAGGTCCTTCTGCAATTTTCTCTACTGAGATGTAATTCTAGTTCATATGTTGATAATGTGATCATGACATCCGTTGTGGTCAAGACTCCTAAAATTAGAATACATAGGTGTCATATTTTTACTTGGATGTGCACATGTAGTGGAAGACTCTAGTTTCAACGGAGTATTTGGTAATGGCAGGATGCAATATCATACTTCGATACTCTACTTAGAAAAGGCAATCAGGATATAGAATGAGTTACAAAACTGTACACTGTATCTTTACAGTTTTAATAACTTACCGTAGAAATTGATTATACAAACAATAATATTGACAATCGTATTACGGATCCTAAATTGGTGCATACTATGTCATTCTGCAGAATGTCTGCCTATTCGTTGTAAGCAAATCAGTACGGTGTGCATATGCATTACAAGAATGCTGTTTTAACGGAGTATTTACTAATGGCGGAAGATAGTACATGTCTATCATCTAATCGATTTGTCAGCCAAGTTATTGGGGTCGGATACACGCTGTAAGATCAAGACTGGGAAACATGTTTGCCATGAGTTTCAAATGCAACAAATTCGTCAGAGATTTGTGCTAGCGTGTTAAAAATAACGAAAATGGTAAATCTGAGAATGCAAAGAACAGCTGTACACCTCTAGATTGTCAGACTGTCTTGCTGGTAACGATATAGAACAAATTACATCTTTCTGATACATAAAGAAGGCAATGTGTGTCGAGCTATTAAAGCTTTCGTATATGTAGCCCTAAGCCCGTTCAGTTGTTATGTCTGCTGGAGTGTAATACTAGCTGATATGTTAATCACATGATCATGATGTCTTTCTGGCTAAGACTCCTAAAATTAGAATAAATACGTGTTATATTTTTAGCTGCAGATATACAATTTGGGGAATACAGTAGTTTTAATTAATTATTCGGTAAGTGCAAGATGCAATGCGATACCTCCATACTCTACTTGCATTATAAAACCGTGCACTGCATGTCTACAGTTTTAACGTGGAAATCGATTACACAAAACAACGATACTGGCTACTGTTTTATAGACGACCTAATGGTGAAATTCAAAGTTACTCTGCCGGATGACTGAACTCAGTTCATCAGCCACATTACTTCCTGTAGAAGAAGAACTTGGAACTACGCTTCATTATGCAGTTGCAATTACGGCTGGCAGAAACACCACATCCTCAGATGTGTTACGGTTCCACCACGCAGCGCTGATATTGGTACGGCGCTGTAAATAAACACCTACAATTATCCATTGATCTGTAAGTATTTATCACATGCATAAAATGTTAACGATTTTCGTAGTGTGTTAAGAAAACATAAGGGATTTGCTTAAGAGTTGGGGGCACTCACCACATTAGATTAATAGACGTAGGCTATAATTATCGTGAGAACTATATTGTAACTGTTTTATAGAAACCTATTTTACTGACCCTCCAGTGTTTACACACCTATAATTCCAAACAAGTATTATATATACGTTGTTGTTGTCTTCAGTCCTGAGACTGGTTTGATGCAGCTCTTCATGCTACTCTATCCTGTGCAAGCTTCTTCATCTCCCAGTACCTACTGCAACCTACATCCTTCTGAATCTGCTTAGTGTATTCATCTCTTGGTCTCCCTCTGCGATATTTACCCTCCACGCTGCTCTCCAATACTAAATTGGTGAACCCTTCATGCCTCAGAACATGTCCTACCAACCGATCCCTTCTTCTGGTCAAGTTGTGCCACAAACTTCTCTTCTCCCCAATCCTATTCAATACTTCCTCATTAGTTAGGTGATCTACCCATCTAATCTTCAGCATTCTTCTGTAGCACCACATTTCGAAAGCCTCTATTCTCTTCTTGTCCAAACTATTTATAGTCCATGTTTCACTTCCATACATGGCTACACTCCATACAAATACTTTCAGAAATGACTTCCTGACACTTAAATCTATACTCGATGTTAACAAATTTCTCTTCTTGAGAAACGCTTTCCTTGCCATTGCCAGTCTACATTTTATATCCTCTCTACTTCGACCATCATCAGTTATTTTGCTCCCCAAATAGCAAAACTCCTTTACTACTTTAAGTGTCTCATTCCCTAATCTAATTTCCTCAGCACCACCCGACTTAATTCGACTACATTCTATTATTCTCGTTTTGCTTTTGTTGATGTTCGTCTTATATCCTCCTTTCAAGACACAATCCATTCCATTCAATTGCTCTTCCAAACCCTTTGCTGTCTCTGACAGAATTACAATGTCATCGGCAAATCTCAAAGTTTTTATTTCTTCTCCATGGATTTTAACACCTACTCCCAATTTTTCTTTTGTTTCCTTTACTGCTTGCTCAATATACAGATTGAATAACATCAGGGTGAGGCTGCAACCCTGTCTTACTCCCTTCCTAACCACTGCTTCCCCTTCATGTCCCTCGACTGGCTCTCTCAAGGCCGTCAATAGTTCTAATGGAATGTTGTCTACTCCCGGGGCCTTGTTTCGACTTAGGTCTTTCAGTGCTCTGTCAAACTCTTCATGCAGTATCGTATCTCCCATTTCATCTTCATCTACATCCTCTTCCATTTCCATAATATTGTCCTCAATTACATCGCCCTTGTATAGACCCTCTATATACTCCTTCCACCTTTCTGCTTTCCCTTCTTTGGTTAGAACTGGGTTTCCATCTGAGTTCTTGATATTCATACAAGTGGTTCTCTTTTCTCCAAAGGCCTCTTTAATTTTCCTGTATTCAGTATCTATCTTACCCCTAGTGAAATGAGCCTCTACATCCTTACATTTGTCCTCTAGCCATTCCTGCTTAGCCATTTTGCACTTCCTGTCGATGTCATTTTAGAGACGTTTGTATTTCTTTTTACCTGCTTCTTTTACTGCATTTTTATATTTTCTCCTTTCATCAATTAAATTCAATATTTCTTCTGATACCCAAGGATTTCTACTAGCCCTCGTCTTTTTACCTACTTGATCCTCTGCTGCCTTCACTACTTCACCCCTCAAAGCTACCCATTCTTCTTCTACTGTACTTCTTTCCCCCATTCCTGTCAATTGTTCCCTTATGCTCTCCCTGAAACTGTGTACAACCTCTGGTTCTTTCAGTTTATCCAGGTCACATCTCCTTAAATTCCCACCTTTTTGCAGTTTCTTCAGTTTTAATCTACAGTTCATAACCAATAGATTGTGGTCAGAGTCCACATCTCCTCTGGAAATGTCTTACATTTTAAAACCTGGTTCCTAAATCTCTGTCTTACCATTATATAATCTATCTGATACCTTTTAGTATCTCCAGGGTTCTTCCATGTATACAACCTCCTTTCATGATTCTGAAACCAAGTGTTAGCTATGATTAAGTTGTGCTCTGTGCAAAATTCTACCAGGCGGCTTCCTCTTTCATTTCTTATCCCCAATCCATATTCACCTACTACGTTTCCTTCTCTCCCTTTTCCTACACTCGAATTCCAGTCACCCATTACTATTAAATTTTCGTCTCTCTTCACTACCTGAATAATTTCTTTTATCTCATCATCCATTTCTTCAATTTATTCGTCATCTGCAGAGCTAGTTGGCATATAAACTTGTACTACTGTAGTAGGTGTGGGCTTCGTATCTATCTTGGCCACAATAATGCGTTCACTAAGCTGTTTGTAGTAGCTTACCCTCATTCCTATTTTCCTATTCATTATTAAACCTACTCCTGCATTACCCCTATTTGATTTTGTGTTTATAACCCTGTAGTCACCTGACCACAAGTCTTGTTCCTCATGCCACCGAACTTCACTAATTTCCACTATATCTAACTTTAACATATCCATTTCCCTTTTTAAATTTTCTAACCTACCTGCCCGATTAAGGGATCTGACATTCCACGCTCCGATCCGTAGAACGCCAGTTTTCTTTCTCCTGATAACGGCATCCTCTTGAGTAGTCCCCGTCCGGAGATCCGAATGGGGGACTATTTTAGCTCCGGAATATTTTACCCAAGAGGATGCCATCATCATTTAATCATACAGTAAAGCTGCATGCCCTCGGGAAAAATTACGGCCGTAGTTTCCCCTTGCTTTCAGCCGTTCGCAGTACCAGCACAGCAAGGCCGTTTTGGTTAGTGTCACAAGGCCAAATCAGTCAATCATCCAAACTGTTGCCCTTGCAACTACTGAAGAGGCTGCTGCCCCTCTTCAGGAACCACACGTTTGTCTGGCCTCTCAACAGATACCCGTCCGTTGTGGTTGCACCTACGGTACGGCTATCTGCATCGCTGAGGCACGCAAGCCTCCCCACCAACGACAAGGTCCATGGTTCATGGGGGGGGATGTATATATACGTTTGTGCACAGATTCATCGTGATTTTTAATACTTGTCAGAACTCTAGGTCGCTTACTGTTTATAAGAGGGTCATGTGATCAAGATGTATCTTCCTAAATCAATTTTTTTTAGAATGTCCATACACTCCTTACAGTACCTTGTGCCACTCACAAAAAATTAGCTGGAGAGGAGACATCTCCCTGTACGAATCCTAATTTCTCTTATCTTACTCGATAATGTACATTGTGCTATTTGAGTTCCCGTAATACTATCATGTTGATTGAACCTACCGGTAGCAAAACAAGAATTACCCTATTTCACAAGCTGCGATATTGTCACGAATAAAATAGTGACCCGTAAACACAATAAGTTTCCTTTAATTTACGTCTATGGTCACAAACGTTTTTGTTAACAGATTACCGGTTTCGGTCTATAATGACCATCATCAGATTTGTTTTATAAAAACGAAGTCCTAATGTACTGCAGCCATAGTAGCATTAGGACTTTGTTTTTGTAAAATAGATCTGAGGATGGTCATTACAGACCGAAACCGGTAATCTGTTAACAAAAAAGTTTGTGACTATAGACGTAAAGTAAAGGAAACTTCATTACGTTACTGGTTTTGGGAAAAGTCTTCCACATAGTAAGAGGTGTGTTACACAATATCAGCAAGCAACAAAAAATTCACTGCTTCGAAGCTTAGTTAGCTAGCGTACTTTATAAAGCATATGGGTTGATGATAATTTTTTTTCGATCATCATTTTCTCTTCTTCATAGGAAGCAGTGGGTGGACGAGTTTTGTGATACATCGATCATAATTTACCAGCGCATATGTAATCAAAATGCATATTTAATGGCCCCTCCATGGCGGCAAACATGACACAAATTACTGCATATTTGTCTCAGAAATATTTTTCATAGTATAGTCGACTTAATAAATTCCTCCTGTGCTGCTGAAGCCCATTACCGGTAGTAGTATGGCACTACTGGAATCATTCATAGCATTTCGAGAGACGTATAAAAAGTAAATTATTTTTGAACGTTTCTATTCATACAGTGTCTGCCAGCTGTCACGAGTCTTTGGCAGATAACTCACTGCAAACCTTATCAAGCAATGGCTTCCTGCATCTAGAGATGTAGTCGACAGTGTATGGTCTCTCCTCAGATACCATTTCCATAACGGCTGCAGAGTGGCCTTTGCGTTTTGGGCGTGACGACCACGGGTTCGTTACTGCTAGTGACACACAGGATGGTGATTCCTCCCATTTGTAAGTTTGCACAGGACATTTTTCAGTGGCTACCGTGAGCCAGTGACCACACACTGAGGCCTCCGTGCCCCTTCTCTGGGGCCAACCATTTCATTTCCGCGAGGACGGTCGTTGCGACGAGACCGCTGAGCAGCGGCGGCTGTTGTGTAGTAAGAGCATAAGAGCATGTGAACACCCGAATTTTTGACACATTGCCAATTTGTTGCTTATTTTTCTTCGAATGCTGTTCAACGTAATGTAGATACGGTAATCTGAAATACATGGCACTAAATGTACTGCGCTTTACTATATAGCTGCTCCTCTAGAGTAGACTCTGTGAAACTTGGCATCAGCGTCGCGAGCACACCTTGGGTTGTGCACGTTTTAAGGGGGTTTTGCGCATGCGCAACTGGCGTGACGTAATAACCTTACAGGCGAAATACATACGGCATTAATCAACAATGTGCACTGTTAATGACGTGCACAGCTAGCTGTTGCACTCACCTACAAGTTTACATCAATGCCAACAGATGGTGGCACATTACAACAGACTTTTATCCACCTGGCATAAATCCCACTAGATGGTAGCGCACTCCTCAGATATGTCAATTCACTCACTGTATAGTAAAATTAATATACATGATCTTGGCGATTGAAAGTCTTTCCAAGTGAAACATAGATCGCTACTTCTGAGTTTTCAGTACCTATGAGAAAATTCAATGCGAATTTGTATTTCCATTGCGAATAAGGAAAGAATTTTTGACGTCACAGCAACTTCTATTTTCGTTTCATATGATTGTATATTCAGTGTATGTTATTATTATACTGGTAGAAAAACCTATGTCGTGGGGATTCTGCATGAGATACAGTATATTACGTTTTGGATTTTTGTCGTACTGTAATCTGTCTGAGGTGCTGAGAACCATAAAGCGCGTCATCGCCGATTGCGACACTGTACCATGTATTCATGCTTCTGAAATCAGTTGATATTATGGTGGGTCACGTATATCTGTGCTGTAGGCCAACATTGTATATATGATCTTTCACAGAAAGCTGTCTCACTTTTTTGTCTGATATACACTGAAATTTTGGATCGACGACGGTGTGCTTTTGGCCCTGGTTCTCAGCGGCTCATTGGTATTCTGGTCATGTGACCACGTTGGTAGAGATTACTGGCTCATTGGTATTCTGGTCAAGTGACCACGTTGGTAGAGATTACTAACTGAATTTAATCATTTCCACAACAAATGGCAGTTAGTGTTTGGAGTGGGTTGTTTACTGTGCAGGAACCGGCAGCATTATTTCTGTTCAATCTGTTTCAAGAGCTGACAGAAAAGAAAATTACCAGGAAAAGTCAAGCGCTAAGGAACTAGGGCTTCCGAGACCAGATCCGCTGACTGAGAAAGTGACGAAATCAAATGACTGTGAATACAAGCGAACATGTAACAAACACGTTTACAATAAGCTAAGTTATGCGTGGCTACAACCTAGGAGTGTCTTATTTTCAGCCTGGAAGTTAATTCTTTACCTAATACATGTGTTAGGGAACTTGTATATTTCTTCAAAAAATAAAAAAAGCTAGAAAACTCCCATTTACACAAAAATGCAAAACGAAGAGTAGCCAAAGCTTGGTCATTATTTCGTTCTTGCCCTAAACTGCACTTATGTACAAAACAGCAGTTCCACAAAAACAATACCTTCTTTCGCAGAAGAACTTCTGTAAAGTTTGGAAGGTAGGAGACGAGGTACTGGCAGAAGTAAGGCTGTGAGGACGGGGCGTAGCTCAGATGGTAGAGCACCTGCCCGCGAAAGGCAAAGGTCCCGAGTTCGAGTCTCGGTCGGGCACACAGTTTTAATCTGCCAGGAAGTTTCATATCAGCGCACACTCCGCTGCAGAGTGAAAATCTCATTCTGGAAACATCCCCCAGGCTGTGGCTAAGCCATGTCTCCGCAATATCCTTTCTTTCAGGAGTGCTAGTTCTGCAAGGTTCGCGGAAGAGCTTCTGTAAAGTTTGGAAGGTAGGAGACGAGGTACCGACAGAAGTGAGGCTGTGAGGACGGGGCGTGAGTCGTGCTTGGGCAGCTCGGATGGTAGAGCACCTGCCCGCGAAAGGCAAAGGTCCCGAGTTCGAGTCTCGGTCCGGCACACAGCTTTAATCTGCCAGGAAGTTTCAATTCCTTCTTTGTTCAGACAAGTTATGCATGTTATTATTATTATCGTTATTATTATTATTATTGACAGTGGCTGTTGTGTAAATCTGTTGATAAGCATAACTGTTATATCCCGCATCTCGTGGTCGTGCGGTAGCGTTCTCGCTTCCCACGCCCGGGTTCCCGGGTTCGATTCCCGGCGGGGTCAGGGATTTTCTCTGCCTCGTGATGGCTGGGTGTTGTGTGATGTCCTTAGGTTAGTTAGGTTTAAGTAGTTCTAAGTTCTAGGGGACTGATGACCTAAGATGTTAAGTCCCATAGTGCTCAGATCAATTTGAACCATTTGAACCATAACTGTTATATAGAAAATGCTATTAATTACACACTCTCATGTTTATCTGAATCTAAAAATTTGTGAACAACCAGAATGTATACTCAGGAGCCGCCACTAACGCTGAGCTACCTGGTACCTTGTGGTGGTGGAGACAGCGTTTGCTTGAGGCATTTTCAGGAATCGATTGATATGGCGGTGATTCGACTGTTAAGATGTATGTGCAGACCGTTTTCCAGCAGTCGTTATGCGTGTGTTGTTCATAAGTTGAATGCCATTGATGGTAGGTTAATTTTTATTATGGTTCCTGTGGTGTCACCGCCAGACACCACACTTGCTAGGTGGTAGCCTTTAAATCGGCCGCGGTCCGTTAGTATACGTCGGACCCGCGTGTCGCCACTATCAGTGATTGCAGACCGAGCGCCGCCACTCGGCAGGTCTAGAGAGACTTCCTAGCACTCGCCCAGTTGTACAGCCGACTTTGCTAGCGATGATTCACTGACTTCTACGCTCTCATTTTCCGAGACGATAGTTAGCATAGCCTTCAGCTACGTTATTTGCTACGACCTAGCAAGGCGCCAGTATCCGTACTATTGATATTGTGAATCATGTACCATAAAGAGCGACGTTCGTCATTAATGGATTAAAGTTAAGTATTCCACCAGCTACGTCCGTTTTTCTCACTTCTAATTCCCTTGTCATATTCCAGACCTCACGCCAGCCTGCGTGACCTAAAACGCGTGCATATCGGCCTCCTTAAACCATACGGTTGGCTCTCCTGCCAACCACAGCAGTTCCGTCTCTGGAGAATTAGTTTATCGACAGACTTCGCATAATCTCAGCAGCTCTCTATTGCCATAGTTTATATCGTGTTACGTGTTTCCGAATCACATCGGAGCTCTGAATGACCGTGTTTGACATTGCCCGTGCATAAGCACTAGTTTTGTAAGCTTGACAATGATTGATCAAGAGAGAGAGAGGTGATGTGGAGGGGAGCGCTTGGCTTTTAAAATGTTAGCACCATTCGTGTGCAAAGCCGTCACTGATTTGCGCTGGTGAACATGTAGGCATCGGCGAGTTATGACTGGTTTGCAGTGGTGGGACGCCCTGTCCATGAACGATTGATATTATTGCAGTGCCTTTTGTGCCAACCATCAGGTTTGTCATGTCGAAGACGATTACGCGTGTAATCTGCCATTCGTGTGGAGATGGGCTGGCATAATGTTGGGCATTCTTGTTGGGCTCTCTTGTTCGTGGCTACGGATACGGCGACGCCCGCGGCCGTTCGAGGAGTTCCATACCATGGCTCTTTCGACTTGCATTATCCAGCATATATCTCGTTGACTGTCTTGGAAATCGGTAAAACTGCAGTGCTCACAGAATTTTGCTATGACGTCATACACTAGTTTCATACACTTTGTTAATATTTTCCAGTGGCCGAGCGGTTCTAGGCGCTACAGTCCGGAACTGCTCTGCTGCTATGGTCGTAGTTTCGAATCCTGTCTCCGGCATGGATGTGTGTGTTGTCCTTAGGTTAGTTAGGTTTAAGTAGTTCTAAGTTCTAGGGGACTGATGACCTCAAAAGTGAAGTCCCATAGTGCTCAGAGCCATTTGAAGCATTTGAATATTTTCCTGAGTATGCTATGACGTAATGGTTTCCACCAATGTGAGAATGAGCTCGTTTTAACAGAGACTAGTATTGTAGCGACGACTTTAAAAGAGTTTGTACATCGCCCTGTGGTATTTCTGTTGGGTGTTCCCACCAGGCTACCCTCACCGAGGTGGTGAGAGCACACAACTCACCTAGCTGTGTAGACAAAACAACATCTGAGGTCATCAGTCCCCTAGAACTTAGAACTACTTAAATCTGTCGCGCCGTTCCGGACTGAAACGCTTAGAACCACTCGGCCATCGTGACCGGCCAGACTAACATTTCGCAAAACATCTAATAACTCTCAAGGAACAAATTTAGTAATAATGTCATACAACAATCAAATTTAGAAGCAATGCCATGCTCTTTAGATGCATATTTTGTAGTGCTCTGCCAATTCACGTATCTGTCTGGGTGTGGTCTCTGGCGTTGCTTCGAATGACGAAATGTGATTTGTTATTAACAAATGGAAACAGGCTGATCATTTTCCTAAGCTGTCCAGCGCCAGACTGAAACTCACCCTCTCAAGTCCACTTGTAAAGGCTCCCATTGATACAGGGGTCTCCCACCAATTTTATATAACATGACCACTATCAAGTAATATTACTATTTTAATAGTGAAAAGGCAATATTTGATTTATTTAAGATAATTCTGGTAGTTAGTTAGTTACATGGCAACTGACATTTAGTTCACTAGTATATTACTCCCCCCCCCCCCCCCCCCCCCATGAACCATGGACCTTGCCGTTGGTGGGGAGGCTTGCATGACTCAACGATACAGATAGCCGTACCGTAGATGCAACCACAACGGAGGGGTAGCTGTTGAAAGGCCAGACAAACGTATGGTTCCTGAAGAGGGGCAGCAGCCTTTTCAGTAGTTGCAGGGACAACAGTCTGGATGATTGACTGATCTGGCCTTGTGACACTAACCAAAACGGCCTTGCTGTGCTGGTACTGCGAACGGCTGAAAACAAGGGGAAACTACAGCCGTAATTTTTCCCGAGGGCATGCAACTCTACTGTATGGTTAAATGATGATGGCGTCCTCTTGGGTAAAATATTTCGGAGGTAAAAAAGTTCCCCTTCGGATCTCCGGGCGGGGACTACTCAGGAGGACGTCGTTATCAGGAGAAAGAAAACTGGAGCTTTACGGATCGGAGCGTGGAATGTCAGATCCCTTAATCGGGCACGTAGGTTAGAAAATTTAAAAAGGGAAATGGATAGGTTAAAGTTAGATACAGTGGGAATTAGTGAAGTTCGGTGGTAGGAGGAACAAGACTTTAGGTCAGGTGAATACAGGGTTATAAATACAAAATCAAATAGGGGTAATGCAGGAGTAGGTTTAATAATGAATAGGAAAATAGGAATGCGGGTAACCTACTACAAACAGCGTAGTGAACGCATTATTGTGGCCAAGATAGACACGAAGCCCACGCCTACTACGGTAGTACAAGTTTATTTGCAACTAGCTCTGCAGATGACGAAGACATTGAAGAAATGGATGATGAGATAAAAGAAATTATTCAGGTAGTGAAGAGAGACGAAAATTTAATAGTAATGGGTGACTGGAATTCAAGCGTAGGAAAAGGGAGAGAAGGAAACATAGTAGGTGAATATGGACTGGGACTAAGAAATGAAAGAGGAAGCCGTCTGGTAGAATTTTGCACAGAGCATAACTTAATCATAGCTAACACTTGGTTCAAGAATCATAAAAGAAGGTTGTATGCATGGAAGAATCCTGAAGATACTAAAAGGTATCAGACAGATTATATAATGGTAAGTCAGAGATTTAGAAACCAGGTTTTAAATTGTAAGACATTTCCAGGGCAGATGAGGACTCTGACCACAATCTATTGGTTATGAATTGTAGATTAAAACTGAAGAAACTGCAAAAAGGTGGGAATTTAAGGAGATTGGACCTGGATAAACTGAAAGAACCAGAGGTTGTACAGAGTTTGAGGGGGAGCATAAGGGAACAAATGACAGAATTGACAGGAATGGGGGAAAGAAGTACAGTAGAAGAAGAATGGGTAGCTTTGAGGGATGAAGTAGTGAAGGCAGCAGAAGATAAAGTAGGTAAAAAGACGAGGGCTAGTAGAAATCCTTGGGTAACAGAAGAAATATTGAATTTAATTGATGTAAGGAGAAAATATAAAAATGCAGTAAATGAAGGAGGCAAAAAGGAATACAAACGTCTAAAAATGAGATTGACAGGAAGTGCAAAATGGCTAAGCAGGCATGGCTAGAGGACAAATGTAAGGATGTAGAGGCTTATCTCACTAGGGGTAAGATAGATACTGCCTACAGGAAAATTGAAGAGACCTTTGCAGAAAAGAGGACCACTTGTATGAATATCAAGAGCTCAGTTGGAAACTCAGTTCTAAGCAAAGAAGGGAAAGCAGAAAGGTGGAGGGAGTATATAGAGGGTCTATACAAGGACGATGTACTTGAGGACAATATTATGGAAATGAAAGAGGATGTAGATGAAGATGAAATGGGAGATACGATACTGCGTGAAGAGTTTGACAGAGCACTGAAAGACCTAAGTCGAAACAAGGCCCCGGGAGTAGACAACATTCCATTAGAACTATTGACGGCCTTGAGAGAGCCAGTCCTGACGAAACTCTACCATCTCGTGAGGAAGATGTATGAGACAGACGAAATTCCCTCAGACTTAAAGAAGAATACAATAATTCCAATCCCAAAGAAAGCAGTTGTTGACAGATGTGAAAATTACTGAACTATCAGTTTAATGTCACATCTGCAAAATACTAACGCCAATTCTATACAGACGAATGGAAAAACATGTAGAAGCTGACCTCGGGGAAGATCAGTTTGGATTCCGTAGAAATGTTGGAACACGTGACGCAATACTGACCCTACGACTTGTCTCATAAGAAAGATTAAGGAAAGGCAAACCTACGTTTCTAGCATTTGTAGACTTAGAGAAAGCTTTTGACAATGTTGACTGGAATACTCTCTTTCATATTCTAAAGGTGGCAGAGGTAAAACACAGGGAGCGAAAGGCTATTTATAATTTGTACAGAAACCAGATGACAGTTATAAGAATCGAGGGGCATGAAAGGGAAGCAGTGGTTGGGAAGGGAGTGAGACAGGGTTGTAGCCTCTCCCCGATGTTATTCAATCTGTATATTGAGCAAGCAGTAAAGGAAACAAAAGAAAAATTCGGAGTAGGTATTAAAATCCATGGAGAAGAAATAAAAACTTTGAGATTTGCCGATGACATTGTAATTCTGTCAGAGACGGCAAAGGACTTGGAAGAGCAGTTGAACGGAATGGACAGTGTCTTGAAAGGAGGATATAAGATGAACATCACCAAAAGAAAAACGAGGATAATGGAATGTAGTCGAATTAAGTCTGTTGATGTTGAGGAAATTAGTTTACGAAATGAGACACTTAAAGTAGTAAAGGAGTTTTGCTATTAGGGGAGCAAAATAACTGATGATGGTCGAAGTAGAGAGGGTATAAAATGTAGACTGACAATGGCAAGGAAAGCGTTTCTGTAGAAGAGAAATTTGTTAACATCGAATATAGATTTAAGTGTCAGGAAGTCGTTTCCGAAAGTATTTGTATGGAGTGTAGCTATGTATGGAAGTGAAACATGGACGATAAATAGTTTGGACAAGAAGAGAATAGAAGCTTTCGAAATGTGGTGCTACAGAAGAATTTTGAAGATTAGGTGGGTATATCACATAACTAATGAGGAAGTATTGAACAGGATTGGGGAGAAGAGAAGTTCGTGGCACAACTTTACTAGAAGAAGGGATCGGTTGGTGGGACATGTTCTGAGGCATCAAGTGATCACAAATTTAGCATTTGAGGGCAGCGTGGAGGGTAAAAATCGTAGAGGGAGACCAAGAGATGGATACACTAAGCAGATTCAGAAGGATGTAGGCTGCAGTAAGTAGGTACTGGGAGATAAAGGAGCTTGCACAGGATAGAGTAGCATGGAGAGGCGCATCAAACGAGTCTCAGGACTGAAGACCACAACAACAACCAGTCTATTACTTTTGTCAAGTCCAAGTCATAGAAGTTTATTAAATGCTGATTAAGATTATTAAACTGCAGTTCATTAAAGGCTGCTGTATAGTTCCTATAATGAACTGACAAAAAATAATTAAAGAAATAGATCTTGTTTGATAGCAGTTTATGTTTGTTGGACACGCTGCTCGGTAATTCGTCGAACGTAACTGTTAACAAGATGGACACCACAGAAATATGTATGCTCCACGCTACTGCAGCTGCCATTTATTGTGATGCTGGAACTTGAAAAAGGATTCACTGCAGTTTTTCAGACAGCTTGGAGAGTACAGTTGCAATGAGTAATGATCACTGGTTTGCATATGAAGAAAATTTATATTTGATATAACGAGTTTAATGGAAAAGATTATTCCTCCACATACAAAGCCGCATCGCAAGCAGGCTCGAACCCACGATAATTCGTCACGGATTCCAACTGTCCGAGTGGTGTCTATCTGTAGCAGCAAACATCTCGGTAGGTTTTGTAGAAGAAATTTATTTTACTTTGTTAAATATCTTGGATTAATTCACAGAAAAAAGCAGTTTGCTAACTACCGGAGCACTGTTACACGTGCAGAACGCCGTAGCCCAGTCCAAAACAGAAGTAAAATCATAAGTAATTCTTGTTGCTGCATACAATGAATTAGAGACAACCTAGCATCCCGGAGCAATGCAGCTCTCGTAAAGAGTTTTTTTGTTGTTATCATTGTTTTCAACTAACTCGTTGCTGGAAGAAATGTTCATTTACAATTGTTGTGCAAAAGACGCCATAAACCACATTTATATACATTGTCTCTCACGTCTGCAACATGTGTTAATACTATTTCGTGTCAATAAGTTTTAACTTATGACAAATTAATACGCGCGTATCATGTCATTTTATTTAATCCATTACACGAGTTGCATCATGACCTTGAATATAAGGAGTCCACTTAGCTAGGGTGTCTGGGTAGGACAACTTGACGGCATTGAGTTAAAATGTGTTCTTGAATCTAACTCACGGTTCCCTATGAGCGAGGAGTGGATGGTGACCTCGAATATAAGTCGCCCAAGTGTGTAACCTGACACTGGGAATCCTTATTAAAAGTGTTAAGATAAAATCTTTATTTCGCTCTGGACATTTACTGTTATCTTTTGGCTTATTAGTTATGGCATTAATATGCAACGGAAGTGATGCATCGCCCGATGTTTACCTGTGGTTGTACGCGCTCGTCCGCTGTACCAGTGAAGTACGTGTTACTGAGCAGCTAAAGTCAGTGTATTGGTCGTTTGTAGTGTGCATTTCCATTTCTCGACTTTGGGTCATGACTTAATGTGTGACTTCACGAATTTACGATGCGAAGTCTGTTAGCAGACATTAAATGTTATCTGTGATTGTTTTAATAATTCGCAAAAACTGTGATTCTAATTTATTCACATATATATCTTTTATTTTATGGTAAATTCGTTTGCTTTTTTATCGTATCTTATTTTCAATATAAACGCTTTCTAGTGGTTGTTTTGGATCCGGCAGTTTTCTTAATTGCTCGAATGTAATGGGAAGAGATGTAGAATCTTAATTCATGTTTGTTTATTCATTATTGCATTGGAGCTCTCGATGGTAAACATGCAAGAATATTTAATCCAGAAAATCCTTCTTGTACTTCACTTATAAACATTTTGCCCTAGTACTGTTGGCGCTATGTGACTCTATCACTTTAGCTGGATGGACATTCGCCCTTATGGAATAGACAGCGACTGAGAAATTTTCAGAGATTGTGTTCAATACGAAAAACTCACTTTCTTAGAACGTAGCTAAACAAAAACCTTTAACAGAAAACAACGACGTGGTACACCATTACGTGATCGTTGGTGATGAAGTAGCTGGGCAGATGAAAAATTTAATGTGACTACAACCGTAAAGCATTTGACTTCTAGTCCGCACCCCGGTAGGTGAGTGATGCCGGCACGGCAGTTCAGCGTGTTCGGTCAGAGGGTTCGCTACCCTCTGTAACAAAAAAACTGAGAGAATGGATCAACGAAGAACCTAAATGGGTATCATCGGACGTCCGCCTCGAACAAATTCAACGAACAATATCGAACAAAATAAGATCAACAAAATAATAATAATAAAAAAAAAGAGGGCAGCGCGATGGACTGTCAATCCTAAGGGCCCAGCTTCGATTCCCGGCTGGGTCGGAGATTTTCCCCGCTCAGGGACTGGGTGTTGTGTTGTCCTAATCATTATCATTTCATCCCCATCGACGCGCAAGTCGCCGAAGTGGCGTCACATCGAAAGACCAGGCGAGCGGTCTACCCGACGGGAGGCCCTCGTCATCTGCCATTATTACACTTGACTTATAGATGAACTGTTATTTAACTATCGGCTAACTTTAGCACGTTAGTGTATAGAGTGTATTTTTGGTACAGCGTGTACTAAAGGTGCTTTGTGCTGCACGCGTTGTAAAAGCGATTGTAGTACTTCAGAACTATGTTGCAATGAGAGAGGGACTTAAATACGAGCATAAGTGCTAATAACAATGGAAAACCCACTTCATCAACGGATAACGTTTGGGTTAAATTCACGACAAAAGATTTTCTTATCTATATTTTTTAAAATCATTTCAATCACGCAGGATGTAAGCCAAACTTCCCAAGCTCCCAAACTCAAAATTCTGTTTTTACACGATTCCGACGCTTTTCTACTTTGTCAATTTGTAACTCGATGTTAATATTCTCGTCTTTAGTTTCACTCATTTTTCGCAACGTCCAACAAAACAAGAAACACACAACGTACGGAGACGTGCTGGAAAGTAATACTCAGAACTTTTTACGTGAACACGCTTAAAGTTTTTTTTTAAATAAAAAAAACGTTATTAACATTCCACATCTTTATTCTTCATGTCTACATATTTATTTCTCACATATTTATTTTATTATTATTTATTTAGCATATGGCTAATACAGACATATCATGAAATTAAATTACATACACATATGTACATATTGACACACAAGAAACTTAAGTTTGTCTTTACGACTGAATATCCAGTGCTTCAATCCAGCGCACTGCATCTAGCGTTGCTAGCAGGAAGTCCTCTGTGGCTCCGTGATTGCCTCGAATCCTGCATTCGCTGACAATGTGGTGAACAGTCTGGTATGGAGCCCCGCAGTCACAGGCTGCATCAGGCAGCTTCTTCCACTTAAAGAGAGCATCCCTGCATCGCCCATGGCCGGTACGGATTCTGTTGAGAGTAGTCCAGGTCTTGCGTGGTACGTCGAATCCACTTGGAAGTTTAGCACCTGAGAAGATGTTATGCAGGTGCACGTGTGTCATTGCTTCCCACCGAACTTTCCATTCTTCAAGAGGTTTTAAATCCATAGCAACCATGTCACCAGCATCGCACAGAGTTGGATGGCGTGATTTCAGGCTCTTGCGATTTAATAGTGGCAGGTTGCTCTGCACGGGTAGGTTAGAATTCCTGGAGATCTTGTGGAATTCTCTCATAAGGGCAGTACATCTGCGTAGATCAGGAGGCATTATACCGGTTAACAGTGGAATACAATAAACTGGGGTTGATGTGATTGCGTCAGGTATTATGGGCATTGTAGTATTCAACTGGGTATCAACAAGCCTTGTATGATGACTGTTCGTCTAAACAGGTGCACAATACTCAGCACTTGAGTACACCAAGCCCAGAGCTGAAGATCGCAGGGTGGTTGCTGAGGATCCCCAGATAGTTCCGCATAGCTTATGGAGGATGTTGTTTCGAGTCCTCAACTTTTGAGCTAAGTTAAGAAGGTGTTGTTTGAAGCATAGTGTACGATCCAGGATGACACCAAGATAGTTTGGTTTCCAATTATGACGAAGAATTCTGCCTCTGAAACTTACTTCCAGTTTTACGTTCACCAACCGGTTAATTAGATGGAAGCAACACACTTCCGTTTTACTCACACTGGGTTGGAGTCTCTCACATAGGCACTCTCGCTACAAACACATTTCTCCCAATAGGAGTTCAGTTTCTTGATACTATCGCTGTAGAGTGTTTGTTGTCTGAACCACGACCTCAACTCTGCTTGCACCGATTCACCGATATCAGTGTGAAGGACTCCGTCACCAGGCCACGAGTGGCCTACCGGTACCATCCGACCGCCGTGTCATCCTCAGTGGAGGATGCCGATAGGAGGGGCGCGGGGTCAGCACACCGCTCTCCCAGTCGTTACGATGGTATTCTTGACCGAAGCCGCTACTATTCGGTCGAATAGCTCCTCAGTTGGCATCACGAGGCTGAGTGCACCCCGAAAAAAGGCAACAGCTCATGGCGGCCTGGATGGTCACCCATCCAAGTGCCGACCACACCCTACAGCGCTTAACTTCGGTGATATTACGAGAACCGGCGTAACCGCTGCGGCAAGGCCATTGCCTGTCAGTGTGAAGTCGTCAACAATGTTCTTTAACTTTTGGAAACAGATGGACATTGGATACGGCAAAGTCGAGTCTTTATGGAGAGTGATCGATGACAGTGAAACCAAGGAGTCGGATTGTTGCAGATGTCGCGGCGCTCGTGTGTGGTCTGCCATTGCCATGCAGGAGGAGGGGACGAACTCTCCGAATTAGAAACTCAATTACAGCACGCTGTTTCTCACGCTTCGACATACACTGACGAAAAAAAAAATCGCAACGCCAGAAAGTAGTTGTGCGACATACACTAAAGTTGGTAGGCGTGTTTTTATATCTGAAAGATGATGTCTATTAAAATTGTATCGAGAGGATGGACGTGTACGGGTATGGAGACAATCTCATGAATCCATGGACCCTGTATGTCAGCAGGGGACTGTTCAAGCTGGTGGAAGCTCTGTAATGGTGTGGGGCGTGTGCAGTTGGAGTGATATGGGATTCCTGATACGTCTACATACGACTCTCACGGGTGAGATGTGCGTTAGCATCCTGTCTGATCACCTGCATCCGTTAATGTCTATTGTGCATTCCGACGGACTTGGGAAATTCCAGCAGGACAATGCGGCACCCCACACGTCCAGAACTGCTACAGATGGCTCCAGGAACACTCCTCCAAGTTTAAACACTTCCTCTGGCCACCAAACTCCCCAGACATGAGCATTATTGAGTATATCAGGGATGCCCTGCAACGTGCTGTTCTCCACCCCCTTGTACGGTTACGGATTTATGGACAGCCCTGCTCGATTCATTGTGTCAATTCTCTCTAGCACTACTTCTGACATTAGTCGAGTCCACTCCACGTCGTGTTACGGCACTTCTGAGTGCTCGCGGGGGCCATGCACGATATTAGGCAATTGTTCCACTTTCTTTGGCTCTTCAGTGTGTAACGTATTTCAGTACTGAGTTTCAGTTAAATAGTTTTCACTGAGGATATAATTAGTTACTTTTGACACATAATTAAATTAGTTTCCAGTATTTCGAATTCAGTATTTCACTAAGTAAAGATACAGGGTACTTTTCCGGCTCAATATTATCTAAAAATCAACACCTATTTCTTTAAGGCACTGTTTATTATATATATGTTTTATAGATTTTTTGTTGATATCAGGTAATGCAGCACACTTTCAAAACAAATTACAAGTATTTTTAATATTTTTGAACCTTTTTAGTGTTATTAAAAGAAATTCCAAAGATATTGATGTAATTTTTTTTCAAAATGATTCCTCAGATTGAGGTACCATTTAATCCAATGTTATTATACATTTGAAGGAGACCAAATTTTTACGATATATGTATGACATGATGGCTGAGGTGCTAGACCTATTTAATTCCACCTATTATGTTTAATACAAGGATAAAAAGGTGTCACATCTTACATTTTAATTTTTTATAATTTTTTCCTAATAAAAATGTTAGTTTTTCTATAATTTAGTTGTTTCTGCAATAAAGCTTAGGTCTACTGCATAAGTATGGACTATTGCAAGTTATAGAAAAAATTTAAAACAATGCTTTATATACTTTAGGAAATATTTGTACCAATTCTGAAAAATACAACTTGTAGGAAATTGCGAATAAAGATATGAGCCCAATTAGACTGTACCTCAGAACATTCCTGAAGTATAGACTTCATCCCGCAGCATTTCTTCATTTTCAAGCTTCCTCTTGGCATTCCTTTTAGCACTTTTTGCTTCTTTGGTAACTTGAAGAGCGAATCTTCCAGTTTCATGCACCCATTGTCTGTCACACGAAAGCAATTGATCTTCCATATTAGAGCCACATTCTAGGCCAAAATTTCTCAGGACATCCAACCTTCCTATCACTCCATCATTGAAACATATCACTGCATCTAGTACACCAACTTTTAATGTATTTAGTCCTACAGAAACATTCTTGGGTAATCTATCACATACGCAGTGGTTGAAACTTTCATTTGCATTCTGAGTGGCCCCATGAAGACATTTACTAAGCAAAACGGGGTCACTCATGTCTCTAAAAATTGGTTTTATTTCATTCATAACAGGCTGAGGAAGAGAATGCTTATGATGGTATATTTGACGACTTCCTTTTGCTTTTTGGCAACAACACCTTGAACCTGCTCCTTCAGGGCAAAGTACGCGAACAGGATGGTCATCTGTGGACAACTTATGAAAGTAGGTGGCCCATACAGCTTTTGTCATTGCTGTAACATCATTCAGAGGTGCAGTTCATCTAATGATCAGTCCATAATAACTGAAGGTCTATTTCAGTTTCTGTCAATCTGCCTCGGCCAGAGAGAGACTTTCATTTCTCTTCGTAGCTTTCTCAATCTAGCATCCATCCTCATTTGCACATGTCCGCATCACTCCTGTTTTGTTACAAGGTATCACCATAAACATTGAACTCATTAATTTTATTGAAAGATTTAGAGTCCCCATCGCCTACGTACTTCTTATATCTAACGTTCTAAACGGACACCGACCACAGACATATTTTTAGAGCTCCATCACACTCCATACCTCTACTGTAACCATCATAACTCTTAGAACACTGATGTACAATATGTCCTTCATTGTTACCATGGGAGGTGTGGTAGTGCTTGGATAAGCACTCAACAGCAACAGCTTTTCCATTCTCCAGAGAAGTAGCACTTACAACACCATTCAAGGAATAATGTCCTCGGCGTTGCCATGTCCCATAAAGTGCAACAGCAATGTCCCTGGTTCAGTAATATTTATAGTATCTTGTACTGCACGTTTTATACAAACTTTAGGCACAACCATCAAGGCACCTAAAAGCATTTTTATGTACTTGCTGAACCTACTGGGAGGAGGAGGAAGGTCCATCAAACCACAAAACGTTTGATCAGCCTTTTTTCCTTTTCCTACTGCATGTATTGCATACACTAACTTCAAATTCACATTATATAAATTATGCACAATGTTCGAAGTCATTTTCGGGCAGATTTATTGCAGGATCTACACAAAACTATTAATTTGAATGCTAAACTCTTCTTGCTACTTTGTTGTTCAGTCATTTCCAGACAGCCTACACCATCATATTGTTTACAATTAGTCACTTCCCTTATCAAAGAAGATAAGATGCCCACATCAACAACAAGCAGTCCACTACAAACAGCGTCACTGTTAACATAAAAATCTGAAGCACCAGGAGGTGTGCCATAAGGGAATTTCCTCCCTGAGGAACTGATACATACGTTAACTTCAACAGTGTGGCTTGTTTCGTTTGTGAACTGGGTACCACAGAATTTCCTTTTATCGAATTTCTTGATGTGTGGCATAGTTCGCATTTATTGCACATTAAAGGATACGTACTTCCACAAATATATATAGCACTTGGGCAACAAACATTCAGTAACACGTGAACAAACTGCTTCAGCGAAACAAAAGTAAATACTAGCAAAGATAATCATTTACAGACACTAGAAACCAGAACTGTCACCAACATATACTATGTATTATACGTATAATCGCTGTAAACAGAAAGTTCACAGTTCTTTTAAAAATAATACTGGTTTCTGTAACAGCAATAAAGGGGGCGTGGCGGCATACATGACCATAACTTTAAAATTTGGTATATATATGGCATTTTTCATTTGAAACCCTATAATTTATGTATCAATATAATCAAGAAAGACCATAAAATTTAATAAAGTCATAAAAAAACTTCGATTTTTCCGCCATTTACAAGTAGTACCCTGTACCCTTGAGGTTTTGCTTCACGACACTGTTCACATGCGCAACACAGGGCCAGTGAACTTTTTGAAAAAAAGTATTCAGTATTTTCATTTACAGCTAAATTTTTATAGAAAGCCTACGTGTTGACAGCTGATGAATGGCGTCACATTGTGTTCAACGATGAATCACGGTTCTGCAGTATTTCGGATGACCATGGTGGACGAGTATGATGGCGAGCTGGGGAAAGACGCTATTCTTCCAAAGTTTTGAAGAGAAGCCGCGGTGCTATTCCTGGCGTCATGGAGTATGGAGCCATGGGGTATGATTTCAGGTCATGGCTGGTAGTTATTGAGAGAACACTGGCGGGGCAACGATACGTCACGAACACCCTGTACCTTTAATATGTTACGTGCCATGTTGCACTATCAGTAGGGCAATCCTCGTCCACAGAAGACCCGTGTCTCTGTGATCTGTCTGTGTGATGTTGAGGTAATCATGTGGCCTGTGAGATTCCAAGATCTGTTCCCGCCAGAACAGATATGGGACTATGTCGGACGTCGATTGCTTTTCAGTGCCAGTATCCAAATATCAACTTTTGTGGACCAGCTTGCCTCAGGAGAAGATAACATGAGCTTGTGACTCCCTTCCGAGCCGAATCAGCTCGTGCTTCAAGGCAGAGGGCTGTGCGATGTCGGCCTGGTAAGGGCACTCCTACCGCCAACGTCTTTGTAAATTTGACTCGATTTTGTAACCACTATAATAACATCACAAACCCTCAGTACCCATTAACTTTAATTTCAGTCCCTCCTCGCTTTCTAAGTGCTTCACATTTGAGTCAGGTAATTTTTTTGCACTGCAAAAATGCAGTAAGTGGAGCAGGCAAAAAGGAATACAAACGTCTCAAAAATGAGATCGACGGGAAGTGTAAAATGGCTAAGCAGGGATGGCTAGAGGACAAATGTAAGGATGTAGAGGCTTATCACACGAGGGGTAAGATAGATACTGCCTACAGGAAAATTAAAGAGACCTTTGGAGAAAAGAGAACCACTAGCATGAATATCAAGAGCTCAGATGGAAACCCAGTTCTGAGCAAAGAAGGGAAAGCAAAAAGGTGAAAGGAGTATATACAGGGTCTATACAGGGGCGATGTTCTTGAGGACAATATCATGGAAATGGAAGGGGAGGTAGATGAAGATGAAATGGGAGATACGATACTGCGTGAAGAGTTTGACAGAGCACTGAAAGACCTAAGTCGAAACAAGGCACCGGGAGTAGACAACATTCCCTTAGAACTACTGACAGCCTTGGGAGAGCCAGTCCTGACAAAACTCTACCATCTGGTGAGCAAGATGTATGAACAAGGGAAATTCCCTCAGACTTCAAGAAGAATATAATAAATCCAATACCAAAGAAAGCAGGTGTTGACAGATGTGAAAATTACCGAAGTATCAGTTTAATAAGTCACAGCTGGAAAATACTAACGCGAATTTTTTATAGACGAATGGAAAAACTGGTAGAAGCCGACCTCGTGGAAGATCACTTTGGATTCCGTACAAACATTGGAACACGTGAGGCAATACTGACCCTACGACTTATCTTAGAAAATAGATTAAGGAAATGCAAACCTACGTTTCTAGCATTTGTAGACTTAGAGAAAGCTTTTGACAATGTTGACTGGAATACTCTCTTTCAAATTCTGAATGTGGCAGGGGTAAAATACAGAGAGCGAAAGGCTATTTACAATTTGTACAGAAACCAGATGGCAGTTATAAGAGTCGAGGGGCATGAAAGGGAAGCAGTAGTTGGGAAGGGAGTGAGACAGCTTTGTAGCCTCACCCCGATGCTATTCAATCTGTATATTGATCAAGCAGTAAAGGAAAGAAAAGAAAAGTCAGGAGTAGGTATTAAAATCTACGGAGAAGAAATAAAAACTTTGAGGTTAGCCGATGACATTGTAATTCTGTCGGACACAGCAAAGGACCTGGAAGAGCAATTGAACGGAATGGACAGTGTCTTGAAAGGAGGATATAAGATGAACATCAATAAAAGCAAACCGAGGAAAATGTAGTCGAATTAAGTTGGGTGACGTAGAAGGAAATGAGACACTTAAAGTAGTAAAGAAGTTTTGCTATTTAGGAAGTAAAATAACTGATGATGCTCGAAGTAGAGAGGATATAAAATGTAGACTGGCAATGGCAAGGAAATCGTTTCTGAAAGAGAGAAGTTTGTTAACATCGAGTATAGATTTAAGTGTCAGGAAGTCGTTTCTAAAAAGTATTTGTATGGACTGTAGCCATGTATGGAAGTGAAACATGGACGATAAATAGTTTAGACAAGAAGAGAATAGAAGCTTTCGAAATGATGTGCTACAGAAGAATGCTCAAGATTAGATGGGTACATCACATAACTAATGAAGAGGTATTGAATAGAATTGGGGAGAGGAGGAGTTTGTGGCACAACATGACTAGAAGAAGGGATCCGTTGGTAGGACATGTTCTGAGACATGAAGGGATCACCAGTTTACTACTGGAGGACAGCGTGGAGGGTAAAAATCGTAGAGGGAGGCCAAGGGATGAATAGACTAAGCAGATTCAGAAGGATGTAGGCTGTAGTAGGTACTGGGAGATGAAGAAGCTTGCACAGGATAGAGTAGCATGGAGAGCTGCATCAAACCAGTCTCAGGACTGAAGACCACAACAACAAAAACAATTTTTTTGCATGAGAGATGTCTACGTCAATTAGAGGTTTGTCGTCCGCAGAGGCTAGACTATCTAATTCTACACATTTCAGGGGAGATTATGACACCACATCATATTATGTAACACTATAACACAGCGTTACTATTGAAATGGTTAATTTTATTCCTTTTCACGGATGTATTTTTTATTTCTTTGTTATGTATGATGAGTTCCAATATTTTGTAAACATTATCATCTAAAATAATAAATGAATGTGTTATAAATGAAATACTATCTGAAAGAGTTAAAAAGAGTTTCGCTACATATGTACGGGGTGGAAATTATTCAGACTGACAAACTCATCGAGACTGCACAGGACACCGAAGAAAATAATTTTTTCAAATGCCCTATTTTCCTTTGAGTATTTTTCAAACCGGTAAAAGGAGTTTTCTCTTGACTAAAGTTAGTTAAACCAACAAACTGTGGAAGGTTGCATGGGACACTGAAAACTTACTTTCATTGTGATTTCATGTAAGGCGCCGTTTTAAGGTGACGTCACATCTGACCTACAGCAGGCAAAAATAAATGGTTCAAATGGCTCTGAGCACTATCGGACTTAACATCTGTGACCATCAGTCCCTTTGAACTTCGAACTACTTAAACCTAACTAACCTAGGGACATCACACACATCCATGCCCGAGGCAGGATTCGAACCTGCGACCGTTGCGGTCACGCGGTTCCAGACTGAAGCGCCTAGAACCGCAGGGCCACACAGGATGGCAGGCAAAAATAACACAAACAAAATTCTTTTATTACCGAGAGACAACAACGTTAACACTACACAATTACTGCAGTTGCAGGTGATGTTAAAAAATGTCTCGACTGATTTGTAAACGAGGGGAATCCTTATGGGACATGGTCTGTCTAACACGGTCGAAGACAAGGTGGCGCGGCGCCCCTAACACCAAAGAAGTCCAGAGTAGGCCACGGAACAGGAACACCTCTGCCAGGCTGCGTTTTTTGGAAACTGTCGGTTCAAGAGTCGACGCACAGGACGACTGAAATGTGCCGACGCCGTATCATGCAGGAACCAAATGTGCCGTCTTGAAGCGATTGGCACGTCATCCAGCAATTCTGACTAAGCTCTGACGAGGAAATTGTAATAACGACTGCTATTTAATTTCCCATTTAACCGATATGGCCCAATTAAACAGGCACCAACACATTTGCGTAGACCCACACTTGGCGAGCTCGATCAAATAGGGCAGGTGGATTACACTGACTCCAAACGTGATTTCCGGGGCCTTAACTATTACAAATGGAGGTACATATCGTGACCGACGTATTTCACGTTGAGACGTTAGTTCGCTTTACTAAATGACTGTTCGTCAATGTGAAGTTTGTTTCTTCTCCTACTGAAGAAGGGTTTAAATCCGTTGAAACCATGGTTAAGATTAACTGAAGACTACTATTTATTGCAACTGGTTGGCTGTCTTGTTCACCTGCTATTTGTAATCGTTGCTCCGGTGTAACCATGTTCAAAAATTGCAGTTATTTCATTTGTTATTGAAATTTCACTAAAATGCACATTTCAATAAATTCGACTAACCATACTAAATTGATCTCTTCAATCACCTTTGTTTGCTCTCAGTTTTTATTACAACAGTGTATTCGATTGGCATGGTGGTGACTAGTAATCAACGTCACTTCTGTCAGTTTTCTGAGAGGCAATAGTACCACACCAGTTTAAATTAGCAGCCTCAATACAAGATGAAGAATCGAGCGAGATGCCACTACGGTCAGTGCAGTTGGTTCGCATTCGGGAAGACGACGGTACAAATGCGCATCCGGCCATGCAGATTCGGTTTCCCGTGATTTCCCTAAATCGCTCCAGGAAAATGCCGGGTTGGTTCCTTTGAAGAGGCACAGCCGATTCCCTCTTCCACCCTTGGAACAATCCGAGCCTGTGTCACGTCTCTAATCACTTCGTTGCCGAACGGGTGTTAAGAGGCTCTGTACTAGTTGACATCTTGAAATTTTTAATTTTTATTTTTTAACATTGATTTTAATCTACGGAATTTCCCCTTTCCCCTTACAAAGGTGAATGGGTACGAAGCTCCGAGAACTGAAAGCTGCATACAAGGGAAAGAAACCGAAATATGGCACAGGATTGGATGGTAAGAATAGACTCACAGAATCTATCATAGATAAAATCCAAAATTACTATGGTATTGCCATCTGGCAAAATGTTAGCGGCGTAGAAGGTATGGGAAAAGCTGGAAGAGCACTTGTGTTCCACCTCTCTTCAACAGATGATAAACCATTCATGTCCTATGCCCTCCTGGAAGTGATTCATGGTCTAAATACAACAGAGCACAGCAAGATGATGGGAAATTTATTCACAAACCAGCTATACCAGTTGCCATAGTGGAGGTCTTGAAAGACACTTTCAGAGATTTGTCAGATGTAAGCCTATTCAAGAAATGTCTTCATGACCACACCAAAATCCTAACGGATCCATCAACAGCGTAATCTGGGCCAGAATTCCCAAGACAATGTTTGTGTCAATTAGTACTCTGCATTTTGGCGTCTTTTCGCAGTGACAACGTTCAATGACGGAAACGTTGCAAGGTGTGAAGTCCTGAAAAGACTGTACAAATTGTTTGTCGTTTACAGTGAAATATATGTTAAATTTAAATCAAGAAAGAGTTAGGACATCAGCGGGAGCTATTAGAGACCCTGAAACTAGGGCAAGACAACACATATGAGCAAGATAAAAAAGGCATTGCAAGATGAAATGGAAGAGGTTGTAGACAACCGATCTTATGGAGCTGGAGTGCACTGACAACTTTAAAGGCTATTTCCCGCAAGTTGTATTTTTAAAGAACTAAGTGTTCGTTTTCTCAGCTCCTACTCGCCAGAATTTGTTCAGAATTACAGCTTACCCTAATCTGAGAATTATGTATATCTTAACACAGGAGTTTCCCTATTTTGTTAATCTCGAAGAAGTTAGAGCCTTACATACATAGAAAAATGTAGACAGCTTCTTATTTCGATGTCCATCTTTTTCAAAAATAATTGTCATCTTGAAACCATCGCCCTGTTTAGAAATCCTTTTGTTAAAGTGGTAAGAAATATGGAACATATTAGCCATACTTTCCACAGATTTTTATTCCTATTGGTTTCTGATAAAAGGTACCTTTCAAATCAGTAAATTTTACATTATTTAACATAGCGATTACCAATCTGCTGGGACTCTCTTAAAGCTCAATCTCCCTTTCTTCTCTAAATTGTGTAGAACGCTCGTGTGTACGAAAAGATTAGAGTGGACCTAACAGTCTCTCCGAGAATGTGCCGGAATTGTAATGGTAGAGTGGACCCTCTCTGCTCTACGTCTGCAGTGACTCCAAGAACCGCTTGGCGGGCATCTCGTATCGATCTCCATCGCCGCGGCGACGAACCACGCCCTATCGATTTTCATGGCAGTGCCGGCCGTCGGCACGGCCACTCCCAGCAGAACAATAAAATTAATTAGCTGCCCCCTCCCCCCCCCCCCCCCTCAGAGCCCTGTCTCCTATCGACTTCGACTGCCGTCAGACGCGATTGACGGCACTCATCGTGCGAGCTGTCTTCCGAGACAGACCGCCGATCACATCGGTCCACCAACACCCCACCCACCCGACTGTGACCACGACGTGTCTCTCTGCTCTCACCGCAGTCTTTCATCTGCACAGCGACCTCAGTGGAGAAAATATTAGTCATCCGCTTAAGACTATGTTCACATGACGAAAATCTGAAGCTCGTTAACGCAGTGTTTACGTAAGAAATATCTGGACGCAGACAAACGCGCTGTTACTAAGGTAGAAAGCGCCCGTGTGCTGTTCAGGTGACTGCGCGTTTCCATCGTGGGCTGATGACCTCAGATGTTAAGTCCCGTAGTGCTCGGAGCCTTTTTTTTCGTTGTGACCTGACGAAGTGAGGCGTGCTGAAAAAAATCCCTCCGAATTTTTTTACATAAAATCTTTTTAAACTTTTTTAATAAAAGAAACGTTATTAATATTCTACATCTTTATTCTTCATGTCTACATATTCGTGACCCTGTACCGCTATAGGGCTCCGAATTTCAGCGTGTAACATACCGACATGTACATTGGCGGAAAAAATTGCAGCACCAAACAATAATTAATGGAGAGTGATGAAATATTGAAAATCTATTTATGTTGGTAACGTATGTAACTGAGTAGCATCGCAAGATCACAGGTTAATGTAAGCGCGAAATAATCCATTGCAAAAATGTAAATTTCTCCGCTCGATACAATTTGAAACGAGACTCGTCCGACGATGCAACGTATTGCCAGTTATCAACAGCCCAATATCGGTGTTGACGCGCCCATCCGAATTGTAAATCTTCGTGTCGTCAAATCATCTAGGGTACACAAGTGAGCCTTCGTCTCCGAATGCCCATATATATTATGTTTCGTTGACACCCGTTGTTGGTTCACCATTGAAATCTGCAGCAATTTGCGGAAAGGTTGCTCTTCCGTCACGTGGAACGATTCTCTTCAGTATTCGTTGGTGCAATTCTTGCAGGATCTTTTTCCGGCCGCAGCGATGTCGGAGATTTGATGTTTTACCGGATTCCTAATATTCACGGCACAGTCGTCAAATGGTCGTACGGGAAAATCCCAGCGCCATTGCTACCCCGGAGATGCTGTGTTCCGTCACTCGATGGCCGCCTATAACACCAAGTTCAGACACACTTAAATCTTGATAACCTGCCATTGTAGCAGCAGCGACCGATCTAACAACTGCTCCAGACACTTATATAGGCGTTCCGACCGCAGCGTCGTATTCTGCCTGTTTACATACCTCTTAATTGAATACGAATGCCTATACCAGTTTCTGTGGCGCTTCAGTGTAGGAGTTACATTACATGAAGTGCAATATCCAACGTGAAATCCCGGGTTCCCGGGTTCGATTCCCGGCGGGGTCAGGGATTTTCTCTGCCTCGTCATGACTGGGTGTTGTGTGCTGTCCTTAGGTTAGTTAGGTTTAAGTAGTTCTAAATTCTAGGGGACTGATGACCATACATGTTAAGTCCCATAGTGCTCAGAGTCATTTGAACCATTTGAACCAACGTGAAATGTCCAAAAAAATAAAATACTGCTTTACTCAGTAGAAAAATAATCCTTTGACATTATCTGCACAGTTCATCGTAAATTAATCTGCTTGCTTAGTACAACACCTGATTATTCTGACTATGAACTGCTTACTCATAAGAATGCAAAGTGATATCTGCAGTGAAATAAAAGTAACTTACAACATGTTCAGCATATTGTGTCTGATGTACCGACGTTCTCGAAACCAAATAGAAATCAGCAGATGAAGCAGCTAAAGAAAAGATAAACTACTCACTCCATAATTTGTTTTTTGACTGTCAGAAACAATCTGCGGCTTTGTGCGGCGACAAAATACTAAAAACTTTTCTAGAAATGATGAATGAGGGTTTTACTTTAAAGAAAGTCGTTCTCGAAAAATTAAACTTTGATTATTATCAGAGAAGACTGTACAACATAAGAAGATCCAAAGAATTACGAAATTCAGTAAATACAAAAATTACAGACATTCCAACTAATTGTGATATCTGTGACATAACGAAAATAAAGAGATCAAGTTAATACTAATTATGAATATCATTAGTTACCTGAGTGAGAAAGATTTCCTTCAGTTAATAGTTCTGACAAACAAACATTTCATTCTTCAGTAAAATCCTGAAAAATTCCCCAAAAAATCTTCTCCGTCAACTGAATTAATGACATAAGTCGTCCAAGAACTTTTCACCTCC
Source organism: Schistocerca gregaria (assembly GCF_023897955.1). Taxonomy (NCBI): domain Eukaryota; kingdom Metazoa; phylum Arthropoda; class Insecta; order Orthoptera; family Acrididae; genus Schistocerca; species Schistocerca gregaria. The sequence goes on from NC_064921.1 coordinate 243,400,671, forward strand.
ATAATAAAGTATTCCAGAAAACGTCTCTCGTATTCGCAAATATAAAATCGCAAGCAAGCGAACCACAGATAAACTTAAACAGAGAGTGAAGCGTCTTATTCACAGTCCGAGCGCGCTCATGTACCTTTGCCTCATTACAGTACAGGTTAATTATTTACAATGGCAGAAAACACATGAAAACCTTACAAATGCTTCCCGTTCACAGCACTACTCCAAATGCAGCTATTTGTATTGTAGTGTTAACGGCAGTTTATTCTTGGGATTGTAATCCCATAGTTTGGCTGCTGCTAGTGTCCGAACAATGGTGAAACATAACACAGAAAGTTTCAGAGACTCCATTCCTTGTTCTCAGATGGCACGCGGAGGTGTGAAGGGGTTACGATGTGCTTGGTGCACATTACGGTGATCCTCCCGTGAGGTACTCAGATGTGGTCGACCTGAACCCTACCTGACGTTGCCATGCAGCGATTCGATCAGCCGATGAAAAGGAGACCTACTATAATAACCTCTCCACAGTCTGTTAGGTGCAGATAACGCTGTACTTTTCACAGGGATCACTCAAAGACTGACGCTGTTCACACCGTTCGTATACCCTATCACTCCTGGTAACAATACTACACACGAAGAACACTAATGCGTTCTGGTGACCGTTCTACCTGTCACAGACAATTCCAGCTTTAATCATTTACATATCCGCCGATGGTGCGTGCGTTACGAGGTCACATTGACATCTGATAATATCTTCTGCCTTCTTCACTTTTTTGTAAGAGAGTGTAGCTTCAAATACTGCAGGAACAAGCAGTAAAAATTAGACTTATTTTATCTGAAAAAATAACGACTTACAAAATCAGCACCAGAGCTCAAAATTTGCAATAACAAGGTATCCCACGTTGAAGAATTTAAATGCTGGTGTGAATAGTCCACTTAAAACTGTAACGGAAAGAGGGACAAAGAATCTAGATTCAGTCAACAGTAATGACATAACAGTTAACAAATATTTATAATGTATACAAACAGACTGAAGGGACGAACGAAAATTTTTACCCGGGCTAGGATTCGAAACATAGTCTTCTGCTGACTTGACAGATGTGCTAACCACTACACCATCCTGCTACGGTAACTTTGAACAAATACATCGACTACCCTAGCACACCTTCCTGCTCACTCCAAATTCCCACCCAGGTCTCAGCTCTCTTGGTTATTATTAGTTGCTGTTGTTGTTGTGGTCTTCAGTCTGTATATTGGTTTAATGCATCTCTCCATGCTACTCTACCCACTGCAAGCCTCTTCATTGCCAAATAACTACTGCAAGCTACATCCTTCTGAATTTGCTTACTGCATTCATCTCTTGGTCTCCGCCCACGATTTTTACCACCCCCTCCCCTCCCCACAACCCACGCTTCTGTCCAGTTTTAAACTGGTGATCTATTTTCTATTTTCTTCTGGTCCAAACTATTTGCCGTCCATGTTTCAGTCCCATAATTGCTACACTTCAAACAAATACCTACAGAAAACATTCTGCGTCGGACGCTCACAGAGGTAACATGTAAGTTGCAGCGGTGTTAGCATGTTTACAACTTCTGAGGTGATAGATTTGCGGCGGCTAGTGTCCGTGCGAATACTTAAACATCCGTTCTTACTTTAAAAAAATTGGGCTGAACGGAACGTAGAATCTGTAAGTCAATTCGACTTTTAGCGAGTGTTGGACGATGAGCAGCTTTGAGCGCTGATTTATTTCGGCTGCATTTCGAAATTATTGCCAGTTAGGCTGTAGAAAGCTGTAAGTAGGCTGTTTAGGTTTTTTTATTGGTAACGCCGCCGCCACGTAGCGCTCTGTATGAAAATCACTGGCTGTGCCGTGTGCAGTCTGTGGCTAGTTTGCATTGTTGTCTGCCTTTGTAGTGTTGGGTAGCTGGATGTTAACAGCGCGTAGCGTTGCGCAGTTGGAGGTGAGCCGCCAGCAGTGGTGGATGTGGGGAGAGAGATGGCGGAGTTTTGAATTTACGTGTAGTAATGAACAGCTTATAGTCAAAATCATCATGTCGGCGAGTCGCATGTCGGTCATTGTTACCTCGTTTCGGCGGTTCCATTTCAAAATTCGGTGCACCTTACCAATTTCTTTCATGATTTCCGAAATGCCCTCTGTTATTATTTTGTGGCAGTTCCGTATTTTTATGTCCCTCTTCCCGTATTGGAGTGCGAGTGTCCTCTGAAATATGTAATTCTTGTATTACCTGTGTCAGCTGATCTTGTACTTCCCGGATTTCTCTTTGGTGTTGCGTATTAATTTGATTCTGATTTTGTTTGAATTTCCTAATTTGTTCGCACTCTTCAGTGCCTTTAAAGACTACCGGTTTTGTGTCATTCAGATTATCATCTACCTTCGTAAATAAATTATTTAGCTGATCCGAAAGTTCAACTAATTTCTCTGATAATGAACTAATTTCCTCCATGTGTCTTTCTGAACCAACTTTCAGAGTATCTACTGTGTCCTTTAAGTTTTCTTGAGTTTTTGCAAGTTGCGTAACCGAATCGGTAGATGCAACTGAGTCAATTTTAGCTTGCAAGGTCTCATGATTTTCTTGAACAATAGTTTGCAGTTCTTTTATGGCTGCTTCGTGATTCTGTAATGCATTTTCATGCCGCGAAAAAATAGGTTCGAAATGCTCACAAATTTGTGTTTTTAGCCGGCCGCGGTGGTCTCGCGGTTCTAGGCGCGCAGTCCGGAACTGTGCGACTGTTACGGTCGCAGGTTCGAATCCTACCTCGGGCATGGATATGTGTGATGTCCTTAGGTTAGTTAGGTTTAAGTAGTTCTAAGTTCTAGGGGACTGATGACCACAGATTTTGAGTTCCATAGTGCTCAGAGCCATTTGAAATTTGTGTTTTTACGTCATTATAGACTTTTTGACATTTCGATTCGATTTTATGTAATTCAGTAGTTAAATCTTCACGTGTTTGTTCAAGCGTATGTTTCACTGAGTCTATCTTTTGAACCTTTTGTTCCATTGTCTCTAACTTTTGAGGATTTTGTTCCATTGTGTCTAACTGTTGCTGTGTTTGCCTCTGGTGTTGTTCCATTGTGTCTAACTTTTGAAGATTTTGTCCCATTTGTTTCTGATTTTGTTCAAGCGTTGTGTCTAACTTTTGTAGCCTTTGTCCCATTTGTTGCATTAACTGTAATAACAGTGCACTGGTGTTTGAAACATGTTCCTCAGTGCTTTTCGGCAGTGAAGTTGCGCCAGCAACATTCACATTTTGACAAGAAGAAAATGTGTCTTGACTTATTTTAGAAAACAGTGAGGACACAAAACCTGAATGTACAGTATTTCCTAGATTGTGTCCTGTCATTTCGGATTCCTGACGCGAGCTGTTGCAGACCGATCGATCGATAATGCTTCCCTGTTCACTAATTGTTTCACTGCCTACGCCATTATTTGCAGCCCGCTCCATTTCCCTATGCATTATTACCAAATTACTACTTTGAACATTAGCTAATTCATTACATGGTGGCGCTAACACACTGCTTTCGTCTTCACTGTCATGTCTCAGTTTACTTTGGAGCCTAGTATTACGTTTTCCACACGCCATTATTGTCACAATATTTCACACCATAACACAGAAAAACACAATTTAAAGAGCAAATATAAGAGAACACATTAACATAGCAAATAATATCTAGTTAATTGCAAGTGCAGATGCGAAATACTTGGTGCAACTCTACATGCATACCACAACTGTTTTACTGTACAACAATGAAAAACTACAACTACAGAGGAGATTCTCTCTACAATTACTCGCTAGCAATAAACAAAATCTACACTAATTACACAAACTATAAGAAAAAAATCAGAAGATTCCAGTGAGGTATCTTCGGCTAAGGGTCGACATATGAATCGTCCCTTTTGAAAAATTATACAAGACTGTGCTTAAACTGAAACACAATATTTTTGGCGCAACGCAATCTGACTTCCAAAAATCCCTACGAAAGAATGGCCCTGACTAAAATTAACCTATACGTTTCACAAATCACTTACCTCGCAAAATCTTCGTTACTCAAACTACTGCAATACAGCGAGCGCCACTACTGCCAGCTAAATAAAAGATTCAAACTACAGAAGGCACTAACTACTGATAGGCATAGATAGCGAATGAAAGATTTTAATAGAGAACAAACAATGTATTTACCTTAATAGTCATTATATATATATATATATATATATATATATATATATATATATATATATATATATATATATATCAGTTCATGACATCTATTCTTACAAATTTCAAAACTCGGCCATCTCTCTTCCACATCCACCACTGCTGGCGGCTCACCTCCAACTGCGCAACGCCACACGCTGTTAACATCCAGCTGCCCAACACTACAATGGCAGACAACAATGCAAACCAGCCACAGACTGCACACGGCACAGCCAGTGATGTTCATACAGAGCGCTACGTGGCGGCGGCGTTACCAATAAAAAAAAAAAAAACCTAAACAGCCTACTTACAAAGCAACTGACGATTAAGCTAGTTTTGATATTGTAATCGTTATAATGAAATTCATTTATTTGTGAGCCAGCGGGTAATTTGTGAATAGTTTGCAAGTTACTCATTATTGGTGCAAGGTAGTAGCACATACTAGTATAATCGCAAAGTCATTCCGAAACTAACGTCTTCTTTTTTTGTGTTGACTCTGAGTTTTCTGTGTTTATGTTGGTGTATTACTAATTGTTGGGTCTTCTCGGTAATATCCTGCGACAGATAGCGGCAGCAAGGGCGCGTTGCAAACTGGCGTCCGCAATCGAGATGCATGTAAAACTGGGATAAGACGCTGACTTCATCAGTGCTGAACAAATTGTTCCAGTTGATATCCATAGATGTCTGCTAAACGTGTATGGGGACCATTGCTCAGCTACCATCCCTAATAATGAAAAGCGTCTCGTTTAGCTCAACCGTGATGATAGCAGGATTACGACCACAGAATAGTATGGACAGCTGAATATCGGCTGTAATGACTTAAACGAGATATTACGTAATCTCTGTTATAGGAAGTTGTGTACAAGATGAGTCCACGGATGCTTACACAGGACAAAAAACACGGTAAAGAAATTTTTGAGGATTTGCTGGACTAATCGATACGGAAGGTGATGATTTTCTGAACATTACCATGGCTGGAGACGCGACATGGTATGATCACCACGAGCCAGAATCCAAAAAAAAGGCCATGGACTGCCGACAAGCGAATACTTTAACAAAGAAGAAGTTCAAAAGCAGCCTTCTGCAGGCAAAATGGTGCGCACAGTCTTACGAGAGGGGCAAGTTGTAGTTCATTTGGACCTCATGAAGCGTAAAGGAATTTTCAGCTCAGAAGGCTACAAGACGCCACCGACTAAGCTCAATGTTACTAAAGTCATCCGAGAGAAGATGACAGACTCTCGCTTACGGCACTATTATGACAGGCCGAAAATGTTCAGATGTGTGGAAATCTTATGGGACTTAACTGCTAAGTTCATCAGTCCCTAAGCTTACACACTACTTAAACTAAATTAAGCGCAAACACACACACCCATGCCCGAGGGAGGACTCGAAACTTCGCCAGGATTAGCCGCACAGTCCATGACTGCAGCGCCTTAAACCGTGCGGCTAATCCCACGCGGCATGATAGGCCGTACAACAGGTTTTGCACTATGGAACTAATCGCCAAATTGTCTGGACTGACCTTTCACTTATCCACCGTACACTTCACATTTACTTCAGAGTATCATCTGTTTGAACCTATGAAAGAGGGAGTAGGTGGCAAACATTTCCTTCAGAGTATCATCTGTTTGAACCAATGAAAGAGGGAGTACGTGGCAAACATTTCCTGCATTCAACTCTAAGGCAGAGACTATCCTCAGCTGATAAATATTTCTACGAGCGCTGCATATGGGCGTTTGTTACATAAAGAATGGTGATGATTGTGTAGAAAAACACTAATATACAGGGTGTTACAAAAAGGTACGGCCAAACTTTCAGGAAACATTCCTCACACACAAATAAAGAAAAGATGTTATGTGGACAAGTGTCCATGTTAAAGCTCATTTTAGTTTCGTCAGCATGTACTGTACTTCCTCGATTCACCGCCAGTTGGCCCAATTGAAGGAAGGTAATGTTGACTTCGGTGCTTGTATTGACATGCGACTCATTGTTCTACAGTACTAGCATCAAGCACATCAGTACGTAGCATCAACAGGTTTGTGTTGATCACGAACGTGGTTTTGCAGTCAGTGCAATGTTTACAAATGCAGAGTTGGAAAATGTCCATTTGATGTATGGATTAGCACTGGGCAATAGCCGTGGCGCGGTACGTTTGTATCGAGACAGATTTCCGGAACGAAGGTGTCCCGACAGGAAGACGTTCGAAGCAATTGATCGGCGTCTTAGGGAGCACGGAACATTCCAGCCTATGACTCGAGACTGGGGAGACCAAGAACGACGAGGACACCTGCAATGGACGAGGCAATTCTCCGTGCAGTTGACGATAACCCTAATGTCAGCGTCAGAGAAGTTGCTGCTGTACAAGGTAACGTTGACCACGTCACTGTATGTAGAGTGCTACGGGAGAACCAGTTGCTTCCGTACCATGTACAGCGTGTGCAGGTACTATAAGCAGCTGATTGGCCTCCACGGGTACACTTCTGCGAATGGTTCATCCAACAGTGTGTCAATCCTCATTTCAGTGCAAATGTTCTCTTTACAGATGAGGTTTCATCCCAACGTGATCAAATTGTAAATTTTCACAATCAACATGTGTGGGCTGACGAGAATCCGAACACAATTGTGCAATCACGCTATCAACACAGATTTTCTGTGAACATTTGGGAAGGCATTGTTGGTGATGTCTTGATTGGGCCTCAAGTTCTTCCACCTACGCTCAGTGGAGCACATTATCATGATTTCATACGGGATACTCTAACACAAAATCAAATAGGGGTAATGCAGGAGTAGGTTTAATAATGAATAGGAAAATAGGAATGCGGGTAAGCTACTAAAACAGCATAGTGAACGCATTATTGTGGCCAAGATAGATACGAAGCCCACACCTACTACAGTAGTACAAGTTTATATGCCAACTAGCTCTGCAGATGACGAAGAAATTGAAGAAATGTATGATCAAATAAAAGAAATTATTCAAATAGTGAAGGGAGAAGAAAATTTAATAGTCATGGGTGACTGGAATTCGGTAGTAGGAAAAGGGAGAGAAGGAAACGTAGTAGGTGAATATGGATTGGGACAAACAAATGAAAGAGGAAGCCGACTGGTAGAATTTTGCACAGAGCACAAGTTAATCATAGCTAACACTTGGTTTAAGAATCATGAAAGAAGGTTGTATACGTGGAAGAACCCTGGAGATACTAAAAGGTATCAGATAGATTATATAATGGTACGACAGAGATTTAGGAACCAGGTCTTAAATTGTAAGACATTTCCAGGGGCAGATGTGGACTCTGACCACAATCTATTGGTTATGACCTGTAGATTAAAACTGAAGAAACTGCAAAAAGGTGGGAATTTAAGGAGATGGGACCTGGATAAACTAAAAGAACCAGAGGTTGTACGGAGTTTCAAGGAGAGCATAAGGGAGCAATTGACAGGAATGCGGGGAAAGAAATACAATAGATAAAGAATGGGTAGCTTTGAGGGATGAAGTAATGAAGGCAGCAGAAGATAAAGTAGGTAAAAAGACGAGGGCTAGTAGAAATCCTTGGGTAACAGAAAAAATATTGAATTTAATTGATGAAAGGAGAAAATATAAAAATGCAGTAAATGAAGCAGGCAAAAAGGAATACAGACGTCTCAAAAATGACATAGACAGGAAGTGCAAAATGGCTAAGCAGGGATGGCTAGAGGACAAATGTAAGGATGTAGAGGCTTATCTCACTAGGGGTAAGGTAGATACTGCCTACAGGAAAATTAAAGAGACCTTTGCAGAAAAGAGGACCACTTGTATGAATATTAAGAGCTCAGATGGAAACCCAGTTCTAACCAAAGAAGGGAAAGCAGAAAGGTGGAAGGAGTATATAGAGGGTCTATACAAGGGCGATGTACTTGAGGACAATATTATGGAAATGGAAGGGGATGTAGATGAAGATGAAATGGGAGATACGATACTGCGTGAAGAGTTTGACAGAGCACTGAAAGACCTGAGTCGAAACAAGGCCCCTGGAGTAGACAACATTCCATTGGAGCTACTGACGGCCTTGAGAGAGCCAGTCCTGACAAAACTCTACCATCTGGTGAGCAAGATGTATGAGACAGGCGAAATACCCTCAGACTTCAAGAAGAATATAATAATTGCAATCCCAAAGAAAGCAGGTGTTGACAGATGTGAAAATTACCGAACTATCAGTTTAATAAGTCACAGCTGCAAAATACTAACTCGAGTTCTTTACAGACGAATGGAAAAACTAGTAGAAGCCGACCTCGGGGAAGATCAGTTCGGATTCCGTAGAAATGTTGGAACACGTGAGGCAATACTGACCCTACGACTTATCTTAGAAACTAGATTAAGGAAGGGCAAACCTACGTTTCTAGCATTTGTAGACTTAGAGAAAGCTTTTGACAATGTTGACTGGAATACTATCTTTCAAATTCTGAAGGTGGCAGTGTTAACATACAGGGAGCGAAAGGCTATTTACAATTTGTACAGAAAGCAGATGGCAGTTATAAGAGTCGAGGGACATGAAAGGGAAGCAGAGGTGGGGAAGGGAGTGAGACAGGGCTGTAGTCTATCCCCGATGTTATTCAATCTGTATATTGAGCAAGCAGTGAAGGAAACAAAAGAAAAATTCGGAGTAGGTATTAAAGTCCGTGGAGAAGAAATAAAATCTTTGAGGTTCGCCGATGACATCGTAATTCTGTCTGAGACAGCAAAGGACTTGGAAGAGCAGTTGATCGGAATGGATAGTGTCTTGAAAGGAGGATATAAGATGACTATCAACAAAAGCAAAACGAGGATAATGGAATGTAGTCGAATTAAGTCGGGTGATGCTGAGGGAATTAGATTAGGAAGTGAGACACTTAAAGTAGTAAAGGAGTTTTGCTATTTGGGGAGCAAAATAACTGATGATGGTCGAAGCAGAGAGGATATAAAATGTAGACTGGCAATGACAAGAAAACGTTTCTGAAGAAGAGAAGTTTGTTAACATCGAGTATAGATTTAACTGTCAGGAAGTCATTTCTGAAAGTGTTTGTATGGAGTGTAGCCATGTATGGAAGTGAATCATTGACGATAAATAGTTTGGACAAGAAGAGAACAGAAGCTTTCGAAATATGGTGCTACAGAAGAATGCTGAAGATTAGATGGGTATATCACATAACTAATGAGGAAGTATTGAATCGGATTGGGGAGAAGAGAAGTTTGTGGCACAACTTGACCAGAAGAAGGGATCGGTTGGTAGGACATGTTCTGAGGCATCAAGGGATCACCAATTTAGTATTGGAGGGCCGCGTGGAGGGTAAAAATCGTAGAGGGAGACCAAGAGATGACTACACTAAGCAGATTCAGAAGGATGTAGGTTGCAGTAGGTACTGGGAGATGAAGAAGCTTGCACAGGATAGAGTAGCATGGAGAGCTGCATCAAACCAGTTTCAGGACTGAAGACCACAACAACAACAACTCTACCTGTGCTGCTAGAACATGTGCCTTTACAAGTAGGACACAACATGTGGTTCATGCACGATGGAGCTCCTGCACATTTCAGTCGAAGTGTTCGTACGCTTCTAAACAACAGAGTCGGTGACCGATGGATTGGTAGAGGCGGACCAATTCCATGGCCTCCACGCTCTCCTGACCTCAACCCTCTTGAGTTTCACTTATGGGGGCATATGAAAGCTCTTGTCTACGCAACCCCGGTACGAAATGCAGAGACTCTTCGTGCTAGTATTCTGGAGGCTGTGATACAATGCGCCATTCTCCAGGGCTGTATCGCGCATCACGGATTCCATGCGACGAAGGGTGGATGCATGTATCCTCGCTAACGGAGGACATTTTGAACATTTCCTGAAACAAAGTGAAGTCACGCTGGTACGTTCTGTTGCTGTGTGCTTCCATTCCATGATTAATGTGATTTGAAGAGAAGTAATAAAATGAGCTCTAACATGGAAAGTAAGCGTTTCCGGACACATCTCCACATAACATATTTTCTTTCTTTGTGTGTGAGGAATGTTTCCTGAAAGTTTGGCCGTACCTTTTTGTAACACTCTGTATAGCTGAAATCCTTCTCTATCAAACTGCCCTATTGTGCTTTCTTTATCTACCTTAAAAAATGTTGGGAATGACCCTCATGTTTAACTGCCGCAGTTTCATTCTCCGCGCCCTAAAACGTAAACACGTGACACTCCAGGCGTCATTCCATGTGCGGTTGGGTGTGGTACGTTAGATCAAGCGGCAGAGCATCCGTCTCAGGGAGCACGGGGAACGTGCTCCGAAAGCTGAGCTCGTTGTAAAACGTGAACGACCCCTGTTGGGCAAGTGCTGCCTTCCGCGTTGCGTCTGCCAAGATTTCCGCAGAACGTTGCGTCGTTTGGCGTGGTAGGCGCGAGCGCGTTAGACGGCAGCTTTCTTCGCGTCGACTCGCGGTTTCGGATCCTGTCGACAACCGTGCTGCAGCGTCTCGTTACTTTCGTCGAGGCCGGCGTTTGGGATGCGTACAGAGCGCAGTTGAGAAACGGCGGGTTAGGCAGCTTGTCATCGGTACCTCTTTAGGTCCTTCATGCTTTCACTTCGAGTGAACTAAAATCTCAATCGGTGCAGCATCAAATGTCAGTATCGCTAGGTAGCCTTTCATTTATTGGGTATTTACGTCACTTCCAAACGTTGAAACATATTTGGCAAGCCGGCCGCGGTGGACGAGCTGTTCTAGGCGCTTCAGCCCGGAACCACGCGGCTGCTACGGCCGCAGGTTCGAACCTGCCTCGGGCATGGATGTGTGTGATGTCCTTAGGTTAGTTAGGTTTATGTAGTTCTATGATCAGTTTGGATTCCGCAGAAACGTTGGAACACGTGAGGCCAAACTGACCCTTCGACTTTTCTTAGAAAATAGATTAAGGAAAGGCAAACCCACATTTCTAGCATTTGTAGACCTAGAGAAAGCTTTTGACAATGTTGACTGGAATACTCTCTTTCAAATTCTAAAGGTGGCAGGGGTAAAATACAGGGAGCGAAAGGTTATTTACAATTTGTAAAGAATCCAGATGGCAGTTATAAGAGCCGAGTGGCATGAAAGGGGAGCAGCGGTTGGGAAGCGAGTGAGACAGGGTTGTAGCCTGTCCCTGATGTTATTCAATCTGTATATTGAGCAAGCAGTAAAGGAAACAAAAGAAAAATTTGGAGTAGGTATTAAAGTCCATGGAGAAGAAATAAAAAGTTGAGGTCCGCCGATGACATTATAATTCTGCCAGAGACAGCAAAGAACTTGGAAGAGCAGTTGAAAGGAATGGACAGTGTCTTGAAAGGAGGATATAAGATAAACATCAACAAAAGCAAAACGAAGATAATGGAATGTAGTCGAATTAAGTCTGTTGATGTTGAGCAAATTAATTTAGGAAATGAGACACTTAAAGTAGTAAAGGAGTTTTGCTATTTGGGGAGCAAAATAACTGATGATGGTCGAAGTAGAGAAGATATAAAATGTAGGCTGGCAAGGGCAAGGAAAGCGTTTCTGAAGAAGAGAAATTTGTTAACATCGAGTATAGATTTAAGTGTCAGGAAGTCTTTTCTGAAAGTATTTGTATGGAGTGTAGCCATGTATGGAAGTGAAACATGGACGATAAGTAGTTTGGACAAGAAGAGAATAGTAGCTTTCGAAATGTGGTGCTACAGAAGAATGCTGAAGATTAGATGGATAGATCACGTAACTAATGAGCAGGTATTGAATAGGATTGGGGAGAGGAGGAGTTTGTGGCACAACTTGACAAGAAGAAGGGACCGGTTGGTAGTACATGTTCTGAGGCATCAAGGGATCACAAATGTTGCATTGGAGAGCAGCGTGGAGGGTAAAAATTGTAGAGGGAGACCAAGAGCTGAATACACTAAGCAGATTCAGAAGGATGTAGGTTGCAGTAAGTAGTGGGAGATGAAGAAACTTGCACAGGATAGAGTAGCATGGAGAGCTGCATCAAACCAGTCTCAGGACTGAAGACAACAACAACAACAACAAGTCTATGGGACTGATGACCGCAGATGTTAAGTCCCATATTGCTTGGAGCCTTTTTTTTTAATTCTTTGGCAGCGTTAGCCATTATTGGACTTCGACATAATAAAGTGTAATGCAGCATACGTGTACTTGGCCGTCTTGTAAGTGGCGAGAAAATACAATGGAAAACTGGTCTCTGGTAACTTGACAAATTGAGCACTGAGACCCATTGAAAACTATTTCTTGGGTAACACGTTAGCATCATCGTTGGACATCCGGTACAGAGTGTAGGGATATTTTAAAACTTCGTGCCGAGTAGGAAATGTTTCGTGCATGCCGAATATGGCTGGCGAGGCGCGTGCCCTGAGCGCCGTTTTGCAGTTTTGCAACCGGCGACTAAAATGAGGAAGGGCTAAAGAAGTAGAGGGGGGGGGGAGAAGCACGACAGGGAAGATGAAGAAGGGAATGGATTGCACTGGAGTCTTCTACAATGGGAACAAGGTGAGACGAATAAAAGAAGATAAGGAGGATTTCGGATTAGGCTGTATTAAAAAGGTGCCGCTTGTTTCTTGCTTTCAACGTACAGCTGAAACTGTTCTGGTTACGCCGACTGTTTTGTTTGTTACGCTTTACATTGGTCGTCACTGGAACAATGAAAAACTAATCGCGATATTGTTGCATGCACTGCTATTTTGGACTATATTGTTCCTCGCGTTGAATTGTGTAATGCAAAAAAAACTATTACAAAGGTTGAATCACTAACTATCGCCATCTAGAATAACTCCGAAATTACGATAGTAGTTGAAAAGTTAGTGTGGCCAATGTTGCGTGGAACAACGGGGTGTGTTGACTCTCCGTGTGGTGACTGAGAGTTTTTTGTTTTTTGTAGCTAGGTGGGGTCGCGTCAGAGACATGAAGGTAAACTTTTTTTTAATGGGATGCTTTAGTTTGGTACTTGTGTTCTGATAGCGGCTATCGAGACGAATCCAATGATGTGTCACAGTAAGGACTTTGAAGATCAACGAAGGTCAAAAAGGTGGCATGAACGTCCATTTACAGAAGGTATTCGAACTTACTTATTTATTTTTATTTATTTATTTATTTACTTATTGTTCCGTGGGACCAAATTAAGGAGAAGTCTCCATGGTCATGGAACGAGTCAATATATGGAATTATAACACGATAGTAGAAACAGATAAAATGACATATAAAAAAAAACATGTTCAGGCGATATGTCTTAAGTTTAAATAAAGAAAATCAACAACGTAACACTGGAATTTGCTTAATTTTTTAGCTCTTCCAGGAGCTCCTCGACATAACAGAAGGAGTGAGCCATGGGGAAACTCTTCAGTTTAGACTATAAAGTGTTTGGGCTGCTGCTAAGATTTTTGAGTTCTGGTGGTAGCTTATTGAAAATGGATGCAGCAGAATACTGCACTCCTTTCTGCATAAGAGCCAAGGAATGCAGATTTGATTTCTGCCTAGAATTAACTGAGTGAAAGCTGCTAACTCTTGGGAATAGACTAATATTGCTAACAACAAACGACATTAAAGAAAATATATACTGTGAGGGCAATGTCAGAATTCCCAGTCTAATGAATAGAGGTCGACAAGAGGTTCTCGAACTTACACCACATATAGCTCGAACAGCCCGTTTTTGAACCAAAAGTACCCTTTTTGAATCAGAAGAATTACTCCAAAAAAATAATACCATACGACATAAGTGTATGAAAATATGCGAAGTAGACTTCTTTTCGTATTGAACTGTCACTTATTTCAGATACTGTTCTAATGGTAAATAAAGCAGCATTTAGTTTCTGAACAAGATCCTGGACGTGGACTTTCCACAACAGCTTACTATCTATCCGAACGCCTAGGAACTTGAACTGTCCAGTCTCACTTGTAATATGCCCATTGTGTCTGATCAAAATATCGGTTTTTGTTGAATTGTGAGTTATAAACTGTAAAAACTGAGTATTACTGTGATTTAGCATCAAATTATTTTTCACAAGCCACGAACTTATTTCATGAACTACATTATTTGATAACGTTTCAATATTTTACACAAGATCCTTCACTACGAAGCTGGTGTCATCAGCAAACAGAAATATTTTTGAATCACCTGTAATATTAGAAGGCATATCATTTATATAAATAAGAAACAGCAGTGGCCCCCGAACCGACCCTTGGGGAACGCCCCACTTAACAGTGCTCCTCCATTGGGACTGAACGTCACTACCACTCTCAATATTGCGGAGAATTACCTTGTGCTTTCTGTTCTTAAAGTAAGAAGCGAACCAATTGTAAGCTACTCCCCTTACTCCATAATGGTCCAACTTCTGCAGTAATATTTTGTGGTCAATACAGTCAAAAGCCTTCGTTAAAACAAAGAAAACACCTAGCGTTGGCAGCCTTTTATTTAATCCGTCCAAAACTTCACAGAGAAAAGAGAATGTATCATTTTCAGTTGCTAAACCATTTCTAAAACCAAACTGTTCATTTGACAGCAAATTATGTGAATTTAAATGCTCCAGCAACCTTGTATATACAACCTTCTCAATAACTTTAGCAAACACCGATGGCATAGAAATAAGTCTAAAATAGTCATCATTATTCCTGTCTCCCTTTTTATAAAGTGGCTTCACTACCGAGTACTTTAATCGGTCAGGAAACCGACCACTGCTAAAGTAAAAGTTACAGATATGGCTAAGTACTGGGCTAACATACATAGAACAATACTTCAGTATTCTGCTAGATACGCCGTCATATCCATGAGAGTTCTTGGTCTTTAATGATTTAATTATTAACTCAATCTCCCTCTTGTCAGTATCATGGAGGAGTATTTCAGGCAACAGTCTCGGAACACTATTTTCTAAGAGCTCTATGTGATTCCCTCTAGGGGCTAGGTTTCTATTTAGTTCACCTGCTATATTCAGAAAGTGATTATTAAATACTGTACATATACGCGACTTATCAGTAACACGGACATTCCCACTATGCACTAATTCTGTATCCTCGACCTGTCTCTGCAGACCAACCACTTTCTTTACGACTGACCATATGGTTTTAATTTTATCCTGAGACTTAGCTATTCTATCTGCATACCACAAACTTTTTGCCTTCCTAATAACATTTTTATGTGGTGCTACAGAAGAATACTGAAGATAAGGTGGATAGATCACGTAACTAATGAGGAGGTATTGAATAGGATTGGGGAGAAGAGAAGTTTGTGGCACAACTTGACTAGAAGAAGGGATCGGTTGGTAGGACATGTTTTGAGGCATCAAGGGATCACAAATTTAGCATTGGAGGGCAGCGTGGAGGGTAAAAATCGTAGAGGGAGACCGAGAGATGAGTACACTAAGCAGATTCAGAAGGATGTAGGTTGCAGTAGGTACTGGGAGATGAAGCAGCTTGCACAGGATAGAGTAGCATGGAGAGCTGCATCAAACCAGTCTCAGGACTGAAGACAACAACAACAACAATAACATTTTTAAGCACCGTACAATACTGTTTGTAATGGGATGCTGCATATAGACTTTTGCCTGTTTCTAACGTTTTGATATAACTGCCTCTTTGTTCTACAAGATATTCTTATCCCTCTAGTCAGCCACCCAGGCTGCCTGTTTGTGCTAGTACCCCGTTTTGAACGTTCTAACGGAAAGCAACTTTCAATGAGCACAAGAAAAGTCTTGAGAAAACCATTATATTTATCATCTACTGTATCAGCGCTATAAACATCTTGCCACTCTTGTTCCTTGATAAGGTTTACAAACGTCTCTACAGGATCAGCTTTCCTAAACCGTTGATAACTATATTTAACATGTGTTGCACCACAAAAATCTTTTAGAGTTAAAATTTGTGCATCATGATCTGAAAGGCCATTCACCTTTTTGCTTACAGAATGCCCTTCTAGTAATGAGGAATGAACAAAAATGTTGTCTATGGTTGTTCTACTGTTCCCTTGCACTCTCGTTGGAAAGAATACGGTTTGCATATGATTATATGAATTAAAGAGGTCTACCAGCATCCTTTTCCTTGCACAATCACTTAAACAATTTATGTTGAAGTCACCACATATAACTAACTTTTTGTATTTCCTATAAAGTGAACCAAGAATCTCCTCTAGCTTTAGCAAAAATGTTGTGAAGTCGGAGTCTGGGGATCTATAAATAACAACAGTTAGATGTTTAGCTCCATTAAATTTAACCACGCCTGCACAACATTCAAACACCTTTTCAGTGCAGTACTTTGAAACATCAATTGACTCAAATGGGATGCCGTTTTTCACATACATGGCTACTCCCCCACACCGTAAAGAGCTCCTAGACCATTGGTATCAATGCAGTGTTGCAATCTTCTAATCGCGGACTGAGTGATATTTCTTATCACATCGGCACTTATCGAAGCACATGCTCTGACATCTCTCTCTTTTATATCGTGCAAATAGAAAATATTCGCCGAATACGGCGTATCCACCTAATGTGCCCTTCACATGTAAACAGCTTTCGACGGTACTAATAGGAACAGTAAGACTAGTATAGTCGAAACAAGCGAATGTGAATGATGTATTCCTTCGAACAATATGTCGATACGCTTCTCATTTACGGAGAATGCCAACGAAATTCAGTGAGCGCTAGAGACTTATACACTGAAAGATATCCTCAACGTACCCACCCCACACGTCGCACATATACATATAGGTATGATAATCTGCATCTTTAATGCATCGGAAACATATCCGGCAAAGGAAAGTTACCAACGTGGAAACGGTAATTGTACACTTGCCACTGTGGTTCGGGATCCATGTGTTAGTTTGCGTCAAATCACAATGGAATCTGGCATGAGCCAGAGAAGTGTTGTTCGTTCTGCATCGCCATAAATACCTTCCTTACCATATCAGTCTCCACCAAGAATTAACTGGTACGGATTGTATGCGTCGCATTGAAATCTGCCAATGGGCTCAACTTCAGATTCAGAGGGGTGACACATTTATTAATTGGATTTTATTTAGTGACGAGGCTACCTTCGCGAACCATGGAAATGTTATTTTGCAGAACATGCATTCTTGGGCAACTGAAAATCCATGCTGGCTCCAGCAAGTTGCACACCAAAAACCGTCGTCAGTGAATTTACGGTGTGGGGTTCTGGAGGACAGAATTATAGGCCCCTATTTCGTCGAAGGAAATCTTAATGGTAGGAAGCACACCATATTCCTGCATGAAACACTAGGTCTGTTTTGGAAGAAATAGCTTTAGGAACAAGGAACAGAATGTGGTATCAACACGATGGGTGTCCGGCACATTTTTCGCCGATGGCTAGAAATGAGTTGCAATGGCAATTCCCAAATAGTTTGATTGGACGCGGAGGAGATGTATCGTGGCCGGCTACTTCGCTAGACTTCACTCCTCTGGATTTTTTCTTGTGGGGATTCGTAAAAGGCGTTGTTTATAAAGACGTTCCAACTACACCTGAAGATATGCGAGAGAGAATTGTCAGAGCATGTGCTTTAATAAGAGCCGATGTGATAAGGAATACCACTCAATCCATGATAAGAAGATTGCAGCACTGCACTGATACCAATGGTCATCACTTCATACACCTTCTGTAAATGGACGTTCATGCCACCTTTCTGAACTTCGTAGACCTTCAAAGACCTTACTGTGACACATCATTGGATTCGTATCGATAGCCGCTATCAGAAAATAAGTACCAAACTATAGCAACCCATTAAAAAAATAAAAATAATGTTGACCTTCATATCTCTGAAGCGACCCCACCTAACAACGGAAAACCAGCGTCATATTTTGGCTCCCGTTGTCCCATGCAACTGTTATCCCACAAACTTTTCAGCTCCTATCAGACCTTCGGAGTTATTCTTGGTGGCAATAGTTAGTGACTCACCCTGTATAAGTGTGTACTTTTTATGTCATTGTAAATTTATTTTCATCCCGGTAAACAAAAAAGACTGAATCGGCGTTGAGCATAAAACAGAAAATGGTGTCAGTCGACAGGGAGGGATGGAGGGAGCGGCGGCAAGGGAACCGGAAGTTTCCCCTAGCATCAGCTACCCTGGTTACACACCACAGTGTATATGAAGAGCGAAAGATATACAAAGTCCCAGTTCGCATGTAAGTGCGCCAATACATACGAGAAGACACTTTGAAATGTTAAGCGAGAAGAATAAAAACTAAGTGGACTAGTGCAGTGTAACTTCCCGGTTGTCTTGAGAGAATGTGACGCGGTAAGGAGAAAGTATACAAGTGCATCAGAGAAGAATGGGGAATCATTCTAGCGACTATAAGAGCCAAATGGGGAAACCCACCGACGTGAGAGACTTTTGACAAATGGAATTATAGTAGGTCGGTGCATAAGTTCGTAGCATTTTTGTTTTGCTTGTCGTTATTCTGGTTGCTATGGGTTTATTTACCGATTGTCATTTTTATTTATAGTTCACTGTTGCTATTTGAGTTTACACATCGTCATTTTGTCATCTGGAGATAGTCAGTGGAGCTGAGGTCGCTAGAAAATGTAGTGCTAAGTGTAGAAATCGGAACATTTCGGACTTGTTCTTCAGTTTGAGTTCACTGGAGGGGTGACAGCAGCAGGGGCAGCCAGAAGTACCTGCGCCGTGTATGGTGATAACCGGTCATTGGACAGTGCACGGCAAAAAAAATGGTTTTGTCATTTCAAGGAGGATCGTTTTGAAGAAGGAAGACCTTTGGAGGTTGATGAAGGTCGTTTAAACGCATTAATCCGCAATGATTCACGTCAGTGTACTCGACAACTGACAGATGTGATGAACTGTGGTCATTCCGCCATCGTGCGACATTTGAATGCAATGGGCAAGGTTAAAAAATCGATTGTATGGGTACCGCATGTTCACAACCAAAATCGCAAAAATCAGGGGATGGCCATACGTGCACCTCTGCTTGCTCGTCACCAACTGGCTCATGAACAACACCGACCATTCCTATCCAGCATCGTTACTGGTGACTAGAAATGGTGTCTTTATTGTAACATAAGGAAAGGAAAGGAATGGTTGAGCCCAAACAAAGCAACAGTTCCCCGTGGAAAGGCCTGCGCACATCGGCAATGGATAATGCTATGCATCTGGTGGAACAGTGACTGTATGGTGTACTACAAACTGCTTCCTCGAGGTGTAACCATCATTGCTGACATTTACTGTCATCAACTGAGACTGCTTGCAGATGCAATTCAAGAGCAACGACCAGGAAGACTGCGAAAGTGATGCTATTCCACGATAAAGCCCGCCCCTATTCTGCTAGACTGACAAAAAAGACCAGGGGTTGACTCACCCAAATGTACCCCTTCCTGAATCCATCGAAGACACTACTTCCACAATTGGGTGTGGCGATTTACATCACCCTCATCAGACACATCTTCGGCGCGCGGAGTGGCCACGCGGTTTAGGGCGCATTGGCACGGATAAAAGATAGGTTTCGATAGGCTGCTCGGCTCTTGTACGATAAGACTGCCCAGTCAAAGAGAAGACATATCCGCACTCTGGGACAAAGGGTCCAGCTCTACCCAATGGCCGGCCCGAATGGCCGAGCGGTTCTAGGCGCTACAGTGTGGAACCGCGCGACCGCTACGGTCGCAGGTTCGAATCTTGCCTCGGGAATGTACGTGTCCTTAGGTTAGTTAGGTTTAAGTAGTTCTAAGTTCCAGGGAACTGATGACCTCAGAAGTTTAGTCCCATAGTGCTCAGAGACGTTTGAACCATTTCTACCCAATGGCCTTACCTACTTCGTGATGGCTAAGTCACATGGACGACCAGATAACAACAACGAAGCAACCCGTTAGCACAAATACAAGAAGCCAGGAAAACACCAACACAATCGTCAGTTTGGAGGCGTAGCTATTTAGCTTTAACTCCACAGGACAACAGAGACCCATCTGGCTCTGTCAGGCACCACCAGCAGCAGGAGCTGTCATTTGCACTCTGGTGGTTCACGTGAAAAGAGGAACTGTGATGGTACATCTACATGTACGTGATTACTCTGCTATTCACAATAAAATGCCTGGCAGAGCGTTCAATGAACCACCTTCATGCTGTCTCTCTACCGCTCCACTCTCGAACGGCACGCGGGAAAAACGAGCACTTAAATTTTTCCGTGCGAGCCCTGATTTCTCTTATTTTATCGTGATGATCATTTCTCCCTATTTAGATGGGTGCGAACAGAATGTTTTCGCAATCGGAGGAGAAAACTGGTGACTGAAATTTCATGAGAAGATCCCGTCGCAACGAAAAACGCCTTTGTTTTAATGATTGCCACTCCAATTCACGTATCATGTCTGTGACACTATCTCCCCTATTTCGCGATAATACAGAACGAACTGCCCTTCTTTGTACTTTCCGTCTTTATCCGTCTTTATCCGTCAGTCCCGCCTGATGCGGATCCCACACCGCACAGCAGCACTCCAGAACAGGGCAGACAAGCGTAGTGTAAGCAGTCTCTTTAGTAGACCTGTTGCACCTTCTAAGTGTTGTACCAATGAATCGCAGTCTTTGGTTTGCTCTATCCACAATATTATCTATGTGATCGTTCCAATTTAGGTTATTTGTAATTGTAATCCCTAAGTATTTAGTTGAATTTACAGCCTTCAGATTTGTGTGACTTATTGAGTAATCGTAATTTAGCTCATTTCTTTTAGTCCTCATGTGATTAACTTAGCACTTTTATTTATTCAGGGTCAGTTGCCACTTTTCGCATCATTTCGCAAGTCGTTTTGACCAGCAGTACTACGCAGGGGCGGAGTCTAGTGCCCCACCTGATTAGACCACCAAGGCCCCCACGAAGACTAACAGAAAAAGAAATCCTGGGGCTTAGCGACAGTCCTTCTTGCTACGGATGGTTGAGGAATGGAATAAGGAAAGGAGGAATTGTGATGGTACCAGCTGTATCCTTCACCATACACTGTAAGATGGCTTGTGGTATATCGTGTAGCTTTAGAGGTTTCAGGAGGCTATCATTACTGTTGGCAAAGGGATTTATTAAACTATTCCCATAAATGCATAAAAAAGATATGTCATCAGGCCCTCACAAAAATTTTCACTGTTGACATTCGCCGTTTGTACATTTTTTGGGACAATGAAATTGCTCACTTTACCAGATGCGGTGATGGAAGCTATTCTTCAGCAACGTGTAGCGCGGGGAATATTTAATTCACATTGACAGAAGTTGAATATTCCTTTCATCTCTCATAACGTTCAGGTTTCCTCAAGATACAGTAATTAAATTTATGAGGCTGATAACGACTCTCCCGTGACATACTGCTTTAGTCTACCCTCAGCTAAATATGTCATGAGGTGGAACAGTGAACGCCACACTTTATCGGGACCAAGTGCTGACGGCACTGAGCCTTCTTCTTACGTGACGCGGAAAAAAAGGAGGAACATTTCGGGCCGCGCGTTCTGAAGCGAGAAACCAACACTACGGAGTATTCCGCTGCAGCTTTATTTGTGGAGGCAGTGGTCTACTTAGTAGCGTATAATCTGCAGAGCGCATCTCGGCACTGCGTGACGCTGCGCAGGCCGTAGGAAGAGAGGAATGCGGCCAGGCGCGCGCTTTTAGGGTCGCACAGAAACATCCTGCCGCTTGAGCTCGTTTCCTGGTTCCGCAGCTTACTGCTGCCTTCTGGGTTACAAGTAAGGACCAACCACGTTATTTGATGGACGACCTCCGTGGTACTTTTCTGAAAGCAGTGCGGTCGCTTCGCACCAATAAACTCTACATACTTTCTGAATCTAGACACTGGTCTCTGAGCGTAGAACTTCTGTGTGCCTGTAGATTGCTGTTACCCGGATCGTCTATTTTAACGAAAGTTTATCTTTACAGTTTCAGTTGCATGACATACGTTATTGATTACAAGATGCAGTCAATACAATTGCCATCTTCAGATCTCAGAAGTAAAATAAAATAACGATATGTACCTGTAACCTGTGTAAGGATTTAAACAAAAGCATAAACTATTTACTGTACTGTGGCATTCTATTAATACACGAGTATTCACAGCTGGTGATCGGTCAAATCCTTTGGTAAAAGTAACCAGCGTGGGCCTATAAGAAATACACTGGGCGATCAAAAAGCCACTATAAATTTGAAAACTTAATAAACCACTGAATAATGTAGGTAGAGATGTAAAAATTGATACATATGCTTGGAATGACATGGGGTTTTATTAGAACAAAAAAAAAGTTCTTAAAATGTCGACAGATGGCGCTGGACAGCAAAATGCCAGTGGCTGTGCATGACAATCGTGTAAACAAGGAGCTGTAATGGGAGAGAGAATCAGATGCGACAGCGGTCGCAGCATGTTGACGTTACCTGAAAGGACGCTTTTAGTGAAGCTGTATTATCAGAATGGGGAATGTGCTAGTTCAGCGTTACGACCCTGTCGCCATAGGAAGGGGATTCGAACAGGTAAAGGTCCGTTGACAAATGCAGCTGTGGCGAGAATGATTTCGAAGTTCGAAGCCACGGGTTGTTTAGACGATAGAGCCCGTAGTGGTCTTGCGCACGTCGTTTCGTGATGATCATGTACTCAGCAGTCACTTTCGTCATGCTTGGCCTCCCAGGTCCCCAGACCTCAGTCCTTCCGATTATTGGCTTTGGGGTTACCTGAAGTCGCAAGTGTATCGTGATCGACCGACATCTCTAGGGATGCTGAAAGACAACATCATACGCCAATGCCTCACCATAACTCTGGACATGCATTACAGTGCTGTTCACAACATTATTGATCGACTACAGCTATTGTCAAGGAATGATGGTGGACATTTTGAAAATTTCCTGTAAAGAACATCATCTTTGTTTTGTCTTACTTTGTTATGCTACTTATTGCTATTCTGATCAGATGAAGCGCCATCTGTCGAACATTTTTTGAACGTTTGTATTTTTTTGGTTCTAGTAAAACCCCATATCATTCCAAGCATGTGTGTCTATTTATTCAGTTTTCACATTTATACTGACTTTTTGATCACCCGGTACTTGGGTAACGAAAGTCATGAGATACCTCCTAACATCATGTCGGACTTTCTTTAGTTCGGCCAAGTGCAACATCTCGACATGGCAAGGACTCAGACAACTCGTTGGAAGTCCCGTGCAGACATACTGAGCCAAGGTGCCTCTATAGCTGTCCATAATTGTGAAAGTGCTGATGGTGCAAGAGTTTCTGCACGAACTGACCTATTTATTATATTCCATAAATGTTCGATGGGATTGATGTTGGGCGACCAGGGCGGCCAAACCATTCACTCGAACCATCCAGAATGTTCTTCAAATCAATCACAAACAATTGTGGCCCAGTGACATGGCGCATTGTCACTCATAAAAATTCCATCGTTGTTTGGGAACATGACGTCCATGAATGGCTGCAAATGGTCTCCAAGTAGCCGAACATCCAGAGGATGCACACATGGCATGTAAACACAGCTCACACCTTCATGGAGCCACCAATCATCTGATGAGGCCACAATTTTCCAGTCGTCTAGGGTCCAATTGATATGGTCACGAGTCTAGGAGAGGTGCTGCAGGCGACGTCGTGCTGTTAGCAAAGGCATGGCGTTGGTAGTCTGCTCCCATAGCCCATCAGTGAAATGTTTTTCACGCTGTTCTATCTGATACGTCCATGGAACATCCCATATTGATTTCACGCAGTGGTGCTTGCCTGTTAGCACTGACAACTGTACGCAAACGTTATTGCTCTCGGTCGTTAAGTGAAGGCTATCGGCGACTGCGTTGTCCTTGGTGAGAGGTAATGCCTGAAATTTGGTATTTTCGGCACCTTCTCGACACTGTGGGTCTCAGAATACTGACTTCTCTCAGGATTTCCGAAATGGACTGTCCCTTGCGTCTAGCCAATGCACCGCCCTTTTATATCTTGTATACGTGTTACTACCGTCATTTGGTGTAAGAGCATACAGCTACCCCGTAACTTTTGTCACCTCAGTGTACTAACACACCAGTATGAAGCCCTCTATAATCATTTCCACTGATATACAACATATAACTAAAATTAAATAATTTTTTCTGTATTGATCATTTTATTCTCCCTCCCTCTCCCCGTCCACATTGTAGAGAGGGGAGAGGGCTGTGTGGCACCAGTCATTGGCACTCTTCAATCAGATATCTGTACTCTTATTAACTCGCTAACACTTACCAGATAAACAAGATTAAAATAGGATAAAAGTGAATCTTTTGATGATTTATTATAAGAAAGTGATAAAGGTGGTGTGGATGTTTCCAAGACGATGATAATGACGATAACGATAAAGTATTTTATTTTGTATTTGATGTTTTTATTTTGTACCAAATTTTAACTTCTTGTGAAAATAAATGGATCTTGAAGAGATGTTAAAAGATGAGCGTCAACAAACATAAAAACAAAGGTAAGTGGATATACTCCAATTAAGGCAGACGATACTGACGGACTCACGTTGCGACCTAAACTCGCGCAGGAGGTCTGTGGCCACAACGTAAATTATGAACACTTCTTATACGTGGCTGTTATGGCTCACTTGAAAATAACAGTTCCCCTGTTGTTAAAAAAGTATATTTGATATGTTTTGGGTATACCGCATCCTCAGAACATAAAAAAAACCTTCACACATAATATAGCACCACATGAGTACATTCTCAACATTGGTACTCAACTCCGAGCATCGGTGTTCAGAATATATTCATGTGATGCAATACTATGTAGTAAGGCATTTCCTTAGGTCTTGAGGATGGGCTATGTCTAAAATGCGTCAAATATTATGTTTTAGCCACAAGAGACCTATTAGTTTTAAGTGAACTGTTAAAACAGTGCATAAGAAGTTCTCACAAGATACTAAGAGACTTACGAGCACTGTTCGGAAAGTGAGATCCAATTGGTCGCGAAATGGAAATCACTCTGAAAATCAAAAATATTTTATTTTCAACAGTTAGCTACACTTTCCAACTACTTCTCTACACAATCACCGTTCCGACTTAGACATTTGTCGTAGCTTTTTACCAACTTTCCAATACCCTCGTCATAGAATGCAGCCTCCTGTACTTTCCACCAGTTCTCTATGTCGGTCTACAGATCACTGTCTGAGCCAGAATAGTGTCTTCATAGCCAGTTGTTCATGAGAGCAGAGATGAAATTCTGGGGAGCCAATATGGGCTAAATTGTGTGTAATAAAACATTTCTCGTCAAAAACGCTGCAGGAGCACCTTCATTGCCCTCGCAGAGTGCGGCCAAGAATTGTCATGAAGAAGGACACATATGACACTTATGTTATGTAGGCTGTATGACATCAGGCTAAGTCTCTCACCGACGCTCATACGTAGTGGGAGACATTATTTTCTGGGCTTTACATGCTCACAGTGTGCTAGAATCTGATGATGCGACGACAGGCATACTAGATACACTACCAACCCATTTGTGCAAAGCTTCATCAGATTTTCATTGTGGTTTCCATTTCGCGCCAGTCGGACCATACTTTCCAAATAGCCCTCATAGATTAAGAAATGAGACATTAAAATGGTATATCCCCAGATATCGCCTGCAATGACAGCTACCAGCAATGCACACGTGTCCACTTGGTTGCCAAGGTTCGAGCTCACTGGCGACGCTACCTCAGGAAGATCAAAAAGACATATTCCAGACAACATCAACAACAACAACAACACACTGGTTTGCTTTCAAAGGTACCTCCTGAAGCCATCACAGAAATGTACCAACCTAGATTCACCACGAGAGCCACCATTGGTGCAAATATGACTGTACACACTTCACTTGCAGGTCTCTGGTCCTGCGTTAGTACAGTTACGTTTCGTGTGTGTAGGGCGAGAAGACTCACTTTCCTTCCCTTGTTTCCACTCACAATAATTAGATTGAAGACAACTTTTCTTTTTCTTTTTTTTTTTTTAGCCGGCCAGGTTGGCCGAGCGGTTCTAGGCGCTACAGTCTGGAACCGCGCCATTGCTACAGTTGCAGGTTCGAATCCTGCCTCGGGCATGGATGTTGTGATGTCCTTAGGTTAATTAGGTTTAAGTAATTCTAAGTTCTAGGGGACTGATGACCTTAGAAGTTAAGTCCCATAGTGCTCAGAGCCATTTGAACCACAACCTTTTTGATACATAAACACTTTATTCCATATTATTTTACAGGTGCTATTCAGCAAAATGTAACAAGTGCACCAGGTACCCATGAGCTGCGGCCCTTGGCTGGATGAGACATATGTCTGCTTGCATAATAGTCTCTGGGCTACCTGCTGACGACCTACAACAGCAGACCAGCATAACTGCATGCACAAAGGACGTGGGAAGTCCACTTTCGCACACAAAGTTACAGTGTTTCCCTAAAGGGAGCAGATTATACCGGACAAACTGTCGCTAGATGGCACTTACAGTGGAAAGTTAGTTATGGAACTTGAAACATCCCCTTTGAAAAATTTATACGAGAGTGGTCTATATGAAACGTCCCCTTAGAACAATTATACAAGACTGTGCTTAAACTTACACACAATATTTTTAGCGCAAAGCAATCTGACTTTCAAAAATCCCTACAAAAGAATGGCCCTGACTAACAATAACCTATACGTTTCACAAATCACTTACCTCACCAAAAATCTTCGTTACTCGAACTTCTGCAATACAGCTAGCACCAGTACTGCCAGCTAAATAAAAGATTTAAACTACGGAAGTCACTAACTACTGACAGGCATAGTTGGCAAATGAAAGATTTTAATAGAGAACAAACAATGCATTTACCTTAATAGTCATAATATATATATCAGTTCATGACATCTATTCTTACAAATTTCAAAACTCCGCCATCTCTCTCCATACGTCCACCACTGCTGGCGTCTCACCTCCAACTGCGCGACGCTACGCACCGCTAACAGCCAACTGCCCAACGCTATAATGGCAGACAACAATGCAAATCAGCCGCAGACTGCACATGGCACAGCCAGTAATTTTTATACAGAGCGCTACGTGGCGACGGCGTTGTTGTTGTTGTTGTGGTCTTCAGTCCTGAGACTGGTTTGATGCAGCTCTCCATGCTACTCTATCCTGTGCAAGCTTCTTCATCTCCCAGTACCTACTGCAACCTACATCCTTCTGAATCTGCTTAGTGTACTCATCTCTCGGTCTCCCTCTACGATTTTTACCCTCCACACTGCCCTCCAATGCTAAATTTGTGATCCCTTGATGCCTCAAAACATGTCCTACCAACCGATCCCTTCTTCTAGTCAAGTTGTGCCACAAACTTCTCTTCTCCCCAATCCTATTCAATACCTCCTCATTAGTTACGTGATCTATCCACCTTATCTTCAGTATTCTTCTGTAGCACCACATTTCGAAAGCTTCTATTCTCTTCTTGTCCAAACTAGTTATCGTCCATGTTTCACTTCCATACATGGCTACACTCCAAACAAATATTTTCAGAAATGACTTCCTGACACTTAAATCTATATTCGATGTTAACAAATTTCTCTTCTTCAGAAACGCTTTCCTTGCCATTGCCAGTCTACATTTTATATCCTCTCTACTTCGACCATCATCAGTTATTTTACTTCCTAAATAGCAAAACTCCTTTACTACTTTAAGTGTCTCATTTCCTAATCTAATTCCCTCAGCATCACCCGATTTAAATGGACTACATTCCATTATCCTCGTTTTGCTTTTGTTGATGTTCATCTTATATCCTCCTTTCAAGACACTGTCCATTCCGTTCAACTGCTCTTCCAAGTCCTTTGCCGTCTCTGACAGAATTACAATGTCATCGGCGAACCTCAAAGTTTTAACTTCGTCTCCATGAATTTTAATACCTACTCCAAATTTTTCTTTTGTTTCCTTTACTGCTTGCTCAATATACAGATTGAATAACATCGGGGAGAGGCTACAACCCTGTGTCACTCCTTTCCCAACCACTGCTTCCCTTTCATGCCCCTCGACTCTTATGACTGCCATCTGGTTTTTGTACAAATTGTAAATAGCCTTTCGCTCCCTGTATTTTACCCCTGCCACCTTTAGAATTTGAAAAAGAGTATTCCAGTCAACATTGTCAAAAGCTTTCTCTAAGTCTACAAATGCTAGGAACGTAGGTTTGCCTTTTCTTAATCTAGCTTCTAAGATAACTCGTAAGGTCAGTATTGCCTCACGTGTTCCAACATTTCGACGGAATCCAAACTGATCCTCCCCGAGGTCTGCATCTACCAGTTTTTCCATTCGTCTGTAAAGAATTCGCGTTAGTATTTTGCAGCTGTGACTTATTAAACTGATAGTTCGGTAATTTTCACATCTGTCAACACCTGCTTTCTTTGGGATTGGAATTATTATATTCTTCTTGAAGTCTGAGGGTATTTCGCCTGTCTCATACATCTTGCTCACCAGCTGGTAGAGTTTTGTCAGGACTGGCTCTCCCAAGGCCGTCAGTAGTTCTAATGGAATGTTGTCTACTCCGGGGGCCTTGTTTCGACTCAGGTCTTTCAGTGCTCTGTCAAACTCTTCACGCAGTATCGCATCACCCATTTCGTCTTCATCTACATCCTCTTCCATAATATTGTCCTCAAGTACATCACCCTTGTATAAAGCTTCTATATACTCCTGCCACCTTTCTGCCTTCCCTTCTTTGCTTAGAACTGGGTTGCCATCTGAGCTCTTGATATTCATACACGTGATTCTCTTCTCTCCAAAGGTCTCTTTAATTTTCCTGTAGGCAGTATCTATCTTACCCCTAGTGAGATAAGCCTCTACATCCTTACATTTGTCCTCTAGCCATCCCTGTTTAGCCATTTTGCACTTCCTGTCGATCTCATTTTTGAGACGTTTGTATTCCTTTTTGCCTGCTTCATTTACTGCATTTTTATATTTTCTCCTTTCATCAATTAAATTCAATATTTCTTCTGTTACCCAAGGATTTCTAGCAGCCCTCGTCTTTTTACCTACTTTATCCTCTGCTGCCTTCACTACTTCATCCCTCAGAGCTACCCATTCTTCTTCTACTGTATTTCTTTCCCCTATTCCTGTCAATTGTTCCCTTATGCTCTCCCTGAAACTCTGTACAACCTCTGGTTCTTTCAGTTTATCCAGGTCCCATCTCCTTAATTTCCCACATTTTTGCATTTTCTTCAGTTTTAATCTACAGGTCATAACCAATAGATTGTGGTCAGAGTCCACATCTGCCCCTGGAAATGTCTTACAACTTAAAACCTGGTTCCTAAATCTCTGTCTTACCATTATATAATCTATCTGATACCTTTTAGTATCTCCAGGGTTCTTCCACGTATACAACCTTCTTTCATGATTCTTAAACCAAGTGTTACCTATGACTAAGTTGTGCTCTGTACAAAATTCTACTAGGCGGCTTCCTCTTTCATTTCTTAGCCCCAATCCATATTCACCTACTATGTTTCCTTCTCTCCCTTTTCCTACACTCGAATTCCAGTCACCCATTACTATTAAATTTTCGTCTCCCTTCACTGTCTGAATAATTTCTTTTATTTCATATTACATTTCTTCAACTTCTTCGTCAACTGCAGAGCTAGTTGGCATATAAACTTGTACTACTGTAGTAGGTGTGGGCTTCGTATCTATCTTGGCCACAATAATGCGTTCACTATGCTGTCTGTAGTAGCTTACCCGCATTCCTATTTTCCTATTCATTATTAAACCTACTCCTGCATTACCCCTATTTGATTTTGTGTTAATAACCCTGTAATCACCTGACCAGAAGTCCTGTTCCTCCTGCCACTGAACTTCACTAATTCCCACTATATCTAACTTTAACCTATCCATTTCCCTTTTTAAATTTTCTAACCTACCTGCCCGATTAAGGGATCTGACATTCCACGCTCCGATCCGTAGAACGCCAGTTTTCTTTCTCCTGATAACGACATCCTCCTGAGTAGTCTCCGCCCGGAGATCCGAATGGGGGACTATTTTACCTCCGGAATATTTTACCCAAGAGGATGCCATCATCATTTAATCATACAGTAAAGCTGCATGTCCTCGGGAAAAATTACGGCTGTAGTTTCCCCTTGCTTTCAGCCGTTCGCAGTACCAGCACAGCAACGCCGTTTTGGTTAATGTTGCAAGGCCAGATCAGTCAATCATCCAGACTGTTGCCCCTGCAACTACTGAAAAGGCTGCTGCCCCTCTTCAGGAACCACACGTTTGTCTGGCGTCTCAACAGATACCCCTCCGTTGTGGTTGCACCTACGGTACGGCCATCTGTATCGCTGAGGCACGCAAGCCTCCCCACCAACGGCAAGGTCCATGGTTCATGGGGGGGGGGGGGGGGGGCGACGGCGTTACCAATAAAAAACCTAAACAGCCTACTTACATAGCCCCCATGCTATCCACACAAAATTATTACAAATTGTTTTGGGCAGTGGCCAATAATGATTTGATAAAATTTTTCATAATTACTATAACAAAGATATCAAATGCACACACTTATTGATACAATGTTGGTCAGAAGCTAAAATTTTCTCACAGTCCATAAAGACAGTCCTGATCGTTCATCACAGTAAAATTGCTGTGTTTTTTTCAAAGTCTGAGCAATAAAAGAAATTGCACTTGGAAGTAGTGGATTTCTAAGCAGTCTAGAAGAAGTAGTGTTGTCCTTCCAACGAAAGACAGTGCTGACTCTTGACATGCAGACAGGTAATGGGCCACAGCAGAGTCAGTCGACTTTGAAGACTATCGGTAGGTAGGTCATCACAGAGCAGACCCACTGTAGTCCTGGTAGAGATTACTATTGGTGGGCCACCAGAGGTGCAGACCCACTGCAGTCCTTGTAGAAATAATGGTATTGGTGGGTCATCAAAGGTGTAGACCCATTGTAGTCCTTGTAGAGATGGCCAGCGGCCATCTGTTTGACTGTGCAGGCGCACAATCACCATTGAAGAGTCTTGCGGATAATATAGCAAGTCCATAACCACCACTTGTGCACTCACAAAAATTGTTTTTGAAATGTCCTTACAACCAGCAATGCTGTTATCCAGTCCCTTACTGAATTATTAACACATGTGCAAACACTATCAGTCCCTACTTCTCACATATTGTCCATATACTATGACCAACAGAAACGTGTGCAGTGAAATGTAATTTACAAGTTACTTAATTTGATGAACTGGTGTCAATTACAATTTTATAACATAAGAATGCAATAACAAAGGTACAAAATATATCATTAAAGAACATAGTAGTACAGATAACATTTGCAGTAATACAGGCTTTACAAAAGAATCGAAATAACAAATACATCAGTTTACAGGAATTATGACATAAGTAAATACATAAAAAAATCAGAATAACTTTTGAAACATCAATTTCACACTTGAGCATTAGAACAAAACAGAATAAATAATGTGTAAACATCTTTACGGTGTAAATAACATGTTATTAATGCAAATTATACTTGGAGATAACAGTATTCCTCATCATAGTGAATGTAGCTTCGTATTAGAAGAGAAAAAATTCTATGAAACAGTACACAGAGACAGGAAGAAAATAAATACACAAGGGTACACAAACACATAGTGGGATAACAGAAGGAAAGGACAGGGTTTGTTTTCAGTGTAACATTTGGTACTGCAGTCCAACTCAAAACTTCATTCTGTAGATATTTCGTCATATCTCAACATTTGTTTCCACCAAAAATATCCTATCCAAGCATGCTTTCTGTATTTTGTTCACATCCTATTTCAAAAATAGTTTTTATCCACTGTACACTACTTTTTTTTTGGTCAAACCATTTTCTTATAGCTTCTCAATGCTTTTCTTTCAATTCATCATAGTTAGTTTTATATATAGTCTACCCCCTCTTAAGCTAACTTAAACCTACTGAGCTCAGATGCTAAACTAAGGGGCGACGCAATGCAGCAGCACAAAACAAATTAACACAAACAACAATGAAAAAATGTAAGTTGTCAAAGCAAACAGCAATATTAAAACTAATATAAGGCAAAGCGCAGCAAACAAGCAGAAAAAATATTACAGTAAAAATGTTTAATACCTATGTCAAATCTTAACACTAGAGTGATGCATCACGAGAACATACGCTAGCAGATAAGTTACCAAATCGTAAAAAAAATTATTTATGCAGTTCCTGTGAAGGGAAATGTCTATTTATGTTCCCTCGTTTTCTTGGAAGTAGATCATAATTTTTTTTTACTGGATATGTAGGCATAAAATAACTATATTAGTACATCTATTAAATTTTACTTTAACCAATGTTGCAGTGCAGCTAGAAACTAGTTATTAAACAAAATAGGCAAAGCAAGGCGTGAAACGTCATTCGCTAGCCATAAGGCATTTCATAATGCAGTAAACAATCTTCCAACTAGCAAGACAATAGACATGAAGCGTTGCTCATCATTTCATTTCAGTAAATATCATAAATTAAGAACTCTACAGTGTAATAATGTTTTCAAATTTGAGGGTGTCGTATTTACGATGCTTTCTACAAAGGAACGTCAATAGCGAGGATAATGGCCTCTTTTTCTTTTCTCTCCACCTGTGCCTCTGACAGGCACACACTAATGTCTTTCTTTTGTCTGGTGGTTGTCGCGTAGCTGGGTGCCCACGACGCATTACATGCAGGTGGTCACTTAACTGTCTTATCGAAATATTTACGACACCAGTTTCCGCTACAGTGACAGTCCCATATAAAAAAAATTCACAGGTCAAGAATTTGCATTACAAATCTGTAGAAATAAAATCATTTAAATATAATAGTGTCCAAAAAATTTTCGCCAGCATAGTGATACATTCACGCATATACACACATTTCATAACCCTGAAAGTACGATTCTCGGTTTCCAACATCCTTTTTCACAAATCAGAGTCCCTAACCACTACTCATTATTCCTTTCTTTATTACACATATACATATTCGTAGACACTTCTTCAATATTTCATCATAATAAATACATAGCATAATCAAATTCCTCATATAGCATCAGCTTATTGATGATAAACATACCTCAACAGCATAATACACATAGTCATCGTAATAATAACATCGTAACACCTCAGTCAACTCTCAAAATCGTCGTAGCTTCCTCCAATAATTTCAAAACCTAAAAAAAATTCTCTGCTTATGTCAAAAGTGTCATATACCTCAAATGTACTTCAAAAATCGTGACCCCATACCAAATACACCATTCAAAGCTCTCATAGTATCACAATGGTTCTGAAAAAATATGAACATTTCACACAGCACAGACAAAATACAATTTCATAAGTGTAAAGTTATCCAGCTGTGTAATTACGTAAACATCTGTCATTGATGTAGTCTCTCTCTCAGTTAAATGATCAGATAGTTGTGTAATTCTGTGTTACAGAAATATGGTACCGATGTGTAAAGTTGTATAAGCAAATACCATATTAGCTAGGGCTCCTTGTGCTTGCCAGAGACACATAGTACACAAAGTAAGCGTGTACCCCCCTGAGGATTAATGTAATTATATCCTCAGGTGTTACATATTACAGCAATGGAATGAAATCTATCACGGAAAACTTTCTTTGTAATTTAAATATGTTGAAAAATAAATGGTTTAAGTACCAACTTAATCACTCAAATGCGTGTCCTGTAGCGCTAAATGTGCGTCTTGCTGTAAGACAATTTCTGTGGAAGTGTCGTAGTTATTGTCCTCCGAAAGCTAAGTTCTGCAGAAGTCAATGTACTTACCTCATCATAAACGAAAGTGAAATGCTTTGCATATAGATATCTTAGTTATTACGCTTATTGCCGTGATGAAGTAAGTACTGTACTGTACGTATTGTTGTGCTACAGAAAAGGCCGTTTCATTGTAGCTATACCACAAAAGTTAGTACTAAAACACGTTTTCTTTTCCAGAAGAATTCAGAAAAACTATGCAGATATGAAACAGATAAACCGCAAAAGCAACATTGTAAATTGTCACTTATTAGTAGCGTCGTGATAAAATCGTGTAGCTGTCACATAAACAAACTACTGTGTCATCTGGTATCTCACAGAAAGTACTTTAAATCCAGAATTTATTTTCAAGTAAACCAAAATGTTGCATTAAAATCTCATTAGCAGTACTGGTATATGTTCTAAATATGTAAGCCTTATAGTCGTTAGGTAATCGTGCAACTGACAAGCAATAATGTACACACACAGTAACACTGTGTCCTCTGTTCACTATAACAATGCATTTGTAATTACTTGTCTAAATATGTTCCCTAGGTTCTTGACTGGATAGTTAGCTTTAAAACATAGTTGCGTGTTAACAGTTTCTATGTCTGACAAAAAGATACTAGTAACGTGAAGTGAAAAGTTTTATGGCAAAGACAAAGTTAAAAAGCAGATTATCTTTCAATAAAAGGTTTTACATGTGAAATGTGATGCAATCCTTTACACTTCCTAGTACGCAGAGTTTCAACTTCAAAGCAATCATCATGCGGTATACGTCGTAACGAATACTAGAATTTTTCCTAAGGTTAGCGTCTATGTTATTTTTCTCTGAGCCGGCCGGCGCACGTGGCTGCCTGCGGTGCGAGTCATTGTCTGTTTCTTTGTTGGCGCGCGTCGTTATTGGGATTTGGAGATCTAACTTCTACAAATTCACCTTGTCGAGAGGGCGCTGCTCTGTTTGAACCACGCCAATTCTGATGAAATTCAGATCTGTCGTTTTGTCGGTAGTTTACATAGTTTCGTTTTTGTCGGTCACGTGGTGGAGAATTTCTCCCTGAATCGTAACTGCGGGCTGGACCGTTGCGTCTGAAGTTATTCTGTCTCCCTTGATAATAATTATTTTGGTTTCCATGTTGTCTGTTTCTCTGATTGTCTCTGTGATAGTCACTACTGCGGGAGGTGATCTTTCCCTGTAATTATTACTACTCTGTCAACAGTTGTCATACAGGTGGTGTCTGTTTTGGTCACGATTTGTGTTGTGAGAATAGCCTTGTCGTGTCCAGTTATTATTTCTTTCATCTCGGAATTGCGACGAATGTGACCTGTAATTGTTGTGTTCCTGTTTTCGCGTTCCGCGATTGTCAGTGTCAATTTCTAATTCTTGTAAGAGACCCTGAAAAGCTTCAATGTCGTCTTTGCAACGTCCTGCCAAAATAATATGTCGTAAATGTTCAGGCAATTTGATTAAGCAAATGCGGATGAGTTCTGAGGGGCTGTATGGGTTTGACAGGTACTGATTCCTGTGCAACATGTCTTTAAAATATTTCAGAAGACTGGAGAATTCAGATTGTTCGAAATGTTTCATCATAATGATGCTATGTTTTACTCGATCTTGTGTAGCTTGAGACCAATATGCTGAGAGGAAGGCGTGGTAAAATTCTCCTTCACTGTGGCAATCGTGAATGACCGATCGCATTCTTACAGCTGGTTCATTCTCTAAGTAGCCACACATAAATTCTAATCTGTGCTCTAATGACCAGTTGGGGGGGGGGGGGGGGGGGGGAACAAGGAGAGAATTGATGAAGCCACGCTTGTGGATGAATGCCGTTGCCAGAATTTTTAAATGTTTTGAATTTACGTGTAGTAATGAACAGCTTATAGTCAAAATCATCATGTCGGCGAGTCGCATGTCGGTCATTGTTACCTCGTTTCGGCGGTTCCATCTCAAACTTCGGTGTACTTTGCCAATTTTTTTCATAATCTCCGAAGTGCCCTGTATTATTTTGTGGCG
Organism: Schistocerca gregaria; assembly: GCF_023897955.1. Classification (NCBI taxonomy): domain Eukaryota; kingdom Metazoa; phylum Arthropoda; class Insecta; order Orthoptera; family Acrididae; genus Schistocerca; species Schistocerca gregaria. Next base: position 243,436,533 of record NC_064921.1, read on the forward strand.
GTTCCGTATTTTTATGTCCCTCTTCCTGTATTGGAGTGCGAGTGTCCTCTGAAATACGTAATACTTGTATTACCTGTGTCAGCTGATCTTGTACTTCCCGGATTTCTCTTTGGTGTTGCGTATTAATTTGATTCTGATTTTGTTTGAATTTCCTAATTTGTTCGAACTCATCTGTGTCATTAAAGACTACCGGTTTTGTGTCATTCAGATTATTATCTACCTTCGTAGATAAATTATTTAGCTGATCTGAAAGTTCAACTACTTTCTCTGATAATGAACTAATGTCCTCCATGTGTCTTTCTGAACCAATTTTCAGAGTATCTACTGTGTCCTTTAAGTTTTCTTGAGTTTTTGCAAGTTGCGTAACCGAATCGGTAGATGCAACTGAGTCAATGTTAGCTTGCAAGGTCTCATGAGTTTCATGAACAATAGTTTGCAGTTCTTTTATGGCTGCTTCGTGATTCTGTAATGCATTTTCATGCCGCGAAAAAATAGGTTGGAAATGCTCACAAATTTGTGTATTTACGTCATTACAGACTTTTTGACATTTCGATTCGATTTTATGTAATTCAGTAGTTAAATCTTCACATGTTTGTTCAAGCGTATGTTCCACTGAGTCTAACTTTTGAAGCTTTTGCTCCATTGCGTCTAACTTTTGCTGTGTTTATCTCTGATTTTGTTCCATTGTGTCTAACGTTTGAAGATTTTGTGCCATTTGCTTTTGATTTTGTTCCATTTGTTGCATTAATTGCAATAATAATGTATTAGTGTCTGGAATCTGCTTTTCTATGCATTTTCACCGGCAACATTCACATTCTGACAGGCAGAAAATGTGCCTTTACTCATTTGAGAATACGGTGAGGACCCATAACCTAAGTCTACAGTATTTGCCATATTGTGTTCTGTCATTTCGGATTCCTGAGGCGAGCAGTTGCCGACTGATCGATCGATAATTGTTCGCTGTTCACTACTTGTTTCATTGTCTACACCATTATTTGCCGCCCGCTCCATTTCCCTATGCACAATTACCAAATTACTACTTCGAATGTCTGTTAATTCACTACACAGTGGTGCTGATAAGCTACGCTCGTCGTCACTATTATTTCTCAGTTTACTATGGAGCCTAGTGTTACATTTTTCACACGCCATTATTGTCACAATATTTCACACGATAACACAGAAAAGCACAATTTGAAGAGCATAAATAAGAGAACACATTAACGTAGCACTGAAAATAAAATCTCGTTAATTGCAAGCGCAGCTGCGAAATATTTGCTGCAAATCTACATGCATGCCACAACTGTTTTACTGTACAACAATGAAAAACTACAACTACAAAGGAAATTCTCTCTATAATTACGCGCTAGCAATAAACAAAAGCTACACTAATTACACAAACTACAAGAAAAAATCAGAAGATTCCAGTGAGGTATCTTCGGCTAAGGGTCGACATATGGAACGTCCCCTTAGAAAAATTTATACAAGACTGGTCTATATGAAACGTCCCCTTAGAACAATTATACAAGACTGTGCTTAAACTGACACATAATATTTTTAGCGCAACGCAATCTGACTTTCAAAGATCCCTACGAAAGAATGGCCCTGACTAACAATAACATATACGTTTCACAAATCATTTACCTCACCAAAAATCTTCGTTACTCGAACTACTGCAATACAGCTAGCACCAGTAGTGCCAGCTAAATAAAAGATTTAAACTACGGAAGTCACTAACTACTGATAGGCACAGTTGGCAAATGAAAGATTTTAATAGAGAACAAACAATGCATTTACCTTAATAGTCATAATTAATCAGTTCATGACATCTATTCTTACAAATTTCAAAACTCCGCCATCTCTCTCCACACGTCCACTACTGCTGGCGGCTCACCTCCAACTGCCAACTGCCCAACGCTATAATGGCAGACAACAATGCAAACCAGCCACAGACTGCACATGGCACAGCCAGTGATTTTCATACAGAGCGCTACGTGGCGACGGCGTTACTAATAAAAAAACCTAAATAGCCTACTTACAAACTCAACAGTGACTGTCAACAATGCTTCCATAGCAGGCACTACTTTGCATAAGTGAATCATATGCCCACGGAGCACTGAATGGATGTATCTCCCTCGGTATGTATGTAGGGCGCGCCCAGTCACTATGCGATAAGTTCAGTTCACTGGCCCAAACGAAGATCGATTCGTTGCAGAATCCAAGCAGCCATCATTTCCAGCCGCCATACCATCCTGCACATGATGCCTTTGCAGCCACAACGAGATGACCACCTCCGTCATGAGCCTCAGTTTCTCCGACATTGGCCTCTGTTGACTCGGGTCATAGGGATCTGGTACCCGCCGGTGTTTATTGACTTCAGTGATTGTGTTTAATAACACCCACCATCACACTTGTCCGTCAGGACTGGTACTGTTTTCACTCAGCAGCGGGTGTTACAAACTCTATGAGACAATTATTCAGTCTCAAGTGTCTATCAGGAAGATTAATTCCTTGTGTTCAGTTTATTCTGTATCTTGCTACAGTGTGGAATTTAGTTGTGAATCAGTTCTCTTTTGATTTTTAAATAAAGGGTGTTTGGTTCTGTATCTACCTTGGAATCTTGTCTTGCGTTGTGCATCCTCACAGTATCACCACAGTGCTAGTGGCGATGATAAGAGGTCCAAGTTAACGGCGACGAGATGTTAAACAAAATAGACTTTGATTATCCGACGGTTCTAAGTGTAGGTAGTGCATTCGTAGACACTTTTCCAAAATAGGGTGCAATTGGCAGTGCCACTGCCAGCGACTCTAATCACGTTTTCTCATTCCAGGATGGTTACACTGCAACAGGAATTGTTGACACAGCTGCTGCTTTATGCATGGAAACATCAGTGGAACCGGAAATTTTCTAAAGAAACTGTTCCACCTGAATACTGTGTTATCCCAGGTGAGGACGACGCTGTCTCCACCATTTCGAACATTCGACGAGGTATAGAGCCATGTCCAGCTTGTATTGCACTGCTGGGACAACACTTCGTGGCCTGCATATTAGGACTAACATTCAACAACGTCCTTTTTTACTGGCTTACTCCAGTGCTAAATCCTATCAAAATCTGCGACTAATCACAGCTGGGCAACTTTAATCAAAATGTTATCTTTCCTAATCGTTAATCCGCTACCGTAAGAGATAACTTCGTTAAACGTTAAAGCGTTAGTTTACAGGAAATTTATCGGAAGTTAAAGTTAATCGTTAACTAGTAACAGGAAGCTTTATGTTGTGGGTGTTGTGAAATGAGCAATTGAATCAAACGTATTACCGTTGCTTTAATACAGATTTTTGTTTGTGGAAGTTGAAGTACGACGCCAAAGATAAATATAATTATCTAGTTATCAATGTTAAATCAAGGGAGAATCAAATACAAGAGAATCAGATACTGGTTGACATAAGGTGCATATTTAGCTTCATGAACACCAACATGTTAACGTTTTCATCCGAGAGCAAAGCTCGTCATGGACACAACATGTCTTTGCCCACAGAAAAAAAAAGGCGTTCGACACTGCAGCACTCGAGTGTAGCTTATATGGGTATTATATTTAATAAATAAATTTACTCAAAGCTGTTCACCAAGAAGTACCGCATCTTTGAATAAGTATTTCGATTTCATTTCCAGCTATATTTTAACTAGACTCTGGGCTTTATTTTTTACAGAGTGTAACTAGTGGGATTCTCTTTAGATTGAATGTCAGATATAAAAAAAATTCCTCTTTGTCTTCGTTGTTGATGCTTCCGCAACCACCGTTTTTTAATCTGTCCATCGAAATTTCGGCGGCTTCGTGCCGCAAAGCTTCTACTAAAAATTTTTCCATTGTTTTTCTTACTACTTCTACTCGCCTGTTGTACGTTTCCAGCCATTTTAATCGCAACTTTGAATGAAAAGCCGCAGCAAGTCCGAATTGTTCATCGACTGGTAGAGGTCCAAATCATTTGTCTGTGACACTTAATAGGGCGTTGGCTAAAGCTGTGCAGTTCACAAGACCCTAGCGTGTATATTCTCCAGTTTAAATACATTTAATGACCCGGGATACGTTTGAGCTTCTACTTGAATTTGAGCAAGGGCCCCAGTCCCCAGTGCCATAACCTGCAAACAAGTTTAGAAATAATTTCATTTTATAGAGTTCGTAGATAAAAGGAAGATATACATTTATTTAATCAAATTTATCTTCACGTACTCATTCGTAATACTGAGCATAAGTCTGAATATTTAGCTGAGTCTATGAAAAGTGGGTCTGTGTGTTTCTAATATTGCTTTAAGAACAACAATAGCATGCTAAGTAGAGTTCCATCTAGTTTCACTTGGAAGTACCCATCTCCGCTCTAATTCAGTGTGAATTCTATCAGCTGTCATCACACTTCGTGATTGCTGATTGCAAAGAGTATGTACTATGGACACAGATTTTCTATAGAGTGTTTGAAAACCAGTTATTTGTAGTGAGGCATCTGCATTTTGCTTGCGATCAAATTAAATGTGTGGGTAGCACACCCCGTAAAGTGTTTAAATTTTCCAGTGTATTTTCATCGCCTACACTCAGCTAGCAACGTGCAGCTATGGAAACATGTTTTCTACTGAAATAAATTCTAACTTACCATCTTTATAGGATTGATTTAGAAGGGCGCACAGCATCTGAGTCCATATCATGCCACAGTGCGTCTGTTGGTCTCCGTGTCGGTCTTCATACCAAATTGCACAAGTGCCTTGACAAAATTAGTGCCATGTCGGTGATAGCTGTACACGAAAACAAGATTCAATTGAGTTATAGGTTTAATAAAAATATCAAGAGAAAAATCATTTAAGTCTTTTGTTAAAAAATTGTTCAACGACGTAAACTTACTCAAACTGAAAAATAACATGTACAATGCAATATTAACATAACAGTCGCTTGCTTTGCACTTCAAAATAGGAAAATAATCGTCTTCTCCAATGTGCTTTAGTAAAGTTATAGCAGAAGACATTATTTCTTATTAACATCAGCCATTTTTGTTTACATTATTGGAAAAGTCGAAACAAACGGACTTCACGTTCTTTTTTCATAAAATATGAAAATACGAATAACGCAATTTTATGTGTATAATTACATTAATTTTCAAATTTTTTTGTATTGTTTAACATAATCAAGTATATGGAATTGTTTATCCTCTTACCTAAGCTAGTCACTTTTTTATCTGTATGAAACTAATACCGTTACCGTTAGTAGTTATCAGTCACTGTCTGGCTTTATTTCTTGAGGTATTTGGATCCCGAATTCTGGGTATGGCCCACGGGATAACCGCATTAGAAACAACAACACTACATACTCAAATGCATACACACACACACACACACACACACACACACACACACACTCACTCACTCACTCACACTCACACACACATGCGCGCACCGATGCTAAGGAAATACGTTTCATACACAGCACTAACCAAACACTATTCGATCCTTCCGCACAAGATGCGATTCAGCGTCACATTTAGAGTTGCTGTCACAGAGATCATCATATAAGTTTTGCACGACATTACTTGAAGCCGAATTTTTGAAGGTTGCAAAAAATCTGCAGTGGTAGTGGTTAGCGTATAAATGTAACGTTTGAGGATCGTAAGCCCGAAACTCGTCAAATGTGTATTTTTTTTTTTACTTTTTCTAAATCTAATCAAAAGGCCAAGCAATTGGACCCATGGGGTCATTCTGCTTCACGACAATGCAAAGCCTCATACGTCCAATACAATCGCGGCACTCCTACAGAAATTCAAATGGAAGGTTCTCAGCCACCCTCCATACAGTCCGGACCTCTCTCCCTGTGATTACGCCATTTTTGGTCCCCTTAAGAAGGCTCTGAGAGGCAAACGATTCACCTCGGACGACGACGTCCAGCTGTACTTGCGGAACTGGTTAACATCGTAGTCCCGGGAATTTTATGAGACAGCCAGTAACCGCCTTCTGTCACAATGGGGCAAGTGTCTCAACAGCAAGGGTCAGTGTACTGGTTTCTGTAATTAAGACCTCCGGCTCGTTTCTTTTTGAAGCCTCTTATAGATTGTTGAACGCCTCTTTCCAGATACACTGCACATCACGAGTTTGGGGTTAGGTTAGCACATGAGTTTGAATTCAGGGCTATAAAATGCGTCGTCTGCCTCAGTTCAGTGATTGGTCACTTACAATCCCCTGTGACAGAGCATCTTCCATTTCCGTCATACCTCGAGGCGGCTGCTTCCAACATTTCTCCACGTTACCTATTAACAGCATTTGCGAAGTGACCCGCCGTGTTTGTGTCTCCTACAACGGAGCAGTAGACGGCAGCGGGTATGGCAACGTTGTAACAGCATGTATCACACGTTAACTATCAAGTAATTGTAATTAGACTGTAGTTATTTTCGCTCGCACTCGGTTGTTTACATCAATCGCACAGACCCCGGCGTAGCCACATACCTACGTGATGCGAACCTGTCAGAACGTTAAAGAGTCCGTCAACATGTTTCTTAAAAAATAACTTAAAAGCATATCCATTACTCGAAAAGTTAAATTCGTTAATTAATGACTAACGGTTTAAGGATCTTGTTCTTGCTGTGCAACTGATCAACACAAGCTGGAACCTCAAACCCTACCATCTGTCCAGTTAAAAATTAAAATGGCTCTGAGCACTATGGGACTTAACTTCTGAGGTCACCAGTCACCTAGAACATAGAACTACTTAAATCTAAGGACATCACACACAAACCCATGCCCTAGGCAGGATTCGAACCTGCGACCGTAGCGGTCGCGCGGTTCCAGACTGTAGCGCCTAGAACCGCTCGGCCAACCAGGCCGGCCTGTCCAGTTAAAAGCCCAACTCAATGCGTATTATGCTTCACGCAAAAATTTTAGTTCTCATGAACACAGTAAACAATCAGCGGCATCTTGCAGGATGCTACTGGACTCACTGTCAGTCCTTCCATCTTTAAAATTCTCGGTGCTCATACACACCATATAAACTCAATGGCGTCTTCTGCAACGCTACGGCTGGCCGCTGTGAGGGTGCTGTTCTATGCGCTTCAGCCCGGAACCGCACTGCTGCTACGGTCGCAGGTTCGAATTCTGCCTCAGGCATGGATGTGTGTGAGTCCTTAGGTTAGTTAGGTTTAAGTAGTTCTAAGTCTAGGGGACTGATGACCTCAGATGTTAAGTCCCATAGTGCTTAGAGCCATTTGAACTTTTTTTTTTCAACGCTACACGACTCATTACCACTGCTTCTGACTCGTCAAATTCAGAGTGCCCATCCACCCAATACACAATCTTCAGTGTCGTCTGCAACACTCCAGGACTCAGTCCTTTCTCCTTATCAACAACCTCGAAGCCCACAATGCTTCAGTCGTCACAGGGACGATATACGCCCTCTGGGCACCACGCACTTTCAGGTTGATACTATGAGGGTTGACTGAAAAGAAATGCTTCCAACTTCGTAACTCACCAACAGTTGGCAGCATTGGTATGCTGCAGGTACTGGAAGGTTCCGTAGCGTCTTCTCTTCAGCTCCAGTTGGCGGGAAGCCTTAGCATTGAACGGTTGTGTTGTTACAATGTAAAGTACGGAACCCTGCGCAAACGGACGATCAATGCGATTTAAGCAACGGGCAGTCACTGAATTCCTGACAGCAGAAGGTGTCACCCTAAAGGAGATTTACCATAGAATGAAAACAGTTTATGGTGACTGTGTTGATGTGAGTACTGTGCGTCGTTGGGCGAGTATGTTTAAAAATGTTGAGGCGGTAACATCTGACCTGCGTGACAAACAAAGAGTTGGACGTCTTGTGACAGCAACCACCAAGTTTCACAAGCAAATTGTTGACAGATTGATTCAGGACGATCGTCGTATACATCAGAGAGACACTGCAAGCACAATCGGCATTTCACGAGAACTTTTGGTTCACATTATTGCTTTGCTTGGCTATCGGAGGTTCTGTGCATGATGGATACCCCAGTTGCTGACTTCTGAAATGAAGGCCCACAGACTTGAAATTTGTCAGGAACTCCTCTCGCGTTCTGAGAATGAAGACGCACAGTACTCACATCAACACACTCACCATAAACTGCTTTCATTATCTGATGAATCTCCTTTGGGGTGACACCTCCTGCTGTCAAGAATTCAATGACTGCACGTTGCTTAAATCGCATTGACCAACCGTCTGCGCAGGGTTCCATACTTTACACTGTAACAACACAACCGTTCAATGCTAAGGCTTACCGCCAAATGGAGCTATATAGAAGAGGCTACGGAACAAGCCAGTACCTGCCGCATACCAATGCTGCCAACTATTGAAGAGTTACGAAAATGGAGGGACTACTTTTTAGTTCACCCTCGTACAATGCGCTCTCACACTACTTAAACATTTCCGTTTCACTGTGGCGTCATACATGGACAGCAGCTCCTTTCACGTGAAGGCTTTTCCTAATCATCAGGATTCACCTTTTATGTCTTTCCCCTTTCTCAGTCATAATGATTCTTTTCCTGTCTTCAGTAAAAGTTTCCTTCTTTTGGCCACAGCACCTGCGGGCTGAGGATTTCACCCCCTCCAATTCGATGGTGGCACTGCTCCACTGTCGACTGAAGTCCTCGGCAGACTTTTGCATAACAATCAGCAGGTATCACCAACATCAGCTTCAGTGTAAGTAGTACCAAAGCTGCATTTGCACGTCGAGCTTCTGATGTCCAGGGACCAGAGCAGGTACTACGCAAGACTCCAGTTGAGGAGGCAGATTCTTTGCCTGTAGTGCCCAGACCTCTCACTGCATCAGAGGCACAGGACCACGTTTCTTCCCAAGGTTCAGCTCTGGCTATCAAAGGACAACAAATTATGGATACACCTGCCGAAGGTCTGGCTTTGTTGTGTCTCTTATCTGCCGTTCTGCAGATTCAGACGCACATTCCTCATTTCAATCTGTAGTCCTTCTTTCTGAAATGGACATACATATAACACTCTCGCAATGTTTTCAGAAAACGTAAACAACAACACGCAGCACGCCATCTGATGTCTCAACAAACTCTGTATGAGTGTTGTGGTGGGCAGGGGGGAGGGGGGGGGGGGGAGGGATTGCTATATCCCCTGAATATCACCTTTGATGACAGCTAGCAGCAATACGGGTGTGTTCTCTGCAATGCCACTACCTCGGGAAGATCAAAACTAAATGTGCCAGACAACAACATCATCGCACTGGTTTGTTGCTAAGTGAACCTGCTGCAGCTACCATGGTAATGTGTGAATCCTATAATGTTTGAATCCTGTATTCGCCACGAGATGCATTAGCCTTGACATCAGCGGCGCGAGTATCATTGTCAACAGTACCACGGTCACAGGCACTACAGTGTAGGGATGGGGAATATAGCTGAAACAACAGGTTTACGGTACACCGTTTCTTTTCGTCCCCCCTTAATGCTCTGTTAAAAGCGTTTTTGGAATAACCAATATTCGTTTCGAACAAAGATTGAAAAATTGCAAGCATTAGGAGTTCTCGATACGTATGAGATTGAGGCTGTGGTAGAAATCGGTCTGCATGTCTCCAGTAAAGATGGTGAAGACTAACGAGACAGACGAAGCGATAGTGAGAGTGGAACGTCACAAGTTTATGACTTTCCTGCATCGCCACTTTTAGATGATTATCAATTTTTCACCCTAAAGGAACCGCAAAATGAAGGATTGAGTTATTATCCCAAATTTATAGAACATCAATAAAAAATAAGCGTACTTCAGTCAAATTTATTTTCTCTTTCAAGGAACATTGTGAATGTTTCCCCCTTATATGATGTCGCAAGTTAACTGTGCCTCCTCCTGGCAACAGGCACGGTATGCAATGATGTACCGATTCTTATGTCATGTGTTTGTTGCTAGTTTTTAACTGCTGGCTTTGTTATTAAAATTGTGCAGATACCTTTTTCCAATTTCTGTAAAACCCAATATTTCAAAGCAATGAAAATTTTACTACTAAACACTACTGGTTTGTAAAAAAACAGTTTTATTTTAAAACCAAATATTTTAGCACTGCCCCATTTTTCCACGATCATTAGTAAAAAATGAAGAAAACTGTTGTAACCAAGGCCAAACAAATACCGAAAGATACCGGTTACTCAGAACTAGAATACCGGTATCGGTTTTAACAGGTCGGTTAAGTCAGTACCTCCGATAGACAGCTACAAATACTCAGGCCTCCGATCCCTTCCTCTGTTCAGTTGCAATGGTCAAGCTCCGAGGTGAGACTGTAAGTAGGCTGTTTAGGTTTTTTTTATTGGTAACGCCGCCGCCACGTAGCGCTCTGTATAAAAATCACTGGCTGTGCCGTGTGAAGTCTGTGGCTGATTTGCATTGTTGTCTGCCATTTTAGTGTTGGGCGGCGGCAGCTGGATGCTAACAGCGCGTAGCGTTGCGCAGTTGGAGGCGAGCCGCCAGCAGTGGTGGATGTGAGGAGAGAAATGGCGGAGTTTTGTAATTTGTAAGACTGGATGTCACGAAGTACCATATATATTTTAACTATTAAGGTAAATACACTGTTTGTTCTCTATTAAAATCTTTCATTTGCGAACTATACCTATCAGTAGTTAGTGCCTTCCGTAGTTTGATTCTTTTAGTTAGCTGGCAGTAGTGGCGCTCGCTGTATTGCAGTAGTTCGAGTAACGAAGATTTTTCTGAGGTAAGTGATTTGTGAAAGGTATAGATTAATGTTAGTCTGGGCCATTCGTTTGTAGGGATTTTTGGAAGTCAGATTGCGTTCCGCTAAAAATATTGTGTGTCAGTTTAAGCACAGTCTTGTATAATTGTTTTAAGGGGACGTTTCAAGACCTGTGACACGCTGCCTGGCATTTGCCAGAAAACTGCCACCTTCCTTAACGCAGCCTGCCAGGCCTCCTGGACAGTTGTAGCGAGCTGCAGTCTTCTCTTCTGCTGATGTGGACACTTGGAACATTCTGCCACGCACTCACTGGTGGCCAAACAGGTGGTGTTTGACACGCTGTCGAGCTACCGTTGTTCCAGGAGGCACGCTGGCTACTGCTGTCCAGCTGACCACCCTCTCCCCCCCCCTCCCCCTTTCGGCAACTTGCATCTGTGAGTGGACACCAGCGTCCACGACCTCTCTCTGGTGGAGAGGCTATGACGTAACTCTGGGCGCCTACCCCCGTCCCATGAAGTGCTGGTGGGAGATTGCTAGTGCATTATCTTCGAAATCCACGATTGAGCCCTGGTAGTCCGTGTCGTAGCACTGCCAGCCATGCACAGCACTGCTTCTGCTGTGTTTGTGGTGCTGACCACACCACGCGGCCTCGAACTGCTGGGGTATTCGTGTCAGTGCGTCCTGATTTCACGTGCCCATTTCTGCTGCTGTCGCCACTGCCATGGGGAATACGGTTTAATTGTAAAACCGAATGCAACAAGTGTGCATTATATGAATGCGTGGTATATATTCTTTCAAATATATCCGGAAGAACAGACACCACGTGGAATCCTCAGCTGTGATAAGTATTATGTAAACTGAAGGTTGGGGGGTTGTTTTTTTTATGGGAGGGACCAGACTGCTATGGTCATCGGTCCCTTTTTCCAAAATTTCAAACACCCACAAAGAATAAAAACGAACAATGGAAAAGACAGCAGACGACACAGGACAAGAAGGACTGAGACTGAGACCAGACAAAAGGAGTTAAAATCACGCAGATTGTGACAGTGGTTGGCCGACCATAGACACAAAAATGGAAAAGCCAACCACCGAGAAACACATTAAAAACTCAGTCTAAAATCGTAGGCCAAAGACCAGACTCAACACAAAAAAGGCAAACACTTAGATTAAGTGATAAAATCCCCCTTCCCAAATAAAACGCAAAACTAAGCCTGCCATGGCAGTGTCATCTGTTAAAAGCGCAGGGATAGTATCAGGCAGCATAAATGTCTGCCTGAGCATAGCTAAAAGGGGACAGGCCAGCAAAATGTGGACCACCGCCAATGCCGCCCCGCAGCGACAGGGAGGGGGGTCCTCACGACACAGTAAATAACTGAGCGTCACCTGGGTGTGGCCAATGTGGAGCAGACAAATGAGAACTGAGTCCCTGCGAGTGGCTCGTATGGATGACCACCACACAGTCGTCGTCTCCTTGATAGCATGGAGTTTATTGGGTGTGGTCAGATCGCGCCATGCAGCGTCCCAAAGCGCTGAATAAGAATGCTCGCAAATCAGTCTCCGGGAGGCCAACGTCCACAGATAATTTAATGGAAGCCTGTTTGGCCAGGCGGTCTACATATTAATTGCCTGGTATCCCAACACGGCCTGGGGTTCACACAATGACCACAGAGCGGCCTCAACGGGCAAGAATATGGAGAGACTCCTGGATAGCTTACACCAGACGAGAGCGAGGGAAACACTGGTCGATAGCTTGTAAACCGCTCAGGGAGTCGCTACAGATAACGAAGGACTCACCTGAGCAGGAGCGGATATACTCTAGGGTACGAAAGATGGCGACCAGCTAATCAGTGAAAACGCTGCAGCCACCCGGCAATGAATGTTGTTCGTAATGGTCCCCTAGAGTGAGAGCATAACCGACATGATCAGCAACCATCGAACCGTCAGTGTAAACAACACCAGAGCCCTGGTACGTGGCAAGGATGGAAAGAAAGCGGCGGCGGTAGGCCTCTGGAGGGACTGAGTCCTTCGGGCCCTGTGCCAGTTTGAGCCGAAGCCAAGGGCAGAGCAGACACCACGGGGGTGTACACAGAGGGGCCCAGAAAGGAGGTGGAAGAGGGAAAGTCCCAAGCCCGGAGAGAAGCTCTCTGACGCAGACCCCGATCGTACAACAGACTAGAAGTGAAGTGAGTGAAGGATGTAGATGCAGACACCACCAGATATCCTTTCGTAAGCTGCCGGGTTTCTATAATAAACCTGATAGCCACGGAGGTCTGGTGTTCGCATTGCCGGAAACTATGTTTCTTGAAGAGCACTGCAGAGGAAAGGGTGTAGGCTGATAAGTTCTCGGAGCTCGGCAAGATGTTGGAAGAGACCGCTGCAGTTCCACTGGAGGATGATATTGTCCATGCCTGAGAAAGGCGTGAAGGGACTGGGGAGGCAGATTACGCCGCTGGGTCACCTGCTGCCTCCGATTGAGCACCTGTGCAAGTGCACACCGGGATCTCCACCTCAGCCTCAGACGCAGAGCTCGAAGATTGTGGTGGGCTGGGTGCCACTGCAAGCTCCTTGGCCTTAAAGGTCTTCCGCTTGGATTTCTCATGCTGTTCCTTGGGTTTCGCTGGGGTTTCACTGGCCGGGAGGGCTTCACTGATTCAGACTCCGGGACGGAGGAGGGTCGCGAAGCCCTATGACCAGCTGGTTGTGGGCACTTATGCCACTGTTGGGCGTCAGCCTTCCCACTGGTGGAAACCAGGGAAGTGAGGGACCCAAGGGACCCCTAGCGAGTGAGAGAAGCTGAAGAAGGGGAATGCTTCTCCGGCTTAGAAGCGGGGACGGATGTCCCCGATGTGTGAGGGGGTGTTGCTCCCAAGGTAGGCGGCACAGGAGCAACAGGGGGGATGCTGCCCCCTATGGGCAAGGGGGCAGGTGTTGTACGGTTCGGCGATCCGACTGCAAGTCACGGAACAGATGGTGTTAACACAGTTGTCGGTGCAGCGGCATAGGAGGAAGTCATTCGCAGTTGCGATAAACATCGTCTTTGGGTGGCGCAACTGCCTGGGAAGGAGGAAATCCCGGGTTCGAATCCCAGGCTGGCATGCATTTTCACTCGTCGCCGCTGATTCCGCATAAAGTGCAGACGCAGCTGACATCTTAACCTCCTTTGCTTTCCATTCCCCGTGGTTTGAATTCAAAGATATAGTATCGACAGTAACGGAGAGATTTAAACCAAATAAATTAACAAACGACGGAGCTGATTCCTCTTGGTAGAAAAAACGGGCCAGAACACTGTTGCAGAAACAACGGGAAAAGCATCCCAAACTTAAACGAAGGCAAAATCTCCAACATAGGCAATCTTTTACTGAAGCTCGAAATTAAGCGTGGACTTTAAAGCGAGATGCTTATAATAGTTTCCACATTGAAAAATTGTCTCGAAACCTGTTGGAAAATCCAAAGAAATTCTGCTCGTATGTAAAATATGCTAGCCGAAAGACGCGATCAGTGCATTCTCTGCGCAATAGCAATGAAAATATTATCGATGACTTCTTCTTTTCTTCTTCAGTAGCGCTACAGCCCTTGGTGAGTCTTCAAACTGTACTTCTAAGCTTTTTCGTAAACAAAAAGTTGCAATGTCTGCTGCTATCAAATAAAACTTTGCCTGTTAGTTCATGTACCAAATAATGTTCATCTTAGCATTCATCTGTCTATATTTTAAATGTTAAGCAGCCTACTTCTATTCACGGCTACTAGATGGCACTCTTGGTGTAATGTTCATTTGCCCGCACTTGCTAACGCGGGGGCCTCTGTCTGTTGCTACCTGTGGCTTTATGTGTATGAGCAGCCCATAGTGGCTCGGTTTCCATGTATTCTGTTTTAAATTTTTGTGGCTAAATCTGTATGGCTTGATATTTATCTTATACGTGACATGTAAATACTGTTTATTTCTTGTACTGTTAGTCAGTACTTACACTTTTATATAAAAAAAATTTCCCTTAGTTTTGTACTTATGTTATTGGCCACATTGAATATTTAATTTCTGCTGAAAGCACACATAAAAGTATCGGAACCAGGTCAAAAAACTTAAATTTTGTGACAGAGGGCTGTAATTGCTTTAACTTTAATTTGTAAACAGTCGCTGACTACGCAGTCATGTTTAGAACTTTTAAAAAAAGTTCTTCAACGATCTTCCTACACATTTGCTGCTCTTTTCGACCCCCGGACTCCCATACTGGAAAGATCCACTATAACGCCCTCAATCTATTTTGTTCTAGGCCATCGTTTTCTTTGGGATTCTATCCTTTGCCATTCTCTCGACGTTCCCTAGCCTTCGTATTCGCTGTGATTTCACAATTTTTACTATGATCCTACTTTGTATTAACGCTTGTAACCCGGGGTTGTAGCGTATTTTCCAGCCTTCTTCCTCCCTTATTGGACCACAGATTTTGATTAGCATTTTCCTCTCAAAGGTTCTTAGTGAATTTTTTTCATGTTCTGTCAGTATCAATACATTTGAACCGTACGTGATAACTGGGCCGACTAGGGAGTTATATATTAGCAACCTTGTTTTCCTTGTAACAACGCTATTTCCGAAAAGTTGCATATTTGCAAAGTAAGCTCTGTTTCCTGCTTGTATTCTTTCCCTTATAGCCTTTCCAATACTATAGGCGTGTCATTATCGACGACAGTGTTGTTAAACCAGAGTTACTGAACGCAGCCTTCTGAAATCCTTCACCAAAGAAATCCGAAGTATGTAAATATTCCAGATTTCGAATCAAGAACAGCTACCAACATGGGTAACTTAGACGTAGATATCCTCGCAGTAATGGAGCAACTTAAATCACTTCATAAAAGCCAGTCTTCCCGTCCAGGCTGAATACCAATCAGCTTCCTCTCAGAGTATGCTGATGCAATAGCTTCATGCTTTACAATCACATACAACCGCTCGCTCGGCGAAGGGTCCATGCCTAGAATGCTGGACAGGTCATACCAATATTGAAGAAAGCAGTAGGAGTAGTCTACTAAATTACAAGCCCATATCATTAAAGTCATTATGCATCAGGATCTTGGAAAATATATTTTGATCGAACATTATGATTTACCTCGAAGAGAACGCTGTATTTACACACAGTCAGTATGGATTTAGAAACCATCGTTCTTGTGAAGCCTTCTCCCGAAGGCTTTGGACACCGTACCTCACAAGCGGCTTGTAATCAAATTGCGTGCTTATGGAATATCGTCTAATTTATGCGACTGGATTAGTGATTTCCTGTCAACGAGGTCACAGTTCGTAGTAACTGAAGGAAAGTCATCGACTAAAGCAAAAATGATTTCTGGCGTTTCCCAAGGAAGTGTTATAGGCCCTCTATATAAACGGCTTAGGAGACAGTTTGAGCAGCCGTATAGATTGTTCCTTCCCCCCATGAACCATGGACCTTGCCGTTGGTGGGGAGGCTTGCGTACCTCAGCGATACAGATGGCCGTACCGTAGGTGCAACCACAACGGAGGGGTGTCTGTTGAGAGGCCAGACAAACGTGTGGTTCCTGGAGAGGGGCAGCAGCCTTTTCAGTAGTTGCAGGGGCAACAGTCTGGATGATTGACTGATCTGGCCTTGTAATACTAACCAAAACGGCCTTGCTGTGCTGGTAATGCGAACGGTTCAAAGCAGGGGGAAACTACAGCCGTAATTTTTCGCGATGGCATACAGCTTTACTGTAAGGATAAATGATGATGGCGTCCTCTTGGGTAAAATATTCCGGAGCTAAAATAGTCCCCCATTCGGATCTCCGGGCGGGGACTACTCGAGAGTACGTTGTTATCAGGAGAAAGAAAACTCCCGTTCTACTGGGCGGAGTGTGGAATGTCAGATCCCTTAATCGAGCAGGTAGGTTAGAAAATTTAAAAAGGGAAATGGATAGGTTAAAGTTAGATATAGTGGAATTTGTGAAGTTCGGTGGAAGGAGGAACAAGACTTTTGGTCAGGTCAATACTGGGTTATAAATAAAAAATCAAATAGGGGTAATGCAGAAGTATGTTTAATAATGAGTAAAAATAGGGGTGCGGGTAAGCTACTACAAACAGCGTAGTGAACGCATTATTGTGGCCAAGATAGACACGAAGTCCACGCCTACTACAGTACTACAAGTTTATACAGCTTTGCAGATGACGAAGAAAGTGAAGGGAGACGAAAATTTAATAGTCATGGGTGACTGAAATTCGGTAGTAGGAAAAGGGAGAGAAGGAAACATAGTAGGTGAATATGGATTGGGGCTAAGAAATTAAAGAGAAAGCCATCTGGTAGAATTTTGCACAGAGCATAACTTAATCATAGCTAACACTTGGTTCAAGAATCATAAAAGAAGGTTGTATACATGGAAGAATCCCGGAGATACGAAAAGGTATCAGATAGATTATATAATGGTAAGACAGAGAATTAGGAACTAGGTTTTAAATTGTAAGACATTTCCAGGGGCAGATGTGGACTCTGACCACAATCTATTGGTTATGAACTACAGATTAAAATTGAAGAAACTGCAAAAAGGTGGGAATTTAAGAAGATGGGACCTGTATAACTGACTAAACCAGAGGTTGTAGAGAGTTTCAGGGAGAGCATAAGGGAAGAATTGCCAGCAGTGGGGGAAGAAGTACAGTAGATGAAGAATGGGTAGTTCTGAGGGATGAAGTAGTGAAGGCAGCAAAGGATCAAGTAGGTAAAAAGACGAGGGCTAATAGAAATCCTTGGATAACAGAAAAATTATTGAATTTAATTGATGTTAGAAGAAAATATAAAAATGCAGTAAATGAAACAGGTAAAAAGGAATACAAACGTCTCAAAAATGAGATCGACGGGAAGTGCAAAATGGCTAAGCAGGGACGGCTATAGGACAAATGTAAGGATGTAGAGGGTTATTTCACTAGGGGTAAGATAGATACTGTCTACAGGAAAATTAAAGAGACCTTTGGAGAAAAGAGAACGACTTGTATGAATATCAAGAGCTCAGATGGAAACCCAGTTCTAACCAAAGAAGGGAAAGCAGAAAGATGGAAGGGGTATATAGAGGGTCTATACAAGGGCGATGTACTTCAGGACAATATTATAGAAATGGAAGAGAATGTAGATGAAGATGGAATGTGAGATACAATAATGCGTGAAGAGTTTGACAGAGCACTGATAGACCTGAGCCGAAACAAGGCCCCGGGAGTAGACAACATTCCATTAGAACTACTGACGGCCCTGGGAGAGCTAGTCATGACAAAACTCTACCATCTGGTGAAGAAGACGTATGAGACAGGCGAAGTACCATTAGACTTCAAGAAGAATATAAGAATTCCAATCCCAAAGAAAGCAGCTGTTGACAGTTGTGAAAAATACCGAACTATCAGTTTAATAAGTCACAGCTGCAAAATACTAACACGAATTCCTTAGAGACGAATGGAAAAACTGGTAGAAGCCGACATCGGGGAAGATCACTTTGGATTCCGTACAAACATTGGCATACGTGAGGCAATACTGACCTTACGACGTATCTTAGAAGAAAGATTAAGGAAAGGCAAACCTACGTTTCTAGCACTTGTTGACTTAGAGAAATCTTTTGCCAATGTTGACTGGAATACTCCTCTTTCAAATTCTAAAGGTGGCAGGGATAAAGTACAGGGAGAGAAAGGCTATTTACAATTTGTACAGAAACCAGATGGCAGTTATAAGAGTCGAGGGACATGAAAGGGAAGCAATGGTTGGGAAGGGACTGAGACAGAGTTGTAGCCTCTCCCCGATGTTATTGAATCTGTATATTAGGCTAGCAGTAAAGGAAACAAAAGAAAAATTCGGAGTTGTTATTGAAATCCATGGAGATGAAATAAAAACTTTGACATTCGCCGATGACATTGTAATTCTGTCAGAGACAGCAAATGACTTTGAAGAGCAGCTGAACGGAATGGACAGTGTCTTGAAAGGAGGGTATAAGATGAACATCAACAAAATCAAAGCGAGGATAATGGAATGTAGTCGAATTAAGTCGGGTGATGGTGAGGGAATTAGTTTAGGAAATGAGACACTTAAAGTAGTAAAGGAGTTTTGCTATTTGGGGAGCAAAATAACTGACGATGGTCGAAGTAGAGAAGATATAAAATGTAGACTATCAATGGCAAGGAAAGCGTTTCTGAAGAAGAGAAATTTGTTAACATCGAGTATAGATTTAAGTGTCAGGAAGTCGTTTCTGAAAGTATTTGTGTGTAGTGTAGCCATGTATGGAAGTGAAACATGGGCGATAAATAGTTTGGACAGGAAGAGAATAGAAGCTTTCGAAATTTGGTGCTAAAGAAGAATGCTGAAGATTAGATGGGTATATCACATAACTAATGAGGAGATATTGAATAGAATAAGAGAGAAGAGAAGTTTGTGGCACAACTTGACGAGAAGAAGAGACCGGTTGGTAGGACATGTTCTGGGGCATCAAGGGATCACAAATTTAGCATTGGAGGGCAGCGTGGAAGGTAAAAATCGTAGAGGGCGACCAAGAGATGAATACACTAAGCAGATTCTGAAGGATGTAGTTTGCAGTAGGTACTGGGAGATGAAGGAACTTGCACAGGATAGGGTAGCATGGAGAGCTGCATCAAACCAGTCTCAGGACTGAAGACCATAACAACAACAACATAGATTGTTCGCAGGTGATGCTGCCGTTCATCATCTAACAGAGTCATCAGAAGATCAGAACAATTCGAAAAACGATTTAGAAAAGATGTCTGTGTGGTATGAGAATTTGCAAATGACCCTAAATAATGAAAAGAGTGGTCACTGACATTAGTGCTAAAAGGAATCCGTTAGACGTCGGTTACGCGATGAATCAGTCAACTTTGAGGGACATAAATTCAACTAAATAACTAGGAACTACAATTATGAAGGACTTAAATGGGAAAGAAAATATGTTGTTGGGACGGCGAACCAAAGACTGCGATTTTTTGGTGGAATACTTACAGGATGCAACAGACCTACTAGAGAGACTGCCTACACTGCATGTGTCCGTCATCTTTTGAAGTACTGACGCGCGGTATGGGATCCTTACCAAACAGGTTAACGGGGTTCATCGTGAAAGATCAAAGAAGAGCAACACGTTTTGTATCATCGAGAAATAGGGGTGAGAGTGTCACGGATATGGTGTAGGATTTGGGTGGACAAAATTAAAACAAAGGCGTCTCTCGTTGCGGGGGGACCAACTCACGAAATTTCTGTTGTCAACTTTCTCCTCCAAATGCGAAAACCTTTTGATGCCGCAGACCTACATAAGGAAATATGATCATCGTAACATAATAAGGAAAATCAAAGCTCGCACAGAAAGATATAGGTGTTCGTTCTTTTCCGCGTGCTCTTGGAGAGCGGAATAATATAAAATCATTGTGAAGGTGGTTCGATGAACCCTCTGCCAGGCATTTAAGAGTGATTTGCAAAGTATCCATGTAGCTGTAGATGTACCCCTACTGTTCT
Source organism: Schistocerca gregaria (assembly GCF_023897955.1). Lineage (NCBI taxonomy): Eukaryota > Metazoa > Arthropoda > Insecta > Orthoptera > Acrididae > Schistocerca > Schistocerca gregaria. Next base: position 243,456,696 of record NC_064921.1, read on the forward strand.
TTCATTAGCGACCCTGAGCTCCCGACAAGATCTCAACACCGCACTCCGTGTTATGCCATCCTGTATCTGTAAGGGCCACGCTTCACCGACACCTACAAGACGAAACTTCATGGCAGATTAAAACTGTGTGTCGGACTGAGACTCGAACTCGGGACCTTTGCCTTTCGCGGGCAAGTGCTCTACCAACTGAGCTACCCAAGCATGACTCACGCCCCGTCCTCACAGCTTTACGTCTGCCAGTATCTCGTCTCCTACCTTCCCAACTTTACAGAAGCTCTACTGCGAACCTTGCAGAACTAACACTTGTGGTAGAGCACTTGCCCGCGAAAGGCAAAGGTGCGAAGTTCGAGTCTCGGTCCGGCACACAGTTTTAATCTACCAGGAAGTTTCATATCAGCGCACACTCCGCTTCAGAGTGAAAATCTCATTCTGGACCTACAAGACGGTTTACTGATTGTTTTTCTTTTAGTTAAGCACGTTTAAGGATTATATCGCAAACAACAGACAGTAACTGATTATTAATAAGCGATCGAAAATAACTAAATGACTGTACTCCTATTTATTCTGCTTTTAGGGCATAATGCCCTGCGAAATATAACGCCGAGTCTGGGTTTTCTATTTTTGAACCTGGCATCCCTAACTGTAGTTGCATCGCATAGGCACAAAATGGTTCAAATGGCTCTGAGCACTATAGGACTTAACATTGCGGTCATCAGTCCCCTAGAACTTAGAACTACTTAAACCTAACTAACCTAAGGACATCACACACATCCATGTCCGAGGCAGGATTCGAACCTGCGACCGTAGCAGTCGTGCGCATAGGCACAAATGTGTCGAAGTGTAACAATGAGAATGTTATAATATACATGAGTTCTTATTAATTAAAAACCGAGAGCTCTTCTGGCATTTAGTTAATGTTCCATAGACCATAAAAAGCAGGCTAACAAAGACAAAAAACATATGTTTATAAGGTGGTCGTGAGTGAACATCACATATTATTCTCACAGCACGTTTTTCAGCAAAGAAGAATCCTTTCTTAAAGGTGAATTACCCCAGAACATTGTTTTAGATCACATTATGTAATGAAAATATCCAAAATATGTCAGCTTACATATTTGTCCCTCCCTATATTTGCAATGTTTTTAAGTGCATATAGGGTTGAACTAAGTAGCTATAGTTGTCAAAAATGTGCTTTTTCCCGTTTAAATTCTCATCAGTATGGACACCTAAAAATTTTGAAGTTTCCACCCTATCTATTATTTCCTCACCATCCATTCCATTTATCAGTGGTGTAGTACCAGTAGATGTACAGAAATGAAAATGTTGCCTTTTTGACACTGAGGGTGAGACCATTTGTAGACAACTAGTCGGTGATATATTTAAAAATACTGTTTACCATTTCTTCTGTTGCTGTATGTATGCTTGCAGCGACTGCAATACTAGTGGCAAAAAAAAAAAAAAAAAAAAAAAAAAATCTAGGACTGCTGGCTTGTATTAGACAGAAGATGGTTTACAGGTATGAGGAACAATAGTGGACCTAAAGCTGAGCCTTGGGCAGCCCCATATGTGATTTCTTCGTAGTCAGCAAAATCTCCCCCGAATAACTTAGTTGAATTACTAAATATGACTTTCTGGATTGTTTTGGTTAGATTTCGTGGGATTCTGAATGAGTCATGGTACATACAGTTTTGGATTTTATCATAGAGTAATTCGTCTGAGGCGCTGAGAACCATAAAGCACATCAACGTCGATTGTGAGACTGTAGCATTTATTCGTGCTTTTGACACCTGTTGATCTTATGGTTTATCTGTATTATAGGCCAACAGTGTACATACACTATGTGATCAAAAGCATCCGGACACCTGGTTCAAAATGACTTACAAGTTCGTGGCTCCCTCCATCGGTACTGCTGTTATTCAGTTTGGTAGTTTGGTTTTGGCCCCCCTTAGCCTTCATGACAGCTTCCACTCTCGCAGGGATACGTTCAATCAGGTGCTGGAAGGTTTCTTGGAGAATGGCAGCTCATTCTTCACGGAGTGCTGCACTGAGGAGAGGTATCGATGTCGATCGTTGAGGCCTGGCACTAAATCAGCGTTCCAAAATATCCCAAAAGTTTCCTGTAGGACTCAAGTCAGGACTCTGCGCAGGCCAGTCCATTACGGGGATGTTACTGTCGTGTAACAACTCCGCCACAGGCCGTGCATTATGAACAGGAGCTCGATCGGGTTGAAAGATGCAATCGCCATCCCCGCATTACTCTTCAACAGCGGGAAGCAAGTAGGTGCTTAAAACATCAGTGTAGGCCTGTGCTGCAATAATGCCACACAAAACAACAAGGGGTGCAAGCCTCCTCTATGAAAAAGGCGACCACACCATAACACCACTGCCTCCTCTATGAAAAATGTGACCACACCATAACACCACTGCCTCCGAATTTTACTGCTGCCACTACACACGCTGGCAGATGACGTTCACCGGGCTTTCACCATACACGCACCCTGCCATCGGATAGCCACATTGTGTACCGTGATTCGTCACTACATACAATGTTTTTCCACTGTTCAATCGCCCAATGATTACGCTCCTTACACCAAGCGAGCGGTCGTTTGGCATTTACCGGCGTGATGTGTGGCTTATGAGCAGCCGCTCGACCATGAAATACAAGTTTTCTCACCTCCTGCCTAGCTATCATAGTACCTGCAGTGGATCCTGATGCAGTTTGGAATTCCTGTGTGATGGTGTGGATAGATGTTTTCCTATTACACAATACGCCCTCTTCAACTGTCGGCGGTCTCTGACAGTCAACAGACGAGATCGACGTGTACGCTTTTGTTCTATACGTGTCCCTTCACGTTTCCACTTCACTATCCCATAGGAAACAGTGGACCTAGAGATGCTTAGGAGTGTGGAAATCTCGCGTACAGCTGTATAACACATGTGACACCCACTCACCTGACCACGTTCGAAGACCGTGAGTTCCACGAAGTGCCACATTCTGCTCTATCACGATGTCTAGTGACTTCTGAGGTCGCTGATATGGAGTAACTGGAAGCAGATGGCAGCACAATACACCTAACATGATAAACGTATGTTTTTCGGGGTGTCCGGATACTTTTGATCACGTAGTGTATATTTGAAAAAAATTGTTCAAATGGCTCTGAGCACTGTGGGACTTAACATCTGAGGTAATCAGTCTCCTAGAACTTAGAACTACTTAAACCTAACTAACCTAAGGACATCACACATATTGCAGGATTCGAACCTGCAACCGTAGCAGGCGCGTGGTTCCGGACTGAAGTGCCTAGAACCGCACGGCCACCATGGCCGGCGTATATTTGAACATTCACGAAAAGCTCTCACACTGGTTTCTCTGATATTCACTTAAATAGGGGAGGGGGGGGGGGGCGGTCGAATCGAAGAGGGTATGTTTTGGCCGTTGTGGTTCTCAGCGCCTCATTTGTATTCCAGTCAAGTTGGTTGGTAGATAGTACTACTTGGATTTAATAATTTCCGCAAACGGAAGTTTGTGTTTGGAGTTGGCTGTCTGTTGTGCAGGAATCGGCTTTCGAGTGGAGTGTCAACATGAACTCTGTTGAACCTGTATTAAGTACTAACAGAAAAGAAAATTACCAGGAAAATTTAGCCACAAACAAACTAGGGCATTTCAGACCAGATTCCTTGTCCGAGAGAGTGATGGAATCAAATAAGCTACTACAAGAGAACATTTAACAAAGAAATGTATGCCGGCCGCTGTGGCCGAGCGGTTCTAGGCGCTTCAGTCCGGAACCACTTGACTGCTACGGTTGCAGGTTCGAATCCTGCCTCGGGCGTGGATGTGTGTGATGTCCTTAGGTTAGTTAGGTTTAAGTAATTCTTAGCCTAGGGGACTGATGACCTCAGACGTTACGTCCCGTAATGCTTAGAGCCATTAGAACCATTTGAAAGAAATTTATAATAAGCGTAAGTCGTTATGTGGATGCAAAGTAAGAGGGCCTGATTTTCAGACCAGAGGTTAACTCGTTAACTAATACATGAATTAGGGATCTTGTACATATGTCCGAAAAAAAGCACGAAAAACTCCCACTTACATAGAAATGCGAAACGGAGAGTAACGTAAGCTTAAACATTACTTCGTTCTTGTCGTAATCTGTACTTAATGATGTACAAAGCAACAGAATTCCATATAAACAATTCTTCCTTTTTTCAGACAAGTTAAGGATATTATTATTACTATTACCGACAGCGGCTGAAGCTGTATAAATATGTTGATGAGCATGTTATACAGCAGAAGCTATTAATTTCGCACTCTCATATTTATCTGGATTTAAAAATTTGTGGACACCCAGACTGTATATCTACGAGCCGCCACTGTGGAGAACCCAATGTCTCAGGCCCATTCCTCCTCCCCCCATGCTTTTATCGTCGGGACTGACTGCTATTGCACCACCAAAATGTGGTGAGGTTAATTATATACTGCTTAGAAGAAATACTTGGCTTGTTTCATTACAGAACACCTGTAATTTGGCAACAAAGATCTCGTCCTCGTGCAAACGCCAGAACAAGCTCATACTAATGACGTGTCCGGATGAGCCAGAGGGAGACGCTGACCGCTGGCGTGCCTGCGTGCCAGGTGCGGCCGCAAGCTGTCCGCTGGGCGGCAGGTGTCTGGCTGGCCGGGCAACACCTGCCTGTGGGGCGCGGGGAGCGGCAGCTGCGGCCTGGCCGAGCCAAGGCCAAGGGCGGCGCCCCGCAGTGACACTGCAGCCCGCCACGTCCTTTCCGGTGTAACCAACTGTGCGGCTGCGTTTCCAAGGACCAGTTCCCTATGCCCACTGGGATACACCTAATGTTTATTTAACAATAATTTATAAATCAAAGAGATGACAAAAGTCATGAGATACCTCCTAATATTGTGTCGGACCTGATTTTGCACATCGACGAATCAACTCAAGAATTCCGCATCATGAGGGGTGTCAAGCAAGGCGATCCCATCTCCCCAAAACTGTTCTCTGCTGTATTGGAAATAGCTATGTCAAAGTTGAGGTGGGAAGGTAAGAGAATTAGAGTTAATGGAATGAGGCTTACCAACTTGAGATTTGCCGATGATATTGCCTTACTGGCCAGACTTCGCAGAGCTCCAAAACTTAGTTACAGATCTTGCATCGGAATGTCAGCTGGTTGGCTTGAACATGAACCTTTCCAAAACAAAAGTAATGTCCAACAAAGAGGTCAGTGAATATGTCTACCTTGGCCAGATTATAAATATGAAGGGAGACATAAGGCCAGAAATCAGTCGAAGCATCAAGCTTGGCTGGCAAGCATTTGGGAAGAATTCAAAAGTATTCAAACCAAAAATGCCAGTAAATTTGAAGAAAGCAGTATTTGATCAGTGCATTCTGTGATGACGTATGGCTGCGAGACATGGACACTGAACTCATTTACAAAAGGGAAACTTAAGACAGCCCAGAGAGCCATGGAAAGATCAATGCTGGGCTATACAAGAAAGAACAGGAAAACGGCAGATGACATCTGGTCTGTGACGAAGGTTAATGACATCTTAGAGACAGTAGGTTCCTTGAAATGGCAGTGGGCTGGCCACGTCTCAAGAAGAAAAGACAACAGATGGACGAAGCTAGTACTGGAGTGGAGTCCGAGAGAGCATCGGAGGTCTAGAGGAAGACCACCAGACAGATGGGACAAAGACATCAAGAAGATAGCTGGTAACACCTAGCAGAGAAATGCCCAAGACCGTCTGACTTGGAGAAGACTGCTGAAAGCCTACCTGAATCCACGACTCGAAGAGGGCACATCATTTAATGATTGAATTGGCTGTTGATGATGATGATGATGAATGCAGCAACACGGCTTGGCATGAACTCAAAATGTGTTGGAAGTCCCCTGCAGGAATATTGAGCCATTTTGCCTCTATAGCCTTCCATATCCCCCATGAACCATGGACCTTGCCGTTGGTGGGGAGGCTTGCGTGCCTCAGCGATACAGATATCCGTACCGTAGCTGCAACCACAACGTGAAAAGTGGCTACACTGAGTCACAGCGCCAGAGATTGCGCCAAAGAGTATTTTTCTGTCGCCTCCACTGGGCAGTTGAAGTTCAGAGGTTGCCGTGGGCAGTGCTTGTTGAGAGGATGTCGATAGCAGTACTAGTTGAGGTCATATCGTGTGCAGTTGTTCTGCTGGAGGAGACAGCAGATGCTGTTTGATTGGGAATGTTGCAATGATCACAGTGTATTTTTCGTCAATATATATGAAGTAACAAAAAAAATTTATTTCAAATTTCCTAAATAACGATGCCTCTTGGTCACAGGTTCAGTCAACAAAGCATCTGGCTCGTGTTCACGTATTAGACTGTAATTCTGGTTTCTATGTGCAATTACAGTATTTCTGTTTTTTTTAATTATTTCATTGTAAATGTTGTTTAAAACATCTTGTCGTATTGAGGAAGAACCGTGCCAGATGTATACGTTGAATCACACTTCCACTCACAGAACAGTTACACTTGTGCTTTGTTGTTTCGTAGCTTTTATAGTTGCTGCGGACTTAATTAATCAATTGTGTTAACGGAAATTTCGTTTCATTCTTTTTTGTTATTCTATGCAGTCAGATTGCGTATTAATACTACTCAGGGCCAACCGGTTACGAGACTTCGTAACCGGTCATACAGCTACTAAAATTATGTGCATTTTATTTAATTAAGCCCCCATGCAAACGGAGGGGTATCTGTTGAGAGGCCAGACAAACATGTGCTTCCTGAAGAGGGACAGCAGCCTTTTCACTAGTTGCAGAGGCAACAGTCTGGATGATTGACTGATCTGGCCTTGTAACATTAACCAAAACGGCCTTGTTGTGCTGGTACTGCGAACGGCTGAAAGCAAGGGAAAACTACAGCCGTAATTTTTACCGAGGGCATCCAGCTTTACTGTATGGTTAAACGATGATGGCGTCCTCTTGCGTAAAATATTCCGGCGGTAAAATAGTCCCCCATTCGGATCTACGGGCGGCGACTTCTCAAGAGGACATCGTTATCAGGAGAAAAAAAAACTGGCGTTCTACGGATCGGAGTGTGGAATCGCAGATCCCTTAATCGGGCAGGTAGGTTAGAAAATTTAAAAATGGAAATGGTTAGGTTAAAGTTAAATAGAGAGGGAATTAGTGAAGTTCGGTGGCAGGTGGAACAAGATTTTTGGTCAGGTCAATACTGGGTTATAAATAAAAAACCAAATAGGGGTAATGCAGAAGTAGGCTTAATAATGAATAAAAAATAGGAGTGCGGGTAAGCTACTACAAACAGCGTAGTCAACGCATTATTGTGGCCAAGGTAGACACGAAGTCCACGCCTACTACAGTACTACAAGTTTATACAGCTCTGCACATGACGAAGAAATTGTAGAAATGTATGATGAGATAAAAGAAATTATTCAGATAGTGAAGGGAGACGAAAATTTAATCGTCATGGGTGACTGGAATTCGGTAGTAGGAAAAGGAAGAGAAGGAAACGTAGCAGGTGAATATGGATTGCGGGTAAGAAATGAAAGAAGAAACCGCCTGGTAGAATTTTGTACAGATAATAACTTAATCATAGCTAACACTTGGTTCAAGAATCATAAAAGGAAGTTGTATACATGGAAGAAGCGTGGAGATACTAGAAGGTATCTGATAGCTTATATAATGGTAAGACAGAGCATTAGGAACCAGGTTTTATATTGTAAGACATTTCCAGGGGCAGATGTGGACTCTGAGCACAATGTATTGGTTATGAACTGTAGATTAAAACTGAAGAAACTGCAAAAAGGTGGGAATTTAAGGAGATGGTACCTGTATAAACTGACTAAACCAGAGGTTATACAGAGTTTCATGGAGAGAATAAGGGAACAATTGACAGGAATTGGGGAAAGAAATGCAGCAGAAGAAGAGTGGGTAGCTTTGAGGGATGAATTAGTGACGGCAGCAAAAAAAAGAGGGCTAGTAGAAATCGTTGGATAAAATAAGAAATATTGAATTTAATCGATGAAAGGAGAAAATATAAAAATGCAGTAAATGAAGCAGGGAAAAAGGAATACAAACGTCTCAAAAATAAGATCGACAGCAAGTGCAAAATGGCTAAGCAGGGATGGCTAGAGGACAAATGTAAGGATGCAGAGGCTTACCTCACTAGGGCTAAGATAGATACTGCCTAGAGAAAAATTAAAGAGGCTTTTGGAGAAAAGAAAACCACTTACATGAATATCAAGAGCTCAGATGGAAACCCAGTTCTAAGCAAAGAAGCAAAAAAAGAAACGTGGAAGGACTATATAGAGGGTCTATACTTAGAACTACTGGTAGAAGCCGACCTCGGCGAAGATCAGTTTGGATTCCATAGAAATGTTGGAACACGTGAGGCAATACTGACCCTACAACTTATCTTAGAAGAAAGATTAAGGAAAGCCAAACCTACGTTTCTAGCATTTTTAGACTTAGAGAAAGCTTTTGAAACTGTTGATTGGAATACTCTCTTTCAAATTCTGAAGGTCGAAGGGGTAAAATACAGGGAGCGAAATGCTATTTACAATTTGTACAGAAAGCAGATGGTAGTTATAAAAGTCGAGGGGCATGAAAGGGAAGCAGTGGTTGGGAAGGGGGTAAGACAGGGTTGTAGCCTCTCCTCGATGTTATTCAATCTGAATATTGAGCAAGCAATAGAGGAAACAAAAGAAAAGTTCGGGGTAGGTATTAAATTCCATGGAGAAGAAATAAAAACTTTGAGGTTCTCCGACGACATTTTAATTCTGTCAGAGACAGCAAAGGACCTGGAAGAACAGTTGAACTGAATGGACAGTGTCTTGAAAGGAGGGTATAAGCTGAACATCAACAACAACAAAACGAGGATAATGGAATGTAGTCGAATTAAGTCTGGTGATGCTGAGGGAATTAGATTAGAAAAATAGAAACTTAAAGTAGTAAAGGAGTTCTGCTATTTGGGGAGCAAAATAACTGATGATGGTCAAAATGGAGAGGATATAAAATGTAAACTGGCAATGGCAAGGAAAGCGTCTCTGAAAAAGAGAAATTTGTTGACATCGAGTATAGATTTAAGTGTTTCTGAAAGTATTTGTATGGAGTGTAGCCATGTATGAAAGCGAAAAATGGACAATAAACAGTTTAGACAAGAAGAGAATAGAAGCTTTCGAAATGTGGTGCTACAGAAGAATGCTGAAGATTAGATGGGTAGATCACATAACTAATGAGGAGGTATTGAATAGAATTGGGAAGAAGAGGAGTTTGTGGCACAACTTGACCAGAAGAAGGGATCGGTTGGTAGGACATGTTCTGAGGCATCAAGGGATAATCAATTTAGTATTGGAGGGCAGAAATCGTAGAGGGAGACCAAGAGATAAATACACTAAGCAGATTCAGAAGGATGTAGGTTGCAGTAGGTACTGGGAGATGAAGCAGCTTGCACAGGATAGAGTTGCATTGGGAGTTGCATCAAAGCAGTCTCAGGACTGAAGACCACAACAACAACAACACAGCCTTCCATAATTGTGGAACTGTTGTGCACGAACCGAGCTCTCGATTATGTCCCACGTCGGACAATGTGGGTGACCAAATGATTCGTTCGAATTGTTAGGAATGTTCTTAAACCCAATCGCGAACAAATCGTAGAGGGAGACCAAGAGATAAATACACTAAGCAGATTCAGAAGGATGTAGGTTGCAGTAGGTACTGGGAGATGAAGCAGCTTGCACAGGATAGAGTTGCATGGGGAGCTGCATGAAAGCAGTCTCAGGACTGAAGACCACAACAACAACAACACAGCCTTCCATAATTGTGGAACTGTTGTGCACGAACCGAGCTCTCGATTATGTCCCACGTCGGACAATGTGGGTGATAAAATGATTCGTTCGAATTGTTAGGAATGTTCTTAAACCCAATCGCGAACAATTGTGGCCCAGTGACAAAGTGCGTTTTCATCCATACAAATTTAACCGTTGTTAGGGAATATGAGGTCCATGAATGGCTGCAAATGGTCTGCAAATAGTCGAACATAACCATTACCAGTCGATGTCCGGTTCAGTCGGACTAGAGGACCTAGTCCGTTCCGTGAAAACACAGCCCACCTCATTATGGAGCCGCCGTCAGCCTTGGGTTCGTGGAGTCTGCACCACACTCGAACCCTACCATCAGCTTCTGCGAATTGAAATCGGGACTCATCTAACCTGACCAAGGTTGTCCAGTCATCTATGGTCCAACAAATATGGCGCTCCAGGTGAGTAGTGCTGTTAGCATAGGCACTCACGTCGGCCGTCTGCCGCCATTGCCCATTAGCGTCAAATTTCGTCGCACTGTCCTAAAGGATACATTCTTCGTACGTCCTACATTGATTTCTGTGGTTATTTCACGCCTTGTTGCTTGTCTATTAGCACTGACAACTCTGTGCACACGTCGCTGCTCTCGGCCGTGAAGGTCGTTGGCTACTGCGTTGTCCGTGGTGAGAGATAATGCCTGAAGCGTGGTATTCTCGGCGCACTCTTGACATTGTGGATCTGGGATTTTGAACTCCCTAACGGTTTCCTAAATGGAATGTCCCATACGTCCAGCTCCATCTATCATTCCACGTTCAAAGTCTGTAAATTCTCGTCGTGCGGCCATAATCGCGTCGGACAACTTTTCACATGAATCATCTGCGTAAAAAAGAGAGCTCCGCGGAAACGCTGCCCTTTCATACCTAATGTACGCGGTACTACCGACATCCGTATGAGCGTATCGCTATACCATGATTTCAGTCATCTCAGTGTACTTATCTAGAGTTGTCCTGGATTACGGGTTCACGGCTTCATTTTTTTGAGGTGTTTTTAACTTCATAAATAACAGAAAATGTTGCGTAGCGTTCGTTTCTTTGGCTTCCAGACATAAATAACAACAACTGGGATGCACTGAACAGTCTCCTTAGACCATTGATACACACACTATCAGATCAAAAGTATCCAGTTACTTGTTAATGGATATTAATACAGGGTTTGTCTACCCATCGCCCTTATGACGGCTTGAACTCTACTGTGGACACTTTTAGTGTGGTGTCTGAATGTATGTGGAGGAATGGCAGCCCATTCTTCTTCAAGAAATCAGAGGTGTTAGTGATATTTGACGCTCGGGTCTGGAGTGAAGTCCACGTTCTAACTCATCCCAGGGGTATTCTGTTTGGTTCAGAAATGCACTCTGGACACAGTCAATTTCAGGAATTTAACTGTGCACGAACCATTGCTTCACAGACACTGCTTTAAGACAGGGTACACTGACGTATTGATACAACCAATGAACGTCCACAAAATATTCCTGTAGAGTTGCAGTACTCAATGCTGTAAAATCACATCCTACCGAATTTGGAGTTTTCTTAAGCGCAATTAGCGGACCACACCCTAATGACGAGAAAGAACTCCATATTTCACCGCCACCTCCTCCAATACAGAATGACCAATCGAACGTGAACTAACCAACTACTAATGCCAGGCTTCTCTATTGGCACCACAAATGATGGCAGGTAACGTTCTCCAGAAATTCGTCAAACGCAAACACTTCCGTCAAGTTCCACAGGGTATAGGGTGATTAACCGCTCCAGATCACTCGTTTCCAGTCATGCAATGCCCAGTAGCATGTCCCTCCACAATCTCATCACCAACAGTAGACTTGCCGGCCGAGGTGACAGAGCGGTTCTATGCGCTACAGTCTGGAACCGCGCAACCGCTAGGGTCACAGGTTCGAATCCTGCCTCGGGCATGGATGTGTGTGATGTCCTTAGGTTAGTTAGGTTTAAGTAGTTATAAGTTCTAGGGGACTGATGACCTCAGATGTCAAGTCCCATAGCGCTCAAATGGTTCAAATGGCTCTGAGCACTATGGGACTTAACTTCTATGGTCATCAGACCCCTAGAACTTAGAACTACTTAAACCTAACTAACCTAAGGACATCACACAGCACCCAGTCATCACGAGGCAGAGAAAATCCCTGACCCCGCCGGGAATCGAACCCGGGAACCCGGGCGTGGGAAGCGACAACGCTACCGCACGACCACGAGCTGTGGACCCATAGCGCTCAGAGCCATTTTTTGAACAGTAGACTTGGATTGCTTAAAAGAAATGAAATCTCCCTGACGGTCCACGTTTGAAACCACTGAGCTCTCCTGCCCAGCTCTTCCTACTGTTATTAGTTTCTCTGCTGGCAAAACAGTAGTCCCCACCTCTTTTGACATGTACTGATCAACTCCTCATCACACAGGCGTCCCAAGAAATTTTTGATCACAGAGTTTAGATTGCGCACACATCTTTGCTGTATTAAAGTTTGAAACAAACATCTAAGTAATGTGACAGAGGGCAAATAGCTGAGCTTATGTCATCATGCAGTAAACGAATTGGAGCCCGCAGTTTGTATCTGAAATGAAGCACTGATTTTAGTATTACAGATGTACTAGTACAGTACAGTAGCAGATTACTGTTCTGAACTTGAATACGATCAGCTCCTTTCCATCAGAAGTACGAGGTGCGACAATAAATTAATGAGACTGATGTGAAAAAAAAATGTTGTTACCGTTTTAGTCAAGTTTAGCGTTGTCTCCTTCAAAGTAGTTCCCTTCTGAATGCACACACTTTTTCCAGCGCTTCTGCCGTTGGTGGTAACATTTCTGGAACTCATCTTCTGTAATATCCTACAAGACCCTCGTCACTGCTTTTTGGACATCTTGTGTTGCTTGAAAATGGTGTCCCTTGACCGCCATTTTGATTCTTGGAAATAGAAAACAGTCGCACGGAGCGATATCTGGTGAATAATATGTCTGTGGTAGTACTGAAATTGTTTTGAAGTTAAAAATTGCTGTACTGACAGAGCAGTATGGGATGGCGCATTATCGTGACGCAGAATCCAATTATCAGCAATGTTGGCACGGACACGAAGAACTCTTTTACGAAGTCTTTCTAGAATTTCTTTGTAGTTATATTGGTTAACCGTTTGTCCAGGAGACACCCACTCTTTATTAACAATTCCCTTGGAATCAAAGAAGCACACAAGCATGCATTTCACTTTTGGCTTTGACATGCGAGCTTTTTTTGGTCTGGGTGATCCCTTTGAGCACCATTGCGAATTTTGGCGTTTTGTCTCTGGATCGTACTGAAAACATGAACTTTCATCACCAGTGGTAACACGGCTCAACAATTCGGGATTGATTTCCGTTTGCTCTAACAGATGGGTTGCCATATTTTTCCGTGTTTCTCGATGTTGTGGTGTGAGATTTTTGGGGACCATTTTTGCACAAATCTTTCTCATACCAAAATCTTCATTTATTATTAGACGAACCATTTCTCGACTGATGTTCAGTTCTTCTGCAATCATTTTCACGGATAATCTTCGATCAGATGGTACGAGTTCACGCACTCTGGCCAAGTTGACAGCCGTCTTCTTCTTCAACATTCGTTTTGCCTTCACTAAAAATTTTATGCCAACGAAAAACTTGAGCTCTTGACATAACCTCCTCTCCACAAACCTCCTGAAGCTTGCCGTAAGTTGTCGTCGCGTTTTCACCCAGTTTAACGCAAAAAGAAATGGCATACCGTTGCGCAATATTTCCGTGACGAGAGACAAACACGTGTGAACTTATTACAGCACAACTCACGTCTGAGCAGCTTATAGACCAAGGTCAAAGATATTGTGCAAGGTTGACACATCTTGAAAAAAAAAAAAAGTCTTATTACTTTATTGTCGCACGTCATATTCCCACACAGTGCAGCCCACTCTTCAATAACCAGCAATTCCTGAGTGGAAGGGATTTTTGCAGTCTAGCAGTTATGCAATAACTTGATGGTGAGCGAACTGCAGTAACTCTAAGGCTATCCATTAATTCATCACCAGATGACTACAATATATTTACATGGCTTTACAACACGCTGTCAACGATAGATAGCAGCAAGGTGTCACACGTACCATGCAATCCCTTTCCCATCAAAACTACATAGGTCACTGACAACATCACACTTACAAACTGAAAACTTCTCAGCTATTGTTTAGGGGAACTTGTTTTACATAAAGGTTCACGTAACAACTGCAAACAAGTACTCATAAACTGAAAATAACTACACTTTATAAGCAAGTGATCAGTGGAGTCATCTTGTAAATTGATGTAATAGAAATGAACGGGAAATTATGAGGAGTTACGTCTGCCTGCAACGAGCGGTCTAAGGCGCTGCAGTCATGGACTGTGCGGCTGTTCCCGGCGGAGGTTCGAGTCCTCCCTCGGTCATGGGTGTGTGTTTGTCCTTAGGATAATTTAGGTTAATTAGTGTGTAAGCTTAGGGACTGATAACCTTAGCAATTAAGTCCCATAAGATTTCACACACATTTGAACTTTTTTTTTCTGTCTGCAAACTGAATAGCGAGCAGCGCTGGAGGTGAGGGAAGTTGCCTTTTGTGGAAGAACACTACAGCTGCCGTTCAAGATGACTGAGAAGCAATTTCCCGTCTGGCAGTGCAGAACAAAGTGCAGAGATTTACGCACATTTTGTCATTGGGTTTCTTGCGTTAGTAGTAATAATATTTCATGCTTGTATTCCATGTACTGTTAAGGACCTATGTGGAAAATAACCCTACGTCCCTCCGTCCCCAGGGAATGCCTGTGAACTGCGTTGCCCGTGATTCATAAGGCGTGATGTGTAGGGTTAGTATAACGTTGTGAAATGCCCTGTAGTTTCTTCTTGTGATGTAGTGGGGCAGCTCTTCGGTTTTGCAGGTGTATGAATCGGAGAAACACATGACCGCAACCCGGTGAGTTACGTTCACTCGCGCTTATACCTTCCCTTCCTCCTCCAGAACACAAATTACTCCATAATACGACTCTACCACACTTAGACGTGACAAACACTTTTACTATTTGTTTTTCAAAAAATGGTTCAAATGGCACTAACCACTATAGGACTTAACATCTAAGGTCATCAGTTCCCTAGACTTAGAACTAACTGAACCTAACTAATCTAAGGACATCACACACGTCCAGCCCCGAGGCAGGATTCGAACCTGCGACTGCAGCAGCAGCGCGGTTCCGCACTGAAGCGCCTAGAAGCGCTCGGCTACAGTGGCCGGATTTCTTTTTTAACCCACTTAATTTAAAAATAAACATCGATTTTATACCGTTAAAACTATATTTTTAGAAAGGAATGAAATGCTGCAATTCATTCGAGTGCGGCATTCCACCGTTAGGAAGCGCTCATAGTAACTTATTTGGTCTATACTATCTCCCCCCCACCAGAATATGGAACGCAAAGAGCTTGCAGTCGAAGAGATTTTTTTCACAGTATCGAGGACGAAAAAGTGCTCATAGCCCATAAGGTATGCGGTTTAAGTGCCCGTCTTTACAAGACTTTTTTTGCTTTGAATGACCGTTCCTGTCGTATCCCTGAGTATTGACCATTCCTCCTGCGACATCCTGCATGGTAGGTAGACAAGATCCAACGAAGTGCGGTAAGTTTCGATACGAAGTCGTTTACCCTGCACGAGGGTCTTGAAGAGATCCTCAACAAACTCCAGTGGCAGATGTTACAAGAGAGGCGATGTGCACCATGAACAGATTTACTATTGACATTCCGAAAGAGTACCATTTCGAGAAGAGTCGGACAACATGATACTTCCTCCCACAAACATTTCGAGAAATGATCACAACGAGAAAATTCGAGGAATTAGGCCTAATACAGAGTTTTGCCCACTGTCGTCATTTCACAAGAACAATACAGCGCCGTCTTCAAATATCAGCACGTCTGTAGTTGTCAAAATGTCTGTCTGCTGCACCCGTCGATGTCGTGCAAAGACTCTCACCCCAACTACTGCCTACAGCTGACGCGCTGCTTCTTTTATTCTAGTGGCTTGTAACGTCATTCCCATGGAATTAAACAAGCACCCCGTCAGAATTACGACATGTCTTGTGAACCAAATTAAATTTCATGTAATTGTAAATTATAGATATAGCCAATTATATGGATAATTCGGAGCATCCAAATGACATTCGACGTCACTCACCAGTGTGTTTATAATACACTGGTTAAAATGGGTTGAAAAGTGGGTTGGAAATGGTAGGAACATAAAAAATAGCAAATATCACTAGGAAAACCTCAAAATAAAATCAAGAGAATACTTTTGAGATGTATATCAAACGATTCCGTTTGATCAGAGGATCACGAAATTGCAATTGGATTTCGTCTTGGTAAATTGTTATGACAGTCACTGATGTATCTACCAAATAAAACTCTAAATCAAAATCGAAATTTTTTGCCTCGTGCGCCGATTTAAGTGCCTCAGTTTACCGTCGCGTCTTGGTTGAAAGTAAATTAGGAAGGGGTGTTAACCCGTTCGTGAGACGTTACTTCTGTCACCGAATCGACAGATGGGTCTTAACAGGCCGCCCATATGGGAACAGTCACCCATATGGGAACAGAGGCCCTATGGGAACAGACCTCTTTGGTAACAGGTGTTACTGATTTTTACAGCAGCCATCGACGTACAGACAGACGCCGACAATGCAGCTACTTGTAAACGTAGGCTTCCGCGGCCGTTGAAGATCTTAGAGGAACACAAGGCACCTGATATCTGCGAGCTAGTGCGCCACTGTTTGACGACCACCTATTTTATGTGGAAAGGGGATTTTTATGAGCAGACAGACGGTGTAGCTATGGGTTCCCCTCCCGCAACAGACATTTTTATGCAAATGTTCGAAGAAACAGCACTCCAGTCCGCACCATCACGTCCGGAATGCTAGGGTACGATATGTCGATGACACCTTTCTTATCTGGCCACAAGGAGAATTAGAGCTTCAGATAGAAAAAAAACGGAGTATTGCCTTTTCTCGATGTGGAAGTTTATCGTAAGCCAGACGTGAAGCTTGGACACAGAGTTTATACATATGAAACCCACCAACACGGACAAGTACCTGCACGCATCCTCCCACCACCATACTACGCAAAAGAATTTGGCCATGCAAACTTTAACCAAGAGAGTCTACAGGATCAGTGATAAACACAAAAATGGTTCAAATGGCTCTGAGCACTATGGGACTCAACTGCTGCGGTCATCAGTCCCCTAGAACTTAGAACTACTTAAACCTAACTAACCTAAGGACATTACACACATCCATGCCCGAGGCAGGATTCGAACCTGCGACCGTAGCAGTCGCACTGTTCCGGATTGCGCGCCTAGAACCGCGAGACCACCGCGGCCGGCTGATAAACACAACCTGCAAGCTGAACTACAGAACTTCAGGTCCATTTTTGGAGCTAATGGCTACGACATGAGGACGAAACACAAAACCGTGGCGCCAAAGGAGGGGGTCAACAGGGAAAAGCACAGAACACCGTCGTGCTACCATATGTACAAGAGGTGACTAAAAGTCTGGGCAAAATTCTCCGTCGAGCAGTTATTAAGCCGATTTTTCGTAGTAAAAACAAATAAAAGACATTCTGGGCTCGACGAAACATGCAAATGACAAGTTTCTTGCCATCGGAGTTTATGAAATTGGGTGCGAATGTGGACTGGTGTACGTTGGTGAGACTGGGCGTCCAATAAGCACAAGGTTAACTAAACACGAGAGATATATCCACCTGAAACAATACAACAAACGAGCGGAGGGAGAACATCACGAACAGTGCAGGATGAAGATCGAACATCGAGAGGCCCACGTACTGGCGAAACAGCCGTATAGTTTCAGGAGGAAGATAAGAGAGGCTATAGAAATAGCCAAGCGATCCCACAATATGAATAGGGAAGACGGGTACCGACTCCCAGCGTCTTGACTGCCAGTAGTGATAGCTTTGCGGAAAGACAGCTCTCGCAAAGCAACAGGCGCTCGGTAGGCCACAGCGGTGGAGGGTACACAGAGCGCTGACGCGGCCTAGTCGATACTGGGCAGTTAGTAAACAACGCTACGTTGTAGTCGCCGATTTCCACCAAAGGTAAGCAATAAAGGAAACTCCAATGGAAAACGCCTATTTCCGACAATAACAACGCGCAATGCAAAGACCAATAAAATGTACTCCTATCCTAATACCCTTCCTCCTCACCCTCAATCAAATGACAGCACTCTTCCATAGTATATAAGTATCCACACTAGTTATCATTCAGCAGTTAGCAACACACCCTGAGGAAGGCGCTTTGCAACAGTCGCTGAAACGTCGGTGTTTTACAGATGACAATGCGGGCTCAAACCCAGAAGAATTTAATTGACGCAGCTACTTGTTGCTAGTCAGACGAGACAACTGTGAGTTACTAGCGAAATATTTCAAAATCTTCTGAACTGCGAGGAACCGAAACAACGACTAATTTTCAGACGGCCTCAGAAGGAAAGCCCACTGTAAGAACCACCGTCACTGCATCAAATTGAACAACACATAGGCAGGCTGAAAAACAACAGAGCGCTAGGTGAAGATGGGATATTTGCTGAGATGTGGAAACTAGGAGCGAAGCGGTCGGCTTAAACCATTTATCAGCTTATTAAAGATTCGGGAGAAAGTAAGAATACCGGACGACTGGAGACAAGCCATAATCCATCCGCTACATAAGAAGGGTGAAAGGACAGACACTAACAATTACCGAGGCCTTCCTCTACTTTCATCACCTACAGAATTATATCCAAACTTGTACTGAACAAAACAGAGCTGTTTAAAAGCTTGCAGTCTCAGAGTACAGACAGAAATCTGCACAGGAACTTTTAGTGTTATTTTATTGTCCTTTGAAATATTTTGTATACATTTCAAACTCAGTAGCGCCATTTAAGACCTTATATTATACACTACTGGCCATTAAAATTACTACACCAAGAAGAAATGCCGATGATAAACGGGTATCATTGGACAAATATCTTATACTAGAACTGACATGTGATTACATTTTCACGCAACTTGCGTCCATACATCCTGAGAAATCAGTACCCAGAACAACCACCTCTGGCCGTAATATAACGGCCTTGATACGCGTGGGCATTGAGTCAAACAGAGCTTGGATGGCGTGTACAGGTACAGATGCCCATGCAACTACAACGCGATACCACAGTTCATCAAGGGAAGTGACTGGCGTTTTGTGACGAGCCAGTTGCTCGGCCACCATTGACCAGACGTTTTCAACTGGTGAGAGGTCTAGAGAATGTGCTGGCCAGAGCAGCAGTCGAACTTTTTCTGCATCCAGAAAGGCCCTACAGGACCTGCAACATGCGGTCGTGCATTATCCTGCTAAAACGTAGGGTTTCGCAGGGATCGAATGAAGGGTAGAGCCACGGGTCGTAACACATCTGAAATGTAACGTCCACTGTTCAAAGTGCCGTCAATGCGAACAAGAGGTGACCGAGACGTGTAACCAATGGCACCCCTTGCCATCACGCCGGGTGATATGCCAGTCTGGCGATGACGAATACACGCTCCCAATTTGCGTTCACCTCGATGTCGCCAAACACATGATGCTGTAAACAGAACCTGGATTTATCCGAAGAAACGACGTTTTGCCATTCGTGCAGTCAGGTTCGTCGTTGAATATACACTCGCAGGCGCTCCTGTCTGTGATGCAGCGTCAAGAGTAACCGCAGCCATGGTCTCCGAGCTGATAGTCCATGCTGCTGCAATCGTCGTCAAACTGTTCGTGCAGGTGGTTGTTGTCTTGCAAACGTCCCGATCTGTTGACCCAGGGAACGAGATGTGGCTGCACAATCCGTTACAGCCATGCGGATAAGATGACTGTCATCTCGACTGCTAGTGATCCGAGGCCGTTGGGATACCTCACGGCGTTTCATATTACCCTCCTGAACCCACCGATTCCATATTCTGCTAACAGTCATTGGATCAACGCGAGCATTTCTCCTCCTTACACGAGTCATCACAACAACGTTTCACCAGGCACCGCCGGTTGTGTATGAGAAATCGGTTGGAAACTTTCCTCATGTCAGCACATTGTAGGTGTCGCCACCGGCGCCAACATTGTGTGAATGCTCTGAAAAGCTAATCATTTGCATATCACGGCATCTTCTTCTTTTCAGTTAAACTTCGCGTCTGTAGCACGTCATCTTTGTGGTGTAGTAATTTTAATGGCCAGTAGTGTATCTGTTTTATACACAGTACGATGTGGCTAGGGACTGTGTTTGTAGTGAGCCGACACAAGTAGAGCTGGCTGCTATCCGAAAACAGCTGGAAGCAGCGTTGGCTACAGTCGACAAGCTTCTAGCTAATGCTCAAAATTGCAGTGACGTCGAGGCGCCAGCGTCGAGACCTGCGAGACATTTGATGCCACTGGAATCCCCTGGTGACCCGGACATCGCTGCGGCAACATCTGACCGGTCCGCCATCACTCCAGGGTGGGTGGCAGACAGTGGTGTGTTAGCGAGTCACTGGGCGGAAGACGAAAGAGAGAGCAGGCCGTACAGTTGGCTCCTTACGTCTTAGCAAGAAGTACGAGGTGCTACCCAGTGTTGATAACTCTGAGGCAGCACGGGATGCCTCTCCTGTTGGGCTAGCGATCGATTTTGCTGCTCAGTTCAGAGAAGTACAGAGTGTGGGTATGCTTGTCATTGGAGGCTCCAATGTTAGGCGGGTGATGGAGCCTTTCAGGGAGATGGCAGACAATTCTAGTGTGCATTCGTTGTGTTTTCTGGAAGGTCTCACCCGTGATGTAGAAGAGGTCTATCGGCGGCTATCGACAGCACTGGGTACAACCGGCTGCACATGTCGGCACGAATGACACCTGCCGCTTGGGTTCTGAGGCCATCCTCGGCTCCTTTCGGCGGATGGCTGACCTGGTGACGGGAACTAGGAACGCACGCGGGGTGGTGGCTAAGCTGTCTATTTGTAGCATCGTACCCAGGATTGATCGCGGTCCTCTGGTTTGGAGCAGAGTGGAAGGTCTAAACCAGATGCTCAGACTCTGCGACGGTATCGGATGAGAATTTCTCGATCACAGCAATCGGGCAGAATTGTATGTTTCCCCGTAACAGGTCAGGCGTGCATTACACGCAGGAAGCGCCTACTACAGTAGCGGAGTACGTGTGGCGCGCACATGGGGCTTTTTTATGTGAGAGGGCCGCTCCCTTGGGATCAAAGACGATTTTCCTGTTAAATCTGCCACAACAACACAAGAGAATCTTGGTCCTTGTAGATCAGAGATAGAAAAGATTAATGTGATGTTAGTAAACTGCAGGAGCACCCTAGGAAATGTCCCAGAATTAGTATTTATTACTGAACGTTATAATGCACAGATAGTGTTGGGAACAGAAAGCTGACTGAAACCAGCCGGTCAGAGTGGCCGTGCGGTTCTAGGCGCTACAGTCTGGAGTCGAGCGACCGCTAAGGTCGCAGGTTCGAATCATGCCTCGGGCATGGATGTGTGTGATGTCCTTAGGTTAGTTAGGTTTAATTACTTCTAAGTTCTAGGCGACTGATGACCTCAGAAGTTAAGTCGTATAGTGTTCAGAACCATTTGAAACATTTTTGAATGAAAGCAGACGTCAATGACAACGAAATCCTAAGTTCAGATTGGAATGTTTATCGTATGGATAGGTTAGTCGCCAACGGTGGCGGCATTTTTATTGCAGTAAAAAATTCGATAAAATCTAGCGAAGTAATCACGGATTCCGAATGTGAATTAATGTGGGTGAAATTTAGTATCAAAGAACGGTCAAAAATGCCGATCGAGTGCTTTTATAGACCACCAGGGTCGGTATCTGCAGTACTAGAGCGCTTCATACAGAACTTGCACAATATAATTAGTAATTTTCCTGATCGTGCCGTTGTAGTAGGGTGTGATTTCAACCTACCAGGTATAGTGTTATGCCATCAAAACTGGTGCCAGAGACAGGGATTCGTGTGGCATTGTTCTGGAGGTCTTGCCCGAAAATTACCTTCAGCAGATACAGAACCAATTCGAGAGGGTAGCGTCTTAGACCTCATGGAAACGAACAGTCCTGAACCTATCGAATCAGTTAACATAGAGGACGGCATCAGTGATGGTAAGGCTGTGACAGCATCTATGACGACGGGTCCTACAAGGAATGTTAAGAAAGGTAGGAAGATATATTTGCTCAGCAAGGGTGATAGGATACGAAATTCAGAATATCTCAGCAGTCAGCATCAAGTATTCGGTGATGACAACGAATATGTGGAGAACAAATGGAAAAAAAATTCAAAGGAGTCCTCCAGTATGCCCTAGACAAGTATGTTCCGAGTAAGGTTTTAAGGGATGGGAAAGTTCCACCATGGTTTAATAGCCATGTTAGAAAAGCGCTACGTAAACAAAGAGCAGTTCATCTCAGATTCAAGAGAAGTAAAAACTTAGCTGACAAACAAAAGCTGAACGAAGCGAAAATGAGCACAAGGAGTGCAATGAGAGAAGCGTTCAGTGATTTTGAAAGTAAGACGTTGTCAATCGACCAGTGAAAAAACCCTAAAAGAGTTTGGTCGTATGTAAGATCAGTAAGTGGGTCAAAATCATCTATTCATTCTCTCAGCGACTACACCGACACCGAAACGAAAGATAACAGAGACAAGGCCAAAATACTGAAATCGGTCTTCCGAAGTTGTTTCACCAAGGGAGATCGTAACACTGTTTCTCCTTTCAATGTCGTGCGAACGTCGAAACGCTAGATATTGAGATAACCGATCGCGCAAGTCAAAAGCAGCTACAATCGCTTAATAGTGGAAAGGCGTCAGGACCAGATGAGATACCTATACCTGTTCCTAAAACCGCTCCTTATGCTGACCAGCTCCAGACTGAACTCTACCTACTCAGGTGCCCCAGTTATTAAAGTGAGGATGGGGAGGAGGTACTTCAGTTTCATTGGTCCTGAAGGGTGGGTGGAGAGGGAGAGAGGGAGAGGAGGGGAGGGGAGGGCATGGGGTTCCCCAGGATGACCTTGACCAATTCCCAGTGGATCACTGGGGGCAGGGGGGGGGGGGTGAGGAATCAATGTGAATACAAACCATCTAAGTGTGTAACCTGGTACCAGAAATCCTTATCAGTGCAAGCAATCAACCTCCTAGCACTAACTACTTCGAGTGGGAGGAGGTCCTCGTTCTGCCACATTTATCTTTAACTCCAAGAGTATTTTATCACGACTTTGCTAGCGATGGTTCACTGACTTCTACGCTCTCATTTGCCGAGACGATAGTTAGCATAGCCTTCAGCTACGTCATTTGCTACGACCTAGCAAGGCGCCAGTATCCTTACTTTTGATATTGTGAATCATGTACCATAAAGAGCGACATTGGTCATTAATGGATTTAAGTTAAGTATTCCACCAGCTACGTCCGTTTTTCTCAATTCTAATTCCCTTGTCATGTTCCAGACCTCACGCCAGCCTGCGTGAGATAAAACGCGTGCATTTCGGCCTCCTTTAGGAACACGGTTGGCTTTCCTGCCAACTACAACATTGGCGACGAGGCAATACCGCGTTCTTTTCTACATTGCCCTGATTTACTTGTGTAATGGCTTCTCCACAATCTCCAGATATCCTCTCCAAATTTTATCGCTTACAGAATCAGCAGACGCAGGCCTTACTGGATGCCCTTGGACAGCTCGTCCAGGGTCAACGTGCGATGCAAAACGATGCGGCAGCAGCCGCTTCACCTCTAACGCAGCCACAACACGCAGTTGCACCCACTTTTCGACCTTTTGATGCTGCACTGGAAAGCTGGACGGAGTGGTCACGCCAATTTGGATTCCATCTCGTCGCCTACAGAATTCAAGGTAACGAGCTGCAGCCTTTCCTCCTTTCTTCAGTAGATGTGACCACGTACCGTGTGATAGTCAAATTATTTCCCCGACGCGACGTAGAAACTCCGTCCTACGAAGAAATTTTGTCTGCATTAGATGCATATTTCAAAGAATCAGTCAACGTAGTTGCCAAACGGTATACCTTCTTTCGTACAAAACGTACGGCAGGTCAGACTAATCGGGAGTGGGTTGCAACCTTGCAAGGCCCTACTAGGGATTGTGCTTTTGAGTTTCAATGTGGACTCCCTTATTCAGATACTATGGTACGTGATGCAATTGCACAGAACGTTTCTGATGTTCGTATAAGGGAACAGATTTTGAAACTAGCAAATCCCTCCCTTCAACAAGTGATGGCCATATTGGATCGGCAGGACACACTGGACTTTGCTCAGGAATCATTTGAAACTTCGCCAGCAGTGTGTCAGGTTAACCGGCCCGTCGGGCGAGCTGCACTTAACAGTAAACAGCCCTCGCGCCCGGCCGCGCCGCTGCCGCCAGGCTCTCAGCCACGTGTGCCGCGCCGGCAAGCAAATGCAGTGATCAAATCGTGCACGCGGTGTGCTACCAAACATTCGCGTGAGAATTGCGCGTCACGCCAAGCTATTTGCTTTTATTGTAATAAAAAAGGCATGTTCAGAGTGTTTGCCAGAAAAAGCTCCGATCGGAAACTCAAAACCGTTCCAGGCCCTTTGCTTCGCTCCGGAATCGGAATCGAACCAAGGATACTCAGGTTCGCGAAACTTCGCCCATGGAAATTCATGTAGTTCATTCTACTCCGCGCAGTGCCACTCTCTCTAACAGTGACGGTGTTCGTCCCAAAAATAGTGTGCGTCGACATCGCCGAAACTCCCGTCAAGTCGCTAGTGATTATGTACCAGTGTCAGTTCACGTTGCACGAGGCAGTCGCTCTTGTCGTCAGCGCGACAATAAACTTTTTGTAGACTTGGAAATTAACGGCAAAGTGTTACCATTCCAGCTCGATACAGGAGCTGCAGTTTCACTTATAAATCAAGACACTTACAAACTGCTGGGCACATCTCCGTTGCGTGCCGCAAATGTTAAATTAAGTTGTTATTCAGGTGAACAGATCCCTGTGTTAGGACAGTGCAGCCGTCTTGCAACATACAAAGGAAAAACAAAACTTGTCATTTTACGTCCTTCGTTCTTCTTCTGCAGTGAACTTGTTTGGTTTCGATTTATTTCAGTTGTTTAACTTGTCTATAGTAAATCAGGTCCTATCAGTGAACCAGACTGTGCCTTCAGACAGTGTTTCTCGTCTATGTGAAGAATTTGCAGACAATTTTGCACCGGGCCTCGGTTGCGCTAAGAACTATAAAGCACATTTGGAACTGAAAGTAAACGCACAACCGAAATTTTTCAGAGCGCGCAATGTTCCCCACGCATTGCGTGATGAGGTCGCAAAAACATTACACGAATTGGAATCACAAGGTGTAATTGAACGTGTGCAGGCTTCTCTCTGGGCATCACCCTTAGTAATTTTGCCAAAACCTTCCGGCAAATTGAGACTTTGTGTGGACTTCAAGGCAACAGTGAATCCACAACTAGTGATTGCAACTTCTCCTTTACCCCGCCCGGAAGATCTGTTTGACAAACTGTGCCCGGGTAAATAATTTTCAAAATTGGACCTTGCAGATGCGTACTTGCAAATACCGGTGGACGAAGAATCCCAGCGCGTTTTGGTGGTTAACACGCATCTTGGTTTGTATCGATTCAAACGACTGCCATTCGGGTTTGCATCCGCCCCTGCTTAGTTTCAGCATTGTCTACAAACTGTTTGTGCGTCGGTCCCTACTGCAGCAAATTATCTGGACGATATTGTGATCTCCGGAAAGACGGAAGAAGAACATTTGGCCAATCTCAGAACATTATTTCAGGTCTTGCGACAACATGGTCTTCGCTTGCGGAAGGACAAATGTGTGTTTTTTGCTCGGGACTTGCCATACTTGGGGCATGTACTCAATGCCCAAGGCATACATCCCAGTCCCACGCACCTTCGTGCCATACAAGACTTGACTTCGCCGCAGAATTTGAAGCAGCTACAGAGTGTGCTGGGAAAAATAAATTACTATAACAAATATATTCCGCATGCCTCTTCCATTTCGCTCCGCTTCATCGCTTACGCTGTAAAGGTGTTCCGTTCGTCTGGACGACGGAATGCGAACGCGCCTTTCGCCGGTTGCAATCGGCGTTGCTTTCCAATACTTGCCTTATGCCATTCGATCCCCGGAAGCCCCTTTTGTTAATGGTGGATGCATCGGATTTCGGGATCGGTGCTGTGCTTGCGCACAAAGATGGATTGCACGATCGCCCTATTGCCTTTGCGTCCAAATTGCTCTCGTCTGCTCAAAGAAATTATTCACAGATCGAGAAAGAATCATTGGCTCTCGTATTTGGTGTTACAAAGTTTCATGATTTCTTGTATGGTCGTCACTTTACCATAATCACAGACCACAAACCTTTGACATCGCTTTTTCATCCGACCAAGCCTGTACCTCCGCGTACAGCGCAGAAATTCATTCGCTGGTCTATTTTCCTCTCGCAGTACCGCTACGATATCTTGTATCGGTCCACTGCTAAGCACGGAAACGCCGATGCGTTGTCCCGCTTGCCTGTTGCTGAGGATAGGGCATTCGATTCGTCCGAACTTGCTTGCATGTTCATTGATGTGGAAACCGATGACGTGGTCGAATCGTTTCCGACTGATTTTCGTCATGTAGCTACAGCCACAGCTGCCGACCCTGTCCTTGCTCCCGTTCTTCGTTTTGTTGCTACGCAATGGCCCTTGTCAAAGTCACGTATCAGGGACCCGTTGGTTCGCCGATTTTTTTGCTCACAAGGAGAGACTTTTTGTATGACGTGGTGTTTTGCTGTTGCGTTCTGATAATGATCAGTCCAGGGTCGTGATACCACGTTCGTTACAGTCTTCTGTCTTACAGCTTCTCCACCAAGGACATTGGGGTATAGTGAGAACGAAACAACTTGCTCGTCAGCGCTGTACTTGGTTCGGAATCAATGCCGCGATTACGAATATGTGTTGTTCTTGCATGGTGTGTGCCGAACAACAATCAGCACCACCGCGGAAATTCTTTGCATGGCCAAAAGCCACTTCCCCTTCGCAATGCTTACACATCTATTTTGCTGGTCCATTCTGGAATGCTCGATGGTTGGTTGTGGTAGATTCATTCAGTAATTTTCCTTTTGTTGTCCGGATGTCTTCCACGACGTCATCTGCCACCATCCAAGCGTTATCCGCTATTTTTGCATTGAAGGTCTTCCACAGACTATTGTTTCCCACCATGGCCCACAATTCATGTCTGCAGAATCTCAGTCATTCTGCAAGGCCAATGGTATTCAACATCTGACGTCCGCGCCGTTTTCGCCACAAACGCTGCCGCTGAACGATTGGTCAGGACTTTCAAGTCACAGATGTTGAAGTTAAAAGAGTCGCATTCTCGGGAGGACGCGTTATTGCTCTTTTTGTCCTCGTATCTCTCTCAGCCCCGAGGTGGTCGCTTGCCGGCTGAGTTGCTCCACGGTCGTCGTCATCGAACCTTGATGTGTTTGCTACATCCGCCGCATCAGGTTCCTGTGCAGCGCCAGACACCTGGTTCTGCTCCAGGCGACGTTGTCTACTATCGCCAATATCGTGGTTCACTGCGTTGGTTCGAAGGGCGCGTTCTTCGCTGCCTCGGACGCGCTATGTATCTGGTTTTGGGTGCCTCTGGTGAGGTGCGTCGGCATCTCAATCAGCTGCGCCTCTGTCGTCGCACAGGATCTGCCGCTCGCCGTCTGCTTTCAGCGACGGTGCCGTCCGGTCAGCGCCCCGGGGACCCATCTACTGGCTCGCCTCAGCCCCAGG
Organism: Schistocerca gregaria; assembly: GCF_023897955.1. Lineage (NCBI taxonomy): Eukaryota > Metazoa > Arthropoda > Insecta > Orthoptera > Acrididae > Schistocerca > Schistocerca gregaria. The sequence goes on from NC_064921.1 coordinate 243,484,341, forward strand.
TGTTACCGACGCTGCCTTCCATTTTGCCCCATGGCGACGCGCCACCGCCGCCGCCGTCACCGCCGCCGCCGCCGCCGTCACCGCCGCCACCTGTTCTTCCGTCGGCGACGCCCGCAGTGGACGCGTCGCTGCAACCGCCCGGTGCCTCCCTGCGTCACGCGCTGCTGATCGCTTCCCGTGACCAGTTGTCCTTCGACATGGAACTCTTGCCCGCTCCGGACCATGTGTCGTCTTCGCCCATCGGGTGCCCCGGCCCGATGGAGGTCGACCCTTCGGCCCCTCCTGTCTCTCTACGGGCGCATACACCGCATGTTGGCGTGCACCCTGGAGCAGGTTTTCAGGCGTTTCCTCGCTCCCCGCGGTCCGAATGGCAGGGTGCGGGTGACACAGCCTCGCCTCTTGTTAGGCTCTCCACCTTGTCGCATACGTCAACATGCGGTCCTCCTCGCGGCGGGCGGAAGCCTTATTCCACAACCGTACGCCGATTTGCGGGGGAGGAATGTGGTGTCACCGCCAGATGGTTGCAGACCGAGCGCCGCCACACGGCAGATCTACAGAGACTTCCTAGCACTCAGCCCAGTTGTACAACCGACTTTGCTAGCGATGGTTCACTGACTTCTACGCTCTCATTTGCCGAGACGATGGTTAGCATAGCCTTCAGCTACGTCATTTGCTACGACCTAGCAAGGCGCCAGTATCCGTACTTTTGATATTGTGAATCATGTACCATAAAGAGCGACATTGGTCATTAATGGATTAAAGTTAAGTATTCCACCAGCTACGTCCGTTTTTCTCAATTCTAATTACCTTGTCATGTTCCAGACCTCACACCAGCCTGCGTGAGATAAAACGCGTGCATTTCGGCCTCCTTTAGGAACACGATTGGCTCTCCTGCCAACCACAACATTAGCACTGCATTTCACTGACGTTCTAATACAAGATTGCAAAGATCAACCATTTAGCTTATTTATTGATGACTCTACTGATATTGCTGTACATAAATATTTGGGATTGAGTATGGTTTATTACAGTAAATTAAACTAAAAAATTGTATCTAGATACCTTGATTTTGCTGAACTGCACGAGTGTAATGCTGAAGCTATTGTCTTTGATATAAAGAAAACACTTCAACGATTCGATTCGCGACTTGAAAATTTAATGGACATTGGTACAGATAATGCCTCTGTAGTGTTTGGAGTGAATAACAGAGTATTTACGAAATTGAAAGATGTTCAACACCTCTTTTTAGTGCGTTGCTTGTGCCATATCTTCCAACTGGCTGTTCCAGTCGCTGCAAAAGAATTTTTGCCGAGGAATTTGGACTTTTTAATGAAAGAGACATATGGTTGGTTTAGTCGCTTCTCTTCCAGACAATCTCTTTATAAGGACAATTAAAAAACAGCCTTGATTGCAATTTTCTTTTAATTGGAGTGACTGGTTTCAATCCTCAAGGATTATCTTCAGACTCTAGAAGGGCAGCTTGCTCCATGGAAATCCACCTGCCGTTCTGGAGTCTGAAGATGATCCTTAAGGATTGAAACCGGTCACTCCAATTAAGAGTAATTTGTTATCAAGACTGTTTTTAATTATCATATTAATATAAGATCGCTGATAATGTTTTCAAAAATTTGTTGATAAGGAGCTATACAAAATTATCAACAATGGAAAGATACCGATAAAAATAGTTCAAGCGTACCAAACAAGGTGGTTATCAATTGAGTTCCCTGTATCAAGAATAAACGCACAATGATCAGAGCTAAAAACACATTTTTCCGTAGCTAAAGTGCGTGAAAGGTGTCACAGGCAGAGTTATTGCACGCTATGTATGATAAACAGAGTCAATAAAATGTGCGAGTCGAAAGATACAGATCACACCAAACTCTTTGATGAGTTGACCAACCTGGTACAAATGCTTCTTAGCAAATAAAGGTAATATTTTTACTCAAAATATTCGAGACTTCTTCGATCGAAGATGTTATCTGGGATCCTGCTTTGAAAAGCAGTTGCTTGCAGTGAGAGAGAAAAGATTACCACGGAAAGACGAAGAAATGTTGCGTAATCGGTGCATAACATTTATAGTAAGTCTGGTAGAAGGAAAAAAATACTGGTTACCAGAAAATTTGACGTTGATGAAAAAAATTTCCAGAATAAGTCTTAAACAAGTACTTAATGAAATTCAGTTTAAGAGAAGCCTAAAGGATTTATTGGTGGCCAACTCCTTCTACTCCATTAATGAATTTCTCAGTAAAACCAATAGATTAGTATATAGGGTGTCCCAGCTATCTTGTCCATCCAAAATATCTCTGGAACAATAACAGCTATTGGAAAACAACTTTCACCGGTATAAATGTAGGGCTGGGTCCCATGAATGTACATATTTGGAAACATTCTAAAACGAACATGCGTAATCACACTTCCATACTTATCAAGAGGTCCGAAACGAATAATACGGTCTGCTGCCATCCTGCATTAACGTCTTACATTCCAGCAGGTATTTATCCCATAGGCTAGGGGTGATGCGGTTCTGTAACATATCTGTGTACCGCAACGTTAGTCACAAAGTTAACTTCGCTTATCGTTAATCCGTTACTAAAAAGGTAATGCCGTTCAACGTTAAGACTTTACTGTAGATCTAGTGCAAGTGACAGTTAATCATTCACTCGTAAAAGTAAAATTCATGTTGATGGTTTTAGTGAAACGAGCAAGTGGACTAAAAGTTTTACCGTTGTTTAGGTAAAAATGTTTTGATTTGGGAAGTTCAGGTAGGGCATAGAAAATGAATGTAAATATGTTTAACCAATTAGTTTTATTATCACATAATTATCAATGTTATGTTTATCTAATGCGTTAAATGAGAAATTGTTGCAAACAAATGTTTGTTAACATCACTGGGGAAAATGGCCCTTTGTAGAAACTTCCACTGTGATACCAGCACTACATACTAAACATAGCGTTCACATCTCATGCTCAAAGTGATGCCCATTGGCTTGCATACATAGGGTCAATCTGCGGATGAAGAATGCCCTACTTCGTGCTACTGTTTCCTCTTTGATGGCTGTACAGGCATCAATAATGCGTTGCTTCATGTTCTCTGGTGTTGTTGGTTCATGTTGGTAAGCAGCGTCCTTCACTGCTCCCCAAAGAAAATAATCCAGCGGTGTAATGTCTGGAGATCGGGCACGCCACCTAACTGGGCCACCTCGTCCAATACACCTACCTGGGAACTTAGGTTCAGAATTCGTCGTGCTCGTTAGGCGTTATGTGCAGGGCATCCGTCATGCTGATACCACATGACCATTCTCCGGTTCAGAGGTACGGTGTCCAAGAGAACAGGAAGATTGTGTCGTATAAATCTGGAGTATTGTCTGCCATTTTGGATTTTATAAAGAAAGGTCCGATAATGGTATCTCCAATAATCCCACACCAAACATTAACTTTCCACGGACGTTGATGCTCTACATGACGGAGCCATTTTGGATTGTCTGCGGACCAATAATGCATATTCCTCATATTGACAATTCCTTTGTTGGAGAATGATGCCTCGTCGGTAAAGAGAACATCTGCAAAAAAACTTGGATTAGTCAGAAGTTTTTGCTGAGCCCACCGACAAAATGTTACCCTATTGCGGAAGTCATTTCCATGAAGACCCTGGTGTAAATGAACATGGTAAGGATGAAATTTATGACGTTTAAGAATACGCTGTGCACTTGATTTCGACACACCAACTTCACGTTCAATTTGACGTGTGCTGATTTGGGGATTCACAGCTATGGTAGTGAGCACGGCAACTTCAGCACGTTCATCTGTGCGTGTTCTAGGACGATGTCGAGGTCTTGGATTTAAGCTTCCCGTTTCACGTAGACGAGATGTGAGACGACCAAACATCCGGCGCGAAGGCGATGGCTTGTCAGGGAATCGTCTTCTGTACAGTCGTTCTGCTTGAACAGCATTTCGTCCACCTACAACAGGGTACAGTACAGGTATGTAGAGTAGGGTAGCAAACATACATATTAACTTAATAACCATAATGTTCGCTAACAGTACTATCAACAAACAAGCAATCTCATAACGTATTTCCCGTCAACGTACATTCTCCATAGATCAGCAGCATTTCTACCATATCTTCATGTGTGTACATTATATTGTACAGTATAAGTTCCACAACACAACGTTTATTCACAATGTGTACTACCTCCGTGCCGTCACTAGATTACTCTGATGCACGACTACACTGGCAAGCGGTGTAGTACACGCCAAAGCAACAACAAATGGGATGTTCGGAAGGTCGTGGAGTACAGGAGTTTGCATGGGTCGCAAATCATAAACAAGGCGAAGTGGTAACTGTGGCAGTAGTGGGAACTACGTTGGACACTTGACTATGTAGAGGCAGGCCCTGCGCGACAGGCACAATGGATCATATAACGCATTAGATAAACCTTATTTTGGGTGTGCAGGATAAATAAGACAACCTGACGGATGTACACCGATCGGTACTGGTTCATATTGTGTACGTAGATACGTAAAACGTGCAAGAGGGAAACCATTATGTGCTTATGAGAGTTGATGGCAGCAGACTGTATTATTCGTTTCGGACCTCTTGATAAGTATGGAGGTGTGATTGCACATCTCCATCACATCGCGATTACGGGCAGCATGGGGTTCACGCCTGAGCCTCAGGACGTGCGCTAGCAGCGCATGTCGGGTGTTTCAAGCGTCAACTTCGCGTCTTAATACCTCGGGATGTAATGGGAATATTGCGATGCAATCAACGCCATTGTGTATGTGCTTTGTCATGCTATGGACAGCTGAAGAAGAAATATAGGAGGTTCATTTAAAAAAACATAAGTTTGTGTTAAAAAACACATGATTTCGTTTTAGAATGTTTCCAAACATGTACATTCATGGACCCCAGCCCTACATTGATACTGGTGAAAGTCGTTTTCCAATAGCTGTTATTGCTCCAGAGATATTTTGGGTAGACAAGACAGCTGGGACACAAAAGGTACGCCCAAACTTTCAGGAAATATTCCTCACACACAAAGAAAGAAAATATGTTATGTGGACATGTGTCCGGAAACGCTTAATTTCCATGTTTAGTTTCGTCAGTATGTGCTGTACTTCCTCGATTCACCGCCAGTTGGCCGAATTGAAGGAAGGTAATGTTGACTTCGGTGCTTGTGTTGACATGCGACTCATTGCTCTACAGTACTAGCATCAAGCACATCAGTACATAGCATCAACAGGAACAGGTTAGTGTTCATCACGAACGTGGTTATATATATATATATATATATATTTCTGCACAATTTCAATGCAGTAATGCGTTCATTGTAAATGTGTGTGTGTGTGTGCGTGTGAGTGAGTACAATCTAACTTCTGCACCATTTCAGTGCAGTAATGTGTTCATTGTAAATAGTTATTGGTTATTGTAGTAGTTGTATTACACGTTTATTACCTTATAAAGAAATAAATAAACTTTTTTATTTTAAATTGTAAAATGACTCTTTTGTATAGTGTTCATTAAAAAATGACGATCATTCCACTTGGGACCTGTGGAATGGTACATTAGCTTATTTGCTTTAGTTGTAAATATTAGTCATGTATTGTTGTTTTTCTGACATGTTCCACATCCTGGAGGACCTCCTCACTACCGATCAATTGGAATGAAAGTAAATCTAATCTAATCTAATCTTTAATCACAACAAAGAAAAATAGTTGATGCAATGGCTTAGTTCAATAAAAATGTAAAATTTATAGCAAGAGTGGATGATCACTGGCGACAATTTCATTTGTTGAAATGGAAGGAGATCAAAGACACAAAAAAATTTTGCAATGAAATAGGATTATTGCAAAGGTATTGGGCAAAGGTATAGGGTATTGCAAAGATCCTCAAGGGGAATCCAGATTTGAGTAATTGCGACTTTTGCGATTACTCTCCTAATACTGCCTCATTCCAATGCAGATTTTGAGACTATTTAGCAGTATGAATGTAATAAAAAACGAGCAGAGGAATAGAATAAAGTTAAATCTTTTAACTGCTGTATTAGGAATACGGTGTGGTTTGAGGTTGGAAGGAAAATTCTGCATCGAATATGAAATTTCAATAAACGTTGTAAAACAAATCGGTACCAAACAGTCGTATTAATCTGAAACCGACGATGATAATGATGCAGACAAAAATGATGCATCTGAAGAAGACGAATTCATTTAAATAATTATCTGCTGTTAAACAATTTTTTGTATGTTCCTGACCCTGACTTTCTGATTTGTCTATTGTATGTTAATTTAATGATTGTGAATATTTTATTACTTAATAATAAAGCAAACGAATTACTAATATAATTATTGTTTTCTTTCATAATAATTTTAAAAAAATTAGTGGAAATTTTGGCGATTATGAGAGTAGAAACATTTTTGTTAGTGGTTTTTGGTGGTTTTTGCACTTGAAACTGGTGGGGAGCTCACTTTAACTGTCGGCAACATTTCCGCCACACACCATTAGGTGGCTTGCGGAGTATGATGTAAATGTAGAAGACCAAGCAGAAGACACAAGCGGGATTCAGAAAAAGAAGATCGTGGCCAGAGAAAATTTTTGACTGGTAAACAATCTTCAGGATCAGAACATTGTGGAATCTTAACACATTCGCTACATTCATTGATTTCAAGGAAGCCTACGATTCTATACACAGACAGACAGTATTCCTAACACTGGAAGAAACAGGCATCAACAAAACCACAAGATAATTAGTCGAACAGACACTCACAGGCACAATTTCAGAAGTTAAACTCCCAGGAGAAATTTCTGAACCCTTCAGAATTAACACAGGCTCTTACCAATTCTCTTCAATCTGGTGTTAGATAAGGTCGTGAGACAGTGGGATGAAGAATTACAAGAGAAAACATCGAAGGAATCCATCTAGGACAAGGAAGAGAAGATTTGAGGTGAAATGCTGACGATTTTAATTTCCAATAAAAAAATACATGCAACAATACTGACATAAACACTTCACAAAATTGCAGCTAAAACCGAGTTAAAAATATGAACATAAACACAGCAGAGAAAAATATGTACAAACACAATACGGAAAAGTCAAAACAGTTGACAAGTTTAAGTATTTGGAAGAGTGGGCACATGCAAATGCATTACGTAACACCACAAGTAAAGACAGATCGAAGAAAATGGAATCAGCATGCAAACTCAACCAAAACCAATACAATAAAAGATCAATATAATTCTAGAGAAACATTAAACACTAAGCCACCATAATTAATCTGGAAACATTTTATGGATCTGAGCGCCTAACACTGAATGAAAGAGGCGAAAAAGAAGTGTAAAAGAAAGAAAGGAAAGTACTCAGAAAAATTTAGCACTACAAAAGAACAAAGACAACTAGAAGAAGAAAAACAATTAAGATCTACACAATAGAGAAAAAAGTTGCAGTCACGCTAATGTAAAGGAGATAAAAGTTTTACGGTCATGTTTACAGACTGAATGACAACAGGCTAAAGAATAAAAAAAATTATTTCATTTCCAAATTTAAAAAAAAAACCACAGGATGGCAAGACCAGATAAGAAGGGGTCTGTGGAAACTCATAGAACACATCATACAGACAAGGTAAAATTTCGGGCTACTGGTCGATAACACAAGATTTCCTGTCCAACAACAAAAATCACAACCTGGGAGGGTGATGACAAATGAAAAGAGGCAGAACATTAGTCAGTGCATGAAGAAGTTCTGGAAGAATAAAAGTATTGTGCCTTAGTCTTAGGTTCTAAGCGGTCTTTAATTGGCAGGATTTTGTTCTCGTATCATGCTCAGCAGCATTAGGTCATGGAAGCTATACTATCCACCCACATATAATTTTATGTCGCTACTTACGAGAAATAATCCTGACTTCAATAGATATCAGAACAGGTGGGGATAATTTCTAAACCACAAACCAAATACATCAAGGTGCATCAGATGAAGAACGCTAATGAAGTAAATACAAGGAAAAAAGTCCCCCCCCCCCCCCCCCCCGGTGGAGGCTCGAGTCCTCCCTCGGGCATGGGTGTGTGGGTGTGAATGTTGTCCTTTGGCGCAAGGTAGTTAAAGTTAGATTAAGTAATGTGTAAGCCCTGGGACCGATGAGCTCAGCAATTTGGTCCATAGGAACTTACCACAAATTTCCAAATAAGACTTTTTATATTGTACCCGAAATGTTAGGTATGTTACGTCAATAACCAACTATTATCACGTTATACTTTACAAATGTGTTTTCTCCAAAGCAGTCGATTAGATGCACGTCGGAAGATTGCAGACGATCTTACTGACAAAATGTGGGCACAATTCAATAGAATTCCATCCCACCACACTCAGAATGTGTGTTTCTGTTTGACAGGAAGTTGTCAAACGAAATTAACGATTCTTCACAAAGAAAGCAATAGCCACAACACTTTTGGCTGTTCAGTGGTATTCTAGCCATGTCGGATCTTGTTGAACCCCGTGGCTGTTATTCAGTGATGAACACCGTGGCTGTTATTAAATAAAAGACTGCTGATGGAGAAAGCAACCAGCTATAAATACTCTTAAAAGCGTGAATAAACTCCGACGTGGCAAACTTGCGTGTGGCTTTGCTTCACTCTGGAGAAGAAGAAGCGTATTCGCTTTTTTGTGGCCACGAATACGCTGTAGTCGTTTCTCAAGTTTTCTACTAGTCTACTCTGCTTGATAACTGCTAAGGAACAACTGACACTAAGGAACAACTGCCAGTTGCTGCAGAACACCCGACCAGTGATAGTAAAACGAGATGTAGGAGGCGGGACGTATTGATTGAAGCAGAGCCTGTATGCATTTCGACGGTTCATAACAGTTCGTTGTTTGACGACGGTTGTTGTGGAACCGATAAGTGCGACATTGCGTATTTTACGGCAACATATCTTAAAGACATAAAAATAATAACAATAACAATAATAATAATAATAGGTCGCTACACTACGCATACAGTGATTACCGAAAAGCTTTTGATAGTGTACCCCACTCATGGTTACTATAAATATTGGAAATATACAAAGTAGATCCTAAATTGATACAGTTCCTAAACATAGTAATGAAAAATTGGAAAACCACACTTAATATCCAAACACATTCAAATAATATCACATCACAGCCAATACAGATTAAGCGTGGAATATACCAAGGAGACTCATTAAATCCTTTCTGGTTCTGCCTTGGTCTGAACCCACTATCCAACATGCTAAATAATACAAATTATGGATACAATATTACTGGAACATACCCACACACAATCACACATTTGCTATAAATGGATGATCTAAAACTACTGGCAGCAACAAATCAACAACTCAACCAATTACTGAAGATAACAGAAGTATTCAGCAATGATATAAATATGGCTTTTGGAACAGACAAATGTAAGAAAAATAGCATAGTCAAGGGAAACACACTAAACAAGAAGATTACATATTGGATAACTACAGCGACTGCATAGAAGCGATGGAAAAAACAGATGCCTATAAATATCGAGGATACAGACAAAAAATAGGAATAGATAATACAAATATTAAAGAAGGACTAAAAGAAAAATATAGACAAAGACTAACAAAAATACTGAAAACAGAATTGACAGCAAGAAACATAACAAAAGCTATAAATACTTATGCTATATCAATATTGACATACTCATTTGGAGTAGTGAAATGGAGTAACACAGACCTAGAAGCACTCAATACACTTACACGATCACAATGCCACAAATATAGAATACATCACATACATTCAGCAACAGAAAGATTCACATTAAGCAGAAAGGAAGGAGGAAGGGAATTTATCGACATAAAAAACCTACATTATGGACAGGTAGACAATTTAAGAAAATTCTTCCTAGAACGAACAGAAACTAGCAAAATACACAAAGCAATCACTCATATAAATACATCGGCTACACCACTGCAATTTCATAACCACATCTACAACCCTTTAGATCACATAACTTCAACAGATACGAAGAAAGTAAATTGGAAAAAGAAAACACTACATGGCAAGCACCCGTATCATCTAACACAGCCACACATCGATCAAGACGCATCCAACACATGGCTAAGAAAAGGCAATATATACAGTGAGACTGAAGGATTCATGATTGCAATACAGGATCAAACAATAAACACCAGATATTCCAGCAAGCATATTATTAAAGATCCCAATACCACAATAGATAAATGCAGACTTTGCAAACAACAAAGAGAAACAGTAGATCACATCACAAGCGGATGTACAATACTAGCAAATACAGAATACCCCAGAAGACATGACAATGTAGCAAAAATAATACATCAACAGCTTGCCTTACAACATAAACTTATAAGACAACGCCTTCCCACATACAAGTATGCACCACAAAATGTACTGGAGAATGATGAATACAAATTATACTGGAACAGAACCATTATAACAGATAAAACAACGCCACATAACAAACCTGACATCATACTCAGCAATAAAAAGAAGAAATTAACACAACTAATCGAAATATCCATACACAATACAACAAATATACAGAAGAAAACAGGAGAAAAAATTGAAAAATACATCCAACTGACTGAGGAAGTAAAGGACATGTGGCATCAGGATAAAGTTGACATTATACCAATTATACTATCAACTACAGGAGTCATACCACACAATATCCACCAGTACATCAATGCAATGCAGCTACATCCAAACTTATATATACAACTACAGAACTCCGTAATTATTGATACATGTTCAATTATCCGAAAGTTCCTAAATGCAATATAACATATACCGTACAGTTAAAAGGAAGTCACGCTTGATCAAGGTCCGAGTCACTTTCTACTTTTGACCAGACATAACGTCTGAGATAAGAAAGAAATAATAATAATAATGGCATGTGGCGAGGGCCTCCCGTCGGGTAGACCGCTCGCCTGGTGCAAGTCTTTCGATTTGACGCCACTTCGGCGACTTTCGTGTCGATGAGGAGGAAATGATGATGATTAGGACAATACAACACTCAGTCCCTGAGCGGAGAAAATCTGCGACCCAGCCGGGAATCGAACCCGGGCCCTTAGGATTTACAGTCCGTCGCGCTGACCACTTTTTTTAAAAATCTTATTTTGTTCGTTTTCGTTCGTTGTATCTGCTATGGGCGGACGTCGAAAGACACCCGTTTCAGTTCGTTGTTGATCCATTAACTCAGACCGAACACGCTGAGCTACCGTGCAGGCTCGCGTCGATGGGGATGAAATGCTGATGATTAGAACAACACAACACCCAGTCCCCGAGCGGACAAAATCTCCGACGCAGTCGGGAATCGAACCCGGGCCCTTAGAATTGACAGTCCGTCGCGCTGATCACTTTTTTTTTTAATCTCATTTTTGTTCGCTTTCGTTCGTTACATCTGCTCAGACCGGACGTCGTAAGACACCCGTTTTAGTTCGTTGTTGATCGGTGAACTCAGTTTTCTTTTTTATTACAGAGGGCAGCTAACCCTCTGACCAAACACGCTGAGCTACCGTGCCGGCTTCGCTTTAGATCGTTCCATCTGCTCGGGGCGGACGTCGTAAGACATCCGTTGAAGTTCGTTGATCGATTAACTCAGTTTTTTTTTATTACAGAGGGCAGCTAACCCTCTGACCGAACACGCTGAGCTACCGTGCCATCACTCAGCTACTAGGGGCAGACTCAAGACATTATTTGAGTGCTTATGACGGTGGAAAAGCAGTTGGACGGCTAGAAGCCGGCCAAAGAGTCACTACTGTGGCCATAGCAATGGGTGTGTCGAAATGTGTTACCTTGCGATTGAAAAAGGCCCTGAAGGTGGAAATGCTATGCGACAGCTTTTCAGTGGCAAAAGGATCGGTATGTGGTCCTAGTGGCGAAAAGAAAGACGTCTCACTCCTAGGTAGGTCGCTACAATCCTTATAACTGCTGTTGGTACCTGTGTATCAGGCATAACCATTTCTCGGCGATTAAAGTAGGTTGGTTTGTATGCTTGAAAGCATATTGAAAGCCTCCAACTTCAACCACACCAAAGTCGTGAAAGAGTTCGTTGGTGTAGGGAGCATGTTAGTTGGGGTCAGTAGCAGTGCTCCAGAGTGATGTTCTCCGACGAATTCTGCTTCACTGTGGCAAGAAATTCTGGCCACCAGTTAGTATGGGGAGAGAGGAGAACACGTTAGTTACAACGACAGAATGTTCACGAATGTCATGGGTATGACGTGGGCATTATGGTGTGGGCAGACATTAAGCACAATGGTCAAACACCGCTTTACATCTTAGCGCGATGTACCGTTACGGCAAAGTGGTGTTGCAGGGAATTTATTGTGGATCATGTCCGTAGGCGGGTCCTGAATTTCTGTTCATGGACGACAATGGCCGCCCACACAGGACCGCTGACCTATCGGACACACTGGAAAGTGAAGATATTGAACGTACGGAATGGCGTGGGTACTCTCCGAACCTAAACCCTATAGAGCATGACTGGGATGCCCTTGTGTTTTCCACGAACACTCCCTTCCAGACCGGTGCAAGAACTGAAAACTGCCTTCAGCGGAGTGGGGATATTGTCCCACAGGTGCAAAATGTGCATTAGTGCCCGATTAGGGTATATTCCTTACTGAGAGCCTAATATCGACTTTTATGTTGGAAGTCTGACCTGTGTCAAACATGAATGTTATTTATATCTGTTATCCTGCTTTTCCATTTGGTGAGATCTGTATCATTTTTCGTTATAAATATACCACTCCACCCTATTACATATATGATGTATTTCATATCGTCCATCATTTCCTGTGACCAGTACTGTGCAGCAATGTCCTTGTTCATTAGCAATTGTCAAGCAGTGTATTTCCTAAGAGTTCATCGGCTTCCGAGTTGATCGTTTGACGATGAAATAGGACATCGAGCAGGATAACCCCATCAGAGTTGCAGAAGACTGTACCCATAGCTTTACCAGCTGAGGGTACTGTTTTAAATTTATTCGATGGAGACGTTCTTCGGAGCCACTCTGCGGATCGCCACGTTGTATCAGACACACAGTGGTGAACGCATGTTTCATCACCTGTGATAATGGCTCAAATGGTTCAAATGCCTCTGTGCACTATGGGACTTAACTTCTGAGGTCATCGGTTCCCTAGAACTTAGAACTACTTTAACCTAACTAACCTAAGGACATCACACACATCCATGCCCGAGGCAGGATTCGAACCTGCGACCGTAGTGGTCGCGCGGTTCCAGACTGTAGCGCCAGAACCTCTCGGCCAACTCGGCCGGCTGATAAAGTTTGGCAAGAAAACGTCACTATTGGCCTCATAGCGAGCTTGTTTCTTCCTCATTGTGTTCTTCAGTTAGGCTCAAGGAACCCAGGGGGCACTAAGCTTTGAACACGCCAAATGGTGGATAACGGTGTCAGCTTTACCAACGGATATATGCACTTACCCACTGCGCAGTGTCCATTCTGTAAACGCCTGCGAGTGTTTGTGATGGTCTGGTTTTCCGCCAAAAGGAGTTCAATAACTCCTCTTCGTTGGAACTCACGTTGTTGCAGACGCCATTTTGGAGACAGGTTGTAGTCTGCCATCTATCGGGAGTTACTGGTAATAGTTGAGATGTCGTGGAATTGTTTAAGGATGTCACAAATAAAATTACAGTTTTTTGGCGCGAAATTGGACAAGAAAAAAGACATGTGCTGCATTATTCATTGAACGGTTCTCACATGTGGATTTCTACATAAGAGGACAACAAGAAGTTCCATAGGTACCAGAAAATACAGCAGATCACACGCAGCAATCATTGCACTTAAAAATATCACAATAGTTGAAAAACCCACCTTATGACGTTCAGAAATTAAATAAAGGAAAATAGTGACTGGCTGCATCAAATGTTATTTAAAAAAACACCGGTTTTACAGTCACGGGGTTTCACCAACCACTTCTAATGGACGATGGGTAGTTTCAGATATGAAACAGTAAAGGCAGAAGAGGAACAACTACTAGTAGGTAACAACAAATAGGCTCTGCAGGAGTTCTTAGATAACTCACGAGACACTGAGCTTAATTCACTAGGGGAGAAAATATACAAATGTAGCAAATGAAGCAAGGAATAGGGAATACAGTCGTGTAAAGCCTGAGACTGAAGAGATGTGAAAATAGGGGCTAGAAGGTAAGTGTGAAACTGAGCAAACACGCATAACTAAAAGAAAGATGGATGCCACTCATACGGCAATCAGGGAAATCTTCGGAGAAACGAGAAACAGCTGTATAAATATCAATAGTGGAGATGGTAAAAAAAACACTAAGCAGAAAAGAGAAAGCTCAAAGGTGGAAGCAGTATGTAGCATAGCTATGTATAGCAGTCGAACTTGAACACGCTATTACTCAAAGTGTAAAATAAGTAGATGAAGATAAGATGGAAGATATAATACTGCGAGAAGAATTTGATAGAGCACGTAAAGACTTATGTAGTAATAAGGCATCTGGTGTACACATACTTAATCGGCATTATTGACATTGTTGGAAGAAGCAGCTGTAACTAAACTATTCTTCTTGGTATTCAAATACATGGCTTAGGCGAAACACCAGACTCTATTACCGAACATTAGTTTAACAACTCACGGTTGAAGATTAAAAATACAAAATATTTATGGAAGACTGGAGAGACATGTGGAAGTGGACTTCAGAGATGATCAGTTTAGGTTCCAGAGAAATGTCGAAATGTTGGAGGTAATACTGACCCTACGACCTATCTTACTGTTAAAAGATAAACAGAAGAAAGGCAGACCTACTTTCACATCACTTGTAATTTTAAAGAAAACATTTGGAAATGTTGACTGGAAAACATGATTTGAATTTCAGTAGGTATCAGGCATAAACTACAGGGAGCGAAACATTATTCACAATGTGTACAGAAACCACAATAATTACATGAGTCGAGGGATATGAAAGGAAGCAGTAGTTGACAAGGGAGTGAGACTAGGTTACATATTTTCACAGATGTTATTCACTCTGTATATGAACAGACTGTGGGGAACCCAAGGAGGAATTTCAAAAGGGAAATGAAGTTATCACAGAAAAAAATCAAAACTTTCAGGTATTGTAATTCTGTAATAACAGGAGTGGCTAGATTATAAATCGAGAAATGAGGAAGCAGGAGTGCCTAGGAGAGGGACGGATGCTGCTTAGAGAAAACAACAGTTGGAAGAACATTTTGTCTTGAAAAGAGAGTTAACATTAACATAAAAAAGTAAAACAACTGTGATGGAATTTGAAGAATTAAATCAGGTGATGCTGAGGAAAATGAGACACTCATGGCAGTCGTTACCGTTTGCAATTTGGTTAGTAAAATAACTGACGATGGCAAAAGTAGCGAAAATGTAAAATGTAGACTGACACTGGCAAGGAAAGCGTTTCTGAAAAAGAGATTTTTTGTTATGGCTAAGGAAGTATTTTACTTAAATTACTTGTAGTGTAGCCTTGTATGTAAGCGAAACTAGGACTATAGACAGTGTAGACAAGAAAGAAGCGTTTGAAAAGTGGTGGCTGAGAAGAATGCTGAAGATTGGAATAGCTTACGAAGAGTTACTTAATAGAACTGATTAGAAAAGATGTTTATGGTGCAATTAAACAAAAAGAACGGATTGCTTTGCGACGCACCAAGTTTACTGCATCTTAAGCTGCTTATTTGTACGCATTGAAGATCTCCTTCATACGTCTGACTGTTCCTGCACGCCAAGGCTGAAATTTCTATTAGCACATTTAACAACATAGTTACAATTGACTGAAGTGTTTCTTGGGGACGTCAGTTTAATAGTGCTGATTTTAACTCAAAAGTTTAGAAAATCGTTGAAAAATACGATATGGACTCGGAAATGTTGGACAGGAAAATGGGGTTTGAACTTCTCATACAAATCACTAAGAGGCATAATAGCTTTAAACGAATTGTATTCCGACGACGAAGAATTATCTATAGGTCACTTTCGAATCAAGAAATATTAATGCTAAAAACCTTTCAAAAATTGTCTATACATGAAAACGTGCACTCTGGTCAAGAACAGTTTAAAATCTGTGTGAGACACTTGCCTCAAAAACCAATTTTATGTTGCCATATCATTATAAAACCTAAATTTCGCCTGGATCAAAACCTGTTATCTTTTTCTCTGAGATCCCGCACTCTGGTCAAGAACAGTTTAAAATCTGTGTGAGACACTTGCCTCAAAAACCAATTTTATGTTGCCATATCATTATAAAACCTAAATTTCGCCTGGATCAAAACCTGTTATCTTTTTCTCTGAGATCCCGTACTTCCGAAATATTGACGGTTTTGCAGTTACATTATTCTCTACAAGTCCTTATACAGTTTACGGAATGGTCTGTGCTCCTGTAAAAAAAACTTACATTACTGTCTTATCAGTGATGAAATCGAATTGAGAGAAGCTGTAATGAAATTCACATCGCTTCGACATTTATGTACATACCAACTCTTTTGTTATACGCGTATTTCAGGCAAGTAATGTTTTCACAAGAAAGGATTGATGAAATTTGACAAACTGCGATTGAATTGTAATCCAGAAACATCTCTTTGCATTATGTCTATTATTTCTTACAATGTCTTCGCGCTTTCATTGTTACCCTCCTAAAATTCTGGGTCCGAAAGCTGTATCTATGCTCAGATGCATCACGTCATTGAGTAGTTTATAACAATCCCTACTTGTTTTCCACAGCACTTGCTGTTAATGGCAACGAACAAATAAATAGAGCGCTTTGCAAGGGAGGGAAAAAGGACATAATTAATGAATTTTCTCCTTGTGTCACCAAACAGTAGCTGCAGAAATTCTTGGACGCCATTGGAGGAAGCGACTTGGAGGTTTCTTTTTTCTTTCTTATTAGTTCATGCTAAGTTCTCTCGGTCTTCTGGCAGGCAGCGATGCATTATCGCTCTTTAGTCAAGAATAATTTATAAAATATACAAGGGCGGATTTAAAATTGCGGAATTCCACTTGTATATGAGTGTAGTGTACCGCATCAAAATTAGTCTTGATGCAGATACACCCACAAAACCAAATGCTGGAATAAATGTACATGAGGGAATAATTAACGCTATAAAAGATCGCAGTCCTAGCGGTGAATCTTAGAGAACGCGCATTTTATCATCGGAAAATATTAAATGTGACCAGTGAGAGACTATCTGCTCAAATGAAAGACGTGGTGTAAACTAACATCTATGACTAAGAATGTTAGCAAGAATTGTGCTACCAGAGCCGCAAGTTTCTTGGCTGCAAACGTCACTGGCCGGAATGGTAAACGTTTTGGTAAAGGGGAATTTTGAAAGTAACGTGGTCAGCAGGTGCCCCTTAACTTTCTGAAGATTTTGAAAATAAAGGTAAGATAACTGAGCAGCAAAGAGACTCCTATATCTAGAAACACAATAAAAGACAGAATCTTCAAACTGGTGGAACACGTAAAGGAACAACAAAAAATGTCACCAGGTCCTCTCTTTATGTTTCACTGTGTCTTGACGAAAGTATGGATGAAATTAAATCTGCCCTTTCAGCTGTGTTTGCTTGATGTTGGTTGTAAATGACATCGAAGAAGAATTGATTGTGATAATCTCGTCACCAGCAATGCCTTAGGGCAGAGATACAGGGTGATTCAGGAGGAATGCCACAAAATCTGTGAGGTGATTCTACATGCGAAAATAAACTGGAGAAGTCCATGAACATGCGCCCGCTTTTCGAACGTTATGGAACTGGAGCGGTTGAAGACTAGACTCATCCATGAACGTCATGAAGACAAGTGAGAATATTTCTTACCCAAATGCTGTATAATAGGCGCTGTATTGGACAGAAAAGTAGTGGGACAGATGTGGGCGTTCTCCAACAGATGGAAGCACTATCGCGTAGCACCGAGGCAACAGCTGCAACCATACCCAGAGTACCATTTCCACGTAAAAAAATGTAGTGACAAGTATCAGTTCGGACTTCGAGAGATGTCCAGTTTCGACTTTGTATGTAAGCAATATTTAAAAAGCCCGGCGCGAATAACATTCGGTGGTTCTGCTCTGAAACAATGAGCGCAAAATCCTGGTACGCAGTGCTCTGAAACGTAAAGAAACTGACAACAAATTAATGTGACCAACTAAAGGATTCTACACTACTGCCCATTAAAATTGCTACACCACGAAGATGACGTGCTACAGACACGAAATTTAACTCACAGGAAGAAGATGCTGCGACATGCAAATGATTAGTGTTCAGAACATTCACACAATGTTGGCGCCGGTGGCGACACCTATAACGAACTGACATGGGGAAAATTTCCAACAGATTTCTCATACACAAACAGCAGTTGACCGGCGTTGCCTGGTGAAACGTTGTTGTGATGCTTCATGTAAGGAAGAGAAATGCGTACCATCACGTTTCCGACTTTGATAGAGGTCGGATTGTAGCCTCTCGTGATTGCGGTTTATCGTATCGCGACATTGCTGCTCCCGTAGGTCGAGATCCAATGACTGTTAGCAGAATATGGAATCGGTGGGTTCGGGCGGGTAATACGGAACGCCGTGCTGGATCCCAATGGCCTTGTATCACTAGCAGTCGAGATGACAGGCATCTTATCCGCATGGCTGTGACGGATCGTGCAGCCACGTCTCGATCCCTGAGTCAACAGATGGGGACGTTTGCAAGACAACAACCGGCTGCACAGACAGTTCGACAACGTTTGCATCAGCATGGACTATGAGCTCGGAGACCATAGCTCCGGTTACCCTTGACGCTGCATCAGAGACAGGAGCGCGTGCGATGGTGCACTCAACAACGAACCTGGGTGCACGAATGGCAAAACGTCATTTTTGCGGATGAATCCAGGTTTTTTTTACAGCATCATAATGGTCGCATCCTTGTTTGGCGGCATCGCGGTGAACGCACATTGGAAGCGTTTATTCGTCATCACCATACTGGCGTATCATCCGACATGATGGTATGGGGTGCCATTGGTTACACGTCTCGGTCACCTCTTGTTCGCATGGACGGCACTTTGAACAGTGAATGTTACATTTCAGATCTGTTACGACCGATGGCTCTACCCTTCATTCGTTCCCTGTGAAGCCCTACATTTCAGCAGGATAATGCACGACCGCATGTTGCAGTTCCTGTACGGGCCTTTCTGGATACAGGAAATGTTCGACTGCTGGCCTGGCCAGCACATTCTCCAAATCTCTCACCAATTGAAAACGTCTGGTCAATGGAGGCCGAGCAACTGGCTCTTCACAATACACCAGTCACTACTCTTGATGAACTGTGGTATCGTGTTGAAGCTGCATGGGCAGCTGTACCTGTACACGCCATCCAAGTTCTGACTCAATGCCCAGGCGTATCAAGGCCGTTATTAGGGCCAGAGATGGTTGTTCTAGGTACTGATTTCTCAGGATCCAAGCACCCAAACTGCGTGAAAATGTAATCGCATGTCAGTTCCTGTATATTCTATTTGTCATATGAATACCCGTTTATCATCTACATTTCTTCTTGGTGTGGCAATATTAATGGCCAGAAGTGTAGAAAAGATTTACAAACATCTTTTAAATATTATTCAAAAATAATTACAGATTACACAGAGCAATTACACGTACCGCTATTCGCTAGGAAAACACAAGAATAATTGATGGTCAGAAGAGGAATTCCAAGATATCTTACTTTTGTTTTAAAAAATGAATATTATTTAGAGTCTTGGCTGGTTTATGCTGTACAATGTCTGTGAATTAAATCTAGTCTCCAGAATGGAGGTACTGGCTGAAGTAAAGCTTTGAGGACGGGGCGTGAGTCGTGCTTGGGTAACTCCGTTCGTAGAACACTTGCCCGCGAAAGGCAAAGGTCCAGAGTTCGAGTCTCGGTCCGGCACACAGTTTTAATCTGCCAGGAAGTTTCAAATCTAGTCTCCTCTGAATAGCACTAAATTTATCTTTAAAATTATAAAAAAAGTTGAAAAATTACATTCTTCTTACAAGATACGCATCGGAGGATAGTGTCGTTTTGCACAAAACGATTCTGCATTGAGGCGTTCCGTAGAGGTCTATCAAGCGAGGAAGCCATAAATCGAGCTCTTGAGTAATTACGTTTCATAACAGTGCAGGGAGGAAGAAGTTGTCACTTGAAAATTTCTGTTCTGTTCGTCTGCGACGCAACAGTCGACATTTTCTAAGAGGGGGAAAAAATATAAGAAGATTGCAGCGACTGCAGCGGAAAGCATTTGCCTGCATTAGCGGACGTGAGAAAGCGCGCAGGTCCGTGACGCTGGCCGTGGGACTTGGAAGCGCTTCTAAAAAGTATTAAGGAGAGTGAGAGGAACGGGGCGATCTGGCCGTGATAGCAGCGTGCGCTTCCCGACATACGGAGGAGGACCGACCCGTCCCGTCCGCTAATTTGGCTGCGCCGCTTCCTGCCGCGCGCCGCGCCACAAAACCTAATTTGAGAGCGTCTTTTTTTTCGTTTCCTCCCCGGCAGGAATTTACGAGAGGAAGGAAACAGTGGGGACGGCGCCCAGCCATTGTGAGCGCGGCCGCCATGTGGCAGGCGGCGCACGGCTCAGTGTCAGTGCCAAGGCAGGAGCGGACGGGCCCGCGCCACACTCAAACGGGACGCGTTTCTAGACGTGATTTCCAACTCGGTTGGTGCACTCTCAAGCCCCGTTCACACCGGAGTCAATGGAAGCGAAAACAGGTCACGCGCATTCGCTGGCAATTCGTCAGTGTTCACTACCGTTTCGCTCGTGCTTGGGAATAGGGATGACATTTATTGCTGAAACAGCCGATATTCACTTACACCGGTTTGTTTTCCGCGCCAGTTTGAGCTGACTGTTAAAACTGCTCAAAATAACCGGTTTCTGAAATAGCTGATTTCCGGTTGCTTATTCCTATTATTTCCTGTAGTAAATGTAGAAATCGAACAAAAAGTGAAAACATTTGACTCTCTCACTTTCATTATACACAGAATCGAAATACTAAATTATATTGGCAAATAAAAGAAAACTTATTCCGTCCATAGTTCGCCGCTGTTTTCGAACAGTGATAAGTGCTTGAATACTACAAAAAATCACCAGTATTCTCGTATTTCCAGATTAGGGTTGGTGCCGTTCTGCAGTAAACGAATGTCCACCTATGACAGCGAGAAACAACCATACAGACCTCGTGTAGACAAGTCTTCCACACTATTCCACGCTACACGTACGGCATTCCTAAAGCTACGACACATGACAGCAGGTATGGTATTCTCTCAGCAAAGCTGAACCAATTCACATGCCATGTGTTTGTTGCCCGCTTCTGTCGGCATTGTTATTAAAGTAGCACTGATTGCTTTACCGATTTTATACAAAAACGCAATATTTCAAATCGAAGCAGATTTTATAAATAAAATTACTCCTGAATGAGATTTTCACTCTGCATCGGAGTGTGCGCTGACGTGAAACTTCCTGGCAGATTAAAACTGTGTGCCAGGCCGAGACTCAACTCGGGACGTTTGCCTTTCGCGGGCAAGTGCTCTACCAACTGAGCTACTCAAGCATGATTCACAGTTTTAATCTGCCAGGAAGTTTCACATCAGCGCACACTCCGCTGCAGAGTGAAAATCTCATTCTGGAAACATCCCCCAGGCTGTGGCTAAGCCATGTCTCCGCAATATCCTTTCTTTCAGGAGCGCTAGTTCTGCAAGGTTTGCAGGAGAGCTTCTGTAAAGTTTGGAAGGTAGGAGACGAAGTACTGGCAGAAGTAAAGCTGTGGGGACAGGGCGTGAATCGTGCTTGGTAGAGCACTTGTCTGTGAGAGGCAAAGGTCCCGAGTTTGAGTCTCGGCTTGGCACATAGTTATAATCTGCCAGGAAGTTTCAATATTACTCCTGTTTTACAGAAGTTTTATTTAAAAACGAAAAATTTTAGCAGCGCTCATACAGCTAACTCATATTTCGGTTTCTTTTTACTCAGTTATTAGCCAGAAGAAACACCTGTTGTAACGAAGACCAACCATATACAAAAAAAAGGGATCATTCAGATCTAAAATATTGGTGTCAGTTTTAACCAGTCGCTTTATCCCATCCCTACTTGGAATCAAACGTTGACATTGAGGAAAAGAAAGAGAACACCATTTTAGTAGGAGAAAGACAGCACCACCCCACTCTGCATTGTTGTCAGATTTATTCACGATGACAGATCCAAGATGGCGGCCACAGATGTGACAATATTGCACTGACATCATGACAGGAACGCAAAATTTTGGCTGGATAGTAGGTCAATTGGTCTACCTCCACTAACCTATCTCCACCCTCCTCTCCACCCCTCCCTACTCCCCCTCACTCCCTCATTTCCCTTCACATCCCCCATTTGGAAATTGGTATGAAAAGGACTCAGTCTGTGGTAGGCTGCTGGATAGGATGGATGTAAATCTTTATTTTGCATGCATTGTGGTGCACTGTTTATTTGAACAATTTGCATTGTCATAGATAGTAGTTCCATCCAATGTGTTCACCTTGAGGTCCGGAGTCCAAATGGCGTAGTTCACAACACCACCACCAGAGGGCACTGTTGACCCTCCACCCTCCCCTCACATGACATAATCCAAGATGGCGGTCAGGGGGGCGGAGGGGAAATGGCGGGAAATTCGCTCAGTCTGTGCTGAGCTTCCCAAGAGGAGAAAAATAATTGTTCACTGTGTACTGTGTGTTCAATAGACGAGATATCTCTGCTGGAGAAGGAGGAGTTTAATAGGTGTATTAGCTATAATAATACAGTTGAAGACTGTGTGGATAGCCGCCTGCATGATGCCTGAAAGGCAAAAATATTTGGTGAATGTATGAAGGAGACAAATACGCTTCATCAAATAATCAGGATGAAGTAGGATGGGGTTAAGTCACCCTTCACAACTCATGGTGATAAATGTGTGTGCTGCAATGATCGGCCGGCCGCGGTGGTCTCGCGGTTCTAGGCACGCAGTCCGGAACCGTGCGACTGCTGCGGTCGCAGGTTCGAATCCTGCCTCGGGCATGGATGTGTGTGATGTCCTTAGGTTAGTTAGGTTTAAGTAGTTCTAAGTTCTAGGGGACTAATGACCACAGCAGTTGAGTCCCATCGTGCTCAGAGCCATTTGAACCATTTTTGCAATGATCATTTGATAAAAATCCATTCAGTCTTCCGATATGCAAGAGGCAAGATGTTCACCCATTCTTGCATAAGTATCCATGTGTACGATTGAGGAAATGTTGGTGAAAAGCAGGGATGAATTTAATAAGTGTATACACACAAGCACACAGCAGATGACTGTATGCATAGCTTCCTACACAATGAGTGGAAAGAAAAGAAACTGATGAGCATGTGGTGAATATTTTTCGACAAATAATGGCTGTGTAGCAGGACGGTGTGAATGTGCATTTCAGAACTGATGCAGATATATGATTCTGCTGTAAATTCCTGCCTTTTTTAAAATTTCCTGACACCCTACATCGACTTTGCCCTATTCCACAATGAACCATAGGTGTTCACCTTGAGGTTGGGAGACCAACTGGCCTACTTCACAACACTTCCACCAGATGGCACTGTCAGCCCTCCCCCACTCATCTCCTGTGATGTAATCCAAGATGGCGGTCCAGAAAAAAAGATGGGAACCAACAGAAACACTGATTGGCTTTGGCCAATAGGTAGGCAGTATCTGATGACATCATTGGAGTAGATATAGGTCGGGCTTAGCAGCTCCATGGCCTCAGTCTCACACAGTCAGCTAGCAGCAGCAGCAGAAGAAGAAGAACCATGAATCGTCAGCAGCAGCAGTCGAGATCCAGCACAGCCCTGGAGAACAGTAAGAAACGAAAAGTAAATACCCCACATCACAGCTTTGTCTGTGGTTAGCATTATTATTATTAGTTGTTTTTGTGTCTTGGTCTGTATGTAATGCTTCCTCCTCCTCCTAGTTGAGCAGCAGCTTTCGACATGTTGAGGCTCGCAGATACGAGCACCAACATGTCGACCTCTGACACAATTGACCCAAAACAATCTTATTCACCGCCTTGTTGAGACCTGCATTCACCTCTGGACCTGCAGCTGCAACAACCTCCAGCATACCTCAACTTGTGGCGACCACTTGGGATCCTATAGCACATGTAGCCCTTTTGTTGGAGCAGGACAAGAAGCTGTTATTGTCTATACCACCTATCGATCTGGGTGATGAGGATGTCCTGTCTGTTCCTAATATTTTGAATGTGGTCCTAAACAACAGTGAGTTGATGGTCACTACTGGTCACTGACATATGACCCATCGCAGTAGAACATCCCTGTGCTAGCACAGGGACAGAGTGCAGATACTATCGGTAAGAGGGATCAAGTGAACCGAGTCTTATCAGTTCTATGTACAATTTAACTCCTAGAGGAATGAAACATGTAAATATAGGTATAGAAGCACACCATGACTAGAGCTTGCAAGTGAGGACAGAAATTTAAAATGCATTGAAGAGTGTTAAAGTGCCTATTTTTGAGCTTGACTGGGATGAAATATGTTGTACAGAACGCTACATCATTCAGCAGATGATCACAGGGTATTATCCAACTCGAACACCCCTCCCCCCCTCTCCACTGGACATTCGCCTTAGTGGTGTGACACTATCTATTACAACAGTGTATGATGACTCTACACTATGTGAGAAATCAGGTGACAAGTGTGTTTATCTACGGCACACGTCAATTATTAACTTATATGATGTATTGGAGAGATTGAGTCTTTGGTTGCCAAGCATAGACTCCACATACAGTGATGTTGTAAACTTTCTACATGTGCATAGTGTACTTTTTGATGATTTGGAGCAGTACCTTCATAAGAACTGAACACAGAACCAAAAGAGAAACAAATTAAGTGCTCGTGTGAAAACCAAAGTATTGTGGAGTACCCATCGGTATGAAGCAAATACACACAGAATTTATTACATATCAATAAACTTGGGAAATATTGTACAGGTGCAAAAGAGATAAGGAAAAAGTCTGATGATTTTTTTGAAATACTGCATCTGATCTGGAATGTGTATATAAAGAATGTGTATATAGAACCTCAAACTGTGTTTGTGTTTTATTTCATATGTTTCTTCTTATAGTCTACGTATTACATTTATTAATATCATTATTTTCAATGCTGCCCCTATGATCAAGCAGCAGCAGACGATTGCCTTAAGCACCTCCTCACCAATTCATTGTCAAAATGAAAGAAATGAAAGATGAAGTTGAAGTTACCTTTCATGTGTGTGTTTACACACACACACACACACACACACACACACACATATATATATATATATATATATATATACTACTTGTCAGTATTTGATATCATGGCAGGATAGTTGAAATATCCTCATCACAAGGACTTTGTTGTTCATGACTAGTTTTATAAAGATGCAGAAGAAGACCTGAAGAAGAAGAAAAATGGAATACTCCTTTCTGATAATATATGAGCAATTACTGTAGGTCGATTCGATTGTGGCAAGACTAATGACCTCATGAGGCTGCTAACACATGTACAATGGGTCCGATTTGAACATGTTTGTGTATTTTCAAAAGCACTGTATCGGCTATTACAGGAGATATTGCGCGGTGTCAGAAGGTGTTACATGCATGACATACACTGTTTCTGTCGTCTTATGGGTGCTGATGCATTTTATCTAAGTCAAGTATATTCCAGAATCCTGAAACAGATGGTTAGGCATAATGCAAGTCACATTATAGCCTTCAAACAAGACAATGGTAATTGAAAACACATTTACCAAGCACATTAAGGAACTGACATGTTGTTCGATGATTTTGTAAAGATATCCACCGAATACTGGAATCATTCACAGTATGGGTTTCTAGTTATTGGTAAAACAAGAAAACTGAATGATGGTAAGTCCAGGCGAAAATTCCAAGAATTTCTGTATATACAGCTCATTGAGAGTGTTGAGTATTTCAGTATAATCAGCACCATGGAAAATTCATGCTCCTGTTTGACTCTAAACCCGAAAGAATGAGAGTACTTAAACAGAACGTTTGCTTATACGTGGATGAGAAAATTCAGAGTTTCTTGCACAAAGTTGGAGGTATGCACAGGGAGCTAGAGATATATTATTGGGCTCTTCTGAGAATGATCAACGCATTAAGTGAGTCAGTTAATGAAATCGGCAAGAAAGTAACAGACTTAACTGAAAAGGCTGAGGCTATGAGAGGAAAATAAATGTAGAGACCCTTGCTATCGAGTAGGGCGAGCAGGCATGTAGTAAGAGGAAGAAGAGCAAATATATAAAGCCTCATGCTGCAGGGACGTCTGATTGGTATACATCGAGATGTCAATGAAGCAGAAGGTCATTCAGGCACGGAAAGCCGTTTGAGAGAATTTACGCTTGCTGAGGTTAGGGCATATGGATAGTCAACGACCATTAAGAGAGACCTTTAAGTCGGTTACTGAATCTCTCAGGGAGCTCTCAGCAAAAACAAAACCACACGATAACGGTAGTGTTGCCATTGACGAGTTCAATATCCGTCACGCCCTTGACCAGGTAGTTGGAACATTCAACGTCTGCAGGGAAGACCGTACATACTAGGTACACAACCTATAAATGTAACTGGCTTAATGAATCTTATCTAATGTAGATGATTTGCTACATATTTCAAAACATAAGACAGCATTTGAGGAATCATACCCATCAAACTGGTTAACAGAGATATTTACAGTTTCACGGGTGCAAACAACGAATCCTCGAACTTATACCTTGAACGATAGTAAACGTGAAGAAATTGCAGGTTACTTTTACACCGAGTTTCATAGAAGCTCAGAACCGGATGTGTTTCTTATGGAGACAGTCATAAGGCGTTAGGGAAATAGAGCGATAGTCAAATGGCTTGGTTTTCCTGCAACACAAAACAGTTGAATTGATGCTAACGATTTGCTATATAATGTGGTGTGCAGTCCACAACCACCGCAGGTGCATAACATGCAGGCTAGGAGACGCATTAGAGGAGGTATCTAGACAAACTGCCAGCGAAATTACACATTTAGGGATATAACTGCTGTGGATCTGGAACAAAACTTTAAAAACGCTTGAGGAAGCGTGTATGGAATACGAAGTTGCCTGTGCTGAAAATAAAGATCTCGCAAGTCGTCACATTGAAGACTGGATTTTAGCTGATAAGGCTAAGGCGATAGGATGAAGAAAGGATATTTGTATACGCCAACGCATCGTAGCATTTGCAGTTGATAAAACCATGTGTAGGAAAATTGTGTTTAGGAGTGATGAGTTTCAAGCGAGTTATGAATCCTTCACATTGTGCACTAAACAAGAAGAAGAAGGGTGGGGAAACAAAAGTGTTTGAAGAATTGTATGCTGACAGGGATGTATACGGCTAAAAACCCTCTGAAACAGTAGGGTGCAGTAGAAGAAGAGGATCGTTTAAAGCACCTCGAGTTCTACTAATACCCAAGACGTCTGGCAGTTTTCTTCCATTCCTCATTCTAGCCCTCTCCGCTCTCTCGGCGGTAGTGTCCCTCGCTGGTGATGCTGAATTATTGCTCGAACAGTCAACAACTTGTAAAACTCTCAAGCGCAGTCAGAAGAAGCAAGAAAGCATAACCGCATGATGGAAGCCTCAGGCATCGGAAAAGAACTATACTTTAAAACGTACAGAACAGGGCTTGGTCTATTCATAAATAAAGAAAAGCCCATTAGCAGTCCTGCCAGATCGAGCACTTACGAACACTAATCTTCTTAAGCTTGTTAGAAAAAAATTCAACATTCCAAGATTCCGTGGTGTGTTTATGCAGACACCTGTCGGCAGCTGATGGTTTCAATTAGTTATCATTTATTTACGTGACTGTTGGCGCTGTGTAATCACTGCTGGAGCTGTTTCACAGCTTGTGGCTGCTGCATCTTTTTAGCCTCCAGCATTGCCTCCAGCTCGGGCTGCATTTTCACCTGTGAGCTGTATCAAGAACAAGTATGAAATAAGAAATAAGCCAACGATGCAAAAAGAAATTACACTACTATTAACGTAATTTTTTTTTAAATATTCACGTGACACCTGTAGTTACAAACTTTCCACAGGAGGCTGGACCTCGACAAGGAAAGTTCGCTGCGGTACAGGCTCCTCCTCTTCTCCTCCTCCCATCAAACCTCGCAATCCAGAATAAAATCTTGGAGTTGCGCTGTAAAACAAGGAAAAGAAACTGAATTACCGACGAGAATTTCTTAACGCACTACATTTTTTTCCCGATTTCAACGCCATAATCACATATTTACAAAAACAAATTATTTACTTATATGGTAGGTCATATTCTTCTTCTTCTACAAGTCTACGTCATGTGCCGATGGTGTTTAATGTCGCCAAACGCTTCATTTTCAACAACAGCCACACACACAACTAAGAGAACAACCAAACTGGCGAACTGATGCTGGGAGAATAAGGTCGGGAGTGAGGGGTAGGATTTATATAGATGCACTAATCTGGCGGGAACCAATCAGGAAGGGCGGCTGATGGAGAGTCCCGAACATTTTTCTCAGGAGCAAATAGGAGCGCAGCGTTCCATCCCAGCTACAGATGAATGCTGGTCTGAGCACGGAGCTCAGCTTGGTCCTGGTCCGCCGCACACGGATTTCGTGCGCCTTTGTACGTGAAGTTTACGAAATACCAACTTCTTCCGCTGATCCATTCTTTGTTCGCCGGAGTGCCGCTGCTTCAGTCTGAGGCGAGCTGCGTCCAAATGGCTCTGAGCACTACGGGACTTAACTTCTGAGGTCATCAGTCGCCTAGAACTTAGAACTAATTAAACCTAACAAAGCTAAGGACATCACATGCCCGAGGCAGGATTCGAACCTGCGACCGTAGCGGTCGCGCAGTTCCAGACTGTAGCACCTAGAACCGCTCGGCCACTCTGGCCGGCTGAGCTGCGTCCGCTGACGCATGCACCGCCGCTTCGTCGATCTCGAGTTACCACTGTTCCCCGTGTAGCAAACTACTGTGACAGTGTATTTAACAATATTTTTTTACATAATGTAGGATCATCACCAGAGTTTCAATGCTGTGCATTTGCTCTCACTTATTTTAGTTTTAATTTGTAAACAATATTCCCGAGCGATATATTTCCGAGTGTATTTGCAGTAATGTATTTCCATTCCATGTGCACCTGGGAAGACAGTCAATGTTTCGTGTGTGAGCAAATTTGAAGCAAACTGTTTACAGCAACATTTGAAAATGTATTGTGGTGTTAAATACTATACCTAATTTATTTATGCACTAAATATTCCAGAACAGTGAAGGAAGACTGAGAGGTTTCACAAGCGTGCGGCAATCATTTTAGAGTCTGTCGTCAAGTGTTGAGGTATACACCACAGTGTTGAAGCAAATTACTGTGCAGCGATCTTTTTGAAAGTGTATATAGAGATATATTCAATTGAATTTAGTAACTCCTGAAGCAGCTCATGCTCAAAGATTAGGAAAAGATGTGGTATTTCCCACAAAGGCGTCCGAAATGTCAGGGATCGTTTCACAAGAGTGTCGCAATCTTCTTTTAGAGTCTGAGTTCAAATGGGGTGGTGGTATTCCTGAGAATAATACATATAATTACATGACAAATTGCTTAAATATTCCTGCACCATCAGCAAAGCTCTCTCTCTCTCTCTCTCTCTCTCTCTCTCTCTCTCTCTGTGCAGTCGTACATTTACTTGTTGTGACATCTGTTAGTTACGTATATGACAATATCCACACATTTCTTAAACACCAGAAACAGTTCGTCTTCAACGACAAGGGGCATCCATGCACAGCGGATGGGAAGGAGGAAGGCTGCGGGTATTTCCAACGTGACAGGTTCAAAAGTGGCTCTGAGCACTGTGGGACTTAACATCTGAGGTCATCAGTCCCCTAGAACTTAGAACTACTTAAACCTAACTAACCTAAGGAAATAACACATATTCATTCCCGAGGCAGGATTCGAACCTGCGACCGTAGCGGTCGCGCGGTTCCAGACTGTAGCGCCTACAAACGCTCGGCCACACAGGGCTGCCAACATAACAGGAACAACTTAACTTGCGGCTACCCTGCAGCTATCGCATGCCAGCGCTTTGAACCCGGTATGAGGCGTCTTCCAGCATCCGCTAAGGCTCTGGGGCAGGGAACGTGCGTAAGACTAAGTGAATGTCTTGCCTCTTGTGCTTCAGAAGACTGACTGGACTTTTATCAAACCATCTACAGTTACAGCACACTCATTTATCAGCATGAGTTGCAAAGTGTAACTTAGCTCCATTCTGCTGCATCTTCATTATTTGATAAAGTGTATTCACCTTTTTCATACACTCATCAAATGTAATTGCTTTCCAAGGATCATGCAGGTAGCTACTGACAAAGTCCTCACCTGCATGATTATAGGTAATATACCTCCTTCTCCTGCACAACCATCTCATCTATTGAACACATAGTACATAGTAAGTAGTTATGTCCATCCTCTTGGGAAGCTCAGCACACACTGAGGAAATATTCTACCATTTTTCCCTGGGCCGCCATCTTGGATTACTTCATGTGACGGGAGCGGGGATAGCCAACGATGACCTCTGGTGGTGGTGTTGTGAACTAGGCCAGCTGGACTGTGATCCTCAAAGTGAACACACTGGATGGAGCTACTGTCTATGACAACTCAATTTTTTAATCGACAGTGTACTTCAGTGTGTAGAAAAGAAAGACTTATGTCCCTCCCATCCAGCAGCCCAGCACAGAATTAGTGCTTTTCCCACCAATTACCAGATGATAGAGGTAAGGGGTGGGGAGGAGAGGGGAGGGGAAGGGGGGAGCAAGGTGTGGAGTTAGGCTAGTGGAGGTAGCCAATGACCTACTTTCTCACCCAAATTTGAACTTCTTGCCAAGATGTCAATGCAATGTTGCCACATCTCTGGCCGCCATCTTGGATCCCGATGCTGCTGCTGCTGTAGGCCTCCCACACTAGACTGACGGGTTGTAGCTCCATGCTCAGCCTACAGCCGCTCTAGGCTGTGGCAGTGCCCTTGCTAGCGAAGAGTGCTGCTGCCCAGCACCTCGCCTCTGTGCTGTAGGCTTCGCTGTCAATGGTACTCTCATCACAGTGAGCTGCGGTTGCGGAGATGTAGCCACGTTACAAGAGAGAAAGAATAACTGACACAATTAAGTACAATCTTGACTAAATCTGGCAACAATGCACAGTGAGATGGTGCTGTTTTTGTCCCTCTAATCACCATACAAACGCTGCATTACTTTCTTTCATTATTTCTGTCTTGCGATAATAATAACCATCACACTTTCATCACTAGTACAGCCATGACGAATTACTATTGTGTTAAAGTGCTATGAGGTGGCTTGTTTGCAAGGAGAAGTAGGTAATCAGTGCAAGTTCAGGGCTTGATCTGGTTATAATGGGTTTCTTATTTCAAGGGCACTGATAAGGATTTCCGGCGCCAAGTTACACAATTGGATGATCTGTATTCAGGTCATTCCTCACTCCCCTACCCCAGTAACCATGGGAACTGATCAAGGCCATGCTGGGGAACCCCTACCCTACCCTCCTCTGCCACCCATCCTCCAGGACCAATGAAATCGAAGCACCTCCTCCCCTCTTCAACTTTTTCAACTGAGGCACTTCAGTAGATGGAGTTTACTCTGGAGCTGGTCAGCACAGGGAGAAGTATTAGGCTGAGTCATCAGTCTTCTGGCTGGTTGGATGTGCCTTGCCACGAATTTTTCTCCTGTGCCAACTTTTTCATCCCAGAGTAGTAGTAGCAACCTACAGCCTCAATTATTTACTGGATGCATTCCAGTCACTGTCTTCTTCTACAGTGTTTGCCCTCTACAGCTCCCTCTAGTACCATGGAAGTCATTCCCTCATGTCTTAACAGATGTCCTATTATCCTCTCCCTGCTCCTTGTCAATGTTTTCCAGTTATTCCTTTCCTCTCCGATTCTGCACAGAACCTTCTCATTCCTCCCCTTACAGTCCACCTAACTTTCAACATTTGTATGTAGCACCACATCTCAAATGCTTCGATTCTCTTCCGTTCCAGTTTTCCCAAAGTACATGTTCCACTACCAGCTGTAGATTCTTAGAAATTACTTCCTCAAGCTGAGGCGAATGTTTGGTACTAGTAGAGTTCTCTTGTCCAGGAATGCCCTTTTTGCCAGTGCCAGTCTGCTTTTGATGTACTCCTTGCTCCTTCCGCCATTGATTATTTTGCTGCCTATGTAGCAGAATTCCATAACTTCGTTTGCTTCGTGACCATCAATCCTGATATTAAGTTCTAGCTGTTGTCATTCCTGGTACTTCTCATTCCTTTCGTCTTTCATCGATTTACTCTCAATCCATATTCTTTACTGCATGCCAGTTTAACCCGCCTTCTTTCAACCGGAGCAGGAGGGTGCAATAGCATGATGTATCGATAGTTACGCCTTTTTACAAGTAATCCAGCAAATTTACCCCTTCTGCATCATGCATCGGGTCATTCACGCATTTTCCACAGTCGATCCTCCACGTTTGAAGTCGGTCACCTACTTTTTCACTGTTGCATAAGACGTGGCACTGTCCTTAAGCGTATTCCGCACGTGCTCCGCAATTTCCTTGGGTGTCATTCCCTTCATATGAAGGTATTCAATCACAGCACGGTTCTTGATTCTCCCGATATTCACCATTTTGCTTACACTACGGTATACAACGCATCCTAGCGGCAAAACTATATATATATGTGTATGTATAAATTATTTTTCCGTATGGTACCATGTGCCGCTCACAAAAACAGAGCTTGAGAGGTAGCCAGAGGGGTTGTCTTCCTTGTAAATGTGTAAGAGTCCTAATTTCTCTTATCCTACGTTAAGTGCGAATACAGTTATCGACAGTGATTTTTAGCGTGTTGACTGAACCTATCAGTGACAAGTCCACCATTAGGTTATTGATTTTGAGACAATTCTTCTACTTATTTCAGGAAGTGTGTTATAGCATATCTGTAAGCAACTAAAGATTCACTGCTTCTAAGAGTGGCAGCACCTTATAAAACTGCATTATGAGATTTGCTCTTCAGGCTGAGAACCATACTAGGTTGAATTAATAGATGTGGAATACAATTTCCATGCACCCTATCTTAAATGTGTAATCCCTAAATAAAATTCCCAGCAGACTTTTACAAGAGAAAAACACCACTTGCAAGGATTATAGACATTTACGAAATGAGTTGTCGCATTTACTACCTTGCACGTGAACGAAACAAAATTTAAAAATGTCCTGTTTACAGCCTTCTTCTCTCGTCAGCATCAGGCTCTGAATTTGAGTCCGACATTAGCTAAGCTGTGCGTCGTCATCGGCGGCAGTGTCACAGGCAGAGCTTTGTCAGTGCTCTAACGACATATGAGAGGCAGGGGAAACGCCAATTGGTGGTAAAATGTTAACGTCCAACCCTTTACACCTGATGATACTACTGTAGCGATTAGATGTGCGGTTTGTTTTGCCGGTATTTCCAGGGCTGGCTGCAGGCTCACTGCTCCGACGTTGGTACCTGCGGCCCCGGGATCGGCTGTGGCGTCGGCAGCATCGACAAAGACGTGCAGCATCTTGTCACAGGTTTTTCCAGGGGCTTATCGACAGACAGCTGCACACTGCAGCTCTCCCTCTCTATGACTGTATTTTATCAAACACTACTGGCCTTTAAAATTGCTACACCACGAAGATGACGTGCTACAGACGTGAAATTTAACCGACAGGAAGAAGATGCTGTGATATGTATATGATTAGATTTCCGAGCATTCACACAAGGTTGGTGCCGGTGGCGACACCTACAACGTGCTGACATCAGGAAAGTTTCCGACCGATTTCTCATACACAGACAGCAGTTGACCGGTGTTGCCTGGTGAAACGTTGTTGTGATGCCTCGGGTGAGGAGGAGAAATGCTTAACATCATGTTTCCGACTTTGATGAAGCTCGGATTGTAGCCTATCGCGGTTGCGGTTTATCGTATCGCGACATTGCTGCTCGCGTTGGTCGAGATCCAATGACTGTTAGCAGAATATGGAATCGGTGGGTCCAGGAGGGTAATACGATACGAACTGCCTTGTATCACTAGCAGTCGAATTGACAGTCATCTTGTCCGCATGGCTGAAACGGATCGTGCGACCACGTCTCGATCTTTGAGTCAACAGACGGGGACATTTGCAAGACAACAACCATCTGCACGAACAGTTCGACGACGTTTGCGGCGGCATGGACTATCAGCTCGGAGACCATGGCTGCGGTTACACTTGACGCTGCATCAGGAGCGCCTGCGATTGTGTACTCAACGATGAACCTGGGTGCACGAATAGCAAAACATCATTTTTTCGGATGAATCCAGGTTGTGTTTACAGCATAATGATGGTCGCATCCGTGTTTGGCGACATCGCGGCGAACGCACATTGGAAGCGTGCATTCGTCATCGCCATACTGGCGTATCACCTAGCGTGATGGTATGGGGTGCCATTGGTTACACGTCTCGGTCACCTCTTGTTCGC
This sequence comes from Schistocerca gregaria, assembly GCF_023897955.1. NCBI lineage: Eukaryota > Metazoa > Arthropoda > Insecta > Orthoptera > Acrididae > Schistocerca > Schistocerca gregaria. Next base: position 243,518,890 of record NC_064921.1, read on the forward strand.
ACTGACGGCACTTTGAACAGTGGACGTTACATTTCGGAAGTGTTACGACCCGTGATTCTACATTTCATTCGAAACCCTACATTTCAGAAGGATAATGCTCGACCGCATGTTGCACGTCCTGTATGGGCCTTTCAGGATACAGAAAATGTTCGACTGCTGCCCTGGCCAGCACATTCTCCAGATTTCGCACCAATTGAAAACGTTTGGTCAATGCCGGACGAGCAGCGTGCTCGTCACAGTACGCCAGTCACTACTCTTGATGAACTGTGGTATCGTGTTGAAGCTGCATGGGCAGCTGAACCTGTACTCGCCATCCAAGCTCTGTTTGACTCAATGCCCAGGTGTATCAAGGCCGTTATTACGGCCAGGGGTGGATGTTCTGGGTGCTGATATCTCATGATCCATGCACCCGAATTGCGTGAAAATGTAATCACATGTCACTTCTAGTGAAATATATTTGTCCAATGAATACCCGTTCATCATCTGCACTAAAAGGTATCAGATAGATTATAGAATGGTAAGACAGAGATTTAGGAACCAGGTTTTAAATTGTAAGACATTTCCAGGGGCAGATGTGGACTCTGACCACAATCTATTGGTTATGAACTGTAGATTAAAACTGAAGAAACTGCAAAAAGGTGGGAATTTAAGGAGATGGGACCTGCATAAACTGAAAGAACCAGAGGTTGTACAGAGTTTCAGGGAGAGCATAAGGGAGCAATTGGCAGGAATGGGGGAAAGAAATACAGTAGAAGAAGAATGGGTAGCTTTGAGGGATGATGTAGTGAAGGCAGCAGAGGATCAAGTAGGTAAAAAGTCGAGGGCTAGTAGAAATCCTTGGGTGACAGAAGAAATATTGAATTTAATTGATGAAAGGAGAAAATATAAAAATGCAGTAAATGAAGCAGGCAAAAAGGAATACAAACGTCTCAAAAATGAGATCGACAGGAAGTGCAAAATGGCTAAGCAGGGATGGCTAGAGGACAAATGTAAGGATGTAGAGGCTTATCACACTAGGGGTAAGATAGATACTGCCTACAGGAAAATTAAAGAGACCTTTGGAGATAGGAGAACCACTTGTATGAACATCAAGAGCTCGGACGGAAACCCAGTTCTAAGCAAAGAAGATAAAGCAGAAAGATGGAAGGAGTATATAGAGGGTCTATACAAGGGCGATATACTTGAGGACAATATTATGGAATTGGAAGAGGATGTAGATGAAATGAAATGGGAGATACGATACTGCGTGTAGAGTTTGACAGAGCACTGAAAGACCTGAGTCGAAACAAGGCCCCCGGAGTAGACAACATTCCATTGGAACTACTGACGGCCTTGGGAGAGCCAGTCCTTACAAAACTCTACCATCTGGTGAGCAAGATGTATGAGGCAGGCGAAATACCCTCAGACTTCAAGAAGAATATAATAATTCCAATCCCAAAGAAAGCAGGTGTTGACAGATGTGAAAATTACAGAACTATCAGTTTAATAAGTCACAGCTGCAAAATACTAACACGAATTCTTTACAGACGAATGGAAAAACTAGTAGAAGCTGACCTCGGGGAAGATCAGTTTGGCTTCCGTAGAAATGTTGGAACACGTGAGGCAATACTGACCCTACGACTTATCTTAGAAGAAACATTAAGGAAAGGCCAACCTACGTTTCTAGCATTTGTAGACTTAGAGAAAGCTTTTGACAATGTTGACTGGAATACTCTCCTTCAAATTCTGAAGGTGGCAGAGGTAAAATACAGGGAGCGAAAGGCTATTTACAATTTGTACAGAAACCAGATGGCAGTTATAAGAGTGGAGGGGCATGAAAGGGAAGCAGCGGTTGGGAAGGGAGTGAGACAGGGTTGTAGTCTCTCCCCGATGTTATTCAATCTGTATATTGAGCAAGCAGTAAAGGAAACACAAGAAACATTTAGAGTAGGTATTAAAATAAATGGAGAAGAAATAAAAACTTTGAGGTTCGCCGATGACATCGTAATTCTGTCAGAGACAGCAAAGGACTTGGAAGGGCAGTTGAACGGAATGGATAGTGTCTTGAAAGGAGGATATGAAATGAACATCAACAAAAGCAAAACGAGGATAATGGAATGTAGTCGAATTAAGTCGGTTGATGTTGAGGGTATTAGATTAGGAAATGAGACACTTAAAGTAGTAAAGGAGTTTTGCTATTTGGGAAGCGAAATAACTGATGATGGTCGAAGTACAGAGGATATCAAATGTAGACTGGCAATGGCAAGGAAAGCGTTTCTGAAAAAGAGAAATTTGTTAACATCGAGTATAGATTTAAGTGTCAGGAAGTCATTTCTGAAAGTATTCGTATGGAGTGTAGCCATGTATGGAAGTGAAACATGGACGATAAATAGTTTGGACAAGAAGAGAATAGAAGCTTTCGAAATGTGGTGCTACAGAAGAATCCTGAAGATTAAATGGGTAGATCACATAACTAATGAGGATGTATTGAATAGGATTAGGGAGAAGAGAAGTTTGTGGCACAACTTGACCAGAAGAAGGGATCGGTTGGTAGGACATGTTCTGAGGCATCAAGGTATCACCAATTTAGTATTGGAGGGCACCGTGGAGGGTAAAAATCGTAGAGATAGACCAAGAGATGAATACAGTAAGCAGATTCAGAAGGACGTAGGTTGCAGTAGGTACTGGGAGATGAAGAAGCTTGCACAGGATAGAGTAGCATGGAGAGCTGCATCAAACCAGTCTCAGGACTGAAAACCACAACAACAACAGTGGTGTCGAACACTAATATTAGGAGAGTTACAGTTATTTTTATTCTACCTGGGAGACCTGGCGAATCTTGTCCATAGTCAGTTTTTTTTTTTTTCAGGATTGTATTTAGTTGCTAAATTTTTCTCGGTGTACCCAGTATGGTTGATGTCTTGGGGTATGAACATAACAGTTGCACTATTGCTGCCTACGTCTGAAGGAAACTCCAGACTAACTTCGCCAATTGGATGGTCACAGAGGTATTGGTAGCTCTCTTACTCGATTTTTTATGCGTTTTCTAGCTGTGTCACACATCGTCTAAAACTTATGCAGTAGTGTGTATCATGTGATGTGTCTTCTTTCCACTTGGGAGCTCTGTCTGACTGGGACTGGCAACGTCCCCACATATTTTTGGAAGCTTTATTCTAACTGGTCCAGAAAGAAAGGTAAGGAAGACGTGAGGAGTGCTTGGCTATTAAACTGTTAGCAATTCTCATCTGCAAAGGTGTCCACAAATTTCCGCTGTTGATCGTGTAGGTGTCAGCAAGCTACCACTAGTTTGCCGTGGCACGATGTCAGATTTCATAGCAGTGTCCTTTGCGCCAGCATCTAGTGCTATGACGTCATTAATATAATGCGATGTCATTAATTTCTAACACATATGCCATGACGCCACACACGAAGTGTTAATGTAATGGTGCCTTAGCAATGACAAATAGTTTCGGATCATGCTGAACTGTGACTGGATGAAAGCATCATGACATTGACGTGATATCGGGAACAGCGGGGTGGAGCTCTGTCAATTGAAAAAAATGCAAGAAAAAGGTGGGGAAATATGTAAAATGGTGTAAAATACGGAAAAAGGGTGAGAAAAATACGAAAAAAATGTGGAAGAATGAGAGTATTTACCTATCTGCCAGGGTGTTGTTTCTGCTGGTGCATCAAACGACGAAAATCACATAATATTAACTTCATGAAATGTATTCGCAGTTGAGAATATGGACAACCATAAACTGTATAATGGAATGACGACAGTGGAAATTTTTGCCGGACAACGACACGAACCGGCCGCTCATTTTCTTGCAGGATAATGCCTACCCACATGTTGTCAAGGTTGTTTCGACTACGCTGCAGGAGTTTTACTAGGAATCTCTTTTACATTCTCGATACGGCCGCGAAGTCTCCCCATGCGATTTTCATTTTTTTATTTTTTTGAAGCCCTGAAGAAAGACATACGTGGCAATCGATTTGCTTCGGCTGAAGAGGTGCATCCATGGGTGCAAACAAGGTTCCACAGGCAAGGGCAAACGTTTTTTCCATGACACCATTGACTGTCTTGTCTGACAGTAGGATAAATCTGTTAACAAGTATAGCGATTGCTTTTCAACTTGAACGTATAAATTATGCCCGACAATATAGTTAAATGTTCAGTTGCAATGATCCGGTTGGTCTCTTCTGGGCGGCGACTTTAGAAATGTGTGTGAATTCGTAAGCGACTAAACTGCTGAGGTCATTGGCCCCTAGACTTACACACTACTTAAACTAACGTATGCTAAGAACAACACACACACCCATGCCCGATGGAGGACTCCAACCTCCTGCGGGAAGCGACGCACAATCCATGACATGGCGCCTCAAACTGTGCGGCTACTCCGCACGGCAGGCGATTTTAGGATAGTCCTGTTGCTGTTTTGAGGCATAGTGTTGAATCTGTCGAACTTTCTGATACACCCTGTTGAGCGAGCTGTGCGTCCTCCTAAATTTGCGTTTGATGGGCGGCTGGGAGCTTTTACCGAGACGTTAGAGCAAAGCGTAACGTGGTTCGTGACATGTGACCTTATATGCCGTTTGGCTGGCTGGCCACACCATGTGGCGCCCTTTCCGTGAATGGCCGCGTCTCGTATCTCTGGAGGACGCAGCAGAGTTCGTTATTTTGCTGGCCAGTGTGCTGTTTTTGACGAAGCAAGGAAATGATGCAGAAAAAGAGTAATTTGAGAGTCTTCATTCGTAAATAAGGGGGAAATAGGTGGAAGTTGTGCATTTTTATGTAGTAATTTTTTTGAAATAGCCTACTTGGCTGGTTCTCTGTATATTTCACACTTTACGAAAACCTTGAAATGCTTAACATATGTCACTGAAGACATCAGGAACTATTTAAGATGAAACGACTTTTGAAATGCGAAACAATTACTTTCCAGTCTTCCTCAGCATTATTTCAAAACCCTTGCACATACGTCGTCTCCTACAACTGAGAAGGAAATTTAAAAGGTAAATATTAATTACCGATGAGCAATATAGCTCTTAGAAAGACTATGATTTGCACTCTGGTTCTTAGTAACTGGAGGCATTTACGTTATTAATAGTTTCACGTTCCAAAAGCTGATATATCTTAAGGACTTTCTGTTGTTTGTAGTGAAATATGCGACGAATTTCAAGGATTTTGTGAAATGCGAAGTATACAAACAATCTGTCATGTAGGATATCTTTGAAAATTAGGTGTATACACTGGGCAAAATAATTAAAGGGCCATTTCTTTGAAACCCCGTTATTTTCCTCCTTTGCGAGACAGACGTGTGAAACTTAGCTCCAAGATGCCTACAATTTTCCTCTCGAATGATGCAAAAGCTTGGCTTCCTGCGATATCATCCTCGGGCCCGTCGACGCTTCAACGACAATCTATGGACACATAGGAAGAAAAGGCCAGAGCTCAGCTTGCCGTTGGTGGGGAGGCTTGCGTGCCTCAGCGATACAGATGGCCGTACCGTAGGTGCAACCACAACGGAGGGGTATCTGTTGAGAGGCCAGACAAACGTGTGGTTCCTGAAGAGGGGCAGCAGCCTTTTCAGTAGTTGCAGGGGAAACAGTCTGGATGATTGACTGATCTGGCCTTGCAACATTAACCAAAACGGCCTTGCTGTGCTGGTACTGCGAACGGCTGAAAGCAAGGGGAAACTACAGCCGTAATTTTTCCCGAGGACATGCAGCTTTACTGTATGATTAAATGACTTGACTAGAAGAAGGGATCGGTTGGTAGGACATGTTTGGAGGCATCAAGGGATCACAAATTTAGCATTGGAGGGCAGTGTGGAGGGTAAAAATCGTAGAGGGAGACCGAGAGATGAGTACACTAAGCAGATTCAGAAGGATGTAGGTTGCAGTAGGTACTGGGAGATGAAGCAGCTTGCACAGGATAGAGTAGCATGGAGAGCTGCATCAAACCAGTCTCAGGACTGAAGACAACAACAACAACAACAGCTCGTGGGTTAATGAGATCACATTGAGACCAAATTTTACCACAAATCTTCCCAACGCCGCCATAGACGTGTCACACTATGGACACGTCGTAATCCCCGCCCCCCTCCTTAACTACTTCTCACCCCTTATCTTGACGCCTCTGTGATGCAGCTCTGAATCACGCGGTTTTCTTATGGGTGGCTGAGGAAAATATTTTACACAGTCCGTCGCGGAGAACCGACGCTGAAAGGTCTCAGGCGGATGACATAAGGGGCATCAAGAAGCCACCCATTCTGCTGGGGCGTTTATTTGCATGCATTTCACGGTCGAAAACGACAGTTGGCTGCGCGATAAACAGCAGAACGACGTTCTTGGGACCTTGACACTGCCGACACCCCTCGGACGATTCAGCCCTTCTCTAATGACTTTGTGGGACTGAAAACCCGTGAAGGTGATCCAACCCTTTTGGAGTACAGTGTGACCACAATTTTTGGTCACATATACAGCATGAAACAAGAAGGGAACGTTCAAAACCATTCGACGAAACTTGAAAGAGATCCGAAGCAGAAAAGAGCACATATGCTTTTTCAGCTCTCCTCTTTCACGCCATCCTGCGGCGTGTCCACGGGGGAGGAAGAGGGTCAGGGGGAAGGGTGGGGGACTGATACATCAAAAGGTCCCTCTGAGACTCCGCAGTCCGGCACCACCCTCGGTGCCACTCGTGAACCTTTGTTGACCACATAAAAAATATACATGTACAAAGTCAACCCTATGCGCCTGCACGCAGGCAGCCCTTTCGACGCCTTACAGGCCGAGTGGTGCTTCACTACTGCTCAAGCGCCTGCTTGTGGGCATGCAGAATCAGAGGGGCACCGAAAGGGTTGCCTGGACTCCGCGGTCTTGTGATTGGTCAAGGATCGGCTCAGTGCAGATAAATTTTTAATGTGCTCAAAAAAGGTGTGCAGGTGGCATCAATGTTGTTACTGATCTTGATGAGTTTTAGGGGGATCTTTGCCTCTTTGCTATTTTATCCAAGGATGTGTCAATGTTGCACAGCCCATCCGCTCCCTCCCCACGAGAACGCCACTAGAGAGAGAGAAGCAGTAAGGCTAAAAGGGGTAAACACTGTTTGCTCCTTTGGATCACGTTCAAATTTCGTCGAATGTTGTTTAACGGCCACTAGTGGTTCCACACTGTATACTACAGCAAATATTTAGTCACGCTACATTCCAAATGGGTCAGATTCGACGGAGTTACAGTTCCTTAACGTCCTTAGAGAGAGATTGAAACGTCCGGGAGGTGTCGGCAGTGTCAAAGATAGTAAAGAACGTCGTTCTGTGGCAAAGCGCACAGCCGATTGTCTTTTTCCACTGTGAAACGTGGTGTGTCCCCCTAGAAGATAGCAGCCTGCAAACCTGCAACACAATCGCGTCCCTTGGGTGGCCGCGCTTCAGGCATTGTCTGTTGCAACAGCCACAAGCACCTGCAAGCCAACACCGATTTGCACTCGCCGAATGTTGATGAATGTTTCGGATAACAACAGCATCACGACTCACTGTCCTTAGATTCTCTGGAATCCGTCACAAATGGCGCCCAGTCTGCTTCCAGCTGAGCGTTCTTTCACACCGTGGCACTTTAATCGCGGGCACTATTTTCCTACACTATGTCACCTACCCACTACGACAGCCATGCACAGCAACAGTATTTATGGTGGCAAACAACCATGGAATGTCAGTTCGGATGTAGCTATTGAGCCAATCATTCCTCAAAGTTCTCTGGACAAGGCGCGAACGCAAAGGTGGTCCATCAGTCAGAGTTTTTTGCACGAACCATCGTCGGAAAATGGCTGTGCTGTGTTTAACTTCAGATTCCTGCTGAGATTACGGCATTGATTTTACTTCTTCACACGTTGACCGTACGTCCATCAAATGTACATTTTCTTCCTTTACTGACTGATTGCGTTATCAACTCCAGAACATTTCTAGTGAATTTGGATTTGTACCTTTCTCGTACTCAATTTGGCCGTAATCATCAATTGTCTTTCCTTGTCGTGACTCAGAATACGAAAAAATCTTTTCATTTTCATATAACTTAATATTCCACGAAGGAAAGTGTTCAAGGATATTTGATAAATTTGCTCTTCATTGTTTTACATGGGCTGTGCCCTCATTGCGCCTCTGCCAGCGCGCAAGACTTAAAATATAAAATTAGTAAAAAACATTATAAATCGCAAAAGTGATTTATTAAAAATATGACCGGTTTTGATCTGTTCCGCTGCTGGGGGTCAGCGCAGCTCCTCTCGTCGTGCAGCCGTAATCACCTCGGAAACTTTTTCACATGAATCACGACAGCTCCGCCAATGCACTACCCTTTTATACTTTGTTTACACGATACTACCGTCATCTGTGTATGCGCCTATCGCTATCGCACCACTTTTGGAACCTCCGAGTAATCGAATATGGCGTATCCTAAGTTGCTTCCGTTGTGGAAAGCTGTCTAACATCTCACTGATCACGTTCCTCTCTGCAGAACCAACATCTGAGGTGTCTGATTCCGTCTTTCACGCATGGAAATACGTCGCAGCGTGAAAATTCACGTTCTGAAGTCACAAAACGTGGTCAGCTCCATTTCAACGTTCGCTCTCATGTCCCATGCGAAGCCAGCTTAAACATACGTACGAGCGTGGACTAATAGATATTGTAAATATCTCCTAGATTTGGTTATGCGGAATGACTACTCATGTAAATGGACACAACATGCAGGTCTTTCATAAAACATAAATGTTAACCACATCATTTTACTGAATCACTTTTCGTTATACGTTTGGGCATTCTACATTTTCAAAGGACATTGACAGTAATCCATTGGGAAAATATTTGTTGGCAGCTGTTCAAATGGTTCAAATGGCTCTTAGCACTATGGGACTTAAGTTCTGAGGTCATCAGTCATTGGGAAAATATTTGTTGGCAGCTGTTCAAATGGCTCTTAGACACTATGGAACTTAAGTTCTGAGGTCATCAGTCCCCTTAAACCTAACTAACCTAAGGACACCACACACATCCATGCCCGAGGTAGGATTCGAACAAGCGACCGTAGCGGTCGCGCGGTTGCAGACTGAAGCCCCTAGAACCGCTCGGCCACACCGGCCACCTGTTGGCAGCTGTTCTTAGCCTAGTACACACCAGGAGATATGTTACGTGAAATGTCTCAAGAATGTTAAACGAAAACGTCATGGGTTTTCGAAATTTCCTCAACTGGCGTCTGCCTATTTTGAAACTTCGCGTCGTGCGATCTACAACTAGATGAACAGCCATACTGTGCAAACCACAGTGAAAAGCATATTGAAGGGTACTTTCCACTGTACCACGTACCACGGGTCGTTCCCGTTTTCCATTTGCGTTTCGAGTGCATGCAGAATGATTACTCTAATGCCTATGTGTGATACGTCCAAACTTGTGTTGGCGGGAGCGACATGTGGGCGGATGTAGTATATTTCGAAATTCCTCACTTAATACTGTTTACTGAAACGTATTAAGAAGACTGTCCCAGGATCTTAAAGCATCTACCGGCATATTCAGCCGAGGCTGCTAATGCAATTCTGTGCTGAGGTACTCGAGTGGGAAGTGACCGTGTCGAATACTGCTGGTGGAACAAATTTCCACTCTCACTGTTTGGCCAGAAAGGAGAGGGGGAGGTGGTGGGGTAAAATTCCTGGTCATCAGATTCCTCGTCAGTCTTGTGGATTAAATTCCTAATCTGTCTGTTGTGTCTCACAGAGTGACGGCTTGTCTCATTGTCCCAAATGAGCATGCATTTAGAAAGCGTCGCTCGTACGAAACTCAACTTACCTTTTCTTGCTCGACATCTTTCGTACCATGGATGAAGGGAAACAAGCAGATTTTATACTCCTAGATCTCCGGAAAGTGTCTGTTACAGTGCCGCACGCAGATTGTTGAAGTCTGTGCATATCGATGAGGTTCCCAGCTATGCCTCAGTAAATTAGCTTACTATGCCTACTTTCATTCACTGCTTTCATATGGGATCATATTCTGGGGTAATTCATCGTTGAGTAGAAAATTATTCATTGCTCAAAAACGTGTAATCAGAATAATTGCTGGAGCCCACCCACGGTCATCCTGCAGACATCTATTTAAGGATCTAGGGATCCTCACAGTAACCTCACAGTATATATATTCACTTATGAAATTTTTTGTTAATAATCCAACCCAGTTCAAAAGTAATAGCAGTGTGCATAGCTATAACACCAGAAGAAAGGATGATCTTCACTATGCAGGGTTAAATCTGACTTTGGCACAGAAAGGGGTAAATTATGCTGCCACAAAAGTCTGCATCAAAAGCCTGACAGATAGCGAACAAACATTTAAAAATAAATTAAAAGAATTTCTAGATGACAACTCCTTCTACACATTAGCTGATTTTTTAGATATAAATTAAGGGAAAAAAACAACTTAAACATTAATGTCATGCAATATTTTGTGTAATGTAATATCTTGTACAGACATCTTTTATTAACCTGACGCGTTCCACATCATTACGAAGCGTCGTATTCATGATCTATGGAACAAGTATTAACCTAATCTAATCTAATTTGTGATTGGCTAGTGGCTCGAAGACTTTGCTGCGTAGTAGAACCCAGTACGTTATCTTCGACGGCGAGTGTTCATCAGAGACAAGGATATCGTCAGGAGTGCCTCAAGGAACTGTGACAGGACCGCTCTTGTTCTGTATATATATAAATGATCCTCAAGGCTCAGTCTTACGTCCACTATTGTTCCTCATATACACGTAAAAGATCTTCCGTCGAAGATGCAACAGGCAGAATGACAGTAGTATTGTAGACTAGCCAAGCACACATGCAGAACAGTATAAATATTAAACAATATTCTTAAAAGTACCATTGACTAGTTTTCCACGAATGTTCTCTCTCTCAGTTTTAAGAAGATACACCATGTTCCGTTCTGCACAGGATGGGGCGCTACACCAATAAGTGTAGACATGGTGAGGAAATATAAATAGGGCGAAAACTTCAAAATTCTTAAATGTTCATATTAATGAAAATTTAAACTGGAAAAAGCACGTTTTTGAGTTCCTAAAACAAATTGGTTCGGCCACATTGGCACTTAGAATCATTGCGAATCTTGGGGAGACAAACATCAGTAGATGAGCTTCTTGTTTGATTAGAAGATTTAGAAACTGTCGGTTGAATAGACGTACTATGCCCTTATGGACATCACATAGCCAAAGATATGGGACAGGTACATATAGGTGGATATAAGCTATCAGCACATGTAAGTAGAGGCACTATGAAGAGAGGAGAAGCTGCCATATATGTTAAAATTTAACATAGTGTGAAATATTTTGAAACTAAGGTATTTTATGCAGAGCAGATAGTCGCTTCTCCATCGCTTCAGGAAAGGGAATTGCTATCAGTGGTACAAGATGTTCTCATCCAATTGCAGTCAACTACTCTCAACAGATACCCTGTGGCACAATTCTCATACACCGCATGGAAAGGGACCACCGTGCACAGAGGAAGAAAATGCTTTCAGATTTGGCGACATGTCAGAAAGAACAGACACCACGCATTCATGTAACTGATTCGCCTCGACGGGCAATGAATCCACAACTTTCATTGCACGTGCAAATTTACGTTCGATCTCCGCGGGAATCTGTAATTAGAGAGCATGGAGAACATAGGCGAGGACTGCAGAAGGTGGCGGGGGTTGGGAATGTGGATCGACTAGGGAGTGTACCAAACTACACTCATGCTCATAAATTAATGATAATGCTGATACATGGAGAAACAACGCTCTGGTGGGCGGTCTGGGGGTTCAAATCACCTCGGGGTATGACCGTGCACTGCATTTGACCTGCGGTCGTCGCACGTTGGCGCTGGCAGCAGTCAACATACGCTGAAGTGTGCTGGTACATGTCAGAGATACGGTGCAGCGAGTAAGTGTGCAGAAGTTTTCAGACGTGCTAATGGTGACTGTGTGTTGAAAATGGCTCAGAGAACACAGAGTGATGACGTTATGAGGGGCAGAATACTAGGGAGACTGGAGGCTGGTCAAACACAGCAGGTCGTAGCAAGGGCCCTCCGTGTGCCACAAAGTGTGATCTCAAGATTATGGCAACGAATCCAACGGACAGGAAACGTGTCCAGGTGCTACAGTAGGGGACGTCCACAGTGTACAACACCACAAGAAGACCGATATCCCACCATCAGTGCCCGCAGACGGCCACGGAGTACTGCAGGTAACCTTGCTCGGGACCTTACCGCAGCCACTGGAACAGTTATCTCCAGACACACAGTCTACAGGCGACCGAACAGACATGGTTTATTCGCCCAGAGACCTGCAAGGTGCATTCCACTGACCCCTGGTTACAGGAGAGCCCGTAAAACGTGGTGTCAAGTACACAGTACATGGTCATTGGAACAGTGGTCCCAGGTTATGTTCATGGACGAGTCCAGGTATGTGATTCTCGACGGGTTTTCATCTGGCTTGAACCTGGAACCAGATACCAACCCCTTATTGTCCTAGAAAGAGACCTGTATGGAGGTCGTGGTTTGATGGTGTGGGGTGGGATTATGATTGGTGCACGTACACCCCTGCATGTCTTTGACAGAGGAACTATAACAGGTCCGGTGTATCGGGACGTCATTTTGCACCAGTAAGTCCGCCTTTTCAGGGGTGCAGTGTGTCCCACCTTCCTCCTGATGGATGATGATGCACAACTCCACCGAGCTGCCATCGTGGAGGAGTACACCGAAACAGAAGATATCTGGCGTATGGAGTGGCCTGCCTGTTCTCCAGACCTAAATGTCATCGAGCACGTCTGAGATGCTCTCGGTCGACGTATCGCTGCACGTCTTCAAACCCCTACGACACTTCAGGAGCTCCGGCAGGCACTGGTGCAAGAATGGGAGGCTATACCCCAGCAGCTGCTCGACCACCAGATCCAGACCCTTTGTGCTGGCTGTGTACGTGTGCACGGTGATCATATTTATGTCGGGGTACATGCGCAGGAAACAGTGGTGTTTTGTAGCATATGTGTTTCGGGACGGTTTTCTCAACTTATCACCCAATACCGTGGACTTACAGATCTGTGTCGTGCATGTTCCTTATGTGCTACTATCGCCAGTTTTGTGTAGTGCCACGTTGTGTGGCACCACATTCTGCAATTATCCTTAAGTTATGAGCATGAGTGTAGTCCACGCATTTGCGATAAACACTGTGTCTGGTGGGCATTGGTTAACACAGCTGCCTATAAGGCAGGACATTTCAGGTTCGAGTCCATGTCTGGCACACATTTTCACTCTCCACTGCTGATTCCGCATAATGCCTCGACGCAGCTAATATCAGTAGGTCCTTTCCTTTCCTTTTCTTTCTCCCTCTTCCACCTTTAGTCTACGTAATGTCTTCTACAGATACAAATGTACTCCGCAAGCTGCTAGCTCATGTTTGTCAGCTTTCTCGTCTCGCTCTCCCGTGAGACGCACAAACCTGTGGCCATTCGTGCTGTTCCTCCGTGCATACGTTCAATATTCAATGTTGATACTATATACTGTGAGACCGCACACTTGAGCAATTTTCTAAGATGGGTTACGCGATTGTTTTGTAAGTAATCTCCTTTGTTTACTGCATTTTCCCAGTATCTCATCAATGAACCAAAGTCTGACACCTGCTTGAAGTATGACTGAACTTATTTAATCACTCCATTTTATATTCCCGAAGGTACTGGCTCAGTGGTTACCACAATGGACTCGCATTCGGGAGGACGACGCTTCAAACCCGCGTCCGGCCATCCAGATTTAGGTTTTACGTGAATTTCCTAAATCGCTGCAGGCAAATGACGCAATGGTTCCTTTGAAAGGGCACAGCCGATTTCTTTCCTCTTCCTTGACACAATCCGCTCCAGCTTCCCATGATCCTTCGTCTTTACAGCCTCCCGTAATCCTGTCAGGAGATTTCAGTAGTGCGTGTCTGTGATGGTTTGTCACTTGTGAGCACCATCTGTTAGCACTGCACAATGGAAGTGGAAACAGAAAGAAACAGTATCACCTTGCACTGTGCTGGCTATGTCTTCGTCTTCTGCAGCAGTGGTGAATCCGCACTTTTCCACTATCTTGCCGTGTGATGGTCGCGTCTCCACCTTCTTCAGCGGTGGTCAATTCCATTTACCTTTTCTTGTGATGGTTGTGTCTTAACTTTCTTCAGTGGTGGTGAACCCACAAATTCCACTGCCTTGTCCTGCGACGGTTGTGTCTTCATCTTCTTCAGTGGTGGTTAATTCACATGTGATGAATGTGTCTTCGCCTTCTACAGCGGTGGTGAATCCGCATGGTTCTAGTGCTTGTTTTGCTATTTTCTCTCGGGATCGTAGTGATACAGAGAGCACTCGTTCATGGCGATTAGACAGTTAAGTAACTCTTCTAGCCTGGCGACATTTCCACTACATTTCCCCAGGACTTTTTGAATGTGTGTCATCAGTCAGCGGTTGGCGCCCTTTGTCACGTCAAAATGTGAATGCAATGGTGTTGAAAACTGACCCATGTCTGATGTCGATTTTTTCAGCTTCGATTGTGATAGGCCCGTTTTCGAGCACCAGGCGCCTCCTACCCCCCACCCCCCCTCCCCCAATTCTCTTGAAATTTCAGTTTTTCACAGACATCGTCTGCCTCCTCGTCTTTCATCACACATACTTGTTTGACGACGCTGGAAGCGTCTGTGTCACTAAACCAGTGTATCATAAAATTGTGCGTTATCCACCAACTCAGCGTGGTTTGTTGGACGGTTGTCTCCCCTTAAACGCAGAGAACGAATTACCGCTCGGTAGTCCTCAGTTTGTACAGAAACCAGAAGGCAGTTATAAGAGTCGAGGGGCATGAAAGGGAAGCAGTGGTTGGGAAGGGAGGGAGACAGGGTTGTAGCCTCTCCCCGATGTTATTAAATCAGTATATTTAGCAAGCAGTAAAGGAAACAAAAGAAAAATTCGGAGTAGGTATTAAAATTCATGGAGAAGAAATAAAAACTTTGAGGCCCGCCGATGACATTGTAATTGTATCAGAGACAGAAAAGGACTTGGAACAGCAGTTGAACGGAATGGACGGTGTTTTGAAAGGAGGATATAAGATGAACATCAACAAAAGCAAAACGAGGATAATGGAATGTAGTCGAATTAAGTCGGGTGATGCTGAGGGAATTAGATTAGGAAATGAGACACTTAAAATAGTAAAGGAGTTTTGCTATTTGGGGAGAAAAATAATTGATGATAGTCGAAGTAGAGAGGATATAAAATGCAGGCTGGCATTGGCAAGGAAAGCGTTTCTGAAGAAGAGAAATTTGTTAACATCGAGTATAGATTTAAGTGTCAGGAAGTCGTTTCTGAAGGTATTTGTATGGAGTGTAGCCACGTATGGAAGTGAAACGTGGACGATAAATAGTTTAGACAATAAGAGAATAGAAGCTTTCGAAATGTGGTGCTACAGAAGAATGCTGAAGATTAGATGGGTAGATCACGTAAGTTTGAATAGAATTGGGGAGAACAGGAGTTTGTGGCACAACTTGACAAAAAGAAGGGACCGGTTAGTAGGACATGTTCTGAGGCATCAAGGGATCACAAATTTAGCATTGGAGGGCAGCGTGGAAGGTAAAAATCGTAGAGGGAGTCCAAGAGATGAATACACTAAGCAGATTCAGAAGGATGTGGGATGCAATAAGTACTGGGAGATGAAGAAGCTTGCACAGGATAGGGTAGCATGGAGAGCTGCATCAAACCATTCTCAGGACTGAAGACCACAACAACAGTCCTCTTTATCATTAGACTGTTCCATTTTGTTCTGGCTCTTCTAGTGGCGTGATGTGGTGCTGTCGTCGCGGTTTTGTGCCTGCAGACAAGCAATAAATTAGTTAGGTACTCAGTTCACTGCTCGCGAGTCTCGTATTTACATTTCGTTGGGCGCCCGACGCCAGGGCGATCCGCAGCAGCGACGCGGTGGCGCGCGGACCGGTCTGTCCCGTTATACCCGCCATTGAACGCCCGCTCAGGTCCTTTCACCATCCGCTGCCCGCCACGGCCACACTGCTGTGCTGTTTGTTCTGCGCCATTACGTCCGGCACTGCACTCGACTGCCGATTCACTCGCTTCAGTTTGTTTGGCATGGCGAAAGTGAACACCACCTTCACTTTCAGATTACTCGCCGCTGGCTTTCCCAAGCCTTCGTAAAGCAAATCTTCTTTTTCTCTGTCTCAAACAATCTCTCTCAACTCTATCCCTGCGTATACCTTCCCCTTACAATGAGGTGACAAAAGTCAAAGGATACTTCCAGAATGAGATTTTCACTCTGCAGTGGAATGTACGCTGATATGAAACTTCCTAGCAGATTAAAAGTGTGTGCCGGACCTTTGCCTTTCGCAGGCAAGTGCTCTACCATCCTTTCTTTCTTTAAAAAAAAAAATCTCATTTTGTTCGTTTACGTACGTTGCATCTGCTGGGGGCGGGCGCCGTAATACACTCCTGGAAATTGAAATAAGAACACCGTGAATTCATTGTCCCAGGAAGGGGAAACTTTATTGACACATTCCTGGGGTCAGATACATCACATGATCACACTGACAGAACCACAGGCACATAGACACAGGCAACAGAGCATGCACAATGTCGGCACTAGTACAGTGTATATCCACCTTTCGCAGCATTGCAGGCTGCTATTCTCCCATGGATACGATCGTAGAGATGCTGGATGTAGTCCTGTAAGACCTGGCGCCTCAGTTGGACCAGCGTTCGTGCTGGACGTGCAGACCGAGTGAGACGACGCTTCATCCAGTCCCAAACATGCTCAATGGGGGACAGATCCGGAGATCTTGCTGGCCAGGGTAGTTGACTTACACCTTCTAGAGCACGTTGGGTGGCACGGGATACATGCGGACGTGCATTGTCCTGTTGGAACAGCAAGTTCCATTGCCGGTCTAGGAATGGTAGAACGATGGGTTCGATGACGGTTTGGATGTACCGTGCACTATTCAGTGTCCCCTTGACGATCACCAGAGGTGTACGGCCAGTGTAGGAGATCGCTCCCCACACCATGATGCCGGGTGTTGGCCCTGTGTGCCTCGGTCGTATGCAGTCCTTATTGTGGCGCTCACCTGCACGGCGCCAAACACGCATACGACCATCATTGGTACCAAGGCAGAAGCGATTCTCATCGCTGAAGGCGACATGTCTCCATTCGTCCCTCCATTCACGCCTGTCGCGACACCACTGGAGGCGGGCTGCACGATGTTGGGGCGTGAGCGGAAGACGGCCTAACGGTGTGCGGGACCGTAGCCCAGCTTCATGGAGACGGTTGCGAATGGTCCTCGCCGATACCCCAGGAGCAACAGTGTCCCTAATTTGCTGGGAAGTGGCGGTGCGTAGGATCCTACGGTCTTGGCGTGCATCCGTGCGTCGCTGCGGTCCGGTCCCAGGTCGACGGGCACGTGCACCTTCCGCCGACCACTGGCGACAACATCGATGTACTGTGGAGACCTCACGCCCCACGTGTTGAGCAATTCGGCGGTACGTCCACCCGGCCTCCCGCATGCCCACTATACGCCCTCGCTCAAAGTCCGTCAACTGCACATACGGTTCACGTCCACGCTGTCTCGGCATGCTACCAGTGTTAAAGACTGCGATGGAGCTCCGTATGCCACGGCAAACTGGCTGACACTGACGGCGGCGGTGCACAAATGCTGCGCAGCTAGCGCCATTCGACGGCCAACACCGCGGTTCCTGGTGTGTCCGCTGTGCCGTGCGTGTGATCATTGCTTGTACAGCCCTCTCGCAGTGTCCGGAACAAGTATGGTGGGTCTGACACACCGGTGTCAATGTGTTCTTTTTTCCATTTCCAGGAGTGTACATCGTTTACGTTCGTTGATGATCGATTAACTCAGTTTTATTTATTACAGAGGGCTGTTAACCATCTGACCGAACACGATGAGCTACCGTGCCGGTTATATCACAAGAACTAAGTATTTCACGTCGGCATTCTCTGGAGACTGCCGACCATCTGAGCTACCCAAGCACAACTCACGTCCTCTCCTCACAGCTTCACTTCTGTCAGTACCTCGTGTCCTACCTTCCAAACTTTACAGAAGCTCTCCTGCGAACCTTGCAGAACTAGCCCTCCTGAAAGAACGGATATTGCGGAGACATGGCCTAGCCACAGCGTAGGGGATGTTTAGTTTGGAAGGTAGGAGACAAGGCACTGGCAGAAGTGAAGCTGTGAGGATGGGACGTGGGTCGTGTTTGGGTAGCTCAGATGGTAGGGCACTTGCCTGCGAAAGGTAAAGTTCCCGAGTTCGAGTCGCGGTCCGGCACACAGTTTTAATATGACAAGGAGTTTCAAAGGATACTGCCTAATGTCGCGGAGGACTTCCTTTTACTCGGTCTAGAGCAGCAAATCGAAGTGGCATGGACTGAACAAATCGTTGGAAGTCCCATGGAGAAATATTGAGCCTTGTTGCCTCTATAGTCGCTTATAATTGTGAAAGTGTTGCAGGTGCTGGATTTTGTGCACGAGCTGAGCTCTCGACTGTGTTCCATAAATGTTCCATAGGATTCACGGACATTTCGCTCGAATTGTCCAGAATGTTCTTCAAACAACTAGTGAACAATTGTGGTCCCCTGACATGGATCATTGACATCCATAAAAGTTCCTTCGTTGTTTGTTAACAAGAAGTCCATGAATGGCTACAAAGTCTCCAAGTACCAAACGTAAACATTTCCGGTCAATGATAGTATCAGATGGACCAAAATACCCAGCCCATTTGACGTAAACACAGTCCACACCATTATGGAGGTACCACCAGCTTGCACAGTGCCTTGTTGACAACTTGAGTACATGGTTTCGTGCGGTCTCCGCCAGACTCGAACCCTACCATCAGCTCTTACCAACTGAAGTCGCGACTGAATTGACAAGGCCTCGAGTTTCCGGTAGTCTAGGGTCCAACAGGTATGGTCACAAGCCGAGGAGAGGCGCTGTAGGCGATATCGTGCTGTTAGCTAAGGCATAGCCCATTTAAGTCACATTTCGCCGCACTGTTCTAACGGATATACGTTCGTCATAGGTCCCACATTGACTTCTGCAGTTATTTGGTGCAGTGATGCTTTTTTTTTTTTTTTTTAGCACTGACAACTCTACAGAAACGCCAGTGCTCTCGGTCGTTAAGTGAAGGCCGTTGGCCACTGCGTTGGCCGTGTTGAGAGGTAATGTGGTATGCTCGGCACACTCATTACACTGCGGATCTCGGAACATTGAATACCCAACGATTTCCGAACGGGAATGTCCCATTCGTCTAGCTCCAGCTACCATTCCTCGTTCAAAGTCTGTCAATTCTCATCGTGCAGCCGTTATCACATCGGAAACTTTTTCAGTGCTCTGCCAATGCACTTACTTTTTATACCTTCTGTATACCTATATATGTGCGTAGCACTATCCGATGAGTCTTGTTACATCAGTGTCACCCACCTGTATCAAGGTTATCCTTTGAGTTGTGTTCCCTTGCCCATTTGTCACTGGTTCTTTTTAAAATGTTAGTGGCAAACTTTCATGTTCAGAGTGAAACATCCCCTTAGAAAAAATTATGAATTACTGTGGTGGTAAACCCCTTACGTTATTTGGTTTTCAAACAGCTGAGCAAAACAACGTACCTAGACATTTTTCTCTTTACTTATTCTGATCATCACTAAACTGACACACAATAATTTTTAGCGCAACGCAACCTGACTTTCAATTATCCCTACAAAAGAATGGCCCTGACTAACAATAACCTATACCTTTCATGAATCACTTACCTCACAAAAATCTTCGTTACTCAAACTACTGCAATACATTGTGCGCCAATACTGCCAGCTGAATAAAAGATTCTAACTACTGATAGGCATAGTTAGCAAATGAAAGATTTTAATAGAGAACAAACAATGTATTTACCTTAATAATGTTCAAAAGTCATATATATATATATATATATATATATATATATATATATATATATATATATATATATATACAAATTTACCCTTTCTGATGGATACACGTCCAGATCGTCCGCTCTCAAAATTCTGCCATCTCTCACCCCACATCCACCACTGCTGGCAGATCACCTCCAACTGCGCAACGCTACGCGTGGTTCACATCCAACTGCCAACACTACAATAGCAAATATTCCAACAATGCAAACCAGCCACAGACTGCACACAGCACAGTCAGTGATTTTCATACAGAGCGCTACGTGTCGTTACCAACATAAAAACCTAAATAGCGTACTTACAAGAGCCAAAAAATATATTTGTTGAAGTGTCCATCTGTTCCCATTCGTAGCTAGAAGCTCGGTCTTTCCTTTTATAACCACTGTCAGAAAAATAATTAATGTAGAATAATGAAATTTCGGAAATGCATTTATCTAGGTAATATTTTTATGTGATTAACATTTCAAGATCACAGGTTAAAGTTGTGATCTTCAGCCCACAGACTTGTTTAATGCTGCGCCCCATGTTACTCCATCCTATGCAAGTACTTCATCTCCGAGTAACTACTGGAACCTCCATCCTTCTGAGTATGTTTAGGGTATTCACACCTTGGTCTCCCTCTACGATTTTTACCCTGCCCACTTCCCTCCAACACTAAATTGATGATGCCTTGATGCCTTAGAACGTGTCGTACCAACCGGTTCTTTCTTCTAGTCAGGTTGTGCCACAAATTCCTCTTCTCCCCAATTCTACTCAGGACCTCCTCATTAGTTTCGTGATCTACCCATATAATCTTCATCATTCTTCTGTAGTACCGCATTTCAAAAGCCTCTATTCTTTTCTTGTCTAAACTGTTTATTGACCATGTTTCACTTCCATACATGGCTACACCCTATACAAATACTTTTAGAAAAGGCTTCCTGACACTTAAATCTATACTCGACGTTAACAAATTTCTCTTCTTCAGATACGTTTTCCTTGCCATTGCCAGTCTACATTTTATATCCTCTCTAGTTCGAACATCATCATTTATTTTGCTCCCCAACTACCAAACCTCATCTACTGCTTTAAGTGTCTCACTTCGTAATCTAATTCCCTCAGCGCCACCAGATTTAATTCGACTACATTCCATTATCCGCGTTTTGATTTTGTTAACGATCACCTGATATTCATGAGGTTAAGCTGCTCTTCCATGTCCTTTGTTCTCTCTGATCGTTTTACAGTGTCGTCGGCAAACCTCAAAGTTTTTATTTCTTCTCCATGGATTGTAATTCCTACTCCAAATTTTTCTTTTGTTTCCTTTACTGCTTGCTCAGTATACAGATTGAATAACATCGGGGAGAGGCTACAACCCTGTCTCACTCCCTTCCCAACCACTACTTCCTTTTCATGCCCCTCGACTCTTACAATTGCCATCTGGCTTCTGTACAAATTGAAAAATAGCCTTTCGCTCCCTGTATTTTACCCCTGCCACCTTCATAATTTGAAAGAGAGTATTCCAGTCAACGCTGTCAAAAGCTGTCTCTAAGTCTACAAATGCTAGAAACGTAGATTTGTATTTCCTTAATCTATCTTCTAAGATAAGTCGTAGGATCAGTATTGCCTCACGTGTTCACCATTTCTATGTAATCAAAATTTGGTCTTCCCCGAGGTTGTCTACTACCAGTTTTTCCATTCGTCTGTAAAGAATTCGCGTTAGTATTTTGCAGTTGTGACTTATTAAACTGATAGTTCGGTAATTTTCACATCAGTCAACACCTGCTTTCTTTGGGATTGGAATTACTATATTCTTCTTGAAGTCTGATGGTATTTCGCCTGTCTCATACATGCTGCCCATCAGATGGTAGAGTTTCGTCAGGGCTGGCTCTTCCAATATTATCAGTAGTTCTAATGGTACGTTGTCTAGTCCCGGAGCCTTGTTTCGACTTAGGCCTTTTAGTGCTCTGTCAAACTCTTCACGCACTACAATAAATTTCGACCAACCCTATGCATTGTAAGCAGTCAATAAGCAGCCGCAGAAGGCGGCATACAGCTTCCAAAACATGCTTCTGTGTTTTAAGGTAGGGAAATATTTTATCTTTCGCTGATTTAAATGTTGACGATAACTTATTGCCGAGTATGTTATTAATCATTGCGATCAGTCTCTCGATAAGTAAGAAATGCCATCTTGTTTCTAAATTAAAATAGGTCATCAACTTAGTCTTCCACTTCCACAATCTTCTAGTCTCCTGCTACTCATTTCCAATTTTCACTATACACTCTTGAACACAAGTTTGAAGTCGAGATTCAGTTTCGCAGTGAACACCACTACGAGTCCTTCCTTATAACAGAACAGAAAGGGAGGGTTTCACCAATCCGTACAAACCAGCCACCTCAGGAAGCAATTTGTTAGCAAACGCGGGATGCTAGCAGTGGACGTGATTGGGAGGGTAACTGTTTACTGATGCAAATAACGGAGGGCCGTTGCGTAAACCAGGTTCCGTAACACTGCTGCACAGCTAAGGGGTCGATTAGCCTTCCTCCCGCACTGCTGCAGGCAGCTGTGGACAGATCGCTGCACGTGGATTTCAGGAGGACGTCACCAGATGGTGACACAGTTCCGGAATGTAAACAACCGGAAAAAGTCATGTGGCCGCTTACGTTTCCCTCTACATCTAATAATAATAATAATAATAATAATAATAATAATAATAATCTTAAGTTCCCTTTACTTTACGTCTATGGTCACAAACTTTTTGTTAACAGATTACCGGTTTCGGTCTATAATGACCATCAACAGATCTGCAACAAAAATGGGAAAAACATAACTGTGTCTATTTATGTTTTGCCATTTATTGCTGCAGATCTGATGATGGTCATTATGGACCGAAACCGGTAATCTGTTAACAAGAAGTTTGTGAACATAGACGTAAAGTAAAGGAAACTTATTGCATATACAGGTTACTGTTTTATACGCGACAATGTCGCAGCTTGTGAATAATAATGTTGCTTTGGTTTTTAACCAGTACTACATTTAAGGGCAGGCTGTCTAAGCTATAGTCTAGGGGTCAGCACAACAATAATTTAAAATTAAAACAGTTTTAATTTCAGTTAGTTTTGAGGTGAGAGTCACCTTAAATCAATAAATTCACTTGTGGGAAAAAAAATCACAACACCAAGAAGGAATTATGCAACATAAATGAAAGTTGGTAGGTGTGTTTCCGTATCTGAAAGACAATGCATGTTCAAAGTTCGCGCCATTCACATAAGAGTGGCGCCAGTAACGCCACTATGAGGATACAAATTAGGTTTGCTTTAAATACACGGTGTAACGGTCATGAGCGTTAGTTGCCTTTGAGAGTGGACGTGGTGAGTTGGCGACGAAGACGCCATTATCAACCCCTCACTGACTGTAAACTAGGGCGTGTAATAGGACTACGCGGAGCTGGAGGTTCCTTCTGTGATACTGCAAAAGACTTGGCAGGAATGTAGGCATTGCACATGACTGCTAGCAGCAGTGGTCGCGAGAAGGTACGGACTCTGGACATCAACGTGGCACTGCCGAGAGCGAAGACAATCGTGTTCGGCGTATGGTTCAAATCGCTCTGAGCACTATGGGACTTAACATCTGAGGTCATCAGTCGCCTATAACTTAGAACTACTTAAACCTAACTAACCTAAGGACATCACACACGTCGATGCCCGAGGCAGGATTCGAACTTGCGATCGTAGCAGTCGCGCGGTTCCTGACTGAAGCGCCTAGAACCGCTCGGCCACCACGACCGGCTGTTCGGCGTATGGCTCTGGGGCATCGTACTGCTTCTGCTGCAGCAATTTGAGTACAACTGTATTCCCGGAATTTCATTCCTCTATATTAATTATTTTTTTGGTGACGCGATTTTCCTTCCATCACTATGTAGAAGAAATTATTTATTTGGGCTTACTTGTCTGAGTTCTTCAATGGAAGGCTGATATGAATTTAATAAGTTTAAATTTCCAAAATCTCACATTCCTTCGCGTCATATTTCCAGTTACACCCACCCAAACGCGGCGCACTTCATTTGCCAATATGGCTAAGACTTAAAATAATACTTAACCGTATTTCGGCTGTTTGAAATGAGCTAGGTTTCGAGAGCAGCCAATTTCTTCCATAATTTATTTCATTTAAAGGACCCATTGAACATCAAAGGCGTTTTCTTACTAGCGATGTTGCTCTAAAAATTAACTTGTCACGATCGTACACAGCAACAGAACAAAGTGATTTTACCAAGCGAGGTAGCGCAGTAGATAGCACAATGGACTCGCATTCCGGTGGACGAGGGTTCAAACCCGCGTCCGGCCACCCTGATTTAGGTTTTCCATGATCTCCCTAAATCGCTTCAGGAAAATGCCGGTATGGTTCCTTCGACAGGGCATGGCCGACCTTCTTCCCCATTCTTCCCTATCCGATAGGGTAGATGGCCTCTTTGTTTGGTCCCCTCCCCTTAATCTGACAACCAACCAACCAACCAACAAAGTCATTTCAGAACTAAAGTTTATCAAAAACAGGCTTCGAGCTTTCATGTTTCCAAGGCAGGCTCAGCAATCTGGTTTCGCTGAGAAATGAAAGTGACATTTTAGGACAACTCCGTAATATATCGAGATATAAATAACTTCGGTAATACGAAGTGTAGGTGCAAATCAGTTTGCTAATAAGATCATTTAAAACTTTCATTTTAACGTTGATTACTTGGGAAAATATTATCTTTGAATTAAATATACATATAATATGCTTGGCTGATACATTCCATTTGTTATCTTCCATTTGACTAAATACAGTTACAACAAGTTATTTCTAAAACTGAAATACTGAAGTTACTGAAGCTATTGCTGATGTGTACAAACATCTGACTGACGACTATTTGATGAAGGGATAACTTGGAGCCTATACGCAGAACACTGTAGCACTGAATTCATTAATTCGGACTTGTGCTTCAAGACACAGTTTTTCGGATGTGGAAGTCATCCAAATTGCTAACAATCGGGCATATGTCATTTTTAACGAAAGATTAAGGGTGTCTTGCATAACACGAAAAGCCATGCAAGTCATTATCCTCACGAAACTCGGTGGCGCAGCAGCCGCCTGCTCATAAACAGCAGCAACATGGAAGTATCCGATTTTACATCTTACGAGTTCCTAACCAGAAGCGAATTATAGCAATATTGCTCTGGTAGTTTAGTTCTTGAATCTCTGCATGTTAATCTGATTTATTATCACACTTTTTGCTATTTCGTCAGTGTCTACTGTAGAGTTCTGCAGCTCGTGTCGATAGTCCTTTTTGTGTCCGCCTTGTGTAGTTTTTCACGGTCTTACGGACAGGGACTGTGATTGCTATTTGCCGATGCGAGCCGAGTAGGTGACACTGCGCTCTTAGCTCCAGGCTGCGTTGGCTTCGGTTACACAACTTGAGGGTGTTGCGGATGGGCATCGCTGTTGTTGACGGTCCATAAGAAACCGAAGGACGTCCAACACGACCCACGAGTCCGCCGATCGGTCCGCTCCGGTAGCCAGCCCAGTTACTGCTTGCATTGAGTTGACCCCTCATACATGGAGGAATAGGAGGACGCCTCAGGGAGTGGCAGGGGGCAAAAGACTTTCCATGTGGCCAAACGTAAGGCTTCCACGGTTAGTCTGACAAATGGGTTCCAGTTGCTGTTTGTGGCAGATACTGTCCCTCACTAGGGACAAAAGCTTGTCCTGTTTCAGAGGAAACCTCTCAGCGTGCAAGATACAGGCAGTCACAGAAGGTGGGATTATTGGTAGTTGGGAGCTCCAGTGTTGTAGGCCCGGCTTGGGGCCCAATATGGACATGTCTGCCAAGGAGGGGAAAAAAGCCAGTGTGCATTCTGTGTGAGTACTGGGCGGAGTCATTTCAGACATGAAACGAATCCTTCCAGAAGCCATGAAGAGTACAGGGTGCAGCAAAATGCACGTGGTGGCTCACGACGGTGCCACTGATGTGTGTCACTGTGGATCGGAAGAGATTTTTTTCTGGTTTCGAGTGGCTGTCAGAAGTTGTAACGTCTGCCAGTCTTGTTGGCGAGATGAAAGGAGAGCTCACCATTTGTAGCACTGTCGATAGGACCAATCGCACACCCCTGGTACAGAGTATAGTGAGGGTCTGAATCAGAGACTGAGACTGCTCTGCGACAATGTAGGCTGCAGATTCCTCGAGTTGCGACACAGGGTGTTTGGGTTTCGGGTTCCGCTAAATAGGTCAGGAGTCCAGTACAAGCAGAAGGCGGCTACACGGGTAGCGGAGACTGTGAGGCCTCGACTGGGAGTTTTTTTTAGGTTCAAGTCTTCGGGAAAACACAAAGAGGGCTTCATTCTCAAAGGGTGCGGTCGAACACAGAAAGAATGTAAATCTAGGAGCCATTAGTATAACATGTGTTAATGGTCGTAGCTGCGTTGGGAAAGTACCAGAACTCCAAGCGCTAGTAGAAAGTACTGATGCTGGAATAGTTATAGGCACTAAAAGCTGCCTAAGGTCGGAGATAAGTTCAGCAGAAATTTTTGAGAAGGACCTAACGGTGCTCAGAAAGGATGGGCAAAATACAATTGGCGGTGGCGTGTTTATTGCTGTTAATCGTTTATCTTGAACCGAAATTGACGTTGATAGTTCCTGTGTGTTAGTATGGGTAGATGTCATTCTTGGCAGCCGAATTAAAACAACAAGTGGATCGTTTTACCAAACTCACAACCCACATGATACAAAAAAGTGAGTATAATTTCAAAGACGTACCCAACTCCTACATTTATAGTTGATGATGGCCTTAAGTTAACATGGATATGTTGGCGAAAATACTTGTTTTAATCCCGAGATAAGCACAAAACATTATACGAAATTTTGCTTAACGCCTTCTCTACAAATTACTTCGAGCAATTAGTCCGTGAGCCCACTCGAATAGTAAACGCTTGTGAAAACAAACTTAACCTCTTAACAACAAATAATCCTGAACTAATAACGAGCATAAAAACGGATACAAGGATTAGTGAACACAGGGTTGTCGTAGATAGACGGAATACCGTAAGTTACAAATCCTCCAAAAATAAACAGAAAAGATATCTATTCAAGAAAACAGATATAAAAATTCCCTTGGCGCTTTCCTGAGAGACAATCTCCACTCCTACCAAACTGACAATGTAAGTGTAGGTTAGATCCTTGAATTCAAAGGAATCAAAGAAATAGTATCGACAGCAATTGACAGATTTATATGAAGTAAATTCAACGACGGAGCTGATCCCCGTGGCACACAAAACAGGTCAGAACACTGTCCCAGAAAGAAAGAAAAAAGCATGTCAAATTTAAACGACGCAGAGTCCTCAAGACTGGCGATCTGTTACAGAAGCTCGAAAGTTAGCGTGGACTTTAATGCGAGATGTTTATAATAGTTTTGAACAATGAAACTTCATCTCGAAACCTGGCAGGAAATTCAAAAAGATTATGGTCGTATATAAAGTATTCTAGCGGCAAGACACAATCGATGCCTTTTCTGCGCAAAAAGCAATGGAAATACTCTTTATGACAGTGTTGCTAAAGCAGAGTTACTTCCGAAATTTTTACACCAAAGAAGAATCCGTTAAACTTCGATACACGATAAGTCAGTCAAATCTAAAGGCTGTAAATTCAACTAAATGCTATAATTACGAACAAATTAAATTGGAAAGAACATCTAGAAAATGTTGTGAGGAAGGCGAACCAATGACTGCGTTTTATTGGCAGAACACTTAGAAAATGCAGTGAGTATACTAAAGAGACTAGGTACACTACGCATTTATTATCATCATAATAAGCGAAATCAGAGCTCGCACGGAAATGTATATGTGTCCTTTTTTCTCCACGCGCTGTTCGAGAGTGGAATAAGAGAGAATTATTTGAAGGTCGTTCGATCAACCGTCTCCCAGGCACTTAAGCGTGATTTGCAGAGTATCCATGCAGATGTAGATGTAGAAAAGCGACGAGAAACGCCTCAAGCGTTCCGACCGGCGCTCGTACCAAAGCAGCGTCGAGGTTGGAATTGCGGCTAGAGGGACTCGCACTTTAGAAAATGAGATATTCGAAGAAGATCTAGGTTTACTGTGTGGCCCAGAAATAACAAGTCAAGGGTAATTTGAAGATTTTCAAAGTTAAATATAAAAAAATCGAACTCAAAACTTTAAATGCGTGTTTCTCGAGAAATGATTTAAATTGGTTCACATAATTCAAACAAAACTACATGTTAAATCTGGATGCCGTTTTAGATTTAATAAAAAAGATACATGTAAGTTTGGCGTGTACCCCAAAAAAAAAATACATTTTTCATACTGTTCGTCGTTTATGAACATTGAAAGCCTATAAAATCTGTCGAGTTTAAGCACCGTCGTTTTCGAGTCGCCGTCATTTTAAAGTGCACGTCATTAAATTTAATTTTCGAGGTTCATGCCACAGGGAATTTAATTCTGATAATGTACGATGTGGTGTCACCGCCAGACACCACACTTGCTAGGTGGTAGCCTTTAAATCGGCCGCGGTTCGGTAGTATACGTCGGACCCGCGTGTCGCCACTATCAGTGATTGCAGACCGAGCGCCGCCACACGGCAGGTCTAGAGAGACTTACTAGCACTCGCCCAGTTGTACAGCCGACTTTGCTAGCGATGGTTCACTGACTTCTACGCTCTCATTTGCCGAGACGATAGTTAGCATAGCCTTCAGCTACGTTATTTGCTACGACCTAGCAAGGCGCCAGTATCCGTACTATTGATATTGTGAATCATGTACCATACAGAGCGACGTTCTCCATGAATGGATTAAAGTTAAGTATTTCACCAGCTACGTCCCTTTTTCTCAATTCTAATTCCCTTGTCATGTTCCAGACCTCACGCCAGCCTGCGTGAGCTAAAACGCGTGCATTTCGGCCTCCTTTAGTTATACGGGTTGGCTCTGCTGCCAACCACAACATACGATACATGTGTCGAATTTTGATTGCAGACCTATATGTCACTCTCAATCGCGCGAACCGTTTAGTTACGTAATCCGCGAGGAGGTATTTTGGCCGTCATTTGACGCTGTATAAGCTCATCAATTTACCGGCCAATAATTATTTCATGTTACTTGAGATTAAGCGGCGAGTGAAAATTTGTGTCAAGGACAGGAAGCGAACCCAGATCACGTGCTTACTAGGCAGGTGCATCAGCCACTAAGCCACCTTGGCACAGCGGTTCACACAGCTGCACGGCTTACCCTGGCACGCCTCCCTCCTCCATCAAAATTCCCACTGCCGCCCCAGTCTACTATAAATTCGCCCTTACACACGAACAGTATTGCCGAGGCTCTCCATGTTGTGGAGTATCACCTCAGAATCGAACGTAAATGGGGGATGCAGCTAGATATCCGGGTTCGATTCCCGGTCTTGGTAGAAATTTTCACCCTCCACTTCAGTATATATGCATAAAATCATATCTGAATGAGACCAGTAAAGTCTCTGAAACTGTGTCATTTCCTTTATTGTTTAAGAAATGTACTTTCCCTTGTGAAATAATATTCGTATGAGAAAATAATTTTTTGCAGGACAACCTTGACCATGAGCATAAAATAAGGTTCAGAGACTGGAAAACCCTTCTAAGCCCAGCCCCGAAAGCCTAATGCTGGTCATTCGTTTTGTCAGTCTCACGAAATGAGATAAACTATGGAAATGTGGAGTGATGCGCTTATGCTGTTTCGGCATGAATTATGCGACTTGAGGACAAGCCCTTAAGCTTTGGACGTGTCGGTGCGCACGGTGAAAGGTTTTCGAGGCTTCAATTGATGACTGAAATACATTTGACTGGTGCTGGCTGCTAAAAGAGATCTTACTAAGATTGCTTATTTAAGGACATGTGATTAATATTCAGTACACAAATGCAACGGACTGTCAACGAAAATGCGAGCGCAACGGACTAATAATAAATATGCATCTGTCTATAATGAATACATACACCCAACGGAATTAATTTATTCTTACTTAAACAAACATATGCAGAGCGAAAATCTTTCTTCTGCGTAAGACCGCCGCACTATCTGCTCTAACGCTTCGTACTCAACCAAGCTTGAAGCGTTCTAGCAGCCCTCTGGAATTAACGAACAGTTGGCACTTGCCTCGCATCTCCATCACGGCACGTTTCATATCGGAACATAATAGTGAAAGAAAGCTATTCATTGCTTGGTCCTGACTGTGTGGCTACAAAAACATTCGCATATTCTAGAAAAAAATCTTCTACTAAGTATCTGTCCATAATAGCTTAAGTGTGTTTCAGTAAAACAGAAATCGGAACTGCAAACATAGACAAGATATGATGAACGATTTCGAAACAAGTTAAAGAAAATGGCTCTGAGCACTATGGGACTCAACATCTGTGGTCATAAGTCCCCTAGAACTTAGAACTACTTAAACCTAACTAACCTAAGGACATCACACACATCCACGCCCGAGGCAGGATTCCAACCTGCGACCGCAGCAGTCGCGCGGTACCTGACTGAGCGCATAGAACCGCTAGACCACCGCGGCCGGCTCGAAACAAGTCCTTACAGGCTAATAAAACAAGTCGAGGATAATGCGAATGCATATTGCGCACGCAGCAAAATTTTTATTCTTATTACTTTAAACTGAAAGGACATGGTTCATCACTCTTCGCCTCAGGAAAAACATTCAGGAACAAGGGAACTGTCCAAGCAAAACTGACGAAGTTTGTTTTTCACTTAGGCCTAACAGCAGAAATTACACGATACATAATATGCATGTAATTCTGTAGGGCGACCCACCATGCTGTTATTACATCTACACATACTCTCCACGAGGTTCTCGGTACCGCATATTAACAAAAGAAGAACACCGCGAAACTGATCCGAATAGCCGTAACTTCGGAGATCATAGGAGACAGCATTATTATCTCGTAAAAGCCACCCTGATTCTAGCATAATTAACTACTGACTGATAGTACAAAGGACTTTGGGCTCAATAGCCACCACATGGTACCCAATTTCGAATTCACCGAAAGTTTTCTCTCCAGAGGGTTACGAGTACACCAACAATTCGATGTAACAAATTCCCAAATAGTTACGAAATGCGTTAAGGAGAAGAGGACTCAATAACAACATGTGCACTAACGTAAAGGAACAAGGTAATAAACTCCAACCAAGGTTCTGGCAAGCTAATTTACTGAACATTGTGTGTGCGGAGGTACATAAAAGACCGCAAGGAAAAAATGTGTATCCATACTCGAAGAAGGCCCTCGCAGATGTGGCTAATGGGACAACTGAATCAAAAGACGACAGGCGTTAACAGATTTCTGGCCGCTCCTGGCGCGGACTTGCAGACGGCACTGTTTAGTGCATCTGGTTCTACGAGACGAGAAGCGATACACAGAGATAAGATCGCTGAAATGATGGTATCGTAAGTGTCTTTGGAATTACCTTATTCACTGACTTGTCGGACCTACAAAAAATAAAGTCGTCTGGTGGCGAACTGGCAGCGATCGGAAACTCAATACCAGTTGTATTCTATTACAATCGACACAGCTACTCGCAACAGTCACCTCAGTGAAAGGTTAATTTGGCTGTGCATATGCAACTGTTTTATTCAGATCTGATACTATGTAATAAAACAGATTTTATTGTCTAAATTATTGTTTGGAACCCACTTACAGACCTGCATAAAAGATGGCTGAAGCACGGAACGGAGTACTTTTTACAATCAAAGAATACGATATCTACTCCAGGGCCCATCCTGGCTCTCGCCAACCTGTATAAATGGCTACATATAGCACAAAAATCAATGAATTATGGTCTTTAAGAAAGCGAAAAAATGTAGCAAATTTTATTGAACAATTTGCAGCACGTTTTGAAAGATGGATATTTTTACGTTCTATAAAAATTAAGGCTTTCGTTCATAATTAACAATATCCCTCGTAATAATTTCTCAGAAATCATGTCTTACGTTTAAGATGACTCGAAATTTTGCACTAAGGCTGTGGTGCAATTGAAACAGTCTCACCTTCTGTATAACAGTACCAAGTTCTTCGGGGGACCAGGCCAATGATCTGTCGTGAAAAATCGATTAGCCTCCGTGTGCCAGGTCTGTACTTAACCGTAGCAGTTACGGTGAATCGAAGAAAAAAATTGGGTGCAATGGAAAGGTCCGCATCTCCCTTGAGTTAAGGTCAGTGCTAAAATACAGCTGCTCCCAAGCAAACGGCATTATTCCCCATGAACAGTGCAACAGAAAAACCAACCTTAGGTAACGATTGATAAATGCATCGTATTTTTCACTGTGGCCGTCCACGATGCCCTCTTAAGTTGTCTCTTCATTCTATATGGATTTTTGATGGTCTACAATTTTGAAAATATCTGGACTTTATAATTTGTAATCATTGACTTAGTTTGCCCCTTAGTGAAGTATATTTTAATCTTCATTATTACAGCAAATTCTGGCAATATTCAATTTGATGACAATGGAACGTGTATGGGTGCATTAAGTTGGGACAAAGAAATGAAGTCATTTTTGTTTTGCAATGGAATGACTGTTTATGTTGTAAATTAATAATTTAAATTTTTTTATGAATATATAGACACTAGTTCAACTACCAGAGACTAATATGTAAAGTATTTGCTGAACAAAAGAAGCTTTACGCTCTTCGCTTATTAGTTTTAGAATAAGTTACCTGTCCCTGTTATGCTGTCCTAGTGTTAAGACGTGTTGTACCATTTCTTACTGATAAAATTGGGTTAAATAATGAAAGTGATTTTGAAGCAGAGCCATTTCGTCTTTTGTGATACCATGGGTCCAAGCTCCTGAAATTTTGGAAAATTCTTGCCATTATTTTAATGTTATGCAGAGAATTTAGATGGAGGCGATGATCTTCATGGCGTCGCTGCTCAACAATAGAGGTACGTGAATCTGTTGATCTGTTTGGCTCAAATGGCTGTGAGCACTATGGGACTTAACATCTTAGGTCACGAGTCTCCTAGAACTTAGAATTACTGAAACCTAACTAACCTAAGGACATCACACACGAGGCAGGATTCGAACCTACGACCGTAGCGGTCTCGCAGTTCCAGACTGAAGCGCCTAGAACCACTCGCCTGCACCGGCCGGCTCATCTTTTTCCTTTCGTGGCCGCTACCGTCAATTTCAGTATACTTGCCGCGACATTCAGAACCCGCAGTCTTTCTTTTCATTTAATTTCGAAGTCCACACATTTAGGTTCTAAGATGAATAAATACATTTAACTGTAATTCTTTTTATCCAGGCCACGGGAGATGATTACACTCAAAATGTACGTGCCTCTATCTCGTTCGTATGTTCGCATACATTTGAGTTTGTACAAGGGTAACTATATTTAAGACTTATTTCCTACACAATATTAACGTTTTTTTTTTCACTACTCATTCGCGAATGTACGTGCCCTCTTATTTGAGGTAGTCAGTCGGCCGTATTCTTTAATAACATTATTTGTAATATTCAGTGGCTTAGTTTCCACAGTTGATCTTTGCCTGTGTCGCAACAGCGTTTCACGCGAAATATTTATTACGCGACATCCTCAATAACTTTTATATCAAAGTTTCGGCGACCGACTGAATAAAAAGATTTTTCTAACAACAACAATAGCAAAACATAATAATATAAGAGGACGCCTTACACTGTGGAAAGGAGGGAAGGGGGAGTGCGAGTCTTTTTTTTTTCTGTCACCAAATCAATTTGTAAAGTGATTCACTTCTGCTCAGGTCATTAGGTTTCTACCCTTCCAATTCATACCTTTTGTAAATTTTTTCTGAAGATAATGGCCTGTTTGAAACATTCTACCCTTCCACTTCATACCTCTTGTAAGGGTTTTTTTTTTTTCAAGATAATGGCCTCTTTGAAAGTTTATGAAATAGCAGACGTAGGCCTACTGATGAACGTATCTGATAGTGGTGAAATGGTTTCGGAGGATGAAGATCATGTTTCCGAATGCAGGCCTTCATCTTCACTAGAAGGTGCAGATGATACACTAGAAAATCAGTTATGATGTCAAAGGGTAAATCAGTTGAATAGAAGACAGAACCGCTCCCTTAACTGGGACAGCATGCAACATGTAACGTAATTCACTTGACTCCAGGAACAACAAGGTACACCACTTCTCGCATTATAAATGCATACTCAGTTTTCAAATTGTTCCTTCCTCCATCAATTGAAAACATTATACTTAGCCGTTCTAATGCTGAAGAGATACCAAGGGTTATACGATTTGATGGTAGTGGGACAAGACTACCAAAGACGTGAACAAGGTAAGTTTGCAGCTATACGGAATTTGCGGAAGAAATGGGTAGAGATATTACCTAAATTATACAGTCCCAATATGTTTGTTATAGTAGACGAACAACTTGTTGCATTCTGGAGAAACCGCTCTTTTCGCTAATATATGCCTAGTAAATCGGCAAAGTATGGCATCAAGTTTTGTGTACTTTGTGACAATGAAACAAGTTATTTATGGCATATTCAGCAGTATGCTGGGAAACGACCAGGTAGTACGCCCGAAAAGAACTAAGGTCTAAGGGTCGTAACTGACTTGCCTTATAGCTTGAAAGAGCCTGACATTACACGAGACATCTTTTTCGCCCTCCTACGAGCTAAAATGTTCATGAAGAGAAATACCACAGTGATTGAAGCTGTGCGAGAAAAAAAAACCTTCCATTCCACCAAAACCATTGCAAACCAGGGCCATTCCTAATTACACATCAATATCCGCTTTTTCAAAGAACACAATGCTTGCATCATACATCCCAAAGAAAAACAAATGTGTTACTGTGTAAAACGCTCTGCACCGCGAAGTAAAAGTCCGTGGTGGTATCAAGAGAAAACGTCAGATTATTTCAGACTACAACGCTACGAAAGGAGCTGTGGGCAAACTAGACAAAATGGCAGTGAATTATACAGTAAAGAGGAAGACAAACAAATTACCTGTTGCTTTCTCAAATACCATCGACATATGGGCATATAACTCATATGTGATACCCAAGGCAACTTACCCCCAATGGAAAGCAAACGACCTACAGCGAAGAACACTATTCCCAGAAACTCTTGGCGAGCAGCTAACTGATATGAAGACACAAGGACATCTTCCAAGAGGAAATTCTACAAGAGAAGCTATAGAGAGAAGAACATCGTTTTAATCTGCATCCTTCACATCAGAAGATAGTAGCAGTAAGAAGAGAGAAAGATGTCATCTATATGGAAAATCTGATAACAAAAGTTCAATGAACTGTGTTGGTATAAAAATTAATTTGAAAAAAACTTCTTAAATACACTTGTAAAATTATTAGTTAAAAGTTACACATGGTGTAGTAAAATCGACACAAATATAATTATACAATGGTGCCAAACAAACTGGTATAGGCATGAGTATTAAAGTAGGAACATATGTAAACAGACAGAAGATGGCGCTGCGGTCAGCAACGCCTATATAAGATAACAAGTGTCTGGCGTTAGATCGCTTACTGCTGCTACAATGGCAGGTTATCAAGATTTAAATGAGTTTGAACGTGGTGTTATAGTCGGCTCACGAGCGGTGGGACACAGCATCTCCGAAGTAGCGATGAAGCGGTGATTTCCCCGTACGACCATTTCACGAGTGTAGCGTGAATATTAGGAATCCGGTAAGACATCAAATCTCCGACATCGCTACATCCGGAGAAAGATTGTGCAAGAATGGGGCCAACGACGACTGAAGAGAATCGTCCAACGAGACAGAAGTGCAACCCTTCCGCAAATTGCTGCAGATTTCAGTGCTGAGCCATCAACAAGTGTCGACGTGCGAACCTTTCAATGAAACATCGTCGATATGGATTTTCCAAGCTGAAGGCTGACTCGTGTGCCCTTGATGACTGCACGACACAAACCTTTACGCCTCGCCTGGACCCGTCAACATCGACATTGGACTGTTGATGACTCTAAACATGTTGCTTGGTCAGATGAGTCTCGTTTCAAATTGTATCGAGCAGACGGACTTGTACGGGCATGGAGACAACCTCATGAATCCATGGACCCTGCTTGTCAGCAGAGGGCTGTTCAAGTTGGCGGAGACTCTGTAATGGTGTCGGGCGTGTGCAGCTGGAGAGATATGGGACTCCTTATACGTCTAGATACGACATCTGCATCTACATCTACATGATTACTCTGCAATTCATATTTAAGTGCTTGGCAGAGGGTTCATCGAACCACAATCATACTATCTCTCTACCATTCCAGTCCCGAACAGCGCGCAGGAAAAACGAACACCTAAACCTTTCTGTTCGAGCTCTGATTTCTCTTATTTTATTTTGATGATCATTCCTACCTATGTAGGTTGGGCTCAACGAAATATTTTCGCATTCGGAAGAGAAAGTTGGTGACTGAAATTTCGTAAATAGATCTCGCCGCGACGAAAAACGTCTTTGCTTTAATGACTCCCATCCCAACTCGCGTATCATATCTGCCACACTCTCTCCCCTATTACGTGATAATACAAAACGAGCTGCCCTTTTTTGCACCCTTTCGATGTCCTCCGTCAATCCCACCTGGTAAGGATCCCACACCGCGCAGCAATATTCTAACAGAGGACGAACGAGTGTAGTGTAAGCTGTCTCTTTAGTGGACTCTTGCATCTTCTAAGTGTCCTGCCAATGAAACGCAAACGCAACCTTTGGCTCGCCTTCCCCACAATATTATCTATGTGGTATTTCCAACTGAAGTTGTTCGTGATTTTAACATCCAGGTACTTAGTTGAATTGACAGCCTTGAGAATTGTACTATTTATCGAGCAATCGAATTCCAACGCATTTCTTTTGGAACTCATGTGGATCACCTCACACTTTTCGTTATTTAGCGTCAACTGCCACCTGCCACACCATATAGCAATCTTTTCTAAATCGCTTTGCGACTGATACTGGTCTTCGGATGACCTTACTAGACAGTAAATTACAGCGTCATCTGCGAACAACCTAAGAGAACTGCTCAGATTGTCACCCAGGTCATTTATATAGATCAGGAACAGCAGAGGTCCCAGGACGCTTCCCTGGGGAACACCTGATATCACTTCAGTTTTACTCGATGGTTTGCCGACTATTACTACGAACTGCGACCTTCCTGACAGGGAATCACGAATCCAGTCGCACAACTGAGACGATACCCCATAGGCCCGCAGCTTGATTAGAAGTCGCTTGTGGGGAACAGTGTCAAAAGCTTTCCGGAAATCTAGAAATATGGCATCAACTTGAGATCCCCTGTCGATAGCGGCCATTACTCGGTGCGTTGCACAAGAACGATGCTTTCTGAAACTATGTTGATTACGTATCAATAGATCGTTCCCTTCGAGGTGATTCATAATGTTTGAATACAGTATATGCTCCAGAATCCTACTGCAAACCGCCGTCAATGATATAGGTCTGTATTTCGATGGATTACTTCTACTACCCTTCTCAAACACCGGTGCGACCTGCGCAATTTTCCAATCTGCAGGTACAGATCTATCGGTGAGCGAGCGGTTGTATATGATTGCTAAGTAGGGAGCTATTGTATGAGCGTAATCTGAAAGGAACCTAATCGGTATACAATCTGGACCTGAAGACTTGCCCTTATCGAGCAATTTGAGTTCTTCGCAACCCCTAAGGTATCTACTTCTAATAAACTCATGCATCCTGTCTGATCACCTGCATCCATTCGTGTCCGTTGTGCACTCCGACGGACCTGGGAAATTCCAGCAGGACAATGCGACACCCCACACATCCGTAATTGCTACAGATTGGCTCCGGGAACACTCTTCTGAGTTTAAACACTTCCACTGGTCACCAAACATGAATATTATTGAGCATATCTGGGATGCCTTTCAACGTGCTGTTCAGAAGAGATCTCTACCCCCTCGTACTCTTGCGGGATTATGGATAACCATGCAGTATTCGTCGTCTCAGTTCCCTCCAGCACTACTTCACACATTAGTCGAGTCCATACCATGTCGTGTTGCGGCACTTCTGCCTGCTCGCGGGAACCCTACACGATACTAGGTACGAGTACCAGTTTCTTTGGCTTTCAGTGTAATATTCGATTACTGTATTGTACTATTCTCTTATGCAATTTGAATGATTAATACATTAAACTATCTAAGTTATAATTTTATTTATGATTTCAAAACACAAATCTGTAAAAGTATACTTATAGGAAACAGGAAAAACGGGTCATTTCTGACGTGAACACCTAAAGTGTAGATGCAAAATAAACGTCGTAGTAGCGTTAAGATAGAACTGCGTAAACCTGTGGTTAATTATAGACAATAATTTCGGGAAGTGTATGAGAATTATGTAACTGATACACGTGAGGTAAGTCGTTGGGGCTTCCGTTACGGCCACTATCCCTCCAGACACGCTCCTGATCTTTAATGATCTGTACCCAGTGCACAGTGACGTTACGGAATGCTGACAAAGGTAACGATGTAGTTTGTGCGGCCGGTGTCCCTGCATGAGCGCAGTGTTACGCCTGACATTCAGAGGTAACGGTCGCACGCCCTGGTT
This sequence comes from Schistocerca gregaria, assembly GCF_023897955.1. Taxonomy (NCBI): domain Eukaryota; kingdom Metazoa; phylum Arthropoda; class Insecta; order Orthoptera; family Acrididae; genus Schistocerca; species Schistocerca gregaria. The sequence continues at coordinate 243,557,440 of NC_064921.1, forward strand.
GTGCCGTGAAAGGCGCGCCGCGTGTCCAACCTGCCCGCTCACGCAGCGCGGCCCTCCCAGCAGTCGCAAGCAAGGTCCTTACAAGAAATTTCGCAGGTTCCTGCATTGCTCAACGGAACGGGCATAGTACCTCAAAGGAGAGGATTTGCACAAAAAATCGTCCCCGTCACCTCCACTCCAAATCTGGTAAGGTGGCCATCACTAATATCACTAATAGTCTAGCAACGTTTCGAGATATTGGAATACCAGGAGCAATCAGAAAGTTTTATTTAAACGTCGAATAAAATCAGGCTGCGTACAAGAAATTTAGTGATGATTTAGTTCTTCTCTACATGTTCACCATTTCGGCATATTTGTCCCAACGATGGATGACTTGGCGGAAAAATTGGTTGTACATGTCGACATTTTGGTCCTTCATGCCTGGGTACGAGCGCCATGGCGCTCAGCCTCGCTACACACCGTGGTCAGTTTAGTATCGGAAGCAAGAGTGGAGGGTAAGAATAGTAGAGGGAGACCAAGAGACGAGTACGTTAGTAGGTTCAAATGGATGTAGGTTGAAGTAGTTATACGGAGATGAAGAGGCTTGCGCAGGTCTGAGTAGCATGGAGAGTTGCGTCATACAGTCTTCGGACGGAAGACCACAACAACAACAGATGATTTTATGTTACAGTTAAAAAATAATCACTGATGATGATGATGCGAATTATGCTTTGGCGTAAGGGAAATGAACATCGTCATAATGGTGGAGGTGAAATGATGGGTATGACTGTGCGGTCCTATGGAACTGCAGGTATCAACTAAAAGCAAGGTGGAGGAAGGAGGAGGGAGATAAATGGAAGGATAATGTCAGGCGGATGCGTTGTGATTAGGGCTGGAAATAAGTGTATATCTCGGAAAGGCTTTGATTGTAGGGGAGTGGGAGATTGAAATTCCGGCGGGACAGGCTGGATAAGCCATGAAAGTGCATGGAAGGGAGAATATGGATGTAGTGGCACTGCAGTATACCTGGACTGCTGATTAGTGGGTGTGATATTGGGTGTGGGTTTTGCGATTAATGACGTGTTTCAAAGGTGCTTCAGGAAGAGAGGAAGGTGTGGGAAATGGATGACTTAGTATAAAACGCGAGTTTGCGAATGTAGGTTGATGAGGAAGGCGAGGCGGAATGGATGTCTTTCCAGGGTTTGAACAGTATTGTGGAATTTAGGGGAGGTGTAGATCCAGCAACGTTCGCTGAACTGAGGATGGGGTGGATTAGGGTTTTGCAGGTAACGGTAATAGCTGTAGTATGTAGACTCCGCTTAAAAGGTAATGGACCCTCTACACACAGGAAGCGGGTACACCGGTAACAGGAACTGTGTGAAGAGTCTCGGTAAACTACAGAAAGGGCGTGAGTCTAGAAGGATGCAAGGAAAACACAGGAAGGTCAGCCTAGCAACAATCGATGTTGTAGTTGTCGTTGCTGTGTTGGGAAAGAAGCAGAGCTCCGAGAGCTAATAGAAAGCATTGAAGCTCAAATCGTAATACGTACGGAAAGCTGGCTAAAACTAGAAGTAAGTTCAGCCGAAAGACCTAATCGTGTTCAGAAAGGATTGATAAAACACAGTTAGTGTTGGATTATTTATTGCTGTCAGAAGTAGTTTACTAGTGAAATTGAAGTAGATAGTTCCTGTGATTAAGTGTGGGCAGAGGTTAAATTAATAATCAGTCGGTTCGTTTTGCCGACCTCCTGACTCAGTTACTTAGTTACTGAACAGTTCAAAGAAAACTGAGTCCTGTTTCAAATAGTTACCACACTCATACAATTATATCTGGTGATGACTTCAATCTACCACAGATGCGTTAGCAAAAATACATTTTTAAAGCCGACAGTAGATATAAAACGTCGTCCTTGATCGTACTGAACGGTTTCTTAAAAAACTATTTTTCATTAGCCAACTCGAAGCGTAAGCGGTTGCGAAAACGTATTTGACTCGTTAGCAACAAATACTAAGCAAACAGGGAGCTCAGTATGGATACAGAAATTGTAACAACGCTGTTAGAGCGAAACTGAATACCGTAACATCCAAACCCACCGATAAAAATCGCAATGTACTTCTATTTAAAAAAAAAAAAAACACGTAAAAGTTCACTTGACGCCTTTCTAAGAGACCGTCTCCACTCCTTCCGATCTCACTATGTAAGCGTAGACCAAATGTGGTGTGAGTTCAAGGAAATAGTATCGACGGCAGTTCAGATATATATACCACATAAATTAATAAGAAATGATACACAAAACTTCTGCAAAAATGTTCTGACCCAATTTGTGAACCATGTGGGATCGCTAAGAACGCAAAATCCCCAAGATAGCAGTCTTACAGAAGCTGAAACTTAGCGCGATCTTTAATGTGAGATGCTTTTAACAGTTTTCACAGCGAAACTCTGTCTCGTAATCTGGCAGAAAACCCAAAGAGACTCAGGTCACATGCAAAGCATGCCAGCAGCAAAAAGCAATCGACACCTTCACTGTACGATGAAAATGGTGACGTCACTGATGACAGTGGCTCTAAAGCAGTGTTACTAAACACAGTTCTCCGAAACTCCTTCACCAAAGAAGACGAAGTAAATATACCAGAATTAGAATCTAGAAAAGCTGACATCATGAGTAACAGGTAGAAATAATCGGTACAGCGAAGCAGCTTAAACCACTCAATAAAGACAAGACCTCCGGTGCAGACTGTATACCAGTCATGTTCCTTTCAGAGAATGCTGATATAATAGCTCCATGTTTAACAGTCCTATACAGCCGCTCGCTCATCGGAAGTTGCGTACCTAAAGACTGGAAAGTTGCACAAATCACACCAATACCCAAAAAAAGAAACAGGAGTAATCGGCTGAACTACAGACCCATATCACAAACATGGATCTGCAAAAGGGTTTTGGAACATACACTGTGTTAGAAGATCGTGAACTGCCTCGAAGAAAATGATTTAGTCACGAATAGCCAGCACGGATTCAAAAAAATATCGTCCTTATGAGACAACTAGCTATTTATTCTCACGAAATAATGGGTGCTAACGACAGGGGATGTCAAATTGACTCCATATTTTTACGTTTTCAGAATGCTTTGACAGCTTTCCCCGCAAACGACTTATAATAAAATTGCTTACCCATGGAGTATCGTATCAACTGTGCGATTGAATTCGTGAGTTCCTGTCAGAAAAGTCACAGTTCGTTATAATTTATGGAAAGACATCGAGTAAAACAAAAATAATATCTGGCATTCCACAAGGTAGTGTTATAGGCCCTCTAATGTTTCTGATATACATAAACTACGTACGTAAGGGACAATCTGAGCAGCGCTCTCAGATTGTTTGCAGACGATGCTGTCATTTGCCGTCCTGTAAAGTAATCATATGATCAAAACCAAACTATAAAACGATTTAGGCAAGATATCTATATTTTGCGAAAAGTGGTCATTGACTCTAAATTATGAAAAGTGTGAAGTCATACACCTGAGTGCTAAAAGAAGTTGGTAACTTTCCCTTACCCTATAAATCACACAATTACAAAGGGAGTAAATTCAACTAAATACTTATGGATTATAGTTACGAATAATTTAAATTAGAAGGATCACGTAGATAATATTATGGGGAAAGCAATACAAAAACTGCCATTTATTGGTAGAACACTTAGAAATTGCAACAGGTCTATTAAAGAGACTGTTTGCATCACTCTTGTCTGCCCTCTTTTGGAGTATTGCTGTGACGTGTGGGATCCGCATCAGATGGCACTGACGGAGGACAACGCAAAAGTTTAAAGGAGGGCAACTCGTTTTGTATTATGGTGATATAGGAGAGAGAGCACCACGGATATGATACGAGAATTGGAGTGGCAATCATTAAAACAACGGCCTCTTTCGTTGCAGCAGGACCTTATCGTGAACTTTCAATCACCAAATTTCTCCTCCGATTGCGAAGATATTTTATTGTAGTCCATCTACATACGGAGAAATGATCGTGATAAAATAAGGGAAATCAGAGCTCGCATAGGAAAATTTGAGTGCTCACTTTTCCTGCGTGTCGTTCGGGAGTGGAATGATAGAGAAGTAGCTAAGGTGGTGCTATGAATCCTCTGCTGGGCATTAATTGTGACTTGCAAAATCGTATAGCCGTAGGTGTAGGACCCAGTTGCGGCTTTTTAACAGTTCAAGTGTTTTATTGAGTTTCGGATTTTGTGGTGGATGATACAGAGGTGTACATCGAATGTTGCAATTCGCGAATTTCTCGCCGAGCGCGAAATCCCAAGCGAATGAAAAAAAGCACAAATGACTGTTGTATATAAGAAGGGTAAAAGAATGGACCCCCAAAATTAAACAGCAATATCGATAAGGAAGGTTTGCGGCGGAATTCTTGCACATATTCTTGAGGCCGAGAAGTTTCTGTGCACCAATCAGTGCGGTTTTAGAAAGGATCGGTCATGCGAAACCTTTTTCGCAAGATATGGATGAAAGATAACAGTCAGATTCCATATTTATAGATTTCCGAAAAAACACTTGACGCGGTGCCCGACTGCAGTCTGTTAATGAAGATATGAGCATATGGAATAGTTTCCCAGGTATATGAGTGGTTCGAAGATTTCTTACGTAACAGAACCCAGAACGTTGTCCTCGACGGCGAGTGTTCATCAGAAACAAGGATATCGTCAGTAGAGTTCCAGGGAAGTGTGATGGGACAGGTATTATTTTCTATGTACATAAATGATCTGGCGGACAGGACACGCAGTAACCTGTGGTTGTTAGCTGATGATGCAGTGGTCTAGCAGAAAGTGTCGTCATTGATTGACTGTAGGAGCATAAAAGATGACTTAGATAAAGTTTATAGTTGGTGTGACAGGCAGCTGGCTCTAAATCTAAAAAAAAAGATAGTTAATGCAGATGAGTGGAATAACAAACCAGTAGTGTTCGAATACAGCATTGGTATTGTGCTGTTTGATACAGTCGCTTCGTTTAAATATGCGGGCGTAACGCTGCAAAGCGATGTGAAATGGAATGATCACTGCGGTAGCGAAGGCGAATTGTCGACTTTAGTTTATTGGGAGAATTTTAGAAAAATGTGGTTCATCTATAACGTAGACCGCATATAGGACGCTAGCTAGTACGACCTACTCTTGAGTACTGCTCAAGTCTTTGGGTGGATGGAGGAGACCAAACAGCCAGGTCATCGGTCGCATCGGAACAGGGAAGGAAGGCAGCCGTACCTTTTCAAAGGAACCATCCCGCCATTTGCCTGAAGCGATTTAGAGAAATCACAGAAAAACTAAATCAGGATGGCCATAAGCGGATCTGAACCATCGAGTATTTGGCATCAGCGTCAGGTCGTATTAAAGGAAGACATCGAAGCAGTTGAGAGGGGGCTACAAAATTTGTTACCGGTAGGTTCGAACAACACGCAGCTATTATGGAGGTGCTTCGGAAAGAGAATTCCTGGAGGGAAGACGAAGTTATTTTCAAGGAATACTAATGAGAAAATTTAGAGAACCAGCATTTGAAGCTGACTGCAGAACGATTCCACTGCCTCCAACATACATTTCGCGTAAGGACATTGAAGATAAGGTACTAGAAATTATGGCTCATACTGTGTTTTCCCTCGCTCTATTTGCGAGTAGAGCAGGAAAAGATACTACTAGTAGGGGTACAGGGTACCCTCCGCCACACACCGTACGATGGCTTGCAGAGTATATTTATATGTAGATGTGGATGTAGATCGACGGTTGGTCCTGAACAGCTTACTGTTTCAATCAGAGGGATGGGCTGGTGATAAATGGAGAGATGGAAGTCAGGACGACGGAAACGCCGAATGATGCGACCAGCCATGGTGGCTTGCGTTTTCTTTGGATTTATTTGATGTTTCAGCTTGTAAAACCACTTGACCTGGAGATTCACCACTCGATCTGGACATTCAAGTGTCTTTGGAGAGAAGCTGAGGAAAGTTGAAGGGTGTGATGAGTAGCCAGCCAGACGGTGTTATTGGGGGTGCTGGTGGTGGTAAGTGGTGATTTGGGAATGTCTGCAGTGTACAGGATGTGAAAGAAGGGAGAGGGGTGGTGGCGGGACAGGGTCCTGAAACACGACTACAGTGGGGTGAAATATGCGAGAGCAACTGTGTTCGATTGTGACATATGTAGGACGGTGCTGGAGGAAGAATGCTATAAGGAAGACATATTTAACTGGGAGAAAATAGGTTTGTAGTTTCTATATCTACAGCTGCATATATATTTCGCAGCTCACCACACGATGCAAGACAGAGTGTGCCTCGTACCACAGCTGGAACTGCCGCGCGGTATTAGCCGAGCGGTCTCAGGCGCTGCAGTCATGAACTGTGCGGTTGGTCCCGGCGGAGGTTCGAGTCCTCCCTCGGGCATGGGTGTGTGTGCTTGTCATCAGGATAATTTGGGATAAGTAGTGTGTACACTTAGGGACTGATGACCTTAGCAGTTAAGGCCCATAAGATTTCACACACACACACACACACACACACACACACACACACACACACACGCATACACACACAACAGCTGGAACACCCATTAGTGTTCCATTTGCAAATGGCGGGAGGGAAAAACTAATGTCTGCATGCCTCCATGCGAGCCCTTATTTGTCTTCACGCTTCTCACACGAGATGTAAGTTGGTTGATGTGAGTTGATTCTTATTTCGATATCTTTGGTATTGTCCTATATCCACGGAGTTGCCTCCTTGGCCGGTTTTGGTTTTGAAATCGGCGAGGGAAGGTGAGCATGGAGCGCTTGGACGGTGGGCAGTGGGCGTGTTTGTGGCAGCCAGCGTGTAAAGAGCGTATTCCTAGTTTGCGGACGTTGAGTGCCGCACGTGGAAACTTGCTGGCTTTGCGGACCGAGTGGCGGCTGTGTGGCGTTAGTTGGCCGCCTTATGCTGGAGGACAGGCAGTTCTGCACGACTCGGCGGGGATTGTTAACTCAATAGGAAGTGGCCTTCTGCTGTTATCAGCCGTGGACGTAAAACTGTAAGTCGGGATATTGACTGAACGTTTCCGGCCACGGCAGCTGGTTGGTATTGTATTGCTGCTCGCTTTTACTGACTGAAGTTAATTAGCAATTAAGCTCGCTAGTTATGTTTTGCCTCACCTTACTGGCTCAGCCTCTCAGTGTCAATACTAAGTCACTGTGGTAAAGTTTGAGTTCCAAGTTGTTATCGATTATCAAACAATGGTCCGTGCCCTGTCTTACTTAACGGGAATATTTTATATTAGAGGCTAGCCTACTTTTAATTGAGCTGTGATCAGAAATTTGTTTTTATCATTGAATTGTACAGTTGTTTTCCCTCGCTAGTTCCAACAACCTTTAAATAGTCTCTTTATTTAATATATAATTCCAAGGAACTATTCATTATATATATATATATATATATATATATATATATATATATATATATATATATATACTCCTGGAAATTGAAATAAGAACACCGTGAATTCATTGTCCCAGGAAGGGGAAACTTTAATGACACATTCCTGGGGTCAGATACATCACATGATCACACTGACAGAACCACAGGCACATAGACACAGGCAACAGAGCATGCACAATGTCGGCACTAGTACAGTGTATATCCACCTTTCGCAGCAATGCAGGCTGCTATTCTCCCATGGAGACGATCGTAGAGATGCTGGATGTAGTCCTGTGGAACGGCTTGCCATGCCATTTCCACCTGGCGCCTCAGTTGGACCAGCGTTCGTGCTGGACGTGCAGACCGCGTGAGACGACGCTTCATCCAGTCCCAAACATGCTCAATGGGGGACAGATCCGGAGATCTTGCTGGCCAGGGTAGTTGACTTACACCTTCTAGAGCACGTTGGGTGGCACGGGATACATGCGGACGTGCATTGTCCTGTTGGAACAGCAAGCTCCCTTGCCTGTCTAGGAATGGTAGAACGATGGGTTCGATGATGGTTTGGATGTACCGTGCACTATTCAGTGTCCCCTCGAGGATCACCAGAGGTGTACGGCCAGTGTAGGAGATCGCTCCCCACACCATGATGCCGGGTGTTGGCCCTGTGTGCCTCGGTCGTATGCAGTCCTGATTGTGGCGCTCACCTGCACGGCGCCAAACACGCATACGACCATCATTGGCACCAAGGCAGAAGCGACTCTCATCGCTGAAGACGACACGTCTCCATTCGTCCCTCCATTCACGCCTGTCGCGACACCACTGGAGGCGGGCTGCACGATGTTGGGGCGTGAGCGCAAGACGGCCTAACGGTGTGCAGGACCGTAGCCCAGCTTCATGGAGACGGTTGCGAATGGTCCTCGCCGATACCCCAGGAGCAACAGTGTCCCTAATTTGCTGGGAAGTGGCGGTGCGGTCCCCTACGGCACTGCGTAGGATCCTACGGTCTTGGCGTGCATCCGTACGTCGCTGCGGTCCGGTCCCAGGTCGACGGGCACGTGCACCTTTCGCCGACCACTGGCGACAACATCGATGTACTGTGGAGACCTCACGCCCCACGTGTTGAGCAATTCGGCGGTACGTCCACCCGGCCTCTCGCGTGCCCACTATACGCCCTCGCTCAAAGTCCGTCAACTGCACATACGGTTCACGTCCACGCTGTCGCGGCATGCTACCAGTGTTAAAGACTGCGATGGAGCTCCGTATGCCACGGCAAACTGGCTGACACTGACGGCGGCGGTGCACAAATGCTGCGCAGCTAGCGCCATTCGACGGCCAACATCGCGGTTCCTGGTGTGTCCGCTGTGCCGTGCGTGTGATCGTTGCTTGTACAGCCCTCTCGCAGTGTCCGGAGCAAGTATGGTGGGTCTGACATACCGGTGTCAATGTGTTCCAAAAAATATGCACAAATAACCTTTAGATAGGAGAGACAATTTAAAGCTTCTACACGTGAATGTTCAGTATAGTTATATTAGTTTACAATAGTTGTGTCAATAAAATGTCATGGTAAACGATGTACAATTAAATCATCTCGGCCAGTCCCTCACTGATTACTGCTTCTCAGGAACGACCATTGCTGGTTCCCGGTGAGGTGTTAATTACTATTGAAGGTTGAATATACATAGACTGATTTATTGTTAGAAAATTCTTGTGGGTTACCCCTTATGTACCTCAACGTTATGGTGTGTCACTTGTTTATGCTTTTATCTGTGCATTGAATCATCCTTATTACGAACCTCATGGAAACTATCTGTTAATATAGAAATCATCTGTAATTAGGTTTGTAGCTGTTATGGCTCTGCCTTTGTGTGGGGGTCCTAGTTGGGCTGTCCGTCGTCCCGCGAGGGAAGGCCACTGCGTGGGTCTGGTTCGGTCGTTGTACGGTACGGCGCGGCCTCGGTCTGTGTGGGTTGGCCGTCGAATGAGCGCTTGTGGACGCACCGTTGAAGTTATGTTAAACACTTGTATTGCTTTATTATTGTAGTCTTAAGGTTTCGTTTGAGTATTAACTGCTGTAGCTGCTGTACGACGGTTGAATGAAAAGTAATGCCTCCACCTACGTTAATTGGGTTTGGATGGGAATATTTTAATAAATCAAACGCATAAATAATCCTTATATTGTGATCTTTAATTATCAATATTCACTTTTCCACATAATCACCAACCAATTGGATACAGTTCTGCCAAAGATGAACAAGTTTTCTGAAGCCGTCACGGAGGAAGTCGACACTCTGTTTCCGCAACCATAGTCCCACAGTTCGCTCAACATCTTCATCAGAAGTATAAAGATGTCTCCGTAGATGGTCTTTCATTACCGGGAACAAATGAAAGTCAGACGGTGCTAAATCTGGACAGTATGGAGGATGCCGTACGGCTGTGAGATTCAGTCTCTGAAGTTCTGCTGTGGTGTCACGTGAAGTGTGTGGTTTGGCATTGCCAAGCTGCAGGACAAAATTTCCCTTTTGCTTTGGGATCCATGTTAGCCGTCGTTTCAGAGTTCGTAGCGTTGTGATGTAACGCTTTGAATTTATTGTTGTTCCACGATCAAGGAAATCAACACGGGTAGCACCAATTACGTTCCAGAACACTGCGGCCATGGTTTTTCCAGCTGAGGGCTGCGTCTTGAATTTCCTTTTCTGCGGCGAGTCTTTGTGTCGATATTGCAAAGACTGACATTTCGTCTCCCAGTCATAATGGTGTACCCACGTTTCGTCTATTGTCAGACTCGAATGGAGAAAGGCGTCGCCTTCATTCTCGTAACACGAGAGGAGTTCCTGGCAAATTTCAATTCATTTCAGGAGTCAGCATCCGGGGTACCCATCGAGCACAGATCTTCTGATTGCCAAGCAAAGCAATAATGTGACCCACACGTTCTTGTGAAATGCTGATTGTGCTGGCAGTGTCTCTCTGAGTGACACGACGATCATCCTGAATCAATCTGTCAACATTTTGCTTGTGAAACTCGGTGTTTGCTGTCACAGGACGTCCAACTCTTTGTTTGTTACGCAGGTCAGATGTTCCCGCCTCAACATCTTTAAACTTACTCGCTCAACGACGCACGGTACTCATACCAACACAAACGCAATAAACTGCATTCATTCTTTGATGAATCTACTTTGGGGTGACACATTCTGCTGTCAAGAATTCAATGACTCCACTTTGCTTAAATCGCATTGACCGACCGTCTCGCGCAGGGTTCCATATTTTACACTGCAACAACACAACCGTTCAATGATAAGGATTCCTGCCAACTGCAGCTGTAGAGAAGAGACTACGGAATCTTCCAGTACCTGCCGCATACCAATGCTGCCAACTGTTTAAGAGTTACGAAGGTGTAGGCATTACTTTTCAGTCAACCCGAGTAATTTAGTTGTTTTGATGTTCAGAGGGTACCAGATCTTATTTTATGTTTTCACTTTGATCTACCGCCTTACTCTGAAGGTAAAGGTGGCTTTGATCAACAGGAAACCCTTATCTACACAACTGCCATTAAAATTGCTACATCAAGAAGAAATCCAGATGATAAACGGGTATTCATTGGACAAATATATTATACTAGAACTGACATGTGATTGCATTTTCAGGCAATTTGGGCGCATAGATCCTGAGAAATCAGTACGCAGAACGACCACCTCTGGTCGTAATAACGGCCTTGATACGCCCGGGCATTGAGTCAAACAGAGCTTGAATGGCTGCCCATGCAGCTTTAACACGATACCACAGTTCATCAAGAATAGTGACTGGCGTAATGTGACGAGCCAGTTGCTCGGCCACCATTGGCCAGACGTTTTCAGTTGGTGAGAGATCTGGAGAATAGGTTGACCAGGGCAACAGTCGAAAATTTTCTGTATCCAGAAAGGCCCGTACAGGACCTGCAACATGCAGTCGTGCATTGTTGTTGTTGTTGTGGTCTTCAGTCCTGAGACTGGTTTGATGCAGCTCTCCATGCTACTCTATCCTCTGCCAGCTACTTCATCTCCCAGTACTTACGGTAACCTACATCCTTCTGAATCTGTTTAGTGTATTCATCTCTTGGTCTCCCTCTACGATTTTTACCCTCCACGCTGCCGTCGAATACTAAATTGGTGATCCCTTGATGCCTCAGAACATATCCTACCAACCGAGCCCTTCTTCTTGTCAAGTTGTGTCACAAACTCCTCTTCTCCCCAATCCTATTCAATACCTCCTCATTACTTATGTGGTCTACCCATCTAATCTTCAGCATTTCTCTGTAGTATCACATTTCGAAAGCTTCTATTCTCTTCTTGTCCAAACTATTTATCGTCCACGATTCACTTCCATACATGGCTACAATCCATATAAATACTTTCAGAAATGACTTCCTGACACTTAAATCTATACTCGATGTTAACAAATTTCTCTTCTTCAGAAACGATTTCCTTGCCATTGCCAGTCTACATTTTATATCCTCTCTACTTCGACCATCATCAGTTATTTTGCTCCCCAAATAGCAAACCTCCTTTACTACTTTAAGTGTTTCATTCCCTAATCTAATTCCGTCAGCATCACCCGAGTTAACTCGACTATATTCCATTATCCTCATTTTGCTTTTGTTGATGTTCATCTTATATCCTCCTTGCAAGACACTGTCCATTCCATTCAAATCCTATTCCAAGTCCTTTGCTGTCTCCGACAGAATTACAATGTTATCGGCGAACCTCAAAGTTTTTATTTCTTCTCCATGGATTTTAATACCTACTCCGAATTTTTCTTTTGCTTCCTTTACTACTTGCTCAACATACAGATTGAATAACATCGGGGAGTGGCTACAACCCTGTCTCACTACCTTCTAAACCATGGCTTCCCTTTCGTGCCCCTCGACTCTGATAACTGCCATCTGGTTTCTGTACAAACTGTAAATAGCCTTTCGCTCTCTGTATTTTACCCCTGCCAACTTTAGAATTTGAAAGACAGTATTCCAGTCAACACTGCCCAAAGCTTTCCCTAAGTCTACAAATGCTAGGTACGTGGGTTTGCCTTTCCTTAATCTAGCTTCTAAGATAAGTCGTAGGGTCAGTATTGCCTCACATGTTCCCATATTTCTACGGAATCTAAACTGATCTTCCCCGAGGTCGGCTTCTCTACCACTTTTCCATTCGTCTGTAAAGAATTTGCGTTAGTATTTTCAGCTGTGACTTTTTAAACTGATAGTTCGGTAATTTTCACATCTGTCAACCTGTTTTCTTTGGGACTGGAATTATTAAATTGTTCTTGAAGTCTGAGGGTATTTCGCCTGTCTCATACATTTTGCTCACCAGATGGTACAGTTTTGTCAGGACTGGCTCTCCCAAGGCTATTAGTAGTTCTAATGGAATGTTGTCTACTCCCGGGGTCTTGTTTCGACTCAGGTCTTTCAGTCTGCTGCAAACGTCGTCGAACTGCTCGTGCAGATGGTTTTTGTCTTACAAACGTCCCCATCTGTTGACTCAGATATCGAGACGATCCGCTGTAGCCATGCGGATAAAATGCCTGTCATCTCGACTGTTAGTGATACGAGGCCGCTGGGATCCAGCACGGCGTTCCGTATTATCCTCCTGCTCCCACTCACCATGTTCTGCTAACAGTCATTGGATCTCGACCAACCCGAGCAGCAATGTCACCATACGATAAATCGCAATCGCGATAGGCTACAATCCGACCTTTATCAAAGTCGGAAACGTGATGGTACGCATTTCTCCGCCTTACACGAGGCATCACAACAGCGTTTCACCAGGCAACGCCGGTCAACTGGTGTTTGTGTATGAGAAATCGGTTGGCAATTTTCCTCATATCAGCACGTTGTAGGAGTCGCCACTGGCGCCAACCTTGTGTGAATGCTCTGAAAAACTAATCATTGGCATATCGCAGCATCTTCTTCCTGTCGGTTAAATTTCGCGTCTGTAGCACGTCATCTTCTTGGTGTAGCAATTTTAATGGCCAGTAGTGTAGTTCCTGGTCCTTGTATGAATTTGTTTTCCTGTTTTGATTTAAACTATTTCCTGATTGTTTTCTTTTTCTTTTTAATATTTGCCATTGTTAAAACAAGAATTTTACTACACTTGAATGTTCAGTATAGTTATATCAATTTACAATAGGTGTGCTAATAAAATGTCATGGTAAATGATGTTCAATTAAATTATCTGGGCCAGTCCTTCCGCGTTCCTGCTTGTCTGGCACAACCATTGTTGTTTTCTGGTGAGGTATTAATTACTATTCAAGATTGGATGTTTTGGTCTGATGGCCTGACTTGGAAAGTGGTGCCATAACGGCACCAGGATCGTTCTGCAGTCTCTCAAAACGTTCTGAGTTCTTATTCTCTTCACGGGCTCCAATACGAGCTCACGGTGCATTTCCATATTACTCGCATGTTCATCAAAACTGTAGGTAGGAAATCGTGCAGCACGCCTCTGAACTGCCTAAACCGACGTCGCTCATTCGCCTCCACTGTAACCGACTTGACACGCTTGTTCCATTTCATGTCGCTGTGCAGCTATCGAAATTTAATGGAGGTGGCTGTGTCAAGCAGCACACCGCTAATACTGTAATCGAACACCACAATATTATTATTCGTACTCACCTGCATTAAGTTACATTTATCTTGCTTGAAGAGCAGTCTAGAATGCCATATCCAGTCAAAGGCAGACAAATATGGCAGATTTCCACTCGTTTAGTTCTTGGGAGATAAGGTGGGTAAGGTAATGAAGTTTTCCGTTGATGGAATAGCTGGTACGAAAGTCATACTGGGTGTTGGGGATGCGTAGGTGGGTTGCAAGGTGCTGATGGATTCGTTGAGTAGATGTGGTTTCAAAGATTTTGATGGAAACTGAGTTGAGGCTGATAGGTCGACAGGGTGAGGTATGGGACGTGGTTTCTGCTGAGGCTGGAGACCGTTGTCCTACATAGCCCGCACATGGCGTATGCGCCGTCTACCTCTGGCGCTACCTCGAAGACAGGGTTGTGGCGCCGCCCGTGGTATAACACGGGCGTCAACAATGTATCGCACTCAAAGGCTGTCGCGAAACAGTCGGACCGGCGCTGCACCAAAGCACTCCTTACTTCGATGCGAGATAGTGCAAGGACATCCTTGTCTCTCTTAATCAACTTTTCTGCCTGTCTAATTTCGGGTGCCTTCTTAAAACACTGTCTCGAAAACCCGACTTTCCGTGAACTTCAGGGTCCCATTGAATTTCATCCCGTGCCTCTCGTTTAGGCAATGTTGCGCTATCACCGATTTTTCATGGTGTTGTAGCCTCGCGCAACGGCGATGTTCCACGCAACTCTCCTGAACTGCGCAAACAGAACGGCAGCTGTGAGCCTTCTCACACTGGCACGGAGTTTTGTAAATCTCGTGTTTCCTAGGTCCCAGAGTCTAGTAGCGCCATAGTGCTGAGAGACGGACGGAATACACTCTTAATGTGAAATCTCCTTCGAATTTTCCACTCTTAAGGGATGTGCCTTCAGCATAAGGAATAAATACTACAGATCTATGCTCCTCTTCACGCACCTTCGGGGATATCCATAGTTCGACGAATCTGCATCTAAGAGTATCAATTTCCTTAAACTATCGGGAACAGCATATGCTCTACGTATCAGATTCGTAAGGACGCCACTGCGCTAGAACGGTGGGCGGCAATTCTCTGCGTGAACGTATAGATCGGTATGTGTCGGGTTTTAGTGAACACACTGTCCCAGAGTACTCTCATGTCTTTTTGTAAACCATTACCTTCAAAAATATAAGCGTACCACCACTTTCAACTTCGAATGGTAAATTAAAGACTGGAATGAAAAGAAATGAGGTTGTCCGATTTTCTTTCTTGTCTGGCCCAACAAATACAACGCCTTCATTCCCTATTAGCCTACCGTATCATTAAACATTCAGATTTACCCCAAAAATCTAACTGCTATAGTTTTCTGCAAGTGTCATAGTTTTGCGTGATCGTCAAGGGTTAAGAAACGCTTCTACTTCTGGCATTTTGTTGCGAATGCTTCGACTGTAAATAACTATAACGTTAATATTATCATCCGAGGAGAGTCTGGCATCACTTTCCTGAAATGGATGGTGAGTCGTCTAATCTAAAAAAACAGACTTGGATAGCAGACTCTGATGTGCTATGCAACCCTGTTTAGGGGGACGCTATTGTTCTCAAGTCTATGACACACGTCTGAGAAATTACAACCCAACCTGTCACAGAAGCATCAAATACTCTGATTTAAGCCTTTCACTCGAGTCACAATCAGGCGGTCAAAATCAGTTCTGTGGACAAAACTGCAGATTGTTAAAATTCCGTGACCAAGACTCTCTTCTCGCCCTTCTCTGCCAGTCGCTGGAGTGATTCAGGTATACACTGGACCTAGGCGGCAGACCTCCAGGCATACAAAAAGTGTGTGCAAGGTAATTCTTCCCTACTTTTGTTTCCATTTCACTAAGGGACACCATTATTCGCCACACATTTGAACCGCCCACGATCATCAGACCTCTAATCCATCTACCGTGCCAAATTCGGATGAACGTAAAATCATGATCAATTAAAATACAAATTGGAAAACTACTCCTCCGACCTCTATTCCCTACAGATTTCGAAATGTTACGTTACAGTATCCGCAGAAATGATATAGCGCCATTCTGCTTGCAGCTTACACTCTCGTCCAACAGTTAATGGGACCCAGCTTAATACAGAGAATCTTACGACACTCCGGTTGCTACTGCAACACACACACACACACACACACACACACACACACACACATAATCCATGCTGCTGCAAACATCGTCGAACTGCTCGTGCAGATGGTTGTTGTCTTACAAACGTCCCCATCTGTTGACTCAGATATCGAGACGTGGCTGCACGATCCGTTGTAGCCATGCGGATAAAATGCCTGTGATCTCGACTGCTAACAGTCATTGGATCTCCACCAACCCGAGCAGCAATGTCACCATACGATAAATCGCAATCGCGATAGGCTACAATCCGACCTTTATCAAAGTCGGCGTTCTCCTCCTTACACGAGGCATCACAACAGCGTTTCACCAGAATGGCAATAACCGCTCAAAATACATACTGTGGAACTGCGGAAGCAAAAGAGACAACAGAATTTTAAGTGCTCTGTTCAATTGGCACAGAAAGGTAGATGAAGCAGAACGCGAATTCAGAAACTGACTGCTGGAGATATTGCCGTGAAACAGTCAAGCAAGATTTTCCCAGGCGCAGATGCTCACCAGTTTCAGTTATGGTGGCACAATTGCAACAAGTAATACTCCAAAGCACTCTCTTGGCAGCGACTATGGATGATCAGTTACGGAAGGTACAGCGCACTCAGGAGCGACTTAGGCCACGAACTTCCCATTGTATGGTAGTGAATAATAGACTGTATGAAAACAAGAAAAGAGAGAATCGAGTAGTTTGAGTTCTCGTGCTCTATAAAGGTGATAAGAAATGAGGACTTGCAGAAAACAGATATCCAACACCATAATTTATGGAATAATTTTATTACGCCACCAGCAAGGTTTACATAAACGAGTACAAAGTTTAACCTGGATAAACTTGAAAGGAAATGATTCGTGTGTCACTTGAAATATTTACTCTAACAAAACAATGTTCAAATGGGTGTGAATTCTTATGGGACTTAACTGCTAAGGTCATCAGTCCCTAAGCTTACACACTACTTAACCTAAATTAAGGACAAACACACACACCCATGCCCGAAGGACGACTCGAACCTCCGCCTGGACCAGCCGCACAGTCCATGACTGCAGCGCCTTAGACTTAATCTAACACATCTATTCATCTACTCAACCAAAGACCTCCACAGTAATTTAAAATAATGGCTTTGTTGTGCTATATGTTATTTGTCCTTTGAAATAGTGTTTCTGTTTTTGCTATATGTTCTTTGCAACTATCAATTTCTGGACACTATCTTTGTTTACAAAGTGGAACAGTTTGTACGCGATTTATTATGACACAGAAAGGGGACCGTAACCAGTGACGCATTATACTTCAACTGCTTTATTTGCACAGTTGCATTTACGTTCAGGTTTTAGTCAAAGACGTCCCCAGAGCCATGTTATGAAACAGGGTTTTGTTTTTCCACTAGACATTGCCATAGGTTACCCCAAACTCGTAACACAACACGCAGACATCATAACAGTACAAATAAAGCCACCTGATGATGGAGCTTTAAACCTATGAAACGCCTTTTAGAAATAAATTAGCTACTGGTAACAGTAAATTGGTTGTTTCATTCTAACACAAAATATACACAGAGGTGACAAAACTCATGGGATACCTCCTGATACCGTGTCAGAAGTCCTTTTGCCTAGCGTAGTGCAGAAACTCGACGTGGCGCTGACTCAACATGTTGTAGGTTTGCTGCAGAAATACTGAGCTATTCTGCCCCTACAGCCGTCCATAACTGCGAAAGTGTTGCTGGTGCAGGAAACTGTGCACGAACTGTCCTCTCGACTACATTCCTTAAATGTCCGATGAGATTCATGTCGAGTGACATGATTCGCTGAATTATTCGCTCGAACGGTGCAGAATTAATTTCAAACGAATCGGAAACAATTGTGGCCCAGTGACATGGTGCGTTACCAGGAGGACATGAAATCCATGAATGGCTGCAGATGGTATCCATATGAACGAGCGTGACCTTTCCTGGTCGATGATCGGTTCAATTGGACCAGAGCACTCAGTCCATATCATGCAAACACAGCCCACATCATTACAGAGCCACCACGAGCTTGCACTGTGCCTTGTTGACAACTTGGGTCCATGGCTTCGTGGGGACTGGGCCACATTCGAACCCGAAAATCAGCTTTTACCAACTGAAATCGGGACTCAACTGATAAGGCCACAGTTTTCCAGTCGTCTAGAGTCTAACCGACGTGGTCGCGAGCCTAGCAGATGCTCTGCAGGTGATCTCGTGCTGTTAGTAAAGGCATTCGCATAGGTCGCCTGCTGCCATAGCCCATTAAGGACAAATTTAGTCGCATATCCCCACTGGATACGGTCATCGTACGTCTCACATTGATTTCTGCAGTTATTTCACGCAGTATGGCTTGTCTGTTTGCACTGACAACTCTACGCAGACGCCGCTGCCCAAGATCGTTAAGTGAAGACCGTCGGCCACTGCGTTGTCCGTTGTGGAAGGTAAAGTGTGAAATGTGGTGTTCTCGGCACACTCTTGACACAGTGGATCTCGAAATACTGAATTCCCTGACGATTTCCGAAATGCAATGCCCCATGTGTCTAGCTCCAATTACCATTCCGAGTTCAGAGTCTGTTAATTCCCCTCGTGCGGCCACAATCACGTGGGAAACCTTTTCACATGAATCACCTGAGCATAAATGACAGCTCTGTCAATGTACTGCCCTTTTATACCTTGATTACGCGCGTCTATCGCCATCTGTATGTCCACATCGCTATCCCACGACTTTGGCACCTCAGTGTAATCTAAAATACGACTACACATTGGATAAAAGTTTGTATAATTTAGAGTTAGGGGACGCAAATTGATTTCCTGCCTTAAAATAGCTGACAAATTGTGGCATAGGCCGATTTACCAATTGCCAGAGCCCGAGGAACTAGCTGCAGCATATGCGGCCATGGGAACCTGCCCCTGACTTCTAGGTATTGGTTCCCGCCCACCGCCTGGCACAGCGCTTGTGTTATACGCGAAACACCTTGTTATTGTTGTGGTCTTTCCTGCGCAAGATTCTTCATCTTCAGGTAATTACTGCAACCAACATCCATTTGAAACTGCTTACTGCTTTGTCTCCGTCAACAGTATTAATACCTACACCAAAATTCCATTAGCAATCTGGCGATTTCTTGATGCCTCAGAATGTGTCCCGTCAACCTATACTTTCCTTTAGTCAACTTGTGCCACAAACGTCTTTGTTCAGTACATCCTGTTTAATTATCTTCAGCATTCTCAAGCTGTACCACATTTCAGAGCTTCTGCTGTCTTTCGTCCGCATTTCAGTTCCATATACGATATACTCCAGGAAAGT
The DNA here is from genome assembly GCF_023897955.1 of Schistocerca gregaria. Classification (NCBI taxonomy): domain Eukaryota; kingdom Metazoa; phylum Arthropoda; class Insecta; order Orthoptera; family Acrididae; genus Schistocerca; species Schistocerca gregaria. The sequence continues at coordinate 243,576,910 of NC_064921.1, forward strand.
GCCTTCAGAACAGACTTCACTAACAGTTTAAGTTGTAGCTGACATTTCTCGTTCTCAGAAATTCTTCCGCTCCTGTTGTTAGTTCGTATTTTATCCATCTGCTTCTCCCATCATCACTTATACTCCTGTCCAAACAGCGAAACCAATCTACTGCGAATTATGTCCCATTTTCCAATCTATTTCCCTGAGCATTAATTGATTTAATTCGACTACGTTCCACTACTCTTGTTTCACTTCTGTCGGTGTTCATCTACTGCGTTTAATGTCTCATTTCCCAGCCTATTTCCCGCAGCGTTAACTGATTCAATTCGACTACATTCCATTAGTCTTGTTTCACTTTTGTCGATGTTCATCTTACAACCTCCTTAAGACAATATCCCTCTGTTCAACTGATCTTCCAAGTCCTATTGCGCTTCAGGCGGAATTACAGCGTCATCGTCAGTTTTCAATTCTACTGTCTGAACTTTAATTCCTTTCCAAACTTCTCCTTACTTTCCTTTGCCGCTTGCTCAGCGTACAGACTGCTTATCATTACGGCCAGGCTAAAATCCCCCCTTCCTGCTTCATCTTTTGACTCGTGTGTCTACAGATATGTCGAGCCACAGCGTCCAGCAGCAGCAGCAATTTCTATTTTTACACAGAATTTAGTTTAGTTTTTGTTCTTGCGTGCTTCTGCAAAGAGATGAATAGTACCAGTGCATTTAACGGTTTTGCTTGGTGTATAATAACATATTCTAGGCTTCTACCTAAATTTTAGTACATTTGCATTGTGTAACTTGAGTTAGGAGAGTGGTAAAAACCTGAATTAGCGTAGCAGCAGTACTCATTTTGGGTCCAAAGACTTCTTGGGCTTCTTGTAATACAGACGAATATTACGAGGTGTGTGAGAAAAGTAAGGAGACCGATTTTTTTATTTACTTAAGTTTTTATTTTCTTTGAACAACAATACTGTCCCCTTAAAAGTAGTTCCCCTATACAGTAGGAGTTATTGTTCTCGGTCTTGGTAGCAGCTCTGAGAGGCTTCGGCTGGTAGGGCCTTAACATGTCAGTTACATACTTTTGAATGTTCTCCAGGGTCTCAAAATAACGTCACTTTAAGACTTTTTCAATTTGGGAAAAAAATCACAAGGACTCAGATCACATGAATAGAGTGGCTGTGGAACAGCAGGAATGCCTTTTGAGGTCAAAAATACCGTAACTGTAGTGGCCATGTAACATGGAGGCTGTCACGATGCAGCATCGACTTGTCTGCAATGTCTGGACTCACTCGATTCACCATCTTCCTGAGCCTTTCAAGGACATCTTTGTAAAATTCTGGGTTGACAGTTTGTCCTGGACGAACAAATTGGTTTGATTTCGTCATTCGAGTTTGTTTCGGTCAAGAAGATTTCAAAGTGTGTCACTCCTCACTTTGCCGCTTTGTCTCAGGATCGTACTCAAAAACCCAGGGTTCAACACCAATGATGACACGACTGAACTATTCGAGCTCATTGGCAGTCCTCTAAAAAAGAGCAAAGCAGACGTTTCTGCGATTGTCCTTCTTTTCAGTTGCGAGGTATTCCGGCATCATTTTGGCGCAAACCTTTTGCATGTGCAAAACGTCGGTCAAATATCTGATGCTCAAAAATGGTGAAAATGGCTATGAGCACTATGGGACTTAACTTCTGACGTCATCAGTCCTCTAAAACTTAGAACTACTTAAACCTAACTAACTTAAGGACATCACACACATCCATGCGCGAGGCAGGATTCAGGATTCGAACCTGCGACAGTAGCGGTCGCGCGGTTCCAGACTGTAGCGCCTAGAACCACTCGGTCACCATGGCCGGTAAATCTGATCTACGGCGAAATGGTTTAACAGGTTACCCATCTCCCTTATTGCTAAACGTCGATCTGATCTCACAAGAGCACACACACTTTCGACGTTTTCGTCGGTTTTTCAAGCAGAAGGTCCCCTGAGTGAGGTTCATTTCCACCATGTTCTCGGCCTTCCTAAAATGTTTTGTGTCTGCGAAAAACTTGTGCTCTTGATAAGGAATGTTTCCCATGGGCCTGTTTCAACTATCAAAAGAACACACTCGTGGATTGCTCAAGATTAAATAAAACCTAATGGCATAAAGTTTTTGTATGTCCATTGTTTTGACTGGAGGTCTTGGGGACCAGGGCCGTTCACTATTGTGAGAAAATGAAACGCCTACAGCCGTCCTTATAATCTTATTTATTAAGATCATAAGGACAGCTACAAGCTTTTTATTTTCTTACATTTGATGGCATAACGTTGGTCTAAATTCCGCTGTGCCATTTTCGTAACACACAATGAAAACACATCTGCACTGATGACTCTCTCAAAAATTAAGCGATGGCGGTACGAAGCTGAAACTCCGGCTGAGTATGTGGGAGGAACGAACACATTGGTCTACACAAGTGGAACAACACAGATCGCTCGCAGTGTTGTCGGTCTCATTACTTTTCTCACATGCCTCGTAATTGTACGTGGATGGGGACTGCGTCTGTTGGGCGAGGGTTGTAGGAGAAATTTACCAATGTCCTTAAAGGGCAGGAAGGTGTACGGGTCTTGGTCGACAGGCTTCAGGCTGCTGTCTTAGGCAGCGACTACTGAGACGAATGCTTTGGCACCTCCTTTGCCTATACGTAGCCTGGAATGTTGTAATAGCCTAGAATGTTGCAACGCCTTCCGTTTCGATCGTCTTGAAAGGTCGACACTTTTCGTAATGACGAAAGGCGAAAATTGGCGAGGTCGCGAAGCTATGGGTCAAAAGCGAAATGGGAACTGGCTGCGCGGCTGCCCCTTATGCCTTAAAAATATGTTTGAGGCATTTCCACTGCTGAAAGTACTGCAGCTCTGAGCCAGCACGAGACGACTCGTCTGCCGCGACTGGAGCGATCTTTCTGAGTGGTTCAGACAGAGGGTCAAAGCCACAAAAAGCTTCTGTAATGTATGTGTATTTATCGACAGCACATTCGGTCAAGCGACCATCGTCAAATCACTTATACCATTATATTAGATTAAAAGAAGGAGTCTTGGCGGCAAGTCCAGTGCTAGGCAGGTGCTGGAAAATAGGAAGCAGTTCGCTAAAGAAGGCCAGTGTCACTCCATTTTCTTGCCGGGGCATACATCCAAGATGTGGTGGAGGCTTTGCTGTCAGTGTTTGGGTGCACTGGGTACATCTGGCTGCTAATCTTGGCCAATGTCGGCACAAATAACGCTTGCTGCTGGGTTCAGAGAGCATCCTCTGGTTCTTACAGGCGGCTTGCTGTTCTGGTGAAAACAGCTAGCCTGGTGCTTAGGGTGGAAGCAAAGTACGTTCCCAGAATCGATCCTCTGCTGAGAGTGGAAGACTTATACCTGAGGCTCAGACGATTGTGTCACGGTTTTGGATGTGGTTTCCTTGACTTACGCTATCGGTTGGCTAATTGCAGGGTGCCTCTTAATAGGTCAGCTGTGCCTACACCCAGGAAGGTGTCACTAGGATAGTGGTGTACATGCGGCGTGCACAAATGCGTTTCTTTTTAATCTCTCCAGAGGCTTGATAGGATACTTTCTGATTTCAGACAGGGATGAATACTACTCTGATTAACTAAAGAGGGTGGCATTCGTCATGGTAGGTTAGAGAGAGAATGTTAATATACTGTAGCGTCTATGGGAGGGTGCCAGAACTAGCCTCGCTTATAAACAGTAACAATGCCCACATAATATTGGGGATAGAAAGCTGGTTGGAACCTTATGTTGAACAAAATTCTTAATTCCTTTCAAAAGTATCCCATAGACAGAGTGACGCCAGTGGTGGAGGCATATTTATTGCCGTAAAAATACAATACTATCTGGTGAGGTTAGTACAGATTCTAATGCGAAGTAATTTGCTTGAAGACAAGGGTTAAAGGCGCATCAAACAGAGCCATCGGATGCTTTTATAGACTCCCAACCTCAGGAGCAGCAGTGATGGATCATTTGAGGGGAAACTTGGAGACTATGTCTGATCACGTTAGAGTATTAGGTAGAGATTTCACCTTATCAGCTATAGACTGGGGGCTCAAATGGTTAAGGCGGGCAGTAGGAACAAGGAATCATGTTAAACTGTTCTAAGTCTCTTGTCCGAAAATTACCTTAAGCAGCTAACAAGAGAATCGACTTGTGAAAATAACATATTAGATCTCCTGGTCAGCAACAAACTCAAACTTTTCACCACAGCATAGAACGGAATCAGTGATCGCAAAGCCGTTACAGCATCATTGAAGACGGCTGTAAACAGGAATTCAAAGAAAAGTAGGAAGATATTTATGGTTAGCAGTAGCGACAAGAAACTGATTTTAGACTATCTGAGCGGTCAACACAAAAAAATTATCTCTAGATCCGAAAAATGTTGAGCATCAATGAAAATAGTTCAAGAATGTTCACATGGCTCTAAGCACTATGGGACTTAACATCTGACGTCATCAGTCCCCTAGACTTAGAATTACTTAAACCTAACTAACCTAAGGGCATCACACACATCCATGCTCGAGGCAGGATTCGAACCTGCGACCGTAGCAGCAGCTCGGTTCCGGACTGAAGCACCTAGAACCGCTCGGCCACAGCGCCCGACAAAGTTCAAGAGTATTGAACAATATGCATTAGCCAAATGCATAGCGAGCAAAGTTGTGAGGGATGGAAAAGACCCGCCATGGTTCGACAGTCGTGTTAGAAAGTTCCTCCAGAATCAATGAGAGCTTCATTTCAATTTTAAGCGTAGGCAAAGGCGCACAGAGAAACAAAAAGCAGACGAAGCCCAATTAGCGTAAGGAAGGCTATGCATGAAACATTCAGCGAATTGTAAAGTAAAATTCTGTCTACCGACTTGACAGAAGTATTGAACCCATCTGTTGAGACACACTGTGACTATAATTGCATCGAAAGGGAGTATGGCGGAGAGAAGTGCAAAATACTAAATATATTTTTCCAAAACTGTTTCACTGAGGAAGACTGTACTGTGGTTCCTCTTTTAAATCGTCCCACTACTGTCAAAAGGACGGATATCGAAATAAGTGACCAAGGGATAGAAAAGCACCTGAAATAGCTCAACAGAGGAAAGACCACTGGGCCTCATGGGATACGGAAACGATCCTACGTAGCGTATGCGAATGAACTTGCTCCACTTCTGGGAGAACTATATTGCAGGTCACTGGAAGGGCGACGCGTTTCTGGTGGTTGTAAAAAAAGCGGAGCTCATTCCCAAAGAAAAGTCGTTGAACAGTCGCATGAAATATAGATCTATGTCTCTGAAGCGGTTTTGTAGAATTTTAAAATATTGCTTTACGTTCGCTTAGTTCGACATTTCTGGAGACTGAAAATCTCTGTTGAAATCAACATGGGTTCTGAAAACAACGATTGATTGAAATCTAGCTCTCTCTCTTCGTCTACGAGATACAGAAAGCAGTAGATAACGGAGTCAAGATTGATGCCCTGTTCCTTGAAATACGGTAGGTGTTAGATCCGCATTTCCGCTTAATGAGCAGAATACAAGCGTACGGAATATCAGACCAGCTGCGCGAGGGAAAAGATCAAAGAGTTTCTAGCAAATGGAGCACGGTATATCATTCTCAACGGAGCGATATCTTCAGACGTAAAAGTAACTTGGGGCGTATCCTGAGGGTGTGTTACAGAACCAGGCTTTTCGAGGATATTGTGGTATAGAGAGATGTCGCAGCGCTAGGAAATTGCAGCGAAATCCAGGAAGACCTGCAGAGACCGCATAAATGGGCAGAACGACTAATTTTGGTATGACTACATGATTGCAGAACAGTCACTAGTAGCAGTCACATCCATTAGATACGTGGGAGCGATAAAGGTGGAACGGTTACACAAAAGTAATCGCAGGTAACGCAGATGCCAAACTGACATTCACTGGGTGAAATGTAGTACATCCACGAAGAAAGAACTCAGAAAATTCTCGTTCGACCAATACTTGATTATGGCTCGCTAGCCTGGGATCCGTACCAGATACAATTGATAGAGGAAGAGCAGCATGTTTCTCTGTGGTTCATTTAGTAAGTATTAAATTATACCGGAGCCGCTAAGCCAGCTCCAGTAATAGTCGCTGCAAGAGGCGTTTTACATGACGGTATGATTTACTGTTATAATACCGCGAGGGTACATTCCTAGAAGAGTCAACCAACATGTAGATACATCCTACATGAAAGTAAAATTAGAGAAATCGAGCTTACGAGGAGAGTTACCATCAATCGTTCTTTCCGAGAATCATTTGCTACTGCAACAGGGAAAGGGAGGGGGAGTGACAGTAAAACACAAAGCATCGTACGCCACACATCAAAAGATGTGGATGTACAAGTTGCGTATAACCTTTCTGTTGCCTTGTTAATCCCTGCTGCCCTCTGAATTCCAAAGACTGTATTGCAGTTAATTTTGTCAAAAGCTTTCTCTAAATTTGCAAATGCTATAAATGCGAGAGGCCCTGCTGAAAATTAATGCCTCCAAATCTTTTATGTGGAAACTCTTAAGCTTTTTAAATAAAACAGTCTTTATTAACGTTCTACATCTTTATTCTTCATGTCTAAATATTTACAGCTCTCTCCCGCTAGAGGGCTCCGAATGAAGCGTGTAATATGGCGGTGTGTAACATAACTATGTCAGTGCGTGAGAAACAGCGTGCTGTTATCGAGTTTCCAACATATGGAGCACCCTCTCCCTTAGTATCGCTACGCCAGACCACACGTGATCGCTGCGACATCTACAACAATCCGACAATTTGGTTCAATGTCATCGATTATCTTCCACTCAGTCACAACTTGGTGCCAACCGATTTACTTCTATTTCGCCGTTCGAGGTAGCCGCGCAGTCTAAGGCTCCTTGCCACGGTTCGCGCAGTGCCCACGTCGTCTTCTATTTCCTAAACTTCGAGGCCTCACCCTTGACCGCAACCTCACCTGGAGCCCTCATCTCCTTACCATCCAACGCGTTAAGCCAACAGTAGACTCCACACTTTGAAACTCCTGTGTGGCAGGTCATGGGGGTTGCATCCTTCCAGCATCCTTCGTACCTACAAATGCTTGATCCATCCCATCATCTGTTACCTGGATCTCTGCCCCCTCCTAAATTCTATAAAGTCCTTCAAAGCCTTGAATGCCATACACTCCACCTAACTTTCTGTGTCAGTCTCCCGTCCTCCACGAGGATCCTCTTTGACCTCACCCCCTTCCCACATCTCATCCTTTTCCGTCAACACATCCGTGTCCTCTATACCAACCTCTGCGCTGCGCAGAGTGGCCGCGTGGTTAGAGGCGCCATGTCACGGATTGCACGGAGGTTCGAATCCACCCTCGGGCAAGGGTGTGTGTCTGTTGTTCTATGCGTAAGTTACTTTAAGTACTGAGTTAGTCTGAGGACCGATGACCTCACCAGTTTGGTCCCTTAGGAATTGACACACATTTGAACATTCGAACACTCTAACTGCTGTCTCCATCCTCCTCACCTCCTGGTGTCTCCTTTCCTCTCCACTCCCCGCCTGCTGCCGCGCCTTTACCGATGTGTCCCACCCTCTCTCCACCTCCACACCTTCCACTTCCTCTCTCAAAGGAACTTCCAACGTCTCCCCATCCCACATGTGCTTTGTCCCAATATTTATTCTTCCTTCCAACTCTGACCCTCCTCTTCTCCTCCCCTCCACCCTTAAGCATGGACCGTGCTGTCGAACGTTAAAGTTGAGCGTGCCAAGTTCAACATGTTGCTGAACGATCAGGAACGATGCGACTTGTGCATACGGTACGTGGGCCCCAACGTGGTATACACGATCGCAACGCACTTCACTCCACTCCACTCCATACTGTTTACTCAACGGGCGCGCCTAAAATTCCAACGTTAGCTCTATTAAAATTCGCATTTCCTCCATCGTCCACGAAAAGGAAAGTACCATGTCCAATCAATAAGGACACAGACTTATAAAAGTTCCATTACAAACAATGCGGTACAAATTTAGAATTATTCTCCGCATAGGTCCGCAGCTCGTGGTCGTGCGGTAGCGTTCTCGCTTCCCGCACCCGGGTTCCCGGTTTCGATTCCCGGCGGGGTCCGGGATTTTCTCTGCCTCGTGATGACTGGGTGTTGTGTGATGTCCTTTGGTTAGTTAGGTTTAAGTAGTTCTAAGTTCTAGGGGACTGGTGACCATAGATGTTAAGTCCCATAGTGCTCAGAGCACCATTTGAACCATTGTTTTCTTCTCCGCATAAGATAAACATTATTTCATCATTCCCACAGTTTAGTAAAACCCCAAGGTCAGTCTTACTTGATTACTGTTCCCATCCAAAATCAGTATCTTTGCAACATGTGAATTACGAGGCGTATAAGAAAAAGGAGCAAAATATGTTTATACGAGTAGCGCAAGCTGTCCTGTAAATGAAGCCAATCGAACAAAGTCACCCCTCAAAAAAGCTGAACTTATATTTACATATCAAATATTATAGCATAGACTTATATTAAACTAATAACAAAGTATCAGAACCTAATAAAAACGCAAATGTTAGGGAAAAAAATTGGTAGTGTTTGGACGCAAACCACCGCCCCAATAACGCAATGATTAGTAGATGGTGACGCCCCTCATTACGTTAGTCCGACAACACGCACTAGGTATGTAGTCATATTATATTCACCGTTGCTAAAAACGTTAATCGTAGATAATTATGTTATTAATTGAAATTTAATTGTAACAAATTGTACCAACAACAATGCGTTTTGGGTGGATCTTCAGTGTGTCGCTGCCTTCAAATAGCCTACTCTCATAATACGCAAGTTACATTAATTCTTTTGCCACGAATATGATGTTTCGCATTATTTTATTGCAACGAATTACACAGTTAACAACGGGTTTTCCAGTGATTCTCAATTTGCTGGTGCTCAGAAACGGCATATATACATATAGGCTTGAAATGAATGCCAATATGGCGCCTCACAACTCGGTACTGAAGGGTGACGGGGTGCGTGTGACGTAGGTGGCGTTGTGACATCTCATTGGTCAACGCTCAGACGCACGCTCAGAATATCTGGCATGCCAGATATTGCTCTGCACGTTCGGAAAGACTCCCGAACGTGCTATTCCACATTATGACGTCAGAAAGTCGGCAAGCTCAACGCTCATCTTTCGGATGCACGGTCCGTGTGCCGACGGCTTTAGGCTCCCTCTCCTTCCCTTCCTTCCCCCTCTGATGTTTCCTCCTTCCTACTACCACTGTCCCTCTCACTTCTCCTCTCCCAGTCCTTGCACTTGCTCCTAGGCTACTGCCTCCCCACCATCCTTGCCTCCTGCCCTTCAAATTGCTCTGAGCACTATGGGACTTAACATCTGAGACATCACACACATCCATGCATGAAGCAGGATTCGAACCTGCGACCATAGCGGTCGCACGGTTCCAGACTGAAGCGCCTAGAACCGCTCGGCCACAACGGCCGGCTCCTGCCCCTTGGTGTGCTACCGGCTCCCCCTATTCTGCCCCCTCCTCACCCCTTCTATCTTTCCTCACCCCCTCCTCTCTGACCTCCCCTCTCTTAGCAGGTTCTTCCGATTTTAATCCAGTTACGTTGTCGTGTTTTGGTGCTCACTGTGTATGTAACATCAATGCACTGTGTGTTTGGTGTCGTCATCGCATGTGCCTTTCATTACTGTCATCGCCATTTTTAATTGTGCTCCTCGTGCCGCCAATATTTATGTGCTCTGTCTTCGCCGAGTATTATTTTAATTATATGTGGATACGATATAAACGAGCCTCGTGAAACTACCTCTCTTTTGTATATTTTAAAACCCATTTTTCACCTTCTCATGTGTAAACTTCCTCTTTTATCCCCGTACTTTGTGTATGTACTGTTCTCCTGTGTTGTTTTATGTGGTCTTTTGGCTGAAGAGTGGCTAATTGTGCAGCTGCCCGCCCGCTCACGCCCACATGGGGCAGGAATATGAAATAACAATAAAGGAAAATAAAAGGACTTCACTTTGATAGTAATGAAGAGGTGCAAAGAGAGCCGAGGTTGTGGCTCCGTCAACAAAGTCAAAGATTCCATAGTGGTGGTATCAAAAAAATGGTCTCTCGTTAGGAGAAATTTGTTCGTTGCCAGCCGTGACTATCTTGAGAAATAAAATGTAGATGTGAAGAATAAAGATTTAGAATGTTCGTAACGCTTGTTAGATTTAAAATGCTTTGAGTTTTCACATAAAAAAAATTCGAAGGTATTACTTTTAAGCGCGCCATCGTACGTTTCCTTTATCGTATATATTCAGATAAGTTAAAGGATCAGTATTCCATATTGTTCCGGAACCCAGACTCATCTTCCTCGATTTCAGATTCTACCAGTCTTCAGAGTTTTTAACCTCGACTTAATAAACTCTTAGTTCTGAGATATTTACAGCTGTCAGCACGTACCGTCTTGTGCTACTAAAAGTGCTTCGAATAGGGTACGTTAAATTTATGTGACACTGAGCAGAAAATTATTATTCTGTGCCGAAGGCAACAGAATATGGTCACAAGCAGCAGTCAATAACTGTGCTGCCGCAGTACGTGTATGCTCTGTCCTCGTGCTGGCCTGGACGGTGCAAAGACAGATGCAGTGCGGGCTACGGAGGGAAATACCGACTCGTTAAAGCGGTACCGGTATTATAGTTCCGAATAACCGGTACTTTACGGTTTTTTTCTTTCTCTTATAATATGTTTTTCTGTTTTGCTGGTAACTGGATATAAAACCGATCCGTATGTGTCCCATAGCAGTAGTGCTAAAACTTTTCGTTTTAGATAAAACCTCCTTTTACAGATGAGTTTGGTAGGGCGTTCTGGTGCTTCTGGAAGATTAATATCATCTTTGAATAACACTATTCTTGATGAATGGAGTGAACTTACAGAGCAACACTGAGATGTCGGAAGTCATGGATTAGCGGTACGCACGTCTGCAGATGGCGGTAGTACAGTGTACACGAGACATAAAAGGACAGTTGACGGAGGGGTCATTTGTACTCAGATGGTTCATGTGAAAAGGTTTCCGACATGATTATTGCCGCACGAAGGGAATTAAGACTTTGAACGCGCGATGGTAGTTGGAGCTAGATGCATTTGATATTACATTTCGGAAATCGTTAGTGAACTCAATAATCCGAGATCCACAGTGTAATGAGTATGACGAAAATACCAAATTTAAGCAATACCTCTCATCATAGGCAAAACAGTATCCTAGGCTTTCATATAATGACCGAGAGCAGCGAAGTTTGCGTAGAGCTGTCACTGCTAAAAGACAAGCAATACTGCGTGAAATAGCCGCAGAAATCAATGTGAGCCGTGCGACGAACGTATCCATAAGGACAGCGTAACGTGGCTATAATTTCGCACCTTACAAGAACTCATCCACATAGTTTGCCGTAATCTACAATCACATTAGGAATTATTTGATAGATAGTACATCGTATATATGAATATTTAAAGGAGACTGAAATTGTCATGTACGCCTAGTGAATAATTGTTAACGCTTATTGCACGAAATGTGACGGAGTGTCTTTATTATCATACTAGTAGAGGTTGGAACGACAGTGGAAATGAAACGGCAGACGGAGCTCAAGCCATGGGTGGAAGGCCCACGCAGGTGTGTCGGTCCTGCTTAAACACAGGAAGTAGGAGAAGGACGTCTTAGCACCTAAGTGCTGGAGCAGAACAGAGTCGCGACCGGCCAGGTTTCTAGCTGAATCGGAAGGATTATATTTCAGAAACTACGGAAATCTTGGACGCAGGTGAGGGGAACGAAGAAGTGGCACCTCGGAAACCACGCAGGCTGAATTATTTCCAAGGACTTTTACCCAGAAGCGTACCATTGTACGAGTATAGGTTTTTCCTCGCAAACTTTCCGCGCTGGACGACAAAAGACTAAAATATGGTTAGTCGATGTTCGGAAGAATCTGTAGAGAGGGAGAATATTGCGTGGTTTCGGGAATATGATTCGTTTTCGGAATTACGATGGATGGGGAGAAGAGCCTTGCTTGGAATACAGCAGTGGAGAGACGAAGTCTTCCGTGTTGAGCTCCCGTGTGTATCAGCTTCTTGTTGGTACAGACGGACTTGCCGTCTTTGCTCTTACGAGATTTTATAGTTAGAACGGTTAGGCACTGTACTGTTGTGAAATTATACGATTCTGGACTTCGCCTCCAGGTTCAAAATGGCTCTGAGCACTATGCGACTTGACTTCTGAAGTTATCAGTCGCCTAGAACTTAGAACTAATTAAACCTAACTAACCTAAGGACATCACACACACATCCATGCCCGAGGTAGGATTCGAACCTGCGATCGTAGCAGCAGCGCGGTTCCGGACTGAAGCGCCAGAACCGCTGTCGCCTCCATGTTGGAAGTCGTCGTTAAGTACGCAGCGTTCAGTGATTGAGAGCACTTCTTCTGCCTATACTTATGTTGAGACGTTAACTGAACTCCGTCCTTGTGGCTGGGAGTTCGCGTTTCTCGTCTGTAGAACACAGAGGGGAGAAGATAGTATTAGAGTATGGTAGTCAAAGGACCGCCTTCAGCCGTCCTACTCTTTGAAAGAGTTTATTTTGTGTCTGGAGTTCTTCCATCGTCGCAGACGTGTACGAGAACCATCACTCCGACGCACCGGACGCAGTACATACGGTGATATTGCTAATTGCTTTGGCTTATTAGGGACTATAAGGCTAAACACGTAGGATTTATTTCGGCTGACATTGCACTCCATTGTAGATCATCTTTAAAAGTAGTGTCTTCTTGTGTTTGGTACATAGATGATGTCAGTCATTTCGCGTTATTATGTTAGATCGCGCAGTCATAATAAAAGGGCAGAGTTGTTCAATGGATAGGTAATTTTAGTTAGAAAATGTAAACTTCTGTAATTAAGATTGTTTTTAATATACAATAAATGTATATGCAGTAACAACGTTTATCATTTAGTACAATAAGTTCCCTTGATCATTCATTTCTATTTAGGTTAGAATTTATATGTTAAAGAGCATTAAGAGATCCTAAGACCTGCTTCAGGGGGTACTCGGACAGGGCCAAATCTTCATTTTAGCGTTTATTATTTTCCGTTGTGCACAGTCATTTAACACCCGCCTGGAGTAGCGTCTTGGAACAGTGCGACGAAATTTGACTCTAATGGGCTATGGCAGCAGACGACTGACGCGAGAGCCTTTGCTAGCAGCAGGACATCGCCTGCAGCGTCCTCCTGCGCTCTTGACAGTATCGGTTGGTCCCTGGATGGCTGGAAAACCGTGTACTGGTCAGATGAGTCCTGACTTCAGCTGGTAAGAGCTGATGGTAGGGTTTGCGTGTTGCGTGAACCCTACGAAGCCACGGGCGCAAGACGTCAACAAGGAACTGTGCAAGCTGGTGGTGGCTCTAAAATGGTGTGGGCTATGTGTACATGGAATCGAGCCTCGGTTATGTTCGTCGGCTTGGAGACATCTTGAAGCCATTCGCGGACTTCATCTTCCCAATCAACGATGGAATTTGTACGAATGCCAATGCACCATGTTACTGGACCACAGTTGTTCGCGATTCATTTGAAGAACATCCTGGACAATTCGAAAGAATGTTCTGGCCATCGAGATCGCCCGACATGAAACCAATCGAACATTTATGGGACATAATCGAGATGTCAGTTCGTGCACAAAATTCTGCATTGGCAACACTTTCGCAATTATGGTCGGCGCCGGCAGCTGGTGGCCGAGCGGTTCTAGGCGCTTCGAATCCTGCCTCGGGCATGGATGTGTGTGATGTCCTTAGGTTAGTTAGGTTTAAGTAGTTCTAAGTTGTAGGGGACTGATGACCTCAGATGTTAAGTCCCATAGTGCTCAGAGCCATTTGAACCATTTTGATGGTCGACTATTGAGGCAGCACGGCTAAATATTTTTGCAGGGGCTTCTAACAAGTTGTTGAGTCCATGCCACGTCGAGGTAATTGCGACATTAGGAGATATCGCATGACTTGTCACCTCAGTGTAGAACCAGTATGTACGAGGGTCGGTCAAAAAGTAATGCCTCCCATTTTTTTTCTACTTAAAAAAATTAAGTTAAGTGAAAAATTTGAATTTGGCGCTATTCCTCAAACCTTCTTCTGCAATCCACTGCAGTAGTAACTTTCTGTGTCCACAGGTGGCAGCACAGCAGAAGTTTGTAAGATGGCCGACATCGATGTTCGTTTGAGACAGCGTTGTGTGATTGAATTCTTGAATGCAGAAGGTGAAACGCCCATATGCATTCATGAAAGACTGAAGAAGGTGTATGGTGTTGTGACAGTGGATGTCAGCACTGTTAGACGATGGGTTCGTCGTTGTAAGGAAGCTGAAGGGCAAACACCGTTGACTGACGAAAAGCGGAGCGGCAGACCGGTGAGTGCAGTGACTCCACACAACATTCAGCAAGTTGATGACATCATTCGTGGTGACCGTCGGGTGACTGCAGATGAAGTGTGTCGCATTATTTCTCTTAGTAAAGGCAGTGTGATCACGATTATTAAACAATTGGGGTACTCAAAAGTTTGTGCACGGTGGGTTCCAAGAATGTTAACCGATCAGAATAAAGAGGCAAGGAAAACAATTGCCTCCCAACACTTGCAGCGCTTCCGTTTGGAGGGAGATGAGTTTCTGAAAAAGATTGTGACCGGGGACGAAACATGGGTGCATTTTTTGAACCCGAATCAAAGAGGCAGTCAATGGAGTGGCGTCACACAAGCTCGCCGAGGAAGAAAAAATTCAAAACTGTGCGATCGGCAGGGAAAGTTATGGCAACAGTTTTCTGGGATACAGAGGGTGTGATTCTGGTTGATTTTTTGGAGCAGGGATGCACAATAAATTCTGTTCAATACGTCACAACCCTCAAAAAACTTAAAGCACGTCTTCAGCGAGTTCGCCCAACAAAATCAATGGCAGATGTTCTTCTTTTGCATGACAATGCAAGACCACACACCAGTCGTCACACCTCTGACGAGATTGTCAAAATTGGATGGGAAGTTTTGCCTCATCCCCCATACAGCCCTGACCTGGCACCATCAGACTTCCATCTGTTTGGGCCACTAAAAGAAGCTCATCGTGGGATTCATTTTGAAGATGAGGAGGCCGTCAAAACATCCGTGCGTCAATGGCTTAGGAAGCAGAGCTGTGATTTTTACCGTGCTGGGATACATGCCCTTGTTCAAAGATGGACCAAAACTGTAGAGATGGGCGGAGATTACATTGAAAAATGACAAAATGATCCTCAATGTTGTGGTTTTCAACCTATGTAATTGCATTTAAATTTCCTGACAATTAAATGTAGAAAAAAAAAGGAGGCATTACTTTTTGACTGACCCTCGTATGACAGATTGGACAATATTCGCCATTGGATGAATTCATTATTAAAACTTTAACTATTTTCATGTAACTGTTCCTGATTAATGTTACTTTTTGCCCACTATCTGCACTGTTCATTCGAATTTATTGAAATAGTTCAAATGGCTCTGAGCACTATGGCACTTAACATCTGAGGGAATCAGTCTCCTAGAAAAATGTTTCAACTGGCTCTGAGCACTATGGGACTTAACTTCTGAGGTTATCAGTCGCCTAGAACTTAGATCTACTTAAACCTAACTAACCTAAGGACATCACACACATCCAGGCAGGAATCGAACCTGCGACCGTAGCGGTCGCGCGGTTCTAGACTGATGCGCCTACAGCCGCTCGGCTACAGCAGCCAGCTATTGAAAAAGTATGTTTGGTTTTGTCTGCAAAAACTCGCTTGTATTCAAATTCCTGTTGCACTTAAAAATGAGCTCTGCACATAAACTTATTATCTGTGTGTCGTTTCTAAGAAGTAATGAAAGAGAAAGGAAATTATGGCAACAGCAACAAATTAAAAACATAAAAATTCATAGGGTCTATACAATACGCCTTTATCGCCTTGTAGCCCTTAGAAACGGCCAACTTGACAAAAATCACCGGTGCCTCCTAGTACCGTGTCGGACCTCCTTTTTCCCGGCGTAGTGCACCAGATCTACGTGGCCTGGACTCAACAACTCCCGAGCTGCCTCTACAGCCGTGTATATTGCGAAAGTGTTACTTGTGCACAAACATACCTCTCGATTTTGCGCCATAAAAGTTCGACGGGATTTACGTTGGGCCACCTGGGTGACCAAATAATTCGCTCGAATTGTCCAGAATGTTCTTCAAATCTATCGTGAACAATTGTAGCTCAGTGACATGGTGCATTGTCGTCCATAAAAAAGCCGTTGTTGTTTGGAAACATGAAGTCTCCAGGTAGCGGGACATAACCATTTACAGTCAACGGTCGATTCAGTTGGACCAGAGGTCACAGTCCACTCCATATAAACACAACCTACATCGTTATGGAGCAACCATCAGCTTGTTCAGTGCCTTGAAGACAACTTGAGTCTATGCCTTCGTAAGGTCTGCGCCACACTCTATCCCTCTATCAGACCTTACGAACGTGTACAGGTACAGCTGCCCATGCAGCCTAAACACGATATCACAGTTCATCAAAAGTAGTGAGGGCGTATTGTAATGAGCCAGTTGCTCGGCCACCATTGAGCAGATCTTATCAGTTGGTGAGAGATCTGGAGAATGTGCTGGCCAGGGCAGCAATCGAACATTTTCTGTATCCAGAAAGGCCCGTAGAGGACCTGCAAAATGCGGTCGTGCATTATCCTGCTGAAATGTAGGGTTTCGCAGGGACCGAATGAAGGGTAGAGCCACGAGTCGTAACATATCTGAAATGTAACGTCCACTGTTCAAAGTGCCGTCAATGCGACCAAGAGGTAACCGAGACGTGTAACCAATGGCAACCCATACCATCACGCCGGGTGATACGCCAGTATGGCGATGACGAATACACGCTTCCAATGTGCGTTCACCGCGATGTCGCCAAACACGGATGCGACCATCATGATGCTGTAAACAGAACCTGGATTTATCCGAAACAATGAGGTTTTGCCATTCGTGCACCCAGGTTCGTCGTTGAGTACACCATCGCAGGCGCTCCCGTCTGTGATGCAGCGTCAAGGGTAACCGCAGCCACGGTCTCCGAGCTGATAGTCCATGCCGCTGTAAACGTCGTCGAAGAGTTTGTGCAGATGGTTGTTGTCTTGCAAACGTCCCCACCTGTTGACTCAGGGATCGAGACGTGGCTGCACGATCCGTTGCAGCCATGCGGATAAGTTGCCTGTCATCTCGACTATTAGTGATACGCGGCCGTTGGGATCCAGCACGGCGTTCCGTATTACCCTCCTGAATCGACCGATTCCATATTCTGCTAACAGTCATTGGATCTCGACCGACGCGAGCAGCAATGTCGCGATACGATAAACCGCAATCGCGATAGGCTACGATCCGACCTTTATCAGAGTCGGAAACGTGATGGTACACATTTCTCCTCCTTAGACGAGGCACCACAACAACGTTTAACCAGGCAACGCCGGTCGACTGCTGTTTGTGTACGAGAAACTTTCCTCATGTCAGCACGTTGTAGGTGTCGCCACCGGCACCAACCTCGTGTAAACGCTCTGAGAAGCTAATCATTTGCATTTCACAGCATCTTCCTCCTGTCGGTTAAATTTCGCGTCTGTAGCACGTCATCTTCGTGGTGTATCAATTTTAATGGCCAGTAGTGAAGTCTATCCGGCGTAACCAAAACCCGACTGTTTCGGCGATAACGGGCCTCTCTGGTGCGGGCCCGGCGCCTCGGCAAAGTGGCGTGTCGGGCAGTCGTTGCCGTGACGGCCGCGGCAGAGCGCCGACCTCGCCCCGGTGACTCACGGCGGGACGCGCCCGCACAAGGCCGCGCCGCGATTTACATACGGGCTCCGGGCGCTGCCGCCGCAGCTCTTAAGCCGCCCCCGGCTGGCGCCGATGCGTGGCGGCGGCAGGATCCGTCTCCGTCAGACGGCTGTACGACCGTCAACCACGGCAAGCGCGGGAAGGGAATCATTCGGAAAGGGGAGGAATGAATATCATTAGCCTGAGGAGTGACCGTAAAGCCCAATCTTTGGGTGGTGTTACTGAAAGAGAGTCGCTGCTAGAAACACGAACATTTATGAACCGCAGCTGAGTTCGGTTCAAATGGTTCAAATGGCTCTGAGCACTATGGGACTCAACTGCTGTGGTCATCAGTCCCCTAGACCTTAGAACTACTTAAACCTAACTAACCTAAGGACATCTCACACATCCATGCCCGAGGCAGGATTCGAACCTGCGACCGTAGCAGTCGCACGGTTCCGGACTGCGCACCTAGAACCGCGAGACCACCGCGACCGGCAGCTGAGTTCGGTACCAGTAAACACGTGTGTCTCAACCACCATGTGAGCCGAACTTCAGTGGCGGCTCATTCACTCCACTGGCTTGGAACGCTGAGAGATTTTAATAAACACATGACAACATGTACGCTTTAAGAGAAAAAGACGCACCATGTAGGAAATATCGGGATGAGACAGAAATCGGCACAAGTGACGTACACGTCCACCCAAAGAAATGATTATACTTCCAGAAAAATTGATTAATTTATTCAAGAAAGAGCTTCACAAATTGAGCAATTCAGTAACGTGTTGGTCCACCACTAACCGCCGTGCAAGCAGTTAATCGGCTTGGTACTGATTCATAGAGTTGTTGGATGTCCTCGTGAGGGATACGGTGCCAAAAACTGTCCAAATGTCTCGTTAGATCTTCAAAATGCCGAGGTGTTGGAGGGCTCTGCTCATTATCCTCCAAACGTTCTCAGTTGAGGGAAAGATCTGGTGACCTTGCTGAACAAGGAGGGTTTGGCAAGCACGAAGAAAGCAGTAGTAACTCTCGGCGGGTGTCCGGCAACCAGGTGTGACGATCTGAGTTGCCATTTCAATTCATAGCAGGATCGCTTTGGTTGTCATCCGCGGCACCTTTGTAGCATAGCTGCACGTCGACGATAACCTACGTCCCGTTTTGTTACTCTTATGTTTCTGCAAGATAGTGCCCGCCCGCACACGGCGAAAATTTCTACCTCTTGTCCTTGTGCTTGTCAAATCGTTCCTTGGCCAATAATTTCGCCGGATCTTTCCCCAATTGAGAATGTTTGGAACATTATGGGTAGGGCCCTCCAACCTACCAATTTTCCCAATCTATGGCGCCAGCTGGACACAATTTGGGCCGCGCGGGATTAGCCGACCGGTCTAGCGCTGCAGTCATGCACTGTGAGACTGGTCCCGACGGAGGTTCGAGTCCTCCCTCGGGCATGGGTGTATGTCTTTGTCCTTAGGATAGTTTAGGTTAAGTAGTGTGTAAGCTTAGGGACTGATGACCTTAGCGGTTAACTCCCATAAGATTGCACACATTTTTCGCAAAAACGGACATAATGTCTTATGGGATAACAGCAATCAGTGATTTTATAATGTTACTTAAAATCCGTCTTAATTGCAAATTTTTTTATTCATATGACCGGTTTCGGTTCATTCAGAACCATCTTCAGATCTGATATTTCAGTTACAGGAGTAACCCGTCCAAATCCAGCAATTTTCACATGCTACGTCAAATGTTTATGAATATGAATAAAAAAAATTGCTATCAAGACGGATTTTAAGTAACATTATAGATTTCACACACATATGAGCATTTTTGAACACAATTTGGCACGAAATCACTCAGGACGACATCCAACAACTCTATCAATCAATTCAAAGCGGACTAACTGCCTGTATGAGAGCCAGAGCGTTATTGACTTACTCAATTTGTCAAGCTCTTTCAATTTTTCTGAAATTACGATGATTTCTGTCTGATTCGTATAATCCCTTCGCGGTGCGTTTCTTTTCTTTTTTGGGGAATATTCACTAATGAAATTCATCATAAATTACACATCTCAATTGGAAAACAATAGTGATGCCAATAACTATAACACTAAAGGAAAAAGCCGGCCAGTGTGGCCAAGCGGTTCTAGGTGCTTCAGTCTGGAACAGCGCTACCGCTACGGTCCCAGGTTCGAATCCTGCCTCGGGCATGGATGTGTCTCATGTCCTTAGGTTAGTTAGGTTTAAGTAGTTCTAGGGGACTGATGACCTCAGACGTTAAGTCCCATAGTGCTCAGAGCCATTTGAACCATTATTGAACTAGAGGAAAAAATGACTTTCATTACTCGATATTAAAGTTATCAGTGCCTCATAAAGGAATTCAGTATGAAGCAACAAAATTTTTGATCATTTACTCAAAAACATAAAATGTCCGACAGGTAAGAAAGCAATTTTTAAACCAAACTTACGATCATTTCTCCCGGGCAACTCCTTTTATTACATGGACGAATTTTTATTTAAAGCTGGTAGCCTGTAAGAAAATAGAAATATAAAAGACATGGTTTTTTAAGTGTAGCTGCACGAGTCACACTAAAAAAATGGTTATTAATGTTAACAGTAACTGTGTATACATATGCACATTTGCTGTAAATTTACTTATTCCACAATATTTCGAGAAAAGAATCGTTGAAATGGTCTATGGAACATGTAACTAACTATTAAATATAGTTACTGGAATACTGATAATATTCATAAGTACTGTTAATCTGACTAATGGATTTTGAAGTCTCTCGTCGGAAATCTGAAGCGGTGAAATTTCTACTCATCGTCCAGTAGCATGTATGCTTTGGTGACTGGCTACTGTCAGTGAAGACAACACGTCCAAAAAGCCACAGTTCTGATGAACGTTCCGCGAACAGCTTAAAACATATGTAGCACCACTTACCCGTTGATGTGAACCTAAGGGAAACACCAAGAAGTATAGAAAATAACGGCTTTTTTTTACTATGCGTATAATAAGAAACCCGTGTCATTAAATTTGGAGATAATTTTGCAGCATACGGGGTGCAAAATGTAGTACACATACAGCAACAATGGCTGTATATATTAGATCTAACGTGATGCTGTCCATATATTGACCGTTAACATCTGTTTGGCTGCTTTTCTTAACCCTGCGATAGTCGCGTCCCTGTTCCTTCTATCCACAGTTGCACTACACCTGTAAGGTGCTTTACCTATTTTTAACAGTAAAACTAATTCTTAAGCGTCTGGGCGCTTTGTAAGCCCAAGGATAAATTAGGTAGCATCAAATTTTATGTAAATACTGAAAATTTATTGCAACTGAAAGTGACAAATTGGTCACTGACCTAGAACAGGCGATCATGACTGCTATGCCTCTTGACTGATACAGACCACGGTCGCACGAATTCCGTCCTCTAGTGTAGATTCATGCACCTGTGAGGTGTGAGCGACTGATGGAAAGTTAAAGAAGCGTGCTCAGGTACCTCATCACATTGTCCATTAGCTAACTTCAGAAGCAGAAAATATGTTCATCTCTGGAACATCAAAACTTGCACAATGTTGATAACACACAATGTCCACAATTTGTTTCAGTAATACACTTGACACTTTATCCTCTGTAACATACTACTTATTAAACTGCTCAAAAGTAATTTAGTTTTAATTTCTCTATATGAAAATACTAACTTCTTCCCTTAACAGGTCTTTGAGTCCATCCTATCCCGAAGTATCCACAATCCCCTACAACAACATCTATCCATTCTGCTCCATCAATGTGATTTCTGTCCGAATTTTTCCTCCAATAACCAACTCTTGTACCTAAACTCTTCTCCCCACCGACGGAGGTTCGAGTCCTCCCTCGGGCATGGGCGTGTGTGTTGTTTGATTTAGATTAAGTAGTGTGTAATCTTAGGGACCGATGACCTCAGCAGTTTGGTCCCATAAGACCTTACCACAAATTTCCAAATTACTCGTCTCCCATCCCGCCAAATCAATAACTAAAAATACGCAATTGTCTCTCTATACCTGGAGAAAGGTTATGACTGTGAATGGCATTCCAGGCTCCTCTTTAAGCTCCATACCATCCTATTTCCCATAAATTATGTCCACCTCACCGCATCCTTTCTTCCTAACCGCCTGTCTTATGCCATCGTCAGCAAATACCAACTCCTGTATCTTCCATCCAACTGCAGGTGAGCCCCAAGGTTGTGTCCTCTCGCCTCTCCTGCACGTCCTCTACACGCCCAAGCCCCCTCCTCCTGTCCATCTCCTTTATTATGCCGATGACACCGCCTTCCTCGCTATCTACGCTGCCCTTCAGAAATCCCAATGATCCCGCCAGTTCTGTCTAAACCAGTTTACCTCCAGGCGTAATCAGTGGCTCCTCAAACTCAGCCCTACCAAAACTCAGGCAGTAATTGTATCCTGAACCACCTGTAGCTTCCGCCCCCACGACTTTTACTTTACTATTTAAGAATGTCCTAACCAGTTAACCAACACACTAAAACACCTCAGACTAACATTTGATCACTAACACGGAAGCCTTGTCTGTCAACCATCCAACAGAAAGCCCACAACAGTCTAAAATTAGTAAAGCTCCTACCTGGCCGAACATGGTGATTGCACTCTTCCACAGTCCTCCACACCTATAAAGCCATAATCGGGCCCATCCTCATCAATGACAATGTGGCATGACTTCCACTCCTCCTTCCTTTTGTCACCCACTACAGATCTTCCAACACTATGTATTCTGCCAAGCCTTTCAGATCTACTGATTCCCTCCAACCTGCATTCTCTACAAACTTATAAAATTCCTCAGCCTACTCTTTCATCTTGAACTCCTCCAAATATCCTGTTATCCGTAAACTCGACACTTCCCACCCCACATTTCCACCCCTCCTACACACTGATATTAGTATGCTATGCCTCTACCACCACATTCCCCAACACTATAACTTCATATCCTCCACATCCTCTCTCAACAAAACTTTAATCGCCTTCCCTTACCCAACCTTGAAATCTGCCCTGAAATATACTTGTCCTACCAGATGTAGGAGATCCCTACCACCCTTCTCTTGTCAGGGCTCCCTTCTCCTCCAACCCTCGCTGCCCACTTCCTAAGACTTCGTTCGGAGCTGCATTCCTCTCCACACTTTCCCCATTCCTGCTCCAAACATTCACCCACACAAACCCACTCCTATACACAGGGGGTGGAAGGGGGGTGGATGAAATAACAATAAAGAAAAAATCCTCTTAACTAAGATTCAAACTCTGGTATTTAATTGTTATTTTATTGTTTTAAACATGTATTGTACTTATTATTTGCTTTCGAGATCGCTTACTGTAATATAGAAAGAGCTGTAAAATACCGAGAACAAAAAAAGAAAACATGGGCGATGATTTTTCATCACATTTGCATGTATCTTACCTTTTCACTTGTCTTGTTAATATTTTTTGTTTTTGCTATGATGCATTAATTGCAGGTAAACAAATGATAAAAGCATGCTTCAAGAATTTCACATGAACTATAAACCGAATCAAAAATCTGTTTTGTTCTTACGATTACATGCAGGTAGTCCGCAAATATGAATGTCAGCTGCCTGCTCATACAAGACCCCCCTTCCAGTCGGTCATGGGAATGTTGTTGCGATAAATCCCATCAACATCCCATGTGAGTTTTTCAAGGCCAGTGAGCAATCATCTCCGAAGAATGATTTGAATTTGTTGCGGCTGGAGTCCTACGAGCATACAAGATGATACGATGCCAGAGGCGGTACATGGTGTTCTTTGAAGGTAGTGTGGGGGGCAGTGGGACCGCCATCACAATGCACCACAGAACCAAGGAGGCGCTCGAAGAGGCCACCAGTGCGTTCTTAAACTTTATGAACTTTTCAAAGAATAGCAACATATCTATATGTTTGGGGCACTGACCGACTAATTTTGAAAAGTAAAGGGCCCATCTGCTTTATGCTTGTCTTCTTCGTTCAGCACAGCATTCTCATGGTCATGTTCTGGCTTTCTATCATCAACACCCTGTGTGTGTACATTAATTGAAAAGAGTTCTGCTTCTCCAATTTTGGTAGGTCCTGGGGTTCTATAGAGAATATGAAGCGACGAAAATTGTAATGTCTGCAGACACCAGATGTTTTGTATTTACTTGTACGCTAGGCAACTTTTGGATAATTTCTGTCGCTAGCCAGAAGTGATCATGCAGAGCAATATACGTCAATCTCATCAAGGTTCTGGACATTAATGCATGCTTGTGCTGCAGCAGTATCTTCTAAAAGAGGGATGAAAGTGGATCCCCATTAAGTGGATCAAAGACATGAGAATATACATCAAGACGAAGTACACAGCGGGTGTGAACCAAACTCAATCCTCCTTTCTGTGTTTCGGAGAAGTGGCTATGTATGATGCCCTTGTCAATTGTTTCCAGCCACTCTTCGATTAAATAGCCCTGCGATCTCCCGCAAATTTGTTTGATGCTCCTGCTCGTTCGCATCACTGCCCTCTTTCAGGGGAGGGAGGAAGATGAGTTCACAGCATATTTCTATATTACACTTAATGGCAGGACACTGTTGGTCAGTGACAATTTTGGGATGCACCCTTTCCAAGACATCCTGACAAGCATCGATAGAAGTTGCAAGATCTCTGTAGTCTACATTCGAGTTGCCAAATTTGGGCTTGTGAGACCCTGTCCCGAAAAGCACCAATAACCACAGAGTAGGCAAATGTGGCTGCAGGAATTCCCAGAGTGGTGTCGACTCAATATCCAATGCCGTGAAGGACCATGATGATTGCGGGTGGTCGATGGCAGTGGTGAGTTGGCAAACGATCTGGTGTCTTCAGCCCATACCACGGTGATGACAGACCAGACCGTGGCAGTGTTTGTATGCGCAGTGACACCATCATCTTGTCAGCTCATGGAGTAGTTGTTGCAGGCTCTACCCTGAGTCCACACACGTTCTTCACATCTGCAACAGAAGAAGAAGAAGAAATTAATCATCAGAACGCACTTATATAGAGTATACAAAAACACTGGAGTCAAATCAGGGTCGCTTATTACTTCCTGATGGACCATTATTGCGTTTTATCTCTGCTAATTGTATTAGTTTTGTTGATGTTACAGTTAGCAAGTTTCAGTATGGAATGATTGCTAGCACAGAAATGTGTTATGTTAAGAGACAGAAACCACATTTCTTTTGATTATTTCAACACAAAAGGAAAAGAGTGGGACAACATTTCAGTGCAGGCGCATGTGCTGGGCCATCACTTTGATCATCCACTGCTGAAAGAGAAGAATAATTTACCGACGCTCTGACACTTCCAGCGTACCATGGTCACTATCTGAAGAGTTCTACGTACGCATCAGACCGCGTTGTTGGCTCTGTTCAAAGAACACCATACATATTTTACTAAAACTCCTCCTGTAGTGTGGAAGCCATCGATATAAGCATCAGGCATCACCTGGAGTCGGGAAGCTATCAAGCTACGCGTCGCTACAACAATAATAATAATAATAATAATAATAATAATAATGGTGACGGATGGTAGTGAGAGAATTATCATGGCAGCGAGGGCTCACAGTAGTATTGCACAATGTCCATTAGCACTGGGCAGTCGCTAACGCACAGAATCCGTCTACGTCCCTGCAGGCGATATCTGGAGAGGCTTCCACACGGCTGTATGAAGACTTTACTAACCTCTAACATGAGTGTTTTAGAAACATGGTAAAAACCTGAATGTTTCTCACCAATAGCACTCTGCTAGGAATGTTTATAAATCATTCTGTTGTATTTTATACGAGTACGTCACCAGAATGTTTCTGTAACCGATTTCCGCGTTAAATGATTAAAATATTGGACAGCTAGGTGATATTTTGCACTAGAACCCCCAGGCAAATATAGTGTAATCGCTTATTCGTATTGGTAGCAAAAAGTCTGGGTAAAGACTCAATACGGCAGCTCTTTCGATTATACCGTCTGAGTGTGATTGCAGTTTCACTCTTTTATGAGTGTCCTGCAACGTGGATACCTACGTAAATGGTAGGTTTATTGTGATTTTTATCTGTATGCATGGTGTCACGCAGAATGCAAGGTAATGGAGGAAATTCACTTTAAAGACATCCAAGCCACGTTGTAGCAAGAGCATAATTGCCTTTTTAAGTAACAGTAATAATAACGTATCACTGCAAAATATTTAACAGAGTAAGGTCACAGGCGGTCGCGGGCTGGCAGACAGAGCTATGTGCAACACTGGGCTATTCAGGATTGTGAGAGACGTAGCCTACCAGAATAATCTGGCGATGACATATGAAATCTGCACTGACTGTAAATTCGACTCTCTCTCTCTATCTCTCTCTCTTTCTTTCTCTCCCCAACATGTGTTTACTGCCATGCAAAACACTCAGTTGTATATGTGTCGAAGGCATTAAGTTTTCCCTAACTGATACTGCTGGAGAGACCGATCGAAAAAATGATTGAATGTAGGTTAAATGATTTTTACCTGATCTGCAAATTTCTCGTGATTTTATCTATAGTAACGTCAATATGCGATTCATGTGCATCATTTTTCGCTTCTACTATCATACCTTATTACACTACATACAAACATTTTTATGATTTTAAATACGCATGATTTGCAAAATGCATCTATTGGGAAGGAATACCACAGCATTCAAGGTAAAAAAGCATTACTGTTTCCTCAAGCCTACAGAACTAGGGACGTCTGACAATTTCATTTCGTCACCATGTCTTTCTAGAACGCACGTGTCATTCCCTCTTCTATGTCTACTTGTTACATTAAGGAACTAGGTTTCCCTCTTTAGAAATAACGAATTCCATTTTTTTAATTAATTAATTTTTTTTGCAAGGAGTCAGGAAAATATCCAAGAGGTCTCCAGACACTGTGGATATCTTGTATGACTATGTAGAACACAGATTTTACTGTATTCTTGACATTTTTACATTTTTCTACAGTTTACCATTTTTCAATATTTTTCCACATTTTCTGTATTTTTCTATATTCTGTACGTAAATGTACAAGTGTACATATGGTCTTGTTGCTTAAATTAGCGACTATGGATTGCTGTTTTGTTTTACCATCCAAGTGGGATACAGAATCCCAACCCAGCCAGGGTATCTAAAAGTTACACTTCTTCCACATCTCAACACACGTAACAGAGTCAACACTAAAACACAAGCCCACAGATAGAATGCTGTGGAGTTTGAACGTTGGCACTGTCCTGTCGCAAACACAAACATAGCTCAGTTACGCTATTTTCTATGACTGTCTTCCTTGGGGGTAACCACTGTCTGCAGTGGGCTCAGAGAAGCGTACAAAAGGTGGATCTACCAGTGTTGGCCACGGAATATTATTCGTGGTGAATCCTCAACGCACGACGTCTGGGAATATTACTCTGGGTTGATCAATCATGCGCTACAATTGGGAATACTTTATGGGCTGATCAACCTGCACAAATTATGAGACAATGGCCAAGGTGGATCCGTCTGCGAATAATATGGGATAATGTTTGAGGGGGATCAATCTGCGAAAAATTTTCAATACGCACACGT
Organism: Schistocerca gregaria; assembly: GCF_023897955.1. Taxonomy (NCBI): domain Eukaryota; kingdom Metazoa; phylum Arthropoda; class Insecta; order Orthoptera; family Acrididae; genus Schistocerca; species Schistocerca gregaria. Next base: position 243,604,306 of record NC_064921.1, read on the forward strand.
TGTGTATGGAGCAGCGCCCAGAAACGGAAGCACTCCTCGTGGTTGGTCCAGGATATAGGACGGAGGCTACTGTGGGTAGCTGTCACACAAAATAGTGTAAATGTTTCCAGTTTTCTTCTTTCACAATTTGAACAGGTACGATGCCCACTTTCTCGTTCAGCAGCTGGGTGATTTCGGTCTGAAGGGTCATTCCTAACACCACTGAAAAGTACATTTCTATTTCCAAGAGAATCACACCAAGAAAGTCGCTTAGCCTCCTGGAATTTTTTTTGCTTCATGCACATATCTCTTCAGAAACTTGCTGAGACATGTGTCGGTAGAATATGTGTATCATCAGAGGAACATATTCCGATGATGCAAAGTTTCAGCTTGTGAGGTAGAAGAGGGTCTTTCCATATAGATTCAAGGATTCAGTGGACAGGTTCGACAGACCATACTGCTCAACATAACCCCATTCTCCAGCACACTAACAGGCACTGTCACAACAGGTGTGGAATATGAGCAGCAGTGAATGTTTGATAGGAGTTCGGTATCCCGGATTTAGGGAGTTGTGCTAGATTATGCATGACCACCGTTGTACACCAGCTTGCTGACATTTCCGAACAAATACTGGAGTATCTGCCTGAGCACATACTCTCTGGATCCTTCCATTATAGTGAAGCAGAGTTTCGTAGGTCACAAAGTTAAGAAGAACATACATCAGTATCGAACTCTGGACCGATATTGCTCTTCTTCGAACGCAGAATTTGTTAGTAGGCTGTTTACGTTTTCTTATTGGTAACGCCACGTAGCGCTCTGTATGAAAAATCACTGGCTGTGCCGTGTGCAGTCTGTGGCTGGTTTGCATTTTTGTCTGCCATTGTAGTGTTGGGCAGCGGCAGCTGGATGCTAACAGCGCGTAGCGTTGCGCAGTTGGAGGTGAGCCGCCAGCAGTGGTGGACGTGGGGAGAGAGATGGCGGAGTTTTGTAATTTGTAAGACTGGATGTCATGAACTATCATATATATTTTGACTATTAAGGTAAATACACTGTTTGTTCTCTATTAAAATCTTTCATTTGCTAACTATACCTATCAGTAGTTAGTGCCTTCCGTAGTTTGAATCTTTTATTTAGCTGGCAGTAGTGGTGCTCACTGTATTGCAGTAGTTCGAGTAACGAAGATTTTTTGTGAGTTAAGTGATTTGTGAAAGGTATAGGTTAATGTTAGTCAGGGCCATTCTTTTGTAGGGATTATTGAAAGTCAGATTGCGTTGCGCTAAAAATATTGTGTGTCAGTTTAAGCACAATCATGTACAGTTGTTCAAAGGGGACGTTTCATATGTCGACCCATAGCAGAGGATACCTCACTGGAATCTTCTGATTTTTTTCTTGTATTTTGTGTAATTAGTGTAGCCTTTGTTTATTGCTAGTGCGTAATTGTAGAGAGAATTTCCTTTGTAGTTGTAGTCTTTCATTGTTGTACAGTAAAACAGTTGTGGCATGCATGTAGATTTGCACCAAGTATTTCGCAGCTGCGCTTGTAATTAACGAGATATTATTTGCTATGTCAATGTGTTCTCTTATTTTTGCTCTTCAAATTGTGTTTTTCTGTGTTGTCGTGTGAAATATTGTGATAATAATGGCGTGTGAAAAACGTAATACTAGGCTCCAAAGTAAACTGAGAAATGACAGTAAAGACGAAAGCAGTGTGTTAGCGCCACCATGTAATGAGTTAACTAATTTTCAAAGTAGTAATTTGGTAATAGTGCATAGGGAAATGGAGCGGGTTGCAAATAATGGTGTAGCCAGTGAAACAATTAGTGAACAGGGAAGCATTATCGTTGGATCGGTCGGCAACAGCTCGCCTCAGGATTCCGAAATGACAGGACACAATCTTGGAAATACTGTAGATTCAGATTCTGCGTCCTCACCGTTTTCTCAAATAAATCAAGACACATTTTCTGCTTTTCAAAATGCGAATATTGCCGGTTCAAATGCATTGCAGAATAGCACTAAGGAACATGTTTCAGACACCAGTGCATTGTTATTACAATTAATGCAACAAATGGGACAAAAGCTTCAAAAGTTAGACACAATGGCGTAAAAGCTTCAAAAGTTGGACACCACGCTTTAACAAACACGTGAAGATTTAACTAATGAGTTACATAACATCGAATCGAAATGTCAAAAAGTCTGTAACGACATAAAAAGACAAATTTGTGAGCATTTTCAACATATTTTTTCGCGGCATGAAAATGCATTATAGAATCACGAAGCAGCCATAAAAGAACTGCAAACTATTGTTCATGGAAATCACGACACCTTGCAAGCTAAAATTGACTCAGTTGCATCTACCAATTCGGTTATGCAACTTGCAAAAACTCAGGAAAACTTAAAGGACACAGTAGATTCGATTTCAACACAAATGGACACTCTGAAACTTGGTTCAGGAAATTACATAGAGGAAATAATTTCACTATCGGATAAAGTAGCCGAACGTTCAGATCAGTTCACTAACTTATCTACAAAGGTAGATGATGATCTGAGTGACACAAAACCTGTAGCCTTCACTGACCCTGAAGAGTATGAACAAATTAGAAACTTCAAACAGAATCAAAATCAATTCAACACACAGTACAAAAGAGAAATGCAGGAAGTACAAGATCAGTTGGCTCAAGTAATACAAGAATTACATATTTCAGAGGACACTCGCACCCCAATACAGGAAGAGGGACATAGAAATACAGAACAACCACAAAATAATAACACAGGACATTTCGGAAATCATGAAAGAAATTGGCAAGGTACACTGAATTTTGAGATGGAACCGCCGAAACGATGTAACAATGACCGACATGCGACTCGCCGACATGGTGATTTTGACTATAAGCTGTTCACTACTACACGTGAATTCAAAACATTTAAGAATTCTGGCAACGACATTCATCCACAAGCGTGGCTTCATCAATTCTCTCATTGTTTTCCTCCAACTGGTCATTAGAGCACAGATTAGAATTTATGTGTGGCTATTTAGAGAATGAACCAGCTGTAAGAATGCGATCGGTCATTCACGATTGCCACAGTGAAGGAGAATTTTACCATGCCTTCCTCTCAGCGTATTGGTCTCAAGCTACACAAGACCGAGTAAAACATGGCATCATAATGATGAAACATTTCGAACAATCTGAATTTTCCAGTCTTGTGAAATGTTTTGAAGAGATCTTGCACAAGAATCAGTACCTGTCAAACCCATACAGCCCCTCAGAACTCATCCGCATTTGCTTAATCAAATTACCGGAACATTTACGGCATATTATTTTGGCAGGACGTTGCAAAGACGACATTGAAGCTTTTCAGGTGCTCTTACAAGAATTAGAAATTGACACTGACAATCGCGGAACGCGAAAACAGGAACACAGCAATTACAGGTCATATTCGTCGCAATTCCGCGATGAAAGAAATAATAACTGGACACGACAAGGCTATTCTCAGAATACAAATCGTGACCAAAACAGACACCACCCGTATGACAACCGTTGGCAGAGTTGTAATAATTACAGGGAAAGATCACCTCTCCGCGGTAGTGACTATCACAGAGACAATCAGAGAAACAGACAATATGGGAATCAAAATAATTACATAATTACTATCAAGGGAGACAGAATAACTTTAGAAGCAACGGTCCGGCGCGCAGTTACGATTCAGAGAGAAATTCTCCACCACATGACCAACAAGAAAGATACTATGGAATCTACCGACATGACGACAGACGATATGATCGTAACGATAGACCTGAATTGCAGCAGAACTGGTGGGATTCAAACAGAGCAGGGCCCTCTCGACAAGGTGAATTTGTAGAAGGTAGGTCTCCTAATCCCAATAACGGCGCGCGCCAACAAAGAAACAGACAATGACTCGCACTGCAGGCAACCACCTGCCCCTGCTGCCTCAGAGAAAAATAACAGAGACACTAACCTTGAGAAAAGATTTAGCATTCCTTACCGACGTATAAAACATGATAATTGCTTTTCAGTTGACAGTCTGCGTACTAGGAAGAGTAAAGGATTCTACTACATTTCACATGTAAAACCGTTTATTGAGAGATAATCTACTTTTTAACTTAGTCTTTGCCATAAAATTTTTCACTCCACGCTACTAGTACAATTTGTCACACTGAGAAACTGTTAACATGCAACAATGTTTTGAAGTGGAATATCCAGTCTAGAACCTAGGGAACATTTTTAAACAGAAATTACGCATGCATTGTTATAGTGGACAGACGACACAGTGTTGTTATTTGTACATTCTTGCTTGTTAGTTGGAAGATTACGTAACGACTATCAGGCTTACATACTTAGAACATTTACCAGTACTGCTAATGAGATTTTAATGCAACATTTTGGTGTACTTGAAAATACATTCTGGATTTAAAGTACTTTCTGTGAGATACGAGATGACACAGTGGTTAGTTTATGTGAAAGCTACACGATTTTATCACGACGCTACTAATGAGTGACAATTTACAATGTTGCTTTTGCGGTTTATGTATTTTATATTTGCACAGTTTTTCTGAATTCTTCTGGAAAGTAAAACATGTTTTAGTAGTAACTTTTGTGGTATAGCTACAATTAGACAGCCTTTTCCATAGCACAGCAATACGTTACAGCACAGTACTTTCTTCATCACGGCAATAAGCGTAATAACTAAGATATTTATACGCAAAGCAATTCACTTCGTTTATTACGAGGTAAGTACATTGACTTCAGCAGAACTTTGCTTACAGAGGACGATAACTACGACACTTTCACATAATTATCTTACAACTAGCCGCACAGTTTATCGCTACAGTACACGTATTTGAGTGATTAATTTTGTACTTAAAACATTTATTTTTAAAGATATTTGAAGTACAATGATACAAAGGTTTTCCATGATAATTTCATTCCATTGCTGTAATCTGTAACACCTGAGGATATAATTACATTAATCCTCAGGGGGGTACACGCTTACTTTGTGTACCATGTGTATGGCAAGCACAAGGAGCCCTAGCTAATATGGTATTTGCTTATACAACTTTGAACATCGGTACCATATTTCTCTAACACATAAATTACACAGCTAGCTGATCATTTAACTGAGAGAAATAAACATTTATTATACTACATCAGTAACAGATGTTTACATAATTACACAATTGGATAACTTCACACTTGTGAAATTGTATTTTGTCTGTACTTTGTGAACTGTTCATACATTTTCGGAACCATTGTGATACTATGAGAGCTTTGAATGACATAATTGGGTATGAGATCATGATTTTTAAAGTACGGTTGAGGTAGATGACACTTTTGACATGAGCAGAGAATTTTTTTAGGTTTTGAAATTATTGGAAGAAGCTACGACGATTTTGAGATTTGGCTGAGGTTTTATGATGTTATGATGACGATGAGTATTACGCTGTTGCGGTATGTTTATGATCAATAAGCTGATGCTATATGAGTTATTTGATTATGCTACGTATCTGTTATGATGAAATAGTGAAGAAGTGTCGACGAATAAGGTAAGGAATAATGAGTAGTGGTTAGGGACTCTGGTTTGTGAAAAAGGTTGTTGGAAACCAAGAATCGTACTTTAAGAGTTATGAAATGTATGTAAGTGCGTGAATGTATTACAATGCCGACGAAATTTTTTTGGACACTGTTATATTTATAGGATTTTATTTTCTACGCGTTTGTAACGCAAATTCTCAACCTGTGAAAATATTTTTATATGAGACTGCCACTGTAGCGGAAACTGGTGTCGTAAATATTTCGATAACACAGTTAAGTGACCACCAGCACGTAATGCGTCGTGGGCACCCAGCTGCGCGACAACCACCTGACAAAAAGAAAGCCATTAGTGTGTGCCTTTCAGAGACACAGGTAAAAAAAAAGATAAGAGGCCATTATCCCCGCTATTGACATTCATTCCTTTGTAGAAAGCATCGCAAATACGACATGCTCAAACTTGAAAACATATGATTATACTGTGGAGCTCTTAATTTATAATATTTACTAAAATGCCTAATGAAACGATGAGAAACATTACACGGCTATTGTCTTGCTAGTCGAGAGAAATGCCATATGGATTGCTTTATATATTTATTTACTCATTTTGTTTAATATCTAGTTTCTATCTGCACTGCAGCATTGGTTAAAATACAATTTAATAGATGTACTAATATAGTTATTTTATGCATACAGATGTAGTAAATAATAACTTTACGATGTACTTAAAAAAACGAAGGAGCACAAAAAGACTTCCCTTCACAGGAACTGCATACATAATTTTCTTTTCAAGTACTTGGTAATTTTTATGGTAGGATAAGTTCTTGTGGTGCACCACTTTAATGACATAGATATTAATATGTGAATAGACATTTCCCTTTTCTGCATTGTTGTCTTTACTGTAAAATTTTTTTCTGCTTGAGCTTTGTCACGTTTAGTTATAAGCTATTGCATTTGCTGCTGCTGTGTGCCAGGCGTAATGTTACTGAATTTGATTTTGTATTAATCTGTTAAGCCAGTTTTACTAGGGATTTGTTTCTCTTGTTTGCTGCACAGTGCCTTATATTAGTTGTAATATTGCAATTGCTTTACCAATTTCCATTTTTTTGGGACATTGCTGTTTGTATTAATTTGTTTTGTGCTGCTGCATTGCCTCATCCCTTAGTTAAGCATCTGAGCTCAGTAGATTTAAGTTAGCTTAAGAGGGGGTAGCCTGTATAAGAGAATGAGTTGCGATGAATTTCAAGAAATGCACTGAGAGGTTATATGAGAAAAGTACAGAAAGCAGGTATAGATAGGACTTTTTGGAAATAATGAAGAACGAAGGGAGATCTCCGAGAAGTAAAGAAAGTTTTGTTTGCAAAATACTGCAGTAAAACAAACCCTGTCCTTTCTTTGTGTTATTCCACTATGTGTTTGTGTACCCTTGTGTATTTGTTTTCTTCCTGTCACTGTGTACTGTTTCATAGAATTTTTTCTCTTATAATACTAAGCTACATTCACTATGATGAGGAATACTGTTATCCTCAAATATAATTTGCATTAATAACATGTTATTTACTTTGTAAAGATGTTTACACATTATTTATTCTGTTTTGTTCTAATGCTCATGTGTGAAGTTGATGTTTCAAAAGTTATTCTGATCTTTTATGTATGTACTTATAATTTTTGTAACACTGATGTATTTGCTATTTCGATTCTTTTGTAAAGCCTGTACTGATGCAAATGTTATCTGTATTGTTATGTTCTTTAAAGATGTATTTGTACCTTTGTTATTGTATTCTTATGTTATAAAATTGTAATTGACACCAGTTCATCAAATTAAGTAACTTGTAAATTACATTTCACTGCACACGTTTCTGTTGGTCATAATATATGAACAATATGTGAGAAGTAGGGACTGATAGTGTTTGCATGTGTGTTAATAATTCAGCAAGGGACTGGACAACAGCATTGCTAGTTCTAAGGACATTTCAAACAAATTCTTTGTAAGTGGACAAGTGGTGGTTTATGGACTTGCTATATTATCCGCAAGACTCTTTAATGGTGATTGTGCGCCTGCACAGTCAAACACATGGCTGCTGGCCATCTCTACAAGGACTACAGTGGGTCTACACCTTTGATGACCCACCAATACCATTATTTCTACAAGGTTTGCAGTGGGTCTGCATCTCTTGTGGCCCACCAATACCAAATCTCTACTAGGACTACAGTGGGTCTGCTCTGTGATGACCTACCTACCAATAGTCTTCAACTTCGACTGACTCTGCTGTGGGTTTGCTCTGTTGTGGCCCATTACCTGTCTGCATGTCCAGAGTCAGCACTGTCTTTCGTTGGAAGGACAACACTACTTCTTCAAGACTTCTTAGAAATCCACTACTTCCAAGTGCAATTTCTTTTATTGCTCAGACTTTGAACGATCAGGACTGTATTTATGGACTGCGAGAAAATTTTAGCTTCTGACCAACATTGCATAAATAAGTGTGTGCATTTGATATCTTTGTTATAGTAATTATGAAAAATTTTATCAAATCATTATTGGCCACTGCCCAAAACAATTTGTAAATTTTTTATTGGGGAGCATGGGGGCTATGTTAGTAGGCTGTTTACGTTTTCTTATTGGTAACGCCACGTAGCGCTCTGTATGAAAAATCACTGGCTGTGCCGTGTGCAGTCTGTGGCTGGTTTGCATTTTTGTCTGCCATTGTAGTGTTGGGCAGCGGCAGCTGGATGCTAACAGCGCGTAGCGTTGCGCAGTTGGAGGTGAGCCGCCAGCAGTGGTGGACGTGGGGAGAGAGATGGTGGAGTTTTGTAATTTGTAAGACTGGATGTCATGAACTATCATATATATTTTGACTATTAAGGTAAATACACTGTTTGTTCTCTATTAAAATCTTTCATTTGCTAACTATACCTATCAGTAGTTAGTGCCTTCCGTAGTTTGAATCTTTTATTTAGCTGGCAGTAGTGGTGCTCGCTGTATTGCAGTAGTTCGAGTAACGAAGATTTTTTGTGAGGTAAGTGATTTGTGAAAGGTATAGGTTAATGTTAGTCAGGGCCATTCTTTTGTTGGGATTATTGAAAGTCAGATTGCGTTGCGCTAAAAATATTGTGTGTCAGTTTAAGCACAGTCGTGTACAAATTGTTCTAAGGGGACGTTTCCTATAGACCAGTCTTGTACAAATTGTTCTAAGGGGACGTTTCAAATTTATGGGAGTCTTTGCCAGTGCGTGCACAGGTACGCCAAGGTAAATAACCCATGAATGGGTGAGGAGTAGTACATGCAATCTGACAATTTAAGTTACATTCTTTACTTGGATGTAAACAGCCGCCATTGATAAGCCATGCAACGAAGTCTGCCGTCTGGAGAGTTCCGATGGTTGCCTGAGCAGGAAATGATCAGACTGAAGGATAAGGCCCACGATCTGACTGAGGATTCTGGTGAGGGATATTCTCTGGAGTTAGAACAGACAAGTCCCATCCATTTGCATGATGTGCACAGTGACTTGAGGCTGTGCCTGGAGTGCCTGGATACATGCAGTGATTCCACCCCAAAGCTGTTGATAATGCTGGGGAAAAAGCACGCGATATATTATGCACTACAGATACCTCCAGCAATGTCTCATGTTGGAATGGAACGTTTTAGTATCACTCTCTGCTTCTCCTTCAAGCAGCGTTGCCTGTTGAAGGAGTAGATTGATGTAAACACTGAACAGAGGGCTCTTGAAACATGTAATTTCGAAAACTATTTTTACAAGTCGATGAATAATTCATTTTTATGAAAAACAATGAGAAATGTTAGAGAACAGCACGAAATTCATTTAGTTCACTGGATGGATGAGTGTTATGGCACAAGAAATTACATCTTCAGACCAAATTTCAAGTGGGTCACCATCTTCAATGAAGGACTGATTGCTGTGGAACTGTCTGGGATTTCAGAGCAGAATATGTAGCCTGAGGTCTAGTGCTCTCCATTACGAATTTACGAAGCCTATCTTAGATTACTTTATTTGGATACGGACAGCTTCATCTACTGGATGAAAGGCTGTGATACATACGAAGAAATTAAGTGCAATCACGAAGAATTCGAGAAGTCTGGATATGCAGCCGATAATCCTTTTGGAATAATACCACAAAACAAGGTCATCTGCATGATGAAAGACGAGGTGAATGGTTTGCAGGTTGTGGAGTTTGTGGGGCACAAATCGATTATGTATACACATTGCGTAGCTGCAGGCGCTACCCAGAGACACGCTAAGTGCGAGCGTCATGTGGCATAAAAAAGGCTCTCTCGATAGAGAATTGAAAGAGGAGCCTGCTGCAGGGCGATGGCGCTGCTTCACGTATGGTGTGCCAGGTAGTCTCTCTATTGAGAGGCCACAAGATACATGCAGGGTACATACTGCATTGTAGCTGAAAGTAGGGCTGTAGAGTCATGATGACTAACTTTTCATGTATAGGATGGGACATATGTGGCTGTTTATTTATTTGTTCTTGTTGTGGTCTTCAGTCCAGAGACTGGTTTGATGCAGCTCTCCATGCTACTCTGCGAGCTTCTTCATCTCCCAGTACCTACTGCAACCCACATCCTCCTGAAGATGTTTAGGGTATTCATCTCGTGGTCTCCTTCTACGATTTTTACCCTCCAAGCTGCCTTCCAATACTAATTTGGTGATCCCTTGATGCCTCAGAATATGACCTACCAAGCGATCCCTTCTTCTAGTCAAGTTCTGCCACAAATTTATCTTCTCCCCAATTCTGTTCAATACCTCTTCATTAGTTACGTGATCTACCCATCTAATCTTCAGCATTCTTCTGTAGCACCACATTTCGAAAGTTTCTATTCTCTTCTTGCCCAAACTATTTATCGTGCATGTTTCACTTCCATACATGGCTACACTTCATACAAATACTTTCACAAACGACTTTCTTACACTTAAATCTATACTCGATATTAACAAATTTCTCTTCTTCAGAAACGTTTTCCTTGCCATTGCCAGTCTACATTTTATATCTTCTCTACTTCGACCATAATCAGTTATTTTGATCCCCAAATAGCAAAACTCCTTTACTACTTTAAGTGTCTCATTTCCTAATCTAATTCCCTCATCATCACCCGACTTAATTCGACTACATTCCATTATCCTCGTTTTGCTTTTGTTGATGTTCATCTTATACCCCCCTTTCAAGACACTGTCCATTCCGTTCAACTGCTCTTCCAAGTCCTTAGCTGTCTTTGACAGAATTACAATGTCATCGGCGAACCACAACGTTTTTATTTCTTCTCCATGGACTTTAATATCTACTCGGAATTTTTCACTTTTGTTTCCTTTACTACTTGCTCAATATACAGATTGAATAACATTGGGGAGGGGCTACAACCCTGTTTCACTCCCTTCCTAACCGCTGCTTCCCTTTCATGCCCCTCGACTCTTATAACTGCCATCTGGTTTCTGTACAAATTGTAAATAGCCTTTCACTCCCTGTATTTTCCCCCTGCCACCTTCATAATTTGAAAGAGAGTATTCCAGTCAACATTGTTAAAAGCGTTCTCTAAGTCTACAAATGCTAGAAACGTAGATTTGCCTTTCCTTAACCTATTTTATAAGATAAGTCGTAGGGTCAGTATTGCCTCACGAGTTCCAATATTTCTACGGAATCCAAACTGATCTTCCACGAGGTCAGCTTCTACCAATTTTTCCGTTCATCTCTAAAGAATTCATGTTAGTATTTTGCAACCATGGCTTATTAAACTGATGGTTCGGTAATTTTCACATCTGTCAACACCTGCTTTCTTTGGGATTGGAATTATTATATTCTTCTTGAAGTCTGAGGATATTTCACCTGTCTCATACACCTTGCTCTCCAGATGGTACAGTTTTGTCAGGGCTGGCTTTCCAAAGGCTATCAGTAGTTCTAATGGAATGTTGTCTACTCCCGGGGCCTTGTTTCGACTTCGACTCAGGTCTTTCAGTGCTCTGTCAAACTTTTCACGCAGTATCATATCTCCCGTTTCATCTTCATCTACATCCTCTTCCATTTCCATAATATTGTACCCAAGTACATCGCCCTTGTATAGACCCTCTATATACTCCATGCACCTTTCTGCTTTCCCTTCTTTGCTTATAACTGGGTTTCCATCTGAGCTCTTGATATTCATACAAGTGGTTCTCTTTCCTCCAAAGGTCTCTAATGTTCCTGTAGGCAGTATCTATCTTACCCCTAGTGATATACGCCTCTACATCCTTACATTTGTCCTTTAGCCAGCCCTGCTTAGCCATTTTACACTTCCCGTCGATCTCATTTTTGAGACGTTTGTATTCCTTTTTGCCTGCTTCATTTACTACACTTTTGCATTTTCTCCTTTCATCAGTTAAATTCAATATCTCTGCTGTTACCCAAGGATTTCTATTAGCCTTCGTCTTTTTACTTACTTGATCCTCTGCTGCCTTCGCTATTTCATCTCTCAAAGCTGTCCATTCTTCTTCTACTGTATTTCTTTCCCCCATTCTTGCGAATCATTCCCTAATGCTCTCCCTGAAACTCTCTACAACCCCTGGTTCTGTCAGTTTATCCAGGTCCCATCTCCTTAAAGTCCGACCTTTGTGCAATCATCAGTTTTAATCTACAGTTCGTAACCAATAGATTGTGGTCAGAGTCCACGTCAGTCCCTGGAAATGTCTTACAATTTAAAACCTGGTTCCTAAATCTCTGTCTCATTATTATATAATCTATCTGAAACCTCCAAGTATATCCAGGCTTCTTACATGTATACAACCTTCTTTCATGATTCTTGAACCAAGTGTTAGCTATGATTAAGTTATGCTCTGTGCAAAATTCTACCAGGCGGCTTCCTCTTTCATTCCTTACCCCTATTTATTTATTTACATTTTTTGTTTTATTTATATGTAAAGTAGGCTGTCGAGTCATGACGACTAACAGTTCATCTGTGGGATTGGATGTTGTGGTTGTGAATTTATTTATTTATTTGTAAATAGTTTTCAACGAGTTTCGCACAGCCGCCCCCCACCACTCCCTTCTATTAAGCGTTGACGCTACTGATTACGCCACACTCTAGAGCAAATGTGTGCTGATACTTCCAGATTCCTCCAAAATCAAAGGAAATCGGTCTGGAGGTGAATGGGGACAAAACTAAAAACCTTGGAGTGTCACGTTATCGAGTTCTCCCTCCTTCCGTTGTTGTAGATGGGTATATCTTCGAAGGAGTTGAAGAGTTCAAGTACCTGGTCTCAATATTAGCCAGCAAAAGTGAAGTGACGAAAGAAGTGCATCAACGCATAACATTTGCTAATCACGTGCTCTTTAGTGTGAAGAATCTTTTTAAATCTCATCTGATATCTCATAAGAACAAAGTCCGTCTGTACACGACACTGGTGAGGCCAGTACTTTTATACGGTCGTGAAACTTGGGCGACATCAGGAACGACAGAAGATTCAATATGTGCGTTTGAAGGAAAGGTTCTTCGAAAGATCTATGGAACCATCTACAGTCACATGGAAGGTAAATGGGAAAGAAGAAAGAAAAAAGACCTGTACCAGAGGTTTGAAAGCCGCATATTGGACGAATATTGGGACACAGGCGACTACAGTGGTTCGGCCACATCTTACGAGCGGACGGATCTCTACCTGAGAGAGTCCTCCACTCTCCACCCACGGGAAAACGCCCAAGAGGACGCCCAAGAACGCGATGGAAGGCTCGAGTGATGACGATCCTTCAGGAAGTGGAACCGGCGACCTTGGAGACCGGAAAAGATGGAATGCCATCTGCAAACAAATACATCCTCTCTTGGGATTGACAGAAATTCCTTTTGTGTGTGTGTGTGTGTGTGTGTGTGTGTGTGTGTGTGTGTGTGTGTGTGTGCGCGCGCGCAAGTGTATGTATGTGTTGTAAGAGGTCCATGATTAAGGAATTTGTTGCTAGCGCAATCAAGCAGATGTAATTTCGGTAGATTGCTGATGCGATGCCTGCGATATGTAAGGCATCAGAGAATCTCAGACCAGAGAGCAGTGTTGTCAGCAGTAGGAACTGTGTAGTAGTAGGAGTAAGTTGTTGCTAGCAGTCTGGTGTGTCGAGTTGGCTGGGCCAGTCGTGGGGAGCGATGGCAGAGCCTGAGCATTGTAGTATAAGGTAAAAGCACTCTCGCGCGTATTACTATTGTTATATCAGGTCCCATGTAAAATATTAAAAAAAAATCTCTTAACAATAATCTTTCTCATAAAAAAATTAACTATTGACAATTATTCATCTTAATTTAAAGAATTTACTAATTTCTCCAAGCCATGGTCATCCTGATTATTGTAAAGAAAAATTAGTTGTTTCTCATTATACGTGACAAATCTATTGGCCAGCATTGAACATGGCTCTGCCAGAAAAGTTTAGTTTCATATAGGAGCAGATATATGCGCGTTATCATGCGACTTGGCTGAGGTAAGAATTTTCAATTTATTCAGTATGATCTTTAAGGGAAATGACACAGCACTGCTGATGTCGAAAATTTACCAGTTTAAATTCACAGTCAGTTATTGAAAGGCTATAAGTGAGCCACAATTTTTTATTGAGAGATAAGTCACATTTTCTTATTGATAGGTTACGCAATTTATTTATTGGGAGGTTACGCTAAATGTCAATGTTATAGTTCTATTTTTTACTGTTGGGAGGTTTCGGAACTTTTCTGCTGGGAGTAACACTAAATGTGAATAATAGTCATATTATTTTATTGTGGGGAGGTTACAGTGTGTGTGTGTGTGTGTGTGTGTGTGTGTGTGTGTGTGCTCACACGCACGCGTGCATGTGCACATGTGCATGTGCATGTGTGTGTGTGTGTGTGTGTGTGTGTGTGTGTGTGTGTGTGTGTGTGTGCGTGTGTGTGTGTTGCTTTTATTCACCTGATGCTGCTAATTCCTGTTTCCCATGTATAAATTGTATACAGAAAAAAGATCAGAAGGAAATGTAAATATTGTATATATAGAAATAAAATGTAAATACCATATAAGGAAAGAAAATGTAGAAAAAAGTGTATAAAGAAACAAAGTGGGAAATGTACTATTTAGGTTTTTCTAGCTTCAGTGTAAAGTACCTGTTAGTCCCCAGAAAAAATTATCTTGCAAGTAAAATTAATGTAAATTGTAAATTAATTTATATAAAAAAAGCTTTGTAAAAAAATACTGTCTTTGTAAGATATAGCTTTGCAAATAAAATTAAAAAATATTAATTAACAATGGCTAATTGTTGCAAATAAATGTACTACAAAACTGTTATAATTAACTTTTAGTTAATTTGTTATATCATTGTTGTTATTTACAAAACCTACCACTACAGAATTATCATTTATAATAAACCTTTACGTTTCTGCATGATGGACAGACATCGAATTAAAAGGTTTACAGAATTGAAACAGTTATAAAGCATGAGAAGGATGAGGACGAGAAGTTAGAATCTTATTGCTACAGGAGTTTTCCACTATTGTAATGTGCTTTCGTTGATCAGGGCTCTGCAATCAATTTTCTGTCACTTGACCGACTTCAAGTTATGTCATGACCATGCTTGGCTAAAAGGGCATGGGTAATATGGGAGTTCTACTGAATGACCCTTATCTATTGCCGTCAGTTTCTGGATGGGCAACTTACGTTGAATATAAATTTGCCAAGTGTGTTACCTCACACTGTAAGTTCTTAACAGTGACCTTGAGATAAGATCGTTATCTGGGCCAGTTTTCTCCTTGACAAACTACTCGTTATCAGTTATGTTGGTATCATATCACTGAAAGTGATGCGTCACCTAATGCTTATCACGCTCTTGTACCCATCTTGCTATCTTACTAACAGTACCCCATACCTTAACCGATGATGAGCCAATATGATGATGATATGATGATGATGACGAATTTAATGTGGCAACTGTCACAGTAGCCGCCACCACACGTGTAGCAGGGCATCGCAGATGAAGCCTGAAAATGTGCAATGTAGTGCTGAAACCGATAGCAAAAAAAAAAAAAAAAAAAAAAAAAAAAAAAAAAAAAAAAAAAAAAAAAAAAAAACCTACCAGGTCTTTAAAAACATTGTATGTGGCATCTCTGTAGAATTCTGCACGCTCGATTGAACAATAGATTTGTTATTTGGGGTCTAGTAGCGTGTTGTTGTTGTTGAGATCCTCCATGGCGTTGAGTATGTCTCTTCTGAACCCATCGATTCCATATCCGCTTGGCAGTTGTGGCATTTCAATGAATGTGAGCAGCATAGGAGTAACTGCAATCTTGATACACCGCAATCCTGTCTCTGTCGAATTGTGATGCATGCTGGAAGATGTTTCTCCTTCTTACATGAGACGTAACAATCTCCAATTTACCATTCCGTGGTAATCATGGACGAGTGGCACGCAAAGCATAAAGAAATAAGGGCAGCCAATATTTACTTACTAAAAAAGTTATCGAAGAAGCTGACGGCAGCAGAAAGATAGTCACATCATATTTTCTATGTACATATCCGAAACTCAAAAACTAAGGCAAAAACGTTTGTGAGATATGTGAAACTGGAATTCCGCTTTTCATACATAATCAATGTTTGGTTTAGTATTTCTGCATAGCATCAACAGAACTGGTTTCAAATATAAACCAGTCAGTTTCGAACTGGTTTCAAATATAAACCAGTCAGTTTCATTCTATGTGCTTACATCAGATGCTTCATTTCTGAAAATTTCTGCTTAGAGGCATAAGTTGTTCAAAACACTGATGTCATACCAACGGCAAATTTCTTCAGTTTCAGAAACCCAACATCAGGTAAGCAGCGGTAAAATTCAACAAGTTTTCCTTACTTACATTTCTCTTTCAACATGTCATTTGACTTCAAATGAATGAGTTCGAACTGTACCTCAATTAGCATATCATCAAGGTCAGAATGAGAGGGATTCTGGGACAGGAGAAGGTCGCTTTCAGTTCTGCCAGGATCTCAAAATCTCTCGAAAAAGTGCCTCTTCAAGCCACGATTAATTTTTTTTGGAAAACAAAGGTTGACATCTTCGGTAATTGTAGCACAAAACTCTTTGAAATGAAAACGAGAAAAAATTTCTCATTTCACTTGTGTGTCCAACAATGACAGCTTTCTCCGAAACACTTTGATTCCGTAGTGATCACAGAAGGGATTATTCCCTCCCTGAAGTTTCAAGGTCAGCTAATGCAAGTGCGACGTGATGCGATCAAAAATGACAGTTTTGACAGCCAGACAGAATTCAGAATCAATACCTTCAAAAAAAAAAGTCTCAAACTCTCGGTGGTTGAGTGTAAGTCACCGAATGAATTTCACACGGGACAATGCGGGACAAAAGCCCGTGCACGGTGATTTGAATACGCCTGTACGTAACATGACGTGAGAGCACGTCCGTATATCCTTGTATCGTAAGATATTCGGAATCGCATGCCTAGCTGCCGGCGACAGGCGAAATTTACTTTGAGATGGAACTGCTGACTTTTTGAAATAGGTACGAAGGTTCTCGGTGATGGGTGGCCATGTTGTTGCTCGAAAAATTCCATAGGTCTCAGTGGTTCACCATACGCGCATTCTGCTGCAGAAGCTCCAATGTCAGGTTTAACGGCTGTACATGGTCCTATAAGCTGGAGTCACGAACACAGGCGGTTGAGGTTAGGTACGCCCTGCGCATCTACGTCACACATTCTCAGACAGCCAATGAATGTTCAGTAGTGTTCTCAGTGCTCTCCTGTGAATATCGTACCAGTGCGACAATTTAACGTGAGCGTAGCGAGTTGTTTAGTGAACTTTTATTCCATTTGTAGCGAGTTGCCACGGATGATGGCGGTGGTAAGCGAAAAATTCTGCAAAAGCAAGCGAGAGTTAGAATTTGCGGTATGCGCGCTTTCTTGAAGCGCAGACCATGTGTGTGCACTTACCGCAACTGTCACTTGAAACCGGCAACAGTAAAGGCGAGCGCACACGGGAGACTTTTTGTCGCGCAACTGTCTCTTCTTTTCCACAGAGTGTGTACAATCGTATGTAACAGGGCACACGGAGCAACGCGACAGCGACACAACTTTTCAGCTGGTCCGCCGACAGAAGGACGACGCATTTGTCTTCGTCCTTTCTCGCCTCCCACAGGTTATATGTGCGCTCGCACACAGACGACAAAATAGTTGCCGTCTCTGTTGTCTGCAACTGGAAACTTTGAAGTTCGTAAAATGACTGTTGCAAGGGATGAAAATCTGACGCTAATTTGAAAAGAAAACTGTGGGGGAAGAAGCGTGTGTAAAGGTGTGGAGTACGATATGGGGACGACCTGCTAAAAAAAAAAAATCCATCTTACTGCCACGGAACAGATCCTCCAGGGGACGTAAAATAGATTGCAAAATGGTTGCGTATATTGACAGCAGATATAGTTTTAGCCTGGTATTCAGTGTCTATATTCTGCAGTGGACATTCATAAGCCATATCTGAAAAAGTTGATTCCATCTTCTCTGCGCATAAAATTGTGGAGCACACAACATGCTTTGATTATTGTATCGCAGAAATCGATGGTGACATCAAGAGGTCTATGAAAAATACGCCATTTGTTCGACCAGTATGCCAAATGTGCATTCAACCATACGACGAGTAGCTGTATGGCTACGGCCGAAAATTTTCTATAATGTCGTTAGCGTTTTTTTAGCAAATGGGAGCAAAATGAGCCTCGATAAAGCTTCATCAGCAAACAAACAAAAAGGAATTGGTTTGCATTCTGGATCGTTAGGCAATGTTCGGTCGTTCGGTATGTTCAGAAGGTTACACTGCAGCTTTTTGCGCAAATTCGAATTATTAAAAACTAAGGAATCACCTGCTGCTCCATTTGCACAAACATCTGTGAAGACAAATTGATATTCAGCATCGACCCATGCGATCAACACCACAGAAAACATTTTTTTATAATTAAAAAATTCTGGGCCAGAACTTTGAGATTGTATTATTCGAATATGTTTTCCATCTATAACACCTACGATGTTGGGGAAAGGGGTATTTTCATAGAACTGTTGAACAATCTCCAACCACTCTTCTTCACATTTCTCTGGCATAACCATAGGTTACAAAATATTCAATATTTCAGTGCATTTTGCTTTCACTATTTTGCGGATTGTGCTAGCACCAAACAAGTAGTTGTATGAAAGTTGGTCAAGTTGCTAGATACCTGAAAAGAAGTTATAATACTTTATGAAGTTTCGTAAATGATTGAAAGGAACTGAGTTAGAATAGTTTTCATTTTTATTTCATGAAAATAAATTAAAATCTACAACAATGTCAAGTGTTTCCATTCACTGTCTTTGTTTCCTAGGAATGATGGTACAACGAAGATGGAAAAATCTAAAGACATGCTTTGCAAGAGAACTGCGCCAACAAAAATCGGTCATGTCAGGACAGCCAGCCGGAAAACACAGGAGATACAAATTTTTCGACCAACTTTTATTTCTTCTGTCAACCGTTGAAGTACGTGAAACAAGTGAAAATGCTGAACAAGTAGTAAAAGATGAGGAACCTAAGGATAAAGAACGTTCAAAGGCAACTTGTTGTTCGTTCTCCACAGACGTCCTGCAACCCCAATAAAAAGAAGAAGAGTTACGACGAAACTTTACTCGATATACTTCGAGAGAAGAAAGAAACTGCTACATCAGTGGATGAGCCTGCAACACATTTTGCATTGTCTCTTGTACCTATGCTGAAAGCAATACCCACACCGAATGATCGATGCACAAATTGAGATTTTTCAGGTAATAAGACATTTCCAGAATACGTGTCTATGAAATGACCCACGTGATAGTTTCGGTGGTGGCGTTCGGTATTCTAGCTTCTCCACCCCTGCTCGAGTGTTTACCGCAACATCAATGTCTGACAATCAACCTACCGCTGGAAACAGCTCGTACACCATCCTTACTTCTCCTCATGATTGCGACAGTGTAAACTCATACCTGACTAATTTTTCTGTGCCTTTAGATGGACCAGAAACTATGTACGATGTCACTACGCGCAACAGTGTTTATATCTTCAGACATTTTCTGCCGTTTCAATCAGTTGCTTTGGACATAATTTATACAAAATGTAACGATTACTGTTATTAACTGGTTTTCTCGAATAATAAATGATATTAAACTACATAAAAAATGTGTGATTTCATGCAACCTACCTTAATGTAACATCGAGCCTTTCTTCTGGTGGAATCGCCAGTCGCATATTTATATTTTGGTAAGTGATCGAACGTCCCGTAATTATGACTAGCTTGTCAAATAACTGAAGAATTTATAACTGAAGAATTTCTCTGGGTAACAACTTAGCTCTTGAAATATTAAAGTGAATTTACCTTTATTTAGTCTTTCAGGCATAAGTGGAAGAATCCAATACTTCCTTTTCCGTTGTTTTGTCCTTTGTCGAATGATAAGAGCACAAACCACTGCAGTCTCAAAACAATCCATCTCTG
Source organism: Schistocerca gregaria (assembly GCF_023897955.1). Taxonomy (NCBI): domain Eukaryota; kingdom Metazoa; phylum Arthropoda; class Insecta; order Orthoptera; family Acrididae; genus Schistocerca; species Schistocerca gregaria. The sequence continues at coordinate 243,624,297 of NC_064921.1, forward strand.
TCGACTGCACTACAAAAACCCTTGAAAATGGGTCCGCTGTCAGGAAACATTTGCTCATCATGTGCGAGCTCTCAAAAACCGAACCAACAAAGACGAAATGGTTGCGCGACAGTAAGTCTTCCTGTCCTAACAACTCCCGCCCTTGTCTCGAGCTTCACGAACCGCCATCGTTCGTGGATGTAACTAGTAACACCAGCAGTGGGGCAGTTACGCGTTGTGTTGCACGTTTTATTTAGTAAATTCAAGTACCGTCAGCGGGCCGCATGAAATGACATCACGGACTGGATTCGGCCCGTGAGCCTTACTTTGGTAAGCCCTGGGTTAAGTGCGTGAAAGCGAAGGCAAGGTCCCAGCTACGAATCCCGGTCTGGTACTTTTAATCTTCAAAGAAATTTTAAAACACACCACGCATCGAAGAACAGTCCTGTACATGACGAGTTTAATCATGACAAAACGCAAATGCACCACTGGAAGCTGCAGTGACTCTCGGCTAGCCCCTGCGCGTCCAACGTGTTGGACAGGCCTTCGGAAAGCCCGGCATAGCTTGCTCTACCTGGTTCTGATTTCACTACCCAAGAGGAATTTACTCAAGAGCAATGATCCACCTAATGACGCACACAAGTACGGATAGATGAAGATTTTATGCCCAAGTTCATCCTGTCACCCCATGAAAACGGTTCAACCTCAGCAAACGGCTCACTCCCTGAGGAATCCCCAGACAACAACGTAAATCGGATGCACATAATTTCACTGACACCGATTTGTTGTACAATCATGGAACATATTTTGTGTTCCGACATAATGACCTTGCTATACTCTGAGAAGCTCACCTGCAAAAACCAGAACGGTTTTAGGAAACAGCGGTCATGCGAGGCACAGCTGGCCCTCTTTGTGCATGATATACAACCGGCTCTAGATACCGACTCCCAGGTTGATGCCATATTTCTCGACTCAGTTCCGCACAGTCGCTTGTTACAAAAAGTGCGTGCCTACGATCTATCCAATGACATATGCAGGTGGAAGGAAGTTTTCTAACAGACAGGGAGCAGTATGTCGTCCTGAAGGGGGTAACTACAGTCCTGGAAATTGAAATAAGAACACCGTGAATTCATTGTCCCAGGAAGGGGAAACTTTATTGACACATTCCTGGGGTCAGATACATCACACGATCACACTGACAGAACCACAGGCACATAGACACAGGCAACAGAGCATGCACAATGTCGGCACTAGTACAGTGTATATCCACCTTTCGCAGCAATGCAGGCTGCTATTCTCCCATGGAGACGATCGTAGAGATGCTGAATGTAGTCCTGTGGAACGGCTTGCCATGCCATTTCCACCTGGCGCCTCAGTTGGACGAGCGTTCGTGCTGGACGTGCAGACCGCGTGAGACGACGCTTCATCCAGTCCCAAACATGCTCAATGGGGGACAGATCCAGAGATCTTGCTGGCCAGGGTAGTTGACTTACACCTTCTAGAGCACGTTGGGTGGGACGGGATACATGCGGACGTGCATTGTCCTGTTGAAACAGCAAGTTCCCTTGCCGGTCTAGGAATGGTAGAACGATGGGTTCGATGACGGTTTGGATGTACCGTGCACTATTCAGTGTCCCCTCGACGATCACCAGAGGTGTACGGCCAGTGTAGGAGATCGCTCCCCACACCATGATGCCGGGTGTTGGCCCTGTGTGCCTCGGTCGTATGCAGTCCTGATAGTGGCGCTCACCTGCACGGCGCCAAACACGCATACGACCATCATTGGCACCAAGGCAGAAGCGACTCTCATCGCTGAAGACGACACGTCTCCATTCGTCCCTCCATTCAAGCCTGTCGCGACACCACTGGAGGTGGGCTGCACGATGGGGCGTGAGCGGAAGACGGCCTAACGGTGTGCGGGACCGTAGCCCAGCTTCATGGAGACGGTTGCGAATGGTCCTCGCCGATACCCCAGGAGCAACAGTGTCCCTAATTTGCTGGGAAGTGGCGGTGCGGTCCCCTACGGCACTGCGTAGGATCCCACGGTCTTGGCGTGCATCTGTGCGTCGCTGCGGTCCGGTCCCAGGTCGACGGGCACGTGCACCTTCCGTCGACCACTGGCGACAACATCGATGTACTGTGGAGACCTCATGCCCCACGTGTTGAGCAATTCGGCGGTATGTCCACCCGGCCTCCCGCATGCCCACTATACGCCCTCGCTCAAAGTCCGTCAACTGCACATACGGTTCACGTCCACGCTGTCGCGGCATGCTACCAGTGTTAAAGACTGCGATGGAGCTCCGTATGCCACGGCAAACTGGCTGACACTGACGGCGGCGGTGCACAAAATAAATGATCAGTCTTTGGAAGCGGTAACATCGGTCAAGTATCTGGGTGTGACTATTCGAAATGATTTCAAATGGAATGATCAGATTACACAAGTAACGGGTAAGGTGAACTCTAGATTGCGGTTTATTGGTAGAATCCTGAAGCGATGCAGTCCTTCAACAAAGGAAATAACTTGCAATACGTTAGTTTGTCAAGTGTTATAGTATTGTTTGTCTGCATGGGACCCTTACCAGTTGGGTCTGATTCAAGAGATTGAGAAGGTCCAAAGAAGATCGACAAGATTCGTGACTGGTACTTTTAGTCATCATGAGAGCGTTATAAATCTCATAGAAAGTTTGAAGTGGGACACACTTGCAGATAGACGACGCGCTAAACAGAAGGGGCTGCTCACTAAATTCCGAAATCCAATATACACCGAGGATATAGAGCATATACAGGGTGTTACAAAAAGGTACGGCCAAACTTTCAGGAAACATTCCTCACACACAAATAAAGAAAAGATGTTATGTGGACATGTGTCCGGAAACGCATAATTTCCATGTTAAAGCTCATTTTAATTTCGTCAGCATGTACTGTACTTCCTCGATTCACCGCCGGTTGGCTCAATTGAAGGAAGGTAGTGTTGATTTCGGTGTTTGTGTTGACATGCGACTCATTGCTCTACAGTACTAGCATCAAGCACATCAGTACGTAGCATCAACATGTTAGTGTTGATCACGAACGTGGTTTTGCAGTCAGTGCAATGTTTACAAATGCAGAGTTGGCAGATGACCATTTGATGTATGGATTAGCACGGGGCAATAGCCGTGGCGCGCTACTTTTGTATCGGGACAGATTTCCAGAACGAAGGTGTCCCGACAGGAAGACGTTCGAAGCAATTGATCGGCGTCTTAGGGAGCACGGAACATTCCAGCCTATGACTCGAGACTGGGGAGACCTAGAACGACGAGGACACCTGCAATGGACGAGGCAATTCTTCGTGCAGTTGACGATAACCCTAATGTCAGCGTCAGAGAAGTTGCTGCTGTACAAGGTAACGTTGACCACGTCACTGTATGGAGAGTGCTACGGGAGAACCAGTTGTTTCCGTACCATGTACATCGTGTGCAGGCACTATAAGCAGCTGATTGGCCTCCACGGGTACACTTCTGCGAATGGTTCATCCAACAATGTGTTAATCCTCATTTCAGTGCAAATGTTCTCTTTACGGATGAGGTTACATCCCAACATTATCAAATTGTAAATTTTCACAATCAACATGTGTGGGCTGACGAGAATCCGCACGAAATTGTGCAATCACGTCATCAACACAGATTTTCTATGAACGTTTGAGCAGGCATTGTTGGTGATGTCTTGATTGGGCGCCATGTTCTTCCACCTACGCTCAATGGAGCACATTATCATGATTTCATACTCTACCTGTGCTGCTAGAACATGTGCCTTTACAAGTAGGACACAACATGTGGTTCATGCACGATGGAGCTCCTGCACATTTCAGTCGAAGTGTTCGTACGCTTCTAAACAACAGAGTCGGTGACCGATGGATTCGTAGAGGCGGACCAATTCCATGGCCTCCACGCTCTCCTGACCTCAACCCTCTTGAGTTTCATTTATGGGGGCATTTGAAAGCTCTTGTCTACGCAACCTTGGTACCAAATGTAGAGACTCTTCGTGCTCGTATTGTGGACGGCTGTGATACAATGCGCCATTCTCCAGCGCTGCATCAGCGCATCAGGGATTCCATGCGACGAAGGGTGGATGCATGTATCCTCGCTAACGGAGGACATTTTGAACATTTCCTGTAACCAAGTGTTTGAAGTCACGCTGGTACGTTCTGCTGCTATGTGTTTCCATTCCATGATTAATGTGATTTGAAGAGAAGTAATAAAATGAGCTCTAACATGGAAAGTAAGCGTTTCTGGACACATGTCCACATAACATATTTTCTTTCTTTGTGTGTGAGGAATGTTTCCTGAAAGTTTGGCCGTACCTTTTTGTAACACCCTGTATTATTACCACCAACTTTCAAATTGCGTAATGATCATCATACAAAGATAAGGGAAATAAGAGCTCGTACTGAGGCGTTCAGACAGTTGTTTTTCCCTCCGCGAGTGGAACAGAGGGGGGGAATATGACTTTGGCGCGAATTGTGCCTCCCGCCACACACCGCTTGGTGGCTAGCGGAGTATATGTGCAGATGTAACCTGTTAAGGACCTATTATGGCTATGAAACAGTAAGTCACTCCTTGGTTTTGGCAACATCAGTATGTTTTATTTTGTAGAATGATGAATACTCTTAACAGTCTAAGACGAGAATGATATCTTTTAAGGAGTTTTACACCTCTGTGAACCCCACCCAAGACAATATAATCAATTTGACGGTAGAACAGAGCAGGTACTTTTTGCGTATCTTGTAACTCAACAACTACGCCACGTTAAAACCCCGATAAATATAGTCAAGGCAGATAGTTGTAATGCGCTGGCTTTTACCGGTCCATAATTCTGCTGATAAGGCTGCCGTATCTGACAATTGACGTCAACTCACTCTCATTGTTCGCCGGCAGCTCTTATCTGCCTTCACACAACAGTGGCACTGCCAATGCCGCTAGGCGGTGCTCGTAGTACAACAGGCGGGTACTACTATAACTGATGCCACACCTGAAATATTTCACACGGCTGAAGTGGAGGTAGTCGCCTAGGTTAGCAAAACTGATTCAGCGCTATTCAAAGGCTCAAGTAGTAATCTAATTAAGAGTTTACTGTCTAGCGGCAATTTATATTCGTCGTAAGCATTACCAGTTTGTTCGAATGCCTATTACAGACAGAGTTCTAATCGGTCTTATTCTTGTAGATAGTGCGATAAACTGAGTGATCGATGTGCAGAATGACTTGTTATTATTTATCATCTTAATATTACAGATTTTGAAAAATCAGTGTCTGAAACTTTTATGCTCCAGTAAAATATTTATACAAGTGTTACACAGTCTGCTTTCAACATGTTTCAGTAATACAATTAGCAGGCGCCTTCTCTCCTTGGTAATATATGCTCATCCGCAGGTTACAGGCCTTCAGTTAACATTTGGTGCTTCTTCAACAACAACTTCAATACAATACATGAGGGCATATTTTTGCTCATCTGTAAAACAGACCACATTAGAATCGGGCCAATATAGTAAAATCACAATACCTAATCATAACATCCTATGAAGGGAGGGTAAATTAATTATTTTCTTTCTACCATCAAATTGAAGATACGTTAATTTTTGGTATAGCAATACTCCTTGCTCGGAGGTAAAAACTTACACAGACAAGCTAGTCAGGTAAAAAAGCTTAGCGTGGTCAGCACAGTTTAAATCTCAAAAACCCCTAGATAGCGACAAATAATTAGCAACAACAACAACAACAACTTCATTAAAATGAAAGCTTGCAAACCGAGTCTACTAACATTCAGCACCAACGCCTATGAGTAAAGCGCTTAACTAAACACAGTTAGTAGCATGCAGTCTAACCAACTGTTTCGAATGACCTATGTACAACTCACACATCGCAGACACTGCAAACAAGTTAAGCCATACAATGTCAGTTACATATGCTAGAGCCGCTAAAATGACATGTCCGCAACACCTACCTACAGTATTTTTTAACGGTTTTTTTTATGCAGCACAACTGCCGAACATGAAACAGACAATTTACCTTACGGTAACCTTAAACCAAAGCGAAGTCATTTATCCAGTGCGACGTCGCGCAGCCTGCAAATTTTGTTGTAAGCTTTCACTCAAGGGGATTCATTCAGTCGGGAATCCAATCCCGAACTACATGTCAGGTCAAAACAAATGGTAGCATCCGAAAGCGTTGGTATAGAGTTTCTTAAGCACAACTCCTAAAACTCAAACCAATAATACGCCACAAAACTGCGCTGTGCTGAGTCAATTCTCAAAGTACTGTAATCTTCACCCCCTATAGCTCTGGCGCAATCGTAATTTCAAGTGCTGAGAAGAGAGAACAGCCAAATTCACATTCGTACAGTTTGGAAGCACGTAGTTAGTGTAGAAAACGGGACCTACCACTCGCGTTGAGGAAGTAGTACAGTGAACTGCATCTCTCCTCTTAGTAATTCATTTAGTGTCGAACAGACTTTGAAAGGCATCGTTGAATACAGCTTGATTTCGTACATCCTCAGCGCACTGCATGTAGTATCTTAACTTGTCCTTTTCACACTTAATTTAAAGATTCTTTTAAGTAAATAAGTATTTTTCCTTGTGCTCAGGATCTGCACAGATCCCTTATTACAAATCCAGGTTCAACTCGTAAATTTTCTTAATTCTTGCGACACAAAGACCATAAAAGTGTTTTGTATAGTATGTTCAGTAACAACTATAATGAAGAGACTTACAAGTTGAAATTTACCTTTTCATTCTGTCATTGAAAAATTTCTCTCTCGTAATGAAATTATCAGTCTTTATACAGAAGCTTTTATCCATAATAAAAAGATTATTTAACACATATCCAAGTAGACATTTTTTTTCCTTTATTGAATTTCGATTCCCCCCAAAGGGAGCGGTTGGCAGAAGCTTAGTATGCTGCTCTTCAGATAAGAAACAATACAAGCAGGCAATTAAACGGTGTCGCAAATTGTAAAACGGCGGAAAATTGTGGAAAGTTAAAACATAAAACAAAGGGTGGGCGTTGCTAATAAAATACACAGGAAGCAGAGAGGTAAAATAGTAGACATACAATTAAAAACACGGCGACAATCTGGTTTCTGTTAGCAAGAGGTATAAAAATCACACCCAGCGACAGTATGAGAAGGGAGGCAGAGAGAGGGTAGGCGGGGAAAAAACAGGATGGAAGGGGAGGAGGGAGATCAGGAAAAGGACAGAGGAAGGGGGGGGGGGGGGTGAGGATCAGAGTTGATAGGAGGGATAAATGGAGGGAGAGAGGGCATCACCAAGTAGGCATGTCCATACCTTAGCTTAGTTAAGACAGGACAGAGAGAGAGATTACAGGAACTCGTTGTGTGCTGCCGAGAGGAGAAATTAGATGAGCAACGAAAACAGCTGAAATATGCCAGCGATAAAAAACTGAGTCTTCATTTCTCTGCTTGCGGCCTATTTTTGTCTTTGGCCGCCACTAGATACACACGGGCCAGTCACATTAATGTAACCACCGCCTATGTTCAACGTCATCGTCCAATAACCGCTTACAGACGCCAGGTGGCAGCAGTAGAGGCGGAAGGTATATAAAGCGTGTTTGGGGGACGTGGAAAACAGTGCGGTCGTTGCCGTAACAGAGCGAGTTATCTGACGTCCAGAAGGGCAGGATCATTGGCTTTGAAGCCACGTATGAAGCATTTCCAATAGGAATAAGTTTGTAAACCATCTGTGTATCACTGCTGCTAAAGTATACCATGGATAGCAAAACTGGCATCAAGGCAATGTGGTTCTAGTATCTTCCGCCGCAGAAGTCGAACACACGTCAGAACAAATGGACGTGGTCAGCCCATAGAGGGCTCCGCCTCCGTGGCAGCTATTCGCGCAGCAAGGGCACCACCACTATGCCACCTGCAGACAGCGGCCAATAGCCGCTCCCTCTGGTTTCGTATATAGGGACCCGCTCTGCCCTTGTCCGGTGGGCTCCCTTTCCTACCCCTCCCTCCTCCTGAGCGGCTTCCCCCTCCTACTCCCCCTCCATCTCTTGTGCCTCCTTCCAGTGTCTCTGCACTCCCTCCTGCCCTGCCTTCCCTCTTTGTCTCCCACCCCACGAGTCTCCTGCCTCTTCGTGAACCCACTGATGCCTCTCCTCTCTTCATCCCGCCGCTTCCCCAGCTGCCCCTTGCTCTCCCCTCCTTTTCCATACTCTCTGACCTTTTCCCTCGGCAGGTTCCACCTGGCAGTTTTATTGTTCGTCGTGTGTGATCCAAGTGGGTTTTAACTGTGTTGTTCCGGAGTGTTTTTACTACTGTAGCCGACTTTTAACCTGTGCCTGTACATTCAGTGTCTTCTCTGTGTTTTAAGAATCGCCAATTGTGTTTTTTAACTTTCTGGTGACATTTTTTAACTGTCCTCCATGAACGTCTCCATGTCAGTGTATATTTTACCTCCATTTTCTCCCCTTACTCTGTTTTATGTTGCCCTTTTTTTCTCCTTATGTATGTATCATTTTATTCTTGTTTTAGTTGTAGTGTCACTCGGCTGAAGAGTGGCGGATTGTGCCGCTGACAGCCCTCCCCTGCCCATATGGGGCAGGGGAATGAAATCACAATAAAGAAAAAATAATTATAAAGAAAAACCTAGTCCCGTCTGGTCAGTCTGGTACTCGCTCTGGATTTCGTTTCTACATCGGCACTACTGCGTTCTGGTCGTTGCTCGTTGTTGACATTTGCCTGGCTCTGGTTCTGAGTGGATTTACTGTTGGTGTTTGGTATTGTGGTTTCCACAAGCCTCCGTTGTTTATCTCATCCTTGTTGTGTCGGTCATAGTCGGTCGTGGTCAGTTATTGTCAGTTGTCGTTAGTTGTTGTTGGTCTGTCATCCGACTCGTCCTGTGTTTACCCGGTGGTGCATGCTCCACTGCTGGCGGCTTCCCTGCCTGGCGGCTCCGATCCGCAGCCCAAGGCGTTCCCGCAGTTGGTTTTGGTTACTACAGTGGTGCACAACGGGCCATAGATGACAGGGGAGAACAATGGTTGCGGAGATGTACACGGGAGAACAGACTTACTACTGTTGAACAACTGACTGCCCAGATGAGCCAAGGGGCTATCAACAATGTCTTCTCTACGACCATTCAGCGAACGTTGCTGCGTATGCATCTCTGCAGCGGTTGTCTGGTTCATGCAGCCACGCTGATAAATGTTCATCAGCGATGAAGGCTGGACGTCCACTGAGTGGCGACAGGTGGGCTCTTCAGGTGAATCACGTTTTATGCTTCATAGGCGACAAATGTCTGGAAGCAGGCGCCCTGTAACAATCATCAGAAACTAGATGATTTCGCGCCATTCTGGAAGGCACAATGGTTCAACATAAGTATACAACTACCAGGAGGACAATGCAACATGTCACCACAGCTCACAGTGTATATACATGTTTAGAAGAGCACCGGGATGAGTTTATTGCAGTGTCCTGGCCACCATACTCTCCGGATTTAAACCCAACTGAGAATCTATGGAACCATCTTGATCGGGCAGTTCACGCCATGGATCCTCAACTAAGAAACGTGGAGTAGCTCGCCGCTGAAATGGAGCCGCCACGGCTCCAAATCATTGTTTGTACCTTCCGGAACATCACTGAGTCTCTTCCTGCACGTCTCGCTGCAGTTCGCACTGCCAAAGGTGGTTGTTCAGGCTGTAAACCGGTGGTCGCATTAATGTCACAAGACAATGAACTTTATTCATACCGATGTTGGAGGCGGAGAGGATACGAAATGCGACACGCGAGTTCCGGGACAGCTGACGATAAACGTCGCGTTGCAAGTACCATCGCGTTAATGCGGGAGGTTCATCAGGAAACGAGAACGCGTATTGAGTGCTGCTGCGACCTATTCTTGAGTACTGTTCGAGTGTTTAGGATGCGTGCCAAGTCAGATTAAAGCAAGATATCGAAGAAATTCAAAAACGGGCTGCAAGATTTGTTAGCGGTAAGTTCGGACAGCACTCAAGCGTTGCGGAGATGCTTCGGAAACTCAAATTGGAAATCCTCGGAGGAAGGAGACGTTCTTTTCGAGAAACACTACTAAGAAAACTCTGAGATCCTGCATTTTAAGCTGACTGCAGAACGATTCTACTGCCGGAATCGTACATTTCGTGTAAGGACCACGAGAATAAGATACGAGAATTTAGGGCTCATACGCAGGCACAGAGGTAATCGTTTTTCCATCGCTCTATTTGCGAGTGGAACAGGAAAGGAATGGACTAGTAACGCTACAGTATACCCTCCGCAACACATGCGGAGTATTTATGTAGCTGCAAATATAGATGTAAATAGGATTACAGGCTTTTTTTCATTTTACAAACTGCGCAGCTTTACGTTTCTGAAAGTTTAAAGCAAAATTGCCAATCTTTGGTCAATCTGACAGTTATCATGAGCTGACTGAATATTTGTCCTGTTTTATTCAGTCAGTACTTCATTACAGATAACATCAACAACTACCAATGTTTAGGGTTACTATTAACATTGTGTGGCAAGTCATCAGGGTCGTCGCCAGGTGTTTTGCCACCCTAGGGGACTGAAAAATGACACCCCCTCTTTTTTACTGCTATCGGTCTCCCCCGTATCCTCCGCCCCTCCAACACGACCAGCATCCAACGGCACAACAATACAAATATCCTACTACATTTTTAATCATTAAACTAAGGAGACCAGACGTACTCATCTTCTAGGAACATTCCTCAATTTTCATCCTTTATCCACAATTCCTTTACAAGTGACTTGTTATTTTTTGTCCTTAATTTTTGAAATTTCACAAAAAAGTGAAATAGGAATAATGTGTTAAACATTTGAAACTAGGACTCAGCTGAATATACCAATGCAACCAAATTTCGAATCAACTACTTATTTTACACAATTGCAAGAAAATGAACTAGTAAAGGTGTGGAACTATTTTCTGGTGACAATTCATTTTTCCTTGAATTTAGAAATTATGCTGTACTGACGAGAAACATGCCGGAGCATCAAATTAGGTCGTCTGCATAATCGTGGTTTTATTTCATTTCTGTTTTTATTGAGATAGTTTTAGAATGTTGAATAAATCTCATCTTTTTCAGCATCTACTTTCCTCCGATTAAATAAATAAATGACGCCTTGTTCGCATTTTCTATTCATAGTTCTATAACTTTTATTAGCCGCCCGGGTGGCGCAGTGTTCTAAACGATTGACTTCTGATCAGTCGAACGAGATGGGTCCGGGTTCGAATCCCGGTGAGGCATGGATGTCTAAAGGCACGGGCTCTTTCCCTTCCCTGTAATCAGTGGCCCTAAATTAGAGACGGGCGACAGCTTATAGCCCACTGTGTTGCTCATGGTGGTTGTTAAAATCTGAGTCAAATGTTCCAGTAGCGGCTGTTTTAGTTTTGAGGCAGGTAGAGGGAATGTGTTTACTTTCATCAAAATATTTAAAGACTTATTAACTAACTGCTCAATACGCTTTTGAAAAAAATTTGTTGTTTTAATTCTTCTTCTTTTTCATTTTTCTCCTTATTTCCTCAATTTTTTCGCTGCTTGTTTTGAAATTAATTTTTTTTGCCCTTTGCCGCCCCTAAAATTTTGCCGCCCAGCCTCCTAGTCTTGTCTAATAGCAGGAACAGCCCTGCAGGTCGTCAGTATTCAGCGTGGACACCAAGGGTTCTAACTCGTTTCCCTGGGGAAGGGTTAAAGTTACTTCCACAGCTAGAAACGAATGCCTTTATCACTCATCTTCGCAGTGGTGCGAGAATTGAGATGGGGTACAAATCAAAACATTCAGAAATATTTATGCGTGCTAAAGGTAATCCTTGTTCCGAACAGTAGTATTAGAAATACATTAACAGACCTAAGCAAATTCCACTTACGCTTGCGATAGGTGCGTCACAAAAAACGATAAGTTGAGTATGAATGAAATGGACTTCACGCCACAGAATGATTATCTACACCTTCGTCTACATATGCATCTATACTTCGTAAGCTATCTTCCGGTGTGTGGCTGAAAGTACATCTTGTACTGTTGTGATTTTCTGACTTCTTGTTCCTATGGAGGAAAGTGAAAAGGAACAATAATTGTCGGTAAGCCTCTACACGATTTCGAATGTATTTGATTTTTCCCTCACGGTCATTTCGTGAGATATATGTGGTAGGAAGCGATATGTTACCTGATTCTTCCTGCATTGCACTATCGAGGAGTTTTGACAGTAAACCTCTTTGTAATGTACAATACATCTCTTTGAACTGTCAGCCACTGTTGTTTTTAGATTATCTCCGAGACACACTCGAGATTACTAAACGCAGCCGTGACAAAATGCGCCCTGCCCTTTCGATCATCTCTATCTCTTATTAAACCTACCCGTTAAACATCTTAGACTGATGAGCAATACTCAAGAACAGGTTGAACGATGGCTTTGTAAACTGCCTCTTTCGTGGTAAGGTGATGTTTACTTACGATTTTTCGATGAATTTCAGTCTGGCATTAACCTTTTCTAGAACACTTTTATGTGGCTGCTCCACTTTACATCACTGGGTCAGTTATCCCTATACAAATTAAGATTGTTTCCGTTCTCAGTGATTCGTCGCCGGTACTGTAAATGAACAACAATAATTCACTTTTGCGTCTTCTTACACGCAGTACGCTACATTCATCTGGGCAGAAAGTCAGTTGGCAAACCCTGCAAATTTTGCATCGTTTCGCTGCAGTTTTAACTCATCTCATTGTGTTCTTTTATCTTCTGTTTTTCACTCTATTTGTCATGATTTATAAAACAGGCTGCTCTGTAGATAAATTCACTTATCTACTTATTTTTTGTGAGGAATGAATTTGACGTCTGCTAACGGATACGTATATAGGAGTGTTGGCTAGACGTTATTAATTCTATTTGCAAAGGAGGAAATCATGATATACGGTATTTACTTATTTATTACAGGCTCGCCAAAATGTTTCGCTGTCTAAGGTGCACCGACACGTACGCAAGAGAAAACATAAGAAAGAGTTTAATTTACAGTTAAGTGAAACGAGACACGATCACTTGGGGTTAAGTTTCATTGATTCAATATTTATTTCAACACGTGGATGAACAAATTAGATAAGTTTTAGTTTCCATTTTGCAACGAGAATCCTACAGTACACCGAGGAGACAAAAGTCGTGGGATAGGGATATGTTCGTATACAGATGGTAATATCGCGAAAACAAAGTAAAAAGTGCAGTGCTTTGGCGGAGCTGTCATTTGGACTCAGGTGATCCATGTGAAAAGGTTTCCGACGTGGTTATGGCCGCACGACGCGAATTAACAGACTTTGAACGCGGAATGGTAGTTGGAGCTAGAAGCATGGAACATTCCAATTCGTAAATCGTTAGCGAATTCAGTATTTCGAGATCCACAGCGTCAAGAGCGTGACAAGAATACCAAATTTCAGGCATTACCTCTCACTATAGACAACGCACTGGCCGATGACCTTCACTGAACAATCGAGAACAGCGACGTGTGCGTAGAGTTGTCAGTGCTGACAGACAAGCAATATTGCGTGAAACAATCGTTGAAATCAACGTGGGAGGTACGATGAACGTATCGGTTAAGTCAGTGCTGCGAAATTTTCGCCTCTCCTGGGACCGTGACCATATCGGCTGGACCCTAGACGATTGGATAATGGTGGCCTGGTCAGATGAGTCCCGATTTCAGTTGGTAAGAGCTGATGGTAGGGTTCGAGTGTGGTGCAGATCACACGAAGCTATGGACCCAAGTTGTTAACAAGGCATGCTGTTGTTGGCTCCGTAATGGTGTGGGCTGTGTTTACATGGAATGCTTTGGGTCCTCTGGTCCAACTGAATCGATCATTGACTGAAAATTTTATGTTCGGATATTTGGAAACCATTTGTAGCCACTCAAGGACTGACTTCACGCTTCCAAACAACGACGGAATTTTTATGGATGACGATGCGCCATGTCTGCAGGCCATAATTGTTCGCTATTGGTTTGAAGAACATTCCGAATAATTCGAGCGAATGACTTGGCCACCCAAATCGCCCAACATGAATCCCATCGAACGTTTGTCGGACGTAATGAAGAGGTCATTTCCCGCACAAGACCCTGGAATGACAATGCCTTGGACGTTATGGACGACGATAGAGGCAGCATGGCTCAAAATTTCTGCAGAGGACTACCAACGACTTGTTGAGTCCACGATACGTCGAATTGCTGCACTAGGCCATCCGAAAGGAGGTCCGACAAGATATTAGGAGGTATCCCATGACTTCTCTCACCTCAGTGTATTTATCAGTTTTCGTGTATTACCTGAAGAGTTTGTGTTGTGGTTGGCAGGAGAGCCAACACCGTATTGCTAAAGGAGGCCGAAATGCACGCGTTTCAGCTCTCGCAGGCTGGCGTGAGGTCTGGAACATGACAAGGGAATTAGAATTGAGGAAAACGGACGTAGCTGGTGGAATACTTAACTTTAATTCACTAATGACGAACGTCGCTCTTGACATTACATGATTCACAGTATCAATCGTAACTGATAATGGCGCCTTGCTAGGTCGTAGCAAATAACGTAGCTGAAGGCTGTGCTAAGTATCGTCTCGGCAAATGAGAGCGTAGAAGTCAGTGAACCATCGCTAGCAAAGTCGGCTGTCCAACTGGGGCGAGTGCTAGGAAGTCTCTCTAGACCTGCCGTGTGGCGGCGCTCGGTCTGCAATCACTGATAGTGGCGACACGCGGGTCCGACGTATACTACCGGTCCGCGGCCGATTTTAAGGCCACCACCTAGCAAGTGTGGTGTCTGGCGGTGACCCCCAGTTTGTAAGTCGACATCTGGAATAATCGGGTCTACTGCCGCATGTTTGTGTCGATTTGGCACAATATTTCGGCCACGTAACTCGTTGCCTCCTCGTTTGTAAGTTATTGCCATGACCGAAGTCGCACACGTGATAATTACTTCTTTACATGCAAGACAGTTTATGCGTATTTCTCAAACGAACATGTTAGAGTTGAATAAAAGTGGCGGACTCATAACTGGACCATGGCGTTGTAAATGAGCTCGACTTGCACAATTTTAAGCTGCTCTTGCGCTATACACTCCATGATTCCTATTGCAAGAAAACGCACCAGCAAGACTTACCTCCGTGAAGATGAAGCCCAAGAGCCGGAAACACGTTGCTAAGTTCTCTTCCCCCCCCCCCCACGAACTTTTACCAGCCGTGGCATTCTAAGCTACACAAACTGCTACAATTTGCGGGACTTTTCTGCTCTGTTCCCGCTTAAACTTCTTGTAGAAGGAAGGTAGCAACTTTTTTGATTGGTCATAATCCTCCATCCATCCAAGCGTTGTACGCCAGCATTCAGGCAGCGGGTGTATCTCCCTGTACTCCACTGGTCGCTAGGCGGCCTATGTATTGTTCGCTAAGAAGGTAACGGTTCTCCTGCCTACAACCAGAACACCTGACTATGTCGCATCGTTCGGCCATTGCACATTTGAAGTAGAAAATCACGTTCGGCACATTTATCTCACGGACGAGCCTAACCTCGTTGTCACTGACAGTAGTATGTGATTTAAATCAGCATACATTCACTGGCTTCTGGTGTTTCACTCGTCTGATAGGGCACAGCATCATCCGCGTACAGCCGCACGCAGCGTCCGACGTTGTCCATCAGATTCAGTTTGATCGGAACACCAACTGTCTGAAACCACTCACTGTGGAATCCACTTTCACATTTGGTGATTTTGTTCCGTTAAGAACGATCTGTTGAACTTTGGCCGCAAGAAGATCCTGTATCAAGTCACAAAACTTTTCCGATATTCTCTTCAACTGTATTGTTCGCTAGCCGACTGGACCAAACTCTGTCGAACATCTTTCAGAAGGCAAGGGAAACATCAACCCGGGCGCTGTCATCCACTGCTTTATAAACTGGAAAAACAGAACCAGATGATTTTCACATCTCTGTTTGTGGAATTGATGCCGATTTCTACGGATGCGATCCTTTTTTATGACCGTTCGGGACCGTTCATTGCTTCGGCGACATACGGTAAACTGCTGATACAAGGAGAACAATTTCTTTCACATCATCTATGTAAAATCATGGAGCTAGTGTCCTTTTGTCTGTTGAGCGATTTCGGTTAATTTTTCTCCACGACCATAATTTTCTCAGCACCCGTTGCCATTCTTGTGACGATTAAATGGCGAAATAATATCATTTTCACCCGGAGTGAAACTGTTTCAGAAGACTGAATTTAGTATTACGGTCGACTCTTTGTCATTCTCTGGCTCTTTGCCAAAATTCTCACCGGGTAACGGCAAGCACTAATGCGAACCGTATAATGACTTTAGGTAATAGCTTTTTCTTAGGCTCTTTCCTAAGATTGTCGAGAAAAATTTTACTTTGTGATTCATTGACGGGTTCTCCCATTGGTCTTCTTCCCTTGTTTTGGCTTCGTTCAGATTTTGTTCGGGTAAGGCTTTGACATCTTTTTAATTTGTGATAAAGATATTTTTGCCTTCGTATCAACTTCTTAAAACAGCTATTTAACAGTCTTACCTTCGAAAAAACCTTACTCGGCAGATGAAGATCTAAAATGCACAATACTCTTGAATTTCATCTACTGATACTTCTCAAATATAAAAATCTTTTAAAAAAAGATCGGAGCACAGCAATTTCGCTCAGATGCGAACGAAACACATAGGAAATGTGAGGAAGCTAAGGCAAAATGGCTGCACGAAAAATGCGAAGAGATTGAAGAGGAAATAACTATTAGAAAAACAGATTCAGCGTATAGATAAATCAAAATAGATCTCAAAGAATTTGAAAGGAAAAACGTCAACACTGAGAATGCAAAAATAATTCACCTGTTAAATTCAGAGGAGAGAGCAGATAGGTGGCAAGAGTACACCAAAGACCTCTTCGAAAGAGCAGGAGTTGAGGGAGGGTAGTGTTTGATAGCGTGATAGAAGACGGATTTTCATGTACACGACATTACGGATCCATTGTTAATCTGACTTTATCAGTGTTTCGGTGGACTTACGATCAAACAAGGCAGAGAGGATAGATAACATTCCAGTGGGTTTTCTAAAAATCATTGAGGGGTGTGACATTAAACGATTATTAACATTAGAGTATACAATCTGTGAGAATGAAGATGCACCATCGGAAGAATAACATTCACACAATACCAGAGATAAGCAACGGCAGATAAATGTGATAGATCTCGCACAATCAGATTGACAGCTCAAGGATCAAAGTTACTGGACAGACATATATACAAAATAAAGAGAAAGAATGTGTTAGATGACTATAAGTTTGGATTTAGCAAAATGTGAAGGCACTAGAAGGGCAGTGCTGATATTACGCTTGATAATGGAGGCAAGGCACCGTGGATTATAGCGAATAAAATTCTCCGAATAATAAGCAGTGCTCCACGACACACAAGCCTCGCAAACATTCACTATGAATTACACCCCGAGCTGCCCGTGGAGGTATTATAGAAGCTCGCAACATGATCGTGCAGAAACTTGTGATATTCGAATAATTCCTCCATTTTGAAGGTTTTGAATTACGATCGCAACCATACCCGGAAACATAAAGACAAAAACAAGTTTCTCATAGGAATACCTGAACACTATGGAAAGTTTTCAGCTAATAACGCAGACAACATATTGGCGAAAATGTGTCATAAAATCAGATTGACCGTGCTTATGCAGCCTCACATCCAATTCCATCAGGTATCACAATAACATGTAGATCTTAGACAAAAGCCCCACTATACAGTATGTTGAGTGCAAGAATTTGTAATTAAATTGATGTCCTTGATGACGATTTTGCCATATTTTGGTGCAAAACAACAATGATAGCTAGCCGGTTAATAACAAATCGTTGCAGCTATGCACGAAGTTAAAGCACTTCACTAAATTTTGACCACGATTGTATGACTAATGCTTCCTTAGACAGTAGGACTCAAAATTATTTACTCGTCTACGAAACACATCAGTCCACAAAAAATACACGGATTTTGAAACGCTTCAGTTAGGCCACACAAAGCTGTTCTTACTATTTGAAGGAAAGTATTATTAGGGGAGCTAGTCCAAATCGGACATATATTTAATTAAAAAAGGTAACTGCAGTCTTTAAACTCAAATTTTCAGTAAGTAAACAACTTCTTATTTAACTGTTTCATGAGAAAACTGTTTAATGGAACCAATCGTTCACTGTATATTAATTTTATATTTTACTCTGGGATGCTAATTATCAAGAAAGTCACTCTCTCACACTAACGATTACGAACATAATATGCATAGTTATGACTGAAACAACACCTACCATTATCGCGGAAGTTAACGTGCAGTTTTACTTTCTTTACAGTATTCTATTATCAAGAAATATACATGGACGAATATACTGTAGTCACACACTAAAACAATCCAGTACTAAAGAAATTTAAACAATCATCTTAAAAGTTGTTTAATAGTACTGTCAAAATCAAGTTGTTTTCAAATTAATGACTAATTCAATGACTATTGCGCAATAGGTCATTTTGAACATTATAGTTTTGTTCAACCAGTAAATTATTTCTGATGAATTATCAATCTGTGACAGTCCTTGTTAGTATTAATCAAACAATTATTCATTGCAGTTATGATGCTGGCATATATTTCAGGATTAGGACCAGAATCCTATCAGAGGTAATGACAATCTGTATACACACATAAATTAAAATCCTGTCTGACAAGAGAATATACAATAAATAGTGCTACACTCATTTTTACACTAGTGAAGAAAATACACTCCTGGAAATTGAAATAAGAACACCGTGAATTCATTGTCCCAGGAAGGGGAAACTTTATTGACACATTCCTGGGGTCAGATACATCACATGATCACACTGACAGAACCACAGGCACATAGACACAGGAAACAGAGCAAGCACAATGTCGGCACTAGTACAGTGTATATCCACCTTTCGCAGCAATGCAGGCTGCTATTCTCCCATGGAGACGATCGTAGAGATGCTGGATGTAGTCCTGTGGAACGGCTTGCCATGCCGTTTCCACCTGGCCCCTCAGTTGGACCAGCGTTCGTGCTGGACGTGCAGACCGCGTGAGACGACGCTTCATCCAGTTCCAAACATGCTCAATGGGGGACAGATCCGGAGATCTTGCTGGCCAGGGTAGTTGACTTACACCTTCTAGAGCACGTTGGGTGGCACGGGATACATGCGGACGGGCATTGTCCTGTTGGAACAGCAAGTTCCCTTGCCGGTCTAGGAATGGTAGAACGATGGGTTCGATGACGGTTTGGATGTACCGTGCACTATTCAGTGTCCTCTCGACGATCACCAGAGGTGTACGGCCAGTGTAGGAGATCGCTCCCCACACCATGATGCCGGGTGTTGGCCCTGTGTGCCTCAGTCGTATGCAGTCCTGATTGTGGCGCTCACCTGCACGGCACCAAACACGCATACGACCATCATTGGCACCAAGGCAGAAGCGACTCTCATCGCTGAAGACGACACGTCTCCATTCGTCCCTCCATTCACGCCTGTCGCGACACCACTGGAGGCGGGCTGCACGATGTTGGGGCGTGAGCGGAAGACGGCCTAACGGTGTGCGGGACCGTAGCCCAGCTTCATGGAGACGGTTGCGAATGGTCCTCGCCGATACCCCAGGAGCAACAGTGTCCCTAATTTGCTGGGAAGTGGCGGTGCGGTCCCCTACGGCACTACGTAGGATCCTACGGTCTTGGCATGCATCCGTGCGTCGCTGCGGTCCGGTCCCAGGTCGACGGGCACGTGCACTTTCGGCCGACGACTGGCGACAACATCGATGTACTGTGGAGACCTCACGCCCCACGTGTTGAGCAATTCGGCGGTACGTCCACCCGGCCTCCCGCATGCCCACTATACGCCCTCGCTCAAAGTCCGTCAACTGCACATACGGTTCACGTCCACGCTGTCGCGGCATGCTACCAGTGTTAAAGAGTGCGATGGAGCTCCGTATGCCACGGCAAACTGGCTGACACTGACGGCGGCGGTGCACAAATGCTGCGCAGCTAGCGCCATTCGACGGCCAAAACCTCGGTTCCTGGTGTGTCCGCTGTGCCGTGCGTGTGATCATTGCTTGTACAGCCCTCTCGCAGTGTCAGGAGCAAGTATGGTGGGTCTGACACACCGGTGTCAATGTGTTCTTTTTTCCATTTCCAGGAGTGTAGTACTTCGATTGGAGGCGATGTTGAGAAGCTCTGCTTGGGTGGGTAATACGTAAATAAAGCCTCAGTGTTTAGGTGGCTCTTCTAATTATCAATGTAGCAAAATATCAGCTTTCCGCCTCTTTACTTTTTAAATGGGAATCAAAATCCATCCAAAGCTTTCATTGTTTGGAACTGTAGAAACTTTACCTTCACATCCACATCGCGATGGGCGTGATGGTGTGATGGCTAGCGATCGACTGGAATGCTGTTTCCAATTGGTACATTCTCTTAGCACTGTTTCCCTTTTGAAGTACTTTTGCCCCGTAAGACAGAGGAACTTCCTTCCAGATTACTTTGTTTTATAATTACAATTCTATCAACTGTATAGACGTACCAGTAAACTATATAATATCTTACAGTTTACATTATATGAAAAGAAATTGTCCATATTCAGAACAAAATTGCAAATTAACATAAGTATGTAAAAGTATGCACAAGAATTGGTAAAAAAAATTCAGTCTTCTGTACATAAATAAAATTCCTTGCTGCAGTTTCTGCCTGTTTCTTCGGGCTAATCTCAGGAACAACTGTAAGAATTTTAATACCGTTTACATTAATAGACTGACTTATGAGGAAGGTTTGTGTATGCGGTTTATAAATATTTCATGCAAAGTGGCTGAACTAAGATGAATTAAAGTACTCCACCGCTGTGAAACAATTCCGTTGCCATCTAGTCGTGAATGGCAGAATTCCTTGTAACCATCCACAAGAGATAGGTATAAGACCATCTGATTGCAGTGCGAGACCAATATGAGCTACCAGTACCTGGAGGCGCCGTACAGGTAGGAGTAAGGCTGCCCAACTGCAGCACCAGACCTCTGCGACCTGCTACCAGCAAAAGGCTGGAACGAGCTACTGCCATATTCTTAAAGGAATTGTGATGCAGAACGTATCAGATATTAAGCTGATAACAATAAATTTTTTGCTATAGCATTAAGGAGTGTAATGAGAAAAGCAGAAAAATATCACACAGGAACTGTAGTTCTAGCCGGATTGTCGCCAGTTGAGTCAGACTGGGCCGAGAAGTTTACAAATAACCGAAAATTACAGCTGACGTAAAGTTTAGTTGTTACAAACTGTCGCTGTCGGCAGTTGTGACCTTTCCGTTTGCTGCCTGCTGGCGCTTTTACGATCAGCGGAAGTGTAAGGTTCTTTTTCAATGCTCAGCCAGTATTCTTCACCTTGTCGAGACACGTGAAAGCGAGGTGACACAACACTATCTGTTACTGTAGTCAATATTTGTTGCACTATTTTGAGTCTATATTCGGAATTACACAAATCTTTTAAAGTCTGTTTCGTCAATGAGATGCTCATTAACAGTTACTAGGCGACCGATGCTTTTCGAAATGAATTGATATTTTGATTAGCGTAGCACATGTACATCTAATTAGTTCATTTAACACAGAACGATGTTTTGTCCGTTCAAAATTATTCCCTTTAACATTAATGTGGAATAAACTATCATTATTGTCGTCCAGAGATAATCCAATACACGGTTCACTTCTCGTGATACTCCGTTCGTTATTAACTCTTATTTTATTAACACAGTTTACTTGATATGGTTCACTACTATGAATGGCCACACTTTAGCTTGATAATAAATGTCCAAACAGGGTCTATAATCAAAAGTCAAGTTTCAACGCGATGTTTGAATAGTAGCTTCTTCAGCAACTGAAGTTCTTAAATTGGAATTGATGACACCGATCTTGTGTGGATTGAGATGTTCGCTGGATGTCAGCGTCATCCAAATTCTGTCGGTTTTCGTACTTCTGACAATAAATTAAACGAGCAGAAATTTACTTTTGATTAGCCCTACTTCCAATGAAGTTCACTATTTCACGCAGTGGTGCATTAAGTTAAGAGACGCGAAACTCGGGACTCAAACGCTAAAAGCTCGGACACTAAAATCTCGAACACAGAGTCCCAGATGCTAAAGACTCCCAGATGCTAAAGACGTTAACAATACGTGCATAGGGTTCACACAGTAGTTGCGAAACAAAAGGGACGTTCGTTAGAAACTCTTTGAATAAAGAACCCTTCTACTTTGCATGTAATACTGTATTTCGTTGCTCTTATTATTCTTTCATTTAATTTTCTCCACTTTAAAACGGGAATTCATGATTTTATATGAAATACAGGAATTGTTCATGGCCAGTCCGAATAAATTTTAATTTCAAAAAAGACCAGATATGTAACGAGGTGTTACACAGTATAATGCCCCATCAACCCTGGTGCAAAACCCGGCGTGTGTCTGAAATTTTTACCCCGACCCACAAAATTATTTAAGAGCCAGACACGCATCTAAAACCCAAATTGAATTTCAACAGAATTACTAACACAAAGAATTTACGGCCCTAGTTGTGGATACTGAGGTAGAGAATCGCAAGATATTAAATATGATAGCAAGTGAAGGTGTTAACAGAAACAAGTTTTAAGTGAACGTATCAAATTATTCAATTAAAATTCAGACGTAAAACGCACATGACTGTGAAAGATCTTCGATTGTTCGATTGTGCTAGTTTATAGAGTTACTTGAAGGTCAATGGAAACATGCCCTTTGGACGCAACTGAAATTCAAAATCACTCGCGAGCTCCTAATTAAACGAACACAGTGACTGCTGGCCTGGCATTTAGACTGAGGAATGCATGCTTCTGCGAAATCAAAGCTGGACATGAGATAGGTTACTGCAATGACCATGTTAAATACGGACCAAGGGTTGTCCTATAATGTTTGTGATACTAATGATGCTCACCGTAAATAGATAGTGTGAGGCACGCCGAACACTGCATCTTGCGTGTGTCTCTGAGGTACATGCATCTGCCGATATGAACTCTGGACCCAATCGGCTGTGCACCACATGTGAACACCTCTCCATCTCTGAATGATCTTCTGATCTGCCCTAGTCTCCGTAGGGGCGGAAGACTACATCCCTGTCGTACACCCTTTTTAATCCGAGCACTTCATCTACATCAACGTGATTACTCTGCTATTCACAATAAAGTACCTGGCAGGGGATTCAATGAACCACCTTCAAGCTGTCTCTCTACCGCTCCACTCTCGAACGGCACGCGGGAAAAGCGAGCACTAAAATTTTTCTGAGCGAGATCTGATTTCTCTTATTTTATGATGATGATCATTTCTCCTCATGTAGTTTGGTTTCCAACAGAATGTTTTCGCAATCGGAGGAGAAAACTGGTGATTCAAATTTCATGAAAAGATCTCGTCGCAATGAAAAACGCCTTTGTTTTAATGATTGCCACTCCAATTCACGTATCATGTCTTTAACACTATCTCCCCTATTTCGCGATGTACTTTTTCGATGACATCCGTCAGTCCCATCTGATACGGATCCCACATCGCACAGCGATATTCCAGAATAGGACGGACAAGCGTCATGTAAGCAGTCTCTTTAGTAGACCTGTTGCACCTTCTATGTGTTCTGCCAATGAATCGCAGTCTAAGGTTTGCTCCATCCACAATATTATCTATGTGATCGTTCCAGTTTAGGTTATTTGTAATTGTAATCCGTAAGTATTTAGTTGAATTTACAGCCTTCAGATTTGTGTGACTTATCGCGTAAATGAAATTTAGCTGTTTTCTTTTAGTACTCATGTCAGTAACTTCGCACTTTTCCTTATTCAGGGTTAATTGCCATTTTTCGCACCATACAGATATCTTATCAAAATCATTTTACAAGTCATTTTGATCCCTGTATTCGTCACAATGCTCACTATTTGTCCGGGATTATTTCTTGCTAAAAGGTCAAGTATGCTTTCGCAACCATTTACGATTCTAGTGGGCTCATGAACTAATTGTTCAAAATAATTTTCTTAGAAAGCATTCAGTACAATTTAGGATGACGTTTTATGCCTGCCGCCGGCTTTAAACGTATAATTTTTCCAGTATATCGAGGGTAGATTAAAGTCACCACCGACTATAATTGTATGAGCGGGGTACTTATTTGAAATGAGACTCAAGTTTTCTTTGAACTGTTCAGCAACTATATCTTCTCTAGACGAATTCCTATATTTTTTTAGCTGAATCGTACAGCTTCCTCTTTTCTTCCTGTGAAACAAGACATCATAGCCAATCGCTGAGTAAGAACACTAAGACAGCCAATGGCGTGATAGCTTCTTCGGCAAATATCCTTCCAGATAAACACGAGGCATTAGAACTCCAATGACTTTCCGATCCAACCCTATTTTTCAGAAGTCTACTGCTTATGCACTGACTTCTTGATGTCACAAGCATTTTTACCAATCTCACATTTTCACGACCTGTAACTGACCTCGCATTAGAGATCCTCAGAAAGTAGGCCCTTATGTTTCAGCATGCCGTGCTTCTTGAGGAAAGAGTAAGATTGTTATTTGCTGAATCTACTCTCAGAACATCGGAGAGCACTGGCCACACCCTGATAACGTTCCTCTTCTCACCACGGCTCGGTGGCTAGGCTGGAGGTGAGTCGTAAATACACAATAGTACCAGCGCTCCAGGTCTCATCTGGCGACGTTGCTTTCACACAAACAACATCTGACAGTATCCGCATGTGGTAATGCCAAAAGCCGTGCTAACTGCTCGGATCCCCTTTTTTTTGTCCCCAATGCAGCATGCACCCTGTTCCGAAGCACTTTCAGAAAGTGAAAGGAAAAGCAGACCTGCATCATGTTAAATGTAGTTAAGATAAATTTGGTTAGAAGTCAGTACATACTGTCACTACAGTCAACTTTTCATTTTATAAAAGCGTTATCATCATATTCCGTCCCTTTATTATCCTCTAAGTAGAGTGTGAATATCAGATTAAATAAAAGGGAGGCCGAAATGCCTTAAAGCTTTTCACTTGTACCAGATCATTCCGTCGAAGAGGACTTTTTTGTTTGCTGCCAGGGCTTACTGTGGCACTTTCCTCTCTCTGCTCTTAACTTCTACCCCTCCCCTCAAAGTTTCTGTCTTCTATTTCCAAGGTGGGACGGAAAGATCTGACACTGTTTGACTATGAGATCAGTCTTTGATATCACTTATTGTCTTGAAGTATCTAGAAGTCTACCTGGCGAAACTTAAGGTGGAATTATCACATAAATCTAACCGTGGGGAAGCAGATGTCAGACACAGATTTATTGGAAGAATGCTCGCGCCTAAGCCATTGCTTACAGAATTCTCGCTGGACGCTTCTTGAGTACTGTTCATTGGCCTGGGACTCGCACGACACTGGAATAATGGAAGATACAAAATTCTGAAAAAGGAGCTACACAACTGGTCATAAGCTTCTTTAGCTCAAGAAAAAACGGTGGAAGATGTTACAAGAAGAATGTTGCATACCTCGGAGAGACTCACTCATTAAATCCTGATAGCTCACTTTCCACAATGCGTCAAATACTCATTAAATCCATTAACATTGAGAAGGGATGTTCTTAATTGGAATATGATAAGAGGAATGCCTAGGATGAGGCACCAGATAAAGAACAATATTTAAAACAAAATTTATATTAATATCATGTTATTCACTTGCTACTGGGTTCATGTGAGATATTTGAAAATATGAATAGTGCCGGCCGTGGTGGCCGAGCGGTTCTAGGCGCTACAGTCTGGAACCGAGAGACCACTACGGTCGCAGGTTCGAATCCTGCCTCGGGCATGGATGTGTGTGACGTCCTTAGGTTAGTTAGGTTTAAGTAGTTCTAAGTTCTAGGGGACTGATGACCTCAGCAGTTAAGTCCCATAGTGCTCAGAGCCATTTGAACTATGAATAGTGTAGTGGTTAATAAAAAAGAAAAATAGAAGAGAAGAGAAGGTTGAAAATGTGGTAAGAAATGGTGAATGAAAAGGGGGTTTTAAAATCGTTAATGGCCTTGGAAAAGGGAAAGAATGAAATGCTAATCGGACTTCGTATTACAGAAAAGTTATCGGACTTCGTGATTCGGAAAAGCTATTGTTGGGGTGGTCCTTGTGGCGTTTCTGAGCAAAAGTCAAACCAATTTCCACTACAAAAATTATATGAAAAGAAACAGAGAATAACAAAATGTAACTGACAGGGGGAAGTGGCGTAGATAAGAGTTCATCCTTTACCAGGTTAACTTCTCTTCTTTCGTGCGGCGTCCAGGTCTTCAAAAATCTCCTTCATTTCTGCGTGAAAAGCCTGCTCCGAAATCTTGCAATCGTCCAGGAATCACTAATTTATACCAATTAAATTCATCTTGATACTGTATGCAATTTAATTTACTTTGCTACTTCCATCCACCGAATTTCTTAACAACTTCCACAATATGTCTACACATTAAAATCAGATCAAGACTAGCTAATAAGTTTTTTTTGCGTCTTCGTCAGATCACGTCTGCCTTAAGCTTCGGCTATCAAGAGACAATAAAGAAACGGATAGAAAACAAAAAAGAGTTACTCACTGCCGGCGAGCGCTCATACCGCTGCGACGGTATAATTTTTATCTGAGGGAACGAGTGTAGCGCGGCGAAATTCCAAGTCCCGCTACAATAGTCTGAATTTACTCAATTGAGTCGACCCACTGATTCCATTAATAGTGATTATGTGCTCAACGGATAACATTACTAATAATACACGAGATTAATGGTATATGGCATTGTACGTAATGTCCTAAGATGGATTGTGGTAGTTAATCTCATTTCATCACTTCGTTAGGACAAGTTAAGTGCATGGGAACGGAGAAGTATGGGTTCATACGTGGCACCAGTGAAAGGTGGTGGTCGGTAATTACAAAGGATCGCAATTTATTAATTCTTAAGACATACGATTGCCACAAATATTTACAAAGGGTAGGCGGTAACGTCGTCAGCATGTAACACACTGAAAACACAGAAAATGATATAATTTTAATTATATTGTTAATTAGGCAATGTACTAAGTTTATAAACATGGAAATGCTGTTACAGACATAGTTTGCCTCATGTACTGGACAAACATGGAGGCTGAGTTGGCAATAGAAGCAGTTCGCACAGCCTCGCATTGATCAGCGTGCTAGCCTTCATAAATATATGCGTGTGGATTGTGCAGGTGCTCAACTACTATAATCAAATCCTCTGAAGTAAAAGCAGGGCTAGCGCAGACATGAATCCAGCCAGAGACCGTAACGCCGGAAAACACATTAAATTCTATAAATGCGAGATGTGGAAAAATTTGTTATGCATTTTGGTGGTCGTTTTGCTCGTAATTCTCCATATTACAACATGGAATGCGATGATTGTCCCTGATAAGAGATATGGGATACGTGGCAGAATGATACCAAACAGCTAAATTTGATCGCTGAACGTGATAGTATTTTCGTGCAGTCAACTCAGAATCGGCATCGTCTGACTGTAGTGCCAAGTGGAATGATTACATACAAAAGAATTAAGACTAAAGTATGGTTTAATATATTAAAACACATGACTTCCGAAATAAAGGTCATTCAAAATTTCACAAACCAGTAGGAATTTCGTTTAGAAATGAGGCCATGCATGACAGGCTAAACTCTTTGATCTATCAACGTATGTGGATCGTTTGAATATCGACAAAAGCTAGTTCATGAAATCGCGTTCTACACATATAAACTGAATAGATACCAGCAAAAATAAGATCGCAAAGTAAACTACTGTATTGCAACTCTAAATGAAACAGATTGGAATCTGCTACATTGTGGAGCGAAACAAGAAAACGTCAAACTTCAAATCAAGATCAGTAAACTCAAAAAAGTTCACCATTTTGTACTCAAGATACCCAAGAGCCGCTGACAAAGAGTGGCTGACCGTTCACAAAATTCGATGTGATAACTTCGCAGCGCAGTGGTGGGCTGAGTCATAACGGTACTCGCTACCAACTACAGTTCAGTGTCGTCAAAAGGGAACGTTACATCTCTAAATTGTCCTGCATTTACTGCTAACTTCCAAATATCAGAATACTGTAAGGTTGGTATAGCTCATGCATACAGATGTTAGCTCTCTGGTCCCTCGCACAACTTTCGGAATAGACTGCTTCACTCATGCAATCACTCAGAAAGGTTCAAGAGAAGGAATATGGATCAAAAAGATATTATTGCAAATAAATGAACATATTTTTCCGTACATTCCTCTTCCAGACGCTTGTGACGACGGTACAAGAGTGAGAAACAATGCAACTCGCATGTGACTAACACACTAGGAAATGTCAAGTCACAAATCTTACAAAACGGGGCGGATAATACCGTTTCAACATAAATCTCACGTAATGAGTACAACGCCAAAATTAGAGAAATCCAGTCTCAGACAGCTGCGTAAGACAGTCTCTGCTGCCACATAACATCTGCGAATGGAATGGGAGATAGTAGGTGCTGGAGAGTGGAGGTTGCAGGGAAGAAGAACTACACTCCTGGAAATGGAAAAAAGAACACGTTGACACCGGTGTGTCAGACCCACCATACTTGCTCCTGACACTGCGAGAGGGCTGTACAAGCAATGATCACACGCACGGCACAGCGGACACACCAGGAACCGCGGTGTTGGCCGTGGAATGGCGCTAGCTGCACCGCCGCCGTCAGTGTCAGCCAGTTTGCCGTGGCATACGGAGCTCCATCGCAGTCTTTAACACTGGTAGCATGCCGCGACAGCGTGGACGTGAACAGTATGTG
Organism: Schistocerca gregaria; assembly: GCF_023897955.1. Taxonomy (NCBI): domain Eukaryota; kingdom Metazoa; phylum Arthropoda; class Insecta; order Orthoptera; family Acrididae; genus Schistocerca; species Schistocerca gregaria. The sequence continues at coordinate 243,653,141 of NC_064921.1, forward strand.
CAGTTGACGGACTTTGAGAGAGGGCGTATAGTGGGCATGCGGGAGGCCGGGTGGACGTACCGCCGAATTGCTCAACACGTGGGGCGTGAGGTCTCCACAGTACATCGGTGTTGTCGCCAGTGGTCGGCGGAACGTGCACGTGCCCGTCGACCTGGGACCGGACCGCAGCGACGCACGGATGCACGCCAAGACTGTAGGATCCTACGCAGTGCCGTAGGGGACCGCACCGCCACTTCCCAGCAAATTAGGGACACTGTTGCTCCTGGGGTATCGGCGAGGACCATTCGCAACCGTCTCCATGAAGCTGGGCTACGGTCCCGCACACCGTTAGGCCGTCTTTCGCTCACGCCCCAACATCGTGTAGCCAGCCTCCAGTGGTGTCGCGACAGGCGTGAATGGAGGGACGAATGGAGACGTGTCGTCTTCAGCGATGAGAGTCGCTTCTGCCTTGGTGCCAATGATGGTCGTATGCGTGTTTGACGCCGTGCAGGTGAGCGCCACAATCAGGACTGCATACGATCGAGGCACACAGGGCCAACACCCGGCATCATGGTGTGGGGAGCGATCTCCTACACTGGCCGTACACCTCTGGTGATCGTCGAGGAGACACTGAATAGTGCACGGTACATCCAAACCGTCATCGAACCCATCGTTCTACCATTCCTAGACCGGCAAGGGAACTTGCTGTTCCAACAGGACAATGCACGTCCGCATGTATCCCGTGCCACCCAACGTGCTCTAGAAGGTGTAAGTCAACTACCCTGGCCAGCAAGATCTCCGGATCTGTCCCCCATTGAGCATGTTTGGGACTGGATGAAGCGTCGTCTCACGCGGTCTGCACGTCCAGCACGAACGCTGGTCCAACTGAGGGGCCAGGTGGAAATGGCATGGCAAGCCGTTCCACAGGACTACATCCAGCATCTCTACGATCGTCTCCATGGGAGAATAGCAGCCTGCATTGCTGCGAAAGGTGGATATACACTGTACTAGTGCCGACATTGTGCATGCTCTGTTGCCTGTGTCTATGTGCCTGTGGTTCTGTCAGTGTGATCATGTGGTGTATCTGACCCCAGGAATGTGTCAATAAAGTTTCCCCTTCCTGGGACAATGAATTCACGGTGTTCTTATTTCAATTTCCAGGAGTGTATGTTGGAACAGCATGTACCCTCTGCGTAACATCCTTTGGTGCAGAGTAGCAGATGTAGAGCTCTGAACTGAGCACTCTTATGCCGAAAAGCGACACCTCTTCTAGTACACCAGTAACATTCCTTCCCCCTTCCCCCCTATTCTTCAAAGAATCAAAGTCCCATGTACAAGACATCATATCTCACGAACTCGTAAATTGTATTATTTTGTAGGAACATTGAGCTGTATCTGTCGACACTATCTACAAAATGTCTTGAGAATAGAGTCAGTACGAGAGCGTGCTGAAATCCAATGCCTCCAAATTTTTCATATGAAAACTCATGCAGCTTTTTAAATAAAACCAACTTTATTAACATTCTACATCTTCATTCTTCATGTCTACATATTTGCAGTCTCTGTCGCAAAAAGGTTTCCGAACTGTAGCGTGTAAAATGGCGGCGTGTAACGTAACTACGTCGGTGCTTGACAAACAGCCTACTGTAATCGAGTTTCGAATTTAAAGGGTTCGCCTACACATGGAGCAACCTGCTCTTCAGAATGACAATGCTAGACCACATACGAGCGCTGAGACATCTGCAATAATCAGACGCCTCCCGACTTGGCTCCACTCTAGTTTCATCTGTTTCCAAAACCTAAACAACACCTTCGAGGACTTCACTCTGATAGTGATGAAGCGGATCAAGCAGAGGTGAGGTTATGGCTCCATCAACAAAAACGTTTCACAGTGATGCTATCAACAAACTGGTCTCTTGCTAGGGCAAATGCGTTCATCGCCAGGGTGGCTACATTGAGAAATAAATATTAGACCTGAAGAATAAAGATGTAGATTGTTAATTACGTTTGTTTTATTTAAAAAGTTCTAAGAGCGAAAATGTAGTGAGAGATTTCATAATTGAGAGGTTTCATAATTGTGTAGGTGTGTCAGCGAGGGCGTGTTTAGAAAAGATTTAAAATTATGTGTAAAGCTCATTGGAAGTCGATAAGTGCTCTCACTCTCAAATACAGCTTGAGTACTGTCTGTGTCATTTGCACGTTGTGAGTTACGGCACCTCAATATATACTCACAGTTTGTAACTTTAACGCTTCACTAATAGTGCGACACCTTTAATGTAAGATTATAGCTCCTAATGATTAATTTTTTACATAATTTTAATTTTTTTTTAATTCAGTCCTAATTATATGAAATATTGGAAATATAATTGTTGTTGCACCTGGAAGCCATCTGATACAGAATATAGATATTTTGTTCACAGTTCACCATGTAGCGCCGGCCTGTGTGGCCGAGAGGTTCTAGGCGCTTCAGTCTGGAACCGCGTGACCGCTACGGTCGCAGGTTCGAATCCTGCATCGGGCATGGATGTATGATGTCCTTAGGTTGGTTAGGTTTAAGTAGTTCTAAGTTCTAGGTTACGGATGACCTCAGATGTTGAGTCCCATAGTGTTCAGAGCCATATGAACCATTTTTCATCGTGTAGGATCAGAAGAACGGTGTCTTAAACTTAAACATCCTACGAAGTGAGTATACCGGATAAGATATTAGAAACCCCCCCCCCCCCCCCCGCCCAAGAAATATCACGCTGATGCCGTGTAACAACGCCTCCAGCCTAAGGCTGGAGGCCTCAGTTCAAATGGTTCAAATAGCTCTGAGCACTATGGGACTTAACATCTGAGGTCATCAGTCCCCTAGAATTTAGAACTACTTAAACCTAAGGACATCACATACAGCCGTGCCCGGGGCAGGATTCGAACCTGCGACCGTAGCAGCAGTGAGGTTCCGGACTGAAGCGCCTAGAACCGCTCGGCCACAACGGCCGGTTGGCCACAGTTCGGTGAGGCACAAGTTTCTTTAGGTATGCCATATCTAGCTCCAGACACTAATTGATAATTCGATCCAAAAGAGTTAACAAATTGCTAAGGTCCATCAGCTGTTGCAAATAGTCCCTGACATTCGCTACAGGATTAATATAGGGTGATTCAGGGGGCCAGTGTAGGTGTGATAGGGTGCCTGACAAGGAACGCCTTGACTGCGATGTCGCAAAAGGCCAACGGTGTTTACGGCACGATATTGGCTGCAGATGGCAACAGGGGCTGGGACTGGGGGTATTCAGAGACGGGCACAACATGAGGCTACGGAGTGTTGTTGAACTGTTTAATTGACAAGTAATTTACAACATTGCTACAGTGCTAATGGTATTCATATAAATAAGAGAAAGGGCAACGATAAATAAAGCAAACGTTGCATCATATCTGCAAAGACAGTTGCCGAAGTTGGCATTTCGTCAGAAAGAAACCCAACGAATTTCGCAGAGAGAGAAAGAAATGGCAGACGAAAAAATAGCGTTTCTGCAAGACGAGTAAGAGGAACGTATGGTGTTGTATACGCTCGACTGCTCGGACACGAGGGGTACAACGATGACGATGCATGCTTAACAAGTGAAAATGGTGTTGAAGTAGGTGTCGAGCCTTTTAGTGCACCACCCTGGGGACAGGGAGCCACGAATCTCCTTCTCCAGTGGAACGTAATAAAGAACAGTCGTTGTCCAACGAGCGGGTACTAATCATAATTACGTACAAGGAAGATCAGCCGCAGCACAGCACAAAAAGCAGTTATGAACACATCTCGAATAAGTCTGCAGCAATCCAAGGGAGGATAAGGCGCACTTGTTAGAAAAACTGGTGTTTACGTTTTTCATGAGTGTTCGACACAATTTGCAGGATGTGCATGATAGTGACCTACTACGTTACGGACATCAACTTATGCACGACATAGACTACAGTGATATCAGAGCAAGCAGTGAATGGTTACATAACTTCAAACATTGCTACAGAACTGGAAGACGTAAGATGACTAAATTTCAAATAAAGAGCCTACTTGATGATGCACAGCAAACTTGCAGAGTCCGCCAGGATAGAGATAAACAAACTTATCTCAGCGTCCAGTAAGGAATTTATTTTCAACTCCGACCAATCACAATTTGTAGGGGAAATCCATATGAAAGGAGCCATGGAAATTAGAGGTGCCAAGAGAACTGTATTAAGATCAGTTAACATCAACGCTTTAACACATTCGTGTACAATTAATCTGATTGTTAATGCGGATGGTAAATCGGCTGGGAAGTTATTTATTGTGCTGTGAGAAGTTGAAGGTGCTCTGGCCCCTACGATTCTTTTTCATGTGCGTAATCTTCCAACAGCAGTAAGGAATATTCACGTCAAAGCAAGTGACAGTGGAAAAATGGGCGTAAGAGGACTACACCAACTGTATGAGCACTGCTTTTGATCAATAGGTTGTCTACATGCTTTTGCTTGATTCCTGAGCTGCGTGTAAAAATCATACTCCTTTAGAACAAACTACGCCTCCTGAAAAGTAGTGACATTGCAGTTCATACCACTTGGAATCATTGGACAAATTCGGCCTCTGGACGTTTGTTTTTTCGGTGCCTACAGAACATATTATCGTACTATCTGCAGCTACGCCTTAAGAGATAGCCAGTTTCACGATAAGCTCTACGACAGACTGTTTCGCATTCAGTTGCATGCCATCACATTCTATCAGTTCTCATACCCAGTTACCACAATTCAAGTATTTTCACGCATTTTCGCGTCGATGCGCTGGTCCGCGCCACTTTGCCGCTTTCGACATTGTCGACCTTCTTGTTCAAATTGATCACTGCCTCTCGTCCTTGCTGTTCTGTGCGTTTATCGTTTTGAGATGCATCAGCTTGTACTCGCTCTGCGGAACTTGCTACTGTCTTTGCCCCCTCTGTGGTCTTCTTAGCATCATGTGCAATCTTTAAACTTTTGATTGCTTTGATGTTTACTTTATGTACGTTTTCCTGGAGTCGATTTACCCATCACTTGTGTTTCTTTCGCATCTGATTTACTTGAACACCTATATTTTTGATGTCCGTCCTCGTCTCGTTAATTTTCTCCTCCATTCCCTTTAGTCCATCACTTTTCTTCTCCATTCCCATTAAAAATGCCACCAGATTGAAATTCTCTTCCTTTTCCTCAGAATAGTGATCGACCGAACTCTTACTTGATTTCTGTGGTGTGGTTTCCGCATGATTGCGTTCTGATACCTCCCTGTCTTCTCTGTCCAGATTTCTAGTAATCATCTCTGCTTCGATAAGTTGTGGTACGCTCACAGTTTCTATCACTCGCGACCTGACACTGTCCGTCCCCTCAAGATAAACCACATCGCTTTCGTGTCCCTGATTTCCTTGCTGCAAGACATCCTCGTTGCTAGCACCGTGCAGAAACAACGCCTCCGTACGTCGAAACCGTGCCTCCACCATTTCATTGCGCTCTTTCTCCATGACGTACGCTTTATTTTCCCGCTCCCAGTCTACTTGTCTTGCCCTGCTGCTCGTTATCATCCAAATTCTCTATCAACAAAAAACTTTAATTATCCTTGCAACATGTGGACAACTCACTAGATATGCGCAGTACAATACAATGACGTCAAAAAAATAGCAAAGCAGTTTGCAGTCCAAGACTACGACAATAGTACACGAGATCCAAAATCAACAGACAACCAAATACAAAAAAATGCATTAATAAACACCTCAAAAACAATACAACAACGCCTTTAGCACCGACGGGAAAATGGTCAAGTGACAAAGAAGTCACTGACATAAATAAACTGTAAATAAAACAAGTAAATACATAAACAACGCAATCAGGGAAGTAAGTATCTACAACATACTAATGGACCATATTTTTCTTTTTAACCAATATAATGTGGACCTGTTTGGCAAGGTCGCTAAATGACAATATCACGGAAGTGCCAAGGACCTAGATCCTGGCAGCAGTTCTCCAATTGCAAGCTCACGAGCTCTATCAACTGCATCCACGAATTTAGCAAAATGGCAAAAGTAACGTAAATCAGAACACTGGAAGCAGTTGTGGTCTAAATAACAATTGATTTATTCTTTCATAATGTCACATGACAAATGATGGCTAAAGAAACGCCACACAGACATTGTATCTGACAATCGCTTTCAATAATATGCGGTCTATGGTTAACAAAGTGATCAGTTGGGCATCAAAACACCACACTAGCCACAACTAATGTGAATCGGTAGTATGGCCCAAAAACTACACTACTATCCAGCATTTATGCTCTACTATTGCACAAAGAAAAATATGGTTCCAAAGAACAGGGTGCCCAGCAGCATATATTGGGGCCCTACGCCGGCCGAATGCTTAACCCTGCTGCAGGTGAATGCGGCACAGCGCGACGCGCGACGCGCTCGGCGGGTGCAGTCATGGACAGCGGCAATCTGCTGTTAACGGTGCGCGCTCGGAAATATGCAAGTACACGGTCTCGCGTTCGGCTGATTCGCAACGCAAATACTTCCTTACGAACCTCTGAAACGCCAGGGGATTCCAGTGTGCAGGTGGACCCATTTGTTGGTCTGCCAAACCAATTTGACTCCGTGACACAACTATGCGTGATGAGATATGTGAAATGTTTCGACGGCCGACTCAAACCAAATAAGTACATCCATGCATAACTCGACGTGTGTGTGATGCAAGCAGCAGTACCCCAGTGGTTCAGATGGTGACTGGCACAGGCTCTAAGTGGAACACTAGCAAAGGACACAAGTCTTCCTGTCTAGGTAACGACCTGCCGTTCTTTACCAGCAAAACGCCAGTTGCAGAGTTATCTTCTCTTTCTCTACAGCTTTCCACTTCAGCTCGGTAGCATGGCACATTTGCATGCTTAGACTACACCCACCTTAGCACAAGCCAATCACGAGCTGGAGTTCGGCATTCGAAGCTGAGAGACCGCCCCCCTGCTCTGCATACACAGGTTTGACTAACCAGCGAACTTTAAAAGTTAATTGGGAGAAAAGGAAAAAATATTCAGCTTCGCTCCCTCTTTCCCACACGTTTACATCGTGTCTTTGCTAAAAGCATTACTTGGATGGAACCACATCCCTCCATAAAAAGATCGTTATCTCCCCTGTTGCGTCACTTTCGAACTTTCTGGAGAACAGCCATAATCTCGCTAAAAGCCTCGTGCCTTCACTAATATGTTCTGTAGCAGAGTCTGGACTCCTGGGCGCCACTGCACTGTCCCACAGAACTCTCAGAAACTCTCAACCGCTCATCCGCTTTCTACCTAACTAGGGCCCTTACTCTGCTTTATTGCCAGCCATCAAGTCGTACAGTGTGCTGGTCAAAGCTGCAGTGACTCCACGGCTCTAGTCAGCCTACCTGTACACTTTTTCGCCCACTGATTGAATACTGCTCACCAGTGTGGGATCCGTACCAGATAGTGTTGATAGAAGAGATAGAGAGGATCCAACGGAGTGCAGCGCATTTAGTAATCGCGAAAGTGTTATGGAGACGATAGATAAACTCCAGTGGAAGACTCTGCAAGAGAGACGCTCAGCAGCTCGGTACGGGCTTTTGTTGAATTTTTGAGAACATACCTTCACCAAGGAGTCAAGCAGTGTTTTGCTCCCATGTATATCTCGTGAAGAGACCATGAGGATAAAATCAGAGAGATTAGAGCCCACACAGAGGCATACCCACAATCTTTCTTTCCACGAACAATACGAGACTGGAATAGAAGGGAAAACCGATAGAGGTACTCAAAGTACCCTCCGTCACATACCGTCAGGTGGCTTGCGGAGTATGGTTATAGATGCAGATTTAGATGTAGATACCTGGACGTGGCTGCCGACAAACCGGCGCCACCCACAGTGCACAATCAGATCGGGGGACTTGGCTGTTGGCAAACGTTTTCACCCAGGCTCCACAGAAAAAAGCTCTCTTCGGCTTTCAGTCACGGTACACTTTTACTGTTGTCAATTAACCCGACACCCTCTTCCTTCGAACCCAGGTAAAGCCTACCGCTATGTCTTCACTAGAGCACACAATCAAGAGTGTTAACTACTGCCAACCATTTCATCATATGAATGAAGTCAGTTTGTATCAAATGTAGCAACAAAGTAATAAAGATCACCTTCCATATGAACATTAAACAGCATGACACCGTATGAACAGTGTGAATGCCTTGGAATCTCTCAACATATTGATTCTTTTCTCTTCTCTTCCGTTTTCCCCACAGTCTGTGATTCACTGCAATACAATGCTGTGCTCGAAATGTACATTTTCGGAGATATTTTACTTAACCCTTTCGTGAACGACTGGACGTGTGTGTCTCACATAAAATTTTATTTCAATGAGTCCACAGGGATATGAAAGTCCCACATTTGTGTGGCGCTGCGAGCCCTTGTTGAATGTAGCCCATGAATTGTTTGCAGCCAACAGGTTCATTTTTGCCACATAATGAGCAAGATATCTCTTCATTGTTTCAGTTGTGCATTGTGTGCCTTGTGATTCTAAGGTTTAATGTGATTTTTCCCTTTCTGCAATAGCTAAGCGTAATAAAGAAATTCATTGTCTTTTTACGTTGTTTGCTAAAAATGTACAGGTTTGTGCACTTATTTATTGATATAACATTTTCAAGTTAGTGGCCTTATGGATAGAGTGAATAGACAATTTCTGTTTGTGCCTTTCGTTCATGTTTCTGTCTAAATTTTTATATTTGTTTATTTTATTCGTTGCTGTAATCTTATTTTATTTCCCTTGATTTGATACGAAACGGAAAACTCCACAAACTTCTAGTTCGTTTTTTGTGGTCTTTACATGTCTCCCATTTGAAGGCTGTCTTACAACAGCAACGTGAAAAGAAAGTAGATCACATTTTCCCCCATTATCAGAGTTCCATGTGATGAAACTGTTTAGTTCAAATGGTTCAAATGGCTCTGAGCACTATGGGACTCAACTGCTGTGGTCATTAGTCCCTTAGAACTTAGAACTACTTAAACCTAACTAACCTAAGGACATCACACACATCCATGCCCGAGGCAGGATTCGAACCTGCGACTGTAGCAGTCGCACGGTTCCGGACTGCGCGCCTAGAACCGCGAGACCACCGCGGCCAGCAGCTGTTTAGTATTGCAACGTCTGAAAGAAAATAAAAAAGACGATACTACCATCTGAGTGGCCTACTGCTAATAGCATTTCTTTACCTCCGCTGGACTAACCGGTTTACGGTTCCCATCACAGCTGTCGACTCTGCTACGGATGCAGGGCAGGATACACCTGAGGTTGTACCATACCTGTTTTTTTCTCGTGACGAATCTGATGTCTTTCGGGTAGTGAACAGTTGATAAAACTTTAACTGGTTTGTTATCTTGCCATTTTACTGCAGATACGCACCCTTTTACAGGGATGATGTATGCTTATATGCAGGTGGAAAACATTTTCCAGCAAGAAACACAAACAGGCGATGCAGACAACTGCAAAGTTTGAATAATTTCATGAAAATGTCAAGTTGTGAATAAATAAATTTGTTTGAGATAATAATGGCGCTCAATTTCTCCTTTTTACAGACCCAGTCATTAGTAAAAATATTATTTGAAGTAGGACATGTATGTCCCACTTAAAATAATCATAAAACTCTAAACAACAATCGAAATGTAGAAACTTGGCCTGACTCAGAATCCATTTCAAAAGCAGGAAACCAATTCGGATAATAACAGGTGAAATTTTAGTTTAATTCGCTCACGAAAGTGTCGAGGCCGATGTTTGACACTATTATTCTTTTGGCCATGAACACCCCTGTTTGCCTACGCTAGTCCGGTTTTTACGTCCTCCTTGCTTCGTTCGCCATGTCTTATTTTGCTACCAAGGCAGCAGAATTCCTTCACGTCTCCTACTTTGGTCCCCTGTACTAATGTTACATTCTTCGATAATTCATTGGTGCTATTAATTAATTTTGCCTCTCTTTGGTTGACTTCCAACACATAGTAACCATTAGATTATTCATTCTGTTCAAGAGGTCTTGCAAGGTGATCAGTGAATCTCACCCATTGTTCTCCAGCCGAAGTCCTTAACTGTTCTCTTATTTCCGACATTGCTTCTTCGGTGTGCAGATTGAACAGTAGGGACGAAATATTGTATTCCTGTCATATATCTTTTTTGGTTCGAGTACTTCGTTCTTGGTCTTCAGTTCTTACTTCTTTGCCTCTTGTACATAGTGTATATTAATCGTCTTTCCCAATAGCTTACGTCCTCAACAGCTCTCCAAAACTATTAGTGGGGACTTTTTGGAGAACATTTATTATTTAAGGCAATTGTCATTTATTGTTCCGTCTCATTCACACATTTTTAATTAGATTACATGTTTCGATCACTCTGGATCATCAGATCGAAAACAAGGTAAAATTAAATATGTAGCATCTAATATACACTACTGACACATTAAAATTGCTACACCAATAAGAAATTCAGATGATAAACGGTTATTCAATGCGCAAATATATTATACTAGAACTGACATGTGATTAAATTTGAGTGCAGAGATCCTGAGAAATCAGTACCCAGAACAACCACCTCTGGCCGCAATAACGGCCTTGATACGCCTCGACATTGAGTCAAACAGAGCTTGGATGGCGTGTACAGATACAGCTGCCCATGCAGCTTCAACACGATACCACAGTTCATCAAGAGTAGTGACTGGCGTATTGTGACAAGCCAGTTGTTCGGCCACCATTGACGAGACGTTTTCAATTGGTGAGAGATCTGGAGAATGTGCTGGCCAGGGCAGCAGTCGAACATTTTCTGTATCCAGAAAGGCGAGTGCAGGACCTGCAACAGGCGGTGGTGCATTATCATGCTGAAATGTAGGGTTTCACAGGGATCGAATGAAGGGTAGAGCCACGGGTCGTAACACATCTGAAATGTAACGCCCACTGTTCAAAGGGCCGTCAATGCGAACAAGAGGTGACCGAGACGTGTAACCAATGGCAACCCATACCATCACGCCGGGTGATACGCCAGTATGGCGATGACGAATTCACGCTTCCAATGTGCGTTCACCGGGATGTCGCCAAACACGGATGCGACCATCATGATGCTGTAAACACAACCTGGATTCATCCAAAAAAATGACGTTTTGCCATTCGTGCACCCAGGTTCGTCATTGAGTACACCATCGCATGCTCTCCTGTCTGTGATGCAGCGTCAAGGGTAACGGCAGCCACGGTCTCCGAGCTGATAGTCCATGCTGCTGGAAACGTCGTCGAACTGTTCGTGCAGATGGTTGTTGTCTTGCAAACGTCCCCATCTGTTGATTCAGGGATCGAGACGTGGCTGCACGATTCGCTACAGCAATACGGATAAGATGCCTGTCATTTCGACTCCTAGTAGTGATACGAGGCCGTTGGGATCCAGCACGGCGTTCCGTATTACGCCCACCAATTCCATATTCTGCTAACAGTCATTGGATTTCGACCAACGCGAGCACCAATGCCGCGATAAGATAAATAGCAATTGCGATAGGCTACAATCCGACCTTTATCAAAGTCGGAAATGTGATGGTACGCATTTCTCCTCCTTACACGAGGCATCACTACAAGGTTTCACTAGGCAACGCCGGTCGGCTGCTGTTTGTGTATGAGAAATCGGTTGGCAACTTTCCTCATGTCATCACGTTGTAAGTGTCGCCACCGGCGCCAACCTTGTGTGAATGCTCTGAAAAGCTAATCATTTGCATGTCACAGCATCTTCTTCCTGTCGGTTAAATTTCGCGTCTGTAGCATGTCATCTTCGAGGTGTAGCAATTTTAATGGCCAGTAGTGTATTACAATAATTAAAAAAGAAAACAACTGTACATAAATGTAGAATTTACCTAAGCAATTGCGGCAGCAACCCGTCTTGCCTACTCAGAACCTCATATCAGAGTACTCCGTTTTGCAACTGTGGTCTGTGTTTTAAACAGTTGTAGATAGGTAGAGGAGGGGAGGGGGAGAGGAAATGGAGTGAGGCTGATTGGGGGAGGGAAAAGGAACAGGGAGGGGGTGATGGGCATGTCATGAGTTTAATAAGAGAGATCGGGCAGAAATTCTAAAATGCATAATTATGTAAAAACTTTCGTTAAAACGTTAGTAGTGTAGAGCAATGGGTACCTAAAACGTAAAATTTAATGACATAAAATAGTGAAATTATAAAATCGGGGGGGATTGAGAGCTAACAAAGAAGGCAAGGTAGAGAGGGGGGCGGGGAAGTAGAGTGGGGAGAGGGTGGAGAGGTGAGGGATAGTGGCAGGGACAGTAAGGATTTAACAGAAGAGGGTCTTATACTAAAACTTCAAAAAAGCAATTAACTAAAAAAACATTCTGTTATGATAACAGAATGGTTTTGTAAAACTGTAAAAGGGGAATAAAATGGTTTGTTTTAGATCTGGAGATGATCCAGAGTGATTGAAATATGTACTCTAATGAAAAATGTTCTACTGAGACGCAACAATAAATGAGAATCATCTTAAATATCAGTACTGTTGATAAACCTCACAAGACTATTACATCGGCTGCAGTGAGAACGTTGAGAGCTTATTTGAAGTTAAGTGACTCACTCTAAATCGTACATCTACCGAGCGAGGTGGCTCAGCAGTTAGCACACTGACCTCGCTTTCAGGACGAAGTCAGTTCAAATTCCCACCTGGACATCCAGATTTAGGTTTTACGTGGTATCCATACATTGTTCAAGGCAATGAAAGGGCACGGCCCATTTCCTTCCTCATCCTTTTTCAATTTTGTGTTTGTGCTCCATATCTAATGACGCCGTTATGGACTCGACATTAAGCTCTGACCTCCCTCCCTTCTTATGTACATGTACACTGAGGTGACAAGCTAATACCGTGTCGGATCTCCTTTTTCTCGGTGTAGTGCAGCAGCTCGGCGTGGCTTGGACTCAACAAGTCTTTGGAAGTGTCCTGCAGAAATATTGAGCCATGCTGCCTCTGTAGCCGCCCACGACTGCGATAATATTGCCGGCGCAGGATTTTGTGCATGAACTGACCTCTCGATTGTGTCCCATAAATTGTCCAGAATGTTTTTCAAACCAGTCGCGAACAGTTTTGGCCCAGTGACATGGCACGTTGTCATCCATTAAAATTCCATAGCTATTTGGGAACATGAAGTCCATGAATGGATGCAAATGGTCTCAAAGTAGTCGCACTTAGCCGAGGGTCCAGTCCATTCCAAGTAGAAACAGCCAGTCAACCACCAGCTTGCACAGTGCGTTGTTGATAACTTGGAGCCGTGTGGAGTGACCACGCGGTTTGAGGTGCCATATCACGGATTGGCGGCCCCTCCCGCCGGAGGTTCGAGTCCTCCTTCGGGCATGGGTGTGTGTGTTGTTCTTAGCATAAGTTAGTTTAAGGTAGTTTAAGTAGTGTGTAAGTCTAGGGACCGATGATCTCAGTGGTTTGGTCCTTTAGGAATTCACACACATTTCACAATTTGGATCCATGAGATCGTGAGGTCTTGCCACATTCGAACGCTCTTACCAACAGAAATAAGGACTCATCTGGCCAGGCTATGGTTTTCCACTCGTCTAGAGTCCATTCTGTATAGTTGTGAGCTCGAGAGAGTGTCTGTAGGCGATTTCGTGCTGTTACCAAAGCAGCTAGCTTCAATCGTCTGCTACCATAGTCCATTAACGCCAAATTTCACCGCACTGTCCTAACGGATATTTTTCGTATCACGTCCCACAATGATTTCTGCAGTTACCTCACTCTACATCTACATCTACATCCATACTCCGCAAATCACCTGACAGTGTGTGGCGGAGGGTACTTTGAGTACCTCCATTGGTTCTCCCTTCTATTGCAGTATCGTATTGTTCGTCGAAAAAAAGATTGTCGGTATGCCTCTGTGTGGGCTCTAATCTCTCTGGTTTTATCCTCTTGGTCTCTTCGGGAGATATACGTAGGAGGGAGCAATATACTGCTTGACTCCTCGGTTGTAGGCGCTACAGTCTGGAACGGCGCGACCGCTACGGTCGCAGGTTCGAATCCTGCCTCGGGCATGGAGGTGTGTGATGTCCTTAGGTTAGTTAGGTTTAAGTAGTTCTAAGTTCTAGGAGACTGATGACCTTAGAAGTCCCATAGTACTCAGAGCCATTTGTTATTCCTTGAAGTCTTAACACACGTGTTATCATCCATTTCAACCATTTTGACTCCTCTGTGAAGTTATGTTCTCGAAACTTCAACAAAAGCCCATACCGAGCTACTGAGCGTCTCTCCTGCAGTGTCTTCCACTGGAGTTTATCTATCATCTCCGTAACGCTTTCGCGATTACATAATGATCCTGTAACGAAGCGCGCTGCACTCCGTTGGATCTTCTCTGTCTCTTGTATCAACCCTAACTGGTACGGATCCCACAGTGGTGAGCAATATTCAAGTAGTGGGCGAACAAGTGTACTGTAACCTACTTCCTCTGTTTTCGGATTGCATTTCCTTAGGATTCTTCCAATGAATCTCAGTCTGGCATCCGCTTTACCGACGATCAACTTTATATGATCATTACATTTTAAATCACTCCTAATGCCTACTCCCAGATAATTCACAGAATTAACTGCTTCCACTTGCTGACCTGCTATATTGTAGCTAAATGATTAAGGTTCTTTCTTTCTGTGTCTTCGCAGCACATTTCACTTGTCTAAATTGAGATTCAATTGGCATTTCCTGCACCATGCGTCAATTCCTCCTGCATTTCAATACAATTTTCCATTGTTACAACCTCTCGATATACCACAGCATCAACCGCAAAAAGCCTCAGTGAACTTCCGATGTTAGCCACAAGGTCATTTATGTATATCGTGAATAGCAATGGTCCTACGACACTCCCCTGCGGCACACCTGAAATCACTCTTACTTCGGAAGACTTCTCTCCATTGAGAATGACATGCTGCGTTCTGTTATCTAGGAACTCTTCAATCCAATTACACAATTGGTGTGATAGTTCATATGCTCTTATATTGTTCATTAAACGACTGTGGGGAACTGAACCGAACGCCTTGCGGAAGTCAAGAAACACGGCATCTACCTGTGAACCCGTGTCTATGGCCCTCTGAATCTCGTGGAAGAACAGCGTGAGCTGGGTTTCACACGATCGTCTTTTTCGCAACCCATTCTGATTCCAACAGAGTAGATTTCTAGTCTACAGAAAAGCCATTATACTCGAACATAATACATGTTCCAAAATTCTACAACTGATCGACGTTAGAGATATAGGTCTATAGTTCTGCACATCTTTTCGACGTCCCTTCTTGAAAACGGGGATGACCTGTGCCCTTTTCCAATCCTTTGGAACGCTACGCTCTTCTAAAGACCGACGGTACACCACTGCAGGAAGGGAGGGCAAGTTCCTTCGCGTACTCTGTGTAAAATCAAACTGGTATCCCATCAGGTACAGCGGCCTTTCATCTTTTGAGCCATTTTAATTGTTTCTCTAGCCTTCTGTCGTCTATTTCGATATCTACCATTTTGTCATCTGTGCGACAATCTAGAGAAGGAACTACAGTGCAGTCCTCCTCTGTGAGACAGCTTTGAAAGAAGCTTGCCTGTGAACACTGACAACTCCACACAAACGGTCGTTAAGTGGAGGCTGTCAACCAGTGCATTATCTGTGGTGAGAGGTAATGCCTGAAATTTGGTATTAACGGCACTGACAATGTGATCTAAGAATATTGAGTTTCCAATGATTTCCGAAGCGCCTAGCTGCAGCTACCATCCCTCGTTTAAAGTCTGCTAATTTAAATCGTGCGGCCATAATCACATCGGGGATCTTTTCACACGAATAACATGAATACAAATGACAGCTCTGCCAGTGCACTGCCATTTTATGAGTTGAGTACGCGATACCACTGCCATCTGTCCGCAGCTTTTGGTCGTGCGGTAGCGTTCTCGCTTCCCACGTCTGGGTTCCCGGTTTCGATTCCCGGCGGGGTCAGGGAATTTCTCTGCCTCGTGATGACTGGGTGTTGTGTGATGTCCTTACGTTAGTTAGGTTTAAGTAGTTCTAAGTTCTAGGGGATTGATGACCATAGATGTTAAGTCCGATAGTGCTCAGAGCCATTTGCACCATTTTTTTACCATCTGTATACGTGCATATAGCTAACCCATGCCGAGCGAGATGGTGCAGTGGTTAGCACACTAGACTCGCATTCGGGAGGACGACGGTTCAAACCGCGTCCGGCTATCCAGATTTAGGCTTTCCGTGATATCCCTAAATCGTCCGACGAAATTGCTAGGGAGTTTCCTCTGAAAGGGCACTGCCGATTTCAGTCCCTATCCTGCACACAACTCGATCTTGTGTTCCGTCTCTAATGACCTCGATGTCAACGGGACTTTCAACCCAATCTTCCTTCCTTTCTTATCCAATAACTTTAGTCACGTCAGTGCATATGCCTCTGCGCCGTCTTTCGATGCCTGCAATCTTCTTACCACATCGCTCTGATTCACTAGCATAACTTCAAATAGTTACCTGGGGACCGGGCACCTTGCAGTATCGCAATGTAGCGATCTCGTCCACGGAGGCGGCGCCTCTGGCGTAACGGGCCGACAGGTTTCCATAAGGGGCGCCATCAATAGCCACGCAGAGGCCGCGGACCGCTGATGACGACACTGCTGAATCATGTTTAAGCACTGAAGCTCGTTTTACGCGAGTAACTTTCTGGTGGAGACCGACTGCTCGCGGTGGCACGTTTTGTTTCTCGTTTATTATTTATGTTTATGAAGCGGAAATGTTTTTTATGTTAATTTTTTTATGAATGCTCTTGGCAGAACAATATCAGTTTCTTTCTTATTATGTGCAGTATGCACAATAAAGCAATATGCCACATTTAGTTTGACCACGGTATCTACAATGTAAATAAAAGGGTATAAGTTACAGGTTCTGTAGCTGACATACCATGCAGTGTCCGTAATTAGGAAATACTGAAGAAAATCTGCCGTTCCTTGTTTAGGGGTTCATTCAACCACCCAAGAAATCTACCAGAAAGTAATTACAACTTTCCGATTGAAGTTCGAGGTGAGTGTTAAAAACATTACGTATGAAGCGTTATATGCCTACGTTACTATGTTCCATAAACGTGGATGAACCTGATCGAAGACGTGAACTCTGTCGAGTGGTATGTGATCCGAAATGAAAGTGAACCTAAATTTTACAAAACTACCCTGTGGACTAATGAAGCAACTTTTGACTTAAATGGAAGAGTTAACAAATACAATCGTCTATACGGTATAGGCCTGTTACTGAAGAGAAGTTAAATGTTTCTGGAGTTAAGGTTTGAGCTGGTATACGCAGCAAAGCAGTGATAGGGTCTTATTTTTTCAATGGGATCGTAGCTGCAGAAAGATACAGGTACTTTGAAATGTCAAGAGCAGAAATTAGACCATATCCTGTATTTGGAGCTGTACGAAAGAACCAGATCTGACAGCAAGACGGTGCTACATCACACTACTGATTAAATGTCTGTGCATTTTTGCACGATACTTTTCAAGACTGGATTGCAAGGCGAGGTAAGACCAGGTTTTTTCGCTACAAAACCATTAATACTAAGTAACTGAAGGATGTAATTGAACTAGAATCTAAAAACATTTTAGATAGTAGTGTGACAAGTTATGAAAATCAGTGTCCAAATGATGTGTTACATGTCTAAATAAGAATGGAGGATACTCATCGATTTCAGTAGGGCGTTTTCTGTAAACTGACTTTTGCTACACCCTGTATATTTTATCTTTGCCATACCTGATGCGAGGAGGGGGAGCTGAGTGACGGCTAAACCTCACACAGAGTTCTTTTTTATTTTATGTATATGGACTTGAAACGGCGAGTGAAAATTTGTACCAAAGCCGCGATTTTGTTCGGACATTGAGGAGATACAAAGAGACAGGAACTGTCAATGACATGCCTCGCTCAGGCCGCCCAATGGCTACTACTGCAGTGGATGATCGCTACCCACGGATTACGGCTCGGAGGAACCCTGACAGAAACGTCACCATGTTGAATGATGCTTTTCGTGCAGCCACAGGACGTTGTGTTAAGGCTGAAACTGTGCGCAATTGGCTGCTTGATGCGCAACTTCACTCCCGACGTCCATGGCGAGATCCATCTTTGCAAGTACGACACCATTACTGATTACTAGGAATGTGCTTTAGCCACTAAGCCAGCTTGGCACAGCGGTTCACACAACTACATGGATTACCCTGGTACGTCTCCCTCCTCGATCCAAATTCTCACGGCCACCCCAATCTACTTAAATTCTCCCTCACACACAAATAGAATTCGTGAAGTTGTGTGAACCACTGTGCCAAGGTGACTTAGTTGCTAACGCACTTGCTTAGTAAGCAGGTTACCCAGGTTCGATTCCCGGACTTAGTACAAATTTTCACTCGCAGCTTCAGTCTACATACACAAACGTTAAAAAGATTTGCATCATCCCGGTTCCCAGAACTCCTGAAATAGACGTCGACTGTGGATATTGTATCACAGACACAGTCCCTCTGACTCTTCAGAGATGTCACTAAACCCACCCAAAGATGTAAACAACCATCCATGAGCAGCGCCTATTAGACGGAGGGGGTCCGGCAGGCAGGCAGTTCCAGTCATTCCACCAGGAAGTAGGTACACGGCTCGTGTTGTCTGTAGGTCAGCCATGCCTAGAGGGTCAATACCGCAGTTAGATCTCGCTTTCGCATTGTTACTTTGTACCAGGAAGGGCTCTCAGCAACGGAAGTGTCCAAGAGCCTCGCAGTGAACCAAAGCGATGTTGTTTGGACATTGAGAAGATACAAAGAGACAGGAACTGTCGATGACATGCCTCGCTCAGGCCGCCCAATGGCTACTACTTCACTGGATGACCGCTACCCACGGATTATGGCTCGGAGGAACCCTGACAGCAACGTCACCATGTTGAATGATGCTTTTCGTGCAGCCACAGGACGTCGTGTTAAGGCGGAAACTGTGCGCAATTGGCTGCATGATGCGCAACTTCACTCCCAACGTCCATGGCGAGTTCCATCTTTGCAACCACGACACCATGCAGCGTGGTACAGATGGGCCCAACAACATGCCGAATGGACCGCTCAGGATTGGCATCACGTCTCTTCACTGGTGAGTGTTGCATATGCCTTCAACCAGACAATGGTCGGAGACATGTTTGGAGGCAACCAGGTCAGGCTGGACGCCTTAGGCACACTGTCCAGCAAGTGCAGCTAGGTGGAGGTTCCCTGCTGTTTTGGGGTGGCGTTATGTGGGGCCGACGTACGCCGCTGGTGGTCATGGAAGGCGCCGTCACGGCTGTACAATAATTCTATGCTATCCTCCGACCGATAGTGCAACCATATCTGCAGCATATTGGTGAGGCATTCGTCTTCATGGACGGCAATTCGCGTCGCCATCGTGCTCATCTTGTGAATGACTTTCTTCAGAATAACGACATCGCTTGACTAGAGTGGCCAGCATGTCCTCCAGTCATGAACCCTATCGAACATGTCTGGGATAGATTGAAAAGGGCTGTTTGTGGACGACTTAACCCACCTACCTCTCTGAGAGATCTACGCCGAATCGCCGTTGAGCACTGGGACAATCTGGACCAACAGTGCCTTGATGAACTTGTGGACAGTATGCCACGACGAATACAGGCATGCATCAATGCAAGAGGACCTGCTACTGGATATTAGAGGTACCGGTTTGTGCAGGAATCTGGACCACCACCTCTGAAGATCTCGCTGTATGGTGGTGCAAAATGCAATGTGTGTTTTTCACGAGCAATAAAAAGGGCGAAAATTATGTTTATGTTGATCTCTATTCCAATTTTCTGTACTGGTTCCGGAACTCTCGGAACCGAGGTGACGCAAAACATTTTTGATGTGTGTATAAAATCATAGGTGTGAGACCTGTAAAGACTAGGAAGTTGTGTCATTTGATTTCTTCTTAGTTGCTGTTCGATACGTAGGTTACTTTCACTGCTAACTCCTTACCATTACCCCAAGATTGAAAACATCACAGATGTGAAGTATCTTAACTATAATAACAAAGAATAAAAAAGTTTTAATATCATTAGTTCAGTCACTATTTAGATCATTGCTTTAGGGTAACTTCAAAGAAATTGAAATTCAGAGATATATGTTATCTGGAAAATGCTCCTCACAAGATTTATGTCTCACGCGACTAATTTAAGAACTATAATAGCATCAAACAGTCACAATTGGGGCAATGTCTAAATTTTCACGATGTAAAACCGAACATATTTAGCTTGGTTTGGTCTGATGCTCTAGCGGTAAAGCATGAGTCGGGAAACCGAGAGGTCGCAAGATGGAATTCCGATTGAGGCACGGAATTTTTCAGTATGTCTTCTAGTCTTCACCAATCACCGACGTAAGTAGTCGGCAGGACCGGAGCGTGGTTAGGATTCCGTGTTAAACTGTAGGTCCTTCTTCCCATGGTGATTAACTGGGTAGATTAGGGACACAAGTCGCTGAAGTACTTGATCAAGCCGCTGAGCCACACGGAATTCTTCTTCTTATTATTATTTCCCTTTGCCCAACGATTGTGAACACGAGATTTCAGACTGCGACTATGCAAGGGTGCGAATGGGGTGAGTGCTGTTTGGTTCGGTCGTTTCCACCTGTCTTTAAGAAAGGTCAATGTTACACGGTAGTGGATACTGCGACCAGCCCCAAATTTTCTAGAAATGATGTTATTATACCGTCACTAGTTGCGAGCCTGGGGCCATCGTCTGGCAGCAGCGTTGATTCTGTGGTAAATTTAAATATTTATCCTAAAATATAACAAAACTTTTGGGAATACATAGTTTACAAAATTTTTTATGTTGCATATAAGCTCCATACATTTTACATACTTCATGAAAAGCTCTCCTCTACAGACTTCATGAGGTAAGTGCAATGAATAGAGCTTATATACAGTAACGAAACGAGCGGTCTTGGTTGCGAGTTTGTAATTATTATTTATTTACCAATGCCGCGTTTCAAGAGATTCAGCCATTCTCAGATTGGCGTACGCAAACAAATTTTACATTTCTTTCTAAGTGGCATGACCCCATTATGCAAAACTGGTTACTAGCAAAAAATTGTAACACAACTCACTGATATTAGATGGTGTTAAATACATAGGGTACCGACCATACAGAACGTCTCAGCAAATAATTGCCCTCGTCAAGTATTCGGAAACATTTTTTGGTGTCCTATAAATAAATAGAACGGAATACAGCCGATAAATAGTCATACATGGTGACCGGCTTCGTCATAAAAATATATATTACACACCATGAAAACAGTACAAGAAAAAAAGAGAAAACGACAGTATACCTTGGTGAGGCTTGCGAGGTAATCCAATGAATGCAAAAACAGGATAAGGTCAGCATAGATCTGCTACCATGCAAACGCTTCTGAGGAGTAGTTGCTCGTATCCGAGCTGTGCACATAGTAGAGGACACGGGAACACAGTGAGGTGTGTGCCAAGTATCTGCAGCTCACAGCACATGGCGTTAATGAGGTGTGAGTTACGGAGTGTTACTTAATTGCTAAATGTAGGCAAGGGTAAAACAGCAAGACATGGGAGTTATTAGAAGTCATATATAAAAATGATATAAACGAAATACATTAAAAACTGTGGGTGATGCATTCGCAGATGTGGGCCAAAATGAGAAGCTGAAGAGGGAAATAAATTCCATGGTGTAGTTCTTAGACGTAAAAATGCATAAAATCCCCAAATGTTAGTGACAATCACCATACACGCATGCAAATTGTAATTGGTGGTACAAATACAGGGACATATAAAAATTAAAAAAAGCTGAAATTGAAATAAAATTGGAGAATTAAGTGCTAGAGGCCTTAAATGGGAGTTATTACAAGTCATGTGTAAAACTGATGTAAAAGTAACCGTATTAAAAAAAGGTGAGCAGTCCATTTGCAGATGTGGGCCAAAATAAGAAGATGAAAATATAAGTGGTGTCTGTCATTCGGACACGTGCGAAGGAATGGACACCACATATATAATTAAGGCAAGGACGGCCAACGACCACTTCAGTGTGGATGCACACTGCGCTCGTACTCTTACAAGAATCAGTGAAATGCCGCGAGTAATGAGGAAAGTGGGCAAGGGTCACTGCATCAGTAGTATGTGGACAAGTTGAGAGTTTGCGTCTGACGGATAGCAATTGGAATGACCACTGCGTCCGGGTAGGACGTTGGTCAGCGCATCTACCTATCAAGTGGGAGATTCGAGTTCGAACCCCCTTCCATCATAATTCTTTCCCCATTGATTTAAATCAATGTCCATTGGAGGCTAATTCTATTAATTCCTTTGTAATAATATGAAAAGTAATAAATAAAATTGAAACTTCCTGGCAGATTAAAACTGTATGCCGGACCGAGTTCGAGCCTCGGTCTGGCACACACTTCTAATCTGCCAGGGAGTTTCATAACAGCGCACACTTCGCTGCAAAGTGAAAATTTCATTCTGGATAAATAACATTGCTTATATACAATGTAAACCCATTCGTATATTATGTAATCACAAAAACTTTGTTACATTTCAAGAAAAGCTCCTGTACATATGTAACAAAGTAAGTGCTGCGTCGGTTGAAGAGTTCTAAAATACTAATTAAGCTGCAGACCGCGCATGCACAGAAGTGGGACCGTCTGTTAACATTCGAATTAACCTACTCTCGCCACCAAGTGAGACCAAATATCCGAAAAAAATGGAGTATTTAGCTATCGAGGTGCAGTGCATGTTTCGAGCAGGCGTCTGACAGCGTATGCGGTCACAGCCATCTATCTATCTGACAGGGCGCAGACTTTCCAAGATTTCTGTGGGTGCATATCAACGGCGGAATATAGTATATGTCTGCTGGAGAGTTTCGATATGTTTTAAAATGATTACCTTGCCGGTGGCGGGGAGGCTTGCGTGCGGATAGCCGTACCATTGGTGCATCCACAAAGGAGAGGTATCCGTTGAGAGGCCGGACAAACGTATGGTTCATGGAGAGGTTCAAAAATGGCTCTGAGCACTATGGGGCTTAACTTCTGAGGTCATCAGTCCCCTAGAACTTAGAACTACTTAAACCTAACTAACCTAAGGACTTCACACACATCCATGCCCGAGGCAGGATTCGAACCTGCGACCGTAGCGGTCGCGCTGTTCCAGACTGTCGCGCCAAGAACTGCTCGGCCACTCTGGTCGGCTCATGGAGAGGACAGCAGCCTTTTCAGTAGTTTTAGGGGCAACAGTTTGCGTCAATAACTGATCTGGCATTGTAACATCAACCAAACCGGGGTTGTTGTGATGATAATGCGAACGGCTGAAAGCAACGGGAAACTACAGCCGTAATTTTTCCTGAGGGCACGCAGCTTTACTATATGGTTAAATGATGGTGGTGTCCTCTTGGATAATATATTCCAGAGGTAAAATAGTCCCCCATTCCGATCTCCAGGCAGTGACTAATCAGGAGGACGTCGCTATCAGGAGAAAAAGAAAAGAACTGGCTTACTACGGAGAAGAGAGTGGAATGTCAGATCCCTTAATCGGGCAGGTAGGTTAGAAAATTTAAAAAGGGAAGTGGATAGGTAAAGTAATTTATAGCGGTAATTATAAAGTTCTGTGGCAGGAGGAACAAGAGTAGCCGGCCGCGGTGGTCTCGCGGTTAAGGCGCGCAGTCCGGAACCGCGTGACTGCTACGGTCGCAGGTTCGAATCCTGCCTCGGGCATGGATGTGTGTCATGTCCTTAGGTTAGTTAGGTTTAACTAGTTCTAAGTTCTAGGGGACTGATGACCACAGATGTTAAGTCCCATAGTGCTCAGAGCCACTTGAACCATTTGAACAAGAGTACTGGTCAGGTGAAAATAGGGTAATAAATATAAAACAAAATAAGGGCAATGCAGGAGTAGGTTTAATAATGAGTAAAAGAATAGGAGTGCGTACAAGCTATTACGAACAGCGTAGTGAACGCATTATTATAGGCAAGATAGAGTGTAGATGCCAACTAGCTGCGCAGATGAGGGGGAGATTGAGAAAATGTATGATGAGGTAAAAGAAATTATTCATATAGTTAAGGAAGACGAAAATGTAATAGTCACGAGGGACTGGAATTCCTTAGTATGGAAGAGAAGGAAAAGTAGTAGTTGAATATAGACTGGGGGAAAGAAATGAAAGAGGAAGCCGCCTGGTAGAATTTTGCACAGAGCGTAATTTAATCACAGCTAACACTCGGTTCTAGAATCATAAGAGAAGATTGTAGACGTGGAAGAGACCTGGAGACACCGGTAGGTTTCAGATTCATCATATAATGGTTAAACAGGGATTTAGGACCCGGGTTTTAAATTGTAAGACATTTGCAGAGGCAGATGTGGACTCTGACCGCAATTTTTTCATTAAAGACCGGAAGATTAAATCTGAAGAAACTGTGTAAAAGGCAGGAATTTAAGGAGAAGGGACCTGGATAAACTGAAAGAACCAAGGGTTGTAGAAGGTTTCAGGGGGAACATAGGTAAAGATTGACAACAACGGGGGAAAGGAACATAGAAGAAGAATTGGTAGCCTTCAAAGATGAAGTAATGAAGACAGCAGGGGATCAAGTAGGTAAAAAGATCAGGGCTAGTAGAAATCCTTGGATAACAGAAGAGATATTGAATTTAATCGGTGAAAAATGCAATAAATGAAGAAGGCGAAAGGGAATACAAACGTCTAAAAAGTGCGGTTGACTTGAAGTCCAGAATGGCTAAACAGGAATGGCTAGAGGAGAAATGTAAGGATGTAGAAGCGTGTATCACTTGTTGTAATATAGATACTACCTACAGGACAATTAACGAGACATTTGGAGAAAAGATAACCACCTGTATGAATATCAAGAGCTCAGATGGAAAACCAGTCCTAAGGAAAGAAAGAAAACAGAAAGGTGGAAGGAGTACATTGAGAGTCTGTACATGGGAGATGCACTTGAGGGCAAATTATGGACATGGAAGAGGACATAGAGGACGATGAGAAAGGATATATGATACTGCGGGAAGAATTTGACGAAGCACTAAAATACCTAAATCGGAACAAGGCCCCGGGAGTAGACAACATTCCGTTAGAGCTACTGACAGCCTTGGGAGAGCCGCCAATGACAAAATTCTTCCATCTGCCGAGCAAGTTGCACGAGACAGGCGAGATATCCTCAGACATTAAGGAGAATATAATAATCCCAGATACAAAGAAAGTAGCCGCTGACAGGTGTGAAAATTACCGAACTATCAGTTTAATACGTGACGCTTGCAAAATACTAACACGAATCACTTACAGAAGGATGGAAAAACTCGTAGAAGCCGACCTCGGGGAAGATCAGCTTCAATTCCGGAGAAATGTAGAAACATGCCCTACGACTTCTCATAGAAGATAGGTTAAGGAAAGCCAAACCTACGTTTATAGCATTTGCAGACTTAGAGAAAGCTTTTGACAATGTTGGCTGAAATTCAAATCAAATCGTTCATATGGCTCTGAGCACTATGGGACTTAACATATGAATCATCAGTCCCCTAGAACGTAGAACTACTTAAACCTAACTAGCCTAAGGACATCACACATATCCATGCCCGAGGGAGGATTCGACCCTGCGACCGTAGCGGTCGCGTGGTTCCAGACTGAAGGGCCTAGAACCGCTCCGCCACACCGGGTGGCTGGAATACTCTCCTTGAGATACTAACGATGGCTGGGGTAAAATAAAGGGAGCAAAAGGCTATTTACAATTTGTACAGAAACCAGATAGCAGTTACAAGATTCGAGGGGCACAAAAGGGAAGCAGTGGTTGAGAAGAGAGCGAGACAGTTATTCAGCCCGTATATTGAGAAAGCAGTAAATGAAACAAAAGAAAAATTTGGAGTAGGAATTAAAGTCCAGGGTGAAGAAATAAAAACTTTGAGGTTTGCCGATGACTTTGCAATTTTGGCAGAGAAAACAAAGGACTTGAAGAAGCAGTTGAACAGAATGGACAGTGTCTTAAAAGGTGGAAACAATATGAACATAAACAAAAACAAAACGAGGATAATAGAATGTAATCGAATTAAATCAGGTGATGCAAAGGGAATCAGATAAGGAAATGAGACACTTAAAGTAGTAGATGAGTTTTGCTATTTGGGAAGAAAAATGACTGGTGGTGGTCGAAGTAGGGAGGACACAAAATGCAGACTGGCAATAGCAAGAAAAGCGTTCCTGAACAAGAGAAATTTTTTAACATACAATATAGATCTCAGTGCCAGGAAGCCCTTTCTAAAAGTATTTGTATTAAGTATAGCCATGAATGGAAAAATAAATAGTTTCGAAAAGAAGAGAATAGAAGCTCTTGAAATGTGGTGCTAAGAAGAATGCTGAAGATAAGATGGGTAGATAACGTAACTAATGAGGAGATACTGAATAGAATTGGGAAGAAGAAAAATTTGTAATACAACCTGACCAAAAGAAAGGATCGGTTGGTAGGCACATTCTGAGATATCAAGGGGTCACCAATTTAGTCCTGGAGGGGAGCGTGCGGGGTAAAAATGGTAGAGGGAGACCAAGAGATGAATACACTAAACAGATTCAGACTGATGTAGGTTGCAGTAGGTACTCGGAGACAGATAGGATTGCACAGGATAGAATAGAATGGAAAGCTACATCAAACTAGTCTTCGGACTGAAGACCACAACAACAACAACAACAACATCCTTTTATTTATAATCTTTTTTGAACACTGCATATATCACAAAGATATGTGCTGTGATAAAGTAAAATATACCGGCACTGTAAGTATGCGTTGAGACTGCCTCAGCTCAGAAGAGACATTGTCAGGTGCCTTATTTTTTGGCTCAACACCCTTTTCACTACTGTCGAAGTCAGTAATATCCACCTGTGAGGATGAGGACAAACGTATGACGAATTTATTCATAGCGACTAGTAAACTGTTCGAATTCGAAACTATGTATAGAAGCAATATTAAGCACTGTGTTTCAGCTTACCACACTCGTCCAGTAATCGCGAAACGTTTGAAAAGTTAGAAAATTGTTGCCCAGCGAACAGCTTTTGCTCCACGTATCCCGTCAATAGATCCTCTTCTTTATATCTACATCTACATCTACATCCATATTCCGCAAGCCACCTGACGGTGTGTGGCGGAGGGTACCCTGAGTACCTCTATCAGTTCTCCCTTCTATTCCAGTCTCGTATTGTACGTGGAAAGAAGGATTGTCGGTATGCTTCTGTGTGGGCTCTAATCTCTCTGATTTTATCCTCATGGTCTCTTCGCGAGATATACGTAGGAGGGAGCAATATACTGCTTGACTCTTCGGTGAAGGTATGTTCTCGAAACTTTAACAAAAGCCCGTACCGGGCTTCTGAGCGTCTCTCCTGCAGAGTCTTCCACTGGAGTTTATCTATCATCTCCGTAACGCTTTCGCGATTACTAAATGATCCTGTAACGAAGCGCGCTGCTCTCCGTTGGATCTTCTCTATCTCTTCTATCAACCCTATCTGGTGCGGATCCCACACTGCTGAGCAGTATTCAGGCAGTGGGCGAACAAGCGTACTGTAACCTACTTCCTTTGTTCTCGGATTGAATTTCCTTAGGATTCTTCCAATGAATCTCAGTCTGGCATCTGCTAGCTATTAATGCGGTAACACGCCTTAAGTCTACAATATAAGTTTCTGCGCCCTTCAAAGCCATTGTCACAACAAAACGATAACAGTCCTGATTACGTGAGCAAAATTTCACAGAAATCTTAAACTACGCCGCTGCTGTGGCTTAAAAAAGTACCTATTGGGTTAGTCTGTAGCAGTCGTCTTACTTGTGTCTCGGATTATTCTTTATTATAGCTCAATATTGGCAAGCAGATATTTTAAAAAAATTGTTGACGAATAGAGTGGGCCTGCTGTAGCGTGTCACTCGCAACGAAAAATGAAAGCAAGCCGGAAAGACGGGATTCCATGCCGAGTGCCATTGACTTGGCCAGAGAAAGGCAAGGAAATGGAGAGAGTTTTGCTTGGCTGCTTTTTCACAAAAACGTCTGGACCATACAGATATATTTTAGAGGTCAGAAATTATAAGTTCCATCTCAGTTTTTTAACAGTTCATTACTTTTTGATGAAGACTAGTTAGAAATATTTGTTTTATTTTGTTTTTGTAATTGTTGTGGCCTTTAGTCCAGAGACTGATTTGATGCAGCTCTCCATGCTGCTCTATCCTGTGCAAGCTTCTTCATCCCCGAGTAACTACTGAAAGCTACATCCTTCTGAATCTGCTTGGTGTATTAATCTCTTTGTCTCCCTCTACGATTTTTACCCTCCCTGATGCCTCAGAACATGTCCTACCAACCGATCCTTTCCTCTAGTCAAGTTGTGCCACAAATTCCTCTTCTCCCCATTTCTATTCAGTACCCCCTCATTCCCCCCATGAACCATGGACCTTGCCGTTGGTGGGGAGGCTTGCGTGCCTCAGCGATACAGATGGCCGTACCGTAGGTGCAACCACAACGGAGGGGTATCTGTTGAGAGGCCAGACAAACGTGTGGTTCCTGAAGAGGGGCAGCAGCCTTTTCAGTAGTTGCGGGGGCAACAGTCTGGATGATTGACTGATCTGGCCTTGCAACATAAACCAAAACGGCCTTGCTGTGCTGGTGCTGCGAACGGCTGAAAGCAAGGGGAAACTACAGCCGTAATTTTTCCCGAGGGCATGCAGCTTTACTGTATGGTTAAATGATGATGGCGTCCTCTTGGGTAAAATATTCCGGAGGTAAAATAGTCCCCCATTCGGATCTCCGGGCGGCGACTACTCAGGAGGACGTCGTTATCAGGAGAAATAAAACTGGCGCTCTACGGATCGGAGAGTGGAATGTCAGATCCCTTAATCGGGCAGGTAGGTTAGAAAATTTAAAAAGGGAAATGGATAGGTTAAAGTTAGATATAGTGGGAATTAGTGAAGTTCGGTGGCAGGAGGAACAAGACTTTTGGTCAGGTGAATGCAGGGTTAGAAATACAAAATCAAATAGGGGTAATGCAGGAGTAGGTTTAATAATGAATAAAAAAATAGGAGTGCGGGTAAGCTACTACAAACAGCATAGTGAACGCATTATTGTGACCAAGATAGACACAAAGCCCATGCCTAACACAGTAGTACAAGTTTATATGCCAACTAGCTCTGCAGATGATGAAGAAATTGATGAAATGTATGATGAGATAAAAGACAGTATTCAGGTAGTGAAGGGAGATGAAAATTTAATAGTCATGGGTGACAGGAATTCAACAGTAGGAAAAGGAAGAGACGGAAATGTAGTAGGTGAATATGGAATGGGGGTAAGAAATGAAAGAGGAAGCCGTCTGGTAGAATTTTGCACAGAGCATAACTTAATCATAGCTAACAATTGGTTCAAGAATCATAAAAGAAGGTTGTATACATGGAAGAATCCTGGAGATACTAAAAGGTATCAGATAGATTATATAATGGCAAGACAGAGATTTAGGAACCAGGTTTCAAATTGTAAGACATTTTCAGCGGCAGATGTGGACTCTGACCACAATCTCTTGGTTATGACCTGTAGCTTAAAACTGAAGAAACTGCAAAAAGATGGCAATTTAAGGAAATGGGATCTGGATAAGCTGAAAGAACCAGAGGTTATACAGAGTTTCAAGGAGAGCATAAGGGAACAATTGACAGGAATGGGGGAAAGAAACACAGTAGAAGAAGAATGGGTAGCTCTGAGGGATGAAATAGTGAAGGCAGCAGAGGATAAAGTAGGTAAAAAGACGAGGGCTAATAGAAATCCTTGGGTAACAGAAGAAATATTGAATTTAATTGATGAAAGGAGAAAATATAAAAATGCAGTAAATGAAGCAGGCAAAAAGGAATATAAACGTCTCAAAAATGAGATAGTCAGGAAGTGCAAAATGGCTAAGCAGGGGTGGCTAGAGGACAAATGTAAGGATGTAGAAGCTTATCTCACTAGGGGTAAGATAGATACTGCCTACAGGAAAATTAAAGAGACCTTTGGAGAGAAGAGAATCACGTGTATGAATATCAAGAGCTCAGATGGCAACCCAGTTCTAAGCAAAGAAGGGAAGGCAGAAAGGTGGAAGGAGTATATAGAGGGTCTATACAAGGGTGATGTACTTGAGGACAATATTATGGAAATGTAAGAGGATGTAGATGAAGACGAAATGGGAGATAAGATACTGCGTGAAGAGTTTGACAGAGCACTGAAAGACCTGAGTCGAAACAGGGCCCCCGGAGTAGACAACATTCCATTAGAACTACTGACGGCCTTGGGAGAGCCAGTCATGACAAAACTCTACCAGCTGGTGAGCAAGATGTATGAGACAGGCGAAATACCCTCAGACTTCAAGAAGAATATAATAATTCCAATCCCAAAGAAAGCAGGTGCTGACAGATGTGAAAATTACCGAACTATCAGTTTAATAAGTCACAGCTGCAAAATATTAACGCGAATTCTTTAGAGACGAATGGAAAAACTGGTAGATGCGGACCTCGGGGAGGATCAGTTTGGATTCCGTAGAAATGTTGGAACACATGAGGCAATACTGACCTTACGACTTATTTTAGAAGAAAGATTAAGAAAAGGCAAACCTACGTTTCTAGCATTTGTAGACTCAGAGAAAGCTTTTGACAATGTTGACTGGAATACTCTCTTTCAAATTCTGAAGGTGGCAGGGCTAAAGTACAGGGAGCGAAAGGCTATTTACAATTTGTACAGAAACCAGATGGCAGTTATAAGAGTCGAGGGGTATGAAAGGGAAGCAGTGGTTGGGAAAGGAGTGAGACAGGGTTGTAGCCTCTCCCCGATGTTATTCAATCTGTATATTGAGCAAGCAGTAAAGGAAACAAAAGAAAAATTCGGAGTAGGTATTAAAATTCATGGAGAAGAAGTAAAAACTTTGAGGTTCGCCGATGACATTGTAATTCTGTCAGAGACAGCAAATGACCTGGAAGAGCAGTTGAACTGAATGGACAGTGTCTTGAAAGAAGGATATAAGATGAACATCAACAAAAGCAAAACGAGAATAATGGAATGTAGTCAAATTAAATCGGGTGATGCTGAGGGAATTAGATTAGGAAATGAGACACTTAAAGTAGTAAAGGAGTTTTGCTATTTAGGAAGTAAAATAACTGATGATGGTCGAAGTAGAGAGGATATAAAATGTAGACTGGCAATGGCAAGGAAAGCGTTTCTGAAGAAGAGAAATTTGTTACCATCGAATATAGATTTATGTATCAGGAAGTCGTTTCTGAAAGTATTTGTTTGGAGTGTAGCCATGTATGGAAGTGAAACATGGACGATAAATAGTTTGGACAAGAAGAGAATAGAAGCTTTCGAAATGTGATGCTACAGAAGAATGCTGGTGATTAGATGGGTAGATCACATAACTAATGAGGAAGTATTGAATAGGACTGGGGAGAAGAGAAGTTTGTGGCACAACTTGACCAGAAGAAGGGTTCGGTTGGTAGGACATGTTCTGAGGCATCAAGGGATTACCAATTTAGTATTGGAGGGCAGCGTGGAGGGTAAAAATCGTAGAGGGAGACCAAGAGATGAATACACTAAGCAGATTCAAATGGATGTAGGTTGCAGTAGGTACTGGGAGATGAAGATGCTTGCGCAGGATAGAGTAGCATGGAGAGCTGCATCAAACCAGTCTCAGGACTGAAGACAACAACAACAACAACACCCCCTCATTAGTTATGTGATCTATCAAACTAATCTTCTGCATTCTTCTGTAGCACCACATTTCGAAAGCTCGTGTTCTCTTCTTGTCCAAACTATTTATCGTCCATTTTTCACTTCCATACATGGCTACACCCATACAATACTTTCGGAAAAGACGTCCTGACACTTTAATCTATATTCACTGTTAACAAATTGCTCTTCATGGAAAACGCTTTCCTTGCTGTTGTCAGTCTACATTTTATACCCTCTCTACTTCGACCATCATCAGTTACTTTGCTCTCAAATAGCCTAACTCATCTACTACTTTAAGTGTCTCATTTTCTAATCTAATTCCCTCAGCATCACCTGATTTAACTCGACAGCATTCCATTTTTCTCATTTTGCTTTTTTTTATGTTCACCATCGCTTATATCCTCTTATTAAGACACTGCCCATTCCGTTCAGCTGTTCTTGCAAGTCTTTTGCCGCCTCTGACAGAATTACAATGTCATCGGCAAAACTCAAAGTTTTTATTTCTGCTCCCTGGACTTTAATTCTTACTCCAAATTTTTTCTTTTGTTTGCTTTACTGCTTGCTCAATATACAGACTGAATAACATCGGGGAGAGGCTACAACTCTGTTTTACTCCCTTCCCAACCACTGCTTCCCTTTCATGCCTCTCGACTCTTATGACTGCCATCTGGTTTCTGTACAAACTGTAAATATTCTTTCGGTACCTATATTTGACCCGCTTGTTTTTATCAAACTAAAAATTTTGTGGTTATGTTGCACCCATAAGGTTATGTAAGTGGGTGCTCGAGCCCCGGCGCACCCACGTAGTCGACGCCAATGACTCGTGTAAGAAGAAACGTGATTCATCGGATAAAGAAGTGCGTCCTCGGTCCAGTCTCGATGATTCCCTGTTCCCTGAAATTGTTCGTGCCCACTGTAATTCCCTTCGGATCAGCATGCGAAAACGTAGGGGTCGTCTGCCACAGAGCCAGATGTTCAACAGTGTTCACAGAACGGAGTGCGCCGAAGCACTCGCGTCTGCACCAGCTCTGTACTCTGTCGTCAAATCTGGCACAGATCGCCACCTATTCTGCTTTAAAGAGCGGGCAAGCCTTCGACCTCCACGTTCTGTGATGTTGCCCTTTCTACGAAGGACAGGTAAGACGAGGAGGTACAGGATAAAGAATGAAACAATACGAAACTCCCTGCAGATCGAGGCACTAGAAGAAGCTATTGAGGCAAATAGGCCTACCAGCGGTTTCGTCGTCCATCAACCAGTTTCCGCAGATGTTCAAAACCTGAATAGCCACCCAGCTTCGTGGCTACCGAGATGCTCATGCCCAAGCGCCGGACCATAGAAATATGTCCTTTGTCATAGCCTATGTCAGAGGACGAAATATAAACTATCACAGCAAGTTCCTCTCAGTACTACTTCATATCGCAGCATTTATTTCACATACGACATTTGTATAGTGAACCCGACTTTGGAATTCTTTTCCTTCTTCTTCTTCTTCTTCTCCTCCTTCTTCCTGAAAAGTTTTCTGCTTATTCAGGTCGTTCACAGAGTCTCTTTCAAGCATCTCTTTTCTTCCACAGTCTATAATTCAACTTCTCCTCCCACTGCAGTCCTCTTCAGTTCACACCATACTTCACCTGGTCTCTCCATCTTGTTTGTGGTCTTCCAGTTGGCCTTCGACCGGATTCTGTCCATTCAAGGGCTGTCTTTGGAAGGCTTTGTGGTCCAATTCTTTTAATGTGGCCTAACCATTTAGGTCTATTTCTTTCCATAATTTCTTTCAGGGGCTTGATCTGCAGGTTGTTTCATTCTTCATCCTGTCCCACCGCATCTTACTGGGAATCCTTCATAGAAAGTGCTTCTTTTTTGCTTGTAATTTTCTTAAATCCTCTTTCGTCCAAGTCCAATGAAATTACCTGTCTAAAAATCTCAGAAAACAGTTAATAGTGGATCTTCTCCGGGGTTCAAACGATAGCTGTTTACAAAGTATCACAGTGGTGTAGGGGAAGTCGATACAAACAATTTGTTACAAGACACTTGTGGTCTGTCAAGCCGGGAAACAGTCTCAAATCGACCTTAAAAAGCCACCTGACTTGCAGCCCATGCCCGCCGCGCGAGATTTTGAACATCCTCTCATCGTCTTTCGCCAACGGCTTAGTCCGCCGTAAGGCCGGGGGCCCGGATGTGCCTTGTGTCCGGTTGGCCTGTTCAGTCAGACTGGCCAAGCAGCTGGAGAAGGAACGGAAACTTGTCCGTCCTCTGGCCGCACTGGAGAGAGCGCAGACCCTCCGGAGACAGGCATGGATTCAGGCTGCCTACTTTCAACACGAGCTCATTGTTGAGTCGGTGTAGGTCCCACAGCGAAATTAACGCGGGAGGCAGAAAACCGACTTTGGAAGAGTTTCTCAGCATATATCAAAGCGAAGGCCGATTCCGGAAATGAAGTCTCTGAAAATTAACGTTCCTGAGGTGATATGATAGTAGAAACTTTCAAAGCCTGCAAATATCTCCCTGTAGTTAGGAACTCAGTGTTGCTGTAAGTCGTTCGAGAGGGAAAATCGCATTTCTCATCGCCGTTTTCTTTTTTCGTTCAATGAATGGTGCCACAATGACAACAGTTGTTAATTGTGGACTTTTTTTTCCTACAGGAACCACTCTTCAATGTCCACTTTGCTTTTCTCCCTCTGTTTTCTCTTACTAACTTCTAAGGGAGAACTGGAAGCGCATCTTCCTTGCTTGAGAGAGAATGACACATGGTCTCGTCTGCTAAGGTCCAACTGAATGAGTAGTGAGTGTTCTGTCTATCTGACCCTTGGTCTTCCGGCGGCGATTCACACGTAACTGACAGGCCAACCAGATCGGTATGGAGCGCTTTAGGAACTGTGTGTCGTATCGTGTTGATGCAGAGCTATTTATTTGAACCAAGTCGTTGCACTGTGTCACGTTTCATGAAAAACGACAGTTAAAATTTTCAGATAGCGCGTCAAAATAGTCTGAGAGTTACTGGAGAAACAGACAGCAGTGGGCTGCCAGTTTCGGTTGAAGAAAAATATGCAAAACTTGTTGTGGGACATTGTGGAATATTCCTTCTTCAGCCCCTCTAGTTTCATGAAGTTCTGATAGCTGGCGGCGCCTTACGTAGCATTAAAAATGGTGTCTTCAACGAAGTTCCGTTCCATGGAGACAGCTGTCATTGAATTTCTTTTGGCGGGAAACAAGAGCAATGCAGATATTCATAGGCGCTTGCGGAATGTCTACGGAGACCTGGCAGTGAAGAACAGTACATGAGTCGTTGTGCGAGGAGTCTCTCATCACTGCAGCAAGGTCGCGCAAATTTGTCCGATATCCTGCGTGCTGGATGGCGCACACAGCTGTGAGTCCCGCAGTGTTGGAGCGTGCGGACACTCTCATTCGAGGTGACTGACGGATTATAATCAAATACCTCACAGCACAACTGGACGTATATGCTGGTAGTGTTGACACACCCGTCCACCAATTGGGATATGTGTGATGTGATGTGTGTGAAATCTTATGGGACTTAACTGCTAATGTCATCAGTCGCTAAGCTAACACATTACTTAATATAAATTATCCTAAGGACAAGCACACACACCCATGCCCGAGGGAGGGCTCGAACCTCCGTCGGGACCACCCGCACAGACAACGACCGCAGCGCCCTTAGACTGCTCGGCTAGTCCTGCGCGGCAATTGGGGTATTCAAAGCTGTGTGCCCACTGTGTTTCTCGAAACCTAATAGAGGACCATAAGGAGCGATGGAGAATCATCTGTGCGGAATTGCCTGCGCGTGACAGGGATGATCGTGACAACATTTCGCTGGACATCGTCACAGGCGATGAAACATGAGTTCATCACTTCAAACCGGAAATAAAACAGCAATCCGTGGAGTGGCGCCACATCTCCTCTCCTCTGAACAAAAACTTCAAAGTCACACCTTCAGCCTGTCTTCTGCTTGATGTCTTCCCTCATGGTGCAACGATCAACTCTGAAGTATATTGTGCCACCTTCAGGAAACTGAAGAAACGGTTTCAGCGTATTTGCCACCAAAAAAGTGCAAACGTACTTCTCCTTCTCCATGACAACGCAAGGCCTCACAAAAGTCCACACATCTGAGAGGAGCCCACAAAACATCATTGGATTGTTCTTCCTCGTCCATCCTGCAGACATTCCCAGTAAGGTGGCGTAAGAGCGTCTTATAGAACGCAGGCTATGTTGAAAAATAAGTTATTGTAGACAAAAGAGTATGGCATAACATGGGGTATTGGAATTCTAAATAAACCAACTTGCTTTCAGAAAAAAATGTTGCATTAGTTTTTGAACGCCCTCGTATGTTAGTGACAACTCGTCGTTCTGTCCTTTAAATGTCATTTCCGTACCGACGGCTTCCAGCATTACTTAAGTGTTAGACGTGAAAGTATTAATATTGCTATCGCCCAGATGTCTATAGTGTTCAGGTGAACATTTCCCTATCTTCATTCATCATTTGGTCTTACACGCCTCACGGACACTTAAATGAGACTGCATAAAAAAAAGCAACAGCTCTCCGGTAATCATGTGACATAATTCTATTAAACCACTACGCCACCCCACCATAGTGGCTTTGTACAACTGCACCGAATACCGGTGTGCAAATCCACTCTGCCACGTTGGTGTAGTGGTTAGCGCATTTGCCTAGGGAGTTGGAGACCCTAATTCAAATCCCACCCATCGTAATAATTTTCATTCGTTGCTTCAGCCTGCAGGTATACATCAAAGATATCTGAGACTTGAAGAGGTCTCTGGAACCATATAGTTACATTTGATTTTTGTATTTGGTTAGTATTTTAGAAATTTTCCTCAGCTTTACTAACATATATAGGAAGTAAAAACCACCTCCAATCCACAGTGACATAACAGGGTGTAGCTTGTATCAACTAATCCTAAAAAGTCTGGTACGAGAGCAATGCTCATAATAATTTTGACACTTATACAGAAAAGCCTTCTGAAGCAACAGATGTATTTAGTCGAAGGACGAGACCAAAATAATAATTGTAGTAATTATTTTTCTTTCAAAAATTAGATGTATTAATTGCTATTAATTAATTAAACCGACTATAAAAAGACATCGACAAATTTCCCATTATTTTATGTGGGAAAATGCAAATTCAGTTTCGTAATCGTCTTATCAAATGGAATTGTTTGATATATGTAACGATAACATTCCGTCTGATTTTTATTTTGGCATTTTTCCAACAATTTTCTTTTTTAATGTTTTTACACCTTCTACTCCACTTTCAAACCATTTCAGTCAATATAAACAGCATTTGCATG
Source organism: Schistocerca gregaria (assembly GCF_023897955.1). Taxonomy (NCBI): domain Eukaryota; kingdom Metazoa; phylum Arthropoda; class Insecta; order Orthoptera; family Acrididae; genus Schistocerca; species Schistocerca gregaria. Next base: position 243,690,200 of record NC_064921.1, read on the forward strand.
TGAAGGGGACCAAAAATTTACGAGGTACTATCAGTCTCATTTGGATGCACTGAATTATATGTATAAGTAGCCATCAATGTAATTTAAATTTATATGATAATTTTATTCGTAAGATACGTCAAAATTATGATGTAGGGCTTGTTTGAGGCACTAAAATGAAATCAGCAGCATTAGCTAAAGTAGGGCACTTGGGCAACCAAGTTGTGGGGCGAGCATTAGAACACCATCGTTGGGTGTAGCAAGCAGAAACTTCGACAGCTACGATATGGTTCAAATGGCTCTGAGAACTATGGGACTTAACATCTGAGTTCATCAGTCCCACAGAATTTAGAACTACTTAAACCTAACTAACCTAAGGACATCACACACATCCACGCCCGAGGCAGGATTCGAGCCTGCGACCGTAGCGGTTGCGCGGTTCCACGCTGAAGCGCCTAGAACCGCCCGGCCAGACCTGCCGGCCAGCTGCGATATGTGTCTGTATTTATATTTGTGCTCCACTATTTCTGCCTAGCGTGAAAGTGGCATGACTGATGCAGAGAGATAGCTGAGTGCGTTGCACTAGAGTTGTTTTTTTATTTCGGAAGCTAAATAAACAAACCTTACACAAAGATTTGTACATTAAAAAAACAATTCAATTAACAAATGAAAAGGCTGACTGGAAACTCTGGACAACTAAGTACCTGGAGATAATTATATCTATGTAAGTGCTGGATATGGGATTCTACATTATTAGCGGAAGCTGAGGAAGAAATTTCCGAGAATATACAGTCAAGTAGAAAATCACGGCCTACGGGACAACTGAAAAAGAAGAGGATCGAAACGTTTGAGATGTGGTGCTATAGAAGGATGTTGACGATTAGGTGGGCTGATAAGAAATGAGGAGGTTCTGTACAAAATTGGCGAAGAAACGAACACTGATAAAAAGAAAACGAACACTGACAAGAAGAATGGCCAGACTGATAGACATAGTTATGCAATGCTGGTATGAAGACAGGTATACATCATGTGATGCATCACTACCAGTGATAAAATAACACTGTAACTGATAAGTGGGACATATGCAGTGGGCATTCAAGATGACCTTGTCCTTGAGTATCAGGTTGTACATCCAGTGTCAAGTTACATACTGAGGCAACTGGGCTGGTATTATTGAGATAGGTAAGAGATAGGGAACGCTATCCTAGTTTTAAGTACATTTCAAGGTCACTCAACTAACCACTTGTGTGTCTTTTGGATGGGAAAAGTGGGCAGTTGAGTGACCTAGAAAATAGTTGGTGCAGGATAGTTGAAAGCATAGCCCAATGGCCTCAGTATGTAACCTGTCACTGGATTTGTAAATTGATACTCAATGTCAAGGTCATCTTGAATGGCCACTGCTTATCTACTACATATCAGTTACAGTGTTATCACTGCAAGTGATGCATCATGGAAGGCCAAGAACGAAGTGCTCAGGTTAGAAAGGGTGTAAGACAGGGATGTAGTCTTTTTCCCCTACTGTTCAGTCAAAATGATTCAAATGGCTCTGAGCACTATGGGACTTAACTTCTGAGGTCATCAGTCCCCTAGAACTTAGAACTACTTAAAAACTAACCTAAGGACATCACATACATCCATGACCGAGGCAGGATTCGAACCTGTGACAGTAGCGGTCAAGGTGAAGGGATTCCAATGATAAGATTTGCTGATAACATTGCTATCCTCAGTAAATCTGAAGAAGAATTACATGATCTGCTGAATGGGATGAACAGTCTGCAGAATATGGACTGAGAGTAAATTGAAGAGAGACGAAAGTAATGAGAAATAGCGGAAATGAGAACAGTGAGAAACTTAACTTCAGTATTGGTGATCATGAAGTAGATGAAGTTAAGGAATTCTGCTACCTAAGCAATAAAATAACCCATGGTAGACGGAGCGAAGAGAATATAAGAAACGGCATAGCACTGACAAAAAGGGCATTCCTGGCCAAGAGACGTCTGCCAGTATCAAACATAGACCTTAATTTGAGGAAGAAATTTCTGCGAATTTCTGGAGCACAGTGTTGAATGGTAGTGAAACGTGGACTATGGGAAAACTGGAAAGGAAGAGAATCGAAGCATTGGAGATGTGGTGCTACAGGAGAATGTTGAAAATTAGGTGGTCAGATAAGGTAAGGGATGAGGAGGTTTTCCAGAGACTCAGCGAGGAAAGGAATATATGGAAAATACAGAGAAGCAGAAAGCACTGGAAGGTAGAACATCTGCTAAGACATCGCTTAATGACTTCCATGGTACTAGATGGAGTTGCAGAGGGTAAAAACTGTAGAGGAATACAGACATTGGAATACATCCTGCAAGTAATTGAGGACGTTAGTTGCCTACTCTGAGATGAAGAGGTTGGCAGATGAGTGAAATTCGTAACTGGCTGTATTCGAAAGTCACACGACTGACGATCCAAATGAAAAAGAAAGGGGAAAGGAATTAGTAGTAGCTCACATCAAAGCAGTTCCAAATAAACTATCGGTAGACCTCAACCACAACGCAGAAAAAGAAGCGAGTTTTGACATTGGTCGAAGCTCTTCTACAAACGAAGGTGAAAGCTCGCACTGCGGTGAACTGCAGCGCATTAATGGCTTCTGCAGTTTCCCTGCGCGCAGCGGTGGCTGGCAGTCGGCGGACGCGAGTCTGGCCGGCGCGGCGAGAGAAAGGAGCGCAGCGCGGTGTCGGCCTTGCGCGTGCTTTCCCTTTCCCTCGCTCTTTATTGCAGCTTCTGCCGGTGAGTAGCTGCAGTCTTAGTTGCGCTGCCGTGGCAAATGTCAGCGGCGGCAGGCTTACTCGCTGCAGTAAGGACTGCCGGTACCCTACTGGCACAGTCAGTACAATTTTGAGATTTCGAAGGTAGTGAGGATACTCAACGAACTCCTATTGTAACCTCTACTGTGCATCAGAGAGTGCTTTACCGTTGGAGTTAAGAGAGCGTAAGTTCCGAGGAGAGTTGGGCAATACGTTACAATGACTGTGAGGGGCTGAAAGCCATGGGAAGGCACTGGATGTCATGTTCGGTCGTGAGCTGCTGCAGCAGACGTGATGAAAATTGGAGAAGTTACGAGTACAAAACATTTTTGGGCTTACTGACGTAGTAGCTGTTAGGTCAATAGGTATAGCAATGAGTTTATAATCATAAAGTTGTTAATTCTAATCATGCAAGTAGCGTTTTTTTTAATAATTTTATGTTCTGTATCTATAAACAAAGGTGATAAAAGTTATATTATACCTCCTAATATCGTGTCGCACCCCCTGTTGGTCGGCGTAGAGCAGAATCTCGGCGTGAATAGGAATAGCAATGAGTTTGTAATCATAAAGCTGTTAATTCGAATCATGCAAGTAGCGTTTTTTTTAATAATTTTATGTTCTGTATCTCTACACAGAGGTGATAAAAGTTATATTATACCTCCTAATATCGTGTCGCACCTCCTGTTGGTCGGCGTAGAGCAGAATCTCGGCGTGAATAGGAATAGCAATGAGTTTGTAATCATAAAGCTGTTAATTCGAATCATGCAAGTAGCGTTTTTTTTAATAATTTTTTGTTCTGTATCTATACACAGAGGTGATAAAAGTTATATTATACCTCCTAATATCGTGTCGAACCTCCTCTTGTTCGGCGTAGAGCAGAATCTCGACGTGGCATGGACTCAACACGTCACTGGAAGTCTTCTGCAGAAATACTGAGCCATGATGAATGAGATTTTCACTCTGCAGCGGAGTGCGCGCTGATATGAAACTTGCTGGCAAATTAAAACTGTGTGCCGGACCGAGACTCGAACTCTGAATCCTTGCCTTTCGCGGGTAAACGTCCCGATTTCGAGTCTCGGTCCGGCACACAGTTTTAATCTGCCAGGAAGTTTCATATCAGCGCACACTCCGCTGCAGAGTGAAAATCGCATTCTGGAAACGTCCCCCAGGCTGTGGCTAAGCCATGTCTCCTCAATATCCTTTCTTTCAGGAGTGCTAGTTCTGCAAGGTTCGTAGGAGAGCTTCTGTAATGTTTGCAAGGTAGGAGACGAGATACTGGCAGAAGTAAAGCTGTGAGAAGGGGGCGTGAATCGTGCTTGGGTAGCTCATATGGTAGAGCACTTGCCCGCGGAAGGTCATGGCCCCGAGTTCGAGTCTCGGTCCGGCACACAGTTTTGATCTGCCAGAAAGTTTTACTGAGCCATAACTTCGAAAGTGTTGTCGATTCAGGATTTTGTGCCCGAACATACCTTTCGATTATGCTCCATAAATGTTCGATGGGATTCATGTTAGGCGATCTGGGTGGCCATATCGTTCGCTCGAATAGCCCAGAACGTTCTCCAAATGTATCGCGAACAACTGTGACCCAGTGACATGGCGCATAGCCACCCATAAAAATTTTATTTTTGTTCGGAAATATGAAGTCTACGAATGACTGCTAATGCTCACATTGTCGTTATTCTCTAATCCTAAGGGTTACAGACGTTGCCAGGACAATAGCTCCAAAAACAAGTGGTCCTAGATGTGCAAGCCATTCCATGTACACTCAGGCCACACCATTATGGGCCCACCATCAGCTTACACAATGCCTTGTTGACGTCTTGGGCCCATGGATTCGTAGGGTTTGTGTCACATGTGAAACCTGCCATCAGCTCCTACCAACTGAAGTTGGGACTCATCTGACCAGGAAACGACTTTCCAGTCGCCCAGGGTCCAACGGATATGGTCACGAGTGCAGGTGAGGGGGTGAAGGTGATGTCGTGCTGTCAGCAAAGGCACTTCCGTCGGTCGTCTGCTGCCATAGCCCACTAACGTCAAATTTCGCCGTACTGTCCTTACGGATACGTTCATCGTATGTCCCACAATGATTTCTGCAGCCATTTCAAGCAGTAATGCTTGCCTCTTACCATTGACACCTTACGACGTTCATCGTACACTCCACAGTGATTTCTGCAGTTATTTCATGCAGTAATGCTTGTCTTTTATCACTGACAACTCTACGCAAACATCGCTGCTCTCTGTCGTTAAGTTAAAGAAGTCAACCACTGCGTTGTCCTTTGTGAGAGGTGCCTGAAATTTGGTATTCTCGGCACACTTGACACTGTGAATTCCCGAATTGGAATGTCTCATGATTCGAGCTCCAACTATCATTCCACGTTTATAATCTGTTAATTTCGATTGTCTGGACGTATTCATGTCGCACACCTTTTCACACGAATCACCCCAGTACGAGTGACAGCTTCACCAATGCACTAAGCTTTTATCCCTTGGGCACGAGATACTTCTGCCATCGGAATATTTGCATACTGCTGTACTATGACTTTTGTCACCTCAGTGTACATACTACAAATTAAAGTCCCTTGCCGTATTTTTCTGTCTATATGTTGTGGCTAATCTCAGGACTACCGTAGGAATTCTGATACCGTTTTCACTACTAGACAGACAGTTGACGATGAAGGGTTGTGCCTATAATTTATTGTTAATAGTAATGATGAGCATCTGATACATGTACTGTTATGGTGCCGTGTTTCATTGGCGTTTGGAGTGACATATCGTGGCAATGATGGAGGCTATAGGCTGGCCAGCTAGAGCGGAAGCGGTATGTGAGTAACGGCCGCAAAGATTGAGCAAAGCGAAATATAGTCCTAATAGAACCGTGAAGAATAATCCTTGCAATGCTTTGGTGTGATTAGATTCCATAAGTATGTGGCCCTTAAGCCCCTATTACACGATGCACCTATGGAGTACACCACTGCTGCACCGCCCCAAGTGTACATATTCGGAACTGCAGACTGGTCCACATCGAGCAATCACACAATACACCCGTGCTATTAACCGTGCGAATCAGGGCATGCGCACTAAACCACAACAATGAGAGAAACTAGGAGGATGATATATGATTTATTATTAAGTCGTTCATTCGAATTAAAAATTTCTGAGACCTCATGCTTTCTTTTTAATAAGTTAATATCGTTGTCTTATATAGTTATCACAAAATTATGTTATAACTGTTCTGAGTTATGGGCTTAGCTGTTCATTTTATATTATGACACTTATTTCCACAAGGATATTTTAAGTTTGTTCCGGATTTTGCACATCGGGAACCAGTTGTTTTTGGAGGTATTGTCCTGCAAATGTCTGTAACACTTTAGGATTAGGGCAGAACGACGACGACTACGAAAAGCAGGCATCGTGGGGTTCGATACAGGCTGGGAAGAAGAAATGACGGCAGGTAATACGTTCGCTGTTAATGAAAGATTTGAGGCCCTAAGATCGTAAAAAGGTTCGAAACTTGGTGAGAGTGGACGTGGCTTGTTTTGACAAGCTGCTGTCCATGACAGATAAAGGTATTCGCTCTAGCGACACAATAATGTAGGAGGCAATTTCATGTAGTTGGAAGCAGAATTAAACAATTTGTTTATTCATTCTGTATAAACAGTGTTGTGGTTGGCAGGAGAGCCAACACATTGTAACTGAAGGAGGCCGAAATGCACGCGTTTTAGCTCACACAGGCTGGCGTGAGGTCTGGAACGTGACGAGGGAATTAGAATTGAGGAAAACGGACGTAGCTGGTGGAATACTTAACTTTAATTCATTAATGACGAACGTCGCTCTTGACATTACATGATTCACAGTATCAATCGTAACTGATAATGGCACCTTGCTAGGTCGTAGCAGATAACGTAGCTGAAGGCTGTGCTAAGTATCGTCTCGGCAAATGAGAGCGTAGAAGTCAGTGAACCATCGCTAGCAAAGTCGGCTGTACAAATGGGGCGAGTGCTAGGAAGTCTCTCTAGACCTGCCGTGTGGCGACGCTCGGTCTGCAATCACTGATAGTGGCGACACGCGGGTCCGACGTATACTACAGGACCACGGCCGATTTAAAGGCTACCACCTGGCAATTGTGATGTCTGGCGGTGACACCACAAACAGAGTTGAAACATCCATTTAGAAAAATTAAGAATGACAGTGGTGGTAAACCTCTTACGTTATTTGATTTTCTAACAGCTGAGCAAAACTGAACGTACTCAGACATTTCTCTCTTTACTTATTCTGATCAACATTAACATGACACACAATATTTTTAGCGCAACGCAGCCTGACTTTCAATAATCCCTACAAAAGAATGGCCCTGATTATCAATAACCTACACCTTTCATGAATCACTTACCTCACAAAAATCTTCGTTACTCGAACAACTGCAATACAGCGAGCGCCAATACTGCCAGCTAAATAAAAGATTCTAACTCCGCAAGGCACTAACTACTGATATGCATAGTTAGCACATGAAAGATTTTGATATAGAACAAACAATGTATTTACCTTAATAATGTTCAAAAGTCTATATATATATATATATATATATATATATATATATATATATATGAGACTACTCTGCAATTCACATTTAAGTGCTTGGCAGAGGGTTCATCGAACCACAATCATACTATCTCTCTACTATTCCACTCCCGAACAGCGAGCGGGAAAAACGAACACCTAAACCTTTCTGTTCGAGCTCTGAGTTCTCTTATTTTATTTTGACGATCATGCCTACCTATGTAGGTTGGGCTCAACAAAATATTTTCGCATTCGGAAGAGAAAGTTGGTGACTGTAATTTCGTAAAAAGGTCTCGCCGCGACGAAAACGTCTATGCTTTAATGACTTCCATCCCAACTCGTGTATCATATCTGCCACACTCTCTCCCCTATAACGTGATAATACAAAACGAGCTGCCCTTTTTTGCACCCTTTCGATGTCCTCCGTCAATCCCACCTGGTAAGGATCCAACACCGCTCAGCAATATTCTAACAGAGGACGAACGAGTGTAGTGTAAGCTGTCTCTTTAGTGGACTTGTTGCATCTTCTAAGTGTCCTGCCAATGAAACGCAACCTTTGGCTCGCCTTCCCGACAATATTATCTATGTGGTCCTTCCAACTGAAGTTGTTCGTAATTTTAACACCCAGGTACTTAGTTGAATTGACAGCCTTGGGAATTGTACTATTTATCGAGTAATCGAATTCCAACGGATTTCTTTTGGAACTCATGTGGATCATCTCACACTTTTCGTTATTTAGCGTAAACTGCCACCTGACACACCATACAGCAATCTTTTCTAAATCGCTTTGCAACTGATACTGGTCTTCGGATGACCTTACTAGACGGTAAATTACAGCATCATCTGCGAACAACCTAAGAGAACTGCTCAGATTATCACCCAGGTCATTTATATAGATCAGCAACAGCAGACTTCCCAGGACGCTTCCCTGGGGAACACCTGATATCACTTCAGTTTTACTCGATGATTTACCGTCTATTACTACGAACTGCGACCTTCCTGACAGGAAATCACGAATCCAGTCGCACAACTGAGACGATACCCCATAGCTCCGCAGCTTGTTTAAAAGTCGCTTGTGAGGAACGGTGTCAAAAGCTTTCCGGAAATCTAGAAATAGGAATCAACTTGAGATCCCCTGTCGATAGCGGCCATTACTTCGTGCGAATAAAGAGCTAGCTGCGTTGCACAAGAGCGATGTTTTCTGAAGCCATGCTGATTACGTGTCAATAGATCGTTCCCTTCGAAGTGATTCATAATGTTTGAATACAGTATATGCTCCAAAACCCTACTGCAAACCGACGTCAATTATATAGGTCTGTAGTTAAATGGATTACTCCTACTACCCTTCTTGAACACTGGTGCGACCTGCGCAATTTTCCAATCTGTAGGTACAGATCTATCGGTGAGCGAGCGGTTGTATATGAGTGCTAAGTAGGGAGCTATAGTATCAGCGTAATATAAAAGGAACATAATCGGTATAGAATCTGGACCTGAAGCCTTGCTCGTATCAAGCGATTTGAGTTGCTTCGCAACCCCTAAGGTATCTACTTCTAAGAAACTCATGTTAGCAGATGTTCGTGTTTCAAATTCTGGAATATTCCATTCGTCTTCCCTGGTGAAGGAATTTCGGAAAACTGCGTTCAATAACTCCGCTTTAGCGGCACAGTCGTCGGTAACAGTACCATCGGCACTGCGCAGCGAAGGTATTGACTGCGTCTTGCCGCTTGTGTACTTTACATACGACCAGAATTTCTTCGGATTTTCTACCAAATTTCGAGACAATGTTTCGTTGTGGGACCTATTAAAGGCATCTCGCATCGAAGTACGTGCCAAATTTCGCGCGTCTGTAAATTTTAGCCCATCTTCGGGATTTCGCGTTCTTCTGAACTTCGCATGCTTTTTCCGTTGCCTCTGCAACAGCGTTCGGACCTTTTTTGTGTACCACGGGGGATCCGTTCCATCTCTTACCAATTTATGAGGTGTGAATATCTCAATTGCTGTTGCTACTATATCTTTGAATTTGAGCCACATCTCGTCTACATTCGCATAGTCAGTTCGGAAGGAATGGAAATTGTCTTTTAGGAAGGCTTCTAGTGACACTTTATCCGCTTTTTTAAATAAATTTATTTTGCGTTTGTTTCTGATGGATTTGGAAGAAATGGTATTGAGCCTAGCTACAACGACCTTCTGATCACTAATCCCTATATATACATATCAGTTCATGATATCCAGTATTAAAAATTTACTCTTTCTGATGGACACACGTCCAGATCGTCCGCTCTCAAAATTCTGCTATCTCTCTCCCCACATCCACCACTGCTGGCGGCTCACCTCCAATTGCACAACGCTATGTGCTGTTCACACCCAACTGCCCAACAGTACAATAGCGAATATTCCAACAATGCCAACCAGCCACAGACTGCACATAGCACAGTCAGTGATTTTCATACAGAACGCTACGTGGCGTTACCAACATAAAAACATACAGAGTCTCTTCCCGATTGTAGCCAGTTTCTCGCTTCTAGCATGCTGAAATATAGAAAAACATATAATCAAATCAAACGTGGACTTTCGCCAATTAAGGCGCTGCGTACTCGAATCGAAAATCACACATATAGATTATAACCATATTCACTGAGAAATAAACGATTGCTAACGTACTTTTTTATGATACAATGGCTCATGAGGATCATACACAAACCTTCACTAGCCGTACGCCTGGATTAGGACTCTTATGGCGTGTTTAGTCTATTCTATTTATAGACTACGAAGCGATCAGAACAAAGAAAGCTGTTTGCACTCAGCTCGTATAACAGAAAGTCTGATGGCAAGAAGTAATAAAAATTTGCTCACTGAAAAATGAGCAGAAATCACCAATATGTAAACCTGAATTTAGCTGCTAGCCTCGATGTCAGCTGTAACAGTACATCATCAACAATAACAAGCAGAAAGCTACGCTGTATACCCACGTCCGCGCATAAGCTGGTAGTCTGCTAATTCTATCAGTTCCACCCGTTCTACCGGCAGATGTTTGTTGCGCTGGACCTATAGCGGTTGTGTCGTATCGTGGTCTAATACATTTACAACTTTACGCAGTACCCGCGTCGGGCTGTCTGGTAGGAAGGACGGGGCCAAAGGGAGACTGAACATCATTCGTGCTGTGAAGTTTCTTTATCTTAACAGAACACGCTAAGTTAGATTTACTAAACATCTATTAGGAAAACACCTCCATTGGTACTGACTACCAAGAAATAGAAGTATTTACAATCAAACAGTAACAGATTGATCAATAGCAATCAGATTAAATACACTAATAAAAACTGTAGCAGTACAATAAAAGAGCAAAAAATCCTTTCACGAAAGAAACTTTAACATTTACAACCCCAAAAAGTATACTGCAGTTAAAATCTTCTGAGTTATTAGGCCGCGTCATATTTCCTCTAAAATAATCGACGTTTCGACCCCTCTGCTGGGATCTTCCGGTGTTCACTACTGCTAGAACACTGTCAGGGATCAGTGCCCTATCATCTTGTCCCTTCACCTTATCAGACTTTTCCACATATTCCTTTCGTCTCCGATTCAGCACAGGAACTTCTCATTCCTTACCTTATCGGTCCATCTAATTTTCAACATTCCTCTGTAGCACCACATCTCAAATGCTTCGATTCTCTTCTGTTCCGGTTTTCTCAGAGCCCTTGTTCTCAAGACGTACATTCTCAGAAAGTTCTTCCTCAAATTAAGGTTATGTTTGACACTAGTAGCATTCTCTTAGCCAGGAAAGCCCCTTTGGCCAATCGTATTTTGCTTTTGACGTCTTCCTCGCTCCGTCCATCATGGGTTACACTATGTGATCAAAGTGCCCTTTCACCCTCAAAAACATATGTTTTTCGTATTAGGTGCATTGTGCTGCCACTTACTGCCAGGTACTCCATATCAGCGACCTAAGAAGTCATTAGACACGTGAGAGAGCAGAATGGGGCGCTCCGCGGAACTCACGGATTTCGAAATCTCACATACAGACGTATGGCACAAGTGACACCCAATCTCATGACCACTCAGGAGATTGGGTGTCACATGAGTCATACGTCTGTATGCGAGATTTCAACACTCCTAAACATGACATCTCGTAAAATCGGGTGTACTCCCGGTGGTCTGCGTCTTCCCGTGATGGGAAGACGGGGACCACCGGCAGTACACCCGATTTTACGAGACGTCAACAAATCGCCGGGAAAGTCTTAGAAATTACACTCCTAAACATCCGTAAGTCCAGTGTTTCCGATGTGACAGTGAAGTGGAAACGAAAGGGGGCACGTACAGCACAGAAGCGTAGAGGCAGACCTCGTCTGTTGACTGACAGAGACCGTCGACCGTTGAAGAAGGTCGTAATGTGTAATAGGTAGACATCTATCCAGACCATCGAACAGGAATTCCCAACTGCATCAGGATTCACTGCAAGTACTACGACAGTTAGGTGGAAGGTGAGAAAACTTAGATTTCATGACAGAGCGGCTGCTCATAAGCCATACATCACGCCGGTAAATGTCAAACGACGCCTCGCGTGGTGTAAGGAGCGTAAACATTGGACGATTCAATAGCGGAAAAACATTGTTTGGAGTGACGAAAGAGGGTACAGAATGTGGCGATCCGATTTCAAGGTATGGGTATGGCGAATACCCGATGAACGTCATCTGCCAGGGTGTGTAGTGCCAACAGTAAAATTCGGAGGCGGTGGTGTTATGGTGTGGTCGTGTTTTTCATGGTGGGAGCTTGCGTCCCCTGTTGTTTTGCGTGGCACTATCACAGCACAGGCCTACACTGATGTTTTAACCACCTTCTTGCTTCCCACTGCTGAAGAGCAGTTCAGGGATGGCTATTACATCTTTCAACACGATCGAGCAGCTGTTCATAATGCACGGCCTGTGGCGGAGTGGTTACACGACAATAACATTCCTGTAATTGACTGGGCTGCACAGAGTCCAGATCTGAATCTTACAGAATACCTTTGGGATGTTTCGGAATGCCGACTTCGTACCAGGCCTCACCGACCGACATCGATATCTCTCCTCAGTGCAGCACTCCGTGAAGAATGGGCAGCCTTTCTCCATGAAACCTTCCAGCACCTGATTGAACGTATGCCTGCGAGAGTGGAAGCTGTGATCAAGGACAAGGGTGGGCCAACACCATATTGAATTCCAGCGTTACCGATGGAGGGTGCCACGAACTTGTCATTTTCAGCCAGGTGTCCGGATACTTTTGATCACATAGTTAATGTAGCTGCCTAGGTAGCAGAATTCCTTTACTTCATCTACTTCGTGATCCCTAATACTGGTGTTAAGTTTCTCGCTGTTCTCATTTCTGCTACTGCTTATTACTGTCGTCTTTCTTCTATTTACTCTCAGTTCATATTCTGTACTGTTTATTCCACCCAACAGGTCCTGTAATTCTTCTTCACTTTCACTGAGGATAGCAATATCATCAGTGAATCTTATCACTGACAAGCTTTCACCTGGAATTTTAATTCCGCTCCTGAATCTATCTTTTATTTTCATCGTTGCTTCTTCGATGTACGGATTGAATTGTAGGGTTGAAAGACTGCATCTCTGTCTCACAACGTTTTTAATTCGAGCATTCCGTTCTTGGTCTTCCGCTCTTATTGTTCCCTGTTGGTTCTTGTATGTAATGTATAATACCATCTTTTCCTATAGCTTCTCTCCATTTGTCTCAGAATTTCGAGCATCTTGCACCACTTTACACTGTAAAATGCTTTTTCCAAGTCGACAAATCGTATGAACATGTTTTGATTTTTCTTCAGTCTTGCTTCCATTATCAGCCTCTCTGGTGACCGTATCTTTCCCAAAGCCATGTTGATTGACATCTAACACATCCTCAATTTTCTTTTCCATTCTCCTGTTCATTATTCTTGTCAACAACTTGGATGCATGAGCTGTTAAGCTTATTGTGGGATAATTCTTGCACTGATCAGCTCCTACAATCTTGGGAATTGTGTGAATGTTTTTTCCGAAAGTCTGATGGTACATCGCCAGTCTTATACGTTCTACACATCGGGTGAATAGTCGTTTTGTTGCCACTTTTGACAAGGATTTTAGAAATACGAAATGTTTTCTATCGCTTCTGCTTTATTTAATCTTAGGCGTTCCAAAGTGCTATAAAGTTCTGATTCTGATAGTGGATCTCCTGTCGCTTTTTTGTCGGTTCCTGTTTCCTCTTCCATCACATCAGGCGAATTCTCCCCCTCCCCCCCCCCCTCCCTCGTAGACGCCCTCAGTGTATCCTTTTTACCCATCCGATTTCTCTGCATTTTACAGTGGAATTCTGATTGTACTCTTCATGTAACTGTCCCTGCTTTTAATTTCACCGAAGGCTATTTTGACTTTTCTGTATGCTGAGTCAGTCCTTCCGACAGTTATTTCCTTTTCGATTTCCCATATTTTTCATGCAGTCATTTCGCCTTAATTTCCCCGCATTCCTAAGTGATTTGTATCTATGATTTCCTGAAATTTCCTGTACGGGTTTATACTTCCTTCTTTTGTCGCTCAATTGAACTATTTATTCTGTTATCCATGGTTTCTTTGCAGTTACGTTAATTGTACCAACGTTTTTCTTTGCAGCTTCTATGGCTACCGTTTCGAGAGACGTCCATTCCTCTTCAAGCGAACTGCCTATTCCTTATTGCTGTGTCTATAGCCTTAGAGAACTTCAAGCGTATCTCTTCATTCCTTAGTACTTCCGAATTCCAACTCTTTGAGCACTGATTCTTCCTGACTAGTCTCCTTAACTTCAGTCTACTCTTCATTACTATTAAATTTTGACCTGCGTCTATAACCTGCTCCTGGGTACGCCTTACAATTCAATATCTGATTTCGTAGTCTCTGCCTGAACTTTATGTAATCTAACTGGAGTCTTCCTCTATCTCCCGGCAAAGCATACCTCACCCTCCTGTGATTCTTGCACGTATTCGCTATTAGTAACTGAAATTTATGGCAGAACATTTTTTCCTCTCTCGTTCCTACTACCAAGGTCATATTCTCCTGTAACACTTAATTCTACTCTCTGCCCTACATGCGCATTCCAATCCCCCATGACAATAAGATTTTCATCTCCCTTTACGTACTGAATTACTTGTTCACTATCCTCTTATAATTTCCTTTCAATATCTGTTTGCGACGTAGGCTTGTGTACCTGAACTATTGTTGTCGGTGTTGTTTTGCTGTCAGTTCTGATGCGGACAATGACATCACAAACGTCCATGCCCGAGGCAGAATTCGAACCTGCGACCGTAGCAGCATCTACATCTACATCTACATGATTACTCTGCAATTCACATTTAAGTGCTTGGCAGAGGGTTCATCGAACCACAATCATACTATCCCTCTACCATTCCACTCCCGGACAGCGCGCGGGAAAAACGAACACCTAAACCTTTCTGTTCGAGCTCTAATTTCTCTTATTTTATTTTGATGATCATTCCTACCTATGTAGGTTGGGCTCAACAAAGTATTTTCGCCTTCGGAAGAGAAAGTTGGTGACTGAAATTTCGTAAATAGATCTCGCCGCGACGATAAACGTCTTTGCTTTAATGACTTCCATCCCAACTCGCGTATCATATCTGCCACACTCTCTCCCCTATTACGTGATAATACAAAACGAGCTGCCCTTTTTTGCACCCTTCCGGACTGAAGCGCCTAGAACCTCTCCGCCACAACGACACAGTAACTCCCTTTCTGTCTTACTTTCCTATTCACAACGAATCCTTCTCCCATTATGCCATTTCTGCTGTTGTTAACATTACCCTCTACTCATCTGAAAAGAAGTTCTTGGCCTCATTTAATTTCACTTAACTGACCACGACTATATCCATATTAAGCCTTTTCATTACCGCTTCCAGATTTTATAGTTTCCCTACCACGTTCAAACGTATGACATTCCACCCCTAGACTCTTAGAACGTTACCCTTTCGTTGATTATTCAGTCTTTTTCTCAGGGTCAAAGTGCCCTCCCGGAAATCTGAATTGGGGCCTAGTGCGGAATCTTTTGCCGATGGAGAGATAATCATGATAATTTTTTCAATTAAAAGCCACCTGTCATGTGGATACACATTATGTGCCTTTAATGCAGTAATTTACATTGCCTTCAGCAACCTCATGCCGTTGATTGTTGCTGATTGTACCATCTTCAGGGGCAGTTTCGCACCAAAAGGTAAGAGAGTGGCCAGTACCTCTGTGTGCTCCTCCGCCCTCTTCGACAAGGCCGTTGACAGAACAAGGATGACTTCTTATGCCGGAAGTCTTTCACCGCCATTGTTGATGACTGTTATTCAAAATTTAAACAGTGGCGAGATTCGAAACTGGGACCGAGGACGTTTTGATTATTAATGAGGGAGCTTACCTTCGTGGTTGATCCTTTCACTCAGTTTTTTTATTACAGTCAGCCAGCTATCTGACCGAACACGCTGAGCTACCGGGCCGGCTAGCTCTAGACCACGGATGCATGGATGCGTACATGTTAAGTTTTGGGGTTTTATTTGGGGGGTGGGGGGAGGGGTGGAGAGAAGAGCAAAATAACTCGTACCGACGATTACGCATACAAGCGAGAAATGATTTTTACTTAAGAGGGATCGATAATCCAATGTTCCAAGCTAACTTTTTCGAGTCCTAGGAGTATGAAGAATATCGAAAATAGCCACTCGATAAGGTGCCCTTGTGAGTCACAGTATGCCCTCGATCGCCCGTACGGCTTTGGAGAGTTGAACAAACGTTCTTTGTCAAACACTTGTGGTTGCCCTTATATAGGTTTACCTATGTGGAAACACTGTCTCTGCTATAAATAAGAGCCAGCCAAAACGCTGTTGAAAACCCAAATGCTTGTTTAATGTCTGGCCAATACTCTATGTCCTATTCGTCTTGCAACCATTAAGATATCACCTTCTAAGTCAGTGAATTCTCGTCATTGACCATATTCACTGCACACCTGCCTGCAACAGACTGCTCAGGTATCATGTCTGCCCTCGCCACATCCGCAACATTCTGGCGTCATCAGAGCACTGCTTCAAGTGGAACAGTGCTACCTGTGACTTTTGGTCCTTCAGTCTACTAGTAATAGTTTTAGTGTGCAGGATCCATTAGACTGTTCGATGTTTTACTTGAAACTGGTGTTGGTACACTTGCAAACTTTTATAAATCGCATCGGATATAAGAAACTCAATGCAACACCACATACTTTGAAATAGGACTGTCGATAATTTTAAAAATAGCGGGTATCCGATATACCCATATTTAAAAAATATCATTATTGATCCCCTATACATGGACAAAAAATATCGTTATACTGACGTAAAAAAGTGTAGACATATCAGCCTATAAAAATATCCCCTGCACGTTTTAAATATACAACCGGTTTTAGTGCTGTATATTTAAGCATTGATACATTATTAGATTTTCTGCACATAGACAAGTTAGAGGCGTGCTTATTCCCCTTAGAGCAATAATTGAAATCAAAATGATACCACTTTGCTGACAGTGGTAATTGCATGTAAGTAGCAGCGACACAATAAAAGGTATTCGATGGGCCCGTCGTTCGGTTTCGTTACATATCGGATTTGTACTGAACACATCATGTCGGCTTCTATGTTTTTTTTTTCATTTTTACAAACAGCTGTAGTGTTAAAAGTGCTTGGTGAAATTAAACGCTGCAGTTTCTGTTGGTAACGCCGAGGGTCGATTGCATCACCACTTCCCCTCACTTTCACCCACGGCAAAGTCCAATCTTGTCATTTAGATTTTTGTTCATCATCATGCCGATGTGAAGAAGTAACGCACTAGTTTCGTTGAAAATTGTTTTTTAAGGCAACTGGTGTGCTATTTCTTCACATCCGAAATCTTGTTATTCCATTCACACCGTGGACTCCCAGTACAATGGGACTTCTTCTTTTGTGCCACCTATGCTTGCTTCATATAGTCAAAGAGAGAGACTGGACGTGATGGAAGCTCAAAAGCTAGTAAGACCCCTACAGACAGCGAAATAAAATTATTTTCTATAACAATTTTAAAAGAGCAGTTTCAAATATTTACCAAAACTGGCAAAAAAATATCATATAAAATGAAAATATCGGAACTCGATGCTGCCTTTTCCATATCCATATATCGATGTATTCTGGGTAGTGACGTCACCTATATATATCGATACATTTCGGAAGAAATACTGATGTATCGAAATTTTATCAACATATCCACTTTGAAACTATCTCGTAATTTTTTTTTCTTTTTCATCCTCGTAAAAATATTAGATCTCTTATACGTTTGAAATACATTTATCGTAAACACAACATCCATCCAAAAAGTTCTGACACTGACTTTACTCCTGATCGGGGGCAAAGGTGCGCACGGGGCAAAGATCCGAATTTAACGTTTTTCTACTTGTTAATGTAGTGTGGCAGGCCTGCAATCTTCAGTTGAGAGCTTTTATGGTGGAAGAGTGGTGTGTTGTGTCAGTGGTTTGCGCTTTGTAGCTTTCGAGATATGAGGTCAGTTAGTTGGCCATGTAACTGATAGCTCTCTGTCTGCTATAACAAAATCCCAAAGAACTGCCAATACCTCGTATGTAAGTACATAGCAGAACTCAAGCTTTAAGTTTAGCTGTTAGTTTAACAAGTTGCCATATATGGCAATTGATATCAGAAGTTCAGAAATCAGCGCCACGGGGCAAGATCCTGGGGCAAATGTCCAGGTGCGTGCTTTTGCCTCAGAACGTTTATCTTTTCTTTCCTCCATTTTAATACTAAACCCACAGGTTTCGTTAATATATTTAATAGACCTTAATTCATAATTCACTATTTCACATCGACTGAATCAGTATTAATAAAACTAACTCAACTTCATGTTGCAGAAACTAAGAAAAAAATTCCTTCATGCCGTTGTCTTTTAAAACGTTAGAAGAAGCTAAGAAACTAATAGAAAATGGACCTTTCATTAGAAATGCAGCCAAATGGCTTGGACGTAATGAATTCGCATTACCTAAAAGACTTAAAACAGGCCTTGGAGTGACATTACTGAGGCGTTTCAAGAGGATGTTTTCTGAGGCAGAAGAAACTGAATTGGCGAAGCAGTGTATCACTCTGGATACTGTGCCCTATGGCCTTACGTTTACACACTTTCGACATTTAGCATATCAATTTGTCGAAAGTAATGGCGTAAACCATCCGTTGACTAAAAGAACCCAAGTGGCAGGGAAGAGTGGGCTTGCTCATTCGTCGCTCCTCATTATTTCAGGCAGTCAGTATCGGGAAGACAATGGGCTTCAATAAAGCACAAATCGAACTTTTCTTTCAGCAACTTGGAAGCTTTTCAGTAAGTATAATTTTTCGCTCCATCGAGTCTATAAGGAAAGCGAAACATGAATACAGACTGCACCGGGAACAGTGCAGAAAAGTGTAGCAAGAAAAGGATGAATAACAGTAATTAAACAAATTAAAAGAGAAAAAATCATCAACAAATCACCAACACAACAGAGAACCAAGAACACAAGCTCCAGACAAACATAGGATAGTAGGAACACCCTACAAAGAGTACAACATGGCACACACTAACATACAGTAATAAAAACGTACACAGGCTGGGAAACATACTGAAGAAACAAGGGCTACAAATATCATTACGCACAAATAACACAGTACAGAAGAATCTAAGGTCTAAGAACACCTCTAAAGACGAATTCTCCAAAGCTGAAATATATCAGTTAACCTGCAGTTCATGCCAGTCGGTCTACATACGCCAAACATGCAAAAATTTCAAAACGAGGTACTCCGAACACCTCAGAGTGCTAAGAAGTGATAGTATACTCTCCACTTTAGAAGACAAGAAAACCACCACCCAAAAACGTGGAGACTGATCTTAAGATCCTCAGAGAAAGCAACAGTCTCTATCAAAATCTCACATACAAAACTACCAAATACAAAAAGCAATAATATAGGGAAAGAGAGTCCTCAATGAAAATACAACACTGTGCAACAAAACACTGTTTGGAAAACTCATTGAACTATACAAAGATGACTCCCTTCAAAATACATAGCAGGAAGAAAATACCTTCTGTTTTCTTGGTTCTCTCCCTACTCTTCCATCTCTTGCGCTGTCTCTCTGTCTCTCTCTCTCTCTCTCTCTCTCTCTCTCTCACACACACACACACACACACACACACATACATACACACGCACACATTCAAAATCAGCGCCATAACAAACACAATACTAACGATGAACAAATGAGCAACGACTATAACATGACACCTCTCACTGAGTGTATTGTCTGAAGTGACTGATCAGGTCAGATTTCGCCACGTTTTGTGTAGGTGCATGTGAGGTGAAGTAGTGAGCGGAAATTTACGAAAAACTGAGTGAAAGAAATGCACTAAATATCAACCGATTGAGACACCAACCAGGGATACGAAACAGGACGGAAAATGTAAGTACAGAAACGTACATAACCCCTACCTTGGAAACAGCTCTCCACAAATATGCAATAATTTTGTTCATGGTTAGTTTTCAGATGACATGCTGTCAAAAAAACGACGAAACCGAGCACTAAAATTGATGTATAATAATAGAGTTCAGTTAGCGACGTAATTTTAAGGTGAGTGTCCAAACAAAAATGAAGCAATATGCAAATATTGTATTTCTTAGGCCTATATCAGTTAAATTATTGCAAACGTGATATTGTACTTTACAGAAATAAAAATTTCGCCCACAGAAGATGACACATTGGTGTCGAAATAAGTCTGGGGATATATAAAAATAAACTAATTGTGTTTGCATAAGGCTGATTTCCAAAACAACCCAGATTTTTTAATTCAATGCGTTTCATTGTGCTAATTGGCCTGTATTTAAATTAGTGATGAATTAGTGACTTGTTTGTGCCATGTTTTGATGTTTAATACGATCACCATGATGGAGAGAATGATGATGATGATTTTGATGATAGTGATGATTTTGATATAGTAAAACATTATACAAGATCCTTTAATCTGTTTAATTATAATAATTTCTTTCCGTGTGGAATTATGTCCCATAACAATAGAATGTTTGTCCTAGGCTTGGTACAAAGATCCATTTTCTTCAACTGTAACATTTTGTTAAACAGAGCTTTAATACATCATGCACGCAATCTTGAACCAATGGTATCGTGTAAAGTACGATCTTAGATGTGCATTCGACCAGTCAGTTGTGACCAGGCAGTGTTAACCGGTGGACGTACGCCCATAATGGATCAACGTCGTTGTGTCACAAATCGGAGCGGAGAAGCGAACTGAATATCTCCAAAATGGAGTGTCTAAGACCTTCTCCAAAATGTTCGGAATAAGAGAAAAGTGTGTGCAAAGTTTGTCCTGCACACCTTGACTCCCGAACAAAAACGATGCGTTAACGCCTGCCGCGACTTAATTTGAAATAAAAAAATCATCATGGGTGAGGAGACTTCGTGTTGTCACTACGAATCTATTATAAAACGACAAAGTACAGAATTTCACATGGAGGGTCGGCGCTTTACCGACGTAACTGACATCAAAGCCAGTGTGACACGCAAGTTGAGCAACTGGCCCAAGAGGCACCATTCGGACAGTTTCACATGGTCCACATGAACGTTACGCCCGTTGTACTCAAGTGAAAGGAGACTATGCAGAGCACGTGAAGCAATGAAATCACCATCTTAACGTTTCTCTATTTTTTATTTATCCGGCCTGAAACTTTCTGGACTGATGGGGTATGCAGGTTCTGCTGATAATTCTGAGTAGAAAGCAGGTTTGATTCCTTCATTTGTGTAACCAAAACTTCGTAATAATAAAATCGGAGAAGACAAATGTTCAGTCACAATACAGTGGTCAAAATAAATGTTGCGTACTGCTTTATTGTTAGAACTGAACATAATAGGAAACAAAACTGATTTTTTTGTCAAGTTGTAGTCATGAGAAAGCAAAAATAGAGAAGATAAACGCATTTCTACTTGACAAACCAAACAGGCTTACAAAAGATTCCACTACAAACACTACAGTTTCTTCTCGCGCAACAGATTTTTTAGAATCCGTTGGCACTCCTCCCTCGTCAGTGGAGAAACTGTTGATGCTGTTGGGCATACTCTTTACGATGGGATATTGTCCATTCCTCCACAGTGGGCGCTATAATGCCTGGGTAGGACCATACCAAACCGCTCGCTTTGGCATGGCCTATGTACTTTCAGTCCCATCCGATTGATTCTGCGCTCTACAAGGAAAGTGTTCACAGGATTGTGTCGATGGGGGCATGCATTGCCGTCCGTCAGATTGAATCTCGCTCCAGTACGTTCACCAAATAGAGCTACAATGTGTGCAAGGGTATCGTCCCATCTCGCGTCGTATCGGCACAATGGGTGTCACATGAGGTCAACCGTGATTCCTCCTCAGAACACGACTGAACCGCCTTGGTAAGGGTGGCCTTCTATGATACAGTTAGGGTGTAAACGTTGCCCTTGTTGCCTCCACAGACGAATATCACTATTGTCAGGGTGGAGACTTCAAATGGCTCTAAGCACTATGGGACTTGACATCTGAGGTCATCATTCCCCTGAGAACTACTTAAACCTAACTAACCTAAGAACATCACACATATCCATGCCCGAGGCAGGATTCGAACCTGTGACCGTAGCAGCAGCGCGGTTCCGGACTGAAGTTCATAGATCCGCTCGGCCACAGCGGCCGGCCAGAGTGGAGACTGACGTCATCAGAAAAGAGCTTTGTGTCCCAGTGTTGTTCCGTCCACAAAGATTTTTTGTATCTTTTGTGCTGACATCTGAACCCCTGTAGTTATTTGGAACGCCGTAGACGTGTAGCATTGTGTTGAGGTTTTTTGCGTGTTGTCATACGCAGATATCGGTTCTGCACACCTGTCGTTTTTCTTCCGCGGCCAGTCTTGGCACAATCCGCAACTGCTCCTGTCGCTAGACTCTTGGTTCAGATTCTAGACACATCACTTTGACTCACAGCGACATTCGCTGTGGCATCCGCCTGTTTCCTTTCTCCATCAGGCTGACTAAACGGAGCCTCTGATCGTACTTAATTGTTGTTTGAACCATCCAGAGGCAACACAATTCTCGTAATGACATACAGCACAGGTACAGCAAGATTTACAGGTGACATGGTTGCCATAGATCGCCCCGTCTCGGTAGAAACACGGACTGTTTCCGCAGGAATTACATTGCAAACAAACTAATTTATTGAATCATAACGTATATCTGGATTAAAACGTTAAATATTACAGTTGCAACAATATGCGACATTCCATTGGAACTACTGACGGCCTTGGGAGAGCCAGTCGTGACAAAACTCTACCATCTGGTGAGCAAGATGTATGAGACAGGCGAAATACCCTCAGGCTTCACGAAGAATATAATAATTCCAATCCCAAGGAAATCAGGTGCTTTTAGATGTGAAAATTACCGAGCAATCAGTTTAATAAGTCACGGCTGCAAAATACTAACACGAATTCTTTACAGACGAATGGAAAAACTGGTAGAAGCCGACCTCGGGGAAGATCAGTTTGGATTCCGTAGAAATGTTGGAACACGTGAGGCAGTACTGACCCTACGACTTATCTTAGAAGCTAGATTAAGGAAAGGCAAACCTACGTTTCTATCATTTGTAGACCTAGAGAAAGCTTTTGACAATGTTGACTGGAATACTCTCTTTCAAATTCTGAAGGTGGTAGGAGTAAAATACAGGGAGCGAAAGGCTATTTACAATTTGTACAGAAACCAGATGGCAGTTATAAGAGTCGAGGTGCATGAAAGGGAAGCAGTGGTTGGGAATGGAGTGAGACAGGGTTGTAGCCTCTCCCCGATGGTATTCAATCTGTATATTGAGCAAGCAGTGAAGGAAACAAAAGAAAAATTCAGAGTAGGTATTAAAATCCATGGAGAAGAAATAAAAACTTTGAGGTTCGCCGATGACATTGTAATTCTGTCAGAGACAGCACAGGACTTGGAACAGCAGCTGAACCGAATGGACAGTGTCTTGAAAGGAGGGTATAAGATGAGCATCAACAAAAGCAAAACGAGGATAATGGAATGTAGTCGAATTAAGTCGGATGATGCTGAGGGAATTAGATTAGGAAATGAGACACTTAAAGTAGTAAAGGAGTTCTGCTATTTGGGGAGCAAAATAACTGATGATGGTCGAAGTAGAGAAGATATAAAATGTAAACTGGCAATTTCAGGTAACGCGTTTCTAAAGAAGAGAAATTTGTTAACATCGAGTATAGATTTAAGTGTCAGGAAGTCATTTCTGAAAGTATTTGTAGGGAGTGTATCCATGTATGGAAGTGAACCATGGACGATAAATAGTTTGGACAAGAAGAGAATAGAAGCTTTCGAAATGTGGTGCTACAGAAGAATGCTGAAGATTAGATGGGTAGATCATATAACAAATGAGGAGTTATTGAATAGGATCGGGGAGAAGAGAAGTTTGTGGCACAACTTGACTAGAAGAAGGGATCGGTTGGTAGGACATGTTCTGAGGCATCAAGGGATCACCAATTTAGTATTGGAGGGCAGCGTGGAGGGTAAAAATCGTAGAGGGATACCAAAAGATGAATACACTAAACAGATTCATAAGGATGTAGGTTGCAGTAGGTACTGGGAGATGAAGCTTGCACAGGATAGAGTAGCATGGAGAGCTGCATCAAACCAGTCTCAGGACTGAAGACCACAACAACATTTTAAACACTGTATTTTCTGCGATGTCTGTGAATAGTACATTTATTCAATATATTTATTATCTTCACTTCTGTGACATTCCCATAATTTCAGGTTCGTGGATGTCAACTATTTAATGTCGTTGAGATAACATCACTGAATTCGGTTATTATTTCCAATGGATCTTCTCATATTGGTCTTTTTTGTCTGTAAGATATATGGATGAATTCCTCTCTAGCAGTATACAATCGAAATATTTCCAAAATGAAATTTTCATCTAATAATTTCCGGGTATGCAGCCGGATCCCGTCGACATTCTGCTGCATACCCGGAAATTATTAGGAGAACAAATACGCCGGGAAAATTTCAGAAGTCACATGAAATTTTCAGTCTACAGCCGAGCGTGCGCTGATATGAAACTTCTTGGCAGAAGGTAGGAAGAAGTACTGGCGGAAGTAAAGCTGCTTGAAGAAGCGTGCATAATAGTCCACAGATTACATGCTAGTATCTGCATGATCAAGGACTGCTGCTGAAGCGATGGTTATCCTGCATAACTGGAAACCTGGTTGTGAGGCACATAGATGCCTTCAGTCAGCCAGAGCGAGAATAATGACAATTTTAAAATATCGTGCGGATGTAAATTGTTCTGCTTTTAAATGTTATATATTATCTTATCGTCTAAAGTTATATATTCGGAGTTGTCCCGCCACCGTATTATTGCATACATTTATGTAATAATGTTTGATGAAAGACTATACCGCTAGCACGTACACAAGCGAATGATGCTCATATAACGCGGTGTATCTGTGTGAAGAATGACTGTTTCTTTTCACACAGTAGTGGTTCGAGTTGACAGCACCAAGATTGGCTTATATGAAAAGATTGTCTGAAAACTCAGTGCGGTCCAGCTGTAATGCGTCTGTGCCAAAGTGTAGTTGTTCCATGAATACACTTCACTTTTCCCTAGGGTTAACTTCGTATAGGACGAGGTCCTTTTTTTCAGGATTTGGCTTTTTTTTTATTTGACTGTGTGACCGAATACCACTGCTGGACGCTATAGTTGTCAAGGTAACCTAGGGATAGGAAGTCGAGTTCACCACTTGTCAGTGAATCGTGTAAACTTTGTTCTGTGTGTTATCCAATTTAACTATTTCAGTATCATATTTTCCAGTGCGAAATTTGGAGACAAGCACAGAAGTTGTCGAAACGAGCGTGGAAAACTGTCCCAAAGTCACAGTGAAGCTGGGCTCTGTACTAGCACACGGGTGCAGGGTGGATGCGAGCAGGGACTTACAGCCTATCGTTCTGCACGTTACCCTATACCAGCAGGTCTGTTAATCGGATACCCTATTAAAAGATACCATTATTAATTGCCACATAATCCATTAGGCCGTTGCTATTAAAATGAATTTCGTGTATTATTTATTTTATTCAATAGTATAAAAAGCTATTTCTACACTGGTCACTCGATTCTCAGCGTCGGTCAATCTTCGCACTACACACCTGTTAGTTCATAATCTAGCAACGCACAAACTGTTAGCTCACATTATGCACCATCACGACGAAGTTTCGTTTACATTTTATGTGCACCTGCTCACTCGCTTGCCCCAAAAAAAAAAATTATTTAGCCTCCTTCTGCAATGATTGAGGTGTTGAGCGCACAAAGAAGATAAGGTAATATCAACAGCAAAGTTTTGATGTAAGGTTTTCCAGAAAAAAAGACGTTATAGTGCGAAAGTGTTTTGTGAACTAACGTGTGTCCGGTGAAGAGTACATTGATCGTGTGTGAAATATATGTGAAATTTTGATACTAAATATGATTGTAAAAAGTATCGTAAGTTAACATGTACATGTTTGTGAGGGATATACCCTAATAAATTTGGAATATAATCCACGTCATTGGCCCAAAGAATGATGATCAGGGACTTTACGTAACCACTTCTCCTCCTCTTGCCGGCCAAATACTGACAGTAAAAATGTCATCCGCCTGCAGGATTCGAACAGGCGTACCTCCAGGTCGCGCGTCATTACATAGGCAAGTGCTAGTGACCAAGGCGGGTACGAGAGTCGGAAGTCTTCAAATGTCTGTGGCAGTGACAAGCATTCTGTTTATCTAATTCGCTGTTTTATGGTCATCAGATGGAAGGCTGGTTTTGCGTACAAAAGATAGTGAACGCCTTTCAGCAGCCTGCTAGTTTTCCAGAAGTTAGGTCTACTTCTTGCCAAGCAAGTGCCTCTTACAACTATACAACTGTTCGTTGTGCCACATCTATCAACATTTCGTCTTTGTTGAACTAGTGGAAGATGCAATATATTCTCCTGGCTTTCTCGTGTGATCCTGCAATAACAATGAACACGGCTACCGCCCAATGAAGGTGTAACCAACGAAGCACGTACTGGACACATAAAATTCTTCTGACTGACAGAAATTTTAAAAGGTGTCACATAGCCACGACAATATTTCCATCGGAGGAACGTATTTACTTTATTATAATTTTAGTCTTGGACTGCAATATTTATTTATAATTAGGTTATTAATTTCGGTCGGTAATGACCATCTTCAGACCTAGGAGCACATTTAGGTAGCATAATTTAACAACGCACTCCTAAGTATACGAATGTAAAGCAGAAAATACTATGAAACAAATGAAACATATCCGTGCCTGAGTAGAAAAGCCGACCACTCTGGCCGAGAGGTTCTAGGCGCTTCCGTCCGGAACCGCGCTGCTGCTACGGTCGCAGGTTCGAATCCTGCCTCGGGCATGGATGTGTGTGATGTCCTGATGTTAGTTAGGTTTAAGTCGTTCTAAGTCTAGGGGTCTGATGACCTGAGATGTTAAGTCCCATAGTGCTTAGAGCCATTTGAACCATTTGAGTAAAAAGGTGTTGCACTACACATATCTCGCCGTTTTATGGGATGGTGCAGCCAAAATCATAAACCATTTCTGTTTCGTCAAACAAATAAAAATGTTGTATGTGAAGAGCGCAACTGAGCGTCATTGCCGCGCGAGGTACTCGTGCGGTCTAGGGCGACTTGTCACAGTTCGCGCGGCTCCCCCCCCCGTCGGAGGTTCGACATCCTCCCTCGTGCATGGGTGTGTGTGTAAGTTAAAGATAGATTACGTAGTGTGTAAGCCTAGGAACCGATGTCTTCAGCAGTTTGGTCCCATAGGGACTTATCACAAAGAAGCGTCATACTGCACCTGAAGAGAGACTCAGTTATACTGCCTTGCAGCGGCACGAAACCTGCCTCCATCCACCCCGATAGATGTCGCCGCTGCACGTCGGTTTACTTGATTTCAAAGAAGTACAATCCTTATACTCAAGTGTGTAAAACTTTAGTTTACATTTTATAAAATGAAATATTGAAAATAAAACGGAAATGCTTGTGCTTACAACGTCACATTATATTAAAAAAAACATGGTTCAAATGGCTCTGAGCACTATGGTACTTAACATCTGAGGTCATCAGTCCCCTAGAACGTAGAACTACTTAAACCTAACTAACCGAAGGACATCACACACATCCTTGCCCGAGGCAGGATTCGAACCTGTGACCGTATCAATCGCGCGGTTCCGGAATGAAATGCCTAGAACCGCTCGGCTACCGCGGGCAGAGTCATATTATAAATTTAATTCCATTTTACTTTTTTGCCTGTGGTTTACTGAGACCTCCCGTATGAAGGGTGTGTTGCAGGAGCGCGTTGTCCACATTTGAAAATGTTTTCACAAGTGAGCTGTAATTTTTTCTGCAATTAAATTATTTCGATTTAGTAAACGAACTACGTAATCTTCTAACGTGCTGGGTATTTTAATAGAGCATCCTTTCCCATTAAATTTCTTATACGATGCGTAAGCACATGTACTTCCCTTTTATTTTCTACATTTCCTTTTATAAAATGTAAACTGAGGTTTTACATACTTGAATATAAGGACTGTACTTCTTTGAAATCATGTGAACTGACATGCAGCCACGACGTCAGCGGACTTGAATGGAGGTACGTTTCATGTCGCTGCGCGGCAGCTTAATTGTGTCTCTCATGTGCAGTACGTAGACGTCGTTGGTGCACGGCAGCATAACTGTCTCACATTCCAGAATGAAGGCTTCATTGGTGCTCTTTACGTACCATAATTTTAGTTGTTTGACGAAGCCGGAATGGCTAATGATTTTGATTGCACCATCACACATAATGGCATAATATGTGTAGTGCAACACGTTTCTACTCAGTTACGGACACATTGTCGTTTTATAGTGTTTACTGCTTTACATTCGTGTACTCCGCCTCACTCATCTCCTCTCTCTCCAGCTTAACTCCCGTCGCTCCTTCATTTTTGTCTCCCTCGACCTCGAAAAGGCCTACGACCGTGTCTGGCATCCCGATCTCCTGTTTAAACTCCAAACCTACGCCCTTCCTGTCAACTACAACCATCTGATGGCCTCCTTCCTCTCCCGCCGCCCCTCCTATGTTACCATCCATAATGCCAATTCCCTCACCTTCTACCCCTCTGCAGGTGTGCCCCAGGGCTCCTGTACCTCCTGTACACGGCAGATATGCCCCAACCCCCCCCCCCCTCCTTCCAGTACACCTCTTGCAATATGCCGATGACACCGCATTCCTTGGCCTCGCTCCTACCCTCCAACGGTCCCAACACCTTCTCCAGAATCACCTTGACCATTTTGCCGCACGGTGTAACCAGTGGCTCCTGAAAATCAATTCTTCCAAGACTCAGGCAATCATCGTAGGTCGTACCACTCGCTCCTTCCGGCTCCTGGATCTCTCCCTTACCGTCTGTACCCGTCCTGTCCGCCTCACCCCCACCCTCACCTACCTTGGCCTCACCATTGACTGTCACACCTGGATCCCTCATCTCCTCTCCAACCAATCCAAAGCCCACAACCGCCTCTGCCTCCTCAAACTCCTCTCTGGCCGGACATGGGCGTTGCACCCCTCTACCATCCTCCACACCTACAAATCCTTAATCCATCCCATCCTCTGTAATGCCAGTCCCACCTGGATATCTGCCCCCCCCCCCCCCCCCCAAATTCTATAAGTCCCTCCAGACCCTTGAGCATCATGCACTCCACCTCACCTTCTGTATATGCCTCCCGTCCCCCACGCTGATCCTCTATGACCTCATTCCTTTCCCCCATCTGCTCCTATTCGTCGAATGTATCTGCATACTCTACACCTCTTGCTGCCTTGATCCCCCTCACCCCCTGGTTGCTCCTCTCCACTCCCATCCCCGCCCCCTGCCACATCTTCACTGTTGTGTCCCCCAACCCTCCATCTCTACACCCTTCATCTCCTTTCCCAAGGTGACTTACATCAACTACCCCTCCCAGATGATGCCCTCTTTCCCTCCATTTATCCCTCCTATCATCTCTGATCCTCACCCCCTCCCCTCCTTTGCTCCATCCTTTTCTTAGGCTCCCTCTGCCCCCCTTCCATCCTCTTATTTCCCCACCTAACCTCTCTCTGTCCCCCTTCTCTCCCCCCGAGTCCTTTTGCATTTCCCTCCTCTGCCTTCCCCCGTTCCCTGTTGCGTCTTCCCTACCCCTCTCCCCCTTTATGAGTCCATTCCCTCCTTTGGTTCCCCCCTCCTTTTGTTTTTCCTCTTCTCCCTCCTTGTTTTCCCCCCTCATCTGTCCAGGTTCACACACCCCCCCCCCCCCCCGCCCCCAATCTGCCCTAGGCTATGGTGTGTCCTCTTTGTGCCGACATTTTAGTGCAGTGTTTACAGTGAGTGTTCAGTGTTGTTTGTCTTTCCTGAAATGTTGCGAACGGCCATCATACTGTCGCTGGGTGTGCTTTTATATCTCTTGCGAATAGAAACCAGACTATCGCCAAGTTTTTTAATTGTGTCGACTATGTTACCTGCCTGCATCCTGTGTATTTTATTCGCTTTGCCAACCCTTTGCTTTATGTTTTAACTTTCCACTATTTGCCACCGTTTTACAATTTAAGTCCCCATTTTATCGCCTGCTTTTATTGTTTCTTAACTTCTTCTTACATTTTAAAAAGTCTGTAGGCTACAGAGCAGGGTAATAAGCTGCTGCCAGCCCGAAATACAATAAAGGAAGAAAAAAACATTTTGTACTTAGGAGCGCGTTTGTAAATTATCCCACCTCTACGTGCTTTTATTTTCCGACCCAAATTAACATCCTGATTAGAAATAAACATTGCGATCCAAGATTGGAATTATAATAAGACATAAATTTCAGTATTTTCATTTAGAGTAGCAGCCTCATCTTCAAGGTACTGACCGTAATGGATAAAACAGCTGTTAGTTTGTTCATCTTCCGTCAGTGAAATGTATTTTTTGTTTCACAGTACTTCTATCTGCAGACTTTCATCATACTCGGCTTGTATTCTATTCTCTGCTTCTAACTTAACTCTCCGTCGTCCCTTAAAACTGTTGTAGCCAATTACTTGCTGCTGACTTTCTCCGCAGAAGACGGATCGTACACAAGGTGCGCGGGCGAAAGTGAGGACGCCTCCAGAGGAATGTGAAGAGACAGGATAGCAGATGAGGGTTCCACGGCGAGCTGTCACGCTAGTTAGCTCCACAGAAGCTGACCTCGGACATTCCACGGAGCTTCCGGCTGCAGCTCTTCCAGCCCCGTCTCCCACGTATTCAGGGGTACACATTCAGACAACAATTCAAGATAAGGAAAAGAAATCCACGAGTTACCACATAGAGAGGTCTCATTGCTTTCTTGTTTGGCTTGATGCTCATAACTACAGAAATACTGTAAGCAGCTAACTATTTTTAGATGGAATTACACATTTTAATGTGGTGCCAATTATAGAAGACTTCAACTCTTCTCCTGAATGATTGCCGTCTGGGGAAAAATATGGTTTGCGTATTTGTAAACACTTTATTTCTGATCCTCATACTAATTTAAATGGCAATTCTCGATCATCAGTGCTTTATAAAGCTTTTTCTGTTCCTCGAGTGTCACAAGAACTGAAGACTAAAAGATAAGTGCCGGATTAGAATCGGTGTAACGCAGGTTTCTGCCACATGGCTCAACGCCTAAATCGAAGATGGGATGAGAGAAATAAGAAAATGTTTCAAGAGTGGTCTTAAAATTCAGGATGAATAGATATCAACGGCAGCATTCGCCGATTACATTTCAATGCTCAATCTGCGTGAGACATAGTTACAGGACCTACTGTACGGGATAATCATTCTAGTGAGCACTCAATATAGATTAAAACAAAAGAAAATACAGGTAAAAGTGATGAGGAGCAGAAAGAATGAGATTACTGACAAACTTTACTTCAGAATTGGGGACCACGCCGTAGACGAAGTGAATGGAAGCAAAATAACACGTGATGGATGGAGCCAGAAGAATATTAGAAGCAGACTTGTATAGACAAAGAGGACTGAAAGAATTCTATTACTAACAAAAATGGGATTTAATTTAATGCAGAAAATTCTGACAACGTACGTCTGGAGTGCAGCATTATGTGAACATAAAACATGGACTGCGGTAAGACTGTAAAAGAAGAGGATCGTATCTTTTGTGATCTGGTGTTACTTAAGGACGAGGTGACACTAATGATTGATTTCCAAGGTACTAGATGCAGTAGCAGCTAGAAAAATTACATTGTCCAACAGAATTAAAGGATAATTTTTTTTCGAAACCACGTAACTGCCTCCCATTTACATTCGTAACTTTAAAATTTGGTTCAAAGGTGATTGCAATCTTCCTCTGTGGAGAACGAAATGAACGTTTGGCGTCATTGTCCAGGACGCCCCTTACGGGGCAGGTCCGGCCGCCTTGGTGCAGGCCTTATTACATTCGACCTGAGCGCCGAATGGGGATGAAATTCTGATGAAGACAACACAACACCCACTCCCTGAGGGGAGAAAATCCCCGCCCCAGCCGGGAATCGAACGCGGGTCCCTTAGGCCCTTAGGACGGCACTCCGTCACGCTGACCAGCTGACCATTCAGCAATCGGGATGAACATTTCCCGCTCTAATGTTGCAAAAGTGTGGCGCCCTGCGACATCACCCTCGTGTTCAACGACGCTTATGGGGGAGGGAGGAGGGTCAGACCGGAGTTCAGAAGTTCTTGTGAGCTGTAAGGTGTGTCAATGGTGTCACATTGGCACAAAACGTCAACAGTTCTACCCAATGCTGCCGTGGACGTGTCATACGGTGAGAAGTTTTTCACAGACCCTCTTACCCAAATTTTTGATGTCTCTGCAATGGCAGTCAGCACCGCGAAACCCACTGATGAAATCACGCGGTTTTCATACGGGTGGGCCAGAAATACAGTTCAGACACGTCACCGCTCAGAATCCATACGAAAAGGCGTCTGGGGATGGAATAAAGGGCGTCAATGAAACCACCTCTTTCCCTGGAACTTTCATTCCCACACATTTCGCGGTCGAAATCGACAGTTCGCAGTGCGTCGAGCGACAGGAAGACGTTCTTGACAACCTTTGACTCTGCTGTCACCCTAGGGTGTTTAAACCCTTCTCTAAGAAGACTGCGGAGCTGCATCCCCACTGAACGGGATCGCACCTATTTGAAAGCAGCGCGACAGCAACTTTTGCTCTATCATACAGTATGAAACCACTAGGGACCGTTCAAAACCAATGAACGTGTTCCGAAGTACCAAAGGATGGCCGTCCGGTGTGGCCGTGTGGTTCAAGGCGCTTCAGTTTGGAACCGCGCGACGGCTACGGTGGCAGGTTCGAATCCTGCCTCGGGAATGGCTGTGTGTGATGTTCTTAGGTTAGTTAGGTTTAAGTAGTTCTAAGTTCTAGATTGAGATCGGGACCATCACGAAGCTGCCGTCTATTATTTATTCGCACGTGGGGTATTGACAGAAAAATAGAATGTGATTGATTTTCTGACATTTGTTTGCAAAAGTTGAGGGTGACCACTTTTCGTTCAGACTCGCTACCTTTCTGAGAATATTGTTTTGGGCTGCATATACCCCACGACTCGATCGCTGTGGCGTCACCGAAGCCAATCGATGCCGATAACCAGTCGTAGGTGAATTTAATCTTACACATATGAAAAGAAACTAAGTGAGGGGCAATTAAAAATGGTATGCCACAACTCTGTATTTTATGTGTGGCTGCCTTTATTTACCCTCTATTTCTAACAATACATAGATTGAATCATGGCACTGAAAAAAAAGGGTCTGTGACATGCGAAATTCAGCTTCCCTTTTCTCATTTGATTTACTGAGAACTATGGATGAAGGGCAACAGGCAGGCTCCATATTTTTAAATTTCCGTAAAGTGTTTGACATGGTTCTCCATTGCAGGCTGTTAACGAAGGTACAAGCACATGGAATAAGTTCACAGATACGCGAGTAGCTCGAAGAATAGAACACAGCATGTTATCCTCGATGCGAGTGTTCACCAGAGACAAGGGTATCGTCAGCCGCGTCCCAGGGAAGTGTAATAGCACCGCTATTATTCTCTATATACACAAATGATTTGGCGGACAGGGTGGGCAGCAATCTGCGGTTGTTTGCTGATGGTGCCATAGTGTTCGGTAAGGTGCAGATCTTGTGTGACTGCAGGAAGATACAAGACGACTCAGACAAAGTTTCCAACTGTCAGGATGAATCCAGAATGAGATTTTCACTCTGCAGCGGAGTGTGCGCTGATATGAAACTTCCTGGCACACAGTTTTAATCTGGCAGGTAGTTTCATGTTAGGATGAATAGTAGTTATCCCTAAATGTAGAAACATGTAAGTTAATGCGGATGAGTAGGAAGAACAAGCCTGTAATGTTCGGATACAGTATTACTGGTGTCCTGCAATCTACGGTTGTTTGCTGATGGTGCCATAGTGTTCGGTAAGGTGCAGATCTTGTGTGACTGCAGGAAGACACAAGACGACTTAGACAAAGTTTCCAACTGTCAGGATGAATCCAGAATGAGATTTTCACTCTGCAGCGGAGTGTGCGCTGATATGAAACTTCCTGGCACACAGTTTTAATCTGGCAGGAAGTTTCATGTTAGGATGAATAGTAGTTATCCCTAAATGTAGAAACATGTAAGTTAATGCGGATGAGTAGGAAGAACAAGCCTGTAATGTTCGGATACAGTATTACTGGTGTCCTGCTTGACAGAGTTAAGTCCTTTAAATATCTGGGCGTTACGTTGCAAAGGGATATGAGATGGAACGAGCATGTGAAAGTTGTGGTAGGGAAGACAAATGGTCGACTTCGGTTTGTTGAGAGAACTTTAGGAAAGAGTGGTTCACTTGTAAAGGAGACAGCATATAGGACGCTGGTGTGACCTATTTTTGAGAACTGCTGTAGTGTTTGGGATCCGTACCTGGTCGGACTGCAGAGAGACATCGAAGCAGTTCAGAGGCGGGCTGCTAGATTTGTTACCAATGGGTTCGAACAACACGAAAGTGTCATGGAGATGCTTCGGGCACTCAAATGGGAATCCCTGGAGGGAAGGCGACGTTCTTTTCAATTTGAAGCTGACTGCCGAACGATTCTACTGCCGCCAGTATCCATCGCGCGCAATGACCACGAAGACAAGATACGAGAAATTAGGGTTCATACGGAGACGTACAGACAGTCGTTTTTCCCTCGCTCTATTTGCGAGTGGAACAGGAGGGGAATTGACAAGTATTGGTACAGGATACCCTCCGCCACGCACCTTACGGTGGCTCGCCGAATACCTACGTAGGTGTAGATGATCGCTGGCAGTTCCTCGCGCGTGGACGGTTAAAAGCAGTCTCGGGTCTTGCCAAAGAGTGGCTTGATGCATATGGTCTAGAGTGTTCACACCCATAATATAGATACATAATATGTCTGTTACAGCAAACCACGTCCCTGTCCCTGCCGCGCTCAAGTTTCAAACCGATGTCTAAATCACGTGACGGAGGACAAAAAGCCGAGTATGTGTCATTACGCACTGTGTAAAGGCAAACGACATTTATAGCTCTAACAGCTGAACGACCTGTTGTATTAGTATGACACATGCAGCGTTACAATTAATCTAATTTCTCCGAAGTTTCCTATATTAATGCGATGATTATCTTTTTGCATTTGGCCAGGTGAAGGGATAGCAAACAGTTTATAGCGCTGTACTTACAGTACTTTCGTTCTACAAGTGACAGAATTACAGTTCTTCAGTGAATTCCTACGTTTGTAACACTCTGAATCCTTTAGGTCACTGCTTCTGCAGGAGATGGATACAGAATATCGGTTTTGCGTGTTTGGCGCCGTGCAGGTGAGCGCCACAATTAGGACTGCATACGACCGAGGCACACAGGGCCAACACCCGGCATTATGGTGTGGGGAGCGATCTCCTACACTGGCCGTACACCTCTGGTGATCGTCGAGGGGACACTGAATAGTGCACGGTACATCCAAACCGTCATAGAACCCATCGTTCTACCATTCCTAGACCGGCAAGGGAACTTGCTGTTCCAACAGGACAATGCACGTCCGCATGTATCCCGTGCCACCCAACGTGCTCTAGAAGGTGTAAGTCAGCTACCCTGGCCAGCAAGATCTCCGGATCTGTCCCCCATTGAGCATGTTTGGGACTGGATGAAGCGTCGTCTCACGAGGTCTGCACGTCCAGCTCGAACGCTGGTCCAACTGAGGCGCCAAGTGGAAATGGCATGGCAAGCCGTTCCACAGGACTACATCCAGCATCTCTACGATCGTCTCCATGGGAGAATAGCAGCCTGCATTGCTGCGAAAGGTGGATATACACTTTACTAGAGCCGACATGCTCTGTTGCCTGTGTCTATGTGCCTGTGGTTCTGTCAGTGTGATCATGTGATGTATCTGACCCCAGGAATGTGTCAATAAAGTTTCCCCTTCCTGGGACAATGAATTCACGGTGTTCTTATTTCAATTTCCAGGAGTGTATAATATCTGGTCTCTAGACAAAATAAATGTTAATATATGATACATTTTGCTTACGTCAGTACAGATAACGAAACAATATCGGGATAAGAAGCGTAATACACACATCAAAGAAAGTATTGCATCACCCCGGTTCCCATCAACTCCTGAACATATGCGTTGACTGTAGATATTGTATCACAGACACAGTCCCTTTGACTGTCCACTGATGTCATTAAATCTGCCCAAAGATGCAGACAACCATGGATGAGCACCGCCTTAAGACGGAAGGGATCCGACAGCCTATCAATTCCAGTCATTCCACCAGGAAGGAGGTACATGGCTCGTGTTGTCTGTAGTGCAACCATGCCTAGACGGTCAACACCGCGGTTCGATATTTTGTGCCAGGAAGGGCTCTCAACAAGGGAAGTGTCCAGGCGTCTCGGCGTGAACGAAAGTGATGTTGTTCGGAAATGGAGGAGATACAGAGAGACAGGAACTGTCGATGACATGACTCGCTCAGGCCGCCCAAGGGCTACTACACACTAGATATAGTCGGGATCAGTGAATTTAAATGGAAGGAAGAAAAGGATTTCTGGTCAGATGAATACAGGGTGCTATCAACAGAAACAGAAAATGGTATAAAGTGAGTAGAATGCATCGCCTTAGAACGCTGAATTGTTTCCAGACTTTGAGTTCCCATTACATCGCATTCAGCACTCATCGAATCTCATGTAACTACTAAACAAGGGATTCTATACTTTCAGCTATCTAGTTCGATTACTTTCATGCTATTCCCATCCGAGATGAATGCATATACATCATTGGAAAGAGCGAAATTCCCAGGATTTTTTAGTAGGTTGGCGACCATTACCCGTATAAAATCAAGCCGCGACTGCTTATATTAGCAATAATAACAGAAAATACGCATAAATTGAAGGAAAATACAACAAAATGCGGGATAATTGAGGGAGAATAAGAGAGTACTTACATGCCTGCTTGGTGTAGGAAAATTCTTGTGCATTGGAACGAGTGTATTACAAAAATAGGAAAAGGAGAAAAAGTCGACATGGAAGCCCTGAAAACCAGGGAAACAGTAACAGATCGTGAGCAGCATAAAGACGGTTGAAATCGGCAACATTAGAGAATTTTATGAAGTATCCGGAGATGTGACTACGATAAACTTCTCGTCCTCCATAGCTGAAGACCATTAGATCACCAGCTTGGGTTCTGCAATACACAGTTACATAATGGATCGTATGTTTGACCCCATGCGAGACTGTTTGAGTGTTTTAAACTCTAACAAACAGTATTTACATAGTGTGTCTCTGTAATCTCTACCAATCATAACCATGTGGAGTCAGCTAGCAAATACCTCACAGAAGAGCTGCTAAGTGAATTTTAAAACATTCTGCAGTATGTTTACTGAGATAATAGGAATGCATGCAAATTGACTGCTATCACAAAATACTTTCCTACAGAAGCGAATCATCTGTCTCTAAATTGACATGAATCAGCTATAAATGACGACAGAAGTAATTGGAGTAATCGACTGAGGGGGGTTGTGATGAGGTAGAGTGATGATGCATTCCAGAGAGAAGGAGATGCTGTGGCAGGTCGTTTATCGCACATTTAGCGATTTTTTCCGTTGTTCTCTTTGGCTGTGTCAGTTGAATGATATAACCTGCTTTCTTCTCGTATACAATCATGTGTTCTGGGTGTGACTTAGACCGCTACCTGCCTGCAATCAGTAACAGCAAACCTCTCCATACAAGTCAGCAGAGGACTTCCAACACATGTGTGATGAACCACGTCCACTAAACCTATGGAAAACCTATTTCGTCATCTTCCCGTAGACGAACGAAGATGCTTGCGAAGTACACCAATTCCCTGTCACATCCTCGACTAAAACGAGTGTTCAGTTTCATAACTGCAATGATTTTAAGTCAATGATAGAGGTTTGTGAGTTTCTGCAATCCCTTTGTGTTCATTTGTTTGACAGTTGTGCGTGGAAGGGACAGTGTTCCGATCACAGAGTTACTGCAGCATCGTGTCACGACATGTTGAAAGAGAGAGAGAGAGAGAGAGAGGGAGGGATGGAGGGAGTGCGATATATACGTGCGTATAATAAACACCCTTCCCCCAAAATTATTTCTCTTCTTCAT
This sequence comes from Schistocerca gregaria, assembly GCF_023897955.1. Lineage (NCBI taxonomy): Eukaryota > Metazoa > Arthropoda > Insecta > Orthoptera > Acrididae > Schistocerca > Schistocerca gregaria. The sequence continues at coordinate 243,728,275 of NC_064921.1, forward strand.
ACTGATCTCCTTTGTACTAAGACTGCAGTACACGTAAGTGGCCAATTTGCTTCCAGGCCCTGAGTGGAATGCATAAGTTCTAAGAAATGTTCACCAACCTGCAGTCTTCTCTAGTCGTTGTCCACTGCTCTGAAAACAGCACGTAGATCTTGAATCCGTAATCTAAAGGCTGTAAGAAACTCTTAGCGAGGAACTATTGTTTTAGAAATGATTAAATTTCCAATCAGTTTGCTTATACGGGACGCCACTCGCTTTTTATCAGCAGAACACGAGAAACTGCGTAATTACATACCTTTTTTAGGTTCACAACTTTCTATTCTTCAACAAATTAATGAGCTGCATATTTCCGTAAATTAGTATCACACAGTTCTCAACTATATGTCCAAATAACTACACATTGCTGATAAAGTCTTAACTGAGACCGCGGCGGACATGATGTCCGTCCTCCGAGACCGTCGAACGAGTTCTCCTCTTACAACCGGACCACTTCGCCCGCCAACCGAGTTAGGTGCGATCCAGAGATCACCGAAGTGCTTCGTCTGCCTTTTCTGCTACTGAGAGATGCTCTAAATATGACAAGCAAGTAAATACGCTGTTTAGTTTTTCAAATATTAATCATAGAAGATTACCATTTTGGCGCGCTGATCCCGAACGCAGCAGCCAATCTCGGAGGAGGACCACAATTTCTAACTATACCCGTACCGAAAAACCACCTGTCATCCGTACCTCACACGACATTACGTCATCTTGCCTCAGCTGCATTCTAAACTGCTCTAAAAAGAGCTTCTTGTAGCCGAATATTGTGGTTGCAAAGCCAGAAATATTACAGTGTGTAGTTTCACATCTCTAACACCGGTGCTTCGGATTTTTCCATTTCCTCATAAAATGTCGTTGTTGCATGCATTTTCCGTTGTTGACGATCATTTTACAGGATTGATGCAAGCATAGCGTAATTTCTGAACTGTAATCGGACGTGAACAGCGGGCACTGTATGCCTCCGGGAACCTGTATAGTGCATGTATCACAAAGAATCTATCTTTTTTCTTTGATGTAGAAGGCAGTAGTTTTATCATCTAAAGTTCTTCGCCATAGTAAGTGGGATAGAAAACTAGCAGGGCGAATGTATGTCAGGTCTTGGAAATATATTTCCCGTATTAAAGTATTAACAGAACTGTATTTCACTACTAATACAAAGGGGAACCACACTGTTTTCACGTTGTAGCACGTTTTAAATGCAGAACCGTGTAACATTAGGAGTGTGTCTTTATGGGTCATTTTTCTCTTTCCAATAACGTCTTGGTATGGACTCTAACCACTAGGCTAATGATAAATTTTGTATGACCAGTTACGCTGCTATAAGTATAACTTTTTATTTCGAACTATAAGCATGTTATAGCTATACAGCCATAATCAGGTTATCTCTAATAGTACTTCTTATAAATTTTGGTGCATTTGTTGTCTGACTTACGAATAATTTGATTTTACCTACGGTTTCAAGTCCTGACTTCCATTCAATATCGTTGATTCTGTTGCTGCCTATTTGTTTACTAACTGCATTCTTTCCTAGTTACTTCCATATTATTCAGCTGTGTGTTCCGGTGTGTTCTGACACTTAATAAATAAGCTCAGAAATAAACTTAATTTCAAGTTGAAATTTCGAGACAGCAATTGTGTCAGCTGATCAGGGATACAGTATGGTTAGATCTGATTGTTGATATTTCTGTCAGCGATGTTGTTTGTTTGCACTGACTGAATATCGATGGTGTCCTGTTGCTTAAATTTTGTCTCTCGTTCTATTACGATTTATCTAGCATCTGGGAAGATAATGTCAACAAAGTTTTCGATGAAGTGTTTATATTTTAGGTAAATTTGCTGGTTGAGAAAGAAACATGGACAATTCATTGCGTGTAAATATTTCTCGATTTTCTCCAACATGTTCTTTATTCGTCGTTTTGATGTTATGTGTAAAACATTGACAGCATTTTCCATTCGGTCTGTTGTACGTCATTCATTTTTAATGTGGTGAAAAAAGATGGATGAGTTGTTGTCGGTCTAACATGCTGTTGATGTCTAGTGGCGAAGTTTCTGCCTGTCTGTCCTATGCAGAATTTTTCAGTCTTTGCAGCGAATTTTAAATGTATCTGAGTTTGAGTGTATAGATGGTTTTATATTATGTCGTGCTTGGTAAGAGAAATGTATGTTGATATGTTTCAGTAGTGCATGAATTTTGTTTGATATACTTCCCAGATATGATATAGATACACTATATGTATGATTTTCTCTTTATTGTGTATCTCTGATCAGTATTATTTCTTTAGATATATTTGGTCCAGAGTGTTTTTTGTATTCGTTATATAACTCTTTGATTGTTTTTGGACTGTATTCATTCTGTTGTGCCACATATTCCAGGGTTTTAATTTCCTATTGTATAGTATACTGTTATAAAGGCAAGTTAATCACTCTATTGGTCATGATGTGAAATTTTGCGTATTTATATTATTTTAGGTATCAGGAATTTGCATTAATAATTTTATCAGTTGTTTTCAGTATATTTCAAGTTTATGAGTGCTGTTAGTGTTACTTGTGAAAGTTTATTGATTTTTTTGTTCCTGGTTACACTGTAAATTTTGTATTGTGATGTAGGGTGTTGAGTGTTGTATGTATGTCTTTTAATGTCCTCATTGGTTCCATGTATGAGCATTTCTGTGGCGTCAAAGTATCTGCAGTAATATATTATTTTATTAATGAAAGTGTTTTTGGTTCTAAAGAATTTTTCTTCTGTCATGTTTAAGAAAATATCCGCTATTGTGCCAGAAATACTGCATCCCCATCATTTTGCATGTAAATTTTGTCATTGAATGTGAAGTTATATTATTTCATTAGTTTCTGTTGTGGATGTTTTTCTGTACCATAGTAGATTTTCTTCAATAATAGTAATTACTTCTTGTATTGGAATGTTTGTATTGAGACCTGTGATGTCAAAATAGACGAATTTGGCATTTGTAGGAGTTTGTATGTCCTCGATTTTTTGTTCTAAAGATTTTGAATTTTTTTTTATGATGTAGTATAGTATAAATTTTGTTATGTGTACAATATTTCTCAAGGATTCTATCCAGTCTTTTACTAATGAGATATATAGAACTGTCTATGCTATCCACAAATGGATGAAGGTTTATGTATTTTTAGATGTGCGTGTAATCTGAGTATCTTTGAGTTCATTACTACTCATGCTCTTTTTTCATATTCAGTCATAAGTGTACATCATTGTTTTACAGTTTTGTTACATTGATCTGTGTATTTGTTTTTGGGTCCTAGCGATTTCTATTGTGTTGTTTATTGTGAAGAAGTCATTGGCCGTTTGTATGCAGTCATTTCTTTGTAGTATGACTAGATTATTTCCCTTATCTGCCTTTATAGCTATTGCACTATAAGATGTTAGCTTATGGTGGATAAGTCTTAATATTCAGTGATCATTTTTGTTTTATTGTGGTGTATTGAATTTTGTTGTTTCTATTATATTCACTACTTTAACTGTTACTTTATTTTGTTGCTCCACTAGTACTTTAGCACTATCTATAGCTATCTTAATTATATATATGAAGACAGTAACTGTTCTCGAAAGAACAGAATACTGTTGATGACCGTGCAGCTTTCCCCTGGAATAAATGATGACTAACTGAAACCCTCAGCTGCAGGCAGGTGTTGTTGATATACCTCGATGTGGACAGCTGAAAATGTGTGTCCCGACGGGGACTCGAACCCGGGATCTCCTGCTTACGTGGCAGACGCTCTATCCATCTGAGCCACCGAGGGGACAGATGAATAGCGCGACTGCAGGGACTTATCCCTTGCATGCTTCCCGTGAGACTCACATTCCCAACTGTCCACAATTCTACATATGCAATGTACCTTATAGACATTTGCCCATTCACTCATTACTCGCGCACGCTTTGGCGATTCCCGTAAGAGTTTGGGCAACCTGTGCGCATTCGCACAGACGAAGGTCAATGGCTGGGTAGCCTTTAACTATATATATGAAGGCAGTAACTGTTCTCGAAAGAACAGAATACTGTCGATGACCGTGCAGCTTTGTGTGTTTGCATGTAATGTTTGTGTGTTTATATGTAATGCTAATAATTTTTGTCTGAAGAGCCAAACAGGAAGCAACCATCTCATTAAAAACACCGGCTGAGAGTGTTACAGGAACCACTAGTTATTTCAGTATCTCTTTAAATAAAATAAAGCTACAGACGCTTCCTAAGGCTTCACTACTTCCAGAAAGATTTTAAAGAAGGAGAAGAAAATTTTGCATTCAAATAATACTGACAAGCAGATCGGGGGAGGAAGGGCACTCAATTTCAGTTTGACATCTTTGTTTTACATTTTCAGTTTCGTAGCAAGAACATTGTCCGCTGCGATGTGCTATATTTTTACCCCTTTTTGGAGATTTCCTTCTGTCAGCGCGAGGTCGATCTTGTTTTGCTTTTTTAAAACTACTATTTCTTTTTCTGTACTATAGTGAGATGCTATTGAGTTTAAACGTCTATAACTGACGAATCATTGGTTGTACTGATATAACCTCTTCTACACCTTTTCATCGCTATGTACATACTCCATTCCTACATTTCGCATATACGACGGAAAAAAATCGCAATAGCAAGAAGGACTTGGACGACATAAATGAATGTTGGCAGGCGTGTTTCTACGTCTAAAGATATTGTCTTTTCAAATTTCACGTAAGTAGCATAAAAGTGGCTGCAGAAATGGCACTATGAGCTTGCAAATTAAGTTTACTTTAAATACATGGTATGACGGTCGTGATGTTCTGATGTTAGTCAAAAAGGCCTTTAAGGCGAAATAGACGCCACTATCAACACCTCACTGAGCTGGAACGAGATCTTGTAATAGGCATACGAGAAGCTGGGTATTCTTCTTGTGTTATTGTAGAAAGACTAGACAGGAATGTAGCCACTATAGGTGACTGCTGGCAGCGGTGGTCACGAAAACGTACGGTCGCAAGAAGACAGAACTCTGGACTGCCATGTGGCACTACCGAGAAGGAAGACCAACATCATTGTCGTATACCTATGCCGCATCGTACTGCATCTACAGCAGCAGTTTGAGGAGCTGTCGGCAAATCAGTTACTTCAAGGACAGCTTTGAACCAGACACCCTGCAGCGTGAAATTCACTGACACCAAACCACCACCATCTGCGATATCAGTGGTATCAAGCGAAAGCCTATTGGAGGGCAGGGTGGAGACGAGAAGTGGTGCTTTTCCGCTGCCAGTGGGGAAGGAAAAGGCCAATAGAGGTCTCGGAACCAACCTACCTGAGTGCCTTGACACATTGGACCAACACCTGGATATATGGTCTAGGGGTTCGATTTTGTATGATATTAGAGGCTCTTTTGTGGCTATCCCACGCACCCTGACTGTAAATTTGTACATCAATCCGATGATTTGACCCGTTGTGATGGCATTCATGAACAGCATTCCTGGGGATGTTTTCCAACAGCATAACGCTGGCCCACAAGCCGTTATTGTTTCCCAACATGCTCTACAGACTGTCGACATGTTGTCTTGGCCTGCACTTGCTCTGTCTCCTATCGAGCACATATGGGACATCATTGGACGACAACTCTAGTGTCATCCAGCATTAACTGTCCCTGCACTGACCGACCAAGTTCTTTAGGCATGGAATTTCTAACATGTGTGAGACTGGTTTTGACCTATCTTCCTGCCATAATAGTGGCAGGGACGCTTTGAGAATGTATTAGGAATTTGGTGTTGAACCGGCGGCCTACAAGGTTAGATAGCATCTCACGCATGCAGAGTGCAGAAGAGTGCAGCAGTAAGGACAGTGATGTAATCGGACAATGATCTCAATGTCGGTTTCACTACACTCCCTGTACAGGAAACGTTATACCTAACAGAAATTAATGTACAGGTTCAGGTGTAACTATATGTTAGCAAAACACGAAAATCTTAGATTTTTGATATCAAGGTTTATTTTTTCTCCAAATATTATTTCATAATATCATAATTATAGTATGTACAGAATGGTAAAATATTGATACTGGGTGTTCCCAACTCTGAAGCGAAGTTCCTAACTATATTAATGCTCTGCAATAGTAAGGTGGTTGATGATAATGTCTGGGGGTCGATAAAATACAAACAAATTAAATACATTTGGGGAAAGAGATATCAGTTAAGCTAAAATACACAATTAAAATAAGTAATTAATGGAAGAGAGTCGGTAAAGAGCAGTTAGAAAGATGTACACAATTAAAACAGTAATAACTTCAGGATATGAAGCAACCTACAGTGGCTGATCAGATCTTATCGTTAAATCGGATATCTCGCGTTTCTGCTTCAATTAAGCCCAACAATGGTGACTATGTTAACTAAAGGTCATGGTTGAATGTACAAAAAAGTAAGAGAGACGGAGACGACTGCAGTTCTGAGAGTCAATGGAGTATCACTTGCTGGTGTAGCGAGAGCGCGCGTGTTTACATTTCATCGGTGGCGACAGTGGCGGCTGTCGGCGCGAGCTGTGACCCTTAGAATATGTTCTATATCTCTTTCGACTGTTAAACCCCAGTCTGATACATTTCCTACGTCTTCAGTGAAGCCGAGATCCTAGTTGTTCCTTAGCTAAATTAATTGGCATGATACACGCTAATTGGCTGGAACAGTGCATACGTCATTGCCCTCAAATAGCTCGTAAGCGTTAACTGTCAGTGCTCGGTGCGATTTTCCATACTAGGAAACTTTGCACTTTAACTCCTTATGACTTAAGATGAGCCTGTGAACAAGCATTCACATAATATGGCTCTCGAAATCGTCTCAGCGCGGCGCTGGTCGCCTTGCTCCAACACTCGACGATTTGCTGCATGAGAAAAAGCGAATTTCACTGCCTACACTGCCGTTATCAAAGCTGTTGGCCACGAGTTTTCTTTGTGGCCAATCAGAGCGTTCGTACTTGTTATAACTCCAACGATTAGAGTTTTTGTAGCTTATCATAGGCGTCGTTTCTTCCATAGGGTAGAGTTTAACTTCTATTACGTTGTCCTGAGATAAACAGCTTTTTCTTTCGTGTGAGGAGACTGCCTACACTACGCTTGTCCGTCCTCTTTTAGAATACTGCTGCTCGGTGTGGGGCCCTTACCAGATAGTACTGACGGAGTACATCGAAAAAGTTCAAAGAAAGGGAGCACGTTTTGTATTATCTCGAAATATGGGAGAGGGTGTCACAGAAATGATACAGGATTCGGGCTGGAAATCATTAAAAGAAAGGCGTTTTCCGCTGGGACGGAATCTTCTCACGAAATTCCAGTCACCAAATTTCTCCTCCGAATGCAATAATATTTTGTTGACACCGACTTACATAGGGAGAAACGATCACCACGATGAAATAAGGGAAATCAGAGGTCGTACGAAAAGATATAGGTGTTCATTCTTTCCGCGCGCTATACGAGATTGGAATAATAGAGAATTGCGAAGAGGGTTGGACGAACCCTCTGCCAGGCAGTTAAATGTGATTTGCTGAGTATCCATGTAGATGTAGGTTTAACACAGGTGGCTACAGTTAGTCATCGGTGTTTTGAGTTGGGTTTATCCGGACGTTTATCTGCTATCTTCAGCAATGTTCCTGTAGAAAGGCTTTCCAAAGAGTCCTCGTTAAAAGCAGGGACAAGGGCGGCTTTTACCGATGGCCTGCACAGTGGCTCTGGTGTCTCATAGTGTCCGCTAGATGTCCCGCCGAGTCGATTTCGGCGTAACAATGGAACGGACGTTGCCATCGTAAAATTCTCCCTCCCTCAGACCTGCATCTCGTAGCTCGGGTCTGGAAAATTACTTGTGTGAAATTACTAGTGTGAGTGTTAGTGGTTTGTATTCACAAAATACTGGCTTATTTATTCACTTTGTCTATCAATAATTTGTACATTGTCATGTAACTGTGTCATGTGACAAATTGATTTAGCTGGAATATTTCAGGAATTCAATGTAAGGTGTGTTATTTGATTGATACCTTACATATCACTACCCTACGATAATTTTTGAACTGAAGTTAGACAATTGTTGAGGCATTGTCTAAGTCAGTCAGAAATTATACTTTTTTTCTCAAGCATTGCATATTGGTCAACCATTTGGTCTAGTCATTCTATTTAATTCTATTGATTTGTATACTTTACTTTTTAACGTGGTTAACTTTGTTAATGATTTAATTGTCTCCCTTAAGTGAAGACTACATATTTTTTAAAATACTGATGTCAATTTCTTTTTCTTATTTGTTGAAATGTGTTGTGTGTATTTTAGATTTTATATCGAAGATGAGCAGCCTCGCACATCGATATTTTAATGCTCTTTTCTCAACAACTTGCAATTTAAATCAGATGAAAAAGTTAAATGGCTTTATAAATAATACAAAATGCGATGTTTACATTCTGCTGTTTGTTTTACAAAAATTACGATTTTAACACTAATATAAGCATCACAATAATTCTTTAGCAAATCCTACTCATGTCAAAATTTTAAAACTTTATGTTAATGATTTATGCAAAATTTTAAAATATCAGAGTCGCAAACAATGTTCATACATACATATTATTCTTAAGAAATATTATTCTAACAAACAATGTGGTTTTTAAGAAAAGTTGTGTTGATAACAATCCACGAATAAGATTTTAAAATATTACACTCATAGAGAGTAAATTAACTTTACAAAAATGTTATCTTCAAGACACAGTATACATGTACAGGTTTTCTTTTTAATACATTATTTTAATTAACATTATATGTACATAATTTTGCAGCAAGATGTTGCCGTAGTTTGGTGTGGCCCTTATAATGTGTACGTTTTAGTGCGGAATCTCGTGGAGTATTGGCTTTAAACGCGCTTGTTTTTCTTCTCAAGACATTCCTGAAGGTATTTACATTTTTTAGCACTTCGCAGCCAACCAGTTTACAACAGGATGGGTGTTCGGAAAGGTGGTTCTTGAAATATTTTCTCCCATCTTCTCTCTTCAGCATCATTCTTGTAACTCTTCATCTCCTGTTCTTCCAAGCGTCTTACTTGTCTCTTCTGTGGGCAGGATATAGGAAATTATTGACTACTAGTTGCTTTGAAGTTTTATATCCGTTAATGTTTCAGTCGTTGATTATGGCGTGTAGTTCAGCATTGATTGACTAATTTTCCTTCAGCTCGGTAGTTCAATATAAGGGGTTTCGGCGAGGTGTTTTGTTTCTACTCCACACGCTGGCTGTTGTTTCGTTTTTGGTGACCCGTCGTTCCCTGCAGACCTTCCGACTTGAGCATCGGTCGAAAGTGAATTTTCGCAAGGCCTGGACCCAACGTCAGTCTTCTGCTGTTCGTCCACCCTCCTTGTACTTTCTTTATCACGGCATGGTTGCTACCACAGATAGGTACAACGGTTGCTTTCGTTCCAAATCGCCAACATTCTCGTGAAAATCGTTGATCTCGTCCATTCACGCCCCATAAGCATTTTCAGTTGTCGTTCGGCGCATCGTCATGGGCAGCTGACAATTGTTTCTTGCAGGAGGTTTGAGCACAAAATCTTTTCTTATCATCTACCTTATGCCTAATTTACGCCTCTTAAGAAATTCTTTACATGGTTCGGCGTCCTACCTCTGTGTTTAAAGTTCTCTATCACATTCCGATTTGTTCCTGATATCCTGTGGTGTCGTGGCGTTGAATGTTAGTAGGTCGTGTCATTGGATCGTGATTTATCCATTTCACCGTGGCAAACTCTACATACCACGTTGGTTGCTACAAATAAAAATTTCAGGTACTTCTCGTTTTTCCTCCTCTGTTCTTTTCTTCAGGCTCCTGGTCACGTCCTGTCTGAAACATACATGGCGACTTCTTTGATATCATTTACTGATGCCAATCAGTGATTATTCTTCATGTCTTTTAATATAGCTTACATAATGAAGTCCTAAACTTTCACCTATCTCATTCTACGCTCGATTCGTTCCATCTATACCACTTTTGTTTGAGTGGTGGAACATCGTTTCGTTGGTCTGGAAGGCTCTTGTTCTTCCAACTGTTTGACACTGTACAGCAATGCCTCAAAGAGAAGTATAGGGCTTTCTAAGTGACGCTACTTTTTCCCGTGTTTATTACAGCTCGTCTTTCATTCAGAAAATCCTCACCTATTATTATGTCCACCGTTAATTTCGGTATGATAACGAAATTGGTTTCGACATTTTGACCTTGGCACGAAAGAGCTAGCCTTGTTTGTTTATTGACATCTCCAGCATGATTTTTGATGGGACCCTTCACTTAAATCTTCTTCGTTTTCAAGATTGGTAATTCTTCATTATCATTGCAATGGTTAAATAAGTCCTCCGAAATCGCGGTTAGATCGCTTCCGTTGTCTATGGCTATATTAATTGGGATTTTTGCTGCCATGGTCTTCACAACTGGTTGAATCTCGGCCGGTTTGCTCTGTTCTTCCTCATCTCCTTGCATTAAAGCATCTTCTGTTCAATCATACGTGAGTCGTTCAGGATTTTTACCTGTAAATTTGAACCTTCTGTCGGATATGCCTCAACTACTATCTCTCTCTTTTCTACTTCTCCACATTTAATTTCGTCTTCCCTCAGCTCAACTACATCTGCCTCTTCTTTCTTCGTGGAAACTCCCAAATAATCGCATCTGAATTCCTTATTATATTTCTGCACCTTCCATCATTGTGCACATGAGGACCTGTGTCCAATTGTTATTTATTTTCAACTTCCGTCGAGTGCGCATTATCCTCCTTGACTCCATTTTCCCTTTTCTCAGCCTCAAATAACTCTGTAATTCTAATTACTTCGTTCCTATTTCCCATAGTGTCTGGCTCTGGTAGTTCGTTTTCTTCGTTGGTAACCTCCCAATTAATTCCTCCCCAGCATGATGTGGTTGTTTCTCTGCCTTCGTTTGAGCCCTGCGATCCTATTTCCTCATTTATTACCCGTCGTGACAAAATGTTTATTTCTCTCGACGGTACGTTATCCTCCTGGAATCGGCTCTCCCTTGTTTCAGTATTAAATAACTCTGCAATGCTAATTACTTTACACCTTATCTCGTCTTCCTTTATGCCCGCTTCATTTTGTTCCAGTAGTCTGTTTTTTGCGAAATACTCCCAACTAATTCCTGTCCAACCTGATGTTTGCGGTATCTCGACTTCTTTCGATCCCTGGGGTTCTGTTCCTTCATCTTTCACCTCTCGTGATGGGGTGTATATTTCTCTCGTTACGTTGCTGCTGCTTGCTTGGAAAGGTGCGCTGTTCTCCTTGACTTCTCTCGTCAGTTCGAACGTTTACCGGGGTTGGCGGCCTTATCTCCATGTCTTCTTTCTGTCCTTTCTGTCTTTGTTCAACTCATCGATACGGGTTTCGTCACTGAAAATTAGTGGGCCTGTTTATCCTCCAGTACCTGTGGCGATTACTTTTATTCCAGCTGTAGCAATTATTGCCATTCCTGGGTGGATAACAATTGCCATTTCTTGTTCCGTATCCGTACCCATTGCTCTGTTGGAATCGATTATCATTTCTCGGCGCGAAGTTATCACGCGATTCGTGCAGTCTCCGGCGCATTTCGCGGTCTTTCATTCACGTTTTCAGGCCGGTACGCTTTTTTCGTGCCTCATCTTCCGTGAATATTCCTTTTAAGGCACCCACATTATTGCATCAGGGCCCTACCAACGACTGTTGGTATTTTAGTGGCAGTTTCATGATACAAAATTTAATCAAGTCTCCATCGCTGTATGGCACATCCAAACATTGGTTTTTCTTTGCCATTTCTTCGTAAAATTTTACCGGGCTCTTCTCTCCAGAATTCGTGAAGTATGAAGTTTGTAGTAGTTCCTACTTCACCTTATTTTGCGCTTCACTCGCCCAATAGAGTGAGAGAAACTTATCTCTGAAATATACATGCGATCAACATGTAGCTGCTACATTTTGTATCGTATCTGCTACTGTTCCACACATATGGGCACATATGAAGTCTAGTTTGTGTGGTAATGCCCAATGTTCTGGTAGTCCTACTCGGAATTGATCAATGGAGATTCGTGGATGCAGTGGGTTTCCTTCACGGAAATGCTGAAACTTTCTTGTAATGAGAAAATGATGGTTGTCGTATCTTGTTATGGTACCGTACGAAATTCGAGAGTCCTCACCACTCTTGTTTCCGATCATTTCACGTCACAATCTTTCATGTTGAGGTAAATCCGTTGGATATTGCCCACTGTAATTTTCGCCTAGTCTTTCATGATATAGTTCTAATGGAACGCAATGACCTTCTTCGATCGGCTCTGCGCGAGTGGGTGGTATGCATTACCTATAACCTTCGCGTCCTTGCATTTTCCGGTCACGTATTGGCTCGGTGTCTTGCCTGGCTAACCTTGCCCCTTCATCATGTGGTCCGAATTGTTCCGAAAAGTATGCCTGAGGTACCCGATGTCTTGGTGGTGCCGTCTGCTCTTCGTAAGTTTCGACACGTGCATGTGGAATCGCAGGTGGTCGGCTATGACGTAACTTCTACGCCTGTGATTGGAATTGTATTTGCGTGAAACCTTTTTTCATTCCTTGTGAAACTGCTTGCCTTTCTGGTGGCGTTATTGACTCGGAAGTTGTTACGGATTCAGAGCTTGTGTATGATCTTGATCACTTCGCTCTTGTATAGTTCGCAACAGTACTTCTCTAAGTTTTTCCAACTGATTCTCCTATTCTCACGATGCGAGTATCGTACCTCTTGGGAACCGCTTTCGTGATGCGTTTTTGCAACACACTTTGCCGTGCTGTGCCCCTTGCTTGGCGTGTAACTGCATTAACCTGTTTGGTTTTACTTGCAGTTTCACCGTGGGTATCATCACGTAATGTTTTGATTTCGGTCTGTCTGTTGTCACGCAGTGTTTGCATGTCCACTTGGACCTTGTCAATAACTGTTGTTAATTTCGTGTGACCTATTATTAAATTTTCTATCAGATTTTGAGATTCTTTTGCCCCTTCCTCTATGTGACTTAACTGTTGTTTGATCTCTCACAATTGTTTCGCTGTTACCGACTCTGCTCACGTACCTGTTGTTTGATCTCTGTTTTGTATCGTTATGGTGTGCGTTAATTGATGGAAAATTTGCGACAAATTAACGGGTCCTACTACCTCTTCTTCCAACGCGCTTCGTTCTGCGTTTACAGTCTCGTGTCTGTCCGCAACTGACTGCGGTGACCTATGCGGTGACAGGTTTGTATTGCCTGTATTCTATTGTGAGGGAGGTCTTATTACGCATACTATGGTTTCTACATATTCAAGACGTTCCGCACCTTACAAACTCTATTCCAGAAACTCGCATCCGGCACCTGTACAACACAGTACATGCACGTTTGCATGCTTACATTCGACATTTGGGCGGCTGAACCTGTTATTAACGTATCAGCATTTCGCACTTGCATTGGCTTATCTCGCGCTTACATTAACTTGTGATCTTGCAATGTTAATCTCTCAAATACGTTACCTAGATAAATGTATTCACGAAATTTAGTTACTCTACATTAATTTTTTTGTGTTGCGATTACATTTTGCGTCAGTGTAACAGCGAGAAACTACCATTCCCAAACTCTCCTAAGTTCTAGAAAGTATCTCCTGTCTAAATTATTGTTTCGCAATTTCTGATTTTCTTTTAGATGTAACTAATCCTACGATTTGTGAATTATACGAAAATACGCAGAGGAGAAAAGAAACAAGAGAAAATGAGTATAACACCCTACATGTAGGGCATTCACAGTTGAAATATTCCATGTTGAATAAGAAATACCGCTCCGACTGTTTAAAATCTTTATTCCAAGTAAGAATTTTCAGAGTTTTTTATTCAACACAAAACGTGTAGGAGCAAGTGTGCATTAGGCCTCCGACCATGGCCAAGCGCATCTTTTGGGCTCTAAAGCAATGTCTAGGAGATCAGATTGAACGTACGAGAACGACAGACGACGGGTCTGGTGCAAGTAGCTAGTGAAAAAATGGTGTTACCGTACACTAGCGCTACCGTCCCGCTGTGAGAGACTTGCAAACTTCATCTTCAATTCTGGACACTTGATATAACCCCTCTAAGCATGTTAAAAATCTATTCAAGCCACAAACCTTAAACTAGCCTTTCGGATCAGTAACAAGCTTTCAGTAAAATTATGTTTCGCCACCCCTGGAACATCATAACGTGATAAAGCAGGCATATATAAAATCAAATGTGACAACTGTAATAGCTTTTACGTTGGCCAAATAGGAAGAAATTTTAACATCTGGTACAATGAACACATTAGATAAACCGAGAATAATCAGTCGAGTTACTTTCTACATTTGAAAAATCAAAGCTATATTGCTGATACCATCGAAAATTGACTCCAAATCGTGCACAGAGTACCAAAAGATTTTGCAATGAATTAAAGAACTGGAAATCTGTATATACACGAGAAAATACCCACAAGAAATATTAAACAAGCATACACAATTTAGACTAAAATACTATCTCAAATACTTTATTGAACTTTTAGAACACGAAAATGGACAAATCGGAAATAACAAATGCAACAATCGAAGATAATCTTGACTAAATTTAGTTAATAAAATAATATCGCTTTTCATCTGTATAATCTTTGCAAACATATAATGTCGTAAGAGTAGAACTGACAAACTAATATCAAATCATTAGTTAATCTATTGTTTTCAACGTATTTACGACATTTACCATCTAATCAAAACATTGACACTTATAAGACAGTTCACGACGTTATACGGACGTCACATCATTCTAGACGTGAGTAAAATCTAGACTTTTAATATAAATGACATTCACATTTGTAGAAGTTTACACTAAAATTGTATTCGCAGGTATTTGCAATGGCAATAGATGCCGAAACAGTCTGTCGTTAATAAAGATGAATTACGAGGGTCACTCAAAAGAAATGCACACAATTTTTTTAAATCGATCTTTTATTCTATATGTTTGAAAGTTTTACAGTGTGTCGATACATCCTTAAGGAGCAATATTTTCATTTCTCAGCATAATTTTCATCCCTCTCAACTACCTTACGCCATCTTGGAACCAGCGCCTGTATACCCGCACGGTAAAATTCTGGACCAACCTGTTGGAGCCACTGTTTGGCAGCGTGCACAAGGGAGTCACACTTCCTTCCCCTATCCCAACGTAACGTGATAATTCGTTCACTGTGATGCGTCTGTCAGCAGTCACCAATTCGCTAACTCTCTGCACATTGTCTGGAGTGTGTGCAGTACGAGGCCTGCCGCTGCGAGGACAATCCTCAATATTGCCATGCCCGCTTTCATCATGTAAGCTACTGGCCCACCGACTAACTGTACTGCAATCGACAGCAACATCTCCATACATCTTTTTCAACCTCTTGTGGATGTTTCCCACTGTCTAGTTTTCACAGCACAGGAATTCAATGACAGCACGTTGCTTCTGACGATCGTCAAGTGTAGCAGCCATCTTGAAGACATGCTTGACGGCGGCACTCACGGGAACAGGTTGAACTAAGTTTGAAAACAAGCGGAAGGATGTATCTACACACTGTAAAACTTTCACACATGCAGAATGAAAACTGCATTTTTACTAAAATAGTGTGCATTTCTTTTGGAGTGACCCTCGTGTTATAAGCAGCTATTCTGACGTATCTTTCTTATAAAAATCTGTTCTGTTAATTAGGACCTGAAGTAGACTTTGTTCTTGAAGTAGGCGAAATTTTCGCTTCTAGAAAAGATTCGTCTTACTAGAGAACCGGAAAGCACAATGCTTCGCACAGTGGAAGTGGCAAAACGGTGACAAGTGAAAATGTCAATACAGCTCCCATTGGTTTATCGCTGGCGAGAGCCGTCACGCTTACTAGCTATCAAATGCCGACTACTTCCAATCGCAATATATGACTGTATTATAATTATAATTCTCAATGAATTACGATGAATGAATGCTTCACAATGAAAGGAAAGAATAGTCCCTCCATGCGCTGAAACACTGTACTAAGACTATTAATGAAGGACTCGCGTTGACTTCATGAATTCGCGGGCAAGGACGTTCGCCCGTGGGCAGGTAGTCCGTGCAGAATACGCTCGTTACGGCAGCAGTGGCGGCTGTCTGTGGCGCAACGGCTCGCCGCGACCATTAGCTGCCGGAATGCTGCACCGTGAAAGTACGCCAGCCGGGAATGTTTGCGCCTGCGCAGCCTAGCAGGTGGGAGGGCGCTGTTACATCCGCCAGCTACTTGCCTATGCAGTTGGCGCCGCGTGTTGCTCGCGTAGGCTACTAGGAGCGCAACAGTTTATCCGTGAGGCAACCCTCGCCAGCTGCGAGGCAGCGTAACATTTACACACGTCAGATCGTTCTATGTTTTTTTGTTTCGGCAAAGTAGATGACCATCAATCAGTGCATGGCTGAGGTGACTTTAAAACTGTTAATAACCAACAAAAACTTAGTTTGATGTTTGTTTATAATTATTCAGCAAAAATTAAAATCACATTCTTCAACAACAATATCACGTCGTTAGTGTTGTCACAACTCTGTTAACTAGGACAGAATCGTATTGAACTGCTGCTCCCGTCAGCAAGCCAGTAACTAGCCCAACCCTCTCCTTAACTGCAGAAAACTGCTGAAAATACTTTTTTTTTATTGTATGTCTCGTGACATTTTTCTAATAACGTCGACCAAGCATTACGTCAGAATTTAGAAGTGTCTACGGAACCACATGGCGATCTGTAGCCGGCCGGAGCAGCCGAGCGGTTCTAGGCGCTATAGTCTGGAACAGCGCGACCGCTACGGTCGCAGGTTCGAATCCTGCCTCGGGCATGGATGTGTGTGATGTCCTTAGGTTAGTTAGGTTAAAGTAGTTCTAAGTTCTAGGGGACTGATGACCTCAGAAGTTAAGTCCCATAGTGCTCAGAGCCATTTGAACCATTTTTTGGTGATTTGTACAGTTTCCAATTACACTTCGAATGTGTGTGAAATCTTATGGGGCTTAACTGCTAAGGTCATCAGTCCCTAAGCTGACATACTACTTAACCTAAATTATACTAAGGACAAACATACACACCCATCCCCGAGGGAGGACTCGAACCTCCGCCGGGACCAGCCGCACAGTCCATGACTGCAGCGCCCTTGACCGCTCGGCTAATACCGCGCGGCCAATTACACTGAAGGTCCATTTACAATATGAGTGAGCGCTTCAAAATAGAATTTGGGACCCTCGCATAATGCTGTACCTTGTCACACGCAGTTCATATATGTGACATATTGACTGAACAGGTCTGACTTGTGGATCGAAGAGTTCAAAACATTCAAAAGTGATATCACTACGAAATTCCGGAATAAAAATAAACAGAATGTCTTTGATACGGGGGGACTTCAAATGGTGTGCGATACGTTATTATGGCATGCCAAGTAACATTTGTTGAATACTGTACTATACTTCAAAGTGATACAGAAGCCTGACGCTATTTCTCAACAAGATCAACAACTCTCTATGAACAACTTTCGGGACGTTCTATCAATCGTTCAGTTCCTTGACAGTAAAAATCCGTTTCTTGGCCGCGAAGCCACCGCTGTGTGAACGTCCCCATCATCGGTAAATATCTTTCTCCCACACATGTCCTCCCGGCTTGTCGAAAAGGTGACCTGGACATGGTCATCAGTGGTCGATGTCGACAGCCTTCCTTCCCGATTAGCGTGACCAAGTCTATGCGGCTTTGGTCAAATTTCTGGCACCACTTCAAGACTATTAAACGCGACATTGAATTTGTCCCACATACCTCTCATAATTTCACGGTGAATCAGTGTGAAATTTAGTTGTTTTGTCGAGAAGAATCGTGCTGTCCCGCTTACTTCAGCTTTGGAATATGTTCCCAATCGCCCCACCATTACGGCCCCACACTTCGATGCACATGTTGTACAGGGTGATTATAACTAAAGTTAAACTTTCAAACCGCTGTAGAAATAACGCCACTGGTCAGAATGACGTCATATTGCAACGGGATATTACCGGAGAAGGGGGAAACGTATTGCAGAAGAAACAATTGTGTAAAATTTGATCAATAGATGGCGCAGTATGTATTAGAATACGTAAATGAAAACACCTGTCATGCGCATAAGCCATTTAAGTTGGTAAAAATGTAAATTTCGTGTGACTAGAGCCTCCCGTCGGGTAGAGCGTTCTCCGTTGCAAGTTTTTCGATTTGACGCCTTTTTTTCTTTTGTTTTTATTTTTTAATAGTGCTTTGCGTTTGGCTTGGGAGGACGTGAAAGGACATCCGTTCAAGTTGACTCAGCTTTTTTACTACACAGAGCACGCAGCCCTCTGACGGAACACACTGAGCTACCCTGCCGGATGTCACTCAGCCACCGGGGGCGGACTTTAAAGTTGGTTTAAACACGCCGAGTATACGACTTTTCCTCCTTGACCTTCTACGACGTTCGCTAAGGTAATCTCAAACAGGATCGCGCTCTGTTTGTAAAGCTGTATTACAAGAATGATGACTGTGCACACGTCGCTCTGCAGAAGTTCCGGACACTGAAGGGTTTGAAAAAAGGCGTTGGTCCGTGACTGGCGTGGGTCTGGAGAAAATGATTCGGAAATTCGAAAAGACGGTTTCTTTCGGTGTACAACCTGGTAGAGGGAGGAAACGAATCGATTTGATGGCAGTGAAAGCAATGGTCACAGCAATGCAGGAAGAGACGTGTGGTGTTGTGCAAACATGTAGTGCACTGAGAATTGCCCCAACATTGGACATACCCAGGAGCATGTTGCGTAAAATCCTACGGAACATCCTTCTTTGCTGTCTATTCAAAATTACCCATGTATACGAGTTGCTCCGTGTTGACATGCCAGCAAGAGAGACCTTTGCTTTTGTATTTCTTGCTCGCATAGAAGTGGACGATGATTGGTCGTGGAAGAATTTTCGGATAGACGAAGCCCACTTCCGTCTGACAACATACGTCAATACACAGAATTATCGAATATGAGCAATGGAAAATCCACACGCAAATCAACCAGTACCACTTAATCCTGAAAATGTCACTGTGTGGTGCAGGTTTACTGCATCATTTAACAAAGGGCCACATTTTTTTTCGAAGAGACAGGTGCTTCCGGTCCTGTTACCTGTACAGTCAAAAAATTTTCAAATATATGTGAAGTCTTATGGGACTTAACTGCTAAGGTCAACAGTCCCTAAGCCTTTTTTTTCTGGTCATCAGTCTACTGACTGGTTTGATGCGGCCCGCCACGAATTCCTTTCCTGTGCTAACCTCTTCATCTCAGAGTAACACTTGCAACCTACGTCCTCAATTATTTGCTTGACGTATTACAATCTCTGTCTTCCTCTACAGTTTTTGCCCTCTACAGCTCCCTCGAGTACCATGGAAGTCATTCCCTCATGTCTTAGCAGATGTCCTATCATCCTGTCCCTTCTCCTTATCAGTGTTTTCCACATATTCCTTTCCTCTCCGATTCAGCGTAGAACCTCCTCATTCCTTACCTTATCAGTCCACCTAATTTTCAACATTCGTCTATAGCACCAAATCTCAAATGCTTCGATTCTCTTCTGTTCCGGTTTCCCCACAGTCCATGTTTCACTACCATACAATGCTGTACTCCAGACGTACATCCTCAGAAATTTCTTCCTCAAATTAAGGCCGGTATTTGATATTAGTAGACTTCTCTTGGCCAGAAATGCCTTTTTTGCCATAGCGAGTCTGCTTTTGATGTCCTTCTTGCTCCGTCCGTCATTGGTTATTTTACTGCGTAGGTAGCAGAATTCCTTAACTTCATTGACTTAGTGACCATCAATCCAGATGTTAAGTTTCTCGCTGTTCTCATTTCTACTACTTATCATTACCTTCGTCTTTCTCCGATTTACTCTCAAACCATACTGTGTACTCATTAGACTGTTCATTCCGTTCAGCAGATCATTTAATTCATCTTCACTTTCACTCAGGATAGCATGTCATCAGCGAATCGTATCATTGATATCCTTTCACCTTGTATTTTAATTCCACTCTTGAACCTTTTTTTTTATTTCCATCATTGCTTCCTCGATGTACAGATTGAAGAGTAGGGGCGAAAGGCTACAGCCTTGTCTTCGTTCTTGATCGTCCACTCTTATTATTCCCTCTTGGTTGTTGTACATATTGTATATGACCCGTCTCTCCCTATAGCTTACCCCTACTTTTTTTTCAGAATCTCGAACAGCTTGCACCATTTTATATTGTCGAACGCTTTTTCCAGGTCGACAAATCCTATGAACGTGTCTTGATTTTTCTTTAGCCTTGCTTCCATTATTAGCCGTAACGTCAGAATTGCCTCTCTCGTGCCTTTACTTTTCCTAAAGCCGAACTGATCGTCACCTAGGGCAGTCTCAATTTTCTTTTCCATTCTTCTGTATATTATTCTTGTAAGCAGCTTCGATGCATGGGCTGTTAAGCTGATTGTGCGATAATTCTCGCACTTGTTAGCTCTTGTCGTCTTCGGAATTGTGTGGATGATGCTTTTCCGAAAGTCAGATGGTATGTCGCCAGACTCATATATTCTACACACCAACGTGAATAGTCGTTTTGTTGCCACTTCCACTAATGATTTTAGAAATTCTGATGGAATGTTATCTATCCCTTCTGCCTTATTTGACCGTAAGTCCTCTAAAGCTCTTTTAAATTCCGATTCTAATACTGGATCCCCTATCTCTTCTAAATCGACTCCTGTTTCTTCTTCTATCACACAGACAAATCTTCACCCTCATAGAGGCTTTCAATGTATTCTTTCCACCTATCTGCTCTCTCCTCTGCATTTAACAGTGGAATTCCCGTTGCACTTTTAATGTTACCACCGTCGCTTTTAATGTCACCAAAGGTTGTTTTGACTTTCCTGTATGTTGAGTCTGTCCTTCCGACAATCATATCGTTTTCGATGTCTTCACATTTTTCCTGCAGCCATTTCGTCTTAGCTTCCCTGCACTTCCTATTTATTTCATTCCTCAGCGACTTGCATTTCTGTATTCCTGATTTTCCCGGAACATGTTTGTACTTCCTCCTTTAATCAATCAACTGAAGTATTTCTTCCGTTACCCATGGTTTCTTCGCAGCTACCTTCTTTGTACCTATGTTTTCCTTCCCAACTTCTGTGATGGCCCTTTTTGGAGACGTCCATTCCTCTTCAACTGTGTTACCTACTGCGCTATTCCTTATTGCTGTATCTATAGCGTTAGAGAACTTCAAACGTATCTCGTCATTCCTTAGAACTTCCGCATCCCACTTCTTAGCGTATTGATTCTTCCTGACTAATGTCTTGAACGTCAGCCTACTCTTCATCACTACTATATTGTGATCTGAGTCTATATCTGCTCCTGGGTACGCCTTACAATCCAGTATCTGATTTCGGAATCTCTGTCTGACCATGATGTAATCTAATTGAAATCTTCCCGTATCTCCCGGCCTTTTCCAAGTATACCTCCTCCTCTTGTGATTCTTGAACAGGGCATTCGCTATTACTAGCTGAAACTTGGTACAGAACTCAATTAGTCTTTCTCCTCTTTCATTCCTTGCCCCAAGCCCATATTCTCCTGTAACCTTTTCTTCTACTCCTTCCCCTACAACTGCATTCCAGTCGCCCATGACTATTAGATTTTCGTCCCCCTTTACATACTGCATTACCCTTTCAATATCCTCATACACTTTCTCTATCTCTTCATCTTCAGCTTGCGACGTCGGCATGTATACCTGAACTATCGTTGTCGGTGTTGGTCTGCTGTCGATTCTGATTAGAACAACCCGGTCACTGAACTGTTCACAGTAACACACCCTCTGCCCTACCTTCCTATTCATAACGAATCCTACACCTGTTATACCATTTTCTGCTGCTGTTTATATTACCCGATACTCATCTGACCAGAAATCCTTGTCTTCCTTCCACTTCACTTCACTGACCCCTACTAAATCTAGATTGAGCCTTTGCATTTCCCTTTTCAGATTTTCTAGTTTCCCTACCACGTTCAAGCTTCTGACATTCCATGCCCGGACTCGAAGAACATTATCCTTTCGTTGATTATTCAATCTTTTTCTCATGGTAACCTCTCCCTTGGCAGTCCCCTCCTAGAGATCCGAATGGGGAACTATTCCGGAATCTTTTGCCAATGGAGAGATCATCATGACACTTCTTCAACTACAGGCCACATGTGCTGTGGATACACGTTACGTGTCTTTAATGCAGTGGTTTCCATTGCCTTCTGCATCCTCATGTCGTTGATCATTGCTGATTCTTGCGCCTTTAGGGGCAATTTCCCACCCCTAGGACAAGAGAGCGCCCTGAACCTTTATCCGCTCCTCCGCCCTCTTTGACAAGGCCGTTGGCAGAATGAGGCTGACTTCTTATGCCGGAAGTCTTCGGCCGCCAATGCTGATTATTTATCAAAATTCAGGCAGTGGCGGGGATCGAACCCGGGACCGAAGACTTTTTGATTAGGAATCAAAGACTCTACCCCTAGACACTACTTAAACTAAATTATCCTACAGACAAACACACACACCTATGCTTGACGGAAGACTAGAACCTCCGCCGGGACCAGCCGCACAGTCCATGATTGCAGCGCCTGTACCTTCACTAGTAAGAGCCGTGAGTGTCTTTTGCGAAACCACGTCGTTCCAGGATAGCGTGGATGTGTGGATGGGATTATTTTTATGCAAGATTCTGCACCTTCGCACATTGCAAATTCAGTTAAGTAGCTGCTGAAGCGTCATTTCGGAAATGCTAGAATTATCAACTCCCATTTCCCTGCAGCCTGGCCGTCCCAGTCATCTGATCTTTAATCTGTGTGACTTCTGACTATGGGGCTATCTGAAAGATGTTTAGTGTTCCGATTACAAACTTGGCTGAATTGAGGGCACGCATTGCGCAACATATTCTGAACGTGACCCCCGAAACACTTCGATCAGTTGTGGAACATGCCGTTTCTCGATTTCAACTTCTTGTAGAAAATGGCGGACAACATATTGAACATGCTTTGCGCCAATTACACGGAAGTTAATAATAAAATTTGATTTTGATTGATGCTTTTTATGCGGTTTTTGGACTCCGGACAATTAGAAACCGGTTTTTCTCATCCGATGTGATATGACCTCGCCTTGCTGGATGCCCTTACGTAACTAACAGTATCACATCTGTACACTCATGCACACTGAGTAGTACTGTTTGTGTAACTTCGAACGTACACTTTAGGCATTGTTATGTGATTCATTTGTCATTTTTAGTCGATCACTATTAAATTATGATGCTTACAGTGCCATCTATTGCTAAATTTTGTAACTATTTTTTTTCTTTGGCCATACTTTTTCCCCCTTCTACGATAATATTCCGTTGCAATTTGACGACATTGTGAACAGTGGTGTTATTTCTACAGCATTTTCAAAGTTTAATTATAATCATCCTGTATCCCAACAGAACTGTCTGTGGAGGTAACCCGAAACATGTACTCTCTTCTGACAATGCGTCATTCTTATTGTGTAATGTTCTTAGCGTGGGACGACATGTGCAACTTACTTTCTGATGTTCGTACATATATATCAGTATAGTATAGCACTGCGGCTTCCGGCCCAGATTCAACGTCTTGGTGTCAGATTAAAGGTGAGACAATTCTTGTTGCTACTTTAAAGATCACCCCTACCTCCCCCTCACGATAACCTCCTTTTTCTCCCTCCCCTCTCACCGGCACCACCACTTTTCTCTTGGTCAGTCGCACATCGACGACATCATGCGCTGTTGCTCCCGGCCAGTCACCAGAGGCCGCATTGCTCTCGAATGTTCCACATCGACATCTACATGACTACTCTGTAATTCACACCTAAGTGCCTAGCAGAGGGTTCTTCGAACCACCTTCAGGCTACTTTTCCACCATTCCACTCTCTTAACAACACGTGGGATAAATGAACACTTAAATCTTTCTAAATTGTCTCTGATTTCTCTTACTTTTTAAAGTAATCAAGTCCCGCTTGTAGGTCGGTGATAGTAGAATGGTTTCATATTCAGAGGACAAAGCTGAAATTTTGTGAAGAGATCTCTCCGCAAAGACAAACGACTTTGTTTTAATTATTGACATCACAGCTCGTTTATCATATCCATTACACGCTCTCCCGTATTTCAAATAATACAACACGAGCTGCCCTTCTTCGAATTTTTTTGATATATTCTGTCAGTCCTATCTGGTAAGGTTCAAATGGCTCTAAGCACTATTGGACTTAACTTCTAAGATCATCAGTCCCCCAGAACTTAGAACTACTTAAACCTAACTAACCTAAGGACATCACACATATACATGCCTGCGGCAGGATTCGAACCTGCGACCGTACCGGTCGCGAGGTTCCAGACTGTAGCACCTAGAACCGCTTGGCCATCCCGGTCGGCATATAGTAAGGATCCCATACCGCATAGCAATACTCTACCAGAGGACAAACAACTACTATTTAGTAGGCGTGTCGCATCTTCTAAGTGTTCTGCCAACGAAACGTAGTCTTTGGGTTGCCTTCCCTTACAACATTATCTATGTGATCGATCCTATTTGTTCCTAACTGTAGCTCCCACGTAATTAGTTGAATTGATAGCCTGTTGATTCGTGTGATTTCTTTTCATATTCATGTGCACAACCTCACAATTTCCTTATTCAGAGACAACTGCCACTTTTCGCACCGTAGATATACCGTGTCTAAACCATTTTGCAATTGGTTTTGATAATCTGATGATTTTATTAGACGGTAAATGACACCTTTATCTGCAAACAGTCTAACAGGGATGCTCAGATTGTCTCCGAAATCTTTTATATAAATTTAGAAACAGTAGAGAGTCTATAACACTTCCATGGGGAGTGCCAGATATCACTTCTGTTTTAATGTATGGTATTCCGTCGCTTGCTATGCACTGTGAACTTTCTGACAGGAAATTGCGAATCCAGTCGCACAACTGAAGGGATACACGCAATTTGATTAGAACTCTTGTGAGGAACGGTGTCAAAAGCCTCCTGGAAATACAGAAGTATGGAATCAATTTAAGAGCCCTTATCGATATTACTCATTACTTCGTGCGAACAAAGAGCTAACTGTGTTTCATAAGAACGTTATTTTTCTGAATCCGT
This sequence comes from Schistocerca gregaria, assembly GCF_023897955.1. Taxonomy (NCBI): domain Eukaryota; kingdom Metazoa; phylum Arthropoda; class Insecta; order Orthoptera; family Acrididae; genus Schistocerca; species Schistocerca gregaria. Next base: position 243,753,446 of record NC_064921.1, read on the forward strand.
GCTGATTATATGTCAACAACGCATTACCTTCGAGGTAATTCAAAATGTTCGAAACAGTATATATTCCAAACAGCTACCTGAAATCGACTTCAGTGATCATCATCATCTTCGTTTCCCCTCTATCCAACATCTGGTAGGCTTGGGGTATCAATAATATTTCGCCACTTTACTCGGTCTTTCCACCATTCTTCTTCCACAATTTGATTCCATAGTAGTTTTATCCTCCTTAAACTCATCTTTATTGTATCAGTCCATCCTGTTCTCGGTCTTCCTCTTGGCCTCTTGCCCTCAATCTTGAACTCCATCATTCTTCTTGGTATTCTTCCCTGTCCCATCCTGTTCACATGCCCAAACCATTTTAAATTTTCTCAGTCGACCTCTCCACTCCAATTTTCTTCCTAACAGTTTTATTTTTCACCCTGTCTCTCCTCGTCTTCCCCAGCACACTTCTCAGAAACTTTCGCTGGATTGTATCCTACTCTTCTCTCTTCTAATCACAGTACAAGTCTCTGAGCCGTAAATTAGTGTGAGTGTGAAGTAAGTCTTGTGTAGCACTGGCATTCCTCTTCCCCACACCAAGCCCCTCACACACTGGTAAAATGTATTACTCTGTTGTATTCTTTTGCTAACTTCTGTCTCCAAACTATCATGCCCCATTAATACACTTCCCAAATATTTAAAGTTGTCCACTGTTTCAATATCCCGTCCCTTAATATGAATTTGTCCTTTGCCCTCTCTATCCCCTCTTGTTACCATCATGGTCTTGCTTTTCTCCACACTAAATTTCATTCCATATTTCTCGACCTTATCATTTAGGATGTCTATTTGTTTTTGTACCTCCTTGCTGCTTGTTCCCCACACCACAATAGCATCAGAAAATAGCAACAATTTCATCCCCCTTCCTCTATGGGGTTCTTTCGTCTGTTTGACTATTTCATCCATCGCCATCATAAACAGTAGTGGTCATATCAAACTTCCTTGTCTTAGTCCCGTAACATTCTTCAACCATTCAGTTCTTCCAGCTGGTGTCTGTACACAACTAGAGCTTTTTTCATACATTTCCTTGATGACTTCAAGTGTTTTCTTTCCAACTCCCTTTCTCTTCAAGGTTTCCCACACCTTTTCCCTGGGAACACTGTCATATGCTTTCACTAGGTCGAGAGATGTCATCACCAGATCTTTCTCATACTCCCAATGTCTTTCCATCAACTGTCTCAAATTAAAGATTGGGTCCATTGTTGATCTACGATGACGAAAGCCATACTGCTCCTCTTCTAACTGCCCTTCCACTTTTTCTGTCACTCTTCTTTCCAGTATAAAAAAAATGGTTCAAATGGCTCTGAGCAGTATGGGACTTCTAAGGTCATTAGTCCCCTAGAACGTAGAACTACTTATACCTAACTAACATAAGGACATCACACACATTCATGCCCGAGGCAGGATTCGAACCTGCGACCGTAGCGGTCGCGCGGTTCCAGACTGTAGCGCCTTTAACCGCTTGGCCACCCCGGCCGGCTTTCCAGTATTCCCTCCATTATTTTTGCTACTTGGGATATGAGTGTGATCGCTCGGTAGTTGTCACATATTTTCCTGTGACCCTTCTTGAAAACTGGGATTATTATTCCCTTTCCCCATTCTTCAAGTACACATTATTAGTCTATACAGCCACTGTAACCCAACTGGTCCAGCTGCCTTTATCATCTCCACAGTAAGTTCATCTATCCCAGGTGCCTTTCCTGTTTTCATTTTTCTCACAGCTAGTTCCACTTCTAACATCATTATATCCTCCTCTTCTTCCAGACCCCTGCCCCCCTGCCGTACTTCTATTCCATTGCCGTTCTTCACATTTAGTAATCTATAAAAGTACTCTTTCCATTTTTTCCTTATCTCCTCTGGTTGCATTAATAGCTCTCCGCTTTCCCCTTTCACTAGCTTCGTGTATGTTTTTTCCTTCCTCATACTCTTTGTAATTCTATATATCATCCTCTTACCACTAGTAACATCTTTCTCCAACTCTCCGGTGAATTTCTCGCAGCTTTTACGCTTTTCTTCTGCTACCATTTTCTTACACTTATTTTTACTATCCTCGTATTTCCTTTTACTTCCAGCTGTTCGGTCTCTGTTCCGTTCATACCAGGCTTTCTTCTTTTCTTTTACTGTCTCCTTCACCCTCTCCTTCCTCTATGGTGTCTCCTTTGTCTTTACCCTTCCGGACACTCTGCCACATGTCTTCTCAGCAGAGCTTACAAACGCTTCTTTGAACTTACTCCATTCCTCTTCCACATTGCCATGCTCGGTGTTAGGGATTTTACGCTTAAGTAACTCCTTAAACTTTTCTTGTACCATGCCATCCTTTAGTTTTCACACTTTTATTTTCCTTTCCCTTTATTCCTTTATGTCTTTCAATTCATCGAATCTCATCTTTGCCACCACGACTCGATGGTCTCCATCAAAAGCCTCTCCTGGGAGTTCAGTTACATCCTTCTACTGTCTTTTCCACCATAGAGTAATCGATGACCGTCTTCGTCTATCACCTCATCCATATCCCGTTATCTTTTGGCTATTGTGTTGCCCACAGTCAGCCAGTTTCTTTCACAGAAATCAGCCAGTTTCTCTCCTCCCTCATTTTCCCTGCCATATCCACATGGGCCTATTATCTCCTCCTTCCCTGGCCTTTCTTTTGCCTGCCTACGCATTTAGGTCACCCATTACTATTGCTTCCACATCTGTAATTATATTCTCTAATACCTCTAGAAAATCATCTATGTTCTCTTCTTTATTTCCTGTTAGTGGAGCATATACTTGGCTGAAGTCCTTCACTACATTCCTTGTCCTCAGCCGAATCCTCACCACTCGATCACTTGTGTATTCTACTTCTTCCACATACTCCTCTGGGTTTGGTTTTATTATGATACCTACTCCATTTTTGGCTTCTTGTCCATCACTCCAGTAGAGTATGTAGCCTTTCCTCATTTTCCTCCTTCCGCTTCCCTTCCATCTAACTTCACAAAGGCCCATCAGTTCTAAGTTCTCATTTTGCATGAAGTCTATCAACTCTTCTGCCCACCCAATAAGGGTCATCACATTTATTCCACCCACCTTCATTGTGCTGGTGCCTGGGAGCCCACTTCTCACAGTTTCCCCAGCACCCCAAGAACTACGTGCTGCCTGCAGGGAACGCCCTGACCTTTTCCGAGGCTGGTTTTGAAGTACCATTTCATATACAGGCTATTATTACGATGGGGTCGCCATTCGCAAAGGCATTTTAGAGCTGCTGCCAGCATATGTTTAGGCCGCTCCTAACATGAATAACAGACGCCGTTTGTCGCCACCCCTCTGGATATGGATCTGCAATTCAGAGGATTACTCCTATTTCCTTTATTGAATGTTAGAGTGAACTGTGCAACTTTTCGCTCTTTTGGTACGAATCTTTCGTCGAGCAAGCGGTTCTACAGTATATCATTGCTATACCCGGGCCGCTGAAACATTGCACTTGACGTTTGCGTATGAAGTTGGCAGCGTAACAGGGTAACAAGTGAAGAACGATAGGCGCTAGGCGTTCAGCGTGGGGCGCCAGCCAATCACAGCGCAGTGAGCACTGCTGTTACTCACGTGCTGTGACGTCAAAGTTCCCGCGTTGCCGGCTTTGTTTAGTGCATGTGTATACAACGTGAGTTGCGTGTTGTTTACCGCGTGTTTTCGTTGTACTGTGTGCTATATCGTTGTGACTTTTGTTACGTTGTGAGTTTACGTACTTGGAAAATGCCACCGAAAAGACTTCGTTCACCTAGTGACAATCCTTTGCGTCGAGGGGTGCCACTAAACAGCCAGGCACTGGAGTTGCTACGCAGAACTCGTGAGTTTTACGAGCAGGAGAAAAACTACGTAAGCATTCATGGACAGCCATCAATTCCTGCCGACAAAGTGGTGGAACGTACATCGAAAACTCTTGGTATTAGTGCAAGAACGGTAGTAAGTAAGAGAGTATTACTACAAAACTTGGAAGATACTGAAGTGAGCCGTAATGATTCCGAGCTGTCTGGATCAAATAATACATTTTTATCAACCCCGGGAAAGAAGAAAAAGCGGCGAAGTCCTGTCACAGATTTAGATTCTTTCCAGACTGATGCAGTTCGTAGGCATGTTTATGCTTACTACAGCAGAAAAGAGTATCCGACTGTAGCTAAGTTATTAATCTCTTTAAAAGAAAGTGAACTCTTCAGGGGTGGTAAAACATCACTAAAAATTGTGCTAAAAAATATGGGTTTCCGTTACAAAACGCTAGACGGACGCAAAGTACTGTTAGAGAGGGCACATATTGTTACCGCTCGTAGCATTTTCTTGCACAAAATTGTGGGCAGAGACATTCATTCCATAATTTGGCTAGACGAAACGTGGGTTAATGCCGGGGAAGCTGTCAGTAAATGTTGGACGGATAACACACCCAGCAGTAGCGGCCATCAGCCGACGGGAAGAGGAGCTAGATTAATTGTGGTCCATGCAGGCTCCTCCAGTGGTTTTGTCCCTGACGCACTTTTAGTTTTTAGATCAAAAAAGACTGGTGATTACCATGAAGATATGGATCACGCACGATTTGTTGAGTGGTTCAGGAACCTTTTAAAACAATTTCCTGTCCCTACAACAATTGTAATGGACAATGCTCCATATCATTCGGTGATACAGAACAAAGCCCCAACTACAAATGATCGGTAAGAAGTTATGGTGCAGTGGTTACAGGATCGAAATATTGCAGCGGATATGGGTATGACAAAGGTTCTGTTATATTCTCTTGTTAAAGAAAATAAGCCTACGACACCTACATACGTAGTAGACGAAATTGCCAAGGAGCAGGGTCATACTGTAATAAGGCTGCCACCATATCACTGCCATTTCAACCCTATTGAGTTAGTATGGAGTGACGTAAAAATGTATGTAAGGAACAACAACAAGTCCTTTACAATAAGAGAGGTGGAAAAGCTGTTGCGTGAAGCTCTTGTGACTGTGGATGCAGCCTCATGGAGAAAAAAAGTAGAGCACCTCGAGAAGCTTATACGAGCAGCACAGACAATAGAAGGCATTATCAGTGGCCATGAACAATTAATGATTTGTCTTGCCGATGACGACGATGAAGACGGTTTTAGCGATGAATTGGACAACAGTGACGATGGCGAGCTGGATGGAATTGCGCCATTATCGCTGTAAATTGGTGAGTGAAAAAATTCTAATATTGGTTATTTATTGCAATCTCGGTTATTATTTATTTTGTAAACTACGTACATTATTGATTTTAAAGTACCAGTTGTCAGATGCTTGTTTTTTGTATTTCTTTGCTCCGTTATCGAAAGGGTGCGCATTGTATTGCTTTTACATGCATTATTATACGGTTGTTTACTTCCTGTCATTGTAGTACAACTAAAAACGAGTTTTTATATACATTGTAATTGCTCAATCGCTTGCATTTACGAGACGGGACGGAAAACTGTATCGTCTGCTGTGTGTATAGAGGCTGCTGTTGCAACATCGCTATTACAGTATAGCCAACCTAACTAGACAAAAAGAGAACTGTCAAGTGCAATGTTTCGCCGGCGGGGGTATAGGTATAGAGTTATTGTATCAGCTTACTCTGAAAGAAACCTGATTGTTATGTTATCTGGACCGGAAGACTTGATTTTATTAAATGATTTAGTGCCAGGTTCCCATTCAAAATGGTTGAAAAATCTATTTTTTTAATTGGAATTTTTGAAAGGTGTGGCCGAACGCAACCATTTCCAGTCAATGATCGTTTCAATTGATCCAGGACCCAGTCCATTCCATGTAAACATAGCCACACAATGACACAGAACCTTGTTGACAACGTGGGTCCACGGCTTCGTCGGGTCTGTGTCACACACGAACCTTACCATCAGCTCTTACCAACTGAAATCGGTATTCATCTGACCAGACCACTAGGGTCCAACCGATACGGTCACGAGCTGAGGAGAGGCGCTTAAGGTGAAGTCGTGCTGTTGGCAAAGGCACTCGCGTCGGTCATCTGCTGCCACAGCCCTTTATCGCCAGATTCCGGCACACTGTCCAAACGTTGTACATCCCCTATTGCTTTCTGCGGTTATCTCACGCAGTGTTGCTTCTCTGATAGCACCGACAACTCTAGGCAAACGCTGCTGCTGTCGTTAACTGAAGGACGTCGCCCGCTGGGTGGTGACAGGTAAAGCCTGAAATGTGGTATTCACGGCACATTCTTAACTCTGTGGATCACGTAGTACTGAATTCCCTTACAATTTCCCAAATGGAATCTCCCACGCGTCTAGCTCCAACTACCATTCTGCTTTCAAAGTCAGTCAGTTCCCGTTGTGAGGCCATAATCACGTCTGAAACCTTTTTACATGAAACGTCTGAGTACAAATGTCAGCTCCGCTTAATGCGCTAGCCTTTTATACCTTGTGTGCGTGACACTACCGCCAGGTGTTCACGTCATATCGCTGTCCCATGACTTCTCTCACCTCAATGTAACTCCAGGCACACTCATAGAATTTCAGCCGACGCAAGAATTATTCTGAGAACGAAACTTTCTGATAGAGTACAACTGTGTGCCGGACCGGTACACTTCTTTTTATAGCAGCACAAAATTTATTTATTGAATAAAAATACAACTGAGTAATACATTACACTTTGTTATAATTTTTTTTAAATTTCCTTACCCATTGCATACATGGTTGTTCACTATTATTGTAACTTTATTTCTTTTTTCTTAGACTCTATGTTATTTTTGTCTATGGTTCGTGACATTTTTTAAAGCACTTGAGTCTTTTGAAAACGCACTGAAAACAGATTTAATTGGCTGTACTTCAGTGTTTTAGAACTGTTTGTGCCACTATTACTTTTATATAACAAAAAAAACAAATATGTAGTCTGGAGAATATTTACACAGGGATTATAATGTTAGGGGTGTTTTTAATTTTTTTTACAGGATAATGTTAGTTGGCTCGAAGATTCTACCCACTTTTAAGCTTAAAATGAAAAGTTCCTAACATATTTTGAGCGGGTGTGGAGCAGTTGTCCAAAGACTTATGGGGAAAGAGGTACACACAGACAAAACCATTTTAATGGTTGAAAAGTTGGCTGATCATATTGACCTTGCAGATCAATAATGGTCAGTTCAAAAACAGCACGTTATAACATGAAAACGGTGTACGATAAACTACAATACTTCTTGAAGTTTTGCATTATTACAATAGATAAAATAACAATTTAAACACATAAAAGCACAATTTTGCATGGTAGAGGCTGAAATGATAACACGTAAGTGAGATTCGCTGACACAAAAAAACAGGGTGTCGGAAAAGTCTTTCCCTGATTACATAAATTGATAACTCAGGCTAGAAGTAAGACACAAATATGTAACTGGTGTCTAATTGTTTACAAACTATCAAAGTTTTTTCCACACATCAGTAAACTTCCACATGAGCATCCTTGGTAGCACGTAACACATCTAGGCGATATTCAATCTCCGTCCACACATTAGCCAACATCACTGGAGGGATCGATTCAACGACTGTGGTTATCCGTTGCCGCAGGGTTTCAAGATCTGGTACACGTCTTCGGTAGACCTCGTTCTTTACATAACCCCATAAAAAGAAGTCTTATGGGATTATGTCAGGAGAGCGTTCCATCGCCCAGGAAAGGTCATATGGAGATAGGCACGGACGTTCAAACCCCAATGAGGCGGTGCACCGTCTTGCTGAAACAAGACATCGGGGTGGTACTGAAGCAGCTGAGGAACAGCATACAGTTGCAACATGTCCAGATACACTGCAGATGTGACGGTAGCCTCAGCGAAGAACAATGGCCCGATAATTCGATCGTGCAATAGCGCACACCAAACATTCACCTTTGGACTGCCTCTGGTGCACTCCATGACCTCGCCAGGGGGTTCTGAACCCCAAATGCGCACATTATGGCGATTCACTACTCCACTGACAAAAAAGGTCGCTTCGTCGGAAAAGGCAATTCGTCTGAGATAACCATCATCGTCCCCAATACGTGATAGCATTTAGACCGCAAAATCATATCGACGTGTATTGTCATTGGGCAACAATGTAAGTGGAAGTTTACTGATGTGTGAAAAAAAACTTTGATAGTTTGTAAACAATTAGACGCCAGTTTCATATTTGTATCTTACTTCTAGCCTGAGTTATCAATTAATGTAATCAGGGAAAGACTTTTCGGACACCCTGTACTACTCACACGACACTATATCGCGGTCTTGAATTTTGTACGGTTTTATAGGAGGGGCGTGGGTGTGATCTTGGGCTGCCTCTCAGTTGGGCCCCCGCCAGCCGGAGGTGGGAGGGGGAGGCAGCGACTTTACGCAGGCTGGGAGGCTTTTTGGAACGCCGCCTGGAGGATTAACCGAAGAAAGTTTGTAATGAAACTGCTTTCTTTTCATTCCTTCCATAAATGTGGGAGACATTCTTCCTGTCAGTATGTTTCATTTCTCTTTGCACTGGTTGACCTAAAACCCGTGTTGTGGTTTTGCCTCTTTCGACGTGGGAAACGTTTTATGTCAGGGACGGTGAGCAGCTCCATGTTTATGTTTTCTAGAGCGGCTCTATTGACAGGCACCAGCATTTCTCTGCATGTTTTCCGTACTGTTGCAGTGTCTCCACTAAGGCAGCGGTCGTCAAACAGTTTTGCTCAAGAGGCAAAACTGACAATGACGGATGGCATCTCGGGCCGCATATGTACCGATTATATTCTAACCAACATAAATTCCCAACAGACTAACTATGGTAAGAGCGCGTTAAGTTATCCACCGGCTCCCTGGTGCTGATCGTTTACAGTCGGCACCATCCGGAACGCTTCGCGTCGACAGGTCTCTGTTTCAGTTTGCTGTCACTCTGTGCGACCTCAAAGTTGCGAGTCTGTAATTGGCTGTCGAAATGTTGTTGTGGTATCTGTGTGGCCCGATGATTACTCGATTAATAACAGTAATTTTATTTATACACGGTGTCACAAAAAGGTACGGCCAAACTTTCAGGAAACATTATTCATACACAAAGAAAGAAAATATGTTATGTGGACATGTGTCCACAAAGGCTTACTTTACATGTTAGAGCTCATTTTATTACTTCTCTTAAAATCACATTAATCATGGAATGGAAACACGCGCCTCTTCAAACACTTTGTTACAGGAAATGTTCAAAATGTCCTCCGTTAGCGAGGATATATGCATCCACCCTCCGTCGCATTGAATCCCTGATGCGCCGATGCAGCCCTGGAGAATGGCGTATTGTATCACAGCCGTCCACAATACGAGCACGAAGAGTCTCTACATTTGGTACCGGGGTTGCGTAGACAAGAGCTTTCAAATGCTCCCATAAATGAAAGTCAAGAGGGTTGAGGTCAGGAGAGCGTGGAGGCCATGGAATTGGACCACCTCTACCAATCCATCGGTCACCGAATCTGTTGAGAAGCGTACGAACACTTCGACTGAAATGTGCAGGAGCTCCATCGTGCATGAACCACATGTTGTGTCCTACTTGTAAAGGCACATGTTATAGCAGCACACGTAGAGTATCCCGTATGAAATCATGATAACGTGCTCCATTGAGCGTAGGTGGAAGAACATGGGGCCCAATCAAGGCAACACCAACAATGCCTGCCCAAACGTTCACAGAAAATCTGTGTTGATGACGTGATTGCACTATTGCGTGCAGATTGTCGTCAGCCCACACATATTGATTGTGAAAATTTACAATTTGATCACGTTGGAGTACATACTGACGAAACTAAAATGAGCTCTAACATGGAAATTAAGCGTTTCCGGACACATGTCCACATAACATCTTTTCTTAATTTGTGTGTGAGGAATGTTTCCTGAAAGTTTGGCCGTACCCTTTTGTAACACCCTGTATTTAAATACTTTACGCAATATTCGATACAATCACAAATGTTTACTATATATTTTGAATGTCATTTTTCTTCTGGTCATTGCGTTGAGTTACAACAGCTTATATTAATTTAGCCACAAAAGAATTACAGACGTTGGCTGAGAGTGGACATTAATTTAAATCAATGGGGCCAGTTGAAAAATTGTGCCTGACCGAGATTCGAACCAAGTCTACTGCTTACTAGGCAGATGCTCTGACCAGTAAGTCTTCCGGATAAAGTCGTCAGAGCAACTGCACGGACTACCCCTGCACTACTCCTCCCATCAGATCCAAATTCTCAACTTTTCCACACACTACTAATGTAGAGCCCCTTCCCCCGTTATCCTCATTATTCGTGGCATTTCACCGATTCTCGTAAGAGTACGAGTCTGGTGTAGATCCGCATTGAAGAGACCATTAGCCTTAATTATGTTCTTTCGGACGAGTCAGAAGAGTATTTGAAGATGACCGTCTTTATAAAGCGCATTCACAAATCCATGTTACTTCCACGTTAAAACTTACGCCATACCATAGGGGCGCACCCCCCTGAATTGTCAGTACTGGAAGACAAATAAAATACTCCCCCTCGCACATTCTCTAAACGCGCATCGCCGATGCTACTTCCCCCTCTGCTCCTGAGGTATGCGGGCCAACTTTACTTAACTAAAGCCGGAATGATCGTCAATTGAAACGAAGTTGACGTTTCTGGAGTCAGCTGTTAGTTGCTAGATGCATATTATTATAGACTGTAACCTCCCCACAAAATAATATGAATAATATTCACATTTAGTGTAACCTCCCCACAAAATAAAATCCGTAACCTCCCAACAGTAAAAGATTAATAATTTATGTCTTTCACATTTCGTGTAAGCCCGCATCTCGTGGTCGTGCGGTAGCGTTCTCGCTTCACACGCCCGGGTTCGATTCCCGGCGGGGTCAGGGATTTTCTCTGCCTCGTAATGGCTGGGTGTTGTCTGATGTCCTTAGGTTAGTTAGGTTTAAGTAATTCTAAGTTCTAGGGGACTGATGACCATCGAAGTCCCATAGTGCTCAGAGCCATTTAGTGTAAGCTTCCAACAGATTTATTCCGTAACCTCCCAACAGCAAAAAAATATATAAATAATATTCTCATTTAGCGTAACTACCCAACAGTGAAAATATGTATAGCACTGACATTTCGCGTAACCTACCAACAGATAAATTGTGTAACCTATCAATAATAAAATGTGACTAATCTCTCAATAAAATTGTGGCTCACTTATAACCTTTCAATAATTGACTGTGAATTTAAACTGGTAAATTTTGGATGTCAGCAGTGCTGCGTCATGGCCCTGAAAATTCATTCTGAATAAATTGAAAAATCTTACCTCAATCAGGTCGCCGGATAACGCAAATACATCTGCTCCTATATGAAACTAAACTTTTATGGCACGGCCCAGTGCAATGCTGGCAGATAGATTTCTCATGTATAAAAAGAAAGAACGGATTTTTCTTTACAATAATCAGGATGACCAAGGATTGGAGAAATTAGTAAAATCTTTAAATTGAAATGAATGATTGTCAAAAGTTACTTTTTATGAGAATGATTATTATTAAGCGATTTTTTTTAAAACATTTACATGGGACTTGATATAACAATACTACACATGCGCGAGGCTGCTTTTACCTTACACTACAACGCTCAGGCTCCGCCATCGCTCCACCACGACCGGTCCAGACAACACGATACACACGACTGCTAGCTACTAACTACTTACTGCTATTGCTACACAGTTCCTACTGCAGTCAACACTGCTCTTTGGTCTCACATTCTCTGATAGCTTACATATCGCAGGCAGCGCGTGAGCAATCCATCGAAATTACACTGCTCGAGTGCGCTAGCAACAAATTCTTTAGTCATGGACCTCCTACAACACTGAAGCGCCAAAGAAGCTGTTTTTTTCTTCTTTATTGTGACCTCATTCCCCTGCTCCATATAGGCAGGGGAGGGCTGGCAGCGACACAATCCGCCGCTCATCAGCCGGGTGACATGACAATTAATAAAATGAGAAATCTATACATATAAAGGCGATGAAAAGAGGGACATAAAAACAGAAAAAGTGCAGTTTATGTGTGTGTGTGTGTGTGTGTGTGTGTGTGTGTGTGTGTGTGTGTGTGTGTGTTTGTGTGTGTGTGTGGTTTGGGATATTATGGGCGCCCAACAGTGAGGTTATCAGCGCCCTGACATCGATTAAAACAAACGAATGTGGATCAGAACGAAAACTGTCGTAATTGCATGCACACGAAACGGCCACACAGTGAGTCTATCGCACATGCTCTAAAACCAATGAGGAGTCAAGGTAGCCAATCAAGAAATTAAAAGAGGGAAAACAAACCACAAAAGAGCTAAAAGAACGGCAAAAGGAAATGTGACTGGTTGACCACTTACGAAAATATTTAGGTGAAACAGATACATTAAAAATATCTCCCCCAAATCTTCTTAAAAATGTGGGACAATTGACAGAACTTTAAAACGCGAACCACATTCGTTTGAGCATTGCATAAAGTAGACTGCAAATCCGCCGGCAAAGCCACTGCAGTCCGCTGGTCAGCAAACAAAATGCAGTCCAATAAAATGTGGTACACTGTGATCGGCACGCCACAAGCACCACACATCGGAGGGTCCTCTCGCCGGAGTAAAGCTTCATGCGTCATAGGGCTGTGGCCGATGCGAAGACGAGTAAGGATCACCTCGTCCCGTCGACGTGGCTGGAAGGAAGTACGCCACGGCCGAGTTGTGGGCTTGATGACACGGAGCTCGTTGTCGGTCACTTCTAGCCACTCATATTCCCAGCGACACAGGACTTTATAGCTCATCAACGAGGTGAGGGCATGCAGGGGATAGCACACTGAAAAACCTGACGGTCACGACATGCCTCCTTGGCTGCTCGATCAGCACGTACATTCCCCAGAACTCCCGCGTGCCCTGGTACCCAGCAGAAAGACACTTGCTTCCCCAGCCACTGTAGTTGGAGGAGGGCGTCGTGGATAGTCTGGGTTCCTTTATCTGCTGGGTACAAACGCTGGAGAGAGTAAAGGGCGCTCAAAGAATCTGAACAGACGAGAAATCTAAGACTGGGGGAAAGTCTCATCTGATCCAGTGCCGCAAGATGGCATATAATTCTGCGTCAAAAATGGTAAATTCGGGAGGCAGTCTGACCTTGAGGACACGATCCGGGAAGACGACAGAGCAACCAACAGAGTCACCCTGCTTGGACCCATCCGCAAAAACAGCTGCATGGTCGTGGTGCTCAGATAAAACGGAAGAAAAGACCCCATTAAAAAAAGAAGCAGGAGTGCTATCTCTCCTGTACCGCACCAAATCTAAAATCACTCTGGGCCTCTCCAGTAACCAGAGTGGCAGGCGGTTAAAACCCTGGATTTGGGGTCGCACAGACTCCACACCGACGGACTCTAGCACACGTTGCACACGGATCCCATACGGCATCGTAGCCCGGAGACGGCGGGAAAAAAGGCGGTCCAGAGGCGGATGAGCAACAATATGGTGGCGGTAGGAGGTGTAGCAGCGCTGGGCAGTGCACAAGATTTGACCTGGGCAGGGGCAGAAAGTTCCATGATGTCAGCCACCACGGCCTTCTCTGAAGTCCGGGGTGGAAAAATAGTTCAAATGGCTCTGAGCACTATGGGACTTAACATCTATGGTCATCAGTCCCCTAGAACTTAGAACTACTTAAACCTAACTAACCTAAGGACATCACACAACACCCAGCCATCACGAGGCAGAAAAAATCCCTGACCCCACCGGAAATCGAACTCGGGAACCTGGGCGTGGGAATCGAGAACGCTACCGCACGACCACGAGCTGCCCGGGAGTGGAGAGCAGCAGGCTTCACAGGAACTGCAGCAGCACATGTCCATTGACAAACGCAGTTACTAGTGCTGACAGTAGCAACCTCCGTTTGTGTAGCAGCATCAGTTTTCAAGACTGGCTATTTCAGAACGAAAAAAAAGAGACAGCGAACGTGGGCGGCTGTATAGACTTGTATGTCTTCTTGGCTTCACCATACGGTATGAGTTTTGTGGTTTTAAGTTCCTGGATCTTCCGTTCCTCAAGGAAAACTCTGCAGACCCTGCTCCACAGAGGGTGATCACCAGAGCAGTTGGGAGGAGAGGAGCAACCAACTCCCTCATGGGCGGCTTTACCGCATTTTAAGCAAGTGGCTTCCCCTCTACAGGCGAGAGTAGTGTGCCTAAAGTGTTGGCATTTAAAACACCCCATTGGATTGGGGTAACAAGGCCGTACACTTAGATGTAGGAAACCTGCCTTCACATCCTCCGGTAGTTTGGTGCTGTTAAAAGTAAGAATAAACGAGTAGGACTTCACGAGAGCGCCATCCACCCTTTTTATAACGTGTTGCACGTCGACAATTCCTTCCCGGCACCATTCAGCCTTCAGTTCTTCTTGGGGAATGTCAGCGATATCCCTGCAAGTCACAACACCTTTGCTGTAGCTCAAGGTGTTGTGAAATTCAGTCTCTATCGCAAACTCCCCAAGGTACTGTGCCTTCTGAAGGCTCTTGTCTTGTTGGAAGCTATATGTTCCAACCAACAAGGCCCCATTTCGCAAGCGCTCAAGGTGCCAACAATGCCTTCTAAGTCTTCCTATATATAAAATGGTGAAACTTTATCAAAACTCCCCTCATTTATTTAACTATAAGAAACACATTCTGCGAAGCAGCATGCGTTCTGTTACTACTGACTGAATCAGGAGGACTGGCTACACGAGCCCTCTTGTTGGATTGGGCGTTGGAACCTACCAGCGACCCACCGTCTCCGCTGGGAGGAGAAGAATAAAAGTTCGAGGATTCCATCTCGGTCCCACGAGCAACTATAGAACTAGAAGTCCACCTAGAGAGAGCCCCACGTGCATAGATAAGCCTTATACAACTGAGGTGCGGCAGGTTCCCCAAAGTTCGCCCGTTAACGACTGTTCCACCTCAACAGCCATGCATCTCACTAGCGCGTAGCAATCCTTGAGAATGAGGGTTTTCTTTTATAAAGCTTTATTCCATCCTCGTGAGCCGGGCGGTCAAGCCAAGATCCCCATTACCTGTGACGCACAAAGTTCCACCGCCGCTCCGCACGGTGGTCCTGAAGCATGCCCAGAGTTTACGGTGACAGGAGACTGGAGGTGCTTACCAGTCACCAACTCAGGAACCACGGGATCGCCAAGCCCGTACCCGGCAAATGAATGCCGAGCCCCTGGGGGCAGAATAAGCGGAGATAATGAAGGTTAAAATGTACACTGACACGGAGAAGTTGATTGTGGGACTGTTTAAAAACTCGACATATAGTTAAAATACACAGTTGGCGATTTGTGGAGCACATAAAATACATTGAAGTCACACACACAGGTTAAAAGTTGGTCACAGTGTTAAAACACTCCAGAAGAAAGACACTTTAAAATCGCAGTAAGAGACGAAGCACACACGATGAAGAAGAAAAACTGCCGGGAACCACATTTTCGATATGAGTTGCTTGTTTATCAGCCCCGCCTTTTGGGACAAGTCCAGCTATCTGCGCTCGATCTCTTGAGTCCTCTTATCTTGTCTAGCACTGATCTCCAGTATTGCTTCGCCACTTTCAGCGCATACGATTACAAATTGAGCTCTATCCACTTGTGCGCATCTACTACTTCCTAATTACTGCCATCGTCTTTTAATTTTTTGCTTCCAATCGGTAGTACGAGTAGCGCCGCATTTCTTTCGTTTATTTTTTCTCATGCCGCCTGTTCGAAAGTTTGCAGTGATTCTTATTTCCTGATAAGGTCCGCCTTGTCTCTTACGTAGAATCACGCATCATCTACGAAAGTTTTACATTATTTGGTTGTGCCAGGCAGCTTGATTCCAAATCCCATTGGTGGTGTCGTGGATTTGTCGCAACATTAGGTCCAGTGCGATGGAAAACAGATCCATTGAGAGCGTGCACCCCTGTCTTAACGACCTCTGCGCTGGCATCGGCTTTGTACACTACAGGCCATTAAAATTGCTACACCACCAAGATGACGTGCCACAGTCGCGAAATTTAACCGACAGGAAGATGTTGTGATATGCAAATGATTAGCTTTTCAAGGCATTCACACAAGGTTGGCGCCTGTGGCGACACCTACAACGTGATGACATGAGGAAAGTTTCCAACCGATTTCTCATACACAAACAGCAGTTGACCGGCGTTGCCTGGTCAAACATTCTTGTGATGCCACGTGTATGGAGGAGAAATGCGTACCATCACTTTCCGACTTTGATAAAGGCTGGATTGTAGCCTATCGCGATTGCAGTTTATCGTATCGCTACATTGCTGCTCGCGCAGGTTGAGATCCAAAGACTGTTACCAGAATATAGAATCGGTGGGTTCAGGAGTGTAATACGGAACGCCGTGCTGGATCCCAACGGCTTCGTATCACTAGCAGTCGAGATGACAGGCATCTTATCCCCATGGCTGTAACGGATCGTGCAGTCACGTCTCGATCCCTGAGTCATCAGATAGGGACGTTTGCAAGACAACAACCATCTGCACGAACACTTCGACGACGTTTGCAGCAGCATGGACTATCAGCTCGAAAACCATGGCTGCGGTTACCCTTGACACTGCATCACAGACAGGAGCGCCTGCGACGGTGTACTCAACGACGAACCTGGGTGCACGAATGGCAAAACGTCATTTTTTCGTATGAGTCCAGGTTCTGTTTACAGTATCATGATGGTCGCATCCGTGTTAGGCGACATCGCGGTGAACGCACATTGGAATCGTGTATTCGTCATCGCCATACTGGCGTATCACCCGGCGTGATGGTATGGGGTGCCATTGGTTACACGTCTCGGTCACCTCTTGTTCGCAATGACGGCACTTTGAACAGTGGGCGTTACATTTCAGATGTGTTATGACCCGTGGCTCTACCCTTCATTCGATCCCTGCGACACCCTACATTTCAGCAGGATAATGCACGACCGCATGTTGCAGTTTCTGTACTACAGTCCTTTTTGGATACAGAAAATGTTCGACTGCTGCCCTGGGCAGCACATTCTCCAGATTTCGCACCAATTGAAAACGTCTGGTCAATGGTGGCCGAGCAACTGGCTCGTCACAATAAGCCAGTCACTACTCTTGATGAACTGTGGTATCGTGTTGAAGCTGCATGTGTGATGTCCTTAGGTTAGTTAGGTTTAAGTAGTTCTAAGTTCTAGGGGACTGATGACCATAGATGTTAAGTCCCTTAGTGCTCAGAGCCATTTTTTTTTTTTTTTAAGTTGCATGGGCAGCTGTACCTGAACACGCCATCCAAGCTCTGCTTGACTCAATGCGCAGGCGTATCAAGGCCGTTATTACCGCCAGAGGTGGTTGTTCTGGGTACTGTTTTCTCAGGATCTATGGGCCCAAATTGCGTGAAAATGTAATCACATGTCAGTTCTAGTATATTATATTTGTCCAATGAATACCCGTTTATCATCTACATTTCTTCTTAGTGTAGCCATTTTAATGGTCAGTAGTGTACTTCGACCTGGACGTAGCATGTTCACGATGTTCTTTATTACTCGCAGCAACGTTTGCCCTAAGCCGAATTTCTCTAGAGCCTTGTGAGAGAATTTGTGGCTCATTCGATCCAAGCCTTTGTGGAAATCTATCGCCACTCGAACCTGGGACCTTTGCCTTTTGCGAGCAATTACACCACCGACAGAGATTAGCCAACACGACACACATGCCGCCCTCACAGCCATACTTCCCCCAGTACATCTGCTATCTTCTAGACTTCACAGAAGCTCTCCAACTTTTTGATTAGTTTATGTTCTAGTAGATGCTGCTATAAACGCAGCCGTTTTTCTAGACAAAACATCCCCCATACACAAATCTGATTACTCGACAACAGAGCAAATGACTGTAGTTAGTCAAACAGGGACAGCGCTGTGCTTTCACGAAAGCGAATCATAAAAGCATTCCGTGCTCAGCTCAATTAGAATTAACGACGAGCATAAGACCCTTAACAGGGCAGCCGGAACAAGCTAATCTGCCGGCTGGTGGGTTCAGTGGCCTCTCTGCAATCACGGCGATTGGCAGGTCTGCCACGGCGGCGCTAACTATTTGCTTCTCACAGTGACTTCGCGGACACGCTGTGTGTTTCCATATATACCGGGTGATCAAAAAGTCAGTACAAATTTGAAAACTTAATAAACCACGGAATAATGTAGATATAGAGGTAAAAATTGACACACATGCTTGGAATGACTTGGGGTTTTATTAGAACAAAAAAAAAAACAAAGTTCACAAAATATCAGACAGATGGCGCTGGACAGCAAAAGGTCAGTGCTACCGTGACGGGTGAGAGGTACGCCGATATGTTACAGAATCGCATCAGCCCCAGCCTGGCTGATAAACACCTGCTGGAACGTACGATGTTTATGCAGGATGGCACTCCACTCCATATTGCTAGACGCGTGAAAGATCTCTTGCGCGCGTCATTGGTGATGATCGTTTGCTCAGTCGTCACATTCCTCATGCTTGGCCTCCCTGGTCCCCAGACCTCAGTCCGTGCGATTATTGACTTTGGGGTTACACGAAGTCGCAAGTGTATCGTGATCGACCGACATATCTAAGGATGCTGAAAGACAACATCCGACGCCAATGCCTCACCATAGCTCCGGACATGCTTTACAGTGCTGTTCACAACATTTTTCCTCGACTACAGCTATTGAGGAATGGTGGTGGACATATTGAGGATTTCCTGTAACGAACATCATCTTTGCTTTGTCTTCCTTTGTTATGCTAATTATTGCTATTCTGATCAGATGAAGCGCCATCTGGCGGACATTTTTTTAACTTCTGCGTTTTTTTTTTTTCCCTAATAAAACCCCATGCCATTCGAAGCATGTGTGTCAATTTGTACCTCTATATCTACACCATTCCGTGATTTATTCAGTTTTCTAATTTATACTGACTTTTTGATCACCTGGTATCTTTATTAGTAGATTTTTATTTGACATGCTTCATGATCCATTTTTTCCTTGGTTATTATAACCATCTAGAAGATTAATTTTTATTGATCCACATTGACGCAAAAAGAAAAACTAACGATGCAGCTGTCTGTCTGAATGGCACCGAACAGAAAACTGACACTATTCATAGAGATTAAGCAATTGATTAATTATGTCGTGTTTTTCAGTTTTTTACCGACATAATCACAGGAGAATTTCACAGTGCCGTAACAGGTTTTATGCTGCTTGAGTCTTTTGTAGAATTGATATTTGTGGATACTTCAGTCCCACAGAAAGTCGCTATGACGAAAACGCCTTCTTTTGTCTATGAATGATTGTCTAGTGGAAAATACTGTTATAACACGATCTGATCTCATTTCATGGATAACTTAACACAAAATTTCAAGACTACAATGGACTTCCGATATGATTTGAAAGGCTAGAAGCGACTATGAGTATGCGCCCTGACAGTAATCTCTTTAACTAGTAAACCCTCCGCTTGTCTACGTTGCTTTGCCCTTTGACTCTGGTTATTGTTAGCCTGCATTAGAAGTTATCACGTTTACCACAATCTAAATGAATTTGGGTGCTGAAATAATTTAATGAACTGGTGGCCCTGTCATTACTGTAGTCAATTGTTGGTGGGTGATTAATACAGGGTGCGTAAAAAAAAATTCATACACATTTTGATCTGTCATAGACAATTTATTTCCCGTTCTACAAGGTTAAATATCTGTGAGAAAGATGTTATGTTTCTTCAACAGGTGGCAGCAGTGGCAAGGAAGTAACTGCAACATGGCGGACGTGCGTTTGAGCTTTGAAGCGCGGAAGCAGATAATTAAGTGGTACTGGAAGTTTGAGAATGTAGCTGTGGTTCGAAGACAGTGGAGAAGTGAGTATGGTACAGAACCACCTTCAAGGTTAACAATTACACGTCTACGAGGCAAATTCGAAATTCATGGAACAGTGTGTGATGAGCATAAAGGTCGATCAGGGCGACCTCGTACAGCTACAAGTGATGATTCCAGAACTGCTGTCTTGGAACTGTTTCAGCCTTTGCCTCAAAAATCTTCAAGGCAAGCGGCACATGAGAGTAATATAAGTGCTAGTAGTGTGCTACACATTCTGAAGAAAGGCAAGTTTCGTGTGTACATTCCAAGGCTGGTGCAACAGCTAAGTGACGACGATCGAGATCGAAGGTTAGAATTTTGTGAATGGCTTCAGGAGATGGTGAAACGTGAACCGGGATTTGTGGGTAGCATAATTTGATCGGATGAAGCCCAATTCAAACTCAGTGGAACTCTTAAAAGGCACAATTGTGTGTACTGGGCTGAAGATAATCCTCACATTACAGTTGAAAAGGCTGTGAATTTGCCTGATGTAAATGTGTGGTGTGGTTTGTCTGCAAGGGACTCATTGGGCCTTTCCGCTTTGAAGGTACTGTTACTGGAGAAACGTACCTAACAATGCTTGCTGACTCCATATTCCTTGCCATTCGTGCATTATACGGTAATGATGAGTTTTATTTCCAACAATATCGCGCCCTGCCGCACTATCATAGGGACGTACGGGAATACCTGGATCACAATGTGCCAGGCCAGCGGATAGGATGCAGGGGACCAATCGAGTTTCCTGCACGCTCTCCAGACCTCACACTGCTGGATTTCTTCTTACGGGGCACAGTAAAAGATGAGGTGTACAAACGTAAACCACGTAACCTAGACACACTTTGGAATGAGATTCAGGCGGTGTGTGCAGAAATCTCATTGGACACTTTGGTACGATGTACGGAATCAGTGGTGACTTGTACACAGAAATGTATTGATGCTAAAGGCCACCAGTTTGAACATTAATCACATTTGCAAAGTACATTTATTTTTCCAATTGGACTTTAAGCTTTCCATTTCCAGAAATTTAACATTGTAGAATGGGAAACAAATTTTCTATGACACTTCAAAGTGTGTATGCATTTTTTGACGCACCCTGCATATCAACACAGAATTGATCTTTATACAAATTGTGGTTCAGGTTTATTGATGATAAAATAGGACAAACAATAAAAGTTAGCCGCGATGACAAATAAATCATGATGTGTTGGCAACAAAAATAGACCTAAAAATACTCCACTGGATGGTGATTGGTTGGAAGAGACGTGGAGTGTCTGATTAAACTATTTACTACGGCTCAGAACATGGATAACGCAATCTGAAATTATCTAGCGCTGAATAGCCTTTGATGAATTTATTCTACACAGAAGTTATGCTGCGTTGGTGCAGCTGAGAACAAGTGGCGAGACTGTGATTCTGTTTGCCCCAACAAGCCGGACCAGCAATACCACACCTCTTTTCTCGATGGATAGCACTGTCTCAGGTGACGGTCCAAGTGCCTGCAGAACAGCCTGTAATTCTTTATCTAGGGCGCGAAATATGCAATGTCGCGGCTGGCTATCTGTTAGACGGATCGCAATTACTCTCTAATGGAGCCCTGAAATCTCGGCAGACTCCAGCGTGTGACGCGCCCATTTGCTGGTCATACTGTGACCAATCTGACTCACTGACACGGCAGTGCGCTCATGACACCAAAGGTCAAGGCGCCAGGCATAACACGAATAAGATTGCCGTCAGCACTGCTAGTTGCCTGAGATGACTGAGGTCTAGACTGCCGGTACAGCTGAGCCCTCACCACAGACTCCCTAGTGAAGACCAATGTGAAGTCACTCTCAGGGCTAGAGTCTCAAGTGCAACCTACTCACAACAACAGTCGAGACCAAAATCCTATCCAGATCAGAATCTGACTCAGAAGACCAAGTTTCTCGTCTCCTCACTTTCCATCAAACCTCAGTAAACTTCAGAAAAGCACTCACGCAACTGTCCCCACCAGGGTTTTGTGCAGTCACAAGACTCCACGAGCTCCATGTCTCCCCTCTAACTCATCTGCCCTCCCCATCGGCCAGTCCTAATCAAAGTGAACAATATTCTTCTCTTTTCTGAAGAAGCAGCCAATCCCTGACTTCTAAAGAGAGGAGAAGATGTTGTACTCCCAACTTGTTTTTTCCCACAGCCAGTCTAGGCAGCGTGTTTTGAGTTTCTTTGTAGCCCCAAAAGTGAACAACACTTTTATCACAGAGATCAGCCCAAAATAAGTGACCAAGGAATAGAAAAGCAACTGAAATCACTCAACAGAGGAAAGTCCACTGGACCTGACGGGATATCAATTCGATTCTACACAGAGTACGAGAAAGAACTTGCTCCCCTTCTATCAGCCGTGTACCGCAAGTCTCTAGAGGAACGGAAGGTTCCAAATGATTGGAAAAGAGCACAGGTAGGCCCAGTTTTCAAGAAGGGTCGTCGAGAAGATGCGAAAAGCTATTGGCCTATATCTCTGACATCGATCTGTTGTAGAATTTTAGAACATGTTTTTTCTCGCGTATCATGTCATTTCTGGAGACCCAGAATCTACTCTGTAGGAATCAACATGGATTCCGGAAACAGCTATCGTGTGAGACCCAACTCGATTTATTTGTTCACGAGACCCAGAAAATATTAGATACAGACTCCCAGGTAGATGCCATTTTCCTTGGCATCCGGAAGGCGTTCCATACAGTTCGGCACTGTCGCTGATACACAAAGAAAGAGCCTACGGAATATCAGACCAGCTGTGTAGCTGGATTAAAGAGTTTTTAGCAAACAGAACACAGCATGTTGTTATCAATGGAGAGACGTCTACATACGTTAAAGTAAACTCTGGCTTACCACAGGGGAGTGTTATGGGACCATTGCTTTTCACAATATATATAAATGACCTAGTAGACAGTGTCGGAAGTTCCATCCGGCTTTTTGCGGATAATGATGTAGTATACAGAGAAGTTGCAGCATTAGAATATCGCAGCGAAATGCAGGAAGATCTGCAGCGGATAGGCGCTTGGTGCAGGGAGTGGCAACTGACCCTTAACATAGACCAATGTAATGTATTGCGAATACATAGAAAGAAGGATCCTTTATTGTATGATTATATGATAGCGAATCAAACACTGGTAGCAGTTACTTCTGTAAAATATCTGGGAGTATGCGTGCGGAACGATTTGAAGTGCAATGATCATCAACAAAGGAGGTGGCTTACAAAACGCTCGTTCGGCCTATACTTGAGTATTGCTCATCGGTGTGGGATCCGTACCAGATCGGGTTGACGGAGGAGATAGAGAAGATCCAAAGAAGAGGGGCGCGTTTCGTCACAGGGTTATTTGGTAACCGTGATAGCGTTACGGAGATGTTTAGCAAACTCAAGTGGCAGACTCTGCAAGAGAGGCGCTCTGCATCGCGGTGTAGCTTGCTCCCCAGGTTTCGAGAGGGTGCGTTTCAGGATGAGGTATCGAATATATTGCTTCCCCCTACTTATACCTCCCGAGGATATCACGAATGTAAAATTAGAGAGATTGGAGCGCGCACGGAGGCTTTCCGGCAGTCGTTCTTCCCGCGAACCATACGCGAGTGGTACAGGAAAAGGAGGTAACGACAGTGGCACGTAAAGTGCACTCCGCCACACACCGTTGGGTGGCTTGCGGAGTATAAATGTAGATGTAGATGTTACATTGGGTCCAACCAGGGGCATCGGCCAAGCTAAGAGAAGTGCTTCTGTGTCTCAACATGGACATCTCAGAACCGCCATAAACCTTGCATTCCATTTTAGCTTTGATTTGAAGGCCTGTGGCTTCCTAAAAACTCTGGCAGATAGAGGCACTACCTGATGGTTCCCTTGATGGCATGGACCCACAGTGAACACGGAAACTCGCTCATTTTTGTGGCAACCATCCCTGTTCACAACGGGCGTTTACGACACTGTCGAAACGCCTTGGATGGGCGATCTAAGTTTCTCTCTCGCCCCTGCCCTAGCCATCGTTAGAGTTGCCTAACAGGTAGATCCAGGTAGGCACCTTTCTTCGCCTCTTCATCCAAAAGCATTGGCTGTACACCAGTGCAAGACTTCTTGAGACCAGCATTCTGTTCTCGGTAAGTGCCTTGAGACGTTCCTTTCCCTAGTAACTGCATGTGACTTCCAAGTCCCAAACACCCAATACAAGATTTACTGTTAAATGACCAAGCGCCTGTTTGTTCTCAACTCCAGAAATTGCTATTCAAAGGAGAACCACCATAAAGATCCCGCCTTCATTAACAGCGGACGTGCTTCCATCAATGCCTGCTCACGTTGATGACTTCCTGTCGTCTCACAAAAATGATGTCTTGGATGTAAAATCAGCATTAAATAGTAGCCTTGAACATGAAAAATAGTGAGAGAGTGATTCATCCCCTCTAAAAATTAAGCACAGTGGTTAATTCAAGCATATATATTACTCATCGTTTACTGAATAAGTTTCTTAACAAGAGAAGTAATATTCTGATGGAGCAAGAATCACAAGACCAACAAAGAATGAAAGTTGGTGAGTGTGTTCCTGCAGCTGAAACATGTTCTCTATTCAAGTTTCACACCAGTGGCATTAGAGTGGCGCTAGTATGGCCACATTGCGGATGCAAATCATGTTTGCTTTAAAAACGTATTGTAACGGTCATGAGCGTGAATTTCCTTTGATGTTCGAGGTGGTTAGTTGCTGTTAGTCATGAATGCCTTTAAGGCAACAAAGACGCCATTATCAGCACCTCACTGAGTTTGAACGAAGTTGTGCGATAGGGCTATGAGAAGGTGGATGTTGTTCCTGCGAAGCTGCAGAGAGACTTGGCAGGAATGTAGTCACTGTACATGAATGTTGGCTCAAATGGCTCTGAGCACTATGGGACTTAGCATCTGAGGTCATCAGTCCCCTAGAACTTAGAACTACTTAAACCTAACTAATCTAATGACATCACACACATCCATGCCCTAGGCAGGATTCGAACCTGCGACCGTAGCGGTCGCGCGGTTCCAGACTGTAGCGCCTAGAACCAGCCGGCACATGAATGTTGGGGGCCGTGTTAGAGAGAAGATACGGTTGCAAGATTACTGGGCTCCAAATGACAATGTGGCATTACAGGAGGGGAGAGCATCATGTTTGGCTTATGGCTCTGGCAAATTGTACTGCATCTGCAGCAACTAACTGAACAATCATTGGCACCACAGTAACGCAGCAATCTGCTACAAATCGGTTACTTCAAGGACAGCTCCGAGCCAGATGCCCTATAGCTTGCATTCCATTGACCCCAGACACCGCCATTTGCAGCTTCAGTGATGTCAAGCAAGATACCATTGGAGGGGAGGGTGGAGATCTTTTGTGATGTATGATGAAAGCTGATTCTGCCTCAGTGCCGGCGATGGCCATACTTTGATTATAAGGAAGCCAGTTGGGGGTTTGCAGCCAACTTGCCTGCGTGCTAGAAACACTGGAGTTACACCATCACTTAGTGTCTGGGGTGTGATTTCGTAGCACAGCAGGAGCTATCATTGTTATCCCACGGACACTGACTGCAAATTTGTACAGCTGTCTGGTGATTCGACCTGTTGTGCTGTCATTCATGAACAGCTGTACAAGGGGTGTTTTCCAACATGATAACCCATATACCGCTGTTGTCACCCAACATGTTCTACAGATTGTCGACATGCTGCCTTGGCCTGCTGCATCACCAGGTCTAACTCCAATCGAGCACATATTATCGGACGACAACTCCAGTGTCATCCACAGCCAGCCTCAACCGTCCCTGTATTGACAAACCAAGTGCAACGGGCAGGAATTCCATCCCACATACTGACATTCGACACCTGTACAACATAATGAATGCACCCTTACATACTTGCATTCAACTTTCTGTCGGTTACACCGCTTATTAATGTACCAGCATTACACATTTGCAATACTGTATGCTTTACCTCGCACTTACATTAACCTGTGATTTTGCAAAGTTAATCACATAAACAAGTTACTTAGACAAATGTATCTCCAAAATTACATTAATTATTTTTTGGTGTACCGATTTTTTCCGTCAGTGTATTTTTATTGATTCGCATTGACAGAAAAAGAAAACCAACGAAGTAGCTGTCTGTCTGAATAGAACTGGACGGAAAAAAGGGCAGACTGTACATGGAAACCAAGTAACTGAATCCAGAATGAGATTTTCACTCTGCAGCGGAGTGTGCGCTGATATGAAACTTCCTGGCAGATTAAAACTGTGTGAACGAGCGAGACTCGAACTCGGGACCTTTGCCTTTCGCGGGCAAGTGCTCTACTATCTGAGCTACCGAAGCACGACTCAGGACCGGTACTCACAGCTTTACTTCTGCCAGTATCTCGTCTTCTACCTTCCAAACTTTACAGAAGCTCTCTTGCGAACCTTGCAGAACTAGCACTCCTGAAAGAAAGGATATAGTGGAGACATGGCTTAGCCACAGCCTGGGGGATGTTTCCAGAATGAGATTTTCACTCTGCAGCGGAATGTGCGCTGATATGAAACTTCCTGGCAGATTAAAACTGTGTGCCCGACCAAGACTCGAACTCGGGACCTTTGCCTTTCGCGGGCAAGTGTTCTACTATCTGAGCTACCGAAGCACGACTCACGACCGGTACTCACAGCTTTACTTCTGCCAGTATCTCGTCTCCTACCTTCCAAACTTTACAGAAGCTCTCCTGCGAACCTTGCAGAAGTGCAGTTGGTAGAGCACTTGCCCGCGAAAGGCAAAGGTCCCGAATTCGAGTCTCGGTCGGGCACACAATTTTAATCTGCCAGGAAGTTTCAAGTAACTGAATGATTACGATCTTTTATTTTTTTTTAATTTTTTAACGACTCAATCACATGAGCGTTTCACAGTGCTGTAAGAAGTTGTCACTTGCCTGTGTCTGTTATGGAATTCGACTTAGTGGACATTGAAGTCCCACAGAAAATTTCCCTGAAGAAAATACCTTATCATAATCTGTCCTCATTTCATGGAGAGCTTAACACATATGTACTAACTGTGTGCAACGTTTAAACTGGGCATCTTGATTTCTTATCTCTCTGGAATGAGTGTGTTTCTTAACAAAAGAATGGATGTTTCCAAGGTTTTTTCGACTACGCTCAGAAGTTTCACTGGGAAGCCCTTGCACATCCCCCATGCAGTCCCGATCTCTCCCCACGCGATTTTCGTATTTTTGGAACGCTGAAGAAAGATATTCGTGGCCATCGATTTGCATCGGATGAAGAGGTGCACGCCTGGGTGCAACCATACATACACGTGTCAACTTCTCGGTTTCCTCGTCCACTGTTGGTCAACAGACATGACAGCAGGCCAAGTCTTCACCGAATAATATACCACTGTCCTGCATGAAGAAATGAAGGACTTCAGTGTATAGTATAGATGTAACGATTACGGGGCAGGACTCGTCTTTCCTTTCATACTGATATGTAGCATCCCGTCCTACAGATGCTGCCTAGTGAAAAAGTGAATTTTCGGCATTGAGTCTGCTCGTACTGGTATGTGGCTATATCTGCCTAAAGTCCTTCATTTTACGAGGGTCAGTCAAAAAGTAATGCCTCCTATTTTTTTTCTATGTTTAATTGTCAGGAAATTTAAATGCAATTACATAGGTTGAAAACCACAACATTGAGGATCATTTTGTCATTTTTCAATGTAATCTCCGCCCATCTCTACAGTTTTGGTCCATCTTTGAACAAGGGCATGTATCCCAGCACGGTAAAAATCACAGCTCTGCTTCCTAAGCCATTGACGAACGGATGTTTTGACGGCCTCCTCATCTTCAAAATGAATCCCACGATGAGCTTGTTTTAGTGGCCCGAACAGATGGAAGTCTGATGGTGCCAGGTCAGGGCTGTATGGGGGATGAGGCAAAACATCTGCCATTGATTTTGTTGGGCTTACTCGCTGAAGACGTGCTTTAAGTTTTTTGAGGGTTGTGACTTATTGAACAGAATTTATTGTGCATCCCTGCTCCAAAAAATCAACCAGAATCACACCCTCTGTATCCCAGAAAACTGTTGCCATAACTTTCCCTGCCGATCGCACAGTTTTGAATTTTTTCTTCCTCGGCGAGCTTGTGTGACACCACTCCATTGACTGCCTCTTTGATTCGGGTTCAAAAAAATGCACCTATGTTTCGTCCCCGGTCACAATTTTTTTCAGAAACTCATCTCCCTCCAAACGGAAGCGCTGCAAGTGTTGGGAGGCTATTGTTTTCCTTGCCTCTTTATTCTGATCGGTTAACATTCTTGGAACCCACCGTGCCTAAACTTTTGAGTACCCCAATTGTTTAATAATCGTGATCACACTGCCTTTACTAAGAGAAATAATGCGACACACTTCATCTGCAGTCACCCGACGGTCACCACGAATGATGTCATCAACTTGCTGAATGTTGTGTGGAGTCACTGCACTCACCGGCCTGCTGCTCCGCTTTTCGTCAGTCAACGGTGTTTGCCCTTCAGCTTCCTTACAACGACGAACCCATCGTCTAACAGTGCTGACATCCACTGTCACAACACCATACACCTTCTTCAGTCTTTCATGAATGCGTATGGGCGTTTCACCTTCTGCATTCAAGAATTCAATCACACAACGCTGTCTCAAACGAACATCGATGTCGGCCATCTTACAAACTTCTGCTGTGCTGCCACCTGTTGACACAGAAAGTTACTACTGCAGTGGATTGCAGAAGAAGGTTTGAGGAATGGCGCCAAATTCAAATTTTTCACTTAACTTAATTTTTTTAAGTAGAAAAAAAAGGGAGGCATTACTTTTTGACCGACCCTCGTACTATGTGCCACGGTTAGGATCCTCCTTTGATTCTGTTGCGATCTTCCACACTGTGGGGTGCTCTGGCATATATCTTGAAAGAAACGACTCCTATTGGTCGAACTCTGGGCCTGGAAGAGCCTAGAGCTTGGATAATGTATCTGCGTTGACATACAATTTGATAATAATGCTGACAGAAGATGGCCCACTGCTGCAATTGTCGGCCTGTTTTACCTGGTAGTGACAGTCGGGATGAATGAAGGCAACAGAGTTTTGTGGTCTGTCACCAGATAAAACTTTGCCCCATGTAGATAGGGATGGAAGTTAACAGCATAGATGATAGCCATAACCTCCATTTCTATCTGAGAGAAGATTTGATGAGACGAGTTCAAAGTCTTTGAATCGAGCTATGTGGCGCAATGGTTACCACAATGGACTCACATTCGGGGGGGGGGGGGGGGGGGGATGGTTCAAACCTGTGTCCAGTCATTCAGATATTCCGTGATTTTCCTAAATTGCTCCACGCAAATGACGGGATGGTTCCTCTCGGAGGCTCTCGAAGAGCACGGGCGATTTCCTTCCCCATGTTTGACATAGCCCTAGCTGTGCCCTATCTCTAATGACCTCGATATCGTCGGGTCGTTAAAACTAACCTGCCTTCCTCCAAAGTCTTTGAGGCAAATGCAATGGAGTGTCCGCCCCCATTTTGCTGACGGTGGGCTAAAACTGCTGCAATACCATACTGCGAGGTACCTTCAGTTAGTATTAATGATTTCCCTGGGGAATACTGGACTAAACAAGTGCTGATTGGAGTCGCTGTTTAACTCATTGGCTTTTACTAATATCTTTCCCCATACTCGACACCATATCTACTATTTAAATGTACAAAAAAGAGCATATTTTATCCTACATATTTTCTCCAGATTATATAATTCTTTTGATAGGAATTCTTTATAAACTCATCTTTAATATTTATTGAAGTGATGGGAAGTGGAGAGAGTACTGTTTTAGAAGTTTTTGTTGGTATGGAATACCTGAAAAATACAACACATTCCTATCGTGTACCACCTTCCTTCTTTCTTACTTTGAACACTACACCATTTCTGGAGGGTGTTTTCTTGACGGGATTGGAAGGGATAAACCTAACAAAACAGGAAAACAATTGCTTATAACTTGCAAAATATCGAAAGACATCGGATGTGTTGTACACCAACAAGCAGAACGACAAATAGAAACGAAGTAACACTAAGAAGAAGATGTAGCTGCTCGGCCCATCTCTCAGCCGGCAATGTAACAACGGACTTGAAACCTGGGGCCGGCTGTGAGCCTGCTGTATAAGCTGGTTGGTTAAGGGTGTAGAATACCTTATAACACTCTGAAGACCTGATAAATTTAGATCCCTTCTTTTGCAGTGCATTTATATGATGCGAAATTTGTGCTGTCTTGGTTATAAACCTAACAAATTAATTGAGTTTAACGATTGGAGTTTTTTGAGCCTGCAAGTAGGGAGCATGTAGTCAATGGCTCTTACGGGTTGACGAGTAAGCAGCATACCTTTCTTACTATGAACCGTAGATATTCCACCGATCGTTGAAATAACAGACACTTCTAAAGATTACTTTTTAGACGGAGCTCTTGCAATTTCATAAACAGCATGTGAAAAATGTATAAATGTTCACTTGTATTAGCTCTCGTAACAATTATGTAGTTCAAATAATTACAAAAAGCTGCAACATTTGCAAATCAACTGTTCTAAACAGCACTGAAAAATAGGGGAGCATTGGAAGTCACAAAAGGTGCAGTTATACGACCCTTTTCCTCGTGAAGTAGAGGAAAGATTACGCGCTATCTGGGGCGTTACATGTAACTTCGTTGAACTGGGGCGTTTCTGACGCCAGTTGCCATCCAAGCCCCTACCAAGCCGTAGCGGAGAAGCGAGGTAACTGTCCCCCAACTGAAGCAGCTGATCGCTGCCATTTGTAGTGATGAATCCTAGTGCTGGGGTGGTGATTTGAAGTATATGAGACGCAACAAGAGCAAATTGAAGCACAAATTAAACATATGTTTGTTCAAAAAAATACTGAGTATTCGAGTCTATTTTAAAAGTGTACTTAAATGAATGAAGTTTCCTAATTTCCGAAATACGTCTGCATAGAAGGTGAAATTTAAAAATCTAAGGCTCTTTCCTGACAACGTGGAGCGAGTTTACATCGAGTTATTTGCACTAGATAATTAGACGAAAATTTTAAAGTAGCAGACAGTACGATTATATTTGCATCTTACTCATTTTGCCATTGCAATATTAGTGGAAAGTCCATCACAAGTAACAGCTAACACACTGACATTTACATCATGCAACATTGTAATTGCCATCTCCAATAACATGTCACTGTGAGTAGCGTTAATAAGCGAGATTACTTTATCGTTTACTAAGTTTTTAGCTTTTAGTTCTTCTAAAATATTTGCTAATTTGCTAATCTTCTGCGTCTGTCTTTAGCACTTTTTGTTCACTGTATTTAACTTAGTCTTATATTTCACAATTTTTGCTTCCTTCCTTTCTTCAGCTTTTTCGAACTTTTCCTTCAGCTTACATGGACTTGAAGGAAATGAATAATTGAGGTCTCCAGTGCAACCAGAAACGTGCACATCCACACACATGTTTTCTGTTGTCTCAACGTTTCCTGGCCTTGGAGGTTTCCTTATCTTGGTAACCTGGAAAAGGAACGTTCAAAATTATACGCATTGACAGTATTTCGACACTATTTAACCTAGGCCTATATTGCACGATTTCCAGGACACTAAACCTTTTTCAAATGAGTTGGAAATCCAAATACTGTCGCTGTAGCATCGTCCTTCATTTATCGTCTTTATTACATAATTTTCCATGTAACAATTCTCTTCAAAATGAAGAGAGCACAGCAAATGATTTGCTGTCGTTTGTAAGTTCTCTCTCCGATTAGCAACTATCAATTTCCAATTTAGAAAATCATTTGTAAGGGGAAATCTGAACAAAAACAAACGCTCATGTTGTATTATTTCTCCATGAAAATACTATATACAAGAAATAGAAAGTAACAAACAACCAAAAATGACTGACCTGTGAAATGTAACATTGTTTTCGCCTTCGTCTTTGCTTCCATTCTTACTGTTACAATTAAAAGTAGCACACGAACAAAACATGTTTACGCACTGTTTCCCTGCAAATGGCGGCTTCTATCACGTTCGATGTGGGGACGCGACACTAGAGCCAATGCGCGGTCTAGTTTTTATTTAGTAAGTCTATGTTGCCATCCAATCTCATTTTCATCTTTGAGTCGACTTCGACGTTGATTGCTCTTCTCCATATCTTTGGCGACAGGCATTTAACTGCAGCGCGCGCGATCTGCTGGGACTCTTGTGTGGGTATCGGCGGTGTAAGGTGCAGTGACGTGGGACTGTGTACGTAGGCAGCACGCGGAGAGGCCGAGTCGGCACTACGAAGGAGCGTGGCCAGCCGCTACGGCGTGCTGAATCGTGCGACGCTGATCCATTGCCTACGGTGATTTGGTTTTCCTAGAGGTTGGAAGGACAAGTTCCTTCGAGTCTGTTACAAGCTACACAGCCCAAATGAATTGGAGTCGTCGAGTTGCTTCGGTGGGTTGCGTGCATCTTATCTGACGCTGACGCTGACGCTGGAATGACGAGCCTGTCCTTGGCTCGAGGTGATGCAGTATAGACATACATATGTCGTTCCTGCAGTTCCTGTAGGGGAGAGAAATATTAATTAACAGTCTAGTCGAATGGTCCTGTCTGGTTTTACCTGAAAAGGAGAAAGACACACTCTGTTGAGGGATTAGTAAAAACTTAATCCCTCAGCAGGTCAGGCCAACGCGTGGTTGGCCTGTGATGTGGTTGTTGGCCCAGTCCACGGATGAGCCGGTTGCGGGAGTGTTCCGTCCTCTCGTAGAACTTCCTGGCGATGGCGCGGAACCTTTCTCGAAGAGGCAGGATTCCGGTGTCCTCGTGGAGTTGGCGCGTCGAAAAGCGCCTCGGAAGATGCATAGCAGTCTTCAGGGCGCGGTTCTGTATCCGTTGCAGAGTCACAATGTGAGCATCTGCGGCTTTCCCCCAAACCACGGCCGCATACTCTAACAGTGGGCGAACCAATGTTAGGTAAAGCGTGATGCCGTGTTGCGGTGGCAATGTCGACTGCGGGTTTAGCAGTGGATACAGGGCGCGGAGGCGTCCAATTGCTCTCCCTTTGACATCACGGATGTGATGCTTCCAGGTGAGCCTGCGGTCTAGGGTAACCCCTAGGTATTTTGCCGTCCCACTCCATGGGATGGGTTCTCCCAGGATTTCGAGCGGCGTAAGCCCTGGCGGCAGAAGTCTTCGAGTGAAGACGACTGCCTGGCTCTTTGTGGCGTTGAATTTCAACCGCCACTTTGTTGCCCATGAGCCCAAGGCGTCGCACCTGCGTTGGAGGCGGTTTCTCAGCACCTGGGCATTCATGCTGCGCGTGAACAGGGCTGTATCATCAGCATACAGCGCCAGTTCGACTCCTGCCACTTTCGGCGCGTCTGCAGTGTACAGGGAGTACAGCGAGGGGCCGAGAACCGACCCCTGCGGCACCCCTGCACGTATCTGCCGGTCTGTGGACGTACCGTCGTCAGCCCTCACGTGGAAGGTTCGTTCGGACAGGTACGACCGCAGCAACGTCATGTGAGACGTCGGTATCCCTTGTTCAAAGAGTTTGAACTCGAGACCGTCGTGCCACACCGAGTCAAACGCTCGGGAGACCATCTTAACTGAACATGCCAGAGTACTAAAAAACTATTTGGAATTGTTCTAGTTGTTTATCACGCAACTGGGTGTCATGACTTGATACATGACGGCAGTTAAGGAAGTATGGCTACGTCCAACAAACCGACATGAAGCATGGATAAATACGTAGCTAAATGAGCAACGAGTAGTACGTGAGATGGTGTCTGGCGTTCCAAGCCATGCCGAGATATTTCTTTCATTCTACCTTGTAGTTCATTATTGTAGTTTGGCTTTTAAATGTGTGCCTAGGTAATTCAGATCACTTTAACTTTAGGACATTATTTTAGTGGTCCTTTTTCGAATCGGTTAATCAAATTTTAAGGGCCGTGACTGGCCAAGTAACTCTCGGAAGCTGATTTCATTGCAAGTATTGATCACCTGTTCTCTAGACAAGATTGTGTATCTCATGATTCAGAATGTAGTCCGCCGCTGATGTGTTTTGTGTTGCAGATAATTGGCAGTGGTCGACGCGAGCAAACTGGGAGCAGAGTACCACGGTTATGTTGTTACTGTTCAATTGCAGTGCAAAGTTGAGTACATTTCTATTTCATATGCTGTCTCGTGGATCTCTTGTATTGATTAAAATTCTTTGGTGCGCTCGCGGCTATCACTAATACATACGCAGTATTGAAGCGGACTCATTTTAGGTGCTATTGTCATATAGTCATATTGTAGTAGTAATGATTTACCGACGTTGATTAATAAACTGAGTTAAGTAAACTTGAAAATTTGTTTGGTCAAATTAAAGCACCTCCTTAGTCATCGGAGGTTTTTTATTGTAATAACACTTTTAGGAATAGTGTTTTATTTAGGAAAGTTGGCTAGCCAAATCTTACAAGATCTTTGTTCTGTCACTTAATGTATTCTTTAGCTGATTGAAAGTAATTAGAGTTCTGATAACAATCGTGTTGATATTAGTTCCATCTAAGTAATGAAGTTTATCTTAGTTAAACTAGTTATATTCAATTTTCAAGTCTTTGTGGGTCTTGTTTTAGTTAAAGAAATTTGTTCCTCATTTATCCAAGTGATGTGGCTTTATAAGGCAATCGCCTTATTGTGATTTGGTAAAGGTTTATGAATGAATAAAGAAGTGTGTGGCAGCTACAACGGATTACTACTGTGAGTTCCATGTGTCCTTATGAACCACACCCCAGTCGCTTCACGATGCACACTACTACTCCACCAAGAATCGTCCTCCACTGTAATCCGAAGAGTTAAATTGTATCTTAGCAGGGTCTTTCTATCGCTCCTGAAATTGACTTAAGGA
This sequence comes from Schistocerca gregaria, assembly GCF_023897955.1. Lineage (NCBI taxonomy): Eukaryota > Metazoa > Arthropoda > Insecta > Orthoptera > Acrididae > Schistocerca > Schistocerca gregaria. Next base: position 243,788,176 of record NC_064921.1, read on the forward strand.
ACTAAATCTCTTTTTGCCTTAATGATGTCCAAAATTGTCGATAAGAATTCTGAGCGTTAATAGCGCCGTTGATTCCGTTGTTACGTTGCTCAGAGATAATAGTTAACTGCTGTGTCACTTGCAGGAATGTCTAAGTTGCGAAATAATAACTAAAGGATGAAATTAAGTTTCTCATTTTCAGTTATGTTCTACGGAGATACTGATACGTAAACGTTGTAATTCGTATGTCAGTCTCACAAACACATCACATAATCTTTCACAAACTCTGTTCCTTGAAAATTCACAAAACCGAGATGTAATTACAGTACCCTTTCTAACTTCAAGTAGTTAAGGTCTCAGGAATCTTTTTCATTACTTAAATATCACTTCTTCAAAAAAGGATTTTCAAATACAAATTCATAGCTACTGAGGAAAACTGAACACTTCATAAATATTTATTACATATTAATAATACAAGTAACTGCCTTGAAGCAAATGTTTATGACAAGAACACGACGGGGCCGCAAGGGAGGAGGCAACACAATACTTAACTCAGGTGCACCAAAACAAACAACGGACACCAGGCCGCGCCAACAACGGACACGTAAGGCACGCAACTACTCTCTCCGTTGCGGTTCCGCGCGTTCCACCCAAGTAATAGCTACCTGAAACATTTTAATACTTGGAACAGTACACCAGTGATCAGCAAATTAAAGAAACAATAACATGACATAAAAATACAATAATTTAAGAAACATATGACTATGAGTTTAAGGTCTTCCGGTAATTAACAGATTACGAAACAGGTAAAGGGGCATGTGCCACTATTAAATCTTCCGTAATTACACTACTAAATTTCTCAGTACCCAAGTTGCAATTAACGCAACAAGAATTAAATCATTTAAGTGATGTTACTTTAAAATAATAATAAAATCATTTCATACAGCAGAGGACCAAGAATAGCCCGATCAGTACTCCCCGGTGAAGCAGTTCACACAAATGGTGCTCCACGGCTCGGAGCACACAGCCCCATACAAATGCAACACAACCACAGCGTCCCGACGTACTACCAGAACCACCAGGCAGTAAACCAAAGTCGCACTCAGCCAAAGCAAGGAGCGACTTTTAAAATAACGAGGCCTAGCCCGGGCCGGACAAAAGACCAAATGCCGGGAAATCCATAAGAAACCTCAGCCAACTTAATATCAAAACAACAATTTATGAACAATATGCAAAACAAGACCTCTCAGTGCAAAGGCTTCCGTTTAGTCGCGAAGGCGGCTCCGACCCGCCTGCTGAGGTGCCAAGCATTGTACGGAGTGCCGAATCAAGCTTAACCTTCGTTAACGGAAAGCGGAAACACGGCAAGGCAAAATCAACTCCAATCTAACTACGCAAGGCCAACTCTAAGGAGTGCCACTCGAAGACTATGCACTTGAAGATCAAATATAAAGCACCCGGACTAACGTGCCGCTGAACGACGCACTTCCATCACCAGCGTCTAGTAGAGTTGGGAGAGCAGCGTACCTCATCGATGTACATCCATGGGACGGTAAACGAGGACAGCAATCCCAGCGACGAAGAGACAGGAGGACGAAAAGACATCCCGCCGGTATTTCAAACTAAGGCTCGACAAACTACAATAGACGAGATTTTGCTCCCCTTGCGAATCAAGTTAAACGGCACACCACGCCGCTGTCCACAGTATTAACCGTAAAATCACGGTCCGGTCTTCCCATCGGGCCCCACTCGGGGTCCAGACGCAAACAATACCAGCCGAGCCGAATTGTCTACACGCCAAGGCAGTCTCCTCTCACCTCCTTACACGCCTCCAGCTAAGCTCCGGCCAGCGATCACACACCGAAACAACCGCCTAACTCCAAAGCGCCGTCTGAGTGAAGATTCAGCACTAGGATCGATACGGACTTGGAAATAAGCGAGCAGCGTAACAAAAACATTAGGTAATTGCGTCTACTGCCGTTTTCTCTTTCTCGGTAGGTTTCCTTACTTTTACTTGTACTGATAACACTGCAACAAGAATTTAAAATTATATCGCCTTGAAATAATGCCTCACTAATGGTCAAACAAGCGCAAGCTGTCTCTCGTTTGATACACTGGCTCATCGATATTTATTGGCTATAGGCACACAATCTACCTGTCCCCCTCACCTTTCTTACCCTCTTGGCAGGTCTCCGGACTCGCACACGCTACGTGGACTTTCGCGCGCCGGAGATCATCGCCATCTGTGTCTCGAGTGTGTGTGACGTCGTTTTGTGTTTTTAGTGTCCGCCGTCACGCTTCTACGTTCACTTGTGCCATCGGATTCGTCAGTGTTCTGTGTGCCATGTCAACGTGTTTTCGGTGTCGTTATCGTCGAGTGTGAACGTCTCCTTTTTTTTGTGACCACTTTTTTTTTTAGCCCGTCACTATGTTCATTCTGTTTCTCCAACCTGTGTTCTGTCATTGTGAACACTATGGCTGAAGAGCGGCGTAGCATGCCGCTGCCAACCTACCTGTTTGTATAGGTATTAAAATAACGATAAAGGAAAAAAAACAGTCTACCTGTGAGGATCTTAATTAGTAGCATGCAGTCACTGGTCAGGTATTTAGTTACTCTTATGTTGTTCATCTCAGTACATGGCTAATACATGTCAATCATAAGTCTACTAGCATTGATCTAAGCATGACGTTTACTGACACTAGGTTTTAGAATACTAATCAAGTATTAAATACTACTTATATTAGCTTTTGTCTAGTATTACCCTCGAACTCTTGTGTATACTGATTAATCACATAAGTGATTTGTATCTTTTCAAATTACCCCAGTATAATAAATACACTACAGTTCTGTGGTTAATGCCTTAACAAAGAAAACCACCCATATAAAATTCTGTAAGCCCACTCTTTTTCCCTTGAGAGCTATAAAATAGTACAAAATCCTTCTCTAAAAAAACAACTGCTCTATGAACTTAACAGAATTTACATAAGTTTTGCTACAACTTTGCATTCTCTTAATCTTTAAAATATGATTACAATTATTATGTTTTACAAATATGTCAGTCCATATGACCTTATTTTTTTTAGCAACAATAAGTTGCGTTTGTTTGCAGATAAACACTAAATAACAGCCCAAGCGGCCTAGAATGGCGTGGGAGGGGAGGTAATAAATTACAGCGATAAAGAAAAGGGTAGACCACATTGGGTGATAAATTTGATCCTAAACAGAAACTGTCCAAGTGGCCTGTGAGAGTGGGGGAGGGAAGAGGGAGAAGTTGTGGGAGAAGTGTCCAGACAGCCAAGGTCACAAGCCCAGCCAATAGCCTGCTGTTTATACATTACGTGACTATCCGAGAAGGAGAGGGCGAGTGGGTGGGGAAGGGTGAAGCTGTCATAAATCACCTTGCAGTCATATAATGCAGACATAGATGGGATGAAAGCTTTCCTCATACCCATTGACAAGACTCTGGTCTCAACATACTGAATGATGAAAAAGGTAAGACTTCTCTAGCAGACGAAAATATAAACAACAAGGTCTTTGAGTCATGCGAGAGGTTTGCAACTCACATATTGTTACATAACATGAACGACGTTTATAACAAACAGCTTTCATCACTCACCCACTCATACTAAATGATTATTCGGAATATGTTCCATGAACCATTTAGAGGAAGACATCCCAACAATTATTTTAAATCCTCAAGACACATATAATTAAATGGTAAATCAAAATATTTAGAGTTATTCTCAATTATAAATCTGTAAAGGAGACATAAATAAATGCATAGTTCCTCAGAGGGTCTATATACAGACATAACATGAACAAAATGATAAATCATCCTGAAATGCTGCTGTCTAGCAGACCTGATAAATCATTGACCTATCGACAAGCTGCATTGAAATCTTGTCTACGAAGAAGACCTGATCTGTCACTGGCTTTTCTCAATGGTTGATGTAAAAAGGAATACAAAACTAGAATTGAAGTTGTTTGTGAAACAGATATGATTTATTGTGTAACACACTCCATTTTTAACAACTAATCAACAATCAATGAGCTAATGATACAATATTTACAGGGTAGTAGAGGTCATAATTTTTGGACACATACATCCTTAGATAATACTTAGATCCTGTTGTGTTTTTTACTACCTGAAATATGTAGGTTCTTAAAATATTTGATGTGATACCATGATAATAATCTCAGATTCCTAAGGAGTACCTAATATTGTCTTTTCATTGTGGTCATTCCAGACATGTCTGATGGCAACAACTAAATTTCTATGTTATCCCCTATTTAGTACCCACCAACATCCTGGTTCCTCAACCTACTTCAAAAATTCTCTAACTACGTAATACTGAACGCAATACGCCACTCTACAATTGCTCTAAAAGTATTTTTACGGTCTGGTGGCCTTAAAAATCACTCACCGTTAAACCATTTCTTCGTTGTTACCTTTTGACATAGAATATGAGGTTGTAACATCTGACAGAGATTGACGTGAACAAATTATGCCACAATCTGTTGAGAAAAGTATTAGCTCAGTGTACACCAATAGAATAATTTCACACGAACCTTGGTTCAAATCTGCAGTCTGCAAATGTATTCACTTAGTACTAAGGCACAGTATATTAAAACTTGCTAAATTGACAATGAAATAAATAAACAAATAAGGACTAGGCAACTTCAACTGAATGAAGTATCATTTAGAACCCATATTTTCAATCTTAAGAAAAACTCCTTCAAATCATCGAACAAAGAGTAAAGCAGTTGCAAAGAGCCAGATGAAATGACTCAGATTCCATAACATCAATCTACAGTAACATTCTCATCACCTCTGACATGTGAACAACATTATAAGTCATAACTAAAACCAAGTTTTCAATAAAATATTTAGTGGAAATGAACAGCAGCATAAAAGTAAAAAGCATTAATGTTACAATTACGTATTACTTGTCCTGCTGATTTTGGGTGGAGTGGGGTTTGGGTGAGAGTTATTTTATAAAATTACATTACAATAATTATTTTAATAATATAATTCAATAATAATATTAGGGTTCTGTACTTCAATCAGTAAAAACGAAACCCTCCTATGACCACTTTATTGCCTGTCTGTATGTCTCTCTATCTGTTGAAACCACTATTTCTCAGGAAAGGGCAGAGGCACCAATTTGAAATCCATGTCACGTATTAAAGTCTATGGTCCCTTGGTGAAATAAAAAAGTTAAGCTTCTAACTCAATGCAGTCAAAAGGTAAGGCTATTTATGTCACATATTGTGATACTCGCAAACTCACTCATCAGATGTGTAAAGATGGTATCTGTTCTTTTAGACTTCTTCTTCTGTGCGGATGCACACGTATTGCTAGAAATCTTACGGGACTCGGTAAGATTGTCTGCCGCGAGTAATGAGTGTAATGGACAGGGGCACTACGAATGTAGTGCGTGGGCATTAAGTTGGGAATGTGGATCTCACGGGGAGCGTGCAAGGGATAAGTCCCTGCAGTCGCACTATCCTCTGTGCCCTCGGTGACTCAGATGGGTAGAGAGTCTGCCATGTAAGCAGGAGATCCCGGGTTCGAGTCCCAGTTGGGGCACACATTTTCAACTGTCCCCGTTGATGCATCTCAATGCCTGTCGACAGCGTAGGTTCTTGATTTAATTATCATTTCATTCATCAAAACCTGCAGGGTACTTATGGTGACCTAGAATCGTGAAATTTGGCAAGAAGGAAGATCTCAGAGTGCAATAAAAGAAAAAGATCCGAAATTTTTTAATCTTTAATTATTTCACAGAAAAATTCTTTTGTCATTTATTATCAAACTTCAGATTTAAAACTAAAATATTTTCGATGGTCTTGGAAAATAAAGAATAGGATGGGAATCTGTAGATGGGATGTGCAGGTACACACAAACAAAGGGTTAAAATATCAGAAAAATTTTATGGTTTATTGGCGATGTGTTCAAGAGACAAAGTTTCATAAATTGAAGAAGTCAATAACGCATTGGTCCACCTCTGGACATTATGCAAGCAGTTATTCAGCTTGGAATTAATTGATAGAGTTGTTGGATCTCTTCATCATGGATATCGCGTCAAATTCTATCGAACTGGTGCGTTAGATTCTGAGAGTGTCGAGCTGGTTGGAGGTCCCTGCCCAAAGTGCTCCAAACATTCTCAACTTGGGAGAGATCTGGCGACTTTGCTGGCCAAGGTAGGATTTGGCAAGCGCGAGGACAAGCCGTAGAAACACTCGCCGTGTGCAGGCGGCCATTATCGTGTTAAAGTGAAGCCCATGATGGCTTACCGTGAAGGGCAACAAAACAGGGCTTAGAATACCGTCGACTTAGTGCTGTGCTGTAAGGGCACCGCAGATGACAACCGAAGCGGTCCTGCTATGAAAGGAAATGACAACCCAGACCATCATCACTCATGGGTTTCGGCCGACATTCAGGCTGGTCTCCAATCACTGTTTGGGGCGTCTCCGGACTCGCCTTCGCTGGTCATCACGGCTCAGTTCGAAGCGGGACTCGTCACTGAAGACAACTTTACTCCAGCCACGACATTGCAGGCCGAAACTGTGTCTGGGATCGCCCTGGCCACCATATCTACAGATTTACGCCCCATTCGGATAATTCCTTCGTAATGGGTCATTCGTCTTTTTCTTTAGTGTACTTAATTGAATTTGTAGTGCGCCCTCAGAGCCTAAATGCTTATGGCACATGGCCAATTTTCATTTTATAAAAACACTTATTAACAACATAAGTGCTTTCACACAAACACAACGACATCAACAGAAGATTAGGCAATTAATAATAAATTTCATATTCTGCTCAGAGTTAATGTTTACGTAACAAGTGGCATAGCATTAATAAAACATAAGTATAAAACATGAGTATATCATAAAAACGTAAGTAAATTAAATGTGTTTCAGACCCAGTAACACACAAGTGGGCACCAACCAAGAACAACAGAATAGAAAACACAATATTCCCACACTCTGCCCATAGTATGTTACAATCAGGCAATTGTATAAAAATAGTACAGTAAATTAATAAAAATCACAACAGTATTTACTACCAAGGACCTCCACCAGCAATGTTGTGTCATTCTCAAGTGCCGAATGAATATAGTCCGGGTATTTGCGCGATCGTGAGATATATTTTCAACCCCACCCCCACCCCTTTGAGAGGTTCCAAACTTTAAGCACAGTACTTACTAAAAAGTTTTCATATACACACATCATGAAAAGTTTTGCGTCATCTCGGTTACGAGAGTTTCAGAATCTGTACAGAAAACTGGAATACAGATCAACATAAACATCATTTCCGCCCTTTTTATTGCTCATGAAAACCATACATTTCATGTTGTACCAACAAACAGCGAGACCTTCAGACGTGGTGGTCCAGACTGCTGTATACACCGGTATCTCTAATACCCAGTAGCACGTCCTCTTGCATTGATGCATGCCTGTATTCGTCGTGGATAACTAGCCACACGTTCATCAAGGCACTATTGGGTCCAGATTGTCCCACTCCTCAAGGGCGATTCGGCGTAGGTCCCTCAGAGGGGTTGGTGGGTCACGTCGTCCATAAACAGCCATTTTCAATCTATTTCAGGCATCTTGGATAGGGTTCGTGTCTGGAGAACATGCTGGCCATTCTATTCGTTATTCTGAAGGAAGTCTTTCACAAGATGTGCACGATGGGGGCGTGAATTGTCATCCATGAAGACGAATGCTTCACCAATATGCTGCCGATATGGTTTCACATCATTCGGAGGATGGCATTCACGTATCGTACATACGTTACGGCGCCTTCCATGACCACGAGCGGCGTACATCGGCCCACATAATGCCACCCCAAAACAGCAGGGAACCTCCACCTTGCTGCACTCGCTGGACAATGTGTCTAAGGCGTTCAGCGTGACCAGGTTACCTCCAAACACGTCTCCGACGATTGTCTGGTTGAAGGCATATGGGACACTCATCGGTGAAGAGAACGTGATGCCAATCCTGAGTTGTCCATTCGGCATGTTGTTGGGCCCATCTATACCGCGCTGCATGGTGTCGTGGTTGCAAAGATGGACTTCGCCATGGACGTCGGGAATGAATTTGCGCATTATACAGCCTATTTCTCACAGTTCGAGTCGTTATAAGACGTCCTATAGCTGCACAAAAAGCATATTCAACATGGAGGCACTGCTGTCAGGGTTCCTCCGAGCCATAATCCGTAGCAGCGGTCATCCACTGCAGTAGTAGCCCTTGGGCGGCCTGAGCGAGGCATGTCATCGATAGTTCCTGTCTGTATCTCTTCCATGTTCGAACAACATCGCTTTGGTTCACTTCCAGACACCTGGACACTTTCCTTGTTGAGAGCTCTTCCTGGCACAAAATAACAAAGCGGACGCGATGGAACCGCGGTGTTGACCGTCTATGCATGGCTGAACTACAGACAATACGAGCCGTGTACCTCCATCTAGGTGGATGACTGGAAGTGATCGGCTGTCGGACCCCCTCAGTCTGATTGGTGCTGCTCATGCATGGTTGTTTTCATGTGTGGGCGGGTTTAGTGACATTTCTGAACATCAGACTGTGTCTGTGTTACAATACCCACAGTCAACGTCTATCTTCGGGAGTTCTCGGAACCGTGGTGATGCAAAAGTTTTCTTGATGTGTGTATAATTTCAAACAAATACCAAGGAGGCCAATAGCTTCAGGACTCCAGGTAGGCACCGTATAATACTGTCCTGCTGCTTGTGGTTGCTAACGAGTTGTTCAATACATATAGGCGTATTTACCACACCACGATTGACTGAGGCACGTCGTAACCAGGTTGCATGAGACGAGAGCCGCTGTTTGACCACGAAACCCGTCAGTAGCAACGGTCAACGGTGTTAACGAGCTGCAATCGCCAGGACGCCGAGTACACCCATCCAGCTCCGCGTCCGACACACGACTCGCCACGGCACAGTCCCAGAGGGAACACGTGACCCAGCAAAGATGATACGACGGGAGCCAGGGTCGATGGAACGCGCACAAGCAACGCCACCTAGAGAAGGCCTGAGCGCTCCCTGTGAACAGCATGACGGGTATCCAAGAGCAGTCATAACAAAAGGAAGCGACAAGTGTCTTATAACGTTGTGCCGAGCATGGGAGTACGTGAATGCAGCACAACGTAACTGTTTTAGAATGCTTCCAGAATGGGCTTTTCACTCTGCAGCGGAGTGTGCGCTGATATAGCCCTGAATGTTTTTAACTTTATTTATGTGATGCACAGTTCGAATTTGTGTTAGTAACAGACAAAATGCCGTAAGATGTTGTGTGACCGGGTGTAAAGGCAATTACCCGACGGGACCAAAAGTGCAAGTTTTTTCATTTCCAAAGGAAGAAAAATTATTAGAAAAATGGAAACGGGCTATCCCAAGGGAAAATTTAACAACCAGCAAAACAACAAATGTAAGTCATTTAAGTTCATTTACGATTATACTGTAGTGTAAAGTAAACAATGTGAGCCATAACCTTAAATTTACACATCCTCTGGAACTTACTGTGTCAATCTTTTGAGAGTATTGTATTATTATTTTTATTAACGCCACTAATATACCTTAAATTGTGTAAGGGGAAATTAAAGCTAAACACCATTCATAAAGTGTGTCCATTGCAATTTTGATTTTCTACCTTGTCGCTGAATTCACAGAAGTTACAGGACACTAAACGTCAATTTCTGTTGGGTTATGAGCGTAACACTAATATTTACTTACTTATTTTTATTTCCTGGTCAATTTTAGTTGTTTGCTTTCCATGAAAGTGAAGCCTGATATGGAACAAGAGCGAATCATTATGTGCTTCGGCGTTTTCCACGTAATGTGTTTAAAGAGATTGTTTTGTTATTGGTTTAGAGAACACATCTTTAAACCATAGAAGAAACTGAATAAAGTGGTAAAAATTTCAGGTCTGTAACTCAAATGGTTTTGGGATTGTGGCCTTTTTGAGGTTTCAAAGCAAGACAAAAATGGCAGAATTTTGGTCATTTGAACTATTGTTCAGTTCACGAAACCAAGAGTGACAATGTTCACAACAACGGATGCCCAGGTGTTTTCGCTAGAAACTTAATTTTAACGGGTCCTTACAACAACAAAATTAAATTCTTTTAGAGCTGTCTGTGGCATCCCATAAAAATCTAGATATACACATGTCTCTCTCCACCAGATTAAAGGACGTGATGTCGGAAAACTGAAGTATATACTTGTACTTCATCGAAGAATAAAACTGCTTAGTGGCAAGCACTATTTTAGTTTATAATACTTTTAACATGAAAATGTCGTTTGTATATTAAATAAGTTGGAATGTAGCAACAATAATTATACAATGAAGGCTTTCTCGACTGGATGTTTCAGCTGCAGAGAATTGTTCCGGGTTGTATGGCCGTGGCCCATGGAACTCTTCTATCCCTGACGTTTCGTCGAAGGCTACGTTGGACATCGTCGAAGGTGCTCCTGGTTGTACTGAGTCTTGCCGAGCACCTCCGAAAATGTCCAACGTACCCTTGGACGAAACGTCAGGAATAGAAGAGTTCCCTGGACCACAGCCATACAACCCGGAAGAATTCTAAGCAGCGACAATAATTAATTCGGTTATTTCTTCAACGACTGCTATATTAGCAAAGTAACTTTAGAATGGCTATGAAACGTTCTGTAAAGTGTCTAATCTTAAAGTGACTGTCGTACGTATTACAAAACTGGTCTTTTTTTGAGACAGCTTTATTTCCAGATTTATGGTCAGTTTACCTAGTGATTAATATTTACTAATAATAATTCACCAGATCTGTCTGGAAATCATTTGCACGTGCAAAACATTATATTTTGGCAGCAAAATTAATTGAAAAAAGATTAGTTGAATCAACTACTTTTGAAAACGTCATTTAACTGAATTTTTATATTGCATAGCAGATTCCTTTATGATCCGATGTTGTAATTAAACATTAGGGTAGGTCCCCCATGAAAGCTATTAGCCTATCGTGATCCTTAGTTGTTACAGATCGTTCACCCATGGTAGTAAAATATGGGGTAATGAATTTATATAGTTTCAACATTCGAAATACGGATTTCTTACAGAGATCTGAAAATAAATTTTTATAAGGATAGTGTGGCATCTACAGCGTCAGCAAGCAATCAACAAAGTTGTGTTGTTGTTGAAAACATTTTATTTATTTATTTTATTTAATTATTGATTTATTTAATCTGGCAAGATTAGGGCCATCAAGCCCTCTCTTACATCTAACCAGGCATTCTACTTATATTATATTCATATGTTTTAGTAGGCATGTTAAACTACACCTAGTACAAAAAATGAAATAAACAATTACAAAGGCAAACCTGGAAAAATAAATACATATAGAGTTTATATTCGTAGATCATAAGTACTGTATTAATTAGACATTATTGAAGAGACAGATTTTAGATAGGAGTGCTAGAGGCAGGGAGTTTGAGGGAGACTGATGGTGAAGGGAGGAGAAGAATAGAGAGACATGATGAAACATAATTAAGGAAATATAAAGGAAAAGAAGACTGCGTGGCTAATAAAGATAGATGAAGAGGAAGGCATCTCAAGAGCAAGATAGGAGACGCTAGCTTTGCTATTTGACAGATGAGAGGATTGGCCTTGTACATTAATTTTGTGGAGAACGCTATGAGGATGATAGTAGGAAATGCTTCAGCTTCTTAAAAGCAGCAGGATATTGAATTTTGCGCAAGGTAAGCGGCAGTTTGTTCCAGATGCGGACAGCGGCAACTGAGAAGGAGTTTGCAAAAGTTTTTGTTTTGTGAGTGGGCACAGTTAGGATACCAAATAAGAGTGACCTCGTGTTTCGATTATGATGGCATGAAAGGTTTTTAATCTCTGAAGCAAGGTATTGGGGTGCTTGCGCGACGAGGAGTCGGTGAAGTAGACATAGAGTGTGGTAGTCACGCAATTTGTCCGGCCGTAGCGACCCTAGCTCGGAGTATGAAGCACTAACATGATCATATCGGCGAATGTTGCAGGTGTAGCGCACACAGGCATTCATGGTTAGTTCCAGCCGTCTTTTGTTTTCACTACTCATGCCTTGTTGAATTACATCACAATAGTGGAGTTTCGGTAGAACGAGTGCTTGCACGAGCTGGCGTTTCAAGTCCTGTGGAAATATGTTCCGAAACTTTTTGAGAGCATAGAGAACATGTCTTGTGTATAATAATAATAACATAATAGAGAACATGTCTCGTGTATAATAAAAATATAATTTACGTACTATCAAGTTGGATTAGGATCAGTCTCTTGCAAGGTGCAGCGTTCGACTTTACTTCAGCAATCGATAATCGCTTACTTAATTGATATTGTGAAGTGGATAAACCGTCACAGGAGGAATATAGCAAGCGAGAGTGCCAGACGCCATTACGAGCGCCCTTGGTGTACAAATAACCAACACCGCTGCCGCCGCCGCCGTCCACGGTGAAATGAGGTCGCAAGGAGGCGCTTCCCCTCCAGGAGGCCGTGTTTATTTGGGAGGTGACGCCCAGCACCCAGCGCTGAATCACCGGCCCAGACAGCCCGGCGCGCAGCCCGGCCTCGGTCACGTGACCTGGGACGTTGCCAGGCGCCGCAACTAGCGCGTGGCCGAGGGCGTCTGACGCCGCGCCTGCGCACGCCGAACCTCCTCCGGCCGGCACGAGATACGCGGTTTGGATTTGAATGAGGCATACTGCCCGAATGGGAATTCAGACAGTTTTCTTTACTCTTCTGGCAGAATCGTTTTCAATTTAACAGACTTACCTGCCAGGCCTAGCATCAGGTACAGATGCGGGAGAGGGAGGTGGGAGGAGGGGAGAGAGAGGCAGTTGGGCAGGAGGGTGGGAGAGACGTCACAGGTTCTTAAGTCAGTCCCCCCACCCCCTTGAAAATCTTACTTTTACTTGCCAATGCCAACGATTAACGAAAACCACCACAGTTTTATGGATACAAATTTATCGTGCCACATGCTCTTGTTCGATATTAGAGCATCGCAGGTTGGTTGAGCTGTGCCTGTATCATGATTTAAGAAGTTGTATTGTGTAACATTACAGTCAAAATCCGGAAGTGACGATCATATAAATACACTACTGGCCATTAAAACTGATACAGACGCGAAATTTAACGGACAGGAAGAATATGCTGTGATATGCAAGTGATTAGATTTTCAGAGCGTTCACACAAGGTTGGCGCCGTTGGCGACACCTACAACGTGATGACATGAGGAGAGTTTCCAACCGATTTCTCATACACAAACAGCAGTTGACCGGCATTGCCAGATGAATAGTTGTTGTGATGCCTCCTGTAAGGAGGAGAAATGCGTACCATCACGTTTCCGACTTTGATAAACGTTGGACTGTAGCCTATCGCGATTTGTGGTTTATCTTATCGCGACATTGCTGCTTGCGTTGGTCGAAATCCAGTGACTGCTAACAGAATATGGAATCGGTGGGTTCAGGAGGGTAATACGAAACGCCGTGCTGGAACCCAACGGCTTCGTATTACTAGCAGTTGAGATGACAGGCGTCTTATCCGCATGGCTGTAACGGATCGTGCAGCCACGTCTCGATCTCTGAGTCAACAGATGGGGACGTTTGCAAGGCAACAACCATCTGCACGAAAAATTCGACGACGTTTGCAGCAGCATGGACTATCACCTCGGAGATCATGGCTGCGGTTACCCTTGACACTGCATCACAGACAGGAGCGCCTGCGATGGTGTACTCAACGACGAACCTGGGTGCACAAATGGCAAAACGTCAATTTTTCGGATGAATTCAGGTTCTCTTTATAGCATCATGGTGGTCGCATCCGTTTTTGGCGACATCGCGGTGAACGCACATTGGAAGTGTGTATTGGTCATCGCCATACAGGCGTATCACCCGGCGTGATGGTATGGGGTGCCATTGGTAACACGTCTCGGTCACCTCTTGTTCGCACTGACGGCACTTTGAACAGTGGATGTTACATTTCAGATGTGTTACGACCCGTAGCTCTACCTTCATTCGATCCATGCGAAATCCTACATTTCAGCAGGATAATGCACGACCGCATGTTGCACGTCCTGTAGGGCCTTTCTGGATACAGAAAAAGTTTGACTGCTGCTCTGGCCAGCACATTCTCTAGACCTCTCACCAATTGAAAACGTCTGGTCAATGGTGGCCTAGCAACTGGCTCGTCACAATACGCCAGTCATTGCTCTTGATTAACTGTGGTATCGTGTTGAAGCTGCATTGGCAACTGTACTTGTACACGCCATCCAAGCTCTGTTTGACTCAATGCCGTTATTACGGCCAGAGGTGGTTGTTCTGGGTACTGATTTCTCACGATCTGTGCACCCAAATTGCGTATAAATGTAATCACATGTCAGTTCTAGGATAATATATTTGTCCAATGAATACTCGGTTTTCATCTGCATTTCTTCTGGGTGTAGTAATTATAATGGCCAGTAGTGTAATTATACCGATCGGCTGGCAGAAGTACGGCGAGGAGTACGTGAATGCAGCGTACATTAGACTTGTATTGGCACAACTCGACAATCCGGTGACTTCCTAACAAACTAAACAGGCTGTCGCACAATAAATGTGTATCAATACAGCTGAGATGGTTCTCATTAATAATTAACATTGTTATCAGTTAGCTGTGGAGCTCAAAATTATCAATATTACTTTTACCTATGATCATACACACTTTTAGCGTGTCACAGATGCATACGATTTTCATAGTAATAAAAATACAGCATGTAAAATATTTAATATAATTAAAATGTAAAAGAAAAGTAATAATGAATAATCAGATCAGAAGCCCTGTATGCAACCGAAACTGGTCCCTCACCAACTATGGCCCACTTGAGAGCTATAGATCGAAGAAAGGAAGATGTTAAGAAAAATCCTTGGCCCCAGATTCCACAACAACAAACTAATCCACATCAAAAAAGAAACCACTTAGCAAAGTACCGAAAAGCTCCACATACAATGAGAAAAGAACTGTTTTTTATGTACACATCCCCAGAATGAACGCAAACAGATTAACAAAAAAAAAATTTCACTGCTTCCGCAAAAAGAAAAAAAAAATCATCCAAATTGGTTTAAGTAAACGGAGATGGCGCTAGAGAGCTCCAAATATGTTTATAGATAAAACTGTAAAAAAAGAGACAAAATACAAGAAAGAAGGCTCTCAAGTCAAAATCAAAACGAAACGCACAGTTCAAATCTCTACAGAAGATAGGCAAGAATGATAAGAAAGAATGAAACAATACTGGACTAATGAAAAAGCATACAACATTAAAAAATTGGTTGGTTTAACGTACCCCAAAGTCGGGTGAAACGAAAGAAGAAGAAATTACGTTAATACGTAGTACATGGTCCTACCACAGAATTCGAGGAAGTCCAGTTAAGAAGACTGTAGGATCAGAAAAGCATTCTTCCGAAAATTTGAGAAGGACATGGGCCTCACAGTCAATTTAAGAACTATAATAGCAACAATCCGTGATAACTCTGACAACGCCATAATTTAGACAATATAAAATCGCCATTAACAGTACTTGAGTTAGCAATGTGACTGTGAATAGGTCTGATGACCATGGAGTGTGAGCGCGTAAATGTGGCGAATGCTTTTTTTCTGTCCTTTTCACTCGATTCCACCTACGTTCGGGAGGCTAGTATTTATTTGTGTGTTTTTTTCCCTTAGTAGACAGTCATCCATTAACCAACTTCCAGTGGTTTTCCGGTCTTACCATCGTACCATGGAGTACCTATTTTTAAGAAGTGAGTATAGTCGGCTGTGCATGTTCTCAATATCTCTTATGATATTGGGAATACGCTGCATGTGTACATTTTGCTGTAGTAGTGAAACTTGAATATTGCATGTATTCACCTTATTTCACATACGTTTCTGTACGTTTGAGTTTCAGTGACAGCTTGCCTTGTATTGTATCTCTGTTGATCCATTACGGCCAGGGGACGTCGGCTGGTACGTACTTTTCAATGTCAATAAACTTTACCAACAGCCGTACACTTTAAGGTATTTTATTTTATTCTGAAAGCAACCAGTATCAGCAATTCATTTTACTGTCTTCAGGCCCAATTTGGAAAAAGCGTATGGGGCCTGAAGATACCAAAATGAATTGCCGAAACTGGTTGTTTTCAGAATAAAATAGAATATCTTAAAGTGTACGGCTGTTGAAAAGATGGTGCAGTATTGTCGTTGCTACGGGTGTAAAGAGAAATATGTAAAAGAAGGAAGAGTTACTTTTCGTAGGTATGCACAACAAACGTATAATCTAAATACCATATTGATGTGAGGCACATTACATGTTGAAACATATCGAGACCATACATTATTAAGTCTTGTACTGTATCGAGCTAATTTCTGCGATTTTATGGACATGTGTTTACGAACCAAGTGTTAGATAAATTTGCAAGGAAACTGCCAGTCAGTGTATACATATTTTTGGTATGTTCATGTGCAGATAAAAATTATATATGGAGTCTTTGCTCCAGTTTAGGCAGGTTCTCAAAAACTTGTATTTCTGTATGAGACAGTCCTATATAGTGTCACCGTAACGTAATTCATTAGAACAAATTCTACGACATGAATCAGTGCAACAGAAAACCTAAAAAAATATATTGGCTGTCACTTTTATTATTCCAAAATTCTGATGAGATGGCGAAAAAAATTGTTACTTGCCTAAAAAAACCAGAAGGGTAAATAATAAAAAATTGAAAATACTAATGAACAATCAGGTGGTGCAAATCGCTTACTCTATTTAATGTAACAACTTCATAGTTCCAAAAACGATTTTTTTCTGACACTCCGCCGACGTCTGCAGCGTCATCGTAAGGTAATTAATTAGAACAGAGATTCGACACTGTGAATAAGTGCAATAGAACACGTAACAAATATTGTTGGCGGTCACTTCTTATGCCGTTACCGAAATAACGTAAACCAAGTGGAATCTGAGCTGTGATACTGTGGCGAAAGAGCACAGTACCATTGCTCTTAACATCTTTAAGCCAACTTCAATTCCTGGTATCAAACTGTTAAGATGTGTGTAAAACGCCTACACAAAGTTTCACGGTATTTTTGAAGGTGATCCGCCGACAGCAGTGAAGTAGTAACACTCAGAATACATTACGAGTTATATGGACTAAAACGTGCCGTCCCAAAATCACGTTACTTGAGCTGCAGGAGATGCTGCGGACAGAATACTCGTTTTGCGCATCCCAATGCTGATGCTATAGATATTTATGCTATATGCGTTGTACCTGGAACTTACAGATTATGTCCGATTTGTTGTTGACAGGCAGGCACCGCGAGCCTGGGATACGTAGATCGTCATTTATAGAATTCCTTGCCGTTTTCGAGACTCATAGGTTCATCCCACTTTAGTCTCTGAACGTTAGCTGTGAAATTTAGAAATTGATATAGCTAAAGATATATACGTATGTAGTAATCTGTACTTTGGAGGCAAGGAGGGCTCATAGCCCTCGTGAAACACCACCTCCTCCTCCCCCCCCCCCCCCCTGTCATCAGCATGTGCATCGTACCACCTGAAAATAATTTCGAATGAATGAACTGTGAGCACTGCATCGCACTATTTTTATGCAGACATGCACATTGTACACTGCACACCGGGTGGGGCTGCTGAGACAGGCTAAGCCAACTATATCCAGAACGACTAAATATATCACCGTGCGGTTTTTGCGCAGCTATGGCGGAGATCGTGGCGAACTTTGTGACGTACGTTAGTAATTTTGAATGTCTATAGCTGCCGTTTTTTAAAGTTGTGGAACCGTATACCTTATTCTGTGGAATAAGGAAGGTTCTTTGAAAAGGGTGTCAACGACGCAACGTGTGCAGAACTTGATCTAATAGTCTGGATACAGTAATCATTCAGATGAAGACCGTGTTCTATTCCATCCATGACGATGTATTCCATTGTAGCTTGTATCCAACAGTTATTTAATAAGTATCTGTATAATAAATGTAATTTTTTTCAGACGGTGTTCTTACACCTCGTTGTATCCCAGTGGCGACCTTGCAAATAATTTAATGTGAGTGTCTGAGATATTACCAGAAGCTTTTCCCAAAATCAACTACAAACATAATTTCCTTACGAGGTAATACGGAACCTGAAGAACAGTGCAGGAATAGTGTAGGAAATCGTGTAAACGCTATTGGCATTATAAGAACAGGCGACCCAGAAAATCGTCTAAGTAATCTTTCCACAACCTGACGAGCTGAAAACATTTAGAAAACCTATAAATTCGCTACGTCATCGTGAAGGATGGCTAACACCTCGTGGGGAACTGACGGCTATAGTTTTCATACCATTTTTGCTAGCAATATTTTCTTTTTCTATACCATTCCTGTACTCATTCGCTGAATAGTACCCCCAAGTCTGTTATGCGAAGAAGATTGGCGTAAACCTCCACTGACGTGGGAAAATATTACAGGAATATTAAAATCGTTAGCTATCCCACCAGCAACATCACATCTCCACACATCACGCGACAGGAAGAAATCCTACCAGGACTGCAATATCTTTGCTGATCCTTCATGGGCAGCGGACATCAGCTGGTTAAGTAATTGTCAATATCAATGAAATTCTCCAACACAGCCGTGTTACTAAGATGTTATTTTATTTTATTTTGACGACAACCAGTTTCGGCATTCCACTATACCATCTTCAGACCCCATATGTATCTCTCTCAAAATATAGGATAATGACATATAGTGCCATATACCCCCCCCCCCCATCCCCCCCTCCCGATTTCGTGAATTCAAACCGTTTCACAAGTGCTTCATTCGAAGACTCAGTAGCAACTCATGTCTTCGAATGAAGCACTTGTGAAATGGTTTGAATTCACGAAATGCAGGGACATATGGCACTGTATGACACTTTCGTTTATTTTGAGAGATGCATATGGGGCCTGAAGATGGCACAGTGGAATGCCGAAATTGATTGTCGTCAAAATAAAATAAAATAACATCTTAGTTACACGGTTGTGTTGGAGAAATTCATTGATATTGACAAGAATTATTAAAGGTATATCATCGCAACTAGTCACAGAGCGTGAAAATAACAGAGATAGAATTAACCAAAGTATCAGTCACAGAGCGTGACAATAACAGAGGTAGAATTAACCAAAGTATCAGTCACAGAGCGTGACAATAACAGAGATAGTATTTACCGAAGTATCCAACGCGACAGGATCATCATCATCGTCGTCGTCACCATCAGGTTTTCTACCGATTGGCAGGTTCCTGATACCATCGCTGTCTCCATCTGCTCCCGTTCTAGGCCAATTGCTTTGTAGTCTGGTGCCTTCTTTTCAATTGTTCCAGCATTTTTATTCACCTCCTTACAATTCTTTTCAGTCCTTCCACTGTATCTTCGATAGCTGTTGACACAATTCCTTTCCCTCTTACGTCCGCTTGTTAATCAGAGTTATGAGAGCTCTTTTGTTCCTGTACCATTTCAATTGCTTTACTGTTCTTCGTTTTAATTTCTCCATTCTCCCCCTCCCATTTTCTCGAATGGCTTAGTTTTGTGTCTCCTCTCTTCTTCAACGTCCAGCTTTCACAGCCAAAGACAACAAAATTAAATATTTAGCATATAATCAATATTTTACCTATTTCAATCCCATTTTTCTGCATAATAAGCATTTCTTCTTCTGGAAAGCTTCGTTTCATTTGGAGTCCTTGATCTTATTTCTTTTTCACTAGTTCAGTTATCAGTTTGCTTGCACCCCAAATATCTGTGCTGAGCAACCTGAATATTACGACTTTCTGTTGTTTTCACTCTCCTATCTTCTTTGTCTTGTTCTCTCATCATCTTAGTTTTCTTTGTGCACATTTTATTCCACATTTTTGTAACTCTTCTCCAAGCCCGTATAGCGTTCTTTGAACACATATTGTTTTATCTCCAGGCAAATCAGCAAATCTGATGCAGTTTATCTTTCGGCCCCATATGCGTACTCCTTCCTTTCTCTCTTCTGGTGTCTTCGTTATCAAATTTTCGACACATGTAGAATTCCAATACCAAGGAGGAATGGCAAAATACATAGAACTTAGCCCCCATTTATCGCTGACCTCTCAGGTGAAGGAGAGGGACTGCATTTCAAAAGGAGTGTATAGACATGACTGAATAGACGGGAGAAATGGATTTCTGTTTGAACGGTTTTAACGTATAAATGGAGACCGAAGAACTCTATAATAGAGCTAATCAGGCTCTATTGCCAAATTTCGACTACCACAGGAGAAGAGAAAACTGTGCTTTGTTTCCGAATGCTAATACGTAATATGACAATATCATTCGTCGCAAAACTGGCACTGCAAAAGATTCTGAACGATTATTTTTTTTACTTTTGTTGCAGGTTCATGCACCATTAACAATTAAAATCAGTCTTAATAGCGATATTCTATCCTTCCAGATAAGGTCACAAAAATGCACATGAAATTGAATTTAAATATATTTTCCAGTTTTTAATCCTTTTCTTCTCTTAAATAATTCAGTGATGACGATAAGTAACTAATTCACATATATAGTTAAACACAATTATCTATGGTTTTATTCACTGTAAACTTACGTTGTCTTAGAGTGCATTCCGCACAGCTACATTCGCAAAGATAAATTTAACTTTTTACTTAAAATAATTCACAAGGTGTATGTTATCTGAGCGATGGAAAAATTCTAATACTGAAGTAGGGCCTAAGCAATATCTATCGCAGAAATGTGCTTTCAGCGGAGTGAACTCTGAAACAGAAGTTAGCTGCAACTCTCAAGCGGAAGTGAGATTCTTAAGATGGCGGCTATGCCTTTTATTTTTCGAAATAGTAAGCGAATACCATGAAAATCACTACAGAAATGTTTGAATTACGCCAGCAGGCGTCTCTGGAATCATAATCGATCGCCTGTAAAGATATAAATAAAATGAAATGTTATAGCTACCCCATCTATGCTTGAAGGACCAATATTTATAGAGGAACACTTGGTTACAGAATTATTTTAAAGAGAAGGAGGTCGATTTTCCATCCCAAAGCTGAGCTTGTTCCCAGTCTCTAATAACCTCGTCGTCGACGGGCTCTAAATTCTAATCTTCTATCCTTTTTGGTCACAGAATGGCATAGGGGTACCCATGTTTGAATACTTCGTTAGCATGTTCTGTCTATACGGAGGTGTGAACGAAGCCTTCATGTTGTTCTTTTGTATGACTTTCTTTTTTATATTGCCTTTATTTTGTCGTACCAATAAACAATGAATAAATGAAATTGAAAAAGTCAGTCATATACTTAATGATGGTTGTTTGCCAATGTTGTTAGACGTGACACTTTTGTCAGGGATCGTTCCGCACTAAACACGCACAACAGATGCAGTTGAAAAAACGTTGGTACGACGAAACTCAACTTCATTCAGCTGGCTGTGTCGTTCGGGGATTTCCCCGTTAATAACACACACGAGCACATATTTTGAACAGTTGTTTCTCACGCGAGACGCGAGTGTTTCTGCCTCACGCGAGCCCTTTGTGGGACTTGCCGACGAGAGGGAGGACCATTGCAGAGCGAAGGTAGACAAGAACGGAAAAAAGCAGGCAGGATTTGTAGCTAACTCAAAAAAGTGACTCAGGTACGACAGGATGTTTACTTACAAGTCGTTCGATCTAGTTACGTTGCCACCGACAACTACCTTTTTTTAAAGGTTGTGAATTTTTATGTTTAAAAATATTGTCAGTTATATTAATTTACCTATTTTAATGGTGGTTGGGATCCGCCGCTGTAGAATGGATTGCTTGAAGAAATACAGTTCTATTTTTCAGGGTTTGTTTCAGGCTTTCATATTTACAACTTCGGCGGAAAAAAATTAAAAAAATAAAATCCAACTTTGCGCTACATGGAACTGATGATGGGCAGGTGACAGCAAAAATACTGCAATATTGCGCCTGGTCGACAAAGATAAGAAAATTAATCTACTCAATGATATATAAATTTATTTCCAGATTTTAACATCCACAAATCAAATTCTAAATGATCAAATAGAACTGCTTAAAAAATTATCTAAGAAATTTCCATAAAGTACTCATACAACCTACAATCAAGTACAATTTTGGCAAAAACATAATAGTAATAGCAAATAAAAAAAAACATAATTTTCTGTTCTGTACCCCAGTGCCATAATTTAATTACTATGTCTAATACAAGGCATTTAATTCTTGTTTTATTCACTCTAAAATAGTCCAGTGTGTCAAACTGTTAACTGTATGAAAAAATGTGACATCCCTACTTACAAGAAAGAAGTGAAACAAACAAATGCCATACCACTTTAGTAGCATTCAACATAACTTGCACTCCACAACAAAACGTGAGGCACCAAGAAGACATGGTTGGATGTCAACGTAACATCGTACACATACCATCGGCAGGTATGCAAATTGAGCATGGTAAACAAAAAATGCTGTTTTGAAAAACGCGCCGCAGCGCGTAGTGTGAAGCAGTTGCCCTCCGTTTCTGGCGGTGGCGCCGCTGTGGCATTCGCAGCTTTGGTGTCTCCCTCTGGTGGGAAAGGGGAAAGGTTGCCTGTTCACGTGCATTTAAGGGCCGCTATGAGCTCGCCAGTCAGTCAGTCAGTCTGGGTCAGTCTCTCGTCCCCAGCTTACTAGTCTGTCTCTCGTCCGCATTTGTTAGGCAGTTAGTGTCTGTCTGTCGTTCGGAGTGCTAGTATGTCTGTCGTTCGGATCAACCTTTACAGGCTGCAAAATGAGAGTCTTTCCACTCCGCCAGTAAGAGAACTCAGCGAGTGGTCGCCCGGTTGGGGCATAGTTCCTGCATCTGAGTCTGCGCGTTAGGCCGCCAGTCTGCTAGAGTTTGCTCAGGCAACGGTCATTGGTTGTTGGATCTATCGGTTGGTCGGTCGCGCACTGAGACACAAGATGACATGTCCGCCTTGAGCGTCGGCGCATGTGAGGTCGCCACGTGAATCCAGTGGGCCGCGGCGTATAGCGAGGGGTGGTGACTTCGCGGTCGACACGAGAGCAACAGGAGTCAACCCACGACATCAGTTTGGCCGGTGCGAGCTGCGGTGCCGAGCGATTTTGGGGGGGGGGGGGGGGGGGGGGGGGAGAGGGGGGTGCTGCGCCAGGTATCTTCGAGAAAGTGATTGGTGACATCTTGTTTGATTTACTCTTGTTTTCTTGGTGAGGTCACCAGCCGTTTTGCTTTGAGATCGTCCCACTATTCTACTCCGTTTGCCCACCCGCGGGAAGGTGGTTGCTATAAATTGGGTGGTCCGTTTTTCCCTTGTGGAGCGGGTTAGAGTAACCTGCGGTTCGAGTTGTTCGGTAATCTCCCTATCAGTCTACCGTCGTTAGTAGCTGCCTCTGTCATGTTTGTCGGATTTGGTGTGCTAACGCATTCATTGCTTGAAGTGTAACGGCATAATACCTAAAATACGTTTTGATCTTTGGAAACTTTGGTATTATTGCCTGTTATCTTGAGAGGCGGTATCTGTGTACTGTAGAGCATCTTAACTATTGTTTGGCCAACCTTGTAGAATTTTATATAATGTTGCATTTCATGGGCTTTTATTTAAATGATCATTTTAGTATATAAAGTTGTCACCCTTTCACCGTAAGACTTTTCTTGGAAGTTATAATCAAGTTTCACCTTCGGTGGCAAGGTTAAAATTTTAATTGTTAGTGTTTTGTAACATTTCCATCCGTCCTACGGGGGGTGCATAGTTAGTATGCTTGTGTAAATTGTTAAAGTTTAAAGTTATCTGGTGTGTTGCAGATTTTCATCAGTGTAGTATTTCAGAGGCTTTTGTGAGCTGTCGTAACTACGGCCGTATCAAAAGGGAGCGGCAAGGTTCTCTGCCCGAAAGCTCGTACAGTAAAAACTTGTTTCTTTCTGCCTCAGAACAAATTGTAACTTCGATATTTAGAGGGTGCTTTCTGATTATAATTTAAATCTGTTTCTTTTAAAAAATGCTTCAGGCACTATTAAAGTGAATAAAATTCCCATTTCTTAAAAGGAATTTGGTTATGATTTCATCAGTTACCCCCTGGCAACTACTTCCATGGTTAAATAGTGTGGTTAAATGTGTTGAGGTTCTTGATGAATCGCTAGTAAATAAAATAAATTCTTAAGAATATTCTTTGAAAATAAATCACGGTTCACAAATGATTAGTATTACAGTTCTCAGTAACAGGCAGAACGACCGCTAGAATGCGTTAGTGTTGTTCGTGCCAGACATGGTGGGGTATACAAGGGACATGAACGGCATCAGATATTGAGCAGTCACTATGAAGAACACGCAGATGCGTACTCGTATTGAGGCAGCGTTATCAGCACCTGACAGTTTGAAAGGGATTTCATTATAGGTCTCCATTTGGTCGGCTAGTCGAAAGCAATACCCAGATTTGTGAGGAATTCGGATGTAACAGGACTGGACGGGAACGTGAGGGCAGGCATACCCTGGTCGACTACATCTGTCCATCACAATGGAAGTTCGTCCTAATGTGCACGAATCAAATCGTAATCCGTTCACACCTTCCCTTGCCATCCTAGAAAAAATAATCGACTCCCAGCAACGTTCTGTATCATTCTGCACCATTGGTTGGATACTAGCACCGGAAGGACTATGAAGTCACCGTACCATGCGTAGGCTGTGATTAACAACACAACAGAAACGGCTGGGTTTGGAGTGATGCCCTGAGCGGAAGCAGGGAATGACGTCGCGTTGGGTGTCTACAATGAACTGAGGCTCTGTACTACCCCAGTTGACCGTCACTGTTCAATATACGGTTACCAGGGGATAAGTCGCATTTTTCCAATTTTTTGGATAGGTGTTACTCGCTTCCCAACGGAGTCGGTGCATCCATTCAGTCCAGAGGGAGTGCAACGTCATAGTGATAACAGGGCTCATTCTGCCAAGTACTTGTAAATCTTGTTAGGGCTCCACTTGTACATCGAGTCCGATTTTGTAATATAATTCGTGAAAAATTACCTGAAACTGTCATATGTAGAATAGATTGTATCTTTGAGACCACTGATCCAAAGATGTTGCCGAGTGGCAGAATCGATTGTAAGTAGGAGCGGGCGGAGAGCAGTTAGCAGTTGCCGTTGCACTCTGTTATAGGTAGGATGTGAGACTTAAAGCTAGTGACTAGCTGTGGGAACTTGGTCGCTGGTCTATGGACCCAGCATAACACAGTTTTTATAAAATGAAGTGATGAATGATATTGTTTCTGCTCACACAAAGCCAGTAAATGTCACATCGTAGTATAAAGTGTGCATTATTAATTTGTAACGCTATAAAATTATCAAGAATTGAAGTGTTACTGATCGTTAACAAGAGAAGAGTGATGAATTGATACTGTAACTCAAAGGGACAGCAACTGGAACAATTTTTTAAGGTAATGAAATTTTGTCTATTTAGTTTTCAAAAAATGGTTAAAATGGCTCTGAGCGCTATGGACTCAACATCTGAGGTCATCAGTCCCCTCGAACTTAGAACTACTTAAACCTAAATACCCTACGGACATCACACACATCCATGCCCTAGGCAGGATTCGAACCTGCGACCGTAGCGGTCGCTCGGTTCCAGACTGAAGCGCCTAGAACCACTCGGCCACACCGGCCGGCTATTTAGTTTTAAGTATGCAGCAACACAATGTGTATTTCGCTGAATTTTACAGTACTGAGCCTTGAATGTAAGAACCAAGTATAGGTTGATTAGGTCTATCCGATTTGTAATATTTCGTGTGTTTTGTAATCCTGATATAAGGAAGTTAAATTTTGGAATATATTTTGTCAAATGACGTCAGGTTTTTTTCTCATGTAACAATCCAAGTGTTTTAATTACGTCAGTAAGTGAGAATTGAAAACAGTTGAGAAGTTCACCGATTTTGAAGTGAATGCAAAATGCTTCATATCAGATTTTGTGAATACAATTTTCAAACTGAAGCATTCGGTCTTAGCACATCTCCTTATCAGTACCTCATCCTCTTCTATGTCGTGTTAATTTAAATACAATAAATATTTTTTTTAAAAATCATTTTTCAGTCAGAATTAGAAAAATATTAATGCGCCAGAATCAAAAAAGTATTTATGCTTGTAACAGTTTCAATGCGGGCAGCACTCCACAGCGCTGAGCCAATATTATGTATTTTCATTAATCATTTGCAAGGTTACTCATTTATCAGCTAATCTACTGATATTATTTGTATGAAGGTATTTTACGCCCGCCATTGCACTTCTCTGTGCCAAAATGTAATATTTTCTGTGCGTACTATGGAGAGAAGAGAATACCAAAGTTACATCCGCTGCGACTCTAGAGCTAAAGAAAATTTATTTCATTGTTTATGTGCACAGGGAATTTTATCAGTTTAATGTACAGGGCCATAGAATTCTGTGTTCAAGAGACTGGGTGAAATTAAGAGATTGATTTCGTTATAGGTATTGCGTATTGGTTTTGCAGATTAAGTCAGTTGCTCAACAGCACATCACACAGTAAATTTGAATGACACAAACATTACGCATTGCATATTCATTAACAAACAAACACCTACACCTTTCTTTTAAAGAACGTTACAATCCAACTCACCTTTTTAATCACTGAAATAACATCACATAGCCTCTAAACCCCCGAAGTTCCTTTCTAGTTACCATTCTGTCCGTGCTAGTTAGTCACTACTCCACTAGGCAGATAGCCATTCATGTTAATTGCTAATATGAAAAGAGCCTAAAGCGACTCATTATAGTACACACGTTATATACTAAGCAACGTCTTAATCATATAGAAGCATGTATCTAGTTTTAAGGGCAGCAGTATTAAGACTATAAATTATGACTTTAGAAATATTTTTGAAATATATAAGAAAACTTTAATTTGACTTTAGATGTAACATCCCTTTGAAAAAATGCGTTAATCCGCCCTACGGTGAGCGCTGCGCTGCATCAGTGAAGCTAAAAATATCTGCGCCAAGCATACAGGCGAAAAACATAGCCACAAATTACAGAACGAAAGTAAGCGCTCCTAACTAGTAACACAGAAAAAGCGATAGCTAAAAAAATTGCTAAGTTGCACGGGACTGCTGCAGCAATTAAAATGCAGTAGATAAAAATGGTATACTGACGAAGATATAAAATTATTACGCCAGTTGAACATGGCTGAAGGTCCGAAACACGTATTCGAAAAAGTAAAGCTATACAAAAAAGTGGTTGTTCTAATTCTTCACGTAAACAATATGAGCGTGACGTTCCTTTCATCCACTGGAGTACTGCTTGCGTCAGTCCCGAAGAGCATCAAACCACGAAAGAAAGTATGCTTGATCATGTTACTGTCTATTACACCTGGCGTGTGAACTGACCAACACACACGCAGACTCAAAAGAATATAAAATTGTTGAGGCTTCCGTGGCCATCTTATTAACACACTGCCTGTTCATTTCTATGGTTCTTCAGTCGACGTTTGTTTGACGATTTTTCTGATTATGCCACCAGCAATGGAGGGTGAAGCTTTGACAATGCCTATCAGCCACTTGTGCTGGAGAAATGTCGGAAAAGTCATCAGACACACTTCGGTCGAAGAATCCGAAGCAGAAGCCAACAGGCAATACATCACAAAAGAATATGTTTATAGTCCATAACAAAGTTTATAGTCAATAACAAAGTCTATTCGCATTCGTTCATAGTGTACTTACTGCTTGCTTCACGTTTCTGCCCACTAAATATGCGCTTTATCATCTTTTGCAGGTCATAAAGACACTGTTGTTTATGATTGTTCTTTACTGAAGGAAACGTATACTTTGATTTTCACGCTGTGATCTTCTCAGAAAAAAATCAACATTGTGTCATCAAAAGTTCGAGGTGTATGATATTGAAAGCGCAGTCAGCTGTACCGGAATCAGCTAAAAAAACTGTTTTCATAATATCATTCGTGTAAAAGAAATGGAACGAACTTATATCTGAGTAACACAGGAACTCCGCTCGAAATGGGAAGTCCTGCGATGAGTGCACCTTGTGCGCATGATAAGTGTGCAATTGTTGTTCGTGTACATTTCTCGAAACAGTTGTTTGGCTTGCGTTCAGATCTCGAGCACTATTATTTTCAGTCAGCAGAAAACGTTTCCAGATAGGGCGTTCCGTTGTACCTCGCGCGGCCAGTATCTTCCATTTTGACACCGAAGAATTCGGTTTCTCTTAGCAGACACTGAAAAGATGAAAAAGTTCCTTAGAGAACCCCCAAGCCTCAATATATTTATGTTCATTATTTTTATCCTATCTATTTCGAGAACTATCTGTCGTAATATTCACGCTCTGGTAATATTCACAGTCTGGTACGCCTCATACGCAGCCTAGAGCCATAGGCACAGGGGATGCGGCAGCTAACGCTGACGTCCAGACAATTACATTTATTTATAAAAAGGAAGAATACCAGGATCGGTACAAGCGTCACGTACCGTAAACCGGGTACATTTTGACCGTCGTGTTTAGTTTGATTACTCATGTATCAAAAGTTTTACAGCTCTTTCCTGGTCCTCAGTTGGGTGTTTAGTATATAGTGTTTAGCTGTAAAGTTCCATCAATATACGCCAAATTTTTTTTGTGCAACAGTTGACGAGTCTGTTGTGACCAACTGTATCCCAAAAAGTGTGTTAGGCCTAAAATTTAGTTGAACGAATTCTACCGATACCATTTAACTGAAAAGCTATCTGTGTTTTCAGCTCTATAAAACTAAAACTAAACTCCTCCAGAACAGGCCACGAAGGCTCAACGGCACCGACCGGCAGCCATGTTTTCAACTCTATCGTGTATATTAATTGATTGGCTATCAAAACAGACAACTGATTTGTTCTTTGTTCACAAGAACGTATCTGCCACTATATTACGATCTCTGAGGTCACGTGCATGATTTCTCTGTTTCGGAGTCAGGGGAGAGTACCCGATTATCGGATAGTTCCCACTTATCGGATAGTAAGGTTTCTAATCAAGTAACGACTGCATTATGTCGGAGGTGGCAAGAACTGTTAAGTATTGGTCCGCTGAGAAGCCATTTTGAGTTTTGCCGCAGTACTAAGCGTGCTTTCTGGTGATGTGGTTGCCTGAGTGAATTCGGAGTCTGGAAATATTCTGCAGAGTTGACTATACGCGCAGACATCGACTAAATTTAAGTGTATACGGTTTTACGTGATATATAGTGGGAAAGCTTACTGTTTCAACTTCTGAACAATAGTTCGAAATAATGTGTTTGTTAAATACTGTCTTTGTTATATGCTGGTATTCCCCTTCAAGCGTGGGTTCCTTTTATCAGAGAGTGAGAGGGTTCTAATTATAGGATATCCGATAGTTGGCTTAGTTTTTTTTAGTTACATTATTACATTAGTTATGTCATTATCGAAACCAATCAAGAAAAGGAAACAATGGAACCCGCAAGCAATGTTAGAAGCAGTAAATGCCGTTAAAGAGAAAAAATGTCGGTATTTGAAAGCGGCAAAAATCTACCACGTTCCCAAATCAACCATAATAGACAATATAAAAGTTCCCTTTAACAGGAATGTTTTTTCAGAACTGGACTTTATCCAGTTGGGCCATGGACACGAAAATAATCATGACAATGATTCTGAACTTCTGGAGTCCAGCCAAACGAAAAAAATTGTGTCACCTTTCCATGTGCGTCCACCACGAACAGTCAGTCAAACAAGCAACAGTACGTCCCACTCGTAAAGCCGGTATAAACATTAGCTCGCCTTTCAAGAAATCGCTCGAAGAAAAGTTGTAGTTACAAGGCCCAACAGATAAGCCTAGGACTAACCCAAGTCCACCAAACACAAAGTCAGCCAGAACCCTGTGAGAAGGTTCATCTGCGGAAACGTCAACAGCTGCAGCATCAAGGAAGCCTGCAACAAGACAGAAAAATGAAACAAAAGGGAGCGTTACTCGTCTTCCTCCTCAACTGAGGATTATTGTGCTACTCTCGTCTCCACTGGTGACGAAGACAGTGCCTATATTGCAATCACGCTTGCAAATTAGAGACAAGTGGCGAACAGTGGATCCGTTGCACAAAATGTCTTCGTTGGCCGCGTGAATTATGTTCTGGCGTTGCCAAGAAGGGATGGACAACATTTGGTTGTGATCATTGTAATAAATTAAGCAAGTAATGCACGGTAAACAAATGAATAACGCCTTTATGTTGTTTAAGTAAGATTTTTATATGTTATCTATTAAAAGTACTTAAAAGATAATGTATCTCCTTATATCGAATTGTACTTAATCCTGACTACCATCCAAAAATAGGAACCCGAATTTAAAAACAACGAAATGCTCATAAATCAGATAATGAACAGTTTGTGACGAAGGTAATACAAATAACGAAAACTTTCCCAAGATATTGGGATGCTTGTGGTATGTAAAACTGTATTTAACATAGGGTGAAATGTAGTACGTCAAATATAATCATAAAGAAAAGTATCTGATAATCGGGCACTCTCCCCTACTTTTACCACCGAGCGAGGTGGCGCAGTTGTTAGCACACTGGACTCGCATTCGGGAGGACGACGGTTCAATCCCGTCTCCGGCCATCCTGATTTAGGTTTTCCGTCATTTCCCTACATCGCTTCAGGGAAATGCCGGGATGGTTCCTTTGAAAGGGCACGGACGATTTCCTTCTCATTCCTTCCCTCACCCGAGCTTGCTCTTCGTCTCTAATGACCTCGTTGTCGACGGGACGTTAAACACTAATCTCCTCCTCCTACTTCTTTCCAACGGTCATTGTTATCCCAGGACTACAGGGATACAGTTTATTAAACAGTGTTGATGCCAGTGATAGTTTAGAACTAAGGAATACATAGCCATCGGTATAAACACGAAGGTTCATTTGTAATTGTTAATGTTGCTACACCTACGAAAAACAAATGTCAGTCACATTTCGCTAAATATGCAAGCTGTTGTGGTTCAGGCAGTGATTAAGGTACAACGTGTTGTTGTTGCTGTGGTCGTCAGTCCAGAGACTGGTTTGATACAGCTCTCCATGCTACTCTATCTTGTGCAAGCTTCTTCATCATCGAGTAACTACTGAAATCTACATCCTTCTGAATGTGCTTAATGTATCCATCCCTTGGCCCCTCTCTACGATTTTTATCCTCCACTCTTTCCTCCAATGCTAAATTGGTGATCCCTTGATGCCTCAGAACGTGTCCTGCCAACCGATCCCTTCTTCTAGTCCAGTTGTGCCACAAATTTCTCTTCTCCCCAATTCTATTCAGTACCTCCTCATTAGTAACATGATCTACCCATCTAATCTTCAGCATTCTTCTGTAGCACCACATTTTGAAAGCTTCTATTCTCCTCTTGTCTGAACTATTTATCGTCCATGTTTCACTTCCATACATGGCTGCATTCCATAGAAATACTTTCAGAAAAGACATCTTGACGCTTAAATATATATTCGATGTTACAAATTTATCTTCTTCAGAAACGCTATCCCTGCCAACGCCAGTCTTCATTTTATATCCTCTCTACTTCGACCATCATCAGTTATTTTGCTTCGCAAATAGGAAAACTCATCTACTACTTTAACGGGGCATGCTAGTGAAAATAACCAAAAATTTGAAAAAAATTCTTGGTCCATAGAAAATAGCATTTCATGCTGATTTCAAAAATGTATAGTTTACGGGCATTATCATTTTCCGTTCGTTCTAAAACTGAGGTTGAACGTAATGTTGCACAAGGACCACGCCCATCTGTCAGTTTGAAGTGCATCAGAATACGTGATGCATTATTTTGTTCTTCCGTTTTTTCCATCGTTAGTTACGGATCGTTAATACAGGTGTATTCTAGAAGGCACTGACTCCTGGAGCCAAAGTACAGGCATGTCGTTAAGGCTATGGTTCGAATGTAAAAAAAGATTTGAGAATATATTTGATTTCAGAATTTTGTGTGTTGTTTTGTTTCTGTGAGTGTGTTTCCTGTGCTACAAATGCCGAGAATAAAGAAATGTAGCCCCAAACGAAAGTTTCTCGGCAACCAGTTCCAAATACTCTCCTGGAAATTGAAATAAGAACACCGTGAATTCATTGTCCCAGGAAGGGGAAACTTTATTGACACATTCCTGGGGTCAGATACATCACATGATCACACTGACAGAACCACAGGCACATAGACACAGGCAACAGAGCATGTCGGCTCTAGTAAAGTGTATATCCACCTTTCGCAGCAATGCAGGCTGCTATTCTCCCATGGAGACGATCGTAGAGATGCTGGATGTAGTCCTGTGGAACGGCTTGCCATGCCATTTCCACTTGGCGCCTCAGTTGGACCAGCGTTCGAGCTGGACGTGCAGACCTCGTGAGACGACGCTTCATCCAGTCCCAAACATGCTCAATGGGGGACAGATCCGGAGATCTTGCTGGCCAGGGTAGCTGACTTACACCTTCTAGAGCACGTTGGGTGGCACGGGATACATGCGGACGTGCATTGTCCTGTTGGAACAGCAAGTTCCCTTGCCGGTCTAGGAATGGTAGAACGATGGGTTCTATGACGGTTTGGATGTACCGTGCACTATTCAGTGTCCCCTCGACGATCACCAGAGGTGTACGGCCAGTGTAGGAGATCGCTCCCCACACCATAATGCCGGGTGTTGGCCCTGTGTGCCTCGGTCGTATGCAGTCCTGATTGTGGCGCTCACCTGCACGGCGCCAAACACGCATACGACCATCATTGGCACCAAGGCAGAAGCGACTCTCATCGCTGAAGACGACACGTCTCCATTCGTCCCTCCATTCACGCCTGTCGGGACACCACTGGAGGCGGGCTGCACGATGTTGGGGCGTGAGCGGAATACGGCCTAACGGTGTGCGGGACCGTAGCCCAGCTTCATGGAGACGGTTGCGAATGGTCCTCGCCGATACCCCAGGAGCAACAGTGTCCCTAATTTGCTGGGAAGTTTCGGTGCGGTCCCCTATGGCACTGCGTAGGATCCTACGGTCTTGGCGTGCATCCGTGCGTCGCTGCGGTCCGGTCCCAGGTCGACAGCCACGTGCACCTTCCGCCGACCACTGGCGACAACATCGATGTACTGTGGAGACCTCACGCCCCACGTGTTGAGCAGTTCGGCGGTACGTCCACCCGGCCTCCCGCATGCCCACTATACGCCCTCGCTCAAAGTCCGTCAACTGCACATACGGTTCACGTCCACGCTGTCGCGGCATGCTACCAGTGTTACAGACTGCGATGGAGCTCCGTATGCCACGGCAAACTGGCTGACACTGACGGCGGCGGTGCACAAATGCTGCGCAGCTAGCGCCATTCGACGGCCAACACCGCGGTTCCTGGTGTGTCCGCTGTGCCTTGCGTGTGTTCATTGCTTGTACAGCCCTCTCGCAGTGTCCGGAGCAAGTATGGTGGGTCTGACACACCGGTGTCAATGTGTTCTTTTTTCCATTTCCAGGAGTGTACAACAGAATAATAGACACCAGTTGCTTCAAACATCGCCTGCGGAAACTGTCTACAGGCAGTGCTTCTAGACGTAAACTTTCGCGTTCTGAATGTAATAAGAACAAGCCTAGTAGTATTGTGAGCAGTAACAACAACGAATATGTTATTGTGAACCTAAATATATAATGAAATAAATATGCTGCCAAGACTTTTGAAGAGTACTCTGAAATGTATGTACTGTAATTGTCAAAATAGTATTCACGTTTCTGAGGACATTTCACCAAATAAGGGTCTTTAAAGTCGGTTAGTGATTGCCTGTAACTCGTGTAAGATGCACAGTGATTCTATGACGTCGCCAATAAGTGATAGTCGACGTTACAAATGGCTCTTAGCAGTATGGGGCTTAACATCTGAGGTCATCAGTCCCCTAGATTTAGAACTACTTAAACCTAACTCACCTAAGGACATCACACACATCCATGCCCGAGGCAGGATTCGAACCTACGATCATAGCGGTCGCGCGGTTCCAGACTGAAGCGTCTAGAACCGTTCGGCCACACTGGCTGGAGTCAACATTACAGTGTAAATATACTCAGCTTACTTATGTAATGCGATGTATTGGAAGTGGAAGGAGAGCTGCCTAGAATTTTTGTGCAATGATGGATTTGCCTCCACCTCCACTGAGGTTTGACAGATACAATAGATTAATACATAATGCTTTATGTGGAGTAAGTGAACATCCAATGATAAAAGCATCAGAAGAAGCAGTAGCCTTGTCTGAGAATACAGACATTCTAGTAGCATTTGATGGATCTTGGCAGAAGAGAGGTCATACTTTCCTGAATGGGGTTCTAACTGCCACATTTATTGACACTGGAAAGGTACTAGATTATGAATGTCTAACAAAGCACTGCCAGGGTTGTTCAAGTGAATTTATTAGCACCCATGTCTGTGTAAAGAACTTTGATTACCCAAGTGGAAACATGGAAACGAAAGGAGTTCTAAACATTTTTAGAAGACCAGAGGTCAGTCGTGGTGTGAGGTATGTAGGCTACCTTGGGGATGGAGACTGTAAAGGACACAATACTGTTGTTAATGACAGACCATATGGGGACACACTTGTAGAAAAGCTTGAATGTGTTGGGCATGTACAAAAAGAATGGGAGCTCGGCTGAGAGAATTATGTAAGGACTTCAGTGGAAAAAAACTGTCAGATGGAAAACACATAGGTGGTCAAGGTCGTCTTACAAAAAGTGAATCTGATTCTTTGACTCAGTATTATGGATTAGCGATAAGGGAAATGTAGGAGATTTGGAGAACATGAGACAAGCTGTTTGGGCAACATGGTTTCACAGAGTGTCAACAGGTGAACATGGTTTGTGTCCAAAAGGGGAAGATTCGTGGTGCAAGTACTGGTTGAGCAATGCTACAGGCATACAATATAACCACAAGCATTCCTTACCACTTACTGTAATGGAGGCAATTAGGCCTATATATAGGGATCTGGCAAACAAAAATCTTCTTAGGGAATGTATGCATGGTCTCTCTCAAAATGAAAATGAAAGCTTCAACAGCTGTATATGGGAGAGAATATCCTAAACTGTATTTGTTGGGCTGACAGTACTGAAGATTGGCGTAATGGATGCAATAATAACATTCAATGAGAGCGCAATTTCAAGGATCAATATTATGAACAAAAGGCTAGTGATAAGCGGCTGGCAACCGAAGAGAGACAACTGCAGAAGCTGCTACCAAGGAGCCAAGGATAAAGAAAAGAATGAAGAGAAAGGGTATGGAGCATAATGAAACAAGAGGAAAACTGGAGTATGCACACGCAATGTTCAAAACGAGCATAGTGGTAAGTTAATAAATCTGTAAATCTTCTTTTGCGATTTACCGAAAACTTGAATTTTCATCATTCAGGTGCACTTTGCTCCTCAATGATTGAAGTTAAATTCACAAAAATTGGTGAAGATATTTAGAATGTCCTCCTATACCTCCACTGCCTACTATTTCCTGAAAAAATCATAACATGATGACGATGTCGGTGATATTTGAGCCACACTTTTGAAATATTTTTGTTGTAGTAAAATAAATTACTTGTATTTTTGACAGATCAGCATCAGGGAAGGAAATTGGAGGCATAAAAATCTTATGTGAATATTTCTGTGCTATGACTCTTTCTCCACACTGTGCAGTCAGTGGTTCCCAAGAAAATGGTACCGCAGTGAAATAGTGTTCCGTTTTTTATACTACTATAAATATTGTTGTCAGTACCACAATATAATAAATATCAACGATTTTTTTGGGAAATGCTTTGACTAATGACCATAACTGCGTGTAAGAATTTTGAGTTATCTCTCATTTATAGATCAGTTGTACTATGAGGGTGAAGATAATGCTAAAAATGTAGCCTGTTCAGGGGCGTGTCGCCGTAAGTGTCTCATTTCCTATTCTAATTCCCTCAGCATCACTTGATTTAATTCGACTACTTCCCGTTATCTACATTCCATTATCAGTGTTTTTCTTTTGCTGACGTTCATCTTGTACCCTCCTTTCAAGGCACTGTCATTCCATTCAACTGCTCTTTGAGGTCCTTTGCTGTATCTGATAGAATTACAGCATCATCGGCAAATCTCAAAGTTCTTATTTCTTCACCAAGAGTTTGAATTCCTACTCCATTTTTCCCCTTTACTGCTTGCTCAATATACAGATTGAATAAGATTGAGGATAGGCTACAACCCTGTCTCACTCCCTTACCAACCACAGCTTCCTTTCCATGCTCCTCGACTCTTTCAACTGACGCCTGGTTTCTGCACAAACTGTAAATAGCCTTTCGCTCCCTGCATTTGACCCCTGCCACCTCCAGAATTTGAAAGAGAGTATTGCAGTCAACATTGTGAAAATTCTACAGAATGCAAAGTGATCTTCCCCGAGGTCGGCTTCTACCAGTTTTTCCATTCGTTCGTAAAGAATTCGTGTTAGTGTCTTGCAGCCGTGACTTATTAAACTGATAGTTCGTAATTTTCACACCTGCTTTCTTTGGGATTGGAATGATTATATTCTTCTTGAAGTCTCAGGGTATTTCGTCTGTCTCATACATCTTGCATACCAGAAGGTAGAGTTCTGTCGTGGCTGGATCTCCCA
This sequence comes from Schistocerca gregaria, assembly GCF_023897955.1. Lineage (NCBI taxonomy): Eukaryota > Metazoa > Arthropoda > Insecta > Orthoptera > Acrididae > Schistocerca > Schistocerca gregaria. The sequence continues at coordinate 243,824,771 of NC_064921.1, forward strand.
GAGCTATCAATAGTTCTAGTGGAGTGTTGTCTAGTCTGGAGCCCTTGTTTCGAATTAAGGTCTTTCAGTGCTCTGTCAAATTCTTCTCGCAGTATCATATCTTCCATTTCATAACATTGTCCTCAAGTACATCGCCCTTGTATAGACCTTCTATATACTGCTTCCACCTTTCCGCTTTCCCTTCTTTGCTTAGAACTGGTTTTCCACCTGAACTCTTGATTTTCATGCAGGATGTTCTCTTTTCTCCAAAGGTCTCTATAATTTTTCCATGAGGAGTATCTAACCTACCCTAATGATATATGCCTCTGCATCCTTACATTTATCCTCTAGTCATTCTTGCTTAGCCATTTTGCACTTCCTCACGATTTCATTTTTTAGTCGTTTTATTCCTTTTCAACTGCATCATCTACTGCGTTTTTATATTTTCTCATTTCATCAGTTAAAATCAATATCTCTTATCTTACCCAAGAATTTCTACTATCCCTAGTCTTTTTCCTACTTGATCCTCTGCTGCCTTCACTATTTTATCTCTCAAAGCTACCCATTCTTCTTCTGCTGTATTTCTTTCCCCTGTTCTTGTCAATCGTTCCCTAATGCTCTCTGAAACTCTCTGCAACCTCTGGTTCTTACAGTTTATCCAGGTCCCAACTTCTTACATTCCTACCTTTCTGGGAGAAAAAAAAAAAAAGGCTCTGAGCACTATGGGACTTATTTTCTCAGGTCATCAGTCCCCTAGAACTTAGAACTACTTAAACCTAACTAACCTAAGGACATCACACACATCCATGCCCGAGGCAGGATTCGAACCTGCGACCGTAGGGGTCGCGCGGTTCCAGACTGTAGCGCCTAGAACCGCTCGGCCAGTCCGGTCGGCACCTTTTTGCAGTGTCTTCCATTTCAGTCTGCAGTTCATAACCAATAAATTGGTGGCAGAGTCCAGATCTGCCCCCGGAAATGTCTTAAAATTTAAAACCTGGTGCCTAAATCTGTCTTACCATTACATGGTCAGTTGACCCGTTCCAGTGTCTCCAGGCCTCTTCCACGTATACAGCCTTCTTTCATTATTCTTAAACCAAGTGTTAGCTATAATTAAGTTATGCTCTGTGCAGAATTCTACCAGGCGGCTTCCTCTTTCATTCCTTACCCACATTACATATTCACCTCCTACGTTTCCTTCTCTTCTTTTTCCTACTATCGTATTCCAGTTCCCTATGACTATTAAATTTTCGTCTCCCTTCACTATCTGAATAATTTCTTTTATCTCATCATACATTTCTTCAATCTCTTCATCATCTGTGAAGCTAGTTGGCATATAAACGTGTACTACTGTGGTAGGCGTGGGCTTCGTTTCTATCTTGGCTACAATAATGCGTTCATTATGCTGTTTGTAGTAGCTTACGCGCGCTCTTTTTTTATTATTAATTATTAAACGTACTCCTGTATTACCCCTATTTGATTTTGTACTCAGAACCTTGTATTCACCCGACTAGAAGTCTTGTTCCTCCTGTCACCGAACTTCACTAATTCCCACTATATTTAAATTCAACTTATCCATTTCCCTACTTAAATTTTCTAACCTACCTGCCCGATTAAGGGATCTGACATTCCACGCTACGATCCGTAGGACGCCAGTTTTCTTTCGCCTGATTAAGACGTCCTCCTGAGTAGTCGCCTCTCAGAGATCCGTATGGGGGACTATTTTACCTCCGGAATATTTTACCCAAGAGGGCGCCATCATCATTTACGAGGGTGGTTTGAAAAGTTCTCGGAACGGAATAGAAAAAAAGTAATTACATCGCGGAAACTTTTTATTTTTCAGTGTAGTCTCCTTATAGATTAATGCACTTGGTCCAGCGATGTTCCAGTGCCTTGATCCCATCTCGAAAATGAGTTTCCTCCAGGCCTGTAAAAATGTTGCCAACTCTGGCTATCAATTCTTTGCTTGAAGTGAATCTTCATTCACAAAGAAAAATTAGCACATTTGCGAAGCCTTGTCAGGCGAATAAGGCGGGTGTGGCAACAGTTCATACCTTAGTTCATAAATTTTTTCCATGGCGACTGCACATGTGTGCGGGCTCGCATTGTCTTGATGAAAGATGACTTACTTCCTTGCTAAACCAGGCCTTTTTTTCTCGTAACTTTTGTTGCAATTTGTCCGGATTACCATATTATTCTCCAGTAATTGTCTGCCGAATTGGGAGATAATCTACAAACAGAATACCCTTTGCATCCCAGAACACTGATGGCATGACCTTTCCTGCCAAAGTAATTGTCTTTGCTTTCTTTGGTTTAGGAGAATCAGCATGTTTCCACTGGTTTGGTTCTTGTTTTGTCTGTGGAGTATAGTATTGCACCTAAGTTTCATCTGTGGTCACAAAACGGCGCAAAAAATCATGTTCGTTTCTCCTAAAATAGGCCAAACATTGTTCCGATATGTCCATTCTATTGCTTTTCTGATCCAGCGTCGAGAGTCACGGCAAGCATCTTCCAAATAATTTTTTCATTTCTAATTCTTCAGTTAAAATTTGATATACCCTTTCAGATAACATCTGGCAAGCTGAGCAATTTCAATCACTTTCCGTCCACTTATAAACAGTTGAATATGAATGAGCAGAGTCCTACTCCCGTTATACCATTTTCTGCTGCTGTTGATATTAATTATCCTGTACCGTATACTCTTCTTCCCATTTCATTGCACTAATCTCTGCTATATCTATATTGAGCCATTGCTTTTTCCTTTTGCTATTTTCTAGCTCCCGTACCACGTTCAAGCTTCTGACATTCCAACGCCCGACTCGTGGAACGCTATTCTTTCTTTGGTTATTCACCTCCCACTTGGCTTCCCCCTTCCGGAGATCCGAATGGGGAACTATTCCGGAATCTTCTGCCAATTAAGATGACACTTTTTCAACCATAGGTCACATTTCCTCTGGATACATGTTATATGTCTTTACTGCAGTGGTTTTCATTGCCTTCTGCATCCTCATGCCATTGATCATTGCTGATTCTCCCGTCTTTAGGGGCAGTTTCCCACCCCAAGGCCAAGAGTGTGCCCTGAACTTCTTTCCGCTCTTCCGTACTCTTTGGATGAGGCCGTTAACAGAATGAGGGTGACTTCTTATGCCGGATGTCTTCGGCTGCAAATGGAAATTATTAACCCGGCACTGAGGATGTTTTGATTAGTAATCAAAGACGTTACCCCAAGACCACGGGGTACAATCCAACCCAGTTATTTGTCTTCTAAAACCACTACACATGTTCTCGCAAATTTGACTCAGCATACGAGTGGCCACTTAGCTCTAATAGAAAAAGAAAAGAATGACGCTTAGCACTATTTGTCTAACTTCTGTTTCCCACTTTACCGATATTGCTGTTAATATAGTCACACGTTATCTGATTTGAACCCCATCTCTCTTCCTTCCAATGCGAACTCAATGCTTCACATTCCGCAGATCTGACAGTGACTGACTCGTTTGTTACGGCAACAGTGCGGCTGCAAGTCTCATCCTCGCCTCATACGCCACTAACGGATGCAAGTATCAAGCCTGCAAATATCAAGCCTGCCTCTGTCGTTCACTGGTGGAGTAGTAAGAAATCTGCGTCATCACGCAATGCAAACGGCAAATACACTTGCGGAAAAAATTGCTGTCCCAAAAAATTATTAATGTAGGGTGATGAAATTTTGGGAATATATTTAACATACTTAAGCGATTAACATTGCAAGTTCACCGGTTAATGTACAAGCGAGATAAGCCATTGCATATGTGAAATGCTGGTCCATTAATAACCGATGTAACCGACAAAATGTTGAATGCAAGTGTGCAAACGTGCATGCACTGTGTTGTACAAGTGCCGGATGCCACTTTGTGTGATGGAGTTGTATGTCTCTTGCTCTTAGTCAGCCAATATGGGAACGATTGATGCTGGTTGTGGATGACGTTGGAGTTGTCTCGACCGACGATGTACCATAAGTGCTCGATTGGAGACAGATCTGATGATCGAGCAGGCCAAGGCAACTTGCCGACACTCTGTAGACTATGTTGAGCTACGACACAGGTATGTGGCCGAGCGTTGGAAAACACCCTTTGGAAAGCTGTTGATGAATGGCAACAAAACTGATGGACTCACCTGACTGACATAAAATTTGCTGTCAGGATTCCTAGGATAACCACGAGAATGCCCATTCCGTCATACGGAATCACACCCCAAAGCATAACATAGCGCGTAGGTCCAGTATGTCCATACAGATTGGTTCAGGACCCCAACTGCGCTCCTTCTAACCAACACACGACCGTCACTGTCGCCGAGGCAGAATCAGTTTCCATCAGAAAGCAATACAGACTCCCACTCTGCTCTCCAGTGAGCTCTTGCTTGACACTCTGAAGTCGCAAATGGTGGCGGTTTGGAGACAGTGGAATGCACGATACTGAGCTACTGGCTCGGGCCTGTCCTTAAAGTAACAGATTTCTAACAATTCATTGTGTCACTGCGGTGCCCACTGCGGGGGTTGCTCAGGTTGCTGCTGCAGATGCGGTAGGGTGCGTCGGAGCCATATGCCGAAAACGATGATGGTCTTCACTGTCAGTAGTGCCACGTGGCCCCTGGAGTCCATTCTTCTTGTGACCGTACATTCTCGTATACACCCCTACCAGCAGTCATGTACAGTGGCTACATTCTTGCCAAACCTTTCTGCAACATCGCGGTAGGAACATCCAGCTCCACGTGGCTCTATTACGCGACCTCGTTCCAACTCAGCGAGGTGTTGATAATGGCGTCTTTGACGCCTTAAAGGCATTCTTGACTAACATCAACTCACCACGTCCAATGTCAAAGGTAACTTAAGCTCATGACCGTTACATCGTGTATTTAAAGCAAACCTGATTTGATGCTAGCACCACTCTTACGCGACTGGCTTGAAATTAGAAAGACATCATCTTTCAGGTGTAGAAACACGCCTAGTAACTTTCGTTTATGTCGTACATCTCCTTCTTGGTGTTGGGTTTTTTCCGTCAATGTATTTGGCTCTAATCGTGACAAGCTACAGCATACCGAAAACTTTCTAAGCTCTACGAAAAGAGTAGTTGCTTCTTACAAGCCAGTTTGGACGGGAAGTATGTCATCTCCTAACACCGAACAGACATAGAATGATGAAGTAAAATGAAAGCTGCCGAGTTTGGTGTCTGCTGTCATAATAACCAATTAGACATGAAAACTGCCGAGTTCGGAGTCGAACAGCAGAATGAGACGTTCCGCGCACTTCGTTACAGAATCAACTAGTAGTCGCGAAACCGTTACGGAGATGACAAATACACTCCAGTGGAAGATTCTGCAAGAGAGACGCTCAGTAGCTCGGTACGGGCTTTTGTTGAAGTTTGGAGAACATACATTCACCGAGGACTCAAGCAGTATATTTGCTCCCTCCTACGTGTATCACGCGAAGAGACCATGAGGTTAAAATTAGAGAGATTAGAGCCCACACAGAGGCATACTCACAATCTTTCTTTCGACGAACAATACGAGACTGGAATAGAAGGGAGAACAGATAGAGGTACTCTAGGTACCCTCCGCCACACACCGTCAAGTAGATTGCGGAGTGTGGATGTAGATGTAGACGTAGTAGATGTAGAATGTTGAAGCCTCCATCAGCCTTCCTAACAGTTTCTCTCTCTCTCTCTCTCTCTCTCTCTCTCTCTCTCTCTCTCTCTCTCCCTCTCCCATCCTCCAACATTTTACGCTCTACAGCTACCTCTAGTACCATCGAAGTTATTCCATGGAGTCTTATTAGACGTCCAATATCCTGCCTCTTCTTTCTGACAGTGTTATCCGTATATTCCTTTCCTCGACGATTCTGCCGAGAACCTCCTCATTCCTTGCCTTGTGCCTATCTAATTTTCAACATTCTTTTGTAGCACGACATCCCAAATGCTTCGATTCACTTCTATTCCGCTTTTGCCACTGTCCATGCTTCACTATCATACAATGCCGCGCTATAAACGTAGATTCTCAGAAATTTCTTCCTCAAGTTTCTAACATTCTGCGTGGTGTCTCTTTGTTCTAAGTCGTGTCTCCCTACCACTTTCGCGCAACGACGCTCTGAGCGTGTTTTTTTAGAGAATTGACTAGTTTGAACCTGGGACCTGTTGCTGGTAAGGAGACGCCAGACCACACATTACATGTAGAGTTCAGAAGAGTTCAGTGAGACTAGCGACGATATAATCAAATACTTAATGATTTCAGCGTCAGCTCCACTGCACTCCCTGTAAAAGAATCCTAATACTAACTAAATTTAGTGGAAGGGGTTCAAGGCTTTCCTAATTTTTAGTTAGCTGGTAAAATAACGTCGAAAAAGCAGTTAAGTTTACCCTTGGAAATTTTATTCTACTCACAAAACATTGTTTATAAATTACACTATTGATAAAAGGAAATATTTTAATACAGGATGACAAAAATCAACTGTTTTCAACAAAAATGTGAACGAATATTCCCTGAATGGGTTTCCAAGTTCTACAATGGATCGAAGGATGACCTATGCCATATCACATCTATAATCTAGGTTTAAAAAGTTTCACAAAAGAGAAAACTATCAAAATGGTCTACAGTGACCCTCAATTATCTTTAATTACTTATCTAACTTATCGTAAATTACAGTGGCTGATGTGGCTTCTCAATAATTATACAACAGAAAAATTATCGCGTTTCAGATTTTTGCTTCAAGTAGCAAATGTGAACACCGTGAGATTTAATTGACAATCGACACTAGTATTACGTAAAAAGGGGAGGTAACAGATGAGACTTCTGCAGTTATGGGTGAAGCGTTATGCGCTGTTATGCGGCATCACGTGCGTTCATTACCTTGACGGTGTTTACGCAGCGTCAGGGGGTGGCGGGCGGCGCAGCTCCACTCACCTCGCCGTCTTGGAAGCAACTCTCTCCTAACTTCTCCTTACTACAACTTACCAAAGTTGCTTTAAAAAAAGCTATCTGGCTGTGTTTTCAACTGACCAATCAGGGTCTCAATGTTAACCTTAAGCTCTGCCTACAAAATTCTGTCTGTCCAATGAGAAACGTTATACTTTACGTGGTGGGGCAATGTTTTTAACGTTTGCAACGTAACAGAGACGCGAAAAAGTCTCACGCTTAAACTTGCAGCTGATGTGGCCCTTTTAGTGTTATCGTAAGATCTATATTGGAGGGCTCTATCTTTTAACATGGGCTGGGGGGGTGGGGGGGGGGGGGTGGTCCTGGCGATCAGCCACTGATGTGAGGGTCCGTCCCTTATCGTAGGGCCTTCTAGCTTAACATGGTTCTACTATCGGCTTCAGTTCTCGTTTCTTCCCTCGGAACTGCGTCTGTTTCACGGTGGGGAGGTATGACATGCATTTAGGCATTCTTGTGTTAGTCTGTGGTATTCCATTTGCTCACTCGTTGGTCGTATTACTTTGGTTAATTTAATGTCAGGATTTATTTGGAGCTATGTGACATACTGCCGGATTTGCTATTAAGTCAGGGATTTCATGGAAGGTATTGGATTTGCCTGACACCTTACAAGTTAAGGCCTATCTTTGATATCAGTTTACTTCTCTCGGCCAGAAATGCTCTTTTATCCAATGCTGATCTGCTTTGTATGTCCTCCTTGCTCCGCCCATCATCTGTTATCCTGCCTATTTCGTAGAATAGCTTAACTTTGTCTGTTTCGCGATCTCCAGTACTGATAATAAGTCTCTCGCTTTTCTCATATCTGCTACTTCTCATTACTTTAGTCTTCTCTTAGATTCACTCTAAATCCATATTCCATTCATCAGACCCTGTAATTCTTCGCTTGCCCTCAGGATGGAAATCTTTTTTTCACTTCTGCTGCATATTATTCTTATAAGCAACTTGGATACTTGTACTGTTAAGCTGATTGTGCAGTAGTCCTCGCAATTTTCGGTCCTTGCTATTTTCGTAATTGTGTTGATAATGTTTTTTACGAAGGGGTGATGGTAAGTATATCGCCAATCTCATACATTCTACTTGAATAATCATTTTGTTGTCACTTTCCCTAATGATTTTAGATGGAATGATATCTACCCCTCGTACCTTATTTGAGAGTCGTCCAAACCTCTTTTAAATTATGATCCTGATACTAGATTCCCTATCTCTTCTCTATCGAATCCTAGCATAGAAGAGCCAACGATATTCGTCCCTACCTCAGGCAGTAAGCGCACCCAAAAACCACTCCATCCCGACATCCTCGAGCAGGGTTTCCTCTCCCTTAAGAATTTAGCCAAATACCAAACACGTGTTTCTGATGCTTATCTGACCTGACGAGTCTGGAGAAAATTCTAAGGCCTGATAGCTCCGCTGCCTGCATTCCTCCGACCCGGGATTGATCCATTAACAGCATTACGTGGCGCTCACTCGTCCAGTCTGCACAAGCACTGTTGCTCTGCACTGTCCGTGCGTTGTGTCTAAGTGGATAATCTAACTGCAGAGCGATATTGTGAAATGAAAATTGACTGAAGAACTATTACAGGTGAACGTCTTAGCCACTCATTTACTGGTAGGGAAAATATTGATACAGAAAGGAAGGCAGTTGCGTAAATTCGAATTGGCATTACAGAAATATAGAATTACGATGTGAAGAAGGGGCCCACACGAGTCCTAATGGCACTACCGTGTTAATATGACAGTGAACTGACAGTTCTGCTAAGACTAGCTACTCTGTAACTACGAGATATGATCTGAAGAAGGGTGACATTGCCCGAAACAGATCAATTTTACCGTTCCATGACTGAATCTGTACAAACGGAACCATTATAGGATCATTTTGTTGTCTGTCTGCCCGCCTTCCTGTCTGTCTGTCCGACTGTTAAGAACCCTTTTTCTCAGGAACGGGAAGGCTTCTCAAATCCAAATTTACGTCAGATATTAATACCTATGGACCCTTCGTAACGAAAAAATTTTGAGTTTCGAAATCAATACAATCGTTAGATAGCGGCCATTTATGTCACTCATTGTAACTTATAGTCTGCTTCCATTTGGCCTAGGATCATGAAATTTGCTAAGAAGCAAGGTTTCACAGTACAATCAAAGGACAAAATCCAAAATTGTTAATTTGTAGTTACATCATACGAAAAATTATTTCTTTTGTTATTTGTTATCCGACTGCAAACTTGAAATTAAAACATTCTCGAAAGTTTGGAATCCTTAGGGCTGATAACTTGTCAAGATCAGTGTCGATAACGGGCAAAGATCGTCAATATCCTCGATTCCCGGAAGGGACAAACTGTCTATATACAGAATTAAGTTTGTACGGAACCACCAGTGCGCGATTCGTACTCACCCAAAATCAATTTTTAAACAAAAACAGCAATCGACAGACGAAAAGTAAGCCTAGTTTGCATAAATAAGGGTCTTGGATAACTTCCTGTGATAAATATGACGAAGCCAAATATCAAGATAGCTGCTCTGAAAAGGGCAAGGTCGATTTCCTTCCCCATACTTTTCCAATTCGATGTTCCACCTCTAATTACCTCTCCGGCAACGGAAGGTGAATCCCAAATCTTCCAACCTGTCTTCTCGTACATGAAAAGACAGGTGCTGGAATCTCCATCTAGTTATCCTGATGTGGGTTTCTCTCGGACCCCCTAGCTCGCTATAGACTCTTGCCGTTATGCTTCCTTCAATAATGCCACAATAATTTTCCCATCTCGATGACGACACGACTCTAAACTGTGGCCTGTGCTTCCTTCTTATCATTGCAAAAAGACCACAATGAAAATATGTGAGCGATTCCCTCGTGATCTGTACGTCGTGGACAAGTACTCATCTGCGTCTACTTCAGAGCGCCGCTTGCGCAACTTGGTCGGTTGTGTCAGCGGGCAGAGGGCGCGGTGAATCACGTTGTCTCACTGGATGCGCCGTCGAGACGTGGCGGGTGCTTTGCTCACCGTTGGCGACCACTTCCTGCCCGACCTTGACGCGGTGGGTGACGAGGAAGTGGACACAGGTTCTTTCAGATGAAGCGCAGGGGCATCGGCCAACTACACGGCATCTTCAACAAGAAGTTTCTGGTTTCCCGATTTGACCGACACGCGCAGTCGGCGATGACGCCATTTGACGGGACGGGAAGTAGTTCACAGAATATTTCGCGCGCAGTGTCCAGTTGGCCGTTCTGAATGCCATCCATTGGACAGTAGCATAATTAGGAAGCTCAGCTCAATGATGCAGAGATCACAGATGAGTCTACTGAGATAAATTCTTATAATTTCGTGAACATCCCAATTATCCATGAGCATTCCACATACCTCCAGAATAGCTGCCGGCCTCCTTACACACTTAGGTAACAAATGTCATGCGAGAGCGATTTGCACATATACAGATGGCCGTACTATCGCTTGCACAAGGTATAAACGGAGGGTGCATTGACGGAGCTGTCATTTGTATTCAGATGATCCATGTGAGAAGGTGTCCGATGTGATTATGGCCACATGTCGTGAATTTGAAAGCGGGACTCAAATGGTTCAAATGGCTCTGGGCACTATGGGACTTAACATCTATGGTCATCAGTCCTCTAGAACTTAGAACTACTTAAACCTAACTAACCGAAGGACAGCACACAACACCCAGTCATCACGAGGCAGAGAAAATCCCTGACCCCGCCGGGAATCGAACCCGGGCGCGGGAAGCGAGAACGCTACCGCACGACAACGAGCTGCGGACAAAGCGGGACTGTAGATGGACCGGGATGCGTAGGAAATTCCATTTAGGACATCGTTAGGCAATTCAGTGTTCCGAGATCGACAGTGTCAGAGTGCGCCGAGAATACCAAATTACAGGCATCACCTTTCAAAGCAGTCGAAGCAGTGGGCGACTCCCTTCTCTTAATGACCGACAGCAGTGGCCTTTGCGAAGAGTTGTCAGTGCTAACAGACAAGCGGCACTGCGTAAAATAATTGTAGTAAGCCGTTAGGACAGTATGGCGAAATTTGTCGTTAATGCCGGCCGATGTGGCCGAGCGGTTCTAGGCGCTTCAGTCTGGAACCGTGCGACCGCTACGGCGGCAGGTTCGAATCCTGCCTCGGGCATGGATGTGTGTGATGTCCTTAGGTTAGTTAGGTTTAAGTAGTTCTATGTTCTAGGGGACTGATGTCCACAGATGTTAAGTTCCATAGTGTTCAGAACCATTTAAACCATTTGAACGTAATACCCTTAAACAAGTTTTAATTAGAATACTGCACAGTTGCGTATCGGAAAAAATCGAGGTAACTATCAGCGAAACACAGTTTTCTTTTGCAAGTGATTTAATAACAAGGCACATCTTGTTTACTGTTGAGGTCTTAGTATAATAACTTCTAGATCAACAATTAGATGCCGGCCGTAGTGTCCGAGTGGTTCTAGGCGATCCAGTCTGGAACCGCGCGACCGCTACGGTCGCAGGTTCGAAACCTGCCTCGGGCATAGATGTGTGTGATGTCCTTAGGTTAGGTAGGTTAAAGTAGTTCTAAGTTCTATGGGACTGATGACCCCATATGTTAAGTCCCATAGTGCTCAGAGCCATTTCTGAACAATTAGATATCTTTGCTTGCCTTAAAGACCATGAAAAGACGTTTGGCATCAGCTGATGTTCTTGTCCATTTTCGAAGTGTATACCCTACCTGGATGCTCTTCGTTACCGACAGTTACAAGCCAAAGGTAATTTTACTAAGACAGCCATCACCACACTGCAAAACCTTTTGCAAATGATCGTAACTTTAATCCGTTCAGAGTACAGAAAACGAAGCACTCCGTTCTTTATTCCACGGTGCATTCAGACAAAGGGCACCCATAAATCTCTGCGGATAGAGAAATTCACTAAAACAATACAGTTACACACCAGAACAACACTGACGTTAACGCGTGTTGTTGTTGAGTCACTACAGTCAACCTACGCACTAGGAAAAAATGGTAACGATGCGCGTTGCAGATAGACATGCTGCATGGTTAATTACTGAACCTGGCCACGAGGGACTTGAAGACGAGGATAAAATCTAACTGTAAAGTTTATTGCAGTCAAATAGTTGCAAGCAGTGTTTAAATGTTTAAACCAGTTTCCAGTTGGTTGTTTCCAATAGCGCATGAATAGTTCATAGCCTAAGGCTAGTCAAAGAATTATTCACGGACTCGCGGAAATCGTAATATTCCTTTCAGCTTTCTCTCTCTCTCACACACACACACATACACACACACACACACACACACACACACACACACACACACACACACACACACACTTTCTGCTCTGCTTGCTTGTTGTTTTAGTTGATTTTTAACCCGTTGAATAAAGCTGCATAAATAAAGAATAATACATCTTAATAATGGATTATTAATGTTCTTTTTACTTGCAACATGTATTTGAGTAAGGAATATGGCATCAGAAGTATTTGCTGATAAGTTCTCTTTTGTCGAGTGCCGGAAAGGCAATGCCACTTTCAGCTATTTGTTTTTCGTGTCGTATATGAGACATAAAGAAAATGCGGGCAGCAGCAATTTACACGCTCAGAGAGAACATCCCTGACAGGAAAAATCATGGCGATAAAATTATTCACGAATCTCAACGGAATGATTACTATCACCATCTACCGGCGGCGTACGCCACAAAATGACCGCTTTAGTCAATTAAATATTTTATGCAAATATGTGACTGCAATTAACTTCAATTGCTTCTACCATCCGAACGTACCGAAAGTATAGACCTCGAGACCAGATGAATATTCATTAAAATACGCCGAGCACAAATCAGAATCGTCGCGAAACGTAAACAATGGGAAACAGAAATGAAACGATTAGAAAGCTTAGAAATGTGGTTTTACAGGTGACAGGTGAAGAACAGAAGGATCGGTCGGGTAAGAAATGCAGTCTTCTCGGCAGAGACAAAGAGTAAAAATGCCTAATCGGAAACATAAGATACAGATACTGGTACGTAGTAATAGGGTACATATTGTGAGGTACACATCTATATTCTGACAAAAAAACTATGAAGGGCATGCAGAGTGTACTTCCCATTGTGCGACGCAGTGAGAGTTTCAGTTACGTAGAGAGCGCGAGAGGAATGACTGTGACTGACTCACTTGTGACTCTGCGCGTGCTGTAATTCATCAGATTTTGTTTTCGCGGTCACTATGGTAGCGATTCGTAAGTGACTGTAGTACATTCCTTCATTTCTCGTTCGATATTGGTACTGGAAACTTTGTAAGTAGGCTGGATATTTGGTGCCTATTTTTAGCCGTCTGCCAACATTACTGACGCTCTCCCACGGATCGAATAAAGCTGTGTCCATTAGTGCTGCCCTTCTTCGTATATTTTCAATATCCCGTGCTAATCTTCTTTGGTACAGACCCACATGCTCGAGCAGTGTTGCAGAACGGATTGCATGTGCGTTTTTAAGCGATCTTCTTTGTAGACAAGTTGATTTTCCACAGTATCTTACCAATAAACTGGCTCACGACGGAGCCAGTGTGAAAATTCCATTCTGTGTCCATACGGACTTCACACTCAGGTAATTATATGAGTTGACTGGCGCCAGCTACGACTCATTGCTGTTATGAAGTACAACTTTTCCCATTTTGTAAAGCGCACAATTTCTGAACTTGTAAAGCAAGTTATTAATGTTTAGCACCACTTGGAAACCGTTCCAGAGCCGATTGAGCAGTACGTGAAGCGTTACTCAGATCTGTAACAGCAGGGATGCTGGAAGAAAAGAATCGCATGGTTAGGTCTACATATAAGTAAGGCACGTCGTTGATGCTGTGGGATCTAACTCTACATCTACGTGATTTCTCTGTAATTTACATTTAAGTGCTTTGCAGAGGGTTCATCGAACCACAATCATACTATCTCTCTACCATTCCACTCCGAAACACCGCGCGGGAAAAACGAACACCTAAACCTTTCTGTTCGAGCTCTGATTTCTCTTACTTCATTTTGATGATCATTCCTACCTATGTAGGTTGGGCTCAACAAAATATTTTCGCATTCGAAAAAGAAAGTTGGTGACTGAAATTTCGTAAATAGATCTCGCCGCGACGAAAAACGTCATTGCTTTAATGACTTCCATCCCAACTCGCGTATCATATCCGCCACACTCTCTCCCCTATTACGTGATAATACAAAACGAGCTGCCGTTTTTTTGCACCCTTTCGATGTCTTCCGTCAATCCCACCTGGTAAGGATCCCACATCGCGCAGCAACATTCTAACAGATGACGAACGAGTGTAGTGTAAGCTGTCACTCTAGTGGACTTGTTACATCTTCTAAGGGTCCTGCCAATGAAACGCAACCTTTGGCTCGCCTTCCCCACAATATTATCTATGTGGTCTTTCCAACTGAAGTTGTTCGTAATTTTAACACCCAGGTACTTGAGTTGACAGCCTTGAGAATTGTACTATTTATCGAGCAATCGAATTCCAACGCATTTCTTTTGGAACTCATGTGGATCAGCTCACACTTTTCGTTATTTAGCGTCAACTGTCACCTGCCACACCATACAGCAGTCTTTTCTACATCGCTTTGCAACTGATACTGGTCTTCGGATGACCTTACTAGACGGTAAATTACAGCATGATCTGCAAACAATCTAAGAGAACTGCTCAGATTGTCACCCTGGTCATTTATATAGATCAGAAACAGCAGAGGTCCCAGGATGCTTCCCTGGGGAACACCTGATATCACTTCAATTTTGCTCGATGATTTGCCGTCTATTACTACGAATTGCGACCTTCCTGACATGAAAGCACGAATCCAGTCGCACAACTGAGACGATACCCCATGGGCCCTCAGCTTGATTAGAAGTCGCTTGTGAGGAACGGTGTCAAAAGCTTTCCGGTAATCTAGAAATACGGAATCAACTTGAGATCCCCTGTCGATAGCGGCCATTACTTCGTGCGCATAAAGAATTGCACAAGAACGATGTTTTCTGAAACCATGCTGATTACGTGTCAATAGATCGTTCCCTTCGAGGTGACTCATAATGTTTGATTACAGCATATGTATATGCTCCAAAACCCTACTGCAAACCGACGTCAATGATATAGTTGTGTAGTTCGATGGATTACTCCTACTGCCCTTCTTAAACACTGGTGCGACCTGCGCAATTTTCCAATCTGTAGGTACAGATCTATCGGTGAGAGAGCGGTTGTATATGATTGCTAAGTAGGGAGTTATTTTATCAGCGTAATCTGAAAGGAACCTAATCGGTACACAATCTGGACCTGAAGACTTGCCCGTATCAAGCGATTTGAGTTGCTTCGCAACCCCTAAGGTATCTACTTCTAAGAAACCCATGCTAGCAGCTGTTCGTGTTTCAAATTCTGGAATATTCCATTCGTCTTCCCTGGTGAAGGAATTTCGGAAAACTGCGTTCAATAACTCCGCTTTAGCGGCACAGTCGTCGGTAACAGTACCATCGACACTGCGCAGCGAAGGTAGTGACTGCGTCTTGCCGCTTCTGTACTTTGCATACGACCAGAATTTCTTCTGATTTTCTACCAAATTTAGAGACAATGTTTCGTTGTGGAACCTATTAAAGGCATCTCGCATTGAAGTCCGTGCCAAATTTCGGTCGTCTGTAAATTTTAGCCAATCTTCGGGATTTCGCATTCTTCTGAACTTTGCATGCTTTTTTCGTTGCCTCTGCAACAGCGTTCGGAACTGTTTTGTGTACCATGGGGGATCAGTTCCATCTCTTACCAATTTATGAGGTATGAATCTCTCAATTGCTGTTGCTACTATATCTTTGAATTTGAGCCACATCTCGTCTACATTTGCATAGTCAGTTCGGAAGGAATGGAGATTGTCTCTTAGGAAGGCTTCTAGTGACACTTTATCCGCTTTTTTAAATAAATTTATTTTGCGTTGGTTTCTGGTGGATTTGGAAGAAACGGTATTGAGCCTAGCTACAACGACCTTGTGATCACTAATCCCTGTATCAGTCATGATGCTCTCTATTAGCTCTGGATTGTTTGTGGCTAAGAGGTCAAGAGTGTTTTCGCAACCATTTACAATTCGCTTGGGTTCGTGGACTAACTGCTCGAAATAATTTTCGGAGAAAACATTTCGGAGAATCTCGGAAGATGTTTTCTGCCTACCACCTGCTTTGAAAAAGTATTTGCAGGAGATATGCTGAAATAAAGTTGAAACTGAATGAAAGCGACACATAAGGAGAACTCAATCAGACCTACTTTAGGCTCGATGACCGAAACAACAATTCTAATTATCTAAAGTCGACTAAACGTTAGCCTCTAGGATGAATTTTCACTCTGCAGCGGAGTGTGCGGTGCTTTGAAACATGCAGGCCCTGGCAAATAATTACTGCGTGTTAGAGCGAGACTCCAACCCACAACCATTGTCTTCCGTGATCAGATGCAGTATCCACGGAGCTATGCAGCCATCAGTAGGTATAGCTTCTGTACTTCTGCTTGAATTTCATATTTCAGGAACGGATCCGTGGTTCAGTCCTGTGGAGAAAGGTGGGGCGGGGGGAAGTGTCATTGCCCTCGACCTTCCCCACCTCCAACCCCCCAATATAAACTGGCACAGCCACCACTTTCCACGTTACACGGATGCCTACACCTTTAACGATAGGAACGATCAAATAATGTTAAATTCTTTAGTTACAATAAATTGTTTAAAATATTTTAATACGAAGCAGTGGTTGGGAAAGGAGTGAGACAGGGTTGTAGCCTCTCCCCGATGTTATTCAATCTGTATATTGAGCAAGCAGTAAAGGAAAAAAAAGAAAAATTTGGAGTAGGTATTAAAATTCATGGAGACGAAGTAAAAACTTTGAGGTTCGCCGATGACATTGTAATTCTGTCAGAGACGGCAAAGGACTTGGAAGAGCAGTTGAACGGAATGGACAGTGTCTTGAAAGGAGGATATAAGATGAACATTAACAAAAGCAAAACGAGGATAATGGAATGTAGTCAAATTAAATCGGGTGATGCTGAGGGAATTAGATTAGGAAATGAGACACTTAAAGTAGTAAAGGAGTTTTGCTATTTAGGAAGTAAAATAACTGATGATGGTCGAAGTAGAGAGGATATAAAATGTAGACTGGCAATGGCAAGGAGAGCGTTTCTGAAGAAGAGAAATTTGTTAACATCGAATATAGATTTATGTATCAGGAAGTCGTTTCTGAAAGTATTTGTTTGGAGTGTAGCCATGTATGGAAGTGAAACATGGACGATAACTAGTTTGGACAAGAAGAGAATAGAAGCTTTCGAAATGTGGTGTTACAGAAGAATGTTGAAGATTTGGTGGGTAGATCACATAACTAATGAGGAGGTATTGAATAGGATTGGGGAGAAGAGAAGTTTGTGGCACAACTTGACTAGAAGAAGGGATCGGTTGGTAGGACATGTTTTGAGGCATCAAGGGATCACAAATTTAGCATTGGAGGGCAGCGTGGAGGGTAAAAATCGTAGAGGGAGACCGAGAGATGAGTACACTAAGCAGATTCAGAAGGATGTAGGTTGCAGTAGGTACTGGAGATGAAGCAGCTTGCACAGGATAGAGTAGCATGGAGAGCTGCATCAAACCAGTCTCAGGACTGAAGACAACAACAACAACAATACAATAACGGTAACCATTTATTTCCAGCAGTGCTTAGTATATCATTTTAGCATAAGCTGCAAGAAGCTACAATGCAAAGAAAGCCAGCTTTTGAAAATCATTCTTCCAGACATTTGACTCACGCAATTAAGACGTATAATAGCGACATACTCTCACGACTCTAGCAACATCATAATTCACTCAATACATATAAGGAATGTACTCAGCATTATCAGCATTCCACTGTGCGTTACGACCGGGGCTGCAGGGTCTACGTCTTAATTCAGGAACCATGCCGGTTTCCTTGTTGGCAGCAGGTACTGTCAGCCTGTGAGCGTGCGCCTTTTCCCGACTGGGGCCGACTGCCCCGAAAGTCCATAAACGTGGGCAGCAGGCCTTCACTCAAACAACTGAAAAGTGTTCCATTTTAAACATGGTTTGCAATTTACGGCGTGTCTCGAAGAAGCACCGACAAATTTCAGGGCAGGTTCCTTATACAGAAATAAGTAAAAAAGTCTAGTAAACATGGGGGTCTAAAATGCATACCTTATAAAGTATGAACCGAGCACTTGTTTATCTTCGATACTATAAAACAGATTTTTTCTACTCCAAGGTCTCTGCTTTCCATATTTTGAAAAGAAGATACATTGACCAAAACAAGGAAAAAAGTCTAATGAAAATGGAGTCTAAAGTGCCACATCGAGTTGCTGCACTACACTGGCTACCCTTGTAGCCAAAATAGTGGGTAATAGTATACCTGCCTTCAAAAAAGAAATTGTTGCATTAGTTATTGAACGCTCCAAGTATATATGTAGGATTAAAAGGTAAAAGATTATATCTCCTTGCTCCATACAGATTCCTAACCTCCGTAGAGGTAATCATGAAAATCTGTTCTTGTGAATGTTTGATATATATAGATAATACTTGCAAAATTCAAAACGTAAGGCGTCGTATAGGGAGTAGCTATCTACAAAAATCGCACAACAGTTCATGACATTTGAACTGGAATGAAATTGCTAGTGACTTATGTAAACTCTTCATGTATCAATTACCTACTGCAAGCGCCCCACTTTTTTCGTTTTAAATTTACAGTTATTATCGTAACTATATAACTTTTTAATATAACTCATTTTTAAAATGATCTACGACGTACGTACCACACGATTTCTCCTAACCCCGTAGAAACACTTCTGAAAATTTTTGGTTGCCAATTTTTACTAGCTGTGATAATAACTGTAAAATTTAAAACGAGACACGTGGGGCATTTGTACTAGATCAGGGGTCTCCAAACTTTTTAGTCCGCGGGCCACATTGACTCCTCCATGAAGTCATAAGGGCCAAGATCTACATAGTGGGATTAAAGCACCCTAACATTCCATGATCACCGTAATGTAAGGCTAAAGGAAAGATGAAATCGCAAAAATTTAAGGTTGTGGGGATAGCTAGCACTGAAACGAACTACGATTTTTATTTAATTACATAATTTTGATTGGTGGACGTACCTGACCAAAATTCTGGCGTATTTTATTTTGGCGAATTTCACAGCCAAAAAGGTTGTCACTGCACATTCTTCACGAAAGCGTCCTGCAAAGTTAACGAAATCTCAAACTCATTGTTAGCAACACTATTACTGCAAGACGTAACGGAGGTAGAGTATGTCAGCGCATTGTATTTCATTGTTATTTCAAGCGGGGTAACAATAAGTTTAGTTATGTAGTGTTGTAGCGAGTAGCAGAGCCAATGTCGCGGTGTATTGGTCGCGATAGGCCTCGAAACTCAATTGTTGGCAGTATAGGTACCACCTCAAATATTTGGCGGGCCAGATACCGGAGATGTCCGGCCAGCTAACGCGGGCCGGTTTCGGCCCGCGGGCCGTAGTTTGGAGACTCCTGAACTAGATAATTGATGCATCAAGAGTTACCTAAGTCACTAGCAATTTTATTGAACTACGAACGATATGAAGTGCTGTGTGATTTTTCTCAACGACAGCTACACTCTACACATCCATAGAATGTGCCGACGTCTTTTGTTTTGAACTTTGCAGCTATTGTCACAGATATCAAACATTGACAAGCACAGACTTTCAGGATTATCTCTACGGAGATCAGGAGTCTGTATGAAGCAAGGAGAAATTATTTTGTTCGTTTTATATTTACTTGAGGAGTTCTATAAGAAATGCTACATATCTATTCTGAAAGCAAGTTGGTTGGTTTTATTCAGGATTTCAAAAATACACCATTTACTCCACACTCTTTTAACTACAAAACCCCCTATGGGGCTTAAGAATCCGTATGAAGCAAGGAGAAATTATTTTGTGCTTTTGAGTCCTTTTTGAAAACGTGTTATATTTAAAATCTTTTCATTAAAATAATTATTTTCTGCTTTTGGTCTGGTTATGTGTGAAATTAATCGATTTGAAACATTTTCATGAGATTACAACAGAGACATGCGGTAAATTTCAGGTTTATTTCAGTTTCTCTTCATCTGATTCGTCCAATATATTGCTTGCTCCTCCGTATATCTCGCGAAAAGGCCGTGAATTTAAAAATTAGCGAAAATCGTTCTTACCGCAAAACATTCGCGACGTGAACAGGAAAAGGGGAAAATAGTGGTGGTACACAAAGTACCCTCCACCACACACCAGACAAGAAATCCAGTGAATATTGATTGCATTGTGATCCAGTTCTGAGCTATGTTGAAAGTTTCAAGTCAATAGCTCGTCGGAAAGTTAGCTTAAAATCAAATGCAAAATTGGACTGAACAGAAAGGCAAAAAGACAAAATATTCTCCTCCACATGCCAGAAACGACATTCGGTTACCTTGCATAGTCATCTACTTCTAAGTTATATTGAAAGATGTCCCTAGCTCGTCGGGAAGTTAGTGTGGGACCGACAAGAAAGCGACTAATAAAAACATGTTAAAAATACAAACGCTTTTACTTGCGCGGTTCTTGAGGGTTGGGCTTATGACCCTCTGAACGTTCCCTCCTCTATATGGGGACGCCATCAGTTTTGAAATTTCTGTCGCAGTGGCAGAATACCTGTCAGCGGCGCGTGCAGCCGCCGGCCTATGCCCCTGTACGTGGGCGACACGGCTGCCGGAGCACGCGCCTTCCTCCCGGAAGTGAAATCACAGCGGAATGCGTGACGCCGTGGTGGTGACGTCAACACCCGTCACTGTCACGAGCATTCGCACCAAGCCGTTGGGAGCCCACTCGCCGCCACTTCCAGGAGATACTCTGCATGCATGAGCATAGACCACAGGCCTGCACAAATTACTCTCGTACCTGGGTGTAGCAATTTATAGGGGTACAAGCAATGCTCGTCGGAAGAACTGATTCAGGATGTAGAAAAGTCAAAGCAAGCTTCGGTGACCTGAAAAGCATGGGCGTCAACATTGAGAGCGCAAAAGGATCCCACTGCTAAACGCAGAGCAGAGAGTGGATAGGTGGAAATAAAAAAATGGTTCAAATGGCTCTGAGTACTATGGGACTTAAGTTCTCAGGTCATCAGTCCCCTAGAACTTAGAACTACTTAAACCTAACTAACCTAAGGACAACACACACATCCATGTCCGAAGCAGGTTTCGAACCTGCGACCATAGAGGTCGCGCGGTTCCAGTCTGTAGCGCCTAGAACCGCTCGGCCCTCCGGCCGCGGCAGGTGGAAACAGGACTTTACGACGGGAAGGACTTGTCTGATGACGTGATAGAAGAAGAAATGGAAGTCCATGAGATACACTATTAGATTCAGCGTTTAATATAGATATGGAAGGTCTGCCATCAGATGAGGCAGAAGGGGTAGATAATATTCATTCGGAATTTCCGACATCATTGATGGAACTGGCAATCAAGGGACTATTCAAGTTGGTGTGCAGAATCTACGAGGGTAATCCCAAAACTAAGGTCTCCTATTTTTTATAAGTACATAGACCTGTTTATTTCTACAATGGTTAACATCTGTTTACCTTTTGAACATTAAGCTATTATACAACATAGTCATCATTTCTGTCGATGCCTTTTTGTAGATGCTGTGGCAGTTTTTGTATGCCCATGTCATACCAGCTCGCCGCCATGCTGTTGAGAAAGTTATGAACCTCTTCTTTCACCTCGTCGTCGGAGCTGAGTAGCTCTCCGCCCAAATGTTCTTTTAACCGAGGGAACAGGTGATTGTCACTGGACGCCAAGTCAGGACTATAGGGTGTGTGTGTGATTATGTTCCACTGAAACTGTTGCAGGAGAGCAACGGTTTGCATAGCGATGTGTGGGCGAGCGTTGTCATGGAGAATGTTTACGCCCTTGCTCAACATTCCTCTTCTCCGGCTATGATTTGCCCGTTTGAATTTTTTCAGAGTTCTCACAGTACCTATCAGCGTTAATTGTGGTCCCAGCGATTCAGCTCCGACGACGGGGTGAAAGAAGAGGTTCATAACTTTCTGAACAGCATGGCGGCGAGCTGGTATGACATGGGTATACAAAAACTGCCACAGAGTCTACGAAAGTGCATCGACAGAAATAGTGATTATGTCGAAAAATAGCTAAATGTTCAAGATGTAAACATGTATACCATTGTAGAAATAAACAGGTCAGTGTACGTACACAAAATAGGAGATCTTACTTTTGGGGTTACCCTCAAATGAATCAGGAGACACGCCATCAGACTTTCGGGAAAATATCATCCGCGCAGTTGCGATTATAGAAAGGGCTAGTAACTGCCAGTATTATCACACAATCATCTTAATAGCTCATATACCCAAATTGCTGGCAGGAAGATTATACACAAGAGCGAAAACGAAAACTGAGGATCTGCTAGATGATGATCAGTTTCGCTTTAGGAAAGACAAATGCACCAGGAGGGGAATTCTGACGTTGCGCTTCACAATGAAAGCTAGACTTAAGAAAAATCAAAACCATTTATGTCATTTGTCGACCCGGAAGGAGCGTTTGACAATGTAAAGTTGTGCAAGACGTTCGACATTCACAGGAAAATAGATATAAGCTATAGGCAAAGACAGCTAGTACGCAATATTCACAAGCTGCGACATATTCGCAGTAACGTTCCACAGCGATCCAGGAAATATTCATTTCGTTACAAATCCAGTATACGAGTACATGTCTTTAAAGTGTCAGCGCGTCTGGCATAACGATGCCCACGGTACTCTGCATTTTTTTTTTTTTAAATTTTGTGACGATACTTGTATGGCTGATTAATGTGAATGTACCATCTATATAAGCAGTGACACGGATTACACTGACGTAACAAAAGTCGTGGGATGTGGCCATTTATCTGTGGCGTTCCAGGAACCATTTTTTTTTTACCGAGACCTAGATAAATGCACTGCCTAGAATTCAAAAGATGACAAAAAATGAAGCTTGCAGCTGCACCAGCATTGTACTCTGCCATCAGACCGCCATCTGTCCTGCTTTACAAAGCAGCCAAGCCTCCGACGTTCGACATCTTTACGCTTACTCGTAGATTCAACATGGATCAACCAATTTTCATAGATACGACAGTAGCACGCGAACAACTGGCCAACTCCGATATTTCTGAGACACTCGTTCCATGTCACGACGACTCTCCTCATTTGGATGTGGGGTGTCAGGAACCAGTTTCTGCCACGAGTGTGAGTGTGCGGAGATAAATGCACCACGTACAATTCAACAGCTGACGAATGACTCTCCTCCCTTTGCCGACACCTAGATTTTCAGTTTCTTGAATAATCCGCACATAACAGACACACAGTTTGTACCGTTACGCACTAAATGTATATCAGTATTATTAAATGGCTAAAACGATGCACGGAGCATAATCCCAATTATAGGTTGCCTATACAATGGCTCCCAGAGGCAACAAAATTTTTGTGTTCCGTTTTCATATAACTCATTAACAGGTATAATTTTATGTTAAATGTTTAACACAGCACGTAAAGTCAGAAACTCTTCTCGTTGACACCCTCCCTAAAAAAGGAAAGAGTTTACTGCTTACTATATTTTCGCTACTCATGCAGTAGAACGTCAGCATCAGGCACGACGTTTCATTTTATTATTTCTTTGCTACTAACTCTATGCGTAACACATTTTGCAGCCAACACGGATTCAGAAAATATAATACTTGTGAAAAGCAACTAGCTCTTTATTGTCACGAAGTAATCAGTGCTATCAACAAGGAAGGTCAAATTGATTCCTTATTTTTAGATATTGAGAAGGCAAGTGACTTCTAATCAAACTGCGTGCCTATCGAGTGTCTTTCCAGCTGAGCGACTAGATTCGTGAGTTCCTGCAGGAAAGGTCACAGTTCGTACTAATTGACAGAAATTCATCGAGTAAAACAGAAGTAGTATCTGACGCTCCCCAAGGCCTTATGCTGCTCCTGATCTACAGAAGCTGTTTAGGAGACAATCTGAGTAGCCCTCTTAGACTGCTTGCGGTTAAAACCAGTGTGAAAACAGTCTAGGTCGCGATAGTACTTTCTTAGAATTATCGGATTCGACCTAGGATTAGGCCATCTTCAGACAGCACCATCAGTTTAAGTTGACGACGCTAGAACAGACAGTTGACCTCAGTCGTTGAAGTTGCTCAACAGCAGGTTCAGAAACTGCTCAAGATCAATCTCCGCGACTGAGTTCAACTGTCTGTTTTAAGCTGATGGTGCTGTCTGAAGATGGCCTAAGCCGAGGGGGAAACAGGCCATTTTAAGAAAATACCATCGCGGTCTAGACTGTTTTTTCAATGATTTTATATAGATTACAAGATCGCCGCTTCCCGAAAATGTTACCAAACGTTTTGACTGCTTGCAGATGATGACGTCATTTATCGTCTTACAAAGTCGTCAGATGATCAAAATAAATTGCAAAACAATTTACACAAGTTATCTATATGATGCGAAAAGTAGCGACTGACTCTAAATAATGAAAAAAGTCATCTACATAAGCACTAAAAGAAATTCGCTAAATGTCGGTCGCGAGGTAAAACAACACAACTCTGGAGGCTGTAAGTTCAACTAAACACTTTGGGACTACAGTTACGAATAACTTAAATTGTAACGAATACATACGTGGTATATCTAAAAATTCGGTGAAAGCTATCAGACAACAAACAAAAGATACAAACAAATGCTCTTTACTGCCCTTCAAAATAGTCGCCACTCGCTACAACACACTTTTGACAATGTTGGTACAGCTTCTGGAAACTATCAGCAAAGGCCTGCTGTGGAATCGATCGCAGGACGGCTGTCACAGCGTTTTAGACGGCATTCACGTCCGCACAACGTTCACCTTTCATGGCCGCCTGCAAGCGGGGAAACAGGAAGAAGTCCGCAGGAGCCAGATCAGGGGGGTACGGAGGGTGTTCATGAACAGTTACCATCTTCTGCGCCAGTTGGGCATTGTCGTGAAGCAGCATCCACTTTCCACTCCTGTGCTACTCTGGCCCAACCCGCCCAATACCCTGTAGCAATCCGCACAAAACGGACTGGTAAAATGCCGCATTAATGGTTTGACCTGCAGGAACAAATTCGATGTGGATGATGCCGTTGTTATCGAAGAAGGCGATCAACAGTGTTTTCATTTCACCTTGGATTTTTGCAGACGGCTTTTTTTTTCGCGCGAGGACGTTGAACGCCATAACATCGATTGCCGTTTTGATTCCGGATCGAACTGGTAGCACCAGGTCTCGTCTCCCGTGACAATGGTGTTTAGAAGCAATGGATCCTGGCCACACATGGAAATGAAATCACCAACAGTTTCCATCCGTTTTGCTTTCTGCTCGTCTGTGAGCAAATCGGGCGCGCACCGTGTCCTTTCCTTATGCCCAATTCCTCCGCAATCAACCTGAGAGTCCGTCGCCGATCTTGTGTCTGTACTTGCCGCATTTTTCTGGCTAACCCTCGGTTGATTCCTTCCTTTCACGGAAGCGTTTAAACTTCCCTCCCGTACACCTGCACCAACATTCCATTGCAGTCGTCCCCAATTCGTAGCAGAACTTGATGTTTACACGTTGCTTCATTGCGCTGTGACACTTCCTCTCACACTGAATAAGTTCAACTGGTCGCAGTCTATTTACACAGCCAGTCGCATGGCAGGGCATGCCGTGGCTAAAATGGCTCTGAGCACTGTGGGACTTAACATCTTAGGTCATCAGTCCCCTAGAACTTAGAACTACTTAAACCTAACTAACCTAAGGATATCACACAACACCCAGCCATCACGAGGCAGAGAAAATCCCTGACCCCGCCGGGAATCGAACCCGGGAACCCGGACGCGGGAAGCGAGAACGCTACCGCACGACCACGAGCTGCGGTCTGAAAATATTTTGTTGGGGGCCCACCTACATAGGGAGGAATTATCGTCATAATACAATAAAATAATTCATAGCTCGCACAGAAAGATATGAGTGTTTGTTTCTCCCGCACGCTTTTCGATAGTGGAACGGTAGAAAAATAGATTGAAGGTGGCTCGATGAACCCTCTGCCAGGCACTTAATTGTGAATTGCAGAGTAATCATATAGATGGAGATGTAGGCACAGATAGTATCCGTACACGGGATGACCAGGAGGAATGATGTTGACATTCTGGATATGACAGGAAACATCGTTTGAGGCGAAGAAGTTCATATGCACATCTGTCCTATTCCGAATGGTTTCTGGAATACAACACGTTTAATCGACACTGTTATTTATTTCCTTTATTATTCAACAAGTTGTTAGGTTTACTGGTGTACACATGTGCAACAGTTAGTCAACATCACAATAAGCGTTTTACAATGTATTTTTCACAGATTCACCTCTAAGCATTATTGTACACGTCACATTACAGTCGACTATCCCACTATTAACTCCAATCCATTTGTGCACTCTAGGGACAACATGTTCATTTGCTCGTCAGAGTGCCTCTGCACCTTCCATAATGAAGGCAGCAGCGTCCATGATGTGACCAACCTGTTCATCTCGCATATTCACCTTTCGTTTGTACACCTCAGACTTCATCGAACCTCATAAACAAAAATCTAATAACGTACACTCTGGTGATCTTGGTGGCCAATTACTGTACTACCATGACAAGTCCAGCGATTAGAGTAAGTGCGACTGAGATGATATTGTAAAATGTGGAGGTGCTCCGTCATGCAAGCAGTCAACAAAGGACTTTTTAAAAAATGCAAGTAATCCTAGCCCGCCTTTCGCTCTTATAGAATGATTGGACGTATCAGCATGTTATGTGCCTCCACTAGCCCAGAAACAGGTATGAATTAAATGCGTTCATTCGAAATAGGGCATACGTCCATATGGAGATTTGTGCTTCAAATGAGTGTTCATATCCCTGAATAGTAACCATTCCTTCTGGAACACCCTTTATGATTGAATGTCTCTGCAAAATTGTATCATCGCACGACAAATAGTTCGGGAGATGATGATGTTTCATTACAGAATTGGGGGGATAGGAGGATTTGCCGGTCTGCAACTAACGAGCTACGACTGCAGTAAATTTTGTAGGAACAAATGAAAGGATTAGTACTACCACATAAGGAGAGGCGGAAGAATACGTCAAAGTAGTGATAAGACTGCTGTAGTAAAAAAAGAAGACAAAAGGAAAGTAGTACAGAGCCGCTGTTGTGTGGCGGGCAACACATGTGCGCTCGTGTAACAAGCCGGGCCAGCAGTTTGTTGTTACATCACGGAGGCGCCTTCCGCTGCCGCGGGCGTTCCGTTACGTCACGAGGGAAACCCGAAGCGCGCGTCAGCAACAGTGCCGACGCACCGGGCGTCGAGCGTCGACCCCTGAAAATATTCCTCAGCTCACCGAGAAAAAAAAAGTTTTAGAAAACAATGTTTTAGATAACAGCTTGGGTGCTGAACCCATATCTGAACATAGTTTTCTTTTTCTGTAACGTACAGCTTTGTCACAGTGCGACTTCGTTGTAAACAGTTCTCTTCAAATTCACCTCAGGACTGCAGCTGCGGTGGAAGTAGAGCGGCGAGGCTCTAGCGAGAGGCAGGGCTCACATTCGGCCAGTCTCACAAGACCTGTAACTGCGAATGAGTTCAGTTGCTGCTCGTGCTATTCTTGATGGGCCTGTAGTTTTTGCAGGATATAGTTTGAATTTTAGTTTGGATGTTACCGATATTTTTTTATCGTGGTAATGGTTGCTGTACAGTAGCTATAGTTAGGGGACATAGTGGTGTAATTAATGTTCGTTCCTGGACTTGATAGTTTTGCTGAGATCGATGTAATTGCTTATCGCACCTACCGTGTTGGAGAAGTAGCCAATAAGGATTTTAGAAAGTCCTATTATTAATCTCCATCCGCTTTTAATTTGTATACTCGTGATAAACAAAAAATAAGTGTTCATTCTGGGATAAAGTTAAAAGAGTATGTGAATATCTAAAAAATGACTGGTGATTGTACTGTATATTATCATAAATAAAGTTCTTCTTCATATACAAAAAAAGAGGACTACATATTGACCTTGCCAAAATCCGAGAAGCGATTCTTCGAAGTGTTGTAGCACTCTTGGGCAGCCTGGTATGCTCTGTGCAGTACATCCACTAGATAAAGAGAGATGAGTCACGTATCTATTTTTTGGCGTGTGACCTTAGCAGCCCTTCGCCAAAACAACAATTCCCTTTTGCACTAGCCTTCGGGTCAGATCGTTTGCCATCCTTTGTGATTCTTCGTTGAGCGCTCTTGTTTTGTATTTCATTTCACATGACTGCTGTAGTTACTATTTAGTTGTTATTACGTTGTTCGTTGTGTGATACTGGACAATGTCAAAAGCAAGAACGTCAAACATTTAGTGTGAAAACGTCCACTGCCGTTGACTTGGACAGGCACTTCAAGCAGATGATCAGTCAAGAAAAAGACTTTGAACATTACGTGTCTACTTGTAGAAAACGAAACAAAAAATGGAGGGCAGGTTGTGTCCATTAACAATGAGAGCGAAGAAACTGTTGCATTACTCAGAGGAAACAAAAACACCGTTCTGAAGATTGCAAGGAAATCTTCCAAAATGCAAAGGAAGCTAGGAAATCATTGAACCTCGGAACTCTGGGGAAAAATGCTTTGTGGATAAGGTTTTTTTTCAAATTTCTGTCTTCCTGTACAGCTTACTCTAGTACCACAGAAGTTATTCCTTGATATCTTAACAGATGTCCCGTCATCCTGTCCTTCTTCATCTTCTTCATCTTCTTCTTCATCATCATCATCTTCTTCTTCTTCTTCTTCTTCTTCTTCTTCTTCTGCCTTTCCCGCTATCAGCTGTAGACGTAGACGAAACGCACTGAGTATCAGGAGAGTGAAGAAATAAGTTCTCCTTTGCCACCGTGCCTGTTAGTCACGCAGATTCACTACACAGTAAGTTTTGTGATACCGAAGAGCTCTCTGCTTGAATTCCTGCCGTCTTCGGAGTAATTACACAGGAAACATTTGCTATACGAGCACACGTGCCTCGTCGGAAACTGCCAAAACAAAATATGTGTATGCCCCGGATGTCGAACGGATAAATCTGGAAGTAGTAGGTACTTTTAACTGATACTGCGACCAGTAGCTTTATTATATGTATCCTTAGTTTCGGGAGATTTAGTATACCTAACTTTAGACTACAGCTATTGAGTCACACAAATATACCTTATGTGCAAAAAATTTTATGAGCAGACTTTTTCAATGTGCAAAACATTTATTAGGGAATCAAATAAACTGGTGGGTAACGGGGTACACCCTTGGGTGGAAGCATTCTCGGACAGTAATTGTGTGTAATGAAGTTTTCCTTTGAAGACCAATTTGTTTGCCAAATCTCTTTGTTAACACAGTTACTGGATTACTAGCTTCGGCAATATGTATTCCCATCCACACATATATAAAAAGAATATATGCAGAATTTACAGGCTTACAGTATAAAAACAAAAAAAAGACCATAGCATGGAATACACAACAACTTAATGACAAAAATTTACATTCTCATAAAGCCTCTAATTGATTATTCATTATTTCATGTTAACTTTGGGTTGTATCCGTCCATACGAGCACAATTTTGTGAGGATTGTTATTTTAGAGCATTCTGTATAGTCCTCTTATGAGAGAGTGGAGCAAGCATTGAATAACTACCAGCGTCCGATGTTATGGGTATGTAATTTTTGTTATTGAGCTGTTGTGTATGCCCTAATTCGTTTCTTTTTCTTATTTTTTGACTGTATGCCTCTCATCTCGGCATATTTTCGTTTTGTAGATGTGAGGATGGCAATACATATTACCGAAACTAGCAATCGAGTCATTGTGTTAACATATCGATCTTGGCTAAGAAAATTATTCTCAATACAAAATAATAGATCGCTCTTACACTAAATGATCGTGCCAGGTAACCATTTATGTGTAAGTTACGAATGCTGTCACAAGTTAACTGACGGTTGCAAAACATAGGTATGTGGAAAGAGACATTCAGAAGCAGATTGTTGCAGTAGACAGAAATATATAAAAATATGCCCAGTTACGACTAGAATGGGGAGGGAGATAATTTTACATTATAATGGTATTCTGTGAGGGTGTATGTTTTATACTTTTCAATGTAACATGCCTTGAAAAATTTTGAAGGAAACGTCTGTACTGATTCAGTTTGTTCGTTGAGGATTTTGCGAAGTGACTAATTTATGAGTGTTCCGTATTCAGACCTTTGTCATCACTTTGTAGGACGAGAAGTTTACCATTAATGCTGCCAAGAGGGTGCTCGTGAAGGTCAGAGTGCGAAGCACAGCTTGGCTTAACGCAGAGGGCATCCACGTGCTCTTTACGGCTGCCAACTCTTTATCTTTTATAAAAACAGGAGAGAGAGTAGATGAGATGTAGGAATATATGCCAAATTTCTTCTGTTACCATTGTCCAGCCTTTTAATTAATCTTTTGATTTTACTTTGCAGTTTTTTTTGAGTCATCAATCGTCTGATTGGTTTGATGCGACCCGCCATGAGTTTGTCTCCTGTGCTAATCTCTTCATCACAGAGTAGCACTTGGAACCTACGTCCTCAATTATTTGCTTGACGTATTCCAATCTCTGTCTTCCTCTGCAGTTTTTGCCCTCTACAGCTCCCTCTAGTACCATGAAAGTCAGTCCCTGATGTTTTAACAGATGTTCTATCATCCCGTCCCTTTTCCTTGTCTGTGTTTTCCACATATCCCTTTCCTATCCGATTCTGCGCAGAACCTCGTCATTCCTTGCCTTATCAGTGCAGCAAATTTTCAACATTCTTCTGTACCAGCACATCTCAAATTCTTCGATTCTCTTCTGTTCAGGTGCAAGTTTCACTATCGTACAATGCTGTGCTCCAAACGTACGTTCTCAGAAATTTATTCCTCAAATTGAGGCCTATGTTTCGTACTAGAAGACTTCTGTTTGCCAGGAAAGCCCTTTTAGCCGGTGCTAGTCCGCTTTTGATGTCCTCCTTCCTCTGCCCGAGATTAGTTATTTTGCTGCCTAGGTACCAGAATTTCTTGACGTCATCTACTTCGTGACTATAAATCCTAATGCCAAATTTCTCGCTGTTCTTATTTTGCTGCTTCTCATTACTTTCCTCTTTCTGTGGATTAACCTCAATCCATATTCTGTGCTTATTACACTGTTCATTCCATTCTAAAAATCCTGGTATTCTTCTTCACTTTCACTAAGGATAGCAATGTTCAAATGTGTGAAATCTTATGGGACTTCACTGCTAAGGTCATCAGTCCCTATGCTTACACACTACTTAACCTAAATTATCCTAAGGACAAACACACACACACCCACCCATGCCCGAGGGAGGAGTCGAACCTCCGGCGTGATCAGCTGCAGAGTCCGTGACAGCAGCGCCTAAGATCTCTCGGCTAATCCCGCGCGGAGGATAGCAATGTCATGAGCGAATATTATCACTGAATTTTAATCCCGTTCCTTAACCCTTTTTTTTCCTTCATTGCCTCTTCGATGTATAGATTGAACAGTGGGGGCAGAAGACTACATCCCTGTCTTACACCCTTCTTAATCGAGTATTTCCTTCTTGGTCTCCCACTCTTATTATTCCCTCTTGGGTCTTGAAATGCTGTTATAACCCGTCTCTCCCTATAGCTTCCCCTGTTTTCCCTAGAATTTCGAGTATCTTGCATCATTTGACATTGTCGAAGACTTTTTCCAGTTCGACAGATGCTATTAATGTGTCTTGATTTTTCTTTGGTCTTGCTTCTATTATCAAATTCAACTTCAGAATTGCCCCTCTGTTGCCTTTACCTTTTCTAAAGTCAAACTTATTGTAATACATCCTCAATTTTCTTTTCCATACTTATATTATTCTCGTTAGCAACTTGGATTTGTGGGAACTTCTGGCACTTCTCAGCTCTTGCAATCTTCGGAATTGTGAGGAAGCAATATCTATAGCTTAAGAGGACTTCAAACGTATCTCTTCATTCCTTTCTACTTCCGTTCAAATGGCTCTGAGCACAATGGGACTTCACTTCTAAGGTAATCAGTCCCCTATAACTTAGAACTACTTAAACCCGACTAACCTAAGGACATCACACACACCCATGCCCGAGGCAGGATTCGAACCTGTGACCGTAGCGGTCGCGTGGTTCCAGACTGTAGCGCCCAGAACCGTCTACTTCCGTATTCCACTTCTTTGCTTACTGATTCTTCCTGATTAATCTACTCTTCATATTAAATAATGATCTGAATCTATATCGGTGTGAGTTATCACAATAGATTCATTTAATGTGGACACACACAATGAGTACATCACAAACAACCTTACGCTGTCTGGCGGTGGGTACTTTGTGACTTGCGTAACATCGCATAAAGAAAAATCCGACAATCAGCAAACAATCAGAGAAAATATAACCGTGTGGCAGATTAATAAACACAGAAACAGGCTGATTATAACTCTTGCGATTTGTTTCTCCTAATGAAAACAAAGGGGCGACAGCTTCTCTCGAAACGCCGGCGCAGCATAATGCATCACGTTTTACTAGAAGTATCTCGTGTTAGAGCCGTCAGACAGAGTTACAGTGTGGCGAACATGAAAATATGATGATTTCTTAAGATTCCATTTGCATAATACGCACACCTGATATGAACAACCAAAGAAGTTTCTCGCTAACGTCATCAGGAAACGCATTTTCGTGAACTTTCTCTAAACCTTATTAAAAGTTTGCTATCGTAAACAGAGCTAAAACGGTAACATATTGCAGGATTTGCAGAACACAATAATAGTTGTTCCATCTTTGTAGATTGAACAGTTCATGAGTTTGAGCCCACTGAATGAAAAGTGCAGGATGTGGTAAAATTTTTTTCGCCTCCACGCGTGCCTATCGTAGAATAAATCTTAAGTAATTTTGAAGAGACTATAGAAAATGTAATTTAATTTTTCGGTATTCATAACGGTTTTATTGAAGTATAAAGACGAAAAAGCTCTGTATTAACTAGTAATTTTGTATCCATTGGCGCATTTCCTTTTTCTCTTCTCTATGAATCATCTACTTTAACTTTTTCTCCGACGAACTGCCTGATGTGCGTTTCTGGGAAATGAGTCGCAGTAGTCTATCATCAAACTGGTATTCCAGTGGCCATGATACCATCTTTCTATCACTTTGATGTAATGATGAAAGCATCCACTTAGTTCCTCATTGGCATTACTCAAATTTTTAGGGAACAAAGAAATCAAAAAACTGTACAAAAAGTGAGGCTCATCTAATAGCCTATTAACTTGAATTTGAATGTATCCAGCTTGTTGCCTGGAACAGATATGTAATGAGGATCCTTTTTTGAAGCCTCCTTGAATGACACCCAAAACTCCCTCTCACTCAAGTCATTTTTTACTCAAATTTGGAATGAAACATCAGTTTTTGAGTGTAAGGTCCAATAAACACTATCTTAAATACGCTTCTGACAGATGAGGATACTTCCCGCAGAGACACTCCATTACAAACTGTTAAATTAGGCCCAGACTAATTTGTATTTAAAGTAACAGATTTTTCCAGATCGACAAGTTTTTACGCAAAATGAAGATAATCCCAACCACTTTAGCCACTACAACCGAAATTTCATCTTCCGTTGTAAGGTGTCAGGCAAATCCAACACCTTCCATGAAAACCCTGACATTATAAGCAAATCCGGTAGTATGTCACATAGCTCCGAATAAATCGTGACATTAAATTAACCACAGTAATACGAGTAACGAGTGAGCAAATGGAATACCACAGACTAACACAAGAATGCCTAAACGCATGTCATACCTTCCCACTGTGAGACAGACGCAGTTCCGAGGGGAGAAACGAGAACAGAAGCCGAGAGCAGAACCGTTTTAATCTAGAAGGCCCTACGGTAAGGGACGGACTATAGACCCACGTCGCCAACTAACCATAAGGACCACACCAGCTGCAGGTTTTAGCGTGAGACTTTTTCGCGTCTCTGTTACGTTGCGAACTTTAAAAACATTGCCCCACCACGAAAAATATAACGTTTCTCATTGGAAAGACAGAATTTTTTTAGGCGGAGCTTAAGGTTAACATTGAGACCCTTATTGGTCAGATGAAAACACAGCCAGATAGTTTTTTTTAACCAACTTCGGCACATTGTAGTAAGGAGAAGTTAGGAGAGAGTTACTTCCGAGACGGCGAGCTGGATGGCTGCTGCGCCGGCCGCTGCCGCCCTGGCGCTGCCTAACACCGACAAGGTAATGAACGCACGCGATGCCGCATTTTTGAGCGCATAAGGCTTCACTCAGAACTGCAGAAGTCTCATCTGTTACACCCCCTTTTTGCGTAACACTAGTGTTGATCGTCAATGAAAGCTCATGGTGTTCACATTTGGCACTTGAAGTAAAAATCTGAAACGCAATGATTTTCCTGTTATATAGTTATTGAGAAGCCACATCAGCCACTGTAATTTACGATAAGTTAGATAAGTAATTAAAGATAATTGAGGGTCACTGTAGACCATTTTGATAGTTTTCTCTTTTGTGAAACTTAATTTAAACCTAGATTATAGATGTGATAAGGCATAGGTCACCCTTCGATCCATTGTAGAACTTGGAAACCCATTCAGGGAATATTCGTTCACATTTTTGTTGAACGTAGTTGGTTTTTACCATCCTGTATTAAAACACTTCCTTTTATCAATAGTGCAATTTATAAACAATGTTTTGTGAGTAGAATAAAATTTCCAATGGTAAACTTAACTGCTTTTTCGACGTTATTTTACCAGCTAACTAAAAATAGGAAAGCCTTGAACCTCCTCCACTAAATTTAGTTAGTAATAAGATTCTTTTACAGGGAGTGCAGTGGAGCTGACGCTGAAATCATTAAGTATTTGGTTATATCATCGGTAGTCTCACTGAACTCTTCTGAATTCTACATGTCATGTGTGGTCTGGCGTCTCCTTACCAGCAACAGGTCCCAGGTTCAAACTAGTCAATTCCCTAAAAAACACGCTCAGAGCGTCGTTGCGCGAAAGTGGTAGGGAGACACGATATAGAACAAACAGACACCACCGTGAATGTTTAGACCGTTTAGTATTAAAAGAAAAAGTGTATGAAATGTGTACGATTAAAACAGCTAAAATACTTTTTTAAATCTGAGTGTTAATTATAAAAAAGGGTGGACAATAGGTATTTTTTGTTGTCATGTTAAGTTTAAGAATACTAAAAACCATAAGAAGTTGTTGTCTGAGAACAAATCCATTCTCCTCCATTCTCGCGCTTTCCTTGCATCAACCATTTCTCTAGTAGAAACTTTCTAGTCAAAACATCTACAGCGTAAGCTGAAAATCGTTGTTACGTGTCTGAAACAGTATACGTCTCACATAAAGTGAATGGAGAGTAGACGCTTTTTTCTGGTCGCAATCTCTGAGTGCTTCCACTGGCAATATTCATAAATGCTTGAAAGATAACGGGCGTTGCGTCGGATAAAATTGTCTAAAGTGTATAATGTATCCACGAAGAGAGCAATAACGTCCGGCGCAACGTCTGGTGAAACTTTAATGCTGTTATTACATCGGGAAAGTCTCAAACAGCAAAATATTAGTAAACTTTGACTATAATTTCCTCAGTGGAATAGCTTCCTACTGCTTTTGAAAAACGCATTTCTTCTGTAGCTGTGGTATCTGAAAGTATATTTAAGATTTGATAATACTCATGCCACCAAAAAGTTAGACCTACACCTTTTGATTTTAATATCATGACTTTAATAGTACCTTTTTTTTTGGTAGGAGGGCCTCGATGGTCTTTCTTCCGAAACGACGTGATATTTACAAAGGTAGACAAAGAAAGCAATAAGATTTCATTTATATATTTGTGTGTGTGTGTGTGTGTGTGTGTGTGTGTGTGTGTGTGTGTGTGTGTGCGTGTTGCTAATAATTTTTTTCAAATAAAAAGTGAAAAATCGTTGGTTTGCATGCAATAATTTGAGAACTGGTTGAGGTTATAGGGAAATTAGTCTAAGGCTGTAAAGATGGTTTTAAATTTTTTTGTGGCATTATCACTTCCTAGAGTAGCAATACATTTTTTACATGTAGCTGTTCAGATATTTTTTGTTACAGAACTACATTACAGGAGTGATACATAAACCATAGTCGCGTGGGGTAGCGGCGTGGTCTCATGCGCCTTGCACGGTTCGCGCGGGTCCCCCGTCGGAGGTTCGAGTCCTCCCTCGGGCATGGGTGTGTGTGCTGTCCTTAGCGTAAGTTATTTAAAGATAGATTAAGTGGTGTGTAAGCCTAGGCACCGATGACCTCAGCAGTTTGGTACCAAATTTCCAAAAAAAAAAAAAAAAAAAAAAAAAAAAAAAAAAAGATTCAAAAAAATTGTTCAAATGGCTCTGAGCACTATGGGACTTAACTGCTGTGGTCATCAGTCCCCTAGAACTTAGAACTACTTAAACCTAACTAACCTAAGGACATCACACACATCCATGCCCAAGGCAGGATTCGAACCTACGACCGTAGCAGTCGCGCGGTCCCGGACTGAGCGCCTTAACCGCTAGACCACCGCGGCCGGCAAAAAAGATTCCATAAACCATAAGAATAAGTAACTTTCATTATTACATCATTTGGTTGGTGTAACATATGAAATTGCTAGCAGGTGTATAACAATGAGACTGCGTCCTCAGTGACATGACTGAATTTTCTCGGTTATCAAGCCGCGTTATGTAGACATGACATCAGCGTCTGAAACCTTCTTGAGAGGGCCGAAGTGACGCATGCGTGGGAAGGCGAGTTGGACTGCTGTTAGTGGCTCTGGCCCGCCGTGGTAACGAATGACATCAGGTGGCGCGAGAGGTCCACGCCATGTTTGAAACTGTCGCTCCCGCCTCCCTACAAGGACCAAGCATCTGCCTTTGCTTCCGCTTGATATCCCAAGCCCGCCCCCATGACTTTCTACGTGTGCACCCCCGGCCTGTGTTAAAATTGCTGCGATTTGCTCTACTGTCGGCTGGTACTATTATCAAGGAGTCCCTGTACGATGACACATGAGCCGAGACTTCCATTTTTCAACTGTGTTTTATACCCATTTCTCTAGACACTTTTCATGCGCCCTCGATTTCTGAAGCTCCTTTGTTTCATAGGTCGCTTGTGCTCAGCGTAATGCTCAGCAAAAGTGCAAATACGAGGGGTGTTTTTTTAAAGTAAGCATCGTTTTGAAATTTAAAAAAGACGTGCTAAGATATCTCAATAATTTTATTTTTACATGAAATCCTGTACCTTAATCTACATTTCTACATAACTTCCGTCAATATTGAGGCTCTTGTCATAACATTGTACCAGTTTTTGAATACCCTCCGCATAGAAGTCTGCCGCCTGAGTTGTTAACCACTGCATCACCATTGCTTTGACTTCGTCATCTTCTTAAAGACGCTGACCGCCCAGGTGTTTCTTCAAGTACAGGAACAGATGGTAGTCACTGGGCGCAAGATCGACGCTGTACAGAGGTCAGATTCACCCAGAAAAGAGAAGTTTAAGCAAACAATTTCTGCCCGGAAATCATGTGAACAGTTTATTGGGACAGAAAAGGAGTATTGCTTGTGGAATTTCTGCCTCGTAATGAGACAATCAATGCAGCAGCTTACTGTAAGACATTGGACAATCAGCGCCGTTCAATTCAGAACAAAAGACGTGGCAAGTTCAGCAAGGGCATTGTTCTGCTGCAAGACAATGCCCGCATGTATGTGGCGAATCAGACCAAAGATCTCATCACATCTTTTCGATGGGAAACACTAGTTAATCCTCAGTACAGCGCCTATCTTGCGCAGGTGACTACCATCTGTTCCTGCACTTGAAGAAACACCTGGGCGGTCAGCGTCTTCAAGAACATGACGAAGTCAAAACAGTGGTGATGCAGTGGTTAACAAGTCAGGGGGCAGACTTCTATGAGTAGGGTATTCAAAAACTGGTATAACGTTATGACAAGTGCCTCAAATTGATGGAAATTAAGTAGAAAAGTAGATTAAGGCACAGACTTTCGTGTAAAAATAAAATTATTGAGATATCATACCACGTCTTTTTCTTTATTTCAAAACGGTACTTACTTAAAAGACACGCCTCGTAGTTTAGCCTATGTTGGTCCGTAAGAGTGGCGGTATTAGTGCCACTACGAGGATGCAATGAGGTTTGCTTTAAATACACGCTGTAACGGTCATGAGCGTCGGTTACCTTTGAAATTTGAGGTGGTGAGTTGATGTTAGTCAAGAATGCCTTTAAGTCGACAAAGACGCCATTATCAACATCGCACTGAGTTTGAACGATGTCGTGTAACAGGGTTACGATAAGATGGAGGTTCCTTCTGCGACATTGCAGAAAGAGTTGGCGGGACTGTGGCCATTGTACACGATTGTTGGCAGCAGTGGTCACGAGACTGTACAGTCGCAAGAAGACTGGCCACGTGGCACTACCGAAGGGGGAGGTCATCGTGTTCGGCGTACGACTCAGGCGCATAGTACTGCGTCTGCGGCAACAATCTGAGCAGCTGTTGGCACCACAGTAGCACAATGAACTGTTACAGATAGGTTACTTCAAGGACAGACGTAGCGCGCATGCCGCTGACACCCACCAACCGCCATTTGCGTCTTCAGTGTCCTCAAGCAAGAGCTCATTGGAGGGCAACGTTTGTGTTTTCTGATGAAAACTGGTTCTGTCTCGGCGCCAGTGACGGCCGCGTGTTGAGTAGCAGGAAGTCTACTGACGGCCTACAACCAACCTCGCTGGACCTACGCGTAGAGATGGTATGGGGTGTGATTTCGCCTGATAGCAGGAGCATTCTCGTGGTTATCCCAGACACCCTAACTGGAAGTTTGTACGTCTATCAGGTGATTCGACCTGTTGTGCAGCCATTCATGAACAGTATTCCAGAGGGTGTTTTCCAATATGATAGCTCTCAGCTCTCACTGTTGTACACAACATGCTCTATAGAATAGCGACATGTTGCCTTGGCCTGCTCGATAGCCAGATCTGTCCCGAATCAAGCGCATATGAGACTCCAGAGTCATCCACAATCAGCATTAACCGACCACGAGCAACAGGCATTGCACTCCATCCCAGAAACTGACACCTGGCACCTGTACAACACACTGCAGGCACGTTCCCATGCTTGTATTCAACACCTACCGGCTATTAATGTGCCAACATTTCATATTTGCAATAGCTTATCTCGCTTACATTAACCTGTGATCTTGGGCTGCTAATCACTTAAATGTGTTACCAAGACAAATGTATTCCTGAAATTTCATAACTCTTTGTGGATTATTGGTGGTGTTTTTTCCCCGTCAGTTAAGACGCCGCCATTTTCGCAGGGGGCCCGCTACACACCGCGCTCCCACCATGAAAATAATATCAGTATTATAAAACAGAACATTACAATGCACAATCCGCAAAAGCAAAAAAAAAAGATCAGAGAAAAAACATGTTTTACAAAGTGGTTATCGCAAAAAAATTCTATATCTTATAAAACTAATAATTTGTAGGATTAAAATAACTTTGTGGCACTAATTTAATCACTCTACTGTATTTCATTTAGTTATCAAACAGTGATCACTGTGTCATTATACTGAAACTACAATTAATTATGTGATTGTTACCCTTAAGTGGTTCCTTACTGCCGGCCGCGGTGGTCTCGCGGTTCTAGGCGCGCAGTCCGGAACCGTGCGACTGCTACGGTCGCAGGTTCGAATCCTGCCTCGGGCATGGATGTGTGTGATGTCCTTAGGTTAGTTAGGTTTAAGTAGTTCTAAGTTCTAGGGGACTGATGACCACAGCAGTTGAGTCCCATAGTGCTCAGAGCCATTTGAACCATTTGGTTTCTTACTATAAATATGCCCCATGCAAAGGCTAATCGATCACTGTCCAATGAGCATGAATAGCTATCTGACTGATAAACGAAGCAATGCCACAGGAATGAATTTACGAAACAAAATATCACAAATCTAATAAACACACAAAAACATACATTGAGAAATAAAACAGCTCTGAAAGTACAGTAGTCAACGACTAAAAAAACACCAATAAATAAAACACCTGCAAAATACAAGAGTCAGCCTAATAAAAAAACACCAATAATCGAACCCCTGCAAAATACTCGATCAAAGTTTCTCTGAAAGAACACACGTATATGCATTGGACTAAGAACCGTATAATCAATGTTCACTGGCACACTCAGTAGTTCCACTGTTTCGAGGCACAATATACGAGGGGGTGGGGGTGGGGGGGGGGGGGGGGGGAGGTTCGTCGCCGCAGCTGTCAATAGGGATTTTTGTCCATATGTTGCGTGCAATCCCGCCGTCTCTGCCCTCTCATGAAGTTTCTCTTGGTGGCCCGTGTCACGTACATCTCGATTTGGTTCCATGTTTGTGTTGTCAAATTCGTGCGGTATCCTCGTTAGACACGCTAGGTTGATATTCCTGGGCAAGGATGACACTTAATGGCTACACTTTGTGCCACCCTTAGCTACCATAGAAAAAATAATGGTTCAAATGGCTCTGAGCACTATGGGACTTAACATGTATGGTCATCAGTCCCCTAAAACTTAGAACTACTTAAACCTAACTAACCTAAGGACAACACACAACACCCAGCCATCACGAGGCAGAGAAAATCCCTGACCTCGCCGGGAATCGAACCCGGGAACCCGGGCGCGGGAAGCAGCTACCAGAGAACATCGAACTATGATTTGCTTTCGCTTGACAGTGGGCATCCGTCAGGAAACGTCGATTGGCGTCGTTGACGTCTGCAAGTTTCTCTGGATAGTACCTGCCAAAAGGCTCCACGCTCTTTTATCCCCTGTCTTTTGTCGTTTCACCGCGTGCGTGTGGTGCGTTGCCAGCAGATGGATTTCCGCGCGGTGGACCGCTCGGCCAACTCAGGTCATCGCCTCCACGGAAGGTCGCACGGGTGCGGTCGGCCATTAGCTCCGGGTGCAAGGGAAAGTGTTTGCCGCGTATCCTTCTTTTGTGGTCGACCGCGCTCCCGAAGTGGCCTGGTTGACAGTGTGTCCTGCTGGGAAACCCACCAGTTTACAACTAGCCCTCCTCCTCGCTGCTCCCGCTGTCACGTAAGAGTTTAGCCGGTTCGCTTTCACGTTCTCAACTGCATTTACAGAAATTGTTCATCATAATTATGTGAGTACAAAATGTCATACATAATACCACGTAGTATTGTCTTTCACAATTTTAAAGAACAAAATTGAGACTTAATTTTTTTTAAATAAAAGAGTTAGATGAATCGACAATATACAAATAAAAGTTAAATGACTTGACAATATAAAAAATAAAAGTGAAATGACTTGACAGTATAAAAATAAAAATTAAATGAACTGACAATATAATACCTAAATCCACATCACTAATGTGGTTCACTTGCATTTTAATAAATCAAATGCTACTTATTAATTCACTAAAATAAATATGATTATGCCTTGTGCAAGTATAGGTCAGGACAGCATAGGGTTCAAATGTTATTTACACACACACATGCACACCTGTCGACTATTCTACAAACTAACTACCCATAAACATGAATTACTCAAAATTCTACTTCAATCCACTACTAGTTAATCCAACAGGCTAGTTCAATGCTACTTGAACACCGTGTCTATACCACTACAACATTGTGCTAATTCGTCCTCTTCTTGAAACTCGCAGCATATGTCTTGTCACATGATAAATATGGAGAAACGTTCCTTAAACATACATCGTAAAAAGAACTCGCAATTATACATTTATCATACTCATATATTCACACATAAATCAGTAAGAAAATTTCATCTAAAATTACGTTATCATAAGAATTAATCACACAGATGAGTCTGAGAAGGGTAAAAATATTTTCATTATACAGGTTATACTACATTTTCTTACCCATTTCGTTCCTTCTTTAAGTTACCTTTCGCTTCCAAATCAGTTATTTCGCCTGTGGTGGTCATTCTGGATTCATTTCTCATGAATAGCAAAATTGTGGTCATCTCTATTCTGCAGCTACCAGAGAACATCGAACTATGATTTGCTTTCGCTTGACAGTGGGCATCCGTCAGGAAATGTCGATAGGCGTCGTTAACGTCTGCAAGTTTCTCTGGATAGTACCTGCCAAAAGGCTCCACGCCCCTTTATCCCTGTAAAACAGTTTCATCTTAACATATTGAACTTACAACAGACACAAAAGATCCGAATCCTCCTGTAGTTTAAATGACAAATGTTTTGCTTCATCCTTATTACATTAAAACCAAGCTTTCCTTCGGTCCCATAATCAAAATTATTTAATCTTCCTCTACCTTCAAGAAGGAAATTTCCTCAGTACGAATCATATAGGCTGCAGTGCATCCCGCAGCAGCAAAATCAGTAAGCTGTAATGCTCACAGCATCAGCAAAACACATAAACGTCGCTTCTCTAGGACAAGTATTAACGCAGAATAATTTTTCAGGCTCTGGCTCGATATCAGTCAAGACTACAAAAAGGATCCATATATCTGTTCCATTCTCCATTTGCTGAAAAACTGTTCGTATTTGACTAACACAATAATATTTCAGGGCCACGTAAATTACACAAACCACAATTCTTCTTTCACCTTGAAGGGAATCAATATACTGATGAAATCCACAGACAGTACTTTACGTACTCAGCTATAAAGAACAAAAAACATATATCATCAATATTAACATATTAGCGCATATTGGGAAGCCATTGGTTAAACAATCGTATTATCGCATCCTGTTTTCAAGATTCCAAACTTACTCATTCCTTTCTCAGAGTTCTCCTACCTTAAAATATTCATACAGCACGCATACTATAGTAAGAGATCCTCATTTATACTGACAGATATAGAACAGTAATAGATAGATAGTAGCACTGAAAGCAGAGAATCGGAAACAAGGCTACTAACAGCTGGGGACCTGGGTTTGCCAGACCCATAATACCCACAGATCGGATATTCCCCTGAGTTTTGCGTTAATTCAACACAGATCTTGCTTCTCTCAGGAGCGACTCTTTTCAATTTACACAAAAAAAAAACATAAACAGCATTTTACTCGTTTACAAAGAAACATTTTATCTTCACATTTGAACCAACCTAAATCCTAATTGCACAAGGAAAGAAAAAAACCGCAAACATCACTTCAATCAATCACATAGAAACATCTTTATCATTATTTTTACCAACATATTATTCAAAATGCATATGTCACAAATGTAGACTAATCAATTCTTTCTCCTCGCCGTCCTCTCTAATATCTTCCCTCTTTATGTATCCTATGTTCTCATTTGCATTGTCGCTCATTTGTTCCGACTGGGCGCCTTCTGCGCTTATCATTTGTCATTGCCGGTTTTGTTCATTTCCATTTGCTGGATTATGTCTTGGGTTAGCCCGCCGAATTTCAACATCATGTGGTGCTCCCCCTAC
This sequence comes from Schistocerca gregaria, assembly GCF_023897955.1. Taxonomy (NCBI): domain Eukaryota; kingdom Metazoa; phylum Arthropoda; class Insecta; order Orthoptera; family Acrididae; genus Schistocerca; species Schistocerca gregaria. The sequence continues at coordinate 243,868,217 of NC_064921.1, forward strand.
AGTCCTATTCCCACCGTGTTCAATCGTAGTATCGATTCTGGTTGCCGTACCTGTTGCGTTCACTATCTTGTCCACGTCCTCGATCATTTCTGTGGTTCCACCTGTGTTCGCGACTGTCACCCCAGTTTCTATACGGCCGATCCCTATTATTGCTCCGTTCGCGTCGCGACGACCAGTCACGCCGTTGATTAGTAACACGGTCACGACTGCGTTCTCGCTGCTGTGCCCCGTAACAACTTTGTGCCTGATTAGGCGGGCATTCTCCTGTATTGTATTCCAACTCTTGGAGAAGTGTCTTAAACGTTTCCACGTCCTCTTTGCATCGGCCCGCAACAATGACGTGGCGCAAGTGCATCGGCAATTTGGTGATGCATATCCTAATTAGCTAATTAGTTCCGCAGGCCCGTATGGATCGTATAGAAATTGATTTGCCTGCAGCATGTGGTCGAATAGGCGTGCTGGGCTGCCGAAACCAGACTGGTTCAAATTTGGCAGCATAATTATGCCATGCTTGACCCTATCTTGTGCCGCTTCCGACCAATAGGCGGACAGAAAGGCTTGTCGAAACTCCCGAGTGGAGTTGCAGTGACGCGCTGCCGACCTCATGCGAATCGCCGGTTCGCCTTCCAAATAGCCACACATACGAGGGTCGGTCAAAAAGTAATGCCTCCCATTTTTTTCTACTTAAAAAAATTAAGTTAAGTGAAATGTTTGAATTTGGCGCCATTCCTCAAACCTTCTTCTGCAATCCACTGCAGTAGTAACTTTCTGTGTCAACAGGTGGCAGCACAGCAGAAGTTTGTAAGATGGCCGACATCGATGTTCGTTTCAGACAGCGTTGTGTGATTGAATTCTTGAATGCAGAAGGTGAAACGCCCATACGCATTCATGAAAGACTGAAGAAGGTGTATGGTGTTGTGACAGTGGATGTCAGCACTGTTAGACGATGGGTTCGTCGTTGTAAGGAAGCTGAAGGGCAAACACCGTTGACTGACGAAAAGCGGAGCGGCAGGCCGGTGAGTGCAGTGACTCCACACAACATTCAGCAAGTTGATGACATCATTCGTGGTGACCGTCGGGTGACTGCAGATGAAGTGTGTCGCATTATTTCTCTTAGTAAAGGCAGTGTGATCACGATTATTAAACAATTGGGGTACTCAAAAGTTTGTGCACGGTGGGTTCCAAGAATGTTAACCGATCAGAATAAAGAGGCAAGGAAAACAATAGCCTCCCAACACTTGCAGCGCTTCCGTTTGGAGGGAGATGAGTTTCTGAAAAATATTGTGACCGGGGACGAAACATGGGTGCATTTTTTTGAACCCGAATCAAAGAGGCAGTCAATGGAGTGGCGTCACACAAGCTCGCCGAGGAAGAAAAAATTCAAAACTGTGCGATCGGCAGGGAAAGTTATGGCAACAGTTTTCTGGGATACAGAGGGTGTGATTCTGGTTGATTTTTTGGAGCAGGGATGCACAATAAATTCTGTTCAATACGTCACAACCCTCAAAAAACTTAAAGCACGTCTTCAGCGAGTTCGCCCAACAAAATCAATGGCAAATGTTCTTCTTTTGCATGACAATGCAAGACCACACACCAGTCGTCACACCTCTGACGAGATTGTCAAAATTGGATGGGAAGTTTTGCCTCATCCCCCATACAGCCCTGACCTGGCACCATCAGACTTCCATCTGTTCGGGCCACTAAAAGAAGCTCATCGTGGGATTCATTTTGAAGATGAGGAGGCCGTCAAAACATTCGTGCGTCAATGGCTTAGGAAGCAGAGCTGTGATTTTTACCGTGCTGGGATACATGCCCTTGTTCAAAGATGGACCAAAACTGTAGAGATGGGCGGAGATTACATTGAAAAATGACAAAATGGTCCTCAATGTTGTGGTTTTCAACCTATGTAATTGCATTTAAATTTCCTGACAATTAAATGTAGAAAAAAAATAGGAGGCATTACTTTTTGACTGACCCTCGTATATTCTGTCTTATGTGAACTTCCCCATTCGGGAGGAAGACAGAACTCAAATTGCTCGAGCCATGCTCGTGGATGTATTCCTTTTTGCGAATTTCGAAATATCTCAAACTTTCTTACCATAAGGAAATGTTTGAAATCAAATCCCCGCATTTCCTCCCGGCGAGGCACTTGAATGTTTCTATTTTTCTCATGTCTGTCCCTCAACATACATTCTTCCCTGTCGTCAAAATCTCCCTCGTGACCGGAGTCCCTCTCTGCGCTGTTCGTACGGCTATTTTTAGTGCTATTGGCGAGTTCGGAGTCACACCCCATGCGGCTTTCCAGATGCGCCACACGTTCTTGTAATTCGCCTGTTACAGCTTTGTGCCGCCTGTTCACTTCGAACTGTCCCTTCTGAAATCCAAGAAGCGAACGCACTTCTTCGGTCTCTACGACCGCTACCAGTGTAGTATTGTTATCGCTCTCCGTCACCTTCATCGTGCCTACGATGTCCGCTAATGCCGCAATCTTATCATTATTTGTCTGTTGTCCTCCGCCCCAGTCTGCTTCAATTGTTCTACTTGCTGTTCGAGTGCGTGAATCGCTTGACTGTTGTCCACTACTGTGTTGCTAATGGACGCGGGACAATGCGTTTCCGCCCCCTGGGTCCTGGAAAGCACCTGTTGGTGTTCTCTTTGGCATTCTTCTCTCAGCGCTTGGAAATTCCTAAGTAGCTGTTCTTCGCTGTCTTTCGATTCCGCATCGCGACTCCGCTTGCCCTGTTCTAAGGCTTGCAGATGGTCATCAGAAAACGGTTCAAATGGCTCTGAGCACTATGGGACTTAACATCTATGGTCATCAGTCCCCTAGAACTTAGAACTACTTAAAACTAACTAAACTAAGGACATTACGCAACACCCAGCCATCACGAAGCAGAGAAAATCCCTGACCCCGCCGGGAATCGAACCCGCGAAGCGAGAACGCTAGCGCACGACCACGAGATGCGGGCGCAGACGGTCATCGATTTGTTCAAATGTACGGCCTAATTCTTTCATAATATCACTTTTTATTTCACTTGCCAGATTGTTTATTCTTTGTGAGATATCATCGGACACTCTCTGTATCGACTTGTCGACTTTATTTGTGTGCTGGATTAGTTTTTCGTCTATTTGTTCGCCTAGCTCGCGGATCGATTTTTCAGATTACTGCGTCATTTGTTCGCCTAGCTAACGGATCGATTTTTCAGATTTCTGTGTCATTTGTTCGCCTATCTCTCGGAACGATTTTTCAGATTTCTGCGTCATTTGTTTACCTAGCTTTCGAATCGATTTTTCAGATTTTTGCGTCATTTGTTCGCCTAGCTCTCGGATCGATTTTTTAGATTTCTCTGCGTTTTCTTTATTTTGTTGCAACAAGGCTTTCATGAGTTCTGCCAAATCAGTTTGTTTAGTAGGGGGCAAATTAATTTCTGGCTCTGCTGTGAGCCCGTTCGTCCTGTCTTGCATTTCCTCTGAAGTATTCTCCATTGCATTTTCAGAACCGTCCGACGCGTTAATATTCGAAATCAGATTATTCCCTTGGTCCATGTTGTTTAAGTTGTTGGACCGCCTACTTTTAGCTTGGTTACGTGTCTGCATTAGTTCAATTTATACCCGGTACGCAACACACTAATCAGAATAAATCTATCCCCCAAAGGCAGTGCAATTTCAAAGCGAAAAAAAAAATACACACACATATAATACACACAATTATAGAAAACAAAACAAGACAAACAACACAACGCCGCTCAACAACGCCGTGAATGTTTTGAAAGTCTGCTCAGAAACAACGCAGAAGTTGTTTGAGCGCTGCAGGTAAAAAAAAATTAAGATTATACAACGCTCGCAATCTAACGTTTCAGAGATTCCAGAGTCTAGCGGAATCACAGAACAGGGTCGCCATGTGTAATGTTGTTGCATTAATTTGATATGAAAGCGGTGCTGATATTTAAAAAAAAAGGGTTAAAATCTGTGAGCTGTCTGGGTAAATTAACCTTGCATTACTGAGCAACTGTTTCACCAGGTATCCAGTCTAGCTTACCAAATTCCCAACCAGACTGACATTAATTATAATTTTTTAAGTCATACGACAACCGGTGATATATAAGGAGAATTTAAATAAAAAGAAATAAATCAGTTTATATTTGGAAATTTATTTTAACATTGATCATTGAAATTCCAGCATATTAAACTTGAGTCATAACTAAGCTGGTGTCTTATTTAGGACTGTGAAAATGTGAGTTTGTGAGTTACGGAACACATCAAATATGGAGCCAAGATTGGGAGACTGCATACAACCTGCATTCATAAAATAACACACGAAGAACGTTGAAACACATGCAAGAGGAAATTAACCACAACCAACCGATTCAATTTTCACCCAAAGAAGTTACGTTCGTAGCGAAATCCTGTCCGTCATGTAATTACCTCACACTGGTATACTAAATTCATACTAACTCTCTGTGAAATCTTCCCGAAAAGAATAGTTGAGGGCTACTTTTATGATTACACCACATGCTTCACGTGTTCAACTTGGTTTACACAAAGAGTGTAACTCTACAATAATTTTGATAATTAAAATAAATTAGATCGAAAAGCAATTTACAAAAGAAAAACCTCGAACTGGTTACTATCGTCTTACTATTAACCTGATGGGTCAAACAATTGTATAAGCACGTGGTACTGGTCTCACAAAGTACAGCCCACGTGGGTTGAACATAAAGAAAAGTTTCTATATTGAAAAATATTGTCAAGACTAGACGTTATAATCTCACGCACATTCGCATTTAAGATTGATGATCTTAGTTAGAGTTACTGATGAACACGTGGTTCCACTTTACTCACAAAGTAGTGACAAAGCAACACTCGAAATACACTGCGTTGCAATTTAAGATAACATTAGATGTTCTAGAGCTAAACCTGAAATAAAGGTGATTGAATTTTCAATTAGGCTGAACTTAAGAAATCCATTGTCCTACGGACTTAGCAGACACACGCTTAGCCGGAGATGCTACCACTTCAGACGCTCGCCGCGGACAGACTGACCTGCGCTCCTACCGAGCGGCTTCCCAGATACAAACGGAAGTGACCAGAGAGACAGCTTCCTATGCCAACATGACAAGGGACAGACAGGAACATACTAAGAATGGAAACCTCTTTGTTTTTAGAAAGCGTAGCTACCTGTTCCGACGTTGGTCCTACTGTTCTCTAGCAGACAGGCTTGTCTGCTACCATCAGGCATGCAACTAGAAATACATTTGTTCATTCATCCTCTCGCACAGAAGGGAAGGGGGATGACAGTATCTTATCATATACAGTATATAAAAGAGAGCGGATGTAGGTTCCGTATGAGACTGTGTGGCATGAATTACATATAAACTGCGTTTTAAAGTGTAGTAGTGTGACAGATCGTTCTTGTTTATGTGTAAAAGTAACAAGTTTCACTGTTCAGTCTCCTCCCAGATAGTCAGAAACACCACAGTAAATTTAGAAGAGGAATTTATGCCGTAAATGACAACAGATTTCAGAAATTAACATGAAAGGAATCCAACAGAGGCCTTTCAACTGTTAGCTGATTCATTCAATGAGTTCATTTAATCCAATAATGATTTACGAGTCCCTTTGCAGAAGGATTACGACACGGATAATAAAGGCTGTATTCGACAATAATATATCACTGATCACAAACATATTGTTTGTTGTTGCAACTGTCCCATCAACAAAAAGTTCAAGCTACGCTTTGATTCAGACGACCTCCGTATGCTCCGAGACACAATGAATTCATCACACTGAAATTTGAGGTATGCTGTAAACGTGACGCAAGTGACTGAACACAGTCTCGCAACACACACCTCATTGTGTATGCAACACATGAGTGTTGCCGACCCGATGTGTCTGTTTCAAATATTACGCACGACATGGACGACCCCAATAGTTCATAACACATTGTCGGAAGGCTAAGATTATTTTTACTGCTGGATACCGTTTAAGCCTGACTATAGATAATCCAGAGCTCTGTATGTAGGCATACCAAGAGATAATCGTATAAAAAGACACCAAAAAATAGTAACTGCGACGTAAGAGGATATAGCCCACTTGGATTTGGAAGGAGCGCCTGGTCCCCGGCACGAATCCGCCCAGCGGACTTGTGTCGACGTCCAGTGAACCGGCCAGTCTGTGGATGGTTTTTAGACGGTTTTCCACCTGCCTCGACGATTACGGGCTGGTTTCCCTTATTCCGCCTGAGCTACAATATGTCGGCGATTGCTGCGCATAGAAGTTCTACACGTACACGCACACCACCACACCACCATTACTCTACCACGCAAACATAGGGATTACACTTGTCTGGGGTGAGACGTTCCCTGGGGGGATTCACCGGGGGCCGAACCCCACAAAAACCCTGAAAGAGTGGTTCGATGTGGGGCGGCGGCGGAGTTGACCACTGCGGCTGCGTCGGGGGCGTGGTCTCTCCGTTGTTTCTAGGCCCCTGGTTAACGTACAATATATACAATACAATACAATACAATACAAGAGGACACAGCTTCCTCACAGACAGGACGTTCATAATGAAATTAAGAACCTAAGATATTACCACGTATAAACATGGCAACAAAACGTGAATGAAATTATGGAAAGGAATATGAACAGTAAACGTAAAATCAGTGGACGTGGTAGTGGGAGGTTTTCTGCTGCACCAGTAAATACAGGAGAGGGCCGGTACTCGGCGAACTACAGAGGGTGGAGAAAAATACTGAAACACGACTAACACAACAGATTACCGTGCTTTATACTGTGTAAGAAAACCGTTGGCATTCAAAACAGTCTCCTGTCGTTCCGGAACAGACAAACACAGATATTGTACGGTTTTCATGGGAGTCTTATACTATTCTTCATGCAAAATAGTGGCAAGTTCAGGTAACGACGTTGGAGATAGATAACAATCAAACATCCTTCTCTCCAAAGTAAACCACAAAGGTTCAATAATCTTGACATCTGCTACGGTCGCAGGTTCGAATTCTGCCTCGGGCATGGACGTGTGTGATGTCCTTAGGTTTGTTAGGTTTAAGTAGTTCTAAGTTCTAGGGGACTGATGACCTCGGATGTTAAGTCCCATAGTGCTTAGAGCCATTTTTTTTGTGTGAGTAGGGACGCTGTTATCTCTGGCATAACATCACAACTTGAGAAAAAGCATTGTACTATGCGATGGACCTGATCAGCGAAAATGGTCACATAATACCAGGCAATAGGGAAGCCTTGCAGAATAACCATGGGGCCCTTGGAATACCACAATATGGCTGCCCAAATCATCACCGAAACCCCGCCATGTTTCACTCTTGTTGCGTAAAGTCGGCCAGATCGGATAACGGAGCGCTTTTCCGAAAACTAGCGCTTGCAACTGATCACGAATCGAGACACTACAGGAATTTCGCCGAGAACAACTTCAAATATTTTTTTCATTTATTTATTAATTTTTTAAATTAAAAAAGGGTTCAAATGGCTCTGAGCACTATGGGACTTAACACCCGAGGTCATCAGTCCCCTAGAACTTAGAACTACTTAAACCTAACTAACCTAAGGACATCACACACATCCATTCCCGAGGCAGGATTCGAGCCTGCGACCGTAGCGGTCGCGCGGTTCCAGACTAAAGCGCCTAGAACCTATCGACCACACCGGCCAGTTTTTAAATTCATTCACGAGACATACGATTAGTAGACGACGAAGGACAACGTCATTTTCTTGTATGTAGGTTGGAACTTAAATAGTGGCAACAGTGCTGTAGAGCCACCATGCACTGGAATCTACTATTGTCGCTGACAGCACACATTGTTGACACACCTACCTTACTTCCAAGTAAGTGCATTCGCCCGTCCAACGTCACCGGTGCGCGCGCAATCGAGAGAAGCTCAGTCACTTGTGAGCGAGCGGTCTAACGTATCGGTATCACTATCTTTTCGAAACAGGAACAACGGAGGTGGATCACGATTGAATGTGCCAGAGCTCGTACAGCACGGCAGTGTCATCAAGGTCTTCAAAAGGCGTGCGGGGAATCGGCATTGCCGTACAGAACGGTGACACGTTGGGTAAAAGCCTTCAACGAAGGTCGGAAAACTGTGACAGACATCCATCGGGCAGGTCGTCCTAGCGTCTCTCAATCCATCGAATGGCGTCATTATGGGTCGCCGCGAAATTCAAAAGTTCGGCAGAGCCCCAGTATGGTGAAAGATATGGTGATTCTTGTGTACGACTGTGATGGTGTTATCCTAACGCATTACGTTCCTCCACCGCAGACCGTCAATGCACAGTATTAATGTTCGTTTTTGGAGCATCACCGGCGACCAGATTTGCGAAAGAAGCGGCGACCCTTTCTGCGCAACCCACACATCATTTTGCACGACAATGCGCGGGCGCAGACAGCGCAAGCTGTGGCTGCTCTGTTCAGTCGATGGGACTGGAAAGTACTGTACCATCCACCATACTCGCCGGACTTAAGTCCTTGTGACTTTGATCTGAGTCTTAAGATGAAGGAACCACTTCGTGGCATTCGCTTCAGAACTGTTCCAGAGATTCGACAGGCAGAAGACCGCTCCATTCGCACCATCAACAGAACATGCTCTGCTAACGGTATACTACGCCTTCCACATCGCTGGTAATGGGTTCTACACAACGCTAGTTACTACTTTGAAGGACAGTAACAGGTGCAAACATGTAACTCTTTTGTATCGGTTGTGAATAAATAGTTGCCACTATTTAAGTTACAACCCTCTTACACTGGAAAACGTTTGTGTAGTAATCTACTATGGACATGGATGGATAAACGAAAAACAAATATAAAAGTAATAATCGGATTTCGAACACAGGACATCAAAGAGTGTAGCCCCGGCACTAGCCACAATGCCATGGCTTCAGTTAAGCCATTTACTAGCTCAAAGGCACAAAAATACCTGGAAAAATTTGACTGTCGTTTTCTCAGAAACGGTCGATTAGCTACAGATAAGCTGAGACATGTATCCACTTTTTTTGCCTCCTCTACCATTGAGCAATTTGGTGGAAAATCGGTTTGTGGCATCTGATATGTGTTCTCCTCATTAACCATCGAACTTCAGCAAGGGACTTCTCAGCAAAGTGACACTAAATCATGGGCTCTGGTATTAATTAGATTGGGGTAGCTGATTCAACTGAGAGTTGCACAAAATTAAAGGACGAAGTAGCTTTCCCATGCTGCCGTCGGCAAATATACCCTTTTTGTTATCAAACAGAAGTTTATTATTGCTGGAACTCAGCACTCTTTGCCTGGATCAATAGGTTTCGAGAAAACTTTTTATTCAATTCCAAACAATGTGCACCAACTGTGCTTGGAAGCAGTAACTGATTCAACCCATTCACACTTGGAAGAGAAAATAGTACAGATTTACAAGGAAGTTATAAAACAAGCTAAGAGTTGATTTTGTATTTAGGACACTTGAAGACAAATGGATGCATGGCAGAAGAAGTAAACAGACTGATATGACTGAACTGACTTAAGTCTTTCAGTGCATCACCTGTTCAAAATTTTAGTGTTTCTTAGCAAATAGCCGAGAGAGGCATGTTGGGTATTTTTATCTATGTTAAAATATTGAAAACCCATGAAGTCAAGATCGCGCATATAATCTTTACTTGGATTGATTGTTAGCTAGATTGTTACCGTAGGGTAGTAATAAAATAAAAACTATTTTATGTGCGATCTTCACTACAGGGGGTTTCAACCCCCCCCCCCCCCAAAAAAAAAAAAACACACACGTTTACAACAGATCACAGATTGCCTGGTTGACAATCTCAACAAACTTGACGATGGGAACTGATTGAAGAGACGGGAAAATAAAGTAATTAAGAAACGAATTGGAGCAGAAAACGTAATGTCGGGCGGGCCACTGTGGCCGAGCGGTTCTAGGCATTTCCGTCCGGAGCCGCGCTGCAGGTTTGAATCCTGCCTCGGGCATGGATCTATGTGATGTCTTTAGGTTAGTTAGGTTTAAGTAGTTCTAAGTCTAGGGGCCTGATGACCGCAGATGTTAAGTCCCATAGTGCTTAGAGCCATCTGCACCGTAATGTCGGGTGTAATGAAGATGAGGTGGGGGTCGACAGGACATGCATGTAGCCGAACTGATAGCAGGTGGACCAAGGCTGTTCTGTGGTCGGCTTCAGGAGATAACCAAAGGCCCAGAAGGCGATCTAATGGAAGGTGGGTGGATTACGTTAAAAAACATACAAGAACTGTGTGGTTGCGTGCACCTGAAGAAAGTGTAACTCACACTTTTCTCGGACATGCAAGAGGCGTGGAGAAGCCACGACTGCAGCCCTGTGCAGTCTCCTGACAAAGAAAGAGTTACTAATTAAATCTAATTTACATTTAGGATAACAGTTTCGGATTGCTTGTGAAATTACGAATCTAGTGATATCAGTCACGAGTGGATCAAGTTCTTAATTAGAAAGTCGATAAGAATAACTGATGAGTAAATGATATTAAATCACTTTCCCACGGCAACCAGAGACCACCGATGGCTTGCCTGAATAGATAATTCTCAACTGGTAGGATTGGAGAAATTTTCAGATCTTCAGATTAATTAGTGCTAATAATTTGCAAGATGGCGAAATACCGTAGATGTCCCGAAGGACATCAGGCTCTCCCGCCTTCGCTGGACTGACGTCACTTCAGTCTCCCCAACTTCAAAGCTGAGAGTCCCGACTGTCAGTGGCCGTAATAGGTTGTATCCACCACGCCTGTTAGGCTGGCTACGCGCCCCTTTGTTGCCGGCGGACACCTACTGTGGTGGGGCATCCAAATTAAAGGGCGGGCAGACACTCTCAGCATCCCTTTCTGTAACAGTTCTTAGTCAGAGTCACTCTGAGAAGCTCTAGTGCGAGCATTGCTACCGTTTTCAGTGTCTGTTCTCTTGCTTCCGTTACTTGGTAGCTGCCATGGATCGAGTAGTGCGTTTTTCAATCATTCGCTTTTGGTGATTTCGGCCACGAGTTCCGAGTGATGCAACCGCTCTTACCTCGATCGGAGGGCATAGAACTTCTGCCAGGTTGACAATATATACTATTTCCTACTGCCCCTGCCTGGGCTTTTATTCAAACGTAGAGTTCTTGCTAGAGATTTCAAAGGTCTGAAGTTTCCTCGCGATTTTCTGTCTGCAAACTCTCTCATACAATCTGGACCAGTCGTTCGTATTTCGTTTCTTATGTTCAGTGCAATTTTATTGTTTCGTCTTGACCTGCAGCAAGACGTTGTCGAGCTAGGACATTTCTTTAACTGTGAGTAGATCGATCTCTTGCAGAATGCGAGAGCTTACTTCACATTTCATGTATTTACGGTGAATACATCTGAATTATTTACCGGATCTGTCAGTATACTGGTCTGTAGCCTTCCCCTGTTACCCTATATAAATTTCATTTACAAATGAAACCCATACTAGACGAGAAGAATCGTGATGTCACGATTCGAGGGAAGATTGACAGGTGAGGTTAATTTTTCAGCTTGTAGGGAATTACCGGCAGACAGTTCATTAGCCCTGTTTCGCATCACGTTTCTTCCAGTTTCAATGAACAATAGCTACCTGTAATGTATGGGTATTTCAGGACGTAACTTTTGTCAAGTTGATGTTGAATGGCTGATGGAGATGGTGGTACAACGTAAAAAACTTTCAGCGTGACCACGCTCTATACCTTTATGTGCGGTTCCAGCTATCCCTGTATATGAGGGACGTTCAGTATGAAATGCAATAAATTTTTCTCGACCAGTTTCGGTTGCAAGATGAGGAATTTGTTTCGGGACTTTGTGGAGTATTCCTACTTCAACCCCGATGTGATCAAAAGCATCCTTTAGCCTTGATGAGAGCTTCCACTCTCGCAGGCAAAAGTTCTATCAGGTGCTGGAAGGTTTCTTGGGGAATAGCAGCCCAATCTTCACGGAGTGATGCACTGAGGAGAGTTATTGATGTCGGTCGGTGAGGCCTGGTAAGAAGTCGGCGTTCCAAAACATCCCAAAGGTGTTCTATAGCATTCAGGTCAGAAATCTGTGCAGGCTAGTCCATTAAAGGGATGTTATAGTCGTGTAACCACTCTGCCACAGGCTGTGCATTATGAACAGGTGCTCGATCGTGTTGAAGATACAGCCGCAATCCTCGAATTGCTCTTCAACAGTGGGAAGCAAGAAGGTGCTTAAAATATCAATGTAGGCCTGTGCTGTGAGAGCGCCCCGCAAAACAACAAGGGGTGCAAGCCCCCTCCATAAAAAACACTATCAAAGCATAACACCACCGCCTCCGAATTTTACTGTTGGCACTACGCATGCTGGCAGATGATCTTCACCGGGCATTCGCCATACCCTCAACCTGCCATCGGATCGCCACATTTTGTACCGTGATTCAACACTCTACACAACGTTTTTACACTGTTCAAGCGTCCCATGTTTACGCTCCTTACACCAAGCGAGGCGTCCTTTGGCATTTATCAGTGTGAGATGTGGCTTATGAGCAGCCGCTCGACCATGATATCCAAGTTTTCTCACCTCCCGACTAACTGTCATAGTACTTGCAGTGGATCCTGATGCAGTTTGGAAGTCCTGTGTGATTGTCTGGATAGATGCCTGCTTATTACACACTACGACCCTCATCAAATTCCGGTGGTCTCTGTCAGTCAACAGACGAGGGCGGCCTGTACGTTTTTGTGCTGTACGTGTCCCTTCACGTTTCCATTTCACAATCACATCGAAAACTGTGGACCTAGGGATGTTTAGGAGCATGGAAATCTCGTGTACAGACGGATAACATAAGGGACACCGAATCACCTGGTCACCTGACCACGCTGGAAGTCCATGAGTTTCGCAGAACGCCCCATTGTGCTCTCTCACGATGTCTACTGTGGTCGCTGACATGGAGTACCTGGCAGTAGGTGGCAGCACAATAGTGTATAGTTTCAAGAAGTTCCGATAAGTAGCGACGCTATACGCAGGTTTTAAAATGGCGTCTGTAACAGAGGTGCATTCTAAGCAGAGAGTTTTTTTGAAAACAAGAGCAACGCAGATATTCATAGGCGGATGCAGAATGTCTGCGGAGACCTGGCAGTGAACAAGAACACAGTGAGCAGTTAGGCTAGGGGTCGGTCATCATCGCATCAAGGTGGCGCAAACCTTCGCGATCTCCCGTGTGCCGGCCGGTCGCACACAGCTGTGACTCCTGCAATGCTGAAACGTGTGGACACTCTTACTTGAGGTGATCGACGGATCACAAACAAATTCCTCGATGCGCAACTTGACGTCTCTGTTTAGTAATGCTGATACACTCGTCTTGCAGTCGGGATGTTCAGAAGGGTTCCTCGCTACCTATCAGAAGACCATAAAGAGCAACGAAGGACCATCTGTGCGGAACTGCTAATAGTGACAATTTTTTGTCGAACATCGTCACAAATATTCTTTGGAATGTTCTTCTTCATTCACCCTAAATCATGATCTCGCAACTTCCACCTGCTTTTCCCAATGAAGAATGCACTCAGCGGTAAACACACCTGGATGATCGGAAAGTTATGAATGCAACAAGACGTTGGCTCCGGCGTCGACAAGAGAGCCGTACCATACCGCGACACAGGCCCTCCCAGTTAGGTGTCGTAAGGCTGTCTCACTGAACGGAGATTATGTTAAAAATAGGATTTTGTAATCAAAAGAGTGGAGAATAATATGGTGCATTGGAATCTCGAATAAAACCAACATCTTTCAGAAAAAAAATATGTTGCGTTACTTATTGGACACCCTCTCGTAAATACCTGTTTGTCTGTTAACTTACGACAGCGGCTCGTTAGTAGGTTTTGCAATATATGGTTTCATTCAAGAGTTACTTACATTGAATAAAGTAATGTGAAAAAGTATTTCACTTCCCTTCATTTTTGCTGATTTTCTCGCGATTGTTTGCGGTGTCCATTGAGGCTCTGAGCACCTAACTAATCTAAGGACATCACACACATCCATTCCCGAGGCAGGATTCGAACCTGCCACCGTAGCGGTAGCGCGGTGCCAGTCTGTAGCGCCTAGAACTGCTCGGCCACTCTGGCCGACGTCCATTAAGGAATATGTCCTCTGTCTGTTTTCAATATGGCGGACGCTTTGAATTGATAATTCGACCCGTCACGAAGTTTCAAGTCTACTCAGACCACATAACATTAAAGAATCTTTATCACACTAATAACAAGCTGCTGAAGGCGAAGAGATGGAGAAAGTACATGAGGATATTGAAAGGGTAATACGGTACGTAAAGGGAGACGAAAATCTAATAGTCATGGGGGGATGGAATGCACTTGTAGGGGAAGGAGTAGAGAAAAACATGTTACAGAAGAATACGGGCTTGGGACAAGAAATGAGAGAGGTGGAAGACTAACAGAATTCTGTAATAAATTTCAGCTTGTAATAGTGAATACTCTGTTCAAGAATCCTCAGAGGAGAAGGTACATTTGGGAAAGGCGGGATGATACGGGAAAATTTCAGTTGGATTACATCATGGTCAGACAGAGATACCGAAATCATATACTGGATTGGAAGGCGTACACAGGAGCAGTTAAAGACTCAGATCACAATGTATTAGTGATGAAGAGCAGGATGAAGTATAAGATATTAGTCAGGGAGAATCAATACGCAACCAAGTGGGATACAGGTGTACTAAGGAATGACGAATACGCTTGAAGTTCTCTAAGGCTGTAGATACAGCAATAAAGAACAGTCAAGTAGCAGTATAGTTGAAGAAGAATGGACGTCTCTAAAAAGCGTAATCTCAGAAGCTGGAAACAAAAACATAGGTACAAAGAGTGTAACTGCAAAGAAACCATGGGTAACACAAGAAATACTTCAGCTGACCGATGAAAGAAGGAAGTACAAAAATATTCAGGGAAATTCGGGAATACAGAAATACAGGCCGCTGAAAAATGAAATGGCTGCATGAAAAATGTGCACAAACCGGTACAGAAATGATAGTCGGAAGGACTGACTCAGCGTACAGGAAAGTCAAAATAAAATTAAAAGCAAGGGTGGTAACATTAAGAGTGCAACGGGAGTTTCATTGTTAAAAGTAGAGGAGAGAGTGGATAGGTGCAAACAGTACAATGAAGGCGTTCTATGAGGGAGATGATTTGTCTGATGTGATAGAAGAGGAAACAGGAGTCGATTCAGAAGAGATAGGGGACCCAGTATTAGAATCTGAATTTTAGAGAGCTTTGGAGGACTTAAGATTAAATAAGGCAGAAGAGATCGATAGCATTCGATCAGAATTTATAAAATCATTAGGGCAAGTCGCAACAAAACGACTATTCGCGTTGGTGTGTAGAATGTATGACTCTAACAGTACACCATCTGACTTTCGAAAAAATATCATCCACACAATTACAAAGACGGCAAGAGCTGACAAGTGCGAGAATTAACGCACAATCAGTTTGACAGTTCATGCATCCAAGTTGCTGACAGGAATAATTTACAGACAAATGCAAAAGAAAATTGTGGATGTGTTAGATGACGATAAGTTTGGCTTTGGAAAGGTAAAGGCACCCAAGATGCAATTCTGATGTTGCGGTTGAAAATCGAAGCAAGACTAAAGAAAAATCAAGATACGTTCATAGGATTTGTCGACCTAGAAAGTGTTCGAGTATGTAAAATGGTGCAAGATGTTCGAAATTCTGAGGAAAATAGGAGTAAGCTGAATGGTGGAGACGGATAATATACAATATGTACAGGAGCCAAGAGGGAATAATAAAAGTGGACGACCAAGAGCGGAATGTCCTGATTAAAAAGGGTGTAAGGCAGGGATGTAGTCTTTTGCCAATGATGTTCAATCTATACATCGAAGAAGCAATGTTGGAAACGATACGATTCGCTGATGACGTTGCTGTCCTGAGTGAAAGTGAAGAAGAATTATACATTCTGCTGAATGGAATGAATAGTCTAATGAGAACAGAATAAGGATTGAAAGTAAATGGAAGAAAGACGAAACTGATGAGAAGTAGCAGAAACGAGAACAGCGAGAAACTTAAGATCAGGAGTACATGATGTTAAGGAATTCTGCTATCTAGGGTGCAAAATAACCAATGACGGACGGAGTAAGAAAATTAAAAGCAGACAAGACTGGCAGAAAGGGCTTTCATGGCCAACACAAGTCTGCTAGTATGAAATATAGGTCGTAATCTGAGGAAGAAATTTCTGAGAATATTCGTTTGGATCATAGCATTATATGGTAGAGAAACATGGACTGAGGAAAGTAAGGAGAATCGAAGCATTTGAGATGTGGTGCTACAGACGAATGTTGAAAATTAGGTGGACTGATAAGGCAAGGAATGACGAGGCTCTACGCAGAATCGGATAGGAAAGGGATATGTGGAAAACACAGGCAAGGAAAAGGGAGAGGATGATAGGACATGTGTTAAGACATCAGGGACTGACTTCCATTGTACTAGAGGTAGCTGTTGAAAGCAAAAACCATAGAAGAAGATAGGGATTGGAATACATCCAGCACATAATTGAGGACGTAGGTTGCAAGTGCTACTCTGTGACGAAAAGCTTGGCACAGGTGAGAAATTCGTGGCGGGCCGCATCAAACCAACCACAAGGCTGATAACTCAAAAAAACCTGCAAAGTAAAATAAAAAGATTAATTAAAAGATTGGAGAAAGGCAACAGAACGTTGTTGTATATTCCTACATCTCATCTACTCTCTCTCCTGTTTTTATAAAAGATATAGAGTTGAGAGCAGTAAAGAGCACATGGGTGCGCTCTGCGTTAAGAAGTTATGAAAGCCAAGCTTTGCTTCCCACGCTGACCTTCACGAGCAGCCTATTGGCAGCATTAATGATAAACTTCCCGTCCTACAAAGTCCTGATAAACGTTTGAATATGGAACATCTTGAGAAATTTGGGATTTGCTCTCATAAATTAGTTACTTCACAGAATCCTCAACGAACAAACTGAATCAGTACAAACGTTTCCTTCCAAAATTTTCAAGGCATATTACATTGAAAAGTATAAAAAATACACCTTCACAGAATACCATAACAATGTAAAATTATCTCTCTCTCCAATCTAGTCGTAACTGGTGCATATTTTTATATAATTCTGTCTACTGCAACAATCTTCTTCTGAATGTCTCTTACCACATGTTTTTCAACCTTCAGTTGACTTGTGATAGCATTTGTAACTTACACATGAATGGTTACCTGGCACGATCATTCAGTGTAAGATGAGATCTATAATTTTGTACTGTAATCTTCTTTGGAAAATAAATTTCTTTTCCAAGATCGATATGTTAACCCAATGACTCGATTACTAGTTTCGGTAATATGTATTGCCATCCTCACATCTACAAAAAGAAAATATGCCAAGATTAGAGGCATACAGTCAAAAAATAAAAAAGAGGAACGTAGTAGGGCAGACGCAACAGCTCAGTCACAAACACTACATACCCGTAACATTGGACGCTGGTACTCATACCACACAATGCTTGCACCGTCCTCTCACAAGAGGACTGTACAGAATGCTGTAAAACTGCGACTCCCACTAAATTCTGCTCACATGCCGGATACAACCCAAAGTCAACATGGAATAAAGAATAATCAATTAGACGTTTTGTAAGTAGGATGTTTAGGATTTTTTATTGGTAACGGCGCCGCCACGTAGCGCTCTGTATAAAAATCACTGGCTGTGCCGTGCGCAGTCTGTGTTTAGTTTGCATTGTTGTCTGCCATTGTAGTGTTGGGCAGCGGCAGCTGGATGCTAACAGCGCGTAGCGTTGCGCAGTTGGAGGTGAGCCGCCAGCAGTGGTGGACGTGGGTAGAGAGATGGCGGAGTTTTAAAATTTGTAAGAATTGGTGTCACGAACTGATTTATATATTATGACTATTAAGGTAAATACATTGTCTGTTCTGTATTAAAATCTTTCATTTGCTAACTATGCCTATCAGTAGTTAGTGCCTTCAGTAGTTTGAATCTTTTATTTAGCTGGCAGTAGTGGCGCTCGCTGTATTGCAGTAGCTCGAGTAACGAAGATTTTTGTGAGGTAAGTGATTTCTGAAAGGTATAGGTTAATGTTAGTCAGGGCCATTCTTTTGTAGGGATTTTTGATAGTCAGATTGCGTTTGCGCCAAAAATTATTGTGTGTCAGTTTAAGCACAGTCGTGTAATAATTTTACAAAGGGTACGTTTCAGTTTTATGAGTATGTAAATTTTTGTCATTGAGTTGTTGTGTGTACCCTACTGCGGCCTCTCTTTTATTTTTAAACTGTAATCCTGTAAACATGGCAACACATATAGCCGAAACTAATAATCCAGTAACTGTGTCAACACAGCGATTTGGCAAACATTTTGGTTTTCAAAGGAAAACTCCATTACACACAAATACTGACCCGGAAAGCTTCCACCCAAGAGCGTACCCCGTTACCCACCTGTTTATTTCCTTCCCTAATAAATGTTTTACACATTGAAAAATCCTGTTCATTAAATTTTTTGCACATAAGGCATATTTTTGTAACTCAATAACTGTAGTCTCAAGTTGGATATACTAAATCTCCTGAAAGCAAGGACTGGCCGCAGTATTAGTTCAGAGTACCTACTATTTCCAGATTTATCCGTTGGTCGTCCGGGGCATACACATCGTTGCTTTTGGTAGTTTCGGCAGAGCAAAGTGTGCTGGTATAGAAAATGTTGCCTGTGTAATTACTCCGAAGACGGCAGGAATTCAAGCAGAAAGCTCTTTAGTATCACTAAACTTACTGTGTAGTGAAACTGCGTGACTAACAGGCTCGGTGGCAAAGGAGAACTTATTTCTTCACTCTCCAGATACTCAGTGCGTTTCGTCTACAGCTGATGGCGGGAGAGGCACCGTAGTTTCGTGATCAGAAAGTCGTGAGGTCGCGTTAAAACACTCTTGCAACGGCACCTCATTGGTTAAGCGGGTTGTTAACGCTCGTTTACGACAGCTGCGGGATGCTTTCCAACCATAATGACCGCTGCCACCGCAATCGACGAAGAGTTCGCGAGTGCCAAACCGCTAGGCTTCTTTCCGGAATTTGTCGGTCTATCTCCACGACTTAAGTAACGCGTTAACCCTATTTAATTACGAGTATTGTGAAAGAGCGGTTGTCGCAACCTCAGGTACTTAAACTTTTCTCGCCCTACCGATGAACAGTCGCCATCATCGCTATAACGCAAGTATTATTAACGGCTGTCGCCGCTTCCCACCTCTCAGTTTCCACCTCTTTCCATTCAGTCTTCTCGCTGAAGGTGTTATAGACACCATACTGCCCCATTTCCAAATTAGTATTGTCATCTATCCTTTCTAGATGTTTTCAGTAGTTCAAATGGTCCAAATGCCTCTAAGCACTATGGGACTTAACATCTGACGTCATCAGTCCCCTAGGCTTAGAACTACTTAAAACTGACTAACGTAAGTACATCACGCACATCCATGCCCGCGGCAGGATTCGAACCTGCGACCGTAGCAGCAGCGGGGTTCCGGACTGGAGCGCCTAGAACCGCTCGCCCACAGCGGCCGGCTTTTCAAGAGTCTTTTTGTTTCTGTATCTTCTATTACTGGCTCTCATTATCTTCCTTATTGTATTTTCCTTAATGTGGTGCATCATCGTAAATTCCAGTTCTTCTAAAGTCCATTTCAATCATGTAGCACCCATTCCTCTTATTCAGATCCTGTATGTCTGCACCATACAGGGTGATTCTTATTAATGTTTAAAAAGTGTCCGACGTGACGTTGAGGACACTGATACAAGTAATTTAATATAAGACATATCGGGCCGTAAACATCGGGAAATACCTCAGAAGTGGATGTCAAATGTTGAACATGTGACGTCACCAGATGACGTATGTCGCTGCACGTCAAGCGGTGGAACCTATCCGTCTGTAATCCCTGATCATCACAACCCAAATCAGTTGTTCACTTCGGTGTGGCTCTTGGCCCACGTGTGACACTTCAGTGAGTGAGGGTTACATTTCGAGTGTTGTTTGCGGCAAGCAGTAATTTTCTGCATTGCGTTAAAGAATAATGTGTGTTTACATTGACATAATATTTACTATTTATTTACCACTCTCCCGGTCTCCACTGGTGTATTGCAAACTACAGTACTAAAAAAACCTAGTGTGTTGTACCACAAATAAATGAGTATAAGCCTTCGAACTGCGTCGCTATCAGTAAACGACCTATGTTTTCTTCACTAAATAAAGTCCGTACAGAAAAGAGGAACGGGCAAAATGACGGAAAGACGAAATAAGGACAGCTTTTGCTTGATTGCAGTGAGAACAATAATTTTGTGACGTCTACGTTAACAACTGGTCACAAAGAAATTGTTTGAAAAAAAAAGCAGCCTAGTGGAGCGATGTGCAGCCCTGCTCTCTACCGCCGAGGGTAGAAACCACGAGCTGCACGTGTGGCGATGTACGTCGTCTGGTGACGTCAAATGTTTACCGAATACCATTCGCGAGAAAAGGAATTTGTGGCACTAATTTACTACAGGAAGGGATCAGTTAGTAGGACACATTGTGAGGCGTCAAGGCATCACCAATTTAGTAATGGAGAGTAGCGTGGAGGGTAAAAATCGTAGAGGGAGACCAAGAGATCAATACACTAAGCAGATTCAGAAGAATGAAGGTTGCAGTAGTTACTCGGAGACGAAGAGGCTTCCACAACATAGAGTAGCATGGAGAGCTGCATCAAACCAGTCTTTGAAATGAAGACCGCAACAACAACAATAACAACAACGAGTGTTTTGGAGATCTGAGAGAGTGAATGGAGGACATACGTAAAGTGAGAATGTGATATTTTATTAAAACTACATAAAAGTGTGTGTGTGTCAGTTATTGTGTAACAGAGTAATTTGCGACGTATGTCCCAGTGAGTTTGATTTTGTAAAGGACAGCCAGAAGGGGTGTTGAGTATTAAAGTTATTAGTAATTTATTTTGTTTAAAGGAATTGGATATCCTTTCACCTTCAATTTTAGTTCCATTCCTTAACCTTTCTTTTATTACCATCATTGTTTCTTCGGCGTACAGACTGAACAGTAGGGGCGGAAGAGTACATCCCTGTCTTACGCCCTTTTTAATCCGAGCACTTCGTTCTTGGTCGTGCACTCTTGTTATTCCTTCTTGGCTCTTGTTATTACCCTCCTCTCCCTATAGCTTACCGCTGTTTTCCTTAGACTTCGAACATCTTGTCCCATTTTACAATGTCGAAAGCTTTTTCCAGGTCGACAAATCGTGTGAACGTGGCTTGATTTTTACTGTATATAGTCTTGATTCCGTTATCAATCGTAATGTCAGAATTGCCTCTCTGCCTTCACCACTCCTAAAACCAAACTGATCGTCATCCAATACATCCACAATTTTCTTTTCTATTCTTCGTATATTATTCTTGCCAGCAACTTGGATGCATGAGCTGTTAGCTAATTGTGCGATAATTCTCGCACTTGTCATCTCTTTCAGTCATCGGAATTGTGTGGATGGTATTTTTCCGAAATTCGTATGATATGTCGCTAGAGTCATACGTTCTACACACCAACGCGAATGGTCGTTTTGTTGACACTCCCCCAATGACTTTAGAAATTCTGATGGAATGTTATCTACCCCTTCTGTCTTATTTGATCTTAAGTCCTCCAAAGCTCTCTTAAATTCTAATACTCGATCTCCTATCTCTTTTAAATCAACTCCTGTTTTTTCTTCTATCACGTCAGACAAATCTTCCCCCTCAGAGGCATTCAATGTACTCTTTCCATCTATCCGCTCTCTTCTCTGACTTTAACAGTAGAATTTCTGTTTCACTCTTAATGTTACGAACCCTGTTGTTAATTTCACCACAGTTTATTCTGACTTTCCTTCATGCCGAGTCATTCTATCTTACAATCATTTCTTTTTCAGTTTCTTCACATTTTTCATGTAGCTATTTCGTCTTAGCCTCACTGCACTTTCTATTTATTTCATTCCTCAGCGACTTTTATTTCTGTACTTCCTTCTCTCAGCGATCAAGTGAAGTATTTCTTCTGTTACCCACGGTTTCTTCACAGTCACCTTCTTTGTACCTATGGTTTTCTTTCCAACTTCTGTGATCGCCCTTTTTAGATATGTCCATTCATCTTCAACTGTACTGCCTACTCGGGTATTCTTTACTGCCATATCTACAGCCTTAGGGAACTTCAGGCATATCTCATCATTCCTTAGTACTTCCGTATCCCACTTCGTTGCGTATTGATTCTTCCTCACTAACCTCTTGAACTTCAGCCTACTCTTCATCACTACTACATGGTGATCTGAGTCTGTATCTCCTCTTATCTATTCCTTACAATCCAGTGTCTGATTTCGGAATCTCTGTCTGACCACGATGCAATCTAGCTGAAATCTTGCCCTCTCACACGGCCTTTTCCAAGTATACCTCCTCCTCTCGTAATTCTTGAACAAACAGTTCATTATTATCATCTGAAATTTACTGCAGAGCTCCATTAGTGTTTGATTTGAACTACAGCTGATTGCGCTGGTTTTCTATCTGTTCAGATCAGAATAGTTCAGTCATGGCATAGCTGAAAGTAACTCACTCTCGCTCTTACTTCCCTATTCATAACGACTCTCTCTCCCGTTATAAGATTTTGTGCTGGTGTTGATGTTACCCTATATTCGTCTGACCAGAAATCCTTACATTATTTCCGTTTCACTTCATTGATCCCCAGTATTTCTACACCTACATCATACTCCGCAGGCCACCTACCGTTGTGTGGTGCAGGGTACATCTGGCAACACTAACTGACCCTTCCCAGTTCCACTCGCGAATGGTGCATGGGAAAAAAAAATTATTGTCGGTAAGCCTCCACATTAGCTGTAATTTCATGAATTTTCTCATCGTGGTCTTCTCTCGAAGTTCATGTGGAGGAAGTAGTATGTTGTCCGTCTCTTCCCAGAAAGCTTTGTTTTGAGATTTTAATAGTAAACCTCCCGTTTCCATTAGAGTTAGTTGAGCATCTCTGTAACGCTCTTGCGCTGCGTGAACGCTCCCGTAGAGTAACGTGCCGCTCTTCTTTGAATATTCTCTATCTGTGCTATCTGTCTTCCTTGGTAACGATCCCAAAATGATAATCAGTACTCAAGAATCGGTAGGCCAAGCGCCTTTACATTTCCATTTTCAGATTTTCTGGTTTTGTTATCAGTATGGAACTTCTGACAACCGTGCTTTGACTCGTAAAATGTTAACTTTTCGTCGATTACTAATTTTCTCACTTTCACCTCCCCCTTTCCAGTCCCCCCTCGGGGTTCCAAACGGAAGCCTAATGCGGAATCTTTTGCCAATAGAGACATCGTCATGACAGTTATAGGCCAAATGTATTGTGTTTGTGTCTTTAACACAGCGATTTCCATTGCCTTTGCAGTCTCATGTCAATGATCTGATGATTCTTCCTCCTTTTAGGGGCAGTTTGTCCTCTGTCCGCTACTCCACGCTCTTTGATAAGGCCGTTAAGAGGTTGACTCCTTATACCGGAAGCCTTCGGTCGCCAGTGCCCGATGATTTTTTTTCAAAATGTACGCACTGGCTCGGATTGAAGCCGAGACCCCCGACAGTTTTTGATTAGTAGTGAGAGACGCTACCCCTTGACCACAGGTGACCTGGTTGGCCGTATAATCACACTAAACTCTATATTTTGGTGCCATTTCGACATTAGAGGAAGAGTGTGCGCCTAGCAAATCTACATTTACCCACAGGCTTTCTAGGCAGCAGCCCGGGGGCCGACACCACAAAGATTGAAGATCAAAACCTCTTTGATTTAGTACTGTGGTACAGGGGAAGGGGTATATTGTAAAAGATGTAGGCATAATAATTGTGTATGGACCTATTCCGATGCATTTTTCGGTGGACAGCTGATATGAATCAACTCAGCATTCGCCCCTCAAATCCTGCATTCTTCTGTGTCAAAAACCCAGTGTCGCGCTGTCAAATACGTGGCACTTTATTTGACAAAATCGCTAAGACATTGAAAAGAAAGGTCACCGGAATTTTGGCAGTTGAGTTCCATATAGCGGGAATATCTCATAAAAATCAGGGTCCTTTCTTTTTCTTCCTATAGCCAGATGCTGATTTTTGAGATCTGAAGTTGTCAAAACCATTATTCGCTAACTGCAGATTACGGGAACGTATAAGATATCCTACAGTAAATAGCGTCACTGACTCGTGAGTCATAGGAAACAAATGCGTTAAAATACTAATTTATTTTATAACCACTGTACTATTACCAACTGGAAACAGCACCGAAAATTTTTCGCATCTCTGTTACAGCATTAAGGAGGCTGTACCCGCCATTGTAGGCGAATAATAATGTAACAGCCGAACACTTAAATAATTTGGAGAAAGAAGAAAGAAAAACAATTCGAAAAATTACGGTCCCAAAGTATTATTGGATTTGGATGTTGAGAAGTAAAGAGGAAGTGTATGAAAAACTGAGATTATAATACGAGAGGTATTCAATAAGTGATTTTTTCTCTGCCAATTTGGTTGGAAAATGCGGAAATAGTTGTGGGCATCGTGGAAATTGCCATTTCAGTCCCTATAGATTCATGAAGTTTCTATAGCTGGCGGCACTATACGTAGCCTTCGAAATGGCATCTGTAACGAAGTTGCTTTCCAAGGAGAGAGAAACAGAGCGTCGCAGATATTCACAGGCGCTTGCAGAATGTCTGCGAAGACTTAGCAGTGAATAAGAGCACGGTGAGTCTTTGGGCGAGGCGTCTGTCGTCATCGCAACAAGGTCGGGCAAAGCTGTCCAGTCTCCACGTGCCGGCCGGCAGCACATAGCTCGGACTCTTGCAGTATTGGAACGTGCGGACACTCTCATTCGAGTTGGTCGACGGATAACAATCAGTCAACTCGCTGTACAACTTAACATCTCTGTTGATAGTGTTGACACACTTCGTGGACTGTGCTTCTCCATCTACACTGCAGTCCTGATCTCGCACCTTCCAGCTTCATTCTGCTTGGCCTAATGAAGGATGCTTTCTGCGGAAAGCAACACGTGGGTGATGCAGCAAGACGTTGGCTCCGGTGTCGACCAGTACAGTGGTACCGAACGGGCATACAAGCCTTGCCAGTAAAGTGGCGTGAGACCGTCACATTCAAGAGAGAATATGTTGAAAAAAAGGGGTTTATAGCCTAGATGGAGACTAGTATGGTCTATTGGAATCGTGAATAAAACCAACCTGCTTTCAGAAAAAAAGTGTTGCATTACTTGTTGGACGCCTGTAGCAGATACATTGAAAAAGCGGGGGATTACAGATTACGAGCACTTCATGGATAATAAAAGGCTGAAAAAAAATCAGCTTCTTTGAAAAAATTGAAAAACTCAAACATCATGATTTATAGAAGCTAGGGAGGTTTTACAGAAGTTGGAATAACAGACAAAGACATAGAAAACAGACATGAATTGGGGGAAAAATACAAAAATTCAAGAGTTTCCAGAAGAAAACACAAAAGAAGGGAACAAGTAAATTTAAAGAAAAAGAATATGACGTCACAAATAAGCTGTTTTACTTGGTCCTGAGGTTGCAAAATTAGAATAATAATGTAACATTAAACTTTAGAGGCTGCATTACAGGCCCTTAATTTGAAAAACTTCTGTAAAAAATTTTGGGGGGATTATTTCCACTCTTCCCCTGGCAGAGTCCTCACCATAGGTTCAGCCTATGGATATATCAGATCCTAAACGCCGTCTAAATGTTATAGCAGGACGAAGGTGTTTCTGAGCAGATTGCCCCGGAGATCTACCGTCGTATTATCGTATCTAAGGGTACAGTTCGACGACCTGGAGCCTCTAGTGCCGTGAGGGGCATCCGACGGCAGTGCAGTGACTCGTCCGGGAGAAAGCGGCGAATTCCAGGAGGCGCGCGGCGTTTCTAACCGGACAGTACCGGCTGGTCTGGCGAGATGCGTGGCTGGCTTCATTGCTGTGGGCGCAGCGCGAAAACTGTGGGGACTGGTGGTGGGGGTAGCAGCCGCCAGGAGGGCGACCCTCAGCCAGCGCTGGCTGTCTGCCGCCTCGCGAGCATTCGCCGCACCCTGACTGCTGCACCTGTGTAGTGCCGGCCGGTCCACCCAGCTGGCCGGCTAGAGGCGACAAATCACTGGAAACCATAAAATACCTAGGAATGACCTAAGGTGGAATTACTACCTAATAGAAACAGTAGTAAAAATAGACTGGTGTGAAAATATCCGAACTATCAGTTTAATAACAAAGTTGCAAAACGCTAACACGAATTCTTGACAGAAAAATGCAAAAACTAGAAGAAGCCGACCACTGTGAAGATCAGTTTGGATTTCGGAGAAATTTAGGTACACGCGAGGTAGTGCTGACCCTACGACTTATCGTCGAACATAGTTAAGGAAGGGCAAACCTAAATTTGTAGCATTTGTAGACTCAAAGAAGGCTTTTGGCAATGTTGACTGGAATGATGCTTTTAAAATTCTGAATTTAGCAGGGGTAAAATACCGGGAGCAACAGCCTACACTACTGGCCATTAAAATTGCTACACCAAGAAGAAATGCAGATGATAAACGGGTATTCATTAAACAAATATTTTATACTAGAACTGACATGTGATTACATTTTCAAGCAATTTGGGTGCATAGATCCTGAGACATCCGTACCCAGAACAACCACCTCTGGCCGAAATAACGGCCTTCATGCGCCTCAGCATTGAGTCAAACAGAGCTTGGATGGCGTGTACAGGTACAGCTGGCCATGCAGCTTCAACACGATACCACACTTCATCAACAGTCGTGACTGCCGTATTGTGACGAGCCAGTTGCTCGACCACCATTGACCAGACGTTTCCAGTTGGTGAGAGATCTGGAGAATCTGGTGCCTAGGGCAGCAGTCGACCATTTTATCCAGAAAGGCCCGTACAGGACCTGCAACAGGCGGTCGTGCATTATCCTGCTGAAATGTAGGGTTTCGCAGGGATCGAATGAAGGATACAGCCACGGGTCCTAACACATCTGAAATGTAACGTCCACTGTTCAAAGTGCCGTCAATGCGAACAAGAGGTGACCGAGACGTGTAACCAATGGCACCCCATACCATTATGCCGGGTGATACGCCAGTATGGCGATGACGAATACACGCTTCCAATGTGCGTTCACCGCGATGTCGCCAAACACGGATGTGACTATCATGAGGCCGTAGACAGAACCTGGATTCATCCGAAAAAATGACGTTTTGCCATTCGTACACCCAGGTTCGTCGTCGAGTACACCATCGCAGGCGCTCCTGTCAGTGATGCAGCGTCAAGGGTAACCGCAGCCATGGTCTCCGAGCTGATAGTCCATGCTGCTGCAAACGTCGTCGAACTGTTCGTGCAGACGGTTGTTGTCTTTCAAACGTCCCCATCTGTTGGCTCAGGGATCGAGACGTGGCTGCACGATCCGTTACAGCCATGCGGATAAGATGTCTGTCATCTCGACTGCTAGTGATACGAGGCCGTTGGAATCCAGCACGGCGTTCCGTATTACTCTCCTGAGCCAACCGATTCCATATTCTGCTAACAGTCATTGGATCTCGACCAGCGCGAGCAGCAATGTCGCGATACGGTAAACCGCAATCGAGATAGGCTAGTATCCGACCTTTATCAAAGTCGGAAACGTGACGGTACGCATTTCTCCTCCTTACACGAGGCATCACACAACGTTTGACCAGGCAACGCCGGTCAACGGCTGTTTGTGTATACGAAATCGGTTGGAAACTGTCCTCATGTCAGCTAGTTGTAGGTGTCGCCACCGGCGCCAAGCTTGTGTGACTGTTCAGAAACGCTTATCATTTGCATATCACAGCATCTTATTCCTGTC
The DNA here is from genome assembly GCF_023897955.1 of Schistocerca gregaria. Classification (NCBI taxonomy): domain Eukaryota; kingdom Metazoa; phylum Arthropoda; class Insecta; order Orthoptera; family Acrididae; genus Schistocerca; species Schistocerca gregaria. The sequence continues at coordinate 243,896,100 of NC_064921.1, forward strand.
GGTTAAATTTCGCGTCTGTAGCATGTCATCTTCGTGGTGTAGCCATTTTAATGACCAGTAGTGTATTTACAGCTTGTACAAAAACCAGACGGCAGTTATGGGACTCGAAGAGTACGAAAGGGAAGCCGTAGTTGAGAAGGAAGTGATATAAGATGTAGCCTATCCCCAATGTTAGTCAATCTGTACACTCCACAAGAAGTAAAGGAAACCAAAGAAAAATTTGGAATAGGAATTAAAGTTCAGCGACAAGAAATAAAACCTTTGAGTTTTGCTAACGACATTGTAATTCTGTCAGAGGCAGCAAAGGACTTGGGAGAGGAGTTGAACGGTTGGACTCTGTCTTGAAGGGAGGATACAAGATGAATATCAACAAAATCAAAATAAGGATAATGGAATGAGGCCGAATTAAAGCAGGCAATGCTAAGGGATTAGAAAGCGAGTCTCTGAAAGTAGTAGACGATTTTTGCTATTTGGCCAGTAAAATAACTGATGATGGCCGAAGTATAGAGGATAAAAAATTTAGTCTGATAGCGGCAAGAAAATAATTTCTGATAAGAAATTTGCACCATAAAATATAAATTTAAGTGTTAGGAAAGTTTTTTTGAAGATATTTTTCTGCCGTGTAGCCATGTGTGTAAGTGCAGCAGGGATCATACATAGTTTCGACAAGAAGAGAACATAAGGTTTCGGAATGTGGTGTTATAGAAGAACGTTGAAGACTAGATGGCTAGATCACGCAACTGCCGGCCGAGTTGGCCGAGCGGTTCTAGCCGCTACAGTCTGGAGCCGCGAAACCGCTATGGTTGCAGATTCGAATCCTGCCTCGGGCATGGATGTGTGTGATGTCCTTAGGTTAGTTAGGCTTAAGTAGTTCTAAGTTTTAGGGGACTGATGACCTCAGAAATTAAGTCCCATAGTGCTCAGAGCCATTTGAACTATTTGAAACCAATGCATTCTAACAACACACATTTGATTCATCCTAACGATATTTTTTGCCAACGAATTACAGCGCGTTTTAAATTAATGTCATAACTGCACCGAATTCTGACAGTTATTGAAGACTGTAGTATACATGTAGGTTGTTTTTACACTAGCAACTACGTCGCCGCGAGTCAGCTGCGCGGTTCAATTGCTGCAATGCGTGACTATTGCTAGTATGAGCCAAGCGTTACTGACCTGCGTGGCAGATCCTCTTTGACAAGAGTTGTCAGTGTGCTTGTACGAACCAGTCACGAAATGAATTCTGACCAGAAATTGTTGCCTTCCGCTTTGCAGTCGAAAAGAAAAAACAGACGCCATCCACGTCAACAAAGGTACTGGATTTATCCTACGTTAACTACTCGAGAGAAACGAAGCTTTTCTTTGTAACAGTTTGTAAGGAATTGAGAGAAAATTCTTCAAGAATCCTTTACTACGCAAATGAAATGCTTATTTTACATATACATTTATTTTAAGGTTCTGATATATATTGAAACTCCAAAGAAACTGATGTAGGCGTGGATATTCAAATACGGAGATATGTAAACAGGCAGAATACGGCTTTGCTGTCGGCAATCTCTATACAAGATAACAAGTGTCTGTCGGAATTGTTAGATCGGTTACTGGTGCTACAATGGCAGGTTATTAACATTTAAATTAGCTTAAACGTGGTGTTGTAGTCGACGCACTAGCGATGGGACACAGCGTTTCCTAGGTACCGATAAAGTAGGGAGTTTGTAGTACGACTATTTAACGAGTGTACCGTGAATATCAGGAATCTTCCAAAACATCAAATTTGCGACATCGCTGGGGCCGGAAAAAGATCCTGCAAGAACGGAACCAATGACGACTGCACAGAATCGTTAAACGTGACAGAAATACAACCATTCAGCAAATGGTTGAAGATTTCAATGCTGGAGCCTCATCAGGTGTCAGCGTGCGAACCATTCAACGAAACATCATCGATATGGACCCACTCGTGTACCCTTGATGACAGCACGACACAAAGCTTTAACATTCGCTAGGGCCGTCCACACAGACGTTGGACTGTTGATGACTGGAAACATGTTACCTGGTCGGACAAGTCTCGTTTCAAATTGTATCGAGCAGATACAGTATATAGGTGTATGAGCATGGAGAGAAACTCATGAGTCCATGGACCCTGCGTGTCAGCAGGAGACTGTTCAAGCTGGTGGAGGCTCTGTAATGGTGTGGGAAGGGTGCAGTTGGAGTGATATACGAGCCCTGTATGTCGAGGTACGACTCTGACGGGTGACGCATATGTAAACATCCTGTCAGATCACTTTCATTCATCCGTGTCCATTGTGGATTCTGACGTACCTGGGCAATTCCAGCAGGACAATGCGACACCCCACACGTCCAGAATTGCTACAGAGTGGCTCCAGGAACACTCTTCTGAATTTAAACACTTCCGCTGGCCACAAAACTCCCCAGACATGAACATTATTGAGCATATCTGGGCTGCCTTGCAATGTGCTGTTCAGAAGAGCTCTCAACCCCCTCGTACTCTTATGGATTTATGGATAGCCCCGCAGGATTCATGGTATCCATTCCCTCCAGCACTACTTCAGACATTAGTCGTGTCCATGCCATGTCATATTGCGCCACTTCTACACGTTACCGGGTGCGCTAGATGATATTAGGCTGGTGTACTTGTTTCTTTGGCTATTCAATGTTTAATATTACGATACGATGAACAAGCACTTCAATATTTACACTACCCAGAGAATACATCAGTGACTACTGATGTATCACATGAAGTAGGTGAAAGTGTGGTATCCTGATTGGACGTACTTGAGCTTGGACTGGATGCAAGAATAGTTGTGGATTGAATTGAATATACAGGAGTAGTAGGGTAAAGTTCCCTCTGCCACACTTTTGTTGTCAAAATGATATGCTAATTAACTAAATTCATCAATTAAACCCCCAACCCCTTAACCTACTGTTATGCTAATTGATATACGACTGCCCTGAGGGTTGAATTATGACTCCCTGGAGATAATCCGTCCTTCCGAGCAACCCCCAACCCTCCCCCTCCCCCCTCCTCTCTAACAAAGGTATATTTGTTCACTTCTAAGCCACTTGTCCCCCTTTTGGGTAATCACCCAGCCTTCCTCTCCCCTCCCCCTAGAAAAAATGGCGGAAATATCGCTCAGTCCGTGCATAACTGTTGGTGTTCATATTACCTTATCCAGCAACTGTGTGTCTTAATTACGTAATTACACTGCTGCAAATTGGGGGTCAGGTCTCCCTCCCCGTTCTCACTTCCCCTGTCCCCTCCTCACTTGTAAATAGATGGGGAAAATAGTCTCTTCTGCACTGCTGGAGAGCAAGGATCTCATGATACAAAATTGGAAACAATGTCAGTTGACACAATAACCCCCAAGCTTTCCTCTGACCCCACCCCTCCACCTCCCCTCCAGGCAACCATGCACCACATTTGGTATGAAACAAAAGTTGACAGGATATAGCTCAATTGCTGTACTTCCACTGTTATGATGTCACCTCACATCTTATTTGCTGATACTGGTATGTGAGAGGTTGTAATTTAATTACCCAGGCAATCAATTTGATATCAGTGACATGCCACCGGATTTGTAGAAGCGAGGGCTGGAGTACCACGGATATGATTCGCTAGTCGTTGCGGAAATCACGCGGTTTTTCGTTGCTGCGTGGTCTTTTAACAAAATTTCAATCTAGCACCTACACAGGGAGGGATGAAAATCACAATAAAATCAGCTGTATTACTTAATTTACCAAGTGATAAGTACTATAACTCTGATATTTACAACTCCTCTGCGCTGCTAACTTAAGAAATTTCGTATGTGATGAAGCATTTGGTTCCTTTAAGAGAATTCAAAAGTGAGGAGGCATCCTGAGACGGAGGTAGAGCATGCTCTTAGCACTCTGGTGAGAGAATACTTAGAGAAAATGTAACGTATGCCATATAGGATTTTCACAAGAAGTAGCAATACTTTAGCCATGTATACTCCGATTTCTTCTGCCTATGAAAATTACTCGTATAAAAGGAAGGAATCCACATTTTGTGTGAGAAATTCGAGGTTTATTGAGAACAACATCCCTTTCTTATATTGCGTGAAATGGTCGTTTTAAACTGGGGAGAGTCTATGTTGGGGGGTGGAATTCCAGTTAGAGCTATACTTCCGAGCTGCAGCTGCTTGTCTGACAGTGCCTACTGCCAGTGGCCGATCAGATGCTGTGGCTTGGCCTGTGATGATCAGTTAGTTAAGTTACAAAAGATGCTTCAATCTCCTGGCTCTTGCCTGCAGCCATGGGGACAAGTCTCGGTGGCAGCGTCCTCTGGATGGCTGAATAGCGAACTAGCAAGTATGCTCGTTGTGTGAAAAGATTCAGTTTGATGAGAGTCCGCACTGGACGATTATTCCCCCCACGTAAATTGATCGGCTAACTGTTTAGTAGTTACGGTGACAGTATTTTCGGCCACTGAGTATCTGGTATGGTTGGAGACGTGCATGCAAGTGCTGGTGTGACTGAACGATGTGCGGGCCTCTCCAGTCCCGCATGCACATGAAGATGCGATGTCCAGGCCAGCATAGTTCCCAGAATGACTATAGTTGGGCCGGCCGCTGTGGCCGAGCGGTTCTAGGCGATTCAGTCCGGAACCGCGCTGCTGCTGCTGCCGCAGGTTCGAATCCTGCCTCGGGCATGGATGTGTGTGATGTCCTTAGGTTAGTTAGCTTTGAGTCGTTCTGAGTCTAGGGGACCGATGACCTCAGATGTTAAGTCCCATAGTGCTCAGAGCCATTTGAACCATTTGACTATAGTTGGCACATGCTCCACGGTCGCTAGAGTGCGCGATTGTGAAGTTTTTTCATCAGATACGTTTAAGTGTAAGGTGGAACTCTTGTGCTTGAATTGTCTAACATCGGTACTTACAAGATCTCGGATATATTTAGCGCTAGGATCTATTTGTGGCGGAAATTAAATAACTTGGTTCAAATGGCTCTGAGCACTATGGGACTTAACAGCTGTGGTCATCAGTCCCATAGAACTTAGAACTACTTAAACCTAACTAACCTAAGGACAACACATACATCCATGCCCGAGGCAGGATTCGAACCTTCGACCGAATTAAATTACTTGATTTGAGGATTGTTTGCATGAGGTTCTCAAGTGTTGAAAATATGTTTTATTACAAAGAAGAATCATCATAAGATGGCGATCGTTTTAAACGATCTATTTGACTCATGTAAATAGTTTAACAATTGATTCGATAGGGTAGTGCTAATGAACTCTTTCCCGCCATTTTTGATATTGTAATTCCGACATCTCTCTCTTTGTCCCGAGCATTTGCCGATAGGGACACAGTATTCTGAGAATGGATGAAAGCCTGTGTGTGCACATTTAGAGATGCAGGTTCACAGGCAATCTGGGCCACGAGAGAGACAGATAGGGAAAGAGTATGGATTTTCAGAACCAACAGAACACTACTACCTCATGCTTTGCTTGGAGGTGGGGGATCAAAGTAGGCCGACACCTGATCTGTGGTCGGTGGTATTTTGTATCATGATCTATAAGTAGGTCATTCGGCGATTTTGGCTTCTGAGGTGGCGCCTGGACGACAGACATATGTGCAGAAGACAGAAAACGGTAACCAAAATACCGCACATCAATCCAGTCATCGGTGCTTACAGTTCATTACATCATGGAAGTGGGTATGGAGGGTCAGGTGTGAGCTCTACCCAAGTGGGGAAGCCCTGTCTCCTACAAGCTGGTTAAGTAAAAAAATATGCAAATTGAACTGAACAACATACACTCCTGGAAATGGAAAAAAGAACACATTGACACCGGTGTGTCAGACCCACCATACTTGCTCCGGACACTGCGAGAGGGCTGTACAAGCAATGATCACACGCACGGCACAGCGGACACACCAGGAACCGCGGTGTTGGCCGTAGAATGGCGCTAGCTGCGCAGCATTTGTGCACCGCCGCCGTCAGTGTCAGCCAGTTTGCCGTGGCATACGGTGCTCCATCGCAGTCTTTAACATGCCGCGACAGCGTGGACGTGAACCGTATGTGCAGTTGACGGACTTTGAGCGAGGGCGTATAGTGGGCATGCGGGAGGCCGGGTGGACGTACCGCCGAATTGCTCAACACGTGGGGCGTGAGGTCTCCACAGTACATCGATGTTGTCGCCAGTGGTCGGCGGAAGGTTCATGTGCCCGTCGACCTGGGACCGGACCGCAGCGACGCACGGATGCACGCCAAGAACGTAGGATCGTACGCAGTGCCGTAGGGGACCGCACCGCCACTTCCCAGCAAATTAGGGACACTGTTGCTCCTGGGGTATCGGCGAGGACCATTCGCAACCGTCTCCATGAAGCTGGGCTACGGTCCCGCACACCGTTGCGCCGTCTTCCGCTCACGCCCCAACATCGTGCAGCCCACCTCCAGTGGTGTCGCGACAGGCGTGAATGGAGGGACGAATGGAGACGTGTCGTCTTCAGCGATGAGAGTCGCTTCTGCCTTGGTGCCAATGATGGTCGTATGCGTGTTTGGCGCCGTGCAGGTGAGCGCCACAATCAGGACTGCATACGACCGAGGCACACAGGGCCAACACCCGGCATCATGGTGTGGGGAGCGATCTCCTACACTGGCCGTATACCTCTGGTGATCGTCGAGGGGACACTGAATAGTGCACGGTACATCCAAACCGTCATCGAACCCATCGGTCTACCATTTCTAGACCGGCAAGGGAACTTGCTGTTCCAACAGGACAATGCACGTCCGCATGTATCCCGTGCCACCCAACGTGCTCTAGAAGGCGTAAGTCAACTACCCTGGCCAGCAAGATCTCCGGATCTGTTCCCCATTGAGCATGTTTGGGACTGGATGAAGCGTCGTCTCACGCGGTCTGCACGTCCAGCACGAACGCTGGTCCAACTGAGGCGCCAGGTGGAAATGGCATGGCAAGCCGTTCCACAGGACTTCATCCAGCATCTCTACGATCGTCTCCATGGGAGAATAGCAGCCTGCATTGCTGCGAAAGGTGGATATACACTGTACTAGTGCCGACATTGTGCATGCTCTGTTGCCTGTGTCTATGTGCCTGTGGTTCTGTCAGTGTGATCATGTGATGTATCTGACCCCAGGAAAGTGTCAATAAAGTTTCCCCTTCCTGGGACATTGAATTCACGGTGTTCTTATTTCAATTTCCAGGAGTGTATTATTAGTGACACTGATATGAATTCTGTGACATGAGATCCTTGCTCTCCAGCACAGACTGTTTTTCCCATCAGTTTTAGTCTGTGAGAGTGGAGAGGGACGTGGCGAAGGGTAGGGGTGGTACGTCCTCTGGTGGTGGCATTGTGTATTAGCTCAGTCGATCCCTGCACATCAAGATGAGCACACACACGAAAGCTTTCCAACAAGACAGCACCTCCAATTTGCAGCAGCGTAATTACATAATTAGAACAAGTAGTTGATGGACAGCGTAATACTTGCTCCTTCTACACCAACAACTCTGCACAAACTGAGCGATTTTCCCACCAATTTTTTTGTATTGTGGGGAGGAGGGGTGGATGGAGAAAGAGAGAGAGGATGGCTGGGGGATTTCCTACAAGGACAAGTGGCTCAAAACTGAACAAGTATCCTTTTCCCAAGGGGGAGGAGGAGGAGAAGAAGGGGGTGTTTTGGGATTTTCAGATTATCCTCAGCGGTTCATAAATCAACCCTCAGGGGTCATAAATCAATTATTATAACAACAGATAAAGGGGTGAGGGTTAATTGGTCAATTTAATTAATTAACACATCAATTTTATATCAAAAGTGCCCCAGAACGAACTTTACCATACTACTTATAGCTGCTGATATGTATGAAGTGTACTGAAAATTATTGAACTACAGGACCTGTTGTACTTCTTGAACACTGACATTATTTCAAATTCAGCGTCCATCTTCAAATGTTGTGACACAGATTTCAAATAATCTAATAGTGACAGTAGAAAATGCTTGTCAGGGTCATCTGCTTCAAAACTATGATCTATTTTATTTTATTTTATTTTTTTTAGTTTGCTTCTCATGTCTGTAGCAGTTTCTCCTCCCCTGTCATCCTTCGTCTCTTATGGGAATTGGAGGCAATTCCATCCTGACCAACAGGTTAATTTTCATCAGTATGAGCAACAGTTTCTTCGGTCGTCCGAGGTGGCCGAATGGTTCTAGGTGCTACAGTCTGGAACCGCGCGACCGCTACGGTCGCAGGTTCGAATCCTGCCTCGGGCATGGATGTGTGTGATGTCTTTAGGTTAGTTAGGTTTAAGTAGTTGTAAGTTCTAGGGGACTGATGACCTCAGAAGTTAAATCCTATAGTGCTCAGAGCCATTTGAACCATCTGAACAGTTTCTTCCATTTCTGCTAGTTTAAAAAAAAAAACGGCCCTGAGCACTATGGGACTTAACATCTGAGGCCATCGGTCTCCTAGAACTAACCCAAGGACATCACACACATCCATGCCCGAGGAAGGATTCGAACCTACGACTGTAGCGGACGCGCGATTCCAGACCGAAGCGCCTAGAACCGCTGGGCCACAACGCCCGGCTCTGCTAGTTTACAGGCAATTACAGGTAATAGGAAATTTTGAAAATCAGAATACACAATTTTTTTCGTTTGATTCTGTAGGAGAACCACATTTTGAGGTTTTACTCCGGTAGAGTTGAATCTGCGAAAGGCTCGACATTTCGATGACTCTGGTGAGCCTCTCTTCCCTTCTGCTTTGTCTTGAAGGCAATATGCAACATCCAAACAGTTGAAAGAAATTCAAAGAAAAGAAAAGATTTTAATTACATATTAACAAGAGCGCACGCTACATTGAGTGTACTTCTGGGATCCTATCCAGCAAGTGGCAAATGTTTCAGCGTCATTTAAATGTGAAGGAGAACCTCTGAGCAGTAATAATTGGATTATCTAGCGTTCTGCACAACTTCGCTCGCAAAAGACATGGATTCAAGGTGGATGAAACTTTAGAAACAACTGGTTTATCTTCGAAGTGAGGAACAAACTTTTTACACATCTCCTTCAAGCATTACTTTTTATGATGTTCTACATCTACATCTACATTTATACTCCGCAAGCCACCCAACCGTGTGAGGCGGAGGGCACTTTACGTGCCACTGTCATTACCTCCCTTTCCTGTTCCAGTCGCGTATGGTTCGCGGGAAGAACGACTGTCTGGAAGCCTCCGTGCGCTCTCGAATCTCTCTAATTTTACATTCGTGATCTCCTCGGGAGGTATAAGTAGGGGGAAGCAATATATTCGATACCTCATCCAGAAACGCACCCTCTCGAAACCTGGCGAGCAAGCTACACCGCGATGCAGAGCGCCTCTCTTGCAGAGCCTGCCACTTGAGTTTGCTAAACATCTCCGTAACGCTATCACGGCTACCAAATAACCCAGTGACAAAACGCGCCGCTCTTCTTTGGATCTTCTCTATCTCCTCCGTCAACCCGATCTGGTACGGATCCCACACTGATGAGCAATACTCAAATATAGGTCGAACGAGTGTTTTCTAAGCCACCTCCTTTGTTGAAGGACTACATTTTCTAAGGACTCTCCAAATGAATCTCAACCTGGTACACGCCTTACCAACAATTAATTTTATATGATCATTCCACTTCAAATCGTTCCGCACGCATACTCCCAGATATTTTACAGAAGTAACTGCTACCAGTGTTTGTTCCGCTATCATAGAATCATACAATAAAGGATCCTTCTTTCTATGTATTCGCAATACATTACATTTGTCTATGTTAAGGGTCAGTTGCCACTCCCTGCACCAAGTGCCTATCCGCTGCAGATCTTCCTGCATTTCGCTACAATTTTCTAATGCTGCAACTTCTTTGTATAAACAGCATCATTCGCGAAAAGCCGCATGGAACTTCCGACACTATCTACTAGGTCATTTATATATATATTGTGAAAAGCAATGGTCCCATAACACTCCCCTGTGGCACGTCAGAGGTAAATTTAACGTCTGTAGACGTCTCTCCATTGATAAAAACATGCTGTGTTCTGTTTGCTAAAAACTCTTCAATCCAGCCACACAGCTGGTCTGATATTCCGTAGGCTCTTACTGTGTTTATTAGGCGACAGTGCGGAAATGTATCGAACGCCTTCCGGAAGTCAAGGAAAATAGCATCTACCTGGGAGCCTGTATCTAATATTTTCTGGGTGTCATGAACAAATAAAGCGAGTTGGGTCTCACACGATCGCTGTTCCCGGAATCCATGCTGATTCCTACAGAGTAGATTCCGGGTTTCCAAAAACGACATGATACTCGAGCAAAAACCATGTTCTAAAATTCTATAACAGATTGAAGTCAGAGATATAGGTCTATAGTTTTGCGCATCTGCTCAACGGCCATTCTTGAAGACTGGGACTACCTGTGCTCTTTTCCAATCATTTGGAACCTTCCGTTCCTCTAGAGACTTGCGGTACACCGCTGTTAGTAGGGGGGCAAGTTCTTTCGCGTACTCTGTGTAGAATCGAATTGATATCCCGTCAGGTCCAGTGAACTTTCCTCTGTTGAGTGATTCCAGTTGCTTTTCTATTCTTATTTCGATGTCAGCCAATTTTTTCGTTTGTGTGAGGATTTAGAGAAGGAACTGCAGTGCGGTCTTCCTCTGTGAAACAGCTTTGGAAAAAGGTGTTTAGTATTTCAGCTTTACGCGTGTCATCCTCTGTTTCAATGCCATCATCATCCCGGAGTGTCTGGATATGCTGTTTCGAGCCACTTTTGATTTAACGTAACACCAGAACTTCCCAGGATTTTCTGTCAAGTCGGTACATAGAATTTTACCTTCGAATTCACTGAATGCTTCACGCATTGCTCTCCTTATGCTAACTTTGACATCGTTTAGGTTCTGTTTGTCTGAGGGGTTTTCGCTGCTTTTAAACTTGGAGTGATGCTCTCTTTGATTTCGCAGTAGTTTCCTAACTTTGTTGTTGTACCACGGTGGGTTTTTCCCGTCACTCACAGTTTTACTCGGCACGTACCTCTCTAAAACGCATTTTACGATTGCCTTGAACTTTTTCCATAAACAGTCAACATTGTCAGTGTCGGAACAGAAATTTTCGTTTTGATCTGTTAGGTAGTCTGAAATCTGTCTTCTATTACTCTTGCTAAACACATCAATTTTCTTCCCCTTTTTTTTATATTTCTATTAACTTCCATATTCAGGGATGCTGCAACGGCCTTATGATCACTGATTCCCTGTTCTGCATATACAGAGTCGAAAAGTTCGGGTCTGTTTGTTATCAGTAGGTCCAAGATGTTATCTCCACGAGTCGGTTCTCTGTTTAATTGTTCGAGGTAATTTTTGTATAGTGCACTCAGTATAATGTCAATCGATGCTCTGTCCCTACCATCCGTCCTAAACATCTGAGTGTCCCAGTCTATATCTGGTAAATTGAAATCTCCACCTAAGACTATAACATGCTGAGAACATTTATGTGAAATGTATTCCAAATTTTCTCTCAGTTGTTCTGCCACCAATGCTGCTGAGTCGGGAGGTCGATAAAAGGAGCCAATTATTAACCTAGCTCGGTTGTTGAGTGTAACCTCCAGCCATAATAATTCACAGGAACTATCCACTTCTACTTCACCACAGGATAAACTACTACTAACAGCGACGAACACTCCACCACCGGTTGCATGTAATCTATCCTTTCTAAACACCGTCTGTGCCATTGTAAAAATTTCGGCAGAATTTATCTCTGGCTTCATCCAGCTTTCTGTACCTATACCGATTTCAGCTTCGGTGCTTTCTACCAGCGCTTTAAGTTCCGGTACTTTACCAATGCAGCTTCGACAGTTTACAATTACAATACCGATTGCTGCTTGGTCCCCGCATGTCCTGACTTTGCCCCGCACCCTTTGAGGCTGTTGCCCTTTCTGTAGTTGCCCGAGGCCATCTAACCTAAAAAACCGCCCAGCCCACGCCACACAACCCCTGGTACCCGTGTAGCCGCTTGCTGCGTGTAGTTGACTCCCTGACCTATCCAGCGGAACGCGCTGTAATCTTTATTTCCTGAATCCCAAATTACAGGACGACGTACTACTTCAGCGATGGATTAGTTCCTGTCAAGCATTCTGTCATTTCTCCACGTCGAGCTACGAGGGCTATCCAGAAAGTATGTTCCGATCGTCCGCGAAATAGGCGCTACTGTAAAAATCAAAAATGTTTTACTTACAACAGCTGGCCACAACTCCCAGCTAATTATCTAAATCATGGCCGCTCCGACATTTGTCGTGGCGTTGTACCAATTTTCAATAACCTTGCCAAAGAAGCCAGCAGCCAGTGGATTCCGCTAATTCTCTACGTAGGTCTACAGCTCGTTGTCTGTGCCAAAATGTTGCCTTCAAAGTCAGCGGTTCGTGCGAGCAGAAATGAAACTCATGGGTCAATTGCCGTCTGTACTGTGAGTGATCAAACACTTCCTAATGAAAACGCTGTTGGAGGATCTTGATTGTCTCTGCAGAGTGCAGCTGAGAATTGTCATGAAGAAGGAACGGCGTGACAGTTGTGGTACGTGGGCTGCAGAGCTTCAGGCGAAATTTCTCGCTAGGCCCTCGTACCTGGCGGGAGACACTATTTTCTAGGAACATTTACGTGCTCATTGTGCTCTCAGAAATGAAAAGAGCGATGTGACGCGATCGACAGGCGTTCAACAGACACCGCCCAACACATCTGTGCAAAGCTTCGTCAGATTTTACAGTGGTTTCCAATTCGCGGCCGATCGGAATTTACTTTCTGGGTAGGCCGGCCAGAGGTGGCCGAGCGGTTCTAGGCGCTACAGTCTGGAACCGCGCCCGCTACGGTCGCAGGTTCGAATCCTGCCTCGGGCATGGATGTGTGTGATGTCCTTAGGTTAGTCACGTTTAAGAAGTTCTAAGTTCTAGGGGACTGATGACCTTAGAAGTTAGGTCCCATAGTGCTCTGAGCCATCTTTTACTTTCCGGATAGCCCTCGCATTTTACTGCGCTGGTTCCACATCAACTCACTGCAATGATGCACGTCAGAGATGTGGGATGCATAACCGCCTGGTAAGCTTAACAGTTCTACACCTTCACAGCGCTCCAAATCGACCAGTGTGCTTTAGGGAGGTAGTAATTTTTGGAGCGAAGAGTTGTCGCCGTGCAATTTAATCGAAGGCTATTTGAAAGTCTAGAATCGCCGAATCAACCTGATGTACCTTGATGATATCGTATGTGAAGGATGCAAGTAGAGGATCGCGTGATCGATGCTTTCGGAGACCGTGCAGATTTACATGGAGAAGAGTTTTTCGTGCTCCAAGTGACTGCTAGAGCGTACTAAATAATTTGGGCGGCAAGTTGCAGGCTTTGAGCTTCTTCCTCTCTTGCATTCGCTTTCTTTCGGCCAGGTGCGCGGGAGGCCTGCGTTGTGGGTGTAGGCGGTTTCCCAGTGTTCGTGTTCGCACACTGGAACGACTCTGCGTTCCCACGGCACTTCCTGCCCCCTCCTCCCCGACACAGGTGGACACACACACACACACACACACACACACACACACACACAGATAAGGTCTCTTCCTAGTCCTCTTACCGACCAAAAGCATTACCAACATCTATGGTCGTGTTCACATATCTGATTCCCCAGCTAGCTCGCATTCCTCGTACCGCCAATCGAATTATGTATTAACGGCTTTTGATGCTGTTCTGTGATAACCTCTGTTCTCTTGCTAAATGGCACATGGGGCAACAACGTGCCTTGTGACCAGTCCCGCAGACGTGCATCTACAGCAGGAAGATGGCCGCAGCAGCATTCACCTGTGAGGTCTTATACGAGGGACGGTGGAGATCGCTAGAACAACCAGTTTTCGGTCACGCCAATTTTCTTCAACGGAGGTTTAACATGGCCGTTAAAACCGCTCATAATAACTGATTTCTGAGATAACCGTTTATTGACTTACTCAGTTTCAAGATACACAGAATCAAAATATTAAATGAAATACGCAAATAAAATAAAACTTTGTGTGTCCAACGTTTGCTGCTTTCCCCGAAAAGTGATAAGTGGTTAATACAAAAATCACAAGTATTCTCCTACTGATTCTCATTTTTTGGAACTCTGTTCAGAAATATGCTGTAATCGGAGGTCATATCACTGTAGTCAGTGCTAAAGGATGAAAACTGAGGTTGAAGAATATTTTTCGTGTTAATATTTTCGTTTTCAAGGGCTATAGGCACAAAACGTACGCAGGCAGCAGGTCAGCTATCAACACTTCCTATTTTTATTTTATATTATGAACGAACTGTTGTTATTTGTTACTGTTTGCATCATTTCCTTCTTTCATTATTTCACGGACGTGGTACACACATATTTAATCTTTTAAAACCAATGAAATATTGTGCTTCTTTGCCACGTCATTTCACAGAAATCATCCCGGACGAGTTTTATTTGGTATCACTCTGCAATGCAACGGATGTCCGACGGTAAGAGCGAGAAACTACCGTGTAAACCGGGGGAGGGGGGGAGGCAAGTCTTGCACGTTGCACACACACACGACACACATTACTGTCTCCGGCAATGCTGTACTGATTTTTATGCCGTGTGTTTCTTACACATTTCTTTCGGCACTGTTATTAAAATAGCACTGCTTGCTTTCCCATTTCCTGTAACAGCGCACTATTTCAAACCAATGCAAATTATACGAATAAAAATTACTCCTTTTTTTAAAAAAAGATTTATTTAAAACCGAAAAATTTAAGCATTACTTCTATGGCAAATTGATACTTCGTTTTTTTACTTGGTTATTAGTAAAAAGTAAAAAACACCTCTTATAACCAAGACCAAACAAATACCGAAAAATAGCGGTTATTCAGAACTAAAATACTGGTATCGGTTTTAACCGGTCGGTCTTTTCCCTTCCCTATCTTGAGACGGTATTATCTGGCGAAAAATGTTCGTCTCACTTTTCCTCGGGACAGTTGGGGTCATCTCCATTGCGTTACAGCGGTTAATTTCAATATAAAGAAATAACTTTTTCAAGGTGGTTGTGGTCGATGTTGAGTAACATTTGGTGGAGTTCTCTGATTTCTTTTCAAAGTAACCACAAAAATTGATCCATTTCTCAGTCTTTCCTGTCATAATTTTCAAAAATTAACATTAAATATTTGGTACATTTCGAGCTGTTTGAAATCTATATCTGATATAGATTGTGTTGTTCATTTTGTATTTCCAATGAACTCCATACTGAGAAGGCTATATGTACACATGGAGAGCATGTGCTTAATTCATAAGAAGATAGACTACAGACTACGGTATTACTAAATTGTGTAACATAAAACAAGCGCTTGCCTGCGTAAAACTCATTGTCCTTTTTAGTGGATTAGATCATTATTCTGTCACAGTGTAAACTGGAAAGTGGTTTAAATCTTATCTTTCTGATCGGAAACAAGACTTGTTAATAAGAAAAACCCTTGTGTTAATAGTCCTCATCCTGTAACTAATTTCATGTAATGTTCTACAAGGCTACATCTAACCGTCCCTACTATTTGTTGTGAGTCTTAATGACCTTTCGTTGGTAACACTACCACATGCCAAGTCTGTATTGTCTGGAGATGATGCAGACATCGCAACAAATAGTAAAGTTAATTGTAGGAAGGTCTGTAATCAATTCTTTGTCACTAAACTTTCAAAAGACTCACTGTATGTAGTTCAGACCTTATAAGGGGTTTCTTCCCAGAATATGGCAAAAATGTGACAAGCAGACAGAAAATGTTGACAGTGTTCACTATTTCGTATTTACGAAACGCTTCCTGTCAGATTAAAACTATGTGCCAAACTGGGACTCGAGTAAGGGATTTTGACTGTCGCAGACAACGCTCTTACCAAATGAGCTATACGAGCAAGGCGCGCACGCACTTCTACTTCCACTAGTACCTCTCTAATACCTTTAAATCTCACTAAGTTCTCCTGTATACCTTGAGGGACTAAATCTCCTGGAAGGAAGGATTCCATGTTCGAGTTCTCGTCCAGCATACAGTTCTACGTAAACTGCCAGAAAGTTTCAAAATAGCGCACACTCTGCTACAGAGTAAAGATTCATTCTGGAAACAATGCTGTAGGCTGTTGCTAAGTCCTTTCTCCACAATAGCCTTTCTTCCAGGAGTGATAATTCCTCCAGGTATGCAGGAGAACTTCTGTGAAGGTTAGATGGTAGGAGAAAAGGTACTGGAGGAAGAAGAGCTGTGCGGGCTGCAGGTGTGTCGTGCCTGGATCGCTGAGAAGGTAGGCAAAGATCCAGGGTTCGAGTACCGATCCGGCACACAGTTTTAATCCTCCAGGAAGTTCCAAACAGCACACACTGCACCGCATAGTGAAAGGTTTATCGTTGGACTTACAAATCTATATAAATAAAAATAATGTTCGTAATGTTTACACAAAGGCTAGTTCGAAAAGTTCTTCACCGATTGCTTTGAAATTTTGACACTACGTGCACTCCAGTAGCTATATAAAAAGACGCGCGTATTCATACAGGGTGTTTCAAAAATGACCGGTATATTTGAAACGGCAATAAAAACTAAACGAGCAGCGATAGAAATACACCGTTTGTTGCAATATGCTTGGGACAACAGTACATTTTGCGGCGGACAAACTTTAAAAATTACAGTAGTTACAATTTTCAACAACAGATGGCGCTGCAAGTGATGTGAAAGATATAGAAGACAACGCATCTGTGGGTGCGCCATTCTGTACGTCGTCTTTCTGCTGTATGCGTGTGCTGTTCACAACGTGCAAGTGTGCTGTGGACAACATGGTTTATTCCTTAGAACAGTGGAATTTTCTGGTGTTGGAATTCCACCGCCTAGAACACAGTGTTGTTGCAACAAGACGAAATTTTCAATTGAGGTTTAATGTAACCAAAGGACCGAAAAGCGGTACAATAAAGGATCTGTTTGAAAAATTTCAACGGACTGGGAACGTGACGGATGAACGTGCTGGAAAGGTAGGGCGACCGCGTACGGCAACCACAGAGGGCAACGCGCAGCTAGTGCAGCAGGTGATCCAACAGCGGCCTCTGGTTTCCGTTCGCCGTGTTGCAGCTGCGGTCCAAATGACGCCAACGTCCACGTATCGTCTCATGCGCCAGAGTTTACACCTCTATCCATACAAAATTCAAACGCGGCACCCCTCAGCGCCGCTACCATTGCTGCACGAGAGACATTCGCTAACGATATAGTGCACAGGATTGATGACGGCGATATGCATGTGGGCAGCATTTGGTTTACTGACGAAGCTTACTTTTACCTGGACGGCTTCGTCAATAAACAGAACTGGCGCATATGGGGAACCGAAAAGCCCCATGTTGCAGTCCCATCGTCCCTGCATCCTCAAAAAGTACTGGTCTGGGCCGCCATTTCTTCCAAAGGAATCATTGGCCCATTTTTCAGATCCGAAACGATTACTTCATCACGCTGTCTGGACATTTTTCTTGAATTTGTGGCGGTACAAACTGCCTTAGACGACACTGCGAACACCTCATGGTTTATGCAAGATGGTGCCCGGCCACATCGCACGGCCGACGTCTTTAATTTCCTGAATGAATATTTCGATGATCGTGTTATTGCTTTGGGCTATCCGAAATATATAGGAGGTGGCGTGGATTGGCCTCCCTATTCGCCAGACATGAACCCCTGTGACTTCTTTCTGTGGGGACACTCGAAAGACCAGGTGTACCGCCAGAACCCAGAAACAATTGAACAGCTGAAGCAGTACATCTCATCCTCAAGTGAAGCCATTCCGCCAGACACGTTGTCAAAGGTTTCGGGTAATTTCATTCAGAGACTACGCCATATTATTGCTACGCATGGTGGATATGTGGAAAATATCGTACTATAGAGTTTTCCAGACCGCAGCGCCATCTGTTGTTGACAATTGTAACTACTGTAATTTCGAAAGTTTGTCTGCCTGAAAATGTACTGTTGTCCCAAGCATATTGCAACAGACGGTGTATTTCTATCGCTGCTCGTTTAGTTTGTATTGCCGTTTCAAATATACCGGTCATTTTTAAAACACCCTGTATGAACTGTTGTGTCAAAATTTCAAAGCAATCGGTGAAGAAATTGTCAACACATGAACATTTATATGTATACAAAAGACAATGTAAATGTTCATTTGTTCAGAATCCTAAATTTAAGACAGTTCTTGACCGATTGCTTGGAAATTTTTACACAACGTCGCATTCGAATACGAGTGTGTTTTGATATACTCGTAGAAGGTGACAAGTATTGAACTATATGAAATGAAATCGTAATAACTTCTGAACGGTTTGCGTTAGGACGTTCAAACTGCACGGTTGACCGCGGGGTAAGTGGCAATTAATATGCTCGTGGTTAGTATGGTTTAGCGACGAAGCCCAGTTTTATGTAATAATTGTAGGGGACATGTATATAAAAATGTAAATGTTCGATTGTTCAAAATCTACAATCTCCGGAAATTTTCATCGACTGCTTCGAATTTTGACAAATGTTGTATTCAAACACGCACGTATTTTTATGTACCTAATTTTAATATATAACGAAAATAAAATTGTAAGTATTACCTTGTACAAAATAGTACACTATGTGATCAAAAGTATCCGGACACTCACCAAAACATACGTTTTTTATATTAGGTGCGTTGTGCTGCCACCTACTGCCAGGTACTCCATATCAACAACCTCAGTAGTCATTAGACATCGTGAAAAGGCAGAATGAGGCGCTCCACGGAAGTCACGGACTTCGAACGTGGTCGTCAGATGATTGTGTGTCACTTGTGTCATAAGTCTGTACGCGAGATTTCCATACACCTAAACATCCCTAGGTCCACTGTTTCCGATGTGATAGTGAAGTGGAAACGTGAAGCGACACGTACAGCACAGAAACGTTCAGGCCGACCTCGTCTGTTGACTGACAGAGACCGCCGACAGTAGAAGAGGGCCGTAATGTGTAATAGGCAGGCATCTATCCAGACCATCACACATGAATTCAAAATTGCTTCAGGATCCACTGAAAGTATTATGACTGTTAGGCGGGAGATGAGAAAACTTGGATTTCATGATCGAGCGGCTGCTCATAAGCTACACATCACGCCGTAAATTCCAAACGACACCTCGCTTGGTGTAAGGAGCGTAAACATGGGACGACTGAAGAGCGGTAAATCGTTGTGTGGAGTGACGAATCACGGAACACAATGTGGCGATCCGATGGCAGGTTGTGGGTATGGCAAATGCGCCATGAACGTCATCTGCCAGCGTGTGTAGTGCCAACAGTAAAATTCGGAGGCGGTGGTGTTATAGTGTGGTCGCGTTTTTCATAGAGGAGGCTTGCACCCCTTGTTGTTTTGCGTGGCACTATCACAGCACAGGCCTACACTGATGTTTTAAGCACCTTCTTGCTTCCCACTATTTAAGAGGAATTTGGGGATGGCGATTGCATCTTTCAACACGATCGAGCAACTATACATAATGCACGCCCTGCGACGAAGTGGACACACAACAATAACATCCATGTAATTGTCTGGCGTGCGCAGAGTGCTGACCTGAATCCTATGAAGCACCTTAGGGATGTTTTGGAACTCCGTACCAGACCTCACCGACAGACATCGATACCTCTCCTCAGTGCAGCACTCCGTGAAGAATGGCCTACAATTCCCCAAGAAACCTTCCAGCACCTTACTAAACGTATGCCTGCGAGAGTGGACGCTGTCATCAAGGCTAAGTGCGTGCCAACACCATATTGAAATCCAGAATTACCGATGGTTCAAAAGGCTCTGAGCACTATGGGACTTAACATCTGTGGTCATCAGTCCCCTAGAACTTAGAACTACTTAAACCTAACTAACCTGAGGACATCACACACATCCATGCCAGAGGCAGGATTCGAACCTGCGACCGTAGCACTCCCGCGGTTCCGGACTGAGCGCCTGAACCGCTAGACCACCGCAGCCGGCAATTACCGATGGAGTACGCCATGAACTTCTAAGTCATTTTCAGCCAGGTGCCCATATACTTTTGATCAGATAGTGTATATATCCGAAATTTCTCCACAGATTGCTATGAAATTTTGATACAACGTTGCATTCTAATACTGCGTGTTTTTATTTATCTATTTTTAATATATAAATTGTACATTTATCTATTTTTGATGTATAATTCCATCCTGGTATTTTCCATTGTTTGAATTTATTTTTAATATATATAATATCTGAATAAGTGTTTGACATACACCAAATATCTCGAAAAGATCTTGATCGCTTTACTTCAAATTTTTACGCTATACTCATGAACATCTCAAAAAGTACTCGACCGATTTACGTCCAATTTTTACAAGTTGCTAAGTCATCAGTCCGAGCTAAAGTTTTTAGTGTCCAAAAGTGTGTAACGCAAATTAAGTATGCTGTAAAAAGTTTTCAATGCCGTTGAGCCATAAAATACTTTTTAAAAGAGTAAACCGTTGTTTGACTGTGTGCTATCATATTTTTCTTTTATACAGATCACCTGCTTTGGACTGCTTTTAACAACATGACTTAATAATGGTATAACAACTTTTAGCACTGCACTCGATAATGGCATAAAAACCGAAACCTGGACAGCACGATATATAAATATAATAACACACAGTCAAATGGCGGTTTACTCTTTTGAATAGTAAATGTATAGTGATTTCAAGAACGTCTTGCATGGGGCTGTTCAGAAAACCGAATGCGCTATCTACTGCTTCTCAGTATTTTTGTCATTAATGAAATATTACATATTGCAAACCAACAGCTCAGTTCAAGTAGTCAATAACAGAGATACAAATAAATTGCATAAAGATTTTAAGTCGTTTACTTTGGCCCAGAAAGATGCCCATTATTCACGGACAAATATTTTCATTAACTTGCCAACCTCCAAAAAGTTTAGTTACAACTAAAGTACTGGTGGTGGTGGTTAGTGTTTAACGTCCCGTCGACAACGAGGTCATTAGAGACGGAGCGCAAGCTCGGGTTAGGGAAGGATTGGGAAGGAAATCGGCCGTGCCCTTTCAGAGGAACCATCCTGGCATTTGCCTGAAACGATTTAGGGAAATCACGGAAAACCTAAATCAGGATGGCTGGAGACGGGATTGAACCGTCGTCCTCCCGAATGCGAGTCCAGTGTGCTAACCACTGCGCCACCTCGCTCGGTAACTAAAGTACTGTTTAAAAGAGGATCCTAGGAGATTTTTTCTGTCAACTCCTTCTACACCACTGATCCATTTCTCAGCCAAACCAGATGACGTATTATCATTAATACCGAATTACATGAGCGTTACGTAACATCTGACTTCTGCGTCAGCTTTCTGTCTGATGCACTTCAATGTATACTGGGTGAACTACAAATTTAATGACGAAATTTCGGTGGTTGTTCAGGGATATTAACTGAGGATTTACGTATGGGAGACCTTTGTACTCTGATGACTCGTTACAGAATAATTATTTATTTATGGTTTACTCGTTTTGTGACGCCATTACCTTTCTTTTTTGTGGGAAAACCTCCACCAGAATGAACATTCCATCACCAAAAAGTACAACATAGAAAAGAGAGTAACACAACAACCCTCATACGGAATGGGTTCACTTCTCAGAGTGTTGCCGGCCGCGGTGGTCTCGCGGTTCTAGGCGCACAGTCCGGAACCGTGCGACTGCTACGGTCGCAGGTTCGAATCCTGCCTCGGGCATGGATGTGTGTGATGTCCTTAGGTTAGTTAGGTTTAAGTAGTTCTAAGTTCTAGGGGACTAATGACCACAGCAGTTGAGTCCCATAGTGCTCAGAGCCATTTTTCAGAGTGTTGTTTACAATTTCGACAACCTTGCTCACAGCATTGTGTACATCTACGCACCGTCGACTGTGTCACACGACCAAGAGTCTCGTAAATTTGGTGTACTGTTTACACGACTGCGACAATCATTACAGCCATATTTATTTGGATATCAACCGGAGTCTCGTGAACAAGTCTCTTATCTTCTCTAAAATGGTTCAGATAGCACTACCGAGCGAGGTGGCGCAGTGGTTAGCACACTGGACTCGCATTCGGGAGGAAGACGGTTCAATCCCGTCTCCAGCCATCCTGATTTCGGTTTTCCGTGATTTCCCTAAATCGTTTCAGGCAAATACCGGGATGGTTCCTTTGAAAGGGCACGGCCGATTTCCTTCCAAATCCTTCCCTAACCCGAGCTTGCGCTCCGTCTCTAATGACCTCGTTGTCGACGGGACGTTAAACACTAACCACCACCACCAGATAGCACTGTGCACCATGAGACGTAACGTCTGAGGTCATCAGTCCCCGAGAACTTTGAACTTCTACGAGACAGGAATCGAACCTGCGACCGTGGCGGTCGCGCGCTTCCAGACTGAAGTGCCTAGAAAAGCTAGCCCACTGCTGTCGGGCTTTTCTCTTCTCATGCCCCTTCAAGAAAAGTCTATTGGTGTTGTGACTGGTGACCGATCTAGCCCTGGAACAAAAGCACCGACGCCGGCCGCGGTGGTCTCGCGGTTCTAGGCGCACAGTCCGGAACCGTGCGACTGCTACGGTCGCAGGTTCGAATCCTGCCTCGGGCATGGATGTGTGTGATGTCCTTAGGTTAGTTAGGTTTAAGTAGTTCTAAGTTCTAGGCGACTGATGACCTCAGATGTTAAGTCCTATTGTGCTTAGAGCCATTTGAACCATTTTTTTAACCATCCCATGTCTAGAAACGTTTGCAAGTTGGTTCCCAAAGCAGTAAGCCGAAATTCACAATTCTCTTGCTTTCCTGTTGCCTACAGACGAGACTGGGATGGTCATTGTAACTTATTCTCTTCCAGAGTGGGGACATCTGATATATCTCACACATCCTGTATATTCCATTCTAGCACAGAAATACTGGAAATTACATCTGCCAATTTCGTTCCCTGAAGAATTTGTCGAGTTCTGTTCGTACGGATTTCCTGAATCTAATCACAAGTGTCGTCCGACATTTGGTAATGTCGTTGTTTGTTCCCTAAACGACAATCCTTTTCTGTGCTGGGCGTATTTTGAAAGTCGAGAAAAATGCCATCAAACTGGACACCTTTGTGTACGGCACTCTAGATTTCATGGACGAGCAAAGCGAGTTGAGTTTCACAAGACCTGTGCCTGCGGAATCCATGTTGACTTTTATGGAGGAGTTTTCCGTTCTGTAAAACGTCACAGTGGAAGAGCAAAAAATGTGTATCTTTATTCATCGGAAGGAAGGTCATAACTGAGACAGAACCGCGCGTTCGCAGGCTGCCGTATGGACAAGAGGCGTCCAGTAAGTAATGTACCTTTTTTGTGCAAGCAAGTTGGTTTTATACATGATTGCCATACACCATATTATTCCCCATCTATTACCTACTAAACCCTATTTGCCAGCATAATCTCCATTCAGTGCGACGGCGTTACACCACCTTACTGAGAGGGCGTGTATGCCTGCCTGGTAACGCTCTATAAAGGTCCACGACGGAGCCAACGCCTTGCTCCATCAATAATCCCCCAGCATCCACTTGGGCAGCGAGGTGTTTGAGTGCGATCTGTCGATCACCTCGAATGACAGTGTCCGAACGTTCCAACACTGTACGAGTCACAGCTGTGTGCGAAAGACTGGCACGTGGGAGATCGGACTCGTTAGCGCGACCTTGTTGCGATGATGACAGACGCCTCGCCCAACAACTCATCGGACTTTTTTTAACTTCCAGGACTCTGTAGACATTCTGCAAGCCCCTTCGAATATCTTCGTTACTCTGGTTTTCTGCCAAAAGGAACTCAGTACCAACTCTCTGCCTGGAACGCACCTCCGTTAGGGGTGCCATCAAACTGGACGCCTTTGTGTGCGGCACTCTGGATCTCATGGACGAACAGGACGAGTTGAGTTTCACGAGATGTGTATAGCTATAATACTGGCCATTAAAATTGCTACACCACTAAGATGACGTGCAACAGACGCGAAGTTTAACCGACATGAATAAGATGCTGTGATATGCAAATGATTAGCTTTTCAGAGCATTGACACGAGGTTGGCGCCGGTGGCGACACCTACAACGTGCTGGCATGAGGACAGTTTCCAACCGATTTCTCATACATGCGTACCATCACGTTTCCGACTTTTACAAAGGTCGGATTGTAGCACATCGCGATTGCGGTTTATCATATCGCGACATTGCTGATCCCGTTAATCGAGATCCAATGACTGTCAGCAGAATATGGAATCGGTGGGCTCAGGAGGGTAATACGGAACGCCGTGCTGGATCCACCGGCCTCGTATCACTAGCAGTCGAGATGACACACATCTTATCTGCATAGCTGTAACGGATCGTGCAGCCACGTCTCGATCCCTGAGTCAACAGATAGGGACGTTTGCAAGGCAACAACCATCTGCACGAACAGTTCGATGACGTTTGTAGCAGCATGGACTATCAGCTCGGAGACCATAGCTGCGATTACACTTGTCGCTGCATCACAAACAGGAGCGCCTGCGATGGTGTACTCAACGACGGACCTAGGTGCATGAATGGCTAAACGTCATTTTTTCGGATGAATCCAGGTTCTGTTTACAGCATCACGAAGGTCGCATCCGTGTTTGGCGACATCGTGGGGAACGCACATTGGAAGCGTGTATTCGTCATCGCCATACTGGCGTATCAGCCGACGTGATGGTATGGGGTGCCATTGGTTACACGTGTCAGTCACCTCTTGTTTGCATTGACGGCACTTTGAACAGCGTGCGTTACTTTTCAGATGTGTTACGACCCGTGGCTCTACCCTTCATTCGATCGCTGCGAAACCCTACATTTCAGCAGGATAATGCACGACCGCATGTTGCAGGTCCTGTACGGGGCTTTCTGGATACCGAAAATGTTCGACTGCTGCCCTGGCCAGCACATTCTCCAAATCTCTCACCAATTGAAAACGTCTGGTCAATGGTGGCCGAACAACTGACTCGTCACAATACGCCAGTCACTACTCTTGATGAACTGTGGTATCGCGTTGAAGCTGCATGGGCAGCTGTATCTGTACACGCCATCCATCTCTGTTTGACTCAATGCCCAGGCGTATCAAGGCCGTTATTACGGCCTGAGGTGGTTGTTCTGGATACTGATTTCTCCGGATCTATGCACCCAAATTGCGTGAAAATGTAATCAGTTCTAGTATAGTATATTTGTCCAATGAATGCCCGTTTATCATCTGTATTTCTTCTTGGTGTAGCAATTTTAATGGCCAGTAGTGTATGTATAGCGCCGTCGCCTATCGGAACTTCGCGAAACCTTAGGGACTGAAGAGGGAATATTCTACGATGTTCTGCAACAAATACCGCATTTTTTCAAACGAGAAATCGGCCGCGTAGAATGAATGTGTTGCATTACTTAGTGATCGCCCCCTCGTACGTAAACTTGACGGCGTCACTTCGACGTTATTCTGGCTGCGCTTTTGACCTGTTGGCGCTCGTCAGCTGCTAAGTGTTGATGGAGGGGCTCTTCAGCAGGAGACGGACAGCAGCACGCCAGGTGAAAACGGCTGGGCGCTGATCGGCTGGCGAGATGCCGGCGAGTGACGCCCTCCAGCGGCGGCGGCTGTTGCCAAAGGACGCTAAGTGACGTCACTTCGCTCTACAAAACAAAGACCTGCCGACTGCTGACGACGCGGCGCCGCGAATAGCTGGCCCGTTCTCTGACGTCACTCACACCAATCTGAAAACCCGGCGGGCCCACCGCCAGAGCCGTCCCGAGCTTTCCGGACTCTGCGCGCCAGGGTACATACATACTTGTATACTCCACGGACGCCGGCGTTGAATATTTGAATACTGCTACTGGGCGACAGAGAATAGAGAGAATAGGGACGATTGCGTGCAACATATATCACAATAATTCATAATTGACTTGTCATACGTTAACCCTGTAAAATAGTTATTGTGGCCGATGTTTTAAAAAATCAATATACTCTGCCTTACAAAACAAGTTGTTGTTGATGTGATCTTCAGTCCAGAGACTGATTTGATGCAGCTCTCCATGGTACTCTATTCTGTGCAAGCTTCATCTCCCCATACCTACTGCAACCTACATCCTTCTAAATCTGCTTAGTGTATTCATCTCTTGGTCTCCCTCTACGAATTGTTACCCTCAACGCTGCCCTCCAATACTAAATTGGTGATCCCTTCATGCTTCAGAACATGTCCTAACAACTGATCCCTTCTTCTAGTCAAGATGTACCACAAATTTCTCTTCTCCCCAATTCTATTCAATACCACCTCATTAGTTATGTGATCTACCCATCTAATCTTCAACATTCTTCTGTATCACCATGTGATCTACCCATCTAATCTTCAGCATTCTTCTGTATCACCACATTTCGAAAGCTTCTATTCGCTTCTTGTCCAAACTATTTATCGTCCACATTTCACTTCCATACATGGTCACACTCCATAGAAATACTTTCAGAGACGACTTCCTGACACTTAAATCTATACTTGATGTTAAGCCACGGCTGCAAAATACTAACACAAAACAATTAAAGCACGCAGAAGGAGGGGGACGAGGGAAGGTAGCGACATGTCTTGTCATCCTGTCCCTTCTTTCTGCCAGTGTTTTCCACGTATTCCTTTCCTCACCGATTCTGCGCAAAATCTCCACATTCCTTACCTTATCAGTCCACCTTATTTTCGTCTGTAGCACCACATCTCAGATGCTTCGATTCTCTTCTGCTCCGGTTTTCCCACAGTCCTTATTTCACTATCATACAATGCTGTCCTCCAAACGTACAACCTCAGGAATTTTTTCCTCAAATTAAGGCCTATGTTTGATACTAGTTGAACCATTAATTTACTTTCAAAGCCTTTTCTTACGAATTTACTTTATTTACTAGCCATTCATCAAGAACATTAACACATTTACTCACACTAAGTGAGCGTGGAAGTAGTTGCCAGGGAGCAACTGATGAAATCAAAATGAAATTGCTTTTAACAAATGTGAATTTTATTCCTGAAAACGTTTTTTAAGAAACATTTTAAATTATAAGCAGAAAGCACCACCTAAACATCAAGTTACAATTTATTCAGAGGCAGAAAGAAACAAATTTTTGAGTGTATGAGCTTTCGGGCTGAGAAGCTTCCGCTCCCTTTCAACATGGCCGTAGTCACGACCGCTCACAACAACCTCTGAAAGACTACACAGGTGCAAAGCTGCAACACACCAGATTACCTTAGAGTAAAAGTCTTAACAATTCACAAAAGCACACAAACTATGCACCCCATAGGAGGGATGGAAATGGTACAAAACATTAAAATTAAAAGATTAACTTGCCACCAAATGTGCAATTTGATTTTAACTTCAAGAAAAGTCTTACGGTGGAAGGGTGGCAACTTTATATGCAAAAATGACTATTTTAAAAAAGCCCATGAAATGCAATCTTACAAAAAATTATACAAGGTAGGCCAAACATGCGCCACAGTACACATATAACGCCTCTCAAGATGATAGGCAAGATGAAAACATATTTCAGAAATTAGGCCGTTGCACTTCAAGCAATAATTTCGTTAACACACTCAGTCCGACAAACGTAACAGAGGCAGCTATTAACGAACGGCAGATTGATAGGGAGATTACCGAACAACCCGAACCGCAGGTTGCTCTAACCCGCCCCTACTCCACAAGGGAAAAACGGGCCACCCAATTCATAAATAACCACCTTCCCGCGCGTGGAAGAATCGTGGGACGACCCCAAAACAAAGCGGCTGGTGACCTCACCAAGAAAACAAGTAGAATTTAACAAGTAAATGAAACAACATATCACCAATCACTTAACTTCTAATAAACTGCGATTTCTGGCGAAAACCTGGCGCAGCACCCCCAAAACGCTCTCCCGAACCGTCCGCTGCCAGCCGCTTCAACGGGCGCAGGAAGGCTCGCTGATCTCCCGTCTCACGGCGTCACAGCTCGCACCGGCCAGACCGATGTCGTGGGTTGACTCCTGTTGCCCTCGTGTCGGCCGCGAAGTCACTACCCCTCGCTATACGGCGCGGCCCACCCGACTCACGTTGTGACCTCATATGCGTCGACGCTCAAGACGGACAAGTCATCTTGTATCTCAGTGCGCGACCGACCAACCGATCGATCCAATCGCCAATGACCGTTACCTGAGCAACTCGAGCAGACTGGCGGCTTAACGCGTAGACTCAGATGCTGGAGCTAAGCCCCGACTGGGCGACTACTCGTTGAGTTCTCTCACTGCGCCATTACTTCGGACGAGAGACAGATTAGCAAGCTGTGGACGAGAGACTGACCCCAGACTGACTCCAGACTCACCCAGACTTACCAATTGGCGAGCTCATAGCGCCCCTTAAATGCAAATGAATAGGCAACCTATCCCCTTTCCCACCAGAGGGAGACCCCAAAGACGCGATTGCCACAGCGGCGCCACCGCCAGGAACGGAGGGCGACTCCTTCACACAACTCGCTGCGGCGCGCTCTTCAAAACAGCAATTTTTACCACGGCCACTAGTAGACTTCTCTTTGTCAGGAATGCCCTTTTTGCTAGAGCTAGTCTGCTTTTTATGTCCTCCTTATCTCATGGGTTAATTTATTGCCTAGGTAGTAGAATGACTTAACTTTCTCTATTTCGTGTCCATCAGTCCTGATGTTAAGTTTCTCTTAGCTATCATTTCCCCTATTTTTCATTACTACGAGGTATTTCAAAACCATTCATCAGACTTCACAGGACCATATCTTCGAAATGGATGTATATTGGCACATTTTCACTGACGCATAGGGCTACAAATTTTTTGTTTTCGAGGGAACCATCCGAGTTTACGGGATGATATCTTTTACATGCTCACATATAGAACCGTGAACTGGTTTTTTCATTTAATTTAATTTTATTTTATTTTTTGTTTACTATTACATTTGAGATCAACGTTTGCTTTTCCGTTTCACAAACGTTCAGTATATACTCTACTGGACTGTCGAACTCGTCCCATATGTTTGCGAGCATGTCTGGAGTTACTGGATTCACCCATAGTAATTGCAAGGGAAGGCATATAGACGGAGTCTTAGACAAACCACCACAAAGAAATAGAAATAAAAAATAGAAAACCGTGAGATCAGCCGATGTTGGGAGCGAATTGAGCAATGCAAGATCCGCGCATCCCATACGTTGTAAGAATGTAGAGCCGCTCTCTTGACGAAAATCATTTCGTGAAGTTATAATTGTAACTGAATTGTTTCGGTCTGTTGTTGAAACGAAGAACGCAAACAGCCTATCGTTGCTGTCTATTCGTCATCTCGACTCGATGCACGCTGGGTAATGAGCGCGTGGGCCAGCCGCACCAAAGAGACACCTATCGGCTTCAGTCGTGCAGAAGACGTAGTCTTTTATAATCGTATGAATCTTTTTCAAACAACTTGTTTACATTGGCCATAGCTCTGGTACACGGTCAAATTCGAAGCTCTTTATTCGGCTCTTTATGCCCCTTTTACAGTAGCGGCTTTCTTGCCTCTGTCGACAACTCGTGGCAAGTAAGACTACTGTTTACCACCACGCGGTTTAAGGCGTCCTGTCACGGGTTGCACGGCCACTCCCGCCGAAGGTTCGAGTCCTCCCTCGGGCATGGGTGTGTGTGTGTGTTGTTCTCAGCATAAGTTAATTTAATTTAGTTTAAGCAGTGTGTAAGTCTTGCGACCAATGACGTATGCAGTTTGGTCCCTTAGGAATTCACACACACACGCACACGCACACACACACATACACACACACACACACACACACACACACACACACACACACACACTGTTGCGCCCTTTTCGTAATGTTCCTGTACCGAGAGTCGCAACTCATTAATAGTCGCTTTTGCTTACACGTCATTGTTTGCATTGTGTCCTTTCTGAGTGCTGCCTGCTGTGAAATTGAGCTTATGAGAGACCATCCTTCTTACAAAGAGTGGGAATGTAGTAACATCGTTAAGGAACTGCAGTAATTGAGTGTATTAATAACCAAGGTCAATGTCATGCTGAATGTTCGAGACAAAGGTGTATGGTAACTCCTCCACCCTGGTGAAAAATACAAGTGTAAACCTGAGATTTTCCCATATACGTGGAGAGACTTTAGTGACCGTTTCGTCCAGCCTTTCAAAAAAAGGGTACCGAATTATTCAATTAATATAAAACCAAATCACATGTACATACAGGAGGAGAAATTATAAATCCGATCACTGCAGTCACGGTTCGATTGAGTGCATATTTAATAAGTCGGAAACCTTAATATGCAAATTTTCATTATAAAATCAACGTTACTCGGTATTCTGGACTCACCGATGTGTTGCTGAATTATACGACCATCGGATGGAAAGATCAGAATATTTTTAACACACACGAAACCTATTGCACAGAAAAATCACAAGATGAAGTGTATTGTTGAAGGAATGAGCCGTTTCATTCAAATTGTCTTTTTGGCCACGCTGTCGCGGAGGAAGTCTTTTTCTTCGCAGGAGTGTACAAGTGACACCAATTCAGGTGGACAACCTAAGAGCCCGCTTCACCGTCTAGAAAGCAGCAGATGTCAGTGCAGCCTGTCAGGAAAATTGGCTTCAGGAACTACTTTTTTACCATTGCAGACCCTCCACTGGGGCAATAAATCTCACGGAGACATGCTCTGAAGAACCATTCTAACGTAGTTTCTCTGCTACGGTCGCAGGTTCGAATCCTGCCTCGGGAATGGTACTGTGTGATGTCCTTAGGTTAATTAGGTTTAAGTAGTTCTAAGTTCTAGGGGACTAATGACCACAGCAGTTAAGTCCCTTAGTGCTCAGAGCCATTTGAACCATTTTTTTTTTTTTTTGAACGGCACAAACAAGCATCGGTGTGGAAATTTTTTAAAATACGATGTCTCGTAAACGATTCGCACTATGACCCTGCAACAAACACCACTGAAATTCTAATTTACTCTACTTTGAGTTTGTTAATGTCAATAGGCATTGCTCTATTTAAAAAATATGTATGTTTGTGCAAAAATACCCTTTGCAGGTATTATTACAAGGTGTTTATTGGCTATGAATACGGGACCCTTACTATCAATCTGTTCTGTGAAAACCGCAGATCAACAACACTTTCTGTTTCCGCAATATTTGCAGTGCAAGTTTTAGGTAATTCACCCTGTATACGTGGTGTCCCTCCCAAAAGTTGTCAGGTGCATTTGCTCTGGGGTTTTGGCAGATATTTGCAATATCGTTTCTGCAATGTAAAGCTGGTGTCAGCCAAAACAAGTACCACTCATCTCGTCTTTCGTGCGGTGCCAAGTGTCGATGGAAAGAGTAGCTTTGTCTCTTGTCACAAACAAAATGATTTTCACCTGCCCATTCGATAGGGCAGTACCAGATTACTTAAGTGCGATAATCGTTACATCGTTATGTGTTAAAAGGGACACTAAAGCACGAAGAAGAACCCATATCCAGCAAGGACAGAACCGCCCTGGACCGCAATGACTGCTACCGCCAGGCAGCAGAGCTACTCAGTCGCCGCTAAAGTACTCGTTATTCTTCCCCTGCATGTACACACTATCAGCCAGTATGTAAATGATTAGAGTTGCAATTCTCTGTGATGAGTTAGTGTTGTTCGGGTTTAATTTTGTTACCGGGCCTGGAATGCTATGTAAGAGACGTGAACAGCGCAAGATGTTGAGTGACCACTTTAAAAGATGAGCACTTGAAAGTCTTCGAAAGGGGCTTCGTTGTGGATCTCAATTTGGCCGGCTGCCGGCTGCACTATCCAGATCTGTGAGGCATTCAGCTGCGAAAGGGCCCAATGTCAGGCTACACGGGAGCGTGAGGGCAGGAAAACTCTTAGTCAAGGTTCCGATTGACATCGTCTGACCATCAAAAGGGAAAATTGACGTAATGTGCATCAAGCACGTCGTAACCTCGTCCTATTTGCGCCTGCCATCCGACACCAAGCAAAGGACCCCCCGCAACTTACTATGTTATCTCGCAGCATTCATCGAGGACTAGCAGCGGTTGGAGTGGGCAATAACTGTTCCACGTGTAGGCTGCCGGTAACATCAAACACAAACGGCTGCACTGACGGGGAAGCATGGACTACTTAAGAATGGCACCACATTCCGTTCAGCAATGGAGCGCAGTTGTGCATTACCCCGGCTGACCGTCATCGGCAAGTATGTGAGCGACGTGGGGAGAGGTCCCATTCTTGCAATTATTTTGAGAGGCACAGTTATTTTACTCCCAGTGTTTACTCATGGTGTTGGAAGCCATCAGGTATGACTTAAGGTCACGGCTAATAGTGATTCGGGGAAACTCGACGGCACCACAGTACATCACGGACGCCCTGTATCCTCACGTGTTATCTCGTGAGACAGTACCGCGGCGCTATTGTTCTATACCATAATGCTCTCCAGCACATTGCACGAGCCCTCTAATAAGTGTGTGCGTGACGTTGAGATACTTCCATGGCCAGCAAGAACCGTATATCTGTCCCCGAGAGAAGCTGTACAGGACAATTTTGGTCGTCATCTCCGTCCCAGTGATAGTATCAAGGTGCTGTGAGCCAGCTCGTCTCAGGCGAGATGACAGCAGTCTTATGACACGTTTCCCAAACGAATCAGAGTATGCATTCAGGCCAGAGGGAATGCAATGTCACACTAGTAGCTAAGTGGACTGTACTGCCCTTCGTAAATTTGACTCAAATAACATCACTTACTATCATACTACTCTCAGTAAAAGTGAAGAAGAATTACAGGATCAGCTGAAGGAATGGTCTAACGGGTACAGAATATGGACTGACAGCAAATCGACGTCGGGGCCAACGGCTTGCTGCATCAATAACGTCGCATCATCCCTCTGCTGTGTCCTTCATTGGGCCAAGCAGATGGAAGCTGCAAGGTATGAAATCCGCGATGTAGGATAGATGAAAAAGAACAGCCCAAAGAAATTTTTGAGTTCATCTCGGGTGCGCAGACTTGGATGTGGCCTTGCGTGGAGAAGTTCGTTTGCATTTTCGTGGCGACGAGCACGCTGAAGTCGTTTCTTCAGTTCCCTGAGGGTAGTGCAGTACGCTTTAGCGTTAATCGTTGCACCACGAGGGAGGACAACAAACAGAATAACCCCTTCAGTCTCAGAAAACTATCACCATGACTTTACCAGCTGAGAGTGCGGCTTCCTTCGGTGGCGTGGTGTGGCGCACTCCATGGATCGCCGTTTTGTTTCTGGTTCGAAGTGATGAACTCGTGTTTCATCGCCTATGACAACGTTCGACAAAAACAATGGTCACTATCAGTCTCGTGAAGCGTAAGCTATTTCCCAGAGATGGTCGATCGTTGCTCTTCTGTTAGGCGACGAGGAACCCAGTGAGCACACCCAATATCTACGATGCTCTGGTTTTCCCCAAGAAGGAACTCAAAGCCACTTCTCTGATTGGAACGCACCTCTGTTACAGACGCCATTTTGAAGGCCACGTATAAAGTCGCCACCTATTGGAACTTCATGAAACTCTAGAGGCTGAAGCAGGAATTTTCGACGATATCCTAGAACAAGTTCCGCATTTTTTTTCAACCATAACTAAAGCACTCCGTCGTCAGGCCACGAGAGGCCTACCGGTCGTTATGATGGTATTCTTGACCGAAGCCGCTACTATTCGGTCGAGTACCTCCTCAATTGGCATCACGAGGCTGAGTGCACCCCGAAAAATGGCAACAGCGCATGGTGGCCCGGATGGTCACCCATCCAAGTGCCGACCACGCCCGACAGCGCTTAACTTCGGTGATCTCACGGGAACCGGTGTATCCACTGCGGTAAGGCCGTTGCCTTTTCAACCATAACTGGCCGATAAAAAAAGTGTTGCATTATTTACTGAACGCCCCTTGTATATCATACACTTTGATGCTTGAAAAATAGTTTTACAAAAGGCTTATCATGTATAGATGACGTGTTTTCTTCAAAAGTACTGACTGAAAGGATAAGATAATTTAATCTTGAGGCGTCTTACTTTCACTCATTACGAAAAATCTTACCGGCACATCATAGCGACAAAGGCACACTGAAAACAGAAAAATTACGATCTGAAAAAAAAATCCACCAATGGTTGCAAGTTATCCCCACTTTTTAATATTTACAAAGACGATATAATCAGAAACTGGAAGCCTAGAGCAACTCCAGGAACCAAAATTTCCGCACATAAGACCAAGACTATACCTTCTAGAGGTAAATATCCAGTTCGTACAAAATGTACTCTAAGTAACAGATCTATTAAACAAGTGCCCACCTTTCAGTATCTTGTTGTGACGTAACTTACCGACAATGATAATGATATCGGTTTCCAACCGGTTTCATGACGTACTGCATCCTTTCCGGGATGGTTCGTAAGAGGTTACCATAGACTCCAATCATTGTTCATACGATACTACATTTCGTACTTGTATGTGTGCCGCGCGGGGTTAGCCGAGCGGTCTGAGTCATGGACTGTGCGGCTGGTCCCGGCGGAGGTTCGAGTCCTCCCTCGGGCATGGGTGTGTGTGTTTGTCCTTAGGATAATTTAGGTTAAGTAGTGTGTAAGCTTAAGGACTAATAACCTTAGCAGTTAAGTCCCATAAGCTTTCACACACATTTGAACATTTCTGAACTTGTATGTGTTAATGTAGTGCCACCAGAAAATGCCATGGCTACCATACTTTCTGAGTTGGTACGTTCCTATGGAACCAAACTGCTGAGATCACACTACTTAATCTAACTTCAGCTAACTTACGCTAAAACAACACACCCACCCATGCCCGAGGGAGGACGCGAACCTCCGACGGGGGAACCGCGCGAACCGTGGCAAACCGCCCCAGACCCCGCGCGGCACTTTCTGAAGTACAGGAACTGCAAGGTGTCTGTTAAATCCACACAAATCAAAACTCCCAACGCCATTCTCCCCAAACAACACCGAAGTATTTATTAGCATCTTAGAGATCAGTCTGATAGGGTGTTCAGTGAACAGAAGGAACTACGAAACAAGAAATTCCCGTATCAGTTTGTATCAGTTCTGCGACAAACTCCAGCAACATCTTAGAGCTCGACGGCGTTGTCATAGCGACGCAAGACAAACGCGGACTCAACTTATAAAGATACGTTAATCCCAAAATGGTGTGGTTTAAATATATAAATGTAAAATTTTGTTACATGCACTGCATGAGAAAAAAGTGAAACAACCAAATGACATGGTCACTATAACTTCGTTCACGTACATACCACTGGCGGGTATGAAAATGAGTAGGTTGGCAATTCACTGTGACAAGTAGAACGGCCATCACAGTGTGTATTAGAGTTGTTCCTGTTGAGCATTATTACTAGGAGATACCGTCAGGAGATACAAAAACACTTAGAAAACTTAAAAACAGCACCAATACTGGGTCGAGACGACAGACACATTTTCATAATGGAAGGAAACGCGAAACCAACATTGTGGTGCAGCAGAGTAATGGACAAAATAGGACATTGTATCAGAACTTGACCTCATGTCATGAATAAGTCACCCGACCCATGTTCTTTCCAAAATCGCACAGGTTCAGCGACAAATATAGATATCATCCTCGCAAACTCGAAAGTCAGTGACCACTTAGGCAGCTAGAAGATGGACTTAACAACAAGTGACCATAATCTCATTCACTTCACAGTTAGAAACGCAGCAACATCCATCCCGAGTGACAATACGATTTACTCAAAACGAACTGGGAACTTTCAAAGAAAGAATTCAGGATTTAACCACCGCGAAAGAAGCAGATGTGATGTTGACGTCAAAGCGAACGAATTGGTGCGAGCGCTGCAGACGCCACAATGCAAGGCGATCCAAACATTTGTTAGGAATTCAAAAGCGTTTAAAATTCCCTGGAGTCATGCCTTATAGCATTAAGACATAGAGCAAGGCAGGAGATGAGATACTACCAAAGATCTTCAGCGGAAACAGAACGACAAAGAAGGCTGATTTTCCATCAAATGCAATATAGAGAGGTACAACACCAAACTACTACACCAAACAAGAGTAGAAAAATGAGAGGCGTACATTAAGGACCAAATGGTAACATATCTTTGAAGTTTTCCATATAAACTTGCAACAAATAAGGTTCTATCACCCACTGTACTGTATTGTTTCGTTCTTTGTAGTTTTTTCGTTTGATGCTTATTCCGTTAGATATTTGGCTCGGTCACTATCAATGGACCATCCTGTATACATGTTGATTCTGTGTTTATGTTACATACTTTCAAGGATGATGGAGATGGAAAAATGTATCACTTTGAAATAAGAGTCCCTTGTTCGTAAACGAATGAGAGGAAAGTTACAAACGAAAATCATTCCGATGCCACTGACATGTGTCGTTACTGTTGTTGCTAAGAATGCAGGGTACGGAACTTTCAGAGATACCATTTGGCAGACAGGGAAAAAGCGTTCGACAGTGTAAGATTGTACTGTATGTTAACCGGGGACCTAGAAACGACGGAGAGGCTCCGCCCCCGCAGTCCCAGTGGTCCACAACCCCACGACGACTACCGCAGTCCACTTCACACCTCCGCCGCGCCACTCCGAATCCAGGGTTATTGTGCGGTTCGGCCCCCGGTGGACCCCCCCCCCCCCCCCCTCCAGGGAACGTCACACACCAGACGAGTGTAACCCTTATGTCTGCGTGGTAGAGTAATAGTGGTGTACGCCTACGTGGAGAACTTGTTTGTGCAGCAATCGCCGCTATAGTGTAACTGAGGCGGAATAAGGGGAACCAGCCCGCATTCGCCGAGGCAGATGGAAAACCGCCTAAAAACCACCCACAGACTGGCCGGTTCACAGAACCTCGACACAAATCCGCCGGTCGGATTCGTACCGGGGACAAGGCGCTCCTTCCCAATCCGGAACGCCGTGCGTTGGACCGTACGGCCAACCGGGCGGGCTACAGTGTAAGATGGTGCGATATGTTCTAAAATCCGAGAAAATCAGGAATAAATGATACGAAAAACAGGTAATATACAGTATGTCTGGAAGATAGCCAGGAGTAGCAGGAATGGGCTTAGCGACAAATTTAATACCCAATTGGTGACTACGAACTGGTTCTGCTACCCTGGAAGCACAATAGCTCATAAGGAAGAAGCAAGTAGTTCATGAAAAGTATAATATTACAGGCGGACGGGGCGTTCCTGGTCAGAAGGTGTTTGCTAGAATGAAACAATCTAACTTGAAAAATAAATTTCTAAGAATGTACGATTGGTGCATAGTATTTTATGACAGTGTTTCATGGACTGTGGGAAAACCGTAAAAGAAGGGACTAGTAGGGTTTCAGTGCAGTCCTATAGAAGAATGCTGAAAATTAGTTGTTAGATAAGAAAGGCTGTTAACGAAGGTACGAGTATATGGAATAAGTATACAGATCTGTGAGTAGCTAGAAGGCTTCTTAAATAATAGAACCCAGTATGTTGTCCTCGACTGGGAGTGTTCATTAGAGTCAAGGGTACATTGAAGTATTGTTGTCTACATACGAGGTTTATTCGAAAAGTAAGGAACGATCGATCGCGAAATGGAAACCACTGTAAAAATCCGATGAAGTTTTGCACAGGTGTGTTGGGCAGTCTCTCTAGTATGCCCATCGATCGCGTTACGTCGTTCATTTTGGTTCTGAGCACACGGGGAGCACATAATGATACATAGAACAATAGTGTCTCCCGCCAAGTATGAGGGCGTGGCATGAAGCTATGCAGCCAATATTGCATAACTATCGTTTTCTTCTTCAAGACAAATGATTCAAATGGCTCTGAGCACTATGGGACTTAACAGGTGAGGTCATCGGTCCCCTAGAACTTAGAACTACTTAAATCTAACTAACCCAAGGACACCACACACATCCATACCCGAGGCAGGATCCGAACCAGCGACCGGAGCGGTCGCGCGGTTTCAGACTGTAGCGCCTAGAACCGCTCGGCCACTCCGGCCGGGTCTTCAAGACAATTCTCAGCCACATTCTGCAGGGGCAATGAAGATGCTCATGCAATATTTTAAATTGGAAATGCTTGATTACCCACAATACAGCCCGTAATTGTCTCCCTCTGAGTTTCATCTCTGCTCACATGAATCGCTGACTATGAAGACAACATTTTGGCACAGACAAGGAGCTGTAGGCCAGCGTAGAGAATCGGCGGAAAGCACTGGCGGCTGTCTTCTATAACGAGGGTATTGGAAAGTTGTTACAACGCTACGACAAACGTCTAAGACGGATGGGCGATTATGGAGTTGTAGCTACCTGTTGCAAATAAAAACATTTTGATTTTCACTGTGGTTTCCATTTCGCGACCCATCGTTCCTTACTTTCCGAATAGCCCTCGTACATGAATCATTTGGCGGACAGGGTGGGTAGCAATTTGCGGTCGTTTGCTGATGATGCCGTTGTGTACGGTAAGGTTTCGAAGTTGAGTACCTACAGGAAGATACAAGACGACGTAGACAAAATTTCCAGTTGGTTTGATGAATGGCTGCTAGCCCTAAATGTGGAAAAAATGTAAGTTAATGCGGATGAGTAGGAAGATCAAACCCATGATGTTCGGATACAGGACTACTAGCGTCCTGATTGAAACAGCCGAGTCGTTTAAATATCTGGGCGTAATACTGCAAAGCGATATGAGGTGGAATGACCAAGTGAGAACTGTGGTGGGGCAGGCGAATGGTCGACTTCGGTTTATTGGGAGAATTTGAGGAAAGAGTGGTTCACCTGTAAAGTAGATCGCATACAGGAAGCTGGTGCGACCTGTTCTTGAGTATTGCTCGAGTATTTGGGATCCGTACCAGACCGGATTGAAGGAAGACATCGGAGTAATTCAGAGCGGGCTGTTAGGTTTGTTACCGGTAGGATCGAACAAGTAAGTGTTACAGAATTGCTCCGGGAACCCAAATGTGAATCCCTGAAGGGAAGGGCACGTTCTTTTCGAGAAACACTACTGAGACAATTTAGAGAACCGGTATTTGATGCTGACTGCTGAACGATTCCACTGCCGCCAACATAAACTGCGCTTAAGGACCACGACGATAAGGTTCGAGGAATTAGGGCTCATACGGAAGCATACTGACAGTAGTTTTCCCCTCGCTCTATTTGCGAGTGGAGCAGAAAAGAAAAGACAAGTAATACAGGCTACCCTCAGCCACGCATCGTAAGATGACTTTTAGAGTATTGTTGTAGAGTTCTCCACACAATCGGTGAAGCGAAGAGCATAATTATGGAAAACACTGACTAGAAAAAGAGACGGGTGATAACACGTGTGTTAAGACTTCAAGGAATAACAAATGGATCTGAGCGCTATGGGACTCAACTGCTGTGGTCATTAGTCCCCTAGAACTTAGAACTACTTAAACCTAACTAGCCTAAGGACATCACACACATCCATGCCCGAGGCAGGATTCGAAGCTGCGACCGTAGCAGTCGCACGGTTCCGGACTGCGCGCCTAGAACCGCGAGACCACCGCGGCCGGCTTCAAGAAATAACTGCCATGATAATAGACGGATCTGTAGAGGTTAAGGGGTGTCGTACCGCCCAAAATGGCAAAATTTGGCATTTTTACTTTTATGAAAATATGGATGTTTATGCTTAATTTGGTGTTGGTTTTATTGAAATATTCAATTATTTACTATTTTAAATAAATATTTGAAAATAATCATGCAATGACATTTCCGAGAATTTTGTTTTCCATCATTTCGCATATTGGCATTTTTCTCTGGAACTATATAATCTAGAAGGCTGTGGTATCTTGTGTTTTGTAGAGAACTGTCCGTTTCAGAAGTTGCCTACGCTGGGGGTACTTCGCTGTAAACTCTTTGAACTGTACATTCGTTTGTGTTTGACAACAACAGTTATCCACCAGCCGCGTTTTAGCTTCTGTGTTTCCTGTGATAGTTTTCGTCATGACTAAACCAAAAGAAGAGTTTAAAAAAATACGAATCAAAGGAAACAGATACTACAGAACAAATATAGCAGCAGTAAAAAGAGTGGTTAGCACCGAAGGGCGTTGTAAATAGTGACAGTCCTTCTACTCCTCTGAGTGCTTCCAAGAAAAAACTGCTGGGTAATGATGTAAAAGACAACGCAGCTTCAGACAGTGAATATCATTATTAATCTCCATATACTTATTTCAGCTTTGTGTTGTGTGAAACAGTGTGTTGTCGTATAAGTGGAGGGGAAATTCAAATTTCTGAAAAGCTATCTCAACGCAATGGTCTGGTGTGCACTTTACAAATAATGTGTTTGAACTATAAAAGCGAAAGTAAGTGTAAGGAATGGACTTTTTGACACTAATCTAAGATACTTCTATGACTTAGATGCATAGGAAAAGGCCGTTACGCTGGTAAGGTTCTTTGTGGCTTGATGTAGCTTCCTAGTCCCCCTACAAAATCTGGCAAATACAACTCCACAGTAAGAAGTAGGGTCAAGGCGTGTGCTATGGAGTCAATGACTACAGCAGCAGAGCAGGGTGTAGCAGGAAATGGTAGATCTGACATAGCAATATCATTCGACGGATCCTGGCAAAAAATAGGTTTCCAGTCAAAGAATTCATGTGCATCTATTATCAGCATCGACAATGGGAAAGTGTTGGATGTTGATGTGTTGACCATGTACTGTCAGGGCTGTAGCCAAACAGTCAAGAGTACTGAAAAGCAAACTAAGCATGAAATGAATTGTCAGAGAAACTATGAAGGAGCTAGTGGCGGTATGGTGGTTGCTTCTGCAGTGAAAATGTTCCAACGTTCCCAGAATGACCGTGCTGTTCGCTACATGAGTTTTCTTGGGGATGGAGACTCACGATTGTATAAGACAGTGGTGGAGAGTAAACCCTATGGTGATTTGTCAATCACAAAACTAGAATGCATTAATCATGCGCAACAGAGGATGGACACGAGACTACATAGACTCAAAGAGCACTTTGGAAGTACCAAGTTATCTGATGGTCTAAGTATAAGGTGTCGACTGACTGATAAACAAATTGATCAGATTACACAATATTATGGTATGGCCAGTAGAAGTAACAGAGATAATTTAGATGGTATGAAGAGAGCTGTTTGGGCAATTTATTTTCACAAGCTGTCTACTGATGCTGAACCAATACACAACCTGTGTTCCACTGAATGGTGTAAATAATTGAAGGCAAAAGAGGAGGGTAAAGTGGACACTTTCTCGCACAAAGTACTATACCAAATGCTGTTATGCTTGCCATGAAACCTATGTTTCAGAATCTTGCCCAACCAGAGCTGTTGAAGAAATGTCTCAAGGGCAAAACACAAAATGCGAATGAATTATTTAACAATGTTGTATGGTGAAGAATACCAAAAAATGTGTTTGTTGGAGGGTCAGTCTCTGAACTTGATGTTTTGGATGCTGTTCTTACTTTTAATGGTGGCTATTCTGGAAGACTACGGGTTTTGGAATATCTTGGCATTCATAAAGGTTACAACACCACTAAAAGTATGATGGACTTGGACCAACTGCGAATCATGAAGGCAGAGATTGCAATAAACAATATGTCAAAAGAAGCCAGATCCAAGAGAAGGAGGGCAGCACTGTGTGAGGAAGATGAAGGAGGAGATGAGGACTACCATACAGGAGGATTCTAACATATTTTTTATCCATCAGTTGGCTGTATATTAAAACTGTTTCTTTAAACACAAATTTCTCAATATGACATTTTTCATTATAAAAGCCCCTTTTTCTCAGAAACTTCTGAATCTACATCAATGAATTATTTACCACATAACATAGTACAATGATGTTGTAGCTCTACTTTAGTAGTATTTACTGTAAAAGTTAAAATTCAAGAAAATAAAAATGGTTGAAATTTACACCAAAAAACTATATGTTTAGGGAAAAAATCATAACTTTTTTCTAGTTGTTATTTTAAAGTGATTGTAGAGCAATACAGTCACAAAACATGGGAGAACATATGACAAAAACCACCACATTTATATACTCAACAGTTCCTGAGAAAATGGGGCATTTATATAGCCAATTTAACATTGTCGAGATAAGGCTGTACGACTCCCCTTAAGAACTACAAGAGAAGAAAGACTGGAAAACATTAAATAAATAATAATTGACGTAGGGTGTCAGTACTACACTGAGATGAAGAGGTTGGTACAAGAGAGTAATTCGTGGCGGATCGCATGACACAGGCAAATATACGCTGTTTCTGAAGATGATGGATGTCGATAAAAAATCCTAGCAGCAAGACTGCTAGCTAGGAAGAGGCGTGCAACGGAAAGGTGGGGCGGGAGGAGGGGACGGTTTACAAGGCAAAAGAGCTGGCCATCAGCCACTTATCTCATTGACATACGCCAGTAACAGATTGACGTAGTACACGGAACGACACCACAAGGACTTGCGACAGTGCACTGGAATGTTGTGTGCCGTGGTGAATCACGGTGCCTTCGAGAATGTATGGTGCGCGGAATGTAACGGGTGACATAGTGCCAACAGAGAAACGTCCGGATGGAGAAGCAACAGTTTATTTTCGTGTCTCGAAGATACGGCGTTTGCTTAGTGGCATCTTCCTATCAAAAGTTTATAAAGAACGAGTAAATCTGGATGCGGTAGACAAGCTAGAAAATCAGAAAACGGGAAAGCAAAAACTCAAATTAGATATAGTAGAAGTTAGAGAAGTGAATTCGTAGTAAGGTATATCTCGTCAGATGAATGTAGCAGCAGAAAACGGAATAATAGGGAATAGGATTTTTTATCAATAAGAAAGTAGGGCAGAGATTGAGTTGCTGCGAACAGTGCAAAGATAACGTCCTCATCAGAGTCGATGTCAAACCAACGCCCGCAATAATGATTAAGGTATACATGCCGGCGTCACAACCAGAAGATGAAGAGATAGAGTATATGGCGGCGTTCAACGATTAATTTGGTAAGCCTAATTACCATACTGAATTGAATTACTGTAGTGTGGAAGGCAATAGAAACAGTTACGGATTCGGCCATAGGAATGAGAGAGAGGAAAGTAAGCAGTCTCTTTAGTAGACCTGTTGCACCTTCTAAGTGTTCCGCCAATGAATCGCAGTCTCTGGTTTGCTCTACCCACAACATTATCTGTGTGATCGTAGCAACTTGGGTTATTTGTAATTGTAATCCCTCAGTATTTAGTTGAATTTGCAGCCTTCAGATTTCTGTGACTTTTCTTGCTAGTAGTAGAAAATTTACTGTTCAAATGTTGCAAGTAGGTACGCCTTCAGAAGGCCTGGGGGAAGATACCAGCAACATCGAGTTTTCGAAATCAAATATTTAATTGTAAGTCGTATCCAGGCGAAGGTATCGATCCAGATCGACAGAGATGGTGAAGAACAGGCGGAAATTTAAGAGAATCGAAAGTGGTTGCGCCAAGCTCCTCTGTCCCTCGCATAGACATGGTTCTGAATTAACTGCGTTAACTGAAATAAAAGAAATTATTCAGATAGTGAAGGGAGACGAAAATTTAATAGTCATGGGTGACTGGAATTCGAGTGTAGGAAAAGGGAGATAAGGAAACATAGTAGGTGAATATGGATTGGGGCTAGGAAATGAAAGAGGATGCCGCCTGGTAGAATTTTGCACAGAGCACAACTTAATCATAGCTAACACTTGGTTTAAGAATCACGAAAGAAGGATGTATACATGGAAGAACCCTGGAGATACTAAAAGGTATCAGATAGATTATATAATGGTAAGACAGAGATTTAAGAACCAGGTTCTAAATAGTAAGACATTTCCAGGGGCAGATTTGGACTCTGACCACAATCTATTGGTTATGACCTGTAGATTAAAACTGAAGAAACTGCAAAAAATGTGGGAAATTAAGGAGATGGGACCTGGATAAACTGAAAGAACCAGAGGTCATACAGAGTTTCAGGGAGAGCATAAGGGAACAACTGACAGGAATGGGGGAAAGAAATACAGTAGAAGAAGAATGGGTAGCTTTGAGGGATGAAGTAGAGAAGGCAACAGAGGATCAAGTAGGTAAAAAGACGAGGGCTAATAGAAATCCTTGGGCAACAGAAGAAACATTGAATTTAATTGATGAAAGGAGAAAATATAAAAATGCGGTAAATGAAGCAGGCAAAAAGGAATACAAACGTCTCAAAAATAAGATAGATAGGAAGTGCAAAATGGCTAAGCAGGGATGGCTAGATGACAAATGTAAGGATGTAGAGGCTTATCTCACTAGGGGTAAGATAGATACTGCCTACAGGAAAATTAAAGAGATCTTTGGAGATAAGAGAACCACTTGTATGAACATCAAGAGCTCAGATGGCAACCCAGTTCTAAGCAAAGAAGGGAAAGCAGAAAGGTGGAAGGAGTATATAGAGGGTCTATACAAGGGCGATGCACTTGAGGACAATATTATGGATATGGAAGGCGATGTAGATGAAGATGAAATGGGAGATATGATATTGCGTGAAGAGTTTGACAGAGCACTGAAAGACCTGAGTCGAAACAAGGCCCCCGGAGTAGACAACATTCCATTGGAACTACTGACGGCCTCGGGAGAGCCAGTCCTGACAAAACTCTACCATCTGGTGAGCAAGATGTATGAAACAGGCGAAATA
This sequence comes from Schistocerca gregaria, assembly GCF_023897955.1. Classification (NCBI taxonomy): domain Eukaryota; kingdom Metazoa; phylum Arthropoda; class Insecta; order Orthoptera; family Acrididae; genus Schistocerca; species Schistocerca gregaria. Next base: position 243,940,723 of record NC_064921.1, read on the forward strand.
CCCTCAAAGAAGAATATAATAATTCCAATCCCAAAGAAAGCAGGTGCTGACAGATGTGAAAATTACCGAACAATCAGTTTAATCAGCCACAGTTGCAAAATACTAACACGAATTCTTTACAGACGAATGGAAAAACTAGTAGAAGCCGACCTCGGGGAAGATCAGTTTTGATTCCGTAGAAACACTGGAACACGTGAGGCAATACTGACCCTACGACTTATCTTAGAAGAAAGATTAAGGAAAGGCAAACCTACGTTTCTAACATTTGTAGACTTAGAGAAAGGTTTTGACAATGTTGACTGGAATACTATCTTTCAAATTCTGAAGGTGGCAGGGTTAAAATACAGGGAGCGAAAGGCTATTTACAATTTATATAGAAACCAGATGGCAGTTATAAGAGTCGAGGGGTATGAAAGGGAAGCAGTGGTCGGGAAGGGAGTAAGACAGGGTTGTAGCCTCTCCCCGATGTTATTCAATCTGTATATTGAGCAAGCAGTGAAGGAAACAAAAGAAAAATTCGGAGTAAGTATTAAAATCCACGGAGAAGAAATAAAAACTTTGAGATTCGCCGATGACATTGTAATTCTGTCAGAGACAGCAAAGGACTTGGAAGAGCAGTTGAATGGAATGGACAGTGTCTTGAAAGGAGGATATAAGATGAATATCAACAAAAGCAAAACGACGATAATGGAATGTAGTCGAATCAAGTCGGGTGATGCTGAGGGAATTAGATTAGGAAATGAGACACTAAAAGTAGTAAAGGAGTTTTGCTATTTGGGGAGAAAAATAACTGATGATTGTCGAAGTAGAGAGGATATAAAATGTAGACTGGTAATGGCAAGGAAAGCGTTTCTGAATAAGAGAAATTTGTTAACATAGAGTATAGATTTGTGTGTCAGGAAGTCGTTTCTGAAAGTATTTGTATGGAGTGTAGCCATGTATGGAAGTGAAACATGGACGATAACTAGTTTGGACAAGAAGAGAATAGAAGCTTTCGAAATGTGGTGCTACAGAAGAATGCTGAAGATTAGATGGGTAGATCACATAACTAATGAGGAAGTATTGAATAGGATTGTGGAGAAGAGAAGTTTGTGGCACAACTTGACCAGAAGAAGGGATCGGTTGGTAGGACATGTTCTGAGGCATCAAGGGATCACCAATTTGGTATTGGAGGGCAGCGTGGAGGGTAAAAATCGTAGAGGGAAACCAAGAGATGAATACACTAAGCAGATTCAGAAGGATGTAGGTTGCAATAGGTACTGGGAGATGAAGAAGCTAGCACAGGATAGAGTAGCATGGAGAGCTGCATCTCAGGACTGAAGACCGTAACAACAACAGCATTACCTCCATGACGTGTGGAGAGCAAAGGGAAAGTAGATTTCATGGTGAGATTTAGTCAACGTCAAATATTGTGGCGCCTTAGCCAGTCTATGCTGTTTACAAACGTGTATTGTTCATAGACTGGCCGCTGCGGGGGAGGCGACGTTTGAGAGAGAATTTTACTGTTCGTCTTCCAGTCATAACAACCCACCGTCGTCCGAGTAAATAAATTTAAATATCTTGGAGAAACTATAAAACAGAACAGACTAGAAAAATCTGAAACAGATGTAAGAATTAACAAAATGGAAAGAGCATATGGTTTGACCAAAAATATTTACAATAAGAAATGTATATCTAGAAAAACAAAACTAAAATACTATACCATAGTGGTACGACCAGAATGTTTATATGGATCTGAATGCCTAACGATCAACTATAAGATGGACAAACTATAGGTACTGGAAAGAAGGATTATTAGAAAAGTAATGAGTGAAAAAATGCTGCAGATAGTTGGAAAATAAGATGTAATGAGGACATCTACGAAAGTATAGAGAAATTATCTGAATTAATAGCCAAACGAATAGTAACCTTTTTCGGACACATCTACCGAATGGTTGGAAATAAACTAACAAAACAAATACTCCTATATTTCTGGAAGAAGAAATCTACAGTAGCATGGATTACAGAAGAAAGGAAAGATCTAGAGAGAAACAACATCAAAGAATCAGAAATAGCGGAAAGAATTGGTTTTAAAAAGAATATAACTTAGAAGGCTTTCAGAGCAGAAATAAAAAATCGGGAACAACATGGACAGAAGAAAAAGGAAGGGAATTCATGGGGAGAAAATGAGGGAATTCTGGAAATATAGGAAACAACACTAAAGGAAGAAGAGGACCTGAAGTTGTAAACGTGATCCTAGTTGGTCAACACGACTGGAAAAAAAAGACATGGATTCGTGAATGCTAACTACACAGATGGTCTTCTTCAAATGTGTGAGCATACTTACTTGTGGCAAGGAATACAAATTTAAATAAGTCTGCTGTAATACAATGCAGTGAGAAGAGGAAAAAGTGATGTTTTAAAGATTTGTTAAGGGTCTGTGATTGTGCTGCATAATGCAATTTTAAAATAAACATTATTATTATCGTTATTAATTAAATGCACTCGCTATTGTCCTCTTTTGCTTCTGAGTCCACATTGTACTTACAAGTGTGTTCAACTCTACATGTATGAAGCGATTCGAAAACACCAAGGCCGGCAAGTGTGGCCGAGCGGTTCTAGGCGCTACAGTCTGCAAAAGTTCTAGGGGACTGATGACCTCAGCAGTTAAGTCCCACAGTGCTCAAAGCCATTTGAACCAATTTTTGAAAACACCAAACATCGATGCATTCCTAACGTACCTGTGTCACTTTTACTTTTGTAGAAGCACAAATATCGTTCATACGCTGGATACCTGTGTTGTGTACGATTAGCGGAGCTTGTTCCTTCAAGGGCGCACTAGATTCCGCAGAAGTGAATAGAGTATGAGTACAGCCCGTCACGAGTCAAGTTTTTTGTTTGTATGGTGGCTGGACATAATCATTAAATGCAAGAGCTGTATTTACATACTATCTGCTTTCACAGTGCTGCAATGCATATTAATAAGTAATTCGGGCGAAATGCGATTGTTTCAACGGACGCGAGATAAAACTAACTTCTTGCCAAGAGTTGACAGTGAAAGTCCGGGAATGATTTTGTAAAAACTCCTAATCCTGTAGATGCTTCGTAAGCTCTTTCCCATTAATAATTTTTCGAGAGTCAAGAGAAAGAATGCTGCTGCCCCTAAAACTTCTAGCTCTTCGGAGTACCGTAAGAGTACCTCATTGTGTCAACAATGGTTTCTTCGTCATTCCCTTCGTTATTTAAACACCACAGGACAGGATTATTCTTCGTCACGGAACTATTGTGCCACAATTGTTGAATCGCTGTCGGTTGCAGCAATGAGACAAAGAGCACAGTCGCCACGAAGTGTTCCAAATGGTACCGACATGAAACGATCAGCTTCGTGCGCCACCGACTGACTGTTGGCCGAGGAAACCCCCTACTTCCAAGACTGCTTTTTTGTGTGAGAAGTGCAAAAATAGAGTTTTTTATTGTTGTTTTGAAAATGAATCTTAAAAATCATCTGTTTGGAATGTTTTCAAGAAAGTGGAGGATAATAATCAGTTTTTGAAGTGTACCACCTGCAGTAAAGACTATAAACATTCAGGGAATACAACTAATTGAAGAGACCACGAAAAGAAAGCACGGTGAAAAGCTATAAAACCATGGATTAATAACAGAAGGGTGAGGGATGAAGTAATCAGCTAGACCAAGTGCAAGAGTTGCAACCGAAACAATTGAGGAGCTCTATAAAAAATTATTTTAAGAGCAGTCAGTTGTACGACGCCAGATCAGAATAAATATAGAAGGACGTCATGTCATTTGTGTTCTATTTACGGACACTGCCAACCTTAAGAAATCATTGAATAATTGCGTTTCAACAGGCTAAATTTATTTTCTTATTCGTTACTATAGGTAAGTAACAGATTTTAACGTGGATGTCTCTGTTGTATGCTTTCTCAAAACATTGTTACTGCCGCTCACCATTTATAGCGGGCCGCCCAAACCTTACACGTGGGAGGTGCATTTCAAAATTGTATGATAACAGTGTAACAAGCGAGAAACGAACGTGAACCCCAAGACCGTCTGAATTAAAATTAAAATAGAATCTCAAAACCGCTGGCCGGAGTGGCCGAGCGGTTTTAGGCGCTACAGTCTGGAACCAAGCGAACGCTACGGTCGCAGATTCGAATCCTGCCTCGGGCATGGATTGTGTGTGATGTCCTTGGGTTAGTTAAGTTCACGTAGTTGTAAGTTGTAGGGGACTGATGACCTCAGAAGTTAAATCCCATAGTGCTCAGAGTCATCTCAAAATCAGCTGGTCGTGGCATTACTATTACTGTGTTCTTGTCTTCTGAGTATATAAACAGCAGGCTTTGGTGTGCGATTTATACGGAAGTGCTTCCATTGTGTTAGCGAATCGGAACAGAATTAAAACTTCTGGTGCTTATAGAATGACGTCAATATTAATGCATCTGTTTTGCCAAAAATGCTAACCATAGCAAGTTGTAAATATAGGCCATATTAACGGAATTGGAATTTTTCAATGCTAATGAAAAACTCTCAGCTATTGCCTAATTTAAGTTGTTGTTACAAACTTGCAGCCTGCTGTAAGTGAAAAATAAGTCCTCAACTTGACTCTTTATCAATAAATAAAAAATAAATATTTCTCAAAGCAAATTATGACGGAGCTACAATCTTTTATTTCTATTTTAAGCTGTTGTATCGCAACTACAGTGAAGCCGACGAAACGCTATCAGTCAGGTTATGTCCAGTGCGAATTTCGAGCGGCCCGGATCTGTTATAGGAAAACATCGGTGTGATGGGTGAAGGTGCCAGCAATGCTGCCTCTCCCCGCACCTTTCCTCACCCTTCATCACTATTGTGCTCTTTATACCGTTCCGTGCGCATACCTCAAAAATGGCTCTGAGCACTATGGGACTTAACTTCTGTGGTCATCAGTCCCCTAGAACTTAGAACTACTTAAACCTAATTAACCTAAGTACATCACACACATTAATGCCCCAATTAGGATTCGAACCTGCGATCGTAGTGGTCGCGCGGTTACAGACTGTAGCGCCTAGAACCGCTCGTTCACCCCGGCTGGCGCGCTTCCCTCGGCGAACGGCGAAGCTCCCAACAAAACTTCTACAAGCTACACACTTTATGTCGACTGCATTAAGATCATAAATAATGCCGACCTCAGCTATCTAGCAGCGGCAGCACTACAGTGGAGTGATGACCCTATAGTTTTGTATTCAGTGTCAGTGGAGAAACACCCCTGGTCTCTCCACTGCGCTTTCGCTAACCTTCTTACTCTTGCGAGCAGTTAAAACCGTATATGCTGCAGTTCGTCAGCAAGCACGCACACCTAAGCTGGCATCATTGCATGGCAGACTAGTAAACATTTCCCCTCTCGGTTACCTATCAACACCGAGAGTAATACCTGAAACAGAGGCATCCATGCGCAGTGTTAATACGTCTACTGATACGTCTACCAGTTTGAAACTGGAAAATGTACTTTCTTTTGCCTACTCAGTAACAGAGTAACGTCGATGACATTACACCAATCAGTGATTCCATAGTCGACCTAGGTCAATATTTTGAAAAACCTGTAACACACAAGCATGCTTGAGTATAAGAATATTGATTAAAGGTAGTAGTATGTTGCGCCTATTGGCCGCAAAATATTTGTGCTCTCCAGCGACCTCAGTTCCTGCTGAGGGGGTTTTCTCCAACGCGGGAGAAATATTTATAAAAAACGCAACTGTCTAAAGGAGAAAAATTTAGATACCTTACATTTTATAAAACAGAATATGCATATCTTGAAATATTGTATTTTAAACAGCAGACTAAAGGACAAATATTTAAGTACCTTACTAACTGTAAAACAAAATTTACATATCTTGTATGGTTGTCTTTAAACAATAAAAAGTTCTTAGAAAGCTATTTTTCGTTTCAAATACTTGCACACAACAGTCGACAGTTAATAAAAAAAATGGTTTTAAAAAAAAAGGTTCAAATGGCTCTGAGCGCTATGGGACTTAGCATCTATGGTCATCAGTCTCCTAGAACATAGAACTACTTAAACCTAACTAGCCTAAGGACATCACACACATCCATGCCCGAGGCAGGATTCGAACCTGCGCCCGTAGCGGTCGCACGGTTCCAGACTGTAGCGCTTAGAAACGCTCGGCCACCCCGGCCAGCGATAGCTCATCGATGTATCGATAACTTTTAAACACACAATCGATAGTAACGTATGTGTCAGCTACCTACGTTTAATTAACACAAGGCAAGAAAAGACATTTCAATTTCCGCTGTCCTGTGTACAGGTTTCGTGGCTTCCTTTCCAAAATAAACACATTTAAATTCCACAGAGCGAAATACAGTGCGTGGGATAGAAGAATGCGGTGTGGAGAGGCGTCGCACTGCACTTTGGACTTAAGACCAAATAACATGTCATACATTTCCTCGAACACATTGAAACATCCCCTTAGAAAAATTATTGAATTACTGTGCTGGTAAACCCCTTACGTTATCTGATTTTCAAACAGCTGAGCAGAAGTGAACGTACACAGACATTTCGCTCTTTACTTATTCTGATCAACACTACACTGACACACAATATTTTTACCGTAACGCAATCTGACTTTCAAAAATCCCTACAAAAGAATGGCCCTTACTAACAATAACCTATACCTTTCATGAATCACTTACCTCACAAAAATCTTCGTTACTCCAACTACTGCAATACAGCGAGTGCCACTACTGCCAGCTAAATAAAAGATTCTAACTACTGAAGGGACTAACTACTGATGGGCATTGTTAGCAAATGAAAGATTTTGATAAAGAACAAACAATGTATTTACCTTAATACTGTTCAAAAGTCATAATATATACAGGGTGTTACAAAAACGTACGGCCAAACTCACACACAAAGAAAGAAAATATGTTATGTGGACATGTCTCCGGAAACGCTTACTTTCCAAGTTAGACCTCATTTTATTACTTCTCTTCAAATCACATTAATCATGGAATGGAAACACACAGCAACAGAACGTACCAGCGTGACTACAAACACTTTGTTACAGGAAATTTTCAAAATGTCCTCCGTTATCGAGGATACATGGCATCCACCCTCCGTCGCATGGAATCCCTGATGCGCTGATGCAGCCCTGGAGAATGGCGTATTGTATCACAGCCGTCCACAATACGAGCACGAAGAGTCTCTACATTTGATACCTGGGTTGCGTAGACAAGAGCTTTCAAATGCCCCCATAAATGAAACTCAAGAGGTTTGAGGTCAGGAGAGCGTGGAGGCCATGGAATTGGTCCGCCTCTACCAATCCATCGGTCACCGAATCTGTTGCTGAGAAGCGTACGAACACTTCGACTGAAATGTGCAGGAGCTCCATCGTGCATGAACCACATGTTATGTCGTACTTGTAAAGGCACATGTTCTAGCAGCACAGGTAGAGTATCCCGTATGAAATCATGGCGGTGAATCGAGGAAGTACAGTACATACTGACGAAACTAAAACGAGCTCTAACATGGAAATTAAACGTTTCCGGACACATGTCCACATAGCATCTTTTTTTTATTTGCGCGTGAGGAATGTTTCCTGAAAGTTTGGCCGTACCTTTTTGTAACACCCTGTATATCAGTTCATGACATCCAGTCTTACAAATTTACTGTCTCTGATAGACACACGTCCAGATCATCCGCTCTCAAAACTCCGCCATCTCTCTCCCCACGTCCACCACTGCTGGCAGCTCACCTCCAACTGCGCAACGCTACGCGCTGTTAACATTTAACTGCCCAACACTAAAAAGCAATACTGCAACAATGCAGACCAGCCACAGACTTCACACAACACAGTCGGTGATTTTCATATAGAGCGGTACGTGGCGTTACCAACATAAAAACCTATACAGCCTACTTACAACATGTGTTTTATACACTGAAACACCAAAGAAACTGGTATAGGCATGTGTATTCGAATATAGATATAATTAAGCAGGCAGAAAAAGGTGCTGAGGTCAGCAACACAAGTATAAGACAAGTGCCTGGCGCAGTTGTTAGATTAGTTACTGCTGTTACAATGGCATGTTATCTAGATTTATGGAGTTTCAACGTAGTGTTAGAGACGTCGCCCGAGCGATGGGGATACACCATCTCCAAGGTAGCGACGAAGTGAGGATTTTCCCATAGGACCACTTCACGAGTGTACAGTGAATATCAGGAATCCGGCAAAACATCAAATCTCCGACATCGGTGCAGCCGGCAAAAGATCCTGTTACAAGGGGACCAACGACGACTGAAGAGAATCGTCCAACGAGACAGAAGTGCAACCATTCCGAAAACTGCCGCAGATTTTAATGCTGGGCAATTAACAAGCGTCAGCGTGCGAACCATTCAACAGAACATCATCGATATGGGCTTTTGGAGCTAAAGGTCCACTCATGTACCCTTGCTGACTGCACGACACAAAGCTTACGCCTCGTCTGGTCCCGTAAACACTGACATTGGACTGTTGGTGACTGGAAACATGTTGCCTAGTCGGACTAGCCCCGTTTCAAATCCTATCGAACGGATGGACGTGTACTGGTATGGAGACAACCTCATGAATCCATGGATCCTGCATGTCAGCAGGGGACCGTTCAATCTGGTGGAGGCTCTGTAATAGTGTGGGGCCTGTGCGGTTGGAGTTATATGGGACCCCTGATACGTCTAGATACGACTCTGACAGGTGCCACGTACGTAAGCATCCTGCCTGATCACTTGCATCCATTCATACCCTTGTGCATTCCGGTGGACTTGGTCAATTCCAGCAGGAAAATGCGACACCCCACACGTCTAGAAATGCAACAGAGTGGCTCCAGGAAAGCGCTTCTGTATTTAAACACTTTCGCTGCCCACCGAACTTCCCAGACATTAATATTATTGAGCATATCTGGGATCCTTTGCAACGTCCTGTTCAGAAGAGATTTCCACTCTCTCGTACGGATCTTGCAGGACTCATTGTGTCAATTCTCTCCAGCACTACTTCAGACATTAGTCTAGTCCATGCCACGTCATGTTGCTGCACTTCTACGTGCTGGCGGAGGGGGGAGGGGGGGGTCACACGGTATCAAATGGTTCAAATGACTCTGAGCACTATCGGATTTAACATCTGTGGTCATCAGTCCCCTGGAACTTAGAACTACTTAAACCTAACTAATCTAAGAACATCACACACATCCATGCCCGAGGCGGGATTCGAACCTGCGACCGTAGCGGTCACGCAGTCACACGGTATTAGGCAGGTGTACCAGTTTCTTTGGCTCTTCAGTGTATATGAAACTCTTCAGGAAGATGAGCGCTACAAAATGAACATATTTTTGAAAAATCGATTTTTTCAAAATTTTTTACGTCCTATCTCAAAAGCTCGAGGGGGCGCAACTAACCAATTTTTGTGCCGGTTCGGAAATATTGTAGATCCGGGGCTACCTGTCTGTGAGTCATGTAGGGATAGCCAAAGCGCTTATGGCTACCGTTTGCGTAAAGCAGGAAATGCAAATTCGAGTCCCGTTCCGGCACAATTTCCATTATACAGAGGATTGTTGTCCGTACTTGCGACTGCGAATGTATTTTGTGTTTATGGCGGCATAATTGTTCCTTTGACAAAATATTGCGCTCAGAAAATCCGTAAAATCTACAAGCAGAATATCTACCATTTCATATATATATATATATATATATATATATATATATATATATATATATATATATTCCTGACGTCATTACTAACACACCAATCGGTGTTCATTTAACCACCGTGTAGCTTCACATTACAGATCTTGAAAAGGTGTTAAATTCTCCATCAGGTTAGTCGCCGACTTTGCTGCATCATCTGAAGTACGTCATTGGTCTTTTTCCATGTTTTGTTGGAAAGCCAGGAGCTGCTTCTCTGCTCAAATACTTCGTTTAACGATCTTGTAACAGCAACCATCCATTGCCAGAGTTACGTCTTTTAGAACGAAGGCTTTAATCTCGCAGCTGCTGTTCAAATGGCTCTGAGCACTATGGGTCTCAACTGCTGTGGTCATAAGTCCCCTAGAACTTAGAACTACTTAAACCTAACTAACCTAAGGACATCACACACATCCATGCCCGAGGCAGGATTCGAACCTGCGACCGTAGCAATCGTACGGTTCCGGACTGCGCGCCTAGAACCGCGAGACCACAGCGGCCGGCTGCAGCTGCTGTAAACCAGACAATGGCCACTCCGCCTGCTCGTCATGCAGCTGTGCGACTTTCGCTTCCGACTTGGCGAGACAGCCCGCTATAGCTGCTCTTCTCCTCCCTATGTTTCTGTAAGCCTTGGTTCGTTTCGCCGGAACTCGCTACAGGTTGCCTGTCTCATCATACAACGCTGCTCACTTCCAAAGCTCAAAATGGTTCAAATGGCTCTGTGCACTATGGTACTTAACATCTGAGGTCATCAGTCCCCTAGAACTTAGAACTACTTAAACCTAAATAACTAAGAACATCACACACATCCATGCCCGAGGCAGGATTTGAACCTGTTACCGTAGCGGTCGCGCAGTTCAAGACTGAAGCGTCTAGAACCGCTCGGCCGCACAGGCCAGCCCTCCAAACCTCACCCATGTTGGGTTACAGAAGATTAAGAAGAGGAAGTGAAGTGAGCTCATACAGTCACTGTGATCTCATGGCTTCCGTTAAACTATTACAACTCCCCTCCAGTGGCGTAATTAAATAAATGAAAAGATGTTAGGTGAAGAACTTACCGCCTCTCAGTTTTATTTCAATGATTACAAAATAGAGTTAAATGATAAAAGAAATTGGCAGTACGAGTTCATTTCTCTCTTGTTGTTAAGATTGCATACCTCTGTGTTTCTGGAGGCATGCATTGACTTCCTAGGGAATGGAGTTCGATACGGCTATTGTATCGAGGTTAAACAGTTTTGCAGTTGTAGCTGGCCCTCATTACTTCGATACTGCCACCCAGTGTGAAGTTGACGTCTGAGCTGGTGACACGCATGTGCTATTGGGGATAATTCCGGACACCTTGCTAGTCAGTGAATTACCTCAATCTATTGCATGCAGTTCATAGAGACGAACACCATATAACGACGAACATTTTCCTGTTGGCTCGTGATATCAGGATACTATGTCACGAGTACGTAGGATATTTATGATGCTGTCAAAGTTTTCTGAATACCACTAAAGGTGATCTGAAGTCACAGCACTCCCGCACTGACGTTAGGAATAACATCTGCGTGTCCTCCAAAACATTGGGAGAATGTGTGCTCTTCCCTCGAAGTCATCATCCAAAGTAGTGGGATAAAAAAACAGATTTCGATTCAGTGGACTGGCTTCTGCATTGCACTGAGTGCTGTGCCTCAGTGACCGGTGCAAGTCTGAAGAGGGTTACAATGTTCGTGGAGTGGTCAGAAATGCTCAACTATGTCTTTAACGACAATTTCCGTTAGGGCCATACTGAGTGCAACTTAGGGACCGCTGTCGCATCCAAGCGCCCTTTATCCCTAGATATGCTGACACATTCTGACCTTCAATAATACCCCTTTAATCTCTGACAAATGCTCATAACATCGTCTAGTGCAGTATTCTGCATGTTTCTTCACAGCACTCATCAGACACCTGGCACTTGCACACGCACCTATATACCGTCAGACCTGACAACAAGGTCACGTGGTAAGAACACTAATGCAATCTGGCGGCCGTTCTAGCCATCACAGATGATTCCAACTCTTTAAACAGAATGCCGTCCATTTGCCCATCCCAGCTGCAAAGGTTTTTGCGTCTAAGTTCGTCTTGTTTCTTGTGGTGTTGCTATATAAACCTTCCCGTTTCTTCCATCAGTGTCTGAAAATTTCTAGCCGCATCTCTAAATCAGGCTTCCAGTTGTTTAATTCATGTTTTCCAAATTGTGTCGTGCTACTGCGTTTGTGTCGATTACGGCCATCAGTGCTATCGGATGATTGGTGTTGCATATGCGTGTAGCGAAGGCTACAAATAATACCCTTTCCAGATTCAAACCGACAAACAGCACTGCCTATGTACTCTTTAGCAACGAGCACAGCTAACAAGTCAGAACACCGTAGATCATGAAAAGAATGTGGTACTAATTTTAAGGTTTTGAGTGTTGTCTTGCCTTTTTTCCCCAAAATACTCAGAAGGAGATTTTTAGTATGTTGCAGTGCTTTTTTTTTATCATCCATTTGAAACGCCCCTTAGAAAAATTAATGAATTACTGTGCTGATAAACCTCTTGCATTAATTGATTTCCAAACAGCAGAGCAGAACTGAACGTACTCAGACATTTTGCTCTTCACATATTCTGATCAACACTAAACTGACACACAACATTTTTTGCGTAACGCAATCTGACATTCAATAATCCCTACAAAAGAATGGCCCTGACTAACATTAACCTATACGTTTCACAAATCACTTACCTCACAAACATCTTCGTTACTCGAACTATTGCAATGCAGCAATCGCCACTACTGCCAGCTAAATAAAAGATTCAAACTACTGACGGCACTAACTACTGATAGGCATAGTTAGCAAATGAAAGATTTTGATATAGAACAAACAATGTATTTACCTTAATAGTGTTCAAAAGTCATAATGTATATAGCAGTTCATGACATCCAGTCTTACAAATTTACTGTCTCTGATGGACACACGTCCAGATCATCCGCTCTCAAAACTCCGCCATTTCTCTCCTCACATCCACCACTGCTGGCGGCTCACCTCCAACTGCGCAACGCTACGCGCTGTTAACAGCCAACTGGCCAACACTACAATAGCAAATTCCAACAATGCCAACCAGCCACAGACCGCGCACAGCACAGCCAGCGACTTTCATACAGAGCGCTACGTGGCGTTACCAGTATAAAAACCTAAACAGCGTACTTAAACATTAAGTAGCCACACAATTACATTAATATTATCTCTTTTTAAATGTCTCTGGTCTGGTGATTTATAACAGATTTTTCTTGACAGTTATTCTGCATTCTGACTTTCTGTGTTTCATCTTATTGTTTATTGTGACCTTCTGTAGATGATCGTTAAATTTCAAATCCTCTTCGTTATGCTTGTTTCATTGATTTTAACTACACTCTTGTCTTGTTACTTAAAAACCGTCTTGATTGCAAATATTTTTATTCATATGACCGGTTTCGGTAACTGAAGTACCAGATCTGAAGATGGTTCTGAATGAACCGAAACCGGTCATATGAATAAAAATATTTGCAATCAAGACGGTTTTTAAGTAACATTATAATTTCACTGATTGCTGTTGTCCCATAAGACATTATGTCTGTTTTTGCAAAACACTCTTGTCTGTTGTACGTAAGGACCCCGACGACGCAACAGTTTAAATCCAAAAAATCTCCTTCGTCGTACAGCAATTTGGACCTTGCAGGGCTCTGGCGGATGTTGAAGCAGTGATAAGGTGTAATTGTAATCTGCATTTTGCAGCCACTTCCACTTAAAAAAGTCAGAGGCATTTGGTAAGTGTACTCTAGAGTGTTGCGTCGCAGATGATACGGCATGTAGAGAAACACATCATTCTGCCTTCCCGGAATAGAAACATCCTGTTTGCGCACTGTTTAGTGATACGTAATGAACACACACAGCCAAGGTTCTGCACAAACTTTCAGCCGAGGCAGATAAAGACTGCGTCGGGAGGCGCTGCTGATGTTAACAGTAGTTCGCCGTGTGAGACGGCTCCCCCCGCCGGAGGTTCGAGTCCTCCCTCGGGCATGGGTGTGTGTGTTGTCCTTAGCGTAAGGTAGTTTAACTTAGATTAAGTAGTGTGTAACCTTCGGGACCGATGACCTCAGCAGTTTGGTCCCATAAGACCTTACCACAAATTTCCAATTTGCTAACTGTTGTTCGTCCTTGTACACTGAAACAACTAAGAATGCCGTATGACATGCAGAAAACTTTATGAGTTGCGCCATCTACGTTCCTAATCCGCAATAAGCTTCTCCTACTCCTTGCTAATATAAAAGTGGTCGAGCGGTTCTAAGCGCTTCAGTCCGGAACCGCGCGACCGCTACGGTAGCAGGTTCGAATACTGCCTCGGGCATGGAGGTGTGTGATGTTCTTAGTTTGGTTAGGTTTAAGTAGTTCTAAGTTCTAGGGGACTGATGAACTCAGATGTTAAGTCCCATAGTGCTCAGAGCCATTTTGCTAATACAAAATCTCTCTCGTATGTAGTTGAGAAAAATCCAAGACGTGTATAGGGAAAACTCAAGCTCCACCGACAAACTTTCGAAGATTGTTCAGGGATATTTTCTCAGCATTCTGGTCTCCGTGAACTCTTTTCGTATAATAATTTACTTATAGTTTGTTCGGTTTATTACCCAAGTAACCTTTTTCTCTTTGAAAATATATTCACAATAGTTAAGAAGCCTGAAATATGCAATAACCGTAACACAGAAGGAGGAAGTTTGTCGTAGACGCCTATGAGCAGACATAAAACTGATGTGTGGTTGCCATCGCTGCGGGTGCAGATCAGTACAGCATGAAACTTCTCCTTTGAATGTAAGGAATGACAGTGCTGGAAAAACTCTCATTCGAATGTGAAGAATGACAGTACTGGAATAACTCTTCCGTTATTTGATTTCAAACAGCTGAGCAAAACTGAACTCCGACAGTTCTCTCTTTACTTATTCTGATCATCACTAAACTAACACACAATATATTTAGCTCAACGCAATCTGACTTTCAATAATCCCTACAAAATAATGGTCCTGACTAACAATAACCTATACCTTTAATGAATCACTTACCTCACAAAAATCTTCGTCACTCGAACTACTGCAATACAGCGAGCGCTCATACCGCCAGCTAAATAAAAGATTCTAACTACTGAAGGCACTAACTACTGGTAGGCAAACTTAGCAAATGATTTTCATGACATCCAGTCTTACAAATTTCCTTTTTGTGACGGACACATGTCCACATCGTCCGCTCATACTGTTGTTGTTGTTGTCTTCAGTCCTGAGACTGGTTTGATGCAGCTCTCCATGCTACTCTATCCTGTGCAAGCTGCTTCATCTCACAGTACCTACTGCAACCTACATCCTTCTGAATCTGCTTAGTGTACTCATCTCTCGGTCTCCCTCTACGATTTTTACCCTCCACGCTGCCCTCCAATGCTAAATTTGTGATCCCTTGATGCCTCAAAACATGTCCTACCAACCGATCCCTTCTTCTAGTCAAGTTGTGCCACAAACTTCTCTTCTCTCCAATCCTATTCAATACCTCCTCATTAGTTACGTGATCTATCCACCTTATCTTCAGTATTCTTCTGTAGCACCACATTTAGAAAGCTTCTATTCTCTTCTTGTCCAAACTAGTTATCGTCCATGTTTCACTTCCATACATGGCTACACTCCATACAAATACTTTCAGAAACGACTTCCTGATACATAAATCTATATTCGATGTTAACAAATTTCTCTTCTTCAGAAACGCTTTCCTTGCCATTGCCAGTCTACATTTTATATCCTCTCTACTTCGACCATCATCAGTTATTTTACTTCCTAAATAGCAAAACTCCTTTACTACTTTAAGTGTCTCATTTCCTAATCTAATTCCCTCAGCATCACCCGATTTAATTTGACTACATTCCATTATCCTCGTTTTGCTTTTGTTAATGTTCATCTTATATCCTCCTTTCAAGACACTGTCCATTCCGTTCAACTGCTCTTCCAAGTCCTTTGCCGTCTCTGACAGAATTACAATGTCATCGGCGAACCTCAAAGTTTTTACTTCGTCTCCATGAATTTTAATACCTACTCCAAATTTTTCTTTTGTTTCCTTTACTGCTTGCTCAATATACAGATCGAATAACATCGGGGAGAGGCTACAACCCTGTCTCACTCCTTTCCCAACCACTGCTTCCCTTTCATGCCCCTCGACTCTTATGACTGCCATCTGGTTTCTGTACAAATTATAAATAGCCTTTCGCTCCCTGTATTTTACCCCTGCCACCTTTAGAATTTGAAAAAGAGTATTCCAGTCAACATTGTCAAAAGCTTTCTCTAAGTCTACAAATGCTAGAAACGTAGGTTTGCCTTTTCTTAATCTTTCTTCTAAGATAAGTCGTAAGGTCAGTATTGCCTCACGTGTTCCAACATTTCGACGGAATCCAAACTGATCCTCCCCGAGGTCTGCATCTACCAGTTTTTCCATTCGTCTGTAAAGAATTCGAGTTAGTATTTTGCAGCCGTGGCTTATTAAACTGATAGTTCGGTAATTTTCACATCTGTCAGCACCTGCTTTCTTTGGGATTGGAATTATTATATTCTTCTTGAAGTGTGAGGGTATTTCGCCTGTCTCATACATCTTGCTCACCAGCTGGTAGAGTTTTCTCAGGACTGGTTGTCCCAAGGCCGTCAGTAGTTCTAATGGAATGTTGTCTACTCCGGGGGCCTTGTTTCGACTCAGGTCTTTCAGTGCTCTGTCAAACTCTTCACGCAGTATCGTATCTCCCATTTCGTCTTCATCTACATCCTCTTCTATTTCCATAATATTGTCCTCAAGTACATCGCCCTTGTATAAACCTTCTATATACTCCTTCCACCTTTCTGCCTTCCCTTCTTTGCTTAGAACTGGGCTGCCATCTGAGCTCTTGATATTCATACACGTGGTTCTCTTCTCTCCAAAGGTCTCTTTTATTTTCCTGTAGGCAGTATCTATCTTACCCCTAGTGAGATAAGCTTCTACATCCTTACATTTGTCCTCTAGCCATCCCTGTTTAGCCATTTTGCACTTCCTGTCGATCTCATTTTTGAGACGTTTGTATTCCTTTTTGCCTGCTTCATTTACTGCATTTTTATATTTTCTCCTTTCATCAATTAAATTCAATATTTCTTCTGTTACCCAAGGATTTCTAGCAGCCCTCGTCTTTGTACCTACTTTATCCTCTGCTGCCTTCACTACTACATCCCTCAGAGCTACCCATTCTTCTTCTACTGTATTTCTTTCCCCTATTCCTGTCAATTGTTCCCTTATGCTCTCCCTGAAACTCTGTAGAACCTCTAGTTCTTTCAGTTTATCCAGGTCCCATCTCCTTAATTTCCCACATTTTTGCAGTTTCTTCAGTTTTAATCTACAGGTCATAACCAATAGATTGTGGTCAGAGTCCACATCTGCCCCTGGAAATGTCTTACAACTTAAAACCTGGTTCCTAAATCTCTGTCTTACCATTATATAATCTATCTGATACCTTTTAGTATCTCCAGGGTTCTTCCACGTATACAACCTTCTTTCATGATTCTTAAACCAAGTGTTAGCTATGATTAAGTTGTGCTCTGTGCAAAATTCTACTAGGCGGCTTCCTCTTTCATTTCTTAGCCCCAATCCATATTCACCTACTATGTTTCCTTCTCTCCCTTTTCCTACACTCGAATTCCAGTCACCCATTACTATTAAATTTTCGTCTCCCTTCACTATCTGAATAATTTCTTTTATTTCATCGTACATTTCTTCAATTTCTTCATCATCTGCAGAGCTAGTTGGCATATAAACTTGTACTACTGTAGTAGGTGTGGGCTTCGTATCTATCTTGGCCACAATAATGCGTTCACTATGCTGTTTGTAGTAGCTTACCCGCATTCCTATTTTCCTATTCATTATTAAACCTACTCCTGCATTACCCCTATTTGATTTTGTGTTTATAACCCTGTAGTCACCTGACCAGAAGTCTTGTTCCTCCTGCCACCGAACTTCACTAATTCCCACTATATCTAACATTAACCTATCCATTTCCCTTTTTAAATTTTCTAACCTACCTGCCCGATTAAGGGATCTGTCATTCCACGCTTCGATCCGTAGAACGCCAGTTTTCTTTCTCCTGATAACGCACATCCTCCTGAGTAGTCCCCGCCCGGAGATCCGAATGGGGGACTATTTTACCTCCGGAATATTTTACCCAAGAGGATGCCATCATCATTTAATCATACAGTAAAGCTGCATGTCCTCGGGAAAAATTACGGCTGTAGTTTCCCCTTGCTTTCAGCCGTTCGCAGTACCAGCACAGCAAGGCCGTTTTGGTTAATGTTGCAAGGCCAGATCAGTCAATCATCCAGACTGTTGCCCCTGCAACTACTGAAAAGGCTGCTGCCCCTCTTCAGGAACCACACGTTTGTCTGGCCTCTCAACAGATACCCCTCCGTTGTGGTTGCACCTACGGTACGGCCATCTGTATCGCTGAGGCACGCAAGCCTCCCCACCAACGGCAAGGTCCATGGTTCATGGGGGGGCCGCTCATACTAACCTCTCAAAACTCTGGCATCTCTCTCCCCACATCGACCACTGCTGGCTGCTCACCTCCAACTGCCCAACGCTACACGCTGTTCACATCCAACTGCCCTAACGCTACACTACCGAATATTCCAACAATAAGTCCAACCAGCCACAGACTGCACACAGCGCAGTCAGTGATTTTCGAACAGAGAGCTACGTGGCGTTACGAACATAAAAACCTAAACAGCCTACTTACAACTGATCAGCCAGGACATTACGACAGCCTACCTAATAGCCGGTATGTCCAGCTGTTGCACGGATACCAGCGGCGACGCGTCGTGGCAGGGAAGCAACGAGAGTTTGGCAGGTCGCTGGAGAGAGTTGGCACTCTGCACACACAAGTCACCTAATTCCCGTAAGTTCCGGAGATAGGGGCTTTGTGCTCTGGTGCCACGTGCAATCACATCCCAGATGTGTTAGATCGTATCCACAACTGGCGAGTTGTGGGGCTAGTACAACAACTGGAATTCGAACCACTCCACCACACTCCCTGCCTTGTGACATGGCGCCTTATCTTGCTAAAAATGCCAGTGCTTTCTGGAAACATGATATGGCTCTGAGCACTACGGGACTTAACATCGTAGGTCATCAGTCCCCTGGAACTTAGAACTACTTAAACCTAACTAACCTAAGAACATCACACACATCCATGCCCGAGGCAGGATTCGAACCTGCGACCGTAGTGGTCGTGCGGTTGCAGACTGAAGCGCCTAGAACCGCTCGGCCACTCTGGCCGGCGGAAACATGATAGACATGAAGGACGGTACATAGTCTGCAACCACGGTACGATTCTCGTTGGCCGTCATGATGCCTTGCATGAGCTCCACTGGATAAGATCACACCCTCTCCGAGTTTCAAGTTTATATCTCTGGCAGCTTGGACTGCACGAAGATGAGTCCCCGAATCAGCCTGGCCCTATTTTACCCCCTTAGGCGCTGAATTTCCAAACACAGTGAAACATGGATGTTTTTGTTCCTAAACAGCAATCAAAATACAAATTTTCAAATATCTAGTTTTAAACATGCTTTTGCAATGAAATATTTGCATAAACCATTTCACCCCCTTTTTCACTCTCTTTTGGACTGAATTTCCAAAAATGTTGAAGCACGTTTTTTGTTTGTTTTTGTAGCTAAGAGCCGGTCGGGGAGGCCGAGCGGTTCTAGGCGCTATGGTCTGGAACCGCGCCACTGCTACGGTCGCAGGTTCGAATCCTGCCTCGGGCATGGATGTGTGTGACGTCCTTAGGTTATTTAGGTTTAAGTAGTTCTAAGTTCTAGGGGACTGATGACCTCAGAAGTTCAGTCTTATAGAGCTCAGAGCCATTTGAACCATTTTTTTGTAATTTTTATAAAAGCAGCTTTATAGATACGTTACTCATTTGTAACGTTCATTATAAGTTACTGAAATGCTTAAATTAATGCCTGAACTGGGAATGCATACAAAACTGGAGTTATTGTATAGCGTGTTGTTACTTCAAGTGGTGTGCTTACTCTGTTATTGCTAGAAAAACTTTATACGAACTGATTGTGCAATGCAACTCCCAATAACAATAAAGAAATAGTCACGGCAAAATGCATTATGCCGCTTTGGTACCGAATCCTCCGACCCTCTTCAAAACTGATAAGTCTGGTCCCTGTGCACATAACAAATAAATAAAATTCTCTTAACTCTAAAGCGGCAACGGTGGATCGGGTTACTTTCTGGTCTCTCACGAAGAATAAAATATACTACCTGCTGACTCAGCAGTGTGCTATGCTGGCCGTAATACTTTGAAATATACATGGAATTATTTTGGCTAATAAATGAAAAGTTTTCAGAGAAGTTTACTGTCTTTATAAAAAAAATATGACCTAGACAGGGAGGCGATAGTGATTTGGGTGAATTACTAACATTGACTTTTTCAATAGTTAAGTTCTATTCCAAGTTAAGATTGGCTTTTCAAAATATCTGACAATTGAAATTACATTACTCAGAAAAATTGCATCCCTTTTACTAAATGAAAACCTTTTTTGCTAACGTAGACACACACAATGAGGTTTGTACGGCAAGTATTATGTGGCGTCACTAAAAAGCATAAAAACAAATCATCAAATTACATAGACCTGTGTTAACAAATCTTAGAATCATTACAAAAGGGAAATATGTAACTAGCTTATACGTCAAATCTATTTTCGTACATTCTGGGGTTACTGAACTGTTACCAATTATCACCTGACTCATTTACACTAACGCGCTGGCAAAAGCAAAGTAATAAAAAATTAACCTCTTTACCTTAACTGCGAGAAGACTTCTGCTTCCACATTTATATTTCCAATAATACTTGTAAAGCTTCTTTGTAATATCACTCCAGTAACCTTTTCTTGTCACAATTAAATTTACGTTTCATTATTTCACTTTACATTCCATTATAAAATCACTCATTATTTTTAACTACCTATTTTATGTGCGATGTAACACACAATATTGGTATGAGAAGATTCCTACATTATTATCTAACACTTGGTGGCTTTACAGAGCACACCACAAAAACTGCCTACTGCATCCTCTTTCGCTCACAGACTGACACACACTCGTTGTTGTACGCCATTCGCTCTCTTACCCAGCACTGCAATCGCAGACCAGAAGCAGTATCTTTGGCTCTGCAGAGGTGCAAAGTCAGCGATCCGCTTTATAGAGCCCATCAGAGACATACATCGTTTACAATGTAATAATTTCATTTTAGTTTACATTAATATTATTACAATATTCGGGTGCCATTTATAAGTGTACCCCAGTAGACTCCTTTCAAGTTCTTTAGTAATGATTTTTTTTTTAATTTTCAGTCACTGTCTCACGCCCATAGGGTTTACGTTTCCAAAAATGCAGATAAATGTACTCCTTTATTTCTGACCAAGAAACCAAATACCAGTTTCCGTAGGCCTAGATTCCAAATTTCTTTAATAACGACATATTTTCAAAATACCTTTCATCTTTTATTTCACCCCATTAGGGGTGCAATTTCGGAAGACCCTCCTTAAACCACCCCTATAGTATAAGGTCAACAACTTCTGCAGATTTCAAGTTTCTATCCTTAGCTGTTTGGGCTGGTCGATGATGAATTAGTGAGTCAGTCAATCAGTCGAGACATCGCTTTTCGTATAGAGAGATTATTGAGATGCGGTCACCATTCCCAGAGACATTTTAAAGCTACTGCCAGCCCCCTCCCCCCACCCCCCCAACCCCCTTAACCAAGGAGGGATCCATCTAGCCCTTCTATGGTTCAAATGGTTCAAATGTCTCTGAGCACTATCGGACTTAACTTCTGAGGTCATCAGTCCTCTAGAACTAGAACTACTTAAACCTAACTAACCTAAGGACATCACACACATCCATGCCCGAGGCAGGATTCGAACCTGCCACCGTAGCCCTTCTATCTTTGTCTACATAATCGCATAGTCAAATGTGACACCGTGTTACGAAGTGTATGCACATCGTGTATCTGAGGCGGGACGTGGGAACCAGCCCAGTATTTACCTAAGATTATGTGTAAAACCGCGTAAAACTACGTCCAGTCTGACCGACAGACTGGCCGGGGCACGTGGGTATTAGGGGAAACGAACTGGCGGATGTGGCTGCCAAAGATGCATGTTCCCTCCCTCACGTTGTTGAATGTGCCGTCCCCCTCCATGCTGTAACCTCCCTTTTGCGTTTTCGTGTTATGCATCAATGGGAAGAGGAGTGGTTGGCAGTTTCTGACAATAAGCTGCGTCTGGTAAAGGCCACTACGCGACCATGGCGTACGTCCTACCAGTCATACAGGCGGGATGAGGTTCTCCTCACTCGCCTCCGCATTGGACACAGTCCCTTCACGCATGGTTTTTTACTCCGGCGGGAGGACCCCCCAATCTGCAGTGCTTGTGGCGTCCAGATTACTGTCCGCCACATTTTACTTGACTGTCTTTTATTCTCTGACCAGAGGGCGGTGGTTTCCTTGCCACCGGATTTGCCCTCTATTTTGCAAGACGACGCAGCGACTGTGGTTAAGGTTTTACGGTTTTGTGTCCTGTCCAATCTGTTGCCTCGGATTTTAGGGAGAAGGTTTTAATGGGGGCTGCTGGGTGACTGGCTCACCCAGTTTTTAGGTAAGAGGTCCGCCAGTCACGATTACCTCCTTGTTTCACTTCGGTATCTGTTCTCTTTTCCTTGTGCTTCCTTTCCTTTTTTAGTGTGTTTCTTCTCCTCTTGTTTTGCCTCTGTATGTGCGCATTTGGAACTGCGTCAGGCCTGTGTCTTTTAGCCGTTCTCCTTGTTCGGCGTCCGTCTTCGTCCCTTCACCGCCTGTGTTCCTGTTTCTATGCGTTTGGGCGCTGATGACCACGCTGTTTAGCGCCCGTAAACCTCAAACACACACACACACACACACACACACACACACACACACACACACACACCGACAGACTGGCTCCAAATTTCCGTTTCTGCCTCTTTTTTTCTGCACCTGTGACGAGACGGTAGCTCAGAAGTATTAGCATTCCAGTGCAGTTACCCGCTAACAGCTCTACTTGTCGTTAGTAGATGTATGTGGTAATTGACTCTCCTTGATAATTTTATACGGATGTTTGAAATTTTTACGGTTTCAGTAATGTACCATTGGCAGTAGTACTAAACACACGTGGGCCAAACTACGAGTCAGACCATCGCCCTACCAAAAACTGGTACAGTGTGATTACGTTCTCCCGGGTTCGATTCCCGGCGGGGTCAGGGATTTTCTCTGCCTCGTGATGACTGGGTGTTGTGTGATGTCCTTAGGTTAGTTACGTTTAACTAGTTCTAAGTTCTAGGGGACTGATGACCATAGATGTTAAGCCCATAGTGCTCAGAGCCATTTTAACCATTTGATTACGTTCAGCTTAGCCTCACACAATGCAGTGACGATGTTTCCTCATGACTATAATTAGGGAACGTAGACTTTAAAGAGTTATTATTAAGATACTCCCTCAAATCAAAAGAATCGTAACGTAATTCGAAGACAGAATCTGCGCATACTGTTTAAAACGTGGGAAAGCATCATCATCACTTGCTATTCAAAATGTCTCGTTACCGCATGAACATGCACACTCCATAGTCTGCCATATGTAAACAGCAACCGAGATACAGCTTCCAAACTTACCTTTATGTAGCCTATACCGCTGGTTTCCGGACCTACGTTTGTTATGATTATATTTGCTTGTTTCATTGTCTTCCACTCGCCCCTTTCATTTGTATTCAAACGTTATGCACAATGTCCTTCATGCTACACTGATGTCTTAAGACACCTTCTTCATTTGCCTTACTTAAAATCCAAAGTTTTAGCAGTGTAGTAGGCGGCAGTTTTAGTGAACATTTCGTGCTTTATATACTCTGCAAACCACTACGGAGTGCATGACAGAGGGCACTTCTCACTGTATCATTCGCGAATGTAGTGTAGGGAAGAAACACTGGCTCGGTGTCTCTGTCCGAGCTGTGATTTATCTAATATTGACCTTGCGGTCACTACTGGAACGAGACGTAAGGGGTTATATTATTTACTAAATTCGTCAAGTAATGCTGGTCCATAGAACTTTGTAAGCAGCGTTTCACGGGATACCTACTGTCCCTACCTCAGAGTCTGACGATATGGGTGATTCAACACCTCTGCGACACTCTCCATGGGTCAAAAGTAGCTGTCACCGTTCGTACTGTTCTTGTTTGTTTACGTCCAATACCACCTGTTAGTTTTACTTCGAATAGCTCCCACACACTTGATCACTATTCAAACGCGTCACGCACAAGAATTTTGTAAACGACATTTTCCTAATATCCTACCACTGAACGGAAACCTACTACCTGCTGTACCTACGAATGAGCGTATAAGGGTGGGTTGGCTGGCGAGTGTATGTCCAAAATTCAACTTTCTTGGCAGAGCAAATTTAAAATTTGCATCACATAAGTATACCAGAATAAAAAATGCTCCTATCGTTGCACAAAATTAAATTAAATATGTCCTGGGTTGAGTTGGTGATGCAAAAGAAGGGAACTAGCTTTTCTACTTATCTGGTAGCTTCACAGACATTTAAAACAAAACATCTTGACGTATTCGCGCTTTTTTACTAGTTAGTACTAGTACATATGGCGTGTAATACAAAGCTTCGTGTCAAGTAAAGTAACATGACACATGATCTGATGTCATATAATATTACACATGCCATCATGTCATGTTTACTATGGCTGGCGACTCTTTTGGATATTGGGAACACGATCGGGACTTCAGCCTATAAATTGCAAGACGTAAGTGTAACAACACCTTACAGCTCAGAGAGCTCACTGTGATGACGATGTAGAAAGCGCGAATGTGTCGACATGTTTTGATTGAAATGTCTTCGTAGCTGACAGATAAGTCGAAAAGATAGTTCCCTTCGTTGACATCCCTAGCACTCCCCAGGACTTACCTTTTTTTGTGCTTTGGTAAGAGATTTTTACCATTCTGATTCTCAACTTTACCATAATCCTGACATTAGACCGCTATAGCTTGGCAATCGATGTATATTCTTGTTGACTGGGACGACGACTGATCCGATATAGGGTTTCTTATTGTCTTTCGAACCATGATAAAGTTTCACAAAACAACAGGACGGTATTTAATTACATTATTTGTCTACGTTTTTAAAGAATGTAACCGATTCGCACAGGTTTGGAACATAGAACTAGAGCTCATAGAAAGTTCAAAAAACATGTTATCCACACTAAAATCGGAATGAAGCTAGATTTCTGAAAGCGAGTTTTCAATTTTATCGTGAGAATGCAATTTTTATTTATTTGAGTCACTTTAAACCGCTTCTGGGCATTGGCTCTGAGCACTATGCGACTCAACTGCTGTGCTCATTAGTCCCCTAGAACTTAGAACTACTTAAACCTAACTAACCTAAGGACATGACACACATCCATGCCCGAGGCAGGATTCGAACCTGCAACCGTAGCAGTCGCACGGTTCCGGACTGCGCGCCTAGAACCGCGAGACCACCGCGGCCGGCGCTTCTGGGCATTCAATTCACGTAATAATGAACTTCGCGTGCTACATTTAGTTCGACTTTAAAACCTCGTTTTGCGACAACATATAAAGATTATTGAATAAAAACACTTCATTTTGACTTCATCCTCTTACTTACCTTCGTGCAAAGTTTGACCAAACTTGAATAAGTTTAAAGTATAGAAACGACAAGCTTCAAAAGCCTCCTAGGAAAATCTGTTTTTTTGCGCGTTTTTTACACTGAATCCGAACGTTGCACATATAAACGGTGCAATTAGCTGAGCAACAGTTTCAGCTCAATTAAAATCTTTTGCAATATGAATTAATCAATTCGCGCAGTTTACGTAGGCGCCAGCTCCGGTTCGTCGTTCAACCTTGTGACATAGCTGCAGTAAGACAGATGTTCGAATGGCTATACATATGGGCGCTGGTCTGGGCTGAACCAAAAACTTTGCACCCTATGTTCGCAGCTCAAATAGCAAACTTGAAAACTCAGTTTCAGAAATCTAGTTTCATTCGGATTTTAGCGTGGATAACACGTTTTTTGAACTTCCTATGCGCGCCACTTCTATGTTCCAAACTTGTGAGAATCGGTTAAATTCTTTAAAAAGGTGGACAAATAACGTAATTAATTGCCGTCCTGATGTTTTGTGAAAGCTTTATCATGTTTCTAAGACAATAAGAAAACCTATGTCGGAACAGTCGTCGCCCCAGTCAAGAATCGAGCACCAACACCTCCCCTCCCAATTCTCCGCGCGGCCTTTTCATACACAATTGTTACAGCGTTTCCGCATTGAAACTATCCGTTATAATGTTGGCGAGCGAATAAGCTTAAATAAAAGTTGAGAACGCACTCAAAAAACAGAACTATTGCTTATTGTCAAAAGATACTAAGAAAGAGGAAAACTGGAAAACACCAAACGAAAATGCAGACATTTTCATTATTTTAATATTGTAATTGTTTCATCAAATTGTTCGCCACTGTTTGAAACACTGCTACGACCACATTGTAAACCTAGAAATAAATTATCCTGGCAAAGGTGTATAAAATTAAATATTTCTTTCTTCGCTTGCGTGACGAATCTTCCATCAGCACAGGCTGTTCGAAATTGGACGCCGAGCAAAGGTCATTGATAGTTGCCTAGCCCTGCTTCCAAAAGCACGCCCATTTCTCAAATCAAGCTTCTGGAATTCAGCTTTGTCATTCAGAGTTTAGCTGTAAAAAGCAAATGTTTATCGTACTTGATACGACTTGTTTTCAACCAACTGCTTTCATTTCCAGGAACATTTTTTTTCCCTCTTCGTGACAAACTCTTGAAGGTTTTTATCGAAATACCTGAACGTTACAGTTCATAAACCACAAAAAAATGGTTCAAATGGCTCTGAGCACTATGGGACGTGACATCGGAGGTCATCAGTCCCCTAGAACTTAGAACTACTTAAACCTAACTAATCTAAGGACATCACACACATCCATGCCCAAGGCAGGATTCGAACCTGCGACCGTAGCGCTCGCGCGGTTCCAGACTGAAGCGCCTAGAACCGCTCGGCCACAGCGTCCGGCTTATAAACCACAAACTTATTCGTTATCAGGTGGTGGTTTGAACTAAATCCTTCGCCATTTGTCGAATATAGCGACAAGTAGTGTCAGTCCATTTCTGAATTTTTGTAACCTACACCACTTGGTTGCCAACCCGCCCACATGTCCATTCCACTTCAATGTTACTCCTAGATATTTGTATGAGGTGACTGATTCTAATTTTGTCACACTGATGTTCTAATCAAAGCATACTACGTTTCTGCGTTCTGTGAAGTTCACAATTACACACTTGTTAACATTTAAAAGCAAGTTGCCAAACACTGCACCACATTAAAATCTTATCAATAGCTGACAATATTCGTGCACCTTTTTCAGAAAGTATCTCGTTACTGATAACTGCTGTAAGTTGGGGGCTACTATTAATATTTATATTCGTCATTCCTCGAATGACTTTCACACACATTCTACATCTACATAATTACTCTGCAATTCACAATTAAGTGCCAGACAGATGGTTCATAGAACATTTCTCTGCCATTCCACTCTCGATCACTTTGTGATCTTTCGTTTTCTCTTATTTTATTGTGATGATCATTTCTCCCTGTGTAGGTGGACGCCAACAAAATATTTTCACACTCTAAGGACAATGTTGGTGACGGAAACTTCGTGATAATATGCTGTCTCAACAAAAAGCGCCTTTGTTTTACTGATCGCCATCGCAATCCACGTATCACATCCGTTCCACTCTCTCCAGTATTTCACGACAATACAAAACGAGCACCCTTCTTTGAAGTTTTCGCTGCCTCCGCCAATCCTATCTCATGCGGATCCCACACCGCACAGATATACTCCAAAGGGGGCGGATAATCGTAATATAAGCAATCTCTTTAGCAGGCCTGTTCCACTTTCTAAGTGTTCTGCCAATAAGTTTGCACTACCCGTAACATTATCTGTATGACAGCCCCAATTTAAGTTCTTCGCAATTGTAATCCCTAAGTCTTTAGTGAATTTACAGCCTTTACACGAGTGTGATTTATCGTGTAACCGAAATTTAGCGGATTCCTTTTAGCACTCATGTGGATGACTTAACACTTTTTGTTATTTAGAGACAGTTGCCACTTTTCGCATCGTACTGGTATTTTGTCTAAATTATTTTGCAATTGGTTTTGATCATCTGACTACACCATTTGTAAATAATCTAAGAGAGGTGCTCAGGTTGTCTCCTAAACCGTTTATGCGGATCAGAAACAGCAGAGGGGCTATGCACCTCCTCGGGAAACGCCAAATATTACTTCAGTCTTACTCGATGATTTTCCGTTAATTAGTACAAACTGCGACCTTTCTGACGGGAAATCTTGTCTAAGCCTCAAGCCAGGCTCCACATCCGTTGGCGTCAGTAGTTCGATCCGAGCCTTACCGGGCCACAAGGTTACCGTGTCGCAGCTGTCATTCGTTATTAAAGGCTGACCTGATTAGCTTGAGCTATGTTTGGCGTCCTCAGGTACTTCCGGTTTTATCTTCATTCTGTCTTAACTGACCAGTGTTTTACCGCGAGGCAGAAGAATATTGAAAGTTAGATGGGTTGACCTAATATCTTATGAGGAGGTACTGAACCGAGCTGGAGAACAAAAATCAAGGGACAACTAAACGGACGGACCCAAGGCGTTAAGGAATCGTCAATTTGGCGATGGACAGAAGTGGGGGAGGAAAATGGTTATAAGCTGTAGTAGAGAGAACCGAAGACTTGAATACAGCAGACAAGTTAACATGGCCGTAGGTTGCAGTAATTAATCAGAGATGAAGAAGTTTAAGAAGCTTGCACAGGAAGAGCTACTGTGGAGAGATGCATCAGAGCGGTCTATGGACTGAACACCGCAAAAAAAACAACAACAACGACAACAACAGCAACATGAACATCTATTCTCTGCGAATCCGTTTAAAGTATGTGACAGAAGGCACTTTTTATTGTAGCAGATATGAAGGTTTCTTCCCGTTCCGTTCACTGAAGAATTGGAGGAAGAATTACAGCTTCTTCAACGATCGTCACGGCATGGAAACTGGTTTAGACTGAAAGACGGTTCGCTAGCTTTTATGAGCTGTATATATGCAGACTGAAGCGACGAATTCTCAGTCGAAATTCCCATTCACGCATCAGACCAGTAGGTATTCCCCCTAAACTCGAACAGTATTGCAGAGGCTCTTCAACTGTAATGGAATAGCACCTCAGCATCAAACAAAACGGGGGTCCTGTAACCCAAGCAAATTTTCATTTGTCTCTTTAGTCTGCACATGTACACTGCAGCCCCACAGAAACAAGTATGGACAAACGTATTCAAATACAGATACAAGTAAACGGGCAGAATACAGCGCTGCGGTCGGCAACGCCTATATGAGACAACACATGTCTGCTGCAGTTGTTAGATGTGTTACTGCTGCTCCAATGGTAGGTTATCAAGATGTAAGTGATTCTGAACGTGGTATTATAGTCTGGGCAAGAGCGATGGGACACAGCATCTCCGAGATAGCGATGAATATCGATAATTCCGGACGACCAATTCACGAGGGCTAGTAGAAATCATTGGGTAACAGATGAAATATTGAATTTCATTGATGAAAGGAGAAAATATAAAAATGCAGTAAATGAAGCACGCAAAAAGGTATACAAACGTCTCAAGAATGAGATCGACAGGAAGTGCAAAACTGCTGAGCAGGGATGGCCAGAGGACAAATGTAAGGATGTAGAGGCTTATCTCTCTAGGGGTAAGATAGATACTGCCTCCAGAAAAATTAAAGAGACCTTTGGAGAAAAGAGAACCACTTGTACGAATATCAAGAGCTCACATGGAAACTCAGTTCTAAGGAAAGAAGGAAAAGCAGAAGGTGGAAGGAGTATACAGAGGGTCTATACAAGGGCGATGTACTTGAGGACAATATTATGGAAATGGAACAGGATGTAGATAAAGATGAAATAGGAGGTACAATACTGCGTGAAAAGTTTGACAGAGCACTGAAACACCTGAGCCGAAACAAGGCCCCGGGAGTAGACAACATTCCATTAGAACTACTGACAGGCTTGAGAGAGCCAGTCCTGCCAAAACTCTACCATCTAGTGAGCAAGATGTACGAGACAGGCGAAATACTCTCATACTTCAAGAAGAATATAATAATTCCAATCCCAAAGAAAGGAGATGTTGACACATGTGAAAATTACCGAACTATCAGTTTAATAAGTCGCAGCTGGAACATACTGACGCGAATTCTTTCCAGACGAATGGAAAAACTGGTAGAAGCCGACCTCGAGGAAGATCAGTTTGGATTCCGCAGAAATGTGGGAACACATGAGGCAATACTGACCTTACGACTTACCTTAGAAGAAAGATTAAGGAAAAGTAAACCTACGTTTCTAGCATTTGTAGACTTAGAGAAACCTTTTGACAATGTTGACTGGAATACTCTCTTTCAAATTCTAAAGGTGACAGGGGTACAATACAGGGAGCGAAAAGCTATTTACAATTTGTACAGAAACCAGATGGCAGTTATAAGAGTCGAGGGACATTAAAGGGTAGCAGTGGTTGGGAAGGGAGTGAGACAGGGTTGTAGCCTCTCCCCGATGTTATTCAATCTGTATATTGAACAAGCAGTAAAGGAAACAAAAGAAAAATTCGTAGTAGGAATTAAATTCCATGGAGAAGAAATAAAAAAGTTGAGGTTCGCCGATGACATTGCAATTCTGTCAGAGACAGCAAAGGACTTGGAAGAGCAGTTGAATGGAATGGATAGTGCCTTGAAAGGAGGATATAAGATGAACATCAACAAAAGCAAAACGAGAATAATGGAATGTAGTCGAATTAAGTCGGGTGATGCCGAGGGAATTAGATTAGGAAATGAGACACTTAAAGTAGTAAAGGAGTTTTGCTATTTGGGGAGCAAAATAACTGATGATGGACGAAGTAAAGAGGATATAAAATGTAGACTGGCAATGACAAGGAAAGCGTTTCTGAAGAAGAGAAATTTGTTAACATCGAGTATAGATTTAAGTGTCATTAAGTAGTTTCTGAAAGTATTTGTATGGAGTGTAGCCATGTATGGAAGTGAAACATGGACGATAAATAGTTTGGACAAGACGAGAATAGAAGCTTTCTAAATGTGGTGCTACAGAAGAATGCTGAAGATTAGATGGGTAGATCACATAACTAATGAAGAGCTAATGAATAGTATTGGGGAGAAGAGGAGTTTGTGGCACAACTTGCAAAAAGAACGGACCGGTTGGTAGGACATGTTCTGAGGCATCAAGGGATCACAAATTTAGCACTGGAGGGCAGCGTGGAGGGTAAAAGTCGTAGAGGGAGACAAAGAGATGAATACACTAAGCAGATTCAGAAGGATGTAGGTTGCAGTAAGTACTGGTAGATGAAGAAGCTTGCACAGGATAGAGTAGCATGGAGAGTTGCATCAAACCAGTGTCAGGATTGAAGACCACAACAACAACCGTGAATATCAGGAATCCGATAAAACAACGAATCTCCAACATCGTTGCGGCCGGAAAAAGATCCTGCAAGAACGGGATCAACGACGACTGAAGAGAATAGTTCAGCATGACAGAAGTGCAACCCTTCTGCAAATTGCTGCAGATTTCAGTGCTGGGTCATCAACAAGTGACAGTTTGCGAACCAGTCAACGAAACATCATCAACATAGGCTTTGTAAGACGAAGGTCCAGTCGTGTACCCTTGATAACTGCACGACACAAAGCTTTACGCCTCGCCTCAGCCCGTCAACACCGACATTGGACTGTTGATGACTGGAAATATGTTGCTTGGTCGGACCAATCTCGCTTCAAATTGTATCGAACTGATGGACGTGCACGGTATATAGACAACCTCATGAATCCATGGATCCTACATGTCAGCAGGGTGCTGTTTAAGCTCAAAATTGTTCAAATGTGTGTGAAGTCTTATGGGACTTAACTGTTTAAGCTGGTAGAAGCTCTGTAATTGTGTGGGGCGTGTGTAGTTGGAGTGATATGGGACCCCTGATACGTCTAGAAACGACACTGCCAGGTGACCCGTACGGAAGCATCCTGTCTGATGACCTTCATCCGTTCATGTCCATTGTGCATTCCGACGGACTTGGACAATTCCAGGAGGGTAATAAGACACCCCACACGTCCAGAATCGCTGCAGAGTGGCTCCAAGCACTCTTATGAGTTTAAACACTTCCGCTGTCCACCAAATTCCCCAGACATGAACATTATTGAGTATATCTGGGATGCTTTGCAATGTGCTGTTCAGAAGAGATCTCTACCCCCTCATACTCTTACCGATTTATAGGCTGCCCTGCAGGATTCATGGGGTCAGTTCCCTCCAGCACTACTTTAGTCGTTAGTCGAGTCCATGCCACGTCGGGTACCGGCAGTTCTGTGTGCTCACGGGGGCCCTACGCGATATTAGACAAGTGTACCAGTTTCTTTGGCTGTTGAGTGTACGTCATAGACGTTTGATATTTGAAATGTCTCTTTAACCATATAGTTTCATTTTATAAGCTGTTTTACATGAGATGTACTACGTTTGTCTTGGAGTTGTAAAATATCAATTCTTAGCCATGCTCGTCTAGTGGCTATCATGTTCGCCAGTTCCAGCATCTAGGGGAGTCTAGGGGAGGGAGGTGTTCTCCAGCCTGCACCTGATGAGGCGGCCTTTCCCCACCTTTTTTTTTTCTTTTTTTTTGTCATCAGTCTACTGACTGGTTTGATGCGGCCCGCCACGAATTCCTTTCCTGTGCTAATGTGCTAACCTCTTCATCTCAGAGTAGCACTTGCAACCTACGTCCTCAATTATTTGCTTGACGTATTCCAATCTCTGTTTACCTCTACAGTTTTTGCCCTCTACAGTTCCCTCTAGTACCATGGGAGTCATTCCCTCATGTCTTAGCAGATGTCCTATCATCCTGTCCCTTCTTCTTATCAGTGTTTTCCACATATTCCTTTCCTCTCCGATTCTGCGTAGAACCTCCTCATTCCTTACCTTATCAGTACACCTAATATTCAACATTCGTCTATAGCACCACATCTCAAATACTTCGATTCTCTTCTGTTCCGGTTTTACCACAGTCCATGTTTCACTACCATACAATGCTGTACTCCAGACGTCCATCCTCAGAAATTTCTTCCTCAAATTAAGGCCGGTATTTGATATTAGTAGACTTCTCTTGGCCAGAAATGCCTTTTTTGCCATACCGAGTCTGCTTTTGATGTCCTCCTTGCTCCGTCCGTCATTGGTTATTTTACTGCCTAGGTAGCACAATTCCTTACCTTCACTGACTTCGTGACCATCAATCCTGATGTTAAGTTTCTCGCTGTTCTCATTTCTACTACTTCTCATTACCTTCGTCTTTCTCCGATTTACTCTCAAACCATATTGTGTACTCATTAGACTGTTCATTCCGTTCAGCAGATCATTTAATTCTTCTTCACTTTCACTCAGGATAGCAATGTCATCAGCGAAACGTATCATTGATATCCTTTCACCTTGTATTTTAATTCCACTCCTGAACCTTTCTTTTATTTCCATCGTTGCTTCCTCGATGTACAGGTTGAAGAGCAGGGGCGAAAGGCTGCAGCCTTGTCTTACTCCCTTCTTAATACGAGCACTTCGTTCTTGATCGTCCACTCTTATTATTCCTTCTTGGTTGTTGTACATATTGTATATGACCCGTCTCTCCCTATAGCTTCCCCCTTCTGTTTTCAGTATCTCGAACAGCTTGCACCATTTTATATTGTCGAACGATTTTTCCAGGTCGCCAAATCCTATGAACGTGTCTTGATTTTTCTTTAGCCTTGCTTCCATTATTAGCCGTAACGTCAGAATTGCCTCTCTCGTGCCTTTACTTTTCCTAAAGCCAAACTGATCGTCACCTAGCGCATTCTCAATTTTCTTTTCCATTCTTCTGTATATTATTCTTGTAAGCAGCTTCGATGCATGGGCTGTTAAGCTGATTGTGCGATAATTCTCGCACTTGTCAGCTCTTACCGTCTTCGGAATTGTGTGGATGATGCTTTTCCGAAAGTCAGATGGTATGTCGCCAGAGTCATATATTCTACACACCAACGTGAATAGTCGTTCTGTTGCCACTTCCACTAATGATTTTAGAAATTCTGATGGAATGTTATCTATCCCTTCTGCCTTATTTGACCGTAAGTCCTCCAAAGATCTTTTAAATTCCGATTCTAATACTGGATCCCCTATCTCTTCTAAATCGACTCCTGTTTCTTCTTCTATCACATCAGACAAATCTTCACCCTCATAGAGGCTTTCAATGTATTCTTTCCACCTATTTGCTCTCTCCTCTGCATTTAACAGTGGAATTCCCGTTGCACTCTTAATGTTACCTCCGTTGCTTTTAATGTCACCAAAGATTGTTTTGACTTTCCTGTATGCTGAGTCTGTCCTTCCGACAATCATATCTTTTTCGATGTCTTCACATTTTTCCTGCAGCCATTTCGTCTTAGCTTCCCTGCACTTCCTATTTATTTCATTCTTCAGCGACTCGTATTTCTGTATTCCTGATTTTCCCGGAACATGTTTGTACTTCCTCCTTTCATCAATCAAGTGAAGTATTTCTTCTGTTACCCATGGTTTCTTTGCAGCTACCTTCTTTGTACCTATGTTTTCTTTCCCAACTTCTGTGATGGCCCTTTTTAGAGATGTCCATTCCTCTTCAACTGTACTGCCTACTGCGCTATTTCTTATTGCTGTATCTATAGAGTTAGAGAACTTCAAACGTATCTCGTCATTCCTTAGAACTTCCGTATCCCACTTCTTAGCGTATTGATTCTTCCTGACTAATGTCTTGAACTTCAGCCTACTGTTCATCACTACTATATTGTGATCTGAGTCTATATCTGCTCCTTGGTACGCCTTACAATCCAGTATCTGATTTCGGAATCTCTGTCTGACCATGATGTAATGTAATTGAAATCTTTCCGTATCTCCCGGCCTTTTCCAAGTATACCTCCTCCTCTTGTGATTCTTGAACAGGATATTCGCTATTACTAGCTGAAACTTGTTACAGAACTCAATTAGTCTTTCTCCTCTTTCATTCCTTGCCCCAAGCCCATATTCTCCTGTAACCTTTTCTTCTACTCCTTTCCCTACAACTGCGTTCCAGTCCCCCATGACTATTAGATTTTCGTCCCCCTTTACATACTGCATTACCCTTTCAATATCCTCATACACTTTCTCTATCTGTTCATCTTCAGCTTGCGACGTCGGCATCTATACCTGAACTATCGTTGTCGGTGTTGGTCTGCTGTAGATTCTGATTAGAACAACCCGGTCACTGAACTGTTCACAGTAACACACCTTCTGCACTACCTTCCTATTCATAACAAATCCTACACCTGTTATACCATTTTCTGCTGCTGTTGATATTACCCGATACTCATCTGACCAGAAATCCTTGTCTTCCTTCCACTTCACTTCACTGACCCCTACTATCTCTAGATTGAGCCTTTGCATTTCCCTTTTCAGTTTTTCTAGTTTCCCTACCACGTTCAAGCTTCTGACATTCCACGCCCCGACTCGTAGAACGTTATCCTTTCGTTGATTATTCAATCTTTTTCTCATGGTAACCTCCCCCTTGGCAGTCCCCTCTCGGAGATCCGAATGGGGGACTATTCCGGAATCTTTTGCCAATGGAGAGATCATCGTGACCCTTCTTCAACTACAGGCCACGTGTCCTGTGGATACACGTTACGTGTCTTTAATGCAATGGTTTCCATTGCCTTCTGCATCCTCATGTCGTTGATCATTGCTGATTCTTCCGCCTTTAGGGGCAATTTCCCATCCCTAGGACAAGAGAGTGCCCTGAACCTCTATCCGCTCCTCCGCCCTCTTTGACAAGGCCGTTGGCAGAATGAGGCTGACTTCTCATGGCGGAAGTCTTCGGCCGCCAATGCTTATTATTTATCAAATTTTAGGCAGTGGCGGGGATCGAACCCGGGACCGAAATTTTTTGATTATGAATCAAAGACGCTACCCCTAGACCACGGGTACTACCCTAATCCTCCTAAATGGGGTTTAGCTGGTACCGATATGGCTGGCTCACAGTGAGAGTAATTATCCCGTGGCGGCCGATATTTCAAATCTTCTTCGCGAAATTAAACTGTCAGCAGTCAGCCAACATGAATTGTAGAATTTGTCTCTCAGGGTAAAGGTGGGTCATGTTTTCATTGGGTTTTTCTGAAGACGTGAGCAGGTAACTCTTCGTGACCAACCAAGCTGTTTATTTCGGAACGGAAAAATGAGAAAATGCAAAGTGCATTCTCTGGCGCAGCCGTGGATTTCTGTTCAGGCGCTTCCCTGTTTTTCCCGTTGAAGGTTGTGAATTAGTGTGCATAAAATAGTGCGGTAAAAAGAAACCTCGGAGTGGGGCATGGAGCCATTAGCAAGCTGGAGTTGGCGCTGGATAAAAGCGGTAGACTTGGCTAGGATTAATTCGAGCCAATAAATTTTCTTTGTTCCAATACAAATTTGAGAGTGCTGTTTTATGTGTCTCTTGCCCTATTGACTTCGTGCAGTATTGCTGTGGTTATCAGCAGGAGTTGCTAGTAGCCACCTGAAGGGTGATGCATCATTGAACTGTTAGCGGTGAACGTATTCCAGTCCAGTGTCTAGAATTCAGAATCTTACCTGAAGGTAGTTAGGTAGTTTCAGGGTTTTAATTATTGACTTTAGGAGTTTGTGAGAAGTTTAACCCTGCCTCACAGACCACTGCAAAGTTGGCTATTCTTAGCGAAAATGATTTTACATGCATAGCAGCACAGAGAATTAAAACGTAACTTGCCTTCTGCACTGCAAATCACCAGATTCTGGGTATGGGCACGAGCGTGACTTTGTGTGACTCCATGGACTGTATACTACCTCATATGAGGATGATGATGAGATCCCGTAGGGGCGATCCGGGAGAACCGCACCGCTGCACTAGGGAAGGTCCTAGCGGAGGTGGTTTGCCATTGCCTTCCTCCGACCGTAATGAGGATGAATTATGTTGATGAAGACGACACAACAACATCCAGTCGGGAATCGAACCCGGGACCACGTGCGCGGGAAGCGAGAACGCTTCCGCAAGACCACGAGCTGCAGACTACCTGATATGGTGACAATCATGAATACATGTGCTGCTTCGACTCGTACACTGAAACCACGTACCTCAAATAGACATTCCAATTGCTATAGTGTGTGTCATCATAACTTCCTAACATCTTCCCTGCAGTTGTATGAACTGTTTTCATTCTTTCATTAATTTGAGAATGAAGAGGAAAAGTTCTCTATTTCTTTACTTATAACAGCCGACTCAACTCTTTGAACAGATCCCACATAAAGTCGGTTCGCTGATTATCCCAGGTAGCCTGAACTTCAGTATCCAATTATTTATTTGCATTTGCGTCACTGTTGCTGTCTATTCAGAGTGTATCGTGACCAACTGCACGTATTTCGAAACATGTTCTATAATCGTGAATACATAACTGCTCGTTGTACGTATTTTGTTCAAAGCACTTAAGATATCAATACTAAGCAACTGAAATGGTGCTAAGGCTTCTGGTAACCTCTAAAACTGTACTCTTGTCCGTCACAAATCCGTTTTCTGTGCACATTGTATGCAAATATTCGATCACGTCCACCTTTCTATTCCTCCAACAGTACCTCTCTGCAACCCTCCTGTTGGTAGACCTACGCCTCCCATGATCTGCTAAGAAGTGACCATGTTTTTCCTTTAAAACTTTATCTCTCAATTTTGCTGGTATCATCACCTCTGGTCCTATCTTAGTTTCTCTGTACAGCAACCCATCCCGCACACACAACTATCACTGTTTGCAAAACTGTCATCCGTACCACTCCTGTAGTTCATTACCTCCTAATTGCAATACTGCTGCTTCTCTGATTAATCGATCTCGGTTACTGTGTTTCTTTATGAGTTTATATATTACCTCTAAATCAGACTCACACAACTGTACTGTCCATTGTGTCCGCCGGCTGTTGTGGCCGAGCGGTTCTAGGCGCTTCAGTCTGGAACCGCTTGACCGCTACGGTCGCAGGTTCGAATCCTGCCTCGGGCATGGATGTGTGTGATGTCCTTAGGTTAGTTAGGTTTAAGTAGTTCTTAGTTCTAGGGGACTGATGACTTCAGATGTTAAGTCCCATAGTGCTCAGAGCCATTTGAACCACTTCCATTGTGTCAGTCTACTAGATGGAGCCCTTAGCCCCTGCAACCATTTCAGCAGTTCATGATCCAATGTCACTTGAAACTTCTTTCCGTAGAGATAACATTTGAAATAGGTGATTCCACAGAGAGACTCAACATTTTCTTTTCTGTCACGGAGTAATTCTTCTCCACTAGGTAGATTTCTCTTGATACATAAGCCACTGGATGTTCCACTCCATCACCCTCCTGACTCAACAGCCAACTGAGTGCATGGATATATGTATTGCATGGCAGAATGAATTCCCTGTTGAAATTTGGAAACACTGTGACTGGAGTCGCTGGCAGAACTGTTAGTTTATCAAAAACTTGTCGACAATCCTCCAACCAAACAAACTTTGAACCTTTGTTCAGGAGTTACGTTAATGGTCTGGCAATATTCGCAAATCTTTTACAAACCTTTTTTATTAATTTATAATGCCAAGGAACAATTGCAGTTGCCTCACCAAGCCAGATATAGGAAATTCAGTGTTACAGCTTTAACTAACCTCAGGCTCATCTTAACCCCATCCTTACTAATTATGTGACTCAGGTAAGGCACCTCTTCTAACACAAAATTATTCTTCTCTGTACTCATGTTAACCTTGAGTTCTTAGTCTGAGGAATACTTTAGGCTTTGTATGTGCTGCTCCATGTCAGACGCAAAGATTACCATATCATCAAGATAAGCCATGTGTTGATTGATGTTTTAAATCTCTAAGAACCCCATCCAACAACATCCGAAACATTGCAAGACGCCAGACACCAGTACTCTGACATCAATTACCTATTGTAGGGGCCTGATGGAAATGGCTTGGGGGGGGGGGGGGGGGGTGGGAGGGACACCATATGGGGCCAGTTAAACACCTTGTAATTCTAAATGCTTTATTATGGCACCCTGACATAACACAGTACAGGAAGTGGCAGTTGGGCAGTGGTATTCGGTGGTCTCCTGCATGTTCACAGAGCACAGTGGCCCTTGTCGCAAGTACTTCCTTCAATAGTTACTCCATCTCTGGGCAGTCTCAGCTACCTGCGACCATGTGTCCAGTAGGTGACAAATCAGTGACGTAATACAGTGATCCACTGCACCCAAGTCAATGTCCAGCAAGCTGCCTCTCAAAGTCGATGTTGGCCCACTGTGGTGGCAGCTCCCAGCCCCGCAGTCTTAGAGTGAACTGCCCTGACACGAAGCTGATCTGTGGTCCACGAACAGCATTCCAGACATTGGCCTCGTGACAGTCCTGTGGTGAAAAAGCCGCGATACTCGCAGAACTAATATTAGTAGAAATGGCTAGGTGTTTATGCACTTTGAGCTTTGATATGCCTTGCAGCACATACTAAACATTTCGGCAGCTGCCTGTGTGGAAAGACTTATATCATCTGCCACTTGGGTAGATGTCAACTGCTCCCACACCAATCTGGCTGGCTCGCCTATCAATATTGTGATGCCTGTGTTACATTTTGTAAAGCATAAGTCCCATATTTCCCTGCATTTGGCGTTGTTGCGGTTCACTTTCAACTTAGCACATTTATGACCAAATATGGTAGGTGCACTTGAACGTAATTATCATCTAATTTCTTTACTGGCATCTTTTCCCAAAATATTCGAAAAAGTAATGTCTCAAGAGTAGTACTCGCACTTAAGTAGAAACAATTTACTTGGCATATCACAGTTTCGATTCTAGAACGGTTACTTTACTGAGAATGCTATTTATGCATTTACCCAGCACATATTATAAGCCTTCATTAATAAAATATCGCCTGTAGGTATTTTTGTGAACTTTCTCAAGTGGTTGATTGTGTACATCATGTTACATAGATGATATAACCCTCTTAGAAAACATAAGTTCTATGGAATTGGTGGCTCTACATGCACCTGCTTTGAAACAGACTTCAAACAGAATGAAAAACGTTTTGTGGAGTAATACAGACAATGTTGGAAAAGGCAGAAAATTAAGTGACTCGAGAGAAATCACAACAACGTTCGGTTTTGGGTCCACTCCTCTTCCTTACATATGTGAATTTACTTCCACTTAACATTCAACGAGCAGAATTTATATCTTTTGCAAACGATACTAGTGGTATAACAAATCCCAATTAGAACGAAAGCAATAGGAGAGATTGTTAATGATGTTTTGCAAAGAATTAATATATGGTTCTTTGAAAATGGGTTACCTATACATTTTTGAGAAAATTTGCTACGTTCAGTTCAAATAGAGTCAGAACACATGAACAGGAGTCAGTAAATAGGATAGAATGATCCAGATTTCATAGTGATGAAAACTTGAATTGGAAGAAGAATATTACTGGGCTCCTCAAACAACTAAGTTCAGCTACTTCTGCTCTTCGTATAATCGCTAGTCTCGGAAACAAAAGAATCACTCTCCTGGCATACTTGTAGGGGCTCTAGTATTTCAGTGTTTAATGGAGCTCTGAAAATCATCGTATTTTGCACATTTTCACTCTGTAACGTCTTATGGAATCATTTTCATGGGGTAGCTCATCATTTAGAAAGAAAGTATTGATTACACAAAAGTGAGCAATAAGAATATTATGTGGTGTTCAAACGCGGTCGTCATGCAGGTCTCTTAAAGGAGTTGGGCATTTTAACTGCACCATCATAATGCAAATACTCGCAAATCAAATTCGTCATAAATAATCAATCATAATTTTAGAAGAATGGTGATATCCAAACCTACAACACTAGTGGAAAATTACTTTTATTACCGGTTATTAAATCAGGCAGTTGTTCAGAAACGAGTTCAATATCCAGTAAGCAAAAGTTTTGGTCGTTTGCTCAATATTGTTAAATGTCTGACAGGTAACAAAGTAAGTTTTGGCTGGTTCAAATGGCTCTGAGCACTATGGGACTTAACATCTGTGGTCATCAGTCCCCTAGAACTTAGAACTACTTAAACCTAACTAACCTAAAGACATCACACACATCCATGCCCGAGGCAGGATTCGAACCTGCGACCGTAGCGGTCACGCGGTTCCAGACTGAAGCGCCTAGAACCGCACGGCCACACCGGCCGGCTAAAGTTTTAAATCCAACCTAGAACCATTTCTTCTGGATAAATGATTGTATTGCATGGACGAATTTTTGTTTAAAAATTTGTAGCCTGTAAGAAAAAAAAGAAACGGAAAACGAAATAGCTTTCATGTGTAGTAGAATGAGTAGGAGTAAAAACCAATGTGTTCATCAATGTAACATCAATCATGTATCATTTATACAGGGTGTACATAAAGTCCGACAACACTTTCAATTATTTTTTGCGCAAGAACTAAACGTTGCACAGATGTCATACATATTGCATTTTGAAGAGAAATTCTGAAAGTTTTTTTTTCTTTTCTTTTTTTTCAGACATTCTATATACGAACCATGAGTGACCGGCAGGCGTCAATACGGTAATCGAATTCTTGCCACACCCGTCTCAGTATGGCATCGTCAACTGTGGCAATCGCTTCCCATATTCTCTCCCGGAGCTCTGCTACATAACGTATAAGAGGCGGTACATACACCGGATCTTTAATGTGTCACACGGAGAGAGATCTGGTGATCGGGGAGGCCGTTTCATGAACTCCATCACACAGAAAGCTCGCTTCGCATCTAAACTCGCCATGTTTCCGACTACCGCTGACTATCATCAAATGACCAAACTACGCTGTGGTGGTATACATGGAAAAAAACTTTCAGAGCTCCTCTTCAAAATGACATTGTATGATATCTGTACAATGTTTGGTTCTTGTGCAATAAATAATTGAAGTGTTCCCCGACTTTATGTACACCCTGTACTTGTAAACTGACTCGTTCCACATTATTTCGACAGAAGAACCATCCAAATGCTCAGCGGGACATGTAACAAACTAACTAATCTCGGTGGCCCCTATTAGTCCGGCTTCATATACGATGCAACTCTTGAACAGATTCCTTGTTTCGCGAATATCTGGGAAAAAGTCATGATTGTCAGATTTCTTAGTGCCTCAGTCCATTTGGCATCCACCGGTTCACAAAGACTTTAACAGAACCTGATCGCCAACAACATTCACAAGACATTACACTATACATGCACGGACACTACACGAGACACGCTTAAGATATCTGACATTCAAATCTTCCAAGTGGCTTCACTTGGAAAACGTTTGCACCAGACCGTGAGCTACACAGTTTTCTCTTCTTCCCACCGGTCAAACTCTGTAGCTTGATTAGACAACTCTCTTTGGCGCCGATGAGGCGTGCTGATCCCCTCGCGAAAAGCTTAGCGCTTGCAGATAACGATAAACAGTGCCCATCGGCACTGTATACAGTGTTTAGTGTTTGCGCCAAACACGGCACTTCAAACGTTGCCGCTCAGCCGACGCACATGCGGTCGCTTTGTAATGCTAAAGATAGTTACGTCACGAATTTCACGTGAATATCCTACAAATTTCATATCATTTCTAAACTTAGGACACAGGTTTACAAATTTAAAAAGTCATTCTTTGTTGAGAGCACTCTCACTGTCTTGCTAAGGACGTTCTAACTTCTGAAACGTCCCCTTAGAAAAATTGTACACGACTGGTCTATGTGAAACGTCCTCTTTGAACAATTATACACGAATGTGCTTAAACTGACACACAATATCTTTAGCGCAACGCAATCTGACTTCCAAAAATCCCTACGAAAGAATAGCCCTGACTATCATTAACCTATACGTTTCACAAATCACTTACCTCACAAAAATCTTCGTTGCTCAAGCTACTGCAATACAGCGAGCGCCACTACTGCCAGCTAAATAAAAGATTCAAACTACTGAAGGCACTAACTACTGATAGACATAGTTAGCAAATTAAAGATTTTAATAGAGAACAAACAATGTATTTACCTCATTAGTCATAATATATATAGCAG
Organism: Schistocerca gregaria; assembly: GCF_023897955.1. NCBI lineage: Eukaryota > Metazoa > Arthropoda > Insecta > Orthoptera > Acrididae > Schistocerca > Schistocerca gregaria. The sequence goes on from NC_064921.1 coordinate 243,983,736, forward strand.
TTCATGACACCAATTCTTACAAATTTCAAAACTCCGCCATCTCTCTCCCCACGTCCACCACTGCTGGCGGCTCACCAACTGCGCAACGCTACCCGTTGTTAGCATCCAGCTGCCGCTGCCCAACACTACAATGGCAGACAACAATGCAAACCAGCCACAGACTGCACAAGGCACAGCCAGTGATTTTTCATACAGAGCGCTACGTGGTGTTGGCGTTACCAGTAAAAAAATCCTAAACAGCCTACTTACACTTCTAACGAAGTGTTATGTGAAACAGGCCACATACTAAAAGGCACTGATAACAACTTAGAAACACTACACGTATAGAAGGGAAGAAAGCTTGAAACGCTTGAAGGACTCGAAACAGCAATCCACCTGGACAGGTTTGTGCTTTTATATGAAATAGGGCTGTCGCAACGTATTCCTCAGTTGTTTAACGGACATTTTTGTATCAATGTTAAAATAGCGGGTAGACATATCACAGTGATAACTACTATTTACACCAACAAGGGGCTGTGCGACATAAACGAAAATTGGTACGCGTATTTCAGTATCTACCGGCCGCTGTGGCCGAGCGGTTCTAGGCGCTTCAGTCCGGAACCGCGTTGCTGCTACGGTTTCAGGTTCGAATCCTGCCTCGGGCATGGATGTGTGTGATGTCCTTAGGTTAGTTAGGGTTAAGTAGTTCTAAGGGACTCATGACCTCAGATGTTAAGTCCCACAATGCTTAAAGCCATCTGAAAGTTGATGGCTATTCAAATTTCGCGCCAGTAGCATATGAGTGGCGCCCAAGAATGACGCCACTATGAGGATGCAAATCACGTTTGCTTCAAATGCGTGTTGTAAAGGTCGTGAGCGTTAGTTACCTTTTAAATTGGACACTGTGAGCTGATGTTAGTCAAGAATGCCTTTAAGGCGACAAAGAAGCGATTATGAACATTTCACTGAGTTTGATCGAAGTCGTGTAGAAGGGCTACGAGCAGCTGGATGTTCTTTCTAGGATATCGCAGAAAGATTTGGCAGCCATTGTACTTGATTGCTGGCAGGGGCGGTCAGTAGAATGTTTGATCGCAAGAAGATCGGTCTCCGTCGGGCACGTTGTACTACCGAGAGGGATGACCACCTTGTTCGCCGTATGGTTCTGGCGCATCGTACTGCATCTGAATCTGGAATTCGAGCAGCAATCGGCACCACAGTGACACAACGAACTGTTACAAATCGGTTGCTTTAAGGACAGCTTCGACCTGTAGCGAGCGTTCCTTTGGTCCAAACCACCGCCATTTGCGACTACAGTGGGTGGAGAGAGTATCCCGGTAGGCATTCCAGTTGGCAAGGGAATAATCACGGACGCACTTTGGGTGAGGGTCATTACGAGGGTCAGGGCGGGGGCGACGACCGTCTGACACGGTGAGAAGGACAAGGAGATGGTCGCTACTAATGGGCTCCAGGACATCCACCGTTATGCGGCCAATGAGGTTGGGGGAGGAGAGGATGACATCGGGAGTGGAGTTGGATTCGGGGCGGGTGTGCTGGGGTATGGAGAAGAGGTCGCCTTGGAGGGTGGAGAGGAACCGATGCCACTGGGTGGCGGAGCGACTATGGATGTTGAGGTCGGCGGCGATCACGTAGGAGGAGAAGGTACGATCAATGTGGGAGAGGAAGTCGAAAGGAATAGGGGCGGTAAGGCGGACATAGATGGTGGCGCAGGTGACGGTAAGGCTGGGGAAGAAGAGACTAAGGATCAGGTGTTCGGTGGGGTTGGGAAGGAGAGGTTGGAGCCGAACCGGGATCTGGCGGTGGTGGCCAATGGCGACTCCGCCACTAGCAGTCGGGAGGGGATTATCGGAGCGGTGGAGACTCACTGCCGACGTCATAGCACCCCTTAAATAGACGTGAACAGGCAACCTTTCCCCTTTTCCATCAAAGTAAGACACCAAAGCTGCGATTGCCACAGCGGCGCCACCGCCAGAAACGGACGGCGACTGCTTCACACTACGCGCTGCGGCGCGCTCTTCAAAACCGCAAATTTTACCACGGCTCACCATGTGCAACACATATGGAACTGCATCCTACAAACTGACATCCAGCATCTGTACAATAAGATGTATAAACGATTCCATGCTTTCATTCAACAGTCTGGTGGTTACACTGGTTTTTAACGTACCAGCATTTCACATATGAAATGGTTTATCTCGCCCTTACATTACTCTGCAATGTTAATCATTTCAGTATGGTACCCAGGCAAATATATTCCCACAATTTCTTTACTCTGCATTAATTACTTTTTTGGTGATGTGACTTTCTTCCGTCAGTGTAAATGCTGTTGTCTCTGAATTGGGGGAACTTGATGCATCCATGTAGCGCTGTTCATCAAAGGCACCACACAAACTGCTGAGCTACGTCAACAGGAAGAACAGGTGGACCCAGCTGTAAGCAATGTTGAAGATTAGGAGGCAATGTGGGAGTATAAACGTTGTCTTATTTACCCGAAAACACGAAGAATTTTGTCTTAAGCGTCTTTTTATCACTGCTACGTGAGATGAGGGTTTTTTTCCCAAGTGGTTTTATTTAGTGAGTGCTATTTCGCAACCGGCCGCCGTGGCCAAGCGGCTCTAGGCGCGTCAGTCCGGAACCACGCGACTGCTACGGTCGCAGGTTCGAATCCTGCCTCGGCCATGGATGTGTGTGATGTCCTTAGGTTAGTTAGGTTTAAGTGCTTCTAAGTTCTAGGGGACTGATGACCTCAGATGTTGAGTCCCATAGTGCTCAGAGCCATTTTGCTATTTCACATGTTACCGTTCATTTAGAAATGGATTGCCAAATGACGAACGTATGACTCTCGCATAATATATCGTTGTTTTAATGTGGATGTAGTCTAAGTAAACATGTAACACATTCTCTTGTACAATGGTTAAGGAAGTGTTATATTAGTGCAAATCGCTGTTATGTTTTGAGTTCGTTCAGTGATTCCTGTAGTTCTGACTGAGTCCATGATGTTAACTACAAATGACACGAGAAAGTATTCACACAAGGAGGTTCGAGTTAGAACAACGGTGGGCATGACGTTCACTGATTTAGACCGCAATTAAGCAAGGTGTTCGAGTTCGCCTGCTTCACTGTCAGTGAGGGTGGAAAGTATTATTATAGAGAAGGTGGTACCGCACAGTTTCTGAAAAGCATCCGAGTTTTATGCTCCCAAGAAATGTTTCTCCTACATTCAGTCTACAAAATTTAAAATGTTTCAAAAAATGGGTTCAATTGGCTCTGAGCACTATGGGACTTAACATCTGAGGTCATCAGTCCCCTAGAACTTAGAACTACATAAACCTAACCAACTTTTGGCCGGGGTGGCCGAGCGGTTCTTGGCACTTCAGTTTGGAACCGTAGGTTCGAATCCTGCCTCGGGCATGGATGTGTGTGATGTCCTTAGGTTAGTTAGGTTTAAGTGTTCTAAGTTCTAGGCGACTGATGACCTCAGAAGTTGAGTCGCATAGTGCTCAGAGCTATTTGAACCGTTTTACCCAGTTCCTGGAATATTCCCGCTTGAGCCCCTATATTTTCATGAAGTGTCCTTTGGCCTCCACGTTCACTCGACCTAATGCCATGCGATTTTTTCCTTTGGAGCTTTATCAAGGATGCTGTGTACGTGCCTCCGCTACCAGCAGACCTCCTGTAGTGGCCGAGCGGTTCTAGGCGCTACAGTCTGGAACCGCGTGACCGCTACGGTCGCAGGTTCGCATCCTGCCTCGGGCATGGATCTGTGTGATGTCCTTAGGTTAGTTAGGTTTAAGTAGTTCTAAGTTCTAGGGGACTGATGACGTCAGAAGTTAAGTCCCATAGTGCTCAGAGCCATTTGAACCATTTTGAACCTAACCAACCTAAGGACATCACACACATCCATGCCCGAGACAGGATTCGAACTGCGACCGTAGCTGTCGCGCGGTTCCAGATATAAGCGACTAGAACCGCTCGGCCACAGCGGCCAGCTAAAATGTTTCACTTCGTGTATGATTCAATCACGGTAATAGTAAAATTTTTCTTTTTTCCCTGCGAAAAATGTATGCACTGCGTTTTATTGCAGCTAGGCGACAATCTGTCCTCTGCAAGCACCCCCGAGTAGATGTTTCCGATTGCCCTCTTTTCTATTTTATTTTATTAATAGTAACGCGATCATATGGGGTGTCAAACGAAATATGTGATGGGATTGAGGATTCCTTAATAGGAATGACGCAATATATTACCTAAGATGCAGTCACCGACAGATGTAGTAGTCACCTCAGGTGCGCCCAAGAGAATTGTGTTACGATATACACTATTCATGGTGAACGGTTTTTGGACTTAAATATGGAAACACCGGGATAAATGCATGGTTAAACATAAATAAAGATGCTAGCCAAGCCTCCAGTTTGCGTTGTTGTATTTGATAACGAACAGCACTTACGCAGTGTCCTCAATAAACTGCAAGTGTCAGTCGAGATCAGATTTGTTTACTGTCTTTTTGTGAGCGCATTATGTCGAGCTAAGTGAATTTGAACGCGGGGAAATTGTTGGAGCTCGTATGGTGAGTGCGTCGCTAACCAAGAGGAGCGAAGTATTTGGTGTTTCAAGAGGCAGGGTATCGAAGCTTTATACTCCATACAGGGAAAGCGGACAAATGATACAATACGGTCTAAGTGTGTGCTAACTGATCATGACAGATGATCACTGAAGAGGACTGTCATGAAAAATAAGACGATAGCTGCAGAACTGAATGTAGCACCCGCGAACCCTGTCAGTGCCTAAACAATTCGAAGGGAGCTCCATAAGCACGGAATTGCAGGGTGAGTTGGAACTCGAAAACCATTAATCAGTGATGAAAATGCTAGTAACACGAAAGCGTGGTGCCGATAACCTGGACTGCTGAGCAATGGAAGAAAGTCAGTTGGTCGGATGAATCTTATTTTGCACTGTTTCCAGCTACTGGCCAAGTTCTTGTCTCAAGAGTGAAACATGGCGGGGTTTCTGCAATGATTTGGGCAGTTATGTCGTGGAATTCCATGGTTCCATTGCTACTGTGCAAGGTTACATTAGTGCCAAGGGTTGTGTGACCACTTTGTCTGATCAGGTCCATCCCACGGTTTATTGTTTATTCCATAATGGTGGTGCTAGACTTCAGGGTCCCCTGTTAACACAGTTTGCATCGTCCAGGAATTGTTTAGTGAGCACGAGGATGAACTGTCGCATCTCTCCAGACCGCCAGTCAGCAGATCTGGCCTACTTTACAGAGAAGTGTGCGTCTAGCTATCCGCCTCCGTCACCGTTTCCTGAAATTGACATTATTTTTCAGGACGATTGATATAAGATCCGCTTGAAGACCATACTTGATCAGTAATTATAAATTCCGACAGGTGTTTCGTTGTTTTACTGTAGTTGTAGTCTGAATAAATATGCTTACGCACAATATTGTACAACGGTGAGCGAAGTGTTATACAAGTGCAAATCGCTTTTATGTTTTGAGTTCATTAAGTGACTCCTGCTGTTCTGACTGAGTCCAGGTTGTTTCTCCCAAGGGATTAGGCACGTTGATGATATGTGTTTTTGGTGTTTGCATATTTTTGCACAACACCTGGATGTTAACGGCCTTTGAAAATGGTAATTTTAACATCAGGCTTTTCGCAGGTGATGTACTTATCTATAATGAAGGCCACAGGGCAGAGAAAAGGTCCTCCGATATTGTCTGATCTTGATACGGTTTCAAAGTGCTGTAAAATATTTGCAACTTGCTTTAAATGTTCAAAATTGTAAAGATGTTCACTTTACAAAATCCACAAACGTACGAGTATTTTATTAACGGGGGACGTTGATGGAAAACACACACTATTTCAAAAATGCACCAAATCCACAGTTTTGACACACACTCTTGTACAATGGTGAAAAGCAAGTGCAAATTGCTTTTATGTTTTGAGTTTATTAAGTGACTCCTGCTGTTCTGACTGAGTCCAGGTTGTTTCTTTCAAGGGATTAGGCACGTTGATGATATGTGTTTTTGCTGTTTGCATATTTTTGCACAACACCTGGATGTTAACTGCCTTTGAAAATGGTAATTTTAACATCAGGCTTTTCGCAGGTGATGCACTTATCTATAATGAAGGCCACAGGGCAGAGAAAAGGTCCTCCGATATTGTCTGATCTTGATACGGTTTCAAAGTGCTGTAAAATATTTGCAACTTGCTTTAAATGTTCAAAATTGTAAAGATGTTCACTTTATAAAATCCACAAACGTACGAATATTTTCTTAATGGGGGACGTTGATGAAAAACACACAGTATTTCAAAAATACACCAAATCCATAGTTTTGGAGATGTGGCAATGAAATTTTGTACCACGCTTTATATGAAAGTAACACATTTACATATAAAATCCTTTGATTAGATATATTCAACTTTTTTTGAAAGAAATTTGAAGTTTTATTTTCTGAAAGTAATGAATTTCTCAGAAAGTATTCAAGAGATTTCTCAAAAATTTCTCTGTTTCATCTCTTTATATGTTCTAAGCTTCTCTCATGAGGTTTTTGGAATAGGTCAAATAGGAGATTTTTCATAATTTTTTAAATTATAATTCCACAAGTACAATTTTAAATTCATGCAAAATTCCAAGCACTTTGCCCCATATCTGAGCTTGTAATCAGAATTTAATAATTTGCTCTTGTGACAACGTTTATTAGGTTTACAGAAATATGCGTACAAAATTTCATAATTCTGACATTCAGAGAATCTGAGGAAAAGGTAAATAAACTTTTAAAAACAAACTTTTCAGGAAACGCAATTTAAAGTTCAACCTAACTTTTTTCCTTATGTCACTTCTTCAGAAGGCACCTCATTTGTACTCTGGGTTGTCTTTCCCTTCAAGGCTTCTCTTCTGGTTTCTTGTTGTCTCTCTTCTTTCCTTTAGCATGTCTTCAACTGACTTTTCAGCTGCAGAGACGCGCTGTAAATCTGTTTCTCTCAGGATGTCTTGACTAAAATTTTCTATCTTGAAGCCCATTCTTTCTAATACCTTCATCCTCCCGACGTTCCCATCTTTAAATACAATAACTGCACCATAAGTTGAAATTCTGACAACTGTAGCAGATGCAAATGTGTTTTTAGGGTATGAGCGAATTTGGAGACTCATTTGGATTTTGGGTTTTGCCATGAACACACTTTTTGAGAAGTGCGGGATAGGCCAAACATTATCTATAAAGCCAAGAAGTATGTATCACGGCCTTATAGATGGATCCTGCACAAGTTTGGTTGAAAGTAATACACAGAACCGTTGTTCACTGAGCTGGTATTGAAGTGCTGTTTCAAAACGTGGGCGTGGCAGGGGGGCCGCGTCACACTTTTAATTAATTTTCTGGCGCTTCGGATGCGATTTCAACATTGAAACTTTGGGAACTTATTGTCCATGAGTTGTAGTAACAAATAAAAAATAAATCGAAAGTTAACTTTTTTGGTCAATTTCATCAACGTCACCCCTTAATGGGTCACAGTTTGAATCAGTCAACTCAAATACCTCGGTGTAACAATTTGTAGGGGATATGAAATGAAATGATAACATAGGCTCAGTCGTAGGTGAAGGAGGAGATATCTGAGAAACTGCTGCCAGACTGCTTACAAAACGGTCGTGCGTCTCATCTTAGAATAGTCCTGAAGGGTGCGGTACCGTACAGAATAGGCCTAACACAGGATACTGAAGTACGCGAAGAAGGGCGGTACGGATGGTAGCAGTTTAGCTTGGCCTGTGAGAGAGCGTCACGGAGATGCCGCGAAATCTGAACTGGTACACGCCTGAAGATGCGAACTATCCCGTGAAAGCCTACGTAGAAAGTCCCAAGAACAAGCGTTAAGCCAGGAATCTAGGAATATACTAAAGTCGCTTACGCATTGCTCAAGTGGCGACAGCGAAGGCACGGTTCGAATAATCACAGAGTGCACAGAGGCATTTAATGTGTCTCTCTTCCGGTGCTCCATGCTTGGCTGTGTAACGCCACAGCCATGGAGAAGCTCGTCACCCGTCGACACTCGCTCGTAGGCATTCGCGAGAAGCCGCTAACAAAGTAAGAAACCCCAGATAATTGGTAACAATCAGTACATATCACTGCAGGTTCCGGAGCTATCGTTGATGGCCGGTGAACTTGTTATTGCTTTATCAATTTAGTTTCGAGATTCCCGAAATATTACATGCAGATTTACCCCTGATTAAAAATTCAGAGGGTAAAGCGACCGCTATAGACAGATTCCTGCCAGGTTCCGGAATCAAAATTCTGTTGCTGCCATTTCAAGACGGTTTATTTATTTGGTGGCAAACGTTAAATTCAACCACTAATTCAGACATCTTTTCTTCTTCCTCGAGGAAGCGCACTGGCACAAAAATATTTCGAGGCTGCAGCTAAGACAGGATGTGAAACCTCTGTGGTCAGAAGTCGTAAGTTCTCAAGCATCAGAATAAAGTACTTGGCCTCTGCCCCCTCCCCCTTCCCCTTTCAGCTATATGTTTCTACATTCTAGTAAAATATATCCCAGCGTTTAATTGGTTTTGTTTAGTGTTATACCACCTGTAGACTTTGTCTTTCCTCAGCAGTGTAAGTAATTGGGATCCCTTGTGAATAGGAACGATGTTGATTGTCTTCAACAGCCGAGACTGAGGTAAATCTCAATTGAATTCCTGGCAGCTTGCAAGATTCCGCCTGAAAAGGCTGAGGCAATGTTACGCTGCCTGGCGTATAAGGTCACAGTTGTGGGATGGTAGGGGGAGGGGGGGATGGCGGAGGTGCTACAAATGGAACTAAGGAAACTGTAATAAGCAGTACTACTGGATGTACCCTCTTCACACAAATCAAGTAGGGACAGCAGAGGGGGGAAGTTACGACAGTGATAGACTTGAATTCGATAAACAGATTATGGATGACGTCAGAACGGCTTCAACTCTAATAGGAGTTAAGTAAAGCAGCAAAATCTGGAGCCAGGAATTATCACTTGCTTTGCTTCTTCTCCCTTTTCTTTTGGATTTATCCCGCATCTACACGGGGTCAGCATGATTAATATCGGATTTATCGCTGTCAGTGTTACAGCGTGGCAGGATGCCCTTCCTGCCGCCAGCCCGTTACCCCCTGGGTCGAAATCTGTGTACCCCAGCCGTCTGCGTCCAGTGCTATGCAGATGAAAGTGTGCGAATGTTTTCGAAATGTTTGCAAACCATGTAACTGAAACGGGACGTGGACGCCAACCAGATATTCACCTAGTTGTGTGTTGGATACCGCCAGACTGACAGCCACATCGGCCCTCGTCGTTAATTCACCGGCCAGATTCGATTCGGGACCGGTGCGCCTGCCCAAATCCCGTAATCGGCGTGCTAACAAGCGCACCAGTCTGGCCGGGTTATCATTTGCTTTGCTAAGTTAGTAAACACGCATTACAGCATGTCACACTGTGGCGTCCTCTCAGGAGTAAATTCCAGCTGCTCAAGGGAGACGCTCTGAGAGAGCGTCGAAAAAAAAGAGGAAATCAGAATTCCCCTTCTTAGATTAGTATAGCCGGAAAACAACGTGAGAGTCTTTTCAACAAGGAATCCCCCAGCGAGCGGAATTGCGTCACGAACAGCACAGCCTGCAGCCGCCTTCCTCGTCATTATGCCTTCCTCGTTATTACACTGTCAATTACTACGGACGTGCTGCAACTCCGAAGACGTGAGAAAGATCAGACAATGGAACGTGCTTTCCTACTAGACACCATTACGGGATATACTTTTGATTTGGGCGTCGAGTTTAGAAATTAATTAGGCTACACTTTCATTTTCTTCAAACGCCACCTGCAACTACTGGGAGTTTATAAGAACTGTATATACATGATGTAATAGGTGTAAGTGCATTTATTTTATATGTGGTACTTTAATACACTACTGGCCATTAAAATTACTACACCACGAAGATGACGTGCTACAGACGCGAAATTTAACTGACAAGAAGAAGATGCTGTGATATGCAAATGATTAGCTTTTCAGAGCATTCACACGAGGTTGGCGCCGGTGGCGACACCTACAACGTGCTGACATGAGGAAAGTTTCCAACCGATTTCTCAAACACAAACAGTAGTTGACCGGCCTTGTATCACTAGCAGTCGATATGACAGGCATCTTATCCGCATGGCTGTAACGGATCGTGCAGCCACGTCTCGATCTCTGAGTCAACAGATGGGGACGTTTGCAAGACAACAACCATCTGCACGAACAGTTCGACAACGTTTGCAGCTGTATGGACTATCAATTCGGAGACCGTGGCTGCGGTTACCGTTGACGCTGCATCACAGACAGGAGCACCTGCAAAAGGTGTACTCGACGACGAACCTGGGTGCACGAATGGCAAAACGTCATTTTTTCGGATGAATCCAGATTCTGTTTACAGCATCATGATGGTCGCATCCGTGTTTGGCGACAGATGTGTTACGATCCGTGGCTCTACCCTTCATTCGATCACTGCGAAACCCTGAATTTCAGCAGGATAATGCATGATGGCATGTTGCAGGTCCTGTACGGGCCTTTCTGGATACAGAAAATGTTCGACTGCTGCCCTGGCCAACACATTGTCCAGATCTATCACCAACTGAAAACGTCTGGTCAATGGAGACCGAGCTATTGGCTCGTCATAATACGCCAGTCACTACTCTTGATGAACCGTGGTACCGTGTTGAAGCTGCATGGGCAGCTGTACCTGTACACGGCATCCAAGCTCTGTTTGACTCAATGCCCAGGCGTATCAGGTCATTATTACGGCCAGAGGTGGTTGTTCTGGGTACTGATTTCTCAGGATCTATGCACCCCAATTGCGTGAAAATGTAATCACATGTCAGTTCTGGTAAAATATATTTGTCCAATGAATAACCGTTTATCATCTGCATTTCTTCTTGGTGTAGCAGTTTTAATGGCCAGTAGTGTATGTACATGCATCAGTGTGTTTGTTGTTTTTCTTTTCTGCATCTAACAGTCTTCCTGCAAACGCATCACATATTTACTGCCTAATGTTTCCTGCACTGTCGTAACTGCGTCACTAAGTGGACTGCGCCTGTCAGTATAGACTAACAGTTTTGCGTCCACGTGTTCACCTTTTAACACCTGACCTGCTACGCAGGCGGAAATAAGCATTATTGCATGCTCTTGCCACAGGTACTTTGAGGTACTGCCCAGTCTAAAAACGTGCAACCTGTAATAAATATAAATTATCTGTCGGCAAATGACACCAACAGACGGAACCTGCACTTATACCTGTTACACCCCGCATAATTAGAAAGGTCTACATGAAATACTTATTTAGTTTCTAGTTTTAGATGTGCAGTAGAACTTCATTGATCAGGACTATCTGAGAGCATAGGTCATTCGGATTGCCAAAAATCCGAATAATCCGAAACGTTTGTGGGCCGTTACAGGAATGTCTCTGTCAGAAATGTCAGAGGGGCTTTCTGTGACAACAATAAGGTGAATGTCACGTATGCCCAAGAAAATCGTTACAGTCTGCCGACGGGTGAGGAAGTCAACACACTGCCGACTGAACCGCACTGAGGAGCAACCAGCCTATGTATCGAGTGATCAGGCCGATGAGCCACGTGACACTGACGATCATCCGGCGGCAAATGTAGGCCTTCTATTTGACTTCCATGAAATAAAAAAAAAATTAATTTAAAAGAAAATATTTGTGCCTAAGTAACATATATTTTTTTCCTTATACGATTAAAAACACGATAACTAGCATCGGTTGCTTTCTACAACCAGCTTCACATCGTCTGTACCATACAAAACTGGTGAATACGCAGAAGAAACTACCATCATTAGCTACTCGAATAATCATACGGTTTCATGCATTCGTTGGGCCAACATATTACAAACTTCATCATGAACGAGCCAGGCTGTAGACCGTAATCTCTCAAGATAAGATTAATAAGGCAGGTGAATGGCCAGCTTCACTAGTAAAAGCTACATCTGTCTTTTGCTTGCTGGCGCGTATTCCGGATGGATGGCGCACGGATGCCGGCAACGAATGCAGGCTGTCTGCCTGCCTTTTTGGCTGCCGTACACGGAGTCCGATGCCTGGACGGATGCTGTGGAATTACATGCAACGGCTACACGCTCTCTGCCTGTCATCTTCTCACTGCCACGTACGAAGTACGGCGCACAGGTTCATGCTGTAGAAGTACGAAGAAAGACCAGGGGCGGAGGCAAAGGGGGAGGGGCTACGGGGGCTATAGCCCTTCCCGCCCCCCTCCCCCCAATGGAGTGCCATATTACACTAGATAAACTGACTTCAGAAATCAGTGAATATATTACTTCAACAAATTCAATCATTTTTTAAATATTTATGTAGCAATTTAGGTTGCAATGTATTTCAAACACATATTAACAAAAGAATAAGAGCGGCAAATAACTTGCTATCTAAACTAATAAATATCATTTAACTTAAAATGAGCGTCGTATTATTTATTAATATACACTGGATGTATATTAATGTACGAGTACCACTTACAATAATCAATAAAGCTAAATATGCCGGGTATGCCTACCAACACTGACCCCAGGCAAAAACTTCGAAATCGCCGGACACCTGGGTCAAATCGTGTTATCTTCCCGGTCACTCACATTCTGTAGACACGTTTTTACCCTAAACTCCAAAACAGTTACCAAAAACTACTTTAAGCAACACCAAATTTTGCCAGTTTGTCGGTGGAGGACCCCAACTCTTCTTTTGTTAAGCGATATTCCATTCCCCAAAACGTCCTCCCTTCCCGCCACTAGCCCCCTCTCCTTGACAGGCTTCTAGAACCGCCCCTGAGAAAGACCTTTACTAGTGTCATGTATGTAGTTTGTTACTCGTCTCCGTTTGGCTGTTGGTGGCCCAGGCGATGTTTCTGGGGCATTGGAAGGTCCGTGTGAAGGGTGTCGGGCACAGCAAGGTCGGGGAAAAGGACCAGGAGCTGTGGAAGGTCCAGGCTGAAGAGTGGGTTTCTGCTCCTCAACTGGAAAAACTGTAAGTGAATGATATTTAAAAACCTGGTAGGTAAAGATGCATAATACTGCAAAATATTACGTAAACTAATACATTACGTCGCCTCAGTTCCTTGAGACAGTGGTACTGCAAGGGACTTGTCCGTACTGCCTTCGACTTGTACATTAAAACTGTCGTCAATGTTGGAACACGACTCTTCACATTGCTGGCATAGTTTCGTGCACACTAATCCTGCTCGCCTACATCCACGTCGACCTTTGGAATCTCTCTTACATTTGCAAGATATAAGCTGAAGAAGCCTCTCGAGAATCGGGGGATTCGTTTTAGTAATGGGAGCCGACTTATCTTTTCTTCAGCTTCCATCCCCACTGCTTTCTATCGAAGTAACACAGTTTATCTGATTGATGGGAGGAGGTTTTCGCTGCAGAGATTCGTAAGGTCGAGTGCGTACTTTCGAACAAAATCGTGACTAATGTATCCATTAGTACGAAGTAAGTACACTGAAAAAAATCACTTCACAATTTTATTGCAAAGACGGCTGTTTTGAATACCAACTGAACTGATGAGAAAGAATTTTCACGTCGCTTATTTTCACTCCATTATCTCGTATGGTGTTGAATTATGCGGCACTTCTGTGCACTCACCAAGAATGTTCCTAACGTAGAAACGGCCGGTCACACAGGTCACAGGTGTCTGGTGTCATTTCGCGAACTTCATGTAGGTCGCTGTTCAGGTCTCTCGGAATTCTACTTCTACCACCCCTGTTTATATAGGCCTTCATGGAATTTATTGTTGACAGTGCTGACTCATTCAGAAGAAACTGCAATATTAACTCAGTGAACACAAGACCGAAAAATGATAGGCACTTGGATGAAGCTTCTTCAGACATTGCAGAGAAATATGTGTGCTGTTCACTATGTTTCATTTTCAGTAGGCTTCCAACAGAACTGAAAAAAAAATTGAGTAATAAACCCCAGTTATTCAAATACAAAAGTTTGCTTGCGGCACGCTCCTATTTTGTGCAGGAGTTCCTCGCAGTAGTTAAGTTTCTCTGTAATGTCTTATTTATTCGTATACTATATAACAATTTATTCATGTTTCTTTTTAATTCTTTTGTTTGTAAGTACTCTAATCACCATTCTGTAAACTAAGAAGGGCATTCAGTAAGTAATGCAACACATTTTTGTCTGAAAGCCAGTTATTCCCCACTATTTTGGCTACAAAATATTTTTCATCATAATCTCTATTCAATGCCACGGACTTACGTCTCCTTAGAGGGAGAGCTTGTGTGCCAGAATGGTACAATTCTACTGGACGACATTTTGCTGCATCAATAAGCTCCCCATCATCCATTTACTGCTTCCCGCGGAGTGTGTCCTTCATTGGACCAAACAGACGGAATACAAATCGAAGTTGCGAGGTACGGCCTGTAGGGTGGGAGAGGAATAACAGTCCAAAGGAGTTTTGTGAAATCCTCTCGGGTGCGCGGACTTGGGTGAGGCCTTGCGTTGTCTTGGAGAACGAGAAGTTCGTTTATATTTTTGTGGCGACGAACGCACTGAAGTCGTTTCTTCTCTTTCCTGAGGGTAGCACAGGTACACTTCATAGTTAATCTTTGCACTGTGGGGAAGGACGCCAAACAGAGTAACTCCTATAAATTCCCATGAGATCGTTGCCATGACTTTACTGGCTAAAGGTGCCGCTTTTTAACATTTACATCGGAACCGCCACTCCATGGATTGCGATTTTGTTTTGGTTGAAGAGATGAACCAAAGCTGTGACGATCAGCCTCGTAATGTGCAAGCACTTCAGCAAGATGGCCCTTCGTTGCTCTTATTGCTCTTCTGTTAGGTGGCAAGTGAGCTAGCGGGCACAGCCCTTCGAGTGCTCCACTTGGTGGACGAGTGTGTCAGTACTACCAACAGAGATGTCCAGTTGAGGAGTGAGATGTGTGGCTGCGATCCGTGGCTCACTTCGAATGAGTGTGCCTGCCCGTTCCAAAACTGCGGAAGTCACAGCTACGTACGACCGGAGAACGGATAGATTTCTGCGACGTTTTACGATCACGACTGATGCCCCGCCCAACTACTCGCTATGATTTTTTTCACTGTCACCTCCGTAGACATTCTGCAAGCGCCTATGATTATCTGCGATGCTCTGGCTTTTCGCCAGCAGAAACTCAATATCAGGTCTTTTCGCGGAATGCAACTCCGTTACGGACGCCACTTTTAAGGCTACTTATAGCACAGTCACCAAAGGACACTTCATGAAAACGGCTAAAACGGTTCAAATGGCTCTGAGCACTATGCGACTCAACTTCTGAGGTCATCAGTCGCCTAGAACTTAGAACACTTAAACCTAACTAACCTAAGGACATCACACACATCCATGCCCGATGCAGGATTCGAACCTGCGACCGTAGCGGTCGCTCGGCTCCAGACTGTAGCGCCTAGAACCGCACGGCCACTCCGGCCGGCATTCCAGGACTCCCCAATAAATACCGCATTTTTTCAGCCGAAAGTGGCCGAGGAAAAAAAGTGTTGCATAACTTACTGAACGATCCTCGCATGTACTGACTCTTAGTTTTGTTAGATACTCCTGGATGAATAAATAAAATTGCAACGTCTGGTATCTGTTTACCTACAACTGTATTTATAAGATCATTCTATTTCATATCCACTTCGTTGTGGCGTCATTACATATGAGTTTTATATATAAGTGATAATTTTTTATAAACTCAACATTCAGTCATTTAATAGCGTCATGCTTACATACGCCAATGGAAAAAGAATCGCAACACCACGAACAAGTTTTGCGACGTAAACTAAAGTTGCCATACGTGTTTCTACATCTGAAAGATGACATTTATTCAAATTTCGAGCCAATCGCATAAGACCGAGAGGATGCAGATCAGGTTTGCTTTAAATACACGCTGCATCGGTCGCGAGCGTTAGTTACCTTTCAAATTGAACATGCTGAGTTGATGTTAGTCAAGAATTTCTTTAAAGCTACAAAGACACCGTTATCAACACCTCACCGAATTTGAAAGAGATGGTGTAGTAGGGCTACGAGAAGCTGTATGTTCCTTCTGCGATACTACAGAAAGACAAGAATGTAGCCATGGTACATGATTGCTGGCAGCAGCCGACACGAGAATGTACGGCAGCAAAAAGAATGGACTCTGGGAGGCCACGTGGCAGAGAGGGAATACCACCGTATTCAGCGTGTGGCTCTGGCGCATCGTACTGCATCTGCAGCAACAATCTGAGCAGAAGTCGGCACCACATCGGTTACTTCAAGGATAACTCTGAGCCAGACGTGGTGTGCATTCCACTGACTCCAAACCACCGCCATTTGCCGCTTCAGTCGTGTCCGGTGAGAGCTCAAAAATGGTTCCAATATACATCTACATATATACTCCGCTAGCCACCAAGCGATGTGTGGCGGAGGGCACAATTCGCGCCAAAGTCATACCCCCCCCCCCCCCCATCCCCCACCCTCTGTTCCACTCGCGGATCCCGCGAGGGAAAAACAACTGTCTGAACGCCTCAGTACGAGCCCGTATTTGCCTTATCTTTGAAAGTTGGTGGTATTAATACATGCTCTACATCCTCGGCGAAGATTGGATTTCGGAATTTTGTGAGCAGCCCCTTCCGTTTAGCGCGTCGTCTATCTGCAAGTGTGTCCCACTTCAAAGTTTCTATGAGATTTGTAGCGCTCTCGCGATGGCTAAATATACCAGTCACGAATCTTGTCGCTCTTCTTTGGACCGCCGGCGGGAGTGGCCGAGCGGTTCTAGAAGCTAAAGTCCGGAACCGCGCGACCGCTAAGGTCGCAGGTTCGAATCCTGCCTCGGGCATGGATATGTGTGATGTCCTTAGGTTAGTTAGGTTTAAGTAGTACTAAGTTCTAGGGGACTGATGACCTCAGCAGTTAAGTCCCATAGTGCTCAGAGCCATTTTAATCATTTTATTTCTTCTTTGGACCGCCGGCGGGAGTGGCCGAGCGGTTCTAGGCGCTACAGTCTGGAACCGCGCGACCGCTACGGTCGCAGGTTCGAATGCTGGACCTACACCTGGAGTTTTGGTCTGAAGTGGGATTTCGTATGACAGCAGGACCAGTCTCACGGTTACCCAAAGTACCCTGACTGGAAAATTGTATGTTAATCTGGTCATTCGACCTCTCGTGCTGCCATTCATGAACAGCTTCCAGGGGGTGTTCTACAACAGTATCCCGCTCGTCCTCATACCGCTGTTGTAACTCAGAATGCTCGACTGTGTCTTGACCTGTTGCCTTGATCTGCTCGATAACCAGATCTGTCTCGAATCGAGAACATATTAGACATCGTCGCACGATAAATCCAGCGTCATCTACAACCATCAAACCCGTCCCTGTATTGACCGACCAGGTGCAACAGGCATGGAACTCCATCCCAAAAACTGACATCCGGCACCTGTACAGCACAATTCATGCGTACTTGCATACTTGCATTCAACTTTCTGTTGGTTACACCGATTATTAACGTACCAACATTACAAACTTCAATTGCTTATCTCGTGCTTACATTAACCACCGATCTTAATCATTTAAACAGGGTGTTACAAAAAGGGACGGCCAAACTTTCAGGAAACACTCCTCACACACAAATAAAGAAAAGATGTTATGTGGACATGTGTCCGGAAACGCTAAATTTCCATGTTAGAGCTCATTTTAGTTTCGTCAGTATCTACTGTATTTCCTCGATTCACCGCCATTTGCTCCAATTGAAGGAAGGAAATGTTGACTTTAGTGCTTGTGTTGACATGCGAGTCATTGCTCTACAGTACTAGCATCAAGCAAATCAGTACGTAGCATCAAATGGTTAGTGTTCATCACGAACGTGGTTTTGCAGTCAGTGCAGAATTGGCAGATGCCCATTTGATGTATGGATTAGCACGGAGAAATAGCCGTGGCGCGGTACGTCTGTATCGAGACAGATTTCCAGAACGAAGGTGTCCCGACAGGAAGACGTTAGAAGCAATTGATCGGCGTCAAATAGGGAGCACAGAACATTCCATCCTATGACTCGCGACTGGGGACGACCTAGAACGACGAGGACATCTGCAATGGTCGAGGCAATTATTCGTGCAGTTGACGATAACCCTAATGTCAGCGTCAGAGAAGTTGCTGCTGTACAAGGTAACATTGACCACGTCACTGTATGGAGAGTGCTACGGGAGAACCAGTTGTTTCCGTACCATGTACAGCGTGTGCAGGCACTATCAGCAGCTGATTGGCCTCCACGGGTACACTTCTGCGAATGGTTCATCCAACAATGTGTCAATCCTCATTTCAGTGCAAATGTTCTCTTTACGGATGAAGCTTCATTCCTACGTGATCAAATTGTAAATTTTCACAGTCAACATGTGTGGGCTGACGAGAATTCGCACGCAATTGCGCAATGACGTCATCAACACAGATTTTCTTTGAACCTTTGGGCAGGCATTGTTGTTGATGTCTTGATTGAGCCCCATGTTCTTCCACCTACGCTCAATGGAGAACGTTATCGTGATTTCATACGGGATACTCTACCTGTGCCTTTACAAGAACGAAACAACATGTGGTTCATGCGCGATGGAGCTCCTGCACATTTCAGTCGAAGTTTTCGTAAGCTTCTCAACAACAGATTCGGTGACCGATGGATTGGTAGAGGCGGACCAATTCCATGGCCTCCACGCTCTCCTGACCTCAATCCTCTTGACTTTTATTTATGAGGGCATTTGAAAGCTCTTGTCTACGCAACCCCGGTACCAAATGGTTCAAATGGCTCTGAGCACTATGGGACTCAACTGCTGTGGTCATTAGTCCCCTAGAACTTAGAACTACTTAAACCTAACTAACCTAAGGACATCACACACATCCATGCCCGAGGCAGGATTCGAACCTGCGACCATAGCAGTCGCACGGTTCCGGACTGCGCGCCTAGAACTCTTCATAGAGACTCTTCGTGCTCGTGCTCGTATTGTGGACGGCTGTGATACAATACGCCATTCTCCAGGGCTGCATCAGCGCATCAGGAATTCCATGCGACGGAGGGTGGATGCATGTATCCTCGCTAACGGAAGACATTTTGAACATTTCCTGTAAAAGTGTTTGAATTCACGCTGGTACGTTTTGTTGCTGTGTGTTTCCATTCCATGATTAATGTGATTTGAAGAGAAGTAATAAAATGAGCTCTAACATGGAAAGTAAGCGTTTCCGGACACATGTCCACATAACATATTTTCTTTCTTTGTGTGAGGAATGTTTCCTGAAAGTTTGGCGGTACCTTTATGTAACACCCAGAATATGTTTCCTAGACAAACGTAGTCCCACAATTTAATTACCCTACTATAGATTAATTATTTTTTGGTGCTGCGACTTTTTTTCCGACAGAGGCACACGTTCTTGACTTTCGTAGTTGTCATACCACAGTATGTCAGTGTCTCGCAGCAGTGGCGCAGAACTTTGTGCTGTTGGACTGGCGCCTATTGAGGGCGACGGGAGGAGATAAGCGGAATCTAGAACCCTGCAGACCAGCGCCAGCCCCGGGGGAAGCTGCGCCATGCTTCTGAGATAGCGGCTTCCGGCCACTCTTGCATCCCTGACGTAACGCGACCAGACGAGAGTTTTCGCTCCAGAGGCAGCAAGGTCGCGGTTCGAGTTGCAGGCACAAGGCCGCCACGCCAGCTGCGACCTCTGGAATCTCTGCGGAGGCAGCGCGAATCTCTCTGTGAAATCTTCCTTCCATCGTTTCGCCACCATCTTTTATTGCAGTCCGCCCATGGATAAATGCTCAGAATTCTCGCGTGCCACGAAGTGTGCAAAATTAGAATGATATTTGAAACGTCCTGGCAATTGAAACTGTGTACCGGATGGGGGCTAGAGGCTGGGGCCGTTGCCTTTCGTTGGTTAGTGTTCTACGGATTGAGCTACCCTGGCACGACTCACACCGATATTTCATCCAGTACGTCTGAGCTTACGTTTCCGCCAATACATCTGCTCTTCTTCCAGGAATGCTGGTCCCGCAAGGCGTGCAGGAGCACTACTCTGACGTCCGGACGGTAGGAGAGGAAATACTGACAGAAGTCAAGTCATAAGGATGGTTCTTGAGTCGTGCTTGGATAGATGAGTTGGTAGAGCACTTGGCCGTGAAAGGTAAGCCTCTAAGGTTCAGTTTCCGGTCCGTCACACAATTTTAATCTGCCAGGAAGTGTCAAATCAATGCACACCTAACGGTAAGAAAGTTCTCAAAATGTGATCTGTTTTTGTTTGATCCATTTTGCGAAATATAATTCTTGGGTATTCAAATTAATTTACTTTGGCACAGCATTTAGGTTTGTTGATTGGTTGATCGATTCGGTGCAAAGGACCAAATAGTGAGGTCATCAGTCCCACCGGATTAGGGAAGAATGGGGAAGGACGCTAGTTTGAACCATCATGTTTGAAACGTCATCCTCCCGAATGCGAGTCCACTGTGCTAACCACTGCGCCATCTCGCTCAGTGATCGCGTTTTGTTGCGGTTAAGCGTAATCTGTTCCCTGAAAATCACGATCTGATATTACCGACTAACCTGTTAGATACACCATTTACATTACGCTTCATGTCCTTCACAACAATACTTGTGTTATCTGCAAAGAGAATTTTTTTTAGCCAATTTTCATGTTTAGGAGCAGAATATGTATATACAGGGTGATCAGAAACCGTCTGAAAAACTTGTAAGAGTGTTGCAGGTTAGGTTGTGTTGTGAAATAACTGTTAAGAAAAAAATTACATACGTTGCGCTGTTTCCGAGTTAATTAACACTGAAGTTAGCCGTCAGCCATTGTGGGCAAGGGGTCCGCCCGATACAGTTAGTGTCAGTTGTTCACATAGCGTAGATGATACTTCACGAGACTGTTTAACCTTTGGCTCGGTTTCGATCCCTACTATCGTCCCATTTCCAATTTTTATGTCACTGACTTATTCCGTATTAGTGAACCAAACGAAGAGCACGTTTGGCGACACGATCTCTGGCGTGCCGCCGAAATTTGCGGATGCAACAGCCTGAATGGCTAACTTCAATGCTAATCAACTCGAAAATGGCGAACCTTTTGAGTTTTTTCTTGACAATTATTTCTTCACAAAACCTTCCCTGCAACAGACTGTTCCTGACGCTGCTGCATACATCAAGAAAGGCAACGGCCACAGAACAGAATCCAACAACAGCCCTCACTTTACATGACAGCAGTCAGGGACAATGATATTTCACTTTTATAAGAGTTCCGTATCAGGAACTCCATGGATTTTGTTTTGTTGGAACTAAGCGTTAATCTGTTCCCTAAAAACCACGTTCTGCTAT
Source organism: Schistocerca gregaria (assembly GCF_023897955.1). NCBI lineage: Eukaryota > Metazoa > Arthropoda > Insecta > Orthoptera > Acrididae > Schistocerca > Schistocerca gregaria. The sequence goes on from NC_064921.1 coordinate 244,005,105, forward strand.
TACTAATCGTCCTATTAACTACATCACTTATATTATGCCCCTTGTCTTTCACAATAACACTTTTATCATCTGTAAAGTGAAATTCTTTTAGCCATCTGTCATGTTTAGTGGAAGATATACATCAAGAAAAGCAAAGGACCCAGAACCCAACCCCATAGTACCCTCCACCTCACATGACACCAGTCAGTTTCAAACCTATTTCCTTTTACTTGCCGCTGGAGGACAGCCTCCAGCATCATCGTACCATTGGAAGTTTTAATTTTGTTATGTAATAACTGATTCAATTTCATCTTTGATTGTCTCCCGCATGAATGGTCACAGGTTTGTTTGACTCACCAGGGAGCGTCACGGAAATGCTGCAGAACCAGAACTGGCAGACGCTTGAAGATCGATGACAGTTACCCCATCAAAGCCTAGCAGCTACATTAAACGAAGAATCTAGGTAAACGCTTTATGCCCCTACGTATGGCCCCTGTAGGGACCACGAAAACAAGATTTGGTCAATTATATTGCGCAAAGTGGCATTCTAGTTACCATTCTTATCCCAATCCAAACGCCATTGGAACGGAAATAAATCCAAAAATGTGGTAAAAAATTAAGTACCTTCTGCCACATCGTTCAAAGTGGTTTGCAGAAAATTTATGTGGGCGTAATGGGTGAAATATTCCTTACGTTTAGATATGAGACTCCAGGATTCCACTATATTGGTTATAGTTGTCTGACAAATGGAGGTAAGTAGAATCTTGCACTCAGGTTTGTGTGCGGTCTGTTCTACCATACATGGATCAGTAAATTAGCTATTTTAACGCAAAGGTTTGTGCCTGCCCACCTCTGATTCTTGTTGCATGTATTATGCAAACAACTATCTGAACTGAGTTTGGTGATGACGTGGAAAGTAAATTACGAAATTAAGCATTAAAAGCAGTAGACGAGTTTTGCTGCTTATGCAGCAAAATAACTGACGACCACAGAAGAAAATACACTGCTCAGAATAATTAGGGGAACATGTCTTTGGGCATCTGTCATACACCACTGGGTATGTTAACAAATTATGTCTTTATCGTCCACAATTTAAGTACAAAACAAAACACCATTACATCTTCGTTTATTTACATAAAAAGAAATGTCCGACAGTTGTTGAAAATAAAGTGAAAAGAATCACTCATCCCGTCATCCAGGGTGCTTTTCATTGGACTGAGAGCTTCAGTAATGTGTATGTCTTCCGTGGGCGTTTTATCAACGCCTGTAACCTCTATGGCATGATCCTTACAGTTCTAGGGAGGCCACCCCGTGGTATCCGTTGCCATTCTCCAATGACAGCCCTTGAGAATTCTTGGTGTCTAACATAAAAATCACGAACATATCTGTCAAACACGTCCCACACATGCTGGGTGGGGTTTAGGTCGGGACTCAGCGCTAGCCCTTCTATTACTTCAGTGCCTAAGCTTCGCAAGACATTCCTGATGACACTCGCGACATGGTTTCTAGCATTGGCATGCATGAGAAATAGCACAGTGCCACCGCCATATTCAGCAGCCATCACATGATCCAATATGATTTGTTATACGTACTGCCTGATGATAAGAACACCATGGACAAAAAGATCTGTACGGCTGTCAACACTAATGCCTCGCTAAATCATCACGGTACCTTGGCCGAATCTGTCGATTTCCTGGGTAAAATAAGAGGGTAAATCTGGAATCGTCTGTGAATAACACATTTCACCAGTGACGAAGTTGCCAGTTCACCTGGGAACGGCAGAACTGAAAGCAAGACGCGAGATAATATGTCAAGTGGGGTACAGGACCTTACAATCTGATCGGACACAGCGGCTCCAATGCCCCTTCTGAGATCGGAAGTTCTCTGACGGTGCCGCAACGAAGAAATGGCCAGGTATCGGGGTTGTAATGCATCAGGGATCTTATCCAACCCACCTTGTCTGCGTGCCTGTCAGCCCATACAGTGTCCACCCGTCGGAGAGACCTTGACATCTGCAGCAACACGACGAAAACTCAATCCTTCGTGGATCAAACGGAGTGCACTTCCAACACACACTATATGTGCTTGGTAGAATACATCGTCCACTTCTCACGAATGGCGTCTGTGTACCACACCTAGAAAACGATGGGATATCGGTACTCACTCCCTTCTGTGGTGTCACCTAATACTGTAATGCGTAACATAGCCGATAGATGGCGAATGACTTTAGTTGCTGCACACATTGAAAGCGAAGAGCTGAAGCTATGCAATCAGACCAAGCTGCAGCCTGTATCAAAATAGATTTAACATACCGGCCGTTGACACACGTGTTTCCCTAATTCTTTTGAGCAGTGTAGTAAATACGAAGGATATTTTTTTCCTTGGTGCCATCAGTCGCAAAAATCCGATGAAGCTTTGCACAGATGTGTTGTGCAGTGTCTCTAGTATGCCCATAAATCGCGTCACGTCGCTCTATTCAGTTATGAGTGCACAGTGTGCACGTAAAGATGCCTATGACAATGCAGTCACTCCCGGAGTATGAAATGCGTGCTGTTATTCGATTTCTTCGCGTTGAGATGTTCCGTCTGATTTTATGCAGCCCACGTACCGTAGCTGTTAGGCGTGACAGCAAAGTGTGGCAATAGTGCAGGAATTTTGAAGCAGGAAGTACAGACTCATGATAAGGGCGGCCAAGGAAGGAAGCGAGTCTCTACCAACGATCTTTTTCAGCGAGTGGATCAGGCGATTCGAGGATTCGAGAAAACCGTCTACGAAGGCAATTGAGAACAGTTGTCATCAGGGATTCTCCTTCCTTATGATAATGCTTGGCTGCATACTGCAGCTGCAACAAAGATGCTCCTGCAGCTCGGACTTGGCTTCCTCTGATTTTCACATGTTTGCACATATGAAACGCTGGCTATGAGCACAGCATTTTGGCACAGGCGTCGAATGAGCAGCAGACAAGCATAGAGAATCTGCGGAAAGCGCTGAAGACTATCTTTTATGAAGAGGTCATTAGAAAGTTGGTATCACGCTACGGCATATGTCTAAATCGAGGTGGCAACGATGTAGAGAAGTAGCTAGAAAGTGTAGCTAAATGTTGCGAATAAAACATTTTTTATTTTTCGCTGCCGGCCGAAATGGCCGTGTGGTTCTAGGCGCTACAGTCTGGAACCACGCGATCGCTACGGTCGCAGGTTCGAATCCTGCTTCGGGCATGGAAGTGTGTGATGTCCTTAGGTTAGTTAGGTTTAAGTAGTTCTAAGTTCTAGGGGACTGATGACCTCAGAACTTAAGTCCTATAGTGCTCAGAGCCATTTGAACCATTTTATTTTAACTGTGGTTTCCATTTAGTGACCGATGGGGCCTCGAAAAAACGATAGCCCTCGTAAAATGCATGCTAGCGAAGTTAAGGAAGGGAGATTGCGTTAAACGCCCCATCAACATCGAGGTCATTAGGGACAGAGCATAATTTCGGATTTGGCATGGTTGGTGACGGAAATCGGCTGTGCCCTTGAAAAGGAGCAATCCCGCCATTTGCCTGAATCGATTTGGGCAAATCACAGAAGAGTTAGTGAAGAGACTGTTGAGCGAGTGAGACAGTCGTTCACTCGTTACAAGTTCCCGTGTCGACTGTTTGGAAAGTTTTAAGAAAACGCGTACAACTACGTCCTTACCGTTAACTCTCTCTAGCCGGCAGACCATGGATTACGTGCCAACGTCGCAAACGAAATGTTGTTTCATGACGATGAAGATTTTCTGGATCATGTTGTCTTCAGTGATGGATCGACCTTTCACCTTAGTGGACATTTTAACACTCACAATGTGCGCATCTGGGGCTCAGAAAATCCTCACGAGGTGGTACAGATGCAACGAGATTCCCCTAAGTGACTGCTTTTTGTGCCGTATCTCAGCGGAAAGTTTATAGGTCTTTCTTTTTTGGTGAACCAGCTGTAACTGGCACTTTTTACCTTGATACACTAGAGCAATGGCTCTTCCCTCAGTCGGAAGAAGATAAACCAGAGAACTTCATTTTCCAGCAAGGTGGTGCGCCACCTCACTGGCACAGAGAAGTACGCGATTGGTTGAAACCCACTGGATAGGCCGCAAGGGGCCCAATGACAGGGCTTGCTTTGTAGGGCCTCCACGTTCACTCGACCTAACGCCATGCGATTTTTTCCTTGGGGGCTTTATCAAGGATGCTGTGTACGTGCCTCCGCTACCAGCAGACCTCCTGGGGTGGCCGAGAGGTTCTAGGCGCTACGGTCGCAGGTTCGCATCCTGCCTCGGGCATGGATGTGTATGATGTCCTTAGGTTAGTTAGGTTTAAGTAGTTCTAAGTTCTAGGGGACTGATGACCCCAGAAGTTAAGTCCCATAGTGCTCAGAGTCTTTTGAACCAATTTTTTTTCAGCATGGTTTGCGCAAACAGAGATCTTGCGAAACTCAGCTCCTCCCGTTCCTCCATGAGATCCATAGCGCAGTAGACATCGTCTTCCAGGTTGACGATATGCGCCTTGACTGCAGGAAGGCATTGTAGTTCCTCACTATCGAGTATGGGACAGAATTCCGGACTTCCTTGCAACTACAACTGAACGCGTCGCCCTTAACGGAACAAAATCGACAGATGGAAATTTAATTTCAGGAGTACCCAAAGAACTGTGATAGTACCGTTTCTGTTTACAATATATTTAATTTCATGAGTTGCCACATAATCGCAGAAAGTTTCCACAGCAATTAAGGAAATTTTTATTTTATTATGAATCCAGCCACGGACCAGAGATGTTGAATAATCAGGTAATTTCAAACAACGATAATCATCTTCAGAATTGAGTAAGTTCAGTATACTATAAGACTCTTGTCGTTGTGTGTATGAATGGTACAGTCACGTTAATCAGTCATACAAGCTTCGTACCAAATAAAAAATTTTGAGACCATCGACATCATTACGCACTGCATGTTGACACTTTAAAGACACGAAGTACGCTGTGGTAACAAAATTCTTGGGATAGCGATATGCACTGCATGTAAGGCGTAATATCGCTTGCTCAATATAAGAAAGGGCAGTGCATTGGCGAAGCTGTTACTTGTGCTCAGGTGATTCATGTGAAAAGGTTTCCGACGTTATTATCTCTGCACAAACGGAATCGACAGAGTTTGAACGCGGAATGATACTTGGAGCTAGACGCATGTGACGTTCCATTTCGGCAATTGTTAGGAAATTCAATACTCCGAGATTCCTATGGCAAGACTGTGCCGATAATACCAAATTTCAGGCATTACCTCTCACCACGGACAATGCAGTGGCTGACGGATTTCACTTAACGACCAAGAGCAGCAGCGTTTACAAGAGTTAGCGCCAACATACAAGCAACAATGCGTGAAATAACCCGCAGAAATCAATGTGAAACATATGACAAACGTATCTATTCGGACAGTGCGGCGGAATTAGACCTTAATTGACTATGGCAGCCGACGACCAACGAGTCTTTACGAACAAAATCGCTTGCAGCGCCTAACCTGGACTCGCGACCATATAGGTTGGACCCTAAACGAGAGGAAAAGCGTGCGTCCCAATATCAGTTAGTAAGATCTGATGTTAAGAGTTCGAGTGTCGTGCGGACTCCACGAAGCCATAGACCCCAGTTGTCAGCAGGGCACAGTGCAAGTTGGTGATGGCTCAGCGTCGATGTGGGCCGTGTTTACATCAAGTGGATTGGGTCCTCTGGTTCAAATGAACTGATCATTGACTGACTGGAAATGGTCATGTTCGGCAACTTGGAGACCATTTGCATCATGCACGGACTTCATGTTCACAATGAACGACGGTATTTTTATGGATAGCAATGTGCCATATCACCGGGCCACAATTGTTACGGAAAGGTTTGAAGAACATTCTCGACAATTCGAGTGAATGATATGGCCCACATATTGTCCAACATGAATCCCGTCAAACTTTTACGGGACATAATCAACAGGCCAGTTCGTGCACAAAATCCTGCACCGACAACACTTTCGCAATTATGGACGGCTATAGAGGGCGCCGGACAAAGGGAGGTTCGACACGATATTAACAGGCATCCTGCGAATTTTGTCACCTCAGTGTTTACTGCAATACTTTGAGGTATACTGTGTGTCTTTAAAAAGTCAACGTATAGGGTGTAATGATATCCATGGCACTTAAATATTTTTATTTTGTGTATGACTGGTGAATGTGTCCGTACCACCTATACAAGTTGGTCAATTGATCGTGACTGGGCCAAATATCTCACGAAATAAGCGTCAAACGAAAAAACTACAAAGAACGAAACTTGTTTAGCTTGAAGGGGGAAACCAGATGGAGCTATGGTTGGCCCGCTAGATGGCGCTGCCATAGGTCAAACGGATATCAACTGCGTTTTTTTATTACATATTCGTGTAGTACCTAAATAAATATGAATGTCTTAGTTTGACCACTTTTTTCGCTTTCTGATTGATGGCGCTGTGTTAGTCACAAACATATGGCTCACAATTTTAGAGAACCGTTGCTAACAGGTAGGTTTATTAAATCAAAATACATTTTATTTCAGTTGATCCAATGTGATACCTCTACCGTTGTGATCATATCATTTCTGAGAATGCATGCAGTTATAGCGTGGTTACATGTAAATACCACATTAATGCAATAAATGCTCCATATGATGTCCGCCAACCTCAATGCATTTGACAATACGTGTAACGACATACCTCTCAACAGCGAGTAGTCCGCCTTCCGTAATGTTCGCACATGCATTGACAATGCGCTGACGCTTGTTGTCAGGCGTTGTCGGTGGATCACGATAGCAAATATCCTTCAACTTTCCCCACAGAAAGAAATCCGACGATCAGATCCGATGAACGTGCAGGCCATGGTATGGTGCTTCGACGACCAATCCACCTGTCATGAAATATGCTATTCAATACCGCTTCAACCACACGCCAGCTATTTGCCGGACATCTATCATGTTGGAAGTACATCGCCATTCTGTGAAGCAGTGAAACATCTTGTAGTAACATCTGCAGAACATTACGTAGGAAATCAGCATACACTGCACCATTTAATTGTCATCGATAAAATAGGGACCAATTGTCCTTTCTCCCATAATGCCGCACCATACATTAACCGAAGAAGTTCGCTGATGTTCCACTTGTCGCAGCCATCGTGGATTTCCCGTTGCCCAATAGTGCATATTGTGCCGGTTTACGTTACCGCTGTTGGTGAATGATGTTTCGTCGCTAAATAGAACGCGTGCAAAAATCTGCCATCGTCCCGTAATTTCTCTTGTGCCCAGTGGCAGAACTGTACACAACGTTCAAAGTCATAGCCAAGCAATTCCTGGTGCACAGAAATATGGAACGGGTGCAATCGATGTTGATGTAGCATTCTCAATACCGACGTTTGTGAGATTTCCTATTCTCGCGCGATTTGTCTGCTACTGATGTGCGGATTAGCCGCGACAGCAGCTAAAACACCTACTTGGGCATCATCATTTGTTGCACGTCGTGGTTGACGTTTCACATGTGGCTGAAAACTTCCTGTTTCCTTAAATAATGTAACTATCCGGTGAAAGGTCCGGACACTTGGATGATGTCGTCCAGGATACCGAGCAGCATACATAGCACACGCCCCTTGGGCATTTTGATCACAATAGCCATACATCAACACGATATCGACCTTTTCCGCAATTGGTAAACGGTCCATTTTAACACAGGTAATGTATCTCACAGCAAATACCGTCCGCACTGGCGGAACGTTGCGTGATACCACGTACTTATACGTTTGCGACTATTATAGCGTTATCTATCACAAAGCGAAAAAAGTGGTCCAACTAAAACATTCATATTTCCTTACGTACTACACGAATATGTAAAAAAAATGAGTGTTCCTATTTAGAAAAATGCAGTTGATATCCGTTTGACCTATGGCAGCGCCATTTAGAGGGCCAACCGTAGCGCCTTCTGGTTTCTTCCTTCAAGCTAGACGAGATTCGTTCTTTGTAGTTTTTTCGTTTGATTTCGTGAGATATTTGGTCCGGTCACTATCAGTGGTCCACCCTGAATATGCAGTGAAACGAATGATGTATTATACTGGATGTATTCCGGTCTGAAGACGGTTATCGTTGACCGAAATTAATTACCTGATAAATTAACTTCAGTGGTCCGTGACTAGACTTATAACTAAATAAATATTTCAATGATGTAGTGGATGACATCAGAAGCTGCATGGGGATGTTCGCAGTTGATGCAGTTGTCTTTAAAAATGTAGCAACTGCAGTTGCCCCTGTACTTAAATAAATGTAACGTATTGCATAATAATATGCAAAGAAATCCGCTAGATTTCGATTACACTATTCGTGACAAATCACTGGAAACAGCAAATACCGTAGAATACCTAGGATTAACCGTCCGGGGCGATTTAAAGTGCAATGACCACATAATTCAAATTGTAAGAAAGCCAGATGCCAGTATGAGATTCAGAGGAAGAATCGGAAGTAAATGTAAATCATCCACGAAAGAAAACTTTTTCTAACGATTCTTGAGTAGTGCTCATCAGTCTGGTGTTAGATTAATAGATGAGGCAGACAAGATCGAACGAAGAGCGACGTGCTCCGTCACGGGATCGTTTAGTCAGCGCGAGAGTGGTACGGAGATGTTCAGGAGACTCCCGTGACAGACGACAGAAGAATGACTTTGTGCATCACGGAGGAGTTTGCTACTGAAATTCAGGGAAAGTACTTTTCGAGAAGAGTCGTACAACATATTACTTCCTCCAACACATATATCGTGAAATGACCACTACGAGACACTCCGAGAACTTAAAGGCAATACACAGGTTTATCGGCTATCACTCTTCCCACGAGTCATTCGCGAATAGAGTAGGAAAGACGGTACGAGAGGTACTCTCCGCGCCACGCACGAAAAGGTAGCTTCCCGGATATAGATGCAGCTGTAGACAGCCAAACCGTCGATCACGAGTTACCAGTAGGTCTCAGGATTATTTCTAGTAGCTCGCGCACGGCTGGCTGCACTGCTTTTCCGAACTCCAACGCTCTTGTATTCTCTCCATAAGTGTTTATGTGCAAGTTGTTCAAAAATGGCGAGTGCAAGTAAAAAAAAATATCATTTTCACTCGGAATGGGAGGAACATAATAGCATCACAGAGATTAAAAGTGTGTGTATGTTAGTTGCGCAATGCAAACTTGGACATGGGAAAGAAAAGAAAAATAAAGAAATGTTCAAATGTGTGTCAAATCTTCTGGGATTTAACTGCGAAGGTCATCAGTTCCTAAGCTTCCACACTACTTATCCTAAATTATCCTAATGGCAAACATACCCATGCCCGAGGGAGGACTCGAACCTCACAGGCCTTGACTGCAGCGCCTTAGACCGTTTGGCTAATCCCGCGCGGCAAAGGAACGTAGAACGGCACTACAAAGGTATTCACTCAGGAGCTAAAGTGTCTTTTTCTCTACACTCATCTTCAGAAAAGAAAAAATCATCAACTAAAAAACAAGTTGGTGACACAGCAATCTTTATACCACAAGACTGCCAAAATTAAAGCTTCAACTGATGCTTTGCTTGAAAATTTTAAAAAACAATGACACAATTTCTATCCAGTTTTCTGCCAACGCAATGATAAGGCGATTGGAAGTTATGAGTAATAACGTTTGATAAAGGACATCTTGATATAGACTATGAGTTGCACTTCAAAAGTATATTGGAAATGAGCGTTTGGCGTCATTAGCCGGGAGGCCCCTTACGAGGCAGGTCCGGCCGCCTTGGTGCAGATCTTATTACATTCGACGCCACGATGGGCACGTGCGAGCCGGATTGTGATGAAATGATGGTGAAGACAACAAAACAGCCAGTCCCTGAGCGGAGAAAATTCCCGACCCAGCCGGGAATCGAACCCGTGCCGTAGGACTGAGCTACCGGGACGGACAAAATTGTATTGCCAGACCGATATTCGAGCATATAGCCCGTTACCAGAGGCATGTGATGCAGAGGGTAAACAAACAAATACATGCATATCGAGGACGGTAACACAAAGCATTTTTTTTACATATACAAACGCTCGCTCTTCAAAATATCCGTACTTAAATACTGGAAAGCTGCACAAGTGACACCAATACCAAGAAGGGAAAAAGGAGTTGTTGTTGTTGTGGTCTTCAGTCCTGAGACTGGTTTGATGCAGCTCTCCATGCTACTCTATCCTGTGCAAGCATCTTCATCTCCCAGTACCTACTGCAACCTACATCCTTCTGAATCTGCTTAGTGTATTCATCTCTTGGCCTCCCTCTACGATTTTTACCCTCCACACTGCCCTCCAATACTAAATTGGTGATCCCTTGATGCCTCAGAACATGTCCTACCAACCGATCCCTTCTTCTGGTCAAGTTGTGCCACAAACTTCTCTTCTCCCCAATCCTATTCAATACTTCCTCATTAGTTATGTGATCTACCCATCTAATCTTCAGCATTCTTCTGTAGCACCACATTTCGAAAGCTTCTATTCTCTTTTTGTCCAAACTATTTATCGTCCATGTTTCACTTCCATACATGGCTACACTCCATACAAATACTTTCAGAAATGACTTCCTGACAGGAGTAATCCACTGAATTACAGACCCATTTCGCTAACGTCGATTCGCTGTAGAATTTTGGAACATATACTGTGTTCGAACATTATGGGTTTCCATTAAGAGAACGACTTATTGACAAAAAGCCAACGCGGATTCAGAAAATATCATTGTTGTAAACTCAACTAGCTCTTCATTCTCATGAAATAATGAGTGCTATCGACAGAGGATGACAAACTAATTCCATATTTTTAGATTTACGGAAGGCTTTTGACATCATCCCTAACAAGCGACTGCGAATCAAATTGCGTGCCTATGGGTTGGGTTGTTTGTGAGAGGAGACCAAACAGCGAGATCACCGGTCACACCGGTTTAGGGAAGGACGGGGAAGCACGGAAAACCTAAATAAGGATGGCCGGACGCGGGATGAACCGTCCTCCCTCCGAATGCGAGTCCAGTGTGCTAACCACTGCGCCACCACGCTCGGTGTGTGCCTGTGGACTATCGTGTCAGTTGCGTGAGAGGATTCGCGATTTCTTTACAGAAAGGTCACAGTTCGCAGTACCTGACGGAAAGTCATCGAGTGAAATAGAAGTAATATCTGGGTTTCCCCAAGGAAGTATTATACACCCTCTGCTGTTACGATATACCGGGTGATCAAATAGTCATTAAAATTTTGAAAACTAAATAAATCACGGAATAATGTTGATTGGGAGGTACAAATTGACACACATGCTTGGAATGACATGGGGTTTTATTAGAACCAAAAAAATACAAAACTTCAAAAAAAGTCCGACAGATGACGCTTCATCTGATCAGAATAGCAATAATTAGCATAACAAAGTAAGACAAAGCAAATATGGTGTTCTTTACAGGAAATGCTCAATATGTCCACCATCATTCATCAACAATAGCTGTAGTCGAGGATAATGTTGTGAACAGCACTGTAAAGCATGTCCGGAGTTATGGTGAGGCATTGGCGTCGGATGTTGTCTTTCAGCATCCCTAGAGATGTCGGTAGATCACGATACACTTGCGACTTCAGGTAACCCCAAAGCCAATAATCGCACGGTCTGAGGTCTGGGGACCTGGGAGGCCAAGCATGATGAAAGTGGCGGCTGAGCACACGATCATCACCAAACGACGCGCGCAAGAGATCTTTCACGCGTCTAGCAATACTTTGCTTTTTTTGGTTCTAATAAAACCCCATGTCATTTCAAGCATGTGTGTCAACTTTTACCTCTCCATCTACATTATTCCGTGGTTTATTAAGTTTTCAAATTTATACTGACTTTTTGATCACCTGGTACGTAACATATGTTGGGTATAATCTGAGCAGCCCTCTTAAATTGTTTATAGTCATCAGATGATCAAAACAAATTGAAAAACGATTTAGACAAGACATGTTTATGGTAAGAAAAGTGGCAATTGGCTCCAAATAATGAAAATTGTGAAGTCATCCACATGAGTACTAAAAGGAATCAAATCTAAAGGCTATAAACTGAACTAAACACTTAGGGATTACAGTTACGAATAACTAGAATTGGAACGATAATATAGATAATGTTGTAGGGAAAACAAACGAAAGGCTACGATTTATTGGCAGAACACTTAAAAAGTGCAACAGGTCTCCTAAAGAGACTGCTTACACTATGCTTGTCCGCCCTCTTCTGGAGTATTCCAGAGCGGTGTGAGACCAGAGTCAGGTAAGACTGACGGAGGACGTCGGAAAGTTCACAGAAGGGCAGCTCGTTTTGTATTAACGCGAAATAGGCGGGAGACTACTACGGATATGGTACGCGACTTGGGGCGGCCACCAGTAAAGCAATGGCGATTTTCGTTGCGGCAGGATCTCCTCACGAAATTTCAGTCACTTTGTCCTCAGAGTGTGAAAATATTTTGTCGGCGCCCACCTATATAGGGACGAATGAGCTCATAATAAAATAAGAGAAATCAGAACTCACACGGGAAGATCTGAATATTCGTTTTTCCCACGCGCTCTTCTAGAGTGGAAGATTAGCAGACATATAACTGCATATTCTAGACTAATCATGTAGTTGTAATGTAGATGTAAAGTAGCTACATTAGATTACTTACTGCGTACGTCTGCATCAACCGACGTCTCTGTTAACCATGGAATCTTTATGCTGGTTAAAAATTATGTGGATTTGGAAAACATAGAATCCTATGAATATTTAAATTCTAATCATATTCCTGCTTACAACGATGCCTCCATGACCGCGACGGGATCCATTATCTGCCTTATCTCTACGATACACAAATCGACTTGTTTACATACTCTTACTGTAAAATATTTAACGGCCACACTTCGTGATAGTATCTGATAGTACTGTTACAGTAAGGAAACATGGAACTGGTGGTTAGGGCAAAGAGTCTCACAGTGCATGTTTCCTGTCACCTCTCAGACAAACTCACTATGAACTTCGAATACCGCCTTTGGAGAAATAGCATAGCATATAGGAGTAGAATATATAAAGGGATAAGATTGATCTCAGTCGTTGTGTACAACAGATTTACAGATGTAAATACAATAACCTTTGTGTACTGCATAATGAGTCTGCCAACCCCGACCTGGGTCTAAGAGTCAAAAGAACGGTAATTTTGCAATGAAAATTAATCCATGAACACAATTACTTCACAGATATTTATTCATGTCAATGCATTGCACAGAGTACGCCACTATGCAATGTTCCAAGCATTTTTATTTCATGAATGTCACATCCGGTAGATGAGTTCCCCATCGGCAAACACATTGCTGCAGCATGATAGGAACGTTATGCGTAGCTCGATCTAACATTTCAAAAGGAATACTCGATATTTCCTTTTGTATTGTTGCTTTAAGTTCTTCAGTGGTAGCAGGTGCCCCACAAGGAAAAAAAATCACACGCTGTCAGGTCAGGCGCTCTTGGGAGTCATGCATTGTCACCAGACCTTGAAATGATACGGTTACCAAACAACTGCCGCACAGCTCCCATCGACTTCCGTCCGTTATTCTGAAACCAATTGTTGGCAGGGAAAGGCGGCAGTTCATCCGCAATAAAGCGAACAGACTTTACAGTGATTCCGCACCCTTGAATAGGGCCCCTAACGCCACTCGATGAAATGGCGCGCCGTACAATAATCTTGCTGCAGTGCAATGGACACTCGTGTAGCTGACGCGGATTTTGCTGAGACCAATAGAGAAAATTCTATTGACAAAGTCAATGAGGAGGAAGTGAGTTTCGTCCGACATCCACAGGTCGTTAACAAAATTATCGTCGTAGTGCACTGATGCTAACGTGAGTTCAGCATATTGTCTGCGCATTAGCAGATCGTAAGGCTGAAGTTGGTGAACAATCTGCAGCTTGTACGGATGCAACTTTTAACTCATTCGAAAAATGCAACTCTAGAGACTCTGCATGACGTCGAACAGAGCACTGTGGGCTTCGTAGTTCGTACAGCGGTTTGGGGTCTCCCTGCAAAGTCCTTCTTCAGTGCTGAATCAGTTGCTTCAAAAGCGCGGACTCAGGTGTTGATCGAATGCACTGAGAGAACACGATCATGCCGTAGAGTGTTGAAACGACGCAGAAGTTCTCGACGAGTGACCTCCATACTTCCATTCTTGTGACAGGTTTTTACCCGTAAAGTACGCAACACATCATTCCGTTGCTCCATGTTTACTGCTTACTAAAATATGTCAAGACAGCCCAAGCAGCATTTCATGAGTCATTCGGCGCCACCTACCTCGCAGCGTTGCCACAACACGTTCCAAAATTTCCCATTCTTTTGATCACCCTGTATATTTCATAACAAAAAAAGTGAAGCACGCAGAAGCCGTGCTCGACTGTCAAAGTAATCTCGTACACACAGACACCATCGGTGGGTATGTAAACGATTAGAGTGGCAATTCGCTGTGACAGGTAGAACAGCCACCATATTGCATTACTGTTGTTCGCATTTACCATTGTTAACAGGCGTGGCGAGGTATGTAAGTGGCGTGAACAGCTTATGATCTTGAGTGATCACTGTGGAGGACACGGTGAAGGTGCGTACTCGTGTGAGGCAGCGTTATCAACACCTGACAGAATTTGAAAGGGGCCTCATTGACGGTCTCCAGTTGGTCGCGTGGTGGAATCGTGCCTTTTACAGATTTGCGGAGAATTAGTATATGGCAGTGGCTTGATACTGGACTGCAATGGAACACGAGAGCAGGCGTAGTCATGGTCAAGTTTCTGATTGACCACGTCTGACCACCATAAGGACGGATCGCCGAACTGCACACCAGCCACACCGTAGCCCCTTCACATCCGCGCCTGCCTTCTGAGGACAAGTAATGTACACACTGCAACATTCTGTGTCATCCTGCTCGACAGGTCTGCGACCAGCAGCAGTAGGACTCGGGAGTTACAGTTCCCCGTGTAGGCTGCCACAACACTCACAACACGAACTGCTACTTCTGGAGTGGGGACATTACTGGGAAGCGCGGACTGCTGACTGGCGTCGGATTGTATTCAGCGATGAATCGCGCCTCTGCACTACCCCGAATGACCATTGTCGGCAAGTTTGACGGCACATCTGCATCCTCGTGTGTTATTTCTGATGAGGCAGTGTCGCAGAGCAGTAATTCGGCAGGACAATGCTCGTCCACAAATGGCACTTGTCTCTATAGACTGGCTGCATGATAAATTTTTAAAAGTGGCTGCGTGGTCAGCAACCGTTTACAAAGCAAAATCAAAGCAACAACAGCCGTCGGTCGCAAAATTTAAGTCTATTGACCTGGTTTCGGCACTACTATGAGTGCCCTCATCAGAAGTAAAAATATTGAAACTGGCATGTCACGTATAAAATAAGTGCCAAGCGACAAAGCTTTAGTCAAAAAATTTTATAAAAAGAATACATGGAAGGCA
Source organism: Schistocerca gregaria (assembly GCF_023897955.1). Lineage (NCBI taxonomy): Eukaryota > Metazoa > Arthropoda > Insecta > Orthoptera > Acrididae > Schistocerca > Schistocerca gregaria. Next base: position 244,020,588 of record NC_064921.1, read on the forward strand.
AGCCACTATGGGCTGTTCACACTTGCCAAACCGCAGGTAGCTTTGATTTTGGCTGCATGATGTTGATATATTCCTCTGACCAGCAAGATCACCAGCTTTGTGCCCAATGGAACCTGTGTGGAACCATCTTGGACGTAAGCTCTGCCCCTGTGTCAATATCCAGGATATCAAGGATCTGTTACAATAGTTGTGGACCAGCGTGCCTCAGGGGAGGCTACAACGGCTTTATGGCACCCTTCTCAATCGAATCACTGCGTGCATATAGGCTAGAGAGGGGTGCAACATGATACGACAGGCAGGTTCATACTTCCAAGTTCTTTGTAAATTTCACTCTGTTTTGTAATCACTGAAGTAACTTTACATACCCCCTCAAGTCGTGATTTCGTTTCCTCCTCTCCATCGGGGTGCCCTGCCTTTTTTGTCAGGCTGTGTATCCCACTAAATTTTAGTCAAATTTTCTTCCATAAAAACGGAGAAAACTCCGAGTGAACATTGCTAAAGCTGTGTGTATAAATTTAACGCATAGCTCTGTCCATCAATTAAGGACGTTGTTGAGTGTTTCACCGTGTGAATATACATCTCTATTTTTATAGGAGAATGAACAATCTACCTTTTTCCACCCTGTGAAGAATCGTGATGTTCTTAGCGATTTCATCACCAGAATTTTTGTACTCTCATAAATGAGTACTAAGCCTCGTTTTGAAATTCCTGATAACAGTTACCAGATCTTATTTTATAAATTCTGGACTTTGCTAAATGCTAGGCTCTTCGCACTTTGTTCTCTGTTCACAAGCCAATTTGCAGACAAGTTTTCCGAAACAAGTGAGTTGTTTTATCGAAAATGTGACCCACTATGGTGAAACTAAAAACCTAATTTTTCTTTGATTTACACCTTTATAAAATGATCTGTTCTCTACTCCTAGTTTATTTCCTCTTGTTCTTGATGATACCCTTATAACCACTACTTGATCAAAGTATTTGTTAGATGCTACCTCCATAGGCGTACGTAATTCATTGTTAATATTCGCCTCACTTCCTCACTTAAAGGGTATTTGACTATCCTGTCAATCACTGGCCGGAAATACGCTTCTTTGTCGGACCATGGATGGCAACAACAGTTGTGAAATATACAATCAGATGCAGTGGGTTTTTGGAATACATTGAACAGACGGGCAACCCTTCCCATATGACCCTCAGTTTCAAAACTTGATTACTTCCACTGTTCTCATATTTCCTGACGAAGGCGATACTTTATGCAGCGTATTAATCTGCTGCTAACATCTGTTGGCTTTCTGAAGAGCGCTACTGAACAGAGCAACTGTGTCTTCTACATAACATCGATAGTATAGCACTTTTTTAGTCAGGTCATCTCAAAATTCGAAGAACCTAATTTCAGCGTGATCTGACAGACAGTTTCCCGTAACTATACCGTCATTTTGTTCGTGAATGTGGTCAGTGTAAGTAGAATAGTACTGAAACAGAAATCACTCGAGAAGGCCACCTAGTTCGTCAATTTCAACTTGGTACATTTTCTTAAACTGATATAAGTTCATTTTGACAACGTATGTGATTTTAGCTACAGAGTTATTTGCGTGCATGTTACTGACAACTAGAGAGAAGGATCTACCATTCAGTGAAATGTGGACATCTTTAATCTGGTTTATAAGATCTAATGAGGTTTTAAATATAAATCATTTCTCAAATACAGACTTTTTGTCCATAATAAAATTAAACATTTTGCTTATCAAATGAGTAGGACAATTAATACATTTAACAATGGATCTTACCTAAACACCATCCTTGTGAATCTCGCTTGAGCTGGGCTCGTAATTTGGGAGCTCGGTGTTTCATTAATATACACTGATACTTTCCCCTATTGGCTAACAGAATCTGACATTTGGCTAGAATTTTTTTTACTTGTGTTTGATACCTATTACTCAGGTCCGTGTCAACTGGTACAATGCCGCTTCTCTCAAAGAATTCTATGGTTCTTTTTATATCTATATTTTCTCATGAGAACAGCAGTGTTCCTTTTATCTGCTTTTAACACAAAGTCATTCAGGGAAATGAGTTTTCAGTTACTATCATGTGAACTATGAACTTCCTTAGAATCATTGCGTTCTTCCTTATGTACATTAGACACCCTGTACCTGTCAGTAATCTTGGCTGCTTTACTGTTAATGCCGGCCGAGGTGGCCAAGCGGCTCTAGGCGCTTCAGTCTGGAACCGTGCGACTACTACGGTCGCAGGTTGGAATCCTGCCTCGGGCATTGATGTCTGTGAGGTCCTTAAGTTAGTTAGGTTTAAGTTGTTCTAAGTTCAAGGGGACTGATGACCTCAGAAGTTAAGTCCCATAGTGCTCAAGAGACATTTACTGTTAATGTCGATCTGCTCAACAACAGAAATTTTGCGGCATCTAATGTTAAAAATCCAGACACTATGTTAGTAGTTTTAGGCTCCTGACCTAAATTATAAGCGAACCCTTTACACAACATGATGTACACTTATGCACTCAGATTCACGCTCAGAAGGTTGTCAACTTCATTATAAAACATAAAACCATTATCATTATTCCTGTTCTTCAATATGCCTCTATTAGTTAAGAGCGCCTGAAGTTTCCTATACCATTTTGACCTCTTGTCGCACTTCGTCTACCAAACTGTTGATGGCACTTAGTATGACATAGAGAGCATATTTCGGCACTATTTTCACTACAGCCATATATAAACGATATAATCTTTAAAAAGGAGGTCATTACTTCTTAACTTATTTTGCATCCACATCCATTGACTACTACTTTTATTTTTTTGACCCATATAACTATTCACTTTCACGTTAATGTGTGCATACGCAGGAATGGCCTTATACTTTAAAAGTGCTTCTGGAACCTAATATTTTCTGCCTTCTGTTTTCTCTGGAGTTTAGTCCTCTAATATCGATGAGTACTCTTCACATTTATGGCGGATTGAATTCTGCTCGAGACAATTTCATTGAGATGTCTGAATGTCTGTGGAGGAATGGCTCTTCCTCAAGAGCCGAAACCAGAGAGGATAGTAATGTTGAGCTCTTGGGTCTACTCGGAACAATTTCATTGATATGTCTGAATGTCTGTGAAGGAATGGCTCTTCTTCAAGAGCCGAAACCAGAGAGCGTAGTAATGTTGAGCTTTTGGGTCTAGAACTAACTCATCCCAAAAGTTTTCCACTTTTTTGAGGTCGAGACTCTGTGCAGGCTAGTCCCTTTCAGGAATATTATTGTCCACAAACCTTTGCCTCACAGATGCTGATTTATGACGGGGTACATTATCATGCTAATACAAACAATCATCATCTCCGCGCAGTTCCTCTACTGAACTCACTACGTAATATTGTGAAATTTCTTAATATCCATCCGAATTGAGCCTTTTCTTAAGCGCGACAGGCGACCACACCTTAAGCACGAAAAACACCCCGATACCATAATACCAACTCCTCCGTTCTGCATTATTGGCACGTGATGGTAGGTAACATGCGGTGGAACAGCGAGGGTGTGGCGCACTACGAATTGCTTCCCCGATATGTAATCACAACTGCATAACTGAGACGTCTCGCAGACGCAATTCAAGAACAATGATCAGGAACACTACGAAAAATGATGCTACTCCACGATAACGCCCGCAAATACACTATACAGGACATGGGTCGGGAAGTCATTCCACACCCACCTTACTCACCTGATCTTGTGCCCTCAGATTTTCACCTTTTCCGCTCTCTATCGAACAACTTACGAGGAACTTCCTTAGCCGATTAAAATGCGCTCCGAATATGGGTCGACGAGTTCTTCGCCCCAGAACCATTTGATTTCTACAGCCGCGGAATCTAAAAGTACCCCGACGTTGATAAACTGCTGTCATTAGTGAAGGAGAATATATTACTGATGACTAAGGCCTCTATGTATCTGTCGTGTTTACTGAACTTGTGGGAAAACGCTACGAACTTATGCACAAGAGCTTGATGTACACTATGTTTGCACGTCAAAAGTTCACAATGGCTTCAAATGTCTTCAAATGTGTGTGAAATCTTATGGGACTTAATTGCTAAGGTCATGAGTCCTTCAGCTTACACGCTACTTAACCTAAATTATCCTAAAGACAAACACACACACCCACGCTCGAGGAAGGACTCGAACCTCCGACGGGATCAGCCGCACAGTCCATGACTCAGCGCCTTACACCGCGTGGCCAGAATGGCTCAGAACGCTCGATTGTTACTGTATAGTGCAAAGACAAAATGTTCTGTATTTTAAGGCTTTACCCGGATCCGGACTTCAACGGTCTTTAAAGAATTATCATACGATTACGATGGAAGGTTAGAAAAAAAGGAAATGACGGGAGTCGAACTCATTACAGGAGGTTTTGCGGTTGTGTTAATGCAGCTGGTCGACTGCTGTTGCTCTAGTATGATATTCAGAAAGCTCATAATACTTACTTCGCCGGCCAGGGTGGCCGTGCGGTTCTAGGGGCTACAGTCTGGAGCCGCAGGACCGCTACGGTCGCAGGTTCGAATACTGCCTCAGGCATGGATGGGTGTGATGCCCTTAGGTTAGTTAGGTTTAAGTAGTTCTAAGTTCTAGGGGACTGATGACTTCAGATGTTAAGTCGCATAGTGCTCAGAGCCATTTGAACCATTTTTAAAACATTTCCTCGAAAACGCTTGAGAATCACATCGAACTACAGCAGCTCTCGTTACTTTTAAGTGTTTCCTTCAGTCGTGCGAAACACGAGAAAAAGTGACTGCCCGTAGGATATATGGTTCTCCTGTGAGCAATCTGTTACAGACAGGTGTGTAGTGGAAATGGCAGCACGGTGCGAGTTAACCGACTTTGAACGTGGGACGCTAATCAGTACATGACGCAAGAGGGCTAGCGTATCGGACAGTACACAAGAATTCGGTTTTCTTAGGTCCACAGTGCATAGGGTGCGTCCTCACTATCGCAGAGACAATGTTTCACAAACGTAAACCGCCACAGAGCACGACAAGTGTTTGTCGAACGTCGCCTCTCACAGCCACACGGGCTGATCGGTGGTCTGCTGAGAGCCAGATGGCCCACGATTTCGATGTGCGGCGTCAAGAAGCCATTACTAACGCAACTGTACGGAGACAAATGCACAGCATAGGTTTCAGCAGACAACGGCCTTCCCGTGACTTTTGTCCACTCATTGTAATTGTGATACAGCAGTGCTCGTGTTGTTCCGAATTGCTATTCGAAGTATTTCGTAACGGCTGTAGTCGCCGCAGTGGCATACATTACAGCGCATGCATCCATGTCCAAAGGAACAATGCATCATAACTTGGTATAACACAGGCACTGCAATATCGCATTTATCCACCAACACCGGGCAAGCGACTTTCAAGTAAAATGTCTCGCCTGTACGGGAACATACATAAGGGATGTAGGAGTACAGGATGTAGACGCATGGTTGACAAAATATGGAAATTTGGGCCAAGCCATGAGTCGTCCTCGGATGGCCTAATGGTTGAGGCGACCGCACGCGATAAGCATTGTGAACATGTTTTAAGGTAAATTTCGAACCTTAATACACTTGAGAGGCAAAAAAAGAAAGAAAAAGAAAAAAGGCGGAAAATCAGCGTTCGAGTCCCGGTCCGGCACAGATTTTATTTGTCGTCATTCCATTACACAGCTGATGGTTGTCCCTATTTGCAACCACTAGTACATTTCATGTGCGTTGTAATTGCTATCTTCTGTAATTTCGTTCAGGATTTGCAAATTTTCATTTTGTTATATCCACATTTCTACTTTATTACTTGTTTTTATTGAAATCCATCATTAGTTCTCTACGCTATCGGCGAGTATAGTGAATTTCTTGTACAAGATGGCGAAGACTCTGGTAGCTCAATTTGTTTAAGTCTTATATGACTCCTTTCATAATGACTAGACTATCTTATCAATAAGGGATTTGTATTTTTCCGCAGATATTCTGCAGATAACTTTGCAAATTCATTTAGCATTACTTTTACTCTATTTATTATCGTTGCTGCTGAAGCCCCATCATCTCCACGAAATCCTCTAATGGTTTTATACAGACGTGTCATTACTCAAGGAATGTGATCATTCCCATAATTGACTGTGTGTTACTAATGCGTTCCTCGACTTACACAAATATTTAAAGAAATGTCACTTGAGTTAAAGGAGGACAGAAACCTTTCAGCTTTAGATAAATTTTCTTTGTGTTGCTACTTACAATGCCCGTACCATCTAATATCTGGAATGATGATATGTTAAGTCTACTCAATATTAGATTATTTTTCATCTCCATACGCTTTTTGTTTTCAATAGTTTCTGTTACAGCATATTTATTATGTATTTTATATCCCTGTCGAACACATTTCAGAATATTTTTCTTTCGTTCATCATATTCTATTATGTTTCCATTGTCACTTGATCCGAACTCTCGCCTTCTCTGTAATAGCTGACTGCCTCCATTTGAGGTTTTCTTTTGTATCACTTTTTACTGTTTGCATAAGTACCTTTCTGCCATTTCCCCCTGCCGTCTGTGTCTGATAATCTTCATTTTCTAAGACACTGAATTTCACGTCTAATTTTCACAGCGCATATTAGTATATCTCACCGTTTTCGATACGCCTTGTATCCACGATATTGCTTCGGGGCGGTCTTCGTTTCCTGTAGTTTGGCTGGTAAACAGCGTTGCTCATCTTGAGCTTGAACTGTCCACTGTTTCTATTTTCATTCTTTTTTCATAGTTGAGCACACCTCATTCCAGTTTTCATGTTTTACTGTATTAAGCTTTCGACGGGCATTCCAATGGGTCATTTTACCACGAAATCTGAGAGGGGTGCGACTGAAAGGTTCCCTTGTGAGAAGCCTCTGGGCAGAGAACACTGCGTTTACAATGCGATCCCTAATATGTGGGCAACTGTAGCCAACTGAAATCCAAGGTGCACACCCCTTGCATAGATAGTACCGCCTTCAAGTGGTTGCCTGTAGATTCATGTAGGTGGTCCTCAGTGCTGAACAGTAGCTAAAGGTGCTCTTGTATGGAAGGCTTGACCCTTTTTTGTGTTAGTTTCCAGGGTGGAATGTGCAGTCGGTGGTAGGTACCCCCAGACTTCACTGCCGAAAGCCTCACTGAAGTCGACTCACTATGGGGTGTCTAGTTTCCAAGAACAGCCCAGGATGAGCTAAGGTCCTTAATGAAAAAACAATTCTTCTTAAGTTTCTCCGTGGATGCTGGCACTGAAGAGCTTGTGGTGTACGCTGGGAATCGTAGCACGTGAGGTATTTACATATCAACTCGAATACATTTCACCGAAGCAAGGGGTTAGGCAACAGACTTGCATTTGGGAGGATGGAGGTTTAATTTCCAATCCAGCAATCCAGATTTACGTTCTCCGTGGTTTCCCTAAATCTCTTCAAACGGGTGATTTTTTAAAAATTTAAAAATAATACGGTCCAATTCCCTCCCCAACCTGAGCTTGTGCTCAGTCTATAATGACCCCATCATCAATGCGACGTTAAAACCTATTCTTCCCTCTGAATACATCTCGCTTGCTCCATTACCCTCAAGATAGCATACTGAAATACGCTCTATAGGCAAAATGGTAATTTCTTGTCCAGCATATGGAGTAAGTTTATGCAATTTTCGCAACTGCAGTACTGATTCTGAATAAAAATGCCAGTACCAGTTGCAATGCAGGTTAGAGAGAATATGAAATGCAGACTGTTTATGGCTTGGAAAGCATTTCTGAAAAAGAGGACTCAGTTAACATTTAATATAAATTTAAGTGTTGGGAAGGGTTATCTTAAGGTATTTATCTGGAGTGCAGCCCTTTACGGAAGTGAAACGTGGACAATAAGCAGTACAAACAAAAAAGCAATAAAAGCATTTGAAATGTGGAGCTACAGAAGAATAATGAAGACTGGATGGGTAGATAGAGTAACTAATCAGAAGTTTAAATGAAACTATGTGGTTCAAGAGATCTTTCAGTCTCAAATATCTAAGATGTATATTTGCAGAAAGCTGCAGCAAATGAAAATTTCTACCAAAGCTGAGATTCGAACTCGGGTCTCCTGCTGACTAGGCAGTTGCACTTACCACTACACCACTCTGGCACAATGGTCATATACAACTGCATCGACTTCACTAGCATGCCTTACTCCTCAATCCAAATTCCCATTCGCACCTCAAACCACTTTGTGCTCCCCCTAAACTCGTAAAGCATTGCAGAGGCTCTCCGACTGTATTAGAATAGCGCCTCAGCATCGAACTAAATGGGGGATCCCGCCTGAAAGCTAGGCATAGGTGCTTTAATCGAATGAAACTATATAGTTCAAGAAACTTTTTCATGGCGCTGAGACATGAATGGGAATTGGGTAGTCCGTGCAGTTGTGCAATGCCACTATGCCATGGTGGCATAGTTCTCAGCATATCTCTCCAATGAGCGGAAGATATAGGTTCGAATCCTGGGCGTGGTACATATTTTAATTTGTCACTTTGGTCAGCATATGTACATGTATACATCATAGATGTTTGAGACTTGAAAAGGTCTTTGGAACAATATAGTTTCATTTGATTCAAGAACCTATCCCTGGGTTTCAGGCAAGCTCTCCCACTTTGTTCGACGCTGAGATGCTATTCCAGTACAGTCGGAGAGCCTCTGAAATGCTGTTCGAGTTTGGGCAGAATACCTTGTGGGGTGTGACGTGAATGGGAATTTGAACTTAGGAGGGAGACATACTAGGAGAATTTGTGCAATTGTGCAAAGGCACTGTGCCAGGAGAGCTTAGGGGTTAGAACACCTGCCTCGTGAGAAGGAGACCTTGGCACAAATTTTCATTCGCGCTTCAGTCAGGTTGCATGAACAGGAGCTACTGAATAGAATTCGGTAAAACGAAGTTTATGACACGAACTGACTAAATAGCAGGTCAAAATGATAGGACACATCCTGAGGTATGAAGGAATAGCCAGTTTGATGATAGAGGGAAGTGTGGAGAATGAAAATTATAGAAGGAGACTACAATAAGCAGGTTTAAGTGGATACAAGTCTTTCTTTCTTTGTTTCTTTTGATTGTGCCGTTTTTCCCGCAGATACGCAGGGTCGGCATGGTTAATCAGATGTGCCAATGTTAGTTGAAGGGGTGGCCGGATGCCTTTCCTGCTGCCACGCCCCCCCCCCCCCCCCCCGGGAAGGAATTCGCGTACCCAACTGTCTGCGACTAGTGTAATCCATGGAATAGTGCGAAAGTGTTCAGATGTCTGCGAGCCGTGGAACTGAGGCGGGACGTGGGGACCAGCGCGGTATTCACCTAGGGGATGTGGAAAAGAGCCTAAAAACCACATCCAAGCTAGCCAGCACATCGGCCCTCGTCGTTAATCCGCCGGGCGGATTCGATCCACTGCCGGAGCGCCTATCCGAGCGCGCTCGGCCAACACCGACTCAAAGTATGGCCTCAGCGCTTGTTCGTGACGTCACATCAGCTAGACACGGCGAACGCCAGGTCTGTTGCAGGCATACTCATAATGGTGGTGTCTCCCTCCCTGACACAGGAAAATGTGAAACTATTGGCGGTAGTTGACTAACACACATAGTTCTGAGAATTTCTGCAATCAATTAATTGTGCAATTCATCACACTTCTTTACAAATAGTGTACTCCTGAACTTAAATTTCCACCTGTTTTAAGGATTGACATACAAAAACAACTTCATGGTCCAGCAGCAACAGAATTCGTGCTTCTTTACCTTATTTGTAAATCTGAGGAAGTTACGTTTGTACTGGGTTGCTTTTACAAGAAACTGTGAACATATTGATGCTCTTCTTTATGTATCTTGGTTGACTATGGGGTAAGGAGCACTCAATGTCAATGAAATTTCTTGCGATTGTACACGTTGGGAGAGGGGGTGAGGGACAGAAGAGGAGGCAAAAGAGAGATACTTGTTTTATCAAATAAAATTTTTTTATCTTATAAAGTTTCTCCTTTCAGTTGCATGAGGGGAATATTTATCTTTTCTAATGTGCATGTTTAAAAACGTTTAAGCTCAGCAGTGTTTTCGATGTATGAAGCTATTTTGTTTCCTGTTTAGAATTCCTTTCGTTGAAAATGACTGTAATGACTGGCAACAGTTGAAGATTTACACATGTAAATTAGTTCACATGTCCAGTGACGATGTCAAACGAAAATAAATAAATAAATAAAAGAAACGAGTTCATTGTAAGGGAGTTGGGGTAAGCTTCGATAGCAAAATGGATCATGTAAATACAGTTACTTGAATGTAAAACTGCCGAGGTTTGGAATGGGGCAAAGCATCTTCTCATATTGATCTACGTTTGTTTCGACAGGATTCAGTAATACAGAAGTATGATCTTCATTTGTAGCTTCACTACAAATCTTTAATCTAAATAAAACTGCAGAATCCAAAACAGCACCAAACATTTTGTCCAAAAATAAGAGATTTATAGTGATAAGCACGCCCAGGCGTTTCTGCCCGCAACACACTTGCCGTTCGCCGTGCCTAGCTGACGTGACGTCACCAACAAGCGCCGAGGCCTTCCTTTGGGTCGGTGTTGGCTCGGGTAACCTGGCGGGTCGTTTAAGCGGATACAAGTACCAGCAGTTATTTGGAGGTGAAGGGGCTAGCACAGAGTAGCGTGGAGATCAGCATGTCTAATCATCAATGGATGGTTCCAGTTGGATGTGACACACTTTTGTTTCGTCGAATTGAGGCTAGTGACGGTGATACTCAGGGTCAACGTGATGTCTCCTGGCGGCCGCCAGTCTCTTTGTCCAGTGTGATTACCCACGCGTCTGGCGGGCCCTGGCGGTATTCAGTACTCTGACAGCCGCCATCTCGGGCAGGCGCGCGGCTGGGGCGGCCTCGACGCTTGCCGGCGCCTTTCTCCGCACATGTCTGGCGTGCCGGCGCGCGGGAGCGGAATTGCGGGTCCCGCCTCCCGCATTCTTTCTGCCGGCGGCGCCGCGCCGCAGCGTCTGCACAAAGCGATGCCCAGCTGACCGCCTTTATCCACTTTCACGTAGCTGGCACGCCGCTGGAAGAAGGTGCTACTGGCTGCAGAGCGCATCCGCCCACGGTGGCATTGCCATCTACATCCACATCCATACTCCGCAAGCCACCTGGCGGTGTGTGGCGGGGGGTACCTTGAGTATATCGGTTCTCCCTTCTATTCCAGTCTCATACTGTTTGTGGAAAGAAGGATTGTCGGTATGCTTCTGTGTGGGCTCTAATCTCTCTGATTTTATCCTCATGGCCTCTTCGCGAGATATACGTAGGAGCGAGCAATATACTGCTTGACTCTTCGGTTAAGGTATGTTCTCGAAACTTTAACAAAAGCCCGTACCGAGCTATTGAGCATCTCTCCTGCAGAGTCTTCCACTGGAGTTTATCTATCATCTCCGTAACGCTTTCGCGATTACTTAAGGATCCTGTAACGAAGCGCGCTGCTCTCCGTTGGATCTTCTCTGTCTCCTCTATCAACCCTATCTGGTACGGGTCCCACACTTCTGAGCAGTATTCAAGCAGTGGGCGAATTAACTGCTTCCAGTTGCTGACCTGCTATTTTGTAGCTAAATGATAAGGGATCTATCTTTCTATGTAATCGCAGCACATTACACTTGTCTACATTGAGATTCAATTGCCATTCCCTGCACCATGCGTCAATTTGCTGCAGATCCTCCTGCACTTCAGTACAATTTTCCGTTGTTACAACCTCTCGATACACCACAGCATCATCTGCAAAAAGCCTCAGTGAACTCCCGATGTCATCCACAAGGTCATTTATGTATATTGTGAATAGCAACGGTCCTATGACACTCCCCTGCGGCACACCTGAAATCACTCTTCCTTCGGAAGACTTCTCTCCATTGAGAATGACATGCTGTTGCGCACAGGGAGTATCTAAATGGAATTTACAATACTGAACATTCTTACAAATTTATTCATTCGACTTACAATTCTAGTCGTGGCGTAATTTCGCAGATACGAGGGTCACTCCAAAAGAAATGCACACTATTTTTTTTAAGCCCATCTTTTATTCTACTTGTTTGACAGTGTTACAGTATGTAGATACATCCTTTAGGAACAATATTTTCATTTCTCCATATAGTTTCCATCCCTCTCGACTCCCTTACGCCATCTTGGAACCAGCGCCTGTATACCCGCACGGTAAAATCCTGGACCAACCTGTTGGAGCCACTGTTTGGCAGCGTGCACAAGGGAGTCATCATCTTCAAACCGTGTTCCACGATGAGAGTCTTTCAGTTTCCCAAAGAGATGATATTCACATGGAGCCAGGTCAGGAATGCAAGGCGGGTGTTTCGATGTTATCCATCCGAGTTTTGTGATCGCTTCCATCGTTTTTTGACTGACATGTGGCCGTGCATTGTCGTGCAGCAGCAAAACATCCTGCTTTTGCCGATGTGGTCGAACACGACTCAGTCGAGCTTGAAGTTTCTTCAGTACCGTCACATATGCATCAGAATTTATGGTGGTTCCACTTGGCATGATGTCCACAAGCAAGACTCCATCGGAATCGAAAAACATCGTAGCCATAACTTTTCCAGTAGAAGGTGTGGTTTTAAATTGTTTTTCTCGTGTGAATTTGCATGATGCCACTCCATTGATCGCCTCTTCGTCTCTGGTGAAAAATGATGGAGCCATGTTTCATCACTTGTTACAATTCTTCCAAGAAATTCACCTCCACCATTCTCATACTGTTCCAAAAGTTCGCTGCATACCGTTTTTCTTATTTCTTTGTGAGTCACTGTCAACATCCTGGGAGTCCACTTGGCACAAACATTTTTTTAACGCCAACACTTTCAGTATTCTGCAAACACTTCCTTCCCTTATCCCAACGTAGCGTGACAATTCGTTCACTGTGGTGCTTCTGTCAGCAGTCACCAATTCGTTAACTCTCTGCACATTGTCTGGAGTGTGTGCAGCACGAGGCCTGCCACTGCGGGAACAATCCTCAATATTGCCTTGCCCGCTTTCATCACGTAACCTGCTTGCTCACCGACAGCATCTCCATACACCTTTTCCAACCCCTTGTGGATGTTTCCCACTGTCTCGTTTTCGCAGCACATGAATTCTCTGACAGCACGTAGTTTCTGACGAGCGTCAAGTGTAGCAGCCATCTTGAAGACATGCTGTGACGGCGCCACTCACGGTAACAGGTTAAACTAAGTTTGAAAACAAGCGAGAAGGATGTATCTACACACTGCAAAACGTTCAACCATGCAGAATGAAAACTGCATAAAAAAAATACTGTTTACTTCTTTTGGAGTGACTCTCGTAAATAGACGAAGTTTGTGCCAACACACACTGATAGCGATATACTCAAACACAGATGGCGGTAGTATGGCATATATAAGGTACAATAGCACAGTGCATCGGCAGAGCTGTCATTTGTACTCAGGTGACCCGTGTGAAAGGTTTCCGACATCATTATGGCCGTTCGACAGGAATCAACAGACTTTGAACACGAAATGGTACTTGATGCTAGACGGTTCTGACATTACATTTAGGAAATAATTAGGGAATTCCATATTCTCGATCCATAGTATCAATAGTGTGCCGAAAATACCGAATTTCAGGCATTACCATTCACCACGGACACTGCAATGGCCGACGGCCTTCACTTAACGACCGAGAGCATTGTCGTTTGCGTAGAGTTGTCAGTGCTAACACACTAGCAGTACTGTGTGCAATAACTTCAGGAATCAATGTGGAACGTACGACGAACGTATCCGTTACGACAGCGTTGCGAAATTAGGCGTTAATTTGCTGCAGCAGTAGAGGACCGACGCGATTCCCTTTCTAATAGTACGACGTCGCCTGCAGCGCCTCTCCTGGGCTCGTGACCATATCGGTTGAACCCTAGACTGGAAGACCGTGGGCTGGTCAGACGAGTCCCGATTTCAGCTGCTAAGAGCTGAAGGTAGAATTCCAGTGTGGCACAGGCCTCGTGAAGCCGTGGACCCATGTCAACAAGGCACTGTGCAAGCTGGTGGTGGGTCCATAATGGGTGCAATGTGTTTATATAGAATGGACTGGGTCCTCTGATCAAATTGATCCGATCATTCAGTGGTAATGGTTATGTTCGTCTACTTGGAGACTATTTGCAGCCATTTATGGCCTTAATGTTCCCAAACAACGACGGAATTTTTGTGGGTGGCAATGTGCTATGTCTACGAGGTCAGAACGGTTCGCCATTGATTTGAAGAACACTCTGAACAATTCGAATAAATGATTTGGCCACACAGATCACCCGCCATGAATCCCATCGAACAGTTTTGGAAATAATCAAGAGGCCAGTTCATGCACAAAATCCTGCACCGGCAACACTTTCGCAGTTATGGACGGCTATAGAGGCAGAATTGGGGAGAAGAGGAATTTGTGGTTCAACTTGACAAGAAGAAGGGACTGGTTGGCAGGACATGTTCTGAGGCATCATGGGATCACAAATGTAGCATTGGAGGGCAGCGTGGAGGGTAAAAATCGTAGAGGGAGACCAAGAGATGAATACACTAAGCAGATTCAGAAGGATATAGGTTGCAGTAAGTACTGGGACATGAAGAAGCTTGCACAGGATAGAGTAGCATGGAGAGCTGCATCAAACCAGTCTCAGGACTGAAGACCACAACAAGAACAACATAGAGGCTGTATGGCTTAGTGTTTCTGTAAGGGATTTCCAGTGACTTGAGTTCATAGCACATTGAGTTGCTGCACTATGCCGGGCAAAATTATTAGGAGGTATCCCATGACTTTTGTCACCTCAGTGTAGTATGCTAGTACCCACCTCCGTAGCCAACACTGATAATACACGCCTGTGTGGCAGAGTTCGACTCAGAGGAAAGCTGTATCGAATCGGGATTTACTGCCAGTATCTGGCCGGCAGCTGGAGGAGTGGTAGTGGTGTAACGTTTCTGGTCATGAATCTTTGCACCATTGTCCTGGATTAAATTCCGAATCTTTTCTCAGTGTCTCGCGAAGGAATGGCATATGGTACTGTAGATGATCCGTCCTTCGGATGAAGTCAAGCTCAGCAGTCCAGCTGGTGCTGTTCGAGAGGAGTGGGTTATATGCCGGCACCTGATTTTACCTGGCCGTTCTCTTCAGCCATAACAACACAAACCCAATACGATACCACGCAGGTACTAATTACAGCAAGGCCCACGAGAAAGACACGCTGCTGCACGTACGTTACATCACGTGACACTAAAGATCTTAACAAGTGCCAGAAGCAATCTCCAGCTGGGAGCTAGTTACTATTTAGAGGAATTACTTAATTTTTAACTGCACGTTTAAATGTATGCAAGGGCGGACAGCCCGACTAGTGTGATGCTATAAGTTCGTTGCGACGGGGAGAGGAGGAGGGGAGAGTTTTGTGGGCCCCTCATCATATCCACATGACACAAATCTACACTTTACACTTCATACCAGGTCGTTAGATGGCAACGGCAACCAGCTGCACTAGGATGCGGGATTTCTGCATCTGCTTCCGTTTGCTCCTTGGGTTTTGGACCATTTGACTTTTTGAGCGTGCTCGTTGCGAGTCAGCAGCACAAACTCCAGCGACAGCTGGAGCGAAGATGGCTGCTTTCACTGCTCCTGGACGCTCTCGATGGACATTTCTGGATTTAGATTTGAAGAGTAAAAGTGTGTGACAACTGTGCAACGTAATTTTCGTCCCGAGTATAGTGAAGACCCTCCAAGTAGGACTAGCATTTATGACGGAATATCACGAAAAATATTATGAAAAACATTGTGTCACTATACGACAGGCTGTTGTACGTCTGAAAGTAGAGGAGCTCTGTTTCTCCCCCAGCAATAGGCTGCCCATGTTTTCTTGCCTTGCGTTCGGCGAGCCCGCTGTGTCCATAGAATTTGTTATCGTGGCAGACCCGAGTGGCCGAGCGGTTCTAGGCGCTACAGTCTGGAGCCGCGCTACCGCTACGGTCGCATGTTCGAATCCTGCCTCGGGCATGGATGTATGTGATGTCCTTAGGTTAGTTAGGTTTAAGTAGTTCTAAGTTCTTGGGAACTGATGACCTCAGCAGTTAAGTCCCATAGTGCTCAGAGCCATTTTAACCATTTTTTGCTATCGTGTTTTGAGAGGCTGCCTTCAGTTCGCTTAATTGTTCACTGTACAATTCACAGACATTCACTAGGAATTTTACACTTTTCAGTGACACGTCATGTGATACCTTTAATTAAGCTTTAGAGCTTTTTTTACTTTTGTTGCTGATTCTGTCCATTTGCGTTATGTCTTGGCTCTGCACTGCCCATGGTTTCTTAGTTGTCTGCTGTGCTTGTGACATGCTGCCGCCAATCAACTTCATTGTACTCTTTATTTCACAGACACTTATTTGCAACTACCTTTTACAATTTAAACTAAGATTTCTCTCTGTAGCCATGTTAAAACTCTAGCTCTATCTTAAAGTCCATTTTAGTGTTTCTTATTTAGTTTTACGCATGATGTTTAAGATCGTATTCCTGACTTTGTATCATGCTGTAGAAGACAGCTTTCGGCCAGAGCTGTCTAACGCCCACGCCCCCTCGGCTGTTTGCAACGTAGTTTTAAGCACAGTACGCCGCTGACAATGCAAAATTCCAGATCATGAATGCTTACCGTTTTATCATGATGTGATTATACCATACATGGACAAATATTTTAATTTGCTTACTCTGGTAACTTCATTAAGACAGGTATGTTTGCCAACTTCACGAGTATATTTATTATGATACAGGTTGTAATAATTTATAGCTATTATTACATTAATTATTTTCATAAATATATACATTTTCCCCTTTTAGATAAGTCTGAAGATGATCATAATGATTGAAACTAATAACTAAAGCCATACAAATTATAGGACTGGCATAAGATGGCCACAGCACATCACGCAGCAAAGAGGTTGTGAGATGATCGATAGTGGTCAAAGACAGAGACACAGAAAACGTGCTGCCAACGCGCGCTCGGCCGCCAGTATGTACACTCCTGGAAATTGAAATAAGAACACCGTGAATTCATTGTCCCAGGAAGGGGAAACTTTATTGACACATTCCTGGGGTCAGATACATCACATGATCACACTGACAGAACCACAGGCACATAGACACAGGCAACAGAGCATGCACAATGACGGCACTAGTACAGTGTATATCCACCTTTCGTAGTAATGCAGGCTGCTATTCTCCCATGGAGATGATCGTAGAGATGCTGGATGTAGTCCTATGGAACGGCTTGCCATGCCATTTCCACCTGGTCCCTCAGTTGGACCAGCGTTCGTGCTGGACGTGCAGACCGCGTGAGACGACGCTTCATCCAGTCCCAAACATGCTCAATGGGGGACTGATCCGGAGATCTTGCTGGCCAGGGTAGTTGACTTACACCTTCTAGAGCACGTTGGGTGGCACGGGATACATGCGGACGTGCATTGTCCTGTTGGAACAGCAAGTTCCCTTGCCGGTCTGGGAATGGTAGAACGATGGGTTCGATGACGGTTTGGATGTACCGTGCACTATTCAGTGTCCCCTCGACGATCACCAGAGGTGTACGGCCAGTGTAGGAGATCGCTCCCCACACCATGATGCCAGGTGTTGGCCCTGTGTGCCTCGGTCGTATGCAGTCCTGATTGTGGCGCTCACCTGCACGGCGCCAAACACGCACACGACCATCATTGGCACCAAGGCAGAAGCGACTCTCATCAATGAAGACGACACGTCTCCATTCGTCCCTCCATTCACGCCTGTCGCGACACCACTGGAGGCGGTGTGCACGATGTTGGAGCGTGAGCGGAAGACGGCCTAACGGTGTGCGGGACCGTAGCCCAGCTTCATGGAGACGGTTGCGAATGGTCCTCGCCGATACCCCAGGAGCAACAGTGTCCCTAATTTGCTGGGAAGTGGCGGTGCGGTCCCCTACGGCACTGCGTAGGATCCTACGGTCTTGGCGTGCATCCGTGCGTCGCTGCGGTCCGGTCCCAGGTCGACGGGCACGTGCACCTTCCGTCGACCACTGCCGACAACATCGATGTACTGTGGAGACCTCACGCCCCACGTGTTGAGCAATTCGGCGGTACGTCGACCCGGCCTCCCGCATGCCCACTATACGCCCTCGCTCAAAGTCCGTCAACTGCACATATGGTTCTCGTCCACGCTGTCGCGGCATGCTACCAGTGTTAAAGACTGCGATGGAGCTCCGTATGCCACGGCAAACTGGCTGACACTGACGGCGGCGGTGCACAAATGCTGCGCAGCTAGCGCTATTCGACGGCCAACACCGCGGTTCCTGGTGTGTCCGCTGTGCCGTGCGTGTGATCATTGCTTGTACAGCCCTCTCGCAGTGTCCGGAGCAAGTATGGTGGGTCTGACACACCGGTGTCGATGTGTTCTTTTTCCATTTCCAGGAATGTAGATCGCTGCTGCAGTTGTAGACAGTCGTAGGCAGCACACAGCGACCAGAGTAGTGTACATAGCGGACTTTCTCGTCACCAGCAGTGAGGCTAACGTGGTCTATTACGGAGAGCTTGTACCACAAGGACTATCTTGAATTAAGTAATTTTCTATTCATATGAATAGAGAACCCAGTTAATACATGCATGCAGTTTATGTTATAGACAGGGGATACTGGCCACCAAACAACGTACTCTCCTTGCCTCCCATAGTACAAGTCTACAGTGACAAAGAGATCACTAAAAAAATGCGACAAGAATAATTGAATGAAGATTTTGCATGCCTCTCCTGTGTTTCAGATTACAGTGGTCCTTGTATGCAAGTGTTTGCTAAATTTTATTGTGTTCTTACATGTATTCCAGGAGGGATGCTGCAGAACTAATCAAATTTCTCTTTTCAGAGACTTTGCTTGCTTTTTTGCTATAACGCATTTTGTAAAGCACGGCTACCCTACCCCTTCCAGCCCCCTGCCCCCGCGCCTCAACCGCAAATGGCCAATGTGATGGATCTAACACAAGCTTTCGAATTTCAGAACCAACAAATTGCTGCTTTGCTCACGTCGGTACAACAACTACTGGCTGCGCAAGCCGCGTCGACCCCAAGACAACAACCAACTGACCGACTAGCCCAATAAGTGTCACTGACCAGCATACCATTGTTCCGGCAATTTAACGACACAGAAGAGGAATGGCTCGAATACCTGACTCAGTTCCAAAAAATGGTTCAAATGGCTCTGAGCACTATGGGACTTATCATCTGAGGTCATCAGTCCCCTATAACAGAACTACTTAAACCAAACTAACCTAAGGACATCACACGCATCCATGCCCGAGGCAGGATTCGAACCTGCGACCATAGCGGTCGCGCGGTTCCAGACTGAAACGCCTCGAACCGATCGGCCACACCGGCCGGCGACACAGTTCCAAGCACATTGTGATGTTCATCGAGCTCAGGGTGCTGTGAAGCTACAATACTTTCTTTCTATTTGCAGGATCCTCAGTGTTCAGGTTAAAACAAAAACTATTCCCAACTGCATCTCCTGATGAACTCAGTTATGACGAAGCAATCGCTGAAACTCAGTACTATGACCGGCAAGTTCAAGTAGCTGCAGCCAGATTTCAGTTTTTTCGCTTGCAGAAAAAGCCAGAACAGGTGTATGTCAGTGGTACACAGAATGAACGGGCATGACTAGTAAGTGTAAATTTAAGTGCAGTTGTGGCAACTTTTACGGTGATTTAATGATTAAAGATGCTATAACATTCAGTGTCTCACATAGTAGAATACGCTAACAGATCCTAAAATACTCTGATCCCCACTTCCTCAAATGTTGTGAACCTTAGAGAAATATGATTCGGGTGCCATAGCGGCCGATAAGTCTGACCAGGCTCCGATTTGTCAGGTCAAGTCGCCTCTTGCTCGCAACCGCTCCAAACAGCCGCAACAACGAATGCATACACAGCCATGCAGACAGCCATGTCGACATGTAACCAGACCTGTAAATATAGTGAAGTCTTGCCCTAGATGTTTTGCTCGCCATAAAAGACAGGACTGCCCATCAGGTGGCAAAGAGGTTGCGAGGTGATCAATAGAAGCCAAAGACAGATTCGCAGGAAACGGGCCACAACACCTTCTCGGCCGCTAGTATTTAGATCGCCGCCAGGGATCAGTGTCCCAGTGAGTTCCAGTCGGCCATCCAGTGAGTCACCGAGACATCAGTCGCAGCTCAGTCACCTGCAGTCGCAGACAGTCGTAGGCACCATATAGCGACCAGAGTAGTGTACATAGCGAACTTTTACTTCGCCAGCAGTGAGGCTAACGTGCTCTATTACGGGCAGCTTGTAGCACAACATCTGGACTATTTTAAGTTAAGTACATTTTTATTAATATGAATATATAGAAAGGGGATACCGGCCACCAAACATCCTCTCCTCGCTTCCCATGGTACAAGCCTACAGTGACAATGAGACGACACAGAAGTTATAAAAATGGATGTACTTATGTACGTATGTATATTCCTGATTTCTCCCAAAATCACTGCACCGATTTAAACCGAACTTGGTACAAATATCGTTTACTGTCTGGAAAGAATCTTTATGGGAGTAGTAAACGCTCACCTATTAAAAGGGTAGGGTAGGGACGAAAAAGCAGTGCAGTCCATAACGCTAGAATACCCACCTTTTAGTTATCCAGTATTGGGGAATGAGAGCACTTAGACACTTGCAACACACTTTACACATAATTTAAATCCTATAGGAAACTTTTTCTCGCTCACGACCCTCACAAAATGATGAAGGAAAGAAAAGTTTGTCGCTTACTGCATTTTCGCTGTTGATGTATTAAAACTGTCACTTGAAGCATGACATTTATATTTATTACTTCTTACTATTAATTATATTCGTGATACATTTTGCACACAATATTAACATATATCGCTGAATGTACCAGAAACGTTACATCATTGTACGACAGTTAGTTCAGGAAATATAACGTCATACACATTAAACTGCGTGAAAATGAAACTGCAGGACCAAATTTGCTAGAGATACGGGACATATATTATAATTACATGTGAAATTTGTTAAATGTATGTGAAATACATTTGGCATGTACTTACGAGGGCAAAGTCATGGGTAAAAAGCTTATCCTAAACCGGCGGAACGATTTCAAAGGAATTTAGTACAGATATTAGTCACGATCTGCAAAGGAATCTGTGGGAGTACCAGCCTTATAAAGAAGTGAGCGCCATAACGTGGAGAGGGAAGGGGGAGGACGAGGTGGCTGATAGAGGAGGGAAGAGGAGACGGAAATAAAGGGGAAGGAGCAGACTGATAATGTGAGGAGATGGACAGTGAGAGGGGAAAGAGGAGACAGACAGAGAGTAGAAGTGTCAGAGATGGGCCGAGAGAGGGAGGAGTGGAGGTGATGGACAGGGAGAAGGAGGATGGATAAAGAGGAGGAGGAGGACGAGAATTGAATAACGAGGAGAGGAGGTGGTGGATAGAGGGAAAAGGAAGAGATGAACAGGTAGAGGAGACAAGAAGAGGTGGGCACATAGAGAGAAAGAGGGAAGATGGAGATGGACAGAGAAAAGAAAGAGAAGCAGATGGACCAACAGAGGACGGGAATGAATAAACACTCGTGCAAAGGCGGGTTTGTTAGCTAGGAAATGGATATTTGCTATCAAAGACAGTTTTGGAATTTACTAAACTTGAGCGGTGGAAGAGCTAAAAGACACTAATGAATTGAAACTTCCTGGCAGATTAAAACTGTGTTCTGAACCGAGACTCGAACTAGGGAGCTTTGCCTTTCGTGGGCAAGTGCTCTACCAACTGAGCTACCCAAGCACGACTCACGCCCCGTCCTCACAGCTTTACTTCTGTCAGTACCTCGTCTCCTACGTTCCAAACTTTACAGAAGCTCTCCTGCGAACCTTGCAGAACTAGCACTCCTGAAAGAAAGGATATTGCGGAGACATGACTTAGCTACGGCCTGGGGGATGTTTCCAGAACGTGATTTTCATTCTGCAGCGGAGTGTACGCTGATATGAAACTTCCTGGCAGATTAAAATTGTGTGCCGGACCGAGACCAGAACTCGGGACCTTTGCCTTTCGCGGGCAAGTGCTCTACTAATGGATTGTTCGTGAGGAGTTCTTTGGATGAAAACAAAGATTTCTTTGGAAACGTTATCTTTAGTGTTTACTCGACTTTTCATTTGTGTTCAAAAAATGGCTCTGATCAATATGGGACTTAACTTCTGAGGTCATCAATCCCCTAGAACTTAGAACTACTGAAACCTAAGTAACCTAAGGACATCACACACATCCATGCTCGAGGCAGGATTCGAACCTGCGACTGTAGCAGTCCCCTAGTACTTACAACTACTTAAACCTAACCAACCTAAGGACATCGCACACAACTATGCACTATGCCCGAGTCAGGATTCGAACCTGCTGCCGTTCCAGACTGTAGCGCCTAGAACCGCTCGGGCACCCCTGCCGGCTGCCTGTTATTAAACAACCGTAGGATTTGGGGCAGTGACGAACTTTGGAGCATGGTCGTGATAACTCAGTGATTAACGTCTTTTGTGTGCTGAGCAAGAGCAAAGTTTATGGCCTTTTCTTTCTCCAAAGAGAAAGCAATCAATGAATAGTGGTGTACTTAGATATGCCAGCTGACTGACGTGGCCCAGCAAGGCCGCAGAGTACACTTCAAGCGTGGTAACGCATCGCCGCACAACCTCATAGACGCGCAGTGAAACGTCCCCTCAGAAAAATTATACACGACTGTGCTTAACCTGCACACAAAATTTTTTAGCGCAACGCAATCTGACTTTCAATAATCCCTACAAAAGAATGGCCCTGACTAACATTAATCTATACCTTTCACAAATCACTTACCTCACAAAAATCTTCGTTACTCAAGTTACTGCAATACAGCGAGCGCCACTACTGCCACCTAAATAAAAGATTCGAAGTACTGAAGGCACTAAGTACTGATAGGCATAGTTAGCAAATGAAATATTTTTATAGAGAACAAACAATGTATTTACCTTACTAGTGTTCAAAAGTCATAATGTATATAGCAGTTCATGACATCCAGTCTTACAAATTACAAAACTCCGCCATCTCTCTCCCCACATCCACAACTGCTGGCGACTCAACACCAACTGCGCAACGCTACACGCTGTTCACATCCATCTGCCCAACACTACAATGGCAGACAACAATGCAAACGAGCCACAGGCTGCACACAGCACAGTCAGTGATTTTCATACAGAGCGCTACGTGGCGTTACCAATATAAAAACCTAAACATCCTTCTTACATAGCCCCCATGCTCCCGACAAAAAATTTTACAAATTGTTTTAAGCATTGGCCAATACAGATTTGAAAAAAATTTTCATAATTACAATAACAAAGATATCAAATGCACACACTTATTGATACAATGTTGGTCAAAAGCTAAAATTTTCTCACAGTCCTTAAAGACAGTCCTGATCATTCATGACAGTAAAATTGCAGATTTTTTTTCTCAAAGTATGAGCAGTAAAAGAGAATGCACACGGAAGTAGTGGATTTCCATGCTGTCTTGAAGAAGTAGTGTTGTCCTTCCAACGGTAAGACAGTGCTGACTCTTGACATGCAGGCAGGTAATGGGCCACAACAGAGCAAACCCACAGTAGAATCAGTCGAAATTTTGAAGAATATTGATAGCTAGGTCATCACAGCTCAGACCCACAGTAGTCCCAGTAGAGATTACGGTATTGGTGGGCCACCAGAGATGCAGATCCACTGCAGTCCTTGTAGAAATAGTGGTATTGGTGGGCCATCAAAGATGCAGACCCACTGTAGTCCTCGTAGAGATGGCCAGCAGCCATCTGTTGCGACTGTACAGGTGCACAATCACCATCGAAGAGTCTTGCGGAGAATACAACATGTCCATAAACCACCACTTGTGTATTCGCAAAACTTTTTAGAATATCCTTAGAACCAGCAGTGCTGTTAACCAGTCCCTTTCTGAATTATCAACACACGTGCAAACACTAGCAGTCCCTACTCCTCACATATTGTCCATATGCTATGACCAACAGAAACATGTGCAGTAAAATGTAACTTACAAGTTACGTCATTTGATGAACTGGTATCAATTACAATTTTATAACATATGAATACAATAACAAAAGTACAAAATACATCATTAAAACATAATAATACAGATAACATTTGTAGTAAAAAGGGCTTTACAAAAGAATAGAAATTAACATGCACATCAGTGTTACAAAAATTAGGACATAAGTACATACATAAAGATCAGAATAACTTTTGAAACATCAACTTCACATATGAGCAACAAAACAGAACAGATAAATAATGTCTAAACATCTTTACAAAGTAAATAACATATTATCAGAAAAATTCTACAATGTAACTCTCATCAGATAAACACATAAAGACAGGAAGAACACAAATACTCAAGGGTACACAAACACATAGTGGGATAAAACAAGAGGAAAGGGCAGGGTTTGTTTTCAGTGTAACATTTGGTACTGCAGTCCAACCCAAAACTTCATTCCATAGATCTTTCGTCTTATTTCAACATTTGTTTCCACCAAAAAAATCCTATCCAAACATGCTTTCTGTATTTATATGTTCACAAATTTCTTACCTCATTATTTATTTTCCAGTATCTTACCTCATCATTTATTTCCAAGAAAATCCTACCTAAACCTGTTGTCCCTAAACCCTAATTTTTGTTCATATCCTCTTTCAAAATCCTTTTTTGGCCAAACCATTTTCTTATAGCTTCTCAATGCATTTCATCCAATTCATCACAACTCATTCTCATATATAGTCTACCCCCTCTTCAGCTAACTTAAATCTACTGAGCTCAGATGCTAAACTAAGGGACGAGGCAATGCAACAACACAAAACAATTAACACAAACAGCAATGACAAAAATGGAAATTATCAAAGCAAGCAGCAGCAAATGCAATAACTTATATCTAAACATGACAAAGCTCAAGCAAAAAAAAAATATTACAGTAAAAATGGCCATGTTTAATACCTATATCACATCTTAACACTAGAGTGATGCATCACAAAAACTTACTCTGCAAGGAAGTTACCAAATCATTAAAAAAATTAATTTTACAATCCCTGTGAGGGGAAATGTCTATTTGTGTTCCTGCTTTTTTACGAAAGTACACCATAAAATTATTCTTTACTGGGTCTGTAGACAGAAAATAGTTATATTAGTACATGTATTAAATTTTATTTTAACCAATGCTGCAGTGCAGCAGGAAACTAGATATTAAACAAAATGAGCAAATATATTTATAAAGCAACATATGAAACGTCATTCTCTAGGCAAATGGCGTCTCCAAAGGCAAAAAAATTCTCTCAACTAGAAAGACAATAGATGTAAAACGTTTCTCATCATTTCATTAGGCTTTTTAGTAAATATCATAAATTAAGAGCTCCACAGTATAATCATATGTTCTCAAGTTTGAGCGTGTCGTATTTGCATTGCTTTCTACAAAGGAATGTCAATAGTGAGGATAATGGTCTCTTTTTTTTCTGTGCCTCTGAAAGGCACACCCTAATGGCTTGTTTCCAGGTGGCTGTCGCGCAGCTGGGTGCCCACGACGCATTACGTGCAGATGGTCACTTCACTTTCTTACCGAAACATTTTGTTCCATTTGTTTCTGATTTTGTTCAAGCGTTGTGTCTAACTTTTGTAGCCTTTGTCCCATTTGTTGCATTAACTGTAATAACAGTGCACTGGTGTCTGAAACATATTCCTCAGTGCTATTCGGCAGTGCATTTGAAGCGGCAATATTCGCATTTTGAAAAGCAGAAAATGTGTCTTGATTTATTAGAGAAAACGGTGCGGACGCAAAACCTGAATCTACAGTATTTGCAAGATTGTGTTCTGTCATTTCGGAATCCTGAGGCGAGCTGTTGCCGACCGATCTATCGATAATGCTTCCCTGTTCACTAATTGTTTCACTGCCTACTCCATTATTTGCAGCCCGCTCCATTTCCCTATGCACAATTACCAAATTACTATTTTGAACATTAATTGATTCATTACATGGTGGCGCTAACACACTGCTTTCGTCTTCACTGTCATTTCTCAGTTTACTTTCGTGCCTAGTATTAAGTTTTTCACACGCCATTATTGTCACAATATTTCACACAACAACACAGAAAAACACAATCTGAGGACCAAAAATAAGAGAACATATTAACATAGCACTAAAAATAATATCTAGTTAATTGCAAGCACAGCTGCGAAATACTTCGTGCAAATTTACATGCGTGCACAACCTGTTTTACTGTACAACAATGAAAGACTGCAACTACAAAGGAGATTCTCTCTGCAATTACGCGCTAGCAATAAACAAAATCTACACTAATAACACAAACTACAAGAAAAAATCAGAAGATTCCAGTGAGGTATCCTCGACTAAGGGTCGACATATGAAACGTCCCCTTAAAAAAATTGTGCATGACTGTGCTTAAGCTGACACACAATATTTTTTAGCGAAACGCAATCTGACTTTCAATAATCCCTACAAAAGAATGGCCCTGACTAACATTAATCTATACCTTTCACAAATCACTTACCTCACAAAAATCTTCGTTACTCAAGCTACTGCAATACAGCAAGCGCCACTACTGCCAGCTAAATAAAAGATTCGAACTACTGAAGGCACTAAGTACTGATAGGCATAGTTAGCAAATTAAAGATTTTGATAGAGAACAAACAATGTATTTACCTTACTAGTGTTCAAAAGTCATAATGTATATAGCAGTTCATGACATCCAGTCTTACAAATTTCAAAACTCCGCCATCTCTCTCCCCATATCCACCACTGCTGGCAGCTCACCACCAATTGCGCAACGCTACACGCTGTTCACATCCATCTGCCCAACACTACAATGGCAGACAACAATGCAAACGAGCCACAGACTGCACACGGCACAGCCAGTGATTTTCATACAGAGCGCTACGTGGCGTTACCAATATAAAAACCTAAACAGCCTACTTACAGCAGGACCTCATTATTAACGACTTTCGAGGTTTACTGATTGGTCAAGGTGCACCGGAACTGTGGCACGTTTATCGACTTGTCTAGGACAGCACAGAGCGAGAATCGACGCCGCAATTGAACAAATTACGTCTGACAAGTTAGAGTGACGTGAAATCGTCTTCATATGGGGTGTATGCCACATAACCAATGAATGTCACATTCAGCCTGTTTAGCTGCAAAGTAAACACTTAACCAATGGTAACAAATTACGTAACAAATGTAACCTATGGAAGCCACATTCAGCCTGTTGCTTCATGCATGCTCCTAAAACATAGCACAGACGTCATGCCTGTAAGTCACATTAATAAATCTGTATCAATTTTCAGTGTTTGAAAGTTCTTGTAGAATCATCTTGTACAATGCCCCGAAGTATGATGAGATAAGCGGTAAACGTACTAGACGAAGAGAACGACTCTGCAACCTCGGAGGCAGAAAAACGGGTTGCTGCAGGAAGGATGTAAAAAGCAGACTACGAAAGGCAAAGAAAGCTTTCCTGACTGAAAGGAGTCCGTTCTCATCAAGTATAGACCTCAGGTAGAGAAAAATGAATATTCCCAAAATGAAAATGAATATGGAACTACACTCCTGGAAATGGAAAAAAGAACACATTGACACCGGTGTGTCAGACCCACCATACTTGCTCCGGACACTGCGAGAGGGCTGTACAAGCAATGATCACACGCAAGGCACAGCGGACACACCAGGAACCGCGGTGTTGGCCGTCAAATGGCGCTAGCTGCGCAGCATTTGTGCACCGCCGCCGTCAGTGTCAGCCAGTTTGCCGTGGCATACGGAGCTCCATCGCAGTCTTTAACACTGGTAGCATGCCGCGACAGCGTGGACGTGAACCGTATGTGCAGTTGACGGACTTTGAGCGAGGGCGTATAGTGGGCATGCGGGAGGCCGGGTCGACGTACCGCCGAATTGCTCAACACGTCGGGCGTGAGGTCTCCACAGTACATCGATGTTGTCGGCAGTGGTCGGCGGAAGGTTCACATGCCCGTCGACCTGGGACCGGACCGCAGCGACGCACGGATGCACGCCAAGACCGTAGGATCCTACGCACTGCCGTAGGGGACCGCACCGACACTTCCCAGCAAATTAGGGACACTGTTGCTCCTGGGGTATCGGCGAGGACCATTCGCAACCGTCTCCATGAAGCTGGGCTACGGTCCCGCACACCGTTAGGCCGTCTTCCGCGCACGCCCCAACATCGTGCAGCCCGCCTCCAGTGGTGTCGCGACAGGCGTGAATGGAGGGACGAATGGAGACGTGTCGTCTTCAGTGATGAGAGTCGCTTCTGCCTTGGTGCCAATGATGGTCGTATGCGTGTTTGGCGCCGTGAAGGTGAGCGCCACAATCAGGACTGCATACGACCGAGGCACACAGGGCCAACACCCGGCATCATGGTGTGGGGAGCGATCTCCTACACTGGCCGTACACCTCTGGTGATCGTCGCGGGGATACTGAATAGTGCACGGTACATCCAAACCGTCATCGAACCCATCGTTCTACCATTCCTAGATCGGCAAGGGAACTTGCTGTTCCAACAGGACAATGCACGTCCGCATGTATCCCGTGCCACCCAACGTGCTCTAGAAGGTGTAAGTCAACTACCCTGGCCAGCAAGATCTCCGGATCTGTCCCCCATTGAGCATGTTTGGGACTGGATGAAGCGTCGTCTCACGCGGTCTGCACGTCCAGCACGAACGCTGGTCCAACTGAGGCGCCAGGTGGAAATGGCATGGCAAGCCGTTCCACAGGACTACATCCAGCATCTCTACGATCGTCTCCATGGGAGAATAGCAGCCTGCATTGCTGCGAAAGGTGGATATACACTGTACTAGTGCCGACATTGTGCATGCTCTGTTGCCTGTGTCTATGTGCCTGTGGTTCTGTCAGTGTGATCATGTGATGTATCTGACCCCAGGAATGTGTCAATAAAGTTTCCCCTTCCTGGGACAATGAATTCACGGTGTTCTTATTTCAATTTCCTGGAGTGTATTTGCACTGTCAGGTTCGAGCATCTTGTAGGCCGTTGTTCTGACATTTCGGAACTCTAATTCGTAAATTTTCGAGGCATCTTAAATGACTTGAATTTCCAAACTTGCAGGGGACTCGGTGTTTGCGGGAAGGACTAGCAGAAATTTTAGATTATGTAAAGAACACGTCACACGTTGGAAGTATGACATTAACCATTCCAAATTTCCATAACATTTAACCAAACGTAGCCAACATTCTACAAATGCTGGGCAAGACATCGAAGTTATCAGAATAAATTATCATAACAAAGATTTCGTCCTGATGTAAGAGAACGATCGTATCCAAAAATCTTTAGCAAAGAGCAAATAGTTATTCGGTTTGGCATTGGTTGACAGAGTTGTTGGATGACCTCCTGGGGATATCGTGCCAAATTTTGTCCAATTGGCGCGTTAAATCATCAAAATCCCGAACTAGTTGGAAAGCTGTGCCCGTATCCAAACGTTCTCAATTGGGACAGGCGCAGGGACCTTGCGGGCCAAGATAGGGTTTTCGTAAGCACAGGGACAAGCAGTAGACACTGTCACCAAGTTAGCTCAGGACGGCTTGCCGTGAAGGGCAACGGAACAGGGTGAATAATATCGTCGGTCTACAGCTATACTACGAAATGAAATGAAATGGCACCCCAGATTCTCTCTCCTGGTTGCCGGGCTTTATGGCAACGACAGGTACGTATCATACTGCCGTCCGAGGCGTCTTCCGACACGTCTCGGTTCAAAGCAGGACTCATCACTGAAGACAATTATACTCCAGTCAATGAGTTCCAGGCCGAAGGCGTATTTATAGAAACCTTGGATAGCGGCAGGATACCAACCTGACTGTCGCCCGCTATATGGCTTGACGACCAGAACTGATGGTCTGGGGTGCCATTTCTATTCATACCTGTATTCTTAGGGCTGTCCGTGGCACCTTTAAAGCACAGTGGTACGTCAACGATATGCTGCGCCCTGTTTTGTTGCCCTCATGGCGAGCCAACCTGTGCTTACATTACAGCTGCACACGGCAATAGGTTCTACTGCTTTTCTTCGTGCTTGTCAAACTCTGCCTTGACCAGAAATGTCTCCGGATCTCTCCCCAATTGAGAATTTTTGCTTGTCAACCTCTGCCATGGCCAGAAATGTCTCCGGATCTCTCCCCAATTGAGAATGTTTGCTTGTCAAACTCTGCCTTGGCCAGAAATGTTTCTAGATCTCTCCCCAATTGAGAATGTTTGTTTGTCAAACTCTGCCTTGGCCAGAAATGTCTCCAGATCTCTTCCCAATTTAGAATGTTTGGAGCATTATGGGCAGGTCCCTCCACCCAACTCAGGATGTTGACGATCTAAGGAGCCAATTCTGTGAACAGAATTTGGTACGGTATCCCTTCAAAGACATCCAACAATTCTACCAACCAATGCCAAGCTGAATAACTGCTCGCATGAGGTCCACAGATGGAACAATGCGCCATTGACTTGTTCAATTTGTGAAGCTCTTTCTCGAGATCATCGAATTTTCCTTAAATTGTAATCATTTTTTTTTGCCTGTACATGCACATCACATCTACCGATTTCTGTCCCATTCAGATAATTCCTTCGTAGTGCTCCGTTTTTTATCTCAGGTTGTAATAAATAGCCTAACACATATAAATAACTCGCTACTAATCCGAGCCAAGACACGAAACAGTTACAGAGCACACACACACAAATGCTAAAATGGGTTTCGTAAATGCAATGCATTTAACAGAAAATTTATATATATTTCAAACTACTGATAATGCCTCAACAGATTAAGGAAAAACAGTCTGGAAAGAGGAAAATTACGTTTATTCTGTTGCGCATAGCCAGACAAAACCTAAAAATCATTAACATATTAACACTTGCAGCTGAGGATAGAATGAAAACCCCTAAAGAAAGAAGAACCGTGTTGGACACTGGCGGCATTCATATACAAATATCTGTCTGTACTGCTGGGGCAACGTACCGCGGAACAGGCGAGTCTCGTTGGTGTACATGTGCTGCAGTCATTAGTCCGTATCTAAAGTGGACAAACGACCGTGAAACCGCTTGTGTTGACGATAAGGCATTGTGACATCCATTTATCATCAAACAACAGGCACGTCGGAAGCTTGTCCACTCCGATAAGCAAAACAGACGAGAATTTGCAATGCAGTAGACGGTGGATTTACGTAGTGGGGTATAAGCGGGTGTTCGTGACTACATTGCCCGTCGCTCTTTTCTGCAAATGGGAATCTTCAGGAGACTGTCATAAGCGTACCAGCGCCACGAATTACGTAAGATTTTTAGATGGAAATGATGGGGCGTCTGTTAGTTAGACAGACATTTTTTTCGTCACGAAAATTATAGTCACTTTTTTATAATTCAAGGAACTTCAAAGTGGTGCCGAGTAGAAAGTTCTTTTTCCAGAGTTTCGCGTGCGCTAGTACCGTTGTAAGTAGATTTTAGGGAATATTTATGTTCATCTTTCATTTGCTACCCAGGGAAGCAGTACGGGCCGTTGTAGAACTCTAGGTTATTTTCAGAATAGGGGGCGGGGGGGGGGGGGGGGGGGGGGTTGGTAGCTAAACACAGTAACACGTGGGTTCTATGGCGCATTTATGAGAGAAGTAGAGAGAGGAAATGATTCTTTGGTGCCATAAAAGAAAAACGCAGAATCTTACTCAATGGGCAAGAGAAAGCATGGAATTTAATTTTATCAAAGAGACACACTGAAAGAACTAACCAGAAAAAAGAACAATTAAGGAATAAATTTTCGCTCTGCAACGGAACGTGCACTGATTCGAAACTTCCTAGCAGTTTGATATTATGTGCCGGACGGGGACTTTGCTTCTGCTAAGGTCCCATGTTCGATTTCCAGTCCAGCACAAAGTTTTAATCGGCCAGCAAGTTTTCGAGAAGAATATTTGTGAAACATTGATACGATAAATCTATATCTACGGAAACACTGATGGAACGGAGGTTTGTGCATTAGGCCACCACTGTAATAGATTTCACATGAGAGTAATTCATATGAGCGACCGGTATGAGAGCAACTCACATACATTGAGGTATACCATTTCTTGACACACAGTACAAAAAATGGTTCAAACGGCTCTGAGCACTATGGGACTCAACATCTTAGGTCATAAGTCCCCTAGAACTTAGAACTACTTAAACCTAACTAACCTAAGGACATCACACACACCCATGCCCGAGGCAGGATTCGAACCTTGACACACAGTACGTCACATAGCTGAAAGATCCTGCAAAGCCTAACAAACAATGTTTTTGTCCTCTGGGGCGCTAGTCACGTAGGGCCATTGAAATCCGGCATGGCATTGAATATTGTGCTCTTGAATCCATCGATTTCAGATTCGCATGGCAGTCGTGAGATGCCGACCATTGAATGTTGTGGGAAGTCGAATTTCAGCAAGTAGTACTAAACATTTTTCCTTCTCACGCCTTTGAAATATAGAAAGATCTTGATAGCTCTTCATTAAGCGTCAGTGTTTCAATATTTCATCATCAGAATGAATATGGTGAGTAAAGTGTACAAGAACATTAACGATCGCAAATATGTACATAATAACATAAGTAATCATCTTAGTATTTCGTATACAGATATTTCACATAATGTCCTGCTTACATTAAAATGAAACTTCACTACAAAGCTCACGAAAATGAGTGCATAGGCTGAATACAGTACGGATCTCATCTGATCTAGGCATATTTGACAGTGGCGTTGTCTATTCGAAGAGAAACAGTGCCAGATCAAGAGTGGCGATTGCGCAATAAAAGAAGTAAACGGAGGCCAGTAGATGGCGCTAGCATTAACCATAGAAAGCAATTTAAAGAGTAACTTCACAACCAACTATGCATTGCTATGAACCACACGTCAGAACCTCGCGAACAGTAACAGTAACAGTTGACAAACATACATTCATGCTACTTTTATGGAGGAAAAGTGCATACACTGACAGCATGAAATGTGCGTCGTTAGATAGCATCGTGAACAATGTTGCAGAGGTAGTCGTTAGTCGATAGTGAGAATAGACATATTTGCAACCAATACATGATGTGTTACAGTGCAAACATGAAACCAATGAAGATAAATAAAATACCAGTTGTGGAGGAATATGTTTACTCCTTTAACTACAGACGAAGCGTAGTGCATCGGTACTTTGCATTTCGCCAACATTAGTATTTCATGCTATTCATTTGACTTTACAATCTTATCGCAACACGCGCACATTTCTTCGCCATGCGTTCCACATTATGGGCACAGTAAACTTAACTTCTTGTACTGAATATCGTTACATTACATGTTCATTACATTATGCTTCACCTTACGAAAGAGCATTTGAGGGTTGGAACCCCTCTTCCTCTCGGGAATAAGAAGTGCCTGGACTGCTCCAAGGTTTAAATTCCGATAGGGAATACTTTCCGCCCGTCATCGCCTTCGCTGCCAGTGCTCGCTGCCCGTTGTTGCTTTCACGGCCAGTCATAATCTTCACATTGACATCTCGCCCTCGCCATTGGTCACCGTCAGCCGGCATCTTCACTGCCAGTGTTCGCCTCCATCAGTGTCACCGCCGCTCCATCGCCTGTCTGTCATCACCGCCACCGCATCACTGACGTAGCTGCTCCCATCCCTGTCACATCGGAGCCATTCTCATCACACACAATATCACCACATCTATTGCTGCTTCGGCGACCGCACACCGCAGTCAACACCATTCATCACTCACCGCCAATGTGGACCAACCTACTACGTCAGTCATCTACATCTCTCCATCTCCTTCTCCCACTGTTACCACGCGGAGCATGTCCTATAACACGCACCCCTACATCTATCCCCATTCCCTAACGTATCCTGACCTACTGCAGCAGTTACACACCTATCTCTCTGTCCTCAGCTTCCCCCACCTTTTCTCTTTCAGCCACAAATCACCAGCCACCTCCACCACTGCCACACTTGTCAACGCTCGTCGAGTAACAGCTGCAACAACAGATAGCGTCTCAAGCCTCATCTCATCGAATCTCACTCCACCAATCGACAAGCTGTGCTGAAGAATCTGCACACCTCCCAAGTAACAATCAATAACTTCATATCCCGCCACCCCCATCTCACAGTCATTCTACCCTCCTTCAGTCGTTAAGAGACATACAAAACGTTGAACCGCTGACATCTCTCCCACTATCATACCAAAAAACTGCAGACTAAACCTGAAGACACCCAGTATACGGATACAACTCCTTCTCCTCCTTCAACATCTTCCCCTACCATCCTCTGTAATCCTGACCCAGAGTTCCTTAAACCCAAATCCCTCACCTTCGAAATCAAATAATACCTACCCAACCTCCACATTCAACTAATCATTCCAAGAAAAGATTCCATCTTGCTAAAATCCCTAAGCCTCAACTTCCATACTGCTCTCTTTTCCAAAATTTAGTCACATTCCCTTTAATCACAAAGCCTCCTTAACAGCTCTCACCACCACACCCAGGGCCAAACAACCTCAACCTCCTTGCCGTCCTCACCCTCTCCCCCCCCCCCCCCCCCTCACCACAGTGATCACAAACATCGCTCTTGAGATCATGGATAAGGAAGTGGCATCTGAGCTGAACAAGCAACTGGATTTAGAAGCCCGAAAAGCCATTTGGATTAACAATGAGTGGGTCCCACTCACCTCATCAGTGTCTTCTCTGAATCTGCCACCACCATAGTCTTTCTCCTTAAAGAGTGTGCCCTGATCTATCATACTGCCACAAGGTCAAACCTTCAAAATCCCGTCCTCAGTCCTACCACTGCCAAAAATTCCTCCATTACAGTGACCACCTTACTGCAGATTGTAAAACACCACCAACCAGTCCACATTGCGAAGCACTAACCTAGCACCCCTTCCTACCTGCAACACCTGCAATGACTCACACTCACTTACTCGGCGAAATGCAAAGCCAAGCCGCAACCTACCAAACGTAATTTCACTGTCTCAATCAATCCCATCGATAGCCCCACTCATCACAACAGCCTCTGCCCAACTCCCACTGCTGAAAGTATTGTCAAATTCACTACATCTACATCCATACTGCGCAAGCCACCTGACGGTGTGTAGCGGAGGGTACCTTGAGTACCTCTATCGGTTATCCCTGCTATATTGTAGCTAAATGATAAGGGATCTTTCTTTCTATGTATTCGCAGCACATTACACTTGTCTACATTGAGATTCAATTGTCATTCCCTGCACCATGCGTCAATTCGCTGCAGATCCTCCTGCATTTCAGTACAATTTTCCATTGTTACAACCTCTCGATATACCACAGCATCATCCGCAAAAAACCTCAGTGAACTTCCGATGTCATCCACAAGGTCATTTATGTATATTGTGAATAGCAACGGTCCTACGACACTCCCCAGCGGCACACTTGAAATCATTCTTACTTTGGAAGACTTCTCTCCATTGAGAATGACATGCTGCGTTCTGTTATCTAGGAACTCTTCAATCCAATCACACAATTGGTCTGATAGATTGAATCAACACCACCTTCTTTCTATTAACCAGTGTGGCTTCTGTCCTATTTTCTCCTCTGATGACCAACTCCTGCACCTCACACATCTCCTATCCCACCAACTCGACTTCCTTAAATTTGCTATTTTTTTCTCCCTAAACTTAGAAAAGCCTATGATCATGTATATCAGTTGTCCATTCCTACATCCACATGCCCTCCAGCAAATTTCCCTTGCTGCCCACACCATTGTCCATCTCAAAACCAACCTACTCCTACAACCAGGTCCACTTCACCTCCTCAGCACCCTTATCTAAACCTCCTCAGACCTCATCCACACAAACCACTCTTAACCCTTACAATGGTGCCACAGCACCACAAAATCCTGTACCACAACTTCCACTGCCTCCCCATCAATAAAGTCTTTGTAATGCATAACCTATCCAAACACAACGTACATACATTTTTCCTTGATGAAAAATTCCTCCAATCCTATCACACCATCAGCCACTCTCCCTATATCCTCTACCACCTAGAGAATCCTCTTCCCCTGCCCAGAGGTTCAAGGTTCATTACCGTTGAACACCTTATCCTTATCATCTTTCTCCACACCCTTACCATTATCTGTGCCACTGTCTACATCTAACCTAATTACCTCATTCCATAAGACTTCCTCACCTACACAGATAGTACACTTTTCATCTTTATTATTTCCACAGACCTCAGAATCCATAGTAGATCTCCCACAGAACTCAGACAGTGGCATCAGTTTACTGATTCCCTGGAAGGTGGCATTGTTCCCATCCCATATGCATCCTGAAAGCAACACCACCTCGATGTCCTATCATCTCCCAATATTCTTGGACGCCTCACTGCAGAAGCTCTTGATCCAATTGGAAGTGACCACACACCTATACTCCTCACCATCTCCACCACACAACGTCACCACCATGCACCCCATCCGAATCTCCGTCAAAGAGTTATCCAAGACTATTTCTGTACTAACTGGAGGCCTACCAATGGAAGCCAACCCTGTCCTTCCAGCAACCTGACAATAGTCATCATGCCACGTCCTTCTCCTGCAGCAGACCTTGTCAGACATTATATCTGTCCATGTTCCCACGAAGTCCATACATCCCCATCGACCCTCCCTTCCCATCAACTCTTCCAAGTCCTGGAAAGCATTCCATCATCTCACTGGCTATAACGCCATACTTCACTACCCAGTTCTCCATGACCACCTTACCTGGCAACCTGAGCAAAGTTAACCACTTTCTTTCCCATCTGCCTGACATTTTCTCCAGCCTGATGAACTGCATTTTGATTACTCTCTTTTTTCTGCCGTCCATGAACATGCCAATACTGCTGTCTCACCCCAGGCTCACAGCTTCCAGTACCTGGACAGCACACCAAACACAGAATTAAATATACCAATTACAGCAGTCGGCAAAAAACGCAACACTTCCCCTGGTCACAACCGCATGACTTATTGACACCTCAAAGAATGTCTCTACTCCTTTCTCAACACTCATGCAAACCCTTACACCACTATCCTCTCCACAGGTTACTAACCTCAACAATGGAAAACAACCAAAATACCACTCTTCCTAAAACCCCAAAAATCTTCTATCTCGTCCTACCACTCCATCTGTCTCACCACAGTGTTTAGCAACGTCTTCCAATCCATCCACTTCCTATGCATCCATCAACATTTGAATCAACACCACCTTCTTCCTATTAACCAGTGTGGCTTCTGTCCTATTTTCTCCTCTGATGACCAGCTCCTGCACCTCGCAAATCTCCTATCCCACCAACTCGACTTCCTTAAATTTGCTATTTTTTTCTCCCTCAACTTAGAAAAGTCTATGATCATGTATATCATTATGGTCTCCCTTTCAGAATCCAGACATACGCACTTCCAGTTAACTTGTAAGGTGGCAGCTTGAATGAATATCAATTTTGAACCTTACATGAGATTTTATATGTTGTAACAAGTAGATGAATATGTCACCTGACATACTTCAGTGGTAGTGAGCAGATTTGCCTATCAAAACGTTCAGTATGTAATGCAAAGCGACGACGCTTGATTCGAAGGTATTAACACACCGAACCCAAATCCAGCACGTCAATGAGCAATAGGTGAAAAAAGCTGCAAGAAGAAGCGTTATTTTGGGGACAGATGCAAGTTGTTCCTCTAGGGCCTGCATACAATAAAAGGCTTCTAACAGGGGTTGGTGACTCGCAGCGAGAGAGACAGCGAACGCGCTGGAGTATACAACGAGGAGAGCCCAGTGCTGCCTGCAACAGAGAAATTATTTAGAAAACTGCAATGTGCAATTTACAGATGGATGCAAACAGACCATTGACGCAGTTGATCATGGTATGCCCGTGATGTACGTGTGTAACTTTTAGGCGTCAGAAGAGGGCACAAAATGTCCAACTGGCTGAAATAAACTCGGAAGGAGTATAAGGGGCGATATTTTGTCGCAGTTTAAAGGTAAGCCCTCTGCGATTGGCAGGGGTAGTTCCCACAAGATGAAAGGAACGCTCCCGTTGGTCTGAAAAAGCCGTGACGTGAAGCACGAAAGAACACAGATGGGGGACAGTTTGTCACGAAAGACACAATGCCGAAAACTTCGAGGACTCTTCTCTGAACCAGTGTCAAGTGTAGGACAAGGCGCATCACGCTCTGTACGACGTCAAAAGAGGAATTTTTGTGTGTACACTGCATTCACTCTGGGTGACATTCAGCTAGAAATTAGCTGAAAACTCGTTGAGCTCTGTTAGCGGAGAAACGAAACAGCCACATAGTTAATTGTTCTTACGAGAACTGAGAGGGCATCGAGGTATACACACTGCTCCATCTATGCACGGGTATATCGCTATTTTTCCAGACTAGGGATGATTGCATGTTTTCTCGCCTAATGAGAAACATAGGACAGTTTCAGCTGATAAAATCAGTAAAGATTTTGATTAGCTTCTTATAGGATTTTCAGAGGGCGAGAGCAGCCAGGCTGCCAATAGCATGCCACAGCTAAAGGTAAATGCCAATCACAGAGCCATAAAATTGTTGGGTCACCGTCTTGCATCCACTGTGAACTCGAGCAAACCTTGAGTAATCTTTTGCTCATCTTGTCACAAAAACTAACGATCCTCTGTAGACTTGATTGTCACCCTAAATATTACAGAACATAGAATTGGAATCGGATGATTTGTAGTAATATTGGCCAACTTCACTGTCTAAAAGTAAGAACAATCTTGTAGAGAACCTTCTTTTTAAATTTGATATTGTTGTCTTCAGTGTTATTTCTGCTAAACAGGGCATAATACGTTACCTTGACAAATGTCCTGAAATTATCATGTCACAATCTATGTAAACCCGTGTGCTTCTTTGACAACCATACTGAAATTAAACAAATTGTGCACAGCTAAACACCGATGCGCTCTGTCACAGAGTAAGGGTCCACTCCTAACCCCAAAAATTAATTCTAGTGCTGCTAAAGCACTCGCAGGATGTTTTTGCTGACGTCTGATGAATATGAAAAGGAGTGAAGTGTCCGAAACGATGTGTGCCTTCCTGTCTAAGCGAACCATCCTTTGTCTCTCCTGACACTACCAATTCCCATATCTTCCATCCCACTGCAAGAGTGCCCCAATGTTATGTCCTCTCTCCATCCCACTACAAGAGTGCCCCAATGTTATGTCCTCTCTCCTCTCCTTTATCTTCTCTACACCATAGGTATGTCCAAACTACCCCCAGCAGTACACCTTCAGTATGCAGATGTCACTGCTTTCCTCACCCTCTATCCAACACTCCAGAAATCCCAATGATCCCTGCAAATTCATCTGAATCAGTTTCCCTCCTGGTATAACCAATGGCTCCTCAAGATCAACCCCTCCAAAACCCACACAGTAATTATAGGATGAACCATCTGCACCTCCTGTCTCCATGACTTCTACCTTATCATTTACAACTGTCTATCCAGTTGACCTATAGATTAAAATAT
The DNA here is from genome assembly GCF_023897955.1 of Schistocerca gregaria. Lineage (NCBI taxonomy): Eukaryota > Metazoa > Arthropoda > Insecta > Orthoptera > Acrididae > Schistocerca > Schistocerca gregaria. The sequence continues at coordinate 244,060,202 of NC_064921.1, forward strand.
CTTGGACTAACCCTAGGCCATCAACTAACGTGGAACTCTCACCTACTAACCAACCAAAAGAAATCCCACAGTAGGCTAAAACTGCTAACAGGCCGAACTTGAGAATTACACCCCTCCACCATACTCCACACCTATAAAAGCCTCATCTATCCCATCCTTTGTTATGCAAATGTTGCATGGATCTCCACCCCACCAAAGTTCTATAAATCCCGCCAAATCCTCTAACATCTCATTAAATTTCCACCCCTCCTCACCAACATCAAAAATCTACGCTTCTCCTGTACTGACAACAAACTAGTCACCAATAACCCCATTGCCTCCCCTCTGGTATGCTATCACACCTTCACCAATACATCCGTCCATTCCTAACCCTCCAAACATTCCACATCCTATCCCAACACAATTATACCATCACCCTCTCCCAGACAATCAGATCTGCCTTGATATTTATACCTCCTACCAACTTTAACCCTTCCCCACCTACCCCATTCCCCATCCAAGCGCCCATCTCCTTTTGCCTCTACACCCACCTGTATCTCTTCTTCTCTTCTTGTGCCACTATCCTCCCCACACACTATTACTGTTTTCCTTATATCTGTAATCCCACTACCTGCTTCACCTACTACATATCATCACCTCTATAGTTCCCCCCCCCCCCCCCCCCTTGAACCTCAACAATCCCGTCTCCGGCCATCCTGATTTAGGTTTTCCGTGATTTCCCTAAATCGCTTCAGGCAAATGCCGGGATGGTTCCTTTCAAAGGGCACGGCCGATTTCCTCCCCCATCCTTCCCTCACCCCAGCTTGCACTCCGTCTCTAATGACCTCGTTGTCGACGGGACGTTAAACACTAATCTGCTCCTCCTTGAACCTCAACACATTCTCTCCATCCAGAATACTTTTTCACCCTGTGAAGGTCCGTCATCTGTTAAGTGAAAGTGTGGTGCTCCAGTATTTGACACTAAAGACTTTTAATTGATTATTTAGGGCAAGTAGAGCAAAATCAAAGATTGCTTGGAAGTGGTAAGGTCTGCTTAGTGAGAATAAAATATTTAATATTAGCAAGAAATTTATATTAAACCACAGACGTATTATAAGGAAATCTGGCACTTTAACGCTACTAAAACTGAAACACATAAATATATTCTTTTTCATTTAAACCAGATGTAGTGCTAGTAAAATAATCTTTACAGATAAAACGTGCCTCAGGTTAATAGTACAGATTAATAGCATTAATCTCAGATTTTAACTGACTCGAATTTACTTCCACGGAATTTAAAATCCAGTGATGATTTAATTTTAAGTGAAATTTTGATTCAGTAACCCTGGAGTAGCAAGTTTCAAAAAAAAGCGCTCATACGATAAAATTTGAAAATAAATCTTAATCTCTACGCTAAATTGAATAAGTATAAAAAAAAAAGGAACAAACTCAACCCCTGACTACTTAAAATCTGACAAGGTTAGACACGTGTTTTAGTACACCAAAATTCTGTGATTTGAGAACGAAACAGTTCTTTTCCAAGCCTCTCGTTTAACTAAGCTCTTATACAAGCTGAAAGATGGAATCCAAAACCCTCAGGGACGTCTTCAGTAGAAAATTTTCCTTCCAGAACTCCACAAGCAAAGTACTGCCAGACCGAAGTGCCCATAGGCCATCCACGCGTTGCCGTGTCGATCAACTCGCGTCCTGACTCTTAGAGCACATGTTGGGGGATCGTACACTCTGTCTTGTGCATTCGCGACAGGAGCCTCAGTTTCTCCTGTCCACCTTACTGCCCTCGGCGGTGAGCGAAGAACAGTGGCATCAAGTCTTAAGCAAAGATCTACTATGTTAAAAGATCGATTCGAGCCGACCACGTCTAAAAATTCTTTGCTCATTCACTTTTTTTACTCGATACACTAATGAACATTCTGATGGACATAGGCTGCATTTTTTTAAACGATAACGTGCATGTCTTCTGTTAAAACTGAGTGCAGGAAAGAAAACGCAGTGCCGTGAAAATGAGCTGTTTCGTTTCCTTTCTTGCAGTCAGTTTCAATTATGTACAGTAGCAAGGCATGTGAACCATTAGGAAAATAGCTTCTGATATACATTCTTTTTCTCCTTATAAAGGACGAATCACTTAAACCTTGCACTGCAGATATCGAGGAAATGGAAAGTGCTGTTGATGTACGGTTTTCACAGTATGGACTGGTAGTAAGGGGCTCGTATTGTTAGCCAATAAATAGATTGTAATAATGCCTAAAAGCGTATTTTTTGTGCAAACATACACTCTTTTAAATGGAACAATGCCTTTTGGAATTTACAAACTAAAAGCTGGGTAAATTAGAATATCAATGATTTTTGTTGCAGGATTCTTGTGCGATTCGTTCACGAGATATGGTATTTTGAAAAGGTGCCATTCAACCTGCGTATTTGTTAGGTCCGGTGTTGCTGTTTGCTTACAGTGTGCCTGTGTGCTCCTGCAATCCATTGCGACTTGGTAATCAGTTATTGTGTGATAGACCAAGCAGCAGGCCGTGAGGGGACGATGGAACTTACAAATATGGAAATAGCCGATATGCTCACGATGTATGGAGAGGGTAAGAAGAATACAGTTCGTTCTTGTACGGTGTATGCGGCAAGATATCCCAATATAAGGCAATTATTTATCAATCTCTTGAGCCAGATACGTGAAAGTGGAAGTGTAATACCTAGACAACGTAACAGAAGGAAACAGATGACTACAGAAGAGAGGGAAACTAATGTTCTTGCTGCTGTTGCAGTTGATCCGCTCGTCAGCTCCTCCGACTCGCACGAGCAAGTAGCATGATTGAGGCAAGTGTCCTATGCATACTCCATGGACATAGGTTCCATCCCTGCCGCATCTCGCTCAATCATGGGCTGCATAGAAACGAATATGAGAATCGTGTTAAAGTCCTGTTCATAGTCATTAACATAGGACACTCCAGGTGTATCATGTATCTCGTTTGGTGATGAAGCCACGTTTACCAGTCATGGGCAAGTTGTTGTTGTGGTCTTCAGTCCTGAGACTGGTTTGATGCAGCTCTCGATGCTACTCTATCCCGTGCAAGCTTCTTCATCTCCCAGTACTTACTGCAACCTACATCCTTCTGAATCTGCTTAATGTATTCATCTCTTGGTCGCCCTCTACGATTTTTACCCTCCACGCTGCCCTCCAACGCTAAATTTGTGATCCCTTGATGCCTCAAAACATGTCCTACCAACCGATCCCTTCTTCTAGCCAAGTTGTGCCACAAACTCCTCTTCACCGCAATCCTGTTCAGTACCTCCTCATTAGTTATGTGATCTACCCATTTAATCTTCAGGATTCTTCTGTAGCACCACCTTTCGAAAGCTTCTATTCTCTTCTTGTCCAAACTATTTATCGTCCATGTTTCACTTCCATACAAGGCTACACTCCATACAAATACTTTCAGAAGTGACTTCCTGACACTTAAATCTATACTCCATGTTAACAAATTTCTCTTCTTGAGAAACGCTTTCCTTGCCATTGACAGTCTACATTTTATATCCTCTCTACTTCGACCATCATCAGTTATTTTACTCCCTAAATAGCAAAACACCTTTACTACTTTAAGTGTCTCATTTCCTAATCTAATTCCCTCAGCATCACCCGATTTAATTCGACTGCATTCCATTATCCTCGTTTTGATTTTGTTGATGTTCATCTTTATCCTCCTTTCAAGACACTGTCCGTTCTGTTCAACCGCTCTTCCAAGCCATTTGCTGTCTCTGGCAGAATTACAATGTCATCGGCGAACCTCAAAGTTTTTATTTCTTCTCCATGAATTTTAATACCTACTCCGAATTTTTCTTTTGTTTCCTTTACTGCTTGTTCAATATACAGATTGAATAACATCGGGGAGAGGCTACAACCCTGTCTCACTCTCTTCCCAACCACTGCTTCCCTTTCATGCCCCTCGACTCTTATAACTGCCATCTGGTTTCTGTACAAATTGTAAATAGCCTTACGCTCCCTGTATTTTACCCCTGCCACCTTCAGAATTTTAAAGAGAGTATTCCAGTTAACATTGTCAAAAGCTTTCTCTGAGTCTACAAATGCTAGAAACGTAGGTTTGCCTTTTCCTTAATCTTTGTTCTAAGGTAAGTCGTAAGGTCAGTATTGCCTCATGTGTTCCCACATTTCTACGGAATCCAAACTCATCTTCCTCGAGGTCGGCTTCTACCAGTAGAGTTTTGTCAGGACTGGCTCTCACAAGCCCGTCAGTATTTCTAATGGAATGTTGTCTACTCCCGGGGCCTTGTTTCGACTCAGGTCTTTCAGTGCCCGATCAAACTCTTCACTCAGTATCTTATCTCCCATTTCGTATTCATCTACATCCTCTTCCATTTCCATAATATTGTCCTCAAGTACATCGCCCATGTATAAACCCTCTATATACTCCTTCCACCTTTCTGCCTTCCCTTCTTTGCTTAGAACTGGGTTTCCATCTGAGCTCTTGATATTCATACAAGTGGCTCTCTTTTCTCCAAAGGTCTCTCTAACTTTCCTGTAGGCAGTATCTATCTTACCCCTAGTGAAATAAGCCTCTACATCCTTACATTTGTCCTCTAGCCATCCCAGCTTAGCCATTTTGCACTTCCTGTCGATCTTATTTTTGAGACGTTTGTATTCCTTTTTGCCTGCTTCGTTTACTGCGTTTTTATGTTTTCTCCTTTCATCAATTAAATTCAATATTTCTTATGTTACCCAAGGATTTCTATTAGCCCTCGTCTTTTTACCTACTTGATCCTCTGCTGCCTTCACTACTTCATCCCTCAAAGCTACCCATTCTTCGTCTACTGTATTTCTTTCCCCCATTCCTGTCAATTGTTCCCTTATGCTCGCCCTGAAACACTCTACAACCTCTGGTTCTTTCAGTCTATCCAGGTCCCATCTCCTTAATTTAGCACCTTTTTGTACTTTCTTCAGTTTTAATCTACAGTTCATAACCAATAGATTGTGGTCAGAGTCCACATCTGCCCCTGGAAATGTCTTACAATTTAAAACCTGGTTCCTAAATCTCTGTCTTACCATTATGTAATCTATCTGATACCTTTTAGTATCTCCAGGATTCTTCCATGTATACAGCCTTCTTTTATGATTCTTGAACCAAGTATTAGCTATGATTAAGTTATGCTCTGTGCAAAATTCTACCAGACGGCTTCCTCTTTCATTTCTCTCCCCCAATCCATATTCACCTACTATGTTTCCTTCTCTCCCTTTTCCTACTGACGAATTCCAGTCACCCATGACTATTAAATTTTCATCTCCCTACACTACCTGAATAATTTCTCTTATCTCATCACACAATTCATCAATTTCTTCATCGTCTGCAGAGCTAGTTGGCATATAAACTTGCACTACTGTAGTAGGCGTGGGCTTCGTGTCTATCTTGGCCGCAATAATGCGTTCACTATGCTGTTTGTGGCAGCTTACCCTCACTCCTATTTTTTTTATTCATTATTAAACCTACTCCTGCATTACCTCTATTTGATTTTGTATTTATAACCATGTACTCACCTGACCAAAAGTCTTGTTCCTGCTGCCACCGAACTTCACTAATTCCCACTATATCTAACTTTAACCTATCCATTTCCCTTTTTAAATTTTCTAATCTACCTGCCCGATTAAGGGATCTGACATTCCACGCTCCGATCCGTAGAACGCCAGTTTTCTATCTCCTGATAACGACGTCCTCCTGAGTAGTCCCCGCCCAGAGATCCGAATGGGGGACTATTTTACTTCCGGAATATTTTACCCAAGAGGACGCCATCAGCATTTAATCATACAGTAAACCTGCATGCCCTCGGGAAATATAACGGCTGTAGTTTTCCCTTGCTTTCAGCCGCTCGCAGTACCAGCACAGCAAGGCCGTTTTGGTTATTGTTACAAAGCCAGATCAGTCAGTCATCCAGACTGTTGCCCCTGCAACTACTGAAAAGGCTGCTGCCCCTCTTGAGGAGCCACGCGTTTGTCTGGCCTCTCAACAGATACCCCTCCGTTGTGGTTGCACCTACGGTATGGCCATCTGTGTCGCTGAGGCACGCAAGCCTCCCCACCAACGGCAAGGTCCATGATTCATTGGGGGGGGGGGGGGGGGGGGGGAGGGGGGGAACAGCAAACTGGAAAGCTGTATTTATGGCTTACCGACGTACAAGTATAATACTACTACGGAATCCTAATCCCCCCAAACTTTGTAATCCTGTCCATTCACAGATTAGCTATGTGAAAAACTATCATGAAGCCACTATCCTCAAAGATCAAGCAGCTGCAGAGGCTTTTCTCATACTCAATACGCCAATGATCAGAACCAATTTAACCATTCGTACTAAGCGATTTCGGTTGCTAATTAAGGTTTCGCTTGGAATTACAATAAATAACGCTTATGGTCAGGAAGAGATAAGAGGATAGAGAGAGGGGAGGAAGTGGACATAGAGAGGGAGAAGAAGAGATAGACAGAGGAGAGGGTATGTGGTGATGAGCAGAGAGAGGAAGAGGAGAGGGAGGAGATGGTCAAAGAGAGGAGTCTGGAGGGGGAGAGGGGAGGGGAGGGTAGTTTAGGATGTCTATCCAATTCCCATATACATTTAACAATTGCGAAGGATTGCTGGATTCACTAGCACTGTATATTACCCGTCCTTCGCTATAGCTTACACTTAACTTCCTGAGAATTACGGACGTTTTGCACCATTAACATTCCCTCTCTGGTGCCCTATCCTTTCATAACGTCGAACTAATTGTCATGTAACAGCTCCTCGATTTTGTCTTTCGTTCTTCTGTATAACTATTATTCTTGTGAACAATGTTGATGCCGACCGAAGTGGCCGAGCGGTTCTAGGCGCTACAGTCTGTTCGAATCCTGTTTCGGGCATGGATGTGTGTGATGTCCTTAGGTTGGTTAGGTTTAATTAGTTCTAAGTTCTAGGGGACTGATGACCACAGATGTTAAGTCCCATAGTGCTTAGAGCTAGCTAACCATTTTGAACAATGTTGATACGTGAGCTGGTAAACTAATTATATGACAGAATTCGAACTTATCTGCCCTTGCTATCTTCAGGATTGTGTGGAAGATACTTTTCAGAAAGTCTAATGGTATGTCCACGTCTCATAGATTCTACACACCAACTTACAGGTGCGGCTGAAAAGTTCGATGAATGGTCTCAGCGTATAAAGGAAACAAGGGTTACAAACAAAATACCTTTACTGACCTGCAGAATAATCACCATTACCTACAACACATCACTGATATCGGACACTGTCAGCAACCGCTTCATGTAGAATCGCTCGAAGTTTTGTGGTCACGCGTGATCGAATATCCGCAACGTCCGCACGTGTTCCTGAACAACAGTGCTTACAACGTCTTTGCTTATCTTCAGCTCCTCTGCTCTCGTTGTCGAAGACAACCGCCGATCATCCGCAACCGTCCTTTCCGTCTCTAAAGTGTTTAAACCATTCAGACACACACTTTTTGCCCACTGCCTAAATAATGTACAGTTACAGTAACATACCATGATTCTCTGCCGCTGATTTTCTTAATCTGAAGCAGAATTTCATGATACCGCTTTACCCCATTGTTGGCACCATTTTGCAATGACACATTTGCGACGGATGCTTGGTGATGATCGGCGGCTGTCTTTGAGAATGAGAGCAGAAGTGTTGAAGGTAAGAAAGACGTTGTAAGCACTATTGTTCACGAACATTCGTAGATGTTGCGGATATCCAACAACGCAAGACGACAGAGCTTCAAGCAATTCCACAAGAAGCGTTTATTGACACTTTCCAAGCGATGTCGGAAATGTATTGCAGATAATGGTCATTACTCTGGAAGCGATTAAGGTATTTTGTTTATAACGCTTGCTTCCTTTATTTTCTGAGACCATTCACCGGGCTTTTCAGACACACCTAGTATTTAGTCCATTGGTTGCCACTTTATCCAACTTCTCAGAAATGCCACAGGAATATTATCTACGCCTACCGCCTTATTTAATCGCAATTCTCTGAAGATCTATTAAACTCTTATATACTGGAGCACCTATTTCTTCTTCTATCACGTGACCAGACTATTTATTCCCCTGTAGACGGGGATAAACTAGTCTTTCCGCCTGTTCACTCTTTACTCCAAGTACAACAATGGGATTTCTAATGCATTTTTAATGCTGAAGCTTTTGCTTTTAATTTCAACGTAGGTTGTTTGGCGCATACATAGTGTGGTCAGACAGTCTGAACAGCTTTTAAGGGTGTTGCAGGGTAGCTTGTGAGGAGAAGTAATTTTTACGAAAAAAATTCGATACGTTGCGCCGTTTCCAATACAGTTAGCATTGAAGTTAGCTAATTACGGCGCTGTGCGCACAAATTCAAACGGCCCGTCAGAGACATTGTCGCCAAATGATTTCTTCTTTTGGTTTCCTAAAACCAAACGAGAGAGAGACGCAGATGTTTGACATTGGACGCTAATAAGCATCCAACCCGTGCCAAAATCTGGGCAGTTTCGTGCGGTGTCATCTACACAGTGAGAACAACTGACACTAACTGTTCTGGCGGCCTCTTGAATTTGGCGCGCAACAGCCTGATTGGCTAACTTCAATGCTAATTAATTCAGTAACGGTGCAACGTCTCGATTTTTTTCTTAACAATCATTTCTCACAACAACCTACCGTGAAACACACTTACAAGTTTTTCAGGTTGTTTCTCACCATCTTGTATATATAGGTACAATGATTAGAACGTAAGATTTTAGTAGAATTTCTTCTCCTTGGTAAATTGTACACTTTTTTAGAAATTGTTTGGAATATTGTACAGCATGATCAATGGACGAATAAATATTATTTTTGCTGAGACGAGGTACTGGCAGAAGTAAAGCTGACAGTAGCGGGCCTGAGTCGTACTTCGGTAGCTCAGTTGGTAGAGCACTTGCCCGCGAAAGGCAAAGGTCCCGAGTTCGAGTCTCGGTCGGGCACACAGTTTTAATCTGCCAGGAAGTTTCATATCAGCGCACACTCCGCTGCAGAGTGAAAATCTCATTCTGGATTATTTTTGCTGTTACAACAATCTGACCTTCAGGTACTACCTCAACAAGGAAAGCAAGTAAGCGAGGTTCACCGAGTTAAAAAATGATCCTGTGAAATAGGGGTAGCATAAGAGAATATCCAGAAGCGCATTCCGGTCAAGAACAAATTCTAAGGGCACTCTGATTTCCAAGAAAAACAAAAACTGGTAAAATGTGAACTGAAGCGAGGAAGGAGCAGCGTAGAAAACATATAGGGGAATACCGGGCTGAAGTACAGGCACAACGAAAAGGAGCAGTGCAGTTGAAATAGAGTGTTCCGTAAATGGCCGAAACGACTAGATGAAGTATTATTACCTCGTCTGACTTATCGTCTTCACTGCAGTAAGCACTCCGCTAAGTGCTGGACGAGGCGGAAAAGGCAAGCCGCACCACAAGTGTCGAAATCCTCTCTGGATTGGCTGCATTGCGCAGCTCACACGTCGCACACCGCGGGGATCTACCCGAGGGGATTGTGGCCTAATAGATTAAGAACGAGCTAAGCTTCCAAAGTATGGCGCCATCCTCAACGTTGTGCTGTCCTGTCTTGACATCCGAAAGTCTGCATGCGGATTAAACTCAACAACCCGAATAGTGCACGCTGCGTGTGCCAATTTTCGTTCTTCCACCTCTCTCCTGTGGTTCAAGGACATCACACACATCCATGCCCGAGGCAGGATTCGAACCTGCGACCGTAGCTCGACTCCACACTGTAGCTCCTAGAACCACACGGCCACTCCGGCCGGCAAGTAGCTCCTCACTTTGCCTCACAAGGGCTGAGTGCACCCCGCTTGCCAACAGCGCTCGGCAGACCGGATGGTTACCCATCCAAGCGACAGCGCTTAATTTCGGTGATCTGGCGGGAACCGGTGTTACCACTGCTCAAGCCGTTGGCGCCATTTATGATAATAGCATCAACTTAGCGACGAAGAGGGTCTATAAGTTTCTTCAGGTAATGCATAGCCAGTTGCAGCCACTCATTGACGGTTAGATCCTATAGGGTGACCAAAAAGTTGGGGATGTTAATTTCTACGTTTTATCAGCTGTTGTAAATAGTCCCGGACATTGTCTGTGGGATTAATATCATAATATTTAGCAGGAAAATAGACGTGCGATGGGATACCTGAGTATTCGTCAAACCAGGAATTTTTGTGCTCAGCCCTATGACCATAGATGTCGTCATGTTGGAAGATGGAATTATCCACAGCATTCTTATCATTAAGGGCAACATTTGAACGCCAAGAGAAGTGAAATATACACTGCCTGTCAACAAAAGTGAAGCACCCGAAAGGAGAAGAAGAGGAAACGAAATGAAAATTCACGTGCTGAGAGTGTGTGTGATGTCATTTCTTTGACTGCAGCATCGAGTCAAATTTATAAGGAACGTGGCGCTATGAGTGCACTTATCAGTATAAAGTTGTGCCCCCTCTGACCTGGACGCATGCATAGATTCTGTTGGGAAGGATGTTATAAAGTTGTAGCGTCCTCTCCTGAGGCAAGTTGTAAGTGGTCGTTGATATTCTGGATATTGGCCCTGGCGTCGACTTTATTTCCGAAGTGGTTCCACATATGTTCTATCGGAAACAGATCTGATGCTTTTTCTGGGCACAGGAGCATCTGTACATAAAGTATGTGTGGACAAACATTGCCCTGCTGAAAACTGACACACAATACTGTTGCATGAGAGGTAACACGTGCGCACTCAAGATGTCCGTGACGTACTTTTGTGGCGTTAGAGTTCCCTCTAGATGTGGCATGGAATCATATCCGGACGCTCCGCACATCATGGCACCACGAGCAATATTGTGCCTCCTCAAAACACAGTAAAAATGGGCCCTCTCTCCAGGTCGTCGCTATGTTCGCTGACTGTGGTCATCTGTGATAGTGCTGAAATACGATTAATTGCTGAATACTATGTGACCCCTTTCATCAACAGTCCACGCTTCCGAATCACGGCACGATTACTAACGCAACCGTTTGTGTTGTGATGATAAGGGCAGCCTTTGCAAGGGATGCTGATTTTCTAGTCTGACTGCTGCTGCCCTCCGACCAATGGTATGGGTGACACAGATAGGACAGGGAGTTTGTTACTTGTTGCTAAAAAACGTTCAACAACCTAGATCGCATGAAATATAGCTTTACTTAAAACAACCGGTCTTAAAAAACTTTTTCTTGTGGAACGCGTTTATTTTACGTTTATCCTTACACCAAGTTGTCATGTGGACATAAATCAGCACATTATTATCCACGTGAGAACATGGCGTGACGTTCAAGGTAAAAGGAAAACGTTTCACAACAAAAAGATTTTTAACACCAGCAGATGAGAGCAAAGTCTGTCGAAATCGTTTGTCTTGAATAAATAAATATTTTATGCGATCTAGGATACTGAATGTTTTTAGCAAGGAAAACAGATCGCTCCTTCAGAACTCTCAAAATGAGGAAACTCAACCATTACTTGTTGTTGGATAGCACCTGTATTTGTGAAAGGGTTATGGTGTGCTTCGTGCACAGCACGCAGTACTCCTTATGGTGGTCACACGCAACCGACCAGAACTTTGACGACGAATATGCCTGCCCTCTTACTCCCATGCTGTCTAACGTTAGATCACTGTCAAATCAGAGTGCCCCACAACCCTGGATACTGTACGATTAGGGCAGCCGGTCAGTTCGACGCTCCTTTTAAACTCTGTCAGATGCTGATAACACTGTCTCATACGAGTACGCTGCATATTGATTTCCTGCGCAGTGATCACTCCATATTTGACATTGTTCTCATCTCTTAACATACTCTACCAAGCCTGGTAACAATACTGAAGGCTACCAGCGCTAATGTTATCTGGTGGCCATATCACCTGTGACAAAAAATCAGCTCTAATTATTTATATACAATACGTGATCAAAAGTATCCGGACACATGGCTGAAAATGACTTACAAGTGCGTGGCGCCATCCATCGGTAATGCTGGAATTCAGTATGGTGTTGGCCCACCCTTAGGTTTGATGACAGCTTCCACTCTCGGAGGCAAACGTTCAATCAGGTTCTGGAGGGTTTCTTGGGGAATGACAGCCCATTCTTCAAGGAGTGCTGCACTGAGGAGAGGTATCGATGTCGGTCGGGAAGGCCTGACACGAAGTTGGTTCAAATGGCTCTGAGCACTATAGGACTTAACTTATGAGGTCATCAGTCCTCCAGAACTTAGAACTACTTAAACCTATATAACCGTAGCGGTCGCGCGGTTCTAGACTGTAGCACCAAGAACCGCTCGGCCACACCGACACGAAGTTGGCGTTCCAAAACATCCCAAAGGCGTTCTATAGGATTCAGATCTGGACTCTGTGCAGACCAGTCCATTACAGGGATGTTATTGTCGTGTAAACACTCCACTACAGGCCGTACATTATGAACAGGTGCTCGATCGTGTCGAAAGTTGCAATCGCCATCTCCGAATTGCTCTTCAACAGTGGGAAGCAAGAAGGTGCTTAAAACATCAGTGTAGGCTTGTACTGTGATAGTGCCACGCAAAACAACGAGGGGTAGAGGCCATCTCCATGAAAAACACCACCGCCTCCGAATTTTACTGTTGCAACTACACACGCTGGCAGATAACGTTCACCGGGCATTCACCATACCCACACCCTGCCATCGTATCGCCACATTGTGTATCGTGATTCGTCACTCCACACAACGTTTTTCCAGTGTTCAATCGTCTAATGGTTACGCTCCTTACACCAAGCGAGGCGTCGTTTGGCATTTACCGGCGTGATGTGTGGCTTATGAGCAGCCGCTCGACCATGAAATCCAGGTTTTCTCACCTCCCACATAACTTTCATAGTACTTGCAGTGGGTCCTAATGTAGTTTGGAATTCCTGTGTGTTGGTCTGGATAGATGTCTGCCTATTACACATTACGACCCTCTTCAACTGTCAACGGTCTCTGTCACTCAACAGACAGGACCGGCCTGTACGCTTTTGTGCTGTACGTATCCTTTCACGTTTCCACTTCACTATCACATCGGAAACAGTGGACCTAAGGATGTTTAGAAGTGTGGAAATCTCGCGTTGAGACGTGTGATACACGTGAAACCCAGTGACCTGACCACGTTCGAAGTCCGTGAGTTCCGTGGGGCGCCCTATTCTACTCTCTCACGATGTCTGATGACTACTCAGGTCGATGATATGGAGTACCTGACAGTAGGTGGCAGCACAATGCACTTAATATGAAAAACGTATGTTTTTGGGAGTGAACGGATACTTTTGATCTCATAGTGTACCTACCGATGGTATGTATATGTACTGAATTACAGTGATATCAGGCGGTGCTTTCTGGGTTCTTCACTTTTTTGTGGGGTCTTGTAATTTTGGTTCATGTTCATGGTAATCAGAATGAGTGGGTACGAAAGGCTCGGCAGATTGTCGGTGCATTCGACGCCTTGAATCATACGAAAAGAGGCAAATTCGCGAGTCGTCGGGTCACACTGCAAGCCTCCAGTCGGCTTTGTCCCACTGAACACGTGCAGTCGTGCGAGGCACCAAAGTCGAAATAACTACCGCGTTACTTCCCTTCTCAACGTTCTCTGGCAAACTGGTTGAGATAGACCTAGTGATTCCTGTCTGTTTCAAACCAATTGCGATGGCGTGATCTTCATCTGTGGCCCTGTCGTTCTGGCCCTGTCATTCGTTTTACGAACATTTTTGCTACTCGCCCTAACACAGCTACGTGTAGTACTTTGACACACCAACAACCTGGGAAACTTCATTCAGGGTGTATTCATGGGCACCTCTAAGCAAAATGTTTCCTTTCTGCTATTCTGTCACGTCTCCGCAATCATTTCACTGCGCTGATTCCTTACAACTGATTGGCACATACACTTCACTTGCTGGCCTGATGGAGGTTCACATGGCCACTAGACACGTTTCTATCCGATCAACAGAGTTCCAAAGCGATAAAGTGCTCTTTTCAGTGGGTAACTAACATTTTGTCCCGTGGGCTCGCAAGTACTGGGAAGAGTAAGCGATACTGACCATTGTGAGCCGTGGCTGGCTCATGCTATGCACTGGTTGGTTGTTTTGGGGAAGGAGACCAGACAGCGAGGTTATCGGTCTCATCGGATTAGGAAAGGACGGGGAAGGAAGCCGGCCGTGCCCATTCAAAGGAACCATCCCGGCATTTGCCTGGAGTGATTTAGGGAAATCACGGAAAACCTAAATCAGGATGGCCGGACGCGGGATTGAACCGTCGTTCTCCCGAATGCGAGTCCAGTGTGCTAGCCACTGCGCCACCGCGCTCGTATTCACTGGATTAAACCTTCATTGCGATTCTGTGTTTAGTCTGCCGCGGTTATCGCGATTATGGTGTTATCCTCTCCTTCCAAGGGTGGCAGCAGCGGTGTGTATCGATATTCGCACCTTGGACTATCTTTGACCTGGCGCCTATAGTTTCCGGCTGTGCTGTGTGCGAGCAGTCGGTCGGTTGGCGTGGAGCAGCGAGGAAATCTCCCCGTGACGTAGATTGGCTGCGGCCACTGGCAGTCTCTACGCGTGTCGGAGTGTGTGGGGCTGATCCCATTGCTACGAGGCCCGTGGCTCACCGACGGAAGTTGACACGGAAGTTGAGTTTTGATTTAATCTACTAGCGAGTCAAGACTGTTCACACTGTGTCGTTTGGAGTTCATTGTCGCCTGTTGGGATATTCCCGCGAGCAACAACGTGGCTTTCAAGATGGAAAATTCTAGACACCCTCCGGTGGAGTTTCACTGTATCTGGTTATTTGAACTGAAGTACACCAGCGGAATCTTCTGCCTTGTGGCCGTTAACGTTCCAGTTACCTACCCTGGCCGTTGACGTAAATTTCAGGCAGTGTAGTTTCCTCATCGTGTTGTCGCTGTCCAGCACGATGCGTAATTTGACAGCTCCATTTATGATAGGTTGTGGGCGTCAGTATCTTCAACGTTGTTCCATTGAACTCCATGTTGTGTGCTGGTCGGGTGGAGCGGAAGTTACCTTGTCGGTGGGTCCGTTGACTGTCGGTCGGTTGGGTTGTCGTCGGATCGTGAATGGTTGGCCCGACTGCCTGTCACCTAAGCGAGCGTTAGTTTTTGAATTCCAGGCCGACCCTCAAACATCTGAGCGCCCTTGGGTGTACTGCATTTTTTTAATTTGTTCTTGTTGTTTGTACTTGTATGGCTTCAAGTCGACTTTTTTTAAAAAATTAAGGTTGTTTTGCCCTTAAGGAGTAAGATTCTTTAGGCCTTCAACCTGATTTAAAGAACTGTTTCACATAAGACCTTTGGCATTTTAAAGGTTTTGATGTTGTTGAATTTTAAGTGTTGGGCCTACAACCGATTTTGAGTTTGAGCTGTATTGCTCTTAAGGCCTTCATCCTAGTCCAAAGAACTGTTCCACGTAAGGCCTTTGGTATTTTTTTTTTAAATTAATGTTATGGAGTTTTAAGCGTTAGACCTGCAGCCGATTTGAATTTAACTCGTTTGCTCTTGAACTGTCTGATTCTTTGGGCCTTCAGCCTAGCTAAAGAACTGTTTTAAGATAAGGCTTTGCCTTTTAAATTTTTGTTTTGCCTCATTAAGAACTGTTATGTAAGGCATTTTTTTTAAATGTTGTTTAGCCTTAAGTGTTGGGCTAGCAGCCGATTTTGAATTCAAATTGTTTGCTCTGAAAATCTCAGATTCTTTGAGCCTTTAGCCTAAATAAAGAACTGTTGTAAGATAAGGCTTGCCTTTTAAATTTCTGATTATGATTGCGTTTTAAGTTATTGGCCTTCAGCCATTTTTAAATTAAAGTGGCTTTCAGCCGGTAATAAAGTACCAAAGGTTAAAGCTCTGTCTTTAAAAAAAAATTGCGCTCTTGTAATGTTTGATCAAATGATAAAGTTGTATTTTCAAGTGTGACTGATAGCCCCTTATTTTGGCCACTTTCCACAATTTAAACTACCTGTCCTGACCTGTCCTGCGGGCTAAACTGGGCGTCTCACATTGTTGTACACCTTTATTGACTTGAATTTCGCATGTTCACTTTCAGTTCTTTCAACTACAAATTAATGGGTCGACGAAAACAGGCATTCCCCAAGAAAGAATGGAAGGACCAAAAGTAGACGGAGTGGTTCTAACGGCTTGATGCAATAGCTGATAGCGACGATGATACTAGCACACACCCTCCTCAAACCGCGAAATACAGACACATACAAACAAACCACTGACTTTGTCCATCTACATCCATACTCTGAAAACCACTGCGAAGTGCATGGCAGAGAACATTTCCCGTTGTAACCTAATACGTCTTCTTCTCATTGCACTCGTGTATGGAGCACGAGATTTATGATTGCTTAAACGTTTGTGTGCGATGTAATTAGTCTAAACTGATCTTCGAGATCTCTATGAGAGCAATATGTAGCCTGCTGAACCATATTCCTAGGTTCCTGATTTAATACTGGTTCTGACAAACAAGTAGACTGTCGAGGCTAACAAGTTTGTTTGCGTAGCTATAATCAACAGCAAGCACAGAAATATTCGTTTTGTAAATAAAATCCACCTTTTTCTTCCTGCGGTGTATCTTATTTGTTCCAGAAGCGTTTTGCCTTTTAGCTTAAGGCATCTTCAGTAGAATCTAGAATGATACAGTTTTAATATGCGATATCTGTAGATTATAAAACAGTTCATGCCTTTTTTTTAGGTAAAGAAGTGATTACTTGTAGGTATTTGAGTTTCCAGCTGGCACCTGCGTTTCCCATCATCTGGTCACATGCACTATAATTTGACGTACGGAACATAAACACATTTCCACGTTAAGAACAGTTTACTTCACAATTTTCATGTTCTGTGCGCTAATTGCTGTGGAGCACCGTTATTCTTCTGTCAACAGTTGTAGATATTTTACGGGAATCTGTGATTTAAGTCGTAAGTTACTGTGTGTTTATTTTACGTAGCCGCCTACTTGTTTCTTAATGTACATGTTGCCAACCCAAAGAAGTATATGCTTAAAATTAATTGAAGTGGGACGCAATTAGGGATAGAATAATAATAGGAACAAAGAAATGAAAAATGTGAAGACAACGGGTCGTAAAGTGAAAAAGTTGTAGTGCGACGTCCATTATGTGAGTAGACGAGAGGAAACGCAGATGCCAGCCAAAAACTCGAATAACTGTAAGTAATCGCTTATTTACGTAAAAACGCGAGACGTGAATTGTTTCATAATGTACAAATATCGCATATCAAAACAAAATTATCATGTTAGATTCCATAGTAGATATCTTGCATTAAAAAGAGAAACGCGTTTGAAACAACAAAATTCGTTGCAGCAAGAAAAAGACGGTTTTTATTTACAAAATGAATATTTTGAGGAATAGTTGTCGCGTCTCTTCAAGCGCCTGCCAGTTCATGTTTTCCAGCATCCCAGTGACGCTGGCCTGTGGCTCAAACAGACCTATGTCCTTACGTGCTGCCTTTCCATGTGTACCTTCAATATCCCCTGTTAGACCTATTTGACACAGGCACCTGAGCCTCTAGGGTGGGTCGCGCGAGTGATTATTAAGCAGTCTTCGTCGTAGACTGATTGTACTTCCCCAGTTCACTATTTATGAACCAAAGTTTGCTACCTGCTATACCTATGGTTCAGTCTATGTGATCATCGTATTTTATATCCCCGCTAACTATTACGTTAACTGTACGAGGTATCCGATTCCAGCTGTCTCGGATACACCGTCAGTGAGAGAGCGCCTCGAGTTACTGCTGCTAATAAGACGAGTACACTGTTCGTTTGTTATGTTTTTTTTGTCAGCTTCGAGAAAGAGCGACTTATTTTCAGTTATCTTGCGAGGTGCCGGGGCTAGCAGTGTATTTAACACTAAATTCTTCTAGAATCTTCATATATAAATGGTGCCCCTATTATACCTCCGACTTTTGCTGTTGCACATGGATTAAAAAGAAGCGCGAACTGACTGTAATCAACCCTGAAAGTGGAGTTTTGCACCTGCAATAATTTAATTTGATAAATAAGTTAAATAAAGGAAAGTTTCATTAGCGTAGTGAGAAATGAAAGCGTTGATCTACCGATTAACAGAATGACAGTTCTGTCCAAAATAACAATATGATTTATTATGACTAAACTCAAAATAATAAACAAAACACATGAAACATTTACAAGACATCAAATTGGCTCAAATTGGATAAATAAATGCTGTGAAGGTGAAGTTGTCCCTAAACTAGATTGTGACATTTATGATGAAGTGGTATGTGGTGCCAATTCCTTGCAACACAAATCTTAAGAGTCTGTTTCACCCAGACTTGGAAGACAACGATTCTGGCGCACCACTGTAAAAACAATACTGCCCATATTCATCCTCGAAATCACGCAATAAACCACAATCTTGCAGTGCACTGACGCGTGCTTGAACGTCTCACGAACTGGTTGTGGCCGCTATGGAGCGCATCACGACTTCCCAGAACGCTTTTAGGAGCACGTTCTTGTATGCGCCCGTTTGTGCGACCTCTCCTCACTCATCATTATCCCTCAACATGGACACCAGACAGGAAAGGACAAAAACATTGCTCATGGAAAGGGAGTGCCCCCTACTCCATCGACATTGTAAGTCACGAACATAAACCAAAAAGGATAGCAGAAGTAAATTCTTATGCGAGACAACTCAGCGTGTTAATAATTTAACTATCTTAATCTATTAATGCAGCCATTAATGTTCCCAGTAGAAAGGTTCATATATTTGCCTATTCTACTATGTACACCACTTAAACTACTATTATTCCATGAACTTCTTTGTGTGAGAGATGTGGTGGAGTCCTATGGACTAGTGCCAATCCCTTGTTAGACTCCCCCTCCTCTGACGTGCATTAGGATTTGCAGGTCTAATTTCAATCTCCTGGTTCTCCTGTTGTCCTACATTTCGCTCTCTCCAATTACAGTCGCTTTGCCGTTCGTTATTCCTCCTGTCCTCGCTTCCTTGTATAGAATGACCTTGTTCCCTGACGTTCTGGTTTCCGTGTCTCTGGTTTCCAAAACCTTGGTTAGCGTAATCTTGATTTCCGTAGCCCTGGTTTCATAAATGACCAGTGCGATTACGCCATGTGTTGTCGTCCTCCCTTGCAGGTCGTTGGTAGTTGTTACTCTGCCCCTTCTTCCTGCCCTTTGCGTCTTGTTTGCCAAATACAACTTCGAGTTCACGCAATAGACTCTTGGATGCTTCTATGTCAGATCCACACTTCCCGAGAAGTGTCTGTTGGTACCTAACTGGCAATTTGGAAAAGCAAAATTTAATGATTTCTCCGTTGCTATATGGACTATCTAAAAACTGATTCTTCTTGAGTAAATCATCAAAAAATTTGGTTGCGCTCCTATGCCCGGGCAAAATATTATTTCTTCTTTAATCCTGTCTTGCGTTTCCTTTGATCAGTAGATCCGCAGGAATGCACCAACAAATTCCTGGTAAGTCCGACACGTCGCTGCCACACCCTGCATCTTTTCCGCGGCTTGGCCTTCGGTGTGTCCACACATGAATTCTAATTTTGCCTGGATTGGCCATAACGACGGTAATGAGTTTGTAAACTGCATCACCCAGCTCTTCGGATGCATCGACCCTCCATTATCTTTGAACTTCTGGAATTTTAGTATCGACACGAAGTGATTCTGATCAAAATCCTGTCCAATCCTCGCACTGGTGTCGTCACTCGTTTCCGATACTTGCACGTCTCCTGAGTGTCCTGATCTATCTTGCTGATAACTGTGATGTGCTGCCTCTGTATCACAGTGGAAGTGGCACTCCGAATTCACTCCCCTAAGTGGGCTACAATTACTGGAGCTATTACTCGCTGTTTCTGCGTGTGCATTGTTAGTTCCGCAATCTGTCACTGAGCTAGAGCACGGCGGGCTTTTCCTCGGAGACACAATTCTGTGTACTCCATCATTGGTATTCGAACGCGCAGTGCTCGTGTGCCCGTTTCGCTCTAGTTTTGCTATCCGACTCTCTACTTCTTTCATTCGTTTCGTGATGTTCGTAACCGCAATATTACCTTGAGTTTTAAGACCGCTAGGGATTTTGAGTGGGCTTGTGTCGCACGTCGCAACTGCCCTGCGAGTTGAGAAGTTGCTTTTGCGATTTTCATTGCCCCTGTTGCTGCCGTTTTGGCTAGGCCTGCTACTTTCTGTGCTACTATTGACATTTGTTTTGCTTCTCCACATTTGTTCTTTATTGTTAGTAATTCCCCACGAATTTCCCCTATATGTGAAATTATTGCCTGAGTGTCCTGGCGCTGTTTGTCAGCTTCTTCTTTCATTGATCGTAGGAGGCTCAGTATTGGGTTAATGTCATCTTTTTGTTCCTCGTCACACATGGGCAATGTAACTCCGGCCACCTGGCCGCTAGAGCTCTGACATGACCGAGTTGGCCTCTGTCTGCTCTCGTTCGATTGACTATAAACTTCTGCTACCGTCTCGACCTGTGTGCCTGTCTCTGATTCATCCTCTAGCTCACTATCATAATCACGACCGCGACGTTGCTCTAAGATCGCATCCAAATCACCGTCCTCATCAATGACCTGTCGTCCTGTCCTGCTAAAAATGTGCCCATCTCATCTCCGAACCTATCCCCGTCAGTAACCTTCCCTTATCCATTATGTATCCTCTTTTGTTTTAGCTTTGCTCGATAATAGTCGTGCCTTACTTCTCGTGATCATTCATGAAAAACAAATTTATCTAAAAATGCACAATAAAAATAATCTACTCCCAATATTTTTTTACACGTAAACATAAAATTTCAACAACGCCGTTCCAACACTATAACTACATGTACGATTTGTTGTGGTACAGAAACTGCACACAAACCCGACAAAGTGTGATGTGGTACGGACACCACATCAAAGAAACACATAAGGCAACGAACAAACAAACAAATATATATGCTGAAAACAAAAACAGTAATCATGTACCGCTAGTTAAAACTAATCACAGAACTACATGAAAAAGAATTTGTGTATTAATCATTAAAAAAAGTAGAGAAAAAAATTTGTATGCTCCTATTAAGAGTGCTGTTCGCGTATCAGTGATTCACAGGAAAGATCCTGGCAGGGTCGCCATTTTATGCGAGGTCCGGGACTAGAAGTGTATTTAACACTAAATTCTTCTAGAATCTTCATATGTAAATGGTGCTCTAAGCCCCCCTATTCTAACTCCGACTTTTGCTGTTGCACATGGATTAAAAAGAAACGCGAACTGACTGTAATCAAACCTGAAAGTGGAATAGAAAAGAGTTTGGCACCTGCAATAATTTAATTTCATACATAAGTTAAATAAAGGAAAGTTTCATTAGCGTAGTGAGAAATAAAAGGGTTGCTCTACCGATTAACAGAATGACAGTTCTGTCCAAAATAACAATATGATTTATTATGACTAAACTCAAAATAATAAACAAAACACACGAAACATTTACAAGACATCAAATTGGCTCAAACTGGATAAATAAATTACCAAGCTGTCTTCTTAACTGCAAAAACACGATCTGGCGTACCGGAGGCGATGGCTGGTTGCTTCGACGTCCCGTCGTGGTGATGATAATGTTGCGAGTATAGCCCAAAACAAATTATCCTGGTCTGGTTGTTCCAGACTAAAGACTTCCTAGCAATACAAAAGCGCCTCTGAGGGAGACGAAGAAGGTTCACCGCACAATCACTGATGGTACAGTGATTGATTTTAACACGCGATGTCACACTGTAACTCCGATACAGTCAACTTTAGCCAAAACTTCTCAAGACAGACAACATAGGCCGCTTGTACGCACAACGCTCAATTGCCAACTGTACTCGGAAAGTTGCGTTGAAGTCGGAGCTTCAGCAAATTCGTCAAACTGTTACAATTAAATAAAAGTATATTACACAGCCAACGGAAGGCAGTCTGTCCAGAGCAGCGAGAGCTCAGTCTTGTAACCTACTCCGACCGGAAGGCGAGAGCCGACTGCCTCAAGAGCACCCTTACAAGCCGAACACAGAACATTCCAGCCCCCACGACAGTGGCCGTTTTTTTGGTTAAACGTTCCAATCAGCAACTCGAAAACCGGAGGAAAATTCCACTCTATTGCCGAGACACTACTAGTCCACCAATAGAGATTCTTGGCGCCAATTTCTGCGCCGATTTTGCTACGTAACGGAGCTATGCCCTGAGCAAGCCAATCACAGTTACGATTTTGCAGAAAACGCGGGAATTTGCCTGCCAAGACTGCCTGGGAACACAAGTCATTCCCACGCCTCGCTGGTAGCCCGCAAGAAAGTGTTTTCACTAAGTTTCTAGGAAGTAACCGAATCTCTAGCCCCGCCGCTCCTTCTGGCCCCTTTCGGCGTGTCGCTCCCTCTCTTATGACAATGTCGGCGTCTGGAAAGCATCCACATGACTCCCTCACCCACATCGACTTAACCCTTTCAAGCTCAGCATAACCCGCCTGTCACCGGACCACCCGGGTGACGAGAGGCGCTGCGTGGGAAGTCCGCGTGTGAAGGAATAGCGACTTTTCACTGCATGCAGTTAGAGAGGAAAATCGAATTACTCAGACTAAGATAGAAACATGAGAGGGGGACTCATGCCACCTCTCAATCTGTGTAGCTACTAATTTATTTTTCTAATTTCTTGCATGTTTGACTTCTTACTTGCAAAGCCTTTTATTTTAATAACAGAGTAGCGTACAGTACTGCCGTTGTTATTGATGCTTGTATCGCCCCTCATATAGTACAGGTTTGTTTTTGCTTGTTTTGGTTAGTATAGCTCAGTGTTGATTACACCGTCAGTGAGAGAGCACCTCGAGTTACTACTGCTAATAAGCTGAGTTCACTGTTAATTTGTTACATATTTTTATGAGCTTCAAACAGGAGTGACTTCAGTAATGGATAGGAACTGTGATTACTGTGTGCAGATGTGAGCTGAGTTGGTGACCCTTCACTCACATCTCCAGGCAGTGTTGACTTCCATTGTACAGCTTAAGGCTGCTGCCAAGGAGTGTCACTGTGGGAGGTCGGATGCAGGGATGCGAGGGACATCGAGCACATCCCACGTGTCTTCTGATCGGTCCACTGCTGTGGCTGCCCCATTGTACTGCCAGCATTGAGGTTGACCCCCTCACCCATGGTCCCCAGTTAGTTTGATAAACAGGTACTGGGCGTTATCATTGGCTGACAAAGTCTCTGAGCCAGATGCAGTTGTCCACTCTTTTCCAGAGGAAGCTTCTCAGCACACAAGGTGTGGGCACTCACAGAGGGTGGGTTTGCTGGTAGTTTGGAGCTCCAACATTAGGTGCATAATGGGGCTCTTTAGGAACATGGCTGCCAAGGAGGAGAAGGAAACCAGTGTGCACTCTGTGTCCATACCAGGCGGAGTCATTCCGGATGTGGAAGGGGTGCTTTTAGATCCATGAAGAGTACTGAAGAGTACAGGGTTCATCGAACTGCAGATGGTGGCTCATGTTGGTACTAATGACGTGTGTCACTTTGGATCGAAGGAGATTCTCTCGGGTTTCAGGTAACTAGCAGAAATGGTAAAGACTGTCAACCTTGCTTGTGAGATAAAGGCGGAGCTCACCATCTGCAGCATCGTCAATAGAACCGACTGCAGTCCTTTGGTGCAGAGCCTTGTGGAGGATCTCAATCAGAGGCCCAGTCGGTACTGTGACCATACAGGCTGCAAATTCCTTGACTTGCACCATCAGGTGGTGGGTTTTCAGGTTTCGCTTAATAGGTCAGGAGTCCACAACAAACAGGAAGCAGCTACACGGGTAGTGGTGTGTGTGTGGAAGGGACTGGGCGGTTTCTTAGGTTAGAGGGTCTCAGGAAACCACAGAAAGGGAATCCGTCTAAAAGGATGTAGGTAGAACATAGTAAGGTAGTTGTAGCAACAATCGGTGTTGTAAATTGTCGTAGCTGTGTTGGGAAAGAACCAGAGCTCCAAGCCCTAACAGAAAGCACTGAAGCTCAAATAGTTATAGGTACAGAAAGCTGGCTAAAGCTGGAAATAAGTTCACTGAAATTTTTTCAAGCGACCTACGAGTAACAGTGTTCAGAAAGGAAACATTGAATGCAGTTAGTGGTGGAGTATTTATTGCTGTCAGAAGTAGTTTACCTTATAGTGAAATTGAAGTAGATAGTTCCTTGCAAAATAGTATGGATAGAGGTCATACTTGACAATTGGATTGTTTTACTGACCCACTGACTCAAAATATATAGTTGCTGAACAGTTCAAAGAAAACTGGAGTCTCATTTGGAATAGGTACCCCACTCATACTTTCAGTCCAGAACCGTGCGACTGCTACGGTCGCAGGTTCGAATCTTGCCTCGGGCATGGATGTGTGTGATGTCCTTAGGTTAGTTAGGTTTAAGTAGTTCTAAGTCTAGGGGACTGATGACCTCATATGTTAAGTCGCATAGTGCTCAGAGCCATTTGAACCCACTCATACAATTATAGTCAATGATGACTTCAATCTACCCTCGATATGCTGGAAAAATTATGCTTTTAAAGCTGTCGGCAGGCATAAAATGTCATCCGAAATTGTATTCAATGCTTTCACAGAAAATTATTTTGAACTAATAATTCAGGAGCCCACTCGAAGCTTAAATGGTTGCGAAAGCCTACTCGACCTCTTAGCAACAAATAATCCTGAACAAATAGGGAGTATGTCGACGGATACAGGGATTAGTGACCACAAGGCAGTTGCTGTTAGGCTGAATACCGTAACACCCACAACCATCGAAAAGAAACGCAAAGTACATCTATTTAAAAAAAAGCTGATAACGGTATTTTCATTGTGCATTTTAGCGTAATTAGTATCTCTGGCCCCAATTGTATTTAATTCGTTTGTATTTTGATCGTCCCCCAGCCATGGTCATCAACAATCTCATAATTAAAGAACCTTATAAGAGTTAGGAACAAACAGTTTCAATATTTTACCATCCTGTACATAATTTTGATAACATTCCTATGTCATGTAGTCATACTTAGGAGAAAAGTAAACCTAATCAATGAAAATCTAAGATGTTCATTTTTGCTAATATATAGTTACAACTAATTTCCGTTACCGATAACGTCTCCTTTATAGGGAGTGTAGTGGAACCAACATTGAGATCATTGTCTGATTGCATCACTGTCCGTACTGCTGCACTCTTCTGAACTTTGCATTTGTGAGATGGTGTCTTCCTACCTTGCAGGTCGTAGGTTCAACTTCAAATTCCTAAAACACTTACAGAGCGTCCTTGCGCAACTGTGGTAGGAAGATAGATCAGAACCAGTCACACATGTGTTAGAGTGCTGATCCCCATGTTACACAAAATTGGTCAGATCGCTGTTGCAGTAGCAATGGAGAAAGCATGCCAAGTTAAAAAAAAAGCAGTTTTGCAGAAGTCCGAAATATAGCACTTGCTTCAATGCGACATGCTTTTAATAATTTCCACAACGAAACTCTCTATCGGAATGTGGCAGAAATGAAGCACACCAGTGGCAAGATGCAAACAATACCTTCACTGCTCGATAACGACGGTGAAGTCACTGATGACAGTGCTACTAAAGCAGAGTTATTAATCACGGTTTCTCCAAACTCCTTCACCAAAGAAGATGAAGTAAATGTTCCTGAATTCCAGTCAAGAACAACTGGCAAGATGAGAAACACAGAAGTAGATATCCTCGATGTAGCAATGCAGCTTAAATCACTTAATAAAGGCAAGGCCTCCAGCCCAGAGTGTATACCAGTCAGGTTCCTCTCAGAGTATGCTGATACAGTAGCTCCATACTTAGCAATTATATACGACCCGTAATTCGTGGCGGGCTGAATCTAACCAGACAAAAAAAAAAAAAAAAAAAAAAAAAACGGTCACTCATAGAGAAAGATCCGTACCTAAGGACTGGAAAATTTCTCAATTCACACCAATACCCAAAAAGAGAAATAGGAGTAATCAGCTGAATTACAGGCCCATATCCCTAACGTCGATTTGCAGTAGGCCTTTGGAGCATCTACTGTGTTCTAACATTATGAATTACCTCGAAGGAAGCGATTTATTGACACACAGTCAGCACGGATTCAGAAAACATCGTTCTTATGAAGCATTACTAGCTCTTTATACTCATGCAGTAATGAGTGCTACAAACAGGGGAATGTCAAAATGATTCCATATATTTAGATTTCCAGAAAGCCTTCGACATCGTTCCTCACAAGCGTCTTCTAACCAAACTGTGGTGCCTATGGAATTTCACCTCACTAGTGCGACAGGATTCGTGATTTCCTGTCAGAAAGGTCACAGTTCGTAGTAATAGACGGAAAGTCATCGAGCAAAACAGAAACAATATCCGGCGCTCCCCAGGGAAGTGTTATAGGCCCTCTATTGTTCCTGATCCCGACATAGGTGACAATCTGAATAGCCCTCTTAGACTGTTTGCAGATGGGTCTGTCATTTACCGTTTTGCAAATTCATCATATGACCAAAAATCATTTAGATTAGATATCTGTATGGTGCGAAGAGTGGCAATTGATCCTGAATAAAGAAAAGTGTATTCCCATGAGTACTATAAGAAATCCGCTACATTTCGATTACGCGATAAGTCACACAAATCTAAAGGCTGCAAATTCAACTAAATACTTGGGGATTACGATTACAATAACCTAAACTGGAACGATCACATGGATAACATTGTGCGTAGAGCAAACCAAAGACTGTGATTCATTGGCAGAACACTTATAAGATGCAACAGGTCTGCTGTCCTGGGATATTGCTGTGCGGTGTGGAATCCGCATCAGGTGGGACTGACGGATAAGTTCAAACAAGGGCAGCTCGTTTTGTATTATGGCGAAATAGCGGAGATTGTGCCATAGACATGATATGTGAATTGGAGTGGCAATAATTAAAACAAAAGAGTTTTTCGTTGCGACGGAATCTTCTCATGAAATTTCAGCTCGCTACTCAGACTGCGGAAACATTCTGTTGGCACCCACCTACATATGGAGAAAAGATCATCACGATGCAATAAGAGAAATCAGGACTCTCACAGAAAAATTTAAATGCTCGTTTCTCTCGCCGCCGTTCGAGAGTGGAACGGTAGAGAGACAGCTTGAAGGTGGTTCATTGAACCCTCTGCCAGGCACTTCATTGTAAACAGTAGAGTAATAATCTAGATGTAGATGTAAACGTGTAATAGGAGACAATTTTTTTTGTTTTGTTATAATGTGCACAATTTTACATTTCCTAACCACAGTGAAATCTATGCGCCGCGTTGAAATCATATTTAGAAATTATTTACTGTAAGTGCAAGTATTTGTTTCCAGACAGTGCTTCATTATTAATAAGTTAATCACCTGCAAAAAGCGTTGTGTTTTGTGTCTAAGTGGTGACCACGCCGCGAACTAGAGAAGATGAGGAAGAGACCGATACATGATAACTGCGCCAATTGATATACACTCCTGGAAATTGAAATAAGAACACCGTGAATTCATTGTCCCAGGAAGGGGAAACTTTATTGACACATTCCTGGGGTCAGATACATCACATGATCACACTGACAGAACCACAGGCACATAGACACAGGCAACAGAGCACGCACAATGTCGGCACTAGTACACTGTATATCCACCTTTCACAGCAATGCAGGCTGCTATTCTCCCATGGAGACGATCATAGAGATGCTGGATGTAGTCCTGTGGAACGGCTTGCCATGCCATTTCCACCTGGCGCCTCAGTTGGACCAGCGTTCGTGCTGGACGTGCAGACCGCGTGAGACGACGCTTCATCCAGTCCCAAACATGCTCAATGGGGGACAAATCCGGAGATCTTGCTGGCCAGGGTAGTTGACTTACACCTTCTAGAGCACGTTGGGTGGCACGGGATACATGCGGACGTGCATTGTCCTGTTGGAACAGCAAGTTCCCTTGCCGGTCTAGGAATGGTAGAACGATGGGTTCGATGACGGTTTGGATGTACCGTGCACTATTCAGTGTCCCCTCGACGATCACCAGAGGTGTACGGCCAGTGTAGGAGATCGCTCCCCACACCATGATGCCAGGTGTTGGCCCTGTGTGCCTCAGTCGTATGCAGTCCTGATTGTGGCGCTCACCTGCACGGCGCCAAACACGCATACGACCATCATTGGCACCAAGGCAGAAGCGACTCTCATCGCTGAAGACGACACGTCTCCATTCGTCCCTCCATTCACGCCTGTCGCGACACCACTGAAGGCGGACTGCACGATGTTGGGGCGTGAGCGGAAGACGGCCTAACGGTGTGCGGGACCGTAGCCCAGCTTCATGGAGACGGTTGCGAATGGTCCTCGGCGATACCCCAGGAGCAACAGTGTCCCTAATTTGCTGGGAAGTGGCGGTGCGGTCCCCTACGGCAGTGCGTAGGATCCTACGGTCTTGGCGTGCATCCGTGCGTCGCTGCGGTCCGGTCCCAGGTCGACGGGCACGTGCACCTTCCGCCGACCACTGGCGACAACATCGATGTACTGTGGAGACCTCACGCCCCACGTGTTGAGCAATTCGGCGGTACGTCCACCCGGCCTCCCGCATGCCCACTATACGCCCTCGCTCAAAGTCCGTCAACTGTACATACGGTTCACGTCCACGCTGTCGCGGCATGCTACCAGTGTTAAAGACTGCGATGGAGCTCCGTATGGCACGGCAAACTGGCTGACACTGACGGCGGCGGTGCACAAATGCTGCGCAGCTAGCGCCATTCGACGGCCAACACCGCGGTTCCTGGTGTGTCCGCTGTGCCGTGCGTGTGATCATTGCTTGTACAGCCCTCTCGCAGTGTCCGGAGCAAGTATGGTGGGTCTGACACACCGGTGTCAATGTGTTTTTTCCATTTCCAGGAGTGTAGATACTTTTCATGTGAAAAGGTTTTCGGCGTGACTATGACCACACAACTGGAATTAACAGGCCTTTAAGGCGCAATGATAGTCGGAGCTAGACGCATGCGACATTCCATTTCGGAAATCGTTACGGAATTCGTTATTCCGAGATCTACAAGAATACGAAATCTCGTGCATTACCTCCCACCACAGACAACGCAGTGGCCGACGGTCTTAACTTGGCTACCGAGAGCAGTGTCAGTGCTAGGAGGCAAGCAACATAGCGTGAAATAACCACAAAACTCAATGTGGGACGCACGACTAACGTATCCGTTAGGACAGAGCGTCGAAATTTGACGTTAATGTGCTACGGCAGCTGACGACCGGCGCGTGGCCCTACTAACATCACGACATCGCCTGCAGCGCCTCTCATGGGCTCGTGACCAAGTCGGTTGGACCCTAGACGGCTGGAAAATTGTGGACTGGCCGATCAAGTCCCGACTTCACTTGATAAGAGTTGAAGGTAGGATTCGAGTGTGGCGTAGACCCCACGAAACCATGGACCCAAGTTGACACTGAAAGCTGGTGGTGGCTCCACAATGGTGTGGGCTGTGTTTAGATGGAATGGAGTGTCTCCGCTGGTCCAAATGAACCGATCTTGACCATTTGCAGCCATTCGTGGACTTCATTTTCCCAAACAATGACGGAATTTTAATGGGTGATAATGCGCCATGCCACCGGGCGCAGTTATTCGCGATCGGTCTGAAGAACATTCAGGACAATTCGAGCGAATGATTTGGCCACCCGAACCACTCAGCATGAATCCCATCGAACATTTATGGGACATAGTCGAGAGATGAGTTCGTTCACAATATCCTGCACCGACAACACTTTCGCAAGTATGGACAGTTGGAGACGCAGGGGACTTCCAACGGTTTGTTGATTCCATACCACGTCGAAATGCTGCGCTGTTGTTGTTGTTGTTGTGGTCTTCAGTCCTGAGACTGGTTTGATGCAGCTCTCCATGCTACTCTATCCTGTGCAAGCTTCTTCATCTCCCAGTACCAACTGCAACCTACATCCTTCTGAATCTGCTTAGTGTATTCATCTCTTGGTCTCCCTCTACGATTTTTACCCTCCACGCTGCCCTCCAATACTAAATTGGTGATCCCTTGATGCCTCAGAACATGTCCTACCAACCGATCCCTTCTTCTGGTCAAGTTGTGCCACAAACTTCTCTCCCCCCCCAATCCTATTCAATACTTCCTCATTAGTTATGTGATCTACCCATCTAATCTTCAGCATTCTTCTGTAGAACCACATTTCGAAAGCTTCTATTCTCTTCTTGTCCAAACTATTTATCGTCCATGTTTCACTTCCATACAAGGCTACACTCCACACAAATACTTCAAGAAATGACTTCCTGACACTTAAATCTATCCTCGATGTTAACAAATTCCTCTTCTTCAGAAACTCTTTCCTTGCCATTGCCAGTCTACATTATATATCCTCTCTACCACGACCATCATCAGCTATTTTGCTCCCATATAGCAAAACTCCTTTACTACTTTAAGTGTCTCATTTCCTAATCTAATTCCCTCAGCATCACTCGATTTAATTCGACTACATTCCATTATCCTCGTTTTGCTTTTGTTGATGTTCATCTTAAATCCTCCTTTCAAGACACTGTCCATTCCGTTAAACTGCTCTTCCAAGTCCTTTGCTGTCTCTGACAAAATTATAATGTCATCGGTGAATCTCAAAGTTTTTATTTCTTCTTCATGGATTTTAATACCTACTCCGAATTTTTCTTTTGTTTCCTTTACTGCTTTCTCAACATACAGATTGAATAACACCGGGGAGTGACTACAACCCTGTCTCACTCCCTTCCCAACCATTGCTTCCCTTTCATGTCCCTCGACTCTTATAACTGCCATCTGGTTTCTGTACACATTGTAAATAGTCTTTCGCTCCTTGTATTTTACCCCTGCCACCTTCAGAGTTTGAAAGAGAGTATTCCAGTCAACATTGTCAAAAGCTTTCTCTAAGTCTACAAATGCTAGAAACGTAGGTTTACCCTTCCTTAATCTAGCTTCTAAGATAAGTCGTAGGGTCAGTATTGCCTCACGTGTTCCAACATTTCTACGGAATCCAAACTGATCTTCCCCGAGGTCGGCTTCTACTATCCTGGTCAAAAGGAGGTCCGACGCGATATATTGAGGTATCCCATGACTTTAGTCACGTAAGTGTATAACCGAAAACGCCAGAAATGTAAGCGGCGAAACTCGCCCGCGATCTTCGCACTGTGGGCTGGGTTGTCGTAGAGGAACAACCAGGATCAAGCGAACGGGTGAAAACAGTCACATAACAGACGTCACCGTCGGAAACTGGTGTCAGTCAGTGCTGCCGCCGTAAGTGGAACCACTCAAACCCGCCGAATGAGTGAAAAACATTCGTGCAGCTGACGTGTCCGCAGAGACTAGTTTCATTCTTCGGAAGAAACTGACTGAACAAAATCGACCGGCCAGTGTGCTGTCCCGCCGCTGAACATAGGTTGCTGCGCCAGCCTAGCTGCTGTTTGTGCTGAGGTGTAAACAAGCGGCGGAGCGTCGCGCGCTCGCTTACGTAATGCCGCCAGGGTCCTGTGACGTGTGCCGCCGCTGGCTGACACAACGGACGCCCCCGCCGGGCTCTGGTTTGCGGTTTCGGAGGCCGCCGGCTCCCCACCCACCTACCACCGTCCGCCCACGGCCGCCCGGTCCAGCCGCGCCGCGGCTTACGGCAGGACAGGTTTGCCTGTTCCAGATTCCAGGCGTCGCGCCGCTGCGGCGAAAGGCTCTGCTCAGCTCGCCTCTATTCTGGGCCCTGACTGCCCTCGCCAGACAACTTTTACCACTACGAATGTCCGGTCGTGTAATTATAACGTCTCCTTGGAAGAGAGACGGCCAGTCACAAATACTTCTTATGAATCCTCTGTATAAAGCCATAGCCTCCGTGCCTGCTTTATTATCGCACACAGTATGTACCAGTTCCGTTACGACTGCTTGTGTGCAATTCCAAACTCCACTGCTATCTTAGGGTGAGCTGCGGCACTACAATCTTTGAAGTTTCAACAACAGCCGCCTAGAAGGTCAAAGAGTTAGCTAGCATCGCTGCAGCAGGCGTCCTGGCCACGAATGTAGCAGTACATGTCTGACACTCGTCGGAAAACAGCGAGGCAACATAACGTTTTGCGCTAAGTTTTGTGTATGTGGCTGAAAATTCGTTGAATTCGACACAGATACCAAGAGGCAGCTTCCTGGTCGTTCCTCCACAACAACCCAGCCCACAGAGCGAAGATCGTGGGAGAGTTTTTGGCCAGCAAAGGGATCACAACGTTGGATCACACGCCTTATTCGCCGGGCTTGGCCCCAGCCAACTTCTCGCTGTTCTCCAATTGAGGATGGCAACGAAAGTACACCACAAGACGCAATTGAGGACATCCAAGAAAACTCTACTGCAGTACTAAATATACCGAGTGATCAAAATGTCAGTATAAATTTGAAAACTGAATAAATCACGGAATAATGTAGAGAGAGAGATACAATTTGACACACATGCTTGGAATGACATGGGGTAACATTAGAACCAAAAAAATACAAAAGTTCAAAAAATGTCCGACAGATGGCGCTTCGTCTGATCAGAATAGCAATAATTAGCATAACAAAGTAAGACAAAGCAAAGATGACGTTCTTTACAGGAAATGCTCAATATGTCCACCATCATTCTTCAACAATAGCTGTAGTCGAGGAATAATGTTGTGAACAGCACTGTAAAGCATGTCCGGAGTTCTGGTGAGGCATTGGCGTCGGATGTTGTTTTTCAGCATCCTTAGATATGTCAGTCGATCACGATACACCTGCGACTTCAGGTAACCCCAGAGCCAATAATCGCACGGACTGAGGTCTGGGGACCTGGGACGCGAAGCACGACGAAAGTGGCGGCTGAGCACAAGATCATCACCAAACGACGCGTGCAAGAGATCTTTGACGCGTCTAGCAATATCGGGTGGAGCGCCTGGTTCTAATAAAACCCCATGTCATTCCAAGCATGTGTATCAATTTTTGTCTCTCTATCTATATTAATCCGTGGTTTATTAAGTTTTCAAATTTATACTGACTTTTTGATCACCTGGTATATCCAAAAAAGGAGTACAGCGACTGTTTCAAAACACTTTTTCAAACGATTTCAACTGGGTACTGATTCAGGGGAGACTACTTTCGATACATATAGTAATTATATAAACATAATCCGTGACTTTCATTTTTCATAGGCAGAGTCCTAACGGAACTGGGAGACACTGTGTATGTGTGATCTATGTCGATCAGCCAAAAGATTATGACCAGCCACTCAATACATGTTGTGCCACCTCTGAAACCTAACACAGCAGTGATTCGGCGTGACATGGTTACTACAAGGCCTTGATAGGTGTCCAATGGTATGTGGCACCAGACCTGGGCCCGTCAGCACCGACGTTGGCTATTGATGACTGGAAACATGTTACCTGGTCGGACGAGTGTCGTTTGAAATTCTATCGAACGGATGGACGTGTACGGGTATGGAGAAAACCTCATGAATTCATGGACCCAGCATGTCAGAAGGGTACTATTCAAGCTGCTGGAGGCTCTTTAATGGTGTGGGGCGTGTGCAATTGGAGTGATATGGGTACCCTGATACGTCTAGATACGACTCGGATAGGTGACACGTACTAAGCATCCTGTCTGCTCACCTGCATCCATTCATGTCCAGTGTGCATTCCGACGGACTAGGGTAATTCCAGAAGGGCTATGCAACACCCCACACGTCCAGAATTGCTACAAAGTTGCTCCAGGAACACTCTTATGAATTTAAAGACCACCGCTGGCCACCAAACTTCCCAGACATGAACACTATTGAGCATATATGGGATGCCTTGCAACATGCTGTTCAGAAGATGGCTCTAAGCGCTATAGGCCAACACCACAGTGAATTCCAGCATTAGCGATGGAGGGCAGCACGAACTTGTAAGTCATTTTCAGCCAAGCCATGTGTCCGGATACTTTTGATCACATAGTGTATATAAATGATTAGAGTTGATCCTCTCTCACAGTTAAAATGGCCACCAGAGAACATTAGCGTTGTTAGTGTCCTGTGTTGTCACCAGGCTTAGTAGAGTATGTTAAGGGATGAGAACTGTGTCAAATATGATCAAATGGTTCAAATGGCTCTAAGCACTATGGGGCTTAACATATGAGGTCATCAGTCCCATGACTTAGAACTATTTAAACCTAACTAACCTAAGGACATGAAACATATCCATGACCGAGGCAGGATTCGAACATGCGACCGTAGCAGCGATACAGTTCCGGACTGAAGCGCCTAGCACCGCTCGGCCAAAGATGCCGGCGCTGTTCAGAAGAGATCGCCACCTCATCGTACTCTTACGGATTTTTGGTGTCAGTTCCCTCCAGCACTACTTCAGACGTTAGTCGAGTCCATGCTCCATGCCACGTCGTGTTGCGCCACTTCTGTGTGCCCGCGAGGGTCCTACACGGTATTAAGCAGATGTACCAGTTTCTTTGGCTCTTCAGTGTAAACTTCCCAACGACCGACATACACAGTGCAGTGCATGTTTCGAGCAGGCGTTTTAGTGTAACAAGAAACCTGATTTGCCCAACTAGGCAATACTTTTTCATTGATCCACGATCCAGTCTGGATGATCTCGTGCAATGTCGTTGGATTACTGTGGGATTACCTAGGGGTCGTCTGCTTCAAGCCAATTATTTATGCATGTCTCTGAAACAACTTAGTTCATGATACCGTTAATTTGTGTGCAACTGATACAAAAGAACATAACCTTTTTCACACTAAGGAAATCCAGTGTATGGTATGACTGTGAAAAATGTTAAAAATCTTGTATTTGAAAATCACTCACTTCCAGTTTGTGGCACTCCACAATAAGAGACGCCAAATTAAGTTAGGGAGACACGAAAACAATTTATTTTCACTTAAATGTGTTTAAAATAGTGTGAATGTTGCATTCGCGCTTTTAATGCGAGTGCCAGAATTCACTTTCTGAAACATCATGTTTCTCCCTCTGCAGTCCGCATTTGTGCATCAGTTTCAAATGGCTCTAAGCACTATGGGACTTAACTTCTAACGTCATCAGTCCCCTAGAACTTAGAACTAGTTGAACCTAACTAACTCAAGGACATCACACACATCCATGCCCGAGGCAGGATTCGAACCTGCGACCGTAGCGGTCGCGCGGTTCCAGACTGTAGCGCCTTTAACGGCTTGGCCACTCCGGCCGGCTCTGCATCAGTTGTTCAAAACATCAGAGATGATGGGACTCATCGGATGACACATACCTCTAGAACTAACCTAAGGACATCACACACATCCATGCCCGAGGCAGGATTCGAACCTGCTACCGTAGCAGTCGTGCGGTTCCCTACTGTAGCACCTAGAACCGCTCGGCCACCCTGACCAACCGAGCGGGAAGGCGTGCCGGACCCCGGCACGAATCCGCGCGGCCGATTAGTGGAGGTTCGTGTGCCGGCCAGTCTGTGGATGGTTTTTAAGGCGGTTTTCCATCTGTCTTGACGAATGCGGGCTGGTTCCACTTATTCCTCCTCAATTACACTATGTCGGCGATTCCTGTGCAAACACTTCCTCCACGTAAGCGTACACCATAATTACTCTACCACGCAAACATTGGCGGTACACTCGTCTGGTGTGAGACTCTCCCGCGGGATTCCGCTGGGGGCAGACCGAACAATAACCCTGGGTTCGGTGTGGGGCGGCATTGGGGTGAATCGACTGTTGGGTTGTGTACCACTGCGGGCTACGGCGGGGACGAAGCCTCTCCGTCGTTTCTAGGTCCCCAGTTCCATACCTTACAATACAATGGGTAAGACATGTACATGCGCGTCAGTAGCCCAAAACAAATGTTCATTAATTGTGTTCTATCTCGGAAACCACTCAGAGTAGGGTGTATGTGCATATAAAATTGTTTGCTTTAAATGAGAGTTCCTGTCATATCCCTGAATACTGACAATTCCTCCTGGGACACCCTGTATTTCACACTTCATTAATCATATTTGCTTGAAATTGTCTTCCTTATGTCCTGTAATACAACTTTTGAAGTGCTACTGTCTGATGAAATGAAATGTTGTGTTGCTAGGGGCTCCCATCGGTTGCAAATCTTCCTAACTGACGCCATTTCGGTGACTAACGTGACACGAGGATGATAAGATGATGAAAGCAACATCCAACCGAGAATCGAACTCTGGCCCTCGCATGGCATTCTGTCACGCTGATCACTCAGCTCAGCTATGGAGGCGGACAACTCTCTGATATATAGCGGCTATTGAAATGCGGAACTATCACGAATGTAAATATCTCCGGTTGTAATGATCAGATTGTACGTAAAAGATCGGCTTTCTGCAGATTACGTTGGCGGTCGGTAATTAGTGTTCTGCTTTTAAATTTCCTTCTCAGTCGTAATGAGATGCCAGCAAAGAGCTCAACCGACATATGTACGAAGTTTTGGACTAGTGCTAAGATAAGCTGCAACTGCAGTTCAGTGTTATGTGCGCTATCTCCACGCATTTCATTTTCACGTTCAAATTGAGACGCCCGAGTTCTTCCTTTCATACACCATTTTGCTTACTTCATCAGAAACGGTGCACTCACTATGTCAAATAATCCTCCTGGAATATTAAAGTTTTGCATCGCGTCTCTAATTACATAGCATTATCTCTTGCGTGCTAATTAGAAGCGCCAAGAAACAACAACGCAGCGCTCATAGGCTATCTCGCGTTCTCTCCAGTGTAAACGCTTGTTCATAGCCAGAAGAGAATGCAAGTGAACACTGGGGAATTGTCTGCGAATGCGCGTTCATTGTGAACGGGGCTTAACACTGTAGTTAAATTCATTTTCATTTACGTTCGTAATTTCACTATCGCCTGTGAAATTCTCAGAGGAGATGCAGAATAATGAAGGGAAGTTAACCAACAGGCAACAAACGGACCTTAACAACCAACACACAACTGAAATGACTTCTGTATCAAGTCTTCCGCAACTACTACCAGGAAAGCGACCGAAGACACTCTATTAGTCGGAGA
This sequence comes from Schistocerca gregaria, assembly GCF_023897955.1. Taxonomy (NCBI): domain Eukaryota; kingdom Metazoa; phylum Arthropoda; class Insecta; order Orthoptera; family Acrididae; genus Schistocerca; species Schistocerca gregaria. The sequence goes on from NC_064921.1 coordinate 244,097,246, forward strand.
AATTTGTTTTCCTTTCACGTACAGGAGAACTTGTTTCCTCCTTATGCGGTCCGTTGGCAGAAATCAAGCCAATTCATACATCTTTTAGTTTTCTGTGGGTCATTGGCATAGATTGATCGGACCGTACTCCATTAGCTTAGGCTGGCCAGACATCTCGTATTTACCGGATCGTCTCTTATTTAGCTTTAAGTGCCCCGTTGTTACGACAAAATAGGTACGGGATGTATCTTGTCCCGTTTTTCATTAATCGTCCCGTACTTTTTGAAATATCGTGTTTTTAAGTAACTTTTAGCATAACCAAATGGAGAACAAACTTGGTCATACCTCAAGAATAAAGAAAATACACTCTGTGATCAGACCAAACTGAACGACGTCTATCGTTTTCAATTTCCTTACATCTCAAGATAACTGCTGCAAGAATTTGCAGCTCATTACCGCGTTTGTGGTAGCTCTATCTTTAAAGAATGCTACTGCAGAAAGAATGTTCTCGATCGCAAATGATTTATGGATTGATGAAAGAAGTGTTTTAGAGTGGTAACCGTTAAGGCAATACTTATGGCTCAGATTCGTTTCCAGGGTACTTCAAGTCTTGATTGCTACAACATTTCGTTTCAAAAATCAAACTCCTGAACGGCATACAACCTTCTGCAAAGTATAATAAATTTCTTTTAGAAACTACCGATGTCGCAACTTCCGGGCCAATTGCGAGTGAAAAATGAGTAAGCTATGTAAATAACAATCATTTTCTACCCTAAAACATCGTAATATAAAAGTGATGTATTGTGTTTACATGTGACAATAATAAAACAATGAAATATTTACTTGATTAGTAATTCAAGGTACTTTGAATGCTTTTTAGTGTGAATTTTAAGAAAATGGTACGATCATCTATGTAGTTGTAGCATAAACTGAGTAGGTTAACACAAATCTACTAGTCAGATATAGTATTAACAATAGTTTCAACAAAATGTCGATTGATTTCAACTTCTACAATACTGGCCATTAAAATTGCTACACCACGATCATGACGTGCTACAGACGCGAAATTTTACCGACAGGAAGAAGATGCTGTGATATGCAAATGATTAGCTTTTCAGAACATTCACGCCGGTGGCGACACCTACAACGTGCTGACATGAGGAAAGATTCCAACCGATTTCTCATACACAAACAGCAGTTGACCAGTGTTGCCCGGTGTTGCCTCGTGTAAGGAGGAGAAATGTGTACCATCACGTTTCCGACTTTGATAAAGGTCGGATTGTAGCCTATCGTGATTGTGGTTTATCGTATGGCGACATTGCTGCTCGCGTTGGTCGAGATCCAATGACTGTTAGCAGAATTAGGAATCGGTGGGTTCAGGAGGGTAATACGGAACGCCGTACTGGATCCCAACGACCTCGTATCACTAGCAGTCGAGATGACAGGCATCTTATCCGCATGACTGTAACGGATCGTGCAGCCACGCCTCGATCCCTGAGTCAGCAGACGGGGACGTATGCAAGACAACAACCATCTGCACTAACAGTTCGACGACGTTTGCAGCAACACGGACTATCAGCTCGGAGACCGTGGCTGCGGTTACCCTTGACGCTGCATCACAGACAGGAGCGCCCGCGAGAGTGTACTTAACGACGAACCAGGGTGCACGAATGGCAAAATGTCATTTTTTCGGATGAATCTAGGTTCTGTTTACAGCATCATGGTGGTCGCATCCCTGTTTGGCGACATCGCGGTGAACGCACATTGGAAGCGTGTGTTTTTCATCGCCATACTGGGGCATCACCCGGCGGGACGGTATGGGGTGCCATTGGCTACACGTCTCGGTCACGTCTTGTTCGCATTGACGGCACTTTGAACAGTGGTTGTTACATTTCAGATGTGTTACAACCCGTGGCTCTACCCTTCATTCGGTCCCTGCGAAATCCTACATTTCAGCAGGATAATGCACGACCGCGTGTTGCAGGTCCTGCACGGGCCTCTCTGGATACAGCAAATGTTGGACTGCTGCCCTGGCCAGCACATTCTCCAGATCTCTCAGCAATTGAAAACCCTTGGTCAATGGTGGCCTACATTTCAGCAGGATAATGCACGACCGCATGTTGCAGGTCCTGCAGGGGCCTCTCTGGATACAGAAAATGTTCGACTGCTGCCCTGGGCAACAAATTCTCCAGATCTCTCAGCAATTGAAAACCTCTGGTCAATGGTGGCCGAGCAACTGGCTCGTCAAATACGCCAGTCACTACTCTTGCTGAACAGTGGTATCGTGTTGAAGGTGCATGGGCAGCTGTACCTGTACACGCCATCCAATCTCTGTTTGACTCAATGCCCAGGCGTATCAAGGCCGTTATTACGGCCAGAGGTGGTTGTTCTGGGTACTGATTTCTCAGGATCTATGGACCCAAATTGCGTGAAAATATAATGATATGTCAGATCTAGTATAATATGTTTGTCCAATGAATACCCATTTATCATCTGCATTTCTTCTCGGTGTAGCAATTTTAATGGCCAGTGGTGTAATTTGTTCTCCATATTTTGATGCCGGAAAACTTGTCACGCAAATGTACCTCACATTTGAAGGGTTAGTTTAGGAAAACAGCTATTGCACATCGGCAAGCTGCAGACCTTTGTGGACATACACTGCCAGACAAAAAAATCAAGAACCTAGAAGGATTTGTTAATGAACACAGCAGTTGGCCATTAGAAAGCCACAGACATTTGTGGACATGCAGTGCCAGACAAAAAAATAATAATAAGAAGAAGAACCTAGAAGGGTTAGTTAAGGAAGACAACAGTTGTCCATCAGCAAGCTACGGACCTTTGTGGATATACACTGCCACAAAAAAGAAAAAAAAAATCAAGAACCTAGAAGACGTGGTCGAACGTCCACGTAACCTCATACATGTGCACACAATAGGTGGGAACGCAAGTGATTAGAGTTGCAGTTCTCTGTGATTGGCAGAACGGCCAGCAGAGCGCATTAGTGTTGTTCGTGTTAATGTTGTTACGAGGACTGATAGAGTGTATAAGGAGTGTCAGAGTTGAGTGGTCACAGTGACTGCTTTATCAGCGCCTAACAGTGTTTGAAAGGGGCCTCATTGTGGATCTCCACTTGGTCGAATTGTGCAGTATCCAAATTTCTGGGGCATTCGGATGTGACTGCCCCGATGTTGGGCTACGTGGGAACATGAGAGCAGGCACATTCGTCGTCGAGATTCTGGCCGACCTCGTGTGACTACCGCAAGGGAGGATCGGCGTATTGTACAGGAAACGCACCGTAACTCGTTCATATGTGCAACTGGTGTCCGAGAACAAGTAATGGAGTCCCTGTAAATTCTGTGGGCGGATACTAGCAGCAGCCGGACTAGGAAATTACTATTTCATGCGTATGCTGCCATTGTCACCACAACAAAAACGGGTACATTTGGTGCCGTGACCAAAACTCATGACTGTTGACGAAAGGCGTCGCATTGTGTTCAGCGACGAATTGCTGTTCTGCACTTCTACCGACGGCCATCGTGAGGAAGGATGGTGGCGACCTGGCGAGAGGTTTCAGTCTTTCGGAGAGGCAGAGTGGTGTTGCTCGTAGCGTCAGGGTGTGGACAGCCATCGGGGATAACTTCACATCATGGATGGTAGTGAACTATGGAACTCTGAGGCACAACGGTACATCACGGGCACCCTGTGTCCTCATGTGCTACCTCTCACGCAACATGCTATGTTTTCCCTTTCCTTCCGTTTTACTTTCTTACGTACTATTTTCCTTCTTTTCCTGCTTTCTTTGAGTGTATTTTTCAGTTTTATTAGGTCTGTCCACATTCGTTCCTTTTAATGAGTGTCAGGGCGCTGATATCCTCGCTGTCGAGCGCCCATAAGCCCCAACACACACACACACACACACACACACACACACACACACACACACACACACACTCACGCAACAGTGTCCTGCCGCCACTGCTCAATAGGTCAATGCTCGTTCACAGGTGGAACATCTCTCTATGAACTGCCTACTGTAAGATCAGCTACGCCAGCTCCGTTTCTGTGCCAGTGCTGAGTACATAAAGAATCAGTGACGTCGGTTGTGTGGGAGGACGACAGTTCAATCCCGCGTCCGGCCATCCTGATTTAGGTTTTCCGTGATTTCCCTAAATCGCTCCAGGGAAATGCCGGGATGGTTCCTTTGAAAGGGCTCGGCCGACTTCCTTCACCATCCTTCCCTAACCCGATGACCTCGCTGTGTGGTCTCCTCCCCCAAACAACCCAACCAACCCAACCCAGCTTGCTTCAGGAGAGGATACAAAGGCTTTATGACACCCTTCTGGACGGAATCGGTGCATGCACCTAAGTCAGAGGGGGTGCAACGGTATTCCGATAAATGGGCTTATACTACCAAGTTCTTTGTACATTTGGCTCGATTCTGTAACCAGTGCAATAAAATCACATACACTCCCAACCCGTGAAGTTTCATTCCGTTTCCGCCTCCCATTTTGATTGCTTCACATATCTGCCAGGCAGTGCACTTCGACGCACGTCATGTTTTCCACTTTTTGTGCTTCTCCTTTCCATTTTGTTTTCGTCACTTCTTTCTCCTGGGCGCCAAGGGTCTCCAATTCCATGATTCCCAGGGCATTGCCCCAGCCGCCTCGGCTTAAGCCCGTCTCACACGGAGCAAGATTCGCTGTTAAGTTTCCTTGCTGGCTCGAGCAATGGCTACCTTGCGGGCTCCGTCGTCTGCTAGCGCACTGCCTTGCTCGGAACCTAGTAAGATATCCAGGATAGGTCCGGTGCTATTTTTCTTGTAAGGTTCCCTGCGTGCTACCTGCGTTGGCCAATCATGAGACGTTTCGTTTGTGACGCGAGATGCCGAAAGCTTGGGCGGGAAGCTTTTGTTGATAGTCGCTTTTCTGCTGTTGTGAGGTGCGGTAGGACGTTCTTATAATTATTAAATAATGGCACCTCAGTGGTCCAAGGAAGCGATTGAAGCATTGATATGTACTTACAGGGAAGAACAGTGTTTGTACGTCGTGAAAAGCGCAAGCTATTATAGTAAAAACTTGCGTGCAGAAGCACTCGAAAGAGTTGCAAGTGCCATGTGTCTCGTTCGACCATTCGTATAAAATTTTCAAAGGATGTATGATCTTTTATCCTATAAAATAAAGTCGTATACAACAGTCATTATTGGTCTATTTATAAAGTCAGATAGTAATGAAATGGTGATACTTTTCAAACAAAAGTAGGTGTTATGCGAACTAACCTCAATTCTTTATGAAACATGGAGAGCACAGCTTTTCCAGCTTTTCTCCTTTTAATCCAGTTTTTCGTCCATTCTTTCTTCTTTTCTCATTGGCATTCATTTCTGCATCGTTTAGCACCAAAACAGCTAATAATGCCAGTTTTCTCTGAACATCTGTACCTGAAGCAGCCATCTTCGTTCGATACAACATGCAGCCGATCACAACACAACTAGCTGCCGATCTTGCACCGTGGGAGAGCTTTGGCCTGAAAGCCGGCCGGCAGGCATGCATGCACGCCATCTCGCAAACTTACGGCGAACCTTGCTCCGTGAGAGACGGGCTTTAGTTACGGCGATGGTTTAGCTGCAAGTAGCAGTCCAGCTGCGGGAGAAGCGTCTGGACTGGAGGCCTTGTCTGGTGCGCGGTAGCGACGCGCCAGCTGCGAGAACTCGCCAAGGCAGCCAGCCGGCCGCGTTGGTACGCTCGTACCGAGGGGAAGCGGAGCGCTGGTGGTGGGGTGGGGGCAGCGCCTTGCCCCAACACACGGCAGCGCTCGCCCGTCAGTCAGTAGCGTCCCGTCCTCCGCTCCAATGCCACGCAGCCGCTCCTGAGGACACGCCAGCGAAGCACTCCGCGTCCACGGGAACCCCAGCCCGGCAAGGCGCCGACCGACCGCCCGGACATGCGCATCTCCGTCGCCGCAGACGTCGGCCCTCAAGGTAGGTCCGCGACAGGGGACTCTGGCGCCGACGCCGCATTCTCTCTCTGCCGGAGTCAGCTCTTGAAAACACTTCCGTCGCCGTTGTAAGACGCCGCCGCGTCCCTGGCCGTGTGCGATTAAATATGCTGGCGAACGTGTACAGAGAAGAGTGGCACGTCTTGTGACGTCTCTGTATTTTGTACTTGGCTTCTGCCAATGGTCAAGTAGTCTGGCTACCACAGAAATTACACTACTCGATCTTCAAGTAAGGAACATAGTATGTGCTGTTTACTAGTGGAAGTGTTGTATTCACGATAACGCTGTGTTTACATTGGTGAAAAGAAGGCTGAATGTAGAAGGAAGAGTACCATCACAGGTGACCATCGCTGTGTTTTTCTTAATGTTCTGTTTTGGTCTGATTGGTGGTGGACAGCCGCTCGATTTATGCTTCTATCCACGGAAGGACTTAAAATTCATCGTTGATCCGATTTGTGAATCTTAATTTTGATTGCGACAAACGAGGCGTGGGTTGGTTTTCGCATTCGTGTAATTGAGTGTACGAAGAGAAGTGGCGTGACTGTTGGCTACTTTTCTTTAGCTGGAATTTAAAGATCCGTCAAAATAGAGTAGCCGGCCGGAGTGGCCGTGCGGCTCTACGTTCTACAGTCTGGAGCCGAGCGACCGTTACGGTCGCAGGTTCGAATCCTGCCCCGGGCATGGATGTGTGTGATGTCCTTAGATTAGTTAGGTTTAATTAGTTCTTCGTTCTAGGCGACTGATGAAGTTAAGTCGCATAGTGCTCAGAGCCATTTGAACGATTTTTGGAAGATAGCGTACTACAAACTTTACTCATCCTTCTGTTCTTGCCGGCCGCGGTGGTCTCGCGGTTCTAGGCGCGCAGTCCGGAACCGTGCGACTGCTACGGTCGCAGGTTCGAATCCTGCCTCGGGCATGGATGTGTGTGATGTCCTTAGGTTAGTTAGGTTTAAGTAGTTCTAAGTTCTAGGGGACTGATGACCACAGCAGTTGAGTCCCATAGTGCTCAGAGCCATTTGAACCATCTTCTGTTCTTGAAGGAAGCAGTATGTGCTGTGTATTTGCAAACACTAGTGCTTATGTTGAGCAAGAGAGATACATCGGGGGGATCAGTGCAGCATTGACGTAATTGTATGAAATTGTAACGTTACAGGTCGTGGCGAATGTTTTCATCGGAGTAATTAAGGTGCACCATGGGAGTCTACCCAACATTCGTATAGACTGAGTGTAACACTGCAGATGTCAATCGTTTTTCCACTTTCTCCTCTTCGCTGTTCTTCATTTGTTTGCCTGGACTGGGACAACCTGTCGCTTGCTTCCTTATTTCGCATAAGGACCGAAGTACAGCCTGTCTGTTCGTGATTCATAATGGCGCTTAATTCTGACTGTGACAAGCAAAGTGGTTCGCTCAGCAGTCGTTTGAGTACACGAAAAAAGTCAGATTACCTGTTTCCACCTTTAAGTAGTTAGAATAAACGACTTGTCGGCATACCGGATATTACCCACTTTATACTGACTTGTCTTCTTGCAAAAATCGTTATACGTGTTTTGCATTTATGAAATGAGTAACTGGAACTAATAGCACGCGACATGGAGATGAACTCAGTGTCGACGTAATTGTGTGAAAACGTAGCGTCGCCACTCGGCAGACTAAAGCCAAACAGTACTGCTCCGATTTGAGGGAAGTGTTAAGTATTCTAATTACGTGGAGCATGATTTTATCTTGTAAGGGGCTGCAGGAAATAGGTTGATCGCATAAGGCGAAACAGTCCAAGAATTAAAAAAAGGGGGTGGGGGGTGGGGTCGATAGATGTCGAGTATATGGTATTGTCACATATGATGGTTGTATATGGCAATAAACAGACTGTAATAGCGAAAAACGTTCGAGTACTTCATTTTTCTTTCAAAAGCTGAAAGAGAACGGAGATGCAGCTTGTATGAAACAACATGTAATGTCTTTGATTCGCTTCAGCGGTGCGACGCAATGGTGATACAAGCATATGTACCAGTAGATGATTTATCACAACGGACATTCCTGGGTAGACTCTTACAAATTTGTCAGACAGAGTGTAAACAGAAATTGGCCTTCAATGTCTCCATCCTATAAAATGTAAGCGAAGTCCTCCGCGGCCATTGTCACTGTCGATAAAATTGTTCTGGACTGTTGACCACATTGTCAGTGTATAAAACTGTCCGACTTTTCAGCCACTGATGCTAGTGGCCTTCCTCAAGACTTTGTGCTGAGCTGACTGTAAACGACAAGTCGGCGCAGGGACATAGCGTACGGGAACAGTTCTTTTAATTGTATTGGTGAACACTTGCATTGCACGATGATTTGTGTTCCCAATCTTCTGGTACTCGGGGCACTTCTGAGGCATTGCCGCCGTGCGTCGTTCGCTCCCATCATTGGTATACGACGGAAATACCGACTGTTCGAAATGCAAAATGACTGCGAATACACACGCTCACTCAATGTAAGCATGTAAGGGAAAAAATATTTATACTGTCAGCGAAAAATATTTGTTAATTTTTTTCCGTCTTGTCTGGCAGAACTCTGAGAACGAAAATAGCCTTTGATCCGTCAAGCGGAGTGTATACAAAGTGTTAGATGAATGTGGGTGCTGAAACGCTGAAGGAGATTCAGCAAACGAGACGTGGCAGACAGCTATGGAGTATACTTGCAGACAGATCGGCAAAGTTTCGGAACAATGTTTATTTACCTTGATGGATAAGGACAAAGAGCCCACGACGGTAACATCAGTAATACCTCGTATTTGTTCGTTAAAAATGTTTTTGTGACGCTACAGTAGCTTCTTTGCCATATTAATATAATTCACCTTTTATAAGATTTAACCCACAGTTACAAATACCTCAAAAAGTAACAACAGCATCTGCATTCATTTTCAACAACGTTTTATTTACACGAGATGACGATGCAGGCTGACGTTACGCGCTGATGCTGATCAGTAAAAGTATCACGATGTAATTTGACGCGACTCCGTATGCTGTGCTGCGAGAGAATTTTCAGGCGCGCTGCCTCATCTCGCAGCCTAAGTACAGCAATAAGACTAATATGGCAAATTATTATTTTTTTCGGTCAACAACATTCTGACGAAATTTGCGCGTAATGCTGTGTTTACTTGATATATCATTGAGGATACCTATTATTTGGTAGAGCTCACTACACATTAGGAGTTCATATAAGGCACATTTCGAATAACAGCGCGTGGAATGAGATGATTTGGGGACGTGTTTCAAGTACGCCCGATATGATCCTGTACAACTGTGAGAATGCAGAGTCATTTGCGGCACGCAAGAAAATTGACGATTTTTTTTTGTTTATGTATATACGGCTATAATGTGAACCACTATTGTACAAGAAAGCAGATTGGAGGTTAACGCCCCATCGACTTCAGAATCATCAGTGAGAGAGTATCAGTTTGGCTGGACCGTGGCCTATTCAGAGGATGCAAACACTTCTCACGAGTTCGATTGTTTCATCCTTTATTCTGTACTTTTTATTCGCTGTGTAGCGCAGGCTGTTTGAGTCAATGACCTATGGTATAGGCAGGGACGTTTCAGCCACATTCCAAACAAGCAAATGATAGGGCAGAGGGAGAGACTATTGGAAATATTTGCGTTACAACCAAGGGAAAACGCCCAAAAAACTTTGTCAGAACTGGAGAATAGAAACTATTGTTCATTTAATTTTGGGATAGTATGTCGCAGACACGTGCCCCAAATACGCAGAATTCCAACTGGCGGCAAAAAAAATCAACAGTCTATGCTTTGATGATGATATATCCTCATTGCAGGAAGTGAGGAAGAATTTAGTAAGTTTTTCTTCAGAGTGAGGCCTACTACTTTAATTCTGCCTAGAGATAAACGTGAACAAGACCAAAGTAATGATTATTTACTGACAAGGTTTAGATCAAAATCAGCTTACAGGTTTCTTCAAGGATCTGGAAGTAGTGTCTGGGTAAATCTGAGATCTGTGATCGATGAAGCAGGAAAATGTGATAAAGAAAGACGAGTGGTCCTTGGTCGAGCCGCAAATCGATTAACTCACTAATTGTAAGATCTGGCAGAAGCGGGCAATATCCATACCCAAAATAACGAAGATGCGCTTGGTGGAGTGACTGGTGTTCCCATTTTTCTTGTATGGCTTGGAGACCTGGACCGTTTAAAGCTGGCGACAAGAGGTAATTGATGGCTTCGAGAAGTCGTGGTAGCGGAATGTGGTAAGTGTACCATGGACAGGAAGAAGAACTTGGCAGCACTAGAAGTTTATCTTCATGTGTCAGTGAAGATACTTCCAGTTCCTTGGGTACATTTTGAGAAGACAAGGTGATAATTTAGAGAAGGTAATGGCAGTCCATTCTTCACGGAGTGCTGCACTGAGGAGAGGTATTGATGTCGGTTGGCGTTCCAAAACATCCCAAAGACGTTCTATAGGATTCAGGTCAGGACTCTGTGCAGGCCAGTCCATTACAGGGATGTAATTGTCGTGTAACCACTCCGCCACAGGCCGTGCATTATGAACAGGTGCTCAATCGTGTTGAAAGACGCAATCGCCATCCCCGAATCGCTCTTCAGCAGTGGGAAGCAAGAAAGTGACTAAAACTTCAGCCTAGGCCTGTGCTGTGATAGTGCCACGCAAAACAACAAGGGGTGCAAGCCCCCTCCCTGAAAAACACGACCGCACCATAACACCACCGCCTCCGAATTTTACTTTTGGCACTACGGTACACAGACTGTCAGATGACGTTCATCGGGCATTCGCCATACCCACCCCTGCCATCAGATCGCCACATTGTGTACCGTAATCCGTGACTCACACAACGTTTTTCCACTGTGCAATCGGCTATGTTTACGCTTCTTACACCAAGCGAGGCGTCGTTTGGCATTTACCGGCGTGATGTATGGCTTATGAGCAGCCGCTCAAGTTTTCTCTCCTCCCGCTTAACTGTCATAGTACTTGCAGTGGGTCCCGATGCATTTTAGAATTCCTGTGTGGTGGTGTGGATAGATGTCTGCCTATTGCACATTACGACCCTCTTCTACTGTCAGTCAACAGACGAGGTTGGCCTGTATGCTTTTGTGGTGTACTTGTCCCTTCACGTTTCCACTTCACTATCACATCGGAACCAGTGGACCTGGGGATGTTTAGGAGTGTGGAAATCTCGCGTACAGACGTACGACACAAGTGACACCCCATCACCTGACCATGTTCGAAGTCCGTGTGTTCCGCGGAGTGCCCCATTCTGCTCTCTCACGATGTCTAATGACTACTGAGGTTGCTGACTGTAGGTGGCAGCCCAGTGCACCTAACACGAAAAACGTATGTTTTTGGGGGTGTCCGGATACTTTTGATCTCATAGTATAGTTGACGCCAAGAAACTTTCCTGGAGTTTTTATGTAATATTAACCTGTGACCGGTAGTCGCTGCATGAAACTAATCGTCTGTGAATAAACACACATTACCCCAGATTTGGTGGTTGCATAATGTCGTCTTAAAAACACTAAATGTATGCGGCGTTGTCTACAGGAAATACATTCTCGTCCATCATTGTGCTTCCTCGGAGGCATGAGACCGCGTCTTCAGATGGTTTTCCTTTAAAGAAATCATAATTTCAGGTCCACCGCGTCAAGTTCTCTGCACGCACCAGCAAAGCTACCGTTCGTTTCAAAGGCGAACGCTAGGCGACGACGAACTGCCGGTCGGAGCTTTTCACTCCTTCGAGGAACGAAAACAAACGTTCATCGGCACAGTTACTTACATTTCTCCGAACTCCGCTCCTCTGATCCTTAGCTCCTCGATGAAATAACAGAGGAGAGTCGATGCCTGGAGGCTCACAAGTGCAGCGGAATCGGGAACAGCTGGAGGCTTGCTCTCTGGTTTAAGGAACTTCCTCGTTTTTGCTGTCGCGGCTATCGCTGAGCGATGACGCAACACGTCTGCGTTCAGCTTCGCTGTTTGCATCTCGCTGCCACAAAAACACTGGGTAACAGCTTGTGGGTACGCTGCTCGTAAAAATTTAAAGTGATGTTAACTGTGAGACTAGTTTCGAATTCAGTACATTCAACATGGATCGCCAGCTACGGGTAAAGATTATGAGAATGAAAATTTGTATCACAGCCGGCCGGAGTGGCCGAGCTGTTCTAGGTGCTACAGTCTGGAACCACGCGACCGCTACGGTCGCAGGTTCGAATTTTGCCTCGAGCATGGATGTGTGTGATGTCCTTAGGTTAGTTAGGTTTAAGTAGATCTAAGTTCGAGGGGACTGATGACCACAGCAGTTAAGTCACATAGTGCTCAGAGCCATTTGAACCATTTGTATCACAATTTTATACAGTAATCAAAGTTCAACAGTGTCGCACTAGAATCTTATTGTACTTTCCACCCGATAAACGTAATTTACTGAAAGGACAAAAAGTCGTGTTAAGGTACTGTTACACAACTCGGTTCATTATATTTGTCTTGATATGGTCCACGTTCAAATCGGCGACGATCACTGACTGTACTCCCTCAGCCCCACGAAGCTTCGAGACTGGATTAATAAAAAATAGAGAAGTAAGATTATGATTTAGTGCTTCATTTGTTCTAGATAGTCTCCCACTTAAGTACAACGTACATAATGTTCATACAGCAATGAGAAACTGTGAAAAAAGTCCTTCTTTGGGGTGGTGTTCAACCAGTGTGTCACATTGGCCTGAATGCCGTTTAGTCGTCAAAGCGCTGACCCTTCACATACGCTTCGTCGTTTCGTAGTGGGTTAGTTTTGGCACCACCAAGTCTCTAAACCCGAGATGATTTTTTTCTAGAATAGGAGTATCCGAACTTTGCGTTCCAATCACTTAGCGGCAGTCGTATAAGCGTTGTTTTTTGTTCGGTAGTCAAGGTGTGCGGGACATACTAAGAACATCATTTTCTCTTCTTCAAAATGTCCTCGAGAACGTCTTGAACATCTGACTTAGAGGTGCAACGCAAGCCCACCAATGCACATCTGTTGTTAACGGTTAGCTCCAGTTGCCACCGCGTTTACTACGTTGATGTCGCTTATATGCCAGGAATATAATCAGTATCGCAACTTTTTGAAAGAAAGGTGTAGACATTCCATCGCGCCGTATGGCTCTGCAGAGGCAACTTCACGTCTGTTCGTTAAACACGTGCGGTCCTGTGCAAAGGTTTCTCTGTGACACTGTTTTAGAGATCCACCTTACTCTTTGTTGACAGCGGAAACCTTAATTCTTGTTAATCTCCGATATCCTATGACCTTGCGTTTCGCGCCAATTATCATTACTCGTTGAATGCCAGTTAATTCGCAACGTGCTGCCATATTCAGTATACACTTGTCTGTAACAGACTGCTCAGATATTATTTCTACACTGTGGCCATACTCTGCATCTAGCTACAACATTCGGCCATCATACATAGCACCATCATGAAATGGGACAGTCTTTCCCCTGGCTTTTGGTTACTCAGCTTGTTATTTCATCCTCCCCCTACTGTTGCCAAGAAAACACTTAAAGTCGTTAGAAATGGACTGTTCTTTAGTAGTGATCTTCTTCCTCCTCTTATTCCTGCCTTTTATCCCATATCTTCACGGGATTGGCAGGTTAATTATTGGATCAGGCAATGTTAGAGGAGGAGGACGATGGCCGAATGTACTTCCTGTCGCCATTAAATTTGTCCTCGGGACGGAATTCGTGCGTCCCACCTGTCTGCTTCTCGTGTTATCCCTTGTGAAAGTGCGCAAACAGCTTCTAAATGTTTGCGAATCACGCAACTGCAGCGGGACGCGGGTATCAGCCCAGTATTCACCTAGTCGCAGTTGGGAAACCACCTAAAAACCACATCCAGGGTGGCTGGGCGGATTAGATCAGGGGCTAGAGCATCTCTCCGAATCCACGCAGTGGCTTGCTAACGCACGCGGCTATCTGGGCTGGTTGCTGTGTGTTGTTACATGTATCAGTGTCCTACTGGTAATGTGAAGCCTACTCATAATTCGCAAAGTTCTCTTGATTACAGATTGCATCTGTAGGCTCTGCTGTCCAAGTTTGATTGTTACCCATATACTTGCTAGATGTCTCAGCCTAAAAATATGCCAGTGATTAATTTTCTTATGAGAATTGTAGAGCAAATTATTGCATTGGGAAGCAGGACACGATTTTAAAAAGAAAAAGAGCTGCTCGACCCCGAAGTGCCGTGTACAAATCTGTACTGGACGTTGGAGAGCATCTACCAACAGAAGGTGAAACAAGAAGAAGGATTTTCTGAGAGAGAGAGAGAAGGAAACCAGAACAAAGACCTTACGTGCCATGTCTCGATGGCTTTGTGCAAAAGCTGTCTCATACTGTTTCACGAAGATCGATGTCAGTGTCACATGAGACACTCGAATTTGCATGTAATGCTCAAGAGTATGTCGTTTGGCAAACTCTGCCGAAATGTCAAATATTCGTAATCATAAATGCTTTTCTGAAAATATGTATCGGAAATGAAGACAGAGGATTACCATTCATGTCATTACCTCTGGCACAAATAAGTCCTAAATCAGAACACCAGTGGGACACCTACAGGGTTATTCGTAAGTACCTACAGAATTTCCGATCACGACTGCGCGAAAACTACAGGACATACAGAAAAATGGCACATATCAGTGGAGAGACATCTCTCCGAGTTTCGATTCCTAATACCGTGGCATAGTAGCTATAAGCAGGCGTTCGGAACATGTACAAGTTGTTACAAACGATACCAACAAACGTCGAGGGGTTGTAAAGGGGTCTTAAGGAACAAATTAAGGACAGAAGCGTCTTTCCAGAAAACTCATCCAACGATGGTACAGAGTGTCGAAGTTACAGACGCCGGCGCCTGTTGCTAAGCCACCACTTCGACAGCATCCTTAATTTTGTACGCTGACGGACTGAGGGCGGAACACCTCGCAATGTTGTTTGCTATTCAGTGATCGCCAGTGGTGAAGATGGAGCTAGCGCTGCGTAGACAAGCCTTGTCTCCTATGAATGCGTGCCGTGTGTACTGCCGTTGGATGACATTTCCGGACACGGGTTCCTATCCTCAGTTTGTTCCTCAAGACGTCCTCTGCAACCCCTCGAAATTTGTAACACTCTGCAAACAAATCATTGACTCAGTATTGTCGCATCGAAATACCTTGGCAGAAAAAAATTGCAGCACTAAAAAATAATTAGTGTAAAGTAATGAAACTTCGGCAATACATTTGTGTAGGTAACATAATTAGGTCACTGACATTGCAAGATCAGAGAGTAATGTAAGCGTAATATAAATAATTGTAAATGTGAAATGTTAGTGTGACCGCCAGAATGTTGAATGCAAGCATGCAAATGTGCATGCGTTGTTTTGTACAGGTGCCAGATGTCAGTGTGTGGGATGCAGTTCCATGGCTGTTGCACTTGGTCGGTCAATACAGGCACAATTAATGCTATTTGTGAATGACGGTGGAGATGTCAGATGATGTGCCATATGCTCTCGACTGGAGACAGATCTGGTGATCGAGCAAGCCAAGGCAACATGTCGACATTGCGTAAAGCAGTCTCTATATGTCCATCTATACACAGATGATTGCGGGACCTCAGATGTTCAGTACTGAATGTCGAATCGAAACAAGCTTCAGCACTCTAGTTGTTATCTTATTGAGCAACAAGTCTTGGCGATATATTACGCCGTCTATAGAGCATGATGGGTTACAACAGCAGGAAGTGGACGAGCGTTATCTTGTTGGAAAACATCCCCTGGAATGCTGCTCGTGAATGGCAACACGACAGGTTGAATCACCATATCGACGTACAAGTTTGCAGTCAGGGTGCTACTGCTGTCATTCGAAATCGCGACCCAGACCATAACTCCAGGCATATGTCCATTATGTCCAGCGTGCACACGCGTTGGCTCAAGCCTTGAGTTGGGCTGGCCTGCCCCAGCTAGCACACGGCTGAAGCAGAAACAACTTCCATCATAAAACACACCTTGCCCCCCAATTAGTTCTCACTTGAGACCACTGAAGTCACAAATGGCAGTGGAGGGGTTCAATGGAATGCACGCTACAGGGCGTCAGGCTCGGAGCTGCCCTTGAAGTAATCAACTTGTAACACTTCGTTGTGTCACTGTGGTGCCAACTGCTGCTGCAATTGCTGCACGGTCTTCCTGCGTCCGTACCTTCTCCTACCAACAATCATGTATAGTGACTACATTCCTACTAACTCTTTCTGCAGTATCGCAGAAGGAACATCCACCGTTTCGTCGCCCTATTGCGTGACCTCGTTAAAACTCTGTGAAGTACTGACAGTGGTGTCTTTGTCGCCTTAAAGGCATTCTTGACTGAGATCAGAGCACCACTTTGAATCTCAGAAGGTACAGAGTGCATTTAAAGTAATCCGTTTTTGCAACTAGCGCCTCTCTTGTGCGACTGGCGTGAAATCTCGATAGACGTCATCTTTCAGACGTAGAAACGCGCCTACCAACTTCCGTTTATGTCGCACAACCGCTTCTTGGTGTTGCGATCTTTTTCCCGTCAATGTATTTTTAGCCCATCCCTAGTCTGGAGTACTGCGCACGTGCACGTGTAGAGGCAGCCAGACACACGTGCCTGGACAGCGGCGCGGCATTTGCGGCAGCGCCGGCTGCCATCAAAAGAAGCCAGCGAGAGACCTTAGCCGCAGCCGCGCAGCGCAAATCAAGCCGCGCCAGCGGGAGCCATGTCGGCGATCACGTGTGTCTGCCCGTGCCGGCTTCCCCTCGCGGGTTTCTCTGCTGCCCTGGCCCGTCCTTCCGGCTCGGCTCTGACACAAATCTCTCTCTCCTGCCGTGTTCCGTTGTCACCCCGCGCGGCGTTGACATCTTTTCTTGCAAAGGCCACTAGGTCTTCACAGCGCATTCCTGCGTTGATTAAATTTTCAAATGTTGAGAAATCAGGAGTGATATGTTTTACTCGGTTAAAACTTTCTAAAGCCAAGATCGCATAAATATTTCTTTATTTACAAACAAACGGTTTCGACAGACTGTTATCTTCAGGTCTTCAAAAGTTTTTGTTATTAAATGTGTTTTGATGCAGAAAAAATGTAGCACATTACAGTATATAAAGGTCTGTCATAAATAAAACATTTAAGATCACAAAGCAGTTACGCACATGACCATGTTCATATACAGTATGTACTGCTCAACAGATAACTCTCATGTCACCTAAAAAAAATAGACAATAACGTAACAATCATCTGTTCAGCGCTAAATATATGGTCATAGGAATGTGCACAAGGTGGTTTTTGGTTTTAAATGTTTTATTTATGACAAACATTTATACAAGATGAGTCAAAAAGGACTTTACAACTTTGGAATGATATAGAAATTTATGGGGATAACTTACAGAATCAGTAGATGCGTCATTTTGTAGCAAACAACCTCAAGTTTGATTCACGTAGTGCATCAGTTCCCCATTCCGCCACCAGGAGCGCCTGTGTAGTGCACATTTAAAATGGCTACTTTCACTGGTGCGGACGTGCCCTCGTGTGTTTTGGTTTCCTGAAACGAAGTCTCTGCGTCTCCTTCGAGACAATAAAACCACTGAGAGTAGCTCTTTGATCCCATTCGGATGCAACCCTTTCTGATGCAGGTTAAATCGTTATAAAATATTGGTGCGTAGGTTACCACCATCTTTACTTAACATCTACTAGTCTTAATTGCTTTGGAGCCACTTGTGTGTAGAAACACACTGCTAAGAATCCAGCAGCGCTGCGAGAGACGATGCGCACCTGACTCAATCACCATAACTACATGTGCATGCAGCGTGCTCTGTGAGCTGACGCACACCACTCAGCGATGCTGATGGGCTAAGAGCTATCATGTCGCCATCCTTTTATTTAACAGCTCGTATTTTTCATAGTCAACCACGTGTCCCATTTTTTTCTTAAGATGGTTTCCCACAATTTAGTTCAAGGGGCGTTCAGTAAGTAATGAAACACTTTTTCCTCTTGCTCAATTTCGGTTGAAAAAATGCAGAATTTGTTGTGGGACATCGTGGAATATTCCTGCTTCAGCCCCTATAGTTTCATGAAGTTCCGATAGGTAACGGCACTACACGTAGCCTTCAAAATAGCGTCTGTGATGGATGTGCATTCGAAGCATAGAGTAGCAATTGCGCTGCTTTTGGCGCAAAACAGAACAACGTAGATATTTAAAGGGGCTTCCTGGAGTCCTGGTGGTTGAAAACAGCACGGTGAGTCGTTGGGCGAGGCGTCAGTCGTCAGCGCAAACCTGCCCAGTTTCTCGCAAGCCGGGCGGCCGCACACAACCTACAGTGTTGGAACATGCGGACACACTCATTGGAACCGATCGAGGATCACAATCAAACACCTCGCTGCTCAACTGGACACCTCTGTTGCTGGTGCTGACAAACTCGTCCATCGGCTGGGGTACTCAAAGGTAGGTGCCCGCTGGGTTCCTTGAAGGACCGTCTGTGTGGGAAGCAGTATGTGGATGATGAGGAAGTTGTTCATGCAGCAAGACGTTGGTGCCGACGTCGATCAGTAGAGTGATACCGTGCGGCCGTACAGGCCCTCTCAGTCAGGTGGCGCAAAGCCTTAGCATCGAACGAAGATTACGTTGAAAAATGGTGGTGAATAATATGGTGTATTAGAGTCGCAAATAAAATCAACCTTTTTTCAGGAAAAAAGTGTTGACTTACTTTTAGTTAGGACTCTCGTGGCCGAGCGGAGCGGCCGCGCGGTTTGAGGCGCCATGTCACGGACTGCGTCGTCCTTCCCGCCGGAGGTTCGAGTCCTCCCTCGAGCATAGGTTTGTGTGTGTTGTTCTTAGCATAAATTAGTTTAAGTAGTGTGTAAGACTAGGGACAGATGACCTCAGCAGTTTGGTCCCTTAGGAATACACACACATTTGGACATTTCAGGACTCTCTTGGGTCTGGACGAACATTTATTTATTGTTTGATAGTTATTCTGTTAAATTTCCAATTTCTTTGGAGAACTGGCCATATGATAAGCAATCTGAAATTGTGATTGGTGTCAATCCATGCTGTAAAGGGCTACCTCCTATTCAGTTGTGTTTTAAATGGGCAATATACAATCATTCCATTCATTTACTGCTTTTCTGTTACGTGTTTGCGGGTTTCCCCCTGTCCCTCTTTCTGTAACTTCATACGGCTGAAACACCTGCTGTAGGTCCGATCTCCGATGCTGCCACGGTCAGGAGACAGACAATCTTCAGGTAAGATAGCTTTTATCAAAGATACTCATGCGGTAATAGATAGGGCAACAATTTCAATTAATTATTGTCTTTGATTTGGACGAGATTCACCAGTCTGACATTTCTTTCATTTATTCGCACAAGCCCATAAAGTGATGATTATGTTTGGATTCTGGGGCGCTCAACTGCGTATGAGAGTAATCACAAAAGTAAGGTATCCTATTTTTTTGTAAGTACGTACACCTGTTTATTTCTACAGTGGTTTACATCAATTCAGAGCTTGAACATTTAGCTATTTTTCGACATAATCACCATTTCTATCATTGCATTTTTGTAGACGCTGTGGCAGTTTTCCCTATGCCCATGTCATACCAGCTCGCCGCCCTGCTGTTCAGAAAGTTATGAACCTCTTCTTTCACTTCGTCGTGGGAGCTGAATCGCTTTCCGGCCAAATGTTCTTTTAGCCTCGGGAACAGGTGATAGTCACTGGGCGCCAAGTCAGAACTACAGAGTGGTCGGGTGATTGTGTTCCACTGAAACTGTTGCAGGAGAGCAACGGTTTGCCGAGCGATGTGTGGGCGAGCGTTGTCTTCTCCGGTTCTGAATTGCCCGTTTGAGTTTTTTCAGAGTCTCGCAGTACCTGTCAGCGTTAATTGTGGTCCCAGCGATTCAGCTCCGACGACGAGGTGAAAGAAGACGTTCATATGTTTCTGAACAGCATGGTCGTGAGCTGGTATGACATGGGCATACGAAAAACTGCCACGGCGTCTACAAAAATGCATCGACATAAATGGTAATTATGTAGAAAAATAGCTAAATGTTCAAGGTGTAAACTGATGTAATTATTGTAGAAATAAACACGTCTGTGTACTTATAAAAAAAATAGAAGACCTTACTTTCGGGATTACTCTCGTACGTTGTTGTTAAAAAAAGTGCTGTTTGCTACACTCTGCCTACCATGACAAACATACAAAAATTTGCTTCTGAAATACTGGTTACTTGTTACTTTTCTGCGACTCCAGGAAGCTAATATAACTACCAGAACTAAAACCAAATCGCAATAGGCCATTGCGTAAACAGATGTGTTTAAAGACAGATGAATATGAGACACACTCACAGAGAATATGTATGTTTGTATTTGGAAAGAGTTTTATTTTTCCTTTCGCCATCGTGTTCATGCGCCTGTGTTCATCATCGTGCATAACTGCCGCTTACCGAATTAGCAGCGAGATACATTCCTGATGGTGACTCACCAAGCTCACGATTGCCTGTTGCCTCCGTAGTTAACCGACAAGAAAAGCAAAATGTGCTTAACTGTCGTATACAACGGATGTTTACGTCCTCCATTCCTTTCGCCCCGCTTCAGAAAAGCGAACGGGATGATGAACATCATGTGCTGTGTTCCCTCCAAAATGATTTGATACAATCGTTTTTTTAACGTACTAAATACATTGAGGTGATAAAAGTCGTAGTGTTGTTGTTGTCTTCAGTCCTGAGACTGGTTTGATGCAGCTCTCCATGCTACTCTATCCTGTGCAAGCTGCTTCATCTCCCAATACCTACTGCAACCTACATCCTTCTGAATCTGCTTAGTGTACTCATCTCTCGGTCTCCCTCTGCGATTTTTACCCTCCACGCTGCCCTCCAATGCTAAATTTGTGATCCCTTGATGCCTCAAAACATGTCCTACCAATCGATCCCTTCTTCTAGTCAAGTTGTGCCACAAACTTCTCTTCTCTCCAATCCTATTCAATACCTCCTCATTAGTTATGTGATCTACCCATCTAATCTTCAGCATTGTTCTGTAGCACCACATTTCGAAAGCTTCTATTCTCTTCTTGTCCAAACTATTTATCGTCCATGTTTCAGTTCCATACATGGCTACACTCCAAACAAATACTTTCAGAAACGACTTCCTGATACATAAATCTATATTCGATGTTAACAAATTTCTCTTCTTGAGAAACGCTTTCCTTGCCATTGCCAGTCTACATTTTATATCCTCTCTACTTCGACCATCATCAGTTATTTTACTTCCTAAATAGCAAAACTCCTTCACTACTTTAAGTGTCTCATTTCCTAATCTAATTCCCTCAGCATCACCCGATTTAATTTGACTACATTCCATTATCCTAGTTTTGCTTTTGTTGATGTTAATCTTATATCCTCTTTTCAAGACACTGTCCATTCCGTTCAACTGCTCTTCCAAATCCTTTGCCGTCTCTGACAGAATTACAATGTCATCGGCGAACCTCAAAGTTTTTACTTCTTCTCCATGAATTTTAATACCTCCTCCAAATTTTTCTTTTGTTTCCTTTACTGCTTGCTCAATATACAGATTGAATAACACCGGGGAGAGGCTACAACCCTGTCTCACTCCTTTCCCAACCACTGCTTCCCTTTCATGCCCCTCGACTTTAATAACTGCCATCTGGTTTCTGTACAAATTGTAAATAGCTTTTCGCTCCCTGTATTTTACCCCTGCCTCCTTTAGAATGTGAAAAAGAGTATTCCAGTCAACATTGTCAAAAGCTTTCTCTAAGTCTACAAATGTTAGAAACGTAGGTTTGCCTTTTATTAATCTTTCTTCTAAGATAAGTCGTAAGGTCAGTATTGCCTCACGTGTTCCAACATTTCGACGGAATCCAAACTGATCCTCCCCGAGGTCTGCATCTACCAGTTTTTCCATTCGTCTGTAAAGAATTCGCGTTAGTATTTTGCAGCCGTGGCTTATTAAACTGATAGTTCGGTAATTTTCACATCTGTCAGCACCTGCTTTCTTTGGGATTGGAATTATTATATTCTTCTTGAAGTCTGAGGGTATTTCGCCTGTCTCATACATCGTGCTCACCAGCTGGTAGAGTTTTGTCATGACTGGTTCTCCCAAGTATACCTCCTAATATCGCTTCGGACCTCCTTTAGCCGGGCGCAGTTGCTGCAACTCGACGTCGCGTGGTCTCAAAAAGTCGTTGGATGTCTCCTGCAGAAATATTGAGCCATGGTGCCTCTATAGCCATTCATAATTGCGAAAGTTTTGCCGGTGGAGGATTTTGTGCACGGACTGACCTCTCGGTTATGTCCCATAAATATTCGATGGGCTTCATATCGGGTAATCTGGGTGGCCAATTGATTCGGTCGAGTTATCCAGAATGATCTTCAAAAGAGTCGCAAACAGTTGTGACCCTGTGACATGGCGCATTGTCATCCATGAAAATTCCATCGTTGTTTGGTAACATGATGTCCGGGAATGGTGGCAAATGGTCTGCAAGTAGCCGAACATAATCATTTCCAGTCAATGATATGTCAAGTTTGACCAAAGGTCACAGTCCATTCCATGTAAACATAGCCCACGCCATTACAGAGCAACCAACAGTTTGCGCAGTGGCTTGTTGACAATGTGGGTCCATGCCTGGCCATCAGCTCTTGCGAACTGAAATCTGGACTCGTGTGATCGGGCCACGTTTTTCCAGTCGTCTAGGGTCCATTATGGTCACAACCCCAGGATAGCCTCTGCAGATGATATCGTGTTGTTAGCAAAGCAACTCGCCTATGTCGCTGTTGTCATAACCCATTGACGCCAAATTTCGACACACGCATACGTTCGTCGTGCGCCAGCATTGATTTCTGCGGTAATTTCACGGTATATTCCTTGTCTGTCAGCACGACAAATCTACGCAAACGGCGCTTCTCTCAGTCGTTAAGTGAATGTCATCGGCTACTGCGTTGTCCGTGGTGAGAGGTAATACCTGAAATTTGGTACTTTCGACACACAAGTGACACTGTGGATCTCGGAATATTGAACTCGCTATAGATTTCCGAAATGGAATGTCCCATGCGTCTCCAATACCATTCCGTGTTCAAAGTGTGTTCATTCCCGTTGTGCGGCCATAATAGCCTCGAGAACCTTTTCACGGGAAGCAACTAAGTATAAATGGCAGCTCCGTGATATTACCATCTCTACATGTGCATTTCGCTATCTCATGGCTTTTGTCACCTCAGTGTATAGTGTTTGCAGCATTCATCTTGCATCTGTCATTGGGCTACTCCGCTATTAAAACCACACACGGTCAAAGACAAAACGCCAAAGTGCGAAGTCAGATTGGAAAACCGCATAGAGCGTATCACAAAAAAGGCTGCAGACAATCTTTTAGGTAGGGAAACCACAGCTATGAGTAGTCATCTTGGGTATTAATAAAGCACTTCATCTGTATTTAGTCATTTAGTATTGGATCATAATGATAGTGCCATTAAAAACCACATGTTCAGGTGAACTTATAACTAAAACATTAGAGCAGGAAAGCTCGAACCTTTTTACCCAACATTCGTTGTCCGCTAAAAGGCGGTATGTCATAAATGTTTTTTGCTCTAACGGACAACGAATGTTGTGTAAAAAAGTTCCGATCTTTTCGGCTCTAAAGTTTTAGTTATATGTTCACCTGAATATGTGGCTTTTAATGCCGTGAAACCGGTAATGATCAAGTAATAAAGGTCTAAATACAGCTGAAGTGTTTTATTAATACCCCAGAAAAAAAGGGCCAGAGAGAGAGTTTATGGTATACTCTCCAACGTGCAGCAAAAAGCTCGATCTAAACACGTAATATTAGCATCCTCTAAATATTCAGAACAGAAAAATAAACGATGTGAAAGCACATTAAATCATCGGAAACTACTTAAAACAGTGAGATATCTAGATATTAGAACATTTGGTCATTTAAGTAATATTTGACACTGTTTGTTGGACTACACCCTTTGAAATTCTGAAAGCAGCAGAGCTGAAGTACAGGGATTTAACGGTTATCTGCAACTTGTACAGAAACTAGACGCCGTTAAGGGTCGAAGGATATGAAAGAGAAGCAGTAGTGGAAAAGTGGATCAGACAGGTTTGCAACCTATTCCAAAAGTTATTCAGTCTGTAAAATGACCAAGCATCAAAGGAAACCTGCGATAAATTTGGAAAAGAAAATGAAGTTCGGGTAGAAGAACTAAAGGCTTCGAGGAACTGCTGATGAAACTGTAATTTTGTCAGTGACACAAAGCCTTTGGGAAATCAGTTGAACGTAATGGATAATGACTCGAAAAGAGGCTGTAAGATGTACATCAATGAATGTTAAAGAGGAGTATTGCAATGATGTCGAATTAAATCAAGCGATGCTGAGAAGTGAGGAAATGAAACATTAAAAGTAGTAGAGGATTTTCGCTATATGGGCAGTAAAATAACAGACGATTATCGAAACAAAAGAGACTGTAAAATACAGGCTACCATCCCTGGAAAAGAAAAATTAGTGGACATCGAATATAATTTTAAGTGTTGGAAAATTTTTCTGAAAGTACTTGTCTGAAATTTAGCCTTATAGGGACGTAAAACATATGCGGTAAACAGATAGACAAGAAGAGATTAGCACCTTTTGATAAGTGGTACTGTAGAAGAATGATTTAAGATTGGTTGGGTATGTGGTTGCCATAATTTCTGTCTGGCAAATTGGAACATTTTTCTTAAACCGACTGAAAATGGAGGTAATTTGGGAAGGATAAACCGGGACAATCAGGGATACTTCACTTAAGCTTAAAAAAATAAAGATGCGAGCAAACTGTCGGGAGACTGCGATCCACCGCAGCGCCGCTCACGGAAGGAGAAAAGTGACTCGTACAAGCAGGTTCTCTGCCAGGCACCTCAAATAACAGCTGCCCTTCGGTCAGCAGTCACACTGCGTTCGAGCGAGAAGAAACAGCACCGGTTCCGGACCTATTTCAAATAAAACGAAAAAAAAAAGAGTGGAGGAGAAGAAGAAAGTTGCGGAGTCGCCACATTACTCTCACAAGACTGTACAGGACGCAGCGGAATAAAAAAAATTGAAAACATACTTCCACACATTTATTGTTTTGCCGGTCAGCTGCGTTAGGAAGTACTCAAATTCACGTTGCACAAAAAACTAGAGGCACCTAACGATTCAAACAGATAAAACTTTACAGATTCCAAAGTCACTGCCTATAATCATTGCAGACAATTATCTGTTATTCCAGTTGTACGGAATTTAGAACTGGCACTATTCCTTTATTGTTAGAATTATCGCGCCTCCATTCATATTAGTGTGTCCTTTTACATGAATCTGAAACGAAATAACTGTCCATTTTTCAAGTGCTTGCAGAATACACGTTTGCTTTAAGCTTTATGATCTTTGATACCTGCTCTTTCCCATACGCAATGGAAACATAACACTTACAAATTACACATTCTAGTTCGCAGTCACTTTTCCCTCGTTTTATGAAGAACCACTCTTCTGAATATTTTCCTTGAAATGGGCTCTTTCTCTTTATTATTTTGAGATCACTTGGAACAATCATACACTTTAATAACACATTAAAAAACGACTCAGACAGAGAAACAGAGAATCACGTTGCTGCAGCAAACTTAAACTGAACTGAGATAAGGGGCCGAATGGAATCTCGGCAGTGTTTTCGCGATCTGGTCCTTAAGGGATTCTGTCAGCGACTATAGTAAAAGTTAGTTTCTATAGAAAAAGCGTTCGTTATTTAGCTTGAACGGCTCGAGCTGAAATATAGATCCAAGCAAGAATTTGGAGAAAAAAATAGATAGTATGAAAATATCTCTCTGAAATCGAATCTGAAACTAGGATTGTCCGGGACATCTGCAACTCTAGTCGGCTAGATCAACGAACTAATATCTAGGTACTGTATCGGAAAGAGGAGAAAAGTGCTTTGTGGTACAGCTTGACTAAACAGAGGCTGGTAGTGCGTATCAGAGGCGTCAGGGTACTGGTAATTTAATAATAGAGCAAAGAGTAGATGTAAAGACTGTAAAGACTGACCAAGTGATGAGTACAGTAAACAGGTTCAAGTAGATGAAGGTAACAGTTAGTATTCATAAGATGAAGAGACTAGCATTTGGAGTTGCATCAAACCAATCGCCGCACTGAAGACTAACAGTACTATGTATTATCGGTATTATTATCATTGTTTTCATTATTTTGTAGGTGTCATTTATGTTTGGTTAAAGCTGGAAAAATGGCGGTTATCAGTAAAACCAAATAAAAATCGGCTGAGGCTAAGCTTGGAAGTTTCATAATAAGTTTATGAGAAATAAATGGAAGATAACTACTGTACGGTGGAGGGTGATGGCAGTTATGCGGCAGAGTACAGCCGCTGGATGCCGGTGATTATTTCAGGCCGGAAGAGACAGGAAACCGGCGGCTTCCTGCACATGCGGTCGGGCGCCCTCTCGTGGCGTGTTTACTTCCGCGTCAACTGCTCCCCTTGCTCACAAGCGCCGTAAACAGCATCCAGCAGTGCTGAGGGCGTCACTCCTCTGACGGGGGTTCCCCTAGCGGCCGGCCAGCCAGCGATAAAAGCTGCTGCGCTCGCGTGCGCCGCGCGCGGCCGTTTAAAGAAACACGGGTCAGGGGAAGGGTGGCGCAGCTTGCAGGGCGTGGGCCCCGAGATATCAATTAACAGGTCGCCGCCAGCACTTCCGCGTGTTTACGCTCGCTGCTGGGACCAGGGGTCGAAGAGCGCGTGCTCTGCATGTAGGGGAAGTTAACAGCTGCATTCTGTTCCCAAGCCACGCACAAGGGGCCGGCGCTGTTTAAAAGCCGTGCTCTGGCTCCCTCGCCAAACCACTCGTTTACCACAAGACGAACAAGAGTGTGAAAATCTTCAGACAAATATGTTTTGATAGAGTCCTCGTCTTCATACTCAATAAGTTATCCATTTATTGTTGAGCTCCGTAGCTATGGATTATATTAGTTTAAGAAATACAGTAACCAGCCACTTTTCGTATATTTTTGTTTATCCCAATGCAAGAGGTGGCGATAGGGAAGGGTGTTTGGCCACCCTTTACCCCTAACGTTGGTAAATCCAGATTAACATGCCGATCTCGTGAAGACACGGGATAATGCAAGGAATAAGAAGAGGAAGAAGAAGAAGATGATGATGATGATGATTAGCGGCACATTATTAAAACATCGACTACATGTTGGATGCTCTGTTGGCCTGTGCATTACCTACTGCACCTCCCAAGTTGTATATTTACAATACTGCTTAAGTAAATTGCATTGAATGTCACTAAAGTGAAACAGCACATTTCGTGGAAAACTATTATTTTCCCGTAGTTAATAAGGAGAATTAAAACATGTGATATTTCTGTATTCTCATTATTATGTTTTCACAGGACTGTACTTGAAGTGTAGACCGTATGAGTAAATTACGGGAGTGTTGTTGGGTAACTGTCTTTGGTCATTTAGAATGTCACTTGGGGATGTACGTCTGTAGAATAAATTTT
Source organism: Schistocerca gregaria (assembly GCF_023897955.1). NCBI lineage: Eukaryota > Metazoa > Arthropoda > Insecta > Orthoptera > Acrididae > Schistocerca > Schistocerca gregaria. Next base: position 244,124,739 of record NC_064921.1, read on the forward strand.
AATTTTTTCGAGAACATTCATTCTTTTGCCTTTGTCGGCTGAGTGAAGTATCCGTCGTCCTTGCCTTATCCCGTTGACAGGTAGCTTCCCATCTAAATCTATTACAACTAACTTTCTTTTTGCATACCTTTTGATATTACAGTGAAGGCTTTCGAGACTGGACGACTTATTTGTTGGAAAATCGTATGGACTGTATGGTCGTCGTCTGTGTAACGCTTTCGTCCCCGACTTTTCATCCAAAGCTGCATTCGACGTCTACAGAGATTCTCCTGGTTGTGATGAGTCTTACCGACTAACGTGAGGACTCTCCTATTAATAACAGCTAATTTTACAAATGCCAATTCTGGTGTTCCTCGGGCCTCATTTCCTTGTATTAGTCCTTACAGAACTTGTACAGGGAGTGGGTCGTGACGTATTATGTGACCTATCCACTAAATAAGTTCTTTTCTCGCCGTTTGAAAGACTTCATGCTCGGTGACCCTCTCTGCTCATTTTTTGTTTAACAGGAGTCTCGGCAACGCAATTGAAGTGTTGCAAGGAATTCATTTCGTTTCTGCTTCTGCTCCACATTTCATTTGCTCCACATTTATTTGCTGTGTTCTAGATGCAGCTTTTAAACAGTTCTTTCCTCGCTTCAGTCTACATGTTTTTCGAGCAAAGAATTTAGCTTTTATTCATAAACATTGCTTTTGCCTCCCTGTTCCTATTGTTTTATATCTTCTGTGCGTCTTCCTCAGTAATCTTACTACTTAAATATTTGTATGTTCCTGTTTGTGCTGCCTTACTTCCTCTAATTTTTGTATTTACTGCATCAAATTTCTTGAAGTGCACTGTATTATTTTTGCCTTTTTTGCTTTGATTTCCATTTTGTATTCCTCTCTTACTATTGAGTCTATGTCTTCTTACCTAGATTGTAGGTTTCTTTCATTTATTGCTATAATAGTTTCGTATATTTTTGTGCATCATCAGATAACTGCTTTTCATTTGCAGGACGAACAATCACTCACCGCTATTGCCGAATGTTTGCTATTTTCGTAGGTATATAGCGCGTAAGACAGTGTTGATTCACTTGTTATTGTATTGCGTGTTTTTTCTGTTTTAATGTATTGAAATTTGATCCATAACACCTTAATGTCATCACATTTGGTTCCTGACAGCTACACATTACAGTTATTGGTCTTCTGTTTGAAAAGAATCACATTAAATTTTTAAAGTCCTTCCGCACAAAAATGTTTTAGTGAACCAGCTAGCATCACAACAGACATCTTAAAACAGATCATATGAAGCACATCTGAAAACACTACAGGTTTTTATATCTGTAAATGAAACTGCACTGAAGTTCAAATAACGAAACTGCTGTTTGGTACGAATTCTATGATTGCTGTGAAAACTTGCACAGTTCTTATTTTAAGTTGAAAAAAATAATGATCTGTGTGAACTATACATATAATGACTGTATGTGTAATGGACTAAACAGCTGCATAAACTTCTTCGCGCAACGTTTAAAATATAGCAGGCCATCATTTGTACTGGGACAGAGCGGGATCTCATCTTAACATCACGTATTTTGGTTAAGATGGAATCAAAATTCCTCTTGTAGCCATCTCTCATACTGGAGTGGGTATGTGAGTGAAGTGTGTCATTAACCAGGAACTCCTGGGCATAATAGTAAGACACTGAACGCACATCTGACGTTTCAAATTCCCGTCCGCCCACACATGTATAGGTTATCCGTAATTTCACTAAATCGCTTAAGGCGAATGATGGGATGGTTCCCTTGAAAAAGGTACGGTCGATTTCTTTCTTCGTCCTCCCCGTATCTGAATATATGCTCCGCCTGTAACGACCCTATTGTCGATGGGACTTTAAATCTTTTTCATCTTTTATTTATTAAAACACAATATACGCCAAATACTTGGAATCATCTGTTCCTTTTCTTCCTCTGGCCATTTTTCAAAAGAAATTATCTGTTCCTTTTCTTCCTCTGGCCATTTTTCAAAATTCTTTTAAGTTTTTTTCTAGGTGAACGTCTTTCGAATGTTTCTAGATACGTCAGATATCCGCATATTTATGGTACAAGTTCAGACTAGTTGCCTTGTTTCCCATTGAAGCATCAGATTTGCTTTCCAATCGCCTTCATTCGAAAAATTTTGTTACTGTTGCTACCTCGTTCAAGGGTACTAGTTATCTGCCCCGTTTCTGTGATCATGCTGTATTGATACAAATAGTTTGATACGTCACAACAATACATATCAAGACAATGTTACATTTATGCAACATAGCCACTACATACACGGTGTCTTTTTGACAGATATCGAAGGGTGATAGATCACGTGATGAGAAACAATTCTTGATAGAGACAAAAGATTCGCTAACGCTTTCCGGATGGCCTTTGTCAGGTTGATTTTGTACACTGGCGGATTCTTTTGATAGGAAGTGAGAGCCAAGCAAGTCCATCAAGATCAAAGTCGGCGAAGAAGATTCAGATATTGTCAGGCCTCATGAAGAATAGAATTTACCGGGAAATTTAATACCGACTCATTCTTTTCCCGTTCGTTGCTGTGGGAGGAGCGTGCCGACGGAAGCAGCTAGGTTGGCAGTCACTGCAGCAGATTCTTTGAAGCCGACCGTCAAAAGAAGGCAATCGGTTTTCGTAGTAGGACAAGAGGCCACTTCTACACGGAAACGTGCCGTGCGGCCCGAGCCGCTGCAGTCAAGGATGACCCCCTGCCTCCGACACTGCCTCAGTGCGCCACTGACGTCATCGTCACCGCAGCGAACCACGAGGATAAACACTCCGTTCATACTCGTCGGATTTTAATGTGTTTTTATTACACTACTGGCCATAAAAATTGCTACACCAAGAAGAAATGCAGATGATAAATGGGCATTCATTGGACAAATATATTATACTACAACTGACACGTGATTACATTTTCACGCAATTTGGGTGCATAGATCCTGAGAAATCAGTACCCAGAACAACCACCTCTGGCCGTAATAACGGCCTTGATACGCCTGGGCATTGAGTCAAACAGAGCTTGGATGGCGTGTACAGGTACAGCTGCCCATGCACCTTCAACACGATACCACTGATCAGCAAGAGTAGTGACTGGCGTATTTGACGAGCCAGTTGCTCGGCCACCATTGACCAGAGGTTTTCAATTGCTGAGAGATCTGGAGAATGTGCTGCCCAGGGCAGCAGTCGAGCATTTTCTGTATTCGAAAAGATCCGTACACCACCTGCAACATGCGGTCGTGCTTTATCCTGCTGAAATGTAGGGTTTCGCAGGGATCGAATTAAGGGTAGAGCCACGGCTCGTGACACATCAGAAATGTAACATCCACTGTTCAAAGTGCCGTCATTGCGAACAAGAGGTGACCGAGACGTGTAACCAATGGCACCCCATACCATCACTCCGGGTGATACGCCAGTATGGCGATGACGTATACACGCTTCCAATTTGTGGTCACCGTGATGTCGCCAAACACGGATGCGACCATCATGATGCTGTAAACAGAACCTGGATTCATCAGAAAAAATGACTTTTTGCCATTCGTGCACCCAGGATCGTCGTTGAGTACACCATCGCAGGCGCTCCTGTCTGTGATGCAGCGTCAAGGGTAACCGCAGCCATGGCCTCCGAGCTGATAGTCCATGCTGCTGCAAACGTCGTCGAACTGTTAGTGCAGATGGTTGTTGTCTTGCATACGTCCCCGTCTGCTGACTCAGGGATCGAGGCGTGGCTGCACGATCCGTTACAGCCATGCGGATAAGATGCCTGTCATCTCGACTGCTAGTGATACGAGGTCGTTGGGATCCAGTACGGCGTTTCGTATTACCCTCCTGAACCCACCTATTCCATATTCTGCTAACAGTCATTGGATCTCGACCAACGCGAGCAGCAACGTCGCGATACGATAAACCGCTATCGCGATAGGCTACAATCCGACCTTTATCAAAGTCGGAAACGTGATGGTACGTATTTCTCCACCTTACACGAAGGATCACAACAACGTTTCTCCAGGCAACGCCGGTCAAGTGCTGTTTGTGTATGAGAAATTGGTTGGAAACTTGCTTCATGTCAGCAGGTTGTAGGTGTAGCCACCGGCGCCAACCTTGTGTGAATGCTCTGAAAAGCTAATCATTTGCATATCACAACACATTTTTCCTGTCGGTTAAATTTCACGTCTGTAGCACGTCATCATCGTGGTGTAGTAATTTTAATGGCCAGTAGTGTAATATACTTGTGCACTAAAATGCATTAAATAAGATACGCTGTTTCTACCAGGTTTGCACTGTCCGATCGAACTAATGTTCTTCAGTCCTGAGCATTTCCGTTTCGAATCACATGCTCTGTTTCTCTTTCGGAGGAATTTTTGAGAAACGTTCATCTGGCGTACTTATTTAATTCAATAAATTCATCTAGCCATATTTTCACATCGGTCGAAATAGTCAGTGAGGCATGGGCAACTAATTAAACGAAGTCTAGTAGCGGGGAACAACGACAATGCTCCATAAGAGAGTTTCGTTTGACATCCGCAAAGAAGCAGCAGTTAATTTTAATATCAGTTTCGCAAGGACCACATTCAAGCCACAGAGCTGTTGAGAAAACCGTGAAGAGCACTATCCACTAGCTCTTCAGCATCATAAGAGAAAGCACATTCACGGCTGTGCTCCGCAAGTTTCTGTGCTGTATCCATAGGTGAGTACCTTGTACTACTTCTAGTTAATTTCGCCAGTTAGAGCGAGGAAAAAATCATTGTTTGAATGCCACTGTACGAGCCCTAAATCTCCGTTTTGCCGTACATTAGAGATATTGGAGGGAGTAGAATCGTTCTGAAGCCTGTCTCAAACGGTGGCTCTTCAAACTCCCTCAATAGCGTTCTGAGAAAAGATGGTCTTCTTTCCTCCAAAGAATCCTATCATAGAATGGACCTGTAAAAACCTAGAGCAGGCCTCTGAATTGCTTCCGACCTGTTGTGGATTTGTTATATTATTTTCTGCCTTCTAGAAACGATCTGCTACCTACTGACTACGACAGTTCGTATTTTCACAATATCAAATGGCTCAAATGGCTCTGAGCACAATGGGACTTAACATCTGTGGTCATCAGTCCCCTAGAACTTAGAACTACTTAAACCTAACTAACCTAAGGACATCACACACATCCATTCCCGAGGCATGATTCAAACCTGCGACCGTAGCGGTCGCGCGGTTCCAGACAGTAGCGCCTAGAACCGCACGCCCCCCCCCCCCCCCCCCCCTGCCGGCTGATCAGTAATCAAGTCTGATTGCATTGAAATGTCCTTTTTTTTTTAACTGTATGATGCTGATGAGAAAACTAGCGCTCTGTTTGCAGCGGAAGGTCTAACTATTATACCAGTTAGAGAGTGTTTTTTGAGCATAGGGGTTTATTCATAAATTACCCCAAAAGGTAGTCACAATCAAAATATAGCCAAGAAGACAATGGTGGATATGCTTTGTCCGTCTTTCATTGGCCACTGGCAGATAGCTGTTGTAAAATGATTCTGCTCGTCCGGAACATATAGCAGAGGTTTCTTTACTTCGTGTAGTTTCCTCTTTTTTTATAGGAAGAGGTCCACATTTACTTGTTTACGTGGAAGATCTGTGTTCCATTGGAAAGCAGTGAGTTCATCAATGAAATGCCTGGCTTCAATAATTCCAGGAAAATCGCTACGAAAATGAAGTGGCCGGGCGTAGATATTGTAAGCTTCCTATAGAAAATTTTTCTATATGTACGAACACTGAAATATTTTGATTTCCATAACTTTTTCCTGGTGTCACTTGGACTTTAGATATCATGTTCAGCTGCTGATCAATACTGAGATGGGTGGCCCTGAACAGTGTCGTGACACAAAACTATAAACTGTAAAAAATATAGTACTAGAAATAATGAAAATGAATCTATTTAACTGCCAAAAGAAACTAAGCGTCTCATCAATGAAAACTATGTACCTGAAACTCAACACCGAAGTAGATTACGCATGTTGCGTGATATGAAGTCCAATATTTGACTTGGAATAACTACAAAAATAAATTACTGCTCTACTCAGAAAAAATAACTGTATGTAATTACCAATACTGTTCACTGGAAATTAATCTGCTTGCTTAGCACAAAACCTGATAATTCTGCGTATTTTTTTCATAATAATGCAAGTTTAGATCTGCCCTAAAATAAAAGTGACTTGCCTCTAGCTCAGCATGCCATTTTGTGTCTGACGTACTGACGTTCTCGAAAGAGAATGCAAATCCGCAGATGAAGCAGCTAAAGAAAAAAATCTATACGATTTTCCCCCCAGAAACCATCTGTTGCTGCGTGAGGCGTAACGTGCTATGCACACACGACAAAATATTCAAAACTTTACTGAGAATCATGGAGGTGGATTTTACTTCAAAGCAAATCGTTCTTGAAAAATTAAACTCCGGCTATTGACAAAAAGGGCAGTACAACATAAGAGCGCTCTAACCACTGTGAAATTCTCCCATTAAAAAAAATTACAGGCATTTCAACTAACTGTATAATTTGTGACATAATGAAAAGAAAGAGATCGAATTAACACTAATCATAAATATTATTAGTTATCTGAGCGACAAAGATTTCCTTCAACTAATAGTTCTGACAAACAAACATCTTATTATTGCGCGCGCATGGGATACCTTTAAAAATCCTTCCAAAAATCTTCTTCACTAACACAAAGAATAAAATAGCCTTATAAACAAATTTTCACCTCCATAATAAAGCATTCCACGTAGTTTCTCCCAGATTCACAAATAACAGATCTGATTCTCTGACAACCTCAACTGCTCGCTACTGTGCCTCAAATAAGAATGCCTTAGCGCTGCACAACTGACTAGCAAGTGAACTACAGATAAAAATGTACACAGAGTCAAGGATCTTATTCACTACTAGTGCAATGTGCTCAGCCATATTTGTACCACTACAGTAAAGATGAATTATTTATATTAGCGGCCGGAGTGGCCGAGCGGTTCTAGGCGCTACAGTCTGAAACCGAGCGACCGCTACGGTCGCAGGTTCGAATCGTGCATGGATGTATGTGATGTCCTTAGGTTAGTTATGTTTAAGTAGTTCTAAGTTCTAGGGGACTGATGACCTCAGCAGTTAAGTCCCAAAGTTCTCAGAGCCATTTACATTAGCTGAAAACATATGAAAACCTTACAGTACCTGAAACTTCACTGACATGTCACATCCGAACATGGCCCCTTCTCTAACTCAATAGTCACCTCATGAGCACCTCTGTTGATGGGACATGACCCCTCGTTGTAATAGACGAAGCGTAAACATACAAAGATTACATATCTCTGATAAACGTAGTTTGAAAAAAGGTGGACATGACCCCTTTTCCAACTTACCGATTCAGTTAGGAAATTGAAACACGTAAAACTAACAATTCATGTATTATGTCGATAGCAAACAAAAAAAATTAAAATAAAAAAAGATAGGAAAGAGCTCAGGATTCCGAACACTTGAGCAGCAGCCAAGTACCCCAACTGTTCTGTACGCTGTCTCCTTCATAGGTGTGCTAAACTTTCCCAGACCACTCAAGCAAGTCGTAGCAAATCATTCGCCTTCCGTACAACTGATCTGCCCTTGTTCCATTTCTTGCCATTTCACAACGCGACTGCGTCAAGAAGGGTGCTATAACTGTAGCATCCGAATGTTACAGCAATGTTTCTCCTTCCTATCTGCATTAAGTTATATTTACCCGCATATCAGACAAGTTTCCATTAATTCCACAGTATTGAAATTCTGTCCACTTCGAACTGAATCTCCCTACAACCACACACCCACGTCACCAGCAGACAGTTTCAGGTCGCTATTGCGTACCCTATCTAACAGATGGTATATCCATATTGAGAACTGAACCAGTCCTATCACACTTCCATGTGGCACTCCTGACGTTACCTTTGCCTCTGATCCACTTTTCAGTTCCTTTGCACCCAGTTTGAATCGCAGCAGCAGGTTGTGAGATAACAACAGTCTGTGAGTTTACCTGGTCCGGATTGGCAGTCATTAAATGTCAGTCCTTCGCCCGAGAAAAGCACATCCGAGGCCAACTCTATCGACGGCAACTTTCCCTCTATAACGGCCTCTTCTTGGCCAGGACATTCTTTACTTGGAACCCCGAAAACGAAATAAAATTCTCAAATGCAAATGAGAACAAGCGACACGGATGGGCCTCGAAGCGGCAAAACTAGCATTACAGCGAGTGTCGGAGAAATCTCGAGAAGTCGGCGTTCAGCTCGGCGTAGCGAAAGAGTGGTAATTAACACTGGCCATGTCGTGACTCAAATTCTCGGGACCCGCAGGTCTGTATACTGCCACCCCGAACTGAGGCTGTTTACCCTCCGTGATTCACAGGAGATACCGGTAGACCGGGGGCTTACACACTGCGCCGAAAATAAACAAAACTAACAGGGCCGTATCTGAGGTGGCTTAAGTCGCTTAGGCGCGCTACAATTGAGGCACAGTAAAACTGCGTGCGTGCAACCTTTTCGAGTTTATCCTGCCGCGTGACGCTTCCGTTACCTAACTCAAATGGGCTATTTTCAAAGAAAAGGTATCGACTGGAACAGAAGAGAGGGTGCCTACGAGTGTATTGTTTCTTAGTAGATATGTCAATCTCTTTTATTGTTACTTGTTGTGACGGTCAATTTCATAGGACACATTCATCTTGAGATGCAGGTATCCTCCAACATGTTCCAACACTGTGACTTAGTGTGAATCTCCTTTGTTCAAGCGTCCAATGGTAGTAATCAGAGGGAGACGAAGTACAAGCATCTGCTTTCAAGCGTGCTAGAAATATGTTAACCTACGAGATAGGCTAAGAATTCCTGTCTCAAAGCTCTCAAAACCAGGCACTTGAACGATGTTCAGTTTTTTTTTTTTTTTTTTTTTTTTACTGGGTTCGCTAGAAGTTTTCTGCTGAAGATGTAAATTACCAGGAGACCCCCATGTGAGAAAGGAAGCGCTTATCTTTCTAAAACTGGGCCTGTTACTTGACCGCCAACGTAAACAAATACACTGTAAATTGTTCATTCGTGTACCATAGTGTCCGAAATTGATTTATAGTTATGAAAGATATTGAAAATCTGTCTTTGCAACTACCATGCGCATTTTGAGTTATTGATTTAAGACGTCGTTAGTGATAGTATTTTCGATGTTTTAAATTAATAGAATTCAACAACTATGGTAACATACATAAGCATTTATTAGTAATTCCAAACAAAGATTTTAAATTACTTAAATAAATACACAGTATACTACATACACTGAAGAGCCAAAGAAACTGGTATAGGAATGCATATTCAAATACAGAGATCTGAAAACAGGAAGAATAGGCCCCGTGGTCGGCAGTGCCAGTATAAAACAACAAGTGTCTGGCGATGTTTTTAGATCAGTTACTGTTGCTGTGATAGCAGGTTATCAAGATTTGAGTGAGTTTGAACGTGGTGCTATAGTCGGCGCACTAGCGATGGGACACGGCATCTCCGAGGTAGCGATGAAATGGGGTTTTCCCAAACGATCATTTGACGAATGTACCGTGAATATCGGGGATTCGCTAAAACATCAAATCTCCGACACAGCTGCGGCTGGAAAAAGTTACTACAAGAACGGACTTCGGCGACTAAAAAGAACCGTTCAGCGTGACAGAAGTGCAACCCCTCCGCAAATTACTGCAGATTTCAATGCTGGACCATCAACAAGTGTCAGTGTGCGAACTATTCGACAAAACATCATCGATATGGCCTTTCGGAACCGAAAGTCTACAAGTGTACCCTTGATGACTGCACGGCACAAAGCTTTACGCCTCGCTTGGGCTAGTCAACACCAACATTGGACTGTTGATGAGCGGAAACATGTTGCCTGGTCGGCCGAGCGTCGTTTCAAATTGTATCGAGGGGATGGACGTGTACGGGTAAGGAGACAACCTCATGAATCCATGGACCCTGCATGTCAACAGGGGACTTATCAAGCTGGTGGGGGCTCTGTAATGGTGTGGTGCGTGTGCAGTTGGAGTGATATGGGACTTCTAGATACGACTCTATTCATTCATGTCCATAGTGCATTCCGACGGACTTGGGCAATTCCAGGAGGACAATGCGACACCCCACACGACCAGAATTGCTACAGAGTTGCTTCAGGAGCACTCTTCTGAGTTCGAAACACTTCGGCTGACTTCCAAACTCCCCGGACAAGTACATTATAGATCTGGAATGCCTTTCAACGTGCTGTCCAGGAGAGCTCTCCACCCCGTCGTACTCTTACGGATTTATGGATAGCCCTGAAGGATTCATGGTGTCATTTCCCGCCAGTACTACTTCAGACTTCAGTCGAGTTCATGCAACGTCGTGCTGCGCACTTCTGCGTGCTCGCGCAGGCACTACACGAGATTAGGCGGTTTACCAGTTTCTTTGGCTCTTCAGAGTATATAGACAGACCATACATATGATTACACTATCAGCAAATATCCGTAATCCCCCACCCCTGACTCTTTAAAGAATCGAACTACCAAGTATAATATATCTTCAATCGTCTTATGTACAAGTGACTTAAATGTGTTCAATTTTTGACGTTAGCCTTTATGGTTGAGGATGCATTTCAATTTTTATGGTGTCATATCTCATGAACTATGTGTGGTACAGTTATATAATTTGACAGGTATATTCAATGGTATATGTGGATACTGTCTGCAAAACGTGTTTTGAATAGAGTTGGTAGTAAGAAGTAATAAATTAAAAAGTCATTATTGATGCTCAAGTTTTGCAGCATGAACTGTGAAAATAGTAAGCGATAAACTCTCTTCCTTGCATTATGTTGTGGGAGACGTCAGCGAGAAAAAGTTTCGAAAAGGTTTGAGATAGTGTGTAAAATTTGTTGGATGTTGCTAGGTGCACTTGTATTCTCACATACTGGATGAGTATTTCTAGGTAACTTGCGCGCAGTGAATTAGGCTGCCTTAAGAGACACACACATTTTCCAACTTTAATACTTGACTTATTAAGTTAAAACTTTAACGAAAAATTATAGCTGCTGATGAATAGATCATGACAGCATTTAAATTTTTAAATTGGGTCAATAATTATATGAAATGCCAAATATTAAATTTTTGATGTCTCTGGAAACCGTCAGATAAGCAACCTGCAATCGAAAGTAGCAACCAGGTCATTGTATTAGCCGTTTAGTAATGTTGATCACTGGAGACAGCAACCACCGTTAAAACTCTAGCCGCATTCAGTCAGAGCGGCCTGAAGTAGGATCACATGAAAACGAGTCTTATGAAAAGCCTTCAGCAAGCTGAGATACGCTAGCGAAATCCTAACGAAATGTGCAAGGGACAGTTAAATTGAAACAGGCCACCCGCTGCAACGGAAGCATGGAGTGGTTCCATTAAAAAATAATCATCGCATGCGTAGACATTTTTTCCAATGCGAGACGAACGATCAAATCCTGTTCCGTAGAACGTGGTTGATCGCTAGTGGATCCGCAACCGCACCCACTCTTGCACTTCTTCGTCTGACAGAAAACCCGACGTCCACGCGTTTTTTTTTTTTTTTCAGGTCGCCAAAGATGTGTAAACCACACCGTGAAATATCTGAGCCGTACGGAGTACGTTGCAGTGTTGCCCAACCAAGTCGCAGAAGCGACAGCATTCCCGGTCGTTTTGATTTCATAGCGCAAAATGTCTTATAACGCTGCTTATTGGGAGGAACTCGATGAGCAGAGGGCGCCTGCAGTCGAAGAAGCCGTTCATCATGTCCTTACCGGAACTTCTATGAATAACTTTGGATTTCTTTGGGATGTTTCCACTTTTGGCTGTGCCGTTTGCTGTTGGAGTGCTGTCAGGTGGAATCATTCTGTTCCGCAATATAGCCCACCCCTATACTGCCAATCGAACGAAACTAGACTCCCTAGAGGTGGAGCCTCTCCACGCCCACACCGGCATGATGGCCAACTCAAAAGGTCTACTACCATCTTTGCATAAGGGTTAGTTTTCACTAACGTGAGGTGCCACAGGATGTGGGTACAGCGATGATGGCGTACGTCTGGTTAAGGTTAGCCATTAATACTCGCTCATCTGGAGATAGATTGGGTCGAAGTCGAACGAAGGGTAGCGGTTTGAAGGGCAGAGGAAAGAAAGTCCCAAATCTAGAGCCAAGGGGAAAAAACCTCTGCGATAGTTAGGTCGGGTGGTAAGAGCAGTAGAGGATGTCTTGCTGACTGCGACAGGTCGTGCAAGGGTTGGCTTTGTTAGTAGTGGGTATCATGCATGTCGTTACCTTTGACGTTGTGCGGTGGTGTTGCTCGGCGGTTGAAGCTGGGTGCCGGTGTTGAGCTCTCGTTCAGCGTCAGCAACCTGCAACAGTTAGGTTTATTATCGTTTTTGTGTCCGATAGGTCATATATCGGATGCAGAGAGTAGGGTGGTGTTGGCGAATTGTTTGTGCGTCAGTGGGCGAGCTCGTCGGTGTCCCTGTTTTGGCCTGTTGGTCGGCTCTAGGAGCAGCTGGTAATTACCAGTGTTGTTGATATGCAGGGGCTTGCCGACGTTTGTCGCTTGTTTGTGTTAAGTTAGTTTACCATAGGTGGCTATGCCCTACCTAGTAGTGTCTTTGGCCGCTTGTGCTTCCACCTATGGTTGTGATCGTTGTTTTCCAGAGTGAGGATGAAAGGATTGTTCGAGTGTCTCGAGTTCCTGTATAGTCGTGTTGCGTGTTTTTTTGAATACTTCCTTGAGGGTTTCAAGGCGGTATTCTTGGTGAAGATCCACGGTGCGTGTGTAGCGTGGAGCGTTGCTAATGATTCGTAGCACTTTGTTCTGTATGATCTGCAGGCGGCGCAGTCGTGTAGGAGCTGCATATCCCCAGACGGGAACTGCGTACGCCATTAGAGGTCTAGTCAGTGTCATGTATATGGACGTCGGCGTAGGCTACACTTCAGCGATTTGGCTGGGAAGCACTGCAACATCCTCCGTAGAGCCCGCATATTCCAAAAAATTGTTAAAATGACTCTGAGCACTATGGGACTTAACATCGGGGGTCATCAGTCCCGTAGACTTGGAACTACTAAAACTTAACTAACTAAGGACATCACACAACACACAGTCTTCACGATGCAGAGAAAATCCCTGACCCCGCCGGGAATCGAACGCGGGAACCCTGGTGTGGGAAGCGAGAACGCTACCGCACGACCACGAGCTGCGGACTGTGTATCCGTCAGTGGCCGACTGCGTTCTACGAAACAGGAACTGATCGTCTCGTCTCCTAGGGGTATAAATGTCTAAACGCGTGTGGCGATTACTTTTCAATGGAACCATTCCTTGGTCCAGCTGTGCCGGGCGTTCGGTTTTGATTTGAGTGCTCCTCACAGTTCACTTGCGAAAGAGGTAGCTTAGAAAACATTCCTTCGAGTGATCCTCGAGTACTCCTCGTCAGCCTGCGACCATTACCAGATAATGTTAACAGATATTGTGTAGGAGCGGCGCGCTTCATCTCAGTTTCCTTTAGTGAGCAGGAGGACGTTACGTAGATGCTCAACAAGCTCCAAAGGCAGGCGCTGCAAGAGAGGCGTTTTGTATTACTGAGTGTACTAGTAGAATGCCTAAAGTGAGCGTTGCCAGAAACCAAAGAACACATTGCAACGTCTCACATACCTATCGCGAAATGACCACGACAGGAAGATGAAAAAAGTTAGAGCACACACAGAATTTCATCGAGTGTCGTTATTCACACACACGATTTGTGAAAGGAAGAGAGAAGAAATAAATCGTGATAGGCACCAGATGTATCCTCCGCCACACAATGTAACATGCCTTCCTGGTATAAATGTAGAGGCCATGGCAACAGATTTTGCTGGAGAAGTACTTGCTTTTGTTCCAATATGAAACATTACGTCTAGTCTCCGTTCTGGGCTCATATCGAGTTTTTGAATCCAAGGGTTGACACCGATTACTTGGGTTAATGCGGGGACCGAGGTTGCGTGGATAACCCTAAACCGGAAAAATCCGAATGATACACGTTTTTACCGGAAACTCTTGATTGCTGTGTTTAACTAACATGCTATACGTCATATCTGAAATCCCATTGCATAACTTACGTGTTACTCTCTCGGGCCGTCCGAAGTGGCCGAGCGGTTCTAGGCGCTACAGACCGGAGCCGCGCGACCGCTACGGTCGCAGGTTCGAATCCTGCATCGGGCATGGATGTGTGTGATGTCCTTAGGTTAGTTAGGCTTAAGTAGTTCTAAGTTCTAGGGGACTGATGACCTCAGCAGTTAAGTCCCATAGTGCTCAGAGCCATTTGAACCATTTTTTTACTCTCTCGTAATAACGTGTTGGAAACTATCGAACTATGCATCTAGGGAAAGGGCTAACCAAAGATATAGACAAGAAAACGGCCGTGAGGATCCTACAAGAAAATAGTGTCCACTATTACCTGGAGATGAAATAAGAAAATAATGGAAAAATATTTCAGGGACGTCCGACGCCGCATTGGTGCCCTCATCGTCATTCAGCTCTAAAACCTAAGTGATGTGCATCGGAATGTATTCTAAACGAAAATATTCGTTGTAATTGTGTAACTGAATACGTGAAGCTTCGTTCTTTTTTAAACAGCTGAATTACGCTCGCGTAATCGACAAGCACAATAATCCGCACGGGGTAATCAGATGCTTGCTGTATTCAGAACACACATTTTTCATTTGAAGTGTATCATAACAACAGGCAGGAAATTCCCTTACTGCCTTTCCCTTTCCTGAACATGTGCCTTCTGAAAGGCTGAATTGAAGGTCAGCTGCACGGGCAGAATTCCGAAGTCCTTTTGGCTTTATCCTTGTCCTTGTCACTTTATCTCCGCTAAAAACCGGTTCTCACTGAAGCTGTATGGCCGGCAGAGCAGACAGACTAAAGCAATTACGCTGCCGCCCTTCTGTCAAGACATATCAGAACCTTCTTTTTCGGGCACATATTTCGACACACGGTTCCACTTTTGGCACATATACACTACTGGCCATTAAAATAGCTACACCACGAAGATCGCGTGCTACAGACGCGAAATTTAACCGACAGGAAGAAGATGCTGTGATAATGCAAATGATTAGCTTTTCAGAGCATTCACACAAGGTTGGCGCCGGTGGCGACACCTACAACGTGCTGACATGAGGAAAGTTTCCAACCGATTTCTCATACAAAAACAGCAGTTGACCGGCCTTGCCTGGTCAAACGTTGTTGTGATGCCTCGTGTAAGGAGGAGAAATGCGTACCATCACGTTTCCGACTGTGATAAAGGTCGGATTGTAGCCTATCGCCATTGCGGTTTATCGTATCGCGATATTGCTGCTCGCGTTGGTCCAGTTCCAATGACTGTTAGCAGAATATGGAATAGGTGGATTCAGGAGGGTAATACGGAACGTTGTGCTGGATCCCAACGGCCTCGTATCACTAGCAGTCGAGATGACAGGCATCTTATTCTCATGGCTGTAACGGTTCGTGCAGCCACGTCTCGGTCCTTGAGTCAACAGTTGGCGACGTTTGCAAGACAACAACCATCTGCACGAACAGTTCGACGACGTTTGCAGCAGCATGGACTATCAGCTCGGAGACCACGGCTGCGGTTACCCCTGGCGCTGCATCACAGACAGGTGCGATGGTGTACTCAACGGCGAACCTGGGCGCACGAATGGCAAAACGTCATGAATCCAGGTTCTGTTTACAGCATCATGATGGTCGTATCCGTGTTTTGGGGACATCACGGTGAACGCACATTAGAAGCGTGTATTCGTCATCTCCATACTGCCGTATCAGTCGGCGTCATGGTATGGGGTGCCATTGGTTACATGTCTCGGTCACCTCTTGTTAGCATTAACGGCACTTTCAACAGTGGGCGTTACATTTCAAATGTGTTACGACCCGTGGCTCTACCCTTCATTCGATCCCTGCCAAACCCTACATTTCAGCAGGATAACACACGACCGCATGTTACAGGTCCTGTACGGGCCTTTCTGGATACAGAAAATGTTCGACTGATGCCCTGGCCAGCACATTCTGCAGATCTCTCACGAAATGAAAATGTCTGGTCAATGGTGACCGAGCAACTGGCTCATCACTATACGCCAGTCACTACTCTTGATGGACTGTGGCATGGTGTTGAAGCTGCATGGGCAGCTGTACCTGTACACGCCATCCAAGCTCTGCTTGACGCAATGCCCAGGCGTATCAAGGCCGTTATTACGGCCAGAGGAGGTTGTTCTGGATACTGTTTTCTCAGGATCTATACACCCAAACTGCGTGAAAATGTAGTCACATGTCAGTTCTGGTATAATATATTTGTCCAATGAATACCCGTTCGACATCTGCATTTCTTCTTGGTGTAGCAATTTTAATGGCCAGTAGTGTATTTCCTAAGAGGCAGTTTGTATCTTTACAACGTTTCTACGTTTACATCTCTACTCTGCAAACTAGTGTGAAGTGCGTGGCAGAGGGGAAGGAAGAAAATCTCTAGTCCCTACACACAAAATAGCGGAAATCGTAGAACACCAGCAAAACATATCTACCGCTCAGTTTAAGGAGCATCTCGCAAAAAGAGTATAAGGGGTGGCGGGTGGGAGCTCAAGCTCATAGGGCAAAATCCCTGCCATTAATAGACTGAGAAGGGACGAATCAGGCTACAGGCAGTCTTGAAAGAACTGCATAGACCACTATTCTTCTCAACTTTGAGAAAAATAGTGATGTCTATGCCCACTATAGTTGAGGAAAACTAATAACTACGAGGGAGGATCGGAAAGTAATGCACAATAATTTTACTACCAAAAGTTTAATACATAATAAAATAAACAAATCGCAAACAAAATTACGTCTTTTATCTACTTTT
Organism: Schistocerca gregaria; assembly: GCF_023897955.1. Lineage (NCBI taxonomy): Eukaryota > Metazoa > Arthropoda > Insecta > Orthoptera > Acrididae > Schistocerca > Schistocerca gregaria. Next base: position 244,141,650 of record NC_064921.1, read on the forward strand.
CTACATAGTTACCAACGTTCTCAAAACATTTCTCCCAACATGGTACCAAACTGAATATGCCATGGTCATAGAATTCCGTTTGGTTGGAATACAGCCATCTGTGAACTGCTGATTTCATAGCTGCCTCTGTTACAAAGCGCTGGCAGGCCAGTCATTTCTTCCACGGATCAAACAGATGAAAGCCGGACGGTGCTAGGTCCGGAGTGTATAGTGAATGCTGGAGCACCTCCCAACCAAATTTGGCGATTTTCTCACAACAGGAAGCAGTCAGCATCAATGTTGTGGCGCTTGTCACGAAGGCCAAGACACTTAACCAAAGTTTTAATGAAGGAAGCAGCATTCACAGTGGTCCCGTGTTCAGCCAAGTCCACCAGTAACACACCATGCATATCCCAAAATACAGTCACATGCACTTTCTTAGCAGACAGAGTCACTTTGAATTCTTTTTGTTCTGGAGAACCAGCGTGTTTCTACTCACCAGAAGCATGCTTGGTTTCGGGCGTGCAGTGGTACGCCCACGACTCGTCACCAGGGACGTCTCCTTTCAGAAATGTATGCCCTTCTGCTGCATAAAGCGTTAAGTGATCCAAGCTTAACGTCATTCGCTGACCCTTGTGGTTGTCTGTCAATTTTTAGGCAACCAGCGAACACTAACTTACGAAATTTCTGCAAGGTTCGCAGGAGGGCTTCTGTAAAGTTTGGTAGGTAGGAGGCGACGTACTGGCAGAGTAAAGCTGTGAAGACGGAGTGTGAGTCGTGCTTGGGTAGCTCAGATGGTAGAGCATTTGCCCACGAAAGGCTAAGGTCCCGAGTGCGAGTCTCGGTCTGGCACACAGTTTTAATCTGCCAGGAAGTTTCATATCAGCGCACACTACGATGCAGAGTGAAAATCTCATTCAAGGCGGATTTTATTTAAAAAACGAAAAAGGTAACAGAAGGTTTTGAAATGTGGTGCAAGAGAAGAAAGCTGAAAATTAGATCGGTATAACTAATGAAGAAGTCGTGGATAGAACTGTTGTTGTTGTGGTCTTCAGTCCTGGGCCTGGTTTGATGCAGCTCTCCAGTCTACTCTATCCTGTGCAAGCTTCTTCATCTCCCAGTACCTACTGCAACCTACATCCTTCTGAATTTGCTTGGTGTATTCATCTCTTGGTCTCCCTCTACGATTTTTACCCTCCACGCTGCCCTCCAATGCTAAATTGGTGATCCCTTGATGCCTCAGAACATGTCCTACCAACCGATCCCTTCTTCTAGTCAAGTTGTGCCACAAACTCCTCCCCAATTCTATTCAATACTTCCTCATTAGTTACGTGGTCTACCCATCTAATCTTCAGCATTCTTCTGTAGCACCACATTTCGAAAGCTTCTATTCTCTTCTTGTCTAAACTATTTATCATCCATGTTTCACTTCCATACATGCCTACACTCCATACAAATACTTTCAGAAACGATTTCCTGACACTTAAATCTATACTCGATGTTAACAAATTTCTCTTCTTCAGAAACGCTTTACTTGCCATTGCCAGTCTACATTTTATATCCTCTCTACTTCGACCATCATCAGTCATTTTGCTCCCCAAATAGCAAAACTCACTTACTACTTTAAGTGTCTCATTTCCTAATCTAATTCCTTCAGCATCACCTGACTTAATTCGACGGAACCGTGCGACTGCTACGGTCGCAGGTTCGAATCCTGCCTCGGGCATGGATGTGTGTGATGTCCTTAGGTTAGTTAGGTTTAAGTAGTTCTAAGTTCTAGGGGACTAATAACCACAGCAGTTGAGTCCCATAGTGCTCAGAGCCATTTGAACCATTTGAACTTAATTCGACTACATTCCATTATCCTCGTTTTGCTTTTGTTGATGTTCATCTTATACCCTCCTTTGAAGACGCTGTCCATTTTGTTCAACTGCTCTTCCAAGTCCTTTGCTGTCTCTGATAGAATTACAATGTCATCGTAAAAGAAATTTATGGCACAACTTTACTAAAAGAAGAGAATCTTTGACAGAACACGTACTAATGCATCAAAGGATCTTCAGTTTGGTAATCTGAGAAGTATAAGGGGAAAAGATTGTAGAGGGACACCAAAGGTTGGCTCTAGTTAGCAGGTTTGAAGGGATGAAGAGGGCAGACTTGGGTGTAGAGCTGCATAAAACCAGTATTCCGTCTGGAAAGTCACGTATGATGTACTTCGAAAAAAGAAGCAAATAAAAAACAGAAAGAAAGACGCCAGCAGTATTGCCTATTCCTTCTTGAGGGACACGTAATAGGATAATAAGATGCATCAGACGTGGAGTAAACAAGCTTGTTTTTGCTTCTGCTACCGTGGCGCCGGACATGCCACAGCAGTGACGTCACTCCAGCAGTCAACCCACCGGCCACGTGAGTCTGGTCTCGAAAGCACAAAGCTTTCCGGAGCGACAGGAGGGGCGGAAGCCTGAGATGGACCGGAACAGGGGCGATGACGGAGCGTTGAGAGGTGGGGGTCGAGAATGAAGCAGCGTGAGGATGAAGGGGAAGGGGGGGGGCGGAGTTTGGGCGGTGGCGACGGTAAATGGGGGAAGCACGGGCAGGGCCAGACGGCGTAGCCGAAAGGGCGTGGCCGTCACTGCACGTGTAGCACGCCTTCTGCTGCCGCTGCCAGCTTTTTTAACTTGATACGCACGAAGACGGGGTTCAAGCTACAGTTACGAGATTTCTGTCACTACAAGTATATTAAATTCATTTTGAACGTTATAGCTGTCGGTCACTCTGCTTCCAGCCACTTCTTGTTCAGGAGGCTGATAAGCCAAAACACTATGGCCACCCGCCCACTGCGAGTTTAATGCCGCGTGTTGGCGTTGCAGACGCATACACAAGCGGAGCAGACCCAAATGGGGAATCACTCCCCCAACGGTAACGGCCGCAAATGTGGAAAATCCACTGATTTAAGGTAACTCGCCGGTGAATCCGCTTATTAAAATTGATTTTTCTTTTCCGTCTTAAATCGATATTTAATTTTTGGAGAAAATGTTGGTTAAAATAATTGGATTGGACATCAGAAATTAGTTTGAAAATAAACGTAAAAGATCTCTAGATGTGCTTTCAAACCCTAGTTTCATCTGTTTTCACATGTCACTCCTTTTCGAGAAACATATACTGTACAACTGTTTTTCAAGTTGAACGCCCTGATAGAAGTTACGCTTTGCGATGCTCTTATGTTTCCCTTGTATGTAATATGGTTTTGCAGCGTTGTTTTCCTTATCAACTTGTTTGTGATTCGAGTTGCTGCTATTTTGTCATTCTCGAAAGTTATTATGTCTGTGATTTCTTTTAATGTAGGGCAATTAACAAGTGTGAGTTACTAGGAACATATTCTGAGTCTCATATGAGACAATTACTGTTTGGTAGTTGATTCCATGAGAGTGGCCGAAGCTGACAAGTGGATCTGTGATTCAACTAAGGACGCCAGGATAACGAGGAGAAACAAGACAAACATGCGAGAAGATGAGAAACATGCAAACCAAGAAGATTATGCAACTGGAACGTATTGGGAGGAACAGATGGGGAATCATAGATTAAATATAACTTTAAATTGAATTACTTGAAGATTAAATTTTCTGGCATGTTTATTTTATGCATAAAATATTTATTTGAGCTAGAGGTCTAAAATTTTTTGGGATGTTGAGAGGCTCTATTGGTAGACTACAGACATGCACATACAATCAAAAGGAAGAAAAATAAATACTGAATAATCAGAAAAAATAACGTTAATTTTGATTATCAGATATAAATATTTCTACATGAAAAACTTGTGGCTTAAATGACTTGATCGTGGTCTAATTTTTAGATAGACATGTTGTTAACGTGTGCTTAAAGTTTCAGGCATCTAAGTAAGATAGTCATTGCATAGATTCCGTGTTTGAACCGATAAATAAAAAAAAAATATAGTTAACTTATCTTCACCAAAAATTTTGTAATAAAGTCAACGTGAGAACTGATGTGACTAACTGCAAGTCAGCGAGAAGCACTCCTATTGTCCTACAATTTTCATCCTACTAAGAGTTCACGTTTCTTAGTTAGAGCGTTGTAAACTTAATGAGAATTGGTACTAATTTTCCAGGCGTTCAGAGGCAAGTTACCTTAAACGACTCTGATGAAGGGCATATTGGTATAGCTCGGCGCCCGTGAACGACCATGTCGGATACGGCGAAGTTTGTCGACTGATAGCACATAACAATCAGTGGAGAGCAGCTGAAGGACGATGAAACGACACGTAGGCGGCACGGTATTGGTGTTCATCACTCTTCACAGGACGTGGTGGTTGGAGGCTTGATTGCTCTGTAAAGAGGGATGGGTGATCTATGGCACGTTTCAAAACAGAGTACAATGCTGATGTAGGCACAAGTGTTTCGCAACACACCGTTCACTGCACGTTGTTGAACGTGTGGTTCTGCAGCTGCCCCGTACCCAAGTTGACCTAGAGACATCGTCAGTTACGATGACAGTGCTCCTGGCATCATTGATATTGGACTGTGGACCAATTGAAACGTGTCTCTTTATCGGAAGAATGACTTTTCTTGTTACAGCAGGTCGATGATTGTGTTCGGAAGCTCCGTCATCCACGAGAACGGCTACTCGAAACATCATCCACCACGCCATAAACGCAGGCCGGTGGAGGTAATGTTATGCTGTGGAAGACATTCACTTGGGCTTCTGTGAGACATGTGGTTGTAACTGAATGCACTAGGACACCTGTGGATTACATGAACATTATTGCGGACCATCTGTATCTCTTCACACTTGATGTCTTGCGGACGGCGATGTCATCATCCAACTGGATAACTGCGTATCACAAGGCTAGACTAGTGCTTCAGTGGTTTGAGGAGCGTGATAGTGAACTCACATTAATGTTTTGACGACGAAATTCGCATGATCTGAACCCTACGGAACATACGAGGGACACATTAGGCCCACCGAACCACAGTTTAGGGGAAATGCGCCACCTCTGCGTAGACGTCCTGTGCCACATGCCCCCGGAAGTCCACGGAATGCGGAATCGCTGCTGTATTTTCCTAAAGTGAGCCAACACGTTATGAAAGAGGTAGTCATAATGGTTTGTCTCATCAACGCATGAGACTCATCTTTATACGCGCAGGTATACAAATGCAGTGCACCATTCGCAGACTTAGACCATGTGGCAAAAACTCCTTTGCAGTTGCGTTAGTGTTCTGGTCACCAACCTTAAGGGTAGTTTGATGCAGTTCTCCACGATAATTAGTTCTTACAGTTTAACATTTCATGTGACTCCCACATGTAATAAATTATATTTTCATTTCGACGGAATTACTTGTTCGTTACCATGTTTCTTGTACTTTAACGGTATCCATTGCTAATCTTTCACCTCGCGATTAATGAGTCAGTCTTGGAAACGGTCTTGTTACGTATATGCAGGGTAATTCCGTGATGATGTCACAAACTTTCAGCGACGATGAAGAAGGATAAATGTAAATGAACCTGAAAAGTCCTAGTCGAAAGTTATAAGCGAAAATTGTTCTGATACCTCTGGCAACGGAAAACATGTACCGGTACTGTTGTTGCTAAGTTTTTATTGTAGCCAACTTTCAGAGGTGGTGGTACGGACCAATACAAGAAAAAAAGTGTCTAGTAAACATGGGCTCTAAATTGCATACCTTAAGGTCATTTTCGGTACTATGAAAGGTCTCTTTTGTTGCAAGTTCTTTGGTTTCCGTATTTTGAGAGGAGACAATGTGGACCAAAACAAGAAATACATGTAAAAATGTCCAGTAAAATGGTCAGTTGCCCAGTAGAAGAGACGTGTAGTCACAGAAGCAAAGATGAGCAGAGCAAGTGCTCATAGCTCTTAAGGTGTGTTCTTAGAGCCCACTTTTTTTTTGTCTTGGTCTATATTGGTCCCTCCAAAAATATAGAAATCAAAGACCTTGCAGTAGAAGAAAAGTGTTTAAGATACAGAGAAGAACAAGTGCTCATTGCTCTTAAGGTATGCATTTTAGAGCCCTTGTTTGGTAGATTTTTTTTTCTTGTTTTGGCCGATACCACCGCCTCTAAAAGTTGACAACCCTACAATCTTAACATCATTGTCTATTCCACTGTCGTAGATATCAGAACGAGGTTCCCTTATAACTTTCGACTGGGCGTTTTCGGATCAGGATCCCTTACCTTAAACGGATACATTTACCCTTATACACCATCCGTGAGCCGGCCGGTGTGGCCGAGCGGTTCTAGGCGCTTCAGTCTGGAACTGCGCGACCCCTACGGTCGCAGGTTAGAATCCTGCCTCGGACATGGATGTATGTGATGCCCTTAGGTTAGTTAGGTTTAAGTAGTTTTAAGTTCTAGGGGACTGATGACCTCAGATGTTGAGTCCCATTGTGCTCAGAGCCATTTGAACCATTCGTGAAGGTTTCTAAAACCGTCACGGGATCAGCGTGGAAGGAGTGTACCTCCTAAAGGGATGTCAAGTGCATTTTGTCAGGTGTTGAGGCAGATATTTGCAACTTCATTTTAGCATTTTGTACCTGGTATCAGCCCAAAGAAATACTGACCAGAATGTCCTTCACGTGACGCCCATTATGGCCGGGAAGCATCGAGTTGTTTCCCATTACAAAGAAAATTATTTATTTTATAAAGTGGTCTGAAATTAATCTAATATATTCCCAAATTAATCTAATGCAATATTTGTTACATGAATGTGTATTAACAGAGGTAGTACAAAAATGAAAAATAACCAGTACTCCAGGGTCTACAACGCCATCCTGGTCCGCACTGATTGCCACTGACATGCAGCAACGCAACCCAGCCGCTACTGGAGTACTGCTTATTTTTCGTGTTTTGCTGCTCCTGTTGAAACATATCCATACAACAGATATCGAACTAGATTAATCTGGGACCGCACTATAGAATGAGGATGAAAAAAAAAACAGCTTTAAAAATTATTTTGTTTGTAAAGAGAAACAAACTGACGCTTTCGGTCGACACTGGATGTCGCATGAAAGACATAGTGATCAGAATTTGTTATTGTTGACTCCAAATACACATTGGAAAAAGCGAAATTGGAAATATCTGCAGAAACACCACAAGAAATACACATGGCGTCTTTGATGAGGGACGCGAAATTTAACCGACAGGAAGAAGATGCTGTGATATGCACATGATTAGCTTTTCAGAGCATTCAAACAAAGTTGGCGCCGGTGGCGACACCTACAACGTGCTGACATGAGAAAAGTTGCCAACCGATTTCTCATACACAAACAGCAGTTGACCGGCCTTGCCTGGTGAAACGTTGTTGTGATGCCTCGTGTAAACCGAGCGAGGTGGCGCAGTGGTTAGCACACTGGACTCGCATTCGTGAGGACGACGGTTCAATCCCGTCTCCAGCCATCCTGATTTACGTTTTCCGTGATTTCCCTAAATCGTTTCAGGCAAATGCTGGGATGGTTCCTTTGAAAGGGCACGGCCGATTTCCTTCCCAGTCCTTCCCTAATCCGAGCTTGCGCTCCGTCTCTAATGACCTCGTTGTCGACGGGACGTTAAACACTAACCACCACCACCTCGTGTAAGGCGGAGAAATGCGTACCATCACGTTTCCGCCTGTGATAAAGGTCGGATTGTAGCCTATCGCCATTGCGGTTTATCGTATCGCGACATTGCTGCTCGCGTTGGTCGAGATCCAAGGACTGTTAGCAGAATGTGGAATCGGTGGGTTCATGAGGGTAATATGGAACGCCGTGCTGGATCCCAACGGCCTCGTATCACTAGCAGTCGAGATGACAGGCATCTTATCCGTAACGGATCGTGCAGCGACGTCTCGATCCTTGAGTCAACAGATGGGGACGTTTGCAAGACAAGAACCATCTGCACGAACAGTTAGACGACGTTTGCAGCAGCATGAAATATCAGCTCGGAGACCACGGCTGCGGTTACCCTTGACGCTGCATCACAGACAGGAGTGCCTGCGATAGTGTACTCAACGACGAACCTGTGTGCACGAATGGCAAAACGTCATGAATCCAGGTTCTGTTTACAGCATCATGATGGTCGCATCCGTGTTTGGCGACATCGCGGTGAATGCACATTGGAAGCGTGCATTCGTCATCGCCATACTGGCGTATCACCTGGCTTGATGGTATGGGCTGCCATTGGTTACACGTCTCGGTCACCTCTTGTTGGCATTGACGGCACTTTGAACAGTGGACGTTACATTTCAGATGTGGCTCTACCCTTAATTCGATCCCTGCGAAACCCTACATTTCAGCAGGATAATGCACGACCGCATGTTGCATGTCCTGTACGGGCCTTTCTGGGTACAGAAAATGTTGGACTGTTGTCCTGGCCAGCACGTTCTCCAGATCTCTCACCAATTGAAAACATCTGCTCAATGGTGGCCGAGCAACTGGCTCTTGATGAACTGTGGTATCATGTTGAAGCTTGCATGGGCAGCTGTACCTGTACACTGTTTGACTCAACGCCCAGGCGTATCAAGGCTGTTATTACGGCCAGAGGTGGTTGTTCTGGGTACTGATTTCTCAAGATCTATGCGTGAAAATGTAATCACATGTCAATTCTAGTATAATATATTTGTCCAATGAATACTCGTTTATCATTTGCATTTCTTCTTGGTGTAGCAATTTTAATGGCCAGTAGTGTAACTGCTGTTCTTCATCACATAGCATTTATTTATGATACAAGTTCGTATTATAGGGTATGCGATTCAAAGAAGCATGAGACTTGATCACAGCTAAAAAATGACTGAAACAAAAAGAAATTCGGAGCTGAGCAGTGGGATAGAGAGGGCGAAATGATTTCGAGTTGTAAAATACAGCGGAGCCTGGCAAAATAAGCTGACGTTCTTGAAAGTTTCTAATTATATGTTGGGAGCTAAGCAAAGGGTTACGCAGAGCTAAAGATAACGGCAATGTAACCTAACGGCCGCAAAGATAATTTGGCTCAGTGCCGTCAAACGCAAGCAGCGCGAATAGCGAAAGTTCCGAGCAGCCGCCGGTCTGGGAGTTCTGTGAAGGCGTCGCGCGCCAGCCAGTGCCCACCGTGGCATTTTCGTGTCGGGGGAAGTGACGATACGAGCGCGTAAAGCAACTTGCGACGTACTTACCCGGTTACTGGTCTGTGCTAACTGTCGCGTAAGTGTGAGATTCGTACTGCCGTACTGGGAAGCTGAAGGAAATGTAGTTCATGCGCATGACGACACGGCTCTCAGCTTATACATCTACATACATTCTCCGCAAGCCGCGATACGGTGCTTGGTGGAGGTTATCTTGTACTGTTATTTGTCATGCCCTTTCCTTTTCCAGTAGCAAATGGAGCGACGGAAATACGACTGTATACAGGGTGGTCCATTGATAGTGACTGGGCCACATATCTCACGAAATAAGCATCAAACGAAAAAACTACTAAGAACGAAACACGTCTAGCTTGAAGCGGGAAACCAGATGGCGCTCTGGTTGGCCATAGGTCAAACGAATATCGACTTCGTTTTTTTTTTAAATAGTAACTCCCATTTTTATTACACATTCGTGTAGTACGTAAAGAAATATGAATGTTTTAGTTGGACCACTTTTTTCGCTTTGTGATAGATGACACTGTAATAGTCACAAACGTATAAGTACGTGGTATCACGTAACATTCTGCCAATGCGGGGGTATTTGCTTCGTGATACATTACCCGTGTTAAAATGGACCGTTTACCAATTGCGAAAAAGGTCGATATCCTGTTGATGTATGGCTATTGTGATCAAAATGCCCAAAGGGCGTGTGATATGTATTGCTGCTCGGTGTCCTGGACGACATCATCCAAGTGTCCGGACCGTTCGCCGGATAGTTACGTTATGTAAGGAAACAGGAAGTTTTCAGCCACATATGACACGTCAACCACGACCTGCAACAAAAGATGTTGCCCAAGTAGGTGTTTTAGCTGCTGTCGCGGGTAATCCGCACACCAGTAGCAGACAAATTGCGCGAGAATAGGAAATCTCAAAAACGTCGGTGTTGACAGTGCTACATCAACATCGATTGCATCCGTACCATATTTCTATGCACCAGGAATTGCATGGCGACGACTTTGAACGTTGTGTACAGTTCTGCCAGTCGGTACAAGAGAAATTACAGAGGGACTGATTTTTTGCACGCGTTCTATTTAGCGACGAAGCGTCATTCACCAGTAGCGATAACATACACAGGCATAATATGCACTATTGGCCAACGGAAAATCCACGATGGCTGCGACAAGTAGAACATCAGCGACCTTGGCGGGTTAACGTATGGTGCGGCATTATGGGCGGAAGGATAATTGGCCCCCATTTTATCGAAGGCAGTTTAAATGGTGCAATGTATGCTGATTTCCTACGCAATGTTCTACCGATGTTACTACAAGATGTTTCACTGCATGACAGAATGGCAATACCATGGTCCGCACGTTCACCGGATCTGACGTCCCCGGATTTCTTTCTGTGGGGAAAGTTGAAGGATATATGCTATCGTGATGCACCGGCAACGCCTGACAACATGCGTCAGCTCATTGTCAATGCATGTGCATACATTACGGAAGGCGAACTACTCGTTGTTGAGAGCAATGTCGTTACATGTATTGCCAAATGCATTGAGGTTGACGGACATCATTTTGAGCATTAAAAAACCTGCCTGTTGCCAATTGTTCGTCTAAAATTGTGGGCCATATGTCTGCGACTATCACAGCGCCATCTATCACAAAGCGAAAAAAGTGGTCCAACTAAAACATTCATATTTCTTTACGTAATGCACGAATATGTGATAAAAAATGTGGGTTCCTATTTTTAAAAAATGCAGTTGATATCCGTTTGACCTATGGCAGCGACATCTAGCGGACCAACAGTAGCGGCATCTGGTTTCCCCTTCAAGCTAGACAAGTTTCGTTCTTTGTAGTTTTTTCGTTTGACGCTTATTTCGTGAGATATTTGGTCCTGTCACGATCAATGGACCACCCTGTATATGCCTTCACACGAGCCCTCACTTCTTCGCGTTCCTTATGTGAAGTGTTCGTCAGCGGCGGCAGTAGGACCATTCTGCAGTCTCCTTCAAATGCCAGTTCTCTAAGTTTTATTATTAGAGTTTCGCGAAAAGAACGTTGTATTCCCCTCATGGATTCTCATTGGAGTTCCGTAGCACTCGTGTGTTGCTCGAACCTATCGGCAGCAAATCTAGCACCACGCCTCGGAGTCGATTCGATGTCTTCATTTAATTCGATTTGGTGGAGATCCAAAACACTAGAACTGTACTAAAGAATGGCTCGCGCTGTAGTTCTGACGCGGTCTCCTTTATAGACGAGCCACACTTTTCTAGGATTATCCCAGTAAACCCAAGTCGATCAATCACCTTCCCTGCAATGGACCTTAGGTCGCTTTGCAACTGTAAGCCTAGGTATCTAATAGTCGTGACTGTGTCAAGCAGCAAGCCATTGATATTGCATTCGACCATTACAGGATTGTCTTTTCTTCTTACGCGAATTAAAATGCACTTTTGTACATTTACAGCAAGCTGCCATTTACCGAATCAAATAGAAATTCTGTTTAAGTCATCCTCTAAACATGCTACAGGCATTCAACGATGACACTTCTGCGCACACCACAGCGCCATCAGCGCAACGGTCGTAGACTGCTACTCACCATATCCTTTCCAGACTGGTCGACGAGTGACCGAACAGAACCAGAACTTTTTCTCGGAAAGATCTTTCGCTAGCGTACGACGATCGAAGTTGTTGTACACTTCGCTCATCGATCTTTTTATAGATGCATGAATTTCCACTAATTTTTACCTGTCGACATTTCAACGTTCTTGTTTGAAGAGAGAATACAAGAATCTCTCCTTCCTCAGCATTTTCCAGATTTTGTTGCTAAACACGGTGGGTCTTCTCCGTCCTTAACCAAGTTATTCGGCACATACCTACCCAGAACGCAACTTGCAGTCAGGTTAAACTTTTGCTATCGTTTCTCCACTTCCATCAGACTGGAACTAAAAGATGTCCATTGTCTTATTCTTACTGACTTACCAGATGCTGGCAAAAGATCGTAACGCCGATTGCTTCTTCTACTATTTAAACTTAGCCAAAATAGATGGTACAAAGAGGGGAGAAATGCATCAGAAATTGATATCCGCTGTAAACACTTACTTATTGGAGAGGCTCCATCCCCGCCGCAGTTGCAGTGGTCCGCAACCCCACGACGACTACCGCAGTCCACTTCACCCCTCCGTCGCCCCACACCGAGCCCAGGGTTATTGTGCAGTTCGGCCCCCGGTAGACCCCCCCCCCCCCCCCCCCCCGAGGGAACGTCCCACAAAAGACGAGTGTTAGAGTAATGGTGGTGTACGCGTACGTGGAGAACTTGTTTGCGCAGCAATCGCCGACGTAGTGCAACTGAGACGGAATAAGGGGAACGAGCCCGCATTCGCCGTGGCAGATGGAAAACCACCTAAAAACCATCCACAGACTGGCCGGATCACCAGTCCCGACACGAGTCCGCCGGGCGGATTCGTGCCGGGGACCAGGCGCTCCTCTCTGCCCGGAAAGCCGTGCGTTAGACCGCACGGCCAACCGGGCGGGTTATTGGATAGTACTAGCTGTTCCTAAAAGTACATTAAGCTACACATCCTTGAAGCAAATGTCACTTCAGTCGTTGTAGGGGGCGCACTGTTCTCAGGATTTGGCAAGTTTATTGTATTTTAATTTCTTAGCCTTCCTTTCCACACAATCGTCAGTTAACCCAAAGACGCGTTTCAACCGCGCGAAACAGCCTCGAGCAACAGTTTCACTGGGTAAGTCTCGTATGGTGTAAACGTGGTCCCCATCGCGAATCATCTTGTGCGAGGTTGTTTCGCGGTGAGCCAGACCACTGTTTGTTTTTGGTCACGAAACAAAACGTCCCGCTTCTGTTGTTTCGCATTGCATAGACGTCAATCCTTGCTATGGACGAGACAATGAGCCAGGAGGAAAGCACCCGTCTCATCGAATTTCACCAAAGCTATTCGCTTTTATGGAAGCCCAAAGAATAAGGTTACCGCAATTGTGTTAAAAAAGGGAGGACGCATGGAAAGAAATGAGCGAGATCGTTTAGCAGTTCAGTCAAATTTGAGATCAAGAATGAAAGCTCTGTTGGACGCATACAGAAGCGAAAGGTCGAGGGAAAATAAAAGCAGGATATGGGGGTCGAAAATCCAAATTTTTCTTTGTATTTGTATGCACGTTTGTTATTCAATAAACAACTGCATGTTCCTTCTATATGTGCTATAAATGTGTTGCGAAATATTGTTAAAATATGAGTAAAGAAACCACAAAAATAAGAGTAATCATTAATTCAAACATTTACACATTCCTGATGTACTGACATCAAAAACTTGTAGGATGAATTCTGATATTGTACTCTTTCAACAGGTACTGCAAATGAAGCAGGTGAAAGGGAATACAAACGTATAAAAAATGTAAATGACAGGCAGTGCACAGTCGCTAGGCAGGAATGGCTAGAGGACAAATGTAAGGTTTTAGAAGCATATTTCACCAGAGAAACATAGCTATCGCCTACGGGAAAATTAAAGAAGATTTTTTTGGAAAAGGGAAGCAGCTGCTGGAACAACAATAGCTCAGATGGAAAACCAATCCTATGCAAAGAAGGAAACGCAAGAAGATGGGTCCAGAAATGGAAAAGGACGTAGATGAACATGAGATGGTAGATAGGATACTGCGAGAAAAATTTGACGGCGTACCAACAGACCTAACGTGATGAAATGGAACAACTGCAGCCCTCCTTTCGATGTTGTTCATTATATAGCTACCTGTTTCGGTGATTCAGTACACCATCTTCAGGCCTCGACTGACGCTCAGGGGGTGATCTCCAATCATATACACAATAGCATCAGTGGTGAACATCTGTGTAACAGCGATGTTACGTCTGTCACCATCAACTACAACTAACTGATGGTTGCAGACACGACTTCGCTGTTACAGTCTAAGGAAACCAGTTCATAGATATTGACCACTGATGCTATCGTGTATACGATTGGAGATCACCCCCTGAACGTCAGTTGAGGCCTAAAGATGGTGTACTGAATCACCGAAACAGGTAGCTATATAATAAATAACACCGAAAGGACGGCTTCAGGTGTTCCATTTTACTACGTAAGTGAACGGCCGAAGTTCCTAAAACCTTTGGTCAAAAGGCTGGACATATAACAACAGACCTTAGTCGGAACAAGGCTCCGGGAGTAGACGATATTCTGACAGAAGTACTAATAGCATTGGGAGAGCCAGCCATGACAGAACTCATGAACTTGGTGTGTAAGATGTATGAGACAGGCAAAATACCCTCAACCTTCGAAAGACTGTAATAATTCCAATCCTAAAGAAAGCTGATGCTGACAGGTTTGAATATTACCGAACTTTCGGTTTAATGAGTCATTGTTACAAAATACTAACACGAATTCCGTACAGAAGAATGGAAAAACTGGTAGAAGCTGCTGATCAGTTTGGTTTCGGGGACATGTAGGAATACGCGAGGCAATATTGACCGTACGACCTCTCATAGAAGATGGGTTAAGGAAAGCCAAACCTACATTTATAGCATTTTAGACGTAGATAAAGTTTTGACAATGTTGACTGCAATATTCTCTTTCAAATTCTTAAGGTAGCTGGGCTAAAATACAGGGAGCAGAAGGTTATTTACAACTTGTACAGAAACCAGACGGCAGTTATAAAGAGCCGAGGAGCATGAAAGGAAAGCAGTGGTTGAGAAGGGAGTGAGAGAAGTTTGTACGCTCTCCCCGATGTTATTCAATTTGAACATTGAACAAGTCGCTAAGGAAAACAACAGAAAAAATTGGAGCATTTACGGGGGTGAAACATGGCCGATAAACTGTTTAGATAAGAAAAAAGTAGATACTTCTGAAATGCGGCGCTACAGGAGAATGCTGAAGATTAGATGGGTAGATCGCGAAACCAATGATGAGGTAAAGGATGTAATTAGGGAGACAAGAAATTTGTGGCACAACTTTTACTGAGGCTTCAAAGGCCTAGCAATTTAGTATTCGAGGGAAGTATGGGGGGTGGGGAGGGGGGGGTGGGAAGGGGGTAAAAAATCGTAGAGGAAAACCAAGAGCAGGTTGAAATGGATGTGGGTTGCAGTAGTTATTCGAAGATGACGAGTAGTGTGGACAGCTGCATCAAGCCAGTCTTCAGACAGCAAGAACAACTATAAACTTGTGTGATGTCACAGGAAACCTTCAGCTTCGTATTATTCAGAATCTTTCCCATTCATATTATTGAAGCTCCAGATGACACCCATTGCCATTTACATCATAAATTGGTTCCCATATTGGCATCATCGACGGATAAATCCCATTCTTCACCAGCCGCTACGCCGTTTCGTTTTATAATTCATACACAGCAGCGTCGTGAGGACGGAAAGGTCGCAGCAACATGGGGTTCAACAGAGCGCGCCAACTTTATTGTCCGCCCAAGCTGAGGCCTCACTCTTTTCATGCCTGTTTCGCGCAACTTTTAGCACTGTGTAAATGAAAGGGCGAAACAGCTGCCTCACTATAGAGCTTCGTGCAACTGTTTCGCGAGGCAAGTCCCGCGTAGTGTAAACGCACCTTAAGGGAGGGATGTTATGTGCGAAATCTGACTGTGAATCACGTGAACTTTCACTTCACCATGTTTGGAGTGAGTTAGCCGACATAACCCATCACTAGATTTTAGATTAATGGGCTATTGTTCTGTTCACCGAAAAGTTGCGGTTGAGCCTGTAAGGTGTAGTGAATCGCCGAGACCCGTAATCATCCGTCAAGCATTTGTAAAACAGATGTTTACTGATATGGCAGGACCAGTGAGCGGTTTGGTTAATCTTGTGATGGATGTAGCGTCGCCGATGTCACTCCACATAGGACTAATTTCACAGGCGTATGGAAATGAAATTCTTTACGGTCATATGCACCGTTCTGCCAGTGGAACAGACAATGGTTTCATCCATACAGACCAAAATGATCGAACGTGGAACGAAGAACACAGAAGTACCTTACATGAAGAGAGTTGTCTGTGTTTAAGCTCGTTAACTTTCACAAGGTACTGGGGCTTCAAGTATCCTCTATTTATAGTTTTTATTTATACTAAGGAATACAAGCTCGAATTCTGTTCAGTGACTTTTACATGCCCCAACCTTTGCTGTGTCTGGTTGTGAATTCTTCTGATGGTGGTACTTGTGGAGTGCAGCTTTTTCCAGTCAGGATGTGGCTTGGTTGTTGAGGACTGCAACAGAAAAAAATTCTGTCTGGGATGTTTTCGTAAACGGGCGGCATTCAGGCACAAACGGCACCTCTTATAGATGCTTACAGCTTAGATAACTCTTTACTGCGACGTGAAGGACTTCGTACTCCGTCATTAGTGATGTCGTCGCAGATGCACGTTGTGCACCTTTTGTTGAACCCTCCCGCTGCGATATCAGTTGTGAAGTTTGAAGTTTGATCCACAAAAGTGACGAACGGAACGTCAAAACATTCAGCAGCCTGTTTCACATGGCGGCCAATACACAGACTGCCTACAGAATTGAACGTCAAGGATTTTCGGAAAAAGGGTTCTGACGTCGACGTTGTTGGGAGGGGGCGGGGGGATAGCGGCGTCAGTTTTCAACATCGGTATAGCGGATTTTGTCTTTCTGTCTCTTCTTAATCTTTATTTTATTGTTTTGTTTGTTTTCGTGAGACATTGCAAAGGCTCCATAAGGACTTGGGTATTTTTCCTAAGAATGCTTTTCCACAAAACGGGCCAAAATTGCCGAAGCGAAGAATGATTTAGATTTTACAACACCTAAGTAAAAGACTACACAATGCATAAGGAAGAATGTAAATGAAATAATTATCATCAAAAATGTTTTAACATTGCAAAAGCCAGTTTTATTGAAGCAGAAAAACACAATTGTTCTGATGCTATTTGGTACTTAGAAGAAAATAAAACACAGTGTACAAAGTGAAAGCATATCTTATAAATACTGACTGATATTTTTGCATGTTCAGAGTAGGAAACATAAAAGCGGCCCGGAAAATATTTCGTAAGACAGGCAAAACGGCAGTCAAAACAATGGACAAAGGGTGGTGAAAGTGCACCGAAGAAAGCAAAGACTATTTTGTCTCCTGTTGAGTTATAGCCACTGTTTTTTGGCATTCCCAAGAAATAATCCTCATAGATACTTGGAAAAAGGCAGAACCAATACTGGAACCCATGATGCTTCATTGTTGGTTCGTATGAAATAAGACCAAGGTTGCCATGCAAAAAGTACTCATTCACCAGGACGAAGCACAATCCCAGACGCGAGCGACAACAATGATGCATGAATTGGGCCTTGAATTGGTTCCGCAGCCAGATATAGCCCCAAGTGATTTCTTCGTGTTCCTAAACTTAAAACTTTGGCTCGCTGTGAAGAAATTTTCATCAAATGAGGAAATGGCAGTTGCAGTCAAGGAGTATTTTGCAGTGTGTGACAGAACCTGATTTTTCCGATGGCATGAAATAGCTGGAGGAAGTGTGCATCCCTCAAACGAGACTAGTCTAGAAGTAAAGTGAGATGTTTACGAAATAAACATTTTATCTTGCTCTTGTAGCAGAGCCTTATATTTGATCCTGAAGTGTGTGGCAGCTCGTGGGCACACAATGCCCCCTTTTTTTTTTACCGGAATCTTTTTGTTTCTATTGTTGTATGCTTTCACCTGCCTTAGTTTTCCATCGTTGATTGTGATACACCCAGAGTTCAGCACGATAGATCCAGCAAAACATCGTTGACATACAGGAGAACAATAATGGACCCAGGCATGACCTCTATGGCACTTCTGAGACAAACTTGTTTCCACGACGACTTTTCATCCCCTGAGGCAACGCGCTGCTCTGTTTCCCGGAAACCATTCAAACCACTTCGGTGCAATATCACTGTTATTCACTGAGCGCAAACTCTGAACTACGAAGCAAATATCTCAGTAAGGATTATAGTTTTAAATAATGTTAATGTGTGTGGCTAAGCCAGGAGCCCCACCTGCAGCGAGCCCGGACACCTGGTCCAAGTCTTTTTAGTTGACGCTTCTTGGGTTGACGCTATTCCGGCGACTTTCGTGGTGGTAACACAATACCCAGTCTCCAAGCGGAGAAAATCTCCGACCCGGCTGGGAACCGAATCCGGGTCCCTCGCATGGCATTCTCCCACACTGACCACTCATCGATGGAGGCGAACACAGTTTGAAATAATTCGTTTGTGGTTGCTGTTGCGGTCTTCAGTCCAAAGACTGGTTTGATGCAGCTCTCCATGCTAATCTATCATGTGCAAGCCTCTTCATCTCCGAGTAACTACTATAACCTACATCCTTCTGAATCTGCTTGCTGTCTTCACTCTTGGTTTCCCTATACTATTTTTACCTTCCCACGCTTCCCTCCAGTACTAAATAGGTGATCACTTGACGACTTAGAATGTGTCCTACCAACCGATCCCTTCTTCTCGTCAGGCTGTACCACAAATTTCTGTTTTCCCCAGTTCTATACAGTATCTCCTCATTATTTACGTGATCTATCCATCTAATCGTCAGCAATCTTCTGTAGCATCACATGTCAAAAGCTTATCTTCTTGTCTATTCTGCTTATCGTCCCTGTTTCACTTCCATACGTGGCTATACTCCATACAATCACTTTCAGGAAGGACTTCCTGACACTTCAATCTATCCTCGACGTTAACAAATTTCTCTTCTTTAGTAAAGCTTTTCTTGCATTGCCAGTGTGCATTTTATATCCTCCCTACTTCGACCATCATCAGCTATTTTGCTTCCCAAATACCAAAACTCATATACTACATTAAGTGTCTCACTTCCTAACCTAATTCCCCTCAGCATCACCTGATTTGACAACATACCATTATCCTCCTTTTGCTTTTGTTGATGTTCATCTTCTATCTTTCTTTCAATACACTGTCCATTCCATTCAAGCTCTTCCAAGTCCTTTTCTGTCTCTGACAGAACTACAGGATCATCGGCAAACCTCAAATCTTCATTTCTTCTCCCTGGTTTAACTCCCACTCCAAATTTTTCTTTTGTTTCCTTTACTGATTGCTGTATATACAAATAGAGTATCGCCGGGGATAGGCTACAATCCTGTCTCACTCCCTTCTCAACCACTGCTTCTCTTTCGTGTCCCTCGACGCTTATAACTACCAACTGGTTTCTGTGCAAATTTTAAATAGCCCTTCGCTTTCTGTATTTTACCCCTGTCACCTTTAGAACTTGAGAGAGAGTATTCCAGTCAACATTGCCAAAAGCTCTCTGTAAGTCTACAAATGCTACAAACGTAGGTTTATCTTTCCTTGACCTATTTTCTAAGAGAAGTCGTAAGGTCAGTACTGCCTAGTATTCTGTGGAATTGGACTTAACACTTCAGTGGACTTCTTCTTGAAGTCTACGAGAATTCACCTGTGTCATACACCTTGCTCGCCAGGAGGAAGAGTTTTGTCACGGCTGGTTCCCCCAAGGCTATCAGTAGTTCTAACGGAATGATGTCTACTCCCAGGGCCTCGTTTCGACTTAGGTCTTTCAGTGCTTTGTCACATTCTTCACACAGTGTCATATCTCCCTTCTCATCTTCATATAGGTCCTCTTCCACTTCCAAAATATTGCCCTCAACTACATCTCCCTTGTGTAGACCCTCTGTGCACTCGTTCCACCTATCTGCTTCCCCTGCTTTGCTTAGGACTGGTTTCCATCGAGCTCTTGATGGTCATAAGGTGAATCTCTTTTCTCCAAAGGTCTCGTTAGTTTCCCTGTAGTTCAAATCTGTAATTAGTTTATTCGAGACGAACTATTCCGAGTATTCCCAAAGCATAAGAACCGTTGCTGTTTTCGACTCGTGTTAGATTCACGAGTTCCCCGTTTAGGGTGAGAGGCTGGTCGAGTTGGAAAGCGGACAGGGAAAGCTGGCAGAAGCGTCTCCGCACGTGAGGGAGACAGACGCTGGACCGCGCCGAGTCTATTTCTGCCTTCTGCCGGCCGCCGCTGGCAAGCTGGCAGTCCGCTCGCCGCGTGGCTGGGGCTTTCTCTGGGCGCCGCCTGCCCGCTAGCTGCTGCGCTAGCTCCGGCGGACGCCGAACCGGTCCGTGAATCACGCGCCCCGCAGCTGACGCACACACACACACACACACACACAGGCGACGCTAACAGCCAAGGGTCGCTTTTCCCCCGCACTCACCAGCCGCCGCCGCTGTCGCAGCTATCCGACACGGCCAGCTGCCTAGCCTACTTGTCGGATGCGCTGAATGAACTCCTGCTCAAGAGGGTCACAGCCAAAGCCGTACCGAAGTGACCCTGCGCCCCTGGCAGAACAAGAGAGAACTGATACCTCCCACCCTCTCCCGTAAAACTTGAGCGCAATTTTTGCTACCAAAGTTTCATTTCGCAAGCAGATTTAAAAAAATGAAATGTTAGTGAAAAGAAGCTGGCCGGGTGCGAATAGGACTCGTGCAGTGTTGGTTTCCGTGCAAACATAAATATGTACATAGACAGTTTATCTATTCCGGAAACTGAGGATATTAACGATTTTTGCCCATAATCGACACTGATTCTGGCAAGATAACGACTTCCAAGAATCATTTAATTTCAGCCGGATAACAAAATACGACAAAATATTTAATCACTAAACTGACACACAATATTTTTAGCGCAACGCAATCTGACTTTCAATAATCCCTACAAAAGAACGGCCCCGACTGACAATAACCTATACCTTTCATCAATCACTTACCTCACAAAAAACTTCGTTACTCGAACTGCTGCAATACAGCGAGCGCCAATACTTCCAGCTAAATAAAAGATTCTCACTACTGAAGGAACAAACCGAGCGAGGTGGCGCAGTGGTTAGCACACTGGACTCGCATTCGGGAGGACGACGGTTCAATCCCGTCTCCGGCCATCTTGATTTAGGTTTTCCGTGATTTCCCTAAATCACTTCAGGCAAATGCTGGGATGGTTCCTTTGAAAGGGCACGGCCGTCTTTCCTTCCTAATCCTTCCCTCACACGAGCTTGTTTTCGTCTCTAATGACCTCGTTGTCGACGGGACGTTAAACACTAATCTCCTCCTCCTCCACTGAAAGAACTAACAAATGATAGGCATAGTTAGCAAATGAAAGATTGTTTGCTCTCTATCAAAATGTATTTACCTTAATAGCGTTCAAAAGTCATAATATCTATACAATTTTGTGACATCCAATTAAACAAATTTCAGTTTTCTGACGGACACACGCCCACATTGCCCGCTCTCAAAACTGGCATCTCTCCCCCCACATTCACCACTGCTGGCGGCTCACTTCCAACTGCCCAACGCTACGCGCTGTTCACATCCAGCAGCCCAACACTACACAAGCGAATATTCAAACAATGAGTCCAACCAGCCACAGACTGCACACAGCGCAGTGATTTTCTTACAGAGCACTACGTGGCGTTACCAACATAAAAACCTAAAAGCCTGCTTACACCTGCTTGCCGTCAGGGTTCCGACCGACGACGACTGACCACCATGAGGAAGGATCCCCATAGTGTACACCAGCTTCATAGTAGCCCCTTCCCATCTGCGCCTGCCATCGGAGAACAAGTAACAGACTCCCTGCAACATTCTCGGTCACCCAACGCCATTGATCCCAGGCTAGCAGCAACAGGACTAAAGAATTACCATCTTACGCATAGGCTACTGTTAACACCTCGACACAGATGGCTTCTAATACCTCATAAAGTACCATCACAAATGTGTCTTGAGAATGTCTTTATTCTGTCACTAATTTCGGGGTCACATTAACGCAATCCAAAAGAGTGTGTGATCTCCTTGGCGCATTTACTGTGGGATCCTTATTACTAGCACACGTGAGCTAGCTATCATCAGAAGTCTACACTCGACACCGTGTTGTCTCCAATGTACGTAACCAGTCGTCGAGTGTGGTTGTGACGACCGGGAGAGGTACACCATTCCTCCGTTTTCGAGAGGCAGAGCAATGTTACGGAGCCATCGGGTACGTTTTCAGGTCGCAGCATCCTGCGTCATATGTTACCTCTCATCTAACTCCTGCACCATTCAGTGCAGTAATGTGTTCATTGTAAATAAGTATTATAGTACTTGTATTACATGTTTATTACCTTATAAATAAATAAATAAAAACTTTTTAATTTTCAATTCAGTGCATTAGTATTTGTAAAATGACTCTTTCATATAGTGTTCATTAAAAAATGATGATTATTCCACTTGGGATATGTGGATCAATTGGAATGAAAGTAAATCTAATCTAATCTAATGGCGTTTTCAGCACGACATTGCTCGTCCACACAAGGCATGAGTCTCTATGAACTGACTGTGTGATATTGAGGTACTCGGGCAGCGACATTCCCAGATCTGTCGTCTGTAGAACCATCTCAGACCCCAATTCCACGCCAGTGCAGGAACAAGGATAACTAGGTCCAGTTACTATAGTCGTTGGGCAGTTTACACTAGGAGACCTTGCAGTGGTTTTATGACCCCCTTCCCAACTGAAACTGTGTATGCATCCAGGCCAGAGGCGGGGTGACAGGGGGAGGGGGGGGGGGGGGGGGAGGACAATAATTTGGCTCGTACTACCAAGTTCTTTATAAATTTAACTCGATGTTATGATCAATGAAATAACATCACATCTTCTCTTAAACCTTAAAGTTTCATGTCGCTTCCTCCTTTCCTTCTGGAAGCTTCACCACTTTGTCAGGAAGTATATATTGATAAAAATATTGCTCACAAAAAATTAAATCTGTCATTCTAGGAAATATATGACGATTTTGTTCAGTCATGTTGTTTGATGCAGCCCGCCGCGAATTCCTCTTTTGTGCCAAACGCTACATATCAGTAGCACTTGCACTCTACGCCCTTAACTATACATATATTGGTTGTATCCCAGTCTGTGTCTTCCCTTGCAGTTCCGTCCTCTACAGCTCCTTCTAGTACCACAGAAGCTATATTCTGGTGTCTTAACACTTATTTTATCATCCTGTCACTGTTTACCAAATGTTCCTTTCTTCGTGGACGCTGCAAAGAATCTCTTCATTTCATATCAGTTCACTCAATTCTCAACATCTTTCTATAGCACCAGGTCTCAAACGCTTCGATTGCCTTTTCCGGTGTTCATCAAACGCTTCGATTTTCTTTTCCGGTGTCCAGTCTACGATTCACTCCCATACAGTGCTACAAACGTACATTACCAGAAATTTCTCCTTCAGATTAAGGTTGTAATAGACTTATTTTGTGCGAGACACCCTCTTTGGCTGTACTTTTCTTTTTTTTTATTTCCTCCTTCCTCCGACCGTCATATGTTACGTTTCTTTCAATGTACCAATGTTAAATCGATCGCTAATCTCATTTCTGCCACTGCTCATTACTTCGATTTAATACCAGTCCATGTTATGTACTCAGTAGAGACTACACCATTCAAATCGTCTTCACTTTCACTAAGGATAGCGGTGCCATCTGCGAATTCTGTCATTGGCATCCTTTCATCCTGAATTTTAAGCCCCCTTTTCAACTTTTATTTCCATCATTGCTTCTTCGATGTCTAGATAGAACAGTAGTGTCGAAAGACTGCACCCCTTACTTACACTATTTTTAATACGAGCACATTCTCATTGTTTCCTCTTTCCTTATAGCTTATTCAGGAGTTCAGACATGTTGCACTATTTAACTTCGTCGAAGGCTTTTTCTAAGTCGGTAAATCCAATGAATGTTATTTGATTTTTTTAAAGACTTGCTTCCATTATGAAGCGCAATGTCAGAACTGCCTTTACCTTTCCTAAAATCAAATCCACCGTCATCTAACAGGTAACCTTCATTATTATATAGCTTGTCAGCTTCGGCGAAATGATTTTACTTTGACGTCAAAAGATATTTTCATGTAATAAAAAATATGTTTTTAGATGAAGTGACGTATCAACTCGCCAGAAAACTTCAAACTTCACAATAACAGCATTTCTTTGCAGATGGCGAGTTACATAAAATCGTAGGCTTTCGCGAACGTGCCCGATAACGTTTAAAGTTGTAGTAATAGAAAGAATGTCCTACAGAACATTTCTAAGGAATAAGGTAGTAATCCCAACAGACATGAAATGTTTCATGCGTAATTTTCTCTCCAATAATTGAAACATTTTTGCGTTATACATAACCGATTAAAATTAGGCGCTGATGATGGAACAAATGTGCCGAAACAAGATTGGATATTAAAAAGAATAGTTTTTTTGCGTAATAGGATGATCTGAATTCCCATAATTCAAGTAAATAATACTTATATGTCCAGAGCCCTCAAATGACTGTTTCCTTGTTTGTATTACTGCTATGTTCATTCAAGCAACGACGGGGAAATCAGTTAATAATTACATTTTGATTATTTACTTACGATATGTGAATGTGTGTGTGTGTGTGTTCGCGCAAATACGCTTATCTGCAGCATTAATGCTCTTGTGTTTGCTTGATAAAGCTACAGAATTGATATTTGTCTGTTGCAGGTGAGTGTTTCACAGACGAAATTTGTTCTCCTCCTTTGATGACTGCCGCGTAAGGTGAGTATAAAATGAAATAAATTTGTTTTATTCGTTGACTTTTACTCGTGTGTACTTCAGGCACCTGTACGGTCGTGAGCAGTTCAAATGGTTCAAATGGCTCTGATCACTATGAGACTTATCATCTGAGGTCATAAGTCCCCTGGAACTTAGAAGTACTTAAACATAACTGACCTAAGGACATCACACACATCCATGCCCGCGGCAGGATTCGAACCTGCTATGTAGCGGTCGCGCAGTTCCAGACTGAAGCGCCTAGAACCGCTCGGCTGTCCGTGAGCAGTTGTTTAGCCAAATTATCGTACTAAGTTACTCGTTTGTATCCAGTTTCATTGTTTTGGTGCCAATATTGCGAGGCACATGTTTGTAAGGGATAGTTTAGGTAGAGCTCACTCTGAGCGGTTTCAACTGGGAGTTTTTTGTGAAAATACTTGTCTAGGGCTCGTGGAAAAATGAAAGAAAAAAATGTTTGACTTGGAAGTATAAAGTCGTTCAAAATGCGAGATTTTGTAATGTATTTTGTGATAACAGTGAACAGCAAATATGAAACATATAATAAATGGATGACATATACAAATGGAAGCCTGATTTTCAACACGATAACAATAACCCGATTCCTTGACTTATGATAGTTTCTCGAACTTTACTGGGGCCAAGAAGAAGAGATTTCATCATGAGCTACAAACGTACACCGGAATCGATTAAGCCCGAAGCTTTAAAACAGTTGTGTTTGTCGAGCTTTTCAATTAAAAAAAATAATAATAAAAAGACCATGTGCTTAATTGAAATGCGAGTTTAGGTGGAGAGCTAAGGCAAGTCACAAAGCACACACAAAAATTTGCTGTTTCAGACACATCATTTAACATACCAAAAACAGTACAGATGATTTGTATTCTTCTGTTCATTTCTTTTCTTGTCCATCCAGTCGTCGCCTTTAACTGCACTAAATACAAAAGCTCTTCTTTGGGTTCTATGACTTCGTTCACACTAATGGTTTACTGTTATAATAATAATAATTATTATTAAAATTATTATTGTGTGTTGATCATATTTTCCCCCGGGCAGTATGAACTGTAAAAGACTTAAATGTATCAATAAACAGAAAACCAAATGAATATTTGCCAGAACATGACAGGATGTTGGCACCGAACGATATGAGTCGGAAATCTTTATCGTTGTAGAACTACTTGTAAATGAACCATTTAACGATGGCATTGAAACCGCTTATGATTTTAAAAATAAACAAAGTAATGTTTATTATCATTATTATTAAAGAGTTCCGACGGCTAAGAAGCACGGTTATAACGCATAGTACTATTTTTGTAAGCAGGATGATCTCGTTTCTTGCATCTTTTCCCCCAGTTGTTCTCTGTGTTTACGAGCCGTCAACCGCTGATTTCAGTTTGAAATACTGCCGCCCAATCTTTCTTTCCAATGTCAGACTTTTCCTCTCAGAGTAGCACGTGCGACCTAGAACCTACTTCCTCAGTTATTTTTTGGGTGTATTCCAACCTCTCTCGTCTTCAACAATTTTAACCCATAACAGCTCCCTCTAGTACCATGGAACCTACTCCCTGATGTCTTAACAGATATCCGACCATTCAGACCCTTTTTCGTGTCTGTGTTTTCCATATTCCGCTTCAGTAGTCTATTCAGCGGAGAACCTCCTCATTTCTTACCTTATCAGTACACGCAATTTTCAACACTCTTCTGTAACACCACATCTCAAATGCTTCGGTTCTTCTCTGTTCAGGTTTTCCCACAGTCCATGTTTCACTACCAAACAATGCTGTGCTCCAAACGTACATCCTCAGAAATTTCTTCCTCAAATTAAGTAATGCTTGTGTTAGGTACTAGTAGACCACCCTTGGCCAGAAATGCCATCTTTGCTAGCGCTAGACCGCTTTTTATGTTATTCTTGCTCCGTCCATCATGGGTTACTTTGCTGCCTAGGTACCAGGATTTCTTAACCTCGTCTACTTCGTTATCCCCAAATCTGATGTTAAGTTTCTCGCTGTTCTCATTTCTTCTGCTTCATATTATTTCAGTCTTTCTTTGATTTATTCTCAATTCGTATTCTGTACTTATATTGCGCTGTTTAATACAAATGAATTTGAAATACGCTTGTGCATGCATTACGGCGCAGAGACACATCTCACTGCTGACATAAGACGATATCCAGTATGGTCAAGTATGGATAGGTCAGGCACAACTTGTGCCTTGGCCCCCAAAGGCACTTTCTAGATTTTGATGTCTAGGATCATAAGTGAAATGTACAACACTCCCTTTGATAAGGTTGAAAAAAATGGAGCAGCGAATTACACTGAGGCGAGAAAAGACATGGGTTACCTCCTAGTATCGTGTCGGACCTCCACTACTGATCGTAGTGCAGAAACTCGACGTGGCATGGACTCCCCTGCACAAATATTGAGCCATGCTGCCTCTATAGACGCCCATAACTGCGAAAGTGTTGCCGGTGCGGGATGTTGTCCATGAACTGACTCTCGATTATATCCCGTAAATGTTCTATGTGATCCTTGTCGGGCGATCCGAGTGGTCAAATCATTCGCTCGAATTGTCCAGAATGTTCTCCAAACCAATCGCGAACAACTGTGACCCAGTGGCGTGGCGCATTGGTATCCATAAAGCTTCCATCGTTGTATGGGAACTTATTAAAGTCCACGAATGGCTGCAAATGGTTTCCAACTAGCCGAACATAGCCATTTCCAGTCAATGATCTTTTCAGTTGGACAAGAGGACCCAGTCCAGTCCATGTAAACACAGTTAACACCATGAAGAAGTCACCATCGGCTTGCTCAGTGCCTTCTTGACAACTTGGGTCTTTAGCTTCGTGGCGTCAGCACGACGATCGGACCCTGTTATCAGCTCTTACCAACTGAAACCGGGACCCATTTGGCTAGGCCACGGCCTCCCAGTCATCTAGAGTCCAACCGACATGGTCGCGAGCCCAGTAGAGGTGCTGCAGTCAATGCTATACTATAAGCAAAGGTTCTCGCGTCAGTCGTCTGCTGCCATATCCCACTAACGCCAAATTCTGCCGCGCTTTCGTAACGGATACGTTTGTCGCACGTTGCACTTTCTGCGTTATTTCACGCAGTGTTGTTTCTTTGACAGCTCTACGCAAATATAGCTGTTCTTCGTCTTTAAGTGAAGGCCGTGGACCACTGCGTTGTCCGTGGTGAGACGCAATGTCCGGACTTTGGTATTCTCAACACACTCGTGATACTGTGGTTCTACGAATACTGAATTACCTAACGATTTTCGAGATGGAATATCTCATGCGGCTAGCTCCAGATACCATCCCACGTTCAAAGTCTGTTAATTCCCGTCGTATGGCCACAGTCACGTTGGAAAGCATTTCACACGACTCACTCGAGTACAAGCGAAAGCTCCGCCAATGTCGTACCTTGTGTGCATGATACCACCGCCATCTGTATATGTGTATGTCGCTACCTCACGAATTTTGTCATCTCAATGTGCACAGTCTTGTCAAAATTTACGAGATGATGCGGTGGAAGTGGGAGGCCTGAAAGAATTCGTAACCCACTGCGGAGCCGATTGCAGTATTGCATCTAACTATTAGTGCGACACGTGGAACACCTCCTTCAAAAGGGGCGATTGAACAGTAAATTGTGACATGTAATGTGCTGGAGTAATATTGTGCTTCTTGTTAAGGTAGGCCATGGGTGCAATATGCGCCCAATTAGACGAGAATTAATAGAAAATTTTACATTTCAGAGACATTTCTACTAACTGGGATAGCTTTTCATACTGACGGGCCATGAGAAACTGATAAGTTCAGTCAAAGAAGGAGTTTGTGGCATCCTGAGAATGAAAATATCATCATCGGAAATTTGGAAGTTTTTGGTAAGTTCCTATGGGACTAAACTGCTGAGGTCATCGGTCTCTAGACTTACACACTACTTAAACTAACTTACGCTAAGGACAACACACACACCCATCCATGACCGAGGAAGGAGGAGGACTCGAACCTCCGTCGGGGGGGGGGGGGGGGGGGGGTGAGCTAACGAAAGCTAACTTCGAGTACCTATAGAGCTCTGATTCGACATCAGGCGATTGATTTCCAATATTTAGGGCTATACGACGTTGTGAAAGCTGTGGGAGCTTCAACGTTCTTACTTGTAACCGAACAACGGTTCTGCAAAGCACAATTTCAAAGCCTTTGTGTGATATGTTGAATGCTATTTGCGATACCCTAAAGATTAATTTAAAAGCTAGTATTTTCAGTCTTCTGCGCAAAATACTACGAATTGTGAAACGTTGTTACCTGCTTTCTCAAACCCACCGGGTAAGTGTTTGAAGGGCACTGAAAGTTCCATTATTAGAAATTGACTTTCTGCTTATACTGCTCGTACTGCATTAATTTTCACCACTTTTAGAATAGAGTGAGCTGCCGTGAAAGAACAATCTGTCTTTCTTTAACTGAATAGTACTTGCTTACTCACGCACAACTTTTATCCTTGCCTCATGTAATAGAGAAATCATCTACTTTCACCAAGTAAATTAACCACTGTGTGCTCATTGGCAAAACCTTTCTACATCGATACGCTCATTCTGCCACTGTAGCAACTCTACGTGTTCTGAAGAGAGCCTTAATGTGGTGCATCATTGAAACCACATATTTTCGTAATACAAACGTGTAAAATACAGTAATATAAAAAACACCAATTACGACATATTAGCTCCAATGGTGGCAGCCCTTTGTGACGCTAATGAGTGGTAGGAGAAGCAAAGTGGCGTCACGAAGTTAAAGCGTTTTTAACTTTCGTGGCATGGCGTTTTCTCCTTCACCTCGTAAGTCCAGTAACTGAGGACAGGATATACAATACTCGACATTTTCTTTTCAGGCAGATATAGGTCATTTAATGTATTCTGCTCCTTTTTAATAGCAAATGCCGCATTGCTGCATTTGTCTTCAGGCACAGCGGCCTCATCGTATCCATCCCACCCTTCAAAATCTAACCTGCTTGATACAGAGGATAGGTTCTGATAACCTCCTTGACCCCGCCAAAAGCTGACGGAGGAGGCACCGTGACCAAGCGGTCGGCCGATGTTGTAGGGTGACTTCTGGCGACGGCGTGTGACGATCGTTCTCAGTGCCACTGTGAACGCAACCGTAGGAAGATTGGGAACTCGCGATCTGGCAGTCGTGCTCGGGAGGTTTGCAACTGCCTCGTAACTGGGGGACTCGTCACACGGTGTGAGTGGCGCGATGCACGACCCAGCAGTACACCGGCAGCGAATTCCCTCTTCGTGCCGTCACGCACGTTGCGAGCCGCTCAGCCCCTGCTCCGTGCGTCCCACTGCCTGCTGTTTGTCTCTCCAAACCGTCCGTCCCGCTGCAGCCCACATGTCCACCCACTGCTGCTTGAGATAACGTTCAGCCACGGTTTCCTCGTCACATCGAATGGAACGCCGAGCGATAGCACTGTTTACAGCTGATGGTAGGAGAAGCGTAGAGTCGGAACACTTATTTTTCTTTGTAACATTCATCGCTCGTACTATTCAGGCACGGATTCGTGTTTCGATTCTGGGGAGAGAGGGAGGTGTCGCCGTTACTTCTTCCTCTCCCCTCTTTTCGTGTTGTATTCAGCAAATACTCTCGGAATCCAACATAAATATGGCAGAAAGAGAAGCCCTTACCTCGGAAAGTAGTTGGTGTTATTGAGGCGGCTTGCCTGCACACAGCAGCTACACACCCTCGTCACAGGGCCAAACAGGGTAATTTCCAAGAATGATTGCCTATCGAAGTCACAGGGGCCAAACGATATATTCGAACGTGCGATCGTAAATCGATCATGCTACTCTGGTGGAGGAAGTTATGAGTATGTTTACGGTGATCGCTACAGCAACGACAAAAGAAGAGAATTACAAAATTACATGTATTTGCAAAGGAGACGACTTACCTTACTCGTCGTCGGTGTTGTCATAATGTGAAATTCCATTATGATGGTCTGGGTGGATAATTTGGAAGAGTGGAACTATGTATTCTTCCTGATACTCGTTCGTTTTCCACACTGTCCGCATTGAAATTGTAACGGTATTTCAGCATCGAAGCTGTTCTTACGAAGTTTTACACACTTCGCACCACCATAGTCCAAACAGTCCCTTATTTACTCGTCCAGTAGTACTCCAGACTTGCGACAAAAAGTCGAACAATTTTCTACGCAGCAAAACATGGAATTACCGAACGAGGTGGCGCAGTGGTTAGCACACTGGACTCGCATTCGGGAGGACGACGGTTCAATCCCGCGTCCGGCCATCCTGATTTAGGTTTTCCGTGATTTCCCTAAATCTCTCCAGGCAAATGCCGGGATGGTTCCTTCGAAAGGGCACGGCCGACTTCCTTCCCCGTCCTTCCGTAATCCGCTGAGACCGATGACCTCGCAGTTTGGTCTCTTCCCCCAAACAACCAACCAACCAAACATGAAATTAGATTTTTCCATGTGAGAGAATCCACAGAAGAAACGTGAAGAACACCAGACATCCCACTCACTAACGACATAAATTGTCTGGGATTCCCTAGCAACTCACAAATGATTCGCGGAGGTATGTAATTTACAGCAGCTAAGGGAACGACGGAAAACATAAAAATGACAATCACAAATAATTCATCACAACGCCCGCCACAAGAGTCGCATGATCGATTTACGATCGCACGTTCGATATATATCGTTTGGACCCCATGACTTCGATAGGCAATCATTCTTGGAAATTACCCCAAACAGGGCTAGGCAACAGAGCCAACCAAAGTATTGTGATGTAACAAAATAAAAGTGATGTTATTATTCAATGGAAAAGTTGGAATTTGAGTTTTCGCTTACTGTTTCATCAATCACAGTTGGCGTAAGAATCATGGATTGACCATTGTCATAAAGTATTTCATTATGAAATGTGAATAGTCTTTACTTGCAGTTTTTCGTGGCTTGAAGGAGTCACAGCTAGTCTGCTATTGATTAAGAAATTGGATTATCGTCTTTCTAATTACTTCATGATCGTAGATACGATCATACCCGGTCGTGAAGTTATTGTTATGACAAAATAATTTCCTAAGGGACCAGAAAGTTCTTAAGGACGCAAAAACAACTGTAACATCATACAAAAGGGAAATTCAATATTAAAGCTGATGCAAGAAGACGATAAAACAATTTTCTTTTTGTCAGTGTAACACGCACATTGGACTGCTGATCTTGGTGCCTGTCATTTTAGCAAAATGCATAAGTGAAATGAAAATAATACTGACGAGATGATAGGAATGAGCACTGCTAAATGATTCAATATTTCCAGAACGAATATTTATTATAACTAAAACATATATCGTACCTTATGCTTAGTAATCAATGACGGTAGATTTTTTATGTCCGTTTCATGTCCATTGAGCGCTTTTTTATATAGCCATTGTCCTCTTGAGTCGCCCGCGCGTCGTCACGATAAGTTATAACAGTTCTTCTTTTTACACTTCACTCAGACGGGACACATTTTTATACATTTAGTAAAAATTAGATCAGACCGCCACAAATCTGCGTCCGTTTTACTTAAGAAAAACAGTGCAAGTGTTTAGCGCTCAAGGCTTCATTTGTTCTCCAGCGAACAAAGTAGCGAATGATTGCATATCGATCCATATTCTTCTGTTTATTGCCGCCCAAAGACGACGAATTACATTATTTAGGAAATTCCACCGTCGCTACGCGACGCCTCATTACATATTAACCATTCTTTATTAATAAGTATTCGCCTTTGGATGAAAGTGATGACTATCTGGTGTTTTAATGAAGCCAAAAATAGCGAATACCACAATATGTGGAAACACAGATTACAAAATAACAATAATTTATTAATAGAAATTTTATAATATGTATTACTAAACGGCTAACACGTGGCATGGTCACCTGTTCCACTTGCAATTTGCCTATCTAACGGTTTCCAAGGACATCAGAAATTTCATTTTCTATACTTCATACAGTTATTGACCGAATTTAAAATTTTAAAATGCTGTCAAGTTCTACTCATTAAGAACTATAAGCTAATGTTAAAAAGGTTTAACACTTTAAGTCAAGTACCACAGTTAGTTGCTGGCCCGGTTGGCCGTGCGGTCTAACGCACGGCTTTCCGGGCGGCAAGGAGCGCCTGGTCCCCGGCACGAATCCGCCCGGCGGATGTGTGTCGAGGTCCGGTGAACCGGCCAGTCTGTGGATGGTTTTTAGGCGGTTTTCCATCTGCCTCGGTGAATGCGGGCTGGTTCCCCTTATTCCGCCTCAGCTACACAATGTCGGCGATTGCTGCGCAAACAAGTTCTCCACGTACGCGTACACCACTATTACTCTACCACGCAAACATAGGGGTTACACTCGTCTGGTGTGAGACGTTCCCTGGGGCAGGGAGGGGGGGGGGGGTCTACCAAGGGCCGAACCGCAGAATAACCCTGGGTTCGGTGTAGGGCGACGGAGGGGTGAAGTGGACTGCGGTAGTCGTCGTGGGGTTGTGGACCACTGCGGCTGCGGCGGGGACGGAGCCTCTCCGTCGTTTCTAGGTCCCCGGTTAACATACAATACAGTACAATACTACAGTTAGTCACAGCTTTCATTTTCTACATACGTGAATCACCTGACGGACAGGGTGAACAGCAGTTTGCGGTGGTTTACCGAAAACTTTTGAGTGATGGCACATAAGCCGAAACAGGTGTCCCTTTATTTCACCCTGACAACTTTCGACTGTATCAGAGGGCGACTACAGGCGGGTTCCCCTAGCCAGTACAAAACCAAGTTGTATGCATTAATCACACCGTCACATTTTTACCCTTCGTCCATTGTGTGCTTTGCGGAGAACTCCTTGTTTCGAAATCTTGGACTCGTATTTGTATAGTATAATCGTGCACACATTATGTGGGACTCGGTGTGTAGGTGATGTGTGTTTAAATAGCGTTTCTCATGTTTGTAATGTCTTCCCATTAACTCGAGGAAAAGAACTTGGAGAGACATTTGAGATGTAATGTTACAGGAAAATGTTGAAGATGAAACGGACAGATTAAGTACGAAATGAGGAGACGTTAGGTAAGACGCCTCCGGAAAATTCCTTCTGAGACGAACAGGCAGATAGATACGCGACGCTTGTGTTAAGCGTAGCGTGATGCTCTGCTTGGCGAATGAGCCGTCGGTCGTGCATCGTGAGAGAGAAATCTCGGGTGCTTGCGGCTGGCTGGTGCGTGCAAAACCGTGCCAAGAGAGCGTCGGTTAGTGACCCCCGGTCGTCACGCACAGCCCCGTCCCAGAAGCATAACAAGCTTCTTCACTCAGAGCCACCTGATCGACAAACAGGAAGCGCGGCGGCGCGGTTGCATCGGCTGCGACACATGGTCGACTCAGCGTAGCGCTCACGTGTACGTTACTGCCGGCGTTTTTTATACCATTTAGAACTGGCCCACTCACCGAACTTCTCTAACAAGATTTGCACAGTGAATAACTGGTATCTTATTTACATCGCGTATCTTGTTACATTGAAAGAGTCATATACAGGATGAGACGAAAAGGTGCGGCCAAACTGTCAGGAAACATCCCTCACACGTAAAGAAAACATGTTATTTCGAAATGGCTCAGGAACCGCTTTATTTCCATATTGCAGTTCATTTTCTACCATTCTTCAACGCATGCGCGAAGCGTCATCCGTGAACAGCACACCGCACTGAAGTGAGGGTTGGCACAATGTTGAATGAACCATTCGCGGAAGTTACCAGTGCAGCAAAATCAGCTCCTGATAGTTCTGCACACGTTGTACTTGGTACGGATATAATAGGTTCTCATGTAGCGCTCTCCGGACTCTCATGTGGTGAACATTATTTGTTGCACCTAATTGTCTTATTCTAACACTAGGGTTGTCGTCAACTGCACGAAGAAGTTCCTCCTCCACATGAGGTGTCCTCGTCCATGTATGTTTTCTCCAGTCACGAGTAGTAACCTTAAACATCCAATGCTCCCAAAGACGACGATCAGTTGCTTCAAACGTTGAGTGCTACGGTCATTACCAACAGCTAATCCGTACAACAAATGGGCATTCGTTAACTCCACGTTTGATTACACATTCATTGCACAGTCCAAGAAATCAAGTCCGTGAGGAACCCTAAACAGTTGACGCTACGCGCTTGCACAGTCCATGAAGAACACTATACAGTTGATGCTACACGCGTGATTCCAGTAGATCAATGAAGTTAATTGCATATCAAAACAAGCAACGAAGTCACTCGCATGTTATCATTACCTTCATTTCACTGGAACAACAAACACCGGCGGTAAATATAGGAATTACAACTTACTGTATATCCCAAGAGAGTATTTCGAACAATTCATGTAAAAAAGTTTCATATAACACTGATACGTTCTGCTTCTGTGTATTTCCCATGTTTAATATGATTATTCGTGTTGACATATGTGAAAATTACCGAACTATCAGTTTAATAAGCCACGGCTGCAAAATACTAAGAAGAATTCTTTATAGACGAAGGGAAAAACTGGTACAAGCCGACCTCGGGGAAGATCAGTTTGGATTCCGTAGAAATGGAACACGTGACACAATACGACGTACCTTAGCAAATAGATTAAGGAAAGGCAAACGTACGTTTCTATCGTTTGTAGACCTAGAGAAAGCTTTTGACAATGTTGACTGGAATACTCTCTTTCGTATTCTGAAGGTGGCACGGGTAAAATACAGGGAGTGAAAGGCTATTTACAATTTGTCCAGAAACCAGATGGCAGTTATAAGGTTCGAGGGGCATGAAAGGGAAAAAGTGGTTGGGAAGGGAGTCAGACAGGGTTGTAGCCTATCCCCGATCTTGTTCAATCTGTATATTGAGCAAGCAGTAAAGGAACCAATAGAAAAATTTGGAGTAGGAATTAAAATCCGTGGAGAAGAAATTAAAACTTTGATGTTCGCCGATGACATTGTAATTCTGTCAGAGACAGCAAAGGACCTAGAAGAGCAGTTGAACGGAATGGACAGTGTGTTGAAAGGAGGATATAAGATGAACATCAACAAAAACAAAACGAGGATAATGGAATGTAGTCGAATTAAGTCGGGTGATGCTGAGGGAATTAGATTAGGAAATGAGACACTTAAAGTAGTAAAAGAGTTTTGCTATTTGGGAAGCAAAGTAACTGATGATGGTCGAAGTAGAGAGGATATAAAATGTAGACTAGCATTGGCAAGGAAAGCGATTCTGAAGAAGAGAAATTTGTTAACATCGAGTATAGATTTAAGTGTCAGGAAGTCGTTTCTGAAAGTATTTGTTTGGAGTGTATCCATGTATGGAAGTGAAACGTGAACGATAAATAGTTTAGACAAGAAGAGAATAAAGCGTTCGAAATGTGGTGCTACAGAAGAATACTGAAGATTAGATGGGTAGATCACATAACTAATGGGAATGGGGAGAAGAGAAATTTGTGGCACGACTTGACTAGAAGAGAGAATCGCTTGGCAGGACATATTCTGAGGCATGAAGGGATCACCAATTTAGTATTGGAGGACAGCGTGGAGGGTAAAAATCGTAGAGGGAGACCAAGAGATGAATACACTAAATAGATTCAGAAGGATGTAGGTTACAGTAGGTACTGGGAGATGAAGAAGCTTACACAGGATAGAGTAGCATGGAGAGCTGCATCAAACCAGTGTCTGGACTGAAGACAACAACGACGACATCAACAACAATGTCATTATGAACAGATGTAGATAATGACCTCGCACATGGAAATAAAGCGTTTCCTAACAGTATAACTCATTTTATTCCTCTACGTGTGCGAAATATTTCCTGAAAGTTTGGCCACACCTTTTTGTTACACCCTGTGTGTACTGAGGGACATTGAAACTGCAACACCAGGTAGCATTTCACATAGCGAAAATTTTATTCATTATTATATCTGTAGGTAATGTGGCGTGTAAAGAGTGAGAAATTTAATGCACAGAGCTGCCATTTCCGGCTCTAATGAATCACACTGTCCATATTTGTGTAGAAAGTATGTGCTATTTCTCCAGTATTCTTACATAGTATTAAAATATTACAATTCTTACTCAACTGTTTTGTTGAATGTTCATATCTTAAGTGTTAATCTAATTAAAAAATCTTAAATATTCAGAACAAGATTTCCTCATTCTTAGAGTGCTCAAACACTAATATAGTAATTCTTCTTGATTTTGTCATCTGAAGCTCACGAGCACTGTTTCCTTACCACTGACGACCACGGTCTCTAAAAGATCATGACCAGACGAATATTTCTACGTTTTTTTTTTCTTTTTTTTCACTTTGTGACAGGTTCAGTGCCTCTTGGTTTTAAAATAGTTGCAGTATGCTCATGTAATATGAGTTAAGCATCGAAATTTTCAGTGTGTCGAAGATATGTTCTTGGTTATACATCTGGCCGTAATGGGCTTTACGCTACGCTACATGCCGGCTTGTGTGACAGAGCGGTTCTAGGCGCTTCAATCTGGAACCGCGCGACCGCTACGTCGCAGGTAGTGCTCAGAGTCATTTGAACCATTTTTGTTAAGTCCCATAGTGCTCAGAGCCATTTGAACCATTCTTTTGAAGACCGACCCTCTTGGCATCACATCTACGAGTATGACGCCATCACAATCCCAAAAGACTGCTACCATGACTTTTCCGGCAGACGGGGTTGTCTTGCATTTCTTCTTTTGTGGTGGATCAGGATGATCTCCATGGACTGCCTTTTTGTTTCCGGCGCAAAGTGATGCACCCAGATTTCGTCCCCCGTAACGACCCGTCTCAGAAAGGTCTCACCCTCGGTTTCAAAACGCCCCAAAAATTCAGATGAAGTGGCGCCTCTTTGAATCTTGTGGTCCGCTGTGAGCACTCGTGGAACCCATCATGAACACCTCTTTGAATATCCGAGAGTCTCGATCATTGAAGACGTGCTTCCAATGCTGACTGACAACTGTAGAGCCAATTGTCGAGCTGTGGTGCACCGGTCGGCTGTGACAGGACGTCCCGAGCGTGGCTGATCATGGAGCTCTGTTTCTGCATTTCCTTGGGCTGTAACTTTCTTTACCCATCGCCCAACAGTACTCCTATAACTACAGCATCGCCATACACTGCGCACAAACATTTATGGATGTTCACCACGGTTTCTTTTTCTGCACACAAGAATTCAATAACAGCACGCTGCTTGTAACGTGAGTCGTATATAGACGCCATTTTGACGCTGTGCTACGGCCCTGCCATCTGCCAGAAAGGATCGAAACTTCATTGGCGCACAGAACAAACATCAAATGTGAAGCACCGCCAAGGACGTTTGTCTGCGTATGTTAATCGCTTTTAAAAACATGAGGGGCATTACTTATTGAAGGACCCTCGTAAAACTAAATAACATGTATGTATTGTTGTAGAATTGCAGTTGCTATTTCGAGGTTCCATTTTATCAGTGCACAGTTTTGTAAACACGTCCAGTTCTACAAATGATCGATGTTACAAAGGTGTCTGCCGAACGTGTCATATCGGGACACGCATTTGAAAGCTTTTAGTCTTTCACTACACCGCCTCCAGTAACTGCCGATAACAGTAATGTTCACAATATGCGTGTGATACGACTTCCCTCTCCACTGTGTAGTATGCGTCTAGAGGCAAAACTTACTAGCGCACACGTGTGTCGTGATTTTCTTGCGAGTTCTACCTGAGCTGTTTTTACTAACCTTACAGCTTGTGTATTGTGCGAGGATAGACATCTGATCAGAAGTGTGCGGATACCGATAAGTGATGCAGAGTTGACAACTAGATGTCACGAGCGGTGGACGAGCTAGTATAAAAGGAGGCGGGAAGTGTTGCATTGTCAGGAGAATGTGTCCGCCAGAAGAGCTCAGTAACTTCGAACGTGGACTAGTCATTGTATGTCACCTGAGTAACAAGTCCACAAGGGACATTTCAGTCCTTCTGTAGTTGCCCAGGTCGACTGTTTGACGTGATTGCAAAGTGTAAACGCGAAGAGGGAATCACCGCGAAACCAACACCAGGCAGTCATCGTGTACTGACGGAGAGTGACCGTGCAGCATTGGAGATAGTGGTTGTAAATAATCGCATGAAATCAACGGAAGGAATCACTCGCGAGTTTCAAAGTGCTACCGGCAGCCCAGTTAGTGCAATGACTGTTGGTAGGTAGTTAAAAAAGAATGAGGTTCATTTTCCGAGCTGCTCCACATTGCCACACATTTATGTAGTCCACGCTAAGCAAGAGACAACAGTGGTGCGAAGGGCGACGTCCCTGGACAATGGATGACCGGAAACGAGTGGTTCGAACTGATGAATCACGCTATGTCCTGTCGCAATCCGATTGGAAATTTTCAGGTTTGGCGAATGTCTGAAGAACATTGCGTGTGTATTGTCAGCAGTGAAGTACTGAGAAGCCGCTACAGTAAGGGTGTGTTTCTCGTCTGTATTGTGTAATACCCTTACTGCGCTCGAAGATACGCCTGGAAGCATATGGACACATGTCACAGCATCGCGTAATGCATGCAGTAGAGGAATAGTTCAAAGACGATGACTGCTTCTGTCAATGTGACAACGCATCCTATCATAAAGCAACATCTTTGAAGCAATGGTTTGTGAACAGCAACAATCGTGAAATGGGTCGGCGTGCTTAGAGTTCGGATCTAACCCAATGGGACATCTTTTGGAGGAGCCAGAACATCGACTACTCTCCACACCCAACATCATTATTTTCTCTAGTTTCGGCTCGTGACGAAGAATGGGATCCCATTCACCAGAGAAATTTAGACCCCACGTTGATGAAAGTACCCCCAGCAGATTTCAAGCCATCTTAGAGCCGAACGGTGGACACACCCTTTATTAATGTCCACTTTGAACATAGGTACACAACGAAAGGTTGTTTACAAAAAAGTGCATACTTCACTCTGTTTTTCGACATAGTTGCCAAGTTTGTTCAAACATGTATCATACCTCTCAAACAATTTTTAAATACCCTCTTCATAAAAACCTGCCGCCTGCTCCGATCACCAAGAGTTCACTGCCGTTTTCACGTCGTCGTCATCATTTTAACGGTTACCACTGAGGTATTTGAGTTGGAGGAACAGATGGTAATCGCTCGGCACAAGATTAGGACTGTAGGGTGGGTGGTCTGAAACTTCCCAGCCATAACTGTCCAATAAATTACGGGTCTGACCTGCAGTGTGAGGTATTGCATTGTCATGGAGAAGGATCATTCCCTTTGTCAGCACGCCTCGTCTTTGAATCGCTCAGTGTAGCTTGCTCAGGGTTTGGCAGTATGCTTCTGCATTGATAGTGGTTCCTCGTTGCATGAAGTCGACCAACAAAATACCGATGCCATGATTTTGCGCTGGGAAAGAGTCTGTTTGGCCTTCACCTTTACTCTGTTTGGTCTTCACCTTTACAGGCCAGTGTGTGAGTGTGTCTTCATTCCAGGCTCTGTTGCTTCGCTCCGGGCGTGATATGCGAAACCCATGTTTCGTCTCTAGTTAACGATCTGACTCAAGAAGCCATCACCTTCTTCGTGATAACGAGCCAAGAACTTCATCGCACACTCAAATCTTTGGTTTTTGTTGTCCTCTGTTAGGAGTTTCAGGACCCAACGGGAGCACAGTTTCCTAAACTTCAGCTGTTCAGAAACAATGCTGAAAGCACTGATCACGACACGTCAGGAAATTCGTTTGAGGGACCTGTTACTGTGAAGCACCTGTTCTCACAAATTCATGCTTCAACTGAAACCAGTAAATCGTTTGTAATCAAAGAAGGGCGCCCAGAGCGGTCCTCATCATGGAAGTTGTCACGGCCATCTTTGAATTCTGGTACCCAGTTACGCACTTTGCTTTCACTCATAACAGTATCACCGTACAATTCGCAAATCTGTCGATGAATTTCTGCAGCAGACAGGTTCTTTGCTGACAAAAACCGTATCACTGAGAGAGCCTCACACGCGGAGGGCGAGTTGATAGTCTTAAACATTTTGAAAGCACAGAGCAAAATTGTACAGGTTAGCTACAGAGCTGAAACTGAGCACAGTAGTGATGTGCAGGAAATCGCGTATCTGTTAGAAATCACAGTGATTGAGAAGTCACAGATATCACAATAACAACTTTACAAAATCTAACTGCGATTTCAGTCACAGTTAGCAGTCGCAAGTAGCATTTCACATTCAACGCCGTGAGCCATCCGTTGGCCGAATTCCGTGCTGGTTTCTGCGATTTCAGTGACAAGTCGCAGCTAGAAGTCGCAAGTAGCAACTAAAAAACGCAGTTAACAGTGCTATCTGTTGGCCAAAGGTCGTACTACGCTCATCTCTGCGACAGGCTATCGAGTGTAACTGCGATTTCCGTGACAAGTCGCAACTAAGAGTCGCAAGTAGCAACTAAAAAACGCAGTTAGCAGTGCCAACTGTTGAGCAAAGCTCATACTATGCTATTCGCTACCGAGTCAAACTGCGATTTCCGTGACAAATCGCAACTAAGAGTCGCAAGTAGCAGCTAAAAAGCGCAGTTAACATTCTTTTCCTAGTGCCATCTGTTGAACAACGTACGTACTTCGTTATGAGAGCCTTGTGCCTCACGAGATCGTTGTGCTGTGTGTGCATATGAAGGACTTATTTCATTAATGGTACAAGTCCATTTTTGTTCATTTTGAGATACGGAGTCGTAAAGTTAAATGAGCGCTGAAAAATCTGCAGTTGAGATACCAGAAATATTCAAGCATATGACTTCTTGCTAGAAATGAACCTTTATTAATGTTTGTTTGGATCATTAATTTCAGAAGCATTATAGACAGAAAAGTGGAGGTAATGGACTTGTACCACTATTGAAATAACCCCTTCACATTATATGATGACATGCACATTCAGCATCAGTTATGGTTGGTCAAACACAGCTGTGACTCTGAATGTATTATATTAATAAGAAGCAACATTGCCTTTTTCTCCTGAAAATATCAAGTAACGTAACAAACGTGATTCTGCTCCCAATATGACAGTTTTGGTTAATACTCCACATGCCTACACGACTTTGCAATGTTAACACAGCAGAACTCAGACATCTGTATGAGTGTAGTGAAATGAAAACAGCATTATTGAGTCATACGAATGCCTCACTTTTATTCCAACACAGTTCAAGACTCGGGATAAAAGTTTTGCACCTGGTGTTCTACATGGCAACTTCACACACACGAACTTTTTGCCGACACTACTACCACCTACATAAGTAAGCTTTTCCTGTGTTACTTTCAAGTACTGCACTTAAGCTATTCCTGATTTAGCTGGAAGATCTGTATTTCCCACTTTCATATCAACAGCCTCAAAATGCATGTTACAGGTCAGTGTCACACCAAGATTGTGGAGAAGAGGGGGGGGGGGGGGGGGGGAGGCGCTATGTCACTCTCCAACTAGTGTTTACCAGTAAATAAGTGGCGGAAAATTACGGGTATAGGACGGCTTATGCATGTAGAAAATGAGATTTTCATTATTCACTCACTGTATTTAACATTTATTATTCCTTTAAAATTGCATAACAACTTCAATAAAACACAGTTTAATCACTCATCTGCACACTTATTTCACAGTTATGTCACTTTTAAACTGCAAATCCTGTAAGAGCTGTCTTGAATCTTCACGAGTCTCTCTCAACAGCCTTGATGTGTATAAATACGTACAGCAACCAGTTATCAAGAGTCAGAACTGTGTCTGCAAAATCACAAGGATTATTAAACAATTTTTGCTGTCACTAATTACAAGAAATATAATTGACAGAGTAGACTGCTAATATTTGCTGTAATAAAAGCCACTCAATGGGGTAT
Organism: Schistocerca gregaria; assembly: GCF_023897955.1. Classification (NCBI taxonomy): domain Eukaryota; kingdom Metazoa; phylum Arthropoda; class Insecta; order Orthoptera; family Acrididae; genus Schistocerca; species Schistocerca gregaria. Next base: position 244,184,134 of record NC_064921.1, read on the forward strand.
ATTTCACATTTGCAAGAACGATCTCACTGAAGTAATTAAGTCCATCGAAACACTTAGAAACTAATCTCTCGTCTGACGAAAACGGCCTAAAGACGCAGTGGCAATTCCTCCAGATCTGGTGACAATGATATTTTGAGTTATCAATTTACCGAGTGACTGAAATGTAGTTCGGGTACGTGTGAACATAACAATATGTTAGATTCATTTTCTAAACACGAACTATTACGCTACTGTATGGCTACTTACATATTAATTACACTATTAATATTTTCACAGTTGTTTCTTTAATACATAATTCAAGCCAACGGAAGAACAAACGTAAAACTAACTTACCAATGACAGGTTTGTTGAGATGCAATTTTCTGTGTGGGCAGATGTAACTTTTTCATACGGTGGTAAGTCGCAGAAATCGCAGGAGTCACAGAAATCGCAGAAGTAGCAGAAGTCACAGAAGTAGCAGAAATCGCAGAAGTCACAGAAATCGCAGAAGTAACAGAAATCGCAGAAATAGCAGTGGCGGAGGGATACACGACCTACGTTACTTAACTGCGACTCTTAACTGCGACAAATCACAGTTAAGAATAACAGATACTGAAAAGTAGCATTCACAGAAATCACTGATATCGGAAAATCGCAGTTAAGCCCATCACTAGAGCACAGCATTTCCCTAGGCATGCCGGTACACGACGCACGCGCTCGTTGCGGTATGCGCGCGAACTACTAGTCTCTACAATACAACGGACCTTACTTAAAAAAAAGCACAGAAGCTAGCCAATCCTGCAGGTGTCGCTTTTGTATGTAACCACGAAAAGCGCCTGTACAATGTCTTCAGTTCTTTCCAAGTGTCAGTCGTGATCAGAGCAGTGTTCTGTGTAGTTGTGAGTGCAGTGTGTTGGAGCTAAGTGATTTCGAACGTGGGAAGATTGTTGATGCTCTCATGGTGCGTGGTTCCTTAACCAACATAGTCAAAGTGTTTGGTGTTACAAGGGGCACCATATCGAAGATTTATATCCCGTACAGGGAAAGCACAAAAATATTGACCGTTAAGGCGTTTCTAAAGTGTGCTAAGTAATGGTCACAAACAGTCATTGAAGTGGACTGTTGGGAAAAACAAAGAGGATAATAGCTGGCCACGCGGGATTAGCCGAGCGGTCTGAGGCGCTGCAGTCATGGACAGTGCGACTGGTGCTGGCGGAGGTTCGAGTCCTCCCTCAGGCAAGGGTGTGTGTGTTTGTCCTTAGGGTAATTTAGGATAAGTAGTGTGTAAGCGTAGGGACTAATGACCTTAGCAGTTAAGTCCCATAAGATTTCACACACCTTTGAATATTTTTGATAATAGCTGCAAAAGTCACTGAAGAACTGAATGTCGCACTGTGAATCGTGTCAGCACCAAAACAACGAAGCGAGCTTCACAAACAGGGAATTGCCGGGCGACCTGGTTCAAATGGCTCTGAGCACTCAACATCTGAGGTCATCAGTCCCCTAGAACTTAGAACTACTTAAACCTAACTAACCTAAGGACATCACACACATCCATGCCCGAGGCAGGATTCTAACCTGCGACCATTACGGTCGCGCGGTTCCAGACTGAAGCGCCTAGAACCGCACGGCCACACCGGCCGGCCATTGTGGATCTCTTTACTTCAGCGGGTCCAGATGACTGCTTTGATATCAGACGTGACCACAGCGTTAGTCATTCTAGAAGAACGTGTGTATAAGAGTGTTTACCCGGTTCCACGGGCAAAAGTGTGTAAAAATCCAGTTTGACTAGCATTACATAACACAGATGACCCAGATGCTCCTCGAACACACAAACAGAACATTCTCTCGAGGAGCAGCGTGTCTATATTACCGACCAGGCCACGTAAACAGTAGTGTGGAGGCTGCTAGCTATAAAGATTCGAACTCAAAGCGAACAGAAAGTCTTGGAAACGTTTTCTTGATTGACTGCCGTCGCATGAACATAGAGGCCAAATGTGACGCACCATAGTTTCTGTGCGTGCATGACACTAATGAAGAAGATGATGATTACGCCGTTCAGAGTCTTCACTTAGTTCGTTCACAGGCAAGTTCGAGTACATATGGTTGTCAAGGCAATACAATACAAACATCTAACACTGGGGTAAATTTTTGTCGGTTCGTTAGTAAACAACTTTCTGTGACAGTGTTGAGCGCTGCCAGTTATTGTGAACGTTGTACAACGATATACATAATGGACAGTAGTATGTTTGAAAATAATGTTTGGTGCTTACCTTATTATTTTTTCACCAACTGCGACATAGTCGCGTATACAAACAGTGATCCAATACTGTCAAATGTTTTTTATTCCAGTCTTTGATCACAATATCAATTCTTTAGACGATGACCGGTTATTATTTTTGGCTGATAATGGGATCATGTCGTCCCGAAATATGTTCTGTTAAATAAATCACGTGTATGGACAACTGCTGCTTCTTACTCTGTAGTCATATAGCTGTGCTACAGTTGGAGATCTTGGAGCTACAGCTTCAGATAATTGTTAATTCACATTAGCATGTATCACTTCCACACATTGTACTAAACAATGCAGTTGTTTTCAGTTGCTAAGTTAGAGATGTTGGTGCAATACGGAACGCTAACATGTTACATCTGAGTAGAAATACTATACCTTTACACTTGAGTGGGAATACTGCACCTCTTTGCCGAAGATAAATTCATCACTTTACGTTTTATAAATTCACAAGACGCTTTTCGCACAGACATTAAACGTAAACAGGGCCTAGTTTCGGCCATATTAGCACAGAATTCCTCGGTAAGATAATGTATACTCGTACAGACTATGCCATGATCACCGTGCAGTCGATCGCACTGCTTTCCGAGCGGGAAGGCATGCCGATCCCTGGCACGAATGCGGTGTGCTGGCCAGTCTGTGGATTGTTTTTAAGGCGGTTTTCAATCTCCCTCGGCGAAACCGGGCTGGTTCTCCTTATTCCGCGTCAGGTACACTATGCCGGCGATTGCTGGCAAATACTTTCTCCACGTACGCGTACACCATAATTACTCTACCACGCAAACATTGGGGTTACAGACCTCTGGGGGCCGAACCGCACAATAACCCTGGGTTCAGTGTGGGGCGGCGGTGTGGTGAGTGAACTGCTGTAGCCTGTTGTGGGGTTGTGAACTACTGATGGCTATGGCGGGGACGAAGCCTCTCCGTCGTTTCTAGGTCCTCTGTTCCATACAATACAATACAATACAATGCCATGATCAGCTTACTCCATTCTATAGGAAAGTACGCACATCAGATACAATCTGAAGAAGTGATTAACACATACTTCGTTGAATCCTATGTAACTACAGTCCCAAATATTTGCTCTCTAATACAGAGTTCCTGCATCAACAACACACTCTGAAACATTCGAAATTCCTTTGCGTCCCCAATTAGTCAGCTTCTCACGGCACATCCTGTATCGAAACTGTGGGATAACATACTCTTTTATCATCAGAGAAATTACACATTTCACCAGTTTTAAAAATAAGGTAAAAGATCCTCGTCCTCACAGAGACATTATACAATCGACAATTACATCTGCATGATCGCTCTGCAGTTCTGTCTTAAATGCCTGGCAGAGGAATCATCGAACCAGCTTCAGACTATTTCTCTACCGTTCCACTCTCGAACAGTGGGAGGGAAAAATGAACACTTCAGTCTTTCCGCACGAGCTCTGATTTCTCTTATTTTATTAAGATGATCATTTCTTCGTATATAGGTTGGCGTCAATAAAATATTTTCGCATTCAGATGGGGCTTTTGATGATCGAAATATCGAAAATAGCTCTCTCCACAGAGAAGAATACCTTTGCTTAATGATTGCTACCCCCAACTCGCTTACCATATCCGTGACACTTTCTCCCCTGTTTCTCGATGGTAGAAAACGAACTGCCCTTCCATGGACTTTTTAGATGTCCTCCGTAAATCACATCTGGTAAGGGCCCCATACCGCATATCAATACAGCAGCAGAGAACGGACAAGTGTAGTGTAGGCAGTCTCTTTAGTACGCCTGTTACATCTTCTAATGTTTTGCCAATAAAACGCACTCTATGGTTTGCCTTCCCCATAAAATTACCTTTGTCTTCGTTTCAACTTAAATATTCAGATGCCTTTTAGTACTCATATGGAAGACATTTCCTTATTTAGAGTCAATTGCCATTTTTTTTACACCATACAGATATCGTGTCTAGGTCATTTTGCAGATGGTTTTGATCTTCCAATGACTTTACTAGGCGGTAAATGACAACATCTAAGAGCGTTGCTCAGATTGTTTCTTCAATCTTTTGTATAGATTAGAAACAGCAGATGGCCCATAACACTTTCTTGGGGAACGCCGGATATCACTTCAGTTTCAGTCGTGCCATGAAGATCTTTCTTTCGATTAAAATCAGTACTTCTTCATTAATTAACCGCTTTAATCTTCGACTGCTGGCCGGTGTGGCCTTGCGGTTCTAGGCGCACGTCTGGAAGCGCGTGACCGCTACGGTCGCAGGTTCGAATCCTGCCTCGGGCATGGATGTGTGTGATGTCCTTAGGCTAGTTAGGTTTAAGTAGTTCTAAGTTCTAGGGGACTGATGACCATAGATGTTAAGTCCCATAGTGCTCAGAGCCATTTGAACCAATCTTCGGCTGTCTTGTGTATCGCCACGTTTCAGAAACTCGAAGTCGGTACTGTTTATCGTCACTGTTTCACTTCCACGTAAGGCCACTATCGACACCATTACTTTCAGAAACGACTTCCTACCAGCCACTCTCGTTTCGACACTTCGTGGCGTATTAAAACTGTTTGACACCTGGACTCCAGCTCGGAACATTTGCTTTCGAAGGAGAAGCTTTCACCGGCAGAGCTAACGAGGCACGACTCACGACTCACCCTCACAGCTTTACTTCCACCAGAATCTCGTCTTCTACCACCCAAACTTCACACAAGTTCTCCTCCATACCTTCTGGAACTGAGAACACTTGGGAGAAACAGTAAGATCATTAATCACAGAATCAGCGAAAAAAAAAAACAGTCTTGAGCACCCTGGTTATTTTATTAAAATGTCCGGTTTCGGCCTAGGCTTAGGCCATCTTCGGACAGCACCATCAGCCAAAGTTGGCAGTGTGTGGAACAGTCAGTTGACCTCAGTCACTGATTTTATATAGATTATAAGATATAGGAGCTGTTTTCCGAGAATTTTTACCAAAAAATTTTGTATTAACCATAGGACGCAGCTTTCATGGCCGCCATTTGCGCTATTGTTGACATTTGTTTGATGGACATTACGCCGTGGTCCAAGATATCGCTTCAATAATCCAGCAAGCCCCCCCCCCATGAACCATGGACCTTGCCGTTGGTGGGGAGGCTTGCGTGCCTCAGCGATACAGATGGCCGTACCGTAGGTGCAACCACAACGGAGGGGTATCTGTTGAGAGGCCAGACAAACGTGTGGTTCCTGAAGAGGGGCAGCAGCCTTTTCAGTAGTTGCAGGGGCAACAGTCTGGATGATTGACTGATCTGGCCTTGCAACATTAACCAAAACGGCCTTGCTGTGCTGGTACTGCGAACGGCTGAAAGCAAGGGGAAACTACAGCCGTAATTTTTCCCGAGGACATGCAGCTTTACTGTATGATTAAATGATGATGGCATCCTCTTGGGTAAAATATTCCGGAGGTAAAATAGTCCCCCATTCGGATCTCCGGGCGGGGACTACTCCGGAGGATGTCGTTATCAGGAGAAAGAAAACTGGCGTTCTACGGATCGGAGCGTGGAATGTCAGATCCCTTAATCGGGCAGGTAGGTTAGAAAATTTAAAAAGGGAAATGGATAGGTTAAAGTTAGATATAGTGGGAATTAGTGAAGTTCGGTGGCAGGAGGAACAAGACTTTTGGTCAGGTGACTACAGGGTTATAAACACAAAATCAAATAGGGGTAATGCAGGAGTAGGTTTAATAATGAATAGGAAAATAGGAATGCGGGTAAGCTACTACAAACAGCATAGTGAACGCATTATTGTGGCCAAGATAGATACGAAGCCCACACCTACTACAGTAGTACAAGTTTATATGCCAACTAGCTCTGCAGATGATGAAGAAATTGAAGAAATGTACGATGAAATAAAAGAAATTATTCAGATAGTGAAGGGAGACGAAAATTTAATAGTAATGGGTGACTGGAATTCGAGTGTAGGAAAAGGGAGAGAAGGAAACATAGTAGGTGAATATGGATTGGGGCTAAGAAATGAAAGAGGAAGCCGCCTAGTAGAATTTTGCACAGAGCACAACTTAATCATAGCTAACACTTGGTTTAAGAATCATGAAAGAAGGTTGTATACGTGGAAGAACCCTGGATACACTAAAAGGTATCAGATAGATTATATAATGGTAAGACAGAGATTTAGGAACCAGGTTTTAAGTTGTAAGACATTTCCAGGGGCAGATGTGGACTCTGACCACAATCTATTGGTTATGACCTGTAGATTAAAACTGAAGAAACTGCAAAAATGTGGGAAATTAAGGAGATGGGACCTGGATAAACTGAAAGAACCAGAGGTTGTACAGAGTTTCAGAGAGAGCATAAGGGAACAATTGACAGGAATAGGGGAAAGAAATACAGTAGAAGAAGAATGGGTAGCTCTGAGGGATGAAGTAGTGAAGGCAGCAGAGGATAAAGTAGGTAAAAAGACGAGGGCTGCTAGAAATCCTTGGGTAACAGAAGAAATATTGAATTTAATTGATGAAAGGAGAAAATATAAAAATGCAGTAAAGGAAGCAGGCAAAAAGGAATACAAACGTCTCAAAAATGAGATCGACAGGAAGTGCAAAATGGCTAAACAGGGATGGCTAGAGGACAAATGTAAGGATGTAGAAGCTTATCTCACTAGGGGTAAGATAGATACTGCCTACAGGAAAATTAAAGAGACCTTTGGAGAGAAGAGAACCACGTGTATGAATATCAAGAGCTCAGATGGCAGCCCAGTTCTAAGCAAAGAAGGGAAGGCAGAAAGGTGGAAGGAGTATATAGAAGGTTTATACAAGGGCGATGTACTTGAGGACAATATTATGGAAATGGAAGAGGATGTAGATGAAGACGAAATGGGAGATACGATACTGCGTGAAGAGTTTGACAGAGCACTGAAAGACCTGAGTCGAAACAAGGCCCCCGGAGTAGACAACATTCCATTAGAACTACTGACGGCCTTGGGACAACCAGTCCTGACAAAACTCTACCAGCTGGTGAGCAAGATGTATGAGACAGGCGAAATACCCTCAGACTTCAAGAAGAATATAATAATTCCAATCCCAAAGAAAGCAGGTGCTGACAGATGTGAAAATTACCGAACTATCAGTTTAATAAGCCACGGCTGCAAAATACTAACTCGAATTCTTTACAGACGAATGGAAAAACTGGTAGATGCAGACCTCGGGGAGGATCAATTTGGATTCCGTCGAAATGTTGGAACACGTGAGGCAATACTGACCTTACGACTTATCTTAGAAGAAAGATTAAGAAAAGGCAAACCTACGTTTCTAGCATTTGTAGACTTAGAGAAAGCTTTTGACAATGTTGACTGGAATACTCTTTTTCAAACTCTAAAGGTGGCAGGGGTAAAATACAGGGAGCGAAAGGCTATTTATAATTTGTACAGAAACCAGATGGCAATCATAAGAGTCGAGGGGTATGAAAGGGAAGCAGTGGTTGGGAAAGGAGTGAGACAGGGTTGTAGCCTCTCCCCGATGTTATTCAATCTGTATATTGAGCAAGAAGTAAAGGAAACAAAAGAAAAATTTGGAGTAGGTATTAAAATTCATGGAGACGAAGTAAAAGCTTTGAGGTTCGCCGATGACATTGTAATTCTGTCAGAGACAGCAAAGGACTTGGAAGAGCAGTTGAACGGAATGGACAGTGTCTTGAAAGGAGGATATAAGATGAACATTAACAAAAGCAAAACGAGGATAATGGAATGTAGTCAAATTAAATCGGGTGATGCTGAGGGAATTAGATTAGGAAATGAGACACTTAAAGTAGTAAAGGAGTTTTGCTATTTAGGAAGTAAAATAACTGATGATGGTCGAAGTAGAGAGGATATAAAATGTAGACTGGCAATGGCAAGGAAAGCGTTTCTGAAGAAGAGAAATTTGTTAACATCGAATATAGATTTATGTATCAGGAAGTCGTTTCTGAAAGTATTTGTTTGGAGTGTAGCCATGTATGGAAGTGAAACATGGACGATAACTAGTTTGGACAAGAAGAGAATAGAAGCTTTCGAAATGTGGTGCTACAGAAGAATACTGAAGATAAGGTGGATAGATCACGTAACTAATGAGGAGGTATCGAATAGGATTGGGGAGAAGAGAAGTTTGTGGCACAACTTGACTAGAAGAAGGGATCGGTTGGTAGGACATGTTTTGAGGCATCAAGGGATCACAAATTTAGCATTGGAGGGCAGCGTGGAGGGTAAAAATCGTAGAGGGAGACCGAGAGATGAGTACACTAAGCAGATTCAGAAGGATGTAGGTTGCAGTAGGTACTGGGAGATGAAGCAGCTTGCACAGGATAGAGTAGCATGGAGAGCTGCATCAAACCAGTCTCAGGACTGAAGACAACAACAACAACAATCCAGCAAGCAGTTACAGACTCGTATAAGCTCAGCAGGCCAAACTGTTTATGCGCTGACGTGACAAAGGAGGAAGGACTCGAACCTCCGACGTGGGGAGCCGCGCAAACCGTGATAAGAGCCTGAGACCGCGTGGTTACCCCGCGCGGCTACAAAAGAAGGGAAAAACTGGTAGTAGCCGACCTCGGAAAACATCAGTTTGGATTTCGGAGAAATGTAGCAACGCGCGAGGCAAAACTGACCCTGCGACTTATTTTAGAAGATAAAGTTAGTTTAAGTTAGACTAAGTAGTGTGTAAGCTTAGGGACCGATGACCTCAGCAGTTTGGTCCCATGAGACCTTACCATAAATTTCCAAATTTTTCTTCTACATAAAAAGTTTGAAGAGCTGAAAAATCAGTCAACCAGTTGCAAAACAAAGGTTTATTAGCCATTAACCTACGTTTCGATATTTCAAAAAAAATATCTTCAGAAGGTGTGGGCCTTCTGAAGAAGATATTTTTAGAAGTATCGAAACGTAGGTTAAGTGCTAATAAACCTTTGTTTTCCAACTGGTTGGCTGATTTTTCAACCACTTCAGATTTACACAGTTGCTGTTTCGCAGCTATGTTTAAGATTTTTATAAAGGATTTGTGTGAGTACTTTGCAACCATAACTTATTAAACTCATAGTTGGGTAATTTGCACACATGTCAGTGCACGTGGAACTACAAAATGATACATTAAGCACGCCTTAAGGCACAAACAAACAATTGTCGCTCGAACAAGACGGTAGCAGTAGAAGATCGTGCGCTGGGGTCAGGGAATCACCAAATTCGTTTCTCTGAAGCTGTGGTTTTAGCAAGATATAATTATTATCACGATAGGATTTACAGAGAGGCGGTAGATATTCAAAAACACAGAAACGACTTTACCAGAAAGGAAGGTGCACTGAACTTATTGAAGTAGTGGGCCTTAGTGCTACATAAAATAAACAGCACTAACCAACTCTTCCCCAGTACAAGCTCCTTAACATACGCCGGTGCGACTCAACAATCTTGGTCAGCACCCTGATGACGTCACGAGCCGACCGTTACATGGATACATAAATAGAAACAGTTCGGCTTGCTGAGTTTAAGACTGTAACTGCTTTCTGAGTCGTTAAAGCCTGAGATCATGCCCAGCACTGCAAGAGGAAACGTTAGGGTTTAAAGCACGGCCTAATGCTCACAAAACAAAAATCAGAAATAATAAGAGCGTGGCCCACGAAAGGTAGTTTTAAATAGCCGTAAGTTTCGGAATAACGCACACCCTGCCACAGAGTGAAATATTCATTCTTGACTCAAACACACTTTAAACACCTGTCTCTTTTCTCTCTTCTAACTTCCTTTGTTCCTGTAATAAGCTTCATTTTGGTATTATATTTATTATAAAATAAGTAAAACAGTTCCTCCTCGTCGTCATCATCAGTCATTTGACCCCTGCTCCTGCATAGAGAGCTTCTCTAGATTTTTCCATACATTATGTTCTTCAGTAATGAGCATTTACGTTGCTTCTGCGTGTTTTCTAATACCACCTGCCCACTTTCCATTTGGTCGTCTTTTCTTATTTCTCCAAAACCACCAAAGCTGTCCTGTCGCTGCATATACATCTACATCGACATGCTTACTCTGCATTTTACAATTCAGTTATTTTCTCTTTGCTTCCGTCCACAGTCCTGTAACGTACAGTATTTTACTAAACCGCTATTCCAGATCCCGGTATCAGTTTCAGATTGCCTGCCTAACGACCTTTAGGGGCAACAGAAAATTCATTCTCAGAACTTCGCGTTATAATTTAAAAATTTAAAATACGACGCAATCTACTCATTCAGAAGTGTAAAAATAAGATAAGTATTACATTTAGGAAGTGTCTATATGCCTTGAGACAGGGTAACTTACCAAGTGCAAATACCAGAGATTTACTCATCCAGTATTTGAGAGTGGGAGCAACTAGCGGCTTCTAAGATACTTCGCACATAATTTCAAGCCTTTACGAAACTTTTATAGTTAACACGTCCCACAAAGTGCTAAAAGGAAAAAAGATGTATAGCTTACTACATTTTTGCTGTCCATGCAGTCAGAGTTCAGAATTTGGCATGTCATTTTAATTTATTGCTTCTTTACTGCCGACTCTATTCGCAATACGGTTTACAGAAAGTTTCCACGACGGAATGTACCTTCGAAATTTTTCATTGCACGACACATAGTTCAGGAGCTACATCGTCATAAAAATTTAGATGTGTGAAAAACTAGCTTTTGTTCAAAATTGAGCACAAATTACCCAGACTATTATCATCCAGTGTCTGATGATGAGAGCAGTTAATGACGTCCAACAAACTTCAACCATAATTTCAAACCTTTCCTAAACTTATTCTCGCTTACACTTTTAAAGTCAAATATGTAACCCATTAACTCATCTGTAAAGTAACCAGTTTTATACACGGTAGCTCGTTTCTTTAAAGAATAAAGGGGTTACCGATATTTTAGAGAAGACAACATTTTCCCGCTACGACTGTTTTTAAACGCATTTGTTCACCACGATCGCGATTTCGGCTTGCTATGCCATTCTAGAGTGAGTTAATGCATATAGTTAGTTTTAAGAGAAGACTCTCCTCGTATCTAACATGTTAACGTATTCCACGTTTACATGATTAATTTACTGTTTTTGCCATGTAAGCCAGTACCTTTTCCATTTTTAGTTACATTCATGGCTGCTTTTAATTCTTTTAGGTCTATTTGATAACAGAGTTATTATCAATGTTTATAGAATAACCTCCTTCACTACCTACATCATAACATAAATTTTTGTAATGGTGTGTCCATTTATTTTCTGTTATTATATCAATGTTTGCAGTATTTTTCTCCATTTTATTCACATGCTTCGTAAGTTTACATGCTATAATGTCTTCTGTGAATGTCAAGTTCAACATTAGTAATGTGTGTGTGTGTGTTTACATATTTTCGACATACAACATTATCATCATCTCCTTCCAAGCATTAGGTGGTTGAAATCACCTATTCCGTTCTCTGTCATCCATCCCTCCATTTCTTACGACGTCTATCTAGTTCTCTTTTTCCAGTCGGCCGATAATTCATTATCTTTTTTGGCAATCTGTTTTCTGTCGTTCTATCATTATGATCCTTCCATTTCATCTATTCTCTCCTATCTGGTCATTACCTGGAAAGATTTTAAAATCTAATCTTACTTTTTTTCCTTATTTTATCCATTTTATTATTGCCTCTCACGTATCTGATGAGCTTCATCTCTGCTGCTTCTACACGCAATTTTTCTGTTTTTGTTGCTGCCCATTATTCGGAGCTACATACAAGAGAAGGTGCAGACATAACTTTATTGAATTTCATTTGTGTTTCTTTTCTTGTTTCCCTTCCCAAAGTTCATCCAATTGTTTCGCAAATACCTTGATATGTATCAACTTTCTTTTCCATGCCTTTGTCATAGTTGAAACTAATATCACATCATACAATGGAAGTGGGATACTCGTTCTAGAATTTTCTCATTTATTATTATTTTCGATCTGACTCGATTTTTTTCCTTTGAAAGCCAGTATCTTTGTCTTATTTGCGGATACAGTTAAGTCGTAATATATTGCATTTTGGCTCAATCTGTATACAGCCCTTTGAAAATTATGTTTCCTCTATACCTATCTGGTCATCAGCATGTAACAGTGTTTATTGTACACTAGATCCTATTTTAATTTTGAAGTGTGTTTCACATATATATATATATATATATATATATATATATATATATATATATATATATATATATATATATAACGAAGAATATGTGAACATCATCATTTCATTCCAAGCTTTAAATGTTGAAATCATCTGATCCGGTGTCTGTCATCCATCCGTCCATCTCTTGCGAAGTCTGTCTAGTTCTCTTCTTCCAGTCGGCCGATAATTCATTATCTTTTCTGGCCATCTGTTTTCTATGATTCTATCAACATGATCCTTCCATTTCAATCTATTGTTTTATACATACAGACACACACACAAGAAAGTAACACTTCAAGTAACTCTGAGTAGTTGTGGACGACAGCGTTCTTTTATACAAAATATGAAGAGGCTTCTATTGAATAGACCGGCGTGGTGAACTGCGTAAAACCAATCTCTGAAGTCCATAACAACAACAAGTATTTAATTGAATCGACAGCCTTTGTGTCGTTTATCGTGTAGCCGCAATTATTTGCAAAGAAGGAGCGTGCGGTGTTCGCTGCAAAATGTGAAAGCTGTGTTACTATGTGGTCGAGTGAGATGAGGCAGCTAGGCTACGACTATCGAGTCGAGACTGGCCGTTGAGGGCCTGTGGAATGCAGCGATAACTCAGGGTGAAAGGACGACGAGCGAGGAGGCGTCGCAGCATGCAGCGGCAGCCGCCTCTCGTATCGCTGTCCGATAGCTGTACAGTTAGTTACCCGGGGAAGCGTTCCCAAACTATTTGTTGTTGAGCAACGCGGGACTCTCCATCCCCCGCGATAAGACTCTCGCTCGTCTTCTTGACGAAAATAAGTGTATTACTTTACACTCCTGCGTCATACGTGACCTGCGCCTTAAGGAATGCGACTGTGCCCTTAGGTGTGCATTCAGCGTGGCGAGGCACTACAAGTGAACGGCTCTCTTACACTCAGGAATGTGCTGTGGCGTCGCTCAATGCTGATATGCCAAATGGGCTGCTAGGTGATGTCGGAGAGGCATTTAGGCGTAGTGAAGCCGGTCTAAGTGTTCAGGTTGACTTCCCTGCTCGTTAACATGCTACCCTTCCTGTCTAAAGTCTCAAGACTGGTTTGAAGCATGTCCCCCCGCTAGTCTTGTCATGTGCAAGTCTTTTCATCTATGCATAAATACTGCAATCTACATCAATCTGAATTTGTTTACGATATTCCAGCCGTGGTTTTCTTTGTACAATTTAAGCCTTTCACACTTCGCTCTATTAATAAATTAAATTATTATTCCTTGGTGGCTCAGGATGTGCCCCACCAACCGATTTATTCTTTTAATCCAGTTGTGGAATAATCTTATTTTCCCCTTAAACAGATTCAATACCTCTGCAGCGTCCTTCCGTAGCACTACTTTTCAAAAGCTTCTCTTATCATCGTCCATATTTCTTTTCCGCATAAGGCTACACTACAGACAAAAACTATTTCTATAGCCTGACTTTGAGTTCGATAACATATTCAGCAAATCAGTTCTTACTATTACCAGTCTGCATTTGATCCCCTTTCTACTTCAGCCGTCGTCAGTTATTTTGCTGCCAAAATAATAAACTTCGTCTGCTGCTTACAGCGTCTCATTTCCTAGTCTAATTTAACTATCATACCTCGACTTAATACAACGAAACTCCATTGTCGTGTTTTAGGTTATTGATATCTATCTAACAAACATTTTTCGAGACACTGTCGTATAAGTGGCCTTCCAAGTCCTGTACCGTCTCTGGCAGATTTACAATGCCATCGGAAACCCTTACAGTTCTTCGCTTTAATTCCTCTTCCATCTTTCTCCTTGCTTTAATTTACTGCTTGCTCTAAGTGCAGAGTGAATAACATAGGTTATATAGGTAAGTAAACTCACTAAGATGTGAGGAAGTACTCTACTCATAATGGATCTGTCAACATGGTTCGATTATCTTTTCTTGGTTGATTTATTTACCCTGCAAATATTTGGGCCTTAAGGGATACTCTAACATCTAACGACTCATTCTTCATTACATTCCTGAAAATACATCTGATGCAAGTGGTCTTATATTTAGTGTAGAAACAATAATTTAGAAGTAGTTATGAGAGAAATGGTAACAACGCGTAGCGGTTGAAGTGTTTCTATTTATTTGTGAAGAGTAAAATGATGCAAATAGTTGATCGCCAAGATAGATATACGTGCTGACCGGGAGTCTAGGAAGTGAGAGAGACAGAGAGAGAGAGGGAGGGAAATGTCGGGAATAGATATAACGCAAAAAAATGAAGAATAATTGGGCTAATAAATTGAAAAGCGAAAGTAGAAAGAAACGTAAACGGAAGAAGACGAGACAACATGCTTCTCCGCCATTTGCTTCTCCGTTTGACGGGGAGAAATGGCCGCATTTGTTAACTTTTGAGAGAAATGTTTAAAAAAAGATGACAGAAATTTGTCCAAATTGATCATACTTGTCGGTAGGTAGTTAGTAGCGATCCGTATTTGTAGAAAATAGACTCATTTTGCGTCTGTCGATCGCTGTTTCTAGTATTTCAAACTGACCGGCTTCGTGCAATGTCGCCCATCTTCCGATAATTTCTCGTAGTTACAGAGAAATTAGTAGTTACTACGAGATGGTCGACACTGATCGCAACCGTTCAATTTGAAATTATAAGAACAGCGATCGACAGTGGTAAAGGGAAATAAGTCTATTTTCTTATGACAAAAATGCTCCAGTTTTTTCTGAAGTCCAACAGCGTCTTGAATTGCGGGTAGATAGCACAGTAGATTGTTTCAAAGCAGGTCCGCATCAGTGGAGAATGAGTTTTAGAACGTTTTTGCTTTATCGATTATTCATGTGAAAAACTGGACCGTTTTTAGAATTTCCAAAGCTCGCGTGGACGATTACTAAATTAGAATTCGTTCAGTTCGATAAGAAACTTTGTCATCTTCACTCAGCACTTTGAATTGATTTATCCAGGTACACAAAACAACAGTGTTTTTAGCCACCTGTTGCCCACACCGGAACTAAGTTCATTGTGCGGTATCTCTCTCTGTCATTCTAAAAAGGCAACCGGTACCCTTAAAGAATAGTAGGAGTTCCTTTATTAGGACTCTGTTGTCCTGAATTCCCCGTGGTCTGTCACTGGACATACAACGATTTTAATCTGTCTCCAATCAAGCCCAGTATTACCGAATTTCTTTTTAAACACGGTTGTATCACCATTAGCTTTCTGCATCTACATCTACATCCATACTCCGCAAGCCACCTGACGGTGCGTGGCGGAGGGTACTTTGAGTACCTCCATCGGTTCTCCCTTCTATTCCAGTCTTGTATTGTTCGTGGAAAGAAAGATTGTCGGTATGCCTCTGTGTGGGCTCTAATCTCTCTGATTTTATCCTCATGGTCTCTTTGCGAGATATACGTAGGAGGGAACAATATACTGCTTTATTCCTCGGTGAAGGTATGTTCTCGAAACTTCAATAAAAGCTCGTACCGAGCTACTGAGCGTCTCTCCTGCAGAGTCTTCAACTGGAGCTTATCATCTCCGTAACGCTTTTGCGATTACTATATCATCCTGTAACGAAGCGCACTGCTCTCCGTTGGATCTTCTCTATCTCTTCCATCAAACCTATCTGGTATGGATCCCACACTTGTGAGCATTATTCAAGCTGTGGGCGAACAAGTGTACTGTAATAACCTACTTCCTTTGTTTTCGGATTGCATTTCCTTAGTATTCTTCTAATGAATCTCAGTCTGCATCTGCTTTACCGACGATCAACTTTATATGATCATTCCATTTTAAATTACTCCTAATGCCTACTCCCAGATAATTTTTGGAATTAATTGCTTCCAGTTGCTGACCTACTATATTGTAGCTAAATGATAAAGGATCTTTCTTTCTAAGTATTCGCAGCACTTGTCTACATTGAGATTCAATTGCCATTACCTGCACCATACGTCAATTCGTTGCAGATCCTCCTGCATTTCAGTACAATTTTCCATTGTTACAGCCTCTCGATATACTACAGCATCATCTGCAAAAAGCCTCAGTGAACTTCCCAAGTTATCCACAAGGTCATTTATGTATATTGTGAATAGCAATGGTCCTAAGACACTCCCTTCCATCGTTTTGTTTTTAGTATAACGTTCTATGTGCTGCCTCGTGATCCAACTACGTAGTTTAGATTTTACTATCGCCTTTGTAATGCTTGGGGCAGGTTCCGGTCTAACAAAAGGTGTCATCGCTCCTGTCCTGGCCAACCTATCAGCTTGTTCGTTACTACAAACTCCTCAGTGAACAGCGACCCACAGCAGGTTTACTGCTTTCCCGTAGCTTCACAAGATTTTTCATGGTATTTGCAGGGGCTGACAGAGATTTCAGAGCTGCTTGGCTGTCTGAATGGATACAGATGCTAAGACCTTTGAAATGGCTATGTTGATTTTGCTGTGTAGATAGATCGAGGGTCTGGTTTTGGCGAATGCCTGGAGAGCGTTACCTGCCAGCACGTGTAGAGCAAACAGTGAATTAGGGAGGAAGTGGTGTTACGGATTGGAGGTGTTTCTCATTGTTAGTGTGTGGTCCTCTTATTGTAATTAAGGAAGCGCTAAATGCGGAAGGATATGAACACATTTTAAAGCATTGTGTAGAGAGTACAGTAGAGAGGCATGCCGTATCAGCATGACAATGCACTAGTCACAAAACAGCTTCTGTGAGGCAATGGTTTTCTGGACATTCCTGAAATGGACTAGATTGTCCAGAGCCCCAACTTGAACGTAATGGAACACATTTGGGATGAGTCAGAACGTAGGCTTGGACCCAGACGCCAGCGTCCAGCGTCACTACGTTCTCTGGTTTCGGCTCTTGAAGTAGAATGGGCCGCCATTCCGCCACAGACATTCATACACCTCATTGGAGGAGGCTCCAGCAGAGTTAGATAAAAGCGAAGGGTGGTCACATGCGACATTATTGTCCACTAATAAGTGTCCGGATACATTTGATTCTGTAGTGCAGTGGTAAGTTGTCTGAGGATGTTTAGAAAGCCAGAAGCTGGTTGACAACGCACTATAAAACAAAACACAATTTCTCCAAGTACCGATGGTATTTTCCAAAAATGTTAACAAGATTACATTATTATTAGAACTTCAGTAATGGCTAAACCTATGTTTTATAGATGTTACATCCGTTTCCTTTAATTTTCAGTGTACGAGAGCTATTATAGGACCAAAGCTGCTGTGTGTGATCACTGTTTCAATACTGCACACTTCAGCACAAGCATTTAGCGCTACAAGTATGTATTTGACCTTATCTTTAATGTCTTAAGGACTGGTTTTTGTGAACTTTCTTTCATTCTGTGACAAGTCTGACAGTTTTCCCGAGTATGTCCAGACCATGTTCAATAATAACATTGGTTCAGTTATATGATATGTTTGTGAAGATGATGTCAGTCAAGAGTACACTGCAACTTTTGTGTCCGCTCCTTGTCACAAAGCACAAACGAAACACCACGCAGCTGCAGAATTAATTAGTGGTATTACATCGTCAGGGAGGCTGCGCCTTTTTTCGGACGCTAACTGCTACTCAAAACTGTGTTTTCTTTTCAGTCCCAGCGTTGACATAAACAACATTCAGTACGATTGTACTTCTGCTCGAGTTACGACTGCTTTATAGACACTTCCTTTTGTGCATTAAACGAGACGACAAAGGAGACCTTTAATAATTCTCAGCGGGTCCGACGGACGAAAAAACCCTAGCGCTCGCGTCCTACGAATGAATGGGCTTTAAAGGCTTGCGCGGCTAGCACCAAACGAGGCGGTTAGTTCTTTTGTGACAGAGTTCCGGACATTTAACGCGGGGGATAAGGCTGCGCATAAACTCGCTACAACAGAAGGGAACCCGGGTGGAGGGGGCGAGTGGTGACTAGCTCTGGAAGGTTCTCCAGACGGGCTCGTTCAATGCTGCTGCACCCGCCCACATCTCGTAGCGGGACCGTACCACCCCCACATGCTTAGAATAGCGGCGAGCCGCTATTGATACCGTGTGAACACTGTAGGCCGCCAGCTGTACGCTGGTGTGCGTGGGAAACCAGGTTGCGCCGGGCTTTGACCGGCAAATGAATATCGTACGTGGCGCGTCAGGGTTTAAAAACTGTCCGGATAATTGATGCCGGAGACGCCTACAACGACCGGTAGTAAAAGCACGGTGTTGTAGAGACAATATTTGAGTTTATTACCCTGCTAACGCACCACTGAAAACATTCAAATCAAGCCAACTTTAAATGACAACTAAGTGAAGATTACGGTCTGTCGCAAAACATTCCTTCAACTCAAGAGCGTTTCCACAGCATGTGAAATAGGGGATTGGCCGGAGGCAACTCATGTTACACTCACGCAAACAGAGTGCCCTGCACTATCAAGCAGCAGTTCGATATTCATCGAACTTTGTCGAGATCTTCAAGACATTACGCGCAGCAAACGTTTTCATGCTATTCGGAACTGATATCCGGGCAAGGATTTAGTCACCAACTCTCTACAGCATCAATATCGAGGTTCTGTATTACTAAACCGCAATGCCGAAACCAAGAACAAGTGACCGGTTGCCTATCTGGCGTCTTCCAGGGGCAACGAAACTTTTGATTTTCAACCACGCAATTATCGACAGAATTCCAAAATTTTTATAATAAACACTTACTCTACTTATTAAGACGTATAATCTATATTTGCACATTTTCTACATTATGAATGAAACACATACAACACTGGTGTAATATTCTACAATATTCATTATTTGTTACTCGAGCTGGTTTTCGACTATTATGCTATGGCTCTGAGCACTACGGGGCCTAACATCTGAGGTCATCAGTCTCCTAGAACTTAGAACTACTTAAACCTAACAAACCTAAGGACATTACACACATCTATGCCCCAGGCAGGATTCTAACCTGCGACCTTAGCAGCAGCGCGGTTCCGGACTGGAGCGCCTAGAACCGCTCGGCCACAAGGGCCGGCGACTGTTATGCTATCAGCAGGTACAAAGTGTGTACCTGATGTTGGCGTAACAGCCGAAAACCGGATGGTATGACAACTAATGAATATTGTAGAGGACCATTGCTGCATGTGTTTCATACATAACGTATAATATTATGTTAAAAGCCTAATACAATAAGAAAAGTATTTCAGGCAGAAACTGTATGTGTGCCTTGAGGCAGTGAAACTGACGGCGCGCAAATACCTGGACTATATTCATCCCGTATTTGTGAATGAGATTACTTAGCGACTCTCAACAAGCTTAACACATAATTTCAAATCCTTACGAAACTTTGTCTCACTTCCTTCACTAAATTTTCACTCATCACGCAGACAAACTTCAGCATCAGGTATGATGTTTTAATTTTTTACTTCTTTGCTTCCGACACTATTTGCAACACAGTTTGCAGACAGTATTCACATATGCCTTTGAATGTGTCAAGAATTACAGGATCTGTTGTATGGGATGAACAGTCTAATGAGCTCAGAGTACGGATTGAGACTAAACCGAAGAAAGGCGAAAGAAATGAGACGTAGCAGAAATGAGAACAGCGAGAGACTTAACATCAGAATTGGGGCGGGGGGAGGGGGGGTGGAGGGAGGGGTCACGAAGTAGACGAAGTCAAGGGCTTCTGCAATTAGGCAGCAAAATAAATCAGGGCGGGCGGAGCAAGGCGGACATAAAAAAAGCACACTAACAGTTGCGAAAAGGGCATTCCTGACCACGAGAAGTCTGCTAGTATTAAACATAGGACTTAATTTGAGAAAGAGATTTCTGAGATTGTAGTGGGCTTACAAGGTAAGGAATGAGGAGTTTCCCGCAGAATCGGTGAAGAAAAGAAAATGTGGAAAACACTGACACGATGGCCGGCCGCGGTGGTCTCGCGGTTCTAGGCGCGCAGTCCGGAACCGTACGACTGCTACGATCGCAGGTTCGAATCCTTCTTCAGGCATGGATGTGTGTGATGTCCTTAGGTTAGTTAGGTTTAAGTAGTTATAAGTTCTAGGGGACTTATGACCACAGCAGTTGAGTCCCATAGTGCTCAGAGCCATTTGAACCATTGAACTGACACGATGACGGGACAGGACAATAGGACATCTGTTATGACAACAAACCAGTCTTCTGACTGGTTTGATGTGGCCCTCCACAATTCCTCTCCTGTCCCAACCTCTTCATCTCAGAGTAGCATTTGCAAGCTACTTCCTCAATTATTTGCTGGATGTATTCCAATCTCTGTCTTCCTCTACAATTCCTACTTTCTACAGCACCCTCCAGTTATTCCTTGATGTCTTAACAGATGTCCTATTGTCCTGTCCCTTTCATCGTGTCAGTGTTTTCCACATGTTCTTTCCCTCACCGATTCTGCGGGAAACTCCTCATTTCTTACCTTATTAATCCACTACATTCTCAGAAATTTCTTCCTCCAATTAAGACCACTATTTGGTACTGGCAGACTTCTCTTGGCCAGGAATGTCGTTTTCGCTAGTGCTAGTCCGCTTATTATGTTCTCCTTGCTCCTGCTGGCTTTTTTGCTGCCTAAGTAGAAGAATTCCTTAACTTCTTCTACTTCGCGATCACCTGTTATGTTTTTAAGTTTCTCGCTGTTCTCATTTCTGCTACTTCTCATTATTTAAAGTAGCCACTACTTCAACACCAGTGGTACATGTACAATAGAAATATAATAACATTCAGAAATATTCCGAGGTCCTACCACTGGACTGGGAAACGTACAAAACTAACGACTAATGCTCCACCTTGAATAGGCTCATTGTGACTTCCGCAGTCGATTTCCACGAACACAAAAAGAAGCTACGAAGGTAAAGGGCCATATGAAAACCATAGTTTGCTCGATAATAAATGCATTTTTTTAGCATTAGTTCCACCAAACACTAGCTAAGAGCTCCATTATCTAATACAAGGCCTCTGCCCGTCAAACACGTTCGCAAGTACTAAGCCAAAACACTTGCCCCCAAAACGGAAAAAAAAACTGCCCAGAACTCCACGCTCGGGCACTCTACTGCACTTATAAACGGACCAAGGAAGTTTTTTCTGGATGAAAAGAAATAAGAAAAATCAGAGACCACGAAGCCTTAGAAAACATTCAGCAGCTACGTTGATGTGTATGTAAGATAACTGTAATGCATAGAAAAATTTTAATGCAGCGATGGATGTAAGATGCCCGATGTTGATGATGATGGTGTTGATAAAGGGTCTCGACAGTTTTTAGCAATGACTAAATGTTTGTGATTGTCCTCTGAAATGGCCGACGCGTTACATTTTTGCGTCTGGAATCATATGGAGGACTTACTCCAGTGGTATTTCACTCGACAATCTCGGTGCTAATCTCATAAAATTCATACTGTCTCAAGGGGTGTGGACTGGCAGATGAAAGGAAGGGGAACGGGGTTTAACGTTCGCCTCAACATTGACGGAACACTAGTCCGAAAGTGAAAGAAATCGTCAGACATCCTTTTTAAGCAACTGTTGCGCCGTTCGCGTGAAGTGATTTTAGGGAGCGCAAGTCAGTGCGTGCCGACGGGTGTGAACTCAGTTCCACCTGAACCCAGTATCCTAACCCTTAAATCCCTTCAATTATGCCCTCCCCTGTTGAACTGAAGAGCCATCCTTCAACAACTGCGACACCGTAGTTGTCAACAACGTGAACAAAATTCTCAAAAATGTAGTTTAGGTCCAAGAATTCTGTTATGACGTGTTAGGTATCTTTACTCGTAGAACATATTCCTGCTCAATGTGTTATACAACTTATCTCAAGGGTTAACAAGTGATGCACTGACTTACTTTTGTAATCTACCGCATTCCGTACAGCCATACTCCAAAATACCTAACATACGTATGTGTGAAAAATCAATATGTATTTTTACTCAGCGTTTTTTACCTATAATGAAATGGCCTGTAAAAACTGTTTCACGTCTCACTAAGCACAAACCTTCTTACCGAGCAGCGTCGCTCAGTGACTTCGACACTGTATTCGTACGGTAACATGATGCAGCTTTTGTCATTGGGGTTTTCTCCCGTTTTCCATAGAATAGATCCTTCCAAACGTCCGTAATTGATTTCCCCATGCCACGTCTGTCTAACTGATCTAGTCATACATCGACAATGAACTAAGTGCTCAGGACGTTAAAATGTATTTCTCTTTTTCACACTTTTCTTCCCATTACAAACAAACGATATTTAACAATGGTTCACATTCACCTCCAAAATATATTATCTGTATATGTGACACTATCAGAGTTTTTGCCTCTGATATCTGGTTCTCAAGCAC
This sequence comes from Schistocerca gregaria, assembly GCF_023897955.1. NCBI lineage: Eukaryota > Metazoa > Arthropoda > Insecta > Orthoptera > Acrididae > Schistocerca > Schistocerca gregaria. Next base: position 244,206,790 of record NC_064921.1, read on the forward strand.
CTTTGATTGTGCGATACCCTGTAAGTACTGTGTATCTTCAGATAAAATGTCAGCTGCATCGTACAAACAAAGGTATTGTCGTCATTTTTATGTCTTCCATTGTTTCTCAGTTACTTCTGTATTATTATTATGATTATTACTAGTATTCGAGATGTGCTCGGTTTAAGCAACTAAATAAAAGGCTTTTTTATGCCGTACGCGTTTGGAATTCTTTTATTTACGGAGCATCCTCCGTGGCGCTTTTTCGAGATCTTATTATCACATATGTGTCGCACCGGAACTGTACTTCGTTATGCAGTGTACATCAGGACGTCCAGTTTTCGGCGTTTGCGAACGCATTACACTTAAACACCTCAGTCTCACTGTGTGTTTTTATTTAAAATGTATGTTAGTTGTGCGTGTTTACTCTTAATGCTGTTGCCAACAATTCTATTTAGTTGCTTAGACGGACCACATCCTAAAGAACACAATGCCGTTCGCGAAATAAAAGCGGCGTTACGTTACGTCATACACGATTCACTCTGTATATTAGCTGAAAAAGGGCAACTTCGAGAAAAAGAAATCGGTGTCCTCACTCTTACGCTACCCAACTGTGAGATAAACAAAGGACTGAAAACTAGTCAAATTTCATCATTATGAAAAAAATGCAATTAGTATCGCTTGTCTGAGATACAGTACAGTATTCTTTCGCCAGGAAAGCAGGTCAGACATCTTTGGCGTCTTTCGAAGATATTACCAGCAATGTCTTTAGAGGGACAGTTCGAACTCCACTGTGAAATGACCGCATGTTTCAACGCAAAAACAGGTTCACAGACAAAGCAGAACTGATTACCTATCATTTACAGTGCACCCCACTTTTCGGAGGGCTCATTTAGCCTTCAATATTCTGTCCTGTTGTTGCCCGGTTAGGGTTGGGGCTTATCTACCTCAGATTGAGACATTTTTCCTTTCTCCGTCATCCCCTAATATTTATGCAGCTACCTCGGAAACCTCCTGCATTTAACCGTTTATAAAATATCAAGGATGCCCAACGTTACACCGTTTTTGACAGTTTACGGTGTCTACAGCATTACGTGCTTTTGTTCCATTACGTACTCGTACAATCCTATACTGGGTATTAATTTTGTGTCGAACAACGCCATTCAGGAGTTCAGATTCAAGTCCGGCCATCCAGCTTTAGGTTTTCCTTGATTTCCCTAAAATGCTCCAGGCAAATGCCCGGATACCCCCTTTGAAAGGGCTCGGCCGATTTCCTTGCTCCTTCTTGAAACATTCCTGGTCTGTCTCTGATAATCTCGATGTCGACGAGACGTTAAACCCTAATCTTTCTTCCTTCCTTCAAACTACGTGTCGCTGGCGATGTATGGAGTGTATTATTACTTCATCACCAGTGCAAGTGGTCTAACCCGATCCGGTGCGTTCGCTATCCGCTCCGAGCAGGTGGTTGCGTCAACGTGCAGATCTTACGCAAGCGTGAAACGACGAGGCTGACATTGTAACAAGTAGGCAAGCTGTCTTTCGCGCGCACACAGAAGTAGCGCTTGAAGGCCCTGTCAGCACGAATGTTATTCCTTGCTAAGTACACATTGTGGTCTTTGTGCGGTTCAGTACAGGCCGCGCAGATTGCATCGCTGGAAATCCTATTCGAACCACAGACGATTAACAAAATAATGGAATTATGGAGGATATTTGAGGTGGCGTGGACCCTAGTAATATCTCAGTATCGTTTCGTAGTATCTATAACGTGGTTGTCGGTAAGTGATAGGGTGCAGATGAGCGAGAGAGATATTTTTATATCCGCCGACGTACTGAAGAAACTGTGGGTTTTTTTTTTTTTTTTTTTGTTTTAAGTGGAATGTATACCGGCTTGATGGAGCCCTCAACTCTAGTCTGTTATATGCAAGTCTCTTCGTCATTGCATAACTATTGAAACCCGCAGCCGCTTGAATCTTCTAACTGAAGTCCATACATTGGTCTGCGTCTACAATTTAGTCTCCACACTTCCTTCCTTGATGCCTCAAGATGCGTCCGATCAACCGATCCCCGCTTTTAGTCAAGTTGTGCCATTAATTCCTTTTCATCCAATTCGAACCAGTGTTTCTTCATTATTTATCCGATCTACCCATTTCATGTACAGCATTATTTCGCAGTACCACATTTAAAATAGTTCTGTTCTCTTCTTGACACCCATTTCTTGTATTCTTCCGCAATAAGAAAGCATGTTAGGTTCTTCTTTTTAAGATTCCGTTACGTTTTACTACAATACTGGCCATGAAAATTGCTACACCAAGAAGTTTGCAGACGATAAACGGGTATTCATTGGACAAATATATTATACTAGAACTGACATGTGATTACATTTTCACGCAATTTGGGTGCTTAGATCCTGAGAAATCAGTACCCAGAACAACCACCTCTGGCCGTAATAACGGCCTTGATACGCCTGGGCATTGAGTTAAACAGAGCTTGGATGGCGTGTACAGGTACAGCTGCGCATGCAGCTACAACACGATACCACAGTTCATCAAGAGTAGTGACTGGCATATTGTGACAAGCCCGTTGCTTGGCCACCATTGACCAGACGTTTTCAATTGGTGAGAGATGTGGAGAACGCGCTTGCCAGGGCAGCAGTCGAACATTTTCTGTATTCAGAAAGGCCCGTACAGGACCTGCAACATGCGGCCGTGCATTATCCTGCTGAAATGTAGGGTTTCACAGGGACCGAATGAAGTGTAGAACCACGGGTCGTAACACATCTGAAATGTAACATCCACTGTTGAAAGTGCCGTTAATGCGAACAAGAGGTGACCGAGACGTGTAACCAATGGCACCCCATACCAACACGCCGGGTGATATGACGCTTCCAATGTGCGTTCACCGCGATATTGCCAAACACGGATGCGACCATCATGATGCTGTAAACAGAACCTGAATTCAGCCGAAAAAAATGACTTTTTGCCATTCGTGCACCCAGGATCGTCGTTGAGTACACCATCGCAGGCGCTCCTGTCTGTGATGCAGCGTCAAGGGTAACCGAAGCCATGGTCTCCGAGCCGATAGTCCATGCTGCTGCAAACGCCGTCGAACTGTTCGCGCAGATGGTTGTTGTCTTGCAGACATCCCCATCTCTTGACTCAGGGATCGAGACGTGGCTGCACGATCCGTTACAGCAATGCGGATAAGATGCCTGTCATCTGAACTGCAATTGATACGAGGCCGTTGGGATCCAGCACGGCGTTTCGTATTACCCACCCATTCCATATTCTGCTAACAGTCATTGGATCTCGACCAACGCGAGCAGCAATGTCGCGATACGATAAACCCCAATCGCGATAGGCTACAATTCGACCTTTATCAAAGTCGGAAACGTGATGGTACGCATTTCTCCTCCTTACACGAAGCATCACAACAACGTTTCACCAGGCAACGCCGGTCAACTGCTGTTTCTGTATGAGAAATCGGTTGGAAACTTTCCTCATGTGAGCACATTGTAGGTGTCGCCACCGGCGCCAATCTTGTGTGAATGCTCTGAAAAGCTTATCATTTGTATATCGCAGCATCTTCTTCCTGTCGGTTAAATTTCGCGTCTGTAGCACGTAATCTTCGTGGTGTAGCAATTTTAATGGCCAGTAGTGTATTCTCCACATTTTCGCTACAAAACCCAGTTTTTCAGCGTAACCTCCGTCCAATGCGATAGCCTTACGTCACACTGCTGGGAGGTCCTGTATGCGCACGTGGTACCACTTCATTGGTCTACGGCGGAGCCAACGTCTTGCTCATAGAAGTCGGAAGGTGCGAGATCTGGGCTGCAGGGTGGGTGAGGAAGAACAGTCCAGGGAAGTTTTTTTAGCTTCGCTAGGGTGCGCAGACTTGTATGAGGCCTTGTCATGGAGAAGGCGAAATTTGTTTACATTTCTGTGGCGACGAACACGCTGAAGTCGTTTCTCCAATTTTCTGATGGTAGCACAACACACTTCAGAAGTGGTCGTTTCCCCATGAGGAAGGACGTAAAATAAAATAACCCCTTCAGAATCCCAGAAGACCGTCGCCTTGACTTTACTAATTGAGGGTGCGAACTTCTCCGGAGGAGAGGTGATGTGGCGCCACTCCATGGATTGCCGTTTTGTTTCCGGTTCAAAGTGACGTATTCATGTTTCATCGCCTGTGGCGATGTTCGACAAAACACTGTCACGATCAACTTTAACTTAAGCAATTCCACACAGATGGTTACGGGGCGAGGAATGCAGTGGACGCACACCTTCGAGTACCCCAAATGGTGGACGGGTGTGTCAGCAATACCAACAGAGACGTTCACTTGTGCAGTGAGGTTCATCCTTTGTCTCAGATCGACCAGATCTCGAACCTTTGTTCTGTAAACAATATCTGTGATAAATCCCCGTGCACTGATATCCAGCGGGAGACCGAGGCAGTGGGACCTCTCCCTCCTATCTCCTTGCCATCCCGTCGCCATGACAGTGGTGTGGGGCATCATCCTTCTGACGAGGGGAGGCGTCTGTGGAACCAACATGTCGAGATAGGTGTATCCTGTCACTACAGATTGCATAAAAAAAATTATACCAGTCACTCCACGTGTATATAACCCCAACAACGCATTGTCCTTCACGTACTCCATCTCTTCGCCTGGAGTCTCACTTTCTAGTATTCGACAGTTAAGTTGATTAACTTTTCCAAGACGTGGAAAGTCTGAACAGAACTGGAACATTGGTTTGAGGTAGTCAAACACAACAAAACTTTTATCCATTACGGATGTGGAACACTGCGACTTTGATGAATAAAGGTTTCCTCAAATTCTGCAACCGGTCTCCTTTTGTTTTATTTTTCAATTTTTATTACCCGTTACCAGAATCGAATCGCCAAAAGATTCATCATCAGATGGTACACATTTATTGCATGTTTTGAGCATTTCGGAGCTCGTGTAGCCGTGGATAATGTATAAACGAAACATGTAAGCACTGAATGCGGCGAGATTTGTTCGTACTATGAGATGTATTTAGTTGCATTGCTTACAGTTAATAGGATCTGTCTAGTGCCTAAATTATTTTGGAAAACATTTTTTAAGTGGCGTTAGCTTTGCGCCACTTCACAAATTTAGCCACAGGTAACAATTCGACGTGTTGTACAATGCTTTAAATACACGCTGTAGTAATCGTGAGCGTTATTTATCTCTGAGACTGGACGTGCTGAGTTAACGTTAGTAAAAATGTCTTTAATTATGAGTACCTCACTGAGTTTGAACGAGATCGTCTAAAAAGTCAACTAGAAGCTGGATGTTTCTTCTGTGATATTTCAGAAAGACTCACTGTACGTGACTGCTGGCAGCGGCGGTCACAGGAATGTACGGCCGCAATAAAACCGGGCTCGAGAGGAGGCAGCGCTGCACCATTGTCCTCTGCGTTCGGCTCTGGCGCACCGCACTGCATCTGCATCGCCAGTTTGACCAGCAGCCGGCACCACAGTGACCAAACAAACTGTTACAGATCGGTTCCTTCAAGGACAACTCCGTACCAGACGCCTTGTAGCGTGCATTTCACTGACCCCAAACCACAGCCGTTTGCGACTTCAGTGGCGTCAAGCGACAGCTTTTTGGTTGGCAGGGTGGAGGTCTGTTGTCTTTTTCTGATGAAAGCTGGTTCCGCCTCGGTGCCAGTGATGGCCGTGTTTTGCATAGAAGGACGGCCTGCAATGAACTTGTCTGTGTGTGCTAAGCTCACTGGACCCACACGTGCTGTTATGGTCTGGGGTGTGATATCGTATGACAGCAGGGGCACTCTCGTGGTTGTCCCACGCACCCTGACTGCAAATTTGTACTTCAGTCTGGTGATTCGACCTGTTGTGCTGCCATTCATGGAAAACATTCCAGGGAGTGTTTTCCAACAGGATAACGCTCACCCACATACCGGTATTGTAACTGTAAGTAGGCTGTTTAGGTTTTTATGTTGGTAACGCCAATTAGCACTCTATATGAAAATCACTGACTGTGCTGTGTCAAGTCTGCGGGTGGTTTCCATTGTTGGAATATTTGCTGTTGTAGTGTTGGGCACTTGGATGTGAACAACGCGTATATATTATGAAGTTTGAACACTGTTAAGGTAAATACATCTTTTGTTCTCTATCAGAATCTTTGATTTGCTAACTATGCCTATCAGTAGTTAGTGCCGTCAGCAGTTAGAATCTTTTATTTAGCTGGCAGTAATGGCGCACGCTGTATTGCAGTAGTTCGAGTAATGAAGATTTTTGTGAGGTAAGTGATTCATGAAAGGTATAGATTATTGTTAGTCAGGGCCATTATTTTGTAGAAATTATTGAAAGTCAGATTGCGTTGTGCTAAAAATATTGTGTGTCAATTTATTGATGATCTGAATAGGTAAAGAGAGAAATGTCTGTGAACGTTCAGTTTTGCTCAGCTGTTTGAAAATCAAATAACGTAAGAGGTTTATCAGCACAGTAATTCACCAAGTTTTCTAAGGGGACGTTTCACAACCCTACATGTTCTGCAGTGTCGACATGTTGCCTTGGTCTGTTCGGTCACAAGATCTGTCTCTAGTCGAGTACATATGGGACATAGGGCAGAAACTGTACAGGTAAACAGAGAATAGAATACGAGTACATCCAGCAAATAATTGACGTAGATTGCAAGTGCTACTCTGAAACCAAGAGGTTGGCGCAGGAGAGAAATTCGTAGCGGGGCACATCAAACCAGTCAGAAGACTGATGACTCAGAATCAGAAAAAAGAAAAATGGGACATCATCGGGCTACAGGATCATTCACAAGCATCATTAACTGATCCCCGAAGTGACCGAGTAACTGCAACAGGTATTGATCTCCATCCCACAAACTGAAATGCGGCACCGGTACAACACAATACATGCACGTTTGCATGCTTGCATTCAACATTCTGGTGGTTATACCGATTAATGTACCAGCATTTCACATTTCGTTCAAATGGCTCTGAGCACTATGAGACTTAACATCTGAGGTCATCATTCCCCTAGAACTTAGAACTAGTTAAACCTAACTAAACTAAGGACATCACACATCCACGCCCGACGCAGGATTCGAACCTGCGACCGTAGCGGTCGCGCGGTTCCAGACTCTAGCGCCTAGAACCGCTCGGCCGGCATTTCACATTTGCAATGGCATATCTCGCCCTTACGTTAACCAGTGATCTCGCAATGTCAGTTTCTTTAATATGATATCTAGACAAAAGTACACTCCTGGAAATGGAAAAAAGAACACATTGACACCGGTGTGTCAGACCCACCATACTTGCTCCGGACACTGCGAGAGGGCTGTACGAGCAATGATCACACGCACGCCACTGCGGACACACCAGGACCGCGGTGTTGGCCGTCGAATGGCGCTAGCTGCGCAGCATTTGTGCACCGCCGCCGTCAGTGTCAGCCAGTTTGCTGTGGCATACGGAGCTCCATCGCAGTCTTTAACACTGGTAGCATGCCGTGACAGCGTGGACGTGAACCGTATGTGCAATTGACGGACTTTGAGCGAGGGCTTATAGTGGGCATGCGGGAGGCCGGGTGGACGTACCGCCGAATTGCTCAACACGTGGGGCGTGAGGTCTCCACAGTACATCGATGTTGTCGCCAGTGGTCGGCGGAAGGTGCACGTGCCCGTCGACCTGGGACCGGACCGCAGCGACGCACGGATGCACGCCAAGACCGTAGGATCCTACGCAGTGCCGTAGGGGACCGCACCGCCACTTCCCAGCAAATTAGGGACACTGTTGGTCCTAGGGTATCGGCGAGGACCATTCGCAACCGTCTCCATGAAGCTGGGCTACGGTCCCGCACACCGTTATGCCGTCTTCCGCTCACGCCCCAACATCGTGCAGCCCGCCTCCAGTGGTGTCGCGACAGGCGTGAATGGAGGGACGAATGGAGGCGTGTCGTCTTCAGCAATGAGAGTCTCTTCTGCCTTGGTGCCAATGATGGTCGTATGCGTGTTTGGCGCCGTGCAGGTGAGCGCCACAATCAGGACTGCATACGACCGAGGCACACAGGGCCAACACCCGGCATCATGGTGTGGGGAGCGATCTCCTACACTGGCCGTACACCTCAGGTGTCGTCGAGGGTACACTGAATAGTGCACGGTACATCTAAACCGTCATCTAACCCATCGTTCTACCATTCCTAGACCGGCAAGGGAACTTGCTGTTCCATCAGGACAATGCACGTCCACATGTATCCCGTGCCACCCAACGTGCTCTTGAACGTGTAAGTCAACTACCCTGGCCAGCAAGATCTCCGGATCTGTCCCCCATTGAGCATGTTTGGGACTGGATGAAGCGTCGTCTCACGCGGTCTGCACGTCCAGCACGAACTCTGGTCCAACTGAGGCGCCAGGTGTAAATGGCATGGCAAACCGTTCCACAGGACTACATCCAGCATCTCTACGATCGTCTCCATGGGAGAATAGCAGCCTGCATTGCTGCGAAAGGTGGATATACACTGTACTAGTGCCGACGTTGTGTATGCTCTGTTGCCTGTGTCTATGTGCCTGTGGTTCTGTCAGTGTGATCATGTGATGTATCTGACCCCAGGAATGTGTCAATAAAGTTTTCCCTTCCTGGGGCAATGAATTCATGGTGTTCTTATTTCAATTTCCAGGAGTGTATTACCGAAATTTCATTACTCTCCTTTTTTTCGGTTTATTCCGTCAGTGTATTTTTCGCACCCTGTGTACCTGCAAATCACCAAAAATTCTACGAACTGTTGTTCTTCCTGTCACACTGTATTCTCTCAGTAAACAAAAATGTCTTTACTACACGCTGTTGCAGTTTTAACGGCCAGTGGTGTAAATCTTGTAACGGCAGTATGCTGTTAAACGATCGGCAAACGAGTCTCCGTACCGACCGGCAGTGTATTGCGTGACGGTGAGTGTCGGCCGGAGAGAAACGTAGGCCGGCCTTGGGAGCAGGCGCGCGGCTTCCACCACCACTTTCTCGCTACTACTGGCCGATGCGCGGAATCTTAATTAACGCGCCGGCTACGCATCTCCTGTCCCACGCCGGACTCTCTCCGCCCCGTCTCATTACAAACAACCTGTTTCCTGAGTGAAATGACCACATCCAGCGTGAGGATCGCAAGTCACCTGTAACTGTTCGCAACGCCGCAAATCGTGGGCGCCCACGTTATTACTTTCAAGGGAAAGGGCGTCGTTTAATGAATCCGCCGGCTCTGGAACGACAATTCAACGAACTAGCAGAGTCCACTAACCAGACAAGGTCCATCCACTCGAGAAAACTGATAGGGATTTTCAACAAGAAAATCTTAATGAGTGTATCTAAGCGCAGAACGATGTTTCAGAAGCTTGAGCTAACACCCTTTCATCTACAACTGTGTCTACGCGTAATCTACATCTACATGGCTTCTCTGCAGTTCACACTTAAGTGCCTGACAGGGGGTTCGTCGACCGCACTTTCAGACTATTTCTCTACCGTGGCAAAACTTAAATCTTTCTGTACAGGCTTTGATTTCTCTTCTTTTATTATGATGATCGCTTCTCTCTATGTAGATTGGCGGCAGCAGCATTTTCACTTCGAGAGGAGAAAGTTAGTGATTGAAATTACAAGATTGCGCTTCAGCAACTGTGCGTGCAAGAACTTAAATGGATTGGAAATAACAGCCAACCAGATTCAAAATACAGTTTTATTAAACCTTGACCATGGAGTTTCGACGGTTTTAAAACCGTCTCCTCAAGAAGATGTTTCACATAAAATCACCGTTTAAAATACATCATATAAAAATAGTAGCCGTCTTCGGCAGGGCTGTGTTTTAAAGCCGCAGTAGGCTATACTAGTTTTATATATTGTATTTTAAATGAAGATTAAGTGGATTGCATTACTATTTAATCAACAACTGTCACATTGACTATAGATAATGTGATTTTATGAGCAAAAGTTTCTGGAGAAGGCGGTTTTAAAGCCGTCGAAACCATGGTCAAGGTTTAACAAACCTCTATTTTGCAACTGGTTGACTGTTATTTCTAATCAATCCAAGTGATTGAATTCGGAAAAGATCTCCCGCAACGAAAAACCCCATCGTTTCAATGATTGCCGTCCCAACTTGTTAATCATATGCGTGATATTCTCTCAGCTATTTCGTGATAATTCGAAACGAGCTAACGTCCTTTGAACTTTTTCGATGTTTTCCTATCTGGTAATGATCCCATGCAGCACGGAAATACTTTAGCAGTCTCTTTAGTAGACCTTTTGCATCTTCTAAGTGTTCTGCCAATGAAACATAGTCTTTGGTTTGCCTCCCCACAACATTAACTACGTGATAATTCCGACTTGAGTTGATCGTAATCGTAATTCCTTGGTATTTAGTCGAATTGAAAGCCTTTAAATTTGTGTAATTTATCGTGTAATCAAAATTTAACGAATTTCTTTTTGTACTCATGTGGATGATCGCACACTTTTCCTTAATGAGAGATAATTGCTACTTTTCGCACCATTCAGATATCGTGTCTCAAGTTTATCACGCGGAGCAAATGACTGGCTTATAGGCAACACACACTGCATACGAACGCCACAGGGTGCCTACGGCGTGCAGCCTCTCTGGGGCATAATCAATTACAAAATATGCCTAAATCGTTGGGAAGGGTCAGCGGACATTTTGTCTCTAATAATAGTTGTTCACCATGATGTGATCTATCACTCTTAAGAATTTGTCGCAAAGGTTTTGAAACAATCTGTATGGTATGTGACTGCTTCCAGTGATCGTTTGGCAATCTTCTAAATATGCAGTAAAGTTTCATGCGCAATACGCTACATTTGTTTATGTTGTCAAAAATCAGTCACTGCACCTAGTTCCGATTCTCTGAAAGTTTTCATGAAGTTCGCTGTAATTGTCTAGCGTCACGACCTGTCTATATACAACAGCAGCAGCACCCACAAGAACCCTCATGGATCTGCCGATGTTATCCACAATATCCGTTACATGTGTTGTGAACAGTGGTAGTCCTGTAACACTGGTTTGGCCGAAGATACTTTTGTGTCTAAAGATTTCTCTCCACTGAAAAATGCTGAAATGTATAAAAAGTAGTGCATACTGTTTTATAATTGGTAGATAAGTATTTAAGACTATTTTACAATAAGCTACATCGAAACAATACGTTTCTGTTTTATTCATCGCATTTGAGAGTATGAAATATGAAAGAGAATAAAAGCTATACCAGATAATAAAAACGTTTTCATATTTAGTACTGAATATCTGATGACACATCAAAACTACTTTTAGAATTACTTAAAAGTTTGTGCCAGTTTTCTTTGTTAATGAATTGTGCGTAACCAAATTTTGAAAACGATGATTATTTGCTGTGGCTAGTACTATCCCTCAAAAAAACTGAAGATTCCCCTTGTTTTTGTGACACTGTGTTGTTCTGCAGTGGACTGGATGGATGCACTATCTTGAAGTTGATGCTTATCTCAACGATGAAATTATTCGCCAATATGTTTCATCCTCACTGGGCTAAGTATATTGCTGAGCATCTGCACGCATCAATTTTTCCATTTCGTTTTGCAACTCCATTAAAAATTTGACCGCTGGGGGCTGGGGCAGGAGGGGGTAGGGTTGAGGACGATATCTGCCCTTCCCCAGACCTCCCTCCTTCCCCCCCCCCCTCCCCATTTACCTTATGGGCGCTCCTGCCACAGAATTATCAAAGTGCTGCTTGTGATACCTCCTTGTTTAAGCGCAAAGAGACGTTCACAAACCTAAATCCGGATAAGACGGTCAACTGCGATTAGTCACCGCTGCATATTGAGCATTTGAACAGTTCTAAATGACAAATCTCATATCTGTCGGGAGAATCAAAAAAACATTATACCTTTTCTAGAACATAACTTATTTGCATCCAAAAAATTCAGAAGCTATTCTGATACCACAGAATTATGCTGCTTACCGCATCGCAGCAAAAAATAATGAGACAAATTAGAAAATAAATAATTTTTTAAGAACGTTCTAAGTGCCGTACCAGGGAACTGACTGGCTGTAAGTCCAATAAGAAAGTTCTTGTGCCAAGTGCCATTAATGCTATGTTTTATTTGTTAATAATTGACAGAAATACAGCAGTATTACTTTAACTAGCGGCACTTAGTCAACAAAACAATTTTTCATAGTTCTTAAATGTTTTTCAAGAAGATAAGAAAATTAAATGCAACAAAAAATCTTTCGGTATTGATTTCTGCTTCTGATACAACAGCATTCTTCGGATTAGATGTTGCAATGTCTACTGTACAACCCCCTGTGATGTTGAGGAAGAAATTGTTACGTGCACTCTACTTACCACAAAACTGTGTTTCGAGTGAATGGAGGAGACCTTGACTCATGGCACTTGGAGCTGCAGTGGCACAAAGTATATACGCCTTTCAGTAATCAATATTTTAAAGATTTTCTCTATGATTTGTCACTTGGAAAAGGTGTAGGGATATATAAAAGAATACCAAGAATACAATGGCACTGAAAAGGCGTTTGTGCAAAAGTGAATGAAAGGTGAATTAAATATTTGACCCTGCGTAATTGTAAAAAGTACACTAAGGTTTTATTTGCATGCATGCAAAAGATATTCCCCTGAAAAATCAGCTGGGTTTTTTTGAAAATAAAAACTTTGTTGTCCCAAGCGTAAGTTAAAATCTATCGTTTGCATCTTCATTTAGGGAGAAGATATGTAAAATCGGATGGATCTTTTCGACACACCGCAATGACTTGCCTTATATCGCCTGCAGGATGCGCATGACTGGACAGTTGATTCCTGAGGCGTACATTGGCGAGAGATCTGGCGGCGTACCGAGGGCCCCACTTCATGTCCCACACGAGAACTCCTCTACAGTCCGCTTATATGTTGCAGCATCCATCGCCAGGTGTTTTTTTCGGCGTTACATGCTTCCTGCATGTTGTTGTTGCGGTCTGGAGTCCTGAGACTGGTTTTATGCAGCTCCTCATGCTACTATATCCCGTGCAAGCTTCTACATCTCCCTGTACCTACTGCAGCCTACATCATTCTGAATCTGCTTAGTGTATTCATCTCTTGGTCTCCCTCTACGATTTTTACCCTCCACGCTGCCCTTTAATACTAAATTGGTGATCCCTTGATGCCTCAGAACATGTCCTACCAACCGATCCCTTCTTCTAGTCAAGTTGTGCCACAAACTCCTACTCTCCCCAATTCTATTCAATACCTCCTCAATAGTTATGTGATCTACCCATCTAATTTTCAGCATTCTTTTGTAGCACCACATTTCGAAAGCTTCTATTCTCTTCTTGTCTAAACTATTTATCGTCCATGTTTCACTTCCATACATGGCTACACTCCATACAAATACTTTCAGAAACGACATCCTGACACTTAAATCTATACTCGATGTTAACAAATTTCTCTTCTTGAGAAAAGCTTTCCTTGCCATTGCCAGTCTACATTTTATATCCTCTCTACTTCGACCATCATCAGTTATTTTGCTCCCCAAATAGCAAAACTCCTTTACTAGTCTAAATGTCTAATTTCCTAATCTAATTCCCTCAGCATCACCCGACGTAATTCGACTACATTCCATTATCCTCGTTTTGCTTTTGTTTATGTTCATCTTATATCCTCCCTTCAAGACACTGTCCATTCCGTTCAACTGCTCTTCCAAGTCCTTTGCTGTCTCTGACAGAGTTACAATGTAATCGGCGAACCTCAAAGTTTGTATTTCTTCTCCATGGATTTTAATACCTGCTCCGAACGTCTTTTGTTTCCTTTACTGCTTGTTCAATATCGGGGAGAGGCTAAAACCCTGTCTCACTCCCTTCCCAACCACTGCTTCCCTTTCATGGCCCTCGACTCTAATAACTGCCATCTGGTTTCTGTACGAATTATAAATAGCCTTCTGTTCCCTGTATTTTACCGCTGCCACCTTCAGAACTTGGAGGAGAGTATTCCAGTCAACATTGTCAAAAGCTTTCTCTAAGTCTACAAATGCTAGAAATGTAGGTTTGCCTTTCCTTAATCTATTTTCTAAGATAAGTCGTAGGGTCGGTATTGCCTCACATGTTCCAACATTTCTACGGAATCCAAACTGATCTTCCCCAAGCGCGGTTTCTACCAGGTTTTCCATTCATCTGTAAAGAATTCGCGTAATTTTCACATCAGTCAACACCTGGTTTCTTTGGGATTGGAATTATTATATTGTTCTTGAAGTCTGAGGGAATTTCGCCTGTCTCATACATCTTGCTCACCAGATGGTAGAGTTTTGTCAGCACTGGCTCTCCCAAGGCTGTCAGAAGTTGTAATGGAATGAAACTTCCTGGCCGATTAAAACTGTGTGCCCGACCGAGACTCGCCTTTGCCTTTCGCGGGCAAGTGCTCTACCATCTGAGCTACCCGAGCACGGCGGAATGTTGTCTATTCCCGGGGCCTTGTTTCGTCTCAGGTCTTTCAGTGCTGCTTCCTGCATCTAACAGCGAATTTGCTGCAACTGTGCTAACTTCTACGGGTGTAACGTGAGTTCGCAATTACTATGCCGTTGTTGTCTCATTTAGTAAAATGAATACGTTCTGATTATGTGCTTGTGAATGCATATGTGGGACACAAATATGTGTTGACGTATGTTTTCGTTTTTTTCTTAGTAAAGTTAACAAAACTTACGTATCTCTGTTGCAGGTGAGTTTCACAGAAGAGTGAACGCTTCCTCTTGTCCTTTGAAAACTTTGGGATGTGGTGAGTAATTAATTTTAGTAAACAAAGGAAGATTTTTCGATCTTGTACTGTGCTCTTCACTTTTTAAGTAACGGAACACAGTACATGCACTGGACGGCGCTTGTTTATCGGAGACAAAGGCATAGTCAGGAGTACTCCAGGAAAGTGTGATAGGACCGCTCTCGTTTCCCATGTACAAAAGCTAATTGACGGATTGGTTGAGTAACAATCTACGAGTGTTTGCTGATGACGCTGTGGTTTATAGGGTAGTGCGTCGTTGAGTAACTTTAGAAGGATACAGGATAACTTGGTCAGAATTTCCATTTGGTGTGTTGAAGGGCAACTTGCTCTGGATTTAGAAAAGTGTAACCTAATGAAGACGATTAGGAAAACCAATCCTGTGATAAGAATACAGTATTAGAGGCATGCTGCTTGATACAGTCACGTCGATTAATCATCTAAACGTAACGTTGCAGAGTAACATGAAATTGACATGCACGTAGGTTGTAGGGAAGCCGAATGGTCGAATTCAATTTATTGGAAGATTTGAAACTTCCTGGCAGATTAAAACTGTGTGCCGGACCGAGACTTGAACTCGGGACCTTTGCCTTTCGCGGACAAGTGCTCTACCAACTGAGCTACCCAAGCACGACTCCCAACCCGTCCTCACAGCTTTGCTTCCGCCAGTACCTCGTCTCCTACCTTCCAAACTATGCAGAAGCTCTCCTGCGAACCTTGCCGAACTAGCACTCCTGAAAGAAACGATATTTTGGAGACATGGCTTAGCCACAGCCTGGGGGATATTTCCAGAATGAGATTTTCACTCTGCAGCGGAGTGTGCGCTGATACGAAACTTCCTGGCAGATTAAAACTGTGTGCCGCACCGAGACTCGAACTCGGGACCTTTGCCTTTCGCGGGAAAGTGCTCTACCAACTGGAAGATTTCGTGCAAAGTGTAGTTCATCTATAGAAGAGACCGCTTTCAGAATATTTTTGCGACCCATTCTTGAGTACTGCTCGAGTGCTTGGAATCCCTAACAGGTCGCACCAAAGGAAGACATTGAAGCAATTCAGAGGCGGGCTGCAAGATTTGTTACCGGTAGGTTCGGACTACAGGTATTATGCAGCTGTTTCGCGAACTCAAATGGAAATCGATGGCTGAAACAAGACTTTCTTCTCGCGATACACTATTGAGAAACTTGCAGTGCTGACAGCGGCGACGCATTCTAGCGTAGGATCCAACAAGACGCCAAACCAGTTAGAGAATCGGTTCAACAATCTTTTAACAAAAAATTTGGTCCAGATCGTTATAAATTATTTTTAATTCCGGTGACTGATTTCGCGCTGTACAGCCATATTCATACCATACGGTGGAGATGACGCACGTCCGCAGCTCGTGGTCGTGCGGTAGCGTTCTCGCCTCCCGCGCCCGGGTTCCCGGGTTCGATTCCCGGCGGGGTTAGGGATTTTCTCTGCCTCGTCATGACTGGGTGTTGTGTGATGTCCTTAGGTTAGTTAGGTTTAAGCAGTTCTAAGTTTTAGGGGACTGATGACTATAGATGTTAAGTCCCATAGTGCTCAGAGCCATTTGAACCAGATGACGCGAAGAAGTCTCTTTGAGTAGTGTAAATGCTCGTTACTAGGCTGAAGCAGTGTCCCAGAGAATAAAACGAAGTGGACACGTCACTCCCACCTCCCCGTCTCCTCTGGCCACTATAGCTGTCCCTTTGCTAGAAACTCTTCAGTTCATGAAACAAGTTCATCTCGCACCTTGTTCAGTAGGCTACCGAGCGGAACTGTATGTAATGCTTTCCGGAAGTCAAGGAATAGGTCTGTAAGCTGTATGCCGGTTTCTACTGCCTTCTCGGTCTCTTGGACTAATAGAGCGAGCTGGGTTCCACACACCGGCCAGAGTGGCCGAGCGGTTCTAGGCGCTACGGTCGCAGGTTCGAATCCTGCCTCGGGCATGGATGTGTGTGATGTCCTTAGGTTAGTTAGGTTTAAGTAGTTCTCAGTTCTAGGGGACTGATGACCACAGTAGTTAAGTCCCATAGTGCTCAGAGCCATTTTTTTGGGTTCCACACAATCGTTGTTTGTGGAATATAAGTTGATTCCTGCAGAGGAGATTTTCAGTCTCCAAAAAAAGTCGTAATAAGCGAGAGCATAAGGCTTATTCCTGTATTCTACAACAGACTGTCAGCGGTATACATCTACAATTGTGTTCGGCTGTACTACTACTGTTCTTGAAAGCGCGAATGAAGTGTGCATTTTTGGAGTCAGCAGCAATGATTCGCTCCTCCAACAACATGTGGTAGTCTGTTGCCACGTTAGACCTTGGATAGTTTTCGCATTTATCTTCTGGCGCTGAGGATTTTAATTTAACGTTGCCGTGATGTTTCTCATGCTCGCGGTCCGAAGTACAGGTGGCCAGAACGCCGATAAACTTGGCGACCTGTTCAGACGTGAGGTCCTCGTCCTATCCAAATAAGAAAGCCACAAGACCGGAACACCTTGCTTTCCCTGCGCACGAAAGCTGCCGCATAGTTCCACGGGATTCCGGCCTGCTCGGGATGAAATCCGTGTACAAACTCGCTGTTGCTTATCGCGCCGAGCAAACGAGGCTTAATGCGGCAGAGCGATAGGCTAAGCGAGTCCTGACTGCGCAAGAGACAGCTAGCTAGCAGGCGGTGAATAATGCTCGCTACCCGGGTAACGCGCCGAGCTGCATGCTGTCCGTAAAAGACGCAAACGCAGTTGTCTGTGCTCACTGCTACGAATGGGTATGAAGAGGGCAGCTTTGCAGTGAGCCCGGAATGGGGGAGCATCGTCAGCACTTTGTTTGAAGTCTAGTGTGCGGAAAGAAACCTGTCGTCTTCCCTGGCGATTTTCTGAAAGCGTCCCTTGAGCCACTACTCTCACTATTTCACATCGCTCGCACCGAACGCATATGCAAACTACAGACGTTTGCATGCTAGGCGTGCGCGACATTTACGAGGAGGTACCACCCCCCCCCCCCCCCCCAAAAAAAAAAAAAAAAGACACGGAGTAACATTGCCATGTGCAGAGCTTGCGTAGTACCATTTCTGCCGCTAGGCTATATGGATGAGGATCGGCGTTGTCCAACTACTTGCATAACGAACCTGACAAGTGAAAATCTTCTCTTGTTAATCTTGCAATTATGCTGTTGTTCTGAAACATATATGCTTCAAATATGACGTGGAACCGTTAACACAAGTGTCAGAATGCACCTTGGTGAAGTTAATGAAATAACAACATCCACGTGTGAATATTGTATATTATTATCTGTATATATAGGCTCCAAACCAGTCGGTCAACTCGGAGACAAAAATCTCCACATCTCGTCGTCTCAAAATTGATAAGACGTTGGGGTGTGCAGATTTTTGTTGTTGGACAACGCCGATCCTAACCCAACATAAGATTTTAATATTCTGTATAGATAAAGGCTTCAAAGCGATCAATTGCAATGTTGTTGCTTCTTTGCCTTTACTGCATAACGAGGTTTAATTTAACAAATATTGTTTCCTATGACAAAGGTGTATTTAGATCTTACTTATACTTCAGGTTCTCATAATTAATAGCAGACTTATTTCATACTTTTTACAGTTGATAAAGGTGACTGAGCTTCACCGAAACTAGCCATGTAAACTTTCTGTAATTTACTGAAACTACTGTACTTGACTACTGCACTGAAGTCAAATAAATTTGAAAAAACTTACATTTCTTCGTGCTCCTTAAGATGGTCGCATCTGATTCGAAAATTATAGAAGTATATGTAACATTTTGATGCTCTCTCCGACGGGCGACTATTGCCTCCATCTCAAAAATAATTTCACGTAATGATTATTATTCAAAATGTTACTTAGTAGCTTAATCAGTTAGCGAGGGGTGTCTCCTGATTCAGAAAAAATGTTGTAACAAAAGTGCCTAAGTTCAGAGTCTAGCAAGCACTGAGGCAAAAGAGAGAACTGTAATTACGAGGGTTCCAACTTTCATTGTCAATTATTTCGTAAGTTAATTAGTTTCAGGTATATTCTCAGAAAAAGTAAATTAATGCCTTTTTTCGAATGAATTGTAACAACATTGCATATTCTACTTATTAGTACTACATGGCTTCCCATTGCGAGCTACAGTAAGATTTCGAGTTAGCTGTGACTTTTAATTAAGTGAACTTCTCGTAAAATTAAATGCATCATTGTTAACATAAAGATAAATAGAGTCAGTAAATTGAAATGAAATTTTACCTAAATAACACTTCGACATACACTTGAACTTTTCTCGCATTACGTGTACAACTGTACTGAAAATAGAATGGAGACTGAGGAAAGAATTTAGTCATTCAAGAGAGCAGAAAACATAACAAATGGAGGAGTTCCACATTGTACGTCTTAAAGTCAGTAGCGGCTAGTAAGCACGCATACACAGTTATCTCGCAAAGATCTCTTTTTTGCCTGCCGCGGTGGCCGTGCAGTCCGGAACTGCGTGCCTGATACGGTCGAAAGTTCGAATCCTGCCTCGGGCATGGATGTGTGTGATGTCCTTAGGTTAGTTAGGTTTAAGTAGTTCTAAGTTCTAGGGGACTGATGACCTTAGAAGTTAAGTCCCATAGTGCTCAGAGCCATTTGAACCAGATCTTTTTTGCGGAGTCATGTTGTTTTTGGCTCTGAGCACTATGCGGCTTAACTTCTGAGGTCATCAGTCCCCTAGAACTTAGAACTACTTAAACCTAACAAACCTAAGGACATCACACACATCCATGCCCGAGGCAGCATTCTAACCTGCGACCGTAGCAGTCGCCCGGTTCCAGAGTGTAGCGCCTAGAACCGGACGGCCACTCCGGCCGGCGGAGTTATATTGACTGGAACTGTTTTGCGCTTCTGTTATCACATTATTTCACCCGTGTCGTTTTCCGCTATTAATTATGGAACACCCTGTACTATTCTGGGCAGCATTTTGCAAAACAGACTTGTCATACTAATAATGATGAGACAGTGCGAAGATTAGGTACATCAATTCAGAACAAATGGAGAGAGGTTTTGTCGCGAGACGTGTGATTTTGTTGCCTAACCGCATGGCTGACGTTGCTTCCGCTTACGTGTAGCCTGTATTTCCGGTCGGCTTCGATGACGCACCTTCATAGGCATCCGTTGTTGGCTTGCCCGCGTCCTGCCAGAACATGCATACATCTGGTCCAGAGACACCGCGATAAGGCGGCCGTCTACGTCTGCGACCAACTTCCTTCCTACGTCAGCTGCTGCTATCAAGAGGAAACAGTCCTCTTCCTCAGCCGCGCCGGAGACCGTAGAGGATGGCCGCTTTTGCTACGCTTGTCGTGGTGCCTCATACGGTAGACTGTCAAAGGACCTTGTCATTTTATTCATATTTATAGGGTACATAACATTTGTTTCTAGCATTTGTAGACTTAGAGAAAGCTTGTGACAAGGTTGACTGGAATACTCTCTTTCACGCCCGCATCTCGTGGTCGTGCGGTAGCGTTCTCGCTTCCCACGCCCGGGTTCCCGGGTTCGATTCCCAGCGGGGTCAGGGATTTATTCTGCCTCGTGATGGCTGAGTGTTGTGTGACGTCCTTAGATTAGTTAGGTTTAAGTAGTTCTAAGTTCTAGGGGACTGATGACCATAGCTGTTAAGTCCCATAGTGCTCAGAGCCATTTGAACCAACTCTCTTTCACATTCTAAAGGTGGCAGGGGTAAAATACAGGGAGCGAAAGGCTATTCACAATTTGTACAGAAACTAGATGGCAGTTATAAGAGTCGAGGGACATGAAAGGGAAGCAGTGGTTGGGAAGGGAGTGAGACAGGGTTGTAGCCTCTCCCCAATGTTGTTCAATCTGTATTTTGAGCAAGCAGTAAAGGAAACAAAAGAAAAAATTGGTGTAGGTATTAAAACCCATGGAGAAGAAATAAATACTTTGAGGTTCGCCGATGACACTGTAATGCTGTCAGAGACAGCAAAGTACTTGGAAGAGCAGCTGAACGGGATGGACAGTGTCGTGAAAGGAGGGTACAAGATGAACATCAACAAAAGCAAAACGAGGATAAGGAATGTAGTCCAAATAAATCGGGTGATGCTGAGGGAATTAGATTAGGAAATGAGACACTTAAAGTAGTAAAAGAGTTTTGCTATTTGGGGAGCAAAATAACTGATGATGGTCGAAGTAAGGAGGATATAAAATGTAGACTGGCAATGGCAAGAAAAGCATTTCTGAAGAAGAAAAATTTGTTAACATCGATTATAGATTTAAATGTCAGGACGTCGTTTCTGAAAGTATTTGTATGGAGTGTAGCCATGTATGGAAGTGAAACGTGGACGATAAATAGCTTAGACAAGAAGAGAATAGAAGCTTTCGAAATGTGGTGCTACAGAAGAATGCTGAAGATTAGATGGGTAGATCACATAACTAATGAGTAGGTATTGAATAGAATTGGGGAGAGTAAGAGTTTGTGGCTCAACTTGACAAGAAGAAGGGACCGGTTGGTAGGACATGTTATGAGGTATCAGGGGATCACAAATTTAGCATTGGAGGGCAGTGTGGAGGGTAAAAATCGTCGAGGGAGAACGAGAGATGAATACACTAAGCAGATTCAGAAGGATGTAGGTTGAAGTAGGTACTGGGAGATGAAGAAGCTTGCACAGGGTAGAGTAGATTGGAGAGCTGCATCAAACCAGTCTCAGGACTGAAGACCACAACAACAACAACAACGATTTCCGAAATGCAATGTCCCATGCGTCTGGCTCCGACTACCATTCCACGTTCACAGTCTGGTAATTCCTGTCGTACTGCCATATCCACGTCGGAAACCTCGTATGTGTATATCGCTATCCGACGACTTTTGTCACCTCACCGTAAATCGGAAGTCAATGTGTGGAGCGGAGGACTGTGAGACACGAAGCACTTCCGGTACAGAGGGTTAATCCGGCTGCTCACGAAACTGATACACGCACAGGCCTCGGAGGCGGGAGTCATCCTTGGAAAGCAGCAATCGCGATGACCGCGAAGCCTGGCACGCGCCCGCAAGGCACCGCTGGCGGAGACCTTCGGCATATGAGGTCACGCCTCGATCGCAGAAGCAGCCGGGCTCTGCTCGACGTGGAGCCGCTCTTTTTACTCGCCGCGCGCGTCTCGCGAGGGAACCTTACCCACCGGCCCTCTTCCATTTTCCCCGTACCTATAGAACAGGCACGGGAAAACTCTGGTGACTTCCATTGCCATTGTTGGTCTACTTCGACCATCATCAGTTATTTTGCTCCTCAAATAGCAAAACTCCTTTAGTGCTTTAAGTGTCTCATTTCCTAATCTGATTCCCTCAGCATCACCCGACTTAATTCGACTACATTCCATTATCCTTGTTTTGCTTTGTTAATGTTCGTCTTATACCCTCCTTTCACGACGCTGTCCATTCCATTCAACTGCGGAAATCATCAGGGACTTCAATAATCCGAGGTTCGCAGTGTCAAGAGCGTGCTGAGAATACAAAATTTCAGGCATTACCTATCACAACGGCCGTCAATTAACAACCGAGAACCGCGCTGCTGCTACGGTCGCAGGTTCAAATTCTGCCTCGGACATGGATGTTTGTGATGTCCTTAGGTTCATTAGTTCTAAGTATAGGGGACTGATGACCTCAGATGAAATAGCAGCAGAAATCAATGTAGGACGTACGATAATCGTATCCGTTAAGACAGTGCGGCAAAATTTGGCATTAATGGGCTGTGGCAGCAGTCGACCGACCATCTGAAGGTGCATTTATAAAAAAAAATCCGAAACTGGTCATGTTGTGATCCAAATTAACCTTGTTAAACCATACTTGTGGTTCTTCGCTGTTTCAGTTAGAAGCCTTACATGTCAGTTTCCAATGAAATAGCAAAGTTTACTTTCACAGATCCCAAAATATACTTGACCACTCCACCCCAGAATTCTCAAAGGTCTGTCGAACTGGTCACGTTGATACACCCTAATACCCACTGTGTGCAATGCGGTTCACCCCATAAAAATAGTTTGCGAGATATGATTCAAAAAATGTTCAAGTGTGTGTGAAATCTTATGGGACTTAACTGCTAAGGTCATCAGTCCCTAAGATACACATTACTTTACCTAAATTATCCTAAGGACAAACACACCCATGCCCGAGGGAGGACTCGAACCTCCGCCAGGACCAGCCGCACAGTCCGTGGCTGCAGCGCCCAGACCGCTCGGCTAATCCCGTGCGGCCAGACATGGTAGTGGTACAATTTAAAAGGCGGTGAGACTCATTGGATTCTATCCTACATTGCGGAATTTAATTCTCTCATAATCTACTTCGATGGGTGACGTGTGCTGTATGTCAAGAAATCGTATTACAATTATGAGGTATTTGACAGAAGTTAATATTGCGTCGCTTAACAAAGCTCACGCCCCGGGTCTTGACACAGAATTAATTGTCTCATTGCCACATTTGTCGTTAAATATTTATGATTTATAAATACAACCGTGGATACAAAGAAATATGCGCAGATCTGGATTAGAAACAAATGCAGAAGAATGTTTGCAGTTGTGGTGGGCCATTAATAATAGCCGGCCAGAGTGGCCGAGCGGTTCTAGGCGCTACAGTCTGGAACCTCGTGACCGCTACGGTCGCAGGTTCGAATCCTGCCTAGGGCATGGGTGTGTGTGATGTCCTTAGGTTGGTTAGGTTTAAGTAGTTCTAAGTTCTAGGGTGGACTGATGACCACAGCAGTTAAGTCCCATAGTGCTCAGAGACACCACCCACGTTAATATATGCGCTCTCGAGTGCTGGAACCAACAAGGGTTGAGAGGGCGGTGAGTTTGCGTTCCACCAAAGAGTGCCTGCACTTAAGATAGCACTGCTCGCAGCAACAGCGATAATCGGTCTGACAGGAGGTCGGTATATCACGACGTCGAGATTCAGTTCCAGATAACATGAGATAGCAGTCGTTCGAGCGGCGGCTGGCATGAAATATTCCTCCTGTAGTCAGCAACTGTTGTCGGCGAAGCGCGATCATACGCCTATGTGTAGTAAACAAAGTTCGGCGTCCTTTCGTCCTCGTTGCGTAAGCGAGTTCACATGAAGGGGATCAGGAAGAGAGGAGCAAGAAAACTTCGCTCGGCTCACGTACGTGCGTTCCTGCAGTCAGGTAAATTACTTTCGCAGTTCGTAGCGTATCTCATATTTATTTATATCTGCAGCTTTTCTCTGAAAGCCACCTTATGGTGTATATAGCAGGATTCCTCTGGTAACATCATTTACCCCCTTTCATGCTGGAATGAATAAACGACGGTAAGCTTGCGTATGAGGTCTAATTTCTCTGATTCTCTCGCCGTGTTCGTTTCGGTTCTTACAATGTATGCGCTCTGAATTTCAACACTGAACCTCTCCGAGAGGTGCCACGCCCCTCTTGTGATGTGTGCCAGCAGAGTTTGAACACCAACACCATCTCCGTGGAGCTTTCGCGTTTATTAAACGAGTCCGTGACGAAAAGGACCGCTTTTCTTTGGATCTTCTCCCCTCCCCCCCCCCCCCCCTCTCTCTCTCTCTCTTCTAATAAACTGACTGCTATGGAGCCCAGGACTATGAGAAGAAATATTGAAGAATCGGGCGAAACCAGAGTGCTGAAAGCTATTTCTCTTGCTGTTCGTCCAACTAAGGTTTTTTAAGCTACTTTTTCGCTGGTGAATGATATTTTCGTGTTATTCTTCCAATTAATCTCTTTTTTTGTTGTTGTAAAGTTAATTGGCGATCAAACGCCGTGTCATTATCTACTATACAACAATCTCGACGTAAAAACTGAAACAGTTCAAGATGTGAACACAGTTTACTGAATTGTGATGAGCTTAAAACTATCTACAACAAAATCGCAGATAACAAACTGTTTATCAATACCAGCTGTATTTCACAAGGCAGACAGAAATGTAAACATCCAAAAGTGCTTTTAGTAGAATACGGGGAAACCTACTGATGGTGGTGTAACCGAAATGGGCATGGATAAACGGAGAAAAAAAACTAGAGATTGTGTTTTGCTTAAGGCTAGATCCTCAAGATACAACAAATGTGGAAGAATTATAAAAACAAAATAGAGCGAGGTGAGGCAGTAATGAAATAGCAGCACTACATTGACCCGAACAGTGTAAAACACAATTTAATTTGTGAGTTTTTAATGTTGATTTCTTTAAACACTTCAGATAACTGACAGGATCGCTCTGTCAACAATACCACGTCGACGTCTTTATCAGCTCACTTTTCCACTTTGTTAACCATTTCTAGTTTATAATTTTGAGAAACTGTGGCTGCAAACAAAAGTACATATTATCTCCCCGGAAAAACCATTTGTGAGTTGCACAATAATTTATTGACATTGTACGTTTCAAATTTTAGTTCTTTTTCTGTAGATGGAACTGAAATATTAATCATTACACACAATAAATCGTTAACCCATTTTTTCTGGCACAAATAAATACATAAATCAAATAAAATTAAAAAAAGACAACATAAAGTAGGAAACAAGCGGTGGGTCGCAGTGATACAACAGACTGCCTACACTACACTTATCCGCCGTCTTTTGGAATATTGCTGCGCGGTGTGGGATCCTTACCAGATAGGATTAACGGAGTACATCGAGAATGTTCAAAGAAGGGCAGCACGTTTTGCGTTATTGAGAAATAAGGGAGAGAGTGTCACGGACATGATACAGGATTTGGGGCGGAACCTTCTCAAGAAATTTCAGTTACTAATTTTCTAGTCCAAATGCCAAAATGTTTTGCTGACGCCGACCTACGGATATCAGAGCTCGCACGAAAATGTATAGGTGTCCTTTTATTCTGCGCGCTGTTTGAAAGTTGAACAATAGAGAATTAGTGTGAAAGTGGTTCAATGAACCCGCTGTCAGGCACGTAAGTGTGATGAGTAGAATAGCCATTTAGATGCAGATGTAGGTTCTGGCCTCTTATTCGGAAATACTAGCATTTAAATCTCAGACGAACGTCCTCCATGTTTCTCCAACAGCGTATGAGTCGTGATCCCGCTGATGACTAGACATCAAACCACAATCTTGCTTTATTCCCCGGGTCCTGTCCCAATGGTATCTAAAGTGGCCTTACACGTGAGATGTTGACCGATTAATCATATCGGCGTTCTGCGCACTCTGAAGTTTGTTCCGCGTATTTTGCGCAGTCATTTGTTTAGGAAAAAAAGACGAGTGTTTGCCCAGTGAAAAGAGTGTAAAAGCTAAATTTGTATGCTGAATGAAGGCGATATTTTTATTCTTGGGCCCTAATATTTGTGTAGACTTTACTTAATTACACAATAAGACTTGTGTTTGATTATACAACGAGCTTCGGCTTATGTGTTTACTTGTATAAGAAGCTCACGGCAGCAGTGACACAAAACAGGAACGTTATAGTACGAACGTAACATAACGGAAAAATATTTGCTCCGAGCAGAGATAAGAAAACTGGCAGCGAACTCTTACAATATGGATACCGTTCCTGATCGTTTTCAACCCGTAGCAGAAAAACGTTGTTAGCGTTGGTTTGCAAACAGTCGGCATTCATATCCAGGAAACAACTGTGCAAATGTATAATGGTGACCAAAGAATCAAATTCTAATGTAAAAGTTTGTAACAGGCTGACAGTGGAAAACAGGCAGGAAGTTGAAAACCACCAACTATGTATTCAAAAACAAAGTAAAAGAACACTTCATTAGCCATTTCTACAATTTTTGAGAATACATGGACTCAGGAGTGTAAATTCCGCATAACTCTAATGTTTCTATTAGATAGATCCTGAATGTTTCGGTATATAGGCAGCAGTGATTAGGGGCAGGTGCCAAATTACGTAACTGCTTTGAAGTATCCGATAAAAACAAAACTTGAGTATTAGGTTGAGGAGCAGTGGCACTTTTCAAAATAGGTGTTTTTCTCCTAATATCGCATATAAGTAAATTAGAAGTAACTATCGTAATTAACAGTTTGAGTAAATTACCGCTAGTCGTATTTTGTTGCTAGTATACTATACAGAAAAAGAAGCCAGCAGTGGTTTCTTCTGCCTGTTATGTATAACTGCTCGTTCCACATCCTGGAAGGCTCTCCTTCCTGAAGAAAGAGGGAATGAATGATAAAGATGAGGATATACTACCAGCTTCAGAGATCTTTGGTCATACATTTATTCGTATACGCCAATGGAAATATAACTAATGTCTATTATAAAGAGTGTAATGGAGCTCCAAATTTAGAATGTTCGAAAATTTAAAAACTAAAAAAATATGTTATTTACAGTTTTAACAAATTTTAAGTCAAGTTTTAAAGCATCGACATAATTTTTTATGCAACAACACTTTAGTACCACAGTATCCACTCATTAGAGTATAGACATAAATAATCCTACTATTAGGATGAAAACTGCGGAGAAGGTAGTCACTTTGGTATGTGTTCGATGATTAGTATACTTAATTTATTTTACATAACAAATTGTGACATTTCTGCTGTGGTTTGAAAGCAAATAGTCACGATCGGTAGCACATCATGGGAGTTAGCTGCCACTTTTATGCCCGCGGCAACTTACGTTTGGTAACTACACTGATCGTCATAAAAAAGATAGCTCTTTTCGTGGCTATCAGTGTACATATCTGCCGTCCTCCTGATCGTGAAATTACTCGTGATGGAAAATCCTTCCACCGCCAAGATTCGAACTTGGCATCTCGAGGCAGAGCGCAACCGAACTAGTATGGTTCGTGCCGTCGGTTCCGGTGGTTTCCTGTGGCTAAAACAAAACCATCCACGGCAGTATCCAGTATCACGGAATTCGCACATCAGAACAGCACGGCGCTCGGAGAAAATGCACAGTGGCAAGAGCGCGTATGAGCCAGCGCGTATCCGGTTTAAATGGACACCAGGGAGGCGGCGAACGGACGCAGCTGCTTACGGAAGCTGAAGCCAGCTAACCGCCACTGGAATGGCGGCCCCGGCCGCTTCAAGGTTAGACGCTCTCCTTGGTACGCACTTCGCTCGGCCGCGGCGCTAGCCTCGGACTGCCAAAGCAACAGACATTTTCGCTAAGGCCCGATGCTTTGGCTTCACGCGCCGGTCAGCAATCTTCCAGAATGATGGAGTAAATACAGCGTTCGTCCACCTTCATAAGATAACACGCACAGAAGTTTCATAACCGCGTTCATGGACGCCCTCATGATTATTTTGTTTGAACCAACTGTGGGTTCTTGGTGAAACAATGGAAATTAACTACACAAACACGGTTTCTTGCCTTGTTTCACAATTTTATTATTGATGTTACTGCAAAACCTAGGTTTCGGGTTATAAGCCCATTTTCAAGTACGTTACTGATCCCCAAAGATGATAATGCACAGATAGATGTGATAAGGTAAAGATATGGTTCAAATGGGTCTGAGCACTATAGGACTTAACTTCGGAGGTCATCAGTCCCCTAGAACTTAGAACTACTTAAACCTAACTAAGCTAAGGACATCACACACACCCAAGTCCGAGGCAGGATTCGAACCTGCAACTGTAGCAGATGCGTGGTTCCGGACTGTAGCGCCTAGAACCGCTCGTCCAAACCGGCCGGGAGGCAAAGATAATCATTCGAACTTCTTAAGTATATATCCATAACTTAGTGTAAAATTACATCAATGACCATTTTTAACAAATTACATGCGTAATAACACAATTCAGCAATTACACTAACTTTACAGGATAAAGTTATGGCCGGCCGGAGTGACCGAGAGGTTCTTGGCACTACAGTCTGGAACCGCCCGACCGCTACGCTCGTAGGTTCGAATCCTGCCCTTGGCATGGTTGTGTGTATTGTCCTTAGGCTAGTTGGGTTTAAGTAGTTCTAAGTTCTAGGGGACTGATGACCTCAGCAGTTAAGTCCCATAGTGCTCAGAGCCATTTGAACCATTTGATAAAGTTATGCACCAGTCAAGAACTTTTTAACTACGATGGACTGGGGCCCAAAGTTTTGCTTCTATCCTGGGGTTGTGATCTCATCGAAAAGAGGTGACTAATTGAGCTGGGTTCTTTCGTTTACTAATAGAAGTAGGGACGTTCCCATCTGTCTTTTAATTTATAAAATTTCTAATTGGTTAAGAGGCTTGCACAGGGTAAGTAGCCTAGAGAGCTGCATCAGACCAGTCTTCAGACTGAAGACCACAACAACAAACATGTCGGTTTGTTGTGTTTTTGTTGTTTAACAAATTTACTAGTATTGTATAATAATGCTGAAAAATAGACTCCTGTCTTTTGTCTTTAGTTTTGACGTCAACGAAGCGTCCTCCACGTTGTAGTGGTAACGTTTGTCGAACTATTAATGATTTAAAATGTAAACTAGTCGACTGTAACAGAAATTATCAGATTTTTGACATTTTTAACACGTCTTTTCCAAATCTTCCACAAATAAAAATATCAGAAATCGTTACACAGTTTGCCAAATTTATTAATTTTTACTTTTAATCCAGTTTAACATGGAAGTAAAGTTTCTGGAGGATCTGCCCAGCTTCTTATTGTCCGCTTAATCATCTGAATTGCAACCATGTCGTAACCCGCATTTCAGTCGTCTGTAAGCTAGGGTAGCAGAAAGTCGGTTATGGGTCAACCAAACAGAGCTACGCATTTCTCGATACTTCACGGCGGCTCGATAACAGGAATCGCTGTTGTGTGCGTAGGAAAGGTATCTTGCTGATCAAATCAAACTGGGGCGTCTATGTTAAACTGCCGAGTTGCGCAAAGTCCAATAGACTGTGCGCGAGGAGGTTTGCGTGTTTAGAGCGACCAGGTCGCGTTTCAACAACAGGGGTGCTCGCTGCTAGAAGGACGGGAGGTTACGCAAGAGCCGACTCAATGGCTGCGAGACATGCACGGCTGCGATTCCGCGTGAGTCCGCGTCTCCTTGACGCGTGCCCAGATCACGGCATACGCTTTTGTCTCGCTACGCATTCGGTTAGAAACCACCTGTCTCTTGCTAGTGTAATACACGTAGCAGTAGGACCCGTGGGAATGGCGGGTACCATATAATATGTACAAGAACCAAGAGGGAATCATAAGATTGGGGAACGCAACAACGAAGTGCTGGGTTAAAAAGTATCTGAGACAGGAATGTAGTATTTCGCCCCTACTATTCAGCCTGTACGTCGAAGAACCAGTGACAAAAATAAAAGAAAGATTCCAATACGGGATTAAAATTTAGCGAGAAAGGATATCAATGACAAGATTCGCTGATGTTGCTGTCCTCAGTGAAAGTGAAGAAGAATTCCATGATATGTTGAGTGGAATGAACAGCCTAACGGGCACAGAATATGGATTGAGGTAAAATTGAAGAAAGATAAAAGTAATGAGAAGTAGCAGAAATGTGAATAGCGAGAAACTTAGCATCAGAATTGGGAATCAGGAAGTAGACGAAGTCAAGCAACTCTACTACCTAGGCAGCAAAATAACCAACGACAAACGGAGCAGGGAGGATATAAAAACCAGACTAGCACTGGTAGAAAAGACATCATAGGCTAAGAGAAGTCTATTAGTATCAAACATAGGGCTTACTTTGAGGAAGAAATTTCTGAGAATGTACGTTTGGAGCACAGCACTGTATGGTAGTGTCACATGGACTATGGGAAAACGGGAACAAAAGAGAATCGAAGCATTTGAGATAGGATGGTACGGAAGGAAGAATGTTGAAAATTATGTGGACTGATAAGGTAAGGAATGAGGAGGTTCTCCTTGGAATCGGCGAGGAAAGGAATATATAGAATACATTAACAAGAAGAAGGGATATAATCATAGGACACTTTTAATGCCGTCCGGGAATAACTTCCATGATACTAGAGGGAGCTGTAGAAGATAAAAAAATGTAGGGAAGACAGAGACTGGAATACATCCACTAAATAAATTGAAGACGTAGGTTGCAAGTGATACACTGAGATGAAGAGGTTGACACAAGAGAGGAATTACTGGCGGGCAGCTATAACCAGTCAGAAGATCGATGATATATACATAAAAAAAGGAAACGATCCGTGACTGAGATCGGTTAGTTGCGACGACGCAACACTGTTAAACTAAGACGTAGTGCGATCCACACATACTGGCTTGTGGAGTGAGTCTGTAGAAGTCCATAAGCGTATCGAAAGAGGCAAAAGCTACTGTTTACGAGCCTCGTTACGCCCCCCCCCCCCCCCCCCCCCTCTCTGAAACCGTGTCCTCACTATCCCTACGCAAGATATGTGATGGTTGCAACAGAATTTTCGAGCAGTCTGCCTTGACTACTGGGTATCTAAATTTTCTGTACGAAGTTTCACGAGAACAAAATCGCACTTATTCCTGGCATCTCTTTTAATCATTCTTACGTGCTTCATTGATCATAAAATACGACAACGCCCCGTGGAGGTTAAGAGATGATTTTTTTATTATGTGACGCGAATTTCTTCGTTGTTTAAAATAGTCTGTTCCTGTGATTTTTTCACGTTTAATAGTTTTAGGTGAGGTTTAATTTGCCTATTTTTTTTAGAATGTAATAACAAATTTTAAGATAATTACACCTTTACCATTGATTACCGACGACGATCGATTGACTGCTTCTCACAGAAATACGATAACATATTGCATAGATTATGTGGCACTTTCGTAGTCAGCGATGATGAATTTCATAGTGTTGCGTGTAACGGGTTTTGCTCGTCTGTTTTTTGTCACTAAGAGTTCGTCTGATAATTATGGTTGATCGCCATAGCAGTCGTGGTCTTTCTGAAGTTGAAGATAAAGAATTGGCTGCTCACAGGTGCTAAATTCCGCTGTGTTTTGAAAGATTATCCTTATTTGGAAAAAATCGAAGCGAGACCCGTGGATACTATCCTGGGGGAAGGTATTGAACTCATGCGACCTTACTTACGAAAGGTGAAAAATTTTCCCTCAGACAGTTTTTCATTCCGCTAATTCTGTTGGCACTTTGAACAGAAATAGAAGGGATGTGCCACCACCTGTGAGAAAAGGGCAAGATGTAACCCATTTGTTATTTACGAAGTTGATGGCAAATGGTTCAAATGGCTCTAAGCACTATCGGACTTAACATATGAGGTCATCAGTCGCCTAAACTTAGAACTACTTAAACCTAACTAATCCAAGGGCATCACACACATCCATGCCCGAGGCAGGATTCGAACCTTCGACCGTAGCAGCCGCGTGGTTCCGGACTGAAGCGCCTAGAACCGCTCGGCCACACCGGCCTGCAAGTTGATGACGTTTCTCTAATGTCTTACGAAGGGAAGACTAAGAAAAATTTGCTTATTCTTAGTTCTGTGCCCTCTGATGTAACACTCAATGGGGCTGTAGTAAAGAAAAGCCCAGAAACAATTAAGTTTTATAACAACACCAAATTCAGCATAGATGTAGTAGATCAAATGTCACGAAAATTTAGCGTAAGAGCCAAGATGTGGCTCTCGCGTGAACATGTTTTCTGTAACATTTTAGATCTCGCCATGAAAAATGCCCACACATCGTACAAGGTAATAACTCGCTCTACCATCTCTCGACGACCTTTTGTAATGAAATTTGTAGAAGAATTGGAGTTATCAATCAATAATTATCGGGTTCAGCAATTACATATTCCATCCATTTTGGCTGAGATAAGTGTTTTATACGTCAAAAATTTGCTTGCAGTTCATGTCTAAGCAAAAAGATAAGCTGAGAGCGCACTTGAGATTCTCTGAATACAGAGTTCTTCATACAGATGTGTCTAGTAAAACGTTATTTATTTGTTACCTGATAAGATTGTATTTAGTGACTAGCTAAGTAGTTCTTTGATAATAACATTTGTCATCCATTGTTATATGTCGTGAAACACAAACACGCTAAGCAGGCGGACTATGTACCTCTAATACATTGTTACTTATTTTTGAATGGTGTAACATGAAAAAAATTAAAGTTGCAAATAAACGTGTGTCCATATAATTATTGTACATAAAAATAATAATAAAAGCAATATTAAAGACAATATCGTTACATTTTGTAAAAACAAAAAATACAATAAAAACCTTAGCGTTCAGTTGACCGCCGTCGGGTGTCCTACGGGATAGTTCGAAGCTGGCGCTCTAGTGCTAACATCCTGACAGATGGTCTACGAATTGTCCCATGTCTGCTGTCACGTTTACTTGAGAGGAATTCATTATGCTGGGCAGCGCTCTCGGATTGGTCACAGTAGCAGCTCGTGTGCTTACCCACAGACTTACCAAGAAACCTTTTACCCACATGACCTTTACATGTTCATCCCATTTCACATCGCTTCGTGGCGTTACCTTTCTATTTTTAGACAACCTCCAGGAGCTTAACTGTGACCTTGTTGTTGAATACTGTCACCGAGCGAGATGACGTAATGGTCAGCACACTGAACACGGGTTTGGGAGGACGATGGTTCAAATCCCCGTCCGGCCATCCAGATTTAAGTTTTCCATAAATCGCTCCAGACAATTGAAGGGGTGGTTTCTGTAGAAAGACACACCCAAAAGCCTTCCCCATCCATCCCTTCTGCTCCGTCTGTAATGATATCGTTGTCGACGGCACTTTTGACTCTGTTGTTCTTCGAATATTATCACGTTCTTCCTCCATGTTATGGCTGTTATCTTGCTTTTCTCTACATGTTTGAAGACTGTAGAAAGCTGCGTGTCATTACGCTAAGAGGAGATTGTATTCAAGCCTCCCTACACTTCCTGCGATTATACATTCTTGCAGACAATAGCTGATGGCTCTGAGCACAATGGGACTTAACTTCTGTGGTCATCACTCCCCTAGAACTTAGAACTACTTAAACCTAACTAACCTAAGGACATCACACACATCCATGCCCGAGGCAGGATTCGAACCTGCGACCGTAGCAGTCCCGCGGTTCCGAACTGCGCGCCTAGAACCACTAAACCACCGCGGCCGGCGCAGAGAATAGCATCGGCAGCCATTGCTCTGGTATAATGATGGTAAACCTATCTGGCTGAGAGAATGAGTGCTGGTGAACTTTCTGAGTTATTCCAACTGTCATCATGGAGTCGTATAAAGATGCAGAGCGTGTGTGGTGTTCTCTGTGACATGAATCGAAATTCGCTACTACAGTTCATATACAATTGAGGACCAAATATCGCAAGCCACCATCTCAGACACAAACCGTTATTAACTGGCACAATCGTTTCACCGAAATTGGCTGTGTATGATATAGGACGCCGGTTAAGAGTCAGCCAGCAGAAATTGAAAAAGTATCGTACCTGGACATGCTTTAACATGGCCTAATGCCTCAGTTCCTCAATTACAACTTGAGATAGGCATATAATTTATTTTCTAGCAAGATGGCGCGCCACTACATCATCATCGTAAAGGCGTCGCGTATCTGCTCAGGAATGTGCCGACTTGGGTTGCACGTGGCGAAACAATATCGTGGCAGCCACGATCGCCAACGGACTTCTGTGTATGGGTTTACATTAAAGACAGGCTGTTTGTTCCTCCGCTTCCGAGAAACGTCGACTATCCACGACTACAGACACCACGAGCAGTTGCCGCCATACATCAAGACCTGCTTCGTAGGACCTGACAGGAAACTGATTGCAAATGGGACATTTGTTGTGTTACAACGGGCAGCCACATTGAACATTTGTAAATAAAAGTTGAAGATATACTGCATCAGACATGTATGTAAGTTTTTTATCGTATTCAAAATTAAAGGTTGATTTTGTATAACTAATTCATAAAGACCCTGCGCTTGTGGAAGAAGAAGTGTATAGATTCTGGTCAAGCTTCACTGCTTTCTGCAGCTGCGGCAGACGTTTGCTTTGCTACTTTTCTCGCCAGATACCGCCGTTTATGTAGCTTATCAGCTCGTGGCAGCCATTATTACTACAAGAGGTCATTTCAAACACCAGCTAAATATGGGACAGGGAATCTCCCTGCATTGTCCTGATTGATTGACTCTTCATCGCCCAGCCCATATCTCTGAGGTTATAAACTTGAAATTGGTGGAGGGTGTAGATATTAGGTATCGCTTGAGAAAATATTGTTCGAAATTCTGCTCCTAAGGGAGTGAGAGAAGGAATGAAAAGTTTTTTTGAAGATATCTCATTATTAAGGCAAATCTGGAGCTAGAACAACGAAAATTTGTATTTGGTAGTCTCAGCCAGAATTTTTTTTAAATATACGTGTTTCAGCATTTTTGGAAATTCAGCTATTAAGCGGGTGAAATAACAGGTGAAAACTTTTTGATGTTAAGTCGTTATTAATGAACTCCTAAGGCACATTTAAAGCTACATCTATGAAAATTTGTGTTTGACTTCTCGGTTAGAAATTAAAAGTTTCATTGTTTTTGCAAATTCAGCCGCTACGATGGTGAAATATGGGATAAAAATTTTAAGACCATACAACCTACACAAGCGAAGCACTCTTATCGTTTACTCAGCAGTGATAAATTACATGTACACACAAACCTTCCTCGTGAATCAGGTTATCTGTTAGTGAAACCCTTATCAAAATCCCTATAGTAGTTTTTGAGGCTACCATTCACAAACAGACAAAAACGCGATGGAAGACTTCAAATTATAGTATGTGTAGATTTTACTATTGATGACAGTAACGTAGGATGGCTATTTTATTTTATTTTATTTTATTTGTCTCTACGTACAGGCTGATGTCAACAAGTGTATGATAATTGAAGATGGCCAGCTGATCGAACCAACAGTTAACAAAGAATTACTCTATCAGTAGCTCTTGGAGGTTTTCAAATATGATCTTTTATTTTTGCAGATTCTTATGAGCTGTGTGACACCACCAACACAAAATGTACTGAGTTCCGAAAATATATGAGCTCAATAGCTTAACTGAATCATCCTGTATAGCAGGAATAAATGTGGACTATCAATGTTATGTTTTTTCTCCATAAACATACATTTTACCAGTTTAGGATCAGTATTGTCCATTTCAAAGAAAGTACCCCAGTATTTAAGCAATTTACAGACACCTGGACGGCCAGAATGAGAATCCCTTGTCTCCAATCAGTGCGCCACCTCCATCTGTTCGTAATCATTGGGTTCCCCATGCGACCATTCCCTGTACAGTCACAACTGGCCGCAGGTACCAAGTCCGTTATTACAATGCCGACAGTGAGACCGGCGAGCAGCTGCTGTATAGCTTCTTCTTAGTGTCCTTCTTCTCTGTTAATAGATGGCGTGGCATGTTCTACACCATTGGAAAGCTGAGAAATCAATCTATTTAACAGTGTATAGAATACTCGATTTCTTTCGAGATTTTGCGAGTCATAAGCAATCGTATCCAGGTTTTTTTAATGCTTATCTCCCCCCTCCCAAAAAATCCCATCAAGAAAACACTCTATGGAAATTGTATAGTGAGCAAAGCTATGAAGAAGAAAAGTGATACACCGTATAAGTGTGAGACATGTCTAGTGGCGTTCCACGTGCCTGTATTTTTCGGGTATACCACACCAACAAAAACTTCTTAAAGAATATTACATCTACATGATTACTCTGAAATTCACATTTAAGTGCTTGGCAGAGGGTTCATCGAATCACAATCATACTATCTCTCTACCATTCCACTCCCGAACAGCGCGCGGAAAAAACGGACACCTAAACCTTTCTGTTCGAGCCCTGATTTCTCTTATTTTATTTTGATGATCATTCCTACCTATGTAGGCTGGGCTCAACAAAATATTTTCGCATTCGGAAGAGAAAGATGGTGACTGAAATTTCGTAAATAGATCTCGCCGCGACGAAAAAAGTCTTTGCTTTAATGACTTCCATCCCAACTCGCGTATCATATCTGCCACACTCTCTCCCCTATTACGTGATAATACAAAACGAGCTGCCCTTATTTGCACCCTTTCGATGTCCTCCGTCAATCTCACCTGGTAAGGATCCCACATCGCACAGCAATATTCTAACTGAGGACGAACGAGTGTAGTGTAAGCTGTCTCTTTAGTGGACTTGTTGCATCTTCTAAGTGTCCTGCCAATGAAACGCAACCTTTGGCTCGCCGTCCCCACAATATTATCTTTGTGGTCTTTACAACTGAAGTTGTTCTTAATTTTAACACCCAGGTACTTAGTTGAATTGACAGCCTTGAGAATTGCAGTATTTATCGAGTAATCGAATTCCAACGGATTTATTTTGGAACTCTTGTGGATCACCTCACACTTTTCGTTATTATTACCTTCACTCCTCATTACTTCAATAACTAGTAAATATATTTTTAAAAAGAATTCCTATCCAAAAATTCAATAATTTTAAGAAAAGTGTGTAAGATAAAATATGCAGATTGTCGTAAATGTAGATTCACTATGAGGAAAAATATTAGTAACTGCTGTGTAGACGACAGACGAATTTATCCCATCGATGACACATCTCTCGTGGTAAATACATGTTCTTCGCAGTGTAATTTGGTTGTACATGTCGCCATCCACGAGGAAACATTTTTTCCTGTTGCATACCTA
Organism: Schistocerca gregaria; assembly: GCF_023897955.1. Taxonomy (NCBI): domain Eukaryota; kingdom Metazoa; phylum Arthropoda; class Insecta; order Orthoptera; family Acrididae; genus Schistocerca; species Schistocerca gregaria. The sequence continues at coordinate 244,244,008 of NC_064921.1, forward strand.
GTGATAAAATAATCTCGCGGTGTAACTGACTCACAGAGGCCCTGTTGTTACAGCTTGGGAGCTCGCCAGAGAGTTCATATAACATCAGTCAGAGGGTAATCTGTCGTGCGGATAATTTACGATGCGGAAACCGTCGAGTGTACCAGACTTGATATCGGCTGCTTATTCAACAAACACTCTTCTGAAAACAGAACGCTGATTCCGATATTTTTTGAGACAGGCTGCAGCCATGTGCTGTACACAAAGCACTGTCCATGACCTGTAGAAGAGCTGCGTTATCATTTCCAATGCGAGAATTCAGCCTTTGACACAAAACGTCAACGTGTTGTCAGCGTGTTAGGCATCGGCTCGAATACTCCAAACGTTTTGCTTGCAACTTAGTGAAATATTAATGTAATAAGATTAGCGCCTGCTGCTTCACTCGCATAGTCTGTATGGCCTGCCTCTTTAATCAAATATTTATATTGGTCACAAATTGTAACACCTTCTAAACTTCCCACGCTAGTTAAGGTCAAAGAAACACAGTCTTTTCCGAATGTAATTCTGACCTAAAAGCGATTTTGGTAGCTGGGGTCCAAGGTTTTTATTAACCTTGCCTTTTACGTTCTTATGGTCACATTTCGATAGGCACTTTCATCCCATAACACAAATTTCTTTGTGTATAACCAAGAAGTGAAGTATCAGTTTTTATAGATTTAGCTTTTAAAATTTTTTAGTATGATGAAAGATTTTCTTACTAATTTCACCCACTATTTCACTCCCTAAAGGGTTGAACTTTCAAAAACAGTGAAACACGTATTTTTTAATTTCTAACAGGGAAACCAATTACAAAATTTCGTAGATATAGGTTTAAAAACGTTTTCGTAAAGAAATAATTTCATAAAATTTTTCATCCCCTATTTCACTCCCTTAAGGAGCTGAATTCCGAAAAAAGCTAAAACACTAATTTTTTTCATTTCTAACGGAGGGGTCAAATACCAGTTGTCATAGATTTAGCTTTAAAAGTACTTTAATAACGATTTATTTTCAAAAAAACTTTCACCCACTACGTCACCCCCAAGTGATTAAACTTCGAGAAGTGCCAAAACACGAATTCCGTTATTTCTAGTATAGAAACCAAATAACAGTTTTCGCAGCCACGCGGGATTAGCCGAGCGTTCTGAAGCGCTGCAGTCATGGACTTTGCGGCTGGTCCCGGCGGAGGTTCGAGTCCTCCCTCGGGCATGGGTGTGTGTGTTTGTCCTTAGGATAATTTAGGTTATGTAGTGTGTAAGCTTAAGGACTGATGACCTTAGCAGTTAAGTCTCATAAGATTTCACACACATTTGAACTTTTTTTTCGTAAGTCTAGTTTCAAAATTGTCTCAATAGCGACATATTTTCAAAATAACTTTTCATCCCGTGTTTCACCCCCTAGGGGGTGGAATTTCGAGTAATCTCTCCTTAAACGACGCCAACAGAGTAAAATCAACACCCTGCTCAAAAATCATGTTGTAATCGAGTATCGTAATACTTCTTGGCCATTAGAATAGTCAGTGCTAATCTGAGGTTGAAGAACTATGTTTTTCATGTTACTATGGACGTTTTCAAAAACTACAAACAGACAAAGGCATATTATGTAGATACAGGGAACAGATCACCTACTTTCTATTTTTATTGTAAACCACGAATGAATTGTTACGTTTTAAGTTTTCTTCTCACACGATGTCACAAGTTTGTTGTGGTTCCTCTCGTTATTAACTTTTTAAGGCAAATGGGTCATTGTACACTGTACTTCGTTGATACTGCACTCCGTAAAACACAAGTACTTTCAGATTAAGGATGGCGACATTATGTAACACAACTTATGTCCGACGACAGCAGCGAGAAACAACCATATAGACCATCCAATAGGTAAGAGGTACATTATTTCTCAGCCGTGTGTTTGTTGCTCGTTTCTGTTGACATTATTACTCGTATTAAAATACCACAGATGGTTTCTCCCATTTTCTATAATAACGCAATATTTCAAAGCATTATAAATTTTGTGACAAAAAAATTTAAGATTTATTTAAAAACCAAAAGTTTTAGCATTGCTGCTATAGCTAACTGATATTTCTGTTTTTTACTCGGTTATCAGTAAAAAATAAATAACACCTGTTATAACCTATACGAAATTAATACAGAAAAACACCGGTTATTGAGAACTGAAATACCGGTATTGGTTTTAACCGGTCGGTTTTTCCCATTCCTACCTACCGGTAACAAATGTAGCAGCCCGCCTCTGAATTGCTTCGATGTCTTCCTTCAATCCAACCTGGTGCGGCAAAACGAATACTAAATGATTAGAGATTACTTTGATTCGCTTACTGAGTTTTGCTCTGCTTTTCTTTCGTGGTCACCAACAGCGCAAATACACAGGTGGCCATTAAAATGAGACAAAGGATACAAATATGCTTATGTAGTATAGTAGAAAGAACACACTATTAAGCTTGTATATGATTTGGTTCTGTACAAATTGCGAAATTTAGAACATGGAGCTGCCACCTTTAGACCCAACACTAGTAACCCAGCTGAGCATGGATTCGCACTAAGCTTGGATGACGGAGACGGCTAACGAACGTCATTTCGTGCCTCTCAGCTCTTTAGTCTTAGTGGTATGCAAGTGATGGCTTCCCAGACTGTCGTCAACCCATGAACAGATGTTTTCAGTGGGCAAAATATCTGGAGAATATGCTGGCTAGGGCAAGAATCGAACAACCTCAGTCTTCAGGTAGGTCGGGACTGAACTGGCAACTTGTGGCCTTGCATTATCTTGTTGAAGGATAACGTCATAGAGATGTCGAATATAGGGCACAGCCACCGGCCTTAACACGTCAGGAATGTACCAGCTGCTGTCCAGATTACCAGCCGTGCGAGCCAGAGGCGATCGCGTTGTATATCCAGTGCAACGTCATGCTGTCATGCAAGGTGCTGTGCTCCTACGACGATGACAGATGCAATGCCCCAATATTGGTTCCCCTAGGAGCCTCTACACACAGAAAGGTCCATTGTGATGCTATGTGGAAAACAAAGTCCCGTCGGAAAAGACGACGAGGTGCCACTCTGTTCACTATTACAATTGGGCACATTGCCGTCGGCGCCTCTCTGCTCCTGCATCAAGGGAAGTGCAACAGTGGTCGTCGTGCAGACAGTCCATGGCGTTTCATACGTCATCACTCTTCTCAAGGCACGTCACCTAGCTGGCCCCACAAGGCCGAGCGAACAATACGGCTTTCCTCTCGGGTGCTAGTCGCATTGCGCTGATGAGATCCTGCGTGGCGTTCAGTATAGCGCTCCTGGGCTCATACGTTCTATACTCAAATGACAATCGTGAGGTCCCGACCAACTGGAGCTGCAATACCGCGGAACGTCCTTCCACTGTCGAATTTCTTTCATGAAGCATAAAATTGTCTCCGCACAAACAATCTACACCCAAATGCCATCTGTCAATAAGAAACCAGCTGCTTAATTTCTCCATATACACAGAATGTTGACGACGTTACTTTTACCTGAAATTGTAATATTAGGTTGATGCATCAGTTCGTAGTGTTTTACCATAAATTTAATAAACATGACAGATACCCATAACAGAGACTTTAATCATCAGCATTATATTCTCCTTCACTATTTGTAAGTCTGCCAACGCTGGGTTAACTTTTCCATTGCGTGACTGTAGAAATCACGTGGTTTTGAGCAGAACAACTCGCCGAATTATGTTCGGAGCGCATTTCTATCTGGGAAGGAAGTTCCTTGAAGGTTGTCCGATAGAGAGCGGAAAAGGAGGAAATCTGGGAGAGCAAGATCAGGTGAATAAGGTGGGTTTGGAAAGACTTCGCAATCCTATTCCCGTATAGTTTTTTTGTCAGTGTAGCAGAATCCGGGCGAGCGTTATCGTGAATTAGCTTCACTTCACGCTGTCGTCTTGGTTGTTGTTCATCGACTGCGTCTGCGAGACGTCTCAGTTGTTGAAAATAAATGTCAGAAATTATGGTTACAAGTAATTCGTATTACACCACACCGTCGCTGTTCCACCAGATATATAACCTTGTAACCTCTCAACAGATAAATTCCGTAACCTACCAATAATAAAAATGTGACTAACCTCCTAATAAAAAATGTGACTCATATATAACCTTTCAATAATTAACTGACTGTGAATCTAAACTGGTAAATTTGGACGTCAGCAGTGCTGCGTCATGGCCCTGAAAATTCATTCTGAATAAATTGAAAATTCTTACCTCAATGAGGTCGCCGGATAACGTGTATATATCTGCTCCATAAGAAATTTTTCTGGCACAGATTTGTCATGTATAAAAAGAAACAACTGAGTTTTCTTTACGATAATCGGGATGACCATGGATTGGAGAAATTATTAAATTCTTTAAATTGAGACGAATGATTGTCAAAAGTTAATTTTTATAAGAGAGATTATTATTAAGAGATTTTTTTCGAAAACGTTTACATGGGGCTTGATATAACAATAGAACACATGCGCGAGGCTGCTTTTGCCTTATACTACATCGCTCAGGCACCGCCATCGCTCCCCACGACCGGCCCAGCCAACTCAATACACTAGACTCCTAGCAACTAGCTTACTCCTACTGACACACAGTCCCTACTGCAGTCAACACTGCTCTCTGGTCTGAGATTCTCGCAGACAGCGCGTGAGCTACCCATTGAAATTACATCTGCTCGAGTGCGCTGGCAAAAAAACTCCTTAGTCATGGACCTCTTACAACCTTATCTTCTGTGGATGAGCACAGGTCTTTGTACGGCTGGCTGCTGCTTTGTTTGGGCTCCACCATTCCTTTCTTTTACTTATGTTAGTATGAAGACACCATTTCCAGTCACCAGTAACGGTACAGGATAGGAATGGTCTGTGTTTTTCATGAGCCAATTGGTGACGAGCAAGCAGAGATGCACGTGTAGCCACCCCCATGATTTTTGCAATTTTATCTTAGAGCATACATCCGATTTTTTAGCCTTACCCATTACATGCAAATGTCGCACGATGGTGGAATGATCACTGTTTATCACACTTGTCAGTTCTCGAGTAGACTGACGTAGATCATTGTGGGCTAATGTGTTTAAACGATCTCCATCAAATCATGAAGGTCTCTACGAACGGCGAGAGTCACTAATGTCAAAACGATCCTTCTTAAAACGAGAAACCCATTTCTCGTCGTGTTCTGTCCTATGGCATTATTCACATACGCGCTCAAATATTTCTGGCTGCCTCCGCTGCTGTCACCGCTGTATTGCACGCAAAACAGAAGAATATGTCAGAAGTGTTCCGATTGAACCACTTGGCATTCCATTTTCTACTGTACATAACTCCACTCATTATCTCTAAACGACACACTCAAGACAGTATGTAACCACAAGGAGCAATAGTCAACTGCGAATAAAAATAACAATCGATAAATAAACCCATAGCAACCGAAATGCAAAACAAAAATCTACGAAATTATGCACCAACCTTATACTTGCATTTCTAAGCATATAGTACAATTCATGACAGTTAGAAGTAGTTGCACATCACCTTCGTGATGTTGTAACTTAAATGGCCGTTGCCGGCCGGAGTGGCCGTGCGGTTCTAGGCGCTACAGTCTGGAGCCGAGCGACCGCTCCGAATCCTGCCTCGGGCATGGATGTGTGTGATGTCCTTAGGTTAGTTAGGTTCAATTATTTCTAAGTTCTAGGCGACTGATGACCTCATAAGTTAAGTCGCATAGTCCTCAGAACCATTTTTAATGGCCATTAACGTACAACACTACATATGAACACGCTGTTCACAACCTACTGCATTAAGACAGTTGTATTTAACCATGATAAATTCATACTCCGTGCAAAGGAAAAGTGTAAGAAAGCGCCTCTAATTTTGGCCATACCAGTACTGCCAAGACCTGACACATATATGTATGAAACACCATAAGTATGTAATGATCGTATGGCATTACTGGCAAGGATATCCTGTTAGGGTTGTTCGGTCACCTGGTACATTTCTTTTTATTTGACTGTAGTTGAGTGGCTCGCACTCTTTGTGATGAACATAACACAAAATGATTTGGGCAACACGTACGGCAAGTCTCTGAGCGAAGAAAATCTCCGACCGACCCAGTTGGTAGTCGAACTCGGCCCCCGAGGTCTAGAGGCGGTGACACTAACCACTAGACCATCATCATAAAACAACTATTCAACGAACCTAGTGTCTCAAGCATCATAAATATCAACTGGATTGGGCGCTCGTGGAGTTCTACGTAACTGAGCCCCTCCTTTACGCGTAACAACATGATATCGCCAGAAGATTAGAAAGAGCTGGTCACACGCTCAAGGACATGATTAGAAAGCGATATACCGCCACAAAGATGGGATCGATTTTCTGTTCTTGTGGATGAGGTGCTTTCTTTCCGCCTAACTGATCTGTTTGGAAATGAAAAAGACGGCGGCCTTCTCGTACCACACATGTACTGCGTTGCACGCTGTAAGCAAAGCTCGTATAATCCCTAAATTGGCTGTAGCGACCTTTCAAGTGGGGCGTAACGTTTCTCCTTTGATCTCGTAATACGGTGCATTCCTCATTCGTCCACTGATACTGTCACAGTGAAGCAAATGAGCTATAAATCGCCTGGTTTTCTGAGAGAGACAGTAGATAAAAGTCACTGTCCGAATCAATTTAAATTCTCAGAACCAATGTGATAAGATTACACCAGTCAGATACGGTGACATTATAAATGTAGATAAGTACCACGTGGAGCAAATCCTGGAGAAATCGACCAGGAGAGAAAATTCTTGTTTTATTGCAATGATAGATAACTGCGAGAACTGTCGCACAATAAGTTTAACAGCTCAGGCAACAAACTTGCTGACAAATGTGCGGAAGATTGGAAAAGCGAACTGAGGAGATATCAAATGACGATCAGTTTGATTTTAGAATAGGTAAATGCACCAGAGAGGCAGTTCTGAAGATGCCGTTGATAATGCAGACAAGACTTTAAAAAAACACCCTTTCATACGATTTGCGGCCTAGAAAAAAGTTCGACAATGTAAAATGAAGGAAGATGTTTTAGATTCTCAATAATATAGGTATAAAATTCAAAGAGTGAGGAGTAATAAACAGTATGCACAAGGACCAAAAGGAAAAAGTAAGAACTGGAGACCAAGAAAGACGTGCTTGTATTGAAAATGCATTTTTTCTCTCCTACTATCCAGCTTGTGCACTTAAGAATCATGGACGAAATAAAATATAGTTCGTAAATGTGATTTAAATTCATGGCTAAATGATACCACATTGATGGAGTACCGGACTAGTTGAATGGAATGAACATTTTATTGATCATCTAATATGGATTAAATGTAAACCGACGAAAGGCGACAGTTATTAGAACTAGTGTAAAAGGCGTTGGGAACTGCGTAGAACACGAAGTGAAACAATTCTGATTCCTTGGAAGCAAAATAAAGAACGCCGAACGAAGCAAAAAGGACATAACAGGCGGACTCACAGGCAAAGAGGGCATTCCTGCCCAAAAAGTCTGCTGCTACTATATCCCTTAATTTGAGGAAGACAGTTTGTGAGTGTGTGTTTAGAGCACATTGAGGAAAGTTACATGTTCTGGCCCTGGGGCGCCAATCGGGCCCGACCGGCCGCCGTGGAACCATTTACCAGTGCCGTCATCGGGTGCGATATGGAGGGGCACATGGTCAGCACACCACTCTCCCGGGCGCTGTCGGGTTTCTTGACCTTAGAACCACTATTAATTGGTTGAGTAGGTCCTCAGTTGCTGAGTGCACCTTGTATCAGCCCTCTCAAGAAGGAAACTTCCTTGGAAGTACTGGGACTTCAACCCATGTCCCTCGTATGGGTGTCAGGCGCGCTGAATACACAGCATCGGAACATGGAATTGTACGGAAATGATTCATGGACTTCAGGATGCCCGGAAAAAACAACTGAAGCATTTGAGACGTACTGTTACAAAAGGACATTGAAAATTAAGTGAACTGTTAAGGTCAAATGTGAGGTGGTTCTTCGCACAATCGGCGAGGAAAGGAAAATGTAGGAAACACTGAGTAAACACATGGAATAGCTTCCATGGTAGTAGTGAAACTACAGACGTCAAAACATGCAGACGAATACACAGAGTACATCCAATAAATAGTCGGAGGATGGTGTGTGCAAGTGCCATTTTCAGATGAAGAGGCTGGCGCAGAAGCCGTGGAGAGGCACAACAAATCAGATAGAACCCTGATGACTAAAAAGGAAAAAAAAAACATAGTCAATGAAGAAATCAATATCGTTTCTCCTTTTTAAACATCCTTCTCGTGGAGTATGTGGCTATGTCCCATCAGATCGACCGGTTTAAATGGAACTAGGTCCTCGTATCCATTATTTCAAAAAGCAGATTTGTCTTGTGTTTAGCACACCATAGAATACTACGGTACCGAGTGGTTAGCACACTGGACTCGCATTCTGGAGGACGACGGTTCAAATTCGCATCTGGCCATCCTGATTTAGGTTTTGTGTGATCTCCTTAAACCGATTCAGGCAAATGCCGGGATGGTTCCTTTGAAAGAGCACGGTCGACTGCCTTTCCGATGGGTCCGATAACCTCGTTGTTTGGTCCCCTCCCCCAAACCAACCAATCAGCCAACGAGTGCTACAGTACATTAACTACGTGTACTTGCGGTGGTATATCATATCGATCATAGAGATAAAGCGGTTGAAGATGAATCCATAATTGCTTCAAAACCAGTTAAAATTTCAACAACAAACACCTAAATGGAACTGAACAAGTAAGAGACTAGCTTTTGTCCTTAACAAAAAATATTTCACATGTGACATCCGCTATCGAAGCATGATTTTTAGTAATTTTTCTCCATCTGTTTGGTCACAGATGTACCAAGTTTGGTTGAAATTCCGCTAGGCTTTTCATCCAAAGTCATCCCCACTCTTAACTGTAGAAGTACTGTGGATTTTTACCCCACACTACACACACGTGTAGCAATCCTGTTGAAATTGCTGCAAGCGTTGTACAGCTGCGTGTAACTTAGATGTAGCTTTCTTCATCCCTCCGAACACCAACACCCCTGCACGTGTTAAGGACGAGTTTCAACTGCAGTTCGCCCCCCCCCCCCCCCTTCCCATCCCCATGCATACAGAAAAAGTGCTCTGCGTATACCAAGTTTGGTTGAGATTGCTGTAGACATTTCACAGTTTCCTCCCAAAGTTCTAAGAGTTTACCATTCTCGGTGTATTTCTTTTGCCCTGCTATGTTACATACACTCCTGGAAATTGAAATAAGAACACCGTGAATTCATTGTCCCAGGAAGGGGAAACTTTATTGACACATTCCTGGGGTCAGATACATCACATGATCACACTGACAGAACCACAGGCACATAGACACAGGCAACAGAGCATGCACAATGCCGGCACTAGTACAGTGTATATCCACCTTTCGCAGCAATGCAGGCTGCTATTCTCCCATGGAGACGATCGTAGAGGTGCTGGATGTAGTCCTGTGGAACGGCTTGCCATGCCATTTCCACCTGTCGCCTCAGTTGGACTAGCGTTCGTGCTGGACGTGCAGACCGCGTGAGACGACGCTTCATCCAGTCCCAAACATGCTCAATGGGGGACAGATCCGGAGATCTTGCTGGCCAGGGTAGTTGACTTACACCTTCTAGAGCACGTTGGGTGGCACGGGATACATGCGGACGTGCATTGTCCTGTTGGAACAGCAAGTTCCCTTGCCGGTCTAGGAATGGTAGAACGATGGGTTCGATGACGGTTTGGATGTACCGTGCACTATTCAGTGTCCCCTCGACGATCACCAGAGGTGTACGGCCAGTGTAGGAGATCGCTCCCCACACTATGATGCCGGGTGTTGGCCCTGTGTGCCTCGGTCGTATGCAGTCCTGATTGTGGCGCTCACCTGCATGGCGCCAAACACGCATACGATCATCATTGGCACCAAGGCAAAAGCGACTCTCATCGCTGAAGACGACACGTCTCCATTCGTCCCTCCATTCACTCCTGTCGCGACACCACTGGAGGCGGTCTGCACGATGTTGGGGCGTGAGCGGAAGACGGCCTAACGGTGTGCGGGACCGTAGCCCAGCTTCATGGAGACGGTTGCGAATGGTCCTCGCCGATACCCCAGGAGCAACAGTATCCCTAATTTGCTGGGATGTGGCGGTGCGGTCCCCTACGGCACTGCGTAGGATCCTACTGTCTTGGCGTGCTTCCGTGCGTCGCTGCGGTCCGGTCCCAGGTCGACGGGCACGTGCACCTTCCGCCAACCACTGGCGACAACATCGATGTACTGTGGAGACCTCACGCCCCACGTGTTGAGCAATTCGGCGGTACGTCCACCCGGCCTCCCGCATGCCCAGTATACGCCCTCGCTCAAAGTCCGTCAACTGCACATACGGTTCACGTCCACGCTGTCGCGGCATGCTACCAGTGTTAAAGACTGCGATGGAGCTCCGTATGCCACGGCAAACTGGCTGACACTGACGGCGGCGGTGCACAAATGCTGCGCAGCTAGCGCCATTCGACGGCCAACACCGCGGTTCCTGGTGTGTCCGCTGTGCCGTGCGTGTGATCATTGCTTGTACAGCCCTCTCGCAGTGCCCGGAGCAAGTATGGTGGGTCTGACACACCGGTGTCAATGTGTTCTTTTTTCCATTTCCAGGAGTGTATATACCACGTTATATGTGTACCATATTTCCTTGAGACGTATTGGTGCGTTCCAGTGCTGAAAAAAAAAAACACTGAAATATATCCTTATTATTTATAGAGGTTACGTGTCATCCTAACAGGCAGGCCCTCATCAAAATTCCCTCTTTTGCCCATGTGGGCGCCACTGTATTTGATTGAAAGCCACTGGATCACGAACAGTGAAGCAATGCCCAAAGAAATTGTATTGGATTTGATACCATTTACTAATTCACTGCAGCTTCCAATGAAACGAACCTCCCGCTGCTTCATCCACTGTGACTGGTGGATGACGAACCGTGTGAATCTGTGCATCATTTTAAAGTTATTAAACCGTGTTTCAGATGTACTCACATACATCTTATTATGTCGGTCGATGCTGTTGCCTCTAGCGTAACACTGGACATAGTAGTAAGATTGCTGTTCCGTAGACGAATTGCACGCTATCGCTGCTACCATATACGTTGTTACATCGAAACCTAAGGATGGCACCTTGGTTTTCGGCACAGTCATTTCTCATACACCGATCATCTAGCTCGTATCTCGTGTTCCCAGACGTTTGTCATCAAACAAGAAATTGTACCATCGCACTCGTTTGTAGCTGGCGTTTGCTATTTACTGCCTGTGAACGGCAGGTACTTTTTTATGTATTGGCTTTTGGGACGTGTCAGTACAGTCATCTCAACAGTAGAATGTCAATTAGGACGATACGGACGTCAAGGGCAACATAATCCCCAGTCCGCCAGCTGAGAAAAATCTCCGACCGCGCCGGGAATCGAACCTGCGGGTTAGCAATCGACCGCACTGACCGCGCAGCTACATAACGACAGGTTACAGCGGCGTTGGAATTGACCTGCAGTGCGTCCTTGGGCCGCGCCAGCTGTTGGGATGTTTGTCAGTGAGACAGCGCTGTAACTGCGCCAGTCGCACGCGAGATAGCGTCTATTTTTTTTTTACAAACAGCCGTGATAAGTGAGCATGGAATGCGGGAGCTGTGGCGGTACCAGCACCAGGGAGGTACCAGCCTGACATGTAAACACTGCCCGCCTGTCTGCTGGTTGATCAGCGTGCACAGCAAGACCTTCCTCTGGCAATGCGTCCCATCTATCTCGATACCAGACAAGTTAAAGCTCGCACAGCAGTAACGAGCAATGACACGCCACAGTTTTATCTCCTACGCATTCCGAGAGAACCACTAAACCCAGCATGTTCAATTATTTGTTCTACGTACTCTAATCTCTGTTTTCTACCAGAGTTTTCGCTCCAGTACCAGGGAAGATATTCTCTATTGCGAGTCCAGTGTGCTAACCGCTCCTCAAATGGTTCAAATGGCTCTGTGCACCATGGGACTCAACTTCTGAGGTCATTAGTCCCCTAGAGCTTAGAACTACTTAAACCTAACTAACCTAAGGACATCACACACATCCATGCCCGAGGCAGGATTCGAACTTGCGACCGTAGCGATCGCGCGGTTCCAGATTGAAGCGCCTAGAACCACTCGGCTACTTAGCCAGCTAACCGCTCCTCCAACTCGCTGGTCCGCACGCTATTTGAGGGGAGGGAAGGGGGAGGTTACTAATTTTTTGTCTTGTGCACTTACATCTGTTACGATACACCGCTCTTTTTCCAGACTCTTCATCGTTTGCTCTCTTATCAAAGAATGAGGTTTCAGCCTAACACGGATGCTATCAGAAACGGAGGCCACCCGCATATCGCCCTTCGCGGCCGGCATTGAGTCTGCAGCCAGTTGTTTGCGCTCGTCTCCTTAACAAGATAAGGACGTTTTATGGTTTCCTGGGGATCCGCTGTCTGTCTCATCCCCGACCTTTCGAGAATCTTTACAGCCAGCAATGTGCGCGTCTTGCGGTTTGGCGTTAACAATGTGGCGCGTGCGTAATAAACTTCTGTTACTGCCTCGGAGAACAGTAGGAACACGTACAATTGTACTCTACAATCAGACGGTGAACTAATTTATCTTTCCCCTTCCTGTTCTGGTACTTGGCAGGAAAAAACGCTAGAACTCTTTCAATTTTACCGCCTTGGTGAAATGAATATGGAACGACATGAATATGGAGCGAAGGACCATGGCCAACTGAAAGAAAGATCTAGACTACGTGACTCTGTGTGAGGCTGTGTGTCGTTAGATTTGAAGTGGGTAGGGAATAAGAGAATAAGCTTTACGAAATTAAAGAAATAACTATATTGTGAAATTCACTACTGCCCACTAAAATTGATGCACCAAGAAGAAATGCAGATGATAAACGGGTATTCATTGGACAAATATATTATACTAGAACTGACATGTGATTACATTTTCACGTAATTTGGGTGCATAGATCCTGAGAAATCAGTACCCAGAACAACCACCTCTGGCCGTAATAACGGCCTTGATACGCCTGGGCATTGAGTCATGGATGGCGTGTACAGGTACAGCTGCCCATGCAGCTTCAACACGATACCACAGTTCATCAAGAGTAGTGACTGGCGTATTGTGACGAGCCAGTTGCTCGGGCACCATTGACCAGACGTTTTCAATTGGTGAGAGATCTGGTGAATGTGCTGGCTAGGGCAGCAGTCGAACATTTTCTGTATCCAGAAAGGCCCGTGCAACATGCGGCCGTGCATTATCCTGCGGAAATGTACGGTTTCACAGGGACCGAATGAAGGGTAGAGCCACGGGTCGTAACACATCTGAAATGTAACGTCCTCTGTTCAAAGTGCCGTCAATGCGAACAAGAGGTGACCGAGACGTGTAACCAGTGGCACCCCAGACCATCACGCCGGGAGATACGCCGGTATGGCGATGACGAATACACGCTTCCAATTTGCGTTCACGGTGATGTCGCCAAACACGCATGGGACCATGATGATGCTGTAAACAGGACCTGGATTCGTGCGAAAAAAAGACGTTTTGCCATTCGTGCACCCAGGTTCGTCGTCGAGTACACCATCGCAGGCGCTCCTGATGCAGATTCAAGTGTAACCGCAGCCATGGTCTCCGTGCTCATAGTCCATGCTGCTGCAAACATCGTCGAACTGTTCGCGCTGATGGTTGTTGTCTTGGAAACGTCCCCATCTGTTGACTCAGGGATCGAGACGTGACTGCACGATCCGTTACAGCCATGGGGATAAGACGTGTGTCATCTCGACTGCTATTGATACGAGGTCGCTGGAATCCAGCACTGCGTTCCGTATTACCCTCCTGAACTCACCAATTCCATACTCTGCTAACAGTCATTGGATATCGACCAACGCGAGCAGCAATGTCGCGATACAATAAACCGCAGTCGCGATAGGGTACAATTCGGCCTTTACCAAAGTCGGAAACGTGATGGTACGCATTTCTCCTCCTTACACGAGGCATCACAACAACGTTTCACCAGGCAACGCCGGTAAACTGCTGTTTGTGTATGAGAAATCGGTTGGAAACTTCCCTCATGTCAGCATGTTGTAGGTGTCGCCACCGGCGCCAACCTTGTGTGAATGCTCTGAAAAGCTAATCATTTGCGTATCACAGCATCTTCTTCCTGTCAGTTAAATTTCGCGTCTGTAGCACGTCATCTTCGTGGTGTAGCAATTTTAATGGCCTGTAGCGTAAAAATCAAAATAAAGCCATCCCGTTGGTAATTGCACGTTTGCAAAATCAAACTGTGGTGCTGAGTAACATTTAATAGAGTGTATTGTGAGGTGTCTGGATCCTCGTTGGGATACAGTCCACAAGCTGGTCGGGACGTTTCTGCTCTGGCATGCCCCGCACTTTCACGGCTGCCCGAGGCCCACGAGAAAGATAAGCCGTACCGTGTAAGTCACGTGACACTGCAGGTCTTATGAGTGCCAGCAGCCGTCTCCGGTCGGTAGCAAGTAACTATGAATTTAGTAATTCTTGACTGCGTGTTTAAATGTGTCCAAGCTCTCGTCAGCACACCATACAACTTTAAGATTTTTAGTGGGTACCTTTTCAATTACACTGAGCCGGCAAAAGTCGTGGAATAGCATGCTCATCTACAGATGCCGGTAGTATTGCGCGCACAATGTATAAGAGGCCAGTGCATTGGTGGAGCTGTCATTTGTATCTAGGTGATTCATGTGCAAAGTCTTCCGATGTGAATATGACTGCATAACGGGAACTAACGGACTTTGGACACGGAATGGTAGTTGGAGCTAGACGCATGGGACATTCAGTTTCGGAAATCGTTAGGGAATTCAATATTCCGAGATCCAGAGTGCCAGGAGTGTGCCGACAATACCAAACTCACGATGGACAACGCAGTGGCCGACCGCCTTCACTTAACGACCAACAGCAACGGCGTTTGAGTAGAGTCGTCAGTGCTGACAAACAAGCAACACTGAGTGAAATAGCCGCAGGAATCACTACGAGACGTACGACGAACTTACGCGTTAGAACAGAGTGGCGAAATTCGGCGTTAATAGGCTATGACAGCAGTTGAACGACGCCTTTGCTAACAGCACGACATTGCATGCAGCTACTCTCTTGGGTTGTTGAAAAACCGTAGCATGGGCACATGAGTCACGATTTCAGTTGGTATCAGCTGATGATACGATTCTAATGTGGTCCAGACCCCATGAAGTCATGGACCCAAGTTCTCAACAAGGCACAACGCAAGCTGGTGGCGGCTCCCTAATGGTGTGGGCTGTGTTCACATGGAATCAACTGAATCTACCATTGATTAAAAATGGTTATGTTCGCCTACTTGGAGACCATTTTCAGTCATTCATGGACTTCATGTTCCCAAACAATTATGGAATTTTTATGGGTGACAATGCGCCATGTCACCGGGCCACAACTATTCGCGATTGGTTTCAAGAACATTCCCCCACCCCCTTCCAGATCGTCCGACATGAATTCTATCGAACATAAATGGGACACAATCGAGAGTTCACTTCGTGCACAAAATTCTACACCGGCAACATTTTCGAAATTATGAATGGTTATACAGTATAAGGCACCAAGGCTCAATATTTGTGCAGGGGACTTTAGCCCATGCCACGTCGAGTTTCTAGGCTACGCCGGGCAAAAGGAGTTCCGACTCCTCGATGTCAGGAAGTATCCCACGACTTTTGTCACCTCAAATTGTTTTCCCGTGGGCCGTGCACGGTACCGGCAGTTCGAAAAGTGTGACTGACAAGCCGACTAGTCCCACGTTCGTTGCGGGAACTGTGTTTCTCGTGAGTCCCTACAGGGACCCTGCACTGCTAGTTTAACTTTGTGTACTATGAATGCTCCATCTGTTCAATACTTATTCCACGCTGGGCTTCTGTCAAGCGGTCGACGGAATGTTTGTACTCTCAATAGCCAAACAAACTGGTACACCCGCCTGATATCGTGTAGCCCCCCCCCCCCCCCCCCCCTGAGCACGCAGGAGTTCCGCAACACGATGTGGACTGGACTGATGTCTGAAGTAGTGTTGGAGGGAACTGACACCATGAATCCCGCAGGGCTGTCTTTAAAAAAAAAAAAAAAAAAATTCGAATGGCTCTGAGCACTATGGGATTTAACTTCTGAGGTCATCAGTCCCCTAGCACTTAGAGCTACTTAAACCTAACTAACCTAAGACACCACACACATCGATGCCCGAGGCAGGATTCGAACCTGCGACCGTAGCGGGCACGCGGCTACAGACTGTAGCGCCTAGAACTGCTCGGCCATTCCGGCCGGCGCACAGGGCTGTCCTTAAATCCGTAAGAGTACGAGGGGGTGGAGATCTCTTCTGAACAGCACGTTGCAAGACATCACAGATATGCTCAATAATGTTCATGTCTGCGGAGTCTGGTGGCCAGCGCGCCGGCCGGAGCGGCCGTGCTGTTCTAGGCGCTACAGTCTGGAGCCGAGCGACCGCTACGGTCGCAGGTTCGAATCCTGACTCGGGCATGGATGTGTGTGATGCCCTTAGGGTAGTCAGGTTTAAGTACTTCTAAGTTCCAGGGGACTGATGACCTAAGAAGTTAAGTCCCATAGTGCTCAGAGCCATTTGAACCATTTGAATAAGCACAACAGATACACGTAACAGAGACTTCAGTCATCAGTAATATACTTTCCTTCACTGTTTACAACAGTTTGTCGACGCTAGGGTAACTTTTCGATTGTGCGACTGTAGAAATCACGTGGTTTTGAGGCGAAGAACTCGTCTAGCCATGTTCGAAGCTCGTTTTCATCCGGAAAGGAAGTTCCTTGAAGATTGTTCGATAAACTGCTGTAGAGTGTTCTTTGTCAGTCTTGCAGAATGTGGGCGGGCGTTATCGCGGAGAAGCATCACTTCACACAGTCTTCCTGGGCGTTGTTCTTAGATTGGGTCTGCAATATATCTCAGTTGTTGACAATAAATAACAGCAGTGACGGTTACACTTCGGGGAAGTAATTTGCAGTACACCACACCGCGACTGTTCCACCAGAGGCATATCATTATCTTTTGTGGATGAGCGCAGCTCTTCGGAGAGTTGCTGCTTTGTTTGGGCACAATCATTCCTCTCTTTTCCTTACCATAAATACTCCATTTCTCGACACCGCGAACGACGCAGTATAGGAATAAACGGTGTTGTTCACAAACCAATTGATGACAAAGAAATGTTCAAGTGTGTGTGAAATCTTATGGGACTTAACTGCTAAGGTCATCAGCCCCTAAGCTTATACACTACTTAACCTAAATTATGCTAAGGACAAACACACACACACCCAAGCCCGAGGGAGGACTCGAACCTGCGTCACGACCAGCTGCAAAGTACATGACTGCAGCGCCTCAGACCGCTCGGATAATCCCGCGCGGCAACTGATGACGAGCAAGCAGAGATGCACGTATGACCATCCACTGATTTCTGTGATTATGGCTTAGAGCACGCGGTAAGCATTCACAGGATTTTTGGACCTTCGTCATTGCATAGAAATGTCGCACGATGGTTGTGGAATGATCACAATTCATCACATTTGTCAGTTCTCGAGTAGACTGACGCGGATCATTGGGGATGAATGCGTTTAAAGGATCTTCATCAAGCCCTGAAGGTCTTCCTCAACATGGAGTGTCACTAACGTCGAAAAATCTACCTTAAAACGAGAAAGTCGTTTTATTTCCGTGATCTGTTCAAAAATGTGTATGTAATCTTATGGGACTTAACTGCTAAGGTCATTAGCCCCTAAGCTTACACACTACTTAACCTAAATTATGCTAAGGACAAACACACACACACACACACACACCCAAGCCCGAGGGAGGACTCGAACCTCCGCCGGACCAGTCACACAGTCCATGACTGCAGCGCCTTAGACCACTCCGTGATCTGTCTAATGGCATTATCCCCATATAGACCGCAAATGTTTTTAGCCGCCTCCACTGCTATCAAACTCTCTATTGAATATTTCGGAAACGTTCGGATTTCTTCATTTGGCCCTCCATTTTCTATCGTCCACAGCTCCACTCGCTGCCTCCAAATGATAAAATGACAGTACGAGTACAAATGAAAAACGACAACCGATAAATAAACCCAAAGCAACTCGAACACCAACATGCAAAACAAAAACGCCACGAACGTTTGCACCAAGCTAATAATTCTTGGGACATGGGGCTGAGGAGCAGGACTCCGCCAGCAGGCATTGTACTGGCATGACGGTGCAGGAGGACGCGTCAGCTGGCGCCAGTGAGAGGGGCTGTAGGCGGGGAGTGTGCAGACGGTTGACAGCTGCCGGAGCAGGCGAGGGTCGCGAGGCGCCGTCCTGCTGTCGAGGCGGACCGAGCCGTAATGGCCGTGGAGGAAGCGGGCACTTGACTGCTGCACGCCTCCCACGGTAGCAGCCGCCGCCGCAGCTCAGGACCCAGTATGCCGACTCACTGCCCCGGTGGGCCGCCGCACACACTGCGAACGGCGCCATTTTTCCTGTACCGGGCTCGGGTGGAGCTCAGATTCCGTGAGTTATACCTCCAGACGGGCTTGGAACACTTGTGCCGAGTGGTACTTCTGCGGAGAGACATTACCGCGGAGCCAAGGGACTCCTTTCTGGGGTAAATGGGTTTTCGTAGATAGCATACAGACGCAGTTGCAAAACCTGCTTGTAGTGACTGATCTGTGGCTTAGGCAGAGGTCTAGGTGAGGGAGATTTGGTTGCGAGTTGGCGAAGTCAATGAAAGAGAAAGGAAGAAACCTGCCATGCCGTGTGCCCGGGTTCGATTCCCGGCCGGGTTAAGATTTTCTCCGCCCGTGGGCTGAGTGTTGTGTTGCCTCGCAAGTCGCCCAATGTGGCGTCATCTGAAAGAAGACTTGAATCCGGCGGACGAACTTCCCCGGATGGGACCTTCCGACCTACAATGCCACACGATCATTGTCTTCTTTTTTTGTGGTGACAAACTGAGCTGTGCCGTAGCCTGAGGTCTAGGTTAGGTTGGTAGGCGATAGTTTGGTTGTGAGTTGGCGAAGCCAACGAATGTGGAAACAAAAAACCTCGTTGTGGCGGCAGACTGATCAGCAGTTTAGCCCAAGGTCTAGGTTAGGTTGGAATGTAAGAGTTTGGTTGTGGGTTGGTGAAACTAACGAATGTGAAAGGGAGAAACTGGGCTGTTGTGACACTGATCTGTAGCTTTGCTCAAGGTTTAGGTTAGATCGGAATGTAACCGACTGACTGTGAGCTGGCGAAGCTACTGAATGTGAAAGCAAGAAACTGCCTGATGTGTCATAAGCCCTGCAGAAACATTAACACGTTCCATTTCCTTACAGAGTCACACTGCACATGTGTCACAAACTCTTCCAAACTGGATGTGGAAAAGGTTAATGTCGTAATGTTCTGCTTGTCCTCAGTGAAGATCTGCAGTATTTTCTTCTATTATATTATTATCATACTGGCAGTCCATTAGCTGCTCAATAAGTGCGGCCAACATGTGTTCTGTCTCTACACTCGCTTGTTTCTAGACTTCGCACATTTTCGGTAGAAGAGGCGTGCATTCTGGTGAAGCCGCAAACGAAGGGAGGTACTTCACTGATCCGCAGAAGGTCATCGGTCGGGAAGCGTTGTGGCAGATGTTGGGCCAGGAGGTGGGCAAAGTTCCGAAGTCCTGCAGGCGACTGATGTGCGAATCCCCGCATTAGCCCAGACAACCACCGCACAGTCAAGGATCGTACGGACAAGCATTCGGTAGACGGCGACGCCCACCTGAGGTGGAAGCGTGGTCTGGCGGCTGGCGAACAGATATAGAACCAACAGTCTTCATTTGGCTACTCAGAAGAGGTATATAGTATATTTCCTACAAATGAGCCGGCCTGAGTGACCGAGCGATCCTAGACGCCACAGTCTGGAACCACGCGACCGCTACGGTCGCAAGTTCGAATCCTACCTTGGGCATGGATGTGTGTGATGTCCTTAGTTTAGTTAGGTTTAAGCAGTTCTAAGTTCTAGGGGACTGGTGACCTCGGAAGTTAAGTCCCATAGTGATCAGAGCCATTTTTGAACCTACAAGTGAGATGGCAATCGATGGTGCGGCCCAGGTATTTGTGCTGCCTCAGGGTACAGTCTGCCGGGCGGCGTTAGGCGGCGACACGCCAGCCCTCATGGGAGAGTAGTGTACGTGTAGTTTATTGGTCGTTACCATCAGTTGTAAATCTACAATCTCTCCAGCCTTTATCAGTTCTTTCATTTGGGTCCGCACTGTATTGTGTATTATCGGGTGTTTCTGTTGTGATGGTACATGCTTTCATAGATGCTGGAGGGGACAAATGTACAACCTGGTCGGCATCGACTGAGACAAGGGTTACGATGACACTGCCACTGGAACAAGAGAACCCCGCTAGCTCACCAGACACTGTTACTCATGGTATCACGGGAGCGTTCTACGTTATTTTATGCTTGACGTCTGCTACTTACCGAAAAATTGCTGACGATTGACGCTTGGTCGTACTGTTCTCTTCTCTCGATCGGAACATTATTTTATTGCACCTGATAATGCTGCTAAAATGCTGCGAAACCGGTCGTACCTAAAAATGAAGGACTTGCGAGCTAACGCGATCTTACCTTTTCAAAACGATATGTCCAGACTGTGGCTGCTCTGACTTCAACGTACAGAAACAGTAACAGTTAGACTGTGTTGACACTAAATCTGCAAGTTTTTTATTTTCTGTTTATTTTATTTTATTTTTATTTGTGCACTTACTGTCATGTATTTGCATAGTAATACTTTTAACAAGTTGTTGAAAAGAATGATACCGTTTTATAAACGTTACATGTGTCCACACTGCAAAAGGTAAATTATTAATTAATTGTCTCCGAGGCAAGGCACTACATCTTTACATCGTTATAATCTTTGGGTTGTTTATGTTTTTGGTTTGTGTTATGTGAGCAAAAATTAAGTTAGAAATGTATTTTTATGACGAACCGCAGGGTTTTGTGCACCGGAACAGGTTCTCAGTAACTCTGTCACAGTTTAAAATTTATATTCTCAGTGCCGTATTATGCTGACAAACGCCTGCTATACGTTTCTGTAGCAAAATAAAATCACAACAAATAGCTGGCTGCATCCAGATAGCAAGTATGGAACATAATATCATTGTTCAGCCCGAGGATGAGAGTGTAAAAAAGAGTGATGCTCGTAATTGTTTAACTTTTGTTGTAGTAAAGAGTCGCAGTTCCTTACGGCAGTTCAACATGGACGACATAAGGTTACTTCAAAGCCTTCTGCTGAGTATGGAATAACGGTCTTAGCGCAGCTCGTCTTTAAGAAATAAGTTTCCATTTACTTGAAAACGTGCTGAAATAATAATCCGTGGTGCTCACCAACGGTCATTTTGAAGATATCCATTTCCGGAGTTGAGCATTTTTTACTACTGCTACAGTATATTTATTCGCTACTGAAATTTGTTGTAAATAACCCACAACGAAATTAATTCGTTTTTATTTTCTGCCAGCACAGAAACAGAGTTTAAAATTACCTTATCATAACACATTACAGTTCAGAGGGAACAATGATGTGTATAATGACAATACTAGAATACAACATGACGTTCACTATTTTATATCAACGTTCTGTTTAGCACGAAAAGGGGTGCATTAAATGTCTGACAGAGAACAAAGTAAAATTTGAAAAAAATGAGGAACTGAAGAAAAGTTTATCTTTGTCAACTTCTTCTATTCCGTAGAAGACTTTCTGTTTGCGTAATACGCTAAGATGGTGCGCAGGGATTATTAATTCTACGCTTAAAAAATAAACCTTTTGTAAATGATTAGCATGGAACCATGTGTACGAGGGCTATTCAGAAAGTAAGGTCTTATCGGTCACGAAATGAAAATCGCTGTGAAAATAAAAAATGTTTTATTTGTAAGAGTTAGCTAGACCTACCAGCTACTTCTCTACGTAGACATCGCTCCGACTGAGAAATGTACCATAACATTGTCCCAACTTTCTAGTACCCTCCTCCTAGCAGGCAACCGCCCGTGCATTCTACCAGTTCTCTAAGCTGATCTGCAGCTTGCTGTCTGTGCCAGAATGTTGTCTTCTAATCCAGTGGTTCGTGTGAGCAGAGATAAAATCAGAGGAGCCAAGTGCAGGTTGTATGGTGGGTAATCAGACACTTCCCATCGAAAACGCTGTTGGAACGTCCTTATTGCCACTGCATTGTGGGGCCGAGAATTGTCGTGAAGAAGGAAGTGCATGGCAGTTACGTTGTGTGGGCTGCATGAAATTAGCCGAAACCTCTCTCAGGATTTCATACTTGTTGGGAGACACTATTTTCTAGGCATCTTTACGTGCTCACTGTGCGCTCAGAACTGAAAGGAGCTATCGACAGTCACACTAGAAATACTGTCAAACATACTTAACTGGAAGAATGCAGAAGGCTGAAATTAACGGCACAGATAGTCTACAAAAACCAGCAGAGTCCTCTAAGTGGGGAGGTATCAAGAATGGTGTCCCACATGGTTCAGTCTTGGGTCCCATATTGTTCTTAATATATGTTAACGACTTCACACTCTACATTCAAGAAGATGCACAGATAGTTCTTTTTGCTGATGATACAAGTATAGTAATCACACTCAAGAAGCAAGATTCAGCTGAGGAAATTCCAAACAACGTCTTTAAGTAAATTAAGTGGTTCTCTGCAAATGGAATCTCACTAAATTTCGAGAAAACACAGTTTATACAATTCTGTACAGTAAATGGCATAACACCAATGATAAACATAGACTATGAACGGAAAACTGTTGCTAAGGTAGAATACTCAAAATTTATGGGTGTGTGCACTGATGAGAAATTGAACTGGAAGAAACACATTGATGATCTGCTGGAACGGTTAGGTTCAGCTACTTATGCTATTAGAGTTATTGCAAATTTTGGTGATTAACATAACAGTAAACTAGCCTACTATGCCTATTTTAATTCACTGCTTTCATATGACATCATATTTTGGGGCACTTCGCCGTTAAGAGAGAAAGTATTCATTGCACAAAAGCGTGTAATTAGAATAATAGCTGGAGCCCACCCAAGATCACCTTGCAGACATTTGTTTAAGGAACTCGGGATATTCACAGTACTCTCGCAATACATACATTCACTTATGAAATTTGTGGTTAATAACCCATCCCAATTCAAAAATAACAGCGAAGTGCATAGCTACAACACTAGAAGAAAGGATGATATTCACTATTTCGGATTAAATCTCACTTTGACACAGAAAGGAGTGAATTATGCGACCACAAAAACTTTGGTCAATTGCCAAATAGCATTAAAAGTCTGACAGCCAACCAACATTTAAAAGCAAATTAAAAGAATTTCTGAATGACAACTCCTTCTACTCAATAGATGAATTCTTAGATATGAAGTAGTAACTGTATAAAAAATTAATTAATTATTTTGTCTAAAGAAAACTTATGTTAAAGTGACAGGTTCCACATCATTACGAAATGTCGTATTCATGATTATTGTGACAAGGATTAATGTATGTATGTATGCATATATGCGAAGCTTCGTCTGATTTTCACTGTAGTTTCCAATTCGCAATGTATTGAACCTTACCTTCCGAATGTCCCTCATAGATATGATTGTGTAATGTGAGTGTAAAGTGACATGTTCCACAACGTCATGATTAACTGTACAAATGGTCTATGGACCACACAATTAGCTAACTTACTAGACCCGGTACGAGAAGTGCTGTATGTCAGTTGTGTCATTGTCTTCACAGCCTCCCCGTGGCGACTGTTACTCTCCCACATTCTCGCCCATGCAGCCCATTGTGAATGAAACGCGAGAGCGAGGCGCTGAGCTGGAGCTGTTGGTTGGTTATATCTCGCGCCGGCGGACGCAGGCGAGTCGGCAAGAAACGGGTATTCACACAGCTCTTTTTGTCCGCCGGCCGTACCAGGGCGCTTGCGTCACCACGCCGGGCCCCTCTGTTAAAAACTGCACTGCCGACTCCAAACTGACATTTAGTCTCAAAACAAAGCAAAAGTAGTACGCTGCTGTTTGTAAAAAACTCAAACATCGGGAAGCAATCGCAAGAAAGTAATGACGTTTCGTTCACAAAGAAACGATTAAAAGCACGGAGCAGAAGAACGCAATGATACGCCCAAAATCAGTGTCTGGATCTCTTTAGTGGGCTGCGATAAAAGCTTTACGCATCGTGGCGAAGAAACAAAAGATCTGAAAGGGTCCTTGAGGAATGGCATTCCTGGCCGCGTCTGCAAGAGGCCAAAGTTCAGCAGCGTCAGCTGCCAGGGGCGTTCGGAGGAGAACCCTGACAACCGAAATCGCACACAATACGCACAGAGTGCTTAGTACGTCGCGGACCTGCCGTAAGAGAGTAGTATGAAGTACTAGAGAGGAAACGATATTAACGTATATAGTTTTATGAATGGCCCAACCGATTCAGCTATTTAATATTGCCACCTTTTTCGAAAAAAAAACTATTTTTAGCTCAAAAATACACGGGAATTCACCAATTACAGCACATTTGAGTCTCATAAATTATTCAAAAACCTCTGCAAAATATATTGGGTTGGTAAGTTTGCGTAAGTTTATTGAACACAACAGCTAAACGTAACAGACACTTTAGTCATCAATAACACACTACTGGCCATTAAAATTGCTACTCCACGAAGATGACGTGCTACAGACGCGAAATTTAATGGACAAGAAGAAGATGCTGTGATATGCAAATTATTAGCTTTTCAGAGCATTCACACAACGCTGGCGCCGGTGGCGATACCTACAACGTGCTGACATGAGGAAACTTTCCAACCGATTTCTCATACACAGACAGCAGTTGACCGGCGTTGCCTGGTGAAACGTTGTTGTGATGCCTCGTGTAAGGAGGAGAAATCCGTACCATCACTTTTCCGACTTTGATAAAGGTCGGATTGTAGCCTATCGCGATTGCGGTTTATCGTATCGGGCGACATTGCTGCTCGCGTTGGTCGAGATCCAATGACTGTTAACAGAATATGGACTCGGTGGGTTCAGGAGGGTAAAACGGAACACCGTGCTGGGTCCCAACAGCCTCGTATCACTAGCAGTCGATATGACACGCATTTTATCCGCACGGCTGTAACGGATCGTGCAGCCACGTCTCGATCCCTAAATCAACATATGGGGACGTTTGAAAGACAACAACCGTCTGCACGAACAGTTCGACGACGTTTGCAGCAGCATGGACTATCAGCTCGGAGACCATGGCTGCAGTTACCCCTGACGCTGCATCACAGACAGGAGCGCCTGCAATGGTGTACTCAACGACGAACCTGGGTGCAGGAATGGCAAAATGTCATTTTTTCGGATGAATCCAGGTTCTGTTTACAGCATCATGATGGTCGCATCCGTGTTTGGCTACATCGCGGAGAACGCACATTAGAAGCGTGTATTCGTCATCGACATACTGGCGTATCACCCGGCGTGATGGTATCGGGTGCCACTGGTTATACGTCTCGTTCACCTCTTGTTCGCATTGACGGCACTTTGAACAGTGGACGTTACGTTTCAGATGTGCTGCGACCCGTAGCTCTACCCTTCATTCGATCCCTGCGAAACCGTACATTTCAGCAGGATAATGCACGACCGCATGTTGTAGGTCCTGTACGGGCCTTTCTGGATACAGAAAATGTTCGACTGCTGCCCTGGCCAGCACATTCTCCAGATCTCCCACTAATTGAAAACGTCTGGTCAATGGTGACCGAGCAACTGGCTCGTCACAATACGCCAGTCACTACTCTTGATGAACTGTGGTATCGTGTTTAAGGGCATGGGCAGCTGTACCTGTACATGCCATCCAAGCTCTGTTTGACTCAGTGCCCGGGCGTATCAAGGCCGTTATTACTGATTTCTCAGGATCTATGCACCCAAATTGCGTGAAAATGTAATCACATGTCAATTCTAGTATGATGTATTTGTCCAATGAATACCCGTTTATCATCTGCATTTCTTCTTGGTGTAGCAATTTTAATGGCGAGTAGTGTATATTCTACATCGCTGTATAAACACCTTTCCATTCAGCGACTGTAGAAATCACGTGGTTTTAAGGCGACGAACTCGTCAAGCCATGTTCGGAGCACATTTTCATCCGGAAAGATCCCTTGAAGGTTGTTCGATAGAGAGAGCAAAAGATGAAAACCTGAAGCCGCAAGATCATGTGGATAAGGAGGGTATGTAATGACTTTCAACCCCAACATTTCTGTAGTGTTCTTTGTCAGTCTAGCAGAATGCGGGGGGCGTTATCGTGGAGTAGCATCACCTCACGCAATCTTCCTGGTCGTTGTTTTTGAACTGCGTCTGGAGGCGTCTCGTTGACATTAAAAGTCAGCGGCGACGGCCAAACCTACGGTTAGCAATTCGTAGTACACCACACCGTCGCTGTTCCACCAGACGCACAAGATTATCTTTTGTGGAAGCGCGCAGGTCTTTGTGCGGGAGTTGCAGATTTGTTTGGGCTCAGTCATTTCTTTGTTTTCCTTATGTTAACATAAAGACACAATTTCTTGTCGCCAGTAACGATACAATATAGGAACCGTCAGTATTGTTCACGAGCCTGTTGATGAAGAGCAAGCGGAGATGCACATACGACTACCCGAAGATTTTTGCGATTTTGGCATAGAGCGTGCGGTATCCATATGCGCGATTTTTGGACTTTCCCCATTGTATGCAAATGAAGCACGATGGTGGAATGATCACAGTTCATCACATTCGCAAGTTCCTGAGTACAGTGACGTAGGTAATCGTGGATTAATGTTTTTAAATGATCTTCATCAAATCCCGAAGAGTCACTAACGTTAAACTGATCCTCCTTAAAAGGAGAAAACCATTTTCTTGGAGTGCTCTGTCCAACGGCATTATCCCCTTACACAGCACAAATGCTTCTGGCTGGCTCCTGTGCTGTCACCCCTCTGTTGCATTAAACAGAAGACTGCAAAACAAATCTCTACCACCTTTCGCATCAACCTAATAATATCACTTCTCATACTGCGACCTTTTCTCGCAGCCCACTTGTCACAACTGAAGCTACTACTTGCACATTGCTTTTCCGAAATGTGCAAAAGTGAATGGCTGCTCAGAACTATCAATGCCACTTTGACGATTTGCGTGACCTTTGTGGTAGAAGTCTTTACTCACATTTGACAAGAACTCCTCCCGCACAGGCCATGAAGACCCAAAATGTACCGACTAGCCGCCATGTCATCCTCAGACCACAGGCGTCACTGGATGCGGATATGGAGGGGCATGTGGCCAGCACACTGCTCTCCCGGCCGTATGTCAGTTTACGAGACCGGAGCCGCTAATTTTCAATCAAGTCGGTCCCAGTTTGCCTCACAAGGATTGAGTGCACCCCGCTTGCCAACAGCGCTCGGCAGACCGGATGGTCACCCATCCAAGTGCTAGCCCAGCCCAACAGTGCTTAACTTCGGTGATCTGATGGGAACCGATGTTACCACTGCGGCAGAGCCGTTTTTGACAAGAACTTAATGTGAAAATTGCTTAACTTGGGAAAATGACCAGACGAGGCTATGTCGTCCACCTCAGATGCTTCACTTGTGTTCCCATGCACCGTGTCTTTGTTGATATTGTATCCATTAGCAAGGGCAAGAACACCAAATTCAAGGATAATGGTGCAGGGTGTAGTAAACTAAAGAATCGTCCCCTGTGATTCATTGTCAATGTTCCTTAACAAGTTAAGTTCAAGAATACCACCGCTAAATTTAATGTATTTTGCAACTCGCGTATACAAACGTAGTGCTACGGATAGGAGGTGATGTCTACAATATTCTTTGAGGAGCGAGAG
Source organism: Schistocerca gregaria (assembly GCF_023897955.1). Classification (NCBI taxonomy): domain Eukaryota; kingdom Metazoa; phylum Arthropoda; class Insecta; order Orthoptera; family Acrididae; genus Schistocerca; species Schistocerca gregaria. The sequence continues at coordinate 244,271,992 of NC_064921.1, forward strand.
AAAATTTAAAATGAGAGCAAATAATCTGCAGATTTCTATTTTTAATCAGTCCTAGAGCTTAGAAAAATCAGGTGTCCTTACAGCAAGCCACTAATAAATAATACAAACGATAGGCAATATATCGATGTATGTCCGTTTCCACAACCTGCGTATGTTGATCTTATAAAGTGTAGATATGTAGCGGAATCTGTCCTGCCTTTGAATATTTCTTGAAAGATGTGGAGACACTGGAGACATTTTTGGCCCTTCGTCAGTAATACAGGGTGATTCAAAAAGAATACCACAACTTTAAAAATGTGTATTTAATGAAAGAAACATAATATAACCTTCTGCTATACATCATTACAAAGAGTATTTAAAAAGGTTTTTTTTCACTCAGAAACAAGTTCAGAGATGTTCAATATGGCCTCCTCCAGACACTCGAGCAATATCAACCCGATACTCCAACTCGTTCCACACTCTCTGTAGCATATCAGGCGTAACAGTTTGGATAGCTGCTATTATTTCTCGTTTCAAATCATCAATGGTGGCTGGGAGAGGTGGCCGAAACACCATATCCTTAACGTACCCCCATAAGAAAAAATCGCAGGGGGTAAGATCAGGGCTTCTTGGAGGCCAGTGATGAAGTGCTCTGTCACAGGCTGCCTGGCGGTCAATCCATCGCCTCGGGTAGTTACGGACAGATAAGTGCCAATGTGGTGGCGCTCCATCCTGCTGAAATATGAATTGTTGTGCTTCTTGTTCGAGCTGAGGGAACAGCCAATTCTCTAACATTTCCAGATACTGTAGTCCAGTTACAGTAGCACCTTCGAAGAAAAAGGGACCAAAAACTTTATTGGCTGAAATGGCACAGAAAACGTTCACCTTAGGCGAGTCACGTTCATACTGAGTTGTTTCCGCGGATTCTCAGTGCCCCATATACAGACATTGTGACGGTTGACTTTCCTGTTAGTGTGGAAAGTTGCTTCATCACTAAATACAATCTTTGAAGCGAAAGATTCATCCGTTTCCATTTGAGCAAGGATAAAACCACAGAAATCGATTCTTTTAATCTTATCAGCTGCAGACAGTGCTTGAACCAATTTCAGACGATAGGGTTTCATAACTAACCTTTTTCGTAGGACTCTCAATACAGTTGATTGTGGAATTTGCAGCTCTCTGCTAGCTCTGCGAGTCGATTTTCCTGGGCTGCGAACAAATGCTTGATGGATGCGTGCTACCTTTTCATCACTCGTTCTCGGCCGTCCAGAACTTTTCCCTTTGCACAAACACCCATTCTCTGTAAACTGTTTATACCAACGTTTAATACACCACCTATCAAGAGGTTTAACACCATACTTCGTTTGAAATGCACGCTGAACAACTGTCTTCGATTCACTTCTGCCGTACTCAATAACACAAAAAGCTTTCTGTTGAGCGGTCGCCATCTTAGCATCAACTGACGCTGACGCCTAGTCAACAGCGCCTCAAGCGAACAAATGTACAACTAAATGAAACTTTATAGCTCCCATAATTCGCCGACAGATATTGCTTAGCTCTGCCTTTTGTCGTTGCAGAGTTTTAAATTCCTAAAGTTGTGGTATTCTTTTTGAATCACCTTGTATATTGAAGTCGGGTAGTAGTAGTAATAGCAGTCTTTGTCGTTGTTGTTGTTGGGTGTTTATTCAAACATGGATCACCTTAGAAGGATGTTAGACATTTAGTGGTATCACAGTTTGTATTTCCTGACCGGGTTACCCCCAAACACGTCTCCGACGATTGTCTGGTGGAAGGCATATGCGACACTCTTCGGTGAAGAGAACGTGATGCCAACGCTTAGCGGTCCATTCGGCATTGTTGGGACCATCTGTACCGCGCTGCATGGTGTCGTGGTTGCAAAGACGCACCTCGCCATGGACGTCGCGAGTGAGGTTGCGCATTATGCAGTCCATTGCGCACTGTTTGAGCCGTAACACGACGTCCTGTGGCTGCACGAAAAGCATTTTTCAATATGGTGGCGTTGCTGTCAGGGTTCCTCCGAGCCATCATCGGTAGGTGGCGGTCATCCACTGCAGTAGTAGCCATACGGATGCATCGAGCCGCGGTATTGACCGTCTAGGCATGGTTAAACTACAGACAACACGAGCCGTGTACCTCCTTCCTGGTGGAATGACTGGAACTGATCGGTTGTCGGACCCCCTCCGTCTAATAGGCGCTGCTCATGCCTGATTGTCTACATCTTTGGGCGGGTTTAGTGACATCTCTGAACAGTCAAGGGGACTGTGTCGTTGATACAATATCCACAGTCAATGTCTACCTTCTGGAGTTCTGCGAACCGGGGTGATGCAGAATTTTTTTTATGTGTGTATAATATTATGGCATGTGGCACCTCGGCCGGGTGCAAGTCTTTTAATTGGACTCACTTCAGCGATTTGCGTAATCTATGGGATGGACGTCTTTACTCAAATTTGACAAGAACGTAATGGGAAAACTGCGTTACACAATGTTAAGAAGATTGGCGTTCCTGAAATACCGTAAATTCATAACTGTAGATGTTATTGCGATTATTATTAGTTTTTGACCCACAGCTTCTGCCGTGTACACCAAAGTCACACATATTCCAACATATATGTTGAAATAACTTACGGTAATGCAGCCGGGTGACGTCTTCGACTGAATTCTCCCTAGTTGTTTGAACATTTTATATACTAGGAGAAACTCAAGTTTGCATACACTCATATATGGCTGAATTCTCCTGTTTTACACCATACGATTCCAGAGAGGATGTTAAATTTATATGTGGTACTCAGCCTTCATCTTTGATCCCGAAACACGTTGATACGTGAGTCATGCACATACCAAATTTTGCTGAAATGCTTTCGTCATAATAACCAGGAAAAATTTAAACAACCCCAATGTACTTCCCCTCTTCCATTTCTTTCTCCCCCCTTCACCTGCCTCTTCACACCCTTTTCCTTTCCCACTCGCCCAATATCCCTCTCTATCTTCTACCTACTTTCTGTAGCCCCCTCCCCCCTCCTTATATCCGACTCTCTTTGTCTATCTCCTCTTCCCCTCTCTCTCATTTCACCTCCTACATCACCCCATTTTCACCAACCCCATCCCAATTGGAGGTAGGTGACTTCTTATCCCCACAGTGTTTCTTTCCAGAAATAGTCTGGCTGAAATCGATCCAGCGGTTTAGGAGCTGACGTGGAAGATACGTCCATTTTTATTATATATGTAGTTTATGTAACTGCTCAAGTACTATGCACGTTGTAGTGTTGACTCACCAAGGATACCTGGCTAGTTACAATACAGGGCATGAAGGCAATAATCTTTCAAACTGAAATAAATGTGTATGTAGATGACGTTTGGCTTTCTTCTGTTGCCCCACATCTCAAATACTCTGTTTCTGCTTCTCTTTTGGTACGCACACTATTGACTACTTCAGTACAACACTGTACGCCAGTTGTATACCTTCAAGAACTTCCTGCTTGTGTTCACAGATTCACCTGGTTCTAAGACTGACATGTACTAGTAATAGTAAAAATAACAGAGTCACATATTATCGCCTGTCCCAGCGCAGATAGTACGTCGCCAAAGATGAAGGTGACCTACCTCCCCACTCACGACATAATCGCCTTTCTCGCGGCGTACCAGTCCACACAGCGTCTGAATGTGTGTGTGTGTGTGTGTGTGTGTGTGCGTGCGTGTCAGTGTCTGCGGGCCGACGGAAAGCGCTTTCCTTGACACGGATGCCAGTCGTTCCGTGGAGACACCGTTTGAAGTCATGCCGGCGAGCCAAGCATACACCATTTCTTTGCAAAGGTTGTCACGGAGATCTCTTAGTGACTTTCCAGGTCTTTATGTTAACGCCTGTTTCCTTGTTTATACATCGCCATCTACATCCATACTCTGCAAACCACTGTGAAGTACATGGCAGAGGATACTTCCTATTGTCGTACAGGTTTCTTCCAGTTCCAGTCACGCAGGGAGCGCGGGAAAAATGCGTGAACTGTCTATGTGCAGGCTATAATTAGTCGAATCTTTTCTTCGCGATCCAATCGTTGCGGTAAGCAGTATGTTCCTAGATTCTTCGCTTAAAACTGACTCTTGAAACGTTTTTAGTAGTCTTTCATGGAATGTACAAAATGCATGATTTTTTTCACCAGACGCGTTTCAATTTATTGAAGCAAAGCATCATCAGTGGTCTGTAATTAAGTTATTTACGTTTTGATTTGCTTTTAGATCGAAAAAGAGTTCGTTAAGAATAAGTTGATTTGTACTGACAGTGATTTTCGGTTGTACTGTTACTGTACTTGTTACTGTCAGTACAAATCAACTTATTCTTAACGAACTGTTTTTCGATCTAAAAGCAAATCAAAATGTAAATAACTTAATTACAGGCCACTGACGATGCTTTACTTCAACAAAGCGAAACGCGCCTGGTGAAAAAAATATCAGGCATTTTGTAGTTGCAACGACAGAACAAAAATACGCTCAAGAATTACAAAGCAACTTCGGACACTATGGCTACACAAATGAAGAATTTCATGGAATAGTTCGTATGTGTATTCAGGAGTCTGTCAGTTCAGCTCTTTCGGAATCTCCGTGGGTCAAACAAATATGTGACCATTCTTGATGCCCCTCTTTGTGTTCGTTTAATATTCCCTGTTAGATCGTCACCCATGTCTCTTCCTTCAGTCATACATGTATGTCTAAAGGAACAGACATTGTAATAATAAAAATTATAAGATGTGACAGAGTCACCTTTATAGACTTACTGTACTTTCCCAGTGTTGAACCCAAGTATACTACCTGCCTTACTTACTACTAAGCCTATGAGCTCATTCCACTCTATATCTCCACAAATTTGTATGAGTTGTCTGATTTCAGTTGTGTTTCATCTCTGGAAACTTATCAACGTGTGACTGGATACTTTTGTACATTTTCTCAGGTAATGTTTCGTTATAAATAACTGCATCATCAACAAAAAGTCTGAGGTTATTATTAAAATTTTCCGTCGAGTCATTAATCTACCGATCCCAAACACACTCAGTCGGATTCTTCTCACTAGACATCGCAATTCATTACTTTAGGTTTGTTTCTGCCTCCTGAAGGAAGAGGTTCGCTTTAGTGTTGCCGTCACCACTGTTGCGATGTGGCTGCAATACACGGCGATATAGCGGTACGGCGAGCAATATACTGTAGCTCATGCTGAAGGCTGCTGCGGATAGCTACCGAGGTGTTGCTGCTGTTGCCTAACAAAGCTGGAAAATATTTCGTATGGCTGGGCCGCACCAACTCTATCCCTATCTATATATGCTTCTCTCTCTCTTTCCGTCTTGCTTCCGCCTTCTCTCGCCGATAGCACTGCAGCCCCAAATTACGGGAAACATTATTTCACTTCTGTTCGACAGTTGGTGCGCACATTTTACATGCTCTCGATTTGTTTGTTGTCCACACGAATGTAGAGGTGAGCAAATAACGCACCTGTGAATTCAAAAAATGCAGTGTTTATATTTGGTATGGAACACAGAGAACAATATTTACAAACATCTAAACATGCTACCGTTGCAGTAGATGTGCAATAGTGAACCATTACTTTATTCTATATAGGTTTTTAAGACGTATAAACTTTTTGAAGCTGCATCACGTTTATTTCGTGGGTAGGTTCTTGCCAACTGTCCCTTTTTTTGCTACCATGTTTGTATAAATTACATTTCACGCCCCATAATACTGGTTGAAGATGTACCGCAGTTGACTGTAGCGGTGAACCTGAGTAACATGCGAGTGGCGTTCAATAAGAAATGCATCACATTTTTTCTCTCGTCCAGTTTCGGTTGGAAAAATTCGGAATTTGTTGTGGAACATCGTGGAATATACCCGGTCCGCCCCCTAAAGTTGCATAAAGCTCCTATTAGTGGCGATCCTGTAATTAGTCTTCAAAGTTGTGTTTGTAACGGAGGTGCCTTCCAAACAGAGAGCTGTCACTGATTTTCTTTCCGCAGAAAACCAGAGCATCGCAGGTATTGATAGGCCCTTGGGTAATGTCTACAGACACCTGGCAGTGAACAAAAGCACGCTGACTCGTTGGACAAGGCGTCTGTCATCATCCCAACAATGCCGCGGGAACCTGTCTGATCTCCCGCGTGGCTGCCGGCCGCGCGCAGCTGTGACTCCTGTGATGTTGGAACGTGCGGACCCTCTCATTCGAGGTGTTCGGCGGATCAGAATCAAACACCTCGCTTCTCAACTGGACGTCCCTGGTGGTAGTGCTGGCATACTCTTCCACCATTTGGGGCACCCAAAGGCGTGTGCCTTTTGGGTTCCTCGCCGCCTAACACAGCCCATAAAGAGCAACGAAGGACCATCTGAGGCTGATCGTGACAATCTTTTGCAAAACATGGTCACAGGCGATGAAACATGGGCTCAGCTCTTCGAACCGGTAACAAAACTGCAATCTATGGAGTGGCGCACACCTCTCCTTCGAAAAAAAGTTCCAAGTTGCACCGTCAGTAGGTAAAGTCGCGGCGACGGTCTTGTGAGACTCTGAAAGATTTTGATGTTCTCACTCATTGCGCAACGATCAACTCTGAAGCGTTTTGGGCTACCCTCAGGAAACTGAAGAAACGACTTCAGCGAGTTCGTCGCCACAAAATTGCAAACGAACGTGTTCCTCTCCATGACAACTGAAGGCCTGACGCAAGTCTGCGCACCCGAGAGGCGCTCGCATAACTTCATTAGACTGTTTTTCCTTATCCACCCTACAGTCCGGATCTCGCACATTTCATTTGCCACAGTGAAGGATACGCTCCGCGGGAAGCAGTACAAGGATGATGGAGAGGTTATTGACGGAGCAAGACGTTGGCTCCGGCATCGACAAGTAGAGTGGTAACATGCGGGCATACACCACTTCCAGACAGGTGGCGTAAGACATTCGTATTTAACGGAGATTATGTTCAAACATAGGGTTTTGTAGCCAGAAGAGTAGAGAATAATATCGTGTATTGGAATCCTTAAAACCATTCTGCTTTCAGAAAAAAATATGTGTTCCATTAGCTATTGATCGCCCTCTATAAACTGTTATTTTTAAGCACTTCCGTTTCCTAATTAGTTGTATGTTTCGAAGTATACATATAAAGCTTTAACTTTTGTTATAGCACTAAGAAACCGACGTGGCCTCATTTTACGCACACGTACAATTAAATATTGTGAAAACACGACTCGACATACTCGCTAGGTGGGGCGTCAAATGTAAATGGCAACAGATAAAAATAAAAAGTTTACATAATAATTAAAAGCCTCCACTGTGTAGATTTTAAAAAGGCTTACGATTCTATTGGCAGACCAACCCTATTCCCTACACTACAAGAATTTGGAGTAGATAATAAACTGCTCAGTTTAATTAAGTAATCTTTCACGAACATTAAGTCGCAAGTCATATTCCATGGCGAAATTTCTGAACTTTCGACATCAGAATAGGAGTCCGAAAAAGTGATGCACTATCTTCTGTACTCTTTAATTGCGTTTAGAAAAATATCGTTAGAAAAGGGAAAGTGTATTAAAAAAGGTGGAATAAAACAACAAATAAAAATAGGAACAAAACACAAAGGGAACACAATAAAATTCCTGGCCTTTGCGAGTGTGCTTGTAGCTTCAAAGGCGTAGAAACGGCTGTCACACGAATAAACCGCTTAGGGGAACACGTTAGAGAAAGGAGGTTTTTAAGTCTCAACATCCAAAACACAGCACGTAAGATGCTTGATCGTTGAAAACAGATTTCGGAAAAATTAATAAAGTTTAAAAATTTAAATACCTCGGAGAAATTATTCAAACCAATGGAGTGGACAAAGAAGGAAACAGTGCCAGACGCCTAAAGGTAGAGTGGTGTGTTAACTCTCCAAGGACACCTACATTAAAAAATAAATCTCAATTTATGCGAAAATTAGACATCCTAAAACAGCTCTTAAACTGCAAGCACCCAATGCAGCACACTGTATTGCCACATTTAAAGCAGGAGAAATAAGAAAAATGGGGAAAAGTTCTTGGACGCGCCATAGACGAAAATGACAACTACAAATTAAGAAGCAACAAAGAATTATATAACAAATTCTCAAAGTTTGAGAGACAATCCGGAGAAAGTGGGTTGTTTTCTTCGGACTTATGAAAAGAATGGGAAACAGACTAACTGAAATAATTTTACAGTATTTCAACAACAGAAAGAACAAAAAACATATGGATCAAAGACACCCAAAAGATTATGTATGTTTGACACTGCGTCAGTCGTTGGGGGAGATCCGAATGATATACTGTTCTTGAAGGACCAAGATTTCCAAGATCGCTAACAATACTTCTTATTACTATTACCGGTTTCTACAGATGCTCGCTGTCATTTTCGACAACCGGCCGTTGTGACCGAGCGGTTCCAGGCGCTTCAGTTCGGAACCGCGTTGCTGCTACGGTCGCAGGTTCGAATCCTGCTTCGGGTATGGATGTGTATGATGTCCTTAGGTTAGTTAGGTATAAGTAGTTCTATGTCTAGGGAACTGATGACCTCAGATGTTAAGTCCCGTAGTGCTTAGAGCCATTTGAACCATTTTTAGATTTTATAACATTATTAGATGTAGTTGTTTTTACACTGAAAGTCACATAATTGTCACTAATTTGTGACATGCTGATGATTCCTGCCATTTTTATCACTATTTGACGTTCAGCACGTCACAGATTTGTGACATGCTGATGTGTCGTGTACTTTTTATTACAATTTTACAATTGGCAAATCATGTACACTTATGTGACAAAAGGCATAAAAGGGCAGCGCATTGGCGGAGGTGTCATTTGTACTCAGGTGATTAATGTGGAAAGGTTTGCGATGTGATTGTGGCCGCGCAATGGGAATTAGATGACTCTGAACGCTGACTGGTGGTTGGAGCTAGACCAATGGGACATTCCGTTTCGGAATTAGTTTGGGAATTCAGAAGCCGGCCGCTGTGGCCGAGCGGTTCTACGCGCTTCAGTCCGGAACCTCGCTGCTGCTATGGTCGCAGGTTCGAATCCTGCCACGGACATGGATGTGTGTGTTGTCCTTAGGTTAGTTAGGTTTAAATAGTTCTAAGTCTAGGGGACTGATGACCTCAGATGTTAAGCCCCATAGTGCTTAGAGCCATTTGAACCATTTGGAATTCAGTATACCGAGATCCATAGTGTTAATACTGTGCCGAGAACACCAAATTTCAGGCATTATCTTTCACCACGGACAACGCATTGGCCGACGGTCTTCACTTAATGGCCGAGAGCAGCGCCTTTGCGTACAGTTATCAGTGCTAACAGACAAGCAACGCTTTGTGAAGTAACCGCAGAAATCACTACGAAACGTACGACGAACGTAGGACACTCCGGCGAAATTTGGCGTTAATAGGCTATGGCAGCAGATGAGCGACGCGAGTGCCTTTGCTAGCAGCTCGACATCGCCTGCAGCGCCTCACCTGCGTTAGCGACCATATTGGTTGGACCCGAGAAAACCATAACGTGGTTAGATGAGTCCCGGTTTCAGTTGGTAGGAGCTGATTGTGTGTAGCGCAGACCCCACGATGCCAAGGGCCCAGGTTGTCAACAAAGCACTGTGCAAGCTGGTGATGGCTCCATGATGGTGTGGGCTGTGTTTACACTACTGCCCATTAAAATTGCTACACCACCAATATGACGTGCTACAGATGCAAAATTTAACCGACAGGAAGAAGATGCTGTGATATGCAAATGGGCTTTTCAGAGCGTTCATACAAGGTTGGCGCCGGTGGCGACACCTACAACGTGCTGAGATGAGAAAAGTTTCCAACCGATTTCTCATACACAAACAGCAGTTGACCAGCGTTACTTGGTGAAACGTTGTTGTGGTGCCTCGTGTAAGTAGGAGAAATGCGTACCATCACGTTTCCGGTTTTGATAAAGGTCGGATTGTAGCCTATTGCGATTCCGGTTTATCGTATCGCGACATTGCTGCTCGCGTTGGTCGAGATCCTATGACTGTTAGCAGAATATGGACTCGGTGGGTTCAGGAGGGTAATACGGAACGCCGTGCTGGATCCCAACGGCCTCGTATCACTAGCAGTCGAGATGACAGGCATCTTATCCGCATGGCTGTAACGGATCGTGCAGCAGCGTCTCGATCCCTGAGTCAACAGATAGGGACGTTTCCAAGACAACAACCATCTTCAAGAACAATTCGACGACGTTTGCAGCAACATGGACTATCAACTCGGAGACCTTGGCTGCGGTTAACCTTGACGCTGCATCACAGACAGGAGCGCCTGCGATGGTGTACTCAACGACGAACCTGGGTGCACGAATGGCAAAACGTCATTTTTTCGTATGAATCCAGGTTCTGTTTACAGCATCATGATGGTCGCATCCGCGTTTGGTGGCATGGCGGTGAATGCACATTGCAAGCGTGTATTCGTCATCGCCATACTGGCGTATCATCCGACATGATGGTATGGAGTGCCATTGTTACATGTCTCGGTCACCTCTTGTTCGCATTGACGACACTTTGAACAGTGGACGTTACATTTCAGATGTGTTACGACCCGTAGCTCTACCCTTCACTCGATCCCTGCAAAACCGTACATTTCAGCAGGATAATGCACGACCGCATGTTGCAGGTCCTGTACGTGCCTTTCTGGATACAGAAAATGTTCGACTGCTACCCTGGCCAGCACATTCTCCAGATCTCTCACTAATTGAAAACGTCTGGTCAATGGCCGAGCAACTGGCCGAGCAACTGGCTCGTCACAATACGTCAGTTACTACTCTTGATGAACTGTGGTATCGTGTTTAAGGTGCATGTACTCGCCATCCAAGTTCTGCTTGACTTAATATCCAGGCGTATCAAGACCGTTATTACGGCCAGAGGTGGTGGTTCTGGGTACTGATTTCTCAGGATCTATGCACCCAAATTGCGTGAAAGTGTAATCACATGTCGGTCCTAGTATAATACCCTCCTGGAAATTGAAATAAGAACACCGTGAATTCATTGTCCCAGGAAGGGGAAACTTTATTGACACATTCCTGGGGTCAGATACATCACATGATCACATTGACAGAACCACAGGCACATAGACACAGGCAACAGAGCATGCACAATGTCGGCACTAGTACAGTGTATATCCACCTTTCCCAGCAATGCAGGCTGCTATTCTCCCATGGAGACGATCGTAGAGATGCTGGATGTAGTCCTGTGGAACGGCTTGCCATACCATTTCCACCTGGCGCCTCAGTTGGACCAGCGTTCGTGCTGGACGTGCAGACCGCGTGAGACGACGCTTCATCCAGTCCCAAACATGCTCAATGGGGGACAGATCCGGAGATCTTGCTGGTCAGGGTAGATGACTTACACCTTCTAGAGCACGTTGGGTGGCACGGGATACATGCGGACGTGCATTGTCCTGTTGGAACAGCAAGTTCCCTTGCCGGTCTAGGAATGGTAGAACGATGGGTTCGATGACGGTTTGGATGTACCGTGCACTATTCAGTGTCCCCTCGACGATCACCAGAGGTGTACGGCCAGTGTAGGAGATCGCTCCCCACACCATGATGCCGGGTGTTGGCCCTGTGTGCCTCGGTCGTATGCAGTCCTGGCGCTCACCTGCACGGCGCCAAACACGCATACGACCATCATTGGCACCAAGGCAGAAGCGACTCTCATCGCTGAAGACGACACGTCTCCATTCGTCCCTCTATTCACGCCTGTCGCGACACCACTGGAGGCGGGCTGCGCGATGTTGGGGCGTGAGCGGAAGACGGCCTAACGGTGTGCGGGACCGTAGCCCAGCTTCATGGAGACGGTTGCGAATGGTCCTCGCCGATACCCCAGGAGCAACAGTGTCCCTAATTTGCTGGGAAGTGGCGGTGCGGTCCCCTACGGCACTGCGTAGGATCCTACGGTCTTGGCGTGCATCCGTGCGTCGCTGCGGTCCGGTCCCAGGTCGACGGGCACGTGCACCTTCCGCCGACCACTGGCGACAACATCGATGTACTGTGGAGACCTCACGCCCCACGTGTTGAGCAATTCGGCGGTACGTCCACCCGGTCTCCCGCATGCCCACTATACGCCCTCGCTCAAAGTCCGTCAACTGCACATACGATTCACGTCCACGCTATCGCGGCATGCTACCAGTGTTAAAGACTGCCACGGCAAACTGGCTGACACTGACGGCGGCGGTGCACAAATGCTGCGCAGCTAGCGCCATTCGACGGCCAATACCGCGGTTCCTGGTGTGTCCGCTGTGCCGTGCGTGTGATCATTGCTTGTACAGCCCTCTCGCAGTGTCCGGAGCAAGTATGGTGGGTCTGACACACCGGTGTCAATGTGTTCTTTTTTCCATTTCCAGGGGTGTATATTTGTTCTATGAATACCCATTTATTGTCTGCAAACTTCTTGGTGTAGCAATTTTAATGGCCAGTAGTGTATATGGAATGGGATGGATCCTCTGGTCTAACTGAATCGATCATTGAGTCGAAACGGTTATGTTCAGGTACTTGGAGACCGTTTTCAGCCACTCGTGGGCGTCATGTTACCAAATAACGATGTAATTGACACCGGGCCACAACTGTGCGCGATTCATTTGAAGAAGTGTTGTGTATATAATTCCGCGTAGTCAGCGCGTACACAACTTTCCTAATAGAGCGCGCCCCGCTAAGCACAACAGCGCAGGCGCAGCGCTCGTCCGTCTACGCACTACGAGATGGCGCTGTCTTAGAAACGGACTAAATTCTGCTTCCGCCGATCCGCGTATTAATATGTAACGCAGCCAGTGAGATTGCTGCTAACGTAGAACCGTTTCTCCTTGCGGATCACATTCGCGCAGTGATACCTAAACGCGCGAGGTATTATAACGAGTGTACAGACCTCCGATTAGTCAGCTGCATTTGTCGGCACCAGTCTGCATTAGTCTGCATTTGTGTGTACCAGTCTATAGTCAAGTATCAGTCTGTGCCTAATAAGATAATCATATTCCTGTACATAGCCATGAAGAGAAATGTATAGACACTTTGTCAAGTATCAGAGATATGTGAGAATGAGATTAACGTACCACGACGAAAGAAACTTCAGATTGTTAATTGTAAACAGCATCTAGAATCGAGTTACGTAATGTCTATGATTTTTATTATTTTAATAAATGTGTGTGAAAATTAATCAAGTTGTTTAAGGTTGGTCACCGTCAATCTGCTACTCTAAGCGTGCAAGTGGCATTTCTATCATCTGATCTAACGGCAGAAGATAAACACGCTACGATAAGACCACGAGACATATTGCTGACACTCGTCTACTTCGTTAGAGCGACAAGTCAAATAATCTGACGGTGTGTGAACCGAAGGTCTTACAGTACGCACACCACAAGAACATTCTGGATAACTCGAGCGGACGATTTGGCCACACAGATCGCCCGACACGAATCCCTTGGAACATAAAAGAAACGTCAGTTCCTGCGCAAAATCATACGCTGGCAACACTTTCGCTGTAAAGGACGGCTATAGAGGCAGCGTGGCTCAATATTTCTGCAGGGGACGTCCAACGACTTGTTGAATCCGTGTCACGTCGAGTTACTGCACTCCGCCGGTACGATATTAGGAGGCCTCCCCTGACTTTTGTCACCTCAGTGTATATTAAATCAGAGTATCGTGCCGCGGATTTGAAGCCCGCCGACGTGCACGCGCGTTCAGCGACCCAGCCGCTGCGCCGCCCCGCTCGCCCTGGTCTGCGAGATAATTCGATTGGAGCCTCTCGGAGGAGCCGGGGCAGACGGCAGCAAGCTTTCATCAGCTTTCGCCCGCGGCTGCGTCCGCAGCCCCAGTCCAATTAGGAGCCCGGCGCGGCGCGGGCTTCCTGCGCTTTCGTAACGCAGCGGCGTCTGCGAGCTGCTGAAAGCGCAGCCCCGCGGGAACGGCCGCACTCGCCAGCCCGGCTGCGGGTCCAGGCCGCCTCGCGGCATACGTCCCTCGTGATCGCAAGTACGACCAGCTCCGCACTCAGCGCCTTTACATGCTGCACAACTAGCGAAAAAAAAAATGTTCATACACAATAACCAGCCGCGCGTCCCCTTCCAGGGAGTTCTGCCACCCGGTGCAAGTGTTTCTATTTGATGCCATTTATTTTGGGTTTTTAATCTTTTTTTTTTAGGGTTCCATACCTCATTCGGCAGATACTTATAGAATTAATCAGTCGTCTCTCAGTCTATCCGGCTAGCAAAAACGCTTTTACTCCGAAAGGGGTAGACAGAAATATCAATACAGGGTGTTACAAAAAGGTATGGCCAAACTTTCAGGAAACATTTCTCACACACAAATAAAGAAAAGATGTTATGGGACATGTGTCCGGAAACTATTAATTTCCATGTTAGAGCTCATTTTAGTTTCGTCAGTATACAGGGTGCGTCACCTAACATTACCGCTGGATATATTTCGTAAACCACATCCAATACTGACGAATCGATTCAACAGACCGAAAGTGAGGAGAGGGGCTAGTGTAATTGGTTAATACAAACCATAAAAAAATGCACGGAAGTATGTTTTTTAACACAAACCTATGTTTTTTAAATGGAACCCCGTTAGTTTTGTTAGCACATCTGACCATATAAACAAATACGTAATCAGTGCCGTTTGTTGCATTGTAAAATGTTAATTACATCCGGAGATATTGTAATCTAAAGTTGACGCTTGAGTACCACTCTTCCGCTGTTCGATCGTGTGTATCGGAAAGCACCGAATTACGTAGGGATCCAAAGGGAACGGTGATGGACCTTAGGTACAGAAGAGACTGGAACAGCACATTACGTCCACATGCTAACACCTTTTTATTGGTCTTTTTCACTGACGCACATGTACATTACCTTGAGGGGTGAAGTACACGTACACACGTGGTTTCGCCCGCATCTCGTGGTCGTGCTTCTCGCTTCCCACGCCCGGGTTCCCGGGTTCGATTCCCGGCGGGGTCAGGGATTTTCTCTGCCTCTTGATGGCTGGGTGTTGTGTGCTGTCCTTAGGTTAGTTAGGTTTAAGTAGTTCTAAGTTCTAGGGGACTGATGACCATAGATGTTAAGTCCCATAGTGCTCAGAGCCATTTGAACCATTTTTGAACACGTGGTTTCCGTTTTCAATTACGGAGTGAAATAGGGTGTGTCCCGACATATCAGGTCAACAGATGTTCATTGTGGTGGCCATCATTTGCTGCACACAATTGCAATCTCTGCCGTAATGAATGTCGTACACGCCGCAGTACATTTGGTGTAATGTCGCCGCAGACTGCCACAATACATTGTTTCATATCCTCTGCGGTTGTAGGCACATCACGGTACACATTCTCCTTTAACGTACCCCACAGAAAGAAGTCCAGAGGTGTAAGATCAGGAGAACGGGCTGGCCAATTTATGCGTCCTCCACGTCCTATGAAACGCCCGTCGAACATCCTGTCAAGGGTCAGCATAGTGTTAATTGCGGAATGTGCAGGTGCACCATCATACTGATACCACATACGTCGACGGGTTTGCAGTGGGACACACTCTACTCCACTTCGTAATTGAAGACGGAAACCACGTGTATACGTTTACCTCACCCCTCATGGTAATGTACATGTGCGTGAGTGGAAAAGGTGTTAGCATGTGGACGTAATGTGCTGTTGCAGTCTCTTCTGTACCTAAGTTCGACCACCGTTCCCTTTGGATCCCTACGTAATTCGGTGCTCTCCGATACACACGATCGAACAGCAGAGGAGCGGTACTCAAGCGTCAACTTCAGGTTACAATATCTCCGGATGTAATTAACATTTTACAATGCAACAAAGGATGCTGATTACGTATTTGTTTATATGGTCAGATGTGCTAACAAAACTAACGAGGTTCCATTTAAAAAAAAACGTAGGTTTGTGTTAAAAAACATACTTCTGTGCATTTTTTTATGGTTTTTATTAACCAATTACACTAGCCCCTCTCCTCACGTTCGGTGTGTGGAATCGATTCGTCAGTATTTGATGTGGTTTACGAAATATATCCAGCGGTAACGTTAGGTGACTCACCCTGTATACTATACTTCCTCGATTCACCGCCATAATTTCATACGGGATACTCTACCTGTGCCGATTGGGAAGACACCGCGATTTATGATAGTCCCCTGGCCATTACAAAAGGCGGGACACGGATCTCAACACTTTGCCGTCCGGCGACAGCACATGACCACAGTGGTGTCGTGCGCGAAACAGCGGTCATCGGCCGCCGACACTACAGTGGTGTCGTGTGCATAGTATCGCACATTGGCCGGTGACAGTACTTTAGTATCTTTATCATTCTGTTGGTGTTTTCTTTAGGTAAAAATACCTTACACATGTCAACAAGTTTTTTTTGTTTTTATAAGAACTTTTGCACTTTCACCATGGCAAACGAAAGAGACGATACGAAAGACATTTGATATCAAAAAAATGAAAGTGAAGCAGAATCGTCGGAAGATAGTGAAATACGTCCAAGAAGAATTTGGCGAACGTTACGGTTGCCAACTGATTCGGATTAAACAGACGAAGAAGACAGACTATGATTTACCGAGAACCAATAATAAACTTGAAGGATCTCCGGATCCACACATATTTCCCTAAGATACACAGAGCGCCGTGGATATCGTAGAATTATATATAGGGAATGATCTACTTGAATATATTAGCAACGAAACCAACAAGTATTTCAGTCAAAATTTCAATAGAAGGAAACTGGATTTAAAAAATGCCAAATTTGTCGACGTTACGGGACCCGAAAATGGTTTGAGCTTGCGATCCTTACGGGAATTGTAAAAAAAGCAAGGATCGATGATTACTGATCAACGAATCCGTTGATAGACGCACCGATTTTTCGCAAAACGATGTCCCGCAACCGATTCAGACAACTACTATCATTTTTACATTTTCCGACAACGACAATAAACCGGATAATGCCGACCGGCTTTGCAAAGTGCAATTCGTAACTGATTATTTTTCAAAAAAGTTTAATGAAACGTTCAGTCCAAGTCAAAACATCTCAATTGTTGAAGGAATCATTCCGTGGCGTGGACCGTTAAATTCTAAAGTTTGCAATCAGTCGAAAATTACGAAATACATCATACTCATTCGGATGCTGTGTGATTCGAGTATGGATACATTTCCTCTTTCAAGATATATTCCGGCGCTGGACAACCTTTAGCAAAAACAGTGATGGAACTATTGGCACCTTCTTATGGAAAGTGGCATCACCTCTACATGGATAATTGTTATAACAGTGTAGAACTTGCAGAGTAGGAACTTGAAAAGAAAATTCGAGTTTGTGGAACGATACGGCAAAATAGAGGATTTCCGGAAAAATTAAAGGGCGCAAAAGTCAATGTGTGGAAGGTTGCCATCAACGGAAAGGTGATAAGCGGCCGGCGACAAGCAAAGTAATCCGAATTAGCGCTGCCGGCGCGAAGCGAATAAATTTGTACGACGCGTGCGGACGGCAGAGTGTTAATAGGGGCTGTGATTGCGAAAGGCGGCCATGCATGCTCTGCAACGTGGCCCCATGCGAGCCTCAAGGGTGGCGAGGCGTTCTTGTGGTAGGACATTCCATTCTTCCACGAGCGAGTTTCACAGCTACTTTGTGGTCGTGAGTGTACGTGGACGCGCTGCAACACACCTCCCCTACGCCTCCCACACGTGTTCGATGGAATTGAAGTCTTGGGAAAGAGGGGGGCAGGAGGGGGGGGGGGGTTGAGGCAGTCCATCCATCAAATGTCGTATAGTACTAAAACGTGCACCTGCGCTTTTCGATGGGGTCTCAGACAGTCATCCATAAAAATGACATCAGGGTGCAATGCACTCCTGGAAAACTGCACACGGAGGGGGAGTACAGCGCACAATAACTTTGACCGATTAGTGTACCATGTTCAAAGATTTGGAGATCAGTACGCCCATGCAACGTTATGCGTTGAACCACCAAAACGATCATGCTCGACAATGCCGTGACGTGGGAAAACGTAATACGAGGGTCACTCCAAAAGAAATGCACACTATTTTTTTAAAAATCCTTCTTTTATTCTACATGTCTGAAAGTTGTACAGTGTGTAGATACATCCTTTAGGAACAATATTTTCATTTCTCCACATAATTTCCATCCCTCTTAACTGCCTTAAGCCATCTTGGAACCAGCGCCTGTATACCCCCACGGTAAAATTCTGGACCAACCTGTTGGAGCCACTGTTTGGCAGCGTGCACAAGGGAGTCATCATCTTCAAACCGTGTTCCACGAAGAGAGTCTTTCAGTTTCCCAAAGAGATGATAGTCACACGGAGCCAGGTTAGGACTGTAAGGCGGGTGTTTCAGTGTTGTCCATCCGAGTTTTGTGATCGCTTCCATGGTTTTTTGACTGACATGTAGCCGTGCATTGTCGTGCAACAGCAAAACATCCTGTTTTAGTCGATGTGGTCGAAGGCGACTCAGTCGAGCTTGAAGTTTCTTCAGTGTCGTCATATATGCATCAGATTTATGGTGGTTCCACCTGGCATGATGTCCAGAAGCAAGAGTCCTTCGGAATCGAAAAACACTGTAGCCATAAGTTTTCCAGCAGTGGTTTTGAATTTTTTTCTTGGGTGAATTTGCATAATGCCAATCCATTGATTGCCTCTTCGTCTCTGGTGAAAAATGATGGAACCATGTTTTATCACCTGAATTCTTTCAAGAAATTCATCTCTACCATTCTCATACTGCTCCAAAAGTTCGCTGCATACCGTTTTTCTTGTTTCTTTGTGAGCCACTGTCAACATCCTGAGAACCCACCTGTCGCAAACCTT
This sequence comes from Schistocerca gregaria, assembly GCF_023897955.1. Taxonomy (NCBI): domain Eukaryota; kingdom Metazoa; phylum Arthropoda; class Insecta; order Orthoptera; family Acrididae; genus Schistocerca; species Schistocerca gregaria. Next base: position 244,290,811 of record NC_064921.1, read on the forward strand.
TTTTGACGCCAACACTTTCAGTATTCTGCAAACACTTCCTTCCCCTATCCCAACGTAGCTTGACAATTCGTTCACTGTGATGCGTCTGTCGCAGTCACCAATTCGTTAACTCTCTGCACATTGTCTGGAGTGTGTGCAGTACGAGGCCTGCCACTGCCAGGACAATCCTCAATATTGCCGTGTCCGCTTTCATCACGCAACCTGCTTTCCCACCGACTAACCGTACTGCGATCGACAGCAGCATCTCCATACACCTTTTTCAACCTCTTGTGGATGTTTCCCACTGTCTCGTTTTCACAGCACAGGAATACTCTGACAGCACGTTGCTTCTGACGAACGTCAAGTGTAGCAGCCATCTTGAAGACATGCCGTGACGGCGCCACTCACGGGAAAAGGTTGAACTAAGTTTGAAAACAAGTGGGAAGGATGTATCTACAAAATGTAAAACTTTCACACATGCAGAACGAGAACTGTATTTTTACAAAATTAGTACATCCAGGAACAATGCCGAGCATGGTCGTTTTGCTGGTCTGGGTGTTACAGCGTGGGGAGGTGTGATCTGCGTACTGAGTATCAGATGGTTGAGCACGCTACACTCACCGGTCAGCGTTATCGTCATTCTGTACTTTGCGGAGACGTAGTGTAGCCCGTACACATGTACCATCAAGTATTCAGCAGTTGTCAAACGCTCTAGTGGAAGGATGAAGTGCTTTTCCACAAGGAGTCCTTACCAACCTTGTGCTCAGCATGGGAGCACGTTTCAGAGGTCGCTGTCCCGTCCGTGGTGAGCACATACCCTTTAAGAACCATGTTCCTCTATTTATAATGTCTAGGGGACCATCGTTAGTCGCGGAGACATCAGTGTAAGTATTGTCTTTGAATAAAAGTGCCGTTTCTGTTAGTCTCACTGTGTATTTCTTTCAGTTACCTTCTATGCTATACTGTAGCGCTTCTATGTATTGTCCTAGTTTCATCGATCGATGTTCCTTAGCAATGACACATCATGGGAAAAACGCACACATCAAAAAAGGTTTTGCATCACCCTGGTTCCCAGAACTCCAGAAGGTAGACATTGACTGTGGATTTTCTATCACAGACACAGTCCCCTTGACTGTTCAGAGATGTCGCTAAACCCGCCTAAGGATGTAAACAATCATGCATGAGTAGCGCCTATTACACAGAGGGGTTCTGAAAGCCTATCAGTTCCAGTCATTCCACCAGGAAGGAGGTACACGGCTCGTGTTTGTAGTTTAACCATGCCTAGACGGCCAATACCGCGGTTCGATGCATCCGTATTCTTACTTTGTGCCAGGAAGGGCTCTCAACAAGGGAAGTGTCCAAGTGTCTCAGAGTGAACCACAGCGATGTTGTTCGCACATGGACGAGATACAGAGAGACAGGAACTGCCGATGATATGCCTCGCTCAGGACGCCCAAGGGCTACCACTGCAGTGGATGACCGCTACCTACCGATTATGGCTCGGAGGAACCCTGACAGCAACGCCACGATATTGAATAATGCTTTTCGTGCAGCCACAGGACGTCGTGTTACGACTCAAACAGTGCGCAATAGGCTTCATAATGTGCAACTTCACTCGCGACGTCCATGGCTAGGTGCGTCTTTGCAACCACGACACCATGCAGCGCGGTACAGATGGGACCAACAACATGCCGAATGGACCGCTCAGCATTGGCATTACGTTCTCTTCACCGAAGAGTGTCGCATATGCCTTCAACCAGACAATCGTCGGAGACGTGTTTGGGGGTAACCCGATCAGGCTGAATTGAATGCCTTAGACACACTGTCCAGCGAGTGCAGCAAGGTGAAAGTTCCCTGCTGTTTTGGGGTGGCATTATGTGGAGCCGACGTACGCCTCTGGTGGTCCTGGAAGGCGCCATAACGGCTGTACGATACGTAAATGCTATCCTCCGACCGACAGTACAACCATATCGGCAGCGTATTGAGGAGGCACTCGTCTTCATGGACGACAATTCGCGCCCACATCGTGCACCTGTTGTGAATGACTTCCTTCAGGATAACGACATCTCTCGACTAGAGTGGGAGCATGTTCTCCAGACTTGAACCCTAACGAACATGCCTGGGATAGATTGAAAAGGGCTATTTATGGACGGCGTTACCCACCAACCACTCTGAGGGATCTACGCCGAATCGCCGTTGAGGCGTGGGGTAATCTGGACCAACAGTGCCTTAATGAACTTGCGGATAGTATGCCACGACGAATACAGGCATTCATCAATGCAAGAGAACGTGCTGCTAGGTATTATAGATAGATCTATTCGACGTCCGTGTGGGTCGTACTGACCCTGTAAGATTCTGGCAGCCTGTCACGGAATTCGATGTCCGATAACAAGCCTGCACGATATGAGCCGAGCGCACTATAGTCGTGCCTGCGGAGTCCTTTGCATCACATATTAGCAGAATCCTCTCACCACATGTTAAGTCTTTCATGACATTCGCATGTACGTCTCATAGTATCGCCGCTAAATATTTCATCGATACAGCTACACACGTTACTGTTGATCCCGTAATCGACTTCTGTCAAGAAGAGCCCCATGCCCTATCCCCAAGAAAAAGCACTAGACTTGATTCCCCGAAAAGCATGTTGTTGTTACCATTTTCGGAGCAGATATTTAAATAAACCCTGTATAAATTAAGTGCCCTTTTTCTTCCTGCAGTAGTAACATATAGTTTCCAGACAGGCTTTGGGTTTTACATAATGACAATTTCGATGGATTTTTCGTAAAAAAAATCATAAATATGTCGGCAAATATACTTCTATACTCTGTTATTCTGTAGCTCTGTCATGGTCCAACCTAGTATTCGTGCGACGCGTTTTCCCAGGACGTCTTGGGATTTCGTTTTTCTGATCGGAGATTTTGACAGGAAATTTGTGTGCTTCAGATGCGTCATTATTAAAAGCGCTGCAGTGACAATGTTCGTCCTATAGTGTGGAGTTAATTTTAGTTTATTGTAAGCAGTATTGTTCTTGTGATTCTTCAGTTTCTCCCGGTGTATTTGTTGCTTGAACAGTCCACGGGTATATTGCCGGTTCATAGTGTCCAACGGGCACAATATTCCGGCAATCAGACATGTCGCCATCGTCAGGTGCGCTGACGATAGCGACATGTCTGATCGCCGAAACATTGTGCCCGTTGGACACTATGAACCGCCAGTATACCCATGGACTGTTCGAGCAGTATTGTTCTTATTTGGAATCTTTTGTACAACTATATTGAACAGGGAGTCATGAAACCTGAGTGTCCCTTTGTAGAGATCACTGACCTTTCTGCACACATGTGCATACAGCAACATAAGCATTACTGCTTCGTGACAAGAATTAACCATGAGCGGAAACGAACGCCCAGGGATTGGTATATGTAAGTGACAGAAAGCGGTTTCTTTGGAATAAGGAGCGCTACAGTTGATAAATGTTGAAGGAAAATGTTTAACTGTTTTCGAGACAATTGTTTCAGTTCAATTTTTGACCGGTGTTGAGCCAAAGTCTTACGTTGCATTGCGAACGCACACTGTCAGTACAGCAGACTGAGCTAAATCAAAATATTTAAGCGCCACCCTGAAATGACCCCCGTCGCTCCACCCTTCCAGCAATTCCTCATCCCCGTTCCACCAGGAGCGGCCTTACGAATTGAGCTCAGTTAAGTGCAGCTGTACTTTGTGACCTTCCCCACCCAAACATTTTTGTTGTGTACCAACTTAAATCGAATGCGATGTGTTAAAGTAGCTCAATTTTATTAGGCAATCAGTGAAATTTCTGTGGGTGATGGGAATAAAATATACAGCTTAAAAGTTTGGAGTAGTATAATAATATTCAGCGCGTATAACTAATTCTGTTCTCTGACTGTTATTTGATAAGACGGAGCGTATTCAAAGGTTGGCCCCACTGCCAGTCGGTACTAATCTAATATGGCTGTCGTGGCAGAAAGTTGTTACGAATAATACGAGAAACCAATTGGTCCCTCGAAGTGGGTTGATTTTGGTGAGTTGCTTTATATTTATTTACTTATTTTTACAAGGGCAGGTTGTTCTTTACATTTCGTATGACGCATTTCGCAGCTGAATATTGAAAGAATGTGTGTGTTTTTGTTGGGCTGTTGTACAAGCTGCTGCATAAACTGCTTCAAAACACGGAAGTGACGGGGAAATATTTATTATTCGTGTTGTGCCGATGTTTTCATGTGTGTCGTGTAATGTATGTAACATTTGTAATCAAATTCTGTTCGCAGATTTGAATAGAATCGGTATGCGTCCTCAGTTGTCACTTGGTCACACCCTAAATGTCAGTCGCACGGCATGCGGGATTAGCGTACATCTACATGTATATGTTTTTAATTTAGAATTTATTGTTTCCATTCTTCTTTCTTGTTATAAGTAGTGTAAAATCTGAACACAAAATGCTTAACATTAGTACCTTACAACGGTAAATGTGGCTGTGCGTTAATGAATCCGTCGTTAGTCATAGTCTCCAGAAGTCATTCGCCCGCGAACGCAAATTGTAAATAATTTTGCACCTGACGGCACAAAAAGAGAAATTTATTACTTGACGTTTCCTCATGAGCGTTTTGGTAGATAATTATGCTAAGTCCTTTAAGAACCTTACAGATTTTTTTGGAAATTTTCAGTGCATAATTGTCTAAAAAGAAATCATCGATAAGAGTAGATTAGTTAATGACAACATTTTCTCTTTAAGTCACGCGCTTTGAGTATCAAATTTACGTATTTAGCGTGTATGTTTAGAATATTGTCGTTCCTTATTTATTAGGACGTTTTATAGTTTTTGTCTGAAAATTATTCATTACTGTGAGCAATCGTTGAAACTTGGATAATTATTATTCTAGTAGGCGTACATCATTACAAAATTTACAAGACCTTTGTTTATGTTTTCGGAAGAGCAGTTTTCGTTATTATGTTAATTGTTTGAGTCTTAATTGCGCTAAAATTAGCACCTCAGCTGTCAAAAGATTAAATTCAATACAGAAGTCTTGCATGTTTGGCTGTAATATCAAACGTTTGCTGTAGATTAAATTATGAAAGCAGTAAGTGCTGTATTCATGTAGCACCTTGATTAGTTTTAAACAGTGACTTGTTTCGCTAGCACCTGATGGAAAATATTAAAGGAGTAGGAGGCTACTTTTTCAGGTATGTAATTTGTTTTATTGCAGTGGTGTATGCGGTTGATGTGTTGTATTAGACTTGTGTACAAATTCATTTTTCAGTGACGTGATTACTTATAAAATAGGTGATTAGCACTCAGTTCTGAATGCACTCAATTCTTTAATTTTGGCAGGCTAAACAGATTATTGGATGTTGTAAATAATATTTTGAACTTAGTGCTTCTTTTTAATGTTTTTTTATTTCTCTGTCTGTGTATGTAACATCTGTCTGTTGGCATTTTATCAGTACAGTGTTCATAGTCTAGCTTATTATTGAAAATGATTTTATAAAATGCCTGCATCCTCATCAACAGTCCACATACCTACCAGATGGTAACAACTGAAGTATAAGCGGTTCATTAACTACACAACAGCCACAATAGATTCTTGTTATACAATCACAGAAGAAACGTTTCTCAGGCCATTTCTGTAAAGCTATTCATCAATTACATTTTCCAATATAGTTTGTGTCTGGCAGTTGCTTTCCCCTACATGAGACTTCCACTGTTGGCAGTTGAATTACATGTTTCATTTATGTAGGCTATTTCATTCACCTTAGCAACAAATGAACTAGCGTTCTTCAGTTTCAATTTTTAGCAGGCTACTCACTTGCTTTTGTTCTGGTGTAAGTTTTTACTAAAAAATATATTTCTTCATTAATAACATTGAAATTTACATCTAATAAGGCTGTTTTAATATAGAAACACTATTTTAGTCGTATTGATTTTACAACAGGTCAGCCATGGACGGCAGATGACTATTCTGGCGTTGGCTGTATGATGAGTGGAGTAGCTGCGGGCAAGCAGCCGCCGTCACTAGCTGTGACAAAGCGGCAGAAGCTGGGTACTGGCAATGTACCCCCCGCAGTCCACGGCCGTGCAAATCCTGGCCTTCAGGTGCGACCACGACTCAGCAATCATCAGCGTAATCTCAGCTTGGATTTCCGGTAGGATTTTATTTTTATTTTGACTGTGATATTTAGGGTTAAAGAAAACAGACAAGATTGTTAATAGTACACCCAACCTTTCACATTCTGTTTTGTTCCTTAAACACACAATCCTTTTAGAAACAAGTGTGGTGGTGTTATTAATTACGTACTTGCCCAATATTCAAAAGATGAAAACAGTTGCCTAATATTTTACAAGAAAAAGAAATAGAAAATTGTACTATTAGATGACATTGCCATCTCTCAGTTATGTGGATACTAAAAATCTTGTTATTATAAGGAGGGGGGGGGGGGGGGGGGGGAGAGGATATCTGAGAGCAAAATAATTCATGTTTGCAAAGCTGTCACCTGTTAAAGCTATATGATTGACTTGGATGTATCATTAACTTGAGGTATGAATTCATACAGTATCCAGCATGTGAGTAGATCTCACTGTTGAGTAAAATCCTTTCCTTGACTGTGAGATTTTTTTAATAAAATTACTTTCCATTCATTTCTTGCTATGTGTTTTGAAAATGCACAGCACGTTGTGATATTTTGAGGATGACATCATTAATCATTTTATGTAAGGAAGCTCATGTTTGGAGTCTGAAAATTACTGAATTAACTGAAGCATTCAATACCGCTTCGCCATCTCTCAATAAAATTGTCATCTTTCAACCTAACTAGACCTTGCACTACATTACCCACTTTTTCCCACAATCTACAATCCAGCAGCTGATACAGACACAAAAGAAATATTAGTGTTCAGTTCTCTTAGTTTCCACAAGCATTGTGTCGCACACTTACAGTGTGAAGCCGACATCTGATATTGGTAGGTTCAGTTGACCCAAACTGTTTTATACTGAAAAATTAAATTCACTTCTGCACAACATAAAGTTATTTTTTAATGTCATACCAATCTGTGGCTACAGAAGTTACAAAAACTAAATTGAGCTTTCTGATTTTATTTTCAGTAGAATGTAAACAAAGCAAATTGTTGTAAGCTTTTAATAATTTTCATTTTGAGGGAGTAGAGAGGTAGGAAGAAGTTATTCCCCAATTACTTTTCCTTATGGATGTGCACGATTTTATTGTAAGTATTGTATAATTATGACAATCGTACCTTTTTTTTTCTTTCTTTTTTGGTGTTTTGGATTTCAGTTTCTCTCATCTATCAGTATTCCACTGAAGATAGACACAGTACCCAATAGTAGTACAGCAAATCAGTCATTAATATTCATATTGTGCTGCTTAATTGATGTTGTAAAATGTACCCTTCATTCCTCTGTAGTTATTCATATGGCAGAGTATGTGATTGTGTTGCTATACCACATGCTTGCTGGTAGTGGTGCTCCCTTTTGCTGGTAGACTTGCAGTTTTAAAGTTGTTTCAATATGACAACAGCTCATGAAAGAATTAAATCTCAGTGTTACATTATTCATTAAAATCTTCACTTATCTGACCACGTCATGTGATTTAAGTATACACAAACTTACAGCCTCAAATATATTGCTAAGTGTTAGTACACATAACATAATGTGGCAGTGATGTGAAGAACTGACACAACTCTTTAGATTAAAGTGTGTTTGCATATTGTATATACACCAGTAGTTAATATATTGAGACTATTCAATGGTAGGCCTTGTGAAGCATTTTGATTCCGAAGTATTATTTCTCACCCATCTGATACAATTTTCTACAAAATATAGCTATTCTAAAGTGGATTGTATTATCATTTCTTATCAGTTATATTTCAGTTAACTTAGGAAATGCGGGTAAAATTAAATGAAGTTTAAAAGTTCATTTTATTGTACTATTGATGGCAGTAGAAATTCCTGGTGGGATGTAAATAATTTGAGGAATAAAGGCAACATTATCTTTTTACTTGAAAAAGAACGTGAACTTGTGCTTCAAACAGCATGTGTTAACTTTTTTTTGCAGGTCAATGGGCATTCTACTTCCACCTATATCCCAGGTGACAGCAGCTACTACACTGACAATGCATCACCGCAATAGGAGCCTTGACTCTGCATTACAGAGGATTCCTGAAGTCGATGTAACGCCCAGTCCCGAATGTGAACCGTCCGACGGGAGGCTGCCCAAAACAGCTGTGCCTCCCGACGTACCCGTTGCAGGAGTTGCAGTAAGGGCCAGCCCAGTTACCGGTCGAGATCGTGAAGAGATTGCCAGTTTGGGCTCCGACGATTCCGGCATTCTTTGTGGTGGCGGTAGCAGTGACACGACGAGGGAATCCAGTGTGCACAGTATAAGCCGCAGCCACGAGAGCCTCGAGTCAGGCTCTGGCCAGGATCATGTTGTCCAAGAACCGGAAGATGTGCCGCAACTGAGTGACAGTGAATCTTCTCCCCCAGTGTCTGTTGTGCAGGCTGCCCCACCCCCCTCGTCACAGTCTTCATTGACACTGTGTTGTGGTGGTGCTAATACAGAACCTTCTGAGACTGAGAAGACTGCCAGGGAACTTTCACAAGGCAGCGGTGCAAAAGATTTCTTATTAAGGTTATTTGAAAGCAAACTGTTCGATATGTCCATGGCAATCACATATCTCTTCAAATCAAAAGAACCTGGAGTACAGAGTTACTTGGGTGAGTTTTAGCTGATTTTAAGTTTTTTTGTTTGTTTGTTTGTTTGTGTGTGTGGGGGGGGGGGGGGTCTCCTTTTTTCCCCCTAAGGTAAGTCTTTCTGCTCCCGGGATTGGAATGACTCCTTACCCTCTCCCTTAAAACCCACACCCTTTTGTCTTTCCATCTCCTTCCCTCTTTCCTGATGAAGTAATCGTTTGTTGCGAAAGCTTGCATTTTGTGTGTATCTTTGTGTTTGTGTGTGTATCGACCTGCCAGCGCTTTTGTTTGGTAAGTCACATCATCTTTGTTTTTAGATACATCTATAAAGTAATGTAGAAATACTTCCTATAATTATTAGTACAAGGAGATGATCACTATTCATAATTTATTGTTGGTATACTTTACAGTTGTTTCCTGTAGTTGGTGTTTCTGTCCTTTAATGTATATCCTAACTTGTCCTGCATCCATGAGGGTTATCCTTCACCAAGGGATTGACTTAACACAATTTATGAATGGATGACCTGAATGTGCAGTCAGATGTTACTCTTAAAGACCCAGGCGTAACAATTACTACTATTATCGCTGCTGCTGCTGCTACTACTACTACTACTACTACTACTACTACTACTACTTTTTATTTGTATGGTACTACCTCCTCTATCTGCATCTACACGCATACTCTGCAAGACCCTGTACGGTGTGAGGAAAGGTACCTTATCTCTCTACTTGTCACTTCCTTTCCTGTTCCACTCACAAACAGAGCAAGAGAAAAAATGTTTATATATTTCCATATGAGCCCTAATTTCTCGTATCCTACCATTGCGGTCCTTACATCAATTGTATGGTCGCGATATTAGGCCCGTTCTGCAGCCAGCAGAAATGGCGGTTCTCTAAATTTTCTCAATAGTGATCCTTGAAAATAATGTTGCCTTCCCTCCAGGGATTCCCATTTGCATTCCCGCAGCATCTCTGCAATACTTGTGTGCTGCTTGAGTCTAGCAGTAATAAATCTAGTGACCCGCCTCTGAATTGCTTCAATGTCTTACTTTAATCTGACCTGGTGCAGATCCCAAATACTCGAGCAGTACTCCAGAATAAGTCTCACTGGTTTCCTACATGTGTTCTTCTCCGTTATAGATGAGCCACATTTTCTCCACAAACTCCCAAGGAACCCAAGTCAACCATTTTTCATCTATGCCACAATCCTCGTGTACCTTTCCTATTGCTTTGCTGTGTTACGTCCAGATAGTTAAATGATGTGGCTTTTAGGCAGGACACTCCTAATGCTGTATTTGAATGTTATGGATTTGTTTTTCCTACTCATCTATGTTCCTTCTATAGCAAGAGAGCATTGAATGTGGTGAAACATTGTATAGATATTGTAAACAAATAAATACTACTTCTGCAAACCAACATCTGTTGTACGGCAGTGGGTACCTTCATTACTTTTACATTGGTTTTCCAAAAAAAAATTGTGAACTGATTTCCAGTAATGTTTCTGGTTGGTCATATAAACACTTGATTCTGAAATTTCTTCTTCTACAATCAGTATCACCCTTGTATGAACACTATTGTTTTTAAAGATATTTGTGTAGTTGTGCTCCCTTTTGCCTTTAAAAATATCAGCTAATTTAGGCTGAGTTACTCCGTGTGTGGTGAGGAAGAAGAAGAAGAAATATTTGACTGTCCAAGAAGGCAGCAACCTTTATTTAATTTAAGAAAAATGGTCTTCGTGGTAGCAAAATCAGAAACTTGAACATTTGATTTCCAGATGCAACTTGTGGAAAATCACTGATGATTGGAAAACTAATGTTTGACTGGACTAGCAAACTTGATTCACTCATTAAAGTGTAAATTCATAAGCGAAAATCAATTTCCAGTATTCGGTTTTCATGTTGCGGAAGCTGTGTTCTGTGTAAAGACAGAACCAGTTCACCAGAGCCTTTTTATTCTTTATATACAGTTTTCAGTTGTATGTAGAAGAAATATCATCAGCACACCTTGGTATGATCCCAAATTCCTCTTAGTGTTTGGTAATTACAAAAGGTGCATGTTGAAGGGAGTAACATGTTTCTTAGCTCATTTTGAAATGTGGGATCACAGAATTTTGTGAATAGTCCTGTCCATCATGCTTAGTGCCTTTCTTGCAGCCTATCCCACTGCAGTTTATTGAAGATTTCTGTTGCATTGTCTCCCCGTAAGGATTAATATTGCAACATTACCAATAAGATAATTGAACAACACGAACCACAGGCAATTTGTGGGTTGCATTAGTTTCATTATTAAATATATTGTATAAGTATGAATAGGTTCACTGATAATATCTCTGTAAGTATCCATCTCACTTCTTATTGTCATTTATGTGAATTTTTATTGCCCATTAGCTCAATTATTAATTGTGCAACTCAGATGGCTCCATTGTAGGTGGCAATGTGTAGTGCTGTTGAGCAATAATTTAAGCCCTCTTATTTTATCTAAAATCAGAAGTATTGCTTATGAATGTGTGTGGTTTATGAGAATAAATGCATGACTGCCCTTTTATGGCATTAGAAACAAGGCATCTCTGCTTTTAAGATTGCAGATTTCTTTGTGAGGAGCTGAGGAGAAAGTAGAGCATACAAGAAAGTGTGGTCCGTAAACTTGAGGTTGGTTGATTTTAACTGTAGCAGATTTGGAAAGATTAGTGTCTTCCTTATCTTGTTTGCTGCATTTGAGTTGTTGTTTTTATCTTAATTAAATTCATCACTCCTAAATTTGCTCGAAGAATTGAAATATTATTCTGCAGTTGTATTCTCAGTTGGTATACATGTGGATAACACTTCTGCGTTAACAGAAGTCTTGAAAAAGGCAACGGAAAATATTTTGAGAGCACTAAACGTCAGATGCGTAAGAATGGAAAGTTTTCGAACTTACTATTACATAATTTCATTTATTTTTTGGATACCATCAGTTAACAAGTCAAACTTACTGGTCATTTACCTTTCCATAATGCACACAAGGAAATTCCGTTGGCTGAACTGAATGATTGCTTGATGAAATCTTCATAGCTTTTCATCTTATCAGGGATGTCATTATCGACTATGTTGAGAAATCCTACTTTCTTATATAAGTGTATGCGAAGCTTGGCCAGTGTTGTTTGACTTTCCAGCACTGTTCATTGTAGCTAGAATCATCTGTCAGAATATGCAAGAGTGGAGCAACTTTCAGTGATTGTGATGGTATGAAAAAGCTATTGTGTAGATTTTCCTTTGATAAACCTGATGTGTTGTACAGGGCCACATAAACCGTAACTATTTCATTGGATCATAATTTCTCTCTGAAAGCTCATAAAAGTGAGAAACTTATTTTAAAGATCTCAGTACCTCTGGTAGAATGAAAAGTATCTCCTGTTGGCAAGTCAATTGTTGTTTTTGCACATAATGTCAATTTGTCAGGTATAATCCCTCATTTGGTCAGCTTGTGTCAGTTCATTTGTAGGCTCATCGGTGGCGATCTGTGAAGTCTGTGAGTGTGTAGATTAGGCAACGTGACAGTAAAAAGCAAATTAGCAATTTGTTTGCAGGCTCTAGCTGTCCACACTTTGGAAGACAAGCTCATTGATTACAAGACAATGGGCTTTCTAAAGAGGATGCGCAGTATTCCAACAAAGACAACAATTTTATTGATTCTAAGGAAGCTGGAGACAAGGACAACTGGTGTACTAAACAGTGATTGTGGTAAACATAGACCATAATTGAGTATACAGTTTATCGGTACTGTTTTGGGGTTAACGGAAACGACCGATTCCACCCGTCTGCTTTGACCAATGGCGTCACCAATATGGCAGAAATGACCATTCACTACTACTCCCATATCACGACTATGACGTCATAATGTAAACATGACAATAAACACAAAAATAAATGGAAAAACCATCAAATACATATTCCTCCAAAAATATGAAACTAACGGGACAGGCAAGGGATAGTGGGGGTTTTTGGGTGGGGCCAAACTGAAAATAAACACGCGCCACTAAACCAAATGACAAAAACGATAAAATAAAACTACCACAACCTTCCCAAAAATAACTAAAAACAACATCCACTGGAATCGAACACTTCGCTTGACCTATATAGGTCAACAGAAACTACTGATACCAAATCATGAAACCCAAAACTACAACCACATCCACAATCACCACTACCTCAAAAAGCACAACAAAATTGAAATCAAACACTTCCTTTGACCTGTTATCCTTACGACATCTCCACATATAGCTGTCCCTGGTCCGAGACGCCAGAACTTTAGTTCGCCTCATTTCTTCACGACACACTGAACACTTCATGACTTCAGCCAACAGGCCGAACAGCTGAAGAAAATTTATTAGAGACAACACACTGTCCCCTATCATCGCTGACAACCGAAAACTGTTGACCTTGTGAGTCACATCCACACCTACGAAAGACATAAACAAAGCAATTTACCAAAATTCACTCATGACGAACAGAAAAAAAACTATGAAAACATCAACACAACCAAAATCATTAACTCACTGAAAAATATTCCTCTGAAAGTACAGTCGCCACTGATACCACACACGTGCAGTGCTACCACGTAAATGAACCCCATACGCCACATTACACGCTAATCATAAACACACTGTCAGAGAAACTCACTGACCACAACAATACGCCACCTATAAACACGCAAACTAAACCAAAAACATCACCTAACACACAACACATATCACCAGAGAGCACCACCAATCATATCAAAAAGACACCTACAAACACGCGACTCTCACAAACTATATTCGCCGTCGAGACGTCACACACCATAACAGCCTTATGTCGTGCGTCAAAGCTTCGGACGCTTCAGTTAACCCCTGTTTTGATATGCATGGAGAACTCTTCAAGGAAATCGTTGCATTAATTGAGCCAGGAAACAGGTATTCCATGCGGCATGTGTTAAAGAACTGAGAAGAAATTGGCATTGCGGCAATAGAGACTGCACAATTGCAAGAAACAGATCATGAGAAAAGTATGGTGTTGATGGTTTCAAGGGTTTCTTATTCAGCATCTAAACATTCTCTCCGTAACTTGGTGTATAGATGAGGCATGCTTCCGTCTGTCAGATTACATCTATGCGCAGAACAGTATATACTGAGCTGGTCCCATATATCGTCCACAAAACACCACTGCCTGATGAAAAGGTTGGAGTGTGGTGTGCGGTGTCAGCTTCCAGGATTTTTGGCCCTATTTTCTTTGATATGACTGTAGGCACTAAAGTTTATATGGGCATCTTCAGTACATTTGTGGAGCAGTTGTTTGACATCAAACTTACGAAAGGTTATTCCCAAATAGATGGAGCGATGTGTAACGTGCCTAATGCTTCCGTAAAACTTGTAACCCGTTTCTTTGGTGACATGATAATTATAAATCAATAATTGTGGACCCCCTGATCACCCCCCCTCCCAGTTTTTTGTGGGTGTCTGATAAGCAAGGGTACAAGAACAGACCAGACGACGAGAGAATTCTGTGAGGTCATTACACGTGAAATAAGCAATATTGCCAAAGGTGCGTGTTGCAGAAAGTCGCAGAATATGGTGAAATGAGTATGAAGGAGGGAAGGCAGTGATTTGGAACAATTGTGGAAAACCCAATTCTGGATGGCCAGATGCAAATTTGAACTGTAGTCCTCCCAAATGCGAGTCCAGTATGCTAACCACTGTGCCACCTTGCTTACTCGAAATAAGTACAGTTGTGCATCAATGCTGTGAGGGCATCTCTTCCAGTTGTCTATTATCATAGTACCAGTGATCTTTCACGCCAACTCCCCAGCTGTTGATGAAAGGCTCTGCAAGTCTATATACTGTAGTGTTTGATGTGGAGAAGTGTGTAGTTAGTGTTATGTTATTATGTTTCCAAAGTAGAATTATAATGCAAGTCTTGCCCCTGCTTAGATAAAAGTTAAGAATGTGACTAGTGCAGTTAAATATGTTTTTTCAGGGAAATTGTGGCAGTAACATAGTGAGATGTGACTAAATAGTAGATGGCATGTTTAGAGCAATTGGTTAAAAATAGCCTGTGGAAAAAAATAAGGTAGATGGCTTTTGCAGTGAGAACTAACTTGTCATGTGAATTTCTATCCTCAAGCTCAAGCTGTCCAATGTGTTTGAGCAAACAACCATCAGTAGTGTGTGAGCCGCTGCTAAACAGTAATTCTTCCTACTTCGACTGTCATGAGTTATTTTGCTCCCCAAATAACAAAACTCATCTACTACTTTAAGTGTGTCTTTTCCTAATCTAATTCGCCCAGCATCAACCAATGTAATTAAACTACATTCCATTATACTTTTTTTTTTTTTTTTTTTTCAACTTATATCTTCCTTTCAAGACACTGTCCATTCCGTTCAGCTGCTCTTCCTGGTCCTTTGATGTCTCTGACAGAATTACAATATCATCGGCAAACATCACAGTTTTTATTTCTCCTCCATGGATTTTAATTCCTACTCCAAATTTTTCTTATGTTTATATTACTTCTTGTCCAATATACAGATTGAATAACATCGGGGAGAGGCTACAACCCTGTCTCACTCCCTTCCCAACCACTCCTTCCCTTTCATGTCCCTCGACTCTTACAACTGCCATCTGCTTTCTGTACAAATTGTAAATAGCCTTTCGCACCCTGTATTTTACCCTTGCCACCTTCAGAATTTGAAAGAGAGTATTCCAGTCAACATTGTCAAAAGCTTTCTCCAAGTCTACTAATGCTAAAAACATAGGTTTGCCTTTCCTTAACGTATCTTGTAAGATAAGTCGTAGTATCAGTATTGCCTCAAGTGTTGTAGTATTTCTATGGAATCTGAATTGATCTTTCCTAAGGTCGGCTCCTACTAGTTTTTCCATTCATCTGTAAAGAATTCGTATCAGTATTTTGCAGCCATGACTTATTAAACTGATAGTTTGGTAATTTTCACACTTGTCAACACCTGCTTTCTGTGGGATTGGAATTATTATATTATTCTTGAAGTCTGAGGGTTGTCAGGACTGGCTCTCCTGAGGCCATCAGTAGTTCCAATGGAATGTTGTCTACTCCCAGGGCCTTGTTTTGACTTAGGTCTTTCAATTTCTGTCAAATTCTTCACACTGTATCATACCTCACATTTCATTTTCATCTACGTCCTCTTCCATTTCCATATATTGTCCTCAAGCACAGCACCCTTGTTTAGACCCTCTACACACTCCTTCCACATTTCTGCTTTCCCTTCTTTGCTTGGAACTGGTTTTCCATCTGAGCTCTTGATATTCATACAAGTGGTTTTCTTTTCTCCAAAGATCCCTTTACTTTTCCTGTAGGCAGTATCTATCTTAACCCTAGTGAAATATGCCTCTACATTCTTACATTGTCCTCCAACCATCCTTGCTTAGCCATTTTGCACTTCCTGTTGCTTTCATTTTTGAGACGTTTGTATTCCTTTTTACCAGCTTCATTTACTGCATTTTTTATACTTACAGTTTTCATTGTGGATCACAACATATAGAACATAGGATTGCCATTATGCACTCTTTGACAAAGAAATGTTAATGTACTGGATTCTGAGTGTGCACTTTCATGTAGTGTATGTTAATTGTGAGTTGACGCGGACTGTCATGGATGTGTTAACAGAACGAGTGCAGCTCATGGATTCTGTAACATTGGTGTTGCCCATGTAATAGTTGTAAATTTCCTCACACAAAGGAATTAACAAAATATGACACGAGTTACTATGTGGTAATGCTAAATGATTGCCAAGCCCAGGCTAAAGATTTCTGGGTGAAGTGAAGTATATAAAGACTAATGCAATGACATTTTGTGACTTGGATAATTACATATTACTTTACAAAACTGCAAGGTTAATAATCAGTAGTGTTGGTTCCATCAGTAATCTGATTTAACTAAATGAGAACTGGTTAGGGAAGTATTAAAGTTGAAGGTACTAGTTGTTTAATACACTATATGCCTTCCCGGTGATTTCTCTGTTTTCAAGTAAAAATCAAACTATGGAAAATCCCGGATGGAATGTAACAATATTATGAGAAGGAAAGTTGCTACTCACCACATAGCGAAGATGCTGAGTCACAGATAGACACAACAAAAAGACTCTCACCCTGAGACTGCAGTCGTGTATGAGTTGCGTTTGCGTGTCGGCACGTGTGTGTGTGTGTGTGTGCGCGTGCGCGCGTGCGCACTGTTGACAAAGGCCAAAAGCTTTAATTATGAGAGTATTTTTGTTGTGCCTATCTGCAACTCAGCATCTCTGCTATATGGTGAGTAGCTATTTTCATGTAAAGTTGTCAAGTTCAAAATTTTGCTGATTAAGTCAAATTCTTAATTGGTGGCTTAATTAGATAACCAAATGCACTATCCAATGCAGAAAAATTAGGGCTACTAAAGTATAAAGGCGAACCTAGAAATTAAATAAGCTGAAGAACTCGAATGACAAAAGTACTTACAATTAGTATTTTGATAGTTTTGTGTATATGCAACATATACTTCGCTTGTTTTTTAGGAGAACACAGTTGAATTATAAGAATAAAAATAGTTATTTAAGAGAAGTAGAATAATAGCAGATGTAGTAACTCCAGTTTGCTATGTTTCAGTGTGACTTTCCAGTGTGAGAAATGTACCTCAGATGATTGTCAAATCAAGGAATTTAATTTGTGCATTGATTTTAGTTTAACCTGTTTAAATATTACCCACAAGAGAGTGTCACAGAAATGTTCAAAAATCTGGATAGGCAGATGCTTGAAAATAAATTCTGTTGGAAGGTTACAAACAGTGAGGAATCTAGGACTATATTACTGCCTTCTACATGTTGCTCCCATTGGGACTTCAAAGACAAGATGAGAATAATTACCTCATGTGCAGAGGTATTTGAATTCTCTCTCTTCCCCCACTCCACTTGCAGATGTGGATGGAATGGGAAGAAACATGACTACATGGTACAGAGGGATGCCATGCAGATTGTGAATGTTGAAATAGTACAAGTGTACACACGTTTTCTAAATTGTATGTCTAATTAACATTTTTATTTCTCATGCAGGGAACAAAATATTCAGTTTTCCAGACAATGAAGTAGATTTTTACTTGCCACAGTTGGTTAGCATGTACATACAGATGCATGATGTTGCTGAAGTAATACATCCGTACCTTATACACAGGTAAATTTTTAATTGCATGTTTCACCATGTACTGAGATTTGTACATAAAAATTGCATCTTATGTAATGATGTGTTTCTGATCAATAGGTGTAGAAAGTCTGCTGACTTTTCTCTGAAGTGTGCCTGGCTCCTCGATGCATACAGTTCAGATGCTCATTTACCATCAAAGAAAAAGTCCCATGGAACAAAGTTGCGTAATCATATTCTCTCAGATGAATTACGCCCTCGAGGTCATCAACAGCATAAACCAGACCAGCCTGCTACAGTTCCTCCTCCACCTCCTCCACCACTTCCTCTACCATTATCAGTTGCTAAGAAGACACATCAGCGATCTCGATCTGATGCTACAGGACTCTTTCAGAGTTGCAAACGCATGCTGTCTTCCGGTAAGCAAATTTCAAAGTTCCTAAAGTTTGTGTTTGGTTATATGTTGTTTTTTCAGCAATTACATTGTTTACAAAAATGCATACGTATAACTTTATTAAGGAATATAAACAAAACTGATAGTTATGGGATTTGAAATGAATACTGTGATCTTAGAAGTTTTCACTGCTTTATTTATGTGTAGCATAAGTAATCCATAGCTGAAGCAGTCAGTGGTATTTTCTATCACCCATGTTTTGCAGGTTCAACCAACAAAGTCTCTTTAGGTGACTTAGCATCTGGACGTGCATTTGACAATGGCTGTACCTGTTTTGACACCTGTCAGGGGGTCGTTAATGATCTCAAAGGAAAGAAGACGGATTGCACGTGCAATGTAATTCATAATTATACTATGTATTAGTCTTATTTAGCTTAGCTTCAGTATTGAATCTGCAAAAACTGATGGAAGTTAATGTTTATAATACCAATTTTGCAACACCCTATTTCTTGAAATGTCTGTTGTTGTTGTTGAATGGTTGTCCTTCAAATTTCGTTTTGAAACTTGGCTTGGCATCACAGTCATTTTACTGCTTACTTAGTAAATTTGTGCTTCCAAAAATAATTTACACAGCTTAAGTATACTATTTGTATTAATGGGCTTGTTTGTATTTTTATTACATTTATCAAATTAGCAGAAAAGGTAATGTTTAGTGGAGAAAAATGCCAGGATGTTTTGTGGTCCAAAATCCCAAGTTAACTGTAAGGTACATTCTTTTTCATTGCCTTTGCAAACCAATTTACAGGCCAGAAAGGCAATGCTATACTACATCCAATAGAGCCATGCTATGTATAACACTGCAGTATTAAGGACAGACTAGTTGGATAGACTGTCAGCTTTCTTTGTTGATTTGTGCAATGTGCTCATGAGCAATTGAATTAAAAAATATCTTTCTTAGTAGTGGGGAGCACCACTTTTTGCCATGCTGACTTTGACAGGTGTCTTCGGTATATATTTCGTAAGAAACTGAAAGTGTTGCAGAGTCATCCTGATCCAAAAACACACTACCATCACCCCACAATTCACGAAGATTGGGCAGAAAAATCAAAGATCTATACTTCATGTCCTGGTGTCTTAGAAGTGCTCAGTACGATACAGGTTGAGTTATCCTGAGGAAGAACCAGACAAGCACCCTTACATCTATTAAGTGCTGGAATTTGGGAGTGGTAGGGTTCAGTGTTGATGTGCTGAAGTCGTGTGATCAAGGACGCTGTAGACGAACAAATGGAAGCACTTGGTAAAACATTAGGTTTCTGTATGATGCAACAGTGAGAGAGGATGACAGATGCATTAAGGGTTCCCACTTCATCCCATGTAAATATCTCCCACACAGGAATATGTCCAGCATCTAGCTGTATAGAATTCTGCAAACTAGTGAGTTATATCACTGTTTTATTGTACTGCTACTGCAGCAATGGTGTCACAGTTCCACACATTCACACTCATATTTCTGTTTCATTATCTTTCCACTGATGACTTTAAAGCTCTTTTGTGCTGTGTGTACATTTGATAGTGATCTTTCAAAATGTTATGGACAATCTCTGAACTCATCGACTGTGAAGTGCGATCTGTAATACAGTCTTTGAACACAAAGAAGGTTGAGCCAGGTGGGATTTGTCAACTTTTTAGAGAGTTGTGGTGAAAATGCAATGACTAATGGAATGACGAGGAAGTGGGCGAGACTGTTCAATGGTGGATGAACCAATGTTCATGACGAAGCATGGAGTGGGCAGCCTTCTGTTGTCAGTGATGGTTTGGTTGAGAAATTTTGTAATTTTACACATGTCTAAATTCTACATTATAACAACCAGAGGTTGACTATACATTCGAGCCAAAAGTGACAGGTCCTCTACAGGTTGAAACAAGCGTAAGCAGGTATATGATATTTGCCCTTCAGAGAGTAACAAAATAATTCACAAGTTTTCCAGAAGAGGACAGGGCACTCTTGCAGGTGTACTGCTGCCCACGGGCTCCACAAAGGCCAAGTTTTGTTGGCAGAAAGGTAACAGCAGATTTTTTGTTCTGGCTGAATCAGGTACCAACTGCCATTTCCCTTTCTGTTGCTCCAGTGAGACTTGGGCAGTATTGTCAAAGTGTTATTGCTCAGAGTTTATTGCTCATCAGTGTCGGATCCGTACCAGATCCAGTTGACAGAGGAGATAGAGAAGATCCAAAGAAGAGCAGCGCATTTTGTCACAGAGTTGTTTGGTAGGTGCAATAGCATTACATAGATGTTTAGCAAACTCAAGTGGCAGTCTCTACAAGAGAGGTGCTCTGCATCACGGTGTAGCTTGCTGTCGAGGTTTCGAGAGAGTGCGTTTCTGGATGAGGTATCGAATATATTGCTTCCCCCTACTTATACCTCCCGAGGAGACCACAAATGCAAAATTAGAGAGATTCGAGCGTGCACGGAGGCTTCTGGCAGTTGTTCTTCCTGCGAACCATACGTGACCTGAACAGGAAAGGGAGGTAATGAACAGTGGCACGTAAAGTGCCCTCCGCCACACACCGTTGCGTGGCTTGCAGAGTATAAATGTAGAATGTTATTAGCTTTTAGCTCAAGAATGTATACTTTTTTTCACCACACCCTCGAACACCATTAAAATTAAGCTAGCTGGTGACACTGGATTGAGTGAAAGCTGTCTCTTTAATATTTCAAAAGTTGCATGAGAACAAACATAGAAGTTGAAGAGAGATGTCTGTTTACAATTTTGAGACACTGATTATAAAAAGTTATTGACAGATCAGTGTTTACAAAATGTTAAGTTTTGCTCATAATGAGTTATTAAAAAAGTGAGATAATGATGTTTGGCATGATGAGATAAATAATATGGCCAGTGCATAATTGAGTAATTTGAGAGCTGCCAATGTTAACCAAGATTTGTTCTTAAAGGTAAGGCACATTTATTCAAGCATAAGTAAATTGTTTCTCTTTCTCTGAGGTACTGAAAGTTACTAATATGCAAAGAAGTACAAAAATCAAATTAGCACACTTTGTTCACTTGAGTGTATGAAGATTCATATAATTATAGGAACCTATCTTCCTTCCTTCCTCCTCTTCTTATGTCTTTTATTTGTTTATTTAACATACATAAATGTTGTGCAACAGTAGCTGAGTTTGAGTGCTAAAATACTATGTTTTTCTCTTTGTTACCTATATGTTTTTATTGGTTTACTCTTCTGTAACATTGTGTTTTTACAATGGAAAATCCAGGAAGAAATGTAACAATATTATGAAAAGGAAAGTTGTTATTCCCCATATAGTGGAGATGTTGAGTTGCAGAAAGGCACAACAAAAATACTGTTGAAAATAGAGTCCTGCCTTTGTCAGAATTATCTCTCTCTCTCTCTCTCTCTCTCTCTCTCTCTCTCTCTCTCTCTCTCTCTCTCTCTCTCTCTCTCACACACACACAAAAACGCAACTCGTGCACACATGACTGCAGTCACAGGCAATGGAGGTCCTCAATTGCCTGAGACTGCAGTCATTTGTGTGAGAGTTGCATTTGTTTTGTGTGGGTGTGTGTGTGTGTGTGTGTGTGTGTGTGTGTGTGTGTGTGTGTGTGTGTGATCTAATTTGGACTAAGACCTTACTGGCTGAAAGATTTATTTGTGACAGTCCTTTTGGTGTGCCTATTTGCGACTCGGCATCTCTGCTATACGGTGAGTAGCAGCTTTCCTTTTCATACTATTGTTACGTTGTATTCTTATTTATACCTATTATAAGCAGAGTACACAAAGTGATATCTTTGTGTATTTATAATGTATGTATACGGTAACAGTTGCGGACAGACTTCAAAAAGCTGTTTTTGGGTCACTGTGAAAGTGGGAGAGTTCTTATTGTACAGTGTCACTGAGACATTGATATTAAAATGCGGGGGTCTTGCTCTTCTTCTTGCTGAGTTCTAGGCAAGTGTTTACATATTTTTGGGAAAGTTTCCTTATTCTAATTTATGTAAAATATTGATTCCAGGCTCCACGTCTGGCTCCTCAGTTGGAGTTCCTCAAGGCACTAATATCAATAGGCAAACTTTTGAGCACAATTCCAGTCAAAGAAGACAAGACTACAAGACTGCAGGCAGAGCTATCTACATTGAACTTGAATCTGCCAGCTCGGGTATGGCTGCCCATTCATAGTGAGGTACCTCACCACATTGTTAGGATACCACCCCAGACTTCTGCTGTCCTCAATTCAAAAGACAAGGTAAGTGACATGGCTGTTATTCCTGCAATAATTCTGGTGTATTGTTTCAGGTGAAAGTAATATGGTGATAGAGCCAACTAATTTTAAAAATTTGAAAGTTACTGACATTTTCTTTCATTAAGCTCATTTGCCCTTATAAGTTACAAAGGTTAGTTCATTGCATCCCCATAAAAGGAGGTCATCCTGTGACAGCTGTTATCTGTAAATGAACTTATTAGCCCATTGTTGATTGTCTTAAGTGTTCCCAGAAATCATTTAAAAATTGCAGCACACTTCTTTCCATCAAAAGCAGCAAAGAACTAAGGTAGTTTTTTATTGTTTCAGTTTGTTATTATGTTAGTGTGATCCTGAAGTAGAAATGCTCCCAAAATTTTTGTCCCTTGACTAGGGTGAAAGTTACAAATAGAACCATTGCTGTGGCAAACATGTTTTTAGAGCAATCATATTCTGTCTGCTTGTGTCTACAGTCCTGCAGTATTGAATCTAACAACAGTCCAGCCAGAAACTGTTGTCATTTTAGAGTAAAATTGGCAGTACTCACTGGGAGATATGAGAGGAATGCATGATAATTCATTAACATTTGATTGCATATACCCAGTGGCAGGACAGTGTGCGGACAACTTTTGTATTGAGAATTTAAGCAAGTTTCCCATGCTTTGACTTAACTTCAGCTTGCAAGCAAGCATTATTCAGGATGCTGTGATAGCTACAGCAAAAACTGTTCCATTACTAAAAAAAAATGCTATCTGTATTGTTGTCCCTCTTTACTTACCTAAAATTATCTTACCCATTGGTAACATAACTTTTTAGCCATAGCAGAAAAATGTCCTGACCCACATTGCTCTTATCTTTAATATTAGCCTGAGATTCATATTCAACTGTTTGTTGTGTGAAAGATTTTGTGTTCTGAAACACAATTGCAAATACTTCTTTGCCAGTAGCAGAATATGGGAAGTTTCATAGTATGTGGAGCATCAGTAGTGGTCTGTGGCACTGAAAGATATATGCACATAGTTTAGGTTAATAGGACATGTATTGAGGGCGTGAGGGGGGGATGAAGCTTAAAAGAGAAAATTATGTAAACTGCAGCAACCTAAAACCCTATAAAAATGCGAGTAATGACTGGGTGTGCCATTTATGTCCTGAACAATGTCACATATTTTATTTGAAGTATTGAGCACTTTCACTCTTATATATTTAACTCTTCTGTATGTCTCTTCCCCACTCCTGCTGGATTCATTCTTGGTTGGTTGCTGTACTCACTTCACACATTGGGTTACTGTTTTGTAGTTTTTGTCACATTGCCAATCTGACTGCAATACCAGTAGCCCATACTTCTTAACTTCGGTCAGTTTTATCCAGGCTAATAAATCTTGGTGACATCACATTATCCAAATGAACAGGGCATTTTCCACTTTGGCTGTATTTATTTATATTTCATCTTAGTTGCACAAACTTAAATAAATACAGCCAAAATGTAGAAAGTGGCACATTTATTTATAAATTTATGGCTGTGCTATGAAGAAATTAGGAGAAGCATAACTTCACCTCTGGCATAAATTTGTGTGCTGCAGTCTTAGTCCCATACTAATTTGCTTGATGCCACTTTCCATGAAAGAGTTCTTCAGGAAATCCACTAAAAGATAACACTACTTTCCTTAAGTTAACCACTCCTCTAATGTGAAATGTATCTCATTATCCATTATACTGAATAGATCTTGAGTATCGGCAAATTTGTTCCATTGTCAACTGTCACTAGCTTTGCTCTCACTTCAAATTTTTACATCGTTCATATTGAGTTCTAACAGTTCCTCGGTGAGCATTTTTTTTTACAGAGCATTAATGACAACAATGCAGGCCTGAAATTAGGAGGGTCTTTTGTGTGGCACACTGCTCTCTTGGAATCTTAATCTATTGCACACTTTGGTTTTCATTTAATGTAGGTCACAGTGTCTATAGCCTATAACATAAAACTTATGATAACCTTCTATTTTCTTGATGTTCTTCAAAACAGAACAATTTGCTACTTATGGGATCATAATGATGGTTGTGTGAGACAGATTTTGATGCTCTCTATCAATTAATCTTTAGATTCTTTTCAGTATTTACAGCCTACCTTGCCTACTACTTCCAGTCCCATTTTCCTACTGTACACTGTGTCCGCTGTAGGGATTGTTTTACACTCGCCATACCGTGAATTTTTGACTACTCTTGAATTTTTTAGTTAGTACTACTATCTTGTACCTATGACCCCAGGTTCTTAGTGATTTCTGTTTTCCAGTAATACTATGTATAGCAACCAATTCATTGTTTTGCTTTGCGTTGAGATCCAATGTCTTCGACTTTCTGTGATGATGTGAATACTATTCTTCTTGCTATAGTTTGTGTTTGGTAAAAATGTCTTCTGCTTCATATTAGTAATTTATAGCTATTAGCCTTCTAAAATGTGATAATATTTTATTCTTTTGAATTAAGTTGGATAGTATGCAGCAAAAAAGTTTTCTGTGAAATGACTGATTTTATTCGCGTATATTGTTACTTCACACGGAAATATCCATTTTTGTGAAGTCAGAGCTCTGTAGTTGTTTCACATTTTGTTCCAGTTGTTGATTGCTTCTTTTGTTGCAGGCTCCATATATTATATATGTGGAAGTACTAGAGGTGGATGACATACATACATCACCTGTGCCAGCAAAAATAATGAATACTTTGCGACCTACAAAGTCTGAGGACAACCTTGTAGCAGAAGTACAGTGTGAAAGTTTGTCTTCGTGTGCTTTTAGCATTTATAGTAGTCCTGATGATGATACAGCAGACTGCTGGTCACAGGAGGATGATGAAATATCCCAGCAGGTATTATGACAGTTGTATTTGTTTGTGATTCTTCATCTTTGTGAGCATTTGCAAAAATGGCAACAGATAACACATTGGTTAGTAAACTGTAACCTCAAATATATTTTTTAAAAACTGGAAATGAAAGATACAAGTGTAGGCTAAGCAGATGAACAATTCAAAAATGTGACTCTGTATGTGAAATACTAGATATTTTCTGTTGAATGCTGTTGATAGTTAAGATGTTAGTGATTGTGAATAAAAAATAGAGGAGTCTTAAGAATGTTTTCATATGATGACTGTAAATGCTCTCCATTTTGGAACTTCACACTGATCTGAACTGGAAATCATTCGACAGTTCATTTTTATAAAGGAAATAATTTTCTTGCATACACAGTTTTATTTTATTTCTAATTAAATGCTTTATTTCATTATTTAGCAATTTGCTAATTTCACCCCATTGGGCAAACTAAATCACAATAAAAATGTTACATGTGTAGCAAGTTAGGGTGGGTCGCATTGAAAGGGAGGGAGGGGGTTGTAGGGGGGAAGCGGCATTTGGTAATGCCCTTAATATTGTGAAGTAGCTTAACAATGCCCAAGGGGGTCAAAACTAGCTGATTGCTAAGTAATGACATAAAATGTTTGTTTGAAAGTTAAGAAAATGTATAAAGAAAAGGACAATATTATGAAAAGGATAGATTACTACTCGCCTTTGGTGAAAATGTTGAGTCACAGACAGGCACACCAAAAAGATTGCTTAACAAGTAAGCTTTCGGCCACAGAGGCAACCAGACACTGTGGTTGTGTGTGTGTGTGTGTGTGTGTGTGTGTGTGTGTGTGTGTGTGTGTGTGTTTTGTTTAATTCAGAAGGAGGCTTTTTGCTGAAAGTAGTCTTTTTGCTGTGCCTATCAGCGAGTCAGCATTTCCACTATATGGTGAGTAGCAATCTGTCCTTATCATAATATTGTCATTATTCTGTCCTGGATTTTCCATTATGCGGGAAATGAGTACCTTTAAGAAATTTATAGTATTTGTGAAACCATACATTCAAAATTTTATAGCCAGGTGTAAGATTTCTGGAGGTTAGTCCCGGAATTGAAATTGACAATGTCTCAAATCTATCTCACATGCATCAGGAGTACCAATCTGTTGCCCATTTATACTATGCAGCACAGGTCATGTGCTAAGTGGCATGTTTAAATGTGCTCTGTCATCTTGTACTTCTTATCCTTGTGACTAACAAATGATAGCTGCATCATATGCACTGTAACGCAGAGACTGTGGAGTGCTCATTTTAAGGTAACCATGATGAATGTCACTTGGTCCTGTGTAGAAATAATTACCTACCTCCATAAATCATTGTTTTATTGTTCGCCATTCATTTCTCAATTCCCTTTGAAGGAAACTATGAGAAACCTGTGTATTGCTCTTGTTTCTGCATCTGTATGGTTGTAATTAAAACTTTTCTCTTGTGTAATTCTGGTTCATGTCTGCCACAGCCATTTGCTGTATCAAAAGAAATAGTGTTCCCGCCACTAACAAACTGCTCTGACTTTCAGTATATGCAGCTACGGAAGCCAATGGATCGCGACACAATATCGCAGCTGAGCCAAGAATCAAGTGATTCGAGGGAGCCACCTGTGTTTATAGCAGCTGGTGACATCAGGAGGCGGCTTTCAGAGTCATTGCATGATCAGAGGCGAGCAGCATTCACACATGATCCTGAAGACCCATCAGCAGCTGCTCTGAAGGAGCCCTGGGAGGAAAAAGAGAGGAGGTTGCGCGAAGCTTCACCGTATGGGCATTTCAGTACATGGCGTTTGCTGTCTGTCATTGTAAAGTGTGGTGATGACCTTCGACAGGAACTTCTAGCTTCACAGCTCCTGTCCATGTTAAAAAGGATATGGG
Organism: Schistocerca gregaria; assembly: GCF_023897955.1. Taxonomy (NCBI): domain Eukaryota; kingdom Metazoa; phylum Arthropoda; class Insecta; order Orthoptera; family Acrididae; genus Schistocerca; species Schistocerca gregaria. Next base: position 244,318,060 of record NC_064921.1, read on the forward strand.
AAGAAGAAAGAGTACCCCTTTGGGTGCGCCCATATAGGTGAGATAGGTTGCTGAAATGTTGTAGAACTAACCATTAGCAATAAACTCTTGTGTGTTAACTTCAGGGTGTCCAGAGGGGTTACTGAAAATTGTAGCTTTGTATTAAATAGTCAAATAAGGAACTGTCGGTTCTTAGCATTATCTGTTGTCTGTATTATAACTAAGAAGTGAGCAATTGCACAAGTTAAATATCTTGTTAATGTGGGAAAGCAGCCTAACGAAAATAAAAAAAAGGTTAACACTACAGAAAATACTATGTTTTTTGACTTGAGAGACATGACTTTGGGAAAGTTCCAAACTCAGTGGATCTTCTGATGTAGATATAAGCAGATATCTTTTCATAGGGACATATAAATGTAAGAGTACATTGAATGGAAGAAAGACATACTTCATGAAGAAACAAGCTTTATTGAGAACATAGCCCAAAACAGAAAAATTAATAAGTCAGGAGGAAAAATGCAAAAGTGAGACCTAGGAGGTTCCAACAAATAATTGACATATAAATGTGTGAAAGAGAAAGTGATGGGGAATTTACATCTCTTAGTAGAACAGAGAGCAAGTAGAGAGAAATTATGGCAACAGTAAGTTAGTTGCAGTATAAGAGCAAATGACTGAATCCATTGAAAGGAATAAGTATGTTAGTAAATTTGCTGTAAGCACTAACATTGTGAAGAGGAGCTGAGAAACAGTCCAAGCCACATTGGGAACAGCTGTAATTGCCTTATACAGCTGTTCAAGAAGCCTCTTGTAGCTGTTCGGTGAATGACTATTATTTTTGTCAAATTATAATGCTTACAGAAGAGTTTTAATGAGATAAAACTTCAGGGAGAAGGTTCCCCAGTTGAAAACTGAGGGCTAATCATTAAGTTTTAGTTACCACCAAAAATCAATCTGTGTCCATGACACTTGATGATGGTGCTGTCTTTGAAACTTTCCATTGAAATGCATTGCATAAAACAGAAACAAAACTCAGCAGGACACCCATAAGCATACTATTAATCAGCATTATTTTCAGACAGGAGCTGCTGTGAATCCCTCTGCAGAGTCGTAACTTGTTAGTTTCCTTTATATGCATGTTATTTATTTAATTGGCTCTTGATACACAAACAGTTGTTATACATTGCAGTCGTATCTGATTGGGGGAAACCAGGATGTACCTTGTAAATTTGTGAGATTAAAAATGCTTCCTCATTATTTACTTAAGTGACTTGCTCATCTTTCATTTTTGTTTTTCCAGGATTCTGTGTTTGTCTAATGACAGCGGGCTCATAGAAACTATACCAAACACAGTTTCATTACATCAGATCAAAAAGCACTGTCAACTTTCACTTCTTGAGTATTTTATTCGAGAGTACGGACCTCAGAATTCTGAAGCATTCCTCACTGCTCGTCAGAATTTTGTTGAGAGCTGTGCTGCTTACTGCCTCGTCTGCTACTTGATACAAGTCAAAGACAGGTAAGATTAGTGTGTTGAAATTATGTATGTGCATCTTAAGCATGTTAGACTGCATAGATTAATATGGCTTTCCCTAAAAGTCTTAGGGTGATTTACAGCCCTTTAAATTGTTAATGTGTCAGATCAGAGTGCTAATTTCCATTTTGTATGTAAATCTCATTCCCTTTGTTCCATCTCCTTGCACATCTTTACAACAGTGTCATATACTTGTAGTTAATTTTCTGTGAATGCTTCTTTTGCCACGTGTTTGGTCTGCTGTTTGCCAAGTCCAGCAGCATTATACAGTGACCTGAATGTTGTGGAATCTTTTCCTTATTGTTGTAGGTATTTAATGACACATGGCAATTTCAATCCTTTCTGATTCCTTTCCTGCCAATATTCTTTCATCTTTTTACTATGACTTTGTTTTCTTTCTCCAAACTGTTTCACTCTTCTTCTCTTACTTGATGTTATCTGGGAATCTTTCCAACTGTAAAACTACTATTTTGGAAACAATTTGTGTGCTCTGCAGTTTCAGCTTTGCACGATGTAATTGAATAATCCATTAAATTTCATGCATGCAGAATCCATCTCTTCTACCAATATTTCAGCAGCATATTATCCAACCATCCTCAGAGAGAATCTTGAGAACTGTCTCTTTGCTCATTCTGAGGGGGACCAGAAGATGCAGCTGAAATGTTAAACAGAAGAGATGGAATTTGTGCAGCTCATGCACAATAGTTACTGGACTATTTTGTGTGCTTCTTCTTTCATGTCATATGTTTTTTAATTATTTTAAGTTCTCATATCTAAATTGTATCTTTCTGTTGTGCTTCGGTATCTGTTTCAGTAGCCTGTTATCATAATTCTTTATGAAATCCCAAAAGTGTAAGCTTTCACACAAAGTCCTCCTAAAACAAAACACTCACACACTCACACACTCACACACTCACTCACTCACTCACTCACTCACTCACTCACTCACTCACTCACTCACTCACTACTGTTTCGAGTACTAGAACCCGACAGCAGACTGGAACTGCATGTGATGAGAGCGGCAACCTGCTCGACTGGTGGGTGGTGAGGGAGGAGGCGCCATGGGGTGGGGGTGGGGAGACAGACAGTGATAGTACTGATGGAGTGGGGGAAGATGCTGTGCTGCGTGTGGGAGTTTGCAGGGACATGGTGGGCTGCTAAGTCAAGAGTTCGGGGAGCTGTGCTGGAGGGGGTGGTAGGGGGAAGATAAGTAGAGAAGGGAAAAAGCCTTGTCGATGCATCAGTGGTGTATAAAGCATATGTAGTGCTGGAGTGGCAGGAGAGAAGGGAATAGGTAGATGGAGGAAAGGGAGACTAGCAAAGGTTGAGGCCAGGGGAGTTATGGGAATGAAGAATATGTTGTTCATGAACTATCTAGAGGAATCCTTTCTAACCATCCAGAATACCAAACCCTTCATCTGATTCAGATTCATTGACATCCTCTTCATGATTTGGACCAAGGGAGAGGACACCCTACCCCCATTCCTTCAGAAGCGCAACACAGTCCACCTAGTTCTCCCCACGATTCCTTGATGTTGACCTCCTCCTCAAGGAAGGCCACATCAGTACCTCTGCCCACGTCAAACACACCAATAGCCAACAATACCTCCACTTTGACAGTGGCCACCCATTCCATACCAAGAAGTCCATTCCAAACAGCCTAGCTACCCAAAGTTGTTGCTTCTTTAGGGGAGCAGTCCATCCCCAAATATGCAAAAGGTCTCACTAAGAGCTTCAAAGGCCAAAATTACACTTCCAACTTGGTCCAGAAAGAGATCTCCCATGCCTTGTCTCTTCAGTCACCTACAAACTCCTTCATACCCACTGCTTGGCCACAAAGGAGCATTCCTCCCTTAACTCAGTACCAACTACGACTGGAGAATCTGAATGACATCATCCCCATTACCACCCCCTCTCCCTCCCGCAACTACAGTGGTATTCCACTGTCAACTGAACCTACACAGTATCCTTTTCCATCCCTATTCCCAACCTCTTGCCTCATGGCTCATATCCTAGCAATAAACCTAAGTGCAAGGACTTGTCCAATACAGCCACCCGCTACCACTCACTCCTGTCCTGTCACAGGCATCTCCTCGCCCATCAAAGGCAGTGCTACCTGTGAAAGCTGGTATGTGATCTACAAACTAAGTTGTAACCACTGTGCCACTTTCTGTGTGGGTATGACCACTAATGCGCTGAATGGTGAATGGTAAACTGTGGCCAAGAGACAGCTGGACCACTGTTGTGGAACTCTCCCTACAGCATATCCTTTCTTCCCAAACCTGCCCAGGCCTCAACTTTAGTTAGTTCCTATCCTCCACATACTTGTTCCTTCCCTCCTCCCCCTCCAACATTACCCATGCCTTATATCCCACCGATGCACCTACAAGTCTTTTTCTCCCCTTCTCAACATCTCTCCTCTCTCTTTCCTCCTACCCCGTCAACACCCCCCCCCCCCCTTTCCAAACCACCCCTTCTCAGCACATATTCCTGAATCTGTTTGAAGATCCTGCATCGGCCACAATTTATCGGAATCCTCTTCCTGTTGGCTGATGACCGGTGCTATTCATGACGTTTTCCCCCTTAGAAAAGTTCACTTTCTTTTAAAGAAATTAGCAACTTCACTATTGTGGGATATTCTTTCCTTTTATAGTACCCTTATATGTGCCGACAAATTCCATCGGATTGGAAAGAATCAATACCTGTAACAGGACGAGGCTGCTTTTTTTTTTTCTTTCCTGAAGTACTTAAAAACACTGTTTCCCCCATAGGGGCTTTCTTCCGCACTGTTTACTTCACTGTCGTGTAAGTCTTGAAGTAGCACCCCTTTCCTTATAACTGTTTTTTCACCGAGTCCTACAGTTTTCGAGGTACACTCTAAAACTTTATCGGCAGGAATCGATGCGTGCCCAGGAACAGAAACAAATTATTTTCCGTGCTTGTAAAACTCATGCGTCCTCTGTAGCAATTCCAAAGCCTGACTATTTAATGGCACTCCACAGCGCAAGAGATTGTCGCATGGTGAACGACATCATTTTGGTGACATTGTTTAACAAACAAAAACTGTAGTCGAGGTGGTAACACAACATAACAGCAGGCGTTTGTGCACTAACATACAATGTTTACACGGAAGCCAGCAATGTGGTAGTGTCGACGCCAGAACCGGGTTTTGTTTGGTGCTGTTATTGGTTCAGATGATGTGGCGCCTCCCGTTCCTCGTTTGTTTGTTAGTTACTACCAACTCTATGGCACTTGGGGAGTGGCCTTGAAGTGACGTGTTTCAGCAGCGTGGGTATAACTTGCATAGAGGCATTCTGGTTTCAGTTCTGTTATTGTGTGCTAGTTTCGCAGTTTTGCATGGATTCTCTTTTACTGTATATGTTCTTGGTTATTCTGTATGTTTTTTCAAGTACCACCTACAGCAAGCAATTTTTAAAACTTTTTTTTATTTCATTATCTCCTAGATACTGTAACTTTTAAAGCTTTGCTATTTGTTCATATAAACCATTAAAAATTTTTGTTTTTTCGTGTTAACAATAAATTTATTTTTCACTTGCTAACGCTCCAAAAGGCTGATTTTTGTTTCTGCTAAATTTTTTGAGAGTTAACTGCTCATCGTCTACACATTCAAGACAGCCTTCATTAATAAAGCACTCGTTCCCTCCCTAGTTTATTGGCGATACCCAGTATTACTTTTTTCATTTCAAAATTCTACTGCTGTTTTCTGACACAGTTATACATGTCTTGCAGGTAAACTCACACTTTACCAGACAATTGATTTTTTTTAATTACTAGAAATTTTGACGAGGACTATTACTTCCACTTTCATATTTTTAAAGTCTCCATGTTTATGATAGCTTGAAAGAATTAAAATATATTTGTTTCATTTCCATAGTTCTAAACTATGTAGAATAACATACCTGTCCCAAAAACTGGGATTTCAGTAGTATGTTGTCACTGCAGTGAACCGGTAAAATGGCGTAATTTTTAAATGTGCTTGTTTAGATGCAGCACATCTTGCAAGCTTTTGTAAAAAGAAAGCTTACAAGCTGTAGCTGTGATTTAGTTACTACAAAATTACATTGATATTAATAGCACAGTTATGTGATACTTGCTAGTAATAGTAGCAAAGTAGCAGTTGTGTTTGGAATTAGCAGATGAAACATTTTAAGTCAGTCTTCAGGAAATGGCGTTGTACTATCATTACATAGATTTGCCTGTCCTTAGTTTGTTAAGAGTAATTGCAATTCTCATTTTTGTTGATTATTGGTTCACGAAGAATGATTATTTTGCAGGCACAATGGCAATATCCTCCTGAATAACGAAGGTCGTCTTATACACATTGATTTTGGCTTCATGTTGTCAACTTCACCAAGAAACCTTGGGTTTGAGATGTCCCCATTTAAGCTCACTCAAGAGTTTGTGGATGTGATGGGAGAAGAAGACATGTTTAATTATTTTAAGTTTTTGATCCTGCAGGGTTTAGTAGCTGCAAGAAAGCATATGGACAAAATAGTCAGTCTTGTGGAGGTTATGTGCTCAGGTAAGTTGCTTCTAAAACATATAAATCATTAACAAGCAGAAAAATTGCATTGTTGTTACCGAGTATGAAATTCCCCCACCCCCTTCCTCCTTGGAAAGTGCACAATAAATTGAAAATATATTGCAATGTGTGTTTGGCTTTTATTGAGTGATTACCCTCTTTAGTTATGTAAAAAGGAACAAAAATGCTCAAAACTTCATCAGTAAAAGCAGAAAGTACCTGATAGAACTTTTCAATTTGTAGTATAAGAAAAAAATGATGGTAACAATTGCTGTGGAAAACAGTCATCCAAACTATATACATAACTTTTAGAGTGACAACTTGGGCACAAAACAAATGTAAACTTGACACAGTAACCATTTCAACAAAGTTGAACCAAAAGTGGGAAACAGAGAATAGAGAAACAACTAGTAGATGCAGACTCTATGGTAACAATAGTGATGTTATGACTGTCTCACCATTGTTTGAAGTTTTTGATAGTTTTGGAGAGAAACAAAGGCATATTAAAAGAAATTGACTCAGTGGGGCAGTTTACCGAGACAGCAGTTTGAATACAATGTGAATATTAAGTATTGTTGTTGGCAGAGTAATAATGAAACATATTGGAAGGGCAGGTTGTTGTTGGAGCAAAGAGTGGCAGTCGTTAGCGGGGACAGTTGTGGGATAGCAGTTGATGTACCCTCCCCCCCCCCCCCCCCCCCTTTGAGAACTGTCGCTGTACTGCTACAGAAAAGATGTCTTCACAATCTGCATTCGATATTAACAAGTTTCTCTTCTTCAGAAACAATTTTCTTGCTATTACCAATCTACATTTTATATCTTCTCTACCTCGGCCATCATAAGTTATTTTGCTACCAAAATAGTAAAATTCATCTACAATTTTTAATATCTCATTTCCTAATATAATTCCCTCAACACCACTAGGTTTACCATGACCACATTACATTACCATTGTTTTGCTTTTGTTAATACATTAACAGTATCACTAATTAATTGCTAAAGGTGTAATAATTGTCTACTGTATATCTTAATTCCCTTTTAGATTCCCAGCTACCATGCTTGAAGTCTGGTGCAGTTACAGTACAAAACTTAAAGAAGCGCTTCCACATGAGCATGACAGAAGAGCAGCTACAAGTGCTTGTAAACAATCTTGTTGAATCAAGCATCCATTCTCTCAGCACTAAGCTGTATGATGGCTTCCAATATTTCACCAATGGGATCTTGTGAAGTGCTGTGTTTGTGTAAAGTATTGTTCGCAAAAGTTAATTGAAATTCTTGTTGTTTGCTGTAAGACATTTGTTCCTCGCATGTGAAAAAGTTGATTATTAAATTCAGTTTTAAAACGTTCAGACAGTTTATTAATTTACTGCTGTTTGTATGTTGTGTAAATAAAAATTGTAAAAAATATTTTTGTTCATAAGGAGGATGTGGCTGCAGATGTGTGGACTTGCTTGACTTTACCATGTAAAGTGTTACTGTGCACATTTGCTATGTAATTCTGGCAAATTATAACTGAAAGGGTAGCAACCCTGAATTCAAGAAAAGTCTGGTAATACTGGACTGAACAACCTTATTGATCAATATGTTGTTTGTGGTATTATGAACACAATATTTACTGAAGTTGCAAGAAAAGTAAAATGCTTCCCATATTTTATAATTGTTTTCTGATGTGATATTAGTATAATAATAAAAAAATGATTACATCAGTGAGGTGTGTGCCTCATTCTGTAATAAAATATTAACACTATAAAGTCAGGAGCAGTGGCTACTTTTCTTAGACATGGTTGATGATGATTGGAAATTCTGATTTACAAATGTATTTTGTCCTGTTACTGAAGTCATAAATTATTACTGTGTACTAAAATTTCAGGTGAAAGTATTTGGTGTCAGATATTTTTGTCTTCTGCTGAGAAATGCAAGCAGAAATAAACCATTCCTGGCAATACACAGGCTTAACTTAACCATATTTTAATCATTATACATATTAAGATTTAATGCTGAAAAATTTTTATAGCTCTGTGTCTTTTCATATGAATAAATGAAATACTGATTGTCTGACTATGCAGATTTCAAAATTGCAAAGAATTACATCAGCATATTGTTAAATACTCATGAAGCAACCCCCCCCCCCAAAAAAAAAATCCATTTTAATGTTCTGGAGCGCATTTCAGTCATACAAATAAGTGTGTGTGTGTGTGTGTGTGTGTGTGTGTGTGTGTGTGTGTGTGTGTGTTGGCGGTGCACATGGCATTCAGCAAAAATGTTAATCCTTTTTAAAAAGAGAAACCAGCAGTACTTTTGTTTAAAACCATTTTAGCCAATCAGTGGAATTTTAGAAGTTTGTCAGATACTCAGCAATCAGAAAGAACTTCTTCATTCTAGCTTATATTTTTCAAATTCTATGTTATGTATGGGATTTAGTAATTGAATTTCTTTTCAAATTAAAAGGATACATTACTTCAAAGGAAAAACTTTTTTTTTTTTTTTTAATTTTCAGCAATTGATTGTAATATTGCCTTGCCATTAGTTAAAAATGTACCTTATAATTTTTATCTGGAAATATGTGGATAATGCAGCAACATTGAAGAAATTCATCTTACTTCCATTGTATGATTTAATTAAAATATTATTGTTTGTAATAAAATTTTGTACCTTTAAGTTAGTTACCAGAATTGATCTGAACCAACCTAAGGTATAATTTTGTTGGGGTTGTAGTTAGTAGTAATGATTTCTTCCATTTGCATTTAAGAGTGGAACTTTATTAAATTTAAGTACAACCACGTAAGTCAATGTGTCATACAATGGTGTAGGGCACACATTTATTTTACAGTATTTCATAAAATGGAACTGTAATCCTCTCCACATTACAAATTAATCCTGTTGTGTGCAGCTCTCATATTATACAAGTTTTCATTCATTCCATAAAGTGTATCACTCTTCATTTCACATTATATGCATTAAAACTAAACATACATTTAAGACTGAAACACTATGTGAAATAAAATACTGATTGCATGATCTTATTTTAGTGTAACAATACTGTGTTACGGCAATTTGTTTTGTGTGTTTAATTAGTGTTCTGTTAATTGAGGTCAGTAGTACTTCAGTTTATATTTATATTCTTCTGTGGTCTTTGTATAGGTGAACTGTGTCTTATGTATTTGTGTCAGTGTTATTTTGTTTCACATTTGTAAAAAAAAAAAGTTTGCTATTTAAATATGTTTACACACACTGACCCCACAGTTTTTAATGTGGGTCGTGCCTATATAGGTGCTGGGAAGAAAATGTGAAATTTTCTTGCTGCTGTAATTAGTGTGCGTCAGATGTACTTCAAAATGTAATGAATTTTGAGCTGTGTGACTGTTAAGAAACTCTTCTCATCAACTTATGTAAATAGATGTATCAAGCTCATGAAGAAGAGACAGATTTTTCTTAACATCATATCAGATTGTTGACTTATTTAATTCCCGTAATAGTAATATTCACTATGTAACCGTGTAATGTTTGATATTAAAGATCATGTATATTGCTGTCATTCCATTTGTATTTTATGAAATAAATTTATAAACTCATGTCACAGCTTGATTTATTTGTTGCATTCTTGTAATTTATATAGAAAAATTGTCCATTTGAGAAACATTGGAAGTGGAGAAAAAGGATAGTTACATTTGGAAGACCTTAAATAAACCATTAGAGAGAGGAACACTTGCAAGTTCATCAAGCAGATAAAATACCCATTGAAACAGCGTACGACCTAATCTTGTGTGTCTTAGTGGACAAGTTTAATGCTATGAATTTAAAAGTTTTTTTTTATCCATGGTTACTCAGTTTATTTTTCAGTTAGTAATTTTTTTCTGTATGTAATAACTGAAAATTATTGCCGTGGGTTGGATTTCAGTGTAAACTTTCAATACCCTAGTAACTGACCAAGTCACTCAGTTCACAGGAAGATGCTTAGTAAAGTACTGTGCTGTCAAAACGAACTATGGTGTGGTGACAGCTTTACTTAATGCTAACACTTACTCTCTGCACTTATAAAAATTAAGCTAAAACACCAGGAATCATAAAAAATTGATGTAAGACAAAAAATTTCCTTCTCATTTGATAACTAATAATGTTTGCACGACATTTATTCTATGTCGTGGAATAACACGATTGAATATTTGAAACATTGTTATTGTTCAAAAACTTGCAAGATGTTGGGTTTTATGAAAAATACAAGGTGAACTGATATGTATCTGGAATCATTGATTTATTTTAGTACTTATATGTATAGCTAAAATAAAATAATCCAACATAACAGTGCAGCCATATATTTAGAAAACATCTTACTTTATTTCCTGTTGAAATACTATCAGCTGTTAGGCAACCCACAGTATTGTCATAGAAGAGCATGGTCACTGGGCGCACACAACACGTGCTAATGCATCACAACAGATTTTCATTAAAAATACATAGATTTTGACAACAGATGCCCATAATTAACTTTTTCTGTATCCAAGATCTTGTAAGCTTGTACATGCAGGACTAGACTCTCTTGGCCTATTTGTGTGTGTTGAATGAATGCTTCAGGTTGGGTACTCTTGTCATATTTCCACATTTCGTCTTAACCTTTTGAGCACTATGGTAGCTGCATGTTGTGCATGGGCCTGTTGTCAACATTTTCCCTAACAGTTCAGTGGAATGGTATGGTATTTCACAACCTCCATTTTGGTTGGCCCTCACTAAGTTAATAATATGTGTTTATAGTAATGATCTCTTGTTTCAGTTTGCAGATTATTACAGCAACACTTTTGTAATGAAATAGAGAGGTAGTATGTATTCTGCCCCTATTGATTTTGTTAAAAAAGGGTAGTCCACCAGGAAGTGGCGAACAGTTAAAATTTTGGCGGAATATGTACAAAGAGGCGGGGTAGCGCCACTTAGCAAATGATGATGGCTAAAGAGGCAGTGCCCAATATGCAGCCGAGTTAAAATAATCTCCTCCCAGTGGTAGGGCTGACAGATCATCCAAGGCACTGGGAGAGGCTTAATAAGCCCGAGCTTATTCCCGTGAAGGGAAGACCATTGGCGATGCCAAAGGGACACCACCTCCTGACAGACGTCAAAGCAGAGATCATCAGAGGGAAAAGAGGTACTCGCGGGCTGACGTAAGAGGACTGCAGCCTTGGCACCAGTGTCAGCAGCCTTTTTTCCTGGCAGCCCAACATGACCAGGAACCGACAGAAACATGACACTGGCTCCACCAAGAGTGAGCAAGTGACAGTTTCCCTGGACCATCTGAATAAGGGATGGGCAGTGTACAGTGCACATAGACTTTGAAAGGCACTGAGTGAGTCTGAGCAGAGGACACAATTGAAAAGCCTGTGTCGCTGGATGTACTCCGTGGCCTGATGCAGGGCAAAGAGCATGGCTGTAAATACTGAGGAGTGTGCTGGAAGCCAATATTGAGTGCCAGTGACGAAGGTACACCCGACCCCACAGTCAGTCGGAGAGCTATCAATGTATACAAAAGTACTATTGCGAAATTCCATGCAAAAGTCATGAAACTGAAGGCAATAGACCGAGGCTGGAGTAGTGTCCTTAGGAAGCGAATGAAGGCCAAGGTTAACATGGGCCGCTTCACGAAGTCAAGGTGGTGAAGGGTTCACACCCACCGGGAAAGTCACTGGTAGTGTGAAGTTAAGGCACCGTAAGAAGGGCCGAAAGCCCTATACTCATGATCAAAGGAATCATCAAAGAAGGAGGCTTAGAAAGGGTGGCCACACATGGTAGACAAACGGCATGAAAACCTGCTGAGGAGAAAGTCATGGCGGTAAGACAGTGGTAGTTCAGCAGCATCATCATACAGACTCAACCGGGCTAGTGTAGAAGGCAACTGTGGCTAAACAGATGCCATGTTGGTGGACAGTGTTGAGATGCCATAAGAGGGATGGGTGTGCAGATGCATAAACAACCTCAGTCGAGTTTCGAACGGACAAGGGACTAGTACAAATGGAGGAGGGTGGTTTGATCGGCACTCCAGGAAGTGCCATTGAGGACATGTAGGGCACTGAGGGACCACATACAGTGGGCTGCCAGGTAAGATTAATGGGAGGACCAAGAGAGTTTTCTATTGAGCATGAGCTCGAGGAGTTTCATAGTTACAACGAACGGAAGGGCAATAGGCCCGAGATGGAGAGATGGTGGGAGAAACCATTGGCGCCACCAGAAATTCATACAGACAGTTTTGTCAGTGGCAAAGTGAAAGTAAAGACAAACAAGACAGCACTGAAGACACCATCCAGTGAGACATGTCCATGGAGAACTGCAATAGATGGCAAAATCATCAACAAAAAGGGAGCCGGAGATGCCAAGCAGGAGACAGGTCATTATAGGCTCAATGGTGATACCAAAGAGGACAACACTCAGGACAGAACCTTGAGGCACACTATTTTCCTGGATAAAGGTGTCAACAAGGCAGAAACCATGAGCACTTTGAAAACTCGGTCTTGTAAAAATGCCTGAAGAAAACAGGTCAGGTGCCCACAGAAGGCCCACATACAAACAGTACGGAGGATACCAGTTCTTCAGCAGGTGTTGTAGGCCTTCTCCAAATCGAAAAACATGGCCACAGTCTGGGATTTCCGCAGAAAACCATTCATGACATGGGTGGACAAAGTAACAAGATGGTCAACTGCAGAATGCCACACTCGAAATCCACACCGTGCATTTGTTAGTAAATGGTGAGACTCAAGCCACCACACCAGCCAGGCGTGAATCATACATCCCATCATCTTGCAAACGCAGCTGGTAAGAGAGATGGGGCAATAGCTAGAAGGAAGGTTTTTGTCCTTACCGGGCTTAGGTATGGGTATGATGGTGGTTTCATGCCAGTGTCCAGGAAATGTGCCCTCTGCTCATATTCGGTTGTATGTGTTAAGCAGAAAGGCCTTGCCCACAGGAGAAAGGTGCTGCAAAATCCAAATGTGGATGGCATCTAGCACAGGGGCAGAGGATCGGGATGAACTGAGAGCATGATCTAGCTCCTTCATAGTAAAGCCGGCTTTGTAGCACTCATGATTCGGAGAAGAGAAGGGTATCATCCAAGCCACCTCAGCTTGTTTCTGATGAAAGAAGGCAGGGTGATAGTAGGAATAGCTAGAAACTTCAGCAAAATGGTGGCCAAAGGTGTAGATAGCAATATGGTCCACAATGACATCGTCAGGCCGGAAACTGGGGAATAGATCTTGGTTCCAGAGAGCCGTTGGAGGTTGGCCCACACAACAGAGGAAGGTGTGGAACTGTTAAAGAACTATAATGAAATCCAGCTAGCTATTTTGCTATCCTGAAGAACATGCCAACACTTAGCATGCATCTGTTTATAATGAATGCAGTTTGCCTGCGTAAGGTGGCGGTTAAAAACGTGGAGAGCATGTGTCCGTGTGCGAACTGTGTCACGGCATGCCTCAGCCCACCAAGGGACTGTGACCTAACGTGGTAAAGAGGAAGTGCAGGGGATGGAACATTCTGCTGCAGTAAGGATAACGTATGTGAGATACTCCACCAGGTCATCACAACTGGGGAAATCTCGTTCTTTGAAGGTCGCCAGGGAGGAGTAAGGCAGCCAGTCAGCCTTAGGAAGCTGCCATTTAGGTGTGCACATGGATGGGGTAGGAGTCAGCAAATGGATAGCACACAAAATCGTCACTCGAGTAGGTGTCAGGAAGAACAAACCACTCAAGACGAGGTGCAAGCTGGGCAGTGCACAAGAAGAGGTCCAAATGGGAATAGGTGTGCGAAGAGTCGCAAAGGAAATTGGGTGTTCCATTGTTAAGGTAGAAGAGGTTAAGTTGGTTCCTGGTCAGCCAAGAGGGCACCTCTCTGACAGGTCCAGGGAGAATCCCAAGGGAACGATGCATATTAAAGTCACCGAGTGGCAAAAAGGGGTGGGGGCAGCTGCCCAATAAGTTGAAGGAAGTCTGCCCTGGTGATAGCAAATGATGGAAGGACATATATGGTACAGAGGAAAAAAGTCAGGAGCGGAAGGCAAAGGCGAACTGCAACAGCTTGTAGACTGGTAGTCAGTCAGGCAGGGAGATGGGCTGACTATGAATATCATCCTGTATGAGCAGCATGATGCCCCCATGTGGTGGAAAGTTGACCTCAGGGGGAAAATCAAAATAAATCAGTAAGAAATTTGAAATCTCAAAGAGGTTGTGAGGGCGCAATTTTGTTTCCTGAAGGCAGAGTACAAGGGGATGCTGCAACGCTAAAAGCAGCCGTAAATCGTCTTTGTGGGACTGAAGGCTGTGAACATTCTATTGGAGGAAAGTCATGATGACGAAGAGATGTAGGGGTGTCACCCCGGCGGCTGCCGAATGACAGCTAGGGAAGAGGCGCTACTACATGACACAGAAGCAGGAGGATTCTACTCCATGGTGTCCACAGAAGCATCAGCTTGCTTGTGCAGTCGGTCTGTGGAGTCCAATGCTGAAAAACAGTTGATGGTGCGCACCAACGACATGGAGGCTGGCCAGGCTAAGGTACCACATGACGACACCATCGAAGAGGATTTTCGAGGTGGTGAAGGAGAAGACCACTTGTCTTTGGTGGATTTCTTTGAGCCTCTCCGGTTAGATGAAGACTCGTGTGTTGTCTGGCTGGAGGGACGGAGGAAGTCTTCAAAAGAGAACTCCTTCTGTTCCTTCCGGCCTACCGGTTGTGTAGCTGATGGCTTTGCCCCTTCAGGTGAGAGTTTGATGGCTTGTTGCACAGTTGGACGGGGGGATGGCGATGCTACCTTGACACTGGGCGATTTCAGAGCCTCAGAGCTGAATTGGAGGTCGCATGTCTGTGTGACCATGTCCTTCATGGAGCGAGGGGTAGCAAGAACAAAACTATAGGTATCAGACAGGAGAACACAGGGTTTACGACTAGCCAGTACCTTGTGAGCAACTGCATAAGGCACCTTTTCCTTTACCTGGATCTCTTGAACAGCTCGCTCACCAAGATACGCTGGACAATACCGAGAGGAGGCGGCATGGCCGCCATTGCAGTTGATACAGAGGGGAGAAGGAGGTAGACAATTGCCCTCGTGTGCATCCCTACCACAGGTGACACATGTGGCTGGGTGTCGACAAGATGTTCTAGTGTGACTGAAACAGCTGGTAGCAGCGCATAGGGTTCGGAATGTACGGCCAGACAGTGATAAGTTCATAGCCTGCTTTCAGCTTGGAAGGAAGCACCACTCTGTCAAAGGTGATAACGAGAGTGCGGGTGGGCACTACGGAGGAATCTACCTTTTTCATTACATGATTGACAGCAATGACACCCTGATCAGAGAGGAAAGATTGGATATTGGCCTTGGTTAGACTGTCAAGCAGCCTGGTGTAAATTACACCACAGGAAGAATTCAAAGTTCTATGGGCCTCGACACAAACAGTGTAATGATGGAGAAGCGAGGCAGCAAACAGTTGTTGTGCTTGAGAATCAGAAGTGGTCTCCAAAAGCAAAGTGCTATTCCATGAACGAGACCAGGATTTCGCGGGCCAGCAATTGCACCTACACCTTTCTTAATAACAAATGGATTTACCGTGGCGAAGGGCTGACCATCTTCAGTATGTGAGACCATGAGGAACTGTGGTGCAGCGGGAAGGGCCTTTGAATTGTTAGCCTCATTATATTTATGTTTTGTAGATGTTGAGGGGGAAGAGTATTGACTCCTCGCAAGGAATTCCCCCGTGATTGCCAGCGTCTCCGATGGCACGCTCCTTCCAACACAGGGCCCTCTACACAAGGGGGCGCAACCGCCTTAGGTGATTGTTCACACCACCTGAACACCTGACAGAAGGACCAATCGGCAATTTGGGAAGGTTACAGCTCAGGAAATCACCCCTCCCTGGGCCTGGCCTGTACCTGTCAACCCAGGGCTGGGAATTACGCGTTACCCATTCACCTGTTATGCATCAGATGTGTGAGCCAGTCTTCAGTAGCGCACAGGAGGATGAAGGAAAAAAAGAGGATCCTCAAACGCCTAAGTGGAGGAACAAGAGGAGAAGGGAAACAAAGAAAGGAAAGGGAGCAAAACCCAAAGGTGAGACTGTTCGCTTGTCAGCGACAGAATTGTTGCAGGATCGGTGTGTTCAATCTGGAACTCCAGATGGCCGAGCTGAAGCCGGGACCCACCACGCCGCATTTTGCCAGGAGGCCAAGCAAGTTCAATAGCGTCAAGGGGCAGTGCAGGGTGATACAGTGGTATTCAGTGGCATGTCTTTATTCAGCTAATTTACAGTACTCGATGGGTGCAGTGTAGTGTCGGTGTGCTGCCCGCAGCGCTGTCCTGCGAGACCAGCTGGCTCAGCAACTCCTGGTATGCTGATGCAGCTGTTGCTGTCATCAAGGCCACTCTGCTGTAAGCCAGCCGCACTCACTGCTGCCTGTGATTCCATAGACTGCTACAGCCCTGGTCCTCGCAGCCCTCTGCTCTGCCCGACCATGGGACAAAGGTGGGTGTACTGGTCACCCATGGTCCTTGGACCACCACTGCTCCCAGAACAGGGCCAGTCTTGAACCCACACCCTCCTGGATGCTGAGCCACAACTTGCCACTAGTGGTGCTTGCCGGATGGCAACACCCACCGCCATCTCTGGTACTGCTGCAGCGTTGCTGCGCCAGGACCCTGGTACACCAGGTGGAAAGTGAAGATGGCCCATAGATTAGAGTGGAACAGAGCCCCCCCTGGACACGCTGCAGACTGCTGTCACTGCCCTCTTTCAGGCAGACCATGTGATCTCCAAGCTCCAGGCTGCCGTTCTGTCCCGCCCCGGTGTTGTGTCCCCAGAGGCGGAATATAGCCCAAACAATTACATAGAAACAAAGTACAAGTTTATGTAGAATACTTATACCATTGCTGCCAGACTGGCCCCATAGACCAGCACCATCCCAACGTTCGACTGACCTGGCACACACTGTCAAGCTAAAATTGCCTGGCTATTTACATTGGTTTTTCCCTCACTTCTGACATACTGTCAGAGAGAGAGAGAGAGAGAGAGAGAGAGAGAGAGAGAGAGAGAGAGAGAGAGAGAGAGAGAGAGAGAGAGAAACTATGGCAGGGATAAATTCCCACACATCAGCCATTTACAAATCGCCACTCCTGGCTCTGGCCTAGTGC
The DNA here is from genome assembly GCF_023897955.1 of Schistocerca gregaria. Classification (NCBI taxonomy): domain Eukaryota; kingdom Metazoa; phylum Arthropoda; class Insecta; order Orthoptera; family Acrididae; genus Schistocerca; species Schistocerca gregaria. The sequence continues at coordinate 244,335,265 of NC_064921.1, forward strand.
CCCGTCTCATACATTACAATAACTTAAAGCAACGCTGCAGTTTCCTGCCTCGTTGTTGCTCCACTCAAAAAAATCGTGCATGCAATACCGCCATCGCAGATCCACACCCGCGAGTGACAAGTTTACCTTGCCTGGCCTGCTGGCTTTTGTCTGTTATCGCACTCTGACAGTGGCCCCAGATTTCATCGCCCAACAGTGCCTTCATTGAATTTTGATAAAATTTCCCTTTCCCTCAACTAGGATTGACACTAGCACAGCAGAATGCAGAACATTCCCAATAATATCCCAAACGTTTCCCCAAGGGAGGGGAAAAAATAGTAATAGGATAGCCATGCAGCATTGAAGGGAAAAAATGCTGCAAAGGCTGGGGCCCAATGGTAGCACGAACCTGCCAAAGAGTGGCAAGCTCCCTCGGGGGTCCATAATAGTTAAAGTGTTCCTGTTGCAGGTTTTGTTCACAAACTGACCTCTCTATTATGTTCCATAAATGTTCAATGGGATTAGAGTGGGCAATCTGAGTGGTCAGATCATTTGCTCAAATTGCCAAGAATGTTCTTCAACCAATCATGAACCATTGTGGCCCAGTGACATGGCGCATTGTCATCCATAAAAAATCCTTTGTTTAGGAACATGAAGCCCCTGAATGGCTGCAAATGCTCTCTGATGCACCCAAACAGAACCATTTGCAGTCAATGATCAGTTCAGTTGGATCAGAGGGCCCAGTCCATTCCATGTAAACATAGCCCACACCATTATGTAGCCACCACCAGCTTGCACAGTGCCTTGTTGACATGTTGGGTCCAAGGCTTCATGGGCACTGCACCTCACTCAAACCCTAATGTCAGCTCTTACCATGTGAAATCTGAACTCATCTGACCAGGCCACGGTCTTCCAGTTGTCTAGGGTCCAAGCAATATGGTCACAAGCTCAGGAGAGATGCAGCAGGTGGTGTTATGCTGCATGCAAGGGCACTCATATTGGTCGTCTGCTGCCATAGCCCATCTGTATGTGTGTATCACTATCCCATGGCTTTTGTCATGTCAGTGTATATGTAAGAAACTATCACTTTTATTAAATATATTCAACAATTGCTCAGACATACAGTCCTTCAAGCCCTCTTGAAAATTGCATGCACATGTTTTGTTTCCCCAAAATACTGCAGAATATCTACAGAATACAAAATGTTCTACTGCAATCTACGTTCTATCCAAAAAATTCTCAGTGGTCACCAACATGTAGCACATAGTCATCCTGTACTGCCTGTGTATGAACTAAAGTTATTCTTGGTCATTACTTTGGAGGTCATGTGGTCAGGTCATACTACTGTTTGTTAGTCATGTGATGTATCACAAGTAAGGGAAGGCTATCTTAGACCCACCTTATGGTTAACTTCTTCTTTGCTCAGAAACCCAGTTCTAAGCAAAGAAGGAAAAGCAGGAAAATGGAAGGAGTATATAGAGGGTCTATACAAGGCCGATGTACTTGAGGACAATATTATGCTAATGGAAGAGGATGTGGATGAAGACGAAATGGGAGATTCGATACTGCGTGAAGAGTTTGACAGAGCACTTAAAGATCTGAGTCGAAACAAGACCCTGGGAGTAGACAACATTCCATTAGAACTACTGATGGCCTTGGGAGAGCCAGTCCTGACAAAACTACCACCTGGTAGGCGAAATACTGTCAGACTTCAAGAAGAATATTATAATTCCAGTCCCAAAGAAAGCAGGTGTTGACAGATGTGAAAATTACCAAACTATCAGTTTAATATGTTGCAGCTGCAAAATACTAACGTTAATTCTTTACAGATGAATGGAAAAACTGGTACAAGCTGACCTCGGGGAAGATCAGTTTGGATTACGTAGAAATGTTGGAACATGTGAGGCAATACTGACCTTGCGACTTATCTTAGAAAAAAGATTAAGGAATGGCAAACCTACGTTTCTAGCATTTGTAGACTTAGAGAAAGCTTTTGACAATGTTGACTGGAATACTCTCTTTCAAATTCAGAAGTTGGCAGGGGTAAAATACAGGGAGCGAAAGGCTATTTACAATTTGTACATACACCATATGGCAGTTATAAGAGTCGAGGGACATGTAAGAGAAGCAGTGGTTGGGAAGGGAGTGAGACAGGGTTGTAGCCTGTCCCCGATGTTATTCAATCTGCATATTGAGCAAGCAGTGAAGGAAACAAAAGAAAAATTCGGAGTAGGTATTAAAATCCATGGAGAAGAAATAAAAACTTTGAGGTTCGCTGATGACATTGTAATTCTATCAGAGACAGCAAGGGACTTGGAAGAGCAGTTGAATGGAATAGACAGTATCTTGAAAGGAGGATATAAGATGAACATCAACAAAAGCAAAACGAGGATAATGGAACATAGTCGAATTAAGTCGGGAATGAGATCAGGAAATGAGACACATAAAGTAGTAAAGGAGTTTTGCTATTTGGGGAGCAAAATAACTGATGATGGTCGAAGTAGAGAAGATATAAAATGTAGACTGGCAATGGCAAGGACAGCGTTCCTGAAGACGAGAAATTTGTTAACATCGAGCACTGATTTAAGTGTCAGGAAGTTGTTACTGAAAGTATTTGTATGGAGTGTAGCCATGTATGGAAGTGAACCATGGACGATAAGTATTTTAGACAAGAAGAGAATAGAAGCTTTCAAAATGTGGTGCTACAGAAAAATGTTGAAGATTAGATGGGTAGATCATATAACTAATGAGGAGGTATTGAATAGAATTGGGGAGAAGAGGAGTTTGTGGCACAACTTGACAAGAAGAAGGGACAGGTTGGTAGACCATGTTCTGAGGCACCAAAGGATCACCAATTTAGCATTGGAGGGCAGCGTGGAGGGTAAAAATCGTAGAGGGAGACCAAGAGATGAATACACTAAGCAAATTCAGGATGTAAGTTGCAGTAAGTACTGGGAGATGAAGAAGCTTGCACAGAATAGGGTAGCATGGAGAGATGCATCAAACCAGTCTCAGGACTCAAGACTACAACAACAACAACAACAACAACAACAACAACATGATTAACTTGTGATGAGGGAAGTCTGTCTTTTGTTCATCATATAATGAATCATGTGATGTCAATGCGCTCTCACAAGCCCATCATATGATGAGTCTTGTGAGGCTAGCTACTACTGGTCTATGATAAGATTATCAACAGCCTACAGTTTGACAGATTATGTGCTGAGGACACTTTAAAAGTGGGTCAACATATGACGGGTCACAGGATGATGTTACACTAATATTACACAGTCACTTGATGGTTTTTGTGATGAAAGAGTTAATATGTCTTGTGAGTGTCCTGCATAAAGTCAAGTCTACTATTACATGTTGTATGGAAGTTCCTTCCTGCTTCTCTTCTGCTTGCTAGATATAACTCGTAACTATATCTACACCTTTACTCTGAAAGCACAGTGAAGATACTTTCCATTGTACCACGTATTAAAAGATTTTTTTCTGTTCCTTTCTTGTAAGGAGCGCAGGGAGAATAATTGCTTAAATGTGCCTATGTGCTTTGCACTTCATGTAAGCTTGTCTTCATTGTTTGTACAGGAGCTGTGCATAGAGGTTTTTAGTGTATTCTTAAATTCCTCACTTAATATGGATTCTTGAAACTTTGTAATTAGGCATTCACAGGATACTTGCTGTCTATCTTTAAGAATCTGGTAGTTCAAGTTTTCAAACATTTTGACAATCTTTGTACATGTTCAATATTTACTTGCAACATTTTGCTACAAAATATATTGACAGAAAATAGCTAGTTTTGTGCTTGATTCCTAAGTGGTTTTCGAAGCATTTCACAAATAACGTACTGTTCATAACAGAACACTGCTTATTGTAGGGGTGATTACTGATGATCTTGCCTCACTTCAGTTCATTCCAAATAGATTGATCTCACATGAAGGAACTAGCTGAAGCACTTAATTAAGGAAATAGTAAACATCTGACTTGGGTTTCATCTTCAATTGTATAGTATACAAGGTCGGTTCAAAAAATTCTTGTGCTTTTTGCACAAAATTTTTCTATGTTTATCTTTTACTTATTGTGCTTGGTCTCCTTCAAAATACAAATACTGTCTTCAACAATTAATACACCGCTCCCAATGCCATTCCACTTGCGGAAGCAGTCTGATATGCCTCTTGCTGGATCGCACGAACTGCCGTCTAGGAATTTTGTTTTATCTCATCAGCATGACTTTGACATTTGATCCAAGTTGACGAGTTTTTTTTGGTCTTGGATAACATTTCCCAATTGACAGTGAAGATTGAACTGTGGTCTCAACATCATAACTGTAGACCTAAGTCACATCACCAGTTATGATTCTCTTAAGGAATATCTTGTTCTCATTTGTGAGATTCAAAAGCTCTTCACAGATTATGAGGCAAAGGGCTTTCTGGCCTTGACTCATGAGCTGTGCGACTAACTTGGCGGCAATAAGATGCATTCCAAGATGCTGTGTCATGATTTCATGACATGATCCAACTGAAATATTACATTCTTCTGCAATCTCTCAGTCAGTTTTCAATTGGCACACACAGTTTCGTTGATATTCCTGACATCAGCATCCTTGGTAGAAGTCAAAGAGCATCCTGAATGAGGGCCATCTTTAAATTGCATCTGGACATTTTTAAACCATGTGAACCATTTGTACCACAGAGTTCGGCTTAAGCGCTCATCACCATAGGCTTCCTGCATTGTTTGGTGTGTCTATGTAAAGATTTTCTTGAGTTTCACACTAAATTTAAAGTAGATGGATTGCTCCTCTAACTCTGCATCTCGAAATTCCCAAACTGTGTGACACAACATTCTACTCAATGCAACACTGAACAATAACTAACAAACATACAACAATGTAACTTCTGGCAGATACACTTCAAACACAGGCATGTGCAAGGATGCCAACCGCATTTCACTCCAACACACTCTCAGTGCAAAATTACGAATGTTCTGGAATGTTTTGAACAGATCTCATAAGTCGTGAAAAATGCATTGATATCGAGAAACTTTTGTAACCGAGTCTACGTAACACAGAGCTTGCACCTAACTTCAGACTGCCCGATTTGTTCCAACACCAGTCTATAAATCAATACAACAACCATCATATTACATAACATGGTTACTTATGAATGATTAAAATTATAATTTAAAATTATGATCTTACAAATTTCCTGGTACAGAAATGTGCTTTACAAAAAATTGAGATATGTTTTTCACAATCAGTAAGCTTTTGCTCAAAAGGCCTTCTTCTGAATTAGACAGCATACACACATACATCCAAGCAAATGTGCGCACACAGATTGATGAAGACTGTCTCTGGCTACTGAGGCCAGACTGCTTGAATGTTTGCATGTACGTTAGAATTTGGAAGGCCTTTTGGCCAAAAGCTTTCTCGTTTAAAGGTTTTTGTTGTACCTATGTGTGATTCAACATCTCTACTACAAAGTGAGTAGCAGCCTATCCTTTTCATAATATTGTCTTTTTTTTCTCATAAACTGAGTCTCTATTAAATGTTTGTTCCTATATGAAATTTTATCAAATGTGCTTCATAAACAATTAATTTCATAAAACATTAATTTATTTTCAATTATAAAATTACTTTTGATGCTAAAATATACAATGAATTCATATCTAGTAACTGACACTATGTAACAGCTGTCTCAAAAATAAATAATTTGTGAACAAGATCTCAGGAAATGATGTCAAATTGTATTTCTCGAATTTTGGATAAAAGTAGATTTACGTGAAATAAACATAATTTGAAAACTTTACGAATTCTTATTGAGTGTAATGGCTATTACAAATTTATATTCAAGTGAAATTAAGTACAGTCATGTTAACAGTAATTTACAAAGTATGTGTTTTATGTGCAACTTGTATATCAGCTTTGCGTGTCAGTCCTGGCATTGATTGCTTCATTATAGTGTTTTCTGTTATGCTTCATTACACCTAGTCAATCTGATTCAATAAGTCTCTCACGCACGTCAATATTCAGGGATGGGTCATATGAATGTTTTATAAGTAATCTCCTTCATGAACTCTTTGCATTTCTACTGTACCCTACCAAAGATCCAAAGTCTGCCACCTACATTAACTACAACTGAGCCTATGTGCTCATTTTATTTCATATCATATCCTTACAAATTGTTACACCCAGGTATTTCTGTCAGCTGACTGATTCCAATTGTATCCCATTGGTATCACAGTCATAGGATACTAAGTTGTTTCATTCTATTAGTGCACAGTTTACATTTCTGAACCTTTAAAGTGAGTTGGCAATCTTCAATCTTTGTACCACTTTGAAATCATTTCATGATATGGTTGAATATTTGTGCACTTTCTTCAAACAAAACTTCAGTATGTACGAATGCATCATATGTGAAAAGTCTGAGATTACGATGAATATTGTCTGCTACACTATCAGTATTAATACAAAAAATGAACATCAAGGGTTCCAGCACACTTTCATGGGGGTTGCCTTAAGTTACTTTCATATTTGTCGATACTCTCTATCCAACATAACATGCTGCATCCTCTCTATAAAGGAATCGTCAATCCAGTAACAAATTTTACTTCATTCACTTATGATTGTACTTTGATTCATAAGTGTTGACATGGTACTTAATCAAACACTTTTTGAAAGATATGAAATACTCCATCCACCATCTTAACAGAGCCTCATTCCATGACTTTCAGGGTGTCATGTGAGAAAAAGTTTAGTTGTGTTTTGCATGACCAGTGACTTTGCGATCCATGATGATTGGTGTAGAGGTAATTCTGTTGGGGATACCTCATTATATTTGAGTACAGAATTGGTTTAAGATGCTATTAAAAATGGATGTCAAAGATGTTGGATAGCAGTTTTGTTAATCACTTCTGCTACCCTTCTTGTAGACAGATCTGACTTGTGCTTTCATACCACTACTGCACTAAGTTTTTCATTTGAGGGCTCTTCCATATATTATGTATATAAGATGGAGTAGCACAGACACAAATTCTGTGTAGATTCTGGTTGAGCTTTCATCAGTCCTAGAATTTTGTTTAATTTTAACCATTTCAGCTCTTGCTCAGAGCCACTCACATTAACATTTATGTCACTTATCTTTGTAGTGTTGTAATAATTACACTTGTGTAGTACTCCTTGATTATTATTTGTTGTATAGATACATTTTAAAATGAAAATGGAGTTCAGAAATTCTGCTGTTGGTTGATTACTTGGTTCTCGTGTCATACATGAGTATCTTGACTCCAGTTCTGGTAGTAACATTACAAGCAGAAGGTGAGGAGATAGAGAAAGCACTTGAGGATATAGAATGGGTAATTCAATATGCAAAAGGAGATGAAATCTAATAATCATGGGGACAGAACATTTTAGTAGGGGAAGGATCAGATGAAAGTGGGCTTGGTAGCAGGAACAATAGAGAAGAAAGACTGAGTTCTGCAAAATATCTCAGCCAGTAATAGTGAACACACTGTTAAAAAATCACAGAAGGAGAAGGTATAATTGGAAAATGACAGGAGATTACTGTATTCACATCTTGCTATTCCTCTACAATTTTTACCATCCACATTTCCTTCTAATATTAAACTGATGAATTCTTGACGCCTCAGACTGTGTCCTATCAAATGAACCCTTCTTTTAGTCACATTATGGCACAAACTTCTTTTCTCCCCAACTCTATTCAGTACCTTCTCATTAGTTATGCAATCTCCCCATCTAATCTTCAACAATGATCTGTAACTTCACAGTTAAAAAGCTTCTGTTCTCTTGTCTGAACTGCTTATTGCCCACATTATACTTCCATACAAGGCTGCACTCCAGACAAATACCTTTAGAAAAAGACTTCCTAATAATCTAATTTATATTCAATGTTAACAAATTTCTCTTCTTCAGAAATGCTTTTCTTGTCATTGCATCCACATTTTAAAACCTGTCCCCTTTGGCCATCAGTTATTTTACTGCCCAAATAGCAAAACTCTTCTACTACTTTAGTGTCTCACTTCCTAATCACTTCCCTCTGCATCGTCTGATTTAATTCTTTAAGAGGACTAGACACCTCTAAAAAGAGCAATCACAGAAGTTAGACAGACAGACATAGACACAAGGAAAGTATATGTGAAGAAACCTTGAATAACAGAAAAATTCTTTAATTCATCAAAAAAGGAAGGGAATACTTACAGAAATAATTAGTCACTGAGGAATGAAGTAAATAGGAAGTGCAGGGAAGCCCAGGCTAAATGGCTACAGGAAAGCTGTGAAGAAATCGAAAAAGAAATCATTATTGGGAGAACTAATTCAGCATATAGAGAAAGCAAAATAATTTTTGGTGAAATTAAATGCAAAGATTTCAACATCAAGAGTACAACGAGAATACTACACTTAAACACAGAGAAAAGAGCAGATAGTTGGACAAGAAGGCCTCTATGTGAGGGAGGACCTGCCTGATGACTCAATTGGGGAAGAATTGGGAGACGATATGGTAGACATAGGAGACACAGTATTAAAGTCAGAGTTTAATAGCACTTTTGAAGAGCTACAATCAAATAAGGCAGAAAGTATAGATAGAATTTCTTCAGAAGTCCTGAAATCATTTGAGGAAGTGACAACCAAGTGACTATTGAGAGATATACCATCAGACTTCTGGAAAAGTATAATCCACACAATCCTGAAAATAGTAAGATCTGGTGACTACAAGAACTATCGCACAATTAGTCTAATGTCTCGTGCATTCAAGTTGCTGACAAGAATAATATACAGAAGAATGGAAAAGGAAATTGAAGACCTGTTATAAGACAGTCAGTTCAGTTTGTGGAAAGGTAAGGACATGAGAAAGGCAGTTCTTATATTGCAATCAACAATGGAAGCAAGACGCAAGAAAAATCAAGATTAGTTCATAGGATTTGTCGACCTGGAAAGAGTATTCAGCAATGTAAAATGGTGCAAAAGTTTTAAATTTTGAGAAAAATAGGAATAATCTGTAGGAAAAGATGGATAATATACAAAATCAAACAACGGAAAATCCAGGATGGAAAAATGGCAATGATATGAAAAGGGTAGATTGCTACTCACCAGACAGTGGATATGTTTAGTTGCAGACAGGTATGACAAAAAGAATGCTAAATAAGTAAACTTTTGGCCAAAAGGTCTCCTTATAAATTATACAAAACCCACACAGACAGTCATGCAAAAATAGTTGTCTACTTCAGAAGAAGGCCTTTTGGCCAGAAGCTTACTTGTTAGCATTCTTTTTGTTGTGCCTGTCTGTGACTCAACATCTCCACTACATGTACAATATACAATAAGCACAAGAACCAAGAAGGAACAATAAGAAGGGAAGACCAAGAACCACATACTCAGTTTCAAAATACTGTAAGACAGAAATAAAGTCTTTCACCCTTTACTACATCAAAGAAGCAATGTCAGAAATAAAAGAAAGGTTCATGAGTGGGATTAAAATTCAAGGTGAAAGGATATCAATGATACAGTTTACTAATGGGATTGCTATCCTCACTGAAAGTGAAGAAGAATTACAGGATCTGTTGAGCTGAATGAACAGTCTAAAGAGTAAAGAATATGGATCGAGAGTAAATCGAAGAAAGACAGAAGTAAGGAGAAGTAGCAGAAATGAGAACAGCACAAAACTTAACACCGTAAATGGTGTTCACAAAGTAGTTGAAGTTAAGGAATTCTGGAATTCTGCTACCTAGGTAGTGAAATAACCCATGACGGACTTAGCAAGGCAGCAAAGCACACTAACACTGGCAAAAGGCATTCATGGCCAAGAGAAGTCTACTAATACCAAGCATAGCCCTAAATGTGAAGAACAAATTTCTGAGAATGTACATTTGGAGCACAGTGTTGTATGGTAGTGAAACATAGACTGTGAGAAAACTGGAAAATAAGAAAGTTAAAGCATATGTTGAAAATTTGGTGGAATGGTAAGGTAAAGAATGAGGAGGTTCTCCACAGAATCGACAAAGAAAGGCACATATGGAATATGTTCACAAAAAGAAGGGCAGGATGATAGGACATGTGTTAGTTCCTCAGGGAATAACTTCCAAGGTACTAGAGTGTAAAAAGTGCAGAAGAAAACCAGCAAATAATTGATGGCTTAGAGTGCAAGTGCTGCTCTCAGATGAGGATGTTGGCACAACATACTGAACTAGTTAAAATAATGATAAGTTGGAGGAGATCAGAGTGGAGGGTTTTCACATCCACAGAATTTCTTCAGATTCTGCTACACTATTGCTTTATGCATTGCTCTCTTGGCAGAGAAATAAATGTCTTTACTTTATTATCTCTATGTACTTCCAGATCACTGGAAAGACTAACAACCATAAAATTCATTGGTGTAGCCATCTAGGCCAATGTTAAGTGAAATTATTACAAAAAACTAATTGTACAAGAAGTAGATACAGGAATGAGTTTTATTGGAAGAAAATCATTCGGGAAAGAAGCAGTTTACTAAACACTTGCAAGACAGATTCTTAAGTATGGATCATCAGTCTTGAACCTTTATAGACTGGATTAATAGGGAAGAGAGAGAGAGAGAGAGAGAGAGAGAGAGAGAGAGAGAGAGAGAGAGAATCCAACAAAAGTGGCATGTTTTTTTCATGGGATCATTCAGTAAGTACGAAAGCATTGTGGGGATGATCAACAAACTCCAGTGATATTTGTTACAAGAGGCACTGTGTATCAGAGAGATGTTTACTTCTTCCATATGCATTTTCAAACTGATGACAACGAGAAAATCAAAGAAATTAGAACTCATACAGAGGATAATTGTGAATTTAACATTGGAAAGGGGAAAATGATAGTGGCATCAGAATTACCCTCTGGCTTTCAGAGAATAAATGTAGGTGTCGTCACTGTTTTTTGAAAGTTTCTCTATAAACTGTATACATTAGTTGGTCTCCCCCATCACAAAATGTTTCAGTAGGTAAATATGTATCTAGTGCTTTGTCTAAGCTTGAGCCTCTGTTCCTTTACCTGCTACTACCAGAATAAAATTTTTCAAATTCCTTCTTGAGATATGACACTTCTGCCTCTTAATCCAGTATACTGAAAATGTAAATCTTTCTACTTCTTTTAGTTGCCATTCGTACTTTGATAATCACTTTCACTTCAACTGCCTCATGGTCACAGTCAACAGAAACATCATCAAAGAGGTCAGCCTATTTGTCGCCATTAGGTACGCAGGATGAACCAGAACTACACTGAAAAACTTTCAAAGGTTGTTCAGAGATACTTTCTGAGTATTTTCATATAAGGGCACATGCTCATCTGTACCTCATTACAAAGTTATGGCAGTTCATTTGGTATCTCATCTGAATTAGCTTTGTAAATGAATTGCACCTAGTACAAGATGTACAATTGAGAATTTGTCAGGTTATGTGATTTCAACATGATGAGATGCAGGCATTCTTTGCACTCGATGATAGGAACCATATTGAAGTACAGTTCAGGTGAAAGAGGTCCTGTTCCACAGCTGGCTTGGGCTCAAGACACGACACCAATTGACTACTTCTTCCGGGAGCATGAGGAAAGCCTTGTTTATGAGACTCTGGACCATACTCCATAGGCATTGAAGTAGTATGCAAACTCCTGGCATTCTTGAGGATGTAAGAGAGTCAAAGGTGCATCACTTTACAAACTGCCACGATCAAGGTTGTCAAAATTTTGGACAAAACCTGTAAAGAAATCATTCTACTTTTGTTACATATTGAACTGTATACTGACAGAAAAGACTGAACACACTACAATTTATGTGTGTATTTTGTTTGAGGTTTGTTGTAGTATTCTGTTGTTTTTTATGTGTTGTACAGTTGGTTTTTACATATTACAGGTTTATTTGCTGTAGTTAATGAATTTCCACAGAAACAAGGGTGACTGTGGTAAATAAACCAAATAAACTACAATTGCATTATTATCCTGTAATAAAATGCTGGAGACCATGGGGCCCTTGTATCAAAATATTGAGAGGGTATCTGTGAACAAGCTCTGAAAGTTTGTTGGTGGAGTTCTGGGTCATCCTGTATTTCCATCATCAGTTCACCTGAAAACTATCTGTTCTAGGTAGTTTTCAAATAGGAGATTTGGTACTGTTTCGCAGGATGTCTAGTAAGGCATGTCACTAAACTACAATTATCTCAATCAGTTTTAGGATGATTAAAGTTTCCTCCAAAGATGATATGGTTAGTGTACATACATACCAGTGAGCTGAGGTTTTTTTGAAAGCTTCTGGTTATACGGTATATGGGGATGATTCTGGGAGTCAATAAAAGTATCCAAGTGAAAATGTGTGCCTACCTGTGATTCAGAGTCTTGCCAAAACAATCGTTATAGTGACTTCAATTTCTACATCAGTAGTTTGAGATTCTCTTCTATTGTAATAAATATACCACCTCCATATCTCCTCTGCATTAACTATGCACTTAAATGAACACAAAACTCTCAGTTGTGTCAATTTTTAATCTTTCTGAACCAAGTGTCACGTGGACTCCACATTTTAATAGTTTCATCTTAATTTATTTTTTTTTTTTGGGGGGGGGGACATTAAAAAAGAAATAGAACAAAAAAACTCTACACACAATTAGCTACCCGAGTAGCAACCTCTGATGTGTAACGCACACCTGACTCATTTAGGGGGACTCACAGTTCTCAACCCTATGGTGCAACAATAGGAACTCACAGCCTAGTTTGTCACAGAATCAATGAAGCCTCTGAGGTAAGCCTTCCACTAGACTCAGAAGCACTAGGTCATGATTAGTTCTGAGGACAGCTGCACATTGAGAATGTTGCTGAAATTCTACTAGCAGGGTTGATCTTCTCAACCTTCCTGCAGTTTGCTGATATGGCCCAAGGTGGACTTTGGAGACTAAATACATTGTTCATACCAATGTATGTGTCATAATCTGGTTCTCCTTAACATGTTGAATGAGTGCTCCAAGCACACACAAAGAGTTCACAAGATGATCCTCCCAATGGCTTGTTGCCATTTACTTTAGGGGCTCCAGTATGCATCACACAAATGCACTGCTGATGATTAATACACCTATACCATTCTGAAAGACCTAAGTAAAAAAAGGCCCCAGCAATAGATAACATTCCATTATAGATACTGATAGCCTTGGGAGAGCCAGCCATGATAAAACTCTACCATCTGGTAAGCAAGATGTAGGAGACAGGCGAAATACACTCAGACTTCAAGAAGAATATAATAATTCCAATCCCAAAGAAAGCAGGTGTTGATAGGTGTGAAAATTACTGAACTATCAGTTTAATAAGTCATAGCTTCAAAATATTCTGACAAGTGTGAAAATCACTAAACTATCAGTTTAATAAATCATGGCTGCAAAATACTACTACGATTTCTTTACAGGTGAAAGGAAAAATAGGTAGAAGCTGAACTCAGTGAAGCTCAGTTCGGATTCCATAGAAATGTTGGAACAAGGAAGGCAATTCTGACCCTATGACTTATCTCAGAAGATAGATTAAGGCAAGGCAAACCTATGTTTCTAGCATTTGTAGACTTGGAGAAAGCTTTTGATAATGTTGACGGGAATACTCTCTTTCAAATTTGGAAGGTGGCAGGGGTAAAATACTGGGAGTGAAAGGCTATTTACAATTTGTACAGAAACCATATGGCAGTTATGAGTTGAGGGGCATGAAAGGGAAGCAGTGGTTGGGAAGGGAGTGAGACAGGGTTGTAGCCTATCCCCGATGTTATTCAATCGGTATATTGAGCAAGCAGTAAAGGAAACAAAAGAAAAATTTGGAGCAGGAATTAAAATCCATGGAGAAGAAATAAAAACTTTGAGGTTTGCCAATGACATTGTAATTCTGTCAGAGACAGCAAAGGACCTGGAAAAGCAGTTAAACTGAATGGACAGTGTCCTGAAATGAGGATATAAGATGAACATCAACAAAAGCAAAACGAGGATAATGGAATGTATTCGAATGAAGTCAGGTGATGCTGAGGGGATTAGATTAGGAAATGAGACACTTAAGGTGGTAAATGAGTTTTGCTATTTGGGAAGCAAAATAACTGATGATAGTCGAAGTAAGGAGGATATAAACTGTAGACGCTATGGCAAGGAAAACATTTCTGAAGAAGAGAAATTTGTTAACATGTAGTCCTGTTAAGTGTCAGGAGGTCTTTTCGGAAAGTATTTGTATGGAGTGTAGCCATTTATCGAAGTAAAATATGGATGATAAATAGTTTAGACACGAAGAGAATAGAAACTTTTGTAATGTTCTGCTACAGAAGAATGCTGAAGATTAGATGGGTAGATCATGTAAGCAATGAGGAGATACTGCATAGAATTGGGGAGAAGAGGAAATTGTGGCACAACCTGACTAAAAGAAGGGACCAATGGGCAGGACATATTCTGAGGCATCAAGGGATCACCAATTTAGTACTGGAAGGTATTGTGGAGGGGAAAAATAATAGAGGTAGACCAAGAGATGAATACACTAAGCAGATTCAGAAGAATGTAGGTTGCAGTAGTTACTCAGAGATGAAGAAGCTTGCACAGGATAGAGTAACATGGAGAGCTGCATCAAACCAGTCTCTGAATTGAAGACCCCATCAGCAATAGCAACAACAACAATAATAACTACAACCAATCTGTGTCTGCCTCCCCTTGACATGGGACGTATTAGGTTCCCCAAAAAGTGAGGTGTTTGGCAATGACTCAGTTTTACTGGAAGGCAACACATTGAATTTTTTGTTTGGTGTAATCCCCTGAGTTCACCCTGGTTTCTCTTTTTTCTGTTCAGGACCCACAGACCTACTACTGGCATGTCAGTGCCTGTTAATTGGACTGTGGTGATAGATCCTGTAGAGAAAACAGAATCTATGGAAAAGAGAAGTACTTGAAGTATCGTCAGTATCTCTGGTATGTGAATTTTAATAGCCCTCCAACAAACCTATTCAAAGCAGCTTTTAATTTCTTGAGAACAATTGAGGCCAATTCCAGCAGCTTATGAACTGTAACTTATTGATCCTGTGCCTGAGAATGACTATACTAGTGGGGCAGTTTTGTGTGTCTTTTATTTCTACGCATGTCTACTGGCAGTATTGCACATTTCACTTCCTGAAGGTAACTTCTAGCTAGTATTCTATCTCACAGAGTATAGATGTAGACAAGCAATAAATGCATAAATCAGTCCTATTGCCTAGAACAGGCACCAAACAAATTACATTTGCAGAACAGATATTTCACCCTGCAGTTTAAAAGCAGATTTCCTAGGCTATCACATCCAATCCTAGTAATGCTGATCCCTCCAACGAAACAACTATGGAGCGCACCACCAGTCACTCAGCGTATTCTTGGTCTGGAATGTATTAATCAGCTACTTTTGACAAGGCCATGACTTCCTAAAATCATGTCCTGAAATGAATCCATTCTGCATGAGATTTTGCCCACCACACCTAGAATAGCTTTTCATCACCCTCCCAATCTCCGCAATATCCGTGTCAGACTCTACGCTCCTGCTGCACCCATCTCCATACCCTCTGGTTCCTACCCCTGTGACCATCCCCACTGCAAGACTTGCCCTATGCACCCTCCTAGAACCACCTATTTTGGCCCCGTAACTGGCAAAAAATATATTATCAAAGGGAGAACCACCTCTGAAATGACATGTCGTATACCAGCTGTTATGTAAACACTGTTCGGCATTTTACATCGGCATGACTACCACCCAGTTATCAGTCAGGATGAATCGACATAGGCAGAGGGTGTATACAGGCAACACACATTATACTGTTGCATAGCATTCACTACAACATGATAGCCATGACCTTGGTGACTGTTTCATCACACATGCCATTTGGATTCTTCCCCCATCCACCAGTTTCTCAGAACTCCACAGGTGGGAACTAGTGCTACAACATGTCCTTGGTTCTCAACACCCACCTGGCCTTAATTCCACCTGTCTCATCATTTCTTCACAATAATTACTCCTTTCTTCACTCCAATTTAGTTTCCTACATCTGTCATTTCCTGACCTGTCTATTTTTCGCCATTCCCCTCCGACCTTTGTTATGAACAATGCACACTTAGCTTTTCACTCTTATTAAATCATGCATGATGTTTTAGTAGTAATCTCTGTCTTGTATATTACCCTATCTTCCACCTTTGAGCTCTCAGGTTTTCAAATCTCATCTGATGCAGTCCCCAACAATTGGTCTTTCCTTCTCATCCCATCCAATAAGTCTCCCCTGACCCGGGGTTCTGGGGGACTTTTCTGAATTGTTCCCTTTTCCTTCATCCCACTTCCTTCCCCTTCAACTCTTCTTCCAGAAGAAGGAGCCACTGGCTCTGACAGCATGTAAAAGTTAAACCATTTGTATGTGTGTTCTCCTGCCACCACATGGCGAGTAGATTTTTTTTATCTATCCATTGACATCATATTGTCACTCTGCACTAATGTGAACACTGCTATGAAACTAGATGATTCATAATGGTGTGCTAGACCACGTTTTTGATTTTGTACCCTTCCTTGTTTAGGCCAACTGTTACACTGACAAATCTCATCTCTCATCTTTAATCTCTCAGTGACCCTTGATTTGTAACAACTGGATGTTTACTAGCTCTGTGTTGATGTTTTTATATTTTTAAGATCATGAAGAAATGTGTCTTATTCAGTGTACAATTTCATTTAAGAAACTATGTGAACAATATAATTGCTGTTAGATGCTTTTCTCTCGAAAAGGTTCTCCTCATATTCATATCTAAACGGTCACCAACTGTAGTAGATTTTTGTTGCTGTTGTCATTGTCATACTTCTGGCATTTGGTCCAACAACTGGTTTGATGCTGGTCTCCCTCTACAATTTTTACCCCCACACTTCCCTCCAATGCCAAACTGACAGTTGAATGGCGTCTCAGAATGTGTCCTTTCAACCAACATCCTCTTTTATCAAGTTGTACCATAAAACTCCTTTATCTTCTACTCAATTCAATACCACCTCCTTCTCATTAGTTAACATAAACTACCCATTTAATTTTCAGCATTCTTCTAGAACACCATATTCCAAAAGGTTTTGTTCTCTACTCATCTGAACTGCTTGTTGTCCACATTTCACTACTGCATAGGGTTACACTCCAAAGATATATCTTCAGAAAAGACTTTCCAACATTTAAATTTATATTCCATGTTAATAAATTCCTCTTTTTCAGAAATACTTTCCTTGCTATGGCCAGTCTGCACTTAAGCTTCTCTCTTCAGTTATTCTGCTGACCAGCTACCAAAACTCGTCTCCTATTTTTAGTGTCTCATTTCCTAATCTAATTCTCCCAGCATCACTGATCACTTAATTCCATTGCCTTTGCTTTACTTTTGTTGATGCCCACATTGTAACCTACTTTCAAGATGCTATCTATTACACTCAACTGCTCTACCAAGTCCTTCGATATATCTGACAGAACTATAAAGTCACGGCAAATCAATTTTTATTTCTTTACCCTGAACTTTAATTCTCTTTCCAGATTTCTCCTTGGCTTCCTTTACTATTTTCATGTCCTTAAATTAAAAGAAGTACAGTGTGGTTTCTGTAGAACCTGTAAATAATTTTTCACTCTCTGTATTTTATATTTTCAGAATTTCAAAGAGTCAACACTGTCAAAAGATTTCTCTAAATCTAAATAAGTGTAGAGTTGGAGCAATATGTAAAATAAGAGAAAGGCAAACACTCACATACAGTCGATCAATGTGTGGAGCACAGAAACACATATCAGAAAACAACATTCACGCTAGCACTAGTGTGGATGCTATTTTCTGTTATATGTTTCTGTGCTCCGTATGTCGATCCACTATAGATGAGTGGTCGCCTTTCCCTTATATTATGTATTGCTTCATTCAGGAATTGTTATTACTGTTATAAATGTAGGATTACCTTTCTTAAACCTATCTTCTAAGGTAAGTCATACAATCAGTATTGCCTCGCATGTTCATATACATCTCTGGAACCCAAACAGAAGTTCCATGAGGACGGCGTCTACCAGTTTCTCCATTCTTCTTTAAATAATATGCGTCAATATTTTACAACCATGCTTTATGAAACTGGCAGTCTGATAATATTCATGCCTGTCAGCACTAGCCTGTTTTTGGAATTACTACATTCTTCCTGAAGTCTGATGGTATTTTGCCAGTCTCCTGTGTGTTGCATACCAAGTGGAATAGTTTTGTCATATCTGTCTGTCCCAAGGGTCTCAGTAATCCTGAGGGAATTTCAGAGGCCTTCTTTCGGCTCAGATATTTCACTGCTCTGCCAAAATCTTCTTGCAGTGCCATAAATCCATCTAATCACCATTTGCTTTCTCTTTCCTTTTCATAATACTGCTTTCAAGTTCATTTCCATTTTTAAGGGTGGTGCAAAAGTCACTGGAAATGATTTAAAGAAAAAATTGAATTTATATTTCATGACAAATACAAACAATAATTACAATTATTTTTATTTGCAAACTGTTTTTTGTTTTCATGAATACATCTTTGAAGTATTTTTGGAACACTACATACTTGATGGCACAGTATGGTACCACTGTCGAAATCATGAAATGCATCATGTATGTAGTCTTTAAACTTCTGTTTGTGCAGCATTCTTTACACTGACCTTCGTGATAAACCCAGCTCAGTTGCAAATTGTCTAGTTGATTTTTGTTGAATGACAGCTAAACATAGCTGCTATTCATGTTCCTCAGTTGTGACTATTGTTGGGCAAACAGATCTTGGTGCATCCATAACAAATCTATGTTCTTCATATCTGTCTCATATGTCATACACTGTTTGTCTAGACAGTGGTTTTGATGTAAAGTGTCTTCCCCATTCATTAGAAACTGCAGTAGCACTATTTTTATAAAATGGTTTTAATGCAAAAATCCTTTCTTCTTTTGTTAATGTTGTGTCAGTTCAGAAAAATACAGCTTTAAATACATCTCACAGATCACGCTTTCAACAATTCACTAGTATGGTTATTGTGTTTGTTTTGCTTGTCATTCCATTGTATACAAACTTGACAAGGTATAACTATCACCATTTAATAATAACAATTTAACAGGTTAAAACGTTCTACTGTACTACATCTTGCTGTTACTTTTGTTTTCTTTTAACAAAGTGTCTAGTGACTTTTGTGCAATGCTGTATATTCCTTTCATGCTTCCCTTCTTTGCTTAGTGCTGGGTTACCATCTGAGCTCTTGATATAAAGCTGCTTTTGTTTTATCCAAATGGTCTCTTTAATCCTCCTATAAGCAGTACTATCTTCCTCCTATTTATACATGCCTCTAAAGCCTAGCATTTGTTCTTTAACCATTTCATACTTTTTGTCAGTCTCATTTTCTAGATGTCTGAATTCCCTTATGCTTGCTCTCTTTATTGCTTTTTCAGATTTTCACCTTTCATCATTTAAATTCAGTATCCCATGGGTTATGCAAAGAATTCTACCTAGTCTCGTCTTTTTTTGACTACTTCATCTCTCAAAGCTACTTATTCATTTTCTTAGTATTCCTTTCCCGTTTCAGCCAATCGTTAGCTAATGCTCCCTTTGAACATCAAACAGCTTCTGGTTCTTTCAATTTATCCAGGTCTCATCTTCTTCATTTCCTACCTTTTATAGTTTCTTCATGTTTAAGCAGCAGTTCATAAGCAAAAAATTATCATCAGAGTCCATATCTGTCCCTGGAAATGCACTACAATTTCTTTTGTGTGTATAACTTTGTTTTGTGACTCTTAAACCATATGTTAGCAATGATTAAATTATGCTCAGTGCAAAATTTTACCAAGCAGCTTCCCATTTTATTCCTTTTTCCCTAGTCCATGTTCTCCTACTATTTTTCCTTTTCTTCCTATTCTCATTTTTGAATTTCATACCCCGAGCATAATTACATTTTCATCATCATCAACTGTCTGAATATTTTTATTTTATTTTATTATTAAATCATACATTCCTTAAATCTCTTCAATATCTGTGGCACTAGTTGGCATATAAACTTATACTACTAAGGTGGTTGTCAACTTCATGTCTACCTCAGCTCCAATAATGCATTTACGATGCTGTTGATAGTAGATTCGCAGTGTTAATATTTTCTTATTCATAATTAGACCTACTCCTGTATTTCCCTATTTGATTTTGTATTTATAATGCTAGACTCATCTGAACATAAGTCATGTTCTTTCTGCCAATTGCACTTCATTAATTCCTACAATGTGAAACTTCTACTTATTCGTTTTCATTTTTAAATTCTCTAACCTTCTTACCCAATTAAGTGAGCTAACATTCCACACTTCAACTCGTAGAACAGTGGGTTTATTTATCGTAGTAATATCCTCCTGAGTTCTTCCCTACCTGGAAACCTAAATGGGGTCTGTTCTATCTTTGGAACATTTTATCCAGGAGGATGCCACCGTAATTAAACCATATAGTAGGGCTGCAAGTCCTTGGGAAAAAGAACAGTGTAGTTTCTTGTTGATTTCAGCCTTCACAGTATCAAGAGAGCAATGCCACATTGTCTGATGTTACAAGGCCAGATCAGTCAATAATCCAGACTGCTGCTTCCGCAACTGAAAAGGTTGCTGCCTCTCTTTAGGAACCATAGGTTTGTCAGGCCTCTCTCAACAGATACCCCACTGCTGTGGTTGCACCTAATGTACAACTATCCACATTGCTGAGGCATGCAAGCCAGCCCACTTAGGCAACGCTACAGTTCATGCATGGTGGAGGGAGGGGGGTGGGGTTGGGGGAGTGTACTAGAATATATCTCAATTTGGCTCTCTTTTGTTCTTGAAAGTAAGATGACATCTACAAGCACCTCAACTCAATACACAGCTTACATGTCTTTAGCATTACTCACATGGTTGAAGTTAGCTAAGATTATTTGTATTCCACTACAAATATGGAGACAGTCGTATACTTGATTCTGAACATAGATATCACTGACATGAAGGAAATACTTGTAGGTTAGGCACACAGTTCTTATTCAATATCAAATGACTAAACACAGCTCAACACTTCCCCTTTGCCAAACCTCATTTAAGTTCCACTTTTCTCCATTTCTTCCCATACTGTCTGTTCCATTCTATTCCTGAATGTATTTATTCTATTGTCATTGTCTGTGTTCTTCATATATTCTGGTTTATTATATGGAAATCTTGCCAATAGTAAGATAAATTCTTCAGTCCCTTGATGTATATTTTAGTTTATTTATTTCCTGTTAGAACTGTCAGTTCTATCTTTAACTTTGTTTTTCACATCATCATCTAAATGTAATACATTATGCTATTCTTCACACTGTCACAAATGACATTTACTGTGTTGCAAAACTCATTCTCTATCTGTAATATCTTTTTTGATATTGTTTGCCAGTATTTCATCTCCTTTGACTATAACAATGAAAGTCTGATGAAGGCCTTGTAAGCCGTAAACAGGTAAACGAAATAAGTTTGTGCTTTTCATTTACAAATTTCATGAGTTCCTGTATGAAATATGACACAGGTGCCTCTTTATCTTGCTTAGGATGCTGAACAGGAACACATTTTTATTTTTTTTTTAATTTCGCTACAGGCTGACAACTATTGAACTATATGAAAAAAATTTGAATTAGTTACAAACTATGGCATGCACACCCTTTATTCAACATGTAAATGTCACTAAAGATATTCTGATTTCGATTAAGACATGTTCAATAGGCCTGTCATCATTGGCGACGATGTGGCGCACACAATTAGTGAAATTCTGCGTGACCCGCTGAAGTGTTGGAACGTCAAAGCTGCCGATGACCTCCTGAATGGCTGTTTTCAGCTCAGCAATGGTTTTGGGGTTATTGCTATATACCTCATCTTTAATTTAGTCCCACAAACAGGAGTCACGTGCATTCAGATCTGGAGAATATGGCAGCCAATGAGGCCCATGCCAGAGGTCTCTGGGTACCGGAGAGCCAGAATGCGGTCCCCAAAGGGTTCCTCCAGGACATCAAACACTCTGCTGCTTTGATGGGGTCAAGCTGCATCTTTCATGAACCCCATCTTGTCGAAGTCAGGGTCACTTTGGATAGTGAGGATGAAATTATCTCCCTTAACCTTCGTGTACCATTTGATAGTCACCGTGCCATCAAGGAATATCACACCTATTAATCCGTGACTGGACACTGCACACCAAACAGTCACCCGTTGAGGGTGAAGAGACTTCTCCGTCACGGAATGCAGATTCTCAGTCCCCCAAATACGCAATTTTTTTTTTTATTGATGAATCCATCCCAACGTAAGTGGGCTTCATTACAAAACCAGATCATAATGTGCATACTAATTCCCATCATTCCCCGCAGCCAACCATGGAGTTTGAATATCCTAACATAAATCATTCAGAAGTTATGAGTTTATTTTGTATAATTCAATAATTGTCACCCTGTAATTACTGTTGCTACAACTGTCACATTGTCACTGATACCAGTTTTAATAAGAACAACCTCAGAGAGGTCAAGTCCTTTTTATAAATGGAAGTAAAACTTCTTACATGCAAATGTAAGCAAATTGGGCAGTCAATGCAGACAATCTTGATAGGCTCACAGAATCGAATATTTTAGTTCATTAAAGCAAGTTTCTGAAGTTGGTGGAGAGTTTCATGTTAAAGGACACTCATATAAATAATGTCTGTTAAAAAATTAGCTCAAGTATCTTTCTCCTGAGAAAAATTTTACAGACTGTCGATCGTCACACTTTACCAAAGGGTTTCATGGTCTCATTGATTCACACATCTGGTATTGGATATCTGTGCTGGGCAATGCAGCAAATATGCACTTACAGTAGAACCTCAATTATCCAACCTTTGATTAACCAACTTCTCAGATTGTCTGACTGTTCATCTGCACTCTCTTTGATCAAACTCACTCCCATCACAACAGGTGCCAGTCAGAGCTACATTCCTCATGCAGACTCAGTTGACAGATTATTGTACTGCCAGACTGTTCGCTATCTATTCGCTATACTGTACTCTTTATCTGCTGTTATATCTGTGCATGTTTTAAGTTTATTACTGCATTCATTTTAATTTTAAAGTTGCAGTGTACTTTTATGCAATTTATTAAGTTCTGTTTAAGAAGTGTAACTGATTCCCAAAGACTAAAAATGACTACAAATCAGAAAAGAAAATTTGTCATGTGCACAATTGTATAGGAACTGTTTTACAAAGACTTGACAATGGCAAATCAGTTACTGAATTAGCATCTAAAATGGATGTTGGAGGCACAACCATTAAAGACTGGAAAAAGAAACAAAATACCTTTGAGCTTTTTCGTTAATTGTTGATGGTGAATATGCTTTAACAACTAGAAAAGTATTGAGAAAACCACAACTAGAACTCTTGGATGATGGTGTGTGTTTGTTTTTTTGTCAGGAACGACAGAAGGGGGCCCCACTTTCAGGCCTCTTATTTGAGTCACCAGTCTTCTGATTGGTTTGATGAAGCCCTCCGCGACTTCCTTTTCTGTGCCACCCTTTTCATCTCAGAGTACCAATTACAACCTACATCTTCAATTATTTGGTGGATGTTTTCCAATCTCTGTCTTCCTCTACAGTTTTTTCCCTTTACAGCCCCTATCATAAAAGGAGCTTTTCATTGCACCAGAAACAGGGGCAGTGGGAGGCGGAGAAGATGAATTCCAAGCAAGCAATGGTTGGAAAAATAGTCATGTCATTAGGCAAATTACTATTTCAGATAAAAAAAAACCATCTGCTGATGATGAGGCAGAAAAGGAGTACTTTGATGGAGAAAACAGAAGAGGGCTGTGATCATCTTGAAGCAATAAAAAGCCTCATCATAAACACTGCAATTTACCCAGTTCCTCAACCTTGACAAGAATGCATGAAAAACACTCAACAAAAATCATTGGAGGAGATTTGTCCTAACCTAAACCATGAAAAAGAACTTCCAGAAACTTATAAGTCAGATGCATCAGATTTAGTCACTGCTTTGTAAACTGTTCAGAATGGTACCCAGTCTGCAGATACAGAGGAATGGGTAGCAGAAGATGACGTTGCTGCTGTTCCCAATGAAGAGCTCGCAAATGATTAGAGCATCAATCTCATTTTGCAGCAGAACAGTGCTGAGAAAGAGGAGTCACATGACCAAGTAAAGGAATAAGACAAAAATATCAGCCATTCTGCAGTGAAAGATGTGTCAGAGACTGCCCTTAAATACTTGGAACAACAGCCAACTGCTACAGCTGTGGACATGTTGTGGGCAAAGAAGTTGAGCGATGCAGCCATGAAACCCTGGTGTAAGAAACTGAAACAAAAAACATTTCACAGTTTTTAAATCGATTTTCAGGATCTAAAAATTTCTGTTTTCATTTCTCTACATTACAACTCCCCCCATGAACCATGGACCTTGCCGTAGGTGGGGTGGCTTGCATGCCTCAGCGATACAGATGGCAGTACCGTAGGTGCTACCACAATGGAGGGGTATCTGTTGAGAGGCCAGACAAACATGTGGTTCCTGAAGAGGGGCAGTAGCCTTTTCAGTAGTTGCAGGGGCAACAATCTGGATGATTGACTGATCTGGCCTTGCAACATTAACCAAAACGGCATTGCTGTGGTGGTACTGCGAACGGCTGAAAGCAAGGGGAAACTACAGCCGTAACTTTTCCCGAGGACATGCAGCTTTACTGTATGATTAAATGATGATGGTGTCCTCTTGGGTAAAATATTCCGGAGGTAAAATGGTCCCCCATTCGGATCTTCGGGCGGGGACTACTCAGGAGGACGTCATTATCAGGAGAAAGAAAAGTGGCGTTCTATGGATCGGAGCGTGGAATGTCAGATCCCTTAATCGGGCAGGTAGGTTATAAATTTAAAAAGGGAAAGGGATAGGTTAAAGTTAGATATAGTGGGAATTAGTGAAGTTCGGTGGCAGGAGGAACAAGACTTCTGGTCAGGTGACTACAGGGTTATAAACACAAAATCAAATAGGGGTAATGCAGGAGTAGGTTTAATAATGAATAGGAAAATAGGAATGCGGGTAAGCTACTACAAACAGCATAGTGAACGCATTATTGTGGCCAAGATAGACACAAAGCCCATGCCTAACACAGTAGTACAAGTTTATATGCCAACTAGCTCTGCAGATGATGAAGAAATTGATGAAATGTATGATGAGATAAAAGAAATTATTCAGGTAGTGAAGGAAGATGAAAATTTAATAGTCATGGGTGACTGGAATTCAATAGTAGGAAAAGGAAGAGACGGAAATGTAGTAGGTGAATATGGAATGGGGGTAAGAAATGAAAGAGGAAGCTGCCTGGTAGAATTTTGCACAGAGCATAACTTAATCGTAGCCCGCACTTGGTTCAAGAATAATAAAAGGAAGTTGTATACATGGAAGAAGCCTGGAGATACTAAAATGTATCAGATAGATTATATAATGGTAAGACAGAGATTTAGGAATCAGGTTTTAAATTGTAGGACATTTCCAAGGGCAGATGTGGACTCTGACCACAATTTGTTGGTTATGAACTGTAGATTAAAACTGAAGAAACTGCAAAAAGGTGGGAATTTAAGGAGATGGGACCTGGATAAACTGACTAAACCAGAGGTTGTAGAGTGTTTCAGGGAGAGCATAAGGGAACAGTTGACAAGAATGGGGGAAAGAAATAGAGTAGAAGAAGAATGGGTAACTTAGAGGGATGAAGTAGTGAAGGCAGCAAAGGATCAAGTAGGTAAAAAGACAAGGGCTAGTAGAAATCCTTGGGTGACAGAAGAAATACTGAATTTAATTGATGAAAGGAGAAAATATAAAAATGCAGTAAATGAGGCAGGCAAAAAGGAATACAAACGTCTCAAAAATGAGATCGACAGGAAGTGCAAAATGGCTAAACAGGGATGGCTAGAAGACAAATGTAAGGATGTAGAAGCTTATCTCACTAGGGGTAAGATAGATACTGCCTACAGGAAAATTAAAGAGACCTTTGGAGAGAAGAGAACCACGTGTATGAATATCAAGAGCTAAGATGGCAACCCAGTTCTAAGCAAAGAAGGGAAGGCAGAAAGGTGGAAGGAATATATAGAAGGTTTATACAAGGGTGATGTACTTGAGGACAATATTATGGAAATGGAAGAGAATGTAGATGAAGACGAAATGGGAGGTCAGATACTGCGTGAAGAGTTTGACAGAGCACTGAAAGACCTGAGTCGAAACAAGGCCCCCGGAGTAGACAACATTCCATTACAGCTACTGACGGCCTTGGGAGAGCCAGTCATGACAAAACTCTACCAGCTGGTGAGCAAGATGTATGAGACAGGTGAAATACCCTCGGACTTCAAGAAGAATATAATAATTCCAATTCCAAAGAAAGCAGGTGCTGACAGATGTGAAAATTACCGAACTATCAGTTTAATAAGCCACAGCTGCAAAATACTAACACGAATTATTTACAGACGAATGGAAAAAGTAGTAGAAGCCGACCTCGGGGAAGATCAGTTTGGTTTCCGTAGAAATACTGGAACACGTGAGGCAATACTGACCTTACGGCTTATCTTAGAAGAAAGATTAAGGAAAGGCAAACCTACGTTTCTAGCATTTGTAGACTTAGAGAAAGCTTTTGACAATGTTGACTGGATTACTCTCTTTCAAATTCTCAAGGTGGCAGGGGTAAAATACAGGGAGCGAAAGGCTATTTACAATTTGTGCAGAAACCAGATGGCAGTTATAAGAGTCGAGAGACATGAAAGGGAAGCAGTGGTTGGGAAAGGAGTGAGGCAGGGTTGTAGCCTCTCCCCGATGTTATTCAATTTGTATATTGAGCAAGCAGTAAAGGAAACAAAAGAAAAATTTGGAGTAGGTATTAAAATTCATAGAGAAAAAGTAAAAACTTTGAGGTTAGCCAATGACATTGTAATTCTATCAGAGACGGCAAAGGACTTGGAAGAGCAGTTGAACGTAATGGACAGTGTCTTGAAAGGAGGATATAAGATGAACATCAACAAAAGCAAAACGAGGATAATGGAATATAGTCGAGTTAACTCGAGTGATGCTGAGGGAATTAGATTAGGAAATGAGACACTTAAAGTAGTAAAGGAGTTTTAATATTTGGGGAGCAAAATAACTGATGATGGTCGAAGTAGAGAGGATATAAAATGTAGACTGGCAATGACAAGGAAAGTGTTTCTGAATAAGAGAAATTTGTTAACATCGAATACAGATTTATGTATCAGGAAGTCGTTTCTGAAAGTATTTGTTTGGAATGTAGCCATGTATGGAAGTGAAACATGGACGATAACTAGTTTGGACAAGAAGAGAATAGAAGCCTTTCTAAATGTGGTGCTACAGAAGAATTCTGAAGATTAGATGGGTAGATCACATAACTAATGAGGAGGCATTGAATAGGATTGAGGAGAAGAGAAGTTTGTGGCACAACTTGACTAGAAGAAGGGATCGGTTGGTAGGACATGTTTTGAGGCATCAAGGGATCACAAATTTAGCATTGGAGGGCAGCGTGGAGGGTAAAAATCGTAGAGGGAGACCAAGAGATGAATACAATAAGCAGATTCAGAAGGATGTAGGTTGCAGTAGGTACTGGGAGATGAAGAAGGTTGCACAGGATAGAGTAGCATGGAGAGCTGCATCAAACCAGTCTCAGGACTGAAGACAACAACAACAACAACAACAACAACAACATATTACAACTGTAATTTCTTTTTTACTTAATTTTGATCTATGACATAGTTTTGAGCTCTGTACAGGACTTGTCTCATTCTCCTCCGCTTATGTGATCTTTTTAGCATTGTAACCACCCCCTGGTCCTAAAAGCGAATCTCGATTGAGGTTCTACTGTATGTCGATTACTTAAGACACTGACTGTCACGACTCTGCCAACAGCCACACCGCAGCTTCACACCTGATGCTGTGCATCTGCTGGTGGCCACAGGAGAGCTTCACTCACACCTGAAACTGTGCGCCCACCGGTGAAACATCCTTCGCTATGCGTACAGCAGTCAACATGTTGAATTGCAAGATAAGGCAATTAGGTGGATTGGAAATAAGCCACCAAGAAAGTCCTGCAGAAATAAATTTAAAGAATTCCAATTACTGACAGTGTTATGCACTGTACATATATGGAACAATTATATACTCAAAAATAAACTGTACAGCTTTGCAGAACAAAAATATATATAATTTCTGCACTATGTGTAAAGACATCTACCACATGCAAACAAACAGATGGATGTTAAGTAACAAAGATCCTGAAATAGCTGGAATATATTTTATAACAAACTCGTATGCATCATGACAAACTTAAAAGCACTGTCTGCATTAAGACAAAAGCTAAGATGTTGCCTCATTTCAGCCGGTAGTTTTTAACTCTATCTCAAACTACAATTTTAGTGTATATGTTTGAAAATTGCTTTCATTTTTTATGGTGTAAACTTTACTCTTCACAGTTTCGTGAGAAATGCCGGAAAAATAGTGTACATTCTATGTCTTTAATGTAAATACCAAACATTTTGCAATATGCATATGTATAAAAGGTTTTCAGAAATTACTGCAACCAGTCGCCTTTTATGTAGATGTATTTTATTTAACCATGACCGGTTTCGAGCTGCCTAGCAACTCATCATCAGATGGTATATACATTTAGTGCTTTTTTGTACCCATTGTGTGGGTGGTTGAGTATCTGTGGCTAGACAGAAACGAGAACAAATAATCGCTAACTCGTTTCTGTCTAGCCACAGATACTCAACCACCCACACAATGGGTACAAAAAAGCACTAAATGTATATACCATCTGATGATGAGTTGCTAGGCAGCTCGAAACCGGTCATGGTTAAATAAAATACATCTACATAAAAGGCGACTGGTTGCAGTAATTTCTGAAAACCTTTTCACACCACAGTCGCAGTGTTCCACATCCACAATGGATAAAAGTCTTATGCATATGTATGTCCTGACATATACAATATAAATATAAAAAGTGATCAAAGGATGGGAAAAAGTTGTGGCCACTAGATCTATTACATTTCCATCATGAACAGGCTTCTGAACTAACTGCTGCAAGTAGCTTTCTGAAAATGCATTTAGTACTATTTTGCAGGATGTCTAATCAGACCCATCACGTAAAAAACTGTAATCATCCCTATCAGTTGTCAGATTATTAAAATCCTGAGGGTTCTCCCATTATGATAAGACCCACAAAACATGCTGTACAAGTACTTGAAATCAAGCAGAATCTATGTGAAGCTCAAGCCAATGGCAACTGCAATTTGATTTTCCATGTCTGTAGCAGTGTTCCTTCACTTATACTGGTCTCCCTGTCCTGTTATGTCAGATTAACATATATATTTAGGTGAGCTGGTAACCTCTTAAATCTCTCTCTGTACATCCATCGTTTCAGAGATGGATGCAGGACTCAGCTGTTCAGTACAGTATGTCAAATCAAACTCCTTTCAGCTGTCTAATTCCCGAACTAATATTTTATTTGGCTACCAGTATCAGCGATTTACTACACCATCTTCAGGCCTCCTGACCAACATCTATTACGATTCCAACTGAGGTTTCAGTCAAAATAGGGGCAGATGATGGTTGAAGTGATCACTGTATCACGCAGAAGTCTACAGATACCAGTATTTGAATGCCAGCTCCTATTTTAACCATAACCACGGTTGGAATCGTCCTACACATTGGTCAGGGACCCTCCAGGTGGCTTAGTAGATAGCTGAAACTGGTAGCCAAATAAAATAACAGTTCGGAAAATAGACGTCTGAAAGGTGTTTGTTTTGACATCCTTTTTCAAATCTAGGTCTCCCTATTAAAATAAAACTGAGACTGAAGTTAGACCAAGAGGGTTGGTAAGTGTCACAATCTACCCAATTGCAGTTGTTTCTCAGGCTGTGTTGCTTGCCAAATGAGTTAAGTTACGTGGGGTGGAGGGGTATAGATAAGCCAGAACCTGATTTAAATCGACAGCATAAGCATAGGGATCTGTCAATCACAAAGTAGTTGTTGTGGTCTTCAGTCCAGAGACTTGTTTGATGCAGCTCTCCATGCTGCCCTATCCCGTGCAAGCTTCATCTCCCAGTATCTACTGCAACCTGCATACTTCTGTATCTGTTTAGTGTATTCATCTCTTGGTCTCCCTCTACAATTTTTTCCCTCCACGCTGCCCTCGATTGCTAAATTTATGATCCATTGGTGCCTCGGAACATGGCCTACCAACCTGTCCCCCCTCCTTGTCAAGTTGTGCCACAAACTCCTCTTCTCCCCAATCCTATTCAATACCTCCTCATTAGTTACGTGATCTACCCATCTAATCTTCAGCATTCTTCTGTAGCACCACATTTCGAAAGCTTCTATTCTCTTCTTGTCCAAACTATTGATCGTCCATGTTTCACTTCCATACATGGCTACACTCCATACAAATACTTTCAGAAAGGACTTCCTGACACTTAAATCTATACTCAATGTTAACAAATTTCCCTTCTTCAGAAACATTTTCCTTGCCATTGGCAGTATACATTTTATATCTTCTCTACTTCGACCATCATCAGTTATTTTGCTCCCCAAATATTAAAACTCCTTTAAGTGTCTCATTTCCTAATCTAATTCCCTCAGCATCACTCGAGTTAACTCGACTATATTCCATTATCCTCGTTTTGCTTTTGTTGATGTTCATCTTATATCCTCGCTTCAAGACACTGTCCATTCGTTCAACTGCTCTTCCAAGTCCTTTGTTGTCTCTGACAGAATTACAATATCATCGGCGAACCTTAAAGTTTTTATTTCTTCTCCATGGATTTTAATACCTACTCCGAATTTTTCTTTTGTTTCCTTTACTGCTTGCTCAATATACAGATTGAATAACATCGGGGAGAGGCTACAACCCTGTCTCACTCCCTTCCCAACCACTGCTTCCCTTTCATGCCCCTCGACCCTTATAACTGCCATCTTGTTTCTGTACAAATTGTAAATAGCCTTTTGCTCCCTGTATTTTACTCCTGCCACCTTTAGAATTTCGAAGAGAGTATTCCAGTCGACATTGTCAAAAGCTTTCTCCAAGCCTACAAATGATAGAAACATAGGGTTGCCATTCCTTAACTAACTTCTAAGATAAGTCATAGGGTCAGTATTGCCTCACAAGTTCCCATCTTTTTACGGAATCCAAACTGATTCCCCAAGGTCGGCTTCTACCAGTTTTTCCATTCGTCTCTAAAGAATTCGTATTAGTATTTTGCAGCGGTGACTTATTAAACTGCTTTCTTTGAGATTGGAATTATTATATTCTTTTTGAAGTCTGAGGGTACTTCGCCTGTCTCATATATTTTGCTCCCCAGATGGTAATTTTGTCAGGACTCTCTCTCCCAAGGCCGTCAGTTGTTCTAATGGAATGTTGTCTACTCAAAGGGCCTTGTTTCAACTCAGCTCTTTCAGTGCTCTATCAAACTCTTCACACAGAATCATATCTCCCATTTCATCTTCATCTACATCCTCTTCCCTTTCTATAACATTGCCCTCAAGTACATCACCCTCGTATAGACCCTCTATATACTCCTTCCACCTTTCTGCATTCCATTCTTTCCTTAGAACTGGGTTTCCATCTGAGCTCTTGATATTCATACAAGTGGTTCTCTTCTCTCCAAAGGTATCTTTAATTGTCCTGTAGGCAGTATCTATCTTACCCCTAGTGAGATAAGCCTTTACATCCTTACATTTGTCCTCTAGCCATCCTTGCTTAGCCATTTTGCACTTCCTGTCGATCTCATTTTTGAGACGTTTGTATTCCTTTTTGCCTGCTTCATTTACTGCATTTTTATATTTTCTCCTTTCATCAATTAAATTCAGTATTTCTTCTGTCACCCAAGGATTTCTACTAGCCCTTGTCTTTTTACCTACTTGATCCTTTGCTGCCTTCACTACTTCATCCCTCTAAGTTACCCATTCTTCTTCTACTCTATTTCTTTCCCCCATTCTTGTCAACTGTTCCCTTATGCTCTCCCTGAAACACTCTACAACCTCTGGTTTAGTCAGTTTATCCAGGTCCCATCTCCTTAAATTCCCACCTTTTTGCAGTTTCTTCAGTTTTAATCTACAGTTCATAACCAACAAATTGTGGTCAGAGTCCACATCTGCCCTTGGAAATGTCCTACAATTTAAAACCTGATTCCTAAATCTCTGTCTTACCATTATATAATCTATCTGATACATTTTAGTATCTCCAGGCTTCTTCCATGTATACAACTTCCTTTTATTATTCTTGAACCAAGTGCGGGCTATGATTAAGTTATGCTCTGTGCAAAATTCTACCAGGCAGCTTCCTCTTTTATTTCTTACCCCCATTCCATATGCACCTACTACATTAATGTCTCTTCCTTTTCCTACTATTGAATTCCAGTCAAACATGACTATTAAATTTTCGTCTCCCTTCACCATCTGAATAATTTCTTTTATCGCATCATACATTTCTTCATCATCTGCAGAGCTAGTTGGCATATAGCCCATACTAATGTCATAGGTGTGGGCTTCGTGTCTATCTTGGCTAAAATAATGTGTTTACTATGCTGTTTGTAGTAGCTTACTCGAACTCCTATTTTTTTATTCATTATTAACCCTACTCCTGCATTACCCCTATTTGATTTTTTATTTATAACCCTGTATTCACCTGACCAAAAGTCTTGTTCCTCCTGCCACCGAACTTCTCTTATTCCCACTATATCAAACTTTAACCTATCCCTTTCCCTTTTTAAATTTATAACCTACCTGCCCGATTAAGGGATCAGGCATTTCACACTCCGATCTGTAGAATGCCAGTTTTCTTTCTCCTGATAATGACGTCCTCCTCAGTAGTCCCCACCTGGAGATCCGAAGGGGGCTATTTTACCTCCGGAATATTTTACCCAAGAGGACACCATCATCATTTATCCATACAGTAAAGCTGCATGCCCTTGAGAAAAATTACAGCTGTAATTTCCCCTTTCTTTAAGTCGTTTGCAGTACCAGCACAGCAAGGCCTTTTTGGTTAGAGTTACAAGGCCATATCAGTCAATCATCCAGACTGTTGCCCCTGCAACTACTGAAAAGTCTGCTGCCCCTCTTCAGGAACCATACGTTTGTCTGGCCTCTCAACAGATACCCCTCTGTTGTGGTTGCACCTATGGTACAGCTATCTGTATCGCTGAGGCACGCAAGCCTCCCCACCAATGGCAAGGTCTATGGTCCTTGGGGGCAGGATCACAACATTATTTTATTCAAACTATAGTTAATAGTTTGTTGCTGAAGATGTGGTTGTTCATGTGTGTTATTAATTCCTTTGTAAGCTGTGTTGCTCTTCAGTGGATGCACGAATGAGGGACAGATGCCATTCATGAACAGAGAATTCAGATATTAATTTATTCTACGTCTAATATCAAATAGTAAAAATATACATAACTTCGTCCCAGTGTCAGTTGCTAACAGTAGAATTGGATTTAGAAATACATACAGATACAAAAGATTTATAAATCTGTTACTCTTCAACACAATGGCTATTCATAAGATGTTGAGACCTGGCCACTATGAAAGTTTGTAAATGTTATTCAACAGTCAAACACACGGAATGGGATCAGTGCGTTGATGTCTGAACTTAAGTACATTTCCTCCGCAGAGGAGATGTTTGCATCTCATTGGCAGCAACATAATCATTCTTGGTAGGCCCTCATGCCACAGTGATTGCTGTAGGAAACACAGTGACGTAACTGGCGATATGCTTATTTGAAGGTGAAGCCGATACTGCAATACATTCCTGTAGTCCAGCATTGACTTGACCAACCTAGTTTAAGGCAGCTATCATTCACACACTGTGAAATTACAGGTGATGAAATTGTGGGCTATATAATGATCAATGCCTACACAACTTTGGAGATTTAGTGCATCACATATCTGGTCTGTGATCGAATACCCGTATATTGTATGACCAATCTTATTCATAGCTGACACACAGGACCAGCAGAAAGTCCATCCTCATCACTTACATTGAAATTTTCCATTTGTCATGTTGCCAGAATCACCCTCTCTTCAATACTGTAGCTGAGTAACTCAGGTGCTCATCAGTGTAACACATGCACAGGGATACCACCCTTACTCTTATACAACCCGATAGCACTCAAGTAAACTACCATCACATCTAGGAATTGGAGATAGTGTTTGACCACTGAGTCAAAACAACAAATATCCAACTGCGTAGTAAATGTGCAACTGCAAATGGAATAAACATATGTTGATAAGTGAGTTACAACAACATTTCAGTCTGCTTTGCACTTCTAAATATCTCTTACTCTATTTAATATCAGATAATGATGCAGATACTATGAATAATTTAACTGCCTTCTCTCTTACAATATAATCCAACAGGTACGTATGGAACAGTAACAAAATAGACAAGAAAATAACTTTGGTGCACCATTTTTATGATCATTTTTATTTCAAAATAGAAATTTGAACTCTGATGCAAATGTCTTCAACAAATTGCTGGCAAGCATTGGTACAGAAATGGGTACCCAGTAAATTCAAAACTAAATTCCAAAAAAAATTATCTTGCCAGCAACTCTTACATATCTATTGGAATACAGGAGTATAATTCCTGCTGATTCTATATCGCTTAACCTTTACGAGTTGATCATTCCGTTTGTTCTTTACCGAGTATACATTTACTTTTATAAATTGAGTACCGGTAAATAAACTGTAGCTGAATTAGATAACTCTAAAAGCTGCAACCCATTTGAAATTAGAGCTTCAAGTTTATCACTTGTGTGCTAATAGAATTTAAGGGAAAAGTGTACTATGTTAGTATTAAAAAGCACTAAATGAAAACTCCACTTTATTTATTTTACAAATCTTCTAGGCTAATATTGCACCACATGTGTTACTAACCTGTCTCTGCCTATATTTTAATGAAAGAATGGAATAATCATGGTGAATATGCCACATTTTGTAACGTTGTGATCATCATCATCATCATCATCATCATCATCATCATCATCATCACACAACCACACACATTGTAATTAGACCCTAATCAATTTTGATTGCTTTTATGACAAGGGACCGAAGACCTCAGCAGTTTGGTCCCTTAGAAATACACACATTTGAATATTTTTTATGATAAAAAAATCACAAATTTTGACAATATATAGAATTGTAATGAGGACTAAAAGAAAAAACCTTAAAATGAACATGATATACTTTAATCAAGAAATAAATACACCAGGTTCTGCGATTGGAATTAAGAGTAAGAGCAAATAGATGCACAACTGTTCAACAAGTCGCCACCCAGAAGAAAAAGGGGCTACTAACTGTATCCCCCAATGACTGCTGAGCAAATGTTGATGCTTATGGAGCTCCGCAGCATGCGCCTAGTTCACGCACTGACTGCTGTTCATTGGCTATGAAGATGGGAATTTGCACACCATTACAGCTGGATGTCCATCAAGTGGTAACAGGTGGCCTTATCAGATGAATCAACTTTTATGCTCCATCAGATAGATGGCTGTCGGTGTGCACGGCGTGAAATGCTTAAAAGCAAATACCCTCCAATCATCATCAGGAGGGTCCCAGCTGGAGGAACAAGTGTTTTAGTCTCGGGAATGTTTTCATGGTATTCCCTGGGGCATCCTGTCATTCAGAAAGGGACAATGGATCAACAAAAGTAGGTATCTATTCTTGGGGAACATATTCTGACTTTTAAGAGGTGGTCACATTAATGTTACTGGACAGTGGAGAATGAGGCTAGATTGGAAAGGAAGTAAATGTGATTAATAAACATTGTTCCTAGTGTAAATCAGGGAGCAAACAGTATCATATATTTCAGTAAAAAATTACACATTTCACAAAGATCTGTATTGCCCTGAAGTTTAAGCTTGCTTTTCAGTTCTCTTTGTAATGTCTTATTACCATTAAGGCCACCCATGGACACCTG
Source organism: Schistocerca gregaria (assembly GCF_023897955.1). Lineage (NCBI taxonomy): Eukaryota > Metazoa > Arthropoda > Insecta > Orthoptera > Acrididae > Schistocerca > Schistocerca gregaria. The sequence goes on from NC_064921.1 coordinate 244,371,218, forward strand.
AACAACTTGCGTTTTCAGATTTAACTGTTCCTGGGATCGTTTGCCTCAAACCAACTAAATTTTTTGCAGCATTTTTTCACGAAAACACTGAAGTGAGGTGCCTGTTAAAAAAACATGGCCCAACTCACTACCCCAAAAACTTACAAATAGATCAGGTTCAGTCCCTTCCATAGTCACAGGCAGCAACAATCTCCTGTAGTTGTTTAGTGAAAAACTGCTCCAGTCAGAACGCAACGCCATAATTTACTTTTTTCTTTTTAAGCTGAATTTTGGAGGCAATGTTAATGTATGGGAACACATCTGGTAAGAGACTAACAAGTTACCAATGTCCCCAGAAGATCAATGTCTCACAGCGGTCAACAAACATAAACAGATCTCTGCTTCCATCACGGCACCCTCAGCATGTAATCTAGCATCATCAGCCATCGTCTAAAAGTTCCTGCAGTAAGTGTTTGATGCAACTGCCTTGGGGTAACAACTGGTTGCTGGGAAACATCACAACTGCATGCTACACTCCCTACCTGTGCTGCAATAAACTAAAAATGCACAAACAATAATTAGATATACTAGTTTTCTTCATTCACACTGGTAATTTTATTCCCGAGTCACCTGCTGAATCAAGGGCACCATCAGGATTGTCCTTCTCGTTGCCGGAGATGGCAATCAGCTGAGGGCATCCAGAGGTGGCAGGCAGCACTGCAAGGGCTACGTCTAAGGCAGCAGCATTGGGGCCATGGCTATTTATGGCAATTAGCATTTACATAGACACCGTAACCTTTCTAGTAACCTTGAGCACAGCATGCTTCTTTCTTTTTCATGACTGGGCAAGGCATACTTGCCTATATTCCTGAGCAAGAAGTTAGTTTTACAGAGTGAACCAGACACTGAATTTTTCAGATGTGAGCTGCGGTCCACCAGAATTCCAGATCCTCAGTCCATAGAGGTTTGACACCCACTTCCAGTTCATCAAATAACCACTGAGATAACATACATAGACATGATCACATCCAAACAATATAGAAATATGGAAAGCTACTAAAAAATTTCACAATGTGCACTTTTAACTTTCTTATGAGCAACTTCCACCCTAATCCCTCTACAACATCTCTCCCTGAGAGGATCCAAAGTAAGTCAATAAAATCTTCCTCACATGCACGTAATTGAAAGTAGTTTATGTTGACTAAGACCTACAGCAGCATTGGAACTAAATTAAAATGACCCTAAGATTCGCCCTCACCTCCACCCTACCCCCCCCCCCCCCCCCTCCACAAAAAAAACCAAAACAACTGCATCAGGCCACAACTCTCACAGTCTGTATTGCCCTGCAGGCTTTAGCTCAATGTTGACTAAACAACCATATGCCAAAGCGCAACGACTGCTTATTAGGAACCTAATTACAGTATTTTATGTCTATCGTTAAAAATCTATAATCAATCCTATTCGTACACAAAGCAATCAGACCAATAGCTGTTAGCATGTGCAACAGTAATTTATTGGTATATAACCACAAAATGTACTGTATGCAAACCTATCGAGCTCTAGTATCCCTGGTTCAACATAAAAGTATTTGAATAGGCCACAAACTCCCCTAAAAGCAAATGCCTTTGTGATAACATCTTGTTAGCAAACAAGGTAGTACATTTGAAAAGATGTACATGTAAATCACACCAAATACCCATAACAGATCCTTACTGGTCACATTGTGTCACAAACACACAAAATCACGGTACGACAACAAACTAGTGTAGTACAGCCAGCCACACAAGCCACATCACGTCAACAACAACAAATCTCCACACAGTGACCAATGACCTCCAGTTTGTTCCCCCCCCCCCCCCCCCCCCCTTTTTCAATCCAAACAACCAACCTCCGCACAGCTTGACTGGACTCTGCCGGGCTGGGCTGGCTGGCCGCTGTATTGGACTGAGTGAGGGGAACAGTTGAGGACAGTCTCACTGCACCAGACTGTGGGTGAACAGTGAGAACAGCACAGCATTAAGTCAAGCAGAAGAAAAGCAAATGTGTATAACCAAAATCAAATGAGACCCCCTTCTCCAGGGTTTTTAGGCAAAATCCAAATATTTCCTGGGTTTTTCAGAACAAAAAATTCCCCGAGTATTTCATTTTCCAGGATGCAAGACACCCTGATGAGAGAAAGGCATCAATGTGTCTTTTGGCAGAACTGCAATTTTGTCTCCTGAAGTACTAGCCATTCATTGTCTCCTTATTTTTAAAATAGTATTGTGTCCTGTATAAGCAGATTACAGTAATTGCTTTACTATATTCACAAAATCCTGGATGCATTCATCTTGTCTGAAACTTTACCTTATTATACAGGTACATTGCATGACTGAACAAATGAATTTCTGTTCTATCCACTCTTTTCTCAATCACAGAGTGTTTCCCCCTCTTTAGCAGCAAGATACTGATTTAGGTACCTGTAACAGACACGGACGCACTCATCCTAGAATCTGTGGCTGATGACTGGTGCCTTCAGTATCTATTTCATATCTACAATGTATGGAGAACGAAGGAAAAATCTGCAGCAACAGACTAAAATGTTTGTATTATGAAGTGCTATGACAGAAGCAACAGTGTTGATATAGGCAAAAACTACAAAAAATGCAATTGAATAGAACCTCAGAAAATGATACAAAGTGATAACAAGGGTCAGATGATATTAATTCTTCCTAGCAGTCACATACGTCACTCCACTAAAATGATGAACAATTCTGATAACTGAAATACTGTGTGTCCTCTATTATGAAACTTAATGCTCAGTTAAAAGACAGGAAGAACATATGAAACCTAAGTGTCATCAGTCTAGATGGAGCAAACAACATCACAAAGAAATTTGAGGATTTCAAACGCACACAAACAGATCCTCTTCAAAAGTCAGTACACACAAAAGCAATCTTTTACACAATTCTGTACACATACTACGCACAAAAACTGAGTAACTGAATGTCTGCTGCTACCAAATTCTCAATGAGCACTGCGAGAAATTACATGCATGTGATGGTAACAGACATCAATGCATTTTATGAATGGAAGGCAAAGAGAAATTATGTAGACATTTATAGCTAGCACTAGAGACCTGTTTGCAAATACCAGCACTAACAGTCAGAGTGTGAATACCTTTCAGCAAGTATGAAAGTAAAAATACAAGAAAAATCCACAGTGAAAACAGACTCAGTCATCTCGGCAGAAGCAAATAAAAAACCAGGAGCCACAAGAAAAAACCATACAACACAATCGCTCAAAAAGATGCAGCAAAACAAAACTGTCAAGGATTAAACCGGGAAGTGATACTACCACCACCACCACCACCATCTACTACTAGCCTAACCAAAGAAACTCAGCCAAGATCTACATCTGAAGTGCCAGCTCACCAGAATACAGCATGTGCAGAAAGTAAATTCTATAAAGCTAAATTAGAGCAAGCACATGTCAAAGCCATCTGCTTGAATAGAAAACAGACTAGCACCTCTCAATCTAGCTAGTTATTCTTGTCAAAATTAAAGGGAAGTGAACAGCTCAAATGCCTCACACAGCAAAGTCTGAATAGCTCAACACAGTCAAACTCATTAGATAACACAGAAACTACTACTGTTATTGAACCCTTGAAACACGAAGGTATTTTAGGTTACACAGAGCACCAACCAAGGGCAAATTTTGCCCAAATTACAATAAGTTGTAAATCTTGTAATTTGTTGTAATATGTATTTATTTTATGTAATTCTGTTCCCATTGAGATATTAGTTTAACAGGAAATAGTGATAACATAATTGAAAGCTTAATTTTTTAACACTCATAGGGTGAATGTAACAACCAAGAATGGTCAAAACTTGGTCAATGAAAGTTTCTGTAAACAAGATAAGAAGGTTTGTAGCTGAATACAAAGGCTGTCTAAAGTTTCTATGCACTCTTTGATCTATTAACTGAATAATACAGCTTTGTCATTGAAAGTAAGTTTCTAAAATTGAAATGAAAACACTTCCTAAAATACTTGTTATTGTACACTGAAAACTCTCGGAATACACTTTTCACTTGGAGAGAGTATTTTTAAATACAGATGACATTTACCTCCTGCACACAAAATGGTTGATTCTGAATGAGTCTTACACAGATGGTGCCCACAGCTTCCACATGTTAAATTGGTTTTTGTGATGTCTCTTTGCTCTCTGGTTAATTGCATTCTCCAAGCAAAGTAGCACCTTGCTTTCCTAGTTGGTTCATCATTTGCAGCAATTTTGTTTACCACTAGTTTCTTTCCTAGGATCACTCCCGTCGCGCAAATAGTAGGAAACTGGAGTCCTTTCAAATCCATAGCTCGCTCTTCTATGTATGGTTTCAAAAGTTCGTGGCCTAATTCATGGAGATACAGTTTTCTGGCATTTGGTTTCCCTTCATTCCATTTAGGCGCATTCATCTTGAACGGTGAGTATGAGTTAACTGCAGCTATATCAAGTAGGCTGTAGAACACTGACAGTGGCCATCTTCTCGTACCCCTTTTTTGTAGAGTATGTCAACCATTTGATCCATGGCATCCACACCTCCCTTAGTGGATTTATAGTAAAGGTTTGTGTGTTATCTTTTTTGGTGTATCAACTTCTACTCATGCATTGCAATGTTGTGTAGACATCAACAGATTTTTCTTTGGTTTTTCCTTTGTGATGTAAGAGAGAATTGTTACTGGCAGCTTCTTAGAAGATGGGCCCATGAATGCGAATTTGGAGGAATACAGCCCTCTGCCTGCAGTCATCTTAAGTTCCTGCAGTACATGTTTTCTGTTTGTCTTGAGTGTTCCAACCAATGTAAGTTTGTAGTCTTGATAGAGAATGTCCGACAACTCCACAAGTGTAAAAGCAGTCAGTTGTGACATGGTAGCCTGTATTCTTTATTGGCTCCACCAGTCACTTCACAATCTCAATAGGACCTCGTTCACTGGCAGGTCTACTGTCTTTTCCAGCATACACTTCCATTTCATTATGCATCGTTCAGCTACATTACAAAGCAATCTGACTAATATTCCACATTTTCCAGGTCTGTCTTTGAGGAAAATTTTGAAAGGACAACGACCTCTGGAGAGGGGAGGGGGGGGGGGGGGGGGAAGAAATTTCACCAATTGTATTGTCAGGTCCACTTCTTAAATACCATGGGAATATTTCATTCAATACTTCACGCAGTGGCACAAATTTGTCACACACACTTCTTTCTGACCTGGTGCCTTTATCATCAAAGTGAATAGTTTTCAATAGCTGATATGCTCATCTTACCCATAGTTCCTCTATAAATCACTCGTCCCAATAAATTTGACCATAAATCAGATAAAGAAATATTGGTGTCCTGGTAAACACCCATTAGAATTAAAATTCCCATCAATGCATATATTTCAGAATCGCTAGCGGGAGATAAGTTTTCTCCTTCAGTTTCTTCATTTGTATGGTCAAGTATTTTCCATACTAATTCACGAGTGAAATTTTTTTTTTAAATGATTCACATATGGTTGTTACTTTCCCAACACTGGTTATTCCTTGACGTTCACAGACTATGTTACCAAAAGCCCTTCTATGTCTCTGAGCTTCTGCAAGATACATGTAACATTTATTTGGAGCATTACCTGCATGGTTTGTTTCTTCTTCATTGTCCGCTTCTTCACAGGAATCCTTTTCTACTTCTGTATGATCTGACTCAAAATCACTTAAATCTGATAATTCGTCATTGAGTAACAGTTCTGCAAGAACTTCTGCGTCGTTCAAGCCTCTATAACTCATCTTACAAAATCTACGTTACAATAAAGGCATCACTCTATTGCGACAAACTGCTAATAGTAATAATGGCAAGTCTAAAATCAACAATGAAAGTGAAACTCAACAATTAGATGCTCAACCACCGTAAAACTCATGTTCGAGATTGCCAACTGAATAAAAAAATTAACACATACGGGCAAATTTTGCCAATGCTTGGTGGTTGTAGGGAAGACAATAAAAATTATGGTCACGTGGAGTACCAACCCAGGACAAAATGTGCCCTTGGGTGTAAAATTCCTTTTTTGTACTTGCAATTATAAAAATTTAACCATAGAAACGTACAGCATATTGTATTATAAGGTAACAGACATATAGAAAAAGACTCAAAAACATAAGGATATTTGCCATGACATTTTCAAAAAATCAAAATGTACGGGCAATTTTTGCCCGTGCTTGGTGTTTCTAAGGTTAATTGGATAGATAAAAAATCTACTCACCAAGCGACGGCAGAATAAACACACAAAACACTTGGGATTGGCAAGCTTTAGGAGCCAGTGGCTCCTCCTGCAGGCAGAAGGGGAAGGGTGAAAGAAAAAGACTGGGGAGGTCTAGGAAAAAGGGGGAGATTTTGGGAAAATCACCCAGAATCGCAGGTCATGGGAGACTTACCATATGAGATGAGAAGGAAAGACCGTACTTACCTGCCCAGTAAGTCTCCCGTGACCTGCAGTTCTGGGTGACTTTCTCGAAATCTCCCCCTTTTCCTAGACCTCCCCAGTCAGTCCTATTCCTTCACCCTTCTTCTGCCTGAAGGACCCACTGGATCTGAAAGCTTTGCCAATCACAACAGTATTATGCATGTGTTCTGCTGCCACTTGGTGACTAGATTTTTCCATCTATCCAATTAAATAATCTTATCAATAATTGTTTTCTCTGTTAAAGGAACTCCCACTGGTGTTTTTTAGACCTGCCTAAGGCTTTTCATGTTACTGACTAAAACATACTCCTTATCTAACATAGGTATAAGAGGAACTACAAACTAATGGTTTGAATGTCTTCTTCAAACACGGTACACAAAGTCAAAATGAAATCTGAAAAAAGAATACTCATGACCATGAGAGTACTGTGGATTCCTCCGAGATAATGTTTGTCAGATATGGTGTATCACAAGGCTCAATCCTGTGATCCATACTTATTTCGGCATACATTGAGGATATTAAGCTTACTATCCTCCCCCCATGAACCATGGACCTTGCCATTGGTCGGGAGGCTTGCGTACCTCAGCGATACAGATAGCCATACCGTAAGTGTAACCACAATAGAGGGATATATGTTGAGAGGCAAGACAAACGTGTGGTTCCTGAAGAGGGGCAGCAGCATCTCCGGTAGTTGCACAGTTAACAGTCTGAATGATTGACTAATCTGGCCTTTTAACACTAACCAAAACATCCTTGCTGTGCTGCTACTGCGAACGGCTGAAAGCAAGGGGAAACTCCAACTTTAATTTTTCCCGAGGGCATGCAGCTTTACTGTATGATTAAATGATGATGGCGCCCTCTTGGGTAAAATATTCCTGAGGTAAAGTAGTCTCCCATTCAGTTCTCCAGGCGGGGAATACTCAGGAGGACATCGTTATTAGGAAAAAGTTCTACGGATGGGAGCGTGGAATGCCAGCACGTAGGTTAGAAAATTTAAAAAGGGAAACGGATAGGTTACATATAGTCGGAATTAGTGAAGGTCGGTGGCAAGAGGAACAAGACTGTCAGGTGAATATAGGGTTATAAAGACAAAATCAAATAGGTGTAAAGGTGGAGTAGGTTTAATAATAAATAAAAGTAGGAGTGCAGGTAAGCTACTATAAACAGCCTAGTGAATGCATTATTGTGGCCAAGACAGACACAAAGCCCACACCTACCACAGTTGTACACGTTTATATGACAACTAGCTCTGCAGATGAAGAGATTGATGAAACGTATGATGGGATAAAAGAAATCATTCAGATATTGAAGGGAGGCGAAAATTTAATAGTCACGGGTGACTGGAATTCAATAGTAGGAAAAGGAAGACAAGGAAATGTAGTAGGTGAATATGGAATGCAGGTAAGAAATGAAAGAGGAAGCCGCCTGGTAGAATCCTGCACAGAGAATAAATCAATCATAGTTAACACTTGTATCAAGAATCATGAAAGTTGGTTGTATACATGGAAAAATCCCGGAGATACTAAAAGGTATCAGCTAGATTATATAATGGTAAGACAGAGATTTAGGAAGCAGGTTTTAAATTGTAAGACATTTCCAGGGGCAAATGTGGACTGACCACAATCTATTAGTTATGAACTGTAGTTTGAAACTGAAGAAACTGCAAAAAGGTGGTAATTTTGGAAGATGTGACCTGGATAAACTGACAGAACCAGAGGTTGTAGAGTGTTTCAGGGAGAGCATAAGGGAACAGTTGACAAGAATGGGGGAAAGAAATAGAGTAGAAGAAGAATGGGTAGCTTTGAGGGATGAAGTAGTGAAGGCAGCAGAGGATCAAGTAAGTAAAAAGACAAGGGCTAGTAGAAGTCCTTGGGTGACAGAAGAAATACTGAATTTAATTGATGAAAGGAGAAAATATAAAAATGCAGTAAATGAAGCAGGCAAAAAGGAATACAAACGTCTCAAAAATGAGATCGACAGGAAGTGCAAAATGGCTAAACAGGGATGGCTAGAGGACAAATGTAAGGATGTAGAGGCTTATCTCACTAGGAGAAAGATAGATACTGCCTACAGGAGAATTAAAGATACCTTTGGAGAGAAGAGAACCACTTGTATGAAGGTGGAAGGAGTATATAGAGCGACTATACAAGGGCGATGTACTTGAGGGCAATGTTATAGAAAGGTAAGAGGATGTAGATGAAATGGGAGATATGATTCTGCGTGAGGAGAGTGATAGAGCACTGAAAGACCTAAGTCGAAACAAGGCCCAGGAGTAGACAACATTCCATTAGAACAACTGACAGCCTTGGGAAAGAGAGTCCTGACAAAACTACCATCTGGGGAGCAAAATATATGAGACAGGAGAAATACCCTCAGACTTCAAGAAGAATATAATAATTCCAATCTCAAAGAAAGCAGGCGTTGTCAGATATGAAAATTACCAAACTATCAGTTTAATAAGTCACCGCTGCAAAATACTAATGCGAATTCTTTACAGACGAATGGAAAAACTGGTAGAAGCCGACCTCGGGGAAGATCAGTTTAGATTCCGTAAAAATATTGAACATGTGAATTAACACTGACCCTACGACTTATCTTAAATGATACGAGTAAGGAAAGGCAAACATACATTTCTAGCATTTGTAGACTTAGAGAAAGCTTTCGACAATGTTGACGGGAATACTCTTTCAAATTCGGAAGGTGGCAGGGGTAAAATACTGGGAGTGAAATGCTATTTACAATTTGTACAGAAACAAGATGGCAGTTACGAGTCGAGGGGCATGAAAGGGAAGCAGTGGTTGGGAAGGGAGTGAGACAGGCTTGTAGCCTATTCCTGATGTTATTCAATCTGTATATTGAGCAAGCAGTAAAGGAAACAAAAGAAAAATTTGGAGTAGGTATTAAAATCCATGGAGAAGACATAAAAACTGAGGTTCGCATGTGACACTAATTCTGTCAGAGACAGCAAAGGACTTGGAAGAGCAGTTGAACATCAACAAAAGCAAAACAAGGATAATGGAATGTAGTCGAATGAAGCCAGGTGATGCTGAGGGAATTAGATTAGGAAATGAGACACAAAGTAGTAAAGGAGTTTTGCTATTTAGGAAGTAAAATAACTGATGATGGTCGAAGTAGAGAGGATATAAAATGTAGACTGGCAATGGCAATTAAAGCATTTCTGAAGAAGAGAAATTTGTTAACATCGAGTATAGGTTTAAGTGTCAGGAAGTCGTTTCTGAAAGTATTTGTATGGTGTGTAGCCATGTATGGAAGTGAAACATGGACGATAAATAGTTTGGACAAGAAGAGTAGAAGCTTTCAAAATGTGGTGCTACAGAATAATGCTGAAGATTAGATGGATAGATCACATAACCAATGAGGAAATACTGAATAGAATTGGGGAAAGGAGGAATTTGTGGCTTAACTTGACCAGAAGAAGGGATTGGTTGGTAGGACATATTGACAAATCAAGGGATCGCCAATTTAGTATTGTAGGGCAGCGTGGAGGGTAAAAATCGTAGTGGGAGACCAAGAGATGAATACACTAAGCAGATTCAGAAGGATGTAGTTTGCAGTAGATACTGGGAGACGATGAAGCTTGCCAGGATAGAGTAACATGGAGAGCTGCAGGAAATCAGACTCTGGATTGAAGACAACAACAGAAACAACTCTCATCTCAAAAACGAGAGAGCCCCAACGTGCTCCTAAACAACCAAGAGCTATCCATGTGAGCCCTGTTAAGTTCTTTGTATATGGCTTGAAGAACATCTAATGAAATACACATCAACTGTATCTCTCATAAGCTAGTAACTGTGTATTGTATTTTAAGTTTACTAAGCAAATAAGTTACCAAATTAGCTCTTATGCAATATAGTAGCCTTACTTTCACTTCTTATACAGTAAGGTATCATGTTTCAGGGGGTAAATCACCCTGCAGGAGAGAGCTCTTCAGAATGAACAAAGCGAGACACGTATAACAGCATTCTGGGATATTATGAATTGTGCAGTAACATTTGAGATACTTAGCATTATGATACTACCATTTGTTTACACTTTTAGTATTCTTTCATTTGTTAAGACCTACTTAATTAAGAAAGCTAATTAATATTACATGAACACACTCATAAGTATGAAATGAGAGAGCGGTCTGATGTACACATCATTCATGTTGAGATGCGGATGTATGTAATGTACCAGATGAAACAATCAACAAAAATGCCAAAGGCTTTCATCCAAAAATTTTAAAAAATCATTGCACGCATCCGTGCATGCACACTGAAGTAGGCTGCAGCCAAAAGCTGTGTGTGTCTTTCTTTGAAGTATAACAAAAGTTCATTTTCTTTAAAATATGTAATATAATGGTCTGTGTTTGCTCCTACCTGTTCCCTCAATTTTCATAGCATAGTAAAAAGAAGTTACAACCCACCTAACAAGTGAAAGTACATGTGATACCTGCCACCTTCTTGTCATATTACACAGACTTACGTGCAGCAAATTGTAAAAAGGCATATGTGACTTGTCCAATATCACATGCTCAAATTACACAAATTGCCATTTCTTGGATACATAAAATACAACACAAACATGTCTTCAGAATTATTAGCCTGTTTCCATCAACCTTTTGTCAAAGCATTTTAAGAAACTCAAGAGACTTGTCACTGCAGTACTTCAGTGTATGCATATTCCACAGACACACACATCCAACAGCCCTGTTCATTATGACAGCATGAAACATACCCGTCATCTTAACTTAATTAATGATAAGATGTCCTTATCCTAAAGAATTTAACTCTGGGGGGAAAAAAAAGAAAAGAAAAAAAAAGAGGCAAGTTACAGAATTAATAAAATCTTTCACTCATCGCCAAGCACTGTTCAATGTTAACACAATAATAATGCACAACTCAAAATAATTCTATAAACTGAGTCTTCCAGCCACTATATAAAATACTTAATGCCCCTACAATTATTTCTGATTTGTTAAATTAATTACACTCCCCGAAGTTCTTTGTACTATGCTTTATAATGACCTTTCCAACAACTTTACACAAAACAAAAAAGGTCTTTTAGTGACAGCTTATAGTTGGTTTATAGTTCTTCAGCCATACTTTAAGGCATTCAATTAATTCCAGCAATATCTATAACTTAAGCAACTTAAGAAACAGGCCACTATCATTGTTCATATAAATTCTGTCATGCACCCCACCCCCCCTTGTTGGTCCTTATGCCAATAGCCATCGACAAAAAATACTAAAACTTTTAAGTTAAAATGTAACTTTTTACCTAAATGTAATGACAGAGATGGAATTGCAAAAGCAGTCAGATATGAAGTATTGCACAGTATAGCACAAATAAAAAGTCTTTGTATACAGTGGAACTTTTCAAGTTTATCAATCATTTAACATGCTGACTGTCACGAGGTTCCAGCATAGCGTTGGGCCCAACTCTTGTGTGGCTTCTGGCGGCCATAGCAACCGCACTCAACTGCCGCCTTGGTCTGGCCACAAAAAATCTATCATTTTTCGTGTGGTAGTCAGTGTCTTTAGGCATTAGGAGCATCAGTAATACTAGTATCATTTTACATTAAGAGTTTCATCACAACACTAAAATTAGCTTTTCATGATAATGTTACATCACCATTAAAAGACCTGAAAATAAAGTAAAAAGCTATTTTATTCATTAGTTTTCAATAACACACACACACTGCCAAAGCAATAATATTTATTCCACTATTTCTAAAATACAAACACATTTGAAATCAGATCTGCAATTGTCTATTTTTACACACTAGTTAACAAAGTGCTTAACAGCTTCTGGCAAAATATGAACAGACCTTTCTGAATGGGTCAGGACACAGTTAAAACGTTCTACATCATTGTATTAAAATGTTTTTTATTTATATGTGCCCTTTAGCAGTCACTACAGCTTCTTTAGTTTAATGTCTGATCTATTTTCCTGTAAAAAACAGTACTACAAAATGTCTTACATTTCAGTATTTCATATGGTGTGCCTGACTACATTTTATACAGAGCCAAAATTTAAAACACAGAAGCTGTTCTGGTCTAGACATAATAATGCAACACATAAAAAATTTGCCAAGTATTAATGTACTTTACTCATGAAATTTTATTTATCATAAAGCATTCATGTCCCAAGTGACAATATAAAATCAATGGCTCCTAAAACTTTTCACTCTATATTTTCTTTGGCATTTTAAGTCATGCTTTGTGTGTTCCTTACAACGAAATCATTTTCATGCATGGGCTGTTTTATTTAGTGGAAATTGCCATACTTACAGCACATTACAATCCGCACATGAGTGTGGAGTATAACATAGGCCTACTGTAAAGTTAACCATTTTTATTGTGAAATAGCTCAATACTATCCAAAAATGGCGAAATTAGCAAACTGCTAAGTTAGATAATGAAATAAAATAAGAGCAGTGTACACAGGAAAAGGCTTATTTACAGAAATTACAGTGGATGTGGGCCCACACATAAAAAAGATTCTGCACACACAAAAAAAAGGTTCTGCAAGTTACTTCAGTTATTGATACATATCAACATCCAATCATTTTGTACTATGTAACTACAACTGTACAGCACACGTAACAGGTAATACTTGCATTGTACATGAAAAACTTACATCTCTTACGTTAATGGTAACCAGAAGGATTTGTGAATTGTTCCACTACACACAAATAAGCTGAAACAATTAAATGTTTTGTATAATATTTTGTGCTTAATTACATACTGAGATTGTATATCATCACAATAATTTTTTTTTCATTTTAAGGCAAATGTAATCATTATGTAATTCACTTAAATTCGAATTTTAAAGTAAGAGTTAAGTCTTGGAATAGTAGTAATTCCGTGTCATTACAAAAGGAACCAGTATGTCTTCCAGAGTACAGTTCTTTCACACATGTATGGCTCAGCCACAACTTGAGTGACAACTTATTCCGATTCCACAATTATCCCCTCCTCCCCTATCTTTATTTCTTCCTTGGCTACTAAGTAGTCCAGAACTGACTTATAGCCCAACGACCTTGCTATGGGAGTAAGTTGGCCAGCAGGCTGCATTCCTCTCATCTTCATGTGCACTGAACAAATGCAAACATTCCTGCACGGGGGGCACGTCCACTCTGGGTCCCGAAGTGCTTCCGCAACGCTTTCTCCGTAGTGATTGCTTAGGCAAGGCCCGCAAAACGACCCTTGACCGCCCACACATCGAGGGGATCTACACATAGTCTTAGTGTCCATGGTTTTCTGCCTACACTGATGACACAGAACACCGTGTACAGAGTTATACTCCTTCATCCCATACTTATGAATCCTTTCTATCATTTCATCGGTGACTTCTTCAACTGGTATTGCCTTAGGAGGTGGTGCTACACTAATTGTATGTCTTTTCTTAATTCTCATTTTGAAGACCGGTTTGCGTTCGGTATCAGATTCAGAGTCGTTGGTATCAATATCAACTTCAGAACCTGTTGAGCTACAACGGCCACTCAATCTTGTAGAACGTCGAGGATTTAGGATGAATTTCTGATCACGCTTAAATATATACTCTGTTCTGGCACCTCTTTTGATCCCCTTTTTAGAGTTTTTACGATTTAATTCTTCCGCTTTCTCACGTGCCTCCTTCATGATTGAACTCAACATTAATTTCAGCGACTCTGGGTCAGTATTTGCTACATCTATAGAACTTACGTCCACGTTAGATGCCATGGTAAGGCGATGATAGTTTAGTAACAGTTAGACAATTTTCCACTACACTGAACGGTCACCCACTGACACTCTCACTTTATGGTTACAAACACCTGTTGAATTCAGTTCCCGCCAGAAGTGTCTCGATTACAAAATACTGGAACTAGTAAACTTTGGGTCAGAGACGTTAGAGACCAGTGAAACATAGTATCTCTGGTTTCATGGCTGTTTCTTACTACTTCATTCTACCTCCATGATTCAAACAGTCCAACGAGCCGTTGCAACAAATTATAACTTACCAGGAAAGAACAAATACAAAACAAAAAATAGTGTATTGTACACCCAAGAAAAGAAACTGTATAATGAACCGCCTAAAAATATTAAAGAGGTTGAAACAAAGTTGTTTTAAAAGGCAGGTGGTAAAAATACTTGTCTAGCGATACATAATCAAATTACTTCAGATAACACAAAGTAGAAGTTTACAAAAAAATTGTTGGGTTGTACCTGGAAAGTCTTTGAACCAACTTTCATTAATAACTCGAAAATGAAAGATTTCGAACATTTGTCTATATACAATTTTTCCTTGTTTTGGTGCCTGCCTGGGTCGCAGAGCGGTTCTAGGCGCTACAATCTGGAACCGTGCGACCACTACGGTCGCAGGTTCCAATCCTGCCTCGGGCATGGATGTATGTGATGTCCTTAGGTTAGTTAGGTTTAAGTAGTTCTAAGTTCTAGATGACAGAAGTTAAGTCCCATAGTGCTCAGAGCCATTTGAACCTTGTTTTGGTGTAAAGACCTGTCACCAAAGTTTAGAAAAGTATTTCTGAACCACCCTATGTAATGCAGAGTAGCAACAGCATGGAAAGTTGTTCCAAAAAAGAGAAGTTTGTTATGTATAGTATAAATTTGAGGAATGTAGCCGTATACTGCAACGAAATGTCAACAATAGGCAGTATAGACAAGAAGAGAATAGGTGCGTTTGAAAATGTGTTGTTATAGAAGACTACTGAAGATTGTGCAGGTAGGCCAGAAAATAGCTGATTAGACACACCTTGAAGCATCAAAGAATGGTCAATTTAGTTCTGTGTGTGAGGTGGGGGGGGGGGGGGGGGAGGGGTAGGTGGAGGCCTATTGTAGAGGGACATAAAGTAAGCAGGTTAAAGTGTATCTAACCGCAGTAGTTACCCAGAGGTGAGTGTGCTGCTCAAAATAGACCTACTTCAAACCGGTCTTTGGATTGAAGACCACATCAATGACAACATAGCGCATCATTACTAACGAAAACAACTAATATTTGTAAAGCGATACGAACTCCTCTGAATGAACACAAAGTAGTACGAATTATTACACAAAGTCTGATTTACATACAAGGTTATTAGAAGTAAACATTTATTTCTCAGACATGCACCTGTTCACACATTTGCTTTGGCTTAAGTTTTATATGATTGTTTTATACATTGTGTTCCCTTGGTTAAGTGCGCAGATCAATAAAAATTTACAAATCAGAGTCAGGTCTCATGGTACTTTTCATATTAATGTTTGGAGCATTTCTTAAAATGTACAGAATGTAACTGCTAGAACTGAATTTATACAGACACTTGCATGGGATGTAAAGTCCGTGTCTGTTGGAAGGTGGTCTAATTTTCAACCGTTCTGCGCATTCCTCTCCACTAGCCACAGGCAGTCAATAATATTAATTCTCTTTCCGAGCGGTTAGCAGCGAGTTACAGCTAGACAGCGAGAATCTTGCTCCTATATGCTGCACTGTTGCCGTACTTCGCGATAATTTATGTATCCAACTGTCAGTTTATTTTTTATTTTTTTTCCTTTGTAGCTGTATAGGTGTGAATGTATATCTGTAAATGGTTAAGTGCAATTAAAAAAGAAGAAGCTGGGTGACGGCAATAAACGTGAAGTGCTTCACAAGCAGGCTAGAGGGATTATTTACCACATTTATAACTTTTTTAACCATGAATCTGAAAACAGTAGACAGTTGAAGATACAGCGCAAAACATTTAGAAACTAAAAAATTTTGTGTAGAGCAACATAGGGAAGCATGTGCCATTGAACTAAAACTAAATGATGGCACTTTCATAATTGTAACAGTGTATAGGTCCCCCTCAAGGAATTTCCAGCTATTTCTAGAAAACTTGGATGCTTTGTTGTGCTATCTGTCAGACAGGGGGAAGCAAATTATCATTTGTGGGGATTTCAATGTTGATTCCCTGAAACAGTGTGATAGGAAGAATGACCTTGCAGTATTACTCAGTTCTTTCAATTTGAGCTCCGTCATTGATTTTCCTACTCGGATAACAAAGAACAGCAGGACATTGATAGATAACTTTTTTATAGACCAAGATAAGTTTAAGGACATAAATGCTAATCCTGTTGAGAATGGTCTTTCGGATCATGGTGCACAGCTAGTTACAGTACATGGCATAGCTCCATGCAGTATATCAAATCAGAATTTCAAAGCAGTGCGTTCAATTAACAATATAAATACTGCAAACTTTAGGGAAAGACTAAAGGAGCTAGACTGGGATGAAGTGTATATGGAACCCGATGCAAACTTGAAATATAACTTATTTCAAGATACATTTTTAAGGGTATTTGAAAATTGTTTTCCCAAGAAAACAGTGAAACATAATTCCAAGAAAACATATAAAAAAACTTTGGCTAACTAAAGGAATAAGAATATCTTGCAACCATAAAAGAGAACTGTATCTAACAGCAAAAGGGAGTACTGACCCCGAAATTGTTCAATATTATAAAAACTATTGTGCGGTACTAAGAAAAGTTATTAAAAAGTCCAGAAGCATGTGTATGATGTCTGAGATCAGTAACTCTGAAAATAAAATTAAAGCAATTTGGAATATTATTGAAAGGGAAACAGGGCAACCAAGAGCACAGGAAGACTTCAGTGCCATAAAACTGAATGACAAGTGTACTAACAAACAATCTGAAATTGGAAATATTTTCAATAATCATTTTTTAAATGTTGTGGAGAAAGTGGGATCTAGATCTTCACTAGAAGAGGCAAGGCTTCTAATAGAAGAGGCCATACCTGTGCAGTTTGAAACAACTGTATTTCCACGAACCTCTCCCTCTGAAATCAGTAAAATAATAAACTCACTGAAAAGTAAAAGCTCTTATGTAATTGATGGCATTTCCAGCAAGATACTTAAAGCTTGTTCCCACAGATAAGTAGGATTCTCACCCACGTATGTAATACCACTTTGGAGCAGGGTGTTTTCCCCGATAGACTGAAATATGCCATTGTAAAACCATTGCATAAAAAGGGGGATACGTCGGATGTCAACAACTATCGCCCAATCTCTCTTCTGACAGCTCTATCAAAAATTTTTGAGAAAGTAATGTATTCAAGAGTAGCCTCCCATATATGTAAAAATAAAGTACTAACAACATGTCAGTTTGGTTTTCAGAAAGGCTTTTCAACAGAAGATGCTATATACGCTTTCACTCATCAAATATTAAATGCTCTGAATAACCGGACATCACCCATTGGTATTTTTTGTGATCTCTCAAAGGCCTTTGACTGTGTAAATCATGGAATTCTTTTAGATAAGCTAAATCATTATGACTTGAGGGGGGCAGTGCACAAATGGTTTAATTCATACTTAACTGGAAGAATGCAGAAAGTTGAAATAAGTGGTTCATGTAATGTTAATACAACAGCTGATTCCTCAAACTGGGGGGGGGGGGGGGGGGACTAATCAAGCACGAAGTCCCACAGGGTTCGGTCTTAGGTCCTTTACTGTTCTTGATATACATTAATGACTTACCATTCCATATTGATGAAGATGCAAAGTTAGTTCTTTTTGCTGATGATACAATTATAGTTGTAAGGTGTCAGTTAAATCCAACACCTTCCATGAAAACCCTGACATAATAAGCAAATCTACTAGTATGTCACATAGCTCCGAATAAATCGTGACATTAAATTAACCAAAGTAATACGAATAACGAGTGAGCAAATGGAATACCACAGACTAACACAAGAATGCCTAAATGCATGTCGTACCTTCCCACCGTGAGGCAGACGCAGTTCCGAGGGGAGAAACGAGGACAGAAGCCGAGAGCAGAACCGTGTTAAGCTAGAAGGCCCTACGATAAGGGAGGGGCTGGGCACCCACGCCGCGAGCCTACCTGTACGACTACACAACGCGCACGTTTTAGCGTGAGACTGTTTCGCGTCTCAGGTACGTCAAGGACAACCCCCAGCCCATGTTAAAAGCTAGAGCCGTCCAGAAAAGCTATATAGATCTTACGATAACACAAAAAGGGCCACTACCACCCGCAAGTTTTAGCGTGAGACTTTTTCGCGTGTCTGTTACATTAGGACAATCCTCCAGCCCATGTTAAAAGATAGAGCCCTCCAGAAGAACAGTATAGATCTCATGATAACACTGAAAGGACCACACCAGCTGCAGGTTTTAGCGTGAGACATTTTAGCGTCTCTGTTACCTTGCAAACTTTAAAAACATATCCCTACCACGAAAAGTATAGCGTTTCTCATTGGATAGACAGAATTTTTGTAGGCAGAGCTTAAGGTTAACATTGAGACCCTGATTGGTCAGATGAAAACATAGCCAGATAGTTTTTTGAAACTAACTTCAGTAAATTGTAGTAAGGAGAAGTTAAGAGAGAGTTGGTTCTGAGACGGCGAGCTGGATGGCTGCAGCGCCGGCCGCTGCTTCCCTGATGCTGCCTAAACACCGACAAGGTAATGAACGCACGCGATGCCGCATTTTTGAGCACATAAGGCTTCACTCAGAACTGCAGAGGTCTCATCTGTTACACCCCCTTTTTGCGTAAAACTAGTGTCGATCGTTAATTAAAACTCATGGTGTTCACATTTGCCACTTGAAGAAAAGATCTGAAACGCGATGATTTTTCTTTTATATAGTTTTAAAACTGAAGAAAATGCAAAAATGTGGGAAATTAAGGAGATGGGACCTGGATAAACTGAAAGAACCAGAGGTTGTACAGAGTTTCAGGGAGAGCACAAGGGAACAATTGACAGGAATAGGGGAAAGAAATACAGCAGAAGAAGAATGGGTAGCTCTGAGGGATGAAGTAGTGAAGGCAGCAGAGGATAAAGTAGGTAAAAAGACGAGGGCTGCTAGAAATCCTTGGGTAACAGAAGAAATATTGAATTTAATTGATGAAAGGAGAAAATATAAAAATGCAGTAAATGAAGCAGGCAAAAAGGAATACAAACGTCTCAAAAATGTGATCGACAGGAAGTGCAAAATGGCTAAACAGGGATGGCTAGAAGACAAATGTAAGGATGTAGAGGCTTATCTCACTAGGGGTAAGATAGATACTGCCTACAGGAAAATTAAAGAGACCTTTGGAGAAAAGGGGACCACTTGTATGAATATTAAGAGCTCAGATGGAAACCCAGTTCTAACCAAAGAAGGGAAAGCAGAAAGGTGGAAGGAGTATATAGAGGGTCTATACAAGGGCGATGTACTTGAGGACAATATTATGGAAATGGAAGAGGATGTAGATGAAGACGAAATGGGAGATACGATACTGCGTGAAGAGTTTGACAGAGCACTGAAAGACCTGAGTCGAAACAAGGCCCCCGGAGTAGACAACATTCCATTAGAACTACTGACGGCCTTGGGAGAGCCAGTCCTGACAAAACTCTACCAGCTGGTGAGCAAGATGTATGAGACAGGCGAAATACCCTCAGACTTCAAGAAGAATATAATAATTCCAATCCCAAAGAAAGCAGGTGCTGACAGATGTGAAAATTACCGAACTATCAGTTTAATAAGTCACAGCTGCAAAATACTAACGCGAATTCTTTACAGACGAATGGAAAAACTGGTAGATGCAGACCTCGGGGAGGATCAGTTTGGATTCCGTCGAAATGTTGGAACACGTGAGCCAATACTGACCTTACGAGTTATCTTAGAAGCTAGATTAAGAAAAGGCAAACCTACGTTCCTAGCATTTGTAGACTTAGAGAAAGCTTTTGACAATGTTGACTGGAATACTCTTTTTCAAATTCTAAAGGTGGCAGGGGTAAAATACAGGGAGCGAAAGGCTATTTACAATTTGTACAGAAACCAGATGGCAGTCATAAGAGTCGAGGGGCATGAAAGGGAAGCAGTGGTTGGGAAAGGAGTGAGACAGGGTTGTAGCCTCTCCCCGATGTTATTCAATCTGTATATTGAGCAAGCAGTAAAGGAAACAAAAGAAAAATTTGGAGTAGGTATTAAAATTCATGGAGACGAAGTAAAAACTTTGAGGTTCGCCGATGACATTGTAATTCTGTCAGAAACGGCAAAGGACTTGGAAGAGCAGTTGAACGGAATGGACAGTGTCTTGAAAGGAGGATATAAGATGAACATCAACAAAAGCAAAACGAGGATAATGGAATGTAGTCCAATTAAATCGGGCGATGCTGAGGGAATTAGATTAGGAAATGAGACACTTAAAGTAGTAAAGGAGTTTTGCTATCTAGGAAGTAAAATAACTGATGATGGTCGAAGTAGAGGATATAAAATGTAGACTGGCAATGGCAAGGAAAGCGTTTCTGAAGAAGAGAAATTTGTTAACATCGAATATAGATTTAAGTGTCAGGAAGTCATTTCTGAAAATATTTGTTTGGAGTGTAGCCATGTATGGAAGTGAAACATGGACGATAACTAGTTTGGACAAGAAGAGAATAGAAGCTTTCGAAATGTGGTGCTACAGAAGAATACTGAAGATAAGGTGGATAGATCACGTAACTAATGAGGAGGTATTGAATAGGATTGGGGAGAAGAGAAGTTTGTGGCACAACTTGACTAGAAGAAGGGATCGGTTGGTAGGACATGTTTTGAGGCATCAAGGGATCACAAATTTAGCATTGGAGGGCAGTGTGGAGGGTAAAAATCGTAGAGGGAGACCGAGAGATGAGTACACTAAGCAGATTCAGAAGGATGTAGGTTGCAGTAGGTACTGGGAGATGAAACAGCTTGCACAGGATAGAGTAGCATGGAGAGCTGCATCAAACCAGTCTCAGGACTGAAGACCACAACAACAACAACAACATAGTTATTGAGGAGCCACATCAGCCACTGTAATTTACGACAATTTAAATAAGTAATTAAAGATAATTGAGGGTCACTGTAGACCATTTTGATAGTTTTCTCTTTTGTGAAACTTAAATTAAAGCTAGATTATAGATGTGGTTTGGCATAGGTCATCCTTCGATCGATTGTAGAACTTGGAAACCCATTCAGGGAATATTCGTTCACATTTTTCTTGAACGCAGTTGGTTTTTACCATCCTGTATTAAAACATTTCCTTTCATCAATAGTGCAATTTATAATCATTGTTTTGTGAGTAGAATAAAATTTCCAATGGTAAACTTAACTGATTTTTCGTCGTTATTTTACCAGCTAACTAAAAATAGGAAAGCCTTGAACCCTTTCCACTATATTTAGTTAGTATTAAGATTCTTTTACAGTGAGTGCAGTGGAGCTGACGCTGAGATCATTAAGTATTTGGTTATATCATCGCTAGTCTCACTGAACTGTTCTGAATTCTACATGTCATGTGTGGTCTGGCGTCTCCTTACCAGCAACAGGTCCCAGGTTCAAACTAGTTAATTCCCTAAAAAACACTCTCAGAGCGTCGTTGCGCGAAAGTGGTAGGGAGACACGATATAGAACAAACAGACACCACCATGAATGTTTAGATAGCAATAACATCCAAAAACCAAGAACTAAGTGATGTAATTGTAAATGATGTTTTTCACAAAATTATTAAGTGGTTCTCAGCAAACGGACTCTCTTTAAATTTTGATAAAACACAGTATATACAGTTCCGTACAGTAAATGCCACAACTCCAATAATAAATATAGACTTTGAACAGAAGTCTGTAGCTAAGGTAGATTTTTCAAAATTTTTAGGTGTGTCCATTGATGAGAGGTTAAACTGGAAGCAACACATTGATGGTCTGCTGAAACGTCTGAGTTCGGCTACGTATGCTATTAGGGTTATTGCAAATTTTGGTGATAAGAATCTCAGTAAATTAGCTTACTATGCCTACTTTCATTCACTGCTTTCATATGGTATCATATTCTGGGGTAATTCATCATTGAGTAGAAAAGTACTCATTGCTCAAAAACGTGTAATCGAATAATTGCTGGAGCCCACCCACGGTCATCTTGCAGACATCTATTTAAGGATTTAGGGATCCTCACAGTAACCTTACAGTATATATATTCACTTATGAAATTTGTTGTTAATAATCCAGCCCAGTTCAAAAGTAATAGCAATGTGCATAGCTATAACACCAGGAGAAAAGATGATCTTCACTATGCAGGGTTAAACTTGACTTTGGCACAGAAGGGGGTAAATTATGCTGCCACAAAAGTCTTTGGTCACCTACCAAACAGCATCAAAAGCCTGACAGATAGTCAACCAACATTTAAAAATAAATTAAAAGAATTTTTAGATGACAATTCCTTCTACTCATTGGCTGAATTTTTAGATATAAATTAAGGGAAGGAAAAAAAACTAACTTAAGCATTAGTGCCATGCAATATTTTGTGTAATGTAATATCTTGTACAGACATCTTTCATTAACCTGACACGTTCTACATCATTACGAAGTGTTGTATTCATGATCTATGGAACAAGTATTAATCTAATCTAATCAACTCCAGAACCATGTGGTGTCGGAAAGAGAAACGTAAAGAGAATTGTAAACGAAAAAAGTTCCAGAGTTGTAGGAACCGTCGAAAAAGATTGTTTGGTGTCGACTGGAAAGCACAGAAATCGCAAAGAAAATGTAACACAATTGGGTGGTTTTAACAATGATGTTTCAAAGTGATCCATGTGAATGATGAATGCCCAACATTACAAAAACGTGTTACAGCTATGTAGGAAAAAAATAGTTTCACTGGTAAACGCTTTGTCAATGTTCAGAATTTTAAAAGGCATTGGCCCCTGATATGCTAAGAAGAGAGTTCTTAGTTCAAAGAAGTGACATAGGTACAGCACGAACTACATTCCATATGAAGATTCACGATTCAAGAGAAGGAAGTAGTTCAACAGTGTATTACCTTAATGAAACATGGGCCAATTCGAATCAGTCCGGGAAGATCTGCTGGAAAATGAGTGATGGTACTGATGGTTCTCAGGCAATTATTCTGCATGCTGACTCTTCTTCTGGTTATGTTTTTGAGAGTAAACTTGTATTTACGTGTAAGAAAAACAGCACTGACTACCATTCAGAAATGAACACTATGAGTTTCGTGACGTGATTCACAATTCTTGTCATATTTACATCAAAGTCGGTCATTGCCAATTATAATGCAACAGAGAAAGCACCAGGTATAAACATAAAAAACCGGATATTTTTTTCCTGGCTTAAAAACAAAAATATTAAGCAAAGTATAAACCACACTCGTGTCGATCTCCTGTAGTTCATTAATTTATACAAGTCATATGTCACAACAAACAAACATGACTTCCTTGAGCGTGAATGGGTCACACAGTTCTGCGTTTATCCATGTGTCACTGTCAGTGAAGCCCTAAGGAATTAATTTAGGCAAAGAATAAGGCTATATGAGAGAACAAAACATTAAAGATAATGTCGCTTATGTATGAGGCAAAGGACAACATTCCACCTGTAGTGTGGACATACCTGTGCAGCATGCTGAAAAGCTTCAGAAAGAATAATTTGCAAGTGATGATGAATATAAGCCTTGAACCTATCATCGTGAATTTACAGTCAGATTGTTTGGAAACAGACTCAAATAGAAGTGACAGTTGTCTTGCAATGTAGACTTTTGAACAAAGTAATATTTCTTGGTTTTAAAGACTCGCAGTTTAAAAATTGTGTTTGTCAACTTATCAGCTGCATACACAATAATGAGAACTTTCTAGCCTTTTTTATTAGGACGTTGTTTCCTTTGAATTATTAGACTATAATATTCAACATATTGCCCAAGGAGAAGTTAAGCTTCTCCTACCATGTTATATGCTCTAATAACATACGAGAATGCAGCTGGATGAATTCATCAAAAGTCCAATATTTCCACACGTAAACCCCTGTCCTTTTCAGGGAATGAACTGGATAAGACCCTAATATGACAGTAACTCTTAAAGTCGAGATATCGTTGGTTTTCGATGTTATCGGTCATCATTTCTGGAGTTATTCGCAGATGATGGTTAACTGTTTGCTTGTTCAATGGATGATAAATGCAGTCTCTCACTGTAATGTCGAATGAGTTAGTTTACACTCATAATGCACGTTAACAGCGAAAAATATGACAACTTATTGGTCATTTTTACCATAGTCTTTTCATTAGTTTTTCCTATCACTGATTCTTTTTTACACGAAGTAGTTACACTTAACTACAGTCAAACACATCAACACACATACCTTATATACAGTTTTTTAAAATTCTATTGAGTAGAACCAGTTATCAAACAAGTATAACGATTTTGTTTGTGGCTGAAGTTAATTCTGTTGTGTATTAAATTTTTCCTTATTATGCAGTTCCAATCGCAATAAATAGTAACTATTGCAAGGACTTTCAATAATCTTGTCGTTAGACAATTGTGATTTTGAGAAAATTTGTACTTCACGTCTTCACAAAGCTGTGTCAGCTGTTCTCGCCTCCTGAAGTTATGCAGAGTAAATCTGTGGAGCAGTAGACACAACGTCATCAAGACATAAATTAATATTTCTCTCATACGACTGATCGAAATTGGCTTTAATATTCACAATTTCTCTCGTAGGTTTGAATGTATAATACAACGTACTGCAGGCAAATGAGCCTGACTGTTGTCCGCAGCAATGTAGTTTGGCAACGTGTATTTTGTTTGGCTGCTCTCTGGTACTGCACAGTTGCAGTATTCATCCCTCCACTGCTCCGTCTCTATGCACATATGCGCAGTCTTAAGTGATGCAAACTATAGTACTGAATAAATTCGATTTTTTGTTGTCAGATTATGATGTGTTACTTGCGCACCCATGTGAAAGTTTCGCCTTAAATAATGACAGTATTTGAAACAAGAATAGTCACTGAGATAAAGACAGTTGCGGGAATGAAGAGAAAACATCTTGAATAATGAACCAATTGACGTGAAATAATAATCATGAATTTTTGATATGTCTTTCTATATATATTTCTACGCACACAATTTTCAACAAAAGTCTTTGCAGAGCATTTCAGAACCGCGTTATAAACAATATTTGATCTAAGAATGTAATCTTCATCTGCTTTCCTTTTTTTCACTTTCTTTAAGGGATATAAAAATGTTAGTTGACTTAGTTAGCCTCGGAAGGGCTGGTTACAGTTGTCCATGTGTAAAGATGGGATTTGAGAAATACAGTCCTGCCATTTCAAGCATTTGGGACTGTGACTCATTTGCAGTAATCGTAAATGCAATTTCAATAGATGACTGTCATCTTGTCAACTGAAAAGGCATGTTTGGATCAGATGGTATTAAGTTATCCATGGTATTACAACAGTGTTGCCAGTGTCAATAATCTCAGCATTAATTATACATTCACTGAGTTTTGTTACAATAATGTGATTAAGCCCTTTTAGTGTTCAGGTTTCTTCTTAATATAATAATAGTGTGTTTCTTTAATGTAAGTTCATATGGCGGTTATCCTGGCAGATCTAATGACTGTAAGAAATTTACAGAATTTTTCTCGTTTTGGAAAATATATCTGCTTAGAAACGTCAGCAATGTATGAGGGACAGAAATAATGGACTACCACAGTGCTCATGGTTATTATCTATGACAATGCTATATACGAATTACTGAGTTAGTAAGTACTTTGAAGAAAATAAAATGATGTAATAAGATAATATGAAAAAGGAGTCCCTTATTGGTGATTAATAACTTAGGTTTGTAATGTATGGTATGAAGCTGGGCATCCATGATGCACTTTCACCTATGATAGTTAAAATTCACTTTTATGTTAAAATTTTCCTCAAACAGTAAGTTTTAGCGCAAAATCGGAATGCAATTATAGAAACTAGTTACAAAACATTTCTAAAGATGCTCCAGTCATCCTTCTATGATTGGTATGCGCTGAGGCAGAGGGATGTTGACTTTAAAATAAAATATATGATTAGCACGAAAATTTATTTATACTGTTACACATAGCAAAAACCACAGTCTTTCAGTAGATTAGCCAGGCAACTACCAGCCATACAGCACCTGCCAACTGGTAAATGCTAAGGAACTGTTTGTGGCAGTGACTGACTCAGAGTGATCCAACAGGTTTTTTTCTTAAGAAGTCCCTAGACTATCAATAATATTAGACAATATCTTGATGGTTGTCTCCAGACAATGAAGATCGATTGCAAAAATTTTGTGTCGAATCTCAGATGTGAAAACATGGTGCGTACGGATACCAGCTGCTACTTGGCTCTTTGGCTGGGTTTCTTTTGCGTAAGGAAAAGAGGAAGTGTAGATGGGTGAAGGAGTGGTATATGAAGAGAGAAAGACTGACACCTGAAAGTGTACTAATCATCTTGAGGATAAGTGACCAAAGCTACTATCAGAATTTTTGGAACATGGACACTCATTCATATCATGTACTTTCGCAAATGGTTACTCCTATAATTGCGATTGTCTCTGCAAAACATTTATTTATTTAGATTCAGTTTTAAAAATACAATAAGCAAACACTTTTTTAATTAAATGGTGCTAAAAAAATTTACTTCCATTGTGAAAAGTTCATGACATCAAAGTACCAAAATGTTGACTCCAGTACCTTGTCAGTGTCAGCTCCGCTATTGGATGGACCCATAATTCTTTTCAGTTTTTTGTGTAATTTGTCTGAAAAGAATTTAATTTATTTTTTAATTGATACTTGTCTGCTTCCCTGTATTTCTACAATAACTAATCACATTCCTCTCTTTACTTTTTGTAATTACTATACTCCTTTTATTTAACAAACCACAAGACTGGCAGAAACCCTTTATACATCCAGTAATTCTAAAATGAATGTGCACTGCACTGATACAAAGCCATTTCCACTTCACAGCGTAACACATCACACAACATAAACAGTTCAGCTTATGAGATTGAAGTGACAGAGATATACAATGTTAGCCACAGACAGTAGAGTGAGCAGTTAGAATAATTAAAATCTAATTTCAGAAGACCCATCAATATATTTACTGCAGAACTTCAGTCTTGTCCATAGATCATCCATAATCCTGAACAATATAAGATTGTGCACATTATTATTCGTAGTCTAAACGAACTCTGGCCTATGCTACATACCTCCTGTCAATTGGAAAGTGTTAAGCAACTTTTTGTGGTAGTGACTGACTCAGGATGAACCATTGGGTTCTTTCATATGTGAACTCTGGCCATTATTTCACATAACACAATTTGTATGTTATTGTGAGTGCAATCAGGCTGTTAGTATGATATCAGACTTAACTAGGAGGGATCATATCTCTGCCTCTAGTGCCATATTCTTGTATGTACCAGTCCTGTCAAAAAGGGTTTGGTTATTGTCACTTATTAGGGATTATCAGGATTCCTTCTAATTTCATTCCTCTCAGTTGGTGTTTTTGGAATTGTATGTTAATCATTTATAGCCAACCATAAATAAAAATAAATATTAGTAATAACTATTGTAACATTAATAATTAATGCACATTTTTATTATTTTTTCGATTTTACATAACTTAATAATGAGCAAGTGAAAGGGAAAATGTCATCCATGAGCTACAGGTACAAATCATTTCCATATTCACCTGTGATAATACGGTAATCCTATATCAAATCCAAGTTTGGATGGGTAATTCAAGCTGAAGAGTCTGAATTTATTTCAAAGAATAGCTTTCTCTATTTCATTCCACTTTAATGAATTTATAATGTGTAATGCATTTAGAAACAGAATAAATGGTAGAATATTTGCTTGCTCTGTCTGGTAGCACAAGGCAGAAAGAAAATTAAGTTTATTATAAGCAAGCAATAAGTTAAATTTTTGAAATCTTTCACAAAGATGCAGGTTCGAATTTTTCCCATACAGTAAGGGAGCACAACTGTCCCATTTATTATAACTACTAGACAGCAACTCAGATGCATCTCACACTACTGTATTCTACTTCTTACTAAAGGTCAGATTATTTAAAATGACAAGCAACTGATTACTATTTCAGTGAAGTACAATCATTTATTTAACATAATGTAATACAAATAGCTTCTGATAACAGAGACAAACTGAGAATAAAACTGAATATACACTCCTGGAAATGGAAAAAAGAACGCATTGACACCGGTGTGTCAGACCCACCATACTTGCTCCGGACACTGCAAGAGGGCTGTACAAGCAATGATCACACGCACGGCACAGCGGACACACCAGGAACCGCGGTGTTGGCCGTCGAATGGCGCTAGCTGCGCAGCATTTGTGCACCGCCGCCGTCAGTGTCAGCCAGTTTGCCGTGGCATACGGAGCTCCATCGCAGTCTTTAACACTGGTAACATGCCGCGACAGCGTGGACGTGAACCATATGTGCAGTTGACGGACTTTGAGCGAGGGCGTATAGTGGGCATGTGGGAGGTCGGGTGGACGTACCGCTGAATTGCTCAACACGTGGGGCGTGAGGTCTCCACAGTACATCGATGTTGTCGCCAGTGGTCGGCGGAAGGTGCACGTGCCCGTCAACCTGGGACCGGACAGCAGCGACGCACGGATGCACGCCAAGACCGTAGGATCCTACGCAGTGCCGTAGCGGACCGCACCGCCACTTCCCAGCAACTTAGGGACACTGTTGCTCCTGGGGTATCGGCGAGGACCATTCGCAACCGTCTCCATGAAGCTGGGAAACGGTCCCGCACGCCGTTAGGCCGTCTTCCGCTCACGCCCCAACATCGTGCAGCCCGCCTCCAGTGGTGTCGCGACAGGCGTGAATGGAGGGACGAATGGAGACGTGTCGTCTTCAGCGATGAGAGTCGCTTCTGCCTTGGTGCCAATGATGGCCGTATGCCTGTTTGGCGCCGTGCAGGTGAGCGCTACAATCAGGACTGCATACGACCGAGGCACACAGGGCCAACACCCGGCATCATGGTGTGGGGAGCGATCTCCTTCACTGGCCGTACACCTCTGGTGATCGTCGAGGGGACACTGAATAGTGCACGGTACATCCAAACCGTCATCCAACCCATCGTTCTACCATTCCTAGACCGGCAAGGGAACTTGCTGTTCCAACAGGACAATGCACGTCCGCATGTATCCTGTGCCACCCAAAGTGCTCTAGAAGGTGTAAGTCAACTACCCTGGCCACCAAGATCTCCGGATCTGTCCCTCATTGAGCATGTTTGGGACTGGATGAAGCGTCGTCTCACGCAGTCTGCACGTCCAGCACGAACGCTGGTCCAACTGAGGCGCCAGGTGGAAATGGCATGGCAAGCCGTTCCTCAGGACTACATCCAGCATCTGTACAATCGTCTCCATGGGAGAATAGCAGCCTGCATTGCTGCGAAAGGTGGATATACACTGTACTAGTGCCAACATTGTGCATGCTCTGTTGCCTGTGTCTATGTGCCTGTGGTTCTGTCAGTGTGATCATGTGATGTATCTGACCCCAGGAATGTGTCAATAAAGTTTTCCCTTCCTGGGACAATGAATTCCCGGTGTTCTTATTTCAATTTCCAGGAGTGTACATTGCCTTTATAAATTCATGTTGTCAGCAAGCTGAAAAGAAAGAGGGCAGAGATTTAAAATTTCCCTTGTGCCCAACAACTCTGGAGCCTAAGGCGATCACTAACAGAGACAAAAACTTCACAAGTCACATGAATTCAGTATAATATATTACAATGCCTCTAATGGAGACAGATTTTATTTATGAAGTAAACAAGTATGTCTTCATTCTGATTCTACTCGCTCTACTGTTTTTGAAATTGTTTGAAATAGGGAAGTAGGGATAGGACCATCATTGGACTCAGACTTAGTTGTCAGTTTTCATTACCAGTACATGAACACTGTGTATGCACACGAAATGTTTTTACATGGTGACACAGAATTATAATATATGTAGTGTCTGTTGTTCTAGACATATCTGATAGGACAGCTACTATTTTGATTCAGCAGCCACTATGAATCAAGACACAAAGGAATTAATGATATTAGCTGCAAGTGGGCATTCACTGAACACTATGGGGAAAGTTGAACATTTGTGCTGGACCAGGATTCGGACCCGGGTCTCCTGCTTACTAGGCAGATGCACTGCACTGACTAGTGTGCCATCCAGGCAAAGTGGTCATCGCAACTGCACGGACTATCATAGTACCCCTCCCATTGGATCCAACTTCTCAACTTTCCCACAAGCTACTGATGTAGTGCCTCTGCCTAGTAAGCAGGAGACCCAGATTTGACTAAAGGTCTGGCACAGTTTTAAACTTTTCCCATTGATTTAAATAAATGCCCACTGGTAGCTGAAGTGATTAATTTCTTTGTGTCTTGAGTGGATAATAAATATGGTTTTACAGAATAATATTCGAAGTGTATACACATCATTGAATGACAGCCTGATTCATTTTTGAACAGTACATAACATCAGCATTACACAGCATCACTGTCATTTTGCTTATGAGTTGTTTCACCCTCAATTAATTTGTTATTTTGTGCCGCCATTCAGTCTAGTTTCACGGGGGGTAAAACTACGAGAAGGGCCTTCAGCTTCACGGAATATTCGCCCAGTTGATATAAAATAGCATCATTACATAACTTTTTCCAGATAAATTTGGATATTTACATGTGAAAGTTTTCTTTAGCAAATGAAGGTCATTTCTTTTGCATAAACTCTTTTGTCACAGTCATATACATTTTCTAAACATTTGAATAGCATGTTTAGAAGATCACATTATCTACATGATTTATGTTGCGTTACTTTTTCGCTGTATTGCTGATCAAATGGAGATATATTAAGTCAGATACAATTTTATATGCTCAAGTTTACTGCATGTTTCTTCACTCATTCATTTCTGTACTGTACTCCCATGCACGAAGCTCAGTAAGACACGCAACTGACAGCAAAGCTAAGTGCGGGAGAGAATACTGGACAGCATACCAACTTTGCACAAAACCCTATACCTTTCTTACAGTGCCCTCCTCAACTTAGAATTGCTCAAATCCTAGCTCTCTTGACTTAAAATGTACTTATTAGATGGATAGCAACTTGTGTTGTTTGGGCTTTGCTTAATTACTTTTTCATCAGATGAATTATCTCAAGAATCTTATTCTCCTTAAACCAGTTAAGCATACAAAACCAGTCCATGTACTGACAGCACAGCAAATGACTTAACCAGTGTTTACTTAAAATACTGCCTTGTATGAAATGAGCAAATCAATTCCTTATGATTGGTACATTAGTATGACTGTCCTTAGTTCATTAATTGAAACTGTCCTTCTTGAGACATACTCGTATCACTCTCTGGCTTCCTGTTAATTCTCTGATGGAGAATGTCCTTTATGTTTATCGCTTTTCCAACATATACATAAGACATAGTCCACCAATGTATGTAAAGAATAACTAATTCACTAGAAACACTATTTACATATCACCTCAGATTTCTTCTACTTTAGAAAGCTTACTTAATGCTACATATGTACTTATACACACAGTATTCTACATTTATATACATGTGTACATTGCACACTTGTGCTACTTTGATAGTACATTATATTCTACACACACACACACACACACACACACACACACACACACACACACACACACACACACACACATATATATATATATATATATATATATATATATATATATATATATATATATACTCTCCCAGTCCAGAACTAGTAGTGACAGATCTAATCTTCTATGCCTCCAGTGAAATGTTCATTAACACAGACCTACTCTATAAAACACATGACTACATTTATACTTAAAACTACATGCACATCTGTATGTGCAACACTGTTAGAAGCATTTATTTAAGTCCTGGCATGGATACATATCTTTAATTTCATTTATTCAAGGATACCTAATAAATAATCTCCAGTATGTGGTATATTCCACCACCAATAAATCTGTTACTAGGAATGTGCATGAAGTTACTACACTTCCTAGCCTAAGTGACATGTGAGACTGTCAGTTCATGTTGTAAGACATAGTGCTTGTTTCCCCAGTGTCTTACAGTTGTTGATGAGCAACATTGGTATAGCCGTATTCTCACATATGCTCTTATACAAGTCAGTAGAGAGTACACTGGCTGCAGTGCCTGTTTCTACTATCGTTGTAATTGGAATAGCCCCTACATATGTATTTGTTGCAGATTGTGATACAGTTTGATGTCATCTATTGTATTTAGTAATTTCAGAGTACAGATCGTCCCTAATGCCATGTCCATTATCATATGTAATTAGGTTAATTGACTGGTCACTGCTCCTACTCTATTCCTCAATTACAGTTTCAAAGCTTTATTCAGTAATAGTTAGTTTTCCTCAGTAAGTATGGACAGTCGATTTCCATCACCTGCCACATTCTTGACCAAAACTGGACTGCACTAATACTGCTTCGTTTGATGGCCCTACTGTCTATGGTTGTTATGATTTGTATAGCCAGGGTTGTATTCACTGTCATGACATTTCTCTTAATCGATTGAAGTGATTATAATGGTTCTGTTAGCTATTATTATTATCATCATCGTAATCATCACAGTGCTCCTGTCCCAGTGTGTTATGTCATTTGTGTGTTGATTTGGCTTTGTATTGTTTTTTGTTATTGTTGTTGAGCCTTAAATTCTGCACCATGGGTTTTGCATGTCTGTGGATAATAGCTCTGGAATCCAAAACAGACATGATCTTGGGATTAGCCTAGTACAGGGGCAGGCAGGAATCCTGCACATGTGCTGTGCACTTGCTCGTGTGCAGTTAATGGGTATGCTGCGTGCACACAGGGGAAAGTTGACCACCTGCTTCTCCTCCTCCCCATCATACTGTCTCTCCGCTCCTTCTTCCGTAATGCGTTTTGTTTCCTAGCTTGCTTTATTGAATGAAGGAATAAGATTAGTAGGAGTGCTTGAAAGAAACCATGGCTTGAAAGAGTACCTATTACTTATGATACTTTTTATTTAATTATCACAGGCGGAGTTAACAATACGTTTAATGTCTGGAACAAAATTTCTACTTACAGACAAGCGCAAACAGTTACGTAAATTTTGATCACTGATGTTTTCTCTTAACAGAGACTTATTAATTTTCATAACAGAAAAAAAATCTCTCACAAACGTATGTCGAGCCAAACATTGACATTATCTTCACAGCTCACGATGGAGACGAGGAAACTCTTGCTGTGGAAAGTCGTGATAAAAGTCTATTACACGTCTTGCCAAAAGGAATTTGTCTCTCAGGCGAGAATTACACTGTAGATCTATTCATTCCATTTGCAAATTGGGATGAATATCGTCTACAGAAACAGCAAATGGTCTCGAGAACCATTCAAAAGCTTGGGATAAATATGATATATCCCCAAATCGCTTGAGAAATTCCTCTTTTATTGCACTAAGTACGGAAACATATTCTTTGCAATTCTGTTCTCGCACAGTACACATAGTAGGGAAATGCACTGCGTTGTCTGACGAGAGCTGTCGTTCCCACAGCTCAAGCTTGCTAGTGAAAGCTTGCATCTTTTCGTCCATTTCACAAATTAGCTATTTTCTCCTCGCAGACTTGTGTTCAGTGCATTCATGTGTCCAGCAATGTCCACTAAAAATGCAAGGTCGGCACCCACTCTGGATCTTCTAACTTGGGATCGTACCTTCCTTTGTCCTTTAAAAACTGATTTGTTGGTATTCTCAGCTCAAAAATTCTTTTGGGTACATTACCGCGGCTAAGCCAGCAGCCTTCACTGTGGTATGGTATGTCACCGTACTCTTCCCAAATTTCAACTAAATATGTGTGAAACTGTCTATGTGTAAGCCTGTGGGATCTCAAATAATTAACTGCCCAAATAACCACTTGCATGACGTCCCCCAGTTTTGCTGCTTTTGCACAGAGTACTTCTTGGTGCAAAATGCAGTGGATGCTGTACAATGATTCTTCTGTACGCTGTAGCTTTTTTTCTTAGTAATCCAACAAATCCCATGTGCTCCCCTTTCATTGCAGGTGATCAGGCTGTTGGCACGGACACCAAACGCTTCCAGTTTAATCCAACAGAATCGACAGCTTCTTCAACGGCTTTTAGGATGACCGCGCCGGTGGTCGTGCTTTTTACAGATATCATATATAAAAAATCCTCTATTATGTGCAGAGCAATGTGCACGCCGCGGACATAAATCACTAATTGCGCGGTGTCTGAAATATCTGTGGACTCATCAAGTGCAATGGAAAATGCAATAAACTTCTGCACTGCACTCCTTAATTGACGGTAAACGTCACCTACTATGGCACTTATACGACGACTCACAGTCTACCGAGAAAGAGTGATAGCTCGAAACTGACTTGCATTCAGTGGGAAAAGTAAATCAGCAGCGTCATTGATGCACTCCTTTATAGACCCACCTTTAGCAAATGATTTGCCAGCTCTCGCTATATTAAGCGCAATCTTATAACTTGCACGTACCACTGGGCTATCATTGTTGTCGTCCTGAAAAATTGAAAACTGTATTCCATAAAATGTTAAATCAGTTAGATGAGAGACATGACGAAATTAAGTCGCATATCTCTCGTGACAAGGGCAACTTACATCAGATTCATCTCGTATCGTCAGATCGCTCTTCTTAAGCTCAGTCAATTTCCCCATCTGCTCAGAATCCGACAATCAATTGTACTCGTCCTTGTGAAACTTATGATAATGGCGTTCAATACTAAACTTCCCCTGACCAGCGAGAATACTGCCACATATTAAACATTTCGAATTTTCACCTTTTTGCACAAAGAAAAAATGATTCTCCCATTCCTTTTTAAAAGATAGCAAATATCCACTTCTCCGTTTCCTTGATTCACTCTGCATTTTCCGGCTCTTGAAATACAACGTTCAGTACGTAGTGGTCGCTTCGCATCAACGTCCGCAACTTAGCCTGGTACTACTCTACCGCAACCTGCTGGCTGTCGCCACTGCCCCATTCGACGACTGCACGCGAGCAGCACACGTTCAGCGCTGTGCGCTCATGACCCACGTGCAACGTTTGCCCGCCCCTGGCCTAGTAGCTCACCTTATTTCCGTGGTCCTCAAAATATTTTCGTAAACTACCATGACTTTACAAAGTTGCTCCTGCAGTCTGGCAGAACGGTATTTGGTTTGAAAAGATTTTTCGAATTCATCATACATGCGTCAGTGTTCTGCTACCTCCTTGGGCCACAAAGTGGTGTCCTTCTGGATGTAGCCACTGGCAAAGCCTATCTTTTGAACAGCTGACAATGAGTCTGCCATTGCTCCACAGAATACTTGAATAAACACAACATGGTGAACACTCTTCTTGTCGGGCAATAACATTTGAAACCTCTGATGTGTGATTAGATTCTCCTTAAGTAACATAGAGGTAAAAGGTGGTGCAAACTACATATTGCACAGTAAATAGTACAATAATTGAGCGTGTTATACTCGCTGTCGCCTGTTCACCATTGGTTTCGAAGTGTAATTCCCTACTGGACTATGTTCAGCTCATTGGTTTTCTTGCACTGTATATTTTATCTCTGCTAATCCCATTTTCACAGTTTTTTATTTGTTCACTGACAGTGTCACAGCATAGGGACAAATCCTAACTTAATTTCTTCATACCGTTCTGCAAGCAAGTCTCTGCCTGGCTGCAGAATTTCTTTCGACAAATCACACTGTTTTGCTAGAAGTTTTGCAAGCATAGCAACATGTTTATTTTGAAATCTTGAACGACATAGCGACCCGCTTTTATAAAATTCCTCTCACTTCGGATGCGCCCGCCTTCTGCTTTTGTGAAATTTTGGTAAATTTGGGCACGACAGTTCCCTGCTAATGTGAAATTTCAGCCTTTACTGAAGATATCGCTGAAATTTCGGTCGACATCGCTACTTGCACTGTCGAAATTTCGCTTAAGCGATTTAGCACCATCAACATGGTAGAAGACATTGGCGCTAACTTTCTTAAAAAGTTCAGCTAATTAATCTTTTGGCTGACCTCCTGGAATGGTAGTTTCTTCCACTTGCGGCTCCTCAATTCGACTATGTTATTCTTGGTATAAACTGTGATTTCGTTTTCTCTCTTGTTTTTACTGCAATCCAGATTTAATCGAAATCTAAAAAATGTAACTTCCTTCTATTTTGGAATAAATAATAAGAGTATTTATTGCTTCATTCAATGACGTGCAACAATGGTGATTGCATGATGATAAGTTTGTTAAGAAAACAGCCTAAATGCAAGTGGTGAGGAGATCTTATTATCTAACTACATAAAGTTACTAAATACAGCACACAATTAAACTAAAAAATGCTTAAAACTTTCAAGTTGAACTTTGAACTGCTTTAAGCAAACCAGTAGTAGAACATGGAAATTGTGAACTTGTGGTAGCACTCCACCACCGAAAATCCATTCCTACTTTGTGTGCCACTATTTTTAACCTTCTCTCTTTTGCAGTCTCCACTTTGTTTTGGTCATCATAAATTTCATGGAACAGAAAAAAACTGCATATACTTTTAGTCATAAATCAATTAATTCCTTACAAAAGTCCTTTTATGGTCTCTATTTATAATGTGTAATGCATTAACAAGCAGAGTTAATGACAGCACATTTGCTTGTTCTATCTGGTGGTACAAGACAGAAAGTAATTCAAGTCTGTTTGGAGCAAACAATAAGTTCACTCTTTGAAATTTGTCAGGAAGATGTAGTTTCGAAATTTTTGCCATAATAAAAGTGAGTAGAGTTCCTTCTCGTTTATCATACGTGCCAGAAAGAAACTTACATCCATCACACTCTATGGTACTCTATTATTACTAAATGATTTTTCATCAAAAGGAAAATTATTTTCAATAGTAGTTCTCAATATAATTGAAGTCAGGATTATTTATATTGACAAGCAATCGTTCACTATTTTAATGATGTACCATCAGTGCTTCGCATAACTTAAAAAAAATATCTTCTGAACATCAGCCAGGGAGAATAGAGAGAAAATGTGACGTATAAGTGGCTGTATACTGCTTTTATAATTTCTTACAGCCAGGGAGTGGGATAGAAAGACAACAGATATACCAAATTTTCTACATGCTCAACACCTGTGGAATATTGTACAATGTCTAACAGAGGCAAAAAACTTCACAAATCATGCAAGTTCAATATGATATACTAAAAATTGTAACTACAACAATACAAACCAAAAGAACAAAAATTTTAATTAGTCAACAATTGTATAACTGCTCCATTTATTTCAGTTAACTGTGTTTCTGTAATACGATTAAGTTGACTTAATGTATCGTTGCAGGGAAAAGAAAAAGTTTGCCTTTCGAAAGTCTTCAACTTAGATTTAATATGATTTGATTGTCACTATTAGCCTTTAAGTTTTTGGGTAAAGATATGTTGCTTGGTGAATTTTTCACAGGAAAGTCACAACTGTGTTGCAGAAATAAGTTGGGAAGAGTTGAAGGAGCGACTTCAAGAGGATGGGAAGAAACTTTGCAAGACTTATTGCTCAACCCAGGGTTCTACATGACACTCCAGGGGGAGAAATTCCATCACTGCTGGGCGATAAAACGATGTTTCTGGTTTATGCAAATGCAGTGCATAGTCAAACAGATGACTTTCCAATAACAAAGACAAGAATTGTAAGTTGACTAAGAAAACAAGTGAATAAAATTTACCTATGAAGCCTGCTGTGACTAGAGTTTATTTCTGAGCTACTCCATATCGAACTGCTAGTTCTTCACATATTATTTCTCTTCAAATCACTGTGAAGTGTATGGCAAAAACTACTTCCCATTATACCACATATAGTGCGTTCTCCTGTTCCAACGACTTGTGGAGTGAGGGAAGAATTACTGCTTAAATGCCTCTGTGCTGTAATTAGACTAATTTTGTATTTGGAGCCGCTTGGGGAGTGATCTGTAGGGTGTCACAGTATTTTGGTAGATTCCTCACTCAACACCTGCTTTATATGTACGCTTTTGTGGAGAGTTGGGGCATATTTTCCTGCGTCTGGCAGTTCAGGTTTTATCCCTGACGTTTCTTGGAAATCAAACAACTGTGCCAGACAGGTTCTCCTGTTTTGAATGTTATCAGAATCGTCTGTTAGTCATGTTTTATTTGATTTATGTACAATTTTACAATGTCCTAGGGTAGGTAGCATGAAGGGCAAGTGATCTTCTTTGTAGACTAATCTCATTTTTCCAGTATCCTACCAATGTGTCTGTGGTATTCGCCAGTTTTAATTCTCCAAACCGAGGAACGGCGCGCTCCATTATGCACGGTCGAGATATGCATCGTTGGCCGCACTTCTCCGTGCCTGCTGCTAACATCCCAGGACGTCTTCGCGCACGCCCATCAAAACAAAGTGATTGGCCACCCATAAAACTAAACAATTGACCACCCAGAATATACAACGACCGCAGCTACTGGCTCCATTTCCTACGGAGCCTTATTTATCGCCCCCCCCCCAGGCGTCTATAGGCCAGTTCTCGTCTCGGCATGTTTCTACTCCAATACTCTTAAATACTACGCTGCAGTGGACCAGCTGTTCGATGTTGATTTGGCTGAACTCTGGACTTTGAATCCGAATGCTATACTCGAGTTTGGACTTCAACACTCACTAGGCTTAGTATGTCAACGGACTTATGATTTCCCACAGAATTCTGCATTTCACTTGCACTTCCTGGACATTGGTATAACCACCATCAAATTATATAATTTTCCATAAAATGTTCATCTACAACTGGGCGCTTGGTAACAGTGATATATTTCATTGTGTTATTCCTAGTAACACAGTAAAATAGCGACGAACCAGAAACCATCTACATTGGAAGCTCTACTCACGCAACTTATTCATCAGCAGGACGAGAACTAGAAGCTGCTACTGTACACCCTCCAACTACTTCTTCAAAGCTTACTGCAGACACAAGCAACACAACAAGTGCTGCTTTTCCTTCCTTTGATCGGGATTTAGAAAATTGGGAACCCTACGAATCAAGTTTACTGGAACATTTCCATGCATTCAAGGTAACTGACGCCAGCATCGTGACATCTTTGTTTCTGGCATATCAAAACCTGAGAGTTATCGGCTACTGTGCAAGCTGGCCTCCTTACCTAAGCCTTCTGAGTTCATCTTTTCAAATATTCATTTAATACTGACTAAATATTACCAGCGGCATACCCATGTTATTTCCTCTCTGGTAACATTTAACCAGTGCAAGAAACAGCCGAACCAGACTCATAGAGAATGGGCCACAGAGTTGCAAGTTTTCGGGCGAATATGACAGTTTGTTACCCTTAAAAGTAAGGAGTTATATTCAGAGGAAAGGATCAGGGGCATGACCATCTGAGGTACTCCAGACAGGGATTTCCAGCATGAGGCACTTCAACTTGATAACCTGTCATTAGACAAAGTTTCAGACTTAGCACAAAGCTTCGAAGTGACCCAAGCAGCAGGCACGAAACTGGAGCCAAGGATCAACATAGCAGCCGTCACTGGAAACACATCTGACATAGCAGCCAATGGCCACACTAGTGGCGATTTGGACGTAGCAGCTGTACAGCCGGGACGCTGTATCATTAACCAACAATATCCTCCACCCCGCTCGGAACGACCAAACTGGTCTTGGGTACTGAAATGATTGCTGCCATGTCCGGAAGGTATTAAAAAACATCAACATGAAGACTGTCCTGACAGATGCGGCTGTTGCCAAAACTGTTCTGCTAGCGGCCATTTAGCTTCTGTATGTCGTAACTCCTATCAGGTAATACTTCCTCCTGTCCAACAGATAGATGTTAATCTGGTAGCCACTATACACCATCAAGAGACCTCCAGTAACCTTTTGTAGTGCTGCAAATTACAGAGAAACCAGTTCTGTTAAAAGTATACACCCGGCACAGGTGTTAGCATTCTGAATTATGGCACCTATTTGAATCTTAGAGCTCCTCCCTTGCAAGGAACAAAGAGACGTCTAGTGGTGTATAATAAACATACCATCACGTACGTGGGCGAGTCGAACTGATAACAACATATCATAACGTCACCCACCACATTAATTTCTTAATCGTTAACAGTGATTCCACTGACAATTTGTTTGGACTTGACTCTTTTCAGTAATCTGGATTTTCAGTAGATGATTGTGTGAATTTGATATTCGAAGATGTTCCGTTCTCGGACCTAGAGACACTTTGCCAGGATTATGAGGAGGTGTTCGGCCCAGAACTCGGCACCGCAAAGGATATTGAAGCACGCCGCTCACTGAAATGTAATGCAGAGCGTTGGTACTTTCGAGCCCGCGCCGTCCCGTTAGCTCTCAGACACCAAGAAAGGGAAGGATTTCATCGCCTAACTGCAGGTTGAGTTCTAGAACCCATTTGTTATGGTCAATAGGCTACCACCATTAGTCATAGTGCAAGATCCATCAGGGAAGATCCGCTGTGCGGTGATTTTAAAGTAACTGCCAACTCCCAATCAGAGATGAAGACATATCTCACTCTAAAGCAGGAAGAAGTACTATCAAAATTAAAAGGTGGAAACTCATGCAGAACCTCAACAGTTTCTTACACTTAACACGCCACAAGGTTTTGTCGTTTGAAACGCCTAATGTTTGGTATGGCAAGTGTCCCCGCCATTATTCAACTGTTTTTGCATCAGTAGTACTAAAGTGGATGGATTTTGATGACATCATTGTAACAGAGAGAACCACAGAGGAACACCAAAATCTGAAATCTTTATTCAGTTTCTTAAGGAAAGCTCGCCCAAAATGCAGAAAAGAAAAATGTTGCTTTTTCCAGCCTGAGAAGAGTACCTCAGCCACATTATTTCCAGCTCAGGCATTCGTCCTCTGGATAAACATGTCGAAGCCATAATCAAACTTCCTATACCAACAGCACTTAAGCAATTTCTCTCCATCCTGGGGAATATATCGTATTACTGAAAGTTCTTACCCGCAGCAGCAAAAGAAACTTCCCCATGTCTTAGTTACACAAAAAAGCCGTGCCTGTCCCATAGACATCAGCTAGCGAGCGCGCTTTCCACAGATTGAAACTTCCATTGTTGGCAGCCCCATGTTTCGATCCAACAAAGCAGATAGTTTTTGCAATGTACGTATCTGATACAGGCGTAGAGCGGTCCAGGCACACAGGAGACGGGTGGCTCTAACATCCTGTGGACTATGCATCGAAAACGTTGACTGACACCCAACGCAGGTACTCGCAAATAGAAAAGGAAGCGCTGGCTATCATCTTCGCATTAAACAAATTCCGCGTTTTTATTTATGGCACAAAGTTTCACCTCATCACAGACATCAACCGCTGATCTCTCTTCTCAATCACGCAGCAAAGATTCCAGACAGGACTGCTCACCATTTCCATTGCAGGGCTCTATTTTTGGGCGCTACCAGTATGAGATTCACTTAGGTAGCCGACTGACCATGCCAACACTGATGCCCTCTCTCGTCTTCCTTGGGGCCCAATCCAGAGTTCGACAAAGAAGAAATTCTGTGTTCTCACATCTATAAAGAATCAGAAGCCGCCATAGATTCTTTTCCCATTACCAGCTCCCAGGTGACAGACGCAACTGGTAGCGACGAGGTACTGCAACAAGTCCAAAGTCACATACTTCATGAATGGTCCAAACAACAACCTCCAAAGGGTCCTGCGACATTCTGTCAGTTCTTTAATGCCCGCCATCAGCTCATGTTGATCAATGGAGTAATTCTACTCGATTCTGACAAGGGACACTCACGAGTGGTCTTTCCCTATTCTTTACTTTGGCATGGCCTGCAACTGTTGCATTAAGGTCAATGAGGGGTGTCCCAAACTGAACTCCTAGCTCACAGGCTCACTTACTGGCCGGGCATAAACCAGGAGGTTGAACGACTGGCCTAAACATGTCCATCCTGCCGAAGTTAGCAGGCACCACCAAGACATTCATTTGCTTCTTGGCCATCACATGCTCGCCCTTGGGAGTGGGTATTCATTGATTTTGCTGGGCCAGTGTTTAAAGCCACATTTTTCTTAGTGGTTGATGCTTACTCCAGATTTCTCTACATTGTCCGATGCAATGCCATGTCAACTGTCTACACCACCATAGGCTTAGAAAAAAAATTTTGCTTCTGAAAGTGTAACAAAACTGTGAAATTGGTATTGTGGCAAAAATCCTGACATTGAAAGAGATTATTTGATTTAAACAAAAAACCTCAAAAGTTCGTTGTTAGAATTGTCTTCCATAGACATCAAGAACGCGTGATCATGGGGATATCTTATTGATCACTTTTTCCTCCACCACTCAAAGATAACTTCGCGACAAATGCATATGTATACTGCGAGAACAGTTTCCAAACATTTCACTTTAGTAATCAGTTCTGCAGTGACACATATATAGTGCAGTTCATTGTTTATATGTATCTTAGTTGAGTGTAACTCGGAGTAATCTGCTTCCTGACGCTGCCGCTGTTGAATTAGTCGTTGTCCTGGTCCACTTCATCTG
Organism: Schistocerca gregaria; assembly: GCF_023897955.1. Lineage (NCBI taxonomy): Eukaryota > Metazoa > Arthropoda > Insecta > Orthoptera > Acrididae > Schistocerca > Schistocerca gregaria. The sequence continues at coordinate 244,413,995 of NC_064921.1, forward strand.
CTAACTGGATCAAGTTATGTGAATTCCATGAAATAACCCAGGTACCAAGTCCTTTTATAGTGATTTATTTATGACAATCTGAAAAAAAATTTTCTTACTGGAAACCCCCTCCACATAACTGGCTACATAGTCACAATATTGTATTACAACAATTAGATTATTGCACAGAAATGCGACACATTGGTTGTGTCACAAAAACTATCTCCAATTGAACATCTCTGAGCCTTGTGCTTCTCCTATTTATGCGTTTTTAACAATGAAGTCAACAAAACTATAGTCCAAATTTATAAAATTAAGAATTATAAGCTTAACATTATTATGAGTAACTATCCAAAAAACCTTGCGTACATGAAGCCGAAACTGACGTATACAATATAAAAGATTTTTACATAAAATATACATCATATTATATAAAATACTGAAAAACAACAATGGTAGCCTAATTTTTCTTAATTAATGCTTCCTTAGTGAACGCAAAATATTGCAAACATATATTTGAGAAACATGACATACAAGTAAGCAAACGAAACAATAAATTTTATGAGATTTAATGTAATAGACGAAATCACTTATTAGATGCAATTGGAATTATGGAACTTTCAATGAATTGTCTCTTTGGAGAGTATTTCATTAGGGTACTGAAACAGGAATGTAAAATAAGGGGTTGTTTTATTTGAAAGGTCTGCAGGAAGCGCTTGTAACTGATAGTAGTCCACAATTCCATAGCAAGGAGTTTTGCGGATTCTATCCCCAGCATGGCACTCGTCACATTCCAATGCCCCTTCCATCCACAGCCGTATGGAGAAGCTGAGAGGACTGCCAATACTTTCATTGGAGACAAAAGTCCTGTGGAAATTCTCTACAGACAGCAGCTCATAAGCATGCTGACCCTTCTCATGTTGACACCAAGGCCAGCACCACTACTGCCTTCTTCCAAGTTACCACCTGTGACTTTGGTGTGGGCAATAGGATTTGGTCAGCAACCAGCCTGGATTCCAGGAACCATCGTCCAACATTAGGACTGGATGGACTTTGGGTGCAGCTTCTGGACTAGGAGGTTCTGTGACATGCCAATCAATTCGTCCCTTACGAGTTTCCCACACCACCATCACCAGTCATCAAGTTCCCATCTTGTCTCGAGCCACCCAGCCGGAGTAACACAAGACTTATAAATGCCTTTTCCTCACAGCCAGCTGACTAACAACACACCCCAACCAGAGCGACTTACCCCAGGTGTTACCCAGCAGCAAAGGGTGACACGAATGATTCTGGATGAAGATGAAGACATGCCGCTGGCCCTCCTACTCCACTGGCTCTGCTGCCATGGTCCACACCATACAACCTTCGCCACCGGCCAGGGCGTTTTCGTCTGTATGCTTTTGTGATCCAAGTCACCAATGCCACTGAGGACTGCACAAGGACGCAACGAATGTGGCATACACTCACAGCAGATGCTTCCCTGCTTCCCCAAGGGGAAGGGGCGTGGTAACCACCACTATTAAATTTCCGCACCGAGCAGGGGCGAGCTCCATTACGCATGACTGAGATATGCATCGCTGGCTGCCAGCTGCTAACACTCAGCGGTGGGCCACCCAGAATATCCAGCGACTCCAGCCTCTGGCTCCATTAACTATGGAGCCTTATTTAACGCCGCACCAGACGTCTACAAGCCAGTTCTCGTCGTGCCATGTTTCTACTCCACTACTCGGATTCAATGTTGATTCGACTGTACCCTCGACTTAGAATCCGAATGCTATACTGGGACTTGAACTTCAACGTTCACTGGGCTTAGTATGTCGATGGACTTGTGATTTCTGCCAGAATTCTGCATTTCGCTTGCACTCCCTGGACATTGGAATAACCACCATGAATTTACATAATTATCCAAAAAAGACACCTTCAACTTGGTGCTTGCTAACATACTTATTTGTATATGTGTTGTGTCAATAAAACGTAGAATAGTAATATATATTACTGTGTTATTCCTCGTAATAACAGTGCCTATGCAGTCATTCCCGTTCATATGCCCACAAATTGTTATACCCAGATATTTATACGACTTTGTTGATTCAAATTGTTACTATCTGATATTTTAATAATTAGATACTACATTCTTTTTTACTTTTTGAAATGCACAAACTTACATTTCTGAAAATTTCAAGTAGTGCTTCGAATTACATCGTGGAAGTAGAAATTCGACAACAGCTCAAGTGAGGTGTATGTTCAGTGGATAGCTGTTCATGCCATGTGGGAAGCAACTACAATGACGCCACAGCAAGTGGTATGATGACTCATACCGCAGTGGCAGCGTTATATTGTTGATGTCATTCAGGTTATGGGATTATAATTGAGCCAAGAGTCAAATAAGAAGAAGAGAAGAAGTCAATGATTTGTAAGAGGATTTTCTGCAGAACTAACATAGGGGCATCAAACAAACTTCTAAGAAGTAGCACTCACAAAGAAAACTTATTTGAGAACCATTTTCGAACAACAAACGTAAGTTTCGAGATCTTGTTGAGTTGAGAATGAGCTCTATTAAAATATCTGATGCTCTCTTTAAAGATGCAGTACTCACTCAAGTGAGACTAGAGATGACTTTCGATATTTCACATCAGGCAGTGTAATTTTTCCTCCTATCTATTTAATTATGTACTTATGTAGTTCGCAATTGCTTCGAGCAATCAATCATTCATTATAGGAAACACAATCATAGCTCAGTCACTCAAAATAATTCAGAAATTTTACTTGTTAGAATGAAATGAGGCGATTATTCTCCTTCTCTGCAGGCTCGTGGTTTGCGGCAGTCTGCTAAACTGTACAAATAAAATGCCTTGTAATTTTGGGAGCGTTTTATAATCAGTTGGGAAACCTCAGATCAAGCGGATATTTGGCTTTGATGAAGTTTAACCTACCGAAGAAGTAATGGAGCTCTTGGATTATTAAATGCAGGTTCGTGTCTAGTCTTTCAGAAGTTCCCTTCTGATTAACAACTACGCAATATATCGATGAATATCATTAATTCTCAAATGTCAAACAATGTAGATTGGTACACACCTTTTATATGAAGGAGCAATATATATATATATATATATATATATATATATATATATATATATATATATATATTTCCCTTTTAATCGTACAATTTCGATCAGTTATCTTTTGTCATAAATCTCAATATTCAGATTACAATTCTTCAAAAAATGCTCAGGCTAATCGGCACGAAGACAATCTCAGAAGCTTTTTTCTAACAACCACCAGAGAGAGTACTACAAAGAATAATTATGCGCTCATGGCATAGCTATTGTATGAAACTACTTTGCACATTGATTCTGCGAGTATGAAGTTAGAAAATTGGTAAACGTCTTCAAGGGTAGAATTGTATCAGAATAATTCATGGAATATGAAGAGATATTACAATTGCCCCTCGCAGCGACCAAAGTTAATGATAATACACTTTGAGAGCTAACAGAAAAAATTTGTTGGGTTGTTTATTCAAAAGAGGAATATTTTGAATTAATAGAATTTTACTATAGAGAGTATGGCTAACATGTTAAGACCGTAAGTTACGAGAATACCTAATCTGTAGCTTTTACATGTACCAGGGTATACCCTCATCCCAAGTACATAACCAGGGAAAATGTAGATTGGTGTAATTACGAAAAAGGTCTACCCATTTGGGAAGTGGCCTTCACAGGGAAACCCTGGAAAACCTGAAAGAATAGACCCCCAGCTCAGGTATTAAAGAAGATAAGAAAGCCTAAATCCAGCAGTTTTGAAATATATAGAAGCTGCATAGATTAGATCGAAGAAAAAATGCCTCATAGCAAAAAAAATTTTACAATAGTGCTCCAAAAAATATTTTCAAAATTCTTCTTTCAAAGGTGTAGCCGGCGGTCTCATTGTGAAGTCGATGGAACAGGAACACTGGGTACGGACAGTGGGTAGGCGATGCGCAGCGTTTTGTGGAGGCGGTACGGAGGGCATGCGATCGCTTATGGTACAGGACAGAAGCTGGTAATGTGCCGTAGAAACAGCAAGATGATCTCAGGAACAGATGGTCAGGTACATGAACATGGAACAGGTTTAAAGTGGAATAAGAAAAGGTTCTGACTGAATAAATTCCTGGAAGAGAGTGGATTAAGGCAACGAAGTCCATATTTCATCGTTGAACCCAAAATCGGAGTGGATTCTTATATTCTTCCATCTGTACTAGACTGGAACATCCATCAGTCCTGACAATTGCGAATTTTTTTTGTAGTCCTCAATACCAAAGTTGTTTTGCATTACAACTGCTGATTGTCCAAAACCTTGCCAAATAGACTGTGGGCATTTAAATTTTGTTGTAGCTCATATCGAATGTATTCCTCTCCAAAAAATTTTTAATCTAATCTTCGTTTTGTTATAGTGCAGGTGGAAGTAGAGCATTGAATCTGTCCGAGGTTTGCTTTCAATTACGAAATTATGGATAAAGTTTAAGTTTACACCTGATGAAAAATTTTAAACATAGGCATATGACACTGACTCCACAAAAAGAATAATTTATAGAAAAATATTCTCTGAAAAATGTTCATTGTTCTTATAATTGATTGATTTAAAGATCCACCTGCAAATAAATATCATTAATGATGACATATATTCATTTAACAAATCGTCCACTACCAGAATCTTCTTCATTCTCTCATGAACATTTATGGAAATATATTTCAACAAATAAATCCATAATATGAAACACACAAACTGCTATTCTCAAAATGTTAATTAAAATTCTAAAATTAATTCTCCTGGTAAAGAAGGTATAATGAAAAATCTAAAAATTATAATAATTTTTTCTCGTGCAACCAGAGAGTTTCTTCAATTGTTTGCAGCAGTGACATTATCGACTGTTGCTTCATTTCACAGTTCATTTATTTTCTTGCACTAACAGCGCACATTATACACACAGCATATTTACCTACATATCCTGTACTGTTCAAGTTTCACACTAAATTCTCACATAAGTGCCGTGTCTTGAGGAAATATAGATGCACTTTCATTGTATATCACTATGGCTTCTGCTCATAGTCCACACTTATAAACACTAATAATTAACAAATTCTTCTACCTATCTTAAAATTTTGTGCTAAACTATCACAGGAGTAAATCACTGTCTCTTGACCTATCACAGGAGTAATCTCACTGTATCATACCCTCTAAACAACATAAACATCTTGATATTTATATACACATTCGACTCATAATCAAATTCTTCTCCATATTTGGTATCACAGATCTACGATCCTTCAAAAAATTTCTTAATATCATTATGCGGGACTAATCCCTTTATTCTTTTCGATTCTGGATATGCCAACAAGTATGATCCAGGATTTGATATATTTACAATAACATATGGTCCAGTATAAATAAGATTCCATTTCATTATGTTGTTCATCAATTTCGAGGAATGGATGTGTCACCACGAATCCATTTATCATATGTCAATTTCTGTTGTATTGCCTTTTTAGTTAAATTGACAAGTGTGAGTCGAATCTTTTCCTCCCATTTTAAATTCTGGTCTTCATACTTCAGCAGATGGTTTATCCAGAAGTTCTTTTCAATCTGACTAAACATAAGCTCTGTTGGAGTGAAGTTAGTTGAGGTATGTGTCAGATCACTAAATATTTGTTCAAATTCTGACAAATAATCAGCCCATGATGTTTGTTAACTGTGACAGTATGTACGCATGCGCCCCCCCCCCCCCCAATCCCATGAACCATGGACCTTGCCGTTGGTAGGGAGGCTTACATGCCTCAACAATACAGATAGCCATAGCGTAGGTGCAACCAAAATGGAGGGGTATCTGTTGAGAGCCCAGACAAACGTGTGGTTCCTGAAGAGGGGAAACAGCCTTTTCAGTAGTTGCAGGGGCAACAGTCTGGATGATTGACTGATCTGGCCTTGCGACATTAACCAAAATGGCCTTGCTGTTCTGGTACTGCAAACAGCTGAAAGCAAGGGGAAACTACAGCTGTAATTTTTCCCGAGGGCATGCAGCTTTACAGTATGATTAAATGATGATGGCGTCCTCTTGTGTAAAATAGTCCCCCATTTGGATCTCCGGGCGGGGACTACTCAAGAGGACGTTGTTATCAGGAGAAAGAAAACTGGCGTTCTACGGATCGGAGTGTGGAATGTCAGATCCCTTAATCGGGCAGGTGGGTTAGAAAATTTAAAAAGGGAAATGGATAAGTTAAAATTAGATATAGTGGGAATTAGTGAAGTTTGGTGGCAGGAGGAACAAGATTTTTGGTCAGGTGAATACAGGGTTATAAATACAAAATCAGATAGGGGTAATGCAAGAGTGGGTTTAATAATGAATAAAAAAATAGGTGTACGGGTAAGGTACTACAAGCAGTATAGTGAACGCATTATTGTGGCCAAGAGAGACACAAAGCCCACACCTACTACAGTAGTACAAGTTTATATGCCAACTAGCTCTGCAGATGATGAAGAAATTGATGAAATGTAGGATGAGATAAAAGAAATTATTCAGGTAGTGAAGGGAGACGAAAATTTAATAGTCATAGGTGACTGGAATTCATCAGTAGGAGAAGGGAGAGAAGGAAACATAGTAGGTGAATATGGATTGGGGCTAAGAAATGAAAGAGGAAGCCGGCTGGTAGAATATTGCACAGAGCATAATTTAATCTTAGCTAATACTTGGTTTAAAAATCTTAAAAGACGGTTGTATACATGGAAGAACCCTGGAGATACTAAAAGGTATCAGATAGATTATATAATGGTAAGACAGAGATTTAGGAACCAGGTTTTAAATTGTAAGACATTTCCAGGGGAAGATGTGGACTCTGACCACAATCTATTGGTTATGAAATGTAGATTAAAACTGAAGAAATGACGAAAAGGTGGGAATTTAGGAAGATGTGACCTGGATAAACTGACAGAACCAGAAGTTGTAGAGAGTTTCAGGGAGAGCCTAAAGCAATGATCAACAGGAATGGGGGAAAGAAATACAGTAGATGAAGAATGGGTAGCTTTGAGGGATGAAATAGTGAAGGAAGCAGAGGATCAAGTAGGTAAAAAGACTAGGACTAGTAGAAATCCTTGAGTAACAGAAGAAATGTTGAATTTAATTGATGAAAGGAGAAAATATAAAAATGCAGTAAATGAAGCATGCATAAAGGAATACAAATATCTCAAAAATGAGATCGACAGGAAGTGCAAAATGGCTAAGCAGGGATGGCTAGAGGACAAATGTAAGGATGTAGAGGCTTATCTCACTAGGGGTAAGATAAATACTGCCTAAAGGAAAATTAAAGAGACCTTTGGAGAGAAGAGAACCAGTGTATGAATATCAAGAGCTAAGATGGCAACCCAGTTCTAAGCAAAGAAGGGAAGGCAGAAAGGTGGAAGGAATATATAGAAGGTTTATACAAGGGTGATGTACTTGAGGACAATATTATGGAAATGGAAGAGAATGTAGATGAAGACGAAATGGGAGGTCAGATACTGCGTGAAGAGTTTGACAGAGCACTGAAAGACCTGAGTCGAAACAAGGCCCCCGGAGTAGACAACATTCCATTACAGCTACTGACGGCCTTGGGAGAGCCAGTCATGACAAAACTCTACCATCGAGTGAGCAAGATGTATGAGACAGGCGAAATACCATCAGACTTCAAGAACAATATAATAATTTCAATCCCAAAGAAAGCGAATGTTGACAGATGTGAACAATACCGAACTATTGTTTAAGAAGTCATGGCTGCAAAATTCTAACGCGAATTCTTTACAGACGAATGGAAAAACTGGTAGAAGACGACCTCAGGGAAGATCAGTTTGGATTCTGTAAAAATATTGGAACACGTGAGGCAACACTGACCCTACGACTTATCTTAAATGATACGAGTACGGAAAGGTAAACGTACGTTTCTAGCATTTGTAGACTAAGATAAAGCTTTTGACAATGTTGACGGGAATACTCTCTTTCAAATTCTGAAGGTGGCAGGGGTAAAATACAGGGAGCAAAAGGCTATTTACAATTTGTACAGAAACAAGATGGCAGTTATAAGGGTCGAGGGACATGAAAGGGAAGCAGTGGTTGGGATGGGAGTGAGACAGGGTTGTAGCCTATTCCTCATGTTATTCAATCTGTATATTGAGCAAGCAGTAAAGGAAACAAAAGAAAAATTTGAAGTAGGTATTAAAATCCATGGAGAAGAAATAAAAACCGAGGTTCACAGATGACACTGTAATTCTGTCAGAGACAGAAAAGGACTTGGAAGAGCAGTTAAACATCAACAAAAGCAAAACAAGGATAATGGAATGTAGTCCAATGAAGTCAGGTGATGTTGAGGGAATTAGATTAGGAAATGAGACAAAGTGGTAGATGGGTTTTGCTATTTGGGGAGCAAAATGACTGATCATAGTCGAAGTAGAGAGAATATATAAAATGTAGACTGGAAATGGCAAGGAAAGCGTTTCTGAAGACGAGAAATTTAACATCGAGATAAGATTGAAGTGTAAGGAAGTCATTTCTCAAAGTATTTGTATGGAGTTTAGCCATGTATGGAAGTGAAACGTGGACGAAAAAAAACTTAGACAAGAAGGGAACAGAAGCTTTCGAAATGTGGTGCTACAGAAGAATGCTGAATATTAGCTGGGTTGATCACATAACTAATGTGGAGGTACTGAGTAGAATTGGGGAGAAGAGGCGCTTGTGGCACAACTTGACTAGAAGAAGGGATCGGTTGGTAGGACATGTTCTGAGACATTGAGGGATCACCAATTTAGTATTGGAGGGCAGTGTGGATGGTAAAAATCGTAGAGCGAGACCAAGAGATGAATACACTAAACAGATTCAGAAGGATGTAGGTTGCAGTAGGTACTGGGAGATGAAGAAGCTTGCACAGGATAGAGTAGCATGGAGAGCTGCATCAAACCAGTCTCAGGACTGAAGACCAACACAACAACAATGTACGCATGAATCGGTTTAATTCTCGGAAAACTTGGTCTATTGGACTACCTTGTGGATGATGACCTGATGTCAAAATTTGTCGAATACCAAGCTGTGTTAATGTTTGCTTCGATTTAAATCCGGTAAAAATTCTGGCATCATCTGTCATTATGGACTTCAGTAAACTTACATGCGGAAGATAGTCATGCACCAATCTCACTACAACAGCTCTGGCAGTAGCACACTTTAATGGATATAGTTTTACATATTTTGTAAATACGTCAAAGAATCCTGCAATGAATTTGACTCCTCCTCTTGATCAAGGGAGAGGACTGCATATATCACACGAAATTAACGCCCTTGGCTCTCGTGGAATAATTGAATGCAGAACTTGCTTACTGCCTCTATTATCCGGTTTTGCCTTTTGACAGAGTAAACAGTTTTGTACTGTTTGATGCACTTTTCTCCGAATGTTCGGAAAATAACAGTATGCTCCTATTTTATTGGAACATTTGATCACACCAAAATGTCCCCATGATAAGTGGGTAAACCAAATTAATCTTTCCTCATATTCCTTAGGGATACATACACACCACCATGGATTGTTAGCCTTCCCACATCTGAATAATAATACTCCATTTACTAATTAATAATGATCTAAAACAGACCTTGAATTTTTTTCCTTTAGCTGAATTATCTTCTTCCATCGAGGGTCTTTTCGTTGTAAATTTCCCATATCTCTACAAAGATGTACATAATAAGTTTTGTAGCTATTGTCCTGTAACAGTAATACTGGAAAATCCGAAGTGTTTACTGATTCTGTTTTCGGCGTTAAACCTTATGGGGATCTTGACAGTGCATCCGCAATAATATTTTCTTTGCCAGACACATGAATAATTTTAAATTGTTACTGTTGTAGTCTCATTGTACAATGTGGCAGTCTGGGATGTTATAATTTACACGTTTGCAAAAAGGTTAGTGATTGATGGTCACAATACACAATCGTTTTCGAACCATACAAATAATAGTTAAACTTCTTGAATGCCCAGATAACTGCCAGTGCTTCAAGTTCTGTGGTTGTATAGGATCTTTCACAGGGCGATAACCCTCGACTAGCAAATGCTGTCGGGCACAATGTTGGTACCCCTTTTATTTTCCTTATTTGGAAGAGACAAGCACCTAATCCAACATCCAATGAATCCATGGACAGACAGAACTCACAATTCATATCAGGGTGATGTAATAAGTATGTGTTAACGAGTTAGCCTTTAATGTCACGAAAAGCTAGTTCACATTCTTCAGTCCATTGTCATGGCACATCCTTCCGTAGAAGCTGGTTTAATGCCTTAGAATTCATGGCTTGATTTTGTATGAAACGACGGAAGAACGATGCCATACCTATAAATCCCTTCAGCTGTATTTTATTCCGTGGTGATGGAAAATTTCGAATTGCACTTATCTTCTTCTTGGTAGGCAGGATACCTTTCGTATCTATCATATGTCCTAAGAAATTAATTTGTGGTAAAGCAAAATGAGACTTCTGTAAGTTTACTGTAATTCCGGTTTTCTTGAAAACAGCAAAAATCCTTTTCAAAATATGCAAATACTCTTCACATGTTTTCGTGGCTATTAATAAGTCGCCAACAAACACAGTTTGATTCACTAGCTTTATCATTGTTATTTGGTTAAAGTACTCCTGTTGTATCAGTTCCTTCGAAAGCTCCTTCCAACGACTGTTTGTAGTGTCAATTAATTGAATTAGGGCACTGAGACAATATTTCTCATGCACCATCTCTTTTCTGTTTAAATTCAGTGCTATCTCTTCTCCATTTAATCTAAATTTAACTATTCCTTCCAAAAATGCAATCTGACAGTCATACTCCTGCATAATCCCAATACCAAGAATACAGTCCACTAATAACTTCTCCACTACAAGAAACGTGCAATTTATTGCTACATTTACCATTTTCATCTCTAATTGAGTTTGTATTTTGACATGGGAGAGCGTGCTCCAACAGCTCCGCTGATTTTGCAGTTCTGTACCGTCAAAATTGCTACCGTCTTCTTCCTAATAATTCTTCTAAAAAGAGCGCCTGAGATGACATTGGCGGAAGCGCCGGTGTCTAATATCACATTCGTTTGAACTTCCTCTATTTCAACAAATACTTGCGATACTGGAACGCTCGATCTTTCATTATGACACGTTATTAAATCATTTTTTAACTTTTCAGTCAACAGCTCACCATCATTATATCTTAACAATTGTGATTTTACTGTTTTGCTCCTAACAGATCCCCAGACCGCTCCTCCGGGGCACGATCCAGTCACGTTTAGTTTGACTGATTGTTGGTCCGATTGGTATTTGTTTCTTCACCTACTTCAGTGATTATCGGTTGTTGTGGTGAATTCGGTCTATATTGTCTTGTTTGATTCGTGTAATTATTGTTGTTGTTCTGCTGGTGTTGGTAGAACTGTCTTGCCAAACATAGGATTATATCGATTAAAATTCCTATTGTTCCTAAAATAGCCCCTCGCTGCACCATTACTAAACTTTCCATTATGGTAATAATTATTGTTTGCATTTTGTCCATTTCTACGTCTCCTCGGAGAGTGTAGTTGGTTATGATTATTGTTACTGCTACAATTAGTGCCATTCCCATTCGAGTTGCAGCTCGGATTCGCTTCTATTGCTCCTCTTTGATATTAAATTTCTCTTGACCTTTTATTGTCCTCCTCAATTATATCAATATGATCAAACATAGTCATAAATGAGTCTATATCCTTATCATTTATATACAACAACTGATTCCTTATACTGGTGGGTAGTCTGGACTTGAGTATCCCAAGTGTATCCAGCAAAGGAATCAGTACATCCCAATACAAAGATTTATTAATGTATTTTTCAAAATATCTCTTTAGAGATCCTCCAGAAATTGAGAAAGGCTCAGGATATAATACTTCCTGCCTAAGTCTTTCTTGTATTCCAGCAGACCCATATTTTTCTAGAAAAGTCTGCTCAAATTCTTTGTAACATTTACAAGAAGACGTTTGTTCGGATGCCCACAATGCTCCTGATCCATGTATATATCCAGATACAAAACTAATCTTTTTGCCATTCTGTCCGATATCGTCAAAATAGACCTCTGAAACTTCGAATAAAGACTACAGGATGAACATTCTTTTTGTCAGGGTTTAAGATTTGAAATTGTCTCTCTTTAATCATCTTTTCCTCAATGGTACTACGATTCCAAAAATCATCCTGTTCGTACTCTTCCCTATGGCTATCCGTTATATCGAATCTAACTTGTGACGTTCCAGTTCTGTCTACATCGGATCTTGACGTGGACGGAATGTCACGCGCAGATTGAGAATTTTGTTTCCTATTTCTCGCTGTTTCTAAACCCTCCTGCGAGAGATTTAGTGATCTTTCGAGATTTTCTTTCCAACAAGAGAATTATTCGCCAAGTTGTTCACGAACTTCCTTTAACCCTTTGTTGAAACAATTATCTTTGGAACTCTCCGAAATTGACTGTAAAGCTACTTTCACAGTTTCTTCTATCGGTTCTGAAGGAAAATTTTGCCGCTGTAATGTCATTTCTGAAAACTTTCCCGGTGTACATTCATTCTATGTTCCACTGTCGTCTGTTTTTCCTTCACTTAGTCAAATTGCTTCTTTAGATCATCTTGGGATTCTGTAATTTCTGGTATCATCGCTATGGAACACTGTATGTCCTCTTGAGCTTGTATTACTTGAGCAAACAGTTCTACTTGTTTTTGTATCGTATCACTTTTGACAGATACATATTCGGTTAGTTCCGCTTTTAATTTACTATTGTTTTCTTGGCATTGTTGGCGGACCTGCTTCATTTTGAGCACTAAGATTCTGTTCGGTCCTTTCTGCCTGTTCTTTTGTTTCCTGTCTCTGGGTATTTCATCTCTGATCTAATTAGGTAAAGGTTGGTCTTAATTGATTTTGTAATTCTGTTTGATTTTCGGCTAATTGATTTTGGAGTTCATTTTGTATGGCTGGTAAGTCTCGTTTTACTTCAGAATGTATAACGGATAAGTCTCGTTTTACCTCGGCTTGGCCTTCGACTAATAGAGACAACTGTTGCATAATAACAACTAATGTGTCAACAACAGTCTGATCAGCTGTTGTATGAATGTTTTCTGAACCAGCGGGATTATTTATATTGCTACCGCTAGCCACAACAGTCTCAGAATTGCTGCCAGTGGCCTCTGCTTCTGCTCAAACAGCTGAAAGCTGTTGCATGTCTCATTGCTGATTCAATGACATTTTAAATGCCGCTCTTGTCAGTACCATTAAATAACTGTCAATATCAGGTTCTAATCACTAAATACAGTTTCAAATTTACTGTCGTAGACACACTTAACTTTCAAATTACTTCGTAGATGGTATAAAGTTTAATGTCCAAATACGAAAATCATACAATATACAGTTCTACAATCTAACTACTATCTGGAACAAAGTTCTTTCTGAATTCATTTCACACTATTTTAACTACAAAATGTAAAAATTGGAATTATCTAGCCTTGTTCTGCAGTATAGGTCTTGTCCAATAGTTGAAATCGCTCCTTAGTATCAGCAATCTTTTACTATGGGCACCAAAACTCTCTTCAGATTAGTTACCTCTCGTTCTCGTTGGTTTCCATGAAACAAAAATTCGTATATTATATAACAATCCAAGAGAGTCCTGTCACACTGGCGTCACTTTAATTTTTCCTCTTATCTATGTAATTATATAGTTATGTAGTTCTCAATTCGTTCGAGCAATCAATCGTTCATAATAGGAAACACAATCATAGCTCAGTCACTCAAAATGATTCTGAAATTTTACTTGTTAGAATGAAACCAGGCGATGATTCTTCCTCTCTGCAGGCTCGTGCTTTGTGGCAGTCTGCTAATCTGTACAAATAAAGTGCCTTGTAATTTTGGGAGCGTTGTACAATCAGTCAGGAAACCCCGGATCAAGCGGATATTTGGCTTTGATGAAGTTTAACCTTCCGAAGAAGTAATGGAGCTCTTGGATTGTTAAATGCTGCTGTAATGTTGCTTATGGATAGACTTAGTAGTGTAGTTGGCCAGACTGGTGTTCATGATCTTGCTACATTAGATATCTTTAAAGTAGATGCAAATTCAGATATCAGTGATGTATTGAGCTCACACAATCTCTTAAATATAGTAAGCTCTTACACTAGAGTGACAGACACACACTCCACTAGAATAAACTTTGTTATAATCAATAAAAATATTATAGATAAGGTAAATTACAGTAACTTAGATTTTTATTATTCTTCTGTCATGTGATAGAACTTGTAAGTTCAATTGTGCAAAAAATACCAAAAATTGTTCTGCACAAACAAACTCTAAATACATCAGACATTAACATCCTTAAATAAATATTAGCAAATGAGAAATGGGATACTGTGTGCCAGGTGAAAGCGTCGATGACATCCACCGCAAGTACTACCACCTGGAGTGTGTGAGTGGTTACTACATGCTGGTGTCAAACAGAGGCAGTGGTTGCATTAATGTGATAGGACTGTCTACATTCGCTCCTGTACCCTACATTGTTAAATAAGATGAAGTAAGAAGCTATTCTATACTGAAATTAATTTTGGACTTATACTGCAAGTGCACTAATGGACACTGTTATATAGTTGGTGACTGGATTTTCACATTTCTTTATTCAAAGCTACAATCAAGGTGAACCTTGTCACTTCCTTTTTCTGATTCACTGAACAGCTGTTTAAGCATATTTATGTTGTCAGTAGTAGACACTGACTATACTAACAGTATTCCATTAGTTTGCATCCTTCATAGACTTAAGTGGGATGCTCTGAAACTACAAGTCAACTTTCACTAATAACTCAATAGTATTTGCTTACTTATATACAAATATAACCCACGCATCAGATGATGGAAATATTGTATACTTTCATCATACAAATGAATCATTTTGTGTTGAGAACTGCAGTGGCAAAATCTCCAATTACCAACAACCTTCAGTGTAGAAACGTGATGAGTTATGCCTGTTAAAATACACAACATGTTATGGTGGAGCTATTCACATGCAATTTAGATTAAAAACAGGCACATGATGTTGGTGCTCTCTGTATGGAAAGAATGAAATATTATGTTACATGATTTTTTTGTTGTTAGCTGGATGTTTACCACACAGCATGAAATGATCGAGTTCTTTTATATTGATAAAGTACATTAATGAAATTATGTTCAATCCAAGTTCACACTTCATCTCACTTTCATTTTGAATTATGTACACGCTACTTTTTCTAAAGATACATAAAAGAAAGCGATATGTTTTAGTATAATTTATTTTGTTGACGACCATACATTTGTTATACGATTTCCAAAAACCAGTCTATTGGGTGTTAGCTGAACTTGCAAATTCACTACTCTTATAAGAATTCAACGGTTTGTCATGTTCACTGATTTAGGCACTGCAAATGCTTATTTTAGCTTATAGGAATTTGGATGTTTCTTTGCGCAACTTTTGTGTTGCCACTCAAGTACCAGCAAAGTGAAGTTCCTTTCCTTGCATGTGGGAAAACCTTGGTTTAGCCTTTGGTACTACTCATGATCACTTATGTTTTGTGTATGTGTCAGTACTATGTAATTATTTGCAAGTTTTAAGTAGTGTTCTTCCTCAGCATTTATTAGTTCATATGGTTTGTAATAGTTAACTTATTGACAATTTCAGTCTATGATCCTTCATCCAAAATAACATGCTATCTGCTCCTTAACAAGAAATATTCAGTACAGTCAGAAACTGTGTTTGATATCCCAGAGGCTATCCTTAATAATCGTGGGTGTGGTAATGAGTCACATGCTTTTCTCATATCAAGAAATCCTGCATCTACTTGATTACCTTGATTCATTAGCTTCAGGATGTCAATGTAAAAAGTGAGAGTTGGGTTTCAGATGAGCATTGTATTCGAAATCGATGCTGGTTAGCATGGAGGAGATCTTTGTGTTCAAGAACCTCATCACATTTGAGCTCAGGATATGACCTAAGGTTCTACAAGAGGCGGACATCAATGACATCGAACAGTAGTTTTTGCGTCACTTCTGCTGATGTTCTCATAGACGAATGTGTTTCAAGAATCTGCAGTAAATTATTGTTAAAATAGGGGCTACATCGACTATGATTTCTGAATAGAATGTGGCAGGGATTCCTACAAGCCCTGGGACCATGTCCAGTTTGAGACATTGAGGTAAAATCTGATTGCCACTGAAGCTAATACCAATATAGCTCATCTTTGCTGTGCTGAATGAATGAAATTGGGGTTGTACTCCTAGATTTCCCTCTGTAAATGAACTTTTGAAAATGGAACTCAGTATTTCTTATTTTGCTGCACTACCCCCAATATCAATTCCAGTGTCATCTATGGTTGTTTGGACACTAATTTTGGTGCCACTAACGGCATTAAGATGCAACCAAAATTTCTGTGGGTTTTCTCTGAGGTCTTCTTATAAATTTGAGCCACGTTTCATCTAAATGCTCGTTGCATGTTCCACTTTGAGATATAAGAGTGCTGCCTCTTTACTTACTTTACTAAAAGAGCAAATCTTCCTATTTATTTTAGTTTTCTTTCTACTGGAATAATCATTGTTCCTACAAATGCCTAATGATCACTGAGGCCAGTTTATACGTGGTAATCCTTAAAGAAGTAAGATATACTTTTTTCATTAGCTCTATTGTTCTACAATGATGTCTGGACCTCCAAATGAGCTGTTCAAAGTTGTTTTTGACAAAGCATGTAGATTCGTTTTACGGAGTGTCTTGTCTCTCTCACCACTTTGAACTGTGGAATATCACATGTCAGGACATGCACACGACCTACTTTTGGGGTTGGGAGCTCACCAGAGGGTATTTCTTATGGAGTCATAAATGGTCAGACCACAGCTGCGACAGCCTCATTCAGTTGCAGCTTTGATGCTAACAAGTCATCCTGCCACTCGGACAATGAAAGAAAATAGTAATAAGAAAAGAATCAGCAATCTGATTCAGATTCAGGATCTTCTGGTAATGATCAGTCCACCAGTGCACTCATGGGATTGGATTAATACTGCAATTATATTTTCGAGACGAAAAATCCATTCTGAGTACTGCGAAAACGAGATCTGGACACAAATTTTGGCTGCAGCCATTCTTCAATTTTTAAACAGTTCCTTCTTCTTCCACGTGGCGATATAGGCGCACAGTGTGGGTTCCTTTTCTGACTATTGAGACTGATCCAGAATGTGAAAATTATGTCAGCAAAAGACATGGTCAATTCCCTATGTCACAGCAGGTAGGCTGTGGCCCGTGCCCCTCCATTCAAGTTGGCAACGACTTACTTTTCGGGGTTGGGAGCTCACCGGAGGGTACTTCTTATGGAGTCAGAAATGGTTGGACCGCTGCTGCCACATCCCCATTCAGTTGCAGCTTTGATGCTGACAAGCAAATGCAGCTTTGTCTTTGTGCCAGATGCTTTTTGCTGTAAGCACTTGCCATCTTGCTTTTAGTAACTATTTAAATGAAACATAAATCGGTAATGTCACTTGTGTATGCACGCTGCTTTATTCATGTGGCGAGTGTAAGCATCTCACACTATGGCCACAGACTGACTGCATGAGCCATGAGATAAGGTTCGACCTTGACCTCCCCTTTATCATCTGAATTGGTGTCTGAGGGTTCAGTACTCTCTCTCTCTGGCTAAGGCCAACACAGCAGCTTAAGATGTCACGACTTTCTCTGCTGAGGATAAATAAAACAGAAACTTAACCTTTCATCATACAAAATTGAACTGTGCCAACCTTTGAAGGACAGTGACGTAGAACAGCGATATTCTTTTGCAAACGAGATGGCTGAGGCCGTTGGAAATGGGACAGTCGTTAAGGATTAGGTTCGTTGATGAGGCACGCTTTCATCTCTTTGGGGACATCAACAAACAGAACTGGCGCCACTGGTGTACCGACAGTCCATACATTCAAGCTGCCGGACATTGTGTGGAATAGCCCCCCTATAATCTCGATCTCGGACGGCATGTTTGTTTTTTGGGAATATATAAAGGACAGAGTGTTCGAAGATGCAACTGCAACCCTTCAGGACATTCGTACACCAATTTCCAGAAAGATCCATGCCATCGAAAATGGTGAACTTCAGTAATTCCTTGCGGAATTCAGTTAAAGACCCAGCACACTTGCTGGGCCTCTAGGAAAATACTTTGAAACCCTATTCTATTAAATTTTAGGTTCTCTGCTGTAGCATAAATATGATAACAAGAATCTATCACCTCACATAATGTCTCAGTAAAAAAAAGAACTTCGTAACGCCTAAATTGGGACACCCTGTATGTAACTGTAAAGGCTCTCTTTAAAACGGTTGTTGATTTGTTTTTCTTTACAAAACCCTAAATAATGTTGATACATTATCTGAATACTGAGGTTCTGAGAAAGATGTTTTCTCTACCGATTTTTGTTACTAGAGCCATGACTAGTGTGTCTTGCAAAATTTCCTAAAATCTGCACCAAAAACCACAGTGAAACAGCAAACTCGGCTGCCTAAACAATGCACTATTTTATGAAATGAAGTGAACATGTACTTGTTAAAAAGTTCTCACTCTGTATGTCAGTAAGTGGTATGCTATATTTATACAGATTTGTTTTTGTATTATTATGTGTTCTTGTGCTAATTTATTCTTTCATTATAATGCTTGTGTAATCTTAACCTTGTAACACTGACACATTCTGTCTGGTCTTGGCTGGCGAACGCTGTAGCTATGGTAATAAATGTTTATAACTACTGCACTGTATGGGTATGCTACTCTTTAATAACAGAGTCATGTTGGAAATCAAGGAGGTATCTTTCACACTCTGCCTTTTCAACTTAAAAAAAAGAATGTAAATAATACCCATTAGCACAGTAAAAAAGTTAAAAAAAAACAGTAGAATTAAGACCTGTTTCCACAGGAAAGGAAAAATTGCACATTCGTCACCCCTTGCCCCACCTCTCAGCATTGGCCAGACAACTGGCCTGTGGAGACACTCTACTAGCTCGCTGTCATGCCATCTGAAATGCCAGTCTCAAAAGTTAGAAACTATTTGCCTTACTAGCCTCACACATCTTCCTCTACTTCCATCCAAGAGCTTGAACGACTGCTGCTAGGCAGATCTGCTGTCATTTTGGTTTCATCTCTCTGACGCCACACAAATTCAATCGTTTGTCTGTGTATGGAATAGCATCATACGAAAAATATGAGATTTGTCTTCAGCTAAGTAAGTAAATACTTTCTAAAGTGGCGAAATGTTCTTAAGCCTTGGAATAGAAACCTGATTTTAGCATTCAGTAAATAATTAAAATCATATATTTTGCATTGAAGGAACACGGAAACATCACATATTCCAGAAGTATTGTAACTGAATACATTATTGCAAAAATGTCAAATTTGTAAAGTTATTTTGATTCTGGTATAATGATAATACGTTTTTCTTTAGACATTGAGAACAGATGTTACACTGGAATGGAAACAGTAAATGTGTTTATGCCATCTGAGACTTAAAAATATCCCATGTCAACAAATGGTGTTCTTATTGATGCTTCATTGTATGATGACCGGTTTTGCACAATAGTACAAAGGTTAGGCTCAACATTATCTCAGAAAAGTTCAAGGATGTAAACAGCAGCCAGAATTTCACATAAAATTTAGATTTATGCTGTTGGCAGTATAGTAAATAAGTTACATATATTGACAGGCACCCTATGGCTCCTGCCAAGTTTTGTGTCTCGGACTCCATAATAAGCTATTACATGTATCTTCAAGAGTCAAATTTCTATTGGTTGTACTCCGTCTTCCTTTGTGCCTTCTGTTTGTCGTTCTATAATAAAATATATTTTTTGGCATTATTTCTTGTCCCATTCTCAATATGTATTCAAACTGAAAAAGTTGTTTGTGTTCTATTTCATATATTGTGCTATCTTTCTTTTGTCTTATTTTCCACACATTCTCATTTGATCTATGTTTCATAAGGGAGACCCATGATGCTTGTCTGTTTCCATGGCTTTGATCTCCTTGTGGTTCTTTTTCCCACTTAACCAGCACTCCAAATGATAGATAATAATTAGCTCAATAATGGCTTTATATATATTAAGTTTGGTTCTTTGTCTGTTCTTGTGGATCTCCTTGTGGTTCTTTTTCCCACTTAACCAGCACTCCAAATGATAGATAATAATTAGCTCAATAATGGCTTTATATATATTAAGTTTGGTTCTTTGTCTGTTCTTGTGGATCTTCCCAAGCTCAATTTGTTTCTCAAGTCATCTTCACATGTTAAATATTTATTATTTATACTTTTTAGGTATTCTTATATTTTACTATTATCTATGGTTCATTGTCTGATATTTCAGAAGTACGGACTGCATTCACATGAATAAGTATTCCATCTCCTTTGTGTTCAACTTCACTCACCATTTGATACATTCTTCTATTAATTTTCTCACTATAGAGGAGATATATTCTTCAATCACCATCTAGTCATCAACTAATAAAAGTGTATACACACTGCAGTATTCTAATTGAATTCCCCACTACTCCATTCGTTTTTTCCAGTCTGTAATGTGGCTTGTAGATATATTTTGAATAGTGTTGGAGATATACAACACCCTTGTTTCAATCCTTTATTTATTTTAAACGATTTAGAGATGATAGATCCTACCCTTCTTGTTCTGTGCACATCTTTATATATGTTATATATACTTCTTATACCGAGTATGTCTCCCAAATGTCGTCAGGCGTATTTTACTTGATGTTTTGGAAGCCAGCCACAAGAAGTATTGCACATCACATCTTTAACAGCCAGTCTCAATGGAAAACATTTTTTTGTTCCCCATTATGAAGAGAATTATTTTTACAACGGTATTTTACATGCCCTTTCGATAGAGCAGTTCCAAATTAGTCTTACGCGATATTTGTTTTAGTCATGTGTTAACAGGGACAGTAAAACACAAAGAATCCAGCAGTATCAGAGCACCGCTGCTGCATTACGATAGCAGTCAACACTGTCCAGGGCATAGCTGTCGCTACCGGACTACTGGTTGTTCTTCACGTTTTACTGTCCCTGTTGAAACATATCGATAAAACAAATATCGTACTAGACTAATTTGGGAGAATTGTATCGAATAGGTACTTAAAATTCCTCTTTAATTATCATTTTCTTTGTAGTGGGGAACAAACAAGCACTTTCCATCGACACTGGCCATGATAAGATTCCTAGGAGGGACACCTATTATATTATGGGTAACTGCCATATAGTTTCAGTGCTTCGAACACCTTTGTTAGTGGGTCGCTGTTATACGTTTTTCAAAATATACAAACACTAAATGTTTTTCCAGATATTTTCAGGTCTTTTTCTATCAACTGACTTAGGGTGAATATGTTACAAATACAAGATCTGCCTGATATAGATTCACTGTGCTGTTTGATGTCTGTAATATTTCTGCTGCGATTCAGTTTCGCAAAATCCATCCACACAACTTTACTAACGAGCTGGTTACACTGATGCTTCTATAATTATTACAGTGTTTTCAGTTTCCTTATTTGTAAATGGAACTTATATTAAAATCTTCTGGTGTCCCTTCGCCATTCCTCATCAGTTTATTAAAGAAGCATACCAGCATTTCCTAGAAAATATTGGCCCATATTTTTTTAACTCCATAACTTTGTCTCCCAGTCCTGTGGATTTGTTATTTTTTGCCCATCTGACAATCTTTCCTCCTTCGTTCTGTACCACTGGTTATCTCCACATTTCAATTGGTATACTATCTCAGGGTACTCCTTTCTGTTCATACTCGCTTGCTTTTTGTAACGCTACTCCCACTCCAGTACGCAAGTTATCGGAACAGTAGCGTTTTTACTCTAGTTGCACTAATGTGTTTTATTGTTTTCCAGGCACCTCTTACATTGGTATTTCTCAAATACCTATAAATCTCCTCATACTTTTTTTGTTCGAAATCAGATGTTTTGGTCTTGATATTTCCTTTTCAATGTCTCTGTTGTATCATGCACAGCACATCCTATCTTCACTGTCTGTATGTTTAACCACTTCTGGTATAGCTGTTTCTTTTTTTTCACCATTTCCTTAATTGCCATTGTCCACTATTCCAGATACATATTCTTAGAACTATGCTTTATCTATAGAGCCTCTTGTGATGCGAATTCATTGATTTACGTAATATTATTTAATCAGTAGGCCTATCTCTTCGTGTATACGAATTTCACATAATCTTGTTGTAAACTTTTCAAATTACATGTGGTTGCTTCAGCTATTTTACTTTCTCTTTATTATTATAATGAATGTTGATATTATTATGTTTTACTATAACTTTTGCTCTGACTATATAATGGTCTGATCCACATTCTGCACGTCTCCATATTTGAGCTGATAAACTGTCTCAGTGCACTCCTCTCTGTTCTTATTCAGTAGCTTTTTGTAACGCTCCTTTCAGTCCAATACACAAATTATTGGGACAATAGACGACTTGTGTCTTTAATTCTGAATTTTTTAGTTGCATCATATAGTCTATTAAGGATCTGAAATGCATTGCAAGTTTCACCCAGATATATGATGATGGAAAAAAAAAACACTACACCAAGAAGGAATTGTGCGATATAAATTAAACTTGGTAGGTGTGTTTCTACATATAGAAGATGATGTCTATTCACATTTCGTATCAGTGAGGGAATTAGATTAGGAAATGAGACACTTAAAGTAGTAACGGAGTTTTGCTATTTAGGAAGTAAAATAACTGATGATGGTCGAAGTAGAGAGGATATAAAATGTAGACTGGCAATGGCAAGGAAAGCGTTTCTGAAGAAGAGAAATTTGTTAACATCGAATATAGATTTATGTATCAGGAAGTCGTTTCTGAAAGTATTTGTTTGGAGTGTAGCCATGTATGGAAGTGAAACATGGATGATAACTAGTTTGGACAAGAAGAGAATAGAAGCTTTCGAAATGTGGTGCTACAGAAGAATACTGAAGATAAGGTGGATAGATCACGTAACTAATGAGGAGGTGTTGGATAGGATTGGGGAGAAGAGAAGTTTGTGGCACAACTTGACTAGAGGAAGGGATCGGTTGGTAGGACATGTTTTGAGGCAGCAAGGGATCACAAATTTAGTATTGGAGGGCAGTGTGGAGGGTAAAAATCGTAGAGGGAGACCGAGAGATGAGTACACTAAGCAGATTCAGAAGGATGTATGTTGCAGTAGGTACTGGGAGATGAAGAAGCTTGCACAGGATAGAGTAGTATGGAGAGCTGCATCAAACCAGTCTCAGGACTGAAGACAACAACAATAGCATGAGAATGGCGCGAGTAGGGCCGCTATGGTGATGCAGATCAGGTTTGCTTTAAATACACACTATATCGGTCATGAGCCTAGTATGCCGTTAATGTTCTAGACTGCAACAGCCTAGTAAGTCGGCAATCGCTGAGCATTGCCTGTCGGAACTCCACGGCATGGATTACGACCAAACCAAAGTCCTGACACAGACTTCCAAATACTGGGACTGTGTCATCAAAGAAGCCATAGAGATTAGAGTAAGGGAGCCACAACTAAATCGTGACAGCGGTTACATCCTTAGCAAGGCGTGGGAACCTGTGATCACCTGGATAAAGAAGAAAAAGGATGTTTCCCAGAGTGTACCGACTTCGGGGGAGGAGGGAAGAATAACGAGAGCGGTGCAGGCAGACCCTCCTGAACGAGAAGACCTAGGACGCAGCGCCCAGACGGCGGGAGGACGGATCCTGCACCTGGACGGCATGCGGGGCGCCGACCGCGTCGACTCATAGGAAGCGTCTGAGGGAGGAGCAGGAGGGGTATTGTCCTCTATATACATAGTGCCGGCCCACCACCGGTCAGTAATCAGCGCACCTGATGATGGCAACGTGGTCGATTGCCGAAATATTGTGTCCTATGCACAGTCATACCAGGCTGTTCACCCGGGATTCATTTCGTCATAAAATACGCCAGGAGAAATTAAAGAATCACATAAGATTAAAAGTGGACATCAACCAAAGAATAATAGTGGGAATGAAATAATGAAATGCATCTATTTCCTCAGGGAGACGCTCATCTCAAATCAATATCAGTGAATACTAAGATGAGAATCTATAATGCAGTGATATGCCCAGCAGTCATGATGTATGGTTCTATGGTTCAGGAACATGACAAAATGAGAAAAGAAAAAACTATTAATATTTGAAAGAAGAGTAGTGAGGAAAATACGGGAAACAATCACAGATAAAGAAGAATGGAGAAGGAGGAGGAATGAGGAAATCTATCTCTTAATGGAACAACAACAATACTACAGAAGCTGAAGAGCAAAGGGATGCACGACCTGGCTAAGAACATGGCAGCCCTGGAGATTGAAGACCCCTGGAGGAAACAAGCACAAAACAGAATGGATGGAAGCAGTTTGTGGAAGCAGTGTACCGTCTGCAGGGCCTATACTTGCTGGGATATGTGTGTAAGTATGCAAGTATTTATGTATTCTTTTGTGAGGAAAGTAATTTAATGCCTTCTTTCCTTTCATGTCTTCCTACAACCTCTTACTTTTTATCTCCCTTGTCTGGTCATTAAAGTCTCCCATCGGATACATCTCTTACTGTGTATTGATGTCACCTAGAACGATCGTAAAATCTTTATAAAAGGCATCTTTGATTATGTTATCTGTGTCGTCAGTCAGTGTATTCAAGCCAATTATTACTATCTTGCACTCATTCTAAGGATATAATTTGCTAACTTGCTTCTTGCCATTTCTTTATGCTACCCTTCAGTGTATGACGTACTACGATTGATAATTCTGTCTTTACTCTTTCAATGTAACTAACTCCACTATAAAAATCGATATACTGACCAACTCTTTTACTTCTTGTACTCTTCATCTTTCTCTCTGTTAAAACACCAGTGTCTATTTCCACTCTTTCCAATTCATCTAAAACTCTTTTCTATTTGGTTTAAAACCCTGTACGTTCCAAGCTGCGCAGTTCATTGATATTTTCTTATGCCATGACAGTTTATCCAAAATTTCATGCTGTTTCTGAAGCTTACTGCTGAGATTTTTAACTAAGATTAATATTTTTTTTCCAAGCGATGAGTTACTAGCCCAACACGTTAACTCCCAAACTAGAGGATCAGAATTTTCTGCAGGTGATTATTCCCTTAGCCGGTATGTCAAAGTTTTAAGACACTGGAAACTCGCATTTCACCATCTTCCATCTGCTACAGAAAGCTCACCCATTGTGTGTCATGCATTACCTGGAGGACACGAGGAGGACGTGAAATTAGAACTCGTTGCCAGAACTGATAATTGAGTGATCTTTCTCGAGGTTTCAGTGTTATGCAGATAACTGCAATCCATATAACCACAGAGACCCCTTAGTAACCTTTATCATGCATACTACACTACTACAGTGATAAAGAGGTCTCCAGTAACCTAGTATCTCAGTG
The DNA here is from genome assembly GCF_023897955.1 of Schistocerca gregaria. NCBI lineage: Eukaryota > Metazoa > Arthropoda > Insecta > Orthoptera > Acrididae > Schistocerca > Schistocerca gregaria. The sequence goes on from NC_064921.1 coordinate 244,439,481, forward strand.
TTACTTGTAACTTAACGCACGCTGCGATGTCATCTCGCATACGTATATTGGAAATTACAGAGCAAGAAATAGAGCTCAAATAGTATTCAAAAGTAGTTTTACTCATTCATTTACTTATCAGAAAATACCTCGTCCATTGCCGATAGGATTTTTATTAACGTGTTTGACGTCCCTAAATGATTTGTATGACATATGCAATTCCTCAACTAATATTTGGCGCAATGTTTGCTTTTAGACAACGTTTCTGTAATCTCTTGAGATGAAATCGAAATGAGGGTTTGCCGTCATTGGACGGGAGGTGAAATTGCACCACTATATTTATGCCTCTACTGCTTGTTTCATTTGACGCCATCTTCAATACCGTGCTAGTACAGAATCAGATCGCTCGTATGGAAACATTTTCTGTCTTGGAAGCAGAGTCGACTTCTGTGCAGGCTAAGCAACAAGGGTGATGGTGACAGGATGCATGTGCAAGTTTTCGTTGTTTGTGGAAGGGCGACATTACTTGATTACCAGTGCTTGTCAACTGAAGATGCAACGAAAAGTTTACACATCGCTGGTTTGCTCAGTAGTTGCGATCATGATTGTACGTGTTGTTGTCGAATGTTGATGTGTAAATATTACTGCAAGGGAAGTAGTGGTTGTTTTGGCTGATAAATGTAAAGAGGTAAGTGTTCTCATTACGTTATATGTGTTTCCAATTCTATTTCACGGACATTAGCAAAATAATAATTTTTTAACTTGAGATCTGGAGGCTTTTAATACCGTTGTCTTAAATGTGTGTAATTGCGTCGATAAACCTAGAATGTAAGCTCTAAGACGAAAATAAGCTACAGTTTTACTTATTTAGGCTTCGTTTGGACATTTGATGTGAAAATTGTCACGTACGAAGTTTTGATATCATTGAATGTTTTTAAGAAACCGTCTCAGAAGTTCATTAACATTTTCTTTTGCCAGGACAGTATACCAGAAATTCCGTCCTGCTACCAATGCTTAATATTGAGATTTTTAGCAGAGATTAACTTTTTTCCGAGTGATGACTTACTAGCCCAACTCCTTAACCCAAGTCTAGAGGATCAGAATTTTCTGCACGATTTCGGAATTAAATTTATGAAAAGATGTGATGATTTGACCATAGACGTATGAGTTGCGTTAAAGACGTTTCTAAAAGAAAGTATCGATTCCAATGTACTCTTGTGAAATTTTATTTTCTTCGGTACAAACCGTAGTTATATATTTTTTGTATATTTCTTACGCAGTTCTCATCGTGCTCACATTATACAGTTGTGTAGCTCGTATGAAACACAGTCTATGCATCTATGTTTCGGTAATTCTATGTGGCAAATTTTCTAGTATACAAAAACTTACCCCTGGCTTTTCTGTAAGATTATCAGTAGTCTAATTTTGCTATGTTATCTCCATTTGCAGTGTCATGTGTTCTAGAATAATATTTCAGACTGAATTCTGGCCATTCCATGTTATATCACCCAATAACTAGGATTTGTAACCCTCCATTACAGATATTCACTAAACTTTCCACATTTGCCATAGATTCGTAACATTTACAGAGTAATTATGTTTTGAAAATTTTGCTCTTTGAGAATGTCCATGCTAAGTGAAACTTCTCAACAGACATACTCATAACTCAGGTCTTTATGAAGCTTTTTGATTTGGAACTTTTCTCAGAAGTTGAGAGAGACTTATAGTGGGGAAAAAAAACGCTGTTACTTAGGCAGTAAAGCAGTTACAAAAACCACTAATGTTTGTCACGTTCCCATTTATGGAAAAATTACAAGGCTGAAGATATTGCTCCAACATGCAGGCCATCTAGTTTTGCTCTCGAACAATTCCTAAGATTGTTCTCTCTCTGATAAAATAAAAATGAAGGTGAGATTCACATGAATAGACACACAAATAAACTGGAGATCTAAATCATTTTTGCTGTGATGAAAAAAAAAGGAAATTCTCTGTTAGTTCATTCAGTCCTGACACCCACTGCCTTAGATATAGGGGTATCAAATTAACATATTTAAATAACAAATAAATGAACTTTAAGTGTCAGTAATTTATTTCATTTTAATAAGTCATTAATTTTTGAAGTATTATAATAGACTAAGTCCTATTCATCTGTGCAGCTAACCACCTGCTCACAGTGATATGGAAGTGTTCCTTATATGCCTGTGATAGCTTGCTTTTAACCTGTACAGGTGTGAAAACATTGCAAAATCATGCAATGTTCAATATCACTGACATGCAACAGTCAGTCCATTTGGCCTCGGTTGATGTTTGTCTTTCTGTGAGGCAGGTCATATTTGTTTGCAGTGCAGTTAGAATTCATTTTCCATTGTAGTTAATGGCGAGTTTAATTAATGTTATAATTGTTCCAGCAACGACAGATTGTTTTAGTAGATGATACTAAAAACTGCAGCTTTGTAATTCACAATGAACTCCATAGATACCACTGGACAAGAAGCAGTCCATTCTGTTTGAGCGATTAAAGAGGATAATAAACTGATAATAGTAAATCACTGCTTTATAGTGATGATATGGATCATGCTGTAGGATTTTTAAATGGTGCTCAGAAGGAAATGGGTGGCGAAATGATACCCACGAGTCAAGAAAGTGCTTTATTTCACTTTTGGATGTGCTACTCAATATGAAATTAGAAAAAGCCTTAATAACTTGAGTGAACACAAAATTGATTTTTCTGTTGACATTGATTATTCCTTTTTAGCTGGTAGCCGTGGCAAATCTGTGTGTGATTGAGTAGGAGGAACTGTAAAACATATATTGAGAAAAGCTAGACTTCATCTAGTGGATATGGTACAAACAACAACAGAATCTGGTGGTCACAATTTCTGCAAAACTGATATTGACAAATTGCCCCCCCCCCCTTCTTAGAGAAAATCAATGTAGATTTTCTACACAAGAACCTTGAGATGAGGCTTTCGACAACTCATATAGTACCTGGTACCAGAAATTTTCACAATTACAAACACTTTCCTGTGATTGATTAGAATAGTAACTTGTTCTGAAAATCTTGGTTACCTCGTTGAATGAAAATGTCCCGCAATGGACATGGGCTCATCCTCAACTAAACTGTTTTGTAGCAGCCTTATATGATGACAGGTGGCCCTCGTCAAGAATGTGATCAAGAAGGATATGCTGGACTGCTTACCGAGCGAGGTGGTGCAGTGGTTAGCACACTGGACTCGCATTCGGGAGGACGGCGATTCAATCCCGTCTCCAGTCTTCCTGATTTAGGTTTTCCGTGATTTCCCTAAATCTTTCAGGTAAATGCCAGGATGGTTCCTTTGAAAGGACACGGCCGATTTCCTTCCCAATCCTTCCCTAACCCGAGCTTGCGCTCCATTTATGACCTCGTTGTCGACGGGACGTTAAACACTAACCACCACCACCACCACCACCACTGGACTGCTTTTTGCCCTCCCGCATGGACCAGCAATGGCTTGAGAAGAAAGGCTTGTCATATACCTTAGGAAAACATTTTATGTAGTGTTGATATACTACTTGATTGAACCACATTTATAATACTGTATTATTTTAATGGGAAAAATATGAAGGTAACAGAATCTAATTTGTCATTGTAGATTAAAAATAGAGATACTACTAATAGTTTTATTTTGGAATTCCAAGCATCTTCACTGATGAACATGTACATTTTAAATTTAAACATTTGTCTGTCTAGAAAACTCGAAGACCTAACACACTAAATGTGCTGAGGACCAAAAGTAATGTTTTGAGATATAACAAAAATAAAAGAAAAGCAGTATTGTATGACTTATGAAATTAGCACACACAATCTATTGTGTTAATACATTTATTAACATCCAAGAATTATAAACTCTACTTCAAGTCCAGAGAAAATTGCATTGAATTGTCCAGAAAAAGAAAATTAAAAACTTGATAGCAGAAGGTGTCTTACGCATTACCTTTTTCAGACCAAATGGGCTAAGTCCAACAGAGCTATCAAGCTGTAATGGTTGACAAAATGTAGCCTACCTAAATATGAGATGTGTAAACAGTATGCAACAAGTGAGGTGATTTTAATTTACACAGCAAAACTGTAGCTTTGTTTTGGACAATTTTATCAGCAGCAGCCAGGGATTCATAAAGTCCTTTTCTATCATTTTGAATGGCAAAGAAGGGCAGGCTGCAGTAATTACATTTCGTATATCATCAGGCACATAACTCTCAAGTACCTTCTTGCAGTTTTCTATTAGGGCAAAATTTCTATCAGAAAGTAGGAAACTGTGGCCTGAAACCAGATACTTATGCACAAAATAGTGAAATAGATCACAAGCCACAATGAACATGTACATATATGTAAGTACACAGTTTTTGTTATGTTGTCACTTCAAATCACAAAATTCCTTTTGTTACCAGTTACATTGACAGCATTTTTAGTGCAATTCAGGACATGGAACAGACATGATGCTATGTTGTTAGCTCCACGAGACCCATCACCCTCATGCCGCAAACACATTATTGCCTCACTGTTGTCATGAGTATGAACACAGAAATTGTAACATGAAAGGTGGTGTGAGTAGAACATATGCGGGCCTGTAAGAGTTGGAACAAACAATGTGGTTAATACTTGTTGCAGATCGATTGCTAATGTACACATGTTACTTCCAGACATAGTTAAAGACATCACATCATCATTCTCCATGCTAGACATTCCACTTTCTGCCTTCCTGTGATGCAATTCTAGTGCTTTCTGAGCTTTCCTGTTCTCTGGTGAGTATCCTTTCCCCTCAATGTGGAACGAGTCACGTGTCTTACAAATGGTCTCTGTAAATTTGACTTTAAATGCTTTGTATAAGCGATTAATATTAATATCACAGCTGAGGTATTTTTTAGAAGACTTCTTTCTTCTATAATGAGTCTCCTTTCTTGGAAATGACAGTACATGTTACTTTATTAGTAGATATCACTATATTTGCAGCTATATGCACCATATCTGTTATCAGGGTACGACACTTGATCCATCTTCAGTTTATTGGTTAAAGTTGTAATACTCTTTGAAACACAAAATACGTCCATGAATGTTTTACGGCCTACTCTGGAATGTTCACCTTTTCTATCAGGAGCCATATACACTACACTTGACAGACGACAGCTGTTCTCAGATAAGTTTGTATTTGTCTCGTGATTGAGAATGTTGAAGTGGTGCAATATATCTACGAACAATTATATACAACTAACATAACGCTGACTTTGAAAATGATGTAAAGTCAAAATGTGTAAGGTTGTTGGAAAAATTAAAGTGTGGTCAAGACCTAAGAAAAGTTATCAGAAGTGCTTCCAAATGGCTACATCGTCTCACAGCATTTTCATGCAAATTGCAGCATTATTTTAGGTGTTATTGGTCTGTTCAGCTTTAGGTTTTTTTAATGAAATCACAAGTTATATGTTTTCATAATAGTTAGAAACGCAGTGCTAATAGATCTCTCAAGGGGCTAGAGTATATTATACACCTGCTGTGGATTTGTAGACACTTTTGCTACTTTCATTTTTAAGTCAAGAGCTTGTGCTTGCTAAATTTTCTATGATGGATTAATATATTTGTTACAGATTAATTGGCAAAGCTGACGGAGGGAAATATGGCCCCAGTTCCTCTGGAGGGCCATCAGACCCCTGTGGCCAACAATGTGCCCCAGGAAGCATCCCGAGGGGGCTCCATATCCTTGGGAATCCTCATTGATTTCATCATACAGAGGACTTACCATGAGCTCACAGTTCTGGCTGAACTGTAAGTTCGTAGTTTATAGGTTATGTGACTGGGAGTAGTCCTTGAAAAATAAGAATAATAATTTTTTACTGTGTTTATTAAAAAGTACAAGTAACAAAACTTTCAATTACAGCTTACCCCGTAAGACTGACATGGAGAGGAAGATAGAGATTTATAATTTTTCTGCCAGAACTCGTCAGCTATTTGTGAGGCTGCTGGCACTTGTGAAATGGGCAAACAGTGCATCAAAAGTTGACAAATCAGCTGTAAGTATAGTAGCTAAAGGTTAAAGTTGTGGCGAGCTTTCCATGAGGTGTTATAGCTGTTAAAATTTAATTACATTAAAGTACTGAATATCAGTAAAGTCATGAAAAAGGTGAATTTTAGACCAGTTTGCACTCAGCAAATGATATGTACAAGAAAAAAGCAATCAGTCCAGTAATTCTTGGTGGAATAAATGTGGGTTATGTCCAACTTTTGGTAGGGAGTGTATTATTCTGTAAGTTAAAGGCTGTGACTTTTTTTGTTGCATGCTGCAGTTGTAGTTGTCAACTGGTACCACAGTGAATGATGGGAAGTGAACAATAGTTGGATGATTCAACAATCTGTCAGAGCCAGTGTAAAAATAACATTTGATAAACATCGTGATGTCGACTGTTTGAAAATACATGTTGGCATAATGGAATATATTGTGTGGGATGCTTTCACATAAAACAAAATATTCTGTAAAGTTTAAACTGTACTGTTAGGTTTCTGCCTGACCATTGCCTTGGAAATCGGGCTGTTCTGAAAATATCCCATGAAGTTTTTGAAACAGCAATTGAGCAGTCCGAAAACACAGCCAGTTTTCCTCCAATCACATTCGTTAGATCTACCAACTCACAGCCAAAATAGAACATTGGAATATGAACCAATATTCTAACAAATCTCATATTCCCAAAAACAAACAATACAAAAAATAACTACGAACACCTGTAACCAATCTTATAATCCGTATTAGCCAAATCAATAATCGTCAGACTTGCATGCTCCATGTCAGAAACAGAAGTAATCAATTCATATCTTCCCCCAAAACTAGTCATTAGATTCAGTAATTCTCATTGGCTACCGGATACTATTATTGATTGGTTACGGCCAGCAGAAGAGCCACTGACACCATAAGTGATTGCACTTCAGTATGTAAAGTGTAAAGTCACTCAGTTTCCTACAATATGTTATTTGTGAGAAAATTAATGAGACTGATTTTGTGATACCCCAAAGCTTTTTATTTTTCTCAAACAGTAATATTGCCCCTTCACAAGGGCTTGGACCTGTAAAAAAGGGGGGGGGGGGTGTCTGTGGAACAATGGGAATGCCTTTCGAGATCAAAAATGTTGTGATGGAAGTGTCCATGTAATGTGGGGCATTCTCATGATGCAGTATCTACTTGTCTGCCATGTCCGGTCCCACTCAGTTCACCCTTTTCCTGAGCCTTTCAAGAGCTTATGTGAAACACAGTGGACAGTTTGTTGTGGAGGAACAAATTCTTTATGCATGATACCCGTACTGTCAGAAAAGCAAATCAGCATTATTTTGGTCTTTGATTTGTTAATGTGAGCGTTTTTTGGTTGAGGAGATGTCTGTGTGCCATTTCACACTTTGCTGCTTTGTCTCTGGATCATATTAAAAAATCCACGATTCATCACCTGTGACGACATGACTGAACCATTCGTGGTCATTGGCAATCCTCTCAAGATGATCAACGCACACATTTCTCCAATTGCCCTTCTGCTAACTCGTGAGGTCTTTTGGTGCAATTTTGCCACTAATCTTTCACATTTGCAAATCTTCAGTCAAAATTTGTTCTACAGTGAAAGTGCTGAAGTTTAACTGGTCACCCATCATCCTTACTTAGTTTGATCTCTCAAGGGTACACAAATGTTCGACATTTCCATCAATATTTTTAAGTTGAAGGTCACCCTGAGTGAGGTTCATCTTCAGCATGTTCTCGGCCTTCCAAAAATGACTTATACCAGATGAGAACTTGTGCTCTTGATAAGGAATGTTTCCCATAGACCTGTTTCAACTTTTCAAAGGTTCTACTCAAGGATTCCCCAAGTTTAACACAAAACTAGATTGCATGACATTGCTCTAAATTCTGCTGTGCCATTTTTGTAACAAACAGCAAAAATGCAACTGTGCTGATGGTGCTCTCAAAAATCACACCATAGCTGTACAGAGCTGTTAGTTGGACTGAGTACCTGGAAGGGATGAACACAACAGTGTATAGAAGTAGAACAATGCAGCCTTGCCATATCACTCATATCGTTGTCAGTCTCATTACTTTTCTCACATACCTTGTGATATAATTATTTGCCTTAGTCCCATTTTTGGAAGTATTCTGTTGGTGCACATTGCATAACAACACAATTCAAGTATCACCTTGTTGCTTGGAGTAGTTTTGCTTGTATAGCTTTTTTGAGAACTTGTGTTGCTGGAGTTTCATTCAGATCATAAGTATAGGAATACCCTGCTCCCTGCACACCATTCCTCTCTATAAATCAGTCATATTACTTCATTGTCTCAGCTTTTTCCCTTTCAAAGCTAACTACAGTGGTCTCCTGTATTCTAGTAAAGCAATTGAAATAAGGGGAAAAACAGTTTCAGTAATGTTCACGTATAGAAATACACCAGCTGGACTGTATGTATTTTGTCTGTGTGTATCCTGTTATCAGAGATTTTATCATGTGTCTAAATAGCTTTTTTCTTTTCTAGCAAATAATGGCATTCCTGGACAAGCAGTCTATGTTGTTTGTGGACACTGCCGATATGCTGGCTCGAATGGCTAGGGAGACTCTGGTGCACGCTCGCTTGCCCAACTTCCATATTCCTGCTGCAGTTGAGGTGCTTACAACTGGGACCTATTCTCGATTGCCTGCTGTTATAAGAGTATGTATTATGTCTTCCAATTTTTATTCCATTGTTATTTGATTATCACCCTTATTTTCCCATGTTATACACCGTGAATTTTGTCTATCACATATGTATGTTGCAACTTAAAGCCATTAGCTTATCCATGTCCTTTGTTTTCATATGTAATGTGTTGTTGACCTTCTACACGAAAATCCTCATGCACCCAGATAGCATTCAAGATAGTTCACCATTTTGAACCAGACATGAATATGGCGGGCCAGGTGTAAAAATCATGAGTCAGATGTGCAGGAATGAAAGTCAGGCCAAACGTAAACACTCATGGGAATGAAATTTGGACCAAGCGTTAGCATTACCTGTCTAACCTTTGAGACTAACACTTGTCAGTTACAATTGTGGTTTAGTTTTTACCTTAACACCACATGGATTGGTCACAGTTCTTTGTATCTATGTTATAAAGCAAGCTTAATAGTGGTTTTGTACCTTTGTTCCAGAAGAAAAACTTAATACTCTCTTGTTGAAGATTAGGCGTTTACATGGAAGTAGTGATGAAGAATTCAGTGACCGTGATGTGATTGTAAAAAACAGACAGCGTGCTAAACATTTACTTATAGCGAGAAATACACCAATCATTTGGAAATATGCTGAGACTCGCGGTATAAAAGCTTCTGTTTCAAAACATGTAATTGAACACCCAGGATTATTATTATTATTATTATTATTATTATTATTATTATTATTATTACTGCTACATTTGATGACAAATTGTGGGAAAAATTTGTTATGGAAACAAATGTCAGATAATAGACAATGAAGGGAAAAATATGGATGGTGGAACGCTTTTTGATTGCTCACATTTGAAGAATGTCTAAAAAGACCAGTAGCAGAAACGCCAGTGTTTAAAAAAGTAATACCTCTTAACAGATTTAAACATATTTTGAGGTGCTTACACTTTAGCAATAACGAAACTGCCGACAGTACTGACAGGCTTTGAAGGATGAGACCTGTCATCAACCCTTGGAATTTTAAATTTAAATAAATTCACACTGTGGATGAAAATGCCAGTAGAGACACATCCTTAATGAAATATAAATGATATTTAGCATATAAACAATTTAATCCATTAAATGGAGGAAGATTTGAATCAAAAATTTACAAACGATGTGAGGCAAGTACTGGTTATTGTTATGGTTTCAAAATATATACTATATATACTGACCATGACAAAACTGGTTGGAATAATAGGCACATCAGAGAATGTTGTCATGTACATGTCAAAATTGATACTGAATAAGGGATGTACTTTGTTTCATAACAACAGGTAGCGTTTCCCCAATACTTTTTAAAATTGCACCAGGAAGATGCAAACGTTATCAGGACAGTACACAGCAATAGCCAAAACATACAAATAAAAAATAAAAATCCTTTGTCGGGAAAGACAAGTGTGACAGGCACATGATATCAGTGAAACACAAAAGGGTAGAGTTGATTGAACACATGGACAAACAGTTTAGAAAAACAAATCAAACAATGGAAAATCCAGGATGGAATGTAACAGTATTATGAAAAAGGAAAGTTGCTACTCTTCATATATTGGAGATGTTAAGTCACAGGTAGGCACAAAAAAAAAAGACTGTCACAAATAAAGCTTTCGGCCAGTAAGGCCTTTGTTAGAAATGGACGAGACACACACACACACACACACACACAGACACACACGCAACTCATACTCACATGACTGCTGTCTCAGGCAACTGAAACCACACTGGGAGCAGCAGCACCAGTGCATGATGGGAGTGGCAACTGGGTGACGGTAAGGAGTAGGGTGGGGCGGGGAGGGGGAGGGATAGGAGGATAGGGGTGACTGACAGTAAGTACTGCTGGCGGAGAATGTAATTCTGTTGCTCCAGTTCTGAGTTATGAGGGGAATGCTCCTCTGTGGCTGGAAGATGATACTTGGGATGTGGTGGGAGATTGGAAAGATAAGGCATGGGAGATTTGTTTTTGTACAAGGTTGGGAAGATAATTAGTGGGTGTGAAGGCTTCAATGTCAGGAGAGACCGCTCCTCACTGCAGATGCGACGACTACGGGTGGCATTTTTCTACCTGTGTTTCGACTACCTCTCATCGTGCCCTGAAATGAGAAATGTTCTGCCTACTATCCTTCCCACCCCTCCCACAGTGATATTCCGCTGTCCACTGAACCTACACAATATACTCGTCCATCCCTACAAAACCCTTGCTCCCAACCCCTTACCTCATGGCTTCTACCCATGTAATGGACCTAGGTGCAAGACCTGTCCAATACATCCTCCCACCACCAACTACTTTTGACAATATTGACTGGAATATTCTCTTTGATATTCTGAGGGTGGCAGGGGTAAAACACAGGAAGCAAAAATCTGTTTACAGCTTGTACGGAAACCAGATAGCAGGTACAAGAGTCAAGGGACATGAAAGGGAAGCAATGGTTGAGAAGGGAATGAGACAGGGTTGTAGTCTATCCCCTTTGTTATTCAGTTTGTACCCTGAACAAGAAAAAGAACAAAAGAAAAATTTGGAGTAGGAATTAAAGTGCGGGGGAGAAGAAATAAAAACTTACCTATGACATTATAATTCTCTCGGAGACAGCAAAGGACATGAAAGAGCAGCTGGATGGAATGAACAGTGTCTTGAAAAGTGGTTATAAAACTAACATCAACAAAAGCGAAACAAGGATTATGGAATGTTGTTGAATTAACTTAGGTGATGCTGAGGGAATTAGATTAGAAAATGAGACACTTAATGGTAGTTGAGTTTTGTTATTTGGGTAGCGAAATAACTAATGATAGCTGAAGTGTAGAGGATATAAAATATAGATTGGCAATGGCAAGAAAAGCATTTCTGAAGAAGTGAAATTTATCAACATGAAACATAGATTTAAGTGTCAAGACGTCTTTTCTGAAAGTATTTGTATGAAGTGTAGTCATGTATGGAGGTGAAACATGGTGGGTAAGCAGTTTAGATAAGAAGAGAATAGAAGTTTTTGAAATGTGGTGCTGAATAGAATTTGGGAACAAAGATATTTGCGGCACAACCTGACTAGAAGAAGGGATACACTGGTAGGACATACTCTGAGACATTAAGGAGTCACCAATTTAGTACTGGAGGTAAGTGTGTGTGTGTGGGGGGGGGGGGGGGGTAAAAATTGTAGAGGGAGAACAAGAGATGTATACAGTCACCAGATTCAGAGGGATGTAGGTTGCAGTAGTTGCCCTTTGATGAAGAGGCTTGCACAGGAGGGAGTAGCTTGGAGAGCTGCAAACCAGTCTTCAGACTGCAGACCACAAAACAACATAAAATCAGAAGAGAAAGAACCCATTATATCATGACTTTGAACTGCCCATCAGTACTACTTCTATTGCACAAGCTTCAAAACGCTACTCATTGCAAAATCGGAGGGTGTATTTTGCATAGCTTGCATCACGTAAGACAGCGCTTGCGCGCATAGAGGCAGAGCTGTGGAGGGATGAAAACCGCACATGCGCGGTAGCAGAGAGCAGTCAAAGTAAGTCCACATTGCTGCGGAGAACAGTCAGGCTCATTTGCCTTCGGTACATCATATTATATGTACAAATCTGTGAGGGGAATAGTAAATATAGATGTTAGGTTCATGGCTTATTCCATCATCACTTCCATGTCAAATTATTCTTTCTGAAGCTTTTCAGCATGCCACACAGATGTGCCCACACTACAGGTAGATCGTTGCCTATTGCCTCATACACAAGTGATTAAGTGAATATTATCTTGAATTTTTTTCCCTCTCATATAGACTTATCATTTGCCCATATTAATTCCATAAGGCTTCACTGATGGTGACATGTGGTAAACGCAAAACTGTGAGACCCCATTCACGTGCAAGGGAGTCAAGTTTGTATGGTCTGTCACATGACTTGTATAAACTAACGAACTGCAGGAGATTGGCACGAGTCTGGTTTATACTGTGCTTAATATTTTTATTTTTAAGCCAGGGAAAAATATCCACGTTTTAGGTGGTTACACAAAGGGCATACACAAATTTTTGCACAGTCATCTCTAATTTTTTTATTTTTTGCAGGGGAAGAATGAAATTTTTTGTTAACATACTTGGAACACTTAGCTATACATTGAGACTACTCAGCTGTGATGTATCTGGCACAACCTTCTTCCCATGATGTAAAAGCACTTTGGTAAAATTCTGGGGACCGACTTTTACACCATCACTTGACACAGGAAATAAAGTCTTTCTCACTATCTAATGTTTTACTACGCAGATGGGCCTTCAGACAACCAAAGAGGTAAAAATCTGATGGAGCCAAGTCCGGACTGTAGCGAGGATGAAGACCAATTTTCAAACCCATTTTCCTGATTTTCTGCTGTGTCACAATAGCTGTATGGGGTTTGGCCTTGTCATGGTGTAGTCCGATGAACTGACCCCTGAAGCTGTGGTCTGTTGGTCTTGATGGCATGTTGCAGCTTGTCCAATGACGAATAGTAATGGTCCCGGTGAACTGTGGATCCAGGTTCCAAAAAGTCAATGAAAATGACACCACACTGATCCCAGAAGGAGGAGGCCATCACCTTTTTGCCTGCTGTTCGTGAAAGTCTTGGTTTCTTCTTCCGAGGGGAACTCGGATAATGCCACTCCATTAATTGGGGTTTGCTCTTGGGTTCAGACAAAAATAACCCTGTTTTATCCTGGGTAATAACGTCATCAAAACACTGTTTCCAATCTTTGGTAAAGGTCTTCGTGAGACCCTCGCACACACTCTTCCTTGTCGTTTTCATTTCTCTTGTCAGTAATCTAGGCACCCAACGTGCACAGATTTGTCTTTACCCTAGGGACTGTACCAGTGATACAACACTACCCAATGACAAATGAGTCATTTCAGCAAGCTGTCGTGTCGTCACACATCTGTTATTTTGGACGATTTGATCAATGGTCTCCTTGCTCAAACAGTCCATGGGTGTACTGCTGGCCACACCAGGGGAGGAACAAAAGGCTAAGGCTGGCTGCGACACTTATTCACCCCAGTGTCTAGTATGTACAAGAGCTGATGTGGAGTCTTTCATGATGATGAAGCCTCAGTTCATCGTTGAGCATTTAGAGGACAAGTTTGGGGAGGTGGAGGGCTTGTCCAAAATGTGCTCTGGGTCAGTTTTGATAAAAACAGCATTCTCTGCTCAGTCATGGGCATTACTCGCTTGTGACAAGTTGTGGTGGGATGTTTCTGTTACCATCCGCCCCATTAGAGCTTAAATACGGCCCAGAGTATTATATTCCACAGGGACCTCCTTTTGCAGTCTGATGATGAGCTGCACGCCAATTTAGAGCGGCGAGGTGTACATTTCGTCCGGCGTGTTCATCGAGGTCTGAGGGATAATCAGGTTGCCACCAGTGCTTTCATCTTGGCCTCCGAGGGTGGTACATTACTATGAAGTTCATGGTGATGGTCTACCGTTGTGATGTCAAGACCTATATTCCTCCCCCGGTGCGGTGCTTTCAGTGCTGGAAATTCGGCCATATGTCTTCCCGCTGTACTCCCAGCCTGACACGTCGGGATTGCAGACGCCCATCACATCCAAATACTCCATGTGCCACGCCTCCCATCTGTGTCAGCTGCGGAGAGCATCATTCACCTTACTCTCCAGAGTGCAGGATTTTACAGAAAGAGAGGAATATAAGACCCTGGACCGACTGACCTACTTTGAGGCTAAGCGGAACTTTGAATCCTTCCATCCTGTTTGTATGACCTCCTCCCATCGTTCACTGGTGCTGTTGCTCACAGTGCGGTTTCAATTCCCTGAGTCTGCGGTCATGTGTGTGAGTTGCATTTGCATGTGTGGGTGTGTGCACTCATGTGTCTATTGTGGACAAAGGCCATTGGCCGAAAACTTTAAGTGTGAAAATACTTTTGTTGTGCCTATCTGGGACTCAGCATCTCCACTATATTGTGAGTAGCAACTTTCCTTCTCATAGTATTGTTGCACTCCATCCAGGATTTTCCATTGTTTGATATACTAGAATTTGTAACATATAAAGTACATATTGGGCCCTTTTTAAATATACACTGTAGGTTGTAAAACTCTTTCACCAAATTCAGTGGTCATGCATTGTTAAAACACAGAAATGATGCAACTGTTAAATTGTCCTAGAGCAGCCATTAAATGCCTGTCACAATGAACACCTATAAAAGGGACACACAACATGACAAAGGCACTTTGCCAGAAGATTGGAGTTTCTGTAATAAAGTTTCAAAATTATTCATATACTTAAACAAGTTTACGTTTTTTTTTACGTGTTATTTCTACTCATCCAACTGTAATTTTGAATCGCTATGAGCTTGTCAGTCATGAATATTGCATGAAATGGACAAATGGACAATTTTAACTGAGACAGTTTAAGCATATCCCATAAATACTTACTCGTATTTATGTATTTCTGCAAAAAAGGAAAATGTGTATTTTAATTGCGTATGGTCCTAGGGGCCAGTGGTGAGTCCTCTATCCATTTTTAAGGAGACATTGGTATTTTAATGCTTTATGCAGCAGGAAGTTGTCAGAGTTTTTGATAAATTTGGTAAATGAAACAATGCTTCTGAATCGTGTCTATTAACCCAAGTGTGTCTGATATTTTATTGACCCTGCGGAGTTGAAATTCTTTTTAGCTAGAACATTTACTTCATTCTGTAGTTGTTCTGCATATTCTTAATGATAGAAGAAGCAAGAGCCAGAGCAGAGGCTCAACTTGGGGACGGAAACCATCTATGTGTCTTCAAGGAAATCTTCCTGACATTTGCCTTAAGTAATTTAGGGAAACTGTAGACCACCTAAAATAGGATGGCCAAATGCGAGCCGAGTGTCTTAAAACATTGTGCTTCCTCACTTGGTTTCTTTTTACTGAAGGCAGAAATGATAATGGTAAAATCTTAACACCGTCTCCCCCAGGGGCTCAGCATTCATTTGCTGAGTACGGGCTTGGCGACCCCGGGGTCCTGAGCTGGGGACTGGTCAGCGCCGCCAGTCTCCTGTCACCGTAACCCCCGGACATGCTTCAGCGACCACCGTATGGTGCGGCGGTGGAATGTTGTGTGCTGCGGAGAATGGTAATCTTGGCTTGACTGCCTGGATTGCGAGGAAGGTAAACCTCTATAAAAAACCCTCAATCTTACGGTGTGCTGCGCACCTATAAGATGCATGGCTGTTGGGATGGAACAGTCACAAGTGGGCAACCTCTGGGGCACCTGCCGCGCCCCAGTTGTATAAGGCTTACCTAGGCACGTGGGGCTCTGTGTAGGTGGACTTCTAGTTCCCTAGCTGCTCGTGGGACCGAGATGAATCCTTCGAAATCCTCTTTTCCTCCTCCCAGCGGAAAGGGTGGGCCGCTGGGAGGTTCTAACACCCAGTCTCTGAAGAGGGCTCGTGCAGTCAGTTCCCCTGACTGCAGCACATCTTTGACAAGTGAATTCTTTAGTAACAGAATGCATTCTGGTAATCAGAATGTGTTTCTCATTGTAAAACAGGAGGATGGTAGTTTTGAGAAGGTTTCACCCTTCTATATACAAAAGGGTCTGGATTGCATCTCTGGCTCCTTAAAATCAGTGAAGCGTTTGCGTAATGGGACCTTGCTCGTGGAAACTTCCACTTCCCAGCAAGCCACTAACCTGCAAGCTGCAAAATGCCTTGGGGAGTATGCCATAGACACTGAACTGCTCAGCACCTTGAATTATATCAAAGGTGTTGTGGCATGCCGGGATTTAGTCGACATTCCCAAAGACGAACTGCAATGTGAGTGGACTCCGGAAGGTATCGTTGATGTTCGACATATCATGAAGATGGTTGATGGCAATCTTGTGAAATCCGACTCTTTTATTCTGACCTTCAGTAGCACGAAACTTCCAGAACATATTAAAGCTGGCTTCCTCCACCTTAGTGTGCGCCCTTATTTCCCGTCACCAATGCGCTGTTTTAAATACCAGCGTTTTGGGCATACCACCTTAGGGTGTAAAGGTGAAGCGACTTGTGGCACCTGTGGTAAGGCTGCTCATGGAGTTGGTTGCTCATCTCCAGCCAGATGTATTAATTGCTCTGGGAACCACCCTGTTTGGAGTAGGGACTGCTGAATACACTCCTGGAAATGGAAAAAAGAACACATTGACACCGGTGTGTCAGACCCACCATACTTGCTCCGGACACTGCGAGAGGGCTGTACAACCAATGATCACACGCACGGCACAGCGGACACACCAGGAACCGCGGTGTTGGCCGTCGAATGGCGCTAGCTGCGCAGCATTTGTACACCGCCGCCGTCAGTGTCAGCCAGTTTTCCGTGGCATACGGAGCTCCATCGCAGTCTTTAACACTGGTAGCATGCCGCGACAGCCTGGACGTGAACCGTATGTGCAGTTGACGGACTTTGAGCGAGGGCGTATAGTGGGCATGCGGGAGGCCGGGTGGACGTACCGCCGAATTGCTCAACACGTGGGGCGTGAGGTCTCCACAGTACATCGATGTTGTCGGCAGTGGTCGGCGGAAGGTGCACGTGCCCGTCGACCTGGGACCGGACCGCAGCGACGCACGGATGCACAGGACCGTAGGATCCTATGCAGTGCCGTAGGGGGCCGCACCGCCACTTCCCAGCAAATTAGGGACACTGTTGCTCCTGGGGCATCGGCGAGGACCATTCGCAGCCGTCTCCATGAAGCTGGGCTACGGTCAAGCACACCGTTTGGCCGTCTTCGGCTCACGCCCCATCATCGTGCAGCCCGCCTCCAATGGTGTCGCGACAGGCGTGAATGGAGGGACGAATGGAGACGTGTCGTCTTCAGCGATGAGAGTCGCTTCTGCCTTGGTGCCAATGATGGTCGTATGCGTGTTTGGCGCCGTGCAGGTGAGCGCCACAATCAGGACTGCATACGACCGAGGCACACAGGGCCAACAAACGGCATCATGGTGTGGGGAGCGATCTCCTACACTGGCCGTACACCTCTGGTGATCGTCGAGGGGACACTGAATAGTGCACGGTACATCCAAACCGTCATCGAACCCATCGTTCTACCATTCCTAGACCGGCAAGGGAACTTGCTGTTCCAACAGGACAATGCACATCCGCATGTATCCCGTGCCACCCAACGTGCTCTAGAAGGTGTAAGTCAACTACCCTGGCCAGCAAGATCTCCGGATCTGTCCCCCATTGAGCATGTTTGGGACTGGATGAAGCGTCGTCTCACGTGGTCTGCACGTCCAGCACGAACGCTGGTCCAACTGAGGCACCAGGTGGTAATGGCATGGCTGCTCTGTTGTCTGTGTCTATGTGGCTGTGGTTCTGTCAGTGTGATCATGTGATGTATCTGACCCCAGGAATGTGTCAATAAAGTTTCCCCTTCCTGGGACAATGAATTCACGGTGTTCTTATTTCAATTTCCAGGAGTGTATTTTTAGAAGAACGCAAAGTCCAGGAAATCAAAACAGCGAAGCGTATCCCCTATGGTGAGGCCAAGAAGATCTATAAGTCGATGCAACTTCCCACATTTGCTACATCTTTTACATCCCTGGTTCAGAAGCCTACTCCAAAAGTCGATGCCTCAGCACAGACCGAGGTGGTGAGTGTTGGCACTAACACCTGCAGCTGTCAGTGCACTTGCAACACAGCGAGTGTTTCAGAGCCAGTAGCCCCTACTCAAACGGCAGGCAAGGGTGCAGTGGTGAACTTGGGCCATCCTCTGGCGCCTCCAATAGCTGAGGCTGTTCCCAAGCCCAGTGCGCCAATTACCACTCCACATCAGCTCCCTCAAAGCCCACCAAACCACAGAAAGCTCCTGTACAGCAACAACACCGGGTCAAATCCCGTGGTAAACCGTCTGACCATGCGGATGTTGTTTTACGTGAGGCTTCATCTGACTCTTCCCCAGAGTTGATGGAATACGACGTATGTGTGGGGCAATCATCTCGCCCCACACCTGCCCCTCCACCTGCTGCGGTCTCCCCGCCCCGTTGGAGAGACAGGATGAAGGTGCTACCCCCAACATAGATGGCTCCCATACTTCAGTGGAACTTGCTAGGGTTCAGGACACATGTGGAGGAACTTCGTCTACTCTCTCAGGGTAGACCACTGCGTCTCTGTCACCAGGAGACTTATTTCCATCCCTCATACTCCCCTGAGCTGTGAGGCTATACACTCCACCAAAAGGACAACCTGTGTGGAGAGAGAGAGAGTTAGAAGAGGTGTAGGTATTTTCGTCAGGACGGAATACCACTCCTCGCCTCTCTCGCTTATGATGACTTTACAGGCTGTCGCTGTGTCCGTGCACGTACATCATCCATTGACTGTCTGTTCACTTTACTTGCCCCCACATGGCGCACTTGAGGAAGTGGCCCTCATCGACCTTCTTACACAGCTCCCCCAACCATTCATTATTTGTGGTGATTTTAATGCCCACAATGTGCTTTGGGGCTCTGCAATTACCTGCCCCAGGGGTAGAGCAATTGAGAGGCTTCTCTTGTCATCCTGTGCCTACTTGCTCAATGGAGGACAGAGTACTCATTTCTGCACAGCGACTGTGTCGTTCTCTGCCATTGATCCCTCGCTTTGCTCTCCAGCTCTTGCCACCAGTGCTCACTGTTGCATGGCAGTGATCATTTCCCAATCTGGATTCACCTGCCAGATGGCGTGGGCGCCGAAAGGAGACCACCACGATGGGTGGAGCTGACGGGACACTTTATAGCCAGTTGGCCCAATTCGATCATTGTGTGACTGTTGAGGTGTGGGTGGATCATATTACCGAAACGGTGCACCACACCGCTGCAGCATCCATTCCACAGTCCACGGGCCCCCCGGAAGTGGCCACCTGTTCCTTGGTGGAGTGCCGAATGCTGCTCTGCAATCAGGACCAGGCATGCTGCTCTGCGTCGGTTCAAGTCTCGGCCGACTGCTGAGAATCTTGCAGTATTTCAGGTGGTGAGGGCAAGGTGTCGCTGCATTATTCGTGAGAGCAAGAAGAGGTCATGGTAACAGTTCCTGGAAACCATTAATCATTCCACCAAAAGTTCCATTGTGTGGGAGACCACCAGGAGAATTTCTGGCAGAGGAGGGAGGTGCCCCATAGCTGCTGTAATGAATAACAGCACTCTCCACACGGATCTGCGAGACATTGCCCAGACTATGGCAGCGTATTTTGCCACAGTTACTGCAACAACCACTCAGGATCCAGGTTTCCAGTGCCTAGGGCCGTTGCTGAGAGATGTAGTCTGGACTTCCAGTCCACCTCTCCTGAAGTTTACAATTGCCAATTTTCTATGTGGGAGCTGGATTCTGCATTGTCTGGAGCTCGTGACACATCCCCTGTGCACGACAGGATCCATTACAGTATGCTATGGCACGTCACTTTGCGCAACAAAGAAATCCTCCTCACACTTTTTAATGCTATTTGGGCGTCGGGTCACTTTCCTGACGCGTGACGTGAGGCAATTTTAATTCCTTTTTTAAAACCTGGGAAAGACCGCATGAGCCCGAGTAGCTACCGTAGAGTTGCCCTTACTAGTTGCATAGGGAAGACCTTGGAGCGGATGGTCAACTGCCGCCTTGTCTGGATGTTAGAATCCCGGCAACTCCATAGTCGCTTTCAGTGTGGGTTCCAGAGGTTTCGTTCCACCTTCAATAACCTTGCCCTCCTGGAGGCGGCTATACAACAAGCTTTCCTACACCGTCATCACCATCTAGGTGTATTTTTTGACATTGAGAAGGCCTACGATACCACTTGGAGGCGTCTTATCCTGGAGCAACTTCACGAATGAGGTTTTTGTGGTTGTCTTCCTATTTTTATTCAGTCTTTCCTCTCACCACGATATTTTAGATACCGAATTGGTCCTGTCTGATCGCTTTGAGCAGGAGAACGGTGTTCCTCAGGGTAGCGTTTTAAGTGTGACTCTCTTTGTCGTCGCTATTAATAGTATTACGTCCATAGTGAAAAGTTCTGTCCAATGTTCTTTGTTTGTGGATGATTTCTTTGTTTTGCTCTTCTTCAAGCCTTGCAATGACAACTCGTCAGTTGCAACTTACGATTAGATGTTTGGATGACTGGGCGCGGAAGAGTGGTTTTAAGTTTTCCACCGAGAAGTCTGTATGTGTTCTTTTTAACCATTCTCCTTCGATTTTAACCTTTCCTGAGTTGCGGATGAGGGACACTATTCTTACTTTTAAAGACATGGTGAGGTTTCTGGGACTCATTTTTCACTCGAAGCTCACGTGGTTACCTCATCTTATAGACCTGAAACGGCGATCACTTAAGGCTTTAAGTATTTTAAAATGTGTTAGCCACAGTACATGGGGAGCTGACAGGACTTCTCTGCTCCAGTTTTACAGGTCGTTTGTGCAATCTCGGCTCGATTATGGGTGCACGGTGTATGGCTCTGCGAGGCCTTCTTACTTAAAGATGTTGGACGTTGTGCACCATGAAGGGCTTCGGTTGGCCACTGGGGAATTCCAAACTACCAAGCCTCTGTGCAGAGGCTGGTGAACCGCCACTTCATATGCGGCGACGGCTACTTACAGTGCACCAGGCGTATAAAACTTTGTCCACACCATACACCCCTGCATATCATACCTTTGCTCAGCCTCCTCTGGCACAGTTATTTCATATCCGGCAACGTGCAACGCAGCCCTATGGGATTCGCGCGTAGGATTGCCTCACTGCGATGTCTATGGCTGGTCTTCGTGTTTTGCATCGCGGTTGGAGCAGATCTCCACCTTGGCTCCTCCGGAGACCCAAACATATTTTAGATTTGACTAATTTTAAGAAAGATCGCACACCAGATTTTACATTCCAATCTCTGTTTTTTCACATTTTAGATGTGCATCATGGTTTCACTGTCGTGTTCACTGATGGCCCCAAACAGGAGAATTTCCTTGGCTGTTCTGTAGTGTTCCCTGATCAAGTTACCCGGATTCGCCTCCCTGCTGAATATACCGTTTTCGCAGTGGAGCTCCACTGGAGCAGATGAATCGTGTTCTGGGCGATCGATTTCTTCTCTGCTCCGATTCTCTTAGTGCCTTACAATCACTGCAGAACCTGCACCCGACTGAGGAGATGGTCCAGCTGATACATGCCCAACTGTACTAGCTCCAACGGCGGGGTACAGAAGTATCCTTCTGCTGGGTGCCTGGTAATGTCGGCATATGGGCAAAGAACAGGCCGATCGGGCTGCCAAGGAGAGAGCAGGTTGTGGTCCAGTGTCCTATTCCCTTGCAGTCAGTTATCGCTGCACTACACAGGAAGTGCATGGAGTTGTGGGAGGACGAATGGCTGGCGGTGGCGGCCAATAAACTGCGGTTGATAAAGTCAGCCACTCGGCCGTGGTGTTCCTCCTGCCTGTTGCTCAGGGGGGAGGAGGTGGCCCTCACACGTCTTCAGATCGGGCACTGTCCTCTTACACATAGCTTTTTATTGCGGCGGTAGGATCCTCCATTTTGTGATGCTTGTGGTGTGCACATCTATGTCCGGCACATTTTAACAGACTGCATTTTATACCGTGATGCACGGGCAGAAGCACAAGTTGATGGGGATCTGCCTTCTGTTTTAGCTAATGATGAGACGTGTGTGTCTTGGGTTTTTAAGTTTTTTGATGTGTCTAGACTCTGGCCTAAACTTTTAGGATGGAGGTTTTAGTGTATTGCAGTGACTGACTCCTCCTCTTTTTTCCTTGCGGTCAGCCAGCCATTTCCATCTGCTACATTGTTTTCGCTTCCTCTATCATTTTCTTCCTGTGTTGTCCATGTTTTACTGCTGACGCTCTGCTTCATCCCACGCTTTGGTGTGGGTGAGCACAAGTTTTTCAACGATTTTATTGACACCCGTCTCACTATGTTACTGAACGGGCGCTGAAGACCTTGCTGTCGTGCACCCAAAACCCCTCTACTACTACTACTAGTACTACTACTTAACACCGCCATACTCGGTTCTTGCAATTAATTATTGGCCACATTTTCTTCTGATCTTTGTCACCACCGGAAAACAAAAATTTATATTAAATCTGAAGGTTTGTTTAGACACCACTGAGCATTAGCATACATGGTCTTATTGTCTTCCTCCTGCCTGAGAACTGTTTCACATGAAAAGTGAACCACATTGCAGCTTGAATTTTTCACATTTGTAAATTGCTACTGGAGATGAAAGCCACTTGAGCTACCAGGAAATATGTTATACCTTGGGCTTTGTAGTCTGGTGCTTAACTGCACAACCACCAAGCTGCTATTCTTCACTGCTTACAGACCCAACTTTCATTTATGAGATGTGTGGTTCAAATCCCTATCCATCTTTAAATGAAGGTAAATACTGGCTTGGCTTCTTGAAGGAGTGTAGTTGATTTACTTCCTCATTTTTGGGCTACCCAAACTTGTACTCAATCTCTAATGATTTCATCAATGACAGTTTAAAATCCATATTTTCCTTATCCTTGCCCTATTTTGCATAACATACAAGGAAGGCTTTAGGCAAGTCCGAGCCTATCCGTATTTATGTGTCTAAGCTAATCTTGAATTCCCTGGTATATCATGTGTGTCATTTGTAATAATCTTTTTGTGGCATAAAAGTGTGTGAATGTCGTCTGATATGTATTTCATATTTTATCCTGTTTGCTCTGAAACATACACTTCCAACTACCCTTTGAATATGTTTATATTTCCCGAAGCAGAACTGCTTGTTTATGGAAATCGTGCTTCTGTGATGCACAGTTTGTTTTATAGACGGTACAGGTTAAGGAAACAGAAGGAAGAAAACAGTAATTTGTCGTAATTACTACAGTGTGCTTAAGTTTATGATGAAATAAAGCACATTAACAAGAGTAAAGGTATTAATAAGGTTCCACACAACATTTCTCTCTCAAAGAGTTCTGGAAGGCCTCCATACTGTTCTGTAACTGGAATTAAAATATTACCATAAAATACATATTTCAAGACAAAGCATGTTCTTATACTGCTTCCAGTGCAGAAGGACTTCCAGTGATAATAATTGCTGAGAGAACTTTGTCTCCTAGAGCGCTTACAATTCAGTAGGTTTACAGATGTAGATATAATGTACAGTAGAGTCATAAGCATAGACATCAAGGTAGTATGTGATATTGTGGCTCTTCTGTTTAACTGCAGGAGAGAATTGTTCCTCCAGACCCAATAACACCAGCAGAACGCCGTGCAACCCTTTTGCGACTCAACCAAGTTATCCAGCACCGGTTAGTTACTGGAAATCTGCCAACTCGGATGAGAAATCTCAAGGTATTGTTAACAGATAGTTTGACATTCCTATTTTCAACAGATTTAAATTGAATGTTTCTTTCATTAGATAACCTTTTTCTTTCAGATTGAGAGTGGCCGCGTTACTTTCACTGTAGAGCACGAGTTTGAAGTATCACTAACTGTGATGGGTGATGGCCCCAATATTCCATGGCGACTGTTGGACATTGATATATTGGTAGAAGATAAAGAGACTGGAGGTACTGCTTAAGGAGTACTAGTCTCTCATTACCTAACATAATTTTTTCTCAACAACTAGTAGCTTTTCGAGTTGTCTGTAGACGTGTAGTCATTTCTGGCCATAGTGCATTACATTGACAGTTATCTACTTCTTAACCAGGTATTATTTTTTTTTTCTTTTTGTCAGTTGTTATCAGTGTCATTCTGATTGAAGTGTTGGCCTACATGTTTTTTTGTTAAACTGTTATGGTGGTTGTTCTTGCTGACAGGCATGCAGTTTAGGTTAGGACCAAGTCATTGGCATCTGCACTACTTGTCAGTGAATGAATGTTCAGGTGAATGCAGAAATCCCACATTACTATCTTGGGTAAGATCATAAAGGGTGTTGCATTAATGTCATTTTTGTCTTTTTCCAACTTGTTATGAAGTGCCATGTGAGTCTGTACTGTATGCTGGTGTGTGATGGGTGCTTGTGTAGTGTATTGCATTGTTGCGGCTGAATATGGAGTGAAAGGGAAGAAGAAAGCCAATGCACAACGTGCTTCTCTGAAGTTGTACCAGCGCTGCTGAGCCCCACGTGGAAACTGAATACTTATTAACAGTGTTATGCAGCTTACTTCATGAGAAACGTAGTAGAAGGTTTGAATTTACCCCAGCACGTTGGTGCTAATAAGGAACAATATGCGATCACTGTATCATTCGGCGTTGCCAAATACTGGTTGTGAAACTTCTTCTACTAGGATTTTAACCAGCTACTTTTTTGTGCATTTAATTGCACAGTTTTTGTATGTTATGAATGTGCCATCTCATGTATGGATGTGATACATGGACAATAAATGATTAAGACAACAACAGAACAGAAGCCTTTGAAATGTGGTGCTGCAGAAGAATATTGAAGAATAATTGGGTGGATCACATAACTAATGAGGGCGCACTGTGTAGAATCAGGGAGAAAAGAAATTTGCGGCACAACCTGACTAGAGGAAGAGATCGATTGATAGGACACATTCTGAGATCTCAAGGGATCACCAGTTTCGTATTGGAGGGAAGTGTGGAGGGTAGAAATCTTAGAGGGAGACCAAAAGATAAATACAGTAAGCAGATTCAGAAGGATATAAGTTGCAGTAGTTACTTGGAGATGAAGAGGCTTGCACGGGTTAGAGTAGCATGGAGAGCTGCACCCAACCAGTCTTCATACTGGAGAGTACAACAACAACAACTACTACTACATTTTCATTTACATCTACAACAACAACAACAACACCGTGAATGTGCAAGTCACACAAGCACATTATCGATGATTGTCCATTTCTTTGGATGCCAATCAGCAGTTGTTATGTTCAGTTTCTATAATTCGGTAGTGTGTAATGCTGTGAGAAAAGGAACTTTCATATTTTCCTCCATCCTTTGAAAATGCGTATACACAACAAATACTGCTTCGACCCAGATAGCTGGGATCACATTGTGAACGAGAGGCCAAGCACAGATCGTGGTAGTGTTGTTCAGTTTGCACCTGGAGGTGACAGTGACACAGTGACGTCAGCAATAACATTTGTTTATTGTGTTGAGTGGACAGAGTTATAAGTGTCTTCAGAGTGGCAGTTGGTGGCTGGGCGTAAGCACACATGCTGTGAAGAATTGCTGCAATGCCTTGTCAGCGACAAGCCACATGCTGTGCTGGTGGCAGTGTAGGAAAAGGAGCAGTCACCAACCAAATGTTCCACAATACAGTGCGGCTCCTACCACAGCATTTTCGAAGACAGCCCGTTGTCTGCTCAGCTGGAGATAGCTGTGACCCAGGATGTCAGCTATCATGGAGAATAGAACACAATCATCCCCCATGGATCAACCATAACTGCAGCAGATTTGAATGAGCAGGTCAGAAGCCTGTGGGGATGCGACCCGACTGGTCAGAATGGAGATGACAGCTTGTAAATCATCTGCGATGACTCATAGCGGAGGAGGACTGGCCGTACACCAGTGTTCTTATGCGCAGTGACCCAATAGACAGCAAAAGCATACCACAGCTGTGGTATACATCAGGTTAGTTGCTTCTCGGTGTTGAAGTCAGTAACAGGTAGCAGAGAGGTCATCATTGATCAGCTTGTTGTACTTTCACTGAAATTCAACAACTGTCATTCTCTCTGGTTCTAGTGTCAAAGACAGAATGACTGCACAACTGAACATGTCTTTGAACTCTAAAAGCCTCATTATTTAAAGGTCCAAGCCTACGCCTATAGCACGATGGCTCTGTATGTGTGAGTGCATTTGCCTTCATTTATTGGTCTCATTAGTTCTTTCCTCTTTGTGGCAGTTCAATAATAATTAAGTGTTGCCAAGCTTAGGTCTCTGTGATTGTTTGACTTTGCAGTGGCTCCCTGGCATTGAAATTATGTATTGTCACTTCACAGTGTCTTGTTATATAGCAGTGCGATGTTTGTGTTTCTGCCTTCTTCACTCTGAAGTTGTGTGGTAATGCTCCCCTCATACCCTGATGTTTGTTACATCTGTGGTATGCCTGGTTGACATTGTGATTGACACACCAGCCCAAAGTTACCCTTCTCTGTTCTGAACTTGCCTGGTGGAACCTTTTTAAAAGTTTTAAATATGCACAGCAAAATTATTCTGCTGTACATCACTCCTTCTATTTCAAAAAATTCATCCCAAATTTTGCTTTTGTTTATCTGCAACAATGTCGTAGATCTACTTAGATAATTGTACATCACGCCCATTACACCAACTTTTTTCTTGTGAGAGCTGGCTCACAGGGCCTTTCACTTTTTTCCTATTCTGTGCCATTATCCTTAAGTTTTGGTTTACTGAACACTGTCTACAGTTATACTATGTTATCCTTTTTTTTACTAGTTCCACTAATTTTAGACTAAGATAAGTAGTCTTTGTTTTTTGGGTTATGTTAGTTAGCCATTCAACAAATAATTGATATGTTGATGTGTCTGGAGAGTGGGTACTACCATATCTGAGACAAAGTGTGCGCAAATTGCTGTCAGAGGACATGGCAAGACTAGTGGTCGTAATGCTTAATGTCTCCACATTTCTGCATCAGTTCTTATGATCTAGCTGAATATGTTGCAAAATTTGCCCTTTTTTTCTTCAATACCAGCACTTTATTTTTTTATCAGTTACTCCACTCCTTTGCTCGATATCCTTAATTGTCCAGAAGAACAACTTTAACACAGAATACAGTAGTTTTCAGGTTTTCTCTCTTCTAATTATCACTTCTTATTCTCTGTCTAAGGTGAATGAGTAAATGGCGACCCACATTTTTCTTTGTATTAGTTTTATTTCTACAGGGTATTGCATTATTTAATTGCTATTTAAATTGATTTTATTTATGGTAGTTTGAAATGTAGTATTTTTATTCATTATTTATAGTTATTTTTTTATCAACTTTCTAATTGTTCAAAATAAGGACAAAAACTTTTACTCCTCCTTTGATTGCTGTTCTCTGACTTGTTCACAGCTCTCGGATTTGTCCTGCAGCTTGTTATTTGTTATTCCAGATCTTGGAATTGTGACTGTAACATTCCATTGCTGTTCTGATTTTGTATCTTCCCTGAGTTGTGTGTGAACCTCTACACTACGGTCAACTTCATTGGAGAATGGCTATTCTAGCTAGGATATAGATTGAGCACTTCGCTCTAGGCATAGAATCAGGAGCAGTGATGAACAACAGTCGACCAATGGCAAGGTTTTTCTTCTGTTCATTAGTAAGGTCACAGATCATATTGGGAAAGTGTTTAGCAAGTATGGGGTGGAAACTATTTACAGACCCACCAGGAAAATAAAAGAATATTTAAGATCGGCAAAAGACGCACGACACCCTTTGGCTACATTGGAGGTGTATAAAATTCCTTGTAGTTGTGGACAGGTTTATATCGGCACCACAAAGAGAAGTGTGAACACTCGTCTTGTTGAACTTCAGAGGAATTGCTGACTGGGGAACATGGATAAATGAGCAGTAGCAGAACACGTTTACCAGGAAGGTAATCATGAAATAAAATTCAGCAAGATGAGCGTCATATCAAAAACCTCGCATTATTAGGGGCACAGAAGAAAACCAGAACAACAAGAAATAAAAGCAGTCTTGTGGCATACAGAAGGAATTAAAAGTGCTCTTAACCTAACACCAACAGACATTCTTCAAAACTCGGATCTTGCAATTCTAACAGAAACCTTCCAGATATACAACTGGCAACATAAAGATTTCTACAATTAACTGCTAATGGCAAAGAAGGGAGAAAGAGGACGATGCATGGGAGGAATATCTATACTGCTGAAACCCTGGATACTGCCCCCCCCCCCCCCAAAAAAAAAAAAAAAAAAAAGTAGAACAAGAAAATAGTATGCTAGCAGAAGCAGCAAACATAAATATAATTGCAGCCTATTTTAAACCACACGCAAGTGCTGTAGAAATAATTGACAAAATAGTCCACTCATCAAACTATGCGACAGCAAACCCACTATTATTGCCAGCGATCTCAACTGCAGAATAGATACGGAGAACTATAAAACAAGACTAGTCATTGAAACCCTAGAAGAAGATGGTTTCACCCTACTGAACAATAGACAGGTACCTACATATATATGCCACAATGGGAAAAGCACTATTGATATTACATTAACAAGAGGTGAAATAAAACGAAGTATTCAACCAACATGGCATGACTCCATCACTCCTGTATGAAAGCACATTCCAATGAAGAACAAAATAAATAATGTCACGTCACTGCCAGCAAAAAATACCCACCAAAGCACACACAGAAAAGTAGATAAAGAAAAATTAACAAACCAGCAAGAACAAATAACACAAACAGAAACTTAAATAGAGGCAGGAGATCTTGAAAAAGCAACAGACAAAAAAGACGACCTCCTAAAAAATTCAGTGATACAAACAAACCCAAAAACAGGGATGGCAAAAAGATGGTTCAATGCTGAATACTACAGCAAAAGGAACACTGTTCTAAGAACGCTCCACAGATTATGAAATCAGCACAACAAGGAAACATACAAACTGTACACAGAAGAGAGGAGAATCTGCAAAAAGCTAATAGAAGAGAAGAAAAAAGAATACATAGAAAGAGAGGCAAAAAGAGAAGCGGATGAAGCAGAGAAAGACCCATACATAGCAGCAAGACCAAGAAAACTGGCTCATACACCAAATACAGACATGAAGGAATGGGAAGACCATTTCCGTAAGATACTGAACAAACGAGGAATCAAAACACCCCCAAAGAAAGAGAAACAACATCAAACTAAGGAAAAAGACAATGGATGAGAACTTCTTTAAGAAGAAGAAGTAAAAGAAGTAATAAAAGCACTGAAGAAAAAGAAAGCAGCAGGACCTGATAATCTATATAATGAACATATGAAAGATGCAAAAGAGGCCCTCCCAACAAACATGGACCAAACTATTCAACAAATGCTTGGAACTTAGAAGAATTCTGGCCCATTGGAGACACTCGACAATAAAAGTTCTCTACAAAGATAGAAGAGACCCAACAGACCCACACAACTACAGAGGCATAGCCCTGGAAAATACTCAGTTCAAGATGTTTTCAGAGATAATTGTGCAAAAAATCAAAGCCTGTGTGGACAGTCATCTCTCAGAACGACAAATGGGCTTCAGATCTGGAAGATCAACACTTAAGGCAGTCAGGCTTCTTCTAAACAACATCGATGAAGCGCTACAAAAGAAACAAATGTTTCACACAGTGTTCACAGACTTTACCAAAACCTTTGACCTACTGGAAAGAGATCTAATAGTCCGAAAATTGGAAATCACAATGGGAGAAGATAGCGTATGGGCAAGAATAATCAAGTCAGTCCTCGAATACAACTTAATCACAATATCAGGCAACCTCTCTTTTTCGAACCTCATTCTACAATCAAACAGAGTCTTACAGGGTGACCCAATGAGCCCTTTGCTGTACATTCTTGCCATTGAAGAAGTACTGCAAATTGGAGAAAATGAAGATGTAAAAGTATATGCATACGCTGATGACATAGCCGTAGGTTCAACGGATATACAGAAGCTGCAGGAAATCATTGAGAAAATAGGCAAATGGTGCAGTGAACACAAATTACACGTAAACGTAACAAAGACAGAAATGGTGATTTTTCAGAAAAGGAGGCAAAACACCCAAGAATGTGGAAATCAACATCAGAGGACAAAAAATAAAAGTCTCATCAGACTTTAAATACCTAGGGGTGACATTGCAACCAACAGCCAAATGTTTCACAAAACAGGCAACAGAACGTGCACCCCAAGCAATAATAGCAATACAGGACATCAGAAACATCCGCCTACTCAGTCTAGTAACGGCCATGAAATTATTCAATGCAAAAATCTTGCCAATCTTGGCCTATGAGTTGGAGGTTATATGGGACCACCTGACAGAAAAAAATCTAGAAACACTAGAAAAGGTAAAATCAACTTACCTAAAAAGAGCACTAGGTCTCTCAAAGACGATAAGATCTAGACTAGTGTACCTGCTAGCGATAGAGACAATCGTAATTGAAGACATCAAACTTCAATATATGAAGCCACACACCAGGGCTTCCAGAAATCAACTGAAGATCATGGATTACAAACGATATAAAGTATAGCTGGAGTTCTATGGCACCGAAGCAATGACGAACTGCTCATGGACAGCACCAAACTTCGGACTGCGACATGTTGTAACTAGATTTTCTATTCACAGCTTTCATCATCTAATTTGCAAAAACAAAACTTATCACTTCTAATCATTTCCAAGTATGCAGCCGGATCCCGTCGACATTCTGCCACGATATTTCGGATTTATTAGTCAGCTTTGATGTGGTCTCACTATTTACCAAAGTGCCTCTAATGGAATCGTTACATATTATTGGTAACTTATTCAGTGCAGAAATGACGGCCTTGTTTGAACATATGTTCTCCTCAACGTACTTTTTATTCAATAACGAATTCTTTGAACAAACAGACGGCGTCACCATGGGGAGCCCTTTGTCCCCTGTGGTAGCTAATCTCTTTATGGAGGACTTTGAGGAGAAAGCACTTGAGTTTGGTGTCTTAAAGCCTACGGTCTTCTGGCGGTACATAGATGATACTTTTATTGTATGGCCTCATGGCAGACAGGAACTGGAGAAATTCCTTCATCATTTAAACTATTTACATGAGAACATCAAATTCACGATGGAGATTGAAAAAGATGGCACTTTACCATTTCTAGACATGCTAGTACGCCGTAAAAATGATGGGTCATTAGGACATTCTGTGTACAGGAAACCGACTCACACAGATCTGTATCTCCAGGCGTCAAGCTGCCACCACCCAGCACAAACAGCCGGTGTTTTCAGTACCTTAATACATCGAACACATATAATATCGGACGATGAAAACCTCCACGCAGAATTAGAACACTTGGAGAAGGTTTTTAAAGAGAATGGCTACACTTCACGCCAAATAAGAAAGGCCATGCGCAACTGTCATAACAAGAAGCAGCGCACTGAGGACGCTGATGACGACTTTAAATAAACTGCGTTTCTTCCATACGCCGGGATTGTGTCGTTGAAAATAGGCCGATTACTGAAGAAGAATAAAATCAAGGTTATCTTCCGTCCACCGGCAAAGAACCGGGCCCTGGTTGGATCCGTTAAAGACGATTTACAACTGAAGGAAGCAGGCGTCTACAAAATTCCCTGTGAATGTGGCTCTGCATATATTGGCCAGACGACAAGAACTGTCCATGAACGATGTACAGAACATGAAAGATACACCCGTCTGCGGCAACTGTCAAAATCGGCAGTAGCAGAGCACTGTATTTCATTGAGACATTCAATGGAATAGAATGGAACAAAAATTTTAGCTCCGGTTTCCGGATTTTGGGATTCCGTAATCAAGGAATCAGTGGAAATAAGTCTTGCCGATAATCTTATAAATCGTGACAATGGCTTTCAACTGGATAAAAATTGGAATCCTGTTATTAAAATTATACATTCACAGCAGAATAGACAGCATCATTCGATACTCAATGACTAGATGATCTTTTACTTTCACCACTGAGGGCAGCACGTACAACTCAGCTATGCTGCGCATGTCAACACGTGACGCATGCGCTGTAGAATGCCAGTACATTTCGCACGCGCGAGATTCGGCATAAATACCACGACTGCACCTGGGCTCTTCAGTAGTTGTGTACTCACCTGATGATGGCCGGACGTCTCTGGGCCGAAATATCGTGGCAGAATGTCGACGGGATCCGGCTGCATACCCGGAAATTATTAGAAGAACAAATACGCTGGGAAAATTTCAGAAGTCAAAACTTATCACGACCCAATCACAACATGTGTATGTGAACAGTTTAACGAAGCCTGTGAATATGCAAAAATGTAAAATGTTAAGCAAAGTAAGTGTATGTGGCTATTTGACTGCAATTTTATTAAATAAATTATGGGCACATATATAGAGAGTCTATTGAGATTGAGAAACACTGTATAATTTTAACAGGAAAGACGAAGGTGTTAAACTGGATAAAATTTGGATGTGAGCGTTGCACCAGAAGTGTGACAATCGATTACTTTCAATCGAGATTGTTGACATTACCAGAGACAGTCTCATAGCCGACACCACGTGACGGACATGGTGCCCTCTGTACTGCGTGTATAATCAGTGCTTCTCTGAGTTCTCTTTGCAGTTCGCCGCTTTACCTCGGAGGATGTCTAATGCTGTCGGAGACAAAACTTCAGGGGAGAGTTTTATACATCGAACATGGCCTATCAGCCCGGAAGTTTTAAGTGAAAACAATACTGGCTGTGAAAGCCTACACTGTAATATCTTTGATCTGTTATGTTATTATTAATTCTCCTTTTTCTCTGTGAAGAGAATTTTCTCTTTCTTTACATTGAGACCATTTAATGGCTGTGTATCTGTTGCAAATCCTTCCTGCTTGTTTTACCTTCTTTTAGTACTCTTATTTTTTGAATTATACCTGTTCTTTTATCCCTTCCACCTAACATGATTTAGTTTTTGATACTTTTTTTTCTAAATTAATTTCATGGTTTTTCAGTCTTTTCAACTCAGTACACCCAACTTATTCCTGTCATATCTCTTATTATTATTAATTTAATCTTATATTATCATGAATAATACAGCTGATTTTTTTTCTTCTGCTGTGATTACACAGAGTTTTGGCTGTGGTGGAATACTTTTATCATCTGTTCCTAAATTGTTTCATCTCGTAGATAGCAGGCTGCTCATGAAATTATTCTGAATGTTGTTTTCCTATTTTTAAGTTTTATTATAAAATCATATGAATATTTTGTTCATATACAATATATTCTGCGCAGTATTAAGTGAATGATTGTCATATTCTTAATTTGTTATATTGCAGAGGGAAAGGCACTAGTTCATTCATTACAAATACAGTATATCCATCAGTTAATACAGTCAAGACTTGTGGATAATCCACAACCATTGCATGAAGTGTACAATTGTCTGCATCATTTCTGCCAAAGCCTTCAATTGGAGGTATGTATTCTGTGCTTGAAACATGTTGGATATTTTTTGATTATCACTGAATAATGTTTCTCTGAACAAATGCATTTCATTTGAATGTTATACAACAATTTTTCAGGTTTCACTCTGCATTTGCAACTTTATATTGTTCTCCCCTTTCCCTTGTAATATAGGCATTGTATGAGCACTTTTTTCAGAAAAATATGAAACTGACATGTTTTAAGTGGTACTGTGCTAACTCCCATAGCTATACATGTACAGCTAAGTGTAGTAACATGTTTCATGAGTGTAGCTATTCATTTGCTCGTGAATAATAGCAGGAAGTGGTTTATGTACTTCCAGGGTATATGCTTTAGCTTTATCTGGTGACAAAAAAAATTTGGCCTTTTCTTATTTACATTTGCTAGCATTGTACATATTTTTGTATAAACATAGAATTGGTGTACTAATCATCTTAACCAGTGTGATAATATTTTCCCATTATATCATGTTCTAGGTGCTGTATTCTCAGACCCTGAGGTTGTGCCGTGATCGTTTAGATGATCATATTCATGTTGATGAGTACACACCTGGAAAGTGCTTATCCATTTCCTATTGGAGGTATGTTATAAACTTCTGCTTTGACTGGAAATAATTGTCAGTCCCGGGAAGTACCCCCAATTGGATCAGACTCTGAATGTGGCTCTCCAGCAGGGATACGACTTCCTAAAATCCTGCCCCGAAATGAGATCCATCCTTCATGAAATCCTCCCCACTCCACCAACGGTGTCTTTCCGCCGTCCACCTAACCTTCGTAACCTCTTGGTTCATCCCTATGAAATCCCCAAACCACCTTCCCTACCCTCTGGCTCCTACCCTCGCAACCGCCCCCGGTGTAAAACCTGTCCTATGCACCCTCCCACCACCACCTACTCCAGTCCTGTAACCCGGAAGGTGTACACAATCAAAGGGAGAGCCACGTGTGAAAGCACCCATGTGATTTACCAACTGACCTGCCTACACTGTGACGCTTTCTATGTGGGAATGACCAACAACAAACTGTCCATTCGCATGAATGGACACAGGCAGACAGTGTTTGTTGGTAATGAGGATCACCCTGTGGCTAAACATGCCTTGATGCACGGCCAGCACATCTTGGCACAGTGTTACACCGTCCGAGTTATCTGGCTACTTCCTACCAACACCAACCTATCCGAACTCCGGAGATGGGAACTCGCCCTTCAATATATTCTCTCTTCTCGTTATCCACCAGGCCTCAATCTCCGCTAATTTCAAGTTGCCGCCACTCATACCTCACCTGTCTTTCAACAACATCTTTGCCTCCACACTTCGGCCTCGACTTACATCTCTGCCCTTACTCTTTGCCTTTAAATATGTCTGCTTGTGTCTGTGTATGTATGGATGTGTGTGTGTGTGTGTGTGTGTGTTTGTGTGTTTGTGTTTGTGTGCGCGCGCGAGTATATACCTATCCTTTTTTCCCCCTAAGGTAAGTCTTTCCGCTCCCGGGATTGGAATGACTCCTTACCCTCGCCCTTAAAACCCACATCCTTTCATCTTTCCTTTTCCTTCCCTCTTTTCTGACAAAGCAGCCGCCGGTTGCGAAAGCTCGAAATTCTGTGTGTGTGTTTGTGTGTTTTATTCATTGTGCCTATCTACCGGTGCTTTCCTGCTTGGTAAGTCTTGGAATCTTTGTTTTTAATAGATCTTCTTGTCTGCATGATTTGTATCGATTTTTCTAACTTACAGGGAAGAAAGGAAAAATTAATAAATTGGTTTTTTTCTTTATTAGTGCTGCTATTGGTACCACCCCGTCATTGTACACTCCTGGAAATTGAAATAAGAACATCGTGAATTCATTGTCCCAGGAAGGGGAAACTTTATTGACACATTCCTGGGGTCAGATACATCACTTTATCACACTGACAAACCACAGGCACATAGACACAAGCAACAGAG
Organism: Schistocerca gregaria; assembly: GCF_023897955.1. Lineage (NCBI taxonomy): Eukaryota > Metazoa > Arthropoda > Insecta > Orthoptera > Acrididae > Schistocerca > Schistocerca gregaria. The sequence continues at coordinate 244,475,100 of NC_064921.1, forward strand.
CATGCACAATGTTGGCACTAGTACAGTGTATATCCACCTTTCGCAGCAATGCAGCCTGCTATTCTCCCATGGAGACGATAGTAGAGATGCTGGATGTAGTCCTGTGGAACGGCTTGCCATGCCATTTCCACCTGGCGCCTCAGTTGGACCAGCGTTCGTGCTGGACGTGCAGACCGCGTGAGACGACGCTTCATCCAGTCCCAAACATGCTCAATGGGGGACAGATCCGGAGATCTTGCTGGCCAGGGTAGTTGACTTACACCTTCTAGAGCACGTTGGGTGGCACGGGATACATGCGGACGTGCATTGTCCTGTTGGAACAGCAAGTTCCATCGTGATGATGTCCTGGAGATAGTTGATGCAGACAGTGTTAGTTCCAAAAAATGGCTGAAAAATCACAGGGACACCAACCACACTGAATGGGAGGCAAGGATTTTGGTACAACTCGAAGAGCTTGTTAATCACAAGGAGCCGTTTAAAATCCTCATCCAGGCACACCGGTAAATAGGCTTCAGGTAAATCAATTTTGCCGAAAAACTGGCCCCCTGTAAGTTTAACCAGTAACTCATCCTATGTGGGCCACAAAATTAGTGGCACAACCTAACCTGCCCGAGAAAAGAGCTAAGAACTCAGAATACAGAGAATCTAAATGCTGGTAAGGGACCTAGTCGGACGCGAGGCGTTCTTTATCTGAAATGGAAAAACAAAGGCATTCAGCATCATCTACTGTTGTAATTCAACAAACGCCTAGTAACCCGAGACAATTTCCCAAATCCTCTTAAATTTGGAGGTCAGTAAAGTAACAGCTGCACCCTTGTCCACTTGTATTCTGAGCACTTTGTCCATCACTCACACTTCGATAAACAGTTTGTTATGTACGCACTGGAGACACACAGTTAACGTCCATGTCTACTGGAGGCGGCTAGGAACGGCTCACTGACACTATATGTCCTTTTTCTCCCACAGTTATTACAAGTTACCCAGTGCTCAGGGCATGTGGCCTTGTCATGTTGGGCGAAATAGTAAGGGCAAGATGGGAGCATGGAGCACTGCTATTGCTGTGTTGGTTGTTTAGCACATTGCTGTCCTGTGCAGTATGGGGGCTGTGCTTGTACAGCTGCCACATTGTTCTCCCTCTGATAACAGGAACAGCCACCAGGAATAGGAGCCACACAGAGCCTTAATATGGTCACCAGTAGTGCAAGATACCTCGAAAGATTGAGCAATATTTAATGCTTAAGCCAAAGATGGATTCTCACACTTTTGTCCACACTAATGCTCTTTCTTGTCAGGAACCAACTGAATGATGCTGCCACAGATGATAGAAGCAGCATAGAAATCATGGTGAACATCAGTAAGAAACTGACATTTGTGTCTAAGGCTGAGGAGTTCGGTTGCCCAAGCTTGGTAGGACTGGTGACCTTCTCTACTGCACTGCAATGTCATGCGTGTGTTTATGGTGATGGTGATAATTAACAACAGCTTACTCATTTCGATGAATAAAAGTAATGCAGATTGCAGGAGCAGGGCTGTCGGCCACAACAAATGGTAGATCCAAGGAGAAATCTGAGAAATGAAGGAGGTCTTCTGCTTGTTTGCATCAGTGACACCAAAAGAAAGGGAATGTTGCCAAAGCCACTTCTCATAAGCCTCCCAGTCTTTAGCTGCATCATCGTAAGGGGGAAAGCATGGTGGGTACGCTGATGGTGTGGAAGCCTGCAAGGTCAATGTGGTGAAGTTAATGATAGCAACTGTAAGAATCTGCTACTGCTCAAGGAGAGATTGGAGCACTGCCTCCGTGAACAAAAGAACTGAAGGAAAAATGAGATAGACTGAGCATGTGGAAGTGAACACCACACTCATAGCCAATTGTATCGTACTGTAAGATGTAAACAACAGCACAGTGACAATGAATGGAAGTTTAATCTTCTTTTTCAAACAAGCGGACAACAGCTGAGAACATAGGTACAAACATAGAAACACTCCAGGCACTGATACAGGCAATTGCTGACAATAATTATGAACACAATAAGAAAATGAGTGCCTGCTGCACTGCATTTATAAAGAGTGGGGCTTTGGTAGGTGGTGCGACAGATTCAGTGCCATGTGCACAAGGTGTGTGCCCCACTGTATGTGGCCTCTAGGAGCTGGCATGTACAGATGGTGTTAGCGAAATATTTGAAGCGTAGCATGCCAGCAGCCTGAAGTTCCAGTGTGTATCCAAGTATTACATACAGGGTTATAACAATGGCCATCTACAGTCGCATAATAATGATAGTCCTTTTGACTAGGCTTAAAGCTTTACAAATACGGTTTTTAACTATATTTTCTCAAATATTTTAGATATGTTGTTAGCAAATGGTAATGACACTCTTACCCCACCCATGGGGAATATGTATTCTGCGATGTAGCACTTTATATTTATTTTTGGTACATGCTACAGTGTAAATCTCAATTCTGAGTTGTATTTTACGTGACAATCTTCGGCACTGCATGCTATTCATATGTCACATATTCAGGGACTTCACTAATTGCTGTTCTGAAAAATGCAAAGTCATTTTCCTATGAGTTCGCAGCAGTCAATCTACATCAAATAGGGTAAAATGTCATAATATTCAAGAAAATTAAGGAACACCTAATCTAGAGTACACAATGGAATGTCACAAAACACAGAGGCTTTTGCATATTCAACTTTTTCATATGCAGTGCATCTTTTACAATATTATGTACCTATTCATGTAGAGTCCTACTATCTCATTAATTTCACAAATTTAATGCAGTGCTTTTCTGTCATGATGATGCTTGGTCATTAGTCTCTTCAAAAGATATGTCATGCTGCTCATAGGGCAAGGTCTAAATTCAAATATGTGGTAATAATTTGTATAAGTGTCAAGGTAAAGTACCTATGAAGATCCCTGTATTTGGTTTGTATTTTGAACACAATCTTCTAAAAATGTTTTATCCTCTCATGGAACTCATCTTTATACATTTTCATTAAATGTGTGACACTGATCATTTAGCTGCTGACAAACATTTATGCTTTCCATCTGTTTGAAAGTTTAAACAGAACCTTTACAGGAAGCATGTTCAACAATAATCATGCTGTGTAACAACTTTCCCAACTACATCATAGGAATTTATCAGTCTGACCTTGTAATACTTAAAGTAAGTATGAAATCCAGCGATGAGCCAAACAATTGTGACCACTGCCCACTGCAAAATTGAACGCCACCTAACGGCATTGCAGGCACATCATGTGGTAAGAAAAATACAGGAGTGGGTTTAGTGCAACAGAAGGGGGATTACCTGTATCTTCCAACTGGGAGGTTATTCTGAGGTATGTAGAGGGTTCACCTCCAGCATTGTTGCTACAAAGGAAACCTCAGAAAATCTTGGTCAGAGCTGTGGATATTAACACCATTGTTTCACTGTGCTGTGCACAACATTCGTCATCTTAAGGACATTGGTCAAAATGGACAGTCAGTCATGACAACATAAGAGTAGATTTGTGACCTTTCTGTCCATGTTGGGGCTGTGTACCTTGTGTATTCTATTGTTGGCTAAACCATAATGTACTCATTTTGGTGAACTTTAAACAACCACCACCCCATATGTGGTTCTTCACATCTCCTCTTCACCACTCCAACTGGCAGGAGACAGTGAGTGATTGTGGAAGTGGAAGGCTGTGCCCAGCTTTCTGAAGTTGACAGCTCAATGATCTGACTGCATTTGCTGACCCTTACATACGCTATCTCTCGACCATTGTTACTGAAAGGGGCAATTGCTTGCCTGGAGCCATCATACCCAAGTCCTCTGCAATGTCTGTTGTTTGGCTAGCTTTTGGACAATTGCTTCCATTATTTGATGTCTCTTATATTATATTTCTTCCAGTAATACAAGTTTTCCATAACTTGATTGAGAAAATCAATTTTTATTCCTCTGATTAGCTAAACAATTTAGCCTACTTATCTATATTTAACCAATTGCTTCCAGTACCAAGATAAATGCTTGGGCACTGGTTTCCTGGTCCTAAAAATGTATCACCATATATGATGCAATAAGATAAATTTTTCCCATGTAGCCTTTATAATGTTGTGTATTTCAGTGGAAGATTTTACTTTTTAATATTTCAGATTACTTCTGTTTATATATCTGTGAGGCTATATTTTTCTCCTAAGATTATTAGTTATTCTCTGATGCTCCTAAATAATGATGCATATTCAATAGTGATACCTTAGAGATAACTTTTGGCTGTGCTATGTATGATTCAAGATGCAATGACTTGTGAAGTTTAAGCAGTGGACACACCATCCACTGAAACTATTTTAGGATTTAGTTAAATATGAAGCTTTTTATTGGTAAAACATGTGATTTAAAATTCTGAACATGTCAAAATATAATTCCTTTTAATGTTAAAGAATGCTCTAAAAGAATCAAAATACACAGTTTTTATAAACATGACGTATCCATTTTTCCTTCCATATTATTATTTATACCACTTTTAAAACTAACTACCTTTTTCTTTCACAATCATTGTCACATTTATCTTTATAATGATTACCTATTTTGTCCAAATTTCAAGCATCTTAACGTTTATTGTAATTGCAGAGCAGTGGATCTGAAGATGTTTAGATCCATTGCTCTGCAATTACAATGCGTCTGAAGATGTTCAGATGCAATTGCAATGCATGTGAATGTGTTCAGACTTTGGATGAAAGCAGTAATCATTTTAAAGACAAAGGCAGCGTTAGATTGCATTAAAATTTGTTGAATAATTAATTCATTTGTTGCTGACTTTTCACCACTTGACTTGTCAGGCTTTCATAAATTTTCATTATACCATTTGGTGCAGTGTTTGGTTGCATATAGAAGTCAGTTTCATAGTTCACTAAAAAAAGCCTTCAATATAAAACTGAATTTGGTCATCGAGTAAAAGAAAACAGTTTTAGGAACTGGAGTGTTATACATCCATCTAGTTAAGTCATTCGCAATAGTATTTAGTAAGGCACTGAATTGAATTCAGAAGTAACGGGGTTAGAATCCCCTTCCTTCATTTATTAGTTTATTTAAATTTGTTATTGACAACCTCTTTGTCACATAATCATGGATTTGATTGATATACTCTTTAGTTTTTTAAAACTTAATGGGCTCCTTTTCTGCACGTTAAAAAAAAAAAAAAAAAAAAAAAAAATACTCCATCATTCGCCACCACACTGAAGCAGTTATTCCCCTGCCTCTCATAACGTTGGTATCATTGAAATACTGAACTCTTCAAAACAGTTCTTTCTATGAGACATGACATTGTATCAAACCAAATTCCCTTGACTTAATGCTTAAAAAATTAAATTGGATTTATTGTTCAAGACAATCACAGGTGACCACTTTCAAGTCCACCTAGCAATTGTCTTCTGACCATTGCATAATAAAACACACATCATTATTGAAATCTACCATTGTGTAACAAATTGTAATGAGAAAAGATAAAACTATGTCAAGTCATACCTCATGACTACATGAGCAGTAGAAATGCAAAATACCATTCAGCATCAAAAATTGGTGTGACAGGGTTCATGCCAGCCATTTTTTTGTAAAGAAAAGGGGGCACCAGAAGACATGAATATTATATTCTTGTTAAAGTATGAACAATATTGCATGGTAAAAGTAAATTTAATCTACAAGAAATTATAAAAGAACCAAACTACACTATTGTTGTAGTTCAAAACCCGAAGGAGCCACTAAAATGTGAGGCCCCATGGAAGAGATGTATTTATGTTAAAATCTTTATATATGATTTATGTGTGCACAGCAAAATTTTTATTAATTTCTTATAGGAGGAAGCAACCTATCTGTAAAAGCAACAACAGTGAAACTAACTTCTTTGAAAATCTCATTCACTCTTATAGCTATTTCTCCCTGATTAAAACTATATTTACCATGTAATAATTTTTATACATCATCTGTGATATAAATACTAAATTACCTATTTTGATGTCATTCTGATTGGCGTCATCCGAGTGCTTTTCTCCTTGCAGGTAAATAGGTAGAATGAACATTGTCATGTGATTTATGATACGTGTACTTTACACGTCACTGCTTAATGTAATAATGAGGTATAGTTTGGTACATATTATTTTCCTTCTTGATATATAACAGTATAATTTCCATTAGAATGTTTTAAAAAAGTAAGTTGTAAGGGTGATGTGTGTTCTATTTTTTTACGGATCTGAAGAAGAATCCTAAATGCTGTTATAATTTACCATTATCTCTGGCTACACCATGACTGTGTCCAATAGTAAGTAAGTTTCTTAATTCTCCCCTTTTTTCCCGACCAGTAATGTGTTCCTTTAATTATAGCAAGTGAATAACATTATTACATTATTTTGTTCATCTAATCATGGATTTTATGGCTTGAAAAGGCATTGAACATTTGTTAATCTTCTTTGTTGTTACAGGGAACTGACATGCAAAGATCCTCGATCAGAGCTAGGATACCGTCTAACAGTACAGGTCGATACACACGATCCAGCTAGACCTCTCACTGTAGTGCACCTTCCGTCTCTGGGAAACAAGGTATAATGCAAGCCTCTGTTGTCTTTATAAATATTTTTGTCTTGAGAGGTGATGTAGAATGCATGGCATTTGTTTCCTCATTTGAATTCCTACCACACATCTTGTGGCACATTTTTGCAGGTTTGATCTGCCACAGAAGCAGTATACAATGTTTACAAGATTGAAGAGTAAAATGTTATGTTTACATGTATTGAAATCTATTGGACTAGTTTTGCTTTAGATGCATAAAGGTGATATGAAACTTCATTACAGAAAAAATTCCTTTTTAATAAATCTCTGGGGACCCAAATATTTTTACCTTAAATAGGGTTTTTTTGTAAATGGGGTTTGGGCAGAGTACATGGACGGAGTGACCCAGAATCATAATTCGACCATGTTTAGATGAGATAAGTGCTATTTAATTACAAAATTAACAATATCCTGTGCAGCATATTTAAAAGAAGTAAATGTGTAATTATTACACTTCTCACAGAACATGCCCTTTATTTTAGTGTATCTTTGTATCCAAGTCTTGCTTGTTTTGTCCTTCCAGCATATTGTAGTGAGGGCTGCTGCGCTCCAAGAGTGGGCAGGTGACACCACTCTTAGCAAAACACTTAAGGAAATGATGTATTGCACTCAGAGAAGATTTTTGAACTCTCATGCTGGCTACACTGAAGACTGTTCTGTTCTGATGCAGGATATTACAGAGTTCCACATCCTGCTGAGAGGAAACACATTGTATCTATTAATCAAATTATCTGCCAACCTAATTTCAGTTTCCTCTTTATAAACATTGTTCCAAAAACTGTAAGTGTTGGCAACTATCACAGTTTTGTCGAATTTCATCCCATGTCCCTCGTTTAAGCAATGTTCTGCTACCACTGATTTTTCTGGCTGTTGTAGCCTCGTATGGTTGTGATGTTCCATGCACCTGTCCTGAACAGTGCAAATTGAACGGCTGATGTAAGCCTTCCCACATTGACATCCATGTCAATATGCCATTCTTCCTAAGCCCCATATCATCATTCACAGAACCAAGTAGTGCCCTAATCTTTTAAGGTGGGCAGAACACACTCTTGATGTTAAAACTTCTTCACATTCTTCCATATATAGTGCGTCCCCAGCATAAGGAATAAAGGCCACAGATATATGCTATTCTTCATGCACCTCCTGGAATGGTTCAAACACCATATCCCAAATTTTTTAGCTGGATAGATAAAAAATCTACTCGCCCGCAGTTCTGGGTGAATTTCCTGAAATCTACCTATTTTTCTAGACCTCTCCAGGCCTTTTCTTCATCCCTCTTCCTTCCGCTTCAACCCTTCTTCCTGAAGGAGGAGCTACTGGCTCCAAAAGCTTACCAATTACAACCGTTTTTTATTTTTTTATTTGTGTATTCTGCTGCTGCTTGGCGAGTAGATTTTTCATCTATCCAGTTAAATAAAACTCCATAGTCCGATGAATCATTTTCCTTAAAAACAGCCACAGTATGGGCAATTTCTTGGGTTAAACTGTCCTCAGAAATAGCGTATGCTCTGAGTACCGGAGTCCTAATGATGCCACTGCGTTGGTATGGTGGCTGGGAACTCTTAGCGTACAAATACTAATTAGTGTGTGTTGGCTTTTAGTGACCACTACATCCCAAAGTGATGCTATAAACTTTCAGGAGACAGAGAAGGGTATATGTATCGTTTTGAGGTAAGGGTTGTGACGAAGCAAGTTGAGATGTAGTTTTGCCATCTTCCTCAAAATTCATTTTTTCATGTCTAATTACCATTACTATACATGAATATAATTGTAATTTTCATAAAAGAGAAAGGTTGGCCCTCAGTTTTAAAGAATATAGCACCAGATCTAATTTCATTCTTAGTTTTGTGCATGTCAGAAATTTCCGAATTTATTTTGACTATTCCTAGTTACCCTCCCATGAACCATGGACCTTGTCATTGGTGGGGAGGCTTGCGTGCCTCAGCGATACAGATGGCCGTACCGTAGGTGCAACCACAATGGAGTGGTACCTGTTGAGAGACCTGACAAACATGTGGTTCCTGAAGAGGGACAGCAGCCTTTTCAGTAGTTGCAAGGGCAACAGTCTGGATGATTGACTGATCTGGCCTTGCAACCTTAACCAAAACGGCCTTGCTGTGCTGGTACTGCGAACGGCTGAAAGCAAGTGGAAACTACAGCCGTAATTTTTCCCAAGGACATGCAGCTTTACTGTATGATTAAATGATGATGGCGTCCTCTTGGGTAAAATAGTCCCCCATTCGGATCTCCGGGCGGGGACTACTCAGGAGGACGTCGTTATCAGGAGAAAGAAAACTGGCGTTCTACGGATCGGAGCGTGGAATGTCAGATCCTTTAATCAGGCAGGTAGGTTAGAAATTTTAAAAAGGGAAATAGATAGGTTAAAGTTACATATAGTGGGAATTAGTGAAGTTCGGTGGCAGGAGGAACAAGACTTTTGGTCAGGTGACTACAGGGTTATAAATACAAAATCAAATAGGGGTAATGCAGGAGTAGATTTAAAAATAAATAAAAAATAGGAGTGTGGGTAAGCTACTACAAACAGCATAGTGAACGCATTATTGTGGCCAAGATAGACACAAAGCCCATGCCTACTACAGTAGTACAAGTTTATATGCCAACTAGCTCTGCAAATGATGAAGAAATTGATGAAATGTATGATGAGATAAGAAAATTATTCAGGTAGTGAAGGGAGACGAAAATTTAATAGTCATGGGTGACTGGAATTCATCAGTAGGAAAAGGGAGAGAAGGAAACACAGTGGGTGAATATGAATTGGGGCTAAGAAATGAAAGAGGAAGCCGTCTGGTAGAATTTTGCATAGCTAACAATTGGTTCAAGAATCATAAAAGAAGGTTGTATACATGGAAGAATCCTGGAGATACTAAAAGGTATCAGATAGATTATATAATGGTAAGACAGAGATTTAGGAACCAGGTTTTAAATTGTAGGACATTTCCAGGGGCAGATGTGGACTCTGACCACAATCTATTGGTTATGACCTGTAGGTTAAAACTGAAGAAACTGCAAAAAGGTGGGAATTTAAAGACATGGGATCTGGATAAGCTGAAAGAACCAGAGGTTGTACAGAGTTTCAAGGAGAACATAAGGGAACAATTGACAGGAATGGGGGAAAGAAACACAGTAGAAGAAGAATGGATAGCTCTGAGGGATGAAGTAGTGAAGGCAGCAGAGAATAAAGTAGGTAAAAAGACGAGGGCTGCTAGAAATCCTTGGGTAACAGAAGAAATATTGAATTTAATTGATGAAAGGAGAAAATATAAAAATGCAGTAAATGAAGCAGGCAAAAAGGAATACAAACGTCTCAAAAATGAGATCGACAGGAAGTGCAAAATGGCTAAGCAAGGATGGCTAGAGGACAAATGTAAGGATGTAGAAGCTTATCTCACTAGGGCTAAGATAGATACTGCCTACAGGAAAATTAAAGAGACCTTTGGAGAGAAGAGAACCACTTGTATGAATGTAAAGAGCTCAGATGGCAACCCAGTTCTAAGCAAAGAAGGGAAGGCAGAAAGGTGAAAGGAGTATATAGAGGGTGTATACAAGGGCGATATACTTGAGGACAATATTACGGAAATGGAAGAGGATGTAGATGAAGATGAAATGGGAGATAAGATACTGCGTGAAGAGTTTGACAGAGCACTGAAAGATCTGAGTCGAAACAAGGCCCCGGCAGTAGACAACATTAGAACTACTGACGGCCTTGGGAGAGCCAGTCATGACAAAGCTCTACCAGCTGGTGAGCAAGATGTATGAGACCCCCAGACTTCAAGAAGAATATAATAATTCCAATCCCAAAGAAAGCAGGCGAGGATAGATGTGAAAATTACCGAACTATCAGTTTAATAAGTCACAGCTGCAAATTACTAACAAGAATTCTTTACAGACGAATGGAAAAACTGGTAGATGCGGACCTCGGGGAGGATCAGTTTGGATTCCGTAGAAATGTTGGAACACATGAGACAATACTGACCTTACGACTTATCTTAGAAGAAAGATTAAGAAAAGGCAAACCTACATTTCTAGCATTTGTAGACTTAGAGAAAGCTTTTGACAATGTTGACTGGAATACTCTCTTTCAAATTCTGAAGGTGGCAGGGGTAAAATACAGGGAGCGAAAAGCTATTTACAATTTGTACAGAAACGAGATGGCAGTCATAAAAGTCGAGGAGCATGAAAGGGAAGCTGTGGTTGGGAAGGGAGTGAGACAGGGTTGTAGCCTCTCCCCGATGTTATTCAATCTGTATATTGAGCAAGCAGTAAAGGAAACAAAAGAAAAATTCAGAGTAGGTATTAAAATTCATGGAGAAGAAGTAAAAAATTTGAGGTTCGCCAATGACATTGTAATTCTGTCAGAGACAGCAAAGGACCTGGAAGAGCAGTTGAACTGAATGGACAGTGTCTTGAAAGAAGGATATAAGATGAACATCAACAAAAGCAAAACGAGAATAATGGAATGTAGTCAAATTAAATCGGGTGATGCTGAGGGAATTAGATTAAGAAATGAGACACTTAAAGTAGTAAAGAAGTTTTGCTATTTAGGAAGTAAAATAACTGATGATGGTCGAAGTAGAGAGGATATAAAATGTAGACTGGCAATGGCAAGGAAAGCGTTTCTGAAAAAGAGAAATTTGTTAACATCGAGTATGGATTTATGTATCAGCAAGTCGTTTCTGAAAGTATTTGTTTGGAGTGTAGCCATGTATGGAAGTGAAACATGGACGATAACTAGTTTGGACAAGAAGAGAATAGAAGCTTTTGAAATGTGGTGCTACAGAAGAATGCTGAAGATTAGATGGGTAGATCACATAACTAATGAGGAGGTATTGAATAGGATTGGGGAGAAGAGAAGTTTGTGGCACAACTTGACTAGAAGAAGGGATCGGTTGGTAGGACATGTTTTGAGGCATCAAGGGATCACCAATTTAGTTTTGGAGGGCAGCATGGATTGTAAAAATTGTAGAGGGAGACCAAGAGATGAATAGACTAAGCAGATTCAGGAGGATGTAGGTTGCAGTAGGTACTGGGAGTTGAAGAAGCTTGCACAGGACAGAGTAGCATGGAGAGCTACATCAAACCAGTCTCAGGACTGAAGACCACAACAACAACAACATTCCTAGTTAATACTTTTGTTAGAGGATGAAATCCATGATTGTTTCATAACTTAAATTATATTGTTGACATTTAAACAAATATAAGTTCTGTACTAACTGTAAGCATTTGGAAAAACAACTAATAGGATTCTTAAAGTATTTATTTTGCTCTATTTGAAAATATGTTAGCAAGGCCAGCCCTTAATTAATTCCAAAGTAATTACCATTTTTGTCCAAAGTATTGTTTGCATTACTATATCTGTTAGTTTCAACATTTAAACAAATAATTCAGCCTAACTCTTGTAGTAGAAGTAACTTTTAAAAAGACTGAATTTTTTGATGGATTCAGTTAATTTAATGAGTTAAATTTTAATTGCAATTTCTGTAAATTAAACATCAAACAATGTGTAGTTTCAGTGCCTATTATTGTGATGATATATAAGGGCACTGGTGTTGATTAGAACAACAACAGTGCATCAACGTAACTGTGAAATAAGTGTAACACAATTAGGCTGTGTGTTAAAACGATGACAGTGTCTGTTCCATACATACCTTTTTATTCTTCAAGAACTGCGAACTGTGTGGTTAGGTTTTTACTGCTCATAGATGTTCAACAATAAATTATTGTGGCAGTATATGGATGTTTGTCTGCAACCTATTAATGAGGCTAGTAGAAGTTGAACATTAATTAACTGGTCATATAACTGTAATATTGGGGGTTGTGACTAGTGAAAGTAAAGAACTGTGAAAACCAACTGTTCAAATGTCAGCTACACCATTTACTGTAGTCAGTGTTGAGCTTCCACCCTACATTTTTCAGCGAGTATCAGGACGCAGCACATCGACAATGAAAAAATAAAGCAGACAGATGTCACAGGGTCCCTGGTCTGGCAGTGACCTAGTCAAAAGTTGTAAGTGTAAGTTGTTCTGATACCCCTTGACACGAAATACATCTACCTAGACTGTTGTTGCTAAGATTGTAGGGTAAGAAACTTTTCAGAGGTGGTATAGTATGGACTAAAAAAATCCTGTTAAACTTGGGCTCTAAAATAGATACCTTAAGAGCTATGAGTACTTGTTCATCTCTGTTTTTGTGAAACACATCTCTTCTCCTGAACAAGTCGCCATAACTCTTAAGAGTATGTTAGAGGCCATATTTATGGCCTTTTTTTTTGTTTCTTAGTTGCTCCATACTACCTCCGGTAAAGATTTGGAAACCAGTAGAACTTGCAGTAGACGAGACGTGTTTCACAGTATCAAAAAGGTACAATTGCTCTTGCCTCTTAAGCTATGCACTTTACAGCTGGTCTATATTAACACGTCTGAAAGTTGCCTACACTGTAATCTTAAGGCCTGGCCTCACAGAACGCAGTCTGTGACCTTGAGTTGCGACGACCAGGCCACGTTGTTGCCTAGTGTCAGTCTCACAGAGGGCAGTGTTGCCACCACATCAACTGGCCAGCCACTGCTGCGAGCTCCAGTCTGTCTCAAAATACAGATTCGCCATTGCGGGCAGCAGCTGTGAGCACGTACAATCACATTTTTTGCTGTGTTCTCACACCAACAGGTACGGCTGAGCCAGTAGTGGCAGCAAGCAGGTTTGTCATATCGGTGTGCTTGCAGTGCACTCTGTGAAAATCACACAAACAGGAAGACTTATCGAACAGCTGAGGAAGTATAACTTCTTGTATGACACAGGTGATGCAGATTATAAGAACATTTTGAAGAAGGCTGAGGCATGTAGGAATATAGCTGCTAAACTGGTTCAGAATGGTAAATATTTTTGCAAAAAGTTTATAAGTTACATAAAATGAAGTACAGTATGCTGTTAAGCACTGGATATTACGTCTTAAAGCATCTGAAAGATATTACAGCAAGTATGTAAGCAACTGTGTGATCAAAATGGAAAGCAAGACATAGAAAATTGAATTTCATGTAAGACAATTACATGTCCCATTCAAACGAAAATTAATCGTCTAGCCTCATATTTTGTCCCAATGTCAAAAAAAATTATTTCCACAACTGAATATGTTATTCCATACATGTGTTTTATAATACTATTTAAAGCAGTGGCTCCTGTCCTATACAAAATTGTATGCTCAACATTTGCAATCAGTAAAGAATTTATCTACTTAAAATTGAACAAAGTGCCAGGTCCCGATGGAATCCATATCAGATTTTATATTGCTGTTGAGGAGTTAGCCCCACTGTTAACTGTAAGCTGTCTTAGATCCCTCTAACAAAAAACTGAGCCCAGTAACTGGAAGGAAGTATATGTCACATCCATCTACAAGAAGGGTACAAAAGTGATCCACAAAACTACCGTCTAACATTCTTCACATAAATTTGTTGTATCTTAGAACACCTTCTGAGCTCAAACATAAAGAGAGATCTCGAAGAGAATGAACCTCTCTATGCCAACCACCATGGATTTTGAAAACAACAATCTTGTGAAACCTAACTCCCTCTTTTCTCACATGACGTACTGAAAGTCAAAAATAAAAGTAGTCAGGTAGATGTAGTATTTCTTGATTTCCGAAGGGCATTGGACTCAGTATCACACCAATTTTTATCATCAGAAGTATGATCGTATGGGGTATCAAGTGCAATTTGTGATGGCATTGAGGAGTTTTTGTTAGCGAAGATGCAGCACGCTGTCTTGGATGGAGAGTCATCAAGAGATGTTGACTTAAATGCAGGTGTAGCCCAGGAAGTATGTTGAGACCCTTGCTATTCATGTTTGTATTTATTGCCTTATGAACGATATTAATTGCATGCAGTCTTGTATTTTTGCAGATGATGCAGTTATCAAAATTAAGTACTGTCTGAAAGAAACTGCCTAAATATTCATTGAGGCATTGCTAAAATTTCAATGTCGTGCACACATTGATAAATTGCTTTAAAATGTTAAGAAATGTAAAATTGTGCTCGTCACAAAATGCAAAAACAAAGTATTCTGTGACAGCAATATCAATGAGTCACAGTTGGAATCAGCCAAATCGTACAAATACCTGGTTGTAATACTTTGCAGGGATATGAAATGGAATGATCACCTAGATCCAGGGCAGTTCAGGTTTCAGACTTCAGTTTATTAGTAGAATCTTGGGGAAATACAGTCAGTCTTCATAGATGATTGCTTACAAATCACTCAACAGACCCATCCTAGAATGTTGCTCAAGTGTGTGGGATCCATACCAAACAGCACTATCAGGGGATATTGAACGTATACAGAGAAGGGCAGCATGAATGGTCACAGGTTGGTTTGACCTGAGGAAGAGTATCACTGAGATGTTGAAAGAATTCAACTGCCTATACTTCAAGATACATGTAAACTAGCCCGAGAAAGCTTGTTTACAAATTTTCAAGAACCAGTTTTAAATGATGACCCTTAGGAATATACCCCTACACTATGCTCCCATGTGGCTCATGTGAACAAGGTTAGAGTAATCACAGCACAAGAGAGGCATTTAAACAGTCAGTTTTTCTGCACTCCGTATGTGAATAGAAACGGAAAAAGCCAGTACAACTGGTACAATAGGACATACCCACTACCCCACATGTCATGGAGGTTTGCAGAACATAGATGTAGATGTATAATTATCTCTGGATGCACAAAAAGATAAATTAGATCTTGGATACAGTTTAACAGAGGTTGGTTCTCTTTCATTCAGATGTAATATTGTAGTAGTCTGTGAAACTACCCATTATTGAAAATGCAACATAGCTAGCTCTACAGTTAACTGCATTGTGAGATACTAGAAAGAATATCTCTGTGGCTACGATAGCCTCAGCTTGGCAAAAATAGTATTGGAAAGTAGGTATCACAGTAACTGTGACAAGCATCGACAAAATAGTACATGTCGTCATCGAGTTATAGTGTGGAACTATAAGATATTCAGACAGCTTCTGGTATGCGAATATAGGGTTATATAGACAGAATCAAATAGGGTGAATACTGGAGTAATTAATAAGAAAATGGGAATGCTCCCTCACACTAAATATTTGTGTTGAAAAGAAAAAAAAGACAAGTTTTCATCTTTCATATTTTTCCTAATACTGGTTATATGTATGTGTAACATTCCATGTAACTTATGAATACAATTCTTATCTTTTTTACAGTTTTTATTCCATTCTTAATGAGTGATATTCTTTTTTTTGTTTGCAATTTTCAGGAATATGAGATAGCTGATAGAGCAATCAGATCGGATCTGCTTTCCATGGAGAGATTATTGGTACATACAATATATGTAAGGACACGCAGTAGGCTGTCTGAGCTTAAGCAGGAGTTACAGACCATGCTGAAGGATGTGGAATGTAAGTGTTTCCTAAATTAGGTGTAATTGTCTCTAAGGAAAATGAGTATGATATTGTCTGCAATATTTTAGATTAACTGTAATTCCTTACTAGATTATGAAGTCTAATGTTCACAATGAAAAAGCAAAACTAAGAAATCATTGACTAGTATTAAGATGTGAGGGTTCTGAGAAGCAGTGACACTTATGGGATGAGAGTAATTACTAATATGTAACAGAGACTGCAGAAATGTGAAATATTTTTGAATGTCTTCGTGCAGTAACTTTCTTTTATACAAGTCAGCAAGATAGAATGGCCGTACATTTCCACTGGTTTAATGAAGGTTTTGCATACATAAGGAATGAAGATTAATATATCTTTCTTCACATATATCAAAATTGTACCTTTTTAACAACTTTTCCGACTTTTGTTACAACAGTGTTGAGAGACATGACTTCACATGATATATGTTGCATACTTGTGTTTAGTATTATGTGGTTGTGGGTCTAAATAATTGTAAATACCCTGTTTATCCATAGTCACCCATGATATCAATGGGTAATTGTGGGATTGTGGGATACGAATTATTAAACCTATGTTCACCACCAAAATGGACCTCTAGTCAAATATGACCTAAGTATCACACCAGAGCTGTACTTTATTCAGTTTTGCCATATTTCCTCAAATCTCATGTAGCCCCCCCCCCCCCCCCCCCCCCCTCTCCTCACAAAAAGTGATTACTTCCTGATCTGGATTGTAGCTGAAAGAAAACTGCTATGATGGGTGCTCAGTAGAGCCAACATACCATGTTGTATCCAGGAATGGGTGGATCATATTATAACAGTGATCTATGACACCACAGTCTTCAGAACAGCTGAAGAGGCAGCCTGACTCTTGGCGGATTGATAAATGTTGCTCTGTATTTTAGGACCAGGAAGGGCAACTCTGCATAAGTTCAAGTGCCAGCCAACTGCAGAGAACCTTGCAGCCTTTGGGTAGTGAGAGCAAAATGCTGCTGAATTATTAGAGACAGCAAAAAGAGATCATGGCAACAGTGTCTGGCCACCATAAACTGTTTCACTAAAAGTAAAGGAGACTTACCAGGAGGATTTGTGTGAGTGGAGGGAGGTGTCCAGTGACTTTTGGTTGTTTTTAAAAGTTTAATATCTGGTACAGCACTGTAAATTTGTTCATATATAAATATGCTGGAGGCGTATCAGTTAAGATTGGAAGAATTTTGAGGAATTTTAACATTAAGTGTGTGTTCTGTCCATCTTCTAAGATTAGGCCACTACTAGGCTCTGTGAAAGATGATTTGGGGCTTAGGAAAACCAGTGCATACAAAATTCCTTGTCAATGTGGGAAGGCTTACATTGGCCATTTGATTCTTGCAGTTTGGCAGGTGTGTTGTAAATCTCTGACATACTAAGCTACAACAGCCAAAAAATCGGCAGTAGCAGAACATGCTCAAATGAGGGACACAGTATTAAATTTGACGAAACTGTTATAGTTGCCAACACTTTTGGTTTTTGGAACAGTGTCTATAAAGAGGCAATCAAAATTAGGTTTACGGATAATTTAATTAACAGAACAATGGGTTTCCTCTTAGCTCTGTGTTCAAAAATCATCCCTGTGTGCGGTATATCATTGCCACCTGTGTCCTACTAAGGGTGGTGCCACCTGCCCAGTATTGGAGGTAAGTAACCATTATCAGCGGCACATGCGCCGTGTATGGTATGATGGCGTGTATAGGACATGGATTTGCAGCCTGGTGTCGTTCTCAGCGGGACTCAGCAGAAGTAGCATTCTCCTGAAGATGACGACCAGTTGGATTGCCAAAATATCAAATTGAATTGATTTTAGGATCTGGTAACATACACGAAGAGACTTTCAAAATGACCAATCACTTTTTAATACGGTTTTGTTAGGTCAGTTTCTTGTCTGTTTCTTTTGGTACAAATTTTGCTATTGATTTTAAACTAGTTTTCTGATAAACTAGAGACTTGAAACTTTCTACACAGCTCAGAACTGGATGATATTGTACTGTTAACTCGCTTTTGAGTCTGGTATTTGATGGGAGTGTACTTTGTTTTTCTGTCTGTCTTTGTCTCTTAGGTATAAATTTCGTAGTGATTTTAAACTAACTTCCCAATAAGGTAAAGATTTGAAACTTTCAACTTAACTCAGAACTGGATGACAATGCAGTATTAACTTACTTTCTTTCCTGGTTTGTGGCAGAGAGTAGGTACTTGGTGTACGTACTGGATGACACTGCAAACTATTAATTCGTTCTCGAATCTGGTGTGTGGTGGAGAGTATTTTGTTTTCCAGTCAGTCTGTCTTTCGGTACAAATTTTGCAACTGATTATAAACTAATTTCCTGATAAGCTACAGACTTGAAAATTTCAACTTAGCTCAGAACTGGATGACAATGCAATATTGACTCGCTTTATTTTTGGTGTGTAATGGAGAGTAGGTACTACGGGTACGATGGCTATTTCCCTGTTTTCTTATTCCAGTCACGAATGTTTTGCACTTAAGGACGCTTGCTGGTAAACTTCCCTGTCAGCTCGATTGACTCAAGATATTACATTTATGGTCTTCTTGCGAGATGTGCCTATGAGGAAGCAATATATTGGTTGACTCATTTGAAGAGAAACTTGAAGTTTACCACATGTCCTACTGTGATCTCATCAAAATGTTTGAAATCAGATGAAAAATTTCACACACACAAGACTAAAAAGCAGGAAATACCTATTTAAATAGGAAAACTGTTGAATATAATATGGTTTTAAAACAGACTAATAAATATTAAATTATCTCTCCTAACGCCATACAGATGGTCCTGAAAATTTGTGCTTGTGAATTTTTAATAGCTATGATGCTACCTGTAAGACTGAAAATGTGGCTGTACATATGCAGCCGGTGACATAGTTTATATACCTTTCCCACAAAAAATGGCTGAATATTCAAATGACTTAGCATTTGTGGACATCGTCACGTATTGCCTGTAAAACAAAATTCAACCTTTCACTAAAATGAGGCAAGGTTCATTTCTTCTTCTTCTTGTATCCTGACGGGAACCATTGCACTCAACTTCGCACCACCAACTAGGGTTGCAATATGTCTGAATTTCCCTGGATCAGGATTTCCCCCTGGTTTTGAGGGCGTACAGAGGTGTGCCGAGGGATTTTTATACAAGTATCTGAGGTAAACCTGGACCTTTTCTCATGCCTGTGGAGATTTGACTGAGTGGAAATAGACTATAATAAACTATAGCTGACCTAACAATAGATAGTTTCTTCATTTTAGTCTATTAAAAGTGCAGTGGCAAGCATGCTTAGCCACTCTTATATGCATATACAATATGTTCCAAAACAGTCTTTACAACTTCGATCACATATGTTTTAGAAATGGGAATAGACAGAAAGGTCCAGTTTGCAGCTTAATGTTCACGCACACCTGAAGCTGTTTTTTTCTTATTTCCCCTGGTCTGTTAATGACAGACCGCTCGCCAGTAGTTGGCACAGCATGTGGAATTGTTTGTGCAGGCCAGATCTGACACCCAGGTCCTGTGGAACCCCATTACATTTTTTCTTTGTGTGGGACTTTGCACGAGCTGTGAGCTGGCATCAGAGCAGCAATAGCGCACTTTAATAAGGATATCCTATGCCAGACATGGAACGAGAATATCACTTACATAACATGTGTGCTACAGACAACACCTGCATTTCAGACGGCCATCCGTCCACCCCCTTTTTTTGTGGCAGCCACGATTTTTTTTAGCTCTGTCCTGAATTTTTCGAAAGTAATTCGGGACATCTATTTGTTTTGGATTTAACGACTATGAAACAATTTATTCTGGATTGTATGTTCATTTCACCTGTATCTGTATGCTGTTACTGAAAGAGTATTTTCCCACCTGACTAATGTATGGAACAGTGACAAAACATAGTTTGTTGTAGAAACTATAAA
Source organism: Schistocerca gregaria (assembly GCF_023897955.1). NCBI lineage: Eukaryota > Metazoa > Arthropoda > Insecta > Orthoptera > Acrididae > Schistocerca > Schistocerca gregaria. Next base: position 244,495,061 of record NC_064921.1, read on the forward strand.
ACCAGTGTTAGTGACGAGAGTGAATTATGGTGGAAGTCAGTTGAAATTCAACAATGAAAAATCCAGGATGGAATATAACAATACATGAATAGGATAGTTGCTACTCACCATATAGCGGAGATGCTGAGTTGCAGATAGGCACAACAGAAAGACTGTCAGAAAATGAGCTTTTGGCCAAGGAAGCCTTCTTCTTAGAAGAAAGCAATAAAATATAGATTAATGTACTTTTTGTAACAAATTTAAGTGATAGTTGCATTTGTTATGTTCAATTCAAACTTTTTTGTAATACCAAAATTTTTTGTGTCCCAAATTTGGCTCTAGAAAATATGGTCACCTTAACACACTGGACTTTGCTAAGCGGTTACCAGACCCTTAGGTTTACGTGAACATTATACCATAAACCGTGTTTCTATGCCTATCCGCATTTCCAAAATATATGTGATCAAAGTTGTAAAGACAATTTTGATACACCCTGTATTTTCCATACTTCTTTATTGAGACAATGAGAAGCCACCAACAATGGGCAATTGCATACACCACGACAGTGCCCCGTGCACCAGACAATTGAGTATGCTTAATGACACTTGCTTTCTACTCATGGAGCTGTATAAAAGTGATTTCATTTACGTTCGTTTTCCTTGCTGTAGATTAGTACCACATCTGAATGTTAATGTCTCTGTAATGCACTTTCGCAAAACCTTGTTAGTCTCATGTATCATTTATATCTGCTGATTGGTAGGATGCATCCCCTTGCTGGCATTGTTAGCACTGAAACATAAGAGAGGAAACATTCCCTCCTCTTGTGTCCCCGCTCCCCATGGAACATCATGGCCACTGGCCAAGTTATCGTCTATGGACTGTTTGTGCACAGGAAAATCATCTGATTTGACCCACATGTCCAGGATTTTTGAAGTTTTCGTCCGTGGTTGGCAATTTAAGTGTTGGCAGACCCACCCAAGTGATATATAAGGTTAATTAGTCACTTGTTAATGGCACCTGGAGCAGTTTAATCCACCGTAGTATGTGAATCAATTTTAAATGAGGTAAAGAAAAATTACTCCATTCAGTTCATAACTAAATGAACATGTATGCTGAATATGTTAACTTTGGCATACCCCTGAGATATGTCCTTACTTAGGATCACCCTCTGTCAATATAATTTAGCACTGCTTTAGTTCAGCTAATTAAAGTATTGCAGGCTGGTTTCACTCAGAAGAATGAATGCATAGCTTAGTCAGCTAAAACACTGAGGAGTGATTCCAGTTAAAAGAAAGAGTACAAGGTTCAACTGACAGAAAAACTACTGATTGTTTTCACTGGAAAAGAAGGAATGAACAATTCTTTCAACATGCTAAGCTACAATAGTGTTGAATCTGTTCATTTGATTGCTCCCACTGACTGCTTTCACTCAACAAAAATAAATGAATAATAATCCAACCAACAAGGAAAACTACAACCGACTGACACAATAGTTTTCATTCAGTTGCTCCCACATACTAGTTTCACTCAAAAGAGTGGATGAATAATTCAACTGATACATATAACTGCAACTGAATGAGTTGATTGTTTTCCAACAACCAAAAAAATCAATTGTTTTCATTCGGTTTATCCCATCACTACCTTTTATTTAAAAATGCTGGATGTGGTGCCCCATCAAGGAATACAGCTGACCACTGGGCCCTTTGAAACAGCCCCGTATGAAGCCTCTGTGTTGAGTCTGGTGAACCGTCACATCACATAGGGTGACGACACCTCATGGTGTGACAGGCCTGTAGAACAGTGTCCATACCAAACACAGCATACAATACCTGTGCTCGGCCACTGATTGAAAGGCTTTTTTGCCATTGAAACAACCAACGAGGTCCTATGGGATCCCTGCAGAGAATTGACTTTGGAGATGGGTGTGGCTGATTTAAATGTTTTACACTAAGGTTGGAGCAGATATCCACCTTAGTTACCACAGAGGCCCAGAAATATTTTAGATATGATAAATTTTAGGAAAGATAGAGTTTAGTTTTCAGTTTTTGTTTTTTAAGTTTTAGATAGGCAACAGAATTTTAAAAGTTGTGTACACTGGTGGTGGTGGTGGTGGTGGTTAGTGTTTAACGTCCCGTCAACAACGAGGTCATTAGAGACGGAGCGCAAGCTCAGGATAGGGAAGGATTGGGAAGGAAATCGTCCGTGCCCTTTCAAAGGAACCATCCCGGCATTTGCCTGAAGCGATTTAGGGAAATCATAGAAAACCTAAATCAGGATGGCCGGAGACGGGATTGAACCGTCGTCCTCCCGAATGCGAGTCTAGTGTGCTAACCACTGCGCCACCTCACTCGGTGGTTGTGTACACTGTTGGCCCCAAACAAGGACACTTCCTTGAGTGCCCAGTAATGTTCCCTGACAGTGTCTACAGTGTTTGCCTTCCCTGTGAAGATACCGTATTTACTGAAGAACTCCTTGTGATCATGAAGGCACTAGAGTAGATGAGATGTATCAAGGGCAAACAATTTCTCATTACCTCAGATGCTCTTAGTGCCCAGAGAAAATAGGCTAGCTTGCATGTGATCAACTGTACTTTGTTTAACTTTGGGGCGTGGGTGGAGGAAGTGAGTGTTTTTTTGCTGTGTAGCAGGGCATGTGGGAATTCGGGGAAATGAACAGGGAGACAAAGCTGGCAAGGAAGCCTGCAGCAAACGTAATGAAACAGTCTGCTGTTGCCCTGCAGGCGTCATTTCGCTGGTGAGTCAGCAGGCGTCATTTCGCTGGTGAGTCAGAGATCCATGCATGTGTAGGAGAAGGGTGACAGTAACAGGCAGTAACATGTGGTTGGTGAAGCCAGGTAGCTGGCCATGGCATTACTCCTGCAGTTCATGCCGGTGGTATGAAGTGGCCTTGATCCTCCTCCAGATTGGGCACTGTTCCCTAACACACCACTTCCTACATAGGCGAGCATATCGTGCGTTGTCCTCCCCCTCTCCCCCCTCCAGTCTGTGATGCCTGTGGCATGCAAATCACTGCATTTCAGAGAACAACATTAAGTAAATGAATATCATTATTTTCATACATCTTACACGATGTAAGTAGCACATGCCAGGAAGTTCCTTGAAGGCTTGAATTTTATAATATTGAATTGGTATTTGGAGTGACATCTCATGGCAATATGGAAGCACATAATGATGTAACTAATATGTTTACAATCAGTGTAAATATTATATGAGAATCATGTGTGTGTATATACATGTGTGTGTGAGTGACTCAGTATGTATCAGAGGCTGACTGAGGTGACAAGAAATAAGAAAAAACACACATGATCTATATGTTTAGCTTGTGATACAGCAATTCTATTGTGACACTTAGTACGCACTATGATGCATTGTTGAGACTCATTGCTGCAGTTCTTTGTCATGGACCCTTTATGGCAGACTACTCACCAAGTCTCATAAAGAATCATATCCACATCCAGGTTTGATTCAAGGAAAGCAGAAAGTTAAAAGTTGAGTCATGTGCTGGGCTGCTGAAAGAACATGCTGCGTGTAAAGAAAGCAAAGCTCCTGAAGTAGTTTTTTGGAAAACATTTTACTTGAAGTGTAAATAATAAAACACCACATATTTTTAATTCACGTGTATTTTGCTTCACAGTTGTTCTCATAAGATTGCAGGGAAACTGTTGGCTAAAAATGTTTTTATTATTTCAAAATGTAAATTTCACATCACAGTCTGTTGTTTAAGTGTTTACCTGTTCGTTATTGGTCATATTTATTACAATATTTCAAAGTTGAGTAATGTATTGCCTGTTGTTGGAAGAATTTGCCGTGAATTAAGAGTGTGAATTGCCATTGCTGACCTGAGGCAAGCAGAAATTGACAGTCTGAAATTGTCATCATATTTCAAAATATGTCCTGTAATAATCTGTAGAAGTATTTCGAAATCTTGTCTGTTCATCCACAAGATATTTCTGAATCCCATTCACAAAGTTTGTGCCCACAATTTTTAAAAGCCGTAAATTTCTATCTCGTCAGTGGAAATTTAGTTACCAGTCTTCTGCATAATTTGAAAGTGCCCAAACAGATAATATCTTGCACCCTATCATGGAAAGAATTGTGTTTGTTTTCGTTCGAGGAAAGCAGAAAGCTGAAAGTTGAAATATCTGCTGTGCTGCTGCATAACTTTCGTTAAATAAGTGAAACAATGCTACATCCCAGGCTGAAGTAGATTTACAGAAAATATTTACTTAATGCATAAATACAGTTAAAGCCTAATTACACACATCAAAAGAAGTTTTGCACCACCTCAGTTCTGAGTGTTCTGGTACATGTACAGAAAATTGGAATAGAGATCAACACAAACATCATTTCCACCCATTTTATTGCTCATAAGAACCACACATTGCATTTTGTACCACCATACAGCGAGGCCTTCAGAGGTGGTGGTCCAGATTTCTGTACGTACCGGTACCTTTAATACCCAGCAGTAAGTCCTCTTGCCTTGATGCAGGCCTGTATTTATCATGGCATACTGTCCACAAGTTCATCAGGGCACTGTTGGTCCAGAATGTCCCACTCCTCAATGGTGATTTGGTGTAGATCGCTCAGAGTGGTTGGTGGGTCACGTCATCCATAAACAATCCTTTCCAATCTATGCCAGGCATATTTGATAGGGTTCACGTCTGGAGAACATACTGGCCATTCTAATCGACCGATTTCGTTATCCTGAAGGAAGTAACAAGATGTGCATGAAGGTGGTGCGGATTGTCGACCGTGAAGATGAATGCCTCGCCAATAAGGTTGCAATATTGGTCGGAGAATGGCATTCATGTATTGTACAGCCATTATGGCATCTTCCATGACCACCAGCGGTGTACATATGTACACCGGCCCCACATAATGCTACCCCGAAACCAGCAGGGAACATCCATCTTGCTGCACTCTTTGGACAGTGTGTCTAAGGCATTCAGCCTGACCAGATTGCCTCCAAACACATCTTCGATGATTGTCTGGTTGAAGGCATATGTGACACTCATCACTGAAGAGAACATGATGTCAATCCTGAGCGGTCTATTCGGCATTTTGCCATTTGTACCGTACTGCATGCTGGTGTGGTTTCAAAGGTGGACATCGCCATAGATGTCAGGAGTGAAGTTGTGCATCATGCAGCCTATTGCACACAGTTTGAGTTGTAACATGACATCCTGTGGCTGCACGAAAAGTATTATTCAACATGATGACATTGCTGTCACTTATCCTCCAATCCATAATCCATAGGTAACAGTCATCTACTGCAGTAGTAGCCCTTGGGCGGCCTAAGCGAGACATGTCGTCGACAGTTCCTGTCTCTCTCTACCTCTTCCATGTCCGAACAACATCACTCTGGTTCACTCTGAGACTCTTGGTCAGAACCGCGTTATTGACCGTCAAGGCATGGTGGAACTACAGACAACATGAGCCGTGTACCTCCTTCCTGGTGGAATGACTGGAGCTAATCGGCTGTCAAACCCCCTCTGTCCAATAGGCACTGCTCATGCATGGTTGTTTACATCTTTGGGCGGGTTTAGTGACATCTCCGAACTGTCAAAGGGGACTGTGTCTGTGATACAATATCACCATCAACGTCTTATCTTCAGGAGTTCTGGGAACCGGTGTGATGCAGAACGTTTTTTGATGTGTGTATAACGCATTTGTTGTGGGACATGCTTTACACCCGTGTCACAACTTACCTGCGATATATTGAGAGTGAACTGTTTAATGACAAACTCCACATGGAAGTTAAGGATGAACCGTAATGCAATATTATACATAGTGTAGTAAACTGTACTTAAATTTAAAGAACATTAGAAGTAAAACACTTCAGAAAACTATCAAATAGGGTACAGCAGTTAGACAAATTTCACTCAAATGTTGATCAAATAATAACACAAGTTTCAGTATGATGTATGAAGTACAGTATTAAATACAGTATGATAATTTACAACACTGCTTCAAGCTACACTACGTCATTTCACACAATTTATGTAGTGCGTAATGTTTTATGCACATTAGATGCAACAACTCAGTTTGGTTTGGTTCAATTTGTCGCTCCAATTACGTAATCGCTTTATCTATATTAGCCAATGTTTTATGTGTATTGAGAACATCATCTATACTTTCTTCTTCTGCTTCATCACCCTCATTCTCAACTGCTTCGCTACTCACATTCCAAACAACGTCAGTGATGTTCTTGTCATCTGTGATCTTCAAGATTGGTTCTTCGTTGTCGGCAACTCCCGAACAGTTTCAGTCTTCAAGATCTATATTGCACTGTAGAACATAATGTCACTGCTGTTGAAATTTATGTCACTACAGAATTCATTTGTTACATTTTCTTCAGTGGAACATTTTTTCCAGCAATTCCTAACAGCGGCCAGGCTGATGCTTTGCCATGCTAGGCCTACTGAATACTAGGGTATGTATACAACCCTGGGAACCCAGGCAAAACATGGGAAAAACCTGCCAATTTTTAGAATTCCAAACATTTTTCATTGTTTTAGTTTTTAGTTAAACTGCTGTAAATTGGATTGGTAAGAATGGATACTTTAACAAGGAATTTTACTTTAAGACGAAGTCTATACAATGCTTCATAAAAACAAACTGCTTTCGGTGAACATGATGTCAAAACTGTTCACAGTTTTAGTTTGGTTTGAGCAGTTTCCAACAGGCTTACAAGCATGCACAGAGCTGAAGTCGTGTATGAGCAGTACCTTCTCCCGCTTCTGGCTGTTTGAAGTGCGATTGTTAGCTGTATGAACAGTACCAGCAGGCACCAGATGCAACCCGGGAAAATTTATCTGGCTCACCCAAGCTGCCAGATTCGTACATGCATAGTGTGTTCTGACTTTTAGTGCATGGTAGTCTCCTTGTTACCCATGTTTATATTTTGTGACTTGCTGTTTTCTCTTAGTTTACAGCTCTCGCATCAAATGAAAAGACAACGGATTTCTGTGGCTGGGAGCTCTCTAATGAATTAAAACACATTCAAATAATAATGGAAGACTAAAATATGTTACTAGTTTCCATTCTCAGATTTTATTTCCACGTTATAAGCAATCAAGCATTAATTATCTTGCAGAACAGTGAAGTTATATTTGTCGCTTTTCTAAAGAAATTTGGCTTTATTAATCTTTTCCGCAAAGGCAGTCAATTTATTTGAAACGAAGTGCTTCATTCCACACTGTTGGCTAGTTTCAACTGTTCGCTGAATTTCAGGTGCGCGTTTTCATCATCTGGCTCATTTGGCATTATGCCATAAAATAAAGAACCAAACACGAGATAATACGGTACCGGAACTCCAAGAAAATTGGCAACCTGAAAACCACACTGAAAAGCTTAATACCAGGTATGGGTCTACTTTAGTTTGAATCTGGACATACGAGTGTGCACTTTAAGCCGAATTATGCAGTTTAGTACGGTTTACGAAATTCCGATGCTCTTGGAGTATTCTCTGATGTCCTGTTTCTTTCATGACATAATGTAAGATCTGTTATAGTGCTATATACATATGAGCATATGTATATGTTCTCTTGAAGATGACTAAACAGGCAAATTTGGTCAGTAGTATTGAATAAAGTGTTTTGTTTCAAATGTGTTGACAGGTTTAGCAGAATTTTACAAACCTACCTTCCATGACACACAATGTTTTTCGATCACAAGACATGTTTCAACATTTACAATGGAAAATTGTACTGAAATGCAGGAGGATCTGCAGCGAATTGACGCATGGTGCAGGAAATGGCAATTGAATCTCAATGTAGACAAGTGTAATATGCTGCGAATGCGTAGAAAGATAGATCCCTTATCATTTAGCTACAAAATAGCAGGTCAGCAACTGGAAGCAGTTAATTCCATAAATTATCTGGGAGTACGCATTAGGAGTGATTTAAGATGGAATGATCATATATAGTTGATCGTCGGTAAAGCAGATCCCGGACTGATTTATTGGAAGAATCCTAAGGAAACGCAATCTGAAAACAAAGGAAGTAGGTTACAGTACGCTTGTTCGCCCACTGTTTGAATACTGCTCAGCAGTGTGGGATCCATACGAGATAGGGTTGATAGAAGAGAGAGAGAAGATCCAACGGAGAGCAGCGCACTTCGTTACAGGATCATTTAGTAATCGCGAAAGCGTTACGGAGATGATAGATAAACTCCAGTGGAAGACTCTGCAGGAGAGACGCTCAGTAGCTAGGTACGGGCTTTTGTTAAAGTTTCGAGAACATACCTTCACCGAAGAGTCAAGCAGTATATTGCTCCCTCCTACGTATATCTCGCGAAGAGACCTTGAGGATAAAATCAGAGAGATTAGAGTCCACACAGAGGCATACCGACAATCCTTCTTTCCACGGACAATACGAGACTGGAATAGAAGGGAGAACCAATAGAGGTACTCAGGGTACCCTCCGCCACACACCGTCAGGTGGCTTGCGGAGTGTGGATGTAGATGTAGATGTAGATTTGTCTGTTATTTCCTCTAGGCTTGACATTACTTCTTAATTTGTGTCGTTTACATTTTAAATTTACAGAATGCCATTCTTTGCTAAATTATAGGCTTATAGCACACCATGCTTTATAATTGTAACAATAACTCCATATGTCCCCCCCCCTCCCCCCCCCCCCCCTCCCCCGAACAACATGCCACAGTGCTGCACATTGTCACTCACATGATGTCCCAGTACAAATGAAATTTTGAACAGAAACCCAATGAAAGGTGTATGAGCAGAGCAAACACCAAGCACAGACTTCCTACACCATTGTAGCTACGCATGCACAGTAATACCTATTTTCTGGTGCTCTGTGGCAACTGCTCAAATGGACCTATTTCTATCAGGTCACAGGAAAATATTACAAATGGTGATTTGAGAAGTGTTACATGCCAAAAAAGACCTATATTATATGTGAAATCGTAGCTTCCCGTGTAGCTGTACTGTATTTTAATTGAAACCATTAACTTTTCCTATTTGTGTGCCTGCACTACGTAATAGTGATGTTGCTATTTGCTGATTGCATCACATGTCCTATGCTATGAATATCTGCTGTTACTGACTGGTAGGATCATATGATGTGAGCTGTGATTAACTGGCAAATGTGCATCACAATCTCAATTTCAGCTTCGGAAGCTTCCGTGTTGTATTTATGCCTTCGTAATATGAAAACATGCGGTGTACATGTTGCCATGCATCAAAGGTCTTTCCAAAATTTTTTTTTTTTTTTTTTTTTTTTTTTTTTTTTTTTTTTTTTTTTTTTTTTGCTGTGTTTCATTTTCTAAAGTACTGGAAAGTTCTACGCCAGTGTATAAAACCTTTATCATTCAAAGAATTGATAAGTTTTATAACTACAAGGAAAAGTTGTATTTTCATGCAGGGAAATGTATATTTTTTACTACCGTTGTGAGCGGTCCATAATGATGATGATTAGTTTTCAATGGTTGTTTGATGCCAGTACTTAGCAGCGGAATGAATGCTATCATGTTTTTTGGCAAAAACAAAGTTTTTATTTTTCCATATTCTGTTTGCAACGTATCAGCAGGTGGATGAGCTGGACAGTGATCAAGGATTAGTACAGCTTCTTCTCTCAGCTTAAGTGACTGCAGGTGCTTTCTCTCTGACAGAACAAACTCTTCTTGATACCAGTTGGTGAAAATGTCACATGTTGTCCAAGCATTCTTCGCATGCCTGTGAGTAAACTATAATGATGACATGTTTACATGCTTGAAACATCTCGTTCTTTATCTTCTACTTATACAGAGAGTTTCAGATGATGGCTACCCGATTTATTTGTGGCAGAGAAGAGGGTTATTCTTACTTTGACAGAATGAAGGCTTTCATGAGTGGACGACATTGATGCTGGTAAGCCTTTCAGGGTATAAGGTCCTGGTCTGTGAAACTCTTATGTTCCTAATGTTTCAGCCAGAACTGCACTGGACATCTTCAGAGGCATTGCTCCTCCATTGAGTCTTTCTGACTACACATGATAAGAAGAGATGATCCTTGTCAAAAATAAAATTTAATTATCTATTGTTGTCTTGTGAAAGATACAGATGGCTTAGCAATTCTACAGAGCTGCTGTCTGTATCTTACTAAGTTTCGTGGTATCTTCTTTCCTATTAAAATTATCCCTGTGTTTATATATTTCAGTGGTGTGTCTACATAGCCGTGGATAATAATTCGTCATCGTAGATAAATTTTTTTTTCAAAAACCTTACTTCGTGATTTCCTGACTGAAGAGCATGCTCTGTTACAGCCGATTTGTCTGTGTTGCCCACTCAGCCGAGAGTTTCGTGTTCCTCTAGCTGTGCAGTCATGATTCTCATGGTTGGTCCAATATAAAGTTTGCCAAACATACATGGAATTTTACATACCAGTTGCTGAAAGAGAAGGGAGTTTATTCTGTAAAGATTGGGGTGCTTGCTATTTTCTTTGTTGGTCTAAAAACCAGTCTGCTGTTATGTTTCTGTAAACACTCTCATCTCATGTATTACTTTTTATTAAAAGGGAGAGAAACTGCATTTTTCCATTGTTGTTTTTCATGCTTGTCCTTTAGTCTTCCATTATGTGGTCATAGAATTCTGTTTACTTCTTTCCCCAAGTACCCATTTAGCTCAAAAGCCTGCTTTAGATGTTTCAATTTGGCATCCAGGTATTTCGATGTGCAAATCCTTTCGTCTCTATCAACAAGACGTCTAATGACACCTCTCTGTTGTTGTGGACGGTGATTAGAGTTCTTATGTGGATATGTGTCCATGTGTGTTACTTTTCGAAAAGCATTATGTTCCAAATTTCCATTGGTTTGTCTTGCAACTAAAACATCCAAGGAAGGTATTTTGTTGTCATTTTATTTTTCCATGGTGAACAGGATTTTTCGATTTGTTTTATTTAGAAAACCACAGAATTCATCCACACGGCCACATGGTAAAAGAGTTATGGACAAACTCGTTGATTTTCTAAATGAAATAAATCCACAAATCCAGTTCATAATAGAAATAGAAAATGAAAACAAAAAATCTTTCTTGGATGTTTTAGTTATGAGACAGACTGGCGGAAAGTTGGAACATAAGGTTTTTCGAAAAGTTAATGCACACGGACAGATATTTACAGAAAAACTCTATAATCACCATTTACAGCAAAAGAGAGGTGTCAGTAAAAGTCTTGGCGATACAGGTGAAACAATTTGTACACCAGGAATACAAGGACACTGAATTAAAACATTTAAAGCAGACTTTCAAGAAAAATGGCTACTTGGGGAAAGAAGTAAACAGAAGTCTATGACCAAATAGTGGAATGTTGAAGGACAAGCAGGAAAAACACTAATGGAAGAATGCTATTTCTCTCCCTTTTATTAAAAAAGTAACAAATCAGATCAGAAAGATTTTACAGAAACATAACATTACACCGTTTTTTAGACTAACGGACGAAAAGGTCGAGCACTCGCATTTGTAAAGGATAAACAGCTTTCTCTGTCAGAATGTGGAATATATAAAATTGAGTGAATGAGCGGTGAAATTTATGTTGGAACAACCAAGATAAGTGTGAATACATGACTAAAGAAATACAAAAGTGTCTGTTGGCTAGGAAAAACAGACCAATCATATGTAACTCTTCAGTCAGGGAGTCAAAATTTTATCTATGATGAAGAACTATTATCCACAGCTATGTAGAGAAGCCACTGAAATATTTAATCAGATGGATAATTTTAATAGGAAAGAAGAGACCATGAAACTTGGTGACATGGACAGCAGCTCTGCAGAATTGCTAAACAGTTTTTTATCTTTGTGAAGACAACAATCAGTTTATCTTTAAGAAGAGGACAATCAATAGTTAAGTTTTATATTTGACAAGAATGGTCTCTACCTGGATGAAACATTAGGTTCGGACACTAGGTTCAGAAGAGTTTTGTGGATCATGACATTGTACCCCACAAAGTGTTCCAGCAGTAATATTAAATCAGTGTTCATTTTCAAACCCATCTTATTGCCTGTTTTTTCTTATTTCTATTTATTTATTTTTTGAAATAGTGTTCTGGTTCAAAGTAATTGATGATAAAGCGCCATTTATCACAATTACACACGTGATGATCATGTAAATATTCATGTACCATTACTTTGTGTAGTATTTCAGGAAACCGTGGAGCAGATTCACTGTTGCAACACAGTGGTCGTTTCGTGAACTCCTTGGTGAGATTTCCATCTTGAAAAACATCTTTCAGAAGCTATAAAATCCGTGTTGTCATGTAAATCAAAGTGAAATTCTTCAGCTTGGGCTTAATGATTAGCACATGAAGTGGCAAAACTTCTCTTCTCTTTGTTAAAAACCACCTATAAAGGCATACATAAATTTCACTGTCTTTTCCTAGTTCAACCCTTTTTCCGTTCATTCCCACATCATTTTCAACTATGTTTATTCTCTTCTTTCTCCCATCCCCTGACTGGTCCTTCACATACACTACACCCGCATGTTAAGCTTGCTTTAGTTTCATCATTCTTCACATGATCAGTAATTTTTAGTTTATCACTCACAAAATAAGCTTTCCATTCCTGTGACTTCATAACAAGCAACAGAAATCTGGACAATGAATGAATAATTTATGATCCATATGGTGGTTGTGCTCATTTCATTACCAAGCACTATTGCGTTGTCACTTTGTTGACTGTGACTCAGTGTTAACCATGAGATTTGTATTCAAAGCTTCTGTCAAGCAATAATTCTGATATGTTGATAAGACAAACCAAAGGTTGAGTTTAATTATAAACATCTATTTGGGTTGTTGTTTAGAGAGCATGGAGGTTGCACCAGTAAATTATGCTGCAGAAAAGCTACATCTAGTCTGTAATACGATTTTTTTCCAAGTTTATAAAATGTACTGAGAGTGCGAAAATCATTCAAAATGGTATTTTATTTTGAGGGACATTCTTTATACTGCATTATATCCATATCTGTGGTGTATTGGGTTTCTACTGTAATTGAAAATCACTGATTTTGGATGTGTTTGTTTTTTTGCTGTGCAGTTGTTCTGAAATAATTGCAATTATTTGGATGCTCAAATAGGTGACTTGGATGAATGGGGAGTTACAGTGTAATGTGGAGTCAGAGCCACATTTTGTTTCTGCCAAATCTCCACATCATTGAGAGGTGAATGCTAGGTTAAAAGGCATAGCGAAAAAAATGACCCATCCAGAATCTGATGCCCCAACCTCTTGCTTTCCTACCATGCAGACTGCCACTAGACCACCATACCAGATGTGCAGTTGGTCTTGCTTGCTGCACTATTGAGCCACGATTGCTCTCTCGAGGTGTAGCGACTGTTTTCTGGTTTGAATGGCATCATTTTCACAACTTAGCTTTAATCCATTATAATTCATTTCCTACAAAACATAAATAAATAATATTATGAGAAGGAAAGTTGCCACTCACCATATTGCTGAATCGCAGATAGTTACAACAAAAAGAGTTTCACTCTTAAAGCTTTCGGCCAATGACCTTTGTCAACACCACACACACACACACACACACACACACACACACACACACACTCACTCACACTCATTCACCCACATGACTGCAGTCTCAGGCAATTGAAACCACACTCCACAATTGCCTGAGACTGCAGCTGCGTGCATGCACGCGTATGCATATTTCTATTGTTGAGAAAGGCCATTGGCTGAAAGCTTGAAGTGTGAAACACTTTTTGTTGTGCCTATCTGCGACTCGGCATCTCCACTATATGGTGGGTGGCAACTTTCCTTCTCATAACATCGTTACATTCCAATCTGGATTTTCCATTGTTTTATAAACATTAATAAATTGTACCCACAAACCTGCCTTATGATCAGTGTAGTTATTAATCACAATTGGCTCAAAATCCTCACTGCAACTAATGAGATTTCTATTTTAGCTGAAAACAATGAGTGTGATGAAGCTATTAAAATTTTGTAAAGAGTCTAGACTGTGGCCTAAGTTTTAAGCTGAAGATTTTAGTGTGTTGCAGAGTGGCTGCCTCATGCCTTTTATTTCCACAATCAATTAACCATAGCTGTCTGCTGTAATGTTTAACTCTTTCCACTACTTTTACTATTCGACGACATGATTTTCACTTTGTGTATGTTTGTGGGGTTGGTGGCTCTATTTTTTTCTTTTTTTTCCCGTTTCAAGTTTCAATAGTTTTTTGTGACCTTTATTCACATTCATCTCATGATTAAATTTTGGTATGGGTGCTTAACAACAACAACAATAACCACCACCATCACCACCCTCAGCACTCATCTAGCTTCTCAGTGCCCGTCCAGCTTCTTAATGCCCATCCAGCTCTTCAGTCCTCATCTAGCTCCTCAACTCTCATGTAGCTCTAATGGTAGTCTTTTTTCTGATGGTTTCAATGCTGACCGTGTGTAAAATATTGATGCAGGGTGTACACTCCCCGTGAAAACCACAAAAAATTTTTCACCCGGAAAAATTCCAGGAATGTTTTAGAATTACAGGAATTTTTCATTGTTTTAGTTTTCACTCAAATTTTTATAATTTTGAGGGGTAAGAACTGACACTATGACAAAGAATTTTACTATAGCCCACTACTGGAGAATAACACTGCAGCAGTAAAACATAAAAGGGAGAATAACACCAAAAATTTTTCTTTGCAAAGAAATTGCGTCGATCACAACAAAACATACCGTACACGCAAGCATCCGCTAGCAGCGGAACGAGTCAAAGGCTTTAGGGTGAAGACTATGCAATACTTCGTAGTAGGAAACTGCTTTTGATGAGCACGAGATCACAACTGCTTACAAGTTGTGAGAAAATATTACCACTGGTGGTTTGAGAAGCATTACTTTCAGAGTAAATTTCCTTTTACACTGGATGAATTATGTTATGTGTGTGAGAGTGTGATGAATTCTTAAATCACTGTGTGTTTGATCAGCCCCGGTTCTACGATATTTCCAAACCAGGGCAAAAACTTGACAGTGGTGTGCCCCCTCCCCTGAGAGTTTGACATAGGACATCAAATTTTTTTTAAAAAAAAAATCAATTATTCAAAAATATGTTCATTTTGTAGCACACATTTTTCACAAGATGTTGATGTATAAAACATATATGTTCAAGGAAGTGTAAGATACATTGTTCGTTCTGAAGTGTGCCAAAGTGCAGTGCCACGCCTCTTCACACAGCACTTTTTTATCGCACGTCACTGTATTTTGCTCTGTGGGATTCAAACATGTATATTTTGCAGTGGAAGCCATCAAACCTATATTCAAGACAGTGGAAATTAAAATGTCCTGTGGTGCCTCTCCTGCTCCCAATTGCCCGGTTTGACATCCGGTTTTTTTGTGACCAGGAGGATAAGAATCTTCAGAAAATTTGCACTTTTTATTGCCTATTAGCCAATAACTTTCTCTTTTGTGTGACATAAAATTAAATATAGGAAACATAAAACAGTAAAGAGAAGAGACAACCAAGACAGTACACATTTCTTCTGTCCTTAGGTCCAGCATATTTTTCTCTCTGATCTCACTACAGCTTTGGAAAGTGTGCTTTCCTTTCTATGATAAAATCTTTTATGTCATCAAAGTTCGTCAAATGGTTTACTACCTGAAAAATCAAAATGTCGTTTTCTAATACTGAAAAAGCTAATAATACGAATAGTGTCCAACACTGGTGTGGTTTTTCGATTTGATTTTGTGTAATTTGTCACTGTTTGCTAGATAAAATGAAATAGGCCTTTCTAATATGGCAGCAGTTGTAACACATGCCAAATAAGTGAGACGGTTTTGGTGCAAATGGTCATTTTTGTGTACCTCATTTACATAAATAACACGACAGAACGTAATTCACGAAGTACCAATATCAAATGACAGTTAGGCTACTACAAGCAAAAAGTTTTATGTTAAGACATCATTTTACATTTCATCCATACACTCCAGTTTCTCAAGCATGAGATCGAAAAGTAGTAGCAGAAAATGTTTATATAAATTTGGAATTGTGTTGCTCTTCCACATAACTTATGTGTTGTCCCTGTTTCTGCTCCTTCCTCATTCTAACAAACAGTCTTGTCATCACCAGTTTCATAACTATTCCTGCCATTGTGGAAACTTATTCTCTGGTTAACTTTACTAACACTGCCAGAATCACATGTTCAGTTACCCGTGTTTATTCTCCGGTTAGACTTTTGTGTTTCGTAAATGTGTTTTCCACACTATTCCAAGAATAGAATGTAAAGTGGCTGTAATCACGGACTGTACAACTGGTAGTGTAGTGATCTGGCAAAATTATTTTCTGTCAAAATGGCATTATCTTGGATACACCGAGATTGATAATATGTATCATTCTTACCTGTTATTCCTGTTAGTTGTTTATCTCCACTATGATATTTTGAATCTATAGGTTTCACTAATAATGATAACAATGCTGATCATTCACACACCCAAACCACCACATAAACAAACAGCGATTGGTATTTACCTGTTTATTCGGCTCAGCTCATATAGCCCTGTACCCTTTTGTCTACAGGAAAGTTTTATATTGCTAGTTGTGATGGGGATTCCCATGGCAGAGACATCACGAACACTGTGCACGAATTGAAAAGTAAACTTGTGATTCATTCAGAAATGAGCTTAGAATATGTTAAAAATTGTTCAAAAACGAATTGGGATGCAATTCAAAATCATTTGAATAATCGATAAACCAACACATACTGGATGTTAGGTGCTTAGTGAAACTTTGACTATCATTCAAAACTTAACACCTCAAGAACAACCACTTAGAAAAATTGCTTTCCCAGAATATCAGCCATTTATGCCATTGTTTAAAATTTTACTGGTTCATCTGTGATAGATATCTCTTAAAGGTCATAGAAAAAGTGCAAAGAAGGGCAGCTTGTTTCGTGTTATCGCGCAGTAGGAGTGATAGTGTCACTGATACGATACGCATGTTGGGGTAGCAGTCACTGAAACAAAGGCGGTTTTCTTAGTGGTGAGATCTACATTACTGGCCATTAAAATTGCTCCACAAAGAAGAAATGCTGATGATAAACAAGTATTGATTGGACAAATATGCTACAACTGACATGTGATGACATTATCACACAATTTGAGTGCATGGATCCTGAGAAATCAGTACCCAGAACAGCCACCTCTGGCTGTAATAACGGCCTTGATACACCTGGGCATTGAGTCAAACAGAGCTTGGATGATATGTATAGGTACAGCTGCCCATGCAGCTTCAACAAGATACCACAGTTCATCAAGAGTAGTGACTGCCGTATTGTGACAAGCCAGTTGCTCGGCCACCATTGACCAGACGTTTTCAGTTGGTGAGAGATCTGGAGAATGTGCCGGCCAGGACAGCAGTCGAACATTTTCTGTATCCAGAAAGGCCCGTACAGGACCTGCAACATGCAGTCGTGCATTATCCTGCTGAAATGTAGGGTTTCACAGGGATCAAATGAAGGGTAGAGCCATGGGTCGTAACACATCTGAAATGTAAGGTCCACTCTTCAAAGTGCCGTCAAAGCGAACAAGAGGTTACTGAGACATGTAACGAATGGCACCCCATACCGTCACGCCGACTGATACGCCAGTATGGCGATGATGAATACCCGCTTCCAAATTGCGTTCACCACGATGTCGCCAAACACGGATGCCACCATCATGATACTGTAAACAGAACCTGGATTAATCCGAAAAAATGACGTTTTGCCATTCGTGCACCCAGGTTTGTCATTGAGTACACCGTAGAGGGTGCTCCTGTCTGTGATACAGCGTCAAGGGTAACCGCAGACATGATCTCCGAGCTGATAGTCCATGCTGCTGCAAATATCGTCAAACTGTTGGTGCAGATGGTTGTTATCTTGCAAACATTCCCATCTGTTGACTCAGGGATCGAGACGTGGCTGCACGATCCATTACAGCCATACGGATAAGATGCCTGTCATATCGACTGCTAGTGATACGAGGCCGTTGGGATGCAGCACGGCATTCCGTATTACCCTCCTGAACCCACCGATTCCATATTCGCTAACAGTCATTGGATCTCGACCAATGCGAGCAGCAATGTCGCATTACGATTACAATCCAACCTTTATCAAAACTGGAAATGTGATGGTACGCATTTCTCCTCCTTACACAAGGCATCACAACGACGTTTCACCAGGCAACGCCGGTCAACTGCTGTTTGTGTATGAGAAATCAGTTGGAAACTTTCCTCATGTCAGCATTTTGTAGGGGTCGCCACCGGTGCCAGCGTTGTGTGAATGCTCTGAAAAGCTAATCATTTGCATATTACAGCAGCTTCTTCTGTTGGTTAAATTTTGCATCTGTAGCACATCATCTTCGTGGTGTAGCAATTTTAATGGCCAGTATTGTATTTACGAAATTTCAATCACCAACTTTCTCTTTCGAGTGTGAAAATGTTTTGTTGGCGCCCACCGACGTAGGGAGAAATGATCATCATAGTAAAATAAGAGAAATCAGAGTTCGAACCGAAAGATTTAGGTGTTTCTTTTTCCCACGCACCATTCGAGAGTGGAATGGTAGAAAAGTAGTATGAAAATGGTTCGATGAACCCTCCGCCAGGCACTTAAGTGTGAATTGCAGAGTAACCATGTAGATGTAGATGTAGTTGTAGATGTAAAGGTAAAGGTAATATATTCTAAGAAAGATGACTATTATATGAGACAGCTTACCTTTTCTTGTAGCTATATTTATTCATATTAATTTAAACCATTAACATCTTCTATTTGTCTGTTCATGTTACTTAACAGTCATGTTGCTGTTGACAGATGACATCACATGTCGTATGCTCTGAATATTTTTTGTCATTAGCTGGTGAGATCATGTGACGTCAGTTATGACTGGTTGACAAAAGTACACCGTAGTCTCGGTTTTAGTACTTCAGAAGCTACAGTGCTGTTTCTGGTAGAATTTGTGTTTATACTATTGTAACACGAAAATATGCAGTGTACATGTTGCTACACATCAAAGATCTTTCCAAAAAGTGTTGTTTTTGCTGGGTTTGGTTTCCTGAAGTGCCAGGCTGTTCGACGCTGAGGTACAAAACCTTTGCCATTCAAGGGATAGACAATACAATGTAATCTTTCACAGCTGGTAGTGACATCACTTAAAACTCCCAGTCTATTAGGTTGTGGTCGATGCTTAAAACTTTCTCCAAATGTTTCTTCTCCGACTGCAGGAGACATATTCAGAGGTAAAATGGCGAACTGCAACCAGAACTCGAGAGAGCAGTGAATATATAGGCAGTATAGAGGGCACCACAGCTTGTCATGTGATGTTGGCTACGAGATTATCGCTGGTAATGCCAACATTCTTGGTTGAAAGTAATCTATAGTGATTCCCATGTTGCAGTGTTGACATCCAAATTTTATCTAATTTAACACCTTCCTCTTTTCTGTTAAAATTGTTATGGTGTTTATAAATCTCAGTAGCCTCTCTATACATATGTGGTTGATAATGAATGTTTTTGATATGACACTCTTCTCAATGAATTTTATTTCATGATCACCCTCTTCGTATAAAGGTGTTCCTCTACGGCTGATTTATCCATATGTCCCAGATGGCAATTCCTCTTGTGTTCGAGGCAGGTGTTAATACTTCTTTGTGTAGTACCAATATAAACCAGTCCACAACTGCAAGGGATTCTGCAATGTAGTTTCCACACTGTACTTTCTCAACACTTTTCCAATGCAATCTGTAATCATACTGATGAATGAAAGGGAAACTTTCCCTTTGGGCCGTCTTCGTTCCTCATGGGTCCTGATTCTCTACCTAGGTGAAGTGTGCTGTTTATCTCCTTCTTAGAATAACCTTTCTTCTTGAATATCGACTGTAGATGTTCAAGCTCATCTTTTAAGTCAGTCAGTTCACAAATTTTGTGCACTCTTATCTGCCAAGGATTTAATCAACCCCCTTTTTTGTCTGGGGCGGTGGTTAGAATCTTTATGCAGGTAGGGTCCAAAGTCCTGTCCCCTTGCTTGATAACAGACAAATCCAAGAAATTCAGTTGGCCATTATTGTCTGCCTTAATAGTAAATTGTATTTTTGAACTGATACTGTTGAGATGTGTAAGGAAAGCATCCAATTCGTCTGCACCATGTGTCCATACTGAGAAAGTACCATTGACATAGAGGTACCACCCAGCTGGTCTTTTCCTGGCAGTCTGCAATACCTGTTGTTCAAAGTTCTCCAACAGCTGGCCTAAGAGGACTGCCTATAGCCACTCCGTTAATCTGTTCATAAAAATCATTATTGTATTGAAATAGGTCATGGTGAGGCAGTGTGTGAATAACTCCTTAATATCTACTGGAAAAATATCAACATTACATGAGTTAGCTTTGTTCACTGGAATCATCTTACATAACGAGACAACATCAAAACTAACAAGGATAACACCTTGGCCCACGTGCATTTCTTTTTATATTTGATGAAATGTTATGAATTTTTAATATGGCTTATCAGTTCCACTAACATACTGTTGCAGCAGTGAGGCAAGGTGTGTCTAGCAAATTTGTGGGTGGTAGACCCTATAGCACTCACAGTACGCCTCAAAGGAACGTGTGGTTTGTGCACTTTGGTTAATCCATAGAGCCTAGGTGGGTGTACTTCCAAGTTGCACAGTAGTTTCTCATCGTCAGAGGAGAGTGAAGATGTTTTCACCAGTCGATTAGCGATTTTTAAGATCTACGTAGTTGGATGCTTGTGAAGTTTTTTTAATAACTGGTGGGATCCGAAACATTATTGATCTTTTCATGATAGTCTTCATCAGGACTGTGGCATTACCCTTATCTGCAGAAAGAATTATTATGTTTTTATCTGCATTGATGTACCTGAGCACAAGAATGACAATCGATTACTTTCAATCGCGACTGTTGTATATTCGACGTTCCCTAGAGTTCTGGTTGCAGGTCGCCATTTTACCTCTGAAGATGTCTTCCGCAGTTGTAGAGGAAACATAAGCAGAAAATTTTATACTTCAACCACAGTATAATAGCCTGGAAATTTTAATTTGATGGTTGCTGTTATGCCACTTTTTCTACCATATATTCACAGTTTTGTTGTTAATTGATGAAGCCAATGAACATGGAAAAAACGAAGGAGAAGGAGAATTGATTACCTGGTTGTGGTGGCAGATTGATCTTTAGCTTAGCCCAAGGTGTAGGTTAGAATGGAAGGTAACAGTGTTTGGTTGTGAGTTGGCGAAGCCAACAATGTAACAGTAAAAAAACAGGTTGTAGTGCAATACTGATCTGTAGCTTGGTCCATTTGAAAAAAATCAAAAATAACATCATGTTGCAGTCACCATACTGCTTATGGCATTTGTTAAATGTTTCCTTACAGTTCCAGGGGAAAGAATATTGTCACTTAACATGGGAAAAAATGTACATTCACTCTAGGTTTAGTGTGTTTTCTCTGAGGAAATACTGTATTTTTAACCAGGAAATCTGGGAAAAATCAGGTTTTTTTTTTCCTTGTCTGTGTATACACCCTATAACAGAATAAATGGATAGCTTCTAAAAAGCCAATGAGTTTTAAATGGGTATACTTGTATCCTAGAACTTCATTGTGAAAGTATGTCTCATGTGAATTGTCCAGAGTTAATAGCACAGGATCCTGAACTTAAAAGGATAATTGTTAGATCAGATGATGATTTTTTTCCATTTACTTGAGAATTATTGAATTGTTTCTTGTTCGAAACATTTTTTTTCAAACATTGTATCTGTTGTTGTTGAAATATCGGTGTTAGCTCACATTTGTTTATTGGTTAATTTTTTCGTACTACTATTCATCCATTTACATAACTTTTTTCACTTCACTTTGTAGGTCATTTTCAGATGTTATCTTCTTCTTCTTCTTCTTCTTCTTCTTCTTCTTCTTTTTTTTGTGTGTGTGTGTGTGTGTGTGTGTGTGTGTGTGTGTGTGTGTGTGAAGTATGAATGGAAAGAAACCTTGTGTACAAGTTACATATTACAGAATCAGTGTTCCTAAAGCACATAATTTTGCACGACAGTAAATTAAAAGAAACTTTTAAAAGGATCAAATGTAGCCACTTGTGAGAAGACATCTGTTTTCCAGTATCAATTGACATGAAACATGTTGCAAAGTATTTGTTAACAGAAAAGTAATAGTTTTAGATATTGACTATCTGCAGTACTTACTCTCAGTCACAACTTTTATTTTGGTTTTGCTGATCAGGGTTCTGATATACTTAATATTTGTGTTCTTTGGATTGTAGCTTACTCATATAGGTGCTTTTCATAGGTCCCTTGCAAGGATCGCCAGCTATATTGGCTGTTCCTGTGCTGTCTCCGTGTCTTCGAGCTGAGCAGTTGTTGGTGACTGTAGACACACACACAGGAATGTTACAATGCCATGTCCCACAGCATGATGCTCCCCTTGTGCCTGAGCTCCAAACTGCACTGAACAATGACCATGCACGGCTGCCTGCTCTCATCTCAGAACTAAGGTTTGTCTCAAGTCAAAGTCTCTGTGCTATTATGTTGTGGAGGTACATGTTACTAGTATTGAAATAAGGCTATTTTGCTTTAATGTCTGTGTGTTAACATCAATAATGAATAATGCCAGTGAAGAAAGTCACCTTAATCATAAAGGAAAGGAAGCAAAGACTAGTAATGCTGATGTGTTTAATGGGTAAAATGTTGATTGTTGGCAGTCTACATTCTTTCTATTACGTGTGAAGAGACAATGTAGAAGAAAATAAATAAGAAATGTGAAAGGGAGCATCTGTGAAGTAAAGTGCTAGGAACCACCTGCCAGACAGGAGTGCATGCATGACTGCCTTGTTGAGGAGACGGATGGCTCTAAAAATTGTTGATTCATTGTTTCTTAGATTTGTATTCCAGCTTTTTCACTGTTCTCACGGCTTTAAATTTGAGATTGACTGTTTATTAGGTGAACTTTTGTATCTTACTGCAGTAACCAGTTTCGTTTGTAAACACCTGTTTCAGGGCAAGCAAAAATTAATGTTAGAGCATTATGGGAATGGTTGAAAGAATATTTTTTGAGGTAGTACTGTGGAAACTTGTTAGTATGTCCCTGATACCTGATTTTCCCCATGCAGTATGTCAATTTTTAAGTCCCATTCCCAGATGCGTTAATTGCATGTTAAAACAACTCTTTGCTCTCTCTCACCACTCATCACATTCAAATGTGGCAGTATCAGTACTGTTTGGCCACTGCAACTTTTTTTGCCACCTGGAGTTGTGGGAATGCTGGAAGTAGGACATTTATGGCCAAGAGTGGGGAAACGTGTTGGGATACAGTTTTGTGCAGTGTGAGCAACTTTGCATGTCATACAGATCGTGAGGTATGAGCGGCGGCAACTTGAAATTAGCGGAGGTTGAGGCCTGGCGGATATCGAGAAGAGAGGATATACTGAAGGGCGAGTTCCCATCTCCGGAGTTTGGATAGGTTGGTGTTGGTGGGAAGTATCCAGATAACTCGG
Organism: Schistocerca gregaria; assembly: GCF_023897955.1. Lineage (NCBI taxonomy): Eukaryota > Metazoa > Arthropoda > Insecta > Orthoptera > Acrididae > Schistocerca > Schistocerca gregaria. Next base: position 244,518,543 of record NC_064921.1, read on the forward strand.
ACGGTGTAACACTGTGCCAAGATGTGCTGGCCGTGCATCAAGGCATGTTTAGCCACAGGGTGATCCTCATTACCAACAAACACTGTCTGCCTGTGTCCATTCATGCGAATGGACAGTTTGTTGCGGGTCATTCCCACATGGAAAGCGTCACAGTGCAGGCAGGTCAGTTGGTAAATCACGTGGGTGCTTTCACACGTGGCTCTCCCTTTGATCGTGTACACCTTCCGGGTTACAGGACTGGAGTAGGTGGTGGTGGGAGGGTGCATAGGACAGGTTTTACACCGGGGGCAGTTGCAAGGGTAGGAGCCAGAGGGTAGGGAAGGTGGTTTGGGGATTTCATAGGGATGAACCAAGAGGTTACGAAGGTTAGGTGGACGGCGGAAAGACACCGTTGGTGGAGTGGGGAGGATTTCATGAAGGATGGATCTCATTTCGGGGCAGGATTTTAGGAAGTCGTATCCCTGCTGGAGAGCCACATTCAAGGTCTGATCCAGTCCCGGGAAGTATTCTGTCACAAATGGGGCACTTTTGGGGTTCTTCTGTGAGAGGTTCTGGGTTTGAGGGGATGAGGAAGTGGCTATGGTTATCTGCTTTTGTACCAGGTTGGGAGGGTAGTTGCGGGATGCGAAAGCTGTTTTCAGGTTGTAGGTGTAATGGTCGAGGGATTCAGGACTGGAGCAGATTCGTTTGCCACGAAGGCCTAGGCTGTAGGGAAGGGACCGTTTGATATGGAATGGGTGGCAGCTGTCATAATGGAGGTATTGTTGCAGTCTTGACTGCAATAAAACATTTTTTATTGAAACAACTGATTTTATCTAAGAGGAATTTTCTCAAAAATTTAAAAACTAACCTCCGTTGGACCAGGCCTTGAAGGTCCAACGGTTCTGACCCACCACACCAGTCCAGCCCAATAGCAGTTAACTTCAGTGATCTGACGGGAACTAGTGTTACCACTGTAGCAAGACTGTTGGCTGTTCTCAAAAATCACTGAAACTAAATATGTGCTGTTGGTGTATTGTGGATGTGTATCAGAGGAAATAGCAAAAGAATTTCATGACACTCCACTCACAATGAGTTGAATGGAACACTCCAACATGATACACAAAAAATTCATTCTATGAAACACTCGGGCATTTATAGACTTAAATGTGATGATTGTAATAAAATTTATGTAGCATAAATGAGTAGGAATTTTTGTACGAGTTAGACCGTGCCCGTGAATACCAGTGCAAATAATAAATCTTCTTTCTGTCCTCGCTTACGTAACAGTAAACATATAACTGATAAAAATAATGTGTGTGTTACTCATACTTAATAAGGGCATGCTTATGAACATTTACAAAGAAATTGAAATTTACACTCTTTAACAATCAGCCAAAATGTGTGCTCAGAGAACAAACTGATTTAAAAAATAAAAATTTGTTATAAATCTTCAAGCAGATTATATGTTGAAGACTAGAATAGTAGTTAATGGGTTTATACTTGATATGTTAGATGTGTTTGTTCTAGCCTTTCCCCTCCACCATTTTCCCCCCTCTTTCAACATCAGTAACTACACTACTTGCCATTAAAATTGCTACACCAAGAAGAAATGCAGATGATAAACGGCTATTCTTTGGACAAATATATTATACTAGAACTGACATGTGATTACATTTTCACACAATTTGAGTGCATAGATCCTGATAAATGAGTACCCAGAACAACCACCTCTGGCTGTCATAATGGCCTTGATGCACGTGGGCATTGAGTAAAACAGAGCTTGGATGGCGTGTACAGGTACAGCTGCCCATGCAGCTTCATCACATTACCACAGTTCATCAAGAGTAATGACTGTCGTATTGTGACAAGCCAGTTGCTCGGCCACAATTGACCAGATGTTTTCAGTTGGTGAGAGATCTGGGGAACCGTGTCCAGAAAGGCCTGTACAGGACCTGCAACATGCGGTCGTGCATTATCCTGCTGAAATGTAGGGTTTCACAGGGATCGAATGAAGGGTAGAGCCATGGGTTGTAACACATCTGTAATGTAAGGTCCACTCTTCAAAGTGCCGTCAATGCGAACAAGAGGTGACTGAGACGTGTAACCAATGGCAACCCATACCGTCACACCGGGTGATACGTCAGTATGGCGATGATGAATACCCGCTTCCAAATTGCGTTCACCACGATGTCGCCAAACACAGATGTGACCATCATGATACTGTAAACAGAACCTGGATTAATCGGAAAAAAATGACGTTTTGCCATTCGTGAACCCAGGTTTGTGGTTGAGTACACCATCGCAGGCGCTCCTGTCTGTGATGCAGCGTCAAGAGTAACGGCATGATTTCCAAGCTGATAGTCCATTCTGCTGCAAACGTCATCGAACTGTTCGTGCAGATGTTTGTTGTCTTGCAAACGTCCCCATCTGTTGACTCGGGGATCGAGACGTGGCTGCACGATCTGTTACAGCCATACGGATAAGATGCCTGTCATATCGACTGCTAGTGATAAGAGACCGTTAGAATCCAGCATGGCATTCCATATTATCCTCCTGAACCCACCAATTCCATATTCTGCTAACAGTCGTTGGATCTCGACCAACGCGAGCAGCAATGTCACAATACGATAAACCACAATTGCGATAGGCTACAATCAGACCTTTATCAAAGTTGGAAACGTGATGGTACGCATTTCTCCTACTTAAATGAGGCATCACAATGACGTTTCACCAGGCAACGCTGGTCAACTGCTGTTTGTGTATGAGAAATCGGTTGGAAACTTTCCTCATGTCAGCACGCTGTAGGTGTCGCCACCAGTGCCAGCGTTGTCTGAATGCTCTGAAAAGCTAATCATTTGCAGATCACAGCATCTTCTTCCTGCCGGTTAAATTTCGCGTCTGTTGCACGTAATCTTCATGGTGTAGCAATTTTAATGGCCAGTAGTGTATTTACATCTACCTAATATGTTAGAGCTTTACCTTCATTACTTACCAGCCAAATATATAATTTTGTAGGATGAAATGTAGAAGAGGTTTTCAGCTAATGGATAATAAAGTGGACAATAACTTTTGTTTTGTAGGTAATTATAGTTTCACTTGAAGTCTGTAACTCAAGCAGTCTGCATGTTATATTCACTACTCGCTTTAATTATGTTATCAATAATGGTGCAGTTTATGTTTTATTAAGGGGTTAATTATTACTACACATTATATCAACTCTTAGTATTTATTACAGACAAAATTTCGAGCTTTCGCAACCGGCGGCTGCTTCGTCAGAAAAGAGGGAAGGAAAAGGAAAGATGAAAGGATATGGGTTTTAAGGGAGAGGGTAAGGAGTCATTCCAATCCCGGGAGCGGAAAGACTTACCTTAGGGGGAAAAAAGGATAGGTATATACTCGCGCGCGCGCGCACACACATCCGCACATACACAGACACAAGCAGACATGATGTCTGCCTGTGTCTGTGTATATGTGGATGGATATGTGCGTGTATGTGTGTGCGCGCGCGCGTGTAATTACCTATCCTTTTTTCCCCCTAAGGTAAGTCTTTCCGCTCCCGGGATTGGAATGACTCCTTACCCTCTCCCTTAAAACCCACATCCTTTCATCTTTCCTTTTCCTTCCCTCTTTCCTGATGAAGCAGCCGCCGGTTGCGAAAGCTCGAAATTTTGTGTGTGTGTGTTTGTGTGTTATTTTATTGTGCCTGTCTACCAGCGCCTTACCGCTTGGTAAGTCTTGGAATCTTTGTTTTTAATATATTTTTCCCATGTGGAAGTTTCTTTCTATTTTATTTAGTATTTGTTATTTAGCCATAGTATGTGTCAAGGAACACAGTACACTAAAGCTGGAAATGTAATTTGCTTCCATAAGTGTTAACTAATATTTCAGTAATCCTTTATAACATTACATTTGATATCTAGTATATACATCTCTGTTACATGGTGTACCTGTCGTGTTTTATGTGCTGATGTGATGTAACAGTATTTGCAGACATATAGGCTGGTCCACACGCAACGATCTGTCTGCGCAGATATCGGCGTAGATGTCTGTACATGCAAAAGATCGGTGCAAATGTGTTGTGTTCACACGACACAAACTCCATTCTACTACTCACCTGCCATCTGTCGGTGTTAAAAAAGAAATATCAGTGACAAGCTACTAAGCCCGCCAAAAATGTCAGAAGTTTAATTAATTTATTTTGAAATTTAGGAATTGAAGATATTCTGTTGTGGTCAGTATTTGCAACTTGTGTTGCAAAAAACATTCAGACAAAACGCAGGAAACAGAGAGAGCGGTCAAAATGGTATACATAGTGGCTGCTAAAGCGAAAGCATTTTTAGGACGTACATTTACTGCGAGAGTTGCATGGCCACCCTAACAACTGGCGTAATTATTTACAGATGGATGTCGAAACTGCCGGCTGGAGTGGCCGAGCTGTTCTAGGCACTACAGTCTGGAACCGCTCGACCGCTATGATCGCAGGTTCGAATCCTGCCTCGGGCATGGATGTGTGTGATGTCCGTAGATTAATTAGGTTTAAGTAGTTCTAAGGGACTGATGACCTCAGAAGTTAAGTCCCATAGTGCTCAGAGCCATTTGAACCATTTTTTGATGTCGAAACTTATAATTGTCTCTTAACGCTCGTAATCTCTCATATTATACGAAATAATACTTGAATGAGAAGAGCAATTTCTCTCCATGAACGGCTGACGATGACATTAAGATTCCTGGCAACAGGAAGGAGCTATAAGGACTTTAAATTTTCAACTGCAATTTCTAAACAAGCATTGAGTGAAATTATACCCAACACAAGTGAAGCTATTTACGCTGTCCTGAAGGATGAGTTCATGATGGCAAGTCAAGTACATTAATTCTGTCAAGTTACAAATAATATTTTTGCTGACAAAGAATCACAATATTTTTGCTGTTTTAGACGTGTTTGAATCACAAAATACCATAAACTTGGTGGTATATTTCATCCTCTCCAACACCAGATCTTCGAGATTTTTGAACTTTTGATAATTATTTACAGTACACAGTCCACAACGATTTTTATTATTACCATTTCTCAGTTCACCGGTGCATCTACTTCTCGCAATTTTTCAATTAATGCATTGTATGCAGCTGTCTGTCTGTTCCTGTCACTGTACTCTTTACTTTTAATCTTCCACAAACATGGGTAATTTCTATAAAGTTCAATGAATTCACTGATAAACTGTCTAGAACACTGAAGAGCATCAGCCATTTTAATGCTGCGTGCACACAAACACTAGGCTGAACAAGCAGCTGTTTCGCGCCAGATTTGCGGCGATCTCCTGTCCACACGCTCTAATTTGTCTGCGCAGATGTGGTTTGAACCCACAGATTTGAGACGATTCGCTTAAACCTCCAACTCCAACTTCCAGGTTTGCACACACCTCATGTCGCTGCAAATCTTCTGTCCACATGCAACAATCTGTCTGCGCAGATGTAATGTGCACAGACATTTGCGCAGACAGATCGTTGCATTCGGACGGGCCTTATGGGCTGTTTGTAAATATTTGTTTTGTAAATATTACTTGATGTATAATTAATGAATTTCTTGTGTTGCTTTATTTTGTGAATGTGTTTGTGATATGTTTTCTTGTTGTTTAGCCCTACATTTTCTGCCCCAGTTATTTGTGCCACTCTTTACAAATAATGAGGTATATACTACTTTAGTTTCAATGATAGGCTCCTTTTACAATTATACTGAACTGAGAAGTAATGGAAATGAACTGAGATGTAATTGAAATACATGTAAGTGAATACTTTTAACTCATTTGACTATACTGATGAATTTAAACGCCAAAGGTATATGTATTGCATTTTAGACAAACAGTGTGAAACTATACACCCCTTGCCACTCCCTGTCTCATTCTTGGCAAACACTATGATTTTACCCATAATTTAAGGTGTTTATAAATCAGTGGTGTGGTTTTAAAAATTCATAATAGGTCAATTTATTACTTTATATGGACAAATGTTTCACCACAAGCAGTGGCAGCTGTCCCAGTTTTTTATGCATTTGTACAGTTCTTCAATATGTGCACTCTTGGTCACATGACACACACCTACATGGTAATCAGATTCTTCCCATACTCTGTATAGAACATTCTCTCTGATAATCTGCAGTGCATGCTATATCTGGTCACTCCCTTCCTCAAGGGAAACAGCATTTGGTGGTACATAAACCCCCACAGAAAGAAATCATGGGGTGTTAAATCCAGCAAATGGGCTGATCAAGGGAGAAGGCTGTGGTCTAATGTTGCAGCATGTCCAATCCATCATTGGTGAAGAACACATTTAAGAAGCTCTTGTACGTTCCTGCAAAAATGGGCGAAGCATTGTCCAATTTCAAAATGTAATCATCATAACTGGTGTTCAGCTGGGGTAACAACCAGGTTTTCAACACGTCTTGAAGTGAGTTAAGTGTCACTGTTCGTTGTTAAAAGAAAAATGGGCTGTGGACTTTCTCGTATGACACCACACAAAAAATATTCACTTTTGATGAGTCACACTGATGTTCCATCAGTGTTTGGTTTCTCTCTTCCCCAGATATTGACATTGTGTGTGTGTGTGTGTGTGTGTGTGTGTGTGTGTGTGTGTGTGTGTGTGTGTATGCTTCTCCTTGCAACTTACATGGAAAGTGGTTTCGTCACAGAAGCTAAGTATTTTTATAAAACCAACATCCTCTACTCCAGTTTTCCACAAAAGTCGAGCTTTTTCGCTTTGTCTAGTGGTGTAAAGGTCAACGCTAATCCCTATTTGTATAGTTTAAAACAAAGCCGTTTACACACACTGTAATATTTGCCTTGAGCAGTTGCCTGCTTGCTTTACTAGGTAACTTGTGAGGACTTCGATGAAATGCCTCATGTGCTGTTTTGAAGTTTGCATCAGCTACACGACGTTAGCCATGATTCTACCCCTTACAAAGGCATCTGTCGGTATCACATACTTAGATTATTATTGCATGGTAAATCTTTCCTAAGCCATGCACGAAACTTGCGTTGCAGTGTAACCACAGATCTGGACACCTCAAAACAGAGCACATGGTAAGCCTTTATCTGTTGTGATGCCACCTTGGAACAGATGCAATGCCTGCATTTACCGTGGCTATGACTATGCATTCACTATGGTGTCCATAGTAGCTTAACTGCATTCCTATTTTCTTATTCATTTTTAGGTCTACTCCTGCATTACCCCTATTTGATTTTGTATTTGTAACCCTGAACTCGCCTGATCAGAAGTTCTGTTCATCCTTCCACCAAACTTCAGTTATTTTCACTGTATCAAACTTCAACCTGTCCATTTCCCTTTTTAAATTTTCTAATCTACCTGCCTGGTTAAGGGATCTTAACATTCCACGCTCTGACCTGTGGATTACCAGTGTTATTTTTCCTGGTGATGGTGTACGGCTTCACATATGGAAAGACTTTTCAATTGCATGCCACAGGACATACAACGTATTGCATAATGCTTAAATATATAAGCAAGAAAGATTGCTTCTATTGAATTTAAAGTCAGTTGTGATAATGTTAATGGTTAGTGTATGTATTTAATGTAATGCTCATCCATGTTGGTGTATTTTATAGAAGCTTAAAAATTACTTACTATTGAAATTGGTCAGTGTTTCTCTCACATAAAAGGGCTGTGTATTTTACAGAATGTAAAATGTTTCATAGTAACAAAAACACTGTACAAAATTGTAATCAAATTTAGCTTCTTGATGGCCAAAGAAGTTTTATTATCGTAGGCATCTTCTTATTTCATACACTGTGTATGTCTACAAACACAACAATAATAATAGTATTGTCTCTGACATTGTACTTTGTATTAATCACTATGTTATTGAAGTACAGGATGTATCAAAAAGAATAATTCGGTTTTAAAAAAATCATAACTATTATGTTATTTAAGATATGTGCATTAACGATGTACTGTTGGAAAGAACAAAATCTTCCCATTAAGTAGATGCATTGTGCACCCACTTCAGTTCTAGTAGAAATTGTGTCGGGACAACAGAAAGTGTTTTGAGTTCTATGTTTTGCGCAGTGCGTGTCAGTAATGATTGTTCCGTGTAACTTTAATATGAGGTTGGAGACTGATTCAAACATCTATATTTACCAACAGGATTGCGCACCACCACACTGACATCTGGAAGTGAGGGAATTTTTAAATCAAAGGATTACTGAGCGATGGATTGGTCGATGTGGACCAAATGATTCAGCCTTATATTACTCGTCTCCAAGGTCACCGGACCTGACATTATGTGATTATTTCTTGTGGGGGTTTATAAAGGACTCTATGTAACTCTGTTATTAACAACAATGAATGAACTGAGACATTGCATAACACCAGCTGTGGAAGCTGTAACTCAAGACATGCTCGCTGCAGTGTGGGAGCAATTTGAATACCGCATTGATGTATGCGGTGCATCTCAAGGGGGAGGGGCATACTGAATACCTATGGAAAGGCAGTAAAAAGAAAAAAAGCCTTTTTGAGTTTCCCATTCATAAAAAAAAAACAAAATTCATTGTATATGGTTATTAGTTTCAAAAATATAGACGTGCCAAATTGGATGATTCTTTTTGATGCACCCTGTATTATTATTCTGCAAGGCGGTGCAAAAAGAGCTATAAATTGACTTACATTATAATTCCTTGTAGAATAATTCATCTTTATTTAATTGTAACATTTGGTAAATCTAAGTTCATTCAACATGACTGATGCAAAAAAACTTTCTTCCTTACGTGTTACTCTTTCCATGATTTATGAGTCTTACGTGAAAGGATTACATGCATTATTACTTTTAAAATACCATTGTTGCTAATTATGTAACAAGAAATATATTTTACATTTTCCAGGTTTTGGATTACTCAACGTCGATGTGAAAAGACATTGCAACATCTCCCAGCCACTCCATATGAGCGCTTGCCATTATTGCATCATCCAGATCATCCAATGACTAAAATAGGAAGGCACCGTATGTATGTCAAGCTCCATCGGCATCCAAATGTTATTCTCGTAAGTTGTGAAATTTTGTTTTATATTTGCTTGTATTGTGTAACTACCATTTTTTATCGTGTGTAATTTTAAAATAATGAAACATAGATTAAAGCATATTTTAGCAAATTTAATCAATATTTGAAAATATAATATAATTAAATAGATAAAAAAAACCTGCTCACCAAGCAGCGGAAGGAGAAAACATATACACTCCTGGAAATGGAAAAAAAGAACACATTGACACCGGTGTGTCGGACCCACCATACTTGCTCTGGACACTGCGAAAGGGCTGTACAAGCAATGATCACACGCACGGCACAGCGGACACACCAGGAACCGCGGTGTTGGCCGTCGAATGGCACTAGCTGTACAGCATTTGTGCACCGCCGCCGTCAGTGTCAGCCAGTTTGCCGTGGCATACGGAGCTCCATCGCAGTCTTTAACACTGGTAGCATGCCGCGGCAGCATGGACGTGAACCGTATGTGCAGTTGACGGACTTTGAGCGAGGGTGTATAGTGGGCATGCGGGAGGCCGGGTGGACGTACCGCCGAATTGCTCAACACGTGGGGCGTGAGGTCTCCACAGTACATCGATGTTGTCGCCAGTGGTCGGCGGAAGGTGCACGTGCCCGTCGACCTGGGACCGGACCGTAGCGACGCACGGATTCACGCCAAGACCGTAGGATCCTACGCAGTGCCGTAGGGACTGCACTGCCACTTCCCAGCAAATTAGGGATACTGTTGCTCCTGGGGTATCGGCGAGGACCATTCGCAACCCTCTCCATGAAGCTGGGCTACGGTCCCGCACACCGTTAGGCCGTCTTCCGCTCATGCCCCAACATCGTGCAGCCCGCCTCCAGTGGTGTCGCGACAGGCGTGAATGGAGGGGATGAATGGAGACGTGTCGTCTTCAGCGATGAGAGTCACTTCTGCCTTGGTGCCAATGATGGTTGTATGCATGTTTGGCGCCATGCAGGTGAGCGCCACAATCAGGACTGCATACGACCGAGGCACACAGGGCCAACACCCGGCATTATGGTGTGGGGAGCGATCTCCTACACTGGCCGTACACCTCTGGTGATCGTCGAGGGGACACTGAATAGTGCACGGTAATCCAAACCGTCATCGAACCCATCGTTCTACCATTCCTAGACCGGCAAGGGAACTTGCTGTTCCAATAGGACAATGCACGTCCGCATGTATCCCATGCCACCCAACATGCTCTAGAAGGTGTAAGTCAACTAGCCTGGCCAGCAAGATCTCCGGATCTGTTCCCCATTGAGCATGTTTGGAACTGGATGAAGCATCGTCTCACGCGGTGTGCACGTCCAGCACGAACGCTGGTCCAACTGAGGCGCCAGGTGGAAATGGCATGGCAAGCCGTTCCACAGGACTACATCCAGCATCTCTACGATCGTCTCCATGAGAGAATAGCAGCCTGTATTGCTGCGAAAGGTGGATATACACTGTACTAGTGCCGACATTGTGCATGCTCTGTTGCCTGTGTCTATGTGCCTGTGGTTCTGTCAGTGTGATCATGTGATGTATTTGACCCCAGGAATGTGTCAATAAAGTTTCCCCTTCCTGGGACAATGAATTCACGATATTCTTATTTAAATTTCCAGGAGTGTACAAAGGTTAAAGAAATGAGCAAGCTTTCAGAGCAGTGGCCAGTTATTCTGGCAGAAGGGTTGAATGGGAAGGAAGAGGGAGGAAGGAAAAGGACTGGCGAGTTTTAGAAAATGGGGAGAGTTCAAAAAAGTCTGGGTCTTGGGAGACATACTGATAAGTCTCCTCTTTCCTCGGACTCTGGGCAACTTTCCCGAACTCCCCCCATTTCCTAAACGTAGCCAGCCAATTTGCTTCATCCCTCTTCCTTCCCCTTCAAATGTTCTACTGGAAGAAGGAACCACTGGCTTCAAAAGCTTTCCCATTTCTGTAGTCTTCATATATATTTTCTCCTGTTGCTGCTTGTTGAGTAGCTATTTTATATATCCAATCACTTTATAGATTATAGTCTGAAGCATCTGAAAGTGCCTTTCTTTCTGCCACAGTATGAAAACAAATAAATTAATGAAAATAAAAATACTCCATTCCTGTGGAATCTTCAAAATTTTAACTGTCTGTGTTCCACAATGCATTACCTCCATGCAGCTCTCCATGCTACCCTATCCTGTGCTAGCTTCTTCATCTCCCAGTACTTACTGCAACCTACATCCTTCTGAATCTGCTTAGTGTATTCATCTCTTGGTCTCCCTCTATGATTTTTACCCTCCACATTGCCCTCCAATGCTAAATTTGTGATCCTTTGGTGTCTCAGAACATGTCCTACCAACCGGTCCCTTCTTCTTGTCAAGTTGTGCCACAAACTCCTCTTCTCCCCAATTCTATTCAATACCTCCTCATTAGTTATGTGATCTTCCCATCTAATCTTCAGAATTCTTCTGTAGCACCACATTTCAAAAGCTTCTATTCTCTTCTTCTCCAAACTATTTATTGTCCATGTTTCACTTTCATACATGGCTACACTCCATACAAATATTTTCAGAAATGACTTCCTGACACTTAAATCTATACTCGATGTTAACAAATTTCTCTTCTTCAGAAACGCTTTCCTTGCCATTGCCAGTCTACATTTTATATCCTCTCTACTTCGACCATCATCAGTTTATTTTGCTCCCCAAATAGCAAAACTCCTTTACTACTTTAAGTGTCTCATTTCCTAATCTATTTCCGTCAGTGTCACGCGACTTAATTCGACTATGTTCCATTATCCTCGTTTTGCTTTTGTTGATGTTCATCTTATATTCTCCTTTCAAGACACTGTCCTTTCCCTTCAACTGCTCTTCCAAGTCCTTTGCTGTCTCTGACAGACTTACAATGCCATCGGCGAACCTTAAAGTTTTTATTTCTTCGCCGTGGATTGTAATACCTACTCCGAATTTTTCTTTTGTTTCCTTTACTGCTTGCTCAGTATACAGATTGAATAACATCGGGGAGAGGCTACAACCCTGTCTCACTCCCTTATCAACCGCTGGTTCCCTTTCATGCCCCTCGACTCTTATAACTGCTATCTGGTTTCTGTACAAATTGTAAATATATATAAAGAAGAGTTTTGTTTTTGTTTTTACAAATGATAGGGCACAAAGAGATACAATTATTGTACGATAAATACCCAAAACTTTTTTACTGACTGAGGTATGGAAGTAACTTCCCCACAGCAGTGAGAAGTCTATGGAATGAGATATGTAAACACACCAGTACAGTAGAGCTACTGGTAAACCCAGGGGCCACATTGAAACACATCCTCAGCACTGGGAAGTGGCAGAGGATGACGAGTTAACTCATCCACAGCAGTTAAAGTGTTCTTGTAAGCTGGATATTAAAAACTAACTCTTCAATTATCAGCCCAGCAAAATTCTTTCATCTAGTGTTAACAATAATTTATTTACTAACAAAGAGATAGAGGGGCTGGCCAGTACTTACCTCAGCTCAGTACAGCCGATAGAAACACAAAAAACAACCGAAAATTTAAGTTCCTAGCTTTCGGAATAAATGTTCTTTCATCAGGGAGGAGAGAGGGGAAAGAAAGGGAAGAAGGGAAAGTGGATTTAGTTACTCACAACCTAGGTTATGAAGCAACAGGGAAAGGAAAACAGGGAAGGTAGCAAGGATGGAGGCATTTATTTAGGTTTAGAAGTCACCATTTGTCACTCTGTGATATTTTAAACATGAATTACTTAATTACTTTTTTCATTGTTCCTTGTATATTTTTTCACTGGTGCAGGAGATAATTGCATGGAGGGGAATTTTAAGTACTATTTGTTTGTGCAAGATGAATAATTGGCATCTTTGCATTAAAGACACTATGCACATAAGTGAGTTCTGTTGAAGTGGGCTCACAGTAACTTCCTTTGGCTACTAATGCATTGTAGTGACGTTGTGGTTTTCAGAAAAGGTATCTATGTACACACAACTGAAGTGGCAAGTTAATTACAGATATCATAAATTCTGGTCATTTCAACCATTGTTAGATATGTCATAGAAGATGCAATTCGAGTATGTACTTCATACAGTAGTAGTTTGGATGTTGGTAATACCGATGCACTTGTAATTCTGGCTACCCATAAATTTGCGTTTATCAAAGTCAATTAAAAAAAATTAGGGAATGTGATCATTCGCCTATACCTTATGTATGTGTGGTGCAAATACTCACTTTTGCTGTTATTTTTCCAGTTTAACACCACACTCTCCTACATATAACCACCAAGATACTCATATGCTGGTTAATAAAATAGAAAGACACTTCCACATGGGAAAAATATATTAAAAACAAAGATTCCAAGACTTACCAAGTGCCGGCAGACAGGCACAATGAACAAAACACACAAACACACACACAGAATTACTAGCTTTCGCGACCGATGGTTGCTTCTTCAGGAAAAAGGGAAGGAGAGGGAAAGACGAAAGGATGTGGGTTTTAAGGGAGAGGGTAAGGAGTCATTCCAATCCCGGGAGTGGAAAGACTTCCCTTAGGGGCAAAAGGGACAGGTGTACACTCGCGCACACACACACACACACACACACATATCCATCCGCACATACACAGACACAAGCAGGTGTGTGTGTGCGAGTGTACACCTGTCCTTCTTTCCCCCTAAGGGAAGTCTTTCCGCTCCCGGGATTGGAATGACTCCTTACCCTCTCCCATAAAACCCACATCCTTTTGTCTTTCCCTCTCCTTCCCTCTTTCCTGAAGAAGCAACCATCGGTTGCGAAAGCTAGTAATTCTGTGTGTGTGTTTGTGTGTTTTGTTCATTGTGCCTTTCTGCCGGCGCTTTCCCGGTTCATATGCTGGTTATGCGCATTTGGGTAATTGTGTGTTATGTTTGGGAGAGAATGTACTCTAACTAGAAAAAGAGGAGTAGCTGCTAAACGAGTAAAGCCTTTCTACTGTTACGTTGATCATAACTTACTCATTTCACACGTAGTAAGCTGAACTGGTATTCCATATAAGGTTACTTCACAAGGGAGATGCTTAGGTGGAGGGCTGGAGGGATTGAATCCCATTGATGCAAGCCATACATTTTCCCCTACAATGTAAGATAATTCATGATGGACAAAGCTAGGAGAGAGAAGCAGCAGACTAGCATAGGCAAAGAGAGGATTCCCTGCCAGAAGAATTCTACTAGTATCAAATGTAGGCTTTAATTTGAAAAAAGAACTCTGAAAGTTAAGGTCCTGGAGAACAGCATTGCATGGAAATGAATCATGGACTGCGAAAAAGCTAGAAAATATATGTTTTATCTTTCTCTTTTATGGTTTCAGGTTGTAGCTTTCAAAGAAAAGGAAAATTGCCCCTGTGAAATTGATTGTTCTTTCTACCTTGCTGTTGTGAAACATGCATCAATTGAGGATGATCCCCATGATGATACCATTGAGACTGAGCTCCCTAAGATGTACCTGAAAGTTCTTACCCTTATTGAATTTGATACCTTTGTGATAACTCATGGACCTTTTACAAGTGTTGACGGTAAGTAGAAAATACATTCTTAGTAATGCATTTATGTTAAATAGCTGTGACTACTGTATATCCTGAAAGTCATCTCAAGAGCTCATTAATGTAATTCCTGTATCTCATATCTTTAATCTTTGTTGTTAAAATTCCATATGTGATGTTGATTCTGTATTTCTTAATTTTTGTGTTCTAAGGATTAAATTCTCTTACTGTGTAATATGTATCAATGCAGTAGACAAGTGTTTTGTGTTGTTACAGATCAGAGTGAGAAAAAACGGAAAGCACAGACTGGAAGAAATGAAACAACTCCTAGACGACCAAAACACCCTGCATATTTCATACCTGAACTTGCACATGTGGTAGCATTATGTGATGAGAGAATTCCATTTGTCACACTTGCACAGGAGGTAAAAATGAATGTTCTCTCTCTCTCTCTGCCTCTGCCTCTGCCCGTGCCCCTCTCCCCCTCCCCCTACCTTCTCCCTCTCCCTCCCCCTTTACTTTATTCTGTTGATAATCATTTGATGTTCTGGTTTATTTTGTTTACTGTGGACATTAGGAAGTAGTTTTATATTGTCTAGTTTTTTTGTGGGAATGTGAAAGTTTATTTCCTAAATTGGGTATTGTTTATGTTGAGTATCAAAATAAGCATGTGAGAAGAATGCATGAAATCAATATGATAATTGCTGTAACAGTGTCAGACACACTAATTACAATCACAGATTGGTGAATTTGAGTTAGTGACGACTTAATGGCATGTGCACAATACACATAATACCATGTGTGCTGCAAGATTCTATTATAATCATACAGTATGCATTAGGATTTGTCTGCAATTACCAAACAAAGAGCAAACAGTGGCAGGTTGTTGCTTAAGCACATCTTTCTCATGTTTCATCAGTTTCCACTTCAGCAACTCTTATATTACATGATTCAGATGCATTTTGTTTGAATTGTGGTTCCATAGTTGAAACCACTCCAGAAAAATGCAGCCCTTGCAGTGTTTTTTGAGACAGCTATCATTATGCCAGAGAGACAAAATATAAAGATATGAAATTGTGGAACAGGAAAAAATGTGGATAAGAAAAGACAGTGATATCTGTGATCATTTCAGGTTTAGAGGTATCTTTGATGTTAACTGTACACAATGTTGGACCAGAAACTCTTTCTAGAATCTTCAGGTGCTACAAGACAATTGTTTAATGATAACTGACATAACTTCGACCAGATATCTCAGATTTAATCCGTGGAAACTCTTGCAGGACTTCCTCAGATTCTTTAAGTTTTTCATGAGGTTCTCTTTACATGTGACTTCCTTTGGAATCTGATGAGCTGTTTTTCACCCATTACTTATCATCTTTTCGTGAGAGGCATTTAATAAAAATAAGAAGCATCCTTAAATAAAAAGTGCTTGTTAAGAAGCTTATTCTGGCCACAACTAAAGCCCTTGTGATTAAATGGTTCTGTCAAAGATGTGCATGAAAAAGAGATGTGAACAGTGTTACAAGTGGACTGGCCTTTGTAGCCTAATTGTTAAGAAACTCTTTTCTGAACATTGAAATATACATGCGTTTTGTAACCCAATGAATCTAAAATTGGTAAATCTCTCCTTGCACCCTTTCTACAGAGATTCAGAAAAGGGTTACAATAGCACAAAAGTTAAATTTGAGCCTGTATTATGCTGTGATCTTTGTAATTAAAGAGGCAGCCACAATTCTGTCGTCAGATGATATTAATTACAATTGTACATTCCATTAAATAAGGTGTAGAATCTATGCACCTCAGTAATGCACTATTTGTACTTATGTTCAAGTTCATATATAAGATTAAGCTAGCAACAATGCGACATAGAAAATTCCAGCAATTTACTTTAAAATTCCGCCATAACAGAAGTCTTTCAGACTCTAAAGATTTTTGGTGAAAATGTTGGACACATGTAAATCGGTTGACAATAAGGAACATACGAAGGTTATATGTAGTTTATGTGATGGAAAAATGTGAGGTGCTCCCACACAGTGCTTGACACTCAGATGTTTAAAATTTAAGTTAAATCTCACTTGTTACAGGCTATCTATGTATCTTTGACTCTGTAAAATTTTATATTAGTTACTCTTGTTACTTAGCTGTCTTTCTACTATTTGTTAATTACATTAACACGATAAGAAACTACACTGTTCAATATAACCATAAAATCTTTCTCAGCAGACTTACTGTTTTAAATATTTTTGGTTTACTTGTCATGTTAATTAACACGAATACACTGAGAATGTTTAAAACAACTTTATCCAGGTTTTGTACATGACCACAATGAAAAAAAGCTTTCAAATAATATTGAAAAGAGCTGTCAAAAAAACTAAAACATTTTAACAAATTTACATAGATTGTTAACGAGACTTGCTTATTTTTTATACTATTTTCAGCTTTCTCGCAGAGAAATAGCACATCAGGGGCTTCAGGTGGAAGCAAATGCTACAGCCCTTGTATTGCGTTTAGTGCAGCTACCTCCCCCAATTGGCCCTACTGTCCATCCTTCATCATGGCAGGCTCTTCTCAAAAGGCTGCTTTCAGTAGCCATTCGTGTACAGGGAAAAGCCACGAAGAGCTGGATGGCTGAATTTGTGTTCTATGGAAGTCCTCTTGCTAGCTTGCATCCAAAGGAACAAGGTAACTGTAGCCTTAACAATTTTTCAGGATTTCTTGAACTGGTAGTACTGACAAAGTTTAAGTTCTCCGCTCTTACCCTTTATTTTGTATTCAGGTAAGTCTGAAACATAATTAAGTGTAACCAGAACCTCTTTTCAAATGGCATTTTATGTTTTTTGTGGGGTTTTTGTCATAGTGAAGTCATTAAATATTTTTAGTAGTGTTGGTTGTTCATACATACAGCTGTATGCACTGATTTTATCTGTTTATCACGTAATTCTTATCCAAACTTGCCCTTCACATTATAAAATATCTTTTACACAATGTGTTTTGATACCAATGCTACCAATCTTCAGGGACAGTGTAGCAGAGCAACAGCTCCATTTCAAGACAAGAAGTGTGTGTTTCTAAAATGGTACTTAAAAAGTTTTAATCCCTGTTTTGGTAGTGCTACAAAGATGGCTGTTTCGGTAGTGCTACAAAGATGGCATTATTTACATTTTTAATAAATATGCAGGTGGCTGTCATAAGACAGAGTGGCTAGTATCTCAACAAATGTTGTTTCCTGGAATGTGCTGTAGGCCTTTATTTTTCTTCATTTGATCAGTACTATCTGCTGCATGAATAAATACCATCAATAAATTCATACAGAAAAAAGTTTACCTACTCTCTGGATATATTGTGGGAGTTAAATGATTATTCAATAGTAGAGTTTCAAAAAATATATTTATTTCAAATATTTCCTTTATTTCATCTCAGATAACTACATTTAAGTTCTTTAGAACACAATTGTTACTGTAATGCAAGCCTTTTAAATCCAGTTTTGTGAGGGCATTTGTTCTTTTTCTCCTCAACAGGTTTGAGGAGACCAGTATATTTCCAATATGACATGGGAACAGCAGACGCAGTTCGGCAGACCGTTGATTCTCTGCTTAATGATTGGGCTCAGATAGTGCATTTATATTCTGTTGTTGAAGACCTTGCAGAATATTTTCGTATTGGTGAGTGACGCAATGGAGTCCTGAGTCCATTATTTTGTATATGTTTGTCTTATTCCTCATATAAAGTACTTAAACATCCTTTGAGTATTTTCCTTGAGTTTATACTAAAATAGACTAATATTCTGTTTATGTGTGTGCCATCTTGTCGACATGCCACTGCAGATATTTTCATTTTCAACAATGAGAGCCACAGTTGTACAGTGTAATCCTGCTATTACGTTCCCGGAATTAACATTTTTCCCCCGTTTATGACATTTTTTTTATTGCTCCCATCATATTTCCTATGTCCACAATGTTGATTCGTACTCGATTTTGTGTCTGCATATTTATGGTTTTTCCATGATTTACGCTTTATACAAAAACTTTTGTGGAGAAGAAAACCGAAAAAGTTATGTTGGAATCACACTGGCTGTCAAGTAGTGATTGCAGACATTAGGTGGTTAAGTTTAATGAAACCAGGGCACTCATCTCAGCAGATTTGGAGCAGTAAACATGTAAAAGTTGGAACAATTCATGCCTTATCTCCTATCGTTGCCAAGCTCTACTTGGCATGGTGGCTGATGGGAGTTTCTAGCACCCTGTTAATTACAGGGTGCTCCCAAAACCAGATTTCGTAAACAGATTTCCCAATACTGCTTCTGGTTGTCAAGGTTCGTTGAATAAATATATGGTGAGCAGTCACAACTATTCCAAGCTGTCTCTATTGCGGATGTGCAATTTTGTGATTGTTGTCACACCCTTGCCTGAATCGTATTTAGTGTGTTTTGTCGTTTGGCCACTTGTAGCGCTAGTTGATTCCTTCACTCACTCTGCGTTGCTCATATGTTTTTAGTTTAAATGCAGCACCAAATACTTTTTTTCTATGCTGTGCGAAACCTGTTTTGAGAATTTATTTTCGTTGTCAAGTACAGTATTTACGTATGTATTTTTTGTGATGTTACACAAATAAACCATGTAAGTGATAGTTTGTGTGTGTGTGTTGGGTTGATCTACATAACTGAGGAGGCACAGTTCCTGATAACCTCAAAAAGACAAATACACTGCAAGAGACACAGAACAACACAGATGAAAATAACCCAGTTGCAAACACCATAAAATGCCTTGAGCTAAGCATGAAAAAATATGTAACTGGTGCTGTGTTTTATTATTTAAATAACAAATGACTGCTTCAGCCTTGCTAGAAACATCGATTATGTTGTATAAAATTGAGCGAAACATTTCTACCTCCCATAAAGTTATCAGCTCCCATTACATCAGCAGCTATTAGATAATAAACAGCCCCCTGGCAAGTATTTTGATGCTGATTATGTACACATACATAAAGTGCGATAATGCAAGGGGGTATCCCATACATAACTTTTACAGCTTCAGATGTTATTTCACTCATTTTACTTTTTTGCTCATTTTATACCTTTTTTTTAAAAAAAAAAAAAAAAAAGTTCCTTGAAAAGTGTAAAAACGGGTTTTCACTGTATGGGTAAGATAAATAGCAACAGCATCATGTGTTAATAACTTGTGTGTATTTAAATATTAATAATATCACCTTATGTCACTTATGTTAGGAGAAACAGATATAAAGATTACTCAATGTTGAATTATTCATATTGTGGGAAATGCACTTTGATAATGTGGAATAAGACCATATGAAATTGCAGTTCCCACAGATTTTAATTCATATACACATAGAAACTCATACTCTCTGAGAGCTATTAGTATTGTGGCATATTTTATAGCACTATGCAAACTGTACACCTTTCTCCAAAGTTCTTGCTGCCTTACCTTCTTATTGAGATCAAGGAAGGAAAATTAAGAAACAAAAATTCTGCTAGAATGAGACAGATGTACAAGAATTATTATCCACAATCTTGAATGAAGAGAGAACTTGTAAATAAAAGAAACTCAAGTATGAAGTGAATTCATTTATAAATATGTAGAAATTATATATGCTATACTGAAGAGAACCTATTTGAATAACCAGAGTACAAATAATATGCCCGAAAAAAATGCATGTGTCAGCACTTCATTATTGGGAAGATATAAGAGAATGAATTTGCAAACAATTAAGGATTAAAAAAACAGGAAAGAAAATAAATTGCCATAGATGAGGATAAAAAAGATCTAAAGATAAAGCAACAAAACTTTGAACAGAACATATAAATAAAGGTGAAAGCAGAATAGACCCAAAGGACTAATAAAGGGGGGGGGGGGGGGGGGGACCTCCTTGGCCTTAACAGAGGATCTGGTTTAATAATGAGTTTCAGTGTTCGAACACCAACTAATACTATTGAATAGCATGGATGTTAACAGTGGTTTGGCAGGCATATGTGCTCGTGTCACATTTGTGATAGACTAAATATATGTGGCAATGCCCCATGTTTAATATTGTGGGCAGTCTGATTAGTGTAAGTTGTGGCACAGGAGACAATCTGGTGTAGCACAATGAAAGTGAGACACTACAGTGCACTACTAGGACTGTATGTATTGGAACTGTTGTTCTTGCCTCCTTTCAACATGAGAATCACCTCATTCAGCTACTTATGACAATGTGGCTTGTACCCTCATCTGCACCAGATGTGACCTACACCTTTGAAAAGTCTTTGTGTGTATGAAAATAAACTTGTATTGTGATTTAGATTCCACATTATAGCATTTTATCTGTATACATAACTCATTATGTAACTCAGTCCTTAGGATGATACAAGACAAAGGTCAACTAACACCAATAGAACCATTCTTGACGTCGTATTCAAATCGATATTTGAGCTGATTACAGCTTTACATATTTATGGAGGAGTTCAACATTAAATTCACACTAAGATTTCACTTAACAATTTTCACTTGCAACAAGTAATGTTGGAAATGAAACTCACTTTAAGAGCTAGAAAAATTGGGGTAACAACAAATGATTGCAGCTAGAATTTTTCACTGGTCGTGAGCTGCCAACTCAAATGCATATGATGAAGTTTGGAATATATGTTGATATTAGCACTCTGATTTTGAGATGATCATCAACAAAAGTGAAGCAATGGTACAGGAATGTATTCAAATAAGTCAGGCAGTGCCGAGCAAATAAGATTAGGAAGTGGGCATGAAAACTAGTAACGAGTTTTGCTGTTTGGCCAGCAAAATAACTGGTGATGGCTGAGGATGCAATGTGTAGACTAACGAAAACAAGAAAAGAGTTTCTGAAGAAAAAAAAAAAAAAGCATTTGTTGAGAGCTACTATAGATTTGTACTGTGGCATAACTCGACTAGCCTCCATAGACTATGAGAGCCTAGAGTAAGGTAGAAGGGATGCAGTTATGAGAAATACATACTGACTACAATTTTGAATGCCATTAAATCACTGTAGCTGTAGATAATACTAAAACTAGTATGAAAAAGAATTATTGAGTTATTAACTGTAAACTGCAAGGGTGTGGTCTCTAACCAAGTCTTTTTGATATAGCTGGAGCCTGGCTACCAACACCAGCTTTTCTGAATTGAGCAGGTGAGAACTTTCCTGCAATATATTGTATGCTCCCATAAACCCCCTGACCTCAACCTGTTCTAGTCCGTGTCCTCCACTTACCTGTCCACGTCTTTACTTCCACTCCGGACAACACAATCTTCTGTTCCACAAACACATACAGTAGTCCTTTTCCCACAACCTGCCCCACTGCACGTAACAGCCCTATCCCATTCCCACCACGTCCCTGCAAACTCCCACAAGCAGCACTACACCTGTCCTTATCCCACCCAGCTCGCCCCCCTCCCTTGCCCACCCGAAGCCTCCTCCATACACCCACCACTGGATTGCTGCTCCTATCATGCGCATTTACAACTCAATCAGGCCACAGTGATCAGAGACAGTGGTCATGTGATGTGAGTTGTGCTAGTATGAAGAATTGCAATATGGCGTGTGTGTTTTCTACTTCAGAAGAAGGCCCTTTAGCCAACTAACATTTCTTCTCGCAATGTTTTCTACTTCAGAAGAAGGCTCTTTGACCAACTAAAATTTCTTCTCGTGATATTGTTGTTGTTCCACCTTGGACTTCTCTCTCTCTCTCTCTCTCTCTCTCTCTCTCTCTCTCTCTCTCTCTCATACACACACACACACACTCTTATCAAATTGTTATATCTACAAATAAAATAAAAGTAATAGCAGTGGAAGGGAAACAAGTAAGAAGAGCAAAAAAATGTCATGAACAGTAAGGTAATAGCACAGATAACTTCATTTAGTTATCTTGTTGTAGAGATTTCAATATACAAAACTAATTTAGTTCTGGTTCAAAATACACAGAAATATGACACATTAATGGTTATATAAGGAGAACCTTGGCAGAACTGTGAGGAAAGAGATACCAGGAAGACTGCACAATGTGATGGCTAAGCCTGCTTCCATGTATTGTAGTGAAAACTGGATTGTAAGAAAAAGAGGAACAAAGAACTGAAACAGCTGAGTGAGGTTTCTAAGTTCACTGTTAGGATGAACATTAAGAAACAGAGTCCAAAGTGAAGAAGTAAGACAGCAACTAGAATGTGAAAACGACGACAGACCACGTCAAAAGAATGTCACCTGAGCGCTTGCCATGGCAAGCAGTACATTTTAACCTAACTGAAAGATGGGATATAGAATGATCAGTGAAGTGATGGAGACAACAGTTTTGTTGAATACCTTTTCTCTTGGAATGAGCCAACACCCATTCCTTGAAATGAAAGAAGAAGAAGAAGAAGAAGAAGAAGAAGAAGAAGAAGAAGAAGAAGAAGAACTTGGCATAAAGAAGAGGTTGGTTGTTTGGCTGCATCCTGAAGCATCATGGAATAGGCAATTTAATAATTGTGGGAACTGGAGGGGAGAGATAGATTCTAAAGGGGGACTTAGGCATGATACAGGAAGCAGGTTCAAATTGATGTATTGCAGTAGTTCATCAGATATGAAGAGGCTTGCTGAATAGAAGCAGTCTTCGGACTTTACCCTCTTAACAGCAACATTATACAATATGGCATGGCCAGCAATTCAAAAGAATTTTGTGGAAAACAGCTCAAACAGCAGAAGCGTATAAAAAAGCATTATTATTATTATTTATTATATCTCGTATCCCATCATGGCACATTCCAAGCTGAATGACTCCTTGTCAAAGCAGTAAGAAATTATTTCCCTTGATATACATTCAGAGTGTGATTTCTGTAAGTCATACCCTGAAATGAGATCAACAGTATTAAAATAAATCTTGTCATACTACCCAGATTTACCTTCTGACCTCTGTAACACAGATGTTAGGATCTATGAGATCTATAATCATACCTTCTTGGCTTTTGCACATGTCAGCATCATGTTAAAAGACCTACTACACTGTATATGTTTCGTGTTAGTATTACATAGTCCAGCTGCTTTACTGACAAAACATAATATGATGATTACGGCAATCTGTGAGAGCACAGATGATACTTCAGTTCACCTACTGATCTTATCCAGCATTTCATATTGACATGATCATTGCCAAGCTATACTTTGATTAAAATAACTGTGTGATTGACATTTTGGTGAGTCTATACCCGGGCCGCTGAAACATGTCACTTCAAGGTCACTCCCCAAGCACCGTAGAGTTGGTAGTATAACTAACAAACAAGTTGGTAATGAGAGGCGCCACTTCTTCTGAACCAGTAACAACACCGAACAAAAGCCGGTTCCAGCGCCGCTGCCATATTACTGCTTCTGTGTAAACATTTATGTTAGTGCACGAACGCCTGCTGTTGTGTTGTGTTACTGCCTCGAATACAGTTTTTATTTGTTAAACAATGTCACCAAAACGATGTCATTCACCAGTAGACATTCCGTTGCACCATGGAGTGCCATTAAATAGTCTGGCTTTGGAATTGCTATGGAGGACGCACGAGTTTTAAGAGCAAGATAAATAATTTGTTTCTGTTCATGGGCATGTGTCTATTCGTGCTGATAAAGTTTTAAAGCATACCTAAAAAACTCTAGAAATCGGTGAATGAACAGTTATAAGGAAAGGGGTGCTACTTCAAGACTTACAAGACAGTGGAGTAAACAGTGTGGAAGAAATCTCCCATGGGAAAAACGGTGTGTCCAGGAAAGGAAAAAAAAAAAAAGCAGCCTCGTCCTGTTACAGATATTGATTCCTTCCAACCCGATGCAACTCATCGGCACATATACGGATACTATAAAAGGAAAGAATACCCCACAATAGCGAAGTTGCTAATTTCTTTAAAAGAAAGTGAAGTTTTCTCAGATGATATTAAAAAGTATGGGCTTCCATTTTGAAAAGTTAGTTGGACAAAAACTGTTACTAGAAAAAGCTCATGTCGTTGCAGCTCGTATCATTTTCTTACACAGAATTGTAGGAAAGGACATACACTCAGTCATATGGTTAGATGAAACCTGGGTCAACGCTGGACTCTGGATACTCCGAATAGCAGTAGTCATCAGCCAACAGGAAGAGGATCCTGATTGTGGCCCATGCAGGATCTTCAAACGGCTTTGTGCCTGAAGGACTTCTATTTTTTCGATCAAAAAAACTGGTGACTACCATGACAATATGGACCACCCACAATTTGTACAGGGGTTTAAAAATTTGTTGCTTCAGTTTAGTGTTGTGACAGTGTTTGTGAAGGACAGTGCACTGTACCATTCTGTGATTTTAGATAGAACTCCCACCACTAGTGACCGTAAAGAAACTGTGGTGCAGTGTTTGCAGTCGGGAGACATTATTGCGGACATGAGCATGACAGAGCTGCTGTTATACTCACTCATGAAACAAAGTAATCCTGTGCCGCCTAAATACGTTGTAGATGAAATTGCAAGCGAACCGGCTCACTTGGAAATTTGGCTTCCACCTTATCACTGCTATTTTAATCCGATTGAATTAGTATGGTGTGAAGTCAAGGCGTACATGAGAAGTGACAACAAGACTTTTACTATAACAGAAGTGGAAAGACTGCTATGTGAAGGTCTTGCTACTGTAGACACTACCTCATGGAGGAAAAAAGTAGACCATATTGCTAAATGGATAAGAGCAGCACAGACTATAGATGGCATTATAAATGAAAACAAACAGTTAATGATTTCTCTTAATGATGAAGATGACGAAGACAACTGTTTTGGCGCCAGTTCCAATAATTGTGAAGGAGAACTGGATGGAATTGTGCCATTGGCATTGTAAATTGGTGAGTGTAAATGTATACTGAATTAATTCTCTCTCTCTGCAATCGGGTAGGCTATGCATGTTTTCGCTTTATTTCTTTCTATGAGTGTGGATAGCGTGTTATTTGGTATGCTTTGATTTACATTATTATGACATTTTAGATGCAGCTATTACTGTAACAATTTGGAACGACTTTTCATAGATATTGTCATTAACTTTGGGTGTTTTTATTTGTTGGTTTCATACACTATCAAACGCTTAGTCTCCGTTGTCATTCTCTCCATTTTTAGAAAAACATACTTTGTTGCACTGTCAAGTGACATGTTTCACTGGCCTGGTATAGTGGCAGGGGCCAGTCGCCAGACAGTTTTAGTTCTTTTTCGGGTGCCACCCGCTAACCGTGTTGCGTGCTTTGTAGGTTGTGGTGTAACTTGGTGATTATGTGAGATGACATGTTCCACTTTTAACCACTTAGGCCAGCAAAAGATGTTCGTGGAAACTGAAAACATAGTTTAGGTAGTTGTTAAGTGTGGAACATCCCACAGTATGTATCCTGGTTTGATATATGTGCAGATGGATTTAAAAGGAAGACATCTCAGCATATCGACAAGGCACGATGGCGAATGTATGTCTCCACCTGCTGTGCAAGTGCGCTTCTTATTTGGCATCACAACTTGGTGGGGGCTTGGAAGTTAGGTGCAGGCAAGAACGTTAACACCAAAATAAGTGAAGAATATATGAGAACTGTCTTCAGAGTATCTAATGTCAAATCAGTACAGCAGTCCACGTTATGGTCTGTTGTGAGCTGTGACATAGTAGGGATCTGTGTAACCTGCATTTGTAAATTAATTATACGGAGAAGACATTGCAATTACAATACAGTTGCTGCAAAATGCTTTATGTTATTCAGTAGTTAGAATAGAGTGGAGCTCTCTTTCAGTATCCACTCCAACTGCAAAAGGCGAAGAAGTGACACAGCACAGTGTAGTGGCACTGCATACTAGGCCCACTGTAGGAATTAACTTCAACAACAGTGACTGCAAAAATATTTGAAAGGTAAATAGTTGGCACATTTATCCACTGAGTGACAGATTGTACATGGAGTGTCACACATCATAACACGAAAACTATTGCCACATACAGTCCAAGGTACATGCAGCACGTGTCAAGCTAGACTGGCTGTATAGCGACAACACCGATGATCAGAGTGGTCACAGAATAATTGTCTTTACCAGCAACATTGGTCCTTAAAGTTAAATTATTCTAGTATCTTCCAGTTTGAGTTCTTCATTCTTTTTCATAATGTTGCTCTCCTTCTTCTCTCTCTCTCTCTCTCTCTCTCTCTCTCTTTTTTTTCCTAACAGTCCGTCAGTCCGTATTGCCATTTCATCTGTATCTCTGCATTATCCTTTGTCGTCTGTCAGATTTGTTAACTATTTTGTGTACCACTTTGTCTCAATTCTGCTAAATGGTACATTGCACTTGTCTGTTAACCGGTTGCACTTGTTTGTTGTTGTTGTTGTTGTTATCTTCAGTCCAGTGACTGGTTTGAGGCAGCTCCCCATGCTACTCTATCCTGTGCAAGCTTTTTCATCTTGAAGTACCTATTGCAACCTACATCCTCCTGAATCTGCTTAGTCTATTCATCTCTTGGTCTCCCTCTACAATTTTTACCATCCACGCTGTCCTCCAAAACTAAATTGGTGATCCCTTGATGCCTCAGAACATGTCCTATCAACCGATCCCTTCTCCAGTCAAGTTGTACCACAAATTCCTCTTCTCCCCTGTTCTATTCAGTATGTCCTCATTAGTTTCGTGGTCTACCCATCTGATCTTCGGCACTCTTCTTAGCACCACACTTCAAAAGCTTCTACTCTCTTGTCAAAACTATTTATTGTCCATGTTTCACTTCCATACATGGCTACACTCCATACAAATACTTTCAGAATAGACTTCCTGATGCTCAAATCTACACTTGATGTTAACAAATTTCTCTTCTTCAGAAATGCTTTCCTTGCCATTGCCAGGTCTACATTTTATATCTTCTCTACTTCAACATCATCAGTTGTTTTGCTCCTCAAATAGCAAAACTCCTTTACTACTTTAAGTGTCTCATTTCCTAGTCTAATTTCTTCAGCATCACCTGATTTAATTCAACTACATTCCATTAACCTCATTTTGCTTTTTTTGATGTTCATCTTATAGCCTCCTTTCAAGACACCTTCTATTTCATTCAACTGCACTTACAGGTCCTTTGCTGTCTCTGGCAGAATTACAATGTTGTTAGCAAACCTTATTTATGGTGTAAATATGATGAGATACTTTTATCAGATATTTTTTGTCTAAATTATGTGATGACCAGCAGCTGAAACGTCATTTGGGAAGTGTAGAAAACAAAACTATTCACAATCTAGACTGATTAATGCATGTTGTTCTCAGAAAGAAGGAGCTTGCAATAAATTTGTAGGTGTAGAAGTGTATCAACAGTATGGGACTATCTATGCACATTATTCTTATAACTATCATGTACATCTTTTTAGACTGCTACTGATGTAGTACCCTCAGACTTTTCGCAGATGATGCAGATACAAGTTCTATTCAAAAAATTCTGGAGCTTTGTCCACAAAATTTTTCTACACTTACCTTTCGTGTACAGTATCCTTCGAAATACTCTCCTCCATAATTGATATACTGCTCCCAATGCTGTTTCCCACTTCTGGAAGCAGTCTTGGTATGCCTCCGGCTGGATCACATGAAGCAACATCTGTTGAGTTTTCTTTTATCTCGGCTATCATAGCAAATCTTCATACATTAAATGGGGTCTCAAACTTTGGAAAAAGAAGAAAAGGAAGTCCACAAGGGCCTGATCTGGATAGTACGGAGGATGAGGCAGCACATTGATTTTGCTTTTTGTGTAATAGTCACACACCAACAGGGGTGGATGTGTGGGTGCATTATTATAATACAAGAGCCATGAATTGTCTTGCCATATTTTGAGCTCTTTCCTTCTCATATTTTCTCACAGGCATCGCAACGTGTCCCGTTAGTACCATTGAATAACAATTTGTCCCTGTGGCACAAATTTCTGATGAACTAATCCTTCGAAGTCAAAGAAAACTATCATCGTGGCTGACAAGCTTTTTTTGGTCTTGGAGAACCTTTCCTGACTGATTTTGAAGATTGAACCTTGGTCTCAACATATAACCATAGACCCATGTCTCATCACCAGTTACATTTCGCTTAAGGAACATCTCATTGTCATTTGCACAGTCCAAAAGTTCTCACAGATTTCAAGGCAAAGGTGTTTCTGATCTTGACTCGTGAGCTGTGGGGTGGATTTGGCAGTAACACAATGCATTCCAATATGTTTTGTCAAGATTTCTTAACTAGATTGAACTGAAATGTTACATTCTTCTGTAATCTCTCGGGCAGTCAGTCTTTGATTGGAATTCACAATTTTATCGACATTCCGGACATGAACGTTGTCAGTAGATGTCGAAGAGCGTTCTGAATAAGGGTCATTGTGAACTTTTTTTAGATCATTTTTAAACTATGTGAACCATTTGTAACACTGAGTATGGCTTAAGCACTCATCACCGTAGGCTTCCTACGTCACTAGGTTCTCTCTGTAAAGGTTTTCTTGAGTTTCATGCAAAATTTAATGCAGTCAGGTTGCTCCTCTAACTCTGCCATCTCGAAATTCACAAACTGTGTGACATAACATTCTTCTCAACACAGCATTGAACAATAACTAGCAGACATACAACAATGAAACTTCCGGCAGTTATGTATTAAACCAGGCATGTGCAGGGGTGCCAACTGCATTCCACTCAAACACACCATTTAAACAAAATTACGAATGTTCTGGAATTTTTTGAACAGACCTCGTATGGATAATGAAGTACTGTCTGATGGAGGCTGCACAAATACTCAGTCAAATCTTCATAAGATTTCAAAGTGGTGCAAAAATTGGCAACTTGCTTTAAATATTAAAAAATGTAATATTGTGCATTTTACAAATGAGAAAACATAATATCATATGACTATAACATCAGTCGGTTGTAGTAGGAATTGGTGGACTCATGCTAATACCAGGTGTAACATCTCTGTCCATTATGCAAGCAGTTATTCACCTTGGCATTGATTGATAGAAGTGTTGGGTGTCCCTCTAAGGGCTATTGTGCCAAATTCTGTCCAATTAAAATATTAGAATGTCAAAATCCTGAGCTGGTTGGAAGGCCCTACCCATAATAAATATTCCAAACCTTCTCAACTGGGAAGAGATCTGATGGCCTAGCTGGCCAAAGTAGAGTTTGATGAGCATGAAGGCAACCAGTAGAAACTCTCTCCATGAGCAGGCAGGCATTATTTTGCTGAAATGTAAGCCCAGGATGGCATGCCATGAAGGGTAACAAAATGGGGCGTAGAACATCACCTACATACCACTGTGCTATGAAGGCCCTGCAGATGATGACCAAAAGGGTTGTGCTATGAAACGAAATGACACCCCAGACCAACACTCTTGGTTGTTGAGCCGTAGTCAGACGACAGTCATGTTGGTATCCCACCACTGTCTGTGGATTCTCTAGACACATCTGTGCTGGTCATAGGGGCTCAGTTTGAAGCAGGACTCATCACTAAAGACAGCTCTATTCCAGTCAATGAGATTCTATGCTGAATGTGCCTGACACCACTGCAAATAGGCTTGTTGGTGTACAGAAGTCAGTGGTAGTCAACACAAGGGGTATCGTAAGCTCAGCCGCCTTTCTGTGATCTGCCTATTAATTGTTCTTGTGGTTACTGAAGCATCAGTTACATGGCAGACCAGTGAGGAATACGTTTCCTGGACCCTGAGTGCCTTTGTGACAATTACTTCGTCCTCACATACTGTTGCCTCTCTAGTTCAGTCGCTTCTTTGTTGGTGCTGTGTTCGGCTGTGACTCACCCATTCCTGCCAGTGTTGTCGAATAGGGGCATCACTACTATTCAAATGTCACGTGGTTCACCGAGTACTCCAACCAGCTTCTTTGAGACCAACTACATGTCCTCTCTGACATCTGCATATATTGTTCATGCACCTGTCTGCAAGGCATAGTTGCTGCCTAACTGAGTCCATGAATTGAAGTTCGCAAACAATTTGTGCCCTAGTACCTACATGTCCCCTATGTACCATCCTTGCCAGTTGTGTGGTGAAATTGCGCTGCAGCATCACACATTCATCCATGGGCTGACAAAGTTTACAATTTCGCATTTTCCATCGATACCTGTATGTAAATCAATTTGTGCTTAATTTGCGTAACTCCTGTGTAGTTTTTTTAATCTTATAGTGTATGTTGTGTATAGTGTATGTTCAGTCGAACATATTTTGGAATAATTAGTGTGAGCTGATGAACAAAAAACTGTCAGAAATCAAATCCAAAGTTCATGGATTCAGTATACAGTCAATTATGATTTTTTTCTGTATCACACATCACTTCCTTCATCTGTGGCAGTTATTTGTCAATGTGAAGATTGCCTAGTTGTATTGTAGTTCAGAGCCCAAGTTAAACTGTAGTTCTCTTATAACGTATTGGGTAAGGTTATTTAAAGGTAAGAGAAAGTCCCAGGCATACCACCTTTTTAGGTAAGTCATTAATGGTAGCTAATGTCTAATGTATTTATAGTCATTACGTTCTTCAGGAAAGAATCCCAATTTTTGAGTTAGTTAAGACTCAAGTCAAATCATTTATGACATAGAATATGAGCTATTCTATAACAATGTTAATAGGAATATATCGCTGTGAGACATTTTATTTCAAAAACATACATATTTTGTTATTGCCACCCTCAATATACTGCCCTCCTCTATTCATGCAATGCTCCAAAGAAATGTGGTCAATTTGTGAGGGATGAGATGTACAGTTCAATAAAATGAAAAGAAACAAAGATATTTATACAGAATTGAAAATTTGAACACTTGAAATGAGGATGCAGTACTAGGAATATTAGGAAGAACAACCAAATAACAAACACAAGAATAACTATAACCATAAACGATTTTGTATAAAGAGGAAAGCAAGCTTTGGAAATACATAAGAAGAGATGGTAAGATCAAT
Source organism: Schistocerca gregaria (assembly GCF_023897955.1). Taxonomy (NCBI): domain Eukaryota; kingdom Metazoa; phylum Arthropoda; class Insecta; order Orthoptera; family Acrididae; genus Schistocerca; species Schistocerca gregaria. The sequence continues at coordinate 244,549,960 of NC_064921.1, forward strand.
TGCGCAACTGTGAAGAGAGACAAGACAAAAATCCGAAGCTCTGGCTGTAGCTCAATTTTATTATTTTTCTTTAATAGTAAAGTATTTTCTCAATAACAGTGCATAATGAGCCAGGAGATTTAAAAATTCTAGATAATAAGTTAAAGGTAACAATTGTCTGTAACAACTAACACTTTCCAGAGCAGCTAGGCTGCAGTGAAAGATTAGTGCTACAACCTGTAGTGCACCCTGGAATGTAAATCAGTCAAACTGAAAAATGGCAGGGAAGGAGGAGGAGATAAATCCATGTAAAATTGTAAAAAAAATAAAGACATGAAAGTGACAAAGGTGGAGAGGGAAAGCAGGTGGGTGCAAGAGAGAATAAAAGATGTGGAAAAGGGTTGGCAAAAAGTGAAAAAAATAGCAGTAGTTACTATTTTTGCAGTCTTCATTTTCATATTTTTGAGCAGCAGACAGAATTATTTGTGCTGTATCCTGCTACTAGTGCATGTGAGTGTGAGCGTGTCCAGTGTAGTGTCGCTGAGTGTTTGTACTTAAATCAACCACCAAGTGTGTCAGTACGGGCCGGCCACTAGAGGCTGGTTGTAGGAAGCATGCACACAGTATGGTCTCAGCTGTAGCTTCTACTGGTGGTTTGGACATATATAAGCACAGAGCAGTGACGACACACTGTCACTATGTTCTTTTAATTTGCACCACTAACATCAATAGTTCGGTGTATTGCTGGAGCGGTTTCATGTATTACTTAGTTACTACAATTTGGATAAAATTTGTTATTAGCATGTAATATGTCAGCACAATTTAACACGCAAGCTATTGTTGAAATATTTCATGACTTAATATCTGCACAAGTATGGCCTATGCTATTTTGTTGAAGTCAATACAAACACATCATCTGAAATTTTGAATATGAGTGCATTTGTGCTCATGACATTTGTCTGAAAATTCACAATTGAATTTTAACTGACTTTTTGTGCTTGCCATTCATTATCAAAGATTTGTGTTAAAGCAGGCATGCTGTGGAAAACTTGAGCCATTTGTTGGAGGATTTGGGATTGATGGGTTTGATTTTTATGTGTGAGTGTCATATTTAAAGTTGAGGTACATCATTTCCATGCCTCTATGGATTGTTGTTATTAATTACGTGTATATCCATCAAGCTACTTTAATGTTATGTTATTCACTTGTATTTACTGTTATGTTTGTTCTGTTGCTAATTTTTGTGTTTTTCTATATATTTTTGTTTTTACTGTTGTAGAAAAATACAATCTCTCCAACATTGTTAGCATCAAGTCATACAGCTACAGCAGACTTGTTTTGGGATATGGTCCTGACAGAAGTGCCACAGTCACAGTCCACTGGAACAGTTCTGATAAAGCTTTCAAGCTAGTTTTTGGTAAGCAAATATTTATTCTGGATAATATTGTGGCACACTTCATGTTTTGCAGAATGTTAATTGTTGAAACATTTAAATATCATGTAATGGTGCTTGTGTGTGCTGCATTTACCACTAATGATAAAAACCCCAAAATTCTCGATCAAAGAAAATTTGATCATACATAAATTAATTTACCATTAAGTTTGTGTATTAAGCTTATTTTATTAAACTGATTGAAGATTCAGATAATTTTGTAAATACTACAGTGGAATGTCCTGTACTGAATCCAAAATATGTACATTAGGTAGTTTACCACTCACCAAATAGAGGAGGCATTTAGTCCACAGACATGCATGTAGAAAAGACCATTTTTAAAGCCAAGCTTTGGAAAAAGGAAACATGCCACAATGAATTAATTGCGCGCACACGCGTGTGTGTGTGTGTGTGTGTGTGTGTGTGTGTGTGTGTGTGTGTGTGTGTGTTTTCTGCTGAAAGATATATACTATGTTCACTTTACTTCTCACAAATATTAAAGCTTTGTCATTTATTATTAAAATTACATTGGAATATCTCATCTTTGTACTTGGAAAAGTGGGCAAGACTTTGGATTTCTCTGACATCTGTTGAGATGACTTTGCCAGCTAAATACAAGAAAATCTTTGTTGGAAAGTGAATGAGTTAGAAGAAATCAGAAGCCTTTCCCCATGGAATGAGATAAAAGATGTAAAGTGACACATGAAAATGCTTAGGGAGCTAATTAAATATTTCATTACACAATGCATTTATTGTCTATCAAGCCATTGAAAAGACAAAGATATAAATCTCAGGCTACTGATCGTAACAAAACTGGAGAAACTCACAGGAAAGGACTGAACTGTAGTGCAGGACTTTGTTTTGGAGTATACCACACAAATGTGGACAAATGATCCTGCACTAGAGCCATTTAAATAAACGGATGCATTGTTTACCAGCTGAATGTTTAATCCATTTGCAGAGGCTGAGCACAAGCATGGAAACTACTGACTTTAACAGTTCTGGTGCTGGTTTTGGTTTACCTGGCCTCTCACTGGCACTATTATAGTTTGAACCTGCACAAGTAGCTCATACTAAAGTCTCTACACTGGTAAAACATACATTATTGGCATACATGTAGCACACCAACTGACATGTAAATCATGACTAGCACATATATTGGTGTGTCCAGTATCAAGCTATCAGTAGCAATGAATAGCGAAAGAGGAATTGTTCACACACATGCAACAAGCACTGTTCTGATGGTGACCATGCTGTGAAACACAAACACTGGGTCTTTAATATCCATTTAACTACTCAGTTCATGAGGATCATCCATACTGACACCAAAGTTGGGAACTGACTCCTCAGTATCTGTTTCTGTCACTATCCTTTTGATCATATTATGCACTAATATGTTCCTCAATTTATCTTTCAAGACCTTTCCTCTCTCCCCCCTCTATTTACTTTCTGCATTATAATTGTCTTGGTACCCCTGGATTCAGTATTTATGTAAAAATACAATTTGCTTTTATCTCATTTTCTCTACATACTGAGCCTTAATCTTTCCCTTTCTTTTCTTTTGCACATTTTCCAATCTGTTTACTTATTATAGACATATTATTCCCCCTCCTATCCCCCTCTTCTGTCCATGTTATTGTTATAGTTACCTATTTTCTTCCTCCTCTGTTAAACCTATCGGCAGTAAGTGCCACACATATTAATACTCTGGAATTTTAATTGTGATAGCCCATAGTTATTACCTAATCATTTCTGTGATTGGGCCCCTCCAGATCCAAGGTTTGAAATGACATTCCCTTCCTTCCATGCCTGTAAATAAACATTTTCCTGTGCCCTGTCTTTGAAGGGATTCAAAACGTTCATAAATTAAATGTGTGCATTAGTCCTTCAGATGTTTATATATTTTTTGTTTTTTATATAAAGATTTGAAAAGTTAGAGATGCAAGTTTTTCTTTAGTTTGTTGCTTTTGGCTATCTTTTAACAGCACAGTTCATTGTGGTATGCACTCCATTGTACAGTGGAAAATTCTTTAAAACAGTCCATTGGTCATGACACTGCCTGTCCTCCTGCATCCTTTTTCCTAGCCCAGCATGGTACACAGGAAAATCTATCTGGATTTTGAAAAGTAGAAGAATTCACACAGCATGGAGATGTTTGTGAGACCAAGTAACATGAAGAAATACATTAGGATGTAAAAGCATTTCTCATGGAAGATAGGGATCTGATGTTGAGTACCAGTCCAGAGCACAGTTGGTACCTGTGAGAGGAACTTACAACACAGTTCTCTTTGACTCTAGTCTTAAGAATTTTGTGAGCTTTATAGCTTTGTGTCAAAAGTTACGTAACTAAATGTATTGGGGGATAACTCTGCCAGCAGAATGTGACAACCTACAAATATTTGTATGCTCTAATAAATAGATTTATGTCCAGCTGAAATTGCTAGAGTGAAACTTTCTTGCTTCATGGAGTGTAAAACAAGGATCATTATACATATATGAATTTGAATATATTGTATTTGGAAGCCACTTCACGTGAGGAACAAACCTATTCCATCTCACATGCTAAATAAGAGGTTCTGAAGGCATCCTGAAAACATAAATTGTTGTTCAGAATAGTTACACAACTGAAGTGGAGTATGTAGTTACAGTATCACCAAGTGTTCTTCGGCTAGAGTGATTGCAGCTGCTGACTGTCTAAAAACATTCACATACCCGGCACTGTATATCTGTGAACTGTTAGTTCAGTTGAGAACAAGAAATATTAACGTATTGTTTTCTTTTATCTTATAGGAATCTTAAGAAATGGAGCTCAATGAGTAAGTTAATATTGTGGCATTGGCATAGGTTCTGAGTTTGCATTCTACTTTTCTCTCTCTCTGTCTCTCTCTCTCTCTCTCTCTCTCTCTCTCTCTCTCTCTCTCTCTCTCTCTGTGTGTGTGTGTGTGTGTGTGTGTGTGTGTGTGTGTGTGTGTGTTTGTGTTTGTGGAATTCTAAATTTGACATGAAAACGAGTGTACACCCCTTTTTATTCACACAAAGCAGGTTTTAGTCATACTGTATGGCTCACAATTTTAGAATCATTAAATAAGTAAATGCTTTTCTTTCTTTCTTTCTAGGAGCTGCTAACAATTGTGTGAATGCACATTCTCTGATGAGAGAGCAACTGGAAGCCCACTTAAATCGTCACCGTAACTTGGCCCAAATTGTACACATCCTGCATGAGACTTATGAACCTCTCATCTCCATCAGCAAATTACCAACTCTGCCACAGCTGGGAGTCCGAAATTCGGTATGCAAAAATGAAAAATTGAGGTTGTGCAGTTTTTTGTTCAAACACTAACACACTGTATCTTCTATATTTGTAAAGTTCTATCTTTCTTAAACTCAAATGTTGCTTGGAGATGTTTATCTATGTTTGTTAATAATGCAGTAAACAGGAGACGTATTACCTAAATAAAAGGATAGCAAGAAGTATATCTGAACAGTTAATAAGCGTGTTGCTATGTACACTCATTTTGTTCTTCATGTTTGAAAATCCCATGTTATTTGTTTGTGTTAATTTCATTATCTAATTATGTAATATTATCTATAGGGATGACTCTTTAATTACAGCTTGTATGCTTCTTAATTGTGTAATTTGCTTCATATAGCGACCACAGGTTCCAGTACAAACATTCACGATAATCCCTCAGTCATCAACAATGTTACGCCTCTCATACCAGGGCATGTACTGCCTCGAGGTAAAGATGCGTGGCGGTGGCCTGGTTAGCCTGAGGGATGGTGCATACAGTCGATTTGATCGCAGCAATGTTGTGGAGGAGTTCACACCAACACAAGGCCTCAAGGTAGATTTATATGTTGTATTGTCACTGTAGGTCAGTAAGGCAGTTATATATAAGCAAAAGTTATTAGTGTATTTGAAATAGTCATAACGCATATTAGATAGAAAATAAGATGACCTGTCTTCACTGGAATATGCTTTCATTCTAGCTTAAAAATTTATCATTGCTGTAAAATTACTGAATATAAGAAAAGAAAAGTTGTTATTCACCCTATGGTGAAGATGCTGAGTCACACATAGGCAAATAAAACTATCAGCCCATAAGACCTTCGTAAAAAGTAGCCCCCCCCCCTCCCCCCCCCCCCCCCCCCCCCGCACACACACACACACACACAACTGCAGTCTAAGGCAACTGCGAGCAGTAGCACCATTACCAATTGTATATTCCATCCCAGATTTTTCATTGGTTGAATATAAGAAAATACATTTTTGCAGAACATTGCAGTTTGTAGCTCCCAGTTTGTGTGTTGGGACTGATTGTAGGTGAAATAAATTTGCTATTGGAAAATGACTGTAATCAACCAAGTGCAAGAGGAAAAATACAAATTTCATGAAAATAATTACTACAGGACTTCATATGAATGGATTGAGTAGTGGGTTATGATACAAATGAATTGCAACGGGAAAAAATCTCAATTTCATTTAGATAATTAGGAACCAAAGACTCTGAGTGATCAAGATAAGAAAATTAAAGAATATTCTGTTATCATACTGGAGAAAAAGAAGGAATGAAAAACTGAACAGAAGTGAAAGAAGAGAGAACATATGTTGCTGAAAGAGTATATGAAGAGTAAAGATATATACTGTGAAACATGCTCAAAGTAGAATCACATGCGACTAAATTAATTTTCCATATTTGATAACTTTCTGGATTACACAAAACTTACTAGGCTACATAGAATTTGTCGGTTATCATGCAAAAAAGTATAAATTTGTAATTGTACATGTATTTGCATACGTTAACCCCTGCGCAGTAGATGTTCATTTATGTTTTACAATAAAACACAAAACTACTACACCAGTTGATAAATAATGCAGAATTTCTGTATTATTACTCTACATTCATTTATTGTTTTATGTACATACATACTATTCTGGTCTTTTATTTCCTTTACATTTAACTTTTTTTCGCTACATATGAAGGAGAGAAACATATTTGAATTTCCTGTTCAAAATTGTTTTTTCTACACAATTTTTTGCTCTGTACAATAGTTCCAACACCTTGGGAGAATTTGTGTGTGCTCCAAATATCATAACATCGTTTATTCATGTAATAGCTTCCTCAGCCATATTAATTGTTCTAGTAACATTATTTTGCTCCTCTTCTCCTTCCTTTGTTTTTTTATTGATCATCTTCTCTGTCGCTGATTTCTGTTAAATCTTTTGCTGCAGTAAAGGTGAAACAAGTTGACAGAAGGTCATCACTTCGAATGTATCGTCTGCAGTTGCTCGAGTTACAATGACCACAGAGGCGCCTTGTCCTTGACCTACAAAACCCGCTTTTTTGGAGCACTTGCTAACAGTTTCGGGCTTTACTTCCCTTTGTGCCAATCCAATCCAATTCAATTTACGGCATCCAGGATAGAAATTGACTGTGCAAGAGCAAATGCACTTTCAGCTTCTTCAACACTAAGAATAAGAGAGTGCAACAATAATCAGCTATAATGGGACTTGAATTTGTAAATAACCCTTGGTCCATGGGTTGAGTGAGCCTGGTTCAACCTGGTAGAAACAGAGCCAATTTCACGTTTGATAACTTAACATTCAGGTGGCAGGTTGCGTTGTCTAGGAAAAAGGGAGCTTGGACATTTCCTTTCTTGACTTTGGCATTAAAAGAGCCCAGCTAGTCTCCCATAAGACCATTCTCCATCCACACATTTTTATTGCTTCACCATGAGATTTGAAGATTTCTGACATCTATGTTTTTGGAACAATGCAGTTTTGCCACTTTTCCAATCACCAGTGGCTTCTTCATTTCATCTAACATGTTTGTATACAGCAGTCGGTAAGTCTTTCCTTTGACATTTTTCCGCCGGTGCACTTTTCACCTCTAATTGTTTGCAGTTTTGAAGGTAGTGTGCAGTAAAACAGTCCCATTTTATTGACACTGAACATATCTTTCAGGTCATAATTCACAGTTAGATTGTACAGTATTGTCTTCCATTCTGTTGCTACACTTTCCTGCACATCCTTAACTTCCCCAGACACTTCATTCCACACAATGTTGTGCCTAGCTTTGAAACTGTCCAGGCACCTTATGAATGCCTTACACTGTGTATTTCCAAGACTCACTTTGTGACATGGGCCCATACAAAGGTGAGTCTTCTGCTTGCACACTTACAAACCATTCCCACGCTATCACATTAATTTCTTCGTTTCGTGTCTTCTACTTCTTTCTCTCCATTTGTCTTTCCCTTTCGTTCTGTGTCTTGCCTTTGTTTCGTAATGTATGGTAAAGTTGTGTTTTACCACATGTGAAATACAACATTATTTCATGCACAGAGAGTTTGTCTTTCTCACTCGCCTCAATTACTTTAATCTTTTTGTTGAGTGTTAGTGATGTTGTCACTTCAAGTGCTACTAGTTAAGAGAAACTGGCAAATAATGCAGGTAGTGCATGTCTTTGGATGGTTGACATTGGCAGGTTAAACCATTGTTTAACAGAACAACACCCAAATCTTTTACTGTGCAGATTGCAGCAGAGTGTTCGTAGGTGTGCAAGAATGTTCGGTTATGCCCATGCATATCATTATTAATGAAAAACGAGAAATGCCGACAATGCTCATGAATGGGCACTATTTCCTTTGATGTACTGTCAATTTCAAATCTTAGGCTACTCGTCACACGAAATACAGATAAATATTCAGGGACGCATGTCCCTTATGCTTACGCAGCGGTCTGTTTTGATTACACTTGGCCGTGGTTCCACTTATCTACAACACTACCCGCTACGCCACGTACTGTAGGAAAGAAAAATCGTTCACTAAGTATCGGTTGGAAACTTTTCACTACACCTGGGTGTTCTACAGGTAGATAAACCACTAGGACAAAATAAAATATGTTGCTCACCAAATACCTTGTTTAACCAGCTGAACCATCGATTTTGAAGAATCCATTTATAATTACAATTGCTCATACACTCATTTACATGAAAAAGACAGACACAAATGCCATACTAGTCCCTTACTTACATGTCGTTGCTCATTTATGTGCATCTGAGGGAACTACATTGCATAAGCACTGCAGCAATGCTCTCAGAATGGAACTTTTTGATTGTCCCTTATAGTTTCCACATTGCAGAAGCTGGAAAAATTTCATATTATTAAAAATAGCATTTCTGTGTGTTTTGGGGATGTAACAGGGTGGGAAAGTGGAGGGGTCAAGGTTACCTGTGTGAGGGACCGTAGGTTGCCAGATTTGGGCATACACCCCCCTCCCCCACAAAGAGCTCTGCAAAATGAAGAGCAAGCGGTCTATTCCCCTTTCTCTCTACCACATTTCATCACAAAAATCAACTGCATATGGATCACTGGTACACAGTTCAGAGATACTTTGGGGGGGGGGGGGGGGGGGGGGGGGGGTATTTTCACAAATTGTATTAACACTTTTTCTCCCTACTGCACTTTGTCACAAAAAGCAACTCCATACGGATCACCAACAACACAGTGCAGAGATGCTTGGGGGAGCGGGGTGGTATTTTTCGCAAAGTGTATGAACACTTCTTTGAACACAAATATGATTGCTATAATACAAATGCAAGAAAAATATATGGACAGATTCTGAATAAATCTCTGCACATTTTTACACAGTACTACAGGGTAAATTGAATACTAGTTGTCTTGTACAGCAGTTGTAGTCTTCTTTCTGGAAAGGCGACTTCACCCACAACGAGCGCTGATCACTATTCAGTTTACAGACTAAATATATTTCCAGCGCATTTCCTCTCCAGTTCTCTTCTGTAAGCAGACAAAATAACTACACTGATTTCGATATTTGTATAGTGAAATTATTTTCAGTTTATTGAGTGAGTACTTATTTGCAGTTGGTGAGTGAGCTTTCATGTAAAACAACATTCCTATAAACAATAGCTGAGCGGTACTTAATTTGTAAGTGTGATGTTGTCAGTAACCTATGTAATGTTAGTAGGAAAAGGGATTGGAGTGATAAATATGATATCTTCCTGGTGTCTGTTGTTGACAATGTATGTATTGTAAAGCCGTGTAACTATGTTGTAGTGACTTGGTGGTGAATTAATGAACGACCAGAATGTTACTGCTTTCTCTCACCATAAACTGTGTTACTGGTAGACTTCAGAAATCTCTTCCATTCATGAGTTGCTAGTGTGTGTAGAGTGGGCTACAGTGATTGGAGCCATTTACCACTCTTTCACAGGTGGTTTTCAATATGTCTGACGGATTAAGATCGATCATGTTTAAAGAACAGTAATCTGCCTAAATGCACTACTTGACGCGTGTTGAAATATCTGATGTGTAGTCTTGGAGATTAGTCTTTTGTACTGACATCTCAGTAGTATAGTTCCATTGCCAAGCAATCACAGATAGTCAACCAAAAATGGACTGCACTGGAGCAGGTAGAAGCAGCTATGTTGCTGCTCTGCAAACATATTGCACACGTCTGAAATGTTCCATGAGTGTCTCATGTGCAGCTGGTGCTGTTGTTTTGTTGTATGTTTAAGTAGTTCACTTCATAGTTTATTTCATTTGTTGTTGTTATTGTTTATTTGCTTCTGTTTCATTTTAAACAATGTTCAGTGCAACAAACAGTGCCAGCCCAACATGTGAAGTGAAATGGAGGAAGAAGTGTGCACTACACAGCCATGTCTGCGAATTCCTGTGTTTGATGAGTGACTACTTTGAGAAAGAAAAGGAAAAAGTTGAGACCTTGTTTCCAGTTGCTCAGGTTATTAAGAGAAATACAGAGCACTGGAAATGAGCAAGAATACTGTTGTACCAATAGGGGAAAACAGTGTAGTATAGATTATGTGTGAGTGGCACAACAAGCCTGCACACACCAGTAAAGAAGTGGCTGAGATAGAACCAAGTGACAACTTTGTCAATTTCAAGAAAAATGTTATTTGTTGTCATATACAGTAGAGTCCCATTAATCTGAATTAATTGGGACTGGATGTTGTTCGGATTACCGATTTGTTTGGATTAACCGGAATTACGGTGATGAGAATGAAGTATACCCAGCAGGTTAGTAGGTACACCATGGTAACAAATGGGAAGAAGTGTGGGAACAATGGCTCACTATCACTCTGTGCCCCAGTTGTTGTGCATTGTTGAGACCTTTGTAGTGCCTGCAATCAGTGCACTACCAGTTGGCTCGCAAAATGCTTGATTATGTTAAGTTATCGATCGCTGGCATGCCTAACAGTTGTATTGTATTCGTTCAGGTGTAGTGGTGTATATATTTTCGTCACAAGTAAACGGACATACAACTTTAACTCTAAAAGAAAAACTGAATGCTTTGAAGCAGATAGACAGTGGTGATAATGTGCAGATAGACCATGGTGAGAATGTATCTAAACTGGCAACACAACTGGGTTTTGGTAAAGCAACCATTTGTGATTGAAAGAAGAACAGAGTGAAGCTTGAAAAGTCCTGTGCAACATCTTCGGGAAAAACACTCTAAATTCGACAGACTTTGAAACAGTCCCAGTACGATAAAGTGGATGAAGCTCTTTTCCTGTGGTTTACACAGGAAAGAAAAAGGGGAACTCCTTTGAATGGAACACTGGCTCAGGAGAAGGCTGTTTACCTGAACAAGTTAATTAATCTTGATGAGTCTTTTAGTGAGAGTACAGGTTGGTCAGACAGATTGAAAAAACGCCATGGAATCCGTCAGCTAACAATTACTGGAGAGAAGCTTTCTTCTGACCGTGATACAGCAAAGGAATTCTTGGGTGAGATTGAAAAAATGATGAGAGAGCGAAAGTATTCTCCCCAACAAACATGTAATGCTGACAACACTGGCCTTAATTTCAGGGCATTGGAACAAAAAACCTGGCATCAAAAGCAGAAGACCTTGCTCCTGGTTTTAAAATGTGCAAAGATCGTGTGACTTCAATAGCGTGCAGCAATGCTGCTGGTAATCACAAGCTGCCTTTAATGCTGATCAGCAAATCTGCTAGCACCAGAGCTTTTAAAAACTGCATCATGAAGTCCCTGCCCATATATTATCGCAACCAGAAAAAAGCATGGATTAGTGGTAAGCTGTACAGAGAATGGTTTCACAGCCAGTTAGTTCCCTCTGTTCGACGGTTTTCTAAGGAAAATCATTTGTCTCTATGTGCAATCCTTTTGATTGATAATGTGCCATTTCACCCCAACTCTGAACAATTATGTGATGGAGAAATTGGGGCGAAGTTTTTGCCAACAAATGTTACACCATTTGTACAGCCGATGGACCAGGGTCTACTGCAAACATTAAAACTGATTTACAGAAAACAGTTTTTAAGAATCCTGATCCAAAATGATCGCATTCCTTTAGTGGAGAAAATAAAAAACACCAAAGTGAAGGATGTTGTTTATTGGGCTTCTGAGACATGGCAGAACATTTCAGAAAATACTCTGAGAAAATAGTGGAGATCTCTTGAATTTCAGAACAACCTAGTTGAAAATGAAGAGAAAAATCTACTAAAAATGATACAAACCATCCCTGGATGTGAAGAAGCTAGTGAAGGAGACGTAGATGAGTGGATGGCAGCAGATGGGGATGTGTGGAGAACGTTTCTGACGCTGATTTATTTACTGCTGTGACTCAAGACCAGGAAGAAGTGGACTGCTGTGATGGAAGTGACTATGAGCCTGAATGCGACAAAGTACACACAGTGGCGCAACAGAAACCCTTAACCTCGTGCTGTGTTATTTGGGGCAACAGCCCACTGCGACACCTGCTGATTTGATGTTTATGAGACAATGGCACAATTGTGGTCATATAATAGACTTTCTTGATTACGCCAAAAAACAATGAGTTTTTGTCATCTAAAATGTAGGGATAGAATGTCTGCTGTATTTTACCAAGTTCGACAGCTTTTCTTTCATTGTTATGCATTGTTTAAACCTAATGTTTCCTTGTCAATTTTTCTAGTACATATTTAATGTACTGTGTAAATTAAAATAGTGTGTATGTACATCAGTTTACTGCACAGTTTTCCATATTTAGACTAACATTTTTCATGTTCGGATTAACTGAATGTTCGGATTTGCAGGGTTCAGATTAATGGGACTCTGCTGTATATATATCCCAAACTTCTTTTTAAAAGAAGCAAATTTTCATTGCATACAGAGCTGTAAGACATAGGCTTCAGCTGTTCAAGTGCCTGTTTGACAAGAACACGAATTTGCTGGTACATCAGATAGCTTTGTGCGAAGATGCTTGTCAGTGTTTCATTAAAAAATAATAGGTGATTACTACAAGGAGATGAACAGTGTTGTTTTTCAAATGTGGCACGAGACATCACTTATGACAAACCTCATAAGTTCACCAGTTGATTGTTACGGACCATGTCCCTTGTCATTCCATTGTTCATGATAAGACACCAACTCCGGCAACAAAGAAAGATGGTGATATTCAGTGCCTGAAACGAAAAAAAGTAGCTTTCAGAAATGATTTTGAGAAAGGTGGGATTGCTTGAAATTGTGACACAAAAGAAACCACAATTTTTAACATATGTAATTGATGAAATTTCTAAAAAGCATGGGCATGAAATCTTTGGGCATCCATTGTCACTTCAGTGTCATTAAAGGTGTATGAGCATAAATAAAAAAATATGTTGCTGCAGATAGGAAAAAAATTTCATGATCTCTGAAGTTGAAAAATCATCTTATAGCTGCCGACAGTCAAATGACAAATGTTGAACACCACTGCAAGTGCCGTCAGAGAGGCATCCAAAAATGAAGGTGTTGCGGACGAATGAGTCAAAAATTAATTATACATCCATGAGGGAGCAGTGATAGTTCAAGCAGTGCCAAAGAAGACTGTTCTAAATCATATTCTAACAGTAATGTGAGTGGTGTTTGTCCATTGGCGTAAATACAACACACTCAGGAATGTAAGGTGGAAGCACTCCATTGACCTATGTGTATCATCATATTGAGAGTACCTTCTTCATATTATAACTGTTAAGACATTAATAAATTAATCTGTTCCTCATTGTAGAACTATTTAATAATCCTAATATTTAACAATGGAAAGAAAAGCTAAATGTTCAGTGATTTGTCAAAATAGTTTTCATTTCCTTCATGAGGTCTAACAAATAACTTTATGATGTTTCAGCATATTGGATACTAAATAACTCTTTTTCAGTTTTTCAAGATTTTATATTACAAGTAGCAACTGTAAAAAAAAATTCATGCATACAAATAGAACGTGCATGTTATTGACACTTTTGTTTCTGCTGCTAGAGAACACTTGCAGTAGCGAACAAACATGAAGTGCTGTAAACCACATTAGACAGCAGTACCATTTCCCTCTTTGAACTATCAATGTCAATCACTCATCTCACAGACTGTAGGTGACCTCTTTCTGTTTCAGAGGAAGCAATTTAAGCCTCTGGGCCTCTTCAGGTATTGGGAGAGCTGAGGCGGAGGTGATGCATTTGATACCATCAAGCTGCAAAAAGTATTTCAGCCATTGATAACGGGGACAATGAAATCGTCACTGTCAAATACATATTGAAAGCATTTTATGCTTGGGGGTAGTCTCTTCATTGTGGTGGACAATTTGACAGCTCCAGCTGTTGAGTTTTTTTCACATAAATGGTCACTTAATAACTGCAAATAAGACCTTTCTTAATAAGGTATAAATACCTCTATGCTATAAACATGAGCTCACTGAAGTTATTTTGCCTCCTTACATAAGTGCATCAGGCAAGAAATGCTGGGAAAATACGGCCTGTCTGTAAACTGAAAAGGCATCCATTTCCATTTTCCCATAGTTGAAGAAATGTACTACATAAAGATGGGCAGCATAGGGACTGATGGCCTTTGTAGTCTGGTCCCTTCAACCCCCACAAAGCGGCCGACCATGACCAGCAGAAACCATGTATGTGACATGACTTATTTCTATTGAATCTATAATGTTCTTAACACTTTTCATTCTTTTTATTGTTTTTTACGTGCTTGTCAATGACTATTTGGTGAATGGTGTATGGGCAGCATAGGGACTGATGGCCTTTGTAGTCTGGTCCCTTCAACCCCCACAAAGCGGCCGACCATGACCACGTATGTGACATGACTTATTTCTATTGAATCTATAATGTTCTTAACACTTTTCATTCTTTTTATTGTTTTTTACGTGCTTGTCAATGACTATTTGGTGAATGGTTTTCTTGACGCCTTAATTATTTACATTCTGCCATATTGAGACATTCTTTTCTATGAATAAAGTAGGCACATAATTGTAAAAAATCAGTGTTGTCAACAGATTGAAAATTCTTGTGCTAAGAGAATTGCAATGGAACAGGTAACTTTTTGGGAGCTTGCAGACCATAGCGGAGATAATTTTACATTTAACACATGAGCTTTAGTAATACAAAAATGGTGTGATTTGTTTGGTGTGGTCCATTTGGGTGACCTTTGAGATATGAACCTTATAGTCAGTGGTGGTAACAGCAGAGAAATCATTGTATGATCTTCATGTACTCGGGGGACACAAGTATTACCAAAATTATGTCTGATGGGCAAGTGAAATGTAATTAGACAACACACGTTTTGGTTCATTTTCACTGTTTATTTGCAAACCATTACTGCAAGTAATCTGTGATTAAAGTGCAATGTAGTTGTAAGTTCCGCCATTAGGCAGGGCTAGCTGGTGAAATTCTGTGAATCAGCAATGTCTTGCGTGAACATTGAAGCTGTACAGCGAAGCTGTTTTTTTTATACTGATAAATGCACTCTCTAATCTTCAGTGCAATAGATCATAAACAATAGTTTGTCAGTGAGCAATTTTGTTTCCTGTTATGAAAATCTATTACTGAGACTCCAACAAATCTGCAGGTAGGTGCTCATTGGGAGGGAGTGCCGTTCGTGAACAATCTCAAACTGGCCGGCCATGAACCTCATGAAGTGGAAAATTTCTTTAAAAAATCAATTGCCAAATAAATAAATAAGACAGTTTGCATTATCCGAAACCCAGTGCAGAAATATATAAAAATATCTCCAAAATAACAGACATGATGTTCATGAGAAGAATCCAATTCATGGGGCTTTTAGAAAGAATGGACTCGGACAGGATAATGCACAAAATCCATACATTTTTAAAGAAGAAAACTGCAAGACTGAACTGGTACAAACAGACGGAAAAAGACCTGAGAGAATTAGTGTCTCTAAATCTACATGACAGAAATGGCATTAAAAAAAAAATCACAAACACACGGGGTTTTGAGGAAGAAGAGAGAAAAACTAACCGATATACGTGGTCTGCCCAATGAAAACTAGCCCATTCGTTGCATATGAAGGAGTACTGGGTGAAAAGGAAGGCCAACAAATGTTGATTACACGTGGACCTAAGTGATCCATCCACAAAGAAGAAGAAATAAATAAATAATCCATGCATAGAAATGAATAAAATTATTTCTCTTTTGAACTGTCGCTTTGTTTTTGTCTCCTATGCCCTCCTACCACCACCCCTTCCCCACATGCTAAATTTAGTTCTAGTCTTGAGTATCACCCTCCCACCTCAACTCAGTCTGTCTCTTAACTGTCCCTCAACTTCCCTTCATACCACTATTTTCATACATGTGTCCCACCCTACTTTCTTTCCTTGCAAAGAAAGAACACACCGTGCCAAGAGATGATGATGATTCAGTTTTTGTCTTTCTATGTTACTGTTGACTGGATCACAACATTACGTGTTGGGTACTCTTTCTGCATGGCATTGCTGTTGTTGGTGAAAATGTATTTATGTGTTGGATAAAGCCAGATAAAGCTACAAATTTTCATGCAGATGTTTGAGAATCTAATGTATGTCTTTTGTTGAAACTAAGTAAGGAGGTTCTGCTTTGCTTGACAAATGCTGAAAACTTTCCAGGCATTCCTGTCAAAATATGTTGACGAGACAGCAGTATTTAGAAGGAGATCACAGTCTGAGGATGACAATCCGCCATCTCCAGTGACGATGGATTCAGAAGGAGGTGGTGGGATGTCATTTCTGGGCTCCCACCATCGCGGACCTCAGTCGCCAGCACAGCAGCGGGAGGCAGGCCTCCGGTTCCATCCTCCACTCACTCCACCATCCGGAAGCAACCCACATACTCCAGCCAGCCCTCACCCAGCCATATCGCAGGTAACTAGCAGCAGTTTTGCGATTCACGTGGAATGTTTTTTCTCGATCTTGTCTGTGGCTGCACGTTACATTAGTGCAGAATAAGTTATAGGGAAAGAAATGTGAAAGAAAGACACCAAAACTAAATATATTTATAGACAGTGGCAATGATTATCATGTGCTAATGTGTTACAGCAGACTGTAAATATTACACTAAAATTATGCCATTTCTCCTTGAATGGGAGCCATAAATTGCACTGCAGTTATGGTATTTCTCTTCTAATGCAAGCCAGAAATTGCACTAAAATTACACCATTTCCCTTCAAATGCATGCTGGTATCCGAATAAAACAGATGAAAACATGTCTTGTAGGGCTTTGCTGGTTTTTCAGTTGTAAGCCAAAAAAAAAACTATTCTTTATCTCAGGGTGTCTTTCTTGCTTAAGACAGTGTTTTCTTGATTGTTAAAATATTTTAATTAATTGATTGCCATGGTTCATTTCACTTTGTGTGGCAATACGGTATTTTCAAAATGTTCACTGAAACTGATATTTTATTTCCATTGCCACACCTATGATCTCCAACTTATCATTTTCATAATACACAGCATGATTAAAGCCTTTCATGTTTTAGATGATTAGTTTTCTTTAAGCTGTTTTTATAAGTAATGGTATTATTTGATGGTTTCTTGCTTGCACCAAGATGTAATGAGAAAGTATAATTTGAAACACAATTTATAGGAAAGGTTTGATAATGGAAATTAAACTGTGATCTGGTTGGAAACAAGGAACATTAATGATGAGTGCATAAGGTCATAACAAAATGCTTGTAACAACTTGACTGAACTCCATTTCCACAATGCCTTATACACTGAGAATTGAAGGCACTGTTTATGGTGACTGTAAGTTGACATTAAGCCTGATGTTCACCAGGGTGTTTGTTTGCTAGTGTAGTCTACATGCCAGCACCAGCTTTTACCCTTCTCCATCTGTAATGTCATTAACAGATAAAATATTAGACACTACTAGCACTCATCATGTTGCGAAGTTATGTGCCCGAGGGATTAGACATACAACCCACTAAAGTGGTATCCAGTGAAAAGATGGGCACCACATTGAGGCGTGGCGAAAGTAACTACAAATATATTTGGTTCACTCACTGTCTTTACAGGCAAGTCAGCATCAGAGTTTTGGCTCAAGCCCGGCAACATCATTCAACTTAGCATCACCTCCATCAATGCCACCTAACATCAATCCTTCACCTTCGATGATGCCTCATGCTTCACCAGGAGGACTACTCGCTAATTCTCCATCGAATCCTCTGCACGTTCCAAGCCCAGCAGGCCTCATGCCGACATCTTCACCTGGTCCGTGTAGCTCAGTGCAGGTGGGGCATTCGCCTGCTGGGTCCTTCATGGGACAGGCAGGTAAGTACAACTGTTTGCATAGAAATGCAGAGTGAGTTTCAGATATTTATGCCTAGATACAGAACAAGACTGAAATATGTTATTTATTACACCATTTCGAGGTGTGTAGTTAATGTAAGAAGAAAAGAAATTGTTCTTTTCTGTGCAGTCCCTAATTAAATTTATATTGATGAGACTTTAAATTCTAACCTTAATCAGTAGTGTCTTGATAAAAAGCTGTGAGATGATTATCAACAAAAGTATAACAAGCGAAAATCAGACAGTGGAAAATGTGGAGTGGAATAAAGACACTAGTCATAATAGGTTTGATTGCTACACAGACTATAGAGGAGACATTGAGAGGCAGACAGGTGCAACAAAAAGACTGCTGTACATTTAAACTTTTGGCCAAAAGGCCTTCTTCCAAAAAAACAGACGTGCACCCCCTTCCCCCTACCCCCCCCCCCCCCCCCCCCCCACACACACACACACACACACACACGACCACAGTCTCTGGCCTCTGTGGCTAGGCTGTGGACAGCAACTGTGCCTGATGGCAGAAGCACTCTGTGAGAGGTAGGGGTAAGGAGGAGGTTGGGATGGTGAACGATAGCGGGGTAGGGGTGGAGGAAGGTGTAGTGCTGCTCGTGGGAGCATGCAGAGACACAGTGGAGATAAGATAAGTGAGAAAGGGCTGCTAGGTGCTGTTGGGTGGCTTGGGGAAGGGGGGATTGGGAGGAAACAGAAAGTAGAGGAGGGAAAAGAAAGACTAGTGGTTGTGTTGGTCATTTAGAAAACAGTGTAGTTTTGTAGTGGGAGCAGGAGGTGGGTAGGTGGGAGCAGTGGAGAGACTAGCAGAGACTTAGACCAGTGGGTTAAAGAAGTGTGTTCTGTTGAAAAGCATGTACAACAACTGTGTGCTCCACCTTTGCCCACACAGAAAGCAGCACAATGGTAGCAGCTTAGTTTGTAGATCATATAAGTGCTTTCACAGGTATCCCTGCCTTTGATGATCGGACTAGAGTAGGTGGTGGTGGTTGGAGGATGTATGGAACAGGTCTTGCATCTAGATCTATTGAGGGGGTGTGAGCCGTGAGGCAAGGGACTGGGACAAAGGGTGGAGTAGGGATGGACAAGGATATTACATGGTTTTGGTAGGCGATGGAATACCACTGTAGGAGGAGCGAGAAGGATAGTTGGTAGGACAGGGTGTATATGACCAGGGACAACTGAGAAATCTGGGAATTTTTTCATCTGGGAGAAAACCGGGAAAAACACAGGAATTTTTCATTGTTTTAGCTTTCAGTTAAATTTTTGTAATTTTGACTGGTAAGAATTGATTCTCTATCAGAGAATGTTACTGTATCCTGCTACTGGAGAATGATACTGCAGCAATAAAATATAAATGAGAGGAAAAAATAAAACTTAGTGGCAAAGGAAATGCACCATTTACAACAATAAAACACTGTGTGCGCACGAGCGTCTGCAAACAGCAAAAATATGTCAAAGGCCCTAGGGCGAAGACTATGTAATACTTAGTAACAGTAAACTGTTTTCTATGAGCGGGACATCACAATTGTTTACGTTAGACTAGTATTAGACTATCAAATTTCTTTGTCAAAGATTTGATCAAATATTAGTCAAATTTATGTGACAAAGATCTTTGACGTGACGCTAAAAAGGGTTATTACAACGTCGTCATATTTTTCGTGAAAGTTCAAGGTGGCTGACAACAACAACTTGTTATTAACCATAGCAGTTGCATGTACCACAGTTGCACTGTGTGCACATGAATGAAGCGATGGGTTTTACTATGAGATGGTAAAAGCATTCAACAAAACTTGTTAAGTGACCTTGCAGTGGAGGACATCAAGTCGTACATAAATTACTTAAGAATGGATCAGAATACATTTTAGTATGAGCTCAGTGAAGTATATCCTCATATCACAAAGCACAATACTCACTTAATAACTGCTATATCTGTAGAAGGCAGGCTCAGTGTAACACTCAGATTCCTTGCTACAGGAGAGAGTTACTCTAGCTTACGGTACAGCACTCGAATACCACGTGCACATTAACGAAAATAATACCTGAAATATGTGCAGCAGTATATAAAGCACTAAAGGACCAATGTCTGAAGGTAAATAAATGTTCAATACACTTTATGGGCATTAAGAACTATTTTTATTTTATAAATAAATCAATTACATTTTGTGTCCGAAAACTACAAAATAAAATTACACGCGCGCGCGCGCGCACACACACACACACACACACACACACACACACACACACACACACACACACACACACACACACACACAAGTTATTAAACTGAATCCTCCTCTTCTATACCAGCTTGCTGGAAGGCAGCCTGGATATATCCAGAGGTGGACGGTTGTGTGTGTCAAGATGTCACATGCAGCAAATCCCACCTGTCTGCTGCTGTGCAAGCAGTCATATCTCACAGCTAATGACCTCCACAATATTTTCGTAGCTCTCCAATCTTCTTAATCTATTTTTGTATTCAGGGTGCCTCAAGTTAAAAAGTGCCTCATCAGCTTCATACATCTCTATTAACTTTGTAATTGAGAGTACACACTAATTGTATTTACCGGCCATGTTTATAAACATACTACAGATGACAGAATGCTGCAGCGATGCTAGAGCTCCATGTGGTAACATTTCACATTGCAGTGAACAGAAGACAAGTGACTTTTATTATCAAATCTACATCGAATCTCTAGATTTGATCAAATTTATTTGACAACAGACAAGATTTGACAGTGTCCTATTACACCATCAAACTTCTTTGACTTGAATATTTGACATATCAGTTTGACAAAGAAATTTGATATTGTAACACTGGTCTTAGGTTCGTTTGACCAGTTGTCAGTGGGCTCATGTGCATGCAGCAAAGTTGACTCTCGTATGAGCAGTACCTTCTCCCGCATGCTAGCGAGAAAAATTTTTCTCACACGCCCTAGCTGACAGATTCGCACATGCGCAGATTTCTTTGAGTTGTAGTGGGGAGGGGATTAGTCACCAACTGACCCCTGTTTGCGTTAAGTGTTTCACTGTTTCCTCTTTATTGACAGCTCCCACGTCAAATGAAAACAAAACAGATTTCTGCAGCTGGAAGCTATCAAGTGAATTACAATACACTCACGTAATTACGGAGGGCAAAAATATATTATTAGTTTAAGGTTTCTGATTTTATTTTATTTCCAAATTATAAGCAGTCAAGCATTAATCGCCTTGCAGAACAATGAAGTTATTTTTGTCGGTTTGCTGAAGAAATTTGGCTTTATTAATCTTTCTGCTGAGGCAATCAATTTATTTGAAACGAAGTGTTTCATTCCACAGTATTGGCTAGTTCCAACTGTTCACTGAATTTCAAGTGCATGTTTTCATCTTCTGCCATGTTTGGTATTATGCCATAATAAAGAACCAAATATGGGATAGTACAGTACTGGTACTCCAATAAAATTTACATCCCAAAAACCACACTGAAAAGCTTAGTATCAGATGGGACCTACTTCATTGTGAATCTGGAAAAAACCAATGTGCACTTCAAGCTGAATTGTGCATTTTAGTATGGTTTACGAAATTCCGATGCTTTTGGTGTATTCTCCGATGTCCTGTTTCTTTTATGGCGAAATTTAAGCTCTCGTAGTGCTTTATACATGTGAGATTCCTACACCACTGCATGCACAATAATGCCTGTTTTCTGGCACTCTCTGGCAGCTGCTAAATCAAATCTATTTCTAACAGTCTCGGGATAGTATTGTGAACGGTGGTTCAAAAAGCATTACTTTCAAAGTAAATTTTTTTTTTATGCAAGATGAATTATATTACATGTGAGAAAGTGTGATGAATTTCTTGAATCACAGAGTGCTTAAAACTGAACACTTTGAGGACCAGCCACTTCCAAGAATTTCGAGCCTAGAAGACCAGACATTTATATCATTATTTTAAATTTACTGGCACATTTCTGTGATGCATATTAAAGTATAATGCACGCAAAATAGATCAGTATTATATGTGAAAGCTTAGCTTTTCTTGTAGCTATACTATGTATATTAATTTAAACCATTAACTTTTCCTTTTTCTGTGTTCACGCTACGTAACAGTGATCTTGTTATTGGCTGATTATAACACTTGTCCTATGCTCTGAATATCTGCTGTCATCGGCTGCCGAGATCACGTGGCATGAGATATGACTGGCTTACAAAAAGACATCGCAATTTCGATTTCAACACTCTGGAAACTAATGTACTGTGTTTGGTGCAGTTCGAATTTATACTTTCGTAATATAAAAATATGCAGCGTATATGTTGCTGCACATCAAAGGTCTTTCCAAACCTTATCTACTCTGCCGCTCCCCCCCTCCTCCCCAGTAACTTCTAGTGTGTGAAACGTTAACCATTCAAAGGAGTGACAAGTTTTACAGTTCCAAAGGAAAAGTCTACAGAAAACCTACTGTCAGTTAGCACGGAGAAAGTGTATTTTTGCCCAGGAAAAAGTATATTTTTTAAACGGGGTAATCTGGGAAAAATCTGGGATTTTTTTTTTTTTTTTCCTTGGCGTAGTATACACCCTGTAGGATATTCAGGGCAACACGACAAGTGGTGGAGAATGTGATTCAGTTGCTCCAATCCAGAGTTGTACTGAGTCGTGAGAGGAGTGCTCCTTTGTACCCGGATTGTGTGAGTGTGTGATGTAGTAGGTGACTGGAGAAAAAAGGCATATGAGATCTGTTTCTGTACAAGGTTGGGAGGGTAATTTTGGTATGTGAAATCTGCATTGAGACCTTTGGTGTATTTGGAGAGGGACTGCTGAGCACTGCAGATGCAACGGCTGTGGTTGGAAGGGAAAGTATAACAAGAGCAATGGAGTGTAGTAAAAATAAGTCAGGCAATGCTGAGGGAATTGGATTAGGAAAGGAGACAACAGAGCTTTTAGTAGTGTTTTCATATTTGAAAAGCAAAATAACTGATAATGATTGAGGTACAGAGGATACAAAATGAAAACTGGTAACAGCAGTTTGTAGCATCTAACATAAATGTAAATGTTAGAAAGTCTTTTGTGAAAGTATTTTTCTGGAGTGTATCTTCATATGGAAATGAAATGTTTTGTTGCAAAAGAATGATGGAAAGTTAGGCCGATAAATTAAGCAACCAGTGAAGGTGCTGCATCAAATGGGGTGGTAGTAGTAGTGCTAGTACACCTGCATACACTGATGTCACAGAGCTTTTCATGTGTGCTTCATCTTTGAATCCAGCAAATTGGAATCACTTTTGACAGGTTTGCAGAAATTTTGTATGAGATGCCAGACAGAAGTTCCAGAAGGCAAAACTGTCTTTCTGTGGTATGACAAATTCTGTGAGACTAGCTACTTGTTGACTATGAAAAATGCAGCCTCCTCAGAAACAGCAGCAGCAGCAGAGGTGGGTGCATTGTGTGTGTGTGTGTGTGTGTGTGTGTGTGTGTGTGTGTGTGTGTGTGTGTGAGAGAGAGAGAGAGAGAGAGACTATGTGCACTCAAACCTTAGAGTTCACACAAAAACTGCTGTCTACCTTAAGTTTTGATTACATGTGTAGTTCTTGTGCGCCACATACCTCATGTAGAAAATGTTATTCTCCATTATTCTCACAGGTCATACAGATGGGAGCCCATTTCCTTCGCAAAGTACAGCGTCCCCTGCAGCATCGAATTGGCCAGGGTCACCCAGTATGCCCCGCCCTTCACCAGCGAGACCTGGCCAGTCACCTGGTGGACACCCAGCACTGCACAGTCCTCAAGGAGACCTCAAAGCAGGCAAGTGTGTTGTGGTTAGAGTATTGGTCCATTATTTTTACATGCTGGAAAAAAAAACCTCTCTCCCTGCAGGGAAAAAGGTCTCCTTATGGACATGACAACTCTTTTGCATAAAACTAAGAGAAGACAGCTAATCACTATTACCTCACACAGTTAGTAAAGTTGTTCAAAATGTCCACAGCCACATTTAATTGTTTTTGTAATGTAGCTCATTACTGTTCTAGTAAGTTTATCAGAGTGGCCACACCAAGCAAGGTGGAGCAGTAGTTACTAGCTGGACTCACATTCAAGAGGTACAGGAGGATGAAGGTTCAAATCCCTGCTGGCCATCCAGTTTCAGGTTTCTTGATTTTCCTAAGTTGCTCCAGGCAAATGCCTTGGTGGTTCCTTGGAACAAGGTGTGGCTGAGTTTCTTTCCCATCCTTTTTTAATTCAGGCTTGCACTCTACCTCCAATGATCACACTCTCGACAAGATGCTAAACTCTCTGAGTGGCTGTTGTAACTAAAAGAACAAAACTTGAAGATTTAATTTGAAACTGTCTCAACAATAGTGACAAGTAAGGGCACACTAACATAATCATCTGGTGTTGTTCCTTTAGAGCATATAATGTTTGATGCAAAGTAGCTGGGGATTCTGCAACAACTTCTTTCATGAAACAACTGTGTACCTTAATTATTTTTCTAGTTCTTAACTGGTTAACACAGTGTACTGGTTTCCCTTCAAAGCCAAAGCCGGATTAAAAGTGAGAGTGTGAAAGGCATGATGACTTTGACGTTATAAGAGGAATAGCAGGACAAAGGAACTGTAATACATTGATACATGAATGAAAAAAAAGAAAGGAAGAAAGGAAATCATCACCAAAAGCTTGACAGTAGAGGTGCAGCCCTACACTACGCAAATTGTTCTCTGAGAACCAATGTAATGGTGAAATTGTAATACAGTAGAGTCCCGTTAATCTGAACTAATTGGGACCGAAACTTGTTTGGATTACCGATTTGTTCAGGTTAGTCGGTATTACGGTGACAAGTTTCTAGAATGAAGTATACCAAGCAGATACGTAGGTACAACATGGTAAAAATGGGAACAAGCATGGGAACAATGGCTCACTTTCACTCCTTGACCTTGTTGTTGTGCATTTTGAAGACCTATGTAGTGTCTGAGTTCAGTGCACAGCCAGTTGGCTTGCTAAGTGCTTGGTTTTGTTAGTTATCGATCGCTGGCACTAGTTACAGTTATATTGTATTCGTTCAGGTGTAGTGGTGTACGTATTTTCTTCATGAGTAAACGGAAACATAAGAAAAATTGAATGCTTTGAATTGGATAGACAATGGTGAGAATGTATCTAAACTGGCAATGCAACTGGGTATTGGTAAAGCAACCATTTGTGATTGGAAGAAGAACAGAGTGAAACTTGAACAGTCCTATGCTTCGGGGAAAAAACTCGAAATTCTACAATTTGAAACCATCCCAGTATGATAAAGTGGATGAAGCTCTTTTCCTTTGATTTAGGCAGGAAAGTGAAAGAGGAACTCCTTTGAATGGAGCACTGGTTCAGGAGAAGACTGTTTACCTGACAAAGTTAATGAATCGTGATGAGTCTTTTAGCACAAGTACGGTTTGGCTGGACAGATTCAAAAAACATCATGGAATCCATCAGCTAGCAGTTACTGGAGAGAAGCTTTCTTCTGACCGTGATACAGCAAAGGAATACTTGGGTGAGATTGAAAAAATGATGAGAGGGGGAAAGTATTCTCCTCAACAAACATGTAACGCTGACAACACTGGCCTTAATTTCAGGGCATTGGAACAAAAAACCTGGCATCAAAAACAGAAGACTTTGCTCCTGGTTTTAAAATGTGCAAAGATCGTGTGACTTCAGTAGCGTGCAGCAATGTTGCTGGTAATTACAAGCTGCCTTTAATGCTGATCGGCAAATCTGCGAGGCCCAGATCTTTTAAAAACTACAAGATGAAGTCCTGCCCATATATATTAGCACAACCAGAAAAAAGCATGGATGGATGGTAAGCTGTTCAAAGAATGGTTTCAGAGCCAGTTTGTTCCCTCTGTTCGATGGTTTTATATGGAACATCTCCCTGTGCAATCCTTTTGATTGATAACACGCCATCTCACCCCAGCACCGAATAATTATGTGATGGAGAAATTGGGGCAAAGTTTTTGCCACCGAATGTTACACCACTTCTATAGCCGATGGACCAGGGTCTACTGCAAACATTAAAACTGATTTACAGAAAACAGTTTTTAAGAATCCTGATCCAAGATGATCGCAATCCTTTAGTGGAGAAAATAAAAAAGACCAATGTGAAGGATGTTGTTTATTGGGCTTCTGAGGCATGGCAGATCATTTCAGAAAATACTCTGAGAAAATAGTGGAGATCTCTTGAATTTCAGAACAACCTAGTTGAAAATGAAGAGGAAAATCTACTAAAAATGATACAAACCATCCCTGGATGTGAAGAAGCTAGTGAAGGAGACGTAGATGAGTGGATGGCAGCGGATGGGGATGTGTGGAGAACGTTTCTGACGCTTATTTATTTACTGCTGTGACTCAAGACCAGGAAGAAGTGGACTGCTGTGATGGAAGTGACTATGAGCCTGAATGCGACAAAGTACACACAGTGACGCAGCAGAAGCCCTTAACCTCGTGCTGTGTTATTTGGGGCAACAGCCCACTGCGACCCCTGCTGATTTGATGTTTGTGAGACAATGGCACAACTGTGCGTCATATAATAGACTTTCTTGATTACGCCAAAAAACAATGAGTTTTTGGCATCTAAAATGTAGGGATAGAATGTCTGCTGTATTTTACCAAGTTCGACAGCTTTTCTTTCATTGTTATGCATTGTTTAAACCTAATGTTTCCTTGTCAATTTTTCTAGTACATATTTACTGTACTGTTTAAATTAAAGTAGTGTGTATGTACATCAGTTTACTGCACAATTTTCCATACTTATACTAACATTTTTCACATTCTGTAGTGCCTCAAGAATTTCGGTGTAAATTCTAGAAACACTCGGCCTTCAATCCTCTCGAACACCCGATACTTTAGGTACGAGTGTGGGAAAGTGAGAACGTTTCTACCGATCCACCTGTGTCTATGTACAGGTCGGAAGTTTGTTATTAGAAGACTGTAAGTAGGGCGAATCACTGACGACTACTAGTGTTTGCAGCCAGCACCACAGAAGACGTGATGAAAACTCAAGGAATAATTATGTAGTATTCTTTGGTGTGTTAGTGTCTGTGTTGATAGTAAAAAAGACTAATAAACAATTGAATAGAGATTTCTGTTCATATTCATGTCTTGGACTCGCTTGAGACTAGAGACTTTTATCTTTCTTCACATCTTAGCTCTGCATGAGACAGGTAGCATGTGATGTCCATAAATTATTGGTTTGTTACAACCTATGATAGTATTTGTGTTTATTCAGTCTTATGTTTAAAGACACCAGTTGATTTGCCAGAGTTTTTTTACTTATGTGAAAAAGAGTAAATGTTGCTTTGTGTTGAGAGTTGAAAATATACCATGAATGAACTGAAAGTGTTCCACGAGTACACAAATTATTTCAAGAATAGAGAAGTAGCTTAATAAAATCCTGTACCCGCTATAGTCTTTGGAGAAGTAGTTTTTGGGAGATCGACATAGCTGATTACCTATAGAAGAGGATCAGCTGCACACAGTACGTAAGTCAACTGCGAGAGATGTGCGAATCTTGCACCCCAGTACCACACTGTCTTGTGTCATCCAAAAAAACATTAGAGTTCAGATTAACCAAACATTCGGACTACCGGGCTTAGGATTAGTGGGACTCAGCTAAAGATAGAGCTCTGAACCAGTCAGCTTGGATAAGTTATTATTATTATTATTATTATTATTATTATTATTATTATTATTATTATTATTATTTAAATAAAAAAGATTAGTGAAGTAGTCATCAGTTGTGCGAGTTGATCTGAAGATGTAGAATATGAAGTAGTAGTTGTGCAGCTGAGGCAATCAGATAACATATCTCGTGCCTCAAAAAAGTAACGGTGAGGAGCCTCAAGTGTGAGATGATAAGAATAAAGAAAAATTTCTGGATGGGACAGTCAGGAAGGTTGAGAGGAGCAGCTAATGTTGATTCCAGGAATATGGTGAGTGACAAGTAATCACTGGAAGCTGTCATTTCCAGAGTTTAAATTGCTAACGAGAGATGTGATTTAGTGATCTGAATGAGAAAGTAATTTCTGTTTCAGATTCTGCTTAGTAACCAAATTGTTGGTGTACACTATTTAACTGTTATCATCCACAAAGAGTGCAGTAAACAGAATTTGTATATCAGGTAATGAATAATTTGTTTATTCTTATATGTCACTCCCAGAACTCTGCATGTAACAGAATCAGTATAGAAGGAAGTGAAGAAATGTTTCTTTTGTTCGGCTTCTCGTGGTTCTTTGTATTGCAGCGTCACCTTGAGATCTGAATGACTTTTTTTCCATGAATTATATCATCTTTCAACCCCTCCCGTCTCATTTTTTGCCACTCTTGCCAGTCCCAAAAGTTGAAGCTTTGACACCTCTCTGAAGTTTGTATTTATATAAAACAACATATACTGGTTTCATTTCATCTTTTGGCACAAAAGATTGAGTTCACATAGCTTCAATCTACGAAGAAAAGAATCTCTAAAATATCAACAATGTAGAAAAGGATATATTGCTACTTACTATAAAATAACTATAAAGAGATGCAGACCGGCATAGATAAAAAGACACTTACACATAAGCTTTTGGCCTCACTCTTTGTCAGAAAAAAGAGATACACAAGCCATTCATTCAGACAAGCAAGCACATCTGATGCACACACAACCGACAGCTCCGGTAGATCGGGCCAGAATCCCCAAAATGAAACTTTAACCAAATTCATAGAAGAAATATGCAACTGATAAGCATAGATGAAATGCAGCAAGAAACTAGCTTTTAAAACAAAATAGATAATTGAGAGGAACCAGACTATTCAAGGTTTAAGTTAAAGTCACCAGTATGTCACACTATCTAGTATAGACATTCTAGTACAGGACAAAGGCATCACCAGCATTGTTAAGGATTTAGGTAGGAAACTCTCCCAAGAATTTCATGTATGTCATCAGGTCAGTCGTTTTTTTTTTTTTTTTTTTTTTTTTTTTTTTTTTTTTTTTTTTTTTTTTTTTTTTTTTTTGCATTTGAGGCAATCCATTGTCTTACTAGATAGCATTTTCCATATATTTATATATTGGTCTGCTGCCAGTTTAGTCAGTTGATGTTTTCCCATAGCTATTAATTATATGCTGATATATATGTGATTGTGACAGTGAGTCAAAGAAGACTAAACACATTGTTGCTAGAAAGGCAAAATTTCTGTATTATCTCTTCACCCAATATGATGACACACTTTCCATCTACTTTTTCGGCAGGTGGATGTCATTTGTCACGTGTACTTCCACAACGAAGCTGGGCTGGCGCTGTACCAACTCTCCTCACCCATGAGGCACTGCATTTGCTCTGCACATCTACTCCACATCCTGTCGGTTTACCTAGTCCAGACATGTCGCCACTTGAGCGGTTCCTCGGTTGTGTTTTCATGCGAAGGCAACTGCAGCGGACTGTGCAGAGTGAAGACTGTGTGAGTACTATATTGTATGGACGATTTATTTTAATTGCAAATATGGGGTGTGACAGAAAGAGCTTCCCAATATGAAAAACAAAAGAATACAGATAAACTAAGGATAATTTTTTGGATGGTCAATGACGCAAGCCATTGGCAACTGCAAGACAGAAAGAAGTGAGAGGAAGGGCTGTTTACTTGCTCCCTGTTTCACGTTTTGCAGATATTCTTGTGATGTGTGTACTACACAAATTTAACAATACACCGGGATCAATTTAATACGCAGATAGCAAATGTTGACTTCATCCCAGTACATAATGATGTTGTGGTATGTTACATCATACATATTTAAGAAAGAGAATATATTTCTGGAATGTAGGTTGTGGCAACAGAGTAGTCCACAGCATTGCCCACTGTCTATGTTAGGTTGATTGATGACAGTTTGGTTGTGTGTTGACAGAATGGTACAGAAGGTTTCATTTAATCCCTACATAACTTCTAATGATATTTTCCCATTGTGCAAACTTGGAAGCAACAGTTTTTGGGGTGCAAATATCATATAAAAGAGCTCTATAGAGATGGGAAGAGTAGTGGAAGCACAGTTACCAGCAGTAGCTTTGAACAGATATGCTTGGCAAGCTTATCTTAGAAGAAAGATTAAGAAAAGGCAAACCTATGTTTCTAGCATTTGTAGACTTACAGAAAGCTTTTGACAATGTTGACTGGAATACTATCTTTCAAATTCTGAAGGTGGCAGGGGTAAAATACAGGGAAAGAAAGGCTATTTACAATTTGTACAGAAACCAGATGGCAGTCATAAGTGTCAAGGGGCATGATAGGGAAGCAGTGGTTGGGAAAGGAGTGAGACAGGGTTGTAGCCTCTTCCCGATGTTATTCAATCTGTATATTGAGCAAGCAGTAAAGGAAACAAAAGAAAAATTTGGAGTAGGTATTAAAATTCATGGAGAAGAAGTAAAAACTTTGAGGTTCGCCGATGATGTTGTAATTCTGTCAGAGACGGCAAAGGACTTGGAAGAGCAGCTGAACGGAATGGACAGTGTCAACAAAAGCAAAACGAGGATAATGGAATGTAGTCAAATTAAATCAGGTGATGCTGAAGGAATTAGATTAGGAAATGAGACACTTAAAGTAGTAAAGGAGTTTTGCTATTTAGGAAGTAAAATAACGGATGATGGTCGAAGTAGAGAGGATATAAAATGTAGACTGGCAATGGCAAGGAAAGCGTTTCTGAAGAAGAGAAATTTGTTAACATCGAGTATAGATTTATGTATCAGCAAGTCGTTTCTGAAAGTATTTGTTTGGAGTGTAGCCATGTATGGAAGTGAAACATGGACGATAACTAGTTTGGACAAGAAGAGAATAGAAGCTTTCGAAATGTGGTGCTACAGAAGAATGCTGAAGATTAGGTGGATAGATCACGTAACTAATGAGGAGGTATTGAATAGGATTGGGAGAAGAGAAGTTTGTGGCACAACTTGACTAGAAGAAGGGATCGGTTGGTAGGACATGTTTTGAGGCATCAAGGGATCACAAATTTAGCATTGGAGGGCAGCGTAGTGGGTAAAAATCGTAGAGGGAGACCAAGAGATGAATACACTAAGCAGATTCAGAAGGATGTAGGTTGCAGTAGGTACTGGGAGATGAAGAAGCTTGCACAGGATAGAGTAGCATGGAGAGCTGCATCAAACCAGTCTCAGGACTGAAGACAACAACAACAACAACAACAACAATGGATATGAATTATTAGTTTTGTTCTACCATATTCTACATCCATTCTGTCTTTATAATCTCTCCTGTAGTGTTGCTAGCTCTTTCTTCCAAAAGGACCCACTTTCTCAATAAGAGTGATTATTATGTTCATTCATAGCAGAAGTGATTCATGTTTGTCCAACAAGTAAGTGAAGTTTTATTGGGTTTCGCATTTTCTTCTATGTTGGTGCAGGTAGTAGACAGATCTCATGGGCATTTAGTGGGCTATATCAGTGGTCTATTACTTAGTGTTGTTTGGTACTCACATGGAGGTTTTAGGTTCAGTTCCCAGTAGCTTAATTTTATCTTTCTTGTGTTGAGGAGGTTTGGAATGGGATCCATTCAGTCACGTGAGCCAAAGAAGAAGCCACTTGAATGAGGAGTGCCAAAATTGTCACGCAAGTTTTCCAAGTGATGTTGAATCAAACGGCTTGCAATTACCTGGAAACCAAACAATACTTAATTATATATCTACACATCCTATACAGATAGTGGTAGAACAGATGTAAGTTGTGAAACTGTTTACACCAATCTCTTGAAACAATTGATGCCGTTAACTCTGTCATCCAATTCACTTTGCACGTCCTGAAATATTATGGTATTAGAAATTCCAGTATGGAACTAAGAGAAATAAGCAAAAGCAGTGAGTCTGCTGCAGATGAATTGCAGGTGATGTATAGGGATATTAGACATGTAGAACATCGGATTAGCCTTTGCTCTTTTCCTAGGGTAAATACAAAAATGCACTAGTTGGCTCACCACTGTTTCTGAGAATACGTAGCACACATGTCTGTGTTATGTCATGTTCTTATTCCTCTGGTTATTTTATTAATGCCAGTTGCATGCTTTATGACACCAGGGTAAATCCAAATCAAGTGGTACAATAAAAATTAAGGTGGTTTCTTGATCATTTTTAAATATTAAAATTTTTTTTATATGTGGTTACCCTATATTTGAGAAGTTCAAAACAGGTTGTCCCCCCCCCCCCCCCCCCTCATTTGTAAGCACGCGACGATGTTTCAATTTAGAGCCATTAGCAAAAATATGAATGTCTCTGCACTGGTTTAAGTTACAACATTGCAATTAACATGATTGTTTTTAGAAAATTGTCCTCTACAACATTGTCTATTACACAAAATACCCAAAATTTAAAAAAAATAGCCAGTCAAAATTACCTCCGAAGTTTGGTATCCAAATTTTCAAAAATACACTTTTTAGACCCAAAAATAACAAATAAGGAGTGATTTATGAGTGTCTATTTTTTTCCTATAGTTAGATATCATACACTACTAGCCTCATATAGAGCAAGAACACTTACAAATGTTTCCTTAATTTTTTGTGAATTTTTGCAATTTGAAAATTTTTCTTTTTTGTAATGTTTGGGTTAATTATCTCATGTGGAACTGAAAATAAAAATATGATTTGTGCACAGTTTTAACACCTATATGATAGCAACATACTGTAAAAATTTCA
The DNA here is from genome assembly GCF_023897955.1 of Schistocerca gregaria. Classification (NCBI taxonomy): domain Eukaryota; kingdom Metazoa; phylum Arthropoda; class Insecta; order Orthoptera; family Acrididae; genus Schistocerca; species Schistocerca gregaria. The sequence continues at coordinate 244,582,605 of NC_064921.1, forward strand.
ACATTGGTATATGACTGTGAACGAAGATATGAATTTTTGAAATGAGCAAATAATTCGCATTACTCTACAACTGGTCTTATGGCTGTTGCCTATTCATGTGTGATATTAGTGGTATATAATCTATTATTATTGAAGTAAGGTACTGAATTGTGTACAAAAAGTGGAAACCTCAGTGAAATTAACATTTATATTATTTTGACATACTTAAAATAAATATTTTCAATTAACATCCTTCAAGATATGACTGTCCCTAAACCTGTTGGTGAATGTTAAGAACACTTACTTCTGCAGACAGCTTCTGTGACACAGATTAAGACCTCCCAGTTGCTGTCGTAAGTTCAAGCACTGAAAGTTACCTTAAAACATTTTTCATTGGTATCCAAACTTTGTCATTAGTAGATTTTTTCAATGATGTTCTTGGGCCAGCAGGGTGGTAAAAATGCACAAAAATTTCATTGTCTTCCAGACTTATTCTTTCAACCTCTGCAAAATCACCACTGTCCATCATACACACATGCCACTACGTTATTCAATGTTAAAGACAGAGATGTAATTTTACTGACACAATGACCCTCATAAATTTCGGTTTCTGATGTTACAAAGCATCGAACTAAGTTTTCTGCAATGCCAAGGAATTTGTGGAAATGCCTTGTTCCATCTATTGCTATACAATTTTCAAATCTGGTTTGAAGTGTTGTTTTCATATGCAGAACCACTTCGTCTTTCTTGATCAGAAAACAGGTAATGCCTTTAATATTATCCCTGCAAAAGAAATACATATCCTGTACTGTGAGAATTTGGTCTGTGGTTGGTCTTTGTTAGCTGGATTTACTTCCTTCACATTTTGTTGTACCTCCTACTCCATCACATGAATTTTTACCATGGCAGGATGCAAAAAAAAAAAAAAAAAAAAAAAAAAAAAAAAAAAAAAAAAAAAAAGTGCCATTCAGCCTCCAACCAAAAGTCTACTTTGTGGTTGCACAGATTTGAAAAATTCTTTTTGTTCTTATACTGACTACCACTTCCATCTGAAAAGTATATCAGCTTCTGAACCTTGGAAAAATTCTCTTTTTTGTAGTTTATTACATACTTTTGAAACACATGTACAGCCAAAGTGTTTTGCTCCAAGTAGTCGCTTAGAATGCAAATTCAAGAACTGCAAACTTCATCTTTCTCTTTTTTAAAGTAGAGAATAAATGGATGCACTTTTGCCTGGTCATTGACCCAGTGGTACCCTTGTATTGCATCCTGAATCACAAATGTAAAATTTTCTGCAAAATCATCTAGCACTATGCATTCAGTTTCATGAAGTTGTGCTCTTTTGTACTTCAAAAACTTACTTTGGGTTTTAGAAACATAGTGGCGACTTTTGAGTTTTTGTAAGTTATCACTTAAAGATTCCAGGTACTCTTTTTGAGATTTAACCACTGTTATCATTTCTTCCCTGTCAGTTGTGACCCACTGTTTGAGGGTAATACTGTCTGGCATTTCGTCTTCATATTCGTGCAACAATTCAATAACTGTTTCCTTACCAGGGTATTTATTGCACAAACTGATCTTGCGGTCATAACTGTTAGTGTCACAGACCATTAAATGTAGTAACTCTTTGTAGTTAAGATCACTGAGTTTTGCACCCGCAATCATCAGTTTGACATTTTGATGATATAAACAAACACATATGGAGTGCGTCCCTGAGAATCCAGCCAAAATACAACACCTAGGTCGGAGATCACAAAATTTTGACCTTCCAGTTTTGTATCCAGCATGAGAATTTTTGAAAACTACATAAAGTACATTTAAATTTGACAGCACTAGTAGTTTTTGCTTTGTTACTGTAACTCCATTTATAACAACTCTTTCACTATCTTTGCAACCTGGGCACATTCTACTGTTTTCATCATCTTCAAAAATCTGTCCTGGATCTTTTTAATTGTTTCTTCATTTATACCTACTCCTTTCTTCTTTCCAAAAACTGGAAGAATGCCTTGCTCCTTCACTGGTTAGTTTAACCAAATGATGAGAAATGTTGAATCCATCAACTACTTTTTCTCTTGACTATGAGTCAGGGAGCAAACTTAAAATTTTAACTTTTACTCTTTAGATGTCACTGAACATTTAATTATTAATTTCTCTATTAATCTCAAATATTAAGTGTCAGACGATGCTAGTTCTAGGTTTTCTTCTTCTTTAGAAATAATGTTGATATCTGTATTATTAAAGCACAATTCCAAGGCTTTTCTCAATTTGTCTGAAATTCTTTGTACCTTATTGTCAATAGCTGTTTTTCTTTTTCTGCTACTTAATTTTATTAGTTTCAAAGCAGCTCGTCTAACTTAGAACAAGCAAAATCCAATATCCTAACAGCTTCCTCATTAGTAATGTAAATGTCATTAACGAGGGTACCTGATTCTTGTTCTGGATTCACAACAAATATTTTTGAGTCACAATTTGGACACAGGGAATTTCCAGGAATCACATTACGTTTCCATTGGGAAGCTGTTTCACTCTCACATAACAAGGACAGATTTTCAAGTTTTATTTCCCCCAAACCTTTAGTAATAGGCTTTTTATGAACTTTAAGTGGTTCACAGCACTTTCTTCCAAAAATGTGGTTATACATACTTCAGAATATATTTCTTCTCATGATACTCACAGACTGATGTTACAAAAGAACTTACTCAAAATTTAAACAAAGTTTGTCTAACTTCATCAAAGTCATTGACATTTTTCAAGTGTTTTGATACTGAACTGTGAACTGTTTTGTGACACATTTCACTTGCTATCTGTCCAACACAGCACTGTTCATCCATGTTATTGCATTCCAGTTAATGTCTCAAAATTAATTACAAATTACACACAGAACAAAGCCATAACTCATTCGACACACTCGATGAAGTATGTACATCCACTCTAACAGAGGTTTCACAACAGACTGACTACAATAATACCACACCCAGCAATGACAATAAACCTAAATGTAAATGGGCATTTTTATTACTATAGAACAAAAGCGCAAGCTCCTGTTGTCTAATATTGCATTATTAAAAATAAATAAATTAATGAACATTGGGTGATAGTGTTGACTAAATATGTCACAGTTAAATTTTATTCCAATGAAACAATAAACCATTTAAATAGGCAACAGCCATAAGACCATTTGTAGAGTAATGCGAATTATTTCCTCATTTTCAAAAATTCATATCTTCGTTCACAGTCATATATCAATGTTGACATTTTTACAGTATGTTGCTATCATATAAGTGTTAAAACTGCACACAAATCATATTTTTATATTCAGTCCCACCTGAGATAACTAACCTCAAACTTTACAAAAACGAAAATTTTCAAATTTCAAAAATTCATAAATAATTAAGGAAACATTTGTAAGTGTTCTTGCCCTATATGAGGCTGGTAGTGTATGATATCTAGCTATAGCAAAAAATAGACTCTCATAAATCACTCCTTGTTTGTTATTTTTTGGCCTAAAAAGAGGATTTTTGAAAATTTGGATACCAAACTTTGGAGGTCATTTTGACTGGTTATTTTTTAATATAGGGTATTTCGTGTAATAGACAATGTTGTAGAGGACAATTTTCTAAAAACAATCACGTTAATTGCAATGTTTTAAATTAACCCAGTCCGGAGATACTCACATTTTCGCTGATGTCTCAATACTGAAAAATCGTCACACGCCTACAAATAAAAATGGCCGCCATGCAGTAAAGGTGCAAGATAAATTATTTTAAAAAACTGTTTTGAACTTCTCAAATATAGGGCAATCACATATAAAAAATATTTAAAAATGGTCAAGGAACTATCGCTGGACCACTTCATATTTGACCCACCAGCTTTCTGCAGGAAGATAAAGGCTTCTGTTACTAATCCTTATGGAGATCTTACGGACATTATGTATTGAAAGGCCAACAGTTTGTCACCTGAAGATGTGACTGTAATCTCGTGAAACTAGCCATGATTAATAAATCTTTTGACACAGGTATTGCAGTTTTCATCAGTTCTAATATATTATCACAGCTGTTGTTGCTTCCCATACCAGGTAATTTATAACAGCAAGATATGTTTATTATAAATTTATTTTTAATACTAACCATGTCGCATTTACATAACAAGTTTCTCTGAGAGCCTACTATTTATTATGAAACTGCATTTTCAGTTAACGGTTGTCCCCACAAATGAGCCAGGAGTTGTACACTTCAAAGTGGACAGTTTGCAGTGTCGAGTGTGGTTGAATCCACAGTTTATGCAGTCCCTTCACCTTAAGGTTACACCACTGCCTGACCACAAAGACCAGTGGTCTGCAGAGGAAATGCAGGTGTGTCCATTTTTATATGTTTCAATTCACTTATATTTTCAATTGATGGTGGATAAATAATTTTGTAGTCTGTTTAGTGTTGACATAGACACATTGCGGTAAAAATAGTAAGGCAATTTATTTAATATTTAATTACTGTTCTGCTTTGTTTATTATATTTTGCAGTCTCAGGCAAAACAAATGGTATCATCCATTTTTGATTTCTTACCAAGTTGTCATCAGACGATGTGAATATGTTACATAATAACTCGCCTTAGTAAGACCGGCAACAGCAGTTGCATGTTTATGCATTACTATTTAATATATTCACATCATCTGATGATGACTAGCTAAGAAGTCAAAACCAATTATGACACCGTTTGTGTTATGGTATTACAACTGATTTGACTTCTTAACAAGTCATCATCAGATTGTATGAATATGTTACATAGTAATTTACCAAAGTACAACTACAGCTACATGTTGACAAGTTACTTTGTAATATATTCACATCATGTGATAATAAGATGCTAAGAAGTCTAAATTAATTTGCAGTACTGTCACTGTGTTCTCATACAGCAGTGAGGGTGTATACACCCCGGTATTTCCAGGAAAAAACGTGGAATTTTTTCATCTGCGAGAAAACTGGATAAAAACCTAGGAATTTTTAAGAATCTTAGTAATTTTTCATTGTTTCAGTTAAATTTTTGTAATTGTGAGTGGTAAGAACTGACACTCTAACAAAGAATATCACTGTATCCTGTTACTGCAGCTAAAATAAAACTTAAGGTGCAAAGGAAATGCACCAATTACAACAATAAAACACAGTGCACACACAAGCTTCTGCCACAGAAAAATGTGTCAAGGCTTTAGGACGAAGATGCAACACTTCATAACAACAAACTGCTTCTGATGAGCATGATGTTATAACTGTTTATAAAAGGTTCTTTGAGTAGTTATCAGCGGGCTCATGCTCAGTTGAGTTGTGTGTGAGTAGTGCGTTTTCCCTCTTTCGGTTACTTAAAGGGTGGCTGTTACTATCTCGGCAGTAACAACAAGCAGCCATATACTATCAGGTAAAAACTTTTTGGCACATCCAAGCTGCCAGATTAGCACATGCACAGAGCACTCTTGAGTTGTAGATGGGAGGGGGTAGTTGCCACATGACCCATGTTTACGTTTAGTGATTTTGCTGCTTCCTCTTTGTTTACAGCTCTCATGTCAGATGAACATAAAATGGGTACCTATGGCTGAATTAAAAGACATTCACATAATTACGGAAGGCTCATTGTCTTGCAGAACAATGAAATTATTTTTGTCGGTTTGCTAAAGAAATTTGGTTTTGATTAATCTTCTCCGTTGAGGCAGTCAATTTATTTGAAACGAAGTGTTTCATTCCCCACTATTGGATAGCTTCAACTGTTTGCTGTATTTCAAGTGCATGTTTCATCATCTGGCACATATGGCATTTGCCATAACAAAGAACCAAACATGAGATAATACAATAGTGATGTTCCCAGAAAATTTACATCCCGAAAACTACACTGAAAAGCTTAATAGCAGGTTGAGGCCTACTTCATTGTGAATCTGGACATACAAATTTGCACTTTAAGCTAAATTATGCATTTTAATGTGGCTTACAAAATTCTGATGCTCTTGGAGTATTCTCTGAAGTTCTGGTTCTTTTGTGATGTAATGTAACATCACTTAATGCTTTATACATACGATCATACTCTTAACGTTTTGACGACTTAAAGTGTGAGAATGGGTCTGGGTTATACTGATTTATTTCCACAAACCGCATTCCACGCCCTTATGAGATGACTTACTTGGGGTTTGCAGTCACTCTTCTTTACTGGATAGCAGGCTGCTATAAACTCTCTTGACTTCTCCTCCGTCGAATAACGCTAGGTACAGGAACTTTCAAGCCTCTTTCTACTAGTGAAATAAGTAGCCATACAAACTGTATTGGCTTACAAAATTGCATCGCGCTCTCAATTTCAAAGCTTCAGAAAGTAACTGTTTTTGGTTGAATTCGAATTAATACTTTTATAATATGAAAATATGCAGTGTATCGTAATACGAAGATATGCAGCATACATATTGCTGCCCATCTGAGTTCTATGCGGGTGTATAAAACCTTAACCATTCAAAGGGTTGATAACTTTTACAGTTCTGAGGAAAAGTATGCTGTCACAGAAAAAATGTATTTCCACGTAAAGAACAAATGTATTGTTAACTGGGAAATGGTTTTCCTTGTCCATGTATACACCCTGGCAGTGTGCATAGTACATATTAGTCCCTTTTTCTGCTTGTTGTGGGCTCTATATTGTTAGCTCTTATAATTATACAAATTTCTGCTTGCATTTGTTTTCTAGACCTTTTAAATAAAGCTTCATCATGCATACAAAATAAGGTAAAATAAAATAAAGGATTCACATTAAATTATTCTGACTTAATCAATGAGGAATCGATACCATGTATTAATTGTGCCACTCTTCGTACGACATTTTGAATCCATAAATTTGTAGCTTTGTGTGAGGTATTGACAGTGTTGTTTTCGAAAAACTTCATGTGTTCCTGCCATTGCTTAATCACTCATTCGTAGATAAAAGGCACTAACTCAACGAAGTGACCGCACCTTTCCGAAGTTGCCTTTGTCAACTGCAGATGATGTTGCATACACTCTCCCCCCTCCCCTTGCCCCCAACCATCCTCCCGCCTCCCCTTGCCCCCAACCCTCCTCCCCCCTCCCCTTGCCCCCAACTATCCTCCAGCCTCCTCCTCCCCTCAACTCTCTCCGTTTCCCCCTCACATCTCCCCCCTCCCCCTTCTGCTTCCCCCCTCTCCCCTCCCCCTCTCTCCCCCTCTCTCCCCTCCCCCTTTCCCCACCCCTCTCTCCCCTCCCCCTTTCCCCACCCCTCTCTCCCCTCCCCCTCCTCCCCTCTCTCCCCTCCCCCTTTTCCCCTTCCCCTCTCCTCTCTCCTCTCCTCCCTATCCCTCATCCTCTCCTCCCTATCCCTCATCCTCTCCTCCCTATCCCTCATCCTCTCCTCCCTATCCCTCATCCTCTCCCTATCCCTCATCCTCTCCCTATCCCTCACCCTCTCCCTATCCCTCACCCTCTCCCTATCCCTCACCCTCTCCCTATCCCTCACCCTCTCCCTATCCCTCGCTCTCGCCCCCGCCCTTTTATGAAATTTATCTGAAACTTTTGACATATGTACGTGTCTAGTATGTGGTACTGAATAATCATTTTACAAAGTCTGTTTTAGTTGAAATTATGTTTTATATAAATTTAAAATTGAATGGAGTGGCTATTTTATGCTAGATTCAGAGCAGCGTAATAAAAATCAGTGTCCTTTACGAAGTTCCAGTTTTGTTTGCATACAAATCATGTTTATAATATGTTGATTGAACTGATGCCCTTGAACCTTTCTCGTTAATGTTCATCTGACATACTGCTGTCCACACTGTATTTCACTGTCCCTTGAATCAAGAGTTTTTAATGCTTGATAATAACTCTGAACATCACCATTTATTGCAGAAATAATGATGTATTTTAGTACTTGCACGGTATACAGCTGTACGTCATATTAATATTCATAGTGCCACAGTCTCTGTCATAATTCGTCATTTTTGTATGCTGAGCTTATATACTATACGTATATAATTTTGGTTTTATTAGGAGTCTTTGCACACTTTTGTAGCAATTTAATTTTTACTGAGATGGGTGTCATCTTCTTTGAAATTAAAATGTGTTTCAAAACATATCTTTGCAGGTTATAGAGAAGTTCTTTGACACAAGGGTTGCAGCACCTCCATACAAACCTAACTCACTCTCAGGGTTTGGTCGCATGTTGAATGTACCTTTAAATGTCCTGAAAGACTTTGTACAAATAATGAGGTTAGAACTGGTAAGTAACAGACCATGCATTAAAAGTTGCTCTATAATTTAGCAGATCAAAATTTTTACATTTCAGTAATTTTCCATTGTTTTGTCAATAACTTCAATCAAATTAAAATGTGCTGTCTACACTTCAGGAGAGTACCTTACTCTTAGAGCCTGATTTATAAAATGATTTTTTACTCCCATGTTGCTATTGATACCGTCTTCTATACGCCATGTTATTACAGATGCCCAGTCTGATTCAGCAACAGCAGTTCAAATGGGCCGTGCAGTGGTGCTTACGAATTCCACCTTCTGCTACTAACATTGTACCTGTTGGACAACCTGGTGTTCTTGTGTGCCGGAATAAAATATTGTTCTTTGTAAGTTCTAGAATTTTATTGTACTTGGAACTAACATCTTTTTTTTCTTTTATGTACACTGATGAGCCAAAACATTATAACCACCTGCTGAATTGCATGTTGATCCAGCTATGAAATGCAATTCAGAGGCAATTCTGCATAACATGGATCAACAAGTTCATGATAGGTATGCAGAGATATGAGGCAACATTCCCTGGTGGTGATTTTTGTACTGGGGCAGACACCTAATATGATGCCAGATGTGTTCCATCAGGTTCAGATCAGGCAAATTTGGTGACCAATACACCACTATCGTGTTCCTCAAACCACTGTAGCATGATTCTGTCCTTTTGCATGATTCTGTCCTTTTGCATGATTCTGTCCTTTTGCATGATTCTGTCCTTTTGCATGGAAGTCATCTGCCTGGAAAATAACCAACGCTGGTGAGGGAGACATCAAGCATGAAGTGATGCAAAACACAACAATAATGTTTAAGTAGTCCACATCTGTTGTGGTGCTTTCATTTACTGCCACAGATCCCATGGAAGCAATGACTGTCCCACACAACATAATAGTCACCTCTCAAGCTTATGTCTGTGGCCACAGTGGGTATTTCAAGCAGCTATTTGCAACGATAATGGCATATTCGAACATGACAATCACCCTGGTGTAGCAATAAACATGATGCCTTTGACAATGCAACACATTTCCATTGTTCCACAGTCCAATCTTGATGATACCCTCTCCATTGTATTCATAATTGACCATGTTGTTGGGTCCATATTAGAACAAATGGTGCTCATTTGTTGCCGAACCACATATCCAACTATGTTTACTGAACAGTGTACCTCAACGCACTAATGCCTGCATCACCATTGTACTCTGTCATCAGATCTGTTACAGGTCGTCAACTGCCCTGCTTTACAGATCAGGCAAGCCTTCAACCTCCATATTTTGTGATGAGGTGTGGAATCCTACTTGTTGTTTCACCATTCTTCAACCACTTTCCTTAAGTGTTCACCACATTAGCAGCCAACCATTTTGTCATTTCTGATATGCTCCTGCCAACTGCTGGGCCATATCAGTCTGTCCTTTATTAAAGCCATGTATGTCAGTGGGTTTCCCAATTTATGGCTTGTATCATCACTAGAATTATTTCCCATTTATCTCTGCTCAGCTTGTATACTCTCCTTATCATGACACATACCTGCAGTGCCAGTTGGTGGTAATCAATATCATGGTGGGCAGTGGTGATAATGTTCAGGCTCGTCAGTTATGTTGATGTATTAGGGTAATTAAAATGGTCCCAAATTAAAGATTATCGACATAAGAGATAATTTATGGCATGGTTGTTGCAGGCTTGATCAGTTATCTTTGTTTTAAATATTGTCAGCCTCTGAGACTGAGAGGGAGCTATGGGAAGCCAGAAGAGAAAATATTAAACCTGCTTGGTTCTTGATTGTACTGGTACTGTCAAGTGTTAACCCACTCAAAGTTTATTGTATACATATTTATATGCTCCAAAATTAATACTTGCCTGGCATAATATAATTGCTGGCCAGCAAGGACACCCATGTTAGTTAATGTGGATAGAGCTCCACTGCTAACAAAGGAGGGGCCCAAAGATAAACTCTGTTTCAGAATGTTGTTGATACTGGGAAAATGTAAGTGTACATGTTGCATGCTTGCAAGTTATTAGAACAAATAGCAACATAACATTTTAGAAAATATTCCGTCAGTGGTTAGTGAACGATGATTGGAGTAAAATATTAAAATTAAATAAAACCGTAATAACACAGATGTCAAATGAAGTGGATGTCTGTGTTCTCACAGATTGTTCTCCATCCACTGCCACCAGCCGCCATCATGGGCCCTACAGCCTGAAGACAGTCTAAATTATAGACCGAAAACCAGTTGCCAACCAAAATAAACATCTGTTTCCATCAATACTGTTTTTCTGAATTTTAAAAAGTAAAGTTTCTTACTAAGTACTGTATGAAATCATAAATTCTATACTGAATCTTAGGGGTTTTAAATTGTGGTTGCATCAGTTGCTTCAGTAGATTCTGCTATCAATCCATGGAACTTCCTTGCCATAAAATCGATGGCATAGTGTCAGTGTTCTGGCCATTTTCTTCATTGCTGCTTCAAAGTTCCAGCAAAATTAACAAACTATGGCAACAGAATTTCAAACTTCTACAAGTACATCATCTGTGAAGCTTTTTGTCTGGCCCTTCAACTTTTACACTTAAAGATTTTTAGAATGGGGAACATACGTTCTTCTGAAATGTTGTCAACAGTGTACCCTGTTTTTGATTATTTATCAAAATAAGACATTGGATAAGAGACGTAGGTTAATTTTTCATGACAGTTTCTACTAATTCACACTTAATCTTACTTCTGTCTCCATTCTACTTACTTAAAAAGAAAATATAGTTGATATTCTACAGTGATTGCAAATGGATGCAATACAGACTGCATCTACTACCGGAAAGAGAGCCCATGACTTTCCCGTCATCAGCTCTAGACAGCTCACATAGTTAATTCTGGTATTCACTATCATTAGAAATATTTCAGGTGAGCCATTACTAAATAGTGTGAAGATGTTTGGTGTGTGGAGGTAAAAACACTGTGTGAGAGCAAAAAGTTTCGTCAGGTAACTCAAAGTTCAGCTGCTACTCCTTTACTTAGATTAGATTTCCTTTTCATTCCAATTGATCCTTGGTGAGGTGATCCTCCAGAGTATAGAACATATCAGAAAAACAAGAATCCACAATAAATATTTACACTGAAAACCAAAAATGCTAAAATACCTTACACAGATTCCTTGTAAATGATTGTCATGGATGTGGAATAAGTCAAAAACATTTTAAACATATTCATTTAAAAGGTGATAAATTCTTAATTGCAGAACCATTTTACAACATATATATACAATAATCACTTTGCTGCACTGAGTTTGTACAGAAGTGAGAATGTATTAATACTCACATTATTTGATGTAATTAGTAACACACACTCATACCAGTTGATTTTACTAAGAACTTCAGCAGTGGAGTAAAAGAAGTGAGCCACAAATAAATCTTTTAGGATTGTCTAAAATTGAAGTTTGTTGATAGTTAAACTTTTTATAACTGCTGGAAAGTTATTGATAATGTCTGCTCCTGAATAATTGACACCTTTTTGAACCAAAGTAAGTGGCTTTAAATATATGTGAAGATTATTCTTATTTATAGCATGAATTTCATGAATAGAGCTGTTGCTTTGGAAAAGAGAGATATTGTTAATGGCAAATTTCATCAAGGAATAAACCTGTTTGGAAGCAGTAGTCAATATCTTTAGGACTCTAAACAGGCTTCTGCAGGATGTTCTTGAGTTCACACCACCAATATTTCATATTAAACAATTTTGGAACCAGAAAACTTAAGCTTGGCTTGATGAGTTACACCAATCCCTTATGACATTATGGAATAAAAGTGAGCATAGTATGTCAGCTTTTTCATTTTTATATCCCCTATACATGACAGCATTTGCATTGCTGATAGAGGTTTGTTTAGGCACTTCAGCATTGTGCTCCTCCCATTTGAATTTACTATCAAGTTGTAATCCCAAGAATTTAAAATTGCCCACTTCTTATATTTGTTCTTTGTCTTTTTTTACAAGGAATTGGCTAGGAAGCATTTGTTGGTGCCCATGAAAATTTCATGTAGCAGTGTTTCTGAAACTACACTTAATTTGCTATTTGATATGATGTTTGTATCATCTGCAAACAAAACAAGCTGAGTGTCTGGTAATGTTACTGTTGAAAGGTCATTGATATAAACAAGAAAAAGTAATGGTTCTTGGATGGAACATTGTAGGCAACACATGCAATTAGTTTCCAGTTGGATGATGCCTGATAGCTTAATACATGTCTCTTTCCTAATGACACACTTTGTTTCCCGTAAGAAATAGAAGATTTGACCATTTTGCAGCATTTCCTGTTACACCATAATATTCTAATTTACTTAAAAGGATATTGTAATTTACAAGGTGAAATAGCTTTGAGAGATCACAAAATATGCCAGTAGCCTGTAATTTATTGTCTAATGAATTAATTACATTTTCACTGTACGTGCAGGTAGCTTTCTCAGTGTCAGAACCCTTTATAAATCGGAATGTGACTTTGACAGTACACTATTTGCTGTCAGGTGGTTTCTAAAATTTTTGAGTATTTCTTGCAAAAGTTAAATTAGACGGAAATTTGATGGTATTTCCTTATCTCTTTTCTGAAACGGCATATTTTAACCATTCAGGAAATGTTCCATTGATAAACAACTGGTTACACAGATACCTTAATATGTTACTAAACTCAGAAACACACTCTTCAATTAATTTTTGTTGATGTTTTATTGTACCCGCTATATTTTTTTTATTCTAAAGATTTTATGGTGGACATAACTTCTATTGTGATAGGGAGGGTCATATTCATATTATTGAAGATATGTGTAATGACTGATCTTAAGTACTCCATGGGAGCACCTGCCGGACCTTACAACCCCATCTTCGTGGTAACAGTTTTGAAAGGGGTGTTAAAAAGTTTTGCAACACTGAACACACGTATTACCGATGTATCATTTACTCTCAATGCCATCTGCCCCTCTTCTAGTGTGGTTTAACCAGTCTCCTTGTTCATTATGTGCCATATTGTCTTTAGTTTGTTGTCTGATGTGATTATTTTTTCACATAATGTATTTGCTTGTCCATATTATCAACTTCAATATTTTGCTGTATATCTTGTAATGTGCTGTAGCATGAATATCGGAACTGTTTCTGACTGACAGACATGGCTTCCTTGTTGTTTTACAAGATACCTTTATTCTTGCATAATCCCTGGCTTCTAATCTGGGTTAGTTTTGATGAAAAACGGTATTCAAAAAAGGTAAGTATTATCCACATCTACATCCATACTCCGCAAGTCACCTGACGGTGTGTGGCGGAGGGTACCCTGAGTACCTCTATCGGTTCTCCCTTCTATTCCAGTCTCGTATTGTACGTGGAAAGAAGGATTGTCGGTATGCTTCTGTGTGGGCTCTAATCTCTCTGATTTTATCCTCATGGTCGCTTCGCGAGATATATGTAGGAGGGAGCAATATACTGCTCGACTCTTCGGTGAAGGTATGTTCTCGAAACTTTAACAAAAGCCCGTACCTAGCTACTGAGCGTCTCTCCTGCAGAGTCTGCCACTGGAGTTTATCTATCATCTCCGTAACGCTTTCGCAATTACTAAATGATCCTGTAACGAAGCGTGCTGCTCTCCGTTGGATCTTCTCTCTCTCTTCTATCAACCCTATCTGGTGCGGACCCCACACTGCTGAGCAGTATTCAAGCAGTGGACGAACAAGCGTACTGTAACCTACTTCCTTTGTTGTCGGATTGCATTTCCTTAGGATTCTTCCAATGAATTTCAGTCTGGCATCTGCTTTACCGACGATCAACTTTATATGATCATTCCATTTTAAATCACTCCAAATGCATACTACCAGATAATTTATGGAATTAACTGCTTCCAGTTGCTGACCTGCTATTTTGTAGCTAAATGATAAGGGACCTATCTTTCTATGTATTCGCATCACATTACACTTGTCTACATTGAGATTCAATTGCCATTCCGTGCACCATACGTCAATTTGCTGCAGATCCTCCTGCATTTCAGTACAATTTTCCATTGTTGCAACCTCTCAATACACCACAGCATCATCTGCAAAAAGCCTCAGTGAACTTCCGATGTCATCCACCAGGTCATTTATGTATATTGTGAATAGCAACAGTCCTATGACACTATCCTGCGGCACACCTGAAATCACTCTTACTTCGGAAGACTTCTCTCCATTGAGAATGACATGCTGCATTCTGTTATCTAGGAACTCCTCAATCCAATCACACAATTGATCTGATAGTCCGTATGCTCTTACTTTGTTCATTAAACGACTGTGGGGAATTGAGAATGACATGCTGCATTCTGTTATCTAGGAACTCCTCAATCCAATCACACAATTGATCTGATAGTCCGTATGCTCTTACTTTGTTCATTAAACGACTGTGGGGAACTGTGTCAAACGCCTTGCGGAAGTCAAGAAACACGGCATCTACCTGTGAACCCGTGTCTAAGGCCCTCTGAGTCTCGTGGACGAATAGCACGAGCTGGGTTTCACACGACCGTCTTTTTCGAAACCCATGCTGATTCCTACAGAGTAGATTTCTAGTCTCCAGAAAAGACATTATACTCGAACATAATACGTGTTCCAAAATTCTACAACTGATCGACGTTAGAGATATAGGTCTATAGTTCTGCACATCTGTTCGACGTCCCTTCTTGAAAACGGGATGACCTGTGCTCTTTTCCAATCCTTTGGAACGCTTCGCTCTTTAAGAGGCCTACGGTACACCGCTGCAAGAAGGGGGGCCAAGTTCCTTCGCGTACTCTGTGTAAAATCGAACTGGTATCCCATCAGGACCAGCTGCCTTTCCTCTTTTGAGCGATTTTAATTGTTTCTCTATCCCTCTGTCGTCTATTTCGATATCTACCATTTTGTCAACTGTGCGACAATCTAGAGAAGGAAGCACAGTGCAGTCTTCCTCTGTGAAACAGCTTTGGAAGAAGACATTTAGTATTTCGGCCTTTAGTCTGTCATCCTCTGTTTCAGTACCATTTTGGTCACAGAGTGTCTGGACATTTTGTTTTGATCCACCTACCGCTTTGACATAGGACCAAAATTTCTTAGGATTTTCTGCCAAGTCAGTACATAGAACTTTACTTTCGAGCTCATTGAACGCCTCTCTCATAGCCCTCTTTACACTACATTTCGCTTCGCGTAATTTTTGTTTGTCTGCAAGGCTTTGGCTATGTTTATGTTTGCTGTGAAGTTCCCTTTGCTTCAGGTACTCTGTAATCTGCTTTTTGTCACTTTTGCTAAACAGAAAAATCTTCCTACCTTTTTTAATATTTCTATTTACGGCTGAAATCATCAATGCAGTAACCGCTTTATCATCGCTGATTCCCTGTTCTGCATTAACTGATTCAAATAGTTGGGGTCTGTTTGTCACCAGAAGGTCTAATATGTTATCGCCACGAGTCGGTTCTCTGTTTAACTGCTCAAGGTAGTTTTCAGATAAAGCACTTAAAAATATTTCACTGGATTCTTTGTCCCTGTCACCCGTTATGAACGTTTGAGTCTCCCAGTCTATATCCGGCAAATTAAAATCTCCACCCAGAACTATAACATGGTGGGGAAGTCTACTCGAAATATTTTCCAAATTATTCTTTAGGTACTGAGCCACTACAGCTGCTGAGCCCAGGGGCCTATAGAGACATCCAATTACCATGTCTGAGCCTGCTTTAACCGTGACCTTCACCCAAATCATTTCACAATTCGAATCTCCGTCAATTTCCTTCGATACTATTGCACTTCTTATCGCTGTAAACACGCCTCCCCCTTCATTGTCCAGCCTGTCTCTGCGGTATACATTCCAATCTGAGTTTAGGATTTCATTACTGTTTACATGTGGTTTCAGCCAACTTTCTGTCCCTAGTACTATATGGGCGTTGTGACCGTTTATTAATGAGAGCAGTTCTGGGACCTTTCTATAGACGTTCCTGCAGTTTAATATTAGCACATTAATACTGTTATTCCCTGTTGCATTTTGCCTACTCCTGTCTTGCCGCGTGTCAGGAGGCGTCTTGTCGGGCCTAGGGAGGGAATTCTCTAACCTAAAACAAACCCATGTGCACTCCACATGTACTCCGCTACCCTCGTAGCCGCTTCCGGCATGTAGTGCACGCATGACCTATTCAGGGGGACCCTACATTTCTCCACCCGATAGCGGAGGTCGAGAAATTTGCACCCCAGCTCTCCGCAGAATCGTCTGAGCCTCTGGTTTAAGCCTTCCACTCGGCTCCAAACCAGAGGACCGCGGTCGGTTCTGGGAACGGTACTACAAATAGTTAGCTCTGATTCCACCCCGCGAGCGAGGCTTTCCGCCTTCACCAATTCCGCCAACCGCCTGTACGAACTGAGGATGACCTCTGAACCCAGACGGCAGGAGTCATTGGTGCCGACATGAGCAACAATTTGCAGTCGGATGCACCCAGTGCTCTCTATCGCCGCCGGTAGGGCCTCCTCCACATCTCGGATGAGACCCCCCGGCAAGCAGACAGAGTGAACACTGGCCTTCTTCCCCGACCTTTCCGCTATTTCCCTAAGGGGCTCCATCACCCGCCTAACGTTGGAGCTCCCAATAACTAATAAACCCCTCCCCCCGTGTGCTTGTTCGGACTCTACTGAAGGAGCAGCCACATGTCCATTCACAGGCAGAGCAGGCGATGCCACACGGCCAGCCTCCACATTGACCCTCCGCCTCGTGCGCCGCGAACGCCGCTGAACCCGCCACTCCCCTTGGGGAGAGGGTGGCCCAACCACACCCGGTACCTGCGAAGATGTCTCGACAGCAGGGACAGTGGGTGAAGCTTGTAACACCTGGGGTGTACCTTGCGACGCACCAGACTCCCCACTGCCAGTACACTCCGAGGCAGCAACCCGAAGACGGCTGACCGCGGCCATCAACACGCTCAGCTGTTCGCGAACAGTGGCCAGCTCCTCCTGCGTCCGTACACAGCAGCCACACATCCTATCCATCCTAAGGAATCAATTTGCTGAAGAGACTTAATCAACTTTTAACTAGACTGCTAATTCACTAAAGGCGGCTGATTATTGACTAAACTGTGATTGCTAACCACTTCTTGTAGAAAACTATGAAAATAGCACTACCTGTCTCTGGACTGTATTCAAAACAAACACTAGCACTACTAGCACTATGACTGACTAAAGGGACACTCTGACTGTATTCAAAACAAACACGAAATCTATGGAACACTATTACTAGCACTCGACAATTAAAGCTTCCTAAAAGCAAAAACACACCAAAGAAGAAGTGACAAGTAAGAAAAATATAGTAAATACTTAAATTAAGGTAGCTCGCTGCACAGCAGACGTGAAGCAGACGGCGGTTAGGGCGACACTGACACTGACTGACTGATAATTTTAAAAAAGTGTTGTATTTCTCATTCATGCCATGAACGCTGTATACATCATTCCAGTTCATGTCTTTGAGGAGTATCTGAAAATAATCAGTTTTTTGTCTACGCACTACTGTCTTGAACTCAGATTTAATAGATTTTATTTGCTGTTTAATATTATTTTTGATTTTGTTATATAATTTTGTTCATTGGACCTTTCTATGAAGATAATGTCAGTGGTTGTTTGTGAACAATTATCTGCCCTTGTTGCAAAGTTTACAGTGGGAATTAAGTTCAATGATATTATTGCTGGCTCTAATAAACTCTTTATTAGGACAGATTTTAAGAAAGTTTACATGGAAGTCACCAGAAACCCACTATTTCTTTGTTTTTCGTTATCAAAATGGCCAGTATATCTTCAAAGTGGTTTATGAACAGATAAACAGTCTCTTTCCTGTACCAAATATTGGAAAATCTAGCAACACTTACGATGACTGGTAAACGTCTGCTACATGACAAAATACGTATATGAGCTGAAACGTATAATCACTGTTCCAAATATGGGATCCATGTTAAAACTGTAGTTCCCCCTATAATGGCTGGGTGAGTCACTTTGAAGATCAGAAGAAGGCAAGGGCACATGACATAAAGTAGAAACCTGCATAGTAAATCACTGTGAAGTTCAAACCATCTTTTGGGGTGAGGCCAGCTTCACTTCGCTGTCTAAAGCACTCAAACTTTTTCCATGTAATTACTATATGAATACCAACATATTGTTATATTTAGTAGTCATTCATTTGATCCAAAATGCCTCTGATTCATGTTACAGCTACAAATTATACGTGTGGGGGTGTACCCACCAGGGATGGAGCCACCGTCACTGGTTCTGCCTCTTGTGTATGATGTAACTACAAATGTCACACAAGTAGCAGAGAAAAGAGATCCTGGTCCAGCCACTGCACTTACAGCTGCAAACCATCAATTGAAGAGATTTGCAGAATTTGGAGCCAGCCAAGGAGAATGTTCACTATTCCCTGCAGTTCGAGACTTGTTAGCAAGTCTGGTGCTACCCTCAGAACCTCCATCACAGGTAAGGATATCTTAAATATGTTCATCCCTATTTAATGATACACCAACTTTGTTGCTTTACACACTTAAGGATGACATGGCTGTTTGCCTTATAATGAAAGATGACTTCATCAAAATGATGAATCTCGAGAAGAATGTTAAGGAGAGATGGAGATAATTCAGATCACTCAGTGAAGTTAGGTAGTAGAAGTGGTAAATGTTCTGAAAGAACAGATGTAGAGTGACTGTTGCATTGCATGTTAGTGTGTAATTCACTGTGAAAGGGAAAACTCAGGTTGAGCAGATAATATAAGCTTTTAGAAGATAGATTGTGTTGTTTATCTGCTGTGGGAGTCAGCACCGACACAAACAAGGAAGGAGAGAACTTGCAATGGCCAGCAGCAGAAATCTGAAATGATCAGTACAAAACACTTTAAGATTAATTGAACACTTTATTTCTAAAAAGAAGATAAAACATAACATAACTGGATTCCTGTTTCTCCTACATACAAGTACTTTACTCTCCATTACTTCTCACAGAATGCAGGCTAAGTAATGTCATCCTATTACTCGGTGCAGATGCTCTCGAAGTCTGAGACTGAATTGAGCCAAATAGTGACGGGTAGCTGGCTAAATGAGTGTCGACAGAGGGTGCTTATGCCATTTCACAGTACTGCAGTGGTGAGTGTGCAGTCGATGCTTTAGGACTGCACATTCCTCCCTCCTAAATGCCGCACTGTTTTTGTTTAGGGAGCCATCTTACAATGGTGAGTGGTGCGAGGAGCTGGGAGCTGCAGCTGGGACTACTGATGCCAAGCCCCCCAGCCATGCCTCGACAACCATCCTGCACTCCAATGGAAACGTTAGTTGGAAAACCCCCGAAAGGGCAACCAATATTTTCCTGAGCCAGTCAGACAAAAAACTGAGAGGGCATGAATGACAATGGCGCTGAGTCAACAGTGGGCGCCGAAACCAGTGTGAGGCACTTGAGCAGCTGCAGTGGCGAAGGCGATGGGTCCAACTCCATCGGTTCTGCAGGTGGTGCTGAAGAGGCCCATGGGGGGGCTGCACCAGCCACAAGATCCTGGTAGGATATGAATCTGGAGACAGACGATCTGCAGAAGAATCTCACAGTTGAAAAGCACAAATCTGATTCTGATGGTGGCATAACAATACAACAGGACCCTGAATAAAGTACATTCAAGTGCCCAAATTTCAAAAAATTGTTGCTCTCTCCCAGTGCTTATTGCAACCAAAAACTCTGAAAATAATTGAATCTTTAGACAAGAAGCAATACCCGTGGAATGTGGCGTGTGCAGCAACTGGAGCAGCGTGCAGTAGTGCTGGTGATGTAGAAGCTCTGCGGGCAACAGTCCGTTGAAGGGCTAGGAGCAGTATGTTGCAAGGAAGAACAGCAGTGCTTGTTCCCATATGTGGGATGCACATAGTTTGTTCATCTGTTGCCTGAACGTACTGCGCACAAATTGTTCAGCTTCTCCATTCGACTGAGGATGAAATAGAGCACTGGTAAGGCAAGTGATACCATTGGCTGTTCAAAGTTCTGAGCTGTAACCTGTGGTCCATTGTCTGTAACCAACACTTCAGGCAAACTTTCCAAGCAAAAAACAGGTGACAAAGCCGGAATGGCATACACGATGTAGTTTAGTTCATGGACACTGCAAACGGATATTTGCTAAAAGAGTCCACAACAGTAATCCAATGACTGTTCCAAAAGGAGCTAGCAAAGTTAGTATGCACTCATTGCCATGGTGATTGAGACTTTGGCCAAGCAGAAAATGTTTGTGATGGGGTCAATAGAGTTTCAACACAAGTGCAGCACAGTGACTTCATCTGTTTGGCATCCATGCCCGGACAAGTACAGTGCCAATGTGGTAACTGTTTCGTGCATACAATTCCTCAATGTCCTTGGTGGAGCAGTCGCAACACATCTTTTTGCAACATTTTAGGAAGAAGCACATGCAAATGTCCATTAATTTTGCAATAAAATCACACTTTGCTGGACGGAGAGGCTATGCTGATGAGCAAAATATTGATACGCAAAAGAATTCTGAATTTGTTTTCACTGAACAAGGCCAAGCAGTACAGGCATAGTGCAACAAAAGATTCAAGTCAGGGTCTGCTTATGTGGCCTGAGCAGTTTTCCTATAGTGCAGTGGTAAAGTCTGTAAAAGTTCGGTGTCCTGCGCATCAATCTGACAGCAAGATGATGCAGTAGCATCGAATTTAGAATCGGGACCAACAGGAAGGCAAGAAAGAGTGTCAGAATTTGCTTGCATTAGTAACAATAGGTCGTGTAGGAAAAACTACATTCACTAAGTGAGAAGATGCTCTGCACTTATGAGAGCAAACATGAGGAGAGTTCTTTTTGTGTTGCGAGCACAAAGGCTGTACACGACCAGACTTTCCACAAACAAAGCAGGTCACATTTCGCGAAGGGCAATTTTATCTTTTTTGCATGGAAAAGCAGCAGGGACACAATTTCACAGCAGACACTCGCATTGACACTTGTTTACTCAGGCCTCAGCACAGCGATCCGTTTGTACACTGTAGTTAACCAACAACAGTGTGCAAGGTCGTACCTGTTTGTCTCTTTGTATTATACTACGAATGGGAGCTACATCAAAGTTTTCCATAGTACTATGACAGGAGCCCTGATTTTCAGTAATTTGTAATGTTTGTTTCAAAGCAGGAACAGAATATTTGATAATTTGTTCACAAATTGTACTGTTTGGCACATCGTACATAAGTGCATCACGAATCATTGCATCACTATAGTACTGTCTACAGCCACACTGATAATGACATTGTCATATCAAATCCTGAAGTTCAGTCTCCCACAGATGGCATGTCTGTTCTAGCTTTTTCCATAGTCAAAAGGACTTGTAACGAGCTGCAGGAACCTTTACCAGAGCCTTGCAATAGTTGATGAAGAGGAAACTAGCAACTTTGGCCTACTAGTTGGGAATAATGCCTGAGCAAGATGATAAACCCCTGCACCAGCTGTTTACAAGACATAAGGAAGTTTCACAATACCTTGTACTTTATGTGTAGCACAGTGAGCATCGAACTGACCATAGTATTCATTTCATTCCTCTTGTTGTTTATTGAACGCTTGGAACAATGGAATGTATGGAGCTGAAGCCGTGGATATGGCTGGCTGTTGTGGCGGAGTTGATGCAGCAGTGGCTTGTGCATTAATGAGCTACTGGACTGTGGTCATCAATTGCAACATTTGGTGGTTCTGAAACTGAATAAACTGCATTAGATCAAAGCCAGCAGCAACTGGAGCCAGAGGCATAGGTGAAAGCGGTGTAAGAGATGCTGAAATAAAAGAGAGAAACATCAGTGATACACTGCGATGGTGTGGTGTAGAGAGAAGGCAGCATTAGTTCTGGAATCCTCATTGCCAGATGTTGTGCTGGCTACTGTGGGTGTCAACACCAGCATAAGCAAGGAAGGAGGGAAGTTGCAATGGCTGGTAGCAGGAATCCAAAATTATCTGTACATAACATGTTAGGATTAATTTAATCCTTTATTTCTAAAAAGAAAATAAACATAACTTGTTTCCTTTACACTCTAATACCACCCACAGGATGCAGGCTAGCAACATCTTCCTATTACTCAGTACCGATCGTCTCGAATTCTGCGATTGACCTGTGCCCACCAGTGATGGGTGGCTGGTTAAATCAGCATTAAAACAGGGGACGCTGAACTAAATCTTCCTGGAGGTGTTGCAATGCCCATTCTTTCCATAGGAGTCTGGATCAGAGCCTCATTGATGCCATTTTGTGGCACTGTGCTATTCTGTATGCAGTCAATGCTTTAGCACCGCACAGATTGTGGTTATGAAAAAAGATGAGAGTGATGGATGGGAAGAAAGTAAAATACTATTTAGTGTACAGTATCACTTGCACTTTACAGTTGGTTACAACCAGTTTCAGATGGAAAGCATAAGCTAGACTTTGCCAACTGACATCAGTTTGCATATTTTTATTTGTACTAAACTGCAACAAAACCCAGAAAAAGCAGATAATTGTTTGTATGGCCAGTGCCCCATCTTTCATCTGATCAATCTTATCACACCAACACTGCTGATATCTAGGAGGAATTGACTGTTCGAAGCTTTGCTGTTTTGAACAACTCCAACACAAATATCAAATGTTCCAAAGGTTTGTTATGTTGGAGTCAAAGTTTAATGTGGACACATCAGACACTTTCTATAAATTATATCAAAGGAAAATTCAACCGAGCAAACTGTTGAGTTATAAGATAGAACTGCTTTAGGTGGCGAACCATGTAGTACTGGCAATAGCTGCATGTATAGAAGTAATTGGGGTAGGGGCAGGAGAGAGAGAGGGGGGGGGGGGGAGGGGGGGATAGGTTGGGGAAGGTTGAAAATGAGGGGAAAGTCAGTCAGGCTCCCAGATCTGTGTCTACTCGTGACCTCACAGCAAGTAGGTCCGTGTCATCCCATGATGTGTGTAACCTTCCCCAACTATATACCTGTCTCCTCCCTGAAGAAGGAATTAGTAGTTCCAAAAACACGCAGTACTATACTTTCTGTAAATTGTCTACTGAAGTGGATGAGAAATGAAGATGTCACTCCTTGCATTTCATTATGTAACCTAAGATGTACAACCCCTTCAGTGTGTATGAGTCATTAAAATATAAGTTACTTTGCAGGCATAAAGATATAATTAAACATATTTATATTATTAATGTTATGAAAAGGATAGTTGCTACTCACCATGTAGTGGAGACGCTGAGTCGCAGATAGGCACAACAAAAAGTCTTTCAGAAAGTGAGCTTTAGGCTAACAAGATCTTCGTCGAAAATAGACAACGTGTACACACACACACACACACACACACACAGAGAGAGAGAGAGAGTCTCTGACTGCTAGAAGTAACTTAAACAGACTCGGAACACAGTCATGAACCTTTCCTCCAAAAGACTTAGCCCCGCAGAAGAACTACCTCTCATCATGCCCTGAAATGAGTAATCCCCTACCCACTATCTTCCCACCCCTCCCAAAATAGTGTCCTGCCACCCACCCCTCCCACAGTGGTATTCCACCGCCCATGCGGGGTGGGGGGGGGGGGGGGGTTGCAAAACTGAATGGTCCCCAGGGATGTATGCATACTTCTGTTGATCCATTGTCCCTCCAGAATGACAAGGTCACCCAGGGAATGCCACATAAACATTACTCAAACCTTAACACTCCCTCCTCCAGCCTGGTCCCTTCCAATGATCCAACAGCCATCTGTCCAGGGTAGCATAAAAAGTGATTCATCTGAAAAGGCCACTCACTGGACATCCAGTAGTGGTGTTGGTGTGCAAATTCTAGCCTCCATGGCTATAAGTGTAGGTGGTTGAACCAGGTGCCTGCTGCACAGTATTCTTCGAACAGTCATTGAGAAGACACTATTGCTAACACTTTGTTTCATCTGGGTGGTCAATTGCTCAACAGTTGTTTTCTGCATCCCCCCCAAAACACTTTATATATCCACCACTGCTAGAGCTGCAAACTGTACGTGAGTGGTTGTTGCATGTTGACACCGAATATAGGTGGTGGTCACATTAATGTGATTGGACCATGTATATGGTTTGTTGATCAAGATTGTTGTAACTGTTGACTCACCTTCAGTAAAGAGCAAAGTTATAGATTAATTTTGCCATAGTGAAATTCATTTGAATTCAAGTTAAATATTTTTTTAAAACATTGCTGAAGAAAGCCAGTGTTGATTATGTAATACTTGAAATTAATTACAAAAGAGTCTATATTGCAAGGCTCGTTTATGAAAAGGTGACTGGTTTTGATCCTTACATGATCATCTTCAGACCTTTAGCTGTAATATAGAGGAAGATATAAATTCAAGGGATTCGTATAAATAACTTAAAATTAGCTGCAAAATTACAAAACAGATACACCCATATTGGTGGACACTGGCTGTGCATGGAGCAGGAACTGCTGAATGAAGATAGCCAACTGTTGGAGAGAGCAATACTGCTGTTTATTAAATACTGGAGGCTCGGCTACAGCTGGCAGTATAATGTCAGTATTAGTCAATCATGTATGAGTCGGAGGAATTATGTACAAATCGATGTACTTACTAGTTCATAGAGCATCAAAATAATGTAAAATAATTTTGTAATAAACAAGAAACAGCCTGTTAATACAGCAATTGTCAAATAAGTATACTATGAACTTTAAAAAGGAAGTAAACAAACATTACATTCGTTGTGTGTAGGTTGGCCTCTAGGGGCATATTGAAGAAATATATATGATGTTGTTGGTTTCTACAGAGCTAGTGGATGTTGATCGTGCGTGGTTTCCATTGAAGCAACCACAAACATTGATAAAGTAAGCACTCCATAAATCCAGCCCCAGGATATAAATAAGCAGTACCCATTAATGTATGTGTCGATCTATAGTAAATAACTGCAATTTTAATACGCTAGCAACATTAAAGAAAAATGTGTGCCCATATTTATAAAATATATAATGTAATAACTAGTCAGTAACTAACATCGGAAAGTAATAAATTAAGATGACTCCATGAAGAACAAGTATAAATTAGAAATTCAGTGCTATGATTGATCTGTGCCAATTATTTCTACAATGTAATAATATTACACAAATATGTAAGAAGATAATATGAAATTAAATAAAAATATTTCATGGGCCATTACATTTAAATTAAATGACACAGAAGCACAATAAATATGAACCACAATTTTAAAAAAAAAGTGTGTGGAGAAGTCTGTAAAACGACTTGTAGAGTCATTAAAAAAAGACATCAGAATAAGCATTCTAAAGAATATCATCAAAAAGCTCAAAGAAATGTTTGGGTTTGAAGTATATAGCTGCTCATATGTAATAGATGAGGGTGTGTTTTTGTGATCAGACTAAATTTTGGTTTCTTCTAAAGTGTTAAGAAATAGACCGTTAGATGCATTGTGTAAAATTTTCGTGTTAGAAATGCAACCTTCGGAGTCATTAGGTTCATCAAGAGTTTGGCCAAGCCATAATTTTATGTGTGTAGTACCAGTAGAATGCTTTCTGAAACAATTAAAAAGTTATTGCCAGTTTGTGATACACCGTTTATCGCAGTTGTTGCTCTGTATTTTGTAGATGCCAGAATTTTGGTATTTGTTAGATTCACTATTTGTATGGTGTTTTTTTAATTTTGAAGGCTATAATCAGATTTCTTTTTCAATAATGTGTTTATTTTGTCTGAAATAAGTCCTCTTTAAGTCATTTTAGTAAACGTCATATTAGAATTTGTAACAATGTTAATTATTTGTTGTTATTTTTTATACAAAAAGTTAACTTGACTAGAACTAAAGTTATTAACAATAGAAATTTGCTGTAAAATATCAGTTTCTCTTTGGACTGCATCAGATTGAAGAGGTAATTTTAATAACACGAGTATATATCTATCCTTTTTTCCCCGGGATTGGAATGGCTCCTTACCCTCTCCCTTAAAACCCACATCCTTTCATCTTTCCTTCTCCTTCCCTCTTTCCTGACGAAGCAACTGCCGGTTGCGAAAGCTCGTAATTTTGTGTGTGTGTTTGTGTGTTATTTTATTGTGCCTGTCTACCGGCGCTTTCCCACTTGGTAAGTCTTGGAATCTTTGTTTTTAATATATTTTTCCCATGTGGAAGTTTCTTTCTATTTTATTTACATCATTAATTTATTACTTTTTGACATTACTTATTGATGAGTTATCACATCATATATTTTAGAAATACGGGGACATATTCTTCTTTAGTATTGCTAGTCTGTCATACATCTTCATTATTTTTGCTAGCATATTACGGTCTACAGCTATTTACTATAGATTGATATATTAACAGATACTGCTTATTTATAGCCTGGGGCTGTACCTAGGGAGTTTTCTGTACTAAACTTCATTTATTGATGTTTGCAGATGCTTCAATGGAAACCATGCAAGATTAGCATCTATCATTTCCATATAAACCGACAAAATCATAATTATTTTTCCATTGTGCTCCAAGAGAGCAACCTATCCGCAACAAATGTGATGTTCTTAGTACATTTATTTGACAACAGCTATATTAATAATCTGTTTCTTCCATATTATAAAATTGTTCTTCATTATTTTGACATTTGATTTATATCTGATTGGCTAATAATGACATCATGCTGTCAGCTGTAGGCGGAGCCTCCAGTATCAAAAACACACCTGTATTGATCTCTTCTGAAGTTGAATATTGTCAGGCATCAGTTCCTACTCTATGCACAGCCACTGTCCATCACTGTGGGTATATATCTATGTTTTGTAATTTTATAGCTAATGTCAAGTTCTTTTTATGTATTCTAAATTATATCTTGTATTATATTACAGGTGAAAGTCTGAAGGTGGTCATGTGATGATTGGTACTGGTCACCTTTTAATAAACATACCTTGCAATCTCGACTGTTTTATAACTAATTTCAAAACTTTTATGTTAATTTAAAGCAACAACGAATAATTAAAAAGGAGCAGCACATGTTGTTTTTGTTTTATTTTCTAACCCATAATCAATTTTGTTCAGATTTGGCTCATTTCCTTTAATTCAGTTCGCATGAACTAAAGTTATTGTGATTTATGAACTACAGGAGTTTCAAAGCCACAAGACAGTAATGTAAAACTATTTCTTTTAGCTGCCATGCTATTCCGTTTTAATATGGTCCAACTTTTTGAAGGATAAGTACTGAATATTTGTGTAAATATTTCACTGTTGTGTGCAAAAGCTAGAAAAAAATATTTGTTATGGAGAGGAGAAGTTTGAAGTCCAGTTAGTTGATAAAACTGTGTTTGTCAGATCAGTACTGTTGTAAATGTTGTGATGAAGAGCTATCTGGAGAGTTTAGGCAGAGAGGTAAGAGGTAAAAAACAAATACTGGTAAAGTTGTAAACTACTTTTAAAGGAAAATAAAGTAGTAGACTTGGATAATGGAAACAGCATCTTGAAGGGTAAGGCACAGACTTCATTGTTATTATGATGTGACATATTGTGAAAATAACAGAAAAAGGTTGATATTGGAAATTTTCAGCATAAAACTTTTTAACTTGAGACAAAATGGAATATTGCCAATATTTTATTCTAAGTATATTATTTTGATCTTATGTTACTATGGCAAGACTCCACACAATATTGCTCCGTGGATCTGAAATGTAAAATCAAGTTCACTAACTTCATCAACAATTAGAAATTAGAGAGAAAAAAAAAACAAAGAGCACAATTGACCATGATATTGTATGTATTGTGATCGAAAGATTCTCTCCAATGTTGCAACTGTAACATCAACTATAATAACCAAGTAATACACAAAACAGATTCAAGTAATACAAATATGGCTTTATTCATAGCCCTCTGAACAGTAAATGAAATAAGTCTGTTGTGACTCCACACATAACAAGGCACAGAACAACTGATGTGAGTGGTACAGACTAAAAGAACATAAAGAGGATCAGTCAGCGTTGCTCTGCTTGTATATTGGTATGGACCCCCAGTAGACGGCACGGCAGAGACCATACTGCGTGCACAATTCTTACCAGCAACCTCTAGTGACCGCCCCATGCTGATACAGTTGACAGTTGATTTGAGTACACATTCATTACAACACTGCACTCGGCACACTCACACTGAGACGCACCAGTAGCAGGATACAGCATCAACAGAAACACCAGGGTGGAAACAGTAAGCAAAAATGAGGAAAATCAACTGTTCTCCTGTAGCTGACTGACATGTGACACACAGATGTAATAGCACAGAGACTTTACCTTCTTTTTCTAGTCTAAGTACACACACAGTCATGCAGACATCTCCTAGTGACTGCAATAGTGTGCACTGTGGCAGCACTTTAGCTGTTGTGCCTGATTGTATACTTGCACCAGAAAGAGTCTATATTGTTACCCATGTGATGCATTGAACCTCACTTGGCTGTGGGTGAGTGGTCACATATTGTTAATTTTGTTTCTTGTTCAATTAACAGAATTACACTACAAGTGTGTGCACATGATGGAATGAATAATGATTCACAAAAGTGAAGGTAGAAAGGGAGTTGGTTTCTCCATACCATGTCTTGCCTCACAAAGAGTTTTAAGACTGTGATTTTGCCAGAGAAACCTCTTCCATGTGAATCAGGAAGAATAAAATTTCAGATTATTGTAGCTTTCGTTGCGGCAGCTGTTTTATTGGTTTATGAACCAAAATATTGTGAATGTAGTGCTTTTTGTCAAATGGATCACACTTATCTTCTTCAATACTTTGAAAATGCTGTGAGAATCTAGTTTCTCAGCACAACCTTAATGTTTGTCTCAGTGTTGATTTATTTTTGGATAAGTCACCAGAGACCACAAAATGAGATGTAATATTGGTACCAAGCTGTCAATATTTGAAATCTTCCTTGGGAAATGATTGATCGATAGATTGCTGTTACTTATTTCTGTTATGTGCCATTGTGAATTGTACTAGTGTCATGTGTAATAAATATAATCCTTAAATATTTTGTTCTCCTCCTAATCAGGTTGTCTCACCAGCTTCAACAATGCAGGCATCCCCCGCCATGCAGATGCATTCGCCAATGACAGGTGGAGTGGTAGGAATGCCACCTCAACCACCCCCACAGCCACCGCAGCTGCAGTATCCTGTTGGTATGCCCATGGGTCAGCATCCAATGATGGGACCACAATAATGTACAAATATTATTTAATGTACAAATCTATATTTATTACAACACGCTGAAATGAAGTATTATAAGGACATAGAAGTACAATAGTCACCTACCTGAGAGGAGAGAAGGCCAAAGAAAAGGTTGACAGTGGTATGCGAGTCAGTTTGACTGGCAAGCCTGCAGGCACTTCAGTGCCTCCTGATTCTGAAGGAATTTGAGAAAGCGTTTTGGTCAGTGCATTTCTCTTTTCACGTGACTGGTAAATGTACCTTGATATTTGTAATAAATCTATATTTATATATTTCTTGGCACTGTTCGTTTAACAAAAGACTTTCCTTGAAGTTTTATTTTACAAAATGTAATCTTTTATTAAAAACTGTTGCGAATCCATGAGAATATATATTTAACGCAGTACAGTTTTATATGAGCAGAAGAAAGAAAAAGTTAAATCATTGTTTCTTCTCTTGCAGAAGATTGTAAATATTATACCTGTAATAAAGATAATTTGAAGTTTTATTCACATAGCTTCTATATTTTTAAATAGGAAATCCTCACTACCTTTTTCCATTGGTTCATCACAGTTACTAATATGCATGTGTATAAAATTGATATGAGAGGTGTGGAAAAATGTTACCTAGCACTGTTTACATAGTCACTGTTTTTACTGCTTACAAGACAACTAACCAGTGTAGTATTTGATTACCATAACTAATTATATGTGCATTAAAATTTGTGATTTTTTAGATGTAAGTCAAGTTAATAATCAACAGTAACTTCCTGGCAGTCTAAAATATATATATTAAAAGATTTTTCGTTTTTAGTTGTGACTGATGTTGAAGCTGGTGCAAGTTTGCTAGATAACATGCAGAAAAAGAATTACATGTTAATGTTACATGGATAGATGTTGTCATCAGGTCAAGTAATTAAAATTCCAGTCGTAAGGAAAGTGGTAACGACACTTCGTACACTTACTGGAGAAACTGAAAAAGCTAGGAGATCATATTCAAACAAGAAGTCAGATTCTGTATGCATTGTAGAGAAAAAAAGTTAATTTGTTATCCTTAAATAAGTATTATGGAGATGAGTTATGACATATACAAGAACATGTGCAAGATCTGGATTTGGGCTGCATCAGAAAATAATGTGATTAGTGACAGTTTACAAATACTGTGCAAAATTTTAAAACGCAAAGCCGGATGCAGTGGCTGAGCAGATCTAGGTGCTTCAGTCTGGAACCACACAACCGCTACGGTTGCAGGTTCGAATCCTGCCTTGGGCATGGGTGTGTGATGTCCTTAGGTTAGTTAGGTTTATGTAGTTCTGACTTCTAGGGGTCTGATGACCTCAGATGTTAAGTCCTAAAGTGCTCAGAGCCATTTGAACCATTTTTAAAAAATGTAAACAAATACCGTTTTCAATACAAACTTGTGTATTTTTAAATGGATACCCCTTATTATTTTGTATGCAATCAATATCACGAAAAATCTTAAAAATAATGTCGTTGGTTGCATCACAATACATCAATTAAATCCTGAGAAATTGCTAATTGAAGTTGATGAGTGAAATAAAGGAAGTGCACAGCTAGCGCACGTCCTGACACTCAAGCGTGCACCTCACACTGCCTGTATCAGGGGCTCAGACAATGGAAAGATATACACAATCCACAAAAATAAAATAGTAACATGTGCAATGCAAAGTTACTTTTTTCAAATTGTAAATGTATGTTTATTCTAGCGAAATGACAACTAGAGCTACAATTAAAGATAACACACTTGAATTCACTTTGCTAAACACATTTACTAGTGCCTTGTCACCCACAGAAACTGTATTCTTGCCCATTACGTCCAGCATAGAAAATACACTCACATCTGGACCATTGAAACTGTGTCACACCAACATATGTTCGAAGTGTCCTCCATTTGCATT
This sequence comes from Schistocerca gregaria, assembly GCF_023897955.1. NCBI lineage: Eukaryota > Metazoa > Arthropoda > Insecta > Orthoptera > Acrididae > Schistocerca > Schistocerca gregaria. Next base: position 244,613,925 of record NC_064921.1, read on the forward strand.
AATACATGTTTGCAGACGGATGACAAGACAGCGTTGCACAGATTGTAGACTTTCTACAGAAATTGCTGCACATGCCACAGTAATACAATGTTGCATATCCTCTACTGTCGTTGGAGGTTCTTGATACAAACTGTGTCTCACTGCACCCCAGAGAAAGAAGTCTAATGTCGTCAAGTCAAGGGGACCGTGCTGGCCATCATACGGTACCTCCCCGCTCATCCACCTATTTGGAAATGTCACATCTAGGACGTCTCTGGCAACTTTTGCATTGTGTGTGGGACATCAGTCATGTTGGAACCACATTGATAGAAGAGTTTCCTATCCTAGGTCCTCCATGAGGAGCGCATGTTGAAGAAATTATCCATATTGCTGTCCATTCAATGTTCCACAGTAAAAATAGGGACCTACAATACAGTTAGTAATGATACCACACCAAAATCTGACCCTCCACTGTCATTGACGAGCAACTTGGTGAATCCAGAGGGGATTTTGCTCTGACCAATCATGCATGTTCTGCAGATTCACATTACCATGATTTGTAAATGAAGTGTCATCCATAAACAACATATTGCTTAGGAATACTGGATTACCTTGCAACTACCGAAGTGCAAAATGACAGAATGCAATGCAGGATTCAAAGTCATTGCCGTACAGTTCTTGGTGCACTGAGTTATGGAACAGATGAAACTGATGCCGATGCAAGATTCTGCACGCACTAATGTGGCCTATTCCTACAACTCGTGCAATTTATCATACACCCACCTGAGGATTGTGCACTACAGCAGCCAGAACAGCAGTTTTGTTTCCATTGCAAGTCGCTGGCATTGTACGTCAACGTTTTGTGGGAGCCCAGCTTCCTCTTTCCGTGAGTGTGTTGCAAATGTTGCCAATGGTTCAATGTGACACACACACACCGCCAATCTGGGTAGTATTCAGCACACAGTATCACAGCTGCAGTTGCATTTCTGTGACATTCGCCATAAATTAAAATATCATCTAATTTTTCTTCATTACTGAAGGCCGACATATCGACTGGATGATGGCAAATGTAACAAGCCACAAGAAAACAGGTTTTTATGTGACAATGTATGTGAATCATGTTACAGTATGAAAGCAGTTCAGCAGACCAGATTAGGAGACACTTGTACACTGAAGGTAGAGCATGCCATGATGATATTGGTATGCTTATGGCAAGATACAGGCACCAGTGCGGGCAACCCCTGCTCTCAGCACAGTACTACGTGTGATGCAGGACGTGCTCTAACTGTGCACTACATTTATTTCAAGTGTCAACTACGCTTCACATTTTCTCAGGATGTAATTGACGTATTGTGATGCAACCAGCGCCATTATTTTTGCGATTTTACATGCTATTGATTGCATACAAAATAATAGGGGTTGTCCATTTAAAAATACACAAGTTTGTGTTGAGAATGGTATTTGTTTACATTTCAAAATTTCGCATACCATTTGGTTTCCCAAGTTCCTTCCATACGTTCATGCTGGTGGAATCCAGAGATATTCGAGGTCCAAAGTGAAATGGTTTTGGTGTCAAAAACGTATAAATTCTTGATAAGGCTTTCATAATCAAATTAAAATTAATTGAAAATCTTTTTATGTTACTCTTTTTCACACTGATTATCATGATTTCATTTAACTATTAACATTTTATTGTATAGCTTGCATGCAAAGTTGTACAGGGTGGGGCAAATAAACGTGGCCCGGGCAATTGAACGTAAATTTGTGGCAGTATTAATGGAGGAGGAAAAGACCTACAGTTAAGTCCAACGGTATGGAGCAACTGCCCTTACAGCTGGCCAAATCTTGGAGCACATTTACACAGTTTTCGTGACTGAAAGGCGAGTTGTGAGCAGAGGTCAATATGGTCGCAGCCTTAGCCAGCCAGCCACCCACCCAGTCAACCTGATGTGTCAGTGAGTGATTACTTTGTGTGGGGAACTCTCAAGTCTAAGGTGCATTGCAACAATGCTCATAGTCTTCAAGAACTGCAGCAGAAAATTTCAGATGAGATTGCAACAGTTCCACCAGTCCAGCTTCAATCTGTCTTCAGCAGCTTGCTGACCTGAATTGAAAAGTGCCAAGAGATGGATGGTGGTCACTTTCAACATCTGCTACAGTAATTTTAGTACTGTATTTCCTTTCCTCTGCTGTGTTTCTTTGTACCCTGAGACTTTGTTTTTCAGGCCTCGTTTTACTTTCCCCACCGTATATATTGAGCAGATTAAAACTCTTCACTAACTCAGATTTTACGAGTGTCAGTATCTTTTTAATATACATTATTGTCTTCATTGGTGCCTCTTGTAATTCAAGAATCTGAGGTCCTCATAGGCAGTCTGTGTGGTGTTAGTAGCTCCATGCAGCACCTGCTGTGATGTAATGAAGTCTGCTGATGAGCCCCAACCACTGCACACTGTGCAAGGAGTGCCTCAAACAAATAAAATAGAAAACAATTATTTAAACTAACACAGAATGTCATATACATAGAAATTATGTATTTCTGAGGTATTTAAACACCTTAACCACAACAATAACATTATCAATGGTGCAGTCCTCCTGTGAGAACACATTATTAGCCTTTATCACATCCATAGTACAAGGCTAGTAAAACGTTCCCACAGAGACTACTAGAGCACTGATGATTTTTGATTGCCTCCTGCCTAACTGACAGTAATTGTACAACAGAATTAATTACAGACACACTTCCTCATTTATAGATGACAGGGGTACAGGACACACAGCATGTCTAACGCTTGTGGGGAAAAATTCTGAATTTTATCTAACAAAATTCTCTATGCCCATGCATGCCGCTCCATTTAAATGTTTAAGTGTGTTTCTGTTTTCTAAGTAATCTACTTCAAATGTGGAACATTAGAATTAAAATCTTGCTTTCCTCCATAACAACATATTCTTGAACATAATATTATGAAAAGGATAGATTGCTACTCACCATATAGCAGAGATGTTGAGTCCCATTGGATTTCTCTCCCCATTAAATTGAAGTTAACTTTTGAGAGAGAGAAGTCGCTTCCCCAATATTTTAACAATGATATCTTCCATACTCCCAGGTATAAATTGAATTTGTTTTTGTAATTATCAAGTCCATAAAACAAAATGATAGGCAGTAATCATACTCTGACTGCCTCTCGATGTTGAAGTCAGCACTTGGAATAAAATTTCTGTGGCTCTGCAGAATTATGGTGATTGTCAACTCTGAAAATTCTTAAAATAGTCAAAGGCACAATCATACATCGTGGGGAAGCTGTGACGTACTCACTCTGCAGCATGGGAATCAGTGTCCAAATTGTGTATTAATTTTGATAAAAGTCCAGAAATTAATCTCTCAAAATACAGCATAAACGACCATGGTGCAGGCTTTACTGATTTCCCAGGACACAAAGTTCCCTATGAGCTATGACACAGCAAATAATGTTCTGAGCTGCAGAAAAGGGAGAACTTACAATAACCAAAGAATTAAACTTACCTTTTCGAGCTTTGAAATTACATTTTTCCATAAACGTTCTTCGTAGCTACATTTCAGGATACATCATCCTCTTGTACGAGATGAAATGTTATCAAAATGAATCAGTTACATTTCATATTCGAAGTGACAGCTTCCAACAGTGCCACTAATTAATGTTCCACTGAGCCTGTACGCCCTGCAATTGCTAAATCAAAAGCAAATAAGTTCATTGTACAATTAATGATCCATATTATATCCTCAGTGTTTTTATATCTCTCACAGTCGTAGTGTGTCTTTGATCCATATAGATCACTTATGCATAAATATTTGCATAAAAAGAGAAAAAGTAACAGGAAAAGGGTGGTATTAAAGCAGACAGGCACAACAAAAAGACTACTAAACATGTTAGCTTTAGGCCAGAAGGCCTTCTTCCAAAATAGACGACATACACATTCATGTAAATGCAACTCACACACGACCACTGCCTCTGACTGTCAGGGCCAGACTGCAACTCAACATATCTGCTATATGGTGAGTATCAGTCGTCTATCCTTTTAATAATATTGTCATTATTCCATCCTGGATTTTCCATTGTTTGGTACTTGGACATAAGTCATTTTGACGTTTCCTTTTCATTAATTAATTATTCTCCTACTCAAAACTTTTGTATCCTTTATGGCATTAATTAATTATTCTTCTACTCAAACCTTTTGTGTCATTCATGGTTTTGTTTGTAAAAGAAACTGCCTATTATTTAGATCAGGTAAGTATATACTTTATATCATTTTCCATCATTATTGTCATTACTATTAAAGTAATGAGAAGTAGAAGAAATGAGAGTAGTGAGAAACTTGACACACAGTGAGCAGATCCGTAACAAGGAGTGCAAACAGTGCATTATGACAGCACCGAGATCTACAATATGGAATAATAATGTGCAACATCCAAGCTACGCTGCTCTGAGGGGTTCTGGTAGTGATGAGAAATGTAGAAGCAGGGAAAGCCACCTGTAATTGAGACACCTTGCAGGCAGGATCTCTGACATCTCTGGGTAAAAGAGAGCAAATGGTTGCCTAACCTGCTACAATGATGCAGTGTCCATCTTTAAATACCAGTGTTTTTCAGGTATCTCATCCTCAGTGTCTGGTCATTCCATCTGCATTACTGATCCCAATGAAATAACAGTCTCACTAGTTATAGGTTAACTCTGCTGGTGAACCATGATGTGCTGCCTGTTTGAAGACTTTAAGTACGAGGCTGCAGCCTGCTGGCTGTGGCTGGACTTCATATCTCCACACTGCTGCCAACATCTGTGCCTGATAAGAGATATGGACCTACTAGCTCTTCCTCTGATGATACACCAAACTGAATGACTGCAGGATGCCATCTTCTGCTCGCTGGCTTGGCCTCTCATGCTGCACATGTACCAGTTTTATTGACCACCATGACATTAACTGACATCATTGCATAAGAAATTGTATCAAAAATTGAGCATATTTTTTATCTTCAGTGTGTTGCATCAGTTAAACTATATATATTTTGTACACAAGTATAAATATGATAATCACCAAATACAGCACATTAGCTGTACGGCATGCCAAATAACTTTTTGTTCAGAAGTATAAAAAATATATATTAAGCAATGTTATTTAGGTACCAGAAGGAATTAACCAATGTGATCGCCAGGAACCGGTAAGTGGATAAAGAAGAGAGTGCGCCAGCCGAGTCTCTAGCTTTTCTTCCCTTCGTTGGTAATATCTCTTTTAAAATAGCAAGGATTCTAAATACTTTTCATGTGAAAGTTGTTTTTCGTCCGCCTTCTAAGATTTCAGATTTGCTGGGTTCGGTGAAGGATGATCAGTTGCTGCGGAAGGCGGGAATTTACAAAATACTGTGTCAATGTGGTATGGCCTATATAGGACAGACAACACGTACTGTGGAAGAGCGTTGTACAGAACATCAACGTTGCACTCGTCTACTGCAACCCAGTAAATCTGCAGTTGCGGAACATTGTATTTCTAACGGACATTCAATGGAGTACGACAAAACTTCGATTTTGGCCACAGCAACAACTTTTTGGGACTCCATTATTAAAGAATCCGTTGAAATACGCATTGCTGGAAATTTAATGAACCGGGACAGTGGTTACCAATTGAATAATGCATGGAATCCCGTCATCACAGAAATTCTCTCGAGACGAAGACGCCAGAAGACATCGATACCTGCAGCCAGCGACAATACCAACGGCACCTGAGTTTCGCAGTTCCACCAGCGAGGGCGCTGTTCCTGGGCGGTGCGGTCCTTCTGTCTCCGCGACTGCAACGCTTGCGTGGCAGTACTATCAGCGCACTATAAAAGACAGAACGGAGAACGTCTTTGTCAGTCCTCGTTCGGCTCACCTGAAGATGGCTGGCAGTTGTCCAGCCGAAATATCGTGCGAAGAAGTTTACGACGACCAGCTGCAAGCCCGAAATCTATTTGAACAAAATATTTCTTTATAACTGTAATACTTTTGTATTTCCTTTTATACAAGTTCATATGTGGAGAATTACAACCTAGCACTTTAATAGCCATGCCTCTTTTTTAATAATAAAAAAAAACACACACACAGGACTTAACAGTTCACCATATTTCATCAGGGTCCCCACAGCAGGATGTTGTTATGATACTGATTTAACTTCAGGATCTTGTTACATTCATACAAAGAATTTCCGGAATGAAATTTTCACTCTGCAGCAGTGTGTGCCATGATATGAAACTTTCTGGCAGATGTGCGCTGGAACAAGACTTGAAGTCGGGATTTTTGCCTTTCACTGGCAAGTGCTCTACCAATTGAGTTACCATGGTTGCTGCATGTTTCACCAAGTGAAATTCCCTGATGTTTCCCTGATTTCCAGACAAGTTTTAGCATTTTTCCCTGACAGATTTTTATATCTCAAGGGTAAGTTAAGACGTAAGTTGGCAATCTGTCTTTACAGCTATGGTACAGGAAACAATAGTGCAAACGAGGAAAGATCTAGAAAAACTTGTAAGCAGATGGCATTTCCTGATGTGTGTGTGTGTGTGTGTGTGTGTGTGTGTGTGTGTGTTGGTGCTCATGGGCGCTCAAGGCCAAGGTTATGTGTCCTTACATACAATAAAAGAAATGAATGTGTACAAAATTAGGAAAATGTGGTCATGTATGCAGAGACAGAGGAAAAAGACTAAAGATGCTCTACAAGAGATTAAAACATAAGTAAAACGAGAAAAGAGCTAAAAGAACGCCACAGGAAATTGTTACTGGCTGGCCACTCATGTAAAATATTGACAAGCCAGTCACCCTGTGAATGAATTAAAACCTCCCTAAAATCTTGGTAAAAACATTGGACAATTCACAGAACTTTACAACCCTAACCACAATCTAAAAGAGATTGCTGGTCCATCAGCAAATCGGCCAAGGCCCGCTGGTCGGAAAATAAAATGCAGTCCAATAAAATGTGGTGCACACTGATATGTATGCCCCGAGCATCACACACTGGAGGCTCCTCTCGCCAGAGCAAGAAGCCATGTGTCATAGGGCTGTGGCCTATGTGAAGATAAGTGAGGGGAACCTTGTCCCATCTACGTTGCTGGAAAGAAATCCACCACACCCACGTCATGGGCTTTACTAAACGGAGCTTGTTGTCGGTCACTTCCAACCATTCATCCTCCTACCGTCGAGCTCAAAAGCGAGGTGATAGCATGCAGGGAGGTGGCACACTGAAATTCATGGGGATCAAGACTTGCCACTTTGCCTACTAGATCTGCTTTTCGTTCCTAGCAATGCCAATGTGCCCTGGTACCCAGCAGAAGCCTACTCCTTCGCCAGATATTGTAGTTGGAGGAGTGCATCCTGGATGGTCTGGACTACTTCATCTGATAGGTACAAACATTTCAACGATTGAAGGGCACTTAGAGAATCAGAACAGAGAAGAATTTTAGCACTGGAAGAAAGTGTTATCTTACCCAGTGCCCACAAGATCACAGACAATTCTGCATCAAAGACAGTAAACACAAGAGGCAGTCAAACCTTGACGACATGATCCAGAAAAACAACAGAAGCCCCCAGTTTTGACCCATCCATAAAAACAGCTACATAGTTGTGCTGCTCAGATAAAACGTCAGAAAATATTGCATTAAAAATGTAAGCAGGAGTGCAATTCTCTTGTACCGCACCAAATCTAAAATCACTCTGGGCCCCTCCAGTATCCAGGGCTGCAGGCAGTTAAAACCCTGAATTTGTGGCCATACTGGCTCCCCACTGAGAAACTCCAGCACACATTGCACACAGATCCCAAACGGAATTGTGGCACATGGACGGTTGGAAAAAAGGTGTTCCAGAGGCAGATGAGCCGACAGTATGATGTGTGGGTGAAGTCAGAGATGCAAGTAATTTACACATCTGACGCACCAGGAGGAGCTGCTGCCAGATGGTAAGTGGCGGTTCCCCAGCCTCAGCAGAGGGGCTGTGTAAGGGACTGGTCCAACAAGCACCTGTGGCCAGCCCAATCCCCTCATGGTGGACAGCATAACCGATCCACAAATAAGACGGCCTCGTTGACCCATACACCATGCACCCACAGTCTAGCTACAAATTCATGAAAGCCCTATAAAACTGGAGGGGAGAAGCCCTTCAGCTCCCCAAAACCTGTTGCTAAGGCACTTCAGTGCCTTCAGGGTTGTAGCTTTTAGGTCTCTCAGGTGTGGCAGCCATTACAATCTGGAGTCAAAAGATGGTGCCCCCCCCCCCCCTCCACAAGTAAGGCAGATAAATTAAAAATATGATGAGAATGATTAAAATGAAAATAAACACACACACAGTTATCTGCAGAAAACTGAAAACCCATCTTTGCAGCCCACTCCTTTAACTGTCGCACTGGAAGCTGCAACTGGCAGCTCAGTGTTGCAACACTGGAGGAGGAACAGAAGATAGCAAGGCACCAACTCAGGTCCTAAAAAACCGGTGAGGCAGAAAATACTGTATGAAGATGGGGAGGTGGCCACGAAAGCCCCACTGATGCAGTTGTGTGAGAATACAGTGTCTCCAAGTATATCAAAGAATATACCAATACAGTGATGGTTGCGTAGGAAAGACTGCTGAATAGTGCCTTTAGCAAAGTCAGGTTGTCAACAGTGGACCAAAATCTCTGGAACCCACACTGAGAGTGGTTATGGAGTTGTTTGGCCTCCAACAAACAGTTCAGATGACAGTTAACCATTCGCTTTGGGGTCTTTCCCACGCATCCCACTAAGGCGATACTCTTGTAACTACTGGCGGACTTATGATCCTTTCCTGGTTTCAGGGGAGGTATCCCTCCACGAGTTCAGGAAGTTGCTTGTTGCCATATAAGATTAAACCATTTGAGGAGGCTTTCCTCTGATGCTGCTGGCAAATGGCAAAGCAAGCAGTATTGGATTTCATCAAGACCAGATGCAGTATCACAAATCCCAGACAGAGCCAATTTCAGCTCCCACATGGAGAAAGGAAAGTTGCAGGCCTCAGAACTGTTGGATCCGAAGTCCAACTTGCCCCTCTTGACAGTTGCATGGGAATTACAAAACCCCAGATGCTAGCTGGCCACATTGCACTTATCCATCCACACATCACCTCTGAAGATGACCTGAGAACTTTGGTATGGTAAGTCAGCAGCATGAAAGATCACTTGTGTGGTATGGTCTAACGATTCCTGTACGCTGTTGCTATGTTCAAACACAGCTAGCTGGTTGAACAGCACCCAGTGTGTGAATACAGATTGGGAAGTAGTTTTCTCTTCATGTAGTGCTCGATCCAGTAGGTGAATATGGATTTGGAAGTGGTCACTGGAATGAAGATCATTAATGACCTCCCAGTGAACAGAGTCAGTGAGGGATGGAGAACGAAAAGATAGGTTGATGGCTGAGAATGATGCAGTAGCAGTACAGAAATGAGTTGTTGTACCAGCCCTCAGGATGCACAGCTCTTGAGACATCAGGAGGATCTCCAAAACTCGACCCTGAGAGCAAGTAGATGTCTAGCCCCTCAGGACATGATGGGCATTGAAGTCTCCCAGGATGAGAAATGGTCAGGGGAGTTGTTATGTAAGATCTGCAAGAGCCTCGGTGTCTACTGAATCCACCAGAGGTAAATAAAAAGAGCAAATTCAGTGTACACAAATTTCAACTGCAACTGCTAGCCGATCAATAGCCATGGGGAGAGCAGAGGAGTGGTGTGCACTGTTGACAAACACAGCAGCCACTCATTTGGCCCTTTCCCAAGTCAGGTCATCCTTGCGATATAGTGTACAGTCCCGTAGTACAGGGGTGTGGAGGCTTTAGAATGTGTTTCCTGTAAACATAAGCACAGGGGGCATTGCTGTGCTAGGAATTTCAGTTCCTCCACATGTGTCCTGATCCCATTAATATTCCATTGTATAATTGGAGCCATCTGTCATGGGGTAGTACTTTCATCCTGACTTTCTGCTGAGGAGGGAGCCCACAATGGGTGGAGGCTGAGTCTTTGGACAAGATGATTGCTCCAGTCCGATATCGAGCTCCATCGTCTCTTAAAAAAATTCAAGAGAGATGTCAGGTAGGATGACAACGTCTTTGGATGGTGTACCCCCCTTTCAGGAGAAAGAAAACTGGTGTTCTACTTATCGGAGCATGGAATGTCAGATCCCTTAACTGGGCAGGTAGATTAGAAAATTTAAAAAGGGAAACAGATAGGTTAAAGTTAGATATAGTGGGAATTAGTGAAGTTCGGTGGCAGGAGGAACAAGATTTCTGGTCAGGTGAATACAGGGTTATAAATACAAAATCAAATAGGGGTAATTCAGGAGTATGTTTAATAATGATAACAAAATAGGAGTGTGGGTAAGTTACTACAAACAGCATAGTGAACACATTATTGTGGCCAAGATAGACATGAAGCCCACGCCTACTACAGTAGTACAGGTTTATATGCCAACTAGCTCTGCAGATGATGAAGAAATTGATGAAATGTATGATGAGATAAGAGAAATTATTCAGGTACTGAAGGGAGACAAAAATTTAATAGTCATGGGTGACTGGAATTCGAGAGTAGGAAAAGGGAGAGAAGGAAACATAGTAGGTAAATATGGATTGGGGCTAAGAAATGAAAGAGGAAGCCGCCTGCTAGAATTTTGCACAGAGCATAACTTAATCATAGCTAACACTTGGTTCAAAAATCATGAAAGAAGGTTGTATACATGGAAGAATCCTAGAGATACTAGAAGGTTAGAAAAAGTATATAATGGCAAGGCAGAGATTTAGGAACCAGGTTTTAAATTGTAAGACATTTCCAGGGGCAGATGTGGACTCTGGCCACAATCTATTGATTATGAACTGTAGATTAAAACTGAAGAAACTGCAAAAAGGTGGGAATTTAAGGAGATTGGACCTGGAGAAACACTAAACCAGAGGTTGTACAGAGTTTCAGGGAGAGCATATTGGAACAATTGACAGGAATGGGGGAAAGAAGTACAGTAGAAGAAGAATAGGTAGCTCTGAGACATGAAGCAGTGAAGGCAGCAAAGGATCAAGTAGGTGAAAAGACGAGGGCTAGTAGAACTCCTTGGGTAACAGAAGAAATATTGAATTTAATTGATGAAAGGAGAAAATATAAAAATGCAGTAAATGAAGCAGGCAAAAAGGAATACAGATGTCTGAAAAACGAGATTGACAGGAAGTGCGAAATGGCTAAGCAGGTATGGCTAGAGGACAAAAGTAAGGATGTAGAGTCTTATCTCACTAGGGGTAAGATCGATACTGCCTACAGGAAAATTAAAGAGACCTTTGGAGAAAAGAGAACCACTTGTATGAATATCAAGAGCTCAGATGGAAACCCAGTTCTAAGCAAAGAAGGGAAAGCACAAAGGTGGAAGGAGTATATAGAGGGTGTATACAAGGGCAATGTACTTGAGGACAATATTATGGAAATGGTAGAGGATGTAGATGAACATGAAATGGGAGATATGATACTGCATGAAGAGTTTGACAGAGCACTGAAAGACCTGAGTCAAAACAAAGCCCCCGGAGTAGACAACATTCCATTGGAACTACTGACGGCTTCGGGAGACCAGTCCTGACCAAACTCTACCATCTGGTGAGCAAGATGTATGAGACAGGCGAAATACCCTCAGACTTCAAGAAGAATATAGTAATTCCAATCCCAAAGAAAGCAGGTGTTGACAGATGTGAAAATTACCGAACTATCAGTTTAGTAAGTCACAGCTGCAAAATACTAACACAAATTCTTTACAGACGAATGGAAAAACTAGTAGAAGCCGACCTCGGGGAAGATCAGTTTGGATTCCATAGAAATATTGGAACACGTGAGGCAATCCTACCTTACGACTTATCTTAGAAGAAAGATTAAGGAAAGACAAACCTACATTTCTAGCATTTGTAGACTTAGAGAAAGCTTTTGACAGTGTTGATTGAAATACTCTCTTTCAAATTCTAAAGGTGGCAGGGGTGAAATACAGGGAGCAAAAGGCTATTTACAATTTGTACAGAAACCAGATGGCAGTTATAAGGGAAATGAAAGGGAAGCAGTGGTTGGGAAGGGAGTGAGACAGGGTTGTAGCCTCTCCCCGATGTTATTCAATCTGTATATTGAGCAAGCAGTAAAGGAAACAAAAGAAAAATTTGGAGTAGGTATTAAAATCCATGGAGAAGAAATAAAAATGTTGAGGTTCGCCGATGATATTGTAATTCTATCAGAGACAGCAAAGAACTTGGAAGAGCAGTTGAATGGAATGGACAGTGTCTTGAAAGGAGGATATAAGATGAACATCAACAAAAGCAAAATGAGGATAATGGAATGTAGTCAAATTAAGTCGGGTGATGCTGAGGGAATTAGATTAGGAAATGAGACACTTAAAGTAGTAAAGGAGTTTTGCTGTTTAGGAAGTAAAATAACTGATGATGATCGAAGTAGAGAGGATATAAAATGTAGACCGGCAATGGCAAGGAAAGCGTTTCTGAAGAAGAGAAATTTGTTAACATCGAGTATAGATTTAAGTGTCAGGAAGACGTTTCTGAAAGTATTTGTATGGAGTGTAGCCATGTGTGGAAGTGAAACATGGACGATAAATAGTTTGGACAAGAAGAGAATAGAAGCTTTCGAAATGTGGTGCTACAGAAGAATGCTGAAGATTAGATGGGTAGATCACATAACTAATGAGGTGGTACTGAATATGATTGGGGAGAAGAGGAGTTTGTGGCACAACTTGACTAGAAGAAGGGATCGGTTGGTAGGACATGTTCTGAGTCATCAAGGGATCACAAATTTAGCATTGGAGGGCAATGTGGAGGGTAAAAATCGTAGAGGGTGACCAAGAGATGAATACACTAAGCAGATTCAGAAGGATGTGGGTTGCAGTAAGTACTGGGAGATGAAGAAGCTTGCACAGGATAGGGTAGCATGGAGAGCTGCATAAAATCAGTCTCAGGACTGAAGACCACAAAAACAACACCCCCTTTCTCCTTCAGTGGATGATTTTTCGCCTTCAACTTCGATTTTTTTGTTCTGAGGTGGCTTTGTAGCTACAACCTCAGAAGTGGTAGTGGTGGCAGCAGTGCTGGGAAGTGCAGAAGACTTGACCTGTGGAGAGTCAGGAAGTTCCATGATGTCAGCAACCACAGCCTTTTCTGTAGTTCTTGGGGGAGGGGCAGGATTCAAAGTAACTGCAGCAGCACAAATCATTGACAAACACAGGTGCTAGTGCTGACACTAGCAACCTCTGTTTGTGTAGCAGCACCAGTTTTCAGCACTGGCTGTTTCAGAATGGAAGAAAAGGAGGCAACGAACATGAGTGGCTGCATGGACTTGTACAACTCCTTGGCTTCACCATACGGGATGTGCTTTGTTATTTTGACTTCCTGAACCTCTTGTTCCTCAAGGAAAACTCTGCAGTCCCTGCCTCACACTTTGGAGGACAGGAGCAACCAACTCCATCATGGGTGGCTTCACCACATTTCCCATCATTGCCTTCCCTTTTCTAGCCACGAGGAGAGTGCCCAAAACTTTCCAGTCAAGAGGAGAGTGTCCAAAGTGCTGGCATTTAAAACAGTGCATTGGATTTTGAAAATAAGGTCATACACTTAGGCGCAGAAGCCTGCCTTGACATGCTCTGGTAGTTTGGTGCTGTTAAAGGTAATCTGATTTTACAGGTTCACCATCCACCCTTTTCATAACATTTTGTACATCAACAATACCTTCCTGAGACCATTCAGCTTTCAGTTCTTCTTGGGGAATGTCAACTAGATCCCTGCCAGTCATAATACCTTTGCTGTAGTTCGAGGTGTTGTGCAGTGCAGTTTCTATCACACACTCCCCGAGGTATGGAGATTTCTGAAGGTTTTTTACTTGTTGGGAGCTAGATATTTCAACCAACAGGACCTCATTGTGCAAGAGCTTAACACATTTGAAGCTGCCAGCAAAGCCTTCTAAGCCTTTCTGTATGTAAAATGGCAAAACTCTCTGAGAACTACCCTCTCTTCTTTTAACTATAAGAAACACACTCTGCGAAACAGCATGTTTCTATGGACTGAATCAGGAGGACTAGGTACACAACCCCTCTTATTAGACTGGGTGTAGGTGCCTTCCAGCGTCCCACCCTTTCTGCTGGGAGGGGAAAAATTTTTTTTAGATGATCCTTTTCAGTCCCACAAGCAGCTAGGGAAATAAGGGTCCACTCAGACAGAGCCCCGTGTGCCCGAGTAAGCTTTATACAACTGAGGTACGTTGCAACCCCAGAGGTTGCTCGCTATCGACAGTTTCACCTCAACAGCCATGCATACCATAAGCACACAGCACTCCTTGAGACTGAGGGTTCTTTTTATAAAGGTTTATTCCATCCTTGCGATCTGAGCGGGCACGCCAAGGTCCCCATTCCCTGAGAGACACAACATTCCGCCGCCATGCCACACAGTGGTTGTTGAAGCATGCCCAGAGCTTACGACAGTGGACTGGAGGTGCTTATCATTCCCCCACTCAGGAACCCTGCGTTCACCAAGCCCATTCCCAACAAATGAATGAACCCCTGTGGGCCTGATGTGGGTAAAAATCTTAAGAACTAACATCAACATCTTTTGTAATGAACTGTTTTTAGATGTAGAAAGCAAGCCAAATGATATATGTGTTTCATTAAGACCAATGATGTTATATTATTTCAACAAAACGAAACACATTTGGTGACCAAAATACACTACTCCTTGAAGTTGCAAGACAGATTTAAAATACCTTTACTGATTTTGGAAATAACCTCAGAAAAAGAAGGCCTCTTGAAGGAAGTGTATAGGGTGGGGAAGAAATGTGTAAACCAACACTGGTGATTCTACTATGTTCATTATTGTCAGTAATTACTCACTGTGTTACATATATTATTTTACAGGTATTGTGTGATTTTTCTATCGATAAATGTATGAATACATAGGGTACAAAGTGCCAGTGACTGACACTTGCAGAAATCCATGCATGTGGCCAGCTATTCATGAGCCACAGACAGCATGTTGATGAAATGAGACCATGGTGATCAATCAGTGCAACAGATAACTTGTTCAAATACTCTGAGAATCAGTAATTGTGAGGATAGGCACCAACTCATCATAAAAATGATTGCTGAGCTGCAGACAGGCACACAGAAAAGACAATCACACTCTCACACCTAAGTTTTCAGCCATAGCTTTTTTCAGAAAACAAGAGCACATACACATTCACACAATCCCTCAGACACAATCCATGCGCACATGACCGCCATCCCTAGGCACTGCGTCTACACTCTCAGAGAATCATATCCAAACAAACCACTCCCCATGCCTCCCTGCCTCTTGTTAGCAGCTGCTACGCTAGTGACAAGATGTGGTGGCAGCACTGACTGCAAGATGAGGGGTGTGATAGGAAGAGGATAAGCAGTAGTAATGAGAGAGCAGGGCAGCAACACACATACTCAGCTGCATCCAGCCAGCAATGATGCATGAAACTTCAGTAAACAAATCATTTCATCTACTGAGACAAAAACAAGATTTTTCCAATGTTTTTTTTAATTTCTCTGATATTTCCCTGATTTTTCTGATGTGTTTGAAATTTCCTGATATTCCCTGATTTCCCTGATTTCTAGAACCTGTGGCAGCCCACATTACTCAAGCATAACAGAGTTGTTTGGTCCAATAACAAGTTGTGGCTGTATTTATTTGGCAAACCATTCACCATTGTGATGGTACACCAACCTATATGCTGGCTTACTATCATGAAGGATCTGTCGAACTGACCGGCGAAATGGGTACTGAGGCTTCAGGAGTACATCACAAAGTATCCAAATCTGACAGAACTACAACGACATTTGACTGCCTTTCAAGGAATTCTTCGACAGAACACAACAGTGGCGATGAAATTTCAGCCATCACTGCATTAAATGACAATGTTGCTGAGCAGAGGGAAGATCCAGCTTTGCTGAAAATCATAGAAGCCTTGAATAATGACGAGCTTATCAAAGGAAGATTCAAATTAGTAATTGGGACATGGTAAAAGAGAAACTACAATTCCGTTTTGTGGAAATGGTTGCTTGCCATCCCAGGTTATCTCAGCCAGTGATCCTGAAGTACTTCCATCATGCTCCTGCGATTCATGAACACTGTAGACTGAATCAGATGCAGGTATCACTGACTAGTTCTCCATCTATCTGTCACACACTATGTGAGCCTGTTAGAAATGATGATGACAGAAGCATGTGACACAAATACCTCCAAGGCATCTGGTACCTGTACCTTCTGCAGCAACATCATTTCACTGACTTGGAATCAATCTCTTGGGAGACATCTCAATGGATAACAGTCTGCACTAACTACCTCACCCACTGCACTGTTACCAAAGCTGTGCAAACTGCTGAAGCTCTGGAAATCGCTAAGTTCCTTGTAGAAGGCATCATTTTGAAGCACAGAACAACCCATGTAGTGATGTCTGATAATGGAAAAGTTTTCCTCCAAACAAGTATCAGAAATAATTTCACATTACACATCAATGTCCTCACAGAAGGCTTTAATGAGACATTAGCAATGGTGTTCTCAGTGCACACTGATGTAGAACAGAAAGATTGACACACACTACTGCCCATTGTGACATTTACATACAACACTGTGAAGCAAGACACTACAGGCTTCGCACCATTCTACCTGCCCCATGATTGCAAGGCCGAAAGGACAGTGGATACAGTCTTTCCGTCTCAACCAGATGATACTCAGAATAACTACATCAACTACCTCATTACCAGGGTGGAAGAATCAAGGTAGCTGGTTAGTATATGGAGTCTGGATGCCCAAGAGAAAGATCAATGCAATACACCTGATCAGTGAGGTACAGCACGGGAGACATGGCATAAATTTTTATGCCTCTGTAAAAAGTGAAACTATAAGAAAAGTTACTAAAGTGTTGCTTTGGTCAGTATCATATTCATTGTCGTTTGTCAGATGTCATATATAAAGTTGAGGATTACGACACTTCATGAAGAAGACATAGGGGCAGAGATATTGCCCGGTCCTCTGTATGAAGCACTACTCATTTTAGAGGTGTAGATTGAGGGTGGGAGGTTCAATGAAACTGAAGACTCACTCAGTCTTACATTCTACAAGTAGGTAGTCATACTTACACAATATTTTTGTAAGTGGTAAAGAATGTTGCTTATATAGTTAACATTAACTTTCTTAGGCTCTTAAGGATTTTGGAGGAACTCTTCCAGACTATGGAAGCAACATATTATCCCAAACATGTTCTTTTAATACTGCTTCAATTTTTTAGATTATTTATTACTTTAATTTCTTTTGACAACTTATTGTAAATATTTTTAACCCATTGTAATGTTGCTTTTTGGCACACACTGGTTTTTACTTGGAGAATGTGAAAGTCAGTTTTCTGTCTTCTGTTATGAAGACAAAGGTTTTCGGTTTTGAAGAGCACTTTTAAATAGAATTCTGCAGGGTTTGTTCCTTTTTATTCCAGCCATGAATCCTGCTATTCTTTTTTGCTTCCTGAATAGTTCCCCAATAGAGTTTTCACTAACAACATATGGCCTTCTCATTCTCCTAATTTAACTCCTGCCAATTTTTATCTCTAGAGGACTTCAAAAGAATGGTATACAGATCAAATGCACAACCTTTAGATGAGCTTAAAACCAACAGTCATCAAGGAGTTGCTGCTATTTTTCAGAGTGAACTGCAGAGTGTAATGAGCAATTCCTTATGCAGGTAGCAGCAATGCTTGAATAACGAAGTGAGCCAGCTCCAGCATCATAATGAATATGAGTAATTTACTTTTTCTTTTAAGTGTTTGTGTTATGTATGTTAGAAATAACTTATGCAACAAACCACACTATGAGGGTTGACTGTAAAGTAATGCCTCACCTTCATAACTCTTCTGTGAGACTATGGCTGTGGAAACTGAGTGTCGACTTCTTCCGTGACTGCTTCAGAAAACTTGGATTTTGAAAATAAGGTCATACACTTAGGCGCAGAAGCCTGCCTTGACATGCTCTGGTAGTTTGGTGCTGTTAAAGGTAATCTGATTTTACAGGTTCACCATCCACCCTTTTCATAACATTTTGTACATCAACAATACCTTCCTGAGACCATTCAGCTTTCAGTTCTTCTTGGGGAATGTCAACTAGATCCCTGCCAGTCATAATACCTTTGCTGTAGTTCGAGGTGTTGTGCAGTGCAGTTTCTATCACACACTCCCCGAGGTATGGAGATTTCTGAAGGTTTTTTACTTGTTGGGAGCTAGATATTTCAACCAACAGGACCTCATTGTGCAAGAGCTTAACACATTTGAAGCTGCCAGCAAAGCCTTCTAAAAATGGTAAAACTCTCTGAGAACTACCCTCTCTTCTTTTAACTATAAGAAACACATTCTGTGAAACAGCACAGTCTGAGGTTTTAGAGGATGGTGAATTGCATAATGTAGGTGAATTCTAAAATGTCCTGAATTTCTCTTTTGTTTTACAGATACTGTGATTTACTCTTTGTTTTCATATGAAAATGATCCAGCTATTTTGTAAGTCCACAAAAGGGGGATGATTCACCTAAGAGAATAATTTTCATCCAAGGATGGCACAGCATGTATATGAAGTGTCCTGCATCAGTTAGTCTCAAAAACTTCCATTATTCACGTACGCTTGAGATTGTCTAGTTATACATGAAGCTCATGAATCTTGATTTATCCCTTTATTGTTCTGACTTCCCATAGCTCTAGAAGCCCTCGAAATGGAACTTTGCTCATCCTCAGTTGTACTCAGGTTTACCGATCAACATATAAATGCTATTGTTATGATTAGGTAAATTTTAGGTTGTTCTTGCTTAAAATGTTTAATTTCATGATCTTCTTCAAACTAAATCATGTGTTGAACAGGTTTACACTTGACTTAGTCAATTTCACTTCAATATTAATATTACACTAGAATGTTGTGGTTGGAATACAAAATGAGAACTCGCAAGGTCCCTAACAAAGATTGTAAACATTGCTGATCTTATATGTGTGTGCAGAAGAGAGTACATGTCCTGTGTTTCATATAGATCCAGTTCTGTTGCAGTACAGATAGCAGGTGTATCTGAAGTACCAGGGCAGAATGATTCTTGTGGGTTTTTAAATTGCTCACACTGTGCAGTTCTGGTAGCAAATGGAGCAAATGCAATGTCAGATGCAGCCAAAGTGAAATTGTCCCAATGATTTGATGAAGCCTGCACAGAAGTGGGTGATGCTGATTGGTAAGTCCAGATTTTGCACCATGCAACATTCATCTTTTCAGCAAGCTGAAAGAATATCTATCTGGGGGGTGGGGGGAAGAGATTTTCCAGTGATGATGACGTTCACACAGAGGTTTCCAAATGGCTACAGAACCAAAGCGCAGAATTCTATCATCGAGAAGGAGTTCTGACCATTGTTTATAGAGACTTGATGACTATACTGAAAAATAATGTCATGTATCTCTGTCAGTCTGAAGTGCAGTACACAATTCAATAAAAGTTACTTGGCCTACCATAATGATGAGTAATTTACTTTTGAAGTCCCCCTGTTTTAAGCTACATTTTCAAGTACTAGGTGTCAACTGCAAGCTGCTACTTGATGTGACAGGGACTCAACAAGTTGTCGAAAGTCCTCTTCAGAAATATTGAGTGATACTGCCCCTACAGCCATCTATAATTGCAAAAGTGTTGCCAGTGTAGCAATTTGTGCACAAACCAACCTCTCAATTATGTGCCATAAATGTTTGACAGGTAGCCAAATCATTTGCTCCAATTGTCCAGAATGTTCTGCAAACCTGTATAGAAACAAGTATGCAGTGACATGTTGCATTGTCATCCATAAAAATTCCATCGTTGTAGGGGAACATTAAGTCCAAGAATGGCTGCAAACAGTCTCCAAGTCACTGAACATAAACATTTACAGCCAACGATCAGTTCAGTTGGACCAGAGGATCTAGTCAATTCCATGCAAACGAAGTCCACAGCATTATGTAGCCACTGCCAGGTTGCACAGTACCTTGTTGACAACTTGGGTCTATGGTTTCGTGGGGTCTGTGCCACACCCGAACCCTACCCTCAGCTTTTACCAACTAAAATCAGGATGCATCTGACCAGGCCACAGCTTTCCAGTTGTCTAGGGTCTAATTGATATGGTCATGAGCACCAGGAGATGTGCTGCAGGCGAGGTTGTGTGTTAGCAAAGGCATTCGCATCGGTTGTCTGCTGCCGTAGCCTATTAATGTCAAATTTCACTGCACTGTCCTAATGGATATGTTCATTGTACATCCAACATTGATTTCTGCAGTTATATCACTCATGGTTGCTTGTCTGTTAGCAATGATAGCTCTATGTAAATGTTACTGTTCTCATTCATTAGGTGAAGGTTGTCGACCACTGCATTGTTCGTGGTAGAGGTAATGCCTGAAATTTTGCATTCACAGCACAATCTTGACACTGTGAATCTTGGAATACTGAATTCCCTAATGATTTCTCAAATGGAATGTCCCATGCATCTAGCTGGAACTACTATTCTGTTCAAAGTCTGCTAACTCACGTTGTGCAGCCCTAATCAAGTTGGAAACCTTTTCATATGAATCACCTGAGTACAAATGATAGCTCTGCCAATTCACCACCCTTTTACACCTTGTGTACTCAATTCTACTGGTATCTGTGTATGTGCAATCACTATCCCAAGACTTTTGTTACCTCAGTGTGTAGATGTACTATGCAATACCATTTTCTATTATTTTGTGTTGAATCTGTCACCTTTTGCTCTGTCTCCTCTCCTAGCTAATAAGGAAAGTTAGATCATCAGCAGACTCTAGAACTTGGGTTCTTTTTATTAAGTTTATGCCTTTCCTATTACTCAACTTTTTTTATCGAATATTTGTCTTGGGCATTCCTATATTAATAGATATGCCACTCCCTTGCCATGAGCATGAAGGGTAACTCAGATGTTCCAATGAAGTGAAAATAAAGCAGGTAGCAAAACTTCTAGCTACCACCCCATTTCTCTCACCAGCTGTGTTTGCAAGGTGATGGAACATATGATTCGGGCCTGGATGGTATGGTGACTCTAGTCTTACAATCTACTAACCATTGCACAATATGGATTTTAAGCACATCATTCTGCAGTTGATCATCTTTTCACTGTGTCAACCCCTGTCATGAATGATTTTCTGCAAAAATACCAGACTGTGGCTGTTTTTTTGATTTGGAGAAAGCCTACGACACTTACTGGAGGACTGGTATCCTTCATACTCTCTATATGTGGGGTTTCCATGGCCACATGCCCCATTTCCTTCAAGAATTCTTAAAAGATGAGTTTTCAAGGCACCTATGGGTTCTGTCTTGTCAGACACCATCATCTAGGAAAACAGTATGCCTCAGGGTTCCATCCTGAGTGTCCTTCTCTTTGCTATCGTCATTAACCTTATTATGGCTTGTCTCCTGCTGGGCATCTCCAGCTCTCTTTTCGTTGACAATTTTGCCACCTATTGCAGTTCTCCATGGACTTGTCTCCTTGAGCAGCATCTTCAGCATTGTCTTGATTGTCTTTAATCATGGAGCATTGACAATGGCTTTCACTTTTCCACTGACAAAACCGTTCGTATGAATTTCTGGTGGCGCAATTGGGTTCTTCCACTGTCTTTACATCTTGGCCTTGCTGCTCTTTCATTTGTTGAAACTACAAAACTCCTGGGTCTCATGATTGATAGGAAACTTAGTAATATAAGTCCAGTTTTTTGCCCTCTGCGTTATCCCACAATTTCGGTAAATTCTTTCTTGAACATCTCTGAGTTTCATATGATTTTAGAGACTAAGGAAAGCACGATTCCTATAAAATGTCTCTTTAACATTCCTTTCACTAGAAAGTTACCAGAGACTTCGTTAATGTAAACATTAGCTTGTGTTGCAGTAATACATATTATATTTTTATCCAAGAATAGCTTCAGAAAGTCTGTTTCTGGCTTTGTTAGACAAGCTTCATATTTTGGTCCAGGTAAATGCACAATAATATTACAAGATAGTGTTCTAATATCAGTAGAATTTAATTATTCTATATTCTTTTCCTCAAAGACATATGTCCTCTTTGAATTAATGATTCCATTGATTCAAATTCACCATTTTCTGACACTTCTTTTTTTGCCCTTGAATCATGACCACTTTATGTACACAAGCCTCATCCTCTTAGTCAACATTATAAATATCATTATCAGGATCTTCATCACTCATCTCATGGAATCATTCCAGCCATACATCAGAATCTCTGCCCTAGGTTCCTTTACCTTTGACATTTATTCCACAAACTAAAAGCAAAGAGAATATTCACTCTCCTTAGATAAGTATTCTTGGTAAAAAGCAAATTAACTGTAATTAGTTTCGATGCACCTAAAATTACTCACACAAACGTTGGACTGAACATAGTAAAGCAATAAAGTAACATACACTTACTTTGCTTCCAACTGTAACAGCAGAAGAGGTCACGTGGGTGACCACTTCCTCCAGATCATAATAATGTTCAATAAGGAATGCTATTTGTGTAACTGAAAGCCAATAATGCCTGAAGAGAATGGATGGCGAGTTAACGGAAAGGCACTGAAAATCACACAGACTTAATCCAGCCCAGTTGGACAAAATAGCTTGGGAGAATCATGTGGGTGATGAATGTCACATGCATGAGCAATGAAGGGTTAAATAGCTATGAGGAAGCTCTACAGGCATTCACAAATACCCATGAAAACTTAAAATACCCCTGAAAACTTATATGCTGTTATTCACATCCTATTCCTGTAGCTGAAAGCTGAACTACTAATGGATGGTCATTGTCATGTGACAAGACAGTTAATTTACTTTTATGGTTTGCAAGTTAACATTTAATTCAGATATACAACTGTTATCTTGTAAATATCATTTCTACACCAATGGCCTTCAGTTTTACTTATGTTCCAGACCTGCAGATATCAGTACTGCCACCATTCAGATGTATGACAACCTGGCTTCAGTGGGTACAAAATTTGGGACCTTAAAAGATTGCAAGGAATACCAGCTAATTTTAGTATCTGATCAGAAGTTCTGTGAGTGATTGCCTCCTATACTTGATGACAGTATTCAAGGCTGTATCAGAAAATGGGATAAAACTTGCATGTAACTTTGGATGAGCACTGGAACATGGTAAAAAATACTCTTGTCACATGCTGGAAGATTTCCAATTGTCATTATACCTTTCAGAAGTTTTGGAACACATTTCCACATGATGTAGAACTTAAACATGTGCAGTCACAAATTGTGCCAAACTTCCACTTGTGACACACCTAATCCAACACAGCATGAATTGTGAAAACCCTGTATGATGAGAAATATGTCTAATATCTGGCTTCTTGGCCATGCCAGTACTTCAAACACTCAGTTAGGTCTGTTGCAACCAGACAAGTTATTTGATTGTCATTTGTTAAGTCTACTTCATCAGCTCCACAGTATGCATACATCCCTGTGCCTGACATCACATTGGTACCAAATTATAATGGCAACAGATGGTACATTGGCTGTACTCACATATAAAGTGAAAACACACTCTAACTCATCCTAAACTCTTTACATATGCCTCTGGAACAATTACACTGTACTGTACACACAAACGGTCTGTTGAAATTTAAGAGACAGCTGAAGCACTTTATTTTGCCAACTTCATAGCCTTTCTCTGAATGTGTAACCTATATAGCCACTTCTCTGTTAAACAGGGAAGTAGGTGTTCATTTCTGCTGGTTGCACTTCTTTACCTTTTCAGATTGCTGCTAGACACTCCATTTTTCCTTCTGTCTTCATTAAATGTGTCCTACCATATTTTCCTTTTTAGTCCTTTTCCATCTCTTCTCCCATCTCAGTTGCTGCCATGGCTAACAGCTTAAATCTGTCTTCTTGTAATTTACCACCAAGCAAAGCAGTCAATGTTAACATATTGGACTCATTTTTGGGAAAAATCAAATCTCAATCCAGCCATCCTGATTTAAGTTGTCTGTGGTTTCCCTAAAACACTGAAGGCAAATTATTGTGATATTTCCTTTAAGAAGGGTACATTTAATTAAACCATGTTGCAATGGAAATAGCATTCTACAAGCTTCAACTACACATGTCTGCAAAAAAATATTTTTTGAAAGTTGTTTGAAATTTGATAACTGACTTTTATGTACTTTTCATCACTGATTTCAAAAATGTAATCCATTTTTTTCTATCACATCAGGTTTTCTCACAAAAAAGGGAATATTTTTGTGTATAATAACAAAATTAAAGCAATTTATCACATTTTTTCCAGTGTTATAAAATTTTATTTTATTTATAAATAATGTTCTAAACTACATTTCCAGTACACTTCCATTTCTCTTTAAGCTCATAAGACTTATAAAACCGCTTTCGCTTTCTGTCAAAGCTTCTCTAATTGCTTTTCCAGCTGTTGATTCATTGAGGATCATCTCTTTTTATCATCCAGCAGTAGTCCGCTGTCATTTTGATGTTCCATTTTCCTTGATATCTACTTTCCATTTCTTTGATGTCTTGGTGGAATCTTTCGCCCTGCTCTTCACTTATCACCAAGGTTTGCAGGGAAGTAGTCAAGATGTGAGTGGAGAAAATGAACTTTAATGCTCATGCTACAGCCCAGCTTCTTAAAGTTGCTGAGTATGTCCGCTACGATTGTCTTGTAGTTTGGATCTCTTTTGTTTCCTAGGAAACCGGTAACAACTAATTTAAAAGATGTCCATGCTGCCTTTCTTTGGTTTCCATTTTGTCCACAAAGTTGGGATCTGTCATTAGTTTTCTAATGTCTGGTTTGACAAAGATTCCTTCCTTTAGCTTTGCCTTGGATAAACCAGAAAATTGTCCACGAAGGTATCTGAAACACCCCCTTCTGTTGGTAATGCCTTAACAAATTTTTTCATCAGCCTCAACTTAATGTGAAGTGGTCTAAGTAACACCTTTTTGGGATCCACAATGCTTTTCCTCTCAACATTTTTAACCCCTGCCTGTAAGGTTTTTCTCAAGCGCCAAGCTTTTTTTATGTATTGTTGCTTTCTGTCTCTACTGTCCCATTCACAGTGAAAGCAAGAGAACTTTGTATAGCCACTTTGTTGACCAAGCAGCACTGAAATCACTTTTAAATCACCACATAGTGTCCATTTGTGGCCTGAATAACAGAGTTTGCTTAAAGCCAGTTCAAGGTTTTTGTAAAATTTTTTTAAGTGAACCGAGTGTCCAACTGGTATAGAAGCATATTTATTGCCATTGTGTAGAAATACTGCTTTAAGGCTTCTTTTTGAAGAACTGATAAAAAGTCTCCACTCATCAGGAACATATTCTATTTTGAAATATGCAATAAATCCAGGAACATCACTACAAAACACCAGGTCACCTTCTTGCGAAGAAAGATACAAACTCCTTTTCCCTCGATTGATACCAAGAAAAGGATGTACCTGCAGCAAATATACGTACCCAGAGCCAACATATGTTTATCTTTCAATCTAGATCCTAAAACCACTGCCGATTCTTTAGAAAGGTCTAGGTCTCTAACTAAATTGTTCAGTTCAGATTGTGAGAATGGAATGGGGTCAGTCGTGCCAGGATCGTAGAAATCTCTGTTTCTTCACTATTACCTTTCTGAGCCAATGGCTCGTGATCATCTACATCATCCAAAGAATCTGGAGGAGAGAGTATTGGTCCATGAGGCACAGGGCGAATGACTGATTGAATGTTAGGGTAAGAAATATCCTTTTTGTTTTTCAAATTGAAACCTCGTATGTTGCAAGAACAAAAATAGCAGTCATCACTATGATTGTTGGGCTCCCTCCAAACCATTGGTATTCCAAATAGTAAGGACTGCTTTTTAAGTTGAAACCATTGCCTCAGTTCTTCAACACACACTGAACAAACTTTGTGTGGGGCCCAAGGCTTATCTTGATCATTTAACTTTATATCAAAATAGGGAAAATATACTTTTTCAACAAAACCAGAGATGTTTTATGTTGCTTTTTAACAGTATAGTTACCACAAATGTAGCAGAAGCAATCTGGCGAGTTTATACATCCTCTGGTAGCCATTATCCATTGCCCATAAAATAACTTCACAACACAAGAAAACAGTCACTACTTTAAAGCACTAGTAACACAACACATGGCACAGAGTGAAGAGGTACTGTGAACTGAAGGACAATAGTAGAAACCTACTGCTTGGTGATGGCGGCGGAAGGGGCACTGACATGAAAATACTGCTGGTTTCTCCTAATAACTCTTTATTTTACATATATCTAGTATAAAAACGGCTAAACAACAGTTTATGGAGATCCTATAAACCAAAATTCAAACTCACTAGAGTGTTTAAATATCAAAGAAAGCTAAATCTAGACAAGCAGTTTGTGAAATAACTGTACGTGATGGTATTTTTTCACTATTTTTCCAGAAAGCAGCGTTGAAAACAGTGTAAAAATCCCTTCTTGTTGTGGTCTTCAGTCCTGAGACTGATTTTATGCAGCTCTCCATGCTACTCTATCCTGTGCAAGCTTCATCATCTCCCAGTACCTACTGCAACCTACATCCTTCTGAATCTGCTTAGTATATTCACCTCTTGGGCTCCCTCTACGATTTTTACCCTCCACGCTGCCCTCCAATGCTAAATTTGTGATCCCTTGATGCCTCAGAACATGTCCTACCAACCGGTCCCTTCTTCTCGTCAAGTTGTGCCACAAACTCCTCTACTCCCCAATTCTATGCTATACCTCGTCATTAGTTATGTGATCTACTCATCTAATCTTCAGCATTATTCTGTAGCACTACATTTTGAAAGCTTATATTCTCTTCTTTTCCAAACTAGTTATCGTCCATCTTTCACTCCCATACATGGCTCCACTCCGTACAAATACTTTCAGAAACGACTTCCTGACACTTAAATCCATACTCGATATTAACAAATTTCGCTGCTTCAGAAACGCTTTCCTTGCCATTACCAGTTTACATTTTATATCCTCTCTACTTTGACCATCATCAGTTATTTTGCTCCCCAAATAGCAAAACTCCTTTACTACTTTAAGGGGGGTAGGATGTCAAAAGGGCCAACTTGGAGCAGGAGAGGCACCACAGGACATTTTATTTTCTACTGTCTATACTTTTACAAATAAATTCATAAAACTTTGTCAACATGACCAGGAAGGATTCAGGATTTACACTCATAGCAGTGGAAGTGCAAAAACATGACAAAATATTTTTTTTTTTTTTTTAGATATGAATCTTCTTCATTTTTTCACTTACTGTTGGCTGCATTTGTTGCTACAGGTACATTTTTCTTCACAAGTAAGAGAGATTCTTTGATGAATTTTGCACAGCATACAAACATACTTACAGGTGTATGAAAATCTAGAATTTTCGAAATCTATTAAACACTGTGGTACAAATTGAGATAATTAACTACAAAATTTGATTCTTTTTTTTCTAAACATAAAGTTTAAAACGTAACAGCTCATTCATTTTTTCGTAAATTAAATAGATTTAAAGTTTCAGACACCTGTAAGTATTGGTTTGTATGCTGTGCAAAATTCATTGAACAGTCTCTCTTACTTATGAAGAAAAGTGTACCTATAGCAACAAATGCAACCAATAGTAAGTAAAAATAGATGAAATTTTACATGTAAAAAAATATTTTGTTATGTTTTTGAACTTCCACTGCTACGAGTGTGAATCCTGAATTCTTCCTGGTCATGCTGAGAAAGTTTTATGAATTTACTTGTAAAAGTATAGACAGTGGAAATTAAAATGTCCTGTTGTGCCTCTCCTGCTCCAAGTCGGCCCCTTTGACGTCCTACCCCCCTTAAGTGTCTCCTTTCCTAATCTAATTCCCTCAGCATCACCCGGCTTAATTCGACTACATTCCATTATCCTCGTTTTGCTTTTGCTTATGTTCACTTAATAAATTTGAAACAATTTTTATGTCACAGACCTGTGCTATTGGTGGAAGACCCCATCACAAGAGGAAACTGTGTGTCAATGGACAATATCATATTCTTAAGCTTATAAGCATCAGTTCTTCCATCGATGAGACTGTCATGAAATTTGTGTCGTGGCGAATGTAATTTAAAATTTGAAGACTTTCTGGTTAGATGTAATTTTGTCATGATTAGATTAGATTAGATTAATACTTGTTCCATAGATCATGAATACGACACTTCGTAATGATGTGGAATGTGTCAGGTTAATAAAAGATGTCTGTACAAGAAATTACATTACACAAAATATTGCATGACACTAATGATTAAGTTTGTTTTTTTTTACTTAGTGTATATCTAAAAATTCAGCCAATGAGTAGAAGGAGTTGTCATCTAGAAATTCTTTTAATTTATTTTTAAATGTTAGTTGGCTATCTGTCAGGCTTTTGATGCTGTTTGGTAGGCGCCCAAAGACTTTTGTGGCAGCATAATTTACCCCTTTCTGTGCCAAAGTCAGATTTAACCCTGCACAGTGAAGATCATCCTTTCTCCTGGTGTTATAGGTATGCACACTGCTATTACTTTTGAATTGGGTTGGATTATTATCAACAAATTTCATAAGGGAATATATATACTGTGAGGTTACTGTGAGGATCCCTAGATCCTTAAATAGACGTCTGCAGGATGACCGTGGGTGGGCTCCAGCAATTATTCTGATTACACGTTTTTGTGCAATGAATACTTTTCTACTCAACGATGAATTACCCCAGAATATGATGCCATACGAAAGCAGTGAATGAAAGTAGGCATAGTAAGCTAATTTACTGAGATTCTTATCACCAAAATCTGCAATAACCCTAATAGCATACGTAGCTGAACTCAGACGTTTCAGCAGACCATCAATGTGTTGCTTCCAGTTGAACCTCTCATCAATGGACACACCTAAAAATTTTGAAAATTCTACCTTAGCTACAGACTTCTGTTCAAATTCTATATTTATTACTGGAGTTGTGCCATTTACTGTACGGATAAGTAGAAATGTCTTTTGGAGAAATATAGGCTTTATTTGTTGACGAAACAGTACAAAGCCGAGGCGGCACTAGTGAGCAGTCATTTCCGCTTGCGGCGCTTGGAGGGCGCGGCCCGGCGCGCCTCTTGAGCCATGCGGTAGAAGGGCTGCTTCTGAGAGTCCGACATTCGCCGCCATTCGGCGCCCGCGCGGCGTGTGATTTCGGTGAGCGGTGCGCCGCGCATGCGCATTCGCAAGCTTCGCACGAAGTTGAGGAACGGGCTGCGAGTCACGGGGCCCGGTCGGAAGCAGCGCGCCGATCGCTCTTTCCTACGGCCTTCACTTCCCTTGCTACGGCCGGCCCGCCTTGGCGCCATGCCTGCAACATCAGCGTCGCGGATGTTACGAAAATAAATATAAAGGACAGAAAAAACAGTGGGTATACGAAAAAATTGATTACAGCCAAATTCAGCATTATTTTTTGCCACATGCAGAGTTATTGTCAAATTGGGTGTTATTTTCTGCCAGATTCGTTGTTAGTTTCTGCAAATTACTTAACACCTGTGAAATTCATTGTCATTTATTTACGAGATTCGGTACATTTTTTGCCCAATTTAGCGTCTTTTTCCACTTTTGGTACCATTTTCTGCCAAGGTCGGTGTTGTTTTGGCAGATTAGTGTAATTCTATTGCTAAAAAATTTGGTGACCTTTTTGTCAAATTTGGTGTTAGTCTTTTACGCAATTAGATGTTATTTTTTTCTAGACTGGGTGTTATTAATTGCGAAATTGGGTGTTACTTTGCCAAAATTTAGTGTGTTTTGCCAAGTTCAGTATTATTTTTGCCTAATTTGGTGTTATCTTTTGCCATATTTGGCGTTATTTTTGGAAATTTGTCTTTATTTTTTGCCAAATTTGAAGTTATTTTTTGCGAAATTTAGTGTTATTTTTCCCAGAATCTATGTTCATTTCAGCTTAATTGACTGTTATTTTTTGCCAAATCGGTGATTTTTTTTAAACTTCGGTGTTACAGTTTTTCCAAATTCGGTTGTTTTTTTCAGAAAGTTTCCTAATGTTCTTTTCTCTCTCTCTCCCTCCCCCCCCCCCCCCTCTCTCTCTCTCTCTCTCTCTCTCTCTCTCTCTCTCTCTCTCTCTCTCTCTTTTTCCCAGCCGGCCGGTGTGATCGTGCGGTTCTAGGCGCTTCAGTCTGGAACCGCGTGACCGCTACGGTCGCAGGATCGAATCCTGCCTCGGGCATGGATGTGTGTGATGTCCTAGATTAGTTAGGTTTAAACAGTTCTAAGTTCTAGGGGACTGATGACCACAGATATTAAGTCCCATAGTGCTCAGAGCCATTTGAACCATTTTTAACGTTTCTTTGGTCATATTCGGCGTCATTGTTTGCCATGATCTGTGTTTTGTTTGTAAAATTCTGTGTTATTTTTTGACAAAATTCTATGTCTCTTATTTGCCAAATGCCACTTTACTTTTTTGCAAAAATCGGTTTTTTTGTCAGATGCAATATATGCTTTTCCTAAAAACGTTGCTTTTTTTTGTCAAATCCATGTTATTTTTGCTACATTTGGTGTTGTTTTTTATCACTACATCAAAATTCGTTACTCGGGAAATGAACTGTTAGTTTACGATTATACAGAAACCTAAATCTTAAGGAGATTAGTAGTCAAAATGCAGTTTTAACATCGGGTAACTATCTGTTGCGAATATTAGTAAACTGCGTTCGTCAGATTTATGACAAAAATATCGCGATATCTCGTAAAAATCGCTGATTTCCTATAGTTTCGATAAGAAGCACTTATTTAGCATCATTTTTCGCATTATCGTTTTCGCGAAATTTTCCAGTCCCTACACGTTGATCACCTTACGTGACAAAGACAAGCACATGTTGATAATACTAGTCAACAGTCATTTTGCTTCTGGGATGTGATACATCAACTAGCATGTATTTTGGTGTGTAGAATCCGAATATACCTTTCAAAATGTTCTGTCACGTTCCATTTTTGCGTTTTTAAAGGTTTTTTTTATTTCTCGTATTTAGTATCTCGCTTATTGCTGTTCCTCTGTTTTGATGCTTACTTATTTGATTTTGGTTTGCAGAGGAGAGTTAGAGGATCTACAAATCGTCAGTAAATGGTTGGTATGATAATCCAGTGGCGTGAACGCTTTCCTCAGTATTTCCTGTGAAAGATACTGCAAACTTTTTGTGTTTAAAACTTAGACTAGGAAAAAAAGGCAACTAGTAAATCTCGTTGCTGTCTAAGCCACCCCCAACAACTTGTGTTATGCTTGTGGGAAATTCCCTCCAAAAGCCCAAAGAAAACCAATCACTGATTTGGTTAAAAAGGCATATAAATTGTATTTTGATTGTCCTGTTGGTGATCAAGATAAAAGTTTTGCACCTCATATTGCCTGCATAAGCTGTACTACAATCTTAACCGAGTGGTTGAAAGGAAAACATCGAGCCGTGTCATTCACTGCTCTGATGGTGTGGTGTGAGGCTAATAACTTATGTCTTACAAATATTTCGAGGCATTCAAGAAAAACTAGACATAAAATAAAGTATCCAAATGTACCTTCAATGCATTTACCTGTGCCCCATGATGAGGGGTTGCCTGTTCCTGTCTGAAACTTGGAAGCCACGGAACCAGACACCATGTCAAGTGAATCAGAAAGTATTGAAGAGTACTGCCCTCAATATCATGACACTTTGCCTCAGCTCTTTAATCAAAAGGAATTGAACGATTTGGTTCGCGATCTAAAACTTTCGAAACATCAAGTTGAACTCTTGAGGTCGACACTACAACCATCTAGCTCCAGGGACATAAATTTCCTGTTTCAGATCAAGAGGTGCTTCCTTCGCTCAATATTTCGATTTGCAGTATTCAGTGTGTGTACGTAGAGATGTCAATAGTCTGATGATGCGGCTAGGTGTACAACATAATCTACAAGAGTGACGACTATTTATGGAATCCAGTAAAATCAGCTTGAAAGCAGTAGTACTGTATAATAGCAATGCATTTCCAACGGTACCTTTGGCTTACGCAACAGACATGAAAGAAACTTATGAAATCATGGCTTTGCTGCTAGAGGCAATCAAATATAAGGATCACGAATGGCAGCTTTGCTGTGATTTAAAAGTTGTTGCACTCCTTACAGGTTTACAGGCTGGATTCAGGAAATACTGCTACTTTTTGTCCCTTTGGAACAGCCGTGACACCAAGAACCACTATAGCATATAAGGAAAACGTAAATGTGAACAATACATCATAATTTGAGTCCGTTAAAATCATTTTGCCTCCCCTTCATATCAAGTTGGGCCTTATCAAGAACTTTGTGAAAGCTCCGGATACAGAAAGTGAGGCCTTCAATCACTTGAAAGAAAAGTTTCCTAAATTAAGTGAGACAAAGCTGAAAGAGGGAGCATTTGTTGTACCACAAATAAGAAAATTTCTGAAAGATCCAACTTCTGATACCAAACCCACAGATATCCAATTAGCTGATTGGTCTTCTGTTAATGTAACTGTGAAGGTCTTTTTGGGTAACAGAAAAGACAAAAACTATGCTGCTATTGTGAATGATCTGTTGGACAACTTTAAGAACATGGGGTGTAGAATGTCACCGGAAAATTTGGGAGCCGTAAGCGGTGAGCACGGTGAACGCTTTCACCAAGACATTCTTACCATGGAAGATGAGTTTTGCTGTTTAGTCAGCAAAATAACTGATGATGCCTGAAGTGGAGAGAATATAAAATGTAGACTAGCAATGGCAAGAAAGGCATTTCTGAAGAAGATAAATTTGTTAACATCGAGTATAGAGTTATGTGTCAGGAAGTTTTTTCTGAAAGTTTTTGTATGGAGTGTAGCCGTGCGTGGAAGTGAAACATGGACAATAAACAATTTAGAAAAGAAGAGAATAGAAGCTTTTGAAATGTGGTGCTACAGAAGAACACTGATGATTAGGTGGGTGGATCACATAACTAATGAGGAGGTACTGAATAATATTGTGGAGAAAAAAAAATGTGTCGCAACCTAATTAGAAACAGAGTTCGTTGGTAGCACCACCAATTTAGTATTTGAATTCTGGTGGAAGTGCGGGAGTAGAAAAGGTAGAGGGAGACCAAGAGATGAATATAGTAAGCAGGCTCAAAAGAATATAGGTTGCAGTATCTACTTCGAAATGAAGAGGCTTGCACAGGGTTGAGTAGCATGGAGAGCTGCATCAAACAGTATTCGAACTGAAGAGCACAACAGAAATGATACAGTTTATTAATGGCCAAAGCAAAATTCATAACCTATGTAATGGATAGGATTTTTGTGGTACAATGCTGGGAAGTCTAAACATTTCAAAATATCCACATTTATATTTTAGAGAAAATATGAATACGAACGCATCATCAGACAATATTTAGAACACAATACATAGAGACTTTTTACATTATCCATTATCCACTCTATATAGATACATATGTGCCAGCATCGAGTGTATGCGCTGAACCCTATGAAATATGCAGGTAGTATTGATCTACTCAGTCGCCTGCACAGGCCAGTGTTAAGTGTCACTGCCTGTACTGTAGGAGGAGGACCGTACCCCACAGACTACACTATCAGTCGCAAGAAAAGGTCTCTATGTCCCTGTGTCATTCTTTGAAACATTGTTTTTTATAACAGTGCGACACGTCCAAGCAACGTATGACACAGCTTTGAACACTGCCATACTTTTTTTTTCTCCACCTTGTCTTGGAGTTTTGTGTTAGGTTCTAAACTGACATTAACATGTTTTGAGCCATTGGCTCACAAAGAAAAGTAGACATCACATGGTGTAAATTATGTTGTTGCTGCTGCTCCCACAACACACACACACTGAATGATTTTAAATAAAAGACAGTCACAATATATGGAAACTGGAAGAAATTTTGCGGTGTTGTGGAGCGTCTGCAAACAGCTGTCCAAATGCGATTGATAACGTCTACATTTAAACTCATCTTTCATAGTGACAGGACAGCTGATGGCTCGGCGTTCCATTTCGATTCATTCCTCATATTGCAGCCGTGTACACAATCATTGTTTTGGCGCTAGCCTTCCCCGGAGGGTGTTGCCCCTCCACCAAGACTCTTTCTTCATCTCAAACAAGTGAAGTCAGTCAGTCAATCATTATGTGGTAATCAACAACATGGGATGGAAAAAAGACAGTACATGATGTAATAATAAGCATCACAGTTGATAGTGCAATCAATTTTAGCAATTTTACCATAATTTAATACCGACCAATGACACGGCAGCACACTCCCTAATTTCTGTATTATCACTAAACTGCCTCTCCACATTTTTTTTGAATACCATATACTTGATTGCGAATGTAGATAGATGACTGTGTAGTACGTCCATTCATTGTTAATTCTCGAACATGGACATCAAAGCATATCAGATAGCGATCTACATATTCTAGACTTCGATCATCGTGCGTAGTTTACGATCTTTCCCTATGTGGATGCAGGTCACAGAGCGTTCTCGCATTCTTGGGATGAAGTTAGAGATTGAAAGAGCTCCTTGCCTTATATTTGACCAAACCTCCCTGCAACACTGCCACTGATTTAATCTGCCCCTGACCAGAAGTAGACTGCTACATTTTACGTCTCATGAACGAATAGAGTGAGCCAAGTCCATAACTGCTGTTCTGCTTCAATCTTGCTCACGGTACTCATCTAAATGTACAAGATTTCTCCAGATGCGCACATGTCAAGGAGGTTGCTAAGGTGTATAGCACCCACTGTTCACATCTGATCACGGTTCAGTAATTATACTATGCTCACATTAGTCCTATAAAATGATAATTAGTAACAGAGAATGCTTCTTACAAGGAAACAGACAAAAGCTTATCACTGGTGTTTGACATGTGAAATTACGAGTCATGCCACCATCAACTCCATAAACATGACATCCGAGCAGACGTATACACAGGGATTCCAGTACCTCATAAACACCTGTCGCTAACTTAGAATCACCGTAGTTATGAACTAGAAGACTCGATTTTAAACCCAAGTTGTGGCAGGGGAACCGAGTATGTTGCATAAATCTTCGTTCATCTAGACAAAAGTGCTGTAACAGGACAGACATGGCTCATCATCATCACACATGAGATCTGCTGATAATGATCACTAGTAGATACTGCTTTAAGTCACACACAGAAGACGCCATTGTATATGAGTCAAACGCAGGATATGCCACACAACTGATGCACCCAGACACAACAATGGCAAAAAATAGTTAAATGACTTACAGCAACATCACCCTCTCTCTCTCTCTAGAGTGCATCATCAGTTTACCATTAAATCGTGCATCGCTAAAACTCCATCTCAACCGGTCACTCCATCCACTTTCTGTCATCCTTTAAGACAGATACAAGTAAGTTTAGAGGCAGATGGTTCTCTTTTACCCAGGAAAGCATCAAAGACAGCAGTCAACTCACAATGTATCATTAGTACCTCACTAGACATACATTAGAATGTCGCCATACAGCAGCTGTTTCTTAGATGACGCTGCAAGGTTTTGATTGGCAGAGAGAACAGAAAAGCACATTGTAAATACGGTGTGTTACTGTTAGAAACACCTTGTCAGTCCTGCAGAAGGTCAAACACACGATCCATTCTGTAGTTGTATATTGCAGTCCCGCAATGCTCATTAACTAAGGACTCATACTATGTTCAACATTTTGTTCCAGCTGTCTTATCGCTGTCTACGAAAAAATGACAGTTTCCCTAGTTCCGAATGCTTCTATGTCAACTGTTTGCACACAGGACTCGCATTTGGGAGGACGACGGTTCAATCCCACGTCTGGCCATCCTGATCTAGGTTTTCCGTGATTTCCCTAAATCGCTTCAGGCAAATGCCGGAATAGTTCCCTTGAAAGGGCACAGCCGACTTCCTTCCCCATCCTTCACTAATCTGATGAGACCAATGACATCGTAGTTTGGTCTCTTCCCCCCAAATCAACCAACCAACCAATTCAAATGTTTCTCATATTCCTGTGGCTGCCACATACAAGAATTGTCCTGTACCAAGCAGAAGACAAGCGAGTACTTCCAGATTTTGGCGTATTTTTTCCCTCAAAATATACCATATCTGGCCACGTCATCATGACATCATGACATCATCACATCATCACATCTCAACACATATTCTAAAATTTCCTGTAAGTGTAGTAGTACAGTTGTCGACATCTAGCGCAAATGAACTATTTTTTTTCTGATCAGGCAATATGGTATGGCACTCAATTCAAATCCATATTCTCCAGTTGCAATGCATTTGCTCTGTTTTATGTACATTCGTGTATCACAGAGGATCCACAGGGAAGGCAGACTAGCTTTAGGTCTGTTGTCAGCTTCAAGCAGTCACAAAGAAGAAAGGCTGAGGTATTTCCTGAGAGGCAGGAAGTATGCCTAGGATTAGCGTAAGCCCTGTCGGGTGTGGCACTGTCCGGCAAAAGTCAGACTGAGTCCTTTCCCCACCAATTTCCAGCAGGAGGAGGAGAGGGAGGAGAGAAGGGGATAGGAGGGGGTGAGAGTTAGGTTAGTGGATGTAGCCCAATTCACCTGTTTTCCCACCAAAATTTGAACTTCCCACCGTAATGTAATTGCAATATGGCCACATCTATGACCGCCATCTTGGATCCAGCATCTTGAATAAATTTGGCAACAATGCAATGTGGGGAAGCACTCTGTCCCACTACTGATGGTGCCCGATAGCGACCCAGACGGGTTCCACAGGATTTACATCAGGCGAATTTCGCCACCGAGACACCAATATAAGTTTAGTAAACTCCTCAAACCACTATAGCACAGTCCTGGCCCCAAGACACGGCCAATTATACTGCTGAAAGATTACATCGCCTTCACAGAACACATCAAGGATGAGGGGATGCAGGTGGTCAGCGTGTCTTCGATCAAGCACAGGAGAATGTCTCCCATAACATAATATTGCACCCACCAGTCTGCATCTGTGGCGCGCTGCACGTTTCGTTCCGCCATTGACCTCGGTGATGTCGTTTGTGGAGACTGCCATCGACCTAGGATCGCAAAAATGTGGTTCACCCAAAGAGGGGAAACTTTTCCATTGATCGATGGTCGAATCCAGATGGTCCTGTGCCCACAGCAAATGTAATTGACGATGTTGGCTCAACATATAACCACGTAAGAGTGGTCTGTTGTGGAGCTCATGTCTAACTAACAATGCACAATAAACGGTGTGCTCCGAAATACTTGTGTGGAGAGTGCTATGGGAGAACCAGTTGTTTCCGTACCATGTACAGCGTGTGCAGGCACTATCAGCAGCTGATTGGCCTCCA
Organism: Schistocerca gregaria; assembly: GCF_023897955.1. Classification (NCBI taxonomy): domain Eukaryota; kingdom Metazoa; phylum Arthropoda; class Insecta; order Orthoptera; family Acrididae; genus Schistocerca; species Schistocerca gregaria. The sequence goes on from NC_064921.1 coordinate 244,651,270, forward strand.
CGGGTACACTTCTGCGAATGGCTCATCCAACAATGTGTCAATCCTTATTTCAATGCAAATGTTCTCTTTACGGATGAGGCTTCATTCCAACGTGATGAAATTGTAAATTTTTACAATCAACATGAGTGGGCTGACGAGAATCCGCACGCAATTGTGCAATCACGTAATCAACACAGATTTTCTTTGAACCTTTGGGCAGGCATTGTAGGTGATGTCTTGATTGGGCCCCATGTTGTTCCACCTATGCTCAATGGAGCACGTTATCATGATTTCATGCGGCATACTCCACCTGTGCTGCTAGAACATCTGCCTTTACAAGTACGACATAACATGTGGTTCATACACGATGGAGCTCCTGCACATTTCAGTCGAAGTGTTCGTACGCTTCTCAACAACAGATTCGGTGACCGATGGATTGGTAGAGGCGGACCAATTCCATGGCCTCCACGCTCTCCTGACCTCAACCCTCTTGACTTTCGTTTATGGGAGCATTTGAAAGCTCTTGTCTACGCAACCCCGGTACCAATGTAGAGACCCTTCGTGCTCGTATTGTGGACGGCTGTGATACAATACGCAATTCTCCAGGGCTGCATCAGCGCATCAGGGTGTCCATGCGACGGAAAGTGGATGCATGTATCCTCGATAACGGAGGACATTTTGAACATTTCCTGTAACAAAGTGAAGTCACGCTGGTACGTTCTGTTGCTGTGTCTTTCCATTCCATGATTAATGTGATTTGAAGAGAAGTAATAAAATGAGCTCTAACATGGAAAGTAAGCGTTTCCGGACACATGTCCACATAACATACTTTCTTTCTTTGTGTGTGAGGAATGTTTCCTGAAAGTCTGGCCGTACCTTTTTGCAACACCTTGTATATGTGTGTTTACTAAGATGGTATCTGTTCTTTCGGACATGTCCGATAGATAGCGCGACTGCAGGGATACTGACGTTGAAATACGTCAACGGAAACAAGTTCGAAAGAACAGATACCATTTTAGTATATATACAGTTAAGGCTCACCGGCCACTTGACCATCTTCTTCTTCTGTGCGAATGCACAAACAGTGCCCGAACTCTTACGGGAATCGGCAACGCGCCGCGAGTAATGAGTATAATGGGCGGGGGCACTACGAATGTAATGCGGGACAATACGTTGAGAATGTAGGTTTGGCGAGAGGCGTGCCAGAGATAAATACCTGCAGTCGCGCTATCCTCTGTGTACGCCGGCACGGGAGCTCAGCGTGTTCGGTCAGAGGGTTACGTGCCCTCTGTAATAAAGAAAGAGTTAACAGATCAACAACGAACTTAAATGGATGTATTAAGACGTCCGCCCCGAGCAGATACAATGAACGAAAAACGAACAAAATGAGATTAAAAAAAAAAAGATGGATGTAAGCAGGAGATCCCGGCTTCGAGTCCCGGTCGGGGCACACATTTTCATCTGTCCCCGTTGACGTATGTCAACGCCTGTGAGCAGCTAAGGGTGTTCATTTCATTGTAATTTCATATATGTGCGTGTTTCTTTTTTAATTTTTTTGTAATGGTTCCCTTACTATCATATGTATAAAAATTTATGTATTACATATATTAAAAAACAGGCAAATAAAAGCTTGCACATACACCATTGTGTGAAGATTTTGAAGCAATTGGTCAAAAACTTTCGAAGATTTGCGATTAGGAAATCTACATTTTCTGTATAAGTACAAATGTACAAGTTCATTTTTTCAAAATCTTGAATCTCTGAAAGTTTTTAATGGATTGCTTTGAAATTTTGACACAACATTGACTTCTAATACAGGTGACTTTTTAGGTACACAATTTTTACCCAATTTTTAATATATATGTTTATTTTTAGTGTGTATATATATATATATATATATATATATATATATATATATATATATATATATATATATATATATATAGTAGTGAAACATTGTTAGCAAACAGGAAATTTATATTTATGGATTAATGGTTTATGTTTAGAGTACTACTAGAGAATCTGAATTTGCAATAACAATAAGCAAGGCTCAACATCAAAGAGAAGTTTGAAAAGGAAAGGGAAGAAATGAACTTAGAAAATGGGAGGGAGGAGGACAGAGAGAGGTGGCAGGAGAAGATGGAGAGAGAGAGAGAGAGAAGGGGGAGGAGACAATGGATAGAGCAGGGGCGGAGGTGGTGGACTGAGGGAGGGAGAGAGAGGGGGCAGGAGGTGATGGGGAGAGAGGGAAGGAGAAGATGGACAAAGAGTATGGGAGGAGGTGATGGTCAGCAGAGAGAGGGGGGAAGGAGGAGGAAAATGGTTCAAATGGCTCTGAGCACTATGGGACGGCACACACAGCCCCACTGTACTTGGGCAGTCACCTACAGAAAATCAGGAACAAGATAGAACCACTACAATAACGATTTTGACCACGAAGACCAACAATAATTACAGCTACATTTACACTTTTACAACCATATTTACAGCGAGACAACTTATAGAAAAGAAATGCGAATTTGGGGAAGATATCTCAGTTACATTCATAGACGTAAAGAAGACTTATAACACTGTTAGAAGGGAAGGGATATGGCGAGTTCCGAATAGACCGGAACTGTCAAAAGGAAAGGAACTCATAATCAGAAACATCTATAAGAAATGCCTGAATTGTGTGATAATAGATAGCAAAAAATCGGAATATCGAGGTTCGACATGGAGGTGCGTTCTCACCAGCGCTCTTCAATAAAGTCATGGAAATTATCATAAGGGAAGATCGCCAAGAGTCGACAGTAGATAACGAGACAATCAAAAAGCCTGGAGACGATGTGATTATTTAGGAAGACAATGAGCAGAAATTGGGAGAACAATTGAATATCTGGGAGAGAGTAACTGAAGATGGGGACATCGACATAAGCTTAACAAACAGTGAGTTAATGAAAATTGATAGGAAAAATGAAAAAAATGAAGGATGGAAGTTGGAAACATTATTAAATTAGTAGATGCATTCAAATATCTAGGAAGTAATCTAACCAAGAAAGGAAACAGCAAGGATGAAATTCCGGAGAGAGTGAGAAATTGCTCAAAATTCTATTATTCTGTGTCAGACATAGTTAGACATACGTAGGGGAGAGTCTGATAAAACAGGGTAGTCTGATGAAATGGGGTATCGTTTTTCTCGTCTGATATGTCATGCCATCTCCCACTCGATAACCTTCATTCTTAGAGTAGCTTCAGACTGTTGAAAGCAACCGTGAGTTTTCTCGATGGAAAAATATATTTTTACACTGTTGTGTTGTAATATCCGACTGTGAAATGTGCGTTTATATCTGCAAGGCAATATTTTGAAGACTGTAAAGTAAGTTTTAAGTTAAACATTGTCTGCGCCACAGGTCGTTGAATGTTTCAAAACGTTTGTCCCTCTCGAGGGCTGTCGAAATCAGCTTGTTCTTAACATGGCGTTGTCAAATAAAACAGGGTGCCGCTAAGCTCGATGAGACAGGGTAGTACCACCGTTTTATCGAACAGATTTATAAATCGCCGTTTGCGATTTTCAAATTGTTTAATTAGTTGCGCAATTAGAAAATTTATTATTATTATTACGATAACTAGTTTGGACAAGAAGAGAATAGAAGCTTTCGAAATGTGGTGCTACAGAAGAATACTGAAGAGAAGGTGGATAGATCACGTAACTAATGAGGAGGTATTGAATAGGATTGGGGAGAAGAGAAGTTTGTGGCACAACTTGACTAGAAGAAGGGATCGGTTGGTAGGACATGTTTTGAGGCATCAAGGGATCACAAATTTAGCATTGGAGGGTGGCGTGGAGGGTAAAAATCGTAGAGGGAGACCGAGAGATGAGTACACTAAGCAGATTCAGAAGGATGTAGGTTGCAGTAGGTACTGGGAGATGAAGCAGCTTGCACAGGATAGAGTAGCATGGAGAGCTGCATCAAACCAGTCTCAGGACTGAAGACAACAACAACAACATTATTATTATTATGCCATAATTATGGATCCTTATAGAAAGAAAACTGACCGACAGTCACGAAGTCAAGACAGTATGAAAGAAGCTGTAGCGGCAGTTTTGGCCCAAACAATGGGCTATTTAAAAGCATCAAAGTCCTTCGGGGCGTCTCAGAGTACTCTGGAAGCACGTGTAAAAGAGGCTTGGAGTGAAATGTGTTTAGAGGATGCTATAAAGAAAGGTAGGCGTACTTATGTTTTAGAAATTACTTAAACTGTTGCAGTTATTGTTATTGTTGTCTTAGATCTAGGCTGCTACAAACCTGTATTTAATCTGGAGCAGGAAAATGAACTGGCTGAATATACCATGCTAATGGAAAGCAGACTGTTTGTATTGATCATTGATGGGGTGCGCAGTCTTGCTTTCGAACTGGCAGAGAAAAATAACTTGTCGCATAGCTTCAGCAAGACTAAGAAGATGGCAGGAAAATGCTGGTTCTATTCGTTTTTGAAGAGGAATCCGGAAATAAGCCTGCGTTCTGCCGAGCCAACATCTCTTGCCAGAGCAATGGGCTTTAACCGTGCAGTGGTGAAGCAGTTCTTTGGGTTGCTGTTAGAACTTTACAACTTCACAGCCGATAGAGTCTATAATGTGGATGAGACACGAATAACAACAGTCCTTAATAAGCAATCAAAGGTGCTTGCCTTGAGGAGAAAACGTCAAGTTGGCGGTTTGGCTTCTGCAGAGAGAGGCATCTTAGTGACTGCTGTAGCCTGTATGAGCGCTTCTGGAATTTATATGCCCACACTGTGTTCCCTAGACAAAGAGCCAAGCCTGAGCTGCTCGATAATGTTCTACTGCGGAGTATCACCCTAGCGAATGGATGCAGAAAGAAATTTTCCTGAAGCGGATTCAACGATTTGTTGAATTTTCTAAACCAACTGCAGAGAAACCCTTTCTTATGCTCTTGGATGGTCACTCAACATACACAAAGAGTGCTTAACTTATTGATATGGTTAGAGAAAACCATGTTCATCTTTTATGCTTCCATCCACAGTGCACTCACCGAATGCAGCCCCTGGATGTTGCATTCATGGCCCCACTGAGTAATTATCACTCTCAAGAGGTTCGAAAGTGGTTTCAGTGTCATCCTGGACGAGTGATAACCATCAATCAAGTTGCAGGGCTGTATGGGACAGCAATTATGAAAGCTGCTTCTATTGAGGCTGCTCTAAATGCATTCCCTAAAACTGAAATCTTCCCACTGGATGCAGATATTTTCCCTGATTGGATGCCTTCTGAAACTACAGACACTGACCCACCGTTGGAGAAAGATGATGTCCCGCCTTCGGAACCTACTTCACAGTCATTAAACGCAGAAACATCTTTTCCAACCACACCAGTGTTTTCCCAGTTGGATAGGCTTAAGCCTTCAACTTCAGCTTTCCACGTTTCTCCGAAAGACATAAAAGCAGTGCCGATAGCTGATTGAAAGGAACAAAAATCGGATAGAAGAAGAGGAAAGAGATCTGTTCTTACAAGTTCACCTTATAAGGAAGAATTAAAGTCTTCTATGAAAAAGGGGAAGACTCCCAAAAGGAAACTTCAAATGGGGCCACATTCTAACGGTTCTAGGCCTACTGAAGTCAGAAATGTGGGACAGAAGAAAGCAAAGAAAGTTGGGAAAGTGCGGGAGTGTAGCACATTGCCAGATGAGGAAGGAGAAGATAATAATGCAGCTTGCATTTGTTGTAATGGACTTTTCTCCAATTCTAAGTTCAAATGGTTCAAATTGCTCTAAGCACTATGGGACTTAACATCTGAGGTCATCAATTTCCTAGACTTAGAACTACTTAAACCTAACTAACCTAAGGACATCAAACACATACATGCCCGAGGCAGGATTCGAACCTGCGACTGTAGCACCAGTGCAGTTCCGGACTGAAGCGCCTAGAACCGCTCGGTCACAAGGCCGGCCCAATTCTAAGTCTGAAGAAGACAGGGCGAAGTGTTATAAGTGTAGTGAATGGGCTCATGAACAGTGCACTGGCATTAATGATGATGATGAAACATATAATGTGATTTTTGTACATGTAGTGATTTCAGGGTTTGTAAACGAAGTTTTTTTTTTAAATTTTTAAATTTTCATTTTATCCAACTAGTCTGACAAAACGGAGCAGTTGACACAAGTGTAAAAAATACTTTTCCGTGATGATGCATTTTTTTAAATGTACGTTTTTCATGCCAAATTGTAAATATACATATTGGACAATTAGTCATTAAAAACTCAACAGATTGGTACACGTAGTTCATTACACATGTCACTTTGTTTATTGAGCACCCTGTTTTAACCGACTCTCCCCTAAATACGTCCCATGGCAAAGAGCATGACCTTTTTTTTAAATTCGATTAAGACCATTCACTCATTTCTGCATGATTAAAATGAACTTGTTCACTCAATGTTCACTTCTTTTGGTGTAGCTTTGATTTACTGTCCCTTGTAGTGTACTATCAACACTTATACCTTTATCTGTCCATTAGATATAAATTCTATTATCTCCTTGTAAGTTTTAATATTGAGTTCATACAGCAAGGACTTGAGTGACAATGGTTGCTGGATTTTGTTCTTGATAACAAATGCTAAAAACGTTTTCCTCGCCTGACTATATTTTCTGCATTGAAATAATCTGTAGCTCGTATCTCCCTGAGTATTAGCATCTCAGTCACAGACAGGTGTTCGGTTTATATGCAGTCGGTATAAATGCTCTGCCGCATGATTGAGCCTTATTCTACTTAATGTGGATGTCTCTTGTCGGGGTACTTAAATGTTCTCAAACCAAAGTCGTTTCGGAATTCGTGTTTGTGTATGCGCATAGTCGCATGCTTCGTGTCGTGAGATCTGCGTCCATTCTTCGTGCCAGGACTCGAATGCCCTTTTCCGTATAAGTTGTCCACATTCCATATAGGGAAGCTTTATGTCGAGTAGTGTCCCTTTGCTTGTAGCGTGTTTTCCCAGTTGGTTGGTTGGTTTTGGGGAAGGAGACCAGACAGCGAGGTCATCGGTTTAGGGAAGGACGGGGAAGGAAGTCGGCCGTGCCCTTTGAAAGGAGCCATGCATTTGCATGGAGAGATTTAGGGAAATCACGGAAAACCTAAATCGGGATGGCCGGACGCGGGATTGAACCGTCGTCCTCCCGAATGCGAGTCCAGTGGGTAACCACTGCGCCACCTCGCTCGGTGTTTTCCCAGTTGACCTGCTTTTTCATTGCCTGAGATTCCACAGTGTGCCTTCACCGACATAAAGGCGATTTGTTTCTGCCTTCAGAGGCATTATTAGTACCAGGAATTAACTTGGAGTCGTGGTTTTTGAGACGTTTATATTTGATATTGCTTGAAGTACGCTTTTCGAGTCTGATTATATTGCGTAGGTTAAGTACTTCAGGTTCATACAACAATTTTGACCTATGCATCAGAATGTTCGACTTGGACAAAGAAACATCTGAGCATAATGAAAGCAATAGAGATGCGGTTTCTATCAGAGATCCTGAGTAAGCCGAAAAGGGGCAGGATAAGTAATGAAAGAATACGAAACACGCTTCAGATGAAGCCCCTAAAAAGGCACTCTGGAGAAAAACAGACTGAAATAGTTCCGCCACGTCAAATGAATGGGAAAGAAAGACTCCCAAAAGGAGCACTGGAATGGACAGAATCTGGTAGAAAGGCAACTGGAAGACCGCGAAAAATATGGAGAGACCAGGTGAAGATAAGGTGAACCAAAGGCGACTGAAATAGGATGAAATGCTAAATGACTGTTTGTGGGAGAAAACAGAAGATTGGCAGGGGCTCTGTGAACGACCTACATAAGCAGAAACGTTCAAAAAGAGGAAGAGGAAGAAAAAGAAGAATTGGCTGTTTCTTCCGAAGATGTGACAATTTCCGGGTTGGTAGATGTGGTGGGACCTGAAAATACAGCTGTATTTTCCAAATACATAGCGGATTTCGCATCCATGTCGATGTGCGAATGTGACAATATTTCTTTGCGTTTTGCTGCTGAACACGTCATCTGCTGCTGCTGTCTCATTGGCTGTGCAGAATCAGCAACGGCCAAATCGCTTGAATCAGCAACTGACGAATCCCTTTTCGTTCCCACCTTACCTCTATACCTCTCCACGAAAGTTGACAACACTGCTGACGTGAGCCACTGGCCTCGACCTTGAGTTCTAGACTTTTACCTGCACCGATAATACAATAGAGAGCTATCGATACTGTCAGTGATACATTCCTTTTCAAAGTATTACATATACAAATATGACAGATGCGTGAACAGAATCATAAACCCGACGAGTTTGCATCATACCTTCTACAAATATTCTGTGAGTGCTCCTTTAAGCACACGATACACGACGAAGCGGTAGTCAAGCTTCTCTGAGGTGTCCCAGTCTCCTCGGCGGTGGGGTACGTAAACACGTTCGTTAATGTACCTCCAAAGGAAAAGTCACAAGGCGTTAGGCGAACTCGGGGACCGAAGGGGACAGAGCTACATAGTCTTCACCACTACGCTCAATCCACCAATATGGAAGTTCCCCGTGCTGTTGGGAGATGAAATTCTCGGAATCAGTAAACAGTTGTGGAAGCAGCGACAACTGCAGCTTATCGAGGTACAGGTACCCGTCACAGTCTTCTCGCAAAAGAGAAACGGCTCGTACAGCCTCGTCTGTGGCATGTCACAGAAAACATTAAATTTCGGCAAATCTCGTTAATGCGCCACAATTTCTTGAAGATTTTCAGGGCTCCACACCCTCACATGGTGGCGGTTAACCTTCCGAATAAATGGAAGGTTGCTTCGTCACTGTATTTTATCCTGAAGGCGAAATGCTCCTCCTCAAGTGCTTCCTGCAATGTTATGCAAAACTGAAATCGCTGGACATAATATTCTGATTTAAATTGTTGCACGAGCTGCAGACGGTAAAGTTTCAAATTAATCGCAGTCGCAAAATCTTTCAGATAGTAATGTAATATTCCAAATTCGTCGCTTGCGCGGGCTGTTGATTTTTTTCGACTGCATGCGGAACTTAACCCCCGCTCTTTCCTCGTTTTAGAGGGAAACCAGAAAGCGAGGGGGTGAGAGGGGGGGGCGAAGTGGCTATTATACTACAGTCCACCTCCCTCCCACCCAAGAACTATACTTGTTTCTTCTTATATTAAAAAAAAGAAAGATTCTTTGCTTTCATACTTAACAGTTTCGAGAAGTTTCTAGCTCTTGAAGTTGATAGGTAAGGCGAATGATCGATTTCGGTGTATTGTGGGCATTTTGGGAAAGTGTGCTTCATCTGCAAAGGAGACAGTATGCAAGACGCTAGTAGGCCTAGAACCGTTAGAATGTGGCCCCATCTGAAGTTTCCTTTTGGGAGTCTTCCCCTTTTTCATAGAAGACTTTAATTCTTCCTTATAAGGTGACCTTGTAAGAACAGCTCTCTTTCCTCCCCCTCTATCAGATTTTTGTTCCTCTCTTTCAGCTATCGGCCCTACTTTTGTGTCTTTCGGAGAGACGTGGAAAGCTGAACTTGAAAGTTTAGGCCTATCCGACTGGAAAGACCCAGGTGTGGTTGGAAAAAGATGTTTCTGTGTTTAATGACTCTGAAATAGGTTCTGAAGGCGGGACATCACCTTTCTGGAATGCTGTCTCATATAGCCGTGCAACCTGATTAATGGTTATTACTCGTCCAAGATGACATTGAAGCCACTTTCGAACCTCTTGAGAGTAATAATTACTTAGTGGGGCCACAAATGCAACATCCAGGGGCTGCAATCGGTGGGTGCAGTGTGGGGGGAAGCATAAGAGATGAACCTGGTTTTCTCTAGCCGTATCAACAAGTTCAATATTCTTTGTGTGTGTTGAATGACCATCCAAGAGCAGAAGAACAGGTTTCTCTGCAGTTGGTTTAGAAAATTCTTGAATACTGCTCGACTGTTTGGGATCCTTACCAGGTCAGATTACAGGAAGACGTCGAAGCAATTCAAAGTCGGGCTGCTACATTTGTTACCACTAGGTTCAAACAACATGCAATTGTTACGGAAATGCTTCGGAAACTCAAATGGGAATCCCTGTATGGTAGGAGGCAGCCAGCGTTCCTAAATTGTCGATTACCAAACACAGTGCTCTGTTTACATGCCGGATCTTATCGATAACCCCTTCTAATGTACCATGCACTGTTGTAATCGATAAGCATGACGACATCCCAACATACAAAAACTCTTTCCTCACTTTGTCACCATTTTGCCATGGCACTGCACTCATAATATTAGCTGATGGGAACAATGCAAACTCGGTGAGTTTACGGCTCTGCTCATGCATCAATCATATTTCAACACCTAATAATTTGGAAAACATACATATCTGAAAACGAATGAATCACTTATAGAAGCCCTGTATTACTGTGCAATATGACTTATATTGGGGCTACAGCTTGATACTTCAGTTTGAACTATTCCTTTTAAATTAGTCTACAATGGGTAAAAGGAACTGAGCAACATTAAATACTGTAAGTTAGAGTTTGCGTAAAATAACTTGGTCCGAACCTGTACAGACGGCATGGCATGGGAGATTAACAACGGCGGTGATGAGAGTTCCGTTATGTGGTGTTACCGAATGGCAGGGCAGGTGCAACAGTTGAAACCTTCTCACAGGTTGAAATTCCAAGCTAGCGAGACTGCAAGAGATGGTAGTAACATGTTTTGAAATACTGTATCACTAATAATCAGCAGTCTCAGCAGTCTCTGACTAGAGTACTGACTACAAAAATCAGTGCATCAGCAACTGAGACGGCAGCCACTTCTAACGGACGAAGCGCGCCAACAAGCTACAGCAAACTTACGTCGCCTCTTCGGAATAAGCCCAGCGCTGAGACTGATTGTGTGAATGTGTTAAGCCAAAGTTATCTGCGGGAGTTCTATCCTTCATCAACGAGCCAGGAGAGGTTAAATTTTCCTAGCTCTGCAGTATGTGCTGTAACCTGGACGAATCCATGATCATACAGGCGCGAAAGAGGGACAAGCTTGTGCACATTCATAAAAAAAATTAGCTGATTAGCTACCGCACTACAAGGGAAACGCAGTCTGAGATGTAGATTGTAACTGATTGCCATAGGAGAAATTAGTTGCATTAAATGAGACTACAGCTCTGACTAAATGGGTAGCTACTAACTTCTAAAACAACTGACTCCCGTGAGATTGAAATAAACAATATATGTGGTGATAATTAATTGAAACGCTCAGTTGCCGACAGGTGTTGTTAAGATACCTCGATGGCGACGGCTGAAAATGTTTGCCCCTTCCGGGACTCGATCCCGGGATCTCCTGCTTACATGGCAGACGCTCAATCCATCTGAGCCACCGAGGAGTTAAATGGCTACCCTGCCATTGACTTTCGTCTGTGCGAATGCGCACAGGTTGCCCAAACTCTTACGGGAATCGCCACCTTTGTGGGAGCGAGTAATGAGTGGACGGGCAAAGTAACTATTAGGAACTTTACGTATGTAGATTGTGGAGAGTTGGGAATGTGGGTCTCACGGGAAGCGTGCAAGGGAGAACCCTACAGTTGTGCTATTGATCTGTGTCCCCGTTGGCTCAGATGGATTGAGCGTCTGCCATGTAATCAGGAGATCCCGGGTTCCAGTCCCGCTCGCGGCACACATTTTCAGCTGACCCCATCGAGGTATGTCAACAACGCCTGTCGGCAGCTGAGCTATTCAATTAATTATCATTTATTCTACAGAAGCAGCACGGTCATCAATGGTATCTGTTCTTTCGAGAACAGTTACTATCTTCATAAAGATATGCGGAGTTACATCAGTACAAAGAGATAACACTAAGTTTCTTGGTGTCCACTAGGACAAAAATCTTCTTTGGATAAACCACATTAACTCTGTGTGTGCGAAAACTAGCAGTAGCTGGTGCCTGGTAAGCCAACTGACAAAAATAGTCTCAGGTCATACCTTAAAAATAGTATACTATGGAACAATTTACCCATTTCCTAATTATGGTATTGAACTGTGGGGCCGTGTGATAGACCTGCACCTGAATAGAATATTAGTATTACAGAAGAGAACAATTAGGTTAATGCAAGGACTAAGGTCCAGAGAGTCTTGTCGAGAAACCTTTGTCAGACATAAATTTTTAACAATGTAATCCTTATATTTGCATAAACTTGTTATATTTTTGTGAATAGTAAAAACAAAACGAATAAGTACAATGACAGACGTAGTTAATATACTAGCAGTAATGGCAACTATTTCAGCCAGAGGACTACTATTTCAGCCAGAGGACAAAATTAAAAGTTACTGACAATAGTCCCTATATCAACGTGCAGATATGATTCAACAAGCTGCCACACACTTCACAAACTTGTGAAGCAAAGCTGTTCCACAGGGAGTTGAAAGCTTCCTTAATAAATCAATGTTCATATTCACTCGGTGTATTCTAAGTTATTTATCTTCTGTTGCATCATATAACATATTTAGAATATTAAGATGAATGTATGTTCTATTATTATATAGAAGTGTTATTTACACAATTTACAACAAAAAGCATATATGACGCTTGCAAAAGGCATCAGCTTGATGGCAACATGCAAAAAGTTAAATAAATAAATAAATAAATAAAATAAGGTGTTGGAAAACAGCTTTAAATCTTCGAGACTGGATTGAACCAAGGTTCTTATTTGTTTTTGCGCTTAACCTGACTTTCACATCAAGACAATAATTTTCGAATTGGTACGTGAAAAATGCAGTTTGCCCATGACTTGGAAGTCATCTGGATAAACTGACTTTCAGATCGGAGGAAAACAACCTGCCCACCGAGCGTTCAGCACACTGGATTCGCATTCCGGAGGACGACGGTTCAAACCCGCGTCCTGCCATCCTGATTCAGGTTTTCGTGATTTCCCTAAATCTCCTCAGGTAAATACCATCCGGTGGGACTGACGATGTCGCTGTTTGGTCGCCTACCCCAAATCAACCAACCAACCAATCGACCTGTCCACACCTAGTAAAGAAATGCGGTTATCAAACCAACTATTGGGCTGGTGAATACTTTTATAAGAAAAAAAAACAGACCTACCGTAGTTCACTTTACGAAGCAGAACGCTTCTTAAGACATAGTTTGCAATCGTTTCTTGCAGTAGTGCAAAAGGCTCTGAGCACTCTGCGACTTAACATCTGAGGTCATCAGTCCCCTAAAACTTAGAACTACTTAAACCTTACTAACCTAAGGATATCACACACATCCATACCCGAGGCAGGATTCGAACCTGCGACCGTAGCGGTCGCGCGGTTCCAGACTGAAGCGCCTAGAACCGCTCGGCCACACCGGCCGGAGCAGTATTGCAAATTAAACTTTACTCCCGTGATGATTACTGTAGAGCACCACCGAATATAGTTTGGACGTATGTTCCGTTATTCATTAATGTCAGAAGTAATGAAAACTTAGCCTAGTTACTGCCGTGGTGACTAACAAACACAAAATTTGTTGAAAAAGAAACTGGTTAGTCACAGATTAGGCATACATTGTGGGGAAGACCCAAGTTGTTCATCGAACTGCAACAAGGAAAAAGATGAACATTTTCCATTTCGTTCTAATTACAAAACGTAGGCATGCTGCTAATCCTAATTATACAGTTACGTGTAATATTAAGATTACTCACTGGCAAACAATTCCGCTCCGCTTAAAAAATGATAAATGTCATTTGCTTCTATATATCGTCTTCGAGACGTGAAGCTATAAAAATAAACAATGGAATGTCAATTCCAAACGGATGCCCTATTACATTCCATGAGTATGAAATGCACGGAAATTTATTACCGCACCTGCGCTGGGTGTCGGTGCAGAGCTTTCACGATGAGCATAATTTCATAGCCGTGATTTATGTTACGCACCATGACATCAAAACTTTCCTACAAGTTAAGTGTATCGATAAATCATTAACTGGTGGCGTTGGGATTACTGAAGAAAGAGACAGAACATGCCGGCTTTGACCCATGACGTCAGTAGTTACCACAGATGATATATTGCACAGATTTAACAGCAAATTATACATAGGTGAACTGAAGTACGGGATACAATTTTTTCATAGGTCGGTCTTTTCGCCTCAGATAGTGCTAGTGTCTAGTGAAAAATGTCGTAGTAATACTAGTGATAGTGTAGGCGAAAAAAAGCGACAGCTGCAAAATTTGTATTCCGTACTGTTGACGAATCCTGCTTCAAGTCTTCCATATTCATAGGAACAGATAAATCCATGGCTACAAACGAAAATCAAAAAGCAAAATTTGTCCAGAGCGAAAAACAATTCTTCCAAAATATCTCAGACTCCTTAAGAATGAAAATAAGTACCGAATGAATTGGAATGAACAAATGGTTTACATTAATACAAGCGACGAAAATCGTACACAATGTCTAGCGCTTACGTTTAAAAACACATTCATTTATTTCAATTTACAATGATGACGCCTCGCCACAGAAGATAACCGATTTATTATCTATGGCTCGAAAATAAGGACATTAATATCTACGGGTAAACTATGACGTCATTGATCAAAGCCGACGGGTTGCACCCCACTTTTCAGTTGACCCTCGTGTTCTCAAGAAGTCTGCATCGTCTTTCAGTTTTACCATTTAAGGATATTTTAGTGGGGATGAATCCCTTCTCACTGCTTCCAGCTCCGCGCACATCCAGTAAATACAACGCGAGCTATTGCTATTATCCACACAATAGCGACGGTTCAGGTCATTACTGGTCTCAGGATCACCCGATTTGTCTTTAGATCGCATGCGCACGCGGAAGTCGTATTTCGATTGGTTGTATTATTTTGTTTCGTTTAGCTGTAGATACGTGGTGTAAGGACTTAACGCTAGAATTTACAGTTATCCAGTAAGCACGAATCCACTCAGAAAACCGAAGCTAAAGAAGTTGCCACTTACATTAAGAAGGAACAGCAGTACCATATAAAAACACACTCGGATTTGGCGGTGATCAGCGTCTGGAAACTTATATTGTGGAGATAGAAGGTCTTGGGAAGTTACGTAGCAATGGGCAATATGTAGTGAGCTTCCACTGGCAAGCTGAGTTATTCATGAAACAATTTGATTCATTAAGCAATATAAATCATGTTGCAATGTTAAGTGGAGCTTTTAATTTCTTCCTGTCCTAGAGCTGAACTCTATTTTGTCTAACGTAACTCTCTCTTACGCAACTTACAACAAGAATTGTGGGAACCAGTAGCACCAATATAGATAACATTTTTATAGTAAAGCTATTGTATCAGTACATTCAGTACTGGTAAACTGGAAAGGAATTGAGGGCTTCAAGACATATTTGTGAAATACACAGTGGGGAAGATGTGTATAGCATATCTGGCTTTTAGAATAGTCATAGGCTATTTTGTAAATAGCTGTGTAAAAAATATTAACCCGTATAAGTAGATTAAATGAATGCGAAGAAAGTGAAGGCTTTACTCAGCACAAGTGGACATGGATGATGACAATAGGGTATCAGCACTGATACGAGACGACTTTGATCTTGAGTATCAGGATATACTGATACGATGAGGACTTCTGGGGTTCAGGTTACACACTTAAGGCTTGTTATATTCAAAGTTATCCCCTCTCCTCTGATCACTGGGAAACCAACAGCAACACTGTGAATTATATCCAAGGCAAGCCAGTGGAAACCTGGCCTACTAACACACCTGAGGCAATTGAACTAGTTATACTAAAGACCATGACGTAGTTCGATACTGCTCACATGGTCATATTGTGATGCATTCAGGTTACAGTGAACATGAACCAGGATGTTTATTTCCACATTATAAGTGACCAACTGTTACCCTTGCCATTACATCTTCATTATAAGTATGCTGTGAACACAACGGTCTTCCAACATGACAGCAGCCAGGTTCACTGGGTTGCATGCATGCCTGGTTTGATGAAGACTCATGTACCCTATATCACTTTGACTGGCCTGCTAAATCACTGATCGTAAACCTAAAAAAAATGTCCCTTAGACTGGCCCATTAAATGACCTGATCTTAATCCCATACAAAATTTATGGTATCATTTGAAACACCAGATGAAACGCAGCAATCAACATTCCACAACATCAGTGGGATCTCATCACCAATAAAATGCTTTAGATGGATGTGTCATACCTGAAGAAACTTGTGGACTCTCTTCCTCGCCGAACTGATGTCATTACCAAGGCTGGAGCCAATTTTACACGGCGTTACTGTGATGTTCACTGAGGGTGAGTACTTTTTTTACCCAATGTGTTTATGCAGGCTGTTCAACAAAGAGATGCTCTGTTTGATGAGACCAATTAGTGGTTAAATGCAGATAAGATGATTACAAATGAAACCAAAAGTCAATTGTTGAAGCATAACCTCAATGACACTACAGCTGTTGCACTTTGGGCTTCTTCACTGATAGTAAATTAACTTGGAAAGAAACTTCCTGGCAGATTAAAACTGTGTGCCCGACCGAGACTCGAACTCGGGACCTTTGCCTTTCGTGGGCAACTGCTCTACCAAATGAGCTACCGAAGCACGACTCACGTCCGGTACTCACAGCTTTAATTCTGCCAGTATCCGTCTCCTACCTTCCAAACTTTACAGAAGCTCTTCTGCGAACCTTGCAGAACTAGCACTCCTGAAAGAAAGGATACTGCGGAGACATGGCTTAGCCACAGCCTGGGGGATGTTTCCAGAATGAGATTTTCACTCTGCAGCGGAGTGTGCGCTGATATGAAACTTCCTGGCAGATTAAAACTGTGTGCCCAACCGAGACTCGAACTCGGGACCTTTGCCTTTCGCGGGCAAGTGCTCTACCAACTGAGCTACCGAAGCACGACTCACGTCCGGTACTCACAGCTTTACTTCTGCCAGTATCCGTCTCCTACCTTCCAAACTTCACAGAAGCTCTTCAACGAACCTTGCAGAACTAGCACTCCTGAAAGAAAGGATACTGCGGAGACATGGCTTAGCCACAGTCTGGGGGATGTTTCCAGAATGAGATTTTCACTCTGCAGCGGAGTGTGCGCTGATATGAAACTTCCTGGCAGATTAAAACTGTGTGAACGACCGAGACTCGAACTCGGGACGTTTGCCTTTCGCGGGCAAGTGCTCTACCAACTGAGCTACTGAAGCACGACTCACGTCCGGTACTCACAGCTTTACTTCTGCCAGTATCCGTCTCCTACCTTCCAAACTTTACAGAAGCTCTTCTGCGAACCTTGCAGAACTAGCACTCCTGAAAGAAAGGATACTGCGGAGACATGGCTTAGCCACAGCCTGGGGGATGTTTCCAGAATGAGATTTTCACTCTGCAGCGGAGTGTGCGCTGATATGAAACTTCCTGGCAGATTAAAACTGTGTGCCCAACCGAGACTCGAACTCGGGACCTTTGCCTATCGCGGGCAAGTGCTCTACCAACTGAGCTACTGAAGCACGACTCACGTCTGGTACTCACAGCTTTACTTCTGCCAGTATCCGTCTCCTACCTTCCAAACTTTACAGAAGCTCTTCTGCAAACCTTGCAGAACTAGCACTCCTGAAAGAAAGGATACTGCGGAGACATGGCTTAGCCACAGCCTGGGGGATGTTTCCAGAATGAGAATTTCACTCTGCAGCGGAGTGTGCGCTGATGTGAAACGTCCTGGCAGATTAAAACTGTGTGCCCGACCGAGACTCGAACTCGGGACCTTTGCCTTTCGCGGGCAAGTGCTCTACCAACTGAGCTACCGAAGCACGACTCACGTCCGGTACTCACAGCTTTACTTCTGCTCTTCAAGCTCTTTAATCTGCCAGGAAGTTTCATATCAGCGCACACTCCGCTGCAGAGTGAAAATCTCATTCTGGAAACATCCCCCAGGCTGTGGCTAAGCCATGTCTCCGCAGTATCCTTTCTTTCAGGAGTGCTAGTTCTGCAAGGTTCACAGAAGAGCTTCTGTAAAGGTAGGAGACGGATACTGGCAGAAGTAAAGCTGTGAGTACCGGACGTGAGTCGTGCTTCGGTAGCTCAGTTGGCAGTCGGCCTTTGGCTGTGGAGCGGTGCGGTACGTCCCGGCCGCTCCGTGTCGCGTTTCCGGGTGTGTTGTTGTTTACCGCGCCGGCGCGCTAGTGTTACGTATTGCCGTCACGTTCCTGATACACGATGGCTCTTTCGTATCGGAAAGCCACGATCAAGCTGCAGTTCGACACTACGTACTCTAGACCCAAGGCCCACGAAGTAGAGCGTTTTTTACGCGATGTGGTACATGTTGATCCTAACGAGCTGATCGGTATCCACTTATCTATTGTCTCCAGCGTCGTATATCTTAAGTTCACTGACGACGAAGCATGTGACAAACTTCTCAGACGCTCGACGACAGGTTATCGGTTCTGCCACTCAGACGGAAACGTGGGTGTGGTGACGCTTGAACGTGCTGGATTGGTAATCCAAAATGTGCGCGTGTTTGAGCTCCCTTTTGAAGTTCCAGCGGATTTGGTCACGCTTGCTCTTCGACCCTATGGAACAGTTCTCGGCCACACGGCCGAAAAATGGAAGACCTTCGACACCTACCCTGTCCTTAACGGGGTGCGACAAGTCCGTATTGACCTGCATCGCCATATTCCTTCGTATCTCACGATCGCTGGTTGCAGGGCAATAATTATTTACGACGGTCAGCCGAGAACCTGCTCCGGTTGTGGCCAGACGGGACACATGCGTACCGAATGCCTGCAACGCCGTCTCGCGCAGACACCCTCGACCGACCAGATTCGTCCGTCGACACCGACCTCTCTGCCGATTACGTATGTTGCGGCGGCGAGACGGGAGACGCCAGCTGTATATGACGACCCCACTGTATTGGTGCGAGCTTTGGAGGACCCTGCAGTAGCTTCCACGGAGCCCCAAGCGTCTTTCAGTGCTGATGCTACTGATGTCCTTTCGTCGGACCCCGGCGCACCGTCACAACGGCTCGCCGACGGTGCGATGGAAGTTGAAGCACAGGATGCAGCGTCCTCCCCTTGCCCTACGTCGGAAACAGAGGCGCGGCAGCGTAAGCAGAAATCACCCAAGCGTCATAAGAAGCGGCGCAAGACAACCGACGACGTAGAACAGCCCGAGGCGACACCGCTGGATGACGAGGTGCCTCAACCGCTCCACCGCGCCGACACAGGCGACCCTACCGTCTCACACGGTTCGACGTCTTCTCCCACTACCGCTGGGTCTGGACCACATGGGGATGCGGGAGATCACCGCAGCTCCGACACCGGGGATGCACCCTTGCCTCCGTCTGCCTCTCGAGATCCAGTGGTGTCAACGTCCCTGGGCGACTGGGCGCAGGAGATGGAGTTGCAGGATGCGTTTCAGAACCAAGACGATGCACCGATGCCGATGGCAGCGTCTACGCGGCCGGCGACAGACGCCTAGGACGGCATGAGCACCTCTCGTCACTGCCTAGCACTTCGCAAGACCGGCGCTCCACGTCACGACTACTGCCCTCCTGTCATACCATGGTCACCTCCCGAGACTTGATGGACCAGGCATACCGCCTCGCCACGATCAACGTCAATGGCATTACATCTGATGTCAAGACCCGTATGCTGAAGGATACGTTACGCGCTGCGGATCTGGACGTTGTTTTCCTTCAAGAAGTCCGATCAGGACTCTGTCTCGATGCCTACGGATATGACGCCTACACTATGCCTGCAGATGTGGGCGGCGGAGGTACGGCGATTCTACTGCGGGAAGGGATAATGGCCACTGATGTCTCCTATTTACCGTCGGCCCGGGGGGTCGCACTCACGATTGGTACAGTACGTCTGGTGAACTTATATGCTCCTTCAGGCACCGGCAAAAGGAGAGAACGGCGCACCTTTTTTGCCGAAGATATAGCCCCGCTCTTCCAGGGCAATACCGACCACTTGGTAGTAGGCGGCGATTTTAATTGTGTGCTCCGCCCATCCGACCAGGAGCCACACTATACCACCTGCCCGGCACTCCAGGCACTTGTACAGGACTTGGCCTTGTTGGACACCTGGATCATCCAACACGGCGACCGTCGAGCACACACCTACTTTACTAGTCACTCCGCGAGCCGTTTGGATCGAGTCTACGTCACCCGCGGCCTACGATCGGCCGTTGTCGACGCTGAGTTGTGGCCGGCAGCGTTCACGGATCACCTCGCATATGTGTGTACTCTCACCCTTCCCCGCCAGCGTGTCCGCCGAAGTAGGGGTCCGTGGCGCCTCAATGTGGCCCTTCTCGATGAGATAAATTGCAGACGCGCAGTCGAGTCCACATGGAGCAATTGCCACCGGCGTTTACCCGCCTACCGTTCTGTACTTCAATGGTGGTTACGGTGTGCAAAACCCGCACTGTGCCGAACATTAGTCAGCTATGGACGCGACCGAGCGCGCTGGTATACTGCGACTACTGATTTTTACTATACTGCGCTCCGCGAACTGGCTGTACAACCGCCGTCGCCAGAGCGACAATCAGCAGTACAACGCGTCAAGGCACAATTGCTTCGTATCAACGCCGTACGTCTTGCGGGTGTGCGGGTGCGAGCGAGGACGACTGATGATGTTCGTGGGGAACGACCTTCCCTCCACCATATCATTCAAGAACGCCGAAGACGCAAGAGGCAGCTCATTACCGAGGTTGAGACGGAGGACGGGCGACGCGTTGACGCACAAATGGATATCGTCCGAGCGTTCACACAGTCATATAAACTTCTTTACGAGAGGGAGTCCCACATGAATGTAGGGGTCAGGGAAGTCCTATCTGACCTTCCAGTCTCTCGGAACCTACAAGATGATGCTACGCTCTTGTCGGCGGTGACTTTGGAAGAACTGCGAGAGGCTCTGTTGCGTGGCTCTCCCAACAAAACGCCTGGCCCTGACGGCCTCCCTCTTGAATTTTACAAGCGGTTCTTTGATCTCATGGGCCCAATGTGGGTCAGGAAGTACAGTGAACTCCTGGACGCCGATTTTCAGGTACCATCTGACTTTACTGAGGGTCTCTTGATCCCTGTGCCCAAACCCGGCGGAGGCCGTCGCCCTCTTGATTTTCGCCCGTTGACAATGCTAAACACTGACTATAAGCTGTTGACACGCATGCTCCGTGAGAGGCTCAAACCTACGGTAATGGCGGCCATTCACACTGATCAAACCTGCCTCGGGGGCGACACTAATGTGTTTACGACTTTAAGCACCTATAGAGACGTGGTGGCGCTCATGCAAACTTGCCGCCTCCAAGGCGCTCTTGTTGCGCTGGACTTCGACCATGCTTTCGACCGCGTTAACCATGGTTTCCTGCGTGCTGTTATGGAACACATCGGTGTCCCGCGTCTGACGACGTCTGTTGTGCTTCGATTGATCCATGGGGCTGTCACGAGGATTATGATCAACGGCTGTCGGTCCGCCCCCGTCCGTGTCAACAGGTCCGTCCGGCAGGGTTGTCCTCTTTCTGCCATGCTCTTCGCCGTTGCCCTCGAACCAGCTCTTCACGGACTACGGCGACGCTTAGAAGGACTTACCCTCCGTTCCGTAACCTTTCGATGTGGTGCATACGCCGACGATGTGATGTTCTTAGCACGGTCTGGTGACGAAATACACACGGCGTTTTCCTGGCTCCACCAGTATGGGGCGGTGGCAGGCAGTGTGCTCAACCTTCGGAAATCACGCTACATGGAGGTAGGACGAGGAATGCCTGCAGGTCTGGCCGTACCTCTGACAAAGGTCCCGATGCTCAAGTGTTTAGGGATATCACGCCATCGACAAATACAACGCACGGCGGCCTTTACGTATCGTATGGTCTTACGACGACTCCGTTTAGAGGCTCGTCTCAATAAATTCAGATCATTGAACATTTTGCAACGCGCCCAATACGTTAATGTGTACATGGCTTCTCACCTTAACCATTACGCCCATGTACTGCCGATAACGGACACGATGGCTTCCAGGATACAGGCAGTGTTCGGACACGTGGTGAACGATGGTGCTGTTTTCAAGATCCGTTTTGTTACGCTTACTTTACCCTTCGACAAAGGCGGTGTTGGACTCACTCACGTCAAGCACAGAGCGCTGGCACTGTATCTCCGTTCCATGAGGCGACTCTGGCTTTCACCAACAGCCAGTCTCCCAGGCCTACTGATTGAAGAAGTGGCCCCACGTACGCTGTACCCACCGGTACCAGTTGGACATTTATCGCCCTCGCTAACACACATTAGAACGTTTTTCGTAGAGCATAGCTATGTGTTGCGGGTTATATCGGAGACACGGAATCCGACAGCGAAGACTTATTATAGTGCTCTCCAGCACTGGACTCCGGATAACGACATTGTACGGCGCCACCCTACGGTCGACTGGCCACGGGTATGGCGAGCCATCCACGCGCCGTTCCTGTCTACTTTCGTGCGGTCGACGTGGTATGTGGTCGTTAACGAGAAACTTCCAACCCGACAACGGCTGCATGCCATTCACCTGATTGACGACCCTGTGTGCCCCCGTTGCACGACGTTAGACACGGACGAACATAGACTGAACTGTGGCCCCGCGCGTGAGTGCTGGAAACTGATCCGCCAGATCCTGGCTTTCCTGCTCCGCCGCCCCTACGTTTCGATTTTACCCCAAGAACTCTTTCATCCCGACGCTGTCTATTTCCCTATGACCCGGATGAATGCGGTTAATTGGGTACGAGGAATGGCGATACACTACATATACCGCGATGGAGACAAAGACGTCCTCGATTTATGGTACTATATGATCGACGAGTTTCTGGTCTTAACGAACAGACAGGATTACCGGAACCTTTTTGCGAACTATTTGGGTTCGTCATTCATGGGCCCACCACCCAGCTGGGGTGTGCCGGGTGTGAGAAGACATTAACTTGTAGATGTGATCTTTCCACGATTCCCCTATGGTAACAGAAACAGTCTCTGACTGTGTGCAGCGGCCCCGGGCGCTCCAACGATTGGTGGCTGGTGATGCCCAATGCAATGACGACCGCCCGTTCCTGGCCGCCCGCCTAGCAATGTGACCGCGGTGAGCAAGAAGGCCCTTTTTAGTTCACTTTATTGGCAACTTTTCGCGCATGGCTGCCTTGTTTTTTTTTTATGCATTCTCAAAAAAAAAAAAATGTAGTTAGTAGTTTGTGAAATAAGCATTGTAGGCTGTGATTATATTTTTGTTGAGCTTAATAATTAGTGTGTGTAGAAACACCATTTTCTTTAAGTATTCATTGACATATTTCTGTACATGTTATTTGCATCAGTGCCTTAGTACAACTTCAGTTTTGTGGCTTTGTCATCGCATTTCCATGAAAGTAACCAAAAAGATGGGAGGTTATTTTATGCACAGACTGATTTTTTCTTTTCTTTTTTTGTAATATTTTTATAAAAAAAAATTAAAAAATAGTTGGTAGAGCACTTGCCCGCGAAAGGCAAAGGTACCGAGTTCGAGTCTCGGTCGGGCACACAGTTTTAATCTGCCAGGAAGTTTCATATCAGCGCACACTCCGCTGCAGAGTGAAAATCTCATTCTGGAAACATCCCCCAGACTGTGGCTAAGCCATGTCTCCGCAGTATCCTTTCTTTCAGGAGTGCTAGTTCTGCAAGGTTCGTTGAAAAGCTTCTGTAAAGTTTGGAAGGTAGGAGACGGATACTGGCAGAAGTAAAGCTGTGAGTACCGGACGTGAGTCGTGCTTCGGTAGCTCAGTTGGTAGAGCACTTGCCCGCGAAAGGCAAAGGTCCCGAGTTCGAGTCTCGGTTGGGCACACAGTTTTAATCTGCCAGGAAGTTTAATATCAGCACACACTCCGCTGCAGAGTGAAAATCTCATTCTGGAAACATCCCCCAGGCTGTGGCTAAGCCATGTCTCCGCAGTATCCTTTCTTTCAGGAGTGCTAGTTCTGCAAGGTTCGCAGAAGAGCTTCTGTAAAGTTTGGAAGGTAGGAGACGGATACTGGCAGAAGTAAAGCTGTGAGTACCGGACGTGAGTCGTGCTTCAGTAGCTCAGTTGGTAGAGCACTTGCCCGCGAAAGGCAAAGGTCCCGAGTTCGAGTCTCGGTTAGGCACACAGTTTTAATCTGCCAGGAAGTTTCATATCAGCGCACACTCCGCTGCAGAGTGAAAATCTCATTCTGGAAACATCCCCCAGGCTGTGGCTAAGCCATGTCTCCGCAGCATCCTTTCTTTCAGGAGTGCTAGTTCTGCAAGGTTCGCAGAAGAGCTTCTGTAAAGTTTGGAAGGTAGGAGACGGATACTGGCAGAAGTAAAGCTGTGAGTAACGGACGTGAGTCGTGCTTCAGTAGCTCAGTTGGTAGAGCACTTGCCCGCGAAAGGCAAAGGTCCCGAGTTCGAGTCTCGGTCGGGCACACAGTTTTAATCTGCCAGGAAGTTTCATATCAGCGCACACTCCGCTGCAGAGTGAAAATCTCATTCTGGAAACATCCCCCAGGCTGTGGCTAAGCCATGTCTCGGCAGTATCCTTTCTTTCAGGAATGCTAGTTCTGCAAGGTTCGCAGAAGAGCTTCTGTAAAGTTTGGAAGGTAGGAGACTGATACTGGCAGAAGTAAAGCTGTGAGTACCGGACGTGAGTCGTGCTTCGGTAGCTCAGTTGGTAGAGCACTTGCCCGCAAAAGGCAAAGGTCCCGAGTTCGAGTCTCGGTCGGGCACACAGTTTTAATCTGCCAGGAAGTTTCATATCAGCGCACACTCCGCTGCAGAGTGAAAATCTCATTCTGGAAACATCCCCCAGGCTGTGGCTAAGCCATGTCTCCGCAGTATCCTTTCTTTCAGGAGTGCTAGTTCTGCAAGGTTCGCAGAAGAGCTTCTGTAAAGTTTGGAAGGTAGGAGACGGATACAGCAAGAAGTAAAGCTGTGAGTACCGGACGTGAGTCGTGCTTCGGTAGCTCAGTTGGTAGAGCACTTGCCCGCAAAAGGCAAAGGTCCTGAGTTCGAGTCTCGGTCGGGCACACAGTTTTAATCTGCCAGGAAGTTTCATATCAGCGCACACTCCGCTGCAGAGTGAAAATCTCATTCTGGAAACATCCCCCAGGCTGTGGCTAAGCCATGTCTCTGCAGTATCCTTTCTTTCAGGAGTGCTAGTTCTGCAAGGTTCGCAGAAGAGCTTCTGTAATGTTTGGAAGGTAGGAGACGGATACAGCAAGAAGTAAAGCTGTGAGTACCGGACGTGAGTCGTGCTTCGGTAGCTCAGTTGGTAGAGCACTTGCCCGCGAAAGGCAAAGGTCCCGAGTTCGAGTCTCGGTTGGGCACACAGTTTTAATCTGCCAGGAAGTTTCATATCAGCGCACACTCCGCTGCAGAGTGAAAATCTCATTCTGGAAACATCCCCCAGGCTGTGGCTAAGCCATGTCTCCGCAGTATCCTTTCTTTCAGGAGTGCTAGTTCTGCAAGGTTCGCAGAAGAGCTTCTGTAAAGTTTGGAAGGTAGGAGACGGATACTGGCAGAAGTAAAGCTGTGAGTACCGGACGTGAGTCGTGCTTCGGTAGCTCAGTTGGTAGAGCACTTGCCCGCGAAAGGCAAAGGTCCTGAGTTCGAGTCTCGGTTGGGCACACAGTTTTAATCTGCCAGGAAGTTTAATATCAGCACACACTCCGCTGCAGAGTGAAAATCTCATTCTGGAAACATCCCCCAGGCTGTGGCTAAGCCATGTCTCCGCAGTATCCTTTCTTTCAGGAGTGCTAGTTCTGCAAGGTTCGCAGAAGAGCTTCTGTAAAGTTTGGAAGGTAGGAGACGGATACTGGCAGAAGTAAAGCTGTGAGTACCGGACGTGAGTCGTGCTTCAGTAGCTCAGTTGGTAGAGCACTTGCCCGCGAAAGGCAAAGGTCCCGAGTTCGAGTCTCGGTTGGGCACACAGTTTTAATCTGCCAGGAAGTTTCATATCAGCGCACACTCCGCTGCAGAGTGAAAATCTCATTCTGGAAACATCCCCCAGGCTGTGGCTAAGCCATGTCTCCGCAGCATCCTTTCTTTCAGGAGTGCTAGTTCTGCAAGGTTCGCAGAAGAGCTTCTGTAAAGTTTGGAAGGTAGGAGACGGATACTGGCAGAAGTAAAGCTGTGAGTACCGGACGTGAGTCGTGCTTCGGTAGCTCAGTTGGTAGAGCACTTGCCCGCAAAAGGCAAAGGTCCCGAGTTCGAGTCTCGGTCGGGCACACAGTTTTAATCTGCCAGGAAGTTCCATATCAGCGCACACTCCGCTGCAGAGTGAAAATCTCATTCTGGAAACATCCCCGAGGCTGTGGCTAAGCCATGTCTCCGCAGTATCCTTTCTTTCAGGAGTGCTAGTTCTGCAAGGTTCGCAGAAGAGCTTCTGTAAAGTTTGGAAGGTAGGAGACGGATACTGGCAGAAGTAAAGCTGTGAGTACCAGACGTGAGTCGTGCTTCGGTAGCTCAGTTGGTAGAGCACTTGCCCGCAAAAGGCAAAGGTCCCGAGTTCGAGTCTCGGTCGGGCACACAGTTTTAATCTGCCAGGAAGTTTCATATCAGCGCACACTCCGCTGCAGAGTGAAAATCTCATTCTGGAAACATCCCCCAGGCTGTGGCTAAGCCATGTCTCCGCAGTATCCTTTCTTTCAGGAGTGCTAGTTCTGCAAGGTTCGCAGAAGAGCTTCTGTAAAGTTTGGAAGGTAGGAGACGGATACAGCAAGAAGTAAAGCTGTGAGTACCGGACGTGAGTCGTGCTTCGGTAGCTCAGTTGGTAGAGCACTTGCCCGCAAAAGGCAAAGGTCCTGAGTTCGAGTCTCGGTCGGGCACACAGTTTTAATCTGCCAGGAAGTTTCATATCAGCGCACACACCGCTGCAGAGTGAAAATCTCATTCTGGAAACATCCCCCAGGCTGTGGCTAAGCCATGTCTCTGCAGTATCCTTTCTTTCAGGAGTGCTAGTTCTGCAAGGTTCGCAGAAGAGCTTCTGTAATGTTTGGAAGGTAGGAGACGGATACAGCAAGAAGTAAAGCTGTGAGTACCGGACGTGAGTCGTGCTTCGGTAGCTCAGTTGGTAGAGCACTTGCCCGCAAAAGGCAAAGGTCCCGAGTTCGAGTCTCGGTCGGGCACACAGTTTTAATCTGCCAGGAAGTTTCATATCAGCGCACACTCCGCTGCAGAGTGAAAATCTCATTCTGGAAACATCCCCCAGGCTGTGGCTAAGCCATGTCTCCGCAGTATCCTTTCTTTCAGGAGTGCTAGTTCTGCAAGGTTCGCAGAAGAGCTTCTGTAAAGTTTGGAAGGTAGGAGACGGATACAGCAAGAAGTAAAGCTGTGAGTACCGGACGTGAGTCGTGCTTCGGTAGCTCAGTTGGTAGAGCACTTGCCCGCAAAAGGCAAAGGTCCTGAGTTCGAGTCTCGGTCGGGCACACAGTTTTAATCTGCCAGGAAGTTTCATATCAGCGCACACTCCGCTGCAGAGTGAAAATCTCATTCTGGAAACATCCCCCAGGCTGTGGCTAAGCCATGTCTCTGCAGTATCCTTTCTTTCAGGAGTGCTAGTTCTGCAAGGTTCGCAGAAGAGCTTCTGTAATGTTTGGAAGGTAGGAGACGGATACAGCAAGAAGTAAAGCTGTGAGTACCGGACGTGAGTCGTGCTTCGGTAGCTCAGTTGGTAGAGCACTTGCCCGCGAAAGGCAAAGGTCCCGAGTTCGAGTCTCGGTTGGGCACACAGTTTTAATCTGCCAGGAAGTTTCATATCAGCGCACACTCCGCTGCAGAGTGAAAATCTCATTCTGGAAACATCCCCCAGGCTGTGGCTAAGCCATGTCTCCGCAGTATCCTTTCTTTCAGGAGTGCTAGTTCTGCAAGGTTCGCAGAAGAGCTTCTGTAAAGTTTGGAAGGTAGGAGACGGATACTGGCAGAAGTAAAGCTGTGAGTACCGGACGTGAGTCATGCTTCGGTAGCTCAGTTGGTAGAGCACTAGCCCGCGAAAGGCAAAGGTCCCGAGTTCGAGTCTCGGTCGTTCACACAGTTTTAATCTGCCAGGAAGTTTCATATCAGCGCACACTCCGCTGCACAGTGAAAATCTCATTCTGGAAACATCCCCCAGGCTGTGGCTAAGCCATGTCTCCGCAGTATCCTTTCTTTCAGGAGTGCTAGTTCTGCAAGGTTCACAGAAGAGCTTCTGTAAAGTTTGGAAGGTAGGAGACGGATACAGCAAGAAGTAAAGCTGTGAGTACCGGACGTGAGTCGTGCTTCGGTAGCTCAGTTGGTAGTGCACTTGCCCGCAAAAGGCAAAGGTCCCGAGTTCGAGTCTCGGTCGGGCACACAGTTTTAATCTGCCAGGAAGTTTCATATCAGCGCACACTCCGCTGCACAGTGAAAATCTCATTCTGGAAACATCCCCCAGGCTGTGGCTAAGCCATGTCTCCGCAGTATCCTTTCTTTCAAGAGTGCTAGTTCTGCAAGGTTCGCAGAAGAGCTTCTGTAAAGTTTGGAAGGTAGGAGACTGATACTGGCAGAAGTAAAGCTGTGAGTACCGGATGTGAGTCATGCTTCGGTAGCTCAGTTGGTAGAGCACTTGCCTGCGAAAGGCAAAGGTCCCGAGTTCGAGTCTCGGTCGTTCACACAGTTTTAATCTGCCAGGAAGTTTCATATCAGCGCACACTCCACTGCAGAGTGAAAATCTCATTCTGGAAACATCCCCCAGGCTGTGGCTAAGCCATGTCTCCGCAGTATCCTTTCTTTCAGGAGTGCTAGTTCTGCAAGGTTCGCAGAAGAGCTTCTGTAAAGTTTGGAAGGTAGGAGATGGATACTGGCAGAAGTACAGCTGTGAGTACCGGACGTGAGTCGTGCTTCGGTAGCTCAGTTGGTAGAGCACTTGACCGCGAAAGGCAAAGGTCCCGAGTTAAAGTCTCGGTCGGGCACACAGTTTTAATCTGCCAGGAAGTTTCATATCAGCGCACACTCCGCTGCAGAGTGAAAATCTCATTCTGTTAACTTGGAAAGAGCTCACTATACATGTGTGTTCCAAGCACTTATGAATCCTGTAACTTGTGAGGAACCTAAAACTCTGTAATGGGACTGTACTTGTCATTGTTGTTGTTATGTCCAGCAAGTCATTTCTGGCTCGTGGTGACAAGATGAATGTCGTCCTTCCATGCGCTCTGGGTGTTATTTTGGTCTTCAGTCTTTCAGGATCATGCCAGTGCTTTTTTTACATTATAGCAAAATTTCGAGCATTGTAAACCCTTCTTCGTTAAACTAGGAGTAATAACTGTTTATAGCCAATATGTATTTGTCCACTTAATTGATATGAAGATAAATTGTAACACATACGTCAAGAGTCATCAAATTCACCATCACAACAATGGCAGTTTAGACATGCCAAGATGTTGATTAACGAAGTCGCAAGATAGTTTCCGAACGGTGATCATGAAAGTGATTATGCACTACCAAACAGCGTTCAGTCCCTACCAGTGGAAAAACGTGAGTGTTTTAGAAGATCATCCAATATACGCTGTCAATGAATTCATTTCTAGTGATAGATCAATGACTACCTGACTAGCAACTCAGTACTACAATACTAGCGACAACACATATGATGTAATTTTATTGTTATTGTTGCGGCCCCATGTAGTAAGCATTGCTTCACGCTTCACAGTTGCACACCAGCGACCGAGGCGTTGCGAAGTAGGCAAGCACAGACAGCTTTGCTGACAACAACAGTCTACCAACAGGCTGACGCAAGGATGCGCACAGACCGAGCTCTGAAGCAAGGACGCACACAGCCGAGCGCCGAGCAAAGCGTGGAGAGTGCTGAGTAAGGGGAAGTGAGGCCAGCACGCTAAGTTACACAGCAGAATACTGTGGGAGTAATAACAAAAAGCTACCACCGAGGGTAAAAAACGCCCTCCTGCTGGATATAAATAGTGGAACGCAGGCAGCAACAGACAGGAGGCATTAGGAAGCAGTTCGGATCTGATGACAGACGTGGTCCGTGTCCGAATATTCAAACTTCGTAGGTGACGATTCTGGAAGTTTGTTCCAGCTCGCAGGAGTCATGTGTTCACCGCCAGATGTCAACTGCAGCTCTGGAGGTCGGCTAACTACAGCGAGAACTTTCAGCAGGACCAGCCGCAGCGCGGTCTTGGTCACAGGAGCCGCCGGGGACTGACGTCCGGACTTCACGGCAACCCAGCCCCACGGCGCGTGGTCCGTCCATGACGGGACCTCGTGGACATCGCGACTGACTGCTTCCCAGCCGCCGATGCAGCAGGCGGCGGCAGCTGACCTCACGGCGACGAGTTCGTCTCAACCACAGGGCATCCTGGCTTCAGCCGAGCACTGGTGTGACCTGAGGCATCCGAGTGCGATCAGCGGCGCCCGTTGCGCGCATTGTCGGAGAATCTGCACAGCAGCAGCCAGGCGGAGGGATCCACAGGGCTGGGTAGCGACGACGAGGGAGAAATTGTAAAGAAAGTTCAATAAATAATTGTTAAACTCCACGCCGTCTCAATCTTTGGCGCAGCCACAGTGTCTGCTGTTAACAAGTAGTGCAGAAGTCGTAACGTTATTATAATTCCACTTTATTGTAACGTTGTTATTGTACTTTAATTTAATCATGACGATAGTAACTGGTCAGTGATGTAGCTCTGGAAATAAGTGGTAGCAAATATTAATAACTAATGTGCTGTCCACTAAGGCAGTGCTGATTCAAATTATCTGCTAGTTACTGAAACAAAAAAGTAATTAGAAGCGTTTGCAATTTTGGGATTCTCTTTGATCAGTCCATTATTTCCTTTGAACAAAATTTCCACATATCCTTACTTTCTTTTCATTATGTTCCAAATGACTAATCTTGTTTCTGGAGGAACTTATTTTTTCTTGAAAACACACATATTTTGGTACTCTGATGACCCTACTTCGAATTTTACAGCACAGTATGTAATATGATTTAAGCCCATCGTCAGCAGCCTATCAATGCCGGTACGAGATGACCTTGATCTTGAGGTTACACTGATGACAAGGACTTCCAGGGTACCACGTTACACACTTGGGCTAGTTATATGAATATCATCCCTCACTTCCCTCCTCCTGGGGAACCATCGGAAATTATGCAATTTACATTCAGGGTCACCAAGGGGAACCCTCCCACCATACATGTGGGGTAATTGCACTAGATATATTTAAGTTCATGCTGTAACTCAATACCAGTCATGTTGCCTTGTGTGATATAAAATTGATAGGAAACCTCCAGCCCTCTCGGAAAAAGGAAACACATTAAAATGATTGGAAACTGCTCCCTTGCCCTGGACCAATAAACTTCAAGCTCTCCTAACTCACCTTTTATAACTGGTTCAGTTGTGTAGGCCTCTTCATTAGAGGTCTGTGTTCCATAGGGAGAGGTTCAGGTTTGTTTGGAATCAAGGTGTGGGTATTTGTTAAAATAATAATAAAAAATAGTCGCATTATTATTTGAATTATGCACGTTTTGTAATGTTAGGTCTGGGTTTTATAGGGAAAGAATTAGGGTGTGGGTACTTGTTAGAAATAATAACTTAATTGTATTGTTATTTCAACTGTGCAAGTTTTGCCATTCAAAGTATGTGCTCTGTCGGGAAAGGACCAGCGTGGGCGTAAGTGTTACAAATAACAAATTAATTAGGGTTCCTTGCCTCAGTCTGAGGGTCCATCTGCCTGTTAAGAACCTTTTTACTCAGGAAAAGGTAGACGTATCAAGTTCAAATTTATATTACATATTAAGGTCTACGGTCCCTTGACAGAGTACAAATTTTAAGCTTTTAAATCAATTCAAACAAAAAATATTGTCATTTGTGTCACATTTTTCATATTTGAAAAATCACTCATCAAAACCTATAGGCTACTTCCTGTTGATCTAAATCTTGAAATTTTCAAGGACGCCCAATTTCACACTACAACTAAAGAAAATACTTTGAAAATTGTTAATTTGTATGTACAAATAAAATTAAGTTTGCCAGGAACCTGCAGTGCGCGATTCCTACACGTTTTTCCAGGTTTTTTTTAAATAATTATTATTCCAGTGACGAGAATTTCATCACTCCGAGATACGCGCCAGCCAGCCACCTGGCAGAATAAGATGATTTGTAAGTAAGCTCAAAATTGATTGCTATTTTTCAGTTAATTTGTTGCAATTTTTATCTATTTTTTTCCAAGTACTGACATCTCTATCCTACACGCGACGTTAACAAATAGCGACAGCACACAATTTAACAAGAAATATGCTCTTGAAAAGTCTTTAAATGCTAAACAAATAGCAAAGTGCGATATATAAACAAATAAATTATTAACGTTATGTCGCCCTTGTTGGACAGAAACTTAGTATAGTATAATCTGATTACTCGTATTACTGTTTCTGTACAGTGCTTTGGAAATTATCTTTTATCAACGCCACTCAGGAAGTAGAAAGTGTTAACAGTTATAGTGCATCATCTAGTATATATGTGAAGCTCTTGAAGCCCAAGCTGTGACAGTAGCAATGAGATTCACAGATATAATTCCCACCTTCTATTTCCTGAATTTCCTTACTCAAGGATAATTCCCAAAGCACTGTACAGAAACATAATTATTAGATTGTATTGATATCACGTCTGCAAGTTTTATGTTTTTTTATTTTATTTTTATATGTATCTTTAATCTCATGTATTTGCAATAGTAATACTTTTAACAATCTGTTGTAAGGAATTAAACAATTTTATAATTGTTATATATCTATAGTCCAAATGTAAGTTATTAATGAATGATTTCTGACACAAGGCACTGTATCTTTACATAGTTATAATTTTTTTATTTCTTCAGGTTATTCGTTCGTACTCTGTGACACAAATTAAGTTAAAAACGTAAATTTATGATGAACCACGGGGCTCTGTGCAGTGGAACAGATTGTAAGGGATTATGTCACCATTTAAAATGTATAATCTTAGTGCCAAATGTATTAACAAGTTGCTGTTATACGTTTTTGCAGCAAAATGAAACCACAACAAACAGCTGGCTACATCCAGCTAGCAAAAATGTAGCATAGCATTGTTCCAGCTGAAGATGCGAGTTGAAACTCTCGAAGCTCGTCGTCGGATGAAATAAAAAGTGTGACTGATGCAGATAATTGGTTTACTTGAACTTTTGTTATAAATAAATACTAGCTAAACCATTCCTACAACACTGGTGTGTGTCAGTGTAGAAATAATGACGTTATGGTATGTTCCGATAAATATTAACAAAATGTATGGCGTAAGACACTAGTGGCGAGGTCACAGAAAAATTCTGGAAGCAAAGCAATTTTACCGTTTGGCAAGTCTGTCAACCAAAGACGTGCGTGAATACAGTACGTTTAACGATAAGCACACTGGTGTAAACACACACACTGCTGCATTAAGAAGAACTGTCCATGCATTAGCTGATGAATGCGCCGAACCCCGGCTGTAGGAACCGAACCAAATCGAGCAGCTAGCACAACACTAACCTACATCTACACCACCACCACAAACCGCCCCCCCCCCAACCCCACCAGCAAAGGTAGGTAAATTTGTATTATTTAAACAATGTACGTGTAATGGTTTCCGACGCAGCAGGCCTGGTTGTTGGCAGAAAAAGCACTGCTACTATAGATGGGCAAACTGAAACACTTAACTGTTTCGAAACAAATGAAACAGTACACTGTAATGTTTCGATACGCTGTTTCGAAACAGTGAAACACTTTGTGTTTTGTAATCTAATAAACCTACGCATTTTATCATCTTGAACGTCTGCTGTATAAGTATGTCCATATAAACACAAATGAGGTGCGTGAGCGCTAATCATTTCGCAGAAAGTATGAAACTATCACTTGGGCGTCTTGGCAGTTTCGTATTTCCTGCAGCAAATGCCCTGCTTTCGTGTTGTGTGACTCACATACTTTTCAATTGGCTGAGGACAGCCATAGCTGAAGACAGAAGAACTACCGCGAGCGGAACTGGAGGTAGGAGCAAACTGCAGAAACAACGGATATGTTACTGGGATTCCCACATTCCGTTAGTATGGGTAATGTACCCATCCCGCTAATTTCCAGACACACAAAGGGAATCATTGTGGATAATAGGCATAGTGACTATAGAATCATAAATAAGGCCAAACAATTCCAATAAACAACAAAATATAACAGAAAAAAATTTTGTCTTGCAAGGTGTTTCGAACCGTTACTATAAATTTACCATGCTTCCCAGCCTTCCCGTTCACCATTACACTATCAGTGGTATGTCGAACAGATTGCTTACAATTATACCTACATCAAATTTATGTATATGTCTAATAACTGTCACTCTACGCCTTTTGTTATTCAAAATGTTGTAGGCTTACTTGTGTTTCTTAATATGGTTACTGTACGTGAACAGAGAAGCGTAT
Source organism: Schistocerca gregaria (assembly GCF_023897955.1). Classification (NCBI taxonomy): domain Eukaryota; kingdom Metazoa; phylum Arthropoda; class Insecta; order Orthoptera; family Acrididae; genus Schistocerca; species Schistocerca gregaria. Next base: position 244,685,610 of record NC_064921.1, read on the forward strand.
GTTATAAAAAAGTGTAATTTAACTGAATGATTATCACATATTCATTATTTTGAATGTGAGTAGTATACGTTGTTTTATTGTTTGGTTAGTGTTTATAAAGCAGATGTTACGCCATTTCGGAATAGGACAGTCAGCTAGAAACGAAGCTTTATTTTCGGATATCTTAAGCTTCATTCTATTGCTTGTCAAAAATATTTCGCCACTCTTGAAAGTGTTTCATTAAGTGTTATGTTGTGTTTCAGTATCTGTGCCGAGCCCGAATCTCGTACGACACAGAGCAGAATGAAACATCACTGTTTCGATGCAGTTAGTCCGTTCCAAGCGCAGGTGGACTGAAACAGCCTTATTTTGAAACAACGATACAGTTTCTGTGTCTGGCTCGAGATCGAATCTGGTGCTGTTATCCGACACAGGGGCGGAATGAAAAACCACTGTTTCGAAACAGTGAACCACAGCCGTTCCGAAACACTGAAACAGTTCCACGTATCGATACACTGTATCGAAACATAGAAACATTGGCCAACTAACTGCTACAAATCATACATTCAGCGAGAACCATCCAACCCAGCAAATCAGTCGAAACACACCGGCTCCTACGCTTTCGCCAGCAGAAATCTGAGGGCGACTGTGTACGTAAGCGTTGATAATAATTTAAGCGCCGAGCACTCCCCTCCGCTTCCTCCTTTCTTTCTGGGCTAGAAAAAATTGGATCCCACTCCCTCAATAACCATCCCGCTTTTACTAGTAGCGCTTATGGGTGGATGGCGTCTTTCTTGTTCTGTTCACCGTAGGGAGTGGATCATCACGAAATACCAGGAACAGCAGGGATCAGCACACCCACCAGGTAGAATGACAACACATGTAATTACACTTAACCTGCCTCAACACGAGATTCAAACAAATACATCATCACTCCTACATTAATATTAATGAGTGACGATATAGTGTACGTTAATAAACAGATAATTATTAGTTTAATAATGTCACAACAAAAGTAAGACCTGGGGCCAACTTTCCGAGACACGTTAATGTTCAATAAATTACGTAATGCATTATTTAACAACATAAAGCCACTTGCTACGTTCAAGCCTTCATTATCCCTGCACTGTTAATATGCAACGTCATAGTGCTAAAATGGCATAAGCAATCCAATGTACAAACACCTATCGCTATTTACATTATTTTGACCGACCATCTCAGACATTTTTCCAAGAAAACGCATGTGAATACTTGACTGAACAAGTAGCACACACTGCAGTAAATAAAACTAAGGCTACGCACGAGACGACTGCATTAGCACGCTGTACCCAGCAGCACGTGGCCCCACACTCTCCACCACACAGAAGCCTGTCTGAGATGTCTGGGCCTCTACACCCTATGTCTAGCGGGACATAACTGCCACAGCCTCAACACACATATGCACTGGTTGCCAGTAACTGCCGGGATACGCCCTGCGAAAAACTGATAAATGAGGATCACTGAGCTGTGTCTCTAGAGTTAATGGTCTAGAAGTGCTTTTGCTGACACGAAATGCATACCAATCTTTGGTAGACAACATTCTTAAAAGACAGCCGCCAAGGAGCGATGCCCATGCACGGTGAGACATGTTTGCATGCACTACGATGCAGCAACGAATGCAGTATGAAGGAAACATTAAACACTTTCAAAAAATTATTGACACGAAGGTCCCAAAATAGGAAATCATAAACGCATTTTCCAGTACCGCTTCTGGTTGCTCTTGTACGAGTAAACACTCCATCTAGACTCATTCTAGCTGTCGGATTCCACAGTCAATTTTCATTTCCATCTGAACGTACAAATGATTTGAAACACTCAGGTTATGCCTTCTATTTAAAAAATTTCGGCTAATCTAGATGGAGTGACTTTTTTGCGCAGTGATGGAGAAGTAAAGAAGTATTAGACTGGGCACAAAGTTGTATATGTCCTTTTTTAGCTGTAGAGAAATAACCATTGTGCTGATGAGGTCGGAAACCCAAACAGGTGAATTCCACAGACCATTCTGTACAAAACAACTGACGATCGGGTAATCGATATTTGACCAGCCTATCAAAACCACTTCAAACCTTATGTAAACGCAGCATGAAAAACGGTAACTGAAATTCGACTTTCGTCTTGCGGAAGTTGTGTTCCATGTAAGCGTAGCATAGGCAATACACGTGCAGCATTTCTGTTGTCCCAGATTCAGGGTCCTTTTTAACATTTTATGAACAGCCACAAGATGTCGCAGTGAATTGTGGCACTACTATTGCTTTAAAATTTGTTATTTTGTTATTGGTACAACAATGGCAGCTCAGAAATTGAGCATGTAATTTGTTTCAGTGAACGTTTAAAGAAACAATGTTTTGAAAAAATGGACATGTCTTACAATAATTTCTGTTTGGAGATATTTTTACGATTTTCATAAACTCAACAATCGCTTCTTTCAGCTTTTAGTAGTCAGCTACCTTAAAAAATCTGTTTACAATTGGCTTGCAGAACTTCGTCCTGTTTATGCTTCTATCAAGGACGAATTTCGTGAAAATTGCTCTGTAACCTTGTTAATAACCCACTAATCAAATTAGAGTACCAAGTCAATTCAAATGACATGTGACGCATGAAAATATGCCCAACAAATAGGCCAGGAGTCCACTACTCACAGCAGGCGGCTACACGGGTAGCAGGGGTTGTGTGGCGTGGACTGGGCGGTTTTTTAGGTTAGATGGCCTCGGGCAAGTACAGAAAGGGCAACAGCCTCAAAGGGTGTGGGGCAAAGTCAGGACATGCGGGGACCAAGCAGCAGTCGGTATTGTAATTGTAAACTGTTGAAGCTGTGTTGGTAAAGAACCGGAACTTCAAGTGCTGATAGAAAGCACCGAAGCTGAAATCGTTATAGGTACAGAAAGTTGGCTGAAGCCAGAGATACATTCAGCCGAAATTTTTACAAAGCCACAGACGGTGTTTAGAAAGGATAGAGTGCATGCAACCGGTGGTGGTGTGTTTGTCGCTGTTAGTAGTAGTTTATCCTGTAGTGAAGCAGAAGTGGATAGTTCCTGTGAATTATTATGGGTGGAAGATACACTCAACAATCGAGCTAGGTTAATAATTGGTTCCTTTTATCGACCTCCCGACTCAGCAGTATTAGTGGCAGAACAACTGAGAGAAAATCTGGAATACATTTCACATAAATCTCCTCAGTATGTTACAGTCTTAGGTGGAGATTTCAATTTGCCAGATATAGACTGGAACACACAGATGTTTAGGACGGGTGGTAGGAACAGAGCATCGAGTGACATTATACTGAGTGCACTATCCGAAAATTACCTCGAGCAATTAAACATAGAATCGACTTGTGGAGCTAACACCTTGGACTTATTGATAACAAAGAGACCCGAACTTACCGATTCTGTAAGCGCAGGACAGGGAATCAGTGATCATAAGGCCGTTGCAGCATCCCTGAATATGGAAGTAAATAGGAATATAAAAAAAGGGAGGAAGGTTTATCTGTTTAGCAAGAGTAATAGGAGGCAGACTTCAGACTACCTAAGAGATCAAAACGAAAATTTCTGTCCCGACGCTGACAATGTTGAGTGTTTATGGAAAAAGTTCAAGGCAATCGCAAAATGCGTTTTAGGCAGGTACATGCCCAGTAAAACTGTGAGGGACGGGAGAAACCCACCGTGGTTCAACAACAAAGTTAGGAAACTACTGCGAAAGCAAAGAGAGCTTAACTGCAAATTTAAACGCAGCCAAAACCTCACAGGCAAACAAGCTAAACGATGTCAAAGTTAGCGTAAGGAGGGCTATGCGTGAAGCGTTCAGTGAATTCGAAAGTAAAATTCTATGTACCGACTTGACAGAAAATCCTAGAAAGCCCTGGTCTTACATTAAATCAGTAAGTGGATCGAAACAGCATATCCAGACACTCTGGGATGATCATGGCATTGAAACAGAGGATGACACGCGTAAAGCTGAAATACTAATCACCTTGTTCCAAAGCTGTTTCACAGAGGAAGACCGCACTGCAGTTCCTTCTCTAAATCCTCACTCGAACGAAAAAATGGCTGACATCGAAATAAGTGTCCAAGGAATAGAAAAGCAACTGGAATCACTCAACAGAGTAAAGTCCACTGGACCTGACGGGATACCAATTCGATTCTACACAGAGTACGCGAAAGAACTTGCCATCATTCTAACAGCCGTGTACCGCAAGTCTCTAGAGGAACGGAAGGTTCCAAATGATTGGAAAAAAGCACAGGTAGTTCCAGTTTTCAAGAAGGGTTGTCGAGCAGATGCGCAAAACTATAGGCCTATATCTCTGACATCGATGTGTTGTAGAATTTTAGAACATGTTTTTTGCTCGCGTATCAAGTCATTTCTGGAAACGCAGAATCTACTCCGCAGGAATCAACATGGATTCCGGAAACAGCGATCGTGTGAGACCCAACTCGCTTTATTCGTTCATGAGACCTAGAAAATATTAGATACAGGCTCCCAAGTATACTTGATGCCATTTTCCTTGACTTCCGGAAGGCATTCGATGCAAAAATTCAAATTGGCTCTGAGCACTTAGACCTTAGAACTATTTAAACCTAACTAACCTAAGGACATCAAACACACCCATGCCCGATGGAGGATTCGAACCTGCGACCGTAGCGCTCGCGCGGTTCCAGACTGTAGCGCCTAGAACCGCTCGGCCACAACGACCGGCCGTTCGATACAGTTCCGCACTGTCGCCGGATATACAAAATAAGAGCCTACGGAATATCAGACCAGCTGTGTGGCTGGATTGAAGAGCTTTTAGCAAACAGAACACAGCATGTTGTTCTCAACGGAGAGACGTCTACAGACGTTAAAGTAACCTCTGACAAGGGGAGTGTTTAGGACCCTTGCATTTCACAAAATATATAAATGACCTAGTAGATAGTGTTGGAAGTTCCATGCGGCTTTTCGCGGATGATGCTGTAGTATACAGAGAAGTTGGAGCATTAGAAAATTGCAGCGAAATGCAGGAAGATCTGCAGTGGATGCGCACTTGGTGCAGGAAGTGGCAACTGACCCTTAACATAGACAAATGTAATGTATTGCGAATACATAGAAAGAAGGATTCTTTATTGTATGATTTTACGATGTTGTTGTTGTTGTCTTCAGTCCTGAGACTGGTTTGATGCAGCTCTCCATGCTACTCTATCCTGTGCAAGCTGCTTCATCTCCCAGTACCTACTGCAACCTACATCCTTCTGAATCTGCTTAGTGTACTCATCTCTCGGTCTCCCTCTACGATTTTTACCCTCCACGCTGCCCTCCAATGCTAAATTTGTGATCCCTTGATGCCTCAAAACATGTCCTACCAACCGATCCCTTCTTCTAGTCAAGTTGTGCCACAAACTTCTCTTCTCCCCAATCCTATTCAATACCTCCTCATTAGTTACGTGATCTATCCACCTTATCTTCAGTATTCTTCTGTAGCACCACATTTCGAAAGCTTCTATTCTCTTCTTGTCCAAACTAGTTATCGTCCATGTTTCACTTCCATACATGGCTACACTCCAAACAAATACTTTCAGAAACGACTTCCTGATACATAAATCTATATTCGATGTTAACAAATTTCTCTTCTTCAGAAACGCTTTCCTTGCCATTGCCAGTCTACATTTTATATCCTCTCTACTTCGACCATCATCAGTTATTTTACTTCCTAAATAGCAAAACTTCTTTACTACTTTAAGTGTCTTATTTCCTAATCTAATTCCCTCAGCATCACCCGATTTAATTTGACTACATTCCATTATCCTCGTTTTGCTTTTGTTAATGTTCATCTTATATCCTCCTTTCAAGACACTGTCCATTCCGTTCAACTGCTCTTCCAAGTCCTTTGCCGTCTCTGACAGAATTACAATGTCATCGGCGAACCTCAAAGTTTTTACTTCGTCTCCATGAATTTTAATACCTACTCCAAATTTTTCTTTTGTTTCCTTTACTGCTTGCTCAATATACAGATTGAATAACATCGGGGAGAGGCTACAACCCTGTCTCACTCCTTTCCCAACCACTGCTTCCCTTTCATGCCCCTCGACTCTTATTACTGTCATCTGGTTTCTGTACAAATTATAAATAGCCTTTCGCTCCCTGTATTTTACCCCTGCCACCTTTAGAATTTGGAAAAGAGTATTCCAGTCAACATTGTCAAAAGCTTTCTCTAAGTCTACAAATGCTAGAAACGTAGGTTTGCCTTTTCTTAATCTTTCTTCTAAGATAAGTCGTAAGGTCAGTATTGCCTCACGTGTTCCAACATTTCGACGGAATCCAAACTGATCTTCCCCGAGGTCTGCATCTACCAGTTTTTCCATTCGTCTGTAAAGAATTCGCGTTAGTATTTTGCAGCCGTGGCTTATTAAACTGATAGTTCGGTAATTTTCACATCAGTCAGCACCTGCTTTCTTTGGGATTGGAATTATTATATTCTTCTTGAAGTCTGAGGGTATTTCGCCTGTCTCATACATCTTGCTCACCAGCTGGTAGAGTTTTGTCATGACTGGCTCTCCCAAGGCCGTCAGTAGTTCTAATGGAATGTTGTCTACTCCGGGGGCCTTGTTTCGACTCAGGTCTTTCAGTGCTCTGTCAAACTCTTCACGCAGTATCGTATCTCCCATTTCGTCTTCATCTACATCCTCCTCCATTTCCATAATATTGTCCTCAAGTACATCACCCTTGTATAAACCTTCTATATACTCCTTCCACCTTTCTGCCTTCCCTTCTTTGCTTAGAACTGGGCTGCCATCTGAGCTCTTGATATTCATACACGTGGTTCTCTTCTCTCCAAAGGTCTCTTTAATTTTCCTGTAGGCAGTATCCATCTTACCCCTAGTGAGATAAGCTTCTACATCCTTACATTTGTCCTCTAGCCATCCCTGTTTAGCCATTTTGCACTTCCTGTCGATCTCATTTTTGAGACGTTTGTATTCCTTTTTGCCTGCTTCATTTACTGCATTTTTATATTTTCTCCTTTCATCAATTAAATTCAATATTTCTTCTGTTACCGAAGGATTTCTAGCAGCCCTCGTCTTTGTACCTACTTTATCCTCTGCTGCCTTCACTACTACATCCCTCAGAGCTACCCATTCTTCTTCTACTGTATTTCTTTCCCCTATTCCTGTCAATTGTTCCCTTATGCTCTCTCTGAAACTCTGTACAACCTCTGGTTCCTTCAGTTTATCCAGGTCCCATCTCCTTAATTTCCCACATTTTTGCAGTTTCTTCAGTTTTAATCTACAGGTCATAACCAATAGATTGTGGTCAGAGTCCACATCTGCCCCTGGAAATGTCTTACACTTAAAACCTGGTTCCTAAATCTCTTTCTTACCATTATATAATCTATCTGATACCTTTTAGTATCTCCAGGGTTCTTCCACGTATACAACCTTCTTTCATGATTCTTAAACCAAGTGTTAGCTATGATTAAGTTGTGCTCTGTGCAAAATTCTACTAGGCGGCTTCCTCTTTCATTTCTTAGCCCCAATCCATATTCACCTACTATGTTTCCTTCTCTCCCTTTTCCTACACTCGAATTCCAGTCACCCATTACTATCAAATTTTCGTCTCCCTTCACTATCTGAATAATTTCTTTTATTTCATCGTACATTTCTTCAATTTCTTCATCATCTGCAGAGCTAGTTGGCATATAAACTTGTACTACTGTAGTAGGTGTGGGTTTCGTATTTATCTTGGCCACAAAAATGCGTTCACTATGCTGTTTGTAGTAGCTTACCCGCATTCCTATTTTCCTATTCATTATTAAACCTACTCCTGCATTACCCCTATTTGATTTTGTGTTTATAACCCTGTAGTCACCTGACCAGAAGTCTTGTTCCTCCTGCCACCGAACTTCACTAATTCCCACTATATCTAACTTTAACCTATCCATTTCCCTTTTTAAATTTTCTAACCTACCTGCCCGATTAAGGGATCTGACATTCCACGCTCCGATCCGTAGAACGCCAGTTTTCTTTCTCCTGATAACGACATCCTCGTGAGTAGTCCCCGCCCGGAGATCCGAATGGGGGACTATTTTACCTCCGGAGTATTTTACCCAAGAGGATGCCATCATCATTTAATCATACAGTAAAGCTGCATGTCCTCGGGAAAAATTACGACTGTAGTTTCCCCTTGCTTTCAGCCGTTCGCAGTACCAGCACAGCAAGGCCGTTTTGGTTAATGTTGCAAGGCCAGATCAGTCAATCATCCAGACTGTTGCCCCTGCAACTACTGAAAAGGCTGCCGCCCCTCTTTAGGAACCACACGTTTGTCTGGCCTCTCAACAGATACCCCTCCGTTGTGGTTGCACCTACGGTACGGCCATCTGTATCGCTGAGGCACGCAAGCCTCCCCACCAACGGCAAGGTCCATGGTTCATGGGGGGAGGGATTTTATGATAGCAGAACAAATACTGGTAGCAGGATTTTATGATAGCAGAACAAATACTGGTAGCAGTTACTTCTGTAAAATGGCTGGGAGTACGCGTACGGAACGATTTGAAGTGGAATGATCATATAAAATTAATTGTTGGTAAGGTGGGTGCCAGGTTGAGATTGATTGGGAGAGTCCTTAGAAAATGCAGTACACCAACAAAGGAGGTGGCTTACAAAACACTCGTTCGACCTAGACTTGAGTACTGCTCATCAGTGTGGGATCCGTACCCAGGTCGGGTTGACAGTGGAGATAGAGATGAGCCAAAGAAGAGCGGAGCGTTTCGTCACAGGGTTATTTGGTAAGCGTGATAGCTTTACGGAGATGTTTAGCAAACTCAAGTGGCAGACTCTGCAAGAGAGGCGCTCTGCATCGCGGTGTAGCTTGCTGTCCAGGTTTCGAGAGGTGCGTTTCTCGATGAGGTATCGAATATATTGCTTCCCCTTACCTCTCGAGGAGATCACGAATATAAAATTAGAGAAATTCGAGCGCGCACGGAGGCTTTTCGGCAGTCGTTCTTCTAGCGAACCATACGCGACTGGAACAGGAAAGGGAGGTAATGACAGTAGCACTTAAAGTGCTCTCCGCCACACATCGTTGGGTGGCTTGCGCAGTATAAATGTAGATGTAGATGAGAACTCTTGGGTGACTATGTGCAGCCACTGTCATTGGCAGAAACGTGAAACCAACCTCATAGTGGGACAGAATATCTACTTTTTGCCCCACTCTATTTTTTTTTTTTTTTTTTTGTTATTCACCACAATTCACCACAGATTCTTTAAGAGGATGAATATTGCTACATATTTTGATGAATTTTTCATTGGGCAGTATTCATAAGGGTCGCAGTAATTGGCTAACAAGAATGCAGTGCTGGCAGAACCAGTAAAATTTTTGCAAGATGAGCATATAGCGTCTTCGTCTTAGAGTTCCATTGAGGGAAGATTTCTTCTTTGTTTGCTCCAGCAGACAAAGCTTTACCTGATGATCGTTTTAGAGACTATCTCAGAGCCAGTGACAGATGCTGGGGCTGACACAGAAACTTCTAGCGAACATTGCAGCCATTTTCTGTATTTTAATTTTAGAATGATGGTAAGCATATGTAGCATTTTCACTCAAAGTGGTGAGGTAATGATGAAGTCACTTGTTTCGAGTTAGAGTTTTGCAATCAGCTAGTGAGCTCCACATGCACTTCGGCGAGGAAACTGTACTTTTCCGGTTATTTCCCATAATTTGTTAGCTAATTCTGGAATACTGGTAGTTTATATTCGTACAACTAATTGTATGTCATCATTATCATTTCCTTTACAATTACACCCATCTGTACCAAGGTATTATCTATCCAGTGTGTGGAGTCAAGTTCATCAATTTTAGCAATTAACAGGACTGTCTTATGGCCCTTAGTTTCATTCCATGGTTAGACGTAACACTTTCTCATTATATCTACGTGAGTTACACTACCAAACAATGGCTTTTAGCCAGAGCCTTCTGTAGAAAAAAAACACACACACACACATTCACACAAGCAAGTGCATCTCATACGCACATGACCACCATCTCCACTCACTCGGCCAGAACATAATGGTGTCACATCGAATGCAAGCAGCAATCCAGAGAGTGTCAGCAAAGGAGGAGGGCTATCAGGATGCAGGTAGGGGGAGAGATGTGGAGTGTGCAGGGACTAACTAGATGGTAGGCAGACAAAATGGCCAGGTGCAGTACTGCGTGGCTGCGTGGGAGGGGGGGGGGGGGGGGGGAGGAAATAGGGGACAGAAGAAGAAGAGGAGGAGCAGAGAAGAGGAAAAAAACTGGTTGGTCTACTGGTAAAGAGCGGCGCACAATGACGATGTGGGGACGTGAATTGGGAGGAGGTGCAGAATAGAGGAGGAGGCACTTGTTGGGTGTGGGACGTGGGTTACCATTACAGGATAATTTTGGGAGTAGAGAATGTGTTGTAAGAACAACTCTGATCGGCGCGGTTTAAAAAAAGCTGGTGGTGGAGAGAAAGGACCCAGACGGCCAAGGCTGTGAAGTAGCAATTGAAAACAAGCATGTTATGGTCAGCTGAATGTTGAACCACAGGATGGTTCGCTTTACTCTTGGCCACAGCCTGGCGGTGGCCATTCGTCCTGGTGGATAGCTGGCTAGTATTCATACCAATATAAAAAGCAATGTAACGATTGCAGCAGTGCTGGTATAAGACATGGCTGTGTTTACGCATGGCGAAAGATTTTTGTCAAGTGCAAGTGAAGTCTGAATTAGTGTTTTCGAACGATCGAGGTTTAGATTACAATATGAGTATAAGGCAATTGCTATTTTCATTTAGTTATTTTACGTTTCAATGCGTTGATTTGTCGATTACGATACGAAATAGATCAACAATTAAATTCTCCTTTATTCTCTGTTTGCAGTATGATGGAGTCGGAGTGTCGAAGAGAACAGTTGCTACAACGGCCGTTTCGTCTAAAGCAGGGATACCCAAACTATTTTGGACAAGTGACCCCTTTTCCCAAATGAACTGTTAGCTCAGACCCCCCATGGCCAAATTATCTACTTTTAAGATCAACCCGCTTATTCATAATGGTCCGCTAACTTAAAACAGCTGCTACGGAGTCTTATTTTTTTATTCTGACTTAGGTCAACAGAAGAAGACAGAGTGAGAATTAGCAATGCTTTAATTTAGCAGACTATTATGAATAAGAGGGCCTATTTTTAGTTTTTTCCTATATTGAAGGTTTTAAATAAGAACTTGTGTTAATTTAATAGGGGTCGATTTTTAGACCTCGTCGACCCCCAAAATCAGTTTTTGTTTATATCGACCCCTAAGAAACCGATATTGACCCCAAGGGGTCGATATCGACCACTTTGGGAGTCCCTTGTCTAAAGAGCCTAAACGAAAACCTGGAAATTATGCAATTTGTTAGATCTTGCCCAGAACTGTTTAATCTCAAGGCAGCTTATAATGACAAAAGTCTAGAATATGTTCGACATTTCCATGCGTCTCAATACCGATAGCAGGACAGAATGGATGGCAGGGCATTCAAAACTTAAACTTTTATGAGGGCTATGTTTCCTGTTCGCAGAAGAACAAAGTGTATGGCAAAAAGAAGAGCAATGCTGAAGAGATTAATTAACGTTGTGTGTGTCATTGTTGTACAGAAGCTTCCGTTTCGCGGTCGTAATTAAGGACTAGATTCTCTCAATAAGGATGTTTACTTGGGTCTTATTGAGTTACTATCCCATTATGAAGCCACATTAAGTACTGTGATCCTCTTGATATATCCACAATATTTCGTGGAATTTCAGACAGAATTCAAAATGACACAATACTTGCTGTCAGTGAGTTATTTTTAAAAAACATTAAAGAAGAAATTACACCGTCAGAATTTGTTGCTTTGTTATTACACGAAACATTTGATATAATCTAAGGTACGCCATTTCTGAAACTGGAGACATTCATGAAAGGACATCTCATTTACTGATGTGAGTGCAGACAGAACAGCCAGTAGGTTGTTTCAGTACATGGTCAATATTTATGACGAATTTCATTTAAGCTGCTTGCACAAACATCTGACATTGCGGCTGTGATGACAGGCCACTCAGGTGGACTAAGAGCTAAAGTTCAAGAACTACATTCAGGGGCTATATTTTTTCATTGTTTTAGCCACAGCTTAAATAAAATTCTATCTCAGTCTGTTTCTTGCACAAAAGAATACAGAATATTTTTTCAGGCGTTAATGGGTCGGGGTGCATTTTTTCACAAATCCTCAAAAAGAACACACGCGCGAAATGAGTTTACAGTAGAAAGAATCCCAAGACTTGTCCCAACACAATGGAATTTTTCACCCCGCGCGGTCCACGCTGAGAAAGATCACCAGGACTAATTTTTTGGATTCTTTTAACAGGTACTGAACGAAAGTTCAAACTGGCACAAATGAAATGAGCGTGTGGCATTGTTGGCCGGGACAATAAAACACTAATTGCAGCTCAAGGATTTTTCAAATTTCTGAGTAGGCCTGATAAAACAGTGAGACTCAAGCACGACATGCCCATGCTGAAGATGAAACTACTGGTACAGTCCAATGTTGTAATGTAGGTCCTACCATTTTAAGAAGATGTGTCTACTTCTATGTTGTTGATATTGTAGTTGTGCAAACTGATGAAAGGTTTGAACCATTGCACCAACTAGAATTGATATCTTTCCTGGACGCAAGAATTTATGAAATATACAGAAAAATTTTTCCTGCATCTTCATTTAAAAAAGTGAAGCAAACCCTTAAGGATGTGTTTGATTTCATTCAATTGAAAAGTGACCTAACTGTGTTTTGTGCATATGAAGACTTCATTAATCAACACCCAGTGAGTTCACTGACGAGCAGACAACTGGATACAGCGTTGTCTTACGTGTAGAAGCTAGGTTTACTTCTTGTTAGTTTCCCAAGCACGACTGCATATGTAGAAAGATCTTACCCTGAACTAGGAAGAATTAAGTTGTACCATAGTGTATATAGAGCCAACAGCGTCTTTCGGATTTGGCACTTCTGTCCCTAGAAGCGGAAGTTCTTTGTAATCTAAGAATTAGTCGTAGCTTCTATGATGTAATCACTGAGTTCACTGGCCTCTTGAAAGAAGAGTGGAGTTTACATACAAAAACATAGTTAATATTAATTTAGTTACAAGCATTATTTGTAAAATCTGGCACAATACTTCGAGTTCATGAAGTATATGTTTCAATAAATATGATGTTATCTATGAGTAATAGAATCTTTATTACGATCCTTTCAATGCATTGTCAGAAATATCAAAACATTTTTTTTCAGCATACCCAGCATTATGTACAGTATCACTGGGCGCCCCTGATACATCCCAGAGTCCTAGACTATGTGTCGTACAATGATATATTTTTTGCAGGTTCATTCAGTGGTAAATGTGGATACTGTGTGCAAACTGTGGTGTAGCGAATAGTATCGTCGGTAAAGAAATATTAAATTAAAAAGTCACACCTGATGCTATAATAAGAGATAGGCATTTTTCCTTTCTTCATTTTGCGGAGGGCGTCAGCAAGAAAAAAGTTTCGAAAATGAAGCCGATAAAGTGCTCTCCTTCTCAGGAATGAATGAAGTCATGATATTCGCGAGCCCCCAGTTCCACTGCCTCAAGAAAAACACACAGTTTCTAACTGTAATACTTGGCTTAATATGTTGAACTTTTAAAATAAGACTATACCTCTTAATGAGTTTTTAAATTAGGTCAATAATCACACGAGATATTGAAAACCAAATTTTTGTTGCACCTGCAAACCGTTAGATACCGCTACTCTTTTATCCTACCCCGGGTTACGGTATAGTCATTTATGGAGTACATAGATTTACCCACAAATGAAGTAACTTAATGTTCCGAACCTTGGCGGACATTTCCGAACGGTTACGAATATGCGTCCTGCGCAGGCAGGTTGGAAACAGTAAGGAATGTGAATGTATGCTTTCCCGGCGTATACAGCTCGTGAAGAGTTCTGGGGCTACCAGCCGGGTGGCGGTGTCTTCAAAGTGCGACGTTTCGACGAGTGACATACTCATCATTTTCTGGAGAAGTGCCGAGACTTTTTTTTAAAGGATGGAGCCCCTCCACGCCCACACCTACGTGGTGACCAAACCAAAGGTTCTACTGTCACCTCCGTACAACATGATAGTTTTTTAATCAGGAGTCACAGGGTGCGGGCTGTGATGTTATCCATGGGTCTGGATAAGATTACTCATTTAGATGGTTCATCAGGAGATAGAAAGTGGACGAAGGGAGCGGTTGTAAGGGCAGAGGAAAATAACTGTCAGGGCAAGCGCCAAGGGAAAAAACTTCTGCGACGGTAGGACGGGTAGTAAGGGCAGTAGCGGCTTGCAAGCTGCGACAGCGCATGCAAGGTGAGGTAAAGTTAGTGTGAGGTATCGTGCATCGTTATCTACATCGCTGCGTGTTCGTTATAGCTGGGTCAGTCCGGGTGCTGTGGCTGGGCTCGTGTGGATTCCCCTGGGCCTGCTGCAGTGACTTCGTCCCTGTAACAAGGAATTCAGAGCCATTACACCCTCTGGTGCGCCGCGTCGCCAGTGACTTGATACAGCTTCATCAGGCTGTTGCTGAACAGCGGCAGCCCTCCGCCGTTTGGTGTCCTGTATTGCACGGCGCATCTGAGCCTCGAGCAGCTCCGCTTGACCGGTGAGCTCCCCCGCAGGCCGTTTCCTCGCCCTTGCGCGTTGAAGGCTACCTCTTTGACTTCTCGGTTCTTTGCGGGGGCCGCCATCACGGCGGTCGGCGTCGCAGCTGATACCGCTGGAGCGGTGGTTGTCTTCTTTGCACCTTTCACCTGCGGTGCTGCTGGGGCGGCCACTGGGGCAGGCACGAGAACGTCCTTCTGCGAGGTCGCAGGGGTTCGAACCCCTTCTGCTGCACGGAGGCCATCGGCGCAGTTGCATCAACCTGGTTGGCGGCTCCTTTTTGACTCGCTATGCGGAAGTTCGAATGGAAGTTTGTGGCCTGTTGGCCTTTACTACCCTGGGAACCTTGTTGAATCTTCTTTCTGGACTGTAGCTTACATCTGGACTGGCAAGGAGTGCTGGAAATCTATCTCTTATTCTTGTCGATGTGACGTTTTTTCTTTTTCTTCTTACTCGTGGCCGAGATCTGTTCCTCGGGGTGAACTTCGTATGTAACGTATCCTGCCTTATTATATTCTCCGTTAACCAGAGAAACGATTACACAACGAATCTGCATTGCTGTGAAGATAGGGTAGAAATCAATTAGGTTTAAATCCTCCCTGGCAAGTCCAAGTAGGCCTTCTGGATAGCCAAGTGGTTGATGTGGGAGTGGAGGTTTTGAATGCTTTGATGGGACAAAAGGATAGGGGTTTCCGTGGTGGGGGTATGTACCGTCGCGAAGCGAGCGAGCCATCTTCTTCGTTACAGCACTTGCGCTGTACATGTCTGGAAGCGGGATGAATGGTACTTCTTCCCACTCTTCTTCTTCTTGTGCAGCTGCTCCGGTATCCTTGTCCTTGTGCTGTGTCGCCTCCCCTTCGGCAGGCTCGTCAGCTTGCGTGGCTACCGTTGCAAACTCCTTCACTCGTGCAGTCTGGGTGGCGGAGTCTTCTCTGGTGGCGGAGTCTTCACTGGCTGAGCGACGTTCCTGCGTCAGCACAGCAATCTGACGCAGAGCCTCGCCCAGTTCCGCCAGCCTGGCCGCCCTCTCTTCCGCCATGGCGGATTTGAAGGTGGACATGGCTTCTTGTACAGCGTCATTTAGACGCCTGGAAACGACGTCTTCTGTCCAAGAGAACACCTCTTTATGTGTGGTGGTCACTTGCTTCTGCGTCTTCTTCTTCTCCGGACCGCGCCAATTTCGCTAGTAGGCGCAGGAACGGGCGTTCGCCACGTGTGCGCCGCCGCAGTTGACGCAGGTACTGGGGGTGTCCTCCTGCTTCTTGCAGTCGCGTGTGTCGTGTGCTTGCGCACACTACAAGCACGCAACTGCTCCGCTGCAGTGCTTGGCGACGTGGCCAAGCTTTTGGCAGCGAAAGCACTGCGCTGCACTCTTCCTCCTCTTCTTGCCGGATGTTCCTGCTAACGTGAGCAGCAACTCCGTCAAGGCACCAACTTTTCGTCCCCTTCCGCGTCCCGACATCTCGAGCAGCAACAGCGACAACCACGATGCGTAACTCTCCGCAGCTTGAGCGGGAATGAGTTGCATCAAGGCCTCTTCCTTCTCTGCAGCCACGGCGGCTGCGAAGGGAGCCCTCTCTGCCGCCATGACGGCTTGGAAGACTGCAGTGGCCTCCTTCACGGCGGTGCCGAGTTCGAGACTTTGCGGATGCCGACCCATTTGTACCTGCGGCGTACACCCCCACCATCGTAATACGGGTCCAAGAGAATTTTCTGAACAGCGACGAAGGTTATCAACGGCCTGGAATCCAGCATTACCCGCAATACGCCGTGAACGTACCAAGAACCGTCCAGCTAGCGAGACGCGACCGGAATTCTCTGACGGAGACACGAACGGCCCCCCGCTTCCCCCACCACTCCGCTCTCTCTCTCTCTCTACTGCATATAGCCTCATGGGGCCAGGTGGTATGGGGCATGCCGCGGGTATAAAGGGACCGGCATCCGCAAAGTCGCGGGGTGTTCTGCAAGAGGCCGATTTTAACACCATACTGGCCATGGAGGGGAGGCTGTTCATCGGGGGTGGAGGGGGGGGGGGGGGCGGGACTTGAACGCAAAGTCCGCCCACTGGAACTCCCGCCTAACCAATGTCAGCAGGCGCCGACTTGAACGCGCCGCCCTCAGACACGGCGCCATCATTCTAGAGCCCTACGACACAACCCACATCCCAGTGCGCGGACAACCGATCGTTCTCGACGTTTCTATACTGAGGGGGTCGATCGGTTTACGGCTGCCGAGACGAGGACGGCTCTGTCATCAGATCACTTGCCTGTGATCTTTGACACAGACGTCGTCGGCGCGGCGGTGCGGGCCGGTCGTCCATCCTTCAGGAAAGTCAACGTCGAGCACTTCCAAACCGAGGTACGGGAGTACCTCACAGGTGCCCCTGACCCGGAGGAGGTGGGGGCGGAAGCCGCCATCACCTCCCTAAGTCAGGCACTCCTGCGAGCTGCAGAGACTGCCACACCTGGTGGCACTCGTCAGCCACAGGACAGGTCGCGTCGCCTCCCGCAAGAAATACGGGAGCTTATAGTGGCGAAAAACCATCTCTTCCGCGAGTGGCAAATAACGCGACAGCCAGCAACGAAACGCCGTGTAAACCGCATGCGTCGCGCCAACACTGCGGCCGTCTTCGAACACTGCAACCAAGCATGGGCCGACCTTGTCGAGTCCCTCGACCCGGACGACAGCAGTGCATGGCGCGTCGTGAGAGGTTTTCTGCGCCACAGGCAGCCCATTCCTCCCCTGCAACTCGGTCAGGATCACGTCTGCGAGCCGGACGCCGAGGCAAGTGTCCTAGCGGGTACTTTCGAGGCAAACTTCCGGCCCCCAGTCGAAGACAGTGACGTGGTCCACGTCCGGCTAGTGGAAGAACGTCTCCCAGTCTTCCTCGACGCACGAGAGGAGGGTGACAGCATAGACCCCATCACCACCGAAGAAGTCGCATTGTAACTCAGATCACTCAGGCGGCATCGATGGCATCCCGAACTGACTCCTTAGGAATCTTCCTCAGGAGTATGAGCAATACCTAGCCACAGTCTTTAACGAAATCCTTGCCTCGGGTGTCTACCCCTCGGTGTGGAAACATGCCGAGGTGGTGGCCATCCCGAAGCAGGACAAGGACCCCCGGTCGCCTTCCAGCTACAGGCCCATCAGCCTCCTCCCATGTCTCTCGAAGGTTTTCGAGAGACTTTACGTGTGGCGACTTCTGCAACACGTGGAACAGGAGCACATACTGCCAGACGAGCAGTTTGGATTTCGTGGAGGTCACTCCACGACCCACCAGCTGCTCGTGGAACCCGCGATGAGGGCGCTGACGACGAGGGAATACCTTGGGGCGGTATTCTTCGACATCTCACGCGCCTTCGACTCGGTGTGGCACGACGGCGTCGTCTACAAGTTGTTTGTACTCGGGGTACCGACGTCGCACGGGGTCCTTCTCAGGTCCTACCTATCTGGCACGACCTTCCACGTCCAGGCAGAACAGGGAAGGTACACAGAAAGACCCATCCGTGCCTGCGTACCACAGGGGTCGGTACTCGGCCCCATACTTTACTCGCTCTTTACCGCCGACGCACCACGAGTGAACAGAGTAGAGTTGGCCCTCTATGTGGACGACACTGCTCTGTTCACCAGGAGCATGAACGCGCATACTATGGGACGTCGCCTCCAAGGATGTGAAGAGCTTGGTGCTTGGGCCACTATGTGGCGCCTTAAATTTAACGCTGGCAAGAGCCAGGCGGTGGCGTTCACGAAGCGCAGAGTGCCGCCAAATTCAGAAACCTTACACATCGCGGGAGGCCCCATCCCGTGGTCAAAAACAGCTACCTACCTAGGAGTGAGACTAGACCAGCGGCTCACCTGGGCCCCACACATTCAGTGGATCCGAAACAAGGCGATAGGGCGGCTACGTGCACTCTATCCCTTGTTAAACCTGGAGTCCACATTGCCCTCGCGCCATGGCATCACGTTGTATCTGACACTGGTATGCCCAGTGTTAGAGTACGCGGCCATGGTGTGGGGCAATGCCGCCGACTCCTCCATACGATCGCTACAACGCGTACAAAACAAGGCGCTGAAGCTTGCGCTGCGCCTTCCCAAGCTCTACCCCACCACCTTTCTCCACGAAGACACTGGTATCCTGACGCTGCGAGACCGATTCCGAGTCCTGGCACGTCAGTTTTATCAAAAAGCGGTTCAGTCCCGCAATCGGCTCATTCAGGGCTTGGGCCAGCAGCAACACCACAGACCTACTACCCGTTGGCCGGACCTGTTGCGGGAATAACCCTTTCCGCAACAACACCAGGACACACGAGATAAAAACCGAGAGGACCCCAACAACGGTTAGGATGTCTTTTCAAAAACACTTATTTCAGGTTCTGCAGGCACAGCACACAAGTGCTTACCCTGCTCACACATGTGCCTCAGGTAGGCACGACAGTAACGGAGTTGGAGTCGGAAAGTCTCAGCACTTCGCCAGAAGATGATGAGTATGCCGCAGTTTGAAGACACTGCCACCCGGTTGGAAACCCGAGAACTCTTCACCAACAAAAAGGACTGTGCAAGGTAATCTAGATATGGTGTCCGTGATGTGAACACATACACTCCTGGAAATGGAAAAAAGAACACATTGACACCGGTGTGTCAGACCCACCATACTTGCTCCGGACACTGCGAGAGGGCTGTACAAGCAATGATCACACGCACGGCACAGCGGACACACCAGGAACCGCGGTGTTGGCCGTCGAATGGCGCTAGTTGCGCAGCATTTGTGCACCGCCGCCGTCAGTGTCAGCCAGTTTGCCGTGGCATACGGAGCTCCATCGCAGTCTTTAACACTGGTAGCATGCCGCGACAGCATGGACGTGAACCATATGTGCAGCTGATGGACTTTGAGCGAGGGCGTACAGTGGGCATGCGGGAGGCCGGGTGGACGTACCGCCGAATTGCTCAACACGTGGGGCGTGAGGTCTCCACAGTACATCGATGTTGTCGCCAGTGGTGGGCGGAAGGTGCACCTGCCCGTCGACCTGGGACCGGACCGCAGCGACGCACGGATGCACGCCAAGACCGTAGGATACTACGCAGTGCCGTAGGGGACCGCACTGTCACTTCCCAGCAAATTAGGGACACTGTTGCTCCTGGGGTATCGGCGAGGACCATTCGCAACCGTCTCCATGAAGCTGGGCTACGGTCCCGCACACCGTTAGGCCGTCTTCCGCTCACGCCCCAACATCGTGCAGCCCGCCTCCATTGGTGTCGCGACAGGCGTGAATGGAGGGACGAATGGAGACGTGTCGTCTTCAGCGATGAGAGTCGCTTCTGCCTTGGTGCCAATGATGGTCGTATGCGTGTTTGGCGCCGTGCAGGTGAGCGCCACAATCAGGACTGCATACGACCGAGGCACACAGGGCCAACACCCGGCATCATGGTGTGGGGAGCGATCTCCTACACTGGCCGTACACCTCTGGTGATCGTCGAGGGGACACTGAATAGTGGACGGTACATCCAAACCGTCATCGAACCCATCGTTCTACCATTCCTAGACCGGCAAGGGAACTTGCTGTTCCAACAGGACAATGCACGTCCGCATGTATCCCGTGCCACCCAACGTGCTCTAGAAGGTGTAAGTCAACTACCCTGGCCAGCAAGATCTCCGGATCTGTCCCCCATTGAGCATGTTTGGGACTGGATGAAGCGTCGTCTCACGCGGTCTGCACGTCCAGCACGAACGCTGGTCCAACTGAGGCGCCAGGTGGAAATGGCATGGCAAGCCGTTCCACAGGACTACATCCAGCATCTCTACGATCGTCTCCATGGGAGAATAGCAGCCTGCATTGCTCCGAAAGGTGGATATACACTGTACTAGTGCCGACATTGTGCATGCTCTGTTGCCTGTGTCTATGTGCCTGTGGTTCTGTCAGTATGATCATGTGATGTATCTGACCCCAGGAATGTGTCAATAAAGTTTCCCCTTCCTGGGACAATGAATTCACGGTGTTCTTATATCAATTTCCAGGAGTGTATTAATCACGATTGCTTCGTTTTACTTAAGTAAATGATTTGGAGTTTAATCTTGACTAATGAAATGGCAGAAACATGGTAACAGATGGCTGTGTACTATTTTGATAACAGTGTTAAGAGTTGTAATCGGATTCCGAAGTGGTTAACATTCTTAATGAGTTTAGACCCTCAAATAGGATTTACTCTGATGAAGTTATTCCTCATTTTATTTTGGGCTAATAAATGAGCTGGCATTCCGCGCATTGGATTCATTATTGTAGCGTCTTAGCAGTGTTCCCGAAAGCCACTCCATACTTCACTGTTTCAAATCACATGTTAGAAACCATAGCCTACAGAGACGAGATTCAGTGGGGCATCGGGTCAGCATTAGAAGACGCTAGCTAAGGAAGTCTCCATTTCGTCATTTAGGGAAGAATTGAGTGCAATTTTCTTGAATTTGTGTTGGCGGTTCATTCAAGTTAGCCTTCTACATGCAAACTTCTGCACATAACTTCCGCACTTAAGTGTGTCCAACACAGTAATGGGTCACGGCTGAAACCTCTCTTTATAATACAACAATTTTTAAGAGGGGAAACGCTACAAACTAATCCCTTCTTCTAGGAAAGTGTGCCAAGAATTTATTCTTTTCTCCAGTTCGCTTCAGTACCTCCTCATCATTTATTAGATCTATTCATCTAGTTTTGAACATTCTCTATAACACCACATTTAAACAGCTTCGATCCTCATCTTGTCTGAACTGCTTAACATCCATATTTCCGGTTCTTTACAAGGCTATACTGCATAAAAAAATCTCCAGCAATGACTTCCTAACACTTAAATTTATACTCTGTGCTTATAATTCCGTTCTTCAGAAACGGTTATCTTCGTATTTATAATCTGCATTTTATATCCTCTCTGCCTTGCCCATCGTCAATTGTAGTCTTATGAAATCAGGTAACGGTAAGGGAGGGAGGGAGAGAGGGAGGGAGGGAGGGAAGGAGATGGGGGGAAGTGCACCCCCAAAATGAATAAGTCGAGCTTTAAGCACATTTATAATTGTTTAATTTAGCAATTTGGAAGAATGGAATAATTTTTTCACACACTTTGAAACATGCTGAATGAGATTTTGACACAGGTGACATGAATGGATGATAAAATTTTCTGCATTTTTAAAAAGGTGGCCCCTCTATGGAGGGGCAAGTCCATCTTCGTGTGGTAGTTGGTATATTATATCCATGCGAGACACGAAAGGGCAAGAGCGTCTTACTACAAGCTTTCTTTGATTTTTGGTTTTGATTTGACACATCACGGAGAATGCAGGTCAGGTGTAATTTTTTGTCAACAAAGAACCAATGCATGTTTCAAAATGGCAAGATCAGTTAATAAAAACCTAGAAATAAATACATGGACTTATTTCTTATTGCATATTGTAATTATCGAAAGACACATTGAAACTTATTTCACCTCTGCGGGGATGGGTAAAACATACGGGAGTCTCTCTTTTGAGAACAACAGACAAGTCTTCAACAGGTGGGAATGTAAATACTGATTTATTTTTCAGGAATGAGCTCTTTCTGATGAACACTGAAATTTCGTCATTAGAAATACTTGACCTACAAATGTTATTTTGTTTTCTTCTTGCAAAATTTCACCAACAGAGTCATTCACATCCACATCCTCATCTTTTACTTGTTTAAGAAGATGATCGATAATACCTTCTTCATTTTCAAATTTCTCTAAAATATTGTAGGCAACATCTTTTTCATCTTCATAGTTGACATCATCTTTCTCTTCATTAGATGTTGAATGTAATTCAACTTCACATTTTTCCCTTTTATACTGTTTTCTTTTCATCCTTTTCTTTCAGACGCTGTATCATCTCTTTGCTGGTAATAATTTCTGCTCCATCGCAAAACCTCTCTTTGAACCTTTAATGGTCTGAAGTTCAGTAGATTTTTTTGGCTCTGAGCAGTATGCGACTTAACTTCTAAGGTCATCAGTCGCCTAGAACTTAGAACTAATTAAACCTAACTAACCTAAGGACATCACACACATCCATGCCCGAGGCAGGATTCGAACCTGCGACCGTAGCGGTCGCTCGGCTCCAGACTGTAGCGCCGAGAACCGCACGGCCACTCCGGCCGGCATTAATTTTTTTCTTAATATTTTTCAGAATAATTGCTGCTTTACTTTTAGATGGATTCGGATTGCAAATTTCAGCTTCTGCATCTACAGGTGCCTTATGAGGACCAATGGATAGTTGTTCAGAAGATTTCAAGCCCTCCGACTAAAACTTACATTCCTCTCGATTGCGTGATGTACTGATTCAACCTCATACATTTTTCCATCTTTCCAAAGAAGCTGAGTCGTAAAGTTCCTCGGAAATTACATTACCGTTGAAAGACATTACGCCAGCTTTCCTTTAGCCACTTTTTATTACTTCCGCACTGGTTTCTAACCACGCCTGTCCCATTAACTCGGACTTCATCATCTTAGGAATTTTCATTCCTGCGTACTCCTGCCACTTGACTAATCTGGCATCCCAAGCACTTTTAAGAGACCTAAATACAAATGTGTTGTAACGGATGAGATGTGTGTGGAGCTAGCTTTAAAATCGTTACCTGCTCTTGCATTGCTAGCTGAGCGACCTCTATTGTCATATGTGTGGAATGCCCATCGTAAATTAGAAGAACTAGTCTTTTATCTCCTATATTTGGTATGCAGGTTTCTTTTACGTAATTAGTCAACACATCAGTTTCCATTCACCCATTTTTGGTGGTAGCGTATGCTGTACTTGGATAATCGGTTCTCTCTGGTGCAATCCATTCGTTCCACATTCTCTTACCCTTGAAGACAATTAAAGGGGGAAGAGCTTTTTCCCAGACGCACTACAAGCCGTTAATACGGTTGTATTTTCTCGTCCTGGCCCACTTACCGTCCTTGTAGGTGGTTTGCCCATTCTTCCTACTACTAGTGTAGTTGAAGGATCTGAGCAAAACTAGATTCATCTAAATTGAATACCTGGTCTGGTTTATCAAGAAGTTCTAAGTTGGTAAGAGTAGATGCAAGAAGGTGAAATAATCATGAATGGATCCAATACTTGCTTTTGAGCCACTGCTATACTTTGTGGCTTCTAAATAGAAAGACGTCTTTTCCCAGTTGGCCGTGTTTAAATTGAATTTTTATTCCAGTCTTCGTAACATATTCTCCCACAAGGTCTAGCACCTCACTGCGTGAGAGCACGAAGCCCCATTTTTCCATTGTACAATGTGTATCGGCAATACTTGGTTCATTTTCAGAAGATATGTCCTGTGTTCGACCAAAAGTGGAGCTGCTCTAACCTCTTCTCCCTTTCAAATGATCTTTCAGAGTTATCAAAGGAATGTTGTGAATTCTAATTGCTGTTTTTATTGTCTGAGTCCCAGCTTTCATCTCGGCGACAACTTTTTGTAATGTTTCTTGAGTGTAAGGTTTAGCTCAATCGCTTTTTCTGACATAACTGCGGACCATATTGAGGCACCAGAAAAATACGGTTTTTCAGGCACAAATATTTTCATTAAATAAAGTTTTAAGTAAAATTATTGAACACTGAGCAGTCATGGGGTATGTTCATTACTCTCTCGCTCTTGCCACACTCCTGCCCCGTAACGTATATTCTTAGGGACAAGAGCGATCCCCTTAGTAAACAAAAATCATACGTAAATATCTTAAAATTACGTATATTTATGCTGTAATAATGCTTTATATTTACCTATCACATGGGTCCACAGTAAGTATCCACAAAAATAAAGCCGTAATGGGCCACAAAGAAATGTGATGCACTTGTAGTCACAGTATGAACTGCACTGTCGACTGCCGATTGTTACCGGGCGAGTCATCTTGTACGTGCACCAGTTTGCAGTGTTGCAACAACTTCATGGGAGTGGAAGATTCACGAAAACTGCCAACATTACCACATAAAAATCTTTTGTGAGTAGAAGAAGCACTTGCACCTCCCTACCCTCTCTATGTCCCATAATTATTTGATGGGATTCATGTCCGGCCATTTGCGTGGCCAAATTATTCGCTCAAATAGTTCAGAATGTTTTTCAAACCAATCACGCAAGTGTGGCCTGGTGACATGGCGCATTGTCATCCATACAAATTCCATCGTTGTTTGGCTGCATATGGTCTCCAAGTAGCCGAACATAACCATTTCCAATCACTGATAGTTTCAGTTGCACCAGACACCCAGCCCATTCCATGTAAACACAGCTACTAACCCCATTACAGAGCCACCACCAGTTTGCACAGCTTTGCTCCGTGGCTTTGTGGGGTCTGAACCACACACTAATCCTATTGTCAGACCTTACCAACTGAATTCGGGACTCTTCTGACCAGGTCACGGTTTTTCAGTCGTTTAGGGTCTAACCAATATGCTCACGAGAGGTGCTGCAGGCGATGTCATGCTGTTAGGAAAGACAATTGTGTTAATTGTCTGCTGCCATAGACCATTAACGCCGAATTTCACCACACTATCCTCATGGATACGTTCGTCTTATTTCCCACATTGATTTCTGCAGTTATTTCATGCAGTGCTGCTTGTCTATTAGCACTGACAACTCTACACAAATGCTGCTGCTCTGCCATTAAGGCTATCGAACATTGTGTTGTCCACGATGAGAAGTAATACCTGGAATTTGCTATTCTCAACATACTCTTGACACTGTCGATCATGAAATACTGAATTCCCTATCTATTTCTGACATGGAATGTCTCATGTGTCTCGCTCCAACTACCATTCCCCATTCAAAGTTTGTTAGATCCTATTGTGTAGCCATAATCATGTCTGAATCCTTTTCACAAGAATCACCAGAGTACAAATGACAGATCCGTCAACTTTTGGCATCTTAATGTACGTTTTCCATTCCGTACATGGATGGATGTTTGACGAGGATGGGCTCTCAGGATATGCTGTATTAAAATTCGTCGAGTTTCCCAAGTGATTTTTATTTCAAGCTACAGTGGCCCCATTCCTCTCGGTCTGTGTCACCGGGTCCCACAATGCTGAGGACACCACTTCGCTGTCTGCGAAATGGCTTGGTGCAGAATGAGTGCCTCAGCAATGTACTCAGCAGTACTCAGTAATGTACTGCTGTGCATCAGCCTTGTATGAGCGCAGAGTTGTGACAATCTCAGGAGGCGCCGGGAGTCGACTCAGCGGTCTCCATTCCTGTCGCCACAGCGCTGCCCGCAGGAGCTGCAAGGTGGCCTGCGGCATGCTTTCTCGCCAGCGTGGCTAAGATTGTGGTGACAACAAGTGATCACAAGTGATCACAATCCGGCATCCAAATCTGCGGCCTTTGCCTCGGGATGTCTCCAGCGTGTGTTGGGAGCAAACTAGACAGCCTGTGGTAGCAAGCCATGGAATGGCCCGCCGCTGGCTATCTAGCTAGCTAGCTATTGGCCTCAGAGGGTCGAACCAGTGACCTGCTGTGGACTGGAACACTGGCGCCCCATCTACTGCTACATGTAGTCAGTGGTGTGACACACCCTGCTGTAGAGGAGAGCTGTCACACTTGAATGCCTTGTTAGTGAACCGGCACCTATTTATAAGCTGGTGTTGGCCTCTGGTTTGCTTACGCACCGCTCCGAGTCATGTGTTCATAACACCTGGGTGGGCTAGTGGGCCCCTTCTGCCTCTTAACTTGCGCCATGAAAACTGCTGGGTTTACTCTTTTCAGTGGGTCTATAGCCCTGTGGCCTCCATTGTACTTCACAACCGCTGGTACCATAACATACTGTCAACAGGCCCACATCCGGCTGTAATTTATGCGCTCCAAAATATTGCACTGAAGCTAAACTTTTCCCATCTTGAGCAGTGGTGCCACTACAGTTCATACAGTTTTAGTCACTGACTTGAGTTCAATGGCATGTTGGTGGCAAAAGCTTCTAGGTGGAAGGAAGATGTGGATTTGCATGAGATTCTGCATATGGCAGAAGTAAGCCATCCCTGGCTCAAGTAGTATGAAGAAGGTGGCTAATGAAGTGGTTCCTACCACAGTAGCTTGGTGCTGGTACTCCTTGCAATATTGATGCATGTGGCAAAATAATAATTCCATGCTTATTTGGTTGTTCAGAGCAGCAGAGAGCAGAGTGCAAAATGCAGAGTGCAGAGAAGCATCTAGGGTGACAATGAGCTAGGTCAAATTTTTGGGGTGGTGTGAGTGAAGTTTCAAAAGGCATATCGGCCAGTTAGAGCAGGAATTCTGTGATGTTCAATTTCATGGTCCCCACTGTGTCTGGAAATTACAGTCAATATCTTCCCACATTAACAGTGGCTTGCGTCATGATACTGTGCATGTCTGGAGAAGGCATTTGTAGTTTTGGGGCTCTGTTGCCTTTGATGCATTGTTCTCCTCCTCTACCAAATACCTCCTCCCTTTCTGTATATCTGCCAGTAGTGACAGCAGAACTTCTGGGACACTGTTGAAAAGTCGAATAAACTCCATGTGCACCACTGTGGTCAGAGTTTGAAGCTGCAATTTTAGATTCACAAGAGGTGTATGGCTCTGTTACCTGGTAGGCACCCTGTATTGCTTGACAACCCTTGCATTTTCCCTGTAGGACTGTATGGGCTAGTTAGAAGCATAACATGAGAAGTAATCAGTAATGGTTAAGGCAGTGATTTCTCACCTGTGTTTGCTCAAAAGGCCTAAGAATGTCAATGCTAATATTTAAAAAGAGAGACAGCATCCACTAGTCTGCAGAGGCACAGGCTGATGGCTAAGTTCTGCCCTTTGTGCATAAGATATATAATTCTTTAAATATTGCACTATGTCTTGCTTGTAAGTCCTCCACCAATAGTTTTCTGTGACTCGTTGCACCATAACTTGCCACCCTCCAGGTCCTGCCAGAATGGAATTGCGAGCTTGCCTCAACACTTTCTGCATACACTTCCTGGCACAATTATAATTTGTTGGCACATGACCTATTTAGACAGTATTCCAACGTCACCACAGAATTGTTGCCCCAGTTAACTGCTGAGATTCTGCATCACCAACTCGCTAGTGCTTTTTGCTACTCATGTTTAGAAGTGCCGATGTACTCTATTCTGAATAGTTTCCAGCTATGGCAGTCATGAATTTTCTGTGACACAATATACTTCAAAGTCAAGATGTAATGACCTTAGTGAATGGAGATAGTTTGTTTATTCAGGCTCATAAGCCATTTTAGTGTTGCATGATCTGTTACTGCTTTGAAGTATCTGTCACACACATAGCAATGGAAATATGTGGTGCCCTAAATCAGGCTCAGCATCTATTTTTCTGTAGTTGGCTAAAACCTCTCAGCCTTGTTCCATTGCCTTAAAGCGTAGTGTATAGGGAATGCCTTCACATTTGTCTCTGCTATTTGAGAACAAGTAATGGATTACATGCAACCTTCTGTGTCACCCAGCACAATTGGTCAGAGGCTAGCAGCAGTCTTAAAAGGGGATTACTGCTCCCATGCACTGGTTGCTGTTAAAACCACAACGCAAATGGCTGTGAGTGGGTAGCATGGATTGCTGATTAACTATGTCATGTGGTGTTCACAGTCTGGTTATGCACTATCCTGGATGACTATTGTCAGAGATACTCAGTGGTGTTACTTTTGGTGTCATTGTGTAGGCATCCATTGGGTATCACTTCAGGTCAGGCTGGCTGTGATTGAGGAACTCTGTTCTGTGGCCAGTAGGGTCGGGGAGGTGTGTCTGCACACAGTTTAGGTAGCTTCCTGTGTCCTAGGGGCATGTCTTGCCAGCAGCAGTACTTAGATGAAATGACATACTGGTCAATTTTGTTGTGTGCCATTCCAGATCAGCTTAAAATGTGATATTTAATTAGAAAATGCTGTTCACTTATGACATCACAGCTGCTGCCAACTTGAAGAAATACTTTCACACATAGTGGGAAGTCTTTCCCTCCACTCAGAAGTGCTGAATGCACTTTACCCCACCTACACCACTCAGTCTACAATGAGATGGATCCAAATTTCTAACTTCAAGTACACCTTGACTTGCTAAGATACCTGTGATCCTACATCCAGCAAAATTTACGTTTCTTTTTCTTGCAAAGGCAGTCATACAATTATATGCCACTATTTCTCCACTCTGGTTTATTGTGCTTACATTTACTGTGAATGCTGCAAAGAGCCTGCTTCTGTTTAATGCTGGAGTGCAGATTCCACTCTGTCCACTCTGTATATCCACCCCAAGGAAATGGAAGGAGGAGGGAGGGAGGGGGGAGAGGGAGAGAGAGAGAGAGAGAGAGAGAGAGAGAGAGAGAGAGAGAGAGAGAGAGAGAGAGAGAGAGATGGGAGGTGGGGGGGGGGGGGGGGGGGAAGCAGATATTGCCTTTTAATATGTCCAACCTTTTACTGATTCCCTGCTGAGGTTATAGTCACCAACTGTTGACTTTTGCAAACGTCATAGCATTTTATACAATTTTTATACAAACGGAAGGAATTTGCAATTCACGTATACAAGAAGCCACTTACGGGTGATGAACTTGGCAATATATGGTACAGTACTTTGTAATGCAACATACAGTTCTTACATAGTATAGGTATTTGGATTTACAGCATGTTTTTACAAAAGTAATATATATTACAATCACCTCAGAATAGTACATCTTATAGACAGAAGAGTTAGGCCTACATTTAAGAATAGCTTCATTTTAGTATCAGTATTCATTCAGTGAGAACAAACATTTGAGAGTTAAGAATGATTTTAATTCCCTTTTGAATACTTTACCTCTGTGGCATCTTATAGCACTTGACAGTTTGTTGTACCATATTTGGCCATCAGTCCAGGGACTATCATCCGTTGTCTTTAGTTTAGTTCTGTTTCTGAAGAACCAATCTTTTTGTCTTGTATTTTGGGTAATGCACATCAGAGCACTTAGTTTCATTATTTTTATGGTCCACAAAGAATGTTATTAATTTGTACAGATACAAAGAATATCTGCCAGGAAGTTTCAAAGAATATACTGTTAGATATTTATGTTGTACAAAGATTTCCCTACGTGAATCTCTGTATCCTAGTCAATGCATGGTCCTGACTGCTCTTTTCTGCAAGTGTTAGGATTCTGTTCATGTGTCTATCAGCAGCACATCCCCATACCTCTATTCCATAATTAATATATGCAAATATTGTTCCATAATCAGCAGTTTTTAACATTTGTTCAGAGACTAATTTTGATAGTTTGTTAATTAAGTGCAGTGAACTGCTGATTTTATTGCATACAAAATTGATATGGTCTATCCAGCTACGATTTTCGTCTAGGTATATCATCAAAAATTTACATTTGTCAGTGTCTAATTTTTTGATGCCACTTATATTATCAATACAGGTTTGGTATCAATTACCAAGTTTAAATGGTAATGGCTGGGATTTGCTAATATTTACTTTTAGACCTTGATCATGGAAGTAAGTAGTTATTTGACTTAAGCCATCAGCTGCAGCCAATGTCAAGTCATTAGTTTGTTTGCAAAAGAACAAAAGTGATGTAAGGCCCCTATCATCTGCATAACTTACTAATTGGGAGTACAGAGGCGCCCCTTAATCATTAATGTAGACCAGGAAAACGAAAGGGCCCAATACGGAGCCCTGAGGTACACCTTGTTTTACTGCTTCATAACTGGATTGGAAATGTTTGATTTGACCATTAATTTCGTAACTCAGCTTTGTACACTACTTACAATTGGTTAGATAAGTGATCAGTACTTGTATGGATGTGGCATTTATATTGTAAGTTTCCAGTTTGCTTAATAGGAGCTCATGGTTCACAGAGTCAAAACCTTTAGTAAGGTCTAGAAATATCCCTGCTGGATGCATTCCCTCATCCAGGGCATTATACACCTTGTGGAGAAATTGAGTGATTGCCGTAATGGTACTGTGATGCTTTCTGAAGCCATGCTGTGTTGCTGCTAGTAAATTATTCTTTGTGAAATAATGAATTAATTGTGTCAATGAAACAATTTTAAATATTTTACTGAAAATTGGTAATAGTAATATGGGCCTGAAGTTAGACAGCTCTTCTTTTGATCCTTTTGTATGCACAGGTTTAACTGTACTTTTCTTCAATGTATTTGGAAATGTGTGCTCCCTGATACTACTGTTGATCATATGGGTAATTATTCCAACTAATTCCTTATTGCATTTTTTAGTTATAATACTGCTCAGTCCATCCCAGCCAGATGTAGTCTTATTCTTTAAGTTATTTATTATTTTTCCTATTTCCTCCACACTTACTTCCTTAAATTCAAAAGCAGTTTCCAGCCTAGGGTAGGGCTTTACCATCTGAGTCAGACCTGTGTTATTAACTGGATTCACAGCTGAAGATATAAAATATTCATTAAATATATTGCAGATTTTATCTGGATCATCAATATGGTTTCCTTCGTGTTGGATACTGTCAATTTGAGCATCTAACTTAGGTGTGGCTTTGCGATATATATTTATTACATTCCACGAAGTCTTCCCTATATTTGTCGATTGAGCTATTTCCTTATCTAGGATCCATTTTCTTAAATTTGAGAGCGGTTTCTGAAATTGGTTTTTAGCTTGATTGTACTTATCCTTAAATATCTGCAATTTTGTTGACTTATGTAGCACACTTAGATCCTTGTTATTTTGCCAGAGTTTAATCATGTAAGCTGGAAGAGTCAGTCTGGTGTTGTTTTACATTTTGGTTACTACTTTCTTAATTTCTTTCACTGGGCAGCAAATATTAAGATATTGTAAAATAATATAAAATTTGGCCCCATTTGTATTTGGACCCTTTTTGCTGAAGAACTAGTTGCCATTCCTCAGATGCTAGCTTACTTTTAAAAGCATTAATGTTTTTCTCTTTAAGCATCCTTTTATGTTCTGCAATCTCAGTCCTTCCTTGAATGCTTGTGTGTTCATAGTTTATAAATTGACATTTGTGGTCTGAGTAGTGGAAGTCCACATTCCAGCATCTAATACTCTTTTACCTCTTTGCTTAGTATTATGTAGTCTATTCTACTAGAAGGAGACTGAGTTACTCTTGTATCTGAATTTACTGCATTCATAAGATTATAGGAGTTACGGGTATTTATTAGCCTGCTGTTATGGTTATTTTAAGATATTCCTCTATATTCAAGTCAGCAAGTATTGTTACCTCATTTGGATCAGAGTGTCCCATTATTCTACTAAAAATATATATGAAACGCCCTACCTCTGATTTTGGTGGACGATAAGTCCCAATAATTTTCTGTTTCACCGTGCCCTTTCCACAACCTTTGATATGGAGTTCAACGCCTGTCACTTCAGTCAAGCCTTCATTATTATACAGATCTAGATGGTTTAATGTATTTACTTTGAGCTGCTGTCTAAGAAGTACTGCTACATCTCCACCTTTAAGATGCTGTTTACAGTAGCTTTTTCCTAGGATATAGCCATCTAGTTTAAAGTAAGTAATTTCCTTAGATTTCAGTCCATGCTCGGTTAACACAACTACACGAGGTGAATGATCATTTACAACAGTCTGCAAAACTTTGAGCTTATTTCTAAGATATTGTTTATTTAAGTGCATGGGCCTTAATGGTACTTTTAGTTTGTCACTTTGAACTTCCCCCTTCTTCTGGATTGTTTATATTGGGCCAAATCTGGAAGTATTGGGATTTAGGACAATAGCCCATCTGTATTGACGAATTATTACATCAACAGCTTTGTTTACGTCTGATGCAAGTCCCTTTTTACCACATAGATTTAAATGTTGACCATACGTTGTGAAACTCGTGTTTTCGTAGTTGTTGACGTCAAGAAGTCTTAAGTTTTTAAACTTTAACAGAAATGTTGTAATTTTTTATTTGTTCGTCGAATTTCACTATTTACACAGGACCAGACCGCCAAATCAAATCTCAGAGGTAAATTCGCTACTACTACATTTGTAGTCGATAGCAACTGGAAGATAACGATCAGATTTCTTATAAATGGATTGGCCTCTTTGCAGTAAACATCGTTTGGTCCCGCTATGATAACAACACAGTCACTTTCACTGGAACTGCCACATTCTTTTTGTATATTGCTGGGTACAGTTCCAAATTTCGGTCCTGGCTTAACAACAGCTGACACACTCACCTTCTCCTTAGCAGAGTTAGATACAAAGTTTGAAACATTGCTTGCATGGTTGTCTCCATTTTTAATTTGAATCCATGATGTATTTATTTTTGCATGGCTGAAGAATGGTTCTTTGGAGATATCGGGTGTGTTTTTGTGAATTTTAACACTGCAGAGCTGTCTTCAACATTGTCAGATACAAGGTTTTTTTGTTCGGATTTTGAATATTTATGTAACGTTGGTGCTTGTCTGCTATTCTTACACTATTTTTACCTGAATTGTCGTGTCCTTTTTTTTTCAGCTGCAGCACATTTCTTGGGTTCACGTGATTTAACAATTACAGAACATTTGTTTTCATTCACTTTTAAATTATTTCTGCTCCCTAATATTGCATTTATGTTCTAAAGCAGCACTCTTTATTTGTAGCGCTTTAATATCACTTTGCAACCTTTCAATTATTGAATCATTGTCTCTGATAATGTTTATATACTTCTTTTCACACGTTTCTGTAACATCACACGACCACGAGTTGCCCACAGTTATTAATTTTATGTTTATTTTGCAACAGTTTTCGTGAAACCACCATTTACAGTATTTGCACTGGATACCTTTCCTGACTTTTTTGTTACGTAACGTGCAATTATCACCACTTTTCACGTCAGTTTTTTCGGAACTATTTACACCCGCTAGTCCGATCGGCGCCATCTTTACTTGCTCACTAGGTGTGGGGACAGGCTCTTTCTTGAGCCATTGCAGTTGCCATCACTCAGTGAATTTGGTGACTGCTGCTGTGTTATGGGAAACCTCACTAGGCAAATCCTGCAGTTGTGCGTCTAGTGCCCTTTGTGCACTTCATGCACAATGACTTAGAGCTGTAATTGTCCATGAGCTCAGAGGCATCAATAGTTTCCTAATTCTATGCACAACGTTTTCTATGGGCTCCCCTTGTCTGAGACAACATCTAGTTGTTCTCAAAAGTACCTAGCCATATTTTCCCTCCAATAGCACAACAATAACAATTCCCTTCAATCTTGGAAGGAACAAGCAGTCAAAGTTTTCATGACAATCACATATGCCCTGTGTCTGCTGTTAACTTCAGTTGAGCCATATTCACCAACTGCTCATCGTTCCATGCTCCTAACGTTCCAGCCTTGTGAAGGTTGTCTACGAACTTCTAAACACTTTCCCCTGAACTACTCAAAAGAGAAAAAATACTGTAATGTGGTGGTGGTGGTGGTGGTGGTGGTGCAAGCATCTAACGTGGCTACGGAAAAAAGCAGGAGACATTTTTTCCCTTCTCTCTACCTGCTACTTTTCTAGCTTCTTCTGTAACTCATTATCTGGCCAGATCTGGCTCCATCTAGCTTGCTATACTCACACCAAAAGAAAAATGCAAAATAACAAAATGAAAAAAACAGATATAAAACTGAAATATGATATTGGTATTTACTTGTACTCACTTGTTGAATACTGCCATCGTATTGCCACCGTTGAGGTTGGCCTTATTGTTCTGCATTACTGACTTAATCCAGACACCCACCATTGTCCATCTAACCTTCAGATACCAGTTGTGAAGGGTAGATTCTAGGGTCCTTCATTTGTCATTTGGTGAACACTGCTTTGGTCTGTGAGAATGGCACAGCTCCTCTACCATCCAGGAGTTGTGCGTTCAGTAGCAGACACGGTGGTCAGGAACTAGTCAGCAAGACATGCACAGGTAACAAATAATTTTTATTTAACAACAAATTCCCAAATGCAATGCAGAAAGTAAGTGTATATGCACATCCACAGGGTCAGTCAGGTGACAAACAACAGTTTACGACTTTTTAGGCTGCATGGCCTACGAGACAGCTTGGTGGTGCTGAGGCACTTTGATTCTTAGTCAGTATTTGGTGATCACAGCTTCCATGACTGATTTCACTTGTAGGCATCAGCTGCAGCTTTTGCAGCATTACAGTGGTGGAGTGGCAAGGGTGGCCTCCAACTCAAGAGCTCAGTGTACAAGCAAAAGTCTGACGACTATGACTGCTTTCCAATGGAGGATAGAGCAGGAAGTGGCAGTGGCAGTGTAGTTACAGTGATCAGCTCAAACATACCTGATAGCTGAAAGGGCACAATCAGTGATAATTGGTTTCACTACTACCCACGGTGATGTCACATTCTGAAGTCGATCACACAGACTTGCCATCACCCTCTGTGTCATGCTGCTGCAAGGGACTGTGTTGAGGATTACTAGCTACTCCGAATATGTCAGAACTTGTCACACCTTGGCTTTCCAGCTACATCCCCCAATCTTAATCTCATAGAAAAAGTGTAACACTATTTGGAACAGCAAGTGCAATGTAGTACTCATCACCACCACAATTTGGTAGCTCTATGGGATATAATAATTTGTGGCTTCAGCTAAATGAGGCATACCAAAAGAAACATTTAGACATCCTTCATTACTGCACTGAGGTTATTATCAAGGCCAGACACAGTGTTGCTTTGCAGCAGTGTGATGTTTCTTGTGGGTTGGTTTTCCTGATATGCTTGTTTTTAGTTAAGCAATGTGGTTTTGATGAATACTGTTATTTTATTTTCAGTAACTGCAGTATGAAATAAATTGAAAAAATTGTATTATAAATTTAGAACTACCTTGGCTTCCATTCCAAAGCCATAATATGGTGATGCCCAATGGACAACCTACAAAGGTGAAGGTTGTTCACCCCCAGTTACAATTTCATTAGAACCTGAAATTTGTTGCACAATGTTCTTCCTGCTCTGTTCACCTGACCACAACAGCATTGCTCTGGTGCAAATGTTTAGCTATAGGGCACAGTCCTTGGTGTCACAAGATAGGGACGACAATCACCTACTGCAATAGCAACAAGGAAACATCTCCTGGAAACCAGCCCCATGACTGTGAGGGACAGTTAAGAAGCCTGCAGTGCATTGCAAATAGTCTACGTGGGGAATAGGCGTGCTGCATGATGGCATCTGAGGTCGGCAGAAGTGGGCCGTGCTTTGGGGTGGGGACAGCAGAGCGGGAGATGTGGCAACATCGAGGGAAGACTCCGGCACAGCCGCAGTGTGAGTGACTGACGAGTTGAGGAGTGGCATCATGCCACGAGTTAGCCCAACTCATCTGAAGTGGAGTAGGAAGCCAAAAACATCACAATTGCTGCAGTCGGAGCTCCAGTGAGTTGATGGACAGCCAAGGAAACAAATCCTTCTAAAGAGGTGGTGTGCCAAGGTGCCAGGACTGCTACTACACTTACAGTCAACACAGTGTGCAGCTGCAGATTGTGGACACTAACAGGCCAGGAGCGCAGGTGGTGTATCCCTGAGCTGCACGGACAGCAGTTCCAGAGAAGACACATACAAGCGCATCCGTATTAAAAGAGGAGCACAACAGTGTTTTGGGAACCTGCAGTAGAATGTAGGTCAGTTGACTTCATTCATTCAAGCTATATTTACTCTACAGTAAATATAGCTTGAATGAAGTCAACCGACTAAAAGGGACTTGCAATACAGTGGTCGAACTCCCCGAATGGGGCCGGCCAACAATGCCATACAATCATTTCCATTTTTTACTCTGCAGTGAAGCACACAAGCAGTGTGCACTTAGTGTAACAATTTGTCAGTTATATTCCACAAGGAAGCACAGTGTGGTGTGTTACATCATTATTTTGCCTGTGCACTTGGCGTGCAGTTGAGGAGTTCTTTTCTCAAAGCAAGAGCTATATTACCCTTTTATGTTGTTGTTTCTCCGAGTTTAACCAGAATTGTGTGTGCTATTTTACAGGAAACTGTAACTGCTAATTTTGTGTAGGAAGTATTTTAGTTGATTGATAGTGCTGCTAGTAGTGAATAGCTGGTGAAGGGAATCTAGTATTTAGTTCAAGTGTGGACATGCAAAAGTTTAGCCAAGTCTGACTTCTGCTTTCCTGATTTGTTATTTTTATTAAGTGGCTCTATCTGGAAGCTATTTGCACTTTGTAATTATTGTTTTTTTTTTTTTTTTTTTTTTTTTTTTTTTTTTTTTTTTTTCAAGAGGTAGTATACTGTGAACTACTTATGTTCTTGTTGTTGTTATTGGGACAGTATTAATTTCAAATGTTTTATCACTGTGCTGAAGAAATGATAATTAATTTGTTCTATCATTATAATGCCTAGACTCCAGGAACTGTAACTGGGCCACATATTAAATGCAACCATTGTTAATTATCAAGGAAGTGTTATATATTTGCCGAGGCAAATCCACCCTTGCACAACCCCCAGACCAAACCCCACCCCATCAAAAATCCTACACTACAAGGTATTGATGTTGTATGTATTTTTCAATAAGCTATCTAAAAATGAAACACAGATCAAAAGAGAAAATGATGTCAAAATCAAAAAAGGTATATCGCTGTGAGAATGTATTAACTGTACAATGTCTTCATCTCGACTTTCAACATCTACAAGTAGTGTGTCAGTCCCAGAAAACTCAGTGAGAGAAGATATAGGCCTAGCTTTATTACAGAAAAAACTGCAATTTCTGATAGAGGAAAGGAGCTACAAGAGACAAAGATGACAAAATAAAAACAAACAAAACACCCACACCTTCATGATTCTAACACTGTCACCTTATGATAAAATGTAATACTGAATGAAGGTGACAAAACTAACTTAATTTCTAAAACCCACAACTCTTTTAGTGCTGTATAACTATCCTGACTGCAGTTTGACATATACAGATAAGATCAGTGGAACAATCTCAGTAAAAAATTACTATGAAAATGCTGGAAGGTATAAACCTACTAGATTCTTCTGAACTGAATTGATACAAAGATTTCAGGTGTTGGACTAAACTGAAGCACAAATAAATGAAATGTTATCAAGTGCTGGAAAGCTGCGTTTGTTTATCAAGTTCCATTATTCTCTTGTACAAAAATAATTATTTAGAAAAGTAAATCATTTAGAAAGGGGTAACTGACTGAGTTTTATAGTATGTTTGTTGTATGTTACTCATATACTTCTAAAACAATTTTCAAATATTACACCAATATCTGCTTACCTGATTATATCATTAATCACTTCTCTTGTAAAATGGATCTATGTTGACAGTTCCATTGCTTCGATAATCAATGTGTGATTTATTTATATTTTGTAGTTCGCAGTTTTAAATTGCTGTAAAGATTGTGAAACACTCTTAACAACATACATTTTTTGGTACTGATAGGGAGCCCAAGTGGTATTTGTTATCCAACTGGGCAGGATAAATTTTAGCATATACATATTTTACTATTTTTGTTCCAGCATAGTTTTGCATTTGTGTGTGTTGTGTGACCTAGCCACTGCTTGTAGTTCCTTGAAGTTTGGAGCTGCAATTAACTATGTCGTCGTTCATAATTGCTTGTGGTTTTCATTTAAAATGTGGAATACTCCAATTTTCTATCACAGTAAACAAAAAAGACAGCCTTAAGTGGTCACGACCGTGTGTAATGCTTTCATTTTATTAGAGGCAGAACAAAGAATACAGGGCCTGGAAAAACCTCAACAGGTTGTGAACAGGTGTCACAAGGTGCAACACTCATCTGAAGTAGTGGGGTAGCCGTGATAATGAATGTCATGAATGAGGGTCTGCAGCAACCTGAGCAAGGCCCTGTGACATGGAAGACATGTTTGCAGTGAATAATTGTGCCTTTCTGGTTGCTGAACATTTGACTCAAAGTATTAAATTCTCTGTAATTAATAATACAGTGTAGTTTTTATTATATGGTATTTTAGTGTTCTTTGGACTCTAATGAATAAATAAATAAAATTTTATTACTATTTGCTTGATTCATCTGTTAGCCACAAAACAATTAGTAATGTGTTGTATAGCTGCACCAAAAATAGTTATCAGTCATGAAAAGGACACACTACAGATGTAGGTGACTATTTTCTTGCAATAATACTAATGTAAACAAATATTAAGCACCTAATAGGAGGAAAACAGCAGTTTCATATATAACTGAGAAACAGAAGCTTTTTCAAAGCAGCAATTTTCTTTCTAATTTGATTAAATGTAACTAGAATAAGTGTGAATAGCAGGGTAGGGTTATTTTATTGTTAAAATTGTGTACAACTCTTATTTTATTTTTTGCTTGTGCTTTATGCATTGACTCTTCTACGTTTTTTAATGTTCTCCTTGGTGGTATCCATGGCTTTGCAAGCTCTGCCAGCTGACGTCACTTTTGTTCAAGCAACTGTTAGCGATATTTTTAAAGTCTTAAAGAACACTCAAAATCAGTATTTCTTCTCACTAGCTAAGTATTTGAAACAAAGTACTGTAATCTTGTGCTCACTTCATAGCGCTCCCCTTGAGTTGCCTTTGTAATCAGTCAGCAGGTCTCAGTATATTTCTTAGAGTTATGTGGTGGACATTTAAGTCTATTTACAAAACTGGATATACGCAAATAATCTCTAATTATCAATTATTGTTAAAATATTATGATCTGGACTATCACAGAATTTTATATAAATGTCTTTAACATTTTAATAATTACTCAGCTTTCTGAGCTGTCAGCATTGTTTTGAGAAGGTAGCTTATAACAGAACATTGAGCCACTTCTGAGACAATTGCTACTCAGTTTCTACAAGGATTTTCTACAGAGGAAGCAATACATGATCTCATCTCAGTTCTGTCAGAAATAAACAAGAAAAATTCTAGAAATCTGACAACCCTTTGATTGTGCTGATATTCTGCTGTGGAAACTACAATGTTATGATGCTAAAGGCATCCCCCTTGCATGGATGGCGTCAATTTCAACAACAGAAAACAGATCATAACTTTAACACATGACACCACTGCAATAAAATTGAATTCTGAATAGGAAAATATTAAATGTGGCTTCCTGAAGTATTTGGTACTTGGTCCACTCTTGCTCTTGAGCTGCATAAATGATTCATTACGGCCACTCCTCAAAAACTGACATTTCCAGAATGAGATTTTCACTCTGCAGCAGAATGTGCGCTGATATGAAACTTCCTGGAAGATTAAAACTGTGTGCCGGACCGAGACTCGAACTCGGGACCTTTGCCTTTCGCAGGCAAGTGCTCTACCAACTGAGTTACCCAAGCACTACTCACGCCCCGTCCTCACAGCTTCACTTCTGCCAGTACCTCGTCTAGCTCATTTGGTAGAGCACTTGCCTGCAAATAGCAAAGGTCCCAAGTTTAAGTCTCGGTCCAGCACACAGTTTTAATCTGCCAGGAAGTTTCACTGTGACATTTGTTGATGAGAGAAGCAAAGGATCCAAAAACATCCACATTAGACCTAGGCTTGCAACTGGTTAACAGCAAACAGCCTACTTATAAATTCCAAACAAATATACGTGACTTGCAGGTACCTGAAGTAGAGAACAATGGACATTCACAGAATATAATGCCTTGTAAGAATTTGAAGACAGATAATAAACTGAATGCCACCAAAATGTGGATAAGTTAACCATGAAGTTCAGTTTTGCCTGCTATCACTCTCTGCACACTTCCAACACTATCCCATGGTTATAATCTTCTGGGTCAATGCAGCTGAAGTTCAAAATGTCTATTCTACATAAGCATGCACTATGGTTGTCGTATAAGTTGATAATCTACGATCTTTAACCAGGCTGCCTATGGAACTTTGGTTTCTTTTATGTAAATGCTAATACATTTATGCGTTAACTTTTGTGATGCAGTAAGAGTGGATACAGTACAAGCAGAATGACAGAAGTATTTAAATTATGCTTCATACCTCGGAATCAGAAAAAGTTTCATATTCTGGTGCAAAAGTTCAACAGGTTGCCATCAGAAATCAGATAGGAAATCTGAAATCTAAATATTCACAATAAAGTGAAAGATTAGCTTATCAGCAACTGCTGCTAATTTGTCAGATTACAGGGACTCCCAGATGTTACAGTCAATGTTAATTATATAATGAAATTAGTTTTCATTTTAAAATAACAGGATCAGTGCCTATATTCTGGCCATGCTATACACATGCTTAGTTTGAAGGATTAGATAGTAACAGCAGCTTATTACTGAAAGAGGAATAACAGTGGCTTTGTTCAAGATTTTATCTGGAAGTAATACCTGTAACTACACTCCTGGAAATGGAAAAAAGAACACATTGACACCGGTGTGTCAGACCCACCATACTTGCTCCGGACACTGCGAGAGGGCTGTACAAGCAATGATCACACGCACGGCACAGCAGACACACCAGGAATCGCGATGTTGGCCGTCTAATGGCACTAGCTGCGCCGCATTTGTGCACCGCTGCCGCCAGTGTCAGCCAGTTTGCCGTGGCATACGGAGCTCCATCACAGTCTTTAACACTGGTAGCATGCCGCGACAGCGTGGACGTGAACCGTATGTGCAGTTGACGGACTTTGAGCGAGGGCGTATAGGGGGCATGCGGAAGGCCGGGTGGACGTACCGCCGAATTGCTCAACACGTGAGCCGTGAGGTCTCCACAGTACATCGATGTTGTCGTCAGTGGTCGGCGGAAGGTGCACGTGCCCGTCGACCTGGGACCGGACCACAGCGATGCAAGGATGCACGCCAAGACCGTAGGATCCTACGCAGTGCCGTAGGGGACCGCACTGTCACTTCCCAGCAAATTAGGGACACTGTTGCTCCTGGGGTATCGGCAAGGACCATTCGCAACCATCTCCATGAAGCTGGGCTACGGTCCCGCACACCGTTAGGCCATCTTCCGCTCACGCCCCAACATCGTGCAGCCCGCCTCCAGTGGTGTCGCGACAGGCGTGAATGGAGGGACGAATGGAGACGTGTCGTCTACAGCGATGAGAGTCGCTTCTGCCTTGGTGCCAATGATGGTCGTATGCGTGTTTGGCGCTGTGCAGGTGAGCGCCACAATCAGGACTGCATACGACCGAGGCACACAGGGCCAACACCCGGCATCATGGTATGGGGAGCGATCTCCTACACTGGCCGTACACCTCTGGTGATCGTCGAGGGGACACTGAATAGTGCACGGTACATCCAAACCGTCATCGAACCCATCGTTCTACCATTCCTAGACCGGCAAGGGAACTTGCTGTTCCAACAGGACAATGCACGTCCGCATGTATCCCGTGCCACCCAACGTGCTCTAGAAGGTGTAAGTCAACTACCCTGGCCAGCAAGATCTCTGGATCTGTCCCCCATTGAGCATGTTTGGGACTGGATGAAGCGTCGTCTCACGCGGTCTGCACGTCCAGCACGAACACTGGTCCAACTGAGGCGCTAGGTGGAAATGGCATGGCAAGCCGTTCCACAGGAGTACATCCAGCATCTCTACGATCGTCTCCATGGGAGAATAGCAGCCTGCATTTCTGCGAAAGGTGGATATACACTGTACTAGTGCCGACATTGTGCATGCTCTGTTGCCTGTGTGTATGTGCCTGTGGTTCTGTCAGTGTGATCATGTGATGTATCTGACCCCAGGAATGTGTCAATAAAGTTTCCCCTTCCTGGGACAATGAATTCACGGTGTTCTTATTTCAATTTCCAGGAGTGTATATAACTGAGATTAGGTTAGCACTAGCTGTAACTGTTTGTTGCTGTGTTTTTACAGAGGTTGCCTACAATGTGTTTCTGCCCTTTAACATAAAACAGAACTTGCTCCACATCTCTGAAGGCTGTCAGGAAGAGGAATCTACTCATATAATGAACTGTGCGAATCATTCCTTCCTACCAACATTTACAGTACCATCACAAAACTAATTTAAAGCTCTAGGATTTCTTAAATTCTGGTTTCCCTTGATTTTTGCAATTTCCTAATTTGCTTCAATGTGGTACCCTCTTTCCTGCCTGAAAAAGTTTTTCAGTTTCAGTTATAATTTCTCTTGCCTTTAATAGAATATTAACATACTGAGGCATCCACATCAGTTGAAGAGTCCCATTAAGGTTCAGTTCTGAGACTGAATCATACATAAATAAGTTGAAAGGACTTATCAGAAACTAAGGCTTGCTAATGATACTAAACAGTAATACTAAAAAAGCACTGAAATATAACCACACCATACACAGTCCCAGTGAGAACTGAAAAGGCCAACAACTGGTTCACAGCCAACAATTTAATCCAGATCTTTCAGGCACACGCCATATTAAGCCTCAAATATATAATTGACACTTTCTAGTGTTAGAAACACAAATGGGCAAACAGTACAATTGTTTGGTGGTGCAGCTGGACAATAAGCTAAACTAACAAGCAGAATGTAAAGCCATTGATATCCAGCTGTTGTTTTCTTAAAGTATTGTAATACCCTGTCGTTAACTGATCAGTACTTTCAAAATCACCCTGTAAAAGCTTGTGAAATGTACCGGTATTTATGAAATCACAGTCAGATGCCCATGTTAACCAAATTAACAATTCAGAAGCAGGGAAGCAGCCTCCTAGTAACCTAAGCAAAGACATTGTTACATTATAAATACTTCTCAGAACAACAACAGCTTGCCAATTTAAGCTAAATTTGAATGATTTTTGTTATGCTAGGATCCCTGAGGTCTTTTGGTGGTTATGACAAACAAACAAATGTTAAGTAATATTCACAGTGTCCATTATGTCCTTTTCTTAAATATGCATCACAGATGAAGTTGATAATTATTCAAAATTTTTCTGTAATTGAGTTTTAATAACTCCTTCATTTATGTTTATAGTTCTCACCGCTGCCCTTTGTAGATCTTTTTCCTGCATTCTCCTGCACTTTCACTACTAAGCAT
The DNA here is from genome assembly GCF_023897955.1 of Schistocerca gregaria. NCBI lineage: Eukaryota > Metazoa > Arthropoda > Insecta > Orthoptera > Acrididae > Schistocerca > Schistocerca gregaria. The sequence continues at coordinate 244,729,101 of NC_064921.1, forward strand.
TTAGTAATGATTTACTTCACTGCAATTTTACATGCATAATATGGGATAAAAATACAAAACTGAATAGTGGCCTACAGAAAGATGTGTACCTTCCCTTACCTAGAGATACAACACAACACACATTTTTGTTTCCAATTTGAGGAAGTGCAGTACTCCATCAAACAATATTGATAAATGTGAGGTACAAAGGTCATTTCAAAAGACCTGCAAACCAAGCATGTACAACCATTATTGTGGTGTGATTAAGTTTAAACACATGTCAAGTTTATGCATTTTTGTTGGTACACATGGCTGTATCTTAGTAATTCAATTTTAAAATTGAAGCTGAAATCGAGTCATGACATATAATGAGCAGCGTTCCTACATCAAAATCTAAGCCCTATGTGGAAAGAACCCAACAGAAATTTACAACACTTTGAGAGAGGTGTGTGGGAATGATGTAGTGTTTCACCGTACTGCAGTGGTCTGCTAATTTACATGAAGATCGGGTAAGCAATGAGGACAACCCAAGAAGTGGAAGGCCATCAACTGCAATAAATTATATCTCTCAAGTTACTGTTAATGACATTTGGAGAAAGGATCAACCCAAAAAAAAGAGGAAATTGCATATGAGGCCAGACTGCATCATTTCAGTTTCAGAATCATATCTGAAAAGTTAAAGATTAGAAAGTTGCTGCCAGATGGTTTCTACACAATCTGAGTGAAGAGCAGAAAGCAAATCATAAAAGAACTGTAGAAGAATTGCTTCAACATTACTTAACAGAAGGAGATCTGTTTCTGAAGGATTGTTGCACTGGATATATTTTGAACCTGAACCGAAATCTCACTCATCACAATGGGTAAGCTCTGACTGACTATGCCCAAAATAAATTCTTCCGCCAACAATCAAAGGTGAAAGCAATGACATTTGCACATGACAAGTTGAACCATAGCTTCAAATAATGCCCCAGGGTGCTTCTGTAACAGACTGTTATTCCAACCCATTTCTACAAAATGTTCTACACCAAAAAATTTGTCAAAGAAGGCTTGCCACTGGTGTCCTCATTTTGCACGATAATTCAAGACCGCATTTTGTTCTACCAGTGGGAAAAAAACTCTAAAGAATGTTGGTGAGAAATATTTCCCCACCCATCATGTAGTCCTGATCAGAGCCCACCAGACTGCTTGCTTTGCATTTAATCTGACATCTCAGTTTCAACTTTTATTTTAAAACGTAATTATTCAGGAGACAACCATTCACCCAGTAAAAATGCATGTATAACTGTCATTTCTAAACTGCTCACAACACGACATGTATTTCAGCTTGCTCACACTGCCGTAATGGGTGTGTGTGCCCATTACATCAAATGTTTAGAGGTTATAGAGTGCATCTTGGGAAACAACTTTCCTTATTTTCTTAGAGACAAAATGTTCCTTGATGCTACCCAGAGATGTTAGGTGTCATCTTATTAAATTTGTTAGCCCTGTGGCAATGAAATGTCACTGAACTATAAGGGTCTTAACCAGGTGTGCTGCATCTTCATACTACTTACCCCCGTAAATAGACTGTACGATTTTCCACAAGAAAACTTAACAAGTGTGCAAGCAAACAAAGATTTTTTTAGGAGCTTGGCCTACACCCTTTCACGTAGAGCAGATGACTGGACTATAGGCAACACACATTGCATACGAACTCTTCAGTGTGCCCGAGTCCTACCACCTCTCAGAGGCATAACCAATCACAGACAACACCTAGTGTCTGTGAACACTTTGTATCTGACAAAATTTGTCTCCATGATGTGGTCTATCAGCCACAGCTTGAAATAAATCTTTGCCATAGGTCTGTTTCCTGGGGCATATTTATTGACTACCTGGACTATTTGATTTGTTGTGAATTTTCATCACTTTCACTTGCTACTTGATGTTACTGTTAAACATAATTTTTCAATTTCATGTTAAATTGCAAATTAGTCATTGGTTTCTTTACCAATGACTGTCTTTTTGGGAATATTTTCATATAAATGGTGACAGTCATAATGTTGCTGTGCATTTGTCATGTAAGTTCAAATTTCTCGTGTTGGAGAAGGAAAAAAGGAAGGGATGTATCAAAGCCTTAGCTTGTCTTTTATTCTTTTGTTTTGAATTGTTTTATATCACTCATCAGTGAAGTGTTTGTCCATAGACATCGTCGTCGTCATCAGCAGCAGGTACCTATCAATCATCAATTTAATATTCTATTTAATTCAACTTGTTTGGCCTGCACACATGTTTTTGTGAAATGCAGTTATAAAAAGGAAAGGAAGGAAGATTTTAACATCCTTTCAACTTCAGGCACAGGGCACAAGTTCAGATTTTTTCATGGATGGAGAAGGAACTCAGTTTTTTTCAAAGGAACCATTCTGACTTGGGCCTGGAGTGATGTAGGGAAATCATGCCAAACTTTAGAGGATAGTCAGATGCAGTTTTGAACCACCATCCTCTTGAATGCATGTCCAGTGTGTTAACCACTGCACCACCTCACTAGGTAGTTATGAAGTACCATTCAAACTAATATGAAATACCTAATCTATCCTCAATTCAATGAAATATTTCTTTGTCTACAGATTATTCAGCAATGAAAAATCATTTGAAAATGAAACACACAGTTAAATTTCAAGCAATTATTGAAAGTACAACAGCTGCTGCATCTACACCATGTTAGCCATCCTTGGTACAATTTCGTCTTCTACATTGAGAGAAAAGAAATTGGCTATGTCAGAAAAGTTTGAAAGGAAATTGCTTTTGGATATAGATATGAAAGCCAAAAAATATAGTTATTTAATAGCAGAAACTATTATACTGGACAACAAACTATTAGGTATCATAGAAAGGACCACATTTTACAAGTTCTTAGAATAAGTTTAACAGACACTATAAATTGCAAAACTTATAGTGTTTCCAAAAACACTGTTCTTGACAACTATTCTGAAAAAATAAAACATTTCAGGTGCCCTCTTGTTTCCTATGACTTCTGATACACAGAAGTGTGTGTAGCGATGCCTCCCTTCCTGAATTTCACAGATCATGTGTTTTGTTGTCACCTGAATTCCATCTGGTAGTGAGTTCTTGCAATTAAAAAAAAAAAAAAAAAAAAAAAAAAAAAAAAGAAGGGGGGGGGGGGGGGGGGGAAGGATAACAGTATCACAGTTCACTAGGATATTGGCCACAACATACATTGACTCATTTATGACAGTGACACTAAGGTGATGAAAGAGGTTCGAGTGGTTTAGTGGTTCTGCTGAAGTTTCACCCATTCATTTCAGTGGCTGTAAATGAGTTATTGGAGCTCTCTGGCCTGAAGCAGCGGTTTGTCATTCAAGCTCAGTTACAGGAAACTGTTCACTGTTCAAAAGAAGCTAAATCGATCTGAGCATCAGCTGGTTCGAGGTATCAGCACAAGGTGGAATTCTGCCATTTATATGGTAGAGCACCTGTTGGATCAAAATTGGGCCATGTTGCTGTATGTGGCTGATTATGTTATGCTTAATAATTTGATGTTTCATCATTGGTGCTTCATGGAGCATTGCATTAAGCTTTTGTAGCCTTTTGAAGAAATAATAAATAAGTCCTTCTGCATATCCAAATGCAGCCAGTGGGCCAGTAACCATGAATTTGACAAAGATTGTCAGAATTTATCTTTAGCAACTTGCAGCGGAGCAGTGTATACAGCAAAGAACTTTTCTCCAAAGCTAGTTTTGCTTACAAAAGACAAGCAGAATCGCTTACTACCCCTTAACACGCAGAAACTGGTGTTCATTCACCCTATATTGCCTCTAGTTCAATAAGAGCACTGATGTTTTCTGTTAGAATTAATAATAAGTGGTGTTTTTATTTGAAGATAAATGCTGCTTTGTTCGTAGAGCACCTTATATGTTAATTAAATGAAGACTGTTTTGTGAAAATTTCATCTCCATCTCCTCCTCCTCCTCCTCCTCCTCCTCCTCCTCCTCCTCCCCCCCCCCCCCCCCCCCCACACACATATATATTTACCTTCTCTCCAGCAGGTAAAATTAGGCTGGATACTGGATAGTTGCATGATATCGCTTTGGTCTCTATTAATAATGCTAGCCAGGAGCTGGAAGTGCACCCCAGAACCCGTTACAGTCCTTAAGATAACTGGTGCCGAGGCAATGTCCTACAACACCTGATTTGCTTGGCTGTTTCAGCACAGGTTACATCTTGCTCAATACACCAGCCCTCCTTGGTCCTGATTGTCTGACCTACATGACATGCTACAACTGCAAGTGATACAGTAGACACTTGCCTCACACAAGTCATGATCACTCTTTATAGATTTTAAAAGGGCTCAAATCTTATACAATAGTTGAAAAAACACTTTACACCATTTTTCCATATAATACGATCAATCCCATTGGAAATGCTACCTGCTTAGGACAGAAAGGCCGTAGACTCTGATATCACCTCATTATTTTCATCACTTTCTCAATTCATAGTTGGTCAATAATGCATCTGAACTGTCTTTCACTTCAACCATTCTTAACAAAGGTGACTGAGGTGGGCTAACTCAGCTGACAAACTTACAGGATGTGATATGACAAGAGCTCTAAGAAACAAGGTATGAAATATTTCTTCATGCCAGATGTAGACAACTAAGCCTGAAGACGCAAATCAGTATGAGTGCCCTTCCTATAAACATGCCCCGATGTACCACCCACCTCCCCACAAGCACATCAAGGAAGAAGAGGCAGCCATCCTTTCCCACTTCCACTATGAAATAGATATTTGGCTGGACTGAATTCAGATGTTCAAAAAAGCTGTTCAAATCCTCACTTCCTTGAGGTCAAACAACAAAAGTTGTGTCTATGTATCTGAACAAACAGGCTGGTTTCACTTTCACTGACTTCAAGGCATATAAATTGAAATCTTCCATAAGCAGATTGTCAAAACATGACACAGAGATTCCCACCGCAACTGTCCATCTGTTCACAGAACTGGCTATTCAACAAAAAATGGATGTCAAAACAGGTCAGGCTTCCTTAATACTACTCCAAACTTACCTTCAACTAAATGTAACAAATCAGAGTAATCTGAAAGCATTCCCTTTCAACATACGAAATAAGTTGAGTTTAGTGTGAGGATCAAGTTGACCTACTAGTGAGCTCAACACAGTAGCAAGACGTTATGCTACACAGTGTGTCTGAGCACTAATTTTACTGACAAAAAGCCTCATGGATCTTTGGATGACCATATATTTCAGCAAACAGCACAATACAAGGTAAGACTTTACAGTATCTCATGGCAGTGAGCGTTTCTTCAGGAGGCTGGCAGTCTCCCTCTCCCTCCCCTTTTTGTCAGTTCTCAGGTCAGCACCGAGTTTGCGATACACTGGATCAGATAGTGAACACTACATTTTTTGAATGTAACCCCCTTGTCCACACATAAAAGTATCAGGGTTCACCCTGAATGGAACACAAAGCATCCATCCGAGCTGCTTGGATGTTATCCTTGAGTGAATGTGCAATGTGAAAAGTCCAGCAGTACATGCATCTCTCTCCACCACGTCTACAGCATCAGCAGGCAGTTTGAAAACCACCTGTTTGGTAGAACTTATAAAATCAACAACTGGTAAATGCTTTGGCATGGTGTGAAGCTCAAACCACCAAGTAGTTGAGACAGTGAGCATTCTGTAAACAAGACTGAAAAGATTTCTAAGATGTCAGATAATGTCATCCTTCAAGATAAATAAAGAACTCTCTCACTTCCCTCCCCTTTCACCTTCTACTACTCAGTGGTTCTTACGGCACAAAAACTGATATGCACTAATAAGAGTCACTTCAGCATTTACTGTTAAAAAAATGTCTCACACAATAGAACAGAAACTTGGGTTTACAAAACTAATATGAGTAACATAAATAGAGAAAAAGAACATTTGTTAGTTAACAAGGAAGACTTCCATTTATTCACCAATCAGGTCTACTGATGTTTTACTGACTGGCTGAAATATTGGCAAACAAGTAAAATGACTTTAGGGAATTTGTTTCTAAAGATTTATTTCATCATTTTATTTTACATATAATAAATTTCATACAAGTAACATTTCAATAATGTTAAAAACAACATTTTAATTGTGTGCAGTTGATAATGTACCATTCACAGCACTTTGGCATTTACGGTTAACACATGTTTCAATTTTCATTTAAAAAAACTCAGAACACCATTGGAATGTATGACAATGAAAGTAGAAAAGCTGATTTTATGAGGGAGCCAGGATTTATGTAGGACTAACAGCAAAATATACAGTATATACAAACATCATATGTACACACAATTCAGTAACATTCTGGGAAATGGTGAATATACAGATGCAAGATGCTATTTCCAAATCTGATATACTGAAATGTTTTTTCAAGACAATAACCGGATGAAGTAGAAAAAAGAGAAAACATTCAATGAAAGAATAAAGGTGTAGAAAATTATCAGATTTTAAACAGACTTGCAAAGCATGTGTTAGGGGAACGCTTCGCAGTTACCCCACTGTTATGCATAATAGATTGAAAAGAAAAATACTACAGTCGAACCTTGAAAGTAATTTGACACTCATGGACCGGAAACTGCAAACAAGGTTAATACCAAGGTAGTTAATGGTGGAATGTCAATTTTATAGAATGAAACACAAAAAAGAAGAAAAATGAGAGAGACAATGGTAGTTGAAGTCCAAACGAATTTCATATGAAACAATTCTACAAATATATCATTCGTATCATTAAAAATTTTGTATTCTATATAGATGTCCTCATCTTAAACTTTACACATTTAACATATTCACTTATATACGTATAATGTGGAAGCACTATTAACACTTTCACCTTTCTATACACTCGAGAGATTCTGCCTTCCAAACACACAATTTTTCTTCACATGACACACATCCATTACAACTAACAGTTCTAATTTTAAGATTAATTTTGTAATAAAAATAGGTGTATATATTGTCACTCAATCTGTGCAGCACACCACCTCTGACCATTCACTTTTGATAACTACTTTGTCCATATAAAAATCACTTTATGTACTGGTCAATTGATTTTGACAAACAGAATGCAAGGAAGATGCCAATCAACTGGAGCAAACCCAAGCCAATGCCAACACCTATAACTATTCTTATATGTTCATCCACCCATACCAAGAACTTGTTATAGCAACCCTGAAAAACAAGAATCCAGAAATTAATATAATTTATTCTGTAAGAAATATACAATCATCATACAAATAAAATTAACTTACATCCATCCAGTAAGAATTTTGGTTTGATGCACTAGCTGGGCAAGCTGAATACTTTGGTTGGAATTTTGCTATATCCCCTTCAAGAATGCAGCAAGACCTTGGTACTGTGGCATTCCATTTTGGAGCAGTTTTGAAATCTTCCCAGTTCTGAACTCCACAGCATTTGAACTGAACACAAAAAATACATATCATTGGGGAAAAAATAAAATAAATAAACTACACTAACCATTTGTTTAACATGGCAATAATTCTTGTGGAGGTAAGGGTGAAGGCAGAAAGATGTAATCTCAGAGAACAATGTTAGAGTTGCCTATAGTGGCTATGCTCACATCTGTTAAATACTATATATATATCTTACACTTACCAAACTCACTCAAATTATTTCATTCCCGATAATCCCTACTGTACACCAATATTTTACAGTAGAAAAATCAATGGACACTCATGTTTTTCTTCTTTCAAGCACAGTGGAAGAGTTATGAACGAATAATTATTGAGAAGTGTGCCTTACTATTTTAGAAAATTAATGTCCAGGCACCAACTTTCAAATCCTGAATGTATGAAGAAAGTTTTGGAAAAGTACTTTCAAACCAGGTGTTTAGAGAGGCTGGACCAGTGGAAAATAATTAGATTTACTAACTCATTTTAGTGTACAACTTCATTTTAGTTTACTACTACATTGCAAATAGTGTTTTAACCACCTGAATTTCTAGAGATACAAATTGCAATTCAGTCTAGTCTCTTATTACTTTAATATTGCTACCTCTTCAGCAATTCATAAGCATTGCAATGTCTGCTACTGAAGTACGTATGCACAATGACTCAGATTATGTACAAAACCTGAACTCAAAGACTTACAGACTTTATTACATTTCTGGACAGTAATTCTATCACAGAATATAAAATGCCTGAGCACACATAAATAAAACAATTCTTAAAAAAGTAGAGAATCAGGTCATGTAGTTACTAGCTTCACAGACACCTGTCTGTACTAAATAACTTAGGTTTTTTTGTAATTGCTCACCTCTGCATTTATGTAGTCCCACATTAGTGTAACAGCATCCTGATTACTTGCATAATACTTCTCAATTGTTGACTTTAAAAATTTTTCTGTCTCATCCTTTGCCTGAAACAAATGCCATATTTATACTTTAATGTCAGTCCATAAATATTTCAGAAGGCTGCAAAAGACTTAATTCCCCAGAATCAGTCAAGATGTGAAGGAGTTTCAAAATCTACTACTGGTCACACCTGTAAAATACGCAGTGGCCAAATAAACAAGCACAAAAATTTGTCCAAAGTAGGGAACAACTATTAATGTGTAGTTTGTGATGAAGTGAGTCAAGTCAGATAACTATCAAATAATGTATGCTGCTCTAATACCTGACCATATGTTCTACACATCACAGTACTATATACAGAAATCACAGAACCTGGGGGGGGGAGAGAAGTTGTTCAAAAGGATTAAGATTACAGACTATCTCCACAGAGCAAAATGTGAGCATTAATTTAAGAAAAAAGCAGGCTTAATAAGAGTAATCTATGCAACCAGACTCAGAATTTTTATTGTCTTGTAACATACACAGTTAAGACTGAGATTTAGTGTACAGGGAACTCATCTACACTGCAATTATAATTGAAATTTACGCAACACTCCTTTTATATTTTCAGCTGATTAAAAATCATAATCAGCAATTTCAAGATCTGGCTTTGGATAGATTACAAGCAAAATTACGCTGCTCTATAAAGTAGCTGCATCACTTTCAAAAGTCAAACTCTTGCATACCACAATCCTGCTTTTTACAAAGTGTCAGTTTTAAAGAGTAGAGTACTCCTGGAGAACTCTTAAGCTAGGTGACTGCCATAATTCAGAAAATATGACTTTTTCCATCTTTCCTTGAAGGCATTACGTTAATAGTGACAACCCCCTCCCCCCCCCCCCCCCCCCCACACACACACACAATATAAAATTAACAATTATGTTATTTTCTCTTACCTCATCTTTGTAAGCAGCTGCAAGACTTCCAGCTGTGATCTCCATTATGAGAATTATCACCAAGAAAACACCATACTGTAAGCATAAAGAATTGTTACTTCCTTCAGATGAGCAACTGATGAGAAACATTTTTTACAAAAGGCTACTAAAAAATGTAATGAGACAACAACAAGTTACAGGATCAGTCCCAAGAAAATAATACAAGATGACATGCCTCTAAAATATTTTGGAGCTGTCCAAAAAGTGAACTACTTCAAGGCCGATGGCTTTCATTAATGACAAACCGACAAGGAGGGTTTGTGTGTAGGCGGAGAGGGTTGTGTAACTATAATGATTCTCCTTCTGTCCTTTATCCCCCCCCTCCCCCTCCTCATCAACCTTAATGGTATTTTATTCTAAGTAGTTTAGAGAAACATTTCCTTTTGAGAGTGTACATAATAAGGAATGTTGCTCAAAAATATTGTAAGTTCAAAATTTTCTTTACCCTTGTCTAGAAATGAGCAAGCATGTGTACAAACAATTTTAATGTAATTTCAATAACAATTAAATAGGACACGTGTCCAAAAAGTTGTTATTTGTATGAAGATGATTTGTTTTGCATGTTCATCATTTGTCTGAGGTACTGCTTTGGTTGCATGCAGCAGATTGAGCTCGACAGCAGAAACCCTTACATTTCAGCAAGTGTTGCATGAAGCTACCAATGCTGTATGGAGTGACAAGGAGGGCCTCAAGTACTACATCGTGATACACTTCATCGAAGAGGCAAGATAACAATACTAACACAAAATATCTGTCTGTAAAACATAATTGAGTATGAGATTAACTACTGCTCAAATCTGATATCTGTACTCTCATACATAATGCAAATTCATTATTCAGAAATTAAAGACAGTATTTCAATCAATGTATGAAATAACACAAAATCACTGCTGCTGAGCGTTTCCATATTTAAACTGTTGGAAAGTGAAGCTGCTGAAATAGTAATCCAAATCAGATAAATATTACATGTGCACTGGGTCTGAAAATTCAGAAAAGAGAGAGAGAGAGAGAGAGAGAGAGAGAGAGAGAGAGAGAGAGAGAGAGAGAGAGAGAGAGAGAGGCACATACTAAACATTTCATTTCAGACTCTGATATTGGCGAAATTTCTCCTTTCAGCTTACAATGGACTATCCCTTTGGTACAAACAAATCCCTTCAATACTTACACAAGTCAAAAGGCATTTCGATTCTCTCAGTGCACCACAGTAGCCAAGAAAACTGACTACAAACATAAATGCTCCAGCTGCTATCAGAATATATGATGCCTGTTCTATAACAGTGGGTTGTGTGAATTGTTGGAACTGAAACAAGAGAAGAAACCGTAGCAGTTAATCTACTACCATCTAAATTAGGTTAAAATAATATAGTAATCTCAAAAAACAATTACAAGCAGTTGTTTGAAACACCACCACTACGACCATCTTTGACAGTTAAAACTATTTATCCTTAAAAATCTCCTCTTGCAATTTCAGTCATTTAATCGTTTTTAATGAGAGTACAAAGAGAACTTCATGGTTCAGCCCATCTCAAAATCTTTTTTGACTTCTGGAAAAGTAAATAAACTTAATAAATTTAACCAAAAAAGTGAGTCAAACACTGATCTATGAGACCAAACATTCTATAAATTGTGGATTATATGCAGGAAATAGCTATAGAGTGTGATGTGGCAGCTGTTAAACTAAAAATTAATTATTTGAAATGCCTATATCAACAAATACAACAAGATATTAAAATTTTGCAAGAGTGGCGTGTCTGCAGATGATTTTTTACATGCCCATTGTTGGTTAGCGTGCCACTGTAGACAGTGTTTTCGTCTCTGAATGTTATTTCTATTATAAATATGTTTGTGACCCCCGATTTATCCCTGTGCGAAATCTTATGTTCGGATCCAACATTTGGGTTTCATCTTTCTTGCATTTAACTCTTGTCACTACACTATAACATTAATATCTGCTTATACGAGTTAAACTGATGCCATACTGAAAGCTGTGTGACTACGTAGAATTTGTGCCGTCGTGCATGAACTGAAAATCACAATGCCACTATAGAAAGCCACAAGCTGTGGCACCACATTACACGCGTGTGTGAACCCTACTTAACAATACATCATTTCTTTCATCAATGACTGCGCTTTCAGCAAGCGAAGATATAACAACATCCCTTATGAGTGCTGTATTTTGGCGAACAACTGAGAAGCATTCGTGCTCTAAACCCTCTTCACCCGCAAAGGTTATTTTACACTCTTCTTTCACTCAATTTTTTTTCAGACACTATGATTATTACTGAGTGGATTTTTGGAACAGACAGATATGATGTTTCCTTAGACAGGGAAGCAAGAACAATTTCTGGTGGCTAAAATGGAGAGGATCTGGAATTATTCAACCTTACACTTTCCCTATTTTCACTTTTAAGTGTTCACCTTTCACTTTTTGCAATGAAAAAAGATTTTTTTCTGCAGATAAACGCGTTAGTCTAAATGATAAGAATTTGACTTTTTATTTACCAGCAGAAAACATCATCCTATTGAAACACAAAAAGGCGAAAACGTTCCATTTAGAAGAATCTGACTGAAAAGTGAGGTAATGCCAGCTGCCTTTGTTCTACCTTCCTCGGCACCTTTAAAAACTTACCCAAACATTTTTGCATGCGAACATGGCGCTCTCGTAAATGCAACTGTCACCTCGCTAACTGTAACTTGTTCACACCCATTGCTCAATGTCGCTCACACCCATTTACTCCAAATTCCCATACTCATTGACTCACTCAGCCCAACTCGTTGTAATTTCCTATCTGTGTGTCTCTCTGTCACTGTCTCCCATCTCACACCCACAGCTGTCCGTTCTGTTATACTACTATTGTCTCCTCTCACTGTCAATTTTTCTCTTACCGCTACTATCTCATTTGGTCCTTCCCACAGCTACTTTTTCTCTCTTCCTCATTGTAACTGTCAGACTCCGTCTCTCGTTACCACAGTCTCTCAACGTCTCCCATTATGCGGAACTGGCGTCAGGTAGCGCTCCGAAATTTTCCCTCACGTTCCTATCAGGTGGATTTGGCGCTCAAGACATCAACTAACGTTCACTATCATTCTCATCACATCACTGTAGCATGACTAGGGCCTCTAGACCTGGACAGTTATCCTGCTGGAAAATGCCATTGCCGTTGGGGATGACATCGAACATGAAGGGATGCGAATGGTCTGCAGTAATGTTTATGTAGTCCACAGCTGTCATCATATCTCCCATTACTACCTAAGGTCCCTTGGAAGGAAATGTGAATGTCATCCATGTCGGGACAGACACTCGTCGGAGCATTAGTGGGTCAAATGGTTCAAATGGCTGAGCACTATGGGACTTAACTTCTGAGGTCATCAGTCCCCTAGAACTTACAACTACTAAAACCTAACTAACCTAAGGACAGCACACACATCCATGCCCGAGGCAGGATTCGAACCTGCGACTGTAGCGGTCGCGTGGTTCCAGACTGTAGCGCCTAGAAATGCTCACATTAGTGGGTCCTTAGACTGAGTGGAATTCCATAACACAAAATATTAGTTCATTTTAGTATAACAAAAACAAGAAGAATTAATTTTGTACAAACCATTTCCACAGGAACGTCATTAATATTTACAATTGTGTCTGAAAATTAATGTATTGCTTGATACAGACAATACAAATCTCTCACTCTAGGGTACATTTACAATAACTTTCACAGGATTCTGCTTAAAACGTTGAGCACACAGCTGGCCTGCTAGAGGACAACGTTGCTGTCTAAGTCGATCATCGCGAACACGGCTGAGAGATACTGTGTTCGGCCTTAAGTGGAAGAGCAACTAGTTGCAGAGGCACAGCGAAACATTTTTGGGCGTGGCTATGCCTGTGTCGCTCATTCGTCAATGCGGCTTGCAGTGGTTATGTTCTCGTTATGTCGCGTTCAGAGTTATCAACCACCACAACCCACAGCATAATACAGCCAATTAGCCTGCATCTGTGACAGTTCGTGTTTGGAGCAGCTGCTTTCCTGGATGACGATGTATCTGGACACGGCCATACCTGGTGTTACAAGAAAAGTTTTATCACGCAACACGTTTCCATTGATTCAGGGTCCAATTTAGATGATCCTGTGTATACTGCACTCAATTTACGATGCCACTGGGAACACGTGAGGGTGGGGGGGGGGGGGGGGGGTGGCGTCTGTTGCGGAGCCCCATGTTCCAACTAAGTGCGCTGAACGCTGTGGTCAGAAACATCTGCACTTTCACTAGCGTTGCATGCTGCCGTCAGATCTCTCACATCGCTGCATATCCTGCTTTACACAGCAACCAAGCCTCCAACCCCCAGGTTCTGTGGTCATGCGTGTACGTCCACCATCTTGTCGCCTATTTGTGGTTTTACCGTATTTCAACCACTCTTCATACATGCTAGCAGCAGGTGGACAGTCGACAGTTTCCGAGATACTCGTTCCAAGGTGTTTTGTTGTAACAATCTGTCCCTTGCCTAAGTCGCTTATGTCAGTTGATTTCCCGATTCGTGGCCCTTACTGTCGCCAAAATGATTCCTACTTATTACCGGGTCACGTGCCCGACACGCCACCAGGTGACATTCAGTCTTGCGGTGAGTTGTGGTCAACATTTTGGTTCTCAGTGTATATAAACCACGAGGCACTGTACAGTTACGGCGAAGGGTGCTTCGTGCCAACATCAGCGATTGTTTTCCATTTGATTTGTGTACTGAGCGACGAAAAGAAAACACATGCCTTTGTGTACGCATCCTGATCTCACCTCAGCCTTGAGTGTTCCGTAAGCGAGATACACGATTACGGCAAGAGAATGGACGCAGAGCCTTCTGCAAATACACGTTCTCTAAATTTACGAAATACACGTTCTCTAAATTTACGCATCAGGGTTTTATGGGGACTTGTCTTTCTTCCAAGAATTCCCATTTAAGTTCCTCGAGGATTTATAATACCTGTTACAATCCTAGTTAGACTTCTCTGAAGTCGTTCGATGCTGCGGTGGATTCAGGGTTCGATTCTGGGGTGTGACAGATTTTTTAATGTCTCTTCCCGCCACCCATCCCCAACTGCAGTTTGCTATCACCCACAGTTACATACCACATATGCGTGGGATTTTAATTGATACTTATAACACGTGTGTGTGTGTGTGTGTGTGTGTGTGTGTGTGTGTGTGTGTGTGTGTGTGTTCCCCACATCTCCTAAATAACTGGACCGATTTAAATTGAACTTCGTACACATATCCCTTATTGTCGGACAACAATCGCTATTGGGGTAATAAAGACCTACTTGTCATAGTTCAAAAGTTACGCGTTCATAAACAATGAGATGGTTGCAGATAGTATCCACATACGTCGCTGAATGTTCTTGCAGAATAATAACATTGTACGGCCGATAGATCAAGACATAACATCACAAATACTGCAACGCGAAAAAATGCCGCATTATGCAGAAAGTTTCAATACTTTTATTCCTTAGCACTAAGACACTCCTCCAGTCGAGTCAACTAAAGAAAATCGCTGTCACGTGTAGCCGCTTTTGACAGCTTTCAACGGCTAAGGGCAAAGGCTATAGACGAAAACTATAGCTGTCTGTAGAGCTATGAACAGCCGTTGCCACAGATACGTTTACAAACTCGCACTGAAGACAGGCGAAGTAGTTGCTCATAGAACAGAAACTGTTGGGATTACATTTCTTAATTTGGGCATTGTAGTTATACATTTCTATAATATGCATTCTTTGTACGACTGTTTTCGATATTACACTACACAGTTCAGTTTCTGTTTTTGTTTCAAATAGGAAACTGGCAAAATGAATACCCGGACAATTCCGGGTTTGTCAGCTACAGTCGAGATAGCATAAGACCCTGACAGCTCGCAGGGCAGTTGAAAGCTTTCCACTGTGAAGCGCTAACGGCTGAAGGCGAAAACAGCATCCTTCTATGCGCTGTGACAACACTGAGGTGCTGCCATACAGACGATGGCAAAATCGCGTTACGTTATTGGTTAAGGTAAAAGCCCAGAGGCTGACGCGCTCAGCCCACGGCAGTTGTTAGGGATCAACTTAACGCCGCCTCAACTGCAGTTATAAAATAAACCGTTTTAACAGATTCAATCCGCATACCCTTGGATTCGCGCCTGGTTCGATGTCTACTGCCTCTATTGTATGAAGTGTTATTTAGTTGCACTGTAACTGTTTAAAACTCTTCTAAACATCCAAAGCCTTCCATTCACATTCACTACTACTGATTGATTGTGATTGTCTCTTATCACTGCTTAGTACCCGCTAAATGCTTACACGATGGGACGAAGATATCTCATCTCACCATTGATCTTGTAATCTGATACTACCTAAGTCTATCTTTGTTACAGGCTGGAAGGTTTGTAGCTAATTTTTTGTTTTGAGGAAAAGTAATGTATGCTCTATTTTTGTATGATTTGTCGTACTTAGTATCTGTATTACTGGATATTTAGAGGTTTTCAATAATAGATACCCTACGTCACAGAGGTTCTGAGCACAAGCAATGTGATCTTTGACTGATAGTGGCATTGTCATCGCTGTAGCGTATTTTTTGGCGGTCTGAAATAGCTTCCAGAGAAGAAGATACAGATTACGATGAATTTTGGAAATTTGATTTGATAAAGATTGATTTGAGAAGCGAAGATTTGGGAGTAATGTTGTTGTTGCACTCCTTGCCTGTACATTATTTATGGTGTGTTTGGAAAACAGTTTTATCGGAATTTTTCCTTTATCGGTTCAGGTTAGTTTCATTGTTCAGACGAAATTAAGAAAAAAATATTTGTTCACATGGTTTGCACTCAGAAGTAACAGATTTACCACTCCCTAACCATTTCAATAATTAATTCATGGCAGAATCATGTTTTAAACAAGTAATATTGAAAAATGATTGTAGCACACAATGAGTTTCATTATTCGCAACATAGTTCTGAACGAAAAACAACCTTAATCTCTTTCCAATCATTTAGTAAGGTAAAATTTTACCACCGTGCTCTCAAGAAAGTTTTGTTTTCTTGTTACGTAGGTATATCGCCGCATTGCAGTTTGCGGAACACAGGGAGTGAAGCTTAATGTGCTTAGAACAGTTGCATGTCCTCGTATTGCACTGTGCACAGTTTCATGTAGCTGGTTTGTTGTTGCCCTACTTCGTAAGTTGATCACTTCGAGCAGTACCGTGTTTCCATTGCCACAGGTAAGCCACACACAACATTTATTGCCACAGTCGGAAAACTGCAAGATCATTTACTGCTAGTTTTGCATATGAAAATGGTTATCAGGTTCAATTTAGATTCAGATTACACTTCTTTTGCTCACAGCGTTAGTGCGTGAGTATTATTCACTGTTAGGAATTTAATCACATCGTGTACGTTAATTTAAAGGGTACTTTTTTTTTAACTTTCAAAATTCGATTTGTAACTTTATGCAGAATTTTTATTGTCGGTTTCGTGGGTTACAATTGCAAGGCACATAGTGTTTCGTCATACAGTCTAGCACTAATCACTGCACTGCACAATACAGATTTTCACAGGACAGCTCATTTAGTTTAATTTTGGTTTTCTAATTAATTTGGTAGAAGCTAATTGCAATGGAGGTATACACTGGGATGACAAAAGTCATCGCGTCGGACCACCTTTTGCCCAGCGTGGTGCAGCAAGTCGACATGACATGG
The DNA here is from genome assembly GCF_023897955.1 of Schistocerca gregaria. Taxonomy (NCBI): domain Eukaryota; kingdom Metazoa; phylum Arthropoda; class Insecta; order Orthoptera; family Acrididae; genus Schistocerca; species Schistocerca gregaria. The sequence goes on from NC_064921.1 coordinate 244,746,097, forward strand.
ACTCAAGTTTTCTGAAGTCCCCTGCAGAAATGTTGAGTCATGCGGCCTCTACATCCGTCCCTAATTCTGTAAGTGTTGCCGCTGCACGATCTTGTGCAAGAAATTGCCTCTTGATTACGTTCCATAAATGTTGGATGGGATTCATGTCGAGCGGTCTGAGTGACCAAACCATTCGCTCGAATTGTCCAGGATGTTCTTCAAGCCAATCGCGAACAGATGTTGCCCGGTGACATGGTGCATTGTCATCCATCGTTGTTTGGCTGCAAATGGTTTCCAAGTAACTGAACATAACCAATTCCGGTCAATGGTAGGTTCACTTTTGACCAGAGGACGCCCACACCATTATGGAGCCACCACTAGCTTGCACAGTGCCTTTTTGACAGCTTGGAGTCCAAGGCTACGTGGGATCTGAGACACACTCAAACCTTACCTTCAGCTCTTATTGTTTGTTGTTTGGCTGGTGGGACAGAAGTAGTTTTCACGGGAGTATTCCTTCTGTTCTTTCCGGCCTACTGCTTGTGTAGCTGGTGGCTTCTCCCCTTGAAGCGAGAGTCTGACGGCTTGCTGCACAGCTGGACGGAGGGATAGCGATGCTACCTTGAGACTGGGAGATTTCACAACCTCAGAGCTGAATTGGAGGTCGCATGTCTGCGTGGCCATGTCCTTCATGGAGCGATGGATAACAACAGAACTATGGGTGCCAGATGGGAGAATGCAGGGTTTGCGACTAGCCAGTAACTCGCGAGCGACTGGGTAACGCACTTTTTCCTTCACCCAGATCTCTTGGATCTCAGCTCATCAAGATACAGGGGACAATCCCGAGAGGAGGCAGCATGGCCACCATTGCAGTTGATACAGCAGGGAGGAGGAGGTGGACAACCGCCCTCATGCAGATCCCTACCACGGGCATTTGGCTGGGTGTCGACAACGTGTTCTAGTGTGGTTGAAACGATGACACTAGTAGCAGCACATCGGGTTCAGAATGTACGGCCGGACTGTGATAATTTCATAGACTGCTTTGATCTTGGATGGAAGCATCACTATCAAAGGCGAGATGAAGAGTGCGGGTGGGCACTGAGGAGGAATCTACCTTTCTCATTCCACGATGGTTGGCAACGACACCCTGATCAGAGAGGTAAGATTGGATTTCGGCCTTGGTTATACCGCGAGCAGCCTGGTGTAAATTACACCACGGGATAAGTTCTATGGGCATCAACACGAACAGGGTAGCAATGGAGAAGTGAGGCATCAAGCAGGTGTTGTGCTTGAGAATCAGAAGTTGTCTCCAAAATCAAAGTGCCATTCTATAAACGAGAGCAGGATTTCACAGGGCCAGCAAAAAAGCAAGAAAATCCCCATGATTGCCAGAGTCTCCGATGGCGCGCTCCTTCCAACTGGGGGGCCCCCTTCACAAAGATGGCGCACTTGCCTGACAGAAGGACCAATCGGCAATTTGGGAAGGCTGCAGCTCAGGTAATCTCCACTCCCTGGGCCTGACCTGTACCAGGAGGGACATGTGAACCCTACCTGTCGACCCAGGCTGGGAATTACGCGTTACCCAGTCACCTGTTACGCGTCAGACGCGAGGACCACACTCGTGGGGCGGGGGGGGGGGGGGGGGGGGGGGGCGATATTGCAGTGCCAGTGTTGTCCAGAAGTACGATGCAATGTTCCTTCATGGGCGCATGCGTGTCCGAAGGAACACTGCATCGTACTTCTGAACAACGCAGGCACTGTAATATCTTATTTCTCCGCCGATACCTGGCAAGCGACTTTTCAATTAAAATGTCTCCCCTGTACCGTTAGTCTTGTTCATATAGTCTAATGGTAAAGCGACCTCTCGCGATAAGAGGAAAATCCACGTCCGATTCCTGGTGGGGCCAAATTTTCATTGTCATTCCACTACACAACTGATGTTTGTCCATATTCGTAATTGCGAAGAGATTTCGTAAGTGGAAATCTTACCTAATCTCTGTCTGTCCTTAAAATCGTCCAATGAGCGTTTACAAAATTCCCAGGCAGCTGCTGTCCTCTAGAGTAACTTGTGGAGCCTTACTGTTATTGGAGGCTGGCTGTCTGCTATCGGCCAGACTACAGCTAATGAACTAATTAGTCGCGGCCGGGAGTCGCGACCCGCCTATTAGCATTCCGCGAGGCGGCAGCCGGGGCCGGGGTCACGCACGGCGCCAGTTGCTCCCTTATATTACAGCCCGCCACACGCGTTCCAGCCAATATGTTGTCTCCAGCTGCCAACACTCTGCGCTAAAACCAACTTCGGCGCTCGCATATGTCGTTAGCTTATCTGCTTCACGCACTCGTGTTTACGGGACCGTGGCAGAACGGGCTCTGTACAATTTTCCGGGAGCTAACATTTATGGCTGGGCCTTCCCGTATGGGATTACGACCGGCAAAATAAACCCCGCGTCTGTCTCTCGCGAACTACGCGCGTTCGGTATTCGTTACTTTTCCCGCCGGTACCTCTAGCGCAGGGTTTCCCAAACTGTGTTCCGCGAGAAGTGAGTAAGTGCTCCGCGAAAACTGAGTTTCCTCTGGCTTTTTTTTTAATTATTATTTTTGTGTTATTAGTTATGCTATAAAACTGAAGGAACTACCGAACGAAACGAGTTTTTCATTTTTTTAAAATTTTTGTTTATTAATCATCCGCCAGATTGCCAGGGTTCTTAAAGGGTTCCGTCAGAAAAAAAAAAATTTGGAGCCCCTGCTCCATCGGCTCAGACGCTAAACGACTTATTGCGCAGACGCCAAAGCAGAATTAGGCAACATTCCTTTGGAATTTCTAAAAATTCTTTGGAAAAAGTGGAAATTGAACGACTGTTCGAGTTAGTAAGTAGAATCTATGAGACTTGCGACATGGAAAATAGAACAGTTTCGTTTGTACTTAGGAAATGCAGTTCTTCCGTAATTAATGCTTTCCAGCTCTGCCGCTGTACCTTTAGAGGATAATGTTGAATACAGTCTGCTACCAGTCACGCCTGAAGCTGGTATAAATACACCGCCACCGGTTTAGGACTTAGCCCATCTTCAGGCAATTATACATTCAGTTTCATGTTTCTGCATTCAATGATGAAGTTCACTGTGCAACGTTACAACCTTTTTCATCTCTCACGAGTTTTCTATATATTCCGTCGTCTTTACCTCTTCCTCCTACGATTGTTTAGCTGTTATTGAATAAATGGACACTGTACTGTTGAACTTATATTTTCATTCTCTTCACATTTATTGGCACTAAACTCTTGTTTCAATTAAGCTTTCTTTTACTGTATTACCATTAATTTCTTAACAGAGATCAGTAAACTACACCAAGTATGAGTGGTTTCATCATGTCTTAGATGTTTACGAGCAGACTGGCTATACAACCTTAGAAGTTAAATGCTTATTAAGGCTGACCAATTACAAAATGGCTGTTTTGATCGACTGATATAAAACTTTACATAATGATTGCTGAATCCAGACTCAAATGTATAACTTAAGAACCAGAACTGGTTGGTTGGTTGCCCATGTTTACCTTGGGTTGTGTGTGTAACGACTATGTAAAGACGCGCGTAGCGTAATAGCGACAAAAACGGGAAAATACAAGAGTATTACATATTTGATACTACCATAAAACCAAGTGAAACATAAGAAAATAAAATTAGTAAGCTGTGTAATTAGGTTTAGCAAAATTGTGCCTACTATTTTATGACTAACACTTTCTGTAGAGTGAAATTTTCACAGTCCAACGAGAAGTTTCTGGAAACACATTTTATAATTCGGATATTTCATACACTAACATGATGAAGAAAATTATGTATTTCTGTAATCAAACTGATGACTACACGCCTAGAACAGTAGAATTCTGAAGGATTGCATGTAAGATTCTGTAATACCAAACATCTAAATACGAGTAACTTTTGAAGTGTTTAGTTTACAGAGAAAGTACAATGTTTGCTTAGAAGAGAACAATTTTTTTTTCAAATAAATCACGCCAATCAGAAAACAATTTCTGACGAAGCTGTGTTTTCACGTGCACCTGGTTTAATTGTATTGTAAATTATGAATATTTCTTCAAATAAATTGTTTGTATACGGACTTTTAACAGCACTGTCATCATCAGATGAAACTATTTCGTGAGTAATAAAGTTAAATAAAATTCTGCATCAATAAGAATTTAGCAATTTTGCGTAATCACGATAAATTTATATAATAGAACCCAGAAACTACATATTTAAGAACAACTTTAGCAAGTGGAGCTATTCTACCTTGCTACAGGTCAACTGTTCAATCCAAAAAGGTAATTTACGTGATGTTGACTTGGAGACGGAAGGAAACCTTTGTAAATGGCAAAGTGACAAGACTAACCTATTCACATACAGATGGAGCGTCAAATAGTTCTGAAATCATGTAATAATCTTCTGAGTTTTTAATATCTGAATTGCTTCTGTGTGTGTTTCACCTTTGTACCTCTTAGCTGTACCCTTTTAGACTATAAACTCTGTATTTAAAAGTAAACACGTTGGGAGCTGTGAGCTCACGTTTCTTTTAGAGTTAACAACATTTTGAGTACCACTAATGTGTGTAAATCGGAATATGGTGGTTCAAATGATTACTTTGGTGCCATATGTGCAACTACGACTTGGATACTCAAACTATAGGTAAGGACATTTAACTCTTGTCACTTTGCCACTTCCAATTGTTTCATTTCTGTCTTGCTCGTCTACAACACATGCCCTTTTGTATTGAACAGGACAGTGAATGTGGAAACATGTATAATTACTGGAAGATGGGCATAAGCCCGAAACCGGTTGCCATTTAAATAACCTCCAACTGTGATTCGTAGCGAATTTTATTCAACATTGCCCTTTGGATCTGGGGTAGTCAAATACGCCAGACACACTTCTTATGTTGCGCTTCACAATGACAGCACGAATTAAGAAAAATGAACAGTGTTTCATACGGTTTGTTGACTTGGCAAAAGGTCTTCGACAACTTCAAGTGGAGCAAGATGTCTAATGCTCACAAAATAGATATAACCTCTAGGAAAAGACAGGTGATGAACAATATGTGCAGGAAACAGAAGTGAACAATAAGAAGCAAATAACAACTGCTCGGATTAAATAATGGTGTAAGACAGGGATCAGTCTTTCTCTGGATCTGTTATCTGTACATCGAAGCGACAATGACGAAAATGAAAATTCAGGAGTGGGATTAAACTTCAGAGTGAAGGGATATCCACAAGATTTGCTGATGCTCCGTGATAGTGAGGCAGAAGTGGAGGACTTGTTGGATGGGTGAGCACACTCAATGGACTGAGAATAAACAGAAGACTAAAAAGTAATGAGTTTCAGAAATGAGTTTAGCGATAACCTTAGCAAAACTAAGGGCAACGAAGTAGATGAAGTAAAAATTCCATCTTGGAAGCAAAATGACACATGGTGGACGAAGCGAGAAAGAGACAAAAAGCAGACTAGCACACAGCGAGGGCGTTCTTGGCCAAATGAAGTCTGCTAGCATCAAACAAAGTCAATATATGGTAGAAACGTCTTTAGTGTGTGTTTGGAGCAGAGTGTTAGATGAGAGTGGATCAAAGACCGCAGGATAACCAGAAAATTTGAGACACTTAGTATTTGAGGTTTCCTACACAGGATACTGAAAACTGACTGATAAGGAATGATATGTTTCTCCACAGAATTCAGTATAAAAGGTCATATGTTAAGGCACAGGGAGCCATCGTAGGCAAGAACTGCAAAGGAAGTCAGAGGCTGTAATACATCTCACAAATAACTTATTATGCTGTGTTGAGACGGAGAGATTGACACAGGAAAGGAGGTCGTTGACGACCGCACCAAACCAGTCACAACACCGACGGGAAAAGAAAAGTTCCGTCATATTAATAAAAGAAAACATGGTTCGTAGCAGGATATAATGTAAAGGATCTTCATTATAATCGTGTGATTAGCCAGTTTCGACTCATTTTCAAGCACCTGTAAAATCAACATGGAAGAGTATCACATTGTCTGCGTACATCTTCATTCATATTCATCGCCATGTATAAGTAACACATTACCCAACTCTCATTAACATACCACCCTACCGCGCAATATTCCTACTTATATGTGTTATATTACGTATTACATGTCGTAATTGTCAAATTATTTTTGACTAATACACATTAAGAGTAAACTGTATATTCTGTCCTTACATTTGAAACTAATCCACATGAACGTGACGACTTTAAACGTCATACTCATACGTTGCTACAGGGTTATTACAAATGATTGAAGCGATTTCACAGCTCTACAATAACTTTATTATTTGAGATATTTTCACAATGCTTTGCACACAAATACAAAAACTCAGTTTTTTAGGCATTCACAAATGTTCGATATGTGCCCCTTTAGTGATTCGGCAGACATAAAGCCGATAGTCAAGTTCCTCCCACACTCGGCGCAGCATGTCCCCATCAATGAGTTCGAAAGCGTCGTTGATGCGAGCTCGCAGTCTGGCACGTTTCTTGGTAGGAGGTGGTTTAAACACTGAATCTTTCACATAACCCCACAGGAAGAAATCGCATGGGGTTAAGTCGGGAGAGCGTGGAGGCCATGCCATGAATTGCTGATTGTGATCTCCACCACGACCGATCCATCGGTTTTCCAAACTCCTGTTTAAGAAATGCCGAACATCATTACGGAAGTGCGGTGGAGCACCATCCTGTTGAAAGATGAAGTCGGCGCTGCCGGTCTCCAGTTGTGGCATGAGCCAATTTTCCAGCATGTCCAGATACACGTGTCCTGTAACGTTTTTTTTTTTTTTTTTCGCAGAAGGAAAAAGGGGCCGTAAACTTTAAACCGTGAGATTGCACAAAACACGTTAACTTTTGGTGAATTGCGAATTTGCTGCACGAATGCGTGAGGATTCTCTACCGCCCAGATTCGCACATTGTGTCTGTTCACTTCACCATTAAGAAAAAATGTTGCTTCATCACTGAAAACAAGTTTCGCACTGAACGCATCCTCTTCCATGAGCTGTTGCAACCGCGCCGAAAATTCAAAGCGTTTGACTGTCATCGAGTGTCAGGGCTTGTAGCAATTGTAAAGGGTAAGGCTTTTGCTTTAGCCTTTTCCGTAAGATTTTCCAAACCTTCGGCTGTGCTACGTTTAGCTCCCTGCTTGCTTTATTCGTCGACTTCGGCGGGCTACGCGTGAAACTTGCCCGCACGCGTTCAACCGTTTCTTCGCTCACTGCAGGCCGACCCGTTGATTTCCCCTTACAGAGGCATCCAGAAGCTTTAAACTGCGCATACCATCGCCGAATGGAGTTAGCAGTTGATGGATCTTTGTTGAACTTGGTCCTGAAGTGTCGTTGCACTGTTATGACTGACTGATGTGAGTGCATTTCAAGCACGACATACGCTTTCTCGGCTACTGTCGCCATTTTGTCTCACTGCGCTCTCGAGCGCTCTGGCGGTAGAAACCTGAAGTGCGGCTTCAGTCGAACAAAACTTAATGAGTTTTTCTACGTATCTGTAGTGTGTCGTGACCCTATGTCAATGAATGGAGCTACAGTGAATTTATGAAATCGCTTCAATTGTAATAGCCCTGTATAAGTGCTACTGCTTGGCAACTAACAGCAGCTGATATGTTGTCAAAATACACGCACATCCACACGCTGTAGAACTATCGATAGCAAGTGTCAGAGGCACTTGCATATGTTGCTGTTTACCAGACTTAGTTGATGTCGCCAATCAGAGAACAATGACTACTGACGGGCAGTCAGGCAGTCGTAACAAAATATTTTATACAGTACATTAAAAATAAATAAAAAAATATGAAATAAGTACCAATTTCAGAGCATTAAAAATTGAAAGCGCGCCAGACTTACCGAATGCCTTTTATCATAGGTCATCAGCGCCTGAAGGCTGTGTACAGATACACAGAAGGCAACATATTGACATTTTTTTCGGAAAAGTGATCTGTAGAAATACTATTTTCATTAAAATTTTGTAACAAGAATGTATTACTGGCGAGTCAGTAGAATCCTCAGAGGGAATAGTTTGCACACACAAATTTCTATCGTTAAAATGGCAAGCAGCAATAGTAGGTAACAAAACTCAGAGGACTGAGTACAAACGACATTTATTTCTGGGTATGCCGTATTTCACACATGAGGGTGCCAAAACGATCCTCTCAAAAACACATATATCATCTTACCTAAAGCAAATATATAGAAACCCATAACATTATATATATATAGGGTGTATAGAACAAGAGCGATAAAGTTAAGAAACCCCGTATATAAATTATTCCATGATATATGTCGTGTAAAAAATGCCAGCTATCACAGATTCCTTAATGAGAGAGACTTGCTGTTGAAGTGGTACTCACATTTTTTAGGAAATACATAGCTGATACCAAAATATAAACTTTTTAATACCTATCAACCAATATACACTACGTTACCAAAAGTATCTGGACACCTGGCTGAAAATAACTTCCAAGTTCTGGCGCCCTCCATCGCTAATGCTGCAGTTCAGTATGGTGTTAGCCCACCCTTAGCCTTGATGACAGCTTCTACGCTCGCAGGCATATGTTCAATCAGGTGCTAAAAGGTTTCTTGGGGAATGGCAGCCCATTCTTCATGAACTGCTGCACTGATAAGAGGTATCGATGTCGGTCGGAGAGGCCTGGCACGGCGTCTGCGTTCCAAAACATCCCCGAGGTGTTCTATAGGATTCAGGTCAGGACACTGTGCAGGCCGTCCATTACAGGAATATTATTGTCGTGTAGCCACTCCGCCACAGGCCGTGCATTATGAACAGGTGCTCGATTGTGTTGAAAGATACAATTGCCGTCCCCGAATTGCTATTCAACAGTGGGAAGCAAGACCGTGCTTAAAATATCAATGCACGTCTGTGCTGTGACAGTGCCAAGCGAAACAACAAGGGGTGCAAGCCCCATCCATGAAAAACACGACCACACCATAACACCACCGCCTCCGAATTTTACTGCTGGCACTACACACGCTGGCAGATGACTTTTACTGGGCATTCGCCTTACCCACAACCTGTCTCCGGATCGCCACATTGTGAACCGTGATTCGTCGCTCCAATCAACGTTTTTCCACTGTTCAGTCGTCCAATGTTTACGCTCTTTACACCAAGCGAGGCGTTGTTTGGCATTTACCGGCGTGATGTGGCTTATGAGCAGCCGCTCTACCATGAAATCGAAGTTTTCTCACCTCGCTCCTAAATGTGATGGTACTTGCAGTTTGGAATTCCTGTGTGATGGTCTCCAGACCATGGATGTCTGCCTATTACACATTACGACCCTCTTCAAATGTAGGCGGTCCCTGTCAGTTCACAGACGAAGTCGGCCTCTACGCTTTTGTGCTGTAGATGTCCCTTCACGTTTCAAATTCACTGTCACATAAAAGCAGTGGACCTGGGGATGTTTAGGAGTGTGGAAATCTCGCGTACAGACGTATGGCACAAGAGACATCAAATTACCTTACTGCATCCAAAGTCTGAGTTCCGCAGAGCGCCCCATTCCGCTCTCTCGCGATGTCTAATGACTACTGAGGTCACTGGTGGAGTACCTGGCAGCACATTGCACCGAAAGTGAAGAACTTGTGTTTTCGGGGGTGTCCGAATACTTTTGACCACAGTGTGTAACACGAGGCAGGGCAGCAAACAAATAGCACCTGTAATGGCAGTGAGCGAACCAACGTGGATACATAATTTATTTCATGACCGAGTTTGTGATACTATCGTAATATAAAACAAACTAATATACCTTAGGCGGTCAGTTCAAAGTAAATATGATAAAACGATGGAAGAAAAGGTTGAAAAAATTAATGTGTCTTAACCAGAAGTGGCCGAACGAAGCATCGAAATATCAACTGTGCAAAAACTAACACCATGCTCTTAAAAATCATTGATCTTAACCTATGGGAACTCTTCCAGTGCATCAGAATCCTTCGTACATACACAGAGTGCTGCTGCGGCACTTCAGTAGACATCTTAAAAGAATTATAATATACGAGGGTTGGAACTTAAATAGTGGCAACTATTTATTCCCAACCGATACAAAAGAGTTACATCTTTGCACCTGTTACTGTCCTTCAAAGTAGTCAACAGCATTGTGTAGAACCCGTTGCCAGTGATGTCGAAGACATAGTATACCGTTAGCAGAGCCTGTTCTGTTGCCGCGGAGCGGTCTACTGCTTTTCGAATACCTAACAGTTCTGAAGCGAGTGCCACGAAGTGGTTCCTTCATCTTCAGAATCAAATCGAAGTCGCAAGGACTTGCGTCGTATTACTGTTTGTTTTTGGAACATCAACTGCGACCAGCTTTGCGAAAGAAGCGGCGACACTTTCTGCGCAACCCACCTGTTTCACGACAATGCGCGGGGGCATACAGCGCAAGCTGTGGATGCTCTGTTCGCTCAGTGGGACTGGGAAGCACTGAACAATCCACCACACTCCCCGAACTTCGATTTTATTCCGAAGATGAGGGAATCACTCCGCGACATTCGCTTCGGAACTGTTACAGAGATTCGACAGGCAGTAGACCGCTCCATTCGCACCACCAACAGAAGAGGCTCTGCTACGGTATACGACGCCTTCCACATAGCTGGCAACGGGTGCTACACAACGCTGGTGAATCCTTTGAAGGACAGTAACAAATGGAAACATCTAACACTTTTGTATCGGTTGTGAATAAATAGTTGCCACTATTTAAGTTCCAACCCTCTGATATATCTGTTCTCAGTATCGGCTGTGGTATTAAAAGTAATGCAGATTACTCGGTTGACTTTGACTGTCCCGCTTCACTGACGCAGGTTGCAACCCTCTGCCTCTGGGGAGGGGGGGGGGGGGGGTGCTCTGAATTGTAGTGTGCAAGTTAACTGGGTCGATGCGTGAGAGAGACACACACAAAGCACGAATTAGCAGAGTTCATCCACACAATGAGCACCCTCTCCTTAGAATGACGATGACAGACCACTAAGGAGCTCTGCGTTATCTACAGCAATCCGACGCCTTGGCTCCCTTGTCATCGATCATCCTCTACACAATCCCGACATGGCTCCATCCTGTTTTCCATCTGTTTCTAGAACTTGAACATCGTAGGTAACTTCGTTTTCTTAATGATGAAGCGGTGCCAGCAGAGGTGAGGTTGTGGCTCCGTCAACAAAGTCAAACATTCTACAGTGACGGTATCAACTCAGCCCTCGTTGATGTGGTGTTGCCAGGGTGACTGTTGAGAAATAAATGTGTAGACGTGAGGAAGAAAGATGTAGAACGTTAACATCGTTAATTTTCTTTAGAAAGTGTTAAGGGTCTTCACATTACAAATTTGGTGGTATTACTTTTTAGAACGCCCTCTTACTACCACGTTCCTATTACTGTTTATCTCCTTTCCAAGACACGCTTAACTGAATTTGAGATCATTTCAGTTTCCTTAGTACCTGCCACCTATTTTCTTAGTTGCTTAAATATTCTTTTTGACTAAGTGCCTCTTTCATCTGTATGTGTGTAACGCTGATCTCATACGCATAGCTAAATAAATCATTACACGACTATCGCTAAAATTACTTTAACGCTGACATTTTCTCCAAAGTAAATTCTCCGTGCATGTAAGCTCCAGTAATTTCTGCAGAAACAGGTAAGCTTTACTGCTTGTCTCTTGTGCGCGCGACATGGTATCCAAGTGTACAACAATAAGTACTTACCAGGTAAGTTATAGCACACATAGGAAGGACAAGGCCGTATGGACAGCAGTGATTTATATTCCAGATATTCCACAAACGCCGCGGCAGCAGAAGCAATAATCTAGCAACACAAACTTTGGCAAAGAGATGACTGCAATGAGATGACTGCAATGAGAGGTGACGTGGAATTTATAATACAGCAGTCACATTGTCCTTCAAATGCAGCAGGGAACACACGAATACTGTACATAACGATTATCATATGTTAGGAATGTGTCAGAAAATTCAGAATACAGCGTAGTATAGTATAAACTACAGTCAGCGTGTAACCTTTATGATTTCGAAAGAAGCACCTCGGATTACTGGTCACAGTTAACTTCTCATCTGACAAAGATAAATGAGAGTCATGTTGGTCCGTTCCATCACTTTGGATACGGGATCCTCATGTACAGTGTGTTTATAAATTAGTTACTAGTAACATAAAATTGTGAAAGGGTAAATAATTTACATAATGTTCAACACAGCACTGCATACTGTACCACTTCAAGTTTTACTCCCAACGACACTTAGTTCCCGACTTTCCGGCCAGGTGGCATGCGCGAATGAGTTATTGCAACAGTAATCGGAGTGTTAAAACGTCCAGAACGTGAGCAGTGTGGTTTATAGATTTAAGAATCCAAATCTTTCATTACAGTTCAGAGACAATTCGGGGCTAAATATTGCAAGTCAATACCTATAAAACTAACTTTGTAACTGGTACAATCGTTTTACCGAAGCTGGCTGTGCCACGTACGACGCCGTGTCAGGGTCAGCCAGCAATATTTGACTCAGCGCTGTAATAAGTTAGGCAGTCTTACGTTCAGAGTGTGGGTAAATGAGCGAAACGTGCCAACTTAGATTTGAATATGCCTTGTGTTGCGGTGTGGACGGAGTTACTGAGACGTCTTTCAAACCCTACAAATTGGAACTGATGCAAGCCTTAAGACAAAGTAACAAAACTGAGCTGCGTTTTCTGAAGGAATGTTAGCAAAATACAGAATAAGGATGATTTTCTTAATGAAATTCAGTGAAGAAGCTATCTACCATGCCTCTGGTAAAGTGAATCGGCATAATGTTCGGATATGGGGTGAGCAGAAACCACGTCACGTAACCGAATACGGACGGGACTGGCCTAAGGTAAATGATTTTGGCGCTCAAGTTGAGTCAACTGCAACTAGGGCATCGTTCCTGGACAAGCTTGAATAATCTAACGTTTCAATTACAACAGGACATGGACACAATTTATTTTGCAGCAATATGGTGCGTCACCACATTATCATTGTAAAGTTGTTGCGTATATACGTAGGAACGTGACGACTTTCTTTGGAAGTGGTGGAACAACATCCTGTTAACAACGGTCTCCTTATTTAACACCCCAATGAACTTCTGCGTACGGGGTTTGATTAAAGACAGTGTGTTTGTTCTTCCACTACCGGGAAATGTCTACGAGCTGCAATAACGGATAAGACGAGCAGTTACAACGATACATCAAGACTTGTTTCAAAGGATTTGTCAGGAAATTCATTACAGATGGGTTGCTTACCAATGTTCACAATTAAAGGTTATTTTGTATAATTAATTGATAAACGCCCTGTGTACTGGGCAAAATTACTATTATGCCGCAAGCTTCTACAATAGCTCCAATACAGAAACAATTTTAGTTTATTATGAAATTATCTTCAGGAAATCTTATAGAAACGTACTAATAAAAGAAGTAAATGAACTGCCTAGTTTGCTGCATATAAAGGGCAGAACGTCACACAGTTCTGACCCTCTCCTGTTCTGTACAAAGCAGAATGCAACTTCAACAATAACAATACACAACGGAGACAGCTGATGCTTTAAATAAAACAGAATGTATGAAGTTTCATGGGGCGCACACTAAATTTACTTATACCTTGATAACTTTAGTTACGGGCGTCAGTACATACTTCCGTGATGAAATTGGTTTAAAGTTAGCTTACTTCTCACACTTCCGCTCGGTGTTGCACGGAGCAATTTCTGTTTTCAGACGCACATTTTTCAAACACGCGCATTAAGAACTTTATGTGGTGCACGACCTCGGGTCCACATCAGCTTCGTAATACATTTAGTAATTTGCTAATTTTGTCACTAACAACCGTCCAAAACTTTAAAACAGTTGCTCAAATATAAAGGCGACTTCCACTGTCCACGACTGTTTTGCTTTAATATACCTGTTCTGCGCGTGCAATGGCGTACAAAATAGCAGCACAGGTAACAGAGTTGGAGGAGGAAAATGGGCCTAGAGCGGGACACACTTGTACAGTTGGCGCACACAGTTTTTAACACCTCACTGGATAGATGCCGGAAAGGGAAATGATGGTTTACTTAATATTTACTGATCTACAGAAGGCTTACGAGACGGTCACATTAAGTTGTAGGTAGCAATGTAAAATATATGTATAGGTAACATGAAACTTTTATGTAGGTTGCAACAGTGTGCTTAAAGTGGATAGCAAAATTTCTCCAGAATTCTCCGCAAATAAGGCTGCTCATTAGCGCCGACTTTATACTATATTTATAAGCGGTTTTGCAAAATTTGAAGAGAAAATATCGTGGAATTGGAATCCCTGTAGGACAAGAAATACTGTATACTCTTCGCTGGTGACCAGATCCTGATAGTTTGAGACGAAGACGACGTCAGTTACACGTTCAGAAAAATGCATGAAGAATACCCAAAATGGGACATAAGCTTAAAAAAAAGACTAATCCTTGGCAGTGAGTGATATTAAACTAGAAGACTTCGATGTAAGACTCTGCAAAATTTAGAAGGTCTGTACGTTTGAATATTTGGGCGTCACTTTTACTACAAATGGAATAAGCACACACGACATCACACATAAGATTACGCATGGACTAAGAGTAACTTGACAGCTTAACTCCTTGCTATGTAGTGATAAAATTACAAACAAAACAAAGGTCTTTCAGTACAAGTAGAGATTGACACCACATATAGTGCTAAGTATGGGAGATAATCGAAATGGAGAAATGTGAATTTATGTCCCTTGACCAAGGGGTTGTTGCATCTCGACACTGGGACACGTCACTAATAAAAGGATACGGAAATTGAAAGGAGAAAGATTTTTCGTGATGCTATAGATAGCAAAATATTAACTGAGCGAAGAAAACTTGGGTGACAACCTAGAACATGGATGCATAATGTTGGTGATGCGATGAATTCAAGGGACCTTCGTGATGAAGATTGAACGGATAGGAAACTATGCCAGTTTAGAAGCAAATACAGTAGACAGAACTTCTTATGCAAAAGAATATCATGTTATACCTAGGAAATTTATTTTTGTGAACCAGATGACACGTTTCGGTTTCGCATTGCGTAAATTAGTTTGATGGCTGTAAGTGTTCTCATTCTCAAATTCTGGACGAATATAGTGTGGGTAATTCGCGCGCGCCCCCTGAGTTACGCTGTCTGAGAGATACATAGTTTCTAACTGCAGTACTGGCATAATGTTGAAAGGTTTAACGTAAGATTACAAATCTTAATGAGTAAATTACCATAGCATTTTAAATTTGGGCAGTAGTTATGTAAAGAGTGTTCAAACAGGAAGGTACGAAACGTCGTAACGAACACACTGACAAATTTGCATTGCCGCTTTGAGGGAAATCTCTTGCAGTATTAAGACGCATCGTCACTCCGCTCAAAACAATTGAAAGCTGTGCCACAGCAGGCAAGGTGCTGCTCACTGTCTTTTTCGACGTCCGAGGTCCGATACACATCGAATTCCTCGAGCACGGAAAAGCCATTAACTGTGACGTATACAGTGGGACTTCGAGGCCTACTCAAGTCCATCGAGAGCAAATCTGGCCTGAGCTGCTAACGGAGAGAGGTATTCTACTCCAAGGTAATTCGCGTCCACACGTCACCAAGGTCACAAAAAGTAATGGACAAGTGGGAGCAGCTTGAGCAACAAGCTCTTTTTTCTTTCTAACGGTTCCATAACTCAGACGGTAAAAACAGAAACCTTATAGGATTGATTTTTGTCCGACCGTTCATCGGACTGTCAATAACCCTTTTCTCAGGTATGGATAGACGCCTCACGTTGAAACTTGTGTCACCTACTAAGATATTATAGACCCTTGGTGTTGTAATAAATGTAAAATAAGTCAGTGCAATGAGAAGATACGGCCATTTATGTCACATACTTTGACACTCGCAATCTCATTCATCAAAACCTATAGAGTATTTACCGTTGACCTACACTCATGAAGTTTGGCTAGAAGCAAGGTTTTACAGCACAAGTACAGGAAAAAATCCGAATATTGTTAATTTGTAATTACATAATACGAAAAAAATTTGTCATTATCTGTCTGTCTGTCTCTGTGTATGTCAAGACCCCTGTTTCTCAGGAACGGGAAGACGTGTATGTTGCCAGCATCGATATCGATGTAACAGGCATAAATGATCGAGATTCTCTATTCCTTGGCTGGGTGAACCATCTATACACACATCGTAATTAAGTTTGTACGGAACCATCGGTTCCTACTCTGTCTTTGTAATCGCTTTTCCAGTTCTTCCCCGTGTCCAATAGTTTTCGGTGAGACATGGCCACTTCTAGTTCTGTAGCTTCTCTGAATACTCGGACCTTTGCCCTAGTTTCCGCCTGTTAGCGCCTCCCGCAGATTGGTGTTAATGTCTGCACTAAGTGACTTACCGCCTCGTCCCTAACTAGACGACTATGCTGCACGCACCTTTCTGAGTCATTAACCAGAACGGAGAAACTAAATACCCTTTCTGTCGGTAGACGCTGCACTGCTCGTAAAAACTGTGAGCAAACAGAGACCCTTTTCGGATTCATGCACGTTGCTACAGCAAAGACACCATTGTTCAACACTAACATTCGGAGACTGTAGTCTTAAGAAGACTTTTACAGCTCCCCTTAAAAATAAAAAATACGCGATTCAGAGAACTTAAGGGCAACTAGTGCATCTCAAAAAGATGAAGTGTAAAAAACACAAATTTCCACAGACATAGCTGGCGAAATACATTAGGAAATCTTAGGAAACACCTGTCATACGTGATGTCCGTGACGGGTCCATACCTTAAATCCAAGATGTCAAGGATCAGTATGGTTCTTAAACTAGAGACAGCAAAGTGAAAGCCGAACTATTAATTCCTCATCTGAAGATGTATTCGAGTATGAAGATACAAACAACTAGCTGCCGCACCTATTCATTAACGAGAAAAATTCGAATAGAATTGGTGCTATTCAGCAATGAAACCTTCAGGACTTGACAGATATTTTAGTGCGTTTTACGGTGAATATGCCAGAGAGGGGTGTAGTAGTGAAGGCAGCAGAGGATAAAGTAGGTACAAAGACGAGGGCTGCTAGAAATCCTTGGGTAACAGAAGAAATATTGAATTTAATTGATGAAAGGAGAAAATATAAAAATGCAGTAAATGAAGCAGGCAAAAAGGAATACAAACGTCTCAAAAATGAGATCGACAGGAAGTGCAAAATGGCTAAACAGGGATGGCTAGAGGACAAATGTAAGGATGTAGAAGCTTATCTCACTAGGGGTAAGATAGATACTGCCTACAGGAAAATTAAAGAGACCTTTGGAGAGAAGAGAACCACGTGTATGAATATAAAGAGCTCAGATGCCAGCCCAGTTCTAAGCAAAGAAGGGAAGGCAGAAAGGTGGAAGGAGTATATAGAATGTTTATACAAGGGCGATGTACTAGAGGACAATATTATGGAAATGGAAGAGGATGTAGATTAGATGAAGACGAAATGGGAGATACGATACTGCGTGAAGAGTTTGACAGAGCACTGAAAGACCTGAGTCGAAACAAGGCCCCCGGAGTAGACAACATTCCATTAGAACTACTGACGGCCTTGGGAGAACCAGTCCTGACAAAACTCTACCAGCTAGTGAGCAAGATGTATGAGACAGGCGAAATACCCTCAGACTTCAAGAAGAATATAATAATTCCAATCCCAAAGAAAGCAGGTGCTGACAGATGTGAAAATTACCGAACTATCAGTTTAATAAGCCACGGCTGCAAAATACTAACGCGAATTCTTTACAGACGAAAGGAAAAACTGGTAGATGCAGACCTCGGGGAGGATCAGTTTGGATTCCGTCGAAATGTTGGAACACGTGAGGCAATACTGACCTTACGACTTATCTTAGAAGAAAGATTAAGAAAAGGCAAACCTACGTTTCTAGCATTTGTAGACTTAGAGAAAGCTTTTGACAATGTTGACTGGAATACTCTTTTTCAAATTCTAAAGATGGCAGGGGTAAAATACAGGGAGCGAAATGCTATTTATAATTTGTACAGAAACCAGATGGCAGTCATAAGAGTCGAGGGGCATGAAAGGGAAGCAGTGGTTGGGAAAGGAGTGAGACAGGGTTGTAGCCTCTCCCCGATGTTATTCAATCTGTATATTGAGCAAGCAGTAAAGGAAACAAAAGAAAAATTTGGAGTAGGTATTAAAATTCATGGAGAAGAAGTAAAAACTTTGAGGTTCGCCGATGACGTTGTAATTCTGTCAGAGACGGCAAAGGACTTGGAAGAGCAGCTGAACGGAATGGACAGTGTCAACAAAAGCAAAACGAGGATAATGGAATGTAGTCAAATTAAATCAGGTGATGCTGAGGGAATTAGATTAGGAAATGAGACACTTAAAGTAGTAAAGGAGTTTTGCTATTTAGGAAGTAAAATAACTGATGATGGTCGAAGTAGAGAGGATATAAAATGTAGACTGGCAATGGCAAGGAAAGCGTTTCTGAAGAAGAGAAATATGTTAACATCGAATATAGATTTATGTATCAGGAAGTCGTTTCTGAAAGTATTTGTTTGGAGTGTAGCCATGTATGGAAGTGAAACATGGACGATAACTAGTTTGGACAAGAAGAGAATAGAAGCTTTCGAAATGTGGTGCTACAGAAGAATACTGAAGATAAGGTGGATAGATCACGTAACTAATGAGGAGGTATTGAATAGGATTGGGGAGAAGAGAAGTTTGTGGCACAACTTGACTAGAAGAAGGGATCGGTTGGTAGGACATGTTTTGAGGCATCAAGAGATCACAAATTTAGCATTGGAGGGCAGCGTGGAGGGTAAAAATCGTAGAGGGAGACCGAGAGATGAGTACACTAAGCAGATTCAGAAGGATGTAGGTTGCAGTAGGTACTGGGAGATGCAGCTTGCACAGGATAGAGTAGCATGGAGAGCTGCATCAAACCAGTCTCAGGACTGAAGACAACAACAACACGCTAGAGAATTTATCCCTTTTCTAGCTTATATTTATTGAGAATCTAACGCACAGCGAATAGTCCCCTGTGACTGGAAAACACTGCACATCACCGCATAAAAATTTCTCGGTTCACATGCAGCGTCAAATCCGGATAAAATTTGAAGTTTTCGATGACAATCCACTATCATGTTCGTCAGAGACGAAATTCTTCGTCAGGGACGCAGATGGTGGTGGATATCATCCAAAGATTCGAATTTTATCCGAATTTGATGCGGCAAGTGAACCCAGAAATTTTTATCAAGTACTCCGTCACGAAAAACTTCGTAGCCATAGCGTACATCAACCCCACCCCCAGCCCCCAAAAACGTAAGCCACCTTACGGTGTGTGACATTGCAACTTCCCCTTTCCGCGTCCAGTCGCGAATGTTTGGCGGTATGAGAGATTGTTGGTGAACCTCCATGCTGCCTTTGATATCTCTAATTTTACTTTCACGGTCTCTCGCGAAATATACGCAGTAAGAAGCAATACACTGACTTGAGAATCTATGTACTCAAAATTTTAACAGTAAACGACAACACCTATCTGGCAGCGGTAGCGTTTGTCACTGTAATTGACTGAGCACTTCCAGTGATGTTCTCGCGCTTATTGAACAAATCTCTGATGAAAGGTACTGCTCTGTGTTTAATCATGTATTCCGTCTATGAAATCTGGTAAGGGTCCCAGACTGCAGAGCAGTGCCCTAGTACTGTTCGAGAGATGGTTCTGTTGTTAAGACGTGTATATTTCTATTGTCTACTGTCAAACCACAATTTATGGAAGATGTTTATATTTTATTAATAGGATTAAGCAGAAATAATAAATATTTGACATGTTGGAAATAATTGTGGTAGCAGGGATTGTCTGCATCAGAAAGCATTGTTGGCAACAGAGACCGCATTTTATCGTTCGTAGGACGTTAGTAATAAGCGAGATGTGAAGCTAGTCGGTAGCAGGTCTGAAGTGAGAGGTTGAGAGGAGCAGTGTGCCTGCCAGCCACCAGCTATGATTTACAAGAGATTATAAACGGATGTACAGAGACATCAGCTAACTATTATCATAAGAGGAACTAATATTATTGAATTATTTTGTTGAGAAACTCAAGACTACTTAAGGTATGTTTGCGCAATGGTAGTTGTAAGATTATTGTAAAAAGTAAGTACCATCTGAACGTTTGTAAAATCATTTCATTCAGAATATAATTAATTTTTGCCAGCAATATTGCATTACTGATTATAATTCATACCAAGAACCATCAACGTAAAACTTGGCAAAATTTTATTGTTGTCAAGAAAAAGTTTAACTATGAATTACGTAACTTCAATCAAATTAAAGAATAACGTCAGCTTTGCCATTAAAGAATAATGTCAACTTTGGTAATAAATTCAGCCACTTATTATCACAGTCCACCAGGAGCTAAAAGAGTATATTCATGTCGCAGTTCGATGTTTCGTCGAAAAAAAAAAAAAAAAAATCAGAAAATAACTTTTAGTAAGCAGCATTTAAATTTGTATGCTAAGATTGAGAAATAGAATTAATTTCAAAGGGAAGATTTCATTTGTTGTTATTAAGCAAGAAGTAGAAATCCAAAGGGAAGGTTTCATAGGTTATTGTAGAAGGGAAGGTTGCATAACAAAAGATGTAAGAGGTTCAAAATGGTTCAAATGGCTCTGAGCACTATGGGACTTAACATCTGTGGTCATCAGTCCCCTATAACTTAGAACTACTTAAACCTAACCAACCTACGGACATCACACACATCCATGCCAGAGGCAGGATTCGAACCTGCGACCGTAGCGGTCACGCGGTTCCAGACTGAAGCGCCTAGAACCGCACGGCCTCACCGGCCGGCAGATAGAGAGGAGACCGGAAGGTTTCACTGAAAGCTACCGCCTTCGTGGGTGGACTACCCTTCCTCAGCTTTCTTCCAGTGAACCATTGTCTGGCATCTGTATTACCAGTGATTAGTTTCATTTAATCGTTCCACTTTAAACAGTTCCGTGCGCATATTCTTACATATTTAACGAATGTTACTGCTTCCAGAGAGCGTTCCGCCATCGTGTAATCACACAATAAGGTGTCTTTCTGCTTATTAATGCGCAATACGTCAATTTGAGGCCAATTACGAACAACTTAAATTGGAAAGAACAGATAAACGTTGTGGGGAAGGCTAACCAAAGGCTGTGTTTTATTGGCAGGACACTTGGAAAATTTAGGAGACCTACTAAGGAGACTAACTACACTACGCTTGTCCGTCCTCTACTAGACTACTGCTGCTCGGTGTGGGATCCTTACCATATAGGAGTGACGGAGTACATCGAAAAAGTTCAAATAAAGGCAGCACGTTTTGTATTATCGCGAAATATGGGAGTGTGTGTCACTGAAATGATACAGGCCTTGGGCTGGAAATCATTAAAAGAAAGGTGTTTTTCGTTGCGACGGAATCCTCTCGCGAAATTCCAATCACCAACTTTCTCCTCCGAAAGCGCAACTATTTTGTTGACACCGGCCTACATAGGAAGGAACAATCACCACGATAAAATAAGGGAAATCAGAGCTCGTACGGAAAGATATAGGTGTTCGTTCTTTCCGCGCGCTATACGAGATTGGAATAATAGAGAATTGTGAAGGTGGTTTGATGAAGCCTCTGCCAGGCACTTGAATGTGATTTGCAGAGTATCCATGTAGATGTAGAAGTGCCGTTCTCTGCACCAAACGTCGACCCTCAGCATGTCTTCCTGCACTTCGCTACAATTTTCAGTCGCTGCAACAGCATCGTCCGTGAAAAGCCTCATGGTTCTTCTGACGTTTTCCGCTAAGTCGTATAATATACGGTGCTCAGTATCTAAATTTTTAGGTGCCAGGAAACACCTCTTCAAACATACAATACAATCCCTAAACCATAATAAATCAGAAGCTATGAGTTTTTAAAACTTGTGATGAAACTTACAATAAGAATAAAACAATGAGAAATACTTTTTTTGCAAAATACAGTACTGAAATTCATGTTTTTAAAATCAATTTCTTGTAATCAAAATAATAAAACCCTAAGATTTAATATAAACGTCAGATTCTACAGTCTGTCTCAGTTGCAAATTAACTGTGCTTCCAAGTTCTGCTCGATACATACCGATACAAGTATGCAGACCTTGTGACTTCATGTTTCCAACACGGTTGTATTTTAGCTGCACAATGAGAGAGAGAGAGAGAGAGAGAGAGAGAGAGAGAGAGAGAGAGAGAGAGAGAGAGAGAAAGGGGGGGGGGAGTGTGTCATTAGGTCCAAAGCCTAATTGTTTCATAGAAATTTAAGTTAGCAATTTTTGTGTGTCGTATGATCGTTAGCGTATAACCCTTGTAAAGTGAGTCGGTGTCAACGTTGCATAAACCCTGCGTTCGAATCACAATCAACTTCCATGAGCTTTGGGATTCCAATGGTCCATCTACCGATATTTTTTACACTCTATTTCAAGAGAGAGAGTTTCGTTAAATAGACATATCCGTTTTGAATAAAATAAACTTCACTAAGAAAAAACCGTGACAAAACTACTACAAAATTTGATATGCATGTTTTGAAACATTACATAAACGATTAAGAATTGCGTACTAGTGGATTCATAGCATTGGCAAACTAACATGACGTATGATTCCAAGTTTATGGATGACCAAAACCATCTGACTATTACGGTGCAAGTTATTCCGCCGAAGAGCATTGCAGCCGATTGCGTAAGTGAAAAATACTTTGGGTGAATTAAAGCTTATAACGTTTTCTTGAACATCCCGCTTCTCTCCATTAAGAATTCACCCACGTCCACAACGATCACTTATCATAGCTTTTTTTTATGAAAGTGCTGAAAACCTCATCTCATCGAGCTGACTAACAGGGAGCAGCTAATTTACAGACACCGTTCGCGTAAAGCTGACACATTGAAAACATTCTATCCGGCTGTCCTTAACATTTAAAAGGATAAACCATTAAGTTTAACTTAAAATCGATCATTCGCACTATTTCTTTACGCTCAACCAAGTCTATATGAAAGGTATGTACTGCTTATTGCCAAACGCCAATCTCAACTGCAAAAAATTTTTTTTGTTCACCTGGAATTTTACATGTCTTCTCGGAGATTTATCGCTTGTACGGTACTTCAGAGACGAATCATTCCGCGAACTTTACCAGCACTAACAAATCATTCGTTACACACACATCAACGAAAGTGTTGCATCAGACACATTTCGAGCAGTGTGCTACTACTATTATGGGTGTTCCTGTACCGATCGAAATGTCACCTCTTACCTTGTGAACATACAAGCCGTTACCACGGGGAGAACGCCACACACCAATTCAGTTAGAAGTGTAGCGCCAGTAGGGTAGCACTGAGGTCTGCGGATCAGTAGAGTCAACATACACCATGTCACTAATGACAGTCGGCAGCAATGATCGGGTCCACATCATCACGTTATACACAGAAGGCCTGCCAAGCAGTTAATTTGCTCGATGTGTGCGCCGTACTCAAAGTGATGTGGTGCGGACATGGTATCCGTTCCAATTGACAGGCGTTCGACAAGTGCACAAGGTGCTCAATATCTACTACTTTTAGGCTAAGGAACCGTGAACTCAGTTCTTCACAACGGAATTCAAAGTTCAAAAGAGTCTGTGACGTGTTGTATCAACTGATTGCGAACACCCCACCGTAAATCTCAACACCGTGGCCTTCGTTACTGATGGACAAGAGCTAATGCAGAATGGACGCTTCAGGATTGTCGTTGAGTTGTTTACTTACGAAACTACGACAACGTGCTTGTAGACAACCCAGTAATATCGGAAGCCTCCAAGACAATGTCTCACCTGCGCAACAAAATGGTGGTGGAATGATACTCTGTGGTGGCGTTACATGTGGCCTCTCGTGGTTGTTGAGGGCATTCTCACGGCTCTGTGGTACTTGGACAAGATTCTGCAACCTATAGTGGGACCATATCGCCAACATTTTGGTGACAATTTCATCTTGATTGATAATAACTCGCCTGCTCGTCATGTTTCTCTCGTGAACATGTTCCATCAGCATGATAGGATCAGCCGAATGGAGTAACCTGCTTGCTCCCCGGGGTGAATGCTGTCAAATGTGTGTGGAATCGACTGAAACGAGCTCTTTTTGGACGACAGCGTCTCTGCGCGATTTATACAGAATCTCAACTGGAGATTGGGGAAATGTAGGTAATTTTGCTAGATTTAAATCCACTCCAAACAATTTGTAATACATTTGGCATAATAGTTTGTCTGCTTCGCACGAGCTAGGAAGAATACAACATTTGTTGCAGACTTAGGTTACCGAAAATAACAAATAACTAGCTAAAGCTTTCAGATATCAACATAATCTGCACAGAATAAATTCCTGATACGTATTTGTTTACCCATGAACCTTAACTAAACTGCCAATTGCCTCCCAGGGCCGTTCAAAATGAGTGTAGATATTCTGCTGCTTCGCGTGAGTGGGTAGGTATTGTGTTGTGTTGTTTCAACTGATCTCACAGTAAAATGTCTACGTAGACAACAGTGGTTCCGAAACCGTGCGCGAGGGAAGCTCAGACATGTAAAGCTAATGTGAGAATAATACGAAGAACGTATTTCAAAATGAGGAAATGTCAATGAAAGTAATTTCAAAAATCGACTTCTGTTGTTTTGTCGCCGTCGCCATTTCGAAGACTGCTCTCGACGTTTGTCTGTCCTGTGCAAGCCTCTTCATGTCTAACTGCTGCAACCTACGTCCATTTGAACTTTCTTTAGTCAAGCCTTTGTCTTCCTGTACAGTTTTTATCTCTACATTTCCTTCAGTTACCAAATTACGATTTCTTGATGCCTCAGGAAGTGACCTATCAAGTGATCCTTTCATTTGTCTAGTTGTAAAAATAAATTTCTTTTCTTTCCGATTCGATTAAGCACCACATTTGTTTGTTATCTTACCTACTACCTCTTATTCAACAAAATAATTGGTTCAAATGGCTCTGAGCACCATACGACTTAACATCTGACGTCATCAGTCGCCTAGAACTTAGAACTAATTAAACCTAAGGACACCACACACATCCATGCCCGAGGCAGGATTCGAACCTGCGCGGTTCCGGACTGCGCGCCTAGAACCGCTAGACCACCGCGGCCGGCTCTTTTCAACATTCTTCTGCAGCACCACATTTTAAAAGCCCGTCTGTTCTCTCACTGGTACAATTTTTCAATTTGCTTATAATTGGGAAGAAAGATTCAAGACGTCCTCAAATACTCAAAAAAATCTTTAAAATGGCTTTTTGGCCTAGAGTAAGTCATTCGAATTTACGCTACTTTCACGATCTTACAATTTGTATCAATATCGCTCGCCCCTGTAGTTGACCCATCTAAGTACCATGTTCTGGTCTACGTCACACACACACACACACACACACACAGACACACACACACACACAGACACACACACACACACAGACACACACACACACACAGACACACACACACACACAGACACACACACACACACAGACACACACACACACACAGACAGACACACACACACACACACAGACACACACACACACACACAGACACACACACACACACACACAGACACACACACACACACACAGACACACACACACACACACACAGACACACACACACACAGACACACACACACACACACACACACACACACACACACAGACAGACACACACACACACACACACACACACAGACAGACAGACAGACAGAGAGTCGCATGGAGCCGAATTTGTAACCTGCTCTATGATACCAGGAACTATGGCCAACAGACTATTGAAGTGGCCACTGGCATTAGTCTAGCGAGTAATAAGCTTTCAGCTAACTGTGACTGATGATTGCTGACAGGCGCTTGTGAGAAAAAAGTTGCAGGTGTTTGCAGTAGCAAGAAGTTGCCGGTTCCCCTGCCGAGGCTTCGCGCCTTGCGAAACCCACCCTCTAAACGCTGCACCTCGCGCAGCGGCTGCAAGCTAATTGACCGACACCAGGCAAACAACGGTTGGTTTCTACTGACGCCGCGAAACTTATTCCCAGTATGGAGACAAACAGAAACTGTTTGGACTTAAGTCTCTTACACATTTTGCATTTATCCCAGCCCATATTGGCCACACCATTTAAGATTGCTTGCTACAGCCCTACACGTTATTTGAAGTAAATATGAAGTTTCTTATATAGTTTTCTCCCTTGAATAAAAGAACTAGTTTAATGACACACAGTTCAAGACTTATTTCCATATGGAGATCATTTGGAGAAGGCAACTATTCACATTTAACAATGCGCTGCGAAGTTACAGTAACTCATCTCTTACAGAACAGTTAACTCATTGTCTTTAACAACTTTCTCTTTATTGTGCGAATTCTGAGCGATTTGTCCAACATTACTATACACAAAGTTTGTACATATTTTTCAAAAAAACTGTCACTTATTATAAAACGATATCAATTACAGGAGGAGGAGGAGGAGGAGGAGGAGGAGGAGGAGGAGGAGATTAGTGTTTAACGTCCCGTCGACAACGACGACATTAAAGACGGAGCACAAGACCGGATTAGGAAAGGAATCGGCCGTGCCCTTCCAAAGGAACCATCCCGGTATTTGTGTGAAACAATTTAGGGAAAACACGGAAAACCTAAGTCAGGATGGTCGGACGCGAGTTTGAACCATCGTCCTCCCGAATGCCAGTCTAACGGGCTAACCACGGCGTCACCCCGCTCGGTCAAGGGATTGTTTATAGATCAGTGTTAAAACCAATTGCATCAAATCCATACAACGTCAGTCCATCATACGGCCGTGTGGAGGTTGTTTCCTGTATCCCAGATACCCTACAGGTCAAGATTATTTCAGTGTAAGACTTCAAAATCCAGCAAGTTCTGCTAGTGTACGTAGCATTGTTGACACATTTACCCCAAGTGAGGCAACTAAACAGGAACATTCTGTTTCTAGCAGTTTTTCTTTTCACGACGTATGATTTTCGTGTAGATATGAAAACTCGCTACATCGTTGGAACTTAGCACATATATTCGAAAATCCACTTCTATCTGAAAAAAACTAAATCATGAACAATGCAAGAAAATTCTTGTATCATACACACAGTGTTGCAACCTCAAACGCTTTATTTGCAGTTGTGTGTTTTACCTGGCAGCTTGTATCCAGCCATTAAGGAAATTTTATCTTTTGCCAGCTATTTGCTGAAAGGTTTACTGCCACAGCACCTTTAACTCTTACAGTTACCGATGTCTTAGTTTCTAGCATTCTGCATGACACGACCGGACATTTATGCTGTTCCTAAACCTTTCCAATGTTATTACAGGCGTCAAGAGGCAGAATTTTCTGGCAATTCTATTGCTTTGCACCATCCACAGATACTATTATCTTAGTTGTTACTTCTAATGGGAGAGGAGGAATGAGCCTAGGTCTCTGGACGACTATTCCACAGACTGTTTGCTGCGTCAAGTATGTAATGTGGAAAAATAAATCAGAAAATTATTAAATTTACTTACTTTGAAGGTAAATGGTAAACCTTTTTATCAAGATAAAATGAGCTCATTATCAGTTTAATACATCATATCTTACAATGCTCCTGAGTTGAACTAACTTACTTTGTCATTTTATTTTACTAGGAATAACAACGAGAGGTTCACAGGCAATTTCGATGTACACTTCACCTAGCAAACAAAGCCCTATCTCATTGTTTACTGAAACTGAGGGCGTTCTGAGACCGACAAAGGCAAGGATTAATCCTCAAACCACTAAGCCAAGGATTTACCTCAGCTCATTCTCCGGCTGCGACGTAATTCAGAAATCCAACACATGCATTTCATGCATCCTCTATATCCATTACATTATGTGCCATCAGGCAGCCTCACACTACCGCTAAATATCAAACCAGAAACTTTATTACGTTGACACGATGAAAACAGCTCTACACAGCATGGGAATTTTTCAGGTGTCGCATCATTCTTGTTAAAACACTTGAGATGGAAGACTCTACTCTGTCGTTCTCCATCTTTGATGCGATTACACATTCTGCTGCACAGTGCTCTATCAAGGTTTTAGGTATTAGTAAAGGTCTAAATACAGCTGAAGCGATTTACTTTTTAGATCACTAACGGTTTCATAGCACTAAAAGCCACACCTGCAGGCGAGTATACAGGGCGGTCCATTGATAGTGGCCGGACCAAATACGAAATAAGCATCAGACGAAAAAACTACAAAGAACGAAACTCGTCTAGCTTTAAGGGGGAAACCATATGGCGCTATGGTTGGCCCGCTAGATGGCGCTGCCATAGGTCAAACATATCTGCGTTTTTTTAAAAATAGAAACTCCCACTTTTTATTACGAATTCGTATAGTACATAAAGAAATATGAATTAGTTGGACAACTTTTTTCGCTCTGTGATAGGTGGCGCTGTAATACTCACAAACGTGTACATACGTGGTATCACGTAACATTCCGCCAGTGCGGGCACTATTTGCTTCGTAATACATTACACGTGTTAAAATGGACCGTTTACTAATTGCGGGGGGTCGATATGGTGTTGCTGTATGACTATTGTGATCAAAATGCACAACGGGCGTGTGCTATGTATGCTGCTCGGTATCCTGGACGACATCATCCAAGTGTCCGGACCTTTTGCCGGATAGTTACGTTTTGTAAGGAAACAGGAAGTATTCAGCCACAAGTAAAACGTCAACGACGACCAGCAACAAATGATGCCCAAGTAGGTGTTTTAGCTAATGTCGCGGCTAATCCGCACATCAGTAGCAGACAAATTGCGCGAGAATCGGGAATCTCAAGAATTTCGCTGTTGAGAATGCTACATCAACATTGACTGCACCGGTACCGTATTTCTTTGTACCAGGAATTGCATGGCGACGACTTTGAACGTCGTGTACAGTTCTGACACTGGGCACAAGAGAAATTACGGGACGATGACACTTTTTTTTTGCACGCGTTCTATTTTGCCACGAAGCGTCATTCACCAACAGCGGTTTAACGTAAACCGGCATAATATGCACTATTGGGCAACGGAAAATCCACGATGGCTGCGACAAGTGGAACATCAGCGACCTTGGCGGGTTAATGTATGGTGCGGTATTATGGGAGGAAGGATAATTGGCCCCATTTTATGTTACTACAAGATGTTTCACTGCATGACAGAATGGCGATGTACTTCCAATATGACTGATGTCCGGCACATAGCTTGCGTGCGGTTGAAGCGGTATTTAATAGCATACTTCATGACAGGTGGATTGGTCGTCGAAGCACCATACCACGGCCCGCAGGTTCACCGGATCTGACGTCCCCGGATTTCTTTCTGTGGGAAAGTTGAAATGATATTTGCTATCGTGATCCACTGACAACGCCTGACAACAGGCGTCAGCGCACTGTCAATGCATGTGCAAACTACTCGCTGTCGAGAGGAATGTTTTTACATGTATTGCCAAACGCATTGAGGCTAGCGGACATCATTTTCAGCATTTATTGCGTTAATGTGGTATTTGCAGGTAATCACGTTTAAACAGCATGCGTTTTCAGACATGATAAGTTCACGAAGGTATATCTATCACATTGGAATAACCGAAATAAGATGTTCAAACGTATCTATGTTCTGTATTTTAATTTAAAAAACCTACCTGTTACGAACTGTTCGTCTAAAATTGTGAGCCATATGTTTGTGACTATTACAGCGCTACTATCACACAGCGAAAAAAGTGGTCCAACTAAAACATTCATATTTCTTTACGGACTACACGAATATGTAATAAAAATGGGGTTGCTATTTAAAAAACGCAGTTGACATCCGTTTGACCCCTGGCAGCGCCACTAGCGGACCAACCATAGCGCCATCTGGTTTCCCCTTCAAGCTAGACATGTTTCGTTCCTAGTAGTTTTTTCGTTTGACGCTTATTTCGTGAGATATTTGGCCCGGTCACGATCAATGGACCACCCTGTGCAACTAAAACATTAGAGCTAAACAGCTCGGAACTATGTACCCGTTTCTCCGGTCTATACGCAATCGTGGAAGAGGGGGAGCGAACGCGTGCTGTCTCCCATCTACGATATTGGATTGGAATCCAAGCATCCGGCTGCTTGATTCAGTGACGTACCGTCTTCTGGTGTTTTGTTGTTGACTGACAACGAAAGTTGGGTACAAAGTTCCGAGCATTTTAGCTCCAATGTTTTACCTATATGTTCACCTTGCCATGAAACCGGTAGTGACCTAAAAATAAAAGACTACATACAATTGAAGCAATTTATTAACACCCGAGATGGTAACTATGGTAACTCAGTTGTGTTTGTCCCATTTACAATACTGCCTACACTAAAAAGAAATTAAATCGAAAATCTTGCACCATGCAACAATGGGAGTGCCACATACGAGGCTGCCCTACGAACAGCTGCCTTAAAGGAAAAAATATCGCTTATGAACGGTGATTGCCATAAGCTACAATCTGAAGAGTGACGTCAATGAATAATTGAAAATGGTTATTCTGGAGAGCTGATTGCCATGGAAATCATTACCTACACAAGAAGCCACTGGCACTTAACGAGACTACAAATTACAGCAAAGAGGACACGTAAATGAACAGAAGGACGTCACACTGACGTCAACATACAGAAAGTACAATGGTAAACACTTCAGAAGGTAGTTGTGTCGACATATTAGTGCTAAAGATTCGTACAAACAAGCGTCTATTTTTCTCTGGGTATGGAAATACAGCTGTACAGTTCCGGTTTGTGTACGTGAAGTTGAGATGTTTATTAACATTCGCGAACCTTTGATACAAATCGAAAACGAGGCCAATTTTCTGTAAATTTCGTATGCTGCATACTTTTATAAGTGGCGAACATGTCATGGTAAAAATACGTTTCCTAATAGAGTACAGGAGCCTGGGACGTTTAGACGTCTTTTCTACTAACTTCTCGTGGCTTTATACATTTTACAGAGCAAATATTTCTTCGTAATGTACGAGTGAGCGAAATGCAGACGGAACTATTTTTCAGCGAACAGTGTGTAGTATTAAGAAAAAAAATTACGATTTCAACACTTAACTATCTTTCAAATGCTAAAAGAGCAAACGTCACGCGCAACTGGCCTTTATCATCATCGTCGTCGTCGTCGTCGTCGTAGTCATAAAGAGAAACTCCTTGAAATGTTCGATAAAGCTGTATGGCTGTAATCGTGAGAAATTCTCTCATCAGTTTCATACGTACTCTTTACTAGGGGAGTTACTTTCACGCTTGAAGCCATCAGCATACCTATCTCTTACTCACATAGGTTGTGCGACTCCACGTGACATCCCGTTTCTCCAACTGTTTATATTACATTACCAAGAAATTCCGAATCAGTTTTAATTGTAACCCCCCCCCTCATTTTCGAGGGAAATGATAACTTAAAAGGTTTGTTTATATACACATTTTTTCTGATTTTAGTCTTCTTAGGAGTTTCAGCTGTTTGAACGTTGTACGATGAAGAACCTTCGGAAGTATGATGAAGGGGATACACATTCATCAATGGAATGGAACAAAATAGTTACATTTCCACATAGCTCATATAAACTATAATATACGTATCGCCTTTCTTTGCTAGTTCACACGTGTACTTGACTACAGTAGCACTGCTCAAAATGCAAAGACAGGGGGAGTAAGAAACAGCGAACTTGGTGGCTGCCGCCGATTCAATGGTCACAGAAGCCAAGACAAGTGCATCGTCATGGGTAGAAACTAGAGATGACTCTTTATACTCTTTTTGCCAGTTCCATGGATCATATTGGCGACAACTGGGCATTATGGGGATCGTATCAGTAGATTTACTGGCCAGATTCAGAATTGGAGTGTTCTAAATCGTAATCTACAACAAAAGTTGATAAATGTAACCCAAGTTCATACAAAATGTCGTCTTCTTAGAAATTCATCTATAATGTTGGATTTGTTAAGAAGAAATGATTTCAATTTGTTTTAAAAACTCGATCCGCCAGCACCTGTAAGCTCTCAAGGGAACCGGTGAACTATTTTTGTTGCCTAACGTATGCGTCTCTTCCTCCCTTTTCTTCTTCTTCTTCTTCTTCTTCTTCTTCTTCTTACGAAGAGTCTAGAGTACGTGCATGATTATCTTTACGATATAACATTCTGCAATTATTCAGGGGTAATACGCGGAACCAATATAAAATGGGACGATAAAGTACAATTAGCATTACGAAAAGGCGAATGGGTTACTTAGACCTGTATGAAGTATTCTGTGGACTAGCAGAACAGCTGTAAAGGAGATTTCATAGATTGCGAGTGCGACAAATTACAGTGGAGCGCTTACGTAGCAGGCGCGGCAGCACAAATCGCAGAGATTCGCAGATACGCTACTAGGATCGTAACAGGGCGGTATAGCGCTTACGACAGTAACAGAAATGCTCGGGGAACTCCAATGAAAATCCTAGTAAGAAACGCAGAATAGTTCTCACTAGACCTTCTCTTTTAACTTCCATTCTTTTGAAGTAACAGACCCTTAATGTTTACGATCCACTGATTAAACAATTTATCATCTGCGCATTTCATAACGGTCTAAGATACAGGGAAAACCAGTCTTAGTCTGATGCTGCTTAGTACAGGAAGACTCACCCATGAGTGCAGAGTTAAGAATTTTGCTTTAATCAACTAATCTGGGTGTTATAAATTATAATTAAGATTCCAAACATGCACTTTGATCGTGTCAGTATGGAATTACTTATGACCGTAAAAGCTATAGACGATGGACAATTAAGGCATATTTCCATTTTAGAGGATACCATTTCCTCGACTGATGATTGTTTACCAACATCAGGAGTACAATTTGTAAAACGCTAATATAATGCTACTTTAGCATTCTTGCAACACACTATTGTGTAATTTTATTTCAATGTTATGGTGGCTACTACACATACCTCCAGCGTTACGGGGTTCGTCGCACAGCCTTTGTTGAAAATGAGGTATAATATAGCACACATTTGCGTGAAGTGGGTTCCAAATCATTGTCTTTCTGTTTTGGCAACATCAGTAACTCAATCCTGTATCTGGAATACCTGCTTGATGACACCCCAGTTTTATGTAACGGTACTTTTTTGATTCATGGTCGTTTAAGTGCAAACCACCTACAATCGACTAGATTAAATACATAGCAAAATAAGTACACTATGTATTAAACTAAGTAGTTCCTATTGACTCCGGTAACTTATTTTATCCCATTACGTTCACAAAGATGAACAATTATTTCGTTTTAACCCACGGCATGGGGCATGGAATAATATTTTACTGTGTTTCGGTGCGCTTACGGAATGCTGCTCACTCGGTTTTATTATAAAGGTTTGTTCTTAACGTCATGTTCGTATAGTGTGATACAATCTTGTGACTGGTCATTAATTCACATGTAAACTGGTTGCCAACATTATATGACAACATTTAACACACCTAAGGTAGAAAATAGTGTCGTATTAATATTTGGTCTAAGACTGTTGAGAAATTTTAATTTCATATTTAATCAGACTTACAAGAACATTAATCTGATCTCATGACCGATAGAGGTTAGACAAGTTTTAACGTATAGTAAATGAGTAATGGCGTCATGTATGTATATGCACTAGTATAATGTATTTTGGAAAATACTGTTATGTGAACAGGTCCATTTGAAGATCCGATTGGTAGTCCCGAAACTGATTATGCAATAAAGAAATTAAACACCATTTCTGCACGCAGAATACTTATTTACAATTGCAAATAATCACACGGCTGAGTTCCCACCTTACACTACGATGGAAAGACAAAATAAGAGTGGCATACAGGAAGTTATTTTTTCCGCGCACAATATGTGCAGGGAGTAGGACAGGAAATCAAAAGACACTGGTACGAAGAACACTCCGCTATGTACTGTACACTAGATTGTGGAGTATATCATCACTCTGCACTTCACAATTAAGTGCCTGGCAGAGGATTCATCGAACCACTTTCAAGCTATCTCTCTACCGTTCCACTCTCGAACGGCGCGCGGGAAAAATAAGCCTTTTATCTTTCTTTGCGAGCTCTGATTTATTTTATCATGATGATCATTCGTCCCTATGTTGATGCGCGCCGACAGACTATTTGCGCAGTCGGAGAAGAAAGTTGCTGACTGAAATTTCACGAGAAGATCCTGACGCAATGAAAAACGCCTTGGTTTTAATGATTGCCATCCCAATTCACATATGACGTCCGTGACACTCTTCTCCCCCCACCCTCTCCCCCATTTCGAGATAATACAAAACGAGCTGCCCTCCTTTGAACTTTTCGATGTCCTCCGTCAGTATCATCTGATGCGAGTCCCACACCACAAACCAGCAGAGGGCGGACACGCCTCGTGTAAGCAGTCTCTAGTAGACCTGTTGCACTTTCTAAGTATTCTGCCAATAAAGCGCTATCTGGTTCGCTTATGTATGTGACCGTTTAAATTTAAGTTTCTCGTAATTGTAATCCCCAAGTGTTTAGTTGAGTAAATGATAGCATCGTCTGCAAACGATCTATAAGGGCCGCTCAAATTGTGTCATGTGTCGTTTACGTAGATCAGGAACAGCAGAGAACCTGTAACACTTCCTTGTGGAATGCCAGATATTACTTTTGTTTTACTCTATGATGATTTGATGTTGGTGGGGCTCGACATGATTGTCATCAGCGCCCGGACGAAAAGGCAGCATGTAAATCTCATGGATGGGGACGAAGGCTGTCCCCACATGCGGAGCAGTTTATAATGTATTAAAATCTGACTCCCTCCTCCCACCCATTTAGGGATGAGGTTTGATTGTTCACAAAATTTCACCACTGTTAACACTGGAATCAATATATGCGAAGATGGTTGGCAGATCTCCAGCGAGACTGAGCTGTCCTAATAACGGTATACAGGATACACGTTGCCAAAATATGCCGAACTGAAAGTGGCACGCCACAAACTTCACGGAGTGGTGGATCCTTTCGCCGGAGGAGGAAGCCATGTGTTAAAGGTCTTAAGTATAACCTCCTTCCAGCGGAAAGGCTGACATGAAATCCGCCATGCCTTTGTGGTCGATTTGAGCGACCGCAGTTTGTTGCAACCATTCAGCCCCTATTGACGTTATGATGCGTGTCAGAAAGTGAGATGGCGTGCAACGGGATTGGACAATGACGGACACCACCATCCCGACATGCTTCCTTGGCCGCTTTGTCGCCCATGTTTCCCTGTATCCCGATGTGGCCAGGTACCCAGCAAAAGATCATATCCTTGCCACGGTGTTGGCGCCGCTGTAAGGAGTCTTGGACAAGCTGAATCAGCTGATCTACAGAACACATTCGGTGAAGTGTTTGCAGTGCACTTAGCATGTTTTACTCGATAACTTTCCGTCACTTACTACGAACTGCGGCATTTCTGACAAACTCACGAATCCAGTCGCCCAACTGATGCGATAGTCGATAGTTACGCAATTTGATTAGAGGTAGCTTTTGAGGAGCGGTGTCACAGGCCTTATGGAAATATAAAAATATGGAATCAATTTGACATCCCCTGTCGATAGCCCTCGCTACATCGTGAGAATCAAGGGGTAGTTGCGTTTCAGAGGAACGATATTTTCTAAATCCGTGCTGACTATTTGTCAATAAACCGTTTTCTTCCAGATAATTCGTGTGTAGGTATCTCCCAGAGCAGCGACACTCAATCTGTGCTCCATTGACTCCTGGGGCTCCGCAAGAGTTCCTTCAAAATAATTTCAACCTAAAGAACAACGCACATCAAGTATTTGCACACACAGAGAAAAACACAAACATATCAATGGTAGTTTATAAAATTTTTTCTCTTTCATTGCGTAACAGCCGGAAATGATGTGACACGCAGCATAATAAATCTACAGTAATGCTGCGATCGGGAACTACCAACAGAAAGATTTTATCTTGTGTGAGTAGTATGTGGCGACTCGATAACCGTCACTATACATGCACACAGCGGCCGCACTGACCACCTCCCCCTACGTATTTGGTCGGCAATCGCGCTGCACAGGCAGGCGATGTGCGCACTGCCGCTACAAATTCAACAGCTACGGATTCAATAAAACCACGTGTGGCAGACATAACACGTCGTATGCTCGACGAAAAGTCGGGAAACCATCTTCAAACAGTGCTCTTTTAGAATGACACTGTTTCGCAACGAATTAACGACCTCGCAGGCAATGTCAACAAAGAACTACTTGATCGCCAGCAACATAACAAATTCGTCTTGAAGACGGAGTAGTTGACTCATGTTGCTGGACTGGCCATCTTGCTGATAATTTTGCGATATTCATAAACACTGACTCTAAGAAGACTTGCTTATGTACGCATCGCTGCCAACCAACACTACTGGAAAATAAATTTTTAACACGATTAATAATGGTTTTGAAATTAACTATCGTAACTGGAACGATTGTGTCGATATTTGTAGATAGAACGACGGCAATGACTGGTAAAACAACAATCACTAATGAAAAGTGAATCGTGAAACCGTAGCTCCAGCCATTGCATCAGGCATCGACATGCATTTATGTCAAAAAGCATACCGCAGATCTTAAATCAGTTACTCATAAAGCAGTAAAAATAATGAATTACGTTAAATCACGCCCTCTTCAGTGCCAGTTGTTTACTGTACTGTGGGAATACTATTTTGGAGCCGACATGGTCCCCAGCGCAGTTAGATGGTTATCATGGAAGGACACCTTAAGAAGATTATTCTGAGAGCTGTATTACGACGACTACCAAGACAAACTGCCGCTGTAGACTGGGTGCTGAACGTGACATGCGTCTTCAACACTCTTCCACCCAGCCTGACAAACAGTTGGTAAAAAAACCTCCGTACCTCTCATTAAATGGAAACGATTTTATCAATTTACAGAAGGATGAGTAAAGTGTTTTGCGTATAGTATAATTGTGTATTTTGCACAATAAGTCAGCCACGTATAATTTACCTACTTCTGTATTATTTTCATTAAATTGTTACGGAAGAACTAATATGAAACCAGGTTTTGCTTATTTTGAGAATTTTAAAAAATCTATATTACACACACACACACACACACACACACACACACACACACACACGTTCTGCATCACCATGGTTCAGAGAGTCCCGGAACCTGTACAGAAAACAGAATAGAGATCAACATAAATATTATTTCTGTATTTTTTATTGCTCATTAAAACCACATATTGCATGTTGTACCGCCATACAGCGAGACCTTCAGGAGTGGTGGTCCAGATTGCTATACACACCGGTACCTCTAATACCCAGTAGCACGTCCTCTTGCACTGATGCATGCCCGTGTTCGTCTTGGCATACTATCCCACAAGTTCATCACGGCACTGTTGGTCCAGATTGACCCATTCCTCAACGGCGATTCGGCCTAGATCCCTCAGAGTGGTTGGTGGGTCACGTCGTCCATAAACAGCCCTTTTCGATCATCCCAGACATGTCCGATAGGGTTCATGTGTGGAGAACATGCTGCCCACTCTAGTTGAGTGATGATGTTATCCCAAAGGAAGTCATTCACAAAATGTGCACGATGGGGGCGCGAATTGTCGTCTATGAAGACGAATTCCTCGCCAATCTGCTGCCGATATGGTTGCATTAGCGGTCGGGGGATTGTATTCACGTATCGTACAGCCGTTACGGCAACTTCCATGACCACAAGCGGCGTACGACGGCTCCACATAATGCCACCCCACAACAGCAGGGAACCTCCACCTTGCTGCACTCGCTGGACAGTGTGTCTAATGCGTTCAGCCTGACCGGGTTCCTCCCAACACGTCTCCGACGATTGCCTTGTTGAAGGCATATGCAAGGCTCATCAGTGAAGAGAACGTGATGCCAATCCTGAGCGATCCATTCGGCATATTGTTGGGCTCATCTGTACTGCGCTGCATGGTGTCGTGATTGCAAAGATTGACCTCGCCATGGCCGTCGGGAGTGAAGTTGCGCATTGTGCAACCTATTGCGCACAGTTTGAGTCTTAACACGACATCTGTGGCTGCATGAAAAGCATTATTCAACACGATGGCGTTGCTATCTGGGTTACTCCGAGCCATAACCCGTAGGTAGCGGTCATCCACTGCAGTAGCCTCAGCGAGGCATTTCGGACAGTTCCTGTCTCTCTATCTCCTCCATGTCCTAACAACATCGCTTTGGTTCGTCTAGGCATGGTTGAACTACAGACAACATAAGCCGTGTACGTCCTTCCTTGTAGAATGACTAACTGATCAGCTGTCGGACCCCTTTCGTCTAACAGGCGCTGCTCATGCATAGTTGTTTTCATCTTTGGGCAGGTTTAGTGACATCTCTGAACAGTCAAAGGGACTGTGTGTGATAAAATATCCACAGTCAACCTCTGTCTTCAGGAGTTCTGGGAACTGGGGCGATTTAAAACTTTTGAGATTATATATATAAACTACTGACCCGATTTCAGCCAACCTTTGTACGCAACACATATTACCTTACTGTCAAGCGACAATCGCTGTGGGTAAGCACGGCCTACCTATTACAGTTCAGCAGGTATGTCAAATACTGAGATACGAGAAATACTGTCGCATCATGCATGGCGTTTAAATTTATTACTTCTTCGCTATTACCTCTAGTCGCAACATATTTTGCAGACAGTATCCACATATGCCGTTAAATGCATGTAAAAAAAATAACCACTCACAGAACGGACATGTAACTAAAAATATAGTTTAAGGTCAAGTTCTGAGTGAAATTAACATTACAGAAAATTTGTATTCTGCATACTACGTTTCTTAATTTGGATCCCGTACTTATATCTTTGTAAATTATGTATATTTCTTTGCACGACTGTTTCATATTTTCACAGGTGCTTTCACGAATACATGGAAATAAAGTTTTTCGATACTTCACAGAAAATAATTCAATTTGTTTTCGTTTATTATAGAAAATTCCTGGCAATTCTGGCTTTGTTAGGCTATATATATATATATATATATATATATATATATATATATATATATATATATATATACCGAAAAGATTCCGTTCCCAACAGAAGTTTGAGAACCGCTGTCTTGTGACTCAACTAGAGCAGGGTGTCCAATCTTTTAGCTTACCATGGATACATTCGAAAGCAAGCATTTTTGGGCCGCACATACCGTATTTAACACTAACACGCCGGGAGGGAGGGAGGGAGGTCGGAAGCGTGGCGGGAGTTTCAAATTGAAAATGTTCATTTTATCATAACTTTACATAAAACGAATTTTATAGGTTTTTTTACCGGTTGTGCGATAGACACACACTTCTTGGACCGCACTGACACTTTCTTTGGGCCGCATGCGGCCCACGGGCTACGGGTTGGACACCAATGAAGTAGAGTACCTTATTTCGTGATGGAGCTACAAACATCTTCGGGAGCAGTTTTATTTTGGCAATTTGTGCTAAACTCGGCATTCGAGCTGTGTTATAGAGTGCCTACCTGTGATACTCGCGTAGGTGTGATCATTACGGGCCGGCAGGCCACGCCGTAGCACGGCACAGCGTGTGAGTCACGCGCGCCCACGCCAATCTCGGCAATAGCGCTGCTCATCAGGCGCGTACCAGCCGCTGGAGCAAGTGCTGTGCCGGCGCCTCCAGCCGTCTCAGCCGCGTTCCAGAAACTTCTGCCGCGGCCAAATGCTACGCACTTGGCTGGCAGCAAAACAGGCCGGTTCTCTGATACTTTATTGGTTTAATGGAGGTATATTCTGTAATATGTCAATCTAAGAGCGCTCTTTCTGAGGAATGAGTTTGTTGAACTGTCTGTATTTGAAACATAGCTTGCACTGCTTGCAGGAAGATACTTTGCGAAATACAAAGCTTGAAATAAAGTACAAAGTGTTAAGATTCTGCTCCTGAATAGGAACAGTGGTCAAGTAAGAATGATTTAGGGTTTCAATGGAAAGTGAGTATGACGAAATAATTTTTATCTTATTTCGAGAACTATTATAAATTTTCACTGCATTATTTGAAATTGAACTTTTATAAGCGAATGTCATTGCTTGGCCATTGTACTTTCCTGTGTCTTAACGTATTCATGGAAATTAAAGTTTTTATTTATGCGCACTATAGAGAGCTAGATACAGCCGACAACTGCTGCAGGAGAGGGCTGCGACCGCGTATGCGGACGCTACGGGAGGCACACGTAGCGTGCATACAACTCTCGTCGTTTCTGAACGTTCAGTATCACGTTGAACTCGGCACGCTCGACGTTGACGTTCGAAGATACGGTCCGTCTTCTGACGCCTTAAGACTCATTTGACTCCCATTTTGAAAAATGGTCGTCTGTCAGATGCGCAGAAATATAGCCCTAGATCGCTGACGTCACTGTTGTTGAATTACGGTACACACTTTATACTCGCAAACGAACAGTTTCCTTCGTAGAAATGAGCTTGGGGGTTGTGGACAAGGTTCTAATCATGCGCAAGGCCTAGAGAGACGTAGATAACGACACCCACGTTGGTCCTATGTTCCGTGACTT
The DNA here is from genome assembly GCF_023897955.1 of Schistocerca gregaria. Lineage (NCBI taxonomy): Eukaryota > Metazoa > Arthropoda > Insecta > Orthoptera > Acrididae > Schistocerca > Schistocerca gregaria. The sequence goes on from NC_064921.1 coordinate 244,786,674, forward strand.
ACAGAAAGCATTGGATGCAGTCTCGCATTGTCGTTTAGCGAACACAATACGATCTTACGTAATATCGGGCAAGGTCTCAGACTTGACTCAGGGCTTCCTAGCAGATAGAACACAGCAGGTCGTTCGTCGTGAGGTCCTCAGTCCGAAGACTATTGTTGCAGCTCTCCAATGTTGTCTATTCTCTGAGCTCGTCGTCATCTCTGCATTATATCTACCTACAGTCATTCAAACCTACTTACTATTCCAAGACTTGGTTTCCCTCTACTATCTTCTTCCTAATCCCGGACTCTTCCCACTACAACAAGTAACTATTTCATAGTGATTCAGTATGTGTACGTGGCGATTCAAAAATGAATAAACGGGATTTAACGCATGGTAACATTTACTACATTCAACATACAATTACAAATAATACATAAAATGAAAGAGCAGCTCCTAAGTTACGTTTGTGTACCTGCAAAAAGGGGAGAATATGGAACGTGCAAGTGAATGTTTTTAACCTGATGACCGAGTAATAGTCTTTCACGCGTAGCTCCAAGAAATTAGTTCGTAAGGCTAGTCGTGTATTAGTGAAGTCTGCGTGGAGACGTGAGGAGACTCTTACAACTACGTCCTTTTCGTTTGCAGTTATTACAAGGTCTAAAGCCTATAGACTATGGTTTACATGCCAACTTTGCAAACGAAATGTTGATGATTATGTTGTGGTTGGCAGGAGAGCCAACCGTGTTAGTAAAGGAGTCCGAAATGCACGCGTTTTAGCTCACGCAGGCTGGCGTGAGGTCTTGAACGTGGCAAGGGAATTAGAATTGAGAAAAACGGACGTAGCTGGTAGAATACTTAACTTTAGTCCATTAATGAAGAACATCGCTCTTTATGGTACATGATTCACAATATCAATAGTACGGATACTGGCGACTTGCTAGGTCGTAGCAAATAACGTAGCTGAAGGCTATGCTAACTATCGTCTCGGCAAATGAGAGCGTAATTTGACAGTGAACCATCGCTTGCAAAGTCGGCTGTACAACTGGGCGAGTGCTAGGAAGTCTCTCTAGACCTGCCGTGTGGCGGTGCTCGGTCTGCAATCACTGATAGTGGCGACACGCGGGTCCGACGTATACTAACGGACCGCGGCCGATTTTAAGGCTACCACCTAGCAAGTGTGGTGCCTGGCGGTGACACCACAGATTATGCTTATTCATTACGGATATTTTAGAACCGAGACTGGCACCCAGCATTATGTTAGCAATAATGATGTAAACCATCTGAAGATGAACCTGAAGAGGTTCAAAATCCAGTTCATGGAATAAATTATTAAAAAAAAAATGACTGGTTGCAGTTCTGTATAACTTATTTACATACGAAATGTTGCTGCATGACGACTTTCTGGATCGTGTCGTCTTCAGTGATGAATCGACGTTTCACCAAAGTGAAATGTTAACGCACACAATGAGCGCATCTTGGGGGGGGGGGGGGGGGGGGGGTGTCAGTAAATCCCCACGAAGTAGTATAGTTCCAATGACACTCCCTAAATTGAATGTTTTTGCGCCCTATGCAAGCGGAAAGTTTACGGGCCTTTCTTTATCGATGAAGCAACTTTAAGTGGTTTTTCTTATCTTGATGCGCTAGAACTATGGCTGTTTTCTGATCTGGAAGAAACTTAATCACAGAACGTAATTTGCAGCTAGATGGTGCGCTGCCTCACTGACATAATTAGTACGCGATTAGTTATATGACGTTGTACCGTACCGCTGGATTGGCCGCAAGTGGTCGGATTACGAAGCTTGTTTTGCATGACCATGTTCACACACGATCTGAAGTCATGCCATTTCTGCGTTTGGGAGTTCATAAAGGATCGCTTGTATGTGCTTTCGTCATCAGCTGATCTACCCCGCTTTAGAAACACCATTGTTGCAACAATTACTCCCGACACACTGGTCAAGGTTTGTTGTTGTTGTTGTTGTTGGGATGTTTAAGGGGGACTAAACAGCTAAGGTCATCAGTCCCCCATTCCAAAAAACCGGCGAAACAAAATTTACGGAACAGGTAAAACCCCAAGGGGGGAGGAGACGCCCCTCCCCCCAGTCACTGAAAGAACACCAATGTGTCAGCGAACACTAGAGACAAGAAGAGTACAGACGAACACTGGACAGAAAGAAACGGAAGAAAATAAGAGGGTCGGAGACTGGTTGACTGACCATGGGTACAAAAATTGGGAAAAAGTCAACCATCCGAATACACACATTAAAATCTGCAACCAATGAGACACTCGAGGACAAGATACACAGAAAGGGAAAGGGACAGGTCCCCCCTAAATGGAACCATAAAAAGGACTACCACGGATAAAATTTAAAACGTCGTCAGCCATGGAGGCATCGTCGCATAAAACCAAAGGCAACGTGCCCGGGAGATTAAAAGTCTGCCGGAGGATGCGCAGGCGGGGACACTCCAACAAAATGTGGGCGACCGTCAACCGGGACCCACACTGACACAGGGGGGGATCCTCCTGACGCAAAAGATGTCCGTGCGTCAGGTAGGTATGGCCGATGCGGAGCCGACACAGGATGACAGAGTCCCTGCGAGAAGCCCGCAGGGAGGACTGCCACACATCGGTCGTCTCCTTGACAGCCCGCAGTTTATTTGGAGAAGTCAGGCTACGCCACTCGTCACGCCACATCTGAAGCACTTTACGGCGCAACGCCAGCTGCAAATCACGAGCCGGGAGGCCGATCGCCAAAGTGGGGGCGTCGACCGCCCCTTTGGCCAGCCTGTCGACACGTTCATTCCCCGGGATGCCAACGTGACCTGGCGTCCAAACAAAGACCACCGAACGACCAGAGCGGGTAATGGCAAAAACAGACTCCTGAATAAAGGATACCAGAGGAGAAGAGGTATAGCAGCGGTCGATAGCCTGGAGGCTGCTCAGGGAGTCACTGCAGATGACGATGGACGTACCTGAGCAGGAACGCATATGCTCAAGAGCGCGCAATATGGCCACCAGCTCTGCAGTAAAAATACTGCAGCCAGCCGGCAAGGAGCGCTGTTCAACATGGGCAGCGTGAGCAAAAGCGTAGGCAGGACGACCATCCACCAGGGAACCATCAGTGTAGACAGGCTCACAGCCTGAAAATGAGGCGACGAGCGCAAGAAAACGGTGACGGAGGGCCACATGCGGAACCGAGTCCTTGGGTTCCCGTGCCAAGTCCAGGCGGACGGACGGACGGACGGGTCATACACCAGGGAGGCGTGGGTGCACAGGCCCGGAAGGGCGGCAGAAGAGGGAACGACCCCAGTTCCGACAGCAGGGACTGGACGCGGACAGCAATGGAAAGCCCAGACCTAGGTCACCGGTCGGGCAGAGGGAGGACCCTGGCAGGGAAAAGCAGGCGATGATTGGGATGGCCCGGTGAGCAATGCACGTGGGCAGCATAGTCGGCGAGCAGTCGGTGGCGGCGAATCCGCAGCGGGGGAACCCCGGCCTCCACCAGCAGACTATCCACGGGGCTCGTACGAAAAGCGCCAGTTGCAAGCCGAACCCAACAGTGGTGTATGGGGTCCAACAACGTCAACACTGAGGGCGATGCAGACCCATAGGCCAGGCTCCCATAATCAAGCCTGGACTGCACAAGGGCTCTGTACAATCGCAACAGCGTGCTGCGATCTGCACCCCAAGACGCATGGCTCAGGCAGCGGAGGGCGTTGGGGTGCTGCCAGCACATTTGCTTCAGCTGAGTAATATGAGGAACCCATGTGAGCCGGGCATCAAAGACGAGTCCTAAGAAGCGGCTAGTGTCCACCACTTCAAGTAGGTGACCGTCGAGGTAAAGTTCAGGATGAGGGTGGACCGTCCGACGCCTGCAGAAGTGCATAACTCGAGTCTTGGCCGCAGAGAACTGAAATCCACGAGTCAGAGCCCATGATGCCGCCTTGCGAACGGCTGCTTGCAGCCTGCGTTCGGCGACTCCCGTAGTCGTTGAGCTAAATGAGATGCAGAAGTCGTCGGCATACAAAGAAGGAGACACCGACGACCCCACAGCTGCAGCCAGACCATTAATGGCCACTAGAAATAAGGAAACGCTCAATACCGAGCCCTGCGGGACCCCATTTTCCTGTATATAAGAGGAACTAGAGGCGGCACCGACTTGCACCCGGAAAGAGCGGCGCAATAAAAAGTTTTGAAGAAAAGCTGGAAGCTGACCACGAAGACCCCACTCGCGCAACGTAGCAAGGATGTGATGCCTCCATGTTGTGTCATATGCCTTCCGCAGATCAAAAAATACAGCAACGAGATGCTGACGGCGGGAAAAGGCCGTACGGATAGCAGATTCCAGCCGCACCAAATTGTCCGCAGCAGACCGGCCCTGACGGAAGCCACCCTGGGATGGAGCGAGGAGACCGCGCGACTCAAGGACCCAACACAAACGCCGCCCCACCATACGTTCGAGCAATTTGCACAAAACGTTGGTTAATGTAATGGGACGATAGCCGTCCACCGCCAGAGGGTCCGCACCGGGCTTCAAGATGGGAACGATAACACCCTCTCGCCATTGCGACGGGAACACGCCCTCGCTCCAAATGCGGTTAAAGATGGTGAGGATGTGTCTCTGGCAGTCCCTGGAGAGATGCTTCAGCATCTGCGCGTGGATGCAGTCCGGTCCTGGCGCTGTATCAGGGCAATTGGCGAGGGCAGCGAGGAATTCCCTCTCGCTGAAAGGAGCATTGTATTTTTTCAGAACGACGTGTGTGGAACGATAACGGCGTCCGCTCGGCGCGCTCCTTTAGAGAGCGAAAGGCAGGAGGGTAAGTTGCAGTCGCAGAGCTCGTAGCAAAGTGCGTGGCAAGGTGGTCAGCAATGGTGGCGGCGTCCGTGCAGACAGCGCCATCCAGGGAGATTCCAGGGACACCCATAGGGGTCTGGTATCCATAAATCCGCCGGATGCGGGACCACACGAGCGACGGGGAGACACGGGAGCCCAAGGATGAAATGTACCTCTCCCAGCATTCCTGCTTACGCCGTGCAATAAGATGACGGGCCAAGGCACGGAGCTTCTTAAAGGCGATGAGGGTCTCCAGAGACGGGTGCCGCTTATGACGCTGGAGAGCCCGCCTACGGTCGCGAATAGCCTCAGCAATCTCTGGCGACCACCAGGGGACAGACTTCCTCCGAGGGAGTACAGAAGAGCGAGGGGATGGCAGTCTCGGCCGCAGAAATAATTGACGAGGTCAAGACACGGACCACCTCGTCAATGTCACCCTGTGGGAGAGAAGCAATGGAGGCAGCGGAAGTAAAAGCCGGCCAGTCAGCCCTGTTGAGAGCCCAGCGGGGCAGCCGCCCAGAAGAATGACACTGGGGCAGTGACAAATAGATGGGAAAATGGTCACTACCACACAGATCAGGATTAACTCTCCAGTGAAGGGATGGGACAAGTCCCGGGCTGCAAAGAGAGAGATCGATGGCCGAGAACGAGCCATGGGCCACACTGAAATGCGTGGGAGCACCGGTGTTCAAGAGGCTAAGGTCGAGCTGAGCCAACACATGCTCCACAGCGCGACCACGGTCATCGGAGACAGTCCCACCCCATAGAGGGTTGTGGGCATTGAAATCGCCCAGAAGCAGCAATGGCGGCGGGAGTTGAGCCAGCAGCGCAGCCAAGACATGTCGGGGGAGTTGCCCATACGGAGGAACGTAAACAGAGCAAACAGTAATAGCCGGCGAGAGCTCAATCCTGACAGCGACTGCCTCTAAAGACGTCAGAAGGGGTACTGGTGAGCTACAGACAGAGTGGTGAACAAAGAGGCAAACTCCACCTGAAGCTCGTTGACAGTCAGCGCGGTTCTTATAGTATCCCCGATAACCGCGAAGGGCAGGGGTCCGCATTGCTGGAAACCAAGTTTCCTGAAGAGCAATGCACAGAACAGGGGAAACACTCAAAAGCATCCGGAGCTCAGGCAGGTGGCGGAAATAACCGCCGCAATTCCACTGGAGAATGGAAGCAGGAAGGGACTGGGAGGGCGTTAAGTCCACTAAGAGGCAGACGGCGCCGCAGAGTCAACGGCCGCCACCGAGCGAGAGTCAGCTGTGTCCATAGGAGACGTCCCCGAGGGTTCCGTGAGGGCGAGATCCGCGGCAGAGGCGAGGATCTCCACCGCATCCCCAGAGCCAGAGCTATTGACAGCAGGCGGTACTGAAACTGCCGGAGCGTCCTTCTTCTTGGACACGTTCCGGTCCTTCTTCTCGCGTCTGTCCTTTGGCTTAGAGGGCTGGGAGAGTTTCTCTGAAGGAGCGTCGGAGGCTGACGACGACGCAGAAGCCCTACGACCAGCAGGTGGATGAACCTTCAGCCACTGGCTGACATCCGGCGGGGTAGCAGAAGAAACCGAAGAAGGGAGGGCCCCGAGGGACCCCTTCCGCGAGAGAGGAGCCGGCAGAGACGACGCCGGCGGAGACGACGCCGGCAGAGAAGGGGGAGGGGGAGGGGGAGGGATCGAGCCCCCTGGTTTTGGAGCAGATGTCACTCCTGAAGCATGTGCGGGGGGAGTGACAGAAGGGGGTTTGCCCCCAACTGCTAAGGGGGCAACAGAGGAAGGCTTGCCCCCAGACACAAGGGGGGGCAGACAGAGATGGACGGCCCCGAGGGCCAACTGAAGGCGGCACAGAGGAGGCGACAACTGCCGCCCGCGAGGGCGACGATAACGTAGCTGCAGCATAAGAAGTTTGAAGAGGGACAGGATGCAACCTTTCAAATTTCAGTTTTGCCTCGCGATAAGTAAGCCGGTCCAGGGTCTTAAATTCCATAATCTTCCGCTCCTTATGAAGAACGGGGCAGTCCGGCGAGCATGGAGAGTGGTGTTCCCCACAGTTGACACAGACAGGCGGAGGCGCACATGGAGAATCGGGATGAGAGGGGCGTCCGCAATCTCGACATGTGGCACTGGATGGGCAACGGGAGGACATACGCCCAAACTTCCAGCACTGGAAGCACCGCATCGGGGAAGGGACGTATGGCTTGACGTCACAACGGTAAACCATTACCTTGACCTTCTCAGGCAATACAGCACCCTCGAAGGCCAAGATAAAGGCACCGGTGGCCACCCTGTTGGTCTTGGGTCCTCTGTGCACACGACGGACAAAATGCACACCACGTCGTTCCAAGTCAGCTCTCAGCTCGTCATCGGACTGTAACAAGAGGTCGCGATGGTAAATAATCTCCTGGACCATATTTAAGCTACTGTGGGGAGTGACTGTAACAGGGACGTCTCCCAGCTTATCACACAAGAGCAACGCCCGTGACTGGGCTGGGGAGGCCGTCTTGAGGAGGATGGACCCATTCCTCATTTTAGACAAACCCGCCACTTCCCCAAACTTATCCTCCAGGTGTTCCACAAAAAACATAGGCTTGGCGAAAGAAAGGATTCACCATCAGTCCTGCTGCAGACAAGGTATTGTGGTACATAAGGCTCCTGCTTGGCACTAGATCTGCGTCCCTCCCATGGCGCAGCCAACGAGGGGAACGACTGAGGATCATATTGTGCAGCATCGAATTCAATTTTGCCTCGCTTAGAGACGCTGGTGGCAGTGCGACCACCAGCTTGGTGAGATTTATTGCGCTTCATTGCGCCACATCCGCCCAGATGTCACCTACTCCGAACGAGGGCTCTCCCCAAGGGCGCCACCCAGCCAAAGCAACGGGTACCTGGCCAATATCCCATTGCCCGGAGTCCCCGTGCCCCAGACAAGATGGGCACATACTCCTTGGCATGCATGGGGAGGAAACAGCTCTGGCATCTGTAGTGCGATCCCTGCGTGGTCAGGGGGCTACCACCAAGAGGGTACATGACGACCCCGCCACAACGGACTGGCTACCGTGCTGGATTTTAGGTGTTGAAAGGGTCCACAGTTGCCGTGGGCGCTAAGAAGGGGATTGCGCACAAGACGAGGAGGCAACCCAGAAGACATGGGGTGTAAATCCCTCCACACGACAATAGATAGCATGCAAGATGGAGGTGCACGATGGACCAATAGAAAAACACCACGTAAGGCGTCCTTCCCCAAATGGCACGCACTAACAACGGAAATTTTGAAAATGGCAGGTCAAACCCAAGTGGGGACCATCACATAAGGCCGAAACTTTGAAGACTCCTTTTAGTCGCCTCTTACGACAGGCAGGAATACCGCGGGCCTATTCGTACCCCCGAACCTGCAGGGGGGGTCAAGGTTTGGAAAGAACTCGCCTATCGACTGTTTGAATATTAGTGCTCACATTGAATGCTTTTAAGAAAAACTGTTTGCATTGCTCTTTCATTTGATGAACTATTCTCCCCCCCCCCTACTATCAAGAGCTCACTTCTTTTAGTCAAGCTATACGACATATCTCTATTGCTTATCCGATCTACCCATTTTATCAACATTCTTCTGTTGACGGACCTTTCAAAATGTTCTATTCTCTCATTTCCAGAATGAATTTGCACTCTGCAACGGATTGAGTCCTGATATGAAACTTTCTGGCAGATTAAAACATCGTGTCGTGCAGGAACTCCAGCCTGGGATCTATGCCTTCCGCGGCCAATTGTGGGCAGTGAGTTCTGCTTGGCTAGCTCAGTCTTCTGAACACTTGTCTGCGAAAGGCGAATGTCCCACGTTCTAGTTCCGATCCAACACACAATTTGAATTCTCTCTTCCTGTCTGAACTGTTTACCGTTCACGTGTCACTCTCGTATGAACAAGTCACGTCTTGCCTTTTACATGAAGCATACTCAGACCGACCTTTATCTGCAGGATAATTGTCAAAAAATGGTTCAAATGGCTTTGAGCACTATGGGACTTAACTTCTGAGGTCATCAGTCCCCTAGAACTTAGAACTACTTAAACCTAACTAACCTAAGGCCATCACACACATCCATGCCCGAGGCAGAAGTCGAACCTGCGACCGTAGGATAATTGTCACCTCCAGGCTCAGCATGAATGCGTACTTCGTACTTTTCTTCACAGGGACCAGATCATCTCAAAAATCTCAGAACCTGAAAGTTTGTCAGCTGAGTTAAATTCATCTCTAAGTCAGATTTCGTCAGAATGGTTATAGCTAAGTAGAGATCAGATGTGCGTTGCACAATCTACTTGTCAAAATCGGAGGGACAAAGTTGAAGCCACCACATGCATTGGTTGTTAATACTTACTTAACTTCTGAAGTCGTAAGCTTTGGTAGTGCGGTGACTAGTGTGTGTGTGTGTGTGTGTGTGTGTGTGTGTGTGTGTGTGTGTGTGTGTGTGTGTGCACGCGCGCGATTTGTACAGCGTAGTTTTCAATTTCCACGCACACTACTTTCTTGCTGCAGTTGTGCCTTGCAAATAATGGGGTGTGAACCTGTCGAAACCACGATTGCATTCCCTCAAGTTATTTTACTCTCCAGAAGAAACTCTGCATTTACCGCCCACGAGACCGTTTTAGATAATTGCAGGAAGGCATGCAGACGATTGGCAGTTGGTGCAAGGACTGTTACTTGAGCCTATACGTAAATATTCGTTCGGAACGACAGGTTAATAGGAATAATCCTGAGAAAACCTAAATCGAATAAGAGAAATCGCTTACATAAGTCTAGTTCGACCGTATCTTATTGTTCGTCAGTTTGGAATCCTTACCAGGTGGGATTAAAGGACGATGGAGGAGATAATTAAGATTAGACGAAGAACAGTGCGTTATGCCGGGGGTTACAGAGTTGCCCATCCAACTACAGTGGAAAGGCTACAAGATAGGTATTGTGCAAAGTTGCAGTTTCCTTCTGAGTGCGCGCAGCGAAGGCACGCCAGTAATGGACCGAAACCCGAAACCGATTTTCGGCTCCTTCTTTGCATCGTTTCCGTGAGAACTGCGCGTCTAACAAAAACAGGGGGCTTTCGTTGAAAGGTGCTGCTGCTTTCTCTAACGCCCGAGTCGCTTCAGAGATACGCCTCCCTCAGAGGCAGCGCGACCTACGTAGTGTAGGCGCCAAGTGCACTAACCTCGCTCTTTTCTCTTCCTCTTTCTTTCCTCTTCACGTTTTATATGTAAATTTGTGTTGAGGATTCGTTACAAATGCACCATCACTTTACGTTTAGGTAGCTGGATATATAAATTTCCCCGCAAGAAAAGTAAAGCTGTGATCAAAGCGCCTGATAATTTTAACACAACAAACGCTTTAATAAGGACGGTCATAATGTCCGTGGTATGCAGTTGCCTCCCTCCCTCAGATTTTCGACCTGACTGACCCAGCCAGTAATAGCTGGCCCCTCTGTTCCTTCTATTTTATTTGAAGTCCTCCGTTGGACACTTGCCAGTCACTAAGCAGCCACTCGATCACGCTGGAACTATTTTAGAATCATTCAAATCAAGTGTAAACTCAGTAGCAAGGTATATACCGCAATCATCCAATATTAGTTGGAGGCGACTAACCTAACAAGTAGATGTGATGTCCAGGTCTGACCTTGTGGACAGTGTCAATACAGACAGGCATTAATCATCACGGTGTCATCAAAGCTACGATGATTAGTAAAGTTGTAATGTTGTTGCCTTAATTTGATGTGAAAGCGGTGCTGATAGACAATAAAGGCGGGTTAAAAGCTGTGAGCTATCTGAGGAAGTTAACCTTGCATTACTGAGCAACTGTTTCACCAGGTATCCAGTCTAGCTTACCAAATTTCCAACCAGACTAACATTAATTATAATCTTAATAGTCATACGAAAACCGGTGATACATATATAAAAAAGAGAATTTAAATAAAAAGAAATAAATCAGTTTATATTTGGAAATTTATTTTAACATTGATCATTGAAATTTCAGCATGTTAAACTTGAGTCATAACTAAGCTGGTGCCTTATTTAGGATTGTGAAAATGTGAGTTTGTAATCTTACGGAACACATCAAATATGGAGCCAAGATTGGGAGACTGCATACAACACTACATTCATAAAATAACGCACGAAGAACGTTGAAACATATGCAAGAGGAAATTAACCACAACCAACCGATTCAATTTTCACCCGAAGAAGTAACGTTCGTAGCGCAATCCTGTCCGTCATGTAATTACCACACACTGGTATACTAAATTCATACTAACTCTCTGTGAAATCTTCCCGAAAAGAATAGCTGAGAGCTACTTTGATGCTTACACCACATGCTTCACGTGGTCAAACTGATTTACACAAAGAGTAACTCCACAATAATTTTGATAATTAAAATAAATTAGATCGAAAAGCAATTGACAAAAGAAAAACCTCGAACTGGTTACTATCGTCTTACTATTAATCTGATGGGTGAAACAATTGTATAAGCACGTGGTACTGGTCTCACAACGTACACCCCACGTGGGTTGAACATAAAGAAAAGTTGCTATATAGAGAAATATTGTCAAGACGAGACGTTATAATCTCACGCACATTCGCATTTAAGATTGATGATCTTAGTTAGAGTTACTGATCAACACGTGGTTCCACTTTACTCACAAAGTAATGACAAAGTAACTACCGGAAGATATTCTGAACTGTACACACGAATCACACTGCGTTGCAATTTAAGATAACATTTATATTTTAGAGCTAAACCTGAAATAAAGGTGATTAAATTTTCAGTTAGGCTGAAATTAAGAAATCCATTGCCCTACGGACTTAGCAGACACGCGCTTAGCCGGAGATCTTACCACTTCAGACGCTCGCCACGGACAGACTAACCTGGGTTTCTACCAAGGGTGCTTCCGTATACAAAACGGAAGTGACCAGTGAGGCAGCTTCTTATACCAACATGACAAGGGACGGACAGGACAATACTAAGGATAGAAACTTCTTTGCTTTTAGAAAGCGTAGCTACCTGTTCCGACGCTGGTCCTACTGTTCTCTAGCAGACAGGCTTGTCTACTACCATCCAGCATGCAACTAGAAATATATTTGCTCATTCATTCTTTCACACAGAAGGGAAGGGGGATGACAGTATCTTATCACATACCGTACATAAAAGAAAGCGGATGTAGGTTCCGTATGAGACTGTGTGACATGAATTACATATAAACTGTGTTTTAAAGTGTAGTAGTGTGACAGATCGTTCTTGTTTATGTGTAAAAGTAACACGTTCCACTACTCAGTCTCCTCCCAGATAGTCAGAAACGCCACAGTAAATTTAGAAGAGGAATTTATGCCGTAAATAACAGGTTTAAGAAATTAACATGAAAGGAATCCAACAGAGACCTTTCAAAGTTTATAAAAATCCATCAAGAAGTCTCAGTGGTGAAGCGTCCATTAAGGTTCTAAGGCTGAATCTACCCAAAAATTTCGTCCATGCTGAATTTAATCCCATCTGATCACGTACTCTCGTGAAAGTTTTCAAACATTTTATGCTTTAACGTCGTATATGGGCCCGTCAGTCACTCGTCTAGCTTTGTAACCAATAGCTGCTTTGAATTTTGTGCTGCTTATGAGCATGTGCAGCAAGTCAGTTTCTTCTACGTGGTAGACTGGGGTTTCTACAGCGTGGATACGGTTTCTAAAAGCTGGCTATCATTTGTTTCTACTTCTCGCCAGCCCTTGGGTGCACGCCTGCGTTAGTGACAAGTCTTTCAGAGTTCCCAACAGATAGCGCTACTTCGCACAGTCTAGCACGCTAGCAGCAAGACGGGCAGAATAAAAAAACCTTAACTCTTAATTTAAGCCTTTGAAATGAACAAAAGAACAAGAAGACAGTCATAATTCATAGAACAAAGGAGAATGCATCATTGAATGTTGTTGCAATATGAGGAATATTCGATGTAGTTTCATTTTTTCTCACATTAAAATTTAACAGCCTCACTTATTTCGAACATTGGTTGTTCTGTCACGTCTGTTGGTTTTCAAATCAACACAGACACGCTTATGGTGAAACTCGAACATGAATTAAATAGTTAAATATAGTGAGCTGTGGTAGTGATTAACTGATTCGTTAAGTATATTTCGGTGTGCCCTGTCACGTGTGAGGTGTCATCGTCGATCTGTCTCTACACTGTGTGGTCGAAAGGAAAATGTTAGTTGTCTAATATTTAAATCATTATGTTGTAAAGCATCGTACTACTGACAAACTCCAATGGACGCGTTGATTTCATCACAAGTCCCACTGAATTTTTTAATTGCAAACTCAGCATACTTTCCTAGTTTTTATTTTAAAGGTAAACATATGGTGAAAGAATGAAAGACGACGCCAAGTCGGTCCATTAAAAAATCTTATGGATTTGAAGACGTTTCCAAACACAATTCAAAACCGTGGTTAAGTGGCAGCGTTGTAAGGAACAATTTTGTTTTCACTGTGTACTATTTTGGATGGGTAGTTACAGTTCTGAATGGCGTAACTGGTGAGTAGGCGAAGAGTGGCTCCAAAATTTCGTTTCGAGAGAGCTAGAAATCATGAGTGTTCCATTTCACGAATCACAGCAGCTGTTAAATACAACCAGCTACCCACAGTAAAAATGGGCCATGCTCTATCAGAAGCAACACGCTTGGAAGCATTGAAAAAACGAGAAGGTTGATTGAAACAGAAGTATAATGAGGGGACTTATTTCGACGATCTGCCTTTTAGCATGGCAAGAGTTAGTTCTCCGAAGTCATGACGAAACTCTGGCGTCAGTAAACAAAGAATATTTTTTTTACAACGTTTGCCTTTCTTAGCAGTGGAACAATCATACATGAATGATCATTTACTATCCGATGGAGTATTTAAAGGCACTTTTCCCTGACACACACAATGATGTAAAAGCTTTTATTACGGGTGTTATTAAAGAACAAATCTCAAGTGAAGTTAAAAATAGTCCTTTTATATCGGTATAAACCGATGAGACAACGGGTGTCTCACCTACAAGTCAGACGAGTGTAATGTTTCGTTTTGTAAATAACGAATCAAGAGAAATATAAGAGAGATTTGTTTTGTCGCAAGTGCTAAGCAGTTACAACAATTACGAAACAATTAGTATTGCAAACATGTGACTGCAGTGCAATGGCATGGAAAAATTATGGTGTCAATTCTATCGGGAAACCAGCTATCCTCATACTCGCTCTATGCACTCCTATGGTAATTCTTTACAGAACGCAGCATGTCATTCTCAATGGAGAGAAGTCTTCCGAAGTAAGAGTGATTTCAGGTGTGCCGCAGGGGAGTGTCATAGGACCGTTGCTATCCACAATATACATAAATGACCTGGTGGATGACATCGGAAGTTCACTGAGGCTTTTTGCAGATGATGCTGTGGTGTATCGAGAGGTTGCAACAATGGAAAATTGTACTGAAATGCAGGAGGATCTGCAGTGAATTGACGCATGGTGCACGGAATGGCAATTGAATCTCAATGTAGACAAGTTTAATGTGATGCGAATACATAGAAAGATAGGTCCCTTATTTAGCTACAAAATAGGTCAGCAACTGGAAGCAGTTAATTCCATAAATTATCTGGGAGTATGCATCATGAGTGATTTAAAATGGAATGATCATATAAAGTTGATCGTCGGTAAAGCAGATGCTAGACAGATTCATTGGAAGAATCCTAAGGAAATGCAATCCGACAAGAAAGGAAGTAGGTTACAGTACGCTTGTTCGCCCACTGCTTGAATACTGCTCAGCAGTGTGGGATCCACACCAGATAGGGTTGATAGAAGAGATAGAGAAGATCTAACGGAGAGCAGCGCGCTTCGTTACAGGATCATTTAGTAATCGCGAAAGCGTTACGGAGATAATAGATAAACTCCAGTGGAAGACTCTGCAGGAGAGACGCTCAGTAGCTCGGTACGGGCTTTTGTTAAAGTTTCGAGAACATACCTTCACCGAAGAGTCAAGCAGTATATTGCTCCCTCCTACGTATATCTCGCGAAGAGACCATGAGGATAAAATCAGAGATTAGAGCCCACACAGAAGCATACCGACAATCCTTCCTTCCACATACAATACGAGACTGTAATAGAAGGGAGAACCGATAGAGGTACTCAAGGTACCCTCCGCCACACATCGTCAGGTGGCTTGCGGAGTATGGATGTAGATGTAGATGTAGATATGCACATCAGTTGAACCTAGTCCTCTGTGCTTGTAAAAAAATTGCGCTATTAACAATTTCTGTGGAAAATCTATCAGCATTTCACGCATTTTCAGCAGTTCCAGTAAAATTAGTAACATTCTGTGGGAAACAAGATATTTTCATTCACGCGCTCTACAAACCATTGTTCTTCACTATACACACATGAGAGCAGCACTTAATGATGTGATAGACATTGAAGGTTGGGATGATAATTCTTTACATCAAGCAATTAGGCTAAATAGTATGCTGGATGACTAGACTTCTTTTCCTACTGCAGCTGGACAGTTTGATTTTCCAGCATAGAAGTAATTTTTTTGACATTTTGTAACGCAAAACTGTGGAGATAAGACGCTGTAACCTAGAAATTGGAAACTGCATTAAGCTTGGTGAAATGCTAGTATGTGAGGAAATTATTCTGAAATGCATAGTGGAACCTAAGAGCCTTATAAATTCGGCAGGAGTATCTGAAATAAATTGTAACGAAACAGAAGTAAGTATTTAGAAATTCTGAAGGCAGAAATGACGCAGTAGTAATAAAGTTCGAAACTGAATTCCAGGACTTCCATTAAACGTTTTACAGAATTTGTAAACGAGGGAAGTTTTCAGATTATAGTAGGCCAAACAATTTCCTATATGTGAATTTGGAAAACTAGTTATTATATACCTTTTATTGACAATGAAAAACTGAGAAGAGAACTTTCGTTTATTTGCAGCAGTTAGGATAAACTTTTAGGATCTCAGGACCTCCTTAAATCCATTATAGGCAATGATAAAACAACGTGTTCTCTAAATGCGTGAAATTACTGCGGTGGGTTCTTGCAATTCCAGCAAACACTGTCTTGCAAAAGAAGCGTAAGTGCGTTAAAAGGCGTTAAAGACTACCTTCACATCAATGACAAATGATAGACTGTCAAACTTTGCGATTTTGGCTGTAGAGAAGACAACCACTCGGCAGGATTTCACATCTCGTGTCATATGTTTACGCCCAGGAAAAGGATACAATAACTTTATAAAAAGATTTAACGGTGTGTTACTATGTTATATTTTTATGAATGTGTAGCTTTTTAATATTTTCATGCATCAATAACAATTTCTGCAGTAGTTTCAATCTGAGTAGAAATATGTAACTAAGTTACATTTGCAGTGTTTGTGTTTTACAAGATTCGATTTAAGACTTTCTTCTTTTTTCGAAATTCGTAATTCTCAGCCTACCCTACAAAAAGTGCGACGCTTCGCCACTGAGAAGCCTAGAAGAGTTTTTATGCTGACAGTAGTGGATAAGCAGATGTCGTTAGTGAGGTGTCGTCCGCAGAACGAGGTTTCACGAAAAAGTTGGTGTCTCAAGACGGCACCGCAAGTAAAGATAGTCGCTGCAAGATGCAGCGACGAATCGGAGTCGTCGGCGTATACACTCCCCGACGTGTCTGCTTACGTCGCTGCATTCATGTCTGAGCGCAGTGCCGCTCAGCCCCGTCTCGACGCAATCAGCGATTAGTGGTACTTATCGCTTACCACAGTTTTGTCTTTGTGGCGATACAGATGCATGCGAAAAGAGCAATTATTACGAACTATGTACCACTTAAAGACTACTGTACTCTGATGTGAAACTATCATATTGTAACTAAGTGCTAAGTGTTGTGTAAGCAGCATCAATTCTATGTCGTCTGTATGGACACTACTTGTTATCAAAGTGCGTGGTAAATATTAAAGTTTTAATAAATTAGTAATAGTTAGTTGGTTTGTGGGGGTTAAAGGGACCAGACTACTTAGGTCATCGGTCCCTTGTTCCACGACCATAATAATACACGAAGAAAAGTCCAACAAGCAATAAACACATAACGGAGACGACAAGGGACGACACAGTACAAGAAAGACACAGACGAAGACCAGAGAAAAGAGATTAAAAGACACACAGAGTGCGACGGTCATTGGCCGACCATGAAAATAAAACTGGAAAGGCCAACAACCAAGGGACACATTAAAACACCACAAACTAAAACCCCAGGCCAAAAGCCACAGTCGACACTAAAAAAAATAAAAAGGGACTCTCATATTGAATGATAAAAACCCCCTGCTCGAATAAAACGGAGAACTAAGTCAGCCATAGTAGAGTCATCGGTTAAAAGAGCAGGGAGTGTATCAGGCAGCGCGAACGTCTGCCTGAGGGCAGTTAAAAGTGGGCAGTCTAGTAAGACGTGTACCACGGTCAGGGCCAATCCGCAGCGACAGAGAGGCGGGTCATCACGGCACAAGAGATACGCGTGCGTGAGCCGGGTATGTCCTATGCGGAGCCGGCAGAGGACGACAGCATCCTTGCGAGACCCCCGCATGGAGGAGCGCCACACACTGGTTGTCTCCTTGACTGCCCGAAGTTTGTTGGGAGAGGGCAGGGTGCGCCACTCATCACGCCAAGCAGCAAGGACCTTCTGCCGCAATACGGATCGGACGTCACTCTCTAAAAGACCGATCTCCATGGCCGGGGAACTGACCGCCTGTTTCGCCAGTTCGTCAACCCGCTCGTTACCCGGGATGCCGACGTGACCCGGGGACCAAACAAAGGTGACAGAGCGGCCGCAACGGACGAGAGTATGGAGGGACTCCTGGATGGCCATCACCAGACGGGAACGAGGGAAACACTGGTCAAGAGCTCGTAAACCGCTCAGGGAGTCACTACAGATGACAAAGGACTCACCTGAGCGGGAGCGGAGAAACTCTGGGGCACGATAGATGGCAACCAACTCGGCAGTGTATACACTGGAGCCAGCTGCCAATGACCGTTGCTCACAATAATCCCGTAGAGTGAGAGCGTAACCAGTGTGACGAGACCACCGAACTGTCGGTGTAGGCCACCGCCGCGTTCGGAAACTCGGCCAGGATGGAAAGAAAGCGGCGGCGGAGGGCCTCCGGAGGCACTGAGACCTTCGGACCCTGTGCCAAGTCGAGCCGAAGGCACGGTCGGGGCACACTCCACGGGGGCAGACGGAGATTGGCCCGGAAAACAGGCGGCAGAGGAAAAAAGTCAAGGCCACGGAGAAGGTCCCGGAGGCGAACCGCAATGGGACACCCTGACCGGGGCCGCCTGTCTGGAACATGGACGATCGAGCGCGGGAACAGGAGACGGTAGTTTGGATGCCCTGGCATGCTATAAACGTGCGCGGCATAGGCGGCCAGAAGGCGGTCACGCCGGAACCGCAATGGAGGGACACCAGCCTCCACAAGTATGCTGTCGACGGGGCTTGTCCGGAACGCTCCTGTGGCGAGGCGGATCCCGCAGTGGTGTATGGGATCCAGCAATCGCAATGCTGAAGGCGAGGCAGAACCGTACGCCACACACCCATAATCAAGGCGGGACTGGATCAGCGCTTGATATAGGTGGAGGAGGGTGGACCGGTCGGCACCCCACCTGGTGTGGCTTAAGCAACGGAGAGCGTTTAAGTGCCGCCAGCATGTTTGCTTCAGCTGCCTAATATGGGGCAGCCAAGTCAACCGGGTATCGAACACCAGTCCCAAGAACCGATGCGTCGCGACCACAGCAAGAGGTTCACCGTCAAGGTAAAGGCGCGGCTCAGGGTGAACCGTGCGACGCCGGCAGAAATGCATAACGCAAGTCTTCGCGGCCGAAAACTGGAAGCCGTGCGCTACAGCCCATGACTGCGCCTTGCGGATGGCACCTTGCAGCTGCCGTTCAGCAGCGGCGATGCCACTGGAGCTGTAATATAGGCAGAAGTCGTCCGCATATAAAAAAGCCGCGACGGACGACCCCACCGCCTCAACGAGCCCATTGATGGCAATTAAAAACAGGGACACACTGAGGACAGACCCCTGTGGGACCCCGTTCTCCTGGACCCGGGAGGAACTATGCGACGCAGCTACTTGCACGCGGAAGGAACGATACGAAAGAAAATTCTGAATAAAAATCGGGAGCGGGCCCCTAAGGCCCCACCCATGAAGTGTGGCCAGGATGTGATGGCGCCAAGTCGTATCGTATGCCTTCCGCATGTCGAAGAAGACGGCAACCAGATGTTGGCGGCGCGCAAAGGCTGTACGGATGGCAGACTCCAGGGAGACCAGATTATCGACGGCAGAGCGGCCTTTACGGAACCCACCCTGAGACGGAGCCAGAAGGCCCCGAGACTCGAGGAGCCAACTCAACCTCCGGCTCACCATACGTTCCAGCAACTTGCAAGGAACGTTGGTGAGGCTTATGGGGCGATAGCTGTCCACCTCCAGCGGGTTCTTGCCAGGTTTCAATACGGGGAGGACTATGCTTTCCCGCCATTGAGACGGGAAAACACCCTCGACCCAGACGCGATTGAAAAGATCTAGGAGGCGTCGCTGACAAGGCACTGAGAGGTGTTTCAGCATCTGGCTGTGAATGCGGTCTGGTCCAGGAGCCGTATCAGGGCAAGCAGAAAGTGCGCTCTGGAATTCCCATTCGCTGAAAGGAGCATTGTACGACTCCGCGTGGCGCGTGTGAAAGGAAAGTCTTTCCAACCGCTCTTTCCGGGAGCGGAAGGCCAACGGGTAGTTCGTTGACGCGGAACACTGAGCAAAATGCTCTGCTAACCGGTCCGCAATCGTGTCGGAGTCGGTGCACACTGCTCCATTCAGCGAAAGCCCAGGGACAGAGACAGGGGGCCGATAGCCTTGGAGTCGCCGAATCTTGGCCCAAACCTGCGATGCAGAGGTACGGACGCCAATGGTGGAAACATAACGTTCCCAGCACTCCTGCTTCCGTTGGCGAATAAGGCGTCGGGCTCGGGCGCGGAACTGTTTAAAAGCAATGAGGGTCTCCAACGACGGGTGCCGCTTATGGCGCTGAAGAGCCCGCCGGCGATCTCGAATCGCCTCTGCGATCTCGGGCGACCACCACGGCACAGTCCTCCGCCGAGGTGACCCGGATGTAGAGGGAATCGCAGATGCCGCCGCAGAAACGATGCTGGTGGTGACCGACTGAACCACCGCATCAATCGGATCAGTGGAAGGAGGTGCGATCACTGCGACAGATGTAAATAAGTCCCAATCAGCCTTATTCAGAGCCCATCTGGAGGGGCGTTCAGAAGAGTGACGCTGTGGCAGTGACAGAAAGATGGGGAAATGGTCACTACCACATAAGTCGTCATGGACCCTCCAGTGGATGGATGGTGAAAGTCCGGGGCTGCAAATAGAAAGGTCAATGGCCGAAAACGAGCCATGGACCGCACTAAAGTGGGTCGCCTCTCCCGTGTTTAAAAGGCAGAGGTCAAGCTGTGACAGAAGAGTCTCGACATCTCTGCCCCGGCCAGTAATCGCGGCGCTACCCCACAAGGGGTTATGGGCGTTAAAGTCGCCCAGCAACACAAAGGGAGGCGGCAGTTGTCCTATCAATGCAGCCAACACATGACGAGAGACATCACCATCCGGCGGAAGGTACAAACTGCAGACAGTAATAGGCTGAGGCGTCCACATCCTTACAGCGACAGCCTCTAAGGGTGTATGAAGAGGCACACACTCGCTGTAGATAGAGTTAAGGACGTAGACGCAGACTCCACCAGACACCCTCTCATAAGCTGCCCGGTTCTTATAATAACCCCGATACCCTCGTAGGGCAGGGGTCCGCATTGCCGGAAACCACGTTTCCTGGAGGGCAATGCAGAAGAAAGGGTGACTGCTGACGAGTTGGCGGAGCTCAGCAAGGTGGTGGAAAAAACCGCTGCAGTTCCACTGGAGAATCACTTTGTCCATGGGCGAAATAGGCGTGAAGGGACCGAGGAGGCAGATCACGTCACTGGGTCACCTGCTGTCACCGATCGAGGACCAGTACAATCGGCGTCCTTGGCGTCTGAGGGTATGGCGAGATCCAGGTCCTCAGCGGACGCCAGGATCTCCACCTCATCCTCAGACGCAGAGCCTGTATGGAGCGGTGGGGTGGGGTGGATGCCACCGCGCGTTCCTTGGCCTTAGAGGCCTTCTTCTTCTTCGTCTTCTCTCTCTGCTCCTTGGGCTTTACTGGCTGGGAGGGCTCCACCGAGTCAGTCTCCGGGACGGAGGAGGAGCGGGAAGCCCTGCGACCAGCCGCTGGCCTGCTTTTCAGCCATTGGCTGACGTCACCCTTCCCAGAGGTGGAAACCTGGGAAGGGAGGGACCCGAGGGATCCCTTGCGAGAGAGAGTCGCCGAAGAAGTCGGACGCTTCTCCGGCTTAGAGTTGGGGACTTGTGTCCCCGATGGTTGGGGGGTCGTTGCTCCTGAGGTAGGTGGTGCAGGAGCAACAGATGGGGAAGTGCCCCGCACCATCAAGGGGGCAGGTGTAGTATTCCGGCTCAGAGTGTTCAGTGGAATCGGTGCAGCAGATGATAAAAACTACTGTTTTGGCAGCGGTGGCATAGGAGCTGGTCAGAGCCACAGGATGTAGCCTCTCGTATTTCCGCTTAGCCTCAGTATAGGTCATGCGGTCCAGGGCCTTATATTCCATGATCCTTCGTTCTTTCAGTAGAACCTTGCAGTCTGGCGAGCAAGGGGAATGGTGTTCGCCGCAGTTCACACAGATGGGAGGCGGCGCACATGCAGTATTAGGATGTGAAGGGCGTCCACAATCTCTGCATGTCATGCTGGAAGTACACCGAGATGACATGTGGCCGAACTTCCAGCATTTGAAACACCTCATCGGGGGAGGGATATAGGGCTTCACATCACATCGGTAGACCATCACCTTGACCTTTTCGGGTAGGACGTCACCCTCGAAGGCCAAGATGAAGGCACCGGTGGCTACCTGATTATCCCTCGGACCCCGATGGACGCGCCGGACGAAGTGAACACCCCGCCGTTCTAAATTGGCGCGTAGCTCGTCGTCTGACTGCAAGAGTAGGTCCCTATGGAATATAATGCCCTGGACCATGTTGAGACTCTTATGGGGTGTGATCGTGACGGAAACATCCCCCAACTTGTCACAAGCGAGTAACCGCCGTGACTGTGCAGAGGATGCCGTTTTGATCAATACTGCCCCAGAGCGCATTTTGGACAAGCCCTCCACCTCCCCAAACTTGTCCTCCAAGTGCTCGACAAAAAACTGAGGCTTGGTCGCCATAAACGATTCCCCATCGACTCGTGTACAGACTAAATAGCGAGGTGAATAAGGTTCGCTGCCAACCGTAGCCTTTCGTTCCTCCCATGGTGTGGCCAGGGAGGGGAACGATTGTGGATCATATGCCTGAGCGTTGTATTGAGGCCGAGAACGCTTAGAGACTGCTGGCGGCTGGCCGCCAGCAAGAGATGATGTACCACGCTTCATCGCGGGTCATCCGCCCTGATGCCACCTACTCCGACCAAGGACCCTCCCCACGGGCGCCACCCAGCCTCAGCAACGACCACCTGGCGGGATGGCCATTGTCGGGAGTCCCGATGCCCCAAGGAGACAGGCATCTACTCCTTGGCATACGCGGGGAGTTAACGGCGCAGGCATCAGTAGAGCGATCCCTGTGTTGTCAGGGGGCTACAACCGACAGGGTACATGGCGGCCCCACCACAACGGACTGGCTACCGTGCTGGATTTCAGGTGAAATTTAGTCCATGATCGTCATTGGCGCATAAAGCGACACAGCAGAGCAGACTGCAAAGACCGCATCCAAGAACAAAGCCACGCCCTAGAGTTGGTGAGTGGGCGGGACAGCTATGCGACGACGACCAACCAAGCTAGAGATGGTAATGAGCGATGGACACATCGCACCTTGTAAGGCGCCCTTCCCCAATCAGCTCGTTCTTCGGAAGAATTTAGAAGATGGAGGTCAAACCCGGTAGGGGACCATCACAAAAGGCCGAAACATTTGAGACTCCTTTTAGTCGCCTCTTACGACAGGCAGGAATACCGTGGGCAATTAGTAATAACCTGTGTGTTTGTGAGGGGGGATGGTGGGGTGTCTGCTCCGCCACCTCCTGTACTAGATTTGCAACAATGCGCCCCAGTTAGCTTTTATGAACGGACGTCATTCAGTTCCAATTCGATGGATGTAGAGGAAATAAAATTTGGAAAACAAAATTTGGAAAACGCTAAAAAACTGATTTATGCACTTTCGGTTCAAAAGAGATCACAGCAATGTCGGCAGACGGAAGTTTGTATGAAGTGTGTCTATGAAATGACTGATACGCGAAGCTTACCACAGCTGCTACAGTCACGGATTAGCGAAAGATGTTACCGAGATTCCCAGAAAATTTCTGATCCTACGTAAAATCGCTAAGCGGGCCGAAGGATTATTTAGTCATCCGTCGACCGGTCTGGTATGACAAAAGAAGGCAGCAGAAGGAAAGATGAGTTTCAAATTTCACAAGCAATATATATCTCACTCAGACGGTGAGGGGGTGTACAGACATACTATCTTTATACCACCGTACAAACTCCCCTACTGAGGACACAAACTGTGAACCCTGGCGCTGAACTGAAAGTTGAAGGAAAACGTCGCCAGCTCCAGCTCAGATCCAGAGTTCGTTTTGTAGAAATTACTATTCGGTTTTGATCGCTTGCTTAGCTTGCGCTTAGCGAAGTCGAAGCGCCTATCAAAAGCGCAGCTGACTCCGTGTTTACGAGGGGTAAGAAAAACAGACCTGCAGAATTACAGCCCAATATCCTTAGTCATTAAGCTAGCGAATTCTTGCACATCGTACAAGTTCCAATACTATACATTTTCTCGATAAACAGAAAGATGCTGTCCATAAATCAGCACGGATTTAGAAATCGTGGCTCGTGCTAAACTCGGCAGCGAGAAGTTTGTCAAAAGGAGGCTTCGGAGGCCAGTTTTGTAGACACCAGTTACGGACTTCCAATCCGTGTACGGCGTCTGCCCCCAAAGACGCGTGCTCAACAGGTTTCGCAAGGCGGCAGTCCAGCCACCAAGATGTAAATCCAGTTAACCCAGACTTTATACCAAAGATATTTGCATATATGTAAGGCGTTATTACAAGAGTTGCTTCTACAAGCCTAATCCCTCTTCTCCAGTTCAAAGAAGCAAATCAACATGTATTCAGTTGATACGGCATGTTCCAGTACAAGCCACTTCATTCAACTTAACACAGAAGTGTGCAACATTCCCCAGAGGTTCTACTGCCACATTTGTCTCCATACGACGCAACTTTCTTGAAAGGTTAACTACTCATCACAAACTAGGCCATTCTACATGGAATTTCCGTGATGATACAAACTTGCACGCTGTATGGCGAAGTCGTGGGAAGGCACATGCTGTGGTTTCAGTCAGCTGCTGCAGCCTGTGCTGTGGATTTGTCTCTGCACAGTCTTCGCAGACATGAGCTCCTGACGCCCCATATTCAAATCGGCTCCCCGTATGGCTATGGGGGGAGAGACGACTTCCGTTCGTCAACGGTGTGATTGCCCTGACCGGCAGTTTACGTGCCTCTGAACACTTATCTCCACAATAGTGAAGATACCTGGACACTGTGTATCCGGAGCTTTTCACCGTGGCATGCTTCAATAACATCATCTCTGTTTACAAGCCACGTCACTTCGAAGAAAATACTCGAGTTTTTGATAGCTGTCTCCGCCATCGTCATCAGGAGCTAAAATCACTGACTGTTGGAGCTGGCATGGTTTTCTGCTTGTGTAAATGCAGTGGCGGTGTCTCGAACCTCCCAGAAAGGGCCGGAGTGAGGCATGCGCGACAGGCAAGTGGGCAGCTCCTAGCAGCTCTGTCCAGTGTATGAGCGTGCACGATTAATACGGCATGGGGCGGGGCGGGGCGGGGCGGGCTTTGGAGCGAAAGCAAAGACATAGGTCCTACTATTGCAGGGATGCGGGAGCGGTAGTTTTGAAAGTGACGTCACTCAGTCCCCCGCGAGCCCCACGAGAAAGAACTGCTGTGCGCATACGTCACACTGTGGGTCTTACGAGTGCTAGCAGCCGTCTGCAGCGGGGAGCGAGTGGCTATTTCAGACGAGTTTAATAGTTTAACTGTGTGCATGAACGCATGCAAGCTCTCGGCAGCACACGACTATGTTAAGATCTGTAGAGGGTACCTTCCCAGTGACATACTGATTTTCCGTGAACCCTGCATGGAGCCGAGAGTGCGCGAAATGTGGCGGGCAAGTTGACTACTGTGACATCCCAAGTTTGTCGCGGGCCCCGTATTCCTCGTGGGCCTCAATCCGTGTAGTTGCTCAACTCGTCTTCCGTGCATGCATCGCTCCAGCCCTCTCTGGAAGGTTCCAGACACTGCCATTAGATCTACAGTATATAAGCAGAATATACCGCGCCAATCCTGGCAATTACTGATTTTAACTCCTGATGATGAAAGCGGAGACGGAGCTCGAGAGTTTTAGTCGAAGTATTGAAGGTTTAACAGAAAAGATTTTATTGGACCGAGACACTGTTGACCGTCGAAACCTGAATTCTTGTGCGACCTTTCACATGTTCAGCACTGTACATCTTCCCTCGCTCCAGCGTTTATCTCAGGAAGTGCTGTCACATTCACGAAAGCCCTACCTGTTACTCCCTGTCACGCATGTCTACACTTGGGCCACATGCCACAACTGGCTGCGACATTCGGGCTTCATACACGGCACATATTCTAATTATGTAATGATACAAACATTCCGGCACTTCTGGCCAGTCAGTTCCTTTGGCCCTGTGAGTATCAGCATGCTACAATCGTTCACTGCGAATATATTGTGATTACTTTCCGCTGGACTAGACAAAGTGAGTGCTAGGTTAATAGACCCCTGTCTGCTTCCTGCTGCTTGACTGCACAAGTATGTCCTGGGTGTTTCTGAAACACGTAACCTCCACTTTGTCAGAAGATCTTCGCGAACGTACATGATTCCTATGTCGCTAAACTTTCATGGATAAAGAAAGGAAAGAATACTAGGGTTCAACGTCCCGTCGATATTGATGTTACTAGAGATGGATCACATGCTCGGACTGCATGCCGTTTTGAAAGGAATCCTCCGGGCATTTGCCTGAAGCGACTTAGGGAAGTAACGAAACAAATCTGGATGGCTGCACGTGGATATGAACCGTCGTCCTCGCACATGTGAGTCCACAGTGCTGATCACTGCGCCACGTCGCTCGGTTTGTCATGAATTTATGTCTTAACATTAAAGTGAGGCGATATCACGCTTGTGATTCTGATGGTGTACAGAAAAACCTTGCCATTAAATACTTAAATTTGAATATTAATTTGAGGCGCAAATGAGTATTGGTATTAGTAAATTACAAATGGTAACCAAGGTGGCGATTTCCATTCAAACGAAGTCTCTGCGAATAGTTCACCTTCAAATTCAGGACTATGGCTGCAAGATTAAATTTGCGTTAAAAACTCGCGTGAGCGTTTGTCGTGTAAGAGGGTGTTTTATCAAATACCCTGGTCCACTATGAGTATTCGTACTAGCTAAAGACGATCGTGATAGTGGACATTTGCAAAGTAGTTTAAAAGAAAAGAGCAGATACTGTGCGCCCCGGTCTGTGTTTGTATAGGGTGTTCGTACGCCGTAACAGTAAGGGTAGCACTGAGCAGTTGTGCTATGTGCGTTGTTCACTTGCTGTATGAGTCTATATGTGTGGTTTGGCACTCCGAGTTAGCGATGTCATAGACAGGTCGGAGTAAAAGGGCCGCCGAGAACGTCAACGAGTACCCGAACAAATGAATCTATTACTTTAAAAAGAAACTTTGATGTACGGCCTAAGGCCAGACGATATGTATAGGATGTGTTAATGTTTGATTAAACTATTTGGAGTCACAATCATTTGAATCTGACATTGTGAGATTTTAAGACTTTAAATGTGGAAGTGGAAATTAAAGTTCGGCGTTTATTTAGAAAATCGAGATAATTAGCATCACCTAGCAAGGATCGATGTTCAAGTTCGCACACAGGGGTGGGACGCAGTATCTGGATCACCATACAATTTCAGCTAGGTTTCACTGGTAACTGATAGATCCGATACGGAGAAAACGTACTAAGCACAGAAGTCAGCTGAAGCATGCCACTGCAAACCCATCTTTTTCATCATATATTGCAACCTAATGTCAGAGTTTTTCCTTCGTAACTTGCTGCACGAAGGCAAAGTTAGGTTGCTCTCAGAAATTAGTACCAGTTTTGTTAGCCTACTGTTATGGCTGTAGATATGGGTCTTTAAATGTGATCCAGTGAGTGGCAGCCGTCCCTTTCTTGCTCAATTTCGTGGAGACAACACGCGCTTCCGCGATCGATAGCCTTCCGCCACGTTACGTCGGTGTTATGATGGTGAAAGTTTCTACTGAGTGCTGTACCCTCAGAAGCACAAAAAACAAAACTACTCCCATGAGCCATCATTACGTTCGATTTGTTACTCTCGAGTCGCAGCAAGACACTGGCTTATAACAATGGTAGCACGAAAGTGCTATCACCCTCCAGCCCCTATATTATTACGTTGCTGCGCAGGTAAAGTGAGAACAATGTACTGCCGTTGTAACTGTATACATTTAGATTTTTTGGTGCTGCACATCTACGTTTTTGATATCTGAATGGCTGTAAATCACTCACACTGCAAAGAAAACATCAAACTTTCCATTTTGTTTCATCTATTTTCAGTGTCAGCGTATTTTGCAGCAGTTCAGCTCCATATTTAACCTCTTTCACCACAGATTCGGCTACTCTGTTTTTGAGATACACTGCCGAATGTTTAGGTCCTGGCCTGAAAGAGCTTATCATAGATGATACGTATTCACGAGTTTGCCAATTATTGCGATTTTCGTGAAATTGTAAAGGAAAGGTTGCTTCAATGGGGGCTGTTATGCGGAAGAGTTTTTATGAATGTTTGCGTTTTCTGATCGGGGGGTGGGAGGGGGGTGGGTGGGTGGGGGGGGGGGGGGTGTTGGGTTGTTTGGAGGAAGAAACCAAACAGCGAGGTCATCGGTCTCATTGGATTAGGGAAGGACGGGGAAGGAATTCGGCCGTGCCCTTTCAGAGGAACCATCCCAGCATTTGCCTGCAGCGATTGGAAATCACGGAAAACCTAAATGAGAATGGTCGGACGCGGGATTGAACCGTCGTCCTCCCAAATGCGAGTCCAGTGTGCTAACCACTGCGCCACCTCGCTCGGTTTTTCTGATCAAATAAATGTTTTTGCAATTGCAAATATCTGTGGTACTTCATTGGTTGAATGTTTCTTTTCCACTCCTTTTAACCATCCTCTTTTCTGACAAGTTGCTTTCCAGATGCATACTTTTCCTCTTTATATATACCCATGTAACACCATGCCTCCAGACACTTCGAGCAAGTTCTCATGCCGCTGAAGTTAGACAAACTGTTCCAGCTGCTTCGTCTGAAATGCTCATATATTCGTACTGGGCATATTCAGCCTCGCTGGAATCTTGTTTGGCGGCTGTAAGCCTAAAAAGCGTATCTGACTGACACACACACACACACACACACACACACACACACACACACACACACACACACACACACACACACTTACCTGTAACCGCAGTTCTTCGCTCTGTATGACATTAGCAACTTGAATGAAGGAATGTTTGTCCACTGCAATCCATATTCCCACAGCCAATACCGCTGCTCCTGCAAGCTGAAATAAAGAGAAACAGAAATTAGGACACGTATATACAGATACTTCAACTGAACGCCCGAATCACGAACAACTAAGTGCCATACAGCCCATATACTTAAAAGCAGCTACTCAAACAGAAATTTGCTTTCTAAGGACTATAGAGGGGCCCGTCATATCCGTTCTCATCAGTACGAGTAAAATGTCTGGACATTTCCAAATGGTTCAAATGGCTGAGCACTATGGGACTTAACTGCTGTGGTCATCAGTCCCCTAGAACTTAGAACTACTTAAACCTAACAAACTTAGGGACATCACACCCATCCATGCCCGAGGTAGGATTCGAACCTGTAGCGGTCTCGCGGTTCCAGACTGTAGCGCCTAGAACCGCTCGGCCACTACGGCCGGCTGGACATTTCCTTAGGAGTATGTATGATTCATTATAATCACACACCGGGACTTTTGGGACTGACTGCAACCCTTTGCAGTCAGTGCTCTTCCACATGGAGCACCGAGAGCGAACAACGGTAATTGTCTTACAGCTCCTTTTTTTCTGGAATTTAATATCGCAGCTACCATCAGTCAATGTCTAAAACGAACTTAGTGTGTATCACCTCGACTCGACCAATTGTTTGCACAAATGCTTTGGCTTTCAGACTCGTGGAACCAAGAAAAAACCAAAGTACGAACTGCAAGCAGCTTAGTAACCGAGCAGCTACTTGTGCAATGGCAATATGCGGAGGCAGCAGGTACAGGGAAAACAAAAACAAAACATGGACTTTGTATGGGTCACGTGGGCAATGTCAAACATTAACCTCCTGATATAAAGGCGGCTAAAGGAGTACCAATTTTAACTACATCGAAGAGAAATCACTAACAACAATACGTGTGGGTTACTGACATCGAACTAAATTTTTGTGCCTGAACTATGTTCAACCATGTTACACAAGGTTTTTTTTTTTTTTAAAAAAAAGAACTGTTACATTATTCCAACAACTGTTTCACAAATGAATACACAGTGAATTTTTCCTAGAGTTACATTTTTATTATGAAGTTACCATCATATCGTATTATTTGGTGTATAAAATACATGAAGAATTTTATGAGGAAGAGCATGTATGAACAGGAAGCTATTAAACGTCTTAGCAGATTTTATAAAAATTAGCTTTAGCGACAACTACGGTGACTTCAGAAACGAGCATCGCGAGAACACTACTGACGATACTTACGTAAATGCCTAGAAAATACATTAAAAGCCGTAATTCATCACAATTTTAAGTACAGTTTACGTCACAGACGCACGTACTAATAACGATAGTAACAGCGATACGACTCATAATATACTGTTTTAATTATAATTATTTGTAGCATGAAATAGCGCTTTGGAATGGCAGCTTTTATGTAGTGGTTTGTCAGAAGCGCGTGCATTATTTGGACTAGTGTTATTTCGTAAAATTATCCGAATAGTAACAGATTAAACGAGCTGGTCATTTAAGACTATTGCGATCTATTCAACAAGCAATGTCTCCTTCGTTACCTTTCCTGAAAAATCTAAGCTTTTATTCATACAGCAGTACCCAGATAAATACTCCGACGAACCCCAATAATTTTTTGCTGTAAATGATATCGGAACAATCATTTTCAACACAGCATTTATGATTAATTTCTCACTTTATACACGTCACATTTGCGTGACGTTCAAATTTGATGTCATTATGGAGCCACCACCAGCTTGCACAGTGTCTTTTGACGGCTTCGTGGGATCTGTGCCACTCTAAATCGGGATTCATACGACCAGTCCACGGTCTTCCAAATGTCTAGGGTCCAACAGATATGGTCACGAGCCCAGGAGAGGCTGTGCACGCGATGCCGTACTGTTAGCATAGGCACTCTCGTCTGTCATTTGCTGCACTAGCCCATTAACACCAAATTTCGCCGCACCGTCTTAACGGATGAGTTCGCCGTACGTCCCACATTTATTTCTGCTGTTATTTCACGGACCGTTACTTGTCTGCTAGGACTGACAACTTTACACAAATGCTGCTGCTCTGGTAGCTAAGTGAAGGCCGTCTGCCACTGCGTTGTCCGTGGTGAGAAGTAATGCCTGAAATTTGGTAGTCTGGGCACTCTCTTGACACTATACCTTAGAACATTCAATTCCCTAACGATCTCCGAAATGGGATGTCCCATGCGTCAACTACCATTTCGCATTCAAGGTCTTAATTCCCGTCGTGCGACCATAATCACATGGGAAACCTTTTAACGAGAATCAACAGAGTACAACTGACAGTTCCGGCAATGCACTGCCTTTTTATATCTTGTGTGCGATACTACTGCCATCTCCGTATGTACATTTCGCTATCCCATGACACTGTCATCTCACCTCAGTGTATCTTGGTGCGTTATTCTAGTGTATATATCGAATAGGAGAAATCTCTTTCAGCACCATCCGACGCAGAAGGAGAAGTAATCCACTGAGAAGAGTGGATCCACATTTAAAGAGCACTGATAGAACGACCCTTTCAGCACAAAAATACGGCGACCGATGACTATAAACGAAGTACTTCGAAAAATTTAACCGAAGAAAATTCTACACATCTATTATTTTTCCTATCAACACCTATCACAGAAATGGATAAAGTAGGGAGAAAGGTTTCTGACGTGCACATCCTCTAGACATGCTGCGATCTCTACATGAGAAGATTCACTAACATTAGGCATACCCAAAAGCAATCATACACTCGCTCCATTTTTCATTAGTAGTCTGTGTATTGAAAATGTCCCATAAGGATGAGATTGTGGTCAAAATATCCTACAGGCATGCTGGACTAGCAATACTGGACTATTCGACTCGATTGGCAGCTTTCGGTCAGGGTGTTCATGGTATGAAACTTTCCATTTCCTGGCGCATATCTGATTTCCTAAACGGTGCAGGATGACTTCGACGAATTAACTCCGACACCTGACCTGTGGCAGTTCCTACATTTGTCAACCAGCAGTCAGTCAAGGCGGGAAAAATATGAGCCACAGCAGGTACCGCACTTCATGTCAAGCCAGAGTTGCTGCAACAGGTGGTGTACAGCTAGAACACAGATGAGGAGGGACCGTGAGGGATGGAGGGGGGAGGGGAGAGGGAGAGGCGGAGGGGGAGAGAGAGAGAGAGAGAGAGAGAGAGAGAGAGAGAGAGAGAGAGAGAGAGAGAGATATCGTCAGGACGCTACCCTCACTCGCCTATAAATATTGGCATGGGTGCCTGCCAAGCCATGCGATGTTGAGAGCGAAAGGGCCTGGAACGAGTTCAAAGCGGAGATAGGCGAGTGGTAATGAATAGCAGCGGACCGTCACTGGCGTGAAGGCATTCATGAGATCCATTACGAGCCAACATTCTGCACACAGTCAACGTACAAGTACTGCACAGCGGCAAAGCCATGTTGTCGGCTGTACTTCAACACGTCAAGTTGCGATCTAATTCTTTATTTGTGTTTGTCTAATATGTCCATTAAATTTTCCCGTTTCGCTAACTAATATCAAAGTACGCTGAGGTAGAACGAGTGAAGTTTTTAAATTCCACAGACCTCAATATGGAGTGATTACCTTCGTGAACAGTAGTTTCCACATTACAACTACCTTACAAACGCGGAGCCATTGTGCAAATTTTACATATTCACATACACCTTTACCTTTAATCCAAATAAATACAGATTCATTAGGATTGAGTTTTCGTTTGTTACGTGTATACAAGTGGAGAAGTAGAGTCATAAGCAGATTTACCGAAGTCTTTATTAGCAATTTCAAACATATGGTAGGTACGATAAGCTATCACATCTTTACCATTAAACTTTGAAGTCCAGGTACACTAGACACTCCACTACCACCTCTCACAATAGCGACAGTGAACCATCCATTTCCATGTGAGAATGTGTCGTTAATATCCAAGTTAAAATTAAGAGAACATCCAAGAAATACAGAATGTCTATCGACGAGGGCGTGGGCTGCAACACTCTATACTGGAATACGGTTTTTCTTGTCTCCTGATGTTTTCAATATTTTTGTAAACTGTTGTGCGACGAGGTCGGTATCTCCTGTACAGCATGTTGGCGGCGTTCAATGCAGTTGCCTGTGCAGCAGCAAGACAGAATAAGCGTAGCGCGAATGCGCTCTCTTATATACTGTGCGTGGACTTAGCGTTTTCGCAGTGGCTAGCGGGAGCGTTATCCCGGACGCGCGCACTGGGTGTTCTAGGTGTGCACTATTGTGAGAGGTGGTAGTGGAGTGTACCTGGACTTTAAAGTTTTAATGATAGAGATGTAATTGCTTATCGTACCTTCCATATGTTTGAAATTGCTAATAGACTTTGGTAGATCCGCTTATGACTCTACTTCTCCACTTGTATTGTAAACACGTAACAAACGAAAACTTAATCCTACTTCACAGCTTTTTCTCTACCTCCAGCATTAGCCACCCCCTTCTGTCTAATTCAATTCGCGTAGGAAAAGAGGGAAAATGATTGTTTCGGCACACGTCCGTATTCACACGCTCGTTATGCGAGATGAGATATACTTAGTAGAAAGCAGTACTGTTCAGTCTTCCCAAAAAACTTTCTCTAAATCTGTGGCACAGGCGATCGCTCCGACGTAGCGTTTCCTCCAATGCACATGTGAGTTCCTGACCATCTCTTTATTACTTCCATGTTCCAAGGATCGTAAATGGGGCCTCTCGCTATAATTAACATAGTGTCTATATTTTTCCAGTCAATACATACATTTTTCATTTAAAACTATGGCTTCAATATAATTACATGAACAGTTTTTCCCTTAGGTACAATTGAATTTTATAACAACACACACATATTATTCTTTGAGGTGGAAGGATTCATCTATCCGATATGATTTTAGTCTTTATTTGAATTTCTTGACAGTATCATAGACTCTTCGAATCACTGGTTAAGAGATACATGGTATAAGTCCTTCATTTCTTAGTAAAACATTTATGACTCGCCTTTTTCGAACTGACTATTCTCAACAAACTTGAAAGAATAAATTACTATCCAGTTTTATTCAGTATGCACCTGTGAACTGGGGAGAGTCCACTTTCTTCGCCGCTGATAAAGGGTCGTGGTAGGACGGATGCGGGGGTCCTGGGGCAGCACTCACAAAAAAAGGAAGTAACCCAAAATAGTGTATAGTAAAATATATTTCTCGACTTTAGTAACAATGTTTACAGCAACTGTAGAATGGAAGTTTAGCCTACTTGTCCGGTGCTGACTACAGTTCCATGAACACAAACTAAATAATGTTCCCTGAACTTAAGTTGGAACAAAACCGATGATCTGTCTTTATGTTCTATTCGAAGAATGGAACATAATTCTCTTCACTCTTCTGTTTCTACGGAGGACTAACCGCCCACTGCCTATCTGTCGGCTCCTGTTTCTATTTCACTTGACTACTAGAACACACGCCGTACGTCCTGCATCAACTTCCTAGCAAGACTGTCTTGCAACTAGTTCCTCCGGTGTTTCCGATATAATTTATTCCTCATCTATTCTTTTTGCTGCCCCTCTCCATTAAGTAACCCACCTGCTTGGTTAATTTTTAACGCGCTTTGATAACATCGCATTTCAAATGCTTCCCTTTTCTTCCTCAGAAATTCGATTGATCCACGTTACACTTTTATACCACGTTGTGTTTCACACGAACTCTTTCAGGAACTTCCTATTTCCATCGCAACGAAAAAATATTCCCACACAAACTTTCGTAGTACACTATACAAAGGTACTATGTTTGTAGTACACATACGAAGAGAAAATAACTTTCTTTTAAAAATTCTTATTTTTGTAAGATCCTGTTTTGTGCTCCGGAAAATCATGACTATATCCGGATACAACTTTGTTTTTCTTTTGGTGTGGTCCAGTACCTACACGGTTCGGCATTTTAACTGTCGGATGTGGCACTATCAATAATACACTGAAGAGCCAAAGAAACTGGTACATCTGCCTAATATCGTGCAGGGTCCCAGCGAGCTCGCTGAAGTGCCGCAACACGACGTGGCGTGGACTCTACTAATGTCTGAAGTAGTGCTGAAAGGAAATGACACCTTGAATTCTGAGATATGCTCAATAATGTTCATGTCTGGAGAGTTTGGTGGCTAGCGGAAGTGTTTAAACTCAGAAGAGTTTTCCTGGAGCCTCTCCGTAGCAATTTTGGACGTGTAGGGTGTCACATTGTCCTGCTGAAATTTCCCAAGTATGTCGCAATGCACATTGGACATGAATGGATGCAGGTGATCAGACAGGATGCTTACGTACGTGTCTCCTCTCAGAGTCGTACCTAGACGTTTCATGGAGGCCGTATCAATCCAACTGTACACGCCCCACACCATTACAGAGCCTCCAACACGTTGTATCCGGATATAGTCAAGATTTTCCGGAGTACAAAGAAGGATCTTACAAAAATAAGAATTTTTAAAAGAAAGTTATTTTCTCTCTCAGCTTTGTATCGTGCACTTATCAAGGGTACACGAATGGGCCTTCGTCTCCGAAAGCCCGTATCAATGATGATTCGTTGAATGGTTCGCACGCTGACACTTGTTAAGGGCCCAGTACTGAAATCTGCAGCAATTTGCCGAAGGGTTTCATTTCTATCATGTTCTGATTATATTCAGTTGTCGTTGTTCCCGTTCTTGCAGGATCTTTTTCCGGCCGCAGCGATGTCAGAGATTTAATGTTTTACCGGATTCCTGATATTCACGGTACACTCGTGAAATGGTCGTACGAGAAAATCCCCACTACCCCAGAGACGATGTGCGCCATTGCTCATGCGCCGACTATAACACCACGTTAAAACTCAAAGCTTGATAACCTGCCATCATAGCAGCAGTAACCGATCTAACTGCACCAGACACCTGTTGTCATATAGGCGTTGCCGACCTAAGCGCCGTATTGTGCCTGTTTATATATCTCCGTATTTGAATGTGCATGCCTAAGCTCGTGTATTGCAAGATAGCCAGAAGCTCTGCAAGATAGCCAGAAGCTCTTCCTGTTGCTACCCCTGTAACCACAGCCTCCGCCGCTCTCCTCCCCTCCCCCCTCCCCCCCCCCCCCCCGCCTTTATGCAGAGTCCACAGCTCGTGGTTTAGTGGTTAGCGTTGCTGCCTCAGGGTCATGGGGTCCTGGGTTCGATTCTCGGCCGGGGTTTTTCTCCGTCCGGGGACTCTGTGTTTGTGTCGACTTTATCATTTCATGATCATTCCAGAAAATTGCGAGACCGGACAGTGTAAAGGCTGGGAATTTCTACGGACGATTTTGACCAAGCCCTTGAGCGCACCACCACCACCACCACCACCACCACCACCACCACCTACGCAGAATTCGTGTAACCCAACTGTCTGCGTCTAGTGTTAGCCGTGTCAAAGTGTGCGAACTTTTTCTAAATGTTAGCGAAGTGGCAGGAGGTGGGGAGTAACAACTCGGAATTTAGGTAGTTGTATGTGGGGAAGCGCCTAAAAACCACAAGCCACCCTGTTGTTCACCCGCCGGACGCATTCGATCCAAGTATGCCTGCCGCAATACCGGAATCTGTATTCTTACACGCAGCATTATCCAACGTGGTTGTTACGCAGACAACGCCTGAAGCACATACCACTAGTGTTTCTCGGTTTTCATAGTTTCTTTTAATTATAATCCTCGACAAGCTCTAAGTCTCTTCCAGCCGGATAATTTACGACAATCCGTTTCTGAATAATCTCTAACAAATCTTTATTTTCATGTAATTGAAGGATCTGTCTTAAGGAAGCTATCAATTCAAATCTAGTAAAACGTGTTCTTATTTTATTAGAACAAAATATTGAACGCCATTAACGACAATTTCTGAAGTTTTATCCATTCCACATGGAACACACTAATATTTACGCCTGACGGTTCTTTCTCCCACTTCAATGCATTTATGTCCAAAGATGGCAAAGGTGTGTGTGTGTGTGTGTGTGTGTGAGAGAGAGAGAGAGAGAGAGAGAGAGAGAGAGAGAGAGAGAGAGAGAGAGAGAGAGTTGTGAATCATGGCTCCACAGTATAGAAATGTGTGAAAATTTTTGAAAGAAAGTTATCACAATCTAAGTAAAATAATTTGGCTTCAGAAGGAGCATACACAGTGAGACGGAAGATACAAAATCATCTTATGATAATTGCAATTCATGACGAAACAAACAATATGAACCAGTAAGCTACCTTCGTCATCCCCCTTGCACGATGGATAGCTCATGAAGTACGGGAAGATACTCGACATTTGTCAACAAAGACCGATCACAATTCTATAAATTCAGTTTCATATTGTCTAGGGTGCTATTCTGCCGATCTATTTGAAACACTTCTGAAGATTCGAGACAAAAGTTACCCAAATGTTTCTTCATCTTTCTGTGCTGAACTTGAGTTTCTAATTTAACTTCGATCCCGAGAGAGCGTTTCAGTTCTTTTTTTTCCCAAGACTGTTGTAGCCGGACCTGTGTTTTCACAAATCTGCCGCTTGCAACGGTAACAATGTAAGGTGTGTTTTTCTATGACGTTTTAAGTAAAAGGTAGGTACGTCCAATAGTTCTCAAATTTGATTTGGTTTTGTCAAGAGCTAACACACTAGCACACAGTTGCAAACTCTGCATATCGAGATCTTTGTTCACCTTTTGCCTGTTACATCTCATATTAAGTTTAACAACTGAAATTTGTGTAAAATCAACAACGCTGATTCAGTACTACATTTATTTCTTTTCATTTTAAAAAACATGTGCGTGAAATTTTTATTCCATTTGCTCTTGCCTCTGCTCTCTCACAAGTTATCTTTCTCAAATAAATAGTGATATTCAACGCATGAACTTCAGCTCTCATTTTCTCCGTGACTGCTAGAAAACTAGTTTCTTCAATTTTACTGATAATTCAAAACATAAGCAATGTCTTCTGTTTCTTTTCACTTACGAAACCCCCGCTCTGCCCTTTCACTATCTTGGGGTCACTGATCCGTCGCGCCACTCTGCTAATGCTGTCACATGAGAGCGAAATCAGCTAAGGAGTCTAAAGTAAACAAAGCGGCAACATTAGGAAGTTAATGCATTTATCATACGAAAATAATATACGAAGTAGATGGTGCAAAATGTAAACTTTAGAGGCCGGAAAAGTCACACTTATCAAAATGTTCCACACTATTATGCATACGTTGAATTAATTCTTTTAGAAACAAGAGAAATTCGTTCGACCACAGCCTAATAGTGCAGAATGTTTTAGTACGTGAAATTGATAGTGTCTGGAATCTTAAATCATCTACGTAAAAGCCTAGAATTTCAGAGTAAAAAAATATTTCATTGATTACAGAAGTGTTACTCTCTCTTTTGAAATAAATTGGTACACTGGTACAACTGCACTAAGAAGTACTCTTGTTCACCAAAGGTACCAATTCCAGGCCGTAACAAGAAAATATTTTACAAAATCTTTCTGAAACCTGTGATTCATAAGTTCGTCAACAAAAAATCCTAAATGCAAAACGGATCGCGCATTAAAAGATTCGATAAGAAGTATCATGCATCATAAAGAAGTGTGTGGTTTCCTTTTCCAAAGAATAACAATGAAATTTTAAAACTGAAGGGAGATGTTTCGTCATAAGTCTAGTTAATATACAGGGTGATCAGCTGATCCTAATGAGGTCATTTTATGCAACCCGCAATGTTATATCTGACTTTCAAAAACGACGCACGAGGTTTTCATATTCTCTCGCTCGCCACGCGCAAACTGTTAGTCATACAGAACAGGTCGTTTTTGTAGGACATTTAATGTAGTTAAATTTCTAACTGGGATAAGTTTTCACTGTAGGCCATGTTTTCTAGCTAGCTAAAGCTAACTTCACACGGATCTCCACCCTACTACAACCACCCCTCACCGATCAGGATTTCTAGTATGTTGTTCGAGGGAATCCTTCCCACCACTTTACAAAAGTTTCAGACTACATGAACTATTCCCAATATTCGACCTCTTTCTCGTCTATAGATTGGGCTATAGTGTGCCATTTCGTTAGGACTATTAATTTAAACGTGCCCATGAACATATCTAAGGAGAAACTTCTGTAAACGTTACGCTAAAGGTAATTACGTTTACAATTTAATCCAAACTTAGCACTTACAAGCATAGTAGTTTCGTAGTCTAAAGGCCTGGCGAATAAAGCGATGTTGATTGTTTATTTAATGCTCTTAAATCCGTAACATTGTTAGGTAAAATTTACACACGTGAATTTAACAATTTGTAAGTGCTCGACTATGTCGGTGGCGTAGTAAGGGCAGTCAGTGAAGAACAAGAAAGGTCGAATGTGGAAAATAATTCGTGCTGTCAAATTCTTGTACAATGGCTGGAGGGCATGCCATGAACAACATCTAAAAATGCTGAGTTAGGGGGAGGGTGCGTTTGGAGGTAACTTCTTAAGTTTGTTTAATAACTGGAAAATTACGACCTCTAACGAACATGAATGTCGGTACAAAATTTAAGTACATCAAATTTCCAACGCAAGGGCCCAGGTTTTTTTTTTTTTTTTTTTTTTTTTTTTTTTTTTTTTTTTTTTAGTACGTCGATAGGGGCGGCTGAATCACTCAGAATATAGCTAGCCTGTAGCTTTGTTAAAATTTATTGTATTTCTAGATGTACACATATTCTACAAATTACTTTTATCTACGGTGTTTCCGCCGACTGAATGAATTAATTGAGAACTTTGATGGGCGTTGTCTGTACGTGAGAAAGTCACAGGACTCCCGTGATTTGATCCTGACTACAGAAGAAAACACGGAACGCGTAATTGGTGGACGCGAGATTCGGCTACCACTATGGAATGGGATTATTAAGGCAAGTCGCTGGGCTAGAGGGGCAGAATTTTCACCACCTCAAAAAATGGCGGCGTTAACGGTAATTACAAAAAATTGAAAGGAGCTAGGTCATTAGAGAAGGAGCACAAGCTTTAATTACAAAAGGAAGAGGAAAGAAGTCGGCGTTGCTCTTTTCAAAGGGACCATTCCGGCATTTACCTGGAGCAGCTTTGGGAAATCACGGGAAACCTGCATCTGGAGGACTGGGCGGCGAGACGAACTAGGGCTGTTGATGTATCTATATATCGGTATGTCGATAATTTTCCATAAATATCTAGGTATATTGACGATATTTTTATATTTTTCCGCAATTTTTGGTAAATAAGTGAAACTTCTTTTTAAATTGTTGTATGGAGCAATTTTACTTCACTGTGTCAAGAAGTCCCTACTTTTTGAGCTCCCATCACGTGCAATTATTCTCTTTGACAGTGTGAAGCAAGTATAGGTGGCACAAAGAAGTAGTCCAATTTCACTAAGGGGTGGTGGTGTGAATGGAATAACAATATTTCCGATGTGGAGAAACAGCACGCCAGTTGCGTTAAAAAAAACTGCTAGTGAGCTATTTCTTCGCATCGGCATTCTTCAAAACAATGACTATACTCCATACGACAAGATTGGTTTTTGCGGTGGGCGCAGAATTGTGAGGGGTTTTGCTGACGTTTATTGGCGCTCAACACCACCAACAGAAATTGCAACGTTTAACTTCACCCCACAGATTTGACGCTACGACTGCTAGCTCGCTAGCATTTGCAGAAATCAAAAACAAGGGAAGTCGGCATGAAGTATTCCAGACAAATCAGATAGGTGGCGAAACCAAACGACGGACCGTCAGACACCTTTCATTGTGCCACTTACATGCATTTACCATTATTAGCAAAGTTGTTATCCCGAAGCGTGAACGTGCATCGTTTTCCTTTCAATTCTTGCTACAAGGGGAATAAACAGGCAGCTTGCTTGTAGGGAAGTAAACAGTGTATTAACAATGTGCAGCCAATATTTTTTATAGATCGGTACGACGTTATTTTTTCGTCAATGTATCTATACTTTTTCGATGTGTCGAGAGCAGCTAACGATATTTTAAGTATTGATAAATCGCATTTCCGATATTTTTGAGAATATCAACTGTCCTAATATGAACAGTCGGTCATTTGAATGCGAATATAGTGTGCTGATCACTGCGCCACATCCATGGTGCTACAACGGAGAAGCCAAGTGGGCAGTGGCTTCCACTAACGTACAGTTCCGACATGCGCTAAGGCGTCCTTTTTGCTCGCCGGCTGATTGCGACTTCCTCTTGCATAATATTGTAACATACAATTACAACCGACGAAGCTTGCTGTAGTATAGTCTGCCATTTTTAAGCGAACGCACATTTTTTTTTTTTTTTTTGTAGTGGTGCCCGGAAGTCTAAGCCTTTGGAGCTCCATTTTGCGCCTAAAAATCAGAACCCTCGAGAAAATCGAGACATCTTGCAACGCTAATCCTTCCCTTGCGCCAGTGAAATCAAATACCACACAGATTATACGAGGTCTTTTTTTCCAACCTGCGATTGACTAT
The DNA here is from genome assembly GCF_023897955.1 of Schistocerca gregaria. Classification (NCBI taxonomy): domain Eukaryota; kingdom Metazoa; phylum Arthropoda; class Insecta; order Orthoptera; family Acrididae; genus Schistocerca; species Schistocerca gregaria. The sequence goes on from NC_064921.1 coordinate 244,827,680, forward strand.
AAATAAAATAAGAGTTCATAGAAAACCATAATTTTATTACCAAAAGGTTTGTACACTTATGGTTACTTTTCAACAATCACCAGAAAGATTGAGACGTTTATCGTACCTGTGGACAAGGTTTGCAATATCCGCTTTGCCGCATATGATTTCAAATGAGCATTGATGTTTTGAAAATCTTCGTTGGTTTGAAAGTGCTATCCTCTTAGCCACGTCTTCAGTTCAAGGAAGGTGGTGAAAAGTCGCCGGGTGCCGGGTCAGAACTGTACAGCGGATGATCGAAAATGTCCCACTGAAACTGTTCAAAGAGCCGTTGGGTTGTGCCAGCAGTGTGTGGATGAGCGTTGTCACGGATCAACACAATTCCTGACGTCAGCGTTCCTCTTCGTTTATGCAGCCTGGAACCACTATCAAGGCAGCTGCTTATTGTGAAACTTTATGACGTTTGCGGACGGCCATTCAAAACAAACGAATGCTGATTTCAGGAATTGTGTTGATCCGTGACAACGCTCGTCCACACACTGCTGGCACAACCCAACGGTTCCTTGAACAATTTCAATGGGACATTTTCGATCATCCGTCGTACAGTCCTCGTATTTACATGGAATGGAATCAGTCTATGAGCAGGGGAGGAGGGATTAACTAAAGAAGAGAGATCACAATTTCATGAAAACTGACTTTTAAGAAACACCCTAATGCTAAAACAAATTCCAGTACCAGGCGCTACAACGGAGGCATTGGGCATGACTGAGACGTTTCTCTTAAAATTCCGAGAAATTAAGTTTCAAGAAGAGTCGAGAAATATCACTTCCTTCTCCGTTTGTCTTCAGTAATGACCACGACGAGAAAAAGCAGACAAATAAGAGCTCATACGGAGATTTATCGAAAATCGTTTCATACGCCATTTGCGAACGAAACCGGGAGAGTGGGGGGCTTGCAGATAAAGACGTTGATATCCTTTATAGGAGCACCGTAGTGACTCTCAAGGTCTCCCTAATAATGGTTTCATGTGCTGCTCTACATCTTCTACATCTGTACTCTGAAAATCACTGAAGAGCATCGCAGAGGGTCCATCCCATTATGCCGGTTGTTAGTGTTCCCTCTCGTTCCATTCACATTATGAGAGCGGGAAGAATGATTGTTTAAATGCCTCTACGTGTACTATAATTGATCGAATCTCATCCTTACGGTCCCTATGTGAGCGATAAGTAGGGGGCTGCAGTATATTCCCAGAATCATCAACCGATTCTAGAGACTTTGTAAGTAGAACTTCTCGGTATAGTTTACGCCAATCTTCAAGAATCCGCCAGTTTCTTCATCATCGCTGTGACATCCTCTCACGGGTCAAACAAACCTATGACCATTCGTGTTGCCCTTCTGTGTATACGTTCAATATCCCCTGTAAGAGGTCTATGACTAAGGAATTTTTTGCTAGTGCACTCGAGCAGATGTAATTTCGATGGATTGCTCACGCGCTGCCTCCAATATGTAAGCTATAAGAGAATCTCAGACCAGAGAGCAGTGTTGGCTGCAGTAAGAGCAGTGTCAGTAGGAATAAGTAGTAGCTAGCAGTCTTGTGTATGGGGTTGGCTGGGCCGGTCGTGGGGACCGATGGCGGAGCCTGAGCGTTGTAGTATAAGGTAAAAGCAGCCTCGCGCATATGCAGTATTGATATATCAAGTCCCATGTAAATGTTTCTAAAAAACTCTTCATAATAGACTTTCTTATAAAAAGTAACTTATGACAATCATTCATCTCAGTTTAAAGAATTTACTAATTTCGCCAATCCATGGTCATCCCGATTATTGTAAAGAAAAATCAGTTTTTTCTTTCTATACATGACAAATCGATCGGCCAGCATTGCACTGGGCTGTGCCAGAAAATTCTCTTCTAGGGGCAGACATATGCATTATCCGGCGACTTCATTGAGGTAAGATTTTTCAATTTATTCAGAATGAATTTTCAGGGCCATGACGCAGCATTGCTTACGTTCAAAATTTACCAGTTTAAATTCACAGTCAATTACTGAAAGGTTAAAAGTGAACCACAATTTTTTGCGAGATTAGTCACATTGTATAATTGGTAGGTTACGGAATTTATCTGTTGGTAGGTTACGCTAAATGTGAATGCAATATACTTATTTTTTACTGTTGGCAGGTTACGGAATTTTTCTGTTGGGATGTTACACCCCCGTTAGTTCTATTTGGTTCAGTCCCACATACTTGCGCAGTATTCCAAACTGGGTCACAGTGATTTGTAAGGAATCTCCTGATAAGTTTTGCCAGCGTTCTACTAACAAACCGAAGTCTACTACCTGGATTCCCCAAAACTAAGCCTGTGCGATCATTCCATTTCATATCCCTATAAACTGTAACATCCAGGTATTAAAAGGAATTCGCCGATTCGAACTTTGACTCACTGATGTAGTAGTCTTAGGTTACTACGACTTCCCTTCTGTGAAGTACACAATTTTACATTTCTGAACACTTACAGCAAATTGTCAATCTTTCTACCACTTTGAACTCTAGTCAATAAATAGGTACACTGATAAACAAAACATTATGTCCACTGCCTACCTCGACGTTGGATGCCACGCGGTGGCGGAATCGACACGGTCGGGGTTTGCCCTAACGAAAATATGGGGTGCAAATGGGGAAATCTATTGAGGTAAGAGACTTTGGCAGAGGGCAGATTATTGTTACATAGAGCCTTCGTGTATCTCGAAAACGGCGAAGACAGTCGAATGTTCAAGAGCTGCTGTCATGAGCATCTGCGGAAAGAGGTGGGGCAGTGAAATTACCACGACGACTACGCGCTAATGGTTGGACGCCTATGACTCTTGACAGAACGTGGGGTTCGGAGGCTTGTCTGCTCCATAAAGTAGGAAGATGGTGATCTGTGGCATCTTTGCCGAAAGAGCACAATGCTGGCGCATGCTGAAGTGTTTCTGAGCACACTGCTTAACATGGGACTACGCAGTAGAAACGTTTCGTCTCTTCAGGTAAATCACATTTTAGCTATACTAGGTCGATGGCTGTCTCCATAAACGCCGCCCTCTAGGTGAATGGCGGACGAAACTTGTCTAGCATGAAGGGGGAAACCAGATGGCGCTATGGTTGGCTCGCTAGATGGCGCTGCCATAGGTCAAACGGATATCAACTGCGTTTTTTAAAAATAGGAACCCCCATTTTTATTACATATTCGTGTAGAACGTAAAGAAATATGAATGTTTTAGATGGACCACTTTTTTCGCTTTGTGATGATGGCGCTGTAATAGTCACAAACATATGGCTAACAATTGTAGACTAACATCTGGTAACAGGTAGGTTTTTTAAATTAAAACACACAACGTAGGTACGTTTGAACATTTTATTTCGGTTGTTCCAATGTGATACATGTACCTTTGTGAACTTTTATCTAAGAAAGCATGTTGTTACAGCGCGATTACCTGTAAATACCACATTAATGCAATAAATGCTCAAAATGATGTCCGTCAGCCTCACTGCATTTGGCAATACATGTAACGACATTCCTCTCAAGAGCGAGTAATTCGCCTTCCGTAATGTTCGCACATGCATTGACAATGCGCTGACATGTTGTCAGGCCTTGTCGGTGGACGACGATAGCAAATATCCTTCAACTTTCCCCACCTAAAGAAATCCGGGGACGTCAGATCCGGTGAACGTGCGGGCCATGGTATGGTGCTTCGACGACAAATCCACCTGTCATGAAATATGCTGTTCAATACCGCTTCAACCGTACGCGAGCTATGCGACGGACATCCATCATGTTGGAAGTACATCGCCATTCTGTCATGCAGTGAAACATCTTGTAGTAACTTCGGTAGAACATTACGTAGGAAATCAGTATACAATGCACCATTTAGATTGCCACCGATAAAATGGGGGCCAATTATCCTTCCTCCCATATTGCCGCACCATACCTTAACCCGCCAAGGTCGCTGATGTTCCACTTGTCGCAGCCATCGTGGATTTTCCGTTGCCCAGTAGTGCATATTATGCCGGTTTACGTTGCCGCTGTTGGTGAATGACGCTTCGTCGCAAAATAGAACGCGTGCAAAAAATCTGTCTTAGTCCCGTAATTTCTCTTGTGCCTAGTGTCAGAACTGTACACGACGTTCAAAGTCGTCGCTATGCAATGCCTGGTGCACAGAAATGTGTTACGGGTGCAATCGATGTTGATGTAGCATTCTCAACACCGACGTTTTTGAGATTCCCGATTCTCGCGCAATTTGTCTGCTACTGATGTGCGGATTAGCCGCGACATTAGCTAAAACACCTACTTGGGCATCATCATTTGTTGCAGGGCGTGGTTGACGTTTCACATGTGGCTAAACACTTCCTGTTTCCTTAAATAACGTAACTATCCAGAGAACGGTCTGGTCACTTGGATGATGTCGTCCAGGATACCGAGCAGCATATATAGCACACGCCCGTTGGGCATTTTGATCACAATAGCCATACATCAACACGATATCGACCTTTTCCGCAATTAGTAAACGGTCCATTTTAACACGGGTAATGTATCACCGTCCACACTGGGCGAATGTTACGTGATACCACGTACTCATACGTTTGTGACTAGTACAGTGCCATCTATCACAAAGCGAAAAAAGTGCTTCAACTAAAGCAATCATTTCTTTACGTACTATACGAATATGTAAAAAAATAGGGGTTCCTGCTTTAAAAAACGCAGTTGATATGCGCCATCTAGCGGGCCAACCATAGCGCCATCTGGTTTCCTTCTTCAAGCTAGGCAAGTTTCGTTCTTTGTAGTTTTTTCGTTTGATCCTTATTTCTTGAGATATTTGGCCCGGTCACATCCATGGACCATTCTGTATATGTGCTGCTTCTTTCAGCTATTTCATTATAGGTTACTAATAATATTGTCCGCAAGGTCAATAAGGACAACATGAACAGCAAGGGCAACATTTCTTGCGGCACACCCGAAGTTCTCTGCATCTGTCGATGACTACATCCAACAAATTTCTGCATCCAGTCACAAATTTCGCTTCATACCCCATATGATCGTACTTTCAACACGAAGCTTGAATGTGATATCGGGTCAAAGGCTTTTCTGGAAACAAACACTGCACCAACGTGACTGCCTTGATCCATAGTTTTCAGTATATCGTGTGACGAAAGTCGGAGTTGGATTTCGCGTGAACGACGTTTTCGGAATCCATGCCGGTTGGAATGAAACAGGGAATTCGTTCCAGGTACCTCATTATGTTTGAGCTGAGAGTATGTTCTAAGATTCCACAACAACCGATGTCAATATTGCAGGGTAATTTTTGGATCATTTCTACTACAATTTTTGTAAACTGGTTTGATGAGCAAGGCATTCTCTACAAGGGTTCATCTTTTATACCGCTCGGCAGTGTCACGTCGAAATAATAAAGGTATAAGCAGATGACAGGCTGGCAACCCTTTGAACAGACAGCGCGTGCGCAGCAGACAGTCGGCGCGGCTGGTTTTTCCGTGTCTGGCGGTGTATCGCTTTCGCCAGCGGCCGTAAGCCGACCCGCTGCGGTCGGTCGCTGAGCCAGCGGTATCGGGTTCTCTGCGCAGTCGGCCGCGCCTCCAATCTCGGTCACGGCGCCCGCTAATCGTCAGGCCACACTCAGCACTACAAATGCCAGAAAAACTGCCAACACATTTAACGCAACAAACGAAGAGAGATTTTTAAAAATCATGCTGCTGTTGTTGTGGTCTTCAGTCCTGAGACTGGTTTGATGCGCCTCTCCATGCTACTCTATCCTGCGCAAGCTGCTTCATTGCCCAGAACGTACTACAACCTACATCCTTCTGAATCTGCTTAGTGTATTCATCTCTTTGTCTCCCTCTACGATTTTACCCTCCACGCTGCCCTCCAATGCTAAATTGGTCATCCCTTGATGCCTCAGAACATGTCCTACCAACCGATCCCTTCTTCTGGTTAAGTTGTGCCACAAACTTCTCTTCTCCCCAATCCTATTCAGTACCTCCTAATTAGTTATACGATCTACCCATCTAATCTTCAACATTCTTCTGTAGCACCACATTTCGAAAGCTTCTATTCTCTTCTTGTCCAAACTATTTATCGTCCATGTTTCACTTCCATACATGGCTACACTCCATACAAATACTTTCAGAAACGACTTCCTGACAAATCTATACTCAATGCTAACAAATCTATCTCTTCTTCAGAAACGCTTTCCTTGCCGTTGCCAGTCTACATTTTATATCTTCACTACTTCAATCATCATCAGTTATTTCGCTCTCCAAATAGCAAAACTCCTTTACTACTTTAAGTGTCTCGCTTCCTAATCTAATTCCCTGAGCATCACCTGATTTAATTCGACTACATTCCATTTAATACCTACTCCGAATTTCTTTTGTTTCCTTTACTACTTGCTCAATATGCAGATTGAATAACATCAGGGATACGCTACAACCCTGTCTCACTCCCTTCCCAACCACTGCTTCCCTTTCATGGTTCCTGTACAAATTGCAAATAGCCTTTCGCTCCCTGTATTTTACCCCTGCTACCTTCAGAATTAGAGTATTCCAATCAACTTTGTCAAAAGACTGAGTCTACAAATGCTAGAAACGTAGGTTTGTCTTTTCTTAATGTAGCTTCGAAGATGGGACGTAGGGTCAGTATTGCCTCACGTGTTCCAATATTTCTACGGAATACAAACTGATCTTCCCCGAGGTCGGCTTCTACGAGTTTTTTCATTCGTCTGCAAAGAATTCGCGTTAGCGTTTTGCAGCTGTGACTTATTAAACTGATAGTTCGGTAATTTTCAGACCTGTCAACACCTGCTTTCTTTGGGATTGGAATTATTATATTCTTCTTGAAGTCTGAGGGTATTTCGCCTGTCTCATACATCTTCCTCACCAGCTGGTAGTTTTTTTGTCATGACTAGCTCTCCCAAGTCCGTCAGTAGTTCTAATGGAATATTGTCTACTCCGCGGGCCTTGTTTCGACTCAGGTCTTTCAGTGCCCGGTCAAACTCTTCACGCAGTATCTTATCTCCCATTTCATCTTCATCTACATCCTCTTCCATTTCCGTAATATTGTCCTCAAGTATATCGCCCTTGTATACACCCTCTATATACTCCTTTCACCTTTCTGCCTTCCCTTCTTTGCTTAGAACTGGGTTTCCATCTGAGCTCTAGATATTCATAAAAGTGGTTCTCTTCTCTCCAAAGGTCTCTAATTTTCCTGTAGGCAGTATCTATCTTAGCCCTAGTGATATAAGCTTCTACATCCTTACATTTGTCCTCTAGCCATCCCTGCTTAGCCATTTTGCACTTCCTGTCAATCTCATTTTTGAGACGTTTGTATTCCTTTTTGCCTGCTTCGTTTACTGCGTTTTTATATTTTCTCCTTTCATCAATTAAATTCAATATTTCTTCTGTTACCCAAGGATTTATATTAGCCCTCGTCTTTTTACCTACTTGATGTCTGCTGCCTTCACTACTTCATCCCTCAAAGCTACCCATTCTTCTTCTACTGTATTTCTTTCCCCCACTCCTGTCAATTGTTCCCTTATGCTCTCCTGAAACACTCTACAACCTCTGGTTCTTTCAGTCTATCCAGGTCCTATCTCCTTAATTTAGCACCTTTTTGCAGTTTTAATCTACAGTTCATAACCGATAGATTGTCGTCAGAGTCCACATCTGCCCCTGGTAATGTCTTACAATTTGCAACTTGATTCCTAAATCTCTGTCTTACCATTATGTAATCTGATACCTTTTAATATCTCCAGGATTCTTCCATGTATGCAACCTTCGTTTATGTTTCTTGAACCAAGTATTAGCTATGATTAAGTTATGCTCTGTGCAGAATTCTACCAGACGGCTTCCTCTTTCATTTCTTCCCCCTTATCCATATACACCTACTATGTTTCCTTCTCTCCCTTTTCCTACTGACGAATTCAAGTCACCCATGACTTAAATTTTCGTCTACCTTCACTACCTGAACAATTTCTTTTATCTCATCATACATTTCATGAATTTCTTCATCATCTGCAGAGCTAGTTGGCATATAAACTTGTACTACTGTAGTAGGTGTGGGCTTCGTATCTATCTTGGCCACAATAATGCGTTCACTATGCTGTTTGTAGTAGCTTACCCGCACTCCTATTTTTTTATTCATTATTAAACCTACTCCTGCATTACCCCTATTTGATTTTGTGTTTATAACCCTGTAGTCACCTGACCAAAAGTCTTGTTCCTCCTGCCACCGAACTTCACTAATTCCCACAATATCCAACTTTAACCTATCCATTACCCTTTTTAAATTTTCTAACCTACCTGCCGATTAAGGGACCTGACATTCCACGCTCCGATCCGTAGAATGCCAGTTGTCTTTCTCCTGATAACGACGTCCTCTCGAGTAGTCCCCGCCCGGAGATCCGAATGGGGGACTATTTTACCTCCGGGCTGTTTTACCCTAGAGGACGCCATCATTTAATCATACAGTAAAGCTGCATGCCCTTGGGAAAAATTACGGCTGTAGTTTCCCCTTGCTTTCAGCCGTTCGCAGTACCAATCATATGCATTATTCCAATGTCAGCTGCAAAAGCTTTTGAGGGAATTGACCGAAGACGGCCGTGAGTTTACGTATTACTGCAAAGTACGTTGCTTAAACAGGGGGCACACCTAAAACGATTTTTCGATTTAAAACTCGCTACTGATGAATTCATGAAGGAAAAAGGCGTGCAGGAACACACCGTCAGGTGGCTTGCGGAGTATGGGTGTAGATGTAGAAACACAGAACATCCGGAATGCACAGCAGACCTTGCATTTGAAGTGGACGTTACTGCACACTGTCTGCATAAGATACTGCAAAGTGAGAAATTACTTAATTTTGACTTGGAAGAGGATGCATTTAAAAATAAAATCGCGTCGTAGAAGTAACACATCCTGACAGTCCAGTGCTCTAAGCTCACTGGCGCCAAAGGAAACTTGAGGTTTGAAGAATCCATTGTGGCCTTGAAAGGTTAGAAGTATAGTACACTGCCCATCTTACGACTGTTTTCGAGACCGTTTGCCGTTTCAGTTGAACGTCCCCTGGGGAGACGTAACTGATTGATCTGCGAGTAATTCCCGTTTAAAAGACAAATCCCTTTAACGTTAAAACTGTCCAGTACGTCTACATTGCTTTCCGCAGATGGAACTTCCACATCTCCCATAAAGAGGTCACGAAAGTGTTACAATGTTCCTACTAATACACGTGCATGAAAGATTTATTCGATTAAGTCACGATTACGTGGCGACCTGAGTGCGAAAATCTGAAATTGTCGGCATCTGTCCGTATGCCAACAGTTTGTACCAGATGAAAATTGTGCCTTCATTGCGCCAAAAATAAATATTACCGAAAATTTGTTTCGTTTCTGATCTGTGTTTCAGAGAAATGTTGAATATAAAACCAAGTCGCACGCAGTACGACTTAATTGCCATTTAAATGCAGCTCATTCACAACACCCTCTTCTTCCCCCTCCACTCGCTCAGACAGCGTGGCGTGGCGGTGGGGGAAATGTATACAGATGCTAAATGTTATGACACTCGTACCATGGCACGGCTCGCAAGACGAACGTTTGGCCATCCCTGCCCTAGTCCAGTGCCTTCCCTAACCACGTGTGCTGAGGTATGGGTTGTTTCTGTACATTGCGTGGAAGTGTAATAAGGTTTCTGCACTGAGAGGAAATTTGCGAAGGTGCAGCTGATCTCCAAATGGCGGAAATGCGGGGGCTACTCGCAAATCAACGTCAGACTGGCATTTAATCTGCACTTACATTTTAACGTTGTTTCTCCACATGTGCACCACCCAAATTCAAACATCTGACGTTTCTTGACTAGCTTCTTTATCCCTTCATTTAAGTATGACGCCGCCTGATGCTTCAGGCAGTTGACAGCATCCTTTAACGATATCGTCGGTCAAGCGCTCAGCAGCCAGCTAGGCCTTCATTTCGTGTAAGAGATTGAAGTCGCTTAATGTCACACGTGGACTACATGGAGGACGCTGACACCTTCCAGCCAAAAAAATTATTTCGTTCGTTCGATTCGCAGTATTCAGTCGCACTTAATTTGGCTATAGTCTGGAGACCGTTACTAATCTCTCAATGAACCTGCAGTGTCACAATATTATCAAGAATTCTCGGAAATGTCAAGGCCGCATCCATTATTTCAGTTTTGTGAACATAGGTTCGACATTTTGGTATCCATCGCGGACGGAACTTACTGTAACCTGACAACTATTCATTTTAAAGAGCTTTGTTCCTAAAATTTGTGCCACAGCTTTAGAAACTTCGGAAATTGTGAACTGACGTTTTGCAAGCACAATTTCGCCAATATATTAAGTCCACTCCTATCACAAGAAGGTATTAGGAGTAATTCACTAAATTACAAGCCCATATCATTAAAGTCAATATGCAGCAGGATTTTGGAACGTACATTGTGTTCGAACATTTTGAGTTACCTCGACGAAAAATGTCTATTGACGCACATCAACACGGATTGAGGAAAAACCTTTCTCGTGAAACACAACTAGCTCTTAACTCGCACAAAGTGTGGACTGCTACGGACAACGGATTTCAAATTGATTCCGTATTTCTGGTTTTCCGGAACGCTTATGACACTATACCATACAAGCTGCTTGTAGTGAAATTGCGTGCCTACGGAATATCGTTTCAGTTACGTGACTGGATTCGCGATTTCCTGTCAGAGGTCACAGTTCGTAGTAATTGACGGAAAGTCGAGTAAAACAGAAGTGATTTCTGGCGTTCCCCAATGTAGTGTTATAAGCCCTTTGCTGTCATTATCTATATAAACGATTTGGGAGACAAACTGAGCAGCCGTCTTCGGTTGTTTGCAGAGACGCTGTTTATGGGCTAATAATGTTATCAGGAGATCAAAACAAACTGAAAATCGATTTAGAAAATATCTGAATGGTGTGAAAAGTGGCAGTTGACCCTAAATAACGAGAAGTGTGAGGTCAACCAAATGAGTGCTAAAAGGAATCCGTTAAACTTTGGTTACACGATAAATCAGTCACATCTAAAGGCCGTAAAGTCAAGTAAATACCTAGGAATTACAATTACGAACAACTTGAATTAGAAGGAACAAACGGCAAATATTGTGGGGAAGGCTAACCAAAGACTGTGTTTTATTGGTAGGACACTTAGGAAATGTAACAGTTCTTCAAAGGAGACCGCCCTCACCCGCTTGTCCGCTCTCTTTTAGAATTCTGCTGCGCAGTGTGGGATCCTTACATAAAAGGATTGACAGAGTACATAGAAAAAGTTCAGAAAGGCAGCATGTTTTGTATTGTCAAAAAATAGGGGAGAGGATGTCACTGAAATGATGTAGGATTTGGGATGGACATCATTAACGCAATGGCGTTTTTTATTGCGGAGGAATCTTCTTACGAAATTTCAGTCACCAACTTTCTCCTCTGAATGCCAAAATATTTTGTTGACGCCAACCTACATAGAGAGGAACGATCACCATGATGAAATAAATGAAATCAGCGCTCGTACGGAAGGATATATTGGAATAATAGATAATTGTGAAGGTTGTTCGATGAACCCTCTGCCAGGCACTTGAACGTGATTTACAGAGTATCCATGTAGATGTACCACCACCACCACCACCACATCTCTGCAGCACTGACTACTACTAATTTCGGGAAACGAATGGCAGAACGTATTTCGCAACTGGCCTGAGATGCGGTAACACCGTCCCCTCTCATCGCTTGTTGCTTGCACGCTGACGAAAACAACGAGTTGACTGGTGGAACATGGTCTTCTGTGCCTCTATTTCCAACCACACAAGCGCCACGAAGGAACAAGCATTTGTTGATCTTTATTTTAAGAGACACACTTGAGTTAATTTATGAATAACCCTCTTACATACAAGGGGACTATTCGATAATCTTTATTTTAAGACACAAAGGAATTGCAGACATTTGCTGCAAGCGGGCAATGGTTTAAATCAATGGGGAAAGTTGAAAATTTGTGCGGGCCGGGATTCTAACGCGAGTCTCCTGCTTACTAGGCAGATGCTCTGCCCACTCACTGAGCCATCCGCACACAGTGCTCAGCGCAACAGCACGTACTACCGCAGCACGCCTCCAGTCAGACCCGAATTCTCACACTGCTATTTTAGCGCCCCTAGCCCATTATTCTCATTACTCGCGTCGTTTCACAGATTCCTTTAAGAGTTCGAGCCTGATGTGCATCCGCACTGAGGACATCATTGGCCGTCTCTCCTCGATGATACATGGAATTTTATTTTTGTAATTTTTCTTTTTATGTTGCGTGAAATTCAGAACCTAAATATACCTCTTCCAGAACAGTTCGATGCAACTCGAAAAAATTATCGATAAAATCCAACTATGTTTGATATGCTAAAATATGGTACACATTTGTCAAGGAGCAATGAAGTTCAGTGATTGAGTGCTCCCTCGCTCTCCGGTTCGATTCCATGCGAAACCGAGTTTTTAAAATTTTGGACATTTGTGGTAAGTTCCCATGGGATCGAACTGAGGTCATCGGTTCCTAGGCTTACACACCACTTAATCCAACCAACTTACGCTAAGAACAACACATGCACATGCACATGCACATGCGCGCGCGCGAGGTTGGAATCTCACCTCCGACGGGGGTAGCCACATGAACCGTGGAAGAGTGCCTCACACCGCGCGGCCAAATTTTTTGAACGAAGGTGGATGTTCTACGAGCATTTCCGTGAAGCATATAACGTGTAAAGCGCATGAGACTAATCTCTAGATGGACTCACGTTTCGGTCATTTTTGTAGTTTTTCCGTTCAATCTGAATGAATGCGTCATTTAAATACATACAAAATTCAAATATATACGCTAATTAATTCATATAAGCGTCATTTTGTGAAAATACACACAGCCTTATTTCCACTATCACAAAATTATACAACCTTAATTACCGATCTTCTCCAAAATCTCGTTAATCAAGACTCTTGAATGGAATGTAGTCAAATTAAGTCGGGTGATGCTGCGGGAATTAGATTAGGAAATGAGACACTTAAAGTAGTAAAGGAGTTTTGCTATTTGGGTAGCAAAATAACAGATGATGGTCGAAGTAGAGAGGATATAATATGTAGACTGGCAATGGCAAGGAAAGCGTTTCTGAAGAAGAGAGATTTGTTAGCATCGAGTATAGATTTAAGTGTCAGGAAGTCGTTTCTGGAAGTACTAGTATGGAGTGTAGCCATGTATGGAATTGAAACATGAACGATAAATAGTTTGGACAAGAAGAGAATAGAAGCTTTCAACTGTGGTGCTACTGAAGAATGATGAATATTAGATGGGTAGATCACATAACTAATGAGGAGATATTGAATAGGATTGGGGAGGAGTTTGTGTCACAACTTGACTAGAAGAAGGGATCGATTGGTAGGACATATTCTGAGGCATCAAGGAATCATCAATTTAGTATTGGAGGGCAGCGTGGAGGGTAAAAATCGTAGAGGGAGACCAAGAGATGAATACACTAAGCAGATTCAGAAGGATGTAGGCTGCAGTAGGTACTGGGAGATGATGAAGCTTGCACAGGATAGAGTAGCATGGAGAGCTGCATCAAACCAGTCTCAGGACTGAAGACAACATGATTAAAAAGATACATATTAGATTTTGTCTACCTTTTTGCATTTCACGTTTCACATAAATGCTCATAGCACACATACCTTAGTTTAAAAATATGATTTCATCACGATTCAAACCCAGGACGCCCAACACCAGATCTTAATTGCTTGTATTCCCTTCTTTTCTGGTTTTCCCACCGTCCATGACTCAGTATCATCCAATGCTGTGCTCCAAACGAACATAAGAAATTTCTGCCTCAAAATTAGGCCTATGTTTGATACTGTAGACTTCTTTTGGCCAGGGACGCTCTTTTTGCCAATACTAGTCTGCTTTTTATGTTATGTCATATCATCCTTGCTCCTTCCATGATAGGCTATGGCTATTTTGTTACCTAGGTACTACCTAGGAACTTCATATTAAGTTCGTCGATAATCTCATTTTTGCTACTCATTGCTTTCGTCATTTTTCGGCTTAATCTCAACCCATAATCAATTTACACATAAGGTATTATGAGTAACCATACGACGCGACCGAAAGTTGAATGACCACATGAAAACATAGGAAAAGCAAATGTCAGGCAGAGTGTTATTGGACGCATCTTGAGAAAAATGTGATTTGTCCACGAAATAAGTGGATTACAAACCACTTTTTGCACTGATTCTTAAATACTGTCAGTACGGGATAATGAACAGGTTGAATTAACAGAAGGGATAAAGGAGATCGAACATAGAGCTGAGCATTTCTTCACGGGATCGTTAAGTAGGCGCAAGAGTGTTATGGAGACGCTCTACAAAGTCCAGTGACAGACGCTACAAAAGAAGCGTTGTGCATCACAAAGACATTCTGATAACGTACGTGCATCCCATTAAGGTCTCTCAGAATGACGGCGAGAAAAATCAAAGAAATACAGCAGCTTACCAACTGTCACTCTTCAGCGTACCATCAGTGAATAGAACAGGTAAGTGGGCAAGATGGAGGGGGGGGGGGGCAATCATGATGATTAGTGGCCACAGAAGTACCGTCCGCCTTCTTCTGTCTTGCGGACGGTATATGTAACGTAACAGTGGGTGAGAAAAATAAGTGTAACGGGTGTGTAGTTTTGGCTTCAGAGCAAATTGCAGGCCAAGTTTTGATTCATTGTTGATATGCAAAAGAACTGCAGTTTGTCTATGCAAGGATTCGCTTACAGAGCTGTTGTTCGGCATGCACTGGAATACTGCTACATTGTGAAAAACCCGTATCAGGTCAGACGAAAAAGGACTTCGAGCCATTACAAACAAGGTCTGTGACAACAGAACTTTTTTTATCATCAAGGTGTCAGCTGCATGCCTCTGAAAACGACGCGAAAGAGATTTTTAATGGCTGTAATCTAAGGACATTTTGTGCCCCTACATGTCATTTCCGTTTAGCCCATGGAAATTAACTAATTACACGCGCAGGCGAATGAAGCGTTTGTTCCACACCCCATCCGTAACCCGTGCGGGAAGACTGAAACCCTGAAGAACGGCACAGTTAAAAGTACCGTATTATCTGCAATTTGTAGTTTGCGGAGTATAGATGCAGATGTTTCCGAAGCACTCTTTGTCACATTTCATAATCTTAGTTTATCACACACTCACTATCTTTGCGCAAAGGCTACTTCTGAAGCAAACTGATGGTATGAATTGCTTTAGACACTGAAAATAAAGTCGGAGTTGCACCACATAGATTGACCAAACAAAACGTGGCTATAAGTTATGAAACAAAAACGAAGCTTTACGTTATGAAGCTCAGCTCCAAATTTTCTGAATCTGTACTCACGAAGTACCCCAGCACGAAAGGCTGGAATTTACTAAAACGATTGTAATGCAAGAGGTGTGTCACTTCTACCGATCATCGAAGTCCTTTATCTGTGTAACTCTTTGATTTGTGTATAGCTTAGGTTTTGAAATTTTTTCGCAAAAAACTGAAATTGCTGTGTAGTTTACGTAGTTTCCACAAGAAAGTCAGAAAATTTAATAGATATTGACTGGCAGTAAGTGCACTCAGAGCCACTAGCCGTGCAGCCCCAGAACTATCTCGCTGTTCGCCGCTATTCTATTGGAACCTATAGAAGTCGGCAGGCTCTTGGTTCTAAAAGCTTCTCGTATCGTATCTTCAGCTTGCGGTGTTTTTTCTCGTGTCGCCATGCAGTGACAGAAATTAGTAAAATATAATGTGAACGTTACATGCATAACAAAATAATAGGTACAAATTTCATACGAACTACGCATTATCATTCAAATACATCTTAGGCAGTAGGCATTTGTTATAAAGTGGTGGTAGCAGTTTAACGATTGAAAAACCGTTTTCATAGCTTTCGGTTTTATTTTATAAGAAATTGGTGCTTTGTTTCTTCTACCCTTGCAGCTTTCATGAAACTAATTTGAATTTTACACGATCACTACCACCCTATTTTTCTCCGACTGGACTTTGGTACGTTGTTCACTACGAGCAAGGTCGCGCACACTTTCGGAGGAAATTAGCAGCCCCCCCCCCCTCGAGTCTAAGCCATATATCGACTCTGACATTTATTCCGGCCACAAGCATAATTTAACGGTATCACTCTGTAGAAAAGGTAAATCTTTCTCTGACGGGAGGAAACACCGGCTTCCTTCATTATTTGAGGCAGTACGGCTCAGATGAAGCAAAAACTAACGTGCCTTTAACAGTGACCGGCGTGCCTACTATCGCCGGCAGATCTGCACTGGCGCCAGTAGGGAATAAGTCGCCAACCCGCCGCTGGGAGCAGTGCGGGCGCACCAGCCACGCGTAACGGAGCGTGAATGTTTTGCGGCCACCGTGGCCCGTAGCCAACGAAGCTCTGACTAAGCTCTCTGCGTGTCGATGACCTGCCTGGGCCAATCCATCTGCCAAAGGCGAGCAGTGGAGTCCCCAGCTCAAGCACACAAACATTTTGTCTACGGATCAGTACCGCGGTCATTCAAGGCTAGTTTGATTCGCTCTATGCTGTGCAGTTCTTTTCGTCTCCGCACAAAAATTGCAAATTGATCCGAAAGTGATTATTGTAGTCAAGCCTTTTTCTCCGCCTACAATTTTTATCCCCTACACTCGCGACTTATTAAACTGTGTTCGATGTGTCAAAATGTGTCATCAATTTTGCCCAACTCCTTCCTTCTCGTATTTTAAGTTGTGAAAAAAAATCTTCCCAGTTCAAATAACTAATGAGGTATTACATCGACCTAGTTATCTGTCTTCCGCATTCTCTTCTAACACTTCATTTCAAATGCTTCCACTGTTTGAACTGTTATCGTCCAAGTTTAATTCCTGTAAAAGGCTAAAATGCAGCAAACACCTAAAACAAAACACAAAAGAATAAAAGTTTATATTAAGTGTTTAAATATCTTTCAGGAACCAGAATGAGATTTTCACTCTGCAGCGGAGTGTGCGCTGATATGAAACTTCCTGGCAGATTAAAACTGACTCGAACTCGGGACCTATTTCTTTCAGGAGTGCTAGTTCTACAAGGTTCGCAGGAGAGCTTCTGTAAAGTTTGGAAGGTAGGAGACGAGGTACTGGCAGAAGTAGAGCTGTGAGGAGGGAGCGTGAGTCTTGCTTGGGTAGCTCAGTTGGTAGAGCACTTGCCCGCGGAAGGCAAAGGTCCCGAGTTCGAGTCTCGGCGCGACAGTTTTAATCTGCCAGGAAGTTTCATATTTCAGGAAGACTCGTCTTCCTAATGCCAGTCTGTATGTTGTTCACTTTCTGCTTCGCCATTATCAGCTACTTTTCTGCTGAAATTTACTATCTTCGGTGTCTTATTATGTTATCTGAATCTTCCGTCTGTTCTTGGCAGAACAATATTATAATAAATGAAAAGCGGGGGTTTGCTATCATTCTACAGTGTTCCTAATTTAATTCGCTCAGCATCACCTGATTTAATTTGATTGCACTGCGTTACTCTATTTCACTTTCGCTGATATTAAGCTAGCATGTTTATCATTTGGAGTATCCGCGATCATTATTTGTACAAAATTATTCAATTTCATTCTGCAAATCGCTTTTCTTTCCTTTCAAATAACCAGTTTCGGGCCAGCTGCCCATATTCATACATGATAGAAATAACAATTGATTCATGACTTTCACATAGCTCCAGAATTTTAATAAATTAATCATAATGCAAAACATTACAGTTACAGAGTAACCTGTCGATACGAAACAAAGTTCACAGCCAGGGCCCGAAATTTGAAGTTTTTACCTTACACACTAAAGCACCAACGAACTTTTTATAGGCATACGTTATCAAACAGAGAGATATGTAAACACGTAGAATACGGCACTGCTGTCGGCAACGCTTATGGGAGACAAAAGTGTCTGGCGCTGTTACTGCTGCTACAATGGCAGATTATCAAGGTGAGTGAGTGAACGTGGTGCTACAGTCGGGGGTACGAGCGATGGGACACAATCTCAGAGGTAGCGATGAAGTGCGGATTTTCCCGTACGACCATTTCACGAGTGTACCGTGAACATCAGGAATCCGATAAAACATTAAATCTCAGACATCGCTGCGGTCGAAAAGAGATCCTGCAACAACGGGACCAACGACGACTGAAGACAATCGTTCAATGAGACAAAGGTTGCAACCCTTCCACAAACTGCTGTATAATTTCAGCGTATGATATTTTGGATACATCTGGTCGTGAGTTACCGAGAATATGGAATGCCACCACTCACCAGACACTGTGAAACGTCCCTTTAGAAAAATTAATGAATTACTGTGCTTAAACTGACACACAATATTTTTTTAGCGCAGCGCAATCTGACTTTCAATAATCCCTGCAAAACAATGGCCCTGACTAACATTAACCTATACGTTTCACAAATCATTTACCTCACAAAAATCTTCGTTACTCAAGCTACTGCAGTACAGCGAGCGCCACTACTGCCAGCTAAATAAAAGATTCAAACTACTGAGGGCACTAACTACTGATAGGCATAGTTAGCAAATGAAAGATTTTGATAGAGAACAAACAATGTATTTACCTCAATAGTGTTCAAAAGTCGTAATGTATATAGCAGATCATGACATTCAGTCTTACAAATTTCAAAACTCCGCCATCGCTCTCCCCACATCCACCACTGCTGGCGGCTTACATCCAACTGCGCAAAGCTACGCGCCGCTAACAGCCAACTGCCCAATACTACAACAGCAGATAACAATGCAAACCAGCCACAGACTGCACACAGCACAGCCAGTGATCTTCATACAGAGCGCTACGTAGCGTTACCAATAAAAAAACCCACACATCCTACTTACAGCTGCCATAGATTTGAAGCAGAACTGAATGACGTACCAGTATCTACCATCCATGCTCAGTAGGATTGGATGCCGTAATCAGTAGGTCTCTGTACCAAATTTCGCACCCTGTGTACGACCAAAATCAATTGCAATTTCATCATGTAATCGTTCTACTGAGCTGTACCACGCACAGTATAAATTTCGTTGTTTGCTATACTTCCTGGTATTGCTGTTTTGGTAGCCATAGGTATATTTCAGCGTGTGAAGTGTTTAACGAAACATCATTGGTATGGGCTTTCGGAGCTGTAGGCGCATTCGTGTACCCTTGATGACTGCACGACACGAATCTTTACGCCTCGCCTGGGCCCGTCAACACCGACATTGGACTGTTGATGACTGGAAACATGATGCCTGGTCGGACGAGTCTCGTTTCAAATTTTATCGAGCGGATGGACACAGAGTATGAAGACACCTCATGAATCCATGGACCCTGCATGTTAGCAGGGGATGTTCAAACTGCTGGAGATGTAACGGTGTAAGGCGTGTGCAGTTGGAGTGATGGGACTCCTAATACGTCTAGATGCTACCCTGACAGGGGACAGTACGTAAGCATCTTGTTTGATCACCTGCATCCATTCATGTCCATTGTGGATCCCGACGGATTTGGGCAATTTCAGCAGGACAATGCGACACCCTATACGTCCAGGATTGCTACAGCATGGCTCCAGGGACACTGAGCCAACACTTCCGCTGGCAACCGAACTCCCCAGACGAACATTATTGAGCACATCTGGGACGCCTTGGCAACGTGCTGGTCAGAAGAGATCTCCACCCCCTCGTACTCTTACGGATTTATGGACCGCAGGATTCATGGTGTCAGTTCCCTCCAGCACTATTTCACACATAATTCGAGTCCATGCCACGTCGTGTTACGTCACTTCTCTGTGCTCGCGGGGACCCTACACGATATTAGGCAGGTGTACCAGTTTCTTTGGCTCTTCAATGTCTAACCTAAATAGAACTTTCACAGTAAAAGTAGGGGGCTAAGGAGGACACTGTTTTCAAATACATTTTCTAATTTACTACTACGAAAAGTCAATGTGAATCTGGACATTTTCATGAAAGACATGATACTCGCAAATTTATACATTGCACTGAAATCAAGACTGTTTGGCACAATGTCGTTTGTCTTTGTAACGATGTTTCAGTGCGCTGTTGCATCGGCGACACCTGAGTTCTTATTCTTCAGTTCGAAAGGTATCAGAAATATACTGCACTGAAATCGACACTGTATAGCAGAGTGTCGCCACATTGTCCCTTTGGTAATGTATACACATGCCGTTGCGTTGGACCAAACCGAACCAGCCTTTATTGAAATGCCAGCCGACATCAGAGAGGTGTATTGAAAGTACAAATGTGGCCCTTGACACTCTGGTTTTGAAGTAAAGTTGCGAGGTGTGTTGACTCGCACCGAGAAGTGTGCTCGAGTTTAATTCTGTCAAGCCTCCACAGGAATCTTCAAAAATCTGTCTTTTTCGAAAGTGGAATGGGGAAGACTCCAATTTCAAAAGTGACGGTCAAGTAATTTTTTGCCAAGACTGTCAAAAGCAAGTGAACAAAGTTTATTTTTATCATTAGTTTTATTTAAAAGTACTTCAGCATTCTTCTGTAGTACCACATTTCGAAAGCTTCTATTCTCTTCTTTTCCAAACTATTTATCGTCCATGTTTCACTTCCATACATGGCTAAACTCCATACAAATACACTCCTGGAAATTGAAATAAGAACACCGTGAATTCATTGTCCCAGGAAGGGAAACTTTGACACATTCCTGGGGTCAGATACATCACATGATCACACTGACAGAACCACAGGCACATAGACACAGGCAACAGAGCATGCACAATGTCAGCACTAGTACAGTGTATATCCACCTTTCGCAGCAATGCAGGCTGCTATTCTCCCATGGAGACGATCGTAGAGATGCTGGATGTAGTCCTGTGGAACGGCTTGCCATGCCATTTCCACCTGGCGCCTCAGTTGGACCAGCGTTCGTGCTGGACGTGCAGACCGCGTGAGACGACGCTTCATCCAGTCCCAAACATGCTCAATGGGGGACAGATCCGGAGATCTTGTTGGCCAGGGTAGTTGACTTACACCTTCTAGAGCACGTTGGGTGGCACGGGATACATGCGGACATGCATTGTCCTGTTGCAACAGCAAGTTCCCTTGACGGTCTAGGAATGGTAGAACGATGGGTTCAAAAAATGGTTCAAATGGCTCTGAGCACTATGGGACTCAACTGCTGTGGTCATCAGTCCCCTAGAACTTAGAACTACTTAAACCTAACTAACCTAAGGACATCACACACATCCATGCCCGAGGCAGGATTCGAACCTGCGACCGTAGCAGTCGCACGGGTCCGGACTGCGCGCCTAGAACCGCGAGACCACCACGGCCGGCAGAACGATGGGTTCGATGACGGTTTGGATGTACCGTGCACTATTCAGTGTCCCCTCGACGATCACCAGAGGTGTACGGCCAGTGTAAGAGATCGCTCCCCACACCATGATGCCGGGTGTTGGCCCTGTGTGCCTCGGTCGTATGCAGTCCTGATTGTGGCGCTCACCTGCACGGCGCCAAACACGCATACGACCATCACTGGCACCAAGGTAGAAGCGACTCTCATCGCTGAAGACGACACGTCTCCATTCGTCCCTCCATTCACGCCTGTCGCGACACCACTGGAGGCGGGCTGCACGATGTTGGGGCGTGAGCGGAAGACGGCCTAACGGTGTGCGGGACCGTAGCCCAGCTTCATGGAGACGGTTACGAATGGTCCTCGCCGATACCCCAGGAGCAACAGTGTCCCTAAGTTGCTGGGAAGTGGCGGTGCGGTCCCCTACGGCCCTGCGTAGGATCCTACGGTCTTGGCGTGCATCCGTGCGTCGCTGCGGTCCGGTCCCAGGTCGACAGGTACGTGCACCTTCCGCCGACCACTGGCGACAACATCGATGTACTGTGGAGACCTCACGCCCCACGTGTTGAGCAATTCGGCGGTACGTCCACCCGGCCTCCCGCATGCCCACTATACGCCCTCGCTCAAAGTCCGTCAACTGCACATACGGTTCACGTCCACGCTGTCGCGGCATGCTACCAGTGTTAAAGACTGCGATGGAGCTCCGTATGCCACGGCAAACTGGCTGACACTGACGGCGGCGGTGCACAAATGCTGCGCAGCTAGCGCCATTCGACGGCCAACACGGCGGTTCCTGGTGTGTCCGCTGTGCCGTGTGTGTGATCATTGCTTGTACAGCCCTCTCGCAGTGTCCGGAGCAAGTATGGTGGGTCTGACACACCGGTGTCAATGTGTTCTTTTTTTCCATTTCCAGTAGTGTACTTTCAGAAACGACTTCCTGACAAATCTATACTCGATGGTAACACATTTCTCTTCTTCAGAAACGCTTTCCTTGCCATTGCCAGTCTACATTTTATATCTTCTCTACTTCGACCATCATCAGTTACTATTCTCCCTAAATAGCAAAATTCCTTTACTACTTTAGGTGTCTTATTTCCTAATCTAATTCCCTCAGCATCACCCGACTTAATTCGACTACATTCCACTATCCTCGTTTTGCTTCCCATAGCCAGCATCATTTCATGCGTTAAGAAAGATTTCTCAAAGCTATCCGTGAGCACTTCTTTAACGGAAGATCTCCAAGCATTCCCTTCCCACGTGAACCATTCTTACATGTTGAGGCACCTGGTTCTTGGCAGCTTTGTATTACGCCTAACATTATCAAAAAAGTCAAACAGGTAATACACATATTTGCCTGTAGTGAATCACCTTCCATCGAAAAAGCCAAGACGGCCCCTACGAGTATCAAGAATATTTCATCCTTGGCATATTTAAGAATTCGTTTCCCCATCCACCTGGCCACGGATTGTGCTTATCACATGAAAAAATATTGCAGTAAAAGAATTCATTAAAATATTAAAAAACCAGAAAAATAATTTTAACTGGATTAAATATCTCAATTGTGTGTGCATTTTATAGGTGCGACATAAGAAGTTAATATTGGTTATTCACCAAAAGGAACTAGACTGTGTCAAAATAATAAAATCTTCCAACATGAATATTATTCTTCATTATATTTTTCAATTAACGACCCCAAAAAGACTTAAATAGTTTATTTGAACCTAGAAATGGCTTCTCCAACGAAGTAAAGGATTAAAATGCATTTCACAAAACACCGGTCTATAGTCATAACTAAACACACACTAGCCAGCTAAGACTTAATATATTACAGTTTTCAGGAAACCAGATTGGTGCATCGTTTGTAACGCTGAGAAGCGCACTCTGACCGTAGGAAACTGACAACAAACAAAAAAATTTTAAAGTATAGCATATAAATCTAGATGATTAATATAATTTATAATAATGAATTGAAACATTAAACTTTATAAGAACATTAAAACCATTCTAAGAAACCGTCTTAGACATTTATAATTTGCGTCTCCCCTAATTACGATACGATGATCGTGGGACGGCATTCCCTTGCGCCAGGCCGCAAATAGCGCCACGCTGGTATTTCCCCTCGTATCTACGTCGCCGCCGCAGCTGGCGCAATACATGAAATTCCTTTGCTCATTTAAGCAGTTTTTCTGGATTTTCAGTTCCTCCAGCATATTCCGATATTCCGATAAAAACTTCAGTTTTGTGCAACACCATCTGTTTACGTATCACGATAAATTCACGTTTTCTATCTTTTACAAGCGCTCCAAACGCTGGCCGATTGTTTTGTCTACAATGTTCCCTGTAATGGTTCTCAAAAATGGTTTAAGTTGCACATTCGCAAAAACATTTGTAAACACTGTTTACAAACATGTGCTAGAGTGAAATTGTGTGTTTGGAAACGATGGAGAAAAAACTTAAGCTGTTGCTAAATCATTAAAAACAGCTTTTCTTGAATTATTGGGAACATGCATTTAATTTCATTCAAGCGAAAAAATAAAGCATGTTTTAAAACGAATTACACCTGAAGATGGACCCACAGGGTCCGAAATGCATCGAGTAATTAATTTAACACGAAAAGTTCTGACTGGAGGCGTTTTTTAATTCATATATCGAATGTTCATCAATGCTGATGCGTTAGGATATTCGTTACGTCAATTCATTTTCTGCAGTGTGTGGGCACTTTCTAGCGCTACAAACGATGCGCTAATCAGGTTTCTTGAAAATGAATATTAAGTCTTAGGAGGCTAGTATATTTTTAATCGTGACAAGAAAGACACAGTTACGTATTGAAAGCTTACCGTATAATTGTAGAAAATGGTGTTTTGGATTTTGAAGAATCTTAAAATTCTGGAATTTTGTGAACATAATTTTGAAATATTTTTTTCTAACAATTCTGAAGATGGGCAGCAGTAACTTGAAAATAATGAAAATCAATCTGCAGGCTGAAATTGCACACTTTTGTACTATTATTCTGTTTAATTGATCTTGGTCTTTTACGTCTCTGGCGATCTTTTGATTCCCTTTCAGAATACAATCTTTATTTTCTTCGCAACTTGTTGAACGTACAGGCTGAACAAAATCGATTGCAGGCTACATCCCTGTCTCACGCCGTAAATACTGCTTCAGTTTCATGCCCTTTGATTCCTGTACATGCAGTGTCATTCCTGCACAAATTATGGGTAATATTTCACTCCGTGTATTTATGATTCCGATCTAAGTAAATTAAAATAGCTATTTAAGTCACCGTTGAAAAGCGTGGGTTTGCCTTTCCGGTCCTCAAATGGAACAACATCTGCACATCTTTCCTACCTCCTGACGTCCAGAAGATAAGGTTTGATGTCCGCACATTAATCCACTCTCATAAAAACTGTTACCTCGGTAACAGCCTTTCTGCAATCAATACACAGTACGGAGGATGCTGTGTGAACTACTGGCCCAACAACAGCGAGTTAGAACCATCCGCCGTAGCCTGAAGCAGGGCGCGCACCAGCGATTTTTCGATCGATCGGTTTTATTCGGTCTATGAAGGATATCAGTGTGTGCGCAACTTCGGTAACCAGACTATAATATATTACGCGTATGGCCTGTTTATGGATGCGTAGTGTGCGAAACATGGACAGCGGCTGAGATAGAAGTCTGACATACTCATCCTCGTAATGTGTTACAGAAAGCTTGAGGGTCAGATGAAGTGATCGAGCTAAGGACGAAGACGTCCTGAAACGAGTCAGCGATAATAAAAATGTCTCTTGAAAAATGTAATGAAACGACAAGACAGAATGGTTGGACATATTACAAAACGAGTTGTTGCTGAAAACGGATCTGACCGAGATGGCGCAGTGGTTAGCATACTACACAACATTGAACGACGACAGTTCAAACCCGCGTATGGCCATCCTGATTTCCCTAAGTCACATCCTTTTAAAGGCATAGCGGATTTCCCCCCCTCCTTCCCTAAATCGAGCTGCTGCTCCATCGGTAATGCCCTCGTTGTAGACAGGACATTGAACATTAATCTCCTCCTGCTCCTCCTCCTAAAAACAGTAATCGAAGGTATGGCACAGATCCCAACAACCACAGGGGCAGGCCTAGATGTGTGTACGTAAGACAGTCATAGATGTTGTGCGATAAGTAGTTATGCTAAGATGAGGATAGGTTGTCTGTGAAAGGAATGGAGAGTTGCATTAAATGAACACTGGATAGTTCACAAAAATATAAATTTTGAAGAGTTAGCAAGCTTTTGTTCTGTTATGAAATTGAGAGCATATCAAGGGATAGTACTAAGGCAAGTGAAAGGGAGACTCGACATATCTGAGAATTTTCGGAACTACAGTACATCACAATGTCAGCCCCTGACTTTGACACGATGTTGGCAGTATTTAATCTGAAATCACCCATCAGAATGTCGTTTGTGATGATGTACTTTAAAACCTGAAAGTATGTTATTTGCCTTAATGCAAGTACTATGTATATACATATACGAAATGAGACCTTATGTACAACGTGTTTAAAATTTCAAATACAACTTATCGACACAGAATCATTGCGCAGTTTCTACAAAATGCAAATGACCAACACATCCGCGGCCGTAAACGAAAGTTGCGTGCGTGACCCCCTCTGCCGACGATCGATCCAAAATTGTCTGCTGCTACGGTTTATTATGGATCGATTTTTTCTACCTTTCATGCGAGAACTACTATAGAACACTATCATAAAACATTGTTATCGGCCAACTGAAAACCGTTTCACGCGCGTCGAGCCTAAGACAAGTACCACAGACGATCCGAACGTAAAGCAGATTTAATGGAGGCTAGGTGCCATTTTGGAGAGCTACTCATGAACTTTGCTGCTCTCGCCTGAGAAATTAATTTTTTCTAGTGTATCACTACGCTTTTAATCTTATTATACGATTTTGAATGTCTAATTTAGAAGTACGTCGTTTTAAGACCTGAAAGAAAAAGGAAAACAAAAGAAAGCGGCGTCGTTGCACTACTGCCAACAGTCACATCTCTGCTCAGATTTTCAGCTGACGTCCTGTTAGGCATGTTTCACTGAAACTAAACGTCGTTTTAAAGGTTTTGTTGAGTGAACTACTTAAAAAATAAAATTTTTCACCTCATGTAACCCGATAATGCACAACAAACAATTCTGATTCTAACGTTTCCTTAATTTTAATTGAAGATCTTGTAATGGCAGTAACCGAAACGACAAAGAAATAGCATCTAGATTTTTAGTCAAAAAATGAAAATCTGAAGGCACATCTACCAATTAACCTGAGAGATCACATCGAAAGAACGTGTGTATGTGTCTGAAGTCTCGCCTACAATATAGAGCGCCTAGGGTGCTTTAACTTTTCGAAAGACAAAGCAATAGTCAAACAGATCTTAACTATTTCATTCTTCAGACAATACTACTTTAAGCACCTAGGGTGCATGAGCTACCACGCTGACTGTGCTACAGTTATCACAGTTCTGTGCCCTTCCTTCTGGATGTATGGGCAAGGTTTTCCCCCCTCAATTTCGACTGCATGTCTCCATTCAATTCCTCGCACTTATTTGCGCCATAATTTGGTTGCCACTTCCCCCAGTGTTCTTAGAAATGTCATCAATCTCTTCTTCCTCTTTTTCTTGCAAAGCTTCGAGAGCTCTTTTTTATACTAACTCTAGACGCACTATATTCTCAAAATCGACAACCTTTTCTTCTATCGCGTGATGAGGTAGTCCCTCGCCCCTTCATAGAACCGTTCTATGTACCCTTTCCAACGATCCGCTCTCGTAACAGTGGAATTCTTTTTCCACTCTTAACGTTGACATTCTCCAAAATTGCACACAGGAGTAATTATTAAAATGCAGCAGTTTTAACTTACATATCTGGTGGTGTTGATATTGTATACAAAAACTTCTTGTATTCTTTATCGCCAAAAAGTTATTTTAGCGGAAACTATTGCAGAAACAGTTCCACAGCTTTTATGAACCGTAGAAATGACATGTAACATATAAGCTGCTTATCAATTTAGACTTAATATTATATTTTTGTTTTTATGTACATATTGTTTCTATTATTAATACCATATTTTCAAAACATTCTAAATGTCTTTGATCGTTTTGCACAATAAAGAGTAAATTTAACGGCAGCTTAATGTGTTACGTACTGTCATTTCTAAAAACTAAGAAGTTGATGAGACTACTGCAAAATTTTACTCTAGTAATCAAATTCATGACAGTTCCCGGCTGTGTCGGAGGTTTTCTCCGCTCGGGGACTGGGTGTTGTGGTGCCCTACCGTTCGTATCGACATAAATGACATTTCCCTACTGCGATGGCTGAATGGGCACCTCCCCTAAAGCTAATACGAGGGTTGAATGAAAAGTAATGCCTCCACCTTCGTTAATTGGGTTTGGATGTGAAGATTTTAATAAATCAAACGCAGAAATAATGTGATCTTTAATCACCAATACTCACTTTTCCACATAATCACCAGCCAATTGGATACATTTCATCCAACGATGAACAAGTTTTCTGAAGCCGTCACGGAAAAAGTCGACACACTGTTTGCGCAACCACAGTCTCAGTTCTCTTAATAATCAGAAGCCTAATGATGATTCGCCTCCTGTCCGAATGGAGAAAGGCGTCACCTTCATTCTAGTAGCGCGAGAGGAGTTCCTGACAACGTCCTGAACCAACCTGTCAACATTTTGCTTGTGAAACTCTGGTTGCTGTCATTGGACGTCCAACTCTTGTCACGCAGGTCAGATGTTTCCGCGTCAAGATCTTTAAACTAACTCCCCCAACGACGCACAGTACTCACATCAACACAATCACCGTAAACTGCTTTCATTCTCTGACGAATCTCCTTTGGGGTGACACCTTCTGTTGTCAAGAATTCAATGACTAACCATTGCTTAAATCGTATTGACCGACCGTCTGCGCAGTGTTCCATACTTTACTCTGTAACAATACAACCGTTCCATGCTAAGGCTTCCCGCTAACTGGAGCTGTAAGGAAGGGACTATGGAAAAAGCCAGTACCTGCCGCGTACCACTGCTGCCAACTGTTGAATTACGAAGGTGGATGCATTACTTTTAAGTAAACCCTCGTAAATCGAAAAAAGAAAATAATACTACAAATACACTCCCGGAAATTGAAATAAGAACACCGTGAATTCATTGTCCCAGGAAGGGGAAACTTTATTGACACATTCCTGGGGTCAGATACATCACATGATCACACTGACAGAACCACAGGCACACAGACACATAGAGACAGGCAACAGAACATGCACAATGTCGACACTAGTACAGTGTATATCCACCTTTCGCAGCAATGCAGGCTGCTATTCTCCCATGGAGACGATCGTAGAGATGCTGGATGTAGTCCTGTGGAACGGCTTGCCATGCCATTTCCACCTGGCGCCTCAGTTGGACCAGCGTTCGTGCTGGACGTGCAGACCGCGTGAGACGACGCTTCATCCAGTCCCAAACATGCTCAATGGGGGACAGATCCGGAGATCTTGCTCACCAGGGTAGTTGACTTACACCTTCTAGAGCACGTTGGGTGGCACGGGATACATGCGCACGTGCATTGTCCAGCTGGAACAGCAAGTTCCCCTGCCGTTCTAGGAATGGCAGAACGATGGGTTCGATGACGGTTTGGATGTGCCATGCACTATTCAGTGTCCCCTCGACGATCACCAGAGGTGTACGGCCAGTGTAGGAGATCGCTCCCCACACCATAATGCCGAGTGTTGGCCCTGTGTGCCTCGGTCGTATGCAGTCCTGATTGTGGCGCTCACCTGCACGGCGCCAAACACGCATACGACCATCATTGGCACCAAGGCAGAAGCGACTCTCATCGCTGAAGACGACACGTCTCCATTCGTCCCTCCATTCACGCCTGTCGCGACACCACTGGAGGCGGGCTGCACGATGTTGGGGCGTGAGCGGAAGACGGCCTAACGGTGTGCGGGACCGTAGCCCAGCTTCATGGAGACGGTTGCGAATGGTCCTCACCGATACCCCAGGAGCAACAGTGTCCCTAATTTGCTGGGAAGTGGCGGTGCGGTCCCCTACGGCACTGCGTAGGATCCTACGGTCTTGGCGTGCATCCGTGCGTCGCTGCGGTCCGGTCCCAGGTTGACGGGCACGTGCACCTTCCGCCGACCACTGGCGACAACATCGATGTACTGTGGAGACCTCACGCCCCACGTGTTGAGCAATTCGGCGGTACGTCCACCCGGCCTCCCGCATGCCCACTATACGCCCTCGCTCAAAGTCCGTCAACTGCACATACGGTTCACGTCCACGCTGTCGCGGCATGCTACCAGTGTTAAAGACTGCGATGGAGCTCCGTATGCCACGGCAAACTGGCTGACACTGACGGCGGCGGTGCACAAATGCTGCGCAGCTAGCGCCATTCGACGGCCAACACGGCGGTTCCTGGTGAGTCCGCTGTGCCGTGCGTGTGATCATTGCTTGTACAGCCCTCTCGCAGTGTCCGGATCAAGTATGGTGGGTCTGACACACCGGTGTAAATGTGTTCTTTTTTCCATCTCCAGGAGCGTATATTAGTCGAAGTGAACAACAGTCTACACTCTTTCGTAAGGTGGGCGGAAGTCGGGTGCATGAAGAATGAACAGCAGTACTTACGAAGAAGACGAAGTTGAAGAGGCAGAGGCAGTACTTCGCGAACGCTGTTCCGCACCCGCTGGACATCTTGCCGCGTGCAGGGGGTCTCGCCAACCGATGATAGTTGCGCATGCGCCGTCCACCACCCTGCAGGCAAGAAACACACAATCAGACATGGAAACCACGTAGGTCACAGTCAATTTCTGGTGGAAACAATGGTAAAGGACCGTTACAGGCTCAGGATGAAAGCTGCAGGTCGCTATAATGTATAGTTTAGTTTTTGGCGATCTCCAAAGGTGGCATTAGCGACAACTACAAAAAATCTTTGGCAGAGAGGAGCACTTCCATATTTTTCAGTCATCTGGTCAGCAGCGTTGTTTTTTCCCTTTTGCTGTCTATGTGACTTAGGCATTTGATTAACAGCCCACGTCTGTGGAATAGGTTCCGTTCTGAAAAGTACGTTCACATTTGTTAATGGCATGTCAGATCATCTTTATATGGGACAACATCATTAAATCAGGAATACCTCACACTCACGAGTAGTACGGCAATGATGCAGCAGTTACGAACGGCGGACTACGCTACATCCTGACTGATTTTGGCAAGAAGTTGCATAAACAGAGGTATGAAAAACACTGGAGAAGGATATGAAAATATCCCGTCCAGGACGACCACCGAAGGATGAACATCTTGACAACTCTGGAGTTTTAATCAAACCCGACATTTATTTATCAAGTCCCAGTCGTTCAGTGTTACGTCTCGATTATGAACCAAGCAATGATACTCAATTCATTAGCCGAAAAAGACGCACTTCGTTCAATCTTCGATTTGTTTTCTGAGACCATTTCAGAACATTCGAGATGAACATAAAAATTAGAACTCAAAGTTTTAAACATGTTTTTCAAGCTCAAAGACAAGCTTAAATGTTCTCGAATCTACTTAATTACGCAACAATAAACTCAATAAACTAATGTGAAATTCTCTATCTCTCTCATTTCTTTGTAGTCCAGCGAGAGCGTTCATAAACCTTCGAGAACGTTAAAGGAAGCTCTACAACTTTCTCGAAGGAACATTTTGGCCGGTCTCTGCCACTCGAACGATTTCCAGCTGATTCACTGAGCTCTAATAATAACTACGTTGGTGCGATGACCTTTTTGACACCCAGATTTTCAAACTAAACCCTAGCATTAAGAAACCGCAACATCCTTCGTGAATGGGAAATGGAGGACCACCAAAGCGTATAAAACCCATGGCGATGAGGGAGTGGTTTTAGGTTCACGTTTACAACTGCAGTCACACACATTGAGCTGTTTCATGCGTTCTCAAACCGTTCGTGGATAGCAAATACTGGACAGAAGTTGGTAGCTGTTGGCCACAGTTTACTAAAAGGGCCAGGTTTCTTGGCCACTGTCTTAGCGCCTATATTGTAAAAAATTGACCAGGTGTGAATAGAGATCGCGCACTGATGGTTCCGTACGAAGTTTATTATCTTTATAGACAGCCCATCCATTCCGGAAATGGAGATCTCTACGATTTTTGCATGTAATTCACACTGATATCGGCAAGATATCGGTCCCACAGACTTCAAAACTTTCGAGTTTGAAGTCTCAAAACAAATGACAATTTTTTTGTATAATTACAGATTAAAAATTTTCCTATTTTTTCCATTGGCTGTAATGTGAAACCTTGCTTCTTGGCAAATTTTTATGCTTGTATGTCAACGGGAAGTACTCTGTGTTTTGATGAGACTTTGCGAATATCAACATATGTGACAAAGGGCAGTGTGTTGATTGTATTTACTTAGAAACCACTTTTTTGCATCGCGAAAGCACTAAAACTGATTGTGGTACTGAATCCTAAGAACTACTTCAAATTTCTGAAGTTTTATGACACACCGTTTACATGGGCTCCCGAAACAAGATTTCGTAAACCGATTTCCCGGTACCGCCTCCGAGTGGTCATGTTAACACTTCAAAATCGATTCTGGAAATCCGCTTCTAGTTCCCGGTTTTTTCATTCCGTAATGTATTTTCGCTCACGTGTAAACGCAACCGGTTTTGAAGCGTTCCTGGACTGTCAAGTTACGTCTTGCCTTCAAAATATTGGACAAATATGGACGGGTGAATTATTGTGCAGTGAACGAGAAGCAGAAACCGACTGAGCACAAAACTGTCTACCTCTAAGTGAACAGAAATAGGGAATGTGCTGACCGTTAGAACGGGAACAGCTGACTTAAAAACGTCACATTTAACTGAGCTAGCAAATCCGCTTCAGACGGGAACATGTACACACGACATCGAAATTCGGTTTTCGTCTTTCGAAAGATGTGTCGCATGTAAAGAGACAAAACAGGAGCTCAATAGGCTTGCTTAAATTTAGATGACTAATGAACCTTATCTGAATCATATTGTTTTTATCAATGTTGTTACGTCTTCTGTTCTGTTTAAGTAAACCAATATGTTCCGAAATATGACCTCGTTGTTTTACTGTTACATCATTTTTAGATCTATTGCAACTGCTTTCCCACTTTGGAAAGCTTTTTTTTAATGATGATGTTAATTTCAGTTAGAGATACTTTGAAATCTTGTGTTTGTGTCATTTCATTGCCTTTTGCTGGTGTATGGTCATGATTGAATACCATTCCTGCGTGGCCCTGTCCACTTTTACCTGTTGGCCAATTGCATTCCTTTTTTGTCACTTCTTGCTTGTTATCCAGGATATGTCATAAGTGTCCGCATCGTACTGGACCACTGCTAAGATCTAAATGCACTCTTGTTATCTGATAATATTCGAGGCTTCTTAGGTGCGACTGCTCAGTACGTCGTTTCTCCTCGAAATTTATGTTTCCGCGGAGAAACACACACTTCGTCGTAGCTAAATTGTGACACGCATGGGCCTAGGCTAGGCAAGTACACTACGGATCGCCACTGGCTGTACTGAGCAGCATTAAATAGCAGGCGCGCCGTTGTGTAAACAGTATGTGTGTTACGCCTGGCGTTTACTGCGTTTCAGCTGAGCAAGGAGCCCCTGTTACGCCCCATTAAACACTAATGGCACCACGGATCCTGCCCTGCATCCACCCCGTCGCCCTTGCGGCCCGCATCATCCACAACCCGCAGCCTCTGAAATCCCCCAAGTTTCGAGGACAAAAACATTTTGTCTCCCCAACCCCAAATACGTCCTCGCAGTAACACGCTTCCAACTGCTGACACTGGAATGTGATACCAATAGCCTTTATAACAACGACGCACGGTGGTTTGAATTGGACGCTCTTTACGCTACGGTTACTCAACTTTAAGCATGACAATGCGCTATGAAGTCTTCATTGAAATTAGTAAAAACGAACCGGAAACTGAATTCAGTTCTCTTCCCTCGCCCCCCCCCCCCTCCCCACCTCATTGTAACTGGATTTCCCCCGACTTTTCCAACTATGTAATTTTTTCTCCTATTAATGCAAACTAACGTAAAATTTAACGCACGAGTGATTAGAATCTAAGTCCCAGTTTCAAACCGCAGTAAAAAAAATGCTCACAATGGTATCAAATTTGATCGGAATACTATCAAAGAAAAGGGGAACGTTATGGACAACTATGTACGAGGAAAAATATGCAAAATAAAAGATGCCTGATGCACGGCTGTTCTTCAGTTTGCGTCTGACGGGTGAGACGGTCGACTTTGCTACCTCAATGCAGCTTATGCGGTATTTGGCCCCAGGACAATTGAACACCATTTTTCCCTTCCGATGCGATATATCCTTGCCGTGCTTGACGGGCTTACGTAAGTACCAGTGCCACAAATGTTGAATGCCAAACTTGTCCAGTAATGCACACTGCACACTGCGGTTGGGTTAATGTGCGACCCACACTATATCCGTTGTATTGCTATTCGTTTGCTATCTATAGTGGAACCACTTTACGTTATGGCGCTTACCGATCATCTTTGCTCAGAATAACGCCAAATTCGAGCGATGATTTTTTCCAGATATTTGACCTGGAACTTTAATTATTATTACTCTGTATATCCTCTGAATACCGAAATATGCTGTAAGCTGAAATACATAAAACCTTCTTAAGACTATCTGATAAGATTTTTTTTTACCCGAGTGCGGAAGAAGTCTGCTTGTCGCTATTCCGTCCGCAGTTTACATGATGAACGCTATGCTACGAGACGTTCAGCCTAACACACACAAAGTTTACAACGCACTGTGTTGTACATATTTCGGTAGCCATACTTACGAAATAGTAATAAAATCCGGGTTCCAGAACAAATATTGGATCTACCAATTTATTTATATGATAAACAAAATGAGCAACTTCAGAAGGTTTTGGTAATAAATTTAATATCATAAATGGCGACTGGCTGCTGCACATTTATCCTGAGTAATTAACGGTTAGCCGCATTTCACTCCTATCTTCACAAAGAAAGGATTTCATAGTGGGCCTCTACGGCCGCTTGGGGCTGCTGCAACGCCGGGAGCTCGCGTGGTCGTTAGTGGGGAACATGGAAGTCCAGTAATAATGTCATCTCGCCGGCGCGCGCCCTTTGTTTCATTTGATTTCTCGGAAAGGCGGCAGAGCGCTCTGGCGTCGCACCCACCTTCTCCGACAGACGAAGCGTGACAATGAACGAGACCTCCATTGACTGCATCACAAAGCGAGCTGCTGGCAGAGGCGGCGCAGCTGCAGGTGCTCGTTTGAAGTACAAAGCTGATGGAGCCTTCAATTACGCCTGTGAAAGGGGAGAGGCGGGCTCCTGATAGCTCGCTGCGGCGGGACGACCAAAGAAACACCACCGTTACGTTAACAGTTAGTCGCCAAGCGCCACGAATTAACAGTTGTGAGTAACGGAGATGTATTTCAAAAGTCAGCTTAGCCTACGTGCGACTTTTGAGGTTCTAAAACGCGGATAAGAAACCCGACATTGAATCGCGAGGTAAAAGTTTATTTTGCTCTGAAGTAATAAATAGTGTAGGTAATATTATTGTAACGATATGAGTTATCCGGTTGTGGGACGCTTTCCCCCCCCCTCAGATTATATCTTCTTGTTACGACGTTCTATCGTATGCTACTGCTTTTCGCCTAAAATGTCTCCCTCCAGGAAAAAAGTCTAATGAAAATACAATTTATTCTCGCGTATGTGTCAAACAATCCTGTCACTACTCTGCGTACGGAAATTTAAACGACGTACAGATAAAAATGAAAAGAGCCGGAAAGTATGCACTATATTTCACGCAACCCTAGACTTACGGAGCTATCGCTAATTTCACATAGCTCAAACTTGAAGTGGGAACAACATAAACCTAATTCATACGTAAAACCACCACACTGTAAATATTTAACAGAGTTTATTCGTTTGAACGAAGCTCGTTGGTTGTATAGTGCACGAAAAAGTTCCGTAACGTACGAAGTGAAAGAGTGGAAACGCAGAAATAGGCTAGTAGCGCTACATGACGATTGTGTCCAAGTGAATGTGAAACTTTCTTTACCGCATCCATTGCGTACTGCAAAGGCTAACCAGGAAAACTTGCGGCGGCTTTTTCAAACATTCATACACTGCCGTCTGTTCTAACCTCTGGGGGGAGGGAGAGATTTCTGTAACGTACCAAGTGAAAGAAGGTGGTAACTATGAAAATGCCGGAATAGACTGGTAGCGGAGGCAGGATGAGGAATGTTACAAATACGACAATTTTCTGCGTTAGTTATTTTTTTTAATACCGCTATGCGTTTCTATGATTCGCACCATCTTGAAGTGGAGAATGATTTATTTAGATAGCTGGTGTGGCCGAGCGGATCTAGGCGCTACGGCCCGGAAACGCGCGACCCATACGGTCGCAGACTCGAATCCTGCCTCGGGCATGGATGTGTGTGATGTCTTTAGGTAGGTTACGTTTAAGTAGTTCTAAGTTCTAGGTGACTGGTGACCTTAGAAGTTAAGTCCCATAGTGCTCAGAGCCATTTGAACATAGCTGGTGTTGGTTAAGAGAACAGACCTCTTGTCACAGTAGCAGACGAAAGGCAGTGTAGGTTATGTTAAGTCTTTTGAGGGGCGGTATAGTGTAAAATGTTCGCATGCTGCTGCCTCTTATGTCCTCTCAAGAGTGTAAACATAATGTACAATGTAGAGGACAGACATTAGGCAGCATTATGCAGGTATTTTACGACTATTCCGAAGACCCAACATAACCTACACTGTCCCTTGGTCTGCTGCTGTGAAAAGACGTCCGCACCATTCACCAACACCAGTTACGTAAATAAATCCCTCTCCACCTGAAGATGGTGGTGTGAACCATCGGAAGGCGTAGCGCCAAAGTAAGTGCCCGATGGAGAAAACTTCTGTATTTGTCAGTAGTCGCAGCCCTCATAATACCCTCAATGGACAAAATATTCAGGAGGCTTGTTGGTAAACCTGAGTATGTCTGAACATCAAATTTTACCTTCACTGATTTTTCAGTAAGGCTAACGTAGGAGAAATCAATATATTGGTTGGCCCCGCTAGGAACGTACGCATTCTAGATTTTAACAGTGGGCCAAACCGTGATTCACAATGCCTGCCGTGCCTGTCTGCTATTGGTGTTGTTTGAGCACCTCCGTGACTCTTTCGCGCCTCTGAGAACGAACTTTTAACGCTGCTGTTCTTTCGATCTTTCTTGGTGTGGATCCCACACTGGCGAGCAGTAGTCAAGTATCGGGCAAACTAGGATTTTGTTAGCTTCCCCGTCGCGAGTGAATACTAACAAAGTATCCTTCCCAGGAATCTCAGCCTGGCGTTAACCTTTTCTGCCGTCAGATTTTTGTGGTCACTCCGCTTTGTGTGTACGGCGCGATTTACTGCCAGACAATGAAAGTGGCTGCAACCAGTGAGATTGGCAATTAAGTAAACATAATCCAAATGGGCTTTTTTCTTATTTTGGGAATAATAAAAATCAGATTCTTGACCGCTAATGTTGTCTTTTTAGTCCCTCTTGACCCGAAAGTGAAATGTTATATCTGAAGTATCACAGTGAGGATCTTCGGTGGAAATTTAGTGCCCTATATTTGCAGGTAAGCAGTCTTTGGCACTTAACAGACTGCGGAACAAGTTTCGTGCCGCTATTCTAGCAATGGCCCCTGTGCATGGAGCTCCTGGACAGCATCAGGAGTGTGGGGAACATCGAAGTGGATCTGTTGAATTGTTAAGCAAACACTGTAGTGATTCAGTGGTCCGCCGACTGCGTCGCGTCTTCCGCGAAGGCTGAGCAAACTCGGCTGTTGCAAGGGGAACTGAGCCGCGGCAGTTTATGGCTCTGATAGGAGTGTGTGAACAGAGATACTGCCGGCCCCAAACGTCTGCAGTACGCGCCCTGCCGAGAGCTGGAACTGCGCAACTGCGCTACGGCAGTTTAGCAACTGTTCGGTCAAGTCCGCCTTTAGCACTTAAGGCGACTTAGCTCACTTCCTTCAGCCATCCGCCGTCATATCTAACCTACAACATGAACCTGTTAACTTCTGAAATTTTCTTAATTCCAGTCAACTGTCTAAGAATGTCTATGGCATCGAGTGCTCTACAGATACATAAGAACTCTTCAGTTTTCGCTGCAGCACGATTGAATCTAAATGACAAAATCAATTATTTCTCTCCGATACATTGGAATCATTTGAAGTTTTTCCACCAAGGAGTATTCAGTTTCCCGTAAGCTAAGTGTGTGAATAAATGTTAACACTTTGCCGTCCGCACGTCTCTTACAAATTTATTCGCTTGGCGCCAGTCGCCTAATTCGGATTACTTGGCTTCTTGCCGGCCGCTTGTCACCTTTCCGTTGATGACAAGCTTCAAACACTGACTTTCGCGCGCTTTAATTTTTCCGGAAATCCTCTATTTTGCCGTATCGTTCCGCAAACTCTTTTCTTTTCAAGTAACTTTTCTGCAAGTTCTACACTGTTATAATAATTATCCACGTAGAGGTGATGTCACTTTCCATAAGATGTCTAGAGTTCCATTACAGTTTTTGCTAAAGGATGTCCAGCGCCGGAATATATCTCGAATGAGGAAATGTACCCCGTACTCGAATCACACAGCATCCAA
The DNA here is from genome assembly GCF_023897955.1 of Schistocerca gregaria. Classification (NCBI taxonomy): domain Eukaryota; kingdom Metazoa; phylum Arthropoda; class Insecta; order Orthoptera; family Acrididae; genus Schistocerca; species Schistocerca gregaria. Next base: position 244,865,782 of record NC_064921.1, read on the forward strand.
AACAGTATGCCATATTTCGTAATTTTCGACGGATTGTAAAGTTTAAACTTAACTGCCCACGCCAATGTATCATTCCTTTATCAAGTGAGATGTTTTGACTTAGATTAAAAGTTTCTCTAAACTTTTTGGAGAAATAACCAATTACGAATTGCGCTTTGAAAAGCCAGTCGCCATTAACCGGTTTGTTGTTGTCGGAAAACTGATCATATATTGTCTGAATCGGTTGCGGGACACGTTTTGAGAAATATCGGTGTGTCTCAACGGATTCGTTGACCAGTAATCATCGCTTTTTTTTTTTTTTTTTTTTTTTTTTTTTACAATTCCCATAAGGATAGCAAGCCCAAACAATTTTCTACGTTCGGGTCCCGTAGCGTCGACAAATTTGGCATTTTTTTTATCCAGTTTCCTTCTATTGCAATTTTGTTGGTTTCGTTGCTAATACATTCAAATAGATCGTTCCCAGTATATAATTCTACGATATCCACGACCCTCTGCATATCTTTGGGAGATGTGGGCCCGGAGATCCTTCGAATTTATTATTGGTCCTCAGTAAATCGTAGTCTGCCTTCTTCGCTTGATTCATCCGAATCAGTTGCAACCGTAGCGTTCGTCGAATTATTCTTCGACGTACTCCCCTATCTTCCTACGATTCTGCCTCACTAACTTTTTTTTTATATCCAATGTCTTCTTCCCAATCTGCCTAGTCGTCCGCAACGTCAGAAAAGACGTCCGCGCTTTCGTCGTAAATAATCGTATCGTCTCTCGTCTGCCATGGTGAAAGTGCCCAAGTTCTTATAAAAACGAAAAACTTGTTGACGTGTGTAATGTATTGTTACCTAAACAAAACACCGACAGAATTAAAATGATACTAAAGCCACCGGCCACTGAACGATACTATGCTCACGACACCACTGGTGTCGCCGACTGTTGACCGCTATTTCGCGTACAATCAATCACTGGAGAAACATGTTCTATGCAATACATACCGAGTTTTTATGTTTATGTATGCATTCCTCTAACTCAAAGGCGTTTATATCGCTACGAGTATGGAACATTATTCAGTTTACTACGAGAACAGTTACGAGGGTAGGTCAATTATTATCCACAATTTAGTTATTTTGTTTATGTTGGTACTACCGTTGTTTTACGTTGATGACGCATGCTTTGTGTATTTGTTATATCTTCGCAATTTTCAAATTGCTAGGTTAGTTTCGTTATAGCTGTCTTGCTGTTAATCATGGCTGCTCCTCTATCTATTTGCACCAAAGAAGAGCAGCGTTCAGTAATAAGTTTTTTGCGGTCGGAAGGCGTATCAGGGACCGAGATTCATGGAAGACTTTCGGTACAGCAAGAGAATAGTGTTTTGCCACAACGGACTGTGTACGAATGGACTGAAAAGATCCGAAATGGTCGCACAAGTGTTAAGCACGATGAAGAAACTATCGAGCGTTCATGTGAAATGATTCTCTCAGACGATTAACTATTGAAGTGGCACATCATCTGCAAATTAGTCACGGGTCTGTCTACGAAATCATCCACAACAGACTTGGGTTTCATGAAGTTCGTGCAAGATGGGTTCCAAAACAACCACACAGTTGCTTGAACAAACGCGCTGGTACACCAGCAAAAAAAAACAACTTTGGATCGCCATGGTAACTATGGGGACAACTACTTGGACAGGATCATTACTGATGACGAAACGGATCCATCATTACGAGCCGGAGAGTAAACGGCAAAGTACGGAATGGGAACATTCAAATTCGACGTGTAAGAAAAAGTTTAAGACCCAGCTCACAGTTTTTTGGGACGCACAAGGTCCAGTACTGGAACATTATGGGGAAAGGGACACAACAATAAACAGTGTACGTTACAGTGAGATGCTTACTGCCAAGCTAAAGCCTGCAATTCGAAGCAAACGCAGAGGTTTGCTGTCAAAAGGTGTTGTATTGTTGCAAGACAATGCCCGTCCGCATGCTGCTGCCCACACTGCTGAAACGCTCCAGAAGCTCAAATTTTGGAGTACTGGATCACCCTCCATATAGTCCCGATCTTGCTCTTGTGACTCACTTGTTTGGTCCACTCAAAAAGGCATTAAGGGGCCGTCGATTTGCCTCTGACGAAGCAGTAAAAGAAGCGGTGCCTTCGTGACTCGCAGCTCAACCGAGAACTTTCTTTTGTGAGGGCATCAGGAAGCTTGTACAACGATGGGCCAAGTGCGCTGAAAGGCAAGGAGACTATGTCGACGATGTTCTTTTAAGTTTCCTGTTTGATGGCAATAAAATTTTATAGCTGCTTTGCGGATAATTGACTTACTCTAGTACATAATTAACCGGCAAATGTAGATCATGTTACTGGCACACATTTTAGAATGACGTCTCCAAAACAGTGTGATGTAATGTAGATGCCTGATGGTACAACGGCGAAGGTCGAAAACAAAATTTTTCTTGCGTATATCTCATAAGCACTTAATATATCTCTAAGACTTGACACTGTCAGGGTGAAACAGTGACACAGTTACAGAGAGATACTGACAGAGTTAGTCAAGGATATTGGCACAGTTAGCAAAGGAGAATACGTGAAATTTTACACCACACACATGAAACCTTATTCCCAGTTGAAAAGTGGCTCTGAGCACTATGGGACTTAAGGTCATCAGTCCCCTAGGACTTAGAACTACTTAAACCTAACTAACCTTCGAACCTGAGACAGGATTCGAACCTGAGACAGGATTCGAACCTGAGACAGGATTCGAACCTGAGACAGGATTCGAACCTGAGACAGGATTCGAACCTGAGACAGGATTCGAACCTGAGACAGGATTCGAACCTGAGACAGGATTCGAACCTGAGACAGGATTCGAACCTGAGACAGGATTCGAACCTGAGACAGGATTCGAACCTGAGACAGGATTCGAACCTGAGACAGGATTCGAACCTGAGACAGGATTCGAACCTGAGACAGGATTCGAACCTGAGACAGGATTCGAACCTGAGACAGGATTCGAACCTGAGACAGGATTCGAACCTGAGACAGTAGCGGTCGCGCGGTTCCAGACTACAGCGCCTAGAACCGCTCGGCCATCCCGGCCGGCATCCCCCAGTTCGTGGACGAAACAGTCGTCGCTGAACGAGAGAATGAGAAATCGGATAAATCCTCCCACAATTACTGTAATTCTGACAATTTTTCCTAAAATTCGGATATTTTAGCATACTGTGCCAGAAATGTATCACAAGGAGTAGATGTTTCGTGACGAGCTACCAGTATTTCTCGAGTGTAGGAAACACTACAGCTCTTGTCGTCTTGCGGATCTGGTGTCATGTCAAGCACAGGGCGGGGAAAACAGAACTCGGGGAATGTGTATAGTAGACTACCACGGGATTGGATCTTCACTGGGGAGTATCACATGAGATGCAGTAAATGGCCACCTTTCCACCGATGAGCTCGAGTTATCAAAATGAAACAAGTAGCAACTAGGACTGAGGGATAGCAGCAACAGTTTTCAGTGTTCGGCTGTAGCACTTTCAGTGTTTGAGCATTTTTGGAGTGCACCTGACCCTTCATTTATCGCAGGAGGCGCCTTGATTTTATAAAATGCTCATTCATGAACTTATTGCACTGCACTGGACGTCCTCTGCCCCTCTCCCCCTCCCCTCCTCCTCCCCCCTCCCCCTCCCCCGGCTATCTCTCAACTCACACTATTTAACTTTGTCCCACAGCCATGTGAACACGTCATGAGGTTCGGTTTATGACCGATAATTTGACTCCGCGCTACCTCGATACCTGCTACTAATAACGAACTGTGGGGTACCGTAAAACGATCGTGGTGTCACACTGAAGTCGGCAGCGCACATCCATACGATACCACAGACATGAAAGATGTCTCACTGTGACCCCACAACGACAAAAGATAAGTTTAATCAGACATGCCCTCCCTCTAGGCACAACAGTGTCCTCGCATGGAGGTCATTATAGAGTCGAGCATGGAAGCACTTTGTCCAGCTCGTGACCTCAGCTGAAGCACTAAGTCTGAGATCGAAACAAAGTACAAGATGAACATTTCACTTAAAAGCAGTTTTTCAATTACTACTTTAATAGTGAACGACACTTTTCAGTTATCAAACTTGTGAGTGTGTGGCTTTTATTTTGTCAAGCTGCGCAATGAATTGATCCAACAAGTACCCTATGTCTCCTGCAAGAAACAATTTCCACTTCACGCTACTACAGAAGTCAGACGCTCCGCATGTACCAACAAGAAATGCTTGAAAAACATTCAGCAACAAATATCTTCTGGAGTCGTCCGCTGTAAGGAAAATACACAAAAATATTCTATATTCTTTCGTAACTAGTGGGGTACTTGGGTACTGGAGTATTGCTAGTTAGTGTACGAAAAATATTAAACGCACGAAAAATATTACTTATTGCAAGAAAATTCTGAGAAATTAAGTGAAAATTTTTCTTATAGAATAATAAATTTCCGTCTTTTCGGAACAGTGGATTGCCTCTTGTGGATATGAATGTTATTTAACAAAGTATGGAAAGGTTCTTTTCTCTTTTCTTTAAGAACGTTATTTACTCGGCACAATGGCACAACTTGAATAACTTTTCTAGGTACGGTCAGGACTGTCGCGTGAGAAATGTAATGGAGTGTGCTGTTATGGAGGACAGATGTGGCTCGCATACGCTGTAGCTCACAATACCGTGAGCTGCGACAACCCCTGCCTGCGTCGCTCGCTGCCGACAAATAGCACTACTATCCCTTTCTATCTGGATTGACCTTCGCCACTCAAACTCTCCCTACGCCTTGATGAAGTCAAAGAGTCTTATCCGCCCCTAGTCTGACTATTGGCTTGGTACACCGGTCAGATAAACAGTCCACTACGGTGCCACTCAATATTCGCTCGCAGGCGCTTAACTAGTACTCCGTGTTTACACCGCACAATACATGTAGCGGCCAACACAGTTAACAACGTTTAGTCGCGAGCGACTGAATGTAAAGTATGACTCCAATTCGCTAACGACAGAGGTGCTCTCCCAGTGACGTACAGAGGAGAGACTTTGTTCCTCACTCTTGGCGTACATGTACGAGAGCATTCGCTCGTTACGTGTTCCCGCTTCAAGAGCGACAACGGAACGGCCCCTTTGTCTGGAAAAATTGGAAGGGTACATCATTCGCCTTCTTCCTTCACTCCTCTGGCTCTTTGTATCAGAAATATTCCGCCAATCAGCATTGCTCTTTTAAACGGAAGAATGAAGTTTCGTTTAAGTCGACCAATGCGGAAAGATGTAGCATCTCCATTACGCGTCTACTGTCGTCCTGTGAGAACTCCGGAACTTCGCAGTAGGTCCGTCAAAAAACGCGTCTTCTGGGTGCCCCCACATAATGTAGCAGTATTTGCTTTTAAGTCGAATACGGAGGCCGTTATCCCTTCGCTCTGGCAAAAGCTGTCCTCTCTCTGGGCGATCGCTTCGGTCGAAGCAGCTGTGCGTGTACCCCTCTGAAGGGACGGACCTTCCAGCAGGCCAGCTGCCTCCCTAGAACAAAACTTCCTGTGGCCGTTCATGTTGTGTATGCCAGCCTCCACTTTTTCAACCTCGGTGCGGACTTGCGATTTACTTATTAGATTTGCATATTACTTACATGAATTCATACAAAATTGACTAAACATTATCGAGTTTGGGTTCGAATGAAGAGTGTAGCTGTGCAGAATACGATGGTGAGGATGGAATATGTAAGAAATGACGGTCAGGAGACCACACCACCTAACAAAATCCCCTGTGCAAAGGATATACCAAATTAAGTAAACCTTTTTATTTATTGATGTGATTCAGTGAAATAATATTGCGTATGTTGTACTTCCAATGAGCCGTCTCCCATGGCCGGCCAGACGCTTTTAGTTTCTTCCCTTCATAACACTGTGAATACGACTTTTTTTCACCTTTCTACTGCTCGCGCACTGCCTCAAGTTGATCGACTTTTGTAGGACGTGGCACAGAGTAATCTTACATACATATTCTTGCTTAAGAGGCTGCAGCTAGTAAGACCGACGACACTGCCATGACGATACCTCTACTTTCCAGTAGATGGAGAAACGTCGATAAAGCAGATGCGATGATGAAGCTCGAGCGACACAGTAAAGCAGCTGGTGGCGCGGGGTTTATCTGAAGAGCCGAGCGCCATGTAGACAGCTTCTACCACTCGCCGCTGGCCTACTTGGTGGCTGGTAGCTGGCGCGCCATAAAAAGCAACGGCAGGAGCACCACTCCATTCCATTCCATTCCGCTGCGTTCCCCCCGGGAGACCTCTCAGCGCTACCGACCGCCATGTTTCCCCCACTCCACATCCCTCGGCACGCGCCCGGGGAGACAGCTGCTCACCATAAACAATGGCGTCCAATTCACGCTACGCAGGAAACGCAAGGAACACCTACAATTTTCAATGTATTCAGCCCTTCGGTGTACATCATCTGAAATGCGAAGCTGTTTAGAGTATGTCCGAGTAAAGCCTGGTTTGCACCGGAATAAACAAGCGATTCGCCTCTGTTTATAGCTAGCGCAGTATACGCTGGCCGATCGCCCAACGCGCTGGGCTTGTTCATTCGTTTGTTTGGAAGTGCAGGCCGATAAGTATTTCCCACTTTTTTTGCAGGTGAGCGATGACAGAATCGAGGCATGCACCCTGCAATCTTACTCAAACGATTTTACAGAAACCACGTGGTAAAAAATTTAATTTTTTACTTATAGCTTTATAGGTTAAGGTTCATGATGGTGTTTAACAACAACGACGCTGTGCTATTGTACATATAAGTAATTTTTTTATTCTGATTTTTCGATAAACTTGTGTAATTGATGTTTTGATTTCAATTTATTTTGTTTCATGCCATTATGTTAAGGAAACTGTAAACAAGTTTCAATGTGAATATTAATGTATACGTCAAATGTCAAGTAATATTGTGATAGAACTGAAATGTAAGAAATTTTGGAACTGTTGTAAGATGTTTAAAATTGTAACTGTGCGTCTAGGCAATGTGTTAGGATATGTAGAATGCAAAACCTCGCGTGAATACCCTGTCTGCGGTAAAAGGTGGATGGCAGGCGAGCGCGGGAACATGCGTACGGGCACTGCACGGCACAACGGGCTCAGCAACAGTAGTTGGTGTTTGGCACTGGTTTGAGCAACACCACCTGAAGCGAGGAGGCTCTCCTGGAAGACATAGCTTCACTGAGCCTCGGGTATGCCGTTCCAACGCCCACACAGCATGGCAAAATTCCATAGGCACTAAATGGAAAAGTATTGCGACGCTAAGGAGAATTGAAGTGCCGATACGTCAACAGCCATAGCTCTGTGCCTCGCCGCCCGCCAACCGGCGCACCGATAGTAGCAGGTTGAAACTTTTAGTACTGTATGCGTATGGATCAGAGAGTGAACTGTGCAATAACAACCTTAATTTTATCAGAACTTTACCATCATTTAATTATCCTCACAACTAACCTGGACAGGGTCCTTTCCAAATATTGTGCAATCCGAGTGTCTACATCTACATGACTACTCTGCAATTCACATTTAAGTGCTTGGCAGAGGGTTCATCGAACCACAATCATACTATCTCTCTACTGTTCCACTCCCGAACAGCACGCGGGAAAAACGAACACCTAAACCTTTCTGTTCGAGCTCTGATTTCTCTTATTTTATTGTGATGATCATTCCTACCTATGTAGGTTGGGCTCAACAAAATATTTTCGCATTCGGAAGAGAAAGTTGGTGACTGAAATTTCGTAAAAAGCTCTCGCCGCGACGAAAAACGTCTATGCTGTAATGACTTCCATCCCAACTCGTGTATCATATCTGCCACACTCTCTCCTCTATAACGCGATAATACAAAACGAGCTGCCCTTCTTTGCACCCTCTCGATGTCCTCCGTCAATCCCACCTGGTAAGGATCCCACACTGCGCAGCAATATTCTAACAGAGGACGAACGAGTGTAGTGTAAGCTGTCTCTTTAGTCAACTTGTTGCATCTTCTAAGTGACCTGCCAATGAAACGCAACCTTTGGCTCGCCTTCCCGACAATATTATCTATGTGGTCTTTCCAACTGAAGTTGTTCGTAATTTTAACACCCAGGTACTTAGTTGAATTGACAGCCTTGAGAATTTTACTATTTATCGAGTAATCGAATTCCAACGGATTTCTTTTGGAACTCATGTGGATCATCTCACACTTTTCGTTATTTGGCGTCAACTGCCACCTGCCACACCATACAGCAATCTTTTCTAAATCGCTTTTCAACTGATACTGGTCTTCGAATGACCTTACTAGACGGTAAATTACAGCATCATCTGCGAACAGTCTAAGAGAACTGCTCAGATTGTCACCCAGGTCATTTATATAGATCAGGAACAGTAGAGGTCCCAGGACGCTTCCCTGGGGAACACCTGATATCACTTCAGTTTTACTCGATGATTTACCGTCTATTACTACGAACTGCGATCTTCCTGACAGGAAATCACGAATCCAGTCGCACAACTGAGACGATACCCCATAGGTCCACAGCTTTATTACAAGTCGCTTGTGAGGAACGGTGTCAAAAGCTTTCCGGAAATCTAGAAATACGGAATCAACTTGAGTCCCGAAATGAAAAATTAAATTTTGTGTTAATAATAATTATTTGCAGACCTAGCTATGATAGAATGATCTTTAAAGAAGTGTTTTGTTAATGAACCAGTAAATGAATAACGAAGGTCTAAAGAAGTTGAAAGATAACTTTAGTATCGATATAGTAATGAAGTTTATTATTTCGAGACATATTTAAAGGCATTTAAATGAGCAGTAAATAAGATGAAAAGATTAGTAACTTATATACTGGAAACCTTGAACGGGTAATAAATTCAGTAGGCCCCTAATCATTTTTTTAATACAGCTATTATCACAGTTTCAGGGTCCCCCCCTCCTCTTTTATTCATTTGAATTCTCAAGTGTTCTAAATTGGTTTGACAAGCAAAAGTTAAAGTCGATATACAAGACAAAATTTATCAGTCTTTTATCTTTGTGAAAATTGACATTTTGTGTGTGGCTCGAAAGTGCTATTTCTAGAGTAACCTATGCCCGATTTTAATCAGATTAATAGACAGTATAAAGTTTTGTAGTATACATTATAGTGTAGTGTTATGTATTCATAGTTTTTCCATATGAGTACAGAACGTAAAACTATCAGTCCAATAGATTTTCTGGTTTGAAAATTCTACTATATTATGCAGTGTTACTACTACTTGTTTTGCATTAATATATACCATCTTGTACAGGGAAGAAACTCAGTTAATGCCTAATTAGGCTGGTGACCATATTATTAACTAATTGGTTGCATCTTCAGAGTTGCTTTCGGTCCATCTTGACGTGTAATTGCATTTCGAACTTACTTGATTTACCGTCATTACAGAGTGGATTTAAGTCTGATTTGCCACCATTCAGGTACACCCGGTCGATATCTATACGAAAATCCTCTCTCATACGGTGAACCCCGCTCACTTATAACACAGGCTTTAAGCGCGGAGGTTACAGTGTGCCAATCATTTCGTTAATGGTCATAGTTATTGTGATATTTACGTGAAAGTAAGACACTGCGCGAAATTCGGTACAGTGTGCAACGAAAAGGAGAAGTCGCTATAATTTTGCGTTTGGTGCATATTATACAATATGTTGTTGAGTATGAAATTTAGCTAACATATTGCATTTTTTTAGACTTCGGTAGAGGTATGCATCTGTCACTCGTCTCGAGAAAATTGATCTGCTGTAGAACACTAATTTGCGATCGCGACGCGCCTGCGATAAAGCTAGAGTGAAATATCCTAAACATTCCTCATATATCGTAAACTTTTTCTAATATCGAAATCGGGTTTTGGCAAATGATAGCATGCAAGGAGGAGAGTATTTTACCATATCGTAATTATGTAAAACTTCATTATCTACCTTCTTATTCCAATAATTACAGACTTTTTCGATAAAAGAATATGATTTTTAAGGGCCATCGAAAGCTGGTGAAATGAGAAATGCTTTGGGTTTTGAAGCAACATATGTGTAGATGTTTCACGTTTTTGTTTTATCGAGTATGCGCTTTTTCGTAAGCTACTAGCTTATCTTTTCTCTAGTCCCTCACTTAATAAACTTAATAAATCTCTCGCAGTTTTGTCTGCACAACATGGTGTGGTGAGGCTATGTAAACTCTGCGTGTTTCGGCAAAAGTAAATTTTGACAAGGCAACCAGAGAAATATGTACTCTTCATTCTCTACTGATGACTCTTCTCTGACAGTCACAAATGGTTAACAAGTCAGGCGAAAATAAATCGCTGCATTTTCGGCAGATTTCTTTTTAGATATTAACGAAATCAAATGCGACATTTTTTTTATGGTTAGCATGCAGTCGCGATGGAGGGGCCCTACTTAATATTTGCAAAAAATTTGAGCGTAGACTTCAGTTTAGAACGGCACTTCTCCGGCTTTCGGCACTTCCCTATAGCGAGCGCTCTGAGCGACCCCTCTCTCCCCACACTTCCCCAGCCGACTGCACATCTAGGAGCTATACCACCTTTCGCTGCTATCTTTGAACAAGCGTTTACGCTGGAGCGAGTGAAAGCTAACACGAGAAAATCAGCATATCATTAAACGCAGCGTTACTTTTCCTCTCCCCTCCACCACAAATTAACATAGCATGTACCACAACTGCGATTCCGTGTGGTGTGAATTCTTTCGGACATGTCCGTAACAACAGAAACCACATTGTCATTTAACTGACTTGCCGCACCTTCAGTGCAGATGCACTAAAACGTTCTACCTCCTGCGGGAATCTCTAAGGAGCCCGGAGGGCATGGACGGGGACAATAGATGTCGTTGCTATGTGGGAATGTCGGTTGGCCGAGAAGCGTGTCGATATAATTCGCACAACTGCTAGAAAATGTCCAGATGGTGCAGTGGTTCACAACTGCTAGTAAGCAGGTGATCATGGGTTCGAGCCTTGTTCCAGCTTACATTTTCTCTCGTCGCCGCTTATTCCTCGAAGTACCGACACAGCTGACATTAATAGTTCCTTTCGTTTCTTCCCCTTCCATCTTCACTTTCGCTAGTAACACCGGTTTGACTCCATATAAGTATGGCTGCGACACAGAGCTATGACATTACGTAGGATATTTCATGACGAGTGCAGAGATTCTGACGAAGCAGGCGAAATGGCGTAGGAGTGCAAAAAAAGGGTGGTGTCTGAATTTTTACGGAAGCTTGAAAAGCTCATCAGGAACAGTAGCACATCTGATTTCTCAGTGGGTTGCAGCTGCTGCGTTCCTTGGCATTTTACCTTAAACCTGCACATAGGTCGGTTGACGTTTTCACTGGTTTCTCACTGCAATTGGACGTAGTTATACAGTTGGGAACCAACTACCATTTTTCAGATTTCAAATTCAAGCTGTCATGCAAAATAGAACCAAGTCCATTCCATAACGTGATGTTCTCTAGGAAGGTCGGAACCAACTAACAACAACAACAACAACAACAAAAAATAAAATAAAATAAAATAAAAAAAGGCTCTGAACACTATGGGACTCAACTGCTGTGGACATCAGTCACTTAGAACTACTTAAACCTAACTAACCTAAGGACACCACACACATCCATGCCCGAGGCAGGATTCGAACCAGCGACCGTAGCAGTCGCACGGTTCCGGACTGCGCGCCTAGAACCGCGAGACCACCGCGGCCGGCAAACCAACTAACAGTTGCTACATCCATGCGGTAGCGATTTGAAATATGGAACCAAATCCACTTAAGAATATCAGTTGTGTTTGTTTGGGTACTGGCGTTTAAATGCCAGTAACTGGTAAGTATGACGAGTGTGTTTTCCTGTGTGTTATTGTTTAATAAGACAATTTCTTAGAAATGTTATCCAATGGAAAGTCAGTGTCTGTGGTACGGTAGAAAATACATGCTAACATTAGGTCTCTAATTGTGTGTCTGGTTCTTGTGGAGGACAGAACAGACACGAAAATAATTTTTATGTTTAAGACTGCTCTACAGGAACATGTCACCCTGAAGATTTCCTTCAAACTACTTATTTCCAGTTATTCATTCTTACCAAATGGCAGCGACTGTGGTGATACAGGAAGTCCACTAAAATGCAACAGAGGCTATATTCCCCAGAACATTACAGTCGTGAAAGAGGCCAGAAAAAAAATACCCTCTTGAAAACCATAGGATGGTAAAGGAAAACTGAGTACCACTGTCAGAAAAGAAAAAAAGATTAAAAAGAGGAGAAATCTTATTCAACTTTCATGAACAAGAATATCTATGTTAATTCCATTGAAGTAAATATTCAGAGCCCTGCTCCAGGCCTCCCAAAGTCTTCGCCAGACTGATCAGCATTTTGGATTCTTTATGTCCAAACTGTAAACCAATATCACTGCCAAAATTCGAGGACATAAAATTGAAAATGCATCTCATTCCAGGGGATCCCAGACAGTTTTACGAACATTTAACTTCCGACGCCGAGATATACTTTATTTCGCTTTTGAGTAGTTTTTCAAGCATGTCAACGTTTGGAAGAATCATAGGGATATAGGGTATTTATATAATTAGTAATAGTAATGTTCCTTAAGTGTTGTAATATCTACTTTCAGAAATCTGTATAAATACAAGATAGTGAATTTGACATAATGTCAACAATTTTTTATTTACTTCCTCTATTACATGGACACGGTAAATAAAAAATTGTTCAAACAAATTCGGAAGTTAGTTATTTCTGTTATGTAAGTATTGCTTCGCTTTTCTTCTTTCCAACCACAGACCCCAAGAACCATGTTCCAGAGTTTAATTTTAAGATAAGCAATAAGAAATGAACTCTAGTTTCGGCCTGCTACGTTTCGTGGATCAATAAATGTTGAGACCTACAGTATTGATCTGATAGAGCATTAGAAAATGTTTATAATGCGACAGCTGCTTTTGGGATGTCATATTTGAATTTTATATCTAAAGTTGTGCTGAAACATCTCTACCTCAAAATATAGATTCTGGAGTTGGATCCATATTACATAACCACGTCCGGTTGAAGCGCGAGTTTTAAAGAAGGCATAACTGTAGCGACGAAGCGGCGAGATAGGTCGCTTCCAAGAGAACAAGTGGAGGGGCCGCAAAAATTGACAAGAAAAAAGAAAAAGACTATAAAATTTAACTTTAAGAGGTACCGAAATTGTCTAACCCCTAGTACTCCTGTCTCCTTACTACAAACGTATTTCACTAGTCAAAAGATAATAAATATCTGTGGTCCCCCGAAATGTGGCCAGGAAGAAGTACTTTTGAAGAGAAGCCCAGCATTTCCACGTATGTGGATTACAAATTTGGATTTGACGTGAACTGCAGCGACAACTCACTGCATGTTTAACAAGCTCACTTAGTGTGTTTATTCCTTTTTTTTAACCAGTTAAGTGTGTTCTTTATTTTGTTGCTGGAGGATTCGTATATTTGTAACTTTTCCGCATCTTTCCCTTCAGCACTGTTTCCTGATGTTTGCGATCGTTTTCTAATTCTCCTTATGATGTTTGGATTACGTACAGTCAGGAACGGCAGAAAAGTATTCTACATCTACATCACTACTCTGCAATTCACATTTAAGTGCTTGGCAGAGGGTTCATCGAGCCACAATCATACTATCTCCTTACTATTCCACTCCCGAACAGCGAGCGGGAAAAACGAACACCTAAACCTTTCTATTCGAGCTCTGATTTCTCTTATTTTGATGATCATTCCTACCTATGTAGGTTGTAGTATCAGTATTTTACGTTCTCTCTGTACAAGGAAGATTGCAGTGCTTCAAGTCGCTACAGATTCCGAAAAACGTGCACACCATACACTTCGTAAAAAACTATGCAAATCCGTGTTAATGCATATTTTAGAAATATTCTTCCAACAAATCCCACTTAGTTTATATAGCTTCTGCAAGAGGAGCTACATCTGAACCATTCGAAACCAGCTCTTAGATTATCCGGAAGATGCGCTACCACAGCTTTTTTTATCGTAGCCGGCTTTCCTTCAGACCAATATTGAATTCTAGGCTAAGCAAGATCCACATGAAAAATATTTCACTGTAATATTACACACACAAGCTCTAAATTTCGCTCCACTGAACCCTGGTAATCAGAGATTTAATTCCTCTAAACCCAACGTCTAGAATGCTCATTTTAATCACAATGTTTCAATGATTACCACTAACTATTCGAAAAATAAAATCGTTTCTTCGCTCCATGACAGGCTTTATGCATTACCAGTTTATCGTGCAATAGTGTAAACACTAAGTGGATTACGCTGGCTAGTAATACGAGATACTTATGCGAGATCATAATTTCTGATGTGGGTTCGGCCGTAGTACGAAATATGTTCAAAACTGAAATTAAAACTTACTTGGTATGTTGCTCATTTTCGATACATCAGCTACATTTCACCACCGTTACATCAAAATGGCACAAAGTATGCAAAAAAAAAATAATCGCGGTGTGCTGCTCATCCAAAACGACAGTGCCAGTGGCGTAAAATAAACCACTCTTACAAAAATATTACCATAGATTTAACGGCTGAAACTTGTGTAACGTGTAATCAAAGATAACTTTAATGAAACAGCGGCGAAACAAATGCATGCTGCGAATGAACTGGCTCAATGCTGGTCTCTTGTATGATTAAGAGTAGCACATTGTCTGTATCTACAGAATTTTAATAAAATACGGAATTACACCGTATTTCGCAACAGAAAACCCCAATTTAATTTTGTCACTTGAAGAGAAACCAAACAGAGAAATTTAAAACGTGCAGGCGTATTTTTAGCGTGCAAGAGCACAGTCGATCGGGGAAACGTTGTACCACTTTTTACCGGCTTTGAAAATACTGGGTACAAAATAAATTACGCATCACCTCAAACGTTGTAACATTTTAGATCTACAGTTACTGAGAACTTGGATAAATGAAAATGTATACCTCTGGATAAATTTATATGTTCCAGAAGGAATCAGTTGTTAGGAAGAAAAAAAAAAACAGTTTTATTTCAGTACTGTAGTTTACTTTGAAGTATGAAGATGTCTCTATCGATATGGCTTTGTACAACTTAACTCAATGTCGCCAGAAGCTCTCTTCGCAGTCAGCACAAAAGAATCACAGGCCTACAACCTTTTAGGAAGCTGAAAAGCAGAAAAATAACTAGAAATCTGAGGTAATGACACTGTTCTATTAGTACAAAATAATAAAAGTAGTTGGAAAACAGCAATTGGAAACAGAAGTAGTGCGTGGTACAAAGATACTCATACTGGTAAAAAATTACTCTGATTTTAAGTATCTGTGCGTTCTCCAACGCAGTTAAAATCTGAATACAATGCAGGAAGGAAATAAGTAGATGAGAAGAGATATCGTATTCAAAATTCCATTTTCTAGCAGTAAATATTGGAGTGGTGCATACTGAGCAACGTGAAACGAGTTAAAATTGCTTTGATCATTCTTCACATTCATGATCGGACACATGACAGTTAACAAAACATTTTCATTTACCGGAATTTTGGAATACTGCAGTTACTATGCTTGAGAAAAACAACTTTTTCAGTGCTATGTCGGTGACCCCGAACCCTATGGCTACAATAAGCTATTTGAATAATCCTGCAGTTACAGTAGACATTCACTGTTTGGCGAGATCACTAAATACAGAAAACAGATGTAGAATTTCTGAAGAGCTGCCGCAAATAAATGTCACACTTAACTTTAAGTGGACTGATGTGTGAGCAAACGGTGAAACTTGGCAAAATTTGTTAGTTTTTAGAATATTGTGACTCAAACGCATAACTTTTGATGTATGAACCATAGTTTTGGCAAACTTTTTCTTAATTGTGTTTTATGTTGCAAGGGAAATGAAGCATATAAATTAATTACGTACGGCATAGGTAGTCATAACCTAACTAACCTAAGGACATCACACACATCAATGCCCGAGGCAGGATTCTAAACTGCGACGTGTCCGTCGCGCGGTTCCAGACTGAAGCGCCTAGAACAGCTCGGTCACAACGGCCGGCGCAGTTCATATATTTCCTTTAAAGTACACTAGTGAAGATGATGTTATAAATTATGTTTCAAAATTTATGTTTCAGGTTCTTTAAAACTCCTGGATTACTGTAATCTGACAGTTTCCGAATTAAAGGTCTAAGAATGGTCTACTTTTTAGTTAAGTATGTTTTAAGATCATATACAAAAATCTGAACTCTGTATTAGTTTTTAACCAATGAGTACGAGAACATCAAGAAAGTGAAATTATAGCAAATTCAAGTTACACTTAAAACATCTCTGTATATATCCTGTGAAACTATACTACATCCGAGGTCCATATTCGTCTTGCTTCTGATTTTACTTCATTTTCTTTTTCAGACTTATTCTTGCGTCGTTGGTGGCTTTCAACGCTGATATCTGCTTCGAGGAGAGTGCTGTGGTCAACGGTAATTAAAGTACTTTGCATCTTTAGTCCACCAGCACTACCATTACTTCCATAACTTCCATAACTTCGTACATTGATTCCGCATGATCATTAAAATAGAACATCCAGTACATCTATATTCAAAGTATTTAGTCCTATTAGAACAGTTTTTGGCATACGTTCCCATATACAGTTGTGAAAACTTTTATCTAGGTTTTATATAGTAACAGACAAACGCGTCTCTAATAATCTTGTTTCACTAAGACCCCCATATATAAGTTTTACATCTTCAATTACAGCAAATGGCAAAGAACGCTACGTCCGCAGCTGGTGGTCGTACGGTAGCGTTCTCGCTTCCCGCGCCCGTGTTCCTGGGTTCGATTCCCGGCGGGGTCGGGGATTTTCTCTGGCTTGTGATGAATGGGTGTTGTGTGCTGTCCTTAGGTTAGTTAGGTTTTAGTAGTTCTCAGTTCTAGGGACCTGATGACCATAGATTTTAAGTCCCATAGTGCTCAGAGCCATTTGAACCAAAGAAGGCTAATGGTTGTTGGTATCTTCGGAAAATTACCACACTTCCTCACTAGGTCAACAGCTACGCCGTCTGTCCGTTCGAATGCAGCGATAAGGCTGGCGAATGATTTTCGCATCGGATCATATAGGAACATTATCTTTGAAAACTATCTTGCTGCTTCGTTGTTCACGATTTCAGCCTCGACTTTTACCACGTCAACCTCTTTTCACATTTCATCAGATCGCTCTCACTCACTAATTATGATCACATAGATTTTTTTTGTGTAAAGCACGTGTTAGACTTAAGTTTATTGGTGGAGTACTGGGAAAGTGGAATCATTCGGTAAAGGGGATTGATTACAGATCACTTGTGCGATGTGTTTTGGAATATTGCTTAAAGAGTGTGGGACGCGTACCAGATGGGACGAACAGGGTATATCGGACGTATGCAGCACGAATTGTCACACGTTTCTTTGACCAATGGGATAGTGTTACAGTGACCTGAAGGAACTGAACTGGCAGACTAAGACGTAAAATATCCGGAGAAAGTCTATTAAAGTTTGAAGAACCGGCTTTCAATAACGACTCTAGGAATACACAACCCCCTACGTATGGCTCACATAGGGATCGTGAAAACAAGATTAGAGTAATTATAGCACACACAGAGGCACTAAAACACTTTATTCTTGAATGAAACGGCAAGGAATCCGAATAACTGGTACAATAGAACGTACTCTTTGCCATGCACTTCGCGGGGGTTTGCAGTATATAAATTTAGACTTGCAAGGTTCTCCTGCAGTTTCAAAACATGTTGCTGTTCCTGCTTCTGCCTTGCATTGTGTTGCCTCTCGTTCACGGTTTCTTTGTCGCCTTGTCTGTTTTACTTCTTCCTTTTGCTGCGAGGCATGACTCGTCGTCACGTATCTGATCTGGCCATGGCCACCGCGTGTTTTGCCGCCGGTGCACCTGATTGCCTGGCCCTGTGACTAACATGTTGCCAGATTCTCGCGCTGTCGTATAAAATCATCTTGCAGATTGCCTGCATTTATCTTTGGACGGCGGATGACCGGCTGTATCTGATTTATTTCCCCTCATCGGGAAATTTCTGGGAATGTGCAGCTCCACCCGAAGGGCTTTGTTCTGCACCGTTTGCAGCAACTTCATCGCAATAATGGGAACGTTTCCCCATATAATGGCAGCGTGCTCTAGCACCGGTCTGGAAAATGCCAGGTGCACTGTGCTGCCTGCCGTGTGGAGGCGATGACCAGCCATGTATAAAGTGCGTCTAGCCAAGCCCTTTATCCCTCACTTCCCGTATATGCTCTTCCACGTCAGGCGCCGATGCAAGGTGACGCCGAGGTATTCGCCAATTACGGCCCAAAGGATGGAGCCGTATATGATTCGCATTGGCTGTAGATCAACTGGTGATCTTCCTGGTGATGACCATAGTCTGGCCTTTGGCTGAACTTGAGCTATATGGTAGCCTAGGATCCAAGCTCCCTGCAGACAAGTTAAGGGAGGAAGCGCGTTAACTCTACGTTCAGACTCCGTGCAGGGTCGTAGGCATGCAGCGTCTTCTGTACGTCGGCGGCGGAGAGAGTAAAGAGGGGTCTGAGCACAGATTCCAACGCACTCCCGCTGTGATGTTACATGCTGCCGAAGTGCCCCCGTCCGCACATGCAAGGTACCGCAACTCTGGTATGACTGCAGCAAACGGATGTGTGACACAGGTACTGACTACGGAAGTAGCTCGTACATAACGGCGGTGGGCGTACACGATGGTTGGTTGACTGGGGGAATGGCGCAAGGCTCCAACGAGGTCATTAGTCCCTCAATTCAATAATAGTGCGTCCAGAAATAGAGACGTCCACCGACAACGTTTTCTGATCTAGTCAGAAGATTCGCAACAGTAAAAGCGAGAAGACTAAAAACGTAATGAACGTTTTTTGTGCCGTCAATAATACAAACCAGATGGAAGAGAGAAGTCAGGGGGTGGATGTCCCCTTTGCTCTGCTTGTGAAACGAAACGTCCCACCCACACCTGTGCCACCCATGATCCACTATGGTAAAGAACTCCAGCTATTCAGTAAAGTGCGACATCGAGAATAGAAAACTGGGCGCGGCTGAAAAGAGGCAAATCGAATCTAAAAGCGATAACAACATAATAATAGAGGGAGTGAAAGAGTAGCCTGGTCAAAGAGGTAGGATCAGCAAGGTCCCAGACCGAGCATACAGCGAGAGATGCTCCATCCCCAACCAGTCGACGCCTGTCCGGCAGTAGTTTACAACCTTTGAATTGGCCCCTACTTTATAGTTGATTTTATGCTCAGTTCACCATCCGTGAAGCGGCCGCCAATTGTAGGGGGCAATGAGTCCGGAAGTTCATACTTAGCACGGATGTCCAATAGCAGCGGGCCATTCCACCAAGGCAAGGTACTCTCTGTAAGGCTCCGCCACCACAATGTGAGGGTGACTCCTTACATGAAACCTAACTATGGGTAAGCCTGCTATGACCGATATGGAGACGACATCCGTAAGTGGCTTCCTCCCTGCAAATGTGGAAGGAAGAACGTCATGCTGCAGTACTCTTCTCGAATGTGCTGAGTTATCTTGCACAAGGGGCCGTCGTCCCACAAGCTGTATAATGCTCCGGTAATGTCGAGGAATACCGCCCCTAGATACACGAGGCGGTCCATTGCCCCCACTTTGTCCCCCCAGTTGCAGTACTACTACTACTATTAAGTAGTAGTAGTAGTAGTAGTAGTAGTAGTAGTAGTAGTAGTTACAATATGGAGTACTATTTACAGTCGCTACATATTGCGACCTCCCCCCATGAACCATGGACCTTGCCGTCTGTGGGGAGGCTTGCGTGCCTCAGCGATACAGATAGCCGTACCGTAGGTGCAACCACAACGGAGGGCTAACTGTTGAGAGGCCAGACAAACGTGTGGATCCTGAACAGGGGCAGCAGTCTTTTCAGTAGTTGCAGGGGCAACAGTCTGGATGATCGACTGATCTCGCCTTGCAACACTAATCAAAACGGTCTTGCTGTGCTGGTACTGCGAACGGCTGAAAGCAAGGGGAAACTACAGCCGTAATTTTTCCCGAGGGCATGCAGCTTTACTGTATGATTAAATGATGATGGCGTCCTCTTGGGTAAAATATTCCGGAGGTAAAATAGTCCCCCATTCGGATCTCCGGGCGGGGACTACTCAAGAGGATGTCATTATCAGGAGAAAGAAAACTGGCGTTCTACGGATCGGAGCGCGGAATGTCAGGTCCCTTAATCGGGCAGGTAGGTTAGAAAATTTAAAAAGGGAAATGGATAGGTTAGATATAGCGGAAATTAGTGAAGTTCGATGGCAGGAGGAACAAGACTTTTGGTCCGGCTAATACAGGGTTAGAAATACAAAATCAAATAGGGGTAATGCAGGAGTAGGTTTAATAATGAATAGGAAAATAGGAATGCGGGTAAGCTACTACAAACAGCATAGTGAACGCATTATTGTGGCCAAGATAGATACGAAGCCCACACCTACTACAGTAGTAGAGTTTATATGCCAACTAGCTCTGCAGGTGACGAGGAAATTGAAGAAACGTATGATGAAATACAGGAAATTATTCAGATAGTAAAGGGAGACGAAAATTTAATAGTCATGGATGACTGGAATTCGAGTGTAGGAAAAGGGAGAGAAGGAAACAGTAGGTGAATATGGATTGGGGCTAAGAAATGAAAGAGGAAGCCGTCTGGTAGAATTCTGCACAGAGCATAACTTAATCATAGCTAATACTTGGTCCAAGAATCATAAAAGAAGGTTGTATACATGGAAGAATCCCGGAGATACTAGAAGGTATCAGATAGATTATATAATGGTAAGACAGAGATTTAGGAACCAGGTTTTAAAGTGTAAGACATTTCCAAGGGCAGATGTGGAATCTGACCACAATCTATTGGTTATGACCTGTAGATTAAAACTAAAGAAACTGCAAAAAGGTGGGAATTTAAGAAGATGAGACCTGGATTAACTAAAAGAACCAGAAGTTGTACAGAGTTTCAAGGAGACCGTAAGGGAACAGTTGACAGCAGTGGGGGAAAGAAATACAGTAGAAGAAGAATGGGTAGCTCGGAGGGATGAAGTAGTGACGGCAGCAGAGAATCAAGTAGATAAAAAGACGAAGGCTAGTAGAAATCCTTGGGTAACAGAAGAAATATTGAATTTAATTGTTGAAAGGAGAAAATATAAAAATGCAGTAAATGAAGCAGGCAAAAAGGAATACAAACGGCTCAAAAATGAGACCGACAGGAAGTGCAAAATGGCTAAGCAGGGGTGGCTAGAGGACAAATGTAACGATGTAGAGGCTTATCTTACTAGGGGTAAGATAGATACTGCCTACAGGAAAATTAGAGACCTTTGGAGAGAGGAGAACCACTTGTATGAACATCAAGAGCTCAGATGGAAACCCAGTTCTAAGCAAAGAAGGGAAGGCGGAAAGGTGGAAAGAGTATATAGAGGGCCTATACAAGGGCGATGTACTTGAGGACAATATTATGGAAATGGGAGAGGATATAGATGAAGATGAAATGTGAGATACGATACTGCGTGAAGAGTTTGACAGAGCATTGAAAGACCTGAGTCGAAATAAGGCCCCCGGAGTAGACAACATTCCATTGAAACTACTGATGGCCTTGGGAGAGCCAGTCATGAAAAAACTCTACCATCTGGTGAACAAGATGTATGAGATAGGCGAAATACCCTCAGACTTAAAGAAGAATATAATAATTCCAATCCCAAAGAAAGCAGGTGTTGACAGATGTGAAACTTACCGAGCAATCAGTTTAATATGCCACAGCTGCAAAATACTAACACGAATTATTTACAGACGAATGGAAAAAATAGTAGAAGCCGACCTCGGGGAAGATCAGTTTGGTTTCCGTAGAAACACTGGAACACGTCAGGCAATACTGACCTTACGACGTATCTTGGAAGAAAGATTAAGGAGGAGCGAACTTAACGTTTCTAGCATTTGCAGACTTAGAGAAAGCTTTTGACAATGTTGACTGGAATACTCTCTTCCAAATTCTGAAGGTGGCAGGGGTAAAATACACGGAGCGAAAGGCTATTTACAATTTGTACAGAATCCAGATGGCAGTTGCAAGACTCGAGGGAGATGAAAGGGAAGCAGTGGTTGGAAAGGGAGTGAGACAGGGTTATAGTCTCTCCCCGATTTTATTCAATCTGTATATTGAGCAAGCAGTGAAGGAAACAAAAGGAAAATTCGGGGTAGGTATTAAAATCCATGGAGAAGAAATAAAAACTTTGAGGTTCGCCGATGACATCGTAATTCTGTCAGAGACAGCAAAGGACTTGGAAGAGCAGTTGAACGGAATGGACAATGTCTTGAAAGAAGGATATAAGATGAACCTCAACAAAAGCAAAACGAGGATAATGGAATGTAGTCAAATTAAATCGGGTGATGCTGAGGGAATTAGATTAGGAAATGAGACACTTAAAGTAGTAAAGGAGTTTTGCTATTTAGGAAGTAATGATGGTCGAAGTAGAGAGGATATAAAATGTAGACTGGCAATGGCAAGGAAAGCGTTTCTGAAGAAGAGAAATTTGTTAACATCGAGTATAGATTTATGTATCAGCAAGTCGTTTCTGAAAGTATTTGTATGGAGTGTAGCCATGTATGGAAGTGAAACATGGACGATAAATAGTTTGGACAAGAAGAGAATAGAAGCTTTCGAAATGTGGTGCTACAGAAGAATGCTGAAGATTAGATGGGTAGATCACATAACTAATGAGGAGGTACTGAATAGGATTGCGGAGATGAGGAGTTTGTGGCACAACTTGACCAGAAGAAGGGATCGGTTGGTAGGTCATGTTCTGAGGCATCAAGGGATCACAAATTTAGCATTGCAGGGCAGCGTGGAGGGTAAAAATCGTAGAGGGAGACGAAGAGATGACTATACTAAGCAGATTCAGAAGGATGTAGGTTCCAGTACGTTCTGGTCAATGAAGCAGCTTGCGCAAGATACAGTAGCATGGAGAGGCGCATCAAACCAGTCTCAGGACTGAAGACCACAACAACATCATATTTCGATCACATCGGGATCTATTACCTGCTTTTTTAACTACCACTACGAAACCTTTGTACAAAATTCTTACAACTTTCACAATAAATGTATCGTTTGTTGCATTCTTCTATCGATTTTTGTTTTCGTGATAATTTAAAATCTTTAATCATTTCTGACACCCTGTATGTCTGTAGCACGTTTTTCCAACTTTTTGCAAGTACTATCTCTTGTAAGAAAGTGAGACGATTTTCAAACATCCTTTGTGGGTTAATGCACGCACGACGCGTCCATGAACTAAGTTTCCTCGTTCGACCAAAGGCGATCTGTTTCTAGATACACGGTCGATACCTGCCGGAAGCACGCGCGATGACCTCCGTCAATATTTCAGACTGCGTGTATTTTGCGTGCTTCTGACCTCCTTCCGGTACGCCACGGGTCTGTCGCACCGCTTTGCTTCGTCCTGATCGATCTGTTCCGCTTCGAGGTTCGCGTCTTCTACTCCACGTTTGTTTTCCTGGCCTAGATAGACCGCGGCTTCTGCCACCCCGAGTATTTTTAGTCATCTATGAACATCACTCCTGCTGAAGCATGCATGAGAAGCCCATCACGTGGCTAAGTAGGCTAACTGGGAGCATCTAATCCCAGAATAACTTTATGGATTGGCAGAGCTCCACCAGAAATGATGATTACTTCCATTCAGTCAATGCAGTCATTAATGGCTATTTATTCTTCATCGTCAATCTCTTGAGGTGATATAACTCAACATTTGGATCTGTTATAAGCTAATTTAATTGCCTCTTGCGTTATTTACGGCTTTCTTTTCTCGTAATGCTGCTTCTACAATATTTACAAGAAATCGATAGCGGAATCATGACCTATCACCACGATAGTAAACGTACAGTTCTGTTATTGGTGGCCGGTGCGCACATCTGGAGTCACCACAGTAGAAATGGGATTACTGTGGCCTGTTTACTTCACATCCTTTAATTTTGAGATGAATGTCAATCTCTTGGAAATATCTTGCGAAGCAAACGCTTATTTTTGACTGTCTATCGAGATCCGACAATTGTGGGTAGAAGTTGAACTCCCAGTAATGCCGACTGCCTGACAGAATTTGGCCGATTGACTGGCGTACCGGAACAGCCGAGCAGTAGTGGATTAACATCTGCTAGTTCTGACGGTTGATCCTTGCTATAAGTAATTGTAACGACTGATTCTGTACGGATGTGCCGTAGTCCATTTTATGATCGATTTTTGTGTATTGTGTTTTAACTTTCAGTTCCATATTCTTTTATAAATGACCCAGCGACTATACCCCAGATTTTTTCCAGTATACTTATGTATGTTTTTCGATAGGGTACGCCTTTAGCAAAACAATTCTTTTTTAACCCAAACATGTTTCACTGCAGTTCCAACATCTTCAGTGGACTTTCATTTTGTGACTGTTAAAGACAAACAATTTTCTTTACTGTTTGTATACACGTAACTATTAGTTTTTAAATCGTAATTACAGATATTTGAAAAAACAGACATTTACGACTTCATATCTGTTTACCACATGTTGTGGTTTTTATGATGTATCGTGTTTCTACAGTGACTATTTTATTCCACAGTTTGCAGTTTGTCATCTGCAACCACTTACAACTTAAAGTAGATAAAGTTCCATTGCAGAGAGCTGTGTATTCATTTATCACATGTTACCTTCCACTACGGCTTAAAAAAAAATGGTTCAAATGGCTCTGAGCACTATGGGACTTAACATCTACGACCATCAGTCCCCTAGAACAACTTAAACCCAACTAACCTAAGGACATCACACACAACACCAAGTCATCACGATATGGCTTTCCGTGTCTGATAACTTTCAATTATTAGTTTTTGTGGGGGGCTGTTGCTGAATTTGAGAACTTTCAAATCAGTACTGATGTTGGTTAGGTTATGTTTCTTGTCCATAACGTGTTCAGCAAATGTGGAATGAAAGCTGTTATTTTTTTAATGCTCTTCTGTGCACTTTATGGTGTAAGTGGTTGCAGATGACAGACTGTGGAACAAGACGGTCACTGCAGAAACACGATGCATCAGAAAAACCACACCATGTGGTAAAAAAGGCATGAAAACGTAATTTGGTGTGTTTTTCAAATATTTGTAATTACGATTTAAAAATTAATAATTACATGTATAAAACAGTAAAGAGCATTCTTTACCTTTAAAAACCTTAAAATAAAAGCCCACTGAAGATGTTGCAACTGCAGTGAAACGTGTTTGGGTTAAAAAACAAAATTGTGTTTTGCTAAAGGCGGGCCCTATCCAAAAACATACCTGTTTAAAGCAAACACGGAAAAAAGAGCTTCAACCCGAAGATGATTATACACACATACCTATATTACTGGACGAACATGAGCGGCAGCCACATTGTCAAGTACATTCATGTACGATACTAAGTACAGATTTTATGTTGTGCATTACGAGCACATCGACTAAGCGATAGCAACAGCTTTACCAACATATCCGTATTTTAAGTGCAGATTGAAATTGAAGAAACTGCAAAAAGGTGTGAATTTAAGGAGATGGGACCTGAATAAACTGACTAAACCAGAGGTGTACAGAGTTTCAGGGAGAGCATAAGGGACTATTTTATAGCAGTGGGGGAAAAAGTACAGTAAAAGAAGAATGGGTAGCTCTGAGGGATGAAGTAGTGACGGCAGCAGAGAATCAAGTAGATAAAAAGACGAAGGCTAGTAGAAATCCTTGGGTAACAGAAGAAATATTGAATTTAATTGTTGAAAGGAAAAAATATAAAAATGCAGTAAATGAAGCAGGCAAAAAGGAATACAAACGTCTCAAAAATGAGACCGACAGGAAGTGCAAAATGGCTGAGCAGGGGTGGCTAGAGGACAAATTTAAGGATGTAGAGGCTTACCTCACTAGGGGTAAGATAGATACTCCCTACAGGAAAATTAAAGAGACCTTTGGAGAAAAGAGAACCACTTGTACGAATATCAAGAGCTCAGATGGAAACCCAGTTCTAAGCAAAGAAGGGAAGGCGGAAAGGTGGAAGGAGTATATAGAGGGTTTATACATGGGAGATGTACTTGAGGACAATATTATGGAAATGGAAGAGGATGTAGATGAAGACGAAATGGGAGATATGATACTGCGTGAAGAATTTGATAGAGCACTGAAAAACGTGAGTCGAAACAAGGCCCCTGGAGTAGACAACATTCCATTGGAACTACTGACGGCCTTGGCAGAGCCAGTCCTGACAGAACTGTACCATCTGGTCAGCAAGATGTATGAGTCAGGCTAAGTACCCTCAAGCGGGTGTTGACAGATTTGAAAATTACCGAACTATCAGTTTAATAAGTCACAGCTGCAAAATACTAACACGAATTCTTTTAAGACGAATGGAAAAACTGGTAGAACCGACATCGGGGAAGATCAGTTTGGATTCCGTAGAAATATTGGAACACGTGAAACAATACTGACCCTACGACGTATCTTAGAAGAAAGATTAAGGAAAGGCAAACCTACGTTTCTAGCATTTGTAGACTTAGAGAAAACTTTTGACAATGTTAACTGGAATACTCTCTTTCAAATTCTAAAGGTGGCAGGGGTAAAATACAGGAAGCGAAAGGCTATTTACAATTTGTACAGAAACCAGATGGCAGTTTTAAGAGTCGAGGGATATGAAAAAGAAGCAGTGGTTGGGAAGAGAGAGAGAGAGAGAGAGAGACAGGGTTATAGTCTCTCCCCAATGTTATTCAATCTGTATTTGAGCAAGCTGTGAAGGAAACAAAAGAAAAATTCGGAGTGGGTATTAAAATCCATGGAGAAGAAATAAAAACTTTGAGGTTCTCCGATGACATTGCAATTCTGTCAGAGACGGCAAATGACTTGAAAGAGCAGTTGAACGGAATGGACAGAGTCTTGAAGGATATAAGATGAACATCAACAAAAGCAAAACGAGGATAATTGAATGTAGTCGAATTAAGTCGGGTGATGCTGAGGGAATTAGATTAGGAAATGAGACACTTTAAGTAGTAAAGGAGTTTTGCTATTTGGAGAGCAAAACAACTGATGATGGTCGAAGTAGAGAAGATATAAAATGTATACTGGCAATGGCAAGGAAAGCGTTTCTGAAGAAGGGAAATTTGTAAACATTCAGTATTGATTTAAGTGTCAGGAAGTTGTTTCTGAAAGTATTTGTATAGAGTGTAGCCATTTATGGAAGTGAAACATAGACGACAAATAGTTTGCACAAGAAGAGGATAGAAGCTTTCGAAATGTGGTGCTACAGAAGAAAGCTGAAGATCAGATGGGTAGATCACATAACTAATGAGGAGGTACTGAATAGGATTGCGGAGAAGAGAAGTTTGTGGCACAACTTGACCAGAAGAAGGGATCGGTTGGTAGGACATGTTCTGAGGCATCAAGGGATGACCAATTTAGCATTGGAGGGCAGCGTGGAGGGTAAAATCGTAGAGGGAGACCAAGAGATGAATACACTAAGCAGATTCAGAAGGATGTAGGTTGCAGTAGGTACTGGGAGATGATGAAACTTGCCCAGGATAGGGTAGCATGGAGAGCTGAATCAAACCTGTCTCAGACTGAAGACCATAACAACAACAACAACAACAACAACAACAACAACAACAACAACTCTGACAGCAGGGGCCAGCCATCTGGTCCAACTAACCTGCCGTGACGTGTGCAGTTGCAGTTAATAATTGAGAAAGGACTAGCAGAGAAACAATTAGCTTCGAATGTAATTTAGTCTTCAGGTGACCAGAGAGCGTAACGTGCTCTGGTTCAGGGTAACGTAGTACTGTAACTAAAAATCAGAGTGTTGAAAATGTGACTTAAACATGGGGTAATTTTTCTGAGCGTGTTGTGTGTGACGCAAAAGCGTATTCCAGGGATTTCACCGTATACTTAAATAATGAAGCGACTGAAGTATTAACAGTACAGTCAGTCGTCTACTAATCTCTAACTTCTTACACATCTAAATCTGAGATACATTTCGGTACTGGAACTGCCATCTGGTTCGTTGATAACGTGTACATGACAAACAGAACCCATAAAGCCATCCAAGCCCTATGTTTTCTCCTTTTTTCACGTGCTGCTGTGTGTCCCGCCAGCGTTCGGCAGTTACGTGAGAAATAAGTTTCGTGCATCAATTCCGGCACGCCTGGAATATGTGGATTTCTCGAGAGAAAATGCTTAACTTGGCTCCAGACCGATTCTATTGGGTTCCTATTGCAGTGGTTTGGTGGCAACTGTAAAAACAAAATTTGTATGTTGCGCTAGACGGTGTGCAAATTCGTATTTTTCATCTTTCTACGACGTTAGCTCATTTGAGCCAACATGTAGTATAAGACAATGAGCAGCGATCCAAACGAAGATTATTTGATTTTTCATTTTTGTCCTAAAAATGTTATTTTCCTTAAACCACCTTCATTAACAATCTGTTATAAATGTCGATAATTAAGAATTTATATTTGCATTGTAACATTGTAAATTTTAATTTTCTTGCAATATGTAATCCGAAAAAGTGTTATTTTTATAAAAATTATTATATTTATATTAATTAGAATTAAGTTTACGAATTTTACACATAAAACATGTAGGTATTCCTATCTGAAGAGAAAAAAAGACCAAACGATGTTCCAACCATCTATCCATGGAATGAATATCAATCTGCGACGCTGATGATTCAGTTACGGATCACATTTTTATAAACACCTTAACTTGTAGTAAATACAGATCCTCCGAGAACTTCTGCGCTGATTTTTTTCTGTACATTTTGGAATATTAGGAACAACCTGTTTCTCGCAACTCTGTACCTGTGTTCCCCGCGCGAGTTTCACTACGGAGCAGGAAGCAGCCTAAGCCGTTTTCATACTGCGTATTAACAACGCAACAATCAGAACAAAACAGTACAAACACTGCGACAATACACGATTTTTGAGAAACATAGCTAAAGCGTGATTAAGAAAAAGACGCATACGTAGCAATATCTTAAAAGTTTCATGTACCGTCACTCACTAATAATATATCTAATAGGTAAGTAGGACCTACTTACATGAGCATAACAACGCAAATTCAAGTGTGCTAGGCCTCTGACTAATTACCGTGTTTATGTTTGATTACGTCCAGTTTATTCTTATAATGAACGAAACATAGTACCATAAGGTAACAAGCGGAGGATAGGAGTTACAGCTTATTCGGAAGCTTTCCACGTACCGATCGTGAATGGAACACACCATAAGATGTCTTTTGGTGAATACATTTGACTTTTACCAAAACAGTTTCAACCTGTCTACCATCATTGTTGTAACAGATACTACGGCCCTTCATTTCGCGTTTCAATTTCACGGGATTTTAAAGTGCAAAGAAAGTTATGAAACGCGTATTCCACCAACATTGTCGCGAGTAATGCTCATTTTTGTTTATATAATTAGTGAAGGTACTGGCACACATTAACTTGTAATGTTGCACGCTGGTTTATTCCGAACGGCAGCGCTGCATTAGCAGGAGCTGCTAACACGATTAGCCAACCGAGACCAAACTGCCTGCGAAATGAGTTGCACGCTAATGCAGTTCCTCCAATTACATCAGCACTGTTAGCCAGCCATCGCTATCGTTACTGCAACGTTCAGTCGCATTAGACTTCGACCACCCCTTCCCCTCCGCCTTCCCCAGGCGCGCCGAGCAGCCAGGACGCGAATATCTCCGATTAATTGAACAACTACCTGTAATGGCCTCCATCAACGTTAACGCTGAAACACGGAAGGCATTACCATAGCATGTACATTAACTAACAGATGCTTCTGTAACATACCAAATACGAGGGCTGCCCAGACAATATTGCACCACCTTTTTTTTCTCAGCCAAAAAACAATGCTATGATCGCGAAACGTTACGTATGCACGAGGGTGGTTTGAAAAGTTCTCGAAATCACCATGAGAGGTCAGCGCTAGCGCAACGAGTTGTTCACGTGATATTCATTGGACTGTTGCCTGTAAACACATGCCACGACAGTGCTCTTGGAAGAAAGCTGTGACTGTGACGTGTGTCAGTTGATGTTCCTGCGCAGTGATTTGCGAAGATGGAAAAAAATCGAGGATTGAGTACTTCGAAAAGAAAGGTATGAAAGCAAATCACATTCATGCCGATTGCCGGAACACACTGGGGGACTCCGCTCCTTCATAATCAACTGTTGCCATGTGGACAAATGAATTTAAATTTGGTCGGTAGAGCTTAGATGATAATTTGCGAAAGTACACAAAATGGTCATGGAGCATCGCCGATTGAAGGTGCGTGAAATTGCTCACGCTTGCCAGGTGTCATCTGAAAGAGTATATCACATTTTAAAAGAAGAACTAGAAATGAAAAAAAAAAAAAAAAAATAACTGCAAGATGAGTGCCGCGACTCTCTACGCTGAATCAAAAACGCGTGAGAATGGATATATCGGAACAATGTTTAACTCGTTTTAGAAGAAACGGGCAAGATTTTTTGCGCCAGTTTGTGACCACAGTTTAAACTTGGGTGCATTACAATATCCCACAGACGAAGTAACAGTCAAAACAATGGAAACATGCTGATTCTCCACCACCAAAGAAAGCGAAGACAATTCTTTCGGCGGGAAAGCTCGTGGCATCAGTGTGCTGGGATGCAAAGGAGATTCTGTTTGTAGACTGACAAATTGCAACAAAAGACATTCGAAAACAGCCAGGTTTAGTAAGGAAAAAAAGTCATCTTCCATCAAGACAATGCGCGCCCGCACTCATGTGCCATCGCCATGGGAAAATTACACGAGCTATGGTATGAATTATTCATCTGACATGGCTCCGTCAGACTTCCATCCCTGCCCAAAACTGAAAAATTTTCTTGGTGGACGAAGATTCACTTTGAACGAAGAACTGACAGCCAGAATTGACAACTGTTTTACATGCCTGTAGGAAGCTCATTTTTGAGTGGGATCAACGCACTGGAACCCAGTGTATTAATCTACAAGGGAACTACACTCAAAAAATTTCAGTAATTTAAGTACTTTTGTTCTATTCCGTTGCGAGAAATTTTCAAATCACCCTCGTATTTGAAGTCGCCTGAGTTTCCGACAGATAGCATAGCTGCAGGATAGTTTCACAATGACGATTGTAGGTGATGTATGTTAAAGGCAACGTCTCTTCATTGAATTTTTTCACGGCAGAGAAAAAAGCTTTGGGGAATATTCACAAACGCTTGTGCAAAGTCTATGGAGCATCTGCTGTTGACAGAAGTATAGTTGGTCGCTGGGCACGGAGGGTGAGGCCATCAAAAGGTGGTTGGGCCAAGCTGCACGATTTGCAGCGGTCGGGGAGACCAACCACGGCCGTCACACCTGATATGTTGCAGCGAGCTGACGTCATTCGCGAGGACAGACGCATTACGACTCGGCAGTTGACGCTGCATCTGTCAATCAGCAAAGGAAATGTGGACTCAATTATCTGCACTATTGGATATTCAAAAGAGTGTATCGACAGAGCATACACACCCTTGATTCGCGCTGGAGGAAGACCATAGAACGGGATAGAAATTACATTGAAAAATTTGCTGTGTTGATGAAACACCATTCTTTTGTGTAAAAGGAAAAAATGCGGTGCATTACTTTCTGGACAACCCTCGTACATCTGTAATTCCTGCGCTAATAAAATCAAGGTCAAAAATCAAATTCCTGCAACAATTTACTTAGTTTGTTGCGTCAAACTTAAGAATTTCACTTTTTAGGGTGCAGTATATCAATCGGTATCTGTGTCGGAAATCCTCCTCCTGATCAAGGGGGTAGACAGTCTGAAATTTGTCAACGTTTTACGTTCTACAATCCCTTGGTGAGGAAAGAAAGGTAAATCTAAGCTAATGCCATCAAAAGATATGACCTTTATGTCACGTATTTTGATACTCGCTAACGAAAATCAATAGGGTACTTCTCCTTTATGTACAAACGTTAAATTTGGCAAGAAGTAAAATTTCATATTACAAGTATAGGGGGGAAAAAAGAAATCAGAAAATTATTAATTTGTAATCACATCACACGAAAAATTTATTTTTTCATTTTTTACTCAACTTCAAACTTGGTATATGAACTCGCCGCTTCAGTCTATGAATTGAAATCATACCTGTGCGACCAATGAAGCCTCAAACTGCGCCATTTCATTTGTGTAAGTACGTGCACCTGGGTTTCAGGCTGGAACCCCCATTTACATTCGGTGTTAAGGTGCTATTCCAGTTCATTGAGATTCTCGGCAGTTCTATTCGCGTGTGAGAGGGAATTTAAAGTGGACTGGGGCGGCAATGAGAATGTGGATCAAGGAAGGGGGCGTGCCAGAGTAATCCGTGCCGTTGTGTGAACCGCTGTGCCATGGTGACTGAGTTGGTGGCTAAGCACCTGCCTAGTAAACAGGAGACCCAGGGTCTATTCCCGGCCTTGGTACAAATTTTCATTCGTTTCCGTGTACATACATAAAACCTCTAAAGTTCTTGGAATCACTGGGACCGGTATCTTGAGAGTCTGCGTCGAGATTCTGTATTTCCAAAATAGAGGAAGCATCTATAAACATAGTTAAGTACATACGAAAACCCCAGTGCGCGAGCCCTCCTCGCGCTTAGCCAAATTTTTCACTCAAATTCAATAATGGAAGAGATGCTTCGCACCATCACGAGGCACTGACACGGCAACGGCCTCTTAAGGTAAGTGAAGGTTCATTTCCGGACAGACGTTCTCGGCAAGTAAAACCGATGATTTATGGACTTATTATGTTATTGGGAGTTCCACTAAAATTTGACATACGCAGTCTGTAATTCTATGCCTCAGAGATCAATATATGAACGCTGTTCAGAAGGGACTTAGCGAACAGAAACGATGGACCTCTCTCTAGGCGAAATTTTAAGCTCTGCAATGTTTAATATTTAAACACGTGGCTTTAAAAACTTCTGTGTATATAAATTGGGAAAGATCCTGCGAAAGATACAAGACTACCTTAACCAACTAATCAGCAGGTTCCACCCATTAAGTTCCGGTAACTGACTACTCTAACGAAATTTATGTCTGTAATATAGGAACTGGTAAATAATACTCTAACAAAGGGCACATAGCATTTGATGTTGACTGAAATCGCTAAGTTCAATTTTCATTCCTTCTATAAATTCTCCGATTGAGGAAGTCGGAAACAGCAGAAATGTATTAGGATCTGACACGGATATGGTTGGCGCAGATCCCCACAATCTTTTACTTATTTATAGAGCGCTCGTATATTCTAGAATGCATTACGGCAGCATGTTCTACCATGATGGTAATAAACGT
This sequence comes from Schistocerca gregaria, assembly GCF_023897955.1. Classification (NCBI taxonomy): domain Eukaryota; kingdom Metazoa; phylum Arthropoda; class Insecta; order Orthoptera; family Acrididae; genus Schistocerca; species Schistocerca gregaria. The sequence goes on from NC_064921.1 coordinate 244,899,186, forward strand.
AGGTTGGAAAAACTAAGAAGTTAAAATTTCATGCACGGAATGGTGCAAAGCTATTTCCAAGTTAAATGAATACATGTTCAGTCTTGCACGTAACACACACTTGATGGATCACGCACACGCACGCTTAATAATTCCAGGTTAACAGTTTCCTTTAATCACAGTAACTTAAGTGGCCGCGGTGCGTCTGTCTGCCACAAACCGGTAACGTGAATAACCAACTTCTCGACACCATCACAAACTCCCCACAAGAGGTCGATTAATACTGGACTTTTCAGATCGAAACATCAAAACACTTCACAATACATTTAAAATGTTTGCACCGGTACACATCCTACCCGTGTATTCCGTCAGAAACATCCTATGGGAAATGAGTTCTTAACGTTATTTGGCACTTTAAACAAGAAGCAGTCTAAAATAAATGCTTTAAATTGTCTTGCCATCTAAACGTCGTATTACGTTTTTGTGCGTGTATTTGCTCGGAAAAAGAACGTTCCGGAATGTCTGGATGAAATTTTTCCTATTCTTTCAATTCTCACCGGTGTGCAGTCTGTTTCATGCGAGCTTTGTCAAGATAGTTACATCGGGCTGTATGTGGAATCTGCGGCGATGAGCGAAAACGTGTGCCAGACAGGGATTCGAACCTGTTACCTCTTTCTTACTAGGCAGTTGAGTTGATCACTGCGCCATCCATACTCAGTGTTTATCGAAAGATCTCAGCAGGCTCCCCGGCCGCCTCACATTCCCAACCAGCATCACCTACTCGCAGTTCCGGTACATAATTGCTAATTTTAGATTCCCACTAGAGGTCGAACATTAAATTGTATCCGCGTCGAAGGTTGTGGATTCATAGCCCGTCGGAGCGAATTAGTTACATGAATGCGCCATTATATAAATGTTTCCTGACTGAATTATCACTGCTGCTTTAATACTTTTGATTCTGATACAATATTCTGTCACTGGTGCCGTTTCCTAAACCCACTTCCGCCGCTAGCCATCCACCAGTTCTCCATCTGCACAAAACCTTGCCTTAGTTTTTTTATTGTTTATGTGCGTATTGCCGTTGTTAGCTAGCATGCGTTACGTTTCATGAAGCACTCGACTGAGTTCATGTTAACATTCACCGAATACCCTTAGCTCGTCAGCAAACCTACCACGCTGATTATTTGCCTGTGCCAAATACGTTCTATTACTTAAATTACCATATCTGGCCAATTGCAGAACACGTGAAACAACTTATTTTTTCGTACAGGTATCCTTTTCCTTTCTTCCATTTTTTTTAAAATTATTTTCCTGGGTTGTCTGCCTCTCGGTTAAGATGAATTTCCCTTTGTCTCTTTTCTTGTAAAAACTTTGTTTTCCTTAATATCCCTCAGTTTAATTTTGATACCCGATGTATCATCTCTTCTAACTAGTTCTGAATGCTACTGTCTTACTTTTCACAAACTTAAAAAACAGAACGTAATGGATTGGGTCATTTGCTGGAAATTTAAATGAAGTTTTAATCCTATCCGCTTTCACTCTATTTTTCGAAGACATTCCCTTTATCCCCTCCATTTATTCTATTTCGAACGTCTTCAAGCATTTAGTTCCATACAGTGCCAAGATCATGTATTTTCCTTTTTTGTGCTGCTGCATTCGCATAAACAGTGCATACCTCAAAGTAATATAAATATACGTGTGTGTCAGAGGGCAATTTTAAGCCTATCAGGAAAATCCCACAACAGTGCTGCAATCTTCTAAGAACCTTGTTTTCCCAAGCATTCATTATGTGCAGAAGATTAAATGGCTGTATGTAAGTCACAGACGCAGCAATCCTGTTCCGGTGGAATGCAGACAGAAAGCTAATCCAAAGCCAGCAAGTAACAGATTCACATACACGTTCTTATAGGCTGTTCAGGCTTTTAAATGTTTAATAGTAATATTACAGCAGTTCTGATATCAGCGTAAAGTATAGATCATAAGTTAAGATCTTCCTGTAAACGTTCCTTTCCTGGTTACTCATCCATCCATTCTAAATGTGACGTACTCTGAATTAATGCTGAGTCAGGCAAATGTAGCGGCACAAAAATTGTGTATTGAACCCAAACGAAGATGAAATGATACTGTTGAATGATATTCAATATTGTTTCTTAGCATCTGGGTACCTTAATAGTTCGCATCAAATGTCGCGATGGTTAGCTACATTAAAGAAGATATTTTGCAAACGTATCACAGATTTTACGCCGACCGATAAGTCCCTGACTAATTTCCTCTGGATCAGAATATCACAGTTTTAGAATTAAGAGTCACAGAAATAATTTCATGGATGTTCTGCATTGTGATACCACAGCTGTTAATACTTCAAAGATATGTGAATGCCCACCTCTGGTGCCGTTAAAAAATGCTTTTATTTCCACTACTGCTCACGTTCATAGAGCACTGACAGGGGCTTCCACCATGGCGGCGTGCTTCGGTACACATGAAAACTGATTTCAGTAAGATGCGGTCTTGTTCTAAGCTTCACGACAGAATGTAAGGAAGTACAAACGATGCTGTTGGTTAAAGAGGAAGAGCCAGCCGGGTACATATCGTTCCTGTCTAATAGTGTGTGGCAAGCAATTCCTGTTCGTGTGCGAAACAATTCCGTGGTGTAGCTGGCTCACTTCCATTACACACTTGCACTGCAGACAGCACTGTTACTTACTCGTATAACCAAATTGTTTAACATTTTCGATACATGTACCACCCCATTACAATTCTTCCAACGGTTTATCTATCATTTTGATTCCAATTTTTTCCTTTTTCAGTGCTACCTTTAAAATTCACTCAAAGGCCTCAGGAATGACTAACCCGCGACCCACCGTTTACGAGTTATCAATTTCACCTGGAGACCAGAGGAGGCTGTCGTGTTCACCTTGTGTTGTAGCATTCAGTTACTTTCACCAAGCAATTAACAGACTGCAATATGCGAAGAGACCTTTCGTGTTTTCTATTACACCCAAGGTAAACACTTTGCTCTAGTTTCTTCCCACCACCACCACCACCACCACCAAAGTCTCTCTCAGCTGATTCCCTGTTGAGCACCTCTCTTCCCTACAAGCCCACCGATTCCTCTCGCGTATATGATAAAACGGTATTCTTCCCTATTTACCTACTACTCTCTCAGGAAAAAATTTTCCGTCTCAAAGCTCAGGCTTGGGCCAGGCGCCGTCAGAATCTAGGATCCTCGCAATTTCTATTCGACATAACTGTTTAGTTGAAAGCGGTGTGCACACAGCCAATCAACTGTCGCAAACATTTGTTAACAGGCGTTCGTGTGCGCGTTTCCTGCTCGCGCTATGAATTACTAACAAGTGGAGTGTTTGACACCGATTTTGATATAGTTTCCCAAGGACGTTCAGTATTGGAAACAAAGAGACATGTTTCGGATTTTTGCCAGACACTCCCTAATTTCTGAAAAATCTAGGTCAAAGTTAATGACCGGAATTCGTATTTTCTACGGTATAATCTAAAGATCGGCTAAAAAACATAATTACATTGGAATTATTAGCGTTTTTGTGTTTTCTTGCTCTAGCTTGGGTGCTCGTCATTCAATGTGTGTAGCAGAGCGAGTTCGGCGGTCAAGGCATTACACTACAAGACTGCTGGTCCGTGTCATTCGACATCACAGCGGAGCAGACAATTACACGATAGGGCAGACGCTATTAAAATTCATGCGTTGGCCCATAACCAGTTGCCCACGCCTGTCTTTCAAGATATGCTTTTACACACTTGGAACGCATTCAAATTGGTATCTCACAAATCTATTTTTGGCAACGTGAATCAGACATCTTTTCCACGAACAATAATTAGCAGAAAACAGGTCAATGCGGCGAGATTTCGCTCGTGTGTTGCCCATGCTGTCAGAAATATTTACGTTTTGCCTGTTTCTGTGACAACTTTCACCCCAATCAGAGAGAGAAAGCTCACGAGGAGACGGTCACTTAGATTTAAGTTTGTACTATACATCACAATGAAACTGTCAGTACATTATAATGTATATTTATTTGATTACATATCACTCCTCATGTTTCACTTTTTTTAAAGTGAAAGAAAAGTATTACAATTATCACAATATCATATACACTAGGAAACAACGAATGAAAAGCCAAAAATCTAACACAGACCGGTAGCTTCGTAATGAGATGCCTTGACCTGTCGACCGCCGACCTCGCTGTGCTAAACACATTGAATGACTTACCTAAGCTACAGTGTGGAAACACAAACTTTAGTAACTAATGTTATTAACATTGGGACCCATATTGTATTAACAAATGTGTGTTTTTGGACGTTCTTTCGATGTATACCTTTGAAAATAAGGTTTTTACGTCATCAACTTTAAACTAGTTTTTAAAAACCAGGGACTGTCTAGCAAAGAATCGTAACATGTATTTCCAGTGTAAGAACGTCCATGTGAAATTTTATCAAAAGCTCTTACCCGCATGGCCCCTTTACTTGAGTGAACAACGTAATAGCTTTCATTGTACCTTATTTAAGACATTGAAAAAGATACAATTCAGTTCAGGAAAGTCTTACGATTTTTACAGAATGATTGAAAAATTTAGTGCAATACTCTCAGTAATTGGTCCATACTTATAACGCTGTAACATCTGTATCAGCAGGAGACTAAGTGTAAATTTAAGATAAACGTATTCGCAAACATTTTAATTGATCAGTTAAAAAAATAGATTCCGAATAATGACAAAACAAGTACCGTTTGTTGTGACAAATTCATCTCGTAGCCTGTTTATACATTTCGTAAAAGACTCCGTGTCGTCGATGGTAATATCCACCGGTTTAAGAGATAACGTTCGAATTGTTGAAACGAGTGAACGGTCGCAGATCGACTGTGCGACTGCCAATACACGGCCTTGCGAAACCACCGTCCAACAACCGTCTGCTCAGCTGTATTTCGCAGTTCAGTCTAAAGACGCCGGTGGGTTTTTACCATTTTCCTGCCGAGAGACACTACTTTTCAGTCCAACTAATAGGATGAACGTATGTCAACCTCCGTAGTCGACCATTACCTTCCAAAGCAAATCTAAATAGTTGTTCGACTGTAAGGCTGCTTCTCGTTTCGAAGGTCCCCTATCACTATACCCCGACAGCACTGCTTCATGTGGTCTTCAGACGCAATTTCTAGGATGAGAAGTATGAATAGCGCTTGTAATCTGGACACATCTCTGTTTTAGTTTCAAAATGTGGCCAATGCGCTTCTTGTAAGATCTGCCTTAATTATTCTTTACACGCTAACAGAAAGCAGGCAGGCCGTACAGCGTCACCTTTGCAACGAAAATATAGATGTGTTCAGATGGGAGAAGTATATTACTGATATTTGCTCACCGGACAGACAATTAGTCCTCCCTAGATAAATCTTTACAAGCATCATTCAATACTCTAGTAATTCCACTCCTGGACTTTATAACTGTCTGAATTCAATTAGCAAATGAGTCTATCTACAAGGTTATGCACGTACGGGGCATCCAAATTACGCCATTCGCTGAGGATTTGATAGCGCGAATCCACCAAATTGCGGGAATGCTAACGTCAGCGTGTTATTTGTTGTTCACACATATCCCATACACTACTTAGAGAGATCCAGTCAGAATGATTTCGCAGGCCAGTCGAGAGGTAATAGGGCGGGGATGTGTTCAAAAAACAGTCACATATTCTTCCAGAATAGTAAATTTTGCTGTTTTTATGTGCCTTGTGTAGGCTATGGCATTTTGCCAGGCTACCGCAAATGTTCATGGCGTGCAGTTCCCTTCGTGATGGTCTCTCGCTCGCAGTTTGGTATGGACCTTCATTCACTACCTGCAGCAATTCCTACCAGGCTTGGAAACGATTTGGGTTCCCAAGTCGTGAAACGTGTCTTCGATCCTCCTAGGCAGGACCTTTTTCCGATCGCAAATCTTACGTCGTGTTTTGTGGCGGCGGGGGGTTACACCACTGCTTTCCGACACATTTAACAGGCCGCCGCGAAACACCAACAAATCCAACAACTTCGCACACCGTATGGCTATGAGCACGGCAGAACAAGGCTGCCACACTGTCACGTCCTTACATTTACCCATCTTTACGTACAATGTCCGCTTGAAACGTTAATGTCTCGCAAATCACTACTGTCTTACGCTCACGTAGAGGCAGTGCGAGAGCGCGAGTGTATCGCTGCGTCACCTGTTAAGGCTTAACGATTCGTCTGTGCGACGGCAATAGGGTGACGTAACTTTGTGCGGTGAACCTATGACAAGACTAATGCTTGCCTCCTTTTTTTAAGGCAACTATGTAATCCAAGAAAAAACGCCATGACGAATCATTTGATTAGCGTCAGTACGTGACCCATGTACGAGGGCTACCCACTAAGTACGTTACGTTTTGGAATTAAAAATAAAGTATTGGAAATTTTTTTATTATATACAGATGAAAGCAACACTTGAATACTACTTTTCTACATAGTTGCCATTTAAATTAAGGCACTTATCGTAGCAATGGACGAGCTTGGAAATTCCTTCGTCGTAAAATTCGGCCGCCTGCGCCTTCAACCACGTGGTTACCTCTTCTTCAAGCTGTGCGTCGTCATCAAAACGCTGCATAGCCAACCACATCTTCATTGCTGGGAATAAGTGGAAGTCGCTCGGTGCCAGGTAGGTACTATACGGCGGATGAGGAAACAACTCCCACTTAAAAGATTCGAGAACTTCACGAGTGGCATTTGCCGTGTGGGCCCGGGCGTTGTGAATCAGTAAGATCTTTGAGCCCAACTTTCCACTGCACTTGTTTTGTATTGCTCTTCTGACGATGTGCAGAGTTTGGCAATACCTTTGATAGTTTATTGTAGTGCCTCTTTCCAGGAAATCCACAAGAATCACACCTTTTCTGTCCCAAAAGACAGTCGCCACGTGGTTGGAGGCGCAGGCGGCCGAATTTTACGACGAAGAAATTTCCAAGCTCGTCCATGGCTACCACAAGTGCTTTAATTTAAATGGAAACTATGTAGAAAAGTAGTATTTACGTGTGGCTTTCATCTGCATATAACAAAAAACTTTCCAATACTTTATTTTTAATTCCAAAACGTAATGTACTTTGTGGATAGCCCTCGCACACTCCAAAACTAGTACCAACATGTGACAGATGTAGCAGACGAAGCAGACGCCGATAAAAAGAATTGATGGAATATTTTCTCACAGTGCATGCCAATCACTCTTTCACAGACACTGAATTATCAATGTTAAGCTCAATCTCCTGTTACTTTTTGCGATATTCGTAAATGTCTGAAGGAAGCTGAGCTGATGATAGAAGTGGTAGATATTAATGTATTGTGAACGTTCTGTGTTGAAAGGTGCACAGCACACTTTCGCTCACTACCAACTACATTTTAGTCATGTACGACTCACTGTCACAACGGTGATTACATGGTTTTAGCTTCGCACCACTGCTAGTAATCCCTTTCAGTTAGAGATAAAGACAGCTGCAAAGCTCCCTGCGAACATCGGCGCTATAATGTAAACTCACGCAAAGTTGCACATATCCGCTTGGCCTTACCTCCATTGGTGAAGATCAGGGTGCAGACACTGCCCACATGCGCACCACTCCCATCGCCACTACTCGCCTCTACTTTTGAAGCGCGCACGGTGTTCCCCGGCCAGGCGGCAGGAGAAAGTGCAGCGGCCTAGACGCGGCAGACACTTGTCATCCAGCGGGCGGCGGTTGTGTGGAGAGCCGCGGGCAGATGATCCAGCCCAGACACACTGCTGGCTGCCCGCCAGCCGGCCTGAAGCAATATTTAGATCGCCCTCCCAGGTCTGAGGCACCGCCACACAAACAAACGACTCTACTCGGGCGTTAACAGACTTCCGTACACTGCAGCGTTTCGTCACACGGGAGACTATACCACCACGTCAGGGACGGGGCGGTTGGCGATTGGCGATTCTCGCCTGAACATCTTAATTACACCGCAAGTAACAAGTGTTTGGTACGGAGTTTATAAAACCGATTTCTCGACTGTTCCACTCCCCAACAGCACACGGGAAAAATAAACACTTAGATATTTTCGTGTGAACTATGATTTCTCGTGAAACTGGGAATCTCGCCAAATGATTTTTTTTAATTATTATGATCATTTCTTCTTATGCGGGCGGGAGCCTACAAACTACAGGATTAACATTAATAAAAACTTCAGTCTGGAACCGCGTGACCGCTACGGTCGCAGGTTCGAATCCTGCCTCGGGCATGGGTGTGTGTGATGTCCTTAGGTTGGTTAGGTTTAAGTAGTTCTAAGTTCTAGGAAACTGATGACCACAGCAGTTGAGTCCCATAGTGCTCAGAGCCATTTGAACCACTTTGAACTTACTAATTGCTCAGTCCTCCTGCTAAGTTAATCTTAGATCAAAATAAAGCTCTGAACAGAACAGAGAATCATCCATTCTTCTTCGACGGAAAACGAAAAGATGTTCAAGAAATACTGTCATTTCAAGCGACTGTACAAGGAAATAAACTATATAGTTCACGTAATAACATTTCTCATTAGAATCCACTTTATCAAGAACTTTTTTCCTTTGAAGTATTTTCATGGAACTCTTTGAAAGCATTAACTCTTGAAACCATACTTTTAAATACCACAACATCTTTATGATTTTTTAGATTTGTCATTCAATGTGTTCCTCTGTCCATTGGACGTTTATGGAGAAAAAACATCCTCCCGGCGTTGGCATTATGGCCTGGACGGGAAAATAATATTCTGCCAGTTTCAATAATTCCGAATACAATTCTCTATTATGGTAATAACATAATTTTAAGTAAAGTGTCAACTTGTCACGAGTAAAAAGCTTCTTAAAAGGCAACTTTTGTTCATAAAGTTCTGCAGTGATCAAAGAATTTGTTGTCCCATTATACGTTTTTTCTAGAATAGCATTGACTGGGTTGATGTATATATAGAGCCCTTGATTTGTGACGATACGCACCGGTACCGCGTAACAGTGACTGGCAAAAAATCAGAACCGCAGATTTTGATATGTGCTACAGTAGAAATATTTACCAGCAAAATCTTATTCGCACTTTTAAAATACACAGAGAAGATTTTAAAGTAAGGTTTGCACATATATAAGATTATGTCTCCTTGTACTGATGCCCCGTGCTTACACACGTTAACTTTGAAAGGGCCATAGTTGTGCGTCCTCTGCTTCACCGCTAAAATGCCTGACAGGCTGTACTGTATATTTTTAGTCTGACGTGACCGTAGAAAACTAGACATGTCCGGCTAAAGGAGGACACCTGGTAATCCTGATTGCAGTAAAACACAAATTATTTATTGATAACAGTCCCAGTACTTTCATCTAGCCCCACTGCCCGTAATTAATGGCGTAGGATTCGCTATTTGTCGAACAAGAATTGTTTGAGCGCCAAGCTTTCATTATCCTTCGCAGTGGGATGTATGACGAAACAAAAGTTTTACCAAGTTCTTGTTCAGCTGCTTCATCCACCACGACCACCACTACGCCACTGAAGTCAACTCGTACAAACAAGTGACACACACACACACACACACACACACACACACACACACACAGAGAGAGAGAGAGAGAGAGAGAGAGAGAGAGAGAGACCGCGTGTCTCATTTGTCTGACGAGGGGGTAGTATCTTTGGAGTAGCGCTTTGCGCGCTGGACCGTCTCGCTGCGGGCGCTGCGCCTTTGTTTGCTGACGTCAGCAGGCGGCGTCCCGGGGCTGTTGCCGGGAGCGGGTCATGATGTCAAGGTCGGGCCCCGGGTAGCCTCGCCACGTTGCAGTGCGGAACGAGGCCTAGCACGCGGTGCGCCAGATATCGACCCCGCCTAACCGCGTCTGTTCGGGAACGTGTAAGCGCTCTGGCAGGAACAATGGTCCAGTGCGCATCCACACTACACTATCATGTAAACAAATCGGTTTGAGAGCTCGGCTCCACGGACGACGACGCCGAGTGACTGTACATGCGAAAGACATATGCTAGACGTGTATCTAATGTATACTGGACAAAATATGTCAAGTTTTAAGATCTATTTTAACTTTGTTGTAGCAAAGCAATTAGTCCAAGATTTTCTTTTTGTCATCTACTTACATTACCGAAGAATCACCAGAATGGACCTCTGAACTAAAAAGGCCACTTGAGTGAACGTCACGTCGGAAGGGACCCAGTTTTGAACTTAGCTGTGCAAGTTTAACATCGCGACCCATGGCACATATCTCGCTTTATCGTGTCCGAAATTCAGTATCTGGTATTATCAGCCGATAATATTAATATAGAAATTCCCATCAACATGTATACTAAACGGCCAAATGCCCTTGACACAATCACGAGTCTATTCTCATAATATCTCTGCGAAGTGGTAAGAGGCAGAGAGAGAAATTAGTACAATGTTTAACGGCTGTTTACCTAGTTTTAAATAATAATTCAAACTTACGTCAGAAAACGAAATTATTCTTACCAGAGCCAGATCAACTTTTTATAATCCTAAATTGCGTAAAGGAAGACTGAACCCAAGTTGATGGGACCTACACGAACAACGTTTGGTTTACTCGTAACATACTCTTTGCCTCTAGAGCATATAGACCTTGAAACTTGCTGTTTTAAATTCTTCCACTGATTGTTAAAACTAGTCTAAGTGATTTACAAGGAAACAAAATTAATTTACAATCAAGATATCGATAAGAAAGTACAACTTAGGAATTATGAAATAGAACCGGGTGATGCATTTTTGCATATATGAACAAAACACAGGAAATGTCAATCTTACAATTTTTTGCATCAGTATTTAGGACACTGCTTCAATAAACTGCAGTTAAGAAAAATACTGTGTTTCATCTGAAATGAATTTCGAAATTCTTATTTTCAGTCTACTTCAAATTTCCATACTTCTTAGATAATTTTCGGGGAAAATATATGAAGAAATAAGACAGCTTACAGCTAGTGTTCTTGGTGTTGATTGTGTGTGTGTGTGTGTGTGTGTGTGTGTGTGTGTGTGTGTGTGTGTGTGTGTGTGTGTGTGTGTGTCAGAGAGAAACGTAAACACTGAACACAAATTTAAATGTTGATAAATCTCATCTGGAAAGATTTGTGGTATGTGTAGCCTTATATACCAGTCAATCGTGGAGGACCAACAGTACTTGCAAGAAGAGATTCGAAGCTTTTGAAACGTGGTGCTACAGAAGATTCGGTTCAGATGAAGAGAAGAACCTGTGGTACAACTTAACATGGGATTGGTTGATACAATACACTATAAATCATAAAGGAACATTTAATTTAGTAATGGAAAGAGGTAAAAAATGGAACACTAGTACAATGAGCAGCTTCCTGTGGACGTAGGTTGAAGTAGTGCAAACATTAAAATGCTTGGACGGTACTAACTAGCGTACAGCTGCACCAAGGTTGTCTTCGGACTGGAGAGAGTAGAAACAACAACAAATGTAGCTCATGTGCTGTACACAATGCTGTGTTAACACAGTAAGGATGTCTAATTTTGATCGAGAGCCTGAAAACTCATCTTGGTCGATATAAACCAATGAAAGTAAAAGACGTGATTCAGAAATGCTCAGTTTTGTTTCTGCCACTTTTTATTAATAACTGTAAGAAATTTTCGTGCAATGTAAGATTTGTTGCCTTATTTCCTGCTGACTAGGTCATACCTTGAAGCTATTGTCACATTTCTCCATATAGAAATACCTTTTTTCCCACTACCTAAAATAAGTTTGGATCCTTTTATACCGAGATAACCGCGATGTGTCAGTAGCCAGGAGCAAGAGTAATGACTTCTTAATACCTAATATTACAGCTTCGTGCGTTTATGACTTTTTGATGCACATGATACTTGTGCCTCACTATGTTGAATAGATTGTGCGTAAAACTGCACGAGTCGAGGAGAGTGTCTTAATTTGCTCGGCGCAGAGGTGACCGGCAAATTCTAGAGGAATGCTGTGGCGCGCACGTCATCGCTTACTTAGGAGCGCGGACCTGCCACAGCAAGGTCAAACTCGTGACCAGCATTCAGACACCGACGAGCTCCGACCACTACACAGGCGCCGCCAACGGCAGCACGCAGGCGGAGACCACACCAGTCTCTAGTGTCAGGCTGCATATAAACTCGCTGTCCAACTTCCAAGCAATTTTCGTATTTACTACAGGTTATATTCGTATTTCTTCTCACAAAAACCTTAATAATTCCAGGCGGATTCATCTGTAATCTAGAGGTGTCAACGTACCGTTCTTCAATAGTCTAGGAGTTATTCTCTAGATGTTATCGTCTTCTGAGGGGCGTTTTCACATCCCTTAAGTGGCTTTTGAACGGTGGTAGGAGGGGGATGGGGGAGGGACTATGAAGGAAGGAACACAGTGTAAATTTGACCGGCGTCCAACTTTTGTTGTTGGTTGCTCTCATAGCTAATAACAGACAAAAGTTTGCCCGTATTTAATTTCCTAACGATCAGTACGGTAATGTAAGGAAACTAAAGTAAGCATAATTAAAATATTTCTATTTCGAGCTGATTTATAATTCTGACCAAACTAACTCGGAAGGAATGACCGCAAGCATTGTGTCTTTGAATCTGTACACTCGCATACTGATATTGAAGCAAAGATCCAGCAAGGGAACGCTGCAAATTCACTGGAGCAGCATAGACCGCGATTAAAATTGATCTAGTCGGTCTCACAACCGGAGCATTGTATGAATAGATTTATCACCTCACATATAAATAGACAAATACCTTAGTTTGATATAGAAAGAGCCAAAGTTGCACGAGTAACTTTTTATCTAAGCGACGACTAGTTACACTTGACCTGAACCCGTTTTCAAATCATCCAGACAGAATTTTTTTTGTAAATAACAGATTTCAGCTATCAGTCGTCCTTTTTAAATTTTATTAGCATATCAGGACGGCTGATAGATTTCAACTATACAGGGTAATTCAAAAAGAATACCACAACTTTAAAAATGTGTATTTAATGAAAGAAACATAATATAACCTTCTGTTATACATCATTACAAAGAGTATTTAAAAAGGTTTTTTTCACTAAAAAACAAGTTCAGAGATGTTCAATATGGCCCCCTCCAGACACTCTAGCAATATCAACCCGATACTCCAACTCGTTCCACACGCATATCAGGCGTAACAGTTTGGATAGCTGCTGTTATTTCTCGTTTCAAATCATCATTGGTGGCTGGGAGAGGTGGCCGAAACACCATATCCTTAACGTACCCCCATAAGAAAAAAACCGCAGGGGGTAAGATCAGGGCTTCTTGGAGGCCAGTGATGAAGTGCTCTGTCACGGGCTGCCTGGCGGCCGATCCATCGTTCTCGGCCGTCCAGAACTTTTCCCTTTGCACAAACACCCATTCTCTGTAAACTGTTTATACCAACGTTTAATACACCACCTATCAGGAGGTTTAACACCATACTTCGTTTGAAATGCACGCTGAACAACTGTCTTCGATTCACTTCTGCCGTACTCAATAACACAAAAAGCTTTCTGTTGAGCGGTCGCCATCTTAGCATCAACTGACGCTGACGCCTAGTCAACAGCGCCTCAAGCGAACAAATGTACACTAAATGAAACTTTATAGCTCCCTTAATTCGCCGACAGATAATGCTTAGCTCTGCCTTTTGTCGTTGCAGAGTTTCAAATTCCTAAAGTTGTATTTTTTTTTGAATCACCCTGTATTTTACAAGTAAATATAACAGTCGCTGCGTGCAACAGCCCTCTGAATGGAAGGTAAAATGATGAAGATAAAAAAATATTTTTCGAATCATATAAACGAATCAGTATTATACATATAATCAAGTCAAAACATTAACCATGAACACTGAAAGAACAAACATTAACCGTCACTGGACGTGGTTAAACTTTACTTCGTTACACGTGAGCGTATGATCTTGACATGGTTTATATGCTGCTGCGGAAAATATTGTTTTGTCTGGATTATTTGAAAATGAATTCCGTTAATCTGAAACTAGTCAGCAAGTAAATAAAATGTAAAACTTGCACCTTCGGCTGTTTCTGTATCGAACTAGTTAACACAAGTTACTGTCCTGCAATTAATCCAGCAGGCTAGAAATCCATAAGTATCTTCGCGGCTCATTTGTGAGAAGACTTATTCAAACGAACATATGAAGCCTTCTAGGCTAAGTAATAACCTTGAAAACATACTTTCGTACGAAGTGGGTTAGCCTATTTCATTTTTGCAACCTTTTAAAACAAACTTTGTTAAACGTAACGTTGCAGGTAAGTTATTCGGAAAATCGACTTGAACCGCTGACATCTTTGTACGAGTAGAACGCAATTTAGTAAATCTAATATGTGAAATATGTAGTGGATAGAAGTTTAACATACAGTCTGCTGTAGCTGCACAAAATAATGCTCGTACTTAAACTGTTAGCACTATACGGATGCCTGACGCATGTGCCAGGATTTAACACTGAGTAATGACAGTCATTAATACATGAAATGGGCTTTAACATAGAAAATCTAGTTCACAAAAATATATTCAGGACTGTCAAACATGATTTCATTTGAAGTATTAAATAGCTTTTGAACATAAGTTAATAATTATGTACTTTTTAGCAATGCCGAAATTTTTACTTAATAGTGGTAGTGTTGCATAGGTCTTCACTGGCAGGCCCGGTTTGATGCAGCTAACCGCAGCAGCCTATCGTGTGCCAGCTAATTCATCACCATGCAACTGCTGCAACCACGTCCATTTGAACCACCTTACTGCATTCAAGCCCTGGCCTCTTAATTTTCACCCCTGACTTACGCCCATTACCAAACCGACGATTCCTTGATCCATAAGGCTGCATTCAATAAACCGCTTCCTTCTTTTCGCCTAATTGTGATACAAGTTGCTTTGCTCCCCCATTCGATCCAGTCTCTTCTCTTTAATTATTCGATCTACTTATCTAATCCTTGATATTCTATAGTAACACCGCATTTCAGAAGGCATTCTTCTTGCCTGAACTATTTATCATCCACATTTAACTTCCCTGCAGGGCGATACTACAAACGAACACCTTCAAAAAGACTATGACTCAAACTTTCATTAGACATTAACTACTTCCTCTTTCAGAAATGCTTTCCTTGTCATTACCTGTCCATTTTGTATCCTCTCCTTCGGTCATCACTTATTTTGCTGCCCAAATTGCTGAACTCATCTTGTTTATGGGGTCATTTCTTAGCTCCCTCATCATAGCCTACACGCTATTAACCTTGTTTTACTTTTGACGAATATCTTTTGTCTCTCTTCAAGACACCATCCACTCCGTCCAACAGCTCTGAAGTCACTGTCGTCTGACAGAATTACCATGTCAACGGCACATCGCAGAGTTATTTCTTCTTATGAACTCTAATTAGCTTCCTAAGTGTCTCCTTGGTTTGTTCTAATCCTTGCTCAAAGTAGCGATCGAATAACACAGGCTAGATGCTACAGCCTATCATATTCCCCCCCCCCCCCCTCTGAATTACTACTTCCCTTTCGTTCTCTTCCATTATTATAGCGGCAGTTTTGTTTCGTTCCTTGTATTTTTCCCTTCTAATCTTGAAATTTATCGTTCTTAAGTCGTAGGGCCGATATTGCCTCGTGTGTTGCTACACTTATTTGGAATCCAATGTCGCATTCTCTGAGGGCTGCTATTACTTGATTTTCCATTCTTCTGTAAATAATTCGGGTTTTAGTATTTCGCAACCATGACAAAATGGTTCAGTAATATTCGCGCCTACCCCGTTTTGTAGTTTTGCGATTTTCTGCAATTGTTGCAGTCTAATTACTGGTTTGAAAACTGAAATACCTCTTACTGAAAATTACTGATGCAGAACGGAAACTTCTTGAGCGCTACGAAGGCGTGGTTTAGCCCATGGAATCAGTTACTATACTGAAACATTTACGAGAATCTTTGCAGACGTTGCAATGTGGAATGGACATATCAACGGACTTTGGGAAAGAATTGCCACTTAGTTTGAGCGATAAAATTTCAAGTCAATGGTAATCCAAACAGACGGTCCCTTGTCAGTCTAATGGAGTAGGTATTTAGATGTGGCATCGTAGTTTAGAAGTGAATTATCTCCACTCGTTACCATACATTACAACATATCCCGTGAGCATCTCTGTATAGCAGATATTAATTGCAATCTCCGCCTTTCCTCAGCTGATGCAATTATCTATTAAAAAAATTCTACTCGGTCACAGTTGCAGTAATACCTCTATAGATCTGGAGGAAACATCCTGGTGCGAAGGCTGTCAGTTAGCGCTCTAACTGTAGGGAAAAGAAAAGTTCTTCACTGCACGAAACTTAATAGTTTATCTTCTGATACAGGGTTAATTGATGATAAGCGTCAGTTCATACAAATATTTGACAGGAACAATGTGTACAGGTACGGTTAGATCAATTATACAGGCTCAGTTGTGGGTAAAGCAAATTACGAAGATTCGCCGGTAGTTTAGTGGAAAATCACAGTTTCTCAAAGAGATTGCATACACTACGCTTGCAAGGCTAATATCACGTCGGAGTCACAGCAGACCCAACACGCAAGCAAATGACGACGCTGCGAGCTGTCAGTTTCGTTTGACTTGCTAAGAATAACAAATGTTGACCAGTCTGAACTAGTGGACACAAAGCCATTGCGTATCTCGCGACTACTGTTGCGAAATCGCTAGGGCGAAAGCTGCGATTTGCGTTCAGCGCCCTCTGGATCTGTGAAATTTTCAGTTGACACTCGGCAAACAGCATTCCACGACTGGAATGGAGAGAAACCTTAGTCCACAGCACAAAAAAATGAAGCCTGTACTATGCAGTTTACAGCGATTCGTAAACTACAATTTGTATATCTAGTTGCGCCTACATTTATCGTTGCATGGGAAGCAACTCAAGCGTAAATAGGAGAAAATACTAAAACACCTCTCACCGATATTCAAGCCTCTAAAACAGAATGGCGTCCTCCGTGTCAACGAGCACGTACTTAGGAAACATCGACCACGTGGAAGGCAACTGGTGGTTTTTCTCAGACAGACATCCTGAAAGCCATGGATCACGGCAGTTTATGTCCGAATAGTATTTGACTCAGTGCCACACCTAGGTTTATTATCTAAAGTACGTTCGTTCGGGGTATAAAAGAAATTTGTGACTGGATTGAGAATTTCCTGGTAGGACTCACACAGGATATCTTCAATGGAGCGTCATCGACAGACGTAGATGTAACTTCAGGGGTGCCACAGGGAAAGGTGGTGGGAC
Source organism: Schistocerca gregaria (assembly GCF_023897955.1). Classification (NCBI taxonomy): domain Eukaryota; kingdom Metazoa; phylum Arthropoda; class Insecta; order Orthoptera; family Acrididae; genus Schistocerca; species Schistocerca gregaria. The sequence goes on from NC_064921.1 coordinate 244,916,450, forward strand.
CCATGCCGTTCATTTTGTATCTCAATGACCTCGGGAACAATATTGATAGTAACCTCGGACTATGCAGTTGATATGTACAATGAATTACTGTCTGAAAGAAGATGCTTAAAAATTCAATTGGATCAGTTACGGTTTCAAAGTTGTGCAAAGATTGGTAACTTTCTTGAACTGTTCAGAAATGTAAAATTACGCATTTCACAAAACGAATGAACTTAGTAGCTTACGACTACAGTACCTTGAGTCGCAATTTGAAATGGTGAATTACTACAAATATCTGGGTGTAGAACTTCTTAGGGATGTGAAGCGTAACGATCACATAGGCTCTGTAGTAGGTAAAATAGGTGTCCGACTTCAACTCATTCGTAGAATTCTTGAGAAATGCAATCAGTCTGCAATGGAGTTTGCTTACAAATCACTAACAACCCATCCTAGAATATTGCTCAAATGTGAGAGACCCGTATCAAATAGAACTAGCAGGGGTTATTGAACGTATACAGAGAAGGCAACACGAATGTGTGTGATCTGTAGGAGACTGCGCCAAAATAACGATGGAATTCAACTGGCAGACACTTGATAGAGACGAACTACCCCGAGAGAAACTACTTCAGAAGTGTCAGGAACCGGCTTTAAGTGATCTATTTAATACAGGGGAGATTCGGGGAAAGGGGCCAGGCTGTGGTATCTTATTTTTAAGCTGAGTGGCAACATTCGAAAATGCATAGAAATTTGTTTTAGTATGCTACAGTTCAAGTGTAATATCGAATAGTTTAACTGCCTTGGGATCAAACAAAGTACTTTGAGCAGTTCCATTTTCAGAATGTGGCAGAATGGTCACTTTGCTAGATATCAGCAAGAACAGTGGCCACTTAGCTAAATGTCAAAAGAGCAAATTCTTTAAAAAACTGAACATTTTATTGCAAAACAAGATTAGAATTAAATTGTTTGCCCGTTTCACAAATAAACTCTGCTCCTCAACTTCTGATAGGAGTTTGTGGGCACTGAATCCATGGCTCTTCTGGCCTTTAATCTTAAAATTTTTCTTCGCTGTAAATTCACTGTTTGCATCGTTGTCATCAAAAAGTGCTTTTCTGGTGCTTGCTTCCCGCTCTTCGTATTCTTAACTGCCTCTCTTCGGTTGTTTCCGATCTTCCCTTTTTAATTTTTCCCCTGTCATAAAGACTTGCTAAGCATCGCACATCTTTCGGCCCCTAATTTTACGTTTTCCCGTTGCACAAAGTTGCCAGATGCCGCCACCTTGTCCGCATTGACACCGTTACACGAATGCTGTACACCCTATATAGTTGGACCGAAAATTCGGTAATTAAAGGAGAAAAGATATGGCACTTTCAACACAATTACGTTAAAAAGACTCAAGTCACGTACCTCGTCCATTATACATACACGAACTGACCAATTACTGTACATCAGCATAAGTAAAATCCACAATTATGAGCAGCAGCACGGCAAACAGGTTAAACTTCATGGGGTGACACGTTAAAAGCTTTTTCCGCACCATGTCAGTACATTATAGCCCCCAGGATCCCCAACAGCCACTTCGCCCGCCACGACCGCTTTGCTCGGCTCTCCCTGCTACCACCCCCGATTCGCATCGATCCATTAAGAACAGCGAGGACATGATTTGGCTAACTGCAGCACGCACAGGCGTTTAAACATTATTCAGGTGCTCCATATGCCACGCATTTCAGAGTGGTTTGTAAAATATGGATGAGAGAGGGAGGGAGGGGGAGGGAGAGAGAGAGAGAGAGAGAGAGAGAGAGAGAGAGAGAGAGAGAGAGAGAGAGAGAGAGAGAGAGACAGTTGGGTGGGGGAGGGGAAGACTTCCGGTGTTTATCTCAGGAAGCAATTTCCTCAGTGTTCCAAACAGACTACGCCGTACTCGGCGGCATTGTGGTAACGCCACAAGAGGAGGCAATTACTATCGGCACAAGACGAGTGAAGTGTAGGTAGCGCGAAACTAGCGTTGTTCTCTTGTCAGGTGCGGCCCACGTTCATCACGGCGGCTTATGGGAGCAACGCCCTTAAGACGTGAGACAAAACACGTGCTGCTGTGGCCTCGTAACACGCTGCACTGAGTCAACACGGAGCTACGCTGTGTAGCGATCTTATCTTCTGAGGCGACCGCGCACGGCTAAGAAACATACGCGTTTAGCAAACTTTGTAGTTTTTTTTTTACGAAAATTAAGTTGTAACACGCGTTTGTGCACTTAATACGAGGGCAGTTCATTTTTTTCTAGGAAATGACCACAATTAAATGTTTCCTTTGCAACATTTAGCTACAGCTTCCACTTAAATATTTACGTAGTGCTGAACGAACTTTCTTAAACCCTCATCATAGAAGGTAGCTGTCTGCGCTTTCCGCCAGTTCTCTGCGCAGGTCTGCGGCGCGTGGTCTGTGCCAAAAAGCTGCCCTCATAGCCAGAGGTTCAAGTTAGCAAAGAGCTGAAATCGGAGTCAGTTGGGGGTTGTATAGTATGTTAAATAACACTTCCCATCGAAAACATTGCAGGAGCTTCTTGGTTGTAGCTGCAGTGAGCTACCGAGCATTGCCATTACGGAAAACATTCCTCTTCGCTTGTTCTGAATGGCCCATCGGAGACCATTTTCTCGATTCGACTGTCCTAATCCGTGGAAAAGATCGGTTGACACTCCCTTGCTTCCCTGACCGCTTGCATCATGAAAATCTGTCGTCTTGCTGGATCCCGCGCACTTGGCTGTCACGCACGACAGTTACGTTATGCGGGCTGCATTACATCAGGCAGAACACCTCAATATGAAGAAATCAAATAAGAGAACGGACTTCACACTTAGCGAGGGACACTACTGTTCTACGCATCCTTTCGCGTACATTGTGCGCTCAGAACTCTGCAGGGCGACTTGACGTAATTGACGGGTTTACAAGAGAAGCTGCGCAGTACGTCTGCGCCAAGTCTCACTGGATTTTCACTATGATTTTAATTTCCAGACAGAATGGGTCTTGGAAGGAAAAAAAGGAAGACATCGTAATGGCTAATTACGTGTGTATACATTCACCCTCTGTTTTCTATTAGGCAGGAAAACCAATCAAAAGCTTCAATAGTAGAGAGAGTCACTAACCATGAGTTTGGGAGCAGCGAAATTACGTAACTGACCCAAAGAGGGCCACAGTGTGTAGAGACTTATCAATGAAGGTAAGTATTACATTAAGGAAGAAATTTAATTTTTTTTTTTAATTTTAAGACTAACGACACTGATAAACAATGGACAGGTACGCAGTCTGGATATTTTGCGTCAGTATCCAAAGCAACAAATACTTGTCTTTGCTGAGCTCCCTAGAATTAGAGAGATGACGTTACGAATTATTGATCTTTAACTGCAATAATCTGATTTGACAATAATTTGGCGAACCGTTTTTGCCTACAAAATACTGATTGCTCTTCCCACTCTTTATAGAAACCTTTTGTTTCACCATTACTCTCGGTAGGGCACCACCAATCATCAGCTTTACCACAGGTTAATTTTTCTAAGCTGATGACACTGTACGGGAAATAATCATCTCATTACTCGCAAACATCACTCGAGGTGCAATTAAGGATATTGTAAACCACTGCAATACATAAACAGCTGTATCCGAGGATTGCAGCATCTCACACCATCCCTGCTTGACTATGGATTAACGGAATACGATACTGCAGTAGGATAGAAAAACACACACGCTCTACACTTCATTTAATATTGATTCATAATTGGTTGTGAAATGGAGGGGAAAAAGAAAACAGGGTCTACACAGATGGGTCGCTTCAGACTGAAGCCACATCGATAAGTCACAGTGGGTTGAGCGGTTAAAACTTACCGCAGAACTTGCCGCCATAGTAGTACTTGAGGACGCTGAAAATTTGCAATACAATTAATTCCGTCAGCGTCGCATTCTGCGTTAACTGCCTACACTCTTGGAAGGAGACAGCGCAAAACGTCAAGAAGAAATACTACCAGATCTCACACTTAGTGTTTGGTCTATTTCAACATTCATTGCTTCAAATTAGACAGTAGTAACAGCAAACTGCGTCCTTCATCCAATTAGTAAGGACAGCACTACGTGCAAATTATCCCTCACATGACGACCGTACTGTGACTGCTACGAGAAACTTCCAGTCGTATATGACGATGTCCCACCTGCGCTTCTATCACGGATGGTTTATAAAGCACTTTATATAGCCCTGAACCACAACTGTGGCTGTGGCGCACGTGAAGACACTACCTACATCATTGACTGTCTTGTGCGGTCATTATAAATACGTCAACGACATCGTGTAGAAATTTGGACAACGGTTAACCACCAGCGTAAAGGTAGGAAGCAATTAACGATGTGATGGTATACAGACACATATTCAACGTCTTTGCCACTGTGTAGACGTGTCTTTTACATTGACATGACGGAAGTCTTAGGACATACACAGATATACAGATGGCTGTAGTACCGCTACGCAACAAATAAAAGAAAGGGCAGTGAATTGGCGGAGCTGTCATTTGCTCTCTGGTGATTCACGGGGACAGTTTTCCCAAAGTGATTATGGCCGCACGAGATTTAACAGGCGGTTGGGACCTTACGGAAATCGTTAGGGGGTTCAATATTTCGAGATTAACAGTGTCTCGAATTTGCCGAGAATACCAAATTTCAGACATTATCTCACTATGGACTATGCAATGGCCGGTGGCATTCGCTTAACAACTGAGAGCAGTAGCGTTTGCGTAGAAGTTGTCGGTGCTAACGAACAAGCAACACTGTGTGAAATAACTGCGTAACTCAATGTGAGACGTGCGACGAACATATCAGTTAGGACAATGCGGCAAAAATGACTGACGACGGATGCAATTGCCCCTGCTAACTTCATGACATCGCCTGTAGCACCTGTCCTAGGCTCGCATCCACACCGCTTGTATCGTAGACGACTGGAAAACCGTGGCCTGGTCAGATGAGTGCCGATTTCAGTTCGGAAGAGTTGATGGTAGGCTTCTAGTGACGCGCAGACGCCATCGATGCCACGGACACAAGTTGTCAACAAGGCACTGTGCAAGCTGGTGCTGGCTCCATAATGTTGTGGGCTACGTTTACATTGACTGGACTGGGTCCTCTAGTCCAACTGAACGTATCACTGACTATAAATTATTACGTTCGGCTTCTTGGGAGACATTTACAGCCATTCATGGATTTCATTTTTATGGTCGATAATTGTGCACGCCACTGAGCGACAGTTCACAATTGCTTTAACAACATTCTGGATCAGAAACTCTCCTCTTGGCAGCGGATATAAACATTAGAATGCCAACTCTAAGCAATCTGTGCTATTTCATTCAAGGTTAAATGGTAATCTAAATTAGTTACGTCCTAAATGAATGGTAGGTGTTTGAGGATAACTGAGTATGTCAGGATTCCGTACTTAGTCGGGCGACCCACTTCCAGGTTAGTCATCAAAATGAACAGAATCCTATAGTCTTTGTAATTTTATTGTTCTGTGTTGGTTCTGGCAAATAACCGTTCTTCCTGAGCGTTACCTGCCTCCGATTTGCACAGCTGTGGAGAACCAACCGCAACAGTGACACTGGTCTTGTGTGACGTGTTATCTGCCACTCAGCTGGAAAGTGCTGCTTCCGCGTTTCCGGAAACTGGTGCGGATGCTGACGTGTCAGAGTTGTGACGCTAAAGACAGCGCTGGCTCTTTCTGGGTACTGGAAGCACTCTATCCGTAGTCAGCAAGAGGAGGTATTCTTCGTGTTGCCGTGTTGGCGAGCTCGTACTGTGGCAGCCAAACACCGCTCTGAATACTAACCTACGTCACACTACTGCACGGTGTGGATATAATTATGGGAACACCAAAACAACACATTATGATGTGTAATACGGTGTAGGAAAACCACTGTCATTTGAATCGCTTCCAGTACTCTCGTAATGGATAAATACGGGTCCTTTATCGTTTCCAAGGGAATTTTATACCATTCTCCCTGCAAAATAGTGGTAACTTTAGGTCACGGTGATGGCGGTGGATAGCAAAAACAGCCTCTTCTCTCTAGAATAGCCCGCAGAGGCTTAGTAACTCAAATTTGGTGACTGTTGTGGCAAGGGAGACGCGAGCATGGGCATGAATGAACGAGGGCCTGTTGTCTTTGAACTCAGCGTCACCGTTGGGGAACGACTTTTGTACAGTGGGATCGATCTGAATAGCCAGAATGGTCACAATGCTTGGAAGTGTTGTGACCTTTCAGATTCTACATCTATCTACATCAACATCCATACTCCGCAAGCCACCTGACGGTGTGTGGCGGAGGGTACCCTGAGTACCTCTATCGGTTCTGCCTTCTATTTCAGTCTCTTATTGTACGTGGAAAGAAGGATTATCGGTATGCTTCTGTGTGGGCTCTAATCTCTGATTTTATCCTCATGGTCTCTTCGCGAGATATACGTAGGAGGGAGCAATATACTGCTTGACTCTTCGGTGAAGGTATGTTCTCGAAACTTTAACAAAAGCCCGTACCTAGCTACTGAGCGTCTCTCCTGCAGAGTCTTCCACTGGAGTTTATCATCTCCGTAACGCTTTCGCGATTACTAAATGATCCTGTAACGAAGCGCGCTGCTCTCCGTTGGATCTTCTCTATCTCCTCTATCAACCCTATCTGGTGCGTATCCCACACTGCTGAGCAGTATTCAAGCAGCGGGCGAACAAGCGTACTGTAACCTACCTCCTTTGTTGTCGGATTGCATTTCCTTAGGATTCTTCCAATGAATCTCAGTCTGGCATCTGCTTTACCGACGATCAACTTTATATGATCATTCCATTTTAAATCACTCCTAATGCATACTCCCAGATAATTTATGGAATTAATTGCTTCCAGCTGCTGACCTATTTTGTAGCTAAATGATAAGGGACCTATCTTTCTATGTATTCGCATCACATTACACTTGTCTACATTGAGATTCAATTGCCATTCCGTGCACCATGCGTCAATTCGCTGCAGATCCTCCTGCATTTCAGTACAATTTTCCATTGTTGCAACCTCTCGATACACCACAGCATCATCTGCAAAAAGCCTCAGTGAACGTCCGATGTCATCCACCAGGTCATTTATGTATATTGTGAATAGCAACGGTCCTATGACACTCCCCTGCGGCGCACCTGAAATCACTTACTTCGGAAGAGTTCTCTCCATTGAGAAAGACATGCTGCGTTCTGTTATCTAGGAACTCCTCAATCCAATCACACAATTGGTCTGATAGTCCGAATGCTCTTACTTTGTTCATTACATGACTGTGGGGAACTGTGTCAAACGCCTTGCGGAAGTCAAGAAACACGGCATCTACCTGTGAAGCCGTGTTTAAGGCCCTCTGAGTCTCGTGGACGAATAGCGCGAGCTTGGTTTCACATGGGGGGGGGGGGGGGGGGGGGCGGGTGGGATCATGAAATTCCACGTTGTGACTGCCAGATCATCCCGACTTTTGCCGTATTTCACTCTTGGGACGTAAACTCTGCCAGAATATCCCTTTTATCAGGCGGAATTTTCCAGGGCATCCCTAACCTGGAATAATACAGGGATGGCGGATTTAAAAGGTGGGACCCCACAGCAAGTTGGATGACAATACGGTAAGCGTCTGTGGCGCAACCCCTGTATCGCTCGTCGCCAGGACTGGAATGGTTAGGGATATCGGCATAGCGCAATCACGATGGAGTTAAGCAGCTGCCTTTACGAGCTGCAAAGACCAAGTTCGTGATAGGGAGCACTGAGATACAGGCAGTCAGTAGTGCCAGGAACACACTTCATGACATTGTGACTCGTTTACCCCGCACTTCCCTGATTATTACACCGAGTTCCGCGCCTCTGAGAACAGTTTTGGGCTTTTAGTCAAGTCGCAGTTGACATTCTGCAAGCTGCCCACGCTATCGTTCCTCATCGGTTGCGTAAGACGCTTGTCATCCTCGACAGCTGTGTACTCCTCTCGGGAGACGACATTTTGCCTTTCTATCGTTTACTCTCGCAGTCCACATTCTGTGCTCAGGTTATACACTAGTGAACGGGCACTGTACTTATTTTTCATACTCTTGCATATATGTTGTTTCATCTCGGTTCTTTTACATTATGTATATTATCCGTCTTTCCCTATAGCTTAAATATTTTTTTTCTAATAATTTCAAACATTTTGTTCCTTGGCGCAAAATAGTGCGCGCCAAAAGGCATTATAAACAATGAAATCTCGAAGACAACACACTGACTGAAATTATTACTGAGAAGGAACCCCTTGAGTGCGAGGTTGCATATGGCCAATAAGGTTTACGGCGTTAGATATCCCCCAAATTGTGTACCATATAACCACAATACTGGCTCCTAATGGCAACGAAAAGGGTGGGGGAGGGGGGGGCTGGAGGTAACCAGTGGTGAGCACAGTATGAGACTACAGAGCGTAGTTGAACTGGTTAATCGACGAGTAACTCTGAACTGTGCTAGAGTGCTAGTGGTGTTGATACAAAGCAGAGTAAAGGCAAGGTAGTGTGTACGATCGACTGTACGGACAATGTACATGGGTACAATGACGACGATACGTACTTAACGAGCCAAAGTGATGAAGCAGGTGTCGAGTCATGTAACTCATCATACTCGTCGGAGACGGAGCCACAAATCCAGTTTTCGGTCAAACGTAACGAAGGGCAGTGATTGTCTAAGGAACGCGTACTAAACAATTACTTACATGGAACATGTGATGAGCAGCATAAAAAAGCAACAATATGAACAGATTCCGAATAGGTTCGCAGCAATGTGACCGTGTAGTGCATAAGAACTACTACAGTTATTTAATGGACGCCGAGGTGCACTTGCTACAAAAATTGCTATTTGCGCGTTTCAAGGAAGCTCGATGCAATTTACAGATTGCGCATGACGGTGACCTACGTTACGGGCATCAAAGTGAGCGAGATATATATTACAGTGATTTCAAGGAAAGCCATGTATTGTTGGGTAACCATTGGAAGACATAAGATAAAATTTCAACCAAAGCGTCAACGACGCATAGCAAATTGCTCAATCAGCCCGAAAATTTGTAGATGAGAAACTAACTTATCCCATGGTTCAGTGAGGAATTTGTTTTTCAACTCCGACCAACAGTTATTTGAAGAGGAAGTGCATATGAAAGGAACCCTGGAAATTAGAAGTACCAAGAGATTTGTATAAAAATCAACAATCATCGATGCCTTAACGCATTCGTATACAATTTTGATGACTATTAATATGGATGGTACATTGGCAGGGAAGTTATTTACTGTGCTGCGAGAAGTTAAAAAATGGTTCAAATGGCTCTGAGCACTATGGGACTAAACATCCGAGTTCATCAGTCCCCTAGAACTTAGAACTGCTTAAACCAAACTAACCTAAGGACATCACACACATCCATGCCCGAGGCAGGACTCGAACCTGCGACCGCAGCGGGGTCAGACTGGAGCGCACTCCGGCCGGTTGCTGCGAGAAGTTGGAGGTTCTCTGCCCCCTATGGTACTTTCTACTGTGCAAGGGTAGTAGGGAATATTTACATTACATCAAGCAAGAGCGAGAAAATAGGCGTAAGAGAGCTACGGTATGAGCATTAATTTTGGCCAGCGACTGGTCCTAATAACTATTTTGCTCGATTCCTGATCTGCGTATAAAAATCTTACTCCTTTACAGCAAACTTACTCTCCTGAAAAGCGTCTGACATTGCAGTTCACTCCACTTGGAACCACTAGACAAATTCAACCTCAGCGCGTTCGTTTTTTCCGTGCCTATAAAACATTAGGTACACAAGAGACTGTTTCGCATTCGGTTTTATGCCATCACACTGCAGCATTTCTCATCGCCGTATTACATAAATATGATTCCATATGAATTCCTTAGGGGTGGATACCTAGCTGAAAGTCCGGCGCGGTTTCAAAATCCCAAGGACTTCGCCTTCGATGTTGATGGTGCGAACTTTTGTGATCACTGTGACGCCTCGTTTTTCATTCGATGTTCGCGACGCAACTTGTTCTGAACGTTTCTTGAATGTCTACGTTGTCCATTTGTGGTGTATCATACATACATTCCATAATAGGTTGTTCTCTGCATCTACTGAAGTCATTTTCTGTCATCCTCCAGATGCACATGGTGAGTCACTTTCAAATTACACTACTGGCCATCAAAACTGCTACACCACGAAGATGACGTGCTACAGATGCGAAGCTTTTCACAGCATTCACACAAGGTTGGTGTGCCGGTAGCGACACTTACAACGCGCTGACATGAGGCAAGTTTCCAACCGATATCTCATACACAAAACAGCAGTTGACCGGCGTTGCCTAGTGAAACGTTGTTGTGATGCCTCGTGTATGGAAGAGAAATGCGTACCATCACGTTTCCGATTTTGATGAAGGTCGGACTGTAGCCTATCGCGATTGGGGTTTATCGTATCGCGACATTCTTGCTCGCGTTGGTCGAGATCTAATGACTGTTAGCATAATATGGAATCGGTGGGCTCAGGAGGGTAATTCGAAACGCCGTGCTGGATCCCAACGGCCTCGTATCACTAGCAGTCGAGGTGACAAATTCGCATGGCTGTAACGGATCGTGCAGCCACGTCTCGATTCCTGAATTAACAGATGGAGACGTTTGCAAGACAACAATCATCTGCACGAACAGTTCGACGGTGTTTGCAGCAGCATCAACTATCAGCTCGGAGACCGTGGCTGCGGCTACCCTTGACGATGCATCACAGACAGGAGCGCCTGCGGTCGTGTACTCGCCAACGAACTTGGGTGCCAGAGTGGCAAAACGTCATCTTTTCGGATGAATTCAGGTTCTGTTTACAGCATCACGATGGTCGCATCCGTGTTTGGCGACATCGCGGTGAACGCACATTGGAAGCGTGTATTCGTCATCGCCATACTGGCGTACCACCCAGCGTGATGGTATGGGGTGCCATTGGTTACACGTCTTTGTCACCTCTTGATCGCAATGACGGCACTTTGAACAGTGGACGTTACATTTCAGATGTGTTAGGACCCGTGGCCCTACCATTCATTCGATCCCTGCGAAATCCTACATTTCAGCAGGATACTGCACGATCGCATTTTGCAGGTCCTGCACGGGCCTTTTTGGATACAGAAAATTTTCGAGTGCTGTCCTGGTCAGCACATTCTCCAGATCTCTCACCAATTGAAAACGTCTGGTCAATGATGGCCGAGCAACTAGCTCGTCACAATACGCCAGTCACTACTCTTGATGAACTGTGGTATCGTGTTGAAGCTTTATAGGCAGCTGTACATGTACACGCCATCCAAGCTCTGTTTGACTCATTGCCCAGGCGTATCAAGGCCGTTATTACGGGCAGAGGTGGCTGTTCTGGGTACTGAGTTCTCAGGATCTATGCACCCAAATTGCGTGAAAATGTCAGTTATAGTATAATATATTTGTCCAATGAATACCAGTTTATCATCTGCATTTCTTCTTGGTGTAGCAATTTTAATGGCCAGTAGTGTAGCTAAACTGGAGATTGAACTTGCGATCTCGCACTGAAGGGGTTCCTCGTGAGATGTCACTTGTGTTATTTGACAGTAATGTCTGATATTTTACAAACATAGGAAGTATGACCGAAGCATTACACTTCATACCCAGGATGCGTGCATTTTTGAACTTGTTTCTTTCGGTCCATCACCTTAACGAGTCCAGATTAATAATGTTGTCTAAAGTTAATTATGTGCTACTCCATATTTTAGAAGACTGTTTTGAGGTATACCACACCCAAGAATCATAGCAGCTGATATTTATTAAATCTGATTTCGCAGCAGTATGTGGGGTAATTAAATACGAGGTCACTGCATTAAATGTATTTTCAGTTTCGGTGCCCCTGGTAGGGCGACATAAATTAACATCAAGAGATGGGATTTAAATTTTGTTCTTTTCTGCTTTGATTGAAGTGCCATGTTAATAATTTAATTTAACACGAATTTAATTGCTTCTGGTTACATCAATATACAGACACTTTTAAGAGCTATTAGCGCAGAGTAAACGTGACACGCTCCGCTAGTGTTTATATCCTAGTTTTAGTAACAGCCGACAGCGCGCGCACACACACACACACACACACACACACACACACACACACACACCTCCCTCTCTCTCTCTCTCTCTCTCTCTCTCTCTCTCTCTCTCTCTCTCTCTCTCTCTCTATCTCTCTCTGTGTGTGTGTGTGTGTGTGTGTGTGTGTGTGTAAAATATAGACTAATCGTTTATTACAGAAACGTGCAAACATTCAGTAAATCGGAAAGGTACATTGAGATTTTTGTTCAAATGTTCTCCATTTATATACTACATACACATATTTATATATTTATTTATTACACGTACTTCTGTACTAAGATTTATTAAATTACCCGATCAATTAAAGCTAGACTTGACAATAAATGAAAGAAATGTTAATTGTTGAAGACAGTACGTGTACAGCTGTGGCATTAGGAACAAATATGAACAACCTGCTGCTGGATTAGATCATGTTTCAAAGTTCAGTATCTCAGCTCTCGAACACAACTGTTTTTGTTTCTGGAAAAAGGCTCACTGTGTGAAGTAGTGATTGTCGTTCCTGCTATCGGCTGGCAGTTTCCGTCAACATGAACTGATTGGAACTCTTGCACTGACTGGACAGATAGCACTTTCATATTAATCAAATAATGTAATTTCATAGATCTGAAGATGGGATTTTAAAACTCGAAACCGGTAGTGGTTTAAATAAATATTCGTACAACTGAAGATCTCTCTAAATTTTTGGGAGTACTAAGGACCCTGACTACAAAACCATCGTAAAACGCATACTGGCAACGTACGAAGGTCAAGGATGCAAGATGAGCTAAAGAGCTTATTTCTTACTGCCATACAGACTATTTTCCAGGAAACTTGGGAGCCTACAAATAAGATCACGCTGAAATATTTCAGAACGAGGTCCGTGATATGTACAGACGTTGCTAAGGACGATGTGATGTCAGTACGTTAACTGGCGAATGTTGCATGCACAATCGAGAAAACTGAGAAGGAATCCGGTGAAGCATCAAAGAGAAGAGGAAACGGTTGTTTACACTTTGCAAAACACCTATACTTGATAAGGATATAATTAGAGTTATTTTTAGAATCTGCGGCCTATAAAACACGTAATGCACCAAAAGATATGCAGTTGGAATTTCGTGTGGCGAAATATAACGACTTTTCTTTAAACTCACTCAAACCGCATGCAAGAGAAAATAACCAACACCAATTCCGATGTTAAAGCGACGCTGTATTTTGACACTTTTCTAACGAAGCGTAAAGGAGAGTTCCATGTTAACTTTCGGGACTAGCTTGCAGTTCTTTTTTCTTTCATCCTTCTGCGCTTTAGTGGAAACTGTTTCTTTGATCTTGCTGCAAGTTCTTGCCGACCATGACACTGCTGACACGTAAGTAGGAGAATGGCGCAAAGACAGATGGACCGAAATCAAATATTAGACCACTGGAACTGACGAACATATACAGTATAATAGGTCACCGTAGCCAGGCAAGTGCGAAATGAACTTACCGATTACTTTGTTTCATCAGAAGAGGAAGTAGAATAGCTGTACAGACGTCTAAATTTTAGCTTATTTCTTTAATGTTACAAAAAACAGCTACACATTAATAAACACTGAAAAAATTTAAGATTTAATGTGAAAGTCATCTCTTAGTGAAATGACTGACCGCAGTTCTGTATCCTGTTTTCAAATGCTTGATGTACAATAAAAGAAACGTTCGAAACTTGCATACCTTCTCAGGTTTTAATTCGAGCGAGGTCTTTATTTATTTCATTCAATAACATTTCTTTTTAATGCAAATATGTACGTCTATATACCCACTTCATCGTCAAAACTTTTCAATTTCGTTCTTTAACGATATTTCTTCATAAATAAAAATGCAGCAACCTTGTCGACCACGACACTGTAAACATCTACATCATACTCCGCAAGCCACCTATTGGTGTGTGGCGGAGGGTACTTTCGGTACAAGTATCTGATCCCTTCCATCCTGCGAATAGTGTGTGGGAAGAATGACTGTCGATAAGCCTTGATACTTGCTCTAATTTCTCGAATTTTCTCGTCGTGGTCAATAGGCGAGATTTGTGTGGTTGGGGGGGGGGGGGGGGGGGGGGGGGGGAGGGCACAGTAATATGTTGTCCGACTCCTCCTGAAAAGTGCTGTCTCGAAATTTCAATAGTAATCCCTCCGTGATGCACAACGTCTCTTTTGTAACGTTTGCCAGTGGAGTTAGCTTAGCATCTCCGTAACACACTCGCCAGATAAACGTGACGAAACGCGCCGCGCGCTTCCCTGGATGTCCTTTATCAGTCCTACCTTCCACTTGCCTGTCCCACGCAGCAACTCTAGTAGAAACATTTCTGCAAGTACAAGGTAGTTAGAATTAAACTTCCGCTACCGAGGGGATCCCTGCGGAAAAAGAGTGATCATAAGAAACATTTAAAAGGACGTGAGGACGAGGAATAACGAATAAAATATTGAAAGAAAAATTTGAATTTCCACATGAGAAGATAACATTTGCTAACCGCGTACCATGTTTACGTTCCAGGTTACAAACGTTACTCAATATGACTAACACCTCTATCCACGACAGCCTCAAAGCTTGTACGAATAATATTTTACAATTGTTCGCAACTCTTTTCGAACGGTGGACCATGGAATGTTCAGCCAACGTGACAGCTCGTGTATTGCTTGGAGATCACGCACTGCGTCCAGCATTCTCACCCATGGCAGCAGTACATTCAGTTGTTGGCATAATTGGCCGTCGGCCTTTCCCTGAAGCAAATCCCAAATGGCCAGGTAATCCGAATTTGTGCATCATTTTCGAGCGGAGTGAGGATCTCTCGGCATTCCCTTAACGCGCAGATACTCGTGTTGAGGAGCATCAACACTGCTGAGAGAACAGCTTTACGAGTGAAGCCCTGCTCACTTTGTCCAGACCCATGCTGGCTCACTGGAATTGTTATCTACGGTGATGTTCGTTTTTGAACGCTAACTCGTCGTATCAGTACCGGCGTCTAATGGCACGTCATGACACTAACACTATTTACTAAAACAGAGGCTTTTAACTAGTACAACGTTTAAAATTTTTATGTGCATGAGTATGTATCCATGTGTTTCAATGTGCGCGAGTGTCTCGCGCGTAAGTGCCCTCTCGGTGAAACTGTTTGCTCTAGTGCTACCTGACCCTCTCCACGCTAGATCACAGGCTGAGTACTGATAATATTCCGTGTTCGCATCGACCATGCTGTACAGATGGACGTGATATTTTAGTTTTAACTTCTGACCGACGCCTTTGACACGATTGTTTTCTGTATATCCACTGCACTATGTGATTTTGGTAAGTGACCAAAAGTTTTTGTGCTTTTAATACTTTGGTAATCTTCATGGTTACTTAAAGCTAAAAGTTTATTCTTCTGTCTCAGTTATGGTGCTAAGTTTTTTGCTAATGAAGGTGTCTTTCTGTTCATGTGTATTTTTGCTTCTGATTAAGGTATATTTAGATATACCGAAACCGTGGTCAAGGGTTTCAATAAATCTTTATCCTGCAACTGTTTGGCTGTTATTTACCGTGAGAACTACTAACAATGCTAACCCTGCAGCGCAGTCTGATGATTCCTATAACGTTGGGTACCCATACTGTCTCAAGTAACGAAGTTTAATTATTATCACCCTATACTTAGAATACGCTCCTGAACTTAATCCGCCAAACCGACCTGGAGAAGTGAACTTAAGTTTTTTGTTCTGATGTATATAACTCAACAAGCGCTTGCGGAAGTTACTTGCTAGTGGATACAACGCTTCATAATTGGCTCTTTTTTGCATTTACCGAAACAACGAAGTGTAATAACTAAGTTGGTGCGTTCCATACGGTACAGTTTGTAACATATGTATGGATCTGTAAATAATGACCAGATAAACAAGGACTCCCTACTGAAGGTTGCGGGCTCCATGTTTACTTGGTTCAAAAATTCTTAAGTCGAAAATTTGCTGGCTTTATAAAAAAGCGCAACTGTAAAACTTTCATTGCGAAAGCCTACTACAATTTACTTCACTCTCAGTCTGAAAGATTATTGAATGCTGAATCCATACTATTTATGATCAGTTAGTGATACTTCTCAGGGCACCAAGTTAAGGTTAGGTTCTTTATAACCGATTTACGAGGTGTCTAAATACGACGTTTCTTTCACAGAAACAAATCACTCCTTCAGCCACAAATCGCTAAGTGCATCAGACATCAGAATGGACTGTACAACGACTAAGGTGTCGGAAAGGGAAAAAGACATAAGTTACTTCAGTTTCATATGTCGTGTAACCAACGAATGGGTACAAGTTCTAGCACGGAATCTTCCACAATTGCTTGATAGTTTCCTGGACTTAGCAGCTTCCGGCATAATACAGTCGCTGGCGGGCACAGTAGCCTGAAGTTAATGAAACTGCAGTTATTCATATACGTGCTATGACAGTTGGAAATACTAACGACGGCATTATTAACAGCGGCTACTTGCCGTTTTCTTCTCTGTAAGAATTAACGTGTATTAATGACCACATCTCATTTACGCAGTACAGAACAACCTTAACGTATATGAGTGGTGTTTGTTCCGATCATCTGTAGGCCAATCCAGTCACAGCATAAGCCTTTTAGATCACACACGCGCGAGTGTGTGTGTGTGATGGCGGGGCGAGGGGGGGAGGGGAGACGGCACTGACGCGCGCTTTGGAATGTAACACGTCTGCAGTTGTTCAGGCGTCGTATGGAAGTCGACTAGAAACGTTACAAGTTTCCGTGGTCGCCATTCTTCTCTCTTAACTGTTTGATTGGCTGTCTTGCTCTATCTGGCGGCAGCACACACTGTTCTCGAAGATGCCAAGTCCATGCCAACGCTGATGATTATCATGGAATAACTTTGCCGATGAGCACATGTCTCCACGTGCAGAAAATTCCCAAGTGCCCAACGTCCCTGCCTTGCAGATACGCTGCGATACACTTTTGCATCATGAATGCACGAAAGAAAATTTCGCGCACAATAGGCGGCCCAACACACACACACACACACACACACACACACACACAAAGACAAAAATGCTTGTTCAAGGTAACGACTATCTTTCGTCGGTTACAGACACAAAGGAAATACACGTCATTCTCCCCAGTGTCATATGTTAATCCCAGAGAGAGAGAGAGAGAGAGAGAGAGAGAGAGAGAGAGAGAGAGAGAATGAGTTTTGGTGGTGTGAAGTGGGGGGGGGGGGGGGGGGCGCCGCGGCACACTGGCGGCAGCCTTGCCCGTGACCTATGTGACGTCACTGAGCGCGCGCTGCGTTGAGCGACGTCAACAAACACAAACACGTAGGCCAGGGGAATGCGCAGAGTTCCGGCTGTCAGCGCAGCGCGTAGACAGGCGGGAGATGGCGGCGATCAATACGGTCCATCGGGGCAGCGAAAGGTCCGGCCCGGGAGCGGCAGCGCGGTTGGCAGCCGGCGTTGACAAAGGTCGCGGGTCAGCGCACGGGGGAGGCAGAGCAACAGCCGCTATTTCTGACGCGCATCTCCGAGGGCGCACTTGCCTGGCTGCCTTGTTGGCTTTACCTGCCGGACCTCAACTGAGTGGTCGGTGCCAGGCCATCCGGGGATACTGTACAGATTATCCCGCAAGTTGTGATCTCTACTGGACCCAGGAGCGCTCGTTCACTTTCGATGCGAACATTAACTTGGCCCATACCGCGGCAGACGCCGTATTAGGGTAGGGGACAGTAGTAGTAGTAGTAGTAGTAGTTGTTGTGAACGATCACAACGTGGTAGCGTGCTATTCGACAGTAGAAGTTTGTGCACAAGGTAAATCTCCCTTAACCATTAAGCTACAGCTAGCGAGCCTGCAAATGATTTTACTGACCGGTCACGTTAGAGCGGCCAATAATTCGACAAAATCGATATTCAGCCAATAGTTTTCACTAGACCACAAAAAAGAAACCGTTGCATAAAATAAAGACCAACGGAAGGTACCTTAGTCCGACCACACATTGCCAGAAAGAAATCTCAAAAACGGAAAGGTCTAA
Organism: Schistocerca gregaria; assembly: GCF_023897955.1. Lineage (NCBI taxonomy): Eukaryota > Metazoa > Arthropoda > Insecta > Orthoptera > Acrididae > Schistocerca > Schistocerca gregaria. The sequence continues at coordinate 244,934,586 of NC_064921.1, forward strand.
AAGAACGTGATATTGCAGAAACTTGTGGCAGGAGTGTAGCCACTGTGTATTGCCAGTAAACATGTACCTTCGCAAGGAGTCAGGGCTCCAGGCGGCTAAGTGGCACTACCAAAGCATAAGACCATAGGGTACAGCGTATGGCTCAGACGCATCGTCCTGCATCTGGAACAGCACTTCGCACAACAGTGAGAACGAACTGTTACAAATCGGTTACCTCAAGGACAGCTCTGAGCCAGATGTACTGTAATGTGCTTTCTACGGTCCCCAAACCACCGCCATTTTCAACTTCAGTGGTGTCTAGTGACAGCTCTCTGCAGGCAGGGTTTTCTGACGACAGCTGGTTATGCCTCGGTTTCAGTGATTACCTGGTGTTCGTTAAGACGAGGCTAATTGTGGGCTTGCAACCGACCTGCTTGCCTGTGTGCTACACACACTAAATCTACAGCTGGAGTTATGGTCTGAGGTGTGATTTTGTATGACAGCAAAGCAATTTTGTGGTTATTCCCGACTGCAAATTTGTACGTTCATCTGGTGATTAGACCTGTTCTGCCATTCATGAACACCATTCCAGAGCGTGTTTTCCAACAAGATAACGCTCAGCAACATACCACTGTTTTAACACAATATGCTCTAGAGAGTGCGCCGGCCGCGGTGGCCGCGCGGTTATAGGGGCTTCAAGTCTCGAACCGCGGGACTGCTACGGTCGCAGGTTCGAATCCTGCCTTGGTCATGGATGTATGTGATGTCCTCAGGTTAGTTAGGTTTAAGTAGCTCTAAGTTCTAGGGGACTCATGACCTCAGATTTTAAGTCCCATAGTGCTCAGAGCCTCTACAGAGTGCCGACATGTTGGCTAGGCCCGCTCAATCACGAGACCGGTCCCCAGTCGCCACGTATGGGACAGCATCGGACCACAATTCCAGCGTCGTCCACGAACAGCATTAACTGTCCCCGTGTGACCGACCAAGTCCGACAGGCATGGAATTTCATCCCACAAACTGACATTTGGCACCTGTACAATACAATGTATGCACATTTGCAAGCATTCATTCAACGTTCTGACTGTTAAACCCGTTATTAATGTACTAGCATTTCACATTTGCCACGTCTTATCTCACATTTACATTAACCTGTGATCTTATAATGTTAATCACCTAAAATGTTACCTAGACAAATGTGTTCACGAAATTTCATTACCCTATTTTCTGATGTTACAAAAAATGGCTTTGAGCACTGACCCCTAGAACTACTTAAACCTAACGAACCTAAGGACATCACACACACCCATGCCCTCTGATACATATTTCCGTTAGTGTATTGGTATACCTCCTGACAATTTGTTCGTAAATGTTATGCAAATTTCCTGTCACGTCCTTCCGAAGTAGGGAAGGATTTTTTGCTACACTTTAGCCCTCCAATTATCTTCATTAACCGAGCAGAGTAGAGTAGAGTGGTTCCCCGCAACCCTCTAACTATAGTTTGTAGTGACAGTTTTGTTTCATCTGACAAAAATGCAATGGCATTGCCCAACTATGAAGAGCTTTCCCTCCGTCAGTGATGCGCTGAGTTTGCGTTGCCAGGCTATGTAGTAACATACGAAGAAAACGCTGTAACACGGCAAGTGCACATGTGGCAAGCGATAGTCGAGTGAGGCGGCCATCCCTTCGGAACCACAGGATGAACCCGCCCTGCGCTAAAGGCGGGACTGCGTTTCTGCGCCGCTGCTGCATTATTTTTCGCGAGCTCTACCATTTTATAGGGCAAAATTTGTAATTTTTTTCATTTTGGATGGGTACATTAAAATCTGCATCGATTTGGTGATTAGATAGACTACGTCTGGACAGGATCCATTCTTTCTGACGATCACAAACATGGCACATTACACTCATTTATCACAGTTATCTTTTTCACCCTCCCCCCTGACAACTCTTTCGAGGTGACGTTGCACGCCACATACACTAACTGAAGAAGAGTTTCTAGGAGCCCATTCCATCAGTACAGAAAAATTTACGATGTCACAGCAAGTCTACAACTCAGCAGCAGATGTGACAGCATTCCTACTAGACCATTCTATACCATTACTATTAAGTGGCTGCACGATCATTGCTCTTTCGCATTCATACACTGCAAATAGTAATACTCCTGCTGTGTAGTTCATAAGGAACTTTATCATTCCATAACAGAAGAAGTCTCTGATAGAGGTACTTGCGACATTATTGCATTGTCACAATGTCCCCCCCCCCCCCCTTAGTTGCTGCCATGCTGTGGGACTGGGTTCGATTCTCGGCTGGTTCGGAGACAATCTGCTCTAGGAATAGACGTTGTTTTATCATCCAAGTCTCCCAATGTGGCGTGAACTAGAAAGACTTTCTACTCGGAGGGCGAGCTTCCCCTGGGGTAGGGCCTCCCGGCCATCAGTGCCATACCATTATTGCGTTGCCAATTGACAACCAATGACTGTTTCGACGCAGCTCTCCACTCTATCCTGTACATGTCATTTTTGCATAACCAATGCAACCTACATCAGCTGTAATCTGTTTATATATTCAAGTTTGTGTCATCCTGTACAGTGTTTAGCTCAGACACTTCTCTCCATTCCCACAATTTTTTATCAGTGTACCATGACGTCCTGAGAAAGTAATCCTTTTCATTATGTTGTCTCTTGGAGCTACCACCTTCTTAAATAATCCAAAACAATTTCTTTTTACAGGAAATTGTACTGTGTTTGCAGAATATGCCACACGTCATATTTGAAAGGCTACTGCATTGCTCACATCAGAAACAACCGTCCATTAGCTCCTAGGGAAAGAGATACGCAGGATCAATATGTAGGCTGCAAACAAATTACTAGTTTGCGACCCCTTTCCTCGTTTAAGTTAAAATCGAACAGGGAACAGCAGACGAGATATCCGACTGTGGAACTGTGAGCCGCATAGTCTTCCTGCGACATAACGCAACATGCACAACAGTGTACTGCCGAGAATATTAGTTCCGAAGGTAACAACACTAAAAGTTTGTTTTTTAAATAATCGCTGAACAATGCACGTATAATCCGCACAAGAATAATTGAGAGACAGCTGTACATAAAACAGGATGAAACTGACAGAACACATTAAATTATATACTACAGCATTGAGACTGTATTGTGACACCACCTCTCCAATCTACTAATGTGTGTCCCAGCACACCAGGCGTAAGAATGCAAGCATACACCACGTCTTCCCTGCGTCCAATACTACCATATACGGTTCGCGAAAACTGCGAACAATACACAAAGCTGAGTGTGCAAACGATCTGTGAATAGCTCCATGCAGTTACTTCGCGCGCCAACTGGAGCGTTAAGTAGGGCACCAATTACGGTCCACTCATGCGGGGTCTGCAGCGTTACAGCAGCGGCCGAGTTGCACAGGCTGAACGAAAGGAGGAGGAGAAGGAACAATATGGAGGCTGGGGAGGATTTTAGAACAATCATTTTCTCCCTAAGTAGAAACTTACGCTTAAATAAATTTTAATTATATTGTCACACCCAATAAACTGATCAAAACTGCTGGCTGCGCCAGACTTGCTCATGCGCTTGGGGACTTGCCATCGCTTGATCTTCTGCGATTTGTCAGAGTTCTAACCACCGTGTGCAACCACCTGGTGATTTTCTTTTGACTCCGACACTAAATTAACGACTGAGTTGCTTAAATGATTCGATACTTTCCGCAGGTCAGTTATCTTTATTTGTTGTACTACTTCGTAATTTCGGCCTTACTTAAACCATTTTCAAAAGTCCTTCTAAACGGAGCAATATTGTCTGAGTGCATTAACAATTGCCTGAAAGTTAAACATGGTAACAAGTCTGATCTAAAAATGTCCTAGGATTAATGCAAACTTGCTTTCAAAAATTCAACGACGACCATACGCTGCACAGGTCTCTGAACATGTTATAACTGAAAGCCGTCCACTGTGATTGTGCTTGCGAGTGCGGGTATCACAGTTTGCGTGCAACACATCATTAGCACCGTTGGAATGCGTGGACGTCTCAGTTTTAGAATTACACGTATTTCCACCTAGCAATGCTTTGAATTACACAATGACCTATGTGGATATGGGACTACAGAAACAGTGACCCTAAGATCTTATGCTAAAGTACGCAGCTGACAAGGAGATGACACACTTGCTATGATAGTCCATGTCTCAAGTTCATGTACTAGTAGTCTACTAGACGTGATAGGTAGGTTAAATAAAGAGGCCCAGGTGTACAATTTACCAATAGATTATAATAAACTTCAATAAATAGTTTCTTTTACAGGTATGTTATAAAATATATAAACTCCCGCAACATAGCACTACATGGCTATTATACACTCCTCGTAATGCGGCCCCTGTGTTGTGACGACTGCACGTTCTGTGATCCTGCAGCAACTGTTTAGAAGGTACAAAAAAACTGCCCTTAATTTTCCGTTTTCCACGTCTTTTGTTCATATTTTAGAAGCAAGATTGTTCCTTAGATGGATATTGATTTTCACAACGCACTATGCTTTTCCTCAAATTTTTTACAAAGAAGCAGAAGCTTTTTTAATATATTTACGACACTATGTGCTTTTTGTAAGTAGTTACCAGAAGAGCGATTAATTCCGTAAAGCGTTTTCGCTGAAGTCAGACGATGAGTGCGCCTGTTAACGCTAGAATTTACCGAGTTGCACAAAGCGCAAAGCTTTTATTTCCGCTCTTCGCCGGCTTCTCTCTTTGGGGGCTCCCTCTCCAAGGTGACTTCGTTTGAAAACAGATACCGTACTTTTCAGAGCGAGAGAATTAATTTCGGGGCTCTGCAGCATCCCTGCTTTCCGGGTAGCAACAGCGATGTTTGTCGTCGCTCCACAACACTATGCTCCCCGAACACGTTCTCACTTCCTATTCATTACGGAGGCTCGGAAAAGGATCTTCAGGAATCTCATTTCTTCGGACTACTTTCAAAAGCACCGCATTTTTAAAATTGTGATAGAAACGAGCGACATGAACGAAACTCTTTGGCCGCCATACATACATGATGTAATGAGAAACACTATCGTACAGTGAAGTCTAGGGACCAGAAATATAGCGCGTGTGTGAAGGATACTTCGTGTTACAGTCAGTTCCATCTTCCCTCTTCTAGTCGCGTCTGATTCGTAGGAAGAAAGATTGTTTATAGACCTCTGTGTGTACTTTTTTCTTTGGATCTCTATTTCCTCTATCAATTCTATCTGGTACGGGTCCACGACAGACGAACAATATTCGAGTATTGGTTGTGGTAATCTACCGCGTTTCTGAGTAGGGTACACTTCCTGAGGAATCTTTCAATAAATCCGATTAATTTTATGCGCTCATTCCACTTTAAATCTCTTCGTACACCAACGCCTAGATAATTTATGGATGTGTCTGGAGTAATTTTTCTGCAATTGTAAAAATCCTTCAGTAACAGGTAATTTCGCCAATCTGTGAGCAATACGTTACGCTTGATTATGATGGTCAGCTGCCAGTGTCTGCACCTACTGTATTGTCTGCTGGTCTTCCTGGGTTTCGCTACAATTTTCTACCGCTGGTTCAAATGTCTCTGAGCACTACGGAACTTAACTGTTGAGATCACCAGTCCCCTAGAACTTAGAAATACTTAAACCTAACTAAGTACATCACACATCCATGCCCGAGGCAGGATTCGAACCTGCGACCGTAGCTGTCACGCGATTCCAGACTGAAGTGCCTAGAACCGCTCGGCCACCACGGCCGGCTTCTACCGCTGGGACGGCCCTCCTTACAACGGCATCATTCGCGAACACGATCAAGACGAGTCAGAAGTTATCCACAAGCGTAATCATACACAGTGCAGTCACAGTACTGCAACCAACACTCATTTTCGGAGTCAACTTGCAATAACCACTCTCAGACTGCAGGTGACAGCACAAGCAATGGAGAGTATATAACGCGTGTCAGGAAGAAGCGGAAAAACGGTGCAGTCGTTTTAACACAAACGGGGTGATTTATTTGACGTCCATATGGGCATGATCATTGGCTTTCGGACCGAGAGTGGAAGCATTTACGAAACTGCTGTGTGGTTAAAGTATACCGTGCCTGGCAAAACGGCGCTATCCAAAACCGACGCCGAGGCAACTGTGGTCCAGCACATGCTGTAGATGGCAGGGGCGAACGACGGCGGCGAATCTACGTGCAACTGTCGAACAACTGACCCAGATGAACCACGAGACTACCAGCAATTGCACTTCGACCCAGCGAACGTTGCTTATAGGCCCCCGCAGCAAGTAGAGGGTTCATGCACCCATGTTGACTGTTCATCTTGACGAAGGTTGGTATTTTCACGCCAGTACCGCAACTGAATGTCCAGTGAGCGGCGAAAGATGGCTGTTCAGATGAATCACGGTTAATGCTCCATCGGACAGATGGCCGTTTACGTGTACCGCGTGGAAAGTTTGAAAGCAAACACCCCGCTTGTGTTATGGTGTCGGGAATGTTTTAAGTGCCGTTCCCAGGTTGCTCTCGTCAATCTGGAAGGCACAATGGATTAGCAACTATGCCTCTATTCCCGGAGGACCATGTCCCTTCATACAGTTTTACCTAAGCACGATGGCATCTACCAGCAGGACAATGGAAGATGTCACATAGCTCGCAGTGCATGTTTATGGTCCGATGTGCAGCACAGTGCTACCTTACTTCCCTGGCGACCACACTCCCTGGATTTAAAACCAGTCGAGAATGTGTGGTACCACCTGGATCGGGCACTATGTGTCCTCAACTGCGAAATCTATTGCAGCTGGCTCCATATCAGTAACCTTCCAGAATCTGAATGTTGTTCTTGCACATTTCCCACAGCAGAAGGTGGTCATTCAGGCTTTTGACATGTGGTCACATTAATGCGACCGGTCCGTGTATATATTGTGAAGTAATGGCCCTGTCAGCCCGACCGGCTAGCCGCGCGGTCTAACGCGCTGCTTCCCGGCGGATTAGTGCCGAGGTCCGGCGTGCCGGCCAGCCTGTGGATGGTTTTCAAGGCGGTTTGCCATCTGTCTCGGGGAGTGCGGGTAGTTCCCCTTATTCCGCCTCAGTTACACTATGTCGGCGATCGCTGCGCATACTCTGTCTCCATGTACGTGTACACCATATTTACTCTACCATGCCAACATTTGGGGTTACGCTCTTCTTGTATGAGACGTTCCCGGGGGTGGTGGAGGAGGGGGGGGGGGATGTCGAATGGGGGTCGACTCACACAATAACTCTCTGTTCGGCGTGCGGCGGCGGCGGCGGCGGCGGCGGCGGTGGTGGTGGTGGTGGTGGTGGTGGTGGTGGTGGTGGTGGTGGGAAGAGTGGACTGCTGTGGCCTGTTGTGTTGTGGATAACAGAGGGCTACAGCGGAACGAAGCCTCTCCGTCGTTTCTAGGTTCCCAGTTTAAATACACAATACAATGGTTCTGTCAAACTCCCTCGGGGCTTGCCCGAAGTTAGTCTCGTCCAAAGTTACTTTTATACCTAAAGATTTCTCTCCACTGAGAATGGCACGCTTTATGTTCGCTAGGAACTCTTCAGTCGCACGGCTGGTCTGATATTGTGTACCCTCGTATTTTGCTCATTAGGTGGGAGTGCGGAACTGTACCGAACACGTTCTGTAAGTCAAGGAACTATAACCTGGGCGCCGCTACTGCTTTCTGGATATCGTGGACCACCAGAGTGAGCTGTGTGTTTCACACGATCGTTGTTTGCAGAGACCATGTTGATTCCTACAGGTATTTTTGGACTACACAAATGTCATAACACGTGAGCTTAAAATGTTTAGGGATCAAGGGGGTTCTATTTACAGCACTGAATAACGAGGGAACAGTCAAGCGGCGGCAAGACGAAAATAACCTTGTGTCTAATTCTAACCATTACTGGAACTGGAATTTCAATAGCGTAATGTAAATGAAGGTTCGCGATTTCACACAAATGTAGTGAAATACGTAACAAAAAGTCTAGAAATTTAGACGTAGCTATTAATAATTTTCACGGCTCAAGTCCCAGAGTTTCTTCATGTGATTAAGGAATACGATATGACGCACAACATGTTGATCATATGCGTAGCGTCGTGTTGATCCACCTTTGGAACTCAATACAGCAGTGATTATCCGTGTCCTGAATTCCCCTAGTCCTCGGTAGTTTTCCAGATATAAATGACAGCGTGTGTTTGCACATGTCACGCAATTCCCGTAAATTACTACTCCGTGGTCGATAGGTGCAGATTTGACGCTCGATAGAGATCCTCTTATGTTACAATGGATTCACATCAGACGAATTTGGTGGCCAAGACGTCAGCATAGAAGAGACAGTATACAGACAGAAAGCATTCAGCGGCTCCTTTGATTTCTATAAAGTCAAGCGTTGTGTTCAACGCACTATTTAAACTACTCAAACGCGAAACGATAACTGCATACCTCTCCGGCTCGAAATGGGTATTCTTACGAAACTTAAGTAATCCAACCGACTAAACGAAAACTTTTCACGGTAATGAAACAAGTTGTGATAAATCTTTAGTTAGAAAATTTACCACGTATGCTTTTAAAATTTATTACTGTGCACATCTGCAGGCGGTGGACTGCCACTGCTTTTAGCTTTAGGTAACAATGAAGCTACTTTGTTTTCTAAGTGTCTCTTATCCTCGCATTAACTTTATTTTACTTAATTTTTCTTTTCTGGGACGTTGAACTGATAAATCAATTTCACTTTGAATAGAACCAGCTGTTATGGGACTGTTATACTGCAGGAGTTTCAGTGTTTGTACCAGTGCTTGTTTTCAACTAGAAAGCAACACACAGGTATTATTTACTTGTATGTCTGGATGAACAGCCATTAAAGAGGATTGACAGCCTAAGTGGTCAAGATGACCGCTCGCCGCAAGCGGAAAATCCGGCATCGAATCCCGCTGGGGCACAAATTTTCGTATGTCACTAATAGGTTATTACGTCTACACAAAGCCGCGGGGGATTAGCCGAGCGGTCTTGGCCGCTGCGGTCATGGACTGTGCGGCTGGTCCTGCCGGAGGTTCGAGTCCTCCCTCGTGTGTGTGTGTGTGTGTGTGTGTGTGTGTGTGTGTGTGTGTGTGTGTGTGTCCTTAGCGAAGTTTAGGTTAAGCTTAGGGACTAATGACCTTAGCAGTTAAGTTTCGTAAGATGTCACACACATTTGTCTACACCTAACCACATCTGATGCCAAGATACCCACAGAGAGTAAATTTATTTCGAATTAACATATTACTTTAAACGAAGACGGTTAAATTAAAATTTAACACAAATTTTTTGAATAAGGCCCAGATCTACTAGTCCACTGTAGCATGTAATATGAATCACATTCGTTGAGTAAATGGAAGATTGCTAAGTGTCGCTAGTTCATTTTTCTCAAGTTCTGTTCTAAATGTTTCTGTAATTGTTGGCGTGGAATGTCTTCCTCTTCATCGTTCTGTTCCAGCAATAAGTAACAATAAATGGCGATCACTAATTAGAGATATGTGCATCTGCTTGCGAAAAACTGTTCATGACTGTGCAGCAGGCAAGCTGCACGTGGAACCGTCAGGCATTGCGCTCACATAGAATTTTTAATTTCTATTTTCTCCATGTCGTCGTGAGATATGGCCTACCTTTGTCGGCCGCGGTGGTCTTGCGGTTCTAGGCGCTGCAGTCCGGAACCGCGGGACTGCTACTGTCGCAGGTTCGAGTCCTGCCTCGGGCATGGATGTGTGTGATGTCCTTAGGTTAGTTAGCTTTAAGTAGTTCTAAGTTCTAGGCGACTGATGACCACAGATGTTAAGTCCCATAGTGCTCAGAGCCATTTGAACCATTTTGCTTACCTTCCAACTTTAAAAACAATTTCGATTTGTCACCAATTAAGGAATGGAGCGTAAAATAGGCAGCGACAAAAATTTCAGTTCACGAATCCTTCAAATTTTATTCTGCAAAATACTAGAGAAGTATCTCACAAACTATGAGCAAGATCGAAAAAATTAGACGCTTCCTCATCGAGCTATGATATGAAACCACAAGACACGAAAGAAATCAATTTTGTGCGCCAGTTTCCTCAGAATCGAATGAGGTTATATTTACAGTAGTTAAGATAGCAAAATGCGAAACAGGTCGTATTTAATTTTTTAAAGGGAAAGGAGAACCTTTAACGAAAACTTAATTACTGGAATTCATTTAGCTTTGCTTCATTTACATAGCATACTTTTTTTACAGTTCAATGCGCTTTTATTGATTACAACAAGAAAATCGGAAAACTTTTTTCACATAATGCTATCAGCCACATTGTGGGAATCGCTTGTCACTTTCCTGCGTTATCTTTATTTTTACTAATGCTGATTATATATTTCTAACATTAACAGTTTTTAAGCTGTTTACTTGTAGGTAAGCTCAACGCAATTAATAAAATAAAACGTATCCGTTCACCTTTGGGTGCAGACAGTTGTTTACTCTGAATATGCAAGACTTCTCCAAGACTATTCTATGACAGCAATCCGATCTCTATCGTGATTCTCAAACCACTGTAGCACTGTTCTGGTCTTGTGACATATCTTCCTGAAAGACGTCGACGCCGTCGTGGAAGACATGAAGCATGCGAGGACGCACGTGGCCCGCAATCATATTCACATAGTCCACATCTGTCAAGCTGCCTTGCATTACAACGATAGGTGCCCCGGAAGGCCAAGTGGAAATCCCCATAGCATACTACCACTCCAACCGGCCAGCGATCCGCGGTGCATGTTTCGAGTAGCCACAAAACTTTGTTGGTGCCTAAAAATGTGGCAAATCTAAAAAGTGAAGGATGAATTGCACTGATCACGTAATGACACTCAAGCCACCAAACGCTAGATTCAGGAATATTGTGACAGTAGGAATCCCACGAATGCTGAAGATACCTGGACGACCAGGCGATTACGTATTTTAATGATATCCACAGAAGAACAAAGAAAGTGGAAATAACCATCACCCTCCAACACTGCTGATTCGAGAGCCATCTGCGATATGCTGTGACACATTCTTCTTGCACTGATGATGGCAATGCGTCTAGAATTAAATGATTCCTCGGGTATCCTGTCCGCACTTGCGCCACACGCCGCATTTACCGAACATGTGGGCCTCACACACGGCAGATCTTCAGATTAGAGAACCGTTCCTTTGACTTCGGCCATTCAATCTAGTCGTGATGAGTGTCACGACTACGCCAGTCTTTAACTGTGAAGACATTTCTCGTGCTAACATCTTGTTCCTCAAGGCACAAAATACTGAACCGATAGCGACGCACCATTGTCCGACAATTACATCGTTCTCTGGCCGATAAAATGACTAGTAAGTAGGTGTCAATGATGGCACGCCGAAATTAGTCGGCGAACATTATTTTTGGCCCCCAAAAATTTGGAAGAGCGCCGAAATGAATGAAAGGGAAACAAAGTTCTATACGAATCATGATGACTGCAACACTGAGGTAAGCTATGTGGGTCGCTGCGTTTAACTTTCGCATATGCGGGGGCCACGCTTTCTGGAGACGAAGGAGAACTTAACGAGCAGTGCTCATCCTCCAGCGTTCCTAGTTTCATCATCATAACAGCTGTTTTGAGAAGTACCGGGTGTATTAAGTCACGCAACTCTCTCTCTCTCTCTCTCTCTCTCTGGCGCGCGCGCGCACCATGACGTACCTGCTAGTTTTAGCTCCGTTGTTCGTGAACAGCCTCATGTTTAGGGATAGATTTACTTGTACAGACATAATTCGGGCGTATAAAGGTCCCTTTTTTTACCAATAGTTCTTGAGCCAACTTGAGACGATTACTACTGCTCCACTGTTGTGGAAATTTAATATTATTCTCATACAGCCTTCTGAAAAGAACTGTTGAAGACACGTTAAGTTCCCAGGGGGAAACACGTTAACCATCGAATTACCTTTAAATTAGACAGATATATATATATATATATATATATATAGACCGTCCCCCATGCTATGATACTAACGTTACATTTAGAGTGGTGAAACCATGACAAATGTGTAGCTTTCCTGACAAATGCAGCACGTCTTTCGTCAAACACAGGCGTAGATTGGTCCTAGTCGAAGCATCAAGTGAAAGTGATCCCTTGTTTGCATCGGAGACGACAGCTCTCCATGGTTCCTCTGCCGGCTGTTTGATGAAGTGTAGGTGTTTACAAGGTCTTTATTACTACGCAAGCGGTTGAGTTATGCACCCTACTTCCAATTCTTCCCTATCTTTGTGAACAGAACATACGACATGCGTCCTGCCTCCCCTGCCCGCACACGCACGTAGTCAACGCTTCGTCTCCTCTCTACAATTGCCACCCCCGAAACTTCATCACCAAACTGATTATTCCGTCTTACCTTCGGATATGTCTTATTCCTTCTTTTCGTCAGGTAGTGACAAATTTATCCTTTCCCCATTTCGATTGTTCACATCTTCATTAGTTAAACTGTCTGCTCATCTAATATTCAGCATTCTTTTGTTGCACCACACTTCTCGTTTGATCTGTTTATCGTCCACATTTTACTTCCGTATAAGGCCACACTCAAAATATTAAAATTCTTATTTTACTAACGCCTAAATTTAGCTCTGTAGAAAGTTTGCTTTTTCAAATATGCTTTTCATGCTACTGCCATTGTCTGTATTAGCCCTACATCGGTCGTATTTATTTCGATTCCCAAATAAAACTGTTTTTAGTGTCCTATCTTCCAGTCCAATTCGTCAGCATTGTTCGGCGTAGTTTTGCTACCCCCATTATCCTTTTACTTCCACTGATGTTCGCGGTGTAACATCTTTTGAAGACACTATTCGACCCATTCAACAGCAGTTCTAAGTCCCTTGCCGTCTCTGACAGAACTACAATCTCTTTAGCATTTTTTTTTTTTCGTGTTCCTGAACATTACACCCTTTCCAAATTTCTCCTTCACTTCGTTTATTGGTTCGTCAATGTACAGATTGAACAACATCGGGATAGAAAACAAGCATGTCTCGCTCCTGAACTACACTCCTCTTTCACCTATTTAAACACGGCTTAGAGTTCTTTTAGTAAGATACAGTTCTCCAAGTTTCCGGGAACAGTGGATTTCAAATTTTGACTTTATATGCGAAACTACTCGCCTCGTTTTGAAATCGTACAATGTGACCCAACACCGCGCGTTTGGCAGAATCATGTTGGCTCGATTATGGTTGCAGATCGCGGAAGGGCAGTTAAGAGCCAGATTATGTCAGCAGCTTAAGGTTTCAAGAAACTGGGTGAGCCGGCCGTGTCAAGTTTCGGAAGCACCAGAAGTGTAAACTAAAAACGCCGAGGGACACGGGAGAAGGGGCAGCGGGAGAAAAAACGTATCGCGTTTCCTTTCGTTTCGTCGTGCAGGCAACAGCTGTGGCGCTGCCCTCCGTGTGAACAGTAGCAGTCTCCCTGCGGAAGGGTGACAGTCGCCCCTTTACATTGCCACTCCCTACGTAAACTTCTCTACTCTACAATTCACACACTCAGTGCTTGGTACAGGGTTTACTGAACCCCTTTGAGACTACTGCTCGATCGTTCCACTAAGAGCACCAAAGGAAAATTAACATCTAAAGCTTTCCGTGCGTAATATTTTTACATTACGATTAATTAGCTGAGAATCATCAACTTTCTCCTCTGAACGTCAAAATATTTTCTTGATTGAAATTTTGTGAAGAGATCTCGCCGCAAGGAAAAAGTCTGTTTTAATGGTCGCCACTTCGACTGTCTTACCATATCTCGACGACACTCTCTCTCTCTCTCTCTCTCTCTCTCTCTCTCTCTCTCTCTCTCTCTCTCTCTCTCTCTGGTATTTCATAGTAATACAAAACGTAATGCTCTTTGCACTATCGGTATCCTCTATAATCCTGCCTGGGAATAAGCCCATACCGCGCAGCAAAATTGCAGGAGGGGGCGGACAGGCATAGTGAAGGCACTTTCTTAGAGATCTACTGACAAAAAGAACACCCAACTAAGCCAAAGTTAATTTTAATTTCAAATAACTGCGTAACAGTTGTAGGCCTGCTACTTAATGTACAATAAGTTACACATACAAAAAAAATTTGTGAGATACTTGGCATCGATGTCGCTGCGATGTCGTTGCACTAGTCAGATCAAATGGATCAAATGGCTCTGAGCACTATGCGACTTGACTTCTGAGGTCATCAGCCACTAGAACGTAGAACTAATTAAACCTAACAAACCTAAGGACATCACACTCATCCATGCCCGAGGCAGGATTCGAACCTGCGACCGTAGCGGTCGCTCGGTTCCAGACTGTAGCGCCTAGAACCGCACGGCCACTCCGGCCGGCGCACTATTTAGATCGCGAATGTTTCGAAAATGAGTGATGAGGCGGTTATTTGAGAAGCCCTGAACACTCTCCCCGCCCCCAAACCCAAACATTCGCTCACAAGGCACCAAGCTACAGCTCGCGAGTAGTGACTTCGCTAGACGCAAGTGTTAAAGGCGGTGGAATGCAGATGAACATGGAAGAACAAGGAGGAGGAGACGACAGTGTTGCCTACTTTACCGTCTGCAAATACTGTGCAGAAGTCACTGTCATCAAATTGGTATTTTGCGAATGATCGAGTCAAAGCCACGGCGATCGACCGGTCGATCCCGATACACGGGTTGAGCACTCTTGTACTGAGTGTTCCATCAATAAAACGCTGTCTCTTGTTAGACTTCCCCCACAAAATTTTCCACGTGATTGTTCCATTGTAATTTCTTCGTAATTGTTGTCCCTAGATATTTATGGATAGTGTCTTGAAAGGAGGATGTAAGATGAACATCAACAAAAGCGAAACGAGGATAATGGAATGTAGTCAAATTGAGTCGCGTGATGCTGAGGGAATTAGATTAGGAAATGAGACAAGGTAGTAAAGGAGTTTTGCTATTTAGGGAGTAAAATAACTGATGGTCGAAGTAGAGAGGATATAAAATGTAGACTGGCAATGGCAAGGAAAGCGTTTCTGAAGAGAAATTTGTTAATATCGAGTATGGATTTAAGTGTCAGGAAGTCGTTTCTGAAAGTATTTGTACGGAGTGGAGCCATGTGTGGGAGTGAAAGATGGATGATAACTAGTTTGGAAAAGAAGAGAATAGAAGCTTTCAAAATGTAGTGCTACAGAATAATGCTGAAGATTAGATGAGTAGATCACATAACTAATGACGAGGTATAGCATAGAATTGGGGAGTAGAGGAGTTTGTGGCACAACTTGACGAGAAGAAGGGACCGGTTGGTAGGACATGTTCTGAGGCATCAAGGGATCACCAATTTAGTATTGGAGGGCAGCGTGGAGGGTAAAAATCGTAGAGGGAGCCAAGAGATGAATACACTAAGTAGATTCAGAAGGATGTAGGTTGCAGTAGGTACTGGGAGATGAAGCTTGCACAGGATAGAGTAGCATGGAGAGCTGCATCAAACCAGTCTCAGGACTGACGACGACGACGACGACGACGACGACGACGACGACAGATATTTACGTTAAACTATAACCTCGAACTTTGTGTGACTTACCAAAATTTAAAGGATTTTATTTTAGTACTTACATGGAGATCATTTGTTACTTTTATAGTTTTGGTCAACTGCCAAGTCTCAGTCCGGCACACAGTTTTAATCTGCCAGGAAGTTTCATATTAGCGCACGCTCCGCTGCAGAGCGAAAAACTCATTTTAGAAATATCCCCCAGACCGCGGCTAAGACGTATCTCCGCAATATCCTTTCTTCTGACAGTCCGGGTCGCGCAAGTTTCTCAGGAGAAACTATGTTACATTTGGAAGGCAAGAGATGTACTGGCGGAAAGAAAGCTGCAACGAGTCGTTAGGCAAAGGTCCCGAGATAGAGTCTCGCTCCAGCCCACGGTTTTAATCTGCCAGGAAGTGTCAACTTCTCTAATCACCGTGCAATTATTTTTGATCTTCTGATGGTTTCACTAGAAGGCAAACGACAGCATCCGCAAACAGTGTTAAAGGGAGCTGCTGATACTGTCTCTTAAATCATTTATATAGATCACGAAAAGCAGAAAGCCTGTCACACTTTCGTGCGGGACCCCAGATATCACTTTGGTTTCTCTTGATGACTTACCGTCAGCTAGTGCGAACTATGAACTTTGACAGGAAATGACTAATCAGGACGGTAATCCATGGACTCGCACATTAATTAGAAGCCGCTGGTGAAGAAGAGTAATAAGAGCCTTCCCGTACACTATAAATATGGAATCAATTTGAGATCCCTTGTCCATAGGACTTTGCGTGAATAAATAGTCAGTTCCAGAAGAACGTAATTTTTTGAATGCGTGCTGGTTATGTTATCACCTGGTCGGTTTCTTCGACGTATTTATAATGTTGGACCATAGTATGTCTTACTAAATCCTACTCCAAATCTATGTCAGTAATATGGGCCTACGTGTACTCTACGGCACTGTGTTGTGGTGTGGTGGTTGGACGCGTCCTGCTAGAACTGCGACAAGACGCAACAGGTCAGCCGGTTATCGACTCCAGGGCGCCCACGCCTTAAACCGGACGCTCTGATAAACACAGCGGGCCTTTGAAAAGACCGCACACTCAGCTCTTGCGCTTTTAGCTCATTTCCATGTACATTACCTACTGTGCTGTTTCCAATACATAGATGATACGAAAATGCCCACATCAGCAATTAAATCGTCCGTCATGTTCGCACTATATTTTACGCTTTTCATTAGATCGCTTTCTTATCTGCATATTAAGTACAAGTTTTCCAATTTACTTTATATTAAATTCCTGGTGAGCTAGTGGCTTTAAATTTTAAACGTACCTGAGAACTGGATGATAATACAATATTAACTCTTTCTTATCGGGCTGTGCGGTAGCTGTGGGTGTGAAACTTTGGTGATGTTTACATCTCGGGTGCGCTAAAGAACCGACGAGTTGTGCAGATAGCATTGTAATGCAATCCAGGCGGTATGAGCGAACGGGCACAGTGGAGGATGGGAGAGGGACACACACACAGACACACACACACACACACACACACACACACACACACACACACACACACACACACACACACACACAGAGAGAGAGAGAGAGAGAGAGAGAGAGAGAGAGAGAGAGAGAGAGAGAGAGAGAGAGAGAGAGAGAGACTGGGGGGGATGGAGGAGGAGATGTGTGCAATATATTAATCATACACCTACACAGAAGACTAAAAAGCAGAAAATTTAATTAAAAATTTAATACTTTTAACACGTTTTAACCAGATTAAAAAGTAAAACGATTTCTCATAGCCGCATACAGATCCGAACCCTACCGTCGCGAAAATTGGTGCCGGTAATTTTAATAACTGCGAATGTGAGCTGCATAAAATACTCTTAACAGCCCGATTTTCAGGACTATATGAGGTTAGGAATCAGTATGGGTCAGGAGAAATTATTTTATACTTTAGTCTCGTTATAATAATTTTTGTTCAAGTACTTTCACTTAATCTGCAACAATCAGATAAAACGCTACTGGGGATGGGAAACGGAAACGACGTTTTATTGGCATAACACTTACAAGAAGAATAACATTTACAGAAGAGACTGCGTACACTACGCTCGTATCTCCTTAGAATTTCAGTGTACTACACATTCTCATTGTCTTCAGAACCGACTACAAAACTGCATTAATAAAAAAGTTTATTAACATTTAAAACTAGAGGGGAGACCTTTCACCCACCCTGTATAATTTGTGGTGTGGGCTCCTAGGCTGCAGCGTAAATGGCCTGAGCGTGAAGGTGACTATGTTTCCTCCATTCGGAAGGGCCAGCGCAGCGGTGAGCGAGCTGCCGAATTCGCCACTTAGCGGCGCTGCTAGGCAACCGTGCCGCTGCAGCCTGCGTGTCTGGGGCTTCTGGCGCTGCGCCAGCACACCGCTTCCTGCTCCGGGAACGCAACTGCTCACAACACTGATTCACCGCCGGGAGTCCTCGCTGTTTCGACGTATTCCACACTGTTTGTGGGACTGTTCCCGTACAAATCTTTTGCTGTGGCAGTCCAACATCAACGTGACGTTCCTTTCGACGTACTGCAACTGCAGTAGGAGCTCCAGTCCACTAGGTAACACTAGGTTCAGTGAGCACGTGCCAGTGTATTCACGCTCATGCGGAGGAGTGCGGTAAGCGCAGCGCCTTCACCCTCTTCTGGCTAAGTTAAGTCTGCTCGTCAGCTGTATGAGCAGTAGCAGCAAGCAGCCAGATGCTACCGGGAATTTTTTTTCTGGGGCGCCTAAGCTGCCGGATTCGCGCATGCGCAAACCAGTCTGAGTTGCAGTGTGAGGTAGTCTCCACGCAAGCCGTATTTACGTTCCGGGACTCCGCTTACAGCTCTCACGTCAAATGAAAACTATACAAATTCCTGTGGGTGGGATCTATCCCGTGAATAAAACATGCTCACGTAATTACGGGAAGACTAAAATGTTGTTAGTTCCGTTTCCTGATTTTTTATTTCATTTCCACATAATTAGCAATCTAGCATTAACCGTCTTGCAGAACAATGAACTTATTTTTGTCGGTTCGCTAAAGAAATATGGATTTTATTCATCTCTTCCGCAGTGGCAGTTAATTTATCGGAAACTACTCTTTCCATTCCACAGTAGTGGCTAGTTTCACTGTTCGCTGAATTCCAATGGCACAAATTCATTTTCTGGCATGTATGGTATGTCACAACAAAGAAAACAAGAAATAATGGAGTACACTTATACCAAGAGAACTGGCATCCCGAAAACCACACTGGAAAGCACAATACCAGGTACTTTAGTTACTTAAGTGGGACTCAGGGCATACTAATGAGCACTTTAAGCCTAATTATGCAATTTAGCATGGTTCACAAAATTTCGATGTTTCAGGGCTATTCTTTGTTTTATGACAATGTAAGATAGCATTAAGATATGTACGTACGAATGTGCATAAAAGTTCACTTGATGACAAAGCAGGAAAATTTGGGCAGCTGTATTGAATGAAATAGTTTCAAATACACAGAGCTTTAGCACAACTTTACAATTCTGCCTTCCGTGAAACAAATTTTTTCAGTCACAAGACACTTGTCTGGTACCTTCTCTAGACTTGAGGTTATTTCGTAATTTGTGTTTCTTACGTCTTAAATTTACAGAATGCCAATCTTTGGTGAATTCTAGATGAACAGCACATCGTCTTATCACTAACTTAAAACATGGCTTAATATTTACTCCTAGAGTAGAATACACATTGCCTCTTGTACCAGTTCTTGGCTTCACAAACAAATCGTTAATTTTTTACACAGTTTGAAATAGTCGTGAAATAACACTGTCTGGGGACTACAAGCAACTGCTTATTTTTGTAAACATTTTGTATTCTTGCTCTCTAGCTTTTTGCATTGCTGTGTAGATTTAAACCTGATTGGAACTTCTATATAACAGTATTGCAGAGTCCAATAAATAAATAAAAAATCTGTTAAAGTCACCACACAACAAAATATTAGGATAGTTTGCACTGTAGAGTCTAGTTTTAAGATGAATATTAACAACAGATTCCTTACTTTGCGTTCCTTATCTGGAGAGGATTTGACATGCTCGCGTGATGCCCCAGCACTCACGAAATTCTGAACAGAAATGCGACAAAGGGGGGGGGGGGGGGGTGATGAGGGAAGCTAACGCAGACAGGCTTCCTACATCATCGCAACCGCGCATGCGCAGGGGCGCTCTGACAACTACTTGGTTGATTTGGGGGAGCGGACGGAACGGCAAGGTCATCGGTCCCATCGGATTAGGGAAGGAAGCCCCATGCCCTTTGAAAGGAATCATCCCGGCATTTGCCTGAAGTCATTTAGGGAAATCACGGCCACGGGAAATCACGGCCACGGGAAATCACGGCCACGGGAAATCACGGCCACGGGAAATCACGGCCACGGGAAATCACGGCCACGGGAAATCACGGCCACGGGAAATCACGGCCACGGGAAATCACGGCCACGGGAAATCACGGCCACGGGAAATCACGGCCACGGGAAATCACGGCCACGGGAAATCACGGCCACGGGAAATCACGGCCACGGGAAATCACGGCCACGGGAAATCACGGCCACGGGAAATCACGGCCACGGGAAATCACGGCCACGGGAAATCACGGCCACGGGAAATCACGGCCACGGGAAATCACGGCCACGGGAAATCACGGCCACGGGAAATCACGGCCACGGGAAATCACGGCCACGGGAAATCACGGCCACGGGAAATCACGGCCACGGGAAATCACGGCCACGGGAAATCACGGCCACGGGAAATCACGGCCACGGGAAATCACGGCCACGGGAAATCACGGCCACGGGAAATCACGGCCACGGGAAATCACGGCCACGGGAAATCACGGCCACGGGAAATCACGGCCACGGGAAATCACGGCCACGGGAAATCACGGCCACGGGAAATCACGGCCACGGGAAATCACGGCCACGGGAAATCACGGCCACGGGAAATCACGGCCACGGGAAATCACGGCCACGGGAAATCACGGCCACGGGAAATCACGGCCACGGGAAATCACGGCCACGGGAAATCACGGCCACGGGAAATCACGGCCACGGGAAATCACGGCCACGGGAAATCACGGCCACGGGAAATCACGGCCACGGGAAATCACGGCCACGGGAAATCACGGCCACGGGAAATCACGGCCACGGGAAATCACGGCCACGGGAAATCACGGCCACGGGAAATCACGGCCACGGGAAATCACGGCCACGGGAAATCACGGCCACGGGAAATCACGGCCACGGGAAATCACGGCCACGGGAAATCACGGCCACGGGAAATCACGGCCACGGGAAATCACGGCCACGGGAAATCACGGCCACGGGAAATCACGGCCACGGGAAATCACGGCCACGGGAAATCACGGCCACGGGAAATCACGGCCACGGGAAATCACGGCCACGGGAAATCACGGCCACGGGAAATCACGGCCACGGGAAATCACGGCCACGGGAAATCACGGCCACGGGAAATCACGGCCACGGGAAATCACGGCCACGGGAAATCACGGCCACGGGAAATCACGGCCACGGGAAATCACGGCCACGGGAAATCACGGCCACGGGAAATCACGGCCACGGGAAATCACGGCCACGGGAAATCACGGCCACGGGAAATCACGGCCACGGGAAATCACGGCCACGGGAAATCACGGCCACGGGAAATCACGGCCACGGGAAATCACGGCCACGGGAAATCACGGCCACGGGAAATCACGGCCACGGGAAATCACGGCCACGGGAAATCACGGCCACGGGAAATCACGGCCACGGGAAATCACGGCCACGGGAAATCACGGCCACGGGAAATCACGGCCACGGGAAATCACGGCCACGGGAAATCACGGCCACGGGAAATCACGGCCACGGGAAATCACGGCCACGGGAAATCACGGCCACGGGAAATCACGGCCACGGGAAATCACGGCCACGGGAAATCACGGCCACGGGAAATCACGGCCACGGGAAATCACGGCCACGGGAAATCACGGCCACGGGAAATCACGGCCACGGGAAATCACGGCCACGGGAAATCACGGCCACGGGAAATCACGGCCACGGGAAATCACGGCCACGGGAAATCACGGCCACGGGAAATCACGGCCACGGGAAATCACGGCCACGGGAAATCACGGCCACGGGAAATCACGGCCACGGGAAATCACGGCCACGGGAAATCACGGCCACGGGAAATCACGGCCACGGGAAATCACGGCCACGGGAAATCACGGCCACGGGAAATCACGGCCACGGGAAATCACGGCCACGGGAAATCACGGCCACGGGAAATCACGGCCACGGGAAATCACGGCCACGGGAAATCACGGCCACGGGAAATCACGGCCACGGGAAATCACGGCCACGGGAAATCACGGCCACGGGAAATCACGGCCACGGGAAATCACGGCCACGGGAAATCACGGCCACGGGAAATCACGGCCACGGGAAATCACGGCCACGGGAAATCACGGCCACGGGAAATCACGGCCACGGGAAATCACGGCCACGGGAAATCACGGCCACGGGAAATCACGGCCACGGGAAATCACGGCCACGGGAAATCACGGCCACGGGAAATCACGGCCACGGGAAATCACGGCCACGGGAAATCACGGCCACGGGAAATCACGGCCACGGGAAATCACGGCCACGGGAAATCACGGCCACGGGAAATCACGGCCACGGGAAATCACGGCCACGGGAAATCACGGCCACGGGAAATCACGGCCACGGGAAATCACGGCCACGGGAAATCACGGCCACGGGAAATCACGGCCACGGGAAATCACGGCCACGGGAAATCACGGCCACGGGAAATCACGGCCACGGGAAATCACGGCCACGGGAAATCACGGCCACGGGAAATCACGGCCACGGGAAATCACGGCCACGGGAAATCACGGCCACGGGAAATCACGGCCACGGGAAATCACGGCCACGGGAAATCACGGCCACGGGAAATCACGGCCACGGGAAATCACGGCCACGGGAAATCACGGCCACGGGAAATCACGGCCACGGGAAATCACGGCCACGGGAAATCACGGCCACGGGAAATCACGGCCACGGGAAATCACGGCCACGGGAAATCACGGCCACGGGAAATCACGGCCACGGGAAATCACGGCCACGGGAAATCACGGCCACGGGAAATCACGGCCACGGGAAATCACGGCCACGGGAAATCACGGCCACGGGAAATCACGGCCACGGGAAATCACGGCCACGGGAAATCACGGCCACGGGAAATCACGGCCACGGGAAATCACGGCCACGGGAAATCACGGCCACGGGAAATCACGGCCACGGGAAATCACGGCCACGGGAAATCACGGCCACGGGAAATCACGGCCACGGGAAATCACGGCCACGGGAAATCACGGCCACGGGAAATCACGGCCACGGGAAATCACGGCCACGGGAAATCACGGCCACGGGAAATCACGGCCACGGGAAATCACGGCCACGGGAAATCACGGCCACGGGAAATCACGGCCACGGGAAATCACGGCCACGGGAAATCACGGCCACGGGAAATCACGGCCACGGGAAATCACGGCCACGGGAAATCACGGCCACGGGAAATCACGGCCACGGGAAATCACGGCCACGGGAAATCACGGCCACGGGAAATCACGGCCACGGGAAATCACGGCCACGGGAAATCACGGCCACGGGAAATCACGGCCACGGGAAATCACGGCCACGGGAAATCACGGCCACGGGAAATCACGGCCACGGGAAATCACGGCCACGGGAAATCACGGCCACGGGAAATCACGGCAACGGGAAATCACGGCCACGGGAAATCACGGCAACGGGAAATCACGGCAACGGGAAATCACGGCAACGGGAAATCACGGTAATCTTAATTGAGGATAGCCAGATGCCGTCGCCTTCCCCAACGCGAGTCCAATGCACTAACGACTGCGCCATTCGCAGGGTTTGACAATTGTTCAAACAAACCTCCTGACACGATTTATAGAAGAATGTAAAACTGATGGAAGTGGACCTCTGAGAAGACTCTAAACTTACGTTTCAGGATAAACTGAAGGAAGGCAAACGTAGCAGTGGTAGGTATAGGAAATAATCTTTCTACAATAGTGACGATGACTATTTCAAATTGTGTGGGTATCACTGATACAGGGAGCGACAGGTTATCTTCAATTTCAACCCAGAACATAGATCTTTATTCGAAGACCGGCATGGTAGAGAGACAGTAGTTGATAAGGAAATGATTGAGGATTGCAGGCAATTCTCCCATGTTCTATGCTATCCAGTGTGTTCCGAAGTCTTTTAATCGAACTTTTAGGGATGATAGAGACAATGTTGGCGTAAGCTTCTCTTTGATATGGGTTACGCCACAGAGGTGCCAGGGCATAGGCCGTCCGCGGCTTGCATATGCCTTGTGTATGGGAAGACATTTACTCCGTATCAAAAGAGTAGGCCGAGCAAAATTAAAAATTACCGATTCGCTGCTTACGAATGTTCTTATGGTTTTTCTTCTTGAAAATCCCTTATCAATTTACTGGGATATGTAATGTGCAGAACATTCTGTTGATAGACCGTGCTTGTTTGATGAAGTCTCGTCCTAAAGCCAGCGTCGCCGTAAAGTATCACCAAACTTGTCTAGCGAAAGTTGTTCCCTACGACGCGATTTATCAGTCCTTGAGATTTGATGCAAAAACTTTGATACTCCTTGTATGTATCGAGCACTTAGTAAAGAGGAGAATTTCAGAAAAGGTATTTCAGTTGAGAGAGGAAAAATAAGAACACAGTTTTGCCGGTGAAGTTTTAATTCTGTGAGACGGACGAGAACTTTGAAAATAAGTGGAACGGAATGGATAGTGTCCTGAAAAAACAAATTTAGTATCGACAAAGGTAATAAAGGGTAATGGATTATGGTCATATGAGGGTATTACATTTGAGTATGAGACACTAGAAGTAGCAGATGAGTTTTTACTATTTGGGCTGCAAAATAGCTTTCGATGGCAAAAATAACGAGGATACGAAAATACATTTAAAAGCTTATCTGAGGAAAGAGAAATTTGGTTACGTCGAACGTACTGTATTATGAAATCTTGTTTGTAAGTATTAGTCTTGGACTAGTAAGGAAGTGGAAAATGGAAGAGGAACAGCGCCTAAACAAGAGAATAGAAGATTTTCAAACGCGTGCTGAAGATTAGATGTGTGGACTGTGTAATGAAAAGATACTGAATATAATGAGGGAACTTTAAGCTATTTCACATATAGCAAATTTCTTTAGATACTGTATTACTACTACCTAGTTCCAGTGCAACAATGAATTTTACGAGAAAATTTACGAAGTTTCCATGAAGTTATCAGACAATGTCCATACAGGCAAAATCGCCGTGGGGATCATCCCACCGACGCACATACCTGCTTGGTAACACACCGTGTCATGATGCGTGAAGAAACTCTTAACTGGTTACCGCACATTCTCGTCAAACAGGATTCGTCGACTCTCCTAGGCCTTTATTAAGGGACTGAACGCTTGATAATCGCATGGGGAGGTATCACGACTTTTGAGATCGGCCACTTTAGTATTTCCCACTTGCGTTGTCGTACCTTCTGCATCAAGACATTTGCGATATGGGGACGTGTTATTAAGAAAAAGCAGCTGCACTCTTGGAACACCATTCCACTACGGTGGTTTTCGACAGACATGTGCGCCACACACATTCTTCATTCTCCAATGTATGTCTACCGGTGTTTTGCCTTAGGCAGCCAAGAAAAGAATAACAGCACGTTGGTCCTGTTTCGATACATTTGGTACTAATGTCGCCATCGTTTGCGTCTGCGCACTTACCACACGTACTTCGGAAAGACTTTCAAATCTTGTCTACATTTCGGTGCTTTTATACCCGCGTCGAGGTCGAGTTTTTATACACAGGGTGTACCAAAAAGAAAGCCGATTCGCACGTCTGTATTTCTGAAACTAATAAACATGTACAATGAATGTTTTTTGCTGAACGCTAAAAAAGCTTTCTAATACCTTTTCATAGGTGTTCAATATGCGGATTTCTGGGAACTCTGTGACACTATGGCAGATGCGTTCGATATCTGTGTCAGACACTCGAGGACGGCCCTGCCATTTGCCTTTACAGGAACAACCTGTTTCTCGGAATTTTTCATGCCATCGACTGGAGCAGTTATTAGTGATCCGCAATGCGCGGAACAGAGCACAAAGGCTTTGTTGTCGCGCACAATTTTTTCTGTAACTGAAGTGGGCGCACACTGCTACCACCTAGCGGGAACCATGTAAAACTGGAGTTTACCCTTCCCAACAACATATTGTTCACGCACATATCTCAACCAGTCTTAAATCGGATGATTCTTTTTGATACGCCCTTCAAATATGTCAATAGAAAATCAAATTATAGTGTGCAAGGAAAATGTTAAAATGTTTTGTAAAATTTATTTAAGCTCGTTGCATATCGATGGTGACAGTGAAGTATCTGCACCAAGCTCTTTGTTGGCGGGGGAGCCGGCGCCCTGATACATAGGGAGCGCGGCGAGAATCGCGCAGCTTTGTCGATGGAACACTCTTGAATCAACCTTTGTGCAGTGAAGTTGTGTGTAAAGACAGAGCGGTCTGCTTGTTCGCCACCAGCTATATATTACTTTAAGAATATTATAATTATATGATTCGTAATTATTTATGAATTATTAAAAATCGACATCATGAAGACATCGAAGGCATGTAAGCGGTAACTGCATATTGTAAGTTCGTTGTTACATTTTTAATCTTTTGTGTGAACGATCCCCAAATTAAAGTTTTATAAATTGAGTCATTATAAAGAGTTAAAAATTTATATTAAATCATTTTCAGAATAGATCAGTTTATCTCAGCCAATGTCTTATTATTTTTCATTGAATCCAGTAACCAAAAGATTTAACTTTTATTGAGTTTTCTTATTTTTTTTAATTTAATAATGACATTGAATTTTTCACCAGCAACTTCAATCCAAAAAAGCAAATGAATAAAATAACGGTTGAAATGGCTCTGAGCACTATGGGACTTCTGAGGTCATCAGTCCCCTAGAACTTAGAACTACTTAAATATAACGAACCTAAGTACATCACACACATCCACGCCCGATGCA
The DNA here is from genome assembly GCF_023897955.1 of Schistocerca gregaria. Lineage (NCBI taxonomy): Eukaryota > Metazoa > Arthropoda > Insecta > Orthoptera > Acrididae > Schistocerca > Schistocerca gregaria. The sequence continues at coordinate 244,961,260 of NC_064921.1, forward strand.
GGATTCGAACCTGCGACCGTAGCGGTCGCGCGGTTCCAGACTAGCACCTAGAACCGCTCGGCCACCCCGGCCAGCGGGAAGGTTATCGTCTAAACGCCATTAAGTTAAATTATTTTATTCGACAGGAATGTTTCACCCTTTCTATTCAAAACAACGATTACTATGTGCGTAACATAAAATTTAATTTTTTGTTTCACTGTTGTAAAAGGTAAGATAGTGTAATGAAATCGGATGAACCTCTTTTGAAACACGCTGTGTACCCTTGAGCTAGAAGTCGGCTTTATTTGTGCCCAACTGTCGCGAATGACTTTCGCGATAGATTGCTCACGCGAGGTCCTGACATCCGGCTGCTGGCGCAACGTGTGTTGAAAGTACGCGTGCCATACAATGGATGCGCACTGTAGAGGACATGGCTGTTTTCTGGAAGTCGGCCGAGAAGCTCCAACTCGTTGCTAAAGCACCAACAAAGCGGCAACGGAAAAAAGGAATACGGCCGACAGATTTACGTAAACCGGTGACCTCGCGAGTTGGGGCGGCTCATGCCACTACAGAACTGCAGCTGGGGAGTGGCATTGACACTGGAACGAGGTCAGCCGAGGACTGCTTCCGGTGCGCGACCGCGCTGCTGGTACACGTGTACCCACCAACACACGTCAGCGCCTTCTGCAGTATTCTTGAACAGAGAGTGACGACACTTCCTGAACAACGGAACACACGTACCTCGCACGCCTGTGCTGACGCACCGGAAAATAAGTGCGTATGTGACATCGATGTGTTGCGTCTTTGGAATCGAAGTCACAGCAGGGTTTAGTTTCTTCCAAGAAATTTGTCATTCCTTTACTGAAACTATCGCTTAACCAAAGGCACTTGTTCCCTTCGCTGTACTTAAAATTAGGAAGGAAGAACCACGTACACAAGCTTATGAATACCCCAGAATCCATCACCGGTGCATGACGGAGGATTCTATCCACTTCTACTAGGAATTCCTTTATGTTCCACTCGCAAATGGAGGAGTGAAAAAACTTACGTTCTACAGGGTGGTCAGAAACCGTCTGAAAAGCTTGTAAGAGTGTTGCAGGCTACGCTGAGCTGAGAAAAAACTTAAGAAAAAATTTGGTACGTTGTGCAGCTTCCGAGTTAATTAGTATTGAAGTTAGCTAATTAGGCCGATGCGCGCGCAAATTGAAGCCGTCCGCCTGCGAAGGCGTCGCCAAACGTGTTCTTCGTTTGGTTTCCAAAAATCGAAACAAGAGAGATACAAAAATTGGACATGGTACGGTACTAAGGATCGAACCAGAGCCAAAGGCTGAGCAGCCTCGTTCGCTGTCATCTACCCTACGAGAACAACAAACTATCTGGAGGACCACTTAAATACAAGCGCGCAACGGTCTGATTGGTATACTCTGCGTCTTTAAAAGGGCTAAGAGTGTGTGCCCTGCTTAAAAAACCGGCAACTATCACTCACCAAATGCCTGAAGAGGCTTTCCAAGAGAATGCTACGAAATGAGTGTTGACGAGCAACCTCGTTCTGTACGCCCTACAACCTGGCGTAACGAGGGAAACATTGGGAAAAAAAAAAATCCGTGATATATCAACGCAGATATCTTTTCACGATCGACCAAATTACAATGAGAGGAGTTGGTGCTCATGCCAGCGCATTTTGAGAGAGGATTCGAACTTCAGACGTGTTGCGCTAAATTTGTTTCGCATCTTCTCACACACGACCAAAAAACCATGAGCATGAATGTGTGCCAACACTTGAAAACAGAGGCAAAGTTACCTGAACAGAGTCATTACAGGTGATGAGAGTTGATGTTACGGGTATGACCCAGAAACAAAGCAAGCGTCTCCCAAGAATAAAGAGGCAAGGGAAGTGAAGTCTAATGTGAAGATCATTTTCTTTGTGATGTTCGTGGAATTGTGCATCGGGAATTTGCGCCCCATGGCCAGACTTAAGCAGGCGTTTTAAGACGTCTGCGAGAGTATGTGCGGAGGAGACGCCCGGAACCTTGGCGATCAGATGACTGATTCATTTTTCATGACGACGTCCCTGTTTACAAGGTCCTACGAGTGACACTATTTGGCATTTCAGAGATAGTCTGTCGTTCCCCACCAGCCGTATTCACCATATCTAGACCCCATGCGACTTTTTCCTATCCCGCGAATGAAAAAAACACTAAAAAACTTTATGATGTGGAGGTGGTAGAAACAGCTTCACAAAAGGTACTGGACGATATCAGAATTGACAAGTTTCAAACATCCTTCAAACGGTGGGAAGAGAGAAGTTCACCACATCCAATAGAGATTACTTTGAAAGTGGCTAAAAGAATTCTGTAAAAAGATTGATGAATGTAATATTTATGGCACTTTGCTGAAGACCATTTGGCTTCATCGATCATTCTCGTGATAGTGTCGGCTTTTACTTTTAATCTGAGGATAGCACTTTTAAACAGCGACTTACTGCCCCTGAAAACTCATTATGTACCAAAAATGTACCGGTGGCTCGAAACAGCATATATTTCTAGTTCACAGGTTTCACAATAAATAACTACAAAATAGGTTACTTTAGCGTTGTAAGCTTTGTTCCAATACGGTATGTGTTGCGACGTAGAAACTGAGCTTGCATCGCATTGGTTTAAGTTTCGTAGCACGTTGCCAAAAATTTGTCATGATTTAACATCAGGCAACATTATCGTTCTCACCAACCTGCTAGTTTGAATGAGCACTTTATTAACAGCTATGAAACAGTCTCTGACTTAACAAAGATGGTTCAAATCGCTCTGAGCACTATGGGAACTTAGCATAGGCCGGCATTCGTAACGGCCCATTTGTAAACATTACCGCCATCATACCCGTAAACTACCTTACCCAAACACCAATGGGAAAACCTATACTGTATCAGCGATACCCAGCAGAGAAGTGTCGTGGATAAATAGAGGCAAACTTTCCCTCGAAGTTTGGGTTTCACACAATTAACACAAAAATTTGCAAGTTCCTCACTGGAATGAGATTTAATTGTGTATCATTCCATAGCCATCTTCACCGAATACACGTTCCACATAATCATTGTGAATGTCACGGAGTAAAAGCAGAAGGTATCAGTCACATCTGACGAAATCTTCTCGAGCTCCCATCCGGGTTGCTGCGTTGAAATTGCGCTACGTTTCGACGAGTGTCACTCAGCCTCAGTCAGAGAACGATGAAAGTGACTCGTCGAAACTAAGCGGAATTTCAACGCAGCAACCTGGATAGGAGCCCGAGAGGCTTTCGTCAGCAGCAGAAGCCGGGACAACCTACACTCAAACGTTAACCACATATTTCTCTAACCCAAACTGTTTGCAAACTCTTGAATGTATTTCATACAACAGTTTGATCACATCAGCAACTGCGAACTTAGCATTTCTCTATGAAACTATTAATTTCAAAAGTAGTTATGAGGTTTTAAATAAAGGTAAATGTACCGTGTCAGATCTTTGAAAATTTCTGAAACACTGACGACCATATGGCCCTCCTCCCAATCAAAGCCAAAATCCAAAATTATTAAATTAAGTCAAAATACAAATGGTAATAGGACTTTATGGACGCTCCGTATACGACCCAGCCAACGGTTTTCCTCAGCATTATTTCCACTTTTCTTTCCTCGTTAATTCTTAGTATTGCTTTATTTCCTTTATTCTTTTCGTCGTATCAGAGTTTGAAAACCACCAGTTTCTTTTCCTTATGCCTCTCCATAATTCAGTGCAATATATTACACGATATATTAGAGAGATGTCATGTATGTGCCACTTCATTACCATAAATGCCCCCTGCATCGGGAAGTCACAAATTCCCACCCGTCTCTTCCCTCTCTTCCCCGATTCTCTATTTCGTATGAAGAGATGTCACTAGTGAAAGTTTCTTCGTCCTAAAGAAATTCTTAGTGCTGTCAACAAAGATTTCACTTTCACACAAGTTCTTGCACTCCTTGATATTCTTGATATTCTAATTTATTCATTCACAAATCTTCCATTTCTAACAAAATATTTCGTAACTACTTCAAAGATTTTCCTTTTTCAAAGGCTTTCCTACTAGCCATATTTTGGCGGAAATTACACGTATTCTGATGCTAATAACTTTGGTCTTCGACACCCTCATTCCATATACTATTTCCGCCCACCTTTGTCTGCATCCAACACGCACTAGTTCATCCACTGATTCTGACAACGTTGCTATATCATCTACGTCCTTCATTGTCCTTTTCCCCCTCCTATTATACATGCTGTTTTCCAATGCTTTACCTATTAGTTTCTCTGCATCAATATTGATAAATACCTGTGCTTAACACCACACTTACCTCGCATTTCTTCAAATACCTGTTCCAGCTGTTTTCCCGTTGGCGATACTTGATACTACTTCTGGTCTCCTGCACTGCTCCCTTAGAAGTCTTCCCTCCTCCTACACCAGATACTACAACTGCGCTGGGTATTGCCTATCATCCTCTGTGTCCCTATGCAATCTAAGACGTATGCAGACAGTTTTTGAAGAAATGCGATTCCGGAGCAGTTGTAAAGACTTATTTTGACTGGCTTATTCTGTTATGTGATGCCGGAAGGTTTGCTCGAGAATGAGCTCACCCTCCAAACTAGCTAGTAGTTGTCAATACAGTTAAGATTTACACTAATAGGTCTACTGTAACCAGTTCTCTAAATTAATCGATGCTGTCATGCCCAGACAGAAGACTTCAATATTTTCGTTCTGAAGTGTGGAACATCAAATCATGGGGCAATGAAGATCTTTACTGTCGCGTGAGCTTTTGCTTTCCTTCTACAGATTCAACAGGGTCGACATCAAACTGCATGCAAATGCGGCTCGGCTGACCACTGTTGCACAGTGTGGTTGTTGCCGGACGTGTCTCGCGCGCTCGGTGACTGCGTACGGTTAACAGAGCTGACGCAAGTGGCTTCTGCCTGCTGCAAGCCCCTTCGGACACAGCGGTCGGTGACGAAAGCGAAGCTCCTTCCGTCACACGGTGGGTGGGTGCCTACAAGGCGTATCGCCAGCTGCGCAACTCATGTGTCCACAGCTCACGCACGCGACACACCTTATAAGAGATTGCCCTCCATTCCCTGTGTGCTCATCTTGACTGCTCACGTTGTCTGCCGTTGTCACAACCAATAAAATCAGCCAGCTATGTGACAGTGTTGTGTTAACGTGGCTCAAAACATTTACATCTGTACCTCGCATACCAATTTCTCCTCCCAATTTCACGTGGAGGTGGTACACAGGGAAGGAGGCTGTCTCATTACTAAGAATCGTTTGATGCAGCTCTCCAAGCAGATGTATCCAATGCAAGCCTGGACCTCTGCCTAACGACTGCACCCCCGTGTAAATCTGAACGTGTTTATTGTACTGAAGCCATGTTCTTCCTCTACAATTTTTACCCCAAACACTTCTACACTACCAAATTGACGATTCCTTGATGCCTCAGAACCTTTTAATTACTCTCATCTTTCTTTTAGTCGAGTTGTGCCATAAATTTCTCAATTCAGTACCCTCATTAGGTATATTATGTAACTATCTGATCTTTTGCAGGCTTCTGTACCACCACACCGGGAAGGTTCTTTGTCGGTCCAATTTCTCGTCAACATTTCACTTCTGCATAAGGCTACACTCCAGATAAAACCTGAAGTCTTTTTAACACTAATCAATATTAGTTTTTAAGTGCATAATTTCCTAATCTGTTTTTCTCAACATCTGATTTAATTTGACTCATTCCATTATCCTTGTTTCACTTTGTTATTTCTCCTATATCCTCAACAAAGTATCCATTCCACTCGACTTATCTTCCAACTCCTTTGCCGGCTCTGAAGCAATTACATTGCCAATAAACGTTTTGGGCTATGTCTGGAACGCGTTACATCCCTGATTCTACGTATCATGGATTCAACACTTTGTTGCTGGTTCGTGGAGGTATGTGGCACCAGATTTCTACACGAAGTCATGCCATTTTCATAAACAGAGGCCTGTTTATTTGTGAGCGCGGCGTTGGCGCCTGATGGCGATCCAGAGGGCTTCCATAGGATTCACATCAAGCGAATTTGGTGGCTAAGATATCAAAATGAGTTCACTGTAGCGTTCCTAAACACTGTAGCACTGTTCCTATTTTGATACACGAAGAATTATCCTGGTCTAAGATGATAGATGTCGTGACTATGGCCTCCCGGGCGGTAGCCCGTTCGCCGGGTGCAAGTCTTTTGATTTGACGCCACTTCGGCGACTTGCACGTCGATGGGGATGAAATGACGTTGATTATTACAACGGAATACCCTGTCCCAGAGAGTAGAAAATCTCCGACGCAGCCGGGAATCGAACCCGGGTCCTTAGTATTAACACTTTTCTTTTTTTGATTGTTGGGTTTGGCCGTTGCGAACGTCACATGACATACGTTAAAGTTCATTTGTTGATCCTTCCACTCAGTTTTTTTTTTTTTTTTTTTATTACAGAGGCCACTCAGATACCGGGGGCGGACCTCAAAGATGATATTGTCGGGGAGTGCATTATGCATGAAGCGACGCAGATGGTTCGCGGATGTCACCGTTTCTTTGGTTACTAACAGGTCCTGTGACAGTGCAGCAGACTGTCTCCTATAGCTTAATACTGCTCCCACCAGCTAGCGTACTTGGCGCGGTGTGCGTTTCGAACTACTGTTCACGCGGATGACTGCGTTTATAGAGACGACCATCGACCTGGTGTAGCAAAAACTTTTTTCATCCGACGAGGCGACAAGTTTCCACTAACCCACACTTCAATCTCCACGATCCCGTGGCCACTGCAATCGTAACAATGTCCTTGGGTAACATGTGAACACGTAGGGGTCATCAGCTGCTGGGAGCCATGTTCAACAATGTGCTCTGAAACACTTATGTGCGCACCACCAATGCGCCCGTTCGGCAGAGATGCCACAGACTGCCACCTACTTGTCTTTACAGAACAGGCAAGCCTCTGAATCCCACATTCTGTGAGTAGTAGAAGTTGGAAACACCATTTAGTTTGCTGTAAATTCCGAAGAGTGGATTACTGTTTACACATTCTGCTTTATGATTAGTATTCTAATAGTATTATCTACTGATATTCTGGAAGGTGTACAATTCGTTCAAATGTATAACAGCTTTTGAAGGTATACGAGTAGAAGAAAATAGTGATAAAAACGTGAGAGCCTAGGAGTCTGAGTCCCGTTACCTATGTTCAGAGTGCAGCACAGATTTATCTACACAGGGTAAACCATTCCGAGAATAGCATTTAGACCGTCTCGCGAATGTCTTTTGCGAAAATTATTTCGTACGAGCCTCTTCTGTATTTCAGCACATTACAACAGTCGACTGTACCACGCAATGGTCCCCTGTTCAAGAACACACAAACCGAAACTTATTAAATGAAACAAAAAGTTTACAGTTAGCAGTCACCGTTTTATTTATTTCCACGACGCGTTTCGAAGGTTGAAACCTCTATCATCGGGTGGATTTACATTAATAAGTATTACATTTGTGTGAGTGTTACGATTTTTGGAGGAACGTGTGACACTGCCTTCAGTGGTCACAGGTTCCTTTTGCTGTCCAAAAATCGTAACACACACACACACACACACACACACACACACACACACACACGTAATACTTACTAATGTAAATCCACCCGACGATGGAGGTTTAAACCTTCGAAACGCGTCGTGGAAATAAATAAAACGGTGACTGGTAACAGTGAACTTTTTGTTTCATTTAATGTCAGTAACAGTCACGGTAAAGCCTAACCTAAAAATGTTCGCATTTAAAGCTGAACTCTTATGCTGATATCTTTAAATTTTATCAAACCTAACTGTGGGAGGCGGAGGGGGCACGGAATTCCGTTATGAGTTACTGCGTCTTTTAAGTAGCTGACTGGGCGATTGCACCCATTCCATTGCACGTTTTAGGGTGACACACAGAATCATTAAGTTACGTTTATGTTGGTGTGTTATGTTGATAGAGAGAAGGCATTCGAAACTGAGTTCCCGAAGACAATGAAAGTTGTGTAGGACAGAAGACTAAGTGAATTGTGCATGAAACCAGAAGTGGTAACAAATATTGGCAACGCGGAAGTAGTTGAAACAGGTATTTATTTCTTAATGTTAATGCAGAGAAACTAACAGGTAAAGTATTACGAAAAACAAGATAGTTAATATGAGGAAAAAAGAGAATGAAGTACGCAGATGATATAGCAATGTTGCCTCAATCAGAATATGAACTACAGTGTGTGACGAATGCAGTCAAGGGTGTGAAGAGAAAGATTATGGAAAACTAAAGTAATTAGTATCACCACACATGCAATTTCCGTCAAAATATTGCTGGACGAAAAGATCTTAGAACAAGTAAAATATTTGACGTAGTTAAGGAATGTTTTGACAGAAACGAAGATGTATGAATGAAAAAAATAGAATATCTTAAGAGTAAAAGAGCTTGTGGGAAAGTGATATGTCTATATGAAATACAGAATGTGGAAAGGAAGGGAATGGATGCGTGGGAATTCTTAACTTAGAGTCGCAGACAAAAATTGTGGTAATGCAATGACGTATATATGATAAGTCTTTAGTGTCATACAATGCACTGAATCAAGGACTGACGAGGTAACGGAAATTGGTTTTCAAATATGGTTAAGAGGAAAAGCCTTGACAATGGAGGATCAAGTAATACTAAAAATTGACAAGGAAAGGAAAGTAGTGGAAATAATACAGAGGCAAACTGTTCGCTGCGGCGTATACAGAACGTCCAAGTGCCACTATCATTTGAAAAAAATGATAACGTGGACGCTATTAAAGAATCGCGATTAGCTGTAAAACGTTTAGCAGCTCTCAAAACTTACTTTATTGCAGACTTGTGTTTTGTAAAATGAGGGTGCAGACCAGAAGAAGACGGTGGCAACATAGCAATGAATGCGTGTGTCAATTGGTATGCAGAATCCAGATCTGTGACTTTACTGAGGAATAATTATAGATGCCAGGTATGGGAGAGGACTCAGTCAAAAACAAGCTTTATAAGGTATTTCAAAGAGTGTTTCGGAGCTTTTCCTCGAGTAGAGTGTAAGCTGAAGTTTCATACTAAGCCAATTTTTTTGTGTTATTCATTCGCGTCGTATCTTGTGTCCTTTACGGTAGTCTAAGTATGAGCAATTTAATCATAAAGCATTATTTTACCTCACTGACAGCGCAGTGACAAAGACGTCGAGGGAAAGCAAATGGCAGCGTACACAAACAAGTGACTGGCGCGTTGCGGTAAGACACGAAGACGAGTCGACTATACAACAGCAGCCGCCGCCGCCGCCAAGGTCAACGCCGATCAAGCCGTAAACAAATACCTCAGTTCCTTCGAGACATCATAGCCCTTCTCAGTACGATCAGTCTGTTCGTGGCTATGGCTCAGCCGCTCACACTTATTGGCGCTAGGCTTCGTTGCATTTCTCTTACGCTGTTTAAGCACGTTCATCGCCGTGTCGCGCATGTCTGAGTAATAGCTCCATTCACGTTAATAGAATGATGCAGTTAGATCTTTCAAAGGAATTTAATGGAATAAGCACTGAAATATAACTATAGGATGTGTAATAAAAACACGTAATACGTTTTGTTCGATTGTAAGTAGGATAAATTATACAACGTCACACTGTTCGTTAAAACACGCTGAACACATTTGAAGAGATTTTGGAAAATTGGAACAATAGATCGTAGTTTCTTTTCCGGCAGTTTGTCTCTTGTGTTACCACAGCGCGCACATCCTTCCTAGAGTGTTGCCCCGCAGATTCTTATGAATCTCTAAATGGTGGGACACGTTCCTTGTTTTATTTCTATCACTGTGACTTGGCATTTTCCGAGGACAACCATCACGTAATGAGACGTTCCAGAAATTTTCTTATTTACATTTTTGTAAATGTGACTTCATAATAGGTGCATGTTTTGTTGATAACATGCTCATATCGCGAAAATCCCTCCATTTTAACACCAGAATACAGCTATCTTCACGAGCTATCATTTCACCTCTCAATTGGTACGACCCTACAAAATGTGGCAGAAACTTTGTTGTACCGTACAGCTCCAAATCAATGCGTTTTGAGTTTTAGACATTTTAAAGAGTTTACCTTTTATTTGGCAATTTAGCTGCAAGTTCAATGCAGACGTTTTCGGCTATGCCAAATTGCTTTTTCCACTGGTGTCTGGGCCTGAATATTCTTTCGCGGGCCATGCATACCCTTCGGTGGACAGTCTGAAAAGTTTTATACCGTAGTTATGCAATATCGTTCGTATGTATTGCCTGGACCGAAGCTGTCTCCTCCAAGTAATCAATGTCTCGTAGACTCTTAATCTTCGCGTGATGAAAAGATTTTATAATAATTGCCTGGCAATACGTTTGGAGTGGTAAAACTTTTCCAAGTTTGCAACTCTAATCTATCGTTTCGTTATTTGCGAAATGCAAGTTTGCTAACAGTAATTCGAAACGATTACTGACATACTGCTGCGCAGAAATGTGTAGTTGTAAAACTGTGTCCGTTGACCAACATATAACGAGAGGCGTCTGTACTACGTAGACTCATCTAAATCATCAGTCTGACAACGTTAATAATTTCCTCAGACTTTGTGGGATTCCTCTGTTCAGTCGACCTTTCCAGCCGTTTCATATTGCACGTTGATGCAGTTTTTCTCTGCATACCTATTAGTCTGACTAAAAGGCTTAGCACTTTGTTGTCGCCCGCATCTCGTGGTCGTGCGATAGCGTTCTCGCTTCCCACACCAGGGTTCCCGGGTTCGATTCCCGGCGGGGTCAGGGATTTTCTGCCTCGTGATGGCTGGGTGTTGTGTGATGTCCTTAGGTTAGTTAGGTTTAAGTAGTTCTAAGTTCTAGGGCACTGATGACCTAAGATGTTAAGTCCTAATAGTGCTCAGAACCATTTGAACCATTTTGAACTTTGTTGTCTAAGAACAGAAAGAACTTCGCATGCAGTAATATCAGACGGCAAATCCAGCAGAAGCCCATCTTTCTCGGTGAACCAAAATGACTGTTGCCCGTTAGCGAATATTTGGAAATGATCAGTTCTTTTTCTTCGTTTGCAGCAAGTTCTCCCAACGTGTCATCAAGGTCTTCATTTGCATATTGTTCCTCATCGGGATCTGAACTCGATGAAATACCGTTGACTTTTCGTCTACAGCCTAAAACTACATTATCAGTACTCTCTTCACTTTCGATTATTCTTTTACAACGTTCAATGAACATTTTGAGGATACAAAGGCCTCGAACGCATTACGCTTCTCGAATTAATGACTGATCTGCGGTAAATGCAGTCACGTCACAGGCAATCCTCTAGCCTAAGTGCTTATCGCTTTCCCCCACTTCGAAACTGAACGCTTTCTTCTTTGTAATGAACCGAAGGCTCTGTGGCATTAAATTACCGGCAACGCACAGGCCTATTCGAGTTGCATCGTTGCTATTCGCGCTAATCGCTCTGTTCATGGTCCGTTGTTCCAACAGTCGGATTTGGGCCTCGCGTGAAACTCAACTCCTCCCCCCAGGGGACATGACGCTGGTACCGAGTTAACAGAGCCTCTACATCTATATTCCGCAAACCACCATGCGGTGTGTGGCGGGGGGGGGGTACTTTATGTACCACTGTCACATGCCTCCTTTGCTGTTCCAGTCGCGAAAATTTCTCGGTAAGAATGATTCATGGTGGCTCTCCTTCCACTTATTTTGGCTTCTTTTGTGTGTTTTTTTTTGGTCTGTGAGGTATTGGCTACGTTTTAATTTCCTATGAAACTCTCTGCTTTCCTACCACCTTTCTAACACGGTTCGAACAACGGTGGCTCTTTCCCAACCCTCACAAATTTGCTCGGCACATGCATGTCTAAAATACGGTGGAAAATGCTGTTTAACTTTGCCCACAGATAGCGTTCTTAGTGTTCTGATAAAATTTTCTTGCTGACCGCTCAGGTAACCAGAATCTCTACGAAGTAGAATCACGGGTAGCTGATTTACGTAATGCAGAAAGAAAGATCCATCACTGGGAAAGAACGTACATGCCATCTCCCAAATGTAGTAGGGAACGTGTGGCAAAAAGAGCATTCCTCCCGTTTACACGGCCTTATGGCCATTGTCAGCTGACCTATATTCATGTAGTGTTAAGTGAGATGCTAATAACGGAGACTAGGCATTCGTCTGAATTAAGACATTGACAGAGTTGGAAGAGGTACTTGCTATTTTAAGGGAGTGTTCCATTCATGTTTACCATTTCAAATAACTGTCCAGAAGCCAAATAAAAAATGTATAGAGCAAGTGCTTAGCTGCTAGGCGGCCATTAACCAGCGTGCTTGCCTTTATTGTAACTTTGTACGTTTCGGAAGTACGAGCAACAGTAGATCTTTATGAAGTATCTTATATTTATATTTGGTAACTGCCTTCCTCTCCTCAAGTCCTGTTCAAAAACATGTGTACAATCCACGTAAACATGACATTAAAAACTCTTCCACTTACTGGAGGTGACAAACAATAACACACACAACTGTCAGTCAATCGTCTACAGTTGGAGGTTTGTGAGAATACAATGCGCAACAATGAAGATAAGGTGGAAATACTACGCATGCATGGAAAATTTGGGTGAAACTTCGTATGTGTCGTGAAAGTGATTCCTCTGCTTAAGTAACACTGTATGTGCTGGTAATAATACTGTTTGATCTCAGTCTGAACGTTTGCACGATTCATTTTGTATTTAGCTTCTGGACAAAAAAGAAATGGGATGATGGAAACAAATTAGGAACCCAGTAAGGCATGTACAAAACCTATATTTCCCAAAATTTCAGAAGAATGCTTTTCACATTATATATTTTTCTGAATTTCGCTTTCTTGGAAGTCATGCTCATGCGGTCTACTACGCCCGGATGCAATTCAGATAATAATAATGAGTAAAGGAGGGGGGGGAGAAGCGGGGAGTAACCCCTCCAGCATCGAAGCCTGGATCTGTGCATATATTGATTTGACTATTTCAAAATCTATTTTTCTTGTGAGACTTATGTATACATGATTCCACAGCTCTGAGGTTCATGACTTGTATGGTGGGTTGATATTATACTGGCACTAAATTACTCTAAAATTCTGCCCATCGCCTCCATAGACGTGTCACAAAATGGGAACGTCGTCACAGGTGCTCTTACCCACATTTCACCCCTTCTTTTGACGCACGTATTGTGGAATTCGGAACCACAAAGCCCAGCATTGAAATCACGCGCTTTCTTATGGGCGGCCGAGGAGAACATTCCGCCTCCCCCCCCCCCCCCCCCCCCCCACACACACACACACCGCCCATGCCTTTCCTTTCGCTACGGAAAGGCTTCAGGGAGTGGCATGAAGGGCATCAATGAAAGTACTACTTTTAATGGGGGGTGCTCATTTCCACACATTTCACAGCGCCATGAGCAACAGGAGTATTTCTTGACATACTTTGACACTCCAGACATCCTCGGCCGTTTCAACCTTTCTCTGAGGACATTGTGGGGCTGCATCCCCGTTAAATGGACTGCAGCGCGATCTCAATTTTCTATTTCGTGTAGAGTTTGGAACCACCAGTGAGCGTTCGAAACCATTCGACTAAATTTGAATGTTATCTGGAACATAAAAGAGTGATTATGCTTTTCAAGCGTTCTGTTTTGTGTGTTCCCCTGGCGTGATCACAGAAGGTTACAACATTGACAGTGTGTGACAAACTGAAACGGCAAAGGATCCCACTGAAACTCTACAGCTCCGCGAAAGCCTCTGTGGCACCCACCAATCTTTGAGGTTTTTAAAAATTTTATGTGCACAGACAACCTATCAAGTAGTCACAGGCGCCTGCAGGTAGGCAACCGCTCCTGCGATCCTCGTTGCCTGCTTGCTGGCGCCTTTGAGTATTTTATGGGTTGTCTGTGCACGTTCACATTTAAAATCCTCAATTAGGTGTGTGGTTGCCACAGACTTGTCTATCAGGCGGACCTTAGAGGGACCTTTGCCGTTTTATTGAGAAGTGTGAATGTCGCAACCCTCCGTGATCATGGCAGAGGAACAAGTGAAACAGAACGCTCAAAAAGCGTAAGCATTCTTTCTTGCTTCGGATCACGTTCAGATTTTGTCGAATGATTCTTAGTGGTTCCAACCGATACACGAAAGCAAAAATTGAGGTCACGCTACAGCCCCTCAATGTCCTTAGAGAAAGGTTAAAACGTCGGAGGGTGTCTCAGTGTCAAGAACATACTGCAGTTGCTCATCCCACTGCGAAATGTTTGGAAAACGCCTTGGTTTCATTGACTCCCTATATGCCACCCCTGAGGCTTTTTCGTGGTGATGCTGCGCGTAAGTGTTTATCTGGAATGTTTTCCTCATCCACTCATAAGAAAGTAGTATGACACGTCCACGGCGAGGTTGGACACAATTGTGGCGAAATTTGCTGCCAATGTATCATTAAACCAATTTACGTGTCACAAGAACTTCGGAGTTGTGGCCTTTCCTGTGCATGCGTTGACACCTCGCTGTCTGAAGCATCGCCGACCCCGAAGGTGACACGTATGGTGCTATGCTTTTGCATCGTTACAGAGGAAGGTTGTATGTACCTATGAGCCAAATTTCAAACTTATGAGTCGGAATGCGAGGCAATTACGAGGTTTTGGAAAAGTTATCCTTTAATCGTGTTGCGCAGTGTAGTTAATGGAACAGCATTATTCAAGACAAGAGATTAAACATCCCAAATGATAAATTAGAAAATATTTGTCAGTAATCTATAAAAAAATTTAATTACCGTGAAACGACCGCTACGGTCGCAGGTTTGAATCCTGCCTCGGGCATGGATGTGTGTGATGTCCTTAGGTTAGTTAGGTTTAATTAGTTCTAAGTTCTAGGCGACTGATGACCTTAGAAGTTAAGTCACATAGTGCTCAGAGCCATTTTTTTGAACCGTGGAACATTTGGAATTTTTTCCATGCGGTTTTGAGTAATGTCAATAGTTGTTAGAACTATTGGCATTCAGTGATTGTTTTCAAACAGCTAGTAACAAAACTGCCAGAAATGCCAGTCAGATACACATAGGAGGGGTTCAGGGGTGTAGCTTATACAATTTTTTGCTTCTAGAAGGCTCAACTAGCCCAGTTTCTAGTTCACATTACACTGCTTACAACAAAGAAGTATGTTTACTCTGAAATCCTTCACTCCATCTGCATTATTATTAACTGTATCATATGACACTTTGTAAGAATGTTTTGACAGTGTTGAAAATTTTTAGTATTAAAAGTGGTATCGCCTACAGTGAAGGCACATTAAATTAGTAAACGTCTCGCTTGAATGCCCAAGATTACGCTACCGAGTTTCACAAACTGTCAGTATAAACAAGGGCGCGAAACATGTCTCGATTTTCTCTTGCTAACAAGTTCTTTGCTTGTAGACGGCGTTTGTTAAAGTGCATTATTTAAAGACAATGTTTCCTTCATACCTTGAGATTCATTTTGGTGGGTTACGCTGTTGCGTTTGATAGAAATGCCAAAAAAGAAAAAACACCTATTTTGAGGAGTAACGGAGCAAAAAACCGGTAGGACCGACTGGAGAATTCGCTCGTAGCCTTCCCCCACAGCGAGAAGATGCCGTTTTTCCAGCACAAAATTTGGACAGACGCGAAGAAGTGGGCTGCCCAGTTCTGTTGTGCTAGCTGCTGGTAGCATAATGGCTCTGCGGAACGCGTCACGGCCCATTATGGCGTCCACTCAGCCAGGACGCCCCTGCCCCCCGCTACAGCCCGCTGTGCACAATCACGTGAGAGAATCGCACGGGGGATACCTGTCAGGCAGGCGCTGCTTCGCTGTTCCTCATCGCCACGTGTTTCGCACCTTGTGTCGACGCTTCTTCCTTCAGGCCACTACTTCCCTACCCTCAAACATATTTGCCTCAACTCTTATCGTTAGGTATACACGAGAAGAGGAAGAGGAAGAGGAAGAGAAACGGAACAACTCGCATTATACGAAACCGCAAGCGTACCCGCATGCTGAGATGAAAAAAAATGTTTACATAACTGGTACCACGGAAAAAACATTAGAAACTAATATGGGACTCAGAATGTCAAATTGCAGCATAAACATAAATAAGCCTTCCAAGAATATAGAAGTAAAAAGTCTCTAGAAAATCTCTATCGCTTTAATCAGCCCAAAATAAGACAGCAAAACTCATATGGGAAACCAAGAGAAGATACATGAAGGAGCAACTAGCATTATAGAGGAAAATTTTTGCAATCACAATGACAGAATTCTACGGAACTCTACGGAACTTTCGCAAGGAAGGTACGCGCGTGTACACACCTCAAAACTTTTCCTTCAGAAAACAAGATGGAGAAAACGCATTAATCAAGATGGTTGTCAGAATCTGGCACGTTATTTCTCTGTTCTCCCTAACTGCCCTGAACCTGAAACAAGGTTCGTAACACATGACTGCACCTCCACTCGCTCAGAATCACTCGTATCAAGGTGCGAAGAGATCCACAAACATATACTAACAAACTAAAAGACGGGTCATCTGGTAAAGACGGCATCATTGCAGAACAACTAAAAAACCTCAGACCGAAGTCTTTACAGGAACTTTTACAAATAATCACAACCATCCGACAAACAGGACATCTTCCTGGCTACTAGAAATTTGCACTTATCCAACCGCTGCAGAAGACAGGGTGAATACGAAACTACAGAGAAATCTCCAATCTACAAGTCACCAACAAAATTCTCTCAGCGTCCTTCCTCCTGAGAACATAACTCAGAGCACAAAACTGGTGAATACCAAGCAGGCTTTCATGCGCAGAACAGATCTATCTGAAAAAAAAATCTGAAATACAAGGATGTCAGGAATATCCCAATCATTTGCACTTCCATAGATTTCGAGAAATCATACGATCCTACTGCCTGACAATCCTTGTTCAACATGTTAGAAGAACGCGGGTTCAACCCAGAACTACGACTAATCGAACACACGTTGGCTGATACAATATCGAAAATTAAATTCATGGGTGGCATCTCTGACCCCTTTATGACCAGGACTGGAGTAAACCAAGCAGACGGGTTATCTCAACGATTGCTCAACCTATTCCTGGCCAAAGTAATGAAGAAACAGGAATGTGATGTCGGTGAATGAAATCCCAAAGAAACCAGGGCCAAAATGGAATGAGGATAGAAAGACCCCATGGAGAAAAAAGGAGAGAATTGTGGAAGATCAGTAGGAATGCTAAAATCTGGCAGACTGCTTTACATTATAACAATAATAGTGCGTCTTTCAATCAGTTACACTTTCCTCCGCCGTGCGCGCGCTCTCGAGCGGAGTTTTTGAAACTGAGCGAATGTGTGTACTTCATATTTTCTTTACAAATTATATTGCTTCTATCTCAGACGTTTTTAATATTTGAAATATGAGGTACAAATGACGACAGAACAGTAGTAAATATTTAAGCCCCAATTTGAAGACCTTTTATATCTAAATTGATAATCCAAGGGGAAACAAACTAGACTAAAAATGCATACAACTCAAAATTCGAAAATTTTCTGACACTTGTATGAAAATTTTTCGTCGGATGACGAGATTGGAGGCGGCTCAAGGCTGGATGTCTATGTTGCCGTTAAGTTTCTTCCTGGGCGTAAATAGGAAGCTCCTTAAGAGATTGACCAGTTATACAGAAGTTCAGGGAGGCAAGAGCGAGAAACGACATTACTTGCAATGTTGCTGTTATTGCGGAAAGTATCTCCTTAAAAATTGGTTTTACTTTTTGACTTCGTCTACGTATTTAACAGCGCCACCGTTTCACAAAGCTATAACGCTGTGTTCGACATTCTGATGCTGGACGGAGTAATTATCGTGTAACACTAGAGGCCGACTGCTGTTTCCAGTTATAATCTTCTCTATCACACCAGTATTTGCACTGTAACGTTCACTCAGAATTCAATTCACTAACCGGAGGTGTGTCTTGAGTGGGATTATTCCTCGACGTGGTATTCCCCATTGGTTCATCCTGAATATTACGGGAACACATGTAGCAGGGACACGCCAGAAGCTATAGGCTCTCTTGGGAAGCCAGCTAAGTGCAGTAGGGGACCGATCTCTCTGCTCTGGATAAAGACTCCTTCCCCTACCTAAGGACGAGTGCCACTCAGCCAACGCCAGCGCTTAAGATCGAAGCCCAAAGGCGCTGATCCAGAGTTTGGTAAGGGGAGGTAAGACTTTTGTTATTTTCTCGCCCGCCGCAATAATGATGATAATCTGAAACCTCCAGCCGTCCATGGTGGCCGAGCGGTTCTAAGCGCTTCAGTCTGGAAACGCGCGACCGCTACGGTCGTAGGTTCGAATCCTGCCTCGTGCATGGGTGTATGTGATGTTTTTAGGTTAGTTAGGTTTAAGTAGTTCTAAGTTCTAGGGGACTGATGACCTCAGATGTTAAGTCCCATAGTGCTCAGAGCCATTTGAACTTTTTTTAAGCCGCCACTTAACGAGCATCGGCTGATTAGGACTTTAATAAGTATGAAATATACAAAAGATACTTCAGACAGTCTCATTAATGTGAACACTGCCTACGTTCGATGTCAACGTCCAATAACCACTCTCAGACGGTTGGTGGCAGCACACTCAGTGGTGGGTATATAAAGGGTGTCGTGGGAACGTCGATAAAACTGCAGTAATTGTCGTAATGCGGAAATGGAGAGATGTGCGGTCCAAAAGGGCATGGCCATTGGCTTTCGAGCCTATGGTGGAAGAATTTCCGAAACGGCTGCAGTGTTTAATGTGTAGCATACATGGCAAACTCAGCAGGCAATCATGCTGACTTGTGTTCATCGGCAACGAAGTCTGGAATTTGCACGCAAATAATGCAACTGGACGTCCAGTGACAATGAGTGGCCTTTTCCCTTAACGCTTTATGCTCCGTCTGACACACGGTTGTTGGCGTGTACGGCGCGAAACATCTGAAAGCAAATACCTTACAACAATCGTTGGAGGCGACTAGGCCGTAGAGAGTGCCTTAGGACCGGGGATTTTTAGTGACTTCCCTGGTTGACCTCGTCATTCTGGAAGGCTCAATGGAACAACTCGAGTATGGACCTGTCCATGGGAACCACGCCCGCCGTAGTTCACGTATGTTTACCTTTCTCTGTTTACCGTTCTCCCCTCGCCACTAAACTCGCCCGGTTTAAAATCGACTGAGCATCTGTATTCGGACTTTTGATGGGTAGTGACAGTGTGAGTGGATAGTGTAATGTAGTCACAAAATGGTTCAAATGGCTCTGAGCACTATGCGACTTCTGAGGTCATCAGTCGCCTAGAACTTAGAACTAGTTAAACCTAACTAACCTAAGCACGTCACACACATCCATGCAGGGGCAGATTTCGAACCTGCGACCGTAGCGGTCGTGCGGTCCCAGACTGTAGCGCCTAGAACCGCTCGCCCACCCCGGCCGGCATAGTCACAATAATATGGGTGTTTAAAAGGAAGATTGAGGACCAATCCTGGTATAGTGGAAGAACATTGTGTCTGGAAAAGAACATTCAACCAAGAATTATAAATTTATGAGCTATCATAAGTGTTAAGGTAGGTGGAAGGAAAGGAGACGGCGAGGGAGGAAGAGATTTCAGATCATGGATGATTTTATAGATGGCAGCACATACACCGACATTAAGAAGGATGTAATGGGTCGCATGTACTAGAGGCTCAAAGGACATGCTAATGTAGCAGAAAACCTGTAAAATGGACCAGACGTTGTTAGTTACATGAAGACTGAAAGGTTGGACTGGGCAGGGTATTTACAAAAAGCTAATAACTGAATGATTAAGATATTCAATGCAGTTCTTGAAGAAACCAGGTGGTGTGGAAGACCAAAGAAAGTATGAAGGTGTTGGAGTTCATGGTTCGGTGCTAAACAGGAAGTAACTAACAGTCTACGGTAGACCAAGGTATCTCATGGCATTACTAAAAATAATGCCCTTGGAAATTGTTACCTTTTTTGCAGCTTGTAACAAACTGCAGTTCAAGAATGATATTTTTAAAGCATTCGGCAAAAAACTTGGAAAGTATGTGTCATTCAAAAATAAGAACTTCAACAGCAACGAACAACTTCGTAATGTCAATTTACACGATATAAAACCGAAGCGAGCACTTATCAGCATACCTCTTACTTCAACAACGGTGAACACAGACCTAGATGCTACGGCTATGCGAGCTTGTGAATTGATTGTGTGTGTGTGTGTGAGAGAGAGAGAGAGAGAGAGAGAGAGAGAGAGAGAGGGAGAGAGGGGGGGGGTTGCTCATTCTTCCGGAAGTCATTGCTTCCGTTCTGGAAGTCCCTCTTCCGGCGCGTTTTCCTGCGGCTACCTTTAGAGCCTACTTCTTGCCGTGCTTTCCTGGTGACCGGCAGTTGCCTCCCGTACCATGGTACTGCATGGACCTCGGCAGCGGAGAGCAATAAGAACAAACAGCAGGTAGACTGGCTCCATCCGGTGTGTTGCGCGCACCTGCCGCAGACTGCCGTGCTGTGGGAACCTGCGGCTTCGTCATTGTTCTTGTCACCACTCTGAAGCCACACGTGCACGGTGGCCATCGCCCATTCCGGCTTCGCGCTTTGCTGTACTCTCACCAACTACACAACTTTCTTCACACTGCATTACGCCTAGCATCAACTCGAAGCTTAGTTTCAGTACAGCACTGTTCTTACATGCTGAAGCCCTATCGGGGGATGTAAACCTGTGTCTTCCTCAAGAGTGACTAAAAATCCGAAGTGCACCTGGCGTTCGGGCGAAGTCGAAAAGCGGTCACGTGACGTCTCTCGCTCCCGGTGCGACATTTGTCTTGACTCACAAATTTACGAAAGCATTGTTAAGGATTCGATTGCAGATAATATTTGTCACACGCCTATGAATAAGATTGCTACTCGTTTCATTCGCAGCAAATGAAGTTGTGCTCCTAGGTTCCTACCTAGCCGCTCCCTCAAAAATCTCGACATAATCCCAAAAAAAACAGCAAAGTATTGATGACAAGCAAGACGGTAAACATGATTGCTCCCTCGTTGTAGCAATTTCAGCTGTACTCAGATTGCAGAACATACTTCTGTTACATGAATAAGAAAAAGAAAGTCCCAGAATGTATCACAAATGCGAAGACGAAAATATTAGTGCTATGTACTTAGATTCGAACCTGCTTCCTTACCTCCCCTCAGTAAACCATTTCTAACCACAGAATTACAGCAAACTCGTACTGGGTAATGTTTTAAAACTATTCATACTCAATTTTCTTAGAACTTTAAGGCAGGATTTGTCATTATCAAACATTGAATTACAAAAAATCACCTTAAGTGATAAATATTAATGGCGTTTTTGCCTTGAAGCGACAGACTATCATGACACGCTCGTCTTAATACAGAACAACCTAAATATGGTAAACCAAATATGGCGTCTCAATGGTAGCGAGGAAGAGATGTCCCGTGAACGTTTTAAGACATCAACCAAATGCCAGGCGCACAACTGATTTTTAGTTCCTCGTGAGAATGACAGGTTTGCAAGCTCCAGTAGGGCCACAGCATGTAAAAACACTGCTATACTGAAACCATTCCGATTTTAGTCACTCCTCCGTCCTTTTCAACCAGTGCTGCCAATCACGTCAAGAGTCCTGCCACCCATGACAAATTTTACAACCTAAGTGCTAGTAATTCGAGAAGCGCCCCCTCTATGTTAATAAACTTTTCCTAGATAGGCATTTTAACAGGATTACGGAAGCTCTTCACAGTAGATAAAAATATATCAGAAAGCGACCACCCTTGATTGTTATAATATTCTGAATTCCATCCACAGCAAAAGAAATGATGCAAGCTTTGTGTCGGTTAAAGGACATGTGGTTATCTTGGGCTATGTTATAGCACCCGATACAACTGCGAAGACGAGCATTACACATAAAATGTTGTCAGGGTTCAGATACCTATGTAATTTCATTCTGGAGAAACGGCGAAAAGGAAAGGAAGACTGGAAAAAACAGACTGGACCACATCTCGTAACGCGCAAACTGAAATTTTATGCTCTTACACAGCGGGATCTGCCACTGAAACCGTTGTTTCATGGAGAAAAATCTAATAACGAGATCAAAACTCACGAACACGTATGACGTTAGGTTAAGGATGTTACTCTTCTGATCTCTACAGAAGTCTAATTAGGAACTGTGCTTGAGACTTAGCAACAAGGAAGGACACCTGTCTCAAATTCAGTGCCTGTCACCTCAAAATACTGCATTCTTCTCGTAGCCCAAGTTCATTCCTTTCAAAAGCTCAGTGGTTGTCTGTATCGGGTTCGCACCATGTAGCGCAGCGAACAACCAACTCCAAACACGTGAATCAAGGTCAAATGAAAGGTACCTTGAAATCATCTCCCGCCGAGCGGCCGCCGTTAACAAGAGACGGGAAGAAACTGTCAGTTTACATAGCCTACAACACAGGCTCTGCATAGTCTAATAAAATCACTTGTTAGCTGACGGTTCAAATGTGCCGTGGACAGACCAGTTCCTGTTTAACCGGACAGTGGGTCCCTTTTACACTATCAAAGATTTGACATCAGTCTATTTTAAAAGCTATGACCATGGTCCAACTTTTATGAAAGACATGCTGAAAGTGCTTCAATACATTTAAACGTTTTATATGGCCTTTTAAAAGATATTAGACAGGGTGTTTTTTACGGTGTAATACAGTTCTTAGACAAACGGCAGCACATACCTTTGTCGCAACGCTGTAGTCGTCGATAACAGACGTCAACTATTATTTTATTCTACCAAGGGAACTGCGCAATAAGTTAGAAAGCACCCTGAACAAGATTTTTTTATTGTTCAACAACTATGTTTGTTTATTACAGCAAATGTTATATTTCACTGCATTATAAGTGTTTCTGGTACATTTTCACACCGAAAATATGCCTCCTGCTGTATTTTCGGCTTTTTAAAGACACCTGCGACTAAGATTAATTTTCTCTGTTGTGTACTCAGATACATTACGGAACGCGTAGGTAGTAATCTCAGCGATGACATTACTTCGCTGGTATGCTAACAACAGCTGCTCGATTTTGCTGTCCTCCAAAGAAAAAGTCCGTGCATAATGACGTCCGTTTATTGTGAAGGACTCCGTCTACTGTGTTATATAACTCAGATTCGTCTCTACAGACGGCTACCAGGATCCTCGACAGTACTCTTGTAAAAAGGTAGTTTTCTTTTACTTAGAGGCTTACAAAAAAAGGAAAGAGATCGACGCTCTTAGCAGTCATCACTAACACAGTAAAAGTAATGCTAAATGCTGGTTTGGCCAGAGCTCCTGTTCTTAATGGGAACTTAGACACAAAATCACTTCGCTTCCGAGCCATCTATCAGACTAACACAGAATTATGTTACGTAAGGAATACTGACATCAGTGCACCCTGACTTCCAAATGCGTTTGTAGGAAACTGTCCACGTAAATACCAGAAATCTTATTAGAGACCCAATGACCTGGAGCTCTGTATTTGTGAGATGAGAATCCATTGTGACACCAAGTTAATTGCACGGAAACCATGCATTGAGAATTCTGCACATTTGCTTTTTCACGAGCAATTGCAGACACTTTTCTACTACCTACTAACCAACCCCCCCCCCCCCCCCCCCCCACCCGCGGTCTTTATGACGTAGCGACAAATCGTGGCATGAATGCCGCGGGATAATGAAACCGTTGGGGAGGTATCCATAGAAATTATAAACCTGATTAGCCGAAGCAGATCCAGTGCACGTAACACCACCCCACTCTCCGCATGTGTGGATGATAATCTTTTCCATTAGCCGCAAGTGACAAGGTAGAAAAATTCTTTACGCTGGTTACTCCTCCTCCTCCTCCTCCTCCTCCTCCTACTCCCCCTTAGCCGTATATTTCGTTGAAAGAAGCAATTTATGTCTAATAAATTACTCTAAATGCTTATGGAAAGCTGATATGGTGTCGCAGTGTTCGACAATAAATGTACATTGAAGAGAGAAACTTTTACACCTGCCTGATATCGTGTAGAGCCTCCGCGAGCAACACGACGTGGCTTTGACTACTACGTACATATCGCCTGTCAGTCGGATCTAGGCATATCTGGGTCCCATATCACTAACCGCACACACCCCTCACCAATTACAGCTTGAACAGTCCCCTGCTGGCACGCACGGTCCATGGATTCATGAGGTTGTCTCCATACCGGTACACGCCCTTCCGCTCGATACAATTTGAAATCAGACTCGTTCGACCAAACATGGCAGTCACCAACAGTCCAATGTCGGTACCGACGCGCCCAGGCGAGGTGTAAAGCTGTGTGTTGTGCAGTCATCAATGGAACACTCGTGGGCCTTTATTTCCGAGATGACATATCGGCGATGTTTCGTTGAATGGTTCGAACGCTGACACTTGATAACCCAGAATTGAAATCTGCAGCAATTTGCCGAAGGGTTGGACTTCTGTCCTGTTGAACGATATCTTCTGACGTCGATGGTCCTGTTCTTGCAGGATCTTTTTCCGGGCGCAACGATGTCAGATTGTGTTTTACCGTATTCCTGATATTCACTGTACACTGGTGAAATGGTCGTACGGGAAAATCCTCACTTTATCGCTACCTCTAGATGCTGTGTCCCATCACTCCCGCGCCGACTAACACCACGTTCAAACTCAATTAAGTACTGATAATCTGCCATTGTAGCAGCTATAACCGATCTAACAACTGCGCAGACACTTTTTGTCTTACATAGGTGTTGCCGACCGCAGCGATGCATTTACCTGTACAGGAAAATCTGCTCTGACATGCTGTTGGTGGTTCTGGAGGCAGATTCTGACTGAACTTCGGCTTAACTAGCCGCTGTTACGACCCGGACATTGTGCATCCATATATGACGATTTCCACTGCAGTACGCCTTGCGTTCAGTTATTTTCCCGAAGTTGCAGTACGATGTCCTCAAGATATAAAAGGCTCAGGAAAATTGCACTGATCGGCGCATCTTTCCCACCTGCGCTGTTGCAACGCCACTACCTAATTTAAATCTAACGAAATCAATTCGCCGTTGCCAATGTAACAGCTACCTGCAACTCATTTGATCTTGTGTACGTACATGTGATTATAACACCACTGTTTTAACGTAAACGTCATGTTATAGCTGATGACAGAATGATTGTTCCCTCCAAATATGCAGAACTAAGTGCACTCCTATATACGCCATTGCCTCCACAGAGACAAACGACAACAAGAAATTTACCATTAAACAAATTATAGAAACGGGTAGTAATCTATTACTCTACGCTGACTACTGCGGTACGAAGTTAATTGCACATTGTAGTACAAATTTCTTAAAATTTTGAAGAGCAATAGGAGTGAAACTATACTTAACACTACTTTCTATAATAGGATGTTAAAGTCTAAATTACCTTTATTTCTCTTTTGTGAAATGTGCACATCATGCGAGTATAAATAGTCGCAAACGAGGACCCACCAGAGTGAATGACAGCAAGGTGTGATACCTAGGATTCTAACATATCACCGCACAGATCGTGTCAAAATCCTTATAATTTAAAGAAGTCTGAATAAATTTCTTTTCCTCTACACATCCTTAAGCCCATTACTTTTAAGTTTTCGATCTTTCCAAATAATCAGCATTATTCAGAAGCACCACATTTCAAAATCCTGTTCTCTTCTGGCCTTGTCTACTTATCTACCACGTTTAACTTCCGCACAACGCTACGCTTCAGACAAATATTTTCAGGCAAGAGTTACTAACATTTTACGTTAACAAATTTATTTTTCCTGAATCTATTTCTCGTTATTTCCAGTCCGCGCTTTTTTATCTTTTTGCCTCAGCCATCGTTATTTTGCTGCCCAATAGAAAAACTCATCTGCTGCTTCTAGTACCGCCTACTCTGAATCCCTCCACTGCGCCTGATTTAATTAGACTACACTCCATTTATTTTTCCGTTATAGGCACTTGTCTCCTAAATTTTATACCACTACCTTTAGACTTTCGAAAAATGTATTGCAGTCAGGTATCATGTTTTAGCCTACGAAGAGACATGCGATTATAAAACTCAAATTAATATGCTGTACGTACAGTATTACTAACTGGTGGATAACAATGGAATATGTAAGCTTATGGGGAGCAGTAGTTGTCAAATCAGCACCCTTTCTGCTACACTAATGTTCTTAACATTTAAGTAAGTAACGTTTATTGCTCGGAGCATCCAATTAGCCTTTTCGCGTTGATACAAATGGAAATGGGACACCGAAAACAACTATATTTACTACACTTTATAGCAGCAGACGACGTGCAGCAAAATCTGTACACTGTAACTACCAATCTGATGAAGGACCCAAATGTCATGATTCTGGTGAAGGTTTAGTTATTACCGTTGCAGAAGTTAGATGCAATGACGCCATTACTTGTCTGAGGTAAATGTCAGTTCGTTTGACGTCTCGCGTACGGCAGCGATGTCAACTGGACAACTCTTAATTCCTACAGCGATCCGTTGTCACCACCAGTCCACAGCTAAGGCTTCTATCTGCCATTTCACAGTCTCCATGTCTGGTATTACAGTTGCTAAGAGATCCGCGGGAGAACGGGTCGGTTTGTGTCCTATGCGCTAGGTAGGTGGGTAGGTAGGTAGGCGAGGGGAGGGGAGGGGAGGGGAGGGGGTGTGTGGAGTGGGGGGAATGGAAGCAGTAGGGGCGGTCGTGGGAAGGAACACTTCAAAGTGGACGCGGCAGAGGGCCCGCAGCGACAGATGCGCTGGGGGGATTCCCTTTTTTATCGCTCGCCAGGTTTGTGAAGCGGGACTAATCACTTCAGTGACAGCCGTGGGACCCAGATACTCGTAGGCGAACTCGAGGCCTATCACATTCCTTACATTACGCACCAAAAAAGGTGCGACTACTACACTAGATGGCGCTTTTAGGTGCGCCGTAACTATTATTGTAAAACTTGGTGATTTGTTATTGTTAAACCAGTGGCAGTTCAAACTGGTGGAGTCTGCTTGTTTATAGTGGAAGTTTCTTTAAACTACTATCAAAATACGGAAAATTCTGGTACAACTACACAACAGACAATTGTTTTGCATTATTTCATCGTGGTCGCGTTTCCGTTAGCCAAGAATTTCGCTATGACCGATTGCTCTTCAAGAAGAAAAAAGAATCTATGCGGTAAGCTGTCAGTACGTTTTGCTTGAAATAGATGTCTCCTAATGCTAACAGAATGCAATGCCGATACATTCGTTTAGGCACGAACAGTAAGGGATAAGAAAATTCTCTGAATTCTGAAAAATTTGATCGAATTTTGAAAACACTCGTCTCAACTGGTGTAAGGAAACGCTCGATAGATTCGTCGGAGCAACTGCAAAATATGTATAAAACAACGTAAAAGCTGACGGTACTTCGGTATGTTTCTGCGAGCCGTACCCCTTGTCACGGGTACTAATGCTACAATCTATTTCCCGGTAGTTTAGTCACATTAAAACACTTCGTATTTTAGCCGGCCGGAGTGGCCGAGCGTTTCTAGGCGCTACAGTCCGTAACCGCGCGACCGCAGGTTTGAATCCTGCCTCGGCCATGGATGTGTTTGATGTCCTTAGGTTAATTAGGTTTAAGTATTTCTAAGTTCTAGGGGACTGATGACCTCAGCAGTTTAAGTCCTATAGTGCTCAGAGCCGTTTTTGAACTTCGTATTTTAATTAATTACGTCCTTACTGGCCACGGTTGGGAACCGCGACTGTGGAACAGTTATTAATTCTTAATTCTCCACTTTTGTATTATGAATGAAAATTTCCGTATCTTCCATGATATTCGTTCTTTTACTTTTTCCGATTTTGTGCAAAATCGGAAACTGTGGCCTGTGCCTTTAATGTGTGTGGCTACTGGTACTACTACAAAATTACCTTCAACCAACCCAACAACTATCATACATGTCAAACAGGTAGAAATTCCAAAAAGAACATGTAGACTAATATACGTAACAAATCAGCAGTAGCAACACACATTAGACAGCCCACACTTTGAAAATTGAGGACAATCTTGAAATTTTGCACAGAATCAGGATAAAGAATGGATATCTTGGAAGAGATGGAAACTCATTCACAATAAAAAAATATGGAGATAGTATTCTTCATGAGATAACCGATCTCAAAAAAATCAAAATTTTTCCATGATCTTTAAGTCAGTTGAAATACTATTTACTTAAGATCTGCCATTGTAAAGAAACGACTACCAGACTGTCAATTTGTGAACATCGCTGTAAAATCCGATTATCTATATACTCAACCGACGCTACAAGGCCGCCATATTGTATTGAGTGTACAGTGTTTCATGTACCTAGAACCAAATTGTGCAGTTAATTATGTCGAAAAACAGCTACAAAATAAATAGTACAGAGTGTAAACAATAGCTTCGCTAGTGTACAAGGACTAGAAGCGAGCTCTGAAACTCTAAAATCGTCAGGGAACAAACTTCATACAGAAAGTATCACGAGTTTTCCTCAACAATGATTTATGCAAAGCTATCTGCATCTTACAGAGGCTGTGGTGTCAAACGCAATAACCAGCGAGACACCTCCACACAAGCAGAAGACTGCTCGGCATCCATTTCTGACTGATCTCTCCCAGCATATGCTCCAACAGCCCCTCCAGCAGCGAACAGCAAACAAACTATTATGTTAATCTGATTTAATGTATTGAATTTTTAAGTAACGATTTTCAGTATGCATTAACACCTGAAGGTGGGCAGAACGTGCTCAAAACGCGCTGTTTATCTTAAACATAAAACAAATAAACGTGACATGGCCGAAAATACGAATAAATCAATACTTAATATTTTCTTTGCTACTTCTATTTTTACCAGTTACACATTTTATCACAAACACGAGGTTTCAGCCGTGATCTCATGGCAAAAACGTTGCGTTTGTGGTAAGGTAAGCAACGGGTAAAAACGGCGATAGGAAAAGAACTGGTTTAACACGAACGAGAAACAAAACAGCATTAGAAATCATGACAAGCTTCATAATGTATGACATGTGACTACCAGCGCAAAATAACAACAATGGAGAAAAAACTACTGAATTTAGCTCAGAGTTTGGGTAGTGATTATGAACTTTGTCTTAGATAAGGCGGAATCTCTCTCCAGCTGTTTCTTACATTTAAAGGCGACTGACAGCGCTTTGTTAAAAATAATACCTTAATGAGTGGTGTTAATCATTTCATTGGTGAAATACTCTTTATGAAGCAGTGTATTACCACAAGCAAATTAAAGAGACACCAGTACGGGTAACAACCACAACGACAAAAATTTGAACTATAATCTTAACAGTTTACTACTCAACGGCGCCGCCATCTTTTTCGCTTCTTTATTGCCACAGCACTCTTGTAATGATCGTGGTCCAGCAACCGACGCAGGCGACATTGCGAGTAAGTTACGTAACAGCCGACAGCTTGAAGAGACTTAACTGACTGCTTCCACACGCAATGACAACGCCGTAAGCATCATCATACAAACTGTCGCTGCACGACACACACACACACACACACACACACACACACACACACACACACACACACACACGGCTGTACCTCTTGTCACGAACAAACAAACCTGGCATGGTTCGTGAGCTCTAAAACGGATCCGGCAAACCGCAGGTTTTATTTGCGTTACAAAGAATTCTAGTAGTAGGCCTAACTACAGAAGTACTACTTGAATCTCATTCTATTGTGTGCCAAGTCCACTCCTAGAAAAGCAATCCACGCAACAGTACACTTTGGCTTTTTGTTTACAAAGGATGATAAGGAATCGTGACATCTGAAGAGTGGCGCAACGTCAGGTCAAACTGGCAATGGGTCCTCGCGTGTGTAGGGGCAGACCCCTCGCCCAATTATCTTATTTACACTAACGTCCCTCCTCTCTCGCTGATGAGTCACATAAAAGAAATACTCGCCGGTGGCTGCTGCTGCGGCAGCAGAGGCGTGTAGCCGTTCCACCTTACTTCCCTTCCGTTTCCAGTAACTGCGATTACGATTACGCTAGCGGCCATACCAGTTGGATGACTCACCGTTACTTGGAGAAGAGCTATTTTTACGGAAAATTTTGTTCTATCGTACCTGCCACCAACATTTTACCATTCATCCTCAACATAAATACAACACGTCCAGCAAGCCAGTTGGAGACATCATTGCTTCAGCTTCATCGCTCTTCAGTCCCACCAAATAAGATCCGCACCGACTTCAAAGTGCTCTACAGCGAATGGTTTTAAGTATCTCAATGTACAATTAGCGCTTAACTCTTTTGCTAAGCAGTTACTTCGTCTTCTAGAAAGGATATTATTAAGAAAAATGTCTGGCTAAGAACAGACTAAAACGCCGATGATGTAGTGGTGGGATGGTAATTGCTACAAAGAAAGTTTGTAATTTTTTTATAATCATTAGTTCCTCTACTTCACAGAAGGCGTTGTCAGGGAGGAATAGCTAAAACTGTTTAGGCCGTATCCAAGTCTCATCTTGACTGACGGCATTCAATTTCACATATATAGTGACAGATTTAAAGTTCAGCTCTTCAGTCATGCGTGTGAGCACGTGCCCATAGTTTCACTAGAGCAGAAATTTTCAGCTTCTACATCTACATGACTACTCTGCAATTCACATTTAAGTGCTTGGCAGAGGGGTCGTCGAACTACAATCATACTGTCTCTACCATTCCACTCCCTAACAGCGCACGGGAAAAACCAACACCTAAACCTTTCTGTTCGAGCTCTGATTTCTCTTATTTTATTTTGATGATCATTCCTACCTATGTAGGTTGGGCTCAACAAAATATTTTCGCATTCGGAAGAGAAAGTTGGTGACTGGAATTTCGTGAATAGATCTCGCCGCGACGAAAAACGTCTTTGCTGTAATGACTTCCATCCCAACTCGTGTATCAAATCTGCCACATTCTCTCCCCTATTACGCGTTAATACAAAACGAGCTGCCATTTTTTGCACCCTTTCGATGTCTTCCGTCAATCCCACCTGGTAAGGATCCCACACCGCGCAGCAATATTCTAACAGAGGACGAACGAGTGTAGTGTAAGCTGTCTCTTTAGTGGACTTGTCGCATCTTCTAAGTGTCCTGCCAATGAAACGCAACCTTTGGCTCGCCTTCCCGACAATATTATCTATGTGGTCTTTCCAACTGAAGTTGTTCGTAATTTTAACACCCAGGTACTTAGTTGAATTGACAGCCTTGAGAATTTTACTATTTATCGAGTAATCGAATTCCAACGGATTTCTTTTGGAACTCATGAGGATCATCTCACACTTTTCGTTATTTGGCGTCAACTGCCACCTGCCACACCATACAGCAATCTTTTCTAAATCGCTTTGCAACTGATACTGGTCTTCGGATGACCTTACTAGACGGTAAATTACAGCATCATCTGCTAACAGTCTAAGAGAACTGCTCAGATTGTCACCCAGGTCATTTATATAGACCAGGAACAGCAGAGGACCCAGGACGCTTCCCTGGGGAACACCTGATATCACTTCAGTTTTACTCGATTTGCCGTCTATTACTACCAACTGCGACCTTCCCGACAGGAAATCACGAATCCAGTCGCACAACTGAGACGATACCCCATAGGCCCGCAGCTTGATTAGAAGTTGCTTGTGAGGAACGGTGTCAAAAGCTTTCCGGAAATCTAGAAATACGGAATCAACTTGATATCCCCTCTCGATAGCGGCCATTACTTCATGCGAATAAAGAGCTAGCTGCGTTGCACAAGAGCGATGTTTTCTGAAACCATGCTGATTACGTATCAATAGATTGTTTCCTTCTAGGTGATTCATAATGTTTGAATACAGTATATGCTCCAAAACCCTACTGCAAACCGACGTCTTTGATATAGGTCTGTAGTTAGATGGATTACTTCTACTACCCTTCTTGAACACTGGTGCGACCTGCGCAATTTTCCAATCTGTAGGTACAGATCTATAGATGAGCCAGCGGTTGTATATGAGTGCTAAGTAGGGAGCTATTGTATCAGCGTAATCTGAAAGGAACCTAATCGGTATACTATCTGGACCTGGTCTTGCCCGTATCAAGCGATTTGAGTTGCTTCGCAACCCCTAAGGTATCTACTTCGAACAAACTCGTGCTAGCAGCTGTTCGTGTTTCAAATTATGGAATATACCATTCGGCTTGCTTGGTGAAGAAATTTCGGAAAACTGCGTTCAATAACTCCGCTTTAGCGGCACAGTCGTCGGTAACAGTACCATCGGCACTGCGCAGCGAAGGTACTGAGTGCATCTTGCCGCTTGTGTACTTTACATACGACCAGAATTTCTTCGGATTTTCTACCAAATTTCGAGACAATGTTTCGTTGTGGAACCTATTAAAGGCATCTCGCATTGAAGTCCGTGCCAAATTTCACGGGTCTTTAAATTTTGGGCAATCTTCGGGATTTCGCGTTCTTCTGAACTTCGCATGCTTTTTCCGTTGCCTCTGCAACAGCGTTCGGACCTGTTTTGTGTACCACGGGGGATCCGTTCCATCTCTTACCAATTTATGATATATGAATCTCTCAATTGCTGTTGCTACTGTATCTATGAATCTGAGCCACATCTCGTCTACATTTGCATAATCAGTTCGGAGGGAATGGAGATTGTCTCTTAGGAAGGCTTCTAGTGACACTATCCGCTTTTTTTAAATAAAATTATTTTGCGTTTGTTTCTGGTGGATTTGGAAGAAACGGTATTGAGCCTAGCTTCAGTGTAATTACCGCTTGAGGGGTAAAATTTAACTTTCTAGGGGGTAAAAACAAAAGGGTTCGATTTTGTTTTGGTAATGAAACTGAATTAGTTTAAAAAAATTACTGTTATCACTCTTTCGTGAGACTGCGATACTGATTACATAAATTACCAATAAATATTTTTTTTTCAAATACGTACATCAATGCGTGACACCATGTGGTGGAGTTTACAGCATGTAAAATGGAAGTATGAACATCTCCACATATTCCAGCTACTACACACATACTCTGTACATTTTACGTTGCGTCTGTGACACTACTGAGGTACGAGCACGTAACATGCACTTAAATCATGAAAATGTCTTCTCCCAATGAGCCAGAAATTGCTTCATTACTCTCTTAGAATCACGCAAATGAGCAAATTGACAACGAAACAGTTAGTATATTATGGCTGCTACTACGTTATTTTAGTACTACACACGACGACGACGGCCATTCAATAAGTAAAGCAACACTATTTGAAAGACTTTTTTTTCAGTATTCCAATACACCATACTATTCCCCACTGTTTTGGCTCCAAGACCCTATTTTTCAACAATATCTGTTCAATGTGACGCCCTTACGCCACCTTAATGCGAGGGTCTTTACATCTGCATGGTACGAAGGTAATCCCGAAAGTAAGATCACCCATTTTTTTATTAGTACATAGAATTGTTTATTTCTACAATGGTTTACATCAGTTTATAGCTTGAACATTTAGCTATTTTTCGACATATTCACCATTTCTGTCGATGGATTTTTGTAGACGCTGTAGCAGTTTTGGTTCAGGTTTCGTCACCCGTGATAATTGGGTCCAGAAAGTTGTCCTGTTCGGCTGCAAGGCGGTGAAGAAGTGCGCGATAAGCATCAACTCGTTGCTGCATGTGGTCTTCAGTCAACATGCGTGGCACCCATCTTGTGCACAACTCCCGGTAGTTCAATTTTTCCGTTAAAGTTCTGTGGGCGGTGCCTTGGGAAACCTCAGGAACGAACATGCAGAGATCATCCAGAGTGATCCGATCTTCACGCATGCTTTGCTCAGCCTTGAACGCTATCTCCTCAGAAATTGATGGTCTCCCCCTCCTTTGTTCGTCGTGAACTTCGGTCCGACCAGCTGCAAACTCTTTACACCACTTGCGAACATTTTTGACATGCATGCACAACTCAGCATACACTTCCGAGAATTGGCGATGGATTTCAATCGGCGCAGTGCCCTTTGCGTTCAGAAACCGATTAACTGCGCGGTAACATCCAACGGAAGCTCCATTCTCAACGGCTGCCAAGCCAAGACAGCGCCTCAGCGCCGAGTGCGCTTGTTTACACATAGCGCGTGAAGCAGTCTTCATAACCGTGTGACCAACTGCCACCAGAGTTCTGTACTTATAAAAAAAAATTAGGGGACCTTACTTTTGGGTTTACCCTTGTTGCACTCTACTAGTGACTTCGGAGGTCATCAAACAGAACCACGCTTTCAGAGTCCCGAAGACCGTCGCCGTGATTTTACCGGCTGGAGTGTGCGGCTTTGAACTTCCCTTTGCAGGAGCGGTGGTGTAGCGCCGCTCCACGATTGCTGTTTCGTTTTCGATTCGAAGTGATGAACCCACGTTTCATCGCCTGTGACAAATGTTCGACAAAAAATTTTCACGTCGAGTCTCTTAACGCATAAGCAATCCCGCACAGAAGGTCTTTCGTTGCTCTTTATGGTCCTTTGTTAGGCAGTGAGAAACCCAGCTGCACATACCTTTAAGTACTTAACTGGTGGACGAGTGCATCTGCACAGCTAGAGACGTCCAATTGCACAGCGAAGTATTTGAGTGTCCGCGTGTTTCAACACTAGGAGTCACACCTGTGTGCGGCCGTCTGGTATGCGGGAGTATGGACGCGTTTGCGCAACCTTGTTGCGATGACAGAAGCCTCACCCACCGATTCACCGTGCTTTTATCCGTTACCAGGTGTCTAGACATTATACAAGCGCCTATGAATATCCGCGATATGCTCTTGTCTTTCCTTCAATGACTGGTCTTTATTGGAACTCACCTCCATTACAGACTTCATTTTGAATGCTGTATAGCACCGCCACTAGTCTAAACTTCATGACACTATTAGGCAGTGGGGGCTCGTAGGTATACATTCTCGGTGTTGACACATTTTTAAATTCGGATAAACACGAGAGTGAGAAATTAACAGCATCTGCTGTATAACAGTTATGCTTGTCAACATATTTATACAATTCAGTCTGAAAAAGGGAAGACTTTTGTGGAATTTTACTATAATGTACGTGAGTACAATTTATGGCAAGAACGATACAATCGTTAAGCTTTTGCTACTCTCCGTTTCGTATTTTTGTGTAAGTGGGAGTTTTCGTGCCTTTTTTATTATTTCGGAGAAATGTGAAAGATCCCTAATTCATTTATTAGTTAACGAATAAACTTATGGGCTGCAAATCAGACATTCTTACGTTGCATCCACAACAACATCGTACACTTCTACATACTTGTTTGTTAAATGTTCGCCTGTAGTCAAGCTTATTTGATATCGTCACTTTCTCAACCAACGGAGCTGGTCTGGAATGCCCCAGTTCCTTTGCGGCTAATTTTTCCTGGTAATTTTGCTTCCTGTTAGCGCTGAATACAATTTTAACGTACTTCACATTGACACTCAACAGGAAAGCCGATTGCTGCACAGTAGACAACAAACGCCAAAAACCACCTGTCATTTGTGGAAATGATTGAATTCAAATAGTACGTATCAACCACAAGTTTACTTGATTAGAATACGAATGAGGCGCTGGTATGCGTAAGGGCCAAAAGAACACCGTCTTCGACCGCCATATCTAACAATGTCAGAGAAACCACTGAGTTTTTCGAGAATGTTCAGATATACGTGCACTGTTGGTCTACAGCACAGATAAACCTGGCCCATTATAAGGTCAACAAATGACGTGAATAAATGCTGCGATCTCACAATCTACGATAATATGCTTTATGGTTCTCAGCACCTCAAATGGATTACTCTTATGATAAAATCTAAACTTAATGTACTACATGTCATTCACAATCCCACAAAATACGTTTCTCAGTATAACACATACTGATGTCCGATCTAATTTAACTATATAGTGACTTCGCATATCTGGGGAGCGTACTAGCGTCTAGAGGGATTTATCCATGCGAACGTAGATGTCTACTGCAGTGTGCTACCATCTGGTGGCATTGACGTAAACTTGTAGTTGAGCAGCAGTGCATGCCGTGAACTGTGCACATTGTTTATCAAATCCCTATGTATTTGCTCAGTAGGGCAATTACGTCACGTTAGTTGCGCTTGCGCAGTAGCTGAAAGCGTGCAGGAGTGAAGGTGTGCTCACGAGCCCGATGCCAAGTTACACTGAGTGTAGAGGAGCAATATGTAGCTTAGCGCGCTGGATTTAGTGTCGTGTATTTCGGACTACCGGATCTGCATTACGTTTAACAGAGTTCAAAGAAAAATAACCAATAAATCCGCAAGATGTCGAAAGTTCGGGCGTTCACGTGCTCTTGTGCTCTCACACGGCACCCGCCACTGCCATTAGGCGCTGAAGCTGGAATATTCCGTGATGGCCCACAACAAATTCTGCATTTTTCAAACGAAATTGGAGGGCTGCACTCAGGAGTAATCGTCTAAGAAAGATTGGGAACCACTGCAGGATAGTGCTCCTTACGATGGATAGAACGCGAAAGTAGTCAAGAGCTACTGATTCAGTATTATATTTCAGAAACTCGCCCATGCATTTTTCACCTATTGTTCGGCGAATGTGCTAATGGTCGGAAAGTCATTTTGATTTTCCGAAAATATTACCCGAAAATGTAGGTATTTACCCACGCAGCTTCCAGCTCACGTCAGCATAAAGTAAAATTTGATTACTTATTAATGCCCTCTGATGGCGACAAAGCTCGAAACACGTAACTGTTTTACTGGCAATAATAAAGTAATTAATGACATGTTAAGAGCTGGTGCTTACATAACGTTTATGTACGTCATAAAGCAATAAAAATGATATTGAAACCCTCCAGCTGCGTTCAGGTGAGTACTGTCTGTGGGCGGCAGTTAAGTTCCGTAGTAAGCTCAGCTACACACCTACGGGGTATTGTCTGTATTAAATGACTGCCAGCAATAACAAGACGGACCATGACCTCGCCGGCTCAAAATATCTCTGACAGGCTGTGTTTAGAAATCGGGACGCGTAAGCCTGATTGTGAGCCATCCAGAGCGTTGTCTGACGCTGCGACTCCAGAATGTGTAAGGAGGAATAACGCAAAGCAACGACACACACACACACACACACACACACACACACACACACACACACACACACACACACACACACAAATGGAGCGCGAATTACCTGAACCATATTCATCCACTGCTTCGTAATGAGAGTGGTTAGCGACTTCATCAACAAAACAAAGCACAATTTCAAACCTTTTTCAGACTTTCTTGCTTACACGCTTAATGTCAAATATTCAACACCTCAACTCAGTAATCAGACGTTTCAAATAGTTTTGTACAAGGCAGTTAAGATTGTTTGAAGAATGGGAGGTTTACTGCTTTAGTAACACGCCAGACAATATTGACGCTATGATTTATCTTCCAAAACATATTGAAAGAGACAGACGTAACTGTTATTGCCCTTATACACTTGGGGGTTAGCCTTTGAGAATGTTGACTGGAATTCAGCTTTAAACTCTGAAGCGTCAAGCATGAAACACAGCGAGCGAAAAGTTAATAACTAAAACAATCAACTTGCAATTTTAAGAGTCGGAAGTCAAATTGGAAGCAGTAGTTCAAAAGGTAGACAGAACTTTAGTCTGTCTCACAAGTTAGTTCAACGAACAACTGCTAACGTGAACTATGGGGAAATTTGAAAATAGAATTCACGTTCAGGAAGAAATAGAACCTATGGTTTGCCAATGGCGTTTTAACCCTGTCCGAAGGCAAGGGACTTTGAGGATTAGCAGAATGGAGGGATCAGTGTTGTGGAAACTTATTACTTCATCAAAAAAGAGATTAAAAGTAATAGAACGTAGTCAAATTAACTCTTTTGATGCGAATTAGATAAGGAGTAGACCAGTCTTGCTATTGGGACTATGGCGAAGTAGACAGCATACAAAATAGACTGAAAATAGCATGAAAAGAGTTTCTGAATAAGGAAAATTTGTTGTCATTGCATATATACGGTATTTACGACATAGGTAATCTGATAACACTTGCCCTGTGCAGCAACCTGTGACTTTGTTAATGGCCCTGCAATTTACTGGAAAGTTTCATCGTCGAGTTACAGTAGAAGAAAACGACGACAAGCAGAATTTCTATTTGGCTTTACGAACAACGCCTTGTCTTCAATGTGGAAAAAACTTTCGCTGAAGCAGATGTGCTAGAAAATAAGATGATCGAATACAGTATTATTGGCGCGACAGCCAGCCATCTCTATTCAATACCTAGGCGTAACGCTGCGAAGAAACACGAAATGCAACAAGCACGTCAGATGATGTTGGAAAGGTGTATGGCCATCTTTGGTTGACTGAAAGCATCATAGGGAAGTGCAGACCATCTGAAGGAGACCGCGCACAGAATACTTTTGTGACCAATTCTTTAGTACTGCACGAGCGTTTGGGACACACAGTTGGTCGGGTTAAATGAAGACAGCTAAACAATTCAGATGGATTCGGCTAGGTATGTTACAGGCAGATAATTTTGAGGGTCCTACACACCGAATGCTTGGGCGGGATTCTGTAACTACTGAGAGAAAATACCACAGAGTTCGCCTACACAAACACAAAATAGCCTGCGGAAATGCTATACCTACGGCAAAAAATTTCTTCACATAGGAGTAATTATCGAACCATAAGCCCTGCATGATAGCGAAACACGCACACTTCGCATAGAGTGTGGCATGGAAAAGACACTCAAAGAAGGCAAGAGCCTCTCGTCCAGCATAGAACAGAAGGTAGCTACAGAGTAAAATGCCGAAGCCGGTCAGAGTGGCCGAGCGGTTCTAGGCGCTACAGCCGAACCGCGCAGGTTCGAATCCAGCCTCGGGCGTGTATGTGTTTGATGTCCTTAGGTTAGATACGGTTAAGTAGCTCGAAGTTCTAGGGGACTGATGACCTTAGAAGTTAAGTCCCATAGGGCTCAGAGCCATTTAAAATGCCGGAAAACGAAAAATTGTCCAACCTCGCATCAAACTTCCAAAGGAGAGAAAAAAATTCATTGGAGGTACCACAGACTCCCGGACTTAACCACAAAATCGTAACATACAAGGAACGACAAACTATACCCCGAAACCAACAAGTAAAAAAGTATATAGTGTGCACACAAATTCCTCTAACGTTCTAGATAAAGTCACTGACACAGGATTGGAAGATGAGAAGTGCGGCAGGAGAGAAACTGCGAAATAAATGTGAATAAAGTCGATTTAAGGTAGAGTATTCACGGAGAAAAGAGAATGGCAGCAGCATGCAAACAGAGAAAATTGGATCCTAATTATCTCTGATCAGCAGGGCTAATAAAATAAAAAATGGTTCAAATGGCTCAGAGCACTATGGGACCTAACTTCTGAGGTCATCAGTCCGCTGGAACTTAGAACTACCTAAACATAACTAACCTAAGGACATACAACACATCAATGCCCGAGGCAGGATCCGAACCTGCGACCGTAGCGGTCGCGCGGTTCCAGACTGGAGCGCCTAAAACCGCTCGGCCACCTTGGCCGGTTAATAAAATACGAGGGTCAGTCAAAAAGTAATGCCTCCTATTTTTTTTACGTTTAATTGTCAGGAAATTTAAATGCAATTACATAGGTTGAAAACCACAACATTGAGGATCATTTTGTCATTTTTCAATGTAATCTCCGCCCATCTCTACAGTTTTGGTCCATCTTTGAACAAGGGCATGTATCCCAGCACGGTAAAAATCACAGCTCTGCTTCCTAAGCCATTGACGCACGGATGTTTGACGGCCTCCTCATCTTCAAAATGAATCCCACGATGAGCTTCTTTTAGTGGCCCGAACAGATGGAAGTCTGATGGTGCCAGGTCAGGGCTGTATGGGGGATGAGGCAAAACTTCCCATCCAATTTTGACAATCTCGTCAGAGGTGTGACGACTGGTGTGTGGTCTTGCATTGTCATGCAAAAGAAGAACATCTGCCATTGATTTTGTTTGGCGAACTCGCTGAAGACGTGCTTTAAGTTTTTTGAGGGTTGTGACGTATTGAACAGAATTTATTGTGCATCCCTGCTCCAAAAAATCAACCAGAATCACACCCTCTGTATCCCAGAAAACTGTTGCCATAACTTTCTCTGCCGATAGCACAGTTTTGAATTTTTTCTTCCTCGGGCGAGCTTGTGTGACGCCACTCCATTGACTGCCTCTTTGATTCGGGTTCAAAAAAATGCACCCATGTTTCGTCCCCGGTCACAATTTTTTTCAGAAACTCATCTCCCTCCAAACGGAAGCGCTGCAAGTGTTGGGAGGCTATTGTTTTCCTTGCCTCTTTATTCTGATCGGTTAACATTCTTGGAACCCACAGTGCACAAACTTTTGAGTACCCCTATTGTTTA
This sequence comes from Schistocerca gregaria, assembly GCF_023897955.1. NCBI lineage: Eukaryota > Metazoa > Arthropoda > Insecta > Orthoptera > Acrididae > Schistocerca > Schistocerca gregaria. The sequence goes on from NC_064921.1 coordinate 245,001,691, forward strand.
ATAATCGTGATCACACTGCCTTTACTAAGAGAAATAATGCGACACACTTCATCTGCAGTCACCCGACGGTCACCACGAATGATGTCATCAACTTGCTGAATGTTGTGTGGAGTCACTGCACTCACCGGCCTGCCGGTCCGCTTTTCGTCAGTCAACGGTGTTTGCCCTTCAGCTTCCTTACAACGACGAACCCATCGTCTAACAGTGCTGACATCCACTGTCACAACACCATACACCTTCTTCAGTCTTTCATGAATGCGTATGGGCGTTTCACCTTCTGCATTCAAGAATTCAATCACACAACGCTGTCTGAAACGAACATCGATGTCGGCCATCTTACAAACTTCTGCTGTGCTGCCACCTGTTGACACAGAAAGTTACTACTGCAGTGGATTGCAGAAGAAGGTTTGAGGAATGGCGCCAAATTCAAATATTTCACTTAACTTAATTTTTTTAAGTAGAAAAAATGGGAGGCATTACTTTTTGACCGACCCTCGTAAAATACACGTAATGAGGATGTGTGCATGTGCAAGTTTCCAGGGCGAGTAACATGAGGAAAAGCTAATTGGACAAACAGGGACTATAAAAACGTGCGGTCAAAGAAAAGAATAATCAGTCCCCCATGGATTAATGCAAAATCGTGATCCTCCAGTCCATGACCAGTAAATACCCTCAGATATAGCCGCTCGGCTGGATGCTGTGTTGCTTTGGGACCCGGCTAGACTTTGATGGCAACGGAAGCAGCCGGAAGCAGACAGCAGGGGGCAGTCGCTTGAAAAGCGAGCGCCCAGCCGGATGGCCGCAGATCAAAGGGCGCCGAGCCGCACCTGCTGCCACCTGTCTGCGCTCTGAAACGTCACGGCACGGCACCACAGATGGCCTGCTGCCCAGTCAGCCTTTGCCAACTGTGACACTACTCTGCATGGATGAGCACTTCATTACAGCAACGGGACTGTTTAAAGCCGGGAAGAGTAAGGCCTTCCGGACACGTGGCGGCTGAAAAAAGAACGCAACGGGCAACTGGAAACGCAGTTCCTCATACGGACCAACTCGGAAGTGAGAAACTGCAGCTGCCATGTGGAGCGTGGAGGAGAGGGAGTATTGTTTGACCCACCAGAGCATATTTTGGTTACATTGTCGAGTACAGATTCAACCTCTAAGGAGGATTACTACTACAAATATAAATATTATTATTATTATTATTATTATTATTATTATTATTATTATTGCCACATAAGAAAACTAGGAAAATAGGAAAATTCTGGAGTCATCCGTACATCCGAAGAAATATGAACTGCAGGCTGTGTATAGTAGCAAACAAGCTGTAACGGCCATTGGAAATTCGTAGCTTCTTCTAGATCCACTGAACACTTCTACAGCCATAATACATCTTTACCTTTATTTTGAACCTAGACATCTTGAGATGTATGCACACAAATACGGTGATGGTAGTCTGTACTAGTTTAAATCATTTACGTGTGAACACCGCCGTAGTTGCATTTATCGGAGATTTGCCCTTCTTACTTTCTTTCCATTCGGCAATGTTATTTTAGAAAGTATAACAAAGGCTGGTAGCCACACGAAAGAATACTATCGATATGATTTACAATTTTTTGAACACTAATTTTTTATGAATACTAGATGTACAGTACATTTCTTTATCCACCTCGCACCCCACTTTCTCCGCCTAGGGTTACCATATTTTCAAGAGAAGAAACCGGAGGTATTATGATATTTATGAACCACAGAGGTGCTGTTCAGAAGAGATCTCCACCCCCCTCCCCACCCCCATACTCTTAACGGATTTATGGACAGGTCTGCAGGATTCATGGTGTGAATTCCCTCCAGCATTACTTCACGCATTAGTCGAATTCATGCCACGTCGTGTTGCGGTACCTTTTGCGTGCTTGCGGGGCCCGTACACGGTATTAGGCAGGTGTGCCAGTTTCTTCGGCTTTTTGTGTATGTCACAACTCTCTTTCAGAAGCCTGGGACCTTGTAGTTGTATAAAATGGGTTTTTATCGACTTGTCGTACAAAGCTAATGTTCACGTCCACGTCCTGCTCGTCCATCTTCTAATTACCCCAATACACAGCTATGTTCAAAGACATGACAGAACTGAGATCGCTTGGCAGTGCAGGTGCAGAGTCACTGGCAATTGGTTGGCAACTAGTTAAGTGACTGACAGGGGAGTCATCCTGCAACCGCGCCGTCTGTGGAGCCCCATTTACCTACACAGAAGAGATTCGCTGCTGGTCTCTTACGACTCGCGTCGTCAATATGTTGCTATTGAGTTGCTCCGTGTGTGGAGGGCCGAAGACCACCACACGTCAGCCGGTCTTTTGACACTAGTAATCACTCTGCGCCTAGTGCTACGATGGACGTATTCGTGTGTGAATGCTCCGAGAAGGAAGGTTGCCAGGTAACATTCGTAATTTTTATGGGGCGTGGCATCGGGCACGACACTACTAGTGTCATTTGATACACAACAGGGTCACCTCTGGCTCGTACAGCCGGCAATTTGGTCAGCAGACCACTACGTTTCTAACACGTTAAGGTCAGTGACTGTGCCCTACAGGTCTCCTAACCTGTACCTTCCGACTGGATAACGGAAGACCGCATGTTGCCAGTGATGTCCTGTCCCGCCTCGATACAGAACGTGTTTGACTGTTGTCCAGGCGACCACACTCTCCAGATATCTTTACCATTGATAGCATCCGGTAGTGGGTTGGCGAGACTGCCATTCCACTACCCGCCAGCCACTACGACAGGCTGTGGAACAGACCTTACGCAGCGTGGAAAGACGTAGGTTCGTACCTGTCATTCAAGCTCAGTTCGAGTCGATGCCCAGCTGGGACAGTCATTGTTGGTGCAAAATGTGACACCTCTGTTCTAATTTTCGCATTGGGAATAGCCCAAAGTGACATACACGTTTAATTACGTATCCGTCCTCTACACTGCATATGAACATATAAATTTAGCGTAAGTAAAGTTTATTCTCCAACATTTACTCGTACGACCAGTGTCGGCAGCATGCTGTTATCAGATTCCTATTGATTCATGTGAAATGAGAAAAATTATTTTCTGTATGTTAAGGAAGGATATATTCCCACAAAATTGAAGTAAAGATACCACTGAAAATATTTAAATGTGTGAAACACAAAACAGGGCACATTAAAAGTAACCAATCTTTCTAGACTGAGGCAACATTTCAGAACATAAGCTCAATGGCACAATGCACATATTTCTACCACTTTTCATGAATCTGTAATAAGTAACTAGTGGATAAGAATTCATGTACAGTGCCACTGCCACACTCTCTTGAATGAATGCGTTATTTTCCCCACTCATCCTGTTGTTCAAATTTTTTCTTCCTTTCACAACCGATTCCGTTTGTGATTTCCTTGCAGATTTGCCACATTGTGGGCACAAAATCTCAAAAATCAACAGCATTAAATTTTTGTGATCCAAAAGTGAATGGAAACAAAACGTGAATTCGCTATCATTTTTGTACATATGGCCACTTTCCTAGATCATTTTATAACGGCTTAAAAATCCGAAGCGATTGATAATTGACGGAAATGTTGAAATAAACAACAGTCCGAGTTCATTCAATGATGCACGAGTGAAATAAGTCTAGTTTGTACGACGACCAATAGGCTGTGCAACTCTTTTCGCGCACATTGTTTCGTACATTACTGTACATACAGCGATGCCAGTGTACATCGTTTCGATAGCGCCAGAATAGTGTCTAAAATGGAAGTTTTGGCAGTGGCACGAATTGTGATGGTGTTAATGCTTATCGGCATAAAAGAAGAAAAACAATCTTAGTTTTCACAATTCCATGAAGAAAAGGATGCCAGTTCAAGGCTGTGGAAGACTAAAAAAGTTAATCAACTAATAATATCACCATAACAGTTCATGTTTCTTCTAAATAGAGTTTATAATGGACTATGGAAAAAAGACACTAATACATGAAGCACTGTCTCCAGAATAAACTAAAAACACATTGAATTTCTTGGTAATCGAGGATTTGTACTGGGCTCTCCCATATCTATATTGTGTTTCAAAATTATAGTACAGAGTAACATCCAACACCCTGTATCACACTAAATAGAAACAGGAAAGTGGTGCTTTTAACCACCTAGCTCCAATAGGAGCGGAGATAGAGCAAAAACTTTTTTCCAGTTCTTGGTATATAAGCTATCCTGCACAATGAGCATGTGTGGCAACATTATTATCCTGCTGCGAAGTGTATATGTCAGGGGGGCAAGAAATGGTTTTATGGCCCGAATATGTAGGTTGCCCTGCAATACTGGTATATGCGTTAGAATAGTATTGGTCTGCTTTATTGACCTACTTTGCATGGCAGCCAGTACATCAGGGCAAATAAATGGGTTTCAAGCCCCTGACGTGTAGCCACCCTGCAGTACAGGTGTGTTTTGCAAGTAGTGTCCACCTGCATAACAGAACTGTATTGCAGGGGCTGCACATGCCGATGAAAATGTCTGCAGACAGGCTGAAATGGATTGAAGAGCTGAGAGAGCAAGAGAGAGGAGGAAATAGAGAGGGGGAGGACAAAGATGCATGAGACAGGTGAAAGGCACTGAAGGGCAGTGCACAGGTGAAAAGGGAGATGTGGTCAGGGGTGCTGGAAGAAATGGGCAGAGGATATGAAAAAGAGAGAATTGGGGAGACAGAGGTGGGTGCTTCAGATGGATAGATAGATAGATGTGAGAGGGTGTCTAACTTATACGTGGGTAAAAGACTAGTCAGCAATAATCGCCAGAATTGTGTAGTCTTTCCTCCTGTACATAGAATCTGCCAACTAAGCACAGAAATTTAGTCATGTAGGCGTGGGCTGTTCCACAGCCAGATGTCTTGCTTGCCTGGGTTTTACTTAATTGATTTTTGTACGTTCACCTAACAATGAATTTTGCTCTGCAGCTCAGATATTGCCAATCCATTCATGTCAGGACTGCGCGTAGGACGGCCTCATGCGCGATAACACGTCGCTGCTTGTTTCTATTATCAACTTCGTTAAAAGCCTACAAACAACGTCACAAAGCATAGATAAAGAAGCGAAAAAATTTCTACCATTGCTCACTCATATCTATGTTTATTTACACTACGGACACGACAGCTAACCTCAAAACACATACAACTACTAATTAAGTGTCGCCAAAGTTGGAATAGGTCGAAACTGTTTAGTTTCACCAACGAGTTGCGCAATCGCGCGTCGCGCTTGCGCAGTGACAGATAGCGAATTTTCGCTCAACCTAGTGCCATCGCGTAAACTAGGCTTTAGGCACATGACAGCAGGTTGCTGAAATGCGTGCTGTGAAGATAGATATGAAATCAAACTCATTGGTACCAATACAGTGTACCTCTTAACAGTCTCAGACCTCGACGAATTCTATAAAACATGGACAAACTGGAATTTAAGGAAAATCGCAGTATTTGCTATCATTCGTGGAATAGTGATTTTAATGGTGAGTATACGTATTTTCGCAGAAGAATCTCATCAAGCCGGGTAAGTGGCAGGGGTTGAGGTTTCTCTTCTGTCCAGGCAGGTGGCGAGGCAGACACGTTGGTGTCGCGACGCAGCAGCTGCGGCCTGGCTCTGCTCTCCTTGCACGTGCCTAGCGGCCCTGAGCGGAGGTTCGCGGTTGGCCGGCCACGGGAACCGGTTCCCGCCTCCTGGAATGCCCCCCCCCCCCCCCCCCAAACTGCGCTGGAACACAGCTTTTGGCCTTCGAGGCCCCATCCACTCCGCACTTAGCCAGTCCCACTGCCCCAGCATATCTAGATGGAGGTCTTTACTTAAGATCTGCGCTTTGAAATTTATCAGACCTTCGAGTGTGCACTGTCTACGCTGATTGCTGCCATTTTCTCAGCTTGATCACTACAAGAAGGAAGACAGGAGAAATTATTATATTCAGATTTTGCATACCTCATATCAGAACTGACTAACCGAGCGAGTTCTAGAGGGACCACCGTTTAGCATGGACTCCGAGTCACGATGCAACTCGACATTTTTCATTTTAACAAGCACTGGCAAAGGGGGGAAGAAGTGATAGTTGACAAATATCAACTTTGGGATAAGGATTAAACCCTGAACCTCTACATCAGTTGTTCCCGACATTTCTGAGACCATTACCCTCTTCCCCTACCCCTTCATCGTCAACATTGGCACCAGATTGCGCTTTATAATGAATAATTTTCTTTGGGCACTTATAATTTTTAAATATGGATGAGAAATTATATTCAGTTTTGTACGTGTTATGAATGCAACAATACTAGTATAACATTCTACAATATTTATTATTTGTTACACGAACTGGTTTTCGACTGTGACGCCATCATCAGTTACAAAGATGATGCAGTGAAATTTTGTTGGATCAAAGATTTTAAAGTAGTGCATCTACAGAGTACCTCCATTTCCAGAGATGAAATGTTAAATGCTAGAATTAAGATTGAAACAAGAGGGATTGTTTCAATGTATATGCAATATACTACTATTTAACTAAGAATAAATGTAAAACATTAAGTAATGAACTACAGGCAAATTTCAACAGTTGTACATACAAGAAAATAATTGAACAATGAAGTCTGGTGATATGCTCCAAAGATGTGGCTGAACGAAATAATCTTGTCTTTAACAGGTGCTAAATTTACGAGCAGATAAAATATAGTGATGTTAAGCAGGTGAGTAAAACAGCTGTGATTACACAAAGTAAATTTTTTAAACACGAGAGAAATTTTAGTAACCGGATGGTATTATGAGTAGTATCTGCGTTTAGAAGTGGCGAATAGGGAAACTGTGTCTGGTCATTCAATACTAAGCTTGGACTGTAGGACACATGTTCATTAATTTCATTATTTCACGATAGTTCATCTACCTTTCTTCGTGGATGTGGCGTAATGATTCAAGTTTCAACTTCCTAACTATGGCCTCCTTTAAGGAGGAGGTCTGTAAAAGTTTGATCTTTTCTAACTCTCCAATCTCTGGTGTTCCTTCAAGCAGGTAAACATTGCCCTGCGAGACTGACCTGTATAGAATGTGCTGTAATTACTAGTAGTTTTATACATCCAAATCTTTACCAAAGCTGGTGTGCTCTCTTAATCAATGAGAAAAAGTGTCCAAGAGTGTTATGTACATAACATGTATTTACGTTCCTGGATTTAAGCTGTCTGGCTACATCCAGTGAGACTAAGTATGGAGTTGTGTACCACCTATTGCGTCCTTGAAGCGGTAGGTCAAGGACAAGATAAAGAAAAGAGTAAACCTGTTTCTTCTGCTTTTTGTGCAGTATGGAGTCCACTGAGGGAGGATAGCCATTGTTTGATGGTATTTGTTTGACTGCATTTGATTTTATTTGGAAGTTGTAGGTGTCTTATTAAACCACAAACCAATGAGCCACAGACAACAGGAACTTATTTCGAAGAACTTTTTTTTTTTTGGAATGGCGAAGCAATTCTCAGTTCATTCCAAGTGCCTCCTACAGTAAAGAACACTAACTGTCCGCAGTCAAGATTAGACACTGGCTTCTCCCACATCCTGCCTCCCAATTTCACAACTGAAATTTATTTCTCGGATTCGGATAAGGAAGGAGCTAAGAGACTAATTCAGTGACTTCAGTATTAAACAATACGTGAATTCCAAGCAGTATCCTTTTTCATGACATACAACGTTAGGTAGCATTTCTTGCTTTTCGTCGGATGACCTAAGAAATGTGCGGTAGTGAACAATTTTGTGAAATATTTCATTTGACAATTTGAAAAATTAATTGGCATTCGAAGCTACATTGTTTCTCTGCTCGTCTCTACGTCTGAACTGCAACTGCTCGTATCATCGCAGGTTATTTTGACAGCACTGGCCAGTCAGTTGGTCCAAGTTTAATGAGCCAGTAAAGCTTTTGTTCCGCTTTATCGCTCAGTCTATGTGCGCGTAACACAGCATAAGATAAGACTACTTCTTATGATCGTACTTTACTGTACAGGACACAGTTTGGCTACCACTCCATGTGAAACTAAATCCATTGAGGTTCAAGCAAACGCGGAAGAATATATGGTGTAATGTTTACAAAAAAATGACTGAGCACTATGGGACTTACCATCTTAGGTCATCAGTCCCCTACAACTTAGAACTACTTAAACCTGACTAACCTATTGACACACACATCCATGCCCGAGGCAGGATGCGAACCTGCGACCGTAGCAGTCGCGAGGTTCCAGACTGAGCGCCTAGAGCCGCGAGAGCACCGCGGCCGGCGAATGTTTACATCAGGTTTATTCTTGTGATGAACAGAGTACAGCTTTTGCAGCTCCGATTTTCCGTGTTTTGTAGAAGACGTAATGGCATTTATTGACAACTTCTGTTTTAGTTACAGCTCTTAAGATATATCGGCAACAAAATTTCTCAGCGCATTGCATAGGTGTTCCTTTTGTCACAGTGCAAGAAGAAAAGCAACATTTTCAAATGTGTTATTGCCGCGTTAAATGGTGTGACAAATTGTGAGCCGACTACAATCTGGAGAGGTGGTTCCTTACCTAGGGATTACTACAGTGTGTGCGCGCGCGCGCACTGAAGCTCTAGTCCTTCAAATTGCAATCTTCCGTAAGCTGTTTCAACGAAGATTGAGATATTAATTGTCCGTCCGTCGACGAAGTCATTAAAATTGATACCGAATTCGGAGTGTTCAAAGATAGAAAAACGAAAATTGCTATTCCCTTTCGAGAGAATCTTTCAACTCCTCAGTTCACAAAAACCACTGAGAAAATCTGGAATATCAGACGGGAGTTTAAAGGTAGCGTCATTTGAATTCGAATCCAGTGCCAGAACTGCTGTACGGCGTTCTGTGCTCGCCTGTTTAATTTCTCTTTGCTTTTCAGTACCATCAAATACTAAAAATCACACGAGCAATGAATTTAATTCTACTCTCGTAGTTCGATTTCAAGATTTGTCGCTTCTCTCGATATGGTTTTTTGTTTTCTCGTTTTAGTATTGTCAGATTCCTGAATCCACTGATTATGTTGACTGCGTGAGTGCCTCTGTTTACAGCCGTGGTTACAGCAACAATAACGCGAATCCTACAGAAACTTCAATTGTTACGGACCGTTAGCCGCAAGAATATTAACTAAGTAATCACAAAAAATGAACCTGCAAATACGAGGGAAACTTAGACTCCCATTCAAGGCATAAATCGCCGATTCAAGTTATAAAACGCTAACACGATCTTGCTTTCTCTACATTTCTAGCACAGTCCACGTCTCAGGTTCCAGCCCTTCAATTCTTACGGCCTCTGAGTAGTGGGAAGATAGGCAAGTTCTGAGATACCCAGGTCCAACATTCGTTTTTCAAAAGTGATTAAGGGAAACGATGCCGCTAATAAATAAACAGGCAAAGTAAAGGCTACTGAAGACGCAGAAATCTATCGCGCAAACTTCAGTCATCATTGTCACGCTCATTCAATTTACTAGTGCACCATCTTGCGAACTTATGTACAAGTAGCAGATATCACTTATTTCTTGGAAAATGTTTGACAACTGTGCTTGCTATAACGTTTTGTTGCCGAGTTAAGTCCTGTGGAGCGTCTTTTAGTCTACCAATTCGTGCCTATGTTAAATATCTGATGACAGTCGTTATATGCACAGAAAGAATGGTATATTCACCCACTACACTTTCCAATACTTAACGTCATTTGTAAGGTCATGCTCTTAAGATTTATGAAGGCTGCAGTTAATATCCAATTAGTGACGAGAGAAGGGTGGCAAAAAATTGGATGTGGTGTGCGCTGAAGCAATTTACTGATATCCCTTCATGTGTATCACAAAAAGTTGTACAAATAGCTAATTTAACTGCATGTTTTGAAATCTACTCCTCGCTTGTTATCCTTCAGACGGTTCGTCGTACTACTGCGGTACAGACCACCGCAGTGAACTGCTTTACATAGCAAGTAATCTTACAGAAATTTCCAGGAGTCTTTAAAACCTGTAGCTGCTGGTGTCTTACGTAACATTAGGATTTTATTCCGGAGCTGCGCTCCTACATCACTGAAGGCTTAGCCCCATAACTATACTAGATAACCTTTTGAAGTCATACCACCACTACCATTCAACACAACCAAGGATTTCTTTCCTATATTTACAAGACTTGTCACTGCTTTCTTAACGCAGTGTGCTTAAGAGACGGATATCTATCTACTGATCAGTTTTACGCTGCAAACTGTTTGAAAAGAGTGGGGGAGCAGCTGCACGATGAAGCTGCAAGTCGGATTATGAGAACTGCTCGATTGGAGAACAGCGCATTGACCTAGCAATGTAGTACTATGAGTTCGAATCCAGTGCCAGCAATCTGACTGCAAGCCCGCCTAAATACGGCAGTGCTATATTCTCGTCGACCAAATTTTTGTTTCGATCTGTTTAATCCAGTAGCAAAAATAAACAGAGGGAGAGAGGGAGAACACCTGTGAAGATAACACAAACCTTTGCCTTAAATCTTTTCTAATTTTTGGAGTTTAAAGTGTGCATATTTTGCTATACTGTTTTGATTGGAAATACGACGAATTACCCGAGTGGGTAAACTTCCCTAAATTTGGGGACATTGTTATTGTCATCCGCGTGGCATTGTCTGGCTATCTGGATAAAAGTCCGTTTGCGGATGGGAACGTTCATTCCTTTGGGCTTACTGAACACAGGACTTTAAATTTCGACTGTGTTTGGAACTTTAACAGAAAACTTCAGTTCCACAAGACTGAAGCCAGTGCAAACCTGGATCGGTTTTCGGTAAGTTTACTGTACATTTGGTCTATTGGCGTGTAGCATTCAAGACGTAAACAAGAACAGCGAGAGGTTATATTCAACAGGTGCTTCCCCCATCTTGGATGAGCCTTTGCTCATGGATCAATGGGTACTCCAGATAAATTTTCTTTTCGAGTGTCATATTTAAGCATTACTTTGCAAGGTATTAATTAGTACAGCGTTTCCTTTAATGCTCCACAATAAAAACAAGACACTTTATCACATTCATTCAGCTTACATGCTATGAATGACATTGCTCCGAGCAACCGAAGATGCTTCTAACAAAATTTTATGGAACACACACACACACACACACACACACACACACACACACACACACACACACACACACCAATCACTTCAGAAAAATCGATCAATTATTTAAAGGAAAAAAGTCACACTCACTGTTTGACCCTGCTGCGCCCCTCGGCCGCTTGTTTTCGACGGCGGCGTATTCACAACCCTCTCACACGCGGAAGGAGATAAGAATACTCGTCACCCGCCAAATCACTTCCACCAGGTAAATGCGGCGCTCACACGGCAACCACGTTGTTCACGAACTCCAACGACAACCACCCACGACGCAAGCCACGGAGCGATTGTGAGCTCTAGCGCGCGCGCGACACTCGGGTGAGGGCAACTTCCCCCACCACGCTGGCGGCGCATGCGCAGTGGCAACCCGCAGCGCGTGTGACAAGTGACGTGAGAACTTTCGCAAATATCTCAATATCCGTAGGATGTGTATGATTTTAGCGTCATTAACGAACGAATTAGTTGAAATTAATTATGGGAAACAAACTAATTCCGGTTTTAGATCCGTCTATACCAGTTCTGTGTGTGTTTTTTTGTGACTGCTGCAACTCATTCAGACTCACTGTATCATTTATTTAATTATTCATGGTATTTCACAATAGCTATTACAGGCTTCCACAGCTTGTAGATGGGACTTAGTACCGCTTCGCGGTGCAGTGCATAATTGTAGAGCTACGCAACACTTATACCGAGAGTGTTTTTCCTGGTAACTCAGTCCATCACTTTCACTATGAGATCAAAATTATCCGGACACCTGGCTGAAAATGACTTACAAGTTCGAGGCGCCTTCCATCGGTAATGCTGGAATTTAATATGGTGTTGGCCCACCCTTATCCTTGATGACAGCTTCCACTCTTGCACTCTAAACAGGTGCTGGAAGGTTTCTTGGGTAATGGCAGCCTCTTTTTCACGAAGTGCTGCACTGAGGAGAGATATCGTCGGTCGGTGAGGCCTGGCACGAAGTCGGCGTTCCAAAACATCCCAAAGATGTTATATAGGATTCAGGTCAGGACTCTGTGCAGGCTCCATTACAGAGATGTTATTGTCGTGTAACCACTCCGCTACAGGCCGTGCATTATGAAAAGGTGCTCGATCTTGCTGATAGATGCAATCGCCATCCCCGAATCGCTCTTCAACAGTGGGAAGCAAGAAGGTGCTTAAAACATCAATGTAGGCCTGTGCTGTGATAGTGCCACGCAAAACAACAAGGGGTGCAAGCCCCCTCCATGAAAAACAAGACCACACCATAGCAGCACTGCCTCCGATTTCACTGCTGGCAATACACACACTGACAGATGACATTCACCGGACATTCGCCATACCCATACCCAGCCATCGGTTCGCCACGTTGTGTACCGTGATTCGTCACTCCACACAAGGTTTTTCAATAGTCCAGTGTTTACGCTCTATATACCAGGAGAAGCGTCGTTTGGCATTTACCGGAGTGATGTGCGGCTTATGAGGAGCCTCTCGACCATGAAATCCAAGTTTCCTCACCTCCCGCCTAACTATCATGGTATTTGCAGTGGATCCTGATGCAGTTTGGAACTCCTGTGTGATGGTCTGGATAGATATCTGCCTAACACACATTACGACCCGCGTCAACTGTCGGCAGTCTCTGTCAGTCAACAGACGAGGTCGGCCTGTACGCTTTTGTGCTCTACGTGTCCCTTCACGTTTCCACTTCACTATCACATCGGAAACAGTGGACCTAGGGATGTTTAGGAGTGTGGAAATCTCGCGTACAGACGTATGACACAAGTGATACCCAATCACCTGATCACGTTCGAAGTTCGTGAGTTCCGCGGAGCGCCCAATTCTGCTCTCTCACGACGGCTAATGACTACTGAGGTTGCTGATATGGAGTACCTGGCAGCAGGTGGCAGCGCAATGCACCTAATATGAAATCCGTTTTGATCAAATAGTGTACCATTTTTGTCCGGCTACAACGTCGACTGCAAGAAACTGGAACGTTTTCTACTAGGAGGGTTGATAGTGGAGCTCCAAGGGTTTGTGGACCGTGTGTATAAAAGCCTGTGCCACAGATGCACCTAGGGCAAAGCGCAGAAGGGTTGCCGTATGGAGCAGCTCCTGTAGAGTACACAGGTAAAGAGCTCGTTGTGTCCTCTGTGTGCGTACCATGAAACTGGAGATTTGAGAGTCATCCGATTTTCGAAGTTATTTTATATCCACACGGTTCGGCTCTGCTCATGGGTTCCTTATCAGAAGTTTATCTACAAAATCCTCTCTACATCCCTGAGAAATTTATAACAGAAATTATAAAACACCCTGTATACTTCGTTCTCAGGTTGCATGAGAGGTACCCTTACTGGTTTCGGAGTATTACCAAGAAATCATCAGATGATTTGTTTAAAAAGAAAAGAGGGATACGGAAGTAAAAATACAGGAAACTAAATTACAAATCAAATCATACGTACTTACTGTATATGAATGATGTCTGCTCTTTTGGAGATCCATGTCTGAAAGAACAGACACCTGTGATTCGATCAACAGCTGTATGAAATAAGTGACAAAATAAATATCCTACATTTAGCTACAGTGAAGCATTGAGCGAACTCAACGCGACCGATGAGAATTAGTGCCGGACAGAGACTCGAACCCGGATTTCTCGCTTTACGCGAATGGCCCCCTTAATCGCCTCGGCTATCCGAGCGCGTCGCCCATGCGCTCCAAATCTCCGTATGCCACATGCTGCAGAATAGCGGCCCCTATGGTAACAGAAACACGACGTTCATTTCTGAAAGGACAGACACCAACCATGTTTACTCCAGAGGGCGTTTCGAAATTCACGGGTGACGAAAAATCGGAAGTACACCTGACAGTCGGCTGAAACCGAAAAGCGATCATGTGATGCCCCTCGCTAACTGTTTTGGAGGAGCCATATGGATTCCTCATATTTCGGTTGTTTGCGTATAACGTGCGTGTTATTACGGCATGCCATTTTAAGGCAAAGTCGCGATGATGATGTACCGCTATAGGTGTGATTTATTTTAGTGGTTCAAATGGCTCTGAGCACAATAAGACTTAACAACTGAGGTCATCAGTCCCCTAGAACTTAGAACTAATTAATCGTAAACAACCTAAGGACAACACACACATCCATGCCCGAGGCAGGATTCGAACCTGCGACCGTAGCAATCGCGTGGTTCCAGACTGACGCGCCTAGAACCGCTCGGCCACAACGGCCGGCTATTATAATTAAGTGTCAGTTAATTGCACATCGCCTGTAAAAGTCCTAAGAAAATTCACTATGCGCAGTTTCATAGTGCTGTTATACACTGCAGAGCTAAAGAAACTGGTACACGTGGTTAATATCACGATCATACAGAAGTGCCGCAACACGACGTGGCATGGACTCGACTAATGTCTGAAGTAGTGCTGGAGGGCATTGACACCGTGAATCCTGCAGGCCTTTCCATAAATCCGTACCAATACGAAGGGATGAACATCTCTTCTGAACAGCACTTTGCAACGCATCCCAGATATGCTCACTAATGTGCAAGCCTGGGAAGTTTGGTGGCCAGCTGAACTGTTTAAACACAGAATAGTGTTCCGGAGCCACTCTGTAGCAGTCCTGGACGTGTGCGGTATCGCATTGTCATACTGAAATTGCCCAAGTCCGTCCGAATGCACAATGGACATGAATGGATGCAGTTAATCAGACAGGATGCTTGAGTCACCTGTCAGAGTCGTATCTAGACGTATGAGGGGTCCCGTATCACTCCAAATGCACACGGCCCACACCATTACAGAGCCTGCACCAATTTGGACAGTCCCCTGCTGACTTGCCGGGTCCATGGATCCATGAGGTTGTCTCCGTATCCGTACACGTCCATCCGCTGGATATAATTTGAAACGCGACTCGTCCGATCAGGCACCATGTTTCCAGTCATCATCAGTCCAATGTCGGTGTTGACGGTCCCAGGCGAGGCGTAAAGCTTTGCGTCGTGTTGTCATCAAAAAAATGGTTCAAATGGCACTGAGCACTATGGGACTTAACAGCTGTGGTCATCAGTCCCCTAGAACTTAGAAGTACTTAAACCTAACTAACCTAAGGACATCATACACGTCCATGCCCGAGGCAGGATTCAAACCTGCGACCACAGCGGTCACGCGGTTACAGAGTGAAGCGCCTAGAAACGCACGGCCACATCGGCTGGCGTGCTGTCATCAACGGTGTACAAGTGGGCCTTCACCTTCGAAAGCCCATATCGATGATGTTTAGTTGAATGGCTCGGTCCTCTTCAGTCGTCGTAGATTCCGTTCTTGTAGAATGTTTTCCCGGTCGCAGCGGTGTCAGAGATTTACCTGATTCCTGATATTCACAGTAGAGTCGTGAAATGGTCGTACGGGAAAATCAGCACTTATCGCTACCTCGGACATGCTGTATCCCATCCTCGTTCGCCGACTATAACACAACGTTTAAACTCACTTAAATCTTGATAACCTGCCATTGTAGCAGCAGTAGCCAATCTAACAACTGCGCCAGACACTTGTTGTCTTCTATAGGCGTTGCCGACCCCAGCGTCGTATTCTGCCTGTTTACAAATCTCTGTATTTGAATACGCATGCCAATACCAGTTTCTTAGGCACTTCAGTGTATTTGTATTTTCTGTCGTCTTGTGGGTAGAGGCGCACTTTTGGAGTGTGGAAGAATGTGGGTTTGAAATTAGGTACCTCTTTTCTATTTATTTTTTGTTAAATCTTCGTGTTTTTAACACATTTCGGAAGTTTTTTTTTATCAACGTAACAGAAGTATAAGTGTATTCGATGTTATTTATGAACGGATTATAATAATAATGAGTTCTTTCCATTTTGTGACATCAGTCTAATTAAAAGATGAAATTGCTGCGAGAGAAAAAATTTGTAATGACATTTATATTCCTTCTTGTCACAAATATTTGACCGTTTTTCCGAATACGTCGTGATTTTCGAGGGTGTGGTTAGGCAGAAACCTCAGAGAACAAGTTGAATTGCTGCGAATTAAACTATCAACAATAATATTTATACTCTTTCTTGTCACAAATATTTAACTGCGATCAAATCCTTTCGTAAAATTTATCGCACCATACGAGCGAGGGACGTCACGTGATCGCTTTCCGATTTCAGCCGAGTGCCACAGGCACTTCCGATTTTCGGTCACTCGTCGAAACTTCATTGTGGATGCCCAACAGTATCCGCGCTCTTGCGGGAATACAGTTGCGCTGCGAGCAAGTGGATTAGCGGACAGGGGGCGCTACTCTGTAGTGTGCGGCAAGCGCGGTTTTGGGTTGGCGGGGGACGTTTCCGGATAGTAGACGCCGTTGAGGCATCTCCTCACGTAGAGCTGGAAATCCGGGTTCAACTCCCGGTACGGAACAAATTATGATCCGTCGCCGCTGAGATCGCTCAGTGCCCTACTGGAGCCAAATGTCAGACACTTCGTTCGCCATGTGTACATACTTGAACAAGTCAGCTGAAGAGGCCCGAAGACGTATTCATTACATAAACGTATCTTCGCTCAGGTTGTTGGCACAGAGCTACAGCTGAGTGCGCAGTAATATAAAATTCGTGACTCGTAAATCGGAAAAAAAACTGCCCTGCAGAACTCAAGGACGAGACAGATAAAGTAACATAACATGTTAAGTACAGTGACCGGCATGAAAAGCGCACTTCAATTTTTTACAAATACTGAATTTTGTTTTAAATTTATGACACTTTTATGACTCTAATCCACTATCTTGAGATGGAATATTGTGGTACAGTTCCATCTAAGTGTCCAACAACGAAAAAAGTAAGGCAAAAATAAATGTGACGAATTAAGCCATAGATGCACACTACAAGTAAATTTCGTGTGAGCTCATAAAGGTAATGCACGTCTGTTTTAATGTTATTCATTTCACACTTTACTTCACAGACCACAGACCTTGGCGACGATCTCGGAGACCTCTGTTCGCATCTTCAAAAGCTCGTATCGCCACCTCTTGCGTCAATGACAGCATTCGACCTTTCAGGCATGCTCCTGATTAATGCGGTAATATCCTGTTGATGAATCATGTGCCATTCCTCCAGGAGAACGTTCCGTAAGTGCCGTAGGGTCTCTGGATAGTGCTGACCGGCTCTTCTTCCCAGCCGGTCCCAAACGTGCTAAGTAGGATTCAACTCAGGACTTCGAGCAGGCCAATGCGTAGCATAGTGGGCGTGCATTGTCGGGCAGTAGTGTAAAACCATCACTAATCAGTGGAGTGAAAGGGACAACATGCTCCATAAGGTTTTCCTCAACACACCGATGTGCAGTAAGGCTCCCACGCTCCACGAAGCCCAAATCTGTCATTACATCTGTATTGCTTCCTGCCCACACCATTACAGAACCACCATGAAAATACGTTCTGGATGAGAATGTGCAAGGGTAATACCTTACCCTAGCCTATTCCAGACACTCTCTATACGACAGGTGATCGGAGGCCAAATCGCGACTTGTCGGTGAATAACATTTGATCCCATTGTTGTACTGTCCAGCCAAGATTTTTCCTTGCGAAACGTAATCGAGCTGTGCAATGCTCTCTGGTAAATTTCGGATCTATAGCAGATCTCCTGGACTGAAGATTGCCGCCTTTCGGTCTTCTTCGAAAGTTTCTCTCACTAACATTGACCCCTCGTACCTGGTGAAGTCGATTTCGTGCTACAGTAGCGGTGGTGTGGTGGTTACTTGACAGTGGTACGTCATGTGAAATTTACTTTAATGCTTAAGTTTTGCACAACATTTTATATGCCTAAGGCGAGCGTCGTCTACGTGCTTTGATTGCGCATCTAACTTATCTACAATAATAAATAAGCCTATTTTCTTGTTTTCACTTAAATCAATTTACATTGGGAATGTCCTCTAAAAAGAAAAAAAAACGCGTTATTAGGGAAGTATCTGTATGGGACGGAAATAGATAGGTGTGATGTTCATGTACAGACGAACAAATAACTACAGTTTCTGAAAACGTGGATGATTTACACAAAAGAAAGGGTTTTCAAATTGAGTAAATCAGTAACGTGTTTGTCCACCTCTTGCCATTATGTAAGCAGTCATTCGGCATGCAATTGATTGAAGGAGTTGTTGGACGGCTTCCTGATGGATATAGTGCCAAATTCTGCCGGACTGGAGCATCAATACTCAAAATTCTGATCGGATTGGAGGGACCTGATCATAACGCTCCAAACGTTCTCAATTGGAGAGAGATCTGGTGACGTTGCTGGCTAAGGTAGGGTTTGGCAAGCACGAAGACAAGCTGTAGAAATTCTCGCATTGTGTGGGCGGGCATGTCAGTTTGCCGTGGATGACAATCAGAGAGATCCTGCTATGAAAGAAATGACACCCCAGACTATCACCCCTGCTTGTAGAGCTGTATGGCAGTCGACAGTCATCTTGGAATCCCATTGCTGTTGGGGGCGTCTCCAGACAAGTGTTCGCTGATCATCGTGACTCATTTCGAAGCGAGACTCATCACTAAGGACAGTTTTACACCTCGACTCATCACTAAAGAAAGTTTTACTCCTATCAGTGAGATTCCACGCCGTATGTGCCGGACACCACAGCAAACGGTCTCGTTGGTGAACAGGGGTCAATGGTATTTAGGACAAGAGGCACCGTGAGCACAGCCACTCTTTGTGAGGTGCCTATTAAAGCTTCTTATGGTCACGGAAGCACCAGATGCACGTCGGATCGATGATAATGATGATTCCACGGCGCTGGATGCCTCTCGGTACATTACTCGGTCCTCTCGTTCTGCCGTCTCTCTAGGTCGCTTCCATCTTGATTCTGTGTTCGGCCATGGTTCACCCATTCCTGCCAACACCGCTGACTAGTGCCATCGCTCCTATCCAGATGTTCAGCGATTCGCCGATTCCTCCAACCGGCTTCTTTAAGCACATCTGCACGACCTCTCTCAAATGCTGACGTCTGCGAGGCATAGTTACCGTCCAACTGAGTACACGGGGTGAAATTCACGAAGACATTGTGGCCTGTTATCGACACGTCCCGTGTTTACTATCATTGTCAACTGCGCGGTGAAATTGGGCTGCCGTGTCACACATTCATCCTTCGCCAGCCAGAGTTCACAATTTTGCATCTTCCGTCGATATCAATTTGTGAGCAATTTGCTTAACTCCCCTCGTGCTGCGTCTTTTTTCCCCCTAGAGTGTATGTGCGATATAAGAGTCATTAACTTTATGCTATTAGATCCAAGAGGAGCACGGAATGAAAGAATAAGCCGTATGAAACTAAAGTACAACACTCCTTTTATTGTGAAATAAAACCAGAACAATAACCAAAATAAAGACAATTGTTCGAATGTGAGCACATCCGAAATCAAATCTGTTGGTGGATATCGTTGATTACTGCTGTCACTGGCCACCGTCGAAAACTGTATCTCCACCCAACCATTGTTGCATGTTCGTAAACAGCCTTAGCTTGTTGACACTGCTCAAGCCTTCCAACTCTTCGAGGTCGGCTCTCCTGAAGAGGTCAACCAGGGTGTAATGAGGGTGAGGACGCACTGAAAATTTCAGCTGGACCCAGGCACGGTGACTAGAGTTCAAATGTTCAAATGTGTGTGAAATCTTATGGGCCTTAACTGCTAAGGTCATCAGTCCCTAAGCTTACACACTACTTAACCTAAATTACCCTAAGGAGAAACACACACACCCATGCCCGAGGGTGGACTCGAACCTCCGCCGGGGCCAGCCGCACAGTCCATGACAGCAGCGCCCTAGACCACTCCGCTAATCCCGCTTGGCGACTAAGGTTCGTGGGATGAAGAGGAGTCTTCGACACGAGTCGTCGGCTTTGGTAAAAAGGCATGCGACAAACGTCGTAAGTGATATGCCGATCGTGACAGCATATTAATGTGGATTTCTTCAACGTAATAGGCAGAAACAGCGAGGAAAAATTAAGTACTCCGCAAAACAAACACTTCGAATTACGAATATTGTAATGAAAGAAATAGCATTTAGAACGAAAAAGGAAGCGAGTAGTCCCTACCATCAAAACACACTCTACCGCTATAATGGCCGTCAGAACGTGCAATATGCAGTGGAAAGAAATGATTCTGGTAAAAATGGAAACTATAGACTTCAGTTAACATATGAATCAAAAGACCATTTCATTACGAATTTACAAATACTGTAGATGAAATGTTGGACACAAATCGAATTATAACCGACAACTACAACTATCGGTATATGTTGAAAACGGCCCACCCGGCTAGCCGCGCGGTCTAAGGCCGTGTCCTACGTGAGCAATTAAATTGTACTGCCTCGCGAAACAGACAACACTCATCGGTTCTTTCAATTCATCAGCCAATTTCACAATAGTGAAACCAAAGGTGAGGAAAATGTTGCTCCCCATTTCCACCATTCCCCACGTCTTCAAAATCAGGGGCAGAATTTGGCCTAGCACATACCTCCATATCTCGTGATTCTACTAATACTTGAAACACAATTTCAAATCTTGCGCAGAGATTAACAAATTACTTTCTGTATAAACCGCCAGGCTGAGTGGCCGAGCGGTTCTAGACACTACAGTCTGGAACAGCGCGACAACTACGGTCGCAGGTTCGAATCCTGCCTCGGGCATGGAGGTGTGTGATGTCCTTAGGTTAGTTAGGTTTATGTAGTTCTAAGTTCTAGGGGACTGATGACCTCAGAAGTTAAGTTCCATAGTGCTCAGGGCCATTTGAACCATCTGTATAAACCAACGAGATTACGATCTATAGAATGTAAGGCTACAAAGAAACTGAATTCAAAACACGCACCAAAGGATGACGTCACAGCAGTCATTACGTCTCAGGTCAGAGCCGACGGCTAGTGTCGAACATTTCTGTAGACATGGGTTCGTGTCCAGCAAGTGCCGCAGGTCATTCCATTCAGCTGTTTCCTCCCTCCTGGAGGAAGTCGTTCACGATGTGGACACCGTGTGCTAGTGTACTGCCGTCTTCAATGACCAACCCATCTACGTCTACGTCTGTGTGAGCACTCCATAACTCACACCTTAAGTGCCTGGCAGAAGCTTTTTCGAACCCCCTTCAAACTATTTCTCTGTCGCTCCGCTCCCGAAAAGCATGCTGGAGAAACGAAGACTTAAATCTTTCTGTTCGAGCTCTGATTTCTCTTTATTTAGAACGATGATCATTTCTCCCTACTTAGGTGGTCGTAAAAAAAAGGAATATTTTCGTTTTCAGAGGAGAGAGTTGGCAACTGAAATTTCGTTAAAAGATATCATCGCAAAGAAAAACGTCCTTGAGAACGAAGTCTTCCGCGACGGCACTGACGTTTTTATGTAAAACATTCTCAGTTTTCTTGCCGCGTCAGTTCGGGATAAAATCTCGAGCTTTTGACGATAGCCTTCATCGTCATCGTCAGTAGCAACAGACTGTCTTTACTGCTGCTGTAGTGGCCTTATGTAACCCGTGGATGACGATGACGATGGGGGCTATCGTCGAAAGCTCGAGATTTTATCCCGAATTGACGCGCCAAGAAAATCGAGAATGTTTTACATAAAAATGTCTTTCTTTTAATGACTGCGACCCCAACTAACAATAAAGAATGAGCTCCCCTTTTGTGGACTTTCTCAATGTCCTCCGTCAATCCTATCGGGTATGGATCCCATAAAGCGCGGCGGTACCATATGAAAGGACCGACAAGCATAATGTAGGCAGTCTCTTTAGCAAATTTCTTGCATTTCTAAGCACTGTGTCAGAAAGGTTACTTCATTTGCAAATAATCTATGAGGGCAGCTCAAATTGTCTGCTAAATCGTTTATATAAATTAAGAAAATAGAGAGTCTATAACACTTCCTCGGGGAACGTAAGATATCACTGCTGTATTACTCTACGACTTTTCTGTCAGTTACTAAGAACTGTGACCTAACAGGAAATCCCGAATCCAGCAGCACAACGGAGACGATATTCCACAGGCACACAGTTTGAGTAGGAGCCGTTTGTGAGGAACGGCTTCAAAAGCCTTCTGGAAATCTAGAAATATGGAATCAGTTTGACATCCCTTGTCGATACCAATCATTACTTCGTGTGAATAAAGAACTAGTTGTGTTTCACGAAAACGATATTTTCTGACTCGTGCTGACTGTGGTCAATACATCGTTTTGTTGTAGACAATTCATAATGTTCGAACACAGTATACGTCCTCAAATCTAACTGCCAATCGACGTTACTGATAGGGGTCTGCAATTCTGCTGATCACTCCTACTTCCGTTCTTGAGTGTTAGTACGACCTGTGCTGAGTGGCAACGCAAAGTGGAGACGTGACTGCTACCTGACCGCTTTTACACCCTACTACGGGAATCACGAGGCATCAGGCATGCCCTGGACTCGTCGCTTATTTATTTGTCGTATGGCGACAACAAAAAAAATGTTCAAATGGCTCTCAGAACTGTGGGACTCAACATCTGTGGTCATCAGTCCCCTAGACTTAGAACTACTTAAAACTAAGTAACCCAAGAACATCACACACATCCATGCCCGACGCAGGATTCAAACCTGCGACCGTAGCAGCATCGCGGTTCTGGAATGAAGCGCCTAGAACTGCTCGGTCACAGAGGCCGGCCTGGCGACAACAGCAAATATTGAGAAATACGTACAGTTTACAATTATACGTTTGAGGATTTGGGTATAAAGCTGGTATGTTCAAATTCATAAAGTTAGTAACTTAATAACAGCAAAAGGAGGACAATTGAACTATAAAATCAGGAGTGTTAATTAAAACAGGTACATTAATCAGAGTTCTACATCTGTTGAATGAAGCCAGCTGATAGCAGAGGGAGCAGCATTAATAAAATCACTGAATGATCCTGGGCACTTTCTTAAAGGTTAATCTCTGACAATATGCTGAACGGTTTATTCTTGGGAACCACAATCACAAGCTGGAGAATCCTGGAGTCCCCCACTTGTGGATCAGAGTATTGCACATGGCGTGATCGGTTCTTATCCTAATCAATCGTGTCCACTCACTTCTCTTTAGATCAAATCCTGGCACGCTGGCAAATGGATCTTGAACATCTTGATGTTTTATTGTTGTAATACTGCATCTCCTGCACCGCTCTTCTTTAAGGGGACACTTCTTGTTGGTTTTTTTTTTTGCATTATACTACAGTGGAGTGCGTGACATCAAGCGGTCTGGAGGAAGGTCATTAAATGCTGTACGAATTGGAAGGTCTTGGGGGCAGTCGGGGTGATGCAGTTCCCTCCGTTCTCGATCGGCTGCTTCTTAGCGTCGCAATTCAGGTGGTGGAATGTTACTGATGATGTGAACAAAGGGATCGGTGTGGATTTTAGTGTACCGGTAATAATTCTCATTGATTCCTACAGATTGATGTCTAGTTTCCTTGTATGAGTACTGTGTTGCCATGCTGGGACACAGTATTCAGCTACTGGGTATACTTATGTCAGAGCTGCAGTCCGCAGAGCGGGAGCTTCAGCACCCCAGATTGCGCCAGCCAATTTCCTTATGATGTTATTCCGAGTCTTTAGCTTTTGGCTAGAGTTTTACAGGGGTTTTTATATGTTAACGACCGATCGAGTGTGACATCAAGGTATTTAGATTTGAAATTGTGTCTGATCCTCTGTTGAGAGAAATTCACATTGAGCTGTTGGTTTGAGATTCTGTTGTTTAAGTGGTATGTGCAGAGTTCTGTCTTGGCTGCATTTGATTGGAGTCTCCGTACTTTGTAATATGTGTAGAGATTTTCTAAGTTTGTAGACAATATTTTTTGTTCTTCCTAGAGTGTGCTAGTTTCTATGGCTATGACCGGCTGTTGTGGCCGAGCGGTTCTAGGCGCTACAGTCTGGAGCTGCGCGACCGCTATGTCGCAGGTTCGAATCCTGCCTCGGACATGGATGTGTGTGATGTCCTTAGGTTAGTTAGGTTTAAGTAGCTCTACGTTCTAGGGGACTGATGACCTCAGATGTTAAGTCCCATAGTGCTCAGAGCCATTTGAACTATCTGTGGGTATGGCAAGTCATCAGCGTTGCAAGACTTTTTGCTAGTAGTCTTTGGCGTGTCACTGGTACACAGGTTGAAGAGCAAGGGTGCTAGGATGGACCCTTGGGGGAGCCCATTTTTTATGGTAATGACTTACTCTGTTTGTCCAATGCTAACCTCGAAGGACCGATTGATTAACGTATTTCCCACACCTGTCGTCCGTTTCTTATGTGTGACATGCTTTTTTTTTTACCTTCAGCAGTAGTCCATCTAGGCAACAGTAACACATGCTGTTGACAGATAAACAAAGGCCACCGATGTCTTAAGTTTCTTCTGGAATCTAGCCTCGATGTAGGTTGTCAAGGGTAGAACCTGAAAAGCTGCGTTGGCTTCTGAACCTACCCTGACATGTTGGAGTTAAATTATTTATTATTCCTTGAATTCTGTTAAGGATAAATCGTTCCAGTAGTTTGAAGCACACGCTGAGCAGCGCAATTGGGAAGTAACTTGAGGGGCATTAACTTGCTTTCCAGACTTTAGGACTGCTAGTCTTGTGCAGCTTTGAATTGTTGAGGTACTTTTCCAGTCTCGAGTTCATCGTTGTAGAACCTCGGCAGCCAGGTCCTTCCACGTTCCGCAGTGTCTCTTATAAATTCAGGGAATGTGCCATCCAGTCCTCCTACTTTCCTCATTTTCAGTGTTTTGATAGCCTCATTTATATCTCTTTCATTAATGTGGTCTGATACTGTGGTGTAATGATGAAGGTAGCTACTGACTTTATTCAGTTCACCATTTATCTTTTCTCAGTCGCGGTGTGGCCGAGAGGTTCTAGGCGCTTCAGTCTGGAACCGCTTGACCGCTACGGTCGCAGGTTCGAATCCTGCCTCGGGCATCGATGTGTGTGATGTCCTTATGTTAGTTAGGTTTAAGTAGTTCCAAGTTCTAGGGGACTGATGACCTCAGAAGTTAAGTCCCATACTGCTCAGAGCCATTTTTTTTCTCAGTCGTCGGCGGAGAGAATCCAAAGGTATAGATCTGTTCTGGGCATTTCCTCGCTCGCGTTGCTGGGGATTTGTACTGTTTCTCGTAATGGACACCTAGGGGACATTTTGACAGTTTGGAGATGGCTACGAACCGTCCGGGTCGATTCATCCCTCCTGGTTGGCCCCCAAAAAACAACGAACAGTTCTGTTTCATTTTCCTCCGGGTAATTCGTAGGAAGCGGTCATAACATGGTGTTGTTGACCCTGGTCGACCACTACGAGACAGTTTTTATTTAACAAAGAAATTCGCCAAACAGCCGTACACATTGAGAAGTTACTTTATTTTGTTTTCGCTACCAATTTCGGCAATTCAATATGCCATCTTCAGGTCCCATGTGCATCTCTCAATGACTATCGATATTGGCACACTGAGGCCATTTGTTTCTGGATGTCGTGAATTCTCAAGTGCTTTCTTCGAAGACTTAAGTTGCTGTCAAGTCTGCACGGCTATTTGGCGAATTTCTTTGTTAAGTGTTTGACCAGCCGCTATACCACGTCCACAATGGATCAACAGAGACAATGGTTGGATGGTCGAATGCTGTCGCTGTGTTGTACGCCAGTTTAGCGAGCGACTTCCTGTTCCTACGTCGATTCCTGCTGCAGCATGACGGTTTGCACAATACATAAGCTTGAAATGACCCTTCGAGGTATGCTGAGAGACTGAACAGAGTCCACACGCCGTGCCGAATGTCCTGTTCACGGTCGGAGAAGCAGCGCTTTCGGCGGAAGAGCACGAAGATTGAATGTTTCTTTCATCTGAATTCGGCGATTATTTTTGGTCCAAAGATTTTTGACGAAGAGGTTTTAATTAGAAAATAATAAACTATTCTGATGACATTAGTATGGTACTTTGCTTGACTAGTCTTTATCCGATCTTTATCCTGCGCGTATAGATCCGTAACTAGAAGATAACCAGTAAACCCCCCATTCTTTAAAGAATTCAACTCCCATGCACCAGTGCGTGCTGACAATTAATGCCTGCGAATTTTTAATGAGAAGATTCCTAAAGCTTTTTAAATAATTAAAAAAATGGTTTAAATGGCTCTGAGCACTATCGGACTTAACTGCTGAGGTCATCAGTCCCCTAGAAGTTAGAACTACTTAAGCCTAACTAACCTACGGACCTCACACACATCGATGCCCGAGGCAGGATTGGAACCTGCGACCGTTGTGCTCGGGCGGTTCCAGACTGTAGCGCCTAGAACCGCTCCGTCACACCGGCCGTCTTTAAATAAAACAAATGTCATTAAAATAATCTATATCTCTCTTATTTATGTTTACACATTTGCAAATCTCTGCCACTAGACGGCTCCGAATTGCAGCCCATAATATGGTGGTGTGTAACGAACTATGTCGGTGCACGAGAAACAGCGTATGCAGTCTAGTTTCGAATTCGACGAGTTCGTCCACACATGGAGAACCGTCTCCTTCAACATGGCAATTCCTGACCACACACGAGTGCTGCGACATCTGCAATAATCTGACGCCTTGGGTTCATTGTTATTGCTCATTCCAACTTGGCCCCATCCCATTTTCATCTCTTTCCAAAACTTAAAGAATATCTTCGAGGACTTCATATTGACAAGTGACGCGGCGCTGCAAGCAGAGATGAGGATGTGGCTCAGTCAACAAAGTCAAATATTTTACAGTGACGGTAACAACAAACTGATCTCTCGTTGAGACAAATGTGCTCGTTCCCAGGGTGACTATGTTGAGAAATAAAACATGTAGACATGAAGAATAAAGAAGCAGTAAGAGAAATTCGAAAGCATTAAATTTAAGAACGCCCTCGTACAAAACAATTTCAAACGTCTGATTATTCTACAATTGAGTTAATGTGTTAAACATTTGACGTTATACATGTAAGCTAGGAAAGGTCACGAAAGATTTGAAATTACTTATAAAGTATGTTAGAAGTCGCTAAGTAATCGCCGGCCGCAGTGGCTATGCGGTTCTAGGCGCATCAGTCTGGAACCGCGCGACCGCTCCGGTCGCAGGTTCGAATCCTGCCTCGGGCATGGATGTGTGTGATGTCCTTAGGTTAGTTAGGTTTAATTAGTTCTAAGTTCTAGAGGACTGATGACCTCAGACGTTAAGTCCCATAGTGCTCAGAGCCATTTGAACCAGCTAAGTAATCTCATGAAACACTACATGAATATAGTCTGGTTAATTTGTGCTCCATTTAAGCAAAAGCAATTCTTTCAGGTATCTTAATGTCTATGACGTTATATGTCGTGAATTATGTGTCGTATAATGATACAGTTTACACGTACATTCAGTGATATATTTGGATACTGTCTTTAGAGATTGTTGCGGACAGAATTAGTAGCAAAGAAGTGGAAAATTAAAATGTCATACCTAACAATCAACTTTTAGTGCATGAACTGCGAAAGTATACTAAGCGACAAACTTTTTTCCTTTCATCATTTTTGGGGGATGTCAGCGAGAAGATGTTTCATAAGGGGCTTGAAATTATGTTTAAACTTTGTTGGTTGTCGTTAATTGCTCTCATTCTCTTACTGGATGAACATTGCTGTGGTAGTGAGACGACAAGACGTTCAGACACAGTTCCTACCTGAAGTACTTATTTTACGTCGTAAAGAGTAGAATACGAAAGTATTTTAAATTTTTAAATTCGGTCAGCAATTACTCAAATTACTGAAAATCAAATTTTTTCCATTAGAAAGCGTTACAAAGGCAACCTGTAACTGGGACCGTGAGCCATGAGCCGTGTACTGGGTAGCCACTTGGTAATATACATGATCGTCAAAATCATGGATAAGAATAACAGCAAGGATCACTCAGTCGGTGTCAGTAGCATCACTATCTACACCAACAGCTTCCCAAATAACATCACAACGCAAAATAAAAAAAATCGCCCTCACAAGTGTCGTATTATTTACCTCACACAGGATTTCATTTCCTTGTATTATGATCCTAACCCTCTAGTTACTCTTGGAAGAACACTCAATTGAACTCTATTATCCATCTCAGGCAATCGAGGACCTATTAGCAGTTCGCAGGAAACTAGGACTACATTCATAGCAAGTGTTTTGATATGGTTCAAAATGGTTCAAATGGCTCTGAGCACTATGGGACTTAACAGCTGTGGTCATCAGTCCCCTAGAACTTAGAACTACTTAAACCTAACTAACCTAAGGACATCACACACATCCATGCCCGAGGCAGGATTCGAACCTACGACCGTAGCAGTCGCACGGTTCCGGACTGCGTGCGTGGAACCGCGAGACCACCGCGGCCGGCTTTTGATATGGTATCGGAAACGTAGTGTCTAATAAATAAAGTAAATAAATGTCGGACTCACATTCAATAAAAAGGTTAAAAATATGTGATAAAATTGCAGAAATATGCGTTACAGTGTATAAATATGCGCTAAAAACACATTAGCTCAGATTAAAATAGAAGCTAACTAGTTGATAATATGAGCTCCTTGCAGACACACCCTTATTAGCAAATTCTAACACCAGTGGTAACCATTTCACCTCGCTAACTAATATAGGTCGTATCTTTTACAATATGTGATTAAATATTCTTCCAAGATGCCTGAACGAAATGGCCTTCATACATCTGTTAAAACAAAGTCCAAGCTTGAAACGGTTTTCTTCACTTTCCTATGACATTGGAGAATCTAAATCCACTGCAGCAGTGTTGCTGAAAATGTGTTTCTGATAACTCTGCTGGCATCACGAATGAAACATAATCCCACTTCTTTAACTCTGCGATATTTATTTTAACAGAAACTGAGTCTAAAATATCGCTACGAACACAAGGTACGAGCACGGTGTGCTCTAACGACAGTTTCAATTAGGAAAAGTCTTGATCGCACCCCACGTTGACGAATTGGGCAGGATATGTCGCAGTTTCCTTAAGTTGTAATGAATTGCGACGTAGTTCTTGACAGTTTGGATTACTGTGGGTTTGTTCAATCTGATTTGGTTGCGTAAATGTTTCGTAGTAATGCTAGAAACTACCTTCTTCCCATTGTTGACAGAATCATGAGACTGCAGTTCATGGTAAACAGAGAGTAAGAATGTATTCGCACAATCATTAACTGATCTTCAGTTTTATCATAACACAATCGATTTCGAGGCTGCTAGCCTCATCTTTGGATATACCTAGTACAGATACATCAAATCGATGTCTGGTATGTTGTTCTGTGGTCTGTAGGTGATCGCTGAGGGTGTCTCTTCGTGAGTGGTGCTGCAGACACTGGTTTTACTGTGCATTCTAGAGGACAATATATGACAAGACATAGTCCTAATATAAAAATACTATACATACACAGAGGTGACAAAACTCATGGGATACTTCCTAATATGGTGTCGGAAATCCTTTTATTCAGCACAGTGCAGTAACTCGACATGACATGGACGCAATAACTGGCTGGAAGTCCCTGCAGAAATACTGAGCCAGGCTGTCTCTTTAGCTGGCCATAACTGCGAAAGTAATACCGGTGCAGGATTTCGTACACGAACTGACCTCTCCATTATGTCCCATAAATGTTCGATGGAACTGATGTTGAGTGATGTGGGTGGTCACATTATGCGCCTGAACTGCCCAAAACGTTCTTCAAACCAATTGTAAACAATTTTGGGCCAATGACGTGGCACAATGCCATTTATTGGTTGATGTCAGACCATGTGGGTGGCCAAATATTTGCTCGAATTTTCCAGAATATTCTTCAAACCAGTCACGAACGAGTGTGGCCGAGTAATCTGATATACTGTCATCTAGAAAAATTCTATTGTTGTTTGAAGTCCATAAATGGCTGAAAATGGTCTCAAGTACCTGAACATAACCATTTCTAGTCAATGGTTGGTTCAGGTGGACCAGAGGACCCAGCCCATTCCATGTAAGCACAGACCACACCGTTATGGAGCCATCACGACCTTGCACAGAGCCTTGTTGATAACTTAGGTACATGCTTTGTGGGGTCTGCTCCACACTCGACTCCTATCATCAGTTCTTACCAACTGAAATCGTGGCTCATCTGGCCAGGCCACGGTTTTCCAGTCGCCTAGGTCCAACTGATATAGTCACCAACGCAGGAAAGGCGCTGCAGGTTTTGCTGTGCTGTTGTAAGGTGTCAGGCAAATCCAACACCTTTCATGAAAACCCTGACATGATAAGCAAATCCAGTAGTATGTCACATAGCTCCGAATAAATCGTGACATTAAATTAACCAAAGTAATACGAGTAATGAGTGAGCAAATGGAATACCACAGACTAACACAAGAATGCCTAAATACATGTCATACCTTCCCACCGTGAGACAGACGCAGTTCCGAGGGGAGAAACGAGAACAGAAGCCGAGAGCAGAAACGTGTTAAGCTAGAAGGCCCTACGATAAGGGACGGACTGGACACCCACGTCGCCAGCTAACCACTAGGACAACGCAAGCTGCAAGTTTTAGCGCGAGACTCTTTTGCGTCTCTGTTACGTTAGGACCACCCCCCAGCCCATGCTAAAAGATAGAGCCCTCCAGAAGAACAGTAGAGATCTTACGATAACGCTAAAAGGACCACAGTAGCTGCAAGTTTTAGCGTGAGACTTTTTCGCGTCTCTGTTACGTTGCAAACTTTAAAACATTGCGCGACCACAAAAAGTATAATGTTTATCATTGGAGACGCTGCCTAAACACCGATAAGGTAATGAACGCACGCGATGCCGCATTTTTGAGCGCATAAGGCTTCACTCAGAACTGCAAAAGTCTCATCTGTTACACCCCCTTTTTGCTTAATACTAGTGTCGATCTTAAATTAAAGTTCATGGTGTTCACATTTGCCACTTGAAGTAAAAATCTGAAACGCGATGATTTCTCTGTTGTATAATTATTAAGAAGCCACATCAGCCACTGTAATTTACAACAAGTTAGATAAGTAATTAAAGATAATTGAGGGTCACTGTAGACCATTTTGATAGTTTTCTCTCTTGTGAAACTTAAATTAAACCTAGATTATAGATGTGATATGGCATAGATCATCCTTCGATGCATTGTAGAACTTGGAAACCCACTCACGGAATATTCGTCCACATTTTTGTTGAACGCAGTTGGTTTTTTACCGTCCTGTATTGAAACACTCCCTTTTATCAATAGTGCAACATATAAACAATGTTTTGTGAGTAGAATAAAATTTCCAATGGTAAGCTTAACTGGCTTTTTCGACGTTATTTTACTAGCTAACTAAAAATAGGAAAGCCTTCAACCCCTTCCACTAAATTTAGTTTGTATTAAGATTCTTTTACAGGGAGTGCAGTGGAGCTGACGCTGAAATCATTAAGTATTTGGTTATATCATCGCTAGTCTCACTGAACTCTTCTGAACTCTACGTGTCATGTGTGGTCTGGCGTCTCCTTACCAGCAACAGGTCCCAGGTTCAAACTAGTCAGTTCCCTAAAAAACACGCTCAGAGCGTCGTTGCGCGAAAGTGGTAGGGAGACACGATATAGAACAAACAGACACCACCATGAATGTTAGACTGTTAGCAAAGGCACTTGCGTCAGTGATCTGCTGCCATAGCCCATTAATGGCCAACTTCGCCACAGTGACTTAACGGATATGCTCGTCTTACATCCCACATTGATTTCTCCAGTTATTTCACGCAGAGTTACTTGTCTCTTAGCACTGACAACTCTGCGAAAACGCCGCTGCTCCCGGTCGTTAAGTGATGGCCGTCGGCCACTGCATTGTCCGTGGTGAGAGGTGACGCCAGCATGTGGTATTCTTGGCACTGACTTGACACTGCAGATCTCGGAATATTGAATTCCCTAACGATTTCCGAAATGGAATGTCACATGCATCTATCTCCAGCTACCATTCCGCATTGAAAGACTTAATTCCGTCGTGCACGTCGGAAACCTTAATCATCTGAGTACAAGGTACAAGTGACAGCTCTGCAGGTGCACTGCCCATTTATACCTCGTGTACGCGATAGTATCGCCATATATATATATATATATATATATATATATATATATATATATATATATATATATATATATATCACTATTCCAGACTTCTGTCACCGCGCTGTATATTTGGTGTACATCTGAAAATGGGGCTACTAGTGTCGAAATTGTTCACTTTACAATAAACTTGAAGATCATTCAAGTGCAGTCTAAGGAAAATTCACTACCCTCAGTTTACCTCCTTAATACCACCCGAATGGCACCAACAATACAAAGCAGTTTGAAGCCATATGGTCACATGCTTGGAATGGGCGATGTTTTTTCTTGGGTTATCTCAGTGAATAATTTTACTCTCGAAGGAGCGTTAACGATCAGCTTCTCTATGCTCAGAATCGCAGCATACACTTCGGAACACAGGGATCTTCATTATTCTGGTATTCCGTATGAGACATGTGTCATTCAGCGTCTGCCCCAAAAGTTCCCAGAAATTATTTTTTTGACATAATGTATGCAAAATCAGTTTACAATCTTTTCAAAGTTGCTTTGCTGCACCATTGCCAACTCTTCACCCAGTCACTGAAGGCGCCTTGGAAGACGTCAACGGGAATCTCCTTCAGTGTGGTCGGAGAAACTGCTTTTACCGCCTCCAGCGTCCCATGCTGAGTTATTTTCAGGGTTCTTTTGATCCTTGGGAGCAAAGATAAGATTCCACTGATTCCACACAGGAATTGTACGGTGGCTGGGACAGCGTTTCACACCCATTTTGGCCGGCAACTCGGAGACAATGAGTACAGTGTGGTTTCACGCATTGTCATGGTGCACGATCCAATTATCATGGACACTTCGAACCCTGTTGGGCATCCGTTTAGCCACTTCTCAGTAAAACTCCTTGTGGACTGTGTGTCCTTGTGATTGTTTGTCCTTTACTGTGAGCCACAACTTTTCTGCCAAAAAACACAATAAGCATTGCCTTGATTCGTGACATGCTCATTCTCGTTCTTTGTGAAGCGAGGAAACTTCTTGGTGTCCCACTCGCTGCTCTGACACTATGTTTCAGGATTGTGCACAAAAATCAACGTCTCGACCCCTGTGATCACTCTGTCCAAAACTTCTGGGCTCGTTTCGTAGCGCTCATGCAATTCCCGGCACTTCAGCAAACGCTACTCCTTCATCCCACTTGTCAGGACTTTGGCACCATTTTCTCGCAGACTTTCCTCGCTTAAGTATCCCCAGTTAAAATGTGGCGAACGATTGTTTTGGGTATTCCACACTCCTCCGCAATCATCCGAACTCATGATCGTCGGTTCTTGACCACAACTTACCGCACTTTTTGCACCGAGTCGTCAGTTTGCAACAGACGTCCCGAGCAGTCTTCCTGGAAACTCTTGTACCACATGAAGGTTTAGCTTTGTTTCGTCGCCCCGTCACAGTAGGCTTTCCGAAGCATTTCGAGCCTTTCCGCCCAAGTTTCACACAGAACTTGATTGCATAACGCTGCTCCAAAAACTGGTCCATTTTTTGCTCGTCGAGGGTGCAGTAAATGCCCCTGCTCGAAGCGTGACCCTGCCGAACAGCTGCCCGCAGGCAGTTCAGATACTTCGCCAACTTCTCCGCCCGAAATTCCGCCCCACCATCAACGTTGCCAACTACCGAATATCACTCCGGGAACTTCTGGGGCAGGCCTGTATAATAAACTTGTTTTGTATTGGAACAGAATACCGACTATGTGTTTCAGAAAGGCTGCTAATAATGTAATACACAACGTGCTATAAGACTGCGAGACTTCAAAGATGTAAATACACTCCTGGAAATGGAAAAAAGAACACATTGACACCGGTGTGTCAGACCCACCATACTTGCTCCGGACACTGCGAGAGGGCTGTACAAGCAATGATCACACGCACGGCACAGCGGACACACCAGGAACCGCGGTGTTGGCCGTCGAATGGCGCTAGCTGCGCAGCATTTGTGCACCGCCGCCGTCAGTGTCAGCCAGTTTGCCGTGGCATACGGAGCTCCATCGCAGTCTTTAACACTGGTAGCATGCCGCGACAGCGTGGACGTGAACCGCATGTGCAGTTGACGGACTTTGAGCGAGGGCGTATAGTGGGCATGCGGGAGGCCGAGTGGGCGTACCGCCGAATTGCTCAACACGTGGGGCGTGAGGTCTCCACAGTACATCGATGTTGTCGCCAGTGGTCGGCGGAAGGTGCACGTGCCCGTCGACCTGGGACCGGACCGCAGCGACGCACGGATGCACGCCAAGGCCGTAGGATCCTACGCAGTGCCGTAGGGGACCGCACCGCCACTTCCCAGCAAATTAGGGACACTGTTGCTCCTGGGGTATCGGCGAGGACCATTCGCAACCGTCACCATGAAGCTGGGCTACGGTCCCGCACACTGTTAGGCCGTCTTCCGCTCACGCCCCAACATCGTGCAGCCCGCCTCCAGTGGTGTCGCGACAGGCGTGAATGGAGGGACGAATGGAGACGTGTCGTCTTCAGCGATGAGAGTCGCTTCTGCCTTGGTGCCAATGATGGTCGTATGCGTGTTTGGCGCCGTGCAGGTGAGCGCCACAATCAGGACTGCATACGACCGAGGCACACAGGGCCAACACCCGGCATCTTGGTGTGGGGAGTGATCTCATACACTGGCCGTACACCTCTGGTGATCGTCGAGGGGACACTGGGTAGTGCACGGTACATCCAAACCATCATCGAACCCATCGTTCTACCATTCCTAGACCGGCAAGGGAACTTGCTGTTCCAACAGGACAATGCACGTCTGCATGTATCCCGTGCCACCCAACGTGCTCTAGAAGGTGTAAGTCAACTACCCTGGCCAGCAAGATCTCCGGATCTGTCCCCCATTGAGCATGTTTGGGACTGGATGAAGCGTCGTCTCACGCGGTCTGCACCTCCAGCACGAACGCTGGTCCAACTGAGGAGCCAGATGGAAATGGCATGGCAAGCCGTTCCACAGGACTACATCCAGCATCTCTACGATCGTATCCATGGGAGAATAGCAGCCTGCATTGCTGCGAAAGGTGGATATACACTGTACTAGTGCCTACATTGTGCATGCTCTGTTGCCTGTGTCTATGTGCCTGTGGTTCTGTCAGTGTGATCATGTGATGTATCTGACCCCAGGAATGTGTCAATAAAGTTTCCCCTTCCTGGAACAATGAATTCACGGTGTTCTTATTTCAATTTCCAGGAGTGTGTTTGGTAACATCAAGCATATTGTGTAGCTGCTTTATTTCTGTAAACGACACCACATGATTTTTAATGCGAGATGGTATCCATAGGACCTCGGAATAATATGAAAAGAATTATTACGTCTTAGTCTAAATCTTACTCTGGACCATCGCCTTCTAAGTAGTCCCCTCGGTAGCGAATCCAACGATCCCTGAGTTTCTACCACTTTTGAAATGCTTTTTGGAAGACTTACGTTGTTGAAGGGTTTAGTTTCCTATGCGATTCCATTCGAATCTGCTCCGCTGTGAAAAGCTTACGGCCCTTCTATCTGATATTGGGAAAGAGGAAGAAGATGCGAAATCTGATAAGTACGGTGGGGAGTAACTGTCATATTGTTCTTAATCATAAATTCCTGAACAATGTAGGCCTAATGCGGTCGTGCATTGTCAGGTTGTAGTACGCAGCCGATTGTACCCCATTTCTGTGGACGTTCTCCACTCAGGTCCTTCATATGTATGTATGATGAACAAGGACAGAGTTAATCTGGACTTGTCGAAGTATTTTTGACCGCGGCGAAGAAGGCCTATTCCATGGAGACAATGGATGCATAGCTTCTGCGTAGGTCATAGCTACGAAACCCACTTTCGTCTCCAGATACAGTCTATGAAAGCGTTTGGATCGTCTTCTAGCAGTTGTTCTAAGATTCGCACGCGCACGCATACACGCACACACACACACACACACACACACACACACACACACACACACACACAGATATAGAGAGAGGAGGGGAGGGAGAGAGAGAGAGGGAGAGAGAGAGAGAGAGAGAGGCCAGAGGTGAAACCATTTGTGGCTTGGCCGATCAGCTGCCTGCTTGGAGCCATGGGGGCTGATGCATTCCTCTCAAAAATAAGAGTATATTTCCGCTGATCGTCGTTAGTCCTGTCTTCGACAACTTTGGAGACGCCGTGACAAGGAAGGATATGAATTTTATTACTGCTCGTTTCATTCGCAGGAATTTAAGCTGCCCTCTTAGGTTCGAAAATAAACATCCAAATACTTATTTCGTCGTTTGTTTTCTAATCAGATGCAAATGTAAATAACATCGAACGTTACAGAAGATACTTAGCATAAGGTAGGACGGGAACCTACTTTCTCTAACTCTGTAAGAAACATCTTTATCCAGTACACTAAGGCAAATATATAAATTTTTCGTCTTTTGCATCGGCCATCATAGTATCTTTTGAAGGCTTAATTAAATTAATTAAGTTAAAAAGGTGACGTATTTGTGATAAATATTCAACGTGCCGTTGTTTTGAAACAGCATCCTAGTATAGTTTGAGGCCTTTGAAATAGCATTCTAAGCAAAGAAGGGAAAGCAGAAAGGTGGAAGGAGTATATAGAGGGTCTATACAAGGGCGATGTACTTGAGGACAATTTTATGGAGATGGAAGAGGAAGTAGATGAAGATGAAATGGGAGATACGATACTACGTGAAGAGTTTGACAGAGCACTGAAAGACCTGAGTCGAAATAAGTCCCCGGGAGTAGACAACATTCCATTAGAACTACTGACCGCCTTGGGAGAGCCAGTCCTGACAAAAATCTACCATCTGGTGAGCAAGATGTACGAGACAGGCGAAATACCCTCAGACTTCAAGAAGAATATAATAATTCCAATCCCAAAGAAACCAGGTGTTGACAGATGTGAAAATTATCGAACTATCAGTTTAATAAGTCACAGCTGCAAAATACTAACACGAATTATTTACAGACGAATGGAAAAACTGGTAGAGGCCAACCTCGGGGAAGATCAGTTTCGATTTCGTAGAAATGTTGGAACACGTGAGGCAATACTGACCTTACGACTTATCTTAGAAGAAAGATTAAGAAAAGGCAAACCTACGTTTCTAGCGTTTGTAGACTTAGAGAAAGTTTTTGACAATGTTGACTGGAATACTCTTTTTCAAATTCTAAAGGTGGCTGGGGTAAAATACAGGGAGCGAAAGACTATTCACAATTTGTACAGAAACCAGTTGGCAGTTATAAGAGTCGAGGGACATGAAAGGGAAGCAGTAGTTGGGAAAGGAGTGAGACAGGGTTGTAGCCTCTCCCCGATGTTATTCAATCTGTATATTGAGCAAGCAGTAAAGGAAACAAAAGAAAAATTTGGAGTAGGTATTAAAATCCAGGGAGAAGAAATAAAAACTTTGAGGTTCGCCGATGACATTGTAATTCTGTCAGAGACAGCAAAGGACTTGGAAGAGCAGTTGAATGGAATGGACAGTGTCTTGAAAGGAGGATATAAGATGAACATCAACAAAAGCAAAACGAGGATAATGGAATGTAGTCGAATTAAGTCGGGTGATGCTGAGGGAATTAGATTAGGAAATGAGACACTTAAAGTAGTAAAGAAGTTTTGCTATTTGGGGAGCAAAATAACTGATGATGGTCGAAGTAGGGAGGATATTAAATGTAGACTGGCAATGGCAAGGAAAGCGTTTCTAAAGAAGAGAAATTTGTTAACATCGAGTATAGATTTAAGTGTCAGGAAGTCGTTTATGAAAATATTTATATGGAGTGTAGCCATGTATGTAAGTGAAACATGGACAATAAATAGTTTGCACAAGAAGAGAATAGAAGCTTTCGAAATGTGGTGCTACAGAAGAATGTTGAAGATTAGGTGGGTAGATCACATAACTAATGACGAGCTATTGAATAGGATTGGGGAGAAGAGAAGTTTGTGGCATAACTTGACTAGAAGAAGGGGTCGATAGGTAGGACATGTCCTGAGGAATCAAGGGATCACAAATTTAGCGTTGAAGGGTAGCGTGGAGGGCAAAAATCGTAGAGGGAGACCAAGAGGTGAATACACTAAGCAGATTCAGAAGGATGTAGGTTGCTGTAGGTACTGGGAGATGAAGGAGCTTGCACAGGATAGATTAGCATGGAGAGCTGCATCAAACCAGTCTCCGGACTGAAGACCACAACAACAACAACAACAACGTTGCAATAACACGAAAGTCAATATGGTGTCTCGAAAGCAGTCGAAGATAAGACTACAGCAAAAACCGTCAGCGAATATATATTCTTCTTTCTGAGAGGAGTGCACCAGCCCTAAGGTCTACTCGTACCACGTTTCTTCCGCGGGCCCTTTTAATTCGTATGTTAGCGTTGCTTTCCAGAGCTGGAACATTGTTTCGAGGGCTGTTGGAAACGACTGCAGCGTACTTGTGCTATTTCTTTATGGACTCTGAATGTATTTTCACTTTGGTCAGAGCCGGCCGCGGTGGTCTCGCGGTTCTAGGCGCGCAGTCCGGAACCGTGCGACTGCTACGGTCGCAGGTTCGAATCCTGCCTCGGGCATGGATGTGTGTGATGTCCTTAGGTTAGTTAGGTTTAAGTAGTTCTAAGTTCTAGGGGACTAATGACCACAGCAGTTGAGTCCCATAGTGCTCAGAGCCATTTTGAACTTTGGTCAGACAGCTTGTTGTGTAGGTTTTACATTTAAGAGCTTTTATCTGAGAACTATCTTTTATAAATCCAAATAAGGCAGTATTCGTGATGGAACTAGTATGATTTTAAAGTAAGCATGATAATCGTAAGTATATGGCTATTTCTAATCCATTCTGCAGATATTCAGAAATGATGTCAAGGTATCCCGCTTTTGGAATGATTAGTGTTTGACATTTCATTGTTGCCAGTGATCCTTCTATTGCAACTGTCTCCCCCTCTTTTGATGGTACTGCTGCTGTCGAAGTTTTCTTAGTTTTTGCCACTATTGCTTTCATTTTTATGCTGCAAAAGGTGTTTTCACTGTTCTGCTACTATTCTTTGCTTCTGTTCCTGGGTTATCACGTGGCGAAAAACTGGTGTTAATTCAATGAGGTTCAGTGGCTTGTAATAGCAGAATTGTGTTGATTGTTGCACTATTTGTTCACCCAGTTGGAAGAAAGTCGTTTACTTTTTGGCATAGGTATGATTTACCTTTTTTTGTTTAGTTGTATCCTGTGTTTTGTAAAACGATGTCTCTCTAGATCGATGGTGCGCAGAGCAAAAAGTGCGTTTGAAGGTGACTGATAGATATTTCTGGACTGCAGAAACTGTTACGTCTTCCGATGCTCTTTTACACAAGAGGAATCAATAGTCAGGCCTTTTTGATGGATACTTCTCACGATAATTATTTGTTTGCTTACTCTAATCAGAATAACTCTCAAAGTTGCAGGTACATGCTTTAGCTTCTTACTGTACATCTCACACACGCCATCAATTATTGCTATTCAACATCTGTTTTTTCCTATGTTTATGTATTACTTCCGCTACTTTCACCTATATCTGATATTTTAGACCTTCTTCTATACTTTTATTTTGTGATTATTGTTGTATTGTGACTTTATATTTTTACGTACGTTTAATATATATTCTCAGTATCATTTGTGGATTCTGTCTTTATTAACACTTATCTCTATCACTTTTCTCCTTTCTGCGCACCCATTTCACAAACCACATTATATCGACTCCATATATTTTACTTTGCACTCCATAGCTCATAGATACGTTTGCCACGACTGCTACATGAAATTTAAACTTAAGTGTTTATATCATTATTTTTACAGTTCTCTAAAGTGTATGGTGCACGCAACAGCAGATAAAATCACAGCACCATACGCAACTGCTGTTACAGAGCATGTCACAGCTTTATATTATTGAGTGAGTTCCAACATCCCCCGTAAGTAGCTTCGAAATTTTCATCTACATCTACATCTACATCTACATGATTACTCTGCAGTTCACATTTAAGTGCTTGGCAGAGGGTACAACGAACCACAATCATATTATCTCTCTACCATTCCACTCCCGAACAGCGCGCGGGAAAAACGAATACCCAAACCTTTATGTCCGAGGTCTGGATTCTCTTATTTTATTTTGATGATTATTCCTACCTATGTAGGTTGGGCTCAACAAAATATTTTCGCATTCGGAAGAGAAAGTTGGTGACTGAAATTTCGTAAACAGGTCTCGCCGTGACGAAAAACGTCTTTGCTTTAATGACTTCCATCCCAACTCGCGTATCATATCTGCCACACTCTCTCCCCTATTACGTGATAATACAAAACGAGATACCATTTTTTGCACCCTTTCGATGTCCTCCGTCAATCCCACCTGGTAAGGATCCCACACCGCGCAGCAATATT
The DNA here is from genome assembly GCF_023897955.1 of Schistocerca gregaria. Lineage (NCBI taxonomy): Eukaryota > Metazoa > Arthropoda > Insecta > Orthoptera > Acrididae > Schistocerca > Schistocerca gregaria. Next base: position 245,042,151 of record NC_064921.1, read on the forward strand.
CTAACAGAGGACGAACGAGTGTAGTGTAACCTGTCTCTTTAGTGAACTTGTTGCATCTTCTTCACTTAGAAAAGCAACCTTTGGCTCGCCTTCACCACAATATTATCTATGTGGTCTTTCCAACTGAAGTTGTTCGTAATTTTAACACCCAGGTACTTAGTTGAATTGACAGTCTTGACAATTGTACTATTTATCGAGTAATCGAATTCCAACGGATTTCTTTTGGAACTCATGTGGATCACCTCACACTTTTCGTTATTTAGCGTCAACTGTCACCTGCTACACCATACAGCAGTCTTTTCTAAATCGCTTTGCAACTGATACTGGACTTCGGATGACCTTACTAGACGGTAAATTACAGCATCATCTGCGAACAACCTAAGAGAACTGCTCAGATTGTCACCCAGGTCATTTATATAGATTAGGAACAGCAGAGGTCCCAGGACGCTTCCCTGGGGAACACCTGATATCACTTCAGTTTTACTCGATGATTTGCCGTCTATTACTACGAACTGCGACCTTCCTGACAGGAAATCACGAATCCAGTCGCACAACTGAGACGATACCCCATAGGCTAGCAGCTTGATTAGAAGTCGCTTGTGAGGAACGGTGTCAAAAGCTTTCCGGAAATCTAGAAATACGGAATCAACTTGAGATCCACTGTCGACAGCGGCCATTACTTCGTGCGAATAAAGAGCTAGCTGCGTTGCACAAGAGCGATGTTTTCTTAAACCATGCTGATTTCGTATCAATAGAGCGTTCCCTTCGAGGTGGTTCATAATGTTTGAATGCAGTATATGCTCCAAAACCCTACTGCAAACCGACGTTAATGATATAGGTCTGTAGTTCGATGGATTACTCCTACTACCCTTCTTAAACACTGGTGCGAGCTGTGCAATTTTCCGATCTGCAAGTACAGATCTATCGGTGAGCGAGCGGTTGTATATGATTGCTAAGTAGGGAGCTATTGTATCAGCGTAATCTGAAAGGAACCGAATCGGTACATAATCTGGACCTGGTCTTGCCCGTATCAAGTGATTTGAGTTACTTCGCAACCCCTAAGGTATCTACTTCTAAGAAACTCATGCCAGCAGCTGTTCGTGTTTCAAATTCTGCAATATTCCATTCGTCTTCCCTGGTGAAGGAATTTCGAACTGCGTTGAATAACTCCGCTTTAGCGGCACAGTCGTCGGCAACAGTACCATCGGCACTGCGCAGCGAAGGTATTGACTGCGTCTTGCCGCTTGTGTACTTTACATACGACCAGAATTTCTTCGGATTTTCCACCAAATTTCGAGACTGTTTCGTTTTGGAACCTATTAAAGGCATCTTGCATTGAAGTCCGTGCCAAATTTCACGGGTCTTTAAATTTTAGGCAATCTTCGGGATTTCGCGTTCTTCTGAACTTCGCATGCTTTTTCCGTTGCCTCTGCAACAGCGTTCGGACCTGTTTTGTGTACCACGGGGGATCCGTTCCATCTCTTACCAATTTATGATATATGAATCTCTCAATTGCTGTTGCTACTATATCTATGAATTTGAGCCACATCTCGTCTACTTTTGCATAGTCAGTTCGGAGGGAATGGAGATTGTCTCTTAGGAAGGCTTCTAGTGACACTATCCGCTTTTTTAAATAAAATTATTTTGCGTTTGTTTCTGGTGGATTTGGAAGAAACGGTATTGAGCCTAGCTACAACGACCTTGTGATCACTAATTCCTGTATCAGTCATGTTTGCTCTCTATTAGCTCTGGATTTTTTGTGGCTAAGTAGTAAAGTGTGTTTTCGCAACCATTTACAGTTCGCGTGGGTTCGTGTCCTAACTGCTCGAAATAATTTTCGGAGAAAGCATTTAGGACAATCTCGGAACATGTTTTCTGCTTACCATCGGTTTTGAACAAGTATTTTTGCCAACATATCGAGTGAAGGTTGAAGTCCCCACCAACTATAACCGTATGAGTTGGTTATTTATTAGTTACGAGACTCAAATTTTCTCTGAACTGTTCAGCAACTCTATCATCGGAGCCAATTATGAACTTAGTTCGGCTGTTTAGTATAACCTTCACCCATACCAATTCGCACGGAGTATCTACTTCGACTTCACTACAAGATAAACCACTACTGACAGACACAAACACTCCACCACCAATTCTGCCTAATCTATCTTTCCTGAACACCGTCTGAGACTTCGTAAAAATTTCTGCAGAACTTATTTCAGGCTTTAGCCAGCTTTCTGTACCTAAAACGATTTCAGTTTCTGTGCTTTCTATTAGCGCTTGAAGCTCAGGGACTTTCCTAGCACAACTACAACAATTTACAACTACCATTCCGACTGTTCCTTGATCCAACGTTTGACAGTTTCGTAATTATGTGTATTATATTTGACGAATGACTATTTTGAGAATGCTTGAAAATGACGACATGTCGAATTTGCAGTCGGAATAAATAAGTGTTTTGACAGCCTAAAGTGGAATGATTGCATTTAAAAATCCGTTACTGTGGCCCGTCTTAAAACTTGTACACTACATTTCTTTCAAATCTTGTGCATGCGACCAGCTGATATTAGAAGCCTGTGCCTTCCAGTCCTTTCTGCCAACGTAAACTTTCAGCAAATTCTTTTGGAATATTTTACGTCAGTCTGTTTTAGTACGGCCCAGAACATCACTTTTATTCCGGTGTTACCACGTGTCTGTTGGGCGAATACATTGTTAGGATATTTTTCGTATTTGCAATTGCTTGCTGAAGCACTGCTCACTTTAAATACGAGGTCTGTTCAAAAAATTCCGCAACTTTGACCACAATTTTTTTTAGGCTCACCTTTCGTTTATTGTGCATGGTCTCCTTCGAATTCCCACAATTGATACACCACTCCCAATGCCGTTTCCACCTCTGGAAGCGGTCTTGGTACACCTCACTCTGGATCGCGCGAAGCGCCGTCTGCGAATTTTCTTTTACTTCGCCCATCATTGCACAGCTTTGATCGTTCAACGGGGATTTCAACTTTGGAAATAAAAGAAGTCCGAAGGGGCCAGGTCTTGAGAGTATTGAGGATGAGACAGCACGGTGATCTGGTTTTTTGTGCTGTAGTCACGCACCAACAGGGATGAATGTGCGGGTGCGTTACCGTGATTCAAGAGCTATGCATTGTGTCGCCACATTGCAGGCTGTTTCCTTCTCAAATTTTCTCGCAGGCGGCACAACACGTCCCGATAGTACCATCGATTAACAATTTGCCTCTGTATCACGAATTCATGATGAACTAATCCCTCAAAGTCAAAGAAAACTGGCAGCATGTCTTTGATATTTCACCTGACCTCACTTTTTGGGCTTGGATAACCTTTGCTGACCCATTGTGAACGTTCAACCTTGGTCTCAACGACAGAGTCGTAGACCCACATCTCATCATCAGTTATAATATTCTTAAAGAACGTCTCGTTCTCATTTGTGCGCGATCCAAAAGCTCTTCACTGGTAGCGAGACGAACGTCTTTTTGATTTTGACTCATGAGCCGTGGGACGAACTTGGCTGTAAAACGATGCATTCCAAGACACTGTGTCAGGTTTTCATGAGATGATCCAACTGAAATGTTACATTCTTCTGCAATCTCTCGGACAGTCAATCTCCGATTGGCACATAGAATTTCAATGATGTTCCTGACACAAGCGTCGTTGGCTGACGTCAAAGGGCGTCCTGAACGAAGTTCATCTTGAACTTCCGTCTGGCCATTTTAAAACCTTGTAAACCACGCTGCTCCTCTGGCTCTGCCATCTCGAAATTCGCAAACTGTGCGACAGTATGTCCTACTCAATATAGCACTGAGTAGTAATTGACATACGACAATGAAACTTCCGGCAGTTACATATCAAACACAGGCGTGTGCAAGGTTGCCAACCGCATTTGGCTCCAACATTGGCGCGAAATTACCAATGTTCCGGAATTTTTTGTACAACTCTCATACACGCCGGCTTGAAAAATTTTTAATGTAATGTAATATACAGTCTCATGACATCGCACATCTGCAAAGTTGCAGTCTAAATTAAGTGATTAGTACTTACTGTGTTGTGGAAACAGTTTTCTTCAGACAGTTTTCTTCTTACATTTATTCAGTTATGTCACTATTATGGGATTTCGGAAGTGCTTCTTACTCCTGAAGCTACCCATAAAAGGCATTTAATCTGCATCTTTGTGAATGAATGATTCTGTAAGAACATCGTGTGATTACTTTTTGATACATCTACGAACGCTTCTTGGGCGTTAAAAACGGACGAGTGATTACCATTTTGTTTTATCTGATGTAATGGGAGTTCCATTTTTAACTTTTTATACCTAAGGTTCTAATACACATTCTTGTTAGTGTACTGATTTGTTTCCTGAACGAGCTTCAAAGCAGAAATATGTAGGATGGAACAGTCTTTGCATTAGCTCTATGAACTTTGTGTATTGTAAGCGTCAATAGCAGTAGGGAGATGTATTATTGGTCTAGTAACGACCTAATATCCAAAAAACGTTTAGCAGCGTATTTTGCGCAGTTTCACCTTGTGTCTTTGTCTCACGTTAGCGGCCTTTCCATACCACCACCACTGCCCCCCCCCCCCTCTCTCTCTCTCTCTTTCTCTCTCTCTCTCTCTCTCTCTCTCTCTCTCTCTCTCTCTCTCTGAAAACGCTCCGCACAAGAAGCATGTGTTTGGAGACATCTAGATGGATTGCAGTGTTCTCGTAACCATTTGGGCGCAAAACTCAGATCTCGAGAAGTTTTTTAAACAGTCTCGCATAAGAGAAAACGACAAATTTGACGAAGTATATGCACTTATAAAAACATCATGCTATTATAATTTAATCCATATGACATACTGTATATGTGCATATGTATAGATCCACACTCTAATCATGAGGTATTAAGCGACGTGACTCAGTAGTGAAGCTAGCGAAACTGTGCTCTGGAGGAGTTTGGATAAAGTACTCAGTGACTAGCCTTATTTTGATTTTCGCTTCTTTCCCTATGGTGCTTGAGACCAATGCTGGTTCAAGTACCCACTGACCAGCCACTTTTAGATATCCACTACTGTCCCCATATTGAGACCAATAGTAAACTGATTCCTTTGATGAGACTGCAACAGATTTCTTTCCCCATCGTTCTTCAAAACAGCCAGTACATCATCTGCACCGACCAAAATGCCGTTTGACTATGCAACCCTGAGCTTCATCCCCCCGATTGTGAACAATTACGTCTCGAAGAAGCCGAGCCTTTTCAAAATAATGGTTCTCATTCTTATTTGCCTAATTCTTTAGTAATATAGAGCGCCGGTGCTGTTGTCTCCATGTTGCCAGGATGGCGTGGAGCGGGGTGCGGTGTTGAGGATCTGCCGAACATCCGAATGCGCTAATAAGACATTGTAATGTGAATACACATTCATTATTCACGGATACATAGTGGTCACCGTTCATGACTGCTAGTAACCAGGCGAGCAGAGGGTGCTGGCAACGCCAATGTCCGCTCGTTGATGAAGGTTGGGGGGGGGGGGGGGGGCGGTAGTTACTGCGCTGCCTCGGGTTAATAGTAGTTCAGCAGCTCAGTAAGTGCCATAAGCTAGGCTTCTAGGGGGCTTGGTGTGTCATGGTGTTACACTGGAGACACACATGAACTGTCCGACGGAAGGAGATTGGAGCGGGACGACCGTTGGTTGGACGTTCGGTTGGTCGTCTCATTGGGTGACGTGTATTTGGTCCTTTGACCGTTTCTGGGCCTCGTCATTTGGTCATCTTGCCGGAAATGGGCCGGTGTTCCTTCTGCATGGTTGTGTCCGAGCCAGTGTACCTGGGTCGCCGTGTCTCAGAATTCCGAGCGGACATCGAGTTGAGTCGGGTTGGAGCTGCAGTCAGCTTCGGATAGCCAAGACTCGCGCGACCGTTGCCGACACACGTAGCTTCAGTGGGAAAGACCTGGGCTGGTCGTTCGGCAGATCGTCTCATCGGATGACGTATTTGTTCGCCGACCGCTTGTGGAAGCTGTGTGTCGAATTCATTCGTCCTTGTTGTCCCACAGTGATTGCTTTTCGAGTTCTTGTGCAAGTGTGTTTACGTCGAACCGTATGTAGCTTTTGTGATTTCCACCGAGCAGATGAATGCTGTCTGCTTACTGGAGTAGTCATCGGTCGGTTGAAATTGAGCAGCGAGTGTGTCGGATGGAAGGGAGTTGATGGAATTGATTAGGCTGTTGGTTGGTTCTTCAGCCGTCCCTAGGTCGTGTTGCAAACAGATTGTTTAGTGTTACGCTTGACTGCCTGTCTTACTTAAACGATGGTTAGAGTTTCCTCCCCAGACCGACCCTTGAGTCACTTCTGAGCGCCACTGTTTGTTGTTTGTGATTGTCATTTTATTTGCTTGCAGGTACTGTGCTAGGCCTTCGGCCGTGTATTAATATTGTCTGTTTTATGTTTAGTATATGGCCTTCAGCAGAACTTCATGACAACTATTTTAAGGTTAGGCCTTCAGCCGGGTTTTATTTAAAATTCTTGTTGCTCTGTATTTAGGCCTTCAGCCGCATTTGTTTCAGAAACTGTGTCTTTAATATGTAAATCCTTGTCTGTAAGATTTCTCTGTAATTATCTTGAATTCTTGAAAGAGCCTTCAGCCGTGTTCTGTAAATGTTTATCTTAAGATGGTCTCTAATTACTCTTGAGTAATTGTTTGGGCCATCAGCTGACAAGATACTTCAAGTTTTCTTAATATGTTTCTCTGTTGTACTGTGTAAAAGCTTATCTTTAAAGTCTCTCTTTTATTATGTAAAGAAATTTTGTTTTAAATGGGCTTTCAGCTGAAGAACTAACTTGAATTTCCTTAACATGGCCTTTAGCCGGAATTTGTAAATGCTTGGCTTTTAAAGGATTTCCGTAACTGATCTGAAATATTATTTCGGCCTTTAGCTGAGAGGATCTTGTAATTTTACTTAAGTAAGGCCTTCAGCAGGAACTCTAAACCCTGGTGTTTTAAAAGCAATCATTTAAACTTATTCTGGAGAAGTTACTTGAGCCCTCAGCCATGAACTGATCTTTGTTGTTTTAAAGAGAAAACTGTGGATTGGTCTGAGGAATACAGTTGTATGTGTTCTTGTGTAACTAACAGTAACTGACCTTGGCCCCTTTCCACAACCTCATCCGCTCTGTCCTGTGAAACCGGATTTCAGCCAGGCTGTCTGTTGTATTGTAGACTGTATTCATCAAGGTGGGCCACAGACAGAAACACAGGTTCTACTTTACAGACTGAGACTGTCAACGTCAGGCTATTTGTACCAGTTCGTCGGTGCTGATGACGTTATGATGTGGCAAGAATGAGTGAATGTGCCATCAATCCATCAGTGATCTGCTCTGTGTCACAGTGCCGCAACTCGTTCTTTCAGTTCTGTTATTTACGCCTTGTCTGTGAGCTGGGAGCCATTCTTGCATATGACTTAGACACTGTTGCTTCACTGGACATGGTCGATTGCTTGGCATTATGTTCCCTTCTTCATGAGGTAACTCTGCTGCATTGGAACCTTAGTCATTTACCTCAGGTTGACTGCTAGGGAGGTGGAAAGTGCTAAACAAGTAAATTACTTGCCTTATTTAGAAGAGCAGACAAAAAAATTATCTGTGGATACCCATGTCACAGCTAGTATGGCAATTTCACTGCTACATTCTTTTCAGTCAACAAAAATATGCTCTCCAAAATTAAGTTTAGTCAATCCATGTATGTTGCTCTTCTGAAGGAATTTGACAGAAGGCTCAAGGGCACGGAACAGATACTTGTCTTTTTGGAACCAAAGTTCAGAACATGCTTCTGTTACATCATAATTCATCATTAACAGCTTTGTTAGTCAGAGGGATGGGCTGGTTGTAGTAGGAAAAGTGGAAATCTGGATATGCAGAGTGGTGTGACCAAAGATGGTGGCTTAGTTTTTCTGTAAATTTACTTGAAGTTTCCACCACTTGACTACGAGATTCAAGTGGCGTTGGAGGGAGACATGGGAGAGTTGGAGGATGTGTTGGATAGTTAGACAGACGGCGTCGTCAGCATGCTGAAGATGGTGGTGGTGGTTTTTGAATGTCTGTGGCGTACAGGATATAAAGGAGGAGGGGCATCATTTTCCATTCGCTGATATACTTTCTTCGCGGCATCACGTGCCTGCAACATCACCAGTGTATTTTGTCTGAAAATTACTGCGAGTCTCGACATAGAGCCTACTGCGAGTCTCGACATAGAGCCTACTACGGTTTGGTTGGATGACAGGATTGAGGAAGGGAGAAATATCTGATGATTACTACTGGGAGTATTAGGTACTAATTGAGGAGCGCCGAAACAAAACCCCATATACCCACTTTAGCTGTATTCGCGAGTCTGAGCTGTAGGGCGGAGGTACGGGAGTAATAATACACTACTGGCCATTAAAATTGCTACACCAAGAAGAAATGCATATGATAAACGGGTATTCATTGGACAAATATATTATACTAGAACTGACATGTGATTACATTTTCACGCAGTTTGGGTGCATTGATCCTGAGAAATCAGAATCCAGAACAACCACCTCTGGCGGTGATAACGGCCTTGATACGCCTGGGCATTGAGTCAAACAGAGCTTGGATGGCGTGTACAGGTACAGCTGCCCATGCTGCTTCAACACGATACCACAGTTCATCAAGAGTAGTGACTGGCGTATTGTGACGAGCCAGTTGCTCTGCCACCATTGACCAGACGTTTTCAATTGGTGAAAGATCTGGAGAATGAGCTGGCCAGGGCAGCAGTCGAACATTTTCTGTGTCCAGAAAGACCCGTACAGGACCTGCAACATGCGGTCGTGCATTATCCTGCTGAAATGCAGGGTTCCGCAGGGATCGAATGAAAGGTAGAGCCACGTGTCGTAACACATCTGAAATGTAACGTCCACTGTTCAAAGCGCCGTCAATGCGAAGAAGAGGTTACCGAGACGTGTAACCAATTGCACCCCATACCGTCACGCCGGGTGGTACGCCAGTAAGGCGATGACGAATACACGCGTCCAATGTGCGTTCATCGCAATGTCGCCAAACACGGATGCGACGATCATGATGCTGTAAACAGAACCTGCATTCATCCGAAAAACTGACGTTTTGCCATTCGTGCTCCCAGGTTCGTCGTTGAGAACACCATCGCAGGCGCCCCTGTCTGTGATGCAGCGTCAAGGTTAACCGCAGCCATGGTCTTGGAGCTGATAGTTCATGCTGCTGCAAACGTCGTCGAACTGTTCGTGGAGATGGTTGTTGTCTTGCAAACGTCCCCATCTGTTGACTCAGGGATCGAGACGTGGCTGCACGATCCGTTACAGTCATGCGGATTAGATGCCTGTCATCTCGAATGCTAGTGATACGAGGCCGTTGGGATCCAGCACGACGTTCCGTATTACACTCCTGAATTTTTCTGATGTCTATAATGTGCTGGATGTTTAAAATTACTATAGCACGTAACAGTGACGGTTTACGCCTCAGAGGCTAAAATTAACTATAAAACTGATATGGCTACGTAAAGTACGTTATAGGAAGTATTGCATATTTTGTCGTGTTGGGACCTGCCTTCACTTAATTAGTTGTTACTTGACAAAAGATATCGCCATAGAGGGCGCTATATGCAAAACCGATGCGTACTGTGAAACCAACATATAATTTTACGACATCAATGGTTGAACTGTGTAAGCATTCACTTGAACACGAACAACTGCTACAATTCCGCACTGGTATGTAATGTTAACATTAAAAGACAACGATGTGATGGACTTACAACTTTTGTAAATCACATTGTATTTGTTTTAGCATTGATAATGACCTGACACAGGTCGAAATCTGATCTGCGTTGTGACTATTAATGTCATATTAAAGCAACTTAATTCTACGACTGATTGCTGCTCTATCTAACCCAATATAACCACAGTCGTTGCGTGCGCCCACCCCATGGAGGGCAACTTGACATATAAATCACTTCACATGCACGAGTCTTGTTGTCAGTATAACCAGTGTTTAAAACAAGCTGCCGTACAGTAGCCACGAGATGTTTGTGTTGTAATTTGATCAGATGTCGCTAATGTCGACATACACTAGTTTTCAATAATTAATTGAAACAGCGAAAATAAAAGGGGGATGCAATAGATAAGGTCTGCAATAAGCTTATAAAGTATAAAAGGTGTTACAGTAATAAAAAGCAATAAAAGAAGAACACGACGAAAGTGATATTGTTAAAAAGACGAAAAGTTAAAAAACAGTGGTTGACATATGCTCTAGTGCCAATATTCTAGACAATGACATAATTATTAAACACCGTTGATACTGAACCGGGTAATATTAAACAACATGAAACAAATCGCTAAAGGAGCCAAAAATGAAAGAAAATATAGTTCTGCACATAATCAGCGCCCTCTGTTCGCGCTAACGCCAGAATTCCGCACAGGCGGGAAGTAGTTGGAGGAGCGTGACCGGCAGAGGGCCCCTCGTACCTTGGGGTACTCAGTTGCAAGAAAAGAATGATAAAATTCCGTGACATTGGATGATCTACATTATCCTATATATTAATATGCTATATATATTGTTCTTAAGCTGTATATAGTTTGAGAGTTTATTTATATTTTCCCCATTTTTGCTGCAGATCTGATGATGGTCATTAAAGACCGAAACCGGTAATCTGTTAAACAAAAAAGATTTTGAACATAGACGTAAATTAAAGGAAACTTACTACATATACGGGTCACTGTGTTTTTTCGTGACGATGTCGCAGCTTGTAAAACGACGTTAGATTTCATTGCATCCATGGCAAAAATGAAAACAAATCAAACGGCCAGATGGTTATTCTTGAGAGTCATTTTCAGATTTCTCACATTATGAGTTTGCTCAAATACAGATATGGGCTTACTGTTTGGCGATGAAGTATCCGTTGAAGAATAAGAAGAAGAAGACCAAGAATCTGAGACTTCAGGGAGAATCAGAGGACCTAACAAAGGACACTTTTTACTAGGTACCTTGATAGCTTAGCCACAGTAACAGGGCTTTTTCAGGTTACCCCAGTATTCCTCCTTTGGTGGAGAAGAAAGTGTTATTTTTGTAGAAGTATTATTAAGCATTATGTTCAAATTTACGACATTTCAGTTTAGTATTGTGTTGGTTAACATGGCTACAATACAACAGTGGTTCAAAGCGTAATTTCAAGTGTTTTTATTGTGCAGCCATCCGTTTTTATCCATGTTTATCTAAAATGGAGCAAAACCTGCTCTGCGGGGCTGTATCTCGTCCTTGGAGGGGGCGGGGGGAAAAGGGCCGGGTAAAACCTGCGTGTTTTGTCTCAGCTAAATTGTAAATTTCTCTGTAAGTAATAATCATACATAGCTGGAATTAGGATTGGTTATGGGTAGTCACCCATCCTGTGATCTCAATTTCAAATCTTGGGAAAAATCTACTCCTCATTGACGGCAATATTTGGCTTTCAACAGAGTTTTTAAACGACGTGGTTGGAGGAGTTTTTCCACGCGGTAGAGCTTTGGAACTCCTGTACCTACGACATTCGCTTTACATCAGAGTGACAAGGAAAACAAACGAGAAAAGATAAATTTGTGCATGCATTGGGAGAATAAAGGGCACTGGGGTTGCTGGCAGACAACGAAACTACAAGCTAGGGTGCACAAACTAAAGAATATTGACCTATGTTTCTTGCGCCATAGATGCGGTCGTAATAAAGAATAATATTTTATGCGGAGAGGACATAATGCACAAAATATAAAAGAGGAAATCATGGCTTCATTTCTTATATCCATTCACAAACATTTAACACACTTGGAAACAGGTTAAAAAGTTCATTTTATGTACAAATTCCCCGAAATAGAATCTTATAGTCAAGTGGCAGAAGTAAATTGACACTTGCTGTCTTAGATAAAGTTAGTGAAGATTCATCTGTTACTCGCTAGAAGCTTTACTGCTCGATGTAACAGATAAACCATAACTTCGAAAGTAACGACCTTAAAGTCATTCTTCGCGCAGCGGAAGCTCAATTTCGAAATTATAACGTGTCCGAGTAACGCTCAATCAGTGATTACAGCCTTTTAAAGTAGTTAAAGTCCCCGATGACTCGAGCTTCCTTGGGTGAGATGTGTGTCGAACATCGGTTATATGATGGTTTCAAAACTTTCTAAACTTAGGCTGGATGCCACTGAATAGGTAGCGTGATTTCCACAGACTCTGTCTACTTCATCGGTTTGTTACTCACTGGCTGCCTTAGTACCCCTCATATAGTAATTCCATAACTGAAATACCAGATGGGATACGTCCAACCTCTTGTACGCGTCTATGCATAACACTAAATCTTTTCCATTTCCTTTTCTATTTCAGGCGTATGACTGCGAATAAACTATCCCGTAATATGTATCAACTCCAAAACCACTCTGCACCCAAGAGGAGGTTAAAACTTTATCTGTTACCAGCGGGGAGCTGGCCTCTCAGCATATGCCAGCTGTTTTATTTCTGTCGGACAGGGAACCATTACCTCTCTCTCGAGGTAAACTATCTACGCTTTTCTCATCCCTTTCTATTACAATTTTATTTCTTTCATATTATCTGTTAGTTCTGCCCTATTATTTCTATATCTTTCTTTCACCAGTCAGCCTCCTCTCCCAACTGACTCCTTCTCTACAGCTCCATAACTGTCTTCAGTCTCAGTCGACAAGAACGCAATGAGGAAATTGTTTAACACAATGTTAATAAAACACAGTTGTTAAGTACCATGTATTAATTATGGCATATATTGTCATTATTGTTATTATTATTATTACTGTTATTATTATGTATTAGTTACGTAATAAACAGATTTACTTTCCTGATTCTCGAAGCATGTTTGGATAAATAAATAAGTAAACATTTAACTCACTTTTCGTTAAAATATAAAACTGAAAGATAAATTCAGAAAACCTGTCTACATTAATTAGCGACTAAGCAAGGGCATGGTAACCAGGTCCGCTCCCAGTTGCAAGTTGCCTGTCTAATGGCTCCCAGTGGCAACAAAAATTGATTTCATACAGTTATAACTAGAATTTAAAAATTTAAAATGCAGTCGTAATCGACTAATTGAAAGGTGTAATGTTATGTTACAGGTTTAACACTGTAAGACAAGTATTTCAGGTAGCGTAACTCAAGACGCACGAATGCCCAGACATTGTTGAGAATGTGAGCGTTTCGCAACTTCCAACATAGGTAACAAATAATTTAAAACCTTTACGAAACTCTTTCTTGCTGACACGCCCACAGAAGTTTACAGCGCACTACATTTTTGTTGTTTATGCAGTCAAACTTCAGCATCAGGCATGACGTTTTAGTTTATTACTTCTTTACGATTAAATCTATTCGCAGCACTTTTTGTAGACGTTGGTAACACTGAAAGTACTGTAACTTTGTATAACTGTACGACACATAGTTCAGAAGATACTGAAGTCATAAACATTGAGATGTATGAAAAACTAGCTTTTCCTTAAAATGGAGCGCAAGTTACCCAATACATACTCATCCAGTATTTGATAATGAGAGGACGTAACGACTTCCAACAAACTTTACAAATAATTTAAAACCTTTTCTAAACTTTTTCTCGCTTATATGCTTAATGTCAAGTATTTGATACATTAACTCATTTTAATTAGTAGTTTGAAGCAGTCTTATACATGAGAGTTCGATTTTTTAAAGAGTCGATGGTTTATTGGTATTATAGAATGGACAAGTCTCCGACGAGTGGTGACGTGTATATAGTGTACGTATATCGCCAATAAACCACAAAAAATAATATATCATTCTTACCCCAGTATCGCGAGATTATGCCCTTAAAATCTTGTCATCAGTTTTTAACAGATTTTAACTAAATTGCAGCGGTGACCACAGTATTTTAGTCAACAAATTTCGTATTATTTACTAGGTGGATCAAGACCTACATTTTCCGAGGTATAAACGTTTAAAAATCTAACCGAACAATCTTGGTAAAGCGAATTCCCTCAAAACAAAGTAGCTACTGATTACTAATTCGTTTTTCTGTCATTCTATCTCTAAATCAGTGCAAAAACAACGGCAATAGCGCAAAACACTTTGGTGTTCTTTGGTCCATACAGCCAAACTCGCGTCATTGGCAAAACAAATTTCTCAAGTTAAACTTAATTTTCCTTTGGAAAATGACCATGAATGAAAAATGTGGGAGCTGTTATAAGGAAGTGAGTAGGGGAATTTGTTGACATTTTGTAGGATATATTTTCACTGAGAGGGCGAGGGTGGGGGATGCAATGGAGAGAACATTAGGAAAACAAGAGGCTTTCTAATGGAACTGCAGAGTATGCAACAGGAACGTTTTGAATGAGGAGCAGGAACGAAAAATCCGTGCTGTTCAAGCACAGTTGGAGGAAGCAAGGAAGAAATTTATGAGGATCAAAGGAAACGGAAGTGAAGAGGCTGGTTGGGAACTGGCATTTGGTAGACAGGCAGGGAGAAAGAAAACGAGATCTAATAGTTTTATTACCAACATCTAAAAGAGGTACTTATCATTGTCAGAGTTAAGTGGATAAGATCCTCATTTGGACTAAGAGCAGGAGATGTGCAGCACACTTCATCCGAGAGCAGGAAGTCTAGGAATGTGCAAAGTGTTAGGAAGAAGAAACTGCTTCTGCTGGGCAATAACCGAGGGGGAGTTGTAGGCCCTCTGTTACTTTGGGGCAGCGTATCAGCCCTCAGCATTTTGAAACCAAATACTGGACTAAGTCATGTAATGGAGGACCTAAGGTCTTTATTTAACGTTTTGTCAAAAGAGGATTGTGTAGCGATAGCGTGTGGGGTGAAGAACAGCACTTTATGCATGTTACTCTGGTACCAGTCGGGACTATCGGTTGATGGGGTTTCTCTAGGCGTGGCTTACGCCTAAACAGGACTGGAAAGGGTAGATTAGTACAATTGATTCATGAAAGGTAGGGGTTAATCGCGGGCCACATATGATCAAATACCGTTGTCATGGGTAGGAAAAATAGGTCTTTTTTAGGATAAATCTCTATAAAGTACCTACAGCAGTTTAAAAAATTCTGAAACGACATACATATTATATGTCATGAAAGAAAAAAAACACTGGAAAAACTGACATGGATGGTTCACAAACTGAAAAATGCATCACAATATGCTATCAATAGAAAAAAAATCACAGCAATTTGAGGTTCAGCCCCAATTTTTGAACTGCAAAGACAACTGCATATAGTTTGTGTTACTAAGCACTGGCGGAAAGCACAGAAATCCAACATCTAATATCAACTTTGTATGGAAGGGCAGACTCTTACTGTAGAACTACTTCAAAGAGAGGAAGGTCTCACATTTATATCAGAAAAGAAACACAACATAAATCAAGACATGACCTTTCTACAACATGCGAAGAGAAACACTTCGAAATATCAACTGTTGAATTAACAGGGCTTAACAACGCCAAGAAATGAATAATTTTGTGTAAGTACTGATCACTCGTGGCAGTGTGGCCACTTTTTTTCAATTATTTATTGAAAGTTCTAGATACGATATCAAGTACAAAAGCCAACGTAGTTTTGTGTGGAGACATATCCTACACTATTTTGGCGTGTCCCTATTGGTAAATAGTGCAAAAAGGATTACTATAACGACTGCTTCAGTAATCAATCATGTAGCCACAAATACGGACGGGGAAAAGTGTGAAGTAGCTGTAAGAGACGTCCGACTATCAGACCGTTTCTGCCAAATGTCAGTAAAATCGGGTATGGAAAAAATCGCCGAACTGTAGCCTACGAAAGAAATTAATCAGAAATCAAAATCCAAGACTTTTCAAGTGAACTAGCAAACCAGAGTCTGGATGAAGAGAAACCAACGTAAATGCGAAATTCTCTAAATTCTCAACATTATTTAAACTGAGCTTTGAAAAGACGTTTCTAAAAGTATACATGTTACTATCAATGTCTCACACAACAAATGGATGACAGCAAGTATTAGGAAGTCCTCTCGAACCCTTTAGTACCTCAGTTTCATGAAAAAGAGTCATAATGAGCCAGAGTTCTTAAATTTTCATCGTAGGTACACAAAGATGTATAGGAAGGCACTGATTTTTGCAAAAAGGTCATTTAATGACAAAATAATATGCAATGCAGAGAACGAAGCAAAGCATTCTGGAATCTCATTGAAAATGAAGCAGGGGAAGACAAACAAAGCCTTAATAACATACTGATAAGGGTGGGGGATAAAGTAATAAATGATCAACATCCCGTTGCAAACTACGTGAAAGAGCATTTTTCAAGTGTTATACAGAAATTACAACAAAAATTCCCAAAAACAAATATAATTCCCATTAGTAAGTACACACTAAGTACAGAGCATGAAGACACTAAAACTGCTCAAAAGGTAAAAAGTTTGTTGGCTTAGATGAAATACTAATATATGTGTGCTGAAAACGCTTACAGAGTACACAAGCTCCCGTAACAAACAATAAAAACATAATTAACATAATAAATGAGTCACCATATCAGGCAAATTTCCACTGTGTTTAAAACAGGCAAGAGTTGTACCTCTGCTAAAGAAAGGCGATTCAGAAGACAGAAACCGGTCAGCCCATTTTTCTGCTGTCATGATTCTCAAAGATAATAGAATATTTGTGAAACACAGATTAATGAATTACTTGAATAAATACAACCTTATAAGTGAATCACAGTTGGGCCAGCTGGAATAATATTCACAAAGTGATACTTGACGGTTTTGACAAACATGAGTATGTCACTTTTAGACATTTCTAAGGCTTTTGATACCGCTCAATATAAGATTATACTAGAGATGACTCATACCTCAAATGTGGTGGGATTGTCTAAACATTTAACAAAACATTTATCAGAACCAAAAAATTTTTAACGAGAATTTCGTCAGCCAGCATATTAGGACCAATACTGTTCCTGGTATACATCAACGACTTTTCTAATACTGTGAGTCACAGGGAAGAAACGTTCTTTTCTGACGACAGCAATATTACAGTCACTGAGAAAACAAGAGAACTGCTTGCAGAAAAACCAAATGACACCAATGGGGAAGTTCACAGCTGGTCAATATTCAGAAAAGTAACATTGAACATAAAGAAAAGAAATGCCACCAGTTTCATTTTGAAGAGGAAAAAATAACACTCTTAAATTAAACGTAGCTGGCACCTCTACAGACTGCGTAACAAACACAAAATTTCGTAGTTAAAGTGGGGTGAACACATGGTTGGAAACAGGATGTCATCAGATTTTTGCGAGCCTAGAGTGCTGTCATCACTGTTTAACAGCCAGTATCTTTTAGTTAGATATTAATCATGTGTACAGTCAGTTTTTAGCTGTGGAACTCTTTTCTGGGGAATGTATGAGATATATATGAACACGGTTTTCAAATTACAGAAAAGAGCTACAAGAATAGTAACCAAGAACATTAGTCAAGTTCTCTGCAAAGATCAGTTCAAAACAGTAAGGAATTTAATTGCGCCATGCGGGTATATTTACCAGTCAGTTGTACACATCAAAAATAACATTAATAATTACTATGTAGACAGGTAGGAATTTGATAAAAAAATATAAAACAAATAAATAATATTAACGATACTAAAACAACAATCTTTCACATAACAAAGCCATACAAGGTTTTTTCATTTTTTTCTCTTTTTTGTAAAAAAAACTACTTCCAAAGTTATGCCACGTATAATACTAACACCTTCTCCTGTATCTGAGCTCAATATATCACACATTAGGGGGATGCTGATTCAGTTTTTCTGGGTAGCAAATATGAAGTTGTGGCACACGAAATGGAAACCACACATTGTCGCTGTGATTCTGATTTCAGTTGGTAGTGTGTGTAGTGTTGCATTATGAAAGTGTGTGTGTACAGTAGGTGCTGTGGTTGATAGCGAGTAATGAAAAAACAGTGCAGTTCTAGACTCCTGTCCTAGTGATAACTACTTTGTAAAAAAAGTATTGCACACAGGGGGTAAACCGAATGAGGTAGCACTGTTTTAAACAGACTGGTGTTGCATTCAGGAGGGCGGAGGCTCTAGTCTTCATCCAGCCATGCTGATATAGGTTTTCGGTGGTTTCCCTAAATTACTTCAGGCAAATGTCGTGATGGTTCCTCCTACAAGAGGACTATGCCGATTACGTGTCCTAACCTTGGCAACTAGACCTGTAACTAGGAAAATGGCTGTAGATTTGAGTTATGCTGTTTAATGTTCTTAAATTTTAATACCAAGAAATGTCCAGTACACTTTTGTACGTGATCTACAAGTGAACAAAACTACTACTACTACCACCACTACTGCCACTACATATAAATAATTTGTCGAACATAAACCTGTGTGTAATAATATAGTTGTCTGAATAAATTTATTGACTCTTGTGTGTTTATCTTACTGTACTGAGATAATTTGTCAAATATCGTTGAATAATATGTCGACGACTACACAAAATTACCAACATCAATAAGTAATCGAGTATACTGATGGTTGTAAATATAGCCTATTGTGTCAAACCGCATTTAACATAACATACCATGTTTTTTGCTTTATAGCATGGATACAAGAAAATACAAGAATTAGACGATAACTATTGGATACAAGAAAATACAAGAATTAAACGATAACTATTTACAGCGTTCCACAGTAGTGTAAGGGAAGACGAGATAGGTAATTTGATACAGGACGCTTTGCATACAAAGCCGGAAAATAACGTCGAACTGCCCCACAAAAGCCACCTAAGCTACGGCGCATGCGTTCTGCGCGAAATTCTGAATATCCTCTCGTCCTCATTCGCCAACGGCTTAGCCGTTTTTAATTGTGTATTAGGTGACTTTTATAGGCCAGTTTGAGGTTGTTTCCCATCTTAATAGATGGCAAGTGTCCCCTATATCAAATTGTTCGTCTCGATTTCCCCCTTACGACTGTGGTTCGTTGTAAATAGTTATCGTTCACTCCCTATAAATGTCAAGTCAAATTTAAAATACTGTTGAATACAATGACTTCTGTCGGCACACATAAACGAAAAAGGAATTGCTCGTGGCTGTGCGACCGAATGTGACATCCAGGTGTCTGTAGAATCTGCCGAAACACGTTTATAAATTGCAACATCACCAGCTTCGTTGGTAGTCGAAGCAAAACGCTTATTCATGCTTGTAATACTTTCATAATTACGGATGGAGTGGTCTCTTCGTTACCGCGCATTCACGTTTAGTTGACAGCCAGAATTCGCATCGCATTCACACTATATCATCTACCTCAGTACATTTATAATGAGGTTTAAGTCTCTGGACATTCGAATTTAGAAGTGACAGTTGCATAGCTGTTGGAGAATCACAAAAACAGTGTACTTTGGATTCACAACCGTGGAAGTACCGATTAAGCACTGTGATCTCTAATATGTCGCGTTGTAGAAGCTGTAATTTATTCAGTGCCAAAACCATTAATAGTTGTCAGTCAACTTACTATGAAATAAGTTAGTTGTTACAGTTGCTTTAGCTGTTAATTAGTTGGTTAGCTGGTTTCATGTTCCCTGTATCATTTTACGATTAGTCGTAACAATGTGGAACGAGTCATTTTAGATTCACATTACACATTCATATGCAAATATGGTTACTTATTGACCATTTACGAGTTTTTTATCTACAGGCTAGTTAGTAATTGTATCGAACGTTTTAGAAAGGTCATATGTCTATTTTAAGGAAAAATTAGTTAAGTACAAGTTCACATCAACATAAGGTAGCTACAACATGTCAGCATAGAAATGACTCCTAATGTGAGAAATCTGTGCGCCTTCACTGAAGTCATTTTGGAAGTATAACATGTACTGGACATGTGTACTGTTCATTAGCTTGGTCCTAGTGGAAGAATCATGAACTATTGATTGTGAATGAACAACAGTTGTTTCTTGCCCAGCTAACATGGCGCCAACTAGAAGTAATTTTAAAAATCAAAGTAAAGAAGCAAAAACGTTGAGAAGTATAGGTGTAATGTGATTAAAAAGGCAGGTTAAACGAATTCAGTACGTTAATAATGCAGGAAAAGTTGTACCTCACACACAAACAAGACCAGCATGCAGGTAACACAACGTAACCTAAAACCTACATATTAGTATTTTTCTCCGGTAAAAAAAGAACTTTTTAAGTGATAGGCTCATACATTAATAATGCTGTAATACAGCAGTGTTGAATGCTATTTTCAATCATTCTCTTTGCAGATGTATAAATAAATGGTTTGAGAAAATAACCAAACAGCAGTATACTTATTTTACTAGACTGTTTCAGTACATTCAACACAAAACATGAGCAAGATATATTTTTAAATGGACTGATAACAGTTGCGAACATTCAGTGTAAAAGAGCACTTTAGAATTCTACAGCAAACAAACCAAACCGGCAAGTTACAGATGTTACAATCAGTACCACAACAAACCGCAGTATTTTGCGGACACACTATCGTGGCAGTTTTAGATGGGAAGTGTTTTGAACTATGGTTGCGTAAGATACCGGTAGAGGTCAGGCCTGAACTACCAATGCCAACTGCAACAAACATTGCTACAACTAGAGATGGGCAAACTGAAACACGTAACTGTTTCGAAACAAATGAAACAGTACAATGTAATGTTTCGATACGCTGTTTCGAAACAGTGAAACAGTTTGTGTTTAGTAATCTAATAATCCTACACATTTTATCATCTTGAATATCTACTGTATAAGTATGTCCATATAAACACAAATGAGGAGGCAGAGCACTAATCATATTGCAGAAAGTATGAAACTATCACGTAGGCATATAGGCATTTCGTATTGCCTGCAGCAAATGCACTGCTTTCGTGTCGTGTGACTTTCATACTTTTCAATTGGCTGAGGACAGCCATAGCTGAAGACAGAAGAACCACCACGAACGGACCTAGAGGTGGGAGCAAACTGCAGGAACTACGGATATGCTACTGGGGTTCCCACATTCCGTTAGTATGGGTAATATACCCATCCTGCTAATTTCCAAGCACACAAAGAGAATCATTGTGGGTAATAGGCACATTGACTATAGACTCACAAATAATTCGAATAAATAACAAAATATAACAGAAAAAAATTGTCTTTCAAGGTGTTTCGAACCGTTACTATAAATTCACCATGCTTCTCAGCCCTTCCCGTTCACCATTACACTATAAGTAATATGTCAAACAGATTGCTTGCAATTATACCTACATCAAATTTATGTATGTGTCTAATAACTGTCACTCTACGCCTTTTTTATTCAAAATGTTGTAGGTTTACTTGTGTTTCTTAATACGATTACTGTACATGAACAGAGAAGCGTATGTTATAAAAAAGTGTAATTTAACTGAATGATTTTCACATATTCATTATTTTGAATGTGAGTAGTATACGTTGTTTTATTGTTTGGTTAGTGTTTATAAAGCAGATGTTACGCCATTTCGGAATAGGACAGTCAGCTAGAAACGAAGCTTTATTTTCTGATATCTTAAGCTTCATTCTATTGCTTGTCAAAAATATTTCGACACTCTTGAAAGTGTTTCACGAAGTACCTGTGCCGAGCCCGAATCTCGTCTGACACAGAGCGGAATGAAACATCACTGTTTCGATACAATTAGTCCGTTCCAAGCACAGGTGGACTGAAACAGCCTTATTTTGAAACAACGATACAGTTTCTGAGCCTGGCTCGAGATCGAATCTGGTCAGGTTATCCGAGACAGGTGCGGAATGAAACACCACTGTTTCGAAACAGTGAACCACAGCCGTTCCGTTACACTGAAACAGTTCCACGTATCGATACACTGTATCGAAACATAGAAACAGTGGCCAAGTCTAGCTACAACCAAATGCTTTGCATACTCCTACTTGCCTTGTGTTGTGGATCTTTTTTTTTCTTATTTTGTAATGAGTGCAGAGATTAATCATCGCGCGTAATGGGATTCAAATGCTACTCCTACCACAATAAAAGGAATCAGCGATCCCTATGACCGTTATGTCAGTTCTCCTTCCGTGGAATCACAGAACGCGGAAGTAGGATTGCAGCTCCTCAAGGGGGAGGCGAGGCCACGCACCGCTCCTTTCCCCCTGGGCAGTCAAGGTTCTCTTTTGTTCACGGTCATCGGTCACTAAACTTACACACTACTTGATCTAACTTAAACTAACTAAAGCCTAGTTTACACGAGGACACTAGGTTGCAGGCGACTGCGCTGTCGGCCACTGCGCATGCGTGCCGCGCGTTTGCGCAACTCGTTGGTGAAACTAAACACTTCATTATATTAGTGTAATTTAGCGGTGTGTGAAGTTTTTAAAGGACATACTTGTTTGTAGAATTGTTCCTACTGGAATATTTTTTGGATTTTCCACTTTTATTGACAAGTCTACTCTATAGTGTCGGACTGCTCTAACGTAGGGGTGTGATAATGTATCGTAAATTATAATGCGTAATTAAAATAAGGGTGACATGTGGCCCGCCACGAAATCCTCTCCTGTGCCTACCTCTTCACCTCAGTGTAACACTTACTTGGTTTTATTCCAATGTCTGCTTTCCCCTATATTTTTTACGCTCACAGCTCCCTATAGTTACACTCTGATGTCTTATCGCAGACAATATCTTTTACTCTTTTCTTCTTGCCACTGTTTTCCACGTAACTCCGTCCTCGTCGATTCTAAGTAGAACCTCCTCCTATCTTATATCAGTCCACCCAGTTGCAACATGCTTCTATAGCACCACATTGCAGTCGTTTCGATTCTCTTCTTTCCGGTTTAACTACAGTCTCTGATCACTTCCATACAATGCTGGGTTCCAAACGTTCATTATTAGAAATTTCTCCCTCAAAGGCCGACGTTACATAAGCGTACCTTTTTTCGGCCAGAAATTTCGGACGTCTTGCACCATTTTATAATATCGAATGCTTTCTCTAGGTCGACAGATTCTTTGGAGGATATTGATTTTTGTTAAATCTTGCTTCCTTCATCAAGCGCAACGTCGAACTGCATTTATGGTGCTTTTACCTTTCCTGAAGCTGAACTGACGATTCCCGAAGAGATCTTCAATATTCTTTTCTACGCGCTCCATAAATGTTGATTTGCCTTTCTTCAGTCTTCAGGGTAAGTAGTCGGAAGAGTATTTTCACGTGTATTGCGTGGCGGTTGGTCATTATTGCCCAAATGACCTTACCCGAGGTCAACATCTACCAGTCTTTCCATTCCGTAAATAAGAAAATCTCAAATACGGGGCGATTCGGCTGCCCCTGCCGATGTTGAAATTCACAAAATTGTTAGGAAAAATTTACACAAACATCAATTTTACAATTTGTAAATGCTCGACTGGTAGATGTTGACCTCTGGGAAGGTCATTTGGGCAATAATAACCTCATGCCACACAATACACGTGAAAATACTCTTCCGACTACTGACCTTGAAGACTGGATCTTTTTGTAGGAAATTCAAATTTTGTACTGTGATATCCTTTTGCTAGAGGTCGCAGTTTTCGAGTTACTCAAGAAAAACGTATAAAAGCGACCTTGAAATGCATCCTCACTCCCACACACAGCCCCATCGGTCAGAATCTCTAGTGCGTTGTTCATTGCACTGTGCAATAATTTACGACTGGGCGAATTATTTCCCACATTCGACCGTTTTTCGTCGTCACTGACTGGCCTTATTACGCCACCGGGGTACAAATTGTAAAATTGATGTTTGTGTAAATTTTTCCTAACAATTTTGTGAATTTTAACAGCATGAAATAAACAATTACACTGTATTCGTCAGACCTTATAATTACGAAGCTACTGTGCGTGTAAGAGTTGTTTCATTGAATTTTCAATGTAATTAGTTTTAGCGTAACGTTTACAAAAGTCCCTTTTTCTTTCATTGCGCACATTCGCATCTTTAAATTAATAGTGTTAACGATGTAGCCCACTATGCTGTTGGCGTAATAGCCCTGTCAACAGAGGTCAGAAAAGGTCAAATATCGGGAATAGGTCGTGTAGCCGGAAATTTTCGTACAGTGGTAGGAGAGAGTGCTAAGAACAACGTAGCTGAAATCTCGACTGGTGAGGGATGAGGTTGGGAGGGGGGAGCGGAGGGGAAACGTTTCAAGGTTAGTTTTGGTCGATGTTCTTTAATAACTCGAAATCTGCCACCTCCACCGAAGGCGAATCCCAGTACAAAATTTAACTACGTTAAAGTTCCTACAAACAAATCTCAATCACCTTCTCTGCTGATCTAATAGTTTAAATTTCCTTTACTTTAAGTCTACAGTCACAATTTTTTTTCTCGTCAGACTACTGGTTTCAGTCTATAATGACCATCTTTAGATCTGTTTCATAATAACATACCGGGTGTTACAAAAAGGCACGGCCAAACTTTCAGGAAACATTCCTCACACTCAAATAAAGAAAAGATGTTATGTGGACATGTGTCCGGAAACGCTTAATTTCCATGTTAGAGCTCATTTTAGTTTCGTCAGTATGTACTGTACTTCCTCGATTCACCGCCAGTTAGCCCAATTGAAGGAAGGTAATGTTGACTTCGGTGCTTGTGTTGACATGTGACTCATTGCTCTACAGTACTAGCATTAACCACATCAGTATTGTAGCATCAACAGGTTAGTGTTCATCACGAACGTGGTTTTGCAGTCAGTGCAATGTTTACAAATGCGGAGTTGGCAGATCCCCTTTCATGTATGGATTAGCACGGGGCAATAGCCGTGGCGCGGTACGTTTGTATCGAGACAGATTTCCAGAACGAAGGTGTCCCAACAGGAAGACGTTCGAAGCAATTGATCGGCGTCTCAGGGAGCACGGAACATTCCAGCCTATGACGCGCTCAATGGAGCACCTTATCATGATTTCATACGGGATACTCTACCTGTGCTGCTAGAACATGTGCCTTTACAAGTACGACACAACATGTGGTTCATGCACGATGGAGCTCCTGCACATTTCAGTCGAAGTGTTCGTACGCTTCTCAACAACAGATTCGGTGACCGATGGATTGGTAGAGGCGGACCAATTCCATGGCCTCCACGCTCTCCTGACCTCAACCCTCTTGACTTTCATTTATGGTGGCATTTGAAAGCTCTTGTCTACGCAACCCCAGTACCAAATGTAGAGACGCTTCGTGCTCGAATTGTGGACGGCTGTGATACAATACGCCATTCTCCAGGGCTGCATCAGCGCATCAGGGTGTCCATGCGGCGGAAAGTGGATGCATGTATCCTCGCTAACGGAGGACATTTTGAACATTTCCTGTAACAAAGTGTTTGAAGTCACGCTGGTACGTTCTCTTCCTGTGTGTTTCCATTCCATGATTAATGTGATTTGAAGAGAAGTAATAAAATGAGCTATAACATTGAAAGTAAGCGTTTCCGGACATATGACCGCATAACATTCTTTCTTTGTGTGTGAGGAATGTTTCCTGAAAGTTTGGCCGTATCTTTTTGTAGCACCCTGTATACTGGAGCCATAGTGGTATCGTCAGGTGCTAAACATAAAAACAGCGCCAGTATCGTCAAATGTATGTAAATAGTGGTATACACAAAGAGTTGCGTTGTCAGCTGCACTACTGTTCAAAGCAAACTATGAACACCAGTGCTGCTGAAGACTACTGTATATACTACTTGCTTTTACGTTTATCACTTGACGATGCCAATATGATTCCAGTATATTAGGACATGTTTATATAAAACAGATATGAAGATCACCATTATAGACCGAAACCGGTAGTCTGATGAGAAAAAAAATTGTGACCATAGACGTAAAGTAAAGATAATTTATTCTATATTCGGACCACTGTTCAGCTCGCTACTAGTCGCACCTTGTGAAACTAATGGTTTGCGCGTAGCCAGCGAGAGAAAATTAAAATCTCGGCGTGGTTCTTGAAGGCCAGATATAACACTGCAGGTTGCACAAAACGACATCGGTAGCGGCAACTGAATCACCCTGTATATTGCAGAGATGTAACGCTGATTAAAAGGACTGTAGAAATTGCAGCCTGTGTGCCAACGGAGAGATACATTTCTGGCAACGTGATCTTCCGTAAGAGACCTGTTGCTGGTGTAGTGACGTCACCGGCCCGGAGCGTCCGTGGGGAGTAGCAAGCGCTAGGCGCAGTGGGCTGAAAGTAACAGCTCAGCGCTCCGCGTTTCAGGGCCCGTGAGTCATGCTAGACTGCTGGCCACTGGTTGCCCACTTCTGCAGCTCCAGGGACGGCGTTCTTCACTTCGCAGTAGCTGTCGTGTCAGCGCACTTGCGAGGCCTCGGTAGTTATTCTCAGAGATGGCGTCATAACATACCGAGGCCCTCAAAGGAGTTATCTGTGTTTAATCCACTGAACAAGCGTTAACTGCTCAACGTTTTGGAGTGCTCCACTCCAGTGCTTTCCATAAATTAACTAAATTTCAACTACAGTATAAATTTCAACAAAACATACTCTGTAATGAACCGTGAATTTACTTTCAAAATCTTTTCCTAAAGAATTTACTTTATTTACTAGCGATTCATCAAGAACATTAACACATTTAATCACACTAGGTGAGCGTGGAAGTAGGTGCCAGGGAGTAACTGATGAAAATGAAACTACCTTTAACAAATGGGAATTTTATTCGTAAAAGCCTTTTCAAAAACAGATTTAAAATTTATAAGCAGAAAAGTACCCTCGAAATATCAAGTTACAATTTTATGTAGAGGCAGAAAGAACAATATTGACAGTATGAGCCTTCGGGCTGAGAAGCTTGCCGCTCCCTTTCAACTCGGCCGTAGTCAAGACCGCTCACGACAACCTATGAAAGACTGCACTGGTGCAAATCTGCAACACACCAGATTACTTTAAACTAAAAGTATTAACAACTCACACAAACACATTAACTAAGCACCCCGTAAGAGGGATGGGAATGGTACAAACATTCACACTAAGAAATTATTTCCCAATGAAAGCGCAATTCATTTTTGTAATAGGACTCTTACGGTGGAAGGGTGGCAACTTTATAAAAATGACTATTTAAATAAAACCCATGAAATTCAGACTTATATAAAATGTACAACATGCTCTACATTATACATATACCGCCTCGCAAGATGATAGGCAAGATAAAAACATATTTCAGGAATTCGGCATTTACACCTTAATCTATAAATTCGTTAACATCGAAACCGACAAACATGACAGAGGCAGCTATTAACGTATGGCAGATTGACAGAGAGGGTGAGGGGGAGATTACTGAACAACCCAAACCGCAGATTGCTCTAACCCTCCCAACTCCACAAGGGAAAAACAGACTACCCAATTCACATACAACCATCTTCCCGCGGGTGGGCAAAAGGAGAAGAATGGTGGGACGATCTAAAAACAAAGCGGCTGGTAGCCGCACCAAGAAAACAATTACAATTTAACACTGAAACAACATATCTCCAATCACTTAACTTCTAATAAACTGCGATTTCTGGCGAAGACCTGGCGCCGCACCCCCAACGCTCTCCCGAACCGTCCGCTGCCAGCCGCTTCAATGGACGCAGGAAGGCGCTCCGATCTCGCGTCTCACGGCGTCGCAGCTCGCACCGGCCAGCGCGATGTCGTGGTTTCACTCCTGTTAGCCGGCCGTTGTGGCCGAGCGGTTCTAGGCGCTTCAGTCTGGAACCGCGCGATCGCTATGGTCGCAGGTCCGAATCCTGCCTCGGGCATGGATGTGTGTGATGTCCTTAGTTTAGTTAGTTCTAGGGGACTGATGACCACAGATGTTAAGTCCCATAGCACTCAGAGCCATTTGAACCATCTCACTCCTGTTGTTCTCGTGTCAAACGCGAAGCCACTACCCCTTCCTATACGGCGCGGTCCACTGGACTCACGTGGGGACCTCACATGCGCCGACGCTCAAGACCGTCAAGTCATCTCGTGTCTCAGTGCGCGACCGACCAACCGACCGATCCAACCGCCAGTAACCGTTGCCCGAGCAACTCGAGCAGACTGGCGGCTTAAAGCGCAGACTCAGATGCAGGAACTCAGCCCCGACCGGGCGACCACTAGCTGAGTTCTGTTACTGGCGGAGTGGCAAGACTCTCATTTTCTGGCTTAAAGTTTGATCCAAACGACAGACATACTTGCACTGCGACGACAGACAGAGACTAACTGCCGCACAGATGCGAACGAGAGACAGGCCAGCAACTGGTGACGCGAGACTGACCTATCCTCACTCCGACTGACTAACTGCGAGCTGATAGCGCCCCTTAAATGCGCGTGAACAGGCAACCTTTCCGCTTTTCCAACAGAGGGAGAAAGCAAAGCTGCGATAGCCACAGCGGCTCTACCGCCAGAAATGGAGGCCGACTGCTTCACACAACGTGCTGCGACATGCTCTTCAAAGAGCATTTTTTTTTTTTTTACCACCGCTCATGTGATACACACACCCAAAAAGTTTTACAACACCCTGGTCCCAATAACTCCTGAAGATAGACGTTGACTGTGGATATTGCGACACAAACACAGTCACTTTGACTGTTCGGAGATGTCACTAAACCCACCCAAAGATGCAAACAACCATGCATGAGCAGCCCCTATTAGGCGGCGGGGGTCCGACAGCCCATCAGTTCCAGGAAGGAGGTACGCGGCTCGTGTTGTCTATAGGTCAAAATGGTTCAAATGGCTCTGAGCACTATGGGACTATGGTCATCAGTCCCCTAGAACTTAGAACTACTTAAACCTAACTAACCTAAGGACATCACACAACGCCCAGTCATCACGAGGCAGAGAAAATCACTGACCTCGCCAGGGATCGAACCCGGGAACCCGGGCGCGGGAAGCGAGAACGCTACCGCACGACCACGAGGTGCGGACTGTCTGTAGTTCAGCCATGCCTAGACGGTCAATACCGCGGTTCGATCGCATCCGCATTGTTACTTTGTGCCAGGAAGGGCTCTCAACAAGGGAAGTGTCCAGGCGTCTCGGGGTGAATCAAAGCGATGCTGTACGGATATGGAGGAGATACAGAGAGACAGGAACTGTCGATGACATCCGTCGCTCAGGCCGCCCAAGGACTACTACTGCAGTGGATGACCGCTACCTAAGAATTATGGCTCAGAGGAAACCTCACAGCAACGCCACCATGTTGAATAATGCTTTTCGTGCAGGCACAGGACGTCGTGTTGCGACTCAAAACTGTGCGTAATTGGCTGCATGATGTGCAACTTCACTCCCGACGTCCATGGCGAGATCCATCTTTGCAACCACGATACCTGCAGCGTGGTATAGATCGGCCCAACAAAGTGCCGAATGGACCGCTCAGGATCGGCATCACGTTCTATTCACCGATGAGTGTCGCATGTGCCTTCAACCAGACAGTCGTCGGAGACGTGTCAGGAGGCAACCCGGTCAAGCTGAACGCCTTAGACACCCTGTCCAGCGAGTGCAGCAAGGTGGAGGTTCCCTGCTGTTTTGGGGTGGCATTATGTGGGGCCGACGTACGCCGCTGGTGGTCATGGAAGGCGCCGCAACAGCTGTACGATACGTGAATGCCATCCTCCGACCGAGAGTGCTACCATATCGGCAGCATATTGGTGAGGCATTCGTCTTCATGGACATGACACGATTTTGCTGGGCGACGCGCACGTTCGACACGTGTCTTGCGGCCCTGCGCATATTGAGACGCGTATGACGAGTCTGCCCTTCAATCAGGGTGACACGTGCATGCCAGACACAGGATACTGACCTACTGCTTGCCAAACTGACGATGTGTGATTCGCGAGTAAGAGAGATGTTATTGTTAGACTTGAGTTCCGAATCAGATTCGGATACTAACTCTGAAGAGGAAGTGTTACTTTATTCATTAATAAATAAAAAATTCAAATCCACAAATAAATATATTTTGTCTGAAAGGAAATGTGTGGACAATTTCAAACTACGACCAAGATGAGTGACACTGATATCGCGAATTACTTCATAATGACCAGAAAGCACTTTTTCTGAAGTACATCGAATAGTAAAGCACGCCATTGGCTCAAATGGATGTAATGCACAGGAACCAATTGCTACTGAACGAAAACTGGCAGTATTTTTGAGGTAAGTGATGAACACTGACATAAATTTTTTTATGTAAGGAATTATAAAATGTTGTACCCATGTGTCTAGGTATTTTATTTTTAACCCCCCGACACAGAACCTATGGGTGTTATATCAGTTTGACCCCTATGTCTTCATGCGTGTGTGTGTGTCTAGCTATAGTTCGCGTAAACCATACAATCTACATCAAGGTACATAGTACCAGATTGTAGAACTCAAACAGTCTACATAAAAGTCATCGACAGCATACGTTTATCTTTCACGGTTGAAATGCGACGACAATTTTTTTGGTCCTAGGAAGCCGCCTCGCACAGTATTATGTAACACAAAAATGGCTAGTGTGACTCTGTTGTAAAAGATAAACATATGCTCTCGTATACTACTTAGTAGTTCTTTTTGAGGTCTACAAATCGGTACTGAATCGAGTTCCGTAGCTTTTATAGCTTAGTCGGCGTACTGCAAAAGAGCGCATTGATGGCAGATTTTTTTCGGACTTGTTGCAGTTTTATCGCAACTGCTTGCTCACTGTGATATCTAACATCAAACTATGTACTAGAATTTAGCCACAGAATATATCTACGAACCACAACAAGAAAAATGTAAATCTAATAAGTGGTTCTTAAATATATAAGTATTAAAGATCGTCTTGTTGTTCTTTGCAATTCTGCCAAAGCCGATTCGTCGTGGGAACCAGGAAATAACTTTCTTTATTTTGCAACACTCTATACACTTTTAACGTAACTTAATGCCGTAGATGCTTGGTCTTAAGCGAGTCTCATCTTGACAAAAAACGATTCTGCTAGCTGGAGTGTTTGTTTAAAAAAAATTTTGACCAAATTTCTCTTGTTAGTGTTTCATTGCAATAATGCATGTTCGTAAACAAAGAATGTTAATTAATGGAAATCTGGATCGGTGTAACGAAAACTACTCAGAAAAGAAAACGAACAATACACAAAATGCTGATATAAGAAAGAATTAAAATCTTAAGCGAACATAATTATGATTTTTCCTTCAGATTCCTTGAAAACGGTGAGATTAGACAAACCGCATTCAGTTGTGTCGACTTCCAAATTCTCCATCAACGTGTGGTTCTGAATAGTGGGACGATGTCTGTTGGTCAGAATCTGTCGATGAATATGGCGATGGAGGATGAGGAAAAGGTGCTGTATTGTTTGACGCTGAATTATTTGAAGAAGGTGAAATCGAAGGTGTCTGGCTCCTTAAGTTCATTATTTCTTCTTTTACAAGTGACACAGCCTGGAAAAGTTGACCTCTGTTTCTGTGCTGGGAACTTTGAGGCATGTTTTTAGCCACCTGATACACAGATATGAAAAACTGTAAAGAGTGTCATCTTTGATATAGTTTGACTCCAATGCTCTTCTTTCTTCTGCCCTTTGTCGTGCTCTATCCTCACGCTGTTGCATAGATTGTTTTAGTAGAATTACAACGTCGTCCTGTTTTCTTTTTCTTGATGGGTTTCTTTGAATTACTGGAGTGGAAGTAGCAGTGTGATGTGTTATGCACTCTCTTCCTCAGCTCCTACTAGATACTTGGTTGTTGTAGTCGTTATTAATATCTTGAATCTGCTCATTCTCCTCATTGTCGAGTGAGTTGTTATCTTCCAATTCCTCGGTTTCCAGTATATCAATTCTCGCTGATGTTTTTGTTGTAGCTTGTGAGCTGTGATCACTGTCATCACTTACGTTACTATCACGTGGACCAGCTGACATAAAAGGTTCAAGAAATGACATCTGGTTTTGATATCTCCATGGCTTAATATTCTCAGCAGGAGCTCCGCTTTTCATATATTTCAACTGTCGCTGTCGTGCATATCGATAGCTGCCTCTCAGCTTAAGCCACGAAGTTTTTGTCTCTTTCCTGGAATAATTAACAAAGTATAACTCAGGAGGAATTAATGTTGTTCCATATAGACAGACAAACTAAAAATAAGCAATATTAAGTTAAAGTGTTTGGATAAAGACATATTTGCAATCTAGTTTTATCGTTCTACATTAACAATATAATTTCGTTTTGTTTCAGATATTTAGCCTCCGGTGACAGTTACAAAAGTATTGCTTATAACTATCTCTTGGGAGATCGAATAGTACATAATATTGTAAAAGAAGTAGCTATCGCTGTATGGAAACAAGTGAAACCAAAGTACTTAGCAGAACATAGAACACAGATGTGGAAATCAGTCACTTCACGGTTTGAACATAGATGGCAATTCCCACGCTGCGTTGGTGCAGTCGATGGAAAACATGTTCTTATTTAAAAAACCTCAGAAAAGCGGATCATTGTATTTTAATTATAAACATACATGCTCCATTGTTTTGATGGCGACAGTTAACAAAACAGAAAATTACAAATTTATCACCGTTGATGTTGGCGCAATGGGACGATTCACCTATGGACATGTATTTGCTAGCAGTGTGCTGGCCAAGGAAACGGGAAAAATACATTACTACTTCCCATTCCTGAATTAATACCTACAATTGCTGACCCAATGCCGTATGTGTTTATGGGAGATGAAGCTTTCCCATCATCGGAAAACATTACGAGACCATGTCCAAGGAGACAGGTTACGGACAATTACGAACATTAGGTCTTCAATGCCAGACTTTCTTGAGTACGACAAACTGTGGAATGTGGTTTCGGTATAATATATTCACGTTTTAGTGTGTTCAGGAAACCATTTGAAACCAAAGTCGACACAGTGAAAGATGTAAAAGAAGCCTGTGTACTACACAATGCACTGCAGGTGCACACATACCGTCGCAGTATCAGTTTAAAGATGGCCGCCCCACTTGCGACTTGCACCAGGGAAGAACAAAGTTCTGTTATTCGGTTTATGCGTAGTGAAGGTGTGAAACCTATTGAAATACATCGACGAATGAAGGTTCAGTACGGCGATGCATGTTTGTCACAGCAGCAAGTCTCCGAATGGAGTAAGAAGTATGCAAATGGTGTGACTTCAGTGGAAGATGCTCCTCGTCCAGGTCAGGCACAAAGTGTTGTGGCTCCACAGAACATTGCAGCAATTGAAGCCATAGTGAAGGAAAACCGCCTAGTGACACTAAATGACGTTGCAGCATGTTTACAGATTAGTCATGGGTCAGCACACCACATTGTGCATGACGCGCTCAAGTTTTACAAAGTGTCAGCAAGATGGGTGCCACGGCAGCTGACTCCTGAAATGAGACAACGTGTTGATGCTTGTGAAAAACTTCTTCGGCGCTTTTAGCGAGAAGGTGATGGCTTCCTTGCAAGAACCGTTACTGGGGACGAAACCTGGGTTCACTTCCACCAACCGGAAACGAAAAGAGCGAGGAAGGAATGGCGCCATTTCTCATCACCAAAACCAAAGAAATTTCGAACAGAACCATCAGCAGGGAACGTTATGCTGACTCTCTTTTAAGAGCATTACATGCCTAGAGGGACCACTGTCACCAGTGCATCATACACAGATCTCCTAAAAAATAATCTGCAGCCTGCAATCAAATCAAAGCGACGTGGATTGCTGTCAGCAGGTGTCTTTTTCCAACATGACAATGCAAGACCCCACACTGCCCGTACAACAGTTGCAAGAATCACAGACCTGCATTTTGAGTGTCTTCCTCATCCACCACACTCACCAGACCTTTTCCCAAGTGATTTCTATAAGTTTGGACCACTTAAAGCCGCAATGGGAGGAAAGAAGTTCCGTTCTCATGAAGAGGTATGCCATATGGTGCATGAGTGGTTGCGCGGACTACCAAAAGAATTTTTTTCTAAAGGAATTTATGCACTTTGTAAGCACTGGAGGACTTGCATTGAGCGTGGGGGAGATTATGTTGAAAAGTGATACAGCTTTGTACCACTTCTGCACAATAAATAATATTTAAAAAAATATTTCTGGTTTTCATTTGACTACTCTCGTAAAATATTGTTCAATTCAATTTGCATATTTTTTATTTAATCGGTTTGCGGGAGACGGGACCCCCCCCCTCCCCTCCCCACTTCCCCCATCCTGAAACTGACGGGAGAAAGACTCAATCTGTACTGAGCTGCTGCAATGGGAGGATCTCCTGACACAAAATGGACAGTAAATTCGAGCAATATATTATTCATTTATTTAAAAATTAATTTAATTAATTAAAAAAACAGGAAATGCTGGACTGTGGTTCTCTTTATTTGGGCGGGAAGAAATAGCTCACTCTTATGACGTCGCAAGTGCCATATCAAAAATGTTGGGAAATAGTTCATTTGCAATACCCTATCATATTTATTGTTTAACGGTTTATAGCAGACAAGGCAGGACAAAAAACTCTGGAAGGTGTAAGTCAAACAATCGCTTAAAACTGTCCACCATCTTCTGATTATTCGTCTTTCTAATGAACATATTTTTAGCGTAGCATATACTTTGCAAACCAAGTAATTAAATTTCCGTCACGAATAGATCCTAGCGCTAAATATATCTGGGGTCTTCTATGTACCGCCATTTGAGAACACAAACACCGTCCTCCACCACATTATTCCCTCTAAATGTATCTCGGAAAAAGAAACTACACTCGCGGCCGCTGGGGTGCCGGGAGCTGCGGCCGCGCCAGCTGGAAGAGGACTAGAAACGCGCACCTGCGTCCACACGGGCAGCTGCTGCACGTCGATCCCTCGCTATCCGCACGCCAGCCTCACCAGGCGCTCAGAGGCTAGAGACTGTCACTGTGACCGCCCAAAAGTCAACCAATCAATTTACATCGAGGGAATAATCGTCCAGCACAAACACTCGCCATATTGAATCTCCTCAAATTTCCATGTAAAAATCGGAGAACATACGCAATGCACGCTACCACTTTTATTGCTACTCAGCCAGGATAGTACGAGGGTGGGTTGAAAAGTTCTCGGAACAGAATGAAAAAAAAATGTACTTACGCCACTGAAACTTTTTTTTGTTTCAATGTAGTCTTATTGTAGATTAATGCACTTGGCCTAACGATGTTCCAGTGCCTTGACCCCATCTCGAAAATGAGTTTCCTCCAGGCCCGCAAAATAGTTGTCAACTCCGACTATCAATTCTTCGTTTGAAGCGAATCTTCATCCACCAAGAAAAGTTTTCTGTTTTGCAAAGAGTTGGAAGTCTGACACAGCCATATCAGGTGAATATGGCGGGTATGGCAACAATTCATACCTCAGTTTGTGTAATTTTTCTATGGCGACGACACATGTGTGCGGGCACGCGTCAAGAGTCGCGGCACCCATTTTGGAGATTTTTTTTTTCATTTTTAATTCTTCAGTTAAAATGTGATATACCCTTCCAGATGACACCTGGCTAGGGTGAGCAATTTCAAGCACTTTCAATCCTCCAAGACCAATTTTTGCACTTTTGCAATGATTTTGCCACGCGGGATTAGCCGAGCGGCCTAAGGCGCTTCAGTCACGGACTGTGTGGCTGGTCCCGGCGGAGGTTCGAGTCCTCCCTCGGGCATGGTTGTGTGTTTGTCCTTGGGATAATTTAGGTTAAGTAGTGCGTGAGCTTAGGGACTGATGACCTTAGCAGTTAAGTCCCATAAGATTTCACACACATTTGAACATTTTTTTGCAATGATTTTTGGAGTAATGACACATCTTGGCCGATCACTGCGCGAATCATCATCTAAGCTCTCCCTACCAAATTTAAATTCATTTGTCCACTTGACAACAGTTGAATATAAGGGAGAACAGTCCCTCAGTGTATTCTGGAAATCAGCATCAATGTTCTTCGCTTTCATATCTTCATTTACGAAGTATTTAATCACTAAACCAGAGTTATTAAACACGATTTTCCGAAACTCCTTCATCAAAGATGACGAAGTAAATATTCCTGAATTCCAATCAAGAACAACTGCCAAGATGAGAAACATTGAAATAGATATCCTCGGTGTCGCAAAGCAGCTTAAATCACTTAATAGAAGCAAGGCTTCCGGTCCAGATTGTATACCAGTCAGGTTCCACTCAGATTATGCTGCAACAATAACTCCAAGTTTAGCAATTATATACAACCGCTCACTCACAGAAAGATCCCTACCTAAAGACTGGAAACTTGCTCAAGTCGCACCAATACCCAGAAAGGGACAGGGGAGTAATCCGTTGAATTACAGGCCCATATCACTAACGTCGATTTGCAGTAGAGTTTCGGAACATATACTGTACTGGAACATTATGAAGCACCTCGAAGAAAATGATTTATTGACACGTAGTCAACACGTATTCAGAAAATCCTCTGCCAGGCACTTTATTGTGAATAGCAGAGTAACCACGTAGATGTAGACTGCTCGAATCTCGATTTTTTCAATCTTTGCAAATCGCTACGCAGGAACAACAGAACCACGTCACCGTTAGAGCTCTCTTCCAGGAGCACTGACGTGGCACGTGTTTACAGGCAACAGTCCAATGAATGTCACGTGTACATGTCGTTGCGTCAGCGCTGACCTCTCATGGTGGTTCCGAGAACTTTTCAAACCTCCCTCGTAGTTAGTTCGCTATTCAACCACCCAGGTGGTGGCACTACCGCAGTAGTTTCCGCACGACGAAGTCCCCGTGATTGCCCCTGCCACTGGCTGCCGCACTCTGCGATACAAGCCGGAGGCGCTGGGACGTATAGTTCTAACTGCAATTCCACCCCCAACATAGACATTCCGCAGTTCAAAATTTCTACATTACTCAATCTGAAACAGGGATGTTGTTGCCCATACACCACGAATTTCTCACTCGAAGTGTAGATAGAGACCTATCTTTTATACGATTTTTTGTCAAAGACGGAAAAAAACCACAGCATACGCGTTTTCGCATCGCTAAAAGTATGGTTACTTCTTGAGAAAATCTTGTACAACATTATGGCATAGGCTATATTTCCTCTAAGTATTCTATCATCAAGGGAAAAAAAAATCTGTTCCAATCAGTGTAATAGCTGTTACGTTCTGCCGGCCGGTGTGGCCGAGCGGTTCTAGGCGCTACAGTCTGGAACCGCGCGACCGCTACGCTCGCAGGTTCGAATCCTGCCTCGGGCATGGATGTGTGTGATGTCCTTAGGTTAATTAGGTTTAAGTAGTTTTAAGTTCTAGGGGACTGATGACCTCAGATGTTAAGTCCCATAGTGCTCAGAACCATTTGAACCTGTTACGTTCTGCATTACAGGACTAGAATACTGAACTCATTTTTGGCTCATGACGCAGAGCTAAGAGCATGCTGTACCTACGTCACAGGATACCTGCTCACTTTCGAACTTTCCTAAGTTAGCCAGATGCCTCATCACATACGAAGTCTATTAAGTAGCAAATAGCAACAAAGAGGAGTTGTAAATATCACGTTAATACTACATATCACTTTATAAATTCAGTAATATGGCGTTATTACGATGGCCGTTCTCCCTGAGTAGGTGGGAGATTGAAATATCGCCGCATCGAAAAAACGCCCTATCAGAAAAATGAATTCAGGGTTTTGCTCCAAGAAAGCATTTTATTTTCAAAGTTAAGTCACAAGAGTAGTCTACTTTTTAGTTAAGCACGTTTTAAGACAGTATACAAAACTTCATCTCTCTATTTTTAATAGTTTCTAGACAGAGTGTACCAGAACATAAAATAATTTAACTTTCCGAAATTCAAGATAAAGTTAAAATTATACAAAATTTCAGCTCTCTATCTTTAATAGTTTTTAAACAGAATGTAAAAGAACATAAAATAACTCAACTTTAGGAAAATTCAAGTTAAAGTTAAAACTTTCTTTTTCTATTAAACTTGCATGCCAATAATGCATCCCAGGTCCATTTTCGTCTTGTTTCCTATGTTGTTCTTCCTCCCTTCTCTTTTTCACACTTATTCTTATTGCTTCTTTGGCGACTGCCAACACTGATTTTTCTGCTTCGAAGAGTCTCCTTCAGTCAATGGCTATTAGAGCTTTATGCGTATTTAGTCCACCAGCCGCACCCATCGGTTCCATAAAGCCTTGACACTGTACCGTCACTGAAACGTGGAACAGCATCTAGAACACTTATTTTCAAAGTATTTAGTCCTACTGGAACAGTTTTTGGTATCTGTTCCCATATGCAATTGTTGAAACTTTTATTTTGAATTTGAGTACTACCATGTAAAAATTTCTCTAATAGTCTTGTGGCACTTACATCCCTATACAGGGATGTCCATTGATAGTGGCGGGCCAAATATATCACGAAATAAGCATCAAACGAAAAAACTACAAAGAACGAAAATCATCTAGCTTGAAGGGTGAGACCAGATGGCGCTACGGTTGGCCCACTAGATGGCGCTGCCATAAGTCAAACGGATATCAACTGCGTCTTTTTTTTTAATGGGGACCCTCATTTTTTATTACATATTCGTGTAGTATGTAAAGAAATATGAATGTTTTGGTTGGACCACTTTTTTCGCTTTGTGATAGATGGCGCTGTAATGGTCACAAACCTACAACTACGTGATATCATTTAACATTCCGCCAGTGCGGACGGTATTTGCTTCGTGATACATTACCCGTCTTAAAATGGACAGCATGCCAATTGTGGAAAAGGTCGATATCGTGTTTTGTATGGCTATTGTGCTCAAAATGCCCAACGGCCGTCTGCTATGTATGCTGCTCGATATCCTGGACGACATTATTCAAGTGTCGGGACCGTTTAGCCGGATAGTTACGTTATTTAAGGAAACAGGAAGTGTTCAGCCACATGTGAAACGTAAACTACGACCTGAAACACATGATGATGCCCAAGTAGGTGTTTTAGCTGCTGTCGCGGCTAATCCGCACGTCAGTAGCGGACAAAGTGCGCGAGAATCGGGGATCTCAAAAACGTCGGTGTTGAGAATGCTACATCAACATCGATTACACGCGTACCATATCTCTATGCACCAGGAATTGCATGGCGTGTACAGTTCTGCCAATGGGCACAAGAGAAATTACAGGACGATGACAGATCTTTTGCACGCGTTCCATTGAGCGACGAAGCGTCATTCACCAACAGCGGTAATGTAAACCGGCATAATATGCACTAATTGGCAACGGAAAATCCACGATGGCTGCGACAAGTGGAACATCAGTGATGTTGGCGGGTTAATGTATGGTGCGGCATTATAGGAGGAAGGATGATTGGCTCATTTCGTCGATGGCAATCTAAATGGTGCAATGTATGCTGATTTCCTACTTAATGTTCTACCGATGTTACAACAAGATGTTTCACTGCATGACAGAATGGCGATGTACTTCCAACATGATGGATGTCCGGCACATAGCTCGCGTGCGGTTGAATCGGTATTGAATAGCATATTTCATTACAGGTGGATTAGTCGTCGAAGCACCATACCATGGCCCGCACGTTCACCGCATCTGACGTCCCCAGATTTCTTTCTGTGGGGAAAGTTGAAGGATATTTGATATCGTGATCCACCGACAACGCCTGACAACATGCGTCAGCGCATTGTCAATGCATGTGCGAACATTACGGAAGGCGAACTACTCGCTGTTGAGAGGAATGTCGTTACACGTACTGCCAAATGCATTTTGGTTGACGGACATCATTTTGAGTATTTATTGTGTTAATGTGGATTTACAGGTAATAACGCTGTAACAACATGCGTTCTCAGAAATGATAAGTTCACAAAGGTACAGATATCACTTTGGAACAACCGAAGTAAAATGTTCAAACGTACCTATGTTCTGTATTTTAATTTAAAAAAACCTACCTGTTGCCAACTGCTCGTCTAAAATTGTGAGCCATATGTTTGTCACTATAACAGCGCCATCTATCACAAAGCGAAGAATGTGCTCCAACTAAAACATTCATATTTCTTTACGTACTACACGAACATGTAATAAAAATGGGGCTTCCTATTTAAAAACTAAAAACGATTTTGATATCCGTTTGACCTATGGCATCGCCATCTAGCGGGCCAACCATAGCGCCGTCTGGTTTCCCCCTTCAAGCTAGACAAGTTTCGTTTTTTGTAGTTTTTTCGTTTGACGCTTATTTCGTGAGATATTTGGCCCGGTCACGATTAATGGACCACCCTGCATACAGGGTGTTACAAAAAGGTACGGCCAAACTTTCAGGAAACATTCCTCAAACACAAATAACGAAAAGATGTCAAGAGGACATGTGTCCGGAAACGCTTAATTTCCATGTTAGAGCTCATTTTAGTTTCGTCAGTATGTATGGATTAGCACGGGCAATAGCCGTGGCGGGGTATGTTTGTATCGAGACAGATTTCCAGAACGAAGGTGTCCCGACAGGAAGACGTTCGAAGCAATTGATCGGCGTCTTAGGGAGCACGGAACATTTCAGCCGATGACTCGCGACTGTGGAAGACCTAGAACGACGAGGACACCTGCAATGGACGAGGCAATTCTTCGTGCAGTTGACGATAACCCTAATGTCAGCGTCAGAGAAGTTGCTGCTGTACAAGGTAACGTTGACCACGTCACTGTATGGAGAGCGCTACAGGAGAACCAGTTGTTTCCGTACCATGTACGGCGTGTGCAGGCACTATCAGCAGCTGACTGACCTCCACGGGTACACTTTTGCGAATGATTCATCCAACAATGTCACAATCCTCATTTCAGTGCAAATGTTCTCTTTACGGATGAGGCTTCATTCCAACGTGATCAAATTGTAAATTTCCACAATCAACATGTGTGGTCTGACGAGAATCCGGACGCAATTGTGCAATCACGTCATCAACACAGACTTTCTGTGAACGTTTGGGCAGGCATTGTTGGTGATGTCTTGATTGGGCCCCATGTTCTTCCACCTAGGCTCAATGGAGCACGTTATCATGATTTCATACGGCATACTCCACCTGTGCTTCTAGAACATGTGCCTTTACAAGTACGACACAACATGTGGTTCATGCACGATGGAGCTCCTGCACATTTCAACGAAGTGTTCGTACGCTTCTCAACAACAGATTCGATGACCGATGGATTAGTAGAGGCGGACCAATTCCATGGCCTCCACGCTCTCCTGACCGCAACCCTCTTGACTTTCATTTATGGTGGCATTTGAAAGCTCTTGTCTACGCAACCCCAGTACCAGATTTAGAGACTCTTCGTGCTCGAATTGTGGACGGCTGTGATACAATAAGCCATTCTCCAGGGCTGCATAAGCGCATCAGGGATTCCATGCGACGGAGGGTGTGTGCATGTATCCTCGCTAACGGAGGACATTTTGAACATTTCCTGTAACAAAGTGTTTGAATTTACGCTGGTACGTTCTGTTGTTGTGTGTTTCCATTCCATGATTAACGCGATTTGAAGAGAAGTAATAAAAAGAGCTCTAACATGGAAAGTAAGCATTTTCGGACACATGTCCACATAAAATATTTTCTTTCTTTGTGTGTGAGGAATGTTGCCTGAAAGTTTGGCCGTACCTTTTTGTAACACCCTGTATAGATTTTATAACTTCAGTTATAGCAAATGGCAATGAATGTTTATGGTTGTAGGTCTTGAGTAACAACCCTCAGTAGGGGAACAAGGGGGACGTCACCCCAATTACCGTTATCCAAGATGGCGGCAATGACGTCATCCAAGATGGCGTCCGTGACGCCATCTGTTGACATCATCCAAGATGGCGGATTTTGGCTGGAAGTTTGAGTTTTGGCGGGAAGATAGGTCAATTG
This sequence comes from Schistocerca gregaria, assembly GCF_023897955.1. Classification (NCBI taxonomy): domain Eukaryota; kingdom Metazoa; phylum Arthropoda; class Insecta; order Orthoptera; family Acrididae; genus Schistocerca; species Schistocerca gregaria. The sequence continues at coordinate 245,083,874 of NC_064921.1, forward strand.
GGCTACCTCCACTAACCTATCCCCCCTCACCACCACCCACCCAGAAAAATGGTGGTAAGTTCAAAGTCCAACAGGATAATGCATCACACCTAAGAAATTCGATGGAAGATATGTTAGCCTCAATCATCCGACGCCCAAGTTTGAATTTTGGCAGTAAACAAAGGTTAATTGACATATCTCTACTAACCTAAGAAAATGGCGCGAAAGAAAGGACACTTGGACTAACCTCAGTCACCCGACTGCTATCCCATCCTAGGAAGTGGCACCAAGTTTGAATTTTTGCAGTAAAGAAAGGTCATTTGGGATTTCGCTACCAACCTAAGAAAATTACAGGAAATAACGCTCACCTCCACTAACCTAGCACCGAGCGAGGTGGCGCAGTGGTTAGCACACTGGACTCGCATTCGGGACGACGACGGTTCAATCTCGTCTCTGGCCATCCTGATTTAGGTTTTCCGTGATTTCCCTAAATCACTTCAGGCAAATGCCGGGATGGTTCCTTTGAACGGCCGATTTTCTTCCCCATCCTGCCTTCACCCGAGCTTGTGCTCCGTCTCTAATGACCTCGCTGTCGACGGGATGTTAAACACTAATCTCCTCCTCCTCCTCCACTAACCTAAGTCATCCAGACGCCATCTCTTCCTAGGGGTTGGTGGGAATAGGACTCAGCTTGCACTAGGCTGATGGAGAGAGGAAGGAGTGTATTTTATTTATTTTGGAGCAATTTATTTAGGGATGGAGTATAATTACCAAAGTGATACGGAACACACACTCTTACATGCCCCACAGCATACAGACAAGCAGGCTACTCCCACATAACTCATGTATAATGCTCTACACACGTGCTTGCTAATAGTAAACTGTAAAAAATAACGCTCTGCAAAGCCTGTAGACCTGCAAACCACTCGTAAATAATGCAATACATTTACGTCCAGAGAGACAAACAACTCGTAAATTGTCAAAATAATAATCCATCTAAAAGACTCTGCAAACATGTTTGCTGCTCGTCAACTGCCAAAATCATGCAGCAGTCTTTATTTAAACAATCAGAGGTAGCACCACCATCCAGTGTGTTCGCCACGAAATCTGTACTTCAACTGACCTGGTACACAGCGCCACCACCAGAGGGCACTGTCGTTCAAGATGGCGGCCATGACGTCAGGTGATGACGCAAGTACCATTATCCAAGATGGCCTCAAACAGTGTATTCTTCACAAGTTCTGGACCTAATGCTCAGTGCCAGCACCAGAGAGCGCTGTTTTGTGATGTAACCCACGACATCTAGACTCCAGCTGACCTAGTAGACAATACTCCAACCAGACGGTGCAGTCATCCCTCCTGTGACGTAATCCAATATGGCGGTCTGGGGTGGGGGGAAAATGGCGGGAAAACGACTCTGCCTGTGCTGGACATGAGTCGTTATTTTGCAGGCTGTCTCTCCACCATGAGATCTAGAGTCCAACTGATCTAGTACACAGTACTGTCACCAGATGGTGCTGTCATCCCTCCTGTGACGTAATCCAAGATGGTGGTCTGTACAGGGAAAATGGCATGTAAATGACTCAGCCTGCGCTGGGCTGCTGAGGAGAGTATTTTGGAACATTTTATTTAGGAATGGAGTATATTTATCACACTGGCAAAATAACAGAAGATCTGATGTGCTTGGGGTCACAATGCCCAGTCTGCAGACAAGCAAACAACTCCTAATTTTCCGAAATAATTTCGGTACAGACCTGCAAACTGCTCCTAAATAATGCTGCACACAGATGTGCAGACACAAAAACAACTCATAAACTGTCCAAATAACGCTTAGCACAGCCTACAGGCCAGCTTGCAAAATAATGCAACAGACATGCAACGAACCGCCCTCCCCGACACCCTGACCACTGGACCGCACAGGATGTTAGCGGCAATCCCTAGAAGTGACGCGGCCGTCAGCTGCCAAAACACACACAGGTGGCCTCAGGCATAAGGTGGCGACATCCCTTTCACACTTGACACCTGAGGAATTCCTATTAAAATAAGTGTTCACCTAGACACCGGCACTGACGCTCCAGGGCCATGCGCAGCTGGGGGCCACCACTGAATGTGGTTGAAAGTTGTCTCTATTTTCGAGTATACAGTCACTGTTATACTGACATTACAGAACTCCCAAGTGCGCTCACGCCGGGCTCATACACGAGATACCTCCGGGCAGCATTTGTCTTTACCATTGATGGCAGAACAGCACAGGCTGCTTCCCCCTAATGGAACATATGAGCTGCATCCAGCCATGCGCACCTGCCCCCCCCCCCCCCGCCCCCGCATGGCGGATGCCTCGACGTGAAATGGTGGCAGCTTGCCATCTAAAAGGTTCTCAATGTTATTCTTATGTCACATGGCTTTGTAAAAAATAACAGCCAAGTCGACCTCTTGGGAACTGTATACTGTGCCAGAAATAATTAACGCTCGCTTTCTTGACGTCTCAGCTTGTATGCACGGAAATTCTTGCCGTAACAGAACCTGTTTACGGAAATAACGCTGAATGCAGTCTTCCTTGCGGACCTAACGTGGTACCCAGCCCATCACGTGTTACCCTTTCTGCTTTCAACACACACAAACGTTCCCTCCACTATGTGTAGGCTTCCATATCCCAGCACAAAGGATGTGAATGGATTGAGCGTTTGATTGACTCTTATCTGCTGAATTGCCAGTGTCGAAGCACCGTCAACCTTTTTTTTCATTCTACAGACGAGACTTTCGGCGGCAATAAACTATTTTACGCTAATCAAATTATTGCAACGAAAACTAAACCTTGCAAAGTGCCATACATATCGTCAAATACAGAAAGACTTACTCATTTACACTGCTCTCCTACCGAGGACAGGAGCTGTAATATTAGTCTGCAAAACCAATCACCAACCGAGCAATATATCACCGTGTATCGTGTCGATGTAGTTAACATACAATTCATATCGTCTGTCATACAAAATCGTCCCTTTTACATTAGAGTACTCACAGCGGACTGAAGTCGCTCTCAGAACTGTTCTACAAATTCAGGATCGTTTCCCTTCGGCACAAATGCGTTACTGTTTCTGCTCCTAACCTGCTTCGTTGCTTGCTCTCATTTCTACACACACCTCCAGATTTGGAGATTACAAGAACACAAGTATTTTGGCATGGTTCGCCATAATATTATACCATTTTCGCGGTACTTGTCTATATCAAGCACTAGGCAGCTTCCTACCGATCTCTAGCGCAACGTAATTCCCAAGATATGGAATGGAAATTTCTCTACAAACGCCAAACTTTAGAGAGGTGTAGCGTGCTACAGACCACTGAGTAACTACAAACATACAGAGGAAACTGATATTTCCACTCTCGAATACCGATGTCAGTGATGTACCAGATTCCAAATCATTTCTATAATTTACAAGCCAAGTAAGGTCTTTTCGATGTCTAGAGAACAAGCGAACGTGTCTTTCACATGCTAGATGCACACACCACAATCGATCTTCTCTCGACTAAATAAAGGCTCGAAATGTGCAGAAGCACGCAACTGAACAATTTACATGGAATGGATTAACGACAGTCCAGCGCAAACGCACCTCCATACACAATCTTCTCAAATTTCCATTTGATCACGAAAGCCGGCCAACGCATACTAAGTATCAGTTCGCTATTCAGTCATCTAGAGGATGGCAAAATTAACTCAGGTACATTCCTACACTCCAACAGACCTCTGCATTCAGACAGCTGCTGCCGTTAACGGGAAACGTGAATCATTCCCACCACAGACCATACATACACGGAATCATTCTAGAAAACCGGTCACATATATGTTTTATCATTATAATTACAATTAAATGTTACGATCGCAGTCTTAATTGAATGGCATTCGACAAAGAGCAAGGTATCTGGAGATAGAAATACCGCTACCTTTCTTACTCTTCTGTTTGTTATCACAATACCCCAAGTCAAATCCATACCCTCCTTCCGTCTAGACATTGTCATTTCCGTTCCACAAACACGTACTTTATAAACCTGATACTCAAATGTGAACATATGAAACATCCCCTACTACTAAGTATAATACTGCGTCAACAGCTGATTGCGTATGATACTAAATAATACTGATCGAAAATCAATGATGGATGGACATGTCTCTTACGTTTTTCTTGCGAGTGCTACCATTCTGTTTAGAAGCAGAAATGTAATCGACCAGATGTTAAAAAAAACCGATCCCAACCACTACTGTATGTTACTGTCACTTGGTTCTACAGATGCTATACCCGCTTCACGAACCGAGGTACGACATTACCTCTGAATGAGGTCGTTTTTTCTGGAAAAATACCGTGATGGTGATCGTAGGAATGTGTATTATCAAATCAACACATAGCCCACGATGCAACCTCGTAATAAAGTTGCCGCATTTTGAAAGTGATTCGGCTAAGGAACGTGGCATGTAAGCGATATTTGCGACTCCCTCACAACACCCCTATCTCAAGACCATATCAGAGCTTCCGCGATATGTCCACTGGGTTACAGGCTCTGAGAAGGACCACAAACAGTAGTAGTAGATGACGTGCCGATTGAGGTCACAAGAAAATGTACACTAGCTTCTCAGATATCTAGTGTTATGCTAATCGCTAGAATCGGTTCTTTTAATTCAAGTACATACCTGCGTTGGATCCTAGTGACAAGTCCTTTAATGATTACAACCACTACTCAATCATATTTCTGGCACTCTCATATCTCGAAACGAGTCACCTTTCCCGAACCTAGCTCCTACAATAAAATTCCTACATGTTTTTAGTCGCCCCCTATGCATCTTGGAACTGCTCTCATTTCTACAGCTTTCCGTTTGTAATCGTTCCAATTGAAGTCCGAACTGAGCAGAAGTCGGAGAAAGACGTATCCACCACCTTCTGCAACACTTGTAGAAACAGAACAACCTGAGTTACTGCAACAGAACCGTGTTTAGACCATTTGGTGGAAGTGCGCGCATTGTGGTACGTCTCCAACTCGTTACAGATACTACATCCCGAAGCAGATCTGCGTCCATTCAAATTAACCAGCCCAACGTGCTATCATCTTCTCTTCCCCCCAACAGAGAAAAATTACGAACTATAAAAGCTCATCCGATTTAGAAGTCACTTAGGCTCCAGTGCTAAGGCAATGATGCATAGCTGCGATGCGGTCCAGTGCGGAGAAAGAGATTTCACAATGCTCCCCAGAATAGCGCAGCATGTAGCCATCCAAGCATTCCTAACGGTATACCCAGTCCCTCACCGAATTTACATCTCAAACTGCTGCTGCTGTCTTTATGGCACTATCGTATTAAATAGATGGGCACTGCAGAGGCCACTTTAAAGTTTGATCATCTATACTTAGGCGAAAGATCGTATCCCATAAACTATACTAAATCGCATGAGACGGTCCCTCTGGTCCTGGTTCATACACTGTTTTCTAACACGCTTTGGTACAATGCCAAACATTTCGTTTTTCTGCCACGACTTCGAAGCCTGTACCAAGTTCTAAACTGATATTAAGAAGTTCTGATGCATGGCCTTTCGCAAGTGTAAATGATATTCTTACGGTGGATAGCATAACACGCCACACATCGGCTGATTTGAAATAAAAGACAGTTACAACATAAGCAAACTGGAAGAGTTTTAGGGCGACGGCATATGTTTCCAAACTACAAAGGTGATTCACGAGGTCTACATTTAGACTCATCTCTCACACTGATGAAATAGCTGATGGCTCTGCGTTCCCTTTGACTGTTTCCTCATATTGCACTCATGTACGTGATCAGTGTTTCGGCACCATCCACCCCAGCAAGCGACATCAGTCAATCATTATGTGGTAACCAACAGCGTGCCAGTTGAAGTATGGGATGGGAAAGACACCATCGATGAACTCCAATAATGAGCATCACAGTTGATAGCTTGAACAATTTCAGCAATTTTACAGTAACTTCAACACCAGTCAATGATCTGACAGCATGTTTCCCCAATTTTATTATCATAGCTAAACCTCCCCCTCTCCACTTTGCGAGTGTCATTACAAACATGCGTAGATGACTGTGCAGTACGTCCATTCAGTGCTAATTCTCGAACACATAAATCATCAAAGTATACCAGACAGCACCCTATATATTTCTATCACTTTGAGCATAGTGTTTAATTTAGGATCGATCTCTCTGTGTATGGGAGTCATAGAGCATTCTCGCTGTCTTAGGGTAAAATTAGAGAGTGAAAGACCCTCCTCACACTGCCATTGACCAACTCTCTCCGCAGCACCGTTAGCGAATTAATCTGTCACTGATCAGAAGAAGACAGCTACACTCCACATCTCGTGAGTGATTGGAGCTTTATGATTCCTCACCCATCTCGAGATGAGTCCATGTCGAGGAGGTCAGCACTCCTTATCGTTGTATAGTAACAGATTTCAAAGTGCTGTGATGTAACAGCAGACGGTTAAGAAGAATAAGGAATGAGTCATTTTTATACGCAATGGAGCTCCAGACGGATGGAGTTCGACTCATTTTTCATAAATCAACCAAGCTATAAACTCTAAATTTATTTACTTATTATTTATTTATTGTTCCGTGGGACCAAATTAAGGAAAAGTCTCCATGGTCATGGAACGAGTCAGTACATGAAATTATAACACGATAGTAGAAACAGATAAAATGAAATGTAAGTAACAATTTCAGGCGACAGTTCGTAAGAGTAAATAAAGAAAATCAACAACGTAACACTGGAATTTGCTTAATTTTTCAGCTCTTCTAGGAGCTCCTCGACAGTACAGAAGGAGTGAGGCATGAGGAAACTCTTCAGTTTAGACTTAAAAGTGTTTGGGCTACTGCTAAGATTTTTGAGTTCTTGTGGTAGCTTATTGAAAATTGATGCAGCAGAATAGTGCACTCCTTTCTGCACAAGAGTCAAGGAAGTGCATTCAACATGCAGATTTGATTTCTGCCTAGTATTAACTGAGTGAAAGCAGCTAACTCTTGGGAATAAGCTAATATTGCAACAACAAATGACATTAAAGAAAATATATACTGTGAGGGCAATGTCAGAATTCACAGACTGTTGAACAGGGGTCGACAAGAGGTTCTCGAACTTACACCGCATATAGCTCGAACAGCCCGTTTTTGAGCCAAAAATACCCTTTTTGAATCAGAAGAATTACCCCAAAAAATAATACCATATGACATAAGCGTATGAAAATATGCGAAGCAGACTACTTTTCGTATTGAACTGTCACTTATTTGAGATACTGTATTGTAGAAGTTGCTGGAAGTAAATTTTTTTCTAGTGTTCTGCCCGCGTGCATCAGTAGCGTGACATAGCATGCGTTATGCTCATATACAGCCACGTGGTTTAAAGCCCTGTCTACTTGCGATCGTTAACGGTAAACCTGTCGGTCATCAGTGGACTTCCACATCATGTGTGATGAAACGTGACACATTCCTCTAAACGAACTTTGATTTATGCGATGTACTCCATCCCCCCTGTCGCATCTTTAGTGTAAAATCGAGACTTCAGCGTCATAACTAAGGTAGCGATAGGAGCTTGTGAGGCGCTGCAATCCCTGTGTACACATTTGTCTGACAGATGTGCTGTTTACAGAGTTAGTGATGGAATGACTTCTTATTTTCACATGCCGGACGCTGCTGATTTCGGTTTATCTGTTTCCTTGTAGGATGTATCCCACTCTATTAACGATCATTTTGTATAGGCTTGATGCAGGCATCGTATGATTTCTGAACTGTGATCGGATGTGAACAGTGGACGCTATATGTCTCTGGAAAGCTATATTGTGCTCGTATCACATAGAGCAAGTGTTGTACGGAAATATTTTTTTCGTTTTTACGATTTGATAACATAGTTTATCGTAGAGAAACCGGGAAGAAGGATATATGTGATGCGCTTGAAATATATTTCTCACAATGGAATATTAACAAGGCTACACTCTATACGACTGATAGGTCGGAAACGCAGGCGATGTAACATTACAGTCCGTTTTAAGTGCAGAACGTTGTAGTCTTAGGAGTGTGTGTGATTGTGACATCTCTTACCATTACATTCAGATCCTGATCCTAGACTCTAGAACAATACTTTAGAGTTGATAGCTTGGTTGATTTACGGAAAAATGTGTCGAACTCGATCCGTCTGAGCTCCATCGTGTATAAAAATTACTTATTTCTTGTTCTGAAACGTCCCCTTAGAAAAATTATACATAACTGTGCTTAAACTGACACACAATATTTTTTAGCGCAACGCAATCTGACATTTAAAAATCCCTACGAAAGAATGGCCCGACTAACATTAACCTATACGTTTCACAAATCACTTACCTCACAAAAATGTTCGTTGCTCAAGCTACTGCAGTACAGCGAGCTCCACTACTGCCAGCTAAATAAAAGATTCAAACTACGGAAGGCACTAGCTACTGATAGGCATAGTTAGCGAAGGAAAGATTTTAATAGAGAACAAACAATGTATTTACCTTAATAGTCGTAATATATGTAGCAGTTCATGACATCCAGTCTTACAAATTTCAAAACTCCGCCATCTCTCTCCCCACATCCACCACTGCTGGCCGCTCACCTCCAACTGCACAACGCTACGCGCCGCTAACAGCCAGCTGCCCAACACTACAATGGCAGACAAGAATGCAAACTAGCCACAGACTGCACACAGCACAGCCAGTGATTTTTCATACAGAGCGCTACGTGGCGTTACCAATAAGAAAACCTAAACAGCCTACTTACAGTTCTTCTTAACTGTCTGCTATTAAGGCACTTTGAAATCTTTTACTATACATCGATAAGGAGTGCTGAACTCCTCCGCATGGATGCATCTCGAGATGGGTGAGGACTCGGAAAGCTCCAGTCATTCACGAGACGTGGAGTGTAGCTGTCTTCTTCTGGTCAGTAACAGATTAATTCGCTAACGGTGCTGCAGGAAGGGTTGGTCAATGGCAGCGTGAGGAGGATCTTTCACTCTCTAATTTTACCCTAAGACAGCGAGAATGCTCTATGACTCCCATACACAGAGAGATCGATCCTAAATTAAACACTGTGCTCGAGGTGATAGAAATATGTAGAGTGCTGTCTGGTATCCTTCGATGATTTACGTGTTCGAGAATTAACACTGAATGTACATACTGCACAGTTAAGTTTGCCGCTTATGTCAGAAGCAGAGTGGTATCCAGCGCAGCCACTGTAGAGTTTATAGAAGTGAAAGGGGGAACGACATGTAGTTTTCTTCCAATGCTAACAGCTCACGCGCGTGGGCAACTAGCGCCGATCAGCTGCTATGGTATATCTGTCAAACGAATGTACTACGGATTCGTGAATGCGCATCTTAGAGACGACCGTCCTCAGATGTGGTACATGTTTGTAGCAACTAATATGCCATCAAATTAAGGATGCTGTAATGCAATGCAATGAGGAAAAGAAAAATTTCATTTAAAACTTTTAAGAAATATTCGTGATGGTGCCTCGTAATCCGATTACTGTGATTAATTACTATAACATAGTAATTAATGTAGGTTACCAATTAATAGCGAGATCGGTATAGGAAGGTATGGTAAAGTGGCCAAGTAAAAGCGGCCATTGCCTACTTTTTGCTCTGGACAACGCTGCTGCCTGCCGAGAAGAGCTCACACTAGTTCGTATATACAGCGCCAGTGTTGTCAGTGAGATTGACAGAGGAAGCTTGTTCCGTTATTTTTGAGTGAAAACTTTATTGTTTCTGAGTCGTATGATGTAAGATAAATCATTTGTATTATTCTTGTTACCTCCCTTAGGATACATGGAGGGTAATAATTGTTTCAATATAAATGGTTAAACAACATCTTTTGGCCTACAAATGTAGTTCCTTGTCATTTAGTACAGATTGATAGTTTCTTCTGTAGATCACCAATGCCGATATGGCGTCCGGTCGGCAAAGGTGGCAACACTAGTCGTTGGGTAGAGTGGCCAAAGTGTTCACCCGATAAGGATTAGTTGTTTCCAAAAAACACACATAATAGAACTGGTAAAATTGACTTCTAAACCATTTACACACGAATCTATCATTCTCCATTCCGTTACTATGTGACAGTTGTGAATTAATAAACATATGTTGTTTAAAACCGTCTGTATTCTGTTGTACTCTCATGCTCATAAATTAAGGATAATGCTGATACACGGTGAAACAACACTTTGGTGGGCGGCCTGCGGGTTTAAATCACCTCATATGACCTGCGGTCGTCGCACGGTGGCGCTGGTAGCAGTTCATATAAGCAGAGGTGTGTTTGTTGGTGCATGTCAGAGTGCGGTGCAGTGAGTAAGCGTGCAGACGTTTTCAGACGTTCTAATGGTGACTGTGTGTCGAAAATGGCTCAAAGAACACATATTGATGACATTATGAGGGGTGGAATACTAGGGCGACTGGAGGCTGGTCAAACACAGCAGGTCGTAGCACGGGCCCTCCCTGTGCCACAAACTGTGATCTCAAGATTAAGGCAATGATTCCAGCAGACAGGAAACGTGTCCAGGCGTACAGTACGGAACGTCCACAGTGTACAACACCACCAGAAGACCGATTTCTCACCATCAGTGTCCACAGACGGCCACGGAGTACTGCAGGTAGCCTTGCTTGGGACCTTACAGCAGCCACTGGAACAGTTGTCTCGAGACATGGTTTATTCGCCCAGAGACCTGCAAGGCGCATTACACTGACCCCTGGTCACAGGAGAGCCCGTAAAGCCTGGTTCAAAATGGCTCTGAGCGCTATGGGACTTAACATCTCAGGTCATCAGTCCCCTAGAACTTAGAACTACTTAAACCTAACTAACCTAAGTACATCACACACATCCATGCCCGAGGCTGGATTCGAACCTGTGACCGTAGTGATCGCGCGGTTCCAGACTGAAGTTCCTAGAACCGCTCGGCCACCAGAGGCCGGCAGTGAAGTCTGGTGTTAAGAACACAGTACATAGTCATTGGAACAGTGATCCTAGGTTATGTTCACGAACGAGTCCAGGTACAGTGACCAGTGATTATCGATGGGTTTTCATCTGACGTGAACCAGAAACCAAATACGAACCCCTTAATGTCCTTGAAAGTTACCTGTATGGAGGTCGTGGTTTGATGGTGTGGGATGGGATTATGATTGGTGCACGTACACCTGTGCATGCTTTGACAGAGGACCTGTAACAGGTCAGGTGTATCGGGACGTCATTTTGTACCATTATGTCCACCTTCTCAGGGGTGCAGTGGGTCCCACCTTCCTCCTGATGGACGATAACGCACGGCCCCTCGAGCTGCCATCGTGGAGGAGTACCTTGAAACAGAAGATATCAGGCGAATGGAGTGGCCTGCCTGTTCTCCAGACCTAAACCCCATCGAGCACGTCTGGGATGCTGTCGGTCAATGCATCGCTGCACGTCTTCAAACCCCTAGTGCCTGTCAGGAACTCTGACAGGCACTGATACACGTATGGGATGCTATACCCCAGCAGTTGCTTGACCACCTGATCCAGAGTATGCCAACCCGTTGTGCGGCCTGTGTACGTGTGCATGGTGATCATATCCCATACTGGTGTCGGGGTAAATGTGCAGGAAACAGTGGCTTTTTGTAGCACATGTGTTTCGGGACGGTTTTCTCAAGTTATCACCAATACCGTGGACTTACAGATCTGTGTCGTGTTTGTTCCCTATGTGCCTATACTATTAGCGCCAGTTTTGTGTAGTGCCACCTTGTAAGGCACCACATTCTGCAATTATCCTTAATTTATGAGCATGAGTGTATTTGGCCTGACACAAGAGTCCTGTTGAAAGCGGTCTGGTGCAGCCACTTGGTATCCTTCTATATAGTAGGACGTGATAACGCCCACAAACTATGCCCTGAAATCAGAAAAATGAACACGGGATTGTGTTGCGATGACACTGGCCACAGTACCCACTTACATATGGAAAACTTGTCACTATGTAAGCCTTCTGAAAAATGCATGTAGTTCAAAAATAGACCTATAATTTTCTTTTACACTTAAAAAGATTAGGTGTAATACTTGACAATACGTAATTCAAAATGTGTAAGTCGTAAGCTTTTATCAATAACCATGGTTTGGTGAAAATTGAATTTCTCTTTCACCCCCACCCCTTTTCTATGAGGCACGAGGTGTCGCCCTAAAATGCCAATGTTCGCTCTTAAGCAAAGACGTTTGACGATCGCTGCGCAAGCTCATAAAGGAAGTGAAAATCAGCTTCAAAATTTGTGCCGAATAGATAGACGGACAAGAAAGCGACATAATAAGAACGTATTAAAATAGATGGTTCAATTGGTCTACTAACAATTTGCACTTATCGAGCTACGTTGTCACCCTTATGGGCGACCATAAACTTTTATCGACTGCTGCGATCTCATCGCCCGTGGAGGCTCCGCCTTCCGCCACCACTGGCGTCTGCGACGTCTTTTGTTTTTACTGGAAAGCAGAGAACACAGCATTGTTCGCCTCGCTGCAGCGTGCGAGACGCCTTTTACAAGACGGTCCACTTCACAGACTGCTTCTCAGTTCGCTCCATTTCCTTCCGTGCCTCCCTCTTTCCGACCAGCTCCGCAATAACCATGACATTCTAACAGTGAAAAATGTCTTTTGTTACTTCCCGCCATTTATTTGAGCTTCAGTGGGTCGTAATACCAGAAAAAATAGTACGCTTCAGCTACTAGCACAAAAGACACCAATGATTTTTCAGTGTCTTTTACTAGCATATGAATGCATACGAGTTTTTTAACGACCTCGGTGCTGAAAACTCACATATAGTGAGGACACTCAATTTTCAGTGTCGATACAGTGAGAAGAGTTCATGAAACACATTACTTCCCAAAAGGTATCGGGCGGCGATCATGACTGTATAATTAAAGAAAGTTGGATTCGTCGAAATGTGGCTCGTGGAGTATAAATGTAACCAGTGCTGTTTTTCGGGGGGACGCTGGGGGATGCGTACCGCTAAACTTTTTCGTCGACAAAGTAACTTTTTTACGATTTTTAGAACATGGAAGAATGCCAAAGATTTATTTCACGGACGTAATTTTTTTATTTAATTTTTTCGTGCTGGTAATTGCAATACGAACAATACCAGTGCAGTTTTTGGTGGGAAAAGCGATGCCATTGACTGTTTCAAGCATTTCGAAGCTGCGGCAACCGTTCTCGACAACTGAATCGCTGGCAGCCAGTTCGACAAATATGCAGTGCCCTCGCCCGCGAATAATGGGCGATGGTAGTGGTAAACGGATATATGTATGATCAAATGCCGAGCTACCGATAGATGTCTCTATGGTGCCGCTACCATGATGATGTTGATGACGTCATGGCTAAAAGCAGACGGGTGGTATCCCATGCTTCAGTTATAAGCAATTTTTGCTGCATTATATTCACTGTCGGAATACCTTCAAACTTTTTTTTAGAAAGAAAAGCACTGAATGTAATTACATAAATTTCTTAAACCGGAAAAACTGATATACAGTGAAAAGACTAAGTTCGTGGTTGATTTAATGTTTCACAAACCGTTTTATTTCTAAACGTCGTCACTTTCATGTGTTCACAGCTGACGGATTTCGGTCAGCATTTGACATCTTCGGAACCTCTTCTAAAATACATAATATTATGTTTGCATCAGTTGTACATTGTCACAATCGTTAACAAAGTCACAACGACGAAAAGTACGACTTGTGCATATCATATATGCTTTTCACTAGTCCGTTTTTCTTTCCTTCCGCAAAGTAACTCTACCGCTCTTTTGCCAGTGACACATTTTAAACGCACGTATTAGTATCGCACCATTTCAATAGGTCCTAACATTGCAATCAACTATGCCGAGCATACATTTCAAATCGAAGAACAGGCAAGTTCACAACAGCACATGCATAAAGAACGGATACAATTACAGATAGAATTGGGTCTACTTGTTCGTCAGTTACATTGGAAGTAGCTATACTGATCACGTATAAAACAGTATGGTTTGGACTAATAACCTTACCAGAATTTGTGTTCGAATATTTGTTATGTTTGTTAACAAATACTGACACTTCTCTCCCCATCCTTCTCCCTCCCCCCTCCCCACGAACTACACTCCTGGAAATTGAAATAAGAACACCGTGAATTCATTGTCCCAGGAAGGGGAAACTTTATTGACACATTCCTGGGGTCAGATACATCACATGATCACACTGACAGAACCACAGGCACATAGACACAGGCAACAGAGCATGCACAATGTCGGCACTAGTAGTGTATATCCACCTTTCGCAGCAAAGCAGGCTGCTATTCTCCCATGGAGACGATCGTAGAGATGCTGGATGTAGTCCTGTGCAACGGCTTGCCATGCCATTTCCACCTGGCGCCTCAGTTGGACCAGCGTTCGTGCTGGACGTGCAGACCGCGTGAGACGACGCTTCATCCAGTCCCAAACATGAATGGGGGACAGATCCGGAGATCTTGCTGGCCAGGGTAGTTGACTTACACCTTCTAGAGCACCTTGGGTGGCACGGGATACATGCGGACGTGCATTGTCCAGCTGGAACAGCAAGTTCCCTTGCCGGTCTAGGAATGATAGAACGATGGGTTCGATGACGGTTTGGATGTACCGTGCACTATTCAGTGTCCCCTCGACGATCACCAGAGGTGTACGGCCAGTGTAGGAGATCGCTCCCCACACCATGATGCCGGGTGTCGGCCCTGTGTGCCTCGGTCGTATGCAGTCCTGATTGTGGCGTTCACCTGCACGGCGCCAAACACGCATACGACCATCATTGGCACCAAGGCAGAAGCGACTCTCATCGCTGAAGACGACACGTCTCCATTCGTCCCTCCATTCACGCCTGTCGCGACACCACTGGAGGCGGGCTGCATGATGTTGGGGCGTGAGCGGAAGACGGCCTAACGGTGTGCGGGACCGTAGTCCAGCTTCATAGAGACGGTTGCGAATGGTCCTCGCCGATACCCCAGGAGCAACAGTGTCCCTAATTTGCTGGGAAGTGGCGGTGCGGTCCCCTACGGCACTGCGTAGGATCCTACGGTCTTGGCGTGCATCCATGCGTCGCTGCGGTCTGGTCCCAGGTCGACGGGCACGTGCACCTTCCGCCGACCACTGGCGAAAACGTCGATGTACTGTGGGGACCTCACGCCCCACGTGTTGAGCAATTCGGCGGTATGTCCACCCGGCCTCCCGCATGCCCACTATAAGCCCTCGCTCAAAGTCCGTCAACTGCACATACGGTTCACGTCCGGAGCAAGTATGGTGGGTCTGGCACACAGGTGTCAATGTGTTCTTTTTTCCATTTCCAGGAGTGTATATATCTTACCGTGGTGGGAACGGCTTACATGTCTCTACGCTACTTATAACCAGACCCTAAGAGCAACCACATTGGAGGGAAACTGTGGAGAAACCAAATAAAGGTGAGGTTCCTAAAACGTGCAGCAGCCTCACCGGTAATTCAGGGGGAACATTCTCTAGACGATGGACTGATTGTAACATTAGCTAACAAAGCATTGCTACAGCCCGAGAATAAGCAGCTCTATCATATGGCTTAATAAAGGTGGAATCCTCTTGGATAAAATATTCTGGAGGTTAAATAGTCCCCCTCCTACCTAGATCTTTGAACGGGAACCACCCAGGATGACGATGTCATGAAGAGAAACAAAACTGGCGTTCTAGGTGTCAAAGCGTGGAATTTAGATAAGCAGGTAGGCAGGGTAGAGAAATTAAAATGAGAGATAGGTAAGTTAAAGTAACATAGAATGCGAATTAGTGAAGTTCAGTCACCGGGGAGAACACTACTGCCGGTCATGGGTATTGCAGTAGTAGGTCTAATAGTAAATAAGAAAACAGGGACGCTGGTACGCTACTATGAACAGAATAGTGAACGCCTTATGGTGGACAAAGATGATACAAAGCCAACACCCACTACAGTAATACAAGTTAATAAGCCGCCTAGTTCAACTTCCGCATATGATGAAGATATTGATATAATGTACGATTAATGAAAGAAAATATTCACGTAACTAAGGGAAACGAACTCAGGATAATACAAGAAGGACGAGAAGGAAATGTAATAGGAGAACGTGGACGGGGGGACTGAAAAGGTAAGCCGCCTCGTGGGAATTTTTACCGATCACAGTTTAATCATTGGTAATTCTTGGTTTCACAATAGAAAGTTATATACATGGAAGAGACCTGGAGACACTAGAAAGATTCGGATAGATTGTAGAAAGGTAAGAGATATCAAGCCAGATTTTAAGCTACAAATCATTTTAAGGGGCAGATGTCAACTCCTGTCATAATTTGTTGGTCCGTAACAGCAGGTTGATACTGAAGAAACTGCTGATAGGTAGGAGTTAACGAGACGGGATCTCGATACATTGAAGGAAACATAGGTTGCTGAGAGTTTCAAAGGCTGCATTTGACAAGAATTGACTGACACAATTGATAGGAATCCATCAGAAAACGAATGTGTAGCTTTCCGAAATAAAGTAGTGGAGGTAGTAGAGGATCAAATAGGCTAAAAGACAAGGCCCAGTAAAAGTTCGTGTGTAACACAAGCAATATTAAATTTAACTGACTCAAGGAGAAAATATAAAAATGCGGCAAATAAAGCAGGAAACAGAGAATACAGTCGTCCCAGAAATAAACTGATAGAAAGTGAAAAACGGTAAGTCAGTAACTGCTTGACGAGAATTGTAAGGCGGCAGCAGCGTGCATGGCTAAGGGAAAGATAGATCCAGCGTATGGGACAATTAAAAAAGTTTTGGAGACAAGAGAAGCACCATTATTAATAATAATAGCTCATAAGATAAACCTATGCAAAGGAAAGAACAAAAACCTGAAAAGTGGAAGGAATATATAGAGGCTTTATACAAAGGACTTCAAGACAGTATTACAGAAAGAGGTAGTAGATGAAGTCGAGATGGGACGTAAGATATGAAGAGAAGAATTTGACAGAACACTGAAAGGCCTAAGTCGAAACAAGGCTCAAGACGCGGACGACATTCCCTCAGAATGACTGGTATGGTACGGTGAGAAAAATTTGACGGAGTGCTGAAAGACCCAAGTCGAAACAAGATTCATGAAGTGGGTGACATTCCCTGAGAATAACTGATCCCTCCAGCTCTAATTATATCTGTTATGAACATCAAACCAATAAGAGTGACAGCAAAATACATAATTAATGATAAAACCTCGAAACATCTGCATTTACATTTACATCAACATGATTATTCTGCAATTCACAGTCCGCTGCTCGTGGTCTAGTGGCTAGCGTTGCTGCCTCTGGATCACGGGGTCCCGGGTTCGATTCCCGGTCGGAATGGGGATTTTTCTCTGCCCAGGGGCTGTGTGTTTGTGTTATACTCTTCATTTCGGATCACGGGCTGGCGACAGGAAGGGTATCTGGCCACCGCTTAAATTAACCCTGCCGAATCCGACCCTAACCATACCGAACTTGCGACACTGCTTGACAAAGGCATAAGGAAAAGAAGAAGAAGGAGAAGAAGAGACTCTGCAATTCACAATTCAGTGCCTGGCAGATGTTTCATCGAAGCAGCTACACGATAAATCACACAAACCTAAAGGCTGTAAGTTCAATTAAATACTTAGGGATTACATTCACGAGTAACTTAAATCGGAACGATCTCACAGATAACGTTGTGGGAAAGGCAAACCAAAGACTACGACTTATTGGCAGAACATTTAAAAAATATAACAGGCCTACTAAAGAGTCTGCTTACACTACGTTTGTACGCCCTCTTCCTGGAGTATTGCAGTGTGGTGTGGGATGCTCATTGAACTTCTCTGTCATTCCACACTCTAACAGCGTGCGGGAAAAACGAACACTTAAATCTTTCCATGCGAGCTCTGCTTTCTCTTATATGATGATCACTTCTTCCTATACAGGAGGGCGCCAACGAAATATTTTCACACTCTGAGGAGAAACTTGTTGACTGAAATTTCATGAGAAGGTCCTGCCGCAACGAAAAACGGCTTTGTTTTAATGACTGTAACCCCAGTTCGTAACACTCTGTCCCTTACTTCGCGATAATACAAAACAAACTGCCCTTATTTGAAGTTTTTCAATGTCCTCCGTCAGTCCTATCTCACGCACATCCCACACCACACAGTAATACCCCAGAAGAGTGTGCACAAACGTAGTGTAAGCAGTCTCTTCAGTAGACCTGTTACATTTTCTAAGTGTTCTGCCAATAAATTGCCGTCTTTTATTTGCCTTCCCCACAGCGTTATCCGTGTGATCGTTCCAATTTATGTTATTTGCTTGTAATCCCCAAGAATTTAGTTGAGTTTACAACCTTTAGGTTTGTGTGATTTTTCGTGTACCTGAAATTTAGCGGATTCCTTTTGGTACTCATGTGGACGACTTCACAGTTTTCAAGGTTAAGAATCAGTTGCCACGTTTGCACCATACCTATATTTGCCTATATAATTTTGCAATTGGTTTTGATCATATGATGACATTACAAGACGGTAAATGACAACTTCACCTGCAAACAATTTCAGAGGGCTGCTCAGATTGTCTCCTCAATACTTTATGTAAATAAGGAACAACAGAGGGCCAATTACACTCCCTTGGGGGACGGCAGACATTACTTCTGTTGTACTCGATGACTTCCCGTCTGTTATTACGAACCGTGATCTTTCCGTCAGGAAATCACACAACTGAGATTAGACTCCATAGGCATGCAATTTAATTACATGTCACTTGTGAGAAACGGTATCAAAATCCTTTTGGAAAGCTAAAAAATGGAATCAATTTGACATCCTCTGTCGATAGTACTCATTATTTCGTGAGAGTAAAATACTAGGTGTGTTTCATAAGAGCGATATTTTCTGAATCGATGTTGGCTATTTGTCAATAAATCATTTCTTCGGGGTGATTCATAATGTTCGAGCACAGTACACGATCCAATATCCTAATGCAAATCGACATTCGTAATATGGATTTGTAAATCAGCAGATTACTCCTGTTTCCTTTCTTGAGTATTGGTGTGACTTGTGCAACTTTCCAGACTTTGGCTTCGGATCATTCTGCGAGCGAGCGGTTGTACATGATTGCTAAGTATGGAGCTACTGTATCAGCATACTCTGAAAGGAACCTGACTGGTATACAATTTGGACCGACGACCTTCACTTTCTTAAGTGTTTTAAGCTGCTTCGCTAGGCCAAGGATACCTACTGCTAAGTTACTCACGTTGGCAGTTGTTCTTCATTCGAATTCTGGAATACCGAGCGAGATGGCACAATGGTTAGCACACAGGATTCGCATTGGGGAGGACGACGGCTCAAACCCGCGTCCGGCCATCCTGACTTAGGTTTTCCGTGATTTCTCTAAATCCCATCAGGCAAATGCCGCCATGTTTCCTTTGAAAGGGCACGGTATATTTCCTTTCCTAATCCGGTCTGGTGCTTCGTCTCTAATGACCTCGTTGTCGACGGGACGCTAAACATTAATCTCCTACTCCTCTTCGAATTCTGGAACATTTATTTCGTCTTTTTTTGTGAAGGAATTTCGGAAAACCATTTTAGTAACTCTGCATTAGTGGCACTGCCGTCAATAATATCACTACTGTTGTCGCGCAGTGAAGGTACTGATTGAGTCTTGCCGCTGGTATGTTTCACACACGACCAGAGTCTCTTCGTTTTTGCCTGATTTCGAGAAAGAGTTTCGCTGTGGAAACTATTAACAGCATCTCGCACAGATGGCGCTAAATTTCGAGCTTCTGTAAAACTAATCCAATCTTGGAGATTTTGCATTCTTTGAAATTTGATATGCTTTTTTGGTTCCTTCAGTGACGGTGTTCTGACCTGTTTAGTGTACCATGGGGGATCACTACCGTCCCTTATTAATTTGTCTGATATATATCTCTCAAACCTGCCACAAGCTTCAAAACCAGTTTCGATAAAATACACTCCTGGAAATTGAAATAAGAACACCGTGAATTCATTGTCCCAGGAAGGGAAACTTTATTGACACATTCCTGGGGTCAGATACATCACATGATCACACTGACAGAACCACAGGCACATAGACACAGGCAACAGAGCATGCACAATGTCGGCACTAGTACAGTGTATATCCACCTTTCGCAGCAATGCAGGCTGCTATTCTCCCATGGAGACGATCGTAGAGATGCTGGATGTAGTCCTGTGGAACGGCTTGCCATGCCATTTCCACCTGGTGCCTCAGTTGGACCAGCGTTCGTGCTGGACGTGCAGACCGCGTGAGACGACGCTTCATCCAGTCCCAAACATGCTCAATGGGGGACAGATCCGGAGATCTTGCTGGCCAGGGTAGTTGACTTACACCTTCTAGAGCACGTTGGGTGGCACGGGATACATGCGGACGTGCATTGTCCAGCTGGAACAGCAAGTTCCCTTGCCGGTCTAGGAATGATAGAACGATGGGTTCGATGACGGTTTGGATGTACCGTGCACTATTCAGTGTCCCCTCGACGATCACCAGAGGTGTACGGCCAGTGTAGGAGATCGATCCCCACACCATGATGCCGGGTGTTGGCCCTGTATGTCTCATCTACATCTACATCTACATGACTACTCTGCAATTCACATTTAAGTGCTTGGCAGAGGGTTCATCGAACCACAATCATACTATCTCTCTACTATTCCACTCCCGAACAGCGAGCGGGAAAAACGAACACCTAAACCTTTCTGTTCGAGCTCTGATTTCTCTTATTTTATTTTGATGATCATTCCTACCTATGTAGGTTGGGCTCAACAAAATATTTTCGCATTCGGAAGAGAAAGTTGGTGACTGAAATTTCGTAAAAAGGTCTCGCCGCGACGAAAAACGTCTATGCTGTAGTGATTTCCATCCCAACTCGTGTATCATATCTGCCACACTCTCTCCCCTATAACGCGATAATACAAAACGAGCTGCCCTTCTTTGCACCCTCTCGATGTCCTCCGTCAATCCCACCTGGTAAGGATCCCACACCGCGCAGCAATATTCTAACAGAGGACTTGTTGCATCTTCTAAGTGTCCTGCCAATGAAACGCAACCTTTGGCTCGCCTTCCCGACAATATTATCTATGTGGTCCTTCCAACTGAAGTTGTTTGTAATTTTAACACCCAGGTACTTAGTTGAATTGACAGCCTTGAGAATTGTACTATTTATCGAGTAATCGAATTCCAACGGATTTCTTTTGGACCTCATGTGGATCATCTCACACTTTTCGTTATTTAGCGTCAACTGCCACCTGACACACCATACAGCAATCTTTTCTAAATCGCTTTGCAGCTGATACTGGTCTTCGGATGACCTTACTAGACGGTAAATTACAGCATCATCTGCGAACAACCTAAGAGAACTGCTCAGATTGTCACCCAGGTCATTTATATAGATCAGGAACAGTAGACGTCCCAGGACGCTTCCCTGGGGAACACCTGATATCACTTCAGTTTTACTCGATGATTTGCCGTCTATTACTACGAACTGCGACCTTCCTGACAGGAAATCACGAATCCAGTCGCACAACTGAGACGATACCCCATAGCTCCGCAGCTTGATTAGAAGTCGCTTGTGAGGAACGGTGTCAAAAGCTTTCCGGAAATCTAGAAATACGGAATCAACTTGAGATCCCCTGTCGATAGCGGCCATTACTTCGTGCGAATAAAGAGCTAGCTGCGTTGCACAAGAGCGATGTTTTCTGAAGCCATGCTGATTACGTGTCAATAGATCGTTCCCTTCGAGGTGATTCATAATGTTTGAATGCAGTATATGCTCCAAAACCCTACTGCAAACCGACGTCAATGATATAGGTCTGTAGTTAAATGGATTACTCCTACTACCCTTCTTGAACACTGGTGCGACCTGCGCAATTTTCCAATCTGTAGGTACAGATCTATCGGTGAGCGAGCGGTTGTATATGAGTGCTAAGTAGGGAGCTATAGTATCAGCGTAATCTGAAAGGAACCTAATCGGTATACAATCTGGACCTGAAGACTTGCCCGCATCAAGCGATTTGAGTTGCTTCGCAACCCCTAAGGTATCTACTTCTAAGAAACTCATGCTAGCAGATGTTCGTGTTTCAAATTCTGGAATATTCCATTCGTCTTCCCTGGTGAAGGAATTTCGGAAAACTGCGTTCAATAACTCCGCTTTAGCGGCGCAGTCGTTGATAACAGTACCATCGGCACTGCGCAGCGAAGGTATTGACTGCGTCTTGCCGCTTGTGTACTTTACATACGACCAGAATTTCTTCGGATTTTCTACCAAATTTCGAGACAATGTTTCGTTGTGGAACCTATTAAAGGCATCTCGCATCGAAGTACGTGCCAAATTTTAGCCCATCTTCAGGATTTCGCGTTCTTCTGAACTTCGCATGCTTTTTCCGTTGCCTCTGCAACAGCGTTCGGACCTTTTTTGTGTACCACGGGGGATCCGTTCCATCTCTTACCAATTTATGAGGTATGAATATCTCAATTGCTGTTGCTACTATATCTTTGAATTTGAGCCACATCTCGTCTACATTCGCATAGTCAGTTCGGAAGGAATGGAAATTGTCTTTTAGGAAGGCTTCTAGTGGCACTTTATCCGCTTTTTTAAATAAAATTATTTTGCGTTTGTTTCTGATGGATTTGGAAGAAATGGTATTGAGCCTAGCTACAATGACCTTGTGATCACTAATCCCTGTATCAGTCATGATGCTCTCTATCAGCTCTGGATTGTTTGTGGCCAAGAGGTCAAGTGTGTTTTCGCAACCATTTACAATTCGCGTGGGTTCGTGGACTAACTGCTCTAAATAATTTTCGGAGAATGCATTTAGGACAATCTCGGAGGACGTTTTGTGCCTACCACCGGTTTTGAACAAGTATTTTTGCCAACATACCGAGGGTAGGTTGAAGTCCCCACCAACTATAACCGTATGAGTGGGGTATTTATTTGTTACGAGACTCAAACTTTCTCTGAACTGTTCCGCAACTGTATCATCGGAGTCTGGGGGTCGGTAGAAGGAGCCAATTATTAACTTAATTCGGCTGTTAAGTATAACCTCCACCCACACCAATTCGCACAGAGTATCTACTTCGACTTCACTACAAGATAAACCACTACTGACAGACACCAACACACCACCACCAATTCTGCCTAATCTATCTTTCCTGAACACCGTCTGAGACTTCGTAAAAATTTCTGCAGAACTTATTTCAGGCTTTAGCCAGCTTTCTGTACCTATAACGATATCAGCTTCTGTGCTTTCTATTAGCGCTTGAAGCTCAGGGACTTTTCCAGCGCAACTACAACAGTTTACAACTATAATTCCGACTGTTCCTTGATCCAAGCACGTCCTGTAATTGCCAAGCACCCTTTGACATTGCAGCCCATCCCGCACTTTCCCGAGGCCTTCTAACCTAAAAAACCGCCCAGTCCACGCCACACAGCCTCCGCTACCCGTGTAGCCGCCAGCTGAGTGTAGTGAACTCCTGACCTATTCAGCGGAACCCGAAACCCCACCACCCTATGGCGCAAGTCAAGGAATCTGCAGCCAATACGGTCGCAAAACCGTCTGAGCCTCTGATTCAGACCCTCTGCACCAAAGGTCCGCAGTCGGTTCTGTCAACGATGCTGCAGATGGTGAGCTCTGCCTTCATCTCGTAAGCAAGACCGGCAGCCTTCACCAAATCAGATAGCCGCTGGAATCCAGAGAGAATTTCCTCAGATCCAAAGCGACACACGTCATTAGTGCCGACATGTGCCACCACCTGCAGCTGGCTGCACCCTGTGCTCTTCATGGCATCCGGAAGGACCCTTGCCACATCAGGAATGACTCCTCCCGGAATGCACACGGAGTGCACACTGGATTTCTTCCCCTCCTTAGCCGCCATATCCCTAAGGGGCCCCATTACGCGCCTAACATTGGAGCTCCCAACTACCAGTAAGCCCAACCTCTGCGATTGCCCGGACCTTGAAGGCTGAGAATGATCCTCTGAAACAGGGCAGGCAGCTGCATCTGGCTCAGCCAGAGACAGTGCCTGAAACCGGTTTGTCAGACGCACCGGGGAGGCTTTCTGATCAGCTTCCGGGGACGCCTTTCGCTGCCTGCCACGCCTTGGAACGACCTCCCAATCAACCACAGGCGAGGGCTCAGCCCCACTGCGGGCAGCAACCGAGGCAACCACAGCGGCAGACCGATCTGGGGACAGACGGGATGAGGTTGACATCCCCGTGATACCCGAGTCCGGCTCCCCACAGTGGTGCCCATTGGCAACAGCCTCAAGCTGCGCGACCGAAGTCAGCGCCGATTGCAGCTGTGAGCGAAGGGATGCCAAGTCAGCCCTCATCCGAACACAGCAATCGCAGTCCCTGTCCATTCTAATCGATGTTTAACAACAGTTACTGAAACACGAGTCGGTGCCTAGATAACGCAAGCGGAACACGCAAAGAATGTATCAACTAACCTGTACAAATGCCTAACGACTGCGCTACAATCTGCTGAATTTACGATTACAGTAACTAAAACTCGAAATTGCACCTCCTATACGAAACTCACACGCAATTTAAATAAGAATCTACGAAGTAAACACTAAAGCGCGATGCTACAACTGTCAAATACTATAATACGCCCGAAATATATGAATTAAACAATGCAAGTACCCAAAAACACGCAAAGAAATTAAACTATGTAACAAATAAGTAAGCTAGGGTTATACGACTTGCTGCTGCAGCTGCTTATCCAACGGCGGCAGGGAGCACACTGACTGGCCAACCGACTCTGGCCGTTCACAACAAAAACAGAAGACAGACGACTACGCAAATTTGCACTATTCAGGTACTAAGGCGCGATGCTACAACCCTCAAATACTATAATACGCCCGAAATATACGAATTAAACAATGCAAGTACCCAAAAACACGCAAAGAAATTAATTAAACTATGTAACAAATAAGTAAGCTAGGGTTATACGACTTGCTGCTGCAGCTGCTTATCCAACGGCGGCAGGGAGCACACTGACTGTGAGCAATCGACACTGGCCGTTCACAACAAAAACAGAAGACAGACGACTACGCGAATTTGCACTATTCAGGTACTAGGGCGCGATGCTACAACCCTCAAATACTATAATACGCCCGAAATATACGAATTAAACAATGCAAGTACCCAAAAACACGCAAAGAAATTAATTAAACTATGTAACAAATAAGTAAGCTAGGGTTATACGACTTGCTGCTGCAGCTGCTTATCCAACGGCGGCAGGGAGCACACTGTCCTGATTGTGGCGTTCACCTGCACGGCGCCAAACACGCATACGACCATCATGGCACCAAGGCAGAAGCGACTCTCATCGGTGAAGACGACACGTCGCGCAACTAGCGCCATTCGATGGCCAACACCGCGGTTCCTGGTGTGTCCGCTGTGCCGTTCGTGTGATCATTGCTTGTACAGACCTCTCGCAGTGTCCGGAGCAAGTATGGTTGGTCTGACACACCGGTGTCAATGTGTTCTTTTTTCCATTTCCAGGAGTGTATATGAAGGAGTAGCATGTTAACTCAGTTAGTGCCCAATATTAACAGGAAGTGCATCTTGAAGTTGGTGGTAGCCATGACTGACTTCCATGATGCATTCATGAAAAGTCAGGATGTACGAGTGGCAAACAGTTGTGTGCACTGTGATGGCTGGGTTCAGCTGAGCCAGACATCTGTCGGCAATGACTGTGACAGTCATTGCTTATGCAAAGATTCAAAGTCCATGGAACCTTAGACCAGAAGGCTCTGGCTCTGAGCACAATGGGACTTAACATCTGAGGTCATCAGTCCCCTAGAACTTAGAACTACTTAAACCTAACTAACCTAAGGACATCACACACATCCATGCCCGAGGTAGGTTTGGAACCTTCGACTGTAGCACGGGGAGAGGCTTATTTAATTTTGCCCTCAGTTGCCTTGGATTTGACATTTATTCAAGATAAAGAACTTCACAAACTGAGCAAGTCTATAACGCGTTAGTTTACCTCCGGTCTTTATCCAAGCGGTTATTCGGCTCGGCATTGATTGATAGAATCGTTGGATGTCTTCCTGAGAGATATCGTGCCAAATTTCGTCCAGTTGACGCGTTAGACCGTCAAAATACCTGGCTGGTTGGAGAGCCGTACCCATAATGCCCCAGATATTCTCAACTGGGGAGAGATCCGACGACCTTCCTGTTCGACGTAGGGTTTGACAAGCACAAAGACACGCAGTAGAAAGTATCGCCGTCTATGAGCGGGCATTATCTTGCTGAAATGGAAGCCTAGGACGGCTTGCCATTAAGGGCGACAAAACGGCATGTAGGTTATCGTCGACGTACCGTTGTGCTGTAAGGGTGCCGCAGATGACAGCCAAAGACGTCCTGCTATGAAAAGAAATGGGCCTTCAGACCAGCATTCCTTGTTCTCGGGCCTTACAGCTGGCGACAGTCAGAATGGCATCCCACCACTGTCTGGGGTATATCTAGACACATCTCCGGCCTGGTATCTCATTGACTGTAATAGAAATGTCTTTAATGGTGAGTCCCACCTCAAAGTGTGTGCCCCGATGACCAGCGAAGAGCCGGCCGGTGTGGCCGAGCGGTTCTAGGCGCTACAGTCTGGAACCACGCGACCACTACGGTCGCAATTCGAACCGTGCCTCGTGCATGGTTGTGAGTGCTGTCCTTAGGTTAGTTAGGTTTAAGTAGTTCTAAGTTCTAGGGGACTGATGACCCCAGAGTTAATTCTCATAGTGCTCAGAGCCATTTGAACCTGCGAAGACGTGTCTGGAGACGCGTCGGCAATGGTGGGATACCAACTTGACAGTCATCCGCCATACAGCCCAGCAACAAGGTGTGATGGCCATTTCATCCCAGGACCCCTTTGGTTGTCATCCGCAGCATCTTCACAGCACAGCCGTTCGTCGACGACATTCCACATCTCGTTTTATTGTCTTTCACGGCAAGTCACGCTGAGCTTACATTACAGCTAGGTAATGTCTGTCCACACGGGCTATAGTTTCTAATGCTTGTCCTCTCGCTTGTCAAACCTTACCTTGGCCAGAAAGGTCACCGGATCTCTCCCCAATTAAGAACATTAGACAGGGCCCTCCAACCATCTCGCGATTTTGACGATGTGAGGCACCGGTTGTACAGAATTTGGTATGAGATCCCTCAGGAAGACACGAGCAACTTTATCAATCAATGCCAAGCCGAATAATTGCTCACATAAGTGTCAGAGGTGGACCAACGCATTATTGAGTTGCTCAGTTTGTGAAGCTCTTTCTCTAGAACATATCGTACAACTTTTCTGAAATTGCAATCATTTGCTTGTCTGTACATGCGCATCACGTCTACAAATGTGCGTTCCATTCGGATAAAACAGTCTTGGTGCATCTTTTCTTTTTTTTTTTTGTCTTAGTGTATTTCACAATCTGAGCAATTACGATGGACATTTCTTGATCACAAACATATGTGAACAGACAATGACAGATGGCGACGAAGAAGTTAAACTAAATCTAGGTCGCGTTCCTCTGCTGCCATCAAATACGGAGAAGTATCAATCGTTTAAGAAGAGAATTTCAGTAATGCTACTAGAGAGAAACGCAATATAAATTTCCGATTTATTCATTCATTTGCCTTTTCAACGCGTTCTCTTGAGAAGTGTGCATTTTACTTGAAATGAGATGAACTCGAGAAAATAAGGACGTATTTTCCTGGTAATTGCGAGTTTAATTTTTTCAATCAGAAGAGCATTTTTCTATGTGAGTATGCCTATTGACATCAGTTACAAATCACATTTAATGTTTTTAAATTTTCATACATCTTTCACGTGGTAGTGACCCCAAACTACAATTACAGTTTGCAATTACAATGTACAATTACAATTAATAATCTGCAATTTACATTTTTCACACGTACACACACACACACACACACACACACACACACACACACACATTTTTCAGGTATTTAGATTATTCACAGATAGACAATAAAATCAGTCATCGTGTCGTCAACAACAACATCACTATTTTTCAGACTGTAATGATCCCAAGGTAATGAATTCATTTGATCCAGAAGTACAAAATATTTGTCATATTCTGCTGATAAATATAGCTTGTGTTTTTAATAGTAGAACCTGCATGGCATTTTGGTTGAATTGCATATTACACAGCTGTTTTAACTTTAGAATCCAATACGCATTGCCTGCAATCATCGATGGTTAACCCATTAACAGAAGACTGTTTTACTCTCTTTGCTCTGTGCGTTACGCGTCCTGACTCGGTCTTGGTTGAGTACGTTTTTGCTAATAAACCGACTAATTTGGTTATACGTTCGCCATTCTAGTCGTGTTTTATTAATACAATCCCTTTTGTCTTGCAAGTCGTATTTTATATCTGTTATTTACAGGGAAAACCTGCATTATCAAACTGCACATCACTCCTGATGCCCTCACCGAGCGAGGTGGCGCAGTGGTTAGCACACTGGACTCGCATTCGGAAGGACGAGGGTTCAATTCAGTCTCCAGCCATCCTGATTTAGGTTTTCCGTGATTTCCCTAAATCGTTTAAGACAAATGCCGGGATGGTTCCTTTGAAAGGGCACGGCCGATTTCCTCCCCAATCCTTCCCTAACCCGAGCTTGCGCTCCGTCTCTAATGACCTCATTGTCGACGGGACGTTAAACACTAACCACCACCACCACCACCACCACCATCCTGATGCCCTCTTGAATATTTGGAGTTTTAATCTGATAAATCAATAAAGATGTGAGATTGTTAATAATAATATACGTGTCAGACTTACATTTATTCGGAGAGCTGCATTTGCATCCTATTAAGGTGAGCGTTGAGTGACAATGTTGGTACATTATCAGTACCTTGCCTTGAGTGGCAGCGATGATTTTATAAGCCACTCTGCTGCTGTATCACCAAGTGGTGGCGGAGCCTGCGTATGTGTATTCAAGAAATTGCCTCAGCAAAAGTTTCGGCTTCTTCCGAATTGTTCTGACATTTTCCAACCTGTTCCAACAGGCAAAACCGATTAGAAACTTGTGACAGTTCTTGTCTTGTTAATAAATACCTAATATTTCGCTTCATCGTTTCAAGGAACAGAGAACATCATATCGAAGATATGTGTGCATGAAGCTATTCAGATTCAAGAAACTGCTAACGCAATCTCAAGTACAGGTATTGCTTCAACTCTGTGCTGCGTGTTTACATTGGTTGGCAATAACTATAATTTCGCAGTGAAATTAACTGTCGCCTGACAGCTTATGAGACTGCTTCTTGATAAGCAGGTCTTGTGAGGTCCAGCAGGCTCACACTTGTAGTCCGTGTGCCGGCTGCTAGTCCCAGCTGGTCGCCGCTTGGCGCTGCCTGCGAGACGGGTGCTCCTTGCTCTCAGAGAATGCTCGGGACTGTCTGCAGTAAATTTTATTTTACAGGAACCGTTGTAACTGCGAATCGAGACGTTAAAGCAATCTGAAATGTGTTTAAAGCTAACGCACACGAGAGTGTATAACTTTTTAGATGCCGATATCTCGAAAGAGATTAAAATGCTTTGGTTTTTTCTTTTTATAAAACGAAAAAGATAGTCCGATATGAAGAGAATGCCAGAGCAGAGGAAATCGGGAGAACCACATCAAACCAGTTAGAAATGTTTAGGTTGACAAATATGGATGTCACTGTCAAATGTTTTTACAATTACCTCCTGGGTACTACCGGGTGCATGACAATGATGGTCAATGCTGTTCTATATACACTATCTGATCAAAAGTATCTGGACACTATTAGTGGACATTGCTATGGGATGTGTCCGCCCTTCACTTTTATCACATCTTGAACTCTGCTGGGAACACTTTCAATGATGTGTCTGAATGTCTGGTGGGGGAATGGAAGCCCATTGTTCTTCAAGATCCGAAACCAGAGTAGGTAGTAGAATTCCACACTAGGGCCTGAGGCGAAGTCGACTTTCTAACTGACCTCAGAGGTGTTCAGCTGGGTTCAGGTCGGGGCTCGGGGCAAACCGGTCCACTTCAGAAATATAAAGCATCCCCTCACAGATGCTACTTCATGCAGCGTGCAATGTCACGCTGTTACAGTCATCGACCCCAAACTGTTCCTCTTTTGGTACGTGCCACACAATGCTGTAAAATATGTTCATATCCTTCCACAGTTACTGTTACTTGACTGTTGGCACTACATGTGACGATAGGTAACGTTCTATATAGCTTCACCAGACCCAAATCCTTTCATTAGATTGCCAGATTTGTCACTCCAATTCACTCGTTTACAGTCATCCACTGTCCAATGGCGTTGCCATTTACACCGCATGAGGCGTCGCTTAGCATTGATTACAGAAATATGTTTCTTAGGAGAAGATGCTCCACCAATGTACCCCATTGTTTTTAACCCCATACTCGCAATCATTGTGCTAGCTGGGCTGCTTTGGAACTCACAAATGATTGCTGCCTCTGATCTCAAGCAATTATTACAAACATCGTCTGCAACAATCAACGGTCTCAGTCTGTTAGTACATGAGGTTTGGTCCTGGTTTGGCTGCGGCTGTACCTTCGTGTTTATACTTCAGTCACTTCACTAACAGTCGACTTGGGCATTCTTAGAAGGGTTGGAATGTCCCCGATGGATTCGCTACATCCAATGGTTAGTCTACATTCAGAGTCATTGATCTCTCCTGACCGATCCATTCTGCTGTTACTGCTTCTTTACTGACAACACAGTACTCTCCCCTTCCTTTTATAATGGCGGGTTCGCCTCTCATGATCTCTAGAGGCCAATTCTGCATTACATGGGGGTATATGCTTCTTCTGGGACAGTATAGGAAAGATGAAACCACAATGGATCGCTGATTGGTGCCAGGGATTTCCTGTTGTTCCACAAAGCTAAATAAATGGAAGGTAGTAAATATGTAAAAGAAAAAAACACTAGACATAGATTACACTTTAATACAATAAGTCACTGGAAATAATACTCTATATGTGTTTGCGGGTGGGAGGGGGAATGGGAAAGTTACGTAGTTATATAGTGTGTGTGTGTGTGTGTGTGTGTGTGTGTGTGTGTGTGTGTGTGTGTGTGTGTGTGTGTGTGATGATAGGTACAGTGTCTGACATATTCTTACACTGAAAAGCAATCACGTCAAACCCTGACATTGCAAGTAGGCTGTTTAGGTTTTTATGTTGGTAACGCCACCTAGTGCTCTGTATGAAAATCGCTGACTGCGCTGTGTGCAGTCTGCAGCTTGTTGGACTCATTGTTGGAATATTTGCTAGTGTAGCGTTGGGCAGTTGGATGTGAACAACGCGTAGCGTTGAGCAGTTGGAGGTGAGCCGCCACCAGTGGTGGATGTGGGGAGAGAGGTGCCAGAGTTTTGAGAGCGGACGATCTGGATGTTTGTCCGTCAGAAAAAGGAAATTTGGAAGACTGGATGTCATGAATTGATATATTTTTATATATAATGACTTTTGAACAGTATTAAGGTAAATACATTGTTTGTTCTGTATCAAAATCTTTCATTTGCTAACTATTCCTATCAGTAGTCAGTACCTTCAGTAGTTAGAATCTTCTGTTTAGCTGGCAGTATTGGCGCTCGCTGTACTGCAGTAGCTCGAGTAACGAAGATTTTTGTGAGGTAAATGATTGGTGAAAAGTATAGGTTATTGTTAGTCAGGGCCATTCTTTTGTAGGGATTATTGAAAGTCAGATTGCGTTGCGCTAAAATATTGTGTGAGTGATGGACAGAATGAGTAAAGAGAGATATGTCTGAGTACGTTCAGTTTTTCAGCTGTTTGAAAATCAAATAACGTAGAGATTTTCCCGCACTGCCATTCTTAATTTTCAATTCTTACGAATTACGAACAAATTGCGAATTAGGAACAAATTAAATTGGAAGGAACACACAGAAAATGTTGTGGGGAAGGCTAACCAAAGACTGCGTTTTATTGGCTGGACACTTAGAAAATGTAACACCTTCTAAGGAGATTGTCTACACTGCGCTTGTCCGTCCTCTTTTAGAATACTGCTGCGCGGTGTGGGATCCTTACCACATAGCACTGACGGAGTACATCGAAAAAGTTCAAAGAAACACAGCACGTTTTGTATTATCGCGAAATATGGGAGAGAGTGTCACAGAAATGATACAGGATTTGGGCTGGAAATCATTAAAAGAAAGGCGTGTTTCGTTGCGACGAAATCTTCTCACGAAATTCCAATCACCAACTTTCTGCTCCGAATGCGAGAATATTTTGTTGACACCGATCCCCATAGGGAGGAACGATCACCACGATAAAACAAGGGAAATCAGAGCTCGTCGGAAAGATATAGGAGTTCATTATTTCCGAGCGCTATACGAGATTGGAATAATAGAGAATTGTGAAGGTCGTTCGATGAACCCTCTGCCAGGCACTTAAATGTGATTTGCAGAGTATCCGTGTAGATATCAAAGGGGAATTTTCAACATGACTTTTGATATACTCCTCGAAATGTGCAAATGAGCATGTTCTAGTAATAGGCAAAGATGATTATCAAGAAAGACTTGAATTGAAAATGATGTTCATAAAACGTGAAATACCAGCAGATGACGATGATCAAGAACGACTTAAATTGAAAATTGACAGAGTTCATAAAAAATGAAATACCAGCAACCGATGCCTATTCAAAGTATTTAAAGTCTCCACTAGATGCAATTCAAAATGTCAGTTTATTAGCACAAATAAAACTAAAATCCTATACACTGTGACACTAAATCCACGAATATAGTTTATAAGTAAACCCTCACACCAAAGTTGGTGTTTGTAGCTGAATTGTGAATCACATCTCAATCTCATTTGAAAGAAACATCGATGATTTGCAAGTAGCTTCGACACCACTGCTTTCAAAACATAGATTATTTTTGTGAGGCTATTTTTACACGACAGATATAGATCTGTAATGAAAACGGTGAATTGTAATAGAACGCTATTTTTCATCACTATAAGGCTGATGCATTCTTTCTCTCTCTCTCTCTCTCATTGCAGAAGCACAAGGAGTGGCTGGATGTAGTTGAGCTTTATCATGCTTCACACTCCATTCTGGCGTCATGAAAGACAAAGCACTGCAGTGACTTAAGTGACGCTCGAGAGCCCCAAAAACATCATTTACAATAACACATGAACTAGGCAGTAGTACAGAGTTGTATTCCCAAGTTACACACTACAGCCAAACAGGCGGAGCAGCACCTCTTCAGCTGTGGAAGGTCGGCGGTTGCTCTTCTCGCAGTACCACCAGTACTGCGAAGTGTCACGTGGCAGCCATTCCATCATGGGGCGACCGTCGACCACGCACGCTTGGCAGTTTCCATCTCTACATATCGATCTCCCAAGTGATCTCGTTGACACTGAAGATTTGCACTCAGGCGTCTCGCCCTAGGTCTATCTGAAGTCCTTGCTTGCACGAAGGGCTCGGCTCTCAGCCCACATTTAAGCTTCAAATGGCTCTGAGCACTATGGGACTTAAACATCTGAGGTCCTCAGTCCCCTAGAACTTAGAACTACTTAAACCTAACTAATCTAAAGATATCACACACATCCATGCCCGAGGCAGGATTCGAACCTGCGACTGTAGCGGTCGCGCAGTTCCAGACTGAAGGGCCTAGAACCGCCCGGCCACTGCGGCCGACCCCATTTAAGGAGACAGGAGATGGCACTATTGGTGTCTGTCACAGGAACGAGATGAGCAGCAGTACTAGCTACCCTCTCGAAGGCGGATGATGGACAGTGTCCAGATCACATAGGTCAAGCCTCCACCAGGCCTGCAGGCCGAAGGCAGCCTCCATGGCCCGTCAGTGGTGCCTGGGACATTGCCAGTGCAGCTGTCAGCAGCAGCGTACTTTCAGCCAGACTCATGGTTCCATAGAAAATTGAAAACAGCTAGGCGTGCAGAGGGTCGACCCCCATAGCCTCCCCTTTCACTGGATCGCTTCAACTGATGCAAGAGCTGAGACTACGCACTGGGCAGTTGGCAATCGACATTTGTTAAAAAGGGTGGAATATATATGTTGGCGCATCCTGTTCGCTCTGTGGCGCTGGCGACAGTCATGATATCATGTATCCTGGTTTTTCAACGCTGTCAGCTCCCTTAGTGACCTCAGACTTTCGCAACTTAACATTCAGAGGCTCTTTTCTGCTGCCTCAACACCTGAACACTTGTTGTTGCATTGTACCTACGCTCCCTTATGAAACTCTGCTTTGTCACTAGTATGATGATACTTCTTAGCTTCTATCATGTCATTATGCTTCGCATGCATAGTTGGGCTCTCGGTAGTTCGACCATGTTGCGATAGCCTCCATGTTTCCTGTAATGCACTCAGCATTTTCCCCTAGCTGGCATTGACACAAGGAGTACGACTTCTGGGAGCTGCCACGGTAGAACTTGAACGAATTTTTAGTTTCCATTGGGGATGATGTCCTGTGGCATAACAATATCTTTCTCCAAAAAGATTCTTTTGGTCAACTAAGCAGCTGAAAATGGTAATATACTCACCTCAGACAGTGCTCGTGATATACACATGTCCTCTCAAAGTGAATTTCATTTTTGTGATCCTGAGTGTACTGGGGATTGGTTTGAGATAATATGTTACTCATAAGCACCCAGCTTCTGATTAGTGTATGAGTTCTATTATTAAAAGTGTTTGCTTTTCCTGCTGCTGCTCCAAGTTGAACAAGGAGAGGAGGAGCAGAATGGACGTGGATCGTAAGTTCTTCTTTAACGAAATTTAGAAAAAGGTCACAGTGTGTTATGACTGTTGATGTTGTTGCTATCATCTTCAGCACGAAAAGTGATTTAATGCAGCTCTCCATGCCACTCTGCCTGTGGAAGTCTCTTCATATCTGCGTAACTATTACAACCTACATCCATGTGAATGTGCTTACTGAGTTTGTCTCTTGGTCTCCCTCTATAATATTAAAATCTTTAATTACTCCTTGACAGTCAGGTTGTACCATAAACTTCCTTTCTCATTAGTTAGACAACCTACCTATCTGTACCGAGAGCGGTAAGGTTTGCTGGTGCAAAGTCATGCTTCTTGCCAAATTTGGAATGGATGAGCAACATTAGGAGAAGAAGGAGCTGGTTAGGATACAACAACTTCTTTTTTATTTCATCAACAATTTCTACAGCTTGGATTCCACCATGTAACAACTCTGAACTGGCCGTGGACAAGCATGTGGATATAGACAATAATTCTCTAATTGATCCAGCCAACTCATACAGTAATTCGAGTGCATGTCTACCTTCCCGTACTGTGTAATATTCTGTCAATGCAGTGGCCTGAAAGGCAGCGCAGTTTGCAGTGGATAAACGCTGCTTGGGAGACAGCGTTGAGTCCGAAGCTCGTGGTCGTGCGGTAGCGTTCTCGCTTCCCGTGCCCGGGTTCCCGGGTTCGATTCCCGGCGGGGTCAGGGATTTTCTCTGCCTCTTGATGACTGGGTGTTGTGTGATGTCCTTAGGTTAGTTAGGTTTAAGTAGTTCTAAGTTCTAGGGGACTGATGACCATAGCTGTTAAGTCCCATAGTGCTCAGAGCCATTTGAACCATTTGAAGACAGCGTTGAGCTGGCGTCTCCAGTTTGCAGAGCAGTGGCAGGCACCGGTCGTGGCTTCCTGCAGAGTGGTGGCGGGCAGTGGTGACTGGCATAGCAGAAGTCACGGTGTCCCAGCTACACAGTGATGGTGCTAACTGGGGCCAAGGTCTGGACCGATCCTGAACTGCAGGGACGGGCGTTGTGGCTGCCTGGGGTGGGCAGACCGGCAGACCCCACTCGTGGTCTGGCTCTGGCAGTGGTGACAGTCGCTGGGAGCTGGCCGGAGCTGATGGGCTAGTTTGGGTGGACTGAAATACTGGTTCGGTTCGCTGACTTTGCACGAGGCGCAGTGTTGTGTCACTCCGAATTATCTGTAATGGAGGTAATGACGAGCTGTCGTAATTGGTATCAGGTCCAGCTGCAGTTATTACTGGTGACAGGCCTGGTTTCGTCACACAGACAGCTGCGACATGGAAGCAGTAGAAGTCCACTCAGCTGGAGGGTTCCTGACAGCATCAGGCTGACTCCAGTGCGTGGCATAATTACGGTTCTGGTGCTCCCTTGCTGGCTTCAAGTCCTGGTCCATTCTTCTTTTACATTTCCTCCCTTCTATAAAGAAAATTCGCCCTCGAATTTTGCTGAAACAGAGATATTGGTTCAGTTAAAATTGTCTACACTTTACATTACCATCTCCATTCACAGTGGAACTATGGTCTTCCCATTATGTACATTTGCTGTCGAACTTCATTACCACTTGGCTCTGCTCGTGGTATAATTTCCGTTTTTCAAATTATTTCTTATTTATGAGAAGCTCTTCGCTCCACTAAGTGGGAAGTAGCAAGTTACATGGTGCCTCATAGCACTACGAACTGATTTGGTCTTTTTTACTTATGCCTCTATTATTTTCTGCCAATTCACACTAATAACTTATCATTTATTGATAACAACTAAGAAGGAGAATACCTACACTGTGGACTAAATCCTACCTTAACCTAAGGAGAAAAACAGAATAGTACATACACTGCACTATTGTTTGGTGAGTCTGGCTTGCATAAAACTTCGTGGTTTGTGCATTGTCATTTTCTCCACCTTTTTTGCAGATTTTAGCGATTTAGAAAAGTTTATGAACAGAAGCAGAAGATCCATGGTCTCCTTGCTTTGATTGCATTTCCAAAATATTACGGGGCAACCTATCTGACATCCCATAACTAGTATTCTTTTCACTCTATATTAATTATTTAATAATTCCTCTCGCTTTGAGTGGCCATACTTCAAGAGTGGCCATACTTCAAGAGTTCTCAGACTACACTGACCCAGCTACATTCACTACATCAGCTCCACCTGTTCTGTACAATAATCCTATCGTTTTCCTAGTCAGCTACAGGGGCTGCGACAGCCTCACCTGTGCTGTCCTGAATTCTTACCCGACTAAAGGCGCTACACCATGTCAGTACCACTTGTGTCGTGAATAAAAAAAAAAAAACCTTTAATGCCTTTATGTCTACATCTCTTCCAACATCTGATAGACTTTCACACTACGTCAGTTCTTTCGAATGGTTCACTACTATTGTAGGTTTGCCGCTACAGAGTCATTACAGGGGATGAGAGTTAGTGTTATGGGTATGAGCCAGAAATCAAGCAAGCGTCAAACCAGTGGATGAATCCCAATTCTCCAGACCAAAAAAAAAAGCAAGGCGAGTGAGGTTGAATGTGAAGACGATGATCAGTGTCATTTTTGGTTTTCATAGAAACGTGCATTGGGAATTTGTACTCCCTGGTCACACTGTTGACCAGCAATTTTATTTGGAAGTATTAAGTCATCTGCGAGAAGATGCGAGGAGAAAACGCCCGGAACTTTGGCGATCAGATGACTGGTTCATTCATCATGACAACGCCCCCTCACACACGACCTTATGAGTGACCCACTATTTGGCGTTTCAGGGATGGTCTGTCGTCCCCCAGCCGCCGTATTCGCCCATGCGACTGTTACCTATTGCTATGGAAAAAAACGCTAAAAGGGAACCTTTATGATGATGTGGAGGCGGTAAAAACAGCTTCGCAAAGAGCACTGGATGATACCAAAGTTGAACAGTGCCAGACATGCTTTAGCCAGTGTGAAAACAGACTTGACAAGCGGATTGCATCTAATGAAGAGTATTTTTAAGGTGACTATATGAATTTGCTAAAAAAAGTTTATGAATAGTTTTTTATAACAATTATCGGTTTTATTTTGGTCCCCCTCGCAACCCTGGACAGAGCTGACGAGAAGCCATATTTTTCCTGCCACTA
Source organism: Schistocerca gregaria (assembly GCF_023897955.1). NCBI lineage: Eukaryota > Metazoa > Arthropoda > Insecta > Orthoptera > Acrididae > Schistocerca > Schistocerca gregaria. Next base: position 245,121,752 of record NC_064921.1, read on the forward strand.
CACTTCACTAATTCCAGTAAAAATGTAAATGTCATGCGACTAGGGCCTCCCGTTGAGTAGACCGTTCGCCGGGTGCAAGTCATTCGATCTGACGCCACTTCGGCGATTTGTGCGTCGATAGGATGAAATGTTGATGACAAGGACAACACAACATCCAGTCCTTGACTAATTCCAGTAATATGTAGCTATAACATGTCCCAGAGGTCGAAAATATCGCTACATTTGTAAGGTTCCTTGATTTAGGACACGACCGGTTTCGGGTTCTCATACGCCCATCTTCAGGTGTCGTACTGAAAATAGCAAGAGACGGGAGATAATTTTTACACGCAGCAATACACATGAAAAAAAATGCCATAATTTTTTTTTAAACCACCGGTCGTGCTAGATGCTGTAAAACCTAATTCAATGTCAAAGTGACACCATACAGTCCTACAGACGACTGCCTGGGTAAAATTCGCCAAGAATACTAGGACACTTACACTTGGTGCTGTGGCTCCGAGCACAGCGGTGGACCAGTACAAGACGCGGTGTGCTACCAACGAGCGCAGAGCATGGGGTAGCGTACGAGAAGGAGGAAGCAAACAGGTAAATCAGAGTGGCAAAACTACTTTGGTATTTACGGCATGATGCCTCTGTAGATGTTAAAACACGACAGACAGTTGCAAGTGCAGTGACAGTATTGGTGCAGCTTGTGATCATAGCAGACATTCAACAAATGTTTAGGTTGGAGACGTACACATCTTCTTAAATAAGAAATGATGCATTTTATATATTGGTGTTTGCGCCTAAAGGTTAATGTGTAATTTTGGACAGTTTTGAATGAATGACGCTGAAAGTTAGGCATTATCCTGGACGTTGTTGTAATAATGTAACTGGCAACCTCGGGTACTCTAACGTTAGCCTACCACAGTAGAGTGCGTGTAATATTACTTGGCTCTTAGCTGCGTATTCGGTGCGGTATGGGAAAGGTTAACGGTAGTGGTGGGGCCGCCTTGACGATGGTGCAGCGCGGTAGGGGAGATGCAGTTCTACAGCTGAAGCCTTCATACAAACGCCTATGTCGCAGAAATAAGTTGCAGCTAGCGAGGCTGCAAGCGATCGTACTATCAGGTTATGTCAGGAGCACCAATAGTTCGACAAGCAAACCATTTATTATTGAAAAGACAATGAGTTACAGGATTACGCTGTAATTGCAATAGAAGGAGCGATTTATTTTCGTCTGTCTTGTAAACCTTCCTTCTTTTTCTTGTTGCCATGTTAAAGCTTGCTTCTTTTGCGAGCACAGGAAGGTTTGCACAATTTCAGTTCGCTAATGTGCCTAAACTATTTCAGGGAATTGCAGGGACAGTTCCCATTATAAGGCCTTAGCCGACTATCTGACCCATCATTGTTGTTCTAGACGTGTAAGTTTCTATATGTGAATTACCTTATTTTTGTTTTTCTTAAATTGTAGTACCAAGACATTTCCAATATCCTTGTAAAAGAGATCTATCTATAAGTAAAACTACTATGTACTAATACAATAACAACAACAATAACTACTACTACTATGTTACTATAAATCTATACTAAGTATCATGTCACAAGTTATTGATGGCCCCTAAAATAAATACATTGTTTCACTGAAAAAAAATCTGTAGTTACTCGCACCTTTCGCATGTCAACCGTTTGGCGAAATACTCTACACTTTGCGTGTTACCATTTGCCACAAACTTATTTCAATATCTCGGATAGTTTATGAGATACGAGGGACGTTATGAACATTTCACTTTCACTCTATCGTTTGCGCATGCGATCTGAATGGAGTGCACTACAGACAATCTATTTTATTGAGACTGAAAATAGATGTAGATATCATCTCAAGTTTAAAGAAAAATTCAATATGTTATCTACATTTCATATGCATCTACGTATGGAGTATCTTACACAGTACTCAAAATAATATCGAACCATGTTTTCATTGCAAATTTTCCGAATTTCGCGCAATACCTTACTTCATATAGAAATGTCACAATAACTATGACCAATGTGACAAATGATGCTATGATATGTGAAAGTATCATTTTTGTTTACCGAATTGTTTCTTTAAAATCGTCTGAGAAACGTTGCAGTGGAGCTGGAGCGCGCACGCCTCCGCTCCCACAGTGTCATTACCGCAGCGAGAGACTGTTGAGCCGTGGCGCTCGTTACTGGCGCGCCAGTCTCTTGGATGTCCATTATCGATCCGTCGATGTTTCTTATCTTTGCTTGCCTTGTTTTCCGCATTCGCGGGGCGAGTGGCAGTTGACGTTTGCTGGGGCACCTGCTGAGACGCCGCGAGGCACGAGGTGGAAGCAACCACGTATATGTGGGGTTGGTTGTACGCGGTCTGCCGGTTCAGCATGGAGGATATGTGTTGGCTTCCTGCCTGTCTGCTCTCCTGATTTTGCTCGCCGTGCCTTGCGACGGCCTAGCTTGGGTTGCTGCCTGGTGTATCCTACACGAGCCATACCGGACGTCCAGTAGAAGCCAGAAGAAGTTAAGCAGCCTTGTGTTTCTTTAAAGAAAAGGAGCAAATGTATAAGACCTTTTGTAACCAATTTTGGTGGCCTCTTAATTGTGGTCTTCACGTTTACACTGCCTTTGGGGAGTGCTAATTCTTTTAAATTTAAATAGTTGTGGTTCCCTGTCCTTTATGATCTTTTGGGGGTTTTATCTGAATTTTCTCTTTGGGGTTCCTTCCTTGTACTTGGTTAAATGTTTACTTGTATAGAGGGAAGTGACTCCTTGTTAAAACTCTGAGAAGGTGTTTGATGTTACTGCCGCTTCCGGCATTTGTCTTTTAAGTGTCATCCCTTCGAGCGACCTGATGTCACTCCTCGTTAATTAATGCTGGTTTATGTGTATTTAATTTTGAATCGGCCTTTTGAATTAATATTTTGGAGCCCAGTATAGCACTAAGGCAACCTTATTGCATACCACTTTGTGCCCCGGTCTAGTGCCTTAATTTTCAGAGGCACGAGTTAGCTCCACTACCGGTTTTACTGATGTGCTCCCTTCAAAATCTTGTCTTGTATAAGTTTGCTCCATGTGTGTCTGGGAACAAGAGATGAGCTTTAGTGCGACTTCAGTGCTAGTCAGTTAATGGAAACTTCATTTTGGCTTGGCTTCCACTGAAGACTTTGAGTGGGGCGTAGTGTGTTTGATTTAATTACTGTAAGTTTGTTTATTTAATGGGGAGCAAGACATTTAAAGACTGTTGATATTAACTCCCCTAGTTGCGGGGTGTGGCTAATTCGTTCCAAATGGCCTACTACTTATTCAATGGCAAGGCTGTTGATTAATTAGTTACTGTGAGTACCAATTCACGCTATTTATTTGTTACCGAAATTGTTGAAGTGTCTGTGTCGTGATGCAATCACTAGCTACGTGTTTAAGCTAAATTGATATAAACCTTACATTGCTTCCTTAAAATATGTTGCCAGCAGAAACCCTTAAGGCAACTACATTTTGTCACTGCTTATGTTAACCTTTACTGGGAGCAATATTTCATGTAGTTATATTTTGTCTTAAAATGTGTATTTCTCTGATGTAATAAACAAGTGATAAAAGAAAAAAAGCAGAGAGGCCTGGTCCTTCCCTTGTGTCCGGTTTGTAACACGCATCAACTGTTTCGGTGCATAGACGAAGTGCTCAGCTCGTAGGTGACGACAAACTTAGTGACCGCCCCTTTGGAACAAAGGGGTAGACTCACCTAGCTTTGAGAACGAGAATGTGCTTTTGCGCAGGGGGCCAAGTTCTCACGCACGAACTCATAAGATGGGGTGAAAAATAGTGTCTGTGCCGGACGCTTGTCAGCCCAGGTCTCTAACGTCGCGTTGTGCATTATGCAACTGTATGACTCTTTGATAGATATTAAGTTAAATGTCAAAGCTGCAACACTGGTTACTGGTTATTTTCATTGACGTTTAGTTGCGAATGGGGATTGCGCTTTTCTTGTGTTTGTTGTAGACCAAACATGTTAATAAACGTCAGTCGTTAATTTTTGTCTCAACTTCACAATTTAAGAAAATTATAGGAATAATTGAGGACCGTTATAACAGACCTCTACAAATGCGATTTTTTTTTCAAAGTGCGTTTTTTTAACTGGGTCTGTTACTTTAGTACGAGCCTCACACAATGGCTAAAAGAAAAACTGATTATTTGCCGTTGTAAAATGCACGTGAATATAGCAAATTTTCACAAAACTCGACATCTCCATTTTTCACAATTCCACAAAACTCATCTAATCCTTTTCTGTACTGCATTGTTGAAACATAAACATAAAAATTACAAGGTAAATTGTATAGCCTTTGCACTCAGGCGTGTGTCAGGCAGTCGCACAACATCCTACAAGACAAACCAACTGTTAGCTAAGCGTTTCCAGTCGCCCTAGCAACAATGCATACTATTTCGCTTAATTCTCTTTCATGTTCGTCCACTATTTTACTACAAGATTAGAGCTGCTGTTGTACACTCTTACTGGAACTTCATTATTAAGATGTTAGAAGATTTAGAGTATTCAGAAACAGTTCAAGAGGTGAAAAGTGCAAGATAAAGCAGGAGTCGTCAACGTCAAAAGAGTGAGAAATGCACGATTGGACTCTCAAATGAAGATCTGAATGTAGACTGTAACTATATTGAAATAACGAAGGGAACAACATGCAAAGTAGAATGTTTGTGTTTCAATTACGTTATTCATTTCAGAGACAGCCTGTATATGAACAAAACAAAAGATGATGATTTCTTACTATGATTAGTGCGGGTGCATTAGATTTTTGCTGGCCAATAAAGATACACAGCTAGACGTTACGTATCCCAAATAAGAGCTAAATAAGACTGGGACGATTTCTGGTTTGTGCTAAACTTTTGAGGGCCGGAAAACCACGAAAGGTATGGACTTTTTTTTTAAGTCTTTCGCTTTTTAAGTCTTTCTTTAAGTCGAAAACGATACTCCCTAGAAAATCTTCCAAAACACGAGAACGAACATGACGCAAGCAACAGCTGTAAATAGCGTTGTTGTGTTGGAGTTATCATTCTTGGATTGACTGGTGCTCCTTGTACGGTGGTTGTGTACTGTATTCCTACACCTGAGTTGCCCAAGGTCTTGGGGCTCTCATAGTTTTCCCTGGCAGTGACCCAGCACTGCTTTGTTACCAACATTCTCCGAGTTCCATGTACTTGTGTAAATTTCGCCTAAAATGACCTACATAAGTATAAAAATTGGTTCAGCCGGTCAGCCACAATCGATCGTCAAAGATCGGCAGTTCTTACCAGTTCGAAATAATGCACTGCAAACCACCAGTTGCACCAACGAAACTTTCTTCCTCTACCTGGTTCAGTTTATAAAAAGATCATCACTGGAGAGAAATCTGGACTTTCTGATTTACACATACATATCGGTACAAAGGCACTTCACTATAAACTTGCCTCTGTCTTGTCTCACAGAATATTTGTTATTCATTACAGAACTTACGTCAGTAACATTTCAAGTTTGTGATCTTCTGACACAAAAATGGTTCAAATGGCTCTGAGCACTATGGGACTCAACTGCTGTGGTCATCAGTCCCCTAGAACTTAGAACTTCTGAAACCTAACTAACCTAAGGACATCACACACATCCATACCCGAGGCAGGATTCGAACCTGCGACCGTAGCAGTCGCACGGTTCCGGACTGCGCGCCTAGAACCGCGAGACCACCGCGGCCGACCTTCTGACACAAGTCGCTCAAATGATTAGCAAATATTGTGTGAGCTATGATGGAATCCACTTTATAGTGAAGTGCCATTGTAGTGATACATATGTGTAAATCATCAGTTCTAGCTTTCCCTTTAATGATAGTGGTTTTTTGAACCGAAACCGGTAGAGAAACAAAGTAGGGTTGGTACAGCTGTTAGTTTGCAATGCATTATTTCGAATACTCGACAGCTATAGAATGTTGATTCAAGAAAATTATTTTACTAGTTTGGCGGAAAAGTGAGTTATTCTCAAGTTCCAACGCGTGTAATTGAAAAACGGCTACTCTAAATGAAAAGTGTCACTCATGAAAGTTGCAGAGTATCAGTTTCTGCTTAAAAAGACCCCCTAAATTTTAAAATTCGCTCACCCCTTTGCAAATATACAAATAGAAATGTGAAATTATCCGTAGAGCTTGAGAAGAAACACGCATAAAAAAGTGAATGTGTTGAGTTTTGCAAAAATTTGTAATTTCTAAATTTTTCTCAATAAAAGAGATTAATGATGAACTTCAATATTCCTTCCTCAGTCCCTATCTACATCGATGAACAGTATTAGACTTTTGAAATATTTTGAATCAACGATATTGAGTAAAACTAAAAAATAGCTCTCCTGTACAATTCTGTAAATGTCGTTTGTTGAAGTTTATTAAAACGGTCCTCAATCCCCCCCCCTCCCCCCATGACGCACGCAACAACTGTAAATAGCATTGTTGTGTTGGAGTTATCATTCTTGGATTGACTCGTGTGCCTTGTACGGTGATTGTGTACTGTGTTCCTACACGAGAGTTGGCCAAGGTCTTCGAGCTTTCATAGTTTTCCTTGGCAGAGACACAACACTGCTTTGCTACCAGTATTCTCCAAGTTCCATGTACTTGTGTAAAGTACTAAGACGTGAATAGTATTTTGAAACAGAAGCGTCATACCGGAGATATAGCAGTGAACTATGCAAACGTGAGAACAGTGCCATTCAAGAAATGCCGCACAATTCAATTATTTCACTGGGACAACAAAGACATTCATTCCAAGATTTAGTTGGTTTTGATCACTGGTTGCTAGTGAACTGGCTATCCGACAAATTAACTCTTTCATTGACGCGTCGTGTCTCGTAAATTTTACCATGATGCTGAACCTCAAGGAGTGAGGAACAGCCAGAAGCAGCCGTTTGAGCTCTGGAATTTAGTGGTGTCATTTGTTTTTGTCTGTCTTGTGCAGTTTAGAGGTTATTAATGTTCAAAGTTGGGAAATTGCCTTCATACCGACTGCTACAACATATGTTCTACGTGTTGCCCATCCCGTGCAATGCATAACTCTAGTGTTGTCGCCGCAACCACATTAATAACTTCTAAACCGTAAACAAATTACATCATTCAGTTTCAGAGCTCAAGCGAGTGTTATCTGATTTGTCATACACCCCCCTTCCCATTTAAAAAAAAATGACGGATTTCAACATGGCGGCCATGAATGATGTTCACTCCAAAAGTTGCGGCCCCACGTCAAACCTATGTTCCCATCATCACATTTCAATTTTCTCTTTAATCTTCCAACTTATGAAGGTGTCCAAGGACTTTTGACTCGCCCTATATTACATGCTGACCAGCCAGGTGCAGATTTTTGGGACGAGCAAAACAAATATGTAAATAGACACATTATAGCGGCTGAGCTACTGATCCGATGTGTTATTCAGCGGTAGAATGTTAACCGCTAGAAATATAAGAACAAAAACTATCGTGCAGACGATCACACCCATTCACGTATTAATAAGACATTCTCAACCTGCAATAGCATACGACTTTATAACGCTGGAGATGAAGTGAATTTACGCTACGTATTGAGGAGCAGTATGACAAAACAAATGATATCACTTTAGATTGTATATTGTTTATACATCCCTATTTATCCACCATAAGAAATCTGCTCATACAAGTCCATGACACATTAATGGAACCCCCTCCATATATTTTTATATTAGTAGAATACCTGCTACTTTGAAAAACGATACTGTTCTAACGCTTGCACTACTCTGATGCTGTTTTTATATTCTATTTCGTACTAAGTTTTTGTCTAACTTAACAAACTTCAGAGAACACTTTCAGCTGAATAAACAGTAGGAAATTTAAAAGCTGTTAATTACGGTCGTAAGTGTTAATCGTAATTTACGTTCCTGAGAACGATATACGCACAGATTAACTATAGGAGTGCCTAACAAGCTATCCTTTTATTTGTTTTTGAATATCTGGGCATTCCCAATTTCATGCCTGATACCTACCGCCAATCTCTCAACGTATATTTGGTAAGGTTACTGAATTTTCCTTTCAACAGTATCTTTTATCCTCGGAATCGGTTAACTTTGGGTATGAATTTCATTTGTTGAGTCCTGATAAGCAGTAACATCAAACAGAACTAATTCGTAGTGAAGGTATTTAACAACGAAGGTTTAATGCTTTATTTTGTTGACAACAGCTGTTCACCTCCATCCATCTTGGATGGAATAACAGTAAATAAATTGGTTTTAGTGAGTGGGTGGAGCAGATTTTGGCAACGCTGCCTACCGCATTTTTTTTTTTGTACTCACAACTGATGTGATCTGCTTCCAGAATTATTACACGACGTTGTTTACATGAATCGTAAACAGTGCACAATGTAACGAGTTGCATAATTATTCACAAACACGTAAGAGTCGTTTCTCATAAATATTGCATCTACACAAGACAGCTACGTAACGTTAGCTCTAAGGTTACGCATTGCCTCGAACACTAAAAGTTTCTTATGCAACAAATGTTTTGAAGCTACGGTTTGAATGTCATAAAGTCGTTAAACACGCATACAAAACTAATACAGAACTTTGGCCAGAAAGTCTATTCTCTCAAACCACCTCATACGCAGCTGACCCTATTTAATTTTATTTATTGTATATTTTATTTATCATAACTTTTTTCTGTTATAGATCGTATTATTGTATATAATTTTTTTTCCAAATTCATCAAATTACAATCAAATATACCTTATTCAATAAAAAGCATATTTAAATGAAGCAATATACATTATTTTTTAAATTATATAGACTGAGCACAGGTCCATTTATAGAGAAATGTGCAAAAACAATATCCACTGATGTAACACTAATAAGGTTTGCACACCACAAAACCAAAAAATCTTTACCTTTTCTGTAAGCGAGAAGAAGTTAAATACCTGTAACGTCCTGGTAAAGTTTTTAAACAGTGAATGCGAAGAGCTCAAACACAAATGTGACACATCAGATCCAAAGTACAATGTCAACAAAAATGCAGCATCGTCGCGACATGCCTAGCACGTATGTTGCTATTCTGACTGTTCTTGTACCGATCGGTAAGTCACATGTGACGTTGTTTGTAACCATAAATACACTTATAGGTTATGGGTTTCGCCTTTTTGCAAACACTATTTTTTTTCTTTTTACCCAAACGTGTTTCAGCAACTCTGTGCCATAATCAGTGGGTTTTTGTTTATTGAAAAATTGTAAAAAGTGAACAGGTTTTACGTTCTAAAGGATTTAACAAAGCGAGGCCTAAAGAAAGTTTTTGTTCGTTTTTCTTCTTAACGTGGTTTTACATTGTACACTATTGGCCATTAAAATTGCTACACCGAGAAGAAATGCAGATAAACGGGTATTCATTCGAAAAATATATTATACTAGAACTGACATGCAACTTCAACACAATACCACAGTTCATCAAGAGTAGTGACTGGCGTATTGTGAGAGCCAGTTGCTCGGCCACCATTGACCAGACGTTTTCAATTGATGACAGATCTGGAGAATGTGCTGGCCAGGGCAGCAGTCGAACATTTTCTGTATCCAGAAAGGCTCGTACAGGACCTGCAACATGCGGTCGTGCATTTTCCTGCTGAAATGTAGGGTTTCGCAGGGATCGAATGACGGGTAGAGCCACGGATCGTAACACATCTGAAATGTAACGTCCACTGTTCGAAGTGCCGTCAACGTAAACAAGAGGCGACCGAGACGTAACCAATGGCACCCCATACCATCGCGCCGGGTGATACGCCAGTATGGCCATGACCGATACACGCTTCCAATGTACTTTCACCGCGATGTCGCCAAACACGGATGCGGCCATCATGGTGCCATAAACAGAACCTGAGTTCATCCGTAAAAATGTTTTGCCATTCGTGCACCCATGTTCGTCGTTGAGTACACCATCGCAGGCGCTCCTGTCTGTGATGCAGCGCCAAGGGAAACCGCAGCCATGGTCTCCGAGCTGATTGTCCATGCTGCTGTAAACGTCGTCGAACTGTTCGTGCAGATGGTTGTTGTCTTGCAAACGTCCCCATCAGTTGACTCAGGGATAGAGACGTGGCTACACAATCCGTTACAGCCATGCGGATAAGATGCGTGTCATCTCGACTGCTAATGATACGAGGCCGTTGGGAACCAGCACGGCGTTCCCTATTACCCTCCTGAACCCACCGATTCCATATTCTGCTAACAGTCATTGGATCTCGACCAACGCGAGCAGCAATGTCGCGATAGGCTACAATCCGACCTTTATCAAAGTCGGAAAGGTGATGGTACGCATTTCTCCTCCTTACACGAGGCATCACAACAACGTTTCACCAGACAACGCCAGTCAACTGCTGTTTGTGTATGAGAAATCGGTTGGAAAGTTTCCTCATGTCAGCACGTTGTAGGTGTCGCCACCGGCGACAACCTTGTGTGAATGCTCTGAAAAGCTAATCATTTGCATATCACAGCATCTTCTTCCTGTCGGTTAAATTTCGCTTCTGTAGCACATCATCTTCGTGGTGTAGCAATTTTAATGGCCAGTAGTGTACAATTTTGCACGGCCAACTGTTTGGTGTCCTGCAGTGATAGCTTGGCCAAACAACGTAAATCAATAAACTATAATTTAAGTGCAAAAGCGGAAAGAAAGGACTGGAGCTGAAGATCCAAAAGATGAATATAAATACAGTTCTTATGGGCGCTACCTACGCGCAGAACGCGGCATTAGAGTGGATTGCAGCATTTCGGATTAAGCAGTAGGGACACTTTACAGAACACTGTGGAACAGAAGAATGACCATCTGCCATGCCACGAAGGACAATTTCGGGAAAGATCGGGTCCGCATCGTCAAATCGCGTGCAGAAGGCTGTCAACCAGGGAGGTGCTCGACATGTGCACCGGAATGAAAGGGATGTAGCGCGAACAAGTAATCGGTTCCAATTGACACATAGAGTTGCGGACTTACACTGTCCAGGCTGTGAAGGTTCGACAGATACCCACGATGATAGATATCTGTGATCTTTGAGTCACAAGAATCGTGAGCTGAGTGCTCCAGAGCTGAATTTGGCGGCGAGGAGGCTGCAGGTCCTCATGTCCCCCCTGTGGGTTCGGGGGTTAGAATAGACCCGCGGTATTCCTGCCTGTCGTAAGAGGGGACTAAAAGGAGTCCCTCCCCCTCAAGGGGGTAGTTAGCGCCTGCGTCCGGGGACGGACGAATTCACGACCTATATTTGCGTTCATTTTGGTTTTTCGCTTCTTCTGGTTTCTTCCTTCCTTTGGTTGGTTCCTTTTTTAGTTTTTCTCCATCTCACTGTCTTACTTAATCTTCTCCTTGCCTTCTTCTCCTTGGCTTCTTCTCCTTGCCTTCTTCTCCTTGCCTTCTTCTCTGGTCTCCGCTTCGGCGTTTGAGACAGTCTGTTCTTTCTTTCCCTCTCTCCTTTCTTTTTCCTCTTCTTCCTTCCTCCCTGTGCCTGCCTGAAGGCCGACCCACACGTTCGCACGCGTAGCCGGTGACGGGGTAACGCGTAATACCCCGCCCTAGGTAGACAAGTAAGGCACGCACGTACCCCCTGGTAAAGGCCAGGCCCAGGGAGGGGTGATTGCCTGAGCTGCCACCTTCCGACCATGCCGATTGGTCCCTCCGTCCGTTTCTCGGGAGGTGTGACCTGAGGTGTGAACAATCACCTAAGGCGGGAGTGCCCTCTGAGAGGGTCCCCACAAGGAAGGAGCGCGCCATCGGAGACGCTGGCAATCATGGGGGATTCTTCCGCAATGGATTTCTCTTCTTCTTCTCTCTCGACTTCTGCCCACAAACGGAAACTTGACCAGCCACCAGTGACAAAAGTACTACCGCCTGCCCCACAGTTCCTTGTAGTTTCTCGATCTGAAGACGGAAAGGATTTTTCCTCTGTCAACCCTTTCGTTATCCAGAAGGGCGTAGATGCCATAGCCGGATCTGTCAAGTCTTGTACCAGGTTGCGTAATGGTACTTTGTTACTAGAAACTGAGAGCGCCTCTCAGGCACAAAAACTGCTTCGGGCCACACTCCTGTACACGTTCCCTGTCCAGGTGGAGGCTCACTGCACTTTGAATTCGTCTCGTGGTGTGGTATATACTAGATCACTCGACGGATTGACTGACGAGGAGATTCAGTCTTTCCTCGCTGAGCAGGGCGTGACGGCTGTCCATAGGGTCATGAAAAAGGTCAAAAATGACCTTGTACCGACCCGGACACTTTTCTTGACCTTTGATAGTGTTCAGCTGCCGTCGCGCATCAAAGCGGGCTACGAGGTTATTTCTGTTCGCCCCTATGTCCCGACACCTACGCGCTGCTACCAGTGTCAGCGTTTTAATCACACTCGCAAGTCTTGTTCCAATGCGGCTACATGTGTAACTTGTGGCAGGGATGCCCATGAGGGTGACTGTCCACCTCCATCTCCTCGTTGTGTGAACTGTCGCGGTGACCATGCAGCGTCCTCCCGCGACTGTCCCGTCTACAAGGAAGAACGCTGTATCCAAGAAATTCGGGTCAAAGAGAAAGTCTCCACCTCGGCTGCTCGCAAGCTATTCGCTAGTAGGAAGCCCACGTTGCTCCCAGCGGGGAAGTACAGTACTGTCATCGCCTCTCCTCGGACTACCAGGGAGGTGGCGATGCAGACATGCGATCTGACCTTCAGCACTACGGTCGTCCATTCGGCCAGTGCTAAGATCGCCCGGTCGACGTCTCCTCTTCCTCCCGTCACCCCTCCGACACAAGCACCTTTATCAGCTTCTGCAAGGACGAAGACCCAGAAGTCAGAAGCACGGGCCTTCAAGAAAGAACCGTCTCTTGCAGACCTTCTACGTACCTCGAACCCTCAGCCATCGACCAATCCTTCCACAAAACGACCTTCCAAGAAGACTCATAGAAAGCACAGTTCTCCTTCCCCGCCACGGCGCATTTCTCCTCCTGCGCCCCCCAGCGGTTGCCGCCCCAGGCCGTCATCCGTTTCGCCTGGCCTCACCGCTGGTAACCGAACATCTGGCTGTTCACCAGCGGAGGAAGCTCCCCCTCCCGGCCATCTTCACAAGATGGCCGATGAACCTATAGAACAAATGGACGATGACTGTCCGCCTCCTGCTAGCGGCGGCAGTGCTCGCTCGAAGCCGGGCCCTCAGCGGCCTTCTAGATGACCCCTTCTTGCATCTTCTTCTTCTCACGATGGCACTTATTCACTGGAATATTCGCAGCATTCGTTCCAACCGAGAGGACTTGGAATTGCTGCTCCGCTCGCACCGTCCGCTCGTCGTAGCCCTCCAGGAAACAAAGCTACGCCCATGCGATCAAATTGCCTTGGCACACTACACCTCTGAGCGTTTTGAACTACGCCCTGCGGCAGGTATTCCGGCTCATGGAGGGGTTATGTTGCTGGTCCGGGATGATATCTACTATGATCCCATCACATTGCACACCGGCCTGCAGGCAGTTGCCGTCCGCATTACTCTCCCCAATTTTACATTTTCCATCTGTACCGTTTACACTCCATCGTCGTCTGCCGTTACCAGGGCAGACATGCTGCAAATTATTGCTCAGCTCCCTGCACCATTTTTGTTAACTGGAGACTTCAATGCTCACCATCCTCTTTGGGGCTCTCCAACATCCTGTCCGAGGGGCTCCCTGTTAGCAGACGTTTTCAACCAGCTCAATCTTGTCTGCCTCAATACTGGCGCCCCTACTTTCCTTTCAGACACTTCTCACACCTATTCCCATTTAGACCTCTCTGTATGTACTACCCAACTTGCACGCCGGTTTGAGTGGTATGCGCTTTCTGATACATATTCGAGCGACCACTTCCCGTGTGTTATCCATCTCCTGCATCATACCCACTCTCCGTGCTCAACTAGTTGGAACATCTCCAAAGCAGTCCGGGGGCTCTTCACTTCCAGGGCGACCTTTCAGGATCAAACCTTCACAAGCTGCGATAGTCAGGTCGCACACCTCACGGAAGTCATTCTCACTGCTGCTGAATATTCCATCCCTCACACTACTTCTTCTCCACGCCGCGTACCGGTCCTCTGGTGGACCGCAGCATGTAGAGACGCCTTACGTGCTCGTCGACATGCTTTATGCACCTTTAAACGCCACCCTACAGCGGCGAATTGTATCAATTATAAACGATTACGTGCGCAGTGTCGTCGTATTTTTAAAGAAAGCAAGAAAACCAGCTGGGCTGCTTTCACAAGCACCTTCAACAGTTTTACTCCTTCTTCTGTTGTCTGGGGTAGCCTGCGCCGGCTATCTCGCACTAAGTTCCACTCACCAGTTTCTGGCTTGACGGTCGCGAATGACGTCCTTGTGGCCCCTGAGGATGTCTCCAATGCCTTCGGCCGCTTTTTCGCAGAGGTTTCGAGCTCCACTCATTACCCCCCTGCCTTCCTCCCCCTAAAACAGGCAGAGGAGGCTCGGCCACCTAATTTCCACTCCTCGAATTGTGAAAACTACAATGCCCCATTCACCATGCGGGAACTCGAAAATGCACTTGCCCGGTCACGGTCCTCCGCTCCAGGGCCTGATTCTATTCATAGTCAGATGCTGAAGAACCATTCTCCTGCGGGTAAAGGTTTCCTTCTTCGTACTTACAATCGCATCTGGACTGACGGACATGTTCCCGCATGCTGGCGCGAGTCTATTGTTGTACCGATTCCTAAGCCGGGGAAGGACAAGCACTTGCTTTCCAGTTATCGACCCATCTCGCTTACCAGCTGCGTCTGTAAGGTGATGGAGCGAATGGTTAACTCTCGTTTGGTTTGGCTGCTCGAATCTCTACGCCTACTTACCAATGTACAATGTGGATTTCGTAGGCGCCGCTCTGCTGTTGACCATCTGGTTACCTTGTCGACCTTCATTATGAATAACTTCTTGCGGAAGCGCCCGACCGCGGCTGTGTTCTTTGATTTGGAGAACGCTTACGACACCTGTTCGAGGGCGGGCATTCTCCGCACCATGCATACATCGGGCTTTCGCGGTCGCCTCCCTCTTTTTATTCGTTCCTTTTTAATGGATCGACAGTTCAGGGTACGTGTGGGTTCTGTCCTGTCAGACACCTTTCGCCAGGAGAATGGGGTGCCACAGGGCTCCGTTTTGAGCGTCGCTCTCTTCATCATAGCGATCAATCCAATAATGGATTGCCTCCCAGATGATGTATCAGGCTCCCTTTTCGTGGACGATTTTACCATCTATTGCAGCGCGCAGCGTACATGTTTCCTGGAGCGCTGTCTTCAGCGTTCTCTTGACCGTCTTTACTCCTGGAGTGTCGCCAATGGCTTCCGTTTTTCTGCCGAGAAAACGGTCTGTATTAACTTCTGGCGCTACAAAGAGTTTCTCCCACCGTACTTACGACTCGGCCCCGTTGCTCTCCCATTCGTGGAGACAACAAAATTTTTAGGTCTTACATTTGACAGGAAACTTAGTTGGTCTCCACATGTGTCCTATTTGGCTGCCCGTTGTACCCATTCTCTAAATGTCCCCCGTGTTCTCAGTGGCACGTCGTGGGGAGCGGATCGAACCGTCCTAATTCGCCTATATCGATCGATCGTCCGCTCCAAGCTGGATTATGGGTGCTTTGTATACTCCTCTGCACGGCCGTCCATCTTACGCCGCCTCAACTCCATACAACATCGGGGTTTACGGCTTGCGATCGGAGCGTTTTATACTAGTCCCGTCGAGAGTCTTCATGCTGAAGCCGGTGAATTGCCACTCACCTACCGGTGCGATATACTGCTTTGTCGTTACGCCTGTCGGCTTCTGTCAATGCCCTACCACGCATCGTATCGTTCCTTTTTTGACAACTCTCTCGACCGTCAGTACGGGTTGTATGTCTCTGCCCTGCTACCCCCTGGAGTTCGCTTTCGTCGCCTCCTTCAACACCTTGATTTTTCACTCCCTGCAACCTTTAGAGTGGGCGAGAGCCACACGCCACCTTGGCTCCAGGCTCAGGTTCGCGTTCACCTTGACCTCCGCTCGCTCCCAAAGGAGGTTACCCCCGGTTCAGTATACCACTCCCGTTTTGTCGAACTTCGTTCGAAGTTCATTAATATGACCTTCATTTATACAGATGGCTCTAAGACCAATGACGGGGTCGGGTGTTCTTTTATTGTCGGGGCACAAAGTTTCAAATACCGGCTACATGGCCATTGTTCGGTCTTCACAGCTGAGCTCTTTGCCCTCTACCAGGCTGTTCTTTACGTCTGCCGCCACCGACATTCTGCTTATGTCATCTGCTCCGATTCTCTGAGCGCCATCCAGAGCCTCAGTGATCCGTATCCGGTTCACCCTTTCGTGCACCGGATCCAACGCTCTCTTCAGCAGCTGGTGGACGACGGGTCTCCAGTTAGCTTTATGTCGGTTCCTGGCCATGTCGGTATCCCTGGGAACGAAGCTGCAGTTGCCGCGGCCAAGGCTGCGGTCCTATAGCCTCGGACAGCTTCTTGTTGTGTCCCTTCATCAGATTGTAGCACGGTCATTTGTCGGCGCATTTTATCGCTGTGGCATGCCGATTGGGCTGCACTTAGGGACAACAAGCTTCGGGCCTTGAAACCTCTTCCCGTAGCTTGGACGTCCTCCTCACGTCCTTCTCAGCGGGAGGAGGTCGCTTTGGCCCGGCTACGAATTGGACACTGCCAGTTCAGCCATCGCCATCTGCTGACGGCAGCGCCGGCGCCGTTCTGTCCATGTGGGCAATTGCTGACGGTCCGCCACATTTTAACGTCCTGTCCGGATTTTACTACGCTGCGTCTTGATCTTGGCCTGCCATGTACTCTGGATGCCATTTTAGCGGATGACCCAGGAGCTGCTGCTCGCGTTCTTCGTTTTATCAACTTGACACACCTGTCTAAGGACGTTTGATTATGCTGTAGTTTTTTAATCCTATGCCTGTTAATACGTCTTTTATAGTGTTGTCCCTTTTAGTTGCTGTTTTAACCTTGTGCCTCGCGGTGCATTCCTAACTTAGTCAGGGCGCTAATGACCATTGTAGTTGTGCGCCCTAAAACCACAAAGAAAAGGTCCTCATGTATCGCACCAAACTTTTAGGAGACGATTGCCTGATGCGAATCTCCATCCCTGACGACCCTCACGAGAAGCACGCCGCACACCACGATACCATGGACTCCGTTTCAGATGTCCAAGAAATAATGCAGAACGGAAGCTCAAGGATTGGCGTCAGGTGGTGTCTGCGGACGAAATCCGGATCTGTTTGTACCCTGGTAATCGCAAACGAGGAAATATCGAACGCCCCAAACACTGTGACCCTCAGATGCAGTGAATTGGTGATGCAGTGATATTGTGGGGTAGCATTACATGGGGCATTACATAGGGCAAGTTCACTGCTCTCCAGCACAGGGACGAGGTTCTGCAACCAATAGCGAGACCGTATCCCCAACATCTGGCTGACAATGACTGAAGCAGAGGAAATGAATCAAAATCGTATGATTGTAAATCGTAGAAATGAATCGTAGATAAAGAAGAGACATGAATAAGGGAAAAATGTAATTATATATCTGGCTAATAATTTCATCAAAAATGGTTCAAATAGCTCTGAGCACTATGGGACTTAACTTCTGAGGTGATCAGTCCCCTAGAACTTAGAACTACTTAAACCTAACTAACCTAAGGACATCACACACGTCCATGTCCATACCCGAGGCAGGATTCGAACCTGCGACCATAGCGGTCGCGCGGTTCCAGATTAGCGCCTAGAACCGCTCGGCCGCATCGGCTGGCCAATTTCATCCTGATGGATGGTATATTGTAGAGTAACACCCAAATTGTAGCAAAATGCTTTGTGTGTCACTATATTACATCAAAACTGCTCCATACATTGACATGTTAAAGCGAACGTCTATTACATTTGTGTCCTGAATGAGCGGTAAATGAAGGTTGCGTAATTATTTTTATGGTCCTTGAGAGAAATATAGTGGCAACATTATGGTGGAATAGTCTTGTTCGAATACAGGTTCTCTTAATTTACTCGGCACGGTTTCAGGAGAGCTACGTCGTCTTTCTTCTGAGGAATCCCATTTAAGATCCCCAACCATTTCTGTGACACTTTCGTACTGGGCTGTAACAAACTGTTAAGGTTCTAGCAGGATGTCTCTGAATTTCAATGTCTCTTGCCATGCGTTCTTAATAAGGGCTCCAAACAGTGGAACAATACTTCAGAATTGGTGGCACTAGCATCTTGAACGCTATTTCTTTGCAGATGCATTGCATTTTCGGAACACTTTCACTCGCCTTGTCTGTATTATTTATCAAAATATGTAGGATTTTAAGTACTAAACACATACGGCATTACTTATGATCCAACTTGGAGCTTAGTGTGCACTTGTCGATACGAATAGTTTGATCTTTGTCAAAGTGAAAAAAAAACCTCAGCAAGTTTTAAATAAACATTCTTCAGGAGGTACATGGACGACACATTTGTAGGATGGCCGTATGGGGTGGATGAATTACATCGATTTCTTGAGCAGTTGAATTCTATCCATACTAGTATAAAATTTACTGAGGAAATAGAAAAAGACAGCTGTTTCCACGTTTTGGATGCTGTCGTTCGCCGTAAAGTTGATAGCATTTTATGACATGTTGTATATCGTAAACCTACACACACAAATCTATATCTGCATTTCAGTAGCTGCCATCACTCTTCACAGACCATAGGTGTCCTTCAGACCTTAGTGCATAGGGCGCACTGTACATCCGATAAAGATAATTTGTAAGAAGAGCTCACATACCTCAAGAGCATTTTTAAAGCGAGTGGATTTTCTTCGCAGCAAAGTCGTAGAGCATTCAATGTAAAACCTAGAATACAAATATGTGATGGGGAAGAAGATAGTAATTCTTTCAGATCAAATGCGTTTTTGCCCTATGTGGGTGGTCTTTCCTCGAAGGTAGGTCGTATTCTCGAGAGATACTGTGTTCTTCCGGCCTCCCACGAAGATTGATGCTTTACTTGGCTCTGTAAAGGACGATTTATTGCTTCGTGTGGCGGGTGTGTATCAGATTCCTTGCGTAAATTGTGAGAAGTCGTACATAGGTCAAACTACACGCACCGCTCATGAGAGATGTGTGGAACATCGAAGATACACACTCTTATCACAGCCAGACAAGTCAGCTGTGGCCGAACATTGTACTGATACAGGGCATTCCATGAATTACAGTGATGTGACATCCACCTCTTCCTTTTGGGATTCTGTCTTCAGGGAAGCTTGAAGCTATAGAGATTAGATTAGCTAGTAGTTTAATAAATAGAGAAAATGGTTTTCATTTGGACAAAGCATGAAATCCGGCTCTTGGGTAATTAAACTGCAGAGAAGTCGTCGCGGTGTCATCGCCGCCGCACATACATCGATTAGCGAATCAAATGTCTGTACGCCTTCGCCACAGGCGGCGCGCGTGTAAGCGTACCTCTTTGCTAACGAGCAGCATCTGTAACTCGCAGGCGCATACCGCCGTGGTTGAGTATATAATGGCACGCTTAGAAGTTCATATAGTGTTAATTGCCCTTATGCAAGCATTCATGTGAACAAAGTTAATGCAGTGTCAATATCGTATTTGCTGTTGTATACGTCAAACGTTCGCCACAGTTCATGTGCAGGAAATATGTAAGCCAGTCATACATTACAATGACCTGTATACTCTAAAATATTAGTCTTACAGTACGGAATGTTTGTCGCCTTCTGCCAACCTCTGCTATCACACAGTGGCGATTGTATGGCACCCCATCCTATACTTGTCCATTTTACAATGAACTTGCTCCTTACGGTTTCAGCTACTGGATCACAAATAGTATTCTCAGTTACATAGAAGGATCAAACAACATTGTAACAAACTGCTCCAAACTTTAACATGTCACTACAAAAATGTAACGGTGAAACTATAGTAAGCTATTCGACAATTCTCATCCAACTGCCGTCTCTAATGACCTCGTTGCCGACGGGACGTTAAACACTACCCAGCACCACCACCACCACCATCCAACTGTTTAGCATAGTGTTCACGGACTATTTCTCTCAGATAATAAATGGCAAAAACGCACAATTAATTTTTTCTGTGTGAGCTCTGATTTCTGTTGTTCCATTACGATAGGTGATAGTCGACAAAATACACACATCAAAAAAAGTTTTGCATCACCCCGTTTCCCAGAACTCCTGAAGATAGACGGTCACTGTGGATATTGTATCACAGACGCAGTGCCATTGACTGTTCAGAGATGTCACTAAACCCGCTCAAAGATGTAAACAATCATGCATGAGAAGCGCCTATTAGACGGAGGGGATCCGACAGCCGATCAGTTCCAGTCATTCCACTAGGAAGGATGTACACGGCTCGTGTTGTCTGTAGTTCAGCCATGCCTAGACGATCAACGCCGCGGTTCGATCGCGTCCGCATTGTTACTTTGTGCCAGGAAAGACTCTCAACAAGGTAAGTGTCCAGGCGTCTCGGAGTAAACCAAAGCGATGTTTTACGGACATGGAGGAGGTACAGAGAGACAGGAAATATCGATGACCTGCCTCGCTCAGGCCGCCCAAGGGCTACTACTGCAGTGGATGACCGGTGCCTACGGATTATGGCTCGGAGGCCATCACGTTGAATAATGCCTTTCGTGTAGCCACAGGATGTCGTGTTATGACTCAAACTGTGCGCAATACGCTGCACGATACGCAACGTCACTCCCGACGTCCATGGCGAGGTCCATCTTTGCAACCGCGACACCATGTAATGCGGTACAGACGGGCCCAACAACATGCCGAATGGACCGCTCAGGAATGGCTTCAAAATGGTTCAAATGGCTCTGAGCACTATGGGACTCAACTGCTGTGGTCATCAGTCCCCTAGAACTTAGAACTACTTAAACCTAACTAACCTAAGGACACCACACACATGCATGCCCGAGGCAGGATTCCAACCTGCGACCCTAGCAGTCGCACGGTTCCGGACTCCTCTCCTAGAACCGCGAGACCACCGCGGCCGGCTCAGGACTGGCATCACGTTCTCTTCACTGATGAGTGTCGCATATGCCTTCAACCAGATAATCGCCGGAGACGTGTTTGAAGACAACCTGGTCGGGCTGAACGCCTTATCACACTGTCCAGCGAGAGCAACAAGGTGGAGGTTCCCTACTGTGCTGCGATGGCACTATGTGGGGCCGAAGTACGCCGCTGATGGTCATGGAAGGCATCCTTCGACCAATATTGCAACAATATCGGCAACATATTGGCGGGGCATACGTCTTCGTGGACGACAATTCGCGTCCTCATCGTGCACATCTTGTGAATGACTTTCTTCAGGATAAGGACATCGCTCGACTAGAGTGACCAGGATGTTCCCGAGACATGAACTCTATCGAACATGCCTGGGGTAGATTGAAAAGGGCTGTTTATGTACGACATGACCCACTAACCACGCTGAGGGGTCTACGCCGAATCGCCGTTGAGGTTGGGGACAATCTGGACCAACGGTGCCTAGATAAACTTGTGGATAGTATGCCACAAAGAATACAGACATGCATCAGTGTGAAAGGATGTGCTACTGGGTATTAGAGATACCGGTGTGTACAGCAATCTGGATCACCACCCCTGAAGTTTTCGCTGTATATTGGTACAACATGCGACACGCAGTGTGTGTTTTTCATGAGCAATAAAAAGGGCGGAAATAATCTTTATGTTGATCTCTATTCCAGTTTTCTGCACAGGTCCCGGAACTTTCGGAACCTAGGTGTTGCAAAACTTTTTTGATGTATGTATTTCCTAACATAACTTTAAATCTGACAGGAAACTGGAATCATGTACATATGATGGACTCAAGAGCACATAATAACTGTATTTAATCGTCTTTTTCCCCACAACAGCCCCAACCAACAGGATAATTGCCGATCTTAGATTTTGAAATGCCTGCCATTTTATACCTAAGGCAATTGGACTGTGATGTCAGAGGAGGTGTGGCAGGAGGATGCACAGGCAGTGGGGAAGAGGGAGTGAGACAGTTGTGGCTTTGATGGCGAGATTTGGCAAAAATTCAGGCTGTTCTCGCAGTGGTAAAACATTCTCATTATTCTATCTCGGTAATAAACGAGAGCTTACAAAAGCACTGCGATAATAAAGCTTGCACCAGAAAAAGTTTTTATCTGATATTTTAATTAAACCTTGCAGCTGGAGTAGCATCATTTCTGCGCTAGTAAATGGTTTGTTGCAGCAAATATCTTTTGAAGTTTATTAACAAAAAGTGTTTTACAATTCTTGTGTTTGTCTTCCACCCTTATATTACTTACCTTCGCCTGCAACTATTGCTGATGATTTTAGATAAACAGTTTAAAAGTACTTCCAAAACCACAAGATGTTTGAGGTTGCTACCGTAAGAGAAATTAGAAAAATTATTGCTGCCACTGTTAATAAATGACAGCAGCATATAAGCTGGGGTTTATCCTCGTCACAAAAGTTATTTTTAATACCTTATGATCACATTTTTTTAATGGAGAATCAAGATAAGTTTGTAGCAGGTGTTCTAACTTAGAAATACGTGAGGTAGTTAGGTACACTCCTTCAATAGAAATGCCTAAATTTATCGCAGCAGTCAATGTCTCCTATGAGTGTATGATCACCCGCAGAAAGACTGTCACACCGTTGGCAATTTCTTTATTCTTTGATAAAATATAGTCAGTTTAATTTTTGGTGCCAGTTTTTTGACAAGTCCATTTTCTATTTACTTTCTGCTGGAAGATGTATTTGGGAAAACTATAGTGAACCTTTCAGCAAATTCCACTAACGTATGACATCACCCATTCTGGTATATCCGAAACTTCCGATTGTAGAGTCGTTTTACTTTTGCATTAAAATCCTCCGTTGTCTTGTGATTGTGGGATTTGCTGACATTTATCAACTTCTGTAACTCTTCCTAGAAGTCGTCTAACGCCTCAGGAGAATGTGAGTACGTTGATGCATAGATATAAATGTTTCATATCGAATAACCGTTGTTTATATTGAAAACCAGTTTTGGTTTTCTTTCTGAGATTCCCGCAACATCGGTCACGTCTGTTTTTATTTTATTACTTATAGTAAAACCTATACCTTAATCTTCTCAGTGTTTCACGATCGATTTACGTATATTGTTATATCATCTTCGTTGCAGCAGCATTCCGACTAATCTCCACAACTGTGTGGGATAAATGTTTTTTATAGCATCCCATGATTACATGTCGGTCTCATAACAGTTGTATAAAATTTTCTGTAGCGCTGTGACGTTGGCAGATTAGTTTTCCATGCGTCTAAGCCAGCATTACAGCCGATGCAGTTTCGCAATGAGGTTCAGCGGTAGTTAGAGTGCGTTTCTGGACAACACACCTCGTCGAGTCTTTCAGAGCTTGCTCAGTAAATGGAAGCATTGTTCAGGCAGCCGGCAATTAGTTCTCTCTAATAAATAAAGTTGTCAGTGCAGCAATCTATTGTTTAATCCTCACGCCCACTGCTTCCTGCCACAAAAATAATGCTTAACCACTGGACCAGCATGAAGCACTTCATCAGCACTGGAGCGGCAAGGCCTTGAATGGATGGCCGATTGCAAAACACAGACACACACACAAACACCACACATACGCGCGGGCGCGCACACACTCATAAAGACACACACACACACACACACACACATATATATATATATATATATATATATATATATATATATATATATATATATATATATATATATATATATATATATATATAACAAACGCCATTCTCAAAATTTCGGAGGTTCTTCAACGGTATCTTTTGAATATTTTGGTATAACAGTATAATGGTGGTCTCTGACTGACATTATGAGTGATAATGAAATTACGATTTATTCGGTTTGTTACCCCAATTATCTTTGTAAATTTGGTCACAAAAGTGAAAGTTCCTCTAATACATAATTACCGTAAGTGAAATTGTTGTTCATGTAAGATTCTCAGATGTTATGTTTGTGCTGGTGAGAGTTTCACAGTGAAACGTTTTCCTCTGAAATTTATAGTACAAAAGAAAGGTCTGGGGTCTGGGTAAAGTTTGAACGCACCGTTTTGTAACATCCTGTATATGTGCATCGTGGGTAGGATATATAACCGCATGGGCTACTGGGTGTTCTGAATCACGTATTCATGTAATTTACCGTCTATTAATAACGTGAGGCACGAAACAGCATGCCACTGAAGCAACTGCCGATGTCATTGTTTCAAGGTAATTGAGCGATCAAGCTAACATGACTCTTATGAAGATAATACAAGTAAAGAATGAAAAGAACCGATCGGCAACTCGGTCCAGGGTGGTTCTGCTTAGCCGTATTGAATAGGTAACGAAAGAACGCGTCACGTGTTCGTTTGTTCTACCCTCGAACAATTTGTCGCCCATCGTTACATTACGGCCTGTGAAAAGAAAGCTGCAAACATTCATACAAAGTTATGATTATTATAATGAGATATTATTAGGTTTGATATTATAATCGAATTCCAATTTCACATTAAATTTTTTTTATATTTTATCTAATGTCAAGGTACATAGAAACGCCTGTTTACTCAGTAACAGCGAGATAAGAAAAGACGCCATAGAATGGTGGGAAGATACAAAATACAGAAAAGATACACAGATTTCGTTTCCGTTTGGCCTCTTTAGCAGAAGTCTCAGACCAACGATTTTACTATGCCAGAATTGATTTTACTATGATTTGCCGGCCGCTGTGGCCGAGCGGTTCTAGGCGCTTCAGTCCGGAACCGCGCTGCTGCTGCGGTAGCAGGTACGAATCCTGCCTCGGGCATGGATGTGTATGATGTCCTTGGGTTAGTTAGGTTTAAGTAGTTCTAAGTCTAGAGGGCTGATGACCTCAGATGTTAAGTCCCATAGTGGTTAGAGCCATTTGAACCATTTTATTATGATTTTAATTTAAAGACGAATTTTTATACAGAAAAACAAAAAGATAAAATCGCAGTATATCAGATTATTAATATGTTTCTTTGGTATTTTCCATCACAGTCTTTACAACGTCATGAAGTGACATGGGGGCAATGTATATACGTACATTGTGGGATGGATATCTAACCGCAAACTGGGTATTCTGAATGCCTTTAGAAGGAAATGACTCTTAAGTTTGGTAAATCCAACGTATTTCAAGGGGAATACGTGTAAATTCGTTATGTATCTTATCTTTCGTGGAACAATTCTGCTGTTTTGATCCAGATTTTCCTCGTAAAAGTAATTTTGTCTATTTTCTCTACGGCACTTTTACATGCTTCTTTAAGATTTAGTTTTAGTGACAAATACTAAATCGTCAGCGAAGACTAATCTTTTAACACTAATTTTGCATCAAGCATTTCGAATTGGATAGCCAAGCAGCAATCGCATGCAACACATTCTCTTCCAGGTCAAGTGTTGTCTCATACCTCGCAAGGCTAGTGTGTTTCATTCTAACACGGAACGATCTGATTCTATCAGGCGCCTGTCTACAGATGCCTAAGTCATCCGATGTGGGTGCCGTCCCTGCTACCGTGAGTAGCTGGCAAATAGTTTACTCCTAACATAAGACATACTCCATACTGTCGACGTTTGTACCGTTCTGCAAACGTTTTCAGGGCGTAATGTCTGGAGATCGGACTGGCCAGGGTGTTGGACCGTTCCTTCCAACCCACCGATTAGGAGATTAACCCCCTCTCCAGACATTACGCCCCTTGACTTTTTTTTCTGGGGCTATATCAAGGACAGAGTCTTCGTCACACCAGTTGCTGACGTCGACGAACTGAAGGCTAGGATACAAGCTGCTATGGGTACTGTGACAGAACACATGTTACGAAACACCTGGCGGGAACTGGAATACCGCCTCGACATTCTCCGACCAACCAAGGGAGCACAGGTTGAGGTTTACTAACGTAAGTGATCTTAAAGAAAACTAGTAACACTAACCTATGTAACGGCATCAAATGTAAATTATTATGCCAAACGGTTATTCTGCAATAAATTGTTATAATCAGGACCAGGCTTCTTGCACACCCTCCACTTTAGCTTCAGTCACGTCTTTGTTTTGAGGATAAAATTTCATTAACACAACCTAAGTTCATATATTTCTGTTGGTCGTGAATAAAGAACGTCGGCAACACAGGCACTGCGATACGGAATTTTCTCCCTTGTAAGCATCTCAAAAATGCAACCTTGAAACTTCGGTACAACACCCAACTTCTAATACCACAGGCTGCCACTGTTGGAATGCATTCCAGTAACCGCGCTTCGTGCCAAACAATAGATTGTTAGGATTGGTAACTGTGATAGAAACACGAAGCACAGCGACTTGCACGGAGTTCAACTTCAGCGTTTGAGCTAACTATGGATTGGACAGACTGCTTTGGATCTTCTTTCTGTCTTTTTTATATTCGTAGTTCTACGGCTCGATCAGGGTTCCCCCAAAATAGCCGTCGCTTGTCGTCTGTTTCATTTCTCGTTACTTTCGTGTTGTGAAGTGATTCACTGTTATTACGACAGTGTGTTGTGAAGAGCTGAAAAGATATCTTGTTAAAAACTAAAACGAGGCTAAGTGGATAGGATAGTTTAATAACAACTAAAAACTAATGAATATCCTATACATGACTGCTATCGCCTCAGGAACTGTGATATCGGTTCGATTTCCGTCGGGGTCAGGGATTTTCTCTGCCTCGTGATGGCTGGGTGTTGCGTGATGTCCTTAGGTTAGTTAGGTTTAAGTAGTTCTAAGTTCTAGGGGACTGATGACCATCGATGTTAAGTCCCATAGTGCTCAGAGCCATTTGAACCATTTTTTGAACTGTGATATCATTCTGGCCGAAAAATACAGCCACCAACTGCGTTTGGAAAGGAATTTATTTTTGGCTGGTTTTAGATAGCTGAAGTTGCGTCATAAATATTTCTAACATGTCTGTGTGTGGGCAGCATGTCACATACTTAGTCATAACAGAAGTCCTAATAATCACTTGTCAATTAACCATAGTGTGGTCAGCTCGTTCGTGCTGGTAGTAACAATTCTGTTAAGGTTTATGTACGCCACCTTACTCAAGCACAAACATGTCATAAATTATCTCATGTAATTTTATAAAATGAATAGCTTATGCTAACCGAAACTAGTTGTAACATAACCGTATTATTTTTAGTATGTAATGTGATGCCTTGCAAACACGCGTAGCAAGGAATTTTTTATTTCGTTCTGTGGAAGTAAGCTGTTAGGGGAGCCTTCTTTTCGCTGGACTAAGTGCAGTAGAGCGTAGATTATCCGAACTAATTAGAGGAAATGGGTTTTCGGAAAACTAGTCTATGCAGACGATCGAACAGTATACAATAGAACCTTGTTTGTACGATGTTGTAGGGGGATGATAAAATAAATGTACGAGTTAGATTAACGTTAGAATGAAATTTCTTAATACATTCGTATTAACTTCAAATGCATGCAAAAGGGGGATACATATGCTGTACAGTAGTAGACAGGTACTTCTTAGGAGAGACCACTGTGTAGCAGTTAGGAAACCTTAATGACGCATCAAGCTAATACTTCACTTAAACTTTCAGCATTTTTTCCCGCGAAGTAACATATACATGTATGTGGTCAGCTGTACTAACTGAGAATCCTTGTTTGAGGTACCTGTACCAAAGACATAATGACATAAGAGTGCCTCGAGGAGTTGACACACCTAAAAGAAAAAAAGGATCTCAGCAGGGAAAAACAAAACAGGCTAAAACTGATGCACTTCACATTTGTCTGCCGCCGTCTTCAGATATGTTACAAAAACTGATTCTCATCTTCAGAAGGTAACAGCGACAATACAAGAAGAAGACAAAGCGGAAAAATTACTGAAAATGACTGTGATAATACTGATAATGTTATTATTGTCTAAGGCTGTAATAATAAAATGAATCAATGCAGGTCTTGAGAAATGTCTCTCACTGGAGAATACCTGTTCTTGATAATGTTCGCACTGGGATAAAAAAAAGGGGAGTGAACATTTCCAAGAAGGAGAAGAGCCTTTTATCGCTGTATCTACGCAAGAATCAAAAACAATAGGTGATGTGCGGAATCTTTCAAAGGAATGGTTTTACAATGTGATACCTACTGGTGAAAAAATTCTGCTGTGTTGGATGGTTTACTCTCCAAAGCTAATAACCTCTGCTGCTTCTGCTGTTGTTTGTTTGCTGTCACCAGTAGCACTAACGCAAGATCCACATTTGTGACTGGATTTCAGATGTATTAGAAACTGAATCCTAAAGTGGGCGACTGTGAAATTACAAATAAGCACCTGGAAAATCTTGAATATGGAAAACTTTGGAAATTAGACTAAAATTACATAAAACAGTACATGACGCAGCTTTGTAATTAATGGATACTGAAAAACTGAAATGGAGGCATACTTTATTAATGTTGTTGGACACAACTTTGTTTTTGGCGAAACAAAACCTGGCTTTTCACGGACATGATGAAGGCAAGGCTCAACAAATTAAGACATTTTCTTAGACCAAGTGAAACTACTGTCAAATCACAATGTGGTGTTGAAAGAATACATCTTGAACTTGGTACATCGTAAATCTCAGACAGTGTGATATTTGTCGCTAGAAGTACAGAATGAATTTATAAACGTTTTTGCGAACCACGTAAAATCTGGATTTGTCAACAAAGTTAAATTGTCTAAATGCTTTTGTATTATGTGTGATGCACAGCAGATATTTCACATATTGATCGAATGTGTGAAATGATGCCTTTCGTGAATACTGATAACAGAAAAATGGAAGTAAAGGAAGTATTCCTTCGATTTTTTTTCTCTAAAGCGAAAAAAAGCAGCTGATTAAGGGACGAAATTCTTAAGAAGCTTGAAAATGTAATGCAGGTTTTATGAGCAGCGTATATGGAGGAGTACAAGCTATTATTAAAGCGGTTTTGTTGGACGTATTGATCATTCAATTAATTTACGAGGGTCAGTCAAAAAGTAATGCCTCCTATTTTTTTTTCTACGTTTAATTGTCAGGAATTTTAAATGCAATTACATAGGTTGAAAACCACAACATTGAGGATCATTTTGTCATTTTTCAATGTAATCTCCGCCCATCTCTACAGTTTTGGTCCATCTTTGAACAAGGGCATGTATCCCAGCACGGTAAAAATCACAGCTCTGCTTCCTAAGCCATTGACGCACGGATGTTTTGACGGCCTCCTCATCTTCAAAATGAATCCCACGATGAGCTTCTTTTAGTGGCCCGAACAGATGGAAGTCTGATGGTGCCTGGTCAGGGCTGTATGGGGGATGAGGCAAAACTTCCCATCCAATTTTGACAATCTCGTCAGAGGTGTGACGACTGGTGTGTGGTCTTGCATTGTCATGCAAAAGAAGAACATCTGCCATTGATTTTGTTGGGCGAACTCGCTGAAGACGTGCTTTAAGTTTTTTGAGGGTTGTGACGTATTGAACAGAATTTATTGTGCATCCCTGCTCCAAAAAATCAACCAGAATCACACCCTCTGTATCCCAGAAAACTGTTGCCATAACTTTCCCTGCCGATCGCACAGTTTTGAATTTTTTCTTCCTCGGCGAGCTTGTGTGACGCCACTCCAGTGACTGCCTCTTTGATTCGGGTTCAAAAAAATGCACCCATGTTTCGTCCCCGGTCACAATTTTTTTCAGAAACTCATCTCCCTCCAAACGGAAGCGCTGCAAGTGTTGGGAGGCTATTGTTTTCCTTGCCTCTTTATTCTGATCGGTTAACATTCTTGGAACCCACCGTGCACAAACTTTTGAGTACCCCAATTGTTTAATAATCGTGATCACACTGCCTTTACTAAGAGAAATAATGCGACACACTTCATCTGCAGTCACCCGACGGTCACCACGAATGATGTCATCAACTTGCTGAATGTTGTGTGGAGTCACTGCACTCACCGGCCTGCCGCTCCGCTTTTCGTCAGTCAACGGTGTTTGCCCTTCAGCTTCCTTACAACGACGAACCCATCGTCTAACAGTGCTGACATCCACTGTCACAACACCATACACCTTCTTCAGTCTTTCATGAATGCGTATGGGCGTTTCACCTTCTGCATTCAAGAATTCAATCACACAACGCTGTCTCAAACGAACATCGATGTCGGCCATCTTACAAACTTCTGCTGTGCTGCCACCTGTTGACACAGAAAGTTACTACTGCAGTGGATTGCAGAAGAAGGTTTGAGGAATGGCGCCAAATTCAAATTTTTCACTTAACTTAATTTTTTTAGGTAGAAAAAAAATGGGAGGCATTACTTTTTGACCGACCCTCGTATGTGGCCAGTATTCCTTGGCAAAAAATATATTTATTGTAACATTTTTCGCAACAGTAGAGACCATTTTAACATTTTTTTCTGCCTCTGTTAGCCCCTGGGATATTCTTATTAAACACAGTAAAGCATCTGTTAAAAGACTCTCAACAACGCGTTGGCGTGCTCTTTATGCTGCAGTAAAAGTACTGGCAGAAAATTTTGATGAAGTTGTCTCTTTAATTGACAAATTATGTGATTCTTTTCTTTGCTATTCTTACTTTTGGAATGATGAACTGACAGAAGTAAACTGTACTGAGGTTGCATTGCAAAGTAAGGCTTGAGTGTTGAACAGTTGGTAATCAATAGAGGCACTTCGTATTTATACTGGATAAAAACGAGATCATATTGTAGAGGAGACAATACGTCTTGCTGCGAAAAAAAAATCAGAGGAGTACGATATTCCAATAGAAAGAAGAATTCGTCGTGAGAAACGAATGGATGCTGATCTGGCCACCGAATACTGAGAGTAGTATGTGTTGGAATACCTTCACCGATTCAGTATTGAACTCCGAACCAGATAAAAGTCCACTCAAGATGTCGCCTCACTGTTCGAGATTGTGCAGACAAATACTTTGCTTTTGGCAAACAATGAGGAGTTGAAATTAGCTGTTTCAAAACCCACTGGTTTGTATGATGAAGTATCAGAAGGAGGACCCCTCTATGGGTTTCTAAGACTGAGAAGGCATTTAAAAACTGCAAATATTACAGTTTCTGGTTGGACATGCCTCGACTTTTTGAAATTCATCGTGGAATGGGAATTTAAAGAGTCTCCCTCTAAAGTTGGTTATGAGGATTTGCGTATCAATTGCTTCATGTGAGAGGAGCTTCAGTAAATTAAATTTATTAAAAATTAATTAAATCAACAATGAGCAACATGAGGCTAAATAATCTTACCATGTTAACTATCGAAGATGCGGTATCAGAGAATATTAATTCTGAACATGTGATATCAGAGTTTGCGCCTGTTAAAGCTAGAAAGAAATTTTAAGTGTTTGTGTCTCGCTTAAGCAAATACTTTTATGAAGGATGTATGTTAATGTTTGTTGTTGTGGTCTTCATTCCTGAGTTTGGTTTGATGCAGCTCTCCATGCTACTCTATCCTGTGCAAGCTGCTTCATCTCCCTGTACTTACTGCAGCCTACATCCTTATGAATCTGCTTAGTGTATTCATCTCTTGGTCTCCCTCTACGATTTTTACCCTCCACGCTACCCTCCAATACGAGTACTAAATTGATGATTCCTTGATGCCTCAGAATATGTCCTACCAATCGATCCCTTCTTCTAGTCAAGTTGTGCCACAAACTCCTCTCTAATCCTATTCAATACCTCCTCATTAGTTATGTGATCTACCCATCTAATATTCAGCATTCTTCAGTAGCACCACATTTCGAAAGTTTCTATTCTCTTTTTGTCCAAACTATTTATCCTCCATGTTTCACTTCCAAACATGGCTACACTCCATACAAATACTTTCAGAAACGACTTCCTGACACACAAATCTATACTCGACGTTAACAAATTTCTCTTCTTCACAAACGATTTCCTTTACTACTTTAAGTGTCTCATTTCCTAATATAATTCCCTCAGCATCACCCGATTTAATTCGACTACATTCCATTATCCTCGTTTTGCTTTTGTTGATGTTCATCTTATATACTCCTCTCAAGACACTGTCCATACCATTCAACTGCTCTTCCAAGTCCTTTGCTGTCTCTGACAGAATTACAATGTCATCGGCGAACCTCAAAGTTTTTATTTCTTCTCCATGAATTTTAATACCTACTCTGAATTTTTCTTTTGTTTCCTTTAATGATTGCTCAATATACAGATCGAATAACATCGGGGAGAGTCTATAACCCTGTCTCACTCCCTTCCCAACCACTGCTTCCCTTTCATGCCCCTCAACTCTTATAACTGCCATCTGGTTTCTGTACAAATTGTAAATAGCCTTACGCTCCCTGTATTTCACCCCTGCCACCTTCAGAATTTGAAAGAGAGTATTCCAGTTAACATTGTCAAAAGCTTTCTCTAAGTCTACAAATGCTAGAAATGTAGGTTTGCCTTTTCTTAATCTTTCTTCTAAGTTAAGTCGTAAGGTTAGTATTGCCTCACGTGTTCCAACATTTCTGCGGAATCCAAACTGATCTACCCCAAGGTCCGCTTCCACCAGTTTTTCCATTCGTCTGTAAATAATTCGCGTTAGTATTTTGCAGCTGTGACTTATTAAACTGATAGTTCGGTAATTTTCACATCTGTCAACACCTGCTTCTTTTGGGATTGGGATTATTATATTCTTCTTGAAGTCTGAGGGTATTTCGCCTGTCTCATACATCTTGCTCACCAGATGGTAGAATTTTGTCAGAACTGGCTCTCCCAAGGCCGTCAGTAGTTCTAATGGAATGTTGTCTACTCCCGGGGCCTTGTTTCGACTCAGGTCTTTCATTGCTCTGTCAAACTCTTCACGCAGTATCTTATATCCCATTTCATCTTCATCTACATCCTTTTCCATTTCCATAATATTGTCCTCAAGTACATCGCCCTTGTATAAACCCTCTATATACTCCTTCCACCTCTCCGCCTTCCCTTCTTTGCTTAGAACTGGGTTTCCATCTGAGCTCTTGATATTCATACAAGTGGCTCTCTTTTCTCCAAAGGTCTCCTTAATTTTCCTGTAGGCAGTATCTATCTTACCCCTAGTGAGATAAGCCTCTACATCTTTACATTTGTCCTCTAGTCATGCCTGCTTAGCCATTTTGCACTTCCTGTCGAGCACATTTTTGAGACATTTGTATTCCTTTTTGCCTGCTACACTTACTGCATTTTCTCCTTTCATCAATTAAATTCAATATTTCTTCTGTTACCCAAGGATTTCTACTAGCCCTCTTCTTTTTACCTAATTTATCCTCTGCTGCCTTCATTACTTCATCCCTCAAAGCTACCCTTCTTCTACTGTATTTCTTTCTTCTTGTCTTTTGTTCCATTATGGTCTCCCTGAAACACTGTACAACCTTAGGTTTAGTCAGTTAAACCAGGTCTCAGGGTCTCCTTAAATTGCCACCTTTTTGTAGTTTATTCAGTTTTAATCTACAGTTCATAACCAATAGATTGTGGTCAGAGTCCACATCTGCCCCTGGAAATGTCTTACAATTTAAAACCTGATTCCTAAATCTCTGTCTTACCATTATATAATCAATCTGATACCTTTTAGTATCTCCAGGATTCTTCCATGTATAGAACCTTCTTTTATGATTCTTGAGCCAAGATTTAGCTATGATTAAGTTATGCTCTGTGCAAAATTCTACCAGACGGCTTCCTCTTTCATTTCTTCCCCCCAATCCATATTCACCTACTATGTTTCCTTCTCTCCCTTTTCCTACTGACGAACTCCAGTCACGATGACTATTAAATTTTCGTCTCCCTTCACTACCTGAATAATTTCTTTTATCTCATCATACATTTCCTCAATTTCTTCATCATCTGCAGAGCTAGTTGGCATATAAACTTGTACTATTGTAGTAGGCATGGGCTTTGTGTCTATCTTGGCCACAATAATGCGTTCACTATGCTGTTTGTAGTAGCTTACCCACACTCCTATTTTTTTATTCATTATTAAAGCTACTCCTGCATGACCCCTATTTGATTTTGTGTTTATAACCTTGTAGTCACCTGACCAGAAGTCTTGTTCCTCCTACCACCGAACTTCACTAATTCTCACTATATCTAACCTATCCATTTTCCTTTTTAAATTTTCTAAACTACGTGCCCGATTAAGGGATCTGACATTCCACGCTCCGATCCGTAGAACGCCAGTTTTCTTTCTCCTGATAACGACGTCCTCCTGAGTAGTCCCCGCCCAGAGATCCGAATGGGGGACTATTTTACTTCCGGAATATTTTACCCAAGAGGACGCCATCATCATTTAATCATACAGTAAACCTGCATGCCATCGGGAAATATAACGGCTGTAGTTTCCCCTTGCTTTCAGCCGTTCGCAGTGCCAGCACAGCAAGGCCTTTTTGGTTATTGTTACAAAGCCAGATCAGTCAATCATCCAGACTGTTGCCCCTGCAACTACTGAAAAGGCTGCTGCCTCTGTTCAGGATCCACACGTTTGTCTGGCCTCTCAACAGATACCCCTCCGTTGTGGTTGCACCTACGGTACGGCCATCTGTATCGCTGAGGCACGCAAGATCCATGGTTCATGGGGGGGATGTTAATGTTTAGAGTGTAGTATTATAAACTAATGTATAGTGCATAATACTATATACTAATGTATGATGCATAATAAAAAAACAGTACAGTATATTTAATTTTGATGATTGATGACTCTAAGGCCTTTATTTATCTTATTTAAATTCATACTTGACATGTATCCAGTTTCATTGATTTTAAGAATTTTTATTAGTTGGTGACAGTAGCAATATCCACCTCAGCTGCGCCACTGCTGACGATGTCACCTGATGACATCACCAGATGATGTCATGGATTTTTCTCGCTCCCCTCCGCCCTCTCCTCCTCACTCCCCTCCTCCGACTACAACCCATCTCCAGACTTTCCCCGCCGGCCGCGGCGGTCTCGCGGTTAAGGCGCTCAGTCCGAAACCGCGTGACTGCTACGGTTGCAGGTTCGAATCCTGCCTCGGGCATGGATGTGTGTGCTGTCCTTAGGTTAGTTAGGTTTAAGTAGTTCTAAGTTCTAGGGGACTGATGACCACAGATGTTAAGTCCCATAGTGCTCAGAGCCATTCGAACCATTCCAGACATTCCCAACCTGGAAAAATGGTGGGCCATGCTCAGTCTGTGCTGAGTCGTTGGTGTGTAAGGACATAGGATAGTTTTCTTCTTTATCTTGGGTGTCATTGTATTGAACATTGGTGAGAAAAGTTCAGCTGCTGGTGCAACGTGTTCAGCTGATGGAACGCTGGTGGCGGACGGTGAGGACTTTAATAACTATATTTCCCGTAAGCATATATGTAGCTGAGGACGGCATCCATAGCTTCCTACATGAGCAATGGAAAGAAAGGATAATGGAGGAGTGTAAGAACAATAATTCTCGACAGATAACGCTGTTGCAGCAGGATGGCTTGAAGATCCATTCGCAACTCATACAGACGATTGCTTGCGTTGGAACTTCCTACCCTTTCTGAAATATGCATGGAGGCGAATGTGTCCTCTTCCACGGCCTCAGACCGATTGACCTAGTTCACAATACCATCACCAGAGGGCAGGGAATGCGTTCTGGCAATACCCCATTAAGTCGCAGAATTGTGACGTCAGGGAAATAAGGTGGGTGTGGTAGCTCATCGGTCTCACTGGGAGGACCATGAAACGTCAACAGTAGCAGCTGAGTTCATCCACCACCTCCAGACGACTAAAGGAAGGTGTAAGTACCCCCAGCTTAATAAATTAAATGTCTGTCTGTCGTTGCTATTATTATTATAGTATGTGATAGTTGTTCTTCTGTGTCCAGTAGCAGCACAACAACCCAGTTTGTAGGATCCTGCAGAGGTGACCTCCAGCTTGTTGGGACCTGCAGCAGTGGCAGTGACCTCCGGCAGGTGCATCTGGTGAGCATGTTAGTACAGGACAAGACTCGAAATCCAAAAACAGAGCACGGATATACCTGTCCATGATTCGTAGAACTGCACTGGGGGTTTCGAACAACATGGCGCAAGTCAGCACTGGACTTCAACACGTGCAGCATCGATTGAACGGTGGAACATTCCAGTGATACTGCAAGGATAGATTAAGTTTAGTGGATGAGAAGACAACAGTTGCTTCCTGTTCACTACTGATATTCACTTCCACATATAATTTAAATGTTAGCAGGTCAATATTCTGGTTGTAGGCACAGAAGCAGCAGACAGCGACTGGAATATGAAGGGTGTTTAAGTGCAGTTTACTGAATCAGGAAGCGATGACGTACGTCATGCAGTGCCATATATTAATGCTCAAATTATGACTGAGTGTAATCCATGTCGTTTCCCCCACCTCCACTCCCCATCCCCAAGGACATTCACTGTACTTGTCTGATGCTATCAATCACATCAATGTACGATCGACGGTACTCAGGGTGAATTCTGGAGACCTACCTCTTTATTTATACCACTTCATTGTCAAGAAATTATTTGGGTTAAGGGTGGTTGGTGCTAGCTCATGTGTCAAAGAGACTGGGCTGCTGGTTACTGTGTATTCAAGCTGTATGCAAAACGTTGTGATTTACCTTCGCGTGAATAGTTGGAAGATTTAGAACAATGCTTCAGTTCATGTAGCAATGCAGTGCCAAGGTCAGCTACTATTGCTCCAGTTGGTATGGAATCCATCCACGCTAATTCTGTGGATGGAATACCTTAGTTTTGTGTTATTCCAGTCAATTTGAGGGAAATAAGAGCAGAATTCAGTGCATACAAGAAACAGTTATTCAGGAAATACTGTACTTCAGAGAAAAACGAACCAGTGGATTTTTGCTGATGTTCTGCACTCTATGTACCATTGCTTACATGTAAATAAAATACATTGTTGCTAAATATGTGTTTTTTTCTTACTTCATGACCATCTCATTATAATGTAGCCATCCTAGCTCAGTATGTAAGGTGATTGCGCTACAGTGGCTACATATATTATTATTACAAGTGTTATTGTTTATGTAAAAGCCCCTTGCACGTCAATACCTGATGTAGTTGTTACCTTGGCAGGGCGTGTAAAGCATCGGCTCATGAGGACTTTATTGTAAATGACTGGTCCAGTGATGGCAGAAGAAGAAGAAGAAGAAAAATGAGATACTCCTTTCTGACAATATAACAGCAGTAATTGTTTCTTCATCCAACTAGGGCAAGAAATATGTTCTCATGACACTGCTAACACACCCAGATGGAGTCTTGCTTTGAGCATGTATGTGTATTTTCAAAAACGATATATCGGCCAAAATACCAACTATTACAGGAGATATTGCAAGTTGACTATAGTGTAATGTACACAACATTCATTGAAAGCAGTGATATCCTTAAACCAGAAAAAGTAAAGCCAAACACTATGTTCATTCTCGACGATGTCGATAAGGGTGTTGACATATGTTATTGAATCAGACATATTCCAGAACCCCAAAAGTGTTGGTTAGCGATAATACAAATGTCATTATACCCTTTGGACAAGAAAATTCGAATTTAAAGCAACTTTATCAAGCACATGTAGGAACTGATATGTCATTCAATGAATTTGTGAAGATATATGGATACTGCTGGAATAACATGCAGTACAGGTTTCTCATTATTGATAAAACAAGTAAGCTGGATGATGGTAAGTACAGACAAAACTTTAAATAGGTTGTATATCTACGACCACGGAAAGAGGTAAGCACGACAATATATATCATACCACAGACAAATTTGCATGCATGTTGAGTACTCAACCCCAGAGGATGGATATACATAGACAGAACACTTGCTTGCATACAGTCGCAACAATTCAGACTCTGAAGCGCGTAGCTGAAGGTGTACGCAAAGAGCTAGTGACATATTATATAACTCTTGTGAAATCGATGAACACACAAAATGATGAGGTTAATGTAACTGAAAAGAAAGTCAACGACTTAGATGTAAAGGTTGATGCTATTGAACAGAAGGTGGAGAAGAATGTATATAAGGTGTAGCCTGTACGGAACTCTGCCTAGTGTATAACAAAGTGTCAAATAAGCATAAAGTTATCGAGGCATGGAAGGTTGTTAGAGGGAAATTACGACTGCTAAGGTTAGGACATTTGAAGCATTAGCAAACATTAAGAGAAACCTTTAAGCCAGTTACTGAATCTCTCGGGCAACTCTCTATGAAATTATGCGATGACTACGATGTCATTGCTGATTTCACT
Organism: Schistocerca gregaria; assembly: GCF_023897955.1. Lineage (NCBI taxonomy): Eukaryota > Metazoa > Arthropoda > Insecta > Orthoptera > Acrididae > Schistocerca > Schistocerca gregaria. The sequence continues at coordinate 245,159,994 of NC_064921.1, forward strand.
AATAATCGCAATGATCCTAGAAGGACAAAATACGGTGTGAGCATGGTAAAGCATACATGCTGGGTACACAACCTATAAGTTTAATCGAGTGTACAATGTGAATAGGCGATAGGGAATTTTAAAGAACATCTGGTCTACTGAACCTTATTTACCTAAGACCTGCAAAAGCTGTAAATTATTCACTGAAAGATCTGGAAATGTATGATGATATATTAGAATTCGCAGATTTACATAAGAAAGCGAATCGATTACCAAAAAGCCAAAGCATTGCGAAATACAAAACCATTATAAAATGGATACTAGATGTAGAACTTGGCAGCGGTGATGGTGTTGACATTCAGCATAAAAGAGTGAACAATTGATTCCCTCAGAATATATGTATTACGACGATCCCAATGAGCTAACGGACTGGCTGTGACGGCCTATTGTTATCAGCTGCCGCTGGTAATACAGCTCATTCGAATGAGGTTGTTTCAGTAATTTGTGAGCTTAGAGAGAGAGAGAGAGAGAGAGAGAGAGGTACCACTGAATAAGTATGGAGACAGTGGTTCAAGAACTATACAAACCAGCACACAAAACATATCCTCGTAGACTAGTTATAATTAAAGGGCTGGATGACTAATGTCAGGATGACCTTGTAGATATGAGAGAATATTCATACATGAATAACGGTTTCAAACATATTTTAATGGTCACTGACAAATACTTTAAATTTGTCTGGCGTTAACAGAGAACCAGAGAAGGAATGCTGCACATGCGTTTGAGTGATTGCTGCTGATGGGGAAAAATCGGGGCCCAGACAACCTTCAAACAGACCGCAGTGGATAGTTTTACAATAGATATTTCAAGACTGTGATGGAGCGGTATGAAATACGCCAGTACTTAGCATTCACCCACCTGAAGGCAAGTATCATGGAACGTCTAAACAGAACAGCGAGAGCTCAAATGGTGATGTGCTTTAACCTTTGTGGTTCATACAAATGGATAGATATCCTTGTGCAACTAACTGCACACTATAATCGATCCAAATATCGCACAATAAAAATGAGACCATTCGATGTTTGTGATAATGCACTCTTATATACAACATACAACAGAGTTAGAATGGTGGGTCCACGTGCAGAGAACATAACCCAGAAATTGTATTTTAAAGAACAGCAGCGGTACTGAAATTGCAGGATAATTTTACGAAGAGCTCGGAGCCATATTTGTTTCTCATAGAGAGGGTCATGTCCGCACTCGTGGTCTCGCGGTAGCATTCTTGCTTCCCGAGCACGGGGTCCCGGGTACGATTCCCGGCGGGGTCAGGGATTTTCACTTGCCTCGAGATGACTGGGTGTTGTTGTCTCGTCTTCATCACCATCATTCATCCCTATTACGGTCGGAGGAAGGCAATGACAATCCACCTCCACCAGGACCTTGCCTGGTACGGCGGCGCGGGTCTTCCGCGTCGTTCCCCTACGCTCTGTAGAGGGGTATGGGACTTCATCATCATCAGAGAAGGTCATAAGATTTCAAGGGAATATAGCACTGGTTAAATGGCTTGGTTTTCCTGCAACATGAAACAGTTACATGGACGCCAACAATTTGCTATATAATGGGGTGTGCAGACTGAAACCGCCACAGGAGTACGACATGAACAATAGGAGACGAATTAGAGGAGTTGGTGGTGTTCTCGACAAACTATCAATCGAATTACTCCTTCCTGGATATAACAGCTGTGGACCTGGAACAAAGCCTCAAAAACAGTTGGCGTGTGGTGACATGGCGATTAATTTGCTTGATAAGGTGTGTATGGAACACGACTTTGCTTACATAGCAAATAAGGTATCCCAGGACGTCACGCTACTGATCGAATTTTAGACGATAAAATTAAGGCATTAAGAGTGCGATGGTATGTTGGTGTAGGACAGTGCACTGCAGCATTTGCAGTTGATAAAACTATGCTTGATAAAAGTAAGTTGTTTGTGGGGGTGTATTTCAACCGCGTGATGAACGCCACATGTTGTGTGCTAAAGAAGAAGACGATGGTGAAGAAGAAGACGAAGCAAGGGTGTTTAGAAAACATTATCCTGTCTGCTATGTTCGCAGCTAAAATCGCTCTGAAGCAGAAAGGAGCGAGAAGGCTGATTAAAGCACCCAGTGTTCTGCCAATACCCAAGACGTCAGATGAAATTATCACCCTTTTCTTCCCGTTCCTCGCAGGCCTCTCAGCGGTGGGTTCACTGGCTAATGGTGCTGTGACTATTGCCAGGACAGTCAAGAATGCACTGAACTCCCAGAAGCAACTAGAAGAAGCAAGAAGACATAATCATATTTTGGAAGCAGTAGCCATTGTGAAAGGACTATACTTGAAACCATACAAGGAAGGAGTAGGTCTTTTCATAAATAAAAGGAAAAGTCCCTTAGCAATCCTACCAGATAGAGCGCCATTCCTCTTCACAAGCTGAAACTTCGTTTCATCGAGGTATACACCTCAAATGATCTGGATATCCTCCTGAGGCGGAGTTTTAACAATTTTCTGGGGTGATATGTGCATAAAACGTAGCGAGTCTGGGAAGGGGACCGCAATTCTTGGCATCATTCATTTGGAGGATGAGATCTATTTGTTAGCAATATCAGGCAGGACACCGACCTGATCATTCTTCATAGCGTAATCGGCAAAGTGCTCAACAAGAAAGTGTGCATCATATCTGTTCAAATTGTGGAAAAAGACGGGTATGTGTCATGGTAATTACACTACTGGCCATTAAAATTGCTACACCACGAAGATGACATGATACAGAAGCGAAATTTAGCCGACAGGAAGAAGATGCTGTTTGCAAATGATTAGCTTTTCAGAGCATTCACACAAGGTTGATGCCGGTGGCGACACCTGCAACGTGCTGACATAAGGAAACTGTCCAACCGACTTCTCATACACAAACAACAGTTGATTGGCGTTGCCTGGTAAAACGTTGTTGTGATCCCTCGTGTAAGGAGGACAAATGCATACCATCAGGTTTCCGACTTTGGTAAAGGTCGGATTGTAGACTATCGCGATTGCGGTTTATCGTATCGCGATATTGCTGCTCGCGTTGGATGATATCCAATGACTGTTAGCAGAAGATGGACCCGGCGGGTTCAGTACCCGTGGAAGATGGACCCGGCGGGTTCAGTACCCGTGGTCTAGGGGTAGCGTCTTTGATTCATAATCAAAACGTCTTCGGTCCCGGGTTTGATCCCCGCCACTGCCTAAATTTTGATAAATAATTAGCATTGGCGGCCGAAGACTTCCGGCATAAGAAGTCAGCCTCATTCTGCCAACGGCCTTGTCAAAGAGGGCGGAGGAGCGGATAGAGGTTCAGGGCACTCTCTTGTCCTAGGGGTAGGAAATTGACCCTAAAGGCGGAAGAATCAGCAATGATCAACGACATGAGGATGCAGAAGGCAATGGAAACCACTGCATTAAAGACACGTAACGTGTATCCGCAGGACATATCGCCTGTAGTTGAAGAAGTGTCATGATGATCTCTCCATTGGCAAAAGATTCTGGAATAGTCCCCCATTCGGATCTCCGGGAGGGGACTACCAAGGGGGAGGTTACCATGAGAAAAAGATTGAATAATCAACGAAAGGATAATGTTCTACGAGTCGGGGCGTGGAATGTCAGGAGCTTGAACGTGGTAGGGAAACTAGAAAATCTGAAAAGGGAAATGCAAAGGCTTAATCTAGATATAGTAGGGGTCAGGGAAGTGAAGTGGAAGGAAGACAAGGATTTCTGGTCAGATGAGTATGGGGTAGCATCAACAGCAGCAGAAAATGGTATAACAGGTGTAGGATTCGTTATGAATAGGAAGGTAGGGCAGAGGGTGTGTTACTGTGAACAGTTCAGTGACCGGGTTGTTCTAATCAGAATCGACAGCAGACCAACACCGACAACTATAGTTCAGGTATACATGCCGACGTCGCAAGCTGAAGATGAAGAGATAGAGAAAGTGTATGAGGATATTGAAAGGGTAATTCAGTATGTAAAGGGGGACGAAAATCTAATAGTCATGGGCGACTGGAATGCAGTTGTAGGGGAAGGAGTAGAAGAAAAGGTTACAGGAGAATATGGGCTTGGGGCAATGAATGAAAGAGGAGAAAGACTAATTGAGTTCTGTAATAAGTTTCAGCTAGTAATAGCGAATACCCTGTTCAAGAATCACAAGAGGAGGAGGTATACTTGGAAAAGGCCGGGAGATACGGGAAGATTTCAATTAGATTACATCATGGTCAGACAGAGATTCCAAAATCATATACTGGATTGTAAGGCGTACCCAGGAGCAGATATAGACTCAGATCACAATATAGTAGTGATGAGGAGAAGGCTGAAGTTCAAGACATTAGTCAGGAAGAATCAATACGCTAAGAAGTGGGATACGAGATACATTTGAAGTTCTCTAACGCTATAGATACAGCAATAAGGAATAGCGCAGTAGGCAGCACAGTTGAAGAGGAATGGACATCTCTAAAAAGGGCCATCACAGAAGTTGGGAAGGAAAACGTAGGTATAAAGAAGGTAGCTGCGAAGAAACCATGGGTAACAGAAGAAATACTTCAGTTGACTGCTGAAGGAGGAAGTACAAACATGTTTCGGGAAAATCAGGAATACAGAAATACAAGTCACTGAGGAATGAAATAAATAGGAAGTGCAGGGAAGCTAAGACGAAATGGCTGCAGGAAAAATGTGAAGACATCGAAAAAGATATGATTGTCGGAAGGACAGACTCAGCATACAGGAAAGTCGAAACAACCTTTGGTGACATTAGAAGCAACGGTGGTAACATTAAGTGTGCAACGGGAATTCCACTGTTAAATGCAGAGGAGAGAGCAGATAGGTGGAAAGAATACATTGAAAGCCTCTATGAGGGTGAAGATTTGTCTGATGTGATAGAAGAAGAAACAGCAGTCGATTTAGAAGAGATAGGGGATCCAGTATTAGAATCGTAATTTAAGAGTTTTGGAGGACTTACGGTCAAATAAGGCAGAAGGGATAGATAACATTCCATCAGAATTTCTAAAATCATTAGGGGAAGTGGCAACAAAACGACTATTCACGTTGGTGTGTAGAATATATGAGTCTGGCGACATACCATCTGACTTTCGGAAAAGCATCATCCACACAATTCCGAAGACGGCAAGAGCTGACAAGTGCGAGAATTATAGCACAATCAGCTTAACAGCTCATGCATCGAAGCTGCTTACAAGAATAATATACAGAAGAATGGAAAAGAAAATTGAGAATGCGCTAGGTGACGATCAGTTTGGCTTTAGGAAAAGTAAAGGCACGAGAGAGGCAATTCTGATGTTACGGCTAATAATGGAAGCAAAGCTGAAGAAAAATCAAGACACGTTCATAGGATTTGTCGATCTGGAAAAAGCGTTCGACAATATAAAATGGTGCAAGCTGTTCGAAATTCTGAAAAAAATAGGGGTAAGCTATAGGGAGAGACGGGTCATATACAATACGTACAGCAACCAAGAGGGAATAATAAGAGTGGACGATCAAGAACGAAGTGCTCGTATTAAGAAGGGTGTAAGACAAGGCTGTAGCCTTTCGCCCCTGCTCTTCAATCTGTACATCGAGGAAGCAATGATGGAAATAAAAGAAAGGTTCAGGAGTGGAATTAAAATACAAGGTGAAAGGATATCAATGATACGATTCGCTGATGACATTGCTATCCTGAGTGAAAGTGAAGAAGAATTAAATGATCTGCTGATCGGAATGAACAGTCTAATTAGTACAAAGTACGGTTTGAGAGTAAATCGGAGAAAGACGAAGGTAATGAGAAGTAGTAGAAATGAGAACAGCGAGAAACTTAACATCAGGATTGATGGTCACAAAGTCAATGAAGTTAAGGAATTCTGCTACCTAGGCAGTAAAATAACCAATGACGGACGGAGCAAGGAGGACATCAAAAGCAGACTCGCTATGGCAAAAAAGGCATTTCTGGCGAAGAGAAGTTTACTAATATCAAAGACCGGCTTAATTTGAGGAAGAAATTTCTGAGGATGTACGTCTGGCGTATAGCATTCTATGGTAGTGAAACATGGACTGTGGGGAAACCGGAACAGAAGAGAATCAAAGCAGTTGAGATGTGGTGCTATAGACGAATGTTGAAAATTAGGTGGACTGATAAGGTAAGGAATGAGGAGGTTCTACGCAGAATCGGAGAGGAAAGGAATATGTGGAAAACACTGATAAGGAGAAGGGACAGGATGATAGGACATCTGCTAAGACATGAGGGAATGACTTCCATGGTACTAGAGGGAGCTGTAGAGGGCAAAAACTGTAGAGGTAAACAGAGATTGGAATACGTCAAGCAAATAATTGAGGACGTAGATGACCAAAAAAAAAAAAAAAAAGGGGTTCAGGAGGATGATACGAAACGCCGTGCTGGATCCCAACGGCCTCGTATCACTAGTAGTCGAGATGACAGACATCTTATCCTCATGGCTGTAACGGATCGTGCAGCCACGTCTCGATGCCTGAGTCAACAGATGGGGACGTTTGGAAGACGACAACCATCTGCACGAACAGGTCGACGACGTTTGCAGCAGCAAGGACAATCAGCTCGAAGACCACGGCTGCGGTTACCCTTGACGCTCCATCACAGACAGAGAGCCTGCGATGGTGTACCCAACGACGAACCTGGGTGCACGAATGGCAAAACGTCATTTTTTCGGATGAATGCAGGTTCTGTTTACAGCATCATGATCGTTGCATCGCGGTGAACGCACATTGGAAGCATGTGTTCGTCATTGCCATACTGGCGTATCACCCGGCGTGATGGTAAGGGGTGCCATTGGTTACACGTCTCGGTCACCTCTTGTTCACACTGACGGCAATTTGAACAGTGGACGTTACATTTCAGATGTGTTAGGACCCGTGGCTCTACCCTTCATTCGATCCCTGCGAAACCCTACATTTCAGCAGGATAATGCACGATCCCGTGTTGCAGGTCCTGTACGGGCCTTCCTGGATATAGAAAATGTTCGACTGCTGCCCTGGCCAGCGCATTCTCCAGATCTCTCACCAATTGAAAACGTCTGGTCAATGGTGGCCGAGCAACTGGCTCCTCACAACACGCCAGTCACTAGTCTTGATGAACTGTGGTATCGTGTGGAAGCTGCATGGGCAGCTGTACCTGTACACGCCATCCAAGCTCTGTTTGACTCAATGCCCAGGCGTATAAAGGCCGTTATTACGGCCAGAGGTGGTTGTTCTGGGTACTGATTTCTCAGGATCTATGTACCCAAAATACGTGAAAATGTAATCGCATGTCAGTTCTAGTATAATATATTTTTTCGAATGAATACCCGTTTATCATCTACATTTCTTCTTGGTGTAGCAATTTTAATGGCCAGTAGAGTAGTACTTCACGTTGCTTATGTTATGTGTTGCACCACATAACTTCCCCATTAGATGACAGTGGTCCTCGTGAGGAGTTTCCACTTTTCTTTATCTAAGAGCAGTCTGCAGATATGACAGTCAACCGCACTTTTCTCCCTGGACTTGATCATGGGAACGTTGCTGCTTAAAACTTACCAACCTCTCACGAAAGTTCTTCGATCTCAGCGAAACATACGTACAAACGACCTGGTATGCAGCCACATATGGTGCGTGTTTTTTCTGTGAAGGTACTATGTGAGGCTGCAGAGCCGCCTTCACAGCACGTGACAGGAACGATGATGCACTCAGTCGGTATACACTACAAACGGACGTCGCTCCTGTTTGAGGGTATTTTTGAACTTTAAGATTTTGTATTCCTCTGTGGGAATGACAACATCGCCGTTTTCTTGGTAGAACAGTCCACAATAATCTTTGCTAATAACTCTTTTGAGGAAATGCCATTGAAACACCTAAGGGCCGGCCGCGGTGGTCTCGCGGTTCTAGGCGCGCAGTCCGGAACCGAGCGACTGCTACGGTCGCAGGTTCGAGTCCTGCCTCGGGCATGGATGTGTGTGATGTCCTTAGGTTAGTTAGGTTTAAGTAGTTCTAAGTTCTAGGGGACTGATGACCACAGCAGTTGAGTCCCATAGTGCTCAGAGCCATTTGAACCATTTTTTTGAAAAATGCTGTTTATGACCATGTTTACTCATTGAGAGGTAAGGAGATGGGACATATCTTTGACCTATACGCAGTGATTATTATTATTATTATTATTGTTATTATTATTATCGCCATCGGACAATAGCAGCATTTACACACAACTTATGCTGACTAACAAATTCAGAGAAATTAAGGGATAAAACGACTTTGTCCAGTGTGTTCCTCTTTCTCCACACCATAAACGTGATTTAATATCCTGAATATTCTGAGCCTCAAATTTAGGAAAGTCGTGGATCTTAACAGGAAACGCAATATCATTAAAGTTTAAAACCCATAAAGGTCAATATCTGTACTGTATCGAGATGTACGCTTCGGTTCTTTCTTGCAATTTTTCTGGCAAGCCAGGATTGACCACGTGAAATAAAACTCGTCTTTTTTATTTTAGATATTAACACATGCCTTCTTTGCGGTTTAATTAATCGGAACAAAGACGCGTGTGTGGCTACCGAGTCATAGTACTCGACAGTGCGTTACCTGCGCCTCTAACTTAAATCTTGGAAAACTTGGACTGTATGGCACTCAAGATGAATTCATGAAACCATTTAGTGATTGAGGTGCCCCACCATTTGCCCCCAAATATATACAATACTAGAATGAGATTTTCACTCTGCAGCGGAGTGTGCGCTGATATGAAACTTCCTGGCAGATTAAAACTGTGTGCCCGACCGAGACTCGAACTCGGGACCTTTGCCTTTCGCGGGCAAGTGCTCTACCATCTGAGCTACCGAAGCACGACTCACGACCGGTACTCACAGCTTTACTTCTGCCAGTATCCGTCTCCTACCTTCCAAACTTTACAGAAGCTCTCCTGCGAACCTTGCAGAACTAGCACTCCTGAAAGAAAGGATATTGCGGAGACATGGCTTAGCCACAGCCTGGGGGATGTTTCCAGAATGAGATTTTCACTCTGCAGCGGAGTGTGCGCTGATATGAAACTTCCTGGCAGATTAAAACTGTGTGCCCGACCGAGACTCGAACTCGGGACCTTTGCCTTTCGCGGGCAAGTGCTCTACCAACTGAGCTACCGAAGCACGACTCACGACCGGTACTCACAGCTTTACTTCTGCCAGTATCCGTCTCCTACCTTCCAAACTTTACAGAAGCTCTCCTGCGAACCTTGCAGAACTAGCACTCCTGAAAGAAAGGATATTGCGGAGACATGGCTTAGCCACAGCCTGGGGGATGTTTCCAGAATGAGATTTTCACTCTGCAGCGGAGTGTGCGCTGATATGAAACTTCCTGGCAGATTAAAACTGTGTGCCCGACCGAGACTCGAACTCGGGACCTTTGCCTTTCGCGGGCAAGTGCTCTACCATCTGAGGAAGTTTCATATACAATACTAGTTTCCCCTCAACACCGGAGACCTGTTTTTTTTAATTTTCTTTGGGGAGGGGGAGCGTGAGTTCGCAACATAGCAAAGCACTACACTTCATGGCAGGATACAGATCTTTGTACTTTCAACATTGCTGCCCAGTCAGGAATCGTGATAATCTAACAGATAAGAAATTATCAGCCTCGATTGCGGTAATGAACCACCCTCTACCTAGGTTACGGCCCAAATAATTGAGCCTTCTTCAGAAGATATACGTGAATCTATAATTTGTCTAAGAGGGCATGGTCTAGAAACGTGAGCTCCCGAGGCCCACCGCACGGCATCCATTGAGACGAGGCGCACGCCAGAGCTTAAGTCTTGGTGTTGGCTTAGTACTTATGTACTGCATTTTTAAATTGTGACTAGCCTATTTAGGCTGTTTTAGTTTTATTTCTAGACCATGCCCTCTTAGACAAATTATAGATTCAGGTATATTATCTGAAGAAGGCCCAATTATTTGGGCTGAAATCTAGGTAAAGGTTGATTTCATTACCGCATTCGAGGCTGTTAGTTTCTTATATATACTGTAGATCGTTAATAATTTTAAGGAGCTCTCTGTCCATGAGCGAAAAGCACAATTTCAGGAAACCAATAGGATGTTTGTGGCCTCGTGCTAGGTTCTGTCTGCCAGAAAACGAGATACGCTCCTCAAATTCATCCTTTATCATTTCACAGTTTAATTGCTGCATTGCGTTAGTGACCTGGTGCCAATTATTGTTAGGACATGGAAGGGCACTGCTGCCAGCCACAGATACACTATGAAAAGTCAAAAAAAAAAAAAATGGCTCTGAGCACTATGGGACTCAACATCTGAGGTCATAAGTCCCCTAGAACTTATAACTACTTAAACCTAACTAACCTAAGGACATCACACACATCCATGCCCGAGGCAGGATTCGAACCTGCGACCGTAGACTTAAGCGCCTAGAACCGCTCGGCCACACCGGCCGGCTATGACAAGTCGATGGTAGTGCAGAGCATTGCTGCAGGTCCAGGGCGGGCCAGTGTGAGCAGCTGTGCTGGGGTGATGTGGCCCGATGAGATGCAATGGCGGCTCCTAGCCCTGCTCCAGTTGGCGGTGTGGTGGCGGGGTCAAAAGGCAGGATGGGCCGTAGCCAGAGGGGTGGGATGTAAACATGTCTCAGAGTGGAAAGATGGTTATGGGTGCCACTGCAAAGTGTGTGGCAGTGGCAGCAGGTGGGGCGATGGCGGCCTCTGCTTTGGAGGCATCAGTGGTTCCAGTGGTCCGTGTGACTACAAGCCTGATCCTAGTGGGCGAGGTGTGTCGTGCCTTACAGGCCCACATTTCGCTAGCGCATTCACCTGCCCTGCTACTCGCGCCACAGCATAATGGAGATTAGTAGCTGCGGAGAGAGGGAGAAAGAATAAGTACACTTGCCTGCTGCTGCTGCTGCAGAATAAAATAAAGATAACTGCCGAAATCTCCCTGCCTCCATGACTATATCATATCCCAGACATCATCATCAGGGACCGGCTCCATTCACGACTGCGATTCATGGACCCACCACACGTACTTCATTTCCTCAGTCCACTCCAATATCTCATTATCATCATGGACCCATCTATCCAGCTCCCAAATGGAAGCTCTAACAACAGTAACAAGGTGAAATGGAAACGTTTTCTGAACGAAAATACACTATTTAATCAAAAGTATCTGGACACCTGGCTGAAAATGACTTACAAGTTCGTGGCGCCCTCCATCGGTAATGCTGGAATTCAGTACGGTGTTGGCCCACCATTAGCCTTGATGACAGCTTCCACTCTCGCAGGCATACGTTCAATTAGGTGCTGTAAGGTTTCTTGGGGAATGGCAGCCCATTCTTCACGGAGTGCTTCACTGAGGAGAGGTATCGATGTCGGTCGGTGAGGCCTGGCACGAAGTCGGCGTTACGAAACATCCCAGATATGTTCTATAGCATTCAGGTCAGGACTCTGTGCAGGCCAGTCCATTACAGGGATGTTGTTGTGTAACCACTTCGCCACAGGCCGTGCATTATGAACAGGTGCTTGATCGTGTTGAAAGATGCAATCGCCATCCCCGAATTGCTCTTCAACAGTCGGATGCAAGAAGGTGCTTAAAACATCTGTGTAGGCCTGTTCTGTGATAGTGTCACGCAAAACAAGAGGTGCGAACCCCTTCCATGAAAAACACGACCACACCATAACACCATTGCCTCCGAATTTTACTGTTGGCACTACACATTCTGGTAGATGACGTTCACCGGGTATTTGCCATACCCACACCCTGTCATCGGATCCCAACATTGTTCACTCCACACAACGTTTTTCCACTGTTAAATAGTCCAATGTTTACGCCCCTTACACCAAGCGAGGCGTCTTTAGGGATTTACCGGCGTGATGTGTGGCTTATGAGCAGCCGTTCGACCATAAAATCCAAGTTTTTCACCTCCCACTTAACTGTCATTGTACTTGCAATCGATCCTGATACATTTTGGAATTCCTGTATGATAGTCTGGATAGATGTCTGATTACACATTACGACCATCTTCAACCATCGGCGGTCTCTGTCAGTCAACGGAACGAGGTCGGCCTGTACGCTTTTGTGCTGTACGTGTCTTTTCACGTTTCCACTGCCACATCGGAGGCAGTGGACCTCGGATGTTTAGAAGTGTGGAAATTTCGTGTTTAGACGTATGACAAAAGTGACACCCAATCAACTGACCACGTTCGAAGTCGTGTTCCCCGGAGCGCCCCATTCAGCTCGCTCACGATTTCTAATGACTACTGAGGTCGCTGATATGGACTACCAGGCAGTAGGTGGCAGTACTGAATATGAAAAACGTATGTTTTTGGCGGTGTCCGGATGCTTTTGATCACATAGTGTATACTACGAAACCCGGTTTGTAAACACATATGTATTTACATAGCAGTTGCGATGGAAACTGCTCATTGACCTAACTTTCCAGCAAGCGGTCACTATCATCAAGTAAATATACTGTAACAACAAGAATAGTAGTAGTTGTAACATGCAAAATTTGAACACAAAATTATTTTTAACGAAAATATGTACTTACAGGTACATAGCTGATGGCGGTATTACCGCTGGAGACTGCTCCGGGGGTTTCACAGGCTCCACCTGCCGATCGAGGTCGTCTAACATTACAGTAACAACAGTACTGTAACAACCAGGAGACAAACTGAGGACTTTTGCTAGTGAAAATATGGCATGAAAATAGACGAACACACAGTGATTTGATGAAGATAAAAGTCCTTGTAATGAAGATATGCTATGAAAACGGAACTCTCTAAATTGATCAACTCGATTGCTAGAAAATTTCCACACATGCTATGAATTGAGGAAATCTGAACACACTGAACATTTGCTATGAAATTCGTTACTTTTAACGAAGATATATTAGTAAAACACTGAAATGATCAACTCATGCTACGAGATAACGAAAACAAACTACTAACACACACTGACTTGATGAACACCTGCTACTAAATTAGTTTTACGAAATCTGAACACACTGAACTGACGAACACTTGCTACTGAATCTGAACACACAGAGCTAGGAAATTAGCAGTGAGCTACGAAAATACACTCCTGGAAATGGAAAAAACAACACATTGACACCGGTGTGTCAGACCCACCATACTTGCTCCGGACACTGCGAGAGGGCTGTACAAGCAATGATCACACGCACGGCACAGCGGACACACCAGGAACCGCGGTGTTGGCCGTCGAATGGCGCTAGCTGCGCAGCATTTGTGCACCGCCGCCGTCAGTGTCAGCCAGTTTGCCGGGGCATACGGAGCTCCATCGCAGTCTTTAACACTGGTAGCGTGCCGCGACAGCGTGGACGTGAACCGCATGTGCAGTTGACGGACTTTGAGCGAGGGCGTATAGTGGGCATGCGGGAGGCCGGGTGGACATACCGCCGAATAGCTCAACAGGTGCGGCGTGAGGTCTCCACAGTACATCGATGTTATCGCCAGTGGTCGGCGGAAGGTGCACGTGCCCGTCGATCTGGGACCGGACCGCAGCGACGCACGGATACACGCCAAGACCGTAGGATCCTACGCAGTGCCGTAGGGGACCTCACCACCACTTCCCAGCAAATTAGGGACACTGTTGCTCCTGGGGTATCGGCGAGGACCATTCGCCACCGTCTCCATGAAGCTGGGCTACGGTCCCGCACACCGTTAGGCCGTCTTCCGCTCACGCCCCAACATCGTGCAGCCCGCCTCCAGTGGTGTCGCGACAGGCGTGAATGGAGGGATGAATGGAGACGTGTCGTCTTCAGCGATGAGAGTCGCTTCTGCCTTGGTGCCAATGATGGTCGTATGCGTGTTTGGCGCCGTGCAGGTGAGCGCCACAATCAGGACTGCATACGACCGAGGCACACAGGGCCAACACCCGGCATCATGGTGTGGGGAGCGATATCCTACACTGGCCGTACACCTCTGGTGATCGTCGACGAGACACTGAATAGTGCACGGTACATCCAAACCGTCATCGAACCCATCGTTCTACCATTCCTAGACCGGCAAGGGAACTTGCTGTTCCAACAGGACAATGCACGTCCGCATGTATCCCGTGCCACCCAACGTGCTCTAGAAGGTTTAAGTCAACTACCCTGGCCAGCAAGATCTCCGGATCTGTCCCCCATTGAGCATGTTTGGGACTGGATGAAGCGTCGTCTCACGCGGTCTGCACGTCCAGCACGAACGCTGGTCCAACTGAGGCGCCAGGTGGAAATGGCATGGCAAGCCGTTCCACAGGACTACATCCAGCATCTCTACGATCGTCTCCATGGGAGAATAGCAGCCTGCATTGCTGCGAAAGGTGGATATACACTGTACTAGTGCCGACATTGTGCATGCTCTGTTGCCTGTGTCTATGTGCCTGTGGTTCTGTCAGTGTGATCATGTGATGTATCTGACCCCAGGAATGTGTCAATAAAGTTTCCCCTTCCTGGGACAATGAATTCACGGTGTTCTTATTTCAATTTCCAGGAGTGTATTACTTACAAGTTCCTCAAAGCGGCGTCTTCGATGTTTCCCAAGCTGCTGGTTGGTCGATGATGATCATTTCATGTCAGAGTCAGAACGACGACTCAAAATAAGAGATGGACGATAACTGAACGTAGTCACAGACTGCAGCAGAAGGAGGCTAGATGTGTGAGGGTTGGGGTTTATATTTGCTCAAGCTCTGCCCACTAGTTTGGCAAGAACCAATAGGAACTCCTATACAGAGGAAAAACCCAGGTCTGTAAGAACAGTCGCTTCTGGAATGGGGTGGTGCACTAGGTCAGCATTTCAGGCGTGTTTCGGTTTGCAGAAAGAATTTCTCTCAGCATCCAGGTGTTTCAGGAAGGTCTTTGAAGCATTCGCTATGATTCAGAGCACTTAACGGTCTGCAGGTATTTGTGAGATACTCTAGACGGGAATTTTATTTACGAAGAAAAACAGCTTTCAGGGGAGATGAACTGAGCATCATGGGACTTAACATCTGTGGTCATCAGTCCCCTAGAACTTAGAACTACTTAAACCTAACTAACCTAAGGACATCACACAACACCCAGTCATCACGAGGCAGAGAAAATCCCAGACCCCGCGGGGAATCGAACCCGGGAACCCGGGCGTGGGAAACGAGAACGCTACCGCACGACCACGAGATGCGGGCTTCGGCCAGGTGGGTCAGGTATTACCTCTCTCTCTGCTGCAGGTGTTGTCTGCGAAAGAGAATGTTTCAGATCTAGAAATAGCTGTATCATAGGAGGCTGCTGTTGAAAGGATTGTGGATTGAAGCTGTCACTACAAGCCAGAATGCCTAACGGTTTACAGATTTTCATGAGATATTCTATGCAGGGATTTTGTTTATGAAGAACTGTTAGCTTTCAACAAGTCAGTACAGAAATTCCCTCCTCCCCCCATCTCTCTCTCTCTCTCTCTCTCTCTCTCTCTCTCTCTCTCTCTCTCTCTCTCTGCTGGACGTGTTGTTTGCAAGAGAGAAAGCTTATACAGAATATGCAGAATGCTCTGGAAATATCTGTGTTATGGGAGACTGCTGTTGAAAAGGTTTCCCTGTTCGCTGGCAACGGATAGGGCTGAGAGCTGTACCCGAAATATCCCAAGAAGGGCTTTGTCTGCGAAATGATTGGCAGGATGTTCGAAAATATCCTGTTGTTCCAGATTGGCGTCAGCTTTCATTTGTTGTCGCCTGTCTATACACGTGGGGCTCAGTGCATGTTTGTGTTCAGAGGCATCACGTCATTTTGTTTGTGATGTAAAAGTATGGTACGACAAGGCCTCTCTGACCGCTATGTCTGCTTCCCATCGGTGTGTCCTACCTTTCTATACAAGTGGAGCTGAGTGCATATTTGTATTAGATGGGCCATGTCACTCTATAGGAGCCTATGGATGAAATGATCGAAGCCATCGCTACAAGCAGAACGCCTAACCATTTACCGATATTCGCGAGATATTCTAGGCAGGAATTTTATTTAGGAAGAACTGTTTGCTTTCAAAAAGCTATTGTGAGAGAGCAAGCTTCAGCAGAGTGCTCTGGAAATAGCTGTATTATAGGAGGCTGTTATTGAAAGGGTTCTGTTATTCTAGACCCATGCTCACTTTGCTTGCTCTCGTCTTTCTATACACGTTGTCCTGAGTGCTGCGGATGGACTATGTCCCTCCTCACGATGTGAAAGCGCTGGATGACGAATCTCCTCCGACAGCTAGTGCTACTGCCAACAATTAGTTTCAGCCGATACTGTTTGAGGTGCTGCGATCACAACTGGCGCTGGGGCTGCGGCAATGTCAGTCCAATTCTGAGTGCCTCTCTGAGCAGATGTCTGCACGCTGACACAGTGCAGTAATGGTGTTTTTTGCTGGTGTCGCGCCTTTTGCTGGGAAGTTGCAAGTATCATTATACACTCTATTTGCGGTGCGTGTTAGCCTACCACAACAAAGGTCAAAAATTAATTATGATTGTAGTGTTGCTCACGCTGCTAAATATTGCATTTTCGGGCAACAACAAAGTTATATTATGTGGCAGGTGTCATTCGAGCACAATTAATAAAGTCATTTCTTGAAATAATGGATAAAGTAGGCACTCATCTTTTCGTGTTTCCCACGCTGGTCTCGTTGTGAACTCATGGCTCAATCGTCGAAAATCTAGGTAGTGATGATTCCAAGCTCTGAAGCAAAGAGGCCTAGGTGTTATTCTGCGATATTCGAAAGTTTTATAGATGTGTTTCACAAACCAGTCTTGAAGATTAAACTTTTGCAAGTTAGGACAATGGCGATGTAAACAAGTAATCGGCAATCCGAATTTAAGTTACACTTCTTTTTTATTACTTTTGTTGCAATATCACGTAACTCGTTCCAAAACATCACTTCACAATATAAAACATACTTGAAAATATCTTCCTCACTGTTAAAGTTCACGTTTCATAAACTGACTACAATTTGCGTCTTTTTAACAACGCGACCAAAGCTTTACTCTCTAATAACCGCTTACGCCCCTAAAAATCAGAGTTACAAGTACGTCAATGAACATTGTGACAAAAGAAAGAATACACGTAAGAATAATATCATTGCAATATATACATATCGATGTATCGAAGTACCTCTACATTAATGAAATCAAATCTGAATGTTGTCACAGAAATATGTTAACTATTTTGCAGAAACACTGTAGAATACTGCTGGTATCGAGAGGTTGATGTGAGGTGCCGTAATGGTTACGTGATTCAAGTATCATTACCCTGTGTTGTCATATTGCTTTCAAGATCTTTACAGGCAGAGTTTGTAAGTAGGCTGTTCAGTTTTTTTTTTTATTGGTAACGCCACGTAGCGCTTTGTATGAAAGTCACTGGCTGTGCTGTGTGCAGTCTGTGGCTAGTTTGCATTGTTATCTGCCATTGTAGTTTTGGGCAGTTGGCTGTTAACAGCGCGTAGGGTTGCGCAGTTGGAGGTGAGCCGCCAGCAGTGGTGGATGTGGGGAGAGAGATGGCGGAGTTTTGAAATTTGTAAGACTGGATGTCATGAACTGCTATATACATTATGACTTTTGAACACTATTGAGGTAAATACATTGTTTGTTCTCTATCAAAATCTTTCATTTGCTAACCATGCCTATCAGTAGTTAGTGCCTTCAGTAGTTAGAATCTTTTATTTAGCTGGCAGTAGTGGCGATCGCTGCATTGCAGTAGTTCGAGTAACGAAGATTTTTGTGAGGTAAGTGATTTGTGAAACGTATAGGTTAATGTTAGTCAGGTTCATTCTTTTGTAGGAATTTTTGAAAGTCAGATTGCGCTGCGCTAAAATTATTGTGTGTCAGTTTAAGCACAATCATGTATGATTATTCAAAGGGGACGTTTCAAGTTTAAGTGATGTTTTTTTTTTTTGCAATATGTTTGTTTCTTTATAGGCAGGGATTTTGTTTCCCTTTTTTTGCATCCTTAGCTGTGCTTACGATTTTTTTCTGATTGATGATATGTATGCAATTAGAACATGTAGTTGCTGGACAGGCTAGCATTTGTACCTTCCCAAACTTTTCCTGCCAGTTTGAATGGTATTGGAAAATTCTTCCAACAGGATAAGAACTGTGATTCCCCAAATAAAGAAGAAACCACCCTGTGTCTGTCCACATCAACAGCTCTGCACAAACTGAGCGTTTCCCACCATTTACCAGGTTGTGGAGGGGAGGGGAGTGGAAAGGGTGAGGATGGGAGGGAGATTGGGCAAGCAGGAGGAGGGGAAGGGAGAAAGGAAAACTCGGAATGTCATACTGTGACATCATCAGGAGATGTCATCAGTGCAATGTTGTCTCTCTACTGCCGCCATCTTGAATAAATTTGGCAACAATGCATACTGTGCTAGCTTTGGCTCAGCCCCTCTACTTCTGTTTCTATCATGAACTAATATGTCTCTGATATTACCTGGCAGATAATGTCTAACGAAGACGGACTGCGATCACAGATACGGGGCACTAGCACATTTCAGTCACATGCAAGACAAATACATATAGGAGAGATATATTAACAGATGAAATATCTACAAATATTGTTTAGTGAGATCTGTCATAACAATAAATAACTCTGGGTTACTGTTTGCTATTGAAAATGAATGTGTGGGTAGGCAGTGCAACCTGTTTAAACGGAAATGTCTTTCAAATTACTAGTAAATTTGACATGTATTGACTTATTATTGATAGCATTTTAGATCTGCTAAAATTCAGTAGCATCACCGCAGTGAATCATGAAGTATAAATGCCGTGAACTTAGTATTTTGAGCTAAGTAAGATGCTGGACATCGGCTTCAAGTTTGTGACGTAATGACAACTGCCTTCTTTGGTTACCTCCATCGGTAGAGAGCTACCAAACACATACTACGCAATCATTTTAGACCTGCTAGAATTCAGAATGTCCTTGGGGGGGGGGGGGGCTAATTATTAAGCAGTCCAGTCAACAAGCAAGTAAATGATACCTGACTGGAAAAAATGTTTGCTCTGAGGACTGAGAGATGATCTGGCTTGAAATGACGCAGCTATAAACAGTTTCGAGTGATGGTCGTTGTTAGCTAAATGCAAATGCCTCTATTGTTTCACAGGCACTATCTTCAAAAATTTGAGATCACAGCATCAGTAGAACAAAACTGTTGAATCTTAATCCCTAATGTCTTCAAACTATCGTTAGTTAAATTATAGCCGTTAGGTCAACAAACTTCGTTATCTGACTACTATGTAAAGTTCTGACAGTGAATTTGTCCTGAATAACATAAATGTAATTTTAATTTGAGGTGTTACTAAAGCAGAACTGTTAAAAGGCAAATTGAAAATTGACTTGAATCTATGTAAAATACTGTAACATACTCTATTACTGTTTATCTATACAAGTTTAGTTGTTTTGGTGTTGACAATCGACAGTGTGATTTCATAGTATGCGTTCGGTAGCTTTCTACCCATGGAGGTAAACAAAGAAGGCAGTTGTCATTACGTCACAAACTTGAAGCCGATGTCCAGCGTCTTACACAGCTCAAAATATTAAGTTCACCGCATTTGTACTTCATGATTCACCGCGGTGATACTTCCCCAAGGTCACACTGACGTGCTCATGCTCCGTTTCGACCGTTGGGGATATTTATCGACTTTCATGGAAGTGTGTCAAATAGCATCTGGTGCTTCGATTGTGTGGAGACGTAGTTGTTTCATCAAAATTCTCAGATTGCGTTGTTTATGTATGTACTAATCGATCCGATTGTAATCTAAACAAACTAAAAATGATATACATAATTACAATACCGGAAGCAAAAAAGACATACATTACGCCACATTAAGGTTGTCTGTAGCACTAAAAGGGGTTGGCATTTCTGCAACCAACATTTTTGATGTCCTACACAATGATATAAACTGTCTGAGAGACAGGAAAGTAAAATTTGAATCTAAACTGAAAATGTTTCTCTTCTGCAGAAGACTGTCTGTTATTGTAACCTGTAAAGGGTAATGGGGAGGAATTACTAATATCTGCGTTTAATAAAAAAGAAAAAATGATGAGCATGGAACCACATTTACAAAAAAAAATTGTATTAATATAAACTGACTCGTTCCACATCATTACGATTTATAGTGCAAATGATGCATGAAACTAATTAACTAACTACTGGTACATCACAAAGCAGAGTATAGGCGTATTTAGGGTGAACATTAAAAAACGGACAAACTACAGGGGCGGATTACTGACTGGAAATGGAAGTAAACGCTCCTATGACCATGTACCCGGAAATGGACGGTGACCGTGCAACGACAACAAACCGGCCCCGAACACAGTACAGTGGTGCATCGCATCCACGTCACAACAGGTGTTCAGAGTGGTCTCCATGGGATTGGAGGTGATAGGGATAGTAGCGGTTTTCATGCAGGATACACGCAACCGTAGTTTGGCGTACACCATGCTGGCGGGCCACTTGACTGGAGCTTGTACTAGGGTTCGTCTCAATATCCTGTAGAACCCGGTTCTCCAAAATGGTGTACATACAGGCCATCGCCTCCCTGCATGTTCGTCTGTCTGACAGTATCCAGGATCACACAGACGCCCCAGAAGGGTTTGAAATGTTGTGTGATGTGGCTCGTTTCTGTGAGGGTAAATAATTTGGTATAACAGTGCTACCTCTCGACCGTTTCCATCTGCTTGGCCGTAGACAAACATCATCTAGGCTTGTTCCCGCCATGAATACCGGACCATTCTGCTGCTTGAAGTACGCTGCGTCAATCACACAGCCTGCAACACACAAGAAACACACGGCACAGGGCCAGAGGAACTTTCATTTGCCAGCGCCATCTACTATGGCAATGGTGCATTTCAGAACACATGTTCATAGGACCTTTTTTTACTCCATTTCCAGTCAGAAAGCCGTCCCTGCAGTTTTTCGGTTTTATTAATGTTCACCATGTGTACTTTGAAAATCTCGAAATGAAATTCACAAAATAAAACCAAGCAGATGGACAAAGTAGACGCACATTCCAACTGTGATGTTTGGTTATTGCTGAAAAACTGACGGAGTTACTGGCGAGAAATATTCGGGGAAAGGAAGCAAATAGACTATTGTTGGAAAGGTAGGCCTACATGTTACGCAAGTTCGGCTATTACTTACAAAATTACTCACATATGTGTTAAAACAAAAGACCCTTTTTTTGGGTCTACGCTTTTGAGACCATTCCCTGAATCACATTTATACCATTGCACAACGCTGGAATATTTTTAAAAAATTGTTTCGTTTTTTTTAAACCTGTAAACTGCTATTACTGGCCACACACTGAATGACGCAACATAGGTAAGTTTTCAAGCTGGGGAGATTTGTAAACTGCAGTGAGACTGATGGAATGAAGATCTAATAAAACAAGAACTGTATTCTGCATGAAGGTATACCTCTACGCAGCTCTGTTTCTCTGGCGGTCACTAATCGTTCACCACTTTGTTGACGTGCACAAGATACGACAGCAAGCCTTGCTTCTTTCCTCATTGTTCACGTTGATGGGATAGCAAAGCACACGTCGGTAATTTTTTTGCAAACATTGGCATTAAATGTGCTATGCATATGAGCTGAAAGCTAAGAATGTAACGAACAAGAAGCAGTACCAGTACGCAAAAAAGCTTTGAATTTGGAGTTCCAGCTTCATTTGCTGTGGTCACAAACACAGTAAAAGTGTAAGCATCCTTTCCACATCACATCTTCCTCGTCTTGCTTATTCGAAATACATCAACAAAAAACAAGTTAAACTATCGAGGCCAAATGTGTCGTGTTACTGAAAAACGTTCGAAATTGACTTGCTGACACTATGTTATTCGTGTAAACACTGTATTTTTTTGTATTTAAAACAGCTGTTGGGTGCACACAACAGAAATAATGAACAAGAAGCAACCGTAAATAGTAGTCTGCTACACTGATCAGCCAGAACATTATGGCCACCGACCTATTGTCGATTTAAACCCGCCAGGCAGTAGCAGCGTCACCTGGGGAGAAATGACTGCTAGTCAGACATCCCCAAGATGCTTGGAGTATCAGTGAGCGTGCTCTCCTTGTGCAGAGTGGTGTGGCGATACCTGTAAGACACCGCTAGCCCACGCCTCTCGCGGTGTGCGTTTAACCCCATTTAAATGACGCGCCAAGCGCGCGCCCAGCGGCTGTACGATTAATTAAATAATCGGCGTGCTAATCACAGTTGAAATCTCTGGTCCAGAGGGAGGTGAAGAGGCTGTGGTCCAGAGAGAGAGTAGAGTCAGTCGAGTCTTGTTCAGTCGAGCTAGAAAGTGTCTTGTGAAACGATCATTCTGTGGATAATATTAGTGTGATGATTTCTTTTATATGTGTTGTGTTGTCTTCTTCGATGAGTAAAAAAAAAAAATATAGGTAAAATAAATTTTTCTGATGTCCATCAATAAGTTCATTCCAGTAAAAATAGAACCACTTCCCTTCACCTTTATTCACCCTTTTTTCTTTCTTTCCTTTCAACAAAACAAAACAAAAAATAACCACCCACCCTTTTTTTTTAAATTCCGGACATCACAGTGGGGAAGGCGTGCAGTCCATCTGTTTGACAGAAGGCAGATTGTGATGGCCCGGAGGATCGCAACGAACATTTCGGAAATTGCAGGATTGTCTGCTGTTCGAGGAGTGCTGTGGTGAGTGTCTTCAACGCGTGGCGAAACAAAGGTGAAACCACGTCCAGACGTCGTGGGGTTGGGCGACCACCCCTCATTGCAGATGTCGGACGTCCTAGGCTTGGCAGACTGGTAAAACAGCATAGGCGCCAACTGTGGCGGAACTAACATGAGACGTTAATGCTGGGCAGAGGACAAGTCTGGACACACACTGCACCGAATATTCCTAACGACGGGCCTCCGCAGCCGACGACACTTGCATGTGCCGATATTAACACCACATCGGCAACTACGACTGAAATGGCCACGTAGCCATAGGTAGCTGATGCAGTGGCAGAACGTTGCGTGGTCAGATGAATCCCCATACCTTCTTCATCATGACGATGGGAGGGCGCGACTCCGTCGTCTTCTAGGGGAACAGCTCCGTAACACCTGTACTGCGGGACGGATACAAGCTAGTGGCGGCTCCATTAAGCCCTGGGGAGCATTCACGTGGGCATCCATAGGTTCAGTGGAGTTCGTGCAAGGCACCATGACGGCCAAGAAGTATCGTACACTGGTTGCATACCACGTACACCCTTTCATGACGATCATGTTTCCCGAAGGCAGTGGCATTTTTCAACAAGATAATGCGCCATGTCACAAGGCCAGGAGTATGGTGGAGTGGTTCGAAGAACACAAGTGAGAATTCCAATTGATGTCCTGGCTCTCCATCTCGCCAGATCTGAACGCAATCGAACACCTCCGAGATGTGATTGAACAAGACGTCAGAGCTCATCGCCCCCCTCCCTAGAATTTACGGGAATTAGGTGACTTGTGTGTGCTGATGTGGTGCCAACTCCTTCCAGCGACCTACCGACGCCTCATTGCTTCCATGACACGACGCGTCACCGCTGTTATTCTTGGCAGAGGTGGACATACCAGCTATCAGGTAAGTGGTCATAATGTTCTGGCTAATCAGTGTAGCCTAATGTTTTGGTCTATTTAAGATGGTGGGAGGCCCCGCGCACTCTGGCTTCAAAACAACATACAGCGTAAATCTATAGCGACATCTCCCCCTTTGTTTATCTCCATGTTTATGCTGCAAGATCTCTGGTGCCGCCGGCCGCTGTAGCCGAGCGGTTCTAGGCGCTTCAGTCCGGATCCGCGCTGCTGCTACGGTCGTAGGTTCGAATCCTGCCTCTGGCATGGATATGTGTGATGTTCTTAGGTTAGTTAGGTTTAAGTAGTTCTAAGTCTAGGGGTCTGAGGACCTCAGATGTTAAGTCGCATAGTGCTCAGACCCATTTGAACCATATTGTTAACTCCTATAGTGCTTAGAGCCATTTGAACCATCTCTGGTGCCGACGCTTCGTTGTCCCGCCGATCGTCAATCCGTCAGAATACATCTTAAATAAAACCTCACTGGTCTAAAAGCAGAATGAGACAAGACCAATCGAGTTAATTTAATTCAAGAATGCAGATTTCTAGAAACAATAGTGAACAACAGGCCGAGCATCAACTCCGACGTGCAGTCTGCCCGTTTATGTTTCATTTCACAAAAATTAAATTGTTCGAGAATTCATTCCTTCCACAGATTCGAATGCAGTTATGAACATACCAAACTAGCGCATAGACAGCTCACTGATCCAAAGGAACACATTCCGTTTCACTCGTAATATTCAGGTTAACTCGTAGTTGCAACGGAACATAGCTCACCATCACTCCTCAACGTCTGTTCATAACATTATACACAGGTCTTTATTTTCCTAACGGGCGAAGCTCCTAAATTTACACACATACATGGAATTAACGTTACACAATGAGTAACATCATTTTAATCCAAGATAAGCAACGTTAACTGTGTAAAGGGACAGAAAACCCACAAAAAAGAAAAAAAATATACTGACTTCATTAACATTTTGCAGAACTCTAAACGACTAGTAGTAGTAGATGTACAGTACAATAACATAACCAAATAAGCCCGTTACAGAAGACCGAATTCGGTGCGTGCTGCGTGTCAGTTCAAGATTATGTACATCACAGTCTTAAGCATATTTGGCAGCCGCATTTTGTAGTTTATGCACTGATATGACAGTGCATAAATCTGCGCAACAGCCAAGAAATTCTGGAGACTGCTTGTTATTCATGAGCTATACAAGAGTTTATGAAATATTAGCTAATTTTTTCTTTAAATGTAGTATATTTACTTCTTTTTGCATGAGTAACTTCCACGGTAGTTATTCTTCTTCTGCTTTTAGAGCCTCAGTGGACCACTTTAGTCAATCATTTTATGATCATCTTCTTCAGTATATTTTCTTTCTGAACTGCTCAACACCTTTTCATTCGTTCAGATTTTTGATAATCTGGTTCCTGGTGTCCTCATAAGGTGACCAAAAAAGATATCCTTTTTTCCGTATGGTTTCATTAACAGGCTCCAGTTCGCTGTGCACTATCCACCATTGTCCATCTTTCTAATAATTCTTATTTATGCAAGTTCTAGCTATTATTCTCTGTGATTTTAGGATTTTGTCGGTTCTGTTTTTGTAGGTGTCTTTTTACTTTCCTGTTATGTACCGTTATGTTGTTGATTAGTAGCGAATCTGCTACCATTATCTCAATCTCTTCGAATGATATCTGGACTCTTTTTTTGTGCTACTTTTGTAGGCATGTTGTTTGATTTCTGGTTTCTTGGGTGTTATTAGCTAGTAGAGCTAAGTCATCTGCAAATCCCAAGCAATTTAAATTTATTTGATCTTTCTTAGATCTAACTCTTACGTTTTCAGGACTTTATTTGTATCATTTCCTCATCATGTACTCGAGTGTATAGCTGAAAAGAAACGGCTGTAAACCATTTTCCTGTCTTAACCCTGTTTTAGTCGTAAGTAGCTCAGGTATTTCGCCTTTAAACTTTAGATTTTGTGTTTGTTAGAGTTAAGTTTGACATTTTTATTAATCTGGGATGGAGACCGAAATTCCTCAGTATCTTCATCACTGAATATCTGTGGATACAATCAGGAGATTTTTTGAAGTCTACAAAGATTATGACTTGTTGTTTTTGTCTTATTTTGTAGCTAATAACCCATTTCTTATTTGAAAGTGATTATCTGTTCTGGGCAAGTTCTCCAGAGTCTAAAAAAAAAAGTTCAAATGTGTGTGAAATCTAATGGGACTTATCTGCTAAGGTCATCAGCCCCTAAGCTGACACACTACTTAACCTAAATTATCCTAAGGACGAACAGACACATCCGAGGGAGGATTCGAACCTCCGCTGGGACCAGCCGTACAGTCCATGACTGCAGCGCCGGAGACCGCTCGCCTAATCCCGCGCGGCCCAGGGTCTAAATCCTCCTTGGTATTCTCCCAGTTCTAGTTCAAGTGGATCCTTACAACGATTGTATAGAATTCTTGACATGACTTTGTATGTGATATACAAAAGGAAAATTCCTCTATAGTTATCTCGCCTTGAATTGTCTCCTTTTTTGTGTAATGGGTGGATTATAGCTGTGGTCCAATGTTGTGGTAGATCTTCTTTGTTCCAGATTTTGACAATGCATTGGTGTAATGATATCCCCTCTGGTTCTGCTGTATATTTCCAAAGTTCCGCTTGCTTTGTACTTTTTGAGCTCTTTGAAAGTTTTGCGGACTTCATGGACTGCATGTGTGTTTAGACTTTCTACTGGCGTTTTAATAGGTGTATCTGTGTTTATTTGTGGAGGATCTTAACAATTTAGTAATTTTTTTTAAATGTTTGTGCTCACATTTCTGTATTTTCTACTGCAATGGGCCATTTCATTATTTTCATCCTTTAACATTACTGTTGGAGGATTGGTATTCCCTTGAGTTTGTTTTCTCACTATTTGTTTCTATCATTAAAGTTATATCTTTTTGGTATTGGCGTTTAATCGGTTTTTTAAAATTTTGGGTTATATTTCTTTGTTCTGTGAGTTCCAAGTGTGATTCTTCTGTTTTATGACTCTGATACGTTAACCACACTTGCGTCTATCTACCGCTGTTTTAACACACTCGTCGTTCCACTGTAGGTGTTTTTTCTTTGGATTTACTGTAAGTACCTGCTTAGCTATTTGCATTATCTGGAGAACTATTTCCTCTATGCCGTCTTTTACTTTTAATATTTCCTGTTTGGTCTTTGTATTCCTTTTTGCTTATCAATTTATGAGGGTCGTAGGTTGCCTTCTTTTTACCACATAATCATCCGATCCAGTATTTGTCCCTTTCAGAACTTTCACATTGTAGATTTCCCGGCGGTAATTTTTATCCATACAGGCATGATCCATTCTCTTTTTTTCCAGTCTGGATGCTTCCAAGTTTTTAGCTTTTTTGGTCTCCTCTTGAAGTATGTTGACTTTGAGATCATATCGTGGTTCCACCAATCTCAAGCTGTCCCTGCTTGTCGTTCTTCATGCTGGCTATTTGCCCATTACATCTCTATACCTCTTCTCCCTTCCTAACTGGCCATTAAAATCTCCATTTAGAATCTTTATATTAAGTTTGTTGTCGTCTGATCTAAAGACACTCTCAGTCGAGCAGCCGAACCGAGCGGACCGCTGCTCTCTGCATATGGCATAGCTGTCCAAGGCTAGCTTTACGGAGTGGTTACAAACAAGCTAACGCGTAACTGCCGTTAGTAAACGTGTACAGAAGCATGCAAGCGCTCAGCGAATAAGTGACCATTGTTGCGGGCTTCCCCGGCGGGACACTCCCGTCCTTTGTTAGGGACTTCGAAGGCAGTACCAGGGACCCGTTCACGTCGGTTGTTCCCGCGTGCTGCAGACCTTTCCTCCTCTCGAGCTTCCTTTAAGCGCCGCGTGTTGCACTCTGCGCTGGCAGTTCGTACGGACTTCCCACTTGAGTAGAGCACGTAGCCATACGTAGGGCACATAAAAACCTTTTTTCTTTTTAGACCTAATAACATTCCTTGCGGTGGGTAGATGTCCGATCTCACTAACTGATCCCACCCAATTACCTGCAATATGGTTGCAGCACAAGCGGCGATGAGTGCAGATCCCGCCAGCGTCTCCCTTCCGCTTGCCACGTTTCAGGCGGAAGTTGCCTTGAGTAACCGGCAGATCGCCGACCAACCGGAGCTGATCGAGCTGCTAGTTGAGGGTGACTTACGCAAGCACAGACATACCCACCACACACACAGGTGTCTGCTGCAAATAGTACAGACATGCCCTCTCTCTCACCTCAGGCATCTCAGGCACCGAAAGAGCCGGAGCCGACAGAGCAAACACGAAGCAGGAGTCTTGCCGTGGTAGCAGATCGGTCCACCTCACAAACAGTGCAAAGACACAAGGGCAAGTGAACCCACAAACTCGCGAAACAACGCCGAGTGCTGTTGCCAACTCCATCAACTTCAGGTAAAAACATAAAAAATACAGGGAACAGCACAAACAACCCTGCAACTGCATCACATACAAACACACATGAGGCTCTGCAGAACCCAAACATGTCTTCGGCTGGTTTCCCACCAGTCATTGTACAGAATTACGGAGACCTTACTCTCCTAAACAAAGAGTTTAGCAAAAAATATAACCCCACAACATATTACTCAAAACTCAGTGGGGACCACGCGCACTGCACGTGTCCAACAAAACAGATCATACGAGTTTACTGTACCCTGAGAAAGAAAGGAGGGTACAGCGTTTCACACACAGAATCGTATTAGAAAAAACGCAGTAGTACGTTATCAAGGGGATAAACACTCGAACTCTGACAAAGAACTCAATGAACTCACTACCCCACGCTAGGAATGCATGCGCGTAAATCGAATGAGCGAGTTCAGCACAGTTAGACCTTCGCACAGGTACGTGGTTGAGCTGGCCGACACGGCCAAATCACGCGACCTGCTGCAGATGAAATTGTTTCTTCTTATGTAAATGTAGAGATCTACAACACGCCGTGCACCACTCAAAAATGCCATAATTACCAGCTTTTTGCGCAAGCGGTTATTCGATGCGGTCTCGCTCCCCGATACCGCAAATGGGCTGGTGGACACCCAACACAACAGTGAAAACTCCCCAAACACCACCACACAAATGCGTCAACTGTGGTGGGGTCCGTCTGGGCGACTACAGGGGGTGCGTCGCCTACAAGGAGGACCTGAGGCGTAAAACAGCAAATCACGCCAAGCCTATCGCCATCATGGCTCCGGAAACTCCCCCCCTCCACCCCCCTCCCTTGCCCAGTAAGGACTAGGAGTGGTATATCCCTTGCTGGAGTGGTAGCTGGCATCCTCAGGAACGTGGGGCGGGTAGAGGAACCTCAGAGCTGTGCACCCACACAGAAAACTCCACCAGCAACAGAACACAGCCAAGTCACACAATATCCAATCCACACATTGGTTACAAAACAAGACACAAATAACAACAAGATCCTACCCACCAAGACCATGGATTGCAGCATACCAGAAGCCACAGAAAATGCACGCATACAGAGACAGTCACAGCCACAGAGAAGGTGGAGGAAGGGAAACAATCGGAACAACAGAAACACGACTATATCACAAGAACACAGACAACAAGACGACAATACTCAGATACACAACTCGAACACCAACCCAATGATCACAGTAGACACCCACTCACCACAGAGTCTGCATAGGCGCACACAACAACTCCACAAACAGCTGACTCACAAGCTAGACCAAACCTGACGCTAACACAAGCACCAGCGGCCACCAACACCACCGATAAGCCACAGGCCGACACTCCCAATCTCAAAACAACATTCCAAAGACTAATGGAGACATTATTCCCCGGACTCAGGGGCACTGAAATAGTCATGAAGATTATAGGGTGTGTCACACAACTCTTCACACAGTTCAAGTCGGGCTGGCTTAACTGGAGTAACATAGAAACTGTTCTCACATCACTGTTTACACCAGTTCATGAATGACACACCACACCAGCTCCGTAACACAAAAGTCAGCGCTACCTCACAGGCCTTATTTTGGGATACCAGCGGGATCTTACGCAAAAGAACCGAATTGGTTGTGTTCATGGAGCAAAAGGGCATCCGAATCGCTCTTGTGAACGAGACACTGCTTACGCCTCACAAACAACTGAACATACCAGATTACTGCGTCTATGTATCGACCGAGCGGACGGCAGGAAGGGGCGCGGCACGGCCATCATCATAGAGAATTACACAGAACACAGGAACATCCAGGTCCCTGCACTTGAGAGAGTAGAGGTTACAGCCGTCATGGTCAAGCCCAACGGAGCTAACATCCTACTGGTATCGATTTACAGTCCATCTAAGAACATACTAATAAGCGACATCGGCACAGTTCTAACAAAGCACCGCGGGTATTCGACGCTGGAGATTTGAAAGCAAAACACTCCGACTGGAATTCACGAATACACACATCCAATGGCAAGAGAATATACGAACTTTCACTAGGCCGAAACTACATTATACTAGCGCCGGACGTCCCCATGTACGTGCCCGCACAGGCCCGACTCTGCCCAGACACGTGTTAGACTATAGCCCTCATCAAGGGCGTCACAGCCACACAACGATATGGACTCAGACTACATACCCGTAATACTTGACACGGAGGAAACACTGCAGCACACGGGACCACGCAGGATACTGAACTACAGGTGGGCGACCTGGAGTCTGTTCAAGCCTTGGTAGTCATATTCCGGACACGAAATTAATGACACACAAAAAGTTGATGATGTTGGAGATTCTCACTACTGCTGTCCAAGATGCAACGTCGCAAGCCATTCCATATAAAAAACCATAACACTCCACGGCCCTGCCCCAGGAAATCCAGGGCCTTATCTCAATGGGGAACCGCCCCGGGAGATAGTGGCAGTGTAACAGGCATACGTTATATAAACTGCAAGGATTAATGCGAGGAAAATACAAACATTTATAAACGAACAGTGGGGACACAAACTCACAGGGATAGATGCCACATGCCCTGGCGAGAAGCACTACATTCCTATTTTACAAGGCACAGACGGCCCTGCATACTCCGCGAAGGAGAAAGCAGAGCTTATGGCCAGAACACTTGCAGCGTCTTTCATGCAGAGTCTGGTTCCTTCAGACCCAGTATTCACATGTGAAACGGGCCAGGAGGTTACACGACCTGTAGCCCAACCCACATGCAACGAAATCAGACATGTTAGCACAAACGAAAATCCCTAGTTCCGATGGCACTCAAAACAGTGTCCTCCAGGAATTCACGGATAGAGCCATAGAATATCTTACACACATAACGAATGCCGTGTTACAACACGTAGCCGCGCGGGGTAGCCGCATGGCCAGGGGCGCCTTGCCAGGGTTTCGCACTGCTCCCTCCGTCGGAGGCTCGAATCCTCCCTCGGGTATGTGTGTGTGTAGGTTGTCCTTAGCGTAAGTTAGTTTAAATTAGATTAAGTAGCGTATAAGCAGTTTGGTCCCATAGGAACGTACCACAAATTTCCAAATTTCAAACGTCAACATTTCCTTGTGACTCCTCAGTTTCTCCCAGCGTATTTCTTGCTCGAACAGTCCACGGGTGTACTGCCGGTCCATAGTGTCCAACGGGCACAATATTTCGGCGATCTGACAAGTCGCCATCGTCAGGTGCGCTGACAAACTGAGCTCTTGAGGGAGGACGGGTGGTCCCCTCGCGAGGGGAGGGGATTGAAGACGGCGGTCCTCCCTCAAGAGCTCAGTTTGTTAGCGCACCTGACGATGGCGACACGTCTGATCGCCGAAATATTGTGCCCGTTGGAAACGATGGACCGGCAGTACACCCGTGGACTGTTCGAGCAACATTTCCTTGACTTTTGGAAGGCAGCCAAGGTCCTAATGTTCAGGAAGCCAAGGAAAGACCACTTCCACCCACAAAATTACCCAGCAACGACACCCTATGGCCAGAGAAATTCGGCTTTAGGAATCACTACTCAACAACACAATAACTCCTCCGCGTAGTTGAACATATAACACAAGGCTACAAGACGAACTAAGCCACAGGGGCTGTGTTCCCAGGCATAGAAAAAGCTTTCGACCATCTCTGATACAACGCCTCCATAAGTAAACTAAGCGATGTTGGTTTCCCGACGGACTCGTACATCTCATACACTCATACCTCACCAACAGGTGTTTCACCACTGACGTGCAGGGCAAGCAATCGACACAATACAGTATTCAAGCTGGACTACCCCAGGAAGCGTACTGGGACCCATCTTTTTCAACCTCTGCATTAATGATCTCCCAGCAACACAAAACACGATGTTGGTCTTGTACGCAGATAAACAGTCATCCTTGCCCAAGATTGGAAATGGTAGAACATAAATTCACGATAAGAGGCGCACTCAGAACTGCCGAGCCTTGGTTCGAATGATGGCGTATTAAAGTAAACGTCGACAAGTGCGATGAACGAGATCTGTTCACACCCCGACCGAAACTGCTGCGCAAACATCAACGTTGTAGGTAGGTAACACTACAAGCACGCCCAATACATTTCCGAGAGGAAGTTAGATACCTCGGTGTTTGCCCGGACCGGAAACGTACATGGGGGGACCACAGAATACGTTTCCAACTCAGCGCACGTGAGGCTCAAACAATTGTATCCAATGCTCGACAGGGAAAGTACACTAAATAGGAGGATATCGTGGTCCATATCCATGACACTGATCAGGCTTCTGATGATGTGTGCAACTCCCATCTGGGGATATGCAGCTCCTACACACCTGCGCCTCCTGCAAATTGTAAAAAACAAAGTGCTATCATTAGCAACGCTCCACGCTACACTCGCACCACGGATCTTCACAACGAACAGCGCCTTGAAAGCCTCAAGGAATTATTAAAAAAAGTCGCCACACGTTTGTACGGGAACTCAAGACACTCGAACAATCCTTTCATCCTTATTCTGGAGAACTATGATCACAACCATAGGTGGAAGCATAAGCGACCAAAGACACTGCTAACTAGGGCATAACCACCTATGGTGATCTAACGAACACTCACAAACGACAGCATCAGCGAGCCCCAGCACATCAATACTGACTGGAAACGCCAGCTGCTGCCACAGCCGAACAACAGGCAACAGCAGGGAAGCTCATTAACTCGCACACTAACGCACAAACCAAGAGCTAACAGTATCCTACGCTCTGCATTCGGTGCATGACTTATCGGACACTAATCGATTATGAACAAAACTTTTACAGGTATGCTGACGCTGGCCGAGAAGACAACGCCGGTACCCAGTTGCAGCTGCCGCGACAAGGCCTCGCAACCTCAGAGGTATTCACCACTAACTTACCTAACCTTTGCATGATCTGTCGCAGATAGCAAGAAATCCGCTACTGCTCTTACTACCGGACACGACTATCGCAGAAGTTTTTTTTTCCCCCTTGGCTCTTTCCTTGGCACTTCGTCTGCCCTTCAAACCGCTAGCCTTCGTTCAACTTCCGACCCAATCTATCTCCAGATGAGCGCGTATTAATAGCTGATTGTAACCAGACGTACACAAACATCTCAGTACCGACATCCTGCGAAGACCTCACCTAATGAAAACTAACCATTATGCAGAGATGGCAGTAGACCTTTTGTGTTGGCAGCATGGCGGTGTAGGCGTGGAGGGGCTCCACCCCATAAAAATTCCTGATGTGATAAAAAGAAGGCAACCTACGACCCTCATAAATTGATAAGCAAAAAGGAATACAAAGACTAAACAGGAAATATTAAAAGTAAAAGACGACATAGAGGAAATAGTTCTCCAGATAATGCAAATAGCTAAGCAGGTACTTACAGTAAATCCAAAGAAAAAACACCTACGGTGGAACGACGAGTGTGTTAAAACAGCGGTAGATGGACGCACAGGATGGTTAACGTATCAGAGTCATAAAACAGAAGAATCACACTTGGAACTCACAGAACAAAGAAATATAACCCAAACATTTAAAAAAAAAAACGATTAAACGCCAATACCAAAAAGATATAACTTTAATGATAGAAACAAATAGTGAGAAAACAAACTCAAGGGAATACCAATCCTCCAACAGTAATGTTAAAGGATGAAAATAATGAAATGGCCCATTGTAGTAGAAAATACAGAAATGTTTCCGAATGGGGGACTATTTAACCTCCGGAATATTTTACCCAAGAGGACGCCATCAACAGATACCCCTCCGTTGTGGTTGCACCTGTACGGCTATTGTATCGCTGAGGTACGCAAGCCACCCCACCAAGGACAAGGTTCATCGTTCATGGGTTGGGGGGGGGGGGGGGTGATTCGTCACGGCTCCTCATCCCTGTTGGTACCTTCCAGAACATCATTAACTCTCTTCATACACGACTCGCAGTGTTTCGCGATGAGAAAGGTGGTTATCTAAGGAAAGATGTTCCACCAAACCTTCTTTTAGTAAGGATTTCCCATACATTTCTTTCCCCATCCACTCTTTTTAATACATCTTCATCTTGCACTTGACTTATCCACTTAGTTTTTAATCTCCAGTAGCACTGAATTTCAAATGTTATCTATTTCTTCTTCTCTGTATTTCCGATGGTCTGCCTGTCTGTTTCAAATGCACGATATTGTGCTCCATAAGAACACTTCCGGAACTTGTTCCTCATTTACACAATAATATCTAATATCAGCAGATCTTTTTTGTTGAGGAAAGTTTCTTCGTCTTTGACGATCTGTTTCTGTTCTTGCTTCGGCTCCTCGTAATCTTAAATTATACATGGGACAATTCATCATTGCTGAGTCGTTGCCAGTTTTGATGTTGAGTAAGTCATTCTCTTTTTTTCTACTCATGCCCTCATTTTGTTTTTAGATAAGCCTTATTCTGTGCAAATGGTCCCCATTCTAATTAACAGGTCTTCCAAATCTTCTTTTGCTGTAGCCAGCGACTCAAGAGAGTGGGACTATATATTAACTCCTGCAACCGTGGGGCGCCACATTCGCGCAGCAGGCAGCAAGTACATTCCAATAACACGGAGACACCCTCTCTTCCGTCACGTCACGTGATGTGAGCCGGTAATCTCCGGAGCAGGA
Organism: Schistocerca gregaria; assembly: GCF_023897955.1. Classification (NCBI taxonomy): domain Eukaryota; kingdom Metazoa; phylum Arthropoda; class Insecta; order Orthoptera; family Acrididae; genus Schistocerca; species Schistocerca gregaria. Next base: position 245,194,655 of record NC_064921.1, read on the forward strand.
TAATGCTGTCGGAGCAACGACAACAAGCTGGTGTCTTGCGCAGCCTACATGCTGAGACAGGTCCATTGGGAGTTTGTTATCCGTATCCCTGGAATTTGTACACACTTTGGATGTCTAATACGCTAAGCGATAATTTTGGATTACTTATTTTTTGCGCAATCGTTCGTCAGAGTAGCCGTGTCGCTGGAAGAAGTGCTTGGTAATGAGGAGCGAGGGAGTTCCATCATTAGAGGAGTAGTGACGCAGACGCCGAGCACAGCACTCGTGGCAATGTAGACGTGAAGTTAAGTGCATTTATGTTTGAGTAAAATGATTCGTATTAGAATATTGTGAAACAGATGAGAAAAATTCAATTAGCGATTTAGAATGAAATGAGATGTAATGAGATTCATCATTTATACTCCGCAAGCCACCCAAAGTTGTGTGGCTGAGGGCGCTTTACGTGCCACTGTCATTAACTCCCTCTTCTGTTCCAGTCGCGTATGGTTCGCGGGAAGAACGACTGCCGGAAAGCCTCTGTGCGCGCTCGAATCTCTCTGATTTTACAATCGTGATCTCCTAGGGAGGTATAAGTAGGGGGAAGCAATATATTCGATACCTCATCGAGAAACGCACCCTCTCGAAACCTGGACAGCAAGCTACACCGCGATGCAGAGCGCCTGTCTTGCAGAGTCTGCCACTTGAGTTTGCTATACATCTCCGTAACGCTATGACGCTTACCAAATAACCCTGTGACGAAACGCGCCGCTCTTCTTTGGATCTTCTCTATCTCCTCTGTCAACCCGACCTGGTACGGATCCCACACTGATGAGCAATACTCAAGTATAGGTCGAACGAGTGTTTTGTAGGCCACCTTCTTTGTTGATGGACTACATTTTCTAAGGACTCTCCCAATGAATCTCAACCTGATACCTGCCTTACCAACAATTAATTGTATATGATCTTTCCACTTCAAATCGTTCCGCACGCATACTCCCAGATATTTTACAGAAGTAACTGCTACCATTGTTTGTTCCGCTATCATATAATCATACAATAAAGGATAGCATACTAAGAGGAAAGAAGGTAATATTTTTTATTTAGTTGCATTGCAGTCGCGCGTAGTTTGGAACCATTGTTGAATGAGACCTTCATATCAGGGAACTTTAGATTTTTCATTAAAGATTGAGTAGCTTCCACTATAAGGTATTTTTTATGTTTTTTAATTATTTGTCTGACATTTGTGAGAGTAAGAGTTTGATATCAACGTTACTCTCTGTCAATGTTAATGAGTGTGGTAGCAAGAATTTCATACAAGTAATAATATATCAGGTAATTTAAAAACAATTTGTTAAAGAAATATTTCACACACGGGCGTTGCCCATATCCTCGATTCAAGTCATTTTTATATAAAGAGTGTCTCACTTAGTGATATGTATAAAATAGTTTATTTCTTATCTGGAACATTGCACTAAACTCCCAGCAAAACTAGTTAGAAATTTGCAGATGGCGCACAGAGAGCAGCAAGCATCGCGTCTCCAAGCAATTACATTACGAGGTAAGATATTTTCATTTCAGGATCAGTTTGCTACGAAAATAATCAACGCACAGGGACCACTTCACGAACAGCATTTTAAGCACATTATTAACGCACAGGGACCACTTTGTTTAATTAAAGAGATTAATAGTAAAGTTCAAGATTTAATCAGTTTGCACATTTTTCGGAAAGATTATACAACAGAGCCAAATTCATGTTGTATTCTCGCAGACAGATATATTTAGTATCTCTCGCAGTTATGAATGCACTATGTTACCCATAGCTAAACAACAGCAAAGTTACAATCAACCACTCTAGCCAGTATGAGTTCAAAATGAATAAGAATCATATGTAAAGGGAACTTTCAATGCCCTTCTCAGACCAGTACCACGCACTTGGGCCTTATTCCCAGACTTGCAATGTTTCAGTGTTCATTCTTTGCGTAGCTGCAACCATCCAGAACCTTGTGTTGTGCACTGAGCTCCCAATCTGTACTGAACCTGTGAATTCAAGTCGTCAGCGAAACTTAGCACTGCTATCTGTCCTCCGTGCAGTTTTATTCCCACTCCTCATATGGTCACGATAGCCTCTACAGTTTTCGTCAATGGAATGTGAATTACGTGCTCCGACATCAACAGATAAAAATTCCCGCTAAGCGTAAGCCTACCGTCATAATACTATAGCATACCATTTGATACAAACGCAAGGGTGAACTTTCGTAGCCGGCCGTTGTGACCGAGCAGTTCTAGGCTCTTCAGTCAGGAACGGCGCTGCTGCTACGGTCACAGGCTCGAATCCTGCCTCGGGCATGGATGTGTGTGATGTCCTTAGGTCAGTTACGTTTAAGTAGTTCTAAGTTCGAGGGGACTGATGACCTCAGACGTTAAGTCCCATAGTGCTCAGAGCCATTTTGAACTTTCGTACCTGATTGAACTGTCCTTAAGGGACATGATGATGCTTGTGTCAAGCAATATTCCTGCTTGTGGACTGCCCCATAACAATCCCTAATATCATTTCAGTCAAAATGTTTGCGAGATCATGCCAGTTCAACTTAATGAATAGCAAAAAGGAGATGTGTTAAAGGCAAAGATCAGTCATTGAGTTTCTTTTGACAGAGTGCCAGAGTATCACATATAATCATAGACACTTGCAGAAGATCTACGGAGACCTAGAAATACACAAAAGCATGGTGAGTCGGGTGAGACGTCTGTCATCAAAGAAGTCGCACAAACGTGTCCGAACACCTGTGTGACGGCCGGCCACAGCTGTGATTCTTGCAGTGTTGCAACGTGTGAACACTCTCAGTGGAGTGATCGACAGATCACACATCGAACACCTCGCTGCTCAACTGCGCGTCTCTGTTAATAACAAGTTCCAAGCTCACGAATCTTCATTAAACTGTTCTTCCTCGTCCGTGGTGCAGCCTGGATCTCGCATCTTCCTTCCGAGCTTACCGAGTGTCGGACAAGGACCTGTGCTTGGATTCTCGCCTTCCTTGCTGATAGAACTAAATACATCGTCCTTAACAGAACAAAATCGAAAGATACAAAGCTAATTTCAGAAGTACCCCTAGGAAATGTGATAAGACCGCTACTGTTTACATCATGTATTAATGAATAAGTTGCAAGCTTCATGTGAATGTTTGCAGAAAATGCGGTCTATAAGAAGATTACCGAACTCTAGGAAAACCTGCAGGGGACTGACGATTGGTACAGGGCCTGGAAGTTGACCCTCAACGTAACTAAAAGTTATCGCACTTAAAAAAGCGAACAAATCCAGTACTGTATGATTACGATATTGAGGGCAAAGTAATGGAAAAGTAACCACCGCAAAATACCTAGCAGTTACCATCTGGAGTGAACTTAAGTGTAACGACCACATAAAATGTAGGAAAAGGAGATGACAGGCTGAGATTAAAAGGTAGAAACTTGTTGTTGTGGTCTTCAATACGAAGACTAGTTTGTTGCAGCTCTCCACGTTACTCTATCCTGTGCAAGCCTTTTCATCTCCAGGTACCTGCTGCAATTTATATCCTTCTGAATCTGCTTAGTGTATTCATCTCTTGGTCTCACTCTACGATTTTTTTTACCCTCCACGCTTCCCTCCAGTACTAAATTGGTGATCCCTTGATGCCTCAGAACATGTCCTACCAACCGATCCCTTCTTCTAGTCAAATTGTGCCCCAAATTCCTCTTCTCCCCAATTCTATTCAGTACCTCCACATTACTTACGTGATCTACCATCTGATCTTCAGCACTCTTCTGTAGCACCACATTTCGAAAGCTTCTTTTGTCTTCTTGTGTATTTACCGTCCATGTTTCACTTCAGTTTATGGCTACACTCCATATAAATACTTTCAGAGAATACTTACTGACACTTAAATCTATACTCGATGTTAACAAACTTGTCTTCTTCAGAAATGCTTTTCTTGCCATTGCCAGTCTACATTTAATCCTCTCTACTTCCGTCATCGTTAGTTATTTTGTTGCACAAGTAGCAAAACTCATCTACTACTTTAAGTGTCTCGTTTCCTAATCTAATGCCCCCAGCATCACCTAATGTAATTAGACTACATTCCATTATCCTAGTTTTGCTCTTGTCTATGTTCGGCTTATTTTCTGCTTTCAAGATTCCCTCCATTCCGTTCAGATGCTCTTCTAAGTCCTTTGCTGCCTCTGACAGAATTGCAATGTCATGGATAAACCTCAAAGTTTTTATTTCTTCTCCCTGGACTTTAATTTCTACTCCAAATTTTTCTTTTGTTTCCTTTGCTGCTTGCTCAGTGTAGAGACTGAATAACATTGGCGATAGGCTACAATCCAGTCTCGCTCCCTTCTCAATCACTGCTTCCCTTTCATGCCCTTCGCCTCTTGTAACTGCCGTCTGGTTCTAGTACAAGTTGTAAATAGCGTTTCGCTCCCTATATTTTGCCCCTGCTACCTTAAGAATTTGAAAGAGAATATTGCAGTCAGCATTGTCAAGAGCGTCCTCTAAGGGTACAAATGCTTACAAATGCTATAAACGTACGTTTGCCTTTTCTTAACCTACCTTCTGATTATTTGTAGGGTTAGTATTACCTCACGTATTTCTACATTTCTGCAAAGTCCAAACTGATCTTCCCTCAGGTCGACTTGTACCAGTTTTTCCATTCTTCTGTAAGGAATTCGTGTAAGTATTTCGCAACCGTGACTTATTAAACTGATAATGCAGTTATATTCACACCTGTCGAAAGAATCTTAAGGGAATATAATACACTACTGGCCATTAAAATTGCTACACGAAGGAGAAATGCAGATGATAAACGGGTATTCATTGGACAAATATATTATACTAGAACTGACATGCGAATACATTTTCACGCAATTTGGGTGCATAGATCCTGAGAAATCAATACCCAGAACAACCACCTCTGGCCGTAATAACGACCATGATACGCCTAGGCATTGAATCAAACAGAGCATGGATGTCGTGTACAGGTACAGCTGCCCATGCAGCTTCCACACGATACCACAGTTCATCAAGAGAAGTGACTGGCGTATTGTGACGAGCCAGTTGCTCGGCCACCATTGATCAGACGTTTTCAATTGGTGAGAGATGTGGCGAATGTGCTTGCCAGGGCAGCAGTCGAACGTTTTCTGTATCCAGAAAGGCCCGTACAGGACCTGCAACATGCTGTCGTGCATTATCCTGCTGATATGTAGGGTTTCGCAGGGATAGAAAGAAGGGTAGAGCCACGGGTCGTAACACACCTGAAATGTAATGTCCACTGTTCAAAGTGCCGTCAATGCGGACAAGAGGTGACCGAGATGTATAACCAATGGCACCCCATACCATCACGCCGGGTGATCCGCCAGCATGGCCATGACGAATACACGCTTCCAATGTGCGTTCACCGCGATATCGCCAAACATGTATGCGACCATCATGATTCTGTAAACAGAACCTGGATTCATCCGAAAAAATGACGTTTTGGCATTCGTGCACCCAGGTTCGTCGTTGAGTACACTATCGCAGGCGCTCCAGTCTGTGATGGAGCGTCAAGGGTAAACGCAGCCATGGTCTCCGAGCTGATTGTCCATTCTGCTGCAAAGGTCGTCGAACTGTTCTTGCAGATGGTTGTTGTCTTGAAAACGTCCCCATCTGTTGACTCAGGGATTGAGACATGGCTGCACGATCCGTTTCAGCCATGCGGATAAGATGTCTGTCATCTCGACTGCTAGTGATACGAGGCCGTTGGGATCCAGCACGGTGTTCTGTATTACCCTCCTGAACCCACCGATTCCATATTCTGCCAACAGTCATTGGATCTCGAGCAACGCGAGCAGTATTGGCGGGATACGATAAACCGCAATCGCGATAGGCTACAATCCGACCTTTATCAAAGTCGGAAACGTGATGGTACGCATTTCTCCTCCTTACACGAGGCATCACAACAACGTTTTACCAGGCAACGCCAGTCAACTGCTGTTTGTGTATGAGAAATCGGTTGGATACTCTCCTCTTGTCAGCATGTTGTAGGTGTCGCCAACGGCGCCAACCTTTTGTGAATGCTCTGAAAACCTAATCATTTGCATATCACAGCATCTTCTTCCTGTCGATGAAATTTCGCGTCTGTAGGTCGTCGTGGTGTAGCAATTTTAATGGCCAGTAGTGTACATCCACGAAAGAAGTTCTTCCATCGATTCCTGAGAATTGCTCGTCAGTCAGGTACCCTCATCATAACGGATTAATACAAGAGATAGAGTAGGTCAATCAATAACGGAGCTTTTCGTCGCGGGATAATTTAGTCGGCGCGAGAGTGTTGCACAGATGTTCAAATGGCTCTGAGCACTATGGGACTCAACTGCTGTGTTCATCAGTCCCCTATGACTTAGAACTACTTAAACCTAACTAACCTAAGGACACCACATACGTCCATGCCCGAGGCAGGATTCGAACCTGCGACCGTAGCTGCCCCGCGGTTCCGGACTGCAGCGCCTAGAACCGCACGGCCACCACGGCCGGCCTGCACAGACGTTCAACAAACTTCAGTGGCAGATGCTAGAAGGGAGCCTTGGAGGCTCACTACTGAAATTCTGAAAGAGCACGTTGCAGGAGGCAAAGGACAAAATTTCTATCCAGGATGAGATTTTCACTGTGCAGCGGAGTGTGCGCTGATATGAAACTTCCTGGCAGATTAAAACTGTGTGCCTGACCGAGACTTGAACTCGGGACCTTTGCCTTTCGCGGGCAAGTGCTCTACCATCTGAGCTACCGAAGCACGACTCACGCCCCCTACTCACAGCTTTGCTTCTGCCAGTATCTCGTCTCCTACCTTCCAAACTTTACAGAAGCTCTCCTGCGAACCTTGCAGAACTAGCACTCCTGAAAGAAAGGATATTGCGGAGACATGGCTTAGCCACAGCCTTGGGGATGTTTCCAGAATGAGATTTTCACTGTGCAGCGGAGTGTGCGCAGATATGAAGCAAAACTGAGTACCGGGCGTGAGTCGTGCTTCGGTAGCTCAGATGGTAGAGCACTTTCCCGCGAAAGGCAGAGGTTCCGAGTTTGAGTCTTGGTCGGGCACACAGTTTTAATCTGCCAGGAAGTATCAAAATTTCCTTCGTCTCACATGCGTTTCGCGAAACGACTAAACGAGAAAATCCGAGAAATTATTGCTAAATCAGATATTTACCGACTACAGTTTCTCCCACTCCCCACTCTCACATGGAACAGAAATGGGGGTATCAGTCAATGGAAGCAGAAGTATCCTCCGTGATAAACGGTAAGGTGGCTTGCGGGGTATACATGTTGACGTAGATTTAGACCTCTAGAACGCAGGCGGGGCACGGATTACACAGGCGTCGCTAAAGCCGGTCTTTACGAGGTGGGTAGAGGCGCGCCGTGGGCTGTTAGTGCGGCCTGGCCCCCAGGCCCTTGTTTTGCACGCTACGACCTCCTAATTCAATTAGAGCGGCCCGAATTAGTGGCGGCCCCTGACTGGCGCGCCAGCGAGAAAGCCGCGAACACAGCGGCAGCTCTCTGCCTGACGTCTCAGGTGACGAGCCTATGACTCCAAAGACTACGACAGTCCTTTTTTAAGAATACTTTCTGACGCAGCGGTACCGTACCGTGAAAGCGTTGCGAAACACGGGAAGGCGTGACGGTCCAACGAGTATTTAATTTTATTTGATGCCGCTAAGTGAAGCAATTGCACCTACACTGGTCGCCACGAGAAACGCAACACGTACTACGACGGTGGTTTGATAACTCTGGTAAAACAGCAAGAAAAAATATTCGCCTCATAAACAATTACTTCTTGATATGGTCTCCTTTGAGGGTCTAGTGATCCTCCGGCTTTTCCATCCCATCGGAGAAACAGGTTCTGTCACACTCTGCAAAATACTCGTTGACTTCAACTACCACTTCGTCATTTGATAAAAATTTCTTCACAACAAGCCAAAAAGTCAAGTTTTGGACCAGAAGGAATTCATTTGGGGCTAATTCGGGTGAACAGGATGGACGAGGAACAAATTCAAAGATCAATTCAGGCACATTCGCCATTGTTATCGCTGATGAGTGGGATGGTGCATTATTCTAGTGAAAGAACACTTTCCTGAGTGCCAATCTTGATTTTTTCTTAGTCAAAGCGTCCAAAACGATCGAGCAATGAAGCGTAATAGGTTCCAATTGTGGTTCTGCCTTTTTTTTCAAGTAACATATGAGGATTATTCCTTGAGAATCCCAAAAAACAGTGGCTGTTACCTTACCGTATGACAGAATGGTCTTTACCGTTATCGGTGCACTTTCACGAGCCTTTGTCCAGTTTTTGACTGCCGTTTTGACTGTGGTGTAATGATAGAGCCAGGTTTCAGCAAAACTCACATATCGGTGCAAAAAATCTGGCGGATTGCGATTAAACATCACTAGACCTCCCCCCATGAACCATGGACCTTGCCGTTGGTGGGGAGGCTTGCGTGCCTCAGCGATACAGATGGCCGTACCGTAGGTGCAACCACAACGGAGGGTTATCTCTTGAGAGGCCAGACAAACGTGTGGTTCCTGAAGAGGGGCAGCAGCCTTTTCAGTAGTTGCAGGGGCAACAGTCTGGATGATTGACTGATTGAGGATCAGTTTGGATTCCGTAGGAATGTTGGAACACGTGAGGCAATACTGACCTTACGACTTATCTTAGAAGAAAGATTAAGAAAAGGCAAACCTACGTTTCTTGCATTTGTAGACTTAGAGAAAGCTTTTGACAATGTTGACTGGAATACTCTTTTTCAAATTCTAAAGGTGGCAGGGGTAAAATACAGGGAGCGAAAGGCTATTTATAATTTGTACAGAAACCAGATGGCAGTAATAAGAGTCGAGGGGCATGAAAGGGAAGCAGTGGTTGGGAAAGGAGTGAGACAGGGTTGTAGCCTCTCCCCGATGTTATTCAATCTGTATATTGAGCAAGCAGTGAAGGAAACAAAAGAAAAATTTGGAGTAGGTATTAAAATTCATGGAGACGAAGTAAAAACTTTGAGGTTCGCCAATGACATTGTAATTCTGTCAGAGACGGCAAAGGACTTGGAAGAGCGGTTGAACGGAATGGACAGTGTCTTGAAAGGAGGATATAAGATGAACATTAACAAAAGCAAAACGAGGATAATGGAATGTAGTCAAATTAAATCGGGTGATGCTGAGGGAATTGAGACACTTAAAGTAGTAAAGGAGTTTTGCTATTTAGGAAGTAAAATAACTGATGATGGTCGAAGTAGAGAGGATATAAAATGTAGACTTGCAATGGCAAGTAAAGCGTTTCTGAAGAAGAGAAATTTGTTAACATCGAATATAGATTTATGTATCAGGAAGTCGTTTCTGAAAGTATTTGTTTGGAGTGTAGCCATGTATGGAAGTGAAACATGAACGATAACTAGTTTGGACAAGAAGAGAATAGAAGCTTTCGAAATGTGGTGCTACAGAAGAATGCTGAAGATTAGATGTCAGGGAAGTGTTATCCACTTCTGAGATGTCATCGTGTTGTGTGAGCCGTGATCTAGTGTTAATTAACGTGCATTCTAAACTTATAATCGCGTGTTCGCATCTAACAGTATATCGGTTTCTTTTTTTTTTCTTACCACATTTCGGCCTTCATCTAAAGTTATGAGTCTGATTAAACATCGAAGATAGTTAGCTTCACATTCTACCCATCAGTAATAACAAATACACTTCGAGAAACAATTCCGCAGGATAGCTCGTGGCTGCGTCGCGACCATAACTGCTTACACTCGAGCGTTTCCTCGCGCTGCAGCGGCTACCGGCCACCGGCCAGACTCCACCCGCCGTCTGAAATCGGGCGCCGTCCAGATGAACGGAAGAGGAGGCAGCTCGAAAGATCTGAACTGTGTGTGAAGCGAGTGCTTTTGGGAAACATAGAGCCGAAAAAGCTATTCTTGTTTCAACGAAGATCGTTCTGGTATGAATGATTTTCCACATTAAGGAAGTCTCGACTACTGATATCGGTGATGGATTACCATTTAACCATCAAGCGGCATTTGCATTCAACAGGCAAGGTTCAGAAGCCTGGAGTAGGGGTACTGCATGCTCGGATTCAAAGCAAACAAAAGTCAACGGAGTGACTATTATTGCAGTTTTGCTTGAATGTCATCAGGTAGCTCATTGAGCATTCATATGGAATACTGTTACTAGTGATGAGTTATAATGCCTTTATCGTTAACTTCCTAAGAAGAAATGAAAGTCTGAGCCCTACCAAAAGACATAAACTCGAGCAAAGAGTAGTGTGAACATAATATTTTCCATCTGATAGCTCCAAAAATGTGTTTTGCGCTACGAATTCTTCCCAAAGGGTGCGTCCATCACAGCTGGAATTTGTTACCAACAACTGAGACGCCTTTCAGTTGCAGTGTAAGAAAATCGACCGACAAAACTACATCACTTGTGCTACTGCATGATAACGCACTCTGTAGATTTGAGAAACAAAACTATCCAGGAGATCGATAGGGAAGTCATCTGTTAGTCACTACGTTGATAGGGAAGCCATCTCTCAGGCACTTGTCCCTCTGATGGTATACTCGTAAAATTTTACCCTCCCCGCTCTTGATCGATCAACCGTCAAAGTAATTCATTTCTAGACGAAAATGCTCTTCAAACTACACTGGTTTAATGACATCGTTAGAACCAGTAGGTTTCTACAGGCGTAGAATTTGTAAACTACTTTAGCATTGTCAGATTGTTTTAGGTATTGTGAAAGAATATACTGTTGCTGATTAATTTCTCCCTTATGATTATTATTGTGTTCAATAAACAAATGGAATACGCAATTAAAATATTCACTGTACTAATACAAATTAAATTCAACTTACTACAGAAACTTCGTGACAGCAGTCTATCTTAATAAAGCATTGTAAGGCGATTGTGTCTACTTTAACACGAATTATTAGGATATACCGACTTTTGACTTTTAAGAGGTCTGTATTTAGCTCATGTCCTGTATCATACTCAAGTATTATGAAAATGTGTCAGTTCATAGATAAAATTATGTATTCACAACAACAACAAATATGTCAGCAGAAAACAAAAGTGGCATTATGAATTTTGCAGTACCATAAGGTTTTCGCTCTGACACTAAGGGGTACTGAATGTAGCAAGACATCTGGGAAGTGGATAACACTTCCTCCTAACACTTCCGCATGTTCCACTTTTGCCAGACTGTGCAGATGGTCGGACTTGGTGTTGTCAGGGGCGGTCGGTTTTATTGGCCACCTGAAGTGAGTGACTCGGACTTAATCTCTGTGGCAGCCAGACGGCGGTCAGTTTTTATATCTAAGACTGTACATGTGCTAGTTAAGATAGAAAATACTTAAGCAGTTGTATCGATGGATGTGTTGTTCGCTACACTACTCTTATTTACAAGTTGTGAATTGCAGAATCTTTCGCATTGGCAGAAGTGAATTTACAGCACAAGACACCACTGTACGCAATTCGTGTGAATACCTGTTGTTAGTGTGGATACTGGCACGTGGATAATGTTACTACACTTATAATCAGATTCCACTGAAACAACATGAACAAACAGTAGCTTCTCTAGAAGTAATTGACCTTGATTTGTGAATTACAGGAGGATATAATTAGGAGTGTGCTACTGTACGAAGATTTATAAATAAAGCCTAAGGACATAATCTTGCAGAAGATCCATGTCCTCACTAGCTATTAATGTTGTTAGTTACAGGCAGGTCGCGGGCAATAGGCGCACTTTCCCGGACGCGATCCGTTTATAAGTGGCCTACCTTTGAAATGCCCGAGTGCCTCCGTATTAAATGAAATGCAGTATATGAAAAAATGGAGCAGGAGCATAAACTTGTCGATTTCTTAGGTGCGGGCAGATTTGTACCATACAAAGTATGTGTTGTACTCCACGGAATAAGAGGCACATGCCGACCGCTGTGGTCGAGCGTTTCTAGGTGCAGGTTCGAATCCTGCCTCGGGTATGGATGTGTGTGATGTCCTTAGGTTAGTTAGGTTTAAGTAGTTCTAAGTTCTAGGGGACTGATGACCTCAAATGTTAAGTCCCATAGTGCGCAGAGCCATTTGATTTGAAGAGACAGATGATGCCATGGTCTCAAAATTCGAGGCGGAAAGCCCCATCTTTCTTTGGATGTTATTTTTGGCTTCCACTTTCTGCGTTATGTTCTGGTAATACTGTCTGTAACTCAAGGTGCGATGAAGTAGGTAGTAGGACATACATTGACTTACGTAATACAAAACGCAATGCCAACGTCAACGATTGTTACTCCTACAGTGAATATCAGTATAAAAATAAGACTTGAGTAAAAACATCAAGAAACATACGGTAACAAACTGCAGATTACGATTAACCCCTAACGACGCCACCACATTAAAAAAATTATTTTGGCAGTCGCGCTAGTTCAAAATTTTGGTTCTGTGCAAATGTTCAAATGTGTGTGAAATCTTATGGGACTTAACTGCTAAGGTCATCAGTCCCTAAGCTTACACACTGTTTAACCTAAATTGTCCTAGGGACAAACACACATACCATGCCCGAGGGAGGACTCGAACCTCCACGGGGATCAGCCGCACGTCAATGACTGCAGAGCCTAAGACCGCTCGGTTAATCCCGCGCGGCGCTTCTGTGCAGGATGATTTTACTAAGTGGGGACAAATCCCAGAAAATTCTCTGAGAGGATAAACAGCAAAAAGATCATATGAACACATGGTCGGAAATGCGTTCCGAGGGAGATAAAAGATTTTTGACACCGTAGGTTTCAGTGACTGAAAGTACGCATGATAAGACCCCCAGACAAGTGGGGATATAATGTCTGCACTAGTGTTTTAATGATGTGGTGGCAGCAGAGCATCAGCACCAAATGAGCTCCAACGTGTGGTCGCTCAGAAATGCATAAGTGAGTTGGAACACCATCATGAAGTAGCCACATCACCCTCTGTATCACCAAACGCACGTCTTCCAGAAGGGCAGGCAGGCTCACCCGCAGGAAGTGCAGACATGTCTCCCCTGTGAGGCACTGTGGTAAGATTCCTCGTGCCAGGAGGCTGTTGTTAATGGTGCGGTCTCACAGATCACTAAAATACGGACAGAAAATTCCCATTTGCATGGTGTGTTCTCAAGTGTTCTTACAATAATTGAAATCTACGCTGTCAAAGATCTTTTATTTTCATCTTCAAGTGGGTGTACCTCCCGTGGAACATGTTCCCACCCTTTTCCCTATTACGATCTTTTTTGCTCCTTATCGTCTAAGGGACCATTTCCTGCAATTATTCTCCTTTTAGGAATAGCACCCTGTATAGATGAGTTATTCAGCATGAATGTCCTAATCGTATTTTAATGAGGTTACATAAACGTCTCGCGAAGTAACAAGCATGTATAACTATGCAGGTAAAAATGGAAGTGTAATGCCTTCCTCTCTTGCACTATAATGCGTACCACAGTCTGGACTTCAGGTGGTTGGCGTCTTCTCTCACATTATACAGGAAATCTGAAGAAGCTGTATCCATTGTCTTCTGTTTTGGAGAATGCTCTCTTTTGCTAATTCACCCACAGTTTCAGCGTGATTTGTGCCAATCTAAACCACTTAACCACATTAAGTGAACCATTTTATCTTCATTTCTCACTCACAGGATTGGTTCCTGTGGTGTCGAAAACACTCTACTTACGATATTCCACTTATTGTAGTGTACTTCTGGAGTAGGTTAGATCTGGAATTTTATAAAATTTGTGTGCTCCTACGATGACTGTGTCTCTAACTGACAGAGTTTCAGACTTCTCTAGTATTTCTGACACAGGAGAGTAGTGCACATAACATACTTTCATTCATTTTATATCTATCTAAATATACCTGCTTAAATTGTAGCTATTTGGTTCATAGACATGTTGTCAAGGAGGCACGGAATGGACTAATGTTGTGAGTAGAGATTGTTATATTCGCCAAATGCATTTGGTGCCAATCATATAAATGTGACACGAAGAGTGCGCTGAAGAGATACTGTTACGAGGTGGCCTGTTTGCTTGCAGCAAATATACAGAGTTGCCACAGGGCCAAATAGAGCTAGGCAACAATTACGGCAAAAATAGATAGCAACACAGTGTAAGGCGGCAAGAGTCTGTCACCACACCTTTAATACTCTGTAAATTCTTTTCGATTTATACTTATATTAGATCACTGTTTACGATGCACAGTCTGATTATTTATCATTCCATTGATGTGTGGGAGTTAATAGGAGCTGAGCACTGACAGGAAGGGTGATATGGGCGATGTGTTCCTCAGAAACTGTCATCAGGTAAATAGAGGCTTTGAAGAGAGTTGCCATGTTCTGCAGGGGTGGGTATTTACTGCCCTGAGAGAGAGCACAGACAAGAGGTGGTGATTTACATCGCTGGAGGCTGCAGAACCCCTGTAGCGTGGATAGTAAGGACAGGGGGTTGCAGTGTGGTGACACAAAAAAATAAATAAATAAATAAATAAAAAATAAAAATAACGTCAGAATGACGCACCTAGCGAAAAGGGTGTTGAGGATGAAACAAGGCGAAAAGACAGCCTTTTACTGCAAAGAAATGAATGGGGTCACAAACGATGGTTGTGATCTGACCTCCGAATAACCTTTTCATAGAAAGCGCAGGGGCGCTCTTGACACTGAGAAGCAGAGGCGCGTTATTTGTTTAGTGGAGTGCTAAGGATGTAGGAAGGGAAACGGAAACTTCCAGCAAACTTCTGAAAGGAGTATTAGCTTCGGGTGATTGGCTGGTAGACTCATGACCCATGTAGTGGGAGGTGATACATTCCTAATGGACACTGTGATTCGTCGCCTGATTGCAAACTTAGAGGCCCGTGTCCAGGAGGGAGCGGGCATATGGCGTGGAGAGGCACTTCCCTGCGGGGATCGATCGAAGGCACTTCCCTTTGGGAACTGAACTAGAGACTTCGCTACCGAAAGCCAAAGCGGAGATTCTGGTTGTTAGATTTTGAGAAGTGTTGCGTTCGACACATGGAGCATGTGAAGTGGTTTCTCTAACAGGGTCGTTATTCTGTTTACTCAAGTGACGCTTCTTTAGGTCTCTGTGGAGTCTGACACACACTGAAATGCTTCTTTACGAAAGAATACTTGATCCGGATATCTGTTCCTGGCTAGTGAGCAAACAGAAATATTTACTCGTGTTCTGTCTTGTACTGAGACAATTTCAGCTCTAGGCGTTGGTCGACGACATATTGCGTCCAACATGTAGGCTGTGAATTGTGTGTACGCCGTGTGCCATCATGCTCAATAGTATCCAAACGACCTGAATTGCGTTTCGCCTGATTTGCGTGCAGCCCACATAACGTAACTGTCTTGCAGGTCCCCTGATCTCGTTTACGTACAGTCGCTTGACTATACAAAATGATTAAGACAAATAACCACCACAAATCACTGCTCTGTATGGCAATTAACCCCAGATGTAAATAATACCACCATAATACAAATATCAGGGAAGACCTGAGACAGTTCTTAACGCTTGTAAACTAAAGTGACATTTCTGAACAATTACCACTCTCATTAGTATCTGACACAAGTAATGTGCGGCAACTATAACGTCAATTATTCCACAGTCCTTACTCAAATCTACATTTGCTTGCGAATAAGAGATTTTCAAGAATATCTGGACTCCCAAATCGCTATGATTACCCGAAGTATTCATACGCTCTAAAAGGTTTTCCAACTACATGTTAACCGTCCCTCACTAAGCCAATGCTTAGCCACAAAAACCTTGATTACAGCTTCAAGCGCTCTATCGAGATTTCACTATCAACAACGTATTTACTACTAATTTCACTACCACCATGATGGCACCTTAGTCTATGTACAGTTAGAAAACAACCCATCGCACTTGTTATCTAACATACAGTGCATTAAAAATGAAAGTTATTAATGAGTAGGTAACTGTGGGCATGTCTGAACTTTAATGACATAACGAACTGTTTTCTGGATATGGATTGAGACCAAATACAATCCAAGCAAAATATTCGTGACTGATGGAGATTCGACCACGCAAGGAACGTCATTGTTGACTAGTTTTGAAGGGACGTGACATAATACGTTGTTAGTCAGTATTAGTCACCAAATCTGAAATTTAAATTAAAAGAAGTAAATTTTTGTATTGGATCTCATAACTATCCAGAAACTTTTGTCCCTGCTAACTAATCACGAAAGATGTTAAATATGGTTCCATTCCCAAGTAACAAACCTGAAATGACGTAATGTTGGATGGCGATTCGAACCCAGTACCTAATCTCCTTGTTATGTAAGCACAGCCAAATTTCAGATATAGAATTTTCTCAGCAGTAGCGAGATGTTTGGATCTGCAGTGACGAGAAAGTTGATCATTTCTACCTTCCCAGGATTCGAACCTAGCACCTAAAGCCGTTGTTTTCTAGCCAGGAATGAACATTAAATGTAGGTTTCATTTACCAGAAGCGAGATCTGCATCTGTTTGAATTAGAAGCGTCATGGTGATAATACAGTAAGAGCTGGGTATTGAACCCCGCACATATCATTGTTGATTACACAAGAAGGCACGTTAAGTATCAAATTATTTTTCACTTGTAGCTAGGAGAAGCATCCTGGAACTTGAAATGGTGTAAGGAAAAGATCTGCGTCTATCTGGGAGCCGAAACTGTCACATTCCATTATTGACAATGATTCGAAACCTGACACGTGTCTTACCTGGAGATCTGAGGGGTTTGCAGCCTTGAGCAAACAACGAGATGATGACACTATGTCGTCACGAACCGACAGAATCCTGTGAAACCACAACCAATTTGAACAGGTCAAACTGAAATCAAAGATAAATTAAGTGCCCTGTGACCTTACATGGCATTTGGTTCTTTAGCAAAAATAAAAGTATTAGTGTAAGAAAGATTACGGGTGACAGAATTTCTACACGCTGCTGCTTATGCCTCTATCATGGCCCAGTGCCTAACTTGTAATCGGTAACGAAGAGACATCACATTTAATGTGAATCTGAAACCACGATAGAATCGTATGTGCTTCGTTTGGCGTAAACAGGCCCAAATAGGATCCACCAGTGCCTATTAAAAATTTCGCCCGAAGTAGGAATTGAAAGCTGACCCTACAGATGCTAATCTAGTATAAAGCCCCCAGGCGACTGAGCACCACATATTGGTGGGCCATAATTATGTCGTAGCACTGGTGCGCCACACCAGATGAAACTTAAGGCTTTCTGAGCCAATATAGTGGATTGCAGTCTGTTCAATACAATCATTTCTTGCTCAATCGAATCGCCATTAACAAGAGGCCTCAGCTACCCGTGCGTACATTCTACTGGCCATGTACACAAACTGCCAACACTGTAGAATGCGGAACTTCCCACAGGAGGTGTTGCTTTCATTTAAGCAACTCTCCAGCTATCAGTATCAATCTATTGGAAGTTTAGAAATAATTAACTTCACTTTATAACCCGCCAGTAACAGCAAAACTTGGCGAGAACGTTTCCGTGAAGAGCTTGTGACCCCCTGTCCTGACCAGAACAGTTCCTGCTCCACCTGCTGCTCCCCATGACGCTAGCAGTCGTCAGACCAGGTAATCGCGAAGGATCGCGCCTTGAGCTTGTGATTTACACGAACATTTGTGTGCTCACATTGCGAGACTTAAGATTATTTAATATCGTAGTTTCCTCTTCAGTGCGAAGTATTTTCTATAAGGCGTGTGTACACCATGCAGAAACCAACGTTGTAACCAGTACTCTCGCAGTTTATGATGTCAGGATTACCTAGTATGTAAATAGATTACATCTATTTACCAGGAAAAGGAGACTGGTGCAAACGTTTGCGATGATTTTGGATTGAATAGAATGGGGAAGGCAGGAAGCTTTTACATCTGTGCCCTGTACAGGTTTAGCGTTATCGAACAAATGAAGTCTTCAAGAAGCCAAACTGCTGTAATTCTGTCAGATACGAGTTAAAATGTCAGTTTCTTGTGAGACTAGAATCTGGTATTAATTCAACTTGGGTTTTGGTGGACGACATCATTTCTACTGAGCTAGCTATCCACTGCAGCATTCACAGCTCCGTCATGGTGCTAGTGATGGACAAGAAAAATAATTCGCAATGGAGACGAAATTAGCTGTAGTTTCTGCATGGAATGACCTTCCCGGACTAAAAATATACGTTTGATCGATAGATGACACACCATAAGTGAAACTCGTTCAGAATATTTAATTGACATACTTAGACAATATCAAGGGAATTTAGGAAGATAATTCTGTGTCACTCCAGGAAGTATCTCGACTATCACAGGGTTGCCAGACTTAACCTACAATGTTACCAAGTCCTAATTATCCTCGCTACAGGAAGGAATACTTTTCCACAGCTGATGAGTTTCTTGAGCAGTCTAGCAATTCAGGAATATGGCTTGCGTTTCAAAGATGCAGTGGAAGCAGCTCACAAATTGACAGATACCTGATACACCAAAAGTGTAAACAAATGTGAGTAACTCGTAGGAAACAAAGTCCACACATCAAAAAAAGTTTTGCATCAGCACGGTTCCGAGAGTTCCGGAACCTGTACAGAAAATTGGAATAGAGATCAACATAAACATCATTTCCGCCCTTTTTATTGCTCATGAAAACCACACATTGCACATTGCACTACCATACAGCGAGACCTTCAGAGCTGGTGGTCCAGATTACTGTAAACACCAGTACCTCTAAAACCCATTAGCACGTTCTATTGCCTTGACGCATGCCTGTATTCATCGTGGCATACTATCCAAAAGTTCATCAAGGCACTGTTGGTCCACATTGTCCCACTCCTCAACAGCGATTCGGCGTAGATCCCTCAGAGTTGATGGTGGGTCACGTCGAAAATAAACAGCCCTTTTCAATCTATCCCAGGCATGTGTGAATGCATAGTTTCGCTGCGATATGAACGAATAAAACTTTGTCGGGCTTCCAGCCGCATTAGGTGGTTAAAATCCCACGAGCTTTCGGCCGACCTCTCCCCGGTCATTGTCAAGTGGTAAGACTGACTGCTTTGTCGCCGTGGCCGCGTCGCTATATAGCCGCACTGCTGGCTGTGACGTCACTGGTGCTCTCTTCCTCGCCATATATGGTAATGTTTTCACTCCGCGTCCGTCGCGCCCGTTTTAACATTGCCATAGCCGGGTCCCAGGCTGTGCTGAGCTGCAAACCTCCGTCCCTGTTGATGGGGTTTTCAGAGGTTTTTATTTCAATAGCTTCTTTTATGAAGCTATCCCAAAATCCCTTCGTCTTCACAACGACAGATGTTTCATCGAATAGAATTCGGTGTTCATTTTCTAAGGCGTGCTCTGCCGCGGCTGACTTTTCTGGATAGCGTAGGCGTAAGCGCCTCTCGTATTCCGTCCGGCGTTGCTCCACCGTGCGTACTGCTTGGTCGACGTAGTAACAGCCACACTGACATGGTATCCTGTACACTCCAGGCGTTCTAAGCCCTAGATCGTCCTTCACAGGCCTCATGAGCTGACGAATTTTTACTGGGGTCCTGAACACCGATGAAATGTTATATCTCTTCAGGAGCCGGCTAATCTTTCCCGACACTGTACCACAGAAAGGCAAAAACACAAGTTTCTTGCTTTCTTCTTCGGTGGTGATCTCTCCTCTGTCGGTGTGTTCCTCGCGTCACACACCAGATATAGCCTGTGTCAGGCTATATCTGACTGTACGTCAGTTGTCAATGATGCCACTGGATACCAGTGGTCACGTAAACATTCTCTCACCCGTAGACGTGGTCCTGGACGCCCGCGCAGAACATAGGCCCGCCAGGACCGTCGTGCTGTAAGGGCAGCAGTGGCGGATCATAAAGTTGCCACAGCGCCGGTAAGAGGACTTGTGAGAGCCCAGACGAGTCAACAAGAACAGTTGCGAAGCGATTACACAGGTCTGCGACTAAAAAACTTCATAGGGTTTTTTAACATTTTATTATTGATTTTGACCACCTAAACAAAGGAAAAATATTCAAAACGTTCTATCACAAAGGTTTTTATGTATACTGCAGTACTTATGTTCATTAGTAATTAACTTATGAGGCTTTTTTAACTTAATAATTATTAAAAATTACGTAAATTATAATTGATAAAATAAACGTAAATTTAAAAGATTTACAATGTTAACAATTCTTTGTTACCACTTGCAGGTTTTACCGTGAACTCCTGGGCTCCAGAAGCAACTTCAAACAATCTTATTGTTCGGTTTTCTCGTGTTGCGACAAGTCAAATGACGATTTGTATCTCGCAGGAAATGAAGAGAAACTCTCAGTAGACATATTGCTATTCAAGTGAACAGTGTTGTTGTTTCTGTCTAGTCATGGCCACAAGAGGTCGTGTTATTTGTCCAAACAGTTTTTGTTATATCTGTGGTGAATACACTATTAAAAGCCAACAGAGAAACATAAGTGATTTTGTGAGGAAAGTTTATTTTACTTACTTTAAATTAAAACTTGGTGATCAAGACAAACCATGGGCCCCGCATAAGGTGTGTAGAAGATGTGAAGAAGACCTTCGTTTGTGGTTTAAGGGTAAGAAAAATGCATTTCGATTTGGAATTCCCATGATATGGCGTGAGCAGAAAAACCATACCACTGATTGCTACTTCTGTTCATTTGACGTAAAGGGATTCAATTCCAAAAACAAAAGAAGTATGTCAGTTACCCTGACTCTGACTCAGCTACACTTCGAGTGCCCCATAGCTCTGAAATACCTGTCCTGCAGCCACCTTCCACTTTGGGTGAATACCCGAGTGAGTTGGAGGACGAAGTTACATTACCTCCTCAGGGTGAATCAAGCTCAAATTTTTCTTCAGACGAAGCTGAAAGGCCTCAACTATTTTCTCAAAGTGAGCTCAATGATCTAGTAAAAGATTTAGGTCTTTCAAAAGATGCAGCCGAACTGTTAGGTACCAGATTAAAAAATAAAAACCTTCTATCATCTGGCACCTCATTTTCATGGTACAGACACCGACAAAAAGAATTTACTCACTTTTTCTCAAAAGAAGGAAATTTGGTTTTTTCCAGTGATGTGGAAGGACTCATGCATTGCTTTGATATGCAATATGACTCATCTGAATGGCGTCTATTGATTGATTCATCCAAAACTAGTCTTAATGTAGTATTATTGCACAATGGAAATAAATTTGCATCGCTTCCGATGGGACATTCTGTGCATATGGACGCAAACTATAACGATTTGGCCATTATCCTGGAAAAAATCAAATATCAGTCCATCAATGGATGGTTTTTGGGGACTTCAAAATACTCAAGATGCTTTTGGGTCAGCCGGCAGACTATACTAAATACGCAAGCTTCTTATGCTTGTGGGATAGTAGATCCACAGAACAGCACTGAACTATAAGTGATTGGCCACCCCGAGAAAGTTTAAAACCTGGAGAAATTTTTTTTATCAATACTACTCTGGTACCACCAGAAATTGTTTGTTGCTCCCTCTCCATATCAAATTGGGGTTCATGAAACAGCCTGTAAAATCGCTGCAGAAGGATAGGGACTGTTTTAAATATCTATGTACAAAATTCTCGAAGCTGTCGGTATATGTACAAAATTCTCGAAGCTATCAGGAGCAAAGTTGAAAGAGGGAGTTTTCACTGGCCCCGACATAAGAAAACTTTTAACTGACACCCTCTTTGTGGAAAGCATGAATGAGGAGGAAAAAGAAGTTTCGGTATTGTTCAAGGACGTAGTGCGAAAGTTTTTGGGAAATACTAAGGATCCTGACTACAAAACCATTGTTCAACGGATGCTAGCAGCATACTAAGCTTAAGGCTGCAAGATGAGCTTGAAGGTCCATTTTTTACACTCCCACGTAGACAGTTTTCCTGAAAACCTGGGAGCTTACAGTGAAGAACGGGGGGAGCGTTTTCACCAGGGTGTCCGTGATGTCGAGAGACGGTACCAAGGAAGACGGGATGTCACTATGCTTGCTGACTACTGTTGGATGCTTAAGTGGGAAACTAAAGATGGAAAACGGAAAAGGACTCGGCGAAGTATCAAGGAAAACAAGAAAAGGTTTCATAAAAAATATGAATAAGTATGATATTATTACTATATGTCTTGATAATTATGAATAAATGAGTGCTTTTACCAATTTTTTGTGCTTGAATTTGCAAAAAAAACCTTATGTGATAGAAAAATGGACATCACTTCTGAAATCAGGGCATTCTAAAACATATAATTCAGTAAAAATATCTCATGCAGCTGACAATTTTTTTGTTGTTGTTGTTGCAGACCTGTGTTATTAGCAATGGGACTACTGGCACGCACACATCTAGCCCTTCTTCCACTCACGCCGGCCGCGGTGGTCTAGCGGTTCTAGGCGCGCAGTCCGGAACCGTGCGACTGCTACGGTCGCACGGTTCGAATCCTGCCTCGGGCATGGATGTGTGTGGTGTCCTTAGGTTAGTTCTAAGTTCTAGGGGACTAATGACCACAGCAGTTGAGTCCCATAGTGCTCAGAGCCATTTGAACCATTTTTCCACTCACGTCACAGCGTCGACGTGCACGACTCGACTGGTGCCGTCAGAGGATCAGTGGGAAGATTGAATGGCGCGCCGTCGTCTTCAACGATGAAAGTAGATTCTACCTGAACACTAGTGATGGTCGCTACGTGTGCGACATAGATCTGGTGAGAGCTGTCTCGTAGAGTGCATTCTGAACCGTGAATTTACTTTCAAAACCTTTTCTTAAGAATTTACTTTATTTACTAGCGATTCATCAAGAACATTAACACATTTAATCACATTATGTGGGCGTCGAAGTAGTTGCCAGTGGGTAACTGATGAAAACAAATTAAATTTCTTTCAACAAATGGAAATTTTATTCCTAAAAGCCCCCCCTTTTTCTTGAAACAGATTTAAAATTATAATCAGAAAGCACCGTCAAAATATCAAGTTACAATTTTATTCAGAGGCAGAAAGAACAAATATTGACAGTATGAGATTTCGGGCTGAGAACTTTGCTGCTGCCTTTGACACGGCCGTAGTCACGACCGCTCACAACAGCCTCTGAAAGACTACACAGGTGCAAATCTGCAACACACCAGATTACTTTAAACTAAATATTTTAACAACTCACACAAGCACGTAAACTATGCACCCCGTGGGAGGGATGGAAATGGTACAAAACACTAACATTAAAAACTACCTTCCCGCGGGTGGGCAAACGGAGAAGAATGGTGGGACGACCCTAAAATAAAGCGGCTGGTGACCTCACCAAGAAAACAAGTAGAATTTAACAAGTAAATGAAACAACATATCTCCAATCACTTCACTTCTAATAAACTGCAATTTCTGGCGAAGACCTGGCGCAGCACCCCCCAACGCTCTCCCGAAACGTCCGCTGCCACCCGCTTCAACGGACACAGAAAGCAGAAAGGCGCGCCGATCTCCCGTCTCACGGCGTCTCAGCTCGCACCAATCAGTCCGATGTCGTGGGGTGACTCCTGTTGCTCTCGTGTCGACCGCGAAGTCACTACCCCTCGCTATACGGCGCGGCCCACTGGATTCACGTGGCGACCTCACATGCGCCGACGCTTAAGGCGGACAAGTCATCTTGTGTCTCAGTGCGCGATCCAACCGCCAATGACCGTTGCCCGAGCAACTCGAGCACACTGCCGGCCTAACGCGCAGACTCAGATGCAGGAACTCAGCCCCGACCGGGCGACCACTCGCTGCGTTCACTTACTGGCGGAGTGGAAAGACTCTCATTTGCCGGCTTTAAGGTTTGATCCAGACGACAGACATACTAGCACTCTGACGACAGACAGACACCAACTGCCGCACAAATAGGAACTAAAGACAGACCAGCAACTGGTGACGCGAGACTGACCCAGACTCACGCCGACTGGCCAACGGCCGAGCTCATAGCGCCCCTTAAATACACGTGACCAGGGAACCTTCCCCCTTTCCCACCAGAGGGAGACACCAAAGCTGTGACTGCCACAGCAGCGCCACCGCCAGAAACGGAGGGCGACTGCTTCATACAACGCGCTGCGGCGCGCGCTCTAAAACAGCAAATTTTGCCACGGCTCACATTCGTTGAAGACACGCTGGCCCATCCCGGGCCTTATAGTCTGGGGTGCGACAAGCTACAACTCTTGTTCACCTTTGGTGTTTCTGGAGAGGACCCTAACGAGTTGTCGGTACGTGCAGAATGTTGTTAGAGCCGCTCTTTTGCTATTCTTGCAACAGAAAGGAGATGCGTTCCAAAAGGATAATGCTCGCCCACACAGTGCCTGTGAAACTCGATGTGCTCTGCAAGATGTACAACGACTTCCCTGGCCAGCAACATCTCCAGACTTGTCTCCAATCGAGCACGTGTGCGATATTGAAACGGGAAGTGACTAATGAGACTCGTCAAGTAACAACTCTAACAGAACTATGTGAGAAGGTAGAGCAGGCGTGGCATAATGTAACTCAGGATAGTATTCGCCATTTCTCCTTTCAATTGGGTGCTGCTGGAGGCTCACCACTTACTAATGCGGGTATTTCAGCGTAGTCGCTGCTTGGTACCTCAGGAACGCTTGTGTACTGACCTGTAAATGTAATCATTTCACTTGCTCCATATGCACTATGCAACAATAAATCTTGAGTGAATTTGAAACCTCTAAAAGGATGCACTAATTCTTTTTGTGTAGTGTAAATCAATATTCACTTGCACTGATTTATGTCTAACACTGTGTGCAGTGAATGCTGACTACATCACTTCTACGATGTGCAGTTCAGTTCTTCTTGGCACGGACTGCAGAGAGCTCTCAGACACTCGATGAGACGTGGCCTGAGGTAGTAAGCAACTAACTAACTGCTGAGTGGTCCCGTGTGTCTGCTTATATCCACGTGTGCACTTGGGACCAATTTTTGCGAAGAAAGCGGATGCGTAACATATTGGTAATTATTGACGAGTGTGCTCTGTTTGGAGCTTAACCTACACGAAGTTCCTACTGAGAAGTAAGCAGCTCACCGCTTTTATTTGCAGACTGTGTCTGTTATGCTCCGCCGGCCGCGGTGGTCTCGCGGTTCTAGGCGCTCAGTCCGGAACCGCGCGACTGCTACGGTCGCAGGTTCGAATCCTGCCTCGGGCATGGATGTCTGTGATGTCCTTAGGTTAGTTAGGTTTAATTAGTTCTAAGTTCTAGGCGACTGATGACCACAGATGTTAAGTCGCATAGTGCTCAGAGCCATTTGAACCATTTTTTGTTATGCTCCGGAGGACACAGAAAACATTAATTTACGTAAATATACAGGATGTTTCAAAAAGATTTGTCCAGTTTCACAAAGCTATTCCTTCTAAATGAAAGTTGAAATATAAGGAGAATTTTAACTTAGACATATTATACAAAGTTTTTATTTAAAAAGATATATACCATTTACAAGGGTAAGTGTTTTGTATGCGTGTAGATATAACCATGACATAGTTTTTCCAGTCACGTTTAAGATTAAAGTTTTCATTTACTCAGACGAAAGTTAAACTCGTCTCATAACTTTCGCGAGCATGCATTCACTGCTATTGCCATGCAGCATCACAGTTCAGCCGAAACTAGACTTTCACAAACAGTCACAAAAAAAGCACATAAGTGAGATCAGACTACTACGGAAGCGAATGATGCAGTGTGAGATCCCTACGTCCTTTACGGCCGATTCGTCGTTGAGGCAGCTCATTGTTAAGTGCCAGTACGGTTGTGCTCCGCCCAATTGAGAAATGAACTTTTCAACACGTTCTCGCAGTTGTCAAAAAAGCCTGCCATCCATCGTATCCAGAAACACGATTCACGTAACAGGTTTTTTTTATCACAAAAAGAATGTCTCATAAGTACTTTACTCTTTGGAAAAAGTGAAACACCAAGACCGAGAGATGTGTCCACAATGAAATGTATTCCACATATTGGGGACTTGACACTTCAAAAAGGATTATATTTACAGACCTGTACACGCACTGTAGAAATTCAGTGCTGAGTAGCGTCACCAAGTGCTGCGATCAGGGACGCTAGACATCGTGACGTGGAATCAAACAGTGCCCAATAATGCTGCTGGGGTATACTCTGACACATGATTTGTAGGCCCGTCCACGAAGCATCATCTGTGGCTCCAAGAGGACCTGAACGAACAAGTTGCCGACCGACCATATCCCAGACACGTTCGATGGGTGAACGGGCAGACCAGGGAAGCTGTGGCAGCCGCCGTTCTCCGAAGAAGACGTGCACGTTCCTCGCCACATGCGACCGGGCGTTGTCCTGCTGAAATAAGGCATGTGGAGTGGCCTGCAGGAGGAGCAGAGCCTCCGGCTGTAAAATATTCCTGATGTAGCGCTAGCTGTTCAGATTGACATCGAGATGCAGACTTGACGTTTGTCCGCTACGCCGCTCAACAGTAGTCTGCCCGATTGCGTTCACCTAGGCGGCATCGAACACGTGTGCGGTGATCGCTGTAGGACAAGCTGAAGCAGGACTCGTCCGGATAGACTAAATTTTGCCTCTCAGCACGCCAGTGTCGGCGTTCACGTACCCATTACAGTCTGCAGCCTTGGTGATGTCTGGCCAGTGCAAGCCGACACAATGGAATGCGTGCCACCAGTCCAACCCTCAGAAGACGATGTCGAACCGGCGAAGCAGACATGTCCACACCCGTTGCAGTACTCCAATGTCGCGTCAAGACTGTGGGCAAAGCTGTTCTGTTGTAAGCAGGCTGTTTAGTGTTATATGTTGGTAACGCCACGTAGCGCTCTGTATGAAAAGCACTGACCGTGCTGTGTGCAGTCTGTGCCTGGTTGGACTCATTGTTGGAATATTCGCTTGTGTCGTGTTGGGCAGTTGGATGTGAACAGCGCATAGCATTAGGCAGATGGAAGTGAGCCGCCAGCAGTGGTGGATGTGTAGAGAGAGAGATGCCAGAGTTTTGAGAGGTTATTATGAGCGTGTGTCCGCCGGAAAAAAAAGAAATATGTAAGACTGAATGTCATTAACTAATATATATATATATATATATATATATATATATATATATATATATATATATATATATATAGTAGTTAGAATCTTTTATTTAGCTGGCAGTATCGGCGCTCGCTGTATTGCAGTGGTTCGAGTAACGAAATTTTTCTAAGGTGAGTGATACATGAAAGGTATAGGTTATTGTCAGTCAGGGCCATTCTTTTCTAGGGATTATTGAAAGTCAGATTGCGTTGCGCTAAAAGTATTGTGTGTCAGTTTAGTGATGATCACAATAAGTACAGAGAGAAATGTCTGAGTACGTTCAGTTTTGCTCAGCTGTTTGAAAATCAAACAACGTAGAAATTTACCAGCACAGTCATTCATAATTTTTTCTATGGGGACGTTTCTATATCAGTTACGACCAAACGGACAAGGCTGTCATCTCGTTCTGTGGTCAGACTGTGTAGTCCAGTACCCTGTCGGCTGTTTGTACGTCTCTCTTCTCTCCACTGGTTCCTCATATATCTCACTGTTCAAGCAGCGTGCGCTGTACGAGAGATATTGTCATGGAAAGACAGACCCGCCTCCTAGAGACCAATCATTACGGCACGTTCGAAAGCACTCACAAGCTGATATTCCACCCTGCGATGTTGATGACACTAGTGGCACTTCGTTACACGTTACCACTTCATATGACAGTTTCGCACTGACTGAGCTTTGCGTAACGCTGATCTG
The DNA here is from genome assembly GCF_023897955.1 of Schistocerca gregaria. Lineage (NCBI taxonomy): Eukaryota > Metazoa > Arthropoda > Insecta > Orthoptera > Acrididae > Schistocerca > Schistocerca gregaria. Next base: position 245,222,388 of record NC_064921.1, read on the forward strand.
TCCAGTCACATAAAACAGGGCGCTGTTGGGCCTATGTGCATGCCACCTTTCTGCCTGTTATACAGGGTAGTTAAAAAAAGTTTAAAACTGACATGGCACATCGGGAATACAACAAGGAATAAACACATAGGAACGAGGGGTCGTAAGCGCCACAAGAGGGCGCTATGGTCACGAGACCGAAGCTCCACAGCGAGTATCCCCTTCATTGATGGTGCTGCGTTCGCACTCGAGGTTGTGAGAAATGTTCACAACCTCTGGACGTGAACCCATATGCCACACATACGCATTCCTCACATCACAAATTTACCCTGGCTGGCTGGCTTCGTCGAAGACTGTTTAATTGGGCTGTACAGCCTCCTGAATCGACTTTAGGGTCGCTCGTATCTTGCGAGAGGTTCTAAAGGACATGCTGAATGATGTTCCCATGCCTATTCGTCGCCACATTCTATTTCAGCGTGACGGAGCCCCTGTGCATGTCAGCAATCACGTGAGTGCACCTCTGCAGGCAATCTCTCCGTGCCACTGGATTGGTCGCGGTGGCCAGTCGCATGGCCTCGACGATCACCCGATGTATCGCCAAAGATTTTTCCCTGTGGGGGTATCTGAAGGGCCTTGTGTGTGAAACACCTATTATATAGCTGTAGGACCTAATTGGCAGAATTGTTGCGGCAGCAGGATGTATTCGAGATACACCAGGTATCTTAGAGGAGGTGCACCGTTCAATGCAGCGTGGATGTCAGGCATGTCTCGATGCATCGAGATAAAACTTTGTGAGCATCTCCTGTAGTCCATGTCACGGATTGCGCGGCCCCTCCCACTGGGGGTACGAGTCCTCCCTCGGGCATGGATGTTAAAAAAATGGCTCTGAGCACTGTGGGACTTAACAACTATGGTCATCAGTCCCCTAGAACTTAGAACTACTTAAACCTAACTAACCTAAGGACATCACACACATCCATGCCCGAGGCAGGATTCGAACCTGCGATCGTAGCACTCGCGCGGTTCCGGACTGCGCGCCTAGAACCGCTAGACCACCGCGCCGGCCTAACTAACCTAAGGACATCACACAACACCCAGTCATCACGAGGCAGGGCATGGATGTGTGTGTGTTGTTCTTAGCATAAATTAGTTTAAGTGGTGTGTAACTTTAGGAATCGATGACCTCAGCAGTTTGGTCCCTTAGGATTTCACACACATTTGAACATTTTTTTCTCTTGTAGTTAGTTCCGTTTGTAGATATGACTAAATAACTGCGACGCCATTTGGTAGCCTCGGATGGCCTTTGCGACCTACGGTTCCTATGTGATTACTGATCCTTGTTGTATGACCGATGTGCCATGTCAATTTGTAAACTTTTTTTTTAATCACTCTATACTGGTCGTGGCGTGTTGCAGACCAATTACTTCTGAGGGTTTCACTTTCTACGGACAGTGGTGTATTTTCCCGGGAAACGGCTCAAAACACAGGAAGTTTTAGAGTGTCTCCCCCGTGCTCGACTGTCATATCAGGGTCCTCTGCGACTCTCATCACTGAACATAAAAAATGATAAGGACTTGCTGTCTTTCATCTCAACGTCCAGAATGGATTCATCAAAACCTTGCACGTTATTCTGTATTACCATCATGAAGGGCTCGTAGCAGCTGATTTCTGTATCGTCTGAAAGACATACAATCTCACAAAAGACGCCAGACAGACACATGAGGCGTGGCTCTGCCATGACGAGTAGACTCCTATGGTCTGTGCAGACCGCTATTGCATTCGCTCTACAACTTGAAGAAAGTTGAGGTTATCCGGTTACTTTAACAACAAATCTCCTGAAAGTGCTGGTGACATCATCGAATGCGGTGAGATGTAGAAGTCCAGTGTCGTGCTCTCTCGACGAAAATCATGCCACGCAGCTGAAACCGAACTGTGCCTGTTAAGACGGAGAACGCAAAACGCTTTTTGTTAATCTGCTGTCTCCATCTCGACTCGACGCACACTGTGTAACGGACAAGCGAGCGAGCTGGTGGTTGAGCTAGCTGAATAATTTATGAACGTATTTGCCTTGATTGTTCTTATGTTAAGTAGTCTCACTAAAACTCGTTTTCGATGCTGGCTAGATCGTAAATATACAAAAGGTTAATAAAAGATAATAATGTGTAGGAGTAGGGTTTTTACTCGTTGATGTACGCAGTATTTTAGACACATCGAGCTCTTGTAGGACAAAATAAATGTCTTTAGCTTGTGCCATAATCTGGGCGCGGCAACATGTCGTGTCTCTGCCGCGAGCGAAGCAGCCAGGCCCGGCAGTAACTGACGCCGCGGCGGCAGAAGCAGCAGCGCCCCGTAGCGACGGGAATGAGGGACCGCTCTTCCAATTACGCTCACATAATGGCCGCCTGTTTCCACCGGCCGACTGCGCGCCCAAATTCCAATAACAGCCCGTCTGCCCGGGACATTCTTATCGGCCGTCACTGGCCGCCTACTGCCTTCTGTTGGTCGCCTGCATTTTCCCACTAGCCACTACACCTTCCAAACTGCACAACCTCAATCGCAGATTTTCCTCGCGAAATAAATAACATGTAACTGTAACAAGCACATCGCAAATACTTTGCTAAGATCAAGAAATCAACTCGATAATTTTTGTTATTCACGAAGATGTCAGGCAGTAGGTAAACATCTAAAAAACTACGGTATTTAATCCTTCGCCACGAGTGGACTTAGCTCCATCGAGGAGTCTGTTCCCCCTCTTAAAAGGAGACTCCAACCAAAAATTTAACTTTTCTTCTACTTCGTCGATTTCAACACATTTTTAAAATAATGTCCATCAGTAAAGATGTAGCAATATCCAAGCTTTGAAATCCAGAACTTGATTGGTTTTTGAGTTTCGAATTTTTAATGTGGTTTTTAACGGCATTTTTGAAAACCAAGTTTTGGTACTCAGACCTCAATTTTCAAATTCCGTGTTTTTAGATACATTTGCAAGACGCGGTTCAAATGTTCTATGCATTCATTTTATGAGAAACTGCATTAATTTTTCAGTATTTTTTCAAGGTTAAAACTTAAATATTCTTTAATTAGCGGTGCTTAAATATGATAATAAAAAAGACGAACTACATTTTCGATAATATTAATACATAGAAGTATGCAAGTACCTCAAGAATGCTTCCTGCAAAAATTTCAGTGAGATCGGTTAATATTTAGGATAAAAAAGTTGGGACTGAATTAAAAAAACAAACATATGGGTAAATGGATTTTAAAGTTTTATTACAACGGTAGTGTAAGACACTTACCCATTAAAATTAACCAGCACTATAGGTTTTTTCCCTCCCGTTCCTGTATGGCTTCTTCTTGCAGTTTCAAGATCAGGGTTTCCTTTCTCTTGGATTTTCCTTCTGCAGGCAGCAACTCGAGGACTGCTTGATCCGCCGTTAATCTCCAGATAAGCACACCTTCTTATTGCAGGGTGATAAAGAAGTGTAGGGACTTACGCCTTCTTCTGTCTTCAAACATTCTGTATTGAACGGAGAAACAGTCTAGATCAAATGACATAGTAAAAAATTTCATTTGCATTTTGTGTATAGCCGCCTGTGTCTCTTTCCAGTGGTACATCAGATACATGTCTCTGATACACAAGTACTATCTTGATCACTTTGGCAACTGTCTGTGTGCCATGGCCTTCCGTACACTCCCGAATTCGAATGTAGCCAAAACGTTTTGGTATCTAAGAGTAAACACTCCAAAGCTGTGAAAAAGGCATGTTTTTCTTTCTTTTTTTAAAACTGAAGTTTGAGGCTGCCGTCTCCTTAAGGCGCCGCCAGACATTTGTCATTCAGCGAGCACCGAGGGCTCGCGAAATGCCGAATGGTAGGATGCCTGCTGAGGTATCGAGGAATACTCGCCAGATGACGAGCACCCACAGCCACACATGCTCACACTGCAGTGCATCGGGTCACTCTGGGAACGACGAATATTCGTTTCTCAGTATCTATACGGAATTTTAAGCAATTCGGCACTCGAATTACTGCAGCTGCTTTTGTGATGCTGACGCGTGGTAGTATGTTAAGGAAGAAGAAGAAGTCGAGAAGAGAAAGACAGTAAATGATGTCCGTTATTTGCCGGCCGCTGTGGCCGAGCGGCTCTACGCGCTTCAATCCGGAACCGCGATGCTGCTCCGGTCGCAGGTTCGAATCCTGCCTCGTACATGGATGTGTGTGATGTCCTTAAGTTAGTTAGGTTTAAGTAGTTCTAAGTCTAGGTGACTGATGACCTCAGATGTTAAGTCCCATAGTACTTAGAGCCATTTTTTTGTCCGTTATTTACAGCAGAAAAAGATAAACATTAATTAGTTGAAAGTAAGTTTCTCTTCATAACCTCCTTTCCTGATGTTAAATTTATTGTTGAATTTACTTTTTCTTTATTTGAGAATTCTGTTGAAATTCGTTGTTGTCAATATAGGTACATTGACACAAAATAATTAAATGATCATTTGCCATCATTGGACACGCCACCCATTCTATCGTAGTTTGACAGTCTGATGCAAGTCTAACTGTTTCACATCACTTCGGCGATTTGTGCGACGTTGAAGATGACAAGAAATGATGAGGACATCACAAACACCCGGACTGAGGGAAGAATAGCTCCGACCGAGTCACCGGGGAGGTGGCGTAGAGGTTGGCATACGGGGCCCGTATTCTTGAGGACGACGGTTCAAACCCGCGTCCAGCCATCCAGATTTAGGTTTTCTCTGATTTCCCTGAATCGCTCCGAACAAATGCCGTGATGGTTCCTTTGAAAGGGCACGCCTGAATTCCTTCCCCATCCTTGACACAATCAGCGCTCGTGCTCTGTCTCGCCGGCCTGTGTGGCCGAGCGGTTCTAGGCGCTACAGTCTGGAACCGCGCGACCGCTACGGTAGCAGGTTCGAATCCTGCCTCGGGCATGGATGTATGTGATGCACTTAGATTGGTTAGGTTTACGTAGTTCTCAGTTCTAGGGGACTGATGACTTCAGAAGTTAAGTCCCATAGTGCTCAGAGCCATTTGAACCATTTTGCTCTGTCTCTAAGATGTCGACGGGGTGTTCAAGCCAAGCTTTCTTCCTTCCTTTCTGACACAGCCGGGAACCGGAAACCCAGGACCTCATGATATACAAAAAATGGTTCAATGGCTCTGAGCACTTTAGGACTTAACATCTGAGGTCATCAATCCCCCAGAACTTAGAACCACTTAAACCTAACTAACCTAAGGACATCACACACATCCAATCCCAAAGCAGGATTCGAACCTGCGACCGCAGCGGTCACGCGGTTCCGGACTGAAGCGCCTAGAACCGCTCGTCATGATATACAGGCAGAACCGTCAACCAGTAGACCAGTAGCTGTGGACATAGTGGTACAACTTAGTGCCAAACTTGATAACAGAACCATCCTCAAAAATCGAACATTTCTCCGTTAATAATAACCATCGGTAAAAGGATCATGGAGATTTTGTTCTCATTATATCATATCAGTAGTTTGGCCAAAATAAGTTCTTTTTTTGACATTTGGTTAAAGGAAACGTGAAATTAAAGGAAACATCATATTAAAGTGTTCTTTCGTCACACAGCAAAAATCTCGGCGCTTCTGGGATCGGTCAAGGCCTATCTGTTAATGTTCACGATCCTACTTCTGGTCACCAGTGTTAATGTATATGGGCGGCGAAGGGGGAGAAGGTTGTTACATACGCCTCGTGAAGACTGTGTGCAGGAGATCGAGCGGTCAAGGTTTGAGAGTGGTCATCCAGGGCTGTCGTTAAATGGCAAAACAGGAAATTAGGTAAATAAAGAGGATATATTTCAATGTACGGGGTAAAAGGGGCGCGTCTAGGGTCGGAAGTTACCAGGTTTAGGCCAGTATAGGAGGTCGAACAATTAATTGAAATGGGCAACGGAAGGGCAACCGGTTCATGTTAACTTCCGTTGGTGGCCGGTAATGAAAAGCAGAGCCAGAGGCTGTGTTCTGCACCGCACAGCACTCCAGCGTCCACACACGTAACTTGTATCCAAGTACACTATGGCTAACACCAATGGCGTGAATTCGCTAGCAGTTTCAGCAGAGGTCTCAGGCGTCTCTTGTCAGCAGCTTTAACTGGACAGAACTGCCTCGGTTTTGAAAGACAGGCAACTTGTGTCACATGGGCACAGCGTAAGGTGCTCTAGCAGTGAACTTGTAAAGATTTGACTGGGCCTTTGAAATAGATTTTTTAAACCAATTCCCTAAAATATTCCTTGACTGGCTGCCACCATGTGTACATCATACATATTCTGGAGGGAAGTGATTCAAAGTGTAGTGGCGGGAGTGGGGAGCAAGAGGTAAGATGCTGCACCGAAGTTCCTTTACACATTTTACCAAAAAATAATTTATTACACGAAGATTGGGTTTTAATATTAATGCTCAAAACTTAGTTTTCCTTCACAATTAAACCTAACATATCCTTATTTCGCACTACAGTTTCTAATGACAACATGCTACAAGGATAACAGTTAGATGACAATGCTCGTGAAATCAAGCCCAAATTACCAGTTTTACGCAATGAAGAAGAAAAAGAAGGTTTCCAGACGGACATTAGTTTCTTAGAGCTTTTGTAACAATTATACTATTTACAGCTTGAGTTAGAAATCTTAACTGAGCTTCCGTGAATTTTGACGTAGTTAAATTTCAGAAGAATGAACTTGCAGCTATCGTATAACTTATTAAAGCTTGTAAAAGCATTATAGCAAAGTTTGCTGCAGTTAACAGATCTTAAAAAGAGAAACAATAATTTCATAATATCAGCTAGTTAACACTCTAAAATTTAAAGATTAAACACACAAATACAAAACAAGCTACATCTCAGGCATACACTATTTTCAAACAGTATCTACCTCTAGGGGCTGATGCATCTGTTTAGAAACAGTGTTAGTTCCAAGAAACCAGTAACCACAGCTTAGAATTAAATAACAATTTTCTGTAACTAACATCAAGTAATAAATTATCATTGACTAGTTACAGCATCACAAATTAAAACATTACTAACTTACGACACGACAAATTAAACCCCAGATTACTTAACTTAGGATTCTGGCTCCGAATCGTAACACACAGGTGCAAGATGCACTGCCAAAAATGACTACTTCCTGGGTTTTTAATAAAACAACAGCCATCAAGGTGGCCTTTACAATGTTTCACAAACAAGAGCATTTGGATGGAAACACCTTAAAAATGGATTTGTTCCTGCAAACAGACAACATAAGTAAAACATAAGGGATGACTCCTATACATTTGTTACGTGCAATACTATTGATCTGAATATTAATAAAACATGATCTCCTAAGGTCACAGCACTGTTCAAACACTGACATGTAGACATAACTTGGCTCTCAGATTTAACCAGGGCGCTTGAACAGTATAAGTAGGACAAAAATTCTCAACGATTTCCGGACTCGGTTGAAGAAAGCAACAGGCATACAGCTTTGGTCTCTAGACCATCTAGAATTAACACGGTGGCGACAGGGTACAGGAGCGAGAGTAATCGAAAAGACTCCCACAATAGTCTGCTACAACATCACCAATTTATTGCAGGCTCCAGAAGAGTGCGCTCCTCAGAAATCCGCAGTCTCCTGACCTACTCTTCAGGGTATTAATGGAACTCTTCGAGACACACGCGCCTCTAGCAACGGCAAGCCAGACCACGCTACTACACGAGTAACAGACACCTTAGAGACACACTACAGCCGACTGCCCCGGCGCCTGTCGTCGCAGACCGCGTCACTCGCGACACCTCGTGGGGATCCACAATACAATCCACCGCGCTACTTTCGAAGAGAAAATCACGTCAACGCGGACGAGTCGAAATACACTACTGGCCATTAAAATTACTTCACCACAAAGTGACTTGCTACAGACGCGAAATTTAACCGACAGGAAGATGCTGTGATATGCTAATGATTAGCTTTTCAGAGCATTCACACAAGGTTGGCGCCGGTGGCGACACCTACAACGTGCTGACATGAGGACAGTTTCCTACCGATTTCTCATACACAAATAGCAGTTGACCGGCGTTGCCTGGTGAAACGTTGTTTTGACGCCTCGTGTAAGGAGAAGAAATGCGTACCATCACGTTTCCGACTTTGATCAACGTCGGGTTGTACCTATCGCGATTGCGGTTTATCGTATCGCGACATTGCTTCTCGCGTTGGTCGAGATCCAATGACTGTTAGCAGAATATGGAAACGGTGGGTTCAGGAGGGTAATACAGAACACCGTGCTGGATCCCAACGGCCTCGTATCACTAGCAGTCGAGATGACAGACATCTTATCCGCATGGCTGTAACGGATCGTGCAGCCATGTCTCGATCCCTGAATCAACAGTTGGGGACGTTTTCAAGACAACAACCATCTGCACGAACAGTTCGACGACGTTTGCAGAAGCATGGACTATCAGCTCGGAGACCACGGCTGCGGTTACCCTTGACGCTGCATCACAGACTGGAGCGCCTGCGATGGTGTACTCAACGACGAACATGGGTGCACGAATGGCAAAAGGTTATTTTTTCGGATGAACCCAGGTTCTGTTTATAGAATCCTGATGGTCGCATCCGTGTTTGGCGATATCGCGGTGAACGCACATTGGAAGCGTGTATTCGTCATCGCTATACTGGCGTATCACCCGGCGTGATGGTATGGGGTGCCATTGGTTACACGTCTCGGTAACCTCTTCTTCGCACTGACGGCACTTTGAACAGTGGACCTTACATTTCAGATGAGTTACGAACCGTGGCTCTACCCTTCATTCGATCCCCGCGAAACCCTACATTTCAGCAGGATAATGCACGACCGCATGTTGCAGGTCCTGTACGGGCCTTTATGGATACATAAAATGTTCGACTACTGCCCTGGCCAGCACATTCTCCAGATCTCTCACCAACTGAAAACGTCTGGTCAATGGTAGACGAGCAACTGGCTCGCCACGATACCCCAGTCACTACTCTTGATGAACTGTGGTATCGTGTTGAAGCTGCATGGGTAGCTGTACCTGCACACGCCATACAGGCTCTGCTTGACTCAATGCCCAGGCGTACGAAGGCCGTTATTACGGCCAGAGGTGGTTGTTCTGGGTACTGATTTCTCAAGATCTATGCAATCAAACTGCGTGAAAATGTAATAAAAAAAAAGGGTCAAATGGCTCTGAGCACTATGGGTCTTAACTTCTGAGCTCATCAGTCCCCTAGAACTTAGAACTACTTAAACCTAACTAACCTAAGGACATCACACACATCCATGCCCGAGGCAGGATTCCAACCTGCGTCTGTAGCGGTCGCGCGGTTCCAGACTGTAGCCCCTAGAACCGCTCGGCCACTCCGGCTGGCAAATGTAATCACATGTCAGTTCTAGTATAATATATTTGTCCAATGAATACCCGTTTATCATCTGCATTTCTTCTTGGTGTAGCAGTTTTAATGGCCAGTAGTGTATTATCCCGCTCCGTGCACAAGAAAGCCTCGGACGGAAAAATGTCGAGAGAACAAGCAGCAAAACTTTCGCGGAAGAATTTTATAAAAGCAACACGGATGGCTTACAAATCCTTGTCCAGTCTTTTCCGTGGTTTCCGTAAATCGCTGAAGGCGAATACTGGTATGACACCTTTGAAAAGAGCTCAGTTGATTTCCTTGCCTATCCTTCCTCATTCCGAGCTGATGCACAATCTCTAATGATCTCGTCGCCATTTATCTTCCTCCTTCCTTCATAAGTTGGTTGACAACTTCGCGGTGCCCCTTCTCCAGAGCATAACGATCATTCATCATAGCGATGTCATGCATGCTGCCACCCATTGTACTACACAATAAATGTAGCAATTTCAGAAAAACACATGTTGTCCCACACTAAGGCCATTGCGCAACAAGAGTGGTCCATTGTCATAAGAGACTAGGTGTTGTCTAGAAGGGAGTGAGAGAGAGTCGTAGCCCATCCCCGATGTAATTCAATCTGTGCACTGTGCAACCTGTGAAGGAAGCCTAGGAGAAATATGGAAAGCGAATTAAAGTTCAGGGAGAAGAAACACAAATATTGGGATTTGCTGACGACGTTGTTGTTCTATCAGAGATGCCAAAAGACTTTGAAGGGCAACTGAACAAGATCGATAGCGTCTTGAAAAGAGGTTATAAGAGGAACGTCAACAAAGGTAAATTGTGTCACCAATGAGGAGGGTCTGAGTCGAATTGGGGAAAACTTACCTAAAAGAAGAGGCAGGAGACGTCCTTAGGCACCAAGAAATCATCCATCTGATAGTGGAGGGAAGTATAGGGAGTAAAAATTGTTGAAAGAGATCAATGTTCGAAGGTAGTAAGCATATTCAAATGAATGTAGTTTGCACACTCCACTGCCGAGTGAAAATTTCATCCTGGAAACATCCCCCAGGCTGTGGCTAAGCCATCTCTCCGCAGTATCCCTTCTTCCAGGAGTGCTAGTTCTGCAAGGTTCGCAGAAGAGCTCCTGTGATGTTTGGAAGGTAGGAGACGGGGTACAGGCACACGTGAAGCTGTGAGGACGTGGGTAGCTCAGATGGTAGAGCACTTGCCCGAGGAAGGCAAAGGTCCCGAGTTCGAATCTCCGCCCGGCACGCAGTTTTAATCTACCAGGAAGTTTCATATCAGCGCACACTCCGCTGCAGGGGGAAAATCTCATTCTGGAAGAATTACACTTGACAGAATAGCGTAGAGAGCTGCATCAAACCAGTCTTCTGACTGAAGACAAAAACGACAACAAAAACTTTAGAATTAGAAAACGTATATTCTAGTAAAATTATCAGGAGCTAATTTTGAATCTACAGATTCTATAAATGTGGTTTGGTTTCCTTCGACCTATTTACAATCATTCTTAGGTTTGTATTGCCACATACGTTAAAAAAATTCCCGGAATCCAAATTGATGCACCTTTAGATCTGCTTTTATGAGGCGTTCCAGTCTTGTGAAAATAATTTGTGTTAGCATTTTGCAGCCATGACTTATGAAGCTGACGGTTCGGTAATTCAGCTGTTCTCTCCTGCCTTCTATTACACTCCTGGAAATTGAAATAAGAACACCGTGAATTCATTGTCCCAGGAAGGGGAAACTTTATTGACACATTCCTGGGGTCAGATACATCACATGATCACACTGACAGAACCACAGGCACATAGACACAGGCAACAGAGCATGCACAATGTCGGCACTAGTACAGTGTATATACACCTTTCGCAGCAATGCAGGCTGCTATTCTCCCATGGAGACGATCGTAGAGATGCTGGATGTAGTCCTGCGGAACGGCTTGCCATGCCATTTCCACCTGGCGCCTCAGTTGGACCAGCGTTCGTGCTGGACGTGCAGACCACGTGAGACGACGCTTCATCCAGTCCCAAACATGCTCAATGGGGGACAGATCCGGAGATCTTGCTGGCCAGGGTAGTTGACTTACACCTTCTAGAGCACGTTGGGTGGCGCGGGATACATGCGGACGTGCATTGTCCTGTTGGAACAGCAAGTTCCCTTGCCTGTCTAGGAATGGTAGAACGATGGGTTCGATGACGGTTTGGATGTATCGTGTACTATTCAGTGTCCCCTCGACGATCACCAGAGGTGTACGGCCAGTGTAGGAGATCGCTCCCCACACCATGATGCCGGGTGTTGGCCCTGTGTGCCTCGGTCGTATGCAGTCCTGATTGTGGCGCTCACCTGCACGGCGCCAAACACGCATACGACCATCATTGGCACCAAGGCAGAAGCGACTCTCATCGCTGAAGACGACACGTCTCCATTCGTCCCTCCATTCACGCCTGTCGCGACACCACTGGAGCCGGGCTGCACGATGTTGGGGCGTGAGCGGAAGACGGCCTAACGGTGTGCGGGACCGTAGCCCAGCTTCATGGAGACGGTTGCGAATGGTCCTCACCGATACCCCAGGAGCAACAGTGTCCCTAATTTGCTGGGAAGTGGCGGTGCGGTCCCCTACGGCACTGCGTAGGATCTTACGGTCTTGGCGTGCATCTGAGCGTTGCTGCGGTCCGGTCCCAGGTCGACGGGCACGTGCACCTTCCGCCGACCACTGGCGACAACATCGATGTACTGTGGAGACCTCACGCCCCACGTGTTGAGCAATTCGGCGGTACGTCCACCCGGCCTCCCGCATGCCCACTATACGCCCTCGCTCAAAGTCCGTCAACTGCACATACGGTTCACGTCCACGCTGTCGCGGCATGCTACCAGTGTTAAAGACTGCGATGGAGCTCCGTATGCCACGGCAAACTGGCTGACACTGACGGCGGCGGTGCACAAATGCTGCGAAGCTAGCGCCATTCGACGGCCAACACCGCGGTTCCTGGTGTGTCCGCTGTGCCGTGCGTGTGATCATTGTTTGTACAGCCCTCTTGCAGTGTTCGGAGCAAGTATGGTGGGTATGACACACCGGTGTCAATGTGTTCTTTTTTCCATTTCCAGGAGTGTATATTGTGGTTACGTATTTCATTTTTCTCGTATGCTTTACATACAGTTGGTTGGGACGTAACTGGTTCTCCCAAACATCTTATTAATTGAAACTTCCTGGCAGACTAAAACTGTGAGAGTCGAACTCCAGACCTTAGCCTTTCTCGGACAAGTGCTCTGCCAACTGAGCTACCCAAGCACGACAGAACGCACCATTAGAGCATTACTTCCGTCAGTACCTCATCTTCTTCCTTACGAACTTCACAGCAGCTCTCCTACGAGACTTGCAAGACTGGCACTTTTGGAAGAGTCCGCCCCCGGTAGCTGAGTGGTGTCGGCACGGTAGCTCAGCGTGTTCGGCCAGAGAGGCGGTAGCCCTCTGTAATAAAAAAAGGAATCAATGATCAGCTTGAACGGATGTCCTATGACGTCCGCCCAGGCCAAACGCAACGACCATTACAGAATAAAATAATAAATAAATAAAAGTGGTCAGCGCGACAGAATGTCAATCCCAAGCGCCTGGGTTCGATTCCCGGCTGGGTCGGAGATTTTCTCCCCTCAGGAACTGGGTGTTGTGTTGTTCTCCTGATCATCATTTCATCCCCATCGACGCGCAAGTCGCCGAAGTGCACCCGGCGAACGGTTTACCAGTCACAAGACTTTTATATTTACTCTTGGAAGAAAGGATATTGCCGAAACATGGCCTAGCCACAGGCTTGGGCGTGCTTAGATAGCTCAGTTGGATTGCTCTTAGACTTACATAGAGTTTACTTTAATTTTTCGGCCAAATGATTCCTTTTAGGCAAACATGAAAGAAACAAAAAATTGTAACTAAAAGAATTTTTTTTAAAAAAATGCCAAAAAGTTGTGTTCAGAGCAAAACCAAAAAGACGTATCTGCAACGAAAAAAAATAGTTGCAAGAGCGCTTTCTCACGAAAGGCAAAGAACCCTAGTTCGAGTCTCGGTCCGGCAAACCGTTTTTAATCTGCCATCAAGTTTCGTATCAGCGCACACTCATTCCGCATCTTACTAATTCTGAACTAGTCTATTCTACGTGCCTCGTTTTCATTTACATTTTTCTGTGCTGTGTCAAATTCCTGCCACAGATTCACGGCATTCACCGCATTGCCTTCTTCATAGACAGGTATGCAAGTTGCTTAAAGTTTTCAGTGTTGCTCTATGTTTAGCTGCGCCCGATTCTCCCGTGTGTACCAGAGCTCAGCGCACTTTGCTTTGAATAATGCCGGAGTCGACGCACGCTACAGCCACGTCCTGGGCTAGTTGTCGACGAAATGTTAATTCCAGCGCTATTTCCGTCGTTTGCTTGGTTTGAGTCATCGTAGCGTAAACATTTCCACAGGTGCATAGACTGCAGTATATCCCTCACGTTATTAGCTCAACCGTTTGCTTTTGGACACTTCTAAATTTGTAGGCGGCAGCTACGTTATTATCTTTGCATTGTATCCCTGTACTACAGGAGCTATTTTGGCAGTTGCCCTGGGTAAGTAGATGAAGAAAGAGTACGGCAAGCTTTGTTGTGATTCTGTGTGGAGTGAAGGATAGGCAGGACTATTGGCCCTTCCAGTAAATTAAAAATATTCTTTATTTAAATGACGAAAAGAAATTTTTTGTTTGTAAGATGGATACAGATACATGAAAGCTGATATATTTATGAATTACCAAACTTGGACATCTTGGCAACGTCACTACATTTTGCATAACAGGCTACTTTGTAAGTTGCTATACTTACTCTCGCTCTTAGAGGCAAACATTGTCGTGGATGATGCTAAAATATTCGCTAATTCTATGCACAGGATTAAAAATATGTCTTTGCTCATTAGAAAGTTTTCAGAACATTACTAGTCTCCAAAACATTAAATTTGTAATAATGTTCGACAAATTATCGTTTCGCACTTTTTACGCAATAGGCGTGGTTTAGGTGGACGTAATGAAACTATTTCGTACAAATTGATGAGCGTGGAAAAGATTTTACTTTCTTGAACCAACTTCACCTCCCTCCCCCCCCCCCCCCCCCCCCCCCCCCCCCCATACCTCCTTAAGAGTTCACACCGATGACGATACTGAGCGAAGTGGCGCAGTGGTTAGCATACTGGGCTTGCATTCGGGAAGACGACGGTTCAAACCCGCGTCCTGACATCCTGATTTAGGTTTCCCGTGTTTTTCCTAAATCGCTTCAGGAAAATGCTGGGATGGTTCCTCTGAAAGAGCACGGCCAACTTCTTCCCTAAAGCGATGGGCCACATAATCTCGCTGTTTGGTTCCCTCCCCCACATCAACCACCAATCCGATAACCACATGGTCATAGTTCCGTATATTTATTAAAAACGAAATTAGAGTACGCAGCTTCGCTCGCGTGGACTGTATGGTCTGTACAGTTCCTTTTTTGTTTGTTCAAATTGTTCAAATGGCTCTTAGCACTATGGGACTTAACTTCTGAGGTCATCAGTCCCCTAGAACTTAGAACTACTTAAACCTAACTGACCTAAGGACACCACACACATCCATGCCCGAGGCAGGATTCGAACCTGCGACCGTAGCAGTCGCGTGGTTCCAGACTGTAGCGCCTAGAACCGCTCGGCCACTCCGGCCGGCGTGTTTGTTTCTAATCGACTTTTTACGTTATTGGCAAATTGTATCACCTCCTAAGCTTTCACGCTAATTAAGTTCATAGAATCATGGTTTTTACTAAATGTACTTCTGGCTAAAAAGCGATTCTGGCATATGGAGTTACAGGTCTATCTTAATCCTGCCTTTTGAGGTCTTGTGGTTATATTTCCGTAGACGTTTTCACCCCCAATGCATATTTCCTTAGAGATTGGAATAATAGAGAATTGTGAAGGTGGTTAGACGAACCTCCTGCCAGGCACTTCAATGTGATTTGCAGAGTATTCATGTACATGTAGATGTAGATGTAGATGTAGATGTAGATGTAGAAGACGAATACCAATTTTCATAGACTTAGCTTTAAAAATGTTTTAATATAAACTATCGTTAACGACATGTTCTCATTAAAAATTTCATCCCCTTAGGGGTTAAATTCAGAAACACTGAAAAACATACGTTTTTATTTTCAGCCGAGAAGTTAAAAACTGATTTTAGTAGATCTAACGTTAAAACAATTAATACATCAATAATGATTTATTTTAAAAAAATTTAACCCACTGTTTCACCTCCTTAGGGGTTGAATTTCCAAAAATGCTGAAACACGTATTTCTTTATTTCTGACCGTGGAACCATATACTAGTCTTCGTAGTTCTAGTTTCCAAACTACAGGGTGTATCAAAAAGAATCATTCGTTAAAAAAGATCATGACTACTATGTTATTTGAGATATGACCGTGAACAACGTACTGTGGGCCGGACGATGTGGCCGAGCGGTTCTAGGCGCGTCAGTCTGGAACCGCGCGACCGCTACGGTTGCAGGTTCCAATCCTGCCTCGGGCATGGATGTGTGTGATGTCCTTAGGTAAGTTAGGTTTAAGTAGTTCTAAGTTCTAGGGGACTGATGACCTGAGATATTAAGTCCCATAGTGCTCAGAGCCATTTGAACCATTTTTTGAACGTACTATGGGATAGCGCAGACTCTCGAGTTTTACATGGTCACCGCTAGGTAGCAGCAATGTGCGCCCACTTCGGTTCTAGTAAAACTCAAAGGACTCCAAAGTCACCAGACCTGACGGTCTGTGATTATTTTTTGTGGGGGTTTATCAAAGACTCTGATTATGTGGCTCCGTTGCCAGCAACAATGCATCAACTGAGAAATCACGCAACAGCAGCTGTGGAGTCAAGACATGCTCACTGCGGTGTGGGAACAATTTCAATGCCGCTTTGACATATGGCGTGCATCACAAGGGGGGCATACTGACCTTCTATGAAAAGGTATGAAAAAAGCTTTCTGAGTTTTCCGTTCACCCCAAAAAAAATTTGTTGTATATATTTATTATTTTCAGAAATATAGACGTGCCAAATCGGATACACCCTCTATTCTAGTATCTTATACTTTCAAAAACCTTGCACCCACTTAAGGCTAAAATTTCGAAAAATGCCTTCTTAAACGATAGCTACAGTGTATGATTAACACGCTCTCGAAATTTCAATTTTCTATCCTTAGCGGTTTGGGCTGGGCGATGACACAGGAGACTTCCTTTTTCACTGAAGCGCGCAAGAAACTTGTATAGGCATGCGTTTTCAAATACAGAGGTATGTAAACGAGCAGAATACGGCGCAGTATCGGCAACGCATGTATAAGACAAGGGTCGGGCGCAGTTGTTAGATCGGTTATTGCTGCTGCAATGGCGCAGGTTATCAAGATTTAAGTGAGTTTGAATGTAGTGTTATAATCGGCGCATGAGCGATGGGACACAGCATCTCCGAGATGGCGATGAAGAGGGAATTTTCCCGTACCATCATTTCACGAGTTTACCGTGAATATCATGAATCCGGTAAAATATCAAATCCCTGACATCGCTGCGGCCGGAAAAAGATCTTGCAAGAACGGACCAACGACGACTGAACAGAATCGTTAAACGCCACAGAAGTGCAAGCCTTTGGTAAATTAATGCAGATTTCAATGCTGGGTCATAAACAAGTGTCAGCGTGCGTATCATTCAACGAAACGTCATCGATACAGTTTTTCGGAGCCGAAGGACCACTCGTGTACCATTGATGACGCCATGACACAAAGCTTTACGCATCGTCTGGGCGCGTCAACACTGACATTAGACTGTTTATGACTGGAAACATGTTGCCTGGTGGGACAAGTCTCGTTTCAATCTGTATCGAGCGGATGGACGTCTACGGGTGTGGAGACAATCTCAAGAAACCATGAACCCTGCATGTCAGCGGAGGACTGTTCAAGCTGTTGGAGGTTCCATAATGGTGTGGGGCGTGTGCAGTTGGAGAGTTACGGGAGCCCTGACAACTCTAGATACGATTCTAACAGGTGAAGTGAGCATCCTGTCTGATCACCTGCATCCATTCATTTCCATTGTGCATTCCGACGGACTTGGGAAATTCCAGCAGGACGCTGCGACACCCCACACGTTCAGAATTACTACAAAGTGGTTCCAGGAACACTCTTCTGAAAACACTGACGGCCAAATTCCCCAGTCATAAACATTATTGAGGATATCTGGGATGCCTTGTAACGTGCTGTTCAGAAAAGATCACCAGCCTCTCGTATTCTCACAGATTTATGGACAGCCCTGCAGGATTCATGGTGTCAATTCCCTCCAGCACTACTCAAGACACAGGTTGGGCATGCCACGTGGTGTTGCGTCACTGCTGCGTGCTCGCGGGGGCCCTACATGATGTTAGGCAGGTGTACCAGTTTGTTTAGCTCTTCAGTGTATATCTTCTACATACAAAATGTCACGACTGACTCAATGACTCTTCATCGCCCAGCCCAAACTGCTAAGGATAGAAAAAATGGTTCATATGGCTCTGAGCACTATGCAACTTAACTTCTGAGGTCTTCAGTCGCCTAGAACTTAGAACTAATTAAACCTAACTAACCTAAGGACATCACACACATCCATGCCCGAGGCAGGATTCGAACCTGCAACCGGAGCGGGCGCTCGGTTCCAGACTGTAGCGCTTAGAACCGCACGGCCACTCCGGCCGGCATAAGGACAGAAACTTGAAGTTTGGAGAGGGTGTGGATCTTATACTACTGTTTATTTTGAGTTATTTGTCTCCTGACTGGTTTGATGTGGTCCGCCACGAATTTCTCTCCTGTGCCAACCATTTCACGTCAGAGTAGCACTTGCGACCTAAGTCCTCAATTATCTGATGTACGTATCCCAATCTTTGTCTTCCCCTACAGTTTTTATCCTCTACAGTTCTCTCTAGTACCATAGAACATACTCCATGATGTCTTAACAAATGTCTTGTCATCCTGTACCTTCTTCTTGTCAGTGTTTTCCATGTTTTCCTTTCCTCGGCGATTCTGTCGAAAATGTTCCCAGAGAACCTTACCATTCCACCTAATTTTAAACATTCGTCTGTAGCACCACTTCTCAGATGCTTCGATTATCTTCTGTTTTGGTTTTCCAACAGTCGGTGTCTCACTACCATACAATGCTGTGCTCCGAACGCACATTCTCAATAATTTCTCCCTCAAATTAAGACCTGAGTTTGATACCAGTATACTTCTCTTGGTCAGGAATGCCTTCTTTGCCTGTGCTAATCTGCTTTTTATGTCCTACTTGCCCCGTCCACCATGGATTATTTTTCTGCCTAGGTAACAGAATACTTATACTGTACGCATCGTTTAACACTAAGGGGATGAAGTAAGGGATTAAAGGTTTCTTGAAAATAGGTCGCTATTAAGGCGATTTTGAAGCTAGGCCTACGAAAATTGGTGTTTAGGTTCTCGGTCAGAAATGAAGAAATACATGTTTCAGCATTTTTGAAAGTTTAACCATTAAGGGGGTAAATTTTTTTGATAAATAAAAGAGTATTAAAGAACTACTAAAGTATCTTTAAACTTATAGCTATGGAAATTGGTATTTGACTTCTCAGTTGGAAGTAAAATAATACGTATCCCTGTGTTTATGGAAATTCAACCCCTAAGGGGGTGAAATAGGGAATGAAAATTTTTAGGGAAATACTTCATTATATTAAAAAATTTAAAGCTAACCTATGGAAACTGTTACTTCACTTCTCGGTTAGATATAAAGAAATATGTGTTGGGCGATGAAAGTTTGTACTGAAATAACACCACAAGAACGCAAAAGGCACGATTATTAGAAATATTGGACCCCGGCTATCAGAATCGCTTTTTGGTCAGAAGTACATTCGGAAAAGACACTGCTTCTGTAGCCTCGCTGATTGGCTTCGCGGGTTGAGGCTCCATGTCACGGATTGCGCGGTCTCTCCCGCCGGAAGTTCGACTCCTCCCTCGGGCATGGGCGTGTGTGTTGTTTTTAGCATTAGCCAGGTTACGTAGTATGTAAGTCTAGGGACCGATGATCTCAGCAGTTTGGTCCCTTCAGAATTCACACACATTTGAACATTTTTGAACAGCTTCTATGGCCTTAATTAGCATGAAACATTTTAGAGTTATTGCAGTTTGTGAACAACATAGAAATTTGATTAAAGAAAAACAAAATCTGTGCAGACCATTCGGACCATGCGAGCGAAGCAGCAGGCGGTAAGCTAACACACAGACATCACGAAAGTACTGATAAATTCACATCATTCGAATTTAATTCGCTCACTGCATATTCCTTGACATCAGTTGTACTCGGTATAGATTTAGCTACTCAACAGTGACAGATAAAAATTTATGTCTATATCTACACAGCTGATGTCAAGAAATTTGCAAAGAGTTAATTTCGAAGTGTTTCGTACAGCCGCGAATCGTCAACAGTGTCCGTTCTTCCAGATATGTATAAGAACTTCACATCAACGTGCAGGCGAAATCCGAACTGCATATTTACAGACACCATTCGTGTAAAACAACTGACGCTCGGAAAACCGATATTTGTTCTGGCTATCAAAATCAGTTCTGGGCTGAGATGAACACAGTACAGTGTGACGACCCCTCTCCCCTTTTTGTTGGCGCTGTTGATGTTGAGCCGCTACTGCTGCAGCTCGGTCTGTGGAATGGAGAAGCGACGCGCAGTGATGGTTGTCCCCGTCGGATAACGTGGAACAGCACCTGAAAATCTCTAAAGAAATTTGTTCCTGGCGTAGTGTATGAAAGTCCGTTTGCGAGTCTGCACAGTCTTCTCAGCGATGCGAACTGCTGGTTTTAATTGTCTATTATGGTTTTATGATAATTTGTTATGCCCGGTTAGTTATTTATTGCAGTATTGAGTGAATCATTCATCATCGGCGTCATTTCACACCACTGAAGCGAGGAAAAATTCATTTTCGGTTCAGTATAAGTAGTTGTTATTGCGTTGCTAGGCGGAATTGTTCACTACGGCCTCTATAATGCTATCTTTATTTCGTGCGTCGTGATATTCTTTCGGCAAAACCCTCCTTTCAGTGCTCAATGTTCATCAAGTCACTCTTTCAATTAGAATGTTCAAAGTTAATTAATTTTGATTATCAACTATCACAAAGCTCAATTAATGATGGAACCAACACGTGAGATTTCCATTACTGACGAACAATTTTATTCTTCCTTCTTAGTACTTAGTTTATAATTATCACACCACACGCACTCCGATGGATCAGTTCAATTACGATTCTTTTCAATTCGGTGATCGTGACAACTACGAGAACTTTTACAATCGACGTATTTGTATTATCTTCGTGTGTTCGTATTAATGTTTCCTACTCCAGGCTAATCAGGTATTGCAGTCTTCGATACTATATCTATTCTTCGTTGTAACTGTTCACTTTGATGACGCTTGAGTCCAACAATAATATCTATAATCATTAAAGTTCATTAACCCGTCGTACACTATCAGGATATCACTTCATTTCAAGTTCTCAAGTCAGAATAACTGAGAACAAAGTTCACGCATTTCTGTAACACAATATTACTTTTTTTTTTAAAAAAAGAAACAATCTCGTAGCGCCGCGCGGGATTAGCCGAGCGGTCTTGGGCGCTGCAGTCATGGACTTTGCGGCTGGTCCCGCCGGAGGTTCGAGTCCTCCCTCGGGCATGCGTGTGTGTGTTTGTCCTTAGGAGAATTTAGGTTAAGTAGTGTGGAAGCTTAGGGACTGATGACCTTAGCAGTTAAGACCATAAGATTTCACACACATTTGAATTTTTTTGAATCTCGTAGCGTTCCGTTTGTAGTACTATCTCGACTTGATAGCAAGCGACTTAACATTTCCATGATAGAGCATTGTAGATGCATTGAATTTCCTTTTCGCCGCGGTTACAACATTCTTTCACAATAAATGTTATCTTTGACCGACATATTACTTTGGACTTAACTTTCGTCGTACTGATTTGCAGTTGTTACTGAGACGTTTGATAGCTAATTAAAAATAACCTTTCTTTCTTTCTGCCTTTATATCATTACATACTCAGCATTTATTGAAATTGGTGTTAATCAAAACTTTAAGATGTTATATTATTGTCAAAGTTGTCGTACCTGTCAAGAAACACTGTTTCCTACTTTAAATTATCATGACATTCTTATTTAGGTTTTCGGGGTTGAGATGGATTGTTTTAGCGAAGGAGACCAGACAGCGAGGTCATCGGTCTCATCGGATTAGGGAAGGACGGGGAAGGAAGTCGGCCGTGCCCTTTGAAAGGAATCATCCCGGCATTTGCCTGGAGCGATTTAGGGAAATCACGGAAAACCTAAATCAGGATGGCCGGACGCGGGATTGAACCGTCGTCCTCCCGAATGCGAGTCCAGTGTCTAACCACTGCGCCACCTCGGTCGGTAGGTTTTTGGGTTTCTTGGGGTGTTACAACAGCGAATATCAGTTTCCGAAATTCGGTTTTCGTCTTCCACATGGCATAAGCACGGCCTGTACAGGGTACGAAATCTTTTGTTGCGGATGAACGACCCTGACTTTTGGCAACTGTGCAGCGTAAGAGCGGTCCGTCGCTGTGGAGACGCCTCCGCTGGCTGCTTTGTATACGGCACGGGGCGTGTCGCCGCTTCCGACAGCGGGGCAGCGCGCGCGGAGGAAGAATCATTGACAGGCGAGCGGCGGCGTCCGTACGATGTTGTCCGTCGCCTGTCCTGTCATGCATGGCAGCCAACGAACCCTCCTGCAGGGGCAACGCTCTGTCTGCCGCGTACACGTGCACCTATCGATCACGGCCCTTCCAACTGGAGCCACTCTCACTAATTTAGTTTCAAGCGTTCTCTTCCAAATCGATACAACTGCGCGTTAAGCACTGTGACTGAGACCACCACAAGGTTGGTACGCGACGCCGTCTTAGATCGACACCCACTGTTGATCAAACGACACTCTAGACCTATGGGCGACAAATTTTTTTTGTTCGAGAGCCAGTATTGACATTTTGTGGCGGTACTTAGGACCGCATATGTTTGCTAACCTACATAAATTATTATGTTATGAATGCTCAATAGGCTAGCTATAGTAAGAGCACGAAAAGTTCGCCGCCGGCCCTCAAGTATTACTGATCGTTAAAAGTCGACACTGAATACTTCGGAATACTTCGTGTCGACTGTTCTGTTGCAGATCCCTGCCAATCTCAACGACTGCAAGGTTGTGACACGGTAAAGCAATGACGGGCGAAGTGTCGTGTTGTCTGTGCGAGCGGATTGTGAATTGATAGATAACAATAATTATGTTTACACGCATTTTGAAATGTGAGATAGCCGGCCGCAGTGGCCGTGCGGTTCTAGGCGCTGCAGTCCGGAACCGCGGGACTGCTACGGTCGCAGGTTCGAATCCTGCCTCGGGCACGAATGTGTGTGATGTCCTTAGGTTTAAGTAGTTCTTAGTTCTAGGGGACTGATGACCCAAGATGTCAAGTCCCATAGTGCTCAGAGCCATTTTGAAATGTGAGATACTATCACAAATGATTACTAAACGTTATGAATGTCATTTTCTTTTTCTACCCATTTGTTGTGTTACAGCTCCCTTACTGTCCGCCCCGATAGCTGAGTCGCCGGCACGGTAGCTCATCGTGTACGTCAGAGGGATAGCTGCTCTCTGTAATAAAAGAACTGAGTTAATGGATCAACGACGAACTGAAACGGATGTCTTGCGACATCCGCCCCGAGCAGATTCAGCGAACGAATTAAATGCATCGCAGGATGAATGTTGTCTGTGAGTTCAACCAGAAGCTGCTTCAACAAAGATTGAATAATACTGTTCATTTTCTCCTTGGTCTAAGACGGCGCTCCTGACGTTACGGAACAACTACAAATAAATTAATTTCGAGTATCACTTGACAGACAATGCACTTGTAAACGCTTTCCGGCTTCTTGACCATCGCTGATGTTGCTAATTTGTTTTGCAACAACTGGATCATACTGATTCAAGAGCTCTAATATTCAGAGAAAATTTCGTTATTTGGATCTCTAGTTTTATGAGATAAACTTCGGAAGGCCAAGCTTTATTGACAATATGTGAGAAATGTGAGAGTTCCCATGTAAGCTAATATACCTCTTTCATGTCATTTCATTTCTTCGCTTTTACGATTCTTCCAGGCAATTATATATAAATGTATTTTATTTTGTGTTTACTCTTGAGTGCAAAACAATTTCTGTAATTCTGTGCAAAATCACCTTGTGATAGAATCTGTAGTACCTTATCTTTCAATGTTGTTGGCAGTGCCACCAAATTATAACGACGTATCTCAGCTATTGCCGCATACATCGGTTGAGGAAATATTTTAACAGGATTTCCAACAACATTTAAAGGGAGTCCACTATTACAAAATGGTTTGAATGCACGATGTTTAAAAAAAATTCTGAAATCAAGATTAAGCACGAAATAGAATTGTATGCAACTGGTCTGTAAGAATCATGAAAGTTACGTAATAAAGTGGAAAGCAGAAGCTAGACTGCCTATGCTGGTGCTGGGGTAATGACCTTTTATGTACAGTATGATACCAAATTTATTTTACAATAGCAGTATGATATTTGCCAACTGAGAACCCAGGGGGGATCTGAACCCTTGAGAGACTGAGCCGCCCCCCTCCCCGCTCTTGTTGGGCCTGGGCATTCACATTTGCAATGGCTTATTTCGCGATTACATTAACCTATGATCTTGCAATGGTAATCACTTAAATATATTATTTAAGCAAATGTATTGCCAAATTTCGTCACTCCACATTAATCATTTTTTGGTATTGCCATTTTTTCCTCATTGTACATTTTATGTCAAAAGATACACACATGCTTATGCCTAACTATCCCATAGGTATTGTGGGATTTAGTGACGGAGGCATGTACGACCTGCTGCCTACAGGCCACGGAGGAATAGCACATTTACTCGTTCTTGCTGAGTGTTAGCCGAAGCTGGTGAAGTTGCATGCATTAGAAATGCCAGCTTGTGGACAATAGCAAAAATTATATGGAATCATTATTTGAGAAGGATGATAAACGTAAGCTAATGGGTCACAATTCTTTATATTTCAGATAGGGAAGGAATTAGAAATATACCGATTTCAGGATAAAAACCTCAAAAAAATCCTGCCAAAGCAATCCTGCGAGAGTTTAGCAGAATTTTCAGGACCTACTGTCAAATTAGATATGTTATAAATTGAGGTTGTTTTGAATGAATTACAACACTCAACAACTTGCTTTTCACCATTATAAATAGTGGGTGATAGAATAAAGGGGGAACCTGTTTCAAAGAGGGTAAAGTAATCTCGTGTGAATCGAAGAAAATCAAATAATTCTGAAGACGAGGTTAAAAAAGAATAATGCTACAAGAGGAAAGGTGAAAGACGAAATGGGAACAGGGTATGTCTTTTGAGCTTCAAGCTGGAGAACTGGTTTACTAAAGAACCAAAATGATGTGGGGGATAAACTGAAGAAGAATGAACGACGACATTAAATAATAAGGTTTCGGCATCCGGAAGCAGTTGCACTGGCCCATATTGTCTCAAATAAAGTAAAAGAGCTGTTCAGTATGCATGACATAAAGAAATTTGTGGGGCCACTAAACAAGCTACAAATGATCATTATAATGTTAAATGAGGTACCAAAAAAAAAAAAAAAAGAATGTAAGGGAGACTGACTTTGAAACTGATATTCTGTTTAAAGAAATGCACTGAAGTACACAGAGTTAAGATAATTTTACTAGTTTGGAATTACCTCCTAAAAGAAAATACAGTTTTTTTGTGATGTGATAGTAATCAATTTTCGGGGCTAAGGATGATTTATATTTTATATTACTTAGAGATGATATAAGGGTTATACTATATTCCCCACTGTAGGTAGCAATAGTTTTGTGAGGGTTAATAAACAGTTCGTTGGAGTGTTACTTAATGAATGATGATTTTAATTCCAATAATATACAGCGCCAGAACATCAGGGTGATGTTGCTAGTGGTCTAAACAAGGTGAGTGGAGGAGGGGAAACAGGGGTTTGATGCTATAGATTTCCATAGTGGAGAACCAGAGTACTTTTCGGGGCCTGTGGCCATGAACCTGGTGGTGTCAGTTCTCAAGGATTGATAATCTGCGTCCTTCAGTCTCCCAGCGGAGTACCACCTAGAGAGGAATCTCGGCATTAGAGTTGGGAAGTATTTCCGTCTTTGAGGTCTACCTCTTTTATTTCTTTGACGCTGGTTACCTCAGTTCTTCTTATCCTTTGTTTCTCCCTTTACTCGAGGGATCAACTGTATCGAAACCTGCTTTTCCGTGTGCAATAGTGTCATCGCAACACCTTCTATCTTCTGTATAATTTAAATTGTTTTCCAGTCCCTTGGCAAACTCAACACTGTGAGTTCTCCTAAGATAAACTGCCCTATGGCTGTAGGATTGTGCCATAAGCCATTCTGAATAGTAACTAAAAAAATTGTTTATAAAGATAATACGAACTGCATGTGGCATGAAACCCATCACGGTGCGCTGTTAATAAGATGGTGGTATGTAAGAGCTTTAAATGTCTTGGTTTTGTGTACTGAAGGTAATGAAACGTAGTTTAACGTTTCTGAAAAACAATAAGGAAACCATAAATCAAGAAATAGTATTTTTATACTGATGTTAAATAGAATTAATAATTTATTTACGATGTATAAAAACGCTGTGTGATTCGAAACGTTTGCAAAACTTGTTAGTAACGTAGAAGCACATTCGATTACGGCTGTCACATTTGTGATATTACGTTGCAAATGTCACCATATATGACATCAAAACTATGTATAATTGAGTGTGGATTGAAGCATCTACATTCAGAGTCATTTTGAGTAAATAACTGTGGGGTGATTTTATATCAGAACAACTACCGGTAGTACTGTGTTTCAATGATGTTTCAGAGGCCTTTGGGTATTGGAGAAATGACGGCACGTGGCCGTGGTAACAGCAACATACATCTTGCAGACTCCTGATTTCGGGCGCTGTGGAACCAGACCAGATGCCCTCTAGCTACGGAAACTTTATTCCCAGGACACATTATTATATATATATATATAATAGAGGAAAACATTCCACGTGAGAAAAATATATCTAAAAACAAAGTTGATGTGACTTCCCAAACAAAAGCTCTGGCAGGTCGATAGATACACAAAGAAACACAAACATACACACAAAATTAAAGCTTTCGCAACCAACGGTTGCTTCTTCAGGAAAGAGGGAAGGAAGGGAAATATATATATATATATATATATATATATATATATATATATACTCCTGGAAATTGAAATAAGATCACCGTGAATTCATTGTCCCAGGAAGGGGAAACTTTATTGACACATTCCTAGGGTCAGATACATCACATGATCACACTGACAGAACCGCAGGCACATAGACACAGGCAACAGAGCTTGCACAATGTCGGCAATAGTACAGTGTATATCCACCTTTCGCAGCAATGCAGGCTGCTATTCTCCCATGGAGACGATCGTAGAGATGCTGGATGTAGTCCTGTGGAACGGCTTGCCATGCCATTTCCACCTGGCGCCTCAGTTGGACCAGCGTTCGTGCTGGACGTGCAGACCGCGTGAGACGACGCTTCATCCAGTCCCAAACATGCTCAATGGGGGACAGATCCGGAGATCTTGCTGGCCAGGGTAGTTGACTTACACCTTCTAGAGCACGTTGGGTGGCACGGGATACATGCGGACGTGCATTGTCCTGTTGGAACAGCAAGTTCCCTTGCCGGCCTAGGAATGGTAGAACGATGGGTTCGATGACGGTTTGGATGTACCGTGCACTATTAAGTGTCCCCTCGACGATCACCAGAGGTGTACGGCCAGTGTAGGAGATCGCTCCCCACACCATGATGCCGGGTGTTGGCCCTGTGTGCCTCGGTCGTATGCAGTCCTGATTGTGGCGCTCACCTGCACGGCGCCAAACTCGCATACGACCATCATTGGCACCAAGGCAGAAGCGACTCTCATCGCTGAAGATGACACGTCTCCATTCGTCCCTCCATTCACGCCTGTCGCGACACCACTGGAGGCGGGCTGCACGATGTTGGGGCGTGAGCGGAAGACGGCCTAACGGTGTGCGGGACCGTAGCCCAGCTTCATGGAGACGGTTGCGAATGGTCCTCGCTGATACTCCAGGAGCAACAGTGTCCCTAATTTGCTGGGAAGTGGCGGTGCGGTCCCCTACGGCACTGTGTAGGATCCTACGGTCTTGGCGTGCACACGTGCGTCGCTGCGGTCCGGTCCCAGGTCGACGGGCACGTGCACCTACCGCCGACCACTGGCGACAACATCGATGTACTGTGGAGACCTCACGCCCCACGTGTTGAGCAATTCGGCGGTACGTCCACCCGGCCTCCCGCATGCCCACTATACGCCCTCGCTCAAAGTCCGTCAACTGCACATACGGTTCACGTCCAAGCTGTCGCGGCATGCTACCAGTGTTAAAGACTGCGATGGAGCTCCGTATGCCACGGCAAACTGGCTGACACTGACGGCGGCGGTGCACAAATGCTGCGCAGCTAGCGCCATTCGACGGCCAACACCGCGGTTCCTGGTGTGTCCGCTGTGCCGTGCGTGTGATCATTGCTTGTACAGCCCTCTCGCAGTGTCCGGAGCAAGTATGGTGGGTCTGACACACCGGTGTCAATGTGTTCTTTTTTCCATTTCCAGGAGTATATATATATATATATATATATATATATATATATATATATATATATATATATATATCCCATGTAACGAGCTAGCGTTGATAGATACACGTTAGTTATGTAGGTGACTATATCGAAGCAGCATAAGCGGGCACCAGGTTTTGTTAATAAACTTGAATACAGTAAATACTTGGACTTATTACTGTAGTTTGGAGTAAACTGTCAGTCTAAGGTCTCTAACTGACTTTGATTGCTGTAAGGCACAGTTTATTACTAGGGCTACATATGACGTTGGGTTATTGAGTGAGACACAACCACTGGCCTTGTGCAGGCACACTGGTCAAAAGGTAGTTGAAGAGTGAATTATTTGCACGTTATCTCAAACAATGAAATGAATTTCTAGACACCCAGTGGTTCCATCACAAGCACATCTCGCACACTGTAAGTTTATTTGCTGGCTTGTGGGAAAGGTCTAAAGCAACCTCTATCGACTATTAACTGGTTTCCCTGCAAGGAGCTTAGCATGTTTTCCATGACAACTCCAGTTATATTTTCCTTGTAAGGTGCTCTGAACGTTATCTGCGCTAGCCAACCATAGAGTCCTGTTTGGGGTCTGACGTCACAACAGCCTGCAAAGTGGAGTCTCACAGAGAATGCATGTTAACCTGTGAGACTAGACAGAATATCATATGCGTGCTGGATGTTCTTGTCTTTCTCAAAATATTATAAGAAACTATTCGGCAAAAAAAATTGATTCTCTCTCATGACGTAGCTTCATTTATCAGCTTGGTAATGAACAGTCTATTGTTTCGTTGACGATCATATTTATTGTGATACTTCGATGTCGTTTAAACTACTGCACGAAATTTGAACAGTTTGCAATAAAGAAAAAGGTGTTTTTGCTTTGGATGCATATTAGGTCACACATTGCTGCATATGAAATGCAGCTAACATATTATTCTTTTAACTGGAAGGAGATCTATATCTGTCTCTAGTCCTGAGAAAATGGATTGCTTGTAGCACATTTTGTGGTGGTAAAGCAAGAATGAAATATTCATAACATCCCTCACATCTCATGACGGTCGAGATATCGGAACGAGATTTTTGCTGATTATAACATGCAAAGAGGAAAGTATTTTTCCATGTAATTATTCTGCGAAACTTCCTTATCTACCGTGTATGCAAGTAACTGCAAATTTTTTCAGTAAAATAACGTGACTCTATAAGAGAGATAAACAATTGGTAAAATTTGAACTGGTGTGGTTTTTGCAGTAACATAAGAAAAAATTACTTGTTTATTTGTATTCCGAGACATGGAATTTGGCATACCTTGCCATCAGTTGCTAGTTTAACAACACACTGTTTCACTACTCCGTCACAATTTCAACTGTATCAGAATGTTGATGAGATGAATCTTTGTAAACTGTGTCGTGTTTGACTAAAGGTGTAAATTTTAAAGTGGGAGCAAAGAGAAGTAATATGTTACTCAAAACTCGTCACCTTTGAAGAAGAAAACGAAGTGCGAAGTCTGGTGGAAAAAATCGCCACTTCTGTTGCAGTTCCCCCAAAGTATTTTATTTCGATATCTCAGTGATTTGAAAAAGACGAAATCAATTGACAGCACGTAGTATACCATGTTTAGTGCGTGTCCATATACACAGTGAAGCACTACACTTCAACTCAAATATCTATTAGCTCACCAAAACTATTTGCCGGACGGGATTAGCCGAGCGGTCCCAGGCGCTGCAGTCATGGACTGTGCGGCTGGTCCCGGCGGAGGTTCGATGGGTAGTTGGCATTATTTCGAAAATTTTCTATGAGACGTATTAAAGCAGTATCTCATTACATCCTCACTTAATAATTCTATTGCAATTTTGGAAGCTATTGCTGCCTTTTCTTCCTTTGTAAGTCAGAATTTGCCAATTTCATACTCGTTATTTGCATAAATAAAGCTCTAAAATGAGAATTTTGTCTTGGGTCAGTGTGTCAGTAAGGAGGTAATATGTTTAGAATCTGGCATTCAAACCCACTGTGGTGCATTCATTTATTGCTTCTTTCAACTCTGGCAACGGTTTGTTTGCGGAAAAAGGCGAAGTGGCACCCTGATGGGGAGTGCGCGTTAAACGGGACGATTCACTTTAAAATCGAACGATGCCAAGGACAGACCAGAGGTGACAGGGCCATTCCGGTGGCGGTGGCTGCAGTACTTATTCATTACGGCGCCCTCCACATGTACATCCGCGCACTCTGCAAATCAATGTGAAGTGCGTGTCAGGGGGTTCTTCCCATTGTGCCACATACTACAGCTCGTTGACATATCATTTGTGTATCGAGTACAGGAAGAATGACTGCTTGAATGCCTCTCTGTGTATTCTGTAATCATTCTAATCTTATTTCCATAATCCCTATGGGAGCGGTACGCAAGGAGCTGTAGAATATATCCAAATTCTTCGTTTAATACTGGTTCTTCAAACTTTGTAAGTAGAATTTCTCTGGATAAATGGTGTCTCCCTTTAAACGTCGGCATTACAAGTTCTTCAACTCTCTCGCAAGACAGACAAACATGTAACTATTCGTGCTTCCCTTCTTTGTTAACGTTCATGCATTCGTCCCCTATTAGTTCTATTTGGTATGGCTTCCTCACATTTGAGCAATATTTTAAAATGGGACGCAATAGTGTTTGAAAGCACTGAAAGCAATGTGTTTTGTAGACACCGTCTTTAAAAGATTTTGGAGCTGCTTTACACACTTAGAATTAGTTAACTTTTCAGTCTGAGTCTTATATTTGTCGAAGGGATCTCAAAGTCTCTGTTCCATTACAACCACAAGTTATGGACATACAGTGGAGTGGTTTTACTATCGAATTTGTTTCTGTCAGTTGGGAACAGTTAGTTCTTTCACAAGCATTGTCCTTCTCACGCACAAAAAAAGTGCTCAAAAGCAAACTGATCGCAGAAGATTGTATCACAAATGACGAGAAGAAGATTAGTGGATCCACTTAAAACATTACGAACGTGCTTGAAAAGTTATGAAACACTTTGAACGCTTCTCGTGCCTACCCACGAAATTCATTTTTGAAGGTTCCTACGACGAAAAATCATAGTGCTGTGAACAGACAGAAAAGATATACATAAAGTGATCACCATCTCATCGTTGCAGGGGCCACTTAGTTTGGTACACTAGGTTCTCCGCGTATACTGCCACTAGAAGCTTGTCAGAAATTGGTACAACTTTCAACAGGGTCTGTCCAGCAGTTGGCTGTAAGCAGCTATCTAAACAGGAAAGTGAAACAAAAGACATACAAGACCACAATCTGAAGTATCAGAAAATATTGATAAAATCATGTTGAAATCTGGATGCTGTAGTCATGGAGTCTCCTGTAAGATCTCTTTAACTGTTCTACATACTTCATTAAATTGAACTATCCATTGCCATTTGGTTTTCTACTTTAATGATATTTAAAAGAAGTGGTATGTTCGGAAATGATACTGGTATAAATTTTGTATAGAAACATGCTACTGCTAACAAGGCTTTCATCTGTATTTTGTTAGAAGGATCTGGACTTTTTTTATAGCTTGTGGCTTCTTAAAGTTTGCACTAATTCCCTTATTGTTAGCATCCACTATATGTCCTAAGGGTTTAACGTCTTCTTGACCAAATCGCAAGTTCACAAATCTGATCATGATCCTTTGATTCTGTGATCTGATTAATAACTGTTCCAGAATTTGCAAATGTTCTCGAATATAGAGAAAACGTAGTACCAAACAGTGATAAAGCTTTTTGTAAAATAAAGTTTGACACCAACCGAAATTCATTGAAGGTCTCCTTTCCTTCAACTTCCACAGTGAAGACATTAAATGCAAAAGTTATACGAGATCCACGTTAAGAACGTCTGTACGATGCAACCACACCAGAAGTCGTCGAAAAAGTTCATGGTATGATCTGGGAAATTTCCAAGATTGCAGAGATTTGTTACCTATATTTCGCATGAAAAGTTGCCATGAGACAGTCTTGTGTAATATGGTTGCCACATCTGATCACGGCGAATTAGAAAGGGATTCGCATGATATAAAAGGAAAAGTGATTTTCTGCATTGGTCTGTGACACTGAATGAAACATGGGTGGAACACTACACACACACACACAAGAAAAACATTAAACAAACAACAAACAGAATTCAGTTCTTGAGTTCCAAAGAAGGCCAAAATCATTGTCTCAGCGTGAAAGGTACCGACATCGTTTTTTATTATTTTATTTTATTTTACATCTCTAGTTTCGTACGATCAAATTGAGAAGCAAATCTCTGTGGTCATGGAACGTGCCAGCACATGAAATTACAACAAAAAAGTAATGACAGATAAAACAGAATGTTTATGAACAATAACAAACGACAAGCTATAAGTTTATATACAAGAAATTAATAAGGCGACACTGGAATCAGCTTAATTTTTCAAGGAACTTCTCGACAGAATAGAAGGAGTGACCCGTGTGATCCGTGAGGAAACTCTTCAGTTTAGATTTGAAAGCGCTTGGATTACTGCTAAGGTTTTTTAATTCTTGCTCTAGCTTATGGAAACTGGATGCTACAGAACCATGCACGCCTTTCTGCACAAGAGTCAAGGCGATCCAAATGCAGACTGGATTTCTGCTTAGTATTAACTGAGTGGAAACTGCTAATTCTTGGGAATAAGCTGAAATTGTTAACAAGAAAAGACGTTAAAGAATATGTATATTGAGAGGCCAATGTCAGAATACCCAGACTAATGAACAGGTTCGACAAGAGATCCACGAACTTGCACTACTTTTTATTGCTCGAACCGCCTGTTTCTGAGCAAAAATACCCTTCGAGAATAGGAAGAGTTGCCCCAAAATTACGAGGTGCATTCAAGATCTAAGGCCTCCAATTTTTTTTCTCCGGACTGGAAAGAAATACAAACATGCGCATTGTTTTAAAATGAGGACGCGTTCACTGTCAGAGATGGCAGCACCGTACGGCAGATGGAATTTTACCGCCAGCGGCGAGAATGAGAACTGTTTTAAATACCTAAAATGGCGACGATTTCCTTACTTGAACAGCGTGCAATCGTTCGTTTTCTGAATTTTCGTGGTGTGAAACCAACTGAAATTCATCGACAGTTGAAGGAGACATGTGGTGATGGAGTTATGGACGTGTCGAAAGTGCGTTCGTGGGTGCGACAGTTGAATGAAGGCATAACATCGTGTGACAACAAACCGAAACAACCTCGGGCACGCACAAGCCGGTCTGACGACATGATCGAGAAAGTGGAGAGAATTGTTTTGGGGGATCGCCGAATGACTGTTGAACAGATCGCCTCCAGAGTTGGCATTTCTGTGGGTTCTGTGCACACAATCCTGCATGACGACCTGAAAATGCGAAAAGTGTCATCCAGGTGGGTGCCATGAATGCTGACGGACGACCACATGGCTGCCCGTGTGGCATGTTGCCAAGCAATGTTGATGCACAACGACAACATGAATGGGACTTTCTTTTCGTCGGTTGTGACAATGGATGAGACGTGGATGCCATTTTTCAATCCAGAAACAAAGCGCCAGTCAGCTCAATGGAAGCACACAGATTCACTGCCACCAAAAATATTTCGGGTAACTGCCAGTGCTAAAAAAATGATGGTGTCCGTGTTCTGGGACAGCGAGGGCGTAATCCTTACCCATTGCGTTCCAAATGGCACTACGGTAACAGGTGCATCGTACGAAAATGTTTTGAAGAACAAATTCCTTCCTGCACTGCAACAAAAACGTCCGGGAAGGGCTGCCCGTGTGCTGTTTCACTAAGACAACGCACCCGCACATCGAGCTAACGTTATGCAACAGTTTCTTCGTGATAACAACTTTGAAGTGATTCCTCATGCTCCCTACTAACCTGACCTGGCTCCTAGTGACTTTTGGCTTTTTCCAACAATGAAAGACACTCTCCGTGGTTGCACATTCACCAGCCGTGCTGCTATTGCCTCAGCGATTTTCCAGTGGTCAAAACAGACTCCTAAAGAAGCCTTCGCCGCTGTCATGGAATCATGGCGTGAGCGTTGTGAAAAATGTGTACGTCTGCGGGGCGATTACATCGAGAAGTAACGCCAGTTTCACTGATTTCGGGTGAGTAGTTAATTAGAAAAAATGGGAGGCCTTAGAACTTGAATGCACCTCGTAGTGCCATACATTCTAAGCGAAAAATAATACGCAAAGAAGACTAGTTCTCGTGTCGAGCTATCACTTACTTCGGATACTGTTCTAGTAGTAAAAGTGGCAGCCTTAAGTCTTTGAACAAGATCCTGAACATGGGCTTTCTACAACAGTTTACTGTCTATCTGAACACCCAGAAATTTGAACTATTCAGTTTCACTAATCATACGCCTATTCTGGGTAATAAGAACGTCAGATTTTGTTGAATTGTATGTTAGAAACTGTAAAAACTGATTCTTGTGTGATTTAGCGTTAATTTATTTTCTACAAGTGATGAACGTATGTCTGGAACTGCACTATTTGAAACAGTGCCGTGTTTACTTTACTACCAATATAGTGTCATCAGCAAACAGACACATTAAACAATCACTTGTAACACTAGACGGCGTATCATTTATATAAATAAGCACTGATCCCTGGGGTACCCTCCATTTAGTCATGCCCCTCTCGAACCCCGCATTATTGCTATTCTCAGTACTCTGGAGAATGACCTGTTGCTGCCCGTTCTTAAAGCACAACGTGAACCAATTTCGAGATGCTCCCCATAATCCAAAATGATCCAACTTCTGGAGCAATGTTTGAAACGTCCCCTTAGAAAAATTGTACAAGGCTGTGCTTAAACTGACACACAATATCTTTAGGGCAACGCAATCTGACTTCCAAAAATCCCTACGAAAAAATGGCCCTGACTAGCATTAACCTATACGTTTCACAAATCACTTACCTCACAAAAATCTTCGTTACTCAAGCTACTGCAATACAGCGAGCGTCACTACTGCCAGCTAAATAAAAGATTCAAACTACTGAAGGCACTAACGACTGATAGGCATGGTTAGCAAATGAAAGATTTTAATAGAGAACAAACAATGTATTTACCTCACTAGTCATAATATATATAGCAGTTCATGACACCAATTCTTACAAATTTCAAAACTCCGCCATCTCTCTCCCTACATCCACCACTGCTGGCGGCTCTCCTCCAACTGCGCAACGCTACGCGCTGTTAGCATCCAGCTGCCACCGCCCAACACTACAATGGCAGACAACAATGCAAACCAGCCACAGACTGCACACAGCACAGCCAATGATTTTTATACAGAGCGCTAAGTGGCGGCGGCGTTACCAATAAAAAAACCTAAACAGCCTACTTACATATCCCCCATGCTCCCCACAAAAAATTTACAAATTGTTTTGGGCAGTGGCCAATAATGATTTGATAAAATTTTTCATAATTACTATAACAAAGATATCAAATGCACACACTTATTGATACAATGTTGGTCAGAAGCTAAAATTATCTCACAGTCCATAAAGACAGTCCTGATCGTTCATCACAGTAAAATTGCAGTGTTTTTTTCAAAGTCTGAGCAATAAAAGAAATTGCACTTGGAAGTAGTGGATTTCTAAGCAGTCTTGAAGAAGTAGTGTTGTCCTTCCAACGAAAGACAGTGCTGACTCTTGACATGCAGACAGGTAATGGGCCACAGCAGAGTCAGTTGACGTTGAAGACTATCGGTAGGTAGGTCATCACAGAGTAGACCCCTTGTAGTCCTGGTAGAGATTATGGTATTGGTGGGCCACCAGAGGTGCAGACCCACTGCAGTCCTTGTAGAAATAATGGTATTGGTGGGTCATCAAAGGTGTAGACCCACTTTAGTCCTTGTAGAGATAGCCAGCAGCCATCTGTTTGACTGTGCAGGCGCACAAACACCATTGAAGAGTCTTGCGGATAATATAGCAAGTCCATAACCACCACTTGTGCACTCACAAAAATTGTTTTTGAAATGTCCTTACAACCAGCAATGCTGTTATCCAGTCCCTTACTGAATTATTAACACACGTGCAAACACTATCAGCCCCTACTTCTCACATATTGTCCATATACTATGACCAACAGAAACGTGTGCAGTGAAATGTAATTTACAAGTTACTTAATTTGATGAATTGGTGTCAGTTACAATTTTATAGTATAAGAATACAATAACAAAGGACAAAATATATCATTAAAGAACATAATAGTACAGATAACATTTGCTGTAATACAGGCTTTACAAAAGAATCGAAATAACAAATACATCAGTGTTACAAAAATTACGACATAAGTACATACATAAAAGATCAGAATAACTTTTGAAACATCAACTTCACACATGAGCATTAAAACAAAACACAATAAATAATGTCTGAACATATTTACAAAGAAAATAACACAGTATTTGAAAAATTCTACAACATAAATCTTATTAGCTAAACACATAAAGGCAGGAAAAAGACAAATACACAAGGGTACATAAACACATAGAGGGATAACACAAAAGGAAAGGACAGGGTTTGTTTTACTGCAGTATTTTGCATAGAGATCTCCCTTAGATCATCATTATTCCCAAAATGAGTAAATAAATGCATAAAGCAAGCCACATGGCATTTCTCTCAACTAGCAGGACAATAGCCATGAAATGTTTCTCGTCGTTTCATTAGGCATTTTAGTAAATATCATAAATTAAGAGCTCCACAGTGTAATCATATGTTTTCAGGTTTGGGCGTGTAGTATTTGCGATGCTTTCTACAAAGGAATCTCAATAGCGAGGATAATGGCCTCTTTTTTTTTCTCCACCTGTGCCTCTGACAGGCACACACTAATGGCTTTCTTTTGTCAGGTGGTTGTCGCGCAGCTGGGTGCCCACGACGCATTACATGCAGGTGGTCACTTAACTGTCTTATCGAAATATTTACGACACCAGTTTCCGCTACAGTGGGAGTCTCATATAAAAAAAATTCACAGGTCAAGAATTTGCGTTACAAATCTGTAGAAATAAAATCATTTAAATATAATTGTGTCCAAAAAATTTTCGCCAGCATAGTGATACATTCACGCATATACACTCATTTCATAACTCTTAAAGTACGATTCTCGGTTTCCAACATCCTTTTTCACAAATCAGAGTCGCTAACCACTACTCTTTATTCCTTACCTTATTCGTCGACACTTCTTCAATATTTCATCATAACAGATACATAGCATAGTCAAATAATTCATATAGCATCAGCTTATTGACCATAAACATACCACAACAGCATAATACACATAGTCATCGTAATAATATCATAACATCTCAGTCAATTCTCAAAAACGTTGTAGCTTCCTCCAATAATTTAAAAACCTATAAAAAAGTTCTCTGCTCATGTCAAGTGTCATCTGCCTCGAATGTACTTTAAAAATCAGGATCCCATACCAAATACATCATTCAAACCTCTCATAGTATCACAATGGTTCTGAAAAAATATGAACATTTCACAAAGTACAGACAAAATAGAATTTCATAAGTGTGAAGTTATCCAACTGCGTAATTGCTTAAACATGTGTCACTGACGTAGTAAAAAGATGTTTGTTTCTCTGTCAAATAATCAGATAGCTGTGTAATTCTGTATTAGAGAAATATAGTACCGATGTCTAAAGTTGTATAAGTAAATACCATATTAGCTAGGGCTCCTTGTGTTTGCCAGACACATGGTACACAAAGTAAGTGTGTACCCCCCTGAGGAATAATGTAATTATATCCTCAGGTGTTACAGATTACACCAATGGAATGAAATGTATCACGGAAAACTTTCTTTGTAATTCAAATATGTTGAAAAATAAATAGTTTAATGCTTGTCCTGTAGCGCTAAATGTGCGTCTTGCTGTAAGACAATGTCTGTGGAAGTGTCGTAGTTATTGTCCTCCGAAAGCTAAGTTCTGCAGAAGTCAATGTACTTACCTCATGATAAACGAAATTGAAATGCTTTGCGTATAGATATCTTAGTTATTACGCTTATTGCCGTGATGAAGTAAGTACTGTACTGTACGTATTGTTGTGCTACAGAAAAGGCTGTCTCATTGTAGCTATACCACAAACGTTACTATTAAAACATGTTTTACTTTCCAGAAAAATTCAGAAAAACTGTGCAGATATAAAACAGATAAACTGCAAAAGCAACATTGTAAATTGTCACTCATTAGTAGCGTCGTGATAAAATCGTGTAGCTGTCACATAAACTAACCACTGTATCATCTGGTATCTCACAGAAAATACTTTAAATCTAGAATTTATTTTCAAGTAAACCAAAATGTTGCATTAAAATCTCATTAGCAGTACTGGTAAATGTTCTAAGTATGTCAGCCTTATAGTCTTTACGTAATCGTGCAACTAACAAGCAAGAATGTACACGCACAATAACACTGTGACGTCTGTTT
The DNA here is from genome assembly GCF_023897955.1 of Schistocerca gregaria. Lineage (NCBI taxonomy): Eukaryota > Metazoa > Arthropoda > Insecta > Orthoptera > Acrididae > Schistocerca > Schistocerca gregaria. The sequence continues at coordinate 245,260,965 of NC_064921.1, forward strand.
ACTATAACAATGCATTCGTAATTTCTGTTTAAATAAGTTCTCTTGGTTCTTGACTGGATAGTTAACTTCAAACATTGTTGCATGTTAACAGTTTCTAAGTGTGACAAAGCATACTAGAAATGTGAAGTGAAATGTTTTATGGCAAAGACAAAGTTAAAAAGCAGATTATCTTTCAATAAACGGTTTTACATGTAAAATGTGGTGTAAACCTTTACTCTTCCTAGTACGCAGACTGTCAACTGAAAAGCAATTATCATGTGGTTACGTCGGTAAGGAACACTGGAATTTTGCTCAAGGTTAGCTTATGTTATTTTTCTCTGAGCCAGCCGGCGCACGCGGCTGCCTGCGGTGCGAGTCATTGTCTGTTTCTTTGTTGGCGGGCGTCGTTAATGGGATTAGGAGACCAAACTTCTACAAATTCACCTTGTCGAGAGGGCCCTGCTCTGTTTGAATCCCGCCAGTTCTGATGCAATTCAGGTCTGTCGTTACGATCATATCGTCTGTCGTCTCGTCGGTAATTTCTGTAATTAATTTCTTGTCGGTCACGTGGTGGAGAATTTCTCCCTGAATCGTAACCTCGCGCTGGACCATTGCGTCTGAAGTTATTCTGTCTCCCTTGATAGTAGTTGTTTTGGTTCCCATATTGTCTGTTTCCCTGATTGTCTCTGTGATAGTCATTACCGCAGAGAGGTGACCTTTCCCTGTAATTATTACTACTCTGCCAACGGTTGTCATACAGGTGGTGTCTGTTTTGGTCACGATTTGTATTGTGAGAATAGCCTTGTCGTGTCCAGTTATTATTTCTTTCATCGCGGAATTGTGGCCTGTAATTGTTGTGTTCCTGTTTTCGCGTTCCGCGATTGTCAGTGTCAATTTCTAATTCTTGTAAGAGTCCCTGAAAAGCTTCAATGTCGTCTTTGCAACGGCCTGCCAAAATAATATGCCGTAAATGTTCAGGCAATTTGATTAAGCAAATGCGGATGAGTTCTGACGGGCTGTATGGGTTTGACAGGTACTGATTCTTGTGCAACATGTCTTCAAAATATTTCACAAGACTGGAAAATTCAGATTGTTCGAAATATTTCATCATCATGATGCCATGTTTTACTCGGTCTTGTGTGGCTTGGGACCAATATGCTGAGAGGAAGGCATGGTAAAATTCTCCTTCACTGTGGCAATCGTGAATGACCGATCGCATTCTTACAGCTGGTTCATTCTCTAAGTAGCCACACATAAATTCTAATCTGTGCTCTAGTGACCAGTTGGGAGGAAAACAATGAGAGAATTGATGGAGCCACGCTTGTGGATGAATGTCGTTGCCAGAATTCTTAAATGTTTTGAATTTACGTGTAGTAATGAACAGCTTATAGTCAAAATCATCGTGTCGGCGGGTCGCATATCGGTCATTGTTACGTCGTTTCGGCGGTTCCATCTCAAAATTCGGTGTACTTTGCCAATTTCTTTCATAATCTTCAAAGTGCCCTGTGTTGTTATTTTGTGGCAGTTCCTTATTTTTATGTCCCTCTTCCCGTATTGGAGTGCGAGTGTCCTCTGAAATACGTAATTCTTGTATTACCTGTGTCAACTGATCTTGTACTTCCCGGATTCCTCTTTGGTGTTGCGTATTAATTTGATTCTGATTTTGTTTGAATTTCCTAATTTGTTCGAACTCTTCTGTGTCATTAAAGACTACCGGTTTTGTGTCATTCAGATTATTATCTACCTTCGTAGATAAATTAGTGAACTGATCCGAAAGTTCGGCTACTTTCTCCGATAGTGAACACATTTCCTCAGTGTGTTTTTCTGCACCAAGTTTCAGAGTGTCCATTTGTGTTGAAATCGAATCTACTGTGTCCTTTAAGTTTTCCTGAGTTCTTCGCAAGTTGCGTAACCGAATCGGTGGATGCAACTGAGTCCATTTTAGCTTGCAAGCTGTCGTGATTTTCACGAACAACAGTTTGCAATGCTTTTATGGCTGCTTCGTGATTCTGTAATGAGTTTTCATGCCGCGAAAAAATAGGTTGAAAATGCTCACAAATTTGTGTTTTTACGTCATTACAGATTTTTTGACATTTCGATTCAATGTTATGTAACTCAGTAGTTAAATCTTCACGTGTTTGTTCAAGTGTGGTGTCTAACTTCCGAAGATTATGTTCCATTGTGTCCAACTGTTGCTGTGTTTGTCTCTGATTTTGTTCCATTGTGTCTAACTTTTGAAGATTATGTTCCATTGTGTCCAACTGTTGCTGTGTTTGTCTCTGATTTTGTTCCATTGTGTCTAACTTTCGAAGCTTTTGTTGTGTTTGTCTCTGATTTTGTTCCATTGTGTCTAACTTTTGAAGCTTTTGTCCCATTTGTTGCATTAATTGTAATAACAATGCACTGGTGTCTGAAACATGTTCCTTAGTGCTATTCGGCAATGCATTTGAACCGGCAATATTCGCAGTTTGAAAAACAGAAAATGTGTCTTGACTTATTTGAGAAAGCGGTGAGGACGCAAAACCTGAATCTACAGTATTTGCAAGAATGTGTCCTGTCATTTCGGAATCCTGAGGCGAGCTGTTGCCGACTGATCGATCGATAATTGTTCCCAGTTCACTACTTGTTTCACTGTCTACACCATTGTTTGCAGCCCGCTCCATTTCCCTATGTACAATTACCAGATTACTACTTTGAACATTAGTTAATTCATTACATGGTGGCGCTAACACACTGCTTTCGTCTTCACTGTCATTTCTCAGTTTACTTTGGAGCCTAGTATTACGTTTTTCACACGCCATTACAGTCACAATATTTCACAGGACAACACAAAAAAGCACAATTTGAAGAGAAAAACAAGAAAACACATTAACATAACATTGAAAATAATATCTCGTTAATTGCAAGCGCAGCTGCGAAATACTTGGTGCAGATCTACATGCATGCCCCAACTGTTTTACTGTACAACAACGAAAGACTGCAACTACGAAGGAAATTCTCTCTATGATTACGCGCTAGCAATAAACAAAAGCTACACTAATTACACAAACTACAAGCAAAAATCAGAAGATTCCAGTGAGGTATCCTTGGCTAAGTGTCGACATATGAAACGTCCCCTTTGAACAATTGTACACGACTGTGCTTAAACTGACACACAATATCTTTAGCGCAACGCAATCTGACTTCAAAAAATCTCTACGAAAGAATGGCCCTGACTAGCATTAACCTATACGTTTCACAAATCACTTGCCTCACAAAAATCTTCGTTACTCAAGCTACTGCAATACAGCGAGCGCCACTACTGCCAGCTAAATAAAAGATTCAAACTAGTGAAGGCACTAACTACTGATAGGCATAGTTAGCAAATGAAAGATTTTAATAGAGAACAAACAATGTATTTACCTCACTAGTCATAATATATATAGCAGTTCATGACACCAATTCTTACAAATTTCAAAACTCCGCCATCTCTCTCCCTACATCCACCACTGCTGGCGGCTCTCCTCCAACTGCGCAACGCTACGCGCTGTTAGCATCCAGCTGCCGCTGCCCAACACTACAATGGCAGACAACAATGCAAACCAGCCACAGACTGCACACGGCACAGCCAGTGATTTTTATACAGAGCGCTATGTGGCGGCGGCGTTACCAATAAAAAAACCTAAACAGTCTACTTACATGTTTTGTGACCAACACAGTCAGACACCTTAGTTAAATGTAAAAAGACACCTAGCGTTTGAAAACTTTTATTTAATCCATTCAGTACGTCACAGAGAAAAGAAAAAATAGCGCATTCAACTGTTAAAACGCCCCTAAAACCAATATCATGAACTCAGATGGAAACCCAGTTCTAAGCAAAGAAGGGAAAGCGGAAAGGTGGAAGGAGTATATAGAGGCGATGTACTTGAGGACAATATTATGGAAATGGAAGAGGATGTAGATGAAGACGAAATGGTACTGCGTGAAGAGTTTGACAGAGCACTGAAAGACCTGAGTCGAAGCAAGGCCCCGGGAGTAGACAACATTCCATTAGAACTACTGACGACCTTGGGAGAGCCAGTCATGACAAAACTCTACCATCTGGTGAGTAAGATGTATGAGACAGGCGAAATACCCTCAGACTTCAGGAAGAATATAATAATTCCAATCCCATAGAAAGCAGGTGTTGGCAGATGTGAAAATTACCGAACTATCAGTTTAATAAGTCACAGCTGCAAAATACTAACGCGAATTCCTTACAGACGAATGGAAAAACTGGTAGAAGCAGAGCTCGGGGAAGATCAGTTTGGATTCCGTAGAAATGTTGGAACACGTGAGGCAATACTAACCTTACGACTTATCTTAGAAGAAAGATTAAGAAAAGGCAAACCTACGTTTCTAGCATTTGAAGACTTAGAGAAAGATTTTGACAATGTTAACTGGAATACTCTCTCTCAAATTCTGAAGGTGGCAGGGGTAAAATATAGGGAGCGTAAGGCTATTTACAATTTGTACAGAAACCAGTTGGCAGTTATAAGAGTCGAGGGGCATGAAAGGGAAGCAGTGGATGGGAAAGGAGTGAGATGGGGTTGTAGCCTCTCCCTGATGTTATTCAATCTGTGTGTTGAACAAGCAGTAAAGGAAACAAAAGGAAAATTCGGAGTAGGTATTAAAATTCATGAAGAAGAAATAAAAACTTTGAGGTTCGCCGATGACATTGTAATTCTGTCAGAGACAGCAAAGGACTTGGAAGAGCAGTTGAACGGAAGATATAAGATGAACATCTACAAAAGCAAAACGAGGATAATGGAATGCAGTCAAATTAAATTGGATGATGCTGAGGGAATTAGATTAGGAAATGAGACACTTAAAGTAGTATAGGAGTTTTGCTATTTAGGGAGTAAAATAACTGATGATGGTCGAAGTAGAGAGGATATAAAATGTAGACTGGCAATGGCAAGGAAAGCATTTCTGAAGAAGAGAAGTTCGTTAACATCGAGTATAGATTTAAGCGTCAGGAAGTCGTTTCTGAAAGTATTTGTATGGAGTGTAGCCTTGTATGGAAGTGAAACATGGACGATAACTAGTTTGGACAAGAAGAGAATAGAAGCTTTCTAAATGTCTTGCTACAGAAGAATGCTGAAGATTAGATGGGTAGATCACATAACTAATGAGGAGGTATTGAATAGAATTGGGGAGAAGAGGAGTTTGTGGCTCAACTTGGCCAGAAGAAGGGACCGGTTGGTAGGAAATGTTTTGAGGCATCAAGGGATCACAAATTTAGGATTGGAGGGCAGCGTGGAGGGTAAAAATCGTAGCGGAGACCAAGAGCTGAATACACTAAACAGATTCAGAAGGATGTAGGTTGTAGTAAGTACTGGGAGATGAAGCTTGCACAGGATAGAGTAGCATGGAGAGCTGCATCAAACCAGTCTCAGGACTGAAAACCACAACAACAACACAAAAAGCAAGCTGAGAATTTGACAGCAAATTATTTGAAATGAAATGATCGCTTATCCTTACATACATAATCTTTTCAATAATTTTAGCAAACAGTGATGGCATAGAAATAGGTGAAAAATAGTCTATATTATCCCTATCTCCATTTTTATAAAGTGGCTTTACTACTGAGTACTTCAATCGTTCAGGAAATTGGCCATTCCTAAATTATGCCTAAGTATAGAGCTAACATATGCAGCACAATATTTTTGTATTCTGCTGGATACTCCATCATATCCTTGAGAGTCCTTAGTCTTCAGTGGTTTAATTATCAACTCAATGTTCCCCTTGTTAGTATCACAGAGGCGTAATTCAGATAACAGTCTTCAAAAGCCATTTTCCAAGAGAGAGATACGATTCTCTGTAGAAACTAAGTTTTCACTTAATTCACCAGTTGTGCTGGGAAAATGATTGTTAAATACTGTACACATATCTGAATTATTAGTAACAGAAATTTTTTTACTGCATACTGACTTTATATATCATCGACCTTGTGCTGCTGACCAGACAGTTCATTCACGACCGACCATATGGTTTTAACTTCACTCTGTGGATTACCCACTCTATTTACGTACCACATACTCTTTGCCTACCTAATAACATTTTTAAGCACCTTAAAGTACTGTTTGTAATGGGCTACTGTAGCTCGATTGTGACTACTTCTGACTTTTTGATATAATTCTTACTTTGTTCTTCATGATATCCTTACTCCACTAGTCAGCCATTCAGGCTGTCTTTTAGTGCAATTACCCTGTTCTGAATGTCCTAAACGAAAACACCCTTCAAAGAGCGTGAGAAACGTGTTACGATAAGCATTACATTTATCATCTACGTTATCAGCACTAAAAACATCCTGCCACTCCTGTTCCTTAATGAAGTTTAAAAAAACTCTCCATTCCCGTTGGATTAGCTTTTCTAAATAGTTTGTAATTATATATAACATTTGTTTGAGTACAAAAATCCTTCAGTGTTAAAATTTGCGCGTCGTGGTCTGAATGGTCATTCAACCTTTTACTAACAGACTGCCCTTCACATAATGAAGAATGTATAGTGTTCCCCTGCACCCTGGTTGGAAAAAACACAGTCTGCATCAGGTCATATGACTTTGCGAGATCTTCCAACATCCTTTCCTTGCACAATTACATACAATATTAATATTGAGATCACCACATACAACTAATTGGGATGTAAGAGGAATTCTGTTAACTGACTACCTTCAAAACTGGTAAAACACTCGAACTGGAGAATTTTATTATAACGTTCTGATGGACCTTGATACAAAAGTACGATAAAAGAGTCTTGCTTTGCAGAAGAAATGATCATTTTTCATTAGGACGACCCACTTGGCCACAAAAGTGTCTTGACAGTGGGAAAACTGAAGGATCTTCGCTATGAAGTGTTGGAACGTCTGCTCTGTTCCCCAGATTGGACTTCATCTTCAATCCATCTCTTCCGAAACTCGAAATGTTTCCTACTAGTGCTTTGCGTCCAACCAGGAAGTCTTTGCGACTGCAGATAAGAATTATGCAGCACTTTCTGAAGAAGACTACACAGACTTAATATCGTCACTGAAACAACGCTAAAAAGAAATTATGATTTTCAATATTCGGCCGTGAATTTTTCAGGCCTCCCTTGTGCTTCGCTTGTCTATCGTCCTGGCAACCAGCATTTCTTCCATCACCAGAATGCAATACGGTTATCTTTTATCTCTCATCAGAAATTTCTGTCACACACGTAGCATCCCATGCAGCTGGTCACCAGCAACATGGTGTTAATACAAAACATACATAACTACGCAATGTATATATTGGGGGATTGAACAATAAAATTGATGAGCTTCTGCTTTGTTTAGAAGATATAGAAACTGAGAATGTAATAGATGTACTATGCCTGTCTGAGCATCACATTGTCACTGATATGCAAAAGGTTAGCATCAATGGGTACAAATTAGCTGCACATGTAAGTAGAGATAATATGATGAGAGGAGGAGTTGCCATATATGTCAAAAGCTTCCACAGTGCAAAAAATTTAGAAACTAAAAAATTTTGTGTAGAGCAACATATGGAAGCATGTGCCACTGAACTTAAACTAAAGGATGGCACTTTCATAATTGTAACAGTGTATAGGTCCCCCTCAGGGAATTTCCAGCTATTTCTGGAAAACTTGGATGCTTTGTTGTGCTATCTGTCAGACAGGGGGAAGCAAATTATCATTTGTGGGGATTTCAATGTTGATTCCCTGAAAGAGTGTAATAGGAAGAATGACCTTTTAGTATTACTCAGTTCTTTCAATTTGAGCTCCGTCATTGATTTTCCTACTCGGATAACAAAGAACAGCAGTACATTGATAGATAACTTTTTTATAGACCAAGATAAGTTTAAGGACATAAATGCTTATCCTGTTGAGAATGGTCTTTCAGATCATAGTGCACAGCTTGTTACAGTACATGACATAGCTCCATGCAGTATAATAAATCAGACTTTCAAAGCAGTGCGTTCAATTAACAATATAAATATTGCAAACTTTAGGGAAAGCCTACAGCAGCTAGACTGGGATGAAGTGTATAAGGAACCCGATGCAAACTTGAAATATAACTTATTTCACAATACATTTTTAAGGGTATTTGAAAATTGTTTTCCCAAGAAAATAGTTAAACATAATTCCAAGAAAACATATAAAAAACCTTGGCTAACTAAAGGAATAAGAATATCTTGCAACCGCAAAAGAGAACTGTATCTAACAGCAAGATGGAGTACTGACCCCGAAATTGTTCAATATTATAAAAACTATTGTGCGGTACTAAGAAAAGTTATTAAAAAGTCCAGAAGCATGTGTATCATGTCTGAGATCAGTAACTCTGATAATAAAATTAAAGCAATTTGGAATATTATTGAAAGGGAAACAGGGCAACCAAGAGCACAGGAAGACTTTAGTGCAATAAAATTGAATGACAAGTGCACTAACAAACAATCAGAAATTGAAAATATTTTGAATAATCATTTTTTAAATGTTGTGGAGAAAATAGGATCTAGATCTTCACTAGAAGAGGCAAGGCTATTAATAGAAGAGGCCATACCTGCACAGTTTGAAACAGCTGTAATTCCACCAACCTCTCCCTCTGAAATCAGTAAAATAATAAACTCACTGAAAAGTAAAAGCTCTTACGGAATTGATGGCATTTCCAGCAAAGTACTTAAAGCTTGTTCCCCACAGATAAGTAGAATTCTCAGCCACGTATGTAATAGCTCTTTGGAGCAGGGTGTTTTCCCTGATAGACTGAAATATGCCATTGTAAAACCATTGCATAAAAAGGGGGATATGTCGGATGTCAACAACTACCGCCCAATCTCTCTTCTGACAGCTCTATCAAAAATTTTTGAGAAAGTAATGTATTCAAGAGTAGCCTCCCATATTTGTAAAAATAAAGTACTAACAAAATGTCAGTTTGGTTTTCAGAAAGGCTTTTCAACAGAAAATGCTATATATGCTTTCACTGATCAAATATTAAATGCTCTGAATAACCGGACATCACCCATTGGTATTTTTTGTGATCTCTCAAAGGCCTTTGATTGTGTAAATCATGGAATTCTTTTAGATAAGCTAAATCATTATGGTTTGAGTGGGGCAGTGCACAAATGGTTTAATTCATACTTAACTGGAAGAATGCAGAAAGTTGAAATAAGTGGTTCGTGTAATGTTAAAACAGCTGATTCCTCAAACTGGGGTGCTATCAAGCACGGGGTCCCACAGGGTTCGGTCTTAGGTCCTTTACTGTTCTTGATATACATTAATGACTTACCATTCCACATTGATGAAGATGCAAAGTTAGTTCTTTTTGCTGATGATACAAGTATAGTAATAACATCCAAAAACCAAGAACTAAGTGATGTAATTGTAAATGATGTTTTTCACAAAATTATTAAGTGGTTCTCAGCAAACGGACTCTCTTTAAATTTTGATAAAACACAGTATATACAGTTCCGTACAGTAAATGGCAAAACTCCAGTAATAAATATAGAATTTGAACAGAAGTCTGTAGCTAAGGTAGAATTTTCAAAATTTTTAGGTGTGTCCATTGATGAGAGGTTAAACTGGAAGCAACACATTGATGGTCTGCTGAAACGTCTGAGTTCAGCTACGTATGCTATTAGGGTTATTGCAAATTTTGGTGATAAGAATCTCAGTAAATTAGCTTACTATGCCTACTTTCATTCACTGCTTTCGTATGGCATCATATTCTGGGGTAATTCATCGTTGAGTAGAAAAGTATTCATTGCACAAAAACGTGTAATCAGAATAATTGCTGGAGCCCACCCACGGTCATCCTGCAGACATCTATTTAAGGATCTAGGGATCCTCACAGTAACCTCACAGTATATATATTCCCTTATGAAATTTGTTGATAATAATCCAACCCAATTCAAAAGTAATAGCAGTGTGCATACCTATAACACCAGGAGAAAGGATGATCTTCACTATGCAGGGTTAAATCTGACTTTGGCACAGAAAGGGGTAAATTATGCTGCCACAAAAGTCTTTGGGCACCTACCAAACAGCATCAAAAGCCTGACAGATAGCCAACTAACATTTAAAAATAAATTAAAAGAATTTCTAGATGACAACTCCTTCTACTCATTGGCTGAATTTTTAGATATAAAGTAAGTAAAAAAAAAAAAAAAAAAAAAAAAACAAACAAAACTTAATCATTAGTGTCATGCAATATTTTGTGTAATGTAATTTCTTGTACAGACATCTTTTATTAACCTGACACGTTCCACATCATTACGAAGTGTCGTATTCATGATCTATGGAACAAGTATTAATCTAATCTAATCTAATCTGTGAGCCAATGATAACTGAAAGAGAATAAAATAATCCAACTTGGTTACTGCAAACAAGTTGCATTTACGCATGCCTGAAGCCAAAATAAACATGTTTGTCAGTCTGATTCCTTTCTATAGTAAAGTAATAATTTAGCTTTATGAGCACTCTAACCTCAACCTATTTGTTTGTTGCTGACTGATAAATCAATTTGCATTCTACATAATCGTATTGTGAATCCATTTAAATAAAGTATATCCAGAATATGAGGGGCAGTTCAAGAAGTTAACTGAGCCTTATTGTATTTTTCCTTATCACAATCAATTACATTAATATAAAACATGAAACCTGTAAGTAATAATTTTGATTAAGTGACATTATTGCTAGCTTTCCCTCTTCTCTCACTTCTCTCACCATCATCTTAATGCAACTCAAAGATTACACTGCACACCACAGACACACATATACATTACATACGTGTAATATACAAATATTGTAATAGAGCATGTTACAATTAACAATGTGTTCCGGACTATTGCACCATGGTCGGATGGATTTCACCTTAAAAACCCAACGTTTTGTTCCCATCTGTGGGATCGTTGTTTCTTTGAATGTCCAATTCACACCCTGGCTCGCTACTGACATTTTATTAATTGTGACACTTCCGGCCGTGAAAATTTACATTTTACAATGCTGCATGTTGCAAATAAAGAAAAAAGTGTTGTAAGTCGAAAGAAATGTACAAAGCGTCCAGCTTCATTACACAGGGACTGCCTGAGTGTGGAATTCTGCAGACCTCTTAGTAATCGGCACTCAGCCCAGAAACAAAGCTTTATAAAGCATAACCTGGCAGTAAGTAAGACAATCGAAAAATTTGACTCTTGTAGGCTCTGTCTACTTCCAGCTGCTCTGTGTTCTTTGAAAACTTAACTACAAGACATTTTTGGAATCTATAATGCGTTCTGCAGCCAGTCAGCATGAGAACACGCCAGTGTCTTATAAGAAACAGAAGTGTGAAGCTGGCACACAGAGTACTGCCCTTTAGGCTAGCTGGAGCATCAGAGAATCTTATCATGGATATCATTTAACCCTGAATTTAAATTCACCTTCTCAACCTTTCTTTTATTTTCTTCGTTGTGCTGCGTCCACTTCTGAAGCTATTTGTTCTTTTGCGTAAAAAAAGTCTAGAGTTTCTTCTACCTGATGGATGATAATTTTAATGAGTGTCCTATTCATTGCAGAGAGAAGGGTGACAGCTCTATAGGGTTTTACTGGTCTTCTCGTGAAAGACAATAATTGCAGCATTGTTGCAGTTTTGTGGAATTGCCATCTGTAGCAGATTTTTGTAAATAATGTTGGAAGCTCCTTTTTCCTGTACCTTCAGTGATTTCTACTGAAACAACAGCCTCTCCAGCCGTATTTCCTTTCTTCATTCGTCGACTGCCTTTCGTCTCTTCACCTGGTAATATTTCGTGAGTACCAGTATTCTCACTGTTATGTATCTGTAATTCCGATTCATTTTTTGAAATATGCAAATACTTACAGAAATTCGGAATACATGCTAGTAACTGAGATCGTTATGAAGAAGTATTCACCGTGTGGATACTTTTACCAGCCACTTACTCACATCAAAAATAACCTTGGTAATTACTACAGAAAACGTTATGTTCGTACCCATGGAACAAGATTTACATTGAACATTCATTAACAAGACAGAATAAACATAAAACTCAAAAAGTAATTTTATACCAAGGAATAAAATTCCATAATTAATTGCCTTAGGAGTATAAAGAGGTTACTAAAACAGCCGTGTTTAAGAACTCAGTTTAAAAGTTCCTGACTAACAGCTGATTCTTTAAAGTGAAAGATTGCTTGGATAAAGCAGAATAGGGGATCGGTAAAAAAAAAACCATGTGTAACACAAGTAAATAATAAATATATGTCGCTGTCATTTCATAACATTCTTTTACACAATAAAATGTTGTTTTTCTGGAGAACTTTATGCCCAACCTCTGCAGTGGATAATACTAACATCTCTTCTTCTTTTTGAGTTCAACTTATCACTCATAATGGACAGATCCTGACCCTATTTTCCAAGAAACCATGGAATTTTGCAATACACAGAATGGAAAGTAGACATGGTCGCCTTGGTCTTGATGTTAGATGATTGCATCTGTGGCGTAACATTATAAAATAATTAGTGTATAGTGTAGTTCGTGAGGTGTTTCATTGAGAAATGAATGAACAGTGTAGCACCAGCATTTTACTTTATAAAATGACTTACCTGCAAGTAAGAATGAAGAAAATATTGTAGTACTCCAGGGAGAGACTCGAATATGCCTGCGTTGTTTTAAACAGAATGACCTTGTATTCGAGAGGACAGAGGCTTTAGTCTCCACGTGGACATCCTGATTTAGGTTTCTTGTGGTTTCCCTAAATTACTGCAGGCAAATGGAACCTACTGTAAAGCCTCAGCCGACCACCTATGCCATTCTTGCTAAACTAGATCTTTAAGCATGTAAATACCCGTATTAGTGAACATTATTGTGCGATGTTTCTACATTCGCTTTTATGACGGCTTCTGATCTGCTGGGGATACAGTCATTGCGGCGTCTGATTGTCTGTGGAGGAATGGTAGTCCATTCTCCTTGAAGAGCCGAAACCAGAGAAGCTAGTGATTTTGAACGCTGAGGCCTGGAGAGAACTCGACGTTCCAGCTCATCCCAAAAGTGTTCCATGGGAATCAGGTGGTGACTCTGGGCAGGCCCATCCATTTCAGGAATGTTATTGTTCTCAGCATTGTCATGCTGACACGAACAATCATAATCTCCGAACTGTTCCTCTACTAGTCCCCTGTAGGCAGTACACAGTGCTGTGAGATGTCTTCAAATCCTTCCGCATTTAGCGTTCTCTTAGGCACGATAAGGGGAGAACAGTCTAACTATGGAAAATATCCCTTCGTAGTAATATTACCTCCTCTGTGCTTCACTGTTGGCACTACACACGGTGGCAGATAACGTTCTCTAGGCATTCGCCAAACCCAAGCCCTTCCATCGGATTGCCAAAGGGCATAGCGTGATTTAACAATTAATACAGTTGCTTTACGGTCACCTAATGTCCAACGGAGTCGTTCTTTACCTCCTCAAACGTCACTTAGTACTGTCTATAGATCTGTGTGGCTCTTAAGGAGTTGCTCTCATTGCACCCCGTTCTTTTTAATTACCTACACATTGTACCTGTGCTACCTCAACTGCTTGTAGCACTCTGAAACTCAGAAGTGACTCCTTCCGCTGATTTCATGCGACTTTTTACGGCCACTGTCCGCAATGCTCGACTGTCCCTGTCTATCTGCGTTGACCTGGTTTAGCTGTGGTTGTCCTTTGCGTTTCCACTTCACAGTCACGACACCCGCTGGTCTCGGGAAGCCGGTGCGGTTGCTTAGCGTGTTCGGTCAGAGTTAGCTGCCCTCTATAGTAAAAAAAAAAAAAAAAAAAACTGAGTGAATGGATCAAACATGAACTTGAGTGAGTGTCATGGGACGTTCGCCCCGAGCAATAGCAACGAACAAAATGCGATTTTTTTTTAATGAGGGGTAGTGACTTTGATTACAAATGAAAACGTCATAGGTCCCGGGTGGGGAAGAATCAGGAATGATCAGCGGCATCAGGACGCAGAAGGCAATGCAAACTACTACATTAAAGACACATAACGTGTATCCACAGGATATGTGGTCCGTAATTGGAAAAAAGTGTCATGATGATCTCTCCACTGGCAAAAGATTCCGGAATAGTCCCCCATTCAGATCTCCAGAAGTGGACTGCCAAAGGGGCGATGACCACGAGAAAAAGCTTGAATAAACAAAGAAACAATTATGTTCTACGAGTCATGGCGTGGAATGTCAGAAGCTTGAATGTGGTAGGGAAGCTAGAAAATCGGAAAAGGGAAATGCAAAGACTCACTCTAGATATAGTGGGGATCAGTGAAGTGAAATGGAAAGAATACAAGGATTTCTTGTCAGATGAGTATAAGATAATATCAACACTAGCAGAAAATAGTATAACGGAAGTAGGATTCGTTACGGATAGGAAGGCAGTGCACAGAGTGTGTTACCGTGAACAATTCAGTGATAGGGTTGTTCTTATCAGAATCTACATCAAACCAACAACGATTGTTCACGTATACATGCCGACGTAGCAAGCTAAAGATGAACAGATAGAGAAAGTGTATGAGGATATTGAAAGGATAATGCAGTATGTAAAGGGGGACGAAAATCTAATAGTCATGGGCGACTGGAATGCAGTTGTAGGGGAAGGAGTAGAAGAAAAGGTTACAGGAGAATATGGGCTTGGAACAAGGAATGAACGAGGAGAAAGACTAATTGAGTTCTGTAACAAGTTTCAGCTAGTAATAGCGAATATCCTGTTCAAGAATCACAAGAGGAGGAGGTATACTTGGAAAAGGCCGGGAGATACGGGAAGATTTCAGTTATATTGCGTCTTGGTCAGACAGAGATTCCTAAATCAGGTATGGATTGTAAGGCGTATCCAGGAGCAGATATGAACTCAGATTACAATATAGTAGTGATCAAGAGTAAGCTGAAGTTTAAAATGGCATACGGAGGTACTAAGGAATAACGAGATAAGCTTGAAGTTCTCTAAGGCCATAGATACAGCAATATGGAATAGCTCAGTAAGTAGTATAGTTGAAGAGGAATGGACATCTCTAAAAAGGACAATCACAGACATTGCAAAGAAAAACATAGGTGTAAAAAGAGGTATGCTCGAAGAAAACATGGGTAACAGAAGAAATACTTCACTTTATCAATGAAAGAAGGAAGTACAAAAAATTTCCGGGAAATTCAGGAATACAGAAATACAATTCGCCGAGGAATGAAATAAATAGGAAATAGAAGGAAACTAAGACGAAAGGCTGCGTGAAAGGTGTGAAGAAATCGAAAAAGAAATGACTGTCGGAAGGACTGACTCAGCATATGGGAAAGTCAAAACAACTTTCGGTAAAATTAAAAGTAAGTGTGGTAACATTAAGGTAGCAACGGGAATTCCACTGTTAAATACAGAGGAGAGAGCGGATAGGCGGAAAGAGTACATTGAAGGCTGTTGTGAGGGGAAGATTTGTATGATGTGACAGAAGAAGAAATAGGAGTGGATTTAGAAGTGATAGGGGATCCAATATTAGAAACAGTATTTAAGACTTCTTTATAGTACTTACCATCAACTAAGGAAGAAGGGATTGATAACATTGCATCAGAATTTCTATCATTGGGGGAAGTGGCAACAAAACGATTATTCACGTTGGAGTGTACAATGTATGAGTCTGACGACATAGCATCTGACTTTCGGAAAAATATCATCCACACAATTCCGCAGACTGCAAGAGCTGACAGGTGCGAGAATTACCGCACAATCAATTTAACAGTTCATGCACCCAAGTTGCAGATAAGAATGATATACAGAAGAATAGAAAAGAAAATTGAGGATGCGCTAGATGACGATCAGTTTGGCTTTAGGAAAAGTAAAGGTACGAGAGAGGCAATTCTGACGTTGCGGTTGACAATGGAAGTAAGGCCAAAGAAAAATCAAGACACGTTCATAGGACTTGTTTACCTGAAGAAACCGTTCTTTGTAGTGAAGAAAGAATAATTACATAATCTGCTTAATGGAATGAACAGTGTAATGAGTACAGAATATGGACTCAGATTAAGTCGAATAAGGACGAAAATAATGGAAGTAGCAGAAATGAGAACAGCGAGAAACTCAACATAAGGATTGATGAAGTTAAGGAATTCTGCTACCTAGGCAGCAAAATAACCAATGACGGACGGAGCAAAGAGGACATCAAAAGCAGACTAGCACTTGCAAAAAGAGCATTCCTGGCCAAGAGAAGTCTGCTAGTATCAAACATTGGCCTTAATTTGAGGAAGAAATTTCTGGTAATGTACGTTTGGAGCACAACATTGTGCGGTAGTGAAACGTGGATTTTGCGGAAACCGGAACGGAAGAAAATCGAAGTATTTCAAATGTGATGCTACAGACGAATGTTGAAAATTAGGTGGACTGATAGGGTAAGGAATGAGGAGGTTCTGTGCTGAATCGGAGAGGAAAGGAACATATGGAAAACACTGACAAGGAGAAGGGACAGGATGATAGGACATCTGTTAAGGCATCAGGGAATGACTTCCAAGGTACTAGAGGGACCTCTAGAGGGCAAAAACTGTAGAGGAAGACAGAGATTGGAATACATCCAGCAAATAATTGAGGACGTAGGTTGTAAGTGCTAGTCTGGTTGGCACAGGAGACGAATTCATGGCGGGCCGCATCAAACCAGTCAGAAGACTTATGACTAAAAAAATAAAAATAAAAAATAAAAAAACACGTCACAAACAGTCAGGAAGCTTTAGGTGGGTTTGATATGCCGCTTATGGATTTCTCACTCAGGTGAAATCCATTGGCTCGTTCTCGCTCGAAGCCTCTAAATTCTCCTGGATAACCTGTTATGCTGTTATTGCTTCTCTTCTGACAACACAATACTCCCACCTCCTTTTCAACTGGCGGGTCCGCCTCTCGTGACACTTAAAAGTCAATTCCGCATTACATAGGGCTGTCCAGATATTTTTGATCAGATAGTGTATATATATCTTACGCTAGCCGGCCGGGGAGGTTGTTCGGTTCTAGGCGCTAGAGTCCGGAGCCGAGAGACCGCTACGGTCGCAGGTTCGAAGCGTGCCTCGGGAATGGATGAGTGTGATGCCCTTAGTGGCCTTCACTTAACGACCGAGAGCAGCGGAGTTTGCGTAGAGCTGCCAGTGCTAACAGACAAGCAATACTGCGTGAAATAACCGCAGAAATCAATGTGCGACGTACGACGAACGTATCCGTTACGACAGTGCGTGATGGACTATGGCAGCAGACGACCGATGCGAGTGGCATTACTAACAGCACGACATCGCCTGTAGCTCGTGGGTTCCTGGGCTCCTGGGCTCGTGACCACATCGGCTGTACTGACGGGGAAACCGTGGACTGGCGAGAAAAGGCCCGATTTCGGGTGGTAATAACTGATAATAGGGTTCGAGTGTGACGAGGATAGCAATCAACCCAAGTCAACAAGGATCTGTGCGAGATGGTGGTGGCTCCATAATGATGTGAGCTGTGTTTACATGGAATGGAATAGGTCCTCTGGTTCAACGGAACCGATCATTGACTGGAAATGGTTATTTCCGCCTACTTGGAGACGATTTTCAATGATCCATTTAGCTCATGTTCCGAAACTAGGATGCAATTTTTATGGATAACAATGCGCCATGCCACCAGACCAGCATTTTTCGCGGTTGATTTGAAGAACATTCTATACAACTCGGGCGCCTGGCATGAAACCCATAAACATTTATTGGACGTTATCGAGAGGTTAGTTTGTGCACAAAATCCTGCAGCGGCAACACTTTCGCAATTACGGTGGGCTGTAGAGGCAGCAAGGTTCAGTGTTTCTGCAGGGGACTTCCAAGCCGGCTGTTGTGGCCGAGCCGTTCTAGGCACTTCAGTCCGGAACCGCGCTGCTGCTACCGTAGCAGGTTCGAATCCTGCCTCGGGCATGGATGTGTGTGATGTCCTTAGGTTAGTTAGGTTTAAGTAGTTCTAAGTTCAGGGGACTGATGACCTCAGATGTTAAGTCCCATAGTGCTCAGAGCCATTTGAACCATTTGAACCAAAGGAGCGGTTGAGTCCAAACAAAGCAGTAACTCCCCGTACAAAGACCTACCAGCATCCACAAAAGGCAATGTTATGCGAGTGGTGGAACAGCGATGCTGTGATGAACAACGAACTGCTTCCCCGAGGCGTAACTATGACTGCTGACATATACTGTCAAAAACTGAGACATTTTGCAGACGCAGTCCAAGAACAACGATCAGGAAAACTGCGTCGAGTGATGCTACTCCAGTATAACGCCCACTTGCATTCCTCTAGACTGTCAAAAAACACTATACAGGAGTTGAGCCCTCAGATTTTCACATTTTCCGCTGTCTAACGAACAGCCTTCAAGGATCTCCCTAACCGGATGAAAATATGCTTCGAACATGGCTCGACGAGTTCTTCGCCTCAAAACCACGAGGCTTTTCACAGTCGCGGAATCAAAAAGTTACCCCAGAGTTGGCAGACTGTTGTAAATAGTGAAGGAAAATATGTTACTGATGACTAAAGTCTCTGTTATGTGTATCTGCTGTGTTTATGAAACTTATAGGAAAACGTTGCAAACTTTTGCACAAACCTAATAAAAAGTCAGTATCGGTGTAGCATGAATAGAGATTCATCTTCAGGTGACAGGTTTTTTAAACAGTTGTGAGGAGGCAAAGTGATTGCTTCGAGTCAAGTCCGATCGTTCTTCGTCAAGACAGGAACAAATACCACGCTAAAAGCGGCAGTCCATGATTAAACTGACTGGGACCACAGAGCACCATGGCGTAGGCAGCATGGACAATGGATATTGATGAAACCGGTAGTGACTTCTTAATAAAAGTACACTACAGGCCATTAAAATTGCTACACCACGAAGATGACGTGCTACAGACGCGAAATTTAACCGACAGGAAGAAGATGCTGTGATATGCAAATGATTAGATTTTCAGAGCATTCACACAAGGTTGGCGCCGGTGGCGACACCTACAACGTGCTGACATGAGGGAAGTTTCCAACCGATTTCTCATACACAAACAGCAGTTGACCGGCGTTGCCTGGTGGAACGTTGTTGTGATGCGTCGTGTAAGGGGGAGAAATGCATACCAACACGTTTCCGACATTGATAAAGGTCGGATTGTAGCCTATCGCGATTGCGGTTTATCGTATCGCGACATTGCTGCTCGCGTTGGTCGAGATCCAATGACTGTTAGCAGAATATGGAATCGGTGGGTTCAGGAGGGTAATACGGAACGCCGTGCTGGATCCCAACGGCCTCGTATCACTAGCAGTCGAAATGGCAGACATCTTATCCGCATGGCTGTAACGGATCATGCAGCCACGTCTCGATCCCTGAGTCAACAGATGGGGACGTTTGCAAGAAAACAACCATCTACACGAACAGTTCGACGACGTTTGCAGCAGCATGGGCTATCAGCTTGGAGACCATGGCTGCGGTTACCCTTGACGCTGCACCACAGACAGGAGCGCCTGCGTTGGTGTACTCAACGACGAACCTGGGTGTACGAATGGCAAAACGTCATTTTTTCGGATGAATTCAGGTTCTGTTTATAGCAGCATGATGGTCGCATCCGTGTTTGGCGACAACGCGGTGAACGCCCATTGGAAGCGTGTATTCGTCATCGCCATACTGGGGTATCACACGGCTTGATGGTATGGGGTGCCATTGGTTACACGTCTCGGTCACCTCTTGTTCGCACTGATGGCACTTTGAACAGTGGACGTTACATTTGAGATGTGTTAGGACCCGTTGCTCTACCCTTAATTCCATCCCCGCGAAACCCTACATTTCAGCAGGATAATGCACTACCGCATGTTGCAGGTCCTGTACGGGCCTTTCTGTATACGTAAAATGTTCCACTGCTGCACATTCTCCAGATCTCTCACCAATTGAAAAAGTCTGGTCAATGGCGGCCGAGCAAATGGGTCATCACAATACGCCAGTCACTAGTCTTGATGAACTGTGGTATCGTGTTGAAGCTGCACGGGCAGCTGTACAAGTACACGCCATCCAAGCTCTGTTTGACTCAATGCCCAGACGTATGAAGGCCGTTATTGCAGCCAGAGGTGGTTGTTCTGGGTACTGATTTCTGAGGATCTATGCACCCAAATTGCGTGAAAATGTAATCACATGTCAGTTCTAGTATAATATATTTATCCAATGAATACCCGTTTATCATCTGCACTTCTTCTTGGTGTAGCAATTTTAATGGCCAGTAGCGTATTTTAACAACAGCGCGGAAGATTTAATTCACCATCAAACGCTATATTCATGCTAACAGGCGTATCCCATCTTCCTAGATTCCCGAAAGACGTTCGGCACTGTGCCACATTGTCTACTCAAAACCGTAATACAATCACATGCTGAATCTTCACAGATATGCTGTTAGCTCGATGAATTTTTGGACTAAGAATATCCAGTATGTTATACTGGACGGCGTATGCCTAACAGAAACGAAAATAAGGTCGGATGTGGCCCAAGAAAATGTAATAGGCTCATTACTTTTCTCAAGATAAATTAGCGATTCATCACATAGGATCAACTGGACTATTGTATTGTTCGCTGAAGATACTGGTGTCTATTGGAAAGTATCTCCACTGAATCATCGTAAATAAATTTAGAAAGACATGCACAAAAATTCCTCTTGGTGTGATAATGGCAGCTGTTCAGATGGGAATAAATGCAAGAGATGCCTGCAAGACTGAATTCCGAGCAATGCGGTAGGTGGCTTCTGCTATAAGGAAACAAATCGTCCAATGTGACAACTACAGCTTGTACTTATGTAAGAACTTGGCTGGGCAGGATATCAGCTGTGCATATGTGTGTGTGTGTGTGTGTGTGTGTGTGTGTGTGTGTGTGTGTGTGTGTGTGTGTGTGTGTGTGTGAGAGAGAGAGAGAGAGAGAGAGAGAGAGAGAGAGAGAGAGAGAGAGAGTGTGTGTTTGTGTGTGTGTCTGCTCGCGCACTTGCTTCATCTCAACAAAATACATTAGCACCTCTCGAAAAACACTTGTTATGTTGCTACAGTCCTGTCGCCCCAAGCGGCTTGAGCGGTGGTGGTCTGTCAACGGTAACATGTAGGCCTTCCGAGCGAGAGATAAAAGAAACGAACAACAGAAATTTTAAAAAATTAAAAATTTTAAAATTACGCGAAGTTTATAAGTTATAACTGTAATGACTTTCTTGAGGTTATCGCAAAAGATAAAAGCCATTTTTTTGTGCGTCTAAGGATTCGGTAAACGCTCTCAGAAAATAAAGGTAACAAGAGTTTCAAACAAAACATTTTTACTGGCCTTCAAAGTGATCAGCATCGAGTACGACACACTTCTGACATAAGATGTAAACCTGCTGGAAACTGTCAGCGAACACTTCTTGTAAAATCGGCTGGTGCCGGCGGAGGTTCGAGTCCTCCCTCGGGAATGCGTGTACGTGTTTGTCCTTAGGATAATTTAGGTTACTTAGTTTGTAAGATTAGGGACTGATGACCTTAGCAGGTAAGTCCCATAAGATTTCACACACATTTGAACATTTTTTTTCTTGTAAAATCTTTCGAAGCTCCGTTGTCACGCATTTTTGTATATCCACGTGATTACAGGAGAGGCGACCTGGTGCTGTCAACACAATCCGGAGACAAGCGAAGGTCAGTGGCATGGTGTACATCGTCTTCCCCGCCTCTCAAAATAAGTCGGCTGACAGAATCCAAGAATAAGGAGACCTTGATCGCCTTTTTCGAGGCAAGTGCTCGATCCATCGTGAGTTTGTACACAGGCGAGGTGGGGAAGACCATCAACAGGATGCCACTGACTCGCTCAGTCTCCAGAACGTACTGGTAGAACGAGGTCTCATCTCCTGTAAAACCACGTTCACACCGGACGTGCTGTGGCGCACAAACGCGCCGAGCAGAGCAGCACCAAACTGTGCGTAATGGAGCACAATGTTCATAGATGCACGCGCGTCAGTTAAAATGAAATACGAAACTGAAAATTGGAAGTGTTATTCCCAAATATGTTCACATTATATGAATGGAGAAAGACATAGATAAAGTCGTCAGTGGGCGGTGCCAGAGCTGAAAAGTCGGAAGATGTATGGGGGAATTAAGCTTCTGATTTACATGTTAGTAGTGATCAGTAGGATATCAATGATGTCGATGACGACATTACTGTCCTCAGTGAAAGCGAGGAAGCCTTACCGGACATACTGAAAATAATGAACGGTCTACTGAGCACAAAATATGTATTGAGACACGGGAGATACCAGCACATTTTTTATTTTTTTATTTGGCTAGGGGCTAGGAGACTACGACTTAGTAGCTAGGGTATACATCACAGAGGTGTCTAAACGGCGTCAAGTGTCCCTTTGCTACCGTAGTTGAAAGTCTACTTCCATACCTGTCACATGCGGCGAGTGGAATCGATATTCTTAAGAGTTCTTTCAGTAATAACAGCTACTAACGACAGAGCGTTCCTAAAGCAGTACCAGTTCAGTTGTATGAAAATCTGTCTATAGCGCATGCCTTTGCAAAGTCTAAGAAATCGTACTTTGATTCGAATTTTACTAACTGGTAATATTTCTTTATCCACTTATACTGGTCTTAGAACACAGGTCAAGTATTCACGAAAGTAGTTATATAAGAATGCATTACTGATGGCAAGTGATTACTACAACTATATGGACAGTAAAAGCAGCAAATAGAAGAACAGAGTTGACCCTAGGTGCTATTGCTAAAATATATAAATTTTTAAATTGAAATTTTCATATGTATGAAACTGAACGTTAACAAACAGTCAGTGTTAACAATTCTGACTCATGACAGTGAGACGTGATCTTTTAACACAAAGACCGTTAAGATCTGATGGTGGCTCATCGACAAATGGCGAGATGTGTGTTGCAAATTCCCGGGATAGAGAGAAGCAGATAAATAGATCAGAAACCAGATTAGAATGAGAGATGTAACTATGGAATCATGGACCTTGTCATCGGTGGGGTGGTTTGCGTGCCTCAGCGATGTACAACCACAGCGGATACATATCTGTTGAGCGGCCAGACAAACGTGTGGTTCCTGAACAGGGGCAGCAGCCTTTTCAGTAGTTGCAGAGACAAGAGTCTGAATGATTGGTGTAGTCTTATAACATCAACCAAAACGGCCTTGCTCTGCAGGTACTACGAATGGCTGAAATCAAGGGGAAACTACAGCCATATTTTTTCCCAAGGGCATGCAGATTTGCTGTGCAGTTAAATGATAATGGCGTCCTTTTGGGTAAAATAATCCAGAGGTAAAGCAGTCTTCCATTCGGATCTCCGGGCGGGGACTACTCAGGAGGATGTCGTCATCAGGAAAAACAAAACTGATATTCTGCGGATCGGAGCATGGATTGTTGGATGCCTTAATTGGGCAGGTACCGGTAGGTAAGAAAATTTAAAAAGGGAAATGGATAGGCTGAAGCTAGATACAGTGACAATTAGTGAAGTGCGGTGGCAGGAGGAACACTTATGGTCCGGTGAATACAGAGTTATAAATACAAAGTCAAATAGGAGTAAGGCAGCAGTGGGTTTAATAATGAATAAGAAAATAGGAATGCGGGTAACCAGCTATGAACAGCATAGTGAACACATTATCGAGGCCAAGATAGACACAAAGCCCATACCCACCAAAGTAGTACAAGTTTATATGTCAACTAGCTCCGCAGATGATGAAGAGATTGAATAAATGTATGATGAGATAAAATAAATTATTCAGGTAGTTAAAGTAGACGAAAATTTAATTTTGATGGGGTCTGGAATCCGATAGTCGATGAATATGGACTAGGAGACTGGAATGAAAGAGGAAGCCGCCTTGTAGAATTTTACACAAAACATAATTTAATCATCGCTAACACCTGGTTTGCGAATCATGACAGAAGTTTGTGTACATGGAAGAGACCTTGAGACACAGGAAAGTTTCAGACTGATTACTTAATGGTAAGACAGATCTCTGAATCAGATTTTAAATTGTATATTTCCAGTGAGAGATGTGGACTCTGATCATAATTTATTGATTATGAATTGTAGATTAAAATTGAAGAAATTGCAAAAAGGTAGGTAATTAGGGAAATAGTTGAAAGAACCAGCGGTTGTTAAAAGCGTCAGAGAGAATATTAGACAACGATTGACTAGAACAGGGGAAAGGAATACAGTAGAAGACGAATGGGAAGCTTTGATAGATGAAATAGTGAAAGCAGCAGAGGATCAAATAGGTGAAAAGACAAGACCTAGTAGAAATCCTTGGATAACACAAGAGATATTGAATTTAATTTATGAGTGGAGAAAATTTATATAAATGTAGCAAATGAAGCAGGAGAAAGGGAATAAAAACATCTAAAAATGAAATTGATAGAAAGTGCAAAATAGGTAAGCATGAATGGCTAGAGGACAAATGTAAGGATTTAGAAGCATATATCATTATCGGAAAGGTAGATACCACGTAACGGAAAATTAAAGAGGCCTTTGGAGAAAGGAGAAGCAGCTATACGAATATCAAGATCTAGGATGGTAAACTCATCCTAAGCAGAGGAGGGAAAACTGAAGGTGAATGAGTATATAGTGTGCCTATACAAGAAAGAGGAACTTGACAGCAATATCAGAAAGAAAAGTGGAAGTAGATGAAGATGAAACGGGAGATACGATACTGCGAGAAGAATTGAATAAAGCTCTGAAAAATCTAATTCGAAAGTAGACGGTATTCTGTCAGAAGTAATGATAGTCGTGGTAGAGCCAGCCACGACAAAACGCTTCCATCTGATGTGCAAGATTATGAGACAGGCGAAATACTCTCAGACTGCAAAAAGAATATAATAGTTCCAATTCCAAAGAAAGCAGTTGCTGACAGGTGCGAAAATTACCAAAATATCAGTTTAATAAGTCATGGTTGCAGAATACAAACACGAATTCCTTAAAGAAGAATGGAAAAACTGGTAGAAGCTCGAGGTTGGTAGGAGAGCTTTGACCTTGCATATGTAGGGGTCAGTGGGATGGGATTCATTGCAGGTGTTGCTGGAAGAGGAGAGGCCAGGTTAGGACACAGTTTGAGTAAGTGGACAGGCTCTACAGTGGGGAAAGGTGGAGAGGGTTTGCAGTGTTGGGTGAGGTGATCATTGTAGAGAAGACATGGGATGGGAACAGAAGGGGTCAACAGGGTGGCGACAGTTAAAAATCAGGGCTCCCTGAGTGAGGAGGTGATCAATAGAGGAGGCAGATTCGGCAAACATGTGCATCAGGAAGGTAGGGCTGGAGTTGTCACAGATTTGGTCGGCTGAGCGGATTTCCAGGACATGGTGGCCCTTCAATTCCGCCAACACCTACCTCTACCTCCATGATCACGGGGCTGAGCTTTGTGATCACAGTGGTGTGGTTTGGAGGACGACGAGGGGTTTAGGGCTGATGGGAAGATGACGACGTAATGAAAGATGTGTGAGATGCTTGGGGGCCAAAGGTGACACGGGAAGTCTCCGGAGTAGGTCAGTGTCGAATGAGGAAGAGGGGGACTTAAAAGGATGGCGTCTCTGCAGGGGATCGATGGGGGCACTGTGGATATCCTCGGCTATCTGTAGTGTGAGGATGTGGGCATTGAGGAATTTGGGATTGGGGTTGGAAATGATGAATGTATGTAGGGAGGGTGCTAGCGATGTGGCAGGAGGGTAGTGTCCGTGGGGGGTTGGAAAGAAGAAGGGTGGGTGGTGGTTTTCCAGTGGAGGTGATGTCTGCACTTGGGTGCTTAGGGGGTGTTTTGGCCTGGGAGGAGGGATGAGCGATTAGTTGAAGGGGGAGGTGATGGGAGATGGGCTCCTCATGTGAGGTGGAGGCACTCGGAAGTGAAAATGAGTACTCTGTAGTGGCGACTGTGATGCAGCAGGTGATGACAAGGGTGGCGGAGCAGGGGTGCTCTTAGCAGGGCGAGTGGGAAGTGGGGGAAAGCCATCCAAACGGGAGCAGGAGTGGGAGTGGGAGGAGAAGCAGTATACAGGTGAGGATATAGTGCAGGAGAGGAGATGCAATGGGAGGAGAATGTGATGAGGGGAGGTGGAGAATAGGGGAGAAGCCCTGAGAAGCACCCCAGGAGATTATGGTCAGGGCAGGGGAAGGGGAGGTGTCATGATTGTAGTGCTGGGCTTGTCCATGGTGGGCTATGTGGAGGCCTACCAGCGAAAGATGTCACCGCAGTAGGTGGAGAAAATGGGGTTAACCAGAAGACAGGGAGGGGAGGACAAGACAGTGATGATACTGAATGGCAACAATGATGACGGTTGCAGTGGTGGCGTTGTCGTCCACGGGCACCAACAGCAGGCAGCAACGGGCAGCAGCAAGAGGGGACAGGAGGGCAAGATGATGATGACGAATGGCAACAGTGGCAGCAACGGTAGTGGCTGCGGGCACCAACAGTAGGTGGTAATGGGTGTCAGCAGGTGGTGACAGGCACCAGCAGCTGTTACATTTCTCTTTGTGACCTGTTTATTTGCTCACTGTGCCCACTAATGATTGGTGCACTTACCTCAACAAGCTTCAAAGAGAATCACGGTTTTTTTACAGTGACAGTAGATTTAACCTGTCAAGGAAATAGCCATGAAAAAAGTTACCATATACACAGTGTTTTTATGCTGCTCTAGAAATGGTTTTAGAAAACATGTATATTGTTCAAAAGGTCGGGTTACTATGTATAGTGAGAGTGGGTACTTGGCATTTCAGATGTGTTACATATATTGCTCAGTTCAATTCGTCACAAATGCTGCTGCCAATTTGACTAAATAATGCAGTTCTTGGTACACTGCAAGATGTTAATTGTTTTTCTTATGCACCATTACTTTGCACTTCACATCCTCGCTAATAACCAGTGTTCACTTCAAACGTATGACCCACTAACCCAAAAATCATGACTAAAAACACTCCAAAATGAAAGGAAAGCTCACTTGATATTGAGTCACAACTATTGCTCCCACTACAGGGCTGTGATAAATGATTCATTTTTTTCAGTGTTCAATATTTTCCAAAGTATTAGTTGTACAAATATGACCAATGATTAAATAGAATCATCACTTCACCGAATTTACATTGTACCCACCAGTTGGCGTTTGAACATTTTGCATCCAAGCTGGTGTTCACTAACAAAACAAAATTCCTTTTTTCTGGAAACATTAATCTCCAAAATGAGAGATTGTATGGCACTTGTAAATCCTCAAAAAAATGTGGCGCTTGAATGAGATTTGCCGAAGGTGACAGTAATGTTTTCTGTAGAATGTCAAAGGCGAAGCTGTATGGGTTGTTTTTCTTCTGTGAGAAGAAAGTGATGGGTACCTTTTCTTTTGGAGGTTCATTAAGGTGAGCGTTTAAGTGCTCCCACTACCAAGAACACTGCAACACCTCAGAGAATATTACAATGCTGCTGTGATGACCATTGATAGAATGTTGCTGTATAAGGTATGAAACAAACTTGACTATCGTTTGGACAAGCGTGCACTTCATAGAACATTTGTAGAGTGCAAAACTGCAAACATGATGATTTTACGGTTCAGTTCATGCATCAATCATATTTGTACATACTTTGGAAAATACAGAGCTTTGACAACGAATGAATCATTTATTTGTAGCTCTGTGTATTGCTCTGTCCCTGTTTCACAAATGTTTTGTGATTCATAAGTAAGTTCAAAATAATACACCACGCAGATTTTGCATTACACATGGAAAAAAAATCTAAAAGTCTCATTGTTCAGTGCAATAGGCAAGATGTAGCTGGGTTGTTAAATCTGCAGTTTTACCAATAACTAACTTTCTATACAAGATGTTCAATACACAGTACTGTTCTGAGACATAATGCTGAACTTCACAGAGCACTAGACAGTATATCTTTCCTCCTTGGAAACTTTCATCATAGCCTGACCAAGTTGTCTAAGCTTCTTGAACATTTCTCGCTTCTAATTGTTTAGTAATGGAGCATTTCTACACCAGCCCCCGCTGAACCAACCACAGGCCTTGTTACAATCAATTAACTACTTCCAAAATTTAGTAAAAGAAAAATGTGCTATCTAGATGTTCCTCTATGGTCTTTTCTGAAGAAAAGGAGACAAATTTGTAAGTGTGAGAGCTGTTTATTTTAGCCTCAACATTCACACCACTTCCAGTTCTTAAAGAACAATAGTATTACATTCGTTCTCATGCTTTCACATGCATAATTAACAATAAACTTACTTCATTTAACACAGTGATATGCTAACCACCCATTCTATCATTCACTCTTAACGTCCAAAAATTACGTAGTGACAGTGTTAAAAAAAGTTCACACTAGATGAATGTGAGTACTTTGCCAAATGTATCTGTGCTGTAAGCCAACTCCATTGCTCTTTTGTCTGAACAAGTTTATTTGGGGAAATATTTCCAAGGACAGTGTTTAAAAAGTAATAAAAATATCAAAGCTTGATTGTTACTTCAAAGATGAAATTTTAGTGTTGTAGGTATATTTGTGTAGCTGAAAAACTATTGAATTTATAGTGTCCAGGTTTGGTAGCCATAAAGCTACTTTAATCAGAAAGTTGTATCTAAAATTTCATCTTCATCTGATGACTGGGAAAGGAGATACAAGAAATCAAAGGTGAAAGTTGTCATAGATCTGTTTATAATTGAGTGTTTTGGTGGTGGGCATAGGATAAGAGACAAGTGCTCCCTGTGGGAAATCTCACTCTACAGTGCATCTACACGCTATGTTAACACAGAGGTGAACAATATAGGCCCTACTGCATCCTGTACCTTGTATAGCAAACCCAGGGCCATAGCAAGGCCGTGGCGAGATTGGGTCTTGACAAGGGTGCAGGTACAGAGGAGGAAGGCAGGGCGGGGAGGGGGCACAAAAATGTATTGACGAGGACGTTAAGTGAGTCCTCCCGCCTCAAGTCTGTCAGTCGGCAGAAGTCCTTCCCTCAGCATGAGACTGTAAACATACGCTGTTGTCACAGTGTCATCTTGTCCATGTAACATCATAAAGAAGTTGTTGTTGTTGTTGTTGTGGTCTTCAGTCCTGGGACTGGTTTGATGCAGCTCTCCATGCTACTCTATCCTGTGCAAGCTTCTTCATCTCCCAGTACCTACTGCAACCTACATCCTTCTGAATCTGCTTAGTGTATTCATCTCTTGGTCACCCTCTACAGTTTTTACCCTCCACGCTACCCTCCAATACTAAATTGGTGATCCGTTGATGCCTCAACACATGTCCTGCCAACCGATCCCTTCTTCTAGTCAAGTTGTGCCACAATCTTCTCTTCTCCCCAATCCTATTCAATACTTCCTCATTAGTTATGTGATCTACCCATCTAATCTTCAGCATTCTTATGTAACACCACATTTCAAGAGCTTCTATTCTCTTCTTGCCCAGACTATTTATCGTCCATGTTTCTCTTCCATACATGGCTACACTCCATACAAATACTTTCAGAAATGACTTCCTGACACTTAAATCTATACTCGATGTTAATAAATTTCTCTTCTTCAGAAACGCTTTACTTGCCATTGCCTGTCTACATTTTATATCCTCTCTACTTCGACCATCAGTTATTTTGCTCCCCAAATAGCAAAACTTCTTTACTACTTTAAGTGTCTCATTTCCTAATCTAATTCCCTCAGCATCACCCGACTTAATTCGACTACATTCCATTATCCTCGTTTTGCTTTTGTTGATGTTCATATTATACCCTCCTTTCAAGACACTATCCATTCCATTCAACTGCTCTTCCTAGTCCTTTGCTGTCTCTGACAGAATTACAATGTCATCGGCGAACCTCAAAGTTTTTATTTTTTCTCCATGGATTTTAATACCTACTCCGACTTTTTCTTTAGTTTACTTCACTGCTTGCTCAATATACAGATTGAAGAACATCTGGGAGAGACTACCACCCTGTCTCACTGCCTTCCCCACCACTGCTTCCCTTTCATGCCCGTCAACTCCTATAACTGCCATCGGGTTTCTGTACAAATTGTAAATAGCCTTTCGCTCCCTGTATTTTACCCCTGCCACCTTCAGAATTTGAAAGAGAGTATTCCAGTCAACATTGTCAAAAGCTTTCTCTAAGTCTACAAATGCTAGAAACGTAGGTTTGCCTTTCCTTAATCTAGCTTCTAAGATAAGTCGTAGTGCCAGTATTGCCTCTCGTGTCCCTACATTTCTACGGAATCCAAACTGATCTTCCCCAAGGTCGGCTTCTACTATTCTTTCCATTCGTCTGTAAAGAATCCGCGTTAGTATTTTGCAGCCGTGACTTATTAAACTGATAGTTCGGTAATTTTCACATTTGTCAACACCTGCTTTCTTTGGGATTTGAAGTATTATATTCTTCTTGAAGTCTGAGGGTATTCCGCCTGTTTCATACAACTTGCTCACCAGGTGGTAGAGTTTCGTCAGGCCTGGCTCTCCTAAGGGTGTCAGTAGTTCTAATGGAATGTTGGCTACTCCCGGTGCCTTGTTTTGACTCAGGTCTTTCAATGCTCTGTCAAACTCTTCACGCAGTATCATATCTCCCATTTCATCTTCATCTACATCCTCATTCATTTCCATAATATTGTCCTCAAGTACATCGCCCTTGTATAGACCCTCTATATACTCCTTCTACCTTTCTGCTTTCCCTTCTTTGCTTAGACCTTGGTTTCCATCTGAGCTTTTGATATTCATACAAGTGGTTCTCTTTTCTCTGAACGTCTCTTTAATTTTCCTTTAGGCTGTATCTATTTTACCCCTAGTGAGATAAGCCTCTACGTCCTTACATTTATCCTCTAGCCATGCCTGCTTAGCCATTTTGCACTTCCTGTCGATCTCATTTTGGAGTCGTTTGTATTCCTTTTTGCCTGCTTCATTTACTGCATTTTTATATTTTCGCTATGAAACAGGCATTATGTGTGAATAGTGCACTTGGTTCATAAAGCTACCATCTACACAGCTAGCTCATATTCATCAGTGAAGTTTTTGCTACTACTTCACTACAGTTTTGTAGTATCTCAAAGATTGGCCAGTTGATGCTGAAGCAGATATGTTGTTTAATCAAAGGCTTCTGATTACTGCCCATTTCTCTCAACTTAAGGCTGGAGTGATGTTTTCCTGTCAGTAAAACCTTAAATGAGAGCTATGTATCACATTTTCAAAAACTATGCAGTTTATTTTGTTGCCAAATGTAGCAGAAATAGCGATACAATTAAGCAAGTAAAGAAGTAGCGGCTTTCAAATTGCAGTAGAAAGAGTTGATCAAGAGCACTGTCACAGCTTCGCGTCTAAAATTTTGAAGGTTCTTGTCTAATTGCAAGTGTAACATGGCGGTCCTGTGCTTTTTGTTTCCTCACCCCAAACTGTGGACCTTCATTTAGGCGAACTGCCATTTATTATTCATATCCTGCCAGTGTTCAAAATTTCTCTCTTTATTGACGCTTTGATCCTGATAGAAGTTACCGTTATCTCTGTTTCTGTAATTATTCCCATTATGATTTCTATCATTTCGATTATTATGATACATACTTCTTTCCACTGCCCTATCCAGCCTGTCAACATATCATTATAAACTTTCAGTTCACTCATCAGGTTCATGTACTAAATCCCACTGCAACCTCACTGGTGATCTCCTTTTAATTTCATCAAATGGCTTGTCAAGGTGTGTTAATTTTCTAAGTTGATTCCTACAAAACTCTTACAAAGTACTGTCCCTATACCTATAATTAGAACCACTCAAAAATTCACTTTTGATTCTCCCCTGTTCAGTTACTTACCAAAATTTATTTAAAAAACTTTTCTCGGGATCTTGATATGTTTCCCACTGACTTAAATTTAAATTTACCCATGATAGTGCTTGATCTTCAAGATATCTTTTAACAAATTTAATTTTTTGATTGTCATTCGTGCCTGACATAAAACTACACTCATGGAAATGGAAAAAAGAACACATTGACACCGGTGTGTCAGACCCACCATACTTGCTCCGGGCCGGCCGCGGTGGTCTCGCGGTTCTAGGCGCGCAGTCCGGAACCGTGCGACTGCTACGGTCGCAGGTTCGAATCCTGCCTCGGGCATGGATGTGTGTGATGTCCTTAGGTTAGTTAGGTTTAAGTAGTTCTAAGTTCTAGGGGACTAATAACCACAGCAGTTGAGTCCCATAGTGCTCAGAGCCATTTGAACCATACTTGCTCCGGACACTGCGAGAGGGCTGTACAAGCAATGATCACACGCACGGCACAGCGGACACACCAGGAACCGCGGTGTTGGCCGTCGAATGGCGCTAGCTGCGCAGCATTTGTGCACCGCCGCCGTCAGTGTCAGCCAGTTTGCCGTGGCATACGGAGCTCCATCGCAGTCTTTAACACTGGTAGCATGCCGCGACAGCGTGGACGTGAACCGTATGTGCAGTTGACGGACTTTGAGCGAGGGCGTATAGTGGGCATGCGGGAGGCCGGGTGGACGTACCGCCGAATTGCTCAACACGTGGGGCGTGAGGTCTCCACAGTACATCGGTGTTGTCGCCAGTGGTCGGCGGAAGGTGCACGTGCCCGTCGACCTGGGACCGGACCGCAGCGACACACGGATGCACGCCAAGACCGTAGGATCCTACGCAGTGCCGTGGGGGACCACACCGCCACTTCCCAGCAAATTAGGGACACTGTTGCTCCTGGGGTATCGGCGAGGACCATTCGCAACCTTCTCCATGAAGCTGGGCTATGGTCCCGCACACCGTTAGGCCCCAACATCGTGCAGCCCGCCTCCAGTGGTGTCGCGACAGGCGTGAATGGAGGGACGAATGGAGACGTGTCGTCTTCAGCGATGAGAGTCGCTTCTGCCTTGGTGCCAATGATGGTCGTATGCGTGTTTGGCGCCGTGCAGGTGAGCGCCACAATCAGGACTGCCTACGACCGAGGCACACAGGGCCAACACCCGGCATCATGGTGTGGGGAGCGATCTCCTACATTGGCCGTACACCTCTGGTGATCGTCGAGGGGACACTGAATAGTGCACGGTACATCCAAACCGTCATCGAACCCATCGTTCTACCATTCCTAGACCGGCAAAGGAACTTGCTGTTCCAACAGGACAATGCACGTCCGCATGTATCCCGTGCCACCCAACGTGCTCTAGAAGGTGTAAGTCAACTACCCTGGCCAGCAAGATCTCCGGATCTGTCCCCCATTGAGCATGTTTGGGACTGGATGAAGCGTCGTCTCACGCGGTCTTCACGTCCAGCACGAACGCTGGTCCAACTGAGGCGCCAGGTGGAAATGGCATGGCAAGCCGTTCCACAGGACTACATCCAGCATCTCTACGATCGTCTCCATGGGAGAATAGCAGCCTGCATTGCTGCGAAAGGTGGATATACACTGTACTAGTGCCGACATTGTGCATGCTCTGTTGCCTGTGTCTATGTGCCTGTGGTTCTGTCAGTGTGATCATGTGATGTATCTGACCCCAGGAATGTGTCAATAAAGTTTCCCCTTCCTGGGACAATGAATTCACGCTGTTCTTATTTCAATTTCCAGGAGTGTATCTCTATAGAGGGCAGAAAATCCGCTGGATGTAAATTGTCTTAAGGAAAACTTTTGATTGGAGTGTTGGACCATGCAGTACCATTGTTTGCACACAGACTTTGGTTCCGAAATGTTTCCTCAACTGCTGAATTTTTTTGATCTAAAACAGTTACATTACTTTGCATATTGTTTTCAACATTTAAAGTTTTTTGATTTAAACTGGCGATGTTTTGTTCCATTTTTTCTGCCACAGACTTCTGTTCAACTCTGATGTCATCAATACTCTTCGATTGTCTTGCCATTTGGACAAAACAATAACTTTATTTTCTAAAAAATCAAATTTTTCATCCACGCTTTTTAACCCCTCTAGCAACCCATTTTTTTAGCTCTGAAGCTTGATTATTAAGTTGGTGCATTTTACTTTTTATCGTGTCCATTTTACTGCTGTTTTCAGTTCTTATTTCAGTTAACTTGTCATTAACTGCAGTTAATTTGCTATGGCTATATGTCTTCATTTCCTCTAGTTTTGCCAAAATTAACTGCAAAATATCAATTTTTACTGATTCTTTGCTGACTATGGTTTCACTCGGCTCAGACATGTCCTGACTGGATGCTGCACTTTCAATTCTACCTTGCTCCTACCCTCAATTGCATTCATTTTGTTAACAAGCACACATGTCCACAAACAAATTAACTTCACAAATAGTCTATATTTATCTTTCCTTTTTGATGTCCCTGGTTGTGGTTGTAAAGTCCTCTTTCATTCAATGCAGTCCTTCAATATTGGTAGTGCATCATCACTACTGATGTAATTTACTTTGTTGGGCAGCCCTTGGTTTTCTTTCTTTGTGTGATTGGAAATCTATTCATACGTAAACTGCAAATGACAAAAGCCACTCTCCCTGCTTCTGAGACAGACACAATTTCGTTATTGGTCAAATGATCCGGACGCCACTGCCACTTGTAATCTCCCCCTCCCACTATCTGTTGTTGTCACTGTCTTTATGGTTAACTCTTTTAATAAGTTTTGAGAAGAGTAAGATTTACAACAAACTTTTTACTCGAGTGAGATTTTCACTCTGCAGTGGAGTGCGCACTGATATGGAACTTCCTGACAGATTAAAACTATGTGCCAAACCAATGCTCGAACTTTGCCTTTAGTGAGCAAGTGCTCTACCAACTGAGATACCTCAGTATGACATACTATCCGTCCTCAAAACTTCAATTCTCCCAGTACTTCGTCTCCTACCTTCCAAACTTCACAGAAGCTCTTCTGTGAAACTTGCAGCACTAGTACTTCTGGAAGAAAGGGTATTGTGGAGACATGGCTTAGCCACAGCCTGGGGGATGTTTCGAGAATGAAATTTTCACTTTGCAGCAGCTGTTATGAAAATTCCTGGCAAATTAAGACTGTGTGCCAGACCGAGACTCAAACTCAGGACCTTTGCTGTTCACAGGCCAGTGCTCTACTAAATGAGCTGCCCAAGCTTATGTGAAGTATGAATGTTAGGAGATGAGGTATTCGCAAAATTGAAGCTGTGAGTAGGGGTCATAGGTTGTGCTTGGGTAGCTCAGTCAGTAGAGCCTTGTTCACAAAACGGAAAGGTATGGAGTTTGAGTCTCGGTCTGGCACAAAGGTTTACCTGGCAGGAAGTGTCATATCAGTGCACACCCCACTGCTGAGTGAAAATGTCATTCCGGAAACATCCCCCAGGCTGTGGCTAAGCCATGTCTCCACAATATTCTTTCTTCGAGGAGTGCTAGTTCTGCAAGGTTCGCAGAAGAGCTTCTGTGAAGTTTGGAAGGTAGGAGATGAGGTACTGGCAGAACTGAAGCTATGAGGAGAGGTTGTGTATCATGCTTGGAGAGCTCAGTTGGTAGAGCACTTGCTCGCGAAAGGCAAAGGTCTCCGGTTCGAGTATCAGTACGGCACACAGCTTTAATGTCAGAAACTATCAACTTTTTACTTATCTTCTTTTCTCATAGTTGGCTTCAGTTCTTCATGTCTGGGGGCTGATTCTTGAAGCTGAAATTTTGATATTTTTGGATCTCATGGTTCCAATTGACATAATTAACTCTGAAGTAAGACTGCACAATTTTTTTTTCACAATAATTTTATTGTCTCGCATTTTTCTATATCACACTGTCTTTTGAATTTTCACTTTAACAAAGCTGAGATTACATTGTTACACCCAAATATAAAAATCACATCTGATCACATCTACTACTACTTCACTCTGTGGTAATAACAATATTTCAAAGGGTTTTCACATTTTCTTGGCATATGAATTTCTATTAATTTATAGTATTATTTTATAAATGAATCAAGAAATAAATATAATAAATAGTATCAGATTGTGTAGTTAATAATAGAAATATTAAGTGTGACAAAATTTCGTAATTTCAAATGTTTCTAAAAGAAAGTAATTTCAACTGTACGTTCAGAGCTATTACATATTGAATGTAACAAAGAAAATAAACTAATTTCTTTTTACAAATTTTTAGCTTCAAATATAACACATTGTGTACAAAATCATATGAAATCTTTTAGGAAAACAGCTGAGATAATATTAACCTGCTCAAAATTCGACAATATTTTTGGCATCAACTACTTTTGTTGAAGAAAAGTAAAACTAGAGGAGGGTGTCCCTTTGCAAGATGTTATTTGGCATATCAGCCCAGGACAAAAGGATATCAATGACAAGATTCTCCAATGACATTGCTATCCTCTGTGGAAGAAAGAAAGAATCATGGGAACTGTTGGTTGAGATTAACAGTCTACTGAGCTTGGAATAGGACTAAAAGTGAACTGAAGGAAGTATTGAGGAGCAGCAAAAATGAGATTAGTGATAAACTTAGCGTCAAAACCAGGGACCACATGGTAGATAAAGTGATGGAATTCAGCTACCTTGGATGCCAAATAAAATGTGTTTGACGAATCAAGGGGGACCTATGCAGACAAGACAGGCTTGACTTGAGACAGAAATTATTGAGGAAGTACATCTTGTAATTTAGCAGATCAAGACAAACACCATAATGAAGTGATCAATATCATAGTTATGATACTACACGATCCATGCTTTGTTTTT
Source organism: Schistocerca gregaria (assembly GCF_023897955.1). Lineage (NCBI taxonomy): Eukaryota > Metazoa > Arthropoda > Insecta > Orthoptera > Acrididae > Schistocerca > Schistocerca gregaria. The sequence goes on from NC_064921.1 coordinate 245,297,544, forward strand.
CTCACAAATAAGGAAAGTTATGGTCTCATATGATAACATAGGTTGATTGCTTGTGAAAACATCAGAATACATTGTAATTCATGTAGTGTGCCACTGAATGTGTAATTCATCTAATGATGAACAAATATGTAAAAACTAAAGAGGAATGTGATGTAATCATATTAGTATTTGTTGTTTCAAGCATAACTCGTGACAATATCTTCTATAATACACTAGTCCCAACTAAATATAGGACAGTACAAATATTAGCAAAATTGATCACTCAGTAATTAAGAACATTTGAGTATTCTTGTAACCATGAATATTTAAATTTTTCAAATTTAAATATGAAATTTTTCATAATTTGGAGTAATCAGTTTATGTATACCAGTCATCTTGTTCACCAAATTGTAATGCAATTAATTTAGCGTAAAATTCTGTGATTACACTTTTTACAAAGTTGTACACTCCTGGAAATTGAAATAAGAACAGCGTGAATTCATTGTCCCAGGAAGGGGAAACTTTATTGACACATTCCTGGGGTCAGATACATCACATGATCACACTGACAGAACCACAGGCACATAGACACAGGCAACAGAGCATGCACAATGTCGGCACTAGTACAGTGTATATCCACCTTTCGCAGCAATGCAGGCTGCTATTCTCCCATGGAGACGATCGTAGAGATGCTGGATGTAGTCCTTGCCATGCCATTTCCACCTGGCGCCTCAGTTGGACCAGCGTTCGTTTTGGACGTGAAGACCGCGTGAGACGACGCTTCATCCAGTCCCAAACATGCTCAATGGGGGACAGATCCGGAGATCTTGCTGGCCAGGGTAGTTGACTTACACCTTCTAGAGCACGTTGGGTGGCACGGGATACATGCGGACGTGCATTGTCCTGTTGGAACAGCAAGCTCCCTTGCCGGTCTAGGAATGGTAGAACGATGGGTTCGATGACAGTTTGGATGTACCGTGCACTATTCAGTGTCCCCTCGACGATCATCAGAGGTGTATGGCCAGTGTAGGAGATCGCTCCCCACACCATGATGCTGGGTGTTGGCCCTGTGTGCCTCGGTCGTATGCAGTCCTGATTGTGGCGCTCACCTGCACGGCGCCAAACACGCATACGACCATCATTGGCACCAAGGCAGAAGCGACTCTCATCGCTGAAGACAACACGTCTCCATTCGTCCCTCCATTCACGCCTGTCGCGACACCACTGGAGGCGGGCTGCACGATGTTGGGGCGTGAGCGGAAGACGGCCTAACGGTGTGCGGGACCGTAGCCCAGCTTCATGGAGACGGTTGCGAATGGTCCTCGCCGATACCCCAGGAGCAACAGTGTCCCTAATCTGCTGGGAAGTGGCGGTGCAGTCCCCCACGGCACTGCGTAGGATTCTACGGTCTTGGCGTGCATCCGTGCGTCGCTGCGGTCCCGTCCCAGGTCGACGGGCACGTGTACCTTCCGCCGACCACTGGCGACAACATCGATGTACTGTGGAGACCTCACGCCCCACGTGTTGAGCAATTCGGCGGTACGTCCACCCGGCCTCCCGCATGCCCACTATACGCCCTCACTCAAAGTCCGTCAACTGCACATACGGTTCACGTCCACGCTGTCGCGGCATGCTACCAGTGTTAAAGACTGCGATGGAGCTCCGTATGCCATGGCAAAGTGGCTAACACTGACGGCGGCGGTGCACAAATGCTGCGCAGCTAGCGCCATTCGACGGCCAACACCGCGGTTCCTGGTGTGTCCGCTGTGCCGTGCATGTGATCATTGCTTGTACAGCCCCCTCAGTCTGACACACCGGTGTCAATGTGTTCTTATTTTCATTTCCATGAGTGTATATAGTAGTGCTGTGTCTTCCACTTCCTGTGTTAAAAAACTTCTTTTTGATGAATCAATTGAATCACAACATGAAGTTATAAATTCTCATATTTGTAAATTGTTAACGTAGTAATATTACACTCTGAAGCATAGCACTGTATTAAAAATAGTCATGAATTGTGGAAAAATTAGGAAAGAAGAGAATCAAGTCCCTCATCAGATCTGGCATGTAAAGAATTAAATGGAAAGTACAAGAAGAAGGGACAGAATTATGGGATGTGTTAATGACATCAGGAAGTAGTGTCCATAGTACTAGATGAGGCCACACAGAGCAAAATTTATGGTTTAGGACAGTGAGTGGAACAGATATGGGGTGACCTACAGGAAATAGACATTTTTTTGATTGGTTCATGCACTGCTGTTGGGGGTGGTAAGCAGACAATTGATACGTCATTCATGTCATAAGTTTCTGCCATGTCAGTAGCAAGGAAAAAATGGATGGTAGACCGCTGCATGTTCTCATACAATAACTTTGTTCTAAATGCAGAGTCTGTTATTAAAATGCATGGGATATTTCACTGCATATTATTTTCACAGCTCCAAGTCACAATATAGTCTTATGAAGGGGTATAGCTTTCAGAACTACAGGAAACATGCTTAAAAAGATGCCACTAGACCCTGATAAAAAAAAGAGGAAACCTGAGAATGGTGCCATTGTGAGAGAAGCAATCATTAGGAGGTGCATTACCACTTTCAGTTAACAAGCAAATATAACTGTTGTTTTGGGACCACTGAACAGCCTTGTGCAGTTGATGAAAGGCCTCACCATACCCCATTGTCACTGTGTGGTAGCTGGGGTTCATGTAATTGGATCTTATTCTTTTGAGGAGGACAGTATGACAGTGACAGTGAACCCCAAACACTAGGTACACATTGTTGCATATTTAGAAAATAAATATGTTTGCTAGAAATTACAAAGAAACTGGTAACAGCAGGGCGCAGTTGGGAATATCAGGACGTCAAACTTGAGCTCAAATGAAGGCGTTGCTGGGTGTGGTAAAGTGTTGGCAGTAACCATATAGGGCCACATGTGGCCTAACAATGTGGTGGCCACAAAGCAAGCTCTGAAGGTATGATGTGGGCTGCAGTGCAGTATGGAGGTAATGGCAGCGGTGCCTGATGAAAGAGTTACAGTTCAGACAGTGCTCCAAAAGGGACCACTGTGTAGGCTAGTCCTGGGGACTGGAATTGTATAATATTCACTCTGGCTCTGCTCACATTCACACTTAGTCATTTGAAACTTGGCCAGGGAAACTGATAGCAATGCATTGAGTCAGTCATTCACTTTCTGCTCAGATGATCATTAATGATTGTTGTTGTTCCAATCTTGCCTTTAGTTAGCATATTTTCCAACAAAATTCCATAATCCCTTCAAAACATTCTGTTAGCCACCTCCACATTAGCTGACTGGATGCACCTTCATCAGTCTTTATATCATCTGCACCATTCGCTGGATGTGAGAACATGTTGAACACATTGTTTCTACCATTGGTGCAGAGACAGCTGATAAACACAAGGACTGTTTATTATCAATAGGATGGTGCAACATTGCACTCTGTAAATCCATCCATGGCTGTTGTGAGGAACATTTCTCATTTTAATGTTGTATCATGACCACCAAGATCACCAGACCTGTCCACTTGTGAGCATTTCCTTGCAGGAGTATTTCAAGAAGTAGGTCTATGTTAACAAACCCCAAAGTTCACTGGAACTGAAAACTGCATTTAAAGAAGAAGTGAGTGTGACAGGTCAATGCCTGTTGGACCAACTTATGAGTAACTTCTGGCAGAGAACAGAAGAAGAGAATGGGCACCAGATGGGTGACAAACTTTTGTAAGTGAGAGTTTAAATCAAAAAGAGGATGACAACTGTTGATTTTGTATAAGTAAAAAGTTTTGTTGTTAAAAATCAACATAATACTGTTCATTTGAAAACTGACCCATTTGCTGTAAGCAATAACTAAGGAAATTGTGTGTAGGTGTTACTCTTGAAGAGACTGGTGCAGGAGAGGAAATGTGGTGGACCACATCAAATCAGTCAGGAGACTGATGACCCAATTCTGCAATAATAAAAATGTGAGTCTATTGCATAGGCAGTTACTGTGGGAGGAGAATGTGTGGAGACCCCCAGAGACATACCCAAAGAGCAGTATTCACTGCCCTCATCAGCAGTGAAGGTTGTTGAGTTTGGCTGGAAGGTGGGCGTGTGCTCTTCAGAATCTGTGGTGGGGAATCTACATCTACATACATAATCTACAAACCAACATAAAGAGCAAGGAAGAGGTTTTACTCATGGTATCACATGTTCCAGTTTCTTCCTGATTCAATAGTATGTGGGGCATGGTAAGAATGACTGCTTATATCTCTGTGTGTGATGTAATCAGTCTAACCTTGTCTTCACACTCCCTTTGGGAATGAAACATAACAGGCTGAAAAATATTCTTAGACTTGTCTCTTAATATTGGATCCTGAAACTCTGTGAGTAAGCTCTCACAAGAAAGTGGCATTTATGTTCAAGAGTTTGTCAACTGAGGTTTTTCAAAATTTCCAGATCGCTCTCAAATGACTCAGATATGTGCCCATTTGTGCTGCTTTTCTTTGTATATGTTTAATACACACTAAAGCACCAAAGAAACTGGCACACCTGCCTAATATCATGTAGGGCCCCCGCTAGCATGTGGAAGTTCCACAACACGACATGGCATGGACTCGACTGATGTCTGAAGTAGTGGGAGGGAAATGACACTATGAATCCTGCAGGGCTATCCATGCATAATGGACATGAATGGAGGCAGGTGATCAGACAGGAAGCTTACATACATGCCACCTGTCAGAGTTGCATCTAGATGTATCAGGGGTCCCATATCACTCCAACTATACATGCCCCACACCGTTACAGAGCCTCCACCAGCTTGAACAGTCCCCTGATGACATGCAGGGTCCATGGATTCATGAGGTTATCTCCATACCCGTACACTTCAATCCACTCAATATAATTTGAAACAAGACTTGCCTGGCCAGGCAACATATTTTTCAATGTTAGTGTTGACAGGTGCAGGGAAGACATAAGGCTTTGTGTCACGTAGTCATCAAGGGTACACAAGTGGGCCTTCACCTCTGAAAGCCCATGTCAATAATGTTTCGTTGAATGGTTCACATGCTGACACTTGTTGATGGCCCAGCACTGAAATCTGCAGCAATTTGCAGAAAGTTTGCACTTCTGTTACTTTGTACAATTCTCTACCATCATCCATGGTCCCATTCTTGCAGAATCTTTTCCAGCTGCAGCAATGCCAGAGATTTGATGTTTTACGTGATTCCTGATATTCACTGTATACTTGTGGAATGGTTATATGGGAAAATCCCCACTTCATTGCCAACTCGGAAGTGCTGTGTCTCATCACTTGTGTGCTGACTATAACATCATGTTGAAACACACTTAAATCTTAGTAAACTGCCATTGTAGCAGCAGTAACTGATCTAACAACTGTGCCAGACACTTTTTATCTTATATAGGCATTATCAACCACAGTACTGTATTCTGCCTGTTTACATATCTCTGTTTTTGAATACACGTGCTTATGCCAGTTTCTCTGGCACTTTTGTGTATAATGTCCTATTTGGTATGGGTCACACATATCTGAACAATGTTCTTAGAAGGAACATGCAAGTCATTTGTTAGCAGTTTAGTTTTTTTTGTTTGTAGACTGCATTCTTCCAGCATCATTAATTTGAATTAAAGTGTGCCACCTGACTCACCTACAACTGAGCCTATATAATGATTCCATTACATATCACCATAAATTGTTAAACCCAGAATGAGCTCATTGATTTCAAAAGGTACTCATTAAAGGGCAATGTGTAGAAGGTTGGCGCCATGACCTGAAGTGGTACAAATGGAAGTACATCCTGGATCACCAGCTGCTGCTGGTCCTGAAAGGCTTGAAGGGACATTTGTTGATGGGAATACAGTAGCTAGAGGTGATTGGGATGATCCCCAGGAAGCACCGTCCAAGGTGAAAACAACCCCAGCCGTTTTCTGAATGAACGTGCTCACATCAGAGTGAGAAGCCTAAACCAGTCAATATAAGAGCATCAAATGATGTGGACAAGGAATGGAGGAGCATATCTACCATTCTCTTTCTCTTCACAGTTCTTGTGTGATAGGCATTGACAAATAAATATAATGCTCTGAAACTTCTGCAGATTAAAACTGTGTCTCAGACTGGGACTTGAATGCAAGACTTACATTTTGACAGAGCTATCTGAACACAACTTGCAACCTGCCCATACATTATCCACAAATGTGACTTTGTTTATTTATTAAATGAAACCAAAATATGCTTTACTAGTAACAAAGACAGTGACCTCAACTTGTGTTATTTACACCTGTATTTTCATTTATCAATATCAGCCAGAAATATTTTTTGTTTTTATAATGTATGCATTCCTTGGTTTCTGATTAAATGTTCTGAAATGAATTTGTCTGGAAGTAATAAATTGCCAAGAATGTTTTGTTTTTTGATTGTATCATAGACAAGCAAAATAGCTTTGGAGATGTTTGATACATACTATGCACATTCATGAAGATGTATGTTAGGAAAAGAACTAGCTCATTTATGGAAATTAGAGGACTGCTCAAGTAACAGTTCCCCAACCAGATCCTAGTTCTTTACTTGCAAAACAATGCCAAGAAGTGACATTTTGCTTCTTACCGCACATAAATTTATGTAGATGGGCACCAGTTTTAGAGAGTTTGTTAAGAACCAAAACGCATACAACAGACACACAACAGTTATCAGATACTGTTGTTGTGTCATACGGCAAAGAAGAAATTGACTTGTTAACAAATAAGCTATTCTGAGGTGGACTGTGAGTGGATTTACTACCTTCTCAAAAATTTACTGCCCAAATACAATGAAGTTATACTGCCTCATGAGTGGAGAATGTTCACAGTGGTACCTAATTAAAATTTTTGGAATTTACCAATATTTTGCTAACAGTAGAGTTGTAGAACTTTCCAGAAGTCATTAATATAAAATTGAGACGTGTTAACAGAATGATGTAAGCAAATGTGGGACAAGTGTGTCACTTGAGCATTCTTGTGTTCTAGTCATCTTGTCACCAACCCTGCCCTTCAGATTGTGCCTCAGGTCTGTAAGAGGATTCCATGTAAATGACACATATGACATCTCTGCAATTTCGTCGTTTTTTAAGCAGGCCCGTTATAGATGAAAAAATAATTTTCCGCTCCTCGAACAGCTTCTCAGACCACAAAAATTCCACAACAAAAGTCACAATGATACAAATTCTGCTTCTGTAGAAGACAATCCTACAGAACTTTGCCTTTCTTTTCCCTTTAGTTCCCCAATTGACAATATCACCAATTAGGTTGATATCATATCCTGACGTTGATTTTCTATCTGAGCTTTTGGCTCAGTCAACATTAGCATAACTACTACAGCTTCATTGTCTGCTAACTTATATAATGCATTCCATCTACTGTTGTGTCTTTATGTAACTCGGTACTCTTTTTAAACCTTTCCAATGTATTTTCTTTGGATTACTTTGATGGTGACTGAAGTAATTAACAGTATATCTTATGTCAGATCATGTTATTTGAGTTACATAAAACAAGCAGCCTCATAATTCACTGGACGGCACTTTCTCATGCAGTCTCTTATAAACCTCAACTTCTCTTTAATTCAGTTCCATGGGTATGTCAACTGGCTTGCATTCATTCAAATCAGACGTCTCCAGCAGATTATGCAGATAATTTTTGTGACTCAAAATTAATCCCTTCCCTGTATTTTAATTCCCAAGAACAGTCTCAAACCTCCAAAATCTTTCATTTTAAATTTGCTTCACAAAGCTAATTTGAATTCTTCAGTTTTCATCTTATCATGATGTCATCTACATATAACAAAAAATAAACCTTAGTGCTTAAGTCCCAATACGTATACAGACACTCTTCAGCATTGCTTTGAACAAAGCCTATACTTTCAACAGTCCTACCAAACAATAAATTCCAAAATCTTGAGGTTTGTTTTGAGCCATAAACTGCTTTGTTTAGCTTATCTACAGTACCTAGTTCTACATTAAATGCTACTGATAGCTTTACATGAATTTTCTCATCTACATTTGCATGAAGAAAAGCACCTTTTACATTCATTTGTTTTGCGATCAGTTTTCCATGATTCATAACAGCAATTAATGTTTCCAAGAGTTGTCAACCTTGCTAGTGGAGTATGTGTTTCATTGTAGCCGAGATGTTTTCCTTGATAAGAACCATGAGCAACTTCTGAGCTGTTTTTCTTGTTGTGGGCTTATTTTAAGTGATTGATGTACTGTCAGATGCAAAGTCTTTACTTTTTCCCTGTGATCTACAGTTACCTTCTTTTCCAAATTTCCATGTCTCCATCTTGTTTTCTCTTGATGATGTGGTCCTGTTATGCAGTGCCACATATTTCACCACTGACTTCTTTTCCAACTGCAGAGGGGCAAGGGCTATAAGAGGGCTTCTACACTTAAACAACTCACTACAAAATCACAAAACATGGTTTCCATAATTCTTCTATATTCATATAAGTTCTCAATGCACAACAACTGATACTCAACAAAACTTTTGACATGTTCACAAATTATGTTTCAGTGCTTGACCAAAACCATATGTTCATACTTAACTGGAGCTAGCATAGCATGGGCACTATATAACAACATTCATTTCATTCAAGCATTGTCATGAAGCCCCTTTCTTCTTTGGAGTCCACTGCACTACCAAAGCATGACTACAAAGTGCAAGTGACCCCTCAATGGCTAGTCCAACACATCTGTCACTGTTCTCCGCACATTTTTCTTTCTCATATCTGCACGAAAATTCCAACAAACTCAGGCACAGGAGATACTCTTTACGCTATTTCTAATGAAAATCAGTTTTTTTTATTCACACACACATTTTTATTGGTCTACTAAAAGGAAAGTGAGACATGTTGCTGTGCTCTATAGAAACATGTATCATTACAGATTCCCCCACTGACATGAAAGATGTCATGTGGAATAACTTACACAACTAAAGATAGTGTGGCTTAACTTATAAGTAATATATAAATTAACTTCACTTTATTATTGAGGTTTCATGTGGCATTAATTTAATGTAGTCATTTCTCATTCCTACCAAATTGATTCAGGATCTTCCTTCTTTGGATTCACATTGTCTCAGATATAGGTTCCCTTTTCCCCAGGTAAACCTACCTTCTCAGCCTCATTCCTCTCTTCAAGTCTGGCTACACTCCACCATATAATCATATGCCAAGACTCCGACCATACGCGTTTTACCATTTCTAATATTGAAGATTTCTCCTGAGCATAATGATCTCAAAATCTATATGAAATATTAATTTCTTACTTCCTTCTTTTCTCTTATCATTCCTATTTCTCATCCTATATTATTAAATACGTGTTTTCATAAGTGCCTCTGACTAACTTAGCTTATATTAGTATGACACTCTGTAATTTCTTAACTTGTACCTCATTCTGTCCTAGCTCCCCCCCCCCCTCCCCTGGTCACCTGATGTCACTAATATAAGCTACAACCATTTAACTCATTGGAGAAACGTTTTTATTGTATCGATATTATAAAGTCCTTTTTCGTGTCGACTGATCAGAAGTACTACTTTGAGATGTGGTATCCCTATGGTATTATCTTGAAAGGCCCAGCATATTTTGGGAAAAACTTACTTGTCTGTTTTTTTTTTTTTTGTATCTGAAATCTGACGATACCCTTTTATTAGTATTAAATCATTTATATTAAATGATGGCATTTATGTCCTTTCATTGCATTCGTGCACTCTTAATTCTGCCTCCTATCTTTCTTAATAAAGGGCATTTAAATAGATTTAGCAGAGTTTCTCCAATAAAGTTCTTATTTAATGCTCCAACAAGGAACAATCCTGTTGACATATGAGGTAGTTTATTCAGTATTACTTGGAACTCTGGAATCATCTGAACCCAAGTTGTATGTTTGTCTATGTCCTACATAGATGACCAATTTCCTTCATAATCTTCTCCCAGGAGTTTGATTGTGGGAGGTATTTTGAGATTCATAAATGTTTAACTCACTTCCAAGCTAAAAATTCTTTAAAATTGTTATTTGTAAACTGTGATCCTTGTCAGTCAATAATCTTTTGGGTCTCCTGCATCTATAATATACACTTTCAAGCAGTTTATTACAGTGTCTGTGGTTGCCTTCTTTACAGGATATAATTCTATGTATTTTGACCAACATTCCACTAAAACAAAGATATATGTTACTCCTCCTCTGCCTATTGGGGGTTGTCCAAAAAAAATCTGCTGTCATAAGAGCATATAGAGCTTTTGGTATTATAGAAAACATCTTGTATGATTCATGGTTGCTATTGTCTTCAACTTTTTGACATGTCTCACATATTCTAATTTCCGGTATTTTTCTTATTTTTTGACTTAAATTCTTAAAATAATAAAACTTACTCATACACTTAATAGATTTTGCATTTCAGAATGTCAAAATGCCCATATCCTTTATGTGTGAAATGTATTAATTAATTTTCTATGTTTTGTGAAATACATAGCTTCCACTGTTTGTTATTATTACTTAACTTCCAAAACAATGCTTCTTCCCTTGAGGTCCAAAATAACAGATTTACCTTCTATCAACATTGGTGTTTTTTCACATTTTTTGTAACTTGTCCTTAAAATGCACATTTGTTCTTATATCTAGTTTTATTCTTAATACTAACCTTGTTAGCTCATGATTTCTATAAATTTTTATCAAGAAGTTAATACTGAACATTATTCACAGTGCTTTAGTTCTTGTTATATCATTCATCCCCCAACAACGGAGGGGTATCTGTTGAGAGGCCAGACAAACGTGTGGATCCTGAAAAGGGGCAGCAGCCTTTTCAGTAGTTGCAGGGGCAACAGCCTGGATGATTGACTGATCTGGCCTTGTAACAATAACCAAAACGGCCTTGCTGTGCTGGTACTGCGAACGGCTGAAAGCAAGGGGAAACTACGGCCGTAATTTTTCCCGAGAGCATGCAGCTTTACTGTATGATTAAATGATGATGGCGTCCTCTTGGGTAAAATATTCCAGAGGTAAAATAGTCCCCCATTCGGATCTCCGGGCGGGGCCTACTCAAGAGGGTGTCATTATCAGGAGAAAGAAAATTGGAGTTCTACGGATCGGAGCGTGGAATGCCAGATCCCTTAATCGGGCAGGTAAGTTAGAAAATTTAAAAAGGTAAATGGATAGGTTAAAGTTAGATATAATGGGAATTAGTGAAGTTCGGTGGCAGGAGGAACAAGACTTCTGGTCAGGTGACTACAAGGTTATAAACACAAAATCAAATAGGGGTCATGCAGGAGTAGGTTTAATAATGAATAGGAAAATAGGAATGTGGGTAAGCTACTACAAACAGCATAGTGAATGCATTATTGTGGCCAAGATAGATACGAAGCCCACACCTACTACAGTAGTACAAGTTTATATGCCAACTAGCTCTGCAGATGACGAAGAAATTGAAGAAATGTATGATGAAATAAAAGAAATTATTCAGATAGTGAAGGGAGATGAAAATTTAATAGTCATGGGTGACTGGTATTCAGAAGTAGGAGAAGGGAGAGAAGGAAACATAGTAGGTGAATATGGACTGGGGCAAAGAAATGAAAGAGGAAGACACTTGGTAGAATTTTGCACAGAGCACAACTTAATCATAGGTAACACTTGGTTCAAGAATCATAAAAGAAGGTTGTATACATGGAAGAAGCCTGGAGATACTGACAGGTTTCAGATAGATTATATAATGGTAAGACAGAGATTTAGGAACCAGGTTTTAAATTGTAAGACATTTCCAGGGGCAGATGTGGACTCTGACCACAATTTATTGGTTATGACCTGTAGATTAAAACTGAAGAAACTGCAAAAAGGTGGGAATTTAAGGAGATGGGACATGGATAAACTAAAAGAACCAGAGGTTGTACATAGTTTCAGGGAGAGCATAAGGGAAAAATAGATAGGAATGGGGGAAAGAAATACAGTAGAAGAAGAATGGGTAGCTTTGAGGGATGAAGTAGTGAAGGCAGCAGAGGATCAAGTAGGTAAAAAGACGAGGGCTGCTAGAAATCCTTGGGTAACAGAAGAAATATTGAATTTAATTGATGAAAGGAGAAGATATAAAAATGCAGTAGATGAAGCAGGCAAAAAGGAATACAAAGGTCTCAAAAATGAGATCGACAGGAAGTGCAAAATGGCTAAGCAGGGATGGCTAGAGGACAAATGTAAGGATGTAGAGGCTTATCTCGCTAGGGGTAAGATAGATACTGCCAACAGGAAAATTAAAGAGACCTTTGGAGATAAGAGAACCACTTGTATGAACATCAAGAGCTCAGATGGAAACCCAGTTCTAAGCAAAGAAGGGGAAGCAGAAAGGTGGAAGGAGTGTATAGAGGATCTATATTTACTTGAGGACAGTATTATTGAAATGGAAGAGGATGTAGATGAAAATGAAATGGGAGATACGATACTGCATGAAGAGTTTGACAGAGCACTGAAAGACCTGAGTCGAAACAAGGCCCCCAGAGTAGACAACATTCCATTGGAACTACTGACGGCCTTGGGAGAGCCAGTCCTGACAAAACTCTACCATCTGGTGAGCAAAATGTATGAGACAGGCGAAATACCCTCAGACTTCAAGAAGAATATAATAATTCCAATCCCAGAGAAAGCAGGTGTTGCCAGATGTGAAAATTACCGAACTATCAGTCTAATAAGTCACAGCTGCAAAATACTAATCTGAATTCTTTACAGACGAATGGAAAAACTGATAGAAGCTGACCTTGGGTAAGATCAGTTTGGATTCCGTAAAAATGTTGGAACATGTGAGGCAATACTGACCCTACAACTTATCTTAGAAGCTAGATTAAGGAAGGGCAAACCTACATTTCTAGCATTTGTAGACTTAGAGAAAGCTTTTGACAATGTTGACTGGAAAACTCTCTTTCAAATTCGGAAGGTGGCAGGGGTAAAATACTGGGAGTGAAAGGCTATTTACAATTTGTACAGAAAACAGATGGCAGTTATAAGAGTTGAGGGGCATGAAAGGGAAGCAGTGGTGGGGAAGGGAGTGAGACAGGGTGGTAGTCTCTCCCAGATGTTATTCAGTCTGTATATTGAGCAAGCAGTAAAGGAAACAAAAGAAAAATTTGGAGTAGGTATTAAAATCCATGGAGAAGAAATAAAAACTTTGAGGTTCACCGATGACATCGTAATTCTGTCAGAGACAGCAAAGGACTTGGAAGAGCAGTTGAACGGAATGGATAGTGTCTTGAAAGAAGGATATAAGATGAACAGCAACAAAAGCAAAATGAGGATAATGGAATGTAGTCGAATTAAGTTGGGTGATGCTGAGGGAATTAGATTAGGAAATGAGACACTTAAAGTAGTAATTGAGTTTTGCTATTTGGAGAGCAAAATAACTGATGATGGTCGAAGTAGAGAGGATATAAAATGTAGACAGGCAATGGCAAGTAAAGCGTTTCTGAAGAAGAGAAATTTATTAACATCGAGTATAGATTTAAGTGTCAGGAAGTCATTTCTGAAAGTATTTGTATGGAGTGTATCCATGTATGGAAGTGAAACATGGACAATAAATAGTTTGGACAAGAAGAGAATAGAAGCTTTCAAAATGTGGTGCTACAGAAGAATGCTGAAGATTAGATGGGTAGATCACATAACTAATGAGGAAGTATTGAATAGGATTGGAGAGAAGAGAAGTTTGTGGCACAACTTGACCAGAAGAAGGGATCGGTTGGTAGGACATATTCTGAGGCATCAAGGGATCACCAATTTAGTATTGGAGGGCAGTGTGGAGGGTAAAAATCGTAGAGGGAGACCAAGAGATGAATATACTAAGCAAATTCAGAAGGATGTAGGTTGCAGTAGGTACTGGGAGATGAAGAAGCTTGCACAGGATAGCGTAGCATGGAGAGCTGCATGAAACCAGTCTCAGGACTGAAGACCACAACAACAACAATATTATTCATTCCTAAAAGTAGTCACAATAATGCATCTGCATCTATATTTTCTGAATCCTTTATGTATTTAATTTGTATTTGGTATCCCTTAGCATAATACATTTCTCATTAATCTGTTGTGTGATAATCTTTCCATAACGAAAGATAATCCCTGATTATGTGAATATATTATGATCTTGAACCCCAAATGAGCAAATCAAACATTTTTATACTCCATACAATAGCTAGTAATTCCTTTCTGTTGTCATATAATTTGGTTCATGTGTCTCAAGACTTGTGCCACTGAATGCTATTGTTGTGTGATCTACTAACTCAGGATGCCATTCACCATGGAACAGTCAACACATGGCATATTCAGAAGCATCAGTTGCTAACTTAAAGACTTATTGCATTACCAAATGTCACAAATTTGGTGCAATTAGCAATATCTGGTTAGTATTACAGAACACTTCAGATGTTACTTCTTCCTACATCCATTTTGTTTTTTGTTTCAGTAATGACAATTATCTGGGTTCATTCATGAGTTGGCCTTGTTCATAGCATTGACAGAATCTCGTTAATCCCAGAAATGAGTGTAATTCAGAATGAGATTTTCACCCTGCAGTGGAGTGTGCACTGATACAAAACTTCCTGGCAGATTCAAACTGAGTGCCGGACCGAGACTCGAACACGGAACCTTTGCCTTTCATGGGCATGTGCTCTATTGACTGAGCTACTCAAGCATGACTCATGAACCTTCCCCGCAGCTTTTATTTTGCCACTACTTTGGCTCCTAACATCCAAACTTCACAGAAGCTTGAGTAGTTCAGTTAGTTGAGCACTTACGTGCAAAAGCCAAAGGTTCTGAATTTGAGTCTTGATCTGGCACACAGTTTTAATGTGTCAGGAACTTTCATATCAGTGCACAGTCCACCACAGAGTGAAAAACTCATTTACAAAATTTTTTGAAAAAAAAAAGAATCATCTCCAAAATACATCCATAAATAAATTTAATAATTAGTGTTAGATTGTGCAACTAATAATATGAATTTTATCTATGCTAGAAATTTCATAATTTCAATTATTATTAAAAGAAGAGTAATTTCAATCATACATACAGAGTGTAATGAATTAATTTCTTTTTATACACTTTAGCCTGAAACATAACACATCGTATACAAAACCATATGAAGTTCTATCAGTTAGACAACTGATTTATTTATTTACATTTCACGTTCTGTAGTACCCAAACTGAGGAGCAAATCTCCAAGGTCATGGAACATGTCAGTAGATGAAATTGCAACATAAAAGAAATAATAGATAAAAATGAAATGTTTATGAACCGAAAAAAGCCAAGCCATAAGTTTAAGTAAACACAATCAACAATACAACAAGAATCAGCTTAATTTTTCAAGGAACTCCTCGACAGAATAGAAGGCGTGACTCATGAGGAAACTCTTCAGTTTTGATCTGAAAGCGCATGGATTACTGCTAAGCTTATTGTAAATGGATGCAGCAGGATAGTGCACACCTTTCTGCACAGGAGTTAAGGAAGTCTGATCCAAATGCAGGTTTCATTTCTGCCAAGTATTGACTGAATGAAAGCTGCTTATTTTTGGGAATAAGCTAATGTTGTTAACGAGGAATGACAGGAAGGAATATATACATTGAGAGGCCAACATCAAAGTACCCAGACTCATGAACAGGGGTCGACAAAAGATTCATGGATTTAAATCTCTTATTGCCCAAACCACCCGTTTCTGAGCCAAAACTATCCTTTTAGAATGGGAAGAGTTATCCTAAAATATAATACCATATCACATAAGCAAATGAAAATAAGCAAAGTTGACTAATTGTCATGTCGAATGATCAGTTGCTTCAGATACCATTCAAATAGTAAAAATAGCAGCATTAAGTCTATACCAGAATCAATAGTATACATGGTACTGGTTATTTCTGTAAAAAAGGTAATGTTAGAGAAGTGCGTCCCATTATAAAAGTCAAAGACAACTATCTGCATGGCTTTGATGTTTGGCCTGATCTGACAAGCTTATTTTGTGTAGGAGAACCTTCCCTAACCCATTGTGAAGCCTGAGCCTTAGTCTAAACATCATAACAATAGACCTACATCTCATCACCAGTTATGATTCTCTTAAGGAACATCTCATTCTCATTTGCGTGACCCAAAAGCTCTGCACAGATCATGAGGTGCAGGTTTTTATTTTCTTGACTCATGAGCTGTGGGACAGACTTAGTGGGGTATTTTCCAAGAATGATTGCCTATCGAAGTCACGGGGTCCAAATGATAAATATCGAATTTGTGATTGTAAATCAATCATGCATTTCTGGTGGCAGGCGTTGTGATCAATTATTTGTGATCATCATTTTCATATGTTTTCCGTCATTCCCGTAGTTGCTCTAAGTTACATACATCTGTGAATTAATGGCAAAAAGGGAATTGTTCCTGTAGCATACACATCACATGGACTTTCACATAACGACAACACTGACGACGAGTAAGGTAAGTCATCTCCTTTGTTATTACAAGTATTTTTGTAAAGGTTGCCTTTTGTCATTGCTGTAGTGACCACCATAAACATACACATAACATCCGTCACCAGAGTCGCGTAATCGATGTAGGATCGGACGTTCAATATTTATCGTTTGGACACCACAACTTCGATGGACAAGTATTCTTCAAAATTACCCTTGGTGACAGCACAATGCATTCCAAGACGCTGTATCAGAATTTCATGACATGATCCAACTGAAATGTTACTTTCCTCTGCAATCTCTTAGTCAGTCTGTCTTCAATTGGCATGCGCAATTTCATTGACGTTCCTGACATGAGCGTTGTCGGTAGATGTCGAAGGCGTCCTTAATGAGGGACATAATTGACTTCCTTTTTTAAACTGTGTGAACCATTCATAACACTGAGTATGGCTTAAGCAATCATCACCGTAGGCTTCCTACATTATTTTGTGTATCTCTGTGAAGGTTTTCTTGCTTTGCACGCAAAATTTAATGCGGATGCATAGTTCCTCTGACTCTGCATCTTGAAATTTGCAAACTGTACAACACATCATTCTACTCAGTACAATACTGAACAATAACTGACAGATATACAACAATGAAACTTCCGGCAATTGCACATTACACACCGACGTGTGCAAGGGTGCCAACCGCATTTCACTTCAACTCACCATTGGTGCCAAGTTTTCGGTGTTCCAGAATTTATTGAACAGATTTCATACAACAAAAATTACTCTCTGTTCCCTGGAAAATTTAGATGTGTAGCATTCTACCCCATTTCCTGTATTTTCATTTCCTTTATCCCAATTTTCTGTATGATTCAAATCGCCTCTTTCTTTATTTAGGATATCCAGACATTCTACAAATGTCAATAACTGTTCTATGGTAGCTCATCCGCTATAACACAGTTCTTTGCATGCGAAATAAGGCAATCTACTTACTCGCACTTGAACCACATGGTTTTCATCTAGTGGATTATCTAAATAGTTAGACCTTGTCAGATGGTACTCAGTACATTTCTTATGTATTACCATAAACTTACTTGGGATCTAATAACTCTAGTATCAATTTTTCCTCCAAACTTGTGGACCAACACTTTTTCTTAAATTTTTCCTGAAAATCTTCCCATGATTTAAATTCCTCTGAATGAGCTCTTCACCATTCTGCTGCATCAGCTAATAAATGCAAAATTTATTTTTTAGTATCATCCCATTTCTGACTCATATTTCGAGAAAATACTTTTAAGAAATACTTTGGGTGTACTTCTCCTTCTGGTTTAAACTTTGGAGACTGTCAGCACAACTAACTCCATTTTGTATTTGTAATTTTTCTAATAATTCTCCTAATAATAGATGTAGTTATTTTGCTTCTAAGTTCCTACTGAGTGTCTTCTAATTCATTCCATAAATTCTGTAACTCACCCTTATTAATAATAGTATCATCCACAGAATTAGAGAAAGCACTGTTGATATCTACAGTTTTTTTGCGGTATCATTTTTTCTAGATGCTTTTCCAAGTCAGTTTAAGTATTTGGATCACTAGATATTTCAATAAGTTATTTATTTCGTTCTAATATTTCTATACTATCTTGAGCCTCTGGTATTTTTATTGCATATAGTTTCATAATTGCTCAGAGATGATTTCTGTAACAGTCAGCTCATCACTTATATTTTTAAAACATATTTTCACATCTTGTCTTACTATATTATGATGATTGACTATTTTCTTTTTTGATTCCTAAGATAAATTAGTTAATGTTTCCTCTAATTTGGAATTTTTATCTATTTTTGGAGATAAATCATCTAATTTTTATTATTTTGATATAGTTCTTCTAGCTTATCTGCTGTTTTGAACTTTTCTAATACTCTAAATTCATCCCGAATTTCCACCAAGCCCATACTATCCGTCCTTTATTTAAATTACTGTACAACTTAAAGCTTACATCACTCTAAAAACCCTATTTGTTTATCAAAATTTTTACACCATCACCCAATGTTATTCAACATCGTTCACAAATAGTTATTTCAAATTAAATAACTACATACAAATTCTGGAGGCAGTACAGTATACAGCTCACATAATTTGCTTCACCAGCTGTAGTGTCCTGTTGATGCCACCATGTGTGTAACGCAGTCTCAGACAGTCAGTGTGCAGCCGTTGCCATTGTCAGTTGGACTGCCGCTGACTGCGAAGCGATGTTGTGCAGCCATCAATGCACCCATCACCGTCAAAACTGCTCACCAAAAATCTTCTCTGTAGTCAGATTATCTTCTAGTGATTTACATGCCGAGAACATACTACAACACGTGAATAATATTCGTTGTTGACTTGGTTGCTATGACAAACAGGTATTCCTTATGTTAAACACCATGACAATCTAAATTGTTTGGGTTTATTTAAAGTCATAATCCCTTTAGTTTGAATAATGTCACTGTCGTCAGGCCTGGATTTACAGGGTGGCAGAGGGAAGGGCAGGGGGAACCGGCATATCTGTCCTGGTTGGCAATTTCAGGAGCTGCCAAATTCATAATCTTGAATAAAAAAGAAAAACACCTTGTTCCACAAAGTGCCTATCATCAAGCGCACATTACTCAATCGATAATTCATATGATTTTGACACGCATCTCAGTTGCTTTTTGAACATTTTGAACACATTCTAAGTTGATTTCCGAATGAGTTATAAGATGATTTTTGAATGTGTGCATAGTGTACATGATGTCTGCCAGGGGAATCCCTCTCGCATCTAGAAATAAAAAACTTTCCTGCAGACAAAAGGGTACAGCGCTGTACAAGCTGAGCCAAATAAACCAAACGGTGGAATGCCAATTACCATTTGTTTATGTGGTTGATTGGATGGGCAAATGATCAATGTTGTTGTAATTATTAGCAGAATCTATAGATTCAGATTATCAGAGTGGAAATAAATGACTAACAAGATAACAGGTAAGGAAGATTACACAGTGTCTTCTCGGTGTGTCCAAGAAAATGAAAGTCTGACAGAAAATTTTCGCCAGATCACTACACTACCAGTAGTACAGTTCCTGGTTACCATGTTGGCTTAAGTTCTGTTCTAGGAACAGTGCAGATAATGAGTCGTATGAATACATAATAGTGCCTAACCAGAAAACAAACATGGGATAACTGTACTTGTGATTCTGGCAGGGTTAGTGAAGTTAGCTGGAGAATTGGTTTTTTCAGTGGCGGAATAGTTACAGAATTAGTGATGGCCAGATTGTTAGATCAAGGAAGGGAAAGAAATGGGGACATCACACAAATGATATGGAAGAATACGGCAATTCCAAATTTATATAAAAAATTTGATCTCATGCTTGAGAAACTGGAGCGTATGAATGAAATGTGAAACTTTTTCCTAACATAAACCTTTTTGTCTGTAGTAGACCTAATAGGTGTAATAGGTGTTTGATATCAGTATTTTGTGAATTATGTTCTATTGTTTTATTTACGTAAATGAGGTACGTAAAAATGACAGATTTGTGCCAAAACAGCCTCGCTTTTTTAGCGAGTGTTACAATTGCTGAAATATTAGAAAGGCCTCTTTCGTTTTATCTAGCAGCCAGTGACAAAATAGACGTAGTCAAATCAAGGAGCCGCACCAGTTGGGTACTATTCCTATTAACAGCTTTTTCAGTATTAGACAATGACATTTTGATTTCTTGTGTAGCAAAACATTTGACGACCTTTGAGGCAACAGATTCTTTCACAGAAAGGAAAGCATGCAGTGTAAAGCTATAGTGAGATTAGGGAGGAAAAAAAAATGCTGGGACATAAGGATTGAAGGAATGTGTTTTGTTTTGCTCGTCTCTTGTCATTACTGGTTTTATGTTACCTATATTTAATTTTATGTCACAAAAAAGAGAATGTTATTAGCTAACAGACAATAAAGAGTGGAAATTTTCTTAAGAGTTCTTATTCTTCCAGATACAAATAATCCCTCCCAGTACTAACCGTGAGTCTATTTTTAAGTGGAGGTAGAATGTCAAACCAGCCAACTGGGACCAGGAGAGGCACCACAGGACATTTTAATTTCCACTGTCCTGAATGTAGGTTTGATGGCTTCCATTTCAAAATACACAAGTTCGAATTCCACAGAGTGAAATACAGTGATGTGCTACAGAAGAATGCTGTGTGAAGAGCCTTAGCACTGCAGTTTGACACACTCAACCCTTAACTCATGGGATGTGGTCTCTCAGACTGCGCAAAAATTTTCTAACTCGCTCTCCAAGGCCAGTTGTGGTGGAAGGATTCTATACTCCCCCTATCCTCCTTAAACTGCCAAGCCTACAATGTTTTGTTGTAGGTTGCATTATTGCCTTCTGTGTTTATTGTTGACTCGTGTTATTGATATGTGTTGGAGTCTTCTAGACCATGCGTAGTGAACTACGTACCTGTTTTCTTCAGTACGATACTGTATAGCTCAACATGTGTTGGAACGAATGTGTCATTCTTAACTTTTACATGATAGATGAAATTGTTAGTCAGTCTATGGAGGAAGGCGTTAGTGCTAATAAGTGAAATAAATGAAAAGACGACAATTTTACATTAGCCAGTGATCACAGTTCTGCTAACAAACTATAGTATCATTCAGAGGAAGAACTTCAGGAAAATTGTGATGGGGATCTGTGTTTTTTCAGTGAAATACTTTAAGTGTATGTTAAAATCAAATGTGTTGTGAGTGGTGATAAGAAAAATGTAGTTCCAAGAAATGAATTTCAATTTGACAGATTTTCTTTTTCTACAAATACCTATTGTGTGGAATTTTTATGCGCAAATTTAAACCCTGGAATTTAGTTTTATTTGTAAATTTATTTGCTACAAAGATTGTATAATTTTTCAGAATATAACATTCAGTACTCTAACAGTCAATTTATGTGCACTATTTAAAAGAACCACACAAAATTATGTCCTTTTGTGTGATAAACAGTAAAATGCTGCAGGCTTTGTTTAATGTAATAAAATAAACTATAAGCATTTAAACAACACATAAATAATTGCAAAATTAAAAGTTATATAACATAAATTAAAAATTTCAAATGACTTTTGACTTGAATCTCAGTTTAAACATAGGGGCCCAGAGACTCCTCCTCACGGTATACGTTACAGAAAAGTCGCCTCACGAGTTAAGGGTTAAGACGGAATAACATGCCTTACATTTTCTCAAACATATATGTTCTATATCAAACTTTTCAGAAATATATTCGCGGCAAAATAAACATATTTCTGAAAAATCGTTTTTTTAATACCATCGAACGGGGTTACTTTTGGTCAGTTTTTCATATTTTCACTTGTATATTAATAAATAAAAAATTCAATAAATGGATTTACAACATCAAAATAGAGTTTTAACCAATTAACAAAGTATAAGGAAGTAAGCTGTATCAACGATTTTAAAGAAATTATCTTTTTTTTATTTTTTAACTATTTTTAATTGTTGGAACAAAGTAACCTCTGCTCAGGGCTACTTTGGACCAGTCACTTATTTTAATAGAAACTGAATACAGATCACATGTTGGACTATGTAACCCTTTACACAACAATCAGGTAATTAAATGACAATACAAAGTACCAAAAGAATTATGTACTTGTTTAAATACCTATAAAGAAAACAAAATTTTAGATTTGATTTGAAAAAAATGAAAAACCTTTACTTTTGTTCTACAGACTTTCTTAATGTTAATTATACCAACTCAAAATCAGCCATCTCAGGAACATTAAAGTGTCCTTGTTTCCTGAGCTTGGGAGTGTTGATTTGTTTCTTCATCTCAGCCCACACATAAACAACAATATCCTTTTTGTCAGGCCACTTCCAGGACTTTTTGGTCTTGCTCATACAATCTACTGTAGGGCCAAACTCTCCCCCATTAGGCAGTTTTATTATCAAACCTGGATAGTTCTTTCCCTCATACATGACAATAACAAAGTCACCTACTTTCAAGTTTTATTTTAATGATTCTAGGTCTGGTGCCATTAGTTTTTCCTTGATACACTTTATGGTACCAACTTGTTCATCAAAATCTTCAGATTCACTTTCAGTTAAAGAAAGGTGTGAGCCATCATCAGAAGCACTGTCATCATGAAAACTGTTGGTACTTACTTTCTACACTGGGCCCCTGTTTTCGGCTTAGGTTTAGAAGTTGATGTGCCTTCGAAGTCTATTTCCTTTTCGCTTGACTCATCAAGCAATTTTGAACAAAAACTTTTTCCAACAGGAACATGAAACTTCTTATTTTTCTGAATTTGTCACATCCTTCCTTTTTTCTGCAAGGTGTTGCATGGAACTTTCTCCCATTAGACTTTTCCTAGGGCTGTTGAAGTTATCATGTTGAGGCAAGCACTGGTTCTGTCAAAATGTATGATACCTGTAATTTTTTTTTTTTTAAGCCAGATATCATGTTATCCTTCTTCTCTAGATACAGACAATCAACCAGCTGTTTTAACAGATTAGGAAATTGATCCTTGGGCAAGCCTGTCATTGATTTGCTTTTTTTTCTCCTTCCACAAAGTCAATATCTTATGCCACTCCATTTTCATAGGGCTATAGTAAGTGGTTGGATGATATGTGTCGAGTTCGGTGGCAGACACACAAGCTTTACATTGTTATCCTCACAAGTTTTTACAATTTCTAAGTTGATAGGGGAACTTAAGTTGTCCCAAATCACAGCCTTGACACCAGGCAGGTTTTTCAACTGAGGAAGTAAGGTGGTCATAAACCAATCTTGGAAGTCCCTGATTCAAACCACCCACTTTTTGTTCTGTTGTACCTGCATCCTGTGGGACCATCTTCAGTCCATGTAGACAATAAATGTTCACAATTATACACCACATAGGGTGGTGACATCTCTCCACAGCTGCTTCCACAAAACATTAAAGAAATACAACTTATGCATTCAACATACCTCTGCTGCCTTTTACAAATGATCTTGCTTACTGCAGGGTCATTTCGCAGCTTTGTCTCATAATAATTCCATATGTTCTCATCTGGAACATTACTGAGAACAGTTTGTACATTGTCAAAATAATCATTGTCTACCGTTTCATCAATAACAGCCTTTACTCACTTAATTTTGCTTAGTGTGACATTTTCTAAATGACACTACCCAATCAAGACTTGGAAAGTCATTTTTAAAACTCTTTACTGAATGCTCCTGTTTGTCAAGATAGTATTTTATGGAGTATCTTAAATCAAGATCAGTGATAGGAAACCCAAATGTAACTAACTTGTCAATATGAGCCTCAGTGGCTTGTTCTTCTTCTTGATTGAAGGCTGTAGGATGGCCATGTTTTTTTTTGCAGGTAGGCCTACCAGTATGGGTAGCCCATAGATTTTAAGCTTATTTATTATTGTGCTTCTAGGTACACTGTAATACTGACTTGCACGTTGTTGTGTTCTTACTCCACTTCGTATGTCCTTCAGGCAAGCTTCTAAAGTCTCAGTATTATAAACAGTGTACTTTCTTGAACCAGGCTTTCTCATGTAGGTTCTCATCATTGTACAATCAGCAGCTGGAACAAAAACAGCTAAAATAATATTGCACAACAGTAATGTATACAACAATGTTAGTAAAAATATTTTCATTATAATCAGGAACTAAAAACATATTTGTAAATTGATGGGGCTACTTTAGTTCAAATTAGGCCTGGTACAAAGTAGCACCAAAAAACTAGTTTTTAGGTGAAGTTTACAAAAAGTTAAAACTGTACCGTTTAAAAAAAAAAAAAAAAAAAAAAAAAAAAAAAAAAAAAAAAAACGAGGAAAAACAATTATCACACAGTGGTAACAGATTGCGAAAGATGATATTTTGACACTTAGCATTATTTTTATCTTGTTACTGAATTTGTCCTAGATGAAAAGTTTGGAAGTAAACAAATCACACATCGCAACAAAGGTTTAGAAAGACTCCAGTATTGCCAATGGTAAAAATTATGAATTACCCAAAGTATTAAAATATCCTCAAGTAGGGCATAAAATATGGTAGATTTTAAACCCAAAACTACCAATATATCTTGTTTTGTTCATTCAGCACAAAAAGTAACCCTGCAAGGAACAAAGTAACCCTGGTTCAACAGTATTTTTGACGTCCTATCTCAAAGGCTAATGAGGGGGGAATGGGGGAGGCACTATCAAGTTTTTGTGCCAGTTCTGAAATATCGTAGGTCTGGGGCTGGCTGTCGTTTGGACCTTTACAGCGTGTATGCTTACAATACAGTTTTGATGACTCATTCACTTCTGTTCCCCTGGGCAACAATGTACATCTTCCCATTTTTCATAAAATTTTATTTTTAGTTTCTTGTTACAGCTCTCTTATTTTATTTCCTCTCGTGTATATCGCTCACTTAGGATGCCACCTAAGGTGTTTTTCTTTCTGTGGGTTGATTTTAAGTGATCAATATATTGCAAGATGCCAAGTCTTTACTCATTCCCTGTAATAACAGGTACCTTCTTTTCCAAATTTCCTGGTCGCTTCTTATTTTCTCTTGATGTTGTGGTCCTGTTATGCAGCACCATGTATTTGACAGCTGACTTCTTTTCCGATTGCTGAGGGGCGAAGGCTGTAAGAAAGCTTCTACATTTAAACAACTCACTCCAGGTGATCCAAATTACACATGCACCATTGCTTTCTACACTGTGCCAGCATTTTTCTTTCTCATATCTAAACTTAAATTCCAACAAACCCAGGCTCTTTACGCAGTTACTAATTAAAGTCATGTTTTTTTCACACACACTTTTTTCATCAGTCTAGTAAAAGGAAAGTGAGACATGTTGCTATGCTTTCTAGCAACATGTACCAATCTACTACATCATGGTTTTTTACATTGTTGTTTTATGGTAATTAACATACTGCCAACAGCTTCTTTTCATTTATTATTCACATCTTTTCTGCTACAGTGTGAAGCTATTCTTCTTCATCTGATCTGTTAAAGATGTCACTGAAAGTCTCCGAAACATCTTTGATGTACATTTCTGCATTTACAGCTAAGACAAAACAGTCTTCCACCCATGCTGGATGTTTTCTTTCTCTTACACTTTGTGGATTTCAAGAGATTTCATACCTTCAGGTTCATTATCAGTTGATATGGAACAATTTCTGTAGTCACTAAGATTTTTCAGTGGTAACCTCATCATTTGTGTTTTCTTTGCAAGAGGACCTACCTTTATTACTGAAATCAAAGAGATTTTCATCAGATCTGATGTTTCTTCCAAGAAAGATGATTATCTCTTTCAGACACAACAACTGATAATCATTAACACATCAAAACCACAATCAAGTCAAGAGCTAAAGGCAGGGGTGTCAATGAAGAACAACATTTAGAATGGCAGTCACATTTATCACTGACACCAGCATACAGTCAGAACAGATCTAAAATTCCTGGATGGAGAGTGCTCCTATTTCCACAAACAATGATTTTTTTTCAGAATCTGTATCAGTGCAGTTGATGCTGCTACAATGCATGTAATTGACCAATGAACTTCTACAGAAGCTAACATGCAAGCTGCTCACCATCACGAGTGACACTATTACCGTTGCTCCCACCTGAGCCTGTCAGCATCTGGTTGATGTCCCATCAGCACATCTCCAGCCAGCTGAGCCTGTCAGATACTTCCCAATGTTCCATCAGCCCATTGCTCATCCAACCAAGTCCATCAGTTTTCTGCCAACATCACACCATCCCACTGCTTTCCAGCTGAGCCTGTCAGCATCCTGCTGATGTTCCAATGACCTTTCATTTATCAATGCTGGCTCCTTTGCAATCAGCCCTGTCACTGAACTAGTGTTGGATTGGTGCGTGCAGAAATGCCTTCTCCTCCACCAACATTGTTAATGGGCTCCAATGAGTCTCCAGTCATTGCTGTCACCACACTCTACACTGTAGTCGTCCCTGCTGCTATAGGTCCCTCCACAGCTGTCCCTGTTGCTGCACTGATGACATGTCGTCTGTTGCCCTTGATACCACTAACAGGTTAAGCAAGTTGCTGTCACACTGCCACATTGCCGGCGCTGCCAATGCTGGATCTCTCGATGCCACCATCACATTTTCTGTGTCACTTTCTTCTTCGGGTTGAAGCATTGCTCATATTGCCTGTTCCTCTTTCCTTCATCAGGCATGTAGTGGGGATGCAAATCCCTAGGCCACAACTAATTCCACCACCATCATCACCTCCTACCAGCCGGCATGCCTTACTCAATGAGAACCCTACCCTTCTATTGTTTTTCAGGTCGCCAGTTGTGCTGGCCTTTCCTGTCAGTTTTATCAGTGCCACACTGGACACCTCTCCAGCCCATCAGCATTGTTGCAGCTTGGGTGGCCACTATTGACTGAGAATTGCCTTTCATCAGTCATTGTCCATTGCCACCAAATCTGGCACCCTGGTCCCTGGGCACCTGCTCCTGATAGCAGCCGTATTGCCTCCAAACTGGCTTTGCCACCTCTTCTTAAGGGGAAGAGGATACTGTAGATGCCTCGGATCTAGTGTATAACAACAGGTATGTGTTCCAGGCTGCCACCATTCCAGGGCTCTGGTAACATAACCAGAAAAGATACAGGAAAACAGCCTGACAATAACATAGAACACAACATTGTTGTTAACTGCATCTCCCACAGACACCATGGTAACATGTGGCACCAGCTTTGCTGTTAGTGGTATGAGAGTCGGAGTATCATTGCGGCAATATTCACCATTCAGAACCTGTTCTCTTTGGGAATCTCTCCAGGCCAAGTGCTGATCACATTCAGTAGTCTCTCAGTAGTGGCTAATTGCAGTGATTCATTCTGAACTGCATCAAAGTCTTCACTCTGTATCTAGTCCAAGTTCTCCACACTAGCCGCTGATGCCTTCACTTCAAGCAACATCTGAGTCTTCACTCCAGATCTTGTCCGAGTTCTCCATGCTAGGCTGAAGCCAGCTTGCTCACACAGACCATCAGTGCACAGCTCACCATTGCTTCCTGATTATGTCTGCAGTGTCTGCAGCTCATCTGATGTAGCCATCTCAATAGTATCAAATCATGCATTGACAACATTATAACTAACATGTCCCACTTTACATGCAGTGCATCAGTTCTGAAGCTTGCCATTTCTGACCACCACGCAATACAGGTATTGATAGAAGCTGAAAATCCTCATGTCAATAGAAAAGAGAAACAATATGTAACTAAAAGAATCACCAATGATGACAATGTTAAAGATCTCAACAGTTTGCTGAAAAGCTTACAATGGGGTGAAAAAAACAGCATTACTTTCAGTGAATTTGCATCAGATTTTTATTATTGCTTCAGTATTTCATGCCCAGAAATGACCTTTACAGTAAATGACTGCAAAAAGAGACAAAAAAATAACTGGATAAATCATGAAGTAAAAACAGCAAGAGAGAAACTTAGACTTTTCCAATATGCAATGGTAAATAATAACAATAATAATAGACTAAAGGTAGAATTTAAGAACTATCATGATTATTATAAAGACCTGCTGCTAGAAACTAAAAGTAAATATGTAGCCACAATGTTAAGGAACTCTACTAACACTGGACTAGCTGTTTGGAAAGTAATAAATAGCTTTAGGGATTGTAAGGACAGATCTACTAGTGATTTTACTATAAACCATAAAGGGCGTATCATGAAACTTCAATGTCAGATTGCAAATGTTTTTAATGAGTACTTTTCTTCTGTTGGAAAATCTGTCAATGACCATTTTAAGAATCTTCAGTATAGATATAAGGGCATACCAATCAAACAAAGCATATACTTGGCCCCAACCAATAGCAAGGAAATCCAAACCATAGTAAGGTCATTAAAAAATACAAAATCAACAGGCTATGATGGATTGTCTATCAGTACACTGAAAAGATGCATAGACAACATATCTGATGCCATGGCCACAGCAGTAAATGATGTAATTGCATCAGGTTGTTTCCCAGATAGTCTAAAGATAGCACAAGTAACCCCGATTTACAAGAAAGGTGATAAATCAAAAATTGAGAACTACCGTCCCATCTCAATCTTACCTGCATTTTCTAAGGTAGTTGAGAAAGTTATTTATACTAGAGTAATGACATTCCTGAGTCAACACAATTTAGTATTTGAAAATCAGAATGGCTTTATGAAAAACAAGTCAACTTCAGTAGCCGCAGCACAATTAATAGACAAAATAATAACTGCCATAGAGAATAAGGAGTATGTAACTGGAGTGTTCCTTGATCTAGAAAAAGCTTTTGATTGTGTCAACATCACCATATTACTTGACAAGCTATGGAACCTAGGTATTAGAGGAACTGGCTATGATCTAATAAAATCCTATATGTGCAATAGAAAACAATTTGTCTTGCTTAAAACAAAAAGTGGGTCTTTCAAATCTAAAATTACTGATATCGAATATGGAGTGCCTCAAGGTTCTGTCTTGGGACCCCTTCTTTTCTTAATTTATGTTAATGACATACAGTATTGTTCCCCTAACTGTAAAAAAATATTGTATGCAGATGATACATCAATTGTGTGTAGACACGAAGACTATGACAGTCTGGAGGTGCTGTGCAACAGTGTAACTAATGAAATAGTGAAGTATTTTAATGAAAGCCATCTAAATGTAAGTGCTTCAAAGACTGCAATGATGGAATTTAACACAAGGAAACAAATAGAATTTGGTATGAAATTATCCATAGGAAATGACATTGTGAAAAAAGAAAAATGGACAAAGTTCTTGGGAATTACAATCCAGGACAGCCTCAAATGGGACATGCATATCGATTCCTTAGCCTGTAAGCTGTCGAAGAATGTATTTGCTATAAATATGATGAGCAAATATTGTAAGGATATGGGTGTACTAAAAACTGCTTATCATGCACTATTCTCATCAAATTTAAACTATGCTGTAGAAATATGGGGTGCAACAACTCAAGCCAACCTAAGCACATTATTAATACTACAGAAAAAAGTTATCAGAATTATTTGTGGTGCCAAACGCAGAGAATCATGTCGAAATCTGTTCCCAAACTTAGGAGTGCTTACCATTATAGGTTTATACATATTGAAAGTTATATTGCTCGTTAAAACAATAAATCCAAATTTCAACTGTGACCTGCACCAGTACGATACAAGGCAAAAGTTCAGATACCATGTAAATAGCCACAGAACAGCTTTATATGAAAAAAATGCACTTTATGCTGGGCTGAAGCTAGCTAATGCCCTACCAAAAAGTTTCACAACCCTTCCTAGTAACAAATTAAAAGATCAGCTAAAAAAAATTCTAATTGAAAACCCTTTTTATTCCTTAGACGAGTACTATATCTATATGAAAAGTGCTTCATAAGTATGTCAAGCTCATAGTTTAAAGTAACTTACAACTAATACGATGTTGATAACAACAATATTTGTAATATTGTGATTGTATACTACCAAATGTAAAATGCATCAAATGTAAAATTTATTAATACAAACAAACCATTAGTTTTTAAATTTATAAACTGACGTATTCAGAAGAATAATCTATATGATGTCCTGAAACTGTATTATTTCTAGGGATTGTATTTGATTATTCGATGTTGAATAAATATTATTATTATTATTATTATTATTATTATTATTATTATTATTAATATTAATATTATTATTATTGTTTGAAACAGCCACTTTACCTCTGACCAGCTATGAGCTATGAGCCATGAGCTCATCAAGACTTCTCTCCTGGACCTTCCTGAAGCCTTTCTGCTCTCCACTAATACAGCCATACTAATACTGCCCTAGTAAGAGCTTCTCCAGTGCAATATCAGTGGCACCAAGAAGTTGCAATTCAATGCAAATGACTGTTTTGTTGTATTCAGTTAGGAGAGTAAATAAAGTTCATTTGTTCTTGCTACCTGGGGCATGTTAATTTGCGTGGGTCTTGTGATTTTCTTCAGTCACCAATATTTGAAGCAGAAATGCCTTGTGCTGTGCTTCTTCTCCACAAGGACAACAGAGAGGGCCAAAGACACTCTGAAGGTTCAATGATGTCATCTTCTCTACTTCTTCATAATTGTTCAAATGGCTCTGAGCTCTATGGGACCTAACATCTGAGGTCATCAGTTCCCTAGAACTTAGAACTACTCAAACCTAACTAACCTAAGGACGTCACACACATCCATGCCTGAGGCAGGATTTGAACCTGTGACTGTAGTGGTCGTGTGGTTGCACACTGTTGCGCCTAGAAACACTCAGCCACACCGGCTGGCCCTCTCTACTTCTTCCCAGATTATCCATCATTCAAATGGTAAACTCTATAGTAGCATTGGCTAATTGGTGAATGATCACCAATGTTAATACAGTGTTATACCATTGGTCACTTGGTCTGTCCTTCCTTCACAGTAGATTTGAAAGCATTCAAAAAGTTATGCAGAAAGTCTATCATATGCCAGCATTGTTTCTTGATCAGATCGGATCCTATAGCAGTTTCATAGTAGCTTCTTTCCCTGCACTATCTCTAGTGTTAGCGAAGCATGATTCTTCATTTTGACACTAAAACTGCCCTTCCTGTACTGGATCAGCTGCTCCGATGCACACATCTTTTGGGATGAGTTGTGGCTGCTCATGACCATCAGTGAGCCACTGTTCTCCATGACGACCTACAATGCTTATGATCGTCACTGACATACGAATTTCTTTTGTGAGCCTGGCTAGCTTTTTGCAATCAGTGAACCCATCACAGTTTGACTGAACATCTCAACTGATTACCAGAACTCATTTCATTGATGATGGCAGGATAACAATGTCTTCAACAGCCGACAGTCAGACAGAGCAATCTTTGTTGTGTGTGCAAGCAGGAAAAGCTTTATCAATCTGGTGCTCTGAGTTCCACAGTTTGGGACTGCATGTCATGCCTGCAAGAACTCCCACCCAAGAATAACATTATCAGAACATTCTGTTAAAATGGGAAATTCAGATGGCTCCATTCTGTCACGGATAATTATTCTTATAATGTATAATCCTGTTGGCCAGCCATAATTCCCATGTGTGATTTTCAACACAATCATTTAAGTGTTACAGAACATAGTCTTCTTTAGTTGATGATGATCAGCATACGATATTACAGAAAAGGAAGCCCGAGTCAACTTATACCCTGACAGGTTGGTCATCAATGGTGACATCAGTGAAATTTCCTGACATCTTGGTGACTGTTGTCCAGATGGAAGATTTGCATCGGTGATATTATGATGAAGCAAGCTGGGGTATTTTTACTTCTCCTCTTGTTTTGCCATCTGCCCCCTTAAATTTGTTTCTTCACTTTTAACTAATTACCTTTAACATACGTGAGTATAATCTGCATTTTCATAAAAGAGAAATGTTGGCCCTCAGTTTTAAAGAACATAGCACTAGACCGAATTTTTTGCTTGGTTTTGTGTATGTCATGAATTTTCTGATTTATTTAGACTATTCCTAATTAATAGTTCTTGTTATAGGGTGAAAACAGTAATTGCGTCATAACTTAAATTATATTGTTGACTTATAAACAAATATAAACTCTATAATAATTTTAAAAATTTAAAGGATCAACTAATAGTATTCTTAAAGGAGCTATTCGGCTCTATTTGAAACTATGCTAGCAAAGCCAGGTCTTAATTAATTCCAGAGTAATTACCAGTCTTGTCAAAAGTATTGTTGTCTTGTCAAAAGTATTGTTTGCATAACTGTATCTCTTAGTTTCATCATTTAAACAAATAATTCGGCCTAACTCTTGTAGTAGAAGAAACTGTTAAAAAGACAGAATTTTATGATGCATTCAGTTAATTTAATGAGTTAAGTTTCAATTGTAATTTCTGTAAATTAAAATATCAAACAATATATACTTTCAATGCCTGTTTTGTGATGACATATATTATTGTAATGATATACTTTTTGGTCCCGAGACAGTTAGTCCAAGGCCCAGTTTCAGATGAGGAACCTGTATTGGTTAGATTAACAACAATGCATCCACTTAACTGTGAAATAAGGGTAAAGGTCGTGTGCTAAACCAATGACATTGTCTGTTCAATACTTACTGTATTATTTGGCAAGAACTGTGTGGTTAAGTTTTTACTGCTCGTAGATGTTCAACAGTAAATTATTGTAGCAGTATGTTGATATTTGCTTGCAACCTATTAATGAGAATTATCAAAAGTTAAACAATTGTGCACTGTGCATATAAATGTGTATTATTGGGGGGGGGGGGGGGGGGGGAAGTGAGCAGTGGAAGTAAAGAACTGTGGAACACATGTGTGTATCTACCGGCTGTGGTGTATTGAGGAACTACCTCATCCAGGGTGCAGCAATTGTTGATGCCAGGTGACATTGTATACATTGAAAATTTGCTATCTTTTTCTACAGAAACATATCACAGGTCCAGAATGGCCACTGTAGAAACATGCCAGAATGTTATCTGCTGTCCTCCAAATGTCTATTCTTCTGCAAGATGCCGTACTTGGTGGAAGAGTTGGATGTACATATGTTCTTCAGGTTCTGGGTTGTTGTTTGACAGCTACAGAGTAAGTCCATGTTGGATGAGAACTTACATCATGGTGCACTTGACTAAATGCTGTCACTGGTGCCTAAAAATTGATATACCTTTTCTTTAACTTTCTTTATTACTTCCTTACATATGAGATTGACATTCATGGCTGGTATCTCTTGTGTACTCAGTTTGCTATTTCTGGCTGCCATAAACTACTGTCTCTCTTCTCTCATTATCTGGCACATGAGACAGGTGAGCTCATTGCAGTCTTCCACAACAGTTATAGGGACTACTTGTGGCAGTCAATCATACTTTTTTCATCTCTTTTCTGTAGAATTTCCCTGATTCATGGGTACCATTTGATGAATTTCCATGTCATTGTGACATCCCTTACAAGAAGAGCTTGGTATATGTCTTATGCAACTCCTTTCATCTAGTGTGAGGTTTTGTCTGCTTTCATCATGTGGCATAGAGCTGAAACATTCTGTGTGTATGACTGTGTCATTTACCTAAGACATTCAACCCTTTCTTCAGTTGTTCTTCTCCTATGCCGAATTGTTGTTGATTGTCACCAAACATTTTGGTGGAATTTTCCAGCTATTGAGCTTCTCTTCATTGTTCTCAAACCACAGCTGAGGTGTGTAAAAGACACATTTGTTAAACACTTCATGTCATCCCATCTGTTGTATTTGGTGACTTGGTTGAATCCTTTGAACCACTTCATCAGGTCTTGACCAGTATCTCCATAAAATAATGAGGATGCCTGATGTGCAGCTGACTTACTGCTGTTTTGAAGTCCATCTCTTTCTTAAATATAGAGATCTTAGGAACAATATACTGCTTGTATTCTAGCTCCAGTACATGTAGTTGATAGTTTTTACATTCCCTAATTTTAGCCATGGTGATGTAGATGTTTTGAAGCACCCAATGTCTCCACCAGGCAATGTCATGTTGAAATCACAATCAAGTCCAAAGCTGAAGGCAGCATCATACATAAAGCACAATGCTTAGAACAGCCACCCTGTTTATTACTGACACCAGGATTCAGTCAGAACAAAACTCAACTCCTGGCCAGAGAGTGCAGTAAATTATGCAAATATTAAATATTCCAGAATGCTGATATTTATATGAACAATGAATATCCCAGAAAATACATGCATTACAATCATAAGATATTTCAAGAACTTTCCAGAAATGATAAACACTCAATAACAAATAATTGTTGATGGTTGGGTTTGAACTGGCAATCTGCAGCATGCCCAACCAAAGTCATTAACCACTACAAATCTCACAGTTACATTCAGCCACTGAGCATTTCTTTAACCTGGACTCTAAATTTCCAGCAATCACATTTCCAGGAAGTTGTAAATATGGCACAAAACCAAACATTTACAGTTCCTGCAGCTTTGGCATTTCTGCATATCACAGAGTAGCAGGAACTGTAATTTTTAATGAAAGTGTTGGTGTTCTGTTTATCAAGTAAACAGAAGTCTGTGCTGCTACTGACCAAAATATTTTGCAAGTTTGCAGCTCAACAACATGTAGTGAGCCTTGCTTTCAATGTTCCTATTCATGCACTCACTCACTCCATTTTGCTGTATATATCTCGTAGTCAATTCATACTGGATCCCTTCTCTTTACAGAAACTTCTCATTTCATTTCACAAATGTTCATCTCCATTATCACAGCAGAATCTACTAACCCTCAAACTGAAATTAGCAGTTGCCATGGCTTCATAATCTTCAATATATGCCAGCACTTTTGATTTATTTTGCATCACATATACAACTGTAAAATAGTAATAGTCCTCTGTAAATATAACAATGCCTCATTTTTCATCACATAGAATCCATGGCGTTACTGTGTATTAGCTCCAGTGGATGTTTTGCTCTTGTCTTCTGCTGATTGTATGGAAGTCGTGTTCATTTGCCTTCCATCAGATGGTACACAATTCCGATGTCTTCTTATCTTCGATGTTCATTCCTTCCCTGTATTTAGGGGGGACTTTTAGAGTGCTATGAGTCAGTGAACTAAGCATTGATGTTATAAAAGCTGTATCCAAATTTTCAGGTTCTAAAAGTATGGACTGTTATTGGTTATCAAATAACATAATTAGAAAGACAATACACTCAATCACCAAACCATTAGCTTATATTTTTAATAAATGTATACAATTTGGAGATTTTCCGGATGCACTCAAGGTATCAAAAGTTGTCCCAGTTTTTAAAAAAGGAGTCAAACATCTCCCCCAAAGCTACAGACCAGTCTTCATTGTTCCAATATTCTCAAAGGTATTTGAGGTGCTGATACACACACAAATAAGCAACTTCTTTTAAAAACACAATATCCTATGTAACAATCAGTTTGTATTTCGAAAGGGGAGGAACACAACAGGGGCCATCTTAGAAATCATTGACCAAACCTTAACAGCTTTTGAAAATAATAACATGGTATCAAGTATTAAGTGACCTAAGCAAAGCTTTCGATTGCATTCCTGTCGACATACTACTGGGGAAACTAGAGTTTTATGGGGTGAGAGGGAGCACTTTATCTGTGATAAATTCTTATTTAAGTAACCCAAAAACAATTCGTTTCAGTCAGAAATTTAAATTCTTCCATCATGGAAATCAGCACAGGTGTACCACAAGGGTCTATCCTTGGACCCTTCTTCTTCATTGTCGCTATTAATGATTTACCTAAAAATATAGCTCACCCTGTTGTGTGTTATTCTGATGATACAACACTACTTACCACACATCAGAACATTTCAGATCTGAATAACCTAACAAAAGAAACACTAGATAAGGCCCTGGACTGGTTTGCAGCCAATAAGCTCCTATGCAACCCTGACAAAACACAACAACTTTTAATGGGAACATCTAATGAAGTAGGCAATAAGTCAGTAAAACTCGTAGCTATTCACATTGACTCAAAACTATATTGGGAGGAACATGTCAATCATGTATGTGAAAAAAATATCTCTGGTGGCATACCTTCTTTTGAAACTAAGGGAGGTAGTGAGCTTGGAGTACCTCAGGGCGACATACTTTGGGCTATTCCAGTCACATATTTCATATGGTCTGATTATATGGGGGCACTCCCCTCACATCAAAAACGTATTGAAATTACAAAAAAAAAGGTCATACGTGTAATATGTAAAAGAGGTCATAGGGAGCCCTGTCGTCCTCTTTTTCCAGACTCAGAATACTTACAATTATAAATTTATACATCTATGTGTCTGTACTCTATATCAAAAATAATATTTCAGAATTTATTGCCAGAAGGAAAATACACGAACACAACACCAGGGCTAACGGTAATTTAGACATACCGCGCCACAGATTAGCGAAAACTGGAAATTCCCACAAAGTTAACCCACTCAAAATGTTCAATAAACTGCCAGTTCCTATTCAGTCTATGGATACAAATTCTTTTGAAATTAAGTGGTACAGCTGGCTGTCAGATCATCCATTCTATGACATTAAAGAATTCTTTGAGGTGCCTGAGGAGAGTATAAGCATTTAAAAGTTGTCTATAGTTAAACATATTATTTTGTACTGTGGTTAATTGTGTGTAATTACAAAGTTGATACTATAAACAATAAAATAGCATATTATATTAGATTATAAAATAGCTTGTTGTATTAACTTTTAAAAGCTACCCTTTGTAATTTGGTACACTGCCATGCTTCAAATGTATTCTATAATGTATTGACAGAAGTTTATTTTATTATTCTGTATGTACTCGCACATCTTGTATGATGAAGCCAATATCATTGTAAAATGATCTATGGTGAATAAAATTCTTGATTCTTAATTCTTGATTGGTGCCAAATTTTTAGTGTTTCAGTAAGAAACATGATGTAGGACTTTATGATGAATGTCCCGTACATTTTTGCCTTTTTATTTATTTGTAGTGATAACATCATTCTTTCCTCTTTGAGTAGTTCCTCTTCCATTTTGAAACATAATTTTAAAATAATTTGCCTCTAGTAGGTGCACTGACAGATAGTTGCCAAATAGTACAGAAACAAACTAAATATTTTTAATGAAAACTGGCACTGGAACTCCATTGACTGCTAGCAACAACATACATTTCACCAAACTGCATTGCACTTCATTAATGCCTTTTAAGACAGTCACAAAGTGTTCTGTTCCATATTCCTACAGAAAACCAGTTCATTAAGTGATCCAGAAAAAAAAGAGCCCTCACACATCTGAACTTTCTTGTTAGTATTCCTTTTATTATAGTCAGTTAATTTGCTTCCAAAGCCACAGTTATAACATTTAAAATTAAACTATTTTTCCTCACTGAAATTGCACTTGTCAATTTCTCTGCCATTCACAAATTAGTTTTTCATGTTTTCCCATGGGATGTTCTGTCCAGAATCTACTGCAGGTTTTTTCTTAGAAGTTGCATGTTTACTGTTATGATCCAAGAGCCCTTTTTGCATGAAACTTAAATTTTAAATTCAAATTCTTTTGTAGATAGTGTTTTCATTTCAGTTACAGTATTATCACATTCATGTGGTATTTTCAACAAAAGATGTCAGATAACATCAGTTTCTTCAATTGTTGCACCTCTCAATCAAAGGTCATGTCTCAACTTGTCAAACTCAATACTTTTTACTGGACTGAACATCGTTGCAGTAACTGTTTGGATGGAAGTAACTGACCAGCGATGCTTTTTCTTTCAAATGTGTCACACAGGTTTTTCCACATTGAAAATACACTACTGCAATCTTTCACTTATTCCAGGGTTAGAGGAGGGTTTCCCATTACAATATCCTCCTCGCAAAATTTGCAAACAGAGTGTTTACAATATTTTGTGACACCCTACATGGTTTGCCAAACGGCATTCAAAAATTATGCCCTGGATAGCATATAGATGTATAGGAGTATGTGATACATAACATATAACAGAAAACATAAGAAAATTATCTACTATACAAGTCGTAATCTATACATATATGGCATTCATGTTTTCAGAACTGTGGAACATACTGCCACAAGACAACTAATACAAGGTCAAAACAAAAACATTGTAACACTAAACTATAGAAATAAATACAGAGACAATGTAAATTACAAGAATTACAAATTATAAGTTAACATACATACAATTAAACCTTCAAAATCTTCAAAAGAGAAGAGAAAAATTTTAGAGCCACAGTTTATGACAAGTGAGTCAACTCGAAAAACTCACAACATGTACAGACCAGAAGAATATACTCAACCATGAGTAAGCATATAGTACAAAATCAATCAGCCACATAAACCAGAGTATTTGGTGATAAGTTGACCCATAAAAGGATGAAATAATGGAAAATTATTAGGGCCTAAGTTTATGATGTGGGGATTGACCCAAGAATCCAAACCAAGCTGTGTACAAACCAGCAAAAAGTTCTTCAACACAACAAAATGAATAAAGATCATAATCATATCAATAAGTTCATCAGTCCCCTAGAACTTAGAACTACTTAAACCTAACTAACCTAAGGACATCACACACATCCATGCCTGAGGCAGGATTCAAACCTACGACCGCTCACACACACACACACTCTGTAGCAATGACCAGGGTTACCCAAAACAGAGCTAAGCATGAATCTGTCCACAACTCAAGTTCCAATCAGATACAATATCGCAATACTCATGATAGATGCAAGTAAACATAGTCAAAAACAGCTTTGAATGATGACACAATCTAGTAGCTTGAGATCCAACATCAGCGTATGAAAGCAGACATGTATACATCTTGTTGTATTGTCTAGACTAGTGAATGTCTTTCACACCATTTACTATTTGTCCATAGAAACTAACCTACATATATAAAGACCTAGAAGATTCACTTACAAATGATAAAAAAATACATACTGATTTAATGTTACATAATGTATTGTACTTGAAAAAACATGCATTTATATTGAATAACACTGTCTTTAGCAATCTTGGCTAACAACTCACAAATATCAATCACAACACTGATTTAGTTGACAGATGCTCGAGAACATTACCCAGCACCTACGATCTCTTGCAAGTTGACTGGTCCAGCAGGGTACAGCCATACATCAGAGTGGATAGTGGATTTGCCCACATCTTTCAGTTTCCTCCTTAGAGTTTTCATCACACACTCCAATGGATAGCTAACTTCCTGTCTAGGAATTACATCAAATCCTGAAACATTGTTTTGTGTACTAAATATGGTGTTCAGTACCTCCTTCACATCACACGAGATATGTTCTCCTTAGTAACTTTTCAAAGTCAGAAGAAATTAAAAAGTGTTTACACATGAAACATTAATAGAGTTAAATGCAATAAAAAATGGGCTAATAAGGTAATACACACAGATATGCTCAGATATTATTTCTATTTTTTGTAGTACAAATTATGAACATTGTCCCATCTCAAAATTATAAAAGGATCTACTCATTTAGTCTCATGGCAAATATGTATCAAATTTTAAAGCACGTGTCTATTACAGAACAAAATTATATAGTGTTTCATAGATTTTAGCTCGGTCAACAGATAAGAAAGAACTTTAAAAACTGCATCATCTTACAGAATAAATTCATGATAAACAAAACACAATCATATAGTTTTATAAATGTAGAGATAGATTTAAATTCAGGCAATGGATAAGATCGAACTCTAGAAATTACATCATCTTACGTACTGCATTCATGACAATGGGAAAAGAATAAATAAACAAAATTTAGATACTTATGGATCATTTCTGTATGCTTTCAGTTCAGTGATTTGCATAATCCAAACAACTTATTAGATTTTGGATACACATGTCTGTATGCATTAGGATATGGATTTTC
Source organism: Schistocerca gregaria (assembly GCF_023897955.1). Taxonomy (NCBI): domain Eukaryota; kingdom Metazoa; phylum Arthropoda; class Insecta; order Orthoptera; family Acrididae; genus Schistocerca; species Schistocerca gregaria. The sequence continues at coordinate 245,337,296 of NC_064921.1, forward strand.
AAGAATTTTGAATGGCTGAATATACACATAAAAAAATTTCTTTGTCTCAGATGTCAACACTTTAGATTTCTCTTTGGCTTTCCATCAACACAAGGTATCCTACTTCAAACTTAGAAAATCTATCTTTACCATCACGTCTCTGCTTTCTCCTATCCCCCTGTTTTTTCATCACTTCCCTAACACACGCTTCCCTCTCTCGTTGCTGTGGCTACCCACTTCATACATCGTTGCACCTACTGCACCGGCATCCCACTTCATGTCCAACCAACACAGGATGCCTGTATCACAGGGCATATATTCACCAGGAAAACCTATGTTGTCAACACAAATATTTACCAGGTGCCACAACACAACACCAGGTCTCCACCAATGACCGCCAGGGGCCGCTACCTATTCACGGAGCCTGCAGAACAGCTTCACCACAGGTTGCAGCTAGCCGAGAAACTGCTTCAATACTCCAGGTATGTGATCACAAATAGTTCCGCCAGATACATCTGCCAAATGGGCTTTATAGGGCTGTACACTACCGGCAAAGGGCAATTTGACGTACTGCTGGGAAGTATACAGAGCTGCCATCCCAGCAGCCACAACCAGGACTGGTCTCTTGAAGAGGGACTTGATATAGTCAATAAACATCTTGGCATTGTAAAGTTGCTTTATTGTGATCTCTTCCCGTAAAGAGATGGGTCTTTTCTATTATTATTTGTGATGATCCACTGTTGGGATCTAGTCTGTTGTAATTTTGGTGATTGTATTATTGTTTTGATTTGATGAGTCTAATAATTCAGAATTGTGTTTTCTGCATTTCTATTCTGCTAGTGCAGATACTTCAATGGCGATGAGTTGGTTTAAGAGTTTCCCACGTTTGCTCTGGTGTTGTTCACTATGGCAGACAGTATGCCAGGTATTGATGAACCCTTAGTGCGAGTCATAGTGCTGTTGGAATGTATGCAAAAAACGAATGAGCTCATTATTCAGCATGTACAGGTGATGTCAACCCTCCCCTCCCCCTTTTGGGTGTCTATACAGGGGTCCCACCCAGCCTCCCCGCTTCTGGGGCTCCATGCTGCGCCCCCGGGTTTCCCAAGTTCGACAAATCTGTTGAGCTGTGGAGCAACTACGTGGCTCATGTGGAGCAACACTTTACAGCTCTTGATGTCACTGGCGCCTTTCAACATCACACATTTTTTCTCACATATGTGGGCCAGGAAGTTTATCACCTCCTGCAAAGTTGCATCTTGATGCTGAACCTCATGCTCTTTCCTATGAGGCATTGACCTCTAGCCTATGAAATTATTTTGACTCTCAGGTCCTACACATCACAAGTTCTTATGTTGTCAGAAGCTTCCCGTGCAGTCATACAGGGAATGAATTGCTACACTGCAAGGTCTCTCCTGTGACTGTAGGCTTTTCTGTGGCAACCCTCATTGCATGCAGTCTTATGGTTTGGCACTCATTCTTGATATGATTCTTGTCCATGTCCCAGGTGATATCTTACAGACTGATCTTCTGAAGCTGAAAGATCCCTCTTTAGACACCTGTTTATCCATTATCCATGCTCATGAGCAGTCCTTTCACTCTGCTTTCATGCTACCATCCCTGGTGCAGGTCTTTGCTGGCTGCCCCTTACGATGCTGGTTCACATCACTGCAGCTGCCGCACCAGTGCTGGGAGCCCCCTCCTGAGGCCGCGTCCGCCCTCCAGGACCAGGGCGCAGGTCCCAACCTGTGCCAAAGGCGGCCACAGTGGCAGCAGCAACAGCTATAATGGTTGCCCTCCTGTGGTCAATGCTTTGTCACATATCGGAGACAAGATTGCCGCTTCCAGAGGGTGACCTGTTGATACTGTGGAAAGCAGGGTCACAAAGCTGAGGTCTGTTGATTGTCGTTGTTGTTGGCTGTGGACCACACTGTTTTGGACGTCTCTGACTCCGTGGTGGATGAGACAGACCTGCTGCCTCCAATTTCCTTCATGCAGTCGGTTTTTCCACACAAAAATGAATGTGTGGCTGGACAGCACTACTCTCACTTTTCAAGTGGATACAGGGTCCTCTGCCACCATCATCGATGGGGATTTCCATCGTCAGTTGGGTTTCTCTGCCACTTTGTCCGTTCCTTGCTTCCCTGAATAATTACAGCAATGACGTCATCTAACTACAGGGGTGGTTCTTGGCTTGGGTCCAGTACCTCACTCACAATGTCAGGGCCCAGGTTTTGGTCCTTGCTGTCCCCATGGTCCCGACGGATTGGCAATGGATCTTTTTCTCTTAGTGGGCCTTGAGATACGTGACTCGAGCCCGGCCATCCAGTTGTTGTCAGAAGACAATCACTTGCAGCAACTTCTGGATGATTTTCCAGACGTGTTCTCTGCCACATCTCTGGGGGTCTCCAGGTTCGAACCCCATATTGAACTCCTCTCCTCAGTAATCCCAAAGTTCCGTAAGGCTCGCTCAGTACTACTTGTCTTCTGTGACAAACTACAGCAAGAGCTTCTGCCAGGAAGTTTCATATCAGCACACACTTCGCTGTGCACACTACACCTATCACAAGCCTCTGGTTTCATTGTTCTGCGCTACATCTCCCATCCCCATGAGGACTGCTTGCCGCCTTCAGTGCTGGGCATTGTTCTTTATGGAATATTCCTAAGACATCCGTTTTTGGGCCACCACTCTCCATGCCAATGTGGATCTTCTCTCTCATCTCCCAGTGGGCACTGACACTGAGATCTATGCTGACCGGTTGTCTGTTTCCACCTGGATAATGCCACTGCTGAGGCAGCCAAGCTAGTCACACATTGCATGGTAGATGATCCAACCCTCCAAGCACTGATGCACTACATTCAGCAAGGGTGGGCATCAGATTGTCATCAGCTGCTGCAGCTAGAGGTCTGGGCCTATTGGCACCTTCGCCAGGATCTGTCTGTCAAAGATGGGGTCCTCCGCATCTTAGGTGACAATGATTGTTGGTGGGTTGTGCTGCTGCCCTCCCTCCACCAGCAGGCCTTGGAGCTCCTGCACGTTGGTCATTGGGGGATTGTCTTGATGAAATGGTTTGCCCACTAGCATGTCTACTGGAGAGGGTTGGACGCCGCCATCACCTGCATGGTGGCCTTGTATCCGTCTTGTCAACAGCACCAGTCTGCACCCCCTCACTGCATGTTCCCATGGCTTCCTGCCCCTTCTCCTTGATCCCATTTGCACTTGGATTTCGCGGGCCCTTTCCTCAGCTCCTCCTATCTTATCCTTGTGGACGTGGGCACTGCGTTTTCTTATGTCTCCCGCATGTCCTCCACAACATCCACCTCCACCATCCAAGCTCTTTCTCACATCTTCACCATTGAGGGCCTTTCAGAGATGCTGGTGACCGACAACAGCCCTCAATTTACATCTGTTGAATTTACCTCCTTCTGCACCACCCCGGGCATCCAGTTGATTCATACAGCTCCCTTTGATCCTGCATCTAACAGTAACCAAATGGTTTGTCCATACATTCAAAGTCTGGATGTCAGAATTATGTCCCTGACACTCCCTGGATGACGCTCTTACCTTCTTCCTTTCCTCCTACTGGTCCACTATTCAGGATGGGTCATCCCCAACAGAAAAATTTCACAGCCGTCCTCATTGGTCCCCCTTGTCTGTCCTGTTTCCATCTACTCCCTGCCCAGCTCCTCCGAATTCAGAATGGCCCCATTTTTCTCTGCAGGATCCTGTCTGGGAAATGGTGTTACCCAGAATTGTCCCCGGTAGGTCCCTGCCAGGGTCTTGTGGCTCATCAGCCGCACTTTGGCGACAGTCACTCTCGATGAAGGCACAGTGTGCCGGAAGCACACCAACCAGCTTCGCCTCCAGTGTAGTCTGCTGCTGGCTTCTCTGTCATCTCCATGGCTGTCAGCCCTTGGGGATGACGGTGCTCCTCTCCCCGCCTGACTACCACCTGTGACATCGTCGCTGGTCACATCCAAGGCAGACCCTCCAGCGTAGATCCCTATGTCCACAGAGGTGGATCTTGCACCTGTGACCACCACCTGTCTCCTGTTGCTGACGTCCTTGGTCCTGACGTCAAGATGAGCCTTCCAATCACCCCTAGGGGTGGGGGGTGGGCAGGTCTGCTGTGACCACCCAATTCATACATCGTAGTGCCTACTGCATTCTCATCCCACTTCATGTACAACCAACATGAGATGCGTGCCTAACAGGGTGTATATTCACCAGGAAAATCCACATCATCTGTGTTGTCAACACAAATATTTACCAGCAGCCTCAACACAACACACCAGGCCTCCACTAACAGTCACCAGGGACCGCTACCCATTTGCAGAGCCTGCAGAACAGCTTCACCAGAGGTCGCAGCTAGTCCAGAAACTACTTCGATACTCCAGGCAGGTGATCGCAGATAGTTCTGGCAGATACAATCGCCAAATGGGCTTTGTAGGACAACACACTGCCAGCAAAGGGCAGTTCGACACACCGCCTGGAAGTACACAGAGCTGCCACTCCAGCAGCCATGCCCAGATGCCTCTTTTAGCTGGCCAATCTCTTGCAGAGGGACTTTATGTAGTGTTATTGTGATCTCTCCCCATGAAGAGACTGGTCTTTTCTATTATTATTTGTTATTTTATGTGTGTCACCATCCGCAGTTGGGATTGAGTCTGTTGTTCTTTTGGAGGTTGTATTATTGTTTCACTTCGGTGAGCCCAATAAGTTGTTTTCAGACTTGTGTTTTCTGCATTTCTATTATACTAGCACAGATACTTCACTAGTAGTGACAGAATTTTACATGGTGGAGTAAACATGATCTCAAATGGTGAAAAACCTTTCGAAGAATGTTTTAAGCTGTTCATAATATTCTCAAAATCACTGACATAATGGTATGATTCTTATTTCAATATGTTCCAGACAATCTCCCAATCTCTCTGGTATATCTTTCTGCAGCGTTACTTGAAGGATGGTACACCTATGTTTGAATATGCCTTATTTTTGCGTGATCAACAAAATCTTTCCATCATTGCGATGTAAGCTGAGAACCATTATCAGATAAAATGTTTTAGGAATACCCACCTGATGAAATTTTATGTTTTCAAACTTTGAGATGATTTATTTGCTAGTAGCATTCTTAAGAGGAAATAGCTTTATGAACTTTCAAAACACATAAACCACCGCAAAAACGTAACAAAATCCATTCTTAGGCTTAGGTAAAGGCCCATAAACATCCACAGACACAAGATCAAGGTTACTATTAGGCAGTATGTTCTGCATTTGGCCTGTACTTGTTTCGTTACATATCTTCACTCTTTGACATCTGTCACAGCTGGCAATCTTCTTCTTGACTCTCCTACCTATGTTATAAAAATAGATATTTTCCTGAATCTTTTGTTAGCATTTGGTTGATCCACAAAGACCAAAACTCTCATGTGTATAAGTAATTAAAGTAGCAATACACTGTTCCAGCCAACATAATTTCCAATCCTCTGAGTCAGTCTTCGTCTCCCGAATAAAACACCCTTGTGTACCTTTTAATACTGTTGCATCTTTTCTCCTCCTTTCTTACCCAACTTCACTTCAGCACTTTCCAATTTTGATCGTAATTATGATACCTACAGATGTCTTTGCAAATTTTCAAGGTCTCTTTTTCTTCTTTCATACCTTTCAAGTCCATAATTTTAAACTCTTTCTCTTCTTCTTCAAAGCTGTTAGATGATTCACTTCCTAAAGGTAGCCTAGTCAAAGCATCAGTAACTACTTTATCCGTACCTTTAATGTACCTGGTTTCGTAACTGAACTGCTGTAAGAACAAGGCCTAAAAAGTAATTCTGTTATTGTACAGCTTACACACCTGAAGATAACATAATGCTTTGTGATCAGTATAGATAATAACTTTGTGACCTAGTTAATAATTTTTAAATTTCTAGAACATGTAATGTAAAGTCAAAAGTTCTTTCTCAGTTACAGTGTATGTCTTTTCATGTTTCTGCAATTATCTACTAGCAAATGCAAGACATCTATGTTCAATAACACCATTAATTTCAGCCTACTGAAATAAATGAGCACCGTATCAACATCACTACTGTCTGTCATAATACAAAAGGAATAGACAAATCTGGTCAGAACAATGTCTGACTTTGACACATTTGCAATTTGATCTCATCAAAAGCATCGTGGTAGTCCTGATTCCAATCCCAAACGGTACTCTTCTTCAAAAGTTCACACAACCATGGAGAATTGAATGCTTGGCTGCTACAAAATTTTATATAAAGTCCAGTTAACGCAAAAAATGATTTAAGCTGTTTCTCTTTATCAGGTGCAATTCGTTTTTCAGATCTAATCTGTCCCGATAATTTAACTTCTTCCACACCAAATTTACACTTGCCTATTTCCAAAGTCATGTCTCCTGATTCTAATTTTGAAAACACATCTCTTATAGGTTACAAATGTTGTTCCCAGGTCTTTTCAGCGGCTGGGATGTTATCGCCATACACAATTAATTTTGAACTCACTTCACATCCTAAGACAGAATCCAGAGCTCTTATGAATTCAGCTACAGATACATTTAGTCTAAATGGCACCACACAATACTGAAAACACTTACCTCCATAAAAAATGCTGTATAATTTCTAGAATTAATTTCAAGTGGGATCTGGTGAAATCCAGAGGTCAAGTCCAAACTACTGTATTTTACGTAATCAAATTTGTGTAACATCTCGTCTGTGGTCTCATCTTGGTCATTCTCTCTGATAAGGAATTTATTAAGATGTGTAGAGTCTAAAACACTTCTCACTTCTCTTATTTATCACAACTAAAGGATTATCGTAAGCACTGCTAGTTCTCTCAATTACACCACATGTTTCCATTTTCTCAGTCTCTTTCTCTACATCTTTCCTTTTTGAAAATGATATATTATATGGCTTGAGAATAAAAGGTTGATGATCTCTAATGTAAAGTATGCACTGATAGCCTTCACATTTCCAGGTTTTTTCATGAAACACATTTCTAAACTCCAATAACAAATTCGTAAGTTGTTCCTTTTGTAGGTCATTAAGAGTTGTAGCTTCCCTTACTTTAAAATCTACTACACTTTCAAAATCTTGATCCTCAATATCATCAAAATCTGTATCATCATCAAACACCTGGTACTCACACTTGGTTCACAATGTTTTGCAAATAGTTACAACTTTGCCACAATTTAAAATACAAAAATTTCACATAAGTATTACTTTTAGGTTCCAAACTAAACAATTCTTTATCATTCCATCCAAAACAAACCTCATCTACCACTATCCAATCCATACCAAGAATTATATTTTCTTCCAGACGACGGATCACTAAGCATTGATGTTCAAAGATTTTTCCTTCTATACTAAACATTAAAAGTACCTGAGATCTTACCAAAGTGCTTTGCTTACCTGCTCCTCTTATCTTTAGTCCTACTATGGGTATTTCCCCAAAATTCTTACCTGCTCCTCTTATCTTTAGTCCTACTATGGGCATTTCCCCGAAATTCTTACTATATTGGATTTTGTCACTAAATTATTCAGACATACCACAAATTGGGTTACCTGTATCAATGAAACAGTGCCCTTCCCACTGATAAAACTTAATCTTAATGTAAGGACATCCAAAATCTTAATTATCATCTTTGTTCTTAGACACTTCACGTAAAAGATCACTTTCAATTTCATCAAATACTACATCCACATTGTTTTTGCATGGCTTTATCAACTTTACTGGTATCTTTGCATTACTTTGGTTACACATGTTGTCAGGTAAAAATTGAATACACTGAATGGGTTCCATAGCACAACTAACATCACTTATTACAGAAGGAACACAAAATATATCACTGTCAAAATCACATTTTCCAACTTCGGTATTCTTTCACTTCATTCCACCAATTTGGATACTAATTTTGACAACCCACAGCTAACTTATTCCGATGTACACATTTATCTATGTTATCATCAAGCTGGTCCCATACAAATTTCAAAAAGTTTTCACCTTTATTCTCTGGGCATACAGATAACTCAGCATTACTGTTTGGATCATTACTCTGCATGGCATTAATGAAAAACTGCTTTGACTGGACTGGTATTCCTTGACTCTTACATCATCACATGCATCACTTACCTTATCAGTATTTGCAAATAACTCAGAAATGCCATTATTCTTAAACTCTACCAAAAACCTGATACTCATAATCATCATTATTATTATCTTAATAATCTTCCAAAATCTTGTGCAAGATGGCCGCGAGTGTAAAAGTGTGTAACTCTAATACGAGAAAAAGTTACAGTTATGTGATAAAAAGGGGAGTTTGCGAGAACTGTAACGTCGAAATTACAAATGTAAGAAAACGAGTTTGAGGCCTACAATTCTTAGTCAACACTTTAAGAAGCGAAATCACCATACTCGAGAATGAAAATCGGGAACTACGGTCAGAGAACAAATCAAGTGGCACCTGACGAAAGGTACAAATCGTCCAAATGGAAAGAAGTGAAGTCCCTCAGGAAGATTTTTACTAGAGTCTGACTTCCTCCAGAAGCGTACAGCTTAGGAGATTTACATTGGTAATCTTTAGATGAATTCGGATCATTAAATTCTTCCTGAGGGCCTTCAAATTCAACATGATCACTATGTAAATTACAAACAATTTCTGGCTTAAATTTCACAGTGTGACTCAACACCACTTTTCTTTTATTGCTGTCATGAGTGTTCGGTGGACACTCTGCTACCCAGTGACCTAATTGTTTGCATATATTACACGGAAATTTCTGTTTTAATTGTGACTTCGTCATCTTTACTTGCTGATTACTTGTTTGCCGTTTTCTTCTTTTAGAAACGACAAAAGCTGCACTTCCATTAATGTCTTGTTCACGCTGTTCAATAGTACAGAGTTTTTCAACCAATAAATTCAAGCTTTGCTTTTCTGTCGGTATCGTATCCCAGAGATGCTTAAAATTGTCGTAGTCTTTTCCCAGTGTAGACAAAATTCGACCATTTTAGATTCTTTCAGATAGCGTGTTTTATTAATGTTTTGCTAATTCATCATTCAGGTCCACAAATAACTTTTGCAGTTTGGCCACATGTGCACTAATATCTTCCGTTTCATCACGTTTAACACGCTAAAATGTTTCAATCAACATATTCAAACTCTGAGTACTGCTGCGTTCAAATCGGGGGCGTAATTTGTCCCAGATTTCTTTAGCATTCTTGCACGTTAAGACGAGTTCTGCAACAGGTTTACTTAGTGCACTTGCTATAAGACTTGCTGCCTTTGCGTCGTCCTTGTGCCATTCCACATACGCTTCTTTTTGTGCACTTGTCGGATCTTGCGGCAACTCTACACGTTCACGTGTACCGTTAATAATATCTTCTAGTCCATATGAAAGCAGCGCCATAGAAATATGCCATTTCCATCAGTCATGTTTCTTTACAGACATAGGCTCACTTCAAATATTGTTTTAATTAAACTATGTTGTTTGCCTTTACACGTGTACTGGGCCCATAACCCGATGAAAATTGTTATTTTAATGGCAAGAATACACTTTATTAATTTTATAATTACACCCTGGATACGAAAAAAAAACATTTACTGAAAAAAACACAGAAGTTACATACAAGCAAAGAATAAAGATATTTATTCATTTATTGAGTCCTTTGATCATATGTAGTACAGTGTACAGAATGATATTGGACTTATTACTAAGTTCAAAATTATACCTATTTAAATAATTATTTTTCAACATGCTACCAATTTCAATAGTTGTAGTTCTTACAATGATACAATGTTACAAATTACAGTAGCTTTAGTTCTTAACAGTTTTTCTGGTCCAAGTATTCCTTTACTGAGTAGAAACAGTGGTACTGTAGATATTCTCTGACAGATCTTTCAAAAGTACTAATATTTTTTAAGCATTTTATACTATTTGATAGTCTCTTATAGAGTTTAATACCCAGATAGCATGTACCTTTCTGATACAAACTGGTACTGGCTAGGGGTACATGCAAGTTATATTTTATTCGAGTATTATAATCATGTATATCTTTGACAGCAGAGTCATGGAGCAGCACATAAATATAGACGTCAAGGAATTTTTTCTTTTCTTTTAATAACAAAGGTAGGACTTTAGCTGGAAAAATAACAACGAACTTTGCAACGGCAGTTACATTTACGGATAAAAACAAATACGATGTTCTGCAGCCCAGTGACGGTATTAAATACAGTGTAAATGTTCCAGACCATTAAAAAGACAATGCGTCGAAAAAGACCAATCACTCTGAAAAAAATGATGATAAATGGGGAACAATAGTGTGCTTTTTCTAATAGACAACCATGGTAGGAATATATCTAGTCTGTTTCGAGAAATAAATCGAGAAATAGCAGTGACTAGTGTTGTCAAATCTGGAGCGGGAACTAAACACGTTTTAGGCACTTGCATTCAAACAAAATCCACGCAAGAAAATGACTTTGTCGTGTGCATAACGGGATAAAATTATGTTGCGGAAAATGAAGCAGATGTTTGCGTAAAAGTGCTTCACAACTTTTTAGAAAAAATAAATCAAGGAATACAGTCATAGGTACGATCTAATCTATTTATTTATTTATTTACGTCCTGAATCTTTGAGGTACATATACAATACCTTAGATGTTGGACAAAATTACATTGCATTAATATACTGTTACATTGGTTGTATACATTACATTTATAAATTGTTACAGTGTTATATTGCTATATTGTTACATTGCATTTTTATACTGTTACAACCGAAATTCACTTATTTTTCAAGATACTGTGTTACTGAGTAAAAACAGTTCTCCAAGAGATATGAAGTTACAGATTTTTTTAAAGCTTTGGATTTTGTCTTTAAGTTACTTGGAAGCTTATTAAACAAATGTGAACTTGAGTGATACTACCTTTCTTGCACAGTGTAGTATAACAATGATGTCTGTGTATGTCACTATTTGCCGTTGTATGGTGTTCATGTACAGATTTATTTTGAATAAATACATTTCCATTTTTAGCATGCTTTTTTTAAGGTACATGACAACTTCTAGTATATAGATACATGGTAGGGGTAGAATCCCCAGTTCTTTAAAGAATGGTTTGCAAGATTTTCGGCTGTTACCATTTTTCATTATCCTCACAATCTTTTTTGTTTCTGGAATGTTGGTATGCTATGAGGAGAATTTCCCCAGAATATGATGCCATATCTCAATAGGGAGTGTATGCAAGCGTAATACACTGCTCTAACTGTTTCAGGACTTGTGTTGTTCCATCGCATAAGTCATTTTCGATAGCTTGGAATTTAATGATGTGATGTGGGAATTCCATGTAAGATTGTCTTGTAAGTAGATGCCAAGAAATTTTGTTTCAGTGACACTGTCAATTCTTTGGTATTCCATGGACATGTTTGGTTTTAATGGGTTTCTATGTTGATGTGTATGGAAGTGTAAGACGACTGTTTTTTTGAAGGTTTATCACTCATTTATTCCTCATAAACCACACTATGACATTTTAATTTGTTTTAGCATTTAAACCTAGAGCCATTTCGTTTACACCTTCAATTAATATGATTGTCTCATCTACAAATAGCACTGTTTCAGAGTGTTGAACGTGTAGGGGGGAAGTCGTTTATGAAAATTAACAAGAGACTGGGACTTAATATTGAGCCCTGTGGTACATCGTGGGTTAATGTGGAAGGTTTCGATTGATAAGCTTGGAGTGTTTTCCCTCTGTTATCTGAGAGCGATTTTCTAGGTAGGATTTCAGCCACTCGTGTGGCAGGCCTCTTAAATCATACCACTCTAACTTTCTTAGAAGAATTTCATGGTCCATTGCATCAAATGCATTTGTTAAATCCAGGAAAATCCCCGAAACATTTTTGTGACTATCCGTTGAATTTAAAATACGATTTATGAGGCTAAAAGTGGCTGTTTCAGTACTGCACTGAGGCCTGACGCCATGCTGACTTCCTGAGATCATTTTTTTTTGTTAAAGAATTGTGGCAGAACTAGTTTTTCATGATTTTTGAGAAACCTGAGTGGACTGATACAGGCCTATATTTGACCATCTGCTGCCGATCGCCCTTTTTGTAAAGGGGTACAACTTTTGCAGTTTTTAACTGTTGTGGGAAAATACCACTTGATAGTGAAGAACTGCATATATCTAGCAGTGGTGCGAGTATATGTTCAGCTGATACTTTTATAATATAGTCTGGTACATCGTCACCTCCCGCTGAATATTAATTTTTTAATAACTTTATGGTGTTTAACAGCTCTTCCCTACTTATTGGTCGAAAGAACATGGCTGTATTTGGTACTCTATTTCGAGAAATTTCTTGTAATATTTTGTTTGATGTTTTTCTCATTTGTTCCTTCACTAGCTCACCAGCAATATTGGTGTACTAAGTATTGAAGTGGTTATCAATTAATTTTGGATCAGTGATCTTGCTGCAAGCCTGTGACAATACAATATTTTTGTGTGTTTCCACCTTTCCAGTAAGTCTCTGTACTGTGTCCCACATTGCCTTAGCTTTATTTGATGATTCCATAATAGGTTTGTCATTTTCCCTTAATTTTGCTTCCCTTATTCCACAACTCAAAAGTTAAATTGTATTTTTTGAAGTAGTGAGCAAATTCTGGGCTGCTATCTGTTTTTAGTAGTGCAAAAAGTTCTCTTTTTCTTCTATATGATACTTTGATCCATGATGTAATCCAAGTTTTGGGTTTGCTAGGGCCTTTACAAATTATTTTCTTTTTTGGAAATGCAATTTGAAAACAATGCCTGTAAATTTCCATGAAATTATTCAGCTTTTCATCTGTGTTGTAACTGTTGTAGATTTTATTCCACAAGTGGGTGCTTAGCACATGTTTGAAGGTCTCAATATTTTGCATACTGTATTTTCTTTTGTAGATAACACTTCCATTCCTAGACAAATCAATACTTCTGCATACGGCAAGTAGCTGTGCATTGTGGTCACTGTAGCAGGTATTAAAGTTTTCTTATGTGTGCATGTCAGTGTCTACAAAGATCTGATCAATAAGTGTAGCACTAGTTTTTGTAATGCATATAGGGGAGTTTATTTTAGTGCAAAGGTTATATTCTTGAACAATATTAAGGAATTATTCTCTTTGGGATCTATTTGTTACGAGGTCAATATTAAAATCGCCACACAGAATTATAGTTTTGCAAGTATTTTTAAGTTTCTCTAGTGCAAGGTCAAGTTTTTGTTAAAGAAAACGTTTACATTGCTGTTGGGTGATGTGTATACACACATATTACAGCTTTTCCTGATGTTATTTCAATAGCTGAGGCTTCAAAGTGTTTTTCGCTTCCTAAGTGATTTACACTGTCTATTATCTTATAGTCTATGTTTTCTTTTACATAAATGCAGCTTCCTCCAAGGTTTGATATTGATCTGCAAAAGTAGTTTCGCAGTGTGAAACCGGTTATGTTTGAATACTGTTAATGGTCCTTCTCTAGCCAGTGCTCACAAAAACACAAAACTGATACTTCCTTCCACTCACTGCTAAGAAGCAAATTTATTTCATCAAGTTTGTTTGGTAGGGACTGTACGTTTTGGTGAATGACGTTTAAAGTGTATGTATAAGTTCGTTCTGTAACACATTCCCCTTGACACCCTCAGCTACTCTAAAAAACGTCTACCTGTCCCTTGCTGTGTGTTTCTTCCCAGCCATTTATCCAATGTGTTTTGGACCATTTTTATGTTATTCGTTCTTTCCTTGGGTTTCATCTTTCCTTGTGAGTCAACTTGGACCCCTTTAATAAAGAAATTCGAAGAACAATTATTAAAATAAAGAAGCTGTGCTCTGAATACGCAAATTGTGCTGTGATCGATATAAGTAAACTGCAGCGTAAGCTTCACACCAGACATGGGCTCCACCTAAACTATGAAGGGAAAAAGTTTGAGTAATATCTGGAATGAATGTCATTTTTTAATATAAAAGTCAGTGAATTGGCGGGTAATAAACTTCCTGTACTTGAAATAGGTGCTAAAAGCAACATTCGAATGAGAGAGTGTTCACAGGCAAACGAACATTCGCTGCATTAGTAACAAAGTAGTACATTTAGAACATTTTTGCAGTATTGAAAACGTTGATGTTTTTTGTATTTCAGAACATTGGCTGACAGAAGATCAAGTACAATATTTTGTTCCTCAAGGGTATACTCAATGCTGTTGGAGACATTATGTGAAGAAGTGTAAGAAAGAATGGAGTTGTACTAATATTTGTTAAAGATACTGTAATGTTTACCAAAACAGATGTTAGCGCTTACTGTGCAGAACTAGATGGAGAATTTAGCTATTTAAGACTAAACGCAGAGAAAACTATAATTGTTAGTTTATATGGATCACCATGGAGATGTAAATACATTTTTCGAAAGATTTGAGCTGCTTATGAGGAAAATACTAAAATCTAAAGTAAAACTAATTATCTGTGGCGATTTCAACATTGAAATGGCCAACAGTGATGAACATGTTACTAGAACATTTTTTAATATCTTAAGATCACTAAATTTACAATATACAAATTACACACCAACACGGGATAATGTGTGCTTAGATAATATTATAGTAAATTTTTCTAGAGTTATGTATGACGACAGACTGACCAGTAGAGCCCTATATGATCATGAACCGTTGATTTTAACAATCTGCTGTGATCAGTTGCCTAAGTCAGACAAATCAGTCAGAATCAAGTCTAATGCCACATGGATGAGAGGGCAAAAAGATGAATATATTAATTTATTTATTGAGAGATTATCTGATGTTAACTGGGACTTTGTATACAACACACAACCTGGGAAGGATGCTGGTGAAATAGTGTTTAACAACTTCCTGAAAATACTCACCGAGTTATGGTACTCCTGCTCACCGTTAATCATAAATAGCCCTAAGCATAAACAGAAAAACAAACACCTAAAATGCTATATATATGAGCTAGCTCTCACTAGGGAGGAGATGCTCAGACTGTACAGAATATATAAAAAAATCTTGTAAATGAGGAACTGAGCTAGATAATGCCTCTTATAGAGCTTATCTAAAATGTAAAAAAAATCTACAAAGACAAACTGTCCTTGGCAAAAAAACAGGCGTGTGAACATTACACTGAAAGTGCTCCCCACAAATGTAAAGCAGCATGGGATATAATCAACCAGTATAATTCACAGACCCATACACAACATGCAATGCTGGTCGCAGAAGAAGTAAATAATTACTTCCTAACCTCAGTGAGTGAGCTGAAAAACAAAGTCAAGCAAAATGGCACTTGTACACTCGATCATCTTTGTGCTGTGCCCCATAGGAGGTATACTTTCTACTGGAATGTTATCACCCCAGAGGATATTGGTAAAGCTGTGGCAAGGTTCACCAGCTCCAAAAGTATGGACTGTTATTGGTTTTCTAACTATGTAATGAAAAAAATAATACACCTTATCTGTTAACCTCTTTCTTTCATTTTCAATATGTGTTTAGAATCTGTAGTTTTCCCAGATGTACTCAAAACTGTAAAAGTGATACCAGTCTTTAAAAATGGAGATAAGCATCTGCCCCAAAACTATCGACCAGTTTCTATTGTCCCAATTTTCTTTAACGTTTTTGAATATCTAATGTACATTGAACTAAATAACTATTTTGAAAAGGACGATCTCCTCTCCACCAGACAGTTTGCATATGAACATGGTAAAGATAGCACTACTGCTGTCACTGAAGTTGTTAACCAGGTGTTAACTGCATTCGAAAATAAGGATATAGTATCTGTTGTACTTTGTAACCTTAGCAAAGTCTTCGACTGCATACCATTTAACACCCTACTTGCAAAACTGGAATTTTATGGCATACACAAACCATTTTTAGATGTAATCGAATCATACTTAAGTAACAGGAGACAGTTTGTATCAATTAATAATAGATGCTCCTCGCTGAAGGAAGTTCGCACTGAAGTGCCTCAGGGCTTGGTCCTAGGTCCTTTTCTGTTCATGATTGCAATTAATGACACAACACTGCTCAGTACACACCATGACACAACAGAACTGCAGCAGCCAACACAGGAAAAACTAGAACTAGTAATGAATTGATTTTCTTCTAATGAACTCCTATGTGATCCTGATAAAACACAAGAACTAATTCTGGGTTTAACTACAGCTGTTGGAAGCAAATCAGTAATATTGTTAGGATTCCACATTGATTCAAAATTAAACTGGGAGGAACATATTAGACAAATCTGCAAGAGAAAAGCAAAAGTGTGTTGTCTCATCTGGAGACTGACAGATGTAGTCACTGATGAGTATCTAAAGGTGGTGTATTCTGGCCTGTTTCAATCACACATTTCCTACGGCACATTGTTATGGTGACTTTCTTACTTTGTCAGTGAAATTCCGAATTTTTTTAAAAAAGTAATCAGAATAATGAGCAAAGTTAAGCACAAGGAACACTACCACCCCCTCTTTATCATGCACATGATATTAACTGTTGTGAATCTATACATCTATGCAGCACTGCTTCATGTGAAAAGCAACTTAAATGAGTTCGAGACCAGAGAGAACATACATCCCCACAACACCAGAGGCGAACTGGACTTCAACATACCAAGACATGGACTCACAAAGACTGCAAGCTCACACAACATAATGAGTTTAAAACTCCTCAATAAACTTCCGGCATCTGCTCGGTCACTGACCAGTAATATTTTCAAACCTAAGGTTTATGACTGGTTACTCAAACACCCATTTTATAAGATAACAGAATAATCATTGACGTTAGTATGTAAGAATATTCCTGAAAGAAGTGGAATTAAATTGTAATAACTTTACTGTAAAGTTATTGTTAATTGTATATTTTATGTTCAGACCTATTCCGCTGTAAGTGGTCAATGGTGAATAAACTGAATACTGAATTACTTCATGAATAACATCATTAACACCACAAGTCTCATCTCCATTAAAGTCACACATCTCACCTACATTCATTTACAATAAGCTACCAGTCTGACTTACCAACCTCACTCATTTCACAGCTCTCATTCACACCTACATAAAAAATACCACCTAATTCAGACCCAATATGTGTTGTAGTTTATGCAGGTTAACGCAGCTAAATGACAGGTAACACGATTTAAGGGACAAAATAAACTTATGCTTTATTCGCACAACACATATTAATACATCTGACTACCAAATTACATTCCGTTGCCCCAACAACAAACATGGAACATGTATATTCCATAGAGTCTAATGCACTTTGCACATCATATCTTGTGCACCACTATGCACGCTGGAAAATGTTTGTTCACATATCCCCAACACTCCTCCTTGAACAAATATTTTCCAGCTACTCAACACTATACATCCCAGGTTAGACCATAACGTTTCAACAGCTTCTGAAATTCGTTCTTACTGAGAAGCTTGGTTAGGAGATCAGATAACATTTCTTCTGTGCAAAGATAACTGAGAATTATATTCCCCTGTTCCACATGACTTATAAAGTTATGCCTTATGTCAATATCTTTGGATCTTACACTGGTTACATTATTTTTTGCTAGTTTAATAGCTCACATATTGTCACAAAATATCACAGTTGGCTTCAATGTAGGAGGAGATTCTATTTCACTCATCAGTGTACGGATCCAAAGAGCTTCTTGGATAGTGGAGGACAAGACCATATATTCAGCTTCTACAATACTCAAAGGAACAGTTCTTTGTCTCTTACATGACCATGATATCAATCCTCCCATTAGTCTAAAAGAACTTCCAGTGATGGAGTGTCTGCTTTCAAACTCATTTCCCCAGTCTGCATCACTGCATCCTTCCAAAGTTATGTTTCCAGTTTTAGAATATTTTAACTTATAATCAGCAGTTCCATTTAAATATCTGAATATTCTGTTGACTGCCATCCAGTGCTTTTCTCTCGGATCACTGCAAAACTGCATACTGCATTTGTGGCAAATGCAATGTCTAGCCTGGAAGTCTGTGCTAAGTACATTAGACTCCCTGCAACTTCCAAATAGGGAACACTTTCCTTACATTTCTTGTCATCAACAGTCATTAGTAGTTTTGCATTGTTTTCCATAGGAGTAGAAATAAGTTAACAATTTTCCATTTTGAACTTTTTCTAAGATCTTCCGTGTGTACAGATACTGATCAATCTATAATTCTTCTCTATTGCCACTTCTTAGAATCTTCATGCTTAAGTATTGATTAGTTTCCCCTAAATCATGCATATTAAATTCTGACCGTAACTGTTCATTAAAAAAGTCGATCTGACTTTCACTATTGGTTAAAATAAATAAAATCATCTACCCATATGGCCATGGTTGCAATTTTTTCATTGCTCCTTTTATGATATTTATTTATTTAGTCCTTCAAATACTGTATGTATAGGAAATATACAAGATATATTGGGATCTGTCTTTGACTGTAACCAAACATTTATTCCAGCAATGGCCACTCTGCTTTAATCCATATATGCCTTTCTTCAAACGCCAAATTCTCCTTTTCCCTTGATAAGGTAGCTTAACTTCATCAGGTGGAATCACATATACTTCCTCTTTCAGTATTCCATTCAGGTAGGCTGTTTTCATATCCATTTGATGAATTAATAAGTCTTCCTTTACAGACAATGCTAAAAGGTATCTTAATGAAGAATACTTCACCACTGGTGAGAAATTTTTATTGTAATCTATTCCTTCTTTCTCTGAACATCCTTTAACTACCTATCTGGCTTTGAATTTTGGTATTGCGCTTTCAGGATTTTTAATACTAAACACCCACCTTGTTCTTAGTGGCTTTTTATTTTAAGGCATGTCAACCCATTCATATGTATCATTATCCACAAAAGATTGCACTTCCTTTTCAAAAGCTTTTTGCAATCTTGAGCATTTGAACTTGCTAAAGCTTCCTCAACTGTGACCGGTTTATTGTTGAGTGTTTGGGCAGCATACATTTCATAATCCGGATATACTTTCAGTTTCCTATACGTGAAAACACCTTAAACTGACTTCCTCTGTTGAATCTTCTTTCTCAATTTGATTCTCGGGTAGCACATCAGCTTCCTCTTTATTCTTGTCTTCCTCTGTTTCAGTTCCCATCTCTGTTTCAGCGCTATCACACATTATGCTTGGCTGCATTACTGTGTCATTTGTACTACTTTCCTTTATTTTAGGTCTATAATTCTCCAAAAATACTACATCTCTACTACTTATTATCTTATTATTCACATGATTATAAAATCTGTGGTCTTTTGAATCCTCACAGTAGCCAACAAAAATATATTTTTGAGATTTTGCATTCCACTTTCCTCTTAATGGTTTTGGAATCTGAACTATGGCTTCACATCCAAAGAATTTTAAGTGATTTAGATTTGGTTTCTTCCCAGCCCATACTTCATAAGGTGTCTTGTGTCTCACAGCTTTGGTAGGTGATCTGTTAATTAAATACACTGCTGTTGACACCGCCTCTGCACAAAAACACTTGGGTAGTTCAGCATCGCTTAACATACTTCTTGCCTTTTCTATAATGGTTCTGTTGGCTCGTTCTGCAACTGCAGTCTGAGAAGGACTGTAGCGAAAGGCAGTCTGATGCCTAATACCCATTCCATTTAACTGTTCCTTAAACCGTCTGTTTACATATTCTGATCCATTGTCTGACCTAATGATTTTAATTTTCTTCCCAGTCTGTCTTTCGAACATTTTGCAATAAACAACAAATACATCATTAACTTGATTCTTGCTACTTGTAAAATAAACATGCATGTATCTAGAAAAAATCATCTATGAACGTCAGGAAATAGAAGCTACCTCCTAAGGATTCATGTTCCATAGGTCCACAGAGATCTGAATGTATGAGTTGCAATACTTCAGTAGATCTGCTCTGACTCGATTTAAATGGCAATCTAGCCTGTTTCCCTTGCAAACACATCTCACAATGAACATTATTCATTCCGTAATTTTCCAGCCCAGTTGCCATATTCTTTAGTAAAGTCATACTTTTCCTATTCAAATGTGCCACAAGAAACCTTTTGCAGCATAAACAGAGTGGTTTCCTGTTTCAGAAGTGTTTTGAACTGTATTCACTTTGTAAATACCTCTAACATTACTTGCAGTAGCTACATCACCACAAGAGTCTATCACTTTGTCTCCCTCTATATCGAAAACTTTATTACTATTTCGCTTGCTGACGACAAATTAGTTGCGATATTCCTTACATCATGAGCAGTAACAATTTCCTTTTCCCCATTCACAAGCAAATTAAGATCTACTTTTCCTGCGAGTTCACATCTTAATTTAGATCCGTCAACTGTAGCAATTCCAATGTCAGTCCTTGACTGAACATCATACAAACCAGACGGAGCTTTGGTAATGTGCACAGATGCTCCTGAATCTAGGAACCATTCTGCATGATCGTCACTCGCTTCATTAAAAGAGTAAAAAACAGAAAATACCTTACCTTTATCGGTAGTCTTTCTCTCAGGACTACTAGAATTAACATGCTTCTTTTCTTTTATACTTAACTTTTCGTTACACTTTGAAGCAATATGCCCAATTTTCTGGCATCTGAAATATCTTATTGGCTTCTTCTTCTTGTACTTAGAGTATAAAGCCGACGCTGTTTCTTTTGCTGAAGCATTAGAATCTGGTTCATCCTTCACGTCCTGTAGAATCTTTACCTTAACACTATCCGCTGTAATGGATATTCCCGAACTTTCCAAATCCATAATCATTGGCGAATATTTCTCAGGTAGTCCAGCTAACAATGAAGTTCCAATCCATTCATCCGAAATTTCAAAACCAATATGCCTCAGACGATTAGAGATTGAAATTATTTTATTCACATATTCATCGACGCTTTTACACTTATTCAGTCTTGTGGTTATCAGCTCACGAAGTAATCCTACTTTTCTGGTTAAACCTCCATCTTCAAATGCGTTTTTCAGTTTGTCCCATACCTCCTTTGCTGACGTAGCCTTTTCTATGCGAACATAATTCATTGGATCAATCAAAAGGACTAGTTTTGATTTCGCCTTCCGATCCTTAGTAGCAAAACTTGATTTCGTAGGTGCCAATTTACCGTTTACGACGTCCCGTAAGTCATCCGGGTGCAAATACGCCGCGATGGCAAATTTCCAGGTCGCGTAATTTTCGCGCCTTACAAGCCGCTCTATTTGCGGTGTCCGTGTTGTACTCATTTTACAGTTATTTTCTTCTTCGTATAACGTACACCACCCTAGTTTATACGAACTTCAGCGCACCTTGTGCGCAAATACACGTCACCTTAAAGCTTATTATTTCTTTAATCCAGTACCTGGGCCCATAACCTGTTGTAGTTTATGCAGGTTAACGCAAATAAATGACAGGTAACACGATTTAAGGGGCAAAATAAACTTATGCTTTATTCGCACAACACATATTAATACACCTGACTACCAAATTATATTCCATTGCCCCAACAAGAAACACGGAACATGTATATTCCATAGAGTCTAATACACTCTGCACATCATAATTTCGTTCACATATCCCCAACAATACGGTCATCACCTGTTTAGCATATACCAAAAACACTGTTTTCTGACCCAGAGAAGAAATCATTAGTGTGCACTACATCAAAATTCTTATTACTCTTACATTATGGTTTGTGATTAGTATCAACATTACTATCATTAAAATATAATTCCAAAACTTTTGATCAAAACATAAAAGAGAAATTTGATGTTCCTTCTGTCAACTTAAGATACCTGTGCTACACCGTTATACATTATTAATACCGTTATTATTGTCTAAATGTAAGTGTAAATTGGGGTCCTGTACTTGTATTTCCTCGCCCCAAAACTGTGGACCTTCATTGAGGTGGACTGCCATTTCCCAAATAGTTGCCTCTATGATTGTTTCTCATATTAAATTGCCCATGGTTATCCTCTTTGTGCCTATTCTGCTGATTTACAAAGTTTCTTTCTCTATTACCATTTTGACCCTGATAGAAATTACTATTTTCTCTGTTTCTGTGGTTATTACCATTGTGATTTGTATCATTTCGATTGTTACCATATGGTAGATGCTTCTTTCTACTAACCTATCCAGCCCGTCAACATATTGTAAAAATTGCTCAGGGCAATTGTCAGGTGTGTGTACTAAATCCCATTGCAACGTTTCTGGTAATGTTCTCGTTAGTGCTTAAATCAATGTCATTTTGTCAAATGGTTTGTCAAGATGTGTTAATTTCTTAAGTTGATTCTTACAAAACTCTTTCAGTGACCATCCTTATTCCTATAATTTGGACCATTCAGAAATTCACATTTAAGTCTCACTTCTCTCGGGTCTTCTTTTGTCGAGCGGTTGAAGTTCATTTACATAAAAAATGTAAATACATAAATAGTTGTTATTTCCTCGTGTGCAACAGACAAAACTCCGTTATCAGCTAACAGATCAAGGCTGATGCCCACAATTGTAATCATAGCCCCCGACACATCACCATTAGATTTCTCTTAGTCTCTCTCACTATTTTCAAAAGTTTCGAGAGGAGTAAGATGTACAATACAAGGGCGATGTACTTGAGGACAATATTATGGAAATGGAAGAGGATGTAGATGAAGATGAAATGGGAGATACAATACTGCGTGAAGAGTTTGACAGAGCACTGAAAGACATGAGTCAAAACAAGGCCCCAGGAGTAGACAACATTCCATTGGAACTACTGACGGCCTTGGGAGTGCCAGTCCTGACAAAACTCTACCATCTGGTGAGCAAGATGTATGAGACAGGCGAAATACCCTCAGACTTCAAGAAGAATATAATAATTCCAATCCCAAAGAAAGTAGGTGTTGACAGATGTGAAAATTACCGAACTATCAGTTTAATAAATCACAGCTGCAACATACTAATGCGAATTCTTTACAGGCAAATGGAAAAACTGGTAGGAGCCGACCTCGGCGAAGATCAGTGTGGAATCCGCAGAAATGTTGGAGCACGTGAGGCAATACTGACCCTACGACTTATCTTAGAAAATAGATTAAGGAAAGGCAAACCTACATTTCTAGCATTTGTGGACTTAGAGAAAGCTTTTGACAATGTTGACTGGAATACTCTCTTTCAAATTCGAAAGGTGGCAGGGGTAAAATACAGGGAGTGAAAGGCTATTTACAATTTGTACAGAAACCAGATGGCAGTTATGAGAGTTGAGGGGCATGAAAGGGAAGCAGCGGTTGGGAAGGGAATGAGACAGGGTTGTAGCCTCTCCCCGATGTTATTCAATCTGTATATTGAGCAAGCAGTAAAGGAAACAAAAGAAAAATTTGGAGTAGGTATTAAAGTCCATGGAGAAGAAATAAAAACATTGAGGTTTGCTGATGACATTGTAATTCCATCAGAGACAGCAAAGGACTTGGAAGAGCAGTTGAATGGAATGGACAGTGTCTTGAGAGGAGTATATAAGATGAACATCAACAAAAGCAAAACGAGGATAATGGAATGTAGTCGAATTAAGTCGGGTGATGCTGAGGGAATTAGATTAGGAAATGAGACACTTAAAGTAGTAAAGTAGTTTTGCTATTTGGGGAGCAAAATAACTGATGATGGTCGAAGTAGAGAGGATATAAAATGTAGACTGGCAATGGCAAGGAAAGCGTTTCTGAAGAAGAGAAATTTGTTAACATCGAGTATAGATTTAAGTGTCAGGAAGTCATTTCTGAAAGTATTTGTATGGAGTGTAGCCATGTGTGGAAGTAAAACATGGATGACAAATAGTTTTGACTAGAAGAGAATAGAAGCTTTCGAAATATGGTGCTACAGAAGAATGCTGAAGATTAGATGGGTAGATCACATAACTAATGAGGAGGTATTGAATAGAACTGGGGAGAAGAGGAGTTTGTGGCACAACTTGACAAGAAGAAGGGACCAGTTGGTAGGATATGTTCTGAGGCATCAAGGGATCACAAATTTAGCATTGGAGAGCAGCGTGGTGGGTAGGTATAAATAGTAGAGGGAGACCAAGAGACGAATACACTAAGCAGATTGAGAAGGATGTAGGTTGCAGTAAGTACTGGGAGATGAAGAAGCTTGCACAGGATAGAGTAGCATGGAGAGCTGCATCAAACCAGTCTCAGGACTGAGGACAACAGCAAACAACAAGATGTACATAAGAGAAACTTTGTACTTACCTTCATTTTCTCAAGTTGTTGGCTCTAAGTCTTGCATCTAGCGGTGCATTCTTGCAGCTGAAATTTTGATTTAAAGTAGTGGGTTTCTAATGACTAAATAACTGATGAAGATTTGCCTGTATATTTCTTGAATTTTATTCTTTATCACATTTTTCATTATCACACCATCTTTACAATTTCCACTTAATATAAGACATTACATTGTTAGTAACGGTCATACAAAAGAAATGCTCCTATCTCCCTCAGATGCATGCCCACTATTATTTACATTCTGTGGTACTCACAAAATTTCAAAGAGTTTACAAAGCAAAATAGTTTACCAACTTTCTTGACAAAAGAAGAATCTTTGCTAATTCATATCATTATTTTATAAATGAATACAGAAACAAATTTAACAACCAGCACCAAATTGTGCAATTAATAATATGAATTTTAAATATGCCAGAAATTTTATGATTTCAAGTATTTCTAGAAGAAGAAGAATTTTAACCATAAGTACACATTGAATATAACAAATTAATATCTTTTTATACATTTTAGCCTGAAATATAGTAAAACAGATACAAAATCATATGAAATTGATTCAGTGAAACAGTAGAGAATGTTCACCTATACAAGAATGGACAGTGTACATGATATCGGTTGCGTAGAAGAGGGTATCCCATAACAGGATTTGTATGGAGTGGAGCAATGTACAGATGTGCAAACATGATCGATAAACAGTCAATGCAAGAAGAGAATAGAATCTTTTGAAATGTGATGCGACAGAAGAATGCTGAAGATTAGAGGGGTACATAATGTAAGTAATGAGGAGACACTGAACAGAATTGGGGAGCAAACAAATTTGTGGCACAGTCTGACTAGAAGAAGGGATTGGTCGGTCAGACTCATTATGAGACAAAGGATCACCTACTTAGCACTGGAGGGAAGTGTGAGGAGTAAAATTCGTAGAGGGAAACCAAGAGATGAATACAGTAAGCAGATTCAGAAGGGTGCAGGTTGCACCAGTTACCTGGAGATGAAGAGGCTTGCACAGGACTGAGTAGCATGGAGAGCTGCTTCAAACCAGTCTTTGGACTGAGGACCACAACAACAACAACAATACCAAGCCAAATAGGAAAACATTGATAATGTATTTTGACAGCTGTCCAGGCCAAAATAAGAACAGCCATACTGCAGTGATGTGCATGTATGCCTTTGAAAGTCCCCAGCCTTGGAAATAATAGAACATAAATTTCTTATTCCTGGGCACACCCACATAGAGTGTGATTTATCAACATTTTGACAAAGGGGAAGAGGAAAATTTTCAACGAACCCATGGAGCACCCACATGACTGCACACAAGTGAACAGGTAAACTGGAAAAAAAGGTGTTTCACTGTTGTCAAACTGCAGACAAACAATTTTCATCAGGATGCTGCTCTCATTAAACCCAATTACTATATTGCATCAAAGACGATGATGGTAATCCATTCAAATGGAGACATGTCAATTAGCTCCTATTAATAAAACACCAGCCATGGATTATTCTTTATAAAAAAAAAATCACTGAAAATGAAGAACCATTTAAAACAATGAGTTTCTGGAGGCAGTGAGAACAGTAAACGTTAAAACATCATCATCCTGAAGAGGAGCAGCAGCCTTTTCAGTAGTTGCAAGGGCAACAGTCTGGATGATTGACTGATCTGGCCTTGTAACAATAACCAAAATGGCCTTGCTGTGATGGTACTGCGAACAGCTGAAAGCAAGGGGAAATTACGGCCGTAAATTTTCCCGAGGGCATGCAGCTTTACTGTATGATTAAATGATGATGGCGTCCTCTTGGGTAAAATATTCCGGTGGTAAAATAGTCCCCCATTCGGATCTCCAGGCGGGAACTACTAAAACAATATCATTTCATTTTTATTCAAAAGTTTGTGTCAGTAAGTATAAACACATGTGTTTTAAGTGTTTTTTGTGTACAGCGATGGAGAAGTGATTCATCTATGACCAGAGCTATGGGATATTGAAATTAATATGTATAAAGACCGCAATCTGGAAGTGGATGGATAGAAGGGTGCAGGAGGAGGGGGGGGGGGAGGGGGTTTGAAGGGGGCATTGGCAATCTATTGCTGATAGGCCAGGTATCACATTATGAATTGCACAAAAAGATTTCCAAAGTCTCCAGACCAATCCCAAATACAAGGCAAAAAAGTTGCATAAGAATAGTGGATGCAGAGAAGGCCCTCCAAACATATGGTTTGTATTTGATGTCATAATTTTGGTACTTTATCAAGGTGCATGAAGTAGGAACTGATAGCATGAATCATGAATGATGGTATGTGCCCATGAACAAAAATAATACGAAAATTGCATTGTAATATCAAACTTCCCTTAATGAAATCTTTCAGTCCTTTTACAAAGCACTGCATACTTCTGGAACACGTATGTATCTAGCATCAGTACATGAGTTTAATTTTCTGAAGTATCACTCACTCAGTAAAGAATGCATCCACAAAGCCCAATGACTCTTCTTCTTTCTAACTTGATTCCTTGTTCGATGCAAAATCAGTAACACTACATTCACTTCCACTACCTCACATTCGTCCATGTTGTGGCAATAGTGTGGCCCTTTGTGAATTTTTCTTGCCTGGAAATGTGTGGCCAAAAAATGTTGCTGGGTAACAATGGCCAGTAATGTTGTAATACATACGCCGCAGTTCTTATGGCACTGTATTGCCGTACAACGTGTCAGGAAATTTTCTCAGCAATGTGCAATTTTTCTGGCCCAATAAACGTACCTAATCAGCACATTTGTAAACAGAATTTGTTGTCACAGGATGCAGTACTGCACCATGGTGCTCACTTGGGCACCACAGTTAGCCTGTTGGTTGGTGACCAGCAAGTTACCAAAACCAAAGATATGGGCATGCATGGCATTTGCTGCAGCCACATCACAACAAACCTGCTTTTGCACATATCACCAGGCTGGTGATCTAACTGGTGAGTCACTGAGTTGGCGTCCTTTGCAGTGTTGGCTTCCACTGTAAGGCAATTACCATTCCACTATCATCTTGCCAATGGATCTAGGTACAACACTTATTGGCCAAGGGTCAAACTGAGCCACAGGACATCCACCATTGCCAGCCAGATGCAGGTCTGGAGTTCATACCAACATGCCTACGAGGCCTCACACAGAACCATTCACAATTCAGCCAGTCTCATCTATGGCCAAGCCACACTGCACCACAGCTGAGCCAGCAGCCTCAGTATACAGATATTTCAAGGTTCCTGTGTCACCTTGCTGAGCTGGCTGGGTCATCACTGTGCTCTGGGCACTGACATGCAAGAACATGGTGTGCACTGCCTACCACCCAGTGCCTGCCTGACCTGAGTACAAGCCTTTGTGAATAAATAAAGGATACTGCTGGCAATCAGCCACTTTTGACTCATGCTGACACACAATAAACTTTTTACTTATCTTTTCTTGCACAGTTGGGTCCAGTTCTTCGTGTCTAGGGGTCTGATTCTTGAAGCTGAAATTCTCACATTTTAGGTTCCCATGGTTTAATTGAGCTAAATCATTTTGAAGAATGTCTTTGGAGAATTTTTGTTTTCACAATAATTTATTGTTTCACATTTCTTGAATTTTAATATTAACAAAGCCGAAATTACATTGTTCATCCAAAATACAAAAATACATCCGATCACATCAGAGGCATGCTTAATTCTACTTCACTCTGTGGTAATAATAATATTCCAAAGGGTTTGCAGTTTTTCTAGATAAATGAATTTCTATTAGTTCAGATTATTATTTTATAAATGAATACAGAAATAAACATAATAAACAGTACTAGATTGTGTAATTAATAATAGAAATTTCAAGTGTGCCAAATATTTTGTAATCTCAAATGTTTCTAAAAAAAAAAAACAATTTTAACTGTACATTCAGAGCTACTACATATTAATTGTAACAACAAAAACAAAATAATTCCTTTTCATAAATTTTAGCTTGAAATATAACATATTGTGTATAAAATTATATGAAAGTTTTTGGAAAAACTGCTGAGATAATATTGACCTGTCCAAAATTCAAAAAATATTTCTGGTATCAACTACTACTGTTGAGAAAAAGGAATACTAGAGGAGGATATCCCTTCACAAGGTGCCACCTTCATTATCAGTTCAGTTCAGAGTATGTAGCAGCATTTGTATTCTGCAAGCACTCCTGGGTTCCTTGTGTCTATTATTCCTGGGTTTGTCTCTGTACTTTTCTTAAATTCTATTGATGTCTTCATTTTGTTAACAATAGGTTTGGTTATGGTATCTGGAAAATCTTCAAGGGTCAAACTGAGGGAAATGGTTTATATGTTGCACTCCTTCTGCTTGTGTATGTGAAAGTAGTGATGGTACAGTGATGGAATAAAGGATAGGTCAGTGTAGAAGTGGTGTTAATAGTTTGATTTGTCTGTTCATCATGCAGTGCTGATTCGAAACAGTGAAGCAAAGCACTGCAATACTATGGATGCAAGATGGATCATTTGCCTTTATGCTATCGTTATACTGTTCCTGGCACTTTGAAGTCCAGTCATCATGATAGCAGAGAGCCTACCAATGATAACAGTCAGAATCAGTGCAAGGAATAATGGCAGAAATATCAGGTGACCGAGAAGTATAATCAGGAGAAAATGTTACTGAGTAATAGGAGTCAAATTAAGGGACCTGTTTGGTAGCTGGTAGAAGACTTGTGATTAAATAAGTACATCAGTGGTATTGCAGAGCTCATGGAACACACTATGATGAATGGGTCTCTCAGGGAAGAGAGGATAAGTTTTAACTCTACTGTGATGTTTATTTTGCACATACGCTTAGGATGTTCGGGTCAAAAAAGACCTGTTTTTTCTGTTCCCTGTAGATAAACTTTCACACATTTTTGTATTGAAATCATAAATACAGTTATAATTTACTTAGTTCAATGAATTAATACTTCAAACTGAATAGAGGAATAGTAAATCAATATAATAACTGAATATTATAACTATGTGTGTTGATTTTAATACTTTATGCCTAACTTTTAGTAACAGTTATCACATTTGTATGTACAATGTTTTTTGCAAGGGATTTTTTTAAACATTCCACTGAATTTTTGTTGTCAGTTTTTGCACAGAGATGATATGTGTCTCTCTTTTTACTTCTAGGATCATTTTCTTCCAATGTGGAGGGTGTAGACTCTCTGGATTTTGACCTTCTGGAACTTGTGACCTCCTCAAATAATAACTTTCCATTCATAGACCAAATATATGTCCAGAAAGATGGTCTGGCCATACGAAGTTGCCTGGCAAGCACCCTATTCGACATCTTTGTCAATAGTCTAGAAAGAAAATTGTTCTCTGAGTTTGAACAAAGTACAAGTAAAATTAAACTACACAAAATGTATATAGATGACTGCATTTTGCTGTTCAAAGGTTGTATGCAAGAAATTTAGGATCTGCGCATTGTTCTTAACGAGAGTGTAAAATTTACAAAAGAAGTTGAAACAAACAACTGTATTAACTACTTTCATCTACAATTTGAAAGATGGGATAGTGAGATTACACTGGGGATTCACTACAGATTGCATCATAAATTCAACATCATGTCATCCAAATAACCATAAAAAACCTACTGTAATTTAATGCTTAGTAGAATGAAAATGTTACCATTAAAACAAACTGAAATAGATAAAGAGGTACGCATCTTAAAAGAGGTTGCTGTAAATAATGGCTAAAACTCCTCAATAGTAAACAATCACCTCAAAACAAAAATGCCAAATAGACCACAACAAGAAGTACAACCATCTAAGTCGACTAGGGAGTATAGTAGTAACACTAAACAATGCTTTACATCTATACCCTATATGGGTACAGTTTCCTCTAACATTATTTAAAAATACAAAGATGAAAATGTCATTTAAAACCAATAACAACTTAAGCGAACAACTGAGACAATACAAAAATAAAATAGACCCCTACACAAAATCTGGAGTACACAAGATCAGTTGTTGGTTATGCAATAAATGTTATGTAGGCCAGACTGGGATATCCTTTTCAGACAGATATAATTGACATTGTAGAAAGACTGAAAACAACGCATCCAAATTCAGCAAACATCTGATGGACTGTGACCATGACACTTCAAATATTGAACAATCTACAGATATGTGTTACTTAAAAATAAAATGATGAATGTTTTAGAAGAAATAGAAATATATAATGTTTTGTCTAAAGCCCCTGACACAATTCTGAATGACCAACAAGACTTTCGAAACAGGAGGTTCTAAGAAAATTTCACATACTTGTCATAGGGTTTTTAGTAGTTTATGTATTGAAATGTTTTATCTAAATTTAGGGTTGTTGATTAGTTCTTATGGCTATTAGGATTCTAATGAATAGCTTACCAACAGACAGATCTTACAAGGTCTTCCAGACATACAGATACTTCTTTGTGCCAGTTTCCTTATCATTTTCCTCCATTGTCTTACTTCTCACTACACAACTATTAACAGTAATATGCAATATTAGACTCATGAAATATCAGCCTGTTGTTACTAGTTCTTCATGTTGTACATAGATTCTTATCATAAGCATGTGTATGTGAGATTTTTCACACCAGTGAATTTGGCGAATGCCTCCCTTTTTTTCGCCAATGCCTTCTATTGAATATCCTGTGTACACCACACCGAGGAAAAAATCTTGGAATTGTATATGATTGAATCGTGTAATGGCTGTTTATGTTGATTGTACCCAGTAGAGGTTTTGGAATTTTCTGTCTTCTAGCAAACTTCTTTGTGTTACTCTTGTGTGCATCTATTGTTAATAATATATGATGACCATTATGCACTGGTGTATACAGTTGTGTTAAAGTACAGATCTTTCAGTAGGAGTTTGCCATTAAGGCTCTATTAGCCCATGTTAAGGTTAACTGAATATGTTGGAAATTCTGTCATCTCCCTGTGCTTAGTTAACATCCTTGTAATAAATAAGATATGAGTCTATTGTGATTAAGATAGGTTGTACACATACACTAATCTATTAATGCTATGTAACACCAAAGTGGCTTTCATTAGACGCTTTTTTCCTACTAAGGGGCAACTGCTCTATTTTATAAAAGAGCAATGCAGTTTTACATTACCAAATGCATATTAAGATCACTATATAGTATCTTACTTTTACTATGTTGCATAAACATTACATTATGACTGCAGACTCATGTTTTCTATCCATCTTGGATCCCGCACCATCCCACACCAATAACCCCTCCCAAATCACCCCCTTCTCCCTCCCCACTTTGAGCCTGCAACTGCTTCACTCACCTATTGAAGTTTCTTGGCCCTGCCCTATCTGCCACCCCAACTTTCTCCCACCTCTTCACTCTCATTTTGATTTTTTTGTGCTTCAACATTTAATCAATTGTGCACTTATATCCCTCCCCCCTAAATCCTGTACATACCCACATCTAATGCTGCTTTCCCCACTTCTCCATCTCGCTATTGTCCTTTGACATTGCTGATCCCCCCCCCCCCTCCCCCGTATCTCTATTAATTACACGGTCAAGTGTCTTAATTTTATAAGACTTGGCTTAATAATATTCCTGTATCCCAACAATGCAGAACCAAGTAAGTCATGTTCATTGTTTTTCTTAGTTTGGCACCTGTTATATTTTCAATATGTAACTACCTACATACATACATATCTTGGTTTACCTTAGCAGCAGAGATTGACTAACAACAAGGACTATGAATGAATGGCCACTGTGCATCAGATTTCGAGTGCCAAGGCCATTCATTATCTGTTTTCAAATCAAGCAATGTGAATCATAGTTTTTGCAATAATGTTTTCTACAAATTAACAAACAATTCTTGAGAATGAAGTCTTTTGCAATGGCACTGTTGTATAAAACATTCTTGGGCTTCTTACGATGTCAGTTCAGGGTACAACCTCAAGCTTTTGATGACTATGGAACATTTTGAACAATTTGCAGTAAATTTGGCTCCCCTTCATCAATCTTCATTTTATCATTATGTTGACAACATGTTTATGGTCTGGCCACATGGCATAGAAGTTCTTGAGCACCCAAACATCCAGTTCACTGTCAAGACAGAGAAAGGTTACTGTTTTTAGATGTGTTGGTAC
Organism: Schistocerca gregaria; assembly: GCF_023897955.1. Taxonomy (NCBI): domain Eukaryota; kingdom Metazoa; phylum Arthropoda; class Insecta; order Orthoptera; family Acrididae; genus Schistocerca; species Schistocerca gregaria. The sequence goes on from NC_064921.1 coordinate 245,369,605, forward strand.
AATGAAAATCAGATGGACATTTCGGTCACGCAGTGTGCTGGAAGCTGATGCACACTGATTATGTCTTAGTGCACAGGGTTTTCATCGTCCAGTCCAGAAGGGAGCAGCTGTAAATACATTGGTACACAGAGCAAAAACTGTTTCTGATGAGAACCACTTGGATTCCGAATTCAGTTGTGTGAAGTATGTGTTCCAAAAGAATGGCTGTGGTTCATGTGATATAAAATCAGCATTTTCCAATAAAAGGAAATGTGAAAATTTTGAACACACATGATGAGCTACTGACTATATTCTTTCCTTTCTGTGGCGCTACATCCAGGAAAATAGGTCTTCCTGTTAAGGCCAGTCTTGGCCTCAGGATGCCTGGGATTTATAACATTCCTAGTGAGTGTTGAACCAATTATATATTGGTCAGTCATCTCCACCATTTCTGACCACCCTGTAGGACATATTAAAATTCGAGAACTGGAGAAATCTGCTGGGCACAGCCTTGCAAACATACACAAAATACCGTTCAATGAAACAAAAAATTTGTCTCAGGCTCTGAAATACTTGGATTCTGTGATTAAAGAGGCTGTAGAAATAAAAGACAGGAACTTCAATCATGACAGCGGATATAATCTTAGCAGTGCGTGGAAGTGAACTTTTGATGCAGACAAGAGGCAGAGATATTCGTTGTAATGTTTACACTGCTACAAGAGCAGTGGTACCACCACCAAGGACTTTGGCACCATCTGCAACTGCATATCATAATTACCAACCAATAAAAAGCTACCACCAGTGCAGACTTCGACACCATTTGCAGTAGGATTATGTAATTACAAACCTATGGACTACACAACGCCACTGCAGAGTAGTTTTGACAGTCATTGCTCTTGATGAAGACAATGGAGGTAATTGTTGAAAGCATGCAGGTTTACCCTGAATTGATGAGACAAAAACTCAGAGAATGTTTTATGTAAAAAAATTCTTATTTCCTCACAAGTAAGAAATTCTGTCTTTTTTTCCAGCTCCTAGTACGTCTAACCATATTCCAACCACAGACTAAATGCCGATACAACTCCTTGATTATAATGCTGGCAGCCCAGTAATTTTGAAGAAAAGGATACAGCTATGACAGTGTTTTATCAGTGAGTTTGAAGATGAGGTGAGTGATGATTCACCATTGAACCATCTTACAAAAAAGGGCTGGAATATGAGCTCACGGGAGGTAAAAGCAAAATGCACCGCAAGAGAGAATTAAAACCTATATGTTCACACTGGAACAAATGTTCAGAAAAATTAACAGATGTCAGATGTGAAATGTTGTTTATAGAACTGAAATATCCAGAAAGAACAAGATTCAGGGACAGGAGACCACAGTTGTAAGGCTGTTACACTCTCATAATGTGTACTGTTTAATGACGGAAGAATACAGCTGTGCAAATATCTTTCTTGTATGTATTTGGTGAAACCAGGAGATTTGTGGAAACAATTATTAAAAAAGAGTTGTTCCATTTGGAGTAATTCAAACAGATATTTGAAGTACTGATTGTCTCAAGAGTAAAAAAAATCATAGCTGTTAGAGCCACTTTTGTCTCAAGAGTAAAAAAATCATAGCTGTTAGAGCCACTGTCAGAGATTTTCTCAGGAAAATTCCAATCTACAAGAGTTACTATTCAAGAAGAGAGTGTAGAAAAACATATTTGGTCACATACCTGATGATTACATTCTTGTATGAAGTGTGACCTACAGGATTTTTTGTGAGGAGTTCTGCAAGATGAAACTCAGTGGAAAGAGAGAGAGAGAGAGAGAGAGAGAGAGAGACTTGTGAGACCTGTGACAGAACGAAGCTGTAACTGAACACTATGAAAGAATGTCATGAGGCACCTGATGCAGCTAAGAAGTAACGCTGGTGATAAGGAAATTACAAACAACAGTAACAAAACAAGGACCATTACATTTGATTTGCTGCAACGTGTCCCAACTGCTATGCTCAAAAATTCAATATCATTTTACAAATGAATGTTAGGGATGTGCAGTATAACAGTTTATGACTGTGGGGAGGGATGGACACAGGTATTTATGGCACGAATCTGAAGCTGCAAGAGGAGCTCATGAAGTGGGATACAGCTTGTACAAATTCAGTCAGTATACCAAGTTGAGATAAAATAAAATTACTCAGACAGTGAAGGGAGGTGAAAATTTAATAGTCAATGGGACTGGAATTTGATACCAGGAAAAGGAAGAGAAGGAAAAGTATTATGTGAATATGGAATGGGGCTAAGGAATGAAAGAGGAAACCACCCAGTAGAATTTTGCACAGAGAATACACTTAATCACTTGGTTTAAGAATCATGAAAGAAGGTTGTATACATGGAACAGGCCTGGAGACTGTGGAAGGTTTCAGAAAGATTATATAATGATAAGACAGAGATTTAGGAACCAGGTTTTAAATTGTAAGACATTTCCATGGGCAGATGTGGACTCCAGCCGCAATCTATTGGTTATGAACTGTAGATTAAAACTGAAAAAAGGTGTGAATTTAAGGACATGGGACCTGGATAAACTGAAAGAAAAGAGGTTGTAGAGTTTCAGAGAGAGCATTAGGGAATCATTGACAAGAACAGGGAAAAGAAATAACAGAAGAAGAAGAATGGGTAGCTTTGAGAGATGAAATAGTGAAGGCAGCAGAGGATCAAGTAGATAGAAAACCAAGGCTAGTAGAAATCCTTGGGTAACAGAAGAGATACGGAATTTAATTTGTGAAAGGAGAAAATATAAAAATGCAGCAAATGAAGCAGGCGAAAAGGAATACAAATGTCTCAAAAATGAGTTCGACAGGAAGTGCAAAAAGGCTAAGCAGGGATGGGTAAAGGACAAATGTAGCGTGTAGAGGCATATATCACTAAGGGGTAGGATAGATACTGCCTACAGGAAAATTAAAGAGACCTTTGGAGAAAAGAGAACCACTTGTATGAATATCAAGAGCTCAGGTGGAAAATCAGTTCTAAGCAAAGAAGGGAAAGAAGAAAGGTGGAAGGAGTATACAAGGGCAATCTACTTGAGGGCAATATTATGGAAATGCAAGAGGACATAGATGAAAATGAAATGGGAAATATGATACAGCGTGAAGAATTTGATGGAGCGTTGAAAGACCTAAGTCAAAACAAGGTCTCGGGAGTAGACAACATTCCATTGCAACTACTGACAGCCCTGGGAGAGCCAGCCCTGACAAAGTTCTACCATCTGGTGAGCAAGATGTATGAGACACGTGAAATACCATCAGACTTCAAGAAGAATATAATAATTCCAATCCCAAAGAAAGCAAGTGTTGACAGATGTGAAAATTATCAAACTATCAGTTTAATAAGTCACAGCTTCAAAATACTAACACGAATTTTTTACAGACGAATGGAAAAACTAGTAGAAGCTGAGCTTGGGGAAGATCAGTTTAGATTCTGTAGAACTGGTGGAACATGTGAGGCAATACTGACCCTATGAATTATCTTAGAAGACAGATTAAGGAAAGGCGAACCTATGATTTTAGCATTTGTAGACTTAAAGAAAGCTTTTCACAATGGTGATTGGAATATTCTCTTTCATATTCTGAAGGTGGCAGGGGTAAAATACAGGGAGCGAAAGGCTATTTACAATTTGTACAGAAACCAGATGGCAGTTATAAGAGTCGAGGGGCTTGAAAGGGAAGCAGTGATGGGGAAGGGAGTGAGACAGGGTTGTAGCCTATCCTCGATATTATTCAATCTGTGTACTGAGCAAGCAGTAAAGGAAAAGAGAAATGAGGATAATGGAATCAGATAACGCTGAGGGAATTAGATTAGGAAATGAGATACTTGAAGTAGTAAATGAGTTTTGCTACTTGGGAAGCAAAATAACAGATGATGGTCAAAGTAGAGAGGATATAAAATGTAGATGGGCAATGGCAAGGAAAGCATTTCTGAAGAAAAGAAATTTGTTTACGAGTATAGATTTAAGTGTCACGAAGTCTTTTCTAAAAGTATTTGTATAGGGTCTAGCCAGGTAGGGAAGTAAAACATGGATGGCAAATAGTTTGGACAAGAAGAAAATACAAGCTTTCAAAATGTGGTGTTACAGAAGAATGCTTAAGGTTGGATGAGCAGATCATGTAACTAATGAGGAGGTACTGAACAGAATTGGGGTGAAGAGGAATTCTTGGCACAATTTGACTATAAGAAGGGATCGGTTTCTAGAACATATTCTGAGGCATCAAGGGATCACCAATTTAGTATTGGAGGGCAGCATGGAGCGTAAAAGTCATAGAGGGAGACCAAGAGATGAATACACTAAGCAGATTCAGAAGGCTTAGGTTGCAGTAGTTACTTGGAGATGAAGAAGCTTGCACAGGATAGAGTAGCATGGAGAACTGCATCAGACCAGTCTCTGGACTGAAGACCACAACAACAACAACAATACCAAGCCAAATAGGAAAACATTGATAATGTATTTTGACTGCTGTCCAGGCCAAAATAAGAACAGCCATACTGCAGTGATGTGCATGTATGCCTTTGAAAGTCCCCAGCCATAGAGTGTGATTTATCGACATCTTGACAAAGGGGAAGAGGAAAATTTTCAACGAACCCATGGAGCACCCACTTGACTGCACACAAGTGAACAGATAAACTGGAAAAAAAAAGGTGTTTCACTGTTGTCAAACTGCAGACAAACAATTTTCATCAGGATGCTGCTCTCATTAAACCCAATTACTATATTGCATCAAAGACGATGATGGTAATCCATTCAAATGGAGACATGTCAATTAGCTCCTATTAATAAAACACCAGCCATGGATTATTCTTTATAAAAAAAATCACTGAAAATGAAGAACCATTTAAAACAATGAGTTTCTGGAGGCAGTGAGAACAGTAAACATTAAAACATCATCATCCTGAAGAGGAGCAGCAGCCTTTTCAGTAGTTGCAAGAGCAACAGTCTGGATGATTGACTGATCTGGCCTTGTAACAATAACCAAAATGGCCTTGCTGTGATGGTACTGCGAACAGCTGAAAGCAAGGGGAAATTACGGCCGTAAATTTTCCCGAGGGCATGCAGCTTTACTGTATGATTAAATGATGATGGCGTCCTCTTGGGTAAAATATTCTGGTGGTAAAATAGTCCCCCATTCGGATCTCCAGGCGGGAACTACTCAAGAGGACGTCGTTATCAGGAGGAAAAAAACTGGCGTTCTACGGATCGGAGCGTTGAATGTCAGATCCCTTAATCGGGCAGGTAGGTTAGAAAATTTAAAAAGGGAAATGTATAGGTTAAAGTTAGATATAGTGGGAATTAGTGAAGTTCGGTGGCAGGAAGAACAAGACTTCTGGTCGGGTGACTACAGGGTTATAAACACAAAATCTAATAAGGGT